>NC_060247.1:67589110-77589110 GCF_921293095.1 Ischnura elegans | reverse complement strand
TGAAGTTTTTCATCATGACCATTTCTTTAGCAATTTGGAAGTATATTAATACAAAGCAGAATGAGTTCGGGTCATTGACCGCAAACCTTAGTCTCACCGCAACGATATAATAACCAACCATAGAAGAGAATGGTACAGCAATCTAAAAGCGTTCGCGTAGCAATGCAGCCAACATTTTATTTTATTTTTTTACGAAATCGGCAAAGCGACCGCTCACCGAAAGGACAAAACAATCTTGCCCGCAGAAAAATGAGAACTAGTCAAAAATGAAAATTAGACGTTACACTTTTGCTCTAGAAAAGCTGCACAAACGAGTTTCCACATCCTTAAATGCGTTCGGTCTCGAAAGGGATGTGGGAAAGTAAAACCTGTTCGATGAAATGTCCCGAAAGCTATTTCTCGTAAAAACACGTGAGTCATACCACGAAAACACAAAAATGTATTGCCCGCAGTGGCAATTCGTTGGTTGGCACGTCGCGCCGTCTAACCAGAACTTGAATTATTTTCCCCATTGCCGGATTAGGGAAAATCAACAAAACAATATTGCCTCTATCATGAGCAAGCGAAAGTATTGATTGGAAATCAGAACAAAATTGGAAATCTTGAAGCAAACTAAAAAATGAAGCCTCCTTGAAATTCTGGATCACATTTTTCCCTTTTGGTTGCATCAACCTTTGACGTCTAATTAAAGATGTTTTTTTTGGACTGTAATGTACACACTGATTTCTGTGTTCGCCCCTTTGAGAATAGAATAAATCACTCCAAGAAGTTACGTTATACGTTTAAATGTTTCGTTTGCGGAATCAGCGGGCGAACTACGTAGGTGTGGCCTTTCCCGATTACATTACACGCTTAAAAAAATAGACAAGATTTTCAATACGCTCGTCGTTACGTTCGTTTTGTTTTGTATATTACGGAGCCTTTATCATTTAATTTTATATTAACAACTTTCATATTAAAATAAAGAAAAGATTTCGTATAGTTTTTGTTGAATGTTGTTTTTAACCTCAAATGTAAGAAGACAGGTCATGTGTCAGGTACTTGTGCCCCCTCAGAAAAAATTTCTGGATCCGGCCTTGGATGTGTCAATATCCTAATGTTACCTAGGTTCACCTCCTTTGGTGCTAATGCCATTTTCTGAGAACCTATTTGATGTCCCGCTATATATGCCTTTTAATTCAACGGAAGTCAATAATTGAACCATGGTGGATGTGGCATTATAGGAAACGCGCAGAGAATAGGCCAGTCGTCGATGGATATCGATATCTACACCTACATAATACCTCGCAAGCCACCTAAAAGGCGTGTGGCAGGGGGTGTTGGGACACCAGCCGTTCTTACATAAAAAGGAAGTACTCTAAGGAAATCAAGACTAGCTTTTATTAAAGTCCTTCATGGTTTGGGGGAAAAAGGAACTCGCATATCTATCCGTTCGGCAAAACATCTCTTAATTTATCGTTTCTGTCGGACCTGGAAATATAGTGTGGCTCTAATATTATGTTCTCCGTGTCGCTCTTAAAGATATCCATTCTCAATCGTTCAATCAATCTAATCAGTGGCGAAACTATGGGGGGATAAGGGGGATAGATCCCCCCCAAAGCCTCAGAGAAATAAAAAAATGTTTAAAAATCTTGGCTAGTTTTGAAATAAAATAACTGCATCTCTGCAAAGTTAAATATTAAGAGTCAAAATGATGAAAAATGTATTTCCAGGAATTTAATTTTTCAAAAAATTTAGCGCACCCCCCGTTGCTCGGAGGGGGGTCCCCCCTCTAGGCCCTCCCATCCTCCCCAGAGCATATTCCTAGTTACGCCACTGAATCTAAGCATAGCGCCTAGCCTTGAGCTGGTCACATTGAAAGGAGAAAAGGCCATGAATATGAACACTCGCTCTCAGTCGGTGTCAAACTCGGGACTCAACCTTCCCCTTTACGACCGCTCTTCCGACCGGACTACCCCAAGCGGAGGCTCACTTTGGCACTTCTTTCCAGCCGCCGCGCAGTATCAAATCCGCTATGGAGAAGACAACGGCCCCCGGATCTGACGAGGCGGCTCCCATTGCATTCCTCTGGGGGGACACACAAAGGGGGTCGGGCGGCAGATAGGGAATGAAGGAGGCGGGTGCAGTTGAGACCGCCGTCCATCGTCCCCCCCCCTTTTCCACCTTACCGGCCCTGGCCCACGTCTTAAGTCGTCGGTGGGGGAGGGGGATAGACGCCCACACCCCTGTTCGCCACCCACTCGCCTTCTCCGCGGAGCGGGTGCACAGACCCCTGATATTCTCCTCTCCCCTGCCCCATTTGACTCACACTCTCGCTCCGTCGTCAAATGCCTCCACGTCGCCTCGCAAGCGATCGTGACCCCCAGGAGGAGGCGACGCCATTAGTTCCCCTACACGCACACAAACACAAATACACAAAAAAACCTTCTCTTTACACGCGGTTCACGCCGCCGTCGCAGTGACCAAGGAAACGTGTCGCGGTGAGCAGAAAAAAGTAGAGTTAAAAGATCGCTCGAGCTATTTTAAAGAAGTGATTTTTGAATTTATTTTTGGAGACTTTGCAAGGAAGCTCGTTCGAAAGATCTACCACAAACAATGACCGGCTCCATTTATTTTAGAATTCTCTGTGATTGGGGGAAGGAGCTTAACTGTGAATTATTAGCTTGTGTTTTAAACTTTCTCAGAAGGATTCTAGTTATAGTAGGTAATTTGAATTTTATACACAATTTATATACTTACAAGTAATTTTTATTGAAAGAAAGAAAGGTATTAACAATGCACATTTCATAGCAACAAAAGAAAGTTGTTTTCAAAGTGAAGCTTCGTAGCCTATGCTGCCACATCTTAAGATCAGGTCTGAATGCCGAAACGACATCTCGAAAACACTTTCGACGCAGCAAATCCGAAAATCATTGAGAAATTTGCAATACAGCGCTGCGAAAACCTCAGGCAGAAACAAAAAAAGAAAATTTAAGTTTTCCAAACTATTAGGAATGGTTAAGGAGCCCTAGCTCATTGGATAATTACACGATGGGCAACTGATAATTATATGAAATAGCCATTAATGATAATATTGGCGACACCGTTAAATAATTCACCCAGAAAACATTACTGATGTAAATTTATTTACAGAGAAGGAAAAATCTGCCAAAATATTACACTTTCCTTTACTTCCACTGTAGAGTGAAAAATTATAAATTGGACCTTGGCTGTCAAAAAGTCCGCCAATCAGTGAAAGTCGTAGATGCTGATAAGATAGTGTGGGTGCGATACAATGAAAAATAATTACGACTTTATTTATTTACGCCAGGTAATGATGTCATCACGATACAGTCTTCATTAATTTTCCTAGGAGACCTGATTATTTCACCAAAATACATATAGCTTTTTATGCAACAGTTGTACTGACAAGTAACTTCGCTTATTCACGTTACCTTTATATGGTCGCTCTATCATACGGATGTAGGCAGACGACGGTCGTCGGTGTGGGATTTCAGCCTGATAATGCCCAGAAATGTTGCTAAAGATCCCTACGGAGGCTCACAGGTTAGTACGCGTTCGCGGCCGGTATCTTGATTTTCTGGGGCGGCATGGCGTTTATTGGATGGAATTACAACGTCAAAGGAGTTTATCAGTAAGGCTGAAAAAAGGAGCGTTCTCTTGAACAATATTCGCACAGATCATTACGGAGTACTGTACTTTACTCAGGTCATATGTCATATCAGCACTTGATTGAGAATATAACGGAGGTCAGTAATTGTACCGTAGTGGATAAGACGTGGTAGGAAACGCACAAAAAATAGGCCAGACGCCGATATATATCAATATGAGCTGGTCAAAATTAAAAGGAGAAAGTGCAGTAAATAAGGGACATAGGAATTCTTGAAAAGGTAAGGGATAATGGGGATGAAGCAGTATTTTCGCCTTTGTTTGAGTTTCCCAATTCCCTTTCACTTGGTGAGTACAAATTCTGCAATCAGAGCAAAAAGCCAATGCTTCAATAAAAGTATGAGCACATTAAAATTGACTGCAACTATAATTAACCATTAGCTCAGAAAGCTCCAAAAATATGCGAAATAATAAGGACGCGGGATTATTTTCGCCTTTTTTTGGGGCTGGCCGATTCCCTTTCTCTTGGCGAGTGCAAATTCTGCGATCAGAACAGAAAACCAATAAAACTATGAACACATTAAGATGGGCTGAAAATATAATCAACCATTGGTTCAGAAAGCCGAAAAAAATATGCGGAAGCCGAATCACCACTTTCGCTCGAAAATCCAATTTTATATATCTGGAGAAAATGACGCACACGGTCGCAATATTTGAAGTTGGCATCGCGAACGTGGAACGAACGTCGGACTTATTTCATTGGAGCCACCATAATACGCTGGGGAGCGGAAATCGCTCCCGGACGGTCACCCACGTCCTATAGCGGTGGATTCGGATGCCGCCAGATTGCGAGACAGAATCCCAATGAGCGAGCCACCGGGCTGGGTGACCCAAAGGATGGCCAACCCACACCCCCGGGGCCAATAGCCGGGAGGGGTCGGTCGCCTCGGAGAACGAATGCGAGGAATAATAAAACAAAAAAAGAACGGACCCCGAATAACCGTTGCCCGACGCACCGAGGAGGAATTTCCATTGCTTTCCGATAACGCGCACGTGATTTTGGGTGCCGGCTTGCTCACCTTCCCCTTTGGGTGAGATGATTAAAGGGTTTAGAACGAGCAGATGAAAGCCTCGAAGCGAGGGAAGGACGCTTCGAATAAAAACTCATTACCATCCTCTCTTACCGAGTGGGAGTTTAATCCCCTCTTATTTTTCTAACGCGTCACGGTCCGTGATGACAGTCCAGGATAAAAGAGAGTTCCCTGCCTTTATTTATTTGTCCAGAAGTATTTTTAAAGTTACCGTTAGGATTACATAGAATAAGGGAATTCAAAGGGAGAATGACTAGACGAATCATTGACATGTTTCAATATATGGTACATTATGGTATGGTACATTGCACGGTACATTAACACGTATGATTTAAAGTATGAATACAATAACGATTTTGGTGGACCGGAAACCGGACCGGAATTCAAACATGTACGAATGCATGAACAAAACTAGAAAAAATTAAATCCCCTGTTCATACGTTCGCCCAAGTTGGGAGGTTACACGGTGCATTTTCGTATTCATTCACGCGTTGATACATTTAGACATTAACTCTTACGGTTTAATGTGTAGGGTAACCAGGCCTTAGGATATGGTATTCGAGCTTATGTCCTTTCGAATAGGCCTATTTTGAATTTCTATTTTCGTTTTTCACAAGCCGTTGGCTTACTGTACTATGGTAAATAGTACTGTAAGGTGAATTTGTAGCGTTAATTTTACAACTATTCCGGTAATATTTTTCTGGAGTACGTAATAAAATTTAAGTTCATTAAAATTATCTCATTTCATCACAGTGATCAATTTCATTGCGATCAAATAGAAATAATTGCGCTTATGCAACCCTTAACGATCATGGTTAAACAATTTTTTATAATAGTTTAAAACTCACCAAATACCTCAAAATGTATTAAAATTCGATGCTACCGCTCAAGAACTTCACTGTTAAATGATATCAACTTGATATTTGGTCCTGCTACATCCATTTCGTCAGATGTTTGAACGATTGTGGTATTCAATGTATTACGACGCGTCGCAGCACCTGCAATGGTGAGCTGGGTGAGGTATAACCGTATCCGACATCGATGAAAATTTTCTCATTGTCCTTAACGAACTCGGGTTTGATATTCGCTGACCCTTTGCACGGGTGTTATGAGAATAGAAAACTGGCCATACTACTAAAACCATATGAGTACATTTTTCCGTAGTCATGTAATCAAATCCTCCGTTAATGTGTCAAAAACAAAGCCGATATAATTGCACTTCGCCTCCAAAAATATGAATCTGAACTTAGAATATTTTTCGGGGTAAAATTTTATTTTCCATCCTCAATTCATGAAACACATTTAGCCACTTAAATTGAGCACTCTTGGCTTATAGTTTCACACCATAGATTCCAGTAGTTGGTAAAAGTGAACTCAAACACGCTCTTCCGATAAAACGCTTCTGGCGACGAACCCCGTAATTTTTTCTTGATCGACACGATATCGAAAGTTATAAACGAGAACAAATACGACCACGACAATTTATTCCCGTTGACCATCAACTTCACATCCGGTTGGTTTGTCACTCTATGTGCTTATTCAAACATGTGGATTATAGGTAGTTATTCAACTATATTTTAGACTTTAGTTTAAAATCTTGTAAAGGCTTGGAAATAAGCTAGAAAATTTTTAATTACTTTCGCCAAGGTTTCAAAAGTATTCTTTTACATGTTAGAGCTACAAATAATGTAATAAAACTGGGAAGTATAAAGGATGTTTTTAATAATTTCAGCCTGATAAAAGCAGAAAGTCCGATCATTAATTTTCGTCACGGGGTTAAATAGAGAATTCGTCATTGTGCTACGTGAAGAAAAGTTTTACTTGAGCGAATTTATCGAGGATCGGTAATTTTTAAGGTAAAAATTTAACTCCCTTTTTCCTGTGTCTACCTTTGTTTTTAAAATTTTCCGCATCAATTTTTTTTCGAACCATGACGCCTCGCTTTACACGGATGAATCCAATTGGTCACACGTCAGACGGATACAACGCGAGGACTTTTTTTGCTTCCGTGCCAAGGCTGCGAGACTCATCTGGATCGATTCAGACCAATACAATCTCTTGCATTCCCACTTCACAACCTGCGAACGCAAATCCGATTAAAACCTTACGACATTACAAAAGCGCAGTCCTTTCAGAAAGATTTTGACGTTCCGCTTTTGTCGGAAAGATGGCGGCATCGAATCGTCCCGAGCAGAGTCCTCTATATTGCCATATAATAACTACGAAGTTGAGTCGTCGCAAGCCGCCATTGTTGGTCAAATCATCAATGGCGGGCTGTGTTGTAGCATAGGCGTAACGTCAAGTAGGTGCAGTTTTTTCCATTTTTGTAATTGATTAATAAGAGAGATGGGTGGTTCTTCTGCACCAAGCTGTTCCATTAGTTGCAGGGATGGGTTTCGTGTTTTTGTTTTTCCTTGTAATCCTGAGGTAAGGGCGAAATGGTTACAAATTTGCGGGATGGATAAGTGGCAACCATAGCCGTCTTCCACATTTTGTGAGGTGAGTTAGAAGTTGATTTAATTCAATGTATTGGATAAGTATTCATATGAAGATCAAGTTTTTACTTAGTTTCGGCTTAAGTTGATGAAAGGCTGTGATTTATTTCAAAGTTTAATACCTTTGGTACTCAGTTTTACGTTGTACGTAATGTAAACAGAAAAGAGTGCATAATAATTCCTGCTATTGTTGAGAGTTTTTCATGTTTATAAGGTTATTTGTGGCAATAGTGTGTTTAAAAACGTTCATAGTGTCGTAAAACTAATACAAGTAACCCGAGATACATTCAAGTGATTAATTCAAACAATATACATCAGAATACGCAACCTATTCACATGATGGAATGTGGTTAGTTGTTATTATTTCGTCGCGTGAAAGTTACACTTGTAAGTGTCCTTGAAAGTGATACTTGTAACCATATAAGTGCTTTCACGTTTGAAATACCATGAGGAACTTTTACGTGCAATGGAATCAATGATACCAGTTTTTATGAAAGACTTACTGAAATAATGTAATATTTAAGTATGTCCCTTTTGGAACTACGTTATTGGTAACGAATGTTTGCAGATAATTGTATTCGAATTCATGCTGGATTTTACACCTTGTAATTACATGCGATTAATAAACAGCGAAACCTTCCTTAATTAATATAATAGTCAACATACAGTTTATAATTATTAAGATTAAGGTAGGTTTCCATGGAGTACTAATGAAGTGATTTGGGAGACTCCCTATCCTTCCAGTGCTGCCTTCTTCAATTCACTGTAAGGCCTACTTCCTTTCAATTTTTCTAAAAACCCTATTCTTTTCCTTCCCCTACCGCGTTTCCCCAACATTCTACCCTCTAACACCATTTTCAACATCCCCTCTCCGCTAATTATTCGCTCCATCCATAAATTCTGTCTCCTCCGTATCTCATCTAAAAGCTGCCTCTCCTTGCCAACCATATCCAGCTCTTCGTCGTTCCTTTTCCTCTCCGTCCATTTCACCCTCTCCATTCTTCCCCATACCCACACTTCGAATGCCTCGAATCATCTCTCGTCTTCTTTCCTCAATGTCCACGTTTCCGCACCGTAAAGCGCAACACTCCAGATCAAACTCTTCACTAACCTTTTCTTTAAACTCTTATACAACAATCCTCTCAGAATTTCCTTCCTGTTCACGAACGCCTCCTTTGCTAATGCAATTCTCTTCCTAATGTCCTTACTACCGTATCCGTTTACCTCTAACGTACTGCCTAAATAGTTGAACTGCTCAGCCTGCTCAAATAATTCACCACACACCTTTATCTTAAGTCTCACATTCCTCGCTCGTGATGCTTTACAAAACAGCATAAACTTAGTTTTCTTGTGATTAATCCTCATCCCATACTCCTCGCGACGCTCGTTTAACGCATTCACTACAGCCTGAAGCCTCCTCGCTGACTGGCTAATCAACGCCTGATCATCCGCGAATCTCACTTATTTGAACATCATTCCTCCCACTTTTACTCCAGCTTCTAACTCATCCCACGCTTCTCTTACCATCTCCTCAGCGCATACGATAAAAAGTAGGCATACGCGGCGATAGAGGACAGCCTTGCCTCACACCTCGGCCAATGCTTACCCACCCAGGTTCTCCGTCCGCTACCCACTCTTGCGCAGTCTGGGCCATATACAGATTACAAATTAGTCGTCTATCCCTCCAATATACACTTATTCTCCTGAGGATTTCCATTAACTCTAACCAGTTCAAGCTATATAACGCTTCTTCAAAATCCACGGAACAGGCATATACGTCCTGGTCATATTCTAGGTTCCTCTCCCCCAGGGACCTCATTATCGCTATTGCATCACGAGTTGACTTCCCTTTCCTAAAACCAAACAGATCTTCGCCCAAATAGTCGTTTGCCCTCGCCTCCATTCGTCTGTTCAATATCCTCAGCACCACTTTCGTCGCATGCGATATTAGGGTGGTAGTCCTGTAATCTCCGCATTCCACAGCTTTCTTCTTTTTCGGTAGCGGAATTAAAACCGTCTTCACGAAATCCTGTGGCCATCATCCATCCTCATATATCCTGCGTACTAGTTTGAAAAACCTTTTCTTACCTTCCTTCCCTAGATTCTCCAGAAGCTCACACGGGATATTGTCCACGCCCACTGCTTTACTAGCCTTCATATCACGAAGTGCTTTCTCTATTTCCGAATCTAATATCCCCGGCCTTAAATTATCCTCCCCCCCTTCACTTTCATCCTCTAAAGTCAATCTCTCCGGTCTGTTCCTTCCTTCATAGAGATCCTCCACGTATTCTTTCCATCTACTCTGTACATCTTCTCGCTCGGTTAGCATCCTTCCATCTTTAGCCTTACTTTTAGACATGGCTTCTCCTGTTTTGCCGTCCGATAGCGACTTAACTTTGGCGTACAACGCGCCTACTTCTCCATCCCTCTGGAACTTTTCCATTTCCTCAAACTGTCTTTTCCATCAATCCTCCCTTGCCCTCTTAGTTTCACGTAGTAATCGATTATTTAGTTCCCTATACATTCTTTTGCCCTGATCTGTGTCCACGTTCTTCCACTTCTTCTTTCCTCCATTTCTTTTACCATTCCCTCCGTAATCCAAGGCTTCTTTATCCTTCTGCTGTCAACGTAGCCAATTGACTTCTCCGCCGCATTGACTATTCCCGTTTTAATATTATCCCATCCTTCCTCTTCAGTCTGTGTACTTCCAGTCTCCCGTCTACTAATGTACAATTGTTCCTGATATCCTCCCCTTCAGGTGTTCTACGTTCCATTTCTTCGCCTTTCTAACTTTAGTATTAAAGTCTTTTGAATCTTACGTTACATTTTATAAGTACTAGGTTGTGGTCTTAATCTGCATCTGCTGCTGGGAAGCTACGCGAGTTTTTCACACTATTCATAAACCTCTGTCTTACCATAATGTAGTGTATTTAATATCTCCCAACATCCCTTGGACTTTTCCATGTGTACCTTCGCCCTTTATGATGATTGAACCACGTGTTTGTGATGAATAACTTGTTTCTCCTGCAAAATTCTGCTGCTTTCTCTCCCCTGTCGTACCGTATTCCTAATCCAAATTCTCCTACTTCGCTTCCATCCCTCCCTTCCTCGACTAAAGCGTTCCAGTCCCCCATCACTACCAAATTTTTCTTACCCGGGGTTTCTCTAATTATTTCCTCGAGCTTTTCATACACCTCATCTACTTCTTCCTCCCTATGATTGCTAGTGGGCATGTAAACTTGGACCACCACAAGGTCGGTGGGCCGCGCCTCAATTTCTATCACCAGAATCCTATCGCTTACCTGATCTATACCTACCGTACGCTTAGCCATCTTCCTGTTAAATACTAATAAAGATACCCCTCGCTGGCTTACTCCCCCCCACCACTATATATAACCCCATACCCATCACTCCAATAGCCCCCCCATCCCTCCACCTCACCTCGCATAATCCTAAGATATCTATCCTCCCTTTATCCATTTCCCTTTTCATATTTTCTAACTTCCATGCCCTCATGATTGTCCTCACATTCCACGTCCCTACATTTATAGCCGACTTCTTCTTCTCCATCTTCTTGGCCTTCTTCTCTCTTCATTGCTGCTGCTGCTGGTGATGATGATAAGTCTCTGCAAGGATTTCGCATGTTGACGACCCCGACCTTGCCAACCTCGCTGCCGTGCCCGACACCCGCCTTTGCGGACGGGTCCCGGTCGATGAGATTCCGAGGCTCATTTGGTTGTACTCCATGTTTTCAGGGAAGAGGTAGTTGGTAGGGTTTCCCACTTCCATTCCAACAGTATTTTTCACGTGACACCATCACGTGGACTACCTTTCGTCTGGCTCCTACCCTTCGACCTATCTGGCATGGATTGGATTACCTACCAGGATTAATTTAGAATTAATCCCGCCAGTGCAGCTCTAGGGGTATTAGGAACGCGCAAGCCTTACCACCGCGACAAGGTTGTAGCCCAAGGGAAAGGCAACATACAGTACATGCACGTAATTATTTAGCCATTTAATCATTATGAAAACATTTTCGTGCGAGCTATCTTCGTTTTCCTTGCCACAGGTGCACTCATACGAATCAAAATTTGAATCCGCTCGGAAGGAAGGCTGGAATAAATTAAAAGCCTACTGATGTTCCGACGATTTTCGACGTCGCGAATTATCCTAAGCCTATTACACCAAAGAGGAGACCTCTCATATTCTATTTATCGTATATCGTTTCATACAAATTTTTTGCATGAAACCAAAATCATTGACGTGTGGTATCTCGATAGTGTTCCTTGGAAAAATCCCCTGTGTGTAATTCATGTTTGGCATAGTCGATGGCTGGATGATTCCAAGGTTTCGTTTCTTGGAGGGGTTGAGTGTTTTTGATGGCTACATGCAGTCTTAGGAGCTGGAGATACTGAGTATGTCTTTATTTGTGCTTTTATTTTTTATTCATGTCATAAGCACCTATTACCCTGAGTTATGGACTCCTAAAATCTCTTGTAGTTTGTCTTTTTCTATTATGCCTCATGATAGTGTCTATAGGTAGTGTAAGTCATTTCTCATCTTCCATACGTGTCACCTGCGCTTGGTATTTTGCTGAGATATGACTAAATATGTATATTTTTAAATGAAGTAATTGTTAGCATTATCATTCATCTATAATTTTTTGAGAAATCAGCACAGTTGTTGAAAAATAGGCACGCAGTCTTTGTTAATGCTTATCATCTATCAAATGAGGTAGCTTCTCAAATTGACGTGTTTGTTTGAATGTAAGATTGAACTATACATTACAAGTTCTTTTCTTTCACATTGCCTTTGTTTATATTCTGGCAATTTTTCAGTTATGCCATTTTTCATTACTTCTATAGCATCAGCCTTGCTACTTTACATTGAAAAATGGTTTTCAAAATACTTCTAGAGTAATTAAACATAGTCACTAGTTGCTCTTGTGTTAAGCTGTTTTGATGGTCCATGATTGTCAATATACAATAGTATTTTCAGTGATTATTAAGCGCAATTGACTGTCAACCCATTAAAAGAAGGGTTCTATCAGGTCGTAATACGTTTAGTCTTTGCCGTGGTTTTATCTTTATTTTCACCGTTTCCATTGTTGTCATGCCTAGAAAATTTGTATTTATGTTACCGAAGGTTTCGGGAATTAGTATCAACTATCCGAAAATTACCAACATTCTTTGCATACCAAACAAACGAAGAAATCTGCCCACATATCCTTATGGGTAAATGGGCTGCTAGGACTAACAATGGCGGACGTCGTCATTCCCATAGTGGAAGCCTATGCGACGACTCGACATGATGAGAGAGTAGTGTTGAGAGAGAAATCTAGAGGACTCTGGTCCCGAGGATTTATGGCATATCGCATTTGCACGCGGAGTGTATTCCATCGCAGGCGATGAGGGATGAAATGTATGCAAGAATTAAGAGCCAGTTTGGCATCCGTCGTGCATTATCATCAGAGATGCAGAGATTTTCGCCGCGGAATTTTCCGAGGAGAAGACAGGATAGCGAGCAAGATGCTGAAGCCGAGCGATGGGCGCGAAAATGAGGAGAGACTTGGCCAGCTTTCACTTCATCGGAATCAAAGGCGGTGTTTAATAATGAGGACTACAGATTATATTCAGGATATCCTTGCTTAATGTCTAACCCTTCAAGGTCCATGGGACATATGCGTCCCAGATTTGTGAAATTCTCTCAAAATTAAATGAGGTGTATGATTGTAAGAATTGGTTCTATTAAAGAAGAGGCTACTGGCTTATAGTTTTAAATTCTTTTAGTGATATTTTTTAGGCATTGTTGTTTCCACATTTTTTAGAACTTTCAATTGAAATGCTTACAAACGAAGCCTTAAACAATCAAATTTACGAAGTGTAAATTTGATTGTTTAAGGCTGTCCTCTATCGCCGCTGCTCTTTAACGTGTACGCTGAGGAGATGGTAAGGGAAGCGTGGGATGAGTTAGAAGCTGGAATAAAAGTGGGAGGAATGATGTTCAAATCAGTGAGATTCGCAGATGATCAGGCGCTGATTAGCCAGTCAGCGAGGGGGCTTCAGGCTCTAGTGGATGCGTTATACGAGCGCTGCGAGGAGTATGGGATGAGGATTAATCACAAGAAAACTAAGGTTATGCGGTTTTGTAAAGCATCACGAGCGAGGAATGTGAGACTCAAGATAAAGGTGGGTGATGAAAAACTTGAGCAGGTTGAGCAATTCAACTATTTAGGCAGTACGTTAGAGGAAAACGGATACAGTAGTAAGGACATCAGGAAGAGAATAGCATCAGCGAAGGAGGCGTTCATGAACAGGAAGGAGCTTCTAAGAGGATCGTTATGTAAGAGTTTAAAGAAAAGGCTAGTGAAGAGTTTGATCTGGAGTGTAGCTCTCTACGGTGCGGAAACGTGGACACTGAGGAAGGAAGACGAGAGAAGATTGGAGGCATTCGAGATATGGGTGTGGAGAAGAATGGAGAGGGTGAAATGGACGGAGAGGAAAAGGAATGACGAAGTTCTGGATATGGTTGGCGAGGAGAGACAGCTTTTAGATGAGATACAGAGGAGACAGAAGGTATGGATGGAGTTAGTGCTTAGCGGTGAGGGGATGTTGAAAATGGTGTTAGAGGGTAGAATGTTAGGGAAACGAGGGAGGGGAAGGAAAAGAATAGGATTTTTAGATAGATTGAAAGAGATTAGGCCTTACTGTGAGTTAAAGAAGGCAGTGCTGGAAGGAAAGGGAGGCTCCCAGATCACTTCTTGCGTACTCCATGGAAACCTACCTTAATCGGTAGAATACTATGATGATAACAAATCAATGAGACGGTCAATTATAACAGAACTTTCCGTTTATCCTTAATGTGTACCTATCCTGTGGAGTTAGTGCGAAAAACCTCGCATTTGCGCTTCAATTTTCACAAAATTAGTGTTTTTATGCCAATGGACACATATGTCCCTATGGACTTAAAGGGGGCGAGGAGTGGTATTATTTCACGTCTCATACTGTATCTCAGAAGCTATTAAAGATATCGCTTTCGTATAAATGTTTTTGGAATATATTAGCCTAAAAACGTATTTGTTATGCGATCTAACGGCTGCAATCTTCACGGACCTTAAAGGGTTAAAATATCATCTTCGATCACCAGCTGTTCCATTTCCTCACGAACACTAACAACCTTAGTCACTTTCAATCTATGTCATACTAAATATAAACTATTTAAAGCAAATGCGAACGAATATATTGGAAAAACCGAACTATGAAGCGATATACGTAAAATAACAGCACAACGGAATTAATGTATCTGTTTCATGGAGAAACCAAATCGATCATTGGATAAAATAACAATTCGCTAAAATGGCTTGGAAGTGTGAGGGCGGAGCGAGTAAATGATTATGTTGTATATGTTCTCTTACATAAATATTTCACAGCTATTTTCCGTAAATGCTTATTGCTTTTCCCGTCATTTGTTTCGAAATCATACCTGAATTCTGAGCCTGTGTTTAATTTCTACTTCCATATTCTCTAATTCTCATCAAATATTGCATGAGTCCTGTTTTTCATAATCAACTCGAATAACATTTGGTATCATACAGCGAGTTGAAACTGATAACTCGAACAAAAAAAACACAATTTACCTCTACGCTAAATTAAACGTGAATGGCAAAAAACCGTAAGGTACGTTACTGAACGGTAGAGCATGAGTTCAAATAAAAAACAATGGAGATGGTTTTGCCGAAAGAAAGGCTCAGAGGATCGAACTACACGTCTCCAGAGCAGCGGGAAGAAAGATTACTTCCTATCACCAAGGGTTAATCTCCTCAATGCGGGGGAAACAGTGTAGTGTGAGTTGGACTTGGGAACATGTACAGGCGGTGGGACGGGGAACTTTTTTCATTGACCAATCGCAAAAATTTCCGAGAGACACGGGGAGGGGAGCGTTCCCATGGTGAATGTTTTCGAGAGATCGCAACTGGGCCGCAAAAGAAAGGGAAAACTGGAATGCAATAGGCACCTCCCCTTTCCACTCCCCCCCCCCCCCCAACGAACGCCATCCACTGTTCTCCTCGTGGCAATGATCTCTCGTTGCGGAATCGACAACTCTTTTCGAGCGGCAGCGGACGCGGGCATTTGACTCGCGCTCGGGCCCCATTAGACACGCGCGCCGTACGCACTCGCGGGGGCCCGACTGTCGAGCGGCGTGCGCTTTCTATTGTTTAACCGTAATCGGAGACCGCAGTTGGGCAGGAGGAGGAATCGAAAACTATAACATTGGTCACTATCATTCAGGAGCGGCTTTCTCCTCCGAGTTTTCAGCACGCAACCGTTTCGAATTCGACCAAATGAGGCGATTTTTCGCTCATTTCTACGTATTCCGCTCGAACCGAACATATTTTCCACGACGGGGTATATTTCTGTAGCAGCCGACGTGAACGACAAGCGGGACTCGCGATGATCTACCGAGGGCGAATTCAATTATGACGTCCGACGTTATACAGGCCTTTCCTGCACCGCTGCAGGCGTTGTCTCTCTGTGACGGCTGATTTAATATGACTAACATTGAGTTACGATAAACTTGGGTCATGTTTATCATAATAAATGTAATTCATATTGGAGTCGCTTTTTCATTATTTGATTAGGATTTTTTAAATGACTGTATAAGATCTGACAGGTGAGAGGGGATGGCACGCAATATTTATATTTAAACGTAACCAACACCTACGGTTTATTCTTCGAGTGATGAAAAGTGTATTCTTAAATTTTTTGTGCTCTTTACAATGTTTTTGGAGAGAGCGCGGTTTTAAATATTTTTCATTCTATTTTTATTTTCTAGTTTTTAGTGGGGAATCATGTGATAGATAAACATAGACCTGTCAAACAAATTTCTGCCAAAAAATTTGTAACTAACGCCATCTTTTGAGAAAATTGAAAACTAGCGTTTCACGTGGAAATTTAGTTAATTAATTCGTTTGAATACATATTTCACCCAGAGAATTGATTCACTTGGACTCGTAAACCCGTCCGGGATTTCACCAAATTTTGGACGAAACCTATATAAATCGTTTGTTTGTCGCTATGGAGGATGGCAGGGGGATTACATCCTAATTAAAATTCAATTTACTTGTTCTAACTCTTGATAAGCGTACAATAATTCATTCTTTGAGCCACGTAACCGCCATCGATAAATTAAAGTGATATGGCTCTCGGATATTGCTTTGCTCTAAGAGAATGAATATGGGAATGATTGTGTAGAAAATAAAGAATTGGGTAACCAACTGTTACAATAAATCAAAGTGATATGGATGAAGTAGGCAAATTTTTTTTCAGGACTAGTTGCTGCATTCCATGGGCCTCTGTTGCTCTTAATTCTGAGTGAATAGGAATGATCGTTGATAATGGCTTCCGGGTGCAGCTGCGTGTTGCGCTTTGTCGTGCAAGCTTTCGCGACCGTTGCAGGACGCATCATCAGGCGATGAATGAAATTACGGAAATCGGTGGTCAATTAATATACTCGTCCACCTCCCCCATCCACCGGAGTAGTGGGGGAGGGGGGCGGAGTTGACGTCAGCAAAACTCTCACCCCTGTCCTTGAGCGACGAGCGGACTCTTCTTGTCTAGCGAATAACCTTGTTGGTAACATATTCGTCGTCTTCTCTTTCGGAAAATCGTTTTCCACGTCTGGCTGAGTTTAACGCCGTCCACTCTGTTGAAATTTTGGGGGCATTTTTCAATCTCAATAGCCTCCCGAATTAGTCGTCGATGATAAAATTTTTCTTGGGCTAACACCTGCGTCTCGTCGATTAAAATTCGATGTCCATCTTCTGAGTAGGCATGCTCCGCTATCGCCGATTTCTCCGTGTCACGATGTAATATCGCACGGCTGTGTTCTTTGAGACGAGAAGTCATTGTATAGGAATTGAATAGGAATGAACTAACTTCGAGAGCCAGGAACATTGATTTAAGCTTGCTGCTGAGTGTGACTGTAGATTCGAGGAACTGAAATGACTGGAATTTTTTTTTCGTTTATTCTTCGCAACGATAATTAAGCCCAGAAGCGTTTTTATTCAATTTTGATACCAAGGTGTTTGTTCAGGACTTGGGCAGTGCAATCTTTCCTCGACGAAAAAATGCTCAGTGGTGCTGAAAAAGGTAATGCACACTTGCTTGGATGAACTAACAGTCATTGACTCGGTGAGCCGTAACGTCCGGGTTTAACCAATATGAGAAACCCTCGGTTTTACGCTGTTTTTCAGGTAGTAAAGGTCACTATCTCGAATCGGATTCATTGTCCAAGAGACCAATGAAACATTCGCATTCCCATCCAAGAATCACAAAGCGTAGACCCAAATCTGGGATAAATGGTTCTCTCTGAGGTAAACTTGAAGTAAATTCACAATCACTCTAGATTATTAGTTTTTATCGGATACTTTTCCAAGTCAAAAAAATCAATTTACGGCGTCATCGGAAGAGGACCGTACGAGTAGGCATGCTTTTATTGAGTATTTTAATCTGCACTTATAAGTACTACATTATCGAGGATTTGAGATAACGTTAATTTGAGTAAAATACTACATACTACCCTGAAAATTGTCTCGATAGGTATATGACTTGAAGTATCAGAACATCAGCCGTTAACCTGAGAGAAAATACAAAAAAAAAACATTGATGCTTATTGGGAGAGATTTTTCTGCTTAGTTAGATGCTGCATTTACTAAAATCCTACAAATTTCGGGGGGTTGGAGGGGGGGACAAATTCCTAAATTTATTCGTTCGGAAAAATATCTCTTAGTTCACTGTTTCTGTCGCATCTGCAATAGTGATAGAGTGGTACTCACTGGGCGGCATTCTGGCTTTGAGCATGTCGAGAGCGAGGACGTTGATGAGCAGGACCCAGACGGGGCAGTCGAGCAGGCTGTTGGTCTCGGGGCGGACGAAGGCGATTACAGAGACGCACTGGAACTCCAGCCGACGACGGTCCGGGTACGCCCTCCGAAGCTCACGGCCCACGTTAGCCTCGAACTTCCGCATGTCGAACAGCTGAGCACAAGATGGAGAGAGAATAATTGTATTCGTTACCAAAGTGTTGAGTTAATTACAAGCAATGAATATATGACTACATACAAGACTAAATGACAAAAACTTTCTTGGATCCCGGCAAAGATAATTTCGGACTGAAATTGTAAAGGTATAGCTCCGACCTAAGGCATGAGTCTGTGAAACTCACATATTTTGAGCAAGGGGCAACTCCTTGCCACCTTGCGCTTAGTTCAATATAAGGGAAAATTACTTTTAATGCAACCAGGAATACACCATAGAGATGCAGATTTGCATAACAAGCTGGGGCTCCCTTTTCCATTCCGCCCCTGGCAAAGCTAACAGACATAGAATGTCATATCAGTATTCGAGTTATGCTGTTTTTAAGTAAGTAAAAGTCAATATCTCGAATTGACTTCAGTATCCAAGAAACTAATGGAGCATTCGAATTTCCATCTGAGAATCTCAAAACGTAGACCCAAATCTGGAATAGTTTGGTGGTTTTCTTTAAGGTAAAAACGAAAAAAATCGCAATCACTATGGGTTACTATTATTTACCGGACACTTTTACAAGTAAAAGAAATGAACTTACGACGTCATCGGAACAGAACCTTAGCTATCTCACAAACAGTTACCTCGTTATTTATTGCCATCTCAGTGTTATTTACAGGCGTCGACGACATCTCCTGCTAAAAAATGTACGTGCTCCATGGCTCACCTTGACCGGCTTGTCCACCTCGAGCGCGCCGTTGGGTAGCCGGGCCACGTCTTGGCCGAGGCTCGTCTCCGTCGCCAGATCCGCGTGTCCGTTGGCGGCAGGGCTGCGCACGTACACGTTGCACTTGGACACGCGCTTCACCAGGATGTTGCCCTCCTCGTCCATCTTCACTTTGACACCCTGCGGAGACCGTGGGAGCACGCATTGGAAAGGATTGATAGAAAGCAAGGTTGATTCGGAAGATGGCGGGAGGGAAGGAAGTAGAGAAAAAAATTAGAGTTTGGTGGATAACATAACCTATACTTAACTTAAAAATAACTTAAATATCCTTAAATTATAGATATTCGGTGGTTAAATTAGCAAAAAGTATTTTATGATAACGGTTAGTTAAGTAGATGACCTCAATTAGAAGACGTAGTTAAGTCTGATTTTTATGCTTAAAAAAAAGCCGACATTATAAAACCGACCCTGAAAATAACTGATTAGACTTATGAGTAAAACAGGAGGAGACTTGTTTACCATTTTTAGGTCCGGGTTTGACACCCAATAATAGTGACTTAAAGGTATAAGACCATGAGCCCAAACACTGGGGTTATTCGTTAACTTTCACTTCGGATTTGTAGGAGGAAAGTTGTCCGATAAATGACACCTCCGAAAGAGAAGCCATTTGAATTTATTTGCTGTGTTTTACAATTTCGGATCAATCTAATCAAAATGTGCAAAATCGTAGGTAACTCAGAAACAAAGAGTGATGAAGGCGGCTAGAATGGCGAAGGAAGCGAGAACAATGATGAAAAAGATTTGCTATAGGGAAATGTAGACAGCAAAAGTACGACACTTGGTCATAAAAAAAACAAGCGATTACGAGGTACTTGACGCATTCAGGTGAAAACTGAGAAATCTTCGAGGTACCAAAACGGAAATGACATGGGAAATGAAGTTTCTTACAAGCTTTTAAACTAAATTATCAATAATTGAAGAACTATACAAAGTTTTACTATTCATAAAAGTTAAGAGAAGAAGTAAAGAAGTAATAATGCATATTTTTCTATAAGTAAGTAAATTTTTGCAGTAAAGGCCTGTGTGGAATAAAATTTTCGTAAATATCCAAGAATAACTTTTATTTTGTGGGTAAAGGCATGAGGATAAAAGTTAAGTAGTTTACCATTCCAAACAGTGTAATATCCAGCGTGAAAAAAGTTGTTATATTCTGACATTATAATTATTCTTTATTATTATTATTATTAATTATAGACATTATTATTATTAATTCTAATTACACTCACGATAATAATTACACTCACGATAAGAAGCTCAGGATCAGTACGTAATTTTTTTGAGTTTCTTCTCGCTAAAACAGTTACATAGACAAAGAATTAAATAGGACAAGAGAAGGAAAATGGATGAAGGAGAGATAAACTTACATGTCCAATGTGACGTTTTATCTCTTCGGTTTTTTGATCTCTCATCGGGTTGTCAAAACCACATAGTCCTATCCTGTAATGGAAAGAAAAAAGATTATCAATGCCGTCAAGGCTTTAAATATAGTGATGAGATGGTACCAATGGTGAGGACTAATCATCGAGATGGACCATGAGTCAGCGAAATCAACGGTAACTTTGACAAGAAGAGGATACAAGGGTCACGAGGCGAGGATATTAATTATGGTTATGACGCCATTCCCATTCTATTGTTAACCATTTAGTTAAAATGAGAAATATGTCAATCACCTGAAGTGAAAAGAAAACAAACACAAGAAAAATTCATCAGAAATAAAATAAGCTTTCGATCATCTCTTCCAGTTATTCTCACGGTTAATATCATAATGACGACAAAGAAAGACACTTTGGGCCTTAAAATTTATACTAATCCACAACTTTATTACAACTACAATTTTTTTCACCTCGTTTCTTTCTTCTGTATTCTTATTTAGCGAAAAATATCAACCAAAAGGAACATTGTAACCAGAATTTGTAACTCAGTAACTTCTTCCGAAGAGTTTGAATGCGTAAATTTTACTTTATATTTTGCTGAAAATATTTTATGATGAGGAATAGATATAGCCATGAGAATAGATATGTATAGCTAAAAGGAGATAATATGGGAAGGCAGTGTCACATAGCCGTGGGATTTTTGATCAGTGAAAGTGAGATTATGGCAAAAATGAATCGTATTATTATTTTAATAAGTAGCGTAATAAAATTCAGGGGATACATTTTTTACGCATGCAAGTAATGTGTTAGGCAATAAGTCAAGACCATGTTTATTAGAGAGTAAATATTCTCTATTTTCCAAACGTGAAACTTGCGCGATCTAAATTTTGATGGGGGAGATACTCTTTCGGTCTTGTTTAACATAGAACTTCCTCCCATCACATCAACCAGACAGGTTTATTTTTATTCATTGTATTGTAATCAGCAAAGATTCTCATAAACCTTCGATCTAATAAATACATTCATGATTTACTGCGTCTAAATAAATTCCTTGAATCCCATTCCAGAGGTAACAACCTTGTTATAATATTTATGCATGAAAGAAATAAACATTTTTTTTAATTGCGCCTCATGGGCATTCGTTTTTTGTACAAATCGTCGATCAAGACAGACTTGTAAAGGTTTTACATGTTCATCACAAATTGCTGTGACAGAATTTTTCTATGAACCCACTTTTTTTGATTAGTATACGGAAGCTGGTAAGCTTGTGTTGATATAATAGCGACCTCACGCGAGAAATGTATAGTATGACAAACATACTCCGTTAGGTTGTCATCCTCCAGCCGATTCCTCAGACGAACTTCTTCGTAGAGGTCGTTAGCATCTTTATTTAGACTCAAGGATGGGAATTGAAAGAGTCAATAAGGACGTAGTGGCGTCTAGGGCATTCCTGAGGATCCATTCTGATTCTCCAATGCAGTGAATTTCGCAGAGACAATTCTATATCCACCTATTCCTTGCATTGCAAACTTGACATACTATGCAAATCTAGAAACTAACGGAGGGCACAAATAGTACCACCTGACGTGTTTAAGCTATTGCCTCATTCCTTTTCAAAAGGCATGAGCATATTTATCGAGAATTTTAATGCAAACTTCTGCTTTGAAATCGCAGATGAGACCATGATAGTAATTTAAGAATTAATCAAGATTACATAAAAAAAGATAAATATGTACATCACTAATGTAAAAAAATTGCATTGGTCCCAAAAATCCAGTAATTTTTTAAAGACTTATTAAAACTTTCATGATTCTCATTACTATAATATCGAATCTACTAAACTTGTGAAAGAAAAAGTGATCAAGAGTATAGAAATAAAAAAATGTTAATTCTGTTTTCATATGCAAATTAGTTAGGTAAGTACAAATTTGAATTAGAAGCTCAATATTTTCCAAGATAATCACTCTGACAACGGGAGCTATTATTTTAGATTAACCTATTTTATGAAATGATAAGTTCTTATTATCATAGATAAAGTAAAATGGAAACAAGATAATGATGTATGGTTTAAAGAGCAGCAGTTATAATCTAGTTAAGCCGGGATATTCGTGACTTTATCAGATATCTTTCTCATCAATACAATTTTCGCCTTTTTGGAAATAAAGGAATAAAACTTTGTAAGGTTCACTATTATATTAATATGGGCACCACCAGGGTTTCATAACGCAGTTACATCTTCACTACACCTGAAAGTACACCTACAATTTACGAAACCCGGGTCGTGCCCATATTAATATCATAGTAAACCTTACAAAGTTTTATTCCTTTATTTCCAATATGGAGAGGTTGCACAAAGTAAAGCCTGAAGCCATCAGTTATATTTTCGTCTTTTTGCTCGAGATGTTTCATCCACCCTGTTATTTATTATTATAAATATTTCACACACTTGTTCTATTCACCCTGTCATTTATTATTTTCAAAATTCCACGCACTTGTTCCAGACAACGTATGAGGGCTCAGGGGAGCCCTTCGAGGATACAACGCACCGGGGCCGTGAACCAAGCCAGTGGCTTATACGCCCGATCACCTGGGTAGGGGGAGGAGAGGAAGGGAAAAGGAAAGAGGCGCAGCCACGATTGGAGCCCGACGACGCCTCTAGGGGAGGAAAGGTGCGGAAGGAACGGGAGAGGGAAAAACACCTCAACGCTATAGAAGCGAAGAGGGCCCTACTAAAAAGCGAAACCAGGCAAAGCCATTAATGTGCCAACGATTTCGGTGAAATTTCCCATAAATGAGAAAAATCCATCGATCAAATCGTTGGATACTTGTTCCAGACACTAGTTCGGGTGGCCTCACCTGAATCCGTCAAATCCTTCGTCGGATCCGTTGACGGTGAGCACGGGCGCCCGGGCGTACGCCTTGGCCACTCTGCGGTTCCTCTCCAGCACAATCACCTTGGCCCATATCTCGTCGTCGATCTGCGTCCACTTCTCCAGCACTTCCCCGATGTGGTCCTGATCGGAGAGAGTGATAAGAGGTCATTGTTAGGACGGGTGTTCAGCAGCAAAAAGAAGCACTTCCCTCAGCACAGAAAACTCTAAAAAATAACTGGCAGTTTTATTGAAAAGTACGAAACTGAAGTACCTATGTCATCATCATTAGGAAGAAGTTTTAGAAGTTTTGGTCGCCATCTAGAAGACGAGCCTATTTTATAAACATTTATAAACAAGTAATCCAGCTCTCGCCAAACAGGATATAGCACTAAATTATAATGATTACAATGGGATATCACTTTAAAATATATTGTAACGATCACATGAGAAATCATAAACACACGTGTTAATTTGATTCCTAAAAATAAGTCCAACTATTTTTGAAGAGAAAAAATCGAATGTAAACATATAAATAGTTATGTCATTCGCCATAGTCATATCGCCTCATTTTGACTATTTTACAACATAGTCAAAATGAGGCGATGAGACATACGATAAATGGCGATAATACCACATAAAAGATAAGTCACTTTATTCAACATCATATTTAGAAAATCCAACTTCATTAAAATAATGACCTACGTTTAAAATAGTGTTGAGCACTAACGGTGCCCAAGTCACATGCGTGGGTAACCGTTAGTGCATAACTGCGTGGAGGAGTGAGGGAGGGTGACGGGGGAAATCCAAGGGTGGAGAAGGTGGGAGAGACTGGCCAATTAGGGACCTCTTTCCCAAAAAAATTAACTTCCCCACACGTTCCGAGGGATTTGATACGTAAGGAAGCCTAAGAGTAAAAATGACAGGAGATCTCTAATACTTAATTAGAATAACAGATAAAATAAGAATAACTTTTCGTGATACATTTTTATTCGGGCTAATTTTGAATTATACCCCGTGGGATATTACTTTTCATCAAACACGTATTTTCGATAAGATTTTAGTGGATATTCATCTCTTTCCACGAGAAAATCACAGTACTAGTAGCGAAAGCACCTTCAAAATCCACCATCACTCTGAATTTTGACACAAAGTACCTGACACAATAATATGAATGAAAAGAGTATGTGACTATGATACTTTGTCTCTCCATTGCTATTATGGAGCCTTTCCATCACGTCATGGTTTCCAATTTAGATTTAACCTGCAACAGTACTGGTTATCCGCTGAAAATGCTATGGACATGAAGAGGCATTAAAATTCCATTGACAATCGCCCAATTCGCGGCAACACACATTTTTAGATAAGTTGTAATATCTTTGTCTTTCGCTCTCCAAAATATCTATGCAAGGATAATATTTCATTGTGACTTCACCACTGATGTAACGGCCTATTCCGCTTTCGCTACCGTCTTAACATAAAATATCACGTTGACTGAACCAAGAGCCAACTTCCCCGGTGGCCAATTGGCAATTTCGTACACGAATTCTGGCCCCAAATATATTTACGTCGGGAAGAAGGAACGTTGAAGGGAGGGGAGTGATGTGGGCCTGTTTGTCAAAGTGTCTGCGAGGGCGTTCCAGTAGCCAACTCCCAAATCACCCGTTCTCCATCAACCGCTCGTCCTCGTCTGGTGCTACCGTGGTGGCCTTGCCCTCTCTTCATCCGTCTACCTCGGACCGCCTCCGGGGGCAGGGATACGTTTACTGACTTTAGTGACGCGGGAGAACGCCCAGAAAGCAAAGAAAAGCTGAGGCTGGCGTATGCCGTCGTCAAGGCATATATTTGCTCCGCTAACAGACACTGGGGAGAGACGAGGTCACAGCCACTGAAGTAAGAAAGGGGCACTAGGGAATCCGTCGCAGACCGCCAATATCTCTGTCTTTCGCTATCCAAAAAATATAGAGGATAATATTATACTGATACCTCGCTAATGTAATGGCCTATTACGCTTTCGCTACCGTCTAAATGTATAGCTGAGGCTGGCGTCTACATGATTGTGTCCTCACGGCGTATATTTACTCCGCTAGTAGACACTCGGAGAAGCAAGGTCACAGCCGCTGAAGTTAGGAAGGAGTACTAGGGGTTCGGTCGCAAACCGCCACGCATGCAACTATCGATTCAAAGTTCTAGTTTAAACCTTTTGACAATCTAGGCACCACAAATTTTATTACTAAGGATTTGCGTTCGTTTATGTATGAAGTAAACATTTTGCATTATTTAGCTGGGACTGCAAGGTCACAGCTACTGAAGTATGGAAGGGGTAATAGAGAATCCGTTTCAAACCACCTCATCTCCGATTATCGATTCAAAGGTCTAGTTTATCCCTTTCAAAAATCTAGGCACCGTGAATTTAATTATAAAAGATTTTTGTTGGTTTATGCATGAACTAGGCATGGTGTACTGTTTACCTGAGACTCGGGACCGGTGGAAACTATTAATTATATTGATTCGTTATGGTTTTGATGTGATATAAGTATTTTTGCCTTCGAGGGTTCTCGAGGTATCGAGAAATACAAAGTGCAAATTCTAAGAAATATCATAATAAATATTTCATATTCATTAAATTAGATGCACATTCTTCTATCACCTCACTTAGCTCACCCTCTGAGAGATCAACGATTATTTCGAGTCTTTTTTTGTTTAATCGTCCCTTTTCACTCCATATTTTTGTACGTGGAATGAATTTTAATGCATTTATTATGCCGCCGTATAAGCTGGAGGCCTTCCCTCAGGAGAAAATTTCCACTCAAGATGTAACAAGATGCAACGATGCAGCCATTTCATCACAAACATATATTACTATTATTTTTATAATTTTTAAAGCGATTAAAATGTCCTCTCGAGTACAGGAAAGATATAATATACCTTTTTAAATTATGAATTAACATTTTTTTTTGCAAAAAACGATTTACACAAAAAAATTCATAAATCACACCAAACAGAAGTTTTGCCGATACAAACTCCCAATTAAATCGCACGATATCGTTACTTCAATATTTGCTGTATAGGTAGGTAATAACAGACAAATGTATAATACTGGGGTATCTCATAAAATTTTATTAAATATAATTATAGTAAGGCTTTACATGTTATTGCTCATGACTTTCACTTAAAATGTAAGATAAAGATATTTATTTTAGAGACTATCCGTCAATAAAAGTGCATTATGGAAATATGGCTCATTTTCGAGGAGATTTGCGGCAAATAATATCATTAGAACAGCCTAATTGATTGATTGAGACAATTATTTAATCCTATGATGAATGAGTCACATTAAAATCTCATCTTCCTCTTATGTACGCAAAAGAGAGTAGGAAAAATTCGTTTTGCGGAAGAAAAAACTGGTTAGTGACATTTACATAACATGCCCCTTGAGTGCGACACTACGAAAGAAATTATCGTTCATGAATATTCATGGGTGGCGAACTGTGGCAATCAAAATTATTACTACTGTACGTGAAGTGAAAATCGATTATTGACTGGCGTTAAAATGATCACTGCCTGGCATTAAAATGATTATTGAATTTCGTTGGATATCATGAGAGACTTCTACGCTATCTTTGGTAACCCGAATCAATCCCTCAGGGTGCAAATCTATGCGAAAACAGTTACTCATCTCATTTCATCTGTGGCATGAGTAACGGTTTTCAACAGTGTGGAAAATAGCGTTCACCAAAATTAGGATATTAGTTTTGGTCGAATGAATTATTAAATGGACATGCTTCATAGCAGAGGAGTAATAACTTCGCGTGCTAATGGACGGATCTTTAATTACTCCTCCATTCAAAAAATTACCGGTCAAATCGATTTATTAACACGAAGTAGGTCTCTCTGTGGGGGATATTCCATCTTTATATCTTCCATTATGTCGGAAGATACAGCGAAGACAGAAGTCTTACCGCTCGGAATAAAAACCTTAACTTTTACGAGGCTAAGGCTCAGAAGAAATGAAGCCACTGTTTTACGACTATCAATCCACTCATCTCCGCAAAGCGTAAAAAGTGTTACTCGGGCGAGCATTTTTTTTCTGTCGATTAATTTCATTCGTCATTTCTAACATTGCGAATTAGGAGACCGAGGAGGAGAACCGGTTGTTCGGCAGGCAATTAGATGCAGCACCACTGCTCACTGGGCCGAGGGAAGAAAGCGAGCAATAAGCACAAGAGCACCACGGACCGCCGTCTCCGCCGCTGCTAAATCCTCTAGCGTCTATCAGCCATACCCTGCGCAGAGAAACGGAATGGAGTTGAGCTAGACCCTCTATCGCGGAGACATCTATCCCAAATCGAAGTATTGACGGAGATATTTTTCGTAAAATTCAGCCTTAAGGTGCAAGAAAAAATGTATTCACTTATATTATTACTATTAAAAAAATTCTTCAGTTTTCACGGAGTTTTTTTGTTTATAGTGTACGTGTTCTCGACAAGGTAACTCTTTACTGTTCTATTGAGTAGAGAAATTTTCTCGTGTTGTGGCAAGTTGAAATTATCGTATAAAAGAAAACTCAAGAAACTGGAAAATGTTGGATTAAAAGGTGTCGTTTTACTAAGCAGGAGGGTTTTGCTTGTCAGTGATAGCGATTTCATTTATTCCATATTAAATTAACAGTTACTATGCCTCATGGAATCCCACTGACTTCCCGTCAACGTCGGTTACTGCCCATGAGTGTACACTCGTCATGCCTGATTAAATTCATCGAGAATATTGCTGTGGACCTCCTTCACCAAAACATAACGTGGCTTACCTATGTAGTTGAAAACTTATTAAGAGCGTCAACTGGCTCCCAAAAATTTAAAGCGACGTAACTTAACTTGGAATTTTAACCAGATACGGAAAGCGCAAATTTATCCTAAAAGTGGCCTGTAATTGGAATGGTAGAAATATCCTTCGACTATCGATAATCATGTCATAAATCGATTTCACGGTTGGCTCATGGTCTGAGTTGCGATTGGTGAAATATTTCGCTCATGGACCAGGATGTTGTTTAGTCAAGTTATGGCAAGTTAAGTTATTGTTACCAATGCTTGAACATTGCATGCTGAACAGACGAAACAAAAACTTGCGATGAGAAACCAGTTTTATGATTATCGTGCTTCTGTTTCCCTAAATATACGTGATGTGATCTGCGGTCTATCGGTTCTCCCATTTAGTCTTCCATCGGACTTGTTAAGAGTCCTAAGTATATTGATGAGTATCTAGCACGATACCAGTATTCTTGACCAGTCGAGTATAAATTACTGTAATCGATCCATTTTTATTTCATCGATCCATAAATCCTTTCGTCAGCCCTGAATATATTGGAAACGTCTCCAAACAAAACGCCGGCCTACAACATGCAGACTCTAACATGGTTGTAAACCCTACAAGAATTCATTCATGATAAAGCGGATGAATCGAAATAAATATAGCGAAGGGAAGAAAGAGATTAAGCGGATGGTTTACTAACTCGTGAACATACTACATATAAAATAATGGGGTTTTCATGAGCATATGAGCACAAATATTACAAAAACTGAAAAATTGACCATGTGATTTGTTAATCATCATCACGAATGCAACGAGAAGCGGAAATTGAATTTGTTTAAGCTCAAAAGGGCACATAAGTTGGCATCGTGAAATCCTCGGAAAGAGAACTTCCTAATCATTCCTTGTAAAGAACTTCCTTGCCATTCATCGGGAAAAACTATGTTTATCAATCATGCCATATGTTTAGACCTTCTTTTTAAGTCTGCCCTCTGCAAATTTGGACATTCATTTGAGTAGTACTTCGATCCGAGAAAGACTTTCCACCTGTCTTTCATGGCCCCAGAACCTCAGCCATCCCCCGTAGCCATCCTCTTCCGTTGTAATCCACGAATTCGAATCTAAAGCGATTCAGCACGCAAGCCAAGGAATGGGCGACGGGCCCAGGCCAGTCCGATGTCCGTCTTGACAATTAGAGATCGATGGCTGGAATCCTTTTCGACACGACCGGAAATCGGAAGGAGTCGCCCGGAAGTGAAAACGAGTGGCTGCAATCATTGAACGCGTGAATTCCCCTGGTGGTGGCAGTCGTAATCACCCGTGGAGCGTGCGTTAAAAGAGAGAGACTGTTTTAATTCGATGTGGACGTGCGCCAACTAGTCGTTTGAGCAACGGGATTCCTCGTCACCACGGCAACCGGTTCCGGAATAGAATCCGGGCTAGGGATTAAACTCTACAGCGGAACCTACCAACGGTAAGGAGATCCTTGAAGTTAAGCGCTGCATTCTGGGTCGATTTAAGTGTCCTCAAGTCTGCATTCCTTGTCAGGACTTCGATCAAATATGCGCCAAGTCCTTGAAGGAATACCGTTTCACGAAGGCTGTTGACAAAGCGCTTAATTTTGTCACAGTTCTTTCAAAGATGCGAATAAATCACTGTCGCTGTTAACCGAGATTAGGCCATGGAGTTTTTTTATTTATTTGTAAAAGAATGTAAAATAAGTAACATTTGATCTACTGTTAATTATCGGAGACATTTATCAACTTGGAATGAAAAAATAAAGAATAATAACCATGAAAATCGAAAGATTGTTGGCATCAATTCCATTTGTAATACCAGAAGGCTTAAAAATAATGTCAATGATTTTTGAACTGAAAGACTTTTTACAGAAGAATAACGTTAGCCTTCTTCCTTGAAGGAGAAGAATAAATTTACTACTGCGAGCTATACTTGTGCATTAAATTCATTTTTGCTGATATTTTTTATCCTCATTATTTATCTTCATGACCGGGGAATGTTAGTATTACTGAAACGATAATTGGAAAGTGTGCTAAATTTCTCCAACAAATTGAAAATTTGCAATTAGCAACGTCATGAGAAGAGGACATTTATGGTCTTGTGAAATGGACAGCATGGAGTTAAACTCACTTTGGGCATTCAAAGGTTTTTTTGTGTTATTCTCTCGCACTACACGGAGCTTGAACTCCGTGTATGATTTCAGAATGGAGGGAGTAAATATTTTTTCATATACTCACACCATGCATTAGCACACCCTTTGACAGTTTTGCACATATTCCTTAGTGGAGACTTCTCTCTGGGCCGTTGAGATAATCGGATAAAGTGGCTGAGCGCCCAAATATGAAAATTTATGGCAAACCAACGCGAGATAGTGTGATAGCTAGCCAAAGATTTCACCAAAACAATGCAACCGATCATTCCAAACCGCATTTGCATACAACCCCCACTCCTCGACTCGACACGCCGCTTGTCAGCTTAATCCACAATGCAATGTATAAGCCAAGAGAATGGAGTGATATTTTTTTATCGCATATTCATAATAAGCACTGCGGTTAAAGTGAAAATCCTGAAGTGAAAGAAAATGAGTCAAGTAAATGCATACGTTGACGTCAAAGTTATTGAAAGCCGGTGACGTAATATAAATATTAATAATGGGATATCATAAAAGAATAAATACTATCATAGTAGCAATGGAAAACTAAAGAAAAGTGGCTACTCGTGAAAACAATCCAATACAGTCCCAATCAGGTACATATAATATCCATTCGTAGAGCAAAATGCCGTTTCAAACAAGTGGCCCGGAAAGGCGAAAGAAAATTTTTCATGGATTAAATTTAAAATCAGCCATTGTTTGGTATAAATATATTCTTTGAAAACAAGTGGAAGCTACTTTTAGACTCTAATCTGGTCCATTTTAGTATCAACCTCAGAGAAAATGTGTAAACTAGCGCGCAAGTTAGCGGCATAGTATACCAACATTGAAACACCGGCTTACGTATTATTACGGAAAATGGAAACAGCAAAATAAATAAATCTACATTGATTTTATCGAAATAATTGGCCCATTCCCTGCTTCGCGAGCGTTGCATTAATGGCAATAAAATATCCATTTGAAATAAACAATATAAAAAGCAAACTCTATCGTTGTAGTCAGCCAATCAAATACATCACGTGATCTGGGCTTTTGCCAGTTTGATCATGGCCCCATGCCCACAATTCAATGGGCGGTCTTGTAAATATTTTCTCCGAGATATCAGCTGTTTCAACGGGATCGTTGCGTTAATGAAATCATAAAAACGTACCGACCGCATCGCTGAACACGCTCGACTCCCAGTTTCTCCGCGCCAAGAGATATGGTCGACTTGCCAAATGAACGCACCTACAAAATTTTTCATCCCGCGCCACCGAACAATAAGTAGTCCGGTGCTGCGGCACGAGAAATCGGCCTTCCCCGTGTTGCCGATTCTCCGCGCCGAAGCGTTCTTTCTCTTTCGTCTCCTTTATTCGATGCAGGATTGACGGCCACACCACCCCACCTCCCTCGCAAATACTTCTGTGCATATCCTCCACGCGAGCTGGCGTTTCCAGGTCTTAGTTTACCTTTTGAGGGAGTGCATTGAACACAACAACACTGTCCCCCTATCCAAGAGAGCTTTCTTTTTAAAGCTCTTCGTCAGGTTGCGGTTTCATAAGCCAGTCGCCTTCGGTGAGAACGAATAAATTTTCGCGGGTGTGTAACTGCTTAGTGTTTCTGGAAGCACCTTAGTTACCACGTGTGTTAGTTTTCTATCTATACATGATTACTGTCGTATTAAAATTAAATGAACAGACGACCAGGAAATAAAAATATCCCCTGAATTAAGTAAAGAAATTTTTTATCACATACTATCAGGTTCATTTGGGGTACCAATATATTCTACTGCTTTTGGAAAGGGTATTCTGTAATTGTGTATGAGTTGAATGAAGTGATATTATTAAAATAAAAATATATAGTTTAAGCCGTGAATTTGGTATGAACCTCGTGTTAGATGCTGTTAAGTTAGTCCATTAATAAAGTAATTCGAAGTATATTCGCCATAATTCGTCGCACTTGATGCTATAGATTGTAATTATAAATTTTTATATAAAATGCACTTTTTTAGCCACACCATTGGTAGCCTAATGAACAATTAGTGCTTGAAAAGTATAAAGATAATTAAGATCTTAAGTTCGCTTTTGCAATATGTATTGATTGACTCTTTAACCAGTCATTAATACCAGTAGTCACCCATTTTACGATTGACGGACATACTTTTACGCAACAAAACGACCGTGTTTGGCAGCATCAAATACATAGGCGTCCACCAGCGTCGTAATGAATTGGCTCTCTTGAGAGGATTGTAAGGTTTTTCAGTCCCCTTTATTGCCCAGCTTGGTGGTCCGTGTGTCACAGCCATAAGTGTATCTCCCGAGAGTAATTACGATTTCGAAAAAGGATTCCACGGAAAAATTCCATCTCCTGTGGGAATCCGGTGTATTAGTCGATCACCTTAAAAGGTTTCGGTTTTCTGAATTTCCTCCCCTCTCACTTCAAACGATCCTTTGTTTCCCTTTGCACGGTGTAATTAAGAGCTAAACGTTTTTGTTCCTTTTCCTTATACGACGCTTTGAGCGGCGGACAGTCGTTAAGCCTGGTTAACACTCGTTGAAAGCATACTGATGTCGTTTATATTCGCAACATTTACGCAGAGGTAAATGCCATTTCAGTGACTTCAAGCCAATCAAAAAATGTTGGTGGGTATGTTGCAGAGCAGTACCGGAAAAGTCAACGTTTTTATTCATCACACGAGTCCAATTTCTGTAAGAAGATTGTTTCGAAAAGAATTCAGAAGCACAAAACAAGTCCAAAGGGGAATTTTACCCACATCAATGGATGAGGTAACGTGGAGATTATTGCAGATTCAGTATCACGTATGAGTATGTCGTATTGTACTATGTCGATAATTTTCCCTGAAAGGCGTATCTGAATGAGACCAATTGGAACTGATGGTCGCAATTTTACGCGGGAAAGAGACAGATTTCCCAAAAAGGCGCTAACGAGTGAGGCATCCAGAGGACTCAGCATGGATCCACAAACTGTGTATGTTTTTGCTAGTCGAAGGTTCTTCAAAGGTAGGTTACGTTCAGGTACTCCTCGTTTGTCGGGAAAACAAGACGAAGAGGGATTTATACAAAAACAAGAATCTTCTCACCGCTAGGAATACAAGCATAAAAGTAAGGAAACAGTTCATCAGATGCTACATATGGAGCATGCTTCTCTATGGGAGCTAGGCTTGGTCGTTGAAAGCGGCAGAGAAGTCATGAGTGGATGCGTTTTAAATATTTTGCTACCGAAGAGTGAGAAAGATAAAATGGATCAACCGTGTGAGTAACGAGGAAGTGCTAATAAGAGTGGGAGAAAAGATCTTCTAAAAACCGTAAGGAGGGAACGGGACAGCTTAGTTGGCCACATCACAAGGCATGATGGCCTGATGAAAACAAATGCAGAAGGACAGGTGGAAGGGAAGGAGGGTAAGGGACGACCCCAAATGAATTACTTAGGACAGGATATGAAGGATTTAAAAGAAGAAAATGGAAGAATAAAAGAGAAGAAATACGTTGCTATGAAATGGCTAGCAGATAGGAGAGCGGAATGGAGAGCTGCGTCAAACCAATCTTAGAATTGTTGACTTTTGATGATGACGACTCGTTTAGGCTTCAAAAGCCACCTCAACTTTCCTTTTTTTCTTCTCCTTTCACCCTTTTTTGCGAGAGATACTCCTTTTTTTTAGTTTCCACAATTTAGAGTTTTTCACAATTATCCATCGTTCACGTCATTACGGCCACCATTCACTTCAAAGAATAGATTGATTAGCCATTTCACAGCCAGTTACATCCATTACATATCTAAATAAACGTGGCGCTCCTGAATTCACTAAAATGGCATGTGACAAATAATAACTGCAAATAAGGATTAAAAGTTGAATAAATCTATGAAAATGTAAACTAATATGAATGGAAAGATACTTAAAATTTTAAATACCTGCTATAAGTAATTCTTCTTTCACTTTAATACCTCCACTGCTTAACAAGACTATATTATTACAATCAATTACTCTAACCCATGAAACTCCTTCACCAAATTCACTCCATCCTTTAGTCATCATTTTTGGGAACTCAATTTTACCGTTGCATTATATTTGAGGCTTTCTTGGATTAACTGCTCTATTGCCTTATTCCATACTTTGTACAAATCTTTTATTCCTTTATTGCATATCAAGACCAATTCATTGCGATAAGTAACTCCAGCCCGTGAAAATCCTTCACAATATATTCCATGCATTAGTTTTCTTTTCCAGGAACTCGATTTAACCGGTATTAGCTTAAGCCTTCTTGGGTTAACTGATTAAAAGGCGTGTTTCATAATTTGTATGCATATTTAGGAATTTATTTTATTCAAATTAAAGTTCAGTTTTTCGTCTACATTTTATAGTTCCTCCACATCTATCGTTCCAACACTTTCCTATTAGTGTGTGCTGGTGCGTCTATGTGTTGCGGTTTCCATTCCAAATGCGGGGCACGGCAAACCCGGTCGCGGCTCTATGCCGACCTGTTCTGCTCCCGTGACTGAGTGATTGACTTTTTTTTCTCCCGAGCGCCTTATAATGCGCGAGTGCGTGCCGCATTTGCCCGACTGCCCCAACGACATCTGTTCTTCTTTCTCTCCTTTTTTTTGTAACTCTCCTCTTTCCTCTCATCACATCCAGTCATCGAACTAGAGCGAGTCGTAGCAAGCAGCGAAAGGGGAGAATGCGTGCGCGCGTCTCCGTCTTCGACTGTTTGCGACAGTGGTGGAAACGGATGTCACGAGCTAGGGGAGTGAATAGAGGAGGCCCGATTCCATCCCGTAGAAGGCGGATTTCTGTTGTCACTTCGGTCGCATTTTAATAGGTTTTCAAAAATATCCTCGTTGCGGTGCTGATGGAAATGCAATCCGATTTTTTCCAATATTTTGAATTGTTAAGTTTGTAATGCAAGGAATAGCATTGCTAAGTTATGAATTTGATAGATCCCATCATCGTGAATATTCGTTTTGGTGAACACCCCTAATTATACCATATTTATACACTATATTTTAAAAATAATGAATAAAGTTACCTGAATGGTAGCACAAAAATTAAAATGGATAATTATCCAATTAAAAACATGGAAAAAATCAGTAAAACATTTGTCAATTTTCTAATGAATTGGATTATTATTGTATATTCGCTTTTGTTCTCTGTAATAAATTTTATATTTTAGTTTCTATGCCTCACAAACTTCACTTTATGCCAAGAGTAGTTCACATGCGCTATTAAAAAAATGCATTATTGTAAACTGGCTGTTTGGGGTTGGTCCAAGTCTCACCGGTACTGCAAAATTATTCGCGCCTTCGGCGCGGTTATTCCATGAGATCATCAACTCATTCGAACATCGCGAGGGAAGAAAGCAGAAAAAATTTTCTCTTTCAGTTAGTATCAATTTGAACAAAAACATTATTATGCCATCACTAGAGCTTGTACGTATCGGCTGTGAAGTCAGTTTCAATCACCCCTAAACGGTATTCGACAGAAAATCCTTATTCAGAGAAGAGTGGAGTTGTAAAAAAAAAAAAAACAAATACCAACCAGACAACTCGATTGAAATTGCCGTCTCTAATCCCGGAAGACTCCGTACCAATCGGGGATTACTGAGAATAATTGCCTTGCTCACTGTGTGGGGCGTGCTTCCTCGTTATATTCTTTTAGGATTACGTTCATCTCGAAGGTTTCGCGTGGGAAACACACAACAGTAAAAACAATATGTACAAACACTATTCCCAATGATAAATAAGGGCATTAAATTTAAAGAAAATTCAATATTTTAAGTCAATTAGTGCAACAGTAAATATGATTTCACCTCAAATAAATGCTTTCCGCGGCATTCCATTGATTAATTCTGAAGATAATTTCATATAATATTTCCGCTCGTTTTGAAAAACGATGTCTCCGTTATAATAATGAAGAAAGGGATAATTTAAAGTTCCTTAGAGCACTTCGTATTCATAAACACTGGTAAATAACGATATTTTCAAAGTCTAAAAGTCACTTCAACCTCAAATATGGCCTTAAGTTACACAGGAGCTTGAATTTGATGGGCATCATTGAAACATGTGGATAAGTAAGAGATTGATTTTCTATGATGGTGAACTTTGAGCAAATCAAAAGAGTTACGCCCGATTCCAACATGATACCGAATAGCATCCGTTTCTTTCACACAGCCCGAATACCCTGAAAATTATCGGCGGCAAATCGTTTGATTTATATATTGATTTATAGCAGCGTGCACTAAAAAATGAGGGCATCTGAAAGTTATCCAATTCGTAAAATCATGCCTATTTTCTCTCGCCATATTTTGAATAAAAAAACGTAATACTTGGACTCCATTCCAACAACAGAGAGAATGAGTTGTCAAAAAAAATCCGCACGCGAAGAATTCCATTCAAATGAATACTGTTTATTTTTCTTTCCTTCGCAAAAAATACCTCTCACGCGTGCTCAAACTTTCAAAAGCACGTGTTTCGCAGAACACGTCATCGGCATTCGCACTTGAAATTCAACAGTGGGCTGCCAAGAGAAGAGTTTCGTAATCAGCTCCCCTTCTAAATTATCAACAAAAAGCCGTACATATTTTTCGATGCTTATTTTTTAGGTTGTGAGTTAAGAGTCCGTAAATCGACCTTAACTTCTTTAGGTGTGTTGTGAAAAGAACTCAGTTTTCTAATAAAAATTGACCGTGTAGTTGGATCATTTTTACTCCAGATAGTAAAAACCATCAATGCCACATCTAAGGATAATGACTACGGTATTTTTACATTCTAATGAGTAAAATAGGCTCATTAATACCAGAAAAAATTATACTCTCGTCAGATGCCCGGGACTTACCAAGTACTTGCCCTCTTTGAGAGAAGACGCCGGCAATACCGCGGACAAAAACATGAGTGAAAGAAAACAAAAATATCCCGCTGCGCGAGACAATTTATGCTTCGTCCTCAGAGGGAATAGTCCTATCAAAATCCGCCCCTCGGAGGGAACAAACATGGAATATCATTTGCTCTCAACTTCCGCTTCCATTCTATTCATCTCAATAGTCCATGGATTCAAAGAAACCTTTGAAACATTAGTTTATGAAATAATTTTTTTTAATTTTATAAAATCATGGAGCCGCTCAAACATCAAGCCACTTTGATACCTTACATTAAAGTTGTAGAGTCATTGAATTGTAGTCAAATTCATAGTCGCGCGTGAATACAAGCAAAAAGGCCATGCCTCATTAACGTAATTGGAAAATCACTGTGAATGCAAAAACCACTATGAAATAAATATCATGAAAATTCAATGGCAGTCGCTTCCAATGCCTGGTAGGGTTAGCCCTTAATATGTCTATTTAATGAATAATTGACTTTGAAGCCAATTAACATTTCATTAGTTCAAAATAACAAATCCCCACACATTAATTTCTACGAATAAATACTTCGCCTGAATTGAAGTAAAATGCACCTGATAGCATAGACCAGTGGCGCCGACTCCATGGGGCCTGAGGGGGCCCGAGCCCCCTCAAAGATTCTTTTGGGGGGTCGGAGCCCCCTCAATAATACAAGAAAATAATTAAGTTATATTATGCTTTGTGAAATCACAAAAATATATAGGTAATTTTTATTTCCCATGTTTGACGATAGTTACCTTTTAAAATAAATTCAACAATGTGTTAAAACAAATAATTATAAGGTTAAGCAGGTTAACTGAATGATAGTGTTTAGGTGCTGCGACACACTTTGAATTTAACCTCTTCCGGGGAAAGACCTCCGATACGGGCCCCCCCAATATTTTTTATGAGTCGGCGCCCCTGGCATAGACCTCAAAGGAATGTTTTTCGGTTTTCTGTTTCCAATAGGTTTTTTCAGAGCGTTCGAGCAATCGAAATGAGTTATCAGCTGAAATATTCAACCAATTAAAAGAGTAATTTTGAAATAAATGCAACTCAAAAGGAGGTAAGTTGTTAGATCTTCACTCGTTCATTTTCTGGAAAGACTTACTGGGCTCTTTGTGAGCAGTTTCTACCTTTCCCTTAGACCTAACTGACTAAAAATCCACCATTTAAAGTCTAGTTCTAAATATACGCCCATTCACGACATGCCTTAACTTTTATGTGCAATCTTGAGTCATAGATTCCGTCCTTGGGCACGCAGATAACAGAAAAATATATAAACATGACGTTCCCTCGCGTATATTTCGAAGCTAGCGTCACCCCGCCATGGCTTATCGTTCGATAGGAAAGTCTTTCGCGTGGCATTTGCATTGCCTACCCTGCGGCCTCAACAGCAGAGAGACGAGAGACGGCCTGCGAGGTTCACCGACGACTTTCCATACCTGAAGTGAAAATTGTTGCACTCCACAAACGACGGCGGCCTCGGAGAAGTGTAAGTTGTGGTTGTTTTTTCCCATTTTTTCCTCTGGGGACGAAGCATATATTGGAGTCGCGCAACGAGATTTTTTTTGTTTTTCACTCATGTTTTTGTTGGTGGTATTGTGGCCGTCCTGGCCCTCAGATAGTACTTAGTACCTCCCGGGCTACTGATCAGGATTTTTTTTTCATTTTTTTTGTTTCACCCTAGTTTACTGAAATGTAAAGTTTATGCTTAAGAATTTTCGACAACAATGTGAATCTTCTACTTATGCATTACTTACTGCCGAAGCCAACAAAACATCTAACTTTCAAAGAAGAATATACAAGAATCTGGTCGTAAATTTAAGTCTTAAACGGAAATTTTGACGTTTCTAGTTATCCATGGATTTTTCCATGGATAAACCAAACCATTAAAATGCACCATATAGCTACCCAACTTGTGCCAATGCATGAAAAAAGAGAACCTGTTCTAAATTGATTCTTTCATTCGTGCAAGTTCCGTTCCGGTCCATCAAAATTGTTTATGCAATCAGACTCAATTCACTCGTGCGTATTAATGTATGGTGTGAACAGACCTTTTGGGAGATCGATACATTCCATGAACTCCGGAGTCCTTGATTCTTAAACTATTTTACGTGTCCATCGCCGTTCACCTGCGCAGAAACCTTCAAATTCCATCTCGAAGCGAGATTCTACCACGTACGTAATCGGAGTCGAGAATGTGGAATCCTGCCCTTGATACTCGGACAAGACCACCAAAGTGGATTCCGTGCGGGTTACAGCGGCAGTAAAACCGTGGATGGACATCGCGGGATATTCTTACGACAGTTGTGAGTGAGGCAGCTCCAAGAGGATCGTCCTTTTCGACGTCCATTAGCAATCATGCAACACCTCTTTACAGCGACACGAAGATGAGGGTGCGCTTAGTCCCTTCCATAAAGTATGCGAAGTGCAATGTAATACCGTGCAATAGATAAGGTGTGTGACTTTGCCTGGTATTATACCAGTATTCAATACACCTTAAACCTGCAGTACAGAATGATGCAAAACGTCTTAGTATGCCACTATATCATTAATCAAGGTTCAAGTGATTTTTTCATAAGAATTAGCTATGTGAAATTGCTCATTGCTAATTGAAGAGGATTTTGGAATGAAAAAAATTGAAAAGAAACAGCAAACGCTATACGAAACACGTTTTACATGAACTAAAATGGCAATGACAAGTGTTGGTGCCAAGAGAATCCATAAAACCACTAATTTTAATTCCAAGAATTTTTATGAAAATGAAAAATAGACAATATTTAGCTAAGTTGTTATTGTTCACATTTAGAAACTTATGAGTCATTAATGAATTCTGCATGAAAAATTGAAATATTGTAATTGTATAGCTAATGTCTATTTTTTATAGACATAAAACAGTAAGGAAAAAGTAGGGCATGCACTTAGTGATTGTACGTAATTTAGAAAATTTCAATTCTTGGTGAATAATTATTTCGCTGAGTGGTGAAAGGAACTTAGTTGGCAAGCCTTTGGCGCGAAACCGTCACTCCTAGCTTGACGTAAATGAGTTTAAAACGTTTTAATCAAACTACCTATTCGAGACAATTGGGACACTGATTCAAACGTCCATCGTCACCGACTAAAACTATAACCGACACCACCAACTAGCACGTATCTATCTGTCTTCACATGAGCTTTCTCCCTACATAATCCCCTTCCATTCGGGTTTAACTCCCTCTTCCCCCGCCGGAGGAATTCGGGGCGCTGCCGTCGTCGCTTCTGCCACTCCGCCACATGAAAAGACGCCAACAGAACGGCGACACAATCCGAAAAGGGAAAGTTGACGGACTGGTTTCCCTTCCCCCACAACCTTTCGAATCTCCATACAACAAGACACACTTCCCCTTACGCGGATTACTCCCCCACCTCCTCTAGTAACCATTCTCCTCCATTCCCCTTTCCAGTCTCCAATTACATTATCATTTTACCCCCCACCACGCTCAAATTTATCTCTATCTCCTTACGTTATAGCGGAGAGGAAGGGTGTTTATGGGTAAATTTTGGTAACTTTTTTCAATGGCAAGAAATTTAATCTAGAGGACGAATCACTCATTCTTAAGCTGTCCATTTTTTTTTAAATTTCGCCTAAAGAATTACTCTTTGTGGGATTACCTTGCAATATTGGAAACTTATGGGCCTTTATTTATTTACCGCACAGTGGTGGGAAAGGATTTTTTTCCTTAAAATTTTTTAATGACAAGAAATTAAACCAAAAGGACGAATCACTCATCCTCAACCGGTACATTTTTAAAGTTATATTTCTCCTGACGAATTTCTCGTTTAAAGATTACGCTGTAAGCCACAACATTTTCAGGGAATGCGTAATAGAAAGATATCAACATTGGCCTCTATCTCAAGTATAAAAAAACTAAATCTAAGAAGTTACCGAGGCACGAAACAATCTTTAAAAATGAGATACACGCAAAATTTTTACCGGATAAATTCAAGATGATAATGTAAATTTGCAAGTTCTTCGTCACGAAAGAAGACCGGTTGAACGTGAGTGATGAGTCCTCTAAAGTACTTATATGAGATTAAGTGAGGTTATGGTGATTAAATGTTGTTACTGGTACGTTGAAACGCAATTTCCCAGGCAAATAAAATAAATTTCCCTCTATTCCGTATGTGTGTCGAACGAAACGCATATAAAAATGAAAATAACGTTAATTCCAGCTTTCCTACCAGAGTGCAGGAATTTTGACTTTGTACCCAAGAGATGGGAAGGAAAATTAGTCGCCTCGTCTCGTTTAAAGGACTCAGTTTCCCTGATGTATAATAACTTCCTTTGGATACATACCACCAATTTAATATTCCTCTCCAACCTCATCCAAAATATTCATCCAGATTTTAGACCTGCCATTGATTTTGTTAGTGCTTTTAAAGGAACAGGTAAGATTTCATTGAAAATGCGAGGATTTGTAATAATTTTTTAGAGGGAAGATAAAATTAATGAAATTTTCAAGTGTTAAACGTAGTTATAACACCACGCAACTATAGCCTTAATTATTCGTTTTCCCACTTTCTCTGTTATCTAAAACCAACTGAAGGAGAAATGTCCCTGACATTTCATCACAAAAAGGAATTCGGGTTCATATAATAATTAATATTTCGAATTTACTATCGAATGTTGAATAGTTTAGTTCATTACAAGAAGGCGAAACAAAGAAAACGAAAGTTGAATTTTACAGTTTTATTTTTGATGCATAAAAAATAAATTGCTAGCGGAACTTAATTACTAAGGTAGTGTATCCTCAGGTCGAACAAACTCTTATTACGAGGAAGTTTGCGTGAGCGAATTCTAAAATAAACACGCGAGATCAGTTACTTCGCAGCAAAATGTCGCGAACAGCGTCGCTAGTGCGGATACCGTAGGGGTCGTGACCCTTGCAAAACAACTAAGGCTCCGTGAAGAGAGTCATCGTTGGTGGGCATCATGACGGGAGTTTTAACGGTCCAGATAGGCGATATGCAGTGCTTGAGATGATTGTGTTTTATCGTTGGGCTAATATCCCAACGATTATAATGCACAAATGACAACCTGTCACTAATTATCGCCAACATCAAGGTCTTTGTTCTCATTTAGCAAACGTTACGATAGAAATTACGAAGACCTTCAAATATCTCTATCACTAAGGAAAAATGTGAGGAATGTTGGCTAAAAATCTAAATTAAAACAGCAATTACTTACTCAGAGCCTCCATTAATGAATAAAATGATACAATAAACCAAGCTTCATAGGAAATATAGCTCATATTGGTCCATATCCTCAGTGGTACAACAATGAAATATTCATTTAATTTTTTTTAATTACCCTCGACGATGGCACAGTGAGATGAAACGCATAATCTGTTTGTTGAAATTTACGAAAAACACTATACATTTGATTGATGGATACCTACCAATGTCATCATACCTAAATCTGTTGTAATTTCGGTTGTATCCCACTTAAGACTTAATAACTAATTAATAGGACGCAATAGTATTAATACCATTAATGACGTGAAAATTGGTTTTTCAAGTGCTTATGATATCATCGCAGTTCAGCGTTCGGAACTCAAATTAGTGAAAGCGAGTTTTATGATACGCAGCTAACTTGATGAAATAAAAATTTTCCAAGCTTTGCGAATCGACTACAAAGTATCACTGCATATCTCCTAGGTACCTCTCCCTATCAAGTATTTCAAACCTAGTTCAGAATCTGATTACATGAATTATCATTAGATGATTAGTTTTTATAAAAAGAATAGGCTCTATAGAACTGATGATTAAATAATTCAGCGTCCTTATATCTTAGAATAAATATTAATCGGTAAAAAAAGGATAGCAATTATATTATAATTTTGAGGCGGAAATTTGAGAAACTTCCGCTCCAAATAGAATCCGGTGGTAATTCCAATCTGACATTTTAGCCCAAACAAGAGGCGGAGATGATATTTGGGCGATATCCCGTAGATTCGTGATGACCAATCCCGATGCAAAAAAACGTCATATTAATTCACACAGAAGGAAACGCGCTGGTGAAATGAGGATGCAGAAAAAAAACCTCTTACGTTACACAATTCCACAACCGGCTTTTTTCTTATGTCACTGATTGCGGGGTGCGTTTCCGCATCTAATAATTGCGCGAAAAACTATTATGTATTGGGGTTGCGAAATTTCGAGGTTCGGCATATGAATTATCATAACAAAAACTGTCGATGATTCATTATCAATATCATTACAAATAACGTTAATATTGGCCAATTAGCATTACCAATGATCGCAATCCCTTTATAAACCTCAATATTCTTCCCATTTAGATATTTTTGGAACCATGTATTGAAAATTTCGTTCCTAGATATTTAACCTCATTGACGGAGCTCAAAGCTCCAAAAAGCTCTTGAATACCGGTAAGCAGGTTGGCCATTAAAATATCTGATATGCCAACGATGAAGTACACCGTGAAAAAATATTTGACCTTACCGGGATTCGAACCCGGATCTCCAGATTGCCGGTAAGTTTGAACTAAAACTATATGAAACTAAACTGAAAAAAAACTATCCTTTAGTTCGCTCTGAGGTGGTTTAGTGGTGTAATTATTCGCCTGACCGGCAATTGGGATGTTCGGGTTAGAATCGCAGCTAAGTTAATATTTTTTCATGGCGAAATTCACCCTTGGTGATTATAACTTTGCATTCGTTCACATGACTGCGTAGCAAGTTGATTGTTCGTGCACTGCCTTAGAATAGCTGACAATGAGTTTAATGTGCCGATTGTGAACCAAAGATAAACCTTAGGATTAACAGGATTTTTCTACTGATGCATTAAACTTTTCAAACAAATCGAATCAGGCGCATAATACTTTGTGGTACTTAAACAAAAATACACAAATTATTCTCTATTTTTTTAAATACTCAGAGATATCAGAAATCGGATCTGGCGATGACTTAAGGGAGTTATGGGAAAGAATCGTAACTTTGAGCCGTCGCAGCCTTCGGATTTTGAGGTTGGACCGTAATTTCACGCGCCACTGGAGAGAAATGATCTTCGTCAGGGACCACAGGCAGGCAGGACGACGGAAGTCGGATATTTTTATGAAAGCAAACAGTCTGTTGGACCAGCAATAGCCACCGATTCTTCTCACGAAAAAAAAGTCCAGCAAAACCCTTCTCGCGGGATGAAGTAACAATAATGTAACTTTTGTGTTTATAGAGAAATGGATTTCCAGACGTGAAGCTCACAAAATGTTGCAGAAAAGTTTCTCGGGTTTTCCACCGGTTGATGTCGTCCATGTCTCCCGAAGTTTCGATCCGCGACTTGCTAATCATCCTAATCTCATTCGGAAGACCCCCTGAGGATGATCAGCAAGTCGCGGATCGAAACGTCGGGAGACACGGACGACATCAACCGGTGGAAAACCCGAGAAACTTTTCTGCAACTGACACGCCGGGAAAACCTAAGATCATACTCATAAAATGTGGATAGAAAAACGAAACACGCAATCAACATGCGTACCTCTATCCAACATTCTTTACCTAGACGTAAGAGTATAGAGTACATGAAAGAATTAATATAATGCACCTTTAAATCTATATAATTGTTTTCAGCTAGTCTATTTTACATTTTAAAGAGAGGAGTTTCTGGAGATTTCATCAGAAAATTTATAATTCTCAAAGCCGTCAGCCGCTATCGATTAGGACTCGAATTTAATAATGCAATGAGTTCCAAATATAGGACAAGAGTATTTTCATACCTTATATCATAAATATCATTAGGAGATTACATGAAATTTGAAGCATTGTATCCGTCATAGGCAAGGCTTCATCGGTATTTTTGTTAAGAAATGTCATGAAATTTTGAGGAATGATATACCTCTAACTGAATCTTAGCATCCTGATTTGGGTGAGATACTGAAAATTTTTTCACATTCCCTATAAGATATTCTTTCAAACCTACGTAAGTATAATTGCTTCTGTGTATGACAAAAATGTGAGCGATCACCTAGAAGGATATTAAAAGTCAATTCAACTCTCCTGGTTATAAAACTTACGGTGCGTGTAAAATTTCACATAAATATAAATATTTAAATTCTTGAATGGTTTGCGGCGTAACTTCGTGAAATTGCCTCATATTAGAGTGAAAAAACTTTGTAAATTTCACATTAATTTTATTAACACGACCAGTTTCATCGCCGCGCGACATCATCAGATGATGATTAATAAAATTAATGTGAAATTTACAAAGTTTTTTCATACTATTATTTAAATTCTTGACTATTTTTTGGCACTTATTTAATCTATCGGACATAAAATATCATTAGATATTTTTATTTTTTCTTTCGCGTCTATTAAAAATTTGGCAATGTGTGAAAATCAATGTGCAGAGATACATGTAATAATTATTGCTCGAAGGAAATTTATGAACCGTCGCGAGAGTTGGGCTTACGTGTAATCGTTTAAGAAAGAAAAAAAAAGGGCTCGAGGAAGGAAGTGGTTATGGAAGCAGTTTCCAATGCACCCCATTCACTTTCTTTCCCTTTTTTTTGCACGTTCCTATGAAAAAAAAAATTCGCCCGCATTTCACACGCTTTCCCTCAAAACAATTTTTGATACAACAGACCGTGCTTGTCACCGCTCGAGAGATTCGCCGGGAAACATCGCCTCTCCAACACAATTTGCATTCGCAGGATTCGTGCGTTCTTGTTACACGTCCTCCCTCCATTCCAACTCTACGAACATACTTAATCTTAAAAATGGGCGTGGGATTAATGGGATGGCGGGAAAGCGAGTAATGGATCATATTCAGTGAGACAGACCATTACACGGTTTTTGCATTCTCCAGACTCGACCACTTAATGCATAGGCCAGGTTAACAGGGAACAGGTTTCTTTTCGAATTCCTTTTTTCGTCCGTTGGCTTGAGATCCAATTTACCACCATATATCCTGACAAATGTTTCGAACCGCATCGAAATGCTCTGTGAACTGTACATCCTACGCATCAACGAGTAATCGTTATACCCACCTCGAGTCCCAGCAACACCTCATGTAGTGTGAAATTACGATTGTAGTTAGGAGAATGCCTCTTTATCATTTGAGAAGGTCAAGAATCATACATTTATCTGTAAGTGCCACCTTAAGCATTTGTTTTTTCACAAAAATCAATTACTTAGAAAAAGCCGATCCTTGATCCTCATACCCTCAGGATAATGTGCTTGGCATTAAGTAAACGACTGTATACAATCTTTTTTTAACCGTTGGTGGCAGCAACGGATGACGTATGGAAACAATTTCTTCACATCAGTGCATAGGACGAACGCTTCAAATTTACTAATCGTTGAAATGATCATTCCCATTTATTTAACTTTCTCCATTTTCAGTCATTAAGTTAATTGTACGATTGTTAAAATAAACTTAGGGAGCAGCAGAGGTTAAGCGCAATAAAAATGTACTTTGTAGGGAATTTTCTTCAGTGGGAATAAAAAAATATTCTTATATGCAATTGCGGAGGTTAAAAACTGAAAGTAACGAACTAAAATGTGACAATACATGGATAATAAATCGGCTAAAAAAACTATGATCATCTGAAAATCGGCACATTATGGGATTGGTAACCGATCCTGTGGTTTAATACTTTATTTTCTCCCTAAACAGATGTTTGGATAAACCTGATTATAGAGACGATTTTGAAGGACTTGACTCATTCAGAAGTCTCTCTAGAATCAAACATCACGCGCAGAAAAATACGATCGTATCCATCGTATTTCTGAGTTCCAGGTGGAAACAATGTTCATTTCAAATCATGATTTTCTGAACTAAAACGTCATTTTCTAGTCAAAATAAACCAAGGTCAAGCCTCTGATGTAAGCCCAAATAGTCTCCTTTTCCCGTCGATGTCAATAACACATTGTGAAATGATGCATCGGCAGACTCAATGTTAAAAATAAGATAAGTGATGTGGACTATAAACAGGTTAAACACCTCAGATACATCCGAGAGTTTTGACCTCTCATGGCTATCCCTAACAAGCTTTATACACAGGCATTAGGTTTCCCGCGAGCCTTCAGTTTTACCTAATAGGAGACAGCAATAATTCTGAACATTTCGTCCGAGTCTTTACAAAACACCACTGCTACTTCCTACGATTATTTTTGTGTTATATCCACAGATTGTGGAAGCGATTTCATTCAGACTTCACCGGCTTAAGATAATTATCACAGCCAATTTAGGGTAAATATTTAAAGAAAGCAGATAATCATCAATGGTGAATAAAAGGTAAAAAGTTACGTAATAGCTGAAGTATAATTAGTAATATGAGTGAAGACGCTATTGTTAATTTTTTAAATACGTAGTGTCCTGACGATTTTTACTTTCAGCAACTCCTTCAAAGGTTTTTAAACTCCAATTTATTTTAAAAATTTCAATAGATTCCCCCTGAAACTTGTTGACCGGAAAATCTCTAATTCTCTATTGTATGATAATTGCAATCAAAGGTAAAGTCAAAAATAATGGAGAGGTTTCGCCGAATGCGTAAAATGTAATGTATAATCCACTCCGTAGAGCTTAGTTCTTATTTTTGGAAACCATCGGAAATACCTCGAGATCAGTCGAAAAATGGTAATAATAATATGCAAATGAGTAATTTTTATTTCATCATTAAATTTAGTCTGGAATAGAATCAATGGACTGGGAAATATTTGCCGAACCCTGCATACAAATGGGAGAATCTTCCTCTCAATAAAATTTGCATAAGTGGAAGAAATATGACCTTTATCATGAGAGTCCCAACATCGGGATCAGCTGCATCAAATTAAAAGATTAACTTGCAAAAAAATCTGATTGAAAAGATTTGTCTGAATGCGTAAAATTTAATCTATAATCCACTCCATAGCGCTTAGTTCTTATTTTTTGAAACCCTCGGAAATACCTCGAAATCAGTCGAAAATGTTAATAATAGGTAAATGAATAATTTTTGTTCCATCATTAAATTTAGTCTGGAATAGAATCAATGGACTGGGAAATATTTGCCCAACCCTACATTCAAATGGGAGAATCTTCTTCTCAATAAAATTTGCATAAGTGGAAGAAATATGACCTTTATCATGAGAGTCCTAACATCGGGATCAGCTGCATCAAATTAAAAGATTAACTTGCCAAAAAATATTAATTTCAGACAATTCCCATCTGTTAGAGTCAAAGAGAGGACAGCTTTAAATAATAGTAGCCAGACTGTGAATTCAATGAGGGTAGAAAGCGAAACTGACTCGGGTGTGCGAGGCGTGTTCCTGAAGGAATGGAATTAACGTCCAGGCGGTGCACCATTAATATGAAATACAGAAGAGACCGCAGACACGCGCGCCGGGAAATCGCCCGAATTTCCATCTCCTACGCTCATTTAAGGACCCTCCCTTACTTAATGCATGGCATATACACACCCACCGTCTTAATACCGGGAGGGAAAATCTGTTGCTATAGCCCACACCCGACCATATAAAGTTTGTAAGCTTGTAAACGAGATTGTAAAATTTCAAGTGGTAAGCAAATCATACGAATGTATTTCTACCGAATTTATTTCGTATTAATATTATCTGTACATTACATATTACATTACCTATACATTTATATTAAACTGTGGGGTAAAGAAGCTAGTAGAATATATATTTTCACGTACCTTATAGACTTACCTCAGCCCTTTCGCTACCTCACGTTAGAGGGAGCTAAGGAACAATATAATTTATTCTTGAATATCATAGGAATGGATGAACGACTGGGAGTTTAACTGTCAAGCAAATGAAGGGTTAGTGGTCTAACTTTCAGCGACGGTGGATTTTTCCCTTTAGGAATTAGTTCGAGTTGGTCCTTGTAACCAAACACGGCGAGCGGTTTCCGAACTTTTATTGAAGTAAAGGTGATTGATACTGACAAAAACTAGCAATATCTTTGATAAGCTCCAGAAGCCGTTGAAAATAACACAGCTCATGCGCATAAAAGCTGAAGAGTTGATGCCTTAGATACTTTATTGTCCCGCTATATCGCAAGGACAGCACATTTCCGCCCCCTATCTCGGCGAGCATCTTGCTCATCTATTCTGCTCGTCTGCTCGTCTATTCTGCTCTTTTGCTAATTTATTCTGCTCTTTTGCTCATCTATTCTGCTCTTCTGCTCACCATTTCTGCTCTCCTGCTCATTTGAGGACATCCACACCCCTGCCCGACAGGTTTAAACGCATGACAAAATGGAATAGCATAGGAGAGCGCGAAGGAGTCTGTGCCAAGTGAAAGGTCATAGGAGCTAGAAAGGGAAGAATTTGACGATGAAATGGCCGAGCGGAAAGACATTGGTCGCCGCTGCATCCGCTTCCAACTCACTGTGACGACATCCTTGGCCCTAGGGGTACCTTGCACTTCGTTTACATCACCGCTGTGAAAATTGGTGAACCCTTGGGGAGTACTGCAACGTTACATATTTCGGTATCGCGGACCAATCGTCGCGATCGGTATTCACGCGATGAAAAGAAAGTGACTAAAGAATGTGGGATGTCAGAATATCGTAAAATTTGATGCACCTCTAGGAGGTTTCATGTAAGATTAAATTTTGAAGTAATTATGAAGAGTGAGCGAAAAAGATTCTCTTGACCAATAGGCATTAAAGAGTTATCTTGACTCCCTCCATTTCAGTGCTTAAATAAACAACCACTCTATTCCGATAAGTGAGAAACAAAATGCCGACACTAAGGATATCGAAAAGTCAAAATTGTGTATAAATGAGGGGTTTCAACGAACGGAAATTTATCAATTCTCAGATGTAAGGGAGTAACAAAATGAAGCCATTGGGACTTCGGAAACATGAATTTGACAAGCGAAATGAAAACAAAGGATGATTTCAGAAACATTACGCCCCGTGACATGGTAATCAATTGTCTTAGCACCACGTAACCAGGTGTAATAATAAAATAAAATAATCCGTCAAACCTAATTTAAAAACAATTCGCATAGCATCCGTAAGAGATGGAGCAGCCCTCTCATACATAAAATCATGTCCAAAGCTTTTACGTGACAAGGTGTCATCTCTTAACTAGTCTATTTTAATGTATGGCATATGCAATTTGGTGCGGAATGATGGGGCACCCATGACAGGACTGCTAATTTTTGGCAGTGAGCCTTCCGGACGTGATTCGTCGGTGTTTTGTCAAGAGGGTGCGGTGACCAAATCAAAGAGGGCGAAGGGCACGAACGCCGGTGGCGCCTCCATCGGCGGACGGGGGCACTCCCAGATGATCCGCCTCCACCGCACCCACCACCGACTGATTATCATATAACGAACCAGACGATGGCGTCACCCACTCCCGCAATTATGAGAGCTCATCATACCTCGCCCATGAAAATAATTTTAATCCATCGATGACACGGACATTTTTCCCGACAGCATGACATAAGGTTGGTTATTTACTCTCATTAATGGCTGCCGTGGGTGGCCCGAGTCTTCGGCGGGGTCGGGTTACTGTTTGGGCGGTGTATATCAACCAAAACTTCGTCTGGTTCATTAAGAAAGTCCGGAGGTGATGGTTCGCCCACGCTGTCGGTGGCACTCAGAATACCACGGGCCAGGGTTAAGTGGAAAAGACAATTTTCCGATTTTTTTAAATTGTCTCATAGTGATGCCTTCGAAGTCATAATATTACGATTGCTTTTAGGTGAGAAATAAATTGAAAGTTATTAGAATGAAATTATGCTGTTTATCATTTACTACAGCTAGTACTAATCATGGACTATTCAAATTATTTTCCAGCCAAATGAGGGGCAATGTCTGGACTCTGCATTACAAGTGGACGACTGGGAGACTTTTCATAAAAAAACAATCCTGAGTTTGTAGAAAAATCGATCACAAATATCGCATCATAAACGCTAGGGAATGATAAAAGCGCATCAGAATAAAAATGCCATGTCTAGACACAGGCTCTATGTTTCTAGACGAAATTTAATCAATCATACGTTGGCCAACCATTACTAAAGATTTAAAACTAAGATAACCAAAGCAATAATGCTAAATTATGAAAATGGTAACTGAGTGGGGACTGTTAGCATGAGCTATATCGGCATGTATCATATTGACGTGATATGGTCATTTGCAAAGCATTTTCGAACCAAATCAGCTGGAATATCCATTATGGGCAATGGCAATCATATCGTCTTACCTTGGCCAGAAATAAACGAAGTACCGTTAGTTAAATTATGGAATGGCATCGAATTACGATAGATTTCCTCGAACTGCAACATCGACATCTGCACGTTACGCAACGTGACACGGTGACTCTCATCGACTGACTGATTACCCACGAGTCGCCCACGGTCTGCTGATCAGTCCACCGCTATCCCCTCTGTCTTCCGAGTCGGAACACTAGCGATCGCACACGAGTCATCTTCAAGGTGAAAGAGAGACGTGCTAAGCTCTGGGAGAGAGTCCCTGATGAAGGTTACCGTGATGTGCAGCTCCGAGAGCCACCCATCTCACATTGAAGAGAATTACGTACTTACGATCGGCATTAAGGCCGCTTTACACGGGGAATATTACTGCGGATGCTAGCAGTGAAAATACTTTTGAAATCGCGAGAATGCGAGCTAGGAATTAGAACAGGGGCTATTTTGCAATCTCGCATCCATTCATTCTTGCATGCGTTCCAGCAATTCACCGCTTTACAAGACACAATTTTGACTGCCCCTTCGTGCATACGTCAGACTGCGCAGTGACGTGCCCCATGTAAAACGGTCTTCACAGTGTAAGTTGCGTCACTTTAATGCACGGTAAGTGTCAACACATCTAGAGACCGTACGGAGAACCCTTTATCATAATATCCATTAATATTACTATAGAGAAATTTCCAGTCATCCACTAGGAGTATGAGCACCAACTCCGCATTTTAAAAGGGGCTTACAATGTCCCTCATGGTCAAGAGATCCCAATTTCACCGAGAAAAAGCATTATCAGAGACATGATTTCATTCAATGTAGTTCGAAATAACAAAAAAATCTAGAGATTATTGCAATATTTGACGTAAATTACCTAATCGAGATGAAAAAGCGTATAAATAATTCCGATACAAAATCTTATACATGAAAAACTCCCATTAATTAGATTCAGCACCGCAGTCGAGACCAATGCCTCGAAAGGACCTTCTAATTCTAATAATGAGAGTTGTGTGTTCAACTTGATTAAATAGCAGTTTTTACTTGAAAACTTTTAGCAAAAGCAACGCAACCTGGACAGTGCACCGACCCCGACTTAAGGATCATGGAATTGGTACTTTTACATCTATCACATGACTTGTGACCGATGTAAGGAAGCCATAAATTGTTCATCAAACAGCGTATTATCAAACTCCATGGTTTGAGCCAAACCAGTGGAGTGATGGTTGGTAATCCTTACGCCCCATCCGTACACAGTGGAATGCATATCGTGGAAAATTTCCCAGGAGATAAGAAAAACCTCTCCGAGGCCAGAGGTGAAAGTCGTCTTGAGATTCGAGCTCTCTGGAATACATGGAGGTGTTTTTAAGGGAGAAGTAGGGACGTGGCGGCGGTGTAATACACGGCCGCGATCGACAGAACCTCATCACTTAATTGGATTCTCAAAACGTCGGTATTCCTCGGTGCGTGATCGATCCCTTTAGGTTTGCATCGATGGAGCACTATTAGAGTCAAACCTCCCACGGTGCCCTCAGCCGATGCAACACAACACAACATAACCACACATTCTCGTGTTCGACGATAAAAAGAGTTCGGACCGGCCACTTTGATGTTCGTCGTAATGCACGCAATCCAAAGAGGAAATAGCTTGAAACGCTCAATTTCTTCCGCGTGACCATATGGGTGCCGGCTATTCAAAGAGAACGGAACAAGACAAAAAGTGCGTAGAGACCGTGCAATGAAGAGATTTAAGTACACGAAGGGGTTGTTGCATCCGCCGGATAAATTTGAGAAGTTCAGGTTCAAGTGACTCATCGTAAGACGCGAAAAAAGCACTGAACCGGACATTAGTTCAGCTCATAAAGATTTAGTTCCAATGGTCCCAGTGTACAATGGATATTTACATATTATAGTATTTTGTAGTGTTTAGACATGTACACAACATGAATCCTGTTTAAGAAATATCCTCTTCAGAGCCTGTCAAAATGTTGTTTGAAGTTTGTATTTGTTAGTGAGCATGTAGCATCAGTTGTAACACATATTATCTGGAATGACATTGTTTACTAAACTGTATATATATATATATATATGTTTCAGAGAACCACTAGTTACAGGTTTTCTCAGAACAATTAAAACGTACGATCTGTTTGGTTTTTCAACTTGGAATGGTCTTGGCAGGATTTTTATGTTGAAAACTATTACTAGGGAATTAAATGCGAGAAAAAATATGATATGGCATACGCAGACAGGTATTCATGATATACATTAACAAAAGTCAGATTTTTTATCTGTGACTCACGTAATAACTCGTATAATATCCAGTACAGAAATAAGAAAGTAAATATTATTGGGAGACAATACTGTAATCATATTCAAAAGCAGATTTCTGTGAATCCCTGTCACCTAAATATTTGAAATTCTGCTGAATATGATCATTTCTATGAACTTCTTCGATTTCTCATTAGTACTTATATTTTCATGGAGTTTCAAGGCCAAGAAGATTCATAGCGCTAAGATACCGAACACAGCATTATTTAGTTCACCTTGAATGGTTTAAACTAAGCCACTCCCATATTCCAAGCCAGAGAGGGTCTTTTGCATTCCTGCAATCTGAAAGGCAAGGACAACGCTAGCTTCAATCATTTTCTCGTAACGACCGGCGGAGCATATAAATTGCTTCGTATTTATTCAGGTCTCATAGCACCAAAGGATGAATTGATCGATGGATCCAATAATATTCAGTAAATCTTTTAATATGATGAGATACTTATCATCGGATCGAAATATGCGAAAGTATATTAAATATGTATGAATTCAAGGCCGTAGCCAGGGGGGGGGGGATGAAGGGGGTTTGATCCCCCCCGAAATGAAAAAAAAAATAAATAGATATTTTATGCTCGCTTGGTGCTCACGCGACGATATTATATAACGGCGCAGGGACATCTAGTAGTCCAATGCGACTCAAGTCAATAATTATCTAAGGGAATTTGTAGGTGCAGTGTGTGTAGTTGTTGTGCTGTGTGTGAAATAATAGTGCTGTGAATTAGTAGAGAGGTGAGTGACTTATGAACCTCCTGAGTGACCGCAGAATTGACATTGACACCGAGGAGTTAATTCATTTGTTCGCTGCAAAGAAAGCTAGAAGGCTAAATTCAATGGTAAAATTATATTTTTATATTTTACTTTAAGGGTTTATAATAAATATGTATGTTTAACCGTATACGCTATTTTATTTATCCTATAAAAATAATTTTATGTTTGTCTACTATTCCATAAACCCCCCAAAAATATTTTCTGGCTACGGCCTTGTGTATGATAGATTATTAAACGGGGTTAACACGTAAACCAAGAGAAATAGATTAGATCCTGACCTAGTAAAGATGGCGGTGCTTTCAAAAAGTACCTGATGATTTCCGTTTTGTAAATATATATCGCCAGAGAATATACCCAAGAGACTAATTAAACTGAAGCCCTGCAAATATCCTCTGTATTATTCTTCACTCTTTGAAAATTCCTTTCTCAATATTTGCTATTCTGGAAGTTTGCTGGGGTTCGGGCTGGTGTGGAGGGTAGTGTGTTGGTGTCCCATCTCGTGGGCCCGAGTTCAAATCCCGGCGGTGGAGGAGATACCCCAGAGCTTGCCCAATCCCTACTGCGAGTGCGTTGTGCAGGACGATTCAAGCATCTGTCGGATGGGACGTAAAGCCGTGATCCCTTTGGCGCCTTTCGTTTGATGTCGACGCCAGGTTTCTCTTCCCCCTTCCTTTCCTATTCCTCCCCGATTGATTTCCTTCAGCTCTCTTCAGGTAATGACTGCGCCGAAGATGCGAACATGGAAACTGTTCCGGTGAGTCCACCTCACCTCAACCAGTCAGAATAAAAAAGTACATAAATGATTTGCGCATATGTTCTGTGGGCGTCTTTTGTGTCGTTTGCGTGATAGTGAAACGTAAAAACTAAATGGGTAACAAGATTGGTGAATATAGCAGTGCATAAAAAACATACATTATTATTTCGCCTCCTATAAATAGTGCATCAGTCAATAGATAAAAAGATTTAGTCAATAAATAAAAATTTTGGGTTAAACCGCGTGTTGCGGTTCAACCCAAAATTCCTTTTCCTCTGCCGGGAACCTCTCCAGCACAAATGTCTATGAATGTAATGAAGAGATTCCCAGAGATTAGTCCTGAAGAAGTCCCCGGCAGAGGGGATGAAACGTTGACGACTTTTAAGCCACAAGGCGCGGATAAACCCAAAAGTTTTATTTATGAACAACATATGGACCGCGAAAGTGTCAACAACTTCATTGATATACCATTGAGGTTTGCTAGAGGTAGCTCTTAATCAAGCGTGGGGTAAGCTGTGTGGAGTCACCAGTGGGCACTATATTCGCCCGCTCTCTAGTAATAATGATAATCAGCCTTGCCGATAGAGCGGTGCGTGGTCTATTGGATCTATTTGCCTCTCTCTCCCTTCGGCTCGCGATCGCTGCCCCAGATCTCCTTGGGCCGGCTGCTCGCGTTCTCCCGGGCCGAGTGAGCTGTCCCTCTCCGTCTGAGTGGGGGGATGGGGCGAGGGGGTAAGAGGTCGGTTCGGGGGAATGAGGCAGAAAGAATGTCGATGCTGAAACACCACGAGGAGAGAGCGAGAGTCGCTGGTAACTATAATGGCCGCGTGCGCGGATATGCAAAATAGAAGCCTCCACATGCGTGCGAAATCTAAGGCAAGATACTTAACGGAGCTGGGTCGTCGAGCCAAACTAGCAGAAATATTAAAAGATTAAGTTTACGATATTAAAAGATTAGCTTTAATTCTGCAAAATTGTTAACATTTGACATGATGAAATCACTTAGTCTCATTCTCAAAGTCTTTTATTTCCATCGAAGAATTTTATTTAAAGAAGCTTCCGCATGCGTGAGAAGTCTAAAGCAAAATATTTAGCTAGGTTGTAGAGTGAAACTAGAAGCAATATTACAAGATAAGTTTCCGTAGTATTTTTTTGGAAATTCTTCTTGTTTAACGTAATGAAGTCACTTAGTCTTATTTCCACACTCTTGAACGGCTAATATTTCAGCAAATACTGCGATTTTCAAGGCAAAATAAAACCTTGAAAATGGTATTACCTGCTGAAACCTAAGTCAGTAGAAATAATAGTATGGAAATACGAAAGAAGTATTTCATTGTGTTAAATAAAAGAAATTTTATTCACATTTGAACTATTTGCGGAAATCGATTTAATTTGTATAGGTTTCAAACATTCTCCGCCATCAAGAAGTTAAAGCCTTAAGTCCTATTTCAAACATGGCGAATAAAAAATCTCGTGCTTAATAGAATGAATACTAATAACTTGGGGATTGAAAATGTCATCATTCATTCATAAATAAGCATAAACTGCGATATCCGAATATCGTTTGTGGAATCAGAATTTCTATATAAGTTTGGTGACGTGCTTTTTTATTACAGTGAAAATTGTGGTGTGTAACTATCTTACAAAAAAATGGGGTTTCATTCTCAGCTGGTTAGTTATTTAACCTGAGACAGGAGTTTCCCCCAGCTGCATTAAATGTAGCGAAGCGTGAATTACATTTAGCTGGGATGTGTTCAATCTGACATGAAAAATAGGAAAAAGTTTTTCTTGGGCTAATATCAATATTTCCCTTCCAGAAAAATAACTGCAACAAGAAAATTCAGAAATATAGTCAGAGAAAAACTAAAAGTTTCACGGAGATTTGAACGTCCGTGTAAATCCTACGACTTGGATACTTCATCACGGACGCCATCATGTAAGTTGGAATTCCGTTTCAATATTTTACGGTAAGTATAAACAAACGAATATAAATGAAACGGTGTCATTTTGTATAAATGATAAACTCCGCACTGAAGGATAGAAACTCCACCCATTTCTACCGGAAGTGATTAATTCTGGAACACATACACAGTGGTGCCTTCCGGCGCTAAGTCCACTTAGCGATGACATATTTACACCATTAGTACGGCCGCCGAGTTTCACGACGCGGAAGCTAGCCTTCACATATTTTTTTTAAACGTTGAAGAAGGATTTACATACCGACCGTCAAATTTCACTTCGTGTTTCGAGGCATAAGTAATTTATTTGAAGTCGGAAATTAGATTAACTATAACAGCACACACAGTACAGGTTCATCCATTGTCTGGTGAATACGTACATGGCTACACATAATGGAGAATAGAGACCTTTTGGATTCCTGCGATTTAAGTCCCATGCTCAATATAATATATGTTACTCGTTATATTTAAATTTTTTCCCCAAAGAATAAGCATTATTTGAAGATATAATATTTATTTTCAAATTGTGTAAAACATAGTTTCAAATCCAAAGAAAGTGATTTATATAATGAACTTGCTAAAAGTGGCGTAGTTCTTTCTAAAAAGCTTAAGTGATGATGTCAAATAGCTTCTGGATCACTGCTTATAAAGTTCCATGGCGTAATAATATAAGAAATCGAGGATTACTAGGCCTTAAATATGAAATTAAAAAAAAACTTAAAAAATTCTGTTCGTAGTGACTTCAAATATGGTAGCTGAAATGAAACCAAGAGTTCTTGTTCTACTGACCCAGTGAATAAGCAAATCTGACTTTGTTAATTTCTATAGTGTTTATGAGAGAGAAGAGCCGTTGTCACCCTCTTACGGCATCGCCAGGTACCTTCACGTGTACCAATGAATACTGTGGAAAATTACTAAGTCAGTTTAACGGGAACTAGAAGTTAAATTATCATCCTGCACATGTACTGAATAAGTTACGCTGCTCTGAGGGGGTTCCATCTGTCATACTCTATACTGCGGATACATAAAAAGTTCTTGTTGCCTACGTCAGAAGCATAATCAATTATTCTCGCCAAGTTATGCCAAATACCATTGTCGAGTTCGTACCACTTCCGATCACGATATTTTGCATTCATTCGCGACAAATTCCTCGTTTATAACTTACGCTACACACTTGAAATTTTCAGCATATATCCCATAGACTTTAGTGGTAGTGTTGCAGACAATGTTTTACATTTGTCTTTCTTAAAAATTTAAATATTGCATCAATATTTCCTGTACGCCAATTTTTTGTATTTTTAATACAGGAAAACGTTAACTAAAATATATCTTCTGAAAATTTCAAAGACTAAACGAAAGTTTAAACAAGTTATTAGTGGCAAAAAGAAGAAATGCGACCAGTCTAGAGGTACTGATGCGTCCTTTTACGATTTCCCGTGGTGCTGATGCACATTACATGCAAAAATATGCGAAATACCAGAGCATCTGTTGTGGATTAAGGAGGGAAATGGGGGAAGCAAAAAAAAAACAAGGCGTCGTGATGTTGGGGTGGGGTGTGCGAGAGAGGATAAGGGAAGGGGAATGGGAGAAGGGTGGGTGGCGGGGGTTGCCACCTCATCTACACTTTCCTCTCCTCCTTCCCCACACCCTCCCACATCAGCACGGGGCGATTATCCATTTCTCAAGGACGGCCGGTCTCCCCCGTCCGTTATGTTTCCCAACGCTGCCGAGCACACGGCACACAGCACCTCCTTCTCCTCCTCCCGCTACTCCATGGACACGATCTCCCTCCCTCCCGCGAAGGGTGTCTCTCTCTCTCTCTCCCTCTCTCGCCTCCGCCTTCTTTGCAAAGTACACCCCCCTCTCCCCACCCACTGCCTCCCTTCCGAACCACACCCCTGCTCCTTTTCCTCCCACATCGGCGCCACCCAACGCAAATGGCATGGACGCATTACCATCCATCCTCGTGCCATCCGAGGGGGTAGGCGAATGACGCGGAATGAAGTGCTCTGCAAACCAAGACTTGGCGGTATATGATGATTCACTTTTTTCGCATGGTCAATTAAAAGAAATAACATAAAAGCATAATTTCTGTGAGTGCGACAACTAAATCTGTTACAATAAATCATGGTTTTATATTTTCAATGCGATGATGATTTGATTTTTTCAACTGGTCAAAAAGAAAAAAAACATAGAAGCTGGAGTTTGATTGATGCAATATATAAATATGTAGCAATAACTCATGGTATTATTTTTGCAATAAGTCTTTCTATAACGTCATAATTACGAATTATGTAAGGAATTTTTTTCTCTTCTTATGATCCTCTTTTTTATTTTAGAGGTATGCTGATTACCAGGAGTAAGTGTAAGTATAAAATAAAATAATTCAAAATTCTATATGCGGATCATTTATTAATTTGTCATTACTTAATTCCCGTAGGCAATAAATCAGTCAATTTTATAAAAATTGTGCACAATGAATTAATATATGAAAACGGTAGCTAATGTAAAAAATAATATTCAAATATCACTACAAAATTGGTTTTAACCTACTCGATTCCTCAATAACCTGACTTGAAAGAATTGTTATCGCCGATCTACGGGCTGCCATGTTTACGGGGTAGAGAACAAATTTTAATCTTTGAATAGCCATTACCTTTTACAAACCACTGAATGCGAATGATAAACCTCATCTCAAGGGTTAGAACTAAAGCATTAGCACTATCATTCGCTAAAAAACTATGCATCCCACTCCTGCGCACGGATAATAAAACGGTCACCCTAGAGGCTGTAAGCATTTGATTTAGTATCACGACGGACGTAACAGACGGCTGAAAAAAACGATATTAAGAAGCAAACAGCTGCCGTTTTACAACTGAAACCCAATATTCAAACCTAAATTACGTGAATTGAAATCTCTGATCCAAGTAAAATCAAATTTTCATAGTAGAGAACAAATTTTAATCGTTAAATCACCATTGCTTTTAGCAAATCACTAAATGCGAATAATATCCCTAACTCCCACCAAAAACAATGCATATCACTCTTGTGCACGTATAATAAAACGATCACCCTAGAGGCTGAAGGCATTTGATTTAATCTCACGACGGATGTATCGTGCGGCTGAAAACAACGAAGCAAACAACGGCCTTTTTACACCTGAAGCTCAAGATTCATATTCGGTACCTTACTTCCTGACTGACGTATGGTTCAATCCACCGGGACAGCTCTGTCTTTTTGTCACCGCCGCTGATCGTGACTCCGGCGTTACATTTCAAGAGCGATATGCGAAAGAACCCCACCTCCCCAGGAATGATTGAGACGAGAAACCCAGCTTCCAAGACAGCCAGGGCGACACGGGTCTTACATCGCCATGCGTCTCTTCAGCGGGAGACATATATTTCTCCTCCCTCAACTTCTGCCATCATATGTGCCTCGCTCACAGAGCGGCGCTTTTACGGCAGCGGCGTCCTTCGCTACGCGGACGGTTCACCAACACGAGCGCGAGAAATCACACGCGTTCGCTAGGGGAGTTGCCGCTAAGGAGAGAGAGAGAGCCGTTTCATACGGTTGAAACTTTATAACTGTGCGCGGGGAAGTGGGGTAGTGCTGTGCTCGGCACGAGTGGTGCAATTATTCCGAGATTTTCACACCGTTCTTTGCGATCCCCCTTTCTCATACTGCCCCAGTCCCCTCAAGCGGAAGTTTCGCGAACTCATCGGACAATGCTTTTTTTTGCTAGGGCGGTCACTCAAATTATTTTTTATTTTTCTATCAGGGGGAAATTGAATTTTTATGACGAAATGTTTTCTCTTTTGACTAATACTTAATAATTTTCTCTCACGCCATACTGTACACATGTAATATTTTTTCCTATATTAAATCACCAGATTTATCTCAATAGTTCACAAAAAATGGCGAACCGAGGCATTTATACTTGAAATACCTGAGGATTTAAATGCTAGGCTTGATATTCACCAAATATTGAAAGTAACGTAGTTTTGTACTAGTCCTGAAATAAAGCGTAGTAAGGAAATATAGCATCAACCTAACCGTATTCATTGTCAGCCATTCAAATCAATACCAAAAGGAAACTCCGAATTTTATAAAATAGCACTCAAAATTATTTTATAGCCCGCAGCACATTAAGCTGATAAAATTTCTAAATTCACAAATTCTTTTCCGTACAGTAAAAATTCTCTACAAGTATTTTCACCTATAAAAAAGCAGGTAGTTAAAATTTTTACCACCCATTTTCATCCTTCAATTATTCAAGCTTTTAGGCAACGAAATATCTAGCTTTCACAGCGACACAAGGAACTACAAAGGTATAAATATTACAAAAGAGGATCCTCAAGTCGGCCTCTAAATATGTTATCAACCAACTTGCGTTAAAATGGGTTTACAGAAATCACCACTTGCATCGCTGTTGGACAAAATCCGAGTTTCGCGGGGAAATAAGTCATTAATAAGGGGTGTAAACAGATATTTATATACATGATGATGTCATCTATCGAATTCATAATTTTTCAATGATATTGCTCGCATTTGCAAATGCCATGCTTCAATTTATTGGAAGAAAGTGGATCGCATTGCACTCATCACCGCGCCGCGGACATTTTTGAAAACCGATTAAAATACGACCGAAGTGACAAAAGAAACCACCCTTCTATGGGATGGAATTGGTCCCCCTATATGCAGTCCCTTTGTACGAAGGGATGATAAGACTACAGAAAATCCATGTTAATTGTACTGACATGGAGATGCCATTCGTCTGGCTGTCAACGAAGCAATCCCCATACGAGGTGAAAGAAAGAGCACATATGGTGTTCAATTTCACCGAGAGCGAGAAGATCCTTAACAAAATGACATGTTTCTTTGTAGACGGTTCGCATCAATCTAAAAGGGGCGATTGTTCATCTCTCGCTAGGTGGTTAAGGGCTGCCGTATATTTGCATTGTCACGAGCGCGGCTGGCATGTGGATTGAAAATATACGATTCGATCCCCCGGCACTGTATCACAAAGGCGTGATAGGAAACATTTTCACGCAGAAAAGGAGTGCGTTTCTTTTCGAAGCAAATGGAAATTGAAACGCAATATTCAATTGCCTTGGAATGCATCACTCAATGACGGTAAAAGATTGGAAACGAACCATCTGGCGGCAGAAAATGTAACAGATAAAAATTCCACCGCTGACATGGACGCCTTCCAAGGTGTGCCGTTCAGGATTGCTCACCTCAATCAAGCTCTTCAAACGCAGCACTTAAGAATCAATACAGATACCAGAAGCAATGGCTGAAGTGCCCTTTTTTATTTATGGAATTAATTCTCTTCATTCACATATGGCTAAAACTGGGGTTTTCCGGCGACCTCAACAAACCATATTGCCCGAAAGGCTTGATTGCTATTCGCCGGATGATCCAGATATGACCAGAAAAATGAATAATTGTGAAAGCCAAACATTTTACCGGCCTGCGTGACAGCCCTTCGTTATGCTATGAAACTCTGTTAGCGTTCCCTGTGTTGGGGGAAGATGGGGCCATCTGGACCCAACTTCATAAAATAAAAAATAAAATAAACTTCAGTCAAGTCAAGTGGTATGCAGATCTACAGATCATGCATATAAAAAAGCCTAATCATGTGGATATCGTGAAAAAATGTATTGTGCACTTGGAATTTATCTCAAGCCCGCATTTGATGCGTGCAGTATATGAACTGCTCCATTATGAAATAGAATACCGGAAGGAAATTCAGGTGTGATATTTATTCATGCATAAGACAGAAGCATGCAAAGACAAGTAGTGCCCGCGAAAGAAATGCACTAAATTCAGACACAAATGTTATTCAGGATGAATATATAACACCACATTACGCCCATCTAACCAAATTGTTTACATAAACTTAAAGTGGTATAGAAGCCAAAAGCATGAATCGGAGGAACAACATATATTGGTCCCTATATGACTTTAAAGATTACTTCTTCCAACTTTAATGTGGTTACCACAATAAAATTAAGGAATAAAATGCAAAAATACAAAACATAGTGAATTACATGAAAGAACACATTAATATTAATTACTATATTATCTAGTTTTTTTTTAATTATTACCGATAGGCGCAAGATTTAAAAAAATAAGAGGAATGATACCACCGATTTGAGGCATTTCACAACTTTTTTATTCGTAGAAACAAATATTTTCAGATTGTCATCCATATTTGTCCCGATATGTATATTGCCAATGTGTGGAGAATCTACAAAAGTGATATTGAGCCATTATTCAAGAATACGAAAGAAGAAGCAATCAGAAGCCAAGCAATTTTGATCTACTGCTTCCTTTCTCAACACAAACGACCACAGCCATTGATGCATCACGACCCCGCGCATCATCTTATAATGAAATCTAATATTTAGGCTTGCTCAATAAGTCTATTGGAGATGAAATGGGGAGTTGGGGAAATAAAGTCTATTACAATAGAGCTTAATAAATTTGGATAAGGTCAACCGCTTGGAAACACTGACGAAACTGAGAGCATATCGTGGGTCGTAAATTCCAGGGAGATGGAATGATTCCAATTTCACAATTCGAAAATCGATTTCGTTCGGAACAATTGACGATCTGGAGGGTCGATCTCTGGTGCGATATTTCGTCTCTCTCCGCGGGGTGGCGACACATCATTAAGGCAGGGCGTCGGTGAGAGGGCACGGGGGAGGGCCGCGGAGGTTGCGGGCGCGTGCGGCCCTCGGGCCTGGTCTCGCGATACAACGCCCGCTCCATCTGACGGAATGAGAAGGAGAGAGACGGAGCGATGATAATCGTGAAGACAATACATCACCATATTCAGAGCGTTCCGTTCTTCGTGTCGAAATCCCAGACAGTTCTCTTTTGCGGAGACAATAGGTCGGCGGGGGAGATAGAGAGGCCAAGAATGATTGGATTATTACGGGATATGGGACGGGAGAAAGATTGCGAGTGATGAGGATTAGGAGGAAAGATGCCTACGTGTATCTTGAGAGTGACCACTGTTTAATGGGTTAAAACGGCGATTTCCTCCAGCTGGTCTTAAATCAAGAAGATACAAGAATAGTACTGGGCGATAGGTCATTGCTTATCAGTGGCGTAACTAGGAATACCTATGCCTTAAGGGGGGGATTGCCATGGCGGTGGGGTCAACTTTAAATTTTTGAAAAACGACATGCATGGAAACATGGGCGTACCCAGCAGGGGACAGGGGGGGGAGGTCAACTGCCCCCTAGAAGGGAAAATAAATTTAGTTCAAAACAAAAGTTATGAACAAATTTTCCTTTTGAAGAAAAATGATATAAGTATAAGACATGAAACTAAAATGAAAATCATAATTTTTCAAGCAAATAATTATAAAAACTAATAAATTGCTGTCATAATTTCCTTAAAATTTTGGTTTCATTAGCCTTTTCTGTGCAAAAATGTTAGAATTTGAATCACCACAGCTAGTTTTGCCGCCCCTAGTTTTGATTCTCGGTACGCCCATCCATGGAGATACATCATTTTGGCACTAAATATTTAACTTAGAGCAGATGCAGTTATTACATGCCAAAACTAGACAATATCTTTAAATATTTTTTTTCTCCGAGGCTTTAAGGTGGAAATCTCCTCATACCCCTCCCCCCATAGTTACGCCACTGCTTTACATCGTAAACGACAAAAATGAAAAATATTTAGGAAACATAACCATAAGAACCATAACATAAGAACTTGTATATTTCTTAATAAGGCCAAACTGTCTGAATCACATCAATCCAAAATCTACCGTCCGTACCAGAAGATTAAAGACTCGAGTTTGAAAGCTTATAAAAGCTATACCTCATATGCTATTTTCATGCTTTAGGTACCACGATCTACGGTATTGTCATGATCGGACTATCTTTATTTCATTTACAAAGGGTTTTAAATGTGATAAAGACCACAAAATATATGGAATATGGAATTGATTGAAAACCTGGCCTTTTCCACAAATAAACCGCAAAATTTGTATCGTTCGTGATGATTTAATAACTAAATCTTTATAGGCAACTTAGATCGTGATCTTAATAGATAGTGATGTGAAAGGAAATATGTGTCAGATATAAAACAAAAGTGGCAATTTCAATACGTACTTTTAAAGTTGGTGCTATGAACAAACCTTTTTGATGAGCATCCTGGCCAATTGTTAGACCGGATCGTTAGTAAGTCGGAGGTCACATCAAATTAACCGAATATGCCCATTTACCTGCAAAGAAATAATAAAAAATTAGTAAGAGCATTTAAATAAAGTCCTATGCACGACTAATGGATAAGAATGGTAACACCACAGCATATTACTTGATTTAGTGATAATGAAAACAAAACAAGGGTTCTAACCAAATTCTATTATACCCAGAAGTTGGAGGGTTTTAAACAAAGAATCTTCATGTACTAGCGGAGGTAAACCATCATGTTCTGAAGGAGGTAAAACCGCTAATAATCGATAAAAATAAGACAATGCATGCGCATTATGAGTGGAAATGTGCCCCCTGCATCTAGAGCCGGCAGGGCGAATCTTTACTCCATTCAAACATACTTCGTACTCGTTGTGTGGGACGAAACTAAACTGTTCGAAGGTGAAGTATGTGCTCCCTACGGAGCGAAAAATTATCTGTGTCTCGTTTCGTCCCAGAGTTTCAGTTTAGATCCGACCCGAAGTAGTTTTCACTCCGATTTCGTTTCGACCCTGAGTTTAGCTCCCCGGGTTTAAATACATTTCGTTTCGTTTTTACATATCGCTCTCGAGAATGAAACTATTGAAATTTTAGGGATTGTTTTTCGGGTTCATTCCGCGTTGACTCATATTTTGCGGACAGTCCGCAAAATATGAGTACACGCGGAATGAACCCAAAAAACAATCACCTATCAACTCATCGCAGGAGCCTCCGTAATTATTGAAATTTTACTTCTTTAGACTCTCGTTCTGTTTCTTTTTCCATCCATGCTCGGAGGGGCGGAAAAAAATGGTGGTGTGATCCTGGCTTTTGCAACGAGCATTGATGATCCCAGCTGTCACTTGAAAGCCATCGTGGAGGGAAATTTGGAGGAGGATAAGAGAAGAAAACGAAAGGACTTGATTGTATCCAGGGCTGAACCCTCAGTTGTCGGCTATGACGCCCCCGCATCCCGAGCGCACGAGAAGTTTGCTCTTAGAGGATGCGGGTCTAGAGTTATGCAACCCGCCGAGATTTCATGTGCCGCGTGATCCCGTCTCGTGGGCGGTATGCACACTCAAAGCGTGCGTGTCCAAAGGGGCGACACGGATAAAGAATAATGCACGGCCGCGGCAAACCTGGAACGCCCTCAAACCGATAGACTCCACCCCTGCGGAATTTGTCCGAGTTTCGCCGAACCGTTTTATACGCGCACTATTAGGTGCATGTGACACTTGAGGGTTAAGTGTTTTGCCAGGGAAAGGTCAAAGTTAAAGGCACCTAAAGATTATTTCATTCGTGCTGTTTCTCAGCAGTTATCGTAGCCTTGTCGATGAGCATTTTCTAGTCACAACCGTTGCTAATTTCGATTAAACTTCCAATGCCATAGAAACATAATACAGATATGCTTAAATGTTTCACCAGTTTCATAGGAATATAGACGAAAATGAAAAGGAGGCTTCGTTGATTTCCACTGCTTTATTTCGTCCGTACGACATGTTTCGAACCATAGAGGTCATTATCAAGTACAACAAAGATTCCCCTTCAAGGAATTTATATGTTTGCAAATTTGTTGTACTTGATAATGACCTCTATGGTTCGAAACATGTCGTACGAGCGAAATAAATCAGTGGAAATCGACGAAGTCTCCTTTTCATTTTCGTATTTTAACTTCCACATAGTTGAGCCTAATACAATTGAAGGAATATAGACGCGTTACTGCATCTCGACTGGTCCTTTTCTTTCTTAATTTGTGAATTATTACTCTTTTATAACTAAAAATGTCACCATCATGAGTCAAAAATCCTTGTTTAATAATAGTTTGACACAGCTCTCCATTCTGCTCTCCTATTCGTTGGCCTTTTCATAGCGATATATTTCTTCTCTTTTATATCCTTTAAAACACGCCCTGTTTAATTAATTTGGGGCCGCCCCGTGCCCTTCTTCCCTTCCAGTTGCCCTTCTACAATTGTTTCAATCTGGCCATCTAGCCTCATAATGTGGCCAAAGAAGTAGTACCGTTTTCCCCTCAAGTTTTTTAGAAAACTTCTCATTTTCCTCACTATTCTTAGCATCACCTCATAATATACTCCATTTTATCCTCACTGTTATTCTTGTAGCACCACATTTCGAATTCTTCCACCACAGACTTTTGTACAGCTGTCAGTGTATGCCTCTTTAAATGTAGTAAGAAATCTTAAACTACCTAATGAAATGTAAAAGTTTTAGACTGTACTAGCTAGGTTTCGACTTGGTACGTCATCGTCACCAGAGTGGAATGTGGAATTAGAAAGTTTTTATAGTTAATTATATGATTCACGGCTTTCGGGCGTCCCTCCGCGTTGTGTCCGTGTGGCGTTCGGCACTAAACCTTCAGATGTCCCCGCGTGTAGAAGAATTAATCTGGAGCCCTTGCCAACAGGAGCTGGCATCGTTACTTTCGCATTTTCATCAGTCCATACACAACGTGGAGGAACGCCCGAAAGCCGTGACTCATGCGGAGAAACGCCGCGAAAACTTTAGATCCAACTACATTTCATTATGTTGAGTCGATTCCATGACGTCACGTCTGTAACAACGGAAAAAAACTTTAAAGGTTGGCAATGAGGTAATTCTGCAAATCCAATCAACCACACGATCTCATCGATTGGTTCTTGAAACGAAATCGAAAATGGATAGCAACCAGGCGCCGATGTGACGAATTCACGTGGATGGAATGCAGGGCGTGGGACCCTTTGGTCCTAGGAGGAAGCGGAGGAGTTTATCCAGGGCCTTACCACGCCCTCGATGAAGAAATATATGTATAGATATACAAGACAGTGTGAGTGTTGGGAATGGTATCCATAGTGCCCTGGGGGCCTTAACTTCCGACGGACCCACCCACGCTTCGACTCCCCCACCCGAAATCTTTTATGAGCAACGGCCAGTCAAAAGGAATGCCGGTCGCGCTGGAACGAACATTAAATGCGTCGAAATCAATAGCTCCACGCCACCGCCGTTGCAAAATTCTTCGGCAATAATAGAGATACGCCAAAGTTGGAGGTCGCTGTAACAAATGGTTTCGAGACCCGCCTTCACGGATAAACTTAACGGCCCTATTCGTAGCCTTAGATGTAGGGAAAAAACACGAGAGATATTAAAATGTAGAGATATTGTTTCTCTTTCCATTAAAAAAATCTTTCGTAAGGTTAACACTGGAGCTGGTTCTGTCGATGGCTTTTGAGATTTCTGCACAGCGATGGTGATAAAATTCCTATGACCTCCGCCTACGCCTTAGTCATGAAATAAACGCAGTTTTAACGACACCGCAGAATATGCGTATCAATGCTGGCAGAACAGATCTCTCTGTTTTGGAATTGGTGAAAAGAATAATTTGCTTGATAGTATGAAAAGATATTGTCTCTCTTTTCATATGAAAATCTTTCGTAAGGTTAATACTGGAGCTGGTTCTGTCAATGACTTTTAAGATTTCTGCGCAGCGGTGGCGATAAAATTCCTACGATCTCCGCCCATGCCATTGCCTAAATGAGCGTATTTTAACGAGGGCTCAGAATATGTGTATTAATGCTGAAGGAATATATATATCTTTTGTGGAATAACTGGAAAGCAGTGGCGTAACTAGACATATGCTTTGGGGGGTGGGGGGTGACGATGGGCCCTGGAGGGGCGACCCCCCTCCCAGGCAACGGGGGATTTGGGGAAATTTTTTTAAAACTTTAATGCCTTACATTTTACATAATTAATAAATGGTCTTTAACTTTAAGCAGATGCAGATAAAATATGTCAAATTAGACAATAATTTTAGACATTTTTTTATTTCCTGAGGCTTTGGGGGGATCTATCCCCACCATAGTTACGCCACTGCTGGAAAGAATAGTTTGATTAACCAATTTTGTTTTTTCAAGCTAGGTAAACATGTAGGCTGAGAACAAAAACTAAACAAATTCAAACAGTTGAGTCATACCAATGGAAAATGGCGATGAAAAAAATACTGGTAAACGTGAAAACCAACTGGAGAGCATTTAGCACATTTCATTAGGACTTAGCAACCAATTGCCACGATGTCAAGTTCGCACCCCTTCGGCAAATTGCTAAAGCGAACAAGTGGCGGTGCCGAGAAAATATAGTTCACTAACTTAGGGATTTCCCGTGATTACAGCGAACGATTGGGTGCGAAAGTGGCTTTCTAGAAATTGCACATACCACGGGAAGGGTTTTCAATCAACATCAACTAAGAATGAAGTAAACAGGTATAAACGGATGAAAATAAATCCTGATTTGAGATTTATTTCAATCGGTAAATTGAACCTTTTTGAAGACTTTGGAACTATGGAGTTGAAACAGTAGCAATTGTATATACAAGTTGCCATTCGTCCTTTATATAGTTTAAAGGCCTGGTTACACGGTGTATTTACGTGTACGAGTTAATGAGTGAGCGGATGAACGATTTTGATGAACCGGAACGGAACATACACGAATGCATGAATGAAATTAGAACAGGTTCTATTATCTGTTCATGCGTTTGCACAAGTTGAGTGGTTACACGGTGCATTTCGTGTTCATTCACGCGTTCATACATCTAGACATTAACTTGTACGTGTTTATGTATTGTTTAACCAGGCCATTTGACAAGAGTATAGCCGGTAAAAGTTAAAATTAAAGTTTAATTAAAATAGGAAGTTAATTTCAAATTAAAGTTACTTTCGAACACGATATCATTATTGTAACAAATGTTTCTGAGAAGAAGTAATTGCGTAAGGGTTGCTCATTAGTAGTTTTCCGTTCATTACATAATTTTCCGAGTCCTCTTGCGTAATTAATTATCTTGCCTTCATTTCTATAAACCTCATATGCTACGCCCGCAAAATATTTTTACCCTTAATGACAGTTTATGTCACAACAGGGAGCGGCCATTGGAGGGGCTCTGTGGAACATTGATAATCTGAACAGAAAACGGAAGGGACTAGTTAGCATTCATATTCGGACTCGCTGCCAAGATTTGATCAATTCCTCCTACACTCTGGAGCATAAACTCCATCTCACCACCTCAATTTTCACTTCACTTTCAGGTTTTTATGGGCGTCCGCTGGTCGGTAATTGAGGTCTTAGGCGAGGACCCGAATCGGAAAATAATGAACGGCGCGTGATGAGTGGGAGAGGCTAGGCTTGCAAATCAGCCAACCCTTCACTCACACACACTCCATGCAAAGACTATCGAGACGATCTTGGCATTCGGGTTTCCCACTTAAAGCATCACGAGAAAACATGCGGCCCGTGCTGAGCAAACACCGATGTTACCTCGATGCTGTGATTGTCCGGGAAGAATATTGGAGAGATATTTTACAAAGACACTCTTTCGCCTTGATAATAACCTTCATTTATTTAAAGAGTACTGAAGCTTTAGACTAGCGAAAGAAAACTAATTTCATCGGCCAAAAAACAGAAAAAAAGACATAGGAAAATAAACAATTTAGCAAAGTGTCAAGCAGGATATAAAATTGTTAAGCGTATACAGAATTAACGATTATTGTGATAAAGTTGATTGGCACAACTAATCATTAGCGCTCATTATTCCGTCCACATTCCTTTTTAATATAAATGAAGTTACTTATTACATCTAAGTTGCGTTGCCTATTTTTTAATGTTTCAATAATATTTACAAAGGACCGTGATAGTCAAGTGATCCAATGTTGACGGACATTTCGTAGTACTGCGCCGCCAGTCCATTGGCTCTACGTATTTGAATGATTTGATATTTTTAGCGAGACGAGCTGCCATGGTGTCTGCTATCCATGGTATTTTTCAAGCAGTTGTTAATGCTTTCTCTGCCAAAGGCGAGAATGGATAGTCAAGGTTATGCATGCTATTGCGCCGAAAAAAATTATCCAGCATTACGGACGCAGATCGTTACAGAGGTATTCAAAGCATGCATCCACACGCATATAAAATCACATAAAGCACGGTATTTCACGTTGATATTCTTCGACGCCTAACTTTTTTTCGATGGTTACTTCTTACCGATAATTATCAGGTTGAGGGATTAAACACAGAGCAATCCAAATGAAAGCGTATTCGTGTGCTACACCGTAACATTGTGAAACTGTTCGGCGGAATCTGCTTTGGAAAGCGTAGACAGGTATCGTGGGACCTCCTTCGCACGGAATTCATAATTGTCTCGCACAAGTTTTCCTTGTAAGTAGATGCATTCCTGAGCCGAGGCATTGCAGCGATGACCCCAGATGGAAGAGAGCAAGATTTTCTCCGCACCCTCCCTTATCAAATTACGTAGTCGAGCTGAATGTTTTAGAGATAGACGCACTAGAGAAACCAAGACACGCATGCAGAAATTCGGAAAAAAATTCTTTGAAACATACGTGGGTAAGCTGGATTTTTTTGTTGATAAATTGCAACGCCAAGAGAATGCGAGATGCTTTTATTCTATGAAACTTAAAACTGTCTCTTGCTGAGCTGAGCAAGGAGATCAGCTGAGTTAAAAGATTTAATCTAGAATGGTGGGGGGCAAATACAAACCCAATAATCCAAGAGGTCGTGATGACTATTATATTATTAGATATATCTGACTACTTTTTCTTTGCCATTTTTGTAATTCAATATCACCTGATAAAAAAATCTTCGTGAAATGCAAATTAAATATTAAGTTTATCTTATGCATTAGATTTGATGTTTGACGAAATACCATGAAGTGGTGGATCCAAAGACGGGCTAGGTAGGGCTCTAGCCTCCCTGAGGTATCCAATTTACTCTAGATAGAATGCTATTTTTTTCGGGCCCCCACTACTACTGGGAAGTTACCCCCCAGGCTCCCAACGCCTAGTCCCTGTCCTCGATCCGCCACTGATCAAAGGCGCTATTGGCATGTTGTTGATAATTCAGGTGTTATACTACCGGCTTGAGCTCAGAGCCAAACTGAGTGGATTGGGATGCTTTTATTTTTCACGTCGCCATGCTTTTAACGCACTGACGTATTTCCCGCAGCCTCCCTATGAATCATCTAATCTCCATGCAAGTGAGCCCCGCGCCCCGGGGGGCAGGGTTCGTGAGTCTCGACCTTTCCACGGAGGCGGAGATAGAGAGGGCAAGGCATTATCCCGTCTCGCATTCTAAAGTGGCCGGATTCGAAGTCAGCGATAGGCATATACAAGGGGAAGGATATTACCAAGCGCTAGAGAACCTAATGCAACAGCGCGAGTCACGCGGGAAAATTTTTCGAAGGAATTCCTCCGCTGAATGCCACACGTTTTGCCATTCTAAGAGGTTGAGATAGACAGGAAAGAGAGAGGGGGCGTACTCTTTACCGAAGGTCCTCTTATGGAGGCTGAATAAGCGGCAGGATAAATACATTGACCATGCATTGAACACGGTGACGGGTCGAATGTACTTTTTATTCCGAATACGATTGCGAAAATTTCAGAAAAATGGAACTCTATAGCCAAATGTCATATTTTGACCGCGGTGAATATTTTATTTCTAACTTATAGGTACCTATTTAATACGTTGTGATACCTGCGATGGTCTTGTTTAATATCATTTTATACATTTAATTTTACAGGCGACTGAGCGTACAATGCATTTCAATAAATGCTTAAATTTTCATCAAAAATCTTATTTTACGTTTGCTTGCTACCGTTGCTTGGGCTTAAGCTAATAATAATAACATGTTGAGGTGACATTATCAAGTGGGATGTATGGATAATATATTTGGGGGAAGATATATGGCTATGTTAAGTAACCTAAATAACTAAGGGCACCTTACTTACTAATCGTACGTAATACTAAAAATAAATAATAATTTAATAACTGGAAGAATTTACGATAGCACTAAGGGAAGAACACAAGGTACTTCGATAGCTATAAGCGGCAAACGGTAACCATCTTGAACACTAAAAAAATATTCCTCGTTCTGGACCACCTCCTCATACACACCCCTGGCATTTCCAAAAGGGAATGCCTTTTAACCATACGCATCCATTTTAAGAATAAATTATGCCATGGAACTGTGATATTTTTCTCGCATCTTCTACGTTTCAAGCATAATTGACCGACCCTTCCCACCCTGAGAAGGGAAAAAAATCACTTGAACCGCAGGCGTTCCCCTAAAACGACACGAAGGCGGATACTCCACTTCGAAAGAATCGCTGCGACAACGCCTACTTAGAGGGCGTCGAATGCCATGCAAAGAGTTTCGCAAGCGAGCAATTCCCAGCAAACGCACGGATTGCAAACATCAAAGTGCTCGCTAATAACAGTCGTGTTCGCAGATTTCCTTAGCGGCCCATTTTTATCACCGCGCTCAAGCGAGCAAGATCCGGAAGGCATACAGAGCTGTGATGCATGTGAAGGGGAATTACGGGGTGAATCAGGTGCTGGAATAATGAACCTCGCGGTACGAGGGTGACTCAAATTAAAAAAAAAAAGAGAAGTATCCGTGCGCTATACAAACCACAAACTTCAAGCCGAAGGTCAAACTGGTGAATTGCGGTCGAGATCACTACGTACCATGACCGATAGAGCTTGGCATTTTTCATGAGCATGCATGCAGAAATAAGTATTAATATTGCGATTTCCTTTAGTAATACTGCCCCTAAGATTCTAGTATTTTGGTTACCAAATCCTTGAAAGAGCTCACTAATACATTCAGGAATGTGGCACGCCTGGCATCATGGCACTCAGGCAGTAACCAGGCATTTTTCGACTCCTGAATAGCTTCAGAATCACAAGTCAGGAAGCCGCAAAAATTTGGCAGTTAGATAATTAATCGAAAAATTGCATCATGATTTTGAATATGATGGGACGATGGGTCCATTTCTTCATATTTAATGACATAATTTATATCGTCAATGTTCAGAGAGAAATCGGTAAACAATATTTACGCAAGATATTTATTTATACACGATAGAAATTCAACAACTACCGATAATCAACTATCATCAATAAACACGACTATCCATAATTGATTTCGATTGATAATTGATTATGGTCGAAGTTAATCCAGTCAGTAGTTAAATAATCAATGTCAAATATCAGGGATCTCCATGTATAGATAACTAACTCTTCTACAGCCAGCCTTGTAAAGGGCAACCCTCTATGTGCATTTTTTCAATCCCCCAAATGCATACGATGGGCCAACTTGCACCACGAAGGCCACCTATAAGAATTAAGGGCAATAATCGCATTTCTTCCGTTGGTATCGTCTACGCCAACTTTGCGATCGTTTGAAGAACGAAATTAATCCTGTATTCTGGCTTAACAAACGAGCTCCTATTCAGCTCTCGTAGTCTGAAGTTTTATCTATTTATTAGAGTATCACGTTCGTTATACACCAGTCTTAAAGTCAATAGTAAAGCATTTTTTTAAACTAATAAGTTGGCTTTGAACTACATCGAGGGTTATACATCATAAGGCAAAACTACATCGCCATTGGACGGGTATGAAAACTTTATCTTGACTTCGGTATGCTCGGCGATTCTTTATGCATTCGTCGGCGGTTGGCGACAAGAAAGCGGAATGCGGTTCCAACTCTTTCCGTGGGCTTCGGTAACCCCATTGTCCAAAGCAGCAACATCTCCAGTTTCATTTACATCCGAAAGGCTGAATTTGAATCGATTACCATGCATGCTTTTGTTGTTGCCAACAAAATATTTACTTTCAATGTCTCAATGAGATGCGGAATGTATTTTATGATCCAAGCGCGATGGTGGAAGTTGCTTTAGCCTGATATCGTTGCGGTAAAAGATCAATCGCTTGCTAAACCAGTGCGGTGCGCAAACCGAACGGTGCGGTAAAACATCAATCGCATGCTTAAATTAAAGAGAAGACCTAAGGTATTCAGACAAGAAAACAAAACTCAGTTATTTTTATTTAAATAATGATAAGTGACATGAATTTATCATTTTTAGATATGAACGAAATAGTTTTTGGAATGGGAATTAAGCAATGAAAACCGATATTACATTCCAAATTAACGGCTTATCCTAAAATTCCTTTTTTTATTATACTGTTTTTAGCCCTCCGTACACAACCATGTTACCACCAATCTCTAATAATTCGATATTGATATTTTTTTAAAATGATAACAGCTCAAACAATGTTAAAACGAAGAATTAGCTAAAATCGATGTCAAAATCAGATTCAGGCGATCAAAATCGAGAAGAAACAGCCATTTTTGTTGATAATTAAGGTAAAATTACGACGTTATTTTGTTTTGGCCAGTTTTTTTTCAATTTGGGACCACCGTGCGTTCTAGGTAAAAGTACAGGGTGAATCCTGGGATACACTTCAAAAGAATCCTCTAAAGCAGGGGTCCCCAATTTACTAGGCCACGAGGGCCACATTCCAAGTTCCGAATCGCCCCGCGGGCCGGATAGCAAATTTGCCGATGACTGAAGTATTCGATACCAACGTCTACTGAAGTATCCGGTGGCGTATTTCTTATTTACGAACAGTTGAAGGCGACTTTGACGTGCAGAACAGCGCTGCAATGCTCCTAGCGGCGTCTCACAGAGTTAAACGAGCGAGAATCGCGCGCTACTCGAAACGAGTGCGCGGGCCGGATGAAAGCCCTTCGCGGGCCGTATTTTGCGGACCCCTGGCCTAAGGTGGCCCGGGGAGAGGATCTGTCCCCCCTCACCTGAATGAGTGAAATTCACTCGCAGATTCGGAGTGAGATCTAACTCATCTATCTAAAACAACGTCGGGTTGAATCACTAAATGAGTGAGTACAGGTAGGATATAAATATTGACATCGATCGTAATTTATCCCTTATATTAGTCTGACTCTTCCAATTTACCTCTTCAACTCTCCCGGCAACTTTCAAATCTTACTGTGTGACGATATTTTCATCAAGGTAAAAGAGGTATAAATTGTTGCTAAAAGCCATGATAGAACTTACTACATGGAATTAATGGGATTCAAACCCGGGACCATTAGCGCAGACGGCGTCGCGACGCTTATATCAGCAGCTGAGTGCTCTACCCAATGCGTTATCACCCTATAGGTTGCTAGCGCATTACCACACAGGTAGATGTGATCGAGACGGTTAGGTCTGAAGATAGTGACTGAGCTGTAATCTAAACCTTCGCATACCGTTCTTTCTCACACTCTCCACACCCTCCTCCCACGCCACCTACTCCGCATTCTTCTTCACCGTTCATCTAAGCATTCCCATCTACCCACGAATCTAAGCTTCGCTATTTCAACCACCCATCCCCACCTTACACCCTTGACGTGTTGCAAATGCCTCTACCGCCCACCCCACCCTATCTATACCTCCTCAACACCCTTTAGCGCCGGGTTCAAGTTCTCGAAGGACACCGGGCGCAGATTGGATCCGCGTTCTGTCCGGGCAGACCATGGACGGGGGAGGAGGGTGAGGGGAGGGAGAGTGGGGGTGAGGAGGGGGTAAGAGGGTAGGGGTTGAAAATAGTGCGCACCTCGCGAGTCACACAGATGGAGGCGTCAAAAAACATAATGCGAGCACTCTCAGCTTCATCTCCTTTTAAAAAATGGGAACTGCGTGCAATGGAAATAGATATTAAGCGTCGCATAGCTTAGTATAAGACGGAATTCATGGCTTAAGGGCCACAATTCCGCTCCATGAGTATTGTAATGCGAACGAAGAAATACAGGGGAATTTAATCATAGTTTTTTAAGCTTGCCAGTAGGAACCAGAGTTACCAATAATGGTCAGGTCGAAAACACGCCATTTTAAAACCACTGAAACGTTGAGCCAATCGCTCCGATTGGCTACGACCTTTCTCTGTTGCCAGATGCTCTTGACAACTCATGACTTCGAATGGTTTGCACGCATTTGTCTTTTTCTTTTGCATCAGCTATTCAGAGTTAAAATTTCGCGATGAAATTTTTCTCAACCCTGTATGAAAGGTTTCTACATGGGATAGCCAACTTACAGATTGCTTTTACTTAAAATTTTCGTGAAATTAAAGGGGGAGGAAATTCGTGATACATGGGCGCTCCTCTCCCATGAATCACGAATCTGATCTCTGATTGGTGGAATGTTTCATTTAAAGGTTTGGGTGATATTAGTTCAAGTTGCGCCAAGTTAAGTTGTTGCGAAAGGGACTTTGTGGCAAGTAAGCCAAGAATCAGAGTTACGCATTTGGACACGATTTGCATCGAACTCGCCTCGCCATCCCAGTGCATGCAAACCTCAGAGTATCCGCATTTTTCTTTTCCACTTGGACTGGGTGGCTCAGCATCACAAGGTCACACCCACTGTGGAGACTTTCCACTGCACGAGAGGAAAACATTGGGGAGCTGTGTGAGTACAGAACGCCCCGCGGAACGGAGAAGGTGGGCGAGGACACAGGGGAGAGGGAACTGGAGAACGCCTGGAACGAGTTGATGCCAGTAGGTTGGCTCGATAGCTAATATTTCCTATCGCCCTATATCGATAGCTAAAATGAATCGATCGGCGCTGAATAATGCCTGCGGGAATTGTATAGTGATATTAAATACAGATAAGATAATTGTCGATGTATATTGACACAAAAATATTTTGAATGTTAACTGTCCTTTAAATTCTATTTCAGTTATTTGTTGTGAATGGTTTGATCGTGGTTTCCTGTCGTTAAAATTCGTTGATCGAGTGCAGACAACCATCAATAGTGGATAGAAGTAGCCAAAACCTGCTATCTGGAGAGTAAAGACTTACACATTGAAGTTGACTGCATAGCATAGTTTTTGCGCTTCGCAGTCACTGTCCACACGAACGAGTTGATCTTAATTGTCGACTGTATTAGCACCTTCGACAACTTCGACACCCAGGCAACTTCGACAAGTACAGTCCAGCAGCTGAGAGTTGTCCGATGACATTTAGAAGAGTCTAGTTCGGGGTAGGGGGCAAGGTTGCCAAGTAAGAAAGGAAATGCCTACGTCACATCTAAACAAAAGGGTTTCCTGAAGAAATGAGCCAGAAGGGACGCCAAGCGTTAAGGACCCAAAAGAAGAATTCATTACTATACTGATTCGAAGAAAGAGCTTGTTTTCGTGGCTCAGGCTTGTTTTTTTTGAGCTTCATATGCATGTGACAACGTTGTATGACTAGGCGAGGGCGTGAGGTGCGTTTGGGGGACAGCGATTGGCTGCAAACCCTTCTGTCGCAGGTTTCCCCGCCCCTCCTTTAGAACTGTCATCGGACAACTCTCCCCGGCTGGACTGTAGAAAAGGCTTACGTAAAAATAGCTGCTTCGACTGGTAAAAAAATCGAAAAAAAATATCGAAGAGAGGGAAGAAGGAGGAGATAAAATAAATCGTACTAACACGCGCGAGGCAATCGGCAGTCGAAAAAATCGATGACCGCTACCGAGACTAAAACTATTCACCGCACCATCAATGCTCAAAAGCATGGATATATGAATCGATACATTGCAATAACGAGCAGAGCCAACAGAGATATGTAGGCGAGGTAAGAGGGAGATGTGGGAGATGGAGAAAAAAAGAGGATCGGGAACGTTCTTATGAGACGGCTACGGAAGGGAGTTGTTGGGGGGGCAAGCCAAGGGGTCTCTGGAGGAACGGAATGAGTAGAGTGGTAGGGTGGTGTGGGGTGGAAGGCGAGACGCCATGTAGCAACACACCGGGGGGGGTGGCGGAGGACTCGGTGCGTACCCAGGGGGGCCACACCCTCCGCTGCCTCCCCTCAAGGTCGCCCGCGACGCACGGTGGTAGGGGAGGGGGGCTGGAGGAGGTCCAATCTCCCCCACACCCCGTCATCCCGTTCCAGCCCCTCGCCCACAGCTTCGCACACTGCGATACAATTTCGCAACAGAGCGGATCGCGATGGCCACTATGGCCGCCCAGCGAGACGCACGCACCAACCCTCTCTTAGAGGCGATGCTAGCGGTGTTGGTTGTGGAAGATTCGAGCTGTTCAAACGGATACTCTAGGCGCCGGATAGAAAAAATAGTGGCAACCGGTGAATTGAACGGATCCACTGGGACGTGCTTTTTTTCTGTCGAAGTGAGGATAAAAAAACATAATTGAAACGAAAAATGAATTCTCCGGAATATATTTATGGTGCTGCAAGTCAGTCTTCAAGATAAATTAGAAAACGATGAATTAATTTTGAGCGATGAACCAGTGGTTCCTCCTGTAGAATTTACTGACTGATCGTATTCTTTCTTAACTCATGTATTATTACTCTTTCATAACTTACAATGTCATCATGATAACCATAAGTCAACAATGCAAAGATTGGTTTAACTCATCCCTTCGCTTCCCATTCATAGCAAATAAATTGGTATGGGATAGATTAGTCCCTTGTAGTACGCTCGTGGTGTTAACTGTGGAAGTTTCTAGCTCTCTAAACGATGGCCCTGAGTTCCATAAAACAAATAAATTCTCAAAAGATAACAAATCTTCTGGTTATACTTAAGGCGTACGTTTTACCGTAACTGGCTTTTTTACCATAGACACCTGAAAAAACATAATTTAAAACATAAAATTGATTCTACGGGATAGATTAATGGTGCTGGTTTCCTAAACAGAGAGCTTGGCTTCAAGGTATATTAGAAAAGGATAAATTTATTCTCAAGGATGAACTTGTGGTCCTACTTTTAGAAGGTACTGACTTCCCCAACGACAAGTTGGAGATTAAAATTGAAGCAGGAAAACAATGTTTTAATTTGTTTACTTTGAGTTTAGCTGTGGAAATAGCGGGAATGGTTAGTTCGTGAACACTAGCTTCTAAATTCTGCGCCTTTTTCTCTTGGAAAAATACTGATTAATTCTTAAATGCATCCAACTTCTACCCAGAAGTGGAAGCTAAATTTGGGGAGCGCTAGCTTGTGACGCACAAAAAGGTGAGGGAGTGGAATGTTCACACGACAGGTGGCAATAAGTAGTCCTCTCGAAGTCTTGGAGTCCTTCAATTCACGCCCGGCGACCTCAAACCTTACGCAGGCGAAGAGTAACAAATTTTTCCAATGTCTTCATCCTTGATGGCAAAAGTGACCTCAGCAACGCGTTCTTCCCTTAACCCTTTCCACTTCAATTTATTTTCTGAATATTGTGCTCTATCCTCTATTTATTTTTTTGCGATTCCTTTTAAATGGAATGGTAGGTAATGAAATGATACTTTGTAGAATTTGTGTAATCAAAATAGAACAGCGAATTAAATATTTATTATCATTTCAATAAAGTATCTAGTTAAATATATCGAGAACACAGCAGTTGCCACTCGTATAAAATCATTTTACTGCTTCCAATGCATCATATTTCAAGAAATATGAGTCTTATACGTACAAGATGGATGTTTAACATAGTTAAACTTTCAAAATATTTATATCGTTCCTCTAAGCAGTTACGGAGCCAGGCGAGATATAGTGGGATGACACCCTGATTAATAAATTAGAAAGACGGAAATTTTCACAAATTTATTTAACAAATGCCGACGCTTTTCGACCGTTAGCTTTTTTTTACGAGTATTATCTGTACTTGATAATAAATACTATTGTACTTGAGAATGATCCGGACGGTCGAAAGGCATCGTGAATTGCTGAAAAAGTTTATTGAAAATTGCCCTTTCTCTTATTAATTAACCTCTGAATAAAGCTGGACTTATGAAAAACTAATGACGAGCTGGACACGCCATTTCAGCGCAAGTGAAACTTCTATCGGACCACTACAGCAGCGGTCCTTCCAACAACGGAGGAAACCCACACCCCACAGTATAGGTTTGGCCTCCCAAAAAAGATGACCAGAGAAGAGGAGTCCAGTGTTAACCCCTCCCCCCACACCCCCAAACCGGCCCATTTGCGCTGGCATCATTATTTTTTTATTGGGATGGGGAGAACTTATTTTCCGGTCGTCCTTGTGGAGACCGGCACCCCTTCCACGGAGATGCTTAATTTAATGTCCCTCCCCTACCTCTCCTGCCGCTGCTCCCTCTTCTCCGAAGCAGAAGAACGAGCGAATCTTGCCGCGTTGCTCTAGGTCGAATTTTAAATGTCAAAAGACACGAGAGGTGGAGGTGGGGAGAGTCGAGGTTCTGGACAGCGCCAGCCGATGTGACGGCTACAACTCTGCCCTCTGACGACAAAAATCCAAGAAGACGCCTCACTCCCTCTCGTCTGGTCCTATTCTTTCTTAATTCGTGGATAATTACTCGCTTATAACTCACAATAACATCGTAATCATTAGTTAAAAATCCAAAGATTGGTTTGACGTAGCTCTTCATTGCCTGAAACTACCAATTCCTTTTTTTCATCATCATACCATTTTATTGCTATTCAAAGAACTTATGAGTTTCTACCCTTTCTTCATTATTGCTCTGCATAACAGTTAACCATTAGTTATGGATGATGAAAATTCACATAATTTATGTCAAAGTGACGTTTAAACAAATACGGTCGCGGAATATTTCAAACCTGCCGCGTGAATGACAGTGAGATTAACATTAATTGACTTCGAAAAAACTCCTCTGCGTCGGGAATCGAACCACGGGCGTTTAAATTTCCGAGTCAATTCGCAGATATCCATAATTTTTGACAATGGCAATCTGCAAGAATTATTCCCATGGCAAATAATGTGAAAATATTTTCTAAATAAAAAATATGTTAAAATGGCACCCCAATCTCACCCTGCTCCTATACAGACACATACTCCATATGAAGCATTTTATTAATTTTCTCCTTACTTCTATTCTCAATAACCGTGTAAATTTGCATTTATTAACGTGTAGAGATTAGACGGGGGTCTGAAATAATCTGTACCTCAAATATAAAAAATTATTCATACGAGAAAATATTTGATCTAAATTGTCGCATTTCAGATAGTGGTAAAAGTTGTGAAAGGTATACTTCATGTACCGTAAAGATTTCAAGATAATATGTTTAGTTTTTAATGAAAAATATGAATTAATAATATAAAATGATTAAATATTTTTGTCCATGGAAATCTGCAAAAATTATTCCCGTGGCAAATAATGTGTAATACGAGCGATCAAAAATATTTTCTAAATAAAAAAAAAAGCTGAAATGGCACCTCCCCCTGTCTCACAGTGTGGCATTTTGAGAGGTGCGGCGCAGTTCTTGTTGTATAAGAAGGGATGAGTATGTAGCCTTGCTCTGCGAGGGACACCTCGGCCAGCCGGAGGAGGTGACCTCACCCGAGGAATAATTCTAATAATAATGTGGCGAAAAAATATTTCAGGCGCCCCCGATTCCATCACACTCCCTCCGCATAACATTCTCCTCTACGCCGTCGTCCCACAGCCAGATCACGAGACTCGGGCGAGGAATTTCGCAAGCTCCCTTTCTCCTCTCGATCACGGTCACCACCGAAGACGCTCAACGTCCAAAAATTTGCGACCTCTCCACCGTTCACGATACAATGTGATGCAAAGAAGAGGAAGAGTCGCCAATGAGTAACGAAAATGTGTTTTCTCCTGACTACATCGCCGAAGGACGTGGTAAAAGTATTCCCTCGTGGCCAATGAGGTCGTAATTCTAAGAATGCCTATTCACATCCGGTTTTGCAATATTTTTGACCGAAATTTATGGCAATATTTATATCGTGGGCTTGGAAAAAATTTGTGTTTATGACTCATATTATGAAAAATGATGAAATATATCGTATTGAGGGTACATCAGCGGTGGCTTTAATCTCTGAAGAATTTGCGATGCATGAAGGGAGATATAAAATTTTAGGTATTCATCATCGCATCCACCCTCACATTGCTGGTGAACTTTTCAATGCGAAATGAGTAAAAAAGGTACGAAGCGTTGAGAAGCTTTATAACCTATTCAAAGCTAAATTGTGAATGGCTATATTTGTATGTATAAGCATTTCAATACGGCAGATATTTTTCTGAGAAAAATATATGCAATGTATTTTATGCCTACCTTTCTGTTTCCCTCGTATAAAAGCTAATCGTGGTTAAATTGACTTTCTTCCTCGTATTTTGTTTTTAGCCCTTCTCTCCTTTGAGCTGATACCTATTTAAATTCTACTAGTTTTTAAGTTGGCCAAATTGACTCACTAATTTACGTATATCATCTTATCTATACTTATTTCTTCTGCTGGTCTGCTTGTTTTCCCTCGTAAAGCCCCAACAAAAATATATCTTTAAAATGACCTAAGTACGCACGAATTACACGAATAACTACATCGAAGACGTGTGTTTTCACGGTTTACGAATGAAAGAATTAATGAACTACGAATGATTTGGCTAGAATGAGGCGTGAAGTGTCTTGGCAGTGCCTTATAATACTCGATTGTATTCAAACGCTAGGTAACACTTAAAAGAGGCGGTGTTGTATAATTCGGAACCATGAGAGCGCGTGGACTGCATTGTAATGAATTATCGGGTTAAAATCCGCATTTAAGTATATTCGTATTTCTATGTTTACATTCTGATTGGAGAGTAAGATGACTAACCTAAGTACTCGCATAGAATAGAACTCCTAGAGAAGAGAAGGATTTTTCAATGCTCTTGGGACGTATCCCTAAAACAAAAAAAATACAGAACATATATGAAATTTTGAGCAATTATTAAAAAAATGAAAACGTAATACAAAATTTACATAGAAACAGACATCAAACACAGGTTCAAATGTAACTGAAAAATCAAAGTAAAAAATGAATGATTTGAATACTTCTGTGACAGGTAAAAATAGCATTTATACAGGAGGGTTCCAAAGTTTAGTCCAATTTCAAGCAGCCGAGGTATATTTACATGACGTGAATTTACATTATGTAAAAACGAAACTGAAAATGGCATAGTGGCTAAATTCTGAGATATGCGTCGCACTTCATGTTGCGTTTGAGAAGGCCAAGAAACTTTAAAGATTTGTTTGAGAAAACCTTTCTGAGAAAAGTGTTTCGAAAGACCCACCATCTTCTTCCTACAGCTCCTCATGAAAATTACATGATTTTGAAATTTCAAAAAGCAATTTTATCACCAAGCAAAGATACATTTTTTTAGTATCCCCAGCTACCTCGGATGTGTTTGGGGTCGAGAAATTTGCATACCCACTTTCCTTATTAGCACAGGGAGCCGAGGCCGGTATGAAAAAAAAACTTGATGCTCTTGTTGTTCTCGATGGAATGTGTGACGTCCTTAAATGGCCTGAGATGTGTCTGGAAGCCGACTTTGATGTGCTTTTAAATTAATTTACTTCGCACAGCAAAATCCTCTCTCTAGTGCTTTATTTTTAGCTAAAAAGATATGTGGTGTGTTTTTTGGAAGAGACATCTGCCGTTGAAGATAACTATATGGTTGTAAAAATCTGTGAGAGCTATAGACCGGGGACTCTCATGTTTTTCCCCGTAGTTTCAACGTAAAAAATTCTCTTTAAATTACCGTCTCGCTTTCGCTTTGAAGAGGAAGAAAATTATTTTCAGCCTAAGCCCAAACTTTGAATGAATATAAAATCATAGGCGTTTAAATGAGTATCAAGTTGTTCTGCATCACATACTAGCCATGGACGAAAGATCTTTTGCAGATTTTGCTGAGAAACTTAATTTATCACACGACGCGTTTCAATGTTTTCTCATCATTTCTCAAGTGGTACACTTGATGATTTAATGTCAATGATGTGAATACGTCTAAATGAGTCGTGTGTTCATGAAGTCTCTAAGTGAAATTTTCAAAGGATATTTCATTCATTATAGAACCGTTCCACCACGTCTAACCTGAAACGTCTAGTTTTAAATAATAACCATTATTTCAGCAGTAGGTAATGGATGCAGAAATCCTAACAGTACTGATGTGGTAGTTTTAATCAGAATCTAGGCGAGTGAAAAAATTTCAGATAGCCAGGGAAAAATGTATAAGGATAAGGTTGGTGTGGTTGCTTGTGTGTTGGCTTCTCACCCCGTGGACTCGGGTTCAAAGCCCGGCGGTGGCAGATATTTTCCAGAGACTGCCCAATTCCTGCTTGAATGTTGTGTGGAGGACATTTCAAGCGCAACACTCCGTCCGTCGGATGGGACGTTAAGCCGTGGTCCCTTGGCGCCCTTTTTGAGAGCGGGCTAATACCGACGCCGGGTTTCTCTTCACTCTTTCTTCCATACCTTTTCCTTACGGCGCAAATGACCCCAGCTGTCGGTCACCTTCTCCAGATTTTATACCATAACAAAACCTTTTATGGTATGCAGAGTAACATGCCCGTTTAGAGAAGAAGTAACTCTTTAAGAAATCTTCCTAACAGTCTCATTTCATCACAATTCCTGATATGGGTTGAAAAATATTTTTTGAAGTTTGAGAGGAACTAGATGACGCCTTTTTTCCTCACAAAAAATAATGACATTATGACTCAATCAAGGTCCATGGTCGGTTTGATAGGCAAGGTCTGCAAAACCTCAATGAACACTCATTTGGCTCACTGATGTGAAGAATCCGACTGTCAAGAAAGGGAGTCCTCTTGCTTTTGCTGTGTCACCTGTAATTTCCCAGTGAATTGCCCTATTCCGTCCTTGAAAAAATCAACGGCATTGCTGTGAGACGGAACCGCTGAGGTATGCCGGCTATTTCAACCCACACTGTTTTCTCGAAAACTTCACGCCAAGCGATCGGATCCAGACCTCTCACATTGTGTCGAGGTCGCTTGTGGATGACGCACTTCACCCAACACTCAGAGCAGTGGCACGGCGAGGGGGAGGGGTTTGGGGGATAAAACCCCCCCAGAGCTCAGAGAAATTTTTAAGTTTAATCCATTTTTCTTAATTGGATTGATATTACTAACAGAATAGAGTAAGGATTAATACAATCTCCCTCAGAAAGCCGTAAATATCACCATTATGAACCATTCATCTTAAAATTCAGCAATTTATTAATTTCGCACCTCTCGCTTATCCTGGCGGGTATTCCATACCTCCAGACACCCCCGGCATTAGTTGCACATAAAACCTCCCCAGCCTTAATTCCTAGCAGCGCCTCTGACTCAGAGCGATGTTTCGATGTAGACAGGGTTTGCCACCATGAGACTGCAGCAGCCTACAAAAAGCGTTGGAAAAAAACTGTGTCGTTAGGAGCTGAGAGGTGGGAAAGAAAGGAGTCATCATTCACAAATGAATAGAGCCTAGCATAATATCGAGCGCTAGATCTTGGGAGCCCAGTAAAGAAATCAAGTTAATAAAAATTATCAACTTAGCATTCCCTTTTCTTTATTTCGTGTCTAGAGTCTAATAGACCCTGTTTTTTAAAGTATATTTAAAAGTTCAACATTTCGATATAATGACATGACTCCGATGGGGGAGAAATTGGTAATTTTTATTCTGACTTAAATCTGTAACAGTTGGTGAGCGATATATAAAGTTAGTCGAATCGTTGAAAGTTGTCTAAAAAGAAGCAAGAAAAGTTAAACATTCCGATATAATGACATTAGAGATGGCTACGATGAGGAAAAATTGGTATTTTTTTCTTCTGACTTAAATCTGTAAAGGCCTGTTTACACGATACATTAACACGCACGAGTTAATGTCTGTTTGCATGAATGATTTTTGTGGACCGGAACGGAACATGTACGAATGCATGAACCAAATTAGAACAGGTTCTATTTTCTGTGCATGCATTCGCACAAGTTGGGTGGTTAAACGGTGCATTTTGGCGTTTATTCTCGCGTTAATATATTTAGACATTAACCCGTACGTGTTAACGTACCGCGTAAACAGGCCTTAACTGTTGGTGAATGGTATAAAAAGTTAGTCGAATTGATGAAAGTTGTCTAAAAAGAGGCAAGAAACCTAGTTTTGAAAAGAGTACTTGGTGTACATCAGTTTTCAAATATGTTTATTTTAGAATGGAATTTCGAATGAAGTATATCGAACAGATAAAGAGGAATGTGAAATAGAAGAAATGCATAGGTTTAAAAAGATTATCTGACATGAGATTTGAGTGGAGAGCTGCGTCAAAGCAATCTTGGGATTTTTGACCTGTGGTAATTATGATTGAATTAAATAAAATATCTATGTAATTACTCTTCATTCAGTGTCTTTACGGGACCTACACTCCAAAACACTGAAATAATATTCAATACAGAAGTCAAGAGAGAGGAAAAACTCAATATTTGTGAATAATGAAATACACTTTGTTACTTCCACAAAATTCACAGTTTCTATTTATTACCGATTTCGGCTATCCCAAATCATAGCCGAAACCGGTAATAAATAGAAACTCTGTAAATTTTGTGGAAGTAACAAAGTGTATTTCATTATTAATATGGAGCCCTTCCACCACGTAAAAGCTTCAAGTTTCGACTCAATATTTGTAATTACTACCACCGCGTAGATATCCCTCGAGTTATAAAATCCTTTGACGATTAGCTGATGTCATTGCCAACCATGATCTTACCACACGCTCTCCATTGATAGCTTGCATGGGTACAAATTAGATCGCGGGTTGATATAAGGGCCCGGGGCTGAGTGCCTCCCACTCTCCTGGCCCTGGGGAGCGTGCCAAAGGGAAGGGGGTGGGGAGGGGTCGAGAAAAGTGAATGAGATCGGCTCTCGATTCGACGTCGACGCCGCAATCATCGTAATTAGGCGAACGCCAACCCATTGTTTCTCGAGATCACACATACACACACAGGCGCTAGTTACTCTCTCGCGTCGAAAAGAGAAATGGAATCCTTGTTGGCTCTCCCACGCCCCGATTTCCACGCTCCGGCGGAATAAAAGTGTTTTGCCCTCTGCGCCGCTAGCGTTTGCACCTGCCCCACCGGCTGGGGGCTTGCTAAGAGGGCAACCACTGGGATGCGGCGCTCATGTCCCTCTGACATTATGACCCATTGACGCAAATATTTGAACTCAACGCCAGCGTTTTGCATTATAACCTCATGTAAAAACTGAAATGGAGTTTCAGTTGAGATAATATTGTTTTGGGGTTCGAAATTGGAAAACAACTAGGTTAATATTCATTTACCGTGATTTTTGTGCGAAAAAATGTGCGATTTCAAGTTGAATCATGGAAAAAATACACAGGAATTACAAATTAAATTCAAAAGTGGTATTAAATTCGGGTAACGGACATGAGAACTGAATTCAACTTAAATTAGCAGTAAATTCATGACTAATTAAGACATAAATAGGCACGTGAGCTACTAATGTAGCCCAGGAACAAATTAGTTAATAAAATCAAATCAGTCAAAATGATTATAAAGTTGATAACTATCGAAATTTATTAGCTGCCATGTTTGCCGACTTAGTAACATAAGAACTACGTAGAAGTTAATGCAAATAAAAGTAAACCTCTATTACACTGTGTAACGTAGAATGAAAAAAATGTGAGATTTCCATTAGCTTAGCGATCATGTGCTTCACGACACCCAAGTGAAAAGCGAAGTACTTGAGGCAATACTAGGCGATCATTTCTCGAGGAGTAAATGTCTGACGCGAATTCAAAGAGAATTGCGTCGTACTCGAAGATGCAACACATTCGTTGAGCAATTTTTGGCGCAATACTAATACCAAGCGATTTCGACGACGGAAAGACCGCGAGGGTTTTCCAACCATGACCGCAAAACGTGATGCACCCCCGATACTCGGAACCACGCGTATTCGCCATCTCCACACCTTCAGAGAATTGAATCAATTCTTCTTCCTCCCCGAGACGAAGGCGTGAAATTTCATAACGGTAGGAGTCGTACTGATATGTCTAAGGGAGTCCTCCGTTCCGAGAATCGAAAGCATCGCGTAAGACGATGTTCGCTCCACGGCTCCTGGCGGCTTTTATAACGACCAGTCCATTTTAGCGATTCCGTAACCGGCGGAAGTGATGAAAATAGACGATGACCTATGGGCTGAGGGAACGGACCTACGGGAGACCTCGAATATAATATCCCTTAACATTTCCACGGATCCGGTCCGTGTGAAATGTGAATCCGAGGAAGAGGCGAGACATTCATATAATAGGAAACTCTTTCCATGTCTGGACATCAGTGTTACCAACTGGAAAGTGGGGTTAAGATTTTCACTCCGGCAAGGCCAGTGTTACCATCGCGAGTGCGCTACCAACAAAACCTACCAAAATTTGTTTAAAAAGGAAAAAAATAGTCAATAATTGGCATTATAGATTTAAGAGTTTAGTGTAGTATATAAAAATGAATTATTAAAAAAGCTACGACATATTATGCATGTGTGAAGATTTGTTAGCATACATGCATGAATAATTTACCGTTATAATACCGCAAAATTAGCGTCATCAAACTGAAGATACACATGTTATGAACCTTTGCATAAAAAGCTCGCAGATAACGCACGGATCTGCAGCACTTAATAGTCGAATTATTTTCTTGCGTCGAAACCTTCTTCACAAAAATTAAGTAATGATTTAGTCCATCTATGATGCCTTTCATTCATTCACACCAGGAGGGATATTGAGTTAACTTCGAAAATTTGACGTAAATAAATTATTCATTGACGAGAACTCTCGATTAATCTGTACAGGACCTGACTATGCCACTCGGAAGCGCGTGTGTTTTGCGTGTGAACCGCGAAAGGAGACTTCCCCTCCTCCCACACTTACACTTTCCATGGAATCCTTCCCTTTCCCCTCAAAGGCAGACTCATCCCGTGACCTTTCGAAAAGTAAATGCCGGAGACTTCAACGGTGGAATAGGAGGGGAGCCGTGAGCTCGGGCAACCTTTAGCGGAATGCCCCGTTAATGGCGATGGGGGAGAGGGAGGCAAAAACGCTTTGAGGCGGTCCCCGGAGCTGTTATATAGAGGGAAGGAAGATTGTGCCACGCCGCGCCGCGCGTTGGGTATTTACCGCTTGGATTCACTCGACCCATCCCCTTAAGGTCGGAGGTTAATGGCGACGCGTCGTCCCCTAATTTCCGACCCACTGGCCGAATGTTCTAGAGAGGAGAGAAGACGTTTTCTCCGGTTTGCGGTTTCGTGGATCCCATAGACCCGGCTTTTTATACAAGTTTCTAAAACATTCCAGCAGTAAGGTTTATCTTTAAACATGCAAAGAGCTCGAGTAAAAAAATATAGGCTCATGGGAGACGAGAAGACGTTCTATCTGGTTTGCGGTTTCGAAGATTCCGCAGACCCAGCTTTTCATGCAAGATATTGAAATAAACGCTTGCAATTTTCCACGATTTTAAAATTTATTCCCGAACTAGGTTTTGGTGTTAGTACATGATGTTCAATGTACAAATTGGTACCAAAATGTTTTGGAACCATTTTGTGCCTTGAAGATGATGTAGTAACATCGAGAATTAGATCTGCATAATGGCGAGTGTTTATTTCAATATGGAAAATTCCACTCCATAACGCTTGGATCTTAGGATTTTATTTCATGCAAGATTCTAAAAAATTCCAGCAGTAAGGGTTTTCTTTCAATATGAAAAAAGCTCAGGAAAAGAGGATATGCTGGGCAATGCGCAAAGATAGCTCCGGTGAGATCCCGCACAATATTTAGAATCGGTGTTCTGTGGTTAACGGTTTATGGTGTAAGTGTGCGATTTCTATTAGAGGAAAAATTAAATTTGATAATTTTTAAAAATAATTACTAAATAATTTTAAACAATTACTATGTTTTATTTAGCCCGTCGTATTCGGTGCTTCCGTGGGATTTACACCACATTTTAATCATGAATATAATAAACGAAATAGTTGGACACACAAGTCCCCACATATTCATAAAAAAACTCCTCCCCCCCCCCTACATTAAAATTCTCAGCGGCCTACAGTGAGTGAATTGGGTTTATGTTTATAAACCTTGACCAAAGATATTTTGACGACATTATATCCGAAGCATTTAGGCAAAACATAGAGAAATGTTCCGTAGAATGTGAAGTCAGGTTTTGAAATTCCATCCTTGAATGAGAAATATTTTTGGTATTCAGTATGCTCAATTCCATCAACCCCTTTAATTTAACTTAGAGCACACAGACAACGAGGTAGTATAGACTGTCATGTATCGTAGAAAGAAAAATTTTTACACAGCCCACGTAACACTTATGTAATATTCAGTATGTTAACTGAGAATGTTTAAGCTGCGACCTTTTAGTTTCAATACAGCGTGTTACCAAACAACGTACCTGGGGCGTCTCGAAAACCCGGCTCCATCTTGAAAACTTACGATGTGTTATTATTTCCATACTTTCGAAAGTTTTCTCCTCCCGGGTGTTAATGAAAGAGCTGCGACGACTCGAGGCGGAAGAGGATTCAACGTTGCTTTCATCCCTTGATCGACAGCAAAGATTTTCACTGGCCTTTCACACCCATCAACATTAGGTTACGCATTTAATGATGCATTTATCTCGTCTCGGGAGAGTCGATAAATTTCCTGGACGGATCTTCTTGCCCCCCCGGGTCAAAATATCTCCATAGGCTTTTTCACGAAATAATTCTTTTTTAAATACAGTTACTTCGGGACAAAAATAACTACGCTTATGTAAACATAACGTTTCCGTCACTGTAAAAGATTGACTACGAGTATATACATGTCCAAAAGGTGTAAAAAATATGGTCCCTAAAACACTATATTCCACTTTTATATTCCAAAATTTGTATGATGTCATTCCATAAATTGCAACACTCGTTCCCTGTAAGACGGAAGACAAATGAATTGGAATATATTCCATGAAGGTTTTCTAGATTTTAAAAAACTAAACGATTTAATCGAGAGTAGCCGATATGATGTAGGTACTGTGATGGAAACTGATTTACCTATAAATGCGGATATAGCAAGTGCCATTCCAATTAATGAGGGCAACCAACCAGTGATGAATACTAGTTTAACTTGATGTTTGAGTAGTTAATTACGCGCGTTAATTTGACAAATGCTTAAAAATCTAAGAAACTGGTTTTAAGATTGACTGTTTTTCTATTCCTCATTTCGTCAAATAATTCGATAACCGATACAATGCCCAGATATTGGGATTCCCTTTAGCATCAAACAGGAGGTTATTGATTGAGATGAAATATTTGCTGATCCAAAAAAGCAAGGATGCACTAAATCATCTCATAACCTTCGCCAGACCAATTACTAGAGATTACATGAAAAATCTCTATCAAGTTTTCGTTATATTTAACGTGGAGCTATTCGCACATACGGGAGATAACTTGGTGTCTAGATGATAATCACTGTTATTTCAATCTCTAAACATCATCCGAACTATTGCATAAACTTGCCATTCTGAAACGTATGATGTATGAAAATTGCATCAAAACGGTGAATCCCACGCTCAGAAATTGCTACGTGGGGAGTACAAGTAACATCTTTCCATTTGCCAATTTTATCCGAATACGGCGAGCTGCGGGCGTGAACGACTTTGATTTCGTTGGACAAACAGTTGCTGGTTGAGTACGCATTTTTTTCCCTAATCATACTCCTCACCTCGGTGACATCTCAAGGAAAGTGACATTTGCCGACGAGGAGAAAGGAATTTAAAAAAACTCATAAGAATGCAGCAGTTTGATGAAATCGAATTTAATTGGCACATTTGGAACGGGGTGGTGATTATGAAATGAGGTCTGCTTGGCAACAGTGCGCTCGGCCGCTGCGCTGGGGAGCAGTAAGAAAGTAGCCGACTTACGGAGTGACCCACACGGCTGGTCGCCAGTAAAAGTTTTCATTGACGGCTGTGGCCTACTAAAAGCGCTCGCAGAGACTTGCACTTCCAAACAAACCATGTGCAAAAAATATATCGTTCCGACAAAATTCTAGGGTTTTGTTGTATGCAAACTAAAGAACTTTTATTTAGTTATGTATGAATTATCATACTTTGATATCGAATCTGTCAAAGTGGTAATTATTTTTTTTTCATCAAAAAAGTGAACCCTAAATGATCCAGAGGCGTAGAAATATAGTCACTGAAACGCAGTATTTCATTTTTATATTTAAAGATGTGTGGAAAGACATCGCTTAAATTGCAACAGTTATCATCCTTATAAAGGAATAAAAAGGTATTAAAATATATTACAAACGCATTAAATGGCTAGCGTCACTAAATTTTTAAGTTTAAGGAGCCCACATATTCTGACATAAGCTTATTACATGCCTAATTTGCATGCCGTAACTTCAAATTTAGTCTTTTAATATCAAGAAAAAGTACATATTCAACGATAAGCGCCACAGTTAGACAAGTGGTTTGAAGGAGAAGAAAACGGGATTTACGACGAATTTTCCAAAACATAATACTTCTTCCGAAAAATAAATTTATCACTTCGGGTGATTCCAGCCCACTTATATACATTTCGGAGTTAAATGATATTGGAAGGTTACATACGCAGGGAAAGTTGAAAATGTTTCGTAAAATGCCAAGCATTGATGATTTCAATGAAAATTGTGGTGCCAAATACATCGATAAGTTTAAATTCGCCAGTCTCTTTTAATTGAAATGAAAGGTAGTTTTTTCCACAATCATTTAATGCGTACGATGCGTTTCGGCTCACAGAGACATTATCTGATATGTAAGACTGTGTACAAGACAAGGTGCAAGGCTCTGCTCACGGAGACATCATCTGGAACATGGCTCTGTGAGCCGAAACGCGTCGTGCGCATTAAATAACTGCGGAAAAGTGCAGCTAACTTTTAAGCCAATATTCCGAACTTCCACTACCTCACGCCTGAATCGATCACTTTTAAAATGAGAAAAGTTTACAAAAAAAATCCTGTGTTTGAGGGTTTGAGAATAAAATCTATTCGACATTTATCGTATTCCGTACCTCAAACCCGAATCGTAAAAAAAGAAGCTTTGGCATAGGGATTAAATGGCTAGCCTCACTAAACTGATAAGTTTAAGGACCCCAGAGAATCTGACAGAAGCTTTTTACATGCCTAACTTGCATACCTTAGCACCGAAACTCGACATTAAAATGCGTAAAACGATCGTAAAATTAGTAACCAAGTCAAAACGTACGAGTTTCCCAAAGGACTAAGAGGCTGTCGTAAACCGTTCACCTCAGAGAATACAAGAGTTGAAAACCAAAGAAGATAGCTGGAGGAGTTGGGGGGGAGAATTTGCGGAAAAAATTTAAGGTCGGACGAAAAAAAAGCTACCGTCCGTTTCGTACGTGACTTCCCAGCGGCTAATCCCAAAAACGTGATGGGGAGGAGCAGGTGGCTGAGGCGGGTAGCACGAATTAAACCAGGGTAGAGGTTCTGGACTACAGCTGCCGGCGAGGGGAGGAGTGCTGGGGGAAAACTTAAGTTCTCCGGCCCTCAAGAAGGCGGGACTTGGAGGAAATAGATTCCGATTGAAAAAAAAAAAGTTCCAACCTTGGGGTTGAATCACTTGAGTGAGTGACAATAAAAGATGGCTTGTTGGAAGTTGAACAAACAGAAACAGGCAGAAAATCTTCTCGTGACCACAGTGGATCTGAATTTTAGGAATGGATCTTAAAATTTTGCGGGCCAGTTCTATGATGGTAAGCAGCACTCTCATAAGGTCTATGAAGAAATATGTGTCGAAGAATTGATATCTGATGAAAGGTTCTCCTAATTCTTCTCTTTAAAATACTTTTGCAATGTACTGAAGTATTTAATTATATGAATGCAACAAAAAACTAACGTTTACTTAAATCTATGGACAGTAATCAGACACAGTTTCGAATTATCTGCAGATTTATAGTGCAAACCTGAAACATTTCCTACATTTAAAACCAGAATCTGGGCATAGTTGGAAGGATGGATACCATTATCTTCATGCATGCACAAATGGCTATGACTCTCCAACCAATGCCCACCAAATATTCGTCTAAATCAGGATTAGAACTCATCTTACCAGCTTCTTTAGGCGAAATTTGAAAACGTCGTTTGAAGAACCATGATCATTCATGCATTGCTAGAGTGCTGATTTTCCTTTGGATTGTATTAAGAAACCAGTTTTTAAACAAAAAATGCAACACCTTTTCAAACTTCATCCGTAGATTATGGAAAACGGGGGAATTGAACTCTATGGACTCAAAGATGCAACATGGATTGAGAAAACTCAAATGGCTGATATCCATAAGGTTGTCGAGCATCTGAGATATAATGTGGCCATTTTCGTTTTTTCATTCCACATTGTAGATTATGGGTCAAATTCTTCTGCACCGCTTTCAAAAAGTGTAACGATAGCATGTACAGATAGGTACACATGGAGTAATCTTCACCGGTAATTCTGTTACTGTAACTCAGTCACCACCCATCCCTGTCTGCTATTTTTGTCGAGGAGGAGGAGGGGATGTTGTGGCAAGGAGATCAGCGGAGGGAACCGGTTGGTTGGCGAATTCCATCTTTCCCTCCTCCCTCCTTTCCCCCTACCACCGCTTTGATCGCCATGTTGGATCCTCGAAGGACTACGGTCGGCTCTTTGTGGCGGAGGGAGAGGAGGAGGGGTGGTATTGGAGGGGGGTCTCTGTGAAAGGGAAAGGGTGGAAAGTGAAAGGGAATCGGGCGGACGGGTGGGGGAAGGGTGGGGTAACGAGGGGAGGGGGGAGTTGAGGAGAGGTGGGGGAATCTGCAAAGGGAATGGGGTGAGTTGGAGCATTTCGCTGCGAAGGACTTGGCTCCGAGATGTGTAGACATGACAAGTATGTACCAAGGTCCATGGTATTTACATTCCATGCAACGCCGTAATAGCAATAAGGAAACCCTAGTGATACTTCATCCAATTAAATATATGCATGAGAAGACACTCGAATGAATTAAAATCAAGGAAGAGATTTTAGCGTTTCTTTATTAATTTCATTATTATTATATTTAAATTGTTATAAGTTACATTATAAGAGACCCTTGGTCCCTACTTCTTCAACCCCTTTATAAAAATATGTAAATTTATCGGGAAGGGCTCAAATAGTTTTGCTGGTCAAGTAATCCAATAGGTATGTTAATAATACTCTTAAAGGAAGATATTGATTGAGTACGGGATTGAAATTTGCAAAAGGGAGTGGGATTTGAGAAGGGGTAGGTTGGTGTAAGGGATGAGATTTTCAAGCACGAATATTACAGTAGAGGATCCTGACGACGGCCTCTAAATGTGTTGTCAGCCACCTTGCATTTAAATGGGTTCACAAAAGTCGCCACTTGTGTCGCAGATGGACAAATTGATCCGAGTTTCACGAGGAATATAATAATAATTATCAATATATATTATAATTAGGAGTAATAACCGAAATTGTACAAATTTTAACGTTATCTATCAAATTAATTAATTTTTAATGTTATTCCTTGAAATGACAATCATTATACTTTAAAATATTGGAAAAAAATGGATCGCATTACACTCTTCACCGTGCCGCGGAAATTTTTGAAAACCGATGAAAATACGAGCGATGTGGCAGCATGAAAATCAGCCTTCCATTGGATGGAGTTGGGCCTCCCCTTTGCATTCCCCTGGATTTCTTCATTGGCTCTCCCAGAAACCTGCACTGGGTTCACCAATCCTGTACTCCCATTGGATTGTTCTTTTTTCCATATGCACGCCTCAGGGCTATACCTGTCTCTTGGTTGGCTCTGCCATCTGAAAACCTCAAACTTGACAGTCCTTCTAAAGTGAAATCCTGTTGACGCATCGTTGGAATTATGTGAAAAAATCACAATCATGCGATTGATGGAGCAAGGAGGTGGAACGAACGATCTTCTTTTTGGAGCGTTTCCAAAAGTTAGACCGAGGTATGCGGTTACGAACGAGGTCGCTGCCATAGTTCCGCCTCTGCGAGAAAAATTCCATTCGCTACTCAGCCTGAGACAGTTAAAAGGGTAGGATTATTCCAGGTGCTATTATTATCAACAGGAGTTGGAGCCTTCTTCGCAACAACTTAACTCTACTCAACTTGGCGAAACTAAAGAGTTTTAAACTCAAAAAAGGCGTCTTTTGATTTATAACCACTTCGAATGGAGCCACTCGCATTCAAATACTCGACAGTTGGGAAAATCTTAAAATTATATTTATTGAATTAAGAGTTGCGAGTGTCATTTAGACAAGATACCTCGGCCATATAAGCTGAAATTTCTGGGAGGTAATTATAAACCGGTCAGAAAAACCCACCTGGACTTTTATTCGGATTTTCTGATCTACTTGCTTCTGCCGAATCGAAATCACCCGTCCCGCGGACAAAGTGTGGTACAATTACGACTTTACAAAAAGATAGGCAGCAATTTTCAGAAAGTTAACTCATTGCCCTCAAATTGCAATTTCTGCCAATAAATTTTTCAACTATCGGTTTCAAGTGGCCCTCATTCGTGATTAACACAACAAAAATAATTGCTTTTACTGCCCATGATCGACAGAAACGAGTAAATATTTTCCATCGCGAACAATAAAAGCCGGAGATACATGCCTCATACCATCCATTTCTCCTCCCAAAATGCGAATTTTTGATGGGACTCCCAATTTTTATGATCAAGTAGATCATAAAGTTAAACATTCGGTTTGGGGAGGATAGAAGAGGGTGGAATGCCAAGCAAAGCACGATCTCGATCAAGCTGAGGCTGAAATCGAGAAGAATATTCGACCTTGACTATAGGGAATGAGACTCGGAGCAAAAAAATGGACCGAAAAGGGGGAAAAACACAGAACAGTGGACAGAAAGCTGAGGAAGGAACAGGGGAAAGGATGGATGGATGGCGATGGAAATGGTGGCCATTTGTCAGCGGAGCGGATGAAGAGAGAGGACCAGACCAAGCGACAAGAGTGGAGTGAACATCCGATCAAAGGCGCACGGAGTCTGCATTCAAACGAAGCATCGATCCCCATCGACCAGTCCATTTATGCGCGAAGAGTTCTCGGGTGGCTGTAGAACAGTTGGTATATTTCCATGGAAAAAAGCTGTTGCATTGAATTTTTCTAAAATATGCTGTAAAGAAGATAATATATCTGGGTATATATCGGCTAAGTTCCTTCTTTGTGCTCACAGCTCTGAGGATGATGGCCGAGTCGGACATCGAAACGTCGGCAGTTATGCAGTTCCTGACCCGGTGGCGATCCCGAGAACTCTTCACGCGGTCTATTCGCCGGGAAAGCACGAAATCTCTCCAGTCTATTTATCGTTACACTTTCCTTTCTGAAAGCTTACACTATGGGTTTGAAATTTTCAGGGTAGGTATATGGACTGGACGCTTGTTATTTTTCACCTCAATCTCGAGTAGAAGTATTTTGTACGAGGTAAAAGTTTTAAATTTGATACATGGGCAAATATTAACCAGGCTCAACTCTATCACTCACTCAGAGATTCAACCCGATGCTTTGTTTGGAAGTGTAAAGCTATTCCCTAACTAAGCCGCAGGCATGCGCATTTCACACATTCCAGGGTGGGAGGCAGGTTTCTTTTCCATGGTCACCTCGTTCTTAGAGTAATTTTGTTCGGGGGTGTCCGAAGGCTTTGCGCGAGATTTGAACCCGAGACTCCTCAATCAGCAGCATAGTGCTCCACCCACTAGACTATCACGTTCCATCCTCAACTCTATAAACCCGGAAATTTTCAATATCACTCGAGTAATGAATGACTTCACTTGACTCTTTTTTATGCGACCAATTACTTGCTCGAAACTGACACAACCGCGTTAAAACGTTCAGGAAATTAGTAGACCTTTTTCGACTTTTGCTTGAATATGAATTTAGGGAGTCTCTTCACAATATTTTCTCAGATGAAAAACTTCTGGTATTGGGATGGAGGTAAGTGTTAAAATGGTTTTTCCATATACCCTCATACTTTCAAGGTAATAGGGTGAGATTTAAACAACTAATGCATCAAAAAATATATATTATACGTATGATTGAGCGGGAACGATGCGTTCTCTTAGGTTGAATCGACGGAAGAGTCAAGAGATTCATTGAGGGTGGAATAAAGTCCGTAACGAGTGCATGAATCCTCAATGATGCGCTAATCACAAGGAAACCTATGCATGCAGTTGTTATTACTTTTGCATCGGAATGCGCAAGGCTTAAATTCAAACAATAAAGCCCTTGATGAGAAAATAATGACGCTGAAATAACAAATGCAACATCAGTCACATCACAATGCACTAGCGTTGGTTAATTTTCCTATTTCGCTACGACTACTCGTTTAGAAAATCAAAGAATACACAAAAGTGGAGAGTGAAAACACAATATGAATGCAACAAAGCAATATTCACCTCGTAAAGTACTGCGTAGCTATATCGTAAAAGAGTTCAAATTTGATTTTATTGAATATATTTTTCCCAAGACCCTCGCAAAGGCAAGAACGATTTTTAATACTATTTATTTCGATCAAGATTTGAAAAATGTAGAATTTCATCGTTACATTAAAAAATATTCTAAAGTGTGATAATGCATTCGTATGTACTTTTTCATGTCTTCATAACGCTATAGGTTAAGCAAGGAAGATGACTTGATGGGAAATGATGATACTGACGTTACAAACATTAGTCATGTTACTATGTTTAATGGTTATTTATTCTTAATTTCACAAGGAATCCTGCCACCGACTTCCATGCAAGGGCTGGAGATATAACATGCATATATTTAAGCCCTGCTTTAGACGTGATGGCACTTCGTTCCTAAGGCACATTTGCTCATTTCAAATGGGTTTAATTCCATACAAGAATTTCTATTTTAAGCTATGTTAAGATAAATTTTTAATTCCTTCAAGTTTTTAATATAATTACCAAATTTGTGAGGACCATCACGTCTAATATAGAAATTTGGGCAATTTAAGACATTTTCCACATTGTGGGATGAGTATATCTCCGTAAACCTTGCTCAAAAGATTAAAGAATAAGCTTTAAGGATATTTATGATAACATACGGAAGCGGAAACGTGGGTATAGGTACTTTAACTCTTTACTGTGGACGGTTCATTGCACCCGCGACTTCTTGAAAAGCCCTCCGTATCATTCTGCGGCTCTTAAAATAGAAGGCGCCAGTCATCGCATTGGGCGCAGTTCGGATCCTCACAGTTCAAGCTATCGAATGAAATCTAAAGAGGTACGACGGGTTCTCCTTTCGATCACTCCAAGCGATTCTCAGAAAGCAAGAGGGTAAAGGGGGACAGAGAGAAGTAAGAGTAAGAACCGCGAAGCTCTCGCAGAGAAGAAAGCGAACTCGTCTTCACGGAAAACGAACAAACGTCTGCGAGAAGAAATCGACAATTGAAGTCCGGCAGCAACAGCATCCCCTCTATCGCTTCAATTGCGAAGTGATTAGATCCGGAGCACTGCCGGCAGATTTCTCATTACATTTGATGTGGCATCGGGGAAACAACATTCCGAACGCCGATGCAATTAGGGAATCCATCTCCTCTCCCTTTCTTTCGATATTTGCGAGAAAAACATGGGGGCAAAATCGAATGTTTACAACGAGAGGTTTTCAAAGGAATGTTCGCCGTCATTTGTTGCCTCGATTCAAACCTTACCTCAAACAAATCGTTAGCCACATTACATGGATTTGAAATGAAAGCACATTTTTTAAAACATCCAGTTGTAACACAACATTAAGATAGTCAGGTTCAAAGTGAATGTATCTTATTCATCACATAAAGGGAGTACCACTCAATGAATATTAAGATGTATTAGATTAGCGAATATACAACGGACTCCGGTATAATAGGGCATATTACCACATGTATTATGGTTCTAGATATTATTACGGTACAGATATTAATATTTGGAGTATTATTAGTATTTGACCTTAATTAAACGAGAGCTTTGAGCTGGTATCAGCAATACGATTGCGAGATCACACCCATTTTGAGATTATATGTTTTAGGCAGTTATAATCGCACATTTTCGTCCAAGCTTAGTTATTTCATGCCTTTAAAAATCCAGAGTAATAAATAAAATCTCGAAAAGCCCGGATACCCAAGAAAAACCTTTTTCATTGGTAGCTGCAAGGTGCATAAAAAATGTTTGCGTTGCCATTGTCGAATAACTAAGGAGTTGTGACCCCATGTATATGGACAAAATATGCTTAAAATAGTCTTCCCTACTATCTCCTGAGGTATTGTAGATTCTCTCTGAGACAGCATGTATATGGTATGAGGAGGGTGGGACTGGAGGTCTCGCACAATGGAGAGTGAGGGGGGGATGGGGGGGAGTTGCACGGGGAATGGAAGGATCCGCTTGAAGATCGCGCCTTCAGTTCCACCATTGCCTCCTGCTTTGCCACAAAGGTCTTTTTCCGCTCAATTTGACTCTCCAGCCCTTTTGAGCAGTTTACATAACCCAACCCCGGAAAGCGCAAGCGCTCGCTTTCTGTTTGGCGAACGGAAAACGATCGTAGATAAATGGACTCGACTAGCGATACAACGAAACGATTTCTTTAATTGTCCCGCTTCGGACCATGGTTATCCTGGTGGAATTGGAATCCACCATTCTAATATAAAGTAAGGAAATATAATCCACAATAAAACTATGATATCGTACATGGATATAGCAAGAAACATTTATTTTACCGACTTTTACGTTGAGATGCAATGTTGTAAGAGATAAATATTTCGTTCTACCAACGGTTTGCCGAACTGAGTCTGCCGGCCAAGTTGAGATGGACAATCAAGACCCTCTTTCCATTACTAACATGAGGTGCATAAGGATCCATTTTTAAATAAAAATTCAGGGTTTCAACTAACCATCTTTTCAGAGCGATATAAAAGGTAAAAAAGGGGATCTATCGATTTCGTAATTTAAAAATTTTTTCTCTCCAAAAATATTTCCTCTCCTGTAGCATGGCCATTATTTTAGCCATATATCAGGAGTTCCTAAATTTTTTACATGGAAAGCTGGCTTTGTAATGTGAGAATCATGAATTACTAAGAGTTAGCATCTCACATGAGTTTCTGCAGGCTGAGGACTAATAGAGATGTCTAAATAGGCTAATACCACCTTATAAAAATTGATGTTACCATAATTGTTTCTAATGACACCTGATTTCAGAACATAAAACTCATTTCCAAATAACTAAAACTAACTACAACTTGCCTAATCTTATTAACCATCAATTGATTGTCCTTGAAACATCGTAGATGACACCAGTAATCTCAGGTGATGTTCGCCTACTCATGCAAATAATCTTCATTGAAGGTATGGATATTGATGAAAAGGAAAACAGTGATTGAGATTCATCATCCGAGCTGATAAATTGTTTCCCAAGATACAGCTGCTTATAATTAGTCTATGTCAAGCCTTGAAGTCACGCCAATTTATTCCGAAAAGAGCAAAATAAAAAGCACCTAATAGTCTTCATAAAAATGTCGTACCTACCCCGAGGAAAACAGGCATCTCACCTTTTTTTATATGCTAATGGGCAGATTATACGACCCATTTATGCGCAAATCGTAATTCTCGGGATTTGACACGATGAGTTATGTGGAGCGATTGCGAGATGTGCGTAGTGCTTGAAAAAAAAAGATCATGAAGACCTTCTATAACGTCGGACGCTTTCTGATATGATTCCACATACCGATCGTTTCATTTAATTAAAAATATAGGAAACCTACAATTTTTTCTGCTCCTGATCCCACATGCACATTTGATCATGTGAAGAAAATTGCTCTCTACTGATGGGTAACTTTTTGCATTCTACTTTCGATGGTGAAACGATCAGCCGATGAACGTTGATGTCTATGAAGGAAAATCGTCCAGGATTCGAAAACGTGGTTATCCCACTGAACAGTAAGCAATGAAATACTGATATCCCCACTCTAAGTTAAGCGAATAAATTGCGCATCCGGCCATATTGAGAAGGACCTCATAGTATTGTGCTCCATTTAAATACACTATGAATCGCGCAACTTTGATTTGTTCCCAGATTACATTATTTTCATGAGATTGCGTCTGGTAAGACAAATTATCTGTCGAGGAGTGTTGATGGTCAATGGCAGTTGTTTACAATCGCGGATAAATGCTATTGTTCATGATAACTTGAGGGCAGAAGCACGATTGCAATTACTGCTGAAACCTGGGCCTCTGAGTAGATCATTGATTGATGAATCGACCATGACCTTTACATAGCCTTTGCATTGGAGGGTTTGAGTCGTAACTATAGCGGTTAAGTCCTCACTTTTATGGGATCCTGGAGATAGCAATGAGACAACCCAAAAAGAAGCGATTACTTTCAAAAACATGCTTAGAAAGAAATTTCAATTGAAGGAAAATGCAAAAAATATTGTGTGATAATAATTAATTAATTAAATCTTTCATTGGAGAGCCACGTTAACAATTGCCATTTTTGAAATTTCCCACAAATTACTGACCCCGCACTCCTCTCCTAAAGTTACGTCGACAATCGGAATACATTATCCATGCTGGCAAGCGGCGTGGTGACTCAGCATCGAGGGGCACAACCAACGATGTTCCCTATCAATTCTATTAGGGAGCAATTGCCATGGACAAGGGATCAAACCACGGACCTTTGGCTTTCGGATAAATGCGCTGGCCAGTAAGCTATCTATGTCCGATATTATCACGGAAATTTTACTGATTTTAATAGCACTGGGTTTTATGACTACCAGGTTACATGGCACTAAGGTTATAGCCTCGATAATTGCAGAACATACATTGAGTGTAAATTTATCCGCCTTTTACACGACAGAGTTGAAATATATCAAAAGCCATGGATGTTATATTTGAATTATCTTCCTATCTAATATGACTTTAATGGTTGGTGTGGTGGTTAGAGTGCTGGATTCCCATCCAGTCGGTCCGGGTTCTAATCCCGGCAGTGGCATACATTTTTCAGAGTCTTCATAATACCTGCTTGAATGCCTTATGTAGAGCACTTCTAGTGTTGCTCTCCGTCCGTCGGATGGGACGTTAAGCCGTGTTCCTCTTGGCGCCTCTCATTAGTAGAAGATTAATGGCGACGCCGGGTTTCTGTCCTTACCCTCCACTGAGGCGCAAATTACCTTAGCTAACGGTCGCCTCCTCCAAATACCATATCGTACCACATAAAGGAGGTAACGCGGAACCGACGTGTTCAACGTCTTAGGGAGATGGACAGTGGTCTGGTGGCCATCTATGAAAGCATGAAGTGAATGAGGCGGCCGGCAAGAATCAGTTTCCCCGAGCAGTGAAGCCAAATGGTTCGCCAACAGGTTTTCTCGCCACCAACCGGTTCTTTCCAGGCTCATAAGAAAGAGGACGCTTTATCACGGATCATATAAAAAGGTAACCTTCTTCCCCACTTATATCCCTACAGTGGGCCATTAGAGAAATTGTTTAAGCCATTCTTTTTTGTTCGTAAAAAAATTAATGTCGGAGTAATAGCCACGTGGAAATGTTTCTTTCGGAACTAACGCCTCGGTTGTTAATGATTATGACCACAAGATTGGCGTAAAAAATTAATCAGAGCAAGGATACAAAGTTGCAGATTTTTTCGGTGGAAATTAAACACTGCCTCCGTGCCTATTCGTGTCAAGGCCCTCTAGATGATATACGATGAAGATAGGGAATCATAAATCTTCTTTAAATCACGGTGAAAATTTAGTATAAACATGTTTAAAACACTAAAATTAATATAATTAAGGCATTAGTAAAAAAAATCATCAAAGATTAATGGGTTTCCATGACGGAATGATACATATTTTTCTCTCGAAATGACTAGGATGAATGTAAAAAGCGAAGGTCGTCATACACTCAATCATATTCCTGACAGAAAGAATAAAAATATATTTTTGGGTCAGACTCAATGGGAAGAAGCCCATTATTATTTCTTTCACTTATGGTATACCTCTTCAAATATTATAACCATCAGGTTTAATGGCATTCCTGAGTGTCTTCTCTATTTTTCTAAGCGTAGGCACTTAGGACGTTTCTTGCTTAAGTGTTCATAGCCCGAAGTTGTGGTTTTAAATATGTGATGATAATTTTCAGAATATTACATTCAATGGTTTGGAGCTCTTGTTGAGATTCTTGAAGTGATTGCTGTTGTGGAAAAAGCTGTGAAGAGGGAAGAAATTAGGGAGAGATTCTCTAGATATGTGTACAGATTATATGCTTTCTGTAGAATTATCTAAACGCATTTATAGAAACCTATGAACTTAGTAGTTTCTTTGACGAGAGAAAACCTATTTTACAAAAAATTGTAAAAATGCTTTTTCCACAAATAAAGTAACGAGGAAGGAAAACATAAATATTGCGAAGTTGTTCACGAAAAAAGTGAATGTTAACGCATTCGCGCACGTATGTGAAGTTAAATACACCAAGGATGAAGTTTGCTATTAAAAAATATTTGGATTAGTCGGGATTCGAACCCGGATCTCCCGATTGGTGGTCAGAAAAAAGACTTGGTAATGTAAATGGCTCACATGTCCGACCATTTCCGGAGATTCGGGTTCGAATCCCGGCAAAGCCAAATATTTTATCATGACGAACTCCATCCTTGGTACTCACTACGCAAAAAAACGAGAAGAAAGGAAAGAGGACGAGGGATGAACGAAAGTAAAGGGGGATCGTGAGAACAATGGCGACCCCAAAACTATCACTTTCGCTCGGGACAAACATTTCGCGGCCGCCGCAGAAAGCGGTAATCGCAGCGGTTTCCTGCTACGGCTCTCAAAGGCGAGCAATTGTTGCGGCTCCGGAGACTGGGACGCCCGGGATCTCCTCCAAGCACTATAAGACGGAAAGAGAAAGGAATACAGAGATGGATGCTCGAGGCTCGCTCGCCATTCGTCGACGCCATGAGTTCCCGCGCATGCGCACCCGCCTTCGTCCACGCTTCCCGCTGCTGCTGCCTCGGTACCGTGGCAACGGTACATGAGAGCCTCTTCCATCGACACGTCTACTGCTATTCTCGCGTTGTATCTCCTGTTGCTAGCGGATAGGGGGGGAAAAGAAGGCGCCAGTATCACGAGATAGAGGGGAGTAGATTTGCCTCGGGCAAGGACTGTTTGAGGGCAGCGGGTGAGGTCCCACACGGAGTCTGGGTCCTTCTAGAGAGACTGTTAACAGAGAATAGAGGCTGGATTCCACCCGTAGGCCCGCAATACCTACTCTCATTTCCTTCACATCACGGGAAGGTATCATTAGGTCCATCAAATCCGTTCCTTCCTCTCCTCCGCAACGGTCTCAAAACTCGCTGGAGAAAAATAAAGGGAAATACGTCGGAAATAGAGGCGCGCCGACGTGACTTCTGACCAAGGCTCCGCCTTGGCCTCCGGGAAAAAAAGTTGGATGGGAAATAACTGGTACATAGAAAGAAGCTGCTCGAGCAGGAATATCGTGGATTAAAAATCCGGCGTAGATGAGTGTGACAGGGAGGAAATTATAGAAATCATAAGCGTCTCATTCGTTTGAATTGACGGAATATGGGTAACTGTTGGGAAATTAAAAAGTAATTTCGACGCAGCCTCCGGAGGTTTTGTCTTCATCCGGTCACTTCCATCTCTCGAGTCGATGAAATGGATCATAAGCATTAATATCACAGCAGGTGAATGATATGGTTCGATGTTCATTAATACCCACCGAAGTTAGTGGCCAAGCTCTTTTTAGGCTCAAATCTGTCATTTACACCTGTGAGATGAGGTGTCTAATGCCTTATCTACCTCAAAGTCTTCTACCTCATGTAAGAATGATTTAAAACGCAAACGGCTGGGTTCAAGATGATATTCAAGTACAAAAACGTTTGTGATAGACGAAAGTACTTGGCTAACATAAATGAAAGTTACCTAAAAGGAAACGAAGAAATTTAAAAATATATAATAGAATTCACGGGGCGAAGGCCACACTTTTTGAAATTGAGGTGAAGCAGTCCGAAATTTTTATGTTCTGACCAGTACTCACTTTCGCTCGTATAAGTTTTTTTTAATGGAGCGAGCGGTCTAACTGGCGGAGTGTACCGAACGAGTGTATTGGAGCAGTGAAACTGAGCGTAATTAATGATCCGAGAAAAACCGGATTACGGCGTTCACGCGTGATTTTTACCCGCTCATACAGAGATGTTGGGCATACGTTTCACACATCCTGTAAAGCCGCAAAGTGATCCATTAAATGGCAGCGATGGCTGTAAAAAGCTAATAGGCAAGTTTGCAAGCTATAGCGGCGTATTCATGATGGAGCCCGCGCATCAAAATTTACGTGATGGGCGCGAAATCAATCTTTCTTTCCCTTTGTAAACAAGCGAAACGGGTCCCTTGTGTTATGAGGACGCATCGTTTTCACTCGTATTTGGTCTTCTTTCTTGACGTATCACCGCGGATTACTACTTAATACTTGCTTTACTATCTTGAAATTTTTGTGGCCAATAGATGAGACACGAACATTTTCCGGCATCTCAAACATGATAATTTGAAGAAGAAAATACTGAGGCGATGAATAAATAAATCCAAGCAATAGACAAATGACAAAAAGGGTATACTGTATGCAACCTGAAGATTGTAATATGATAACTCAGTTTGAAACAAGTACTAAATAAATGAAAAAGTTGAACGGAAGTGATGCGTCCTCTTAACGCGTCTTATTTTTTCTATTTTTCGACGAATTAGTGGTTTAAATCTTACATTACGCGCAGGAAATTTTTGGAATATATGAAGTAGAATTTTTCACGCATTTATTTAGATGTCAGATATATGACAATTTCCAACTGAGAAAATTCTAGGATAAAATTTTCATATTTGAGATAAAGAGCAAACTACGATAAAGAATCATTCCTATGAACCTAGAATATTCCAAGCCGATTTCCTTCCTTTTTTTCGAATAAGTTATACGTAAAGGGAAAAAGAAGAAAGTCGAGCTGGAGTGATGCGTAAGTACTCTTAACAGATGAAGTGAGGCGTTCGTCTCCTGAGTTTACCTTGTAACCCATTCGGTTCACGAGCGGTATTTAACCATGCTCCTACCCTACCCTCTTAAAGAGTCTGTTCCCCCGTAATGTAGGTGGCGACCATGAAATTATATCCGCCGCTCCCACGTCTCCATAAGGCCAAGACCCTGGCGGGCCTCCTCGATTTTCAACGCGTCTAATCCCAGGAGCGGAGCGCCAATCACGCAGAGGCTTTACCGGGGTATATGTAATTACACACAGAGGCTCACGTGTAATTGCTCTTCCAAACAATGCTTCCGAGCCGAGTCGTGTGGGAACAAAGTCATCAACGTAGACTACTTGGAGAGACCGTGGCGGATGCAAGGCGTGACACTGACGTAGGACAGACCTAGACGCGGACAGCTATTTCGAATTTCCGTTTGAAGATCAAAAATGTGTGTTTTGCCCGAGCCTAATTTCACCCCGTTCAAACGCTCATTTATCTCTGTATAGTCAAAATTAACTCCTAGATTGTTAGTTAGTATTAGAGGTTTTAAGAGTTAGATATGTGGTTTGAAAAGAGCAAAAAATTATTACTTTATGTAGAAAATTCACATTTAGTTTTTTGTTAATAGTGAAATTAATATAAATTATATATTTTTTGCACAACAGGTTGAGATTAAACAATTATTTGTTGTATTTTCATTAGTTTATTTACGTTTCGTGTATGGTCTCAGTTTTCTTATTTTTTCAATTCGCATTGTAATTTACCTGGAGGTATCCCAGAGCATGGAATGCCTAAAAAGGACTCGTAATTTATCCTTGTTTATTTTACATGTAAAATATGCCTTAAATGTCGGAGTTGTTAACTTCTATGAGGATATGCAAACACCTTACACTCGTTCAGAAGAGCATGTGTCCAAGCAAGACGCACACATTTTTTCGATTGAAGAGTCACAACTGATCCAGGAAAGTGAATTTTCAGGATTTTTTCCGTATTTAATAGTATCGGAAAGATCAGTTTGTTCTGCAATAAAATGTTTTATTGGAGTGTAGTCGTGTAAGACAAGCGGCAAAACCACTTAAATAATTAGTTTAAAGTATACCGGGACTAGCCACGGTGATAATAACTTTTACGGAAGTCACCCGCAACGCAAATTGTCCGAAAAATCCATAGAGAAAAAATAATTCGCTGGTCATTTTTCTCTATGGATTTTTCGCACACTGAAAGCATATTAACATAGACTCTTCTTGAAAAAATCCATTCAAAATATAGGTACGATGATATTCCGACCAGAATTATAATTTTGCAATATGCGCGTTTGGAATGCAGTTAGAATTTATTACCCAGGCAAACTGTTTGACATTCCACTATATTTACCTTAACTTTATAACGAAGTACATACCAAGACAGTACGACATTGACAAATATCAAATATCTTCCAAAACGAAGATCAAAGCCACATCAACACTCCCAAACCACCATCAAACCGTTAACAGTATTCATCGGTGAATACCCACCGATGTAGACTGTTAACTTTTTTACAGTGGTGAACGTCACTATTCAATAACGATAACTTAGTTTCCAACTTTGCCTTTTTTTCCCTCGGATGAGAACTCAGCCTCTCCATTGGATACGTGCAGCATTATCGCATTATCGCCTCACGTAATCCAAAGGGCAGAAAAAAAGGGAGAAAATACTTATAACCAAGGGGTACCTGCGGGACAGCAACCATAATTTTCCGACTTTTCCGCGACGGGAGAAAGGAATAAAAAAAACTGTTGGAGAAAACCGATTCCGGAAGATCGCAAATTGACTGCCTGAGGTGAGAACGACGAGATTGTTGAAATTTGGAAGAGTTAATAACACAACCCTTAAGGTGCCGCAAAGAGAGATCTATCGGAATTATTTTAAACACACAAAGAGCTCAAGGAACACGTGTGAACTTCGAAAGGTCGCAAAAACTCGGAAACGAAGAGGTTTCGAGCAACAGAAATGGTCAGTTAGTGGAAATCAACCCGCTATTTAAGTGAAACTCGAGGCAGTAAAAGTCAATCAAAACTTATTTTAACTTTCAGCGACGAATTTATACAGGCATAAAATACAATCTTGAGCTTACGCAAATTAACCGCCATGAGCTTAGTGATAACAGAATTTTTCTTGTAAGGTGAAGTGTATGGAACAAAATCTAATCCTTCTCACTATCGAGACCTTGAGTAAAAGAAATATAAGCCATGGAAGTTGGGCTCTCACAAAGTACACGCAGAGATGGGAATACAGACTCTATTATTCTTCAGTTAGCCATTTCTTCTCTGATTAGCTCTCTTTATTGTGTACCAGTGGGGTAGGCAGGAATATCGTTCGTGGGACGAGGGTCGAAAACCACGGTGGAAAATATTTGAAAAACAGTGTTCTAAGTAGAGGGTTTCAAACTAATTTCAACATTTTTCATAATCGAAAAAAATTCTTTTGTCAAAGAAATATTTTGTAAATTCATTATTTTTCAATATTTTCTTTTCTTTCATGAAGGAAAGAAATTGTGTTTTTATATTTCGGGGGGGGGGGGAGGAGGGTCGGGACCCCATGGACCTCCCCCCTCGCTACGCCACTGGCATGTACGCTTAGTAGAAGCTCAAATCAGCCGAGAATAGGACGAAATTTGTACAGCTTTTTTTATCTTTCGTTTGTAGACTATATGGTTAGTGGTTGTTGGTTCCAAAAGTCCACGTTATGGCTTGCAGGTGATTTGATAAGTTTACAACTATGAAGCGGACGGGGTCTTAGTCGCGTCTTGGGCCGTTCACAGCGATTCGGAGAAACTTTCCCATTCACCGTCGCTGGGTAGCGTAACTCTCAGGTGGCGAAACAACTCACGTGAGATCTCGCACTGAGTATATGTAAGCAAAGGGGAGAGGACGAAAGAATTTCCGAGTTTTCGCGGATGCAGCCAAGGCGTACAGGGCTAAATGCGTCGCGGCATGAAGAAACACCAGCGTAATCTACCCTTACAAACGGTGGACTTTTGACGTTCCGAGTGATGAAAAACAAATGAGCAACAAATTAGATAACTATCTTAGACATTTGATATTTTTATCAGTATATTCTGATGCTCGCGTGATGCTTGCAGACATATTGATGTTGCAGTTTCCGAACTTGGTGTGAAACAAGTTAGGAAAACCTAAGAAAGCAAGTTAAATTAAAAAGTTTTTGTTATTCCTGCTTGATCCTCATTTTTTCCTCATGCTGTTTTGCTCATCCTGTGCTTACTTAATTATTTTATGACATTAAAGAAAGATAACAAAGAGCACATATAGCAGAAGAAGTAGCAACAGTTGCATTCATACAACGACATTTGCTATTCCGGTGAGTGCTGCCTTATAATGGTCTCCATTCTCGGCTAAGCTTAAGATGAATTTAGCCAAAAGTCAGAGAAGTTCACATTTCATTAAATATCGGAAGGTAGTTTGCACCAAACTAACAAATAATATGAAAATTTGCCGAAAAAATAATAATCGAACCGGTAACATTACCATTAGTTGGGTGCAACTCTTCAAAAATGAGTGACAATAGTTCCTCTACCCTTTCAATTGAAGAATTTTTTGGTCGAAATAAAAATAAAAACTACTATTAGTTTCACTATGGAGACTGATGCTAAAGTAAAAAGAAATTAATTTAAAAGTGCAAATCAAGGTATCCTTGAAGGACATACCGCGTCAGTGTACAATCGATTCTAACCGCTGTGAATAGGGCCAAAGTAAATGTAAAATGAGATATGAAATTGGAGTCAACTTAGAGTTAAGGTGGTAATATACGACAATAAGCACTACAGGAAAAAGTAATTAGTGTCTAATGATATGGGCAATTTCCTGATAGATCAATACATATACTGCACCTACATACTAGGGTGAGACGTATAGACTCTATGAAATGCAGATTTAATGAGTCACTCTAAAAAAACTTGGGAATGCATATAAATTACAAAGGATGACTTCGTGTAGCTTTGTAATGAAAAATTTCACGTCAAAAATCCCTCAACTTCCTCTTAAGGTTCGAAGATTTGACATTTAAGCGGTCGCGAGACAAGACGAATATCCATGCCCTTGAAGACAGATTTCCGGGACCATGGCCCTTTACAAAAGGTCTCCAGCAAAAAGCCATCAACGTATTTTTCCGTAACGAATGTCATATACGGATGCAGGATGATGCTTATATTTTCGCACAATCACGCGGAAATATTATTACTTCATGAAAATTTCCACCAAATGCGTTGTTTTCCCTGAAATTTTAATCAATTTTGAAATAGTAATCTGAGCACTTAACATAATTTTTTTCTCTTCTACATGCCTTAAGTTTCACATAAAAGCTTATTATCTTACGCAATGCTTTCCCTTCATTTTCAAGTGCAACCTGATTTAATATTATCATTTGAGTGAAAATAATGGTAATGAAGGTAGTAACGAAAATACCAAGGCTGCAGCAAAATCGTAATGGCGGTGTTCTACTATAGCGTCAACACGCGGTAACTTTCAAGCAGTCATTTTCGCTTTGAATATCGATTCCATGCATCAAGAAGGAGGTCAATAGCGATATGGTAAAGACAATGAAGGTACATTTATAAATGTCTATTAAACACCGTTTTTATTTCTATAAATTCGTTCACGACAACGTCCGAATGCGCGATCATGTGAATCGCTGTAAAATATCAATTTTATGCGAAGTAGCGAATTCAGAATCAATAGCATACATTTATAAATATAAAACTTAAACACGCCGCAAAGAAAAAACAAATACTTCCAAAGTCATAATTAATTTCTTCATGTATGGAACCAAAATCGCCTTGAAATTGGAATACAATACTCATTAAAGTTTCATTTTACTCATGAAATAATCCGCATTCTTTTTAGCTTAGTAATACATAAGTAGAATTATCCATTTTTTCTTGATTAATAATAGTCTTTGGTAATCACGGAGGGACTAGTGAATAATAAGGCACTTATATTTCGCGTCTAATCCATAGTCTGCCTGAATCATCCCGAGGATTTCGAGTTGGATTAAGCGAGCCGGTGGGCATGAAAGGGAATTAATCAAAATCTATTACGTGTAATAGTTATTGGATTAATCAATCAATGAAACTGGATAATATTTCGCATTCTCACGACATTCGATCCACGGGTATACGAACACCGAGGGTGCATCCGATAGGTCTGTTTCTCTCTTTTATAATGTCGCGGAGGGTTCATGGCTACACCGTCTCCGGTCTCGTGAGCACCGAAGCAAGAGTGTGGGCTTGCGAGATTAATCTTGGGCTCCTCGCGAACGTTCAAGGACTAACATCTCATCACACAAATGGCGCTCACTTGGCAACATCCTCTCCTGACATATCCTAGCTATAATCCTGGACCGTGGGTTTAGTGATGAAAAAATTGATTTCAATAAAAATCGAAAATCGAATTTAAAATGACAAAGATCGAGATTCAGCCTTGATTTTCGAGCTTCGATCCAAACTCGATTTTTCAACTTGTATCTCGACCATTTCCTTTGATCTCAGTTGCGTTACTACCGGCCTACGATAACGTCATCCGTGTTAAGTGGAACACTTTTCTGTATGTCCAGTTTACAGAAAAGTGCGCCCTCTATCATGAAGGAAATATCGCAATCAGTTGATCTTTCTTAAAAATTTTAGTGAATCCGAATGGCTCCTAGCGGTGGTCCCAATACTTTTAATGCTATTGATTACGAAAAATCCCCACTTAGATTGCATATTAAATTAGGACTTTTAGAGGCGGAAGTGGCCAGAAGTAGTTCACATGAACTGAAGGAATGGACCGAGGGGCCTTGCTAAATACTCGATTATCCTATGATGTAAATTAATGAATAATAAAGTATGAATTTAATGCAAAATAATTGGATGTACTTTTGCCCGCAGGTTTTATCCATAATATACTGACAATGAGTTTCAATAATAAATAACAACGATAAAGCAAAATTAAAATAATAAAAAATATTTACCATAGATGTTTTCTAATTAGTTATGAGAAATATCTCTAAGGAAATGGGATGTGTGTAATACACACTGTGTAGACTTGAGGTGTCCTTTCGTGACTCATTTTAGGATACATAAGGTTCATAAGTTATAATTTTTGCCACCAGACTGACCCTTAACAGCATTTCTGTACGATCAGCAGCAAACAACGTTTTAATTCCAATGCTACTTAACATCGGAACTATAATTTGCGTCGGTTTATCGCACCATGGATAGTGAAATTAAGGTAGGTTGTCATTAGACTACTTGTTTATCCACTGGAATCCGCTCGAAAGTATACCAATAAAAGAGAGTTTTTTATAATTTTAGCAATCTTAGCATAAATTTTCTCTTCGTCCGAGTGGGCAGGTTAATGCTGACTGCTTTAATAGTGAGTAGCTTTTATATATAACTGAAATGTTTACTATCATTAGAGGAACATATGGAGTGTAAAACATGTTGGACATACAAAGCGACTGCTTTAGGTGGTCGAAAGCCCAAACTTTTTTGTCTGAGTAAAACCGATAGCATAGAATTTTAGAATATGTTGATAGCAAGATTGATTGAAACTCCAGCGCTGTTGCTCAGATACTTATGTAAATGCAACAGTTTTTTTGCGGTGAAAGTTAATTGGGGAATTTTTCTCAAGGGGGAATGCTGAGTGGTTTCATAAAACCTTAAACCACTGTCACGCGGAAATCTTTTCCTTTGCAATCCAAGAGAAAGGAAACAGGTGCACGTGAAGGTGAAGTGGTACCGCGGTCGAAAAAAACAATCTCAAAAAAGTTTCTGTTTTTCTTTTTCCACGTCCGCTTGAATGGAAATCTTTGTGAGGTCCCGCACCGGTTGGTGAAGCAAAACTCAAAGAGAGGACGTCGCAGTCAATTCGCCCGGACGGCTTATCAGCGGTTGTGGCGATGACAGGTCGTCTGTGGTACACTTATTGGCCCCACTTGGGAGTTGAAGGCTGCGATTTTTTTCTCTTCTCACCCTTACGGTCGATTGCTTCCGTATCTCGCTGGACACGCGGGGACAGCGTGTCTGCTGCACCACGAAAACTGGTTTTTCAATCAGAGGCGATGGCCACGGGTCTGTTTCTTCAAGGTGACGATTTTCGCAAGGACCAGATAAAATCATCAAAGACGCCTACATTATGCATGAAGCCCAGTGGTCACCCATTCCTAGGCGACGCAGGGCGAATAAAAAACTACGAACTGAAACGAAAATAGAGGAGATAAAAAAAAGCAGTGTGACCTATATATTGGCGTCATAGGGTACAATTTTTTTATGCTGCTAGACTTATGACCCTGACGGGAAGTAAAATAAGCCTTATTTCATTTTTGGTGAAAAACGAGGCCGCATGGGTGGTTGTGTTCAGAGGACGTACTACTGAACAACAGCAAAGGAACGTGTCGATTAAGATATTATAATATCAGATAGACACTAGAATAGATAAAATATTCCACATTTCGTTGATGACCAACGATGAAGTTCCTTGAAATGAAGTAGATCTAAAGCTCAGCACCGTTAACACCGATTTCTCATAAACGCTAAGGTTTAGAGTTATAAACGGATCGAGACTTGCGGACGAGGCAGAGAAAAAACTAAGATGTGCAGCCAGCTTTGACGTATTATCGTCGAGATTTTAGCCTTTAAATCGGAATTGGGGGAAATAGTATCACCAACATACAGATTATAGGAAAACGAGGCCGTATGGGTGGATACATTCAAAGGATGTATTTGTGAAGAACAGCGGAGGAACGTATCGATGACATTAGGAAAATATATAAAACTATGAGATCGATTAAAATAAAATATGAAAAGATGAAATAAAGACCAGATCAGATAAAATATTCCACATTGCGTTGATGACCGACGATGACGTTCTTGACGATGAAGTAGACCCATTTGTGTATAACGTTCACATTTAGGGAATTACGCTGAGTATACTTACGAAATTTTTGGCATGTTTCGCCAGAGTTAGATAGAAAGCTAGCTTCAATATTGGAAAAAATAGGAATGTTCTACAACCGATCTCATCAAGTGTGACGTTTAGCGGTGAGCGGTCAGGCGTCGATGAACTCGTTTGTTCGGGCACAAAAATGAGCGAACGGACGAAAGTAAAAGGTTTTTTCGGCGCGCACAAGTTGGCACTGGGCCACGGGAAGGCCCTGAGGGCCCGCCGAGCACCAACGAACACTGGCTCGCGCTTTTTTCAATCCACATCCCGTTGCGTCACCGAGTCCGGCCGAGGGGAGGCGCCACCGTTGATTCGTTTTCTCCAGACCCGCCGCCACAGAGAAAATATTAAAAAAGAGCGATTTTCGGATTTTGAGCAAGCGAGCAAGATTACAAAAACAAAAATCGGGGATCACGAGATTTGTCTGATGGGTCTGATTGGCTGACCACCACGATAGCACTGGTTTTTATCTTGTTTATATCCGTTAGAAATTATATTTCCATTAAATTTAATGCTTAGAAAAGTGAAACATTCTTCCAAGGAATTACAAATATCGTAATTTTCCACTTTCTTTGCATTACTGCCAACAGCATGGAGAAATACTGATAATAACAATGGTGATGAATACCGCTGCTTAAGCTAACTCTGATTAAATGATTTTGACTTAAAACGATCCGCCTGCTTCCGCTGAATTTTTATTCTCTTATTAAGCGGGAGCTTTTTTTTCGGAAATAAATACGTACCTTAAAAGAAGATTAACCAATGAATCTGAGTTTAATAATAATTAAACGAATCTCTCAAAGCATCTGCGTTCTCACTAATATAAACAATTAGAAACCATTTATAGATTTTAAAAAAGACATTGCATTTGCCCGTAGTAGGCTGAGCTCTTGCTATAAAACGATTAGAATACTTACTAGTAAAAAAACGTGTTTTGAATTCTATGATAGAATATCATTCCCGCAGATAATTATAAAGTATGCAATTCACCAAATTAGACATGAGCCTATAAATAAGCAAAGCCTTAAGGTGTATCTCAAGAAAAGGTATTCAGAAAATTTATTTGATAAATATCAACCTAAAATGAGTAGCAATAAAAAAACATGTTCTTTGTTAATGGAGAAAGTCGGACAACTTTCACGCACCAAAAATAAACACAATAAATGATTTCCACGCTATCAAAGTTCAACGAATATCACAAAGCGCCATCCATCTCAATTAAGGAAGTATTTGGAAATAATTTATAGATAAAATATTACCACTAGCATGCACTCGTGGTGGAATGAGCACTCGTTAATAAATGATTAAATGATTACAAGTTGTAAAAACGCATTTTGAGTTCTTTGATAAAATATTTTTCCCGCAATTGTCTATACAATATACGCTTCATTTAACAAGACTATTAACTACTGAGCCTATTAATAATCAGAGCCTAATGCGCGCATCTTAGTAAAAGGTTTTCAGAAAATAACTGATAGTTTCACGCTTGACTTTGTGAAACTTCTCCATATTGAAAAAAATGGTTTCGGAAGATTTATTTGATGAACATCAAACGAACGTGAGAGAAGCAGTAAATAAGAACTACGAAATTCATTGTTAGTGGGGATAAAGGGTGTTTAACATTTCATTACTCGTTCAATGTTCCTCATTCTATTATTCATTCAATGTGAGCATCTTAGAAAAAGGTTTTCAGAATATCTTTTCGATGAACATCAACATTAATATGAGTAGCAAAAAATAAGAGCAATCATGTTAGAACGTAGGTTTCCGCAAGGGCAATCATGTTCACTGTTAGTGGAGTAAGTCAGACAAAGCGTGTATAACATTTCATTCCTCAGAATGGGTCAAGATAGTTTTCGAACGGAGCGAAATTAATTATAAAGAAATGGCAGAACGAGAACAAGGCGGTTCCCTTCCGGTTCGGGCCGTATCATTTTTTTGTTTCGTCAACTCCCACCGCCCTGTGGCTATCCTTCCATCGCTACGCTTTCCCAAAACTCAGGTCGCCCAGCAACGCCCCATTTGCTGCAAAGTGATCTTTCCTAAAAGATACTTTTTGCGCGCATAGACCTCAAACCACGCCCCATTTACCTTTTCGGCATCTTTTTTGAAATCTCGTTTAGTTCAACTCACGACAAAATATTTTTCCAACCTTGTAGGTAAAAGTAGATCTTCGAGATGATGAACGAAGAAAAAATAATATTTTTTTTTTAATCTCAGATAGTCCAACCGAGCGTGGTCTGTGTATTTCAAATAGAGATATTAATCATGAAATATGCGTAACTATTACAAGATCGCAAAGATTCATCACGCAGTAGTTGATAGCTCTACCATATGCAACTCTAAATGATACACCAAAAACTTCAACCACGGAGGAGTCGCTGTGGGACCCCTTTCAATTATTTAACAGTTATTGATATTGCGATTAAAAAAATTGTTTCTTAAACAATACATTCATTACAGATAGGTTTATATCTTGGACTGATAGTACTGAAATTATTTCCAATGAATTATCAAACTTAGATGAATAAAGCACGTATGTACCAACTACATCATAATTACTTGAGTTTTCGATTCTTCTTTATAGTTTTCGATATTGGTTCATCAAATGAATTAATTCACTTTTGAAGGTAAAGAAAGTAAGGTAAACAAGGGATCAAATTTAGCAATCCATGGTTAAAGATTCCCACTTGATAATTTTACATTCAAAATAAATCGCTTTGAACTTGCTCCTCTCCTAATTTCTCCCTGACATTTCATGAGCAGACATGGTCACCCGAATTGCCAAAAGAAGCTGTGGATAGCCTTCAAGCAGAAGGTCACATGTGTCAAACCCACTAGCCTCAAGCATGGACAATCTTCCATACCTAATTTGGAGGACGAAATTTCGGGCAGAAAATGACCTCAACCAGTTGTACGGAATGGAAATATCAACCCAAATGAATAAATACATCTGAAAAAATTAACAATTCCGTGATCGGAAGTTGCGGTGGCATCGATTGCACTCAATGATATGGAGATACTCCTTTTGCGCAACGGATGTAGGAGTAATGTATAGCTAGTAAAGATGAAATGGACACATTAAAGAGAATAAATGCTGCCGAATCCACGAAATAATCGTCCACTTCCCTCACGAATAATATTGCATGAACTCTTAGTTTGGCAAAACACAAAGGGAGCATGCAAGAAACGACTACCTAGATAATTTAATTAAAAACGCTAAATTCTGCTCCATGCGGCAGGCATTCAATTAATTTACGAGGACACCAAAGCAAGCAACATATAGAAAAGTGGTAAAAATAGTGAGAAGCGTAAATGTAAGGTTAGGTTAACTGGAAAGGTGGCTGCCAAGTATAAAAAATGGGAAGAATCTCGAATTTAAGATGGAAACACCGCAGTAACTACAGCCTGCTTTTCCGTCAGACACTCCAGGCTACAGGTTAGGCAATAGACATCAGTCAGCATTTCTGCCAGAATTTTGAATACCTAATCTTCGTTGTCTCGGGCGTGACTTCATGGAATCGACTGAAAACCTATTTCCATTTAGGCGTTTGACTATTATGGTGGTCTTAAGCATGGGTGTACCCAGCGAGGGGCAGGAGAAGGCAGCTGCTCCCCCCCCCCCCAGAAGCAAAAATAGCAAATTTACTTTAAGGAAAATAATATTTTTTCAAGCAAATAATTTTAAAAACTAATAAAGAGCTTCTAAAGTGTCCTTAAAATGTTGGTTTCATTCACCTTTTCCATGCTTAAATGTTCCCTATAACTTGAAAAACCATGGCCTCCCCCCTAGTTTTGATCCTGGGTACGCCCTTGGTCTTAAGTAATCCTTTTAAATATTTTGGTGGTGCATTCAACAAATATATTTCTCGGAATGACCGGTGGCCACAGTTGCTACAGCGGGCGTGAACGTGTCAATATATTATGGGATCAAAATCTCTAAAACGGTGCACCACTCTGTGTGTTCCACTCACCTTGATCAGCTTCTCCTTGTTGTACCAGACGTCCTCCTCGTCTTCGGCGGCTGCCGCGGGCGACGGGCCGTCCATCGTGAGGTCGTCCCGGGAGCGGGACAATATGCGGCGCCTCGACACCATCCTGTCTGTCTCCCGCGCCTCAAATCCAATCCCTCACCCTGCAAAGATGAAAGAAGAAGATGTTTGAAGGGCTAGTTGTAATAATGGGGTATGTGGTAGTATTCAGACCCACATTTATGAAAGAATTTGGTGAATGGATTGTCCATCAACATCCATAAGGCGAAATACAAAAACCTATATATGCACACATAGAAACATAATTAGGCACATCATTTCAATTTACAGTTCATATGGATATTATATGGTATCACATGGAAGGAATATATTCTCCATACTTTTTCTTGTTAACAACCAAGACTATATTTTTTATAATTGTGTTACGATTTATCGATTTCCGAAATTAATAGGGCAATTCATTGTACACTTTTGGACCTATTAACAAGAAACAACGTTAGCTTAAGGTTAGGGCCAGATACATAAATACAATTGTGCCGGACTAAGTCACAGGTGTCTGAATTTCTCACATTTGGGCTAGAGAGGGATATTTTAAATGCGCCACCTCGCTCAACAAGGATTTCAGTTGGCGGTGTACGAAGGCTTCACGCGGGATAAGAACCCGAGATTCTTCGGTCAACAGCCCAACGCCCACTAATCGCTTAGGGCGGCACGCTTGCTAAAAGGATATGTAGTCCCCCCAGCGTAATACAGCCTCATTGGTGGGTATGGGAAGTAGTCGACACAGGTTGCACTGCGGCCGAGAGGAAAAAGTCGTCGCACCCGAAAGGTCGCGGAGCACGCCCGCGGTTGCTTTGGGTTGGGCCGGCAATTTCAAGAATGATCGTGGGACGCTCAATATAATTAGCGGATGAAAAAGTGTCCAACACTCGGAGGAAGTAGCAATTATAAAGTCATCATGTAAACCGTAAGTAAGGAAGTGTGTCAGCGAATTAAAAATATATGTAGCCTCAAGGGAAGTTGTGAAAACATTCATTTTGAAGGGGGATATGGAGTATAGTCTATAGTCATGCCACTTAAATAGCGAGTGGGAATTTGGACATTCAAATCATTCCTTTACGACAATCAAATGGCGAGATGGAACAGGTTACATTTGTATGTAGGCATTGCAAATTTCCTCACAATAATTATTGCTATACGATTGTGTTTTCTAGAACCCAGAAAATCTAAAATAAATAGGTATATCCTATTCCACGTCCATGTTTTTGAATTATTTGTCCGAAAATTTCGCACTCATTAACATATTGATACTCACAGGGTTAAATTGGGTCAATATTGCATTATTTTATCTGTTTTGTAGTACATTATCATTAGGCTTTATTTAATTTAGTTACCAATAATCTCACGGAACTGAAGACTACTTTTAAAGAAATGTCATATTGGGGTGGCTATGGGATCACATATAACATTCATAGGGACGTGGATAGCTAGCTTTGGGAAACACTATTACAGAACAGCAACCCCTAGTTAGCGACAACTTCAAGGACTAGTTTAGATAAAAATAACGAAGAGAAAGGCGAACGACTTTCATTTGGAAAATCCTCTGGAAATAGTTCTGTGGAGTAGACTCACTGAGAGTGATTCAAAGGTCGAAGGATCAATTCCATCCACAAGGTCACGGGTGTTCAAAGAGCATCTCTCTTTCCCTGAAGCAGGTGGGTACAGCTCGCCAGTAAATCAACGTCCATGAGATAAATGCTGCGGATCAAGGTATACACGGCGGTAATAATCATCTTAGGATGTAACTTGCGGGGTTTGCTGAAGAGAGGACGGAAAATGTATCCTTCTTTTTACATCCTGGACGTAATGCCTTTGGCCAGGTTTCACGAGTTGAAGTAAAAAAATCATTCGGAGTTTATGTGCTGAATACATCATCTCCTTCATTCCTCTAGACATGAAGAGAAATATCACTTAAATATAACAGATAAGTAAATGTATGACGTACAGGGAAAACTTTTTTATCAAGGGTGACTGCGGATAGATTCCAAGTTTTAAAACACGTCCCCCACAGCGAATAGTGTATTCAGAGCCAAATTCACAAATATTTAAATAAATTGGGGAATATTGCGCCCACCAACACCAAAAAAGTGAAAGATAAATGCTACGAAATGATGTATGCACTGTGGTAATGAAATTAGTCAGAGTTTATGCACTGAATACGTTATTTCCTTCATGTCTCTAGACACGAGGGAATATATCACTTTATATATGCAAGATAATTTTTCGTATTAAAGTACAGGGAAAATGTTTTGGAAAAATCAAGGGTTAGCTACCACAGAGAGATTCTAAGTTTAAAGACATGTCCCCAAACAGCGAATAGTTTATGGTGAAGTTTGAAAGACGCAACATCCTACTCTCCAGTAGCAAGATCTTCAAGAAAGTTGGACACATCACAAGAAAAATACCTAAACTGGCCATCCATTTAAGTGTTATTTCGATAACCGGGCGTGAATGAGTTTTCCTCAAACTCCATCGAGCTTCCTGGCTGTGTTTCTCAACCGACTCTTTCTCGCTTCTGATCGCCTCCGAGAGAATATTCCCAATGTGGCGGCACCTCATCCGAATCTAATAACGTGCTTTCTCATTTTTATGGCACTTAGAGGAAATAAAGACTTCCTCTAGTGCTATCAATGCTTTTTTTATCCACCCATTACTTCCTTGAGTTTAAATGAAATTGTTTTCTGCTTCTATTGAGTTGCTAAGATTCTAAAAGCATCAGTTACGGTGAAATATATATATATAGAAAAAGAACAATAGGATAGATTTATTTTGAACTTGAAAACAGAGAGATATTGATGATAATGTGACCCAAGTTCAACGCTTAGCTATGCGAAGGCACTCTTCATCTAAGGTAAATAAACAGTTTGGGGAATCCCAATGCTTCAGTAACTGAGATACAGAAACGTCTTTCCACAAGTTAGCTCTAATTAGTCCCTATGGGTTCTCAATTAAGAGCTTGCATGAGCAATAATTATGCACATCCCTTAGTTCAACTATTTAATGACCAACCTTAGGACTGTGATAAATTGAATAATATACTGATTCTATTATTTGCACTTTTAAATTTAGAAGGATAAAATTTATAAATTAGTGTCGCCTCCACGAATTTCTTATTCAGTTTCACTGCAAACTAAGAATAAGGTTTAAACCACACATTTCTCAACAATTTTGAATTTAGAAAGCCAGCTATTTAATGTCAATTTCCTATAAGGCTTTCTCTCTAATTAAATCTAGGGTCACAAACTTTAATAACATCCTCATCGTTCGAACTTCGATCCAGGATCCATGCTGAAACTTGACAGTTCTACGCATTTACCGCATGCCAATACTTGAAGCAGGCGTAAATGCTAAAAAAGAAGAAAAATGTGTCCTGTCTGTGTGTCTGTGGAGAGGACATAAGCATTGGACCGACGACCCGCTTTCTGGGACTTATTTGGTATTGAGTTCAGAGGTGTGCGCGCTTACGGTATAAGACGCAGTGAAAACTCTCATAAGATGACCTCGGGCTGTTTGGAGAAGGCTTTCGGGGAGAGAGCCGGTTTGACCCGCAGATCGAAACCTCTCCACAGAGTCCCAAAGAGAAAAGAAGAGTCTCCTCCCGCGCCTCCCTCACCTCGGGTGATTGAGGATGCTCCGTAAATTGGGAACGCTTAAACGATTCACTGTGTACGGTACGATAAACGATAAAAATATTAATTAATATACCGATTCTGAGGATGAGATGATATATTTCCTTAGCAGGAACTTTACAATCTGAATTGGGGGCGAGGTCAATTTCAAACTAAATAAGGCGTGTGGTCATGATTTAAATGGATATTGAAGTCTTCTGACTTCGTATTACGCTCTTCCGTTTGTCATTTTTTTTTTATTATTTACGTGTTTAGGATACCCTCCGGTATACGGAACCTATCTTTGTAAGTGTCTTTAAAGGATATGATTTCTTTTATTTCCTTGCTTTCTTTGCCTTCAAGTTCGTTAAAATATTTCTTTACCTTTTTTCTCACCACCTCTTTGGCTGCAGTCACTTTGCTTATCGAATAAACCGCCTGGTTGCCCAAGCATTGGCTAATTTTAAGTATTGACCTTAGGTGTCGTCTTTCCATTTTATCAATTTTATCGATCTTTTCTTTGGATAGTAAGCCCCAGCACGCCGGTGCCGCGTGACTAAATAAAATAAAATAAATAAAAGTAACATCATATTAAACAATCGTTTTTAAGTAAAATGCGAATGTAAAATTGTAAAAAACATTGAAATTACGTTTTCCAAAAACCACTGACGTTAGAATTTATTATGATTATACGAGAACAGGCGACCGTTAAAAATCTCAATGGGTTACAGAGGTAATATTACATTATATACAATTAGCGTGTAATGAGTACTTAAGTGAAAAAGAAAGCTAAATCGAGTCAGATATTTGGTAAAGTAATAAACGAAGATCGGCACCCGTATTATCATATGACATCATATGTGCTGCTGAAAGTTTTCCCCTCTGATTGAATTTTGGTATTCATTTGTGTTGGATGATGGTTTTTGATAAACGGTGTCATAGGCTAATCAATAAAAATGCATGTATATTTTTTAGCAAGGAATACTTTGTCGCTATAAGTTAATTTCAATTTTTTTAATTACCTTAGAAATTTTATCCACGACCCTGGTATGGATGATTCAGAAAGTTTGTGACCCTTAAAAGTAGCAAACAAGCTATTATAAATTGATTGCGGAAAAACAAAATAAAAAAGGAATTGTGGAAGCCTTACGCATGGATTATTATCACCGATTTCTTTAAACTCCACTCCACAAAATCTTGAGCGAAAATAAATATTTTTTTCTAAAATTGCCGCAGAAATTATATACGCCTTGATAAAATATTTGCCTGAGGCAAGTGGGAGCTCCCTTCGAGCCCTTACTATGCGTGCCTTCCCAACTGTTGAATTCATTAAGGCGATATTCAAGGGGATGACGAATGGCTAGGGTGAAAAACGCGGAACCCGATTTCACCAAAATAATACGGCTGCAGATCTTCTCGAGGCGTTAGGCGAGGGTCGGAGAAAGAAAGAGAGAGGGTCATTGCAATGAGGCCACACTCACAACTCAACCCACAATCGGATAACCTATCATTCATTCGCGGGAGGAAAACAAAAGACTCGCGGAAAACGCACAGATGAATTGATTCCCGAATTTTTCCAAATAGTCGCGGCACGAGAGACTATACGAACGATTTTCGTGGGGGGGAACGGACGATTTTGTGGGGGGGACGATACATTTTCGAGGGAACGGGTGAGAGCGTGCTGCCAAACTAGAGGAGGAGGTTGGAAGATGGACCGGGACCATGTTTATAAGCTTTCGTGTTGCTCTTCGCCTTGATGGAATTCGCATGCATAAAAGCGTGCGATGCGTTCCACTCGAGGGATCCCACGGAAATCGCAAGGAGGGACCACCGGGGAAAAATGAGCCAAAATTTATTCCTGCCTCGCTGGAATCGGGAAAAAAATCGACTTTCTTCACGCAAAGAGATGAAAAAAGATGGCGAATAAGGTCGCGTATATTTTACAAGTCGAGGAGGAACGAATACGTGACATTAGTAATCGCACGGTGGTGAAACTATTCCTTGATACCCGCGATATTATTCGAACATTTATAAATTCCTCACAATCCCGAAAAAAAGCAGTGCATTCCGCCACTCACTTCGAGGAATTTACAAATTGACATCGTATGATCCAAGGAGACTGCATAGAGGAGGCCCAATACCATCGCGCAGAAGGCTGCTTTCTGTTGCAACTTCGTTCGCATTTTAATGGTTTTCAAAAATGTCCGCGGCGCGGAGATGAGTGCAATGCCATCAACTTTTTTCCAATATTTTGCATTTTGGTGTTTGTAATTGCGAGGAATAGGTGTGTGAAAACATATGTAGAGGCCGACTTGAGGATACCCTTTTGCAATACTTATTCGTGGTACGATCACTAATACTCATAGGCTGAACAAAACGGGACTCACGATATGGTTCTTCACTCTCACAGTTTCAGCAGAGTACAGGTTCTTCCGGAGTTTGAGGTGGATGGTAATACGAGTAATAATCCTACAACGCACATCCTCAGCCTCTCTGCCTTGCCGGCCTCGGTGGCGGTGGGGTAAAGTCCTCGCCTGCCAAACCGTAGGTCGCCGGTTCGAATCCCTCCTGGGTGGGAGGTCCCTATCCAGGGCATGGATTTTTGTATCGTGCTTCGTTAATCCTCCGTTGTAAAGGTCTCTATATGCTGTTTACGGAGAAGTTGAAAAAAAAATAAACGAGATGTATTGGATCAAATTCGTCGATCTTCTTTGAATTGTCACATTATTGTGGAAATGATGATGGGAAAAAGAAGTACGAAAGTTGAGTAGTCTAATATCAATTTTAAACGAGCTATTTGATGCTTTAGGGGTAACATAGAGATAATAGCTGCAATGAACTCAAAAGGACATATTGAAATATTTCACACCTTTATTCTTTGCTACTGAAATTCTATGAGCGGAAGGATGAATCATAATTCGATGGGCGCACGGTGTATGCTACTATATTCGCACGAATATTTTTCGAGCTAATTTTCACCCATGAAGGTAATTTTACAAATTTGACGCCGCTCAATTCAGTAAACATTCGATATCTGGTTTCATTATCGAAATTATAGAAGAAAAACTTGTTCAGGCTACCACTGAAACGATTAGGGATAGATATTTACTAGAGATGATGTAATTTGCGCTGCCGCGGATTTCAGAGGAATTGATGTGTCATTCATATATCCAATATAATGGATTATAGGTTATAACTATAATGGAGTATCTGGTAGGCACGTCTTTGCCAGCAAAAAAATTATTTCTGAGTACTAACTACCAGAACTATCCATCAAATCTTCGAGTCCTACGCATGCGTGCATTCAGCCCTTTAAATACCTTCTGGTGGAGGCTGCCGCTTCGGCGGAGCGTGAAGATCCTTCGAGGGTAGGTGGTACGACTGCCGGTATGAGGAGGAGTGGGGGGAGGCCAGTCTCTCCTTTGGCGGAAGGGAAGGGGGGAGATAGCTTTTTATTCCTCGTGGAGGAATAGGAGAGGGTGACTCAAGATGAGAGAAAGTCGGAGGAAAGTGCCACATGGGAACACACGCTGGGGGAGGGGGGGAAATGGAGGGAGTTGATTGGAGGGGGAGGGGGAAATTTGTGGTGGAGATTGGGATTGGAGGGCTGCGGATAGGATTGTTTGAATTAGGCGGGAAGCTGAGGAGATGACCAAGGTTACGAATTAATTTAAAACTTTGCATGAGAAATCGTATCAAACTTATTATTCCTTCCTTGCATCGTAACGATCCATATTAATCTACGCTAGTACAATGAGTGGAAGCACTGTAAGTTTCAAAATTAAAACCTAGAATATATTTCAAATGCGCAGAGGCTTAATGAGAGCACATATGAGTTTTATTTGGAAGGTTAAAAGTTCGATGTATTTACTTGTCAATACATTGATACAGTTGATAGAGCGCTTGAGCGCTCTCACCGAAAAATAAGGAAAAACGCTATCTTGATGAAGAAGTCTCATCTCAAACAAAGTGAATGTATTGGTAAAGAAATACATCAAATTTTGAAACTTAAAAAATGAAACTAATTGAAATAAGTGCGATAATTAAGTCTGTGCGCATGAAAAACATATTTTAGGTTTTAATTGTTAAACTTATGGTACTTCCACTTATTGAATTAACTCAAGATTAAAGTGGGCAGTTGATATGCAAGGGAAGCATAGTAAGTTAATATAATTTCCCATGAAAATTTAAAAATTTATTCGAAGATCATGAAAAGAAAGCGCTACAGAAAATAAAGCTATTGATACTTTTCCGATTAAAATAAAAAAAACTTTCTTCTCTCAAGTGGCGCGTCCTCATTGTTTTCAAGACCGGTATCCCGGAGTAATAGTTAAAACAATAAATAGTCATAACATTTGGCGTCAATGGAGTTGATTTACGATAACTCTCTCGCTCTCCAGTTTGTGTTACTGCAATCAGTCGCCACGCCCAATCTCTTCCGCGGCCACCCACATAAAGCACGTTTTTCGCCGGAGGAAGTAGTTTCCCAAACGCGAACTCCATTGGCACCAACGCCTTTGCTGATCTAATCTAAATCATATTTAGAAACCGTGTCATTTAAATCTACCAGGAAAATAATATTTATAGCAAGTACTGTTTTCTACTAGCTTTCTCAGGATAGAATATGAGGCTGTTATAAATAAATGTCATAAGTCGATGATGATATCTCAGTCAAAATACAGCAGATGTATTGAAATGACTTTTGGATCCAAATGGAATTCAAAAAAATTAAGATTCTTCTAAAATATGAACAGAGAAATATGATCCTAATGTTTACTACCCTTATCATTGGAACTGATTTAGCAATTAATAGTTGACACAGTTCATCAAGAGGTAGCTACATTTTGACAGACGTCATTATCTTCTGATGAGAATAATGGTTAAGGAAATAAGCTGGAATACTTTCTGTTTTGGGTCTAATTGTAAGTTAATAGAAAAGGCGCTAAAGTAATCGCTAAGTGTGCTGCAAAGTATTTTCATACGCAAATTCCAGCATTGGTATATTTTACGAAACTAGGGTAAATTCTTTTTACAAAATGTACAGTTTCCGACGTAACTCGGTAGAAATCTTTTATTTTCAACAAAATGAAAGCTCTTGTCTATTTCCAAAATTCCAAATGGAATTGAATTAAAGTATTGAATTCACTTCACTTGAAGTGAATTATTTAAGGTTAGTGAGATATTATTTTAAAATTTCACTAGCCTTATCACTGGAGCTGCTTTGGCATTTCATAGTTGACGCAGTTCGTCAAAATGTTTGTTAACGTCATTAGATTCTGATGAGAAAAATGATTTGGCACAAGATACCTTGAAAATGGCATTATGTACCGAAACAAGGGCCGGTAGTAATAAAACAGTGTGGAAATAGACAAATGCTTTCATAATGCTGAGCCCTTTTTGATAATCCTTCCGACACAATTTCACAAGTATAGGCCATGAAGATCGAAACAGAATTAGTTTCAATGCATTCTTCTCCGAATAGTCCAGTGTTAGTGGCGGATAACAGGCAATGAGGTCCTCAATAGATATTTCGAAGCTCTTGCAAATGAAAGATTGGGAAAAAAAACCATCATCCGAAGAGGAGAGCGCTATAAACTCGGTCAACTCGGAACAAGGCGATTGGCAGCTCGTAAAACATTCGTCGTGGGAAAAAACAGGCGCACACCTCCTCCACCCAACTACTCCCGTCAGCCATTCACGACACCGCAATAACATTTCCGGAAACACGGACTGGACTGCGTTTACACGAACGAGGCAAAATAGTCAAGACTGCGGCACGGAGAACTCAGTCCAAGACTGAAGAGTATCCCCTAAAGGCACTCAACGGACGCATCGAGGAAGATAATGAGATCGAATGGCAATTTTCTAGGAACGATCTCTTCCGGCGAGAACCACTAAAGTGGCTATCAGGGACGTCTTCGTTGGGAGATAGAGAGAAGAAAGTTTTTCGTGAATCTTTTTACCTAAAATGGGGAAAGTAACATAAACACCACGGAGTAGGCAGAACACACGAATGATCAATTGGGGAACACGAGAATTTTTTAATCCAACGGAGAAAATCGCTTGCTAATGTGTGAGTTGACACAAATGAGAAACCTCACCGTCTCCCTGATGTCATTTGGAGAAATATTACTTCCACAGGTGCTATTTCTTTGGCACAGGCCGTAAAAAATGAGGAATAGTGCAAATACGTTTTTTCATTGATTTTTTTTGCGTACTAGGTTTTACATTGGAGAGGAAAAAATGTATTTTAATGCACCGTTTATAAATTCTGATAACAATCGTACTTTTATGCGGCACAATAAATTTTAATTTCAAGGAAAAATTCGTTTCTTGCATCAGATTAAAAACAATTTAGGTACCTAATAATTTATGGCATTGACGTACAAATATTTTTTTTATTTTTTATTACAGTCAAGTGAGGTAAAATATATAAAATTTTAAAATAAACTACCGTGGGCGAAATCTTTTCTCCAAGGAATCGTCACAAATATATAAAAGCCTCCGTCTGAAAAATTATCCTTTTTTGGCACAAATCTTTTGTTTGATTTGAAATAAATTGCATGCCCACTTTTAGAATGAAATATGCACGACATTTATGATAATTTAGTTGACAGAATAGCGATATTTGAATAATTGTTGCTGCTGATAGACTAGATAGATCAACGGTCTAATATTGATGGTTAACTGATTTCAAGTAGCATACAAACGTTCCATCGAAAATTGACAACTATCGATCATAAGGCCTTATGTTACCATTGATATTCTTGAACCTTAATCGATTATTGACAGCATATTATGTTTTTCATCGAAACTGTAAAACTATTATCTTCAATCACTTGCCATCGTTAGATGCTTACCGGCGACATTTATTCCCATTGAATATCGACTGTCTATCACAGAATTTATTATAAGATGTATCGCGACGGTCGATATTTGATTAATTCTTTCTGCTGATATACAACATGTTGTTCGTTGACTTTCAAACATCGATGGTCAACCGATTTTAAATAGCGTACAAATTTTCCATGGAAAATTGACAGCTATCGATAATAAGTCATATGTAGCCGCAGGGAACCTTCGATATTCTTTAATCTTAGTTGATTATTGGCAATAGATAATCATCGTTGAAATTATAAAACTACTGGTAATGATCGGTTACTATCGTTGGATACATTACCGGCGACATTTATGGCCATTGAATATCGATGGTCTTTTGCCGGGAATGTTGGTTTTACTATGGCTGGAAGAGGTGGAGCACTAACAGAATAGAAGGGACAGGGTAAAACACACGAAGCGAATGCATTGAAAGATGTGAGGAGAAAGTCACGAGAAAGGCGCCATTTAAGGTCGAGAGGGTCACGAATACGACATATGGATGTGTTAGGTATAATCGGCGCGTGGCTTACCCGGGGTCTCGCCCAAGACGAAAAATGAATGCTACGGACTGTTATTGTGAGGGGCGTCATATTCGGCGGATCGTAAAATTCGGATGTGAATTCTTATTGGTGAGGGTGTATGGCATGTGTCAAAGGTTTACGCTTGAATGACGGGTATCCCTTGATTCGTATACGACTCTCTCGAAGTGGGCCACAACGAGAGAAAACGAGCTTATGTGTGTGGCCAACAATTTGACGGGTTTTAATACAAGGGAAACGACAGATTTCACCAATTATGATATTGAGGCACGTACCGTCGGTAACAATGAAAAGAAATATTCAAAGAGAAACAAAAAGACTATGAGTGACTTGCACTTTTTGCGGGGCAGTGATTATCAGGGATCATAGGCACACCAGCCAGTGCTAGAAGAGTCCTGATGAAAAAAAAAGTTATGCGATAGTCCATGACAAGGGAAAGTTTCCAGATTGTTGAAAAAATAAGAACAAAGACAAAAAAGCGTGGTAGTAAAAACTGGTAGATCTTATTCAAGAAAAAAAGACATTTAATGCACTTTTTCTCTGGTAAAATTTCGTAAAATGTGTCACGAAATCGAATGAAAGCTTTTGCAACTTTCTAATTTGATTTTTTCTTGCAGAATATATTCTCCTTTTAAGCATTTTCATCAGCGGAAACATCGTAGAGGATTTATTTAAACAAGCACTGGGCATTCACGTGAATTGATATGAGATAATATTCCCCGGGACCGGTTATCGAACCACGACTTTTTGGCTATGTTAATTTCAGCGCCATTCGCGCGGCAGGTTTATAATAAACTACAATTAAAAGGCATATTGATATTATTCCATAAACTTTGAGTATAAACTAATTTTTTTCCCTAGATTTACCGTATGAAATAAAAGTAGTAGACTTTCATCTAAAGGAGTCTTTACTGCTAAGAAATGATCCAAACCGGCGAAATACAACCACAGAGATCGACTTTTTATGGCAAGAGAACTGAGAAAATGTCAGTGCGACTAGTGAACCATCACGTTTTTGGGGCCCGACAAACTCCAATGCGTAGCGATCGATTTTCGGAAAGGGAAAGTTATAACGCACGCCTAAACATTGGAATCCGAAAATCTAGATCATCTACCAACCCCAGAATTCTCAAGGAAGAGAGCAACAGTTTATCCAAAAAAAATGAGAAGGTGTATGCGATCCAAGGTCGTCTAGATTTCACGCAACCTCAAGCGTTTTCGGAATTTGGCCAGGGACGAATTTTTTTTTAAGATCGATGAATGAAGTGCCCCGCACTACCCTTCGGCTTTGGTTCTCGAAAACCTTAACCCCATAATGAAAAAGAACGCTTGCCAATGAATTCAAAATAAATTCAGGTGATAGAACAAGAGGCTGAAGCGTACAGGACCTACACCTAAAAATATACCTTCTGCGCACTCGTAGTAGGAGAGTGCTAAATGTACCTACTCCAGCATTTGTATTTGAGTACATATTTGATCCTCTAGAATTCATTTGCTTAACTTGAGTTCCTTTGAACTAGTATAGGTACTGAATTGCCTAGGCGAATACATGCATACCCAGATGATAATACAAATACTGATCTGAATACGGAACTTAGCCGGATACTATAGTTCCTCCGTGAATACCCCGACAAATAAAACGCAATTTTTACCGCCGCTTTTCCATTTATAAACACAAAACATGATCAAAATGACCGTAGAAAAAGGCATTTAAGACATTTTATTTGGGTAAAACTTCGTAGAAAAAGTTAAGAGATGGATCGTAATGTTTTCTATTTTTCTAATACGATTGTTTCACGTACTAGAGTTTCCTAATATTAACAGCTCAGTATTGAAAATATTGCTGAGGGTCAATATAAATAAATACATTGAATTTTAATTGCATATCAGCAATCATTTTTTAAAATTCTAATTACTCATACATGGGAACTCGAGAAGATAGCTCGGTACACGTGAAAATTTGGCACATCAATTCTCTAGAGTGTGGCTCGAATATATGTAAACGTCTCATGAAAATTTGAATTTCTGGATGCAGCCCACGACATTTTTCTCAGTCGTCGGCAGATCCGACGTCCCCGAATGGAAATTTTCAGAATCGATTCACTCACGCGCGAGACGCGGATTGCGAAAGGAAAAACTCCTTCGCCGTCCCCATGCTACTTTCTCCGGGGAGCTGCTGTCTGGCTGCTAGGCGATGACAACAAACTCTCCGCTGCCGAGCGCCAATCCTCTACCGTCAGTTTCCGAGGGACATGCAATGATTTCAAACGGGGACAAATGACTAACGCCAAAAGGGAGTGTGTCGCTTCATAGATTTGCTGACTTAAAGCATCAGCACATCGTGAAGCCTAGGAACACATTGAATCTGTACGCCGTGCGAGGGTAAAGGAAAACAAAGAGATCTATATATATCGAAGAAACTAGCATGGTGAAAAATATCCCGTTTTTTTAAAGATGCTGAGAATAGTGACTTATCATTTGTTACGTGCATCATAACGCATATATTTTTCATAATGTATGCTCACCTAGACGATGAAACCGAATTCTCGTCACTATTCCATACCCAGTAAGGGGGCATTCAATCGTAAATTGATTACATATCTTTAAAACAGCTACACATCCAGGAAACTGCATTTAAATAATTTAGGGTCACTTATTTTGGAGATTAAATGAATGGTAATATTTTTATTAAGTCTAAGTAAATTATTACTTTATTAACCGGGGCGTATAACATAAGATATTAGTGCATTTGAATGAAATGTGATTTAATAAACAGTGATGCTGATTTATTCTCATATAATACTTTTAAAAGCTGAAAAAATCTTTTACAAATACAGTATTAATTTGAGGCAAACCCTAGGGATGTTTTGACGAAATGCTACACTATCTCAGAGTTGAACGACCTTCCGACAATGTAAACTCTTCACAATGCAAAGCAAGCTTGACGTCATGTATTTTGTGTTCATACAAGAAATATATTTCACACTTTTACAAGGATATCAATTAAAAGCATTCAAAGAGAAAGCCTCCAGCACGGAGAAAGACGTGATGCCATCATCGTGTGAAAAAAGCTATTTGTCGTCGGTGAATAGTGATTCCCATCATACGCTGGCTATAAATGAAGTAATGCTTACCTCTCGTCTTCAATACAGCAGTGAGCTTAGATGAATCGCTCTTTTAAGCACATTTCTCCAAGCTCAAGATAGCCGTGACTACCTCCAGACACATCGTCGGTAAACAAGAGCCACCGCTTCTCACGATGATCGTCATGAAAACATTTTTATCGAGACTTTCCAGCGACGCGGTGAATGCGCAAGGAGCTTTGTCTCTATTTTAAACCACACCAACGGATTCTGAAGGACAAAAAAAGTTGTGAGGGAGAGCGTAAGTCTTGGCCGGGAGAGCGGAGGGTCAGGGGTCAGGTTTGAATGTCTTAGTCAAGGTCTTTATTTCCCTCGTTCACTGCGTCCGGTTGGTCGAGAAACGTTCGCTCGTCAAGCAGACATTTCACTGGACCAGTCACTCCCTTCGCTTTTAGGGTGTTGGTTCAAGACCACCCTGGCTCGGTCCCCGAACGATTTCGACACTCTGGCATCCAGGCGATCACTCGAAAAACGCTTTCAAAGCAGCGCTACGCCCTCTCAATCCGTCCGAGGTGTATAGCCTGGTTTATGCCTTAAAGCTGACTCTTATTATCATGAATATTTTAAAAAATTCACGCTGAGAAAAGCTTCCCCCTTTTCTGGCAAGGGCTCTCAGAGACGCGTTCCTTGAGAGTACTGCACTACATAGAACGTTTTCGGGAGAGCAAGAATCGTAGGGCAAAATCCAATGGAAAAAATTTTAACATTATTTGCTCACATATAAACTTTTTCTTGATTAAAGCTTTCGAGGCTCATGGTGATTAAAAGAGCCAAAATCCCAGCATCATTCTTTCGAAGAAGTGACCAGCAGTCGCTCACGAAACGTCGGGGCAATCTCCACTACGTAACGTGGCATACGTCCGTATGTCTCTTTTAATCACATCAAAACTGCTCAACACGCTGCGTACCGGGGTATTTTAATGTCGAGAAACGACTTACCTGAATGGAGGTGCTCAGATTGAAAATATTTACCAGTTTGGTCGAACGGCCTGTTGTTTAAAAGTGGTTAAAAAGCTAAATATAACACCACCTATTCAAACATTACGAGACGTCAATTCATAATCAGCAACGAATATCAAGTACCAAAGTACTTCCAAATACCAATAGCATTCTTTAAAATTGTTTCCTTATTTCTTTTAAAGTTACTTGACAATGTATTTAACTACATATATTTCATGTTTGACGAGGGATTAGATGGAAGATGGGTCTCTCTAGTCCCAATCTCGCCCAATAAAGACGTTTATTATAATTATTAAAAAGGTGACGTGCCTAAATGACGAGAATCTTCGTCCTCCGTACGTAACGTGATAAAATGAGCCCAAAGTGGCAACGTCAATCAATTTTTTTAAGGACCCGACAGGGGCCTTCTCTACGTAATCCTCTTCCGAGCGTACGTGGACGAGCCTGCAGTAGCAGTCAACTTCGACGCGTAATCAAGGCTTAAGGGTGTTGGTTCAAGAGCATCCTTAGCTCACTCTCTGGGCTATTTCGACACCTTCGCATCCAGGCGATTATTCGACCGCTCCCATTAGAAAACACTTTCCAAGCCCCGTCACGCCCTCACAATCCATTCGAGGCGTAAAGATATTTCCCAATGCCACCCCTCCCGCGACCCCTTCCAACTCCAACGCACTCTTTTTGGATTCGGTCACCACCGCGTTTGCATGAAAAAGCGAGGATGCACCCCTCGACGATGTGTAAATAGCAGCGTGAGGCAGAGCGTAGGAATTCCGCGAAAGCTTCACGGAGAATGAGAAAGGATGACAGGGAGTGGAGGTACGATTCTATTACGACCGATTGCGTGGAAAACGTTGCGATATTTGAAGAGCCGAGTATGCGTCTACCGAGTCCTCTTTCAATAAATGTCCTGGAAATAAATGGCCAAGTAGAAGGGAAATAAATTTACTAATGTTGTGGAAGTAGAATTATTTGGAGTCATGAAATGACATATCTATTCAATGGGTTATTTTTTCGAACTGCGGAGATTAAGTTAATATATGATCTATTTTCACCATTAAAGTCAGTAGTTGCACTATTTAGAGGTTTTACCTGAATATGAATATCATTAGGTACTAAGTACTATTTTTGGATTTCATTAATGCCAAAAAAATTGCAGCTATATCATTGAATACGTTTTTGCGACCAGGAGGGAGACATTATGGAGCATGATTGGCCATTAATTAGATTTGAATCCATAAAAAATGATTTTTCTTGGGTTTACGAGATTATGAAACCCTTGGCAGCTCAAATAATGAATGAGGTCACCTAAAGCGGATCACCATTCATATCCAGTGGAGTGTAAGATCCAAAACTCGGTGGCGCTCGGTGGTGGTCACGGATTCGAATCCCGCCTGGGAAGGTCGCTCCAATTCAGCGAATGGATCTTCGTATACGTTTGATTTTAAAGTTTAAAATCCCGATCAAAGACCAATGGTGCTGTTTTCGGTGGTACAGGAATAAATAAAAAAAGGATTAAATAAATAATTATACAGGTAAATTCAAACAAATATAAAAATAATTAGGAAGAAAATGGAAATAGAGAAGCAGATGCTTCAAACAGAATTTGAGGACTCTAATACTCTCTCATCTTACAAAAAAAATCATGCTCCACTTGACCTCCACTGTCCTCCTTTTAAGAATCGAGACTGCTTCGAAAAATAAATACAAATCGAAACACCAGCAAAGTGTCACACGGAGAAATACAAAGAGGTGGTCACGTCACACGGGAAAGCCGGGCGACAAAATCGGTTCACTTGGCAGCGGTGTCCGTCCAGCGAGGACTATAATGGGCGTGAGTGGGGAGGATGGGGAGGAGGAGGAGTGGGAGGAGGATCTGTCAAAGCGGAGAGGCGCCACTGACAGCGGGATCGAGGAGGGTGGGAAAGACATCCGCCTTAGTTCCCTTCGTCCATGAACAGTGTCACCCCGTGCTGTGCCCACCCATAACACAGTGGATGAACTGCTCCCCACGTTGGAAACAAAAGCAGCAGGAGTTAGCGCAGAGAAACGAAGTTATATTTATTTATTATCGACATCCCCGTAAACAGCACATGATGGCCTTTTACAACGAGGGTTTCCAACATTAACAAATTACAAAACAAACATCCATGTCATGGATAGGGATCTCCTATCCAGGCGGGATTCGAACCCACGACCTACGGTTTGGCAGGCGAGGACTTTACCCCACCGCCACCGAGGCTGGCAATTAATATATCATTTGCAGGTTAACCTCTCGGGTTTCATTCAGCAGGTGACTTCTTTATACTTTGACATGTTTCGATGACTTTTTCGCTAACTTTTACCCCAAAGTTACACAAATGGAAACCCAATAATTGTACCTGCAAGTGATATGATGGGAAAGCCCCCCGTTCCCCCATGAAAATGCTCCCCCCGTGAGCGCCTCGTTGGAAACAAAAAGCAGGAGTTTATTCAGAGGAACGAAGACAAATATCATTTGCAGGTAAATCTCTCGGGATTCCATCAGGGTGACTTCTTTACACTCTGGCATGTTTTGGTGCTCTTTACGCCGAATTTTACCCGAACGTTACCCGATTAGAAATCCTAGAAATCTACTTGCTGGTGATATAATGAGAAATTCTCAAGTATTTCTGCCGAAAATATCATCGCATATGTTAATTCCTTAAAAAAGTTGTTTAACTAAAATATTTTAGAATGAAATTACCTAGAGCACTCTTCTCAACCAATTTTAACACTATCATACGGAGTAATAATATATTAAGGAGTACTTCTATAGGACAGGAGCATGGTGTTCATGTTTTGTCAGGTCAGAGAATGAAAAAATAAATGGAAAGAGCATGTACTGAGAATACCTCAAGAGGTTTTCCAAAGCAGACTTAATGATATAACTTTATATTCTAAATAAAAAAAGGTTTTAAAGTTATTTTTTTTAAATTTTAAATTAATTTGATTGACAATTTAAAACCATTTTAATTATTTTAATTCAAAATATGTTTGTTGAATCTACCAGTCTACCAGACGTTGGGCCCGAACCCCTGAGAATTTACGAAATGAGGGAATCTTTTAACTCCCCCTTTAATTCGCTCCTATTTGTGTCGTTATTCCTAATACAGTCTTTTCAAGGGGCGTCTCTTATTCACCAAAATTGTGATGGAGGAAGTAATAGTGTCAGACCACAGGATTTGTGGATGAGATTGGGAGAAGTCGAGCAACATCCGCCTCCCTCCTCGTGAGCTGTGTCAGCCAGTGTCAAGCCCACCCATCCCGCAGGGGATGAACTTCCCCGAGACGCCCCCAATCAAACAAAGAAGGCACAAAACGATTGACACGGATAATTTTCCCCGACGACTCGAGTGGTAATCGCGGGGTATCCGGAGCGGTTGACTCCTCACGATTCTTTCTCTCTTCCACCCATAGAGTATGGGAATATCATTTCATTTCAAACGAAAGGCGATCGAGATTGCGGTCTAGTCATAGCGGAGAGATGGAGAAAGCGCGATTGACAGGAGCGGATAAGTGGGTAGATGGGATAAGCCCGATAGGAGAAGGAAGATTTTAGGAGAAAATTAGAACAGGACATATAGGGATAAGAGTAAGCGGATATGGCTTTTCAGTGCCGACAGTTGGGAGCTGAATAGTGACGAGAGAAAATGTTTCACAGGAGGCGAAAGAGGAGAAAAAGATGCTGTTCGATGGACGAGGACCGCAAATTGGCATGTCTCCATTGTACTATTCACCGGGCGCATGTTTTTCCAAGGGTAATTACCGAGGTTTTTAAAAGAGCAATCCAGAGCAGATGCATACCAAAAATATGCGGGAACTGAATTCCATTCCGATGAAAATCCCCATAAAATGCAAATTATACTTAGCAAAACAAAGCAGAGGCAATTGAGAGGATGAGCTAATTGAGCAGTGAGCATGCCATGAGCACATTTTTGTAAAGGCGTTATCGATTTTTTAATCACACGTTTGCCTTTTACTCTTCCAGGAAGAGAAAAACTCGAAGAGGAATGCAGAAAAATATGAGAAAATAGGGCAATATTGTTTCCCACGGAGAAAAATGTTGCCCTTTTTATTTACACCATACTTTTTATATTATATCATAGGTATTTTTAAACATTTTATCACTTAATAATACGTTTTTGAAGGGCCGAAAGCAGTCACCATGTGTGTCGCTTGCTGAATATGTGACAAATATGAAGCTTTCATGATAATGCTCGGAGTAAATTATCTAGGTAAGGCTTTAGTTCCTGATATATTACAACTAAGAAGGTAATTTACAAGCAATCCCATAAAATAATAGTAACTGCATCATTCCTAATTAAGAATAAAATCTATAGGATAACTTTGAACCATAAAGTGAAATAAGCGTTGCATATATTCTAAAGAAATTAGATCAAAACTGAAGATACAGAAACAGCTGCCAAAAGGGACCAAAAGGTATCATTATCCATTGATATTTATGTTAAAAATAAAGGTGACATGTAAGCTGTAAGTTTTACATACCTACGAAAACAAATTGTACTGGAACTTGGAGAGGAGCAATTTAATCCGAAAATACGGAGCGGAATCTAGTGACGCAATCCAAAAGATCCAATTTTCCGCAAATGAACGCTTCCGGTATACTTTTCACTATTTTAGGTTGCAGCATGGTCTTATGATAACCGTCAGAGCGCATATGATTCCATCGTGGAATTTAGACAATTTTTAAACACACAAACAGCGAGAAGCTAATTTTATTCGCTAATATTACTTACATGTACTTCAATTTTTAGCGAGTCCTATCAGCACGGTATTCTGAGTCATTACGCGTTTTAGGACCAGTATCGTATACAGCATCATTTACGAAGTACCCGGTGCACATAGGAGTGAAAACGACCAAAAATAATAATAATGAAATTAATTTATTCTTGATTTCATCACTCAGCACACTTTTGATAGTTGAAGAAATTATTCTCTGGAATTAGATATCTCTGTGGTACGAACTCCCGCTGTGAGGTCTCCGACTCAAGCATTTGCCGTGGAATCCTGAATGAATTTACAAAAGAATTCTTGCTCTTGTGAGACAAATTGAGGTTACTATAAGTCTCGCCAGTTGTAATACATAGTGCTCAATGCAGAATACATTAAATTTTATGGCGGTCATCATATAATCATTATAGTAAGATGGAAAAGTTTAATTACACAATGCCTGAAACAAACTCCAATGCATAATATGAGACACGTTCAAATATTCTTCACATCATACCTATCCTTCAATTAAAATGAATTGAATATTTTAAAAAAGTAATGGGAAAAGGCACAGGTATTGCACAGCTCCATACCTGAATTCGCATTCATTTTACGACAGTACGCCGCTCACCAAACGATAACTAATAACTTTCCATTCAATGCCGACAAATGGCTTCGCTAGATTTACGAAACACCATTTAACAATTTAACCATGAGCGCACAGAGGTCTTTCGTCACCGGTAAGCCTCCGCCCTCCTGGAGCGAATATTGGACAATGGGTTCGACTTCGACAGCTTTGGGTTAAGGTTTTGAGGGCTAAGTCACGACTTTGATCCCAAAAGGGTCAAACTCGATCTGGAGTAAGTCATTAATTACTCGGTTCGTGTGGGCGTTGGCAGGAGCAGAAAGATTCTTAGATCACATTGTGTGGGACCGGCACTTGAAAAGGCACAATGTGTCGAAATTCGAAAGACAACCTAGAGGCTCAGACAGCGCCTGGCGCGGTCACCGAAAGGCCCTCCGGGGACCATTCGTCGTCCGAACGTGACCGAGCGAATGGAGCCTAAAGAGACGTTTACGGAAAACAAATCCAAAGAGGTCCCTCGCCACAAAGACATGAGGGCGTCGTGGAAGCGAGTGTCGTGTCGCTTCCACCCACGACCAAGCGTTGAAGTCTCCAGAAACGTAACACCGGCTGTTGAAGTCTCCGTAATGGTTACGCCAATCGTTGAAGTCTCCGGAATAGTAACGCCGGCCGTTGAAGTCTCCGAGGGGGTTTAAATCATTATAAACACAACTTCATTGAGCGCTATTTCTAATGGCCGTTTTACACGGGGCACGCCATTCCGCATGTTAGCACTGAAAGCTTTTGTTTAAATTGCGAGTATGCGAGCTCGGAAATATAGGAGGGACTATTTTGCCATCTCGCATTCCTTCTAGCAATTCACCACTTTAAACGACGTAACTTTGACTGCACCTTCAAACATACGTCAGATTGCGCGATAACGAGCCCCGTGTAAAACGGACTTTAGGAAAACGAGCCGTTTCTACCGTCCGCCGCCATACTGGCGGACGTATGAAATTGAGTATCCCTATGTGACACAGTGCTTAAACGTTTGTGAGAGGTGCCCGTCAGAGGTTTCAAGGTAAGTCTGACAGTAAACCTGCATCTCACAGTGAAGCTGAAATAAACTTTCTCACATGGGCGGGGAGAGGCAAGTGCTACTAACATCTGACATAGTTCTATGCCTTAGGCAAATGAAAGTATAAAGGTTAGCACGAATTCCATTAACAACGTGCCATACCTTTTCCTTAAGGTTTCCTTCCTCTCGTTAAGTGAGTGGTTTTTAATAACTTCCTAAGAAAACCCATAGTAGTAACCCTTAAAATGTTTATGTTGATGATTTGTAGAATTTTTCCTCTTTTTTAATGGCATATTAAAGCTGCTATTGTTTTAATCTTTCAATTCCGGCTTCACAACTTGGTTTGCAAGTTTTTACCTTCTACCTGTGACCTAAATTCATCAAAGAGAGTGCAGATGAACTTCGGATCGTATGCAGAACGGGTTTTATGCATATTTCTAAAACTTTTCTCCAAGATTGGATTATTATGGAGATAAAGGTATAATTTAGATAACCTTACATTCCTGGTTCAAGTCAGCCTCGTATTTTCACCGAATACATCAATGACATCTTATGTAAAAAGAAAAAAAAAACGAATCCACTCATGCTTATCAAATTTGTACAAAGGCTGTTAGGTTTTACTTGCTCTATGTGTGAAGTTGGAAGCATGGAAGACTTTTAATCCAGTAAATAGTTTGCTTATATTAGTTAAATAAGTATTCGTTAGAATAAGTCAGTAAACAACGTCAAGCTATAATTTTATATATTTAATAAATTTTGGGGAAAGATGAGTACAAATTTCCATGATTTTTATTATAGATTTCTACCGATTAAGGTAGATTTCCATGGAATATTCAAGAAGTGATATGGGAGCCTCCCTTTCCTTCCAGCACTGTCTTCTTATAATTTGCAAAAAAATTAGAGCACATCAGAAATTAAGCTACCTTTTAAAAAGAAACGTAAATTTTCAAGCATGGCGACAAAAGTGAATATGTCTTATTGAGATGCCGTTGACCACCCTTCTGAGTCTCGTAAGTATAATTTTACAAAATGAATATCAATATCCAAGCTTAGCTTGCGTAGATATGTAAGCATCTTAAATTTTTACCAAACCAATTTGTTTGGTATGCTTACACTTACTTGTTAAAGCAAGAAAGATTATTTAAAAAACGTATTACGCTGCTAAGAGCTTTCTCTCATTCAAAACAATAATGTTATAATTAAATTTAAGGAGATCGTATTTTTCGTTTCACACACGTAAGGCTTCATTGATGAGGTATTTATATCAATTTTCAATTTTTGCTAATGCTTCCATGAGCACTATCTAAAACCCACAGCCATGCTTAGGCCCACCAACCATGATTGAAATCCACAACCATGAACCAACAAACCGATGATCGGCGACCAATAGGCATATAAAATGGCAGATGATCGACATTAACCTTTAACCAATATTTTCTGACACATCGCTCATGTATTAACCAACCAATTTAGCCAAAATGGCGGAAATGGTATTTTTATAGTCACATCCGAAGAAATGTAATGTCTACTCAGCAAAAAAGGCATATAGTACATACTTTCTCGAACTTTGAAATCCTCCACTTCCTCTGGCATCGCCACTGTTGGATGCGCAAACCTTCTCTTTCTTATCCCCCTCCTCCTCCGGCGCCTCCTCACTTGAAAGAGCTCATCCCCAATTGTTCAAAGACTGAAGCTGCCAATTCGCCATCCCTTCCGATTCAGCACGAGCGCAATTTCCCCTAAGCAAGTGCGCCTTCTCGCTCTCATTGGTCCGATGCCCGGCTTCCCCCACCCCCTACACTATCTAGGTCGCTCTCTATACTGATATATATATAAACACGCGTCTACTAAAAACGTACATTTTTCAAGGACACGCCTTTCATTTGTTGCGTTTTTCGGTCGTTTGATAAAGTACAACGATTTAATCACCTGGTCGGATGGGCCCCGCGAAAAGCATGGATCAAAGAAAGCCGCAAAGCGTGGACGCAAAGGGGATTTTCGGCGTTCTTCTTCTCGAATCACCAAGCACAGCGGATCATGTGTGCCACGGCTTTCGCCCGATTAATCAACGCACGACCTAAATCAACAGTGTTGTGTTACGCTGGGATTTTTTTTACCACCTTCTTTCTCCCTTTTTCAGCCTAGATACTAATTTTTTAAAGCTCATATCTCATTTGAAAGTTGAGTCCAATCGATTTTCGTATTGAGGTATCTAATGAAGGTGGTGTAATATGAAGTTGGTGAAGAGATTATACTTTATTAATCATTAAAACTTTTACTACCCCTTATTTTTGTAACACTAAATTCATTCAAGTAAGTGTAAGCATATCAAATCAAATGGCTTGGTGAAAATTCACATTCAAAATGCTCACATGTCTACCAAACATCGATACGTGACCTAAATCTACCGTGTAATGTTACGTTTGAAATTTTCACCACCTTGTTCCTCCCCGTGGCAGCCTAGATACAATTTTTTTGAAGCCTGTATCTCATTTAGAAGTTGAGTTTAATCGACTGTAAACGATTTCCGTATTGAAGGTTCCCATCTAGGTGGAATAAAATCAAGTTAATGAAGAGGTTGTACTTTAATGATAATTAAAATTTAACTCTCGTCTATTTTACTGACACAGTAAACGCATTTAAGTAAGTGTAAGCATACCAAACATCAATACGCGATCTAAAATTTTTGCCGGCCTCGGTGGCGGCGGGGTGACTGCCAAACAAGAGGTCGCGGGTTCGAGTCCCGCCTGGGTAGATTTCCCCTGTCCAGTGCATGGTTGTTCGTGTAAGTTTAATTGTTAAATTTGTTGAATACCCCGATATAAAACGGCCCTCGATATAAAACAATAAATCAGCACTGCTGTGTTATGGTGGGATTTTTTCACCACCTTGTTCCTCCTTGTGTCAGCCTAGATATTCATTTTTTAAAGCTCTTATCTCATTTTGAAGTCGAGCATAATCGATTGTAGACGGTTTCCACATTGATGATTCTCATCAAGGTTGAGGAACATCAATAATTGATGAGGTTATACTTAATTTATCATTAAATTTTTACTTCCGTGTATTTCACTACCAAAGTAAACACATTCAATTAAGTGTAAATTTACCATACAAAATGGTTTGGTGGAAATTCAAGATGCTCACGTATCTACGCAACTTAAAATTGGCTATTGATAAATTATATGTAAAATTAAAATTGAGAGACTCAGATGGATGGTCAACGGCATCTCAATATGACCAATCCATTTTAGTCGCCATGCGTGAATTTTTACGCTGTTTGGTTGAAGTCCTCTTTCTCAGCAAGTTGCCAACGTTGTTCGCTAACTATTTTGCAGGATTTTCATCTTATGGATCTTTGTCTGGCAATTTTTAGGGTGATTTATTCAGCAGGGGCATGCACCTTTTCAATTTCCATCGCAGAAATACAAGAACCACCTTACTCAAGTGTTTGAGTGAATTTGCTGCCACCCTTGTTAAAATGTCTAGGCGGAACACTGCATTTTGAGAATGATGCTAACATTTTAGTCGACCAATTTTTCGTGGTTCGGTTCCACTTGAACGAACACGGATCCCACGGCGTGCCAAAAGATGAGACCGGAGATAAACGGTGTCAAGCGAGTTTGGGAAAGTCGGTTATTCTCCGAGCAAAAGAGGAGCTCTTCGTGCTAGTCAGTCAGCTCGATGGATACAAAAGCTTTTTGCCGCAGCGAACTATGCTCCTCACTTAACGCCTGTGAAGGTCTCATTTGATTCATCTCCCGATACCATAATTCGTTCAATTAAGTCTGCGGCGGGTTACAGTCGACCGCCAGCATGGAAGCTGGCCCACAAGGCGAACGCAAGGACCTTAAAAGCGATGGCATTAGCATAAATAATTTGTTTTTTTTTTTTAATATCGCCATTGTTCCCAATCTGAAGAGTCAATCTGTTGCATGACTCATCTTCGGCGCGTCTCCGATAAGGTGCAAACACGCAAGCCAGGCTACGTCAACCAGCTTAGGCGTCCAAAACGCAAACGAGAGCCACCAACCGTCACGAGAGCGCTTTATTTACGGGAAAAGTTACCGAAATATTCAAGGATGCGACTAATCGACGCATCGTGATAAGTACACCACGAGCTTAGAACGCGGAACATAGCGTGATGGTAAAGGATTTAAAGCCGTCGAACTTCGGTAATGTAACTAAAAGTGCTCCTCGTTTAAAAAAGACGTGGACGAATTCAGTAAGGTAGAAGGTTTCATTGTATGGTTTGAAAATACGAAAAAAATCCTCAACATGTATCTCACATTTTCTAAAACTCTAATAGTTGAGGTTAAACCGTGAAGCATAATATAGGTATGTCGATTAATTCACTTTCTCTGTCCTCTGAAATACACTCAATGTGCGTTTTAGCATGATAAAAACAGAGGTGATACGATAAACTGATGGCATTTCTTCGCAAAATGGCAATTATTTTCGTTTTGAAAATATTTAACGGAACTTCCGAAACTACATCGGTAATGCAATTACTTCATTTAGACTATAATTTTAGGGATAATTCATGCCCCCAGGATCAGAAAGTGGCTTTATTTTTGTAGCCTCTTTTGAGTTTCAAACTTTAGGCTAACTCAGCAAAGATCCACCATCGCCGCTAGCCGGCTTTCTCTAAGGCCAAAAGTATTTATCCCAAACAGAGTAGCTCTAAGCCCTGAGGACATGCAGACAAGTTTGAGCGCGGTCAGTGAGTGGCATAAGGCTAATAATGAAAAAATCAATTTTGAATTGAAAGTCGAGTTTTAATATTCAAAGATCGAGGAAATCGAGATAGAGCCATGATCTTCGAGTTTCGATACAAACTCGATTTTTCATCCTCGATCTTTCGTTTGATCTCAGCAGCGTAATTATAGGCCTATAATTACATCATCCGTCTCGAGTGAAAGACTTTTCTCTTAGCCCGGTTAAAATTGGAAAGGCAGGGACTCGATCATCAGGTAAGCATCTCATTCAGCTGATCTTTCTTAAAATTTTAGTGTTACCGAATGGTTCCAAGGGGTGATCTCAAAAGTTTAATGTACGTCCATTTGCTAATTTTCACTCCTGTCATGTAAGTATTACGAGTAGATTTTGTGAGATTTTTTCCACTGGGTAATGAAATGTGTATTATGAGTTTTTCGAACGAAGGATAAACATGGATTTGTGTAACTGTAATTTTGTGCAAAACAATTATGAATTGATTTTGCTCAATTTTTTACAGCTCTTCTTTGTATTTTGGTTATTTTTTGTGTGAGTAAAAAACATGGTTATGTACGTACTGTATAATTTTTTTTCAAAGAAGAACTCTCGAATTTAATCTGATTAATTGAACTTTTGGTTCAAATTTAGATATTTTTTAGAAAAAATGAGCTTTTCATTTCGATTAAACATCGATGAACCGTCGATTTTTCTCGATAAATCAACATTTTGGTTCATATTTCGATTTTTGTTGAAAATTCTAGCTTTGCATTTCGATTAAAAATCAATTGCTCGAAAAATCGATTTTCACCGAAATTTTTCCATCACTACATGACGCGGTCTAAAATAGGATCCATCTCTCTTTAGGTGATTAATACATGGGAGCGTCCGCGCGCGAAAACATTTCGTCCACCGGTGGTTCCTAGCGCCACCGTTAGTAGGTCACGGTCGCAATGAATGCCAGACAGCAATCGCTTCCCAACCATATGCATGGTAACGTTTGACGTCTAAAGCAGCACGGAGCAGTTGACACGCACACGAGTCACGCAGTGGAATTGATGGACATTTAAATTCTGTTTATTGCTGTTAAATAATAATTGAATATCATTTAATTCCCTGTAGACTCGTGTTCTTCGGAAGTAATCACTTGGCTTCTGTCCGAATCATGCCGTTATAAATCATCTATTCCCTTGAGTGAGTATATTTTTGACTAGCAAATAACGCGTTGATCTGAGCATATGCACGCTTTGATCAAAGCACAAGATATATTATTAAGTACGTGAATGTACAATTTCCAAGAAAATCAGTGTATCTCACGCTAGCGCCAACATTAATTCGTCACGTAGACAGAAATGTTTAAGGTTTTTTTTAGCGAAGATACGTATTAATTAACATTCCAAAGGACCGGAAATTTTCCATTTTGTTGTTCCCTCTTCGCTATATCTGAATGCTAAGAAATGCAAATTGGAAAAATAAAAAATAAAATATCAAAATAATATGAAAAAGCCACATAGCAAGGGTTACGATTTTTTAAAGTTTACAATTTAATGCATGAACATTTTTTCATTATTAATATATTCACTTATAAAGCCCCCTGAAAATGGAAAAAAATCATCAGATAATGGAATGAAAAAATTAAATTGGCTTAAGGGGCGAAAAGATGCTTAAAAAAACTAAAGCGAATGTTTATTAACTGTTCCTCGATTGAATCTCAAAGCAGTAAGGCTCAAGTCGAAAACTCAATATGGCCTTCTCGACGTAATCGCCTTCAGACTACGCAACTGAAAAATTAATTTCAAAGGGGTTCTACTTTAAACTCTTCTCTCAGAACTGTAAGCGAAGAGCATTTTGCCGATAAACTGCTCCAATTACTCACGGCGTGACTTAAGAGAGATTGATCTGGATGGCGTCAAAACGCGGTCTCATTTCTTCTTTACTTTAAGGAGGATAAAGAGAGCGGGAAAGATGTCCCAGAGATGCACGATTCTAGGGGATTGAGCCACTCTTTACGAAGACCGCTAATTGCGAGTTGAAGCCATACGCCAATGCCACCATTCCCGGAGGATTGATGCTTTTAAGGGGTGATCAGTGGATAGGATAAGTTGTGAGAAAGCACGACTTAACCATAATGTTGCTCTCAATTAGCTAAAGCGGCAAATTCACTCTCTAAAACATTATCTCTCGCTAGCCACAGTCTCCAATTTAGAAATCCACAGCATTGATACACAATGTAAAATAACACACCTCTGTTAAAGGAAATTGACACACAACCGTGGGAACCGAAGTTCAATCAGCGATAAGTATGTCCAATGGAAAACTAATTCATTCTCGAAATATCTAATAAAATGTTCGTCTGCTTAAATGTTATAACATTTTTCGGAGTTAATGATATTAGGACTGAAGACATTAATTTGCGGAAGTTATTGATGAGAGATGGTTCGATAATTGAGAGTTATTTACTTGAGCGAAAGGTGTAGTCCAAGAAGCCGCGGATGAATGTGATTCGGGAAATCTTCCTTCCTAGACTGCAGGGTTATTGAAAGTAATAGAAAATCTTAGATGTCACTCTAAAAAATTAAACTGTAGAAAGATACGTGCAATAATATAAAAATTAATAAAGAGGGTTGATGAAGCAGAGTCAGTATAATTATCTAAGGAATGATATGGGGAGAAATTAAATATGACTCTGAAAATGGGACTAATGTATTAGAATCTGGTATCAACAAAGAGTAGCAATATATTTCACACTAGTGAGGCAAGAAGGAGCACAGAAATAATAGCTCTTCTGAGTTTGTGAACTCCTAAACGAAGCTTATGTTATGTAACATGAGTGTTATAATACTTTTAAGCATTTTAAGTACCTAGTGGGTTTAATTATATGATAGGGTGGTTCAGTGACCTATTTAAATTGTTATAGCTATATGTATCTTGACTGTTTTGCAGGTAGTAGCTGTATGTTTACCTGTGAAGAGGTTTCTCGTTTCATCCGATCGCGTTGGGCTGCCGCAGTCATCTATCCCATTGAAATTAACGAACCTAAATGAGGCAAGTAAGTAAACGCATGGCCGACCTAAAATTCTAATATCTTTACGATTGTCTCATTTATCCAACAATGGCAGCTTCCATGTATTATTACTGATAATTATGAAAAATGTTCTCAAAGTAATCAAGTGCGTTGAGTAGAAATTGTGATGGGATATAAATTTCTATAAAAACGAAAGTCATAGTGCCAACGATTTTTCATCCATAAAAAGAAAAGTAACTCTTCAGTCACTGGAAGGGAATAAACATGAAAAAACACCATAAGAATCACAGAAAAACATGAAGTGAACGATAGCTTTATGACGCATGCCGGATTTTAAAATTTGAACAAGAGTTTGAAAGCCAAAGCTACTGCAGCCTTAGTGCTGCTGAATAGAAAAATAAAACACTTCATCTCGTATTGCTTCTTTATTGTGTTGCATGAGCAATCAGCTTCAATATACATGATCAATTATACCCGACTATTTTTTTTTCAATTCAAACACAAACGATAGTTACGATATGGGTAAACGCCAATTTTCCGAGGGGTGAATCCCTCGTCGAATTAAAAAAAAAAAAACAAAAATCCTCCTCAAATTGGTATGTAGGCCACCCTTTCTCGACTGTTGTCCATCGGCATTGCATTTGATCCGAGCGAGAAACCAACCGATTGGGTGACACGGAACCAGAAGAAGAAAGGCAGAAATGGACTTGGACATGGGCACTCGTACGCATACACGCTTCTCTTGATGCATAAAAAAAGCCGACGCGGTTTGGGGAGAGGAACAGGAAAGGAAAGTTTTTTCATGAATCGAAGAGAGAGAGACACACACATAGTTGGTTGGGAGGTGGTAGGAGGGAGATTGTCCCAGAAAAAGAGTCCTTCGTGTGGAGCGCGGGGGAGATAACGAAACGACGAAAAATGCGAGAGGAGGGAAGGCGTATTCAGTGGCGAGGGGGAAGTGGTGGGCGGGGAGGTAGCATTTGGGGGAAGGTCAGAGATTCCGGACGCATAATGGCAGTGGAATGAGCTACCTTGCACCCACGCTTTGGGGCGACGTGCGCGGAAACTGACTACCACCTGGGATAAGAATTTCCTTCTTTCTGAAAGTGCGGATTGGAAAAGGTTGGAGATCTCAACTACCGGTGACTAGGTACTTTTCCACATAAGTGGTCGATTGAAATCCTGAAATAAAACAGGACGAAAAATGTCTCAATTTATTAAAATAATGAATATAACGGTGATAAAAGCTTTGATTTTGCCAGTAGAGGCTTTTATTAACAAAACTCCGGCGTTAAAAAAATGGTTGAATTAGGTTTTGGTTTATAGAAAAAATAATCTCATTATTCAAGCCTTTGGATTACGTGCGCGGAAACTGACTACCAGCTGGAATGAGAATTGCCTCCTTTTCTTCTATTTTGCAGATAACGACCCGGATTTATTTAACTCTGAAGTTAAAAAAAAACAGTTGAATTAGGTTTTGGTTTAGAGCAAATATGAGCTCCTTATTCCACTCTTAGGACGACGTGCGCGGAGACTATCTAACAACTGGGATAAACATTTCCTCCTTTCTGAATGAGCGGATTGGAAAAGGTTTGGAGACCTCATGGCCGGTGACGAGGTACTTTTTCGAAAAACAGTCGTCGATTGAACTCTTGAAAAAAAATTAGATGGAAAATGTCTCCATTTATTATATTTATTACAGAGGAAACGACAATAATAACATTGATTTTTATAGCAGAAGCGGCCGTGATTTATTTAACTCTAACCTAAAAAATAAAAGCATTTGAATTAGGTTTTGGTTGATCGCAAAAAATAAGCTTAGCATTGCAAAAGCTGACTTCTTACCTTATTAAACTACTAGGGTTTTCAACGATTTTGAAACCATAGTTTAAAAAATAGAGTTGAGATGAGGTACATAAAAACTGATGCTTAAAAAAAGGAATGATTTCTATAAATTCTTATTTTACTTTGGTTAGAGACAGTGTAGTTCCAAAATGCTTGATATGAATACCCTACGAATAAAAACGACCAGGAGGAAAAATCCATTCCTTGTCATGACCATGATAAGTCTATCTCGATAAGTCTATGATTGAAGTCTCTATTAAGTTCCATTCTATGAAAATACATAATATGGTGCCCATAAAATTTAGTTTTTTTTCTCAACGAATACGGAACGGAACGTGAGTAACTGAAATACTTAGGTACCTACGCGAATTGAGAAATAAGTTTAAATCGAAATGTCGTTGTGAATTAGAATTAAGAAATCGCTTTCCTCCACAGAAAATTTAAGGTAAGATTGGCGAATTCGTGCTGTTAAAATTTAGGAAGAAGGCGAGGCGAATATTTTCAGACAGAGAGGTAGACTCTGCCGCCAATTTCGCCAACTTGGATGCGCCAACATAGGGGACGAGTTAGCGGCGAGGCTAAGAGAGATTCAAAGATTCCTGTGGCGGGGAAAAAGAATCTTGATAAGTCGGTGAACGGAGGGAGAGGAGTGTTTGTTATTGCATACGAAGGAATTTTAATTGGAAAAACATCACTGTCTCTGATGACCCACTCAGTTGTACATAATGAGAGGAAGGAAGGAAAGCGATTACCTCTCAAATCCGGGGTCCTCGTTCGAAAGTTATTTTCCGTATTTTTGGCGCGAGTGACTTGCAGATTAATTTTTACTTGGTTTTCCAGAGGTGCTTTCAAGCACAAGTAATATTCATCAAATAATTTTTACGGATGCCATAGAAATAATGTTGAAAGGACCACGATAGAAAGGTAAGACATGAACACATAAGAGAGGATTAATTTAATTAGTAATTTTCATACATAAAACCGCAATCGAGTGACATTCCTGTGTAAATAATTCAACTTCAGATTAAAATGTAAAAGCAATAGTAATTTTTCTTATGTGTTTTATGATTTAAAAGCTTAAAAAATCCTTACTATGGTTTCAGCTTTAGCTGCCAACAGGGCTCTGATGTAAAGTAATGATAAATATTACATTCGGATATACATGGATATATTCTTCAAGTTAAAGAGAGATTCAAAAATCTTTTTCCTCGGAAGGATGTTTGTAGTCCTAATTATTTATTTAATTTTTTCGCCATTTTCTATGGGTGAATACTAACAATGCATAGTTCGACTAGTGGTACAACGTAACTAGTAAAGACAAGCATCTCGCAAGCAATGCATGCGTTCTGTTCATTTGGTTCATGGAGCGATACCTGTTTGACGGTTGCTAACACAGCATGCGTTTAATTAAATATTTTTCATGAATGAAAGAGTGTAGCTTGGAGAATGTTCGTGAAAACTCATACCTGCCGAACACCAATTAGATGAATTTTAGGGTTCATCTTCATAATACCCTACGCGCCACCTCTGGGGTGTTTGGCAGGCAGGGGGTATTAGGTATGCACGCGCGTAGAGGAAATCGAAATAGCGTAGACGCAAAAAGGTATAATAATTTATTTCCGCGAGTTCTCCTCATTTACCCACCTTGCTTTCCTGAGAACGCTCTCAGAAATACATTCGCTCGTCGCGACCACGGGGACGAAATTACCACAGTCTCAACACAGTCGACTCATCTTACGCCCAAACGAGAGAGTCAATTTCAGCGGTGCGAAAGTTTCCTAGAATGACATACGCCAGGTGAGTCGCCAGAATTGTTTACCGCGACAGTAATTGAAGAACTTGCCACCTTAATGGCACACGTGAATACGTTTACACGAAGAGTCATTGCACGATCTCCGTAAACTATTCATCGAACGTCTCAATGAGTTACGTTGGCTATTGCTTTTCCTCGAGTAATTAAAAAGTAAAATGATCATACATTTACAATATATTTTAAAGCTAAATAATTAAAGAATTTAAGAGCTGGTAAATAAGTCAGTGGTTTAATGATAAGAATAATGGATTAAAAATAGGATAAGCACTCCGGTTGAGTGACTTAATAAAGAGCGTACATAATAAGCGGCAAATGTGGTAAAAAGATGGGCAGAGTGTTGCCGATGTGATAGTAGGGTTTAACTAAAAATTTCTGTTAGTAGCAACTGCAGACGAGTACTAGTTTAGCTGAATACCAAGATGTCAATATTATGGATGTAGTAGTACACAGAATGGAATAAAAGTTCCATTGCTCGATTAAATCATGATATTTAAAGTATAGTAGGACACATTAAAAGGTCTAAGTCATGAGCATCAAATCGAGGTTAGGAAAACTTCTTCTAATACGTGACTGGTGTGATAGATGCAGAAACTATTTATAAATTAAAAACACATTGGAAGAAATTGCTAACATTATTCAGGAGAAAAATTGAGAATATTACTAATTGATAAAATAATTTAATACGAGCACTTCGACGAAGAGAACAGCACTATCGAAATGGTTTGTCCAAAATGCGAACTTAAAAATGGTGTCTTGCTCTTAAAACATTTTGCTCGAGGGAGAACATGCTAATTGGGAATATTTAAAAATTTCATGGACCGTGAAATGACTCGATAATCGGCTGGATTTGCCGGAGTGCTTAAAAATGAATAGCTTTTAAAACCGAAAGCTGGCTCCCCGAGGATATTTTTCCGCACGCTAGATGACAGAGATGCGACTGACTTCTCTTCATGATCACTCATGCGGATATTTCCAAGGTCGTGGGCGCCGGAGAGTTTCTGATAGGTTCAAGGACCTACCAAATGCCTCCTTCAGCATAATAGACAGCGGAAGTCGGGGGTTACTGAAGCCACTAAATTTAAAATAAAACTTTCGCTCAATTTGGCCGAGAAATAAAAAGCAATCCGTATACTTATAAAAAACGAAGGTATTATTTGATTAAAATTTATTTCTCTTCGTAACATTTTTTTTAATATGAATTATTTTTTAACGTATAATCAATCCGTCTAATTTTTCGTACGGGGTGTTTCAATTGGAATCTGCAATACTTCAGAGGATATAGGAGGTGATAAGGATAGTCAAGGTTTGTAAATGATAATACCTTAAACATAATCTTCTAGTTACCTAAAGTTCCCCAAAACCTCAGAAGTTCGTATTTCTTGTATTTTTCTGGACAATACAGGTTATAATTATTATTGTTATTATCACTATCGCTATAGTTATAATTATCATTATTACTCCCAAAGGCATGATAGACGCATTCCAATACAATGGTTGAGGTCAAGATCCTTTTGCGTACATCGCGAATTTCAATGACCGACACTTTCGTTTCGCCTAAAGCTGAGCGCTAATATTTCATGGGAAATTTTTCGTAAAAGCATCGATCACACCTTCAATTGAGATTGGCTCGCCGTGCAATTTAGGATGGCCTGAGCGCGCCCACCGGTGGTGGAAGGGACTTAAGAAGAGTCCGGGTGCGGGCTCTCCATGTCTGATTGAAGGTCTCCACTCCGCCAGCGGCGTGGGCGGTGGCTTGGATCGGGGCTGAGTTATGACGCAAAATGACCCCAAGACGTCGGACACAATGAAAATATGGCACTTCCCGCGGAGGAATGGAAACCGTTTACGGCGACGAGGATTTATCTTCACAGACTAAGCGATAGGAGCTCCAAGTTTGCGAATAGTTTGCGTTAACTTCCCTTTAGTGGAACTATTTATAAAAAAATAAGTAGCACATCATGGACTTCAATGGACTATCCATGGAATAATACCATAGTTTCGCTTGTGGCGAAGTAATTACATTCCTAGTATGTGAAAAGTCTCCCTTAGGGGAACAATTAAAAAAAAGAATAGCACATCATAGACTTTCATGGTCTACCCATGAAATTATACCACGACCATGTGGTCCAAGTTTGCGAATAGTTTGCAATAACTCTGTGAATCAGTAGAAACTGTGATAGTGAAAGTTGATTGAGGCGTTGGTTAGGTCAATTTTTTCCAAAAATTTCAACGAAAACTTTCCAAGTGAATGTGGAGATTGGAGAGATGAAAACCTTACAGGATACATACCAGTTAATGCCACTGATATTGTAATAAATTACTGTATTATTTGGTAAAATTTCGCTCAAAATATAATTACTTTAATAATTCTGTACCCAACTTTTATTGCATTCTAAGAACCACTTAGGTAACTATTAGACTATAGGGGAACTATAAAAAAATGGTGCATCATGGACGAGCGAAGTAATTACATTCAACGCGACCCCACTCTGCTCACTTTTCAGAATACGCGTACAAAGAAGCATCGAAATAATGTATCCTTGCGAATATTCTAATAAGTTGGTGTGAAAATTTCGGATCATAAGTTCAAAAATCGGTGAAATTGTACAGAAACTGCAATAAACAGAAGCTTCTGTTCACCGTGATCACGTGCTTAATACAATTTGTATACGTTCACGTCAAATTTTCCACCGTAGCCATTTACTTTCCCCACATATCGAAAAATATTTTGCAAACAATTAATTTTGTGGGATTTTATCTACAACTCTAATGTGTATTTTGAGTGTTTTTTGAATGAATTTTTGTGATAACAGTATAATTAAAAAAAAGAATCGTCGATTTTTTTCGACTATTTGATCTTTTGGTTCAAATTTCGGTTTCTGTTGAAAAGTCGAGCTGTTCATTACGATTAAAATCGATTACTCGAAAAATCGATTTTGACCGTATTTTTCCATCACTGCATACGAGAATAGAAATATCGAGGACAATAATGGCAATCAGGATTTAATGAAAGCCAGGAAGGCTTGGTGAAAAATTACAATGTGATACTTAAGACCGCTTAGAGGAGAAGCAGCGACCCACGAGAACCGACACTGACGGGGGTGGACACGCAAAATGAATGGATGAGATACTCACGTAACCACTGTCGAGGATTTTTAAAGTGCCAGACCGCAAGTACCAACCTCCCAGCGCGAATTCGCACCAGGAAAAACCTCGAGGCTTAAAACGCAAATTATCTCAAGATCTCCACCCGCGCCGTACTTACGGTAATTGTTCTCCTCCTCGCCGAAACGGTCGGGCAGTCGTTACGTCATATTGCACACTCTTGTGTTACCCGACCCCACCATTTGTAAACTTCACGGTCGTAAAAGAAACTCCTCCCCACGGGCTAAGTCGTGTTCCCTCTCTTCACGAAGCCATCTCCGTGCGTATGCTTGCCACCGCTGCATACGGAGCTAATTATAATCACCCATTGCATGAGCGCGCTTCCGACCTTCTCTCCGCGAGGGAGACAAATCGTGTGAATCTCTGGACAGAGGTGATTGTTTTCGAAACGAAGTGCGTAGGAAGTCCCAGGGAAGGAGGGGGGAAATCATGAAGAAAATGAGAAACGCCTAGGAAGTTTGCCGGGAGGAAAGTGATCTCCAGCACACAACAAATGGATTTTCCTTAGTCGTAAATAATAGTAGCAATAACAGCTGGATTATTAGCTATTTGAAAGTACACTTAAAAAGCGAAAGAGAAAACATTGGAACATTTGTATTCTATAACCAGCGCTTTATCTTACACGCAATCACAGGTACAGTTTCAAAGTGCGATAATCAAAATTATGATTGCTTGAAATGCCGTACTATACATGCTTTAAAAGCGAAAGATAAAATTTATCCGAGTTCTATAACCAGCGCTGTATCTTATACGCAAACACAAGAACAGTTTCAAAGTGCGAAAATTCAAAATTATATTTGTCTTAACTCGGACTGGAACCAGACTCCCACTTTTCAGGATTCTTTCTATCATTTAAGGAGCCATGAACAATCTAACCATGAAGGCGACACTTAGGTAGTTTGAGGAAAAATAGTTGTAACTACATTGCTGTTCATAAGACATGTTTCATTAAAATCATATAACATTCTTACTTTGAGTAATCGTGTCTAATAGTATTTCGTTTTAAATAACTGAATTATTAAATTGAATCTAATCCAATTTATTTCCTTATGATATATATCTTGCAGCGATCAATAATCACATATCCTTGTGCTCTGAGGGTTACAACCGAGTGCAACTGTCTGGTACAACCGAAATTACAGGATGGTGTCACGAGATAATTTACCTCAAATTTTCAGTCAACGCATAACATTGACCGTCCATGATACATCTTTGGATAACCGTCCTATATATGAAAAAATGAAGCCGATATACTGATCACCATGGTCCAGTAGGGCGTGATATGAATCAAAATTCAAGGATGGATTATTAAATTAGATCGAATTTCATTAGGACTGAACATTAGAACTTTGAGATCCTTGGCGTCTTGAGCATGTTCCATTAATTACGTAACAATTCAGTTATCCTGTAAACTATGAACAATTACGAATGTTAAATTTATGGATAGTTTTTTCAATGAATCACATTGTTCACGAGAGTTAACAGCTATAAGCTGCGGCCTAATATTTGGATCATTTATATTTGGGAGCGGAAATTATTCGGGGATGGGATTCGCTACTTCAAATATCCTGATCTGCATTTTCGCCCTATCATCATTTCCTACTGCTGAAAGGGCGTTCCCACAATCGTACACGTCATACCATTGACGATGACGCAGGAAACTCCCCCAAGATCTTCATTCATCCATTCCCTTGCATCGTAGCTGCAAAACATGTCTCTGGGCTCGAGTGATTCATGAACGCAGGGAGTGGAGATACGGAAAAGGAGCAAAGCATGCCCTGATCGGGCGCTTACTCCCACTCTGATGATGCTATGTTAAAGAAGGAGTCATAACACGGCAGGAAAAAACCAAAGGTCACAGCTGAAGGAGATTTGACAATAGAGAAAGCACGCGTTGAAGGTCGTTGCAACATAAGCAAAAGTTGAAACATATCAAGAAGGTAGGGGAGATTAATAATTTAACAATCGGCAGTTTTACTCCACGTATCGATGTATATGTTAAATTTCCCGCCAAAAACATTTATTGTCCCCATATAGCGAAAAATACATGGCAAAAAATTATTTTCAATCGGCATGGGTGTTTTCAATCATATTTCATGCGATGAAATTGGCAAAAGTAAGAGGCATAATTATCTGTGAAGGATTTTCCACCATGAAGATCCAAGAATTAAATCACCTTACAATGCTGTCTAAAGCTGCGCCAAAATACACTAAAATAATTCAGGATAATTCTATGAGCTATTATGCTCAAGGTTCGCACTACATTCCTCATTCTAAATTTGAACATCGCATTGTAATAAAATGAACATAAGATATCCCCGTTTTATTATCAATGGAGTAAAAAATTATAAACAATTTACAAACCCGAAGATGATGGGATTCTGAAGTATGAATGATAAAAATATTCAGTTAGTAAGTACTTTGATTTTAATATGATATTAATGGCCATGCCCATGACTCATACTGTCAGTTTCATTCACCTTACTCAGGAAACAAAAATCTTGTCAATTCATCTTCCAAACGGCGGGAAGATTCAGGCAAGGGAAGACTAAGTCATCAAGACGAGAACATCTCTGGTGCTCACGAGGCAGGAATGCTCGTTTCAACACTTGCACGGAAACGAGTGGGTAATTGGAGGGAATATATTTGCTCACTTATGATTCTGGCGCAGATGTAGGGAGGTGAGTGAAATATGACGCGAGTAGCAATCGTGCTGTAACGTCTCGAAAGGGAATTCGTAAATAGCGTGGGTATACGGCGTGAGTGCGAGGGAAATGCGAGGGAAACCGAGGAATCGTGATCGGAAACCAACTTTTCCGGACTGTTAGAGGTTTTTCGCGGAGTAGCGAAAGAGACATTATTCGCACAGCAGGTGGAACAACACGCTTGGTACTTGCTGTAAAACAGTAAAGCACATTCCTGTTAACGGTTTGAAATTGCTTCAGAGATTCGACGAGATTCGACATAGGCAATTTTTTGACTATAATACGAGACGTTTAAAGAGGGCAATAAAGCAGTGTTTAGATCATTTGAAACACATTACTTGCATAAGATTATTTGTTAAGGTACGAAGATTATTTATTAAATTCTGGCTCACGCGTATTTCACTCCATGCTCAGATAAAAGTATCCACAAGACTCAAAGATTCGAGCTTCTTGCTATCGTTAATGGAGCTTTGAATGAACTAACCAAGAAGACGACAACGAGATAGTTAAATGAAAAATGGATGTTGCTTTGAAACTACATTGCTGTTCAAGGAACATATTGCAGGAAAATCATTTAATATTCTTATTTAGAGTAATCGTGTCATTTTGTGCTAATAAGAATTTTTTACAATACTAAATAAGAATTTTTACATTACTAAATTATATGTCAGCACGAAAACATAGCTAAAATTTTCGCTCTGAGTACGATTTCATAGCATCGTCATACTACAGTTGAGTATATTCTCTCACTGAAGGGTAAGATATTTCTGTGATATTTTTTCAGTCTCCTTTTGTTTTGTCCGTTTTCTCTTCCATTTCCAATTCTCCCATATTTAAACAATATGCCACATAGTTTAACAAAATAATCAGAGAGTGACGGCGGAAATACCACTTCAGCATACATTAAATTCACAAATATTCCTGCCTCCATACTTATTTTTACTGTGGAAGAGAATAGATTTTCCTAGAGTTCTCTAAATAATACGTATGAATGTCAGTCAGTAGATAGACTCTTTCCGTAGATATTAATATAGCATCAAATTACGACAGCCCGTATTTCGACAGGCAGAGAAATAAAAATTATAATCGTCATCTCCAACACGAGAATTCAGCAAAATTCTGTAATTTGTCGGGCCAATCTCTCATTTCCGTTTTCTTTTCCTATTGCCTGGAAGCGAGTTAGAAAAGTGAAATCTACCTTCGCCCGTGGAATAAATACCAGAGAAAATACCGTATACCTTTGTTGGACATGCGATACTCATTCGACTCAGCTGGTCTTTGTTTAGCCACTCATAATAGTTATTATCCATCAAGACAAGTCCTCATAGACAGAAATAAATATTCTGAAATAAAAGCATGGTAGACGATGGCAAGGAGTGAAGCTGAAATATCAACCACACGAAGGGACATTCTCAGTGTTTGAACACCTCCTCACTTCTTTATATACTTTTATTTGGATTTGTTATAAATCTATTTCTTGATAATTGTGGTTTTCTTTCCCTAAACTGTTAAAAGATCTCTTGTTATTTATAGATAGTATACCCAAATCATTACCTAATTCAAGAATGATCAACGCTGCAATTCTCAGTTTTTCATGTCATCAGCTATTATATTCCATTTCCTCTTCAAATTTATTTCGGCTCGTGAGGATTACTTGTGGTAAACACCTATTTATACACCAACGATAACAGCGAGGCTGAGCAGGATTGAAACTTATAGCACGATAAAAACAAAATTCTCTTATATATATCCAACTTCGGACGGCGGATTCCATACTTGATAAGAAAAACGACATTGTAGTGTTTATGATTTTGGAGTATAGGTCATGATTTAAATTAAATACACTTTTTGCCAACGTTTCTGAGATTTATTCTCCTTCCTCAGGGCTCTGTGATAGAAAATTTTCGTTCTCTCAGCCTCCCAGTATCGCTTTGGCTCACTCTAAAGCGCAGAGGATCGTGCTTTGCCTGTCACTCGACATATGAATAATATGAAGAATTATTCAATAGCACCTACGCTAGAAAAAAAAACGAAAATTTTCTATCACAGAGCCCTGAGGAAGGAGAATAAATCTCAGAAACGTTGGCAAAAAGTGTATTTAATTTAAATCATGACCTATACTCCAAAATCATAAACACTACATTGTTGTAATAATAAGGAAGGTCAGGAGAAGAAACTGTATTCATTGAAAAACGACATGTTAAGCTCCAGCAATTACTCCATACCAATGGTCTTTCCTACGTATACGTGGGACGGAGTACTGAACTCACTTATCGTCTTATAGAGGAAGAGTAGACCAGTCGAGCTCGGAAGGCAATTCATCAACTCGGTAATGGACCCAAGCACATGAACACAGCAAGAAAACACGTTCCACATCAGGGTTCCACATGTAAATTCATCCCACGCCTCTCTATTTCGCGCCCATCGGCCACGCTCTCAGCCTCCCAGTATCGCTTTGGCTCACTCTAAAGCGCAGAGGCTCGTGCTTAGCCTGTCACTCGACATATGAATAATATGAAGAATTATTCAATAGCACCTACGCTAGAGGGGTAGTATATTCCCAAGGAAGCGATTATGCTTATAACCGAACATTAATTCTACCAAGTTAATCCGAGCACATTCCATTTTCAACACTTATCGATGCATATAGGGATTTTCCGTCGACCGGTGCACAAAGTAAGAAAAGGAATGCAATGTTAATAGTATCTTTCGCTTTATGACAAGATTCTTTACCATTTATATTCAGTATAACGATTAGGGATTCCTTGTGATGCAAACTTCAGAGCTTAAAACGGAGTTAGGAAGAAAATATGTTACTCAAAAGAGGTTTATACATGGGGAAAAAAGAAAACTACTGAAAAATACAAATTGTATAGTGAATACGTACGATATCCTACAAAAAATTGATAAGAAAGGCCAGAGAAAGTAACCCATCCAATATTTTTCACCAACCTGTAACAAGTAGTTCCAATGACTTGGGTGGTGTTGCCTTCGAGAAATATCAAACAACCAACTAACCTGCAAAGAGGAAAAAAGGAAGTTAGAATTTCACACTATCACTTGTAAAAGATGATTCTCAATAATTAAAATACAATTTCACAATAGATTCCTGTTATGATCTTTACTTGCTAGTTTACTTATGAATAGTTTTAATAATCTGTCAATAAATAAACTTTCAATATGGCACAGGTGCAAGTTACTACTTAATGGTATTAATTAAAGCATGAACTCTATTCTCTCCATATGCTGGAGTGCTTTTTTCATACTTCTGCACTTTTGACGTCATAATGATGCCTTTAGTACGCAGAGGTCTCCTCAAATATCAAGTAAGTCTATAGCTAAGACAAGCATGTACACATATATAGATTAAGTACGCCGCTAATGCCAAGTAATTATATTTTCCGCGACCGTAAAAGATTGAATTATTTCTTAATCGGTGCCTGCAAACAATTTCAGAGAAGGGGGTATTAATCCAAGGTTCTTAGACTGTACCAAGGTTCTTACTGTAATAACCTTAGTATAAGTTTATTGGTACGATTAATTGACCATATTTTAGTCGTTTTTATACGAACAGTTTCTTGATCTCAACGCTAAAACTGATTTTTTTATCATAACCACACTCATATCTCCATAATATGGATTTCATCAAATTTAGACCTTTGTTAACTCTTAAAATGAATATGTTACACAATGCCAAGATATGATTTTCTTTCTTCTACCATGGTCAGCGATTAACGTGGACTTATTCGACAGCACCCTCATTCTGCTCTGGAGGGGGTAAGGGAACTGAAATATTTTACGTCCAATCACAGAAGAGAAAAAAATCTGCCCAGCTGTGCAATGGAACGGTCGGGAAAATGCCTTTGTTCCACGAGAAGGGAAAAAATATCGTCGGGAAAATGAAGAGAATGAATGAGAGGAAAGTTGACATAGATACGCCGCCACCAAGGCAAAAGACCGCAAGTACCTACCACCGACAGGACATGTCTTTGAAAACGACTTGCACAGGTATTCAACTGATTTTTTTCCAGTTCTCCCCTGCAGTATCATGCGGCATACAAAAACATTTTCTTTCTTCTGTATAGTTAAGGAGTCCCGGTATAGTTTCGAGAAAAATTTCTAAACACTTTCGTGTCAGCTTAAAGAGGTAGTCTGGGCAATGATGCGCGGTACGGGAAACGAATGGAGAAGCCGTTGACGAATATGAAGGTGGTCATTCTTTGCTCATTCCCTGCTGAGAAATTATAGTGAGAGGCATATACAATTATAATGGGTGAGAAGATCATATCAGTTAAACGTACGATGCATTCTAAACTCTCTTTTGTATTTATAGGGATTATTAGTCAGTGGCCAATAGCCACACTCAGGTGTTAATATTGTCTCTGACTACGATTTGTTGACGAAATTCATATCATCAATGTAGTTGGCCCCATAAAGCATTTGCTAAATATAAAGACAGTGCATTCAAAATACAAAGACAAATTTACGATTTAAGGCTACATTTACCGACTGTTGAACAAAAGGCGTTTTGCATTTACAAAAAATTTTCCCATGGGTATTTTTTGTAATCTATATGTACCAAACACTCATTTGCCGCGTCATAGCATTTCATTGCAACGTCCACTTATTGTTAGTATAAGCTAGCCACACTAGATGAAGGGCCATGTAGCAAATGAATTTATATTGAATCTAACAGTAACGCGTCATCGCAATTTTCTCTAACAGCCTATAAAAACCAAATTCAGCGAGGCCAACAACGGTATGGCGCAGAATCAACCATTTTTAGCCAATTTAATTTGATTTTTTTTCGATTCCAAGCATGCATTGCCCAAATAGTTTCAATAGAAACCTCTTTAACCTAGCTGTGGCTTTAGCATGAATGGTTAAAATTGATGAGGCAAAGCGAGAGAAATTGGATAGGGAAGGATGAGGCACGAGTGTTGTTCTACAACAAAGAGAGAGAGAGGTAGAAAGGGAGAGAGAGTTCGTCGACAGGTGTCGCGGGTGGAATGGGTAGTTAGGAAGTGGTCGGGAGAAGAGAGGGGGAGTGAGGGGGGGGGGAGTGGAGTCGGCGGAGGGCGTAGGAAGAAGGTTGCGGTGAGTGTTGTACGTGGGAAGACCTGTAGGGAGAGGGGAGAGTGTGGGGAGGGGGAGGATATTCGACCAGGGGGGGGAGAGATGGCCTTGAAAGGAGGGCATTGGAAGAGAGGCACGGAAGGAAGAGACTTTGGGGGGGGATGGTGGAAGGGGAGGTTTTTTTAGCAGCACGAGAGGGGGGGGCTGAAGGGGGAATGCGAAATATATGAATAAATTTACGATAAAAGACTGCATTTACCGACTGCCCTCCCTCTTTCTACCTACCTTTCTCTCTTCGATGCAATTTATTTATTCTCATCATCATCACTGTCCAACAATCCTTCAATAGAAGTTGAAGTTGTTTCGGGTTTCCCATCGGGTGAGGTTCTCCGTCTCTGCTTGATGCCGATGCCCTGATGACGATGGACGACACGGCCATTGAAACTTCGGCAGAGATGGAGAACCTCACCCGGTGGGAAACCCAAAACAACATCAACATCATCATGCGCCGGGAAAGCCTCAGATATTTCTTCAATCCTTAGATTGGTTTTACGTAGCTCTCCACTCAATTCTCCTATCAGCTAACCTTTTCACACCTACGCATTTCTTCTCTTTCACATCCCTCTTTACCTGTTCCATGTATTTTTTCCCATTCTTGCCATCCACTTGTCCCTCGACGATTGTCTTCATCAGTTCATATTGTCTTAAGATGTGGCCAATAAGGTTGTTCCGTCTTCTTATTAAGGATTTCATGAGGCTTCTCTTATCTCCTACTCTTCTTAGGACTTCCTCATCACCAACTCGGTCGATCCATTTGATCCTCATCATTCTTCTGTAGCACCACATTTCGAAAGCCTCTATTCTTGATTTCTCAGCTGCTGTCATTGTCCATGCCTCACTTCCGTATAGGAGCATACTGAAACTGTGTATCGTGACAATTTGCGAAGCATGCAGAGTTGGCCTTTGCGAAAAATTTCCTGGATCTCAAATGATAAAATTCTACACCTGTGGTAGATTTGCGTTCAATTTTCAAAAAACTGTACACTACTAAATATGGACTACTCTCTGAATAATTTCAAAATACGATATGGGAGACGCAGGAAATATGATACTGGTTATGCATTAATTAAGCTTATTTAGTCAATAATTTGTGATAAAGGCTCAAGTAAAATTCTTTTATTTGAACAAAGGACATTCAAATTTTGGCAATTTTATTGTTTACTCAAACAGTAAAGCAATATCTAAAATTCACAATTTTGTATATTTCTAGAAGAATATTAGGCGAGCTTCAGGCCCACTACACTGTTAATATTTGGATTGGATTATGAAAGTGGATAGATTTTTCAATGTAGGTACTCGAGATGAGTGGAAGGAAATATAGCATATGCTTGAGCAAATGCAGTGCACCAAGTGTTTAGAGATTCAAAAACTCAAATTGCGTAAGAAACATAAGGATTACAGTTTTCAAATTTTCTACTCTTGAAACCATTTTCTTTCTTTTCATTTAGTATCCAGAGAGCCTTATGATGAGATATACCGTGCAAGTTTGTGTACAACTATCAAGGATTAGAACACAGGCGTAAGGCGCGGAAAGCCCATATTAGAGCCATCAAAACGATACTATCCACTCAATTTAGTGTTTTTTTGAGAGGGCAGGTGAAAGGAGAAAGCGTATCTGGAGCAAATACAAGAATTACGCTCCATTGGACACGGATTGGATGGGTGACGCAATTTCCTTGCCAAAACTATGTGAAAATTTGAAAATTTTGGAAACAATCGACAGTCGTAATATAAGGAGATGGCGAACAGTTAGTTAGCTTCAACTACATTTATTCTCATCAAATGGCTTCATTATGCGCAATGTATCTTTCAGCTGTACCTTATAGATTCTTCATTATTTTTGCTACAAGCGTTTTTATAGAAACATTGCTTGTTTGAATGGTAGCGTGAATTCAGTTTTAAAATAATAATGATGACAAAGTTACCTCACAATAACTCCATTTCTATGTCGTTATTGTCAGATAAAAAATTGATGAGTAAATATTTATTTAATATCAATAATGGCTCTTTTCTTAAAACATTTTGGTGACTGAAAAAAATTGAAAGCATACTCAATATAATATAATTGGAAAAAAATCCATTATTCCGCTTTGTAAGCTCCGCTATTGTTCATGAACCTTTCCAATGCATTTTTCCCAAATCAGAGATTAGAGAGAATTAAGAAGGACTACACAGATGTTTTTCTACGCTCCACTTTAGTTGAATTCTTTTAGGCAGATAGTTCTCTATCCATCGACATGAGATATCCCTATGACGCATTGAAATCTTCTTAAGGGCCGACAAGTACACAAAGAAGTTTCGCCATACTTACTCCACAGCCAAATAAAAAAAGATAGGAAACACTAGAAGACGAAAAATCTGTTTAGGATCCTAATTTTAGCCATCCTTGATAAAGCCTAAGGTAATTTAAAAAGGTATCCTCTGAAACTACTTATATAATGCATAATATATTTAGATGAAAATTCATTATTCCACAGTGTAAGCTCTAATTTTCATTAGCCTTTATAACAGAGGCGGGTATAGGATTTTTTCTGGGAGGACGCAAGCGTCTGACAGGCACATGTTCTTCTCACACCTGAGATTTTAGGCAAGATGCTGCAATTACTGTACGAAATATTCTCTTTATTTTAATATGAAAGTTATTAGTATGAAATTAAATGATTGAGGCCCCGTAATGCACAAAACAATGCGAATGTAATTATGACCGTATAAATAATTTTGACTATTTTTCAAGAGTCTGGGGGGGGGAGGGGAGGTGCCCCTGTGCTCCCCCCCTAAATCCGCCTATGCTTTATAATGCACTTGTTCGGTTAATAGACATCATCAAATTCTACACTCTGAGAGAATTAAGAAGGACCGCACAGATGTTTTTCTACGCTCCACTTCAGTTGAACTCTTTTCAGCAGAGTTTCCATCGAGAAAAGTATCACCATGACGCTTTAAAATTTTAGACAAAGAAGTTTCGCTAGACTCCACCGCCGAATAAAAAAAAATATCGGAAACGACTAGGAGACGACAGATCCGTTTAGGATCCTAAACAAATTCTAAATTTACACGCTAAAACGAATCGGCGCGGGAGGGAAACCGCATCCTATTGTGTTCCACGTAAGTGGCTCCTTTTCTCCCGAGATGAGGTGACTCGCCTCCATCGCCAAGGTTACCGACCCCCCCTCCCTACTCTTCCAATCCATCCAAAGGTTGACAAAAGGACTCCCAGCATCCCCCGCCTCAACACCTCCCCCATCCCTCCCAATGATTATGTCCCCTCTCTCCAGGAAATTCCGAATCTTCCAGCAATAGCTCCAGCCGGTCGTGAGAAAACCATCGCATGGGTGGACGCACGGGTGAATGCGACGGAACGTAAAATGCCCTGGACACCGAACGTCCTGCGAATCCATCATTCGAGAAACTAGCCGCGCTTGGGACCCCACAAGGCAGAAGGGGTGAGTGCCTTGCAGTGGCGCAGCGAGGGGGGGGTTTTGGGGGTTAAACCTCCCCCCCCCAGAGCTCAGAGAAATATTTAAATTTAATCCATTTTACTCAATAGGATTGATATTACTAATAGAATTGTGTAAGGATTAATAAAATATCCCTCAGAAAGCCGTAAAACCCACCATTTTGAACCGTTCATTTTAAAATTCCGCAATTTATTAATCTCGCACCTATCGCCTATCCTAGTGGGTGTTCCATACCACCACACACCCCGGTATTAGTTGCACCTAAACCCCCCCAGCCTTCATTCCTGGCTGCGCCCCTGGTGCCTTGTTCAAACGATCGTTTCATGCCATTCCTTTCACTGATTATGCACTGAGATCGATAGACGAAAATCTGTAAAAAAAAGTGACGATCATTCCTAATTGTATTCAACATAAAAATGTGATAACTTGGAAAAAGATAATCTTCACGGCCAAAAGGCAACGATATTATGTGATAAAGAAGATGATAAGAAAACAAATAGCCGGCATCGGTGGCGACATCGGGGTAACGTCCTCACCTGCCAAACAAGAGGTCGTGGGTTCGAGTTTCGCCTGGGCAGATTTCCCCTGTCCAGGGCATGGTTGTTCGTGTACGTTAACTTGTTGCATTTTTTTAATACCCCGGTATAAAATAGCCAATAATAGCTTTATCCACTTAATCTTAAGATTAATCCGATGGTTTTTGATTAAATTATAATAAAAATACAATAAATATATTTATGCTTACTGGGATACGCTACGTTAAAATATCAAAGGATGTGAAAATTATTCGCTTGAATTATGAAGATTACAAAGATAATACTTGGAAAAATATAATCTGATTTAATACACTAAACGATAAACGTCTATGTGATTAATAACACTTTCTAATTCAGCAACTCTACGCCGTTTTTCTTAAATTGGCGCCATTGTCGGCGATTTAACTGTAGAAAATATTTGCATCAAATTTAATGCTGTACGCCCTAGGTTTAGGCGTAGCTCGTCGTCATATGAACCATCATCTATTGATGACATGCCAAGTCGAAATCAAGGTCTTTCAGTATTGAATTTACGTGAAATTGTCACTGACAAAGTTTTAACATTTAATTATAAGGTTAGTGGACGTAAAAAAGATAATCGCGAATGTTCCATGGGGGAAAAATCATTTGCCTTGTTTGGAATGTTCGTATTTTTATGCGAACTTGCAGGTGACTCCGTAAAGATACGCCGCTGTCTAGTTATCAGTTATTTCTTTGAATGAAATAATCAGGATCATCACGGTTCGCCTATAGAGCATGCTCGGCAAGTATGGCGAATAGGAGAGAAAGGTTCGTATGGGGGTCAATGTTTGAGGGAGAGAGAGAGAGAGGGATGGACATAAAAGTCAGCGGTTCCGAGTACGGATGAGCCGTAGCCAATCTTCCCCCGAGTCCATTTATGGAAACTTTACCTCGAAACTCCTCCAAGTTCAACCCTGATTCACGGTCTACCAAAATAAACGTCGAACCACGGCAAACTCTCATCTTCCGCGCGGGCGGATGTGAAGAACAAGGCCTTTACGATAATCCATGCCTTAATTTTCTCCAATATTCGAATACCCTCAATCAACTTTAGATCATCGCGGGAACACGTAAAATTCGTCGAAAATGGCTCAAAATAGCACATTTTAAGCACAATGAAGAACCAAGCTGTGAAAATAGGAAACCGATAGCAACATTAGGTGATGCAGAATTTACTCATTACTGTGTGTCATCCCAACTTGAATAATGAAGGTCACAACGATGAAAAATGTTGCATTGAGACTAGTGTTGGACTAAAATTATCGCTCAACTGGATCTAATGGCGTGTCTCGAGTAAGGTCCTAAGTTCAAATGAGAACTCCAACCATTCCACTTACTCTTGGCGGGAAAAATATCTTCAATTAAAGAAAAGTAAAATCAAAAGTTTGCCATTCTATGTAACTTGTTGATGGAATTTAAATAATAACGCTAATCCATATGAGTAAATGTATTGATATGATGTCACACTTGAACCTTAGGCCTAAAATGAATAGAGGCGATGGATTGGCTCAACGATTAGGATCAGGAAAATTCGGCACGATGATTACATTTTGTGCAAGCACCTATTTAACCAAAATACCACTCACAAACTCACCCTTGACTTTGACAACAAGTAGACATTTTGTATTTTAATTAGCAAAATTAGCGACGTAATGCAAAAGAGAACGTGATTTGGATTTTTCAGCTGTGAAATGCGATTTTCTTTAATTTAAGGGTCCACGTAGGTATCGCCCGTGACTGCCGTGGGTTTAACGTTGGCAACCAAAGATACAGTCCTACCCAGTCGCCTAGACAACTAGCATGCCAAAATTGGGGATAAACTCTCTAGCTGGAACAGTTGTTATGAAGAACTTATCCAGAATAATAAATTGAGAGTCACGTTGGTTAAATTATTTTTCATCTATAATCGATTACAGAAACCCTGAACTCATTAGTTTCTCGAGTATCATCAATTTATGCGTTCAGGCGCTCTTTTTTTCCATTTAGTAGACAACCTTAAATAGGTCTACGAATTTATTGCATAGGCTAAGTGATCCTTATTCTGTCCTCCACTTTGGTATCTAACTCAACATCGAAAGACTACTAAAAGTAAAAAAAATCATTTAAAATGATTATAGGGTAAGTCAGCAGCGCGAAAAAAAATATTTCGAACAATGCTTCGAATACGATAATTCTTCGAATAATTTCACTTAACATTAAATTTTCTTACCGAAGAGGAAAGACGACAAGGCGTAACTACCTTCACACTTTCCCACCCGCATTATAAATTCTGGATTAATACTTCGGAATCTCCTTTTTTGTGAAATTGCGCCCCTCGTCTCCCGCGTTTCCCGATATGAAGTACGAGTCGATGTTTTTTCCCCCCTTCGTCCGGGCGTCTGCTCTCTCACGCTTGGTCGACGCTGATCTTCATTTGTCTCCGGCAACGCCATCCGTACCATTTCTCTCAGTAAGACTCTCTTTAGAAAAGGGAATAATTTTTTCTCTCCACCTCGCCGTCGTCTCTATCTGTGGTACGCATTTTTTCAATCTCCTTTCTGGACCCAAAGCGGCTGTCGGGCAGAGAAATCTTCGAAGGGTTGGTGTTGCAACAAAACAAAATTGAATGCAAGAAAGCGCACCAGTAGATTCCTAGGGGGAACACTCGAGAAGCGCCCCTACATCCACTCCACGTCGAATCGAAAGGAAGGTACAATAGGTCGGAACTAGAGGGGGTTGGGTGGTACGGGAATCGAAGCAGAGACTACCCTCCGCGTAGACGTCAAAGTCCTCGTTCTGCCCCCATTGTCGCGTCATAAAAAATGTACCTATGCAAAAAATGATTTTCAAAAATTTTATTTATTTTTTACATTTGAAATAACCTTTCTTGTACATGATTTAATGCATTGCTTTCCTAGCCGTAACTCGAGTTTGCCATTCCAACAGCAAGATACATACAAGTCTTTAACACAATCCTTTTAGAAGTACTAAGAGAATAACGCATTATAAACAATCTGTAATCAACCCTTGTAATGAAGATTAAGGTATTACAATATTGCTGTATTTTGGGAGAATCAAGACTGTGCTGTATTTCTCAACCCGTATACCATTTTAAAATTATCAAAATATTTTTGAGCAACATTAAATAATGCAAAACTCAATAAATATGGTAACTTAATCACTATGGTAACTTAAAACTTAATCACTATGGTAACTCAATCTGGTGTTTTGAAAAAATAAAGTTGAATTCTCTTAAATATTAGTATTATTAATATTAGTATTCTTATAAATATTAGTAATGCTGTTTCGAGGTATCATTTCTATACCTAAATCATCCTCATTCCACTTTGAAACCGACGGCGATATTTGATAGAATAAGCCGCTGATTTCAATGACCAAAATCATGTCACAAGTGTTTACACGTCGTAAACCATTTTCTTGAGTGGCCACTGAAAAGGTATTTATGAGCTGAAAGAAAAGTTATATAGGGCTTCGAGTTTTCCGAGAGCCACTGTACTAACAATGAAATGGTGGCAAATCTTGTCAGCCATATTCAATAAAAGTATTTCCGTCGGAAAATTTCAAGAATTGCCATTCTTGGAATACGTCACCATTTGACATTAGAGTCAATTACATGCAGCGAATATACGCTGGGCCGGTACCAGGAAATTATAAACGCTCGAAGCAATTTACGGTGATTGTTAGATTAATGATTGCTGTGAAACGAGATCAACACCGTTTTAACTCCAAGAAAGTCGACTAAATGAACTACTTGACCTCGGAAAGCATGAGCGAATGTTCGCTAAAATAGCGTCCTCGTGCGACACGTCGACCGTTGTCGCAACAAATATCGGCTGAACGCAGCACTGGAGAAGTGACTAGTGACTAGCGCAGTAGCACTAGCTTATTATGCGTTATTCTCTAAGTAATCCTAAAGGATTGGGATAAAGACTTGAATGTCTCTCGTTGTTGGAATGGCAAACTTGAGTTACGGCTTGGAAAACAATGCATTAAATCATGTATAAGAAAGGTAATTTCAAATGGAAAAAGTAAATAAAATTTTTGAAAATTATTTTTTGCACGGATAAATTTTTTTATGACGCGACAATTGGAGCAGAACGAGGACTTAGACGTCTACGCGGAGGGTAGTCTCTGCTTCGATTGCCGAACCACCCAACCCTCTCAAGTTCCAACCTATTGTACCTTCCTTTCGATTCGACGTGGAGTAGATGTAGGGGCGCTTCTCGAGTGTTTCCCCTAGGAGTCTACTGGTGCGCTTTCTTTCTGAAGTGACTAGCACCCCTAGTGAAAGCCGAGTAGAATGATAGTTTCCGATAAAACAAAACCGATCATTATACTCCGCTAGGCAGTAGGTTCACAGATTTATAGCATCCAGAAAAGACACAGAGTGGGTTGATACCGAGATTTATCGAAATATATGTTAAGGTACTTATGTGGATGTCTTTGGAATTGTACATGCTCTAATGATTAATGAGATGCAATTTGAGAATAACAAGTGATCTCAATCACCAGAAGATTGATTGAAATATTTTTTGTTAATTACCTACGATAACATAACAACTATAACATGAAGCCGACCATTCATTCATTCAGTGCTCGAGTCCGTGGTTTGGTTTGGCTAGATAATGATTGAGCTCACGTCGGGCAAATTCACGGTTGAGTAAATTTCACTTATTCAGGGGTGAGGGATTTTTTCTATACCTTTTCTCGGACCAACTTACATTTTGAGCACTTATTTAGTATATGTAGGTTTTCCAATGTACTTCCGAACCTTACCCAGAACCCTCCGAATTGTATCCAAGCGTTCTGCACACATGGCCAACACGCTTCCCGCTTGAACACTTTGAGTAAGCGATTCTTTATTATTAAAAACAATTTCCAGTAATTTCCTCATTTTTTCCGGGACCAAATGTCTCATAGTGGTTATACCCCAGAAACCGCCGCGTACTTAACCAGAGGGTAATACCGAAAGAATGAACTTTGAGAAGGGCTCCAAGCTACACACAGCTTGTTGACACAAAAGAAAAGGAATTAGTCTGAGAGAAAAGTGATCCGGTTGAGGCAGGAATCTTGACATTTTATTTTTTCAAACTTGAACCTCCTATACCGGATAATCTACGAGAAAGGCTGCGCCGAAGAAAAAGTTCTCTGGCCTAATGCGCAGCATGTCGTGAGACTCGGGAGCCCAGGTGGCTGGGAGTTTGTGATCTGGTATGTATCACGGAGTATACGAGGACTATTAAAGGTATTTTTATTAGCTGTAAGTTGAGACATTAATATTTTATAAGAACCTACTTCCGACTAATGAAGTGCTACGCACTCCGCGACCAGCAAGAGATCGGGATTAGGATATCTCTTAGAGCAGAGATTCAATCTCAAATGAAGAACGGTATTAGCCCCGGTCTGATAGGAAATTAGACCTTAAAAAGATAGGCTACGATCATACATTCTAAATATGCTTACAAGCTAACATATTCGGGATTTTATGCAGTTAATACATTCGTACTTTAGTAACATCCTCTACGGAAGTGACGCATGGACAATGACAGCGGCGGAGAAAGCAAGAATAGAGGCCTTCGAAATGTGGTGCTACAGAAGAATCATGAGGGTGAAAAGGATCGATTGAGTTAGCAATGAGCAAGTCTTCAGAAGAGTAGGAGAGAAGAGAAGCCTCATAAAAACCTTAATATGAAAACGGAACAACCTTATAGGCCACACCATGTGACATGATGGCCTGATGGAGACAATCGTCGAGGGACAAGTGGATGGTAAAAACGTAAAAGGAAGACCTCGAAAAAAATATATGGAGCAGGTAAAGAAGGATTTAAAGGCCTGTTTACACGATACATTAACACGTATTTGCACGAATGATTTTAGTGGACCGGAACGGAACATGTACGAATGCATGAACCAAATTAGAACAGGTTCGATTTTCTGTACATGCATTCGCACAAGTTGGGTGGTTACACGGTGCATTTTGGCGTTCATTCTCGCATTCATACATTTGGACATTAACCCGTACGTGTACCGTGTACACGGGCCTTAAAAGAGAAAAAAATACGTGTATGTGAGATTACCCGATAGGACAATTGAGTGGAGAGGTGCGTCAAACCAATAATAGGATTGTTGACCGGTGATGATGAACATCATCTACGTTCAGAAGCTCACCAAAGACATCATGAAAGTTAGAGACAGTTTTTAACTCGAATGGACTCATTTTAAGTTTATGTTTGGATTTTTCTCAGATTTTCGGCATCACATTCGGGCCCGATACCCTCTCCAGCTTTTATTCTCGGCCAGGCTCCTCATTCCCTGGAATCGACTGCCGAAAACGTTCACGGCGATTCCAAAAGGCCCGCCCACGTGTAGCGGTCGCTCAACCCTCTCCTCTGTCGTCTGCGATGTGTTGCTGCGCGGGAGCAGAGGAGGAAAATAAGATAAAAAGTGTGGAGGGAGGGAAAGGGATTCATTCTGCAGCGGAGGTGATGGATAGTGCTGGGAACGAAGTGGGAGGGGGAACGGTGGATGGATCAGACTGAGTAACTAAGGAGACTCTCTCTACTCCATCTTCTTATGGTCCAAATGAGAGCGCAAAATCAAGAAGCCGACACGCTTAAAACTTCGCGGAATTTCACGACTGATGGAACACCGCTTATCTAGTCACGTGCGCACACGATGAAAAAAGAAATACTCTCTCGTCACCATAAGGTTCCACTTGGTGGGATATTTATGCGCTGTAAAAACAGCGCACGCTGTTCCAATATATTCATCGGTCCTTCCCCGCAGGGATATGAATGTGATTTCTTCCTTTACTCAACTGCTTGATTAATAGACGGAGCAGACATGTAGGAGTTAATGGAAGAAATGACTTACAATTTTTCGTGTTGTGATGCTGTAAAATAGGTCAAATAATAAATCCTATACATGCGTACGAGCTTGTATATTCGTGATTTCGTGTATGTGTAGTTTATACATTGATGTCTTATATTCCTTTGGTAACATCTTCTGCATTCAAAAGCACACTAAAAACTCCACGGAAGTTGGAGACAGATTTTAATTCGAATGGAATCATTTCACGCATGTTTGGAGTTTAGGGGTTATTAATTTACATCTAAATAATCCATCAATAATTTTGTTAAAAATTTCCATTATTATAAAAAACAACAAAAAAACGAAGCCAATAAACCAGAGTACTGTAAAGGAGAATATTAAAAACCCAGGAGAAAGGATGGTAAAATTATAGACTAGATATGCGAGGGATAAGTACAAAATGCTTATGGGAACCTATTCTTGATCACTCGGAAATAATATTTTTTAACTGGACCATCGACTGCGTTCCAATACCGACAGTAGAAATGCGTTACCAACGCAGAAAATGCAAATTGGAGAGACCACCAGGGTTTGAATGAGAGTAGAGGATTCGTGAATACATATTACATATAATTTTTTCATATCAGCAGTTTTAGAGAGGATAGAAAAAATGAAAAATAATGAGAAGGCGCAATGAGGGATTCTGTATTCTCATGCATGCATTCGCTTCAAATGGAAGGGGAAATGGTCACGTAAAATGTGATTCAACATTCCATTTGACCGGTAAGTCATGACGCTCACCCTTAACAACGCAGTCGTGAGGGTTGGAAAGCTGCTACATAATCGCCCACCTCTAGGAAGGAGGCCGAAGCTCACGGCGTGAGAATCAGATAGGCCATCCGACTTACTGGGCCGATCCCTCAAGTGAGGTAACAAAGAGATGAAAAGATGCACGAGCACTTTAAGACAGCCCTTCTAAAATCGTGAACGGTTTTACATAGGACCATAAAACCTGCTCTTTACCAGCAATGCTTAAAATAAAGCTATAACGAAAATCTTTCTAAGAAGCCATTAATTTTCTCGAAAGAGGATATCTACAAAATGCATGAAAGGAGAATACTACGTCGCTTTAATAAATCCTGATTGCAAAATTTTTACTTCAGATAAAATTTAAAAATTCCTTCATAAAAATTTGAATACCTTCTTATTAATCATCGAAAACCTTGCATCGTAATGAATGAATGAATTAATTGGTTCATTTAACATTACGCATTAACATTTCACCGATATAAAGGCGAGAGGACTTCGAAAAGATTTAAAATTGGGTTCTACTGAGGAATCAATGTACATGTTCTTTGTACCTCAAAATAATGATCTCTCGGAAACAATATTTTTGTAGCTTAAAATAAAAAAAATCATTGCTTTGTCAAAATATGTTATTCCATGTATCTGAAACCTTTGATGGAAATTCCAATCAAAAGAGTTTCAAAGTTTGACCACACCCAAGGAGCACGTGAGGGAACCGAATTAAAATTATTTTCATGAGAGAGGAAATTCTCCGTCTGCGAGACCAATCAACGGCCGAAATGTTCAAATCTTTGCCATCTCTATTGCCTTCCACCGGGCGAGTCGAGATGAGCTCATTAGCGTGGATCAGAGACTCGAGATCGGCGGATTGTATATTTATGTCTGTGTGTGTGAGAGGGAGAAATATTATGTATGATGAAGCGCCACCGTCGGCAAGTAGCAGGAGAAAACAAGAGAAACGCGACTGCGCCCTAATTAGATCACTGGCGCAACACGGAGAGCCGTGCAATAACTCAGCCTAACGTACCATGGGAAGAATAAATTCCTCTCCGCCTCCTCCACCTGGTCCACTTTTCTCTCTCTTAAGCACAAAAGGCCTCCTAGATGACGAAGACTACGCGTACACTTACAAACCTCATTGGGAAGAGCGAAAAGTAGCGCGATTCTTTCCGCTAGGAGGGTACGTCACTCTTTTATTGGTCTAAAAACTTGAAAAAGTCGAGCCAATGATCACCCAAACTAATAGTCACAAGAAAGGGAGTGATGACGATATCGTAACAACAGAGAACATGAGTAATTTAATTTCGTTTGAGGATTCTATGCGAGACATTTTTTTTACAATTGGATCTATATTAGACTTATATACGTACATATTGTGGAAAATTGAAGAAATAGAAAAACGAACAGTGCTAAATATAATTTCATTCCTATTTCTTACACTACTTCACAAGTTATATTTAAGTACTTACAAAGCGAATTATAATAATACCTATGAAAACGAGAGGCAAGTAGCAATTGATAAGGATTTAACGCTTTTCCTACGAAAGATGTGGTGAATCTTTCACGGATTACTACACCATGGCAGCTTATACATGGACGCATATGTTTCGTTGAAATCCATTTCCAACTTCCAACATCGCCCACCATTTCATCGATATAAAGGCGAGAGGACTTCAACAAGATTTATAATTGGGTTCTACTGAGGAATCAATGTACGTTTATCTGTTCTTTTCACCTCAAAATAATGATCATCTCGGAAACAATATTATTGTAGCTTAAAATTAAAAATTGGAATACCATAAATTTCCACAGTGGTAAGGTTCCTTGTTGTTGTAACTTAATTTTGTTCTCTATGGCATTCGCTTTCAGTATTTTAAAATGAATGCCCATGGAAAATTCTCAATGTATTTTCAAGTCTCAATTTCATTCTTTTGCGGAGTATGATTTCACGTGAGAGATACCCTCGTCATACGTAGCATAAAATAGTGTCAACTTCGGTTTTATAAACTGTATCATTCAGAAAAATATCCTTTGAGATGTAAAGTAAAAGAAAAACTCATTAACCCCGTAGATATTTTACGTTGATGAGCAAGTGGAAACGAGGGAAAACGAAAATAAACTCGGTGATTGCCAAAACAGGAGAACTGGTTCCTTGCAAAAGTGTGATATATTGGAAAGCAGTGAAGATAATAGTATCACATTTGCTAACCACCTCATGACCATTTAATGGCATGCTTCCTAAAAATTAAATAAAAAATCTTCTGCGTTACTTTCGATACCCTCTCTCATTATTCTGAAATTAAGTTTCCAAATTATCTCTCATTTTTCATTCTTCCTTGATGATTCTTTTGGCGGGCAGTGCTCCACTTTCCGATGTGATTTATCCACGCTAATCAGCATATTTTATCCGTCGGATATCAGTCATAAGTCTCAAAATGATAGTATTGTTGCTCATCACGACCGCAACGGCGATGATTTGCATGGTCTGAATGGACACGTGGACAGTGAAGGACGTCCGGGGGTATATAATATTAATGGGCAGTTTTACTAAAGACTTATCATGCTTAAATTAAAGTACGATCTACTCCACTGATTAAATTATGGAAACTAATTTGAGAAAATCTCACCACCATGCATAGTGGAACTTAATCCTTCTGGTTCATTACCGTATGTCACTTAATCATTCATAAACTTACATGTATTTGATGGACGAAAAAGTAATTTAAAAATTTACAATTGGAAACAGATGTTGAGGCAAGGCTACGTAGTAGTCAATAGGGGAAGAGGATTAGTTCTTTCTCTTGGCCATCTTGGACCCAAGAGATCTTTAATTTAGGTGTCCATTGAGGGCTAGTAGATTATCTACCTCCTAAGCTACCACACTAACTTCTCCATACATTCGCCATACATACGGTTCAAATTGCGAAAATTTAATGCGCACTCATGACCAGGATAATAATATCTGTCGTCCATGGCTGTGCACAGACTTATTGTTTGGCTCCGTTCACTTTCCGTGAAGTATTACTCCAATAACTGTCGATGTATATATTAAGAAAATAATTCAATTACAAAACAATTCACGGATTTTTACGTAGATTATAAAGTGTGAGAAGTGTATTGTAACGCAAACACGATCCTAACGATGATTTTTACTTTAAGAATCAGTAAACCATGAGGAATAGACACACATACGCCAGAATACAATAAAGAGAAACCACTCAGTCAATTAGGTGTGTCTCCATTACCGTCTGGCATGCAATTTGACAATGGTACATATATTAGTATTATATTGCATTCATATTAGCTGACTAACGGTTCTTTTGTGCATTAATGACTATTAATATCAGGTTTCATTAGTGTCTGTTTGTTGTTTTTAAAAATTAATTTCCCCTTAAAAATTAATCCTACAGCATTTAACATGTTTTATTGTGCAAATTTTAAGCCTGCTATCACACGAAAATTTGTGGAGCATAAAATATAAGTGCATCTATGATTATGTTTCCACAATCATAATTTACCATAAAATTTTAAAAATAATTTTGGAATGTATCCATTCATTAAGCACTTTTCAGAAGAGCAGTACCCTACACTCTCAGTGCACGCTCTTCGTAGCGAAATTTTCTGCATCGACCAGTAGACCGTGACGGATAGATGCATAGTCCAAATTCACTGCGGAGAAACCTACTCGCTGTCGGTGTGGGAAACTGCAGTAGGTAGGTATGTGGTGCGGCGAACATTCCGGCCGGCCGACTGCCATTACTCTCGGAGGGCTTTCTCGAATTGCGAAATGGACCAGAAAACGATCCGGCGCTGCGGCGTCTGGCGTTTCCGGGCGGACCGCGCCGCGAAAGGAGATCACGTTGTTGTTCGGTGGAGTCGAGGGGACTGCATGGAGGGTCTCGCTTGAGATTTCGCAACACGCGAGGAAGTCGGAAAACGCCCGCGGAGTCGCGCACTCGGAAAACTTTTGCACACGCTCTCCAATCGAGAGGAACGGACCGCCAACGACTCCCTTCTCCAATCCGCACTGGCCAAAAATATCGCGAATTCCACCTTTGCGGAAGAGGAAGAAGCTTTGTCCCGGAGGAACGGAAGTGTGTTCGAAAGGTTTTTATAGATTTTTTTATACAAGAGAGGGGGACAAGTTGGAGTGAATTTTTTTCTGTATTTTATTACGTCATGCAGCAATTGGTAAATCGAGGACTTTCATTCAATCATCGCTCCTCTGATAGTTTCTTCACGACTTAATGACTGCAAATATCTAGTTTGGCCCCGTCTGCGTATTTGTTCTTAGGTATTTCTCGAGTAGATTTCACGTCTATTATGTTTCTCACAATTTCGTTTTCCTCCTAGAACGTAACACCTTCACCTACATCCCGTCTTCATGATATAACCCTATATCGCTTGTTCTTCATTAAATCCCACATGCACTTAAAATATTCGGCAGACATTAGAGATAACAAATAAACATATCTGGTTTACAATATAAACTGATGAAATGTACGCAATTCTATTCAAAATTTACATCGGTCAGTCAGATATTAGGCCTGATTTCTCTTTTATTCTACGATTGTGGATATATCCTTAAATTTATCAATATTTAGAAGAGCAGTACCCTACTCGCTCATTGCACGCTATACGAAGCGAAATTTTCTGCATTGACCAGTAGACCGTGACGGATGGATGCATAGTCCAAAATCTCATGTTTACTTAAATGGCTGAACATACTCACGCCCTCTGAATCACATCCATTATTCACAAAGGAAAAGTGATTTCACCTATCTTAAATTATTTGTCTGCCAGGCTAAATACCTCGAATAGCTTATGGTTTCAGGGATATGAATAGTTATTACCAATTCACTACCTCGCTAATAATTTCTTAAATGAAGAATAATACAACATGTGTGTTCGAGATTTATGTGGGTAGCTTGTAACTCGGCGAGTTAAAAGTGGGGCTTCCAGGCTCTATGACATGTTAGTCATTTTTTCAAATTATCACCTAATTACATTGACATCGACATCTTGTTCACAAGTTTTCCGAAAGTAGATTTTGAATAAATGAGCAGATGAGAATTCAACGGTATATGATCAATTTCTCCATCCAATATCCCGTCCTTCAAAACATTTAGGGCTGCAAACGTTTGAAATACTATTATTTTTGAACAAGAGTGGATATTACTCACAAAAGTTTATCTCGATGAAAATCCAATTCAGTTGAGGAAGCATAAAAAGTAGGACTATTATTTTACCAATCAATATAACGTTTGGGTTAAACCGCGTCTTGTGGCTTAAAAGTCAACGTTTCTTTCTCTCTGCCTTGGACCTCTTCAGGACATATGGCATTAATCCAGAAGATGTCCCCAGCGGAGGGGAAGAAACGGTGAATTTTAAGTCACACGACGCGGGTTGACCCAAAATTTTTATTAATGCAAAATTAACACATGGACCGCGAAAGTTTAGACAGCTTCACCATAGAATTATTCCTATAAAGAACAATACGTGGACGTAAAATCACGTCCTACTCTGACCAAAAATTAAGCTTGTATAGGGAAAATACTTCTGGGGAATGCGGCGAACGGGCGATTTCATTTGTTCGTTGCTTAATGGAGTCATGAGACACTGAGCACCGCTCTCAAATTCCGGCGCTGTTTTCATTTTAAAACGCATTATGACATCAGGAAACTTTCCCACGTTGTACACTTGTAACAACATGAGGAAATTATCTGGAAAGCGGACTTATAATGCGCAGTCTAGTGGAACCGCAAGACTCAAGAGGGTCATAAACGTCCCATTTCGAATGAAAACAGTTTCGTAGGTAATGTCAGTATGGTAGGTAAGATATTTTGAAAAATAATCGAACGTTTCCGGAACAGTTGGAATCAAAACTTTCACGAAGTATTAATTGAATTGGCGTGCAATGGACAACTACTCAACCATATTCTCGTTCACCGTAGGTTCACACTAGCTAGGCGTATTATATTATGCTGACGGGTGTTTTCCAAATCAAAATAAAAAAATTAATGAATTGCACCCAAGTGATCTTCTTGCGGAGGTAGTGGTGGCCAGATGTCTGTTCTGCGTTGGGGGCCAGTAATACAGGACAGAAGTTGCAAAAATATCTCTGATAAGACTCTTAATAATTAGCATTGCAATGTAGAGACTTATCAAGTGTAGTTTTAAATTAAAGAGTAACAATACATTAGTATTTTTTAGGATATATAACACATGTTAACCAGATGATTTTGGCAGGATTACAAAAATACTCTAATGATACGAAAATACATAGTAAGTTTTTAGGTCGTTGCCCAACAAAGAACCTACAGAACTCAGTAGGTGGTAGATTCCTAGCAAAGAAAAACAGGCTCTGACATTACAAATGAAATCATATTATTGCACTCCCTGGAACATAGGAATTTTTCTCTCACATAACGTTATATAAGGTTAACGGGACTTAAAGCCTGAATCGGCTACAAGACTTGACTATTCAACTATGTCCTGTTATTTGAAATATCTATCAAGGGAGTGGTACCTTTGTCAGGAGCTCTACGCCATCTGGAGCTTCGCCAATACACGTGTATACCTTCACACCTTAATTTTAAAGCCTAAATAGCACTGAAATAGCCATAAATTGTACTCTTTTGCTGTAATGGCACACCAAAAACTCCCAAATTAACAATTCTGACCTATTTTTGATGATGTAGAATGCAAAATTGGTATCTTCTTTAATGCTCTCCCTCGTTAAACTTGATCAATGAATGTTCAAATTTGATAAATATAACGGAATACGTAGATAATTAATTGCGTGAGACACTTGAATATTTTTAGGGGGGCATAAATAGTTGCTTTCCATAGTTCAATTGCACAACATAGGTTTTAAAATTCTTGACCTTTCCACCCTCAACCCTCTCACCATGATATTCCATTGGTGACAAAGAGGTTGGCAGAGAGGCAACAGTAAATTATTTTTCGTACCAAACCTACATGTGAATTCATAAATGATGACGTGACATACGGAAATTAAACAGAAGGATAAAGTTCTATTATGCATGGTTGTGAGCTTTTCTCGAATTAGTTTCCATGAATTAATCAGGAGAGTGGATTGTATTTTAATAGAGTATGTTGTTCTCATCACATATTTTTTCACGAGAATGCTTCTGTGTGGAGTATATGCAATCTAATCCAGTAGTCATCACCTAGTAATCACATAGAAAGTTTTTTGCAATAACAACATTAACTTTTACAGCTTGATATGGCCTATCTAATAAAAAAATGTGGAAAAGAACAGGGCGTAGAAGCATCATGGCATCAGCCCAAAGCACGTCTACATAGTAGCAAGCTTCTTTAGGGACGTCGGCGTCGTCTACCATGGGAATCCGTTGAATGACCCCGGCCACATGTTTCGGGTATAAAAGATGACAAATGAGGAAAATACCAGGAGTGACTTTTACTGCAAGAAGAACAAACACCCTTTTCCGGTTACTCGAGATTCCGAGGGGGAATGTGCGTAAGGAACGAGGAAGGTGCGTCCTCCACAATCTGAAATGTGAATCACGGCTGATCTTCATTTTGGTAGTCGCGGGAGTCACGGTGACGTGATAGACCGGGCATTCGGTTTGCCAAGGCTGCCCTCGGGTTCAGCGTCCTAGAGGCGATGCCATGCCATGTAGACGTATTCACTATAGGGAAGATGGGGTTAACACCGACCACGATCCCAGAGGGACGACGTTTTGGGCTTTTTTCCGCTCGCGGGCTCCCAAGCTACGAGAGCCTTGATAGAATATAAAAATGCATTTTTTTGGAGGAATAAAAGGAATTTGTCCTCTTTGCAGAGTAGAAAAGCGCGTTAATATATTATCAGTATATTTGGGCGCAATCAGAATAATAATTGAAATTTGGCTTGCTAATTGGCCATTCTCAAGGCAGAGAAATATATGGACGTAAAAATTTAAGTAATTCAAATATTTTATACAACCCTAAACTGAACATTTTATCAAAATGACGAAGTTTTCCTCTTTTCTAAACAGAAAATAATGAAATGTAAACGTTTTTCTGGAGTTTCCTAGGAAAGCGTAACCCTTTCAGGCCATTTAGTTAAGACAAAGGTAATTTCAAGTCGTGTTGATAAAATGGCTAGACAGATAAAAACAATTTATTTTGAATCGCCGCAGGAGTATAAATTGATGACAGATGTCTTAAAAATTTAAAATTGGGAATAATTAATGTAAAAAAACACCGAAATGAAGGGCCAATATTTATACCGCTATAGAAAAGAGAGAACCTTGGATACGCAGAAGACAGTGTCCCAAAGTGCAATTTATTTCCACTAACTGGGAAAGTCATTAAAACAGTTGGTCATTAGGGGAAGAAGGTAGGTACTCCCATGCTATTTTCGCCTTTAAGAATGGGTGCATAATGATCGCTTGGGAAGGATAAGGGAGTATAAGGGAAGAACGAGGAGAAAATTCAGTGTTAAATTGCCAGTAGAAGAGTAGTCAAGGTTGCCATGGTTTCATGGCTCTCTATGTCTCCATGAGGTGCTACGTCGTAATTGCAGCTTAAAATAATTCTGCGATGAAATCTATTAATATGCTTACATTCGCCACCTATTTGTTCGGAAACTACGCAAAAAATTGGTAGTATAAAATGAGAAGACTTTATTAAGTATTGCTTCCCATTTCAGTGTAAATTTTCGGTATTTAATAACCCTATGACGTACATCATTGCCTTAATTAAATATGTATGTATTTCAAAGGGTAACATCAGGAAATATTGATTTGGGTAATCTCATTTCAATGTGATTGAGTAAAAAAAGATCGCAATAAAATTGAACGAGGAAGCATGTTTCCAGATGTTGAAATATTTAGAAAAGAACACGTACTTGAGTTAAAATTCCTACGCTTTTTTTTGGCACAGCATAGTTTAGAAAGTTATTGTATTCGCGAATAATAATATTCCCTTTCAGTAAGTAAGTTCATAGATAAGTAGCCTGAATCGGCAAATTTTAAGATAAAATGTCTAGAAGTTACAAGTACAAGAAGTAAAATCACTAGATAACTTGACCCATTTAATACCATCAGTGCAAAGTTAACTTCAACATATCGTGTAATTTCTGCGTTAATGGCATATTTTTTCAACCCGGAAAGATTAACTATGCGATATAAAAAAATCTTTTGCAATGTAGTCTGAAGAGGTCGTAATTCGTCGGAACCCTGGTCGTGAACAAAAATGTTTTTTTAAAGTGAAATTTGCATGATTTGTAATTAGGCAAGTACTGCTCTTTTTGGAAAAAAAATTTCAAGCATGAAATTAATATTATTCATTTTTAGGTCTTTCGCGTGTAATCGTTATGGCAGTTGGAATATCATAATTCAATGGGAGTTATATCAATATCGGAATCAATATCAATATTTTAATATCTTAATTGAATGGTAATAGAAAACTTTTAGGCCATGGCCCAAAAAGGTTTAACTACCATTGAATTAAGATATTCTGCACCTATTACCCACCATTGAGGATCAAACCTATGTCTACAAGCATCTGAGGCCAACACTCCCCCGCGATCCCAAGGTCATTGAGATGGAAGAGTAAGAAGATGGAAGAAGGGGGGATAAGTAAGTTGTTTTTGCTGCGGGGGGTAGGAGAATGCATCTCCATGCTGGCCGGCTGACACGTGAGCGTCAAAACGAAAAGATATCCTCGTCTAGCGGCGTGCGATGGGGATAACGATGCAGATCGCTATCTGCTGACTTTTACCCAGATGCCTCCGAATCGGAACGTTTCCAATCCAGCCAACCATCCACCCAACACCTCGTTTGAGGGAGAGTAAGAAACACGGGTTGACGCGGAGGGGTGGAAAGTATGTGGGAGCAGAAAGGGAAGCCTCATGCAACGAAGCATATGGTCTTGAATACCATTTATACAAACAGACCCCTATATGATCGCGATCCGTGAATTTTCCGATACGGACTCAAATCTTATACCCTGATCTACAAAATTCCGACTGAAACGGTGCGTAACAATGTTCAGTCCTGGAGTGGACAAATATAAGAGAAAATTTCGGTTTCCTCGCATAGGACCAACGGCATAATTGTAGATCACGAGGTGGGTCTAATCGGCTAACTTTGATCATGACGATTGTTTTCATGTTTGCGTATTTCGATTGGAAATTTTATTCCCATTAAACGTAATACTTAATAAGAAGTATCAGGATTTTAACAAAATCTATTCATAAGTTTTCTTTACCCTCGCTTTTACCATTTCTCACAATTAATTAAATGAAATTCCATGATTCCAAAAGGGAAAAGCCAATTACTAGGATTAGAGCTCAGAGCTCCAGAATCCACGTTAGCTGATGTTAATCACATAAGCTGCCGAGGTATGTTCTACTAACGAAATAACTTTTTTTCTTACTGATGAATTTTTTTTTCTATTTTATGCATGGTCGTAACCAAAAGAATTTTCGGAAGGGGTTGGAGAGGGGAACATTTTGCAGAAGTTGAGTTAAAGGCGGTATACGTTAGACTGTCTCCGAAACATCCAGTTAATTAGACCCTGGACCTCCCCCCGGTCACACCGGCTTTGCTCCTAAGTAATAAACAGAGTTTAAACTAATGGCGTGAAACCTACAATGTACGGGAGAAGCCGGACCGAAGACCTTTCAGATATTAAAAAGAACTGGAAGGTTTGGAATCAGCCTCTCACATGCATCGCCTTCTTTGGACGAAGACCAGTATTAACATTCGTGTACATAGCGTTGGGATTGCATCGAGAGATCGTCCAAGTGTGATACGCATAAGAACACACCCCCTGCTTGCAGTTAGAGGCGAATGTTTTTTTTTAGCGTGGGCGGGGGAAGGGGCAATCTATTCAGCGAGCAACGACGCGAAAGTAACCCAAGGCCAAGTTAAAAAAGCTTTGTGTTCGAGGGGGGCCTCGGAACCCGGAGGTTCTGGACACGCGGCGGTTAAGAATTAACACTGACGTAGTATCTTACTGCTGCCATGCGAATTTCTAGCAGGCCAGCCACTTCTCTCACACACTGAATCATTCCCTATGGAACTTTCATTGAATTGACCGTGTCTTATTGCAAGTGATAGGTTGGTCATAAAAGACCTTTGGCATTCTACTTTAACACTGCGCTCAAGGGAACTGTTGTATAGAGCCCAAATCCATCCCATTGAAGGCTAATTTCTGCTGCCACTTCAGTCGCATTTAAATCTATTTCGAAAAATGTCCGCGGCGTGGTGATGAGTGCAATGCGATCCTTTTTTCCAATATTTTGTATTATAATGTTTATAATTGTGAGGAATGTAATGGAAAAGTTATGGATTTGATGGACCAATTCATCATGTATATACATTTCGGTTAACACCCTTGATTAAATCTTATTTCCCCGTGAAACTCGGATCAATGTGTCCGTCAGTTACACGAGTGGCGACTTTTGTTATCCCATTTGAATGCGCGGTCGGTGACAACACATTTTGAGACCGACTTGAGGAACCCCTTTTGTAGTATTCGCCAGTATGCTGAAAATATGCTGATGATCGTGACAGAAGGTTAAAACAAGAAAGTGAAGACGTAGGAGAGGCTCAATCGATAACACGAAGAATGGTATTCTCTATTGTTTCCGACTCAACTTTGAAGTTCATTTTGAGCAAATGAAAAGAAAGATTTTGTTCTTTTCCACAAATTTATTTTCACGGTACTAATAGTTACGACGCAGCGGTGTCATCTTCAGGTACAATCTTAGACCTGAGATACCCGATACTAATACAGAAATACCTCAAGATGACGCGCCGCTGCGTCGAAACTGGTAGTACCCTGAAAATAAATTGGTGGAAAAGTTCTAAATTTTTCTTTTCATTTGCTCGCGAAGAATGATATTTCACAATCCCTGCTGAAGGAACTATTGCAATGAGAGAAAATAGGCTAGCAATAATATAACATCATCCATATGAAAATATCTTGTTAATTTCCCTTATACTTTCCTTGCTACTTTCTGATTTTTTAATCGCACGATTCTTGTACGTTGATAATCGGTTGACTTAGCCGAGCCGGCTAAAAAATCTCGTTGAAATGTTAAGTATGCAAAAATAAATAAAAAACTGTTAAAAGAAATATCCAAGATTTCGTTACGCCATATGGAACAGAAAAAAGTTCGTCTCTTTTCACCGATTCAAAAATGCTAATTTTAGACTGAACCTGCTGGAGGACATTGGCCTCAAGACTTTAAAACTTGATGAGCACCAAGAAGTTCGAGGAATGAAAACTATCTGTTCCTCGCACCACCCACTCTGCACTCAACGAACGATACTTCAAAGTCGAAAGAGAGCCGTCCGAACCATCGAAAGCTCAGAGGTAATAACTTCGCAAAACCACCACCCCATGCGAAAACGATCTTCCTTTCGCATTTCTATACGATCGTTTTGCGAAGGCGCTAACGAGCCGGTCCGACGACGGCCGCAAGGGGTCGTATTTCCCTGCGGTGACATTTCGGAAGTGGTTTCGCCGTCAACAAAGGAACAACGCACGTCGTATTTCGAACACCGTGAGGAATTCCTCAGAATGACTACTTCACCGGTCCGTATAAAGACTGTCGGCTTAAAAGCGCGCTCTTCGAGATGATAGTGGATGAGAATTTGCGTGGGAGGGGGGGAAGAACCCTTTCCAAGCGCCTTCGGGCCGATGACTTCCTGCGGAGGAAATGGAAACCCCTTCCCACTCCGAAGGGCCCGTATAAGGAAGTCAAACAAATGAGTCACGCCGGGGGCACCTTCCATGGTCGGAGAGGGCAAAGCTCTCGAGGCATACAACATCATCGGGAATACCACAATTATACGCTAAGTACGGTACATCAAAGAGTTTATCGAATGTGGAAAATTAAAGCTGGAAAGGGATCAGGTCATTATTTGAATGATAATTGTTCCAGGGTCATTATTTCCGATTTACGACGTGTATTCAAGAGGTATGTAAACGGGATGCCACAAGAAAGTTCAACTATCGAATCGAGTATATCTGGAATGCGATTTAACATGTACCTTTCAGGATATTTGCTCCAGGCTCATGTGCCTGAATAGTGGCTTCATTGAAAATTGAGGAAATCGATTCAAGTGGTATTATAAGGGTATATTTAGTAAAGTAATAAATACATGAAAAATAATTATTAGGGGCGATAAATTCATTTGATTATATCGCATTTAAAAATAGTTAATTCGTTGTATCGCAAGACTCTTAAATATTCTCTCATAGGTGAAAAGAAGCTGTAACTACCGCAATTATTCTTTTTACACTCTCCAAATCTTAACCAATGAAAATCTCGGTTGAAAGAGAAAATAATTGTACGAAAAGATAAAATGATTGATGACATTATAAATAAAATAACAAATATTTTTTGTCCATTGTATCGATGATTTTATGCTTTCAACGACCGTAAGAATTTTCCGTTGGATTTCCCGAATCAGATGAAAAAGAAAACTACTTTTGTTTCCTAAAAGGAGCTAAAGTTAGCATGCCCAGCAGGCTCTACGTTCTCACCTCGTATAAATATATCACTCGGATCGTTGACTCGACGCTTCATTGCACTATAGAATGCAAACACATTTCGAAGAGGGTTCGATACTTCGCGACAGTTCACCGCCCCTCCACCACAGCTCGGCTATGAGTGCGAGGCGAAAAGGCACATAAACTGCACCGAAGTGGTCTCCCTCTCTCTGAAATGGAATTGTGTGGGAGGAAGAAGGAAAGAGATAGTGAGAGAGAGAGGGGACGAACGAAAAGATAAAAAAATAAACGACTTCGTTCATAAATAAGGCTCGTTCGAGAACGTCTTCATTCATTCGCTTCCTGACTCATGACCGCGCCTGCGATCCCCGAAGGGAAGAAAAACAATTCCGCAGCGGCGAGCGCTGCGAGGGGAAAAGACGATCGAAAAACCTTCCCCACAGCGGAAAGCTACACGTATGTATATAATGCTGAGAGGGAGGTTCGTGCCTTAAAGTCTGCGGTTTGATATCCAGCGGCGGTCTAGAGAGATGGGAGACCCTCTCAACGTGAAAATTTACACTCCCCGAAGTGTATTGCGTGTTAATTTACGAGCGGGACGGATACAATGGCACGCCACCGACGTTGGCCTCTTGTCGCTATCCAACGCAAAGGGTTTCAACGAGAGGAGTTCCTAAGCTCGGGCACCGGAGGTGAGGGACACGACCATTGGTAAAAGACGAAAATAAAACAGTGTTCTCTCGCCTCCGACTTGGTAGGAACGGGAACGCCCTCAGCACAAAAGTGAAAGGGTTTTCAAAGTGATTTCCTAAAAGGTCGCTCCGCACGGCGCATGAATACTCGCTTGCATGATTAAAATTGCGCTCAATACTTTTCCTTTCACTCCGAGAATGAGTGAATGGGATCGTCAGTTTTAGGGGGCACGAAAAGGGAAATAGATATTCTCATTTCGTGTGAATAATCACGTGCCCAACGCTTCGTCTCCTTTGAAGGGATACTCGGACAATATTAATGGGATCAGCTGCTTTATATAACAAGTTCTTTCCATCCTTGACCTAGCATAGTATAAAAAATTCCTCGGGAAAGCACTGAATTTTTTGAAGCGTTGAAAAAAATTTCAGGATGGCATATTGTCTTATTTCGGAAGGGGCCGCTGCAAGTGTTTCATTTGACGGATGAGTAAGAGCCTTTTCCGGCGTCCAATCAGTATAAGTGGCGAGTAAACCAATTTTTATTTCTTTAAAAATCATTTTTTGTAAACATGATGTTACCAATTAAATTTACCTTCATAAACTTAGCCATACTATATTATTCATGCATTACTGAATGAAAAATATTTATACTTCTCGCAGAATGACGTAATAATTGAAATTGAAGCTAATTCGGAGAAACATTAATGATATCATTTTTCAATATTTGTGATAAAATTTAAAAAAAAAGTTCGTGCAGATTAGAGTTAGAGATTAGAGAGTTGACCATTCTTCGACATCTTCAAGGTATTTAAATTTGAGGAATTTCCGAATCCGCTTTCGATATGCTGCTTCACGCTGCCGTATTTGCAATGAGATGGCGAAGGAAATAACAGGAGAGCTATATTACGATAAGGGATTTCTCTCGCAACTAATTTTTCTCAGAGCACGAGCAGAAAACTAGATGAAGAGGGATTTACGGATCGATTTTTGGAAAGTAAACAGTTGAAAATCAGAACGCAACGCGGGATCAGCCATCCAGGCATGATGAACTATATCCATACCTAAAGTAGCGAAGAGAAATCAAATTTCTATTCAATGGATGTCGTATGAATTTTCCAAAATGAGATACCAATCCTTCCTTTACTGATTCCATGCTCTGGTTTGCTAAGTTTGCGTTCATCCCGGACGACAAGAGAATGGAAGACGAGGAAGGAATTTCAGCTCGCCATCATGTCCCAAAAACCTTCACAGAAGTTTCTTAAGCTTTGACTTAAGTCGCTCGGCACGTATTTTTAAACCAACTGCGTTGAAGATTTGATCCATTTCTGTCGCTTATCTCTAACAAGTAGACGCCCTTTAGAGATCTAGCTTGTAAAAAGTAGCAGGTGAAATTCTTCGAAGGTTCATTCTCCGCACGTGTGCTCAACCACAGCATAATGGAATATACCATACAAAAACGAGGATACATTGATTTAATAAAAAATGTATTCGCTTTCCTCATGTAGCTTTTTTCTTGATTATTAGTATAAAATTACAATTATTATTTCTTAGGGTCTTTAAATTCAGTTAAATATTGAATAGAATGCAATGATGCGAAAATTTTGCCCGTACCAGAATGGACAGCAACAAATATTCATCAGAAAAATCGCATGCATGATGGAAAGCGAGGAGCTGAGTTTTTCACGAAATGTACATGACGAAATAAAGTATTAGATGACATTTACGTTCCATAACACGAAAATATACATCAAATAGTAATAAATTAATATAAGCATTATAGAATTTAATATGTTTGAAGAGCTTGTCCAGGTAAGAGAGAGGAAAGTTTTAATTATATACATCAAACAATGGATCAAAATTCATCAGGTCCGAATATAAGAACGAGTAATACTACTGCTCCGACTAACATTACCTCCAACCCACGATATGCATCCTAATGAACTTAAGTGCCATATGACGCAGCTAGGAAAAATATGACTCTAGATTTAAAAAATCGGGTACAGAAAGTAAAAATGTGAGGACGTATGAAAAACAAAATCGTTTGGATGGATGATGTGACCTTAGCGAAATAATTCACTCACAAATCAATAGGCTACAAATAAATGCTGATTTTTTTATATTCAAAGCACTGCAGAAACAAGTGACTTTGTACGCAGTCTCGCACACGGGTGCAAAGTTCATCCTTTGGTGTATTTTTTGAAAGTCTTTCGTTAATGCGAACGAGCGGATAAGTGGAGTGAGGGTAATAACATTCTTTCGAAAAGTATTGAAAGTCATTGCATAAAGCTGAAGCGAGTTCACTACTTGTGAAACGAATGAGTTTGTGCCTTTAGCAACCGTTTACCGAGACCACAAGGCGTGTTTAACCATAACATGGTAGAACAACCGCGATAATTGACAAACTTGGACACACGACTATGGAACGTGAAGGATTGAGTGATCGTAGCTGAAAACCCACCGGTGCGGAATCCAACAGAAAGCAATGCTGCCGCAGCGACTGACATTACCTCAGCACCGCGAAAGACAGAGAGGCCAATAGGTTTTCGCGGCACGTAGCGAGAAAATTACACTCTCACTGGAGTACGCCATCCGAACTGGAATGTCACGGGGGAGAAAAAATATTCAACACGAGAGAGAAGGAGGGAGAGGCATTGTGATCTGTCAAACTCGATTTACGCAACGCCGGGCCCATTATTACGGCAGGAGACGGATAAACACGTCGGGTTTCGAACGGGAGAAGATGGAAAGGAAGGTTCCCCACCCCCCTCTACCTCCTTAGTACACCGAGGCCTTCCACTTTCATTTCTGCACTGAGCTGCACGGACTCTGACGGCAAGAATGCAGCCAGCCCTCGCGGCATTCAGAGCTTTATACTGAAAAGTTTAGCGCAAAATTAAGTTATATCCTTATTTTAAAGCTAAGATTATCTTCAAATCTCTCGGGTGTTTATAAAATATAAAGAGGACAGCACACATTTAATCTCTCTCCCAAGTGCTGAAAGCCGCACTCATTCAAACTTTAAAGTTATAGAAAAAATATCTTATTTAAGTTGAATAAAAAACATTCCCAAGACCGTATTTTTTAAAGATCAGGTATGAGATAAAGGAAGTGATTTAGTAGAAGAAATGCAAACAAATAAATTATAACCAAGAATAATGAAAGGAAAAACACTAACACGCAAAAATTCAGGACGTTATTATTCTAAAATCATGATATCTTTTTTTATTCAAATACTTTTATTCCATGATAAATATTTAAAGCTAATAAAAACTTAATTAGAGGGCATAAATAAACAGCTAATTCACTTATATTCAGATAGAGATTTAAATTTTATTACAAAAAAATCAAACCTCACGCTGATTATTACGTAAATATACTGAAGTTTTGAGGTAATTATTTTATGAAAACCTATAATTATCCTTAGAATGCCCTGACACCTCGCAAAAATGAATTCTGAGATTCATTTCATAGTTATATTTTTCCTCCGTGGATCGGCCTTAACACAGCAGACACATTCTCACCGGGGGCGACGCCCACTCGACGAGGGCCCGAGGAGGAGGGCGGCTCACGCAAAGACATCCCACGTTACATCCGCGCCAACACGCATGCGCGGCAGACAAGCGAGGCCGCACGCACGCACGTCCCCCGCGAGGAGTGTGGCATGAGTGACGCGACTCGGCTGCGGTCGCGTCCCCTGCCCTGCTGTCTTCTCTGTCAGCCGTCCAGGCGGCAGAGCCTACACTTAACCCTAAGCATGGAGGAATGTGTGTGATTGGGAAGGGCTAATATGGAAACTTAGAAAGGGTAGGAATTAACCTGTCGTGAAATATATTGCCATTTGGCACCCGAAAAAGGACATTAAACCATCATATTTCTGTACATTAATTTTAATTTAACAACAGTATTAATGCAGGTACAGTGGCGCCGACTCCATGGGGCTTGAGGGGGCCCGAGCCCCCTCAAAAATTCGTTATGGGTGCGAGGAAAAAATGTGTCAGGCTTGTAGATTTTCCCTGGAGTGTCCAGATATCGAGATTCGAGTTATCAGGGTTCTAATGTTGATCATATGACTCTTCTAAAATGCTTAAAAAACTTAAAACTCCCTACCTATAAAATTTCCCGGGCCAAGATCCCCGGTTGGGCCCCCCCAATATTTTTCGTAAGTCGGCGTCCCTGTGCAGGTATCGATTACAGATCTACGATCAAGGATTCTTTTCTCGCAAGAAATTATTTCCTTTTTAATATTTTTATTTTTATATACGCTTAGCAATCAATAAACTGTTTACCACAGGCATCTTAATTAAATATGTGAAATAGGTTCTATAGGTCGGCGGGAAATAGGAAGTTGATTGGGCACACATTGATCTTGTGGCCATATTTTTATCCTTCATTCGACATCACGCAAAAATTGCAAACACACTTCACACAGGAAGAAAACGTCGACAAATATTTTAGTTTGAGAATATTAAAATTCAATTCAAAGGTTCAGTTTTATTACTAATTCAATTCAATAGGCTTCTCAATTCCGAGGTATCGTTGGATAACCTTTCCCATGTAAAGGTTACTCTAAAAAATCGATCAAACGCGATTTTGAATTATCCGACGAAATAATTTCCTCGTAACTCGTTCACGGACAGTCCTTTTCAAAGACTCGTGCACTCCGCAGATTGGATCGTGCTTTGGGCGTGCCACGACTTTGTGCATGCAACTACTTTGCTCTTGCATACCCGAACGAAATGAGGATAGGGCAGTCGCTGGCTTGCTCGATTGGTTTCTGAAGGCAGTGCGTCGTTAAGGATGAAGGATAGAACGCTCACTCGCTGCATTTCTCGACTCAAATAATCCAGCCAATACCGCTTCACGGTTATAGTTTCCGTGTTCCCTTCCCTTCTCGAGCGAAGACTTTGAGTCTCGGAGGGGAGTTATCTTCCCATTATTCAGCTGTCTCAAGCTGATGAAATAATTGTCGCGTCCGACAAATACCAAACTTTATTTTTCTCTTCGATGATTATTCCCGAGTCTCGCAAGACTGACGGCCGCGGGGTTAAATCAGTGGTTTGAAAACGTCTTTGTTGAGGGTAGTGCATGTAACACATGATAAAACTCGACTTTTAAAAAATATCGCGTGAGGTAAAATGAGAGTTAGTAATCATTATAATAATTATCTCCCGGGAGAGAACATGAATATGTAATAGTTAAGGCTAGATCCAAATCCAACATCTCTATTAATCTCTCTAGTCATGCCAATTATTTGGATTTTTTCCATAGTTTTCCGAGGGATACGTTGATAAGATGGTCACAATATTGTCCTTCCACTCGTTAGGCTCGTGTTCTAATCCCGACGATGGAAGGTATCCGACGGAGATATCCTGATGCCTGCTATCTGATGCTATCTATATGCCTGATGATATCCGGAGTGTTTTGTGGAGGTCACATCAAGTACAGCAATTGGTCAGTATTTTTTTTGGGACGTTAAGCCGTGGTCCCCTCGATGCCTCTAGTTAAGGTAAGCTAATTTTGACGCACGGTGTCTCTCCACTCTTCCTTTTCAGACATCGATTCAGCATCATTCTCTTCTCACAAAACATATTTTGATTTTCATATTTATATTTTTTCAATTTTAGATACACTTAGACATCATTTTATATTCTACGATAGGCATTTTAATTAAAAATGTGACATAGGTTCCTTAGTATTCTAGTTAATTGAAATAATTTATCTATATAATTAAAAATAAAATTTTTGGTTTGTGATGCGACAGCTTGTTATTATGGAATATCTCCAAATTTTACCGCCATCGTACCAGTAAAAAATAAATTTTCATACTTCATCTAGAAAGTTATTGAGCCGATGAAAAATTTCGATGTTGTCACCACTTGTGATTATTTAAGTGCATAAATATAAGATTTTTCGTTGGAAGAGATGTAGGTCCCCTCCTCCTAATGCTTGCCTACTTGGTTTTCCACGAATTTCAACAAAATGTCATTCACTTTCCGTTCCCTAACGCCTTTTCTTCGTTTTGAGCCTTGTTACAACTTTTATCATCAGAGCTACTTTTACTCCACTACTTTCTCCTCCGGAGACGTTTCCATTCTCTCATTGAGTCACTTGACTGGGTTGGAAATTCTCAGGAGTTGGGACTGATGATAATAATGCTTTGGGCGAAAGTTGAAATGTGATAGGACGACGAGGGGACTGTGTGAATGTTGGGATGCGTATTCTGGGCGAGCTTTTGAGTGGGCTGGGAAGGGGGCGGAGTTGTTTTGAGGGAAGGAGAAAGGTTTGAATTTGGATCGTCTCTTCTTGACTCGCGCGGAGACGAAAAAAGTAGGAACTTCTTGACTGAGAGATCTATTTCGTGATCTAGAGCTTAAGAGGATGTATCAGTCTCGCTTGACCAATCTTTTTTCATGACGAATTACTCATTTAAAACACACGGTATCCTCAAGAAATTTTCAGATTTTTAAATTGTTTTTTCAACATTTTACAGGCAATTTCAAAAAAGGTTCACTCTATAAAAATAGAGTAAACCTTTTTTGACGTTGTCTTTATCCCTACTGTGAAAGTGCTGCAAAATTATTTCCTCAGAACTACTACGGGGCGAAATTTTTTGACTTGAGATGCAATAAAATATTGATAATTTCTATTATACATGAATAACGAAAGTTTAAAAACGAATGAGGCGTCGTGAAAAATGACATTGTACGACTAAGAGAATGATTTGGCCTGTTAAGTAGGTGCGAAATATTTGGTTAAGAAATGGGATTGTTATTGTTTACCGAGACGTTTACGGTATACTAGAGAGCGTCATGCATAGTAAGGGTTGGCCGGCGGAGGTATGGCCAAGGCTTAAAACGTGCTTACAAAAAAACCATTCTTTTTCCATATTATTTATTTTAAAAATACACGTTAGTATCTAGTTTCAATGAAACCGTGGGTACATAATAAACTAAGATAAGAATGAACTGAATATAGATTTAATAATAATCTGGATCAAGGATTGTCAAGCAAACGAATAAAATCAAGCTTCAGGCATGAAAACACATTTTTATGGGTCAACAAACATATTGACTTTGAAATAAAAATCATTGGACCCGCTTAATATCCCCACAGAATGAGAAACAGATAAACAAATAGCACTTCTACGTAACACAAGGATTCCCGGCTATGGCAGGTGAAAAAATACCTAGCAAAGCATGAGCGACTATAAAAAGTTTTTCAAGGTAAATTCGCACGAGTATATGTGTCCATTGTTATTCAAATCGCAGAACCAATATCGTGAAGGTAAATCCCCAAGCCATAAATCATCCTTAGATTCAGAGCGCCGTGAGTAATGACAGAAGAAAGGAAACGGAATCGCCAACGAGGCGAACTGCGACAGACATGCTAAGACTTCAGTCATACAAGTCTCCGCCGACGGAGACTTGAATGGACGCATTCATGTTTACTCTTGCGGACCACCCAAGAGGCGCTGGCGTCGCTCGCGGAGATCCATTGTACTTCTCATCCCTTTCCCTGAAATGCATCACGCTCTTCCATGAGTCTACCCATCGATTCCGATCGCTGCATTACACTAATTTGGACTTTAGAGTTGAAGAAAATCCTCTCGGTTTTATATTCCGGTGCAATGTCTTACTTGAAAGGAAAAGTTATGTTCTTCACAATTTTTATCAATATCCAGCTCTGCATCGATTTTTAAGATCCATTTTTAATAATATATTTGTGAAACCATTTAAAAATAAAATTTAGAATTTTAGCGGAGCGTTTTACCATATAAAGCACCATCACTCCTAATAACAGAGTAAAAGTTCAAGCTCACGATAGGTGATTGGACTTCCAGTTTTTCTTTTATCTTGCTCCAGCATAAGAAATCGTGAAAAATAAGTCCTAATTATCTGGATATGGGGTAACATTTAAAACTAAAATGGAACCAATGTGCAAAAACTAGGCTAAAATCAAGATTTTGTTTACCCTCATCCACAGTCAATGAGTGTGCGGTAAACAAAGTTGGATAACGTTTGATTTCGTACCATACGTATGGATTACTACATTGAAAATAGAGTTCGCAAGTAAGGAGAATTTGTGTACGTGTAACACGAGTGAATATGTACCAAACTAGAAAGAAATTATCCCATTAATCGCCAGGAAAATTTTCAATATTTTTTTTCTAGTGTTGAAGGTTCTGAATTCCCGAACCACGCTAGATAGCTCAAAATGCACGGACAGTTCGAAAACAGACACCAAAAGATCCGCAAGTTCAATGGAATGTCAATAAAACGAATGTGCTCCGCGTAACCATTCAAAATCCTTGGTGATGAGAGGACACCGAAAAATATCCCACCGCGGTATTCTGCGCCACACAGCAAGTGACAGCCGAGGCTAGTATAACAATCGAAATGCGTCGAGGCCTGCATAAAATTTCCTACGCGGCTGAACTCACGAATTATTACGTGACGAGCGACGTGGGAACCTGGCCCTTTGGTCAGCTGCGTTTAACACCACCTCTTTCTCGCCTCTGTTCGACGAGTCGCATTCCCTCGTTCGTCACCTTGCGCCGCTGAATTTTGTACGACGCTCCTGTCTTGCGCCTGCAGCCAGCCGGCTTATGGGCTTGAACGTTTCTTGATATTATACGTAAACAAATTATGATGTCTTGATGAATTTAGCATTCTAGAAAGTGAGGGTATCAGTTCTTTCACCGAGGGGAACGAATTTTTGGCATCTAATCTCATCATCCTAGGAATGATTGGATTCTTAACACTAACGAATATTCTGTTGACGTGAAAGCGAATAAATTTTTCAGAAAATCATGTCTCGAATTTGAGAATTTGATAGTTGTAATAGTAAAAGTTACAAAAAATTCCTCTATAATCCCTCTAGCTTACGTGTCGTGATTCTGATTATAAACCATAAATATTATCTTAAATTAAATTTTAAGATGCTCTATTCAATCTGAGTCGTCATCTGCAATATATTTAGAGGATTAGCAATAAACGGTTTGTCTGATAGTAATGCTCACATGAAATCATCATAAGAATGCATAGGATGATGTTATGAAGTGCATGGCTCTCATTAAGTGTTCAGATCAACGATAAAAATTCTGAGCTAGAATAAAATTAGAGAGACGAACAAACGTGAATATTTTCATTTGTAATCATACGCAGTTCCATAAATCTATACACAAGAAACGAAGCAATAGATGAAATAAATACGATTAGCAATTCAGACAAGCAGCTAGACATTAAAAAAATTCGCAAGCTCAAACGAAGAACTCTTCAAGTATTTTGTTTATTTTTGGCCTCAGAATGTTAAATATTTTTCTTAAAATATTGTTTAGATTAATTCGCCAAAAATGTTGGATATGTCACATCCGAAAGATAATACGCACAATCTTCCATCAACGTGAGGCAGCCACAATCCTTACCTAACCATCCCCTTCCATTTATCCAAATACCTCCAACACAGAAGTCCCTTCCTTCCCAGCTGCCGTTCGACCCGCCATACTCCACACTCCCTCCATCTTAATCCGACTACTCGCCTGGTGCCCTTCCCATGAATTCCATCGCGCAGTAAAGGCCTCCCCGCCCATTCGAGCGGACGGTGTCGCGCGCGCTTATGAGCACGTCGCTAAACACCGGCTGCGTCAAAAAAAAATCCGCGGTCACTTCCGCCTCAATCAACCACCGTTGACCGTTTGACCTCGGGATTAGGCCTCTGCTGCACCCGTATGCTGAAGAACGCAACTTGGCCATCAAATTATATTGGCTATGTGTTGCAATTGTCGGCAACCATTCTCGTGGTTTCCGTTCCGATTCTTCTATCTGAGGCTTTACCAAGTGCGATGTGTACTTAACGTCAGGGGCGCAGCTAGGAATTAAGGCTAGGGGGGTTTTAGGCACAACGAGACCTGGGGTGGGTGGTATACCCTCCAGGATAAGCGGGAGGTGCGGAAGGCCCTCCCCAAGAAAATTTTCAGATAAAATGGTGAGTTTGATGGCTTTCTGAGGGATATTTTATTAATCCTTACCCTCTTCTATAAGTATATTAATCAAATGAAGTAAAATGGATTAAACTTAAAAGTTTCTCTGAGCTCGGGGGGGGAAGGGGGGTTATCCCCCATAACCCCCCCTCGCTGCGCCAGTACTTAACGTGATGCCAAGCTCCTCTCCTTGCTTGCTTAGGAGATAGGTGTCATTTTGGCCAAATTAAAGCCTGACTCTAATTTTATAATTGTAAATATCTACAACCAACTAGCTAGTTGATACAACCAACAGGGATTTTCGGCTTCTGTGCTCGAGACTAAGTATGAAATGGCTAAATCCGATATCACGTAATAGGATGAAGATATCGTTTGTTTTCATGTGTTCTTAGCTTAACATCAAGGATTAAATTGAAGGGGAATACCGCTGAAGAATGAAAAGCCGTTTGAAAATGTATGTGGTCCTTAAGGGGGGACAGAGACAAAAAATATTAATTTTATTAAAACTGATGAAAAGACGACTAAAATTGATCCCAATAACGCGAATACTAAATGAGTTCTGAATGAAAGCAGAAAACATCGGCGATAAAAATATATAATGAACAGAATACTTGTAGCAAAAGTCACCGCATATAGAAATATTTATATTTTTTACGTGATTATGGCATTTCTAGCTCTCACCCCAATCCTTGCTAACCGTTAGTTTTTCATATTAAATACTGTCAAAGCATAGGCAAAAAACACCCTTTTCAAACGTGAGGTTATGATCTGAGGTATTTGTTTTAGTGGACATATACAATAACTTATCTAGTCAATACTTTTACATCCATGCCATAATTACGGAACATATGATACAAACACCTGCTAAGCAACGAATTACTGAAAGAACCTCATTCCGGCCAATGACCCCTCCTTATCAGGAATATTCGTGGCTCGCTTGAATTCGTGACGGAACTTACTTTTTCACGATGATCCGGCCAAATAAGTTTGGCCCACTTAACATGTATCATTATAAGTAAAAACTCTCCGTCTGACAGCTTAAGAAGAGGCTGAAGATGTTATAGCGTCTTCATTTTTTTCTTTACCACGACTGCCGATGCGGTCTTCCTCAAGTCGTAATTTTGGCGAACCATTTGAAGAGAAAGTAGGATTCGAAAAGGAGCTTCTTTGATTGGATTCGACCTTTTCACGTTATCATACGACAGCGCTTTTTCTCATTTTCTCCACAGAGCCCATTGATGGAAGATATTTAAATACTCCTTCTTCAATAGTTATTCTTGGATAAACGCTAATCATATATCAGCAGCTTCATTCATCATCACTTATCACGCATAATTACTTAATGGCCATTATCTGGTTGTAGACGTGGTATCATGGTTTCAACGAGAACTAAAGCAATACCAGAACAAAGATGATGTCAACAAATTACGCATTTGGAAGAGAAGATTCGAGAAGTATATCATCCTCACCTCGAATATAAATTTAATTTAAACCAATGCTTTTTTTCATCACTTCAATTTTAGATGCTTTACCACAAAAGAATCCATGACAAACTTATGAAATATTCACACCAGGCGCGCAGCGAGGAATTAAGGCTACGGGGTTTCAGGAGCAACTTAATACTGTGGGTATGGAATGCAGGAGGAGCGGGTGCCCTCCCCCAGAAAATTTTTCAGATAAATGGTTCAAAATGGTGATTTTTACGGCTTTCTGGGGGATATTTTATTAATCCTAACACTATTATATAATTCATATATTCATTCAACATAGTAAGATGGATTAAATTTTAAAATTTCTCCGAGTTCTGGGGGGGTTATCCCGCAAAACTTCCTTCGCTACGCTACTGATTCACACTATGTATTCCACACTCTTAATCAATGAAAATATTCAAATTTTCCCTATTTCGAGGCTATAATAAATAATCAGGAGTGTGCATTTGCGGAATATATACTTTATGATAAAATATACAATGTTGTTAAAGCTCAAGTTCTGTTGGAAAGCTTGAAAATGACTTTCGAGATTTCAAAGTGCGGCTATATCACTGATAAATAATTAAACAAGAAATTTCTAACAGTTTCTTATTTTTAAAAGGTGTGACGGGATCGAATTATTTGCGAAGTGTTTTCCTATAGAGTGCGACACCCTTTTACACTTTCTTCTCTCCTCGCACGTACTTGCTCACTTGGCTCCCGTTTTGCACTTGGGCGAAGGATCAAATGCAATCGCAGTCGCTTTCGATTCGTTGGCAAATCGCTTTGCGCTTCGCCTGCCAAAAAAATGGAGCGAGAGCGATGGCGCCAAGAGATATTGCGTCGGGATTCAATTTCACAACTACGAAAATACGCTGAGAATACGAGAAACGTGCACTAAATTGAACAAGATATTTGAAAAAAATTGAAAAAAAAAATCCTTCCGCTCGAACCATGGCACTAGGGAATAATGTGATACAATCATCCAGAAGGTGTGAAGGTGTGATACACTTCCGGACTTTTTTATCGAAGATTATAGAATCAATTAGATGCCTCGGTAACAATGACATAGTCGGAGAAGGCATCCGAACCAAACGCTGGCTTTCCATTTAGGTCTTATTAAACCAAAGTTCTTTTTTTGGCAAATCCTAGGTTACCATTAAAAATTATTACTAAAAGAAAGATTAAATAACATGATTGAGTATTTTATCACAAAGTATATAACCGCAAATGTACTCTCATATCTGTTATGGCATTGATAGAAGGACCGTTGCATACTTATTCAATGCCAACCTTACCCATTAAATGATTATTTTCGGAATATATAGCTTTCTGTAACGAAATCGACGATGCTACCCCACAAATACTGTCTGATATACAAAGTTCACGAACGGATGGATCCAAAATATAAAAAATATATATAAAGAGGAATTGTATTTACACGCAATACTTGTCCAGATAGAGACTAAACCTTCGATGAGAGAGCTGCTAATGTTCGGTGCATTTGCAACGAAAAAAATGTGCCTTAACCTGACGCGCAGCCTCTTTCATAACTCACAAACAATAACAGAATTTCGCTCGATCACAGTTTTTCTGCGCCCAAAAAAAACAGGCAGGGATTTATGAAAGCAAGGACGAAACAAGAGAGAAATGTGTTTCGGCTAAATTGCAAACACACCACCAGTTTTTGCTAGTGAGATTTAAAATACTAGTGACCGTGAGAAAAGGAACATATTTTCCCAGGCCGAAACGACCAGTGCTGCTTTGGAGGAGAAAAAATAGAATGCATTGGGACTATGAAATGAGCAAATAACTTAGCAAAAACAGGACATCTTGGTACATGCATACGAAAAAAAGAATCGATCTAATGACGCAATAGCAGATACTCTGAGCAATATCATTTTATTACAGTATTTATAATTTTTCGTGAAGAAAAAGGCAGGAAATAATAAGAAATAATATTCCGTTAAATAACCTTTACTATGAGACCATGGATAAATTTGTACAACGGCAAAAAGGAAAGTTATCGAAGAGTTACTAAAGAGGAAGAACGTATCGGATTAAGTCGTAAATAGGTTAAAAAACGAAGAAAGTATATAAAATATCAATTAGTAAAAATAAGCTTTAGCCTAAACGATAAGATGCAGCTCCGTTTTAATTTTTGTTTTGGAATGAGAATGTTTTTCTCAAATCCTGATACCTTGGATTTTTCTCAATGAGAAGGGAAGGATTTTATAGGTAAAAATCTTAAATTATGGGGGAAGTAAGAGGAAGAGAACAGGAATTATAGGTAGAATCAAAGGAAATGAGCTTAAAACATAAGTTTCCGGGGTGATTCGGAGGAAATCTTTGATATTTAAGATAATGAAAACAGTAGTCTATTTCCAAACTTTTTTATATATACCGACCCAAATTTCGGCACATAATGCCATTTTAAAGGCAATCGCCTTATAATTACATTTCAAGGCAATGCCTTAAAAATCTGATGATAGAGAAGTGTGGAGATAGGCAAGTACTTTCATTATGTTGAATACGATTAATGTGAATTGAGGAGGGAAGTTCAGTATGGAGAGGGGAGGCAAGCAGGTTGATTCGCAAACTACTCTATCGATGTCTAAGTTATAACAATACCTATCTCAAAATTTGGCCGGTTTGAGACAGGTGTCTTAAACAAAGTGTAATGACATTAAAAAAATAAAATTCAAGCAAAAAACAACTCTTTATGTGCAAATGTAAGCTTCTTTTTCAGTTTTATGAATTTTTGGCTTTTAATTTCAGAGTGCAATCAAAAATATAAATCGTCTCTTTCGCTCTCCTGAAAAGTTGCTATTTTTGAGATACGTGTCGTTAGAACATAGCCATCGATATGTAAATCTACGTAAGTCGGTGGAATACCTATAACAAAACAAACTGCGACGCAGAAAACGCCTCTGGAAGAAACTTTCATCCTCCGTTGTAGGGAGATGAGTCCCCCACACCCTTCAAACCATCCTGGGCACACTTCCCCGCCGCTACTTCTCCTCCGAGAAGGCGAATTCCTCAAAATAAAAGGAGATAATACTACTCTCCTCCGTCTCTCTCTCTCTCTCCAACCCGCGAAATTGGCCACCGAACTCTACCTCATCCACCTTGCCTCCCGCAAAAACACCAACAAGCATGAGATCTTGGGGGGGATGGTGGGCGCTGCCCCATACCCCTGCACCACTCGCCAAAGACAGAAACCCCCACCACCACTACCCCTCCTTTCCCCCACCCAAAACTTCTACCCCTCCCTCTACACCCGACCGCCTAAGTGGGTCGCGGAGAGAAACAAGAAAGTTTCTGGGTTACGAGGGGAGGCTGTCCCGGGGGAGGAGGAGGGGGCCGAATGGGATGTTGTGGGGGAGTTGGGAGGGGGAGAGAGGGGAGGTGAGAGGCGGAGGGGGAATTTCGGCGAGGAGGGGTTGGGAAGGAGGTCGCATGGAGAGGAACAGGTGGAATGGGAGGGGGTGCTGGAGGTAATGCTGGAGGGTGAATGGAGAGTGGAATGGAGTGAGAGAAATGCTTTCCCCAGGGGAAAATTGGCAGTACAAAGTGGCTGAGTTAGTACTGGATTCCATTAGTAGTACTCTAAGGGGTAATCTAGTTGGATAGGAGATTTGTAACGACCACTTTCGACATCTACTTTAAATCGATGGACTGCGATGACGACAGAGAAAAATCGAGAAATGGATGAAATACTGAAGAACATGTCTTCGATTGTCGATATTTGTCATCAATGTATATTCTTAATTGATATCGATTAAGGACGGCTGTATTTAGACATGGATAGTTAACGTTTGCATAAATGTTAATTTTTGTTTATCATAAATCCTCTTCATCGTTATTTTGTGATAATCATCTGTTATCACTGACAATAAAGAAATTGTAGACCGTGAAAACATTTTATGAATATCTAATTATCCATCAAGTATTATTGAACTTCTAAACTCTACTGTATCAATACAGTTCGAAATACATGCATATATAGTAACAATCCCATACGGATATTCGAAATAACAATGATAGTTGACTTAATCGAACGAATACTATCGAGAGGAGAGGCATAGAAAGACCTAAAGACGAAATATGCACCTGAGGTGAAACACCTTGCGGGAGTAGGTAGGGGTCGTGATGGGTCTGAGGAGGGAGAGGAGAGCCCCCCCTGCTACCCCCACCATTCCGCTGTTCCGCACTCAAGGTTGACCTTTGAAAATTCCAGCCCTCCATCACGATAAGCTATCAGCGGTGTCACAGCTGGAGGGGCAAATATTTTATTCGGAATTCCCTCTTAGCAGGCGAATTTTATTTAGTGTGTTCTCCCGACGAAAACTTCAGGCGAATAATCACGAGAGACTTCTCACGTAAATAAATTAAAAAAGAAATTTCTGGCCGCAAAAAACTCAATAAATGTACTCTTTATGAATGATAGAGTAAGATTCATGTACACTATTTTGTTACGTAGGTAAAAGTAAAACGCAACCTAATGTCAAAATTTCATCTCTTGCTTCTCTGATTTTAAGTAAAACAAACTGTGGCCTATTAGAGCGACGAAAGAATTCCATTTTTTTTCAAAAATTATTATCAATAATACCTCTACAATTTACTTCTACCGTTTTACTTGTATGGATCCAAAGTGGATCCAATTTGGAAAGGGGAAAGTGGCCTTAATATCGTTCCGTTTGACTTTCAACGCAAAGAAAGATAACTACATTTTTAAAATAGCGGAATATAACCGAAAATTCCAAAGTTAAGAAAGCAGAACTTGTAAATAAATAATATTTCCCATCGAGATACGAAAATAAATTCCAAATGAATTAACTCTTGAAATTTTATTTTTAAACCTCTCTATGATACGCTTTTGATTTCTCTCCCATCCATTTTGATTTAAAATTCTGGACGTAAACATAAATACGTTTAATTTTGGGCTGATGTTTCGTATAAACATAGATCTTGCGGCTTTGCTTCCCGTAAAAAGAGATATGGTCTTTATTTTGGTCAATATTAATTCATTTAAGGGGAAGGTAAGACTTTGCACGATTTCATGAAGCTAAGAAATTTAGAAATGCACCACCACACGATAGAAAGAAACAAATACCTCGACGAGATGGAAAAATAAAGTCCTCATAAAATCTCTAGAAAATTCCAAATCTTAGTCCTTCACCGACAAAACCCGAGATCTCACAACGAAGATACCTCATAGTTCCGCGGAGAACTCAGGCGAGCAACGGATGTCTGGCAGTGAATGGGATCAACATCAGACATCCATCAACAATGAAGAAAGTGTTTCTGGCCCTTTCTCCTTTCCTTTTGGATTAATTCGAGACTTGCCAAAAATTCGGCGAAGAACCAGCCAAAGGGAGTGTCTCCGGACTTTAGAACCTTTTGCTTCCCTGAGGAGAATAATTTAATCCCAATCGAAGGAGAAAAGTCCACGGTGACCCCAAATCGAGACGCAGGACAGGAATCGCGAAAGAAGACAGCGGGCATAATAATCCTGTTCCCCCGGATTTTACACGCGTTGAGCATTAAAATTGACGTTCATGAGGAAAGAAGAAGGAAGACAAAAGGAAGTGATGAGAAAAAATTAATATTTAATTCAGTAACCTCACGGTATTGAATCACAAAAAAGTAGTTCGGATTGAGTTATGAGTATGAATCAAAAACGCCTCAGTGATTCCATTTTGTCTATTTTTAGAGATCAATTATTTGTTTTATTCTATAGCCATTGTGACAAAAATTTCGGCCTAGGTAGAGTTCACATTTGGCAACATTTGAATTAATCACGACCATAAAAATTTGCATCTTACAAAAGGATGAGGTTACATTTTCAAATTTGAAACATTATGATCTGTTCCATTTTCTTATCCTAAATATTTCGAGATAATATGTAAGTCATTGAAAAGTGATACGTAATGAAAACAAACTAGAGGAGCTTATGTGAATTACAACGAATGATAAATAGAAACCAGGAGTGGTACTCTTACATCTGTCTCAGAATTCATGACATATTTATGAAGATAGATATAAAATTTTCATAAATAAATCAGAAGCCATACTCGGGCATTCATTGCTAACTTGTACGCAAAAATGTCGAACACAATCACGGCATCGTTTACGTAACATTGATGGCTAAGATCATTATGGCCATTAAATGGAGGCGGTAGTCACTTTCTTTAGAAATTATGATGGAAACAAAGTTCCATGGCGTAATCGATTAACGATCTCCGATCACATTTTGATGCACTCGAGAGACCGAATAATGTGCTGCGATTAATTTTGTTTTCTTTACCTCCCCGATAATTTCTCCTTTCAAATCTTCAGAAATGTAATGTCATTATCGATTTTCATCGTTGAGTAACGTGGCTCATCAAGTGGAGGCTTTAGCTTCCCAAGATTCGATTCACAAACGCAAAGATAAATGATCGCGAAATTACTTAAGCGGCTTACAATTCACTTCACGGAAGTTCGCGACAGTAGGTAATTAATACCTTTTCATGAGTTTACTCACATTTATTATCCGGGGGTATAAGGATAAAAATCTCGTATATGTAGGTCTTGATGATGATCAAAAATCCATATCGCATACACTGTTTACAGATACTTATTTCCACAAAAGGTGAAAAACTTGAGGAAATCGTTTTCCAACTAGATAAAGAGAATTTTGATCCAAGACGACGTAGTCATGAGGTAGAAATCTGTCGTTCAAAACACGAAATTCATGTAAATTCACTGGAAAGATAGATCAACATTAGGAAAAACAAAACTCCACATTTTAAAGACTACCTTATTATATTTATCATCACTATTGATAACGAATCACCACTCATAAGATAACACTATAATTGAGTAGGTTGGAAGCCAAGGAGTACAAGTGATTTTTTTTCTCAATAGAGATAGATAAAGTTAATTGTTACAATGAATACACAAAAACCTGGTTGCCAAGGGAAGCGAGTGAGTCTCTGTTCTGTGCTGACATCGAGTGGAAAATCAAATGCACCACTAAATATCTAATTGATCTCGTTTGTTTTCTATGCCTAATTTCTATACCTAACTCTGTATAGGAAAGAGAAATCACTTATACACCTTGGCTTCCAACCAACTCAATTGTCATTGCTTAAATTTTGACAGCCTCCCGGCTGTCATTGTTTCCAATGACGCAGTGTATCGATTACATTACATGCATAGCACCTCATTGTCTTAGCATAAAAAAATATTGGAATTGCCCTGCATGTATTTTACATGCTTGCGGAATAGGCGAGTGCGCAAGACGGCAGAAAGGTGGCTGCATATCAACTATATATCTAAATTGGGTTCGATCGCGGGAGATATGATTGGGGAGGGTGAAAGGCGAGGGCTGGGGTCCCGATGCGAAATCCTCTTTGGCGAGAAAAAGTAGGCGACGAAGATGAAGGGCGCCGCTGAAAGGCAGTAGGTCGCTGAGGAAGGAGCGCCGCGCCGCGAGCTTCCCTCATTCTTACAACTAAGTTCCGAAACTCCTCTCCAATTTTCTCTTTCTCCCGCAAACGCGTGTCTTGGCGAATCCAGTATAGGTCTCCCAACATGAGCCGGAGTTCGATGCCGAGCCAAAACGGAAATGTGTGACTTATGGTGTACCATATTCACTCTTCGGCATCGCCGGACGTGAAGACGTTATGGGGAAAGCAAGAAGCAGGGTGTATTCAGAAGTGTTTTTCGCTAATGGTAAGAGGTTCGAAAGCAAAATATTTTGCGATTTTTTTTCAAACCACGAAAATGTTCGTGGGTATCAGGGGAATAATTTCCAAAGTTGTAAGTATATCGGGTAAAATTATTGAAAAATAGAAATAAGTTAGATTTTATCTGAAGAAAAAAGGAATACTTTTGGAGTATAGTCGACTAATTCTGAAACAATCGAGGTCGATATCACCATGAAAAGTAAATGTCTGAAGCAAGAGGAATAATTTTGGAGTGTAATCGACTTATTCTGAAATAATCGAGATCCAACAATTTTGAAAAGTAATTATCTCAGGCTTAACTTCGTGAATGTTTGAAACAGTCATGATGAAAACTAATCACTTTAAAAGTATGATGGTTGGAAACCAATGAAACGCATCTTGATCTTGGACACCAATAGTACTACTCATTTCGCATCACATACTGTAACAGTCTGCTTTCCATCAATGCTTCGAGGTTCGTCAGCAATTTTTCTGTCTACTCTTCGACGAATTCCCCTCCTATCCTTTCCCAGTGGATCGCAGCCCTCTTTGAGTCCCGTGACAGGAGAGTCGGGCCGTGGGAACGCAGGTGAAGTTCGGAGCTCTGTGTCGAAATGACTCAAAAGGGGACGGCTTCAGTCGAGGAATCGCACAATTCACATCAACCCCAGAGAGATTAGAAAGAGAGAAAAAAAACAGGTGGAGTTCAACCGCTGACTTGAATGGAATTCTGAAGAAGAGGAGCGATTTCAGGTATCACTGAACTAAAAACAACGTTGGGGGAACATGAAGGAAAGTATCTGTTCAACAAATGTCTTTCACAGACCAAGTATATGAAATTCCGTGGAGACTATTTTAATAACTTGGGATTGATTACACGAAAAATAGTGTACAGCTATCGTATTATACGCAGACTTCCCTAGTCAATACGGGTGAAACACTTATATGGACAAACGACAAAAACAATTGAGCTACGTGAATGTGCTTTTAATTTTTGAAGAAAATCTAAGTTAAATTCAGCTGCGGAAAATTATTACAAGCATAAATTGCAATGGATATTATTTCTTAAACCGATATGTTCACTCGAACACACTAGATTTAGTAACGAAATAAATTCATTTATTTATTATTCCCTGAATACCACAGTAGCTTCACCGTAGCTATATTTAAAGATACGTAAAAACAGAAAAAATACTTGAATTCAATGTACTAAATAGGCACAACATTAGGTCACAAATATACTTAAATGGTACCAGCGTTCACCAATTCACCGAAATTTTAGCTCCAATGGCTTAATGAATGGCTAATAGAATTATCGCTACAAAATGAATCAATTATAAATCATCGTACTACCATTGCATGGAATGTTATTACTTTCACCCATATTCATCCTGTCAATGTAATAATAACTCATATCAAATGCTGCTCATTTAATTCTCTTGTGACCAAGAAATTGTCTAAATAAACTCAAAACGGAGAGATACGCTGCTCAACGCGTTAGCAACCGAAGAATTTAAAGCACTAGCCTTGCGTTCAATAACCACCTTTGGATCTATTTCATTCAATGATCTTTGCTGGAATCCAAAAAAGTAATTTTCTTCCACCTAATTTCTTATCTCCAGGGGGGAGAGAATGTGAACGGTTATAGTTTCAGGATGAAAAAACCGCAAAATTACCCGATCAGCCTTGAGGAGGAGGCCGTTTGAGATAATTTCCCCCCGCCCCACCTGTTTCGCTGCAAGTCGTCACATACCTCCGCAACAAATCCCTTGCCCTTCTACTTTTGGGAAGTCCTCGACTTTTTTTGCAGCTTCACGAGAGCCACGCCTAAGACAAGGCCGACCAACAAATCGCAATTCAAACCACAATCAGCGATGACAATCAAATTTTCGGCGAGAATTCCATCTTGGCAGACGACTAAACTATTCACCTCCCGATTTTTCAGCGTCGGGAAGACGTTTTATGTGGCTTTCCTTTCGATAGCACCGAAAACAGTGCCATAAATACGGCGTAATTCTCTACCAAAAACCTCGGATACAGGGAAGAACACTGGTGGACACCAGCTCTCGAAATACTTCCCTTCGCCCGAAGACGAGAAAGATGCTTTAATATTCATGCCGTCCACATTTCCTCGTTTCGGACTGGAGTACTTAATTTCGACAAGGTGACACAACCCGCCTTCAAATTATTCAGCCGGCCAAGAGTATTCCAAGGTGCGATGTTTACCACAAGGTTGAGAGCTTAAAAGAGAACATTGAAGGGAAACTTCTTCTTGAAACCATTCTAACTGAAATAGAGGACTTAAATTACATCGCCAAATGTAGAATATTTTCATTCAACACAGTTGCCACACTTTTATCGTCATGTATGCACCTTCGCAACAATTTATTTTTGAAGTAATCAAAGAATGCATGTTTTATTTGTTTGTATATTGCGAGATAGATATAAGCACTCATTTATTCCCCTACTAAACCTAATGTGTTCGAGTTAAAATATCGGTTTAAGAAATATTTGCCGTTGTAAATTAGGCTCGCAATATTTTTCCAATGCTGAAAAAAACCACTTATTTCCTCAGAAAATAATAAATGCATTTATAGAGCCAAATTAAGTTTTCTTTTGCGAGATGGACAAGTATTTCCTTGGTATAGAATTACAATTACGGAGTTAATAACATCGTCCATGATGCTCTCCTTGATTGAAACATTATCGCAATCACTACGTAACGGCTGCGAGACTGGTTCGCTCACTTTAGTAGGATGGCCGCTTTTAATGTCTCCACTTACGCAATCGCATTAAGTCATTAAGTCACGTATTAACCATCTTTTCCAATTACCATTTTCGATCCTGCTAACTAAGACAACATACCTCATAAAGCAATTAAATCACGGTAAGTATTACTTATGTGATTTCGTAAAAATTAAAAGAATCTAAAAGAGATATTTCTCATCACACTAGGCTAAATTCTATTGCTTATTTTCCTTTATAATATCACTTTTGATCACCAAGACCTAACATAGAGCCAGTTATCGCTCTAAACGAACAAATAACGTATAAGTGTTTTGATTCGTTCAAAAATAAATTGCTTTGAAGTTACATACATGACGATAAAAGGTTGGCAACTGTGTTTAGTGAAAAAATTCTGCGAAGGTAAAAATCGCTCAGAGAAAATAGTATTTAGACGTTGCGTGAACACAGATATCAAATCATTGGATGCGGAGAGCGTGGAAAGAGAAATGGAACGCGAATTATTGAGGCGGAATTTGGAGCGGGTTGAATGATATTTAATGGACAATATATAGTGAAGAATGTGACTGAGAATTTTAGAAAGGAGAAACTTATGTAAGGAAGCGAATGTTGTTCGCGATTGTTCACAGCGACATGGAACCTGTTACATTCTTCTAACCGTGAAGTGAACACAAAAGCTGATTTTTAAAAGAACTCCTGTTTCAAAATTAGTAACTTTCACGTGAAATCAATCATAGCGTGTAGAGGTATACTCCATTTGATAGATATCCATCAAGTGTCGTTCTGCTCCTACAAATCTGAACCTATGATGGCGCGGATATGCTTGAAAACCTAGAGTGGTGTATATGATTTATTTTGATAGGAAGTTAAAAATCAGAACTCAAAAACGGTAGACAAGGGACTATAAGTGGCAGGAAATGTTCAAAAGGATATCGAGTGTTGGTGGTTCTGGTAATACAGATATAGTGCAGGTAATTTTAGTACACCTAATTTATAAACTAAAAATGGATAAGGAAGGTTAAAATTTGATTGGGGAAGAGAAAATGTATGCCGGAAGTTATTTGAAGGGTTCAATAAATTAGTAACTTACGAAAAGTTAAATACAGTATAGCAAACAGGCTATACTACATGAGCTGAATACGACAAAAAATAACACAAACCACGGCAATTGCACCGGTCCGAAGGCATCATGGCTTGAAGTAAATAAACCATGGCTAGTCCTTGTATGAAATGAAGTTCTAACGTCCGATTGATCAAGGCAAACATTTTTTAAGGCCATCAGAGTTAGGCCAAATTAAAAATATATTGACTTTGAGTTCAGTGGTTACTCATCATCTGAGCGAATTCTGACGGCGAAAATAGATACTATATGATTACTATAAATAATTACAGACGTTAGAGATAGAAATTTGAAATAAATTTACTAATGATATTGAACAGAAATAATTGTACGAAAATGTATAGAAAGTTAAAAAGGAAACAAGAGAAGAATAGGTACGTTCACAGGTTAAAAGGTGTATCAATCCTTGTCACTGGCTGCGGGAAGGAAAAGATTGCTCATGCTGCGAGACCTTAAGTTGTAGTCCGTTCAACTGTTACCATCGGTCCGTTAATTGGTAATAAATGAGTGGGTAAGAGTGCCGTTAGGGAGTGTGACATATGACGTAAACCCTTGAATTAGCCGAGAGACATGCTGTCTAGCATCAATGGGTCACGTAGCTGACATTGAGGAATAAGGAAAATTTGAGTCGAAGGCCAACCAAATGACCACAATCGCCGTGAGTGAGCCAAATGAGATTTAAAATGATCGAATATTTTCATATACATTTTTTTCCTTTATGTTTTTCCCCTAGCTTGAATGCACGTATAAGAAACCTTATTCGATGTGTTAATTACCACTATATCAAAAGAATTGCAAAGGGTGCGAGAAAACTAGGTTAAAAAATTGAAAATAAAGACTGCAATCCTATTATTTTGCATACCTTCCATCAGAACTCGTGTATCATTGTAGCATTTATGGAAACAGCCGAAAAAAAAACGAAAAAAAAAACAATTACTTATCTCCATCAGCGTTATTTCACATTGGCTGGTAATATTTTACATATTTAAGTATGAATAGTTATTTTAAGAGTGCCAGCAGCAAATCCAAATAAGCAATGTGCGGTTAATAAATATTACGGAAAACTATGTTCCCCACAACTATAATGCCATGAATTTGATCACTGGGGCCCTCAGACTTAGAAGCAAGACGAATGAAGAGCAAAGAAGAATAATTGAGTGTGAGCTTTCCAAGAAAATAGAAATGAGAGAGATTACAGAGTGAAGATAAATAAAATCAATCTTTAGTATTTTCTCAGAACAGCACATAATTCCTTCCGTTCATACGTACACATATTTTTTTTACCCAAGATATTGCTAAGAAACAACGGCTGAACTCGAGTCATTCACAGCAAGCCTTAGCATCTATAGCTGTCAAACAAAAACAACCATATGCAAACAGGAATAAACGAATGAGTCACGCATGGATACTCTACACCAGCCCCCTCCAACTCCCGGCCGCTAGGTGGCCCAAAAGCTTCCGTGCGAGGGAATCGCCGATAGATGGTGCTAGTGGGTGTTTGCGCGTCCAGCATTACGAAATTGCATTGAACCAAATACAATACTTGATCGCTGGAACAACGAATTTAAAATGCCTTTAACTGTATTGAACACTAAGAAGCAATTTAATAGTCTTTTAATTTCATTGACAGCCAGTTAGAAAGTCCATGTACAAAAAACATTGCCTTTAGAAGAAATTGAAAATGAGATGTTGTCGTCTGCTAGCAGTCGTATTTTATTAGCTCTACTTCGTAAAAAAGAAGTTATTTGCGTCCTGATCATCATATATTTATCGCTAACGGCATACTGCCTGACATATAATTATCAAGGTATCGGTCCCCAAAAAAAAATTGGCGATACAGACAATCGAGTCGGCGTTTCCTCCTCCAAGGAACTCCAGCGCAATTATGCTGAATGGGGAAGTAAGTTTTGGCAGCAGAAATCTCCTTTAAACTCTCATTAGGTCACCTTAACACTAGGAATACCGGACTTGACACCCCCCCTAGAACTACCGAATGGAGTCATTTTGACTCCTACCTTATAATTGTTTATTTTTGCTGTTTATGTCTGTTTTTATTGATAGATTGCATTAGTTTATCATTTTTGTTAATAATAGCAATATTTCAGACGTCGTTTTAACAAAAAAATATATATTTTTTTAAAAGCGAAATTCGACAGTGTTGCTTTGAAATTCTTTTTTCTTACATTTTATGTTGTTTTAATAGAATTATAATGTAGGAATTGGATAAAACAGCAAACGTAGACTTTTCAACACATTTTATCATATTGTTTGAATGATCAAAAATATTACTTAGGCTACATGGTAGTTGGGAAGATAATTAACTAAAGCAAAAAAATGCAGTTGGTACGCCACGCATTTGTTTAAGGTGCTTTAGAGTTCAAGCATTGTCGTTCATTTTCATTGCCCACACAAAGACTTATGGCAGGTCTTACAATTCCCAACTGATAGATTATTTTTGCACTTTGGTTTTGCCTGGAAATAATTTTTTTGCAGAAACCCGTCAGAAGAATCTGCGGCATTGGACACGCAACGCTTTTATCTACATCTAACATGAGGATCAGCCAACTCTGTAACGAGGCAAAATTAGGCAAAATTTAAAAACATATATTTAAAAAATGAGTTGCAATCCTAGGTCGTATCAGTTATAAATGGAATGACAGTACTTTTACCACGAAAAATCTCCACAGTTAGCTAATAATGGCGTTACACGAGGTTATGTCACACCAAAAATGTGAGGCTTTGAGGCACGAGAAAAATATCATAATGAAAGGGTGGGGCCAAATTTTCGATTGCAAATATCAAGAGCTAAATTCATCCTTTCAATTCTTAATATTACCACCATTTACTCTATTCTCATGACTTCCTTTTTTATTACAGATAGTAACCCCTGCCCCTTTTCAGCAAAAAATATCCTGACCACATTACTGTTGTTGCACTTTGTTTACAACTACAACAATTTCTAAACTGCAATGGCAGCAAATCCACAAAGTAAAAAAAATATGAAATTAATTATGTTTCAACATCCGTAGGCGGATCACCGTTAGTCCGTGTATATTATTGTACGCTAAACAACATCAATACTTGCATAAAATGAGCATGGATGCAAGCATAACTATCGCTAGGGCGCCATAAATCTTATCCCACCAGATAACAGAAGCTACCATTATAATTTCACTGTCATTAAGTCCTAAAACTAGAGTAGGGTGCACATTAACACTTTCACCATGATCATAAAAACATAAATTCTCTGCACAACTGTATCTAATAGGAATGAAACAATACAAGTCTTCAATTCGTGGTGGAGCGATATTTTTCCTCCTCTTTCTGTTCTGACACAAAATTCTTCACTAAATATCTAAAGCCATCAATTAATTGCAAAGCGAGCTACGAAACCACCGAGGTTATGCAATTGTAATTAAGTACAATAACACAATTAGTAAAAACTGATGGAACTATGCCTCCACGACAACATGGCATGATATTATTTCGGTATTATGTGAAAAACATGAACCATTGATTTCCCGCGAAGATAAAAATAAAAATTTCCGTAAATAAATATCGGATGCTTTGCCATATCCTCCTAAAAACAAGAGAAAGGGCATGCATGGAAGAGTAAACAAAGCCGCCATTGCAGATACTGCAGTATTTCCGCTATCTATTTGCACCGCTAATTAATTCTTAGCGAATAACACATATTTTCAAATAAAAAACGAGGTCACTGAGATCTAAAACCACGAAAAAATTACCAAATTAACGATAACAGAGCCATAAAACTAACATCGGTAACCCACCGCATTTTGAGTACTTACCACTGCTTTGAAAAAACTTTTATTTTCAGCTCAGCATTCCTTCCTGGTTTTCCTGTATCTTGTAGAATTATTAGACACATATCAAAAGCGCGATGCACGAACCATCTTCAAATTTAATAGCGTTTTAGCAATATAACACATCTTCCAAGTGATGAGCTTCGCTGGTTCACCATTGAAATGAATGTAACAGCAACGCGATACTGGGCGCGCGACAGGCTCGCAGCGCCACTCTGTAACGAACTAAAAAAATTGAATAACGTGGGAGGATTTTGGGGCCAGCCAACCAGCGGCGTAACAGCCGAGTTGGAGGGGGCTGCTCTACACAATGTATGATCGAATGAATAATGGTTCGATAAGGACATTCCGACGCAGGATCTTGATTAAAAAAAAAAACAAAAAGAGTGGAGAAATGGTTCCAGCTGTTGCCACTCGTACTACGCAACAATGGGAACTATGCCGTCCGCCTAGAAGGCAGAGACAAGGGATGAGAGCCTCACTAAGTAAATGCCATACGAAATGAGCGCTGGAAAGAGATACGACGGCTATATATCCCGCCTCTCGAGAGAGAGAAGTAAAAAAAACATCGTAGATGTCTTCATTTCCACTAACAATCGACACTGGAGATGCGAGCACTTAGGCATAGAGTTGATTCGGTGTCTGTCCGTCTCTCTTGAACACATGCGCATTATAAAAATGACAATACAGAATTAACCCATAGCAGTAGTCTGATTGTTGGCCCACAACGTTTCTGATTCAAATACCAATGGTGGATAGAAAATTTCGGAGGCATTCCAATACCTTCCTGGGAGTTTTCGTGGGGGTACTTCAGCACAATGCCCTGTCCGTATTAAGGAAAGTAATACTGAACGGAACTTCACCGTCTTTTGTTTAGACAAAACTGATGCATCCGTGAGCTTCTATCTTCCGTACAATTCTGCCCTAGGATCCTTCCTGTGCACCAGTTTAAGGAGTTCAAGATTTGTGCGGAAAAATCATTGCTATGGAGGAATCGAAACACATCGGAAAATTCATTTCGTATTTTTCAACGCCCGCACCTATGGCAACAGCGTTATAACGTCTCATCAGGTTCACAAGGAAAAATTCTACTCTCCCGAAAAATCTTAGTCAAAGGGTAAGGGCATTACTGAAACATTAAGGGAGAAGTTCAATTTCGGGATGGGTATAGGTGGTGTGATTCGCAAAATGCTCCATGTAAACCTGCCGTAACCGGTGGAATACCTTTTATAATGAATATCTGGACCGGGCATCGGGCAGTCACGAATAAAAAGACAGAACTCTCACTTAAAACAAACCATTTCCTCAAAATGTTAATAATATTTTCATTATTAAAAACATCAGAAATTTGCATGTGACGTTTTATTCCACAAAATAAATTCCAACTGTTTAAGTAGAATCAATTGCAGCAGCTTATGATTACTTCAAGGAAAATGTTTGATAAAGGATTTGCAGTTGACACCGGTTTCTCTACGGGCAAGGTAAAATGAAATCGGCAGTTAAGTGAATGTAAGGCTAGTGAATGTGAAAGGGCACTACGCACAAGAAGCAGCTAACGATCGTATGAAAAACAACGGACTTCAATGTAGAAATTCGAGATGATTTGAATTCAGGATTCCCTATAGATAGATGTCTACACGGAAGGAGATTTTAGCCATTGATCAGGCGAGAAAGCGGCGATTTCGGCTAGGAGCTAGCTTAATTGACGTTTTCCGACGCCGCCGAACACCAGAAAAATTAAGGAAAAAAATAAAACGATGGCCTCCCGGCAGATTTAATCAACCATTTCCTACACAGTCGAATTTAGTTTGAATCCATCACGATTACCCGGTAATGAGAGGAAATTGTCCGTTCACAAAAGGATTTCTCAATAGCTTCGACGCAGTAATGCCTTCGATAGAAGTGATGTACGTGCATGATTCGTGTATTCCTCAACGTAATTCCGGGAGATTTGCTGCGAAATTGATTTCGCGAACAAAAGAGGACTTGGCTGAGTTTTTTTTATTTCCAGCCAAATCACTAGAATAATTTTCGCTTGATTTGCATGGCAAAATTTTTGATAAATTCATGGGAATTGCACATAAACGTCATCAGGAACATTATTCGGAAAATTTGAAACGGCTAACATTCTAGCAGTGGCGTGGAATCGCAGTTATTGAAATTTTTTTGTGACGAACTTCGTAAGTATTTGCCTGAACTACATTAATATGATTTGATATTGAAAATTTGGCAACTGATCTATGCGATAATAATTAAGGGTGGAGATGCTATCCGAAAGGTTCTGAACAAAATCGCCCTATATCTTTCTGATTATGATTAATCACCTTTTCCGTTCATCTAATACCGAAGGGATTTCCCGTAATTTTTTAGAGTGAACGATTCAATCCCCAAATCATTATCATTGCGCAAGAAAAATTATTGCCAAGATAATTTCCACTAAAATATACGTGATATTTCCAATTGGAAATACTTCCTTCACGAGGAAACGAATCATTATCTAATTCTACGATGATCCCATATACATGTATTTCAATTTTGTAGTGCTTGAAAAAGGGGTGAAAAAGGGTCATTTCTAATTTATATTCAGGATGAAAATATTTGGTTATTTTCAAATTACACTTTGCGATCTATTTTGGATTTGCTAGCAATATGACTTTTTAATTCAATACTGTTCAACAATTGAAGGTGATATGTTTCCACCGCCTAATTAAAACTGCAAATATGAACGTGTGAAAATATCTGCAAAATAGTATTCACAAAATTAAGTCAGATAATATACATGTTCAATACTCATATTACAATTATGATAGTTAGAAGCCCATTTATTCCCTCAAGCCCTTTAAACACGAATTGAAGCAAGCTTTATAATCAATAGTTACTGACGATCGATAACCGCGTATTTGCCATTGGTAAATTCTTGACTGAAATAGGTATTCACGACATCATAAATAGCGAGAAAATGTAAAAGATAACGATCAAAGTACTGAATTCATTTATTTAACGAGTCATACCATACTGGAATAAATAATATCATCCGTAGATTTAATTACCTTCTTCTACCGTATGCGAAGGATATTATTAAGATTTCAATTAGTCTGAATTCACGTGAACCATGCTTAAGAGGCGGGCGGAACTGTGATAACATGCAGTGGCGGATCCAGGGTAGGGACAAGGAGGGGGGGTTAGGTAGGGGGTAACCTCCCAGCAGTAGTGGGGGTCCGAACAAAATAATCATTCTATCTATTGTTAATTGGATGCCAATTAGGGAGGGATTTAGCCCTCCCCATCGCCTCTCTAGATCTGGCACTGAATTCAAACATAACAAAAGCGTTTAATTTGTAATTCAATTCGTTAAATTTGGTAAATATATCTGAAAATATAGCTGAATACTTTTGTAAAAAGTGGCGATGTAAAAAAAATCGATTTTATCTCGCGTGTGTTTCAACAGTAAAGCTCTCCCTCCCTCAGATAACCCTCCCCATTGATTCAACACTTGTGATCTAGCAAGGCGCATTTCTCTCTAATAATGGAAAGAGTGTTAGTTCCGGAACGGTCCAGCAGATCTTTTGTGTTGCTTGCGAAGGCCGTTGTGAGGCCTTGCACTTTGTCGTCACGCGGGCGTCGTCGAGTGACTCACCAGTAGAAAAAGTAAGGTGCGGCACGTGCGAAACCTTTGAAGAATCGAAGCTATAAGAATAGGTATGACTCCGATAATCCAGATGGTCGATCAAAGGGCAACTCTCGGCTATTCAGTTAAAGTTCGGAGTGGACATGAACCCAAAGCCGTTACACTTCACCTCAAGTAACTTTGGTGCGTCAGAAAAGTAAAAGGCGCGATAACGGAGACTATTAAATGTCAAATAATCCGAAAACATGAAGAGCTGGCCATCAAAATTGGCCGATGAAATATTTTCCTCGATTCGGATTCTTATTTTTTTTTACTTTTACAGAAGAAGGGAGGGAAATATTTCAGAGTAAACATTTTTTCCACATTATGGAAATGTGGGAATTATTGTAACTGAATGTTACCTTCTATCCCGCAAAATTATTTTTAATTATTCTATAGTTTAAATTATATCGAAGGAAACTTGTCAATCCGCTACACGTGTTTTGATAAATATTATAGCAGCATAAATATTAGCATTGTCTTACTTATATTTAGTGGAACGTAATTTTAAGACCATTTTTCACAATATAATCGTATAAAAGACTCAGGAAGAACTTCCTTTTTAAAACGCATAATTGGTAAATTAATGTCAATAAACTTGCGAAGTTTAAATATTGCATTGCAAGAGAGTACTTGATACCCTTCTCCCAATATGACAAAATTATTTTTCTAGCCGTTAGATTTTTTAAATTAGTAATTTGTTTCGCACCTAAGTATTTTCCTTTCCGAAGACACTTGGATCTTGGGGTCAGTGTTCGATTGATACTACTTTAATAAAATAACTGGAGGTGGCTAATCATGAATCACTTGCTTAAAATAATGGACATGCATACAATTTCTCATACTTTTTACGCTTTCATACTTTCGAACTTTGCATACTTTTCATATTTTTCATGAATTTATTATTTGAGATACGAAAAGAGCAACCTGGACGATAGGTGACTAAATAGGTGGGAATAGAAGAGGCTCACCCAGTGGCAATTTCACCAGTGGAAATAGTGAGTTGCATCAGTAGAGTCGACCGCACGCGCGCAGTGAATAGACAAGGAGACGGAGCTATCGTCACCTACTTCGGCCTAAGCGTTTTCGTCGTTTTACCCGTTACTTCGCATTCAAGTCCCATTTTTCCCTTCAATACCTATTCCCTTGGCGTCTTTCCATCCCTTGAGCCCGCACGCGAAACTATTCGACCCCGTCTGCGTTGCTGATTGGTATTCATATCCTTACCACTCGGCACACCCTTCTGAAGAAAGAAATCCGAATTCGATGCAGTCGGCAGTTCAGAAATATATGTTCGGATGATTTTATGAAGGTGAGAGAAAACACTTTCCTCTAGTCATAATCAACCATATTATCCATATTGGTAACTCGGATGATAAAAAAGCTTTTACAGTCAAAGATAAATTTAGAAAAGGACTTATCAGATAGCTTTCACATTCGTTTCATTGAAACATTTATTATTTAAAGCATTAAAAGATCAATTATTTTATTAATAGCGTTAAAAAACCTAAAATGGTTTGAAAATTGTGATTTTAAAAGAACCACGCAATTTATGTACACTATTTGACTTGGTTGTGTGAGTGTACAGTTTTAAGGATTTATTTCACGTTCAAATTCAGAATATTTATTATGCGGTCGAAAATGTTTCAAATTCAATTCAAAAATGTTTCAAAATTTGAATTGAACGATATAAAAATATTAATAATGATGAAAGGGCAGAATCTTACCCCAGGTCAGACGAGGCAGTAGTACCACCGTTTCGCTGTCATGCAAAGCTTTAGGGAGCGAGGAGGATTAAGGTGTTCAAAACCTCCAGAAACGTTTGTCATTTGTTTGAAATTAAGTGTTTAGCATATCTTCTCCCCCCCCCCAAAATCATACAATTTCCTTCGAGTATACTTCCTGAAATTAATTGAACTGCTGAAAATAGATTAATGGAATCGATTTCCTAAAAATAATTTCTGAGTGTTTGAAAAATGCTCTAGTATTTCCCGAAAAGTGTGCTAGCGATAGAGTTTATGCCGTGAGAATCTACGAGTTGAGAATTCAGGTAGAATACATAGACACCAGTCAACTCAGCCAAAAGCAGTAATTTAAAAGCAAAAATGGTGACAACTAATTCGAATACTTACATTCCTTGATCATTTATTTGACGTAAACATCTTACGGCAACACAGAAGTTTAAAAACCGTCAATTCACATGTGGAAAAAGTTGCTTCATCGTAGGACATGAGTTCATGAGTACAAGGCGAGAGAATAACGGGGTAGATGAACAAAATTGGTCGCAGGTGGTTGTTGCGCCACGAAAATATTGAATTTGAGCACAATGGTAGTCTCGCAATGAATATAAAATCGTACGAAGTATACAAGAAGTTACAGAGAAAATGGTACATCCCCATTATATATTCAATTAGAATAGTATCAGATGCGGTACTAATATCATGACCCACAAGACTACAAATTGAGCAAGAAATGGGGGGTTAAAAAAAGTAGAACTCTATGATTGAAGTACTGACTGTGTGGTGAACTGGGAATATATGTACTTTTCATGCGCTTCATTCAAGCATTAAAATCTCTAACTCACGTTTTTATAGATGTGAAGGCTTTTCTCCTATTATATTACCAATCATCAACTTCAAAAAGGGGGCAATAACCTCTTCAGACTGAAAATAAAGATGGCTGAAAAATATTAAGCCAAAATTCGGCTTCCTCTTCAATATCCCGCTGGTTTCATTACAAAAACTAAATCACAAATTCATTCTACACTCAAAAAGCTTTATAAATAAAGACGAACTGAAAGGTAGAACTCGTCAACGCCTTTGAGAAAATATACATAGATAAAATGACCAATCAATAAAATACGTAAACATATACCATGAATTTCATGATACTATGAATTTTTCAGGGAAAAGAATAGGACGTGTATATTTTAGGGCTGATATAGATTTATTAGCCATATATCCATTTTTTTAGGTTCGATATGGCAAACCGGAGAGTACTAGTAGATTTTATCTTCTTACGTTTATTAATGTTATTTATTTAGGTATCTTAATTGTTATTTATAGTTATCGCTACTCATTGTTATCTTAAGGCCAATAGAACTGAAAAACGTTAACAAAAAAAAATTCGTAATTTTTTTATTTTTATGATTTCGAGAACATCTAATACAAGTAGATTAGCGCTTCAAAACGCGGATACCCATTTGCAAGTAAAATAGAGAAGAATGAGTGGACTTAAAATCTTCGGACACTTTTCGACACTTTATTGAGGCAATTTACTTCTTGTCTTCAAACCAAGTGACGGAGTTCCATGAGTCCATTATACCACGGTGTCTCTTACAACGCTAACGTGTGTATCAGAATACAAAGTAACCGCCTTATCTTGGAGAAAGAGCGGAGTGACTTGACATGACGAACGTATTGCGGGGGTGAAGTATGCAGAGACTCAGTTCAGACGCTATCTTTCCATTTGTCACCTGTCCGGGTTGCTCTCGCGTCCCCAGGATATTATAATTCCTTATTATTGCCTTTTGGTGAAAAACAGGAATTTTCCAGGATTATATTCTCACAATGCTTTCGGTAACCCCAGAAAAAAATCCCTAGAAAAATTGACAGCTCAATAAAATGTGATAAACTTGGGGTTCTAAGAAACCACAGGCTCAAATGCCGTGCGAAGAAATTTCTGTTTTCCCATCAAAGTTAAAACACTTTGTGCACGGTAGTTTCATGAAGTATGGGATACATCAACAAGGGACTTGTTACTTAATTTTACATGATTTTAACTAATATTTACTCTCGTAAAATTTAACAGGTTGAAGGTGTTTTTCATGTTTATACCTTTGTTTATTAAGCCTAGAGGGCAGGCAAGCCACTTATTGAAACCTGGGCCGACTGAAAAAACTTTATGAACAGTGTTCTTATTTCAGGAAATGCGAAGTAAGTATTGATAAATGTCTGGGAAAGAAGGAATTGCATCCAAACTTAATTTGTAATTTTGGAAGTCAACAGATTTTAGCGAGGTCAAATCTCACATATCAAGACAAATTGCGAATGTAAATACTTTAAAAATTGGGCTTGGAACTGCTCAGCGATATAAAAAAAATGTTGTATTTAAGAAAACACTCATGTGAAAATTTAAAATAGCGGAAAAAGTTTTATTAATGATTTGTATAATATCCCAGACGAAATGAAATTATTCTCTTAGGAAAAATATCATCATACCCTTGTAGAAAATATATTTCGTCCATATAGAAAATATTCTTTTGCGATCGGAAATATAATTTCAAAACCACACTTATCCTTCCTATTAGATTTAATTGATAGATCGTTTGCACCTGCCATTAAGGTAAATTCATCTTGGATTATAATTCGAGGGTCTTCTTGGTTCCTTTAAACATCATTTTTAATATCCTGAGGGCTGAAGCTAGATGTCTGCTTGGTCCGGTGTAAAACCCGACTAGAACTTATTCACGCAATCCACCGGGAAAGGCTAATACTTTGCCTGCAGTTGAAGAAATCGTTTCAGGCTTATCATGGTCGAAATCCATTATATATCCGTGATAAAATATGAACAACAAACGGTAATTCCCACATTTAAATATATAAATCCACCACTGACCATGGTTTCGACACTGTATATCATTTTCGTGTCTCGATAATTACTTCGAGTGTAGAAACCATGGTCGGTAGTGGAATTGTAAAGGGTGGAATATAACATAACATGGTATTATACATAGTATATTTTATTATGTATATTTTCATATGTTATATTGTTCGTATTTTATCATAGCCTGCAGTTTTAGTTTGAAAAGTTGGATCGGAGTACACATACTTAACCTCTTGTATTACACTAAGAAAGACATCGGTTCTGAATCTATAGCATTGCCGCGATGAGCCCTGCAATAAACGCATTCCTCCGAAGTTTTTTTTCTTGCTTCCCACGGGAGACATAATTTGATTTGAGCACGTCTGTCTCATCTAGAGGATATTGACCGGGTCCGCGTGCCAGACAGCCCAACTCTAGTGGACGCCGCGGTGTCCGCGTGGTATGCGAGGAGTAACGCGCCTGAGCGTTCCTCTCGGCGAGCTACGTGGTGGCCGAGGAGGAAGGAGATGGAGTTGAATAAGAAGAAACACGCACCACGGTCGTGGCATTAGCACCTCCGGTCTACCTCCGAATGACATCGGGACCCCAAAAAGAGTCCGACACCACGCGCGAAGGATACCGTAATGAAAATACGATATCCTCTTAACGGTAGCGATCCCTTGAGAATCGAACGGGTCGCCTCCGCAGCATTTCCCGAAGGAGACCTTGTTGGTCTGGAGTGGTAAGGGGGTTGTCCATGAGTCGCGGTGGTCGTGCCTATAGGCGGAGATATGGAGGGGGCAGTAGATTATGGAGGGGTGGGGAATGGAACGGGTTTGTGGGAGGAGAGGGGGATGATGGGTAATGATGTGAAGAGGACGAGGGGAAGGGTAGGAAATACTACCTTGGCCACAGGGTCCAGGTCGAGTCGACAGAAACTTTTTAAAAAGCGAACGTCGGCTCCAACAAGGGATCCAAAAGTCATGTTCGCGTCGCTCCGACGGAATTTAAAAACCATAGGCGGGTTTCTAGACGAAATGTGACCTCCTGCCAAGTCCAAAACTTGACTCGAAATTGTGGAATTCTGCCAAGTCTCGAGGGTAAATACGAGTAAAACCATTGGTCGGGAAGTTCCTAAAGGCTTGGCTACGCGGTACACTAACATCTACGAGTTAATGTCTAAATGTATGAACCCATGAATGAACACGAAAATGCACCTCGTAACCACCCAGCTTGAGTATGATAATGCATTCGTACATGTTACTTTCCGGTCCACTAAAATCATTTATTCGTTCACACATTAATTCGTACGTGTAAATGTACCGAGTAACCAGGCTTTTAAATATGCAATCCTTTCGATAGCCTTAAACCAGCAATTCCACTGTCTTCGCAGCGTTTCAATTGTTGGATTTAAATCACACGTATACGAAATAATTTTATTAAGTTAGTTAATTAAGAAAATAAACAATACAAAAAAGTTTCTGAATGCAAGTAAAAATTTTGGAGGCAGGGAAATTTCTTTAAAGCACAAACAATATTGCAACATACCTGAGATCATCTCGGAGAAATTTCACGTACCGCAACTGCAGTAAATGCATTATCATTCCAAGTTTATGGCTTCTAGAATACAGCTAATATATGTTTATTATGATAGGCAATGAATCGACGGAAGCAAAATACCACTCCAAAATGTCTTTGTGGAATAATATGTTGAGTTATCCTACACCAAATTCAATATAATTAAATAGAAATAATACATATCATAATAATTATAATTACATAAGTGTGATTATTATATAAAATGGATTGACCGTGTGAGTAACAAGGAAGTGCTAAGGAGAGTGGGAGAAAAGAGAAGCCTCCTGAAAACATTAAGCAGAAGAAGGGACAACTTAGTTGGCCACATTTTGAGGCACGATGGTCTGATGAAGACAATCGTTGAAGGACAAGTGGAAGGGAAAAAGGGCAAGGGACGGCCCCGAATGAGTTATATAGGACAGGTTATAAAGGATGTAAAAGAGAATAAATATGTAGCTATGAAGAGACTAGCGGATAGGAGAGAGAAATGGAGAGCTGCGTCAAACCAATCTTAGGATTGTTGACTAATGATGATGACGATGATTATTATATTATATTATGATTATTAGTATTATTTATATTTAACTATCTTAAATTTGGTATAAGATAATGAAAAATGCTCGCTAACTCGCGCGATTTCTAGGCTCCCTTCTAATAGATACATAATCATACTAAGTGATCGAAGGGAAAATCGCACGGAACCAATGAAAGCCAATTAAGTTGACAAAGAAGTGAGAAAAAATGAGTGGAATACGTGAACACGACCGCACTCCAAAACTCACGAAGAAATATTCATTTACGTTTGCCGATGCATCTAGGACCCTAGGGAGTTCACTGACTGATGGACACGATGAGCTCCCTCATTGTTCCTCCCTATTCTTCGATCTGAATCGACCCACGGGCGAAGAAGGCCATTCAGCTCAGCGGGGAGGGGACATTGGAAGAGGAAGAAGAAGGCACGATCGACCTCTCAATTCATTTGCGATGCACTCTCTTCGCTCAGGCATCACCTATAAGATAAGCATCGCGTTTGAGATTCCACGCGCCACCCCACAAAAGATTCTCGCTGCTGGAGTTTTCCCCGAGGAATAAAAGAAATAATGGAATAAAAAAAGGACAACACTGCCTCCGACTGCTTCTCGATTCTTTATCGAATTTGTTCGCGCGTTCGCCACGAGGTGAGAATGGGATTCGAACATGTTGAGGCGGCTGAGTTATTCTCTTCCACGAGCGCTGCCGAAGCGAAGGACTGAACTGAGGCTCATCTTTTACGAGGCTGGGGAGGGGGGTTGTCCATTTCGTCGTGGCCAAAGGGGGACTGCATAGAGGAGGCCATATTCCATCCCTTATAGAAGGTTGATTTCTGTTGCTACTTCGGTCGCATTTTAATCGGTTTTCAATAATGTCGATGATGAGTGCAATACGATCCACTTTTATCCAATATTTCAAAATATAATGTTTAATTGCGAGGAACAGCACTGAAAAGTAATGAATTTGATAGATCACACCTAAACGTGTATAAATTTCGGTTGATACCCCTAATCATATCTTATTTCCCCGTGAAACTCGGATCAATTTGTCCGTCAGCGACACGAGTGGCGACTTTAGTAAACTCATTTATATTCGCGATGGGTGACAACATTGTTAAGCTATCATGAGGGTCCTCATTTGCAATATTCGTGGTCGTGGCCCTGCAGCCAGCGTAGAAGCCATGCCAGTTTCGGAGCACACCATTCGAGTTTGAAAGGGACTGACTACCTACAAGGGAAGAGTAAAACTAAAAAATAAATGGAAATTACTGGTCCTTCGTGTTGATAGACGCTTCCGCGCGGCTTGGCTTCAGGTTTGGAGTGTGACCTGAAGACGACTGCTGCAACGCCGGCGAAACTGTCGTACAAAGACGAATCAACGTGGAGTAAAACCCGGAGTCTTAGCTGCGCCTACTGGCCCATCATCTTCGTATAAAAACTACACGCAGTTCTGCAATTTAACGCGAAAAACGATTTTAAATTTAATTTAATGAATCGACTTTTACGAGTTTTCAGATTTTTCCTGCCGACGAACTTTTTTTTCACTTTCATCATTGAAAATTTTAGATCCGTAACCCTTACAGTTTAGGCTGCTGTATCAATCACCCAATCAGTTAATCAGTTTGCAGCTTTTGTATGCAGGATTGGATGTTGTTTTCATGCAAATTTAAAGGACCAGTCTCTGCTCGTGTTGGGTTGAATTTTACTTTCAAGAATTGAAACTGCATGAAAAAGGTTGAAGATCGTAAGTAATGCTATTTGAAGGTCTGTTTATCCTCAACGTAAATAATAGGAAGGAACAGAGTACCATGACGATGCATATTTATCCTTTTCGAAGAATACTCTTCCTGTCCCAACGGCAGCACTTAACTACCTACTGAAAGGAATATTCTGATTTTCGGCAGCGATTTTTCCAACTAGGTTGTGATCCGCTTAAGACAAGAGTGAATTTGTGCAGAGGATTAAATTGCGCAAGTATCGACTGCCTTAACTTGACTGACTTAACCCGCTGCAAGAGTATTGCGATATTCATTTGCAGGTGTGAACGCCCATGCAACTTTTTTCAACTTCCGCAAATGTGTCTGCAGAGGCGTTCGCACCAGTAAACTATGTCACAATCCAATTGCAGCAAATACATATGTAGAGGAAAACTTTTCCTCGTGCAATCTCACCTACTAATGAGGTTGCACTAGTAACTGCGTGGTTAGCTTTATGCAGATGATTGAGTAACGATTGGTCAATACGGCCCTTATGCCAGCGGATCACATTACCATTAAAATGTGGCAAGAAACTCATGCAGTTAAGTGACTGCTGTTACCTTATCTTCTTGGTGTAAAAAATACATATTTTTTAATGATTCGTGCCGGGTTATGTAAATTAATCTCAAACTTCTATCTTTTTGTAAACAATCTTAATATACCAGCTGAAATTCGGCGGTCAAGGGGGCAATAGTTTTGCCAAATAGGTTGACAGTACTGAAAGTACAGTAAGTACGGAAAGATAATCATTCATTTGGCTGAATTAGAATACCCACAGCGGCACTTTAATTTTTTGCCCGTATGTAATACGTAACAAAAAACTTCCTTGTTCACAATAAAAATGTACAAGTAATCCTAAAAATACTTGGATATCTAATTAATAATTGGCAAATTTTCACGAAGAGACTAAGATAGAGACTAACATTAATAGAGAGAAAAAACAATCCGTTAAAAATCACCACTTGCGGATCAACGGTCAAAAGTAATTCGGGAAAATTACTCGGTAATGGTCGGGAATAACATTTTAGTTCATTTTTACCTCCAACAACTGTTGCCCTGTGATCTTTTCCAGTTCTCAAGATTTCGCAAAGCCGTAATAAAAAGATAATCACGAGACAAAAAACCGAACCGTAGATTCCACACCTGATACCACTTTTACCTCAGACAATGAGCATAAAAGGACACGACAGAAACTTTTATGGCATCGCCGCAGTTGGAAAGGCATTCCTCGTAAAAACAGCTGATATCGCATCAACGAGATGATTACAAAAAAACAAAGCCTCTTGAAACATTTAGGATCGGAGAACGAGTGACATAACATGTTGGGAGAAAATCTAATTTGTACTGTGAGTTTTTCTTTCTAGTGAAGGCGACTGAAAGGTAAAAACCAGCAGCAAGACAGCTTCCATTTTTTTTCTTCAGGGCACACGGTTCTTTGTTATCGGTCACGCTGTCTAGAATTCATGTCAGCTCCCGTGCCATCAACGTAGGGGCAACTGAGCTTCCTCCCCCTCTTCCCATTCAAGCTAAAAACTAACTGTACAGCGCCTTAGAAGTCAGGGAAGCAATCAAAGACGATGACGACATGGGTGGCGTCGAATAAAAAACTACTACTCATGAACGGTAGCGAAGGCCATCATAACGTCTTTTCCTTCAAGACAAGTCAAGCCTCATCAACTCGCGCGCTACATTCGGAAATTAATAGTAATAAAAATCTTGATCTCGTTTGTGGAGGCAACAAATATGTGGCACTATGCGATATTCTCGGAGTAGTCTACACGCATGCACGCATAGTACTACAAACCTATAATTAGTACAATGAAGCCCTAAAATTCCCTCTTTCCCAAGCTAATTCCTTCAGTTTGTTGACATTCTTTTTTTCGTGTGTCCTTATTTATCCATCCAACTCTGGGTTTTTCTTCTGGGACTTTTCCTTTAATTTTTCCATCTATTATATTCATCATGTATTATCGGATTTCCAGAGTGGTTTATGACCATCGAGAATAGCATCACTAGCAATATTTGTGAACAACTGAAGCGCTACTTATTTTTAATACCCTTCAGAGTAAAGTCTAAAATTAAAAGTAATTCAAGGTAAAATAGTACGGAGGCGCCTCCTGAGTTTTCATAAATCGGATATTTTGTCCCATAAGAGAAAATACCGGAAAATAACAATTCAATCTTTCTAAAAAAAACACCAAAACAACTACTAATCGTTTTAAAGGCGTGAAAGCCATCACTAAAATCCTATGCATCATAGTATGCTTCAAACCAGGACTACCTAGCAAATTTAATGTAGCAAAACTAGTTATGGAAGAATGTATCTATTGATGTACTAAAGTTATAAGAAGGAACAATTAATCCATTAGATCCAAAAAAGAAATTTCAACTAATGTTGCACTTTATTCAGTATGATAATTTTCTCAAAAATAGAAGATTATAGAGAGGCGAGAGTACGCTTATCAACAAAACAAGTTAATTTTAGACTAAAGAATGTAAAAATGCTAATGAATGGAGTATGATAATACATGGGCACTCCAATTGCACGAACACCCACTAAATACTTCAGAGCAAAGGTAATAAGCAGTGAGTTAATATCAATTTACAACCTCGAATGAGATTCGCGAGTGTACCAGTCTGCGGAATGCAACATATCACACTCGTAATAGGTCTCCATTTCCGAAAAGCTGGTCTGAACATCGACGCGCCACGACAGAACATCCATTCCAAAAGGCGTCTGCGCCGCCATTTCCGGTGGAGATGCAGAGAAAGCATTAGAAACGGGGCTGTTATTCCCGACTGATCTACCGTCCTCGTCTTACATATTCATGGAGTTATCCACGCGAAGAAGAAAACAAAGAGAAGCGAACGGACGAGAGAGAAACGGGGCTCGGAAGAATAGAGAAAGCACTCGCCAAGTCAATTTCTAATAAATCCACTCGCGCTAAGTAACACACTCCCACTCGTGCCGGTGCCTGGGGAATTGGAAGGGTTGCCCCTAGGAAAATACCTCGCGACTCGCAGTCCATAAATTTTTAAGGGAAGGAATTTCAATCAACGTAGGGCCTGGCTGGTGCAACATACAGCTCAGCACGTGAGAACTCCGCCCCTGCGTTAATCAGCGACAAATCTCCATTTCTATGGCTTCGTTCCAGGATGACACAGCTAGAATGCGTGGGACTAACTGATTACTGACGTTTCCTAATATCTGAAGCGATCTTCTTCATTACTGTGTCTCACATCAATGACGCTTAATGGATGAGATTTAAGCGCTCGAGTAATCACACCTGGACTGAAACTCCGGGGGCGATGGGTCGAATTTCTAGGGGTGGAAAGATGATTGACGATAAGAAGATTGAGTTAGTGTGTGTTGAAGGAGAAAATTATTTCCAGCTACACCCCTTCTTAATTGCAATCCGCAAAACGAACTCGGCCTACGTGCTACTGAGGATCTAGGATCTTTCTACCGAGCTGTACCGAGCATTATCGATTACTTTGCATTAAGAATATACAATACAGCCTTTTTCATTTTCTTGGATTGCTTAATTATAATTATTAAAACAAGCTACGTTTTCATAAATCCGATAGTATATGCCTACCTTTCACTTGCTTCAGCTGATAAATCTTCAATGGGATGTTTATCATAACTTGGCAACTTTATTGGTAATTTATATTCATGAAAATGTATCACAGTCGGCAAAGCACTTTAAAGTTAACAGTGCCTATTCAATTCGTTCGACTTACGGCGGGCTATCGCGCAATTCTATCAACTCGAAGGCAAGAGACCACGGGCACTCACGTAAAAACAGATGAATTATTTCAAATCAGCAACTGGAAAATTTAATAATATTGCCGTGGGATTGCACCATGTGGTAAAATACATTGTTAGGAATGTATTAATACCATAGATATTACCGTATAATCTCAATAAAATTAAAATTTCCATCACAGAATTGTAATCATGCCGAAGCACTGTGACTCAATTTCTTCATCAAATTCCATTGAACAAGCATATTTAAAAAATCCGGTGAGCATGCAAGAGATAATGTTTCAGCTTGCGCTTGGTAAATTTTCGGCATTCACTTTTCCGTGACCCTGTGGTGAGAATTAGGGCCTTCCTTTCGAAAGCAGCATCTGGCAAGCGAAGGTGACATTACGGCATGCAGAGGAAGCTATAATTTACAGCTTCTCTACCAGTGAATCTAGTGCCATTGAAAGAAAGGCGACAAGATACGAATAACAGCAATATTTCAAGGTAACGAGAAACCAAGGTGATAGCTACTTCCAAACAAATTCCAGATTGATCTGACCACGGATCCATATTAATTTAACGAAAACATACCAAATGTGTTTGCGGAATGCATTTCCATATCATGGTTTTCCCACCTATTTACCAAGTCTTGATGGCAGTAAACACGCATTCGATCCACGGGAGTTTATTTATGACTGCAATGACCTTAGAGAGGGGTTCAGAAGTATAAATATTACGTTAACGTTCTCTAGATAAGCTTCAAAAGAATCAGGTGTTGTGGATGCTTTATAGAAGCAGTGTGGATTTTACGAAGAATACAAAATCATGGAGGGCACACTGGTAGACGAACCTACGCATATTTAGTGGAGCTAGCTCGAAAATACCACGCTATATGCTTTGCTAGGAATTTCAATCATTTCTAAGTATAAATAGTTACCAATGTAGTATTTTCGTATTGCCCAAGGAATGTATAAAACTCTTTCACAAACAAGGAACTGATCCTGATGCTAGCAGGTAAATCTTCAATATTTGCAGAAGAAAATGACGTTAAATGCGTAACATAATGATAATATGTGACAAAAAATTATTGAATGCATTAATTTTGAAGAAATTTTTTCTTATCTCGCTCTATCAGAACATTAGGAAGAGAATTTCGTAGCAACTTGAAAAGGTAAATAATTTTATCGATCCATTAACTGCATCATTCGCGTGTGTACATAAAAGAGACGCATGGAATTTTTTTGAGAATTTTCTCTCAGTTCGATTTATCAGAATATTAGGAAATGAATTTCTCAGTAACCTGAAAACATGAGGAATTTTATCGATCACTCTCGGTTGTGCATAAATGAGAAACTTATTGGACCCGATAAGCTCGTCAACAAATGTTATCGTAGCTCTCTTTTTGTCCGGAGTAAGATATCCTCCGAGGCGATTCTCTAGGAGGACACGAGTTTTTTTTTCTGCGATCGGCTCGTCGAAATCGAGCCTCGAGTCTTCTCCGAAATGCAACGCCCAGGCGCGCGCCTCGACGCCTCCGGAAGCGACGTTTCCTCCGCGAGAGAGCCACGGCCCGGGGGAGGGGGGGAGGGTGGGCGGAGAGGGGAGGAGAAGAGCGAGAGAAAGAAAGAACAACCTTCTCCTATTATCGAGGGCAAGGCGGCGGCGAGCGTGCTCTCCGGCGAAGAGAAAAGGGAGGCCTGCGGGGCATCATACGGAGAGAAACACCGACACTTTCATCCGATCCCGGTTTTAGAAGCACGCGTCTCGCGGACGGTGTCTACGACTACACTCCGCACATTCCTATCCGAGACTCAGCCATACGCCATTTACGGTCGTAATACATCGCTTGGAGTTATTTGCGGGAATATGGAACGAATCAACGATTCTACGCACACAATCCCTTCTATTGACTTCCTTCCTCGTTGGAGAAGGTTCTTCTACGCCCGGCGAAAGGCTAACTACAATACATTGAGATATAAAAATAATGTATAAGTACTATCATAAATTTAAAATCTACAAAATCATTCTAAACATCCATTCAGCGCATTTAAATTTTGTAACCTAGTGTGCTATTTAAAGGAAGGATGAAAACACAGGCAGGTAGTCTTCGACTATGTACAAAAATCCTAATCCTAAGAAAAAAAGCAGATAGATTGTATACCCTTAACCATTGACGGATGACAACGGTTTTGAGTTTAACTTCGACAGATACTTACATGACGAGTGATTTTGCAGACAAAGTAATTCAGCAATATCCTGTATATTTCAAATTCAAAGAGACGGCATAGCGCCGTTTCATTTATACGGTAATGAAAAGTATTCATCGCAATTTTTATTATGTGGCTTCAAAAGTTAACTAAAATTAAGTCAATAAAAAAAGCGAGAAGTTATTATCTCCAGGTCTATCTATTTATCTTCAAAACAATTTTTGACCGTTAGAAGTATGCGATAGTGTAGTAGAGTATTATATGATGCATGGGAAAAGTAGGTGTAAATTTTTTCATTATTTTACAACCAAGAAAATTACCAAAGTGAGAACACTCTCTCAGATTTAAGTGCTTGTCCTTTAAATGAGCCAGCCTCTAGTCTTCTGTTACCTAAGGCGTTTTGTATTATCTTGAGTAAAGGAACTAATCATGGAAATAAATTCATGAGCTTTCAGCCGGGCACATCACAGATATAATGCCATTTTTCCAATTCTATAAATGCAGTCTCATCTAATTTGTCTATCTACATAATGTTATAAATTGTACTTTTTCAGTAGTCCACATCCTGAAGCAATGTTCTTTGCGGTGTTTTTTCTGTCACAACGCATTTCTGAATCTTTAGGTAGCATTTCCTGATTTGTGTTTAACGTGCACCTTATCCATAAAAATTTATTTTTCTAGAGAGAGAGTTCAAACACTGCTGAAAATGCTAGTGAAATTATCGCATTGACAACTAACTTGGAAGAAATCAGGCGTTATCCTAGAAAAAAGGTACCAATATCACAAAAATAAAAAAAATTGAATCAAGACCCGGTTTAAGCTTTTTACCGTGTCCTTAAATGGGTACATCATGTCAGCTGAAATAGCTAGATAACAAGAGGGGCTGAAGATGCTGTAAAATGCAAGGCCTGATTCTGAAATTGTCAGATATTTGATTTCTTGGGAATAGAATCCTTTTTAAGTACGCCGAAAATAAGTGGTATAAATGAGGAAAACGGTGGCGATTTAGTTCGTGGGAGGTATTGCGGCAAAGAGGAAAACCCATTCGGCTTAGCAGCTGTCGAAGGTTTTTCTGTGACAGCGAGAGGGGAGAGCAATACAGGTTGCCCTTCGGATTGATCAGCTGCTGGGCTCGGATACAGAACCTGCAGAACATTCTCGCAGTCTGCCTTGGTCGAAAGTGGAGGTGTCTCGTCTGTTCTCCAGGCTTTTCTCTGCGGCTGTCTTGACGCACTGAGGAGACCAAGGGAGCAGGACGCCATTCATCCGGGATGAAGTTCGAATACTTCCAGGTAATCTTTAGGCGATAAGAACCCGAGATTACGCCTAGATGACCTTACATGACCGCACAATCACCCGCGTCTTCCATTTGACACACATCTTTACTACCGCGTACCATCCGGGCGTTGAAGTCTCCGGCAACGGAAAGTCGTTGCTTGAGGCAATGTGTCAGTCGGTGCGCGGATTACGTTAATTTCCTTATTGCAATAGTAAAGAGGACGAAATGATATGTACTTCCATTTTTAAGACCTTAAAATACAAAACTTTCCGCTATTTACGTATGTCAATGAAGAACTTCCGAATATAATGCTACGAGACAAGTGTGGTACAACTCAAAGACCCTACTTCCATCGAAGAGAACCATATACACTTCTTGAAATATATCTGCGTATATAATAACTCACAATGAAGAGTTATAGGAGCGATACCACAGTGAGAATGAAAATTCAAAGTGAAAGGGTTGATCAGGCAAATTTTCCATGTAAACCTGGCATAATCGGTACGGTGCCAATGATACATAAACTCATGGTAAGTGTTAAAACTACTTCTTACGAGCATGAATGAATAATAACGGCGCTAAGAAGGACGCCTACTCGATAATTATAAGGAGGAGAGAGGGTTACAAAGGGAGGGGAAGACTGCAACGCCCACTATTAGTTTCATATGACTTCGAGCGCGCTCGAAAAGATCATGCTCCGCGGATAAGAATTTGAATACCTACGTCTTTCGTAACGACGGCGAGAAAATTTAGGATCGAAAGCAGCGCGAGAAATGAGAAAGTTCATTAGGCAATCTCTCTCTCTCTCGGCCGATCGCCGCCAATGCCTTCTTTAAGTCTCCGCAGAAAAAAGGTGCGAACACAAGGATTTTTGCATTGATGATCCAATGGAAAGAGAATGTGTAATTTAAAGAGATAGACGGCTCCCTCTTCGTGAGATTCCCACACAACTCTCACTTTCGCCGATGGAATCTATTTCCCTGAAGTCGCAAAGGAACCACGCAGAAAACAATGCAAATGTGAGTGATAGTCGGCCATTCTATCACCAATCTTTTCAGTTAAAACTACACTTTTCAATACGCATTTAGTACGTTTTCAATTCTCCCTTAAGTGCAATGAAATAACATTTGATACTTTCCCGGCGAATTCTGTGGGTGAACTTCTCTCGGGATTCCCACCGCGTTAAAAAAATTCCATTTCTGCCGACGTTTCGAGCTCTGACATGGGGCTATTCCTCAGGGCTAGTTTGGCTATGGTCTCCTTAAAGTACCTTTTCAATTTTTTCCATGCCCGCTGACATTTGAAACGAAGTAGATAAGCCTCGAGGAAAAAACCTATCCTATCCGAAAGAGAAAACACCATATCTGACTGGATCGAAGCACAACAAAATTCGTCTTAATCTTGAACTAGCCAAACTCAACTGATAGGAGACAAAACAAGTAATCCTTGGAACTAGTCAGACCGCAACCGTTTTAAGATCCGTTTCAGGAGGACCATTTTCGCGTCTCCTTGACATTTTCGAAAGTCCGCGACGGTGGAGGTTTGGCCGGGGATTTTGTGAGGGAAGAGAACACACTTTACCTTTCAAAGTTTTTGTAAATCCTTAAGCAGCTGCTGCGGCTGGCGCCAAGTCCTCGTCGGGCTTCGAACTGAATTCTCCCGCGCGTGGGCGATCCTCGCGAACCTTACAAGGGTGCGACGACGTAGACGGTCTCCAGGCACAGTCTTATCCTCGTTAAGGTTAGACACAATCCAAGGGGAAATTTTTTTTACGTAAACCGTTGCACTTTTAAGTACCCCTTTCTCTTTGAGTCACGGATCGCGAAGTCGGCGACAAAATAATCCATGAACACACCGAAAAATTATATATGGCACTTAAATATCCTTCTTGAAGGAAACTTCAAAACACTGAAATCGGCACCTTGTTAGCCCAAAAATTTTCCACCGAATCTTTTTCTCTCTCCTTTTTTTTTCTCCTCGCGGCGACGTCGGGTGGTTGGCTGATTTTTTTCCCAGAAGAAAAACAAATCAGGAGAAGGAGCTGCCGGACAGGAGTACGCGGCTCATCCGTGCTACACCGACGGGGACCAAGGGCCTACTGGAAAGAGTTGTGGGCCGAGGGAAGGGAACAAACAGCTCGTAAGGGAGGGGTTCTTCAGGTGGGTGGGGAAAGAAGGGGATGGGGGAGAGATCTTAAGGGGAGGGGGCGTCGAATGAAGGTGAGAGCGAGGGGATAACGACGGTGGTGTCGGGGGATGGGGGGTAGGGGAGAGAGGGGAAGGAGACTGAAAAGTTTTGCCCGGGGAGAAAGGGAGAGGGAAAGGACTCCTTCCCACACTCCCTTCCCGCGGATGAGGGAGTGACGTCACGGAGCTCGCGGGTGGGTTGTCTGCAAGGAGGCCTCCTAGGCGGTCGCGCTCCGGTGGCGGTGGGGGAAAGCGAATGGCGGCAGGCATCCTACTGCCACCTCGCGACGGTGAGGTTAAACAACTAGGTCTGCATCAGCCCACACGCTCGCGGTAGTCCCAAACGCGGGAACTTTCAAATGGCGAACTTCTCGCTAGGTCTAGCAAGGCGTAATGTTTGATAATTAATTAGTATTGATGTTGATGTAGTTAAGGAGTTGTTGATGGGAGGAGAGGGATACTGTTGAGGAAAGTTTTTCGAAGTAGCTGGGCAAAAAGAAACTGTATCTTTAGGAAAATAAAGAGGATTTGGAGAAAAACAAACGTCTGACGTTACAATGGATGTAGGAACCGATGTTAAGGTGAATAGAAGATGCTTAGTACTTGGGCGACGAAACATATCATCGCTTGTATGCAATTTTTTAAGAGGACGTATTACTCCTTATCGACCGGTCATGTTTTGCCTTTTTCGCAACGAATTATTCGTTTTAAACCTCAGTTATCGTATGAAAATTTTATTTTATACAGGGTAGAACTTTGCCAATATTTTCCTGGGTCTTAAATATAAAATATTTAAATCCTGGAAAATACTGCAAGGGAAAACTTTTGAATTTGGGATGGTGGAAAATGTTGATCAGGGTCAATTTTCCTTACCCTAGAAATTTCAAGATGAAAATCAAACTTTGTACCAATAATTTGCCGTAAAAAAGAACGGTGCAGTAAAACTGATGCGAACTCTTAAGAGTAAACCACAATTCTGTTCGTTAGAAGGCAAAATTACTCATGAGGACATTCGAGTATTCCAATGATAATGCTATAGTAATATTATTGCCCCGAAGGAATTTTAATGGAGACTACGAATTAAGCTATAACGGAGAAAGAAGTCTTTCCTAATAATATTGACAACATACCAGAATATCACTTAAGAGCACCAAATTGCCTACGCCCAGGCTACTGTCTTTCAGAGTGTACCGGTCTTAAGATATCATACATAAGAAAGGCTGTTTTTGGAACTTCGGAAGGGACAATGAGAGAGTCTGTGCTAATTTTTATTCGGAAAATGTCTCCCCCTGAACAGGGCAATGTAACAATTAAAGTACATATTTCTCACCTTACTTTACTTAAGTTTTTTTCGTCTTTATGACTTTGCGGGTCACATGAATCCTAGGATAACGGAAATAAAACTCTTCCGGAATTTAATTTTCCCACGGATTACAAAACCATTAATCTTTACCGAGGGGATAAGTGTATTTTTGTTTATTTGGGATACTTACAGGCTTACTGGCAGAACACAAAATATTACTCACTACTCTAGATTCAGTGACAAATCCATCATTCTAAATTCAAGGACTTAGACAAGGACAAGGACCCCTTACGCTATGTGACCCCGACCCGGTATTCCCTCGCAATCCATTTTGGCCCCGCCAAGTGGCACCACTTGTTAGAGCGTCGGGCTGATAGGAAGTGCCTAAAGTTAAAAAAAAACATTGTTACGGCGTCCTAACATCATTATTTTATAGTTTATCGAGTTTGTAATAAAATATATATATATAGTCATTTTTACATTTTTTCTACGCAAAGAATTTTTTTTGTAAAAAATAAATAATCATTCTGGCTTTGATGACAATAAGATGAACGTCGCCGTCAGATTTATATTTTAAGTTGAGTTTTGGTGTTCTTATTTCGGGATCATATTTTTAACTAATTCCTAAGAACCCTAATCGTGAACTAATGTATTCTTCTATATTAAAAAATGAAAAAATATAACATAACCTTGCTTGTTGGTCGCGTGGCGTCTACCAGACACCAGGCCATTTTCTTTTTTCTGCCCACATCATATTTTCGTATTTAATAATCTCATATTCCTTATATCTTAATATTTTACGATTCTGAAATAATCACCACTATGATTTGTCCAATTTATGGAATAAATTTTGATATTTTATTGTTTTTGGAGTCTGGTATCAGCCACGCGACAACTTGAGTTACAATACGTTACATGGCAATAGCTTTGTGATATTTAACGCAAAGTTTTAAATTTTACAGTATAAACTAACAAATACTTAAACCATTTAAGTTTTGATAGGCTTCTTATTGCTACGAATTTTTTATTGTAATCAATTGGATATGATTTTGATGAAATTAAAACTGTAGTGAACGTCCTATTTAGTAATATTATTCAGTCTTAGATTAATACACATATCCCCATCATTATTTTTTGCTGTCCATTCATGAATTTGAATATTCAATGAATGATTTATTGTAGTGAAAAAGTTATTTCTACGTTAATTCATTTTGTTTAACCATTACAAAATGGTGTCTGTGAGACGTCGCGCGACAAGTAGTGTTCCAAAATGTGACGCGACTGACGGAGGGTTGAAGAGGACTGAAGAGAGTAACAACTAGTACATACAAGTAGAATTGAATTGAATTGAATATTTTTATTATGCTCTAGGTAAAACCTATGAGAGCAAAAAAATAGAAAATACAGGAAATGTTTTTACTCTTAATGACAGGCATTATGGGGATTATTGCTAGGCTAACAAGTAGTAGATGTTTATACAAAAAATGTAAAATATTCAATGCTAATAACGCAAAAATATAAGTTTTTACTTAGACAGTAATGAACACACACATACGAATACACATTTATATAGCGAGTTTTGATGGCATCATAACTTTAAGATGATAACTCTAATGAGTTGAGGAGACTGAATTAAGCCCCAGACTTTAAATAGGAGTACAGCCTTCTTTTAAACGACTGAAGTGATTGTGATGTCTTTATATTTGGCGGAAGAGAGTTTCAGAATCTGGACGCAGTTCGATGAAAAGATTTGAAATATATATTGGTGCATAATTGGCTATTTATATAGCTGATATTTAGTATTGATCGACACACGGAGCTCAAGTTATTCGCTTTGGGTAAAGTTATGGCTTATTTGAGGGGGGGTGGGGGGTTCCTAGTTCGATTGCACATGGTTGAAAATTATAAGAGAAATTATGCATGGATCATGGCTAATAAAATGCTTCCTATCCCAGAATTTCATGTGGGTAATCTATGCTTAAATGCTGCATTATTTTAATGCGTGTCAAAGCAGTGCCTAAAATGAATGTCATCGGTTGTTACCCAAAGTCATTTATATTTTTCGCCTTCCTATATAAAGTCCTATAAAAAAGCCAATGTCGTCACCTTTGTATGTAGTGATGTTCCAACTTCTTAATTTCGAATCTTGCACTCACTGATAGACTCAGGAATCCATCATATACCAATGCATCATACCTTTGATATCTTTGTAAATACTCACCTTGAAAACCGGATGGAGTAGTCTACGCATTACCAAGCTACTGTCAACATTTACACAAATTCTACTCTACATCCAATTTCTTGGAAAATGCATGATATATAGCCATCAAGGAATAGTTTATTTATCCTTCAAATTCTTTTATCAAAAGGTCAGTGATATTTTACGTATATTTTCGAGTTTTAGCTTGAAAACACATCATATATATGGCTAAGTTATGGGTATTTAACTAAGTTTAAGTTATTAAGTTGGAAAAGAAATATTTTTCAAAATAAAAGGTTAATAAGATATATCACTATACACATTTCATAAATATTTGCACCATAGTCATTGCGTTAACTACGAGCACAGTTATCTTTTTATGACTCTATAAATGTCTTTTACCACCAAATCAATATCTCAATATACTGCATAAACTTTGTATTAGGTTGGCAACTAAATTCTCGCCGTATTATACTCATTCTTGTTCGAAAATCTGCGTCAAATGACAAGGGAACTGGCAGAGTAAATGATATGCTTCCACACTGCTATGTAGATGCATCTTTAATCGATGGGAAAGGTTGGAGAAGAAGTGTGGAGCATGAGTTTCGCAAACTTTAAGTGGCAACAGCAAAAATCAACGAGCCTCAATCTACGTTAGTTTACTAGCTCGTCACCGTTAAACTCACAATGGACACAAGGAATGATTTCTTTACGGAACGTTACTGGTGACGAAAAATGGTGCCTGCACATCAATATGAAACAACGTAATAAATGAATTAGTCCCGATAAACAAGTGACCTCGCGCGTGAAATAAGATCTTCATCCGCGTAAACAAGATATTGTGCGTATGGTGAGACCTTGTTTAACGATGAAAAGAAGTTGCAAACAACAAAGGAGACTAAATTATTAGCTAAATTATAAAAAATAACTTCTAAAATAGAGAAAAGATAAAGAAATGGCGGGAACTTAGTAGCCAACAAGCATTTTTATTGAAAATGGATTCCTTTTTCGGGAAGAAGTCGAATAACGTTAATTATTTAGGTCATATGAAAAAGGAATTGCTGTTTAAGAAGGTCTACCAGTTTCAGAAAAAGTATTGGAAAACAAGAGTAAAGATGGGCATTACTCCTACTGCCTTGTATTCTATTTATCTGCTGAAAACGATTAAAACCTAGGGATCCACAGATAACCCTCTAGTCTAAATTCGCGTTGAAAACTAGTATTTATTGGTAGCGATAAAATCAAGAACCTTAGCTCGACTTGAACTCGGAATCTCGGAGTAGAAAGCTGTCGTTCATAAAGCGCCATTCTCTCACCCACTCTATTAAACCTTTACGCCCTTACTTTAATCTCCGCCACTGATGTCTTCCCTCATGCCGACGATACCCCATTCATTGCCCACGGTTCAAACCCTAGAACCACGGCTGAACTTCTACAGCGACAAATAGATACAGATGAGTATTTGGCCGACACATGGAAACTTACCGCAAAGCCAAAAAAATGCGTGCACGTCACCTTCAGCTACAGACCAAAAGCTGGCGTCGCGTCGGTACTCCAATATTCTATAGGAGAACTGAACTTAACCGACAAGAAACAATAAAATTCCTTGGCATTGTACAGGATAAAAACTCATATGGAACCACCACATCACAAGCTCCACAGCGAAAGCTAAAGCCGTAGCCACTGCTCTTGGCCCACTGCTCCAGAAAAGGTCAAAACTGTCCCTAAAAACAAAAATTACATCATACAGAACCATACAAAAAACCGCTACCTAGCTACGCTTCTCCAGTTTGATTGACAGCATCAAAAACTCATGTACTGAAAATCTAGAAGACAGAAAACATTCTCATCCGGAAAGTTGCAGCAGCACCATGATTCATCAGAAATAATGACATTCGCAAAGACCTGCGCATCACCCCAATCCTACAAGAATTAAAAGCAAACCTTAAAATTTAAAAAAAATCACTCCCCTGCACTGGACGCATTAAACTTATAAATCTCTGGGATCACAACCCAAACCAATTAGCAAGGCACAGTACCCCAAACTCCGCATTCCTTCCTAACTATATCCCTTCCCCTTAAAATATAAATTCCTTGCCATACTGCGAAAATATAACAAAATTTTAACGTTAGTAAAATTGGGCATTGCAATATTTTCACTGAGTTTTATTCTGACTCTACGCGTTTCGTTGTCACAAAACTGGTAGTGTCTAAATAAAACTCAGTAGAAATACTGCAATGCCGCATTTTACATGCAATACAGTTGTACTAATATTAAGAACTTCCACCGCATCGTGCCTCACATCATACAAGATAGAATTGTTACTTAAATGAAAAATTTGAAAACGCACTGGATACAGCCTAATCGGCTGGGACTAGTGTAGAGAAAGAAGCAGATATTCCGGCGAGGTGAGCTGTCGTCCATAAACCAGTCTACCATTGTAGAATATTTTTTTAATCTACCCTTCAGTTTATGAAAATATACAAACAAGATAATGATAACTTAATGTAAATCGCTTAATTATTCTATAATTTTTGGTTTTTTCCCGGCGAACAATTGCAGTGAAGTTTTCTCGGATTTCACACCGGGTGATGTCCTCCATTTCTCCCTCCGTTTCGATGAACAACTCGCCCATCGTCTTCAGGGATTCAGGAATCCAATGGATTCCTGAGTCCCTGAAGACGATGGGATGGATCCCTGAAGACGATGGGCGAGTTGTTCATCGAAACGTTGTAAGGAGAAATGGAGGACCTGACCCGGTGTGAAACCCGAAAAGACTTCACTGCAACGCTTAATTATTCGACGAAGCTACTGATAGCTGAGAGTACAATAATTTATTACGCAAGTAATACTTCATTTCTGTGCGTAAAATCACGTTCTCTAATTACTCTCGGAAAATTCATAGGCATGATGTAATAAGTTCCCACTATAATTCCAAAATTTTCCGAAAATGTAATTGCAGCAACTGCTGGGCTTGAGAAAGCACAGCGAAGGCTCAAGTAAAAGTATTGATGCATTGCTTCCGCGTAGAGAGGGTAGCTAATTAGAAATTTTTGAGTTATGTTTCCTCTTAGCGAGACGAAATTTGAAACTTGTTCCATTTCGCTGAGTATAACGTCATCTAAATATCTCGATAGACATCATGCCCATATAATGATCAACAAAACATGGAGGCAAAAGAAAAGGCAATGCATTAACAGAGTGGGTGATATAGTGAGCTGTAAAATTAGTCATGGTCTCTGTCAATTTTTTTTTGGCCGTACACTATTTCTGATATTAGGGAAATTTTTGAAGGGAAAAGTCATGTGTCTTTGTAGTTATCCGCGGTTTCGTTGTAAATCCAGCCGGTTTTCAAATTGAAATTCCCTTTCCAACAGCTTCAAATAAATTTGGTAATTTGGTAAACACTTATCACAATAATTACAATGCAAAATTAATATTAAATAAAGAGTTTGTAATTTTTCTCTCAATAAATATACCCAGTTTAAGCTCACTTATCAGTCAGAAGATCGATTTATTTCAGCTTTCTATTACTATCAATGATGGATTAAACGACGCCTCAGTTACTGAATTGACCCAGTGACGACAAAGAAAATGTCAAAAGATATTTCCAGGGAAATTATGAGGTCAAGGTGATATTAATATTTTTATACGCAATCAATTTGGGTAGTTTTACCATGAAGAATAATTACATAAGTCATGTATAGCTAACTGACCTCTTCAAGTAAATTTTTTTCAACGAAGGATGTATTATTCATACAAGAATAATCAAATAGGCACTTCTGAGATAGGAATCAATTTTTTAGAAAGACGAAATCATACAATGAACTCAGCTTCGAATGCACTTAATTAAAATTCCCATAACGTAATATAATAAGCACTACAACCAAAGCCCCAAACTCGATGTTATGTAAAAGCGCACAATCCGTAATTCACTTTATAAAAGGATAAATTACATTTTTGAGCCTAATTCACAAAGGCTATTTTAGGAAACGAAAAAAATCAAAATTATTTCCTTAGAATATTTTAGCATTCTTCCTTCCCTAGTCGTGTGTAGCAATAAATCGTTGGTATTGGAACTCAGCGATGTCAGCATGAATTATTAACCTTGACACTTCTCGACCTCCGAAAACACGCTCTCAAAACAATACACTGACTTAAGCGATATTACCTCCAAGGCTACGCGACGAAATTTCTTCGTATCGTTTCGATTCAATGTTACGAAAAATAAAGATTCGACGATATTAATTTTCCGAAATTTAAAAACTAGTTCAAATTTTATTTCATGTAAACGGAAAAGTAAAAATTTACTTCCTCAGAATTTGAGAGGGAAAATCGATAATGCAGTGAAAGTGGCTAGGCTCTCAAAACCTCCGAATGTGACTTTGAGACAACACAAAGTTGGCACTAACGGCCACATGGAGAGTTATAACATGAATGATTACCTAAAGAAGGAGTAATGAAAATTAAGAACTGAATATATATTCTAGATTACTCGAGTATAAATATAGTTTGAAGAGTTTTTTATTAGTTGGCTATACACAAAGCTGAAGTCTATGAAATTAAGGGGATAGATAGAGATAATATCATTTGCCCGTCACATGGTTTAGTCAAGGATTATTGAAGTCATAAAAAATGCGAGTCCCTGAGAAACGGGCACGGAAATGAACTAGGGGAACTAGGTGAATAATCAAGCAAAACTTCTCTGATGGCAAAGAGACGAACATGGAAATGCGACATTTTTCAGACAAAAATCCTCACCTCGTTCCTGTCTATGACGAAAGCAAGAGAATAGACATCATTATTTGCTTTAATGGCATTAAAACAATAATTTATTCAGTAAATGAAAACAAAAGTCAAGTTACTCCCTAGCTTAGACATCGTTTACTTATATGGTTAATTCTTCTTGGCGATGAAACTTTCGAAAACGAAGTTTCCCATTGCAGTAAAAATGATAAAACTATAATGATTTTCGACGCTCATTTTTACTTACTTCCATTTTAATTTTTAACTGTCGTCCTGCATGGATAAATTTCACTATTAGCCGCCGACTTATTTGCGCATAGAAGAACACATTTTCATACAATTATGAGGATATCATTGGAAACGGTTGCAAATAATAGTGTCGAAAATGTACAATGTCAGCCCTTATTATATCCTAGAATAAGAATACACAAGCTAAATTCATATACGGCTGCTTCAAGAAAGTAGTTTCTCCGCGGATTCTGCGTCAACCATTGATAAAAGAGCAGAATAAAAAGGAGAACATCAAAAACAAGCCAGAACACTGGGAACTGTAGTCTTTAGAAAACTATGCGTGTGTGGGGAGACTGGTGGCAGAAAATGCATTTATTCAGTTGCCCCACCCATGTTTACATATCCAAAGCGTTGAAGGCCTGCAATGATTCCCGCTGGCACCGCAAAAACCTCTCAAGAATTATCGTTTAGAGGTCACTCTCAGTCTACATGAGTCAGTTCAAAGTGGACTTAGTGTCGGACGCTCCTGTTTTATGCTTCTACCTAGATATACCAAGAAACGGAAGCTATATTTCAACAAAAGTTTAAGGATTTACATCTTTGTCCTTCGAGCGTATGAAACTTTATTTCTAAAAATAGAAGTCATTCGATATACGATAAAAACACCCACATTGCTGAATTTCATTGGTATCATTAGGTCGTGTTTGCAGTTTTTCCCTCAAGAATCAACCAAAATGGTAAGTCAGATCTTTCTAGCCATTGAAGCACAATTCGTGCAGCGATATCTATTTCTGCATGCTTCCTGTCGAGGCAGGTTCAGTTGGTACCGTCGGCTTTTTTATAATCCAGATTTGTCGAGATGATAAAGTTGACAACATGCTGTTGACGACATAAAAAGGGAATTAACAAAAACTGTAAAAAAAATGCAAGAGAAATCTCAGACCGTTGTCAAATAAGCTTTAGCCATACTTGGGATAATAATGTTATGACAGACAAATACAAAATTAATTCAGGAAATGTCCGAGGATTCCTAAAGTGTCTTCAACGAACCTACTCAGAGCTAAAATATTTCCAAAATCATCTATCCCTGGTCATTTCATATTGATATTGAACGAATACGTGTTTCGTATAGAATCTCTGTAATTATACATAGATTCCTTCTATCACATTCCGTAGTATTGAAACGCTGATATTCCAATGTTAATCATTAATCAGAGTGTTCCAAATATTCCAATGTTAATCATTAAACAGCGTCTGATCACTCATAATAACTGAGTGATCAGACGCTTCTCACACTTCAAGGGTTTCTGCCCGAGAGGATATGTCCGTTGTTCGATTGGAAAATATTATAGCCTGTAATAGACACAGAATGAAAATAAACCCAGAGTCGGCTTTGGTTTCTTGGATAGAAGTCACCGGGAGCTTAATTTTTGGTACCTACATGGAAAGCATTAATGATTAAATATTTTAATTTTCAGGCGAATACACGCACCAGCCTACTTGCATTCTCTTTCCATGAGTCACTAAAGGAAAGAAACTGAAACTGTATAGCATCTAAAGGCCGTTTTACACGGTACACGGAATTGCGCAATCTGACGTACGTGCGAAGGCGCAATCAAAATTGCGTCGTGTAAAGCGGTGAATTGCCAGAACACATGCGAGAATGCGTGGATGCGAGACGGCAAAATAGTCCCTGTTCTAATTTTGTTCATGCATTCGCACAATTCCACGCCATTTTGGAAATAAATGCAGCTCTAACCTGCGCAATTCCGTGCCCCGTGTAAAACGACCTTAAGAACTCTCAACAACTGCCTGGTTTCGAACTCGGAGCCTTACGAAACTAACCCTCTAGGCATAACGATACAATAATGCACTATACGGCGGTCAAATTTTCATTATTCTCCTCCGAGGTATAGTCCTCAAACAATCTTTACATTTTTTGGCATCCTCTTGATTATTCTTCCTCCACCGCATTTTCATATTGATTCTCCATTTCACTTTTTCCGCACGCATCAACACATCGCTGAACACATCCTGGCATACTAACCTAATTGTACATCGCATCTTAAGTCATCCATTTCCTCCTTTGTTAAACAGGTTTTCCAAACTCATACACCCAAAATTTTGAATGACCAAATCCTGTTTTCTAATATTTATTTATCTAATGGACATTAGTACCCAAAGAGCTGCGTATAATGCGGGGGTAACTCGAAAAATTTTTTTTGAGATACCAAAGCATTAATTTTATTAAAAGAATCGGAGTTAGAGATTTATCAACTAAACTGAAGAATATAAATAAATAAAACTTTTTAAGGTTTACTATTATTTTAATATGGGCACGACTCATTTTTTCTTTATTTCCAATATGGAGAGGTTTCTTAGTTTTCTTAAGAAAACCAAGAAAACCAAGACCTTAGTATGCAGCAGAAGAGAAGAAGTCAAGACCAACATTAAAATAGGGAGGCAAAAACTGATAGAAGTGGATGAATTCTGTTATTTGGGAAGCAAGATAACTAGTGACGGGAGAAGCAAGAAAGAAATTATCAGCATAATAGCCCAGGCGAAGAGAGCATTCCACCAAAAGAGAGACCTGCTTACAGCGGGAAACTTAAATATGGATGTAAAGAAACAATTTATAAGAACCTACATCTGGAGTATGCTCCTATACGGAAGTGAGGCATGGACAATGACCGCAGCGGAGAAAGCAAGGATAGAGGCTTTTGAAATGTGGTGCTACAGAAGAATGATGAAAATCAAATGGATCGACCGAGTTAGTAACGAGGAAGTCCTAAGAAGGGTAGGAGAGAAGAGAAGCCTCATGAAAACCTTAATAAGAAGACGGAACAACCTTATAGGCCACATCTTGAGACATCATGGCCTGATGAAGACAATCGTCGAAGGACAGGTGGAAGGCAAGAATGGAAAAGGAAGACCTCGAACAAAATATATGGAACAAGTAAAGAGAGATGTGAAAGAGAAGAAATACGTAGGAGTGAAAAGATTAGCTGATAGGAGAACTGAGTGGAGAGCTGCGTCAAACCAATCCTAGGATTGTTGACCAGTGATGATGATGATGATGATGGAGAGGTTTCACAAAGTAAAGCCTGAAGTTATCAGTCATAAACTGTAGGAAGGCGGGATATGTTGTTGAACAGGTTTCCTATTTAAGTCCACGCTAAATTTGGAATGGATCGATCCTTTTTTCGAAACTATTGGTCATAAGTAACCGAACTTCTTGGTAAAATACGAGGGTGTCCCACAAACGTATTTTTCAGATATTAAAGATTCAAAATCACTGTGTCACTTTTTTGTTGGCGGAATTAACGGCTACAAGGAGGCATAGTTCGGAATTATAGTTTCAGCAAGTTTTTTTTTCGTTTATATGATTTCCGATCAAAAGTTTTCTCACAATCGAATACTATTGAGAGCAAAGATCTTATCTAAGTTTTGGCTCAATATAATCGACATGGTCAAGTGGAATGCATTCGGTGGTGGAACCTGATTGCTTCCATACTCGGTACCTCTTGGCTCATGTACTTGTCAGAAAATGTACAAAAATTCTGAATTCAATAAACCTGTCCTAAATTTTCTGCCCTGAATACTAACGAAAAATATGCTTTCATCATAGCACAGAAATATTTGAAAGGAAAACCAGTCCTTAGTCAATGGTCATATTGTTTTCTCTCGAACACCATGCTTCAGTGGTTAAAGAGGAACAGATTGCCAATAAGAACGCCGATTTCGCCAGCCATCCCTTTCTTTGGCACGCTAATATTGAATACCTTCCTGATCGAGATAAATTCCCAACACAATGAATTAACTCATTTTCCCATATTAATTATTGATGCGAATCTGAGCTAACGAGTAGCGAAAAAATTACTCTCTGAAAAGTTCTGCGCCTGGGAAATTTGATTTATTTTCCATGAATTTGGGATAGATTCCTCCAGAAGATTACAATATTCCATATCTTCATTTTGTGAATATTTATTCTGAATAATCAAACGAATTTGACAATTTTTGGGTCATCACAATGACTAAAACCCAACAATCGTAGAAGTAGAAACAGTTCTTTTTATTAACGCCGACGAAAAAAATGAATTTTATTATTGGATAAAAGTGTACTTATCATGACATTTTTAATATCAATGGCTAAAATCACATTGGTTATTCCTCACTTCATTGAAAAGGAAACAGCGTACAAAAGTTTTTATGCCATTTTTGAGCTATGCGAATGCTTCGCTAATCATAAATCTTTGTTTATTGATATACTAGTTGTTTCAGGTGAGATTTGGTGGAACCGTTCCATCATGAATGAAACATCCTTTGAAGATCCAAATAAAAAAAATGTAAGAAAAATCCACAATGGACCTTTCATTGATACCTCATAATGACTGCGTTAGGCTTAACTTAAAACTAAATGGATGGGTGGAACAAAAACGATTAGGGATGTATGTTAGAGAAAAACGAATAGAGTGATAAAGATGTCAGGAAAAAATGCGTTGGCAAAGGAGGCGTTCGTGTATAAGAAAGAGCTGATGGAACGATTGTTAAGTAAGAGGCTAGGCTAGGGAAATGTCTGATCTGGAGTGTAGCGTTTTACGATAGGGAAACTTGGCCACTGAGGAAAGTGGACGAAAAAAATTGGAAGCGTTCGAGATATGCAAGGAAACTGCATAAAGGAGGCTCAATTCCATTTCATGGAAGCTGATTTCCGTTGCTTCGGTCGCATTTTAATCGGTTTTCAAAAATGTCCGCGCCGCGGTGATGAGTTCAATGCGGTCCACAGCTTTCTAATATTTTGCAATATAATGTTTGTCATTGTGAGTGAACGCATTGAAAAGTAATGAATTTGACGGATCCCATCATCATGCATAAAAATTTCGGTCAATACCCCAAATTATACCTTATTTCCCCGTTAAACTCAGAACAATTGGTCCGTCACGAAGGCGACTTTTGTAATCCTATTTAAATGCGCGGTGAGTGAGAAGACATTTAGAAGCCGACTTGAGGATCCTCTTTCATAAGGAGTGCGAGCAGTACATTTTGATCTGGAGTCGAGTATCGAGTTGAGTTTAAAACTACTCGCGAGTATCGAGTCGAGTCATGTCGAGTGTGCTAATTGTGAACTAGGAAATACAGCAATACAGGCAATGCATGATCCAACATATTCTCATGTTTTCTATCCCCAATTTTCTATTCTGAATACTTAGGTTGATGTTAAAAGGAAAAGGTAAAAAGGAATTTTGATGTCAATTGTGTCATAATTAGGAAAGTAAAGAAAGAAGGATAGGATACAAAAGTGTCTCATAAGAAAATATGAGCGGTACATTGGTTCACTCCGATTACGTCGCCGGGTCAGAAGACGATCGGCCACCGCGTCTGACAAAAAACTAATCGGGGCCTTCGTCGACTAATTTGGTGGTTTACTGCTACGTATACAATTAGCTGAATCTCATCGGCTATGGAATTATAACGACTTATCGTACTTAAAAATGGTATTATTACGTGAGTTTTATGATGGCGCCTTTTGTTGGCAGATTTCTGAACTTAATGACTTCGACAGCTTTGTAACCGAAACTACTCGACTCGACTCGACATTCGAAATGCTACCCGAAACACTCGAGTCGAGTACCAACTACTCGACTCGGCTCGCACTCGTACTCGCACACACCTACTCTATTGTAATATTCGTGGAGATATGGATGAGAAAGAGAATGGAGAAAGTGAAGTGGACGGAAAGGAAGAGAAGCAACGAAGAGCTGGACACGATGGGTGACGATAAGAAAGTTCTGGATGACATACGGAGGTAGTGATGGAAAAATCGATGTCGATAAAAATCGAAAATCGAGTTTTAATATTCAAAGATCGAGGAAATCGAGATCGAGGCATGTTCTTCGAATTTCAATCCAAGGGCGTACCCAGGATCAAAACTAGAGGGGGGCAAGCCGTGGTCGTTCAAGTTGTAACACAGAAAAGGTTATGGAAACCAAAATTTCAACAAAATTATAACAGCGCCTTATTATTTTTTTTAATTATTTGCTCGGAAAAAATAGTTTTATTTCAAATTCATCTTATATGCAAAAATCACTTTTCTTGGAAAGAAAGAAAATTTGGTCAAAAATTTTGCTTTGAAATAAATTAACTTTTGCTTCTTTAATTTTGCGGCACCTACCCTCTCCTGCTCTCCGCTGGGTACGCCCATGTTTCGTTCCAAACTCGATTCTTCACCTTCGATTTTGACCATTTCGTTTGATCTCGGCAGCGTCACTAGCGGCCTACGATAAAGTAATTAGTCCCATGTGAAATACTTCTTTCGAAAGCTGGTAACATTGGAAAGGCACGTTCTCGATCAAGAAATCATCGCAATCAGTTGATCTTTCTTAAAAATTTCAGTGAAGCCGAGTGGTTCAGAGCCGTGACCCCAAATTTAAATGTATGTGCATTTGTAAATGTTTACTGCGAATATTTCAAGCATGTATTCTGAGTTGATTTTTTCTGTACCACTCAAATGTGACTGTGATTGAAGAGGGAGAAATTTTAAGCGTTTTTCAAATGAATAATGAACATATTTTGGTACAAACTTGTTTTTAAGAAAGAGCCGTCGATGTTTTCGATTAAGCGATATTTTGATTCAAATTTCGATTTTTGTTGAAAAGTCGAACAATCGATTGTCGGAACTATCGTGCATTCACTCGACGATTGTTAAAACCTGTGCTGCCCTCTTGTGCTGACATCTTAAGTGAACGGGAAATTGACGGTTAGCAAAGCTGTTGAGGTTTGCAGGGACAAGATATCACTATGTTCAACGTGTATTTACCAAATAATTTTTCATCCGCCCATATTCTTCCTTCCTAGGACAAATCCATGGTCAAATCCATTTAAAAAATAGAGCTTCACGAGCTTTTCGTCTTTCTCTTGTCGCTTCCGTTTGCGGTCTCCCAGCGCCTAACCATGGTAAAGTGACAACATTCGGAACTACTTGAACAATTGTCAGGACATGCATTCACACGGCTAGGTCGGCCAACTATCGTTAGGACGATCGGTCGGACAATCGTAATGTGAACGAGGCATATGCGGAGGAAAGAGAGAGGCTGAGACGGAGCAAGTGAGGAGCGGGGAGGGAATGTTGGAAGACGTTTGAGAGGAGGAATTTTAGGTAAGCGGGAAAGTAGAGAGCGGGGTAAGCGGTAAGAGAATGAGTTATAGGATGAAAGTGAATAGGTCTCACTGGGAATAGGGAACTTGCATACATTTCAGAAACAGTTGTGAGCTCCAAAATCATGTAGAAATACATGTTTGCGTTTCACAGTGAAAAGGTTTTATTACTTTTTGATGTCGTTAGCGATATTTTATTCATTAAAGTTCAAGAGAATTTTCAAATACGAGTGGGACTCGAAAACGCCCGATGATTGGCTAGCGGCAAATTGACGTCATAGTTCAGTACGAGGAAGCGAAGGAAGCAGCATAGGCATTTGGACACAAGCGACGGCTTGGTTGTGAGGCATTTTCTTAGTTCCAGTACAGTGAGTCCTCGTTTAACGTCCCTTACCGTTCCTGAAAAATGTGACGATAAACGAAATGACGTTAATCGAAACATATATCCCATAAGAAACAATGTTAAAAGTGAATATCGGCTTCTATACGCGAAAAAAGTTTAGCGTCTCATATCTGGGGAATTTTTTACGATGAGAATTCGCTATGGTGGTCGCCCGGGCAACATCGTCGCAATTAAAGGAACCAACCGATGTGCATCTGAAATGTTTTATAGTTCATAACAAAGTGAGACTTGCGTATAACATTGGCGAAAGCGTATACTCATGTGAAATGTGTATTCTTTTGGCAGTCCGGTAGAGAGTCTTACGGTGAACTTATTTCCACCTCGAAGCTGTCGATGATACTTTCAACTTAAAAATACCTTGCCTGGAGGGCGACAGGAAGCTCTGAGGAAGCCAGACTATTAATGTTTCAATTTAGTAGCGATAATATAGACGAACTTCCAACACAATCTACCATCTTGTAACTCAAAACCCCGAAACCACTTCCTATATTCTGCAGAAAGAATCGGTCAATCGCATTTCGATTAATATAATAAATACAACGTCTTCAGGTGTTAATAAGTTACTTTTGTAATTAGAAGGCCTTCCTAAAGTAACATAAAAATTTGAATATTTTCCAAACAGAGTCTTTAATACATTTTGGGAGCTTTTCTCACGATATATCTGAAACCTACTCTAAAGGTGAGCTCATCGTCATTGCGATCGGTTGTCACTTAAAAATTCCGTATCGGAAATCCTAGAGGGATGACCTTCGACGATGACCATGATCACCTGCACTCTCACTATCACTGGAACCCGTGGTGAAAATATCATCCCAATCCAATTTCTAATTGGTTTTAACTGGGAAAGAGCAACATAGAACTGCACATTCTTTGGACAAATTTGGGTTTGACTTTCCCTCAAACATCCCATTTCCCCTGTGGTGCACATCAGTCCTATCTTTATACGATGGCCTAACAACCTTTAAATGGATCCTTGGTTTATCCTGACAACCAACTAAATGGAAATTGCTGATCCACACGTCTTCCTCTATCTCCACAGTTTCCAAATCAAGGGCCGCGGAACATTCCTCATTGTGACTCAACTTTTTCTGAAAAGCAAGCCGGCGTAGAATAAAATCAAAGAATGCTGCGATTCATTTTTTGTGACCACCTCTGGATTCCATTATTTTTCCATCTACAACTTCCTTTATCTTTGGGACAAGATGATGTATAAATATTTTCATTAATTTATAACAAAATATAAGTTCTAAAAATACCCAAAAGCCATTTTATTAATCCGCACTGACGAGTGTAAATTAATGTGGAAGATGAATGCTGTAGACGTAGTAGTTTTCCTTAGGTTGAATTGCAAAGTTCATGAAGTTGACAAAACGGCTAATTTTTCGGTGCGCGGAGTCATTTATATTGCACTGGCCGTGTCTATACATTTTTCAATTTTTTTGTAATAAAATAAATCAGAATTTAGGATAAAATTTCCTTTAAAATGACATATAGTTCATTATTATAGCATGCAGTGAAGCCAGGGTATAAATTTGCAAAGTACTGCGGCACATCATTTTGACGCCGACAGTAGAAGAAAACGCTGTCTTCTTGGCTGGCACTCGAATGCATGAGGATCAACGTTGCTCTGTATTTTCATATTTCCTCCCTTGACTTTAAACATCATGGAATTTTCTGTGTCCTTCCATAACTGAAATTGAACACGTGCAATAAATAATTTGAGTCCATCGTAACCATCGAAAAACACCTATCTCGATTTTTGTTGTGAAGGTGAGTTTTATTCTACGGCGGCCGAATTATCGAAAAATCTCAGTTTCAAGTTATTCAGTCAATGAAATATGGAAATATTATTTATATTAAAGTTATCTTCGCTCACATAGCACACGGGTTTATCATTCCGTTTATTATACTCTTATTTTTCCGTAACGCTCATCCCGACAGACGGCATGCATCGAGGCTTTTCTTCTAATTTCCTCCGTGGGAATGCAGACGAAAATTTTTTCTGGGGTGTTATTGCACAGAGGAACAATGCACCAGTTGTAATTTTTCCTTATTTCACCCATGTTCTCCTTTAAACGCAACGTGGCTCTTCCAAACCTGCAGTTACTGGGCTTGGATCTGGACTCCTACTGAACTATGACGTCACGGCCAAAGATTAGTGGGGGCGGTATTTTTTAGCCCGCGAAACTCGGGAGACTTTTGGGAGTCATTTTCTAGGGTAAAAACTGAATTTTAAGCGGAAAAAAGTATATTGCGGTACTAAGTGTTTACTGTAGTATATCAGCATACTGTTTATAAAAAGTATGCAATTTCCCTATTAAATCGAGAAGTTCAATTTGGGGAGTGAGGACTCAAGGGCGTACCCAGGATCAAAACTATGGGAGAGGGGCAAGCCGTGGTCGTTCAAGTTATAACATTTTAGCTCAGATAGGGTTAATGAAATCAAAATTTAAATCAAGTTATATCAAGAAAATTATGGCAACGATCGTAGTTTTTATAATTATTTGCTTGAAACAAAAATGATTTTAATTTTTATTCCCATTCTTATACTAACATCATTTTTCTTCAAAAGGAAGTTTGTTAAAAAAATTCGTTCTAAAATAAATATATTTTCGCTTCTAGGGGGGACAGCTGCCTCCTCCCCCTGGCGAAAAATCTGTGTAACAAATATGTGTAAAAATATGGTACATTATGTAAAATTACACATTTACTACACTTTTCTACTCACAAAGTTACACAAATCGTACAGTCTGTACATCCTGTACATCATTGATACCACAGCCGTACTCAATGTGATGCATCAGATGTTACACAGATTGTACCACTAAGTTACCAGTCTATTCATGCACCAGAAGTGTACTCAATATATACACATCAATCACTATTTTTGGGGACACAAATGTCATCACAATTTTACCACTGTGTCACGATACCATTATATTATGTAATTATTATTTTTTAATATAAAGGATTAAATATCGTATTTTGAAACTTGCGCCAAAGGCCAAAGCGACCGGCGGCCATCTTGCATACCATGTCCCAACAGCCGTCGCGCTGAAACATTCGCAGCTACTGTATTTTGTGACTTTGCGAATTAAGCTATGCTGTAGAATCTTATTTTACAAGCAAATTTACGTTGAAGTACGCAATGGAAGAAGTAAATAATCCGTGTTTCGCAATGAAGACTGGCAAAAAGGAATTGGTAGAATACCATTTCAGGGACTTTTTAAATCGACGCCGGATTAAGTTCCTGTCTGTTTCTGTGTACTGAATTACCGGGTAAAGTGGATCCTAGCGGCACGAAGAGAGATATAAGAATATATCCTTGTCAGCATCAACACATATCTGCTGAGCTGACCATGCAAATGTAAGTAAATGGAACATTTTTTCTATTCGTTAGTAAATCACCGAGGTTGTGCATGTAATCTTTTGTATGTACTAATACGATTAATGAACCGCTAATTTCTGTTCAATAAGTATTTAAGATTATTAATTACTATGTTCACAGTTTAATTACAATTTAGCATGATCTTTGCTTTCGCGGCCATAGTAAAAATACAATCCATTCAGACCGATTAAGTGGAAATATCAGGGTTCTCGCAGAAGAATCCACTTTGTTAGCAGTTAGTTATGGCATTAAAGTATCAGTCTCAATCTCAATTAAATCGTATACGAAGAGTTTTTTCTTGAAAATGTATAACCATTGGAAATACGTCGAAGAATTATAATAATTAATAAGCTGTTCAAAACATAGCCATCAATTTAACTCTCTCCGATCATTATCATTTAGGTATTGATTTGTGCTTCAGTACATTTTTTACGAATGCCTAAATTGCAATGAAAGTCATAAAGAGTTTTAATGTTATCAATTTTCACAATTTGCTGGCAATTTCAGTAGAAGTTGGAATTGGGGCAGAAATAATATCTTCGGAAAATAATATTTCAACTGGTTTTAATATATATTGTATGTCAGTTTGTGAATGCAGTGTACATAACAGGACATAACTGAATTGTCAATAAGACCTGAAGATGCTGGCAATAATGCTGGTGAAACTATTGTTATACAAAATGTCTCATGCGACAGATTCCTATAAAATATTAGGTATCATCATGAATATTTACAATTCTGTAAAAGACTTGACGCATCTACCTTTGAAAATGAAGATTAAAATGTATATACTTTGTTAATTTTATTGCAGATTTCCGAGTTGGCCCTAATTGGAGGCAACACTTCTAAATAAATGATTTTAACGAACTATCCGGTATGTCATGAAAGACATCTTGGAAGCCAACTATAGCTGGATAGGCTACAAAAATAAAAGAGTATTTTCTGAGCTTGGCCTGAAAACAATAATTTTTGGTAAGTTTTATGTTACATTTTTTCATCATTAGAGGAGAGATACTATCTGAGGCAATTCTAAATCAAAAGGATATTTCTTTGTGAAAACACCCCAAAAACATCTATCCCTTTCTTCAGTAAGACTTATTTCTTATTAAGCTCTTCATCCCCACTACATAAGTTATTGTCTAACATATCTCTTCCTTATTTTCCATATAAATTGATCCTTCAAAAATTTTATAAATTACCTATGATGATTAATTGGACTAAATGTTGTTGATATCATTGTCATAGAGAATACCCCTTCTTTTACAGATGCAGTTCGACTTTATCACCTAAGTGCTTCATCTAAGGAATTAGAAAATTACACAAAGCATTGGCTTAGACATGACAAATTTAGGGATGCCTAGAAGAAAGGCCATCATATTGATCATCCTAATCAGTAGTGCAGTTCTCACTTCTTTGTAGCATTAGTGTGTAATTAATTTTCCCATATTATGTCAATTGGTGTTTTAACTTTTAAGTTATATTGAATAACAATATTAAATTTCCTAAATTTGATATCTTTGTGGAAGCATTCTGAAGCTGTTTATTAGTGTGGCTTCTTTTAAAATTCTGTTAGAAAATAAATAGAGTTGTGATAACATAAATGCATAAAATTACTAGAATTTATTTTTCTGTTAATAACCAAATGAGTTTGATTAATGGTTGCACAAAAGTCCGCAGAGGTGATGACCATGTTGTCAAAGCTGGCCAGCGATTTAAATGGAAGACATAACACTGGCTTGGGGAAGAAGAAAATCTCAGGAGCCTGGCTTCGTAAGTTACTTCAAATTTTATTTTACCTATTGGCTTAATATAAGTTGGCTGGAATCAACATGGTATGAGGTAAAATAAATAAGAGCAGTAACTTAAGGGGTTGTTATTTATGAAAATGTTGTGAAAAATAAGGTTCTCTCAACCACTGTTTCATTTCATTAAAAAAAAGAAAGATTGTTTTGACAGAAAGTGTAATGTTATGCATTAAACCAAATTTTTGTCCATTTTATCAAGTTATAAAATTTTGCTTGACAAATGTTCTTAATTTTACTTTTTCATTTAACAGGAACTATCAAGATCATCAAGAGGGAGTAGAGGAGGCAACAATTGATGATTTATAGTTCTTCTTCAAACAGCAATAAAGATTGATTTTTAAACATTCCTGCATTTATGTTTTTAATTTTAATCCTAATTGCATGGTACCCTTGTAACCATTATTGTACACCTGTGTACTAAATGGTACTATAGTGTACATCATGTACACATCATGTACCACTGCAGACTCTGTACTCACTGTACACAATTCAGCGCCAATTGTTACACAAGTTACACACAAAACCTACACAGATTGGGCCACTTTACCACAAAGTTACACAGATTGTACACTGGAGTTATAACTATGTACACTATGGTTACACACAGCCTTCACAGAGTTTACCATTTTCCTACACTAATGGTACACTCAAAAGTTACCATTAGGTTACACAAATGTTTATACCATTCTTTTTCGCCAGGGCCCACCCCCGCTGGGTACGCCCATGTGGGGACCGGCAGGGTGATTAACAAAATGTATGCAAACCTACCTTAAGCCATTGAATAGCTTTAATAATAATTTTATTTACATAGGCACCAAATTAAACACTAGAATTAAGAATATACCGACGATATCTGAGAGTAAATTGAGATTCTTTACATTCTACGGACCAAAACTGTTTGCGGTATTAGCGCAGACTGTGTTATGCCCTTCGCTCAAAGTACTGGGATTTCTCGCTCCAAAGACAAACACGAATTTGATTTCCGTTCGAGGCACAGGCAAAATATTTGAAAATTGAAGTGGGATTACTTTACCTGATGGCAGAGGTAATTAGAATCTTTTCACTTTCCTCATATTGTACAATGCGTTAGTTCAATTAACTTAATTGAAGTTAACTATAAGTTAATAATATTAGTTTCTATTATCATAGGCAGTATTAAAACTCATTATGTATTTCCATTAGTTTTTCGCAATCGGGAAATTGCTGAAACTTTCACTCCCATTAAAACGACGGAATTGAACATTTTTCTTTTATTTATCTCGAAACTTCGGGGAATGAGGAGGAAGCTTGGGGATTGGGAATCGGAAGATGTAGAACGGCATAAACCGATAAAATATATAATTAACTCGAAACTTATTTTAAACCTGTATCTTATTATACGCCCTGAAACACATCGACTTACCATATTTCGACTGGATTGGAGTATAGCGCCCCTTAATGGTTAGAAATAAAATTATTTACTTCAACCGGTAGCCGGTATCACTCTATCATTTTTTCCATCCCTTTCGAGGGACAGCTCCACCTATCGCCCCAATGACGGCGGCATAAATGGCCAATTCACGCGATCATTTTCCGCGATGGCTCGAGGGATGGGCTTTCAATCATTTGACGCCCGCCTTTTTCCGTCCCTGATGCCATCGCTCGCACAGTCTCTCAGCCAATCAGAACGCACGGGCGCTAACAGCGATTGTAACGACTCGCTTGGCTTTTTATTGAATGACAGTTGCAAATACCGTAAGTGCGGGAAAAAACGATGGGAAAAGGAACGACCGTGTGATTAAAAAAAAGTGATGAGTTGAGCGATAACTCTTTTTATTCCTGAAAACCTATCGCGGGAGCTATCATTCTGAGGGACGGAAAAAAATGATCGTATTTTTCAGTCTTAATTACTTCGAGAAAATTCCAATATTTTATCCCACGTTTCCAAGTAAATTCCAAGCTTTTATGCTCACATAAATTCTAATTTTGTGGTATCAATAGCCATATTTAGGACGTCAGCAAGATAAAAATCCCATTTATCATTCAAACATGCCTTTGAAAGTCCCTCATAGTTATATGCGCAGTTTAATCATTCGTAATTACGCAAAGGGCACTACTATACGTAAGCGTCAACGGCCTGAAAAACCACAGGCGTAGTACAGCAGGAGAGCGGGGAGGGCACTTATGAGAGATGACGTTAGCCGAAGCCAATCAAGGTCGAAGTTAGCTGATAATAGTCCGTCCCTCCGTTACCATGGAAACCATCGTGAGGTCCAAGACCCTAAAAAAATGGAAGAAAAAGCCTCAACGTTGCGTGCGCAATTCACGGCGCCACTCAAAGCCAGCGGCAAGGTCACACAACTGAAAACGCTTGTTAGCGAATCCATTCTGGGGAGTAGCTCTTGATTGGAAGAACTTCGAAGTAAATCTATGCATATCCCCTAAATAACGATGGCATATTTCCTTATATCCAAATGGCCTTAAAGCCTTCCCTATACATCCTCTTACACAGGTACGAAATTTGATAGCGTGTCATACCGGGACCCTTTTTTATTATAGGTACTACAATTTTTATTTAGCAATCATTTATAGCTATCAGTGTAAGATATGACGGACCAATTTACGAGTCATAAGTATAATATCAGTGAATATTTCTTCATGATAACTTTTCATGTGGGCGATTTGTAGGTCATTGGTAGCTAAATAAATTATTGATACTATGTGAAGAAAAACCGTATAAAATTCCTAAAAAATATGTGCATCTCGGGTGGATTAAATTTATCATAGGATCTATAAGTATTGATAATTTATCATTCTAGCAACGGATAAACGTTCATTCATGGTCACACGTACTTATATATACTTCGGCAAAATTTATATAAAAATGGTTAAGATACATCCAATGAGCCATGTCTCGCTATAAAAAAAAGACCCAGACTGATGATACCGAGACGACTGATACGAGAACCATTTGTTACATACGTAACCATTATACTGTAAGTTTGCAATTGCCTCACCGGGGTCGGTAACCGGGCCAGGCCGTCCACTTCCATGCTTATCAAAGAATCACTTTCCCACGATTGTCTTTGTCTTGGTTCACTCAATAGACTCTGGCATTCGCGTTATTTATGCAAATCATATTCAGTTCAGCATCTCCCCTCTCTTCGATTTTCTGCAACCTCAAATTGCGTGCTTACGAACCCAATCGAATGCATTGGTGAAAATAGATTTTAATCAATCAGGAGAATTGTGATGATTAAACACACAAAAGAGTTAATCTCCTTAAGAATTAATTTTTTGGATATAAAAGAAAGGAATTTTGTGTAGCGAAAACTAATGCGAGCAATGATGAGAAACCTGGCATCAGAACCAGTGTCAACACAAAGGCACCAACTCTTACAAAAATCACCATCCCATTACGTCACGAATGCATGAAATTAGCTCTCAAGTACAGCATTGGGCTATTACAAAGTCGATTTACTATTGCCTTTTTAATTTACCAGTGCAGTGTCCCAAAAAATAATATGAACACAATGCATTGGAATGGAAAAAGGAAATTGATAAATCTGATGAACAATCAATTTTGAGGTCGGAAATTTTGAGATGAAAATCAAACAAACTTTTTGTGAAAGAATCGCATATGAAAACTATTCTCTATGGCCCATTTCGATGAACATCGAAATCAGGAGTGAATAAGGCATTTAATCATGAGGGGCGGATTCAGCATCAAATTTTACCCGGGTACGGGGAGTTTGCAGTACCCTCTGGGAGAGAGGGGCGTTCTCTTAAGTAGAAGTTCCAATTTTTTACGCATTTTCTCTACAACAAATACAACTCACAGACTTTTAGCCATGAATTTGCATATACTCTCCCTTCACTCCTAAACAAGGATAGAAAAACTATGAAACCAATGAAAATCAAATTTTTTGATAAAATTTTGGAGGGGGCATGAGCCGTGTACCACCCGCACAAATCCATCACTACTAATTAACCTCAGCCTTGACACTGCCCCCATAACATTGAAGGACTTCGTAACAGCACTAGGCCGAAAGCTTTCCAATTTCGTGCTGATTGGGGTCAAGTCCTTAGGAAGAAACCTATATTTTATGGTGATAGCCGGTCAAAATGCTGAAAATGAAGCGGAGGAAGCCGCAGTCTTTTCAATCCCTGCAGTGCAATGAGGGCTTCCGAGAAGTTCTTCTTCGACCGCTTTTATTTCTTCTTAGGCTGATTTTTCTAGGTCATGAAAATCAACCTAAGCTAACTAAGAAACTTGCTCGATGTATTTGCTTTAGTAAGAGTGAAAATGCAATCTCGAAATATACTAAATGAGATAGCGTTGAAAATTTTAAATAGGCAGGAATTTTTTCCATAAAAAGATATTTGCAAGGCAGCATGAAATCCACAACAAATAATATTTAAGAAGTTACCAAGGGTGCTATATCATCGAGTAACCTGTTCGCAAATTTTTGTGATGCGACCTTTTTAGTTTTGGGCTCGCGCTGAAGAATTACCTCAGAAGAGAAACCTATTTGTTCAACGAATAGATTAATTTAGCAAGGTGTTTGTGCTACTTTGAGCAGTTACCGCAGTGATGTGGATGTGCTTTCAAAAAAAGTTGCATATTGTGAGAGCTATCATCAAAATATCGTTGTTAGATATTCATGGTAATAAGCAAAAAGGAGTATATTTCAATATACCGGCATTTGCAATTCAGAATAAAAGGTCTGATTGTGAGAAAAATTCTCTGAGAACAATGGTTTTGTCTATGGTGTCACCTGAGGTTTTAAGGCCAGGGAGGAAACTCCACAGCTCATTCTTCCTCCGGATTCCGAGAGTCAACATGCCTGGGTTGGAGTCATTCCTCAGCTGCCACGAATCTCAAAGGAACGAGAATAATGCAAGTATTACCGAAGAAAGTACATTTTCTGCATCGTGATACCAATTTTTATACAACTACAGGAAAATTTAGCTTCGACCAAGTCATAATTTGCGTCCTGTTATCTCATAACTTTGGAATATGGCTTTATGATCTCGTCAAGTATCACGTAGTACCGTTATTTTAGATTTGACGAAGCCTCCACGGTATAACAGACTGAACATGTCTGAACCTTCGAAAAAAAGTAGAGCGTGTCTAGTTTTGAATACGAGCCCCTGCAAAACAAAAAAGTAACGTTTCACACGCCGAAGTATTCTGTTGGTAACATTGTAATTATATTGTTGGTGGAAACCGTGGAAACTGTAATGTTGGTAATGGCTTACCGTGATCGGTGGAACAGCTGAGCTGAGAGACGTGCAGTCGTTTAAGTGAGCAAAATGGCAATTTTGAAGCTTCTAATCCGGAGAAATTTGTTAACATCGAGGAATTTGAGTCAATTCCGGGGCGCTGCATTAGTAAGTTTTAAATAGGATGGTTGAAAGGAAAATTTGAGTGAAAGATTCATTTCAATCTCCATGAATAGGAAGTACTTCTGCTCTATTGTTCTTAGTTTCATAGTAATGCAATAAACAGTTTTACTATGTGCCCTCAATTTTCATCCATAATGCGTATATGACGAACTCTAGGCGAGCATGCCCTTTGAAAAACTTCTGTTTGAATAGTACCTTCAATTATATTTTCGAAAATATGTATGGTTATGAACTGGAAGGGCTGTTATGTGGAAATTGGTTCACGATTTGTATAAGCTCTGCCAAAGAAAAGATTACGATGATATTGGTTGCAAAGAGGTGAGAGTATATGTTTTCTTTTATACAAGTTAAACTTGGTTTTCTATATTCTCAAAAATGGCTTTCGTTTACTAGGGATCGACTGTGATACCGCACCCCATCTTTCCTCGTCATGTAAGGATTGTGGAAGTCGGCCCCAGGGATGGGCTTCAAAATGAGAAGACTGTGGTGCCCACCAACGTTAAAATACAGTTCATCAACATGCTAGCCGAAGCTGGGCTTAAAACAATCGAAGTTACCAGGTAAGAATTAGCCTCTTCCATTAGGACGCCCTTACAAGATTTCTCAAATTTGGATGAAGTATCATTATATTTGTTACTGATGTCAGTTTTCATTTTTACCATGGACTGGTACCTATTTATAACAGGTAATGTTTTATTTCTGTCAACTCGCCAAAGTATATGACATTTAAGTGAATAGTTCATCATTTCGTGGTTACCTGCATTAAATAAATGGGGTATCAAAGTAAATAAGGGAATAATGCATACAAGGCCAAGATTTTGGCAGTTTGTGCGGATTTATTTGGGAAAATAAGGTGATTTTTTAGTATCTCATACTAATCAAAAATTAAAGTCATGTCAGATGTTATTTTTCCACAGTAATTTTCTTTAAGGCAGTCAAGTTTCTTGCCTTCACTTACATTAATTAGTACTATCCTGCTCATGTAGTGGCAGTGCTTTCACCTTAACCCTCTTGTCTAATTTTCAAAATCACTGAAAGTGTCAAGGCTAGTTTTAAATTTGCTTCAGGTTAGTGCCACATAATTGATGCCCCTTATGGTGTCATCAAAAAGATACATCCTTATTTCAGAAAAGGGTATAACTTTTGAGATGCAGGATATTTTTATATAACCTCACAAATTTTTTATATTTTAATTTTATATATTCCGTGAATGTAGGTGTACTCAATGTGCTGCCTAATTTTATTATGTTTACATTTCAATCTCTCTTTTCAGCCTTATTTTCAGGTAGTTAATTAGGTAATTAATCTCGCATTAAATCCTCTTTAGTTTTGAAGTCTTCATCTTGCAGATTTTTTTCCCTCTTGCATAGAAGGAAGATATTTATTAATCCAAGAAATGAAAAATAGATAATTGATGAATGACTTCACCCCACCTTAAGTCTTATTTTTCTTTAAAAACTTTTAAGAATATGTTTGTCTTTAGTTTCTATAGCCTTGATCACACGATTATTTTTCCCATTCCTTTTGAGGGGGTAGCTCTAGTATTGGTGGAAAAAATTAGTGTTTCTTGCAATCATTTTCTGTGGTGGTTTCAGGGATGGGTCTTCAGTCCCTTCTTCCATCACTTGGCACATCCCCTTTTTGGTCGCTGAAATCATTGCTGGCACCATCCTTCAGCCAATCAGAACACCCAGCTGCTAACAGCAGTCGTAATGCCACGCTTGCCTTTTTATATAATGACATCCCTAAATATGAAATGTGATGTAGTAAGTGATGGAAAAAGGGACATTGAGACAGTGGCGGATACAGATGGGGGGTGCGGGGGGCACGTGCCCCTCCCTTGCGGGTCCGGCCGTATTGGCAAACATTGCAGAACCACGATTGTGACTTTTTTATATCATAAGATGGCATTGTCTTATATATGTGTAGAATTACATTAATTAAAATTTTATTTTACTCTGCCTGTGACTTGATTATTTTTTATCGCGATAAAAGTAAAGGCAACTCAATATATCTTTTGCGCCCCCCCCTTGAGTGTTTTCTGTATCCGCCCCTGCATTGAGAATGAACATGGGATTCAGATAATGGTGGGTCGAGTGATCATTTCTTTGGTCCCTGAAAAGCTATCGCTGGAGCTATCTCTCAGAGAGATAGAAAAAATGATGGTGTGATTCAGGCTTATCAATATTGTCATGGAATGGAGCGTGGTGACTGAATGGGAAGTTCATACTCTTGCTGCTGATGATGTTTTAGATAAGTGTTGAATGAGGAAAATCTTAAGGAAATAATGATTTACTGAAATATCTAGGCATGTTCTGTATTTCAATGCATAACCATTTCTTTACCCTTTAGCTGCTTATTAGTCTCACCATGGTGGGTGTTGTGTTAGTTTAATATGCATTTGTTTTTCCATTTATCAAAGTCTTGTAAATTATAGTAGACTAATCTATATTCTGGATTTTATGTGCAACAAATAGAGAGGGAATTAAGTGACTCTCTGGAATCTATCAAGTGCGTGAAGGAGAGAATTTCAATCGCAGTTATTTTTGTCGAAAAATATTGCTATTTCCAAAAATTAAACATAAAATGTAAGCATTTATGTGGAGTGCAATTAGATAAAGGCCCTGTGAATAATTAAAACAATAATCCTAATTGATTCATTTTATGTCATAACAGAGACTGAAGCCAAAGGTGAACAAGTATTTTTTGAGAATTGTTCTTGAGAAGTGAGTTTACTTTAGAGAGTCTATTAAAGATACGTTTTTGCCAACATGTATTATTTATGTGGATGCATTTCTTTCTCTTCAGCTTTGTGTCACCAAAATGGGTCCCACAGATGGCTGATCACAAAGAGGTACTTGGGGGAATCACTAAACATCCTGGTGTTTCATATCCAACTTTGGTTCCGAACATGAAGGGCCTCCAAGCTGCTGTAAGTGCACCGTTAATTTTCTTGTAAAATGTGTCGTTTCTTAAAAGGTCGGGTCGGGTCAAAAGAGGTTGGGGAAGAAAGTTTGTAAAAGCATAGCATTAACATGCAAGAGGAAGAGAGGAAATAAAATTGCAAAATCTTAATGATTGATTTAAAACGGATTGTCTAGTATCCTCTCAAGTAATGAGACATACATTCAGTGCTAAAGCCTATAATATCAACACTCTTTTCTGAAGCCGTGATGTTGTCTGCAGTATGACTTGAAAATGAAACAATGAGGGGCATTTGTTTTTTTCACTTCCAATCTTTCGCTGCAAGGATTTGAAGTAGCAAATAATAATAATAATTATATGTAATAATGTTTATTGGCCACATTGGTTTGCATTACAAACATAACACAAGTGCATAATATAACATTTTTTGTTGTGCAATGCCCTATGCAGGTGATTATGTACAGTGACGGTAAATCCATCCTGATTTTGTTACTAGATATTGAGCATTTTTATCATTGGGGAATTTATTCATTGAACAAATTTGAATACCAGCTTCAATATAGTGTGGATATTTTGGTTTAATTTTTGATAGCAGATATTAGGAAATAAAACACTATGGGAAAAGACAGGGACCAGAATAGTCACAAACAAATTTTTAGAAACGCATTTGCTTATACACATTTGGACTGATGAAAGGCCTATCTTATGGGAAAATCATTGGTTTTTATGTTGATTTGCTAGCATTAGATAATAAAATTACGATATGTCCATAAAACTAGCAAATATCCCAGATAGCACAGATTTTGCCTTATCTCTAAATACGAGGATATTATACTTACATACATGCCGTGATGCCGCTATCTGGAATCAGAGATCAAGTATGAAGAATCCACGCCGCATTTGGGGATAAATCGAAGATGAATGTCCGCATAGCTGGAGATACACCTATCCTTACGCCGTAATTGCCGGTAGGTGGCGGCCGCTTCGCGTACAATCGCTGCGCCACCACACGAGATTAATGAGAATTACATGAAAATAATGTAAATATGTACATAAATTGGATTTCGATGAGGAAAGATTCAATGCATTATATTTAATGCATTAAACTATTACTGCATAGATGTATTGTTTTAACTCACAAACCCCTCTATACACAACAACACAAATGTAAAAACGAAGCCACTAATTACGTTAACGGCAATGGAGGACATCAGCACAGCTATGCGGCCAATTTTGGCAGTATGGTACTGTGACAACCCCTCCCCAAATGCTTGAAATTGCAGGAAAAAAGGGGTAATAAACGTGGAAGATAAGCTTATCCCCACAATATCTGATTTCTCCAAGGATAAGTTCAAATCTGTGCTATCTGGGATGTCTTTTTTACTTATCACAATCAGACATATTACTTTGGTTGTTCAAATATTCATGAAATTGCTGCTTACAAATTCGATTTTATAATTTCTTACCCAATTTTGAAACTTTAAATCAGTATGTATGATGTCGTATAGTTTTTAAAGGACCAAAAAATTGATGGAAGAATTTTTGGGATATGCCTTTGATGCACAATTTAAACTTGAACTTTTTGATAGATTGATGCTGGTGTGGAAGAAATAGCTGTGTTTGGTTCAGCCTCAGAAGCCTTCTCTCAAAAGAACATCAACTGCAGCATTGACGAGAGCCTCGAAAGATTTGCAACAGTGGCTCATTTTGCCATAAGGTCTGGCATCCGAGTTCGTGGCTATGTATCCTGTGTGTGTGGATGTCCCTACCAGGGAGCAGTTGCACCTGAAGATGTTGCAAGGGTGAGTTATTTTGCCCTCAGTTGTGTGTGTAATTTAAGTCCTGAGTGCAACAACCAAATACGTAATGACCAATTTTTGCAAATATGAGATTGCCACAAACACACATCCTCCTTCCCTTTACTAGGGCTGAGAAAAGTTCCAAATCGGTTCTGCGGACATTGCGTTCTTCTCTCTTGAGTTCAAGAACCATTATTTTTTTCTCATTTTTATTGAAAACTCATCTTTGGTGATCTTGTTTTGGCTATCATGTATTCAATTAATAATTACCTTGTTATTTCATAGTTTATGCTCTATCATCTCGTCATGCTGCTATTATCATCTGTTTATGCTATTGCGATTAGTTGATATATGTACTGTGTCACATCAAGCACCGTCTGAAATAATAACACTTCACAGAGCCGTCTGGGATTCATCAATCTGACAGCCACCATCTTACAGCAAGAATTCCACCTGTCACAAATTTGTAACTTACGAGTTTCAGTTAACAATCTAACTATAGAATGTCTTGGGATTATCAAGTTTTACTAATTATACTAATCTATTCGGTCCGCATATAAGTTCCCACTGTTTTCTAATTGATAGCTGTAGCACTTTAAGAATACTGGGACTAGCCGCAGTAATATCTTTACGGAGTCACCCGCAACACACAAATTGTGCGAAAAATCCACAGAGAAAAAAATCATTCGCCTTGACTATGATTTGAACCCGGATCCCCTGATTTCCAGTCGAGTGCTTTACCCAGTTAACCCCTTCGAGACGGTGGAGTTCTCTCCTTAACATGACTCCTGTACTGAGCCCTGAGAGATTCTTCTGTCTTCTCCGTATGGAGCATTTTTGCAAACATTCATTAAGATGGGTGTCGCGGATAATCACACACTCTCAGCACCAACCTTTTTCGACCCTTCCTAGCACGGACTCCACATTATCTAGGACTCTGAGGGTAGTTGGGCTCCTTCCTTTCGGGGTTTATAACCCCACCAGCGGCATTGGTTCGCGGTCAATCATGCTTTGTTTATATGAATTAGCTACATGGATAATTGTTGCTTGAACGTAAATTGCAGACTTCGAATTGAATTCTTCGTTTTATTCTGAGAATTGTGAAATTTTGAACGAAGCTCTACGGTCAATGATAATGCATTTAATGCAGCAACAATTTTCATGTCGTTGTTTACACTGAAATCGAGGTATAAGCTAATATTTATTGTAGAATTTCGTTTAAAAAATTTAAACTGCTCAAAAGACAAATAATTAAATTCTTAGTTTATATTTTTTGAGAAAGGAACAAATATTGATTCCGCAAAATGACTGGATAAACAATTTTATGACCGCAGTCTGTGTGAAAAATCCACTGAGAAAAAATCATTCGCGTTGACCAGGAGGATATAGCAATGATTACAGGTCAATTTGAACATATTGGAAGCATCATGAACAATGCTTAGATGCTTAGATATGTCCAAATTTTGACAAGGGTGAGTTTGTATTTGCAAGATATCCTTATTGTTTTCAGGAAAATGTCTGAATTATGGCCAAGTAACTGTCATTTGTGAGAAGAGTTGATTTTCTTCTTTCATTTGAAGAAAACGGCAATTGAATCACATAGAGAGCTCCAAGAAGTTTTCGGAGATGCTGCTTTAAGTGAAAAAAAGTGCTGTGATAGGTTCCATTGCTTCAAAGACGGTCATTTCAACTTTGACAGCTGTCTGCATGAAGGGAGGCCAAATACCATTGTAGACGCTGAAATCGAGGCATCGATCGATGAAGATCCATACCAAACTCAAAAACAGCTTTCTTCAGCATTTGGAATTTCCCACGTAGCCATTTCCAACTGATGGAATGCATTAGGAATGATGAAAAAGCCAGGAACTTGGGTTTCTTATGGTTTGAAGCCAAGGGAAGTTGAGCGTTGTATTTTCACCCATGAACAACAGCTTCAGCGGCCAAAAAGAAGGGTTTTCTTCATTGCATCATAGTGAAAAATGACTTTTTCTCAGTGGAATGTTCACACCTAGTGTAAAAATGTACATGGTATGAGAATGAAAACAAGTGAGTTTCACTTTAGGGGCCCTAATGCGTAGATCATACAGCCAAATTTAATGTTGTTAAATTATGATCTAAGGGTGTCTTTACTTACGGCTCCATTAAATGCAAAAATCATTATGTAAAAGTTTTATGGTCTCTTTTTTAAAATTACGCTCTTACCAATGGAACCATTTCAGAAACAATTTTATTACCAGATGAATTATGCACATACATATTCCTGGCTTCCTTCCCCATCATTCCTGGCTTCGCAACATTATTCCCATTCCTAAATATTTACTCACTTTAACTCCTTTTGTAAAAATACCTGAAGTTCTGAGCTGTTGGAGGCACCAAGTAAGGTAGTGAGTTCCATTTTAACTGCCACCATAAGAGGGAATTATCGTTTTGTTAGAACATTTTTTGCAATAGTTTCTTGTTTTTGTGTTGTATCTGGGGTAATGTGATAAGATCCATGGAATTATTTATTTCTAATGTTCTAATTATTGAATGTTTGGAAGAAAATTTCTTAGCTTTTCTACAAAAACACACACTTTATTGCCGACTAGTTTCGGTTACACTGTACCATTTTCAAGACTAGTATTCACTAGTCTTGAAAATGGTACAGTGTAACCGAAACTAGTCGGCAATAAAGTGTGTGTTTTTGTAGAAAAGCTAAGAAATTTCCTTCCAAACATTAAATATGGAATTCTACAAAGTAAAGGCCTCAACAATTCAGTTCTATTCATTATTCTAATTATTGATCTAACAGTAAGTGTTGACTGAACAATTTGTTACTTAAAGCGTATAATGATGTTTATAACATTTTGCCGGCAGTAAATTGGTATTTTTGCTGAAGAAAAAAGTATCTTAGCTTGATGCAGTCCTTTATGTAGTAGAAAGAACCTACAAAAAATGAAATAGGATTTTGGATACAAAGCCAAAAGTTGGTAAGGTTGGAGAAGTCCATTGACCATGCTACAAGGTTGGCAGCTTGGCTGAACTTATTTTTTTTAAAGTATCTCTCTTTATTTTGACCAATGAAGATGATCTCTATAGAAATAGTGCAAACATAAAGTTCACCTTAATCATAAATAAGATAGGTGCAGATGAAATAAAATTGTAGTAAAAAGTATCTCTTTCCACAATGTAGGCCATAAATATTATGGTGGCTATTTAATTAATTCTGAAAGGGCTTTGATAGCAAGAAAAAGCCATTGCTTCCAAAATCAGCCATATTATCCTGTTTTCAGTTCATTAATTCTTTATGTGTATTTTAAAAATGAATTGTATGACATTTCAAAGATTTTTTTGGTGTAAACACACTGATTCAGTGGTGAACTTGGTCTAATTTTGCAAGATTTGATTATTTTTTAAAAATTTGCATTGCTCCACATGTAAATATCAATTAATGTATACATAATAATTAATGGATTAAGGCATGATGTGATTATTCATAAATACACCAATAACAAGCCGCAGAATATGTGCTGTTAACTCCAAAAAATGGCTTGTACTGTCAATATTTTTAGAGAGCTGTTTCAGGCCAATGTTTTGTTGTTGGCTATTCTATAATGCTCACTATGAAATCCAAGTACATGTTTTACTTTTGTTAATGGTCTCAAGACCATGGTATATTGACTGAGACTTTCTTTTAACTTCATCAAAATCTTTTATCATGAAGAAGTCAGATTAGTGGGATTTAACATTGTGTATTTAGGCAATTTTATAGTTCATTAACTGGTTATTCAACTGCTTATCTACTGTACTGAGTCTCTGCTTTCAGTTAATATTGCCTTTAATATGTTTTAGTGCATACTAAGTAAAATGCAGAAGTATACGCATTAAATCTACGAATCATAGTATCCCGCAGTGTGCTACATATTACATTGTTGGCTTACTTTAGGTTGCTATTGCTCTCCGAAAAATGGGCTGCTATGAGATATCTCTTGGTGATACCATTGGTGTTGGTACCCCTGGCTCTGTACGAAGGCTTCTCACACATCTGCTAAACCCAGATGGTGGCTCCCACGAGCACAAGTTTTCTCCTTCAGAATTGGCTGTCCATTTCCATAACACCTACGGGCAGGCCCTTCCTAATGTCCTGACAGCACTTGAGGTGAGTTATTAACTCATTTAGTTAGTTGGAAATGATTTTATTGCTCTAATTTTCCATTTTTTAAAAATTCTTTGTTGTTGCCAAATCAAGAATTTATTATTGGAAAATCGTGAAACATATGTATTTATATATTTTTTATTGCAAACCAAGATTTCACCTTTATTCTTTAAGCTATAATGAATTAATATTATTAAAAATGTCTTGGTTCTGAATCTGGTTGTGTTTCTGGCTTTAGTGCTAGATCCTGGTTCATATGTATGGGTCTTAACACTAGGAAGACTGGGGTAAGCCGCATGCCAACTATGACCACCAGCGGTCAATTGACCGTTTGCCCTTTTCATCCTTTTCTTGTGCTCTTTCACTCGTTGTCCCCCCATATTTTCATTTAACAAGTGTGGAAGTGTTATAATAATGTGTTATGGTTAGGTGTAGTGTTAGGAAAGAAATTGAACATTGCAAAAAATGTTAATTACATGCACTTAAAACAATGTTGCTGTAAAATAAAAACGTCTCACTCACATCATTAAAAAATAATACATCATTTATTTTCAAGTACAAGTAGGATTTCAAAATGTTATTTCTTGTTGGTTAAACAAAAATATCAGTGAATCATAAAAGGCAGCATTACAATGAAGCACAGCAAATTTGGTCTCAAGGTATGAATTTCTTTACTTTTATGAGCAAATGTTGCAAATTTTCTGTTACGTTCATGGCGTTCACACGTGTACTTGCGAGACATAGTGTAAAACATCAGAGTAAAAATGAAATAATTTTCCTCGAACATCGAAAAACATTAATTTTTGCACATGTAAATTAAAAAAGCGTAAATGATGTTTCTGGGACAGAAACTGTGGTGCAAAGGAGATGCAAAATGCCGATATCGGCACTTCAACCTGAATAGAATATGCCTGGTAGAATCCGGGTGAAACTTTCATCACCCTATGGCAAACAATGTGATAAAAACCTAAGAGATGGAGAGATCAACGAATCAAGAATGCCACGATACTCTACAAAACGACAAAGGAGACAGCGCTTAGATAAAGTGACCGAAATTGTGAAATGAGACGCATATTTGAATCTCATGAAGATAGAAAAGAATGCGTTTGGAATATGTTGTTGTGTGTTTGATTTTATCAATCCTCTAAGCCTGGAGTTGAACTTGAGCATCTCAGTAAGATGTCTTCTAGAGATCAAGCGTAACAGGACAATGAGACCTACAGAGATGCTGATAGACCCAGAAATATATTCAAACATGTTCAATGAGCTTGTTGTAGAAAATATCTATGGAATGTGCAGAAAGGAGGAATATTGAAGGAAACCATCAGAAGAAGCGACGATCACGGGAAAGCCAGAATGCGTTCAAGCAAACAAGTTGACAGGGAGGCAGTGGGAAACATCCATGATCGTTTACACTTGAAATGATCACCAGATATGTCTGTGAGTGACTGACCACATCATTTTCAGGAAAGAAAGAACAACACACACCGCACGCCGCAACGGATGAAAATTTCAACTTCTTTAATCTAGGGAAAATGTTGTCGCATTTGAAATAAATTTCATTCTTTCATTGAACTGAGCACAGAAAAAGTTTTCACAAAATTTGTTCAAAAGATTTGGTTTACTATGTTGGAGGATTGAGGCAAATATCACCAGTTTTTGTGAACCGGAAGACCACAATGTGGACTGAACTAAGGGAATGGGTGACTACAGCATCTATGAAGAGGCAATGACCAGCTTGCAAGTTGTAATATGTCACAGGAAGGGTATTCCCCGGGCACTAATGGGCAGCCCCGCATGCTACATGGTGCGCAGGAGAAGTGGAAGTGCGGCAGTGCCTGGCTTGGTTTGCAGCAGCTATGCACAAACGCAGCAATGGATTTCAGTTAAAATAATGTTCATCACTGCCCATAGAATACTTAGTAGGCATTGTAGCGACTCCATATGGCGTAAGATAACGACATTGTTCTTACATGTCTCTCCTTCAAATCTGTATGATAAACTGTAAAATCATACGTAAATACTGTTCTAATGACATGAAAGAAACACAAATGGTGGTTGTCCCCAGGCATGCTGGTGTTGATGGTTTCCTTATTAAAGAATTCAGCGGTGGAGAAGAATTTTGTTGACAGAAAAATGAAGCAAATAGTTTTGCTCTGTGATATTGCACATTGAAAACTGACTTTGTTTCAGAATGGTATGGCTGTTGCCTATTTATTTGTGTTTTTTAACTTTTCAGTGGAAGTCTTGTTTCTATCGGTGGCTTTTCCTTTCAGTTAATTCTGTAAACTTCTTTTAAATTCTAGTTTGGTGTTCAAGTTGTCGATTCTTCCACTGGAGGCCTTGGTGGGTGTCCGTATGCAAAAGGGGCATCTGGTAACGTGGCAACGGAAGATCTGGTTTACATGCTTGAAGGTATGGGTATTTCAACCGGTGTGAACTTGGAGAAGTTACTGGAAGCTGCCAACTTTATTTCTGCAGCAATTGGGAGGCCCCCTGCATCCAATGTTGCTAGAGCTATGGCCCCACCAGCCGGTGGACTCAAAATCAAAGATTCCCACCTCTGAAGACACCGATTTCCCAAACCTTGAAATGTGATATGTATAATGATATTCTCAGTGAAAACTGTTACTCAGGCTAAATGGCATAACGAAAAATATTTTATGCCCATGTGGTAACAGGATAATCAAACTTGCATTGTATCAGGGTGTACAGGCATGCATAAATTTCTATGTTCCATCTCACTTGGATAAAGTTTGAATTTTTCATGGTCGCAATTATACTTTGTTGATTTGTCAGCATTGGAAGTGTGCCTTTGCTAAAAATACATGGAATCAAACAACATGGACAAAATCCTGATACATTGGAGAGCTTGAAAGTTGTTTGTGCATACACATTACTGAAATGCATTTTCTAAGGAATTTTTCCATCTGTCTCTCTCCAGGTATGGGTTGAGAAGGAAATTACTTATGTAAGGTAGCTGATTGTTAAATTTTTCTTTTCTATTTTACAAGAAAATGGCTTTCACAATTTCATTTTTATCAAAAACTCAAGTCTAAGAAATCATTTTTTTAAATGTGGCATCCAAACTAACTAGTACCTTTTCATTTTACCTTTAGATTTGTCTCTCAGCTAGAGAGATTTCTGGATTGCAAACTGCACAAGGCTGCATCCTCATTCAGCACTGTCTATGTACATGTCTGTCTACTCAATCAGCACTATGTGTAATTTCAGTTTATTTAAGTTCCATTTTGGCTTTTATGTAGTACCCTTGTGAATTCTTTTAGCTATATTTAGCTAAGTTTTTGTTGTTAAATAGTAACTTTTGATTCCCTTAATGTGATCTTAAAATGCCACTTAGATTGCCATTTTATCGGGACCATGATTTTGGAATAAACTTGCATTGTTGTATGAAGGGAAATGGTGAAAAATTAATATGAAGTTAGTATAATCCAACGCCTATACGAGTTGACCCCAGAGAGGCATGTAAACTCAAAGTTGCTCAAAGTTAAAAATAATTTTTAAAGTCCTGACACTCCTCCGTAGAAAAATGATGATCAAATGTTTTTCAAAGGGCAGGCATATTCAAAGTTTGAGGTTGACAATTATTTTTTGAACTGGTGGTCATTTTTATCATTCAAAGCAACAAAAAGACTTGATCTCCATTAACATTGAAAAGAAAAAAACTATAGCCTATTTAAGTTATGTCCTATATGTATAATGAAAATCGAAAAGTTTATCAAAACAATTATGTATGGTATTTGTATCAAATGCTAGGTCTTTCAACTCATATTCATATTTGCATGACATTTTGTGAATGTTTTATGTACCTGTAGATTGAAAAGTGGTAATATTATTTTTTTAAGTATTTACACATGCTGTTTAATTTATTGCACATTCTGCAAGTCCACGAACTGTTGCTGAAATGACACCTCCACCATTTAGTGCACCACCCTATCAGCACAATGCGACCGCATTGCAATTGAAAATAACTCTTGATGATATAAATGCATGAGATTGCATTATATCACCATCAATTCAAGTGCATACTATAAAAGTCTATTATAGTTTGCTGGGCATACACCAGGAATCATGTTATGAATATCAGTTAGCTATGTACGATCAAATATTCTATGAATAACTTTTCCATGCTAATCATGGGCCAATGATAATAATTCCAAGTTAAGCAGAGCCTCATTTGTTTGATTATAGCGAGGTTAATGTAAGTCTCTCGCGCAGTCAAGGCTTGATAATTTTTGTTGTTCTTTGTTAAATACAGAATGGGTATGAGGTGAAGAAACACCCAGCCATTGAAGAATGCTGATATATGCAGGGGCAAAGTTACTTTTGCGCCTGGTCTACATGGAGCAGACAGAGTGAATAAGTGGAAAATGAAAAAGCATCTATGTAGCCAACATGAATGAATCAATGGAACTGAATAAAACTTTTGTCGAATCATTTCCACAAAAGTCAAATCTTAAGGGTTTAATTCAAGGTTGAACAAAAAATTGACAACTGTGAAAATAGCATCTTTAACCCGGCAGTGGTCGCGTGGGGTGTCCCAGACACCCCAGCCTTATAAAAGCACTATTTTTTCTTGCAATTGTGACTGCAATGATCTGTAACCTCCTCTAGCTGATTTTTTAAGCTTTCTGAGGATACATGTAAAATATGATTATAAAATCAATGCAAGTTTTTAAGAAAAATTACTTTTGTCAGAGCTCTGCTGAGCGGGGTGCGCCAGACACCCCACGCGACTGTTCTCGTTACGGTTTGCCGCCTAGTATTCATAGTCGCCTTAAATGTTTTTCATGCATTTTCATCACATTTGATAGCTACTCTTTCTGAAACTGACGACGAAAGTTGTCTTTTTACGTTTACGTAAGGAAATGTTTATGTATTGGTATATTTTTTTGCCTAAATTCATGTAAACAAATAGAAAGTAAGTTATTTCTAATAATGTTACAAGGATTTTTCTCGAAGTGATCCACGAAAAATCGATCATGTAATACTTGCAGCACGTTCACTCAGTACACTATGGATTCCTGCAGTCTTTCTGTAAAAGGAAAAAGCCTATATATTTTGACTTTTGATTGAAAATTTGAAGGAGGGGTTATTTGTTTCTGACGTCAACCCGTGTAAAAAATGCGATGTTTTAGATGTGATTTTTTGAAGACTTCGTTCAATTACGTTAGTGCAGAACTTATTCACAAAAATCATTATTTATATGTTTCTGTGAATTTACCATTGAAGATTGGCCTTATGATACCTACATATATCATTTTCAATTTATACTAGATGTCAGCTACCTCTAGTGTAAAAGAAAGAGACTTTGTCTTTTGAATGAATCTTTGAGGGAAGAAGATTCATTCTGATGAAAAAGAAGATGAATGTCATATGGCTGCGCATGGCACGTACACTGGATAGCAGTGCAGAGATGATGAACTTTTGTAAAAGGGAAAAGAGATTATGTACGTTAGGAAGTATAAAGTTACAATGTGGAATATGCAGGGATCAAAACCAAACGTAAGAACATAAAAGTGTAGCAGTGTTCCTGAGAAGAGTGGACTTATTGGCAAAAAAAAAATTGGATTCAAAACACGAATGGTTTGTTTTCTTATGATGTTCATTGAAAGAATGGTAGAGAAAATTGTAAATTGCACTAATATTCCGATAGAGTAAGTCACTGAAAATTATCCTCGTAAAATAGATAGTGAAACAGATACGAAAGACATTTTTTTTAGCCGGGGCAAATAAAACTGAGTAACTGATTTTTTTATTATTTTGGAACCACAATGGATTAGGAGTGGAAATATGCTATTCCTCCATGAGCATAACATATTTCTCTTTTCCCCTTTATCTCTTCGTTTCGACAACGAGACTAATAGAGCAGAGAAAATGAAAAGTGACAAATTAGCACCAAGCAGAGATGTATTTGAGATGTTTGCTCGCAATACATGGTAACATTATTGAATTGGGCCATGAGAAAAAGCTGTTGAGCAATTGATTCCTTTTCAAAGAAGATGTTCATATAGGCAATATTTACATTCCAACCCCGCAAAATATAGCATCAAATTCTTTGCATTGGCAAAAATTCGATTGTATATGAACTTTGAGATGTACCTACTCAGGGTGACAACCAGAAGGTCCATTTTTTGTAGATAACAGTCCAAAAGAGGTGGTAATGCGAATGTTTTCTTTTGTAATCAGAAACGGTAGGAACATAATCTGAACTACTGGTTCAATAATATTCCGCAAGCAGATGAAATTCTAAGCAATAATTTGACGGTTGCTGGAACAGTGCGCAAAAAATAAAAGAGATTTAGCACGGAAAGTTGTATATGTAAAAAAAGAAGAAAATAGCAGCAGCAGGTTTAGGGAGAAAAAACTCTAGTTTTCTGCATCGAAAAATGGTCAAAAAATGTAATTCTTTCGCCAACAGTTCTCACAGATATTCCTATCAACGAATCCAAGACGAACAGATAATAAAAGAAAACCGGAAATATTAACCTTTTATAACTCAACTAAAGGAGGTGTAGCAACATTAGACAAAATAGACAGTACCTATCATACAAACAGAAACATCAGGAGATGACCATTTTCTTTCATTTGCCAAACACTGCTCGCATCAGTGCACTTGTTGCACCTAGGTATTCCAATTCACAATCAAAATTGCAGATAAGTTTTCTTCGTAAGATAACTCGATCCTTAACTTTTCCATTCAGTAAAATTAGATTGGTAATGAACACGATGTCCAGAGACTTGAAAAAATAGAGGAATATGCTTGAAATGAGCCTGAGAAAAGGATGAGGAGAAAACAAGAAAAAAAGTTGGAAGATGTGTTTTTCCAACAGATTTGAAAACAAAAATATACTGTGAACTATGTTAGAAACTAATGCGTGGTACACAATTGCTGAAAATTTTGAGAAGTGATTAGAAGCAAATAAATAGTTTACATGATTTATTTTCTACATTCTTTAGATTCAATAAAACTTTTCAATAGCGCGAAATTGAACTTCTGTTGGAGACTACATATTTGTTAGTTTACCTTTCCAATGCTGTATATAATTTGTAACAGGAGTATTTCAATAGTTATAAGTGACCGTAATATCATCGTAAATTTTTCCTCAAGAAAACATTTTGATAAATCGATTCCATATCGATAAATAAATTATTTTAGTACATTTATTAGTATTAACGTAAGGCAAATAGAGGTCGACGCTGAAAATATGATGAGATACAGTGATTGATGTTTATAAAAGTATATGCCATGCATTTATATCTCAACATTTCAACTGTGTTCTTTGGCTGAAAAAAATGGCAATTTTTCCGGAGGAACTGGGACTGCCTACTGGAAAATAGGGCATTCAAAAATATTTTCTTAAAAAAATAAAAGTTGAATTTATGGTTTGAAATATATAGTATAGCCATTCCTAAATAAACAAATGAAACGTCGAGATGTGAAATTTTTAAATAATATATACTATTTGAAAGAAATTGAAGAAAATCTTTTGGGGTGTCTGAGACACCCCATGCGACCGTTTATGTTCGGAAAATGGGCGCGACTACCGCCGGGTTAAATATTGACTTCAGATCAGTATTTCAGTCTCTGGTCATTGTGATATCACACAACCTTGAAGAACAAAGAAAAAATATGTAAAACACTGGGTGAGGTCAGCGTAGTATGCTAAAATATCTGAGGCATTATTTGCTTTTTTTGCAAGAACCATGCATCTGTGGCTTTGTGATGTGCTATAGCATGATCGCACGCCAGTCTCCCGGGAGGGAGTTTTTGATGTCTGGTTTCCCAGGAACACAGATGACATGAAGCTTCGATCATGCCGTATGATCATGGAATGGTATCTCACAATGGCCGTTTTCCAATTTGCAATTATTCACCCTCCGTGCACTTTTCGATCGTCAACTTACGGATGTGACGACAGCAAGGGTGGATCCAATCTGCAAGGGAACGAAGGGTAAGTGAGCAAGGGAGCTCGGATGCTCCCTCACTACCTTCCCTTTGTAGGAAGTGGACGTCAAAATGGCGGCAATGGAAAACTCAGAAATCTTGAACTGGAGTTGTAAGTAATTTTTTGTTTATTATGTGAAGAGAGAGCATCCAATTGGTGCCAGAAAAGTCAAAATACTAAGCAGCCTAAATTACAAACTTAAACAAACCGAGTAGTAGGGTTAAATTAATTCTTAAATCAACCACAAGATGTCCTAACCCGACCCTGCGCTTCACATTTCGTTACTGCCAATAGTTCGCATTATTTCCGTTCACACTTTATAGCGCCAGTAGAGCATTTGTAAGGGAGCAGGGTGCAAGGGAGAAGGGGAACGAGGGAATGAGTGCATACTACGTGGATTGGAAAACAGCCAATATGTTGTTGCATCTCAATCAACCTGCTCACAATGCCACTGTGTCACCAAAAATATGCAAAAACTTCTAGTGGAAACTGTTAAAAATAATGTGATGACATTGTTAGTGGTATCTTCTACATCAGTCTGTAAATTGAAAACATCAGATATTTTTAATAATAACACGTTAAATTGAGTTGATTAGGAGAACTAGACATATGAGCGCTCACGTATATTTTCGAGTAAGTACAGGATAAAAAAATGTCCTTGAAGGGAAAATAAAATCATCAATGCTAATGCATTCATTGAAGGAAAAAAGTGAATGTAAAATCTGCATGCATATGGACTTGATTCCAATTTGCAAAAGCCAACAGTGAATACCACCCTGCTCAGGGCATCAGTCACCTAGGCCACAGTGTCAATTCACCAACTTTTAGGAAAGGTAGCCTTAACTTGAAATCTAATGAGGGAGTGAAAGTCTTCATTAGGACTGAGAGCCTGAAAGATTAAACTTGGATCTGTATGAGTGTGGATATATGTTCATCAGCTCTTGGAGCTCCTTTTGCTGTTTGACTCTGGATATTCCCTGTTGCAAGCCTTCCTCATCGGCACTCAGTGACCTCTTCCAGCAAGGGCCAAAGCTCTTGCCCATTGTGTACCAACCTTCCAGTTTTTTTTCCCAGAAATTCACCGAATTCATTCAACTGGTGAGTGAACCAATCTTTATCTTGACCTCAATTTTAAACGTTGATTAGTGTCTTGGAGTGTAGGTCTTTAAGAGTGAAATGCAAAATTTTTGGCCGACCTTTCGGTGTATTAAAAACCTTCATCAGGGCTTTTGCAAGAATATATGAAATTTTTTTAAGTACAGTGAAAATAATGGCTTACGTAAATTAATACTTGTTTCAACTAATTTTCAAACAATTGTAGATAGTTATTTCATTAAATATATATTAGGGTTCTACAAAATGACAAATTTCGTAGCATTATTCTAACAATTTTACAAATTGATGAGGGTATGGGTTAGACGTTAAGGTTTTCCACTAAGCAAAATTTTATGTTCTATAAAACTTTATTTTCAATATCAGAGATGACTACTCAAACATATACAGAAAAAGCTCTTCTATCTCTGTTAAATAGCATTGATATAAAACAAAAGCAGAATGAATGTCTGAGGTGATTGAGGGGCTGCACCCTTAACCTTCGGATGTATGGAGTGCTGGATATGTTATACTGAGCCTCCAGTAGATCAAATGTATTGATATCATCTGTAAGGTGAGACTTTATGTTCCAGCTGACTTAGATGACCAAACCATCAATTTTACATGATCTAATTAAAATGGAATTTAACTCAAGAGCTGTTGAAACAAAGTCTATTGTTTCTTCAAACTAAGTAAATAGAATAGGTGAGGTGTTCATTAATTATTTTGGATAAATACTAGTATTTGCTACAGCAAGATTGTCCAAACTTTCCCCAAAGTTACGCTGAAAAAAATTCCAATATTTGTAACTTAAGTCACCTCATAACAGGCTAATAGGAATAAAGATAAAAACTAGAACAATCAACTAACATTGTTCTGGTCATATTTCATGCTTTAAAATGATGAGCATGATATGTATATGACTGGATTCCTATTAACTTGTATGCCAATTATTCTGGAAGAACTAACCTAAATGTCCCGTTTCATCATTTTCAGCTTACTAGTGGATGGATATCTTTTCATTCAGTCAATTGCATCAGTTCTAAGATATGCAATGACAGTGGCGGAAGGTGCTTGTTTGCTGAAAAGCTATTGTTCATTTAGTATTTAAAAATTAACACATAGGATTCTTTCTAAATGAAATCGAAGTGATTTATCTGTATCACTTTGTCGTACATGCATAAAGAGTTCACTGTTTTACCCACACGGTGTGGATTAATAAGTCACTCCATGAAGTGGCACACTTTGGGAATCTTGCCAGGTTGTCTGCTGACCAGAGATTAGGAGCACTTTACTAAAGTTTTTAATATAAGTTTTATTGCATGAAGCACAGTTTGCACAGATTCGCAATCACCAACAACCTCCAGCTCACTATCTACAGTATTGGAGGCTCCCCAAACAATTCCATTAACAACAACAATTCCGTTACTAGCCAACAGTAACCATCAATGACCCCTTGTCTTACATTCATCACTTGTGCTCAACATAGAAATCCCCTCTGAACTAGGAGTAGTACACATGGGCGTACCCATTGGGGGGCAGGATGGGAGAGCTGTCCCCCTGGAAACAAAAGAAAATTTATTTCATAACGAAATATTTGAACAAATTTTCTTTCAGTCCAAGAAAAGTGATATAAGTAAACATGTAATCAAAATAGAAATATTTTTCCCGAGAAAATAATTTTAAATATCAATAAAGCACTGTTATAACCTCCTTGAAATTTTGGTTTCCATTACCTTTTCTGTGTTACAACTTGAACAAACTTGGCGTGACCCCCTTTAGTTTTGATCCTGGGTAGTACACTTAACGTCACTGTGTGGGCTGGTTAGTTCACAACTAGCAAGGATTCTCAGGGATTCTCCTCATAATTCAGAAAACAGATTTTGTGCATATGCATGCTATGTAGGATGTGTGCTGTGCATTGATTAGTGATACCCCTTCACAAAGTTATAGCTTAGATGCATGTGTTACATATTTTTAGCCGAAGGATGAGAGCACTTGTTACACTTGACTTGTGGTAACACACAATATTTTTGCACAGCTGCTTACTTGTTCTGTGGATTATTCTGGTATCTTGAGTGCTTCTTCAGACAAAACCAAGTACTTTAGAAAACTTTCTGTATAAATAGGAGATTGGTTTGGTATGGCGACTAGAGGGCTGGCTTCCCACCCAGATGGTCCGGGTTCAAATCGTGGTGGTGGCAAAGATTTTCCAGAGGCTGCCCCAATCCCTACCTGAGTGATTTGGGGATGGCACTTCAAGTGGAGCTCTCTGTCCATCAGATAGGATGTTAAGCCTTCCTACCCTTGGCACCTTCCATTAATGGAATGTGCCAAGGTAGGCTAATGCCAACATCGGGTTTCTCTCCACCCTTCCCTCATGGTGCAAATGACCTTAGCTGTCAGTCGCCTCCTCCAAATACCATACCATACCATGAAAGTCTAGCAATATGGGGTGTGTGGATGCTAAATTAGGCGCATTATGTTTTTGTATCTCTTTGTTAATATCGACTACATTTCCAGAAGAGAGTTCAGTGAAGTGGGGCAATGGTAGATGGTGAAGCATATTTGTGATCTTCTATGCTAGCCAGCTACCACTGGATAATTATATGTACTATTTTCAGACTGTGGTCTGAAATTCAGATGCGAAGAATACTAGACGTGCGTTAAGACAGATATTTTATGCCAAAGGAAAATGTTCATTTTTATAGTGAAGTAGCTTGCATTTCAATAAGTGTGATAGAGAATAGAGAGCAAGTTGATCTTAAAACTGCAAATTTTTCCATGTGTTTAGTAGGAGAAACTTTTTTTTCTTTAATGTTGTCCCAAGTGCACTTAAAGCATCAATATTGCACCTATAAATTGTGTGTCCCTGTTCATGACAGAATTGAAAAAATTGTTTTTTAAATTTGGTCTGCACGTGTAAATACAGGAGATATAGGAGAAATATATGTATATGCAAGAAAAAATTGAGCCTCACAAATGTGTGTATTTTGTAATCTTGAATGTTCACAGTTTACTACTGATATATTTGCACTTGAATGTGAACGTATTGTGATCTCTTTTTCCGCAAGCTTCTTAAAATAGAAGTTATGTGCTATTAATGCATTCAATTCTGTGATAGTTTGGCAGCAGCCCCTGCCAATTACTTCAATTATTTGACACTTCTCATTTGCTTGATGCCTATGCATATAATTGTCTCTCTATCTTCAACTTGATCTTTGCCTTAATGGCTCTCCCTGATATAATTTAAATTCTTGTGTGGATATTTTTTGCGGAAGATTTATGCAATTTAAAATAGATATCATCATGGTATGTACATGATATTTTCAGGGCAAAATTTTAGCAAAGCTCAATGATCAGTGAGGATATTTTCATCCATCAATGATTAAGGGTATTCACCAAAAATGTGTGTTGTATTAATTTCTGAATAATTTCAGCGAGCCATTTGTCTAATTCATAATATACCATCTAGATGACTTAAGGTGCAACCAATATACACAAGTGAATGTTTAATAAAATTATCTAATATTTGGAGTGATGAATTTGCAAAGATAAGTATTTTTGTGGTACCCAGGCATTATTAAAAAAATAAATATTATTCTCTGTAGCAAAAGTACGTTAGTGTATTTACTAACTTCCACACAGGGTCGGATTTAGGGAGGAGGGTCTTGAGAATGATGAACCCCAAAATTTTATCAATTTTTTATAATTACGTATTAGTTTAACAGTCATTGTATCCTTTTAAAGGACTAAATATATTATAAGGGAGAGTATATGTAAATGCATGGCTGCAAGTCCCAAACGTGAGAGAACTTTGAGTTGTATTTATCGTTGAGCATAGCTCTCTCTACTGTAAAGACTCCCTCTTTCCCAGAGAGGTATTAAATACTCCACCTATTCAGGTCATTCCCCACAAATTTGATGGTGAATCCCTCTTCCCTCGTCCCTGCTTCCATATCAACTAATAATAATAATATTTTATTTACCTGTTTGGTCATACATAAGATAGACATAGGCTTTGTCGTAATAAACTATTCATTTACAGTACATACAACAATTCAAAAATCAAATTCCATAGGAGTTTTATCTTCACATTGGAAATTTTAAACATTTAAAATTAATCTCAAGATACAATAGTACATATACATTTTTTATGCAGGTTTTTGGAGTGATAAGTATATTTACAAGTACATATATTTTTCCAGCATTACATAAATTACAGTCCATTTTGGTTTCTTAGAGAAAAAGAAAACCTATCCACAGTATAAAAAACTTCACTAAGTAGAAAGGTTTATAGTTTCCTTTTAAATTGCCCAATCAGTATAATATTCCTTATACTCTGAGGTAGAATGTTATATACATAATTTTATTCCTTTATTGTATGGACCATCACTGCAAAGTTTTGTGTTTCTCAGTAAGACATGAAGTTTATCACTAGATCTTGTTTTGTAGCTATGGTACTTGTTATTTTTAACAAAAGAGTATATATTTCTTTTTATAAGTGTCAGTGTCTTAAGGATGCATAAAGATGATAATGTTAAGATTTTTGGTTTTTAAAGTGAATTCTGCATGATTCTCTATATGGCAATTGTGACATGGTTTGTAAAACTTTTTTTTTTATCGTAAAGATATCTGATGCGGTGTGCTAGTGATTCCACTGTTTGTTGTCAAATTTCATGCAAAGGAATTTATGCATTTCATTGAATAAGCTCTAAAAGTCATTTATACAATGCTGAAAGTTAAAGTCATTGTTTATTATGACTGAAATGGGCGTAGGTATTATGGCTTGCTCTCCATACAAATTTGACCCTGAAATTGACATAGGCCTTTTCTAGAAATGCGGTAGATTTCAGGATCAAATTTCTCACCGACTGAAATATTTGGGCTATGGTGTCATTCGTTTATGCACACTATCTGATTTTTTTTAAATTTTGTTCAATGTTTAATCAATGAATACTCTCATATTTAAATTATAGATATTCTGTGTGTATCCCCTACTAAAAATTCTGAATAGATTCCTCAAAAAATTGTGAACAAAATGGCTATTAGCCATGTTTGAGTTGTGATCTAACTGGGGCATTACGTCTCTAGCCATCCATCTTTGAGAGTCTCGGATTAGGGGATAAAATTAGGTGTGTTTCTGTGAAAAATATCTTGATAGTTACTGTTTGCGGAAGGGTTTAGTTTTTTCAAATTCAAACCAAATTGCATTCAACAGATATGTATTTTTTGCGTTCTGGCTTCAACAAGGTCATAGAGTTCACGGACAGAGGATAGGTGCCTCTGGGTTAGTCATTTCCCGAGTAAATGTTTCGCAGGTAGTTGCAACGAGAAAACAAATTTGGCTGGGGTGACTAAAACCCTGTAAGTCTCTTCTCACTCCCTGACTATATACCTGAGGGTGGCCCAAGAGGAAGGGAAGCTAAAGAACAACCTATGTAGTTGGATTGGCATGTTACAGTGACTTAGAGATAATATTCCAATTGGGATAATTTAGTTCGTTAAAAGGCGATAATATCCATGAATACATGGAATGGATGACATATACATATTATTAAACATGGGTCAGGTGGTGCAGGGTAGCATTTAGCTTAGGGATGTGCAGTTACAGATACTAAAGTTTGGGCAGATATCCATCTTATTTAATGTGTTAGCTAAAAAGTGGCTGGGGAAGAGTTAGACATGGGAATTCAAAAGTAAGAAAAGATGAATAATAAGTCTGAATTTGTAAGTGTTGATTAGTTAGTGGGATAGTAATGAGGTAACAGTGGGATGAAAGTTCGTCTTGATACCTTTCAGTTTTAGGAAGATGTAATTACCAGGGTTGGTCATGGAAGAGGAATGAATTTTTCAAAGTTCTGCAAATCCCAAAGTTCTAGAGTGTTCACCAAAAGCAGTGAGGTTGGCAGCAAATACAATAAGTTCCCACAGAAAATGGGAGAAGGTGAGAGAAGCCTTTCACCAAACCCTTTTACATAGCTTTTCATGAAAATAGACTCCTCTGGGTACCTAATAAGAAGATTTCTGCACACACGGCATAAGCTTTTGAATGGTCTCTCATTAACTTGTGCACCAACAAGATACTTTGATTTCAAGCTGTGGGCTCACAAATACATAACTCTTATATTCACATTCATTTAATGGTGAATAACTCTGATTCATGTATTTTTATTTTTCATGCTGAAACCAAATTTTGTTTATTTTTATGAAGTGACGATAGGCTTACAGAGGCATAATGACAAAACTGAATTCTGAGAGAATGTATTTTGTGCTATTGGCTTACAATTCAAAAAATGTATAATTAAATTTAATGATGCTATGATTCAGTGGTGTACCTGGGGGGGAAGAATAGGGTGGTTTCCTATTATTTTTTTATAGCCAAAATCGAAAGATTATTACTCCTGGAGTACGTATTTCACGCTATTAGATTTTTTAATGACAATATCTATTTTTCGCGATTAAATGAAAAGTGAAAATTTTCAAGCGCGCGAAAACGCAATGCGTAAGTGTGAATGCCGGGAAATCTCTCCGTGTGACGTATTTCTGGTTCCCGCTGCCGCCTTGTGAGGTGACCTTGAGGCGAGTTGAGCGCTGATACGACGCAGGTTGCTAGTGGGTAGCTGAGTACCCTGCTGCCTGGTAGCGCTTGGCTTAAATAAGGATTATTAATACCTTATCAAACGAAGAAAACTTTCCGACCTTAGCCAGTTCTAATAAGTGATTATTAAGACATGTGCCCCTGAGCTCTGCACCTCATGCATGCATTGGTAACCTCAGACGATGTATAACTCCTATGGTCTCGTATAGAAACTAGGTCCCTGTGACGTCACGTGGAGTGGCATCGCATGGGTGCCAATCTGGTCCTTTTCAAATGAGGATAAAAATGGACCATTGCCATTTGTCTAAAGCGGTATTTCTAAAACAAAATAATTAGTATATTATGAATACACTAATGGTGGGTAACGAATCGCAATCAATGCCATTCGTTTTCTTTGATGAAGGAAACTACCCTATTAGGGAGATAGTTGTCCGTCCCCCCCAAAGCCTGAGGGGAGTAAAATATTATTTAAAGCTATTTTCTAGTTTTGACATATAATAACTGCATCTGCTTAAAGTTAAAGATCATTTGTAAATACCATGGCAGTGCTACGAGTCACTGAGTATCGACCAGTGACTAAGGAGTGAGGGAGGGTGCATGTGCCCTCAACTGTGGGACACTCCTCCCCCAACCCCCCACACCATTCGAAGCATATTCCTAGTTATGCCACTGCTATAATTACTTCATTTTAATACGTATAAGTGATAAAATATATTAAGAAGAGCTATGAATGGTTGAGATAGTGGTTGTATATCTGCTGCAGACTGACATTCAACTGCTAGCCAGTGGCGGATACCGAAAAAACTTAAGGGGGGGGGGTGGAGGGAGGCTGAAAAGACACCTTGAAATACCTTTATTTTTATCATAAAAAATATCAAGTCACATACAACGTTTAATAAAGTTTTATTTAATATGATTATACACATATACAAGACAATGCCATCTTATGACATAAAAAGTTATGATCATGGTTCTGCAATGTTCGGTAATGCGGGTGGCCCCTCTAGGGAGGGAAGCGCACCCCCCATATGTATCTGCCACTGCTGCTAGCTGTCAGATACCACAAACGGCAGGTGGAAGTCCCACAGCTGTCGTGAAAATCAATCGGGAGATTTCAGACGTATGTGTAGTACGTTACATATGTTCAGACCCATATAGAACACCCAGGGTACACCCTCCAGGCAGTGAATTCTGTGTGAGTAAGCAACTGCTTATTTTGTCCTTATAAGTTGCTGATTATGCAGCGCAGGTAAATATCAGTACCTTGATGGGCAGTTGGAATTACTTTGTTACCTCTATATTACATGAGCAAAACAAAATTTTTACTCACTATGAATGATCATTCATAAATAGGGTAGTTTCCTTCATCAAAGAAAACAAAAGGCATTGATGGCGATTCGTTACCCACCATTAGTGTATTCATAATACACAAATTATTTGGTTTTTGAAATACCGGTTTAGACGAATGGCAAGGGTCAAATTTTATCCTCATTTGAAAAAGGCCAGATTGGCGCCCATGCGATTCCACTCCACGTGACGTCACAGGGACCTAGTTTCTACACGAGAGGATAGGAGTTATGCATCGTCAGAGGCTACCAATGCATGCATGAGTCACAGAGCTCAGGGAAACATGTCTTAATAATCACCTATTAAAACTGGCTAAGGTCGGAAAGTTTTCTTCGCTTGATAAGGTATTAATAAACCTTTTTTAAGCCATGCGCTACCAGACAGGAAGGTACTCAGCTACCCGTTAGCATCCTGCGTCCTATCAGCGCTCAGAGCCTCGATCAAGGTCACCTACCAGGCGGGAGGGGGAACCAGAAATGCGTCGTACGGACTTTTTCCCTTCATTCCTACTTAGCCGTCGCGTTTTCGCGCGCTTGAAATTTTTCACTTTTCATTTGATCGCGAAAAATAGATATCGTCATTTAAAAATCTAAAAGTGTGAAATACGTACTCCAGGAGTAATAATCTTTCGATTTAGGCAATAAAAAAATAATAGGAAACCACCCTATTGCGAAGTAATAACTTCATAAATTCGTTTGCGTGTGCATCAAAGAATCAACTTACCAAAATAATTACGTAAATATTAATCATGTGCGTTTTGTGTACGCAGTTGCGAAATACTTACCTACTGCTTACGTAATCATTAAATAATCCCGAGAGATTTTGTTTGCGCATGCATGCGCACCTTACGTTAACACCAATTTTACGTAAACTTGTATTACTTGTGCTGGCTGGGGAAGCGCTGCGCGCATGTGGGATATGGCGTAGCATACTCTCGAAGTTTCTGGTATTGATATTTTACAGCAACATTTGATTATCTACGCGCCAGATAATCCAACTTTAAGACCAAAAGAGGTGCTGTAACTTGCAGAACTTGTTAAAGTATGAATTAAAATAACGGACAGCTCGATTTTGGCAGTTAAAATCGGCACGCTGGTGAACTCGAAACTGATCGCATGGTTTCGATCAGTTTCGATATCAATGCGATCGACTTATTCGATTGATTTGTTTTGATTTGTTGATTGAAAATGAAATGTAAAGTTATCATTGATAGTGGTGGCGAAAGATTTACGCTCAGTTTTATATTCCCTCATTTCTCGGGCATTTATAATGCATTATTTTTGCAAGTGTACTAGTTCATCCAATGTCTACCCATCGTTTCCCTTGTACTCTTGTACAGTGTGCCTTTTTTGTTCAGATGTTTTGTGATGTTATTGCGCCGAGGTACATCAGTCTGGTGTGTGGACGACAGTGTTGGCCAAGCATATTTATCGGAAATAGCAGTGAAAAATAGATTATCGGCAAATTTCATATATATTCGGCGTCGAAAGAGAAGCGATTGTTTTCACTTCCTTGTTTCTACCGACTTACCATTTCTTGCAAGCTTCTTAGTCTTCAATCCATTGGACCTTGGATGGCTTGACGCAGAAAACCATAGAGTGGATTGTGCGAACGATATTGTAACGATATTTGAGTGGGAGGTGTATGGCTGGTGTTTTCTATCAGCGGATGTCAAGGTTAGTCCATGCAAATTCCTTTCATTTGGCTGTGGATTAATTGAGTAGATAAGTACAGGTTTACCGTTGAATACGGAAATACCTACGCCTGGGGCATGGTTATCGTTAAAGAAAAAGGTTTTCAATGCTATCCTGGGCCTTTTCGAAGTAGAAGAGAGATTTGAGCCCTCACTCAACCCAAAAAACGATCTAAATGATGCACCGGCAGAGAATCAGTGGGTAAAATAGAGTTGACTCATGGGGAGGGCTTTCCTTAGGCGGATCTAGGGGGGGGGGGGGGCACGGGGGCATGTGCTCCCCCCTCCTATTCCATTTTAAATATGTATTTTCAATATTCATGTATTGCCATGAGAAAAAACTTCTCATGGCCCGGATTTGGGACCACGGACCATTGGCTTTCCGGGCCATTGCGCAGACAGCTACGATATCCAGGTTCCTGAATGCTCAAGGCAATTGTACCGAGGCTGATTGTAGAAGATGCAGGGCCCTCGCGTGGCAAAGATCCGTGGTTCCATTCCAGGTCCAGGGAATTTTTTTCTAATGGCAATGTATGTATATTTCATCTCCATTAATAAGCCAATCTTCAAAATATTACACATATATAGCTTCAAATTACATTTACAGATTATGTACCCCCGCGTGAAGCTAAATATTTCAAATTTCTATTCCCTTAACTGTTATTTACAATTCTAAAGAATTTCTTCTAAGCGATGAGGGGGTTGCATCCCCACTCAGTTTCGCCTTTGCAAAGAATCCTTTAATGCTTTGCAAGTCTTAGGAGATTTTATTTTTATTCGACTCCATATCCTAAGTTGTTCAGGAAATTTGACTTGACATTCCAAGCGTCAAGGATTCAGGCGGCATGTTTTAACGTTTTTCACCGGAGGCAAATCCGTCCCGGAGTTTTGATAGCGGCTGAAAACAGAATTGTGTGTGTATTTGTCGCGGAATTAAGATGAGGTGCCGTGGAATTAAGATCGATGAGGAGGTCAAGAATAAAGAACGATGGGAGCAACCGAGGTCACTTATGTTAGAGTGAACTTTTCGAGATTCTAAGTTTTTGCAAAATGTAAACGGCCCCAACATTAAGAGACACATTTCGAAGATAGTCACTACGAAGACTTAATCACTACCCTAACCGCACCCACAACGAGGTCATTCAGTAAATAAGTACTTCCGTGCTTAGCCTCTCAGCTAAGATTCGATGCAAATGATTTTACATTCACTCGATAGCTATAATCACGCGTTATTTTTTCACTCGGAAATCCATGAAACATTTTAGCAACGCACACCTGAGGGCATCATTAAGTATGCTTATCACTCGGTCATCTGAGCTGCAATTGACTCTATCACGTCAAAACCTTCGTTTTATTTAGGATTGGTCGAAATAATGTATTATTTTAATAACAGGCAGTAGTTCCATGCTTGTCTGCTACCGTTAACTGATTGGTAGCACGGTTTTGTGCACGTGTTCAGGGACTGAAACGTGACGGTCAGAATTTTAATCTTAATGATGGAGTAGTTAAGATAATCCTCATAAATGACGCTATTTCTGAACTTGTTCGAGATAAATAGTAGTGTGCTGCCGGTCCAGGCGTATGTGCGCGTATTCCTAGCAGTTCCCTCGGCGCAGTTTCCTGGTGTTCCATAATTGGGTATCGGTGCATGAGCTTTCAATTGCCTAGGAAAATGAGGTATTATTACCATGTGGGTTTTTAAAACTCAAAAATCCTTCCCTTCATCAATTTTATAAATAGAGAGGTGTAAGCGTATGGTTTTGAAATCATAACTGAAAATAATCATTCATAATTCTATGGATGTAGAGACTGGGTGACTTAGGCCGAAGGAAGCGGTGATGGTAAGAGGTTCTGACCCTCATGAAATGTTTCCAAATGAAAATTCCACTTCTTCCCCAACACCCCGAAAATTCTTCTTTCTACGGATTTGACGCAGCGCAAATATTTTACGAAGGTTTCGTATTATTTGTCCGTTTTTTCAAAGTTTAGCTGGGCATTGTTAGTTCTCGTTTAATTTTTTTCTTTCTTTTCAATTGTTTTTTCACGCTTGACCATGATTATAGTCAAAGGAGGAACATTATAGTTACAGGGAATTTGGGAGCACATGATGAAAATTCAAAAGGATGAATGCAAATTTGGATACAGACAGACATGGGAGAAGAAGAGACAACTTCCTGGAGCGTAAGTAATTTTCATACCCAGATGTGAAATTAAGGATCGGGGCGAAATTTTTTATATTTTTGATTAACTTTGCATTACTTTCCAAATAGAGGGCTTTTCTATCGGGCCTTAGCCTTAGCCCGTCGTCTGCAGTTGATTATTCTGTAGTGCTTATGTCCTCATAACACAAATTTCCACTCTGATTTGTTGGGTTAATATTTTTTTTCCTTCCATAAAGTCCCTCTGAGAAAATATGATCTTGATGTTTTTAACGAAAAAATTGTTTATTTTTTCACCCTCTATTACCCATATCTCTATGTGATATTTTACCAAAACTTGTAATGAATCTGCGTATTGAAATCAAGATTTAGGTTTTCAAACTAAGAATTTAATCCAAATAAATTAACGACTCATATTTCGACTGACTTTTGAATTAAAATCTGACTGTTCAAACGATACTTATTGATTTCGAATCAAGAATGCATTTGGGGAATGGAGATGAACCGTGCCAAGAATAGTTTCTCTGGGGTATCATTTGGAAAGAGGATGTATTTTTGGAGTCATCCATTTTAGAAGTTTTGCCGGTGAGCAGGTACGACTGTAGTCGCACTACACACCCGACGGCTACTACAATCTCGGGGAATGGGTTGGAGCCGGAACATCCCCCTACCCTGGTTGGCTGTAGCCCTTAGGTGGCAAGTTACCGGAACGCGCCAGAACGCCGTTCCCCCACTGGTTAAGAAAAGACATTACAGTCAAATAACACTTTTATCAATTTTGTTGCCTCAAAATTTCTAATATGCACATTTGCAGCCAAAAAAAATTCAATAAAATGTAAATAATAACTTGCAATAAAAAACAGACAGTGTTATCCTTCACTTGTGAATAAAGTTAAGGAAAGTGCGTTTCGGCACTGCTAATTTTGCCATGACGTCACTGATAAAGCCTAATATCTCCTCATATGCCATGATACCGGTTGGGGGTACGTATATAATATGTTTTTCGTATTATTCTTTTCTTCTCGCAAGGGAAACGAGAGATTTGTCCTGAAGAGGCCTCAAATTTTTTTGGTTTTATTTTTTTATCAGTCCCACATTTTTTATCGGGTAAGGTTCATTGAAAAAAAAATGATGTTTCCGACCCGTGCTAGTTTACAGAGAGTATGAGGACCCAAGGAGGGTCCTTAGAAGGCTACAACGCACCGGGACCTAGTACTACAACTGATACGCCCGCGCTCCCGGGGAGGGGAGTGGAATGGGAAGAGAAAAGGATGAAGGCGCCGCCGCGATAGAAGCCCGTCGACGCTTCCAGGGTAGGGATAGGGATGGAAGGTTAGGATAGGGAATACCCTCGCCAATAGGAAAGGGACCAGGGCCCACCACTAGCGAAACCATACTTTAATGTGCCAACGATTTTGGAAGATTTTACAATAAATAAGTAAAATCCAAAGATCGAATCGTTGGATAATTTACCCAGTTCACAACTCAACTCATCAGGATACCAATAATTCTGTTCAATATCCTGCGGGTCCTTCGTATTTGCCTCAGACTTATTGAAAATGAATGACGCCGATGGGTAAAGATCCAAAATTCATTAATTTATTCACTCTGCAGCCAAGGCCATCTCTTTGCCTTCCTCGGGGAACTCTCCCGTCAGTTTTCCCCTCCATTGTATACCTCCTGATATCATTGTCTTATGGTATGGCTTGTCCATAGGTTTCTTTTTGACGTGTGATTCTTCACAGTTCCCACCTTGTCATATACTTCGGCAATTCTCACTCTATCCGTCTATTTTTTTCTTCAGCACCAGATATCCAATACTGTAAGTCTTTTCTAATCAGCTTCTCCGATTCCTTGTCCGTATTTTTGATCCGTAGAGTGCCACTGTTCACACCATTTCTTTCATACTCTTTCCTTGCCTCCATTCTCATGCATTAAGAGCAGAGAAGTGCTCTTTTTCATCACGAATGCCGTGTTAGCTTGCGCTATAAGACGCTTGATGCCTGTTGTGCTTCGTAATCCTCTCATTGTCAGTAACATCAAATTGGAGTGGTACTAGCGGTAAATTTCAAAGGTATCATTTGAATGTATTACCATGAGAAAAAATTATATATTTTTATGTCATGAAATGGTGTACCAACATGCTTTTATTTATTTTGCTCTTACACTATTGATTTTTAACTATATAATGAATCTTGATTTTTTAATTTAAATTTTTAGTTGCTGTATAATTATTATTTTGAAAAACTATCTATGTCAAAACCGATATTTCGGTCCGGCACTTTTCGATAGAAGAGAAGCCGATATAACGGCCCGCGGCACTAAACGGGTCAAAAACTGGGTTATGGCGCACCAGATCAGTGGCGCAGCAAGGGGGGGGGGGTTTGGGGGATAAACCCCCCCCCCCCCCCAGAGCTCAGACAATTTTTTAAGTTTAATCTATTTTATTTATTTAGATTAATATTACTTATAGAATAGTGTAAAGATTAATAAAATATCCCTCAGAAGGCCGTAAAACTCACCATTTATAACCATTTATCTTAAATTTTTTTTTTCTGGCTGAGGGCCCTCGCACCTCCCGTTTACCCTGGCAGGTATGCCATACCCCCAGGCACCCCAGTATTAGTTGCGCCTGAAACCCCCCTAGCCTTAATTCCTAGCTGCGCCCCTGCTCCAGATAACCAAAAATTCTTAGACATGTAGGGATGGTGTAAATATTTCGTAATAATCGTCTCCAAACAGTTGAGTCCCGACGTAGAAAGCCTCTCTCTGTGAATGTAAGCTGTCGTCCTCCTTGGCCGCAAACAGCTTTCCCGTCGTTAACTGTTTGGGTTCCCCGTTAAGGCCCCGTCGATACGCGCTTTCTTATTCCTCGTCTGCAGGCGTGCGTAATTTTCATTTTTCTGGAATTTCTCCTGAACGTTCAACCGTCGGATGATCACCGGAGAAGAGAAAAATCATGTCGCTTTTACCTCTCAAAAGTCGCGTGATTTCGGATGGGAGAAGTTTCTCCAATACTTACCCTTCCATGAACTATGCATAATCGTATCTACCCATTGACAAGGTGCCAAAATAATATTTTTCACTTTCTTACTAAGCCAGCCCTCTTATTGATGTTCAGTCATCATTCCATGATGATGTCGTCGAAGAATGGACATGTGATTCTTTATTTGTTCGTATTCGTTGACAATCAAATTGAATTCTTTTGTTTTACCTAATGCATTCTGAACTCTCGATCAAGAAAAAATATAGGGGAATAATTACCAGGAAAAGGACGTTTCATTAAGTGCATACATGATTATCTCATTTCATGTTTAGACGACTCATCATCGCAGCAGTATATATAGGTTATATATCTGTGGAGAGGGTGGTATCAAGATAAGATTAGGTTCACTCAATTTAAATTCGGAAATCTCATCATAATTTATAGTAAAAATAATGTTGAAATAGAAAAACACACTGCATACTCACCCCCTGCAGAACACCATTGAGATGGCTCGTAGGGCACTATATAGATGTAGATTAGAAGAGAGATGTTTCATACGTAATGGCTTCATGTACTCAAGTATGCGGGATAATTAGATACGTTACCGGTACTGTTGTTACAGCTTCAATCAAATGCAAGGTAAGTATATTAAAAAAAGATTATCAATTATTTTTGATAGCTATGGTGAACGAGTTACAATATCGAGGGATTGCGAAGATATTCCAGCTATAGTCTCAGGTCTGTGGAGCGTATTAATCTAGTGGTTAGGGCTCTTGGGTTCTCTGTGAAGGGTTCTGGAATCTGGAGCGAAGCCATCGGGTCCCCACAATTTCAGCATCGGCTGAAGTGCGAAATGCCCGTGGAAAGTAATGGCCCCCGTTCTCAAAATCAGTGGCGTAACATGGGGGATAAGGGGATAGATCCCCCCAAATTCTCATAAAAATAAAAAAAATATTTTAAACCATTGTCTAGTTTTGACGCATAATAACTGCATCTGCTTAAAGTTAAATTTTTAGTGCTAAAATGATGTAAAATGTATATATTCAAGCATGTTATTTTTCTCCTGGATCCCCCGATGCCTTGGAGGGCAGGGGGTCGGGGTGGCCACCCTAGGTCATCCCATCCCCCCCAAAGCAGCTACGCCACTGCTCAGAGTGTGTCGTATTTACAGGCCTGTGAGTTGATCCTTGTGTAGGCTTTCGCAGAGTGGTGAAGTTTAAGCGGCATTTGAGCTTTATCGACCCGAAGAAGCCAGTTGCAATGGCGGTGAAACTGTCGTATACGAATATGGACACAAGCTGTGCATATCCCGAAAACCTCTTCGCTGATGCATGAGGCTTAGCCTTGGGTTAGCTCTACCCTCAACTTTTCAAACCATAAACCAACCCTCGGGTTGACCTTCTTAAAAGGGTGGATGAGTCTGAAGCGTGCTTGGTCATAAAAGGTAGAGCAAGTCAATGGTTAAATGCGGGTTGACGATATTTTTCAAATTCCAATTGCCATCAAAATCTTCAGCTCTCGCCCCTCCCCCCATTTGTGGCTTTGTGATCTTCCCCGAGGAAAATCCCAAATCAGTCAGTGCAAATAACTTGCACTGTGAAAAACGACATTTGACGTACCGTACTATGATTTATCCTCTTTTCAATTTTCTTGTGCTCTTTTTTTTAGGTTTGTCTCTGGGAAATCAGTAGGCAGTGATCTAACCCTATGTCCCAAAATGCACGTCACTCAACTATTGAATCTGACTCCCAATTTCTATTTCTGCCAGAAACATTCCGACTATCGGTTCTGAATACACCGCTTTTTAGTATTCGTGGCTCCATCTTTTTTTCAAGCTTTCTCGTTCAAAAGTTTTCGGTCATGCTTCGTAAATAGTTCGCAATTTTACCAGGTGGCGGCGTTCTTTTGTGCATGAAATTGACTTTGATTATATGCACCTATTATACGCACCTTGCTTTGATTATCGGGACATATTGAGTTGCGATGTGAAGGGTACACTGCGAAGCCACTGTTGTATGATCAGTGTCTAATTGCAGTGGCGAATCCAGAGAGGGGCCACAGCCCCCCATGGGATATCCAATTTTCTCTAGATAAAATGGTGTTTTGTTCAGTTATCGAATATACAGGAGAGGGGAGCTCCCTAGCCACCCCCCCCCCCCCTGGATCCACCACTGTCTAATTGAGATCATGATTCTGCGAGCACAGGGTTTCCGACAGTCGTCATGCGCCTGTGACCATGCGGAAAGAAACTATGGACTGTATTTACTGGATATTCTTCAGATTACAAATAGCCATGGGTGGAATCTACAAAGTGCAGCCCAGTTCCGGTTCAAAGTGAGTCAAACAGTTTGTCGTAAATTTAAAACCTGAGGTTTCATCATTTCACTTTCCTTTCGTAAGACTTAACTTCCAAATCTTGGGTGGGATTTAGTATATGGTGAATAAATAGGCTAAACATGCGGTGAGGGCCTTTCGGTTGGGGAGAATGGACTACCGCCCAAGTCGAGGGGAGAATTGGGGAAGAATTCACGGAAATATTTTGTTAAGACCGTTTTACACGGAGTACGTGATTGCGCAGGTTGGAACTGCAATAATTTCTCATCGTGGCGTGAAATTGCGAGAATGCGCAGACTACATTAGAACAGCGGCTATTGTTCTCATCTCACGTACATGAATTGCCGCTTACGTTGTAGCAGATCACTGCTTTACATGATGCACTTTTGACTGCGGCTTCTTGCACACATCAGGCTGTGCAATTATGTGCCCTGTGTGAAACGGCCTTTAAATTAACCGTTGTAGTACGATGCACTACGTGCCCCGAGTATAAGCGGTAAAAGCGAAACAGTGCCAGTTGTCTCCTTTGCTAATTTTGTCTTGTCAGTGAATAAGCGGGCCCATTAGCTCAGTTGGTTAGAGCGTCGTGCTAATAAAGCGAAGGTCGTGGGTTCGATCCCCCCATGGGCCACAATTTTTGTCGGCCTCGGTGGCGGCGGGGTATAATTGTATACATTTTTAATTTTAATAATATATTTATTGCTCATTATAATTTAAATATCATAGATAAAAAATCAATTTTGGATCTTTAGGTAAACCCAGAGGCCGTTGTCTCTTGGAGGGTCACCTTCAGGAATAAAGTCAGGGCAGTACTGAGCATATTGATGCAAAAAATGTCTTCCAAATTAGCTTTTAATGCATAATTAATATACAATAAATGTGTACTTAAGAAAAAAATGGAATTGAAATAAAATTAACTAATTTTAAGTTTAAGATGAATATGGTTTGAAAATACTTCTATGAGACATTCCCCATAATATTTTTGTAGCATATTGGCAAGAGCTTAACATACTTCAGGAAGGTACATATGTTATTATTCTGTTTGATTATTTTTTGCAAACTTTTGTAAATTTTTGTTCTCAAGGAAAGAAAGCTTCGTTTAAAATAATTTACATTTGGTTTGGGTAATACATACGAAGTATTTGTTCGTGGAGAGTATGAATGGGGCTTATCCAAAACTTTTGAGCCACCATCACTCATTATCAACTGGTTCTCTGTCCACTGGTAGATCCCAAACACCAAACTTATCTCCACCTCTTCCTGTCCAAGGTCTCCTCCTTGGTTTCCTAATAACTTATTTTGAACTTCACTTCGCCTGTCATCTCAACCCTTAATTCTTCATTAAACATTTTCGCGGGTACTCGTCTTCTTAAATAAAAACTTTTGGCTATGTCGCCGCGTTAATTTTTGGGTGGCCCCAACGTTTCCCGACCGATGCTGGTGGCTTTCTCTAGGGAATCGGATGAGATGGGAATTTATATTCATATATATTGGTATTCGTGTCAGGGGATGGAGGAAGAGGAGTGGGAGGTTGAAGGAGTAGGTTGTTGATAGTCTTTCCGGATTACGGGTTGCCAAGTGCGACTTATTTTACGGGTATTTTCTATTTTTTGAGTTTCCCATAAGAAATTGACCAGGTACGCATGAAAAAGAATAAATTGATGTCTCTCGTGACCATAAGTGGAACAAATTGCCCTCTCTAAAATACTCATTTAAATTTAGATGGAGTAGTATCCACGCCCGTGGAGCGGTTTATAAAACAAGACGAGATTCCAGTTGTTTACTCACCCAGACCTTTGTATTGGTATGCGGGAACGTTAACCCCAATATTTTAGTCGAGGCTTGAAACTTAATTTTTGAACTTCATCACCATGAATGGCGATCATCGTAATGGCGATCCTAATCATCAGCATAGTAAATCGTTCGAGCAAGCCAGCTCTCTTTCAGACGAAGGAGTTTCCTTTACGTCTGTGCAATACGTGTGATCGATATTTATGGAGAGATTCGCTTCAAAAACCTTTTATTTTGCCCAGTGGAAAACAATGGGGAAGTACGCTTATCGATGGGCAAGCTCTGTAATGAACGCCATTTAATTTATAGACCTGCTTTCAGATATAGAGGGACCTTGAGGTAAGTCGTTGGGCTCTGTCATATTTCCTCCGTGAAATCCGATCATTGCTGCTATCCAAATGCCCTGTGGATGCTTTGGTAACAATAGACTCCCTTTAGCTCGATATATCCATGGATTGAAAAATTATGTGATATGGGCAAGACTCTTTGGAAAGGTGTGGCAATAAATTCCAAGGGCATTGAAATCATAACGGAACGGAATCTTGTATCTCGTTTTTTCAGGAGCAACTTATCTCTTTTTTGATTCGATAAATTTTAGGAACAATGTACGACCTATCACACGCTATTCATCGCTTGGTCACGTAATGGACTTCATTTGTCGGGAACTCATAGCAGTTATATTTACTGGCACAGTGATCATAGCAGGTAGCTTTACTCAGAGGCTCAGAGATGTAGACCCATCCACCAATTTCCCCTTTACAGCACCAAAATGAAAAATAATATTACTATAGAAAAATTAAGATTTTTTTATGAAAGATCATTATTTATTAAAATAGGTAATACCGGCCTGCGGCCCCTTAAATTATAGAAAATTTAACACATGATTAACCCATTTATGCCTAGTGTTCCATTTTTGAAACACCTGCTGTGACTTTCTAATTTAATGACTACGACTCATTACATACAAATATGCCACGGTTTTTCTTTCTCTACCTCTTTATAAAGATATATTGCACTACGGGGCGCAAAGGTTTAGTCAGTTTTGCCAACCCATCGCAGACAGTGTGTTGAGAAATATTGGTCTTTTTTTTCAAGGCAGTTTTTCTGTGACCATCTATAATGTTATATTAATAACTATTTGCCATTACGCCCAAATGTTTTAAATTTTTCCCTGCATGTTCAGTAATAGTTAACCTACAGTGCTTAATGAAGAAATTTTTGAAACCACCTATTTTGTTTTAGTTATAAGCTTTTATTTAACAGTGTTCCATTTTTGGAACACTAGGCAAATCCACTACTATTATGCATAGCATTCAGGCGCACTGAAAAATTCACTTTAATTTTAAATCAAGTTAGTAATTAGGCGTGTAACAATTAATTATCTTCCCGGTTCATTGCTGCGCGCATCTGATCATCACATTCATGGTTCTTCTGACGAGAAGTTTTACCTTTTTCTGAAACCGGATGGTGATACTATTGAAAATGGCGGTGCATCGGCTTCTGCTTCGCCTCAACTTCTTATTATTCAAAGAAAAAACGTAACCAAAGTTGTGCGCAAATGAAAGAAAGCCTATCTGACTGCCCAGCCAGTAGAAGGTAGAGTTTCTGAAGAACAAATCACGAAAATGAAAACCCCTACAGAATATTTAGAACTCTTTCTGGACATTGAAGATAACCTTGAACTGGCTGTACGTGTTTTTTGGGAATAATTTTCCTGATTGGTTACGTCTCTGTTCCGAGAAGAAGTATGCTTTGGGAGCAAAGACCAGATTCGCGTAATTCTCTAGTTAGTGGTGCAATGAGACGTGACCGATTTGAAACAATATTTTCAAATTTGCATTTTGCTGACAACTCTAACTTGAACCACACAGACAAGCTTTCCAAGTTGCGACCTCTAACTGAGCGTCTGAATGGCAGATGTATGAAATTTGTGCCAAATGAAGTACACTTCATCAGCTTTGATGAGGCCATGATTCCCTATTACGGTCGTGATGGGTGCAAACAGTTCATTCGGGGTAAGCCTATTCGATTTGGGTATAAATTCTGGTGCGTCTAGGCTACATTTGCTGGTTTCAGCCTTATCAAGGAAAAAACCGAACATTCAATACTAATAATATGGTGTAAGTTCTTCAATTATTTTGCAATTCACTGAGGTACTCACTACGCAGCATCCCGGTAATTACCATTTTGTGTTCGACAACTTGTTTACAAACATTGCACTCCTTGATAAACTTCATTCAATGGCCCACCAAGCAACTGACATAGCGAGAAAAGATCGCGTAGACAAACCTCCTTTACTATCTGATGTTACCCTAAATAAAAAAATATTGGGGCACATTCGATTACCGAATTGATGAGAAAGACAATATTGTTTGAAGATGAAATGATAGAAGTGTTGTAACTGTTGCATCTTCTGGTGCCGGTGTCAATCCTTTGTAACAGTCAGTCGTTATTCTCAAAATCAGAAAGAAGAAGAAAGATACAAGTTACTCAGCCAAATTCGATCAAGGTCTATAATCAGTATATGGGAGGAGTGGGCCGAGCTGATGAAAATATTGACAAGTTTCAAGCATCAAACCATGGAAAGAAATGGTACTCAAGCCCTCCGGTTATTCTGCTTTGAGCTGGCTTTACAAAATGCTTGGTAATTGCATAAAGACGATGTGAAGCCAATGGATCTTCATGATTTTCGTCGCCGTTTGACCAGTCAATATATAGAGACATACAGTAATTCTATTGAGCCTGGTGGGAAAGAGAGACCGTGAAATCATGAAATCTATGAATAGTAAACTTGACTCACCTCATGACCTCGTGAATCATCAGAATGTAACGCAGGGAAAGCAAGCCCACTGTGTCCAAAACCACAAAAATACCACTTTTCAATGTAAAAGCTGCAATGTATCCTTCCATGTTAAGTGTTAACCTGGACATCATTCTTAATAGTGGGTTAATAAAAGTCTGAATAAAATTTTTTGCATGCTATCAATGAGTACGTCATAGTAGTGGATTTGCCTAGTGTTCCATTTTTGGAACACCTCGTAATTAATAATTGGCAAGAGATACATTATTTTTTCTTTCGGATATTGTTTTCATACGTATTTTTATCGACAATATGTAAAAATCAGGGTAAAATTCGCATTTTTCAAACCTTCGGCATAAATGGGTTAAGGAGAAAGTTAAAATAATTGTTTGAAGGACATTTCAGATACCAAAAATGAAATACGCGGTGTGCATGTGAGATTATACTTTCTTTCGCTAAGATATTGATAGGCAAGTAAAAATTTGATCGTTTATTTAGCGTTCTGAATAGATTTTATTGCACAGCGTCCCCTGGATTACCGATAATATACTATATAGATGAGTTAATATACTATATAAACGAGTAATATACTATATAGAACGATAACCCTTGGAGGGAGTAGTGTAGAGAACTGCCATATAGAGGACTCTGCACCTATAGAGGTTGAAGGTATGGTCCTTATATACGAACCACGTATATAAGGACCAAGGTTGAGGGTCTCCATTAGATTTTGGTGGCCATTTTTGGAACTCCATCTTTAATTTGTATTCCTGGATATTACTCTGGATTATATAACCCTATGAGTTGCGAAATTTTGATTGGAAAGACGCTCAAGAATGCGAGTACATATAACATGGTATATAAAAATAACTTGATAGTGTGTATAGGGCCCAAAGAGAGTATTGTTCCAGGCCAACAAACTGAACTACTGAACGAATAACCATTGACGAAATTATAGCTACTTATAATATTGTAGTGCTGAAGGTAGTGGCGTAGCCAGGATTTTCGTTTGTGGGGGGGGGGGGTCCAAAATCAGGATGAAAATTTAAAAGAAAAACAGATTACTAAGATTAGGGCTTTAAACTAATTTCAGCACTTTTCATTATCGAAAAATCTTCATTTGTGAAAAGTTTATTTTTTAAATTCATAATAATTCAATTTTTTGATTTATTTTATGAAGGAAAGAAATTTTTTTCTTCTCCGGGGGAGGAGTTCCGGACCCCCTGGACACCCCTCGCTACGCCACCGGTTGAAATCATTAAAATTTATTTACCTGCTACTGACCAATTGGAACTTAAACATGGGACAAAGTCCGAGGCGATAAATGAATATGCAATTCTCGGTACCTGAGGAATCTTTAAATGTGCGTGTGGGACTTCAAAACGGATTTTTTTGTGACGCAAGTAGTTTGCAAAGTTCATAGCATATGCACACAGGACGCATTATCCTCGTAGTACATTATAAATTGCTGAGGATATTTGTTGCAAAATTTTTAGTTTCCCCCAAAAGAACGAAGTGATTAGCCATCACCGTTGCTATAACGTCTGTGTTCGAATGAACTGTTTTAGAGCTTCCGTGATACGATTAATGTAGCTATCACTGCCAATCTTAATTCATTAGTTACTTAAATAGTGGATCTATATTATAAGTTCTTTAACTTATCTCCGATTACTTGTATTTATACCTCCTGCTCCGTAGGGTACCTTTTGAAATACGGTAGTTTAGGTAATATACAGTTGAGAGTGCTTTCATTGGCGTAGTGTTGACTCATGTCTCGTGATTTTGCCGGAAAATATGTGAGAAGTCTTTTTATTTCGGAATAAGACCCGGCCCACCGAAAGAGTCCCTAAACGTCTTTGGCTAAATCATTAAATAACATTATCTTTAACTAAATTGGTGAATATTTACAGTTAAAACCAGCTAAATACACCTTTTAAAAAGTCAAAGATCCTGATCTGTAGTTATGAAATACGGGCTATTAATTAATCTTCATGACGGAATACCCTCTCTTTCTTGAATATAATGATTTACACCCCTTAATTATGGAGGTATAAATCAATGTATTGCATTTAATAGACGAATATAAAACACAATACCTATTTCCATTTACCTCAAACTCATTAAAAGAGAATAAATCACATGTGAAGAGCATGCATATGACCGTTTCGTCGAAAGAGATGAAGAATGACGCTAGAGTGAGCGTGACCCAACTCCAGTGCAATGGAATAGTAATTATCTTGATGAATGACATTTAACGCTGCAAAGGGCATTCTACTCATTAATGTAGTCGTAATAGGGTGGTTTCCAATTATTTTTTATTGCCTAAATCGAAAGATTATTACTCCTGGAGTACGTATTTCACGCTTTTAGATTTTTAAATGACTAAGTATATCTATTTTTCGCGATTAACTGAAAAGTGAAAATTTTCAAGCGCGCGAAAACGCGACGGCTAAGTATGAATGCTGGGAAAACCCCGTGTGACGTCGTTCTGGTTCTGGCTGCCGCCAAGTGAGGTGACCTTGGGGCGATGCAGGATGCTAGCAGGTAGCAGAGTACCCTGCTAGCTGGTAGCGCTTGGCATAAATAAGGATTATTAATACCTTATCAAACGAAGGATCCTTTCCGAGCACAGGCAGTTTTAATAGGGGATGATTAAGAGACGTTTCCCTGAGCTCTGTGCCTAATGCATGGATTGGTAATCTCAGACGATGTAAAACTCCTATCTACTCGCATAGAAACTAGGTCCCTGTGACGTCACGTGGAGTGGCATCGCATGGGCGCCAATCTGGGCTTTTTCAAATGAGGATAAAATTGACCATTGCTATTCGTCTAAACTGGGATTTCTAAAACCAAATGATTTGTATATTATGAATACACTAATGGTGTGCAACGAATCGCAATCAATGCCTTTCGTTTTCTTTGCTGAAGGAAACTACCCTATTCAGGTCAAATAATGTTAATTACATGTAAATACCGCTACGATTGGCTGAAACAGCTGGAAAAAGATTTAGCAATTATTTGGAAATATAATAAGAGAACGAATATTTCCGCGGTGCGCGATGAAGGTCTTCATTTTCGATCACTGTCACGTCGGTACCTGTGGCGAAATCATCAGTGTCGCTGGCACTACTTGCCACCGTCATCAAGTCGACGATGTCGGTTCACAGTTATCGCCCTCATTATATATGTTCTTGTTGCTTCTTTCCCATTGGTCCCCTTGAGTGATCTCCTCTAATGGGCGTCTAGAATTCATCGTCTCGATTATAATTGCCTATCGAATATGTAACGTCGTTAACTATGCTCAATATATATTATATGATATCTATGATACTGCCATACAATGTAAATATGTACACGTAAAACTGCAGTATGGAAATAAACATTCAAATCTGAATTCTGAAATTTAAAATTATAACATCAATAAAACAGTTGTCACGGGAGTGATTGTTTTAATAAATTGAGAAGGGAGCTGAGATTTTTCCTCAATATTACCATATTTATTTATCAGGAGGCATCATTATTGTCTCGGGAAATGTTGCGAGGCTAAAGTGAAACAAAAATTTTTTTAGCGTACGCTTACATTCAGTCAGTAATTCCACTCGAAGGCTGGTTTTGATAGGTGAGGATAATGCTCACCCCGAATTAAGGCACAAACGCGTGAATTTCACGCAATCGGGGTTGGGAGGACAGTTTTTTTTTCCTCGCCCTTCGAGGATTTCAATTTGGGGTGTTTGAAGGATCACTCGGGATATGAACCCAGGTCCCCTCGATTAGCAGCCAAGCACTCAAACCCATTCGACTAGAGCTAGGATAGACCGCGCTAGTCCCATTCATGAGTATCAGCAGATATTACAGTAAATAAATATATTATAGCTAGCTTTCTAGGTAATTCATGATCTCAGGAAAAATATTGCCTGTAATACCCTTCCAAGTTTCTTTTTTTCTCGAACCAGTCATGATTCTAACGTTTGGAGGTCATCGAGAGCAATGACGTTGTATCTAAACATCTGAAAACCTTTTATGGCTTTGATAAGAGCATTTCTCATTCCGTGACTTTTAATGCGTGATGTAAGGCGACTATTAGCGCAATTATGAAATACCTTTTATTTGAATTGCAAAAGGCGTAATTCAAAGAGTTGTTGTGTGAGTTATGGAGTTGTTGATCAATGGTGACTCCTGCGAAGTATTCAGGTCCGTTTTCGGTCATTTATAGAGAGTTTGGTGTCTGACAATAGTCATGCGTAATAAGTGGAGATAATATTGCTTCATCTGTTAATTAATGCGGTGTTTTTAAGTTGCCTACTTTTGTAATAACGTTGTGGGAATGTTCCTGTTGTGAAAAGTAGCGTTTTGTTCTTACTTAGCTCTTCGAAATAAGATTGTCGAGGCCTTTTATAAAAAGGAAAGCCATAAAATATTATTAAAATATCATTTCCAACCTATTTTTACAATAAAACAAAAACTAGTAGTTTTGCTAAGGTGTTAACTCACAACAAAAAACGACTATGAAAAAGGGGTCATTTAATTTCTCAGAGCAAAAACATCTATGCAATAACATATTAGCTTGGGGAAATAATTATTAATAATAAGAACAACCATAAAAGTGTACGTAAAATAATCTCCCTACATTTGATTATGCTTTAATGTTGAAATAACTGAAATATGACAGCCTTGAGGGACGTGGACGTGGTCCTCGTTATAACGATCCCTGATTTAGTGGATCTCTGGTAGCAAAATATATTATTGACGTACCCGAATTCATTTTTGTCCATCATGGAATAATTGGAGAGGGTCAAAGGGGTCATATTAATCGTAGACTCTACCAGGTGGCAGTGGGGGTTTTGCGGCGGGGGGCGGGCACCTCCTCTTATTTCTGGAAAAAACTGAAAATATGTTTAAGGTAGCTCTCCAAAGTATTTTTTTATCCAACCAACAATGTTTGAAAATAATTTATAGATATTTGCCGGATTTTTTCATGCTCGATTACCATATATTCCGAGTCATCAACTCTACTTAATTTTATTTATCACTTTTATCACATCACATTTTTCTTATAGATGTCCATCGCATAATAAAAACATTTAAATTTGAGGAATTGATTATAGACCTTTTGATAGATTACGAAATTAAGTCTTCTGTTTAAGGCTGAAGTACTTATGAGCGATGGTTTATTGTTTCTTCGGGACTTCGGGACTTAGGGTGACCTTTTCATTATTAACTCTGCGTTGCTTGGGTATAGTTTTTTCGTTTCATTGAAATTTAATGATTTAACTCGAAGTTTTAATTTTTAAAGTGACGGAGATATGTACTCGGTACAGGTATTCCTAGAGCAGCAATTTAAGTAGTGATTATATTCCATTTTTCATGTTGTCTCTCTCCAAGCATGAATGCCAGTTTTTATTTTAGGTATGCTATCATGCGCTATCCGTATGAAAGATCATCTCTAAGCTGTCTGTTTTCTATTTTTGCAAATAGGTTTTATAAGATTATGTCCACTTAGGTTATGGGGACAGGGCTGTTGTTATAGCAAGAAGGTTGGCATCCTACCCACCTGGGTTCAAATCCCCGGCGGTGGTGTGGTTTTTTTTTATCACATCTCCTTAGGTGCTTTTCCGGCTGTGGGAATATAATAAACGTTTATGTAATAAACGATTCAATTGTTACTTCATTTACTGTCGTCGCGGACCAGGAGAAACAAATCGGCTGTGTCCCATAATTCCCATGGTATTATTTTCCCTTGCTTTGATGAGTTTCGTATTATCCTGGGCAGAGGAAGTATCGGATTAATTACCGTTAAGTCATAAAGCCTCTTGGAGGTAAGGGGTGATGGGGTCACTGCGTAAGACTTCCTTGTTAGCTCACCCAGTTTCGTTTGCGAAATTGCGCGGTATTGAGTTATGAATCTCGGGGAGCATGCTATGAAGCGTAAGGATATGATCCCAGACTCTTATTTCCGACTGCCCAAGATGTGTTTGCTGGTGTTTTGAACGATTTCTTGAAAGGTCTGTCGTCGGTCTTTTTCATTCCTCTTCTAGAAGAATGGGGCAAAAAGATTTTTAGTTTTTTCCTGTGGTAATTATAAAATTTATTATATATGAAGGAAAGATACTTAGCACTTTTCTTCATAAATATTTATTTAATAAGGAGACAACATGTTTCACTTCACTGCAGCATCATCAGGGCTACCGTAGAAGCCGCAATAAATGGTTCACCCTCACCCTCCATGTGTAACTATTTATTCCGGCATTGTTAACAGCTATGTTAGTCCTGCCGATGCCGTAGTGCAAAGAAACATGTTGACTCCTTTTTACGTAAATATTTATGTGGAAAAGTGCCAAGTATCTTTACTTCATGTACAAAGTATCAGCCTCCAAGCATTATTTTATTTTATAAAATAAATATTTTTTCGTCAGTCGCTTCACTGCTTATAATACGGATTTTATATTTCAATTTAAAAACATTTTTAAGTTATAGTATCCGTTCTGTTTAACTTTACCAAATTAGGTTTCAGTGCAGCAGTTGCTATTAAGGAGTGGTAAACATTAATGCGTTTAACCCCGGGGGAGATTCAAGCTGTAGTATTCCTTGTCTGAGTTACTTATTTGATCAGTTTCTCTAATTCAACCCAATAGGTCATTGAAGTACATAGATGGCGCTGTTTCTGTCGAAAATTCCGACTCAAAATCCATTACGATAGGATTGCACTGCTTTATGTAGTTGAATAGGCAAAAAAAAATGGTCACGAGGAAAATATCTCTTGAAACCTCAATTTTGTAAAAGAATCACCCTTTACACATCCATTTTATCAATGAGACAGCATTGAATTTATGCATATAGCAAAAAGATACACCCTGAAAATATAAACATCTAATGCATTCGTCAAGTTCTGTTGTCGGTAATGAAATAGGAATTTTACATCCCTCACATATACTTTTGGTATTAGCCTCCCCGTGATTTGGTTTAAGTGTATTCAGAGGCGATGTGGCACTGGCGGATTTAGAATAGAATAGAAAATGAAATTTATTATTCCGGGACAAGTTTGTCCCTTAGGAACATATATGGTTATAAATATAATAGAGTCAGACATATTACAAGAATAAGTAGATTTACATTATGCATCGATTTCACAGAATGCGACTAAATATATGACAGAGTAGAACAAAAAAAATACATATGTATATATAATTATCAGCACGACAAACGTATGAACTCATAAATACATCGGATTTTATTGACTTTAGCATCAGCTTAATAATCAGTTAACTTTAGCATTAGCACAATAATCATTTAAGTTACAATATTCAATTTACATGTAGCAATATTTCGTAGAGGGGGGGGGGGGGGCACGGGGGCAGGTGCCCCCCTCCTCAGACGCTTAAATAATAGGCAAGAAGGTTAATACAGTTATCATTACGCTCGTTTTGTTTAGTGCATTACGGAATCTCTATCATTTAACTTCATATTAATAACTTTCATATTAAAATAAACAGAATATTTCGTAAAGTAATTGCTGTATGTTGTTTGTAATCTCAAATATGAGAAGACCGATTGCCTGTCAGGACATTGTGCCCCCTCTCCCCCCAGAAAAAATCCTGTATCCGCCCTCGAATGTGTCCATGTGAATGAATGATAGTTCAAAAGGACTTTTCCTCGGAAGGAAAATCACCACAATGTGTACATTGTACATACTTGCGTCCAATGGGTTGTATTTCTTCACTATGCGTGGTTGAAGAAATACAACACATTGGATTCCAGTATTTCAGCACTTATAGGAAGCTTGTCCTACGATACACACAGGTTAATGGCCAGAAAGAGTAATCATTGAATATTCAAGGTCAGACAGAGAATGTTAAAAATCTTTCAAATTTTAGTAGAAAATTTCCATACAAAAAACTTGGGGGAGAGGGTAAAATTTGTGGGGGCATTGCATATCCTCAGGCTTCACTATGTGGTACCACTTTGCGCTAGTTGGTATACAAAGTAAAGTTCCACAGAAGTTTTATTGTTATTATTTATATAGAATTATGTCGTGAACCTTTAAATGAATGTGAATTAGATAAAGATTCTTCTTTTGAAAGCTTACGAAAAAAAATTGAAGTATATCCTCAGGAAAGCACTTTTCTGGATCGGTAGAGCGCTGTGAGAGGAAAATTAAGCTCCTGAACGAAAGAGTCAGCAGGTGGCTAGTATTTGAATTAGAAAATGTATGATGAAATAATATTATAACAATACTCAATCCTTCAAGTATTATATTCATTTTAATGGGAATATAAAAAATATTTATGAAAATCCAGTGATTTCATGGCAACTTGTCTCTAAGTTACCATTCCTTCTAGTGAAATAATTATTTACTCTCCGCACCTTTTCCGTAATATCGTATTGTTTGACAAAAATGTGGATGATTGAAATTATAATAATATAGATGCTGTCCAAATTTCATGGCAATTTATTGGCCTATTCATCAGCATCGGTAATGGATCAACCTGAGAGTGGTAATGAGTTGATCAGCCTGATTGGAACAAGATTGAAAATATCATCTAGTCTTACCTTTTTATATGAAACCATGTGTATAAAGTTTCTTCAGATTTATATTAGCCCGCTAATTCGAAAACTTCCTTGTTAACTTAGGAGAATAACTGTACTTAGGGTGGAAGAGAGGGATAATTATGATAGATTTTTGGAGGAGTTGATGGATGGGTACTTTCGGGGTACCATGGATTCTGGGTTTAATATAGCATTTTTAGTCTAAAAATTGAAAGATATCAAAATAGCGAAGTTGTTACAGTAATTAAATCAGTTTTGTGGATTTATATGGATGCAACTATTAGATTCTGAAAATTTACATGCCTTTCGAGCTAAAATTAAATATATTCGCACGACGGGAGATAAAAGAATTGGTATACTTGGGTTATTAACAATAACCATGGAAAATAATTGACGATACCGTTTGCTATAAAAACACCGTGCTGTATTATGTGTAATTTGCGCCAATGCATTATGTGTAATTTGTGAAAGGAGACCACTGCAATTAATGTTGTTCTTTCTCTATACTGATGCCCTTCTTGATTTCTTCTCACAGAAGCTGTTGAAATGCTCGTAAATCATCCTTGCGTACATGATTGAGTGGATATTTCTCTGAGTGGAAATGGTTTTCCAGAAGGCCGTTGTAATATGTCAGCTTTTAGATTTTGACCGAGTTTGAAGACCATAAACGCCATTGTATAATTGTTCGTCGAATATTGGACTGCACATTTGAATTAAGTCAGTTCCGTCGAGGCAAACGGCGTCAATGCCGTCATTATAAATGTGTATTATTTATCCTTGGCAATCAATTGCAATAAATCACGAGGAAGTAAAATTATGAAATCTCACTATTGTCTCCCTAAAAAATCGTCAGATGCTCCGTTCATTGTGAAGTGACCGTGGCCATCGCTTTGTCTTGTGAAAATGAAGTATAAACCTATTATTTAACCGTGACATATATAGAGATAACCTCGCCATAACTTCGTCTAATAGGAGTTCATGAACTTCCTACTCGGTAATAAATGTGCATGCTTAACTCAATGCATCACGAATGAGGGAGTGCGGAAAATGATAGAATATTAAAATATTTATTCAAAATTAAATTTAGAAAACCATATTCACCGCCGACATTGGAAATTATTGGATGCATATTTGATATTTAATTTTAGTTTTGCACTGCATATTTCATTTGTGTTCCAAAATTTTGGAAAGTTAGTGACCGATCCACTAATATTATAATTTCAAACGAGATTCTGGGTACCCAATCACCAACATGTTGAAAAATCTTGTATGATATACGACTCGACATGGTGGAATGGACATTGGTTAAATAAAAACACTGTAATATTTCCACAGGGTTTTTTCGAACACGACGCGTTTCGTTGTTATAACATTCTCAAGTGCATCATGTGCAGCCAGGTTCTTCCTTAAATATGTCCTAGTGCTAAAGACGAGGGGGGTCAAGAGGGAGGAGAGGGTTTGGGTCTCGGAAAGTGGGGATATTAAGGGTTGTGGAATAAACCAGGGGCGGATTTAGGGGGTCGCAGGAGTCATGACCCCCCAAATTTTATCAAAAATATGTAATTTTTATTACTTTTACAGTTATTGAATCTTTGTAAAGGATTAAAGTGAGTGTATATACCGTTTCATAGATTAATTCAAGTCCCAAACGCGAGAGAAGTTTGAGTTATATTTTCATTTGTATTTATCTTAAAGCGCACCACTCCCTAAATAAAAATTTTTACCTCCCTAATAAAAAAAATACCCGGGGGGTATTCCATACTCCCCGCACCCAAGTCGTGACCCCTCCTGCCAATATTTGATGCTGAATCCGCCTTTGGGAGATAGGGTCGTTTTTTTAGGGTATCCGGTGGAACGTTTCGTATTCGAATTAATCCTGTGGAAATATTGAAATGTTTCATATAACTAACACCTGGAAACCCGTTCTAAATTATATATCAGAAATGAGGGAAAGTACACTACGGCGGACAAGCCAATCCGGAACCAACGCCATGGAGCGTCACAGAGCTGACCAATCCTGAGTCACCGGACCAATTTCCTGGAAAAGAAATTAAAGATACTGAACATAATTTTACAAAAAGGTTATGTAAGGAAATAGATTATAATTTAGAAATCCCAAATAGGTTCATCATAAAATAAAAAACACTTCGTTTTATTCCACACTTTATTTTAAATAGTACGACCCGGGTCTCTGCATATTATGCTATCATCAGGTTTCTGCATATCAAAACCTGATGATAGCATGATATGCAGAAACCAGGGTCGTACTATTTAAAATAAAGTGTGGAATAGAACAACGTATTTTTTAATTTATGATGAGGCAGTTCCACAAAGTAACGTCAGAGATGGTGACTTATATCAAATAGGTTTAAATGAAATGAAGGGGACCATCAGATGTACTTAGGAAACATCTGCAACCAGTCGAATTCTTTGATTGAAAAATGACGTAGAGTGAATAGAATTGAGAAAAGTAGAGATAATGAGAAACGGCAGAAAGGGAGTCTTGTAGATTCTTAGAGAAAATCTTAATGATATTATTTATTCTTGCTTCTCTATGGATACTCATCGCTATAGTTTTCATCATCATCATTACTCAACAATCCTAAGATTGGTTTGACGCAGCTCTCCATTCCTCTCTCCTATCCGCTAGCCTTTTCATAGCGACGTATTTATCTCTTTTACATCCTTTATAACCTGTCCTAAGAAACTCATTCGGGGCCGTCCCTTGCCCATATTTAGTTCCACCTGTCCTTCAACGATTTTCTTCATAAGGCCTTCATGCCCCAAAATGTAGCCAAGTAAGTTCTGCAAACGAGTCCCGTCTTCTGCTTAAGGTTTTTAGGAGGCTTCTCTTTTCTCCCACTCTTCTTAGCACTTCCTCGTTACTTACACGGTCAATCCATTTTACTTATAGTTTTACCGTTAGAAAATTATTTAATGATATAGGTTGAATCTAGCAATCTCCTCCTTCGCTAATTTGATGCAAATGCATCAAAGGAGTGCAGGCGATGTATAGAATTAAATAATCCCGGATGCATTAATTTTTCGATGTAACTTTATTATAATAACTACGTATATAATAATTATCATCGTACTTAATTTTTTTTACATATTTAACTAAGTGTGTGCAAATAAATATTTGCATATTCTTGGCGTGCTGGTCATTTATAAAACCCTCTATTTAAAAAGTATTATTCTCGTACAGAAGTATTTCTCAAAATTGATTGCTTTCAAATCATAATTCTGTGCATATTGCTGTAACATATTTCAAATAAAAATTTAGTATATGTTTAACTAATTTTACCATTACTTGTCGAAGAAGTTATTCGATTCGGCTATTTGAGAAAATTTTCGTGGAAATGGGTTTTTTTTAACCAATGCTAGGTAAATCAAATAGAACAGCCTAGATATTTATTAAACTACTCGGCTATGCTATACGTTATGTGTAAAGAGTGCTGAACAACTAACTCTATGATTTCAGAAGTTTATTATTATTTTTTTATAAATTTGTCTATATGTATGTTTATGAGCAAGTTTCGAAATGTATGATTATATTTATTTTTTATTCGTCCCGAAGCTAAAATTTGGTTCTGATTCTTTTGTTGCCGAAACCATGTGCATTATTGTTCCGTATAAAATAAGTGAGAAGAGCATCATAGATTACAAATCTTCACCATTTAAAGCCGGAAACTACGCCTTATTATGAGTCGTTCCGATTATAATGCTTGAAATGCCTATGTATAATTTGGGTGACTGCGCCAATGAAAAGCGTCTGTACTAATATTATTGGACGATGTCAATGATTTAGTTCGTGCTTTATCATGGGATTACTGCTGGCATTGAGCATGCGCCAGAGGATTAACATCAGACGTATTAGCCGCGCACTTCCTCGCGGACAATTATCGCTTTTAACTCCATTGCCCAATCCTTTCGATCCTTATTTACCTCGTAATCGAGTTTCGACACCCTGGCGGGGTGCGCGCACAAAGAAATAACCCATTGCTAACAGGCCATTTCCAGCTGCAGAGGTGCTATTACGTATTGCTGCATCACCTCCGCCCTCTGTGCATATTTTTAATACTTTTTTATTCAATAGGGTAGTTTCCTTCATCAAAGAAAACGAAAGTCATTGATTGCGATTCGTTACCCACCATTACTGAATTCATAATATACAAATTATTTCGTTTTAGAAATACCGGTTTAGACGAATGGCAATGGTCCATTTTTATCCTCATTTGAAAAGGGCCAGATTGGCGCCCATGCGATGCCACTCCACGTGACATCACAGGGACCTAGTTTCTATACGAGAATATAGGAGTTATACGTCGTCTGAGGTTACCAATGCATGCATGAGGCGCAGAGCTCAGGGAAACATGTCTTAATAATCACTTATTAAAACTGGCTAAGGTCGGAAAGTTTTCTTCATTTGATAAGGTATTAATAATCCTTATTTAAGCCAAGCGCTACCAGCCAGCAGGGTACTCAGCTACCCTCTAGCAGCCTGCGTCGTATCAGCGCTCAACTCGCCTCAAGGTCACCTCACAAGGCGGCAGCGGGAACCAGAAATACGTCACACGGAGAGATTTCCCTACATTCATACTTACGCGTCGCGTTTTCGCGCGCTAGAAAAGTTTCACTTTTCATTTAATCGCGAAAAATAGATATCGTCATTTAAAAATCTAAAAGCGTGAAATACGTACTCCAGGAGTAATAATCTTTCGATTTAGGCAATAAAAAAATAATAGGAAACCACCCTATTGCTGTTATGTTCGGAATTATAATCGTGAACCTTTTCATCTTCATCAATGTTAATTTTTTTAGATTTCTTATACTTATTCCTTCAATTCAGTATCTTCTATTTTCTTAAAAAGATATTTATTCTAAGATAAATTACCTTCAGTTATGTAAATGAAAACTTTGAAGTAATTTAAAGGGAAATACTAACTAAAAATGTGTTTTAGCTTTTTATTCTAAGTTAAGGGGCATGTAATGCGATGAAGTCATTGGTAATGGCCTATAACATATAAAAATCTTCGTGATAATGTCTCGCGTGAATTCACTAAAAATCCAGTTTGTTACGGCGTTTGTCGAAAATACATTGGTTGCGTGCAGTGGCTCTAGCGGTAAGGCTTACGAGTGATGACTTGTGCCGTCATCCGTCTTCTGTCCAATGAAAAGCCGTTTGGCGGCGCTGAAGATTTTCCAAAGATTTTCATATTTTTATTGCAATATAGCGACTAAATGCGTTATTTTATACGCTATATTTTAAGTTTTTAACACTCCCCTTACCATGAGTAACACAAAAATGCAATTATTTTACGATATTAATTTTAGTTCGTAATCCCATTGCAGTTCATTTATGAAACCTCTGTGGTGCCAGTAGTACTTCATACTCTCCAAACGCTAAGAAGAATTAGTACTGAGTGTGGCTTAACATTTATTTTCACATTCCTTGCTTTTAATTTCGTGAACTTCTCTTTAGAATATTCAATAACATATTTGAATTATTCCTCAATTGCATCAATTTTAGTACATGACCAAGTGCAATTCTTTGAATAAAGTACTCAAGGCGACTGGTGACACTTCGCATTGTTCGAGTTGGTAACAAGACGGAAAAATGGGGAGTACCGGTATTAAGGCAGTGTTTCACAGAATAGCTGAAAATATAGTGGCGAGACGTAGAATATTTAACGTTACTTAAAATAGATTGTATTTTTATAATTCATCTACTAGTTGCTTTTAGGTTAAATGATATGCTCTTTAATAACACAGTGCCAGCATAAGACCAGGTAAACTGGATTTTTGGTTGAAGACACTACCGCTCGACCAATATGATTTCCTGACGTATTGATTACTTTGAATTTGAACTTTTCTGGGTACCATTAGAGCATATAGAGAAGACCATTGTATACGTTTATCTCCATCTATTTATAGATATCTATTTGCATCTGAAACAAAAAAATCGCTTTTTTCACAAGGATCGGTCGTGTGTAAGCGTCGCGCCTTATTAACCCGAGTGATAATTCATTGTAGCCACTTGAATGAATTTAGGTGCCCTGAGACAGAGGCTAAATTATCTTTTCTCAGATTTTGCATCAACAAAACAGGTTCTATGAACATTATGAACAAGTTCTCCGGGAAGTCCTCTTTGTTAAATTTAAATGATATTTTTGAATTACAGCTGTTTAGCGTAAGATTTTGTGTGAGAATCAAACCTAGTTATTTGCACAATATAAAAGAGGTCTGACTAGAAGCTGATTGTGTTGAAATATGTGAATTTATTCATTATAGCGAAGGGCTTACCTCCACATATTGCTTAAATTTTTGTGTTCTCAAAAAGGGCCATTTGATGCTATTTCGCACATAAATTGCCTGAGGCGATTAGTGATAAATCGCAGTGTTCGAGAAGGTAACGAGAAAAAAAGTGGGAAATACCTGTATTAAATCAGCGTTTCATAGAATAGATGAAGATATAGCAGCTAGACGGAGAATAATTAAATTTTGCCGGGTTAGACAAAGGGGAATACCTCAAGAATACGTAATGGAGAATAATTGAAATGCATTTTATGTGCTCGCCTATGCATATACGATGAGATTCAGCGGAGATTTCCATATTCTATGTGGAAGGGTTTGAAATAGAAATGCGCCATGTGGGAGTGTAAAATACGAATCGCTTCATGGAAAATTAGAGTGATGATTTACATGGAGACGCTTCATTTCCTGTCGTTCGCATTTTTTTCTAGCATGGTCATTATCGCATTCCAAGCTTTGCATTAGTTTCCCGAATTATTTTTTTAAAGAATCTCATCATGAATGCGATCATAGGTGAGCGAACAATTATTCATTAAGTACATTTATTAATGGCTTCACGATGTTCACAAACTGTGGTTAATTCCTTTATATCAATTGGCAAGATCTCCAATCACAAATATCTATGCCCTGAGTGATGAAGAACTCGCTGAAGTGGGATTCGAGTCCATATCCTCTAGGTTAAGAGGGCGAAGACTTAACCTCGTCGTGGCAGAGGCTGAAAGGATTTTTGGAAGCCTTTGTTCATAAATGAAGTACTTTGTACGTGATTCGATCGTTTCAAACAACAAGAATATTTTTTCGTCATTTTGCATATGTAGTAGCGTACGGATAACGAAATAACTCGGCTCCATGGTAAAAAATTCATAGTCCAGTTAAAAAACAGTGCCTCTAGAGCGTGTTACTGACTTGTAGAGTAGCTAGAACTAGGCTTTGGGAGGGGTTGGGATGGATGGAATTGATTGACACGCAACACATGGTGACAGTGAAACATGCAAAGTGAGTCCTGGGTTTTTTAACGAAATAAACCGGTTAGAATTCGTTACTTGTGCTATTTTAAACTAAAAATTTGCATAAATCAGAGAGGCCAAGGAAGTAGGAAAAAAGTTTTAAGGAAGTAGGATTGCAGAGATGCGAATATATTTTTATTTTTAGCTCCTTGGGGGGTTTCTATCCCTAGCATGTGTTTACGCCACTGTTGCTGAATATCCTTTGCATTGCCTCCAGTGATTAAGAGAAAATTGAGTTCGTTTCTTAAATCTACATTAACATGAAATATTTTATAATTTTTATGAGATAAAAAATTAGAAGAATGGTATCATGTCTAGCAATTAAGCCCATTTTCATCTGTTTATGCCCTACCTAGGAGATTTTGAATATACCTGAAGATTGATCTGATTGTAAAATGTACCTACCTTAAGGTACAGCCACGATTATCCCTGTGATTCGTCAAATCCTCCTCTATGCCATCCAACCATTTATAACTCAGTCTTCTTCTACTTCATTCTTCCTCTGGTTTGCCTCCATTCACATTTTAGGTACCTGCATTTTCCCAGCCAATTCTTTGCTCATGCGTTGCCCATCTGACTCTTAGTCTCACTCAAAAATTGTCACATTTCGCGCATATCATTTATGAGAGGATCGTTATATAAGAGGCCAAAGAAAAGGTTTGTGTAGAGTCTGATCTGGAGTGCAGCGTTTTACGCTGTGGAAACGTGGAGACTGAGGGAGGAGGACGAAAGAAGACTGGGGGCGCTCCAGATGTGGGTGCGGAGAAGAACGGAAGAAGCAAATTCGACGGAAAGAAGGAAGAAAGACGAAGTGCTGGACGTAGTGGGTGAGATAATTACTTTTACTAATACAAATACAGCTTCTTGATGGTATACGGAGGAGACAGAAGGTACGAATGGAGGGAGTGCTTTGAGAATCGGGGAGGGAGTACTGAAAACGGTGTTGGAGGGTAGAATTTCAGGTAAACGAGGGAGAGAAAGGGATAGAATATAATTTTTAACCCTCCGTCAGTCGTGTCATATTTTGGAACGTAATGTGACGCGCGGCGTCTCACAGACGCCATTTTGGAATAGTTAAAGAAAATACGTGACAGTTGAGATAACTGTTTTAACTTCAAAAAAATCATTCATATAATATTTAATTCCATGCATGGGCATCAAATGCATGCATAATAATGATGGAGATATCCATATTAATGAAATACTTAATACTTACATGTTTTTTTACAGCAATAATAGTTTCATTCCTGTGATATATTGATTACAAAAGTCGTGTACCCCAAATGTATTGCTATAAATAGTTGTTGATAATGTTTGGTTGAACAATTAAACGCATTTCAAAACTTCACAGTCAATATCGCGAAGGAATTAGCATATAATGTATTGTACCTCAAGTTGACTACTAGACGCCAAAAGCAACAAAATATTCGTATTAATTCCAGAAAAGCGGCGAAACATAAAATCATATTGGTGACTAATTCAGTGACTAATCAATAATTGGGTAGAAGGAAGGACAGTTTCCTAAATTTGAAAACACGATGTGAGGAAAGAGAAGAAAATGGTTTGGCGTCTGTTAGACGCCGCGCGACCAGCGGAGGGTTGAATAGGATGCAAGTGAGTAGGCTTTAGTATGAATTGAAGATGGACTTCCATGTAGGGAGGGGAGACTCACAGAACACTTCTTAAATAATCCATGTGAAACTACCTTAATCTGTAGAATACTTTAATACCTGATTACTTGATTCAGCCCAGCAGTGGCGAAGCGAGGGGGGGGATAAAACCCCCCCCCAGAGCTCAGAGAAAGTTTTAAGTTTAATCCATTTTACTTATTTGGATCAGTATTACTTATACAATAGTGTTAATGACTTATCAAATATCCCTCAGAAAGCCGTAAAAATCGCCATTTTGAATCATTATTCTTCAAAATTTTCTGGATGAGGGCCCCCGCAAATCTTGCTTACCCTGGTAGGTATGCAATACCCCCCACACCCGTAAGTATTAGTTGCGCCTAAAACCCCCCCTAGCCTTAATTCCTAGCTGCGCCCCTGCAGCCCAGTAAGTTATTCAACTGGAGAGATGCCGACCCTGATTTTGATTCTTCGCGTCATCGCGCGCAGCTGTAAACGAGGGGAATATTTTATTGCAAAACGCGGCAACTCGTGAATGGTGCCTCGTGTCATCTCATAAATTCCGCTTTGACCGTGGTGCCCACGCCGAAGGAAATTAAATCCGCCAAGCGTTCACGGAGATTATCTCCCACAGAGTGCTCACTCCTTTCGTAGTTTCCCAGTGTCGGTGAATAGCTCATCTCTAGGTAGGTGCGGAATTCCTATCTCGTGACTGCGGTGACGTGCAATTGTTTGTTTACCCGCATCTCGCTTTTATGTTCTCTGCGCCAGTACTTCACGGAAGTAGGAAGGGGTTTATACTCAACTGTGCGACGAGTGTGGTGACTATTTCGCTGTTGGACAATTTTACGATCGCTAACGGTGATAACGTATGTACCTTAGCCATCACCCGACGTTGCACCTTCTTCAGTTTCAATGTTACGTCTTCTGTTACGCGAAATGCCTTGGCTTCGGCGCAGTAATCTTTGACCAGTGTACTGGGAACAATTGAGCGAAAATTTTAAAATTTAAATAACATATTCGAATTTCTCCTTAATTGCATTAATTTTCAGTCAGAGAGTGTATTTTTTATTTTAGAATGGGATAATGCCAAATACAGTGGAACTTGGGTAATTCGATTGTCAAGGGACCAGTAAAAACTTCGAATCATCCAAAAATTCGAATTAAAGAAGTCCTTAATAAATAGGTCAAGAACAATAAAATTCATATTTCCAATTAAAACTCTTTATTAAATTGACACTCTTGAAACGCCTATTGACAAGATTGAAGTAACCTTAAAACAGGAATATTTATTTCAACAGCCGACGGAGTAAAGTATAGTAAAATTTTTATTCTAACCTTAAAATGTCCTCAACAACATCTTAACTGCTATTCACGACCACTTAACTCGTAATGGTATACGTGTAGACAAGATGTCATAGCATAATACACTAGAATAGAATCATGACAACCAGAGATTAAAAACATTGAATGATTACTGTATTAACTTACAGAATATTGAAAAATAAACCAAGATTAGAATTCATATCTTAATTTGATACGACAAAAATTCGAATAATCCGAAGTAAAATTCGAAATATCCACGATTCGTTTTAGCATTGTTTGAATACAAAGTGCTCGGGACCAAGAGAAATAATGTAATTAAAGAATTATTTCGAATTAAAGAAGTTCGAATTATCCAGCTTTCACTGTATCTGTACTTGAAATACCAAATACAAGATGCATCCAGGTCGCGTATTTGAAATAGCAAACGCAAATTACAAATGCATTACAAATACCTATTTTTAAATACACGTATTTGAACTACTGCCTAGCTCTGCTTGTTTCAGTAATTACCCTCTTTTTATGATGGATGGCTTGGAACAGGGCAAGCTCGACGTACAATGGACGATGTACTTCACTCTATGGATATGCACCCCCGATAGGACCAATAACTGTGCTTTTAATTTTACCAAATCGATTTCTTTTTTTATTACCACAATTTATATACCAATACATACTAATAAACAAAAATCAATAAATTAATGCATGAAGGTGTGACGGCCGCACCTCCTGCCTCGCCGCCACACCGCTTGCCCGGAGGCAAGTTAAAGCGCGCTCCGTCATTTCATCTTTCCAACAGTCCAGATAGCCCAGCGGTAGAGCGGTCGCCTCCCAGGGTTCGTCGCGGCCCGGGTTCGATTCTCCGTTCCGGAAAGTCTCATTATTTAATTTTTTTGGCCTTCTATAATTCCCTTCTAGAAGATTCTTTAATGTTCAAGAAAAGTAAGATAGAACATTCTGGAAGTGGGCAAATTGAATAAATACTGCGGCCTTTCGGCCGGCAGTTCAGTGTGGAATTGTACACGAATCAATAAACATCGTCCAAACCATTCCATCGAATCTTCATTGATAGCAGCCTACTTCGACGCCTGCTACAAAGGCATGAACGGATTTTACAGTGTTTTTTCACAATAATAAAATCACAAATACAAAAAGATCTCCATTGTACACAAAAAGGAAACAAGAATTTTGCTTTGAATTGAATAAATTGCAATGATTATTCATGGCCCAAATGAAGATACAAGAAAATATCGAAACGTTGGCAAACATTTTTGCATTTCATTTCCCTGACCTGTACTCCAAGACTATATCAGTTACACAGGCCAACAAAAACATTTTGTTTGAAAACTTTTTTTATTTTAATAGCTGGTCTTTATAGATTTTTATGTACCGCAGCCAAACCTGGCCTTAGTTTTTTTGTATCACCCATTTTTTCCAAGCAATATGTATTTTAATATTTTGTCTAATATCCCTATACGGTATATAGAGAAATCAATGAAACACTGTGTTACGTCACAAAATTGTTTGTATTTACTGTTAAATTACTTACAATAGTAATGTAGCGTGATAATACAGGTAATAATAATAATCAACTGAAATTGGTGTACATTTTCTTTCCCTTTTTTCCTTGAAGCTTCTTGTGCACCTTTTTCTGCGATGAATCGCTTGCTGAACTTCTCGGTGAAGTACCAACAGTAATCCCCATTAACTTCGTTAATTAGACCTACTTTTTCAATTTTATTTTAGCTAAAAAAAAAGTGTTAAATTCTAAAAATATTGCTTGATTTTATAAATTTAACTGTAAAATATGAATAAATGGTGGGTTATATAACTTTTTAAGCATCAAATTTGGGTTCAGCAACTTAAAAAACATAAGAATAAGGTATTTTCAGTGAAAAAGTTTTTTCATCGTTGGCCCGTTATTTGACTTTTACTTGAATACGTACCTTGCTTCAGTCGTTATCCTCTTTTTCTGATGATTGGCTTCGAGTAGGGCATGCTCGACGTACAACGGTGATGACCCTTGACTTATTCCGAAGCATTGGGTCCGATCATCAAGTCGACCTCGTGGGACGGCACCGCAAGACGGAGACGCAATTCTCCTCGGGCACGTTTTCGATCAGGTGGATTGCGCCTTTGATGCTGCACGCTGAAAAGAACGACGCTCGCAAACTCACGTGCTAGAACAGCACGGATTGTCAAGTCTCAAAGATCCCGCGACAAAGGCTAACGAATCTTAAAAATCGGAGGCGGGACACTTTCGGGTGAAGGAGTGGGTAAATTGTCGACGCAAGCGACAGGTTAATTCTCCAACAGCGAAATTCATATATACATATCTAGAGACTGCACTGCGTGCTTCCTATATAGGCGTATGGAGGGAGGTGCTAGGACAACCGCCGTTAACCTGTGCAGGAATGCTTAAAAAATAGTGTCATCACTTAAACAGAAATCAGTAAGAGAATTCGTTAGACGGAAGGGAAAGATCAGCTATAGTGAAAATAATAATACGAAATGAAAGTAAAAGGTATTATAATGTACAAATTTTTTAACCCTGAACTAAAAAGTATGCAATTAAATTTTTATTCAATCAATTTTTCAGTGAACTTTGAATGTATCAACTTTGTTGTAATGACTTTCTTTCATTTTCACGGATTTTGGTGGCCAATGTCAACTAATCTCAATATTCGATTTTATATTCTGAATAACAATCGAGATGGAATAAAAGTCGTAATAAAAGTGTTACAATAATGCATTGCCATCTGGATATGAGTTATTCTGAAAATTTCAGCTTGATAGCTAATCAGAAAGGGGGTAAAAATTGAGTTCTGAGATTTGACCCGGACAAGATGACAAAAAAACAAAGCGAGTTTATAAAAAGAGTTATCAAAGATTTTTCCCTCATTCAACCATCCCCTTAGTAACTAAAAATATAAAAAAAAACGAAAGTTGCAGCACACTTTTCTTGAGTTGATGACGTCATTAGAGTCTCGCAGCAATGACTAGATCAGAGAGAGAGAGAGCAGCTCAAAAGGAAAGGATCGCTCATGTGAGTGTAAACTACAAATAACCACATGAGGCCCACAAATATTACAAAAGTGGATCTTCATTTCGGCCCTTAAATGTGTCGTCACTCACCGCGCATTTAAAAGGGTTTACAGAGGTCGCCACTCGCGACACTGACGGACCAAGGTCGGTAACCGACCTTGTGACGGACTAATTGAGCCGAGTTTCACGGAGAAATAAGTTAATAGTCAGGGGTGACAATCGAAATTTACATTAATGAATGAAGTGCAATTCTTGTTACACTACCGGTGACGTGCGGTCCGGGAAACCGCAATATAACAAAAATTCATAAAACGTTGCAAATTCATTTTCATTGCTCAGTTTAATGTTTAATTGACTGATTAACTATTTTTAAACTTATATTTAATATTATCCATTCCCAATACGAACCAATTTTTCAATAAAAATTATTTGAAACAGGATCAAAAAACTGATATCAAAAACACTCGAGTTGTTATTAGTATTGTACTTTTTTAAATTAAGTACTTAATTTTCCATGTAATGCCAATAAAATTCTTCCTCACAAATTATTTATTATTACTTTTCTTGAAAAATCACTAGGAATCGTTTTTTACAACTTTTTGAATCATTCCCACCAGCATTACGTTTATCGGTTTTTCCAATTTAGTGACGTGAGATCTCACAGACCGCTTATCAAATTCAGTTGAAAATTTTCGGAAATAAATTACAAGAACGTTAAATTTTGAGAGTGATATGTCCTTATTATACAAAATTATGACGCTCAGGAGGATTATAGATATTTTAAAATATTAATTTTGAACATATTGATAATTTTAGAAACGCAGCGGTCTCTCAGACCGCACGTCACCGTTTAAGGCCTTTTTAAGCATTATACAGCAAGATATTGGAAAAAAGCGGATCGCATAGCACTCATCACCGCGCCGCGGAAATTTTTGAAAGCCGATTAAAATGCGACCGAAGTGGTAGCAGAAATCAGCCCTCTATCATTGAAAGGAATTGGGCCTCATCTATGCTGTCCCCATGACGAAGTCCATGGAAAATACCGAGGAGTAACGGAATTAATAAATCTCCGCTCGTTTATTTGATAGACGTCACCTTTTCTTCAGTTACTATATTATTTCAAGCCTTGAGTTCATTAAAATCCACGCCTAGCATGCTTTATGCAACTCATTTTATCTCTTCTTGTCCCGCGGTTGGAGGGTTACAAGGCTGAGAGACCTTGAAGTAGTTTTTATTGTTGTTATGGAGATAATTTTTTATCCAGGGATGAAATGCCTTGACGCTTGGTATATTTCTTCTTCCCTCCTCTCCTCCAGCTGTGTTGGTATTTGGAAAAGGCGGAAAACAATTGGAGACGCATAAAAATATTCTCACAAGGTAGGTATTTCGAATAATATTTTCACAATCTATTGATCCCCATATTTGAGAGTCTTATTCTTTGTGGTCTGCCTGAATTCGTGACCGCGATTCTTATCCGCGGAATACATAATTTTTATGGATTGATGATTTTACCAGATATGGCGACATTGGATTCATTGAAACTAGTTGGAAGCCTCCATGATATGGCTAACTTAGGTATATTGTGGAAATAAACGATACCGTCGTCGTCAGCCAATCACTTGGTCTCGGATTTTGCCATTCAAATCAGCTACGAAGAAAGCATTCGTAAGTTAATTAGTAATACGTATGTGCCTTATTTTTGTGGAAGTGAAATGCATTGCATTTTAAGAATCATTTCATAGATGACTCTGAACGATCCAGTCAGTATAATTGTAATATCTTTCCCCCAACATTGTTCTCCTTACCGCACTTGTGGAATATGCAAATTCAGTCATACACTAGTTGAACTTGTTTATTACTTTATGTAGGTAACTTCGTTTTTATTATTTTTATCAATTTTTATTGCAATAAGTAAAAATGTCCTGTTTCACGGCGTTAAATGATAATTTTTCCGCAATGCATGGAAACTGCCAGAATTCTTTACAAGACGTCAGAGTTATTTTTTTGCTTTAACCCAAGCTATTATTTATGAACTATGCTATCTGTGAATAGAAATGAAGCTAGCTGCATACATAACCTTCTTGTCCTGTGGATTTATTGACTATAAAACACCACTCTCTTACAACGATAACAACAACAAATACATATGCCCAGTAAAGCCGTATAAAATGGTAGAGGACAGTTGACAGGCAGATGTTAAGTTGTTAAGTTGGAATAAGAATATGGTGATAAATGACTGAGATTATGAAATTAAAATTATCTCATCTAAAATTATCTTTGATGGATGTTACCATAATAATATGCCATCACTATCATTACTATTGAACCATCATATATATGTCGTATCACTAACACTGCATACATAGTATCCACGTGTCAATGAGAGGAGTCAGAACCTTGGCCGTGAAACCAGATTTTCCCTGTACAAGTTTATTCCACTGAATGACATGAAATGGACTTTTTCAGATTATTATTTTGCCCATATTTTCGCCCTACCATAATTAAGATTGCTTATTTAGTTAAGTTGAATGTACTTCATCGAACTACTTAAGGTGCTTTATAGTTTCTCGCTAATTTTCCTATTTTGTTTCACATAGTGTAGATATCCATGATTTTTGTGTGCATGTGTATCATATGGCTGTGCCCATAGCCTTTTTCCATGAATGGATTACAGAAGAAAGAAATGATAGAATTGAAGTACTTTCTATCGTCTATTAAGTACTTTCTATTGTCGTCAGCTTTCTATGAAGCTTGCATGTGAAGAGTTCCTTAGCTAGTAAAGTAAGTTTCTTATTGTTCAATGCCTAAATGGCTGGAAATGAATAAAAATTCCCCAAGAAGAGGTTTTTTTTGTCCTTCCTTACCGATAATGATTGGGCGATTTTGAATGCCAGTCTTTGAATCCAAATATTTTTTAAATTCCTTCCGCTCTTCGGCGAGTAGGTACTATGTTAATTCACCATATCTGAAACTTTCTGGAGAAAAAATCTGTTGAGTAACCGTCCTTAGGGGAAAAACCGGATATTATTGGCGTCTTTCCTAATTCTCACTTCAAAATCCCGCACGAATCAGAACTTAACCGATTATTACCTTAAGTGATACCGTGAGTATATATGTAAGGATAGATTTAAGGGATTTATTTAGGCTGTGTGATGTTGAGCGGCTAAATCAGTAATTCAGAAATATTACTGACTAGAGGATTGGAGGGTAGAAATGAAAAATGAAATCCATTATTCCTGGACAAGGTGTCCCTTAGGAGCACATATGATTTTAAATATCTTAGAGTCAATTTGTAGTGTATACAATGGGAAAATTTACATGATGCATCAATATCATAGTACTCGACGTATTATTTAGCAAAATATTTAACAGAAAGGAAAATGCATGAATACGGATAAAAATGTCTGATTGAATACAGTGTAGCACAATGCTTATTTAACTTACGACATTTAATTCACCGAGGGGGAATCAAAGGGGTGTGGGGGAGAGAAAGAGAGGGGGAGAGGCGACAAGGGCAAGGAGAGGCGCCTTAAATGGAAGGATGAGGGGGAATTTAAAAATAGCCTATATTCCGACGGAATCCCAATGAACGATTTGTCAACACTTCATTTCTAAAGTATAGCCAAAGTTTCCATAAGTTGGTGCCTTTTATCTAATACAATTTAAATGCCCACAACTGCCGATTACTTCTGGAAACTCATTATAGCGGAAAGGTACACGTAATTTGCAAATTCGGCTTAAACAGAGCGGAATATATATATCATGGCAATTCTTTTTAATTGAATTGCATTTTCAGAAGGTAGGGTGGAAGGAAGGAGAAAAGTCTGCCTCTTATATTAGCCTACAATTTTTATCTGGAGTGATTAACCGTGTAAGGTATGCTAACGTAGACGTGTGAAGAATACTCCTAGGTTTTTGTTGCCCTTTACCCGGGAAAATTTTTCTTTTTATATTCGTATACGATCAGATGGCCCTCATCAATCTTAGAGCCATGCTTTGTGGCTCTCCCTTTATAATTTTTCCGAGTATTTTATCCTTTATCAAACTAGATTGCTTGAGCATTTGAGAATAAATATCTTTAAGGGCGACACGGAGAACATAATTTTTGTTATTCAGCCGTAAAATCAAAATGTAGGAGTAAATAAAATCATTATTATTATTATTAATTATTTTTCCACAAGATTTACTTGGAGGTCTGCCAGTGTCGGGCCTTGCCAAGACGCTGCCTCAAGTTATAATTCATTTAAAAACAGTCTAACTGTTCTACATGTATCCAGTATTACAGATTTTTGAATGTTATATATTGTGTTTCTTTTAATTTTTAATTGTTCAATTCCAAAATTAAGTGATGAATGTATTATTCCTGTTGATGATATTACTATGGGGATGATGGTGATCACGTCCTGTTTCCAGATAGTTTTTATTTGCCTTGCGAGGTCTTGATATTTTTATTACTATTTTACTTATTTATGGATGTTTTTTATTACTATTATTGTTATTGCTAGAGCCCCTCTATATTTCCAGGTTCGACCGAAGCGATAAATGAAATGAGATATATTGCTGAACGGATAGATTTGGGAATTCGTTTTTTCCCCGAACCATAAAGGAATTTTATAAATACAAGCCGCAATTTTGTTTGAGCATTTGCTTTTTATATGTGACTGGTATCCTGACATCCCCTGCCACTCGCTTTTTTAGTTGGCTTACGGGGTAGTAGATAGATGTGGATGAACTTCCAGCATTCCCTTTCCTTTCACTGCACAATTCATCCTCTCGTGTCGCCTCTACATTTATCCATTCCCATAATGCTATTTTCCTTGAGCTATGTGAGCATAAACTCACGCTTCTTCTTCAGATTAGATGATTTTTATTTCGTGCGTACTACGTCGAGGCTTACTTTTAGCCTTATCAAATAACGAAATAGGCAAGCGCCTTGCCTATGGAGAGATGGTCTATCAACGTTAGATTCTCATTTCTCTCCGTAGGTAGAGTGAGGGCGTTTGAGGAAACCCCGACTTCAAACTCAAGAAGTTTTTTTAGATGACGTGGTTTAAGTAACTTGGCGTTACTAGGCGACGCTGCGCTTTTTTCTGCTGGGGTGCGTAGAAAAAAATTGTCTGAAACAAGATTCCACCATTTTGTGTATCTATGGTTAATAATACTAACACAAGGTACAATCTTTGTAAACACGGAAATTGGGGAGCAAGAAATTTATATTAAACTGAAGTGATAGTTTTCCGTTCCTCTATCTATTTAGTGCAGTATAAGGTTATATTTAGAAATTTATCGAATGGGCTTCGAATGTTTTTCGCTAAATGTGTTCAAATTGGACACAGGGTTGGATTTAGGGGGGTTCTAGCATCCCTAAATTGTATAAAAATTTTAAAATTGGTATTAATGTACCAATTTTTGTATCCTTATGAAGGAGTAAAGTGAGTGTGGAAGCAAATACACGGGTACGAGTCCCAAACGTGAGAAAGGCTTGGAGTTGTATTTATGGCAGCATTCATCGCTGTAAAAACGCCCCTCTCTCCCGGGGGGGGGGGGGGTATTCCATACTCCCCGGACCCAGGTCATGACCGCACCCACAAATTTGATGCTAAATCTGCCTATGAAATGTACCCCATACATTTGCATATTACACACATGCAAATATAGGTAAAATATTACGCGGAATCTTATGCACGCGTTATTTGAGAATTTTCATACGAAGTTTCAATAACCTGGCTGGAAAGAAACATTTTTAGGATTCGGTCCGAATTTTTCGATATCAACCCATTGTGCCAGCGTTTTGACCTCTCATCCGCCGTACTAACAATTCCTTGACATCGCAGACCATATCGACGAAGTACTCTGGTATGTATCTTAAGGAGAAAGGAAGTGTTTCCTTTAGATATATGCACAATTTCCACAATAACTGTGGGAAAGCGGAATTGTCATTTATTTCAATTTTTCGAACTTCCACTATATCACACCTAAGTCGGTTGAATTTATATTCTAGTTTTGAACCCGGGCCCTCATGTGTTTGAGAAACAGTAATCATCGCCCTAATCCGCTATTTTCTCACCTCGCGCAACTCGCATTCCTCGTACGCAATCATTTCAGAAGTCCACCGGCCGCCGCATAAAAATCCCCATTTTCCGGGATTCAAAATGGAGTCCTTGGCGTGGGAATATCACTAACCACTCCTCACGCATCAGCACGACCTACTTGCGATGCGAGCCCGAGATTTCTAGACTTCGCTCTTGAACTTTCTTGGTGATGTTCGGGCTAACCAATGGCAAGGAAGTGTCTTGTCTCATGTCAGTGTGGCGACTGCAAATTCTCCCTAGTGGAATCGTTCGCAACTCATGCGCGTCTCTTAAGCACAACAAATAGAGCGTTTCGGTTACCGTAATGCCGTACGGATTTAATAAATCCACTGTTGCCTCAATCGATTCTTTAAAATGGACGGCGTGAACTGAGGAGATGGTGATGTGAAGAATATTTACTTGGTTTTATGCGGTATTTTGTTGTTGTGGATAGAAATTTTATTCTATTGGTAACTTTACATCGGATTTTAGGGATATAAGCGTGAAAGTTGTGACATGTTATCCTGAGTTTTGCAAAAATGCGATTTTATTTAGGGGAATTCGATGTTATTTTCTCCATTCAATGATTAGGAGTAGAGAGATCTTATTCGCTGTCATGATGTTACCACTAAATAGTTACATCTTTAACATTTAAGGTGGTGACATTATAGGTGAGGTTTCATGCGTGCTGATTCCGTATTGTGGCTGCTCAAAGAACCTCCAATCATGTAATTGTATCTCAATAAACCTTGTCTCTCAGTAAATTAATTTCTTTATTTGCCTTAGCGTGGTTTTTGGTCTTAGGTTTCCATAACTCTTCGCGTTAAATGATTTATATGGGTCTCTTTCTTATTTCTAGTCCTATTTTTCCTGAAATGGTGTCCATATACGGAATCAAAAATGACCATCGTGTTTTCTCCGCTAATTTTTCTATTTAATTTAAATTTTAATTACTCTTGCTAATCCAAAATATTTTTAATGTATCGTACAAATATCGCGCAATCATTATTTTTCCTAAAAATTAAGTTTTTGCATTAGTTTATTTAATTAATTAAGTTAAATTCATCTCAGAATTGTTACTGATTGAGCAAACTAATAAGGCCTTTTATTTCAAAGTTGGTTCTTAAATCAATCTTAAAAATAAAATATTAGGGTGATTAAAAGAGCTTCTAGATATAAGGAGAAATTAATGCCAATAATTAACATATAAAAATTAAATTAACAATAATGGAGTCACTTTCCATTAGAAGCTTGAGTTATCTATGAGGTTAACATTTCCAATGAGTTTTTCGAAAATTTATTCCTATTAAAAAATCATAAAAACATTTTTTGGACTTCCGCTAACAGAAATGAAAGGCAGTTTAAACTTATCGTAGAAATAAATATATTTCCAACATTTGATGTAAATGTGCTATAAAAAAACAAAGAAAAATTGTTTATATTTGGCTTCAATTTTTCCGTGGTGCAACCGTTAAAGTGATAGTTAATGAGTGTCGATTGTTAAATATGGCAACGCTGTGTATCCTCGGTAGCACGCGTGCAGTTCCGTATTTTATTCACCACCTGTAATGGGAGGAATATGCAATTAATAAATCAAAGACCTTCACTGCGTAGGAGAGAGGAACAATCTGTTGTTCCGCTATGTGTAGAAAAGTTGCATCACTGAGAGGGAAACCCTTATCAAAGATGTGACATCTTGCGAGACGGCGTACGATTATTTTAATCGTAAGAAAACCCAGTGGTATGTGGGATTACCTTTGGAAATTTTACAGCTGCTGCTTATGGAAGAGCACAATAAAATCAAATATTATTCTAGCTCTTGGATATTTCATCTTGCATAGTATTACCAAAGCTCTTTCGTCAATGGGGTAGCTAGGAATTTCGTTCGGGAGGAGAGTCCAAAACCAAAGGAAATATTTTTTGAAAACAGAGTACTAAGTAGAGGGTTTTTAACTGATTTTAACACTTTTTATAATAGAAAAAAATTCATTTGTCAAAGAAATCTATGGTAAATTCGTGATTTATCAATATATTTTTTTCGTTTATGAAGGAAAGTAATTGTATTTTTATGTGTCGGGGGAAGGGGGAAGAAAAGAGGGAGGTCCGGACCCCCCGGAACACCCCCCTCGCTACGACACTGTATTTCGTATTTGTGTGATAAGTTACCCATCTGTAATTGTAGTAATCCACTAACAAAATCAATTTGAGAAATAAACTATTGAAAAAAACTAAATATATAACTGGCAGGTGGTAGAAATGGAAATCACGTACTTATTGCATAAAATCACGTGTTCATGAAAATATTTTGAGAATGCTATATTCGCCTCAACTAATAAAGTTAATATTTAACTTATCGCATTCTGAAATTGTGACTTTGAGTATCATTCAGCGTCATTGGTTATGGTTTCATTTAAAAAATATGTGGCGATGAAGTTATAGTGCTCGAGTTTTATCTCTTCAAGCCATCAATTTTTATAGAGTAATCTTCGGAGTGAAATGGCAATTTGCTTAAGTTCACGTTTATAGCTCAAAATGAGGACATTTTTATTACAGATACTATTGCTCAACTATTTTCCTTTTACTATAATATTAGTTGTCCTTTTAGTTTTAACATTAACCTTATATTTTTGCCACACGCTTCCACCTTTAGATATTTTTGTTGTCCATGACCTTACAATCCTCTTATTAGTTAACTGTGACCACTGATGCAGAGATGCATTCGGAAGATTGGATTATTTTTAGCGTAACCAGTTCACCTAGAAGGAAAGAAAATAAAAGGGGAATTAATAACAATAATAGTAACCATTTGAAGTTGATAGGGTAAATCTTGGTAGATACCTATTAATTCATATCCGTGATGACCTACGGAAATTCACATAATCCGAATTAGTATCATGATGAGCGTATATATAGTGGAGATATATGTATATCGTATTATACTTGAGTCTTATACTGAGTCTTGTCTATAATTATTCACTGAAAAGTAATTTCACAGCAGTTCAAGAACATTACCAATGGTATAAGTACTCGCATGAGTTTTTTTAAGCAGTAGGTGTATTAGTGGAACCTTTTTAAGAATAGAGATTGGGAGGCACGTTTTTATTTACTAGGTTATTGAACACGTCACTCCAACGTAAGGTGAAAGTAAGTCGGTAATGAAGGCTTAAATAAGAATATGAAATATGTAAGTAATTTTTATAAAAATAGCGTTTTTCTGGTGACAAATTTTCCATAAACTTTGATGCAAAAAAATAGTTGTTATGATTTTCTGACATTCTCCTTCCTATTAATGATCGCAGTGCTTTCATCGGATTTTGGTGGCCAATTTGTGAACTAATCCCCATTCTTACTTATAAATTCTGAATAAAAATCGAGACACAGTGCCAATTGTAATAAATGTGTTAGAATATTGCATTGTCATCTAGTCCTGCGTTATAATGAAAATTTCATCTTGATAGCTGATTGGAAAGTGGGTCTAAATTGAATTGCAATTGAGCCCGGAAAAGACGGCAAACGACAAAACGCGTTTATACAAACTTTGTAAACACCGAACGTTTTCGAGTGCGAGCAGGTGCAACCATGGGCGTACTCAGCGAGGGGCAGGGGGGGCAGGAAAAGGAAAATAATATTTTTTGAAGTAAATAATTTTAAAAACTAATAAAGAGCTGCTACAGTTTCCTTAAAATGTGATTTCATTCACCTTTTTCATGCTAAAAACTTACCTACAACTTGAACAATCATGGCTTGCCCCCCCCTAGTTTTGATTCTGGGTACCCCCTTGTGTGGATCTGAATGGTAAATTAAATATGGAATACCTAAAATTAGTGAATTCCACACTCTAAGATTTTATTTACCGATAATTGATTCTCTTACTCAAAACGTGTTTCCAAGTTAGTGTGACGAAAGATACTGTCGTCAAAACGACAATATTATTCGTCACACTAATTTGTTTGCATAAAAGTAAATACAGGAATGTTATTAATATAGGAATTTTAGTAATAGATACCTTAGTTTACCCTGAATGTTGCCAACAAGGGAGTTCTTAATTTTTCCATGCTCATACTCTAAATTTTTAGGATTTCAATTTTTCTAGTACGGAACTTTTTATTCCTTCGGCCCACATAAATAAGGGAAGTATGTAATGTGGCATTTGCATTGAAGAGCTAAGCAATCCAGCTAGGAATGAAGGATAAGCCCTGGGTGGAGTTGAAAAAGGATATAAAAAGTGAGAAGGCCGTCAGGACGGAGTTGTTCAACTTACCATTATATCTTATATACTTATATCATGTGCCTTCATTTGAAGGTGACGTCAATAGAGTTTTGGTGACGTGATTTGATTTAATCTTTCAGGAAGAACCCCTCATGGAGAGAATCGCTCACAAGGCTATAAAAAAGCACTGGGAAACGTAAGTCGATAAGCAAGGCTGAGGAGTTACTGTTACGCGGTGACAGGCCCGAAAGAAGGTCGTGATGTCATCGAATTATCTGCGATTATTATGTAGCCGGGACAGTTTAGTTTGGAAGGTGACGAATTATGAATTTCATTTGAAATATTTTGATTATCCCTGGCCTATGCATTAGGGTGGTGCGAAAAAACTCAAGTTACAAATTTCGTGTCGTAATAGCGCGGAAAAGTTGCGATACGTTAGTACAAGAAAAACAAAAAAAGAATTATTAAAATCGGACGTCATCTTCCGATCCCGCAAAGCACCTGAAAAAATGACAAAAATGAAAGAAATTGTTTTTTTTTTCGTTGTAAAAAAATGAAATAAAATTAATATCTTTTAACGCAACAGCAAAAAATGGTTACAAATAGCATAGTTTATTATTAATATATGCATATTTATGGTTTTAAACTGTTATTACCGATCACACCAGATCATTAAAAATGTATAAATTTTGCAATTTTGCCGGTTTTTCAGAGTTTTGTAATAATTACTTGAGGATAATTTTTGCGAAGTTTTAAATAGTCCTTTAGATCAAAATGGCAATAAAACTGGCCACTAGAATTGAAAGGCAAAATTGCACCTTAAAAAGGCAGCATGTTAACCCTATTGAAACCGAAAGTGAAGATGTTGAGATTTTAAATGACGCAACGCAAAGTTCAACAATCAAGGAGAAATTTGTTGACCAGGAAGATCACATGCCTAGTACACCCAAAAAAATATAAATCACCATGGCAAATTAGGGTAAATTTATAAACTACAGATTTGCATTGTGATCAATACGGGGTATCTCACCGTGCAGCTGCTGCTATAGCATCAAGTGTATTTGTAGACAATGGTGTTATAACTGAAGAATATACTTCTAAGTTCATTGACTGATGTAGAATTAGAAGGGAAAAGAGAAATATTATTAGCGATATACAGCAAATCCATCTTGATCTAGGTGAGCTACACAGGCTATACTTTGACGGAAGGATATACAATACCATAGTAATAGAAATGATTGAATTGAAAGAGTACTGCCGGACAGTTAAAGCGGATAACCAGTCTCTAATAAAAGAACCGGATTTTGTGTATTTGAGTCATGTTTCTCCAAGCTCCGGGTCTGCTAAAGATATAGTGGTCTCCATATTATCTTATCTCTCTGATCAAGGAGTATCATTAGAGTACTTAGGGTTAGTTTGCTGTGATGGCACGAACATCAACATTAGATGGAAAGGTGCACTATCAGAAAGCTCGTAGTAAACATTGGACCTTCGCTGCAGTGGGCAGTTGGTTTACTTCATTTCATTGAATTACTTTTGCTATATTTTTCAGTATTTAGATGGTGAAACAAGTGGCCAAAAATCATTTAGTGGGCCAATTGGACTAATCTGAATGGTAATGGAAAGCTTCCAATTCTGCATTTCCAAGCAATTCAATGTGAAATTCTACAAGTTGATAGATAAATTTTGAGCAAGGACAAAAGATACCTTATTGACATTAGACAAGCAATCACAAGTGCTGAATTTCCAAATGACTTACCAAACCATGATCCTGGACCAATTTTACATGCTCGATGACTCGTGTGGACAGAGCAATGGAAACCTCTCGATACATACCTGAATATTAAAAGAAAGTAGTTTTCCCTGTTATTGAATGGAGCTCTAAATTTGACCACGCAGAGAACGTATTGATGGCGATGGTTTTTGATTACAGAAGGCACATTAGAGAGCTAGGGCTAAAAAGAGTATTTAAGGCCAGACAGACTTAACTAAAAGCAAACCTATCGTAAACTTCATTACTCCTGCCATGAACTTCGAAATAAATGACTGTATAGAATTGATTGCCTGGAATAGGTGCTTTCTATTCATTGACACAAGTCGACTTGGGTCGCGGTTTTCGTGTTCCATTCTGTGTGTGTCGCCGACTGTTGTGACACAAGTCAACAAACGGTAACGCACAGGAATAGGAGAGTTTTAAACAGTTTCCGTGAGTCGACACAAGTCGACTCGTGAGTCACATGAATGGAAAGCACCCAATGTAGTCAAACTATCTACTCAACTTCTTCTTATGAGAATAATTGCTAATAAAGAAATAGCTTCCTTCATTGAATCTGGTGATAAACAAGATTGGGATATTATAACTTCCTACATCACAGGCAAGCAATGGAGCCGTGTGTGAAATTGGTAACAGAGGCATCCCTTAAGCTTTGTGGCTATCGATCCAGAGATGGATTTATTAGGGCTATATTCAAATCAAGGTCCATTATGCCCGACTTCACCACAAAATCGCAGTACAAAGTAGTTTTCACAAGCTAAAATTTAAAAGAAGGACAAAAAATTTTAATATTATAAATAGCAGTAACCCTCATTAGTTGGATGGATGGAGGGTGTGGGTAGAACTCAAAGTGCAGCCACCTCTCCGCGGTGAGTTCTGGATTGTTTAAATATAATTAAATCATATATAAACAAAGGAAGAGCTGCATAATCAAATATGTATTTTAGCCTAAAATATTACCTGAAGTAATTATTACACAACTCTGAAAAACCGGCAAAATTGCAAAATTTATACATTTTTAATGATCTGGTGCGAGCGGTAATAACAGTTAAAAACCATAAATATGCATATATTAATAATAACCTAGGCTATTTGTAACCATTTTTTGCTGTGGCGTTAAAAGATATTAATTTTATTTCATTTTTTTACAACGAAAAAAAAAACAATTTCTTTCATTTTCGTCATTTTTTCAGGTGCTTTGCGGGATCGGAAGATGACGTCCGATTTTAATAATTATTTTTTTGTTTTTCTTGTACTAACGTATCACAACGTTTCCGCGCTATTACGACACGAAATTTGTAACTTGAGTTTTTTCGCACCAGCCTACTATGCATGTCAGATTCTTGTTCTTGTTTGCCTGTTTACAGCCAGCTGAAGCGTAGTGACAGAATGCTGGGAAATTTGGTCCTCATTACGTAGGCATGAGTAGAAGATGCGTCAGCATTCCCGGAACGAGAATAATAAATGGATAACATCTCTGAATCATTTCTCTCACGTAGGCGGTTCATTAAATTCTTTCTCGAAGACAAATGCTATCAACCTATTGGCACCTCACCGTAGGAATATTCGAGCTAAATACGGAGTTTCCTCGGAACGTTTAACCAGAGGTTAGAGGGCAATCGCTAATTACGGATTGTTGCTGATCCTGTATTAGTCATTTCAACGGAAAGGAAAATCTATCCTTTACGCTGGCAGCTAATCTGGGTTCCTGAGTAAAATATCAACATCCAGTTTTTTGTCGATTCCTGGAATTCCGGCAGGATTTTAGTTATGACAGGGACTACTATTTGATAGAATTCATACCGATGTCATTTATTTGATTTTTTATTAATATTGTTAACGAACCGGTACAGAGATAACGTTCTATCGATGAAATTGGAAACCAGAAAAATGAAAATTAACTGTTAAGGCACAAACAACATTGACTAAAAAATGCACGGCGTGGGTCGACCTAACTAAAAAAGATGCATATCGATAGACTTTTGTTGCACTATCGATTTGCATCAATATGCAGCCAATCTACTTTTTCAACACTTCCTTCTCCCCTGAGCTCCTGACGGTGTTCTCCCATATAAGTCTTTCTAACCTAGAAAACTGGCCACATTTAGAGTTTTCACGCGAGGCTGCTCCTTCAATCATGTAAAGAGTTGATGCGTTGATGGGGTCAAATATTGGTCCCAAAATAAAAAATAATATTAACGAGGAGTCATGAGGAGCTTTCTCTGTGCCATCGGCATGACACGCGTCAAATGTTGTAGCATATGCGCAGTACAACATTGTTGTACTGCGCGAGTGATCCCCGAAACAACTAGCTGAAAATCCTAACTGAATGGGCTCCTCTGTTTAATGTAAATCCTAACATCACCGGGAAAAAAATGAAGTCGGCCGACTGAACTGAATGTTTCGGGCTCTGACTCGTCGGCCATTTTCAAGGGTACTGATCTCATTTTGTCTTAAAAGTTGAAAATCGGCGTTAGAAGGGGCGGAATTGGTTAATTCCCGATTGCTGTGGTGGAGGACCCTTGACCAGCGGAGATCTCTAGCTACAGGAAGTCCTTTCAACATCCTATTGCAAGATCTGCTGTTCGAGTGACCGCTATCTGTTGATAATCTTCCTCTCCAACGTAATATCTGTCGCCTCTGTTGGCGGTAGATATAAGAGTAGACATGGGCGCCGATAGTGTAAAATCGATGGCGGCGTCTGGGCGAATTTTTGGACAAAATCGCTTAAAATTGTCTCCCCTACTACCTTCTGAAGTATTAAAGATTCCCTCTGAAAAATCCTATATAAGAGATTTATCCCCCTTGTTCACATTTACTATGAGACGACAACTGATTTTAAAAAAATAGTTTTTTCCTGTCTCCAAATCGTCTACTGCGCAAAGCCTTGAGCTTTTTCTCGGACTATACATCGAGAGCGACATTTTAATCCGCAGAAGGGCCTCACGTCTTGAGGATTCCTCACCTTGTCCTCGAATTAAGCAGCAATGGAAAATAATCGGGATAGGTAGCAAAACCTACGCTCCTCGAATTGTGCGCGGGGAATACCCTGAGGCCAGCATCATCGCCCGGGGCAGGCGGGAGAAGCAAGCGCAAGAGAGCGGAGGTTGCGACTGTCTGCGCCGACTCCAGGTCGAATGTCGCAAGAGAGTGCGGTGACACAAGGTCGGGCTGGAAATTCACGGAACTCATGTCTCTGTTTTCTCTCGCGCTCACCTATACCGGCGACGCAATGGAAGATTTGCGTTTATCTAAGCTTTGCGGGCAGCGTCTAGTGCTTTACCTCGTGACTGGATCTGCATTTTGAGTTCGTTCGTAAGGGCTCATAGCAATTATTCAGTTGGGTCGGAAATAATCACACATTTTGTTAGTGATCAAAGCAGTAACTGTGGGGAGACGTACGGGGATTAGAACCCCCAGAACCGTGAAAATGAAAATAAAATATTCGTATAATTTCAATCATAGTTTTTTTTTTTTTTAATGTATTAGTTACATGATGTAACGTCTGGTTTTTTTCCCGGCGAATGATGACAGTGAAGATTTCTCGCGTCTAACGTCGGGTAAGGTCCTCCATATCTCCTTCCAACGAATGTAAGCATACTGGAACTAGCCACAGTAATAACTTTATGGAGTCACCCGCAATGCACAAATTGTGCGAAAAATTCACAGAGAAAAAAATCATTTGCTTTGACCGGGATTCGAACCGGGAACCCTCGATTTCCAGTCACCTAGTTGGTTTGTCCCCTTACTCAATGTGAGATATGTTCCTCGAGAACCCACTCTCCTAAATTTTATCCTGTCGCAAAGAAGGCTGAATTCGAAATCGAAATAAATAAGATAAAAAAACCCTCTTTTGCCATAAATAGAATAAAATGCTCTATGACATAAATAAATAACCTTTTCGCCACTCGGAGAATAAATCGTGAGTGCTGATTAGGTTATGTAAGACATTTATATTATTTAAATGATTGCTAAAGAACCTGATAGATGAGTAAAGATTTATTATCCGAATGATGAAAAACCTATTTTTTACATTTTAGAGCATTTTTAACCTGTTTTTTGAAACAGCGCTTTTTCAAAACTCTTTTTTATTTTTACTTTCTTCTTTTTATCTGTAATATAAATGTGATTTTTTAATTAATTTTTACTCAATTTTAATATTATTTTCTTAATTTTATTTTACAAAATTGGATACAAAATACTTCCTAATTTTTGTGAGAAATGGCAAAGCGTAAGACGATGGAAGACGCGTAAAATCAATTTGTAAACAGTATTGAAAAATATAAGGAAAACAATCGACTTCTCTAGAACTCGAACTTTAATCTTCTTGTGCCTATGAAGACTAATTTACCGTTTCAGCAGATGAACCTTCTGTAGTTATAAAGAAATGAATCATAAAGTTGAGTTATTAATTGTTATTTTAGTATTCTAATAGTAACCTGGAAGGGTCCCTTTCCTTCCAGCAATGCCTTCGTCAATTCACTGTAAGGCCTACTCCCTTACAATCTATCTAAAAATCCTAATCTATTCCTTCCCCTCCCTCGTTTACCTAACATTTGACCCTCTAACACCGTTTTCAACATCCCCTCCCCGCTAAGTAAAATGTATTTTGTATTTGAGAAGGTATTATAAATACTATTTTGTAGTTCGTTTTTCAAATACCCAAGTCTGAGGTACTTGGTATTTTGCATTTAAATACATTTCGAGCGGTGTTATGAATTTTGTTATTTCAAATACTCCTCGGTCTGTTTCTTGCCCAGCCCTGCGAATAGGTCATCTTTTCAGTGGAGGGAACTTACAACCGCTCATGGAGGCAGGGAGGGTCCGGCCAGGTCGGCTGGTCGGCAATCGCTGAGGGCCCCCAAAACTCGTGCGTCTATTGTGAAGCGTGTATGAAATGTGTAATATAAAAAGACTCAGATTACTTGAAAAAAGTTTTTTTTATGATTATAAATTTCTAAGTTTTCAATAGTTGCTTTCTTTTGGCATGCTCGCTGCTCAGAACAAATATTTATATTAACAAATAAAATAAAGGTGTCACGAGATAAAAGAGAATCTGATGCTTTTTTGAAAGGGTTATTCAAAATGGTTATTTTATAGTTTTTTTTTAGATTTCAGTGCAGTTTCAAGGAAAAAATTCACTACGCCATCGATATAGGTATAATTTCACTATCTATTATGGCAGACACGTTCCGTTTATAACTACAGATTCAGCCACCCAGGAACAATAATGAACATTGACCACCAGGGGTGTATCCAGGATTTGTTTCTGGGGTGGGGGGTTACAAGGGTCTGACAGGTCTCCTGATATTTGAGATTAAAAACTAAATACAACAATAGTAGACATAATTTTATTTATTTTGATATGGAAGTTATTAGTGTTAAATTAAATTATTGAGACTCCATAATGCACGAAATAAAACGAACATAATCATAAGCTTATTAATATCTTGTCTATTTTTTAAGCGTCTGGGGGGGGGGGGCGGCACCCCTGCCCCACCCCCTAAATCCGCCAACGGGTAGGAACCCGAAAATTTGCGAAAATATTTAAAAGTGGTTGGAAATTAATGAAAAGGATGTTAATTACCATCCAAATTCAAATTCGTCTTTTCCCAGGCCTGCAAACATGACAAAACCTTCTAAATAATGGCGGTTTTCTGTTATCCTGGAAAATGTTTCAGACAATCTCCTGCAGGCGCTATTGATATATTTTGGACGCCATTGCAAGTGGATACAAATGGTGTATTCTATTAATATGATATTTTTTCCTTGTATGCATTTAGTTGCTCAGATTATGAACTAATAATGGATACTCTCACGTTACTAAAATGGAGGGCGAAAATTTTACGCACTATTTGACGGAAAGTGTAACAAAAGTTGCGTTTAAAGACGTGTGTGTCGGGACGTTCATATATGTCGGCACACTGAAGTGTTTGATAGGCATATCTGAAGAAATATCAAATATCCGCTGGCGACGTCGAAAGTTACGTTGATTTCTTAACACGTGGTAAAGGCTCGGCTACACGCGCTAGGTATTGGGATTCGCTACAATTTCTTGATTGATGACGACATTATTTTCATCACGTGTTCTATTGAACTGTTAATATAATCATTTTTATTTATAGGTTGTAAAGCGTTGTAATATTCCGGATATTGTGCCGAATGAATCAAAAGTTATGCAATTTACGCTATTTCTTTGCACATCTACAAGAAACATTTCACATTCACACCTTTTAACCGAATAAAAACTAACGTTATTTAAACAGGTTACCAAATCATCATAATTATCGTCCTTTTTCCTTTTAGCTTAACATCTATCACTAAAAGTAAGCCAGGAAATCGTATTGACATGCTTTTTCCGTGGTTTTGACTTGTTGCACTTTAGTAATGCAAACGGATCACCGCAATCGCATCGCGATAGAATCGTGGTTCTTTATAAGTAGCCGATGGAGAGGTCGACTTTCATAAGAACGTACCTGGACAAACAGGAGTCAGTGTAAACAAAGCATCTAATGAACTGGCGAAACCGGTGCAAGTCAATATCCGATTGGTCCCGAACATTTTGTACCATTCGTACCTCCTGCTGTCGGGATCGGGTTGGTGTGGTTGCTAGTGTTGGCTTCCCATACCGTGGGCTCGGGTTCAAATCCCGGCAGTGGCAGAGAATTTTCAGAGACTTCCCGATCCCTGCTTGAATGTCGTGTGGAGGACATTTCAAGCGCAATACTCCGTCCGTCGGATGGGACGTAAACCGTGGTCCCCATGGCGCTTTTCGTTAAGAGCAGGCTAATGCCGACGCCGGGTTTCTCTCCACCTTCCGTTACCCATCCTTCCCTCATGGAGCAAAGGATCTCAGCTGTCGGTCTCCTCCTCCAAATACCATACTATACCTGGATCAGCCAAGACCAGAACGTAGAGCTTAGCTCAACACGCAATGCTGCGGAGAAAAAGTACAGTGTCAAGCAAAACTCCTCATTTGAGGGCCAAAACCAAGGTTTCCTCGTCTTTGTCTTGTGCGGGGAAATACCGATTTTACCATTCTTCATTCAGAGATTATGTCCCTATGTCGGGTTCCTTTCATTATCTTGGAAATGCGGCTTTGTGTATTGCCCATTTTTTTCAAGTGCTCGTTTATTCATGAGATCTTCATGATTCACGGAACTAAACGATGCACGAGACTAAATGACGTAATCAACAGACTCATTCTGTAGTTTTCGATTATTAGATATAATATTGCAATCATAGAGAAGCCTAGATATAACAATGGTCGGTTTGTTAACGGACCGCTGTTGAGTAATGAGACACTTCGACCTTCTGGGAGTTGCTAAAGCGGCTGAATACAGACGGTATGAGGAGCATGATTGAACAACGATTCATCTTTCATGCGAGTGGTCCGTCGTCATGAAGACCCGAAATATACACTTGGGCTCTCCAATTTTGGAACCCAGTGCTTAAGGTATCACCCGTGGAGGACCTATTGGCTTTTTGCAAGGACATGGAGCTCTAAGGGTAACCACATAACGGTAGGTAGCGCAATGGTCCTTTTGATTTTAAATGCACAAGTGACATCTGATATCCCCCCACCAATAAGGAAATCTAATCTAGTAAATTTAAATAAACTTAAACGTGTGTGAATCGTTTCCGTTTTCTCTTTGTGTTTCTTCAAATTTGGCAGTATCACTATCAGTCTGGAACACCACTCTCATTACATATATTCAGTAATTATACGGCGTTTCCATTGCCATACAATTTAAATTTAATAAAACTGAAACCTTGACATTTTTAACATATATTAGTGATAAAGTTTACAGTATGAAGTAAACTTGCTTGATTAATATAGTAACGTCTTTTTCATAATAGTAAATATTGCATGGAAAATCAATCAAAAAGTAAAACAATTGGATAGCCAAAACCTGTACCAGCCATCATCTGTCATGCATTACTTCTCCTTACGCATAGGAAATTATATTCTGGTATCAGTTGATTATATTACCATATTTTTGTGCAAAAATGGTATGTTAAGTTTTTAAGAGTTAAAAATCCATTGTTCAGATGTTCTTCTCCACTGTTTTAGATTTGTTGATTTAATGCTACGATAAATAACAAAGTTCTACCCAAGGATTGGAAAAAAGCATACGTAACACCCATCTTTAAAGGAGGAGATAAGGGATTGGTTGAAAACTACAGACCGGTTAGTTTGACGTCAACAGTGTGCAAATTAATAGAAAAGATAATTGCTGATTATCTTTGGGAACTATGGGAGAGCACCGACTGGTTGTTCAATTTTCAACATGGGTATAGAAAGGGGCACTCCTGCGAAACGCAACTACTGGGTTTTTGCCAAGAAATTGCAGACTCTATGGATGAAGGGATAGAAGTGGATGCAATAATTGTCGACCTGTCAAAAGCATTCGACAAAGTAGAGCACAATCGGCTTTTAGAAAAAATGAGAAAATTACCACCTCAAACAGACAGTAGACTGTATTTTTGGGTCGAAAATTTCCTGAAGGGTCGAACGAAAAAGGTTAAAGTGGATGAAATGTGCTCCGAAGAAGCACAAGTAACGTCGTGTGTCCCACAAGGTAGCGTCCTTGGACCGCTTTTATTCTTAATTTATATAAATGACCTCCCAAATAGCATTAACTCCCATATTAGGCTTTTCGCAGATGACTGCATCATTTACAGGAGAATAGAAAGGGAAAGCGATCGAGAAGTGCTTCAAAATGACATAAATAAAATGACAGTTTGGGTGTCAAAAAATGGAATGGACATAAACGTAAAAAAGTGTAAATTTATAACTTTTAGTAGGAAACTAAATGGACCTAGGAGAGAATATTTATATTCAGGGACGGTTATTCCAAAAAGTGACCGATGTAAATACTTAGGGGTGTATTTAATGAAAGATTTAGGGTGCGAGGCAAATGTCGAACAATTAACAAAAAAGGCGTTCAAAACGTTACATTGGGTGATGAGGAATCTTAAGGAAAGTGATCGAACTACAAAGGAGAAGGCGTATAAGACATTAATCCGGCCGATTTTAGAGTACGCGTCACTAGTGTGGGACCCGTATGAAAAGGGACAAACAGAATCCATCGAGAAGGTGCAAAGAAAGGCAGCAAGGTACGTCATGGGGAAACATAAAAAGACCGAAAGTGTCGGTAAAATGCTGAAAGAACTGGGATGGGATACATTAGAACGGAGAAGAAAAATAAATAGGCTTTGCGCACTCTTCCGCACACTGAAAGGGGAAAAGGCATGGGGGGAACTTCGGAGGAAGATTGAATACCCCAGCTATATTGGTAGGCATGATCACCAATTCAAGATGAAATGCCGGCCGCAAAGGACTAACGTAAAGAAATTCTCGTACCTTAACAGGACGATTACGGAATGGAATAGACTCCCTGCAGAACTGTTTAAGCCCTACCCTAACAACGTAAGGATTTTCAAAAAGAGGTGTAGAGGATTAATATTGGAAAATTAATATCACTGAATTTTAATACTTTCCAGTTTCATTTTGGTAATGTATTTCTCATTTGCTATATTTTTGTTTTTCTTTTTATTTTGTATAACCTGTTACCACCTGGCAAATAGCCAACTTGTAACTTGTACTATATAATAATAATAATAATAATATCTTGGAGGCAATAGGGTAGTTTCCTTCATCAAAGAAAACGAAATCCATTGATTACTATTCGTTACCCACCATTAGGGTGCCATAATATACAAATTATTTGGTTTTAGAAATCCCAGTTTAGACGAATAGCAATGGTCAATTTTGTCCTCATTTGAAAAATCCCAGATTGGCGCCCATGTGATGCCACTCCACGTGACGTCACAGGGACCTAGTTTCTATACGAGTAGATAGGAGTTTTACATCGTCTGAGATTACCAATGCATGCATGAGTCACAGAGCTCAGGGAAACGTCTCTTAATAATCAATTATTAAAATTGTCTAAGGTCGGAAAGTTTCCTTCGTTTGATAAGGCATTAATAATCCATAAATAAGCCAAGCGCTACCTGCTTGCAGCCTGCGTCGTATCAGCGCTCAAAGCCTCGCCCCAAGGTCACCTCACACGTCGACAACTGGAACCAGAAATACGTAACACAGACTTTTCCCAGCATTCCTACTTAGTCGTCGCGTTTTCGCGCGCTTGAAAATTTTCACTGTTCATTTAATCGCGAAAAATAGATATCGTCATTCGAAAATCTAAGATCGTGAAATGCGTACTCCAGGAGTAATAATCTTTCGATTTAGGCAATAAAAAAATAATAGGAAACCAACCTATTGGTACTAAAAGGTGAATATAATATTCCTTCTCTTCTCCACCCTCTGTTTCAATACTGTTTATGACAGCCATATTGATTGCTGATATTGTGATCCTCGTCATTGTCTCGGGCGGCGAAATACCGATTTTACCAATCTTCATTCACAGATTATGTCCCTTAGGCAGGCGCCATTCGTTATGATGGGATTACGCCTTAGCGTATTGCTCACCTTTCTCAAGTACCTATTCACGTGGTCTTCATGATCCATGGAGCTGACCGATGCATGTGACTCAGCGATCTTATCAATGGGCTCATACTGTACTAGTCGATTATCAAGTAAAATACTGGTAGTTTTCAGCGATGCTGCAGGATACCGCTCAATTAAAATAAAATTACGTATTTGCTCTAGTTGCAATCTTAGGTTGGTATTTCTAACTAGAAGTTACTTATTTATTTTTATTTACTTCAAAAGTCCATGTACAGCACTGTTACCAATTTATAGTAGCCCAATGTCAAGAAAATTTATAATATGTAAGAAGAAACAAAATTAATATAATATAACGGGAATTAGATGCATAAATCACAACAAATCAGTGTGCCGAGAATGAAATCCATGAAATTAAAGAATACAAGAACATAAAACTAAAGGGGATCGGAGGAGTGGTAAAAAATGGGAAGTGTTGCCATTGATGTTCAGAGAGGTAAGATAGAGCCAAGCTATTCTGATTTATTCGTGCACTAAGACTCAAAATAATTAAACAGGTATGCAGTTAATTTTAATTAGGTGCCTTAGGTTGAATTTTTCGATCATCCACTTCAATTTAAACAATCTTTATGCACGAATCAACTCAATGTTCGATATCTTGATTTTATTTCACGCCATTGAGGTAGCTAGCTGGGTACTCTGATACCTGCTAGTAGCCTGCATCGTATCGGCACTCATAGCCTCGCACCAAGGTGGCCTCACACGGCGCACAGTGGGGCCAAATTCGGAGAAAGTCGGCAAAATATCAAGGACTTGTCTGATTTGCATAAAAATTCATATGATTGCATATTATGGGCTGGTTATTAGGAATATGCAATAAAATTTTAAGAAAAGGAAAAGCGGAAAAATTATAAACAAATTAAAAACTTTGCATTGAACTTTTAATTGTTTTTTTACTGAGAACGGAAATAATATCATATAATAACCTTGAGAAAAACACGTGGACATATATAATCACATTTATATGTTTATAAATTTTATAAATATGGTTTTACAAGACAATTAATAGTTTAAGATATAAAAATTCAACTTCCAATATAGCTTTCACTACATAAATTTCAAGTAAAATATCAAATCAATCACTTCTTAATATAGATAATACCCTTTTTCAAAATAAATTCTAATATTAACAAGTTAAACGCTAAACAAATTCTTAAACATGTATCAGAAAAAAATTTGATTCACTTTGAATTTTTATTAATCGCTGTCTTCGCTTTCACTGTCCGTTGTAGATCTACTAACACTCTGAAAAAGAGCGCAGACATCCGGTTTTAGACTTCCATTCTTTCTCGGAGGTAATGGCCGCAAGGATGAGATAAGTGGATCTGACGATACCATTAAAATTTTGAAAAGATCTCTATTAGTATCTTCTCTGGAGGTTTTTCTGCATCTTTTTTCCCGGAATCTCCTGAAATCTTTATTGTGCGCCTCCATAGCCTCTTCACTTAAAATTCCTATGGAAAGAAGTGCAACTGCTATTACATCCGAACCATGAATTAATATTCGGTGAACTGATGCGGGAATTGGATACCATGGGTAGAGACGGACATAGTGCCTAGCTGTATGAATTGCATACTCTTGGAATGCTTGCAAATAAACAGCGTAACCACAGGAGAGAGTTCGTAGGATTGTGCCACACCGGCTAGTTAGTTCCTCATCTAATTCAGTTACTGCGCCTGACTTTGAAGCGTTCAGGAAGAAACGACGCGCAGTATTTCCGTCGTTACTATTGCCGCTACCTTACTTGACGATGTCTACTAGAAGACCCATCTCAGACTTGAACTTTTTTTGAATTTCAATTTTCCTTCTCTGTATTAGATCTTTAGTATCTGTAGTTTTTTTTCCATTCTAGAGTCTCTAACCGGTAGCTTACGTGTAAAAGCCATTCAAAGAATCGAATATAGGCATGGAGAGTTGAAAGTCCATATCGAAACGCCGCCGCGGCGGCAGCTGGATCCAGAATGACGTCTCACGGGCTTTTCCCAGCATTCATACTTAGCCGTCGCGTTTTCGTTCGCTCGAAATTTTTCACTTTTCATTTAATCGCTAAAAATAGATATTGTCATTTAAAAATCTAAAAGCGTGAAATATGTACTCCAGGAGTAATAATCTTTCAATTTTTAAGGCAATTAAAAAATAGGAACCACCCTATTTATATAGGATGATATATTTTTAACACGTGGTAAAGGCTCGGCTACACGCGCTAGGTATTGGGATTCGCTACAATTTCTTGATTGATGACGACATTATTTTCATCACGTGTTCTGTTGAACTGTTAATATAATCTTTTGTATTTGTAGGTTGTATAGTGTTGTAATATTCCGGATATTGTGCCGAATGAATAAAAAAATATGCAATTTTTGCTATTTCTTTGCACATTTACAAGAAACATTTCACATTCACACCTTTTAACCGAATAAAAACTGCGTTATTAAAACAGGCAGCTGCCCCCCCCCCCCTAGAAGCAAAAAGCTCAAAAGTCTTTAAGCAAAATCACTACTGAATTGAAAGCATTCAACAAATTTTCTTTAAACCCACGAAAAATTATATATATATATTAGTAGATATAAGATATGTAACTAAAATAAAACTATTTTTTCAAGGATATAATCTTATAAATCCCATGGCTTGTCCCCCCATCCCCCAGATCATGGCTTGCCCTCCCCCTAGTTATGATCCTGGGTACGCCCATGTTCCCGCTTCCATTTAAATTTATTTGAACGCAATGCAGATCTTGGCGAGGTATCACAAGTTCTGTAAGATGGCGGATGCAATGTCCTCTGTCTGTCCTCTCATTGTTAAGCACGCCGAGTCAGAGTTTTACCGAACAGAAATACGCACCTTAGTTCCAAGGTGACGTAAGGCTAATGAAAAGAACGCAGATTATGTGGAAATTGACAAGGTGTTCCTAAAAGAAGTTGTTAATGCACTGTAAAAATTGAAAGTTCCCAGAACAAAGGTTTAGGTGACAGGAAATTTCGGTGCATTAGTTACAGAGTGACCCTCGTATGAATGGACTGTGTAATTCAAAACTGTATGTTTGAATGATGTATCTTGTATAAGAATGGTATTACAAGTTGATTCAGTTTTATGGATAGGTGTGAATTATAATAATAAATCAGCTGGACATAGCATAATGGATTTACATTTACACTAAAATTACAAGCAAATAATCAGAATTATAGCTAAGAATATTAATTTATTATAAGAAATGTATACTTAGTGTATTTTTCCGAAAATCTACGTTAGGTACACTAAAGTGAGCCCCTCTCCCTTTCTTTTTACCACTTCTCAGATGAAATTTAGAAATGTATCTCCTGAAATCTATAGAAGAATAGAACGAAAATCAGAAGAGTACTTGGATGAGGACCAATTTGGATTCAGAAAAAAACAAAGGCGCAAGGGAAGCAATATTGGCCCTTAGACTACTCATAGAGAAGAGAATGGAAAAGAACAAGCCAACGTTCGTTGCGTTTGTGGACTTAGAGAAAGCATTTGACAACGTGGATTGGAGCACAATGCTTGGAATTCTAAAGGAAATTGGGGTTCTTTATAATGACAGAAGAATCATACACAGTTTATAAAAAAACCAAGTAGCGGTGATAAAATCAGGGCCCAGCTGTGAAGAAGCAAGAATTAGGAAAGGAGTGCGACAAGGGTGTTCATTGTCACCCGTAATTTTCAACGTTTACATTGAGAAAGCTATTAATGAAATCAAAGAAAAGGCATTGGGAGTGACTAACCATGGAGAAAAAATTAGCATGCTAAGATTTGCCGATGACATAGCCGTTATAGCAGAAACAGAGAGGGATTTGAAAAATATTCTGATTAATATGGGTCGGGTAATGGGTTGATATCAACTGAAAATAAGCACGAAGAAAACCAAGATCTTAGTATGCAGCAGAAGAGAAGAAGTCAAGACTAACATTAAAATAGGGAAGCAAAAACTGATGGAGGTGGATGAATTCGGTTATTTGGGAAACAAGATAACTAGTGACGGGAGAAGTAAGAAAGAAATTATCAGCAGAATAGCCCAGGAGAAGAGAGCATTCCACCAAAAGAGAGGCCTGCTTACAGCGGGAAACTTAAATATGGAAGTAAAGAAACAATTTATAAGAACCTACAGTTGGAGTATGCTCCTATACGGAAGTGGGGCATGGACAATCGTCGAAGGACAAGTGGAAGGCCAGAACGGAAAAGGAAGACCTCGAACAAAATATATGGAACAAGTGAAGAAGGATGTGAAAGAGAAGAATTACGTAGGTGTGAAAAGATTAGCTGATAGGAGAACTGAGTGGAGAGCTGCGACAAACCAATCCTAGGATTGTTGACCAGTGATGATGATGATCTGCTGAAACCAATTAAAAAGGAATGTGCCTTAACCTGTCCGAGGACGTGTAACAGTCTCCTCCCCAATGATAGTTGCGTAGCCAACCGAAAAACCGCTTCCGGAGTCGTTACTCTCCGTACCAAAAGTATGAAGACTCGAGTTTGAAAAGGCTATAAAAATCATACCCTTTAAGCTATTTTCATGATATTTGTACCATTACTTTTCTTGTTATATTGCACGTTGATTAACATGGTTGAAAAATTGTTACTTTGCTGGTCAAATATAGATATTACTACATAAACTAACAAAGTACGTTTTTTTAATCCTTACTAATTAAACCTCAACTTTAAACATTGACCAACTTTTAACGCGCATTGATAACCTTACCTTTGTGTGCCATGGACTAAGTCTCTTTTGGCATTAATCTTTTGGATTTTTTCATTCGTTTACCACAATTACGACAATTTTTATTGCATTTTTTTATGAAATCATATTTTATGAGCAACGGTTGCCCGTAGGAGGTGAATTTTGACACTGTTGTCATTGGCTATTCTTCCGTATCTGTGTACATAGGTTATCAATTGTGCACAAATAAGCGTTCTTTTTGTAGCAATTTCGCATTTCGTGGCAAGGAAAATTCAAACTCTTCCCCACAACTGACGGAAAGGCAGTGCGAGCAACAAGGACTATTTTCGTATGAAGATTTTCACAGCTTTTTCACGGGAATTTAGGTAACATTTTTACACTCAACGTTTCACTCCTCCTACTGGGAGCGTTATCAAGAGAATGGGAGGGAAACGTTCTCGTCCCGAGCTTATCTAGGTTTCGTTAACCCATTGTTGACCCGATTTTGAATTTTCACGGAAGGCGATAGTCGTCGGTCATTATATTGGGCCAGGAACCCTATCCATATGCTTTTCTCTTGATAACGCTCCCAGTAGGAGGAGTGAAACGTTGAGTAAGAAAATGTTACCTACGCAGCAAATCCCGAAAACTACCACCAACAAGGACTATTGTTACCGGCATCCTCCGCCGATTGGCGCTCATTGGTAGCTCAAGGATCCTAAACAAAATAGATTATAATCACCTTCCTCCAGTTGTAGTTGGTGACCATCAAATACCGTTCAGCGACTCTGTTCGCACTCTTGGACTAACCCTCACAAAAAATTTGTCTTGGAACCAACATGTGAACGAAATCTGTAATAAAGTCAATATCACTCTGTATCAACTAAAACTGCACAAGCACTTACTTCCTATATCCACCCGAAAAATTTTAATTTCTACCCTGGTTTTCCCTTCCTTTGACTATTGTAGTCTTGTTTATAATGACATGCCTAAAGAGCTAGATAAAAAGTTACAAAGGCTACTTAATTCATGTGTAAGATATGTATTCAATTTAAGAAAGGATGTTCATGTATCACAGTACAGAATCAGCCTTGGTTGGCTAAATCTTTGTAATCGAAGGAAATATCTACTCGGTGCTCTTCTTTTTAAGATTTTCAGAGAGAGAATCCCCAATTATCTCCGGGAAATCTTTATGAACAGATCAGTTACCACCCATATGTCTTCCCGCAAAAAGGACTATTTATGTTATCCTACTCCACGTACTAATATCTACCAGAAATCATTTCTGATAACGGGATCAAAATTCTGGAATTCTCTCCCTGAGGATCTTAGACAGAGGGGCTCCATCCATGCTTTTAAAATTAAATTGTACATGGATTTACTCAGTGGAGAGCTAAAATAAACTCCCACGAAAATACAGCCTATTATGTATCATTATTATGTATTATGTACTATTGCCCAATATTCCGTCTGCCTATGATGTCAAATTTCAACCCTTGTTACGTGTTATTTCTTTTTTTTTATAGATGCGTATCAAACAACTTTACTTGACATTTTTCATGAACTTTTGCTTTGATGAGCCATTTTTTGTAAATTGTGTTTTTTGCTCCAAGGGTTTTTTCCCAGAGCATAATAAATATCTATTCTATTCTATTCTATCACATCCTGTAAAAAATAAAAAGGCTTTATGTAGGTAATTAAATGTTATACTATTCCCTCACCACTCCCTGTGTTGGCGAAATTGTTAATGTCTTCATCCATATAATATTCTGAAAGCCATCTACACCTGTCAGGGAGTGAACCATCAACAACATGCAACCATCACCAACACCCACCATGTACAACATCATTCATGGGGATTAAAGTTTACTTATGATTATGCACTACGCAAAATGCACGCTACATATGACACATAATCTATGGGATTCATCTATATCGTACTCATGAATGAAATCTGCCCATGGAGCTAAAACATGCAAATTATTCTGTTAGTTATATAAGACGCCATACCCATAAACGAAGGCGGTGATCGTGTTCTACCAAGAGCAGTATATGGATTCAGCAGCATTGTCTGATGTGATCGTGACATTTTGACCCTGCATCGTTGAAGCGACTTCTGATTGGAAAATATTTCGCCCTTCGCCGTATCCTATTGCGTCGGGTAGAACAGCCCGTCCTTGGCCTATGAGGCTCTAGGCGTTTTTTTGGAACTATGTTAATAAGTGGCTGACGCTGGACTAGAGTTTTGCAACCTCGTTTCTTGTCTCCTACTCTAAAATGTTGCGAATCTTTTCGCCGTGTTAGCATATGCAAAGGGCCCCATTAACCCTCAAAGGGTGTCCCGGGAAATCACGCCATAGAAAAAGCCCTCTGGGGCAAAAAACTTAATCCACGGGCAGTCGTGCCGTGTGAGATACATGCATAATAGATAAAGGCCAGTCGAGTCCGTCCGCGTCGTATCCTAGTTTTGCGTAGTTTTAATGTAGGATTATGTTTCCTTGAAACCGTTTTTGCGTTTCCTCGCATTACTTTATCATTTTACGCATGCGTTAGCCTTCAATACCGACCTTGCTTTTTACAGCTTGACGAGATCATCTTCGTCCACTCCGTCCTTCCATTAAAGCTCTAAAATTGGCGTTATTACATTAATTCTTCTAGGGAACAGAAGGTAATAAATGTCATATCATGTAGTGGTTCAATGGCAAAGCTTCTCTTATGTCAACCCTCACGGTTGCTTTCCACGTTTAACATTTTGTATGGCTGGTTCTTAGCTTCGCCAATCACACTTTTTCATAATTATCACCAAATAAATAAGTTATTAGTACGCTGAACATATCTTATCTGAGGATTAAGTCACCAAACAAGGAACAAATATTCTTTCTACTGCAAGAGCTGCTCTGCCACAAGAAATATATTAATTTAAGAACTGTAAGGATGGAATAATTTTTCGCCAACAATCTAATTAGTTTGTGTAATCGTCTCTTCACTCTAAAGTAAAATAAGCATCAAAATATATATGAGAATAGAAGCAGAAAAGTTTCCTACTCCTATGGATAAACAAGTCTGTTAATGCATCTGTGTACATGTCTGAAGTTTATCTAAACGTCAGTAATGGCTGGCAAAAGACCTTGATTTATATCACGTGGTAAGTGTCAATTTCCGAAGTATTTTGCGCATGAGAATATCAATTCGTAAAGGACTGATACAAACCTGGAAAAGCTAACGTCATTAAAGAACTACCGACGAACTAGAACCCAAGAGATAGATTCACGTATAGTAGGCTGTTGCAACCGTCACCAGAAAAATTAGTTTTAATAACTTCTTCTATAGGGGCATTTCCCTTATTTTGTTATGTTTAATCCTACCTACTGTTGAAGTTTGGGCATCGAAAAACATTTTGACGCAGTCAAAAAATTGAATAATCGCGTTCTACCAAGAGTAGTTGAGGCATTCAGTCCCATTGTCAGACATTTTTTTGATAGTTTGACCCCTTTTGGTTGAAGTTACATCTGATCGGAAAATATTTCTCCGAATTCGAATTTTTCATGGCGTACGATCTGCAGGAATAACAATCGGATTCCCCACCGAGCATTATTTTGGTACATGGTCAAACGTTTCAACGGCTAGGTCTGCCATCATCTTCAGGTGTTGAATATGGAGTCAACTTCTTGTAGGTATTTATACCCACGAGTGCCGTACATGTGGATCCTGATTAGTTGGTTCCCAATTGGTGTTGTTTCCTATGTTGTGGTTAATTATACTCTTCCACCAGTGATTTCATGGCATAATTAGCAGTGCCGAAACGCACTTTCCTTAACTTTCTGTAGAAGCAAAATATTACTCTGTTTGTTTTTTATTACAAGTCATTATTTACATTTTCTTACAAATTTTTTGTTTTGGTTACGAAATTATTCTTGAGTTTTTGTATTAGAAATTTTGAGGCAACAAAATTGATCAAAGTATTATTTGACTATTACCTATGTCTTTTGTCAAAATTGATGAAAGTGTTATTTGACTACCCAGACGGCACAGAACCCTCCGTATCTAATTCGTATGTACATAGTACCCATTGACTAAGGGGATACTATGCCGCTCCGTCGCTTTTCGTCAATGGATACATTCCATTCGCGGCCTGTCGACGAAGCGCGTACGCAGCATGTGAATGTCCGCTACTAAGCACGTACGATTGGATACAAAGCGCGCAGGAACACGGCACTCAGGCTAATCTCAATCGATTAGGTCGAAATTAGTTATATCGTAACTCGCACGATCGAAAAATGTATCGAACGCAACACAATCGATAACTACCGACCGTAGCGAGAACCTTGATACGAATCATTATGAATTGTAAGTTCTCAATAGGTAAATAACACCATATCATGAATTCTAATTACCATGAAAGACTCACGACCGACAAAGTTTTTGTCGGTTGTGAGTTTTTCATGGTAATTAGAATTCATGATATAGTATTATTTACCCATTGAGAACTTACAAAACTTACTCGGCCACTTAAATAACCCTGCGAAAAATGAGATTCTCACGGCTAATTCACGCATCCCCAGCATCCATAATTCTTAAGTGGCTCGTACTTACATGGAAACCTTGAGATGTTAATGAGAGTAAATTCTTATTAATTTTGACACTAAATAAGACATCACATAGCCCACGAGCATTAAAAAGCTTACCCTAAAGCCTGACGAAATAAAAGTTTTAAATAAAAATTGCCGATGAAACAGGATTGCTGACACATCTGCTATTAGTATGATCGAATTCATCAAAATGCAAGCAAAAATTAACGTATAGTTCAGTCTCAGCTACTAAAACTTACCCATATCAGGCGCTAAAGTATTTGAAAAATTATTTGGGATGAGTAAAAGTCTCTAGGTCACTGCAGTAAATGTATCAACCTATTAAAAATATGAAAGTCCTGCCAAATCACCAGCATAAACACTTGTAAAATAAAACATGTTATCTCTTAGATCACACCTCCGATTTTATACTTTGCATGAAGTCACCACCGCAAGAAATTTTAAAGAGGCAGGAAAGAAAAAACCCACAGAAATACAATACATATATTATGTATTTTCTATTGTCAACCACAATAATATTTCCAATTTTCTCTTCTATCCCACATCTAATTTAGCGAAACAATTACTCTTATTCTCTTTCGAATAGAAAATTATTTAAAAGAGGACTGGTCGATACATACAAACTATCGTCAATACTTTCTCCGATGAACGTCCACTATCACTGCACCAACTTGCACAAATCAAATCCACATCCACAAATATGTCACTTCTGCCACAATGTCTGTCTTCTTGGCGACAGGTAACAGTGAAGCAATGGTACCTTCCTCCAATCTGGGTAACTTCAATTCAGCAAGAATTTTCTCCTCGTCTTCTCGTCCAAGGCCACAGATTATTTTCTGATATCACAAGGCGCGATGTGAATCTCACACACCTAAAATTAATAAATAATAAAATACCATGTAACTTATTAGGTCAAATTATTTCCAATTTTTGGTATTTCTGCATGAGAAATCAAATTACTATAGGCTCGTAAATATAGTAAATATTTGTATGCCTGATATTTTTATTGTTTTAAACTATAGCATAAGATAATTTGAAATGATGAAAGCCGACGTGTAATACACCATAGGGCAAGCTAAGAAGCAATATTCGATCCTATAAACTTGGCAGATTATTCCTAGTTTCTCCTTTAACCACACGTTTACCGAATGAATTAATACAAAGAAGACAACTAAAATGCAAGAATTTTCAAAAGAATTGCTGCTACAATATTTTGAATCACCATTTTTAGTACTGAATAGTACTATAGTACTTCAGTACTGAATAGTTCGGGATGTTGATGCATCAACATCCCGAACTATTCAGTGTTGAAGTACTGAATAGTTCAAATGCATCAACATCCCGAAGCCACTTCTAACTTAAAATTACATCCAAATAATTACAGCGAGAAAGAGTACATACCTCACAGTTTTTCGTGGGGGTGAAATGTTTTCTTCTTATCGCCCAAATGCACTTCTTCTTCAACTCAGGATCTTTTGGAAAGCTAAAAACTTGAGCCATGTCCCGGAGTTTCCATTACATCCCGACATTACACACACGGAAGGCATTTTTAACAAAAATATCTCACAAACACGTTTCTGAAGCCCAGAGAATGAAATTAAAGAATAAGGGAAACTTCACCATTACCAGACACTATTTTTCACAAACTTAACCACAAAAATCCCTGAAATGTGGTGAGACGTGACGTAATCCATGCCATCTCCAACGGCTTGTGAAGGCATGTGATCTTTCTAGGAGGATATGGCACGATGGCACCAGATGGCACCACCCGCGAAAGAAAATAGTCCCAGACCGAATACAGTTTTATCGATGAGATACAATTTTATCGATGCATATGAATTTGCCAGTCCTCTTGCATCTTTTTTCGTCATTAAAGGAAATAAAGAAACAAAACCTTCTAAGTAACTTCCTAAGCGCGATTTTTGTATCTTGATTGTCCACCCTCGTATTTAGGTACGAAAACTTCCTGTGCCGTCTGGGTATTATGTCAACGGCGTTCCGGCACCATGACACTACTATCTTCCACGTATTGCTTACCTGGAAGCCTTTGCCCCTATTGGAGGACTTTCCTTCTAGGTTAATTTGTATTGTTTCTTTCACGATTCGATTCCAGTAATTGTCAGTACGGCTAAGAATCCTCGTATATTTTAAGATTTATTCTGTTCCCAAGTCCAAGTAATGCTCTGCTACCACTGATTTGAGCGTGTTGAGCAAGCGGATGTATCTTTCGTGCTGTCAATCGTTTTTTTTTATTTTGCGGCCTGTTTCCCCATTATAGACATGGCCGCAATCACGTAGGATGCCGTATGCTCCCGAGGTTTTGAGACCCCGGTCATATTTCAGTGATCCGTTTCAGGCTTTGAACTTGGCGGCAAGTTTTTGCACGGCTTCTATGCTGTGTCTTCGGACTATCCAAGGTATCTTGTTCCTGATAGTGAAGAAATACGGGTAACTGGCTCTGACTTTTGGTTTTTATTTTTCTTCTTTCTCCCAACTAATTGACGTGGTTCTATTTACGACCGCCTAGACGTCACGTTGGCCGTACCTATTCTTAACAAGTAAGCCGTCAGCTAAGAGGCTAAAGACTAAGATATGCAGCAAAATAGAGGTGACTCAGACAAACATTAGCCTAGGAAAGCATAAGGTTGAAGAGGTGAAAGACTTTTCTTACCTTGGAAGCCGAATTACCAACTATGGACGAAGCAAGAAAGAAATAGTAAACAGAATAGCGTAGGCGAAGAGGGCTTTGTGCAAAAAGAAGAATCTTCTTACAGCTGAGAATACAAGCACAGAAGTAAGGAAACAATTTATCAGATGCTACACATGGAGTGTGCTCCTCTATGGAAGCGAGGCTTGGACGTTGACAGCAGCGAAGTCAAGAGTGGAAGCATTCGAAATGTTGTGCTACCGAAGAATGATGAAGATAAAATGGATTGGCCGTGTACGTAACGATGAAATGCTGAGAAGAGTGGAGAAAGGAGAAGACTCCTAAAAACCTTAAGCAGAAAACGGGACAACTTAATTGGCAACATTTTCATATCACGATGGCCTGATGATGACAATCGTTGAAGGACAAGTGGAATGGAAGAAGGCCAAGGGACGGCCCCGAATAGGTTACAGGTTATCAACGATATACAAGAGAAGAAATACGTCGCTATGAAACGTTTAGCGGATGAGAGAGAGAGGAATGGAGAGCTGCGTCAAATCAGTCTTAGGATTGCTGACTAATGATGATGATTGAAAAGTGCAAATCCCTCTTGTTTCAAAATGTACCCATTCTTCCTGAAGGTGTGCTATCAATACGGACAAAGTCTTCCACTTTAGTAATACGTGTATGAGGATAATTACCTACAGAATACGAAAACAACACCAATAGATAACCAACCAATCAGGGCCCACTTGACTTGACGTTCGAGCCATATATTATCTACATCTATATAATACCCCGCAAGCCGCCTAAAAGGCGTGCGGCAGGGGGTGTTAGGAGACCAGCCGTTTACAGCTAAAAAAAAAAATGAAGTACTCTAACGAGGTTGGTACTAGCGTTTATTAAAGTCCTTTATGGTTCGGGGGAAAAACGAATTCCCATATCTATCCGTTCGGCAAAACATCTCTCTTAATTTATCGCTTCTATCGGACCTGGAAATATAGTGTGGCTCTAATATTATGTTCTCTGTGTCGCTCTTAAAGATATCCATTCTCAATTGTTCAAGCAATGCCAATACATTATATCTCCAGGGATAGAATATATTGGCCATATATTCTATCCCTGGAGAATGTGGCAGACTTAGTCGTTGAAACACTCGGAACATGTAATCAAAACAATACCCAATGGAAAACCCGACGATTATTCCCATATTTCGCCATTTGCCGTATCCTATTGTGTCTGGTAGACCACCCCCGCTCTCGGCCTAGGAGAATGTAGGAGTTTAAGTCTAGCTATCGCAAAGGAATTAAAATCTATCGTGCAGATTCGTCCTCCCTGCGCATTCTTTGATTTCATTTCAGATTAGTTTGATCCAATCATAATCTAATTTTCACTAAAGCTTATCAATATCGATAAGATGATTGGTCGCGTGTTTAGCATTCCTCATTGCTACCTCACGCGTGACTAGCTGAGGTGCGTGAGTTCTTCTATTTAGGGGTAGACTTTCTTCAGCACTATACATTGCTTCCGCGTGCTTTGAGGCGGTATGTGCGAGAAAAATATTCGTTACTTTGCCAGCTCGGAGGTAAATCAATATGATTTAAGTTCCAGTGCAATCATATGGGAAGAATAGAAGACGAAAACAGAATTGAAAAAAAAAAATCCTTTGCGTGTGAAAAAAATATGTTAATAAAGTCGATGACTCAGCTATTTGCACTATAAATGCGGAAAAGATATGCTAATAATTGGAAAGTATACGAGGCAGTCGCACTGTCATTGATTTGGGTTTGTATATTTCGAATGCATTTTTTGCAGCTATTTGGTGATATCTCCTCACAAAAAAATTAATAGCACGCGCGTACGCTTTATAACTGTTGTATTTTCTACGGAAAATTGTCTGTCGTAGGGGAATTATAAATCATGTCGGTGTGTTAGATTGTAAAAATTACTTTGTATTGTATTTCCACTAACAAAACGACGATAATGATGAGTCGAATGAGATATAATGTTCAACAGAAAAGAAGAACTTTGTAGTTTACATCACAATGACGGCCATTTTTGAGTAAGTAGCTTGTATGAGATGGAAATATATTTGATTAATTTCTCTAGGTGAAAATTTAAAACTGCTGATTCATTGAGCACGTCACCTTCATCAGCCTTCGAAAGAGTAAAAGAAAAGTTTGCGATCCGCAGGCGAAAAAGCACATTTGTTGAAAAAATTCTGATCAGATTGACGTCAAAACTGATGAGATTTAATCGTTTTTTCATTGGATTGGAGGTTTTATTCCTAAGTGATTATTGTGCTACGTTGGCATATCTAGAGGTTGGGGGTTATTCAAGTTAATCTTTTTCTGATTCCTTGTGTCATTATTTTCCTAAATGGATAATTCAGTTTCCAATTTGTATTTTGAAGTTCTTACGAGGAAGTGGTGATTTCGCTCACAATCAGTATTGTAATTTATTAATACGTTTCACTTCTTTGATCATTAGGTCCTTTCAAAATGTTTCTACTGGGGGTAGTGCATGCAATGTAATTGATATGTATCTATTTAATCGATGATATTCATTGGGAGAGAAAAACTTATCTTAGCGTGCCCGAACCTCGAAACCGAATCCAATTATTGCATCTTAGCACAAAATATGTTCAAAAATCTATCGTATCAATGGATAAAACATCGAATATTCCTTAAACTCATGCATTAAATGGACCCAAACGGACTCCTTAGCTGTAAATATCGTACTATTTGGTAGCGCGTTTTAATTTCGATATTTGTATCTAACATACATAATGGTTTTTATTCATTATCGATTAAGTATCGGCTACTAAGTGATGAGGAAGTGCAAAAATGATTGAGAAAAAAGAGAAGTAATTTGAATACTCTGAGAAAAAATTAGAACAACTTAGTTGACCAATTTTGAGGTATGATAGCCTGATGAAGACAATCGTCGAAGGGCATAACACGACCTATAGATAGCTCAGGTTGAGTTTTGCTGGACAAGCTACGAGGATGTAAGATAGAATCAAGTAAGCATGAACATATTAGATCATAGGAGAGCGGAGTGGATACCTACGCCAAATCAATCGTTGGATTGTTGACTAATGATGATAATGATGTAGAAGTAGCAATACATGCGGCATGTATTCTTGCCTGTCACTGGCTTTGAAAAACATGCTAACCTATTTAGAAATAATTATCTTCCAAATTAAATATTTTCGGTAAATTATTGGAAAAATAATGAAATTGAATATTATTTACGAAAAATTATGCGTAAAAATTATGGAATATGGGTTTCAAAAAATCATTGTAAACAAAAACGCTTATAGGAAACGCTTATAGAAACACCATATCGCTGAACATATTGTTCAGCGATATGGTGTTTACCCGCACGGATTAGAAATCGACACGTACTGAAATCTCAAGCTTGCCAAGAACTCATGCGTGTCATATCTTGAATATTTTACAAACTCCACGGATCAAGCGGAAATGCAGCAATATCTGAATCGCATTAAATACCTCGAGTTGGTGCTGCGGAATCCATCCGACATGTGTTAGCTTTCATGTTAAGAGCATGGAATAAATGTTTGACATTTCATTACGGAAACTCGATACTATCCTTATTGAGCTCACTTATCTGTTGTGGCCCGAAGCGTGCGTAAAATGGACACACCCGAGGAAAGCATTTAACCGCTCCAAGTGTGCAATATGCCACTCTCTAGCTGGCATCCTTTCCCACCTCACGTGCCCTCGCCCCTTTATTGATGCACTCATTATCGCCGAAGCTCGTGAAATAATGACTTCCTCCGGCCTGAGCCGCTGTCACCTCCATTGTAAGTTTTTTTCTGACGGCCTTAAACTATTCGATCGAAGGGCCAAGGTGACGACTCGCAACCTTAAACGGACTCGTTAAAAGAAGTCCGTTAAGAGGACGCAGAAGCGAAGTTGTAAACGAACTCCTCCAATCCAGCGGGAGGCATAAATGATCGTGGTCGTTTTATTTTGCGCGCAGTGATTACCTTTCATCGTTGTGGTGGTCCATAAAGTAAGCATCGCAGTGATCGCAAATGATTTATCGAGCATTAAAAAGAGGTTGTCTTCGGGAATTATGGTTTGATTGTTTTATCTCGACCGCTTGATGTCTTTAAATATCTCCATCAGTTGTGTTTTTATTTTTTTTTTTTTGGATCAAGTAGATGGTTATCCCGATTGAGGAGATGTTAGTGGATAGGATGAAAGTATTTTTTTAGTTCTTTCCAGCGTGTGTAGATCAGATTGATCAGTCCAAAAATCTAACTTTTATTTCAAACTTGATAAAATCGAGGTACTTAACAAGACTTACGTAACTCACACTTCACTTTTCTTTCCTTACCTTTCGTCATAATTTTCTGTCGAAAATAGTTTGCATTTCTGCCGTAGTTTATTTTTTATCAATCCAAGAGTTATCCTGATTTTTGTGCAGGACCTACTGATGATATGATCGAGGTTCGACGCGTTTTATTTCAATTAAACAATTTCCATATAGCAAATTAGTTTTAAATTTTCTCAGTAGTTGACGATAGTTTGTTTTCCTCTCTGCCCACTTTCATGGAAGATCTCTGGCTCAATTGGAGTCTAGCTATTTCATTTTAAATTTTAATAATTTTGTAAAAATGGTTGAACTCTACCACTGGTCGACTGATGGGAAATTTCAAATTGACTCCTAGGATTCGCTTAATACGTTATTCCCGTTACGAGCGTTGTTTACGCAATTCAAAATTTTCTATCGCTCATATCATACTGAAAAAACACGTATTGGTATGTCTCTCGAGTCCTAATTGTTTAGCTATCCATTCAACTTCCTTTCCGCAATTTAGATCACCGATCGAGCTCACTAATTATTCAAGTATCCAGCACTTTGTGGAGACGCCCGAGGGAACACGAGGTCCCTTATGGCCAAGAGCTAACCTTTGCAAGAAATTATAAGCTGAATACGTCAATTTAAATGCGGATAATCGCGCTCTGCGTCCTCGGGGATACAAAAGCTGGTGATCATAAAAGGGAAGTAGCTATGTGCGTTGTTCACCGTAGGTACTGACGATCACTCGGCGTCTATGGAAATATTTTACCCGTTCTTATGTTTTCACCAGCTTCCAAGAATACCTTGTACATCACTGCTGCTTCTGCACCTTGTCGGGTTCCCATGAAGTATCAAACCAAGGCAGGGAAAATCTCCAGCCCTCTTGCGCAATTTGCTTTACAGGTGACTTAATACTTGAGTGTGGTTTCTGTATATCCGGACAGACTAGGCTAATAGGTATCGAAAAAAGTTATCTATACGCAGGCATCAGAGTGTCTTATAATTACGAGGTGTACAACGATACGATAAATAAACTCAAGGACAATAATGTGAAAAGTATCTCGGAAGAGAAGGTAAATTGGTGAAGCTCATGCACTGCATATTTTTCTCTTGGCATGCTCAGCAGTCCTTGCTCCTTCGTTTGATTTTTCACTTTTAATGAAGAACCAAGGACTGCTCAGTCAAATCCTAAAAAAATTTATAGGTGCATAGGCACATCAAAAAAGAACGTTTATATCATGATGGGATAACAATCAATCTTTAACCTTTTTAAAAGAGATGATTTTGCAGCCGTATTTCGAAAAAGAAAATGAGAAAAATACAATGCAGTGATTCCGTAAATAAACTACTTGTTTGTAAAAATACCAAGTGAAAATATTATTGTATGTGCCCCAGCTAGCCATTTATACTTGCGATTTGTTTTAAATAGAGGTATCTAACATACAATATAATTTGTGTAATAATTTCTGCGACAATCGAACCTCATTAAGTTCTTTTAAGGCAATAACTTCGAAGCTAATGTGCGATGGTTAATGGGAAGCCTGGCCACAAAATAGTTTGTTTAACGTATTGGAGGTTTACCATGATTTGCTCGCAAATTGGGCAGTAGCCCACTGATGAGAAAGTAATATTTTATTTTTAATTTCTAAAAAAGTATTTGCCCTTTCTTATTCTTTCTTATACTTATTCATCATAAATATTCTATTATTTATTGTCTTCTGCGAACCCTTATCCATGGTCACCTCACATGCAATCAGACGTTGATCATGCAGATTATATCATTTTTTATTATAGAAAATGAAGATGGATGTGCATTTTACTTTGGCATGTATATGGAGGAAACTTGAGTTCATTAGTTCAAGAAAGGTCGTTGAAGTGGATATTGAGTGTTATTGATTGAGTTTAGATTACTCAGTATGGTAACAGGAGTGAAATATCCATAAATAGTGCAGTAAAGGACGTAATTTATTACATAATTAGCTTATATTGTAATCAACAAGACTGTGATCTTATCTTTTGAAGAATCGGAAACCGGATGTTCTTTGTCAACTCCTTATGTTTATTTCTTTCTCACGAGCAGTTGTCCTAATTGTTCACAATAATTGTTTGCCTTTTCCCTAAGAACTTCTTATGTTTGTGCAAACACAATTTAGTGGCCATAATATCCCTTTCTTTTTCTTGTGCAATACCATTTATTAAGGCCAGGGATCGGCAAACCGTTACCCTGGGTCGCATATTGCTCCTAAAAAAATTGTTTGAGGCTCTAAAGGCTCTTGCCCATTAATTAATTTAATACTATAGATGAAATTGAGAAAAATACAATTCTCTTATGCGATAAATTAACCACTTCTTTATAAATATATCTCGTGAAAATATTACTGCATGCATCCCAGGTAGCCATTCATATTTTTACTTTGTCCCCGTAAGTAGATACTTAAAGAGTTTTGAAGGCATGCAACATTTAAAAAATCAGGTGTAATTTTTTTAAAGGGTGGCATCATGTATTTTCATGTTTTTTCTGATGTTTTTTTCTGAGTTTTTAAATTTCATGAAAAATTTCTGTGAACTAATATTTCGTAGACTTTAGAAGCCTTTGCAAAAACTTAAATTTGGCATGTTATGTGATCTTCCATACATATGCATTCTTTGAAAATTTATCAAATACTGAGTTTATTTTGGTATAATCATTTTAACAGTCATAATCTCTGCGAAAAAAATCATGTCTCAAACAATGTATTCCATGATAATTAAAGATTGTATGTACAACACTGATTCATTATTTATTCCATGCACTCATAGTGAAAATAAAATATCACCCGTCCAAGTGTATGACGCAATATTGTTACACTCTCTTCACCTAACCTCTCTGATTTATGCAATTACTTATTTCAATAGAGAATCAACTTTTTGCTCACTTTAGCACGTGTTTTAACCATTAGTCATTCGCCACTTTATAGTGCTTTAGCATGTCGTCATAAATGACATTAGTTTCAATCAGTTTGTTCCATACCTCATGTTTGCCTCATACAAATACCTATACGTTATGCAAATACGCAGCTCGTCGAATAAATCTTGTACATATCGTTAAAATTTTGCGATTCAATATGGATTATAACAAATTAATAGCATTGCCATTCACACTCAAAACATTTATCGAGAACTGATGTTTTTCTGATTTTTTAAATTTAATGGAAAATATCTCTGAACTAATACTTCAAAGACTAGAAACCTTTGCAACAAATTTTAATTTAGCATTTAATGTCAGCTTCCGTGCATAAGCATTCTTTGAAAATTTATCGAATTTGTGTTTTATTTCTACCATTTTCTACAAATCATTGTAGGGTTTTTATTTCTTTAGATTTTCCTTTGTTTAAACGTTTAATATTTAGCATAAAAATGAACCAAATAGCCCCTTGAGCTCTTGGTAACCATATCAGTTCTTTTTGTATCTTCTTATAGCTCGTTTGAGTGAAACATTTACTTATTCAAAGCTTAGGTTTTATTTAACGAACTTCCTCTGCCGTGTCATAATATTATTGCATCCAATCCAATAGTATTAAATGCGAATGGATCCGTAGTTACGTTATCCTATGACGTGGGCAACGCGTTATTTCGTCATGCAATTATAATTTTCATGCATAGTGGCTCCTTATCCTTTTCGCTGACTTTAATTTCAGACGAAAGATACATACTTTATTTGTGGTATAATTCGAAAAATAAATTCAAATTTAATGCAACTGGCATCGTGAGCTATGGAAATTCACATGTCTATGTCATCGGCCATAAAAGTACCTACGAGGAGCCGAGGTCACCATGGGCGTCACGTTGAAGGAGTGAAGCATATCTGAATGCAAAATGAGTCTGCAGAAGATTTTCAGGGGGAAACCTTTGCATTGATAAGGTGACTCTTAGTTGGAATTTATACCATGAACCACTTGAAGAAGAACTATAATTATTATTTATTTTTTTCTCTTCTTATCTTGACCTCGTTTAAAACATATTATAATATTTCCTGGAGTTAAGGTCAACGTATTTTATGAAAACAAGTTATAGCCAACGTTTCGATTTATTTTAAACCATCATCAGGGCTTAAATTTGTACATATTTATTGATATATATAAAATAAATATATAAAATACGTTGACCTAAACTCTAGGAAATATTATAACATTATTATTATTATAAAAAATTAAAATCCATAAAAATTATCCATGAGAAGTACACAAAATTATTTATTAAACACTACCAACGAAATATTGAATACAATACCCTTATAATCGCCCCGCTAGATGCAATACCCCTGAGGTTTTAATCCTTCACACCTAAACATCAAAGCGCCTACAGGAATAATGAAGGGCAGACCTCACCTCAAAGTATTTAAAAGGATGTATTATATAAGTTGTATTTATACATACCTCTTTATATTTGTTGGGTAGACCAAAACATCCTGTTTGAATGCTGTGGATGTTGGTCAATTCCCTGATTATGTTTATTGAGGAATCTCCATACAGAGCTGTTCCAGAAAAAATAATTGCTATGGAGAAAAAAGAAAATCTAATTATTATTATTATTATTGTTACTCATCCCGAATGAAGATACACACTCAGCGTAATGGGGTCAGTTCTTTTCGTTGGGCCTACTAGCTCAGCGAGGATTTTTTTTCTGGGAATTTCCGAAGCTCACTCTAGGAAACGCGTTTATTAAAAATTTGATAGGAGACTTAAGAGTTGAATCACTATCGTGTCAATTGTAGTCGAGGAAATGACGTTTGACGTTTTTTTGAATACAGTGAAAACGGCATAACTGTGTCATTTTAAATATTTAGGAAACAAATTATTTATTGTTTCCTTTTGATTTTCTGTATTCTGAGCAGCCGTGAAGGCTGCTTTTAACCTACTTTACTTCTTGCATACTTCTTCAATGTCTAATGAACCAATATATTTGAATATGATATAACTATAAATGAATAGTTTGAAAATATCTATATTTGTTAGGCAGGCCAAAACATCCTGTTTGAATCTAGTGGATGTGGGTCAATTCCCTGATTATGTTTATTGAGGAAGCTTCATAAAGAGCTGTTCCAGAAAGAGGAAGCCACCGGAAACCATCAAGCTGTCAAGGTAAATACTGCGAGATATTATAAGAAAATCGCACTCATGGAATTGAATCATACGCACTTAGCACTGGGTATACTTCGAGGTAAGCTCTACCCTTCATAATTCCTTTAGGCGCTTTAATGTTTAGGTGTGAAGGATTAAAATCTCAGGGATACTGCATCTAGCTGTGCGATTCTAAGGGTATAGTATTCAATATTTCGTTAATAATGTTTTATAAATAATTTTATGTACTTCTTTTGGATAATTTTTTTGGATGTTTTATGTAGATAGTTCATATGGATAGTTTTATTTAGTTTTATCTTCAAATATTTTCTTTTCATTGAAAACAATTAATTTCATCGAAATTATCCCTCTCTACTGAAGCGGTCAATTTTTTAAATATGTTTTAGTCTCCGCGAATCCGTAAAAAAAAATTTCCCGGATCATTTTTCCTGCAAAATTTCATTAGATTCATGCTTTTTAGTTAAAAAGTAGTTGGAAAATGTCATCGAGCAACTTATAAATTATTAAACTCGATTGTTTCAGTCTTAACTGTGTGAAAATCCATTGTAAATAATTAGAGGTATGGCACTTTTTCATACAATTTAATCAAGACGACCGTTTTCGTCGCAGAGGCGATATCATCAGGTACAGAAATCTTTATTTCAAAATAAAATAAATATTGCGAGATATTATAAGGAACTCGCACTCATGGAATTGAATCATACGCACTTAACACTGGGCATACTGCGAGGTAAGCTCTGTCCTTCATAAATCCTTTTGGCGCTTAAATGTATAGGTGTGAAGGATTAAAATCTCAGGGATACTGCATCTAGCTGTGCGATTATAAGGGTATTGTATTCAGTATTTCGTTAATAATGTTTAATAAATAATTTGTGTACTTCTTTTGGATAATGATCCGGGAATATCTTTTGACGGATTCACGGAGACTGAAACATATTTAAAAAATTGACCGCTTCAGTAGAGAGGGATAATTTCACTGAAATTAATTGTTTTCAATAAAAAGAAAGCATTTGAAGATAAAACTAAATAAAACTATCCATATGAACTATCTACATAAAACATACATAAAAAAATAACTATAAAAATAACGACTTCTGTACCTGATGATGTCGCCTCTGCGACGAAACCGGTCGTCTTGAATAAATTGTGTGAAAATGTACCATAACTTTTATTGTTTATAAATTATTATTATGAGATATTATTTTGTGACCAGCTATTTTCGAGATCAGCCCTCTGTGCGGCGTGGGTAGACCTCATGTTATGGTGATGGTCGATGGTCCTGAAAGATTTACCTCATGGGGACGACCGACAAAGAGAGTATTGCGAGATATTATATGGAAATCGCACTCATGGAATTGAATCATACGCACTTAACACTGCCGCTGGGCATACTTTGAGGTGAGCTCTGCCCTTCATTGCTTGCACTTCAACCTTCAAGGGGATTACCATCTCTCGCGGGTTGGGAAAGGAATGAAGGGAGCGGAATGAAAAAGAGACTCGTGTTTGATTTTACCGCTCCTCATGGGCACGCGTTGATATATTTCCCCTAGGGATCACACGTTTTGATCTATATCCCATATTGTACTTCCAAAAGCCTAGTGAATAGACCCTCTCCGTAATTAGAGCACACCTTCATGAAGGCCAGTCCACGAATGGGGTATTAGGAGCACATATATATATTATGAAAAAATATTTTGCCAATATTGTCGGCATACGCCGAGGCTAAATAGCAAAAGAAAGGAACAGAGTGAGGGCCATTCAATGCTTGTATTTTTAAGTTAGCATATTTTTCCATGCATTTCACGCCAAATCTTCCGCCTATTTATGTAAATAATGTTATTTGACCTCAATAGCGAAATTCATTTGCTGCTTACTCAAGAAATAGACCGGTGAAGACATTAGGTTTCACTTTTCCATGATTCCTGAGATATAAATAATACTTAATCAGTTTTTGTCCACACGACGTTAATATGCTATGCCAAATTATCATTTTCCGTGCACATAGGCAAGATTAGACTTAAAAACCGTTATGAAAATGTAAACTTTAAATGCAATTGCCTGGACGTATCAGCGGAAGCATATCCTTTTGTGATTATAATTAGACTAGAAGTTACATTTGGAGTATGCTTCTCTGCGGAAGTGAAGCATGGATAATAACAGCCGCAGAGAAATCAAGGGTAGAGGCCTTCGAAATGTGTTGATGTAGGAGAATAATGAGGATCAATTAGAGCGACCGAGTCTATTAGGAATCGGGAATTCCTAATAGATGGAGAAGAGAAGAGAAGCCTCATGAAAACCTTGACAAGAAGACGGAATAACCTCATAGGCCATATCTTGCGACATGATGGCCTGATGAAGACACGTGTAGTTGTTACATTTGTTGAAAACGCCGATGTAAAAGGCCAATATATGCCGAGTCAGTGGCGTGGGAATAAATAAGTAAGTCGTCGAGGGACAAGTAGATGGCAAGAACGGAAAAGGAAGACCTCGAATAAAATATATGAAGAGGCAAAGAAGGATGTGAATGAGAAGAAATACGTCGGAGTTGAATAAATTAGCTGATGGGAGAATTGAGTGGAGAGCTGCGTCAAAATAATCTTAGGATTGCTAATCATTAATAATGATAACTAGATGAAGTTTATTGGGAAGAGGATATTTTTATATTTTTACGAAAATAACATATTCTTCGTTTATCAGTCCAACCTCCTGATACGGCTTTAAATAAATGTCGTAGGGGTGGATAAAAAATGGTCCGCAATCTTGGCAAACCTCTCTACCCATTACGGTTTCCGTAATCCGATAGAGTCGGCCGTCACTCGAGCGAGTTGCGCGCTTTGCGATAATTATCTTTTTATCCGTCGCTCTTTCCTCGCGAGAGCGTAATGAGCTGCACTGGTGACCTCGCGCTCACCTTAACCTTTGACCGTGGTTGCATTTCTTTCTCAGCATTCCCCACCCCGTGTCGGCAGTGGCATGCGCCTCGCGGGAATCATTTCCATCTCGTCATAGCCAGCCACTCCGATTGCTTCGGCCGCAATCGTTTGCGACGCGCCGCTCCCCGTCTTACTTTTGTTTTGCGCCTGAATACTTTTCCTCCCAGGTGTGCCCTGTTGCGCCAGTGTTCAAGAACCTTTTGCCGACGTTTCACCTCTTTGTTTCAGGAAAGGGGATGGGGTGTTGACGAGTAAATGCTCAACTATTTGTGCATGATCGTTTGCGAGCTAGTTAAAGTATAGCTAAGAACAATTTTAATTTCATTATTTATATGTTAACAGGGGGTATGTGAAACACTAGAGTGCATGCACCTGTAGGAGATACTTTATTAGTTTTCTGCCTTAAGAGCTCATTTATAATCATCAAATGCGAAATCTCCCTCATCGTGTGATGTTATATAATTAGGATAATTCTACCTTGAAGGACACTCACGCTGCAAAGCACAACATATCGATAAGATGTTGATGAAGAGACTACCGTCTTCCAACCACAACTTTCCGGAACTCTTAAGGAGTGAATAACGTTCAAAAGTAAGAGGAATATTTTTAGCTTGGAGTCATACAGTACGATACTCAAATTGTTGCATCGTCAATGAATGGCAGTAATTTACATCTCGTTCATCCTCCATTTCATTCTAAGGTAACACGATGATCATCTCATTTTTGCCAATTTTCAGCTTTAAGTCCCAAGAATCTGAGTAGCGCCCGCCCCTTCCTACATAATTTTAAGAACTTTTCCTTTACTTGTTCCGCTGACATAAATACTTTTCTTTCTTCAGCGAACGTTTCAAGGTAATCTCTCAACTGCCGTATGCTTCCCTGTTATCTAGTAATATTTTATAGCAACAGTGATGCGTATGATTTATATCGCTGGAAAAAGTTCTCATTCTCATTGAAATCATTCAGCACCCAGTATGTCAAATTCTTCGTAGATTTATGAAAATCATCAAATTAAATATAGTTAAATCGGCTTTTTTTGTCTCATTTCGATCAACTTGGAGACTTTTTCATCATGGAATTACTTTTTTTATTTCTGAGTTTCATTTTGTGTGTGTGTGACTGATTAATCAATGAAAGTGTATATTTTTCGGCGGCAGAGAATATTATTTTCCAATATGTAGTGCTTTTTGCTAATTTTCACGGCCACTCAAAGGTTAAGTATTTGTATTTCTTAATTAGGTCAGAATATATTTAATAATTTAATTATTTTCGCTAACATTTGCTGACTTTTCGCTTTTGATGATATTGGTTGGAATATTTAAAATTATTCGTGAATTATTCAAAGTTAAATATTTCTTTCGCCAACGTTGCCTTGTTTTTGTAACATAAGCTGTTGACATTTTTTGCTGAAGTCATTTGACTATTTGAGTAAAACTCAAACTACTTCGACGAAAAGAAATTTCAAATACTGGTATCCCAGTGTCATTCGACTTCAGCAATGACATAAAAGTGCTCTAAAAAGTGTTAAATTCATTGTATCTTGTGATATTTTGAGTGACTTCACATATCGCAATAAATAATAATTGCAGAAGAATAAAACAAGTCTAATCATCTTAAGTTAGCGTGGGAGTACTTGGACGTTCAGCATGAAGACGATGATAACAGTTAATTTGACTTAAAACGGAATAGTTTTTTTACTTCGATTTTGGAAGGATTATTTTTCTAGGAAAGTTTTTTAATAGGAACGCACGAGCTTTGGAGGCTTATGATGAAGACAATTAGAAAGCCTATAAAGTATATTCATGTAATAAGTAATTTGTGAGTTGATAGTACGGTAAAATTTTCAGGAATCTGAGACATTATATTTTATGCGTGATTTTAATATTTTTCTCCAATTTTCACTGTACTTACGATAAAAGTTCACCTAATTTAAAAAATGGAAAATCAACTAATCTTTCAGCAGTTGCATGCCAACCATTCTTTTCGAGTGAAATTCTTTCTTCAAACTACTTTCAAAGTCCTTACCTCCTCTGTCGGATATATGGGATCAATTTACATATATTATATTTGTTACTTCGTTAATTTAAGTAAAAAAATGTTATTTTACGTTTCCCCAATCGATTTCACGGAATTAGATTAATAAAAATCATCTTCATACCATTGGAACTACCTTTTAGATCTGCTATTTCATTTTTAATAACCCCAGAGAATGAGCATATGTGATAATGATCTATTTCGGTAAAGCCTGAATCACACTGTTATACTTTCCGTCCCTGAGAAGAATATCTCCAGCGATAGAATTTAAGGGATCAAAAGAGTGATCCCTCGACTCATCATTTTCTGAATCATACGGTCATTCCTGTCGTCTTTTTTGCAATAGCTTATTCCGTCACTTTCTGTGCTTACAGTTCTCATTCAATTAAATGCCAAGCGCGGCGTTACAAAAGCTGTTAGCAGCCGTGTGTTCTGATTGGCTGAAGGACGGTGCCAGCTATGGTGTAAGCGATGGAAAAAGGGATGTGCCGAATGATGGAAAAAGGGGTGGTTTTCCATCCATGGAGGCTTCGCGGAAAATCATCGCCTGAAATAGTCATTTGTTCCGCCAATATTGGTTCGATTGCTTGAGCCATCCCTTTAAAGGGATGGAAAAATGATTGTGTGATTCAGGCTTAGGTAGATCTACTGTCGTTCGCCATATTTTTTTCTCATAGTGAATTTAATTGCATTTTGATATGAAAATCGTAGATAATTTAGGGAACAGTTCCTGAAAAGGGTGTACCCGCCATCAGGGGCGCAGCTAGGAATTAAGGCTAGGGGGGTTTCGGGTGTAGAACACTGGGGTGTCTGAGGTTGTGGAATACCCGCCAGGGTAAGCGGGAGGTGCGGGGGCCCACCCATAGAAATTTTTTCAGATAAATGGTTCAAAATGGTGAGTTTTACTGCCTTCTGGGGGATATTTTACTAATATTTACACTATTTTATAAGTAATATTAATCCAATTAAGTGAAATAGGTTTAACTTAAAAATTTCTCTGAGCTCTGTGGGGGATTTTATCCCTTAAAACCCCCCTCGCTGCGCCACTGCCTGCCATAGGTAATCATTAATCTTCGTTATAATTTTACGCACGGCATACTTATGTGACTCGGCGACTTTATTCTTCAATTATGTTTGCGGGGTTGCTATTAAGTGTCCTGTTGCCTATCAAAATATTGATTTAGTATTTTTTCTATTAATTTACCCAGGATGTTTGATTGACGTTGGATATGTATTGACGCACGGAAACGCGATCGCATTCGTAACGTGCAATCAAGTTTTTGCGCTGTTATATCCTGAAAAGTGCGCAGTTACGAACTCCCCAAGCTTGAGCAACTGATCTCTTATCTTTAGATTTATTATCATAGTTAATACTGATGTAGAAACTTTATATCTTTGAGGTAGTGGACCTGACATGTTACGCTTACCTCTATGTTTTTGGATTTTTGCCTGAAGCTATGACTGCAAAAACTGGATTTAATTTGCTTTCATGGAAATCGGGTTATAATGACATCTTAAAATATTTAGGCTCTTTGATGTGAGAAAATAGTAAGAAATGCGTATAAATCAAAGAAAGAATGAATGTGGATAATGAGGCCTACTTCGGACTACAGCGTCTACTTAAGTCGCGCTAATTAGGTCTGAATACCAAGGAAAGATTATAATTAGCAGTCCTTCGACTCGTGGTCCTACATTCCCACAAAACTTGGGTCATGAGAAGTCGAGATTAATTGATACTCAACGCACGTGAGATGAAGATCTTGCGATGAATCTACAGGCCTATACAGGAAAACAATAGGGTGGTTTCCTATTATTTTTTTATTGCCTAAATCGAAAGATTATTACTCCTGGAGTACGTATTTCACGCTTTCAGATTTTTAAATGACGATATCTATTTTTCGCGATTAAACGAAAAGTGAAAATTTTCAAGCGCGTGAAAACGCGACGCGTAAGTATGAATGCCGGGAAATCTCTCCGTGTGGCGTATTTCTGGTTCCCGCTGCCGCCTTGTGAGGTGACCTTGAGGCGAGTTGAGCGCTGATACGACGCAGGCTGCTAGCGGGTAGCTGAGTACCCTGCTGGCTGGTAGCGCTTGGCTTAAATAAGGATTATTAATACCTAATCAAATGAAGAAAACTTTCCGACCTTAGCCAGTTTTAATAAGTGATTATTAAGACATGTTTCCCTGAGCTCTGCGCCTCATGCATGCATTGGTAACTTCAGACGATGTATAACTCCTATCCTCTCATATAGAAACTAGGTCCCTGTGACGTCACGTGGAGTGGCATCGCATGGGCGCCAATCTGGCCCTTTTCAAATGAGGATAAAAATGGACCATAGCCATTCGTCTAAACCGGTATTTCTAAAACGAAATAATTTGTATATTATGAATACAGTAATGGTGGGTAACGAATCACAATCAATGCCTTTCGTTTTCTTTGATGAAGGACCTTTTTGGTACAGATACCCTATTCATCTACATCTATATAATACCCCACAAGCCGCCTAAAAGGCGTGTGGCAGGGGGTGTTAGGACACCAGCCGTTTACAGCTAAAAAAAATGAATGAAGTACTCTAACGAGGTTGGTACTAGCGTTTTTTAAAGTCCTTTGTGATTCGGGGGAAAAACGAATTCCCATATCTATCCGTTCGGCAAAACATCTCTCTTAATTTATCGCTTCTATCGGACCTGGAAATATAGTGTGGCTCTAATGTTATGTTATATTGTAGGTGTATCTGTACCAATTACGAGTTATACTGACCGTTTGACAAACCAAGTTTGGTAAATTAAGTCTAATGTGCCAGATTGAATGACTGAGGGAAAATTTTCGGTCAAAATCGATATTTCGAGCAATCAATTTTAAATCGAAATGAAAAACTCCAATTTTCAACAAAAGTTGATGCTTGAACGGAAATATTGAAAAAATCGACTATCTTTTTTTTAAGCACATTGCACAAAAACTTATATATTATGTATTCGAAAAAAATGAAAATACTTATTTGAGTTGCAGACAATAATCCCAAAAATCTACTTCGAATAAATGTGTGAATTATTAGCAGCAAAAATTTACAAATCGCGCACATTTAAATTTGGGAACATCGCTTGGAACCATACGGCTTCACCAAAATTTTTAAGAAAGATCGACTGATTGCAACGCATTTTTGAAGATCGAGGGCGTGCCCTCCAACTTCGTCGGCCTTCGAGAAAAGTCTTTCACATGTGACGGATGGCGATACCGTTGGCCGCTAGTGACGCTCTCGAGATTAAACGGAATGGTCAAGATCGAAGTTGAAAAATCTATTTTGTATCGATACACTCGTTCAAAGGCTCGATACAGATTTTCTCGATCTTTTTTTTGCATTTAACACATTCAATGCGGGCCCGATTTTCATGAACGTCGTCAAAATCGGCCGATAAAATTATTAAAAAAATGCAGACACGTTTTTGCTCCATAACTTCCGTTCTAATACTGCTATTTACAAACGGCGCACACGGGTCGCAAGAAGAAAACTTGCTGAAGGCGATACACATGATCGAAAGACTCGGAAGTGGATATTAGTCACGTACGGAGGCGGAGAAAGGCCCCCTCGTCCGACCGGCAGAGCTCGTCAATTGACGTGCTCCGCGCTGAATGTGTTAAAGCTCGATTTTAGTCGAAGTCGATTTTCCATCGCAAGACTAAGGAGGCTTGGTCACACAAAAGTAATACCTTTGAATAGGGTACTACAGCGGAAATTTGGACAGAGGGCAGAGTGTTTCCGCTACGACCGCGCAGAAAGAGACTTGGTAATGTAGAAAAATACCTGCGGTAAATTGGTTTTAGGAGTTGGTGACCTCTTTCTTAGAAGGGGGATTTATTGAGGAGGAATGATTGAGGAGGCATGTGCTGTGAATAATATGGTATATGGCGGCTGGAGGGTTGGCTTCCCATTCCGTTGACCCGGGTTCACTCCGGGCTCTGGGTGGCAGAGATTAATCAGAGATATTCTTATCCCGGTATGGTATTTGGAAGAGGCGACCGACAGCTTAGGTCATTTGCACCATGAGAGAAGGATAGGTAATGAAGGATGGAGAGAAACCCGGCGTCGGCATTAGCCTGCTCCCAACGAAAGGCGCCAAGGGGACCACGGCTTTACGTCCTATCCGACGGATGGAGTGTTGCGCTTGAAATCTTCTCCACACAACATTCAAGCAGGGATCGGGCAGTATTTGAAAATTCTCTGCCACCGCCGGGAATTCTTATCCCTACTTGAATACTTTGTTTAGGTACAGCACTCCATCTATCGGCGATACCTACTCTCGGGGCCTTTCGTTGAGAGCGGGTGCCAGACTTCCTACGCCAATTTTTTCTCTACTCCTACGTCCGATATTCATTCTACCCAATGGAGAAAGTGATTTATGCTATGGTTAGGTTCATACAAATAACTACCCACCATTTTATTCCCGCACCGTCATCATTGCCTTCTCGCTACTCGCGTGATTTTGAAATTTGAACCTTGGCCGCTGAAATGACGAAGTCTGTCATCGCCTACTTCTCACTATTGATTTAAACAGCCAGGCAAAAGGACTTCTGTAATTTACTGCTTTTTTTTCTCTTCGTAACTGCAATCAGGGAATTCATGGGTAGTTCGTGCTGATTTTATTGGTTAAACCTCAAAAGCATTATCGCGCACCTGTTTATCAAATTTATGATTTCCAGGAAGTGATGTCGATGCCCGGTCGCTTTGCAGGGATATACTTTTAGTCATTGTGTTTAAAATACCTCAGAGAATGGATACACGTGAAATTGGCTGTTCGACTATAACAAATGGTGGTGAAATTCACGGATATAAGTTAGTCTCGTGGGAATTGTACTTGTCAATGCTGTATTTAGGCTTTGTTAGGGAAAAATATTTCTAGAGATTATTTGTGACAAGGCTGGCGGAATGGAGCTGTGTTAACCAATCTTAGTAAAATAACTGTATTTTGTCTTACTTCGATTAAACTAAGCAGTAAATATAGTGACAAGTCTTGTTTCTGATGTATACTTATAAAAAACGTATACTTATACAATTCTTCTCTTAGCCGTAACAATTATTTTTATAAAACATTACCGCATGTCGCGTTAAAGCGCCGCCATGAATAAAGCGCGCTAATGAAGCATAGCATAGTATTGCTGACTTATGGTGATGATGAGAGATTATTAGTCGTTTGGTCTGGAGAAGGATACACGTAAGATTCGCGTTATTTGACACGCCGCAGGGGCATTGAACACTATCCCGATAAACCAAGTTGACCCCAACCAGCAAAATAACTATTCACTTATTATTGGGCGCATTGCCTGTGTTTTGGGTTTAGTGTTATGATTGTACTGGCAGAAACTTAAAATTAGGAATTTGAACATAAATAAGAAAAACAAATTTTAAACAAAACCATTAAATGAAATATTTCATGTAATTATTAATATTTTATTTGGATTTCCCTTTCTATTTGCTTAATTCTATAATATTTTTATAATATTAATAATATTATCTTATTTCTATAATATTTTTAATTTTTTCGGATAATTACAGTTTTTCCTTTTTAATTGTATTTAGCAATATTTATTATTAAGTATGTATATTTTTTCCATTTCATTAAATTTTGCACACAATATGGCAACATTAAACATTTTAAATTAATTGGTCTTTGAAAGCTATTAGAAAGGCATATGAAAGACTCGCAGAAGAAATATTTAGTGAATCAGCGTGTACGTGGATGGAATGGATGGATATTTTACGTGTGCGCTGACAGTAAAAATTCGATGATTGAGGCGGGGCCCGGGCGTATTTTTTTTGGCGGCGCTTTGACGCGACATGCGGTAATGCTTTATAAAAATAAATTGTTACGGCTACGAGAAGAATTGTATAAGTATACGTTTTTTATAATTATACATCAGAAACAAGACTTGTCACTATATTTACTGCTTAGTTTAATCGAAAAAGCAAAGTAGGACAATATTTTTCAAAATCTGCGTAATCTCTCCCTGATTGACCCTATTCCTCATAACGCTATAGACGTACATTTATCGCATGGAAATGAAGACCAACAATATGAATAAGAGGAGACATATCCCTTCTCCAGGTGTTACGTTCCGAAATTAGACTGAAATAAATTAAAAGAAATCAGATATCGAGTTTTGTACATTGTGAGGGTTATTATAGTTAATTTACAAAATGTGCGGCAATACTCCCTAATTTACCCTACATTTTGGTTCTTCAATAGCCCTCACGCGCTTTTAAAATTCCCTCTGTTTATAGTTTAAGTGTTATGCATCTATTTGGGCTGTCAATGCGGAATTTTACGTGATTACTGCACATTCTTTGTGTGTAAACACGAACACTATTTACAAAATCTCTTGAATTTATATTATCACTTTTTCTTTAGCGTTGAAACCCCGTGAAGCTATTTGGATTTTAAATTGAACCTCCAGTCTTGAACCAAAGAGGTTTCAAACATAGGTCCTGGAGAGGGCGTTAGCTACCCCTCCCACGGTAGGAAAGTGAAGTCAGGGGGGCGTGGCACTTTAGCCCGTCCGCCATATTCCTTTACCTCGGGTGTAGCAGAAATTCATGGGTCCTTATGGGTATTCGTCAAAGGAAACCTAATATTTTCCTTTATGACAGCCGAAAAAAGTCATTCCCACCGATGAGTGAAGATTATTTGTTGAATATTATACCGGAAAAAATACATATTTTGGATGAAATAAGACGATTCAACCACGGTGCGGCAAATAAAAAAATATGACGCAAAAGTCACTTGCAACAGTTGCAATTAATTTTCGGCTGTAAGCTGAAAAATAACTGATAAATTCATGTGAAACACGAAATATATAACTTTGATTTTCACAGCAGAATTTTTTAAACCAAATTTAATTATTAAAGTAAGAAAAATGGATGAATGGACGAGAGAAGAATGGGAGTATACTGAACGCTACGATAATGTTCACGTTTAATGGCTATTGCGTGCATTACAAGATTTTATTTGACAAATAATCCGTCAAAAATATACCTAAATCGTGATTCAAGTAAAATAATATGGTTTAGCAAGACTTACAACAATAATTACATCGGGAATCATGCCTACCATTACTTATTAATACTCTATAAAAAGTATTGATGAGAAAATTTTAAACACACCGAAGTCAAGCTTCGATTCTTATCACCGGACAGTTTTTCGAATATGTAACTTGAATAACCAAGTATTTAACAGTGTAAATCATATTCGAACTACTGTTAATACCCTCATGGCCATTTAATGGAAGGGGCTTACTCATCAAAGTAAAAATTTGAGCATTAGGAAAGTAAAATATCACCTAAGAGACAAGATCGAAAGAGATTTCGCATATAATTCCGAGTAAACTACCATGAAAAAAGTACAATCTGAAGAATTTGAGGCTGAGTCTGGTGAATTTCAAGTGCTGACAAATCAGAAATTATTTTCCTTCCCCAAAATCAGACGAAAATACACCGTGGATAACAGCTGTGTGAAATGGAATCATAGAAGGAGGTATTAAAAAGGAAAACCATTCCCATTTTCCAACTTATACAATGTCCACACCCATCAAACGTTACATGTTCAAATTTCCAGAATGATTTAACAGTGATATTGAACCTGTTTATTTATACAATCAATGCAAAGTATCCAAAATAACAATAGATCTTAAGTAGACTTGATGTAACATTTCAATTAAAATAGATTCAAATTAGCAAGATAGAATTATAAATACATGATGAAGGCCGCCACTCACCCGGGATCATTTTCAATTTTACTACATTCGTACATCCTCAATTGCATTGGCTACTGGATTAGCTGAACCTGCAATTAAAAATATGTGTAAATTGTTTAGCTATATTACGCCGAAAAAGGAACTATTTGACAATTTCAATGAACAGCATCTGTGTGATTTATCAAGTGCTCAGTATCACCAATCAAGATGAACCTCTAGATGTTTAGGAAACATGCCATCGATTACGTTTCCGCTTCATCAGGAGAACATTTTGAAATGTTAAGACAAACACTCACAACATGAATTATGCTGTGAGGCTGTGGAGGCCTTAAATTCTTGCTTCCAGCCTCCACTGGAGGCTGGAAGCATGAATTTAAGGCTGGGTAATTGAAGGCAATTAAACTTTTATGTGACTCATTAAGAGAATATCAACAGATTATAAGTATTTTATATGAATCATAGACCATCCCAGGGTCTACTATAATCTCACATGCAAGTGGATAGATATGGAATTCTCTATGTCTAAAAAATATCGACAGCTTTCTATTGAGAATTGGTTGTTTCATTCCATAGTTATATCAGTAAATATAATTTTTGTTGGAGTGTGTGATTTTTTTATTGTTTATTTTTAATTTATACGGTCTATATTAATATTGCCGGTAGTCTATTTGGTTTACCATTGTTGTCTTTGCTTGTTGCTACGTGTAACCATTTTTTCTAGAAAATGGAATTTCTGGTGGAAGGGGAATATGCGTTGAATTATAAAAGATATTGTCTCCGGTGAGAAAATACAAAAGAAGAAGATATTAGAAATATTAAAAATATGCATCTAAGCTACTACTATGAGGGTTTACAGTTGTAATCGCTTTCATAATAACTCATCACAAGAAATGCAAAATGCACCTTTCCACTCAAAGCATTCCATTGCACACTAAAAACACTAGAACAGTGTAAAATATGAGCATAGAATGTGCACAAAATGTAAGTGGAATTTTTAGAGAGAAATTGTTCCATAACACACTAGAAGAACCTGAACTGTCTGCATCCTGTACACAGTATCTGCGTTAACTTGCACCATGCAATAAGAGATCATCAATTCACTGTGTAAGCTAAGCCACAGGAGATGATGATAGAGATAATCAGAATAATTAAACATAAAAGAAAACGGAGAAGATAAGAGTGAATTCTAAACAATTATTTTCCGAGAGTAAACATGTAAGTAGAATTTAAAAAATTATTTCTGGTCAACAGAACAGAGGAAAAAGTTGCGAACTACAATTGATGAAGCATGTTCATCGCTAATGATCACAATAACTTTTCGGTCGCTAATTGAAATATTGCCAGGCATTTCCTTCAAAACATGAGACGCAATTGTAAGGCCAGTATAAAAACTTAACAATTTTACATATTAGATATAATTTCCACAATTTGTAGAAAACAAAATTAATGTGCCAACGCTTGATTGAGAACCAAATATCCCTGAACATGCGTTATGATTTTTAACTAATGAAGCACGAAATTCACTCACATCTCACAACTTGTACAACGAATTGGTACCAAAATCTTTGTACCATTATTTCAATACACAGAAATGTTCACCAGCGAAGGTACGCAGAGAAGAAAAGAGTTAAAAAAAAAGAACTATTATTTTTCTTGATTTCTTACTCGACTTTGATTAGCACTGTCGCTCATGATAAAATTCACCATAGTGAAATACATTGTAGCACAGCAAACGTTAAGTAACAATTAAACTATAGACTGCCGCAAAGGAATCCACTGGTTGCACGTGGCATATACATAGACAATTAACAAGGTTGGCCATGCAATTCAAGCAAATAATATAGATATTACTAATAATTGGGTATTTAGCATCTTACCGGTGTAATGGGAATTCAGATATCTTCTAATCGGGGCAATTACTGCACCCGTACGCCGCACAGCAAACCAACTGCGAAGGCTGAATAAACATGTCGTTTTCAAGGTTAAATACAATTAAACGAAGATAACAGTATACCAGTATTAAGACGAATTCAAAACTATCAGAATACCAGAATTCAGAATGCTTCAGCAGCCTCCGATTACTGAAAATTAGGTAATTATTTCAGCGTGTATCCTTATGGTAAAACCAGCTAGCGGGATAAAGGAATATGACGGACGAACAATAGCGCATCGCGTAAACAGATTTTTGCTGGCTTCACTTTTTTCATTTTTTTTCACTTCACAGCAAACGCCCTATCCAGAACCTCTATGGATATAAATACACTAGAGGCGCCGTATTCGAGTTATCTTGGTTTGACCATTTTTGGACATAGTCTCAAAAGGTGTACGGATATAATCAAGTATTTTATTCCTGATATCGCCTATGATTTATAAAATGAAAATGCAACAGTTACTTCTTGATTGCCGCAGGAGTTTTCCGATCGTTCGTCATACTACTGCGTACATTAAACTGCCCAGAATATCGAGGTGATAATATATCGTCGTGAACATACATTCACACTATTATTGCGACCGGTCCGTTACCGTAAGATTTACCTTGCCTCTAATCTTATTAATTATCTGTAGAAGTGCAGAGGAATGGATATTTTACACTTTTAAAATATCATTTCCAACTTAGCTAGTTGCACAGCCGAAACGTGGTGATCGAAAATAATTTTTCGTTGGGAAAAGATATTTGAGGCACATTTTCACGAAGCCTTCCCATGATGATAGAAAAAAGGTTTACTGTGATCGTTTGCGATAGTTTATTTTAACGTAACAGCGATCATGACCAAATATTTACCCAAATAGTTAGCATTGACTCTTATGGGATTGTCAGTGTTTTGGTCAAAGTGCTATCCTACCCAAGCACCCCCATTCCTGCCACACTGCGCTCAACGCTCGGAACCAGTTACGCCCCCTCCAGTTTATTTACAACCTCCTTGTCTTGAACACTAAGGTTACATTTATATAAATTGATGCTTCTGAAAAAGCATTCAATATGTCAGAAGCCTTTTTTCTAATCGCATAATATGGCACTATTAGAAGTATTTCAGAAATGTAAAAAATATGCATGATCAAGTTCACAGGATTTATATCTGTTTACGTACCTGTTCGTCCGGTGTTTTCCTATCCTGCCCTTCTCCAACGGTCCCATAATTAGTCTCCGATAAATACGTGATAAATTCAATTTGTACCAATTGCCCAAGGCCACTTCTATCGTAGAGAAAAGATAACGCAGTAGAACCATTAATCAGTGCGGTCGTGAGCCTAATTAATGCGTGTATCCACTTCGTGCGAACATTTTCATGCAACAGAGTAATCTGAATTTGCGCGAGTTTTTGATTTAACCCTCTTCCCTTCATTTATAGCTAGGCGCAGGTCTCCAATGTCATCATGAGGCGAATAACAATGCGCGTGAAGAATCCAGAAAAGTTACATGGGAGTTCAGTGTATCGAAATATTCTTACTTAAAAGAATTTAACTTAGCATTTTGAGTGATTTGTTGCTGGAATGTTTTTTCGACTGAAAAGCATGGGTTTAACATATCTTTTCCTCTTTATACCGAATTTAATGGTATGCATAGGTATTTTCACTAAACGTTGTGGCAAGTCTAACTATTTTATGCATTTATGTTTATACAGTGATTTTGGTTTAATTTTTTTTCAAATTGAACTTTATAAAATTAGTTTTGGTATGTGAATATTATTGCCTATGATAAAGGTTTTCGAAAAAAGTAGAAACTTGAAATGATACCAACCTTGGGTTGAAATGTTCCCGAATTTAAATGGTTAATGGTGATAATGAAATGGAATAATTAAAATGTTGCTGTAAATGCTGATTGTTGCAGATTAAAAGCTGAATAATTATTGCACACGATAATTAATAAGTTATAAAAAGGAAGTATAATGTGGAAGAGGAGCAAAAGAGAAAAGCTCTTTATTTAAATCTATCGAACTAAGTGTAATGATAATAATTATTCTTAAATTATAACTTTGGATTCTTTTATTGGCGTGTGAAGATTTTCTCTTGGATATATGCTATACAAGTACAAGAAAAATTAAAATGAATGGACATTTACTTGCTGCAGAAAAACGAGCGACTTTCTACCTAAGCCGAAGGACAAGATCCCACGCTCACTAAACGAGGGAGTATATCAGCTGCAATGCTCATGTGGCAAATGTTTCATAGGACGGACCGGCCGTTCTATCAAAACCAGGATAAAGGAACATGAACGTGCCACGGAGAAGAAACAGTTCCGCCTTTCCGCCGTCTCGGAGCACGTGTGATCGGAACCTGGCCACACTGTGGATTTCGATAAGCCTAAAGTCTTGTGTAATGGAAGCCGTTATTATCCTAGGCTAATCCGAGAAGCTATAGAGATAGCTAAGCACCCTGAGAACTGCAACAGAGAAGACGGCTACACATTAGCCATCACATGGAAAAGGGTCTTCCAATGACCAATCAGAGCCCACCTGAACTCCAACCAATCAAAATCGGCCTCTGATCCCCAAGCCACCTATATAAAGCCTGAATCACACGATCATTTTTTTTCGTCGCGAAAGTAATCACTATCGAGATCACTTTTCCCGTCGCGAAAAGCAATCGCTCTTGTGATCATTTTCCTGAATCACACGGTCACTCCCGCCGTCGCTTTTCGCATCATTTCCAATATCACAGCTCGTTGTCATAGGACCCTCATCACGAAATTATATAGCGTGTTTGTTTATTTATGCCGTTCCCACATTTGTCAAACGTGGCGCTGCAATCACACCATACGGTCATGCTATCTGATTGGCTGATATGGGGTTTTAGTGACGGTTTTAGCAACGGAAAAAGCGACCGGAGGAGTGACGAAAAATAGCGATGGGAATCCACATCGCGATCGCCATCGCGAAAAACAATTGCCACCGACGATCATTTTGCGCAGTGCTCGCGATAGTGATCACTTTCGCGACGAAAAAAAAATGATCTTGTGATTCAGGCTTAAGACGGCCAAATTTTATGCATCGCTACTTCTGACCTGAAGACGCCAGCAGGATGGCTGGGGAAACTGTCGTCACTTATGGACATCTAAACGCGGAGGAACGCCCGGAAGCCAAGACTCAAATGCATATCAAAAGTATTTACATATCTTATTTATTTCAAAACTTCAATGATGCGAAAATTTTTCTTTCCTAATGAAGCTGCAAAATACAGAGATCAATTTTAGCCGGTTTTAATAATAAACGGCCTTTCCCCCTTAGAGGTGCGGCGTGTCACCCGCAGCGTGCGGGATAAGTAGACGCCGCGAATTTTTGTTTCAGAAAAATATTTGTACGGCTAAGTGAATAATCATATAAGTATACGTTATTGTGGGTACGTAAGAAACAAGGCTAGTCACTATATTTACTGCTTATTTTAATCTGAAAAGCAAAGTAAGATAAAATACAGTTATTTTACAAAGTGTGCGGTATTACTCCCTGATTGATCCTATTCCTCATAACGCTATAGACGTACATTTATCGCATGAAAATGAAGACCAGCAATGAGAATAAGAGGAGACGTATCCCTTCTCCAAGTGTTATGTTCCGAAATCAGACTGAAATAAATTAAAAGAAATCAGATATCGAGTTTAGTACACTGTGAGGATATTTTAGTTATTTTACAAAATGTGCGGCAATACTCCCTAATTTACCATATATTTTGGTTCTTTAATAGCCCTCACTCGCTTTTAAAATTCCCTCTGTTTATAGTTTAGGTGTTATGCATCTATTTGGGGTGCCTATGCGAAATTTCACGTGATTACTGCACACTCGTTGTGTGTAAATACGAACACTTTTTACAAAATACCTTGAGTTTATGTTATCACTTATTCTTCAGCATCGAAACCCAGTGAAGCTATTCGGATTTTAAATTGAACCTCCATTCTTGAACCAAAGAGGTTGTAAATAGCTTGGAGGCGCTGTATTCGAGTTTTAAGCGTGATCAGAATTCCATCATCTTGGTTTGACCATTTTCGTGCTCAGTCTCAAAAAGTGTACGTATATAATCAAGTATTCTATTCAGGGACGGATCAAGGATTTCCTTCTTGGGGGGGCACAAGCAAGGTCGTATTCAGGATTTTGTTCTGGGGGGGGGGGGGGGCACAAGGATATCTCGTAATACAAAACGAACGCAATGATAATGGGACCGTATTAAAACCTTGCAAATTTTTGAGGGTCTGGGGGTGGCACGTGTCCCCTTGCCCCCCCCCTCTGGATCCGCCTATGATTCTATTCCTTGTATCACCTCTGATTTATAAAATGAAAATGCAAAAATTACTGTGTATATTAAAATGCCCAAAATATTGTGGTGATACTATATCGCTGTGAACAAATTTTCATACTATTATTGCGACCGGACCGCTATCGTACGATTTTTCTTGGAATTTTATTTATTTTAATTACTACTTTTATTAATTACCAGTATAATTGCAGGGGAATGGATATTTTACGCTTTTAACATGTTTTTTTCGGCTACGCTTGTTGCACAGCCGAACCGTGGTGATTGACAATAATTTTTTCTAGAGTAAAGTTATTCAAGGCATATTTTCACGAAGCCTTCACATAATGATAGAAAAAAGGTTTGCTGTGTTCGTTTGCGATAGCTTACTTTAACGTAACAACTATCATGACCGAATATTTCACCAAATAGTTAGCATTGACTCTTATGGGATTATCAATGTTTTGGTCAAAGTTGGCGTGGCTTTCCTACCCACTGCCCTTGCACACTGTCCTCAACTCTCCTGTTCCTGCCACACTGCCCTCTACGCTCGGAACCAATTACGCCACCTCCAGTTTATTTACAACCTCCTTGTCTTGAACACTAAGGCTACATTTATATGAATTGATGCTTCTGAAAAAGCATTCAATATGTCAGAAGCCTTTTTTCCTAATCGCATAATATGGCACTATTAGAAGTATTTCAGAAATGTAAAAAATATGCATGATCAAGTCCACAGGATTTATATCTGTTTACGTACATTCCTTTTCGTCCGTTGTTTTCCTTTCTTGCCCTTTTTCAACCGTCTCATAATTAGTCTCCGATAAATACGTAATAAATTCAATTTGCACCAATCGCCCAAGTGCTCATTTCCCAAGGCCACTTCTATCGTGGAGAAACAACTCCTAAATTAAGTCTCTGTTAATTGAACTTCTTCCGTCAAAATTGTATTTTTTTAATAAAAATTGAATAAACGTAGCCAATGTTAGTTACCTTTCTTGATTTTACTTGTTTATGATTATAATGTAATGGCATAAACATAGCTCTAGTTTTACAGCCTGCATTTCAGTAGTATTAATACCCTATTCATCTAATAATCATTAGAAAAATAGTAAAAATATATCAGAAGTGTTTGCATATTTTATTTTCCTCAAACCTTCAATAGTTCTACAATTTTTATTTTCCAATACAGGATACAGAGATGGTTTTAGTCGGTTTTAATACCATGCGGCGTGTAACCCACACAATACGGGGTAGACGCAGCGAGGTAATGTTTTACAGAAATAATTCTTACCGTTAACAGAAGATTGATATAAGTTGGAATAATAAGTTATAATATATTTTGGAATATACCCAAGAAACATGATTAGTAACCATATTTACTACTTAGTTTTATCGAAAAAGTAAAGTAGGACAAAATATTGTTATTTTACAGAGTGTACGACATCTCTGAAGATCTCAATATTGAAGAGTACTTGTAAATATTGTCTTTGTATATTATTTTAGCATTGTATGTTATTAGTCTGATTTCTGTACAGTGTATGTAATATTTCTTTGTGTAATGGTAATTAATACATTTTTTATATTTTATATTTAAATCTTACACAATATTCTCAAAGGAATACAAGTTTAAGAAAAGCGTATATTGACTAATAAGTTATGGCATATTCTTTGTTTTGGCCGCACCAGCCAGCCTTTAGTTTGTTAATTTAAGAGGTGTCAACTCAAACACTCGTCGTTACCACAGGGGTGCCTATATTCCACCCTGTAAAAACTAAGCTGTTAAAATTTCATGTGCCATAATGTGGAATAATAGTATAAAAATAATAATTATTAATTTTATTATAGTTATCATTATTATTATTTTTTTAAATTTGATAATAATTCATTTATTCATTTACTAAATATGTATACAAGAAATAATGTTTTATACAATAGTTTGAATTTTCAATTTAAAACATGTACATTCTGGCCCCGCTAAGCCGAAATTGGCTTGTCAGCAGGTGCCACTTTTAGCAATATAATTTTTGTCTTTTAAAATTACAAAATTAACAATTTCATTAACAGGTGTAATTAAAGTATTATGTTCTGCATCATGCCAAAATAAACAAATGAAACATTTAAAAAAACATTCTTAATAACAAATAAACATACCATTATATAAAATACTTTTACACTTCATTGTAAACAACCAGTCAATAACCATGTCTTAATTTTTCTTTTAACTTCACTCAACGTTTTAAAATCTTTAAATTCACTCTTTAGGTTATTAAACAGTTTAGGTACAACAACTTTTAATTGCCTGCAACCCTTATACGTATAACATCGCCGAATCCCATACTTTCCTAAAGCCCTCAAATTGATATTATACTATTATTATTTCCCTCCCTTTTGTGTCTATTATTAAAATAATTATCAATTATTAATATGTATAATGATACCATTTATCAAGTGGTGGTAAACCAATGTCTTTAAAATACGAGTCACCTGAACATCCACCACCTTCCTCAAAGTTTGTTTGATGAATCATTTTTTAAATACTTTTTTGATTGGACTTCAATCTTTTCGTATTAGTCACACCACACGATCCCCACACAGTAAGCCCATATGTAAGAAGGCTCTCAAAAAGACCATGATACATCATTTTGAGTACATTTTTCGTGACGCTGTCCTTCAAATAATAAAATTTGTACATAATGCATCTGAGCTTTTGGTACATTTTGACACATGAGAATTAAAAGTGAAATTACAATCAACTATCAAACCCAAATATTTATATTCGTTCTCTTGTTATAAAATATTACAGTTACAAGTTATCATGTTGGAATGTAGAAATTCATGACCGTGTGATTTAATTTGTATTGATTTAATATTAGAAGCAAGATAATTTATGTGCATTGTTTTAGATTTTTTTTCATTTAAAATTAAATTATTGTCATGGGACCATTTTAACATAATATTGATATCATTCTGCATATTATTCGCCGCTCTTTTGAAGTTGACATGACTAGATATCAAGACTGAGTAGTCAGCATACAAAAGTAAATTACATTTTTTAATACATTCATGCATATCATTAACATAAATTAAATACAAAATTAGCCCCAGAATCGATCCTTGGGGCACTCCCATTTTTATGCTGATAATATCACTAGCAACATTTTAAACTTTCACCACTATCTTTCGGTTAAATAAATAATCCTTAAACCAATCAAGCAACAACCCTCTCGCTCCAATATCGTATAACCTTTTAAGCAGCACTGTGTAATCAACCATATCAAAAGCCTTTTTATAATCGATGTAAGTTATCACAATATTCTTTCCTCTATCTAAATTATTTCGAATATTCTCTGAAAAATATTCTAAGGCATCCTTTGTACCTTTTTTTTTTTAGAAAACCGTTTTGATGCTCATAAATTGCTCTATTTTTTCCAAAAAAATTAACAGCATTTCTGCCACATATTTTTCTAATATTTTACTCATACAAGGTAAAATAGATCTGCCTTATCTTAAAGATTAATGGTCTCCTATTACTAGCCTATAGTTCTGCGTTTCAAGATGATTTCCACTTTTGTAAATCGGACGAACAATAGCTGTTTTCAATTCAACAGGAACAATGGAATTTTCTAAACTAATGTTAATAATTTTTTTTAAACCGGTATAAAGTTGCTGTTAGATTTTAAGTCTTTAATTTTCATCCCAACAATTCCAGGTCCTTTGTTTACAATATTCTTGAGAATATTTTAAACATCTTTTTACGTCGCATAATATGCCACCATACTATTATTTATTGTAACAGGACTGTACTCGTATAAAAATTCCGAGCAATTTATTCTAAGGTCTTCGTTGTCTTATTATTAATATTAGTGTTATTATTAGTATTATTGTTATTACTGCTATTAAATTATTATTCTCTCCGTGATTAACCATATTCCTCATAACGCTATAAAAGTAAATAATTGGCATGAAAATTAAGACCAGCAATGAGAAAAGAGCAGGCTGTCCCTTCTCCAAGAGTTGTGTTCCGAAATCAGACTGAAATAAATTAAAAGAGATCAGAAATCGAGTTTTGTACAGTGTGAGGATTATTAAAGTTATTTTATAAAATTAGTTTACCCTACATTTTGGTTTTTTAATAGCCCTCAATCGCTTTTAAAATTCCCTCTGTTTTTAGTTTAGGTGTTATGCATCTATTTGGACTGCCTATGTGACATTTCACGTGATTACTTCACACTCCTTGTGTGTAAATACGAACACTTTTTACAAAATACCTTGAATTTATCTTATCAATTATTCTTTAGCACCGACAACCCGTGAAGCTATTCGGATTTTAAATTGAACCTCCATTTTTGGACCAAGGAGGTTGTAAATACACTGGAGGCGCTGTTTCCGCCATTTTAGTTTAACCATTTTCGGACTTACTCTCAAACAGTGTACGTATATAATCAACTATTCTATTCCTTATATCGCCTCTGATTTATAAAATGAAAATGCAACTATTACTTCTTGATTGCCGTAGGATTTTCCGATCGTTCGTCATACTACTGCGTATATTAAACTGCCCAAAACTTCGTGGTGATAATATATCGACGTGAACATACTTTCATACTATTATTGCGACCGGTCCGCTATAGTAAGATTTCCCTTGGCTCTACTTTTATTAATTACCAGTAGAATTGCAGTGGAATAGATATTTTACACTATTTTACACTTGTAAAATGTTATTTTTGGCTAAGCTAGTCGCACAGCCGAACCGTGGTGATTGACAATAATTTTTCCTCGGGAAAAGATATTCGAGGCATATTTTCACGAATCCTTCCAATGATGATAGACAAAAAGGTTTACTGTGTTCATTGAGATAGTTTATTTTAACGTGATAACGATCAAGACCCGAATATTTCACCAAATAGCTAGCATTGACCCTTATGGGATTATCAATGTTTTGGTCAAAGTAGGCGTGGCTTTCCTACCCTTTCACCGACATTCATGCCTCACTGCGCTCAACGCTCGGAACCAGTTACGACCCCTCTAGTTTATTTACAACCCCCTTGTCTTGAACACAAAGTTTACATTTATATAAATTGATGCTTCTGACAAAGCGTTCCATCTGTCTGAAGCCTTTTTTCCTAATCGCATAATATGGCACTATTAGAAGTATTTCAGAAATGTAAAAAATATGCATGATCAAGTCCACAAGATTTATATCTGTTTACGTACCTGTTCGTCCGTTGTTTTCCTTTCCTGCCCTTCTCCAACGGTCTCATAATTAGTCTCCGATAAATACGTAATAAATTCAATTGGTACCAATTACCCAAGGCCAATACTATCGTGGAGAAAAAATAACGCAGTAGAACCATTAATCAGTGCGGTCGTGAGCCTAATTTATGCGTTTATCCACCTCGTGCGAAATTTTTCAAGCAACAGAGTAATCTGAATTTGCGCGGGTTTTTGATTTAGCTCTCTTCCCTTCATTTATAGCTAGGCGCATATCAGAATGATGTGAATAACAATGCACGTGAAAAATTCCAAATAGTTACAAGGGAGTTTAGTGTTTCGATATTTTCTTGCTTAAAAGAATATAAAACACAGTATTTCGAGTGATTTGTTGCTGGAAAGTTTTTTCCACTGAAAAGCATGGGTTTAACATATTGTTCCCTCTTTTTACCGTATTTAGTAGTATGCAAAGGCATTTTCACTAAATGTTTAGGCATGTCTGACTATTTTATGCATTTATGTTTCTGTTTTGATTTTTGTTTTATTTTTTATATTAAAATTGAATTTTTTTAAAAATTGGTTTTGGTATGTGAATATTTTTGGCTATGATGAGGTTTTTGGAAAAAGGAACAGATTTTCATGATAGTTGTATTTGGGGTATGAAAAAGATATTCTGCATAGATTGAGATGTTTTTAAGATTATGTTTTTAGTTTTTATCCTCTTCCAATTCAGTGTTCACCTTTTGTTCCGGATTTACCCAGAAATAGCTAATTTAACGCTGTTTAATAGAAAGAAAGAGATTTCATGCATTCATGGTTACCCACACAAACTTAATTTTATATAGGCTTCAGTCTTCAGTATTCGAATAGTACTTTAAAGGTACAATAAAGGGAAGAATATGCATTTTTGTAAAAATTGGCGAATCAGAAGGGTCAAAAGTTGAAGGATAAATCTCTATTAAAATGCTATACACGTGAAAATTCTTGTCAAATTTAGCCGTCGTTAGATTTTTATATCGCCATTTATGGGTCATGTATAAATGTGAACTTGCAAGTCAAGCGTGAGGCTAGCAATCGTGATCAGCGGAACCTGGCTCAAGAGACTCTTGGACCCACTGTAGGTATTGCTGCTCATATGTGTGTGTCATACGTTTTTATCTCCTAGTTACCACGCAGACGAGCTTACTACATGAATAATAGAGACAAAATGGTTTGAAGGGGTACTATCGGCGCAAATAAGGGCGAATACTGAACCTTAAACATTTGTATGAAAATAAAAATTACAAAATCTTACCCGCGCGGAATCACCAGAAAAGTTTAAATATTTGTGTGAAATACTGCCGCAGCATCATAATGTCGTGTAATATATCGTTGTACTCATTGTTTATTCGACTACAACAGTGAATTATTAAATTATATTTCATAAAAACATAAAAGTTCAGCTTCCACGGTCGAAGGAGTGAAGAGGAATGCGCGAAAAACTATGAGAACGGCGAAACGGTCGTCTTCTTCATCTCATCACGCGCAAAATGTTTGATTGGTGAACTTCATTTTTTTATGGAGAGAACGACATCTTCGCATTACAAGTAGCTCCTTAAAATTAACTTTTTACCCATCCTTGATGAGTGCCGAGACGGTACATGAAACGTTGGCCGTTCTAAAAACATAAACCCGGCGGGAATCCCGAGAAAAGTTTACCGACCCAAAGGTAGATTTTAATTTCCGAGTTGTAGAATATTGCATGAATATTGAACTTACGTATGCTTTATTGAAAGACATATTTCCAAACTTTTCATGTTGATATTGCTCCTCTTAGTGAAAATACACCACAAAGAGAAATTCGCCATTGTGGTGATGTGCATTGCGGCGGGGCGTCCTTGTGGTTTATATTAAGTAAGAGGAACAACTTTCCACCTTTTTTGCACCGATAGTAGATCGAAAATACTTGGCTGGTGTTCGGCATTATTTTTCTGGTAATTAGTTCAGGGCGAGCTTGGAAAAAATGTCAGTTTTGCCTGGTTTAACATTCTATCGTTCTCGGAGAAAATAAAATTATCAACGGTTTATTCATTAAGTTGCGTCTGTACGTGAGTTCAATGCGTAAAATTCAATGATATTGTGGAGTATCTAAGGTGTCAAAAATCTCTCCGAGCCAAAAAGAATTTTCGACCAGGGCAGTATTAGATTTGAGTTTTATGGGTGCAAATAATCTTCTGAATATTTATTGAAAATTATTATTTCAATCGTATTTTACAGTTTTTCACAGATGAAACCTTTAAGTGCATTGACCATAATAGAAGAACACCTTAAAACATCCAATAGAGTGGCCCTAAAATTGCGCCACCTACTGATTAAATGAAATAATGAAGCAAAGGATATCTAATTTTTACTAGTTGGAATTCGTCATACTATGGCTTTAGGATTGCACATAAGTTCTCCCCTTCCTTGCGGCCATTTCTAAGGCAGAGATAGTCCAGAACATTGAGTCCATAATGCCACTCCTTAGCATGTGATGATTGGCTGCGGAAGGTGCTCACGTGGTTATCTTGGATCATGCGTACCTGGGCGTAAGTATGGACGCACAGGTCTGATGACGTCCATAGCTGCAGTATCCGAGGTAGGATATGAAATTTAAAAAATTATGCCTACCAATTGAGTGCGTTTTCTGTACGAGAGATTGAGTTTTTATTCTCGATGACGCTACTTAGTAACTATACTTTGCTTGCGCTCTCTGTTGATGTGCCAATTTTTTAGACTTGTTTCGCGGAAGGAACAATTCTTTGTTTTTATGTTGAACGCTCAGTGGCTGATGGGAAGGTAAGAGGCGTTTTTGCCATATTAATGGGGCATTTAATGAGCTCATTCATACGCAATAAGCAAATTGGAGTTTCATCATGCTACTTTCCCAAACCTATTCCGCTGAATGTTGCACTGTGACATTCATAATTTATCCTTGACATGGAAGTCACAGAAGTGATTTTTGAAAGAAACTTTATTGCCGTGGAGTAAAATGAATTTAGGCATGTGGATGAAGAAAATTTTGTCCTGGTTTGGATGTAGTGGCCTAAAGCATCCGCTACTTGTCCAAACGTTTGTTAGTATTATGCCATGAGTAACTTGAATTTTCGTTGGAGATAATTGAAGCGACATAACACATTATTTACGATCACATTGCAGACTTGATTGATAGACGGCTACTGAGGTCTTCAGGGAGCATGTACTTAAATATTGATAGAATATGTACCGCTACTAGGTTGCAATTGATGAATCGGATTGTCATTGTTCTAGTTTTCTAGTGCTTAATACCACGATAATGTTCAGTCTGAGCTTACTCGCTAGCATCAGTTAACTTTTGCATGGTGTTTTATCGTGTGTTTGAGGATATAGGTATTGCAATTAAGCATCCTATTACATTTTGCTAAGACATTGACCACTCAGGAGCGGGTAAAACATAAACATTGCACTTGCTCAACTCGTCAATTTTAAAATTCAAATTATATTAAATAAACATGATTATATAAAAATATTTTTGAAAAACTTTCTTGGTGAGTCTCTTTCATCAAACAGGAAAAAATCTCTTTAGTTCTCCCTATTAATGAAACGGCTTCTTTCTAGTGGCTGTATTGAGTTGCACATTGATGAAAGTCCATTATTTATTATTTATCTCAAGGCGTGATGGCAATAAGTTGAAATTTTACCAACCTTGGGTTGAAATGTTGAAATTGAAATGGTTAGTGATGATAATGAAATGGAATAATTAAAGTGTTGCTGTAATTGCTTAGTGTTACAGGTTAAAGGCTGAATAATAATTGCATACGATAATTAATAAGTTATAAAAAGGAAGTATACTGTGGGAGAGGAGAAGAAGCGAAAAATTCTTTATTTAAATCTATTCAACTAAGTAGAATGATAATAATAACTCTTAATAATAACTTTGGGTTCTTTTATTAGCGTGTTAAGATTTCCTCGTGGATATATGCTATACAAGTACAAGAAAATTTAAATGAATGGAAATGTTTAGTGTTGTTATCAGTTAAAAATAATTTTTAAGATTATTAATGTGAGCTCACATTGGCTGAAATCCAATGAAATCATTAGATTCGATGTTGATTACACACTTCTCTTTCAACATTATGCTTTTATCATCATTTCATTGTTATTTATAACATTATACTTATAAATTCTTCTTTTCCTATTATGTTAATGTTGTTTTATTCGGTATTAAATTTTAGCTCACCTTACTCAATTGTTACTTCCTGTATAAGCACAGTCATGCCATTTCAACTGGCCAATTCATAGAATTTTTGCTACATTGTTTTATTATTTTTGCGAAAAAATAGATTGTGCTTTAATACCAATTAGAAAAAATATATTTTAAAGAAACATTTTTTCGGTATTGAATAGTATTTGGAGGAAGCGATCGACAGATGAGGTCATTTGCGCCTAGAGGGAAGGATACGGTGGGATGGGTGGAGAAAAAACCCAGCGTCGGCATTAGACTACTATTAACGAAAGGCGCCAAGGGGACCAAGGCTTAACGTCCCATCCGACGGACGGAGTGTTGCGCTTGAAATATCCTCCACACAACATTCAAGCAGGGATCTGGCAGTCTGAAAATTCTCTGCCACCGCCGGGATTTAAACCCTAGCTCACGGGGTGGGAAGCGAACACTCTAGCCGCCACGCCGACCCGATCCCCTAACATTTTTTCACTCGGTACCTTTCTCACTGTAAAATTAACTTGTCGGATTGAAAACTGAGTAGTTAGGCTGATATTTTTTTGGAAATTCAAACTAATATGAATATATGTTGTTTCTGAAAGAGAAAATGTTGAAAAACTTACTTTTGTGACGTTATTCACTACGGATTATCTTGCAACCAACATACGTACATACTTGCTTTTCTCTTTGATAATTGTATCAACACTTCATATTCGTGTTGCGGGATGTACCTATGCATGTTCCTTTTTGTTATTGCTGAAAACTGTTGTCAGAATGTTTAAGTTGCGCTTGCAATTTACAGAAGTAAATATTCGCCAAAGGGGAACATTTTTCATCAACGTAAGGTTTCATTAACGTAGCGTAAACAAAGGTTTCAGAGGAGTCGATACCTAACATTCCACACTGAGTTAGGTTCTCCGTGCCTTCTTGCAACGCTTCGAAGTGTGACTACCATGCCTCATCCCCATCAGGGATATCGCCATTGGGTTTCCACGATCCCTGGATCGCCTGAATAACAGGATACTATTGAAATTTATATACCTGAGCACATTAATTTATTAAATAAATATTACAATAACTGTTTTAGCTGCAGATACTAGTCTTTTCCTTTTCTAGGTTCCCTCTGTTTGTTGTTTGAACGTACGTAACTAAAAAAATGGGCGTCGCAGCGCCATCTCTGGATCAAGCAATAAACTTAGGAATTCAACTTAATAATAACATAATAACTTCAACACTTTCAATTGTTAATTAAAGTTGAATTTAACGACATGAAAAAATACTGAAAAAGCAAGAAATGCTGAAAAACATACAATTACTATCTCAACAAGCAAAAGTAGAAAGTAATTACTCATTACCCTTTATACTTCACATTAGTCCTGATTTCACTGACAAGATGGATCTCTCGATCAAAAAATAAACTTAGGAATTCAACTTGAGTTTAACATACCTAATAACTTCAACAGATACCTGATAGTGATGGGCAAATCGCTTGTCAAAACGGTGGAGGAAAATATGAGGAATCAAATCCGGTGTGAACACATCGTTCGTCCGAAAAATAGCAAATATTACACCATATTTATTTCATTGCTATCTGAAGAAATAGCTCTATTTCGTGTCAACAATAAATTCTTTTTTAAATTTACTGTTATAATTTAATAATAAAATTTACCGGCCTCGGTGGCAGCAGTTAAATTCCTCGCCTGTCCAACGGAATGCCTCGGGTTGGAATTCCACCTGGTTGAAATTAAACCAGGGCATGTATCTTCATTAGCTTAATTGTCCATTATTATGTGAGGAGGTTGGAAGTGATTTTCTTTCTAAACTGAGTTGGGTACAGAAATTTTTAAAATAAATACCGTATTTCTCCAGATATAGTCCCCCTCTGAATATAGTCCCCCCCCCCTAATTTTGAGGCTTCAGTATCGGGAAAAATTAAAAAAATGCGTTTGAATATTCCCCCCATTTACTTTTACCAAGGGAATTTTTGGCTATATTCAGACGTATACGGTATACAATAACTTGGCGGCCAAGGGATACGAGTGAGTCTCTGTTCTGCGCTGACATCGAGTGGAAAATCAAATGCAATGCTAAATAACTAGTTTATTTCTTTTGTTTTCTTTGCCCTACTTCTGTTCCTAACTTTGTTCAGAAAAAGAAATCACTTGTACCCCTTGGCTTCTCACCCCCTTAGTGTTATTTGCCACGATGTAAGGGGTTTATCGCAGCTGTGTTCGCGTGTATGGAAATTAATAAAGTGAAACGAACTTTTTCTGGAGAAACAGAAAGGTGGAATACGTAATTAGGTCATGAATTCCATCTCTGATGCACTAGTTTTTGCAAAAAAATTACGAAACATAAATACAACCGCATTATTTATCCAGGTAAAACGCGTGATTGACATAATCACGTGTTGCATTGGAATATAATGGTCGAAATGGACCTTGAGTGCTTCTCACAAACAGTGGTGTGGGTCTGTAATGTCTTCGGCTCATTATCGTGTTTTAGTGCCCCGTTCGCACGTTGCACGTGATTCCAAAGTCTCGTGGCACGCTTTTCAACGCATAGATTCATTCCACCAGGGTCGTTCATTCCGTCACGTCATCGGAGTAAGGGAATACTCTTGGATTCCGGGTATCATATCGTCCTTCATATTTCATTTTCCCTTTTCTTCCGTCTTTTCTCACCGACATTAACCTCCAAGCTGACAAGATCGCGTGCATCCATTGACCGCGAAGCCGGGAAGGTCTTACAGGAGTCTCTCTCGCTCAATTGAACAAATCGCTCATACGCGCCTTCGTACTTTCCCATCCATTACTGCTTCTCCTGGGGGTTATTCTGTACCATGAAATGAAATAAAAATACTTTGGACTATTCCTCACTTTATTTTAAATAGTACGACCTGGGTTTCTGCATATCATGCTATCATCAGGTGCTGATGTTTAATGGTAGTGCTTAAATCAGGTGCTGATGATAGCATGATATGCAGAAACCCGGGACGTACTATTCAAAATATAGTGTGGAATAGAGCAAAGTAATTTTTATTTTATTTTATGATGAAGCAGTTTCACAACGTATGCCGGAGACCGTGTCTTACGTTATTCTGTACTTCTGATTTTGGGATCAAATTCGGATGACGTCACGGATTTACCCTCATACGGAATTGTTTGGAAGTTAAATTGTTGACCGCTTAGGCCCCTAGCACACACACACACACACCGACTTTGGGTGGCCGGTAAAATATCCGATGTAATCCACATTCCAATAAAGAACAATGAAAGGGTATGGGAGCGTGCACACTGACCGACCACGCACTGGCACCGATAAAGAGCCAGTTAGCAGCCGGCCATTGCCACTGTGGATCACCGGCGCCGACACAACAATCAAGCAAGTGATCGTTTGACCGGGAAAAATCCGGCGTGTATGCAAGATGCGCAACACCTGTACATTTTCGTCCGGTATTTTACCGGCCATTCAAAATTGGATTGGTGTGTGTGCAAGGGGCCTCACGGCACGGCGTGGGAGTTATGGAAAAACAGAATAACTTTTTCATACTTTTCATGGTAGTTATAAATTTTGAGCGCGATTTATACAGCTCAAAACTTAATCTTGAAGCGGCTACGCATTTTGGCTCTGCTATATTTAGGCACTGAATATTGTATTGGATAATGAATTCCATACAGACAGTTTTATGGTGAAGCATAGTTGACATCTGATATCATTAATGGCTTTTTTCTCAGGTTTTAACTTCGCAGATTGTCTGCTCTTACACTTACTCAAAAATTAACAAATATATAAATTTAAAATAAAAGGCAATTGAAGGTGTTTTTTCGACTTTTACACACAGCATAATTCCTGTTTTGGTCCGTGAAAAATAAGTAAATAGTTTTTTCCCTAATTTCCTATGCATGGCTTATTAAACTTAACGAAATTATTTCAGTTTTTTACTGCGAAAAAATTGCATTTCAAAATACGTAGATACCCAATTTCACCTGTATATTTGGTTTTACTTATCTATCCATGGGACATTGGATTGTTGAAGTAGTAGGCACTAGAAGGAATTTGGCTGCTATTTTTTTTATGTTTATAACATGAAACTATTGCATTTGCTTGGACTTTTTTCGGTAATTTCCCAGAGGAGTTATATTACTTAATCCTCCGTCAGTCCCGTCAAATTTTTTAACACTATTTGCCGCGCGGCGTCTCACAGACACCATTTCGGAATGGTTATACAAAATGCATGAAAGGAGAAATAACTGTTTTAACTACAATGAATCATTCACTGAATTCTTAATTTCATGAATAGACAGCAAATTAATGCATAACAATGATTGACATAATTGTAATTATAAAAGACTGAATACTACTTATTTTGACGTTTCTTACAGTTTCTCTTTCATCGAAATTATATCAACATATATTATTTGGACAGTAAATGCAGACATATACTTCACAGCACGGATTTATCTAATAACCTAACAAATAATTTTGACTACAGAGGGAATTATTGATTTTGGAGACATTTTATGTTGATAACGCGTTCAGTTGAACTTGAAACAAAATGACTCCTATCAGTTTGGAAAGTTATTAATGGATACAACCAAAAAACTGTCATGTGTATGTTTACGGCTAATATTATGCATCTATATCAATGAAATAGGCCACCATAAACGTATGTAGTTGAGGGGAAAACGGTGTACTATACGACAAAGTTCACTCACATTTTGTGAGAACCATCGCAATAATAGTTTTATTCTGGTGTTAAATTGATTGCAAAGAAAATTTCGTAGCTATGCGATGCATGTAAAAAATTTAATGTTTTAAATAGTTGTTAGTTTAAATTATAAACTTATTTAAAAAATGTACGATGAATACCACGGAAGTATTAGCATGTAACGTATTGTAACTCAAGTTGTTGCGCAGACTCCAAAAATAACAACGTATCAAAATTTATTCCATAAATGTGACAAAACATATAATCATATTGGTGACTATTTCAGAATCATAAAATAATAAGATACAAAGAATATGAGTTTCCAAACTATGAAAATACGATGTGGGCAAAGAAAAGAAAATTACTCCGTTGGTCGCGTGGAGTCTGGTGGAATATAATCTTAATAATCTTATAATATAATTGTGCATCTCTCTTTCGCAGGTAAAATGGAAATGAAGAAGTTAGAGAAAGCTTATGCGTCAATGTGAGCAATATCGGCAAATAAAAGCTCTCAATCAAGGATGGTCCCATGGTAACAGATTTTTTTGCTTGGTTTTGCTCGGGAACTTCCCTGTTAGTGATACAATGTCTTATTTAGTATAACGACAAACGACTCCTCAGTGCAGGGGTGCAGCTGGGAAATAAGGCTAGGGGAGGTTTTAGGCGCAACTAATACTTACGGGTGTGGGGGTATTGCATACCTACCAGGGTAAGCAGGAGTTGCGGGGCCCTCCTCCAGAAAAATTTGAAGAATAATGGTTCAAAATGGCGAATTTACGGCTTTCTAATGGATATTTGATAAACCCTAACACTATTCTACAATTAATACTAATCCAAATAAATAAAATGGATTAAACTTAAAAATTTCTCTGAGCTCTGGCGGGGGGGGGGTTTATCCCCCAAACCCCCCCCCCTTGCTGCGCCACTGCCTCAGTGTGCGTGCTAAGCATGATGCAGTTTATTGTGTGATTCAGCCGTTACCAGGCCGTGAGCGGCAATTAACTTCCAAGTGCGATTCTGCACAATTAACCTTAACCTCTACTTAAAATGGACCTCGGCCGATCTCCTTCTTTACGTTTCGTAGCGAGTCACGTGTGTAGGAGTGTGTATGCAAAATCACACGTGCATTATCAGTAAGCTGAGTGCATTGCCTCAAGTGCCTTTTTTTATTATACTCAGAAAACCAATTTATGATGTTATAAGGTCATTCAGCATCATTTCCGGTATAATTAATTTTTTTGTTGCATAAAAATGCTTATTATGTCTACTTGTCTATTTCTTCTGATAACGCCTATTTAAGTGAATGAATCCTAATTTTCTTATTTATAACACAAAACTTCTCTTTTTGGTGGTGATGGTCGGTTATTTTAATTTATCAAGATAGGAGAATACCATTAAACACGCATGAAGAATATCTCACAAGCATTTATGCATTCAACAAAGAGTAGAAAACTACAATAGTAATTTCATGTGAAGTATGCATGTGAAAAACTTGGGGCAAAAGGTAGCACTCAGTATAACTAAGTTTAAGGAGATACTGCCCGAAAGTACTCTACCTTTATAGCTAATATTGATGTTATGAGGAACATGGAAAAATATTGCATTGTTAATCCTATCAAAGAGTACTCTAAAAGGGCCTTTTCAGGATTTTCTGGTAGTTTCGATTTCTTCCTATCTTTAATGTTGCTGGGCCTTTGAAATCGAATGTGAAGTAACGACAAAACATTGAAAAATGGCGAAGATTGTTACTTTTGGGATCGTTATCCTGGGTCTCTTCTAGGTGCGTCACCTTTATACTTCATGGAGATCTTTTTCTTCGAGGCACAGTCGGATGGGGTGAGCGGCGCCATGTCGGTATACACCCTTCTTTGTCCATTGTCGCTGTTGTCCGAGCCATTTCATTTGTAGGACCTATGTAGTGATGGAAAAATGTCGGTAAAAATCATAATGTTTTCGAGCGATCTTTTTTTAATCGAAATGAATTTTGGAATTCTCAGCAAAAAACGAAATTTGAATAGAAAGATCGATTGATCGAAAAATCGACGGTTCTTTTTTAAAATATAGCTCTTACATATACATGTTTATTATTCCCACGAAAAACGTTCGAATACACATTTGAGTGGCAGAAAATAAAATACATGCATGAATTAATAGTTGAAAAAATTTACAAACACATATGCATTGAGGTTTTTGGATCACCTCATGGAACCATTCGGCTGCTCTGACATTTTTAAGAAAAATCAACTTATTGAGATGCTTCCTAGATGATCGAAGGGGTGCCATTCCAATTTTATCGGCCTTAAGCCCGTATGACACTTCTTAGTTACACACAATACTTCCCAATTTATTGGCCAATCTATTGGATTTGGATTATGGTCCAAATGATACACACCAATTTCTAGTCCAATATCCTTTTCACAATATTGGACCCAATTTCTTGCTCAATTTGGAATTTAGATGAAGTTGTATTTTTTCACGGCCAATCTCCAATCAGAAGTCAGTTATTTTGACTCCTATTGGTCTAAACAAGAACCTCTTTTCAAAACATCAGTTTTGGCTGTAAAACATTGTTTTATTTTTCGGAAATTTGCTTGAATTTTCTAAAATGTGGACGAAAGAAGTTTTTTCACTATTTATTGAAGCGCACAAATCACACGAATGCTTATGCATCGTAAAATCATCGAAATAAAATGGCGTTCTCCAGCGGGACATTAGAACACTATTTCGGCCAATATTGGTGCAAATATTGATACGTGTCGTAGAGCACGTAACGCCGAATATTTTAAACAACATTGCACGCCGATTTATCGGCCAATAAATTGGAAAGTGTCATACGGGTTTTAGAGAAGCGTCTTTCACATGGGACGGATGACCCGGGGCGGTCCGGTCAGGGCGGCTTTTCGGCGATCGCCGAGGGCCCATAGTTTTGGGGGCCCCCACAACGCTCGCGTCTATCGTGAAATGTGTATGACATATGTATAAAAAATAATATTAAAGTATAAAAATAACATTTTTATAAAAACCACGTTTTGCGAAAAAGGAGAAAATAACTGTCCACGGCCCCTTAAATTGTTGAAAATTTCAAATATGATCGATGAGAAAGTAAAATAAGTTTTAGAAGAATATTTCAGGTATCAAAAACGAAAAGCGTGTTGCGCATGTAGGATCACATTCACTTTTGCGGGGAGAAAAATCTGATATATATTGACCAGCAATTATTAATTTTATAATCTCAAAGCGCACCACGTTTTTCATTTTTTAATATCTGAAATATTCTTGTAAAACTTATTTTACTGTCTCATCAATCATATTTGAAATTTTCAATATTTTAATAGGGCGTAGGCAGTTTTTTTTCTTGTTTTTCACAAAAATTGGTTTTTATAAAAATGTTTTAATTTACTTTAATATTATTTTAGACTTTTTTGTTATGTTAAAGAGTAATTTTGCAATCGATTTAAATTTCAAGTACAACCATCAATTGGTTGTCTCAATATTGTCTTTAAATCCGAGAGCAATTACAATTATTATAATTTCTAGCAGCAAGATAAGTTTTCTAATATATTTTTAAAAATGCCAGAGCCAACTTGGTTAGCAAGAAATGATGATATATAAATGATACAAACACATTAAATCAAGTAGAATGATTATTATTGTCATAATTTCTCTTTTTAATTCCGTTCACTTAAATTTTTGAGTCAAGTAAGAGATCATTTGTTCCCATTTACCTTTAAAATGGATAGATTTATATTCAATTTCATCATCATTCTGACTTTAAAATTAGAAGTATATTTTATAAAATTTCTATTAATTTAAATCGACTCGAGAAATAAAGAGCTAATGCAACAGTTTCATCAAGAGCCATTAAGAGTTTCGCAATAGGGTAGTTTCCTTCATCAAAGAAAACGAAAGGCATTGATTGCGATTCGTTATCCACCACTATTGTATTCATAATATACAAATTATTTCGTTTTAGAAATACCTGTTTAGACGAATGGCAATGGTCCATTTTAATCCTCATTTTAAAAGGGCCAGAGTGGCGCCCATGCGATGCCACTCCACGTGACGTCACAGGGACCTAGTTTCTATACGAGAAGATAGGAGTTATACATCGTCTGAGGTTACCAATGCATGCATGAGGCACAGAGCTCAGGGAAACATGTCTTAATAATCACTTATTAAAACTGGCTAAGGTCGGAAAGTTTTCTTCGTTTGATAAGGTATTAATAAACCTTTTTTAAGCCAAGCGCTACCATTCAGCAAGGTACTCAGCTACCCGCTGGCAGCCTGCGACGTATCAGCGCTAAGCCTCGCCTCAAGGTCACCTCACCGGGCGGAAGGGGGAACCAGAAATACGACGTACGGAGATATTTCCCGGCATTCATACTTGAGCGTCGCGTTTTCGCGCGCTTGAAAATTTTCACTTTTCATTTAATCGCGAAAAATAGATATTGTCATTTAAAAATCTAAAAGCGTGAAATACGTACTCCAGGAGTAATAATCTTTCGATTTAGGCAATAAAAGAATAATAGGAAACCACCCTATTGATATTCCGTAAAAAAATCATCATGCGCTGGACTTGTTATTTTAAGATTAATTAAAACATATTGGGATGAGAGCTCTAATCCGATCAAAAAAATATTCTATTTACACTGCTCATATTGCTCATTTACACTGTCCTGATATCCTGAGATTGATGGCTGAACACATCGTATTATTATGCTGTTCCTCACTTTTTCTTCACATTCTTTCAGTTCACAATATTCTTTGCACTTTAACTATTTTACCTATTTATTTCTGGACTCATTTCATTCCCATTACTTTAAATGGACAAGAAATCTCAAGACCTAATTCAAAAGTTTCACCGAGAGCCGTCAAGAGTTTCGCAATGTATTCTAATTAAACTATTTTTCTTGCCAACCTACATTGCCTAATGTCTAGGCATCGATGTCTCAACACACTGTATTATATTATGCAGTTCCTCACTTTCTCTTTTGTTTTAAATATTTTTATCTCTAAATTTAGTTGTTAACTTCTTCCTTCCCCTATGAAAAAATTGTATAAAACTGTTTCAAATTTTTATACATTCTAATACATTGCCATGGCAATGTATAAAAATTTGAAACAGTTTTATACAATTTTTTCATAGGGGTTATGTTTGAAATAGTTTTGTGGCGAACGTTTGTTTATTCAATTGTTTATAGGAACATAGAGACGACAGAAGTTATGTGCGAAGTCGAAAAGTCCACGTAGTCCATTCAGAGCAAGCCATAAAATTATATCGCAGGCGTCTGTTGAAGATAAACTACCGAAAAAATGTGCCGGTACTTCACGCTTTTCAAACCGATACTTTGTTGCAGCTACTGTGATTGCAGCGCTTCCATTGGATTAAAGTGGCCCTTTTTATAACTCCATATTTAATTTTTATTTCTGAATATTAAGCGAGGAACTCTTCCAATCTTGGTAAAAGTGTAATAACATTGTATTGTCACCCAGTTCTGGGCTTTCCTGAAAATTTCAGGTCCCTGGTTAATCAGGAAGTGGTCGAAATTTGAGTTGTAAGATTTTTCCCGGAAGGACAAACTAGAAAGCGAGTATAATAATAATACATGGCGAAGGACTCACAGCAAGTGAACTATAGACTATTTTGCAATAGTAAAATTCTGCGTTTTCATTTGTTGCTTTATTTACAACATACTCATTGTAAAAAATTATATTTAAATAAATAAAATAAGTGTCAGAAGATAAAAGAAAACCTGATGGTTTTTTAAAAAGGTATATTATAAAGGTTATTTTAGAAGTTTCTATTAGATTTCAGTGGATTTCTCAAACAGCGTATTCACTAAATAGATAATAGAACCGTAATACAGTATTTAATCTTATAAGGTGTGAAATTCTCACTTCTCATTGCATTTTTTGTGAAATTGTTATTTCAATTAACTTTTACCTGGCTTTTAAGAGCCGTAATAGCGTCAAAATCCAATTCAGGCATGCAATTTCCTAAAATTTTCCGGAGGAGGACCCCGTAAGGAGGGCCCCGTCATGAACCCCACCCGAGGACCCCCAATCACCCCAGACCACCCTGGCGGTTGAAATTATCATAGGCCACTGGTAACGCAGCTCAGATAAAATGAAATGCACAAGTTCCAAGATGAAAAATCGAGATTAGATCGAAACTCGAAAATGGTGGCTCGATCTCATGCTTCGTTCACATTACGATTGTCCGAGCGATCGTCCTAACGATATTTGACCGAACTAGCCGTGTGAATGCATGTCCTGACAATAGTTCACGTAGTTCCGAACGTTGCCACTTTACGATGGTTAGGCGCTGGGAGACCGGAAACGGAAGCGACAAGAGAAAGACGAAAAGTTCGTGAAACTCTCTTCGCTCTATTTTTTACAGTCTTTATATCAACTCACCAACCTGTCTGTTTGTCTGGTACAAATCTTGTAACTGAAATTTGACTCACTTCCTGTGAAGCAAAAACGCTGAAATTTTGCACACTTCTTCATTTCCGATGACAATACATGAAAATATAACTTTTTCTCTCCAACCCCCCTTTAACCACCCCCCAGTCAACCTATAGCCCCCCAAAACATGTTTTTGATCAAAGAAGTTCCAAATGGTCGATTTTCGTGTTTTGCGACCACAGTAAAAGTTATCCACCATAAAATTTCCCATCGACTCAGCCCTAGCTTGGGGGATTCGTCTTGCTTTACTCGGCGAGACCCCCGCTTTCGAAAATTTTTCAAAGTCCCTCCGTCGTCTCGGGTCCGGCTTCGGACTTGGAAAAATTTCGTCCGAATTCCGTCGTCCCAGGTCCGGACTCTGGACTGAAATTTTTCGGCACTTAGATTTTTTTCGAAAATCGTCAAAAAATTTTTCTTCCCTTCGAGCGCCTGCAGATTCGTAGTAATAAATATAGTGACTTTTTTAATGCGTCACTTTTGGTTTTTCGGGGTCACTGAGTTTTTTTGCTTTGTGTCATATATAAACGTTGCTCATCCTCTGTAATCTAAATATAAAGGCTGGTTTAAAAAAAAAAAATTTTATAAGAGCTTATTTCATGGATTTTTACTAGAAAGGAAGAATATGGGTGGAAGAAGAATTATTCGGTAAATACACGTTGAACACAGTAATATCTTCACCCTGAATACCTCCACAACTTTGCTAACCGTCAATTTCTCGTTCACTTTGGATATCAGCACTAGAGGGCAGCACAGGTTTTAACCATCGTCGTGTGAATGCACGATTGTTCCGACGATTGCTGGAACAATCGTAATCTGAACGAGGCATCAATTTTCTCGGTCTTTGACTAGTAAAACTTGATTTTCCATTTTAATCGAAATCGATTTTTCCATCACTATACCTATGCCTTTCTAAGTCGGCCCTTTGATTTCTTCCCAATGACGTTTCTCAAGAGCTGATTATTCCGTGTTGAATGTCTAATAAATTTTGCTCTTCTTCTTTAGGATGCCTCTTCACCCGTGGTGTATTTCCTTTTCGTTTTTCCGCATTTTTTCTAAGGTCCGGTTTTTTCGCCATTTTTCACCTGGCCTCCTCTTTTATTTTTAACCATGCGTTCATTCATCTTTTCGAATAAAGTGTGGTATCTTAAGTTCATATTTAAGAATATTTTCACTCGCTGTAAATGATAAAGTATCTTTCAGCTGGGTGTACAATGGCGAAGAACGTAATTCAAAAATTGTAACTTATCAAGTTTATATCTTTTTTGCTTCCCAAATCGTCAATTATTCTTATCCATGTGCCAAAATTTTCCAAAAAAATATTATTTGAAGTTTTATCGTTTTGTTTTTTTTCGTAAATTGTCATCGTATTATAATTTGTTCTTTTTCTATATATCATTCGTAATTTGGGCTTTAAAAAAATTTCCATGCCATTCGTTACAGTAAGTCTCATGTGCCCAGAATCCCAACATGACGCGTGCCCAGTGGCTCGTGTGAAGCGAGTGCAGCCGCCTGGAAAAATGCCTCGAAGCCTTGCGAAGCGAATCATAGTGCATTACAGTCGACCGTTCCCTCGGCTTGATTGCGAGTCATAATTTTGCTCACGGGCGTTTGTTGATGGCAGAATTTTTCACGCTGAGGGAGACGGGGAAAAAAAACAGTCCTCTTCGACGATGATAGAAGTCTCTTTAAAAGTTTCCTCCGAAATCTATCTATCATTTATTTTCCATGTAAATGATATGTTCACCGTATCCTCCATATTTTTTCTATCAGTATAAATAATGATAAATATATAATATGAAAATAATATGAAATGCGATATAATGCGATAATATGAAAACGTCAATTAATATTCTGTCTTTGTTGATATTTGTAATTTCAGATGTGTTCTCTCATGTTTACTTTTTTATCGCTGATATTTTTCCTCGTAGACTGATGACCAAATAATTTTATTCACGCACTCGGTAATAATACTTCTGGTAAGTGTTAATCGATATGAGTTGAAGTTTTGTATTTCATTCATACCTCTGTCTGTAAAAAAAAGCAAGATACTCGAGTTTGAGGAGCTCTAGCGTCTAAACAAAGCAATCGATTTCAATGCAATACAAGGCATACGAAAGAAAATTTAGTTCTACGTTATATCATGTACTTTAAAAATTCTTCGGCTCAATAGTATTTCCTGTACTTAATTTTTTCTCGAAAAAGTACCCGTTTTTTGCGCGTAAAATCAAGGTGCCCAACTCTGAGCGCTTGGCATTCCCGTAGTTTTCGTTCCTATAACTTGCAATTTTGATATAATGAAGCCACATCTATTAATAGAAGTTTGCCGAAAACAAATTGTTTATACTACAAAACTTAACGGAGTTGTTGTAAACAACGCAAACCTCTGCTAACTTCGAAACCAGTGAGTCAATTGAAAATTGATTGGTACTATTGTCTTCCGTAGAATGTTCGTAATGTATATACGTAGATCATACACGTTAAATGTAAGCACTATATTCAATATCTTTTTATATTTATTTTTGTTTTTAGCTCTTGTTGTCGCCTTCTCCCTGCCTGACGGGTATGGGCTAAACAAAGCAACAGAAAAGAGAAAGTTTCTCGAAGTCGTGCGCAGTTGCCACATAGAGCATCGTGACTCACAGTACCCTAGCAGTTAATGAATCATTCGCAGGTTGCTTTAAAACGTTTACCTTTAGGGATGATTTGACTATTGTTAGTGCAGATTCTCTCGGTGAATCCTTCGTCCAAGAACGGGTTTTTCGGAGGCGGAAGTCCAAATGGTATTGAGTGCAATTTGCTTTTTTCGCTGCGAAACAGAAAAAAAGTATGGACAAAAGATATCCTGTGTATCAAACAGTGTCTGATTGTCTTGGTATCAGCTTGATATCAGTGAAAAGAGTCGCGGCTAAACAGAAGGATTATGAATTTTTACCATCCGATAAAATTTACGCTATTATGGCTTAGAATTTACGTCGTAGAAAAGCATTTTATGAAAGCTCAGCCCAACCTGACCTTAAGTTTACCTGAAGGGTGCAACAACGATACTTTCATTGTGCGAGTCGGTCATTTAAAGGAAGCGCGCCCTCTGCTGAGTCGGTGGCAACCACGCGCCTCTTTAGCCTCCCCCTCCCACGACGGAGCTACCGGTACGCGTATAGAAACATCTAGATAAATAATAAGTGATATTGACGTTATTATTGATATTTAATATACATTTCATATGTGCTTGCATTACTAACACTCTACGGAAGACAACAGTACCAATCAATTTTCAATTGACTCACTTGTTTCGAAGTTAGCAGAGGTTTGCGTTGTTTACAACAACTCCGTTAAGTTTTGTAGTATAAACAATTTGTTTTCGACAAACTTCTAGTAATAGATGTGGCCTCATTATATCAAAATTGCAAGTTATAGGAACGAAAACTACGGGAATGCCAAGCGCTCAAAGTTGGGCACCTTGATTTTACGCGCAAAAAACGGGTACTTTTTCGAGAAAAAATTAAGTACAGGAAATACTATTGAGCCGAAGAATTTTTAAAGTACATGATATAACGTAGAACGAAATTCTCTTTCGTATGCCTTTTATTGCATTGAAATCGATTGCTTTGTTTAGACGCTAGAGCTCCTCAAACTTGAGTATCTTGCTTTTTTTTTACAGACAGTAGTGTATTCCCGATGTAACATATGTTTAGGTCAAAAAAAGCTATCAGTCTTCTCATTGAGAAAACTGAGGTTCGTATTCCGCCAATTTATTGGGCTAATTATTGGGGTACAGGTCCATAGGGGAAAAAGTAGAGTAAGGGCTAGACGTGGTGGAGGAGGAAAAGAAAAAATTCGAAGAAAATGCGGGGAAAAGATCTGGATGGATCGAATACTAAGCGGGAAGAGAGAGCTAAAAACCGCGTTCAAGGGAGGAATGAAAATCGGGGGAGGGGAGGAAGAGAATACGATTCACGGGTAAGGTGTAAAGGAGTGCGTTTCATTATTAATTGAAAAGGGAAGTCCAATATCGAAGGACACCGGCTTGGGTTATTTTTAAAATGCACCATGTAAACCAATAGAGTTGTTTCTGGTCAAATCTAATGGAATTTAGGCATATTAACAAATTAAAAATTACTGTTAATTTTTCACTGATACCAAATTTAGAGCTGATAATAATAAAAATGGACATTTTTAAATTCATTAATATTGCTTAAACAAAAACAGTTGGAATGATTTCATCGAGCTACTTATAAATAATATGGAAGCTACTTATGCATGATTTTTGGCCAGCTTATCTTCGATTTCAGCCCACTGTGCGCCCTCTCTAAAATTCTGCTGGATTAAAATGGTACAAATATAGGCTTGGCTTGTTCATCTAGAATGGTGATGAATGAAGTGCAAGAAAAACAAACGTAACGAGAAAGATTTGTACGCGATACCGAAGATCTTGTTGGGTAGTTTACTACACGGGTGAGTTATCTCTCGCAGAATGGGTTGATAATGTGAAGAAAATATATTCATAGGCATCCCGATAATCCTCGTCCAAGACTTGCATCCTCACTCCGTGATACAAGAAACATCTATTCAATGACACAATTTGTATCTGTTTTCCAATCTTTCTTGGTATTTATTCTACAATGTTTTAATCTGCAACATCTAACTTATGATTCAAGTTAAAGAGTATGAGATTATAAGCCACCGTTTATACAAGGATTGAACTTGTCAAGCTAGTCATTCTGATTTAACTTAAATGTTTCATGGATTATTGACATTTAGCTACGGTGAAAGAAACAAATATTTTATCTCATAACTACAAAGTCATCATTATTCCTAACTTTAATTATTTAATACGTGATTAATTAGTGGGTTGGCGTTATCTTCATCTTACGCTTTACGTCTTTCATGCCGGTTCGTTCTCAGTAGATGAACTTAAAACGAGAATGGTTTCTATTTTCAGTGATTTAAAATTACTCACTGTAATATGAGCTCTTTTATAATCATAGGCATGGTTTGCATCAAATACTTTAAAGATAATGTGTCTTATGAGTTGTTATAAATATTTTATCCCTCATCTTAGTCATCAATTTGCTCGTGTTCCTTATCTTCTTAATTGCGAGTTCTTATTTATGTGCTCGTGAACTTCGTTGAGGGCAATGGTACCTATACCGTTGCTAGCCATCTGAGCATCTAATTCCATTTGTCTTCCGGTGCTGAAAGAACAGCCCACGCGTGACATTTTCAGCGTGAAATGAGCTTATTAGGTGCGGAGTAGCCGAGTCAATGGATGGTGGACCATCAATAATTAAGGGGACTGTAAAAGCCTTTTTTTATTGTGGAAAATTAGTTTTTTTCTTCCACTTCCTCGCAGAATTTGGACGGATTCCGTAAAGCAAGATCAATTTTTCACCATTTTCTTCCTTTTATGTCACGGAAATGAATACGTTGGAAACAGTTAAGTGTTTGAAGAGCGTTCACTTACAGCAGGTGCAAGAGCAAACCTTTTTCGCCTGCTCAAATAGTCGTCACCATGCGACAAAAGTAACTCTATAACTCAGTAAATTTTACTTAATCAGTGATATTTAATACTGAATGCCTAATTTCGCAGACGAAATGTATTTATCCTTCCTTTTAAGTAAAGAAATTAAGTTTTTAGTAAGTATTTTCCGAAAAAAATAACCCCTTCTTTTCTTTCTTTGCAGGTTTTTATTGACTTCTCGTGTGGTTTTTTTATTTGCAAATGGCCTTTTTTTGGCCAAAATATACTCTCGATGCAAGCATATTTTTCATGCGTAAGTTTTCGTCTTTGCTATCGCTACTTAGCACAAAAAAATACGTCTAACGTCTTGAGACCTTATACAAGCCCAACGAAATTATTATCTTTTTCAAGGAATAATAGCATTCAAAAGACTAAAATTACATCTTAGCACAGATATCGGTTTGAATGGGAGCTAAAGTTAAAATAAAAATTGCCCGCCGTTGTCCAGAGAGCAGTCACGATCAAAAAATCATCAAGTTCGTTTTAAATATCACTTGTGACGAAGTCAAATGCATGTGGAGAAAAACACTGGCAGTGCGTTGTTGATTAGAAAATAACCATATTCAAACGATTCCGCACAGATGATAATTATGACTGAAATAAGCCCACTCGTTGGAAGTATTTGGCAATACAAAATTTGCTAAGGTCTTTGTATTATTTGGATTAGATGTATGCGATTCTGTTTGTATTCCATTTTCGTAATATCATTCATAAAAGTGAGCAAACCTGGCTCGCGGTCGTCTCCCTGAAAATAATTATCTCCGCTCTTTTGTTTTATTTCCTCGGATATTTGCTATTTTATTGGTGTGTTTTGAATACTTGTTTCCTATTTTCTTGCTGAGCTAGTAAGTGGGACACTTTGAATTGATAAGATTGCCATAGCTGGGCGTGTTAAAATAAATATACTCTGGAGGAAGAGTTCTAGGGTTTCCAGCTGGGTCCAAGGCTTTTTCAGCACCGACGCGTCGCGACGTTTCGAAGGCTAAGTCTGCCATCGTCTTCGGGGTGAATCCTCTTGATATACTCTTTTTTATAAAAACGAGCTAAATTGAGATAATAGCTTTTTCGCATAGAAACTCTTTACCATTTTGCACTCTTTAAATTTGAGTGACCCAGATCTCGACTCGAATGACATTTTTATCAAAAACATCATTTCCGTTAAGCAGGTGATTTTTTTCGTGGACTAGCTCCCATAGGAATAACTTTACATAATAACCATCCATTTAAGTATGGCTGACAGCCAAATTAAGTACGTACTGTCATCTCAGTTCATTTTAGGCGGAGAATATGTAATGTCGTAACTCTGAGACACAATTCCTCGTTCCTTTACTTACGACGCGCCTTCTTGAGATACAGTAGCGCGTAGGTCTTTTAACCTCCGCTGGGTGACGGTAAATAACTGAAATCATCTCTCTGCAAGCTCGACGCGTTGATGAGCACCTTGGGACCTTGATTCAGCTAAGGAAGTGTTTGTTATTCTGAGAGACGCTCGTAAATAATACCGTAGCTCTTTTCATGTAACTGTTGTTTGTAGTTGAGGGGTATCATACCTTCTGTCACCTTCCGACAAATACCATGCTTTAACACGTCGAGGATCTCACTCGGGAGGTGATAATTTTAGCTTTAACTTTGATATAATGCTTTCGTTTAGTAAGTACTCTTAAGACCATGTTGGAAAAAGAAATTGCGTCCCTTGGATAACAATCCACGTGTCAGACACGTGAGGTCAGATTTTAGTACATTTTTAAAATTTGTAATTCTTTTTTACAACCAATAGGGTGGTTTTCTTTTTTTTATTACCTAAATCGAAATATGATTACTCCTGGAGTACGCATTTCACGCTTTTAGATTTTTAAATGACGATATTTTTTTTCGCGATTAAATGAAAAGTGAAAATATTCAAGCGCGCGAAAACGCGATGGCTAAGTATGAATGCTGGGAAAATCCCGTGTGACGTCGTTCTGGTTCCCGCTGCCGCAAGTGAAGTGACCTTGGGGCGAGGCTTAGAGCGCTGATACGACGCAGGCTGCTAGCGGGTAGCTGAGTACCCTGCTCGCTGGTAGCGCTTGGCTTAAATAAGGATTATTAATACCTTATCAAATGAAGAAAACTTTCCGACCTTAGCCAGTTTTAATAAGTGATTGTTAAGACATGTTTCCCTGAGCTCTGTGCCTCATGCATGCATTGGTAATCTCAGACGATTTAAAACTCCTATCTACTCGAATAGAAACTAGGTCCCCGTGACGTCACGTGGAGTGGTATCGCATGGGCGCCAATCTGGCCTTTTTCAAATGAGGATAAAATTGACCATTGCCATTCGTCTAAACTGGGATTTCTAAAACCAAATAATTTGTATATTATAAATACACTAATGTTGGGTAACGAATCGCCATCAACGCCTTTTGTTTTCTTTGATGAAGGAAACTACCCTATTGTAGCATAAAATTCTGTATAAATGTTATTATAAAACTATTTGATATTGCATTATCATAATTGCATTCTTTTTACAGTTTTATGGTGGAATGACCGCGGGTGTATTATTGCTTTCTTTGCTCGATTTTATTTTTAAATTAGTTGCTCAAAGCTCTGGAAAGCTCCGCATAAATTAATTCAGATATGTCATTAATGAATAAGTTCTTAATTTTTGACAATGAAAGTATCGAGTCCTATTTTTTTTTAATATCTATTCATCATTTACCGAAAAATATGTATGCATTTATTAAAATTTATTACATACCTACCTAGATTTCACATGTTTTATCTTAGGACTTTTCTTTGAATGATCTGCACCTATGAAGATAAGATTATATGTAATGAGATGAAACGGTAAGGCTGTTTAAAAACTGGTTTCACATTTTTTCTTTAGAAATAACCGCAAATATTATATATTTTAGTACAGTAGTGCATATTTTGCTCAACAAAATCTCAATCAAAAACAAATTGGTGAAGCATGAAAATGTATGTAGACTTCAGTATGAGATTGAACAGCATCCAGATTGAGAATTAGGATAAAAATAGCAATTTTTAATTCTACGATGATCCGGTCACTTCTTTCTTTTAAAGGAATCTTAAATATTTTAACGTAACTTTTACGAGGTGGGAGGGCCAACACGTACTTAAAAAATTTCCAAAGCTCTTTTCTTATTGTGTGCTTTTGGCTTAAACTGAATACTTCGGGCTCTTTATCTCTTTATTTTCCATGATCGAGGACAATGTTCGTTGGTCAGACTTGAGCTTATTTATTGCTGGAATTCAGTAGTCTCAATTATTTGTGTTTCTGATTAACCATAGGTACTGTAACGTCGTGTCCATGATGTTTGGCGTAATTAATTATGCACTTATGTTTAAATTGTATTTTTGTTATTTGTATGTATATTTGTATTTATTTTGGTGTTTCGGAGTTGAGGGGGCTATGGTGATGGGGAGTAAACAGGAGATTGTTAGAGAGAGAGCCTTTTTGGATGGAGGGGATGAAATAAAGCGCTTAAGAGTATAAGTGATTATTATTGTCTCAGAGGAAAAAAAGGTTGCGACATCACAGTACTTGGGACAATACATTTATCTTTTTTCTAGCCATTCCCCTCAGGCAATGCCCTTCTTTCCCCCTTCTTTCCCCCTTTTTTCTTTTCGTATTCTTCCAGGGGCGTATGTGAGAGGTGAGATTGAACTTTTACCTTCTGTCTCTAAGAAAGGTTACACCGTACCATGAAGAAGATTATAAGAATACAGTGTAATATTTGTGTTGAGAAGACACAATGGGAAAAGGCAATGCCGGCGATGATTTTCGCCATCAGAACATCGGTAAACGAAAGCTTAGGGTTTTCTCCCGCTGTAATATTAAATGGAAGAAACTTATGAACGCTTCTGACTTTATTATACGAAAAGTGGAAAATGGGTGACACAGCGGAGACTCAAACACCGGTAGTGGAGTGCGTCTTGCGAATTATTAATCGTATCCACAACACCATGAATTTGGAGTTGAGAGCTATGTTGATGGGGAGTAAACAGGGGATTGTTGGATAGAGAGCCATTTTGAATGGAGGGGATGAAATAAAGCGCTTAAGAGTGTTAGTGATTATTATTGTCTCAGGGGAAAAAAGGTTGCGACATCACAGTACTTGGGACAATACATTTATCTCTTTCATAGCCATTCCCCTCAAGCACTGCCATTCTTTCCCCCTTTTTTTCTTTTCCTATTCTTCCAGGAGCGTATGTAAGAGGCGAGATAGAACTTTTACCTTCTGTCTCTAAGTGAGTAAAATTTTCCAAAATTCCCGCCATGAGGAATATTTTCAGCATTTGAGCTTTCTGCCGTTCACCGCTTACAGCTATCGCATTGATTCCTCTCCAGTTACTAGTAGTCTTACTTGATTATTTTTTATTTCAAATTTATTTTGAGCATGAAATATGATGTGTCCTATTTTAAAACTAGTTAACCTAACCATTGATCATGGCCCCATCAAAGATATAATCTATGGATAATACCGTACCCTTTCACACCTCAAAGCTACCAGTTACTTTGAATGGAATTGGCGTAAAATATGCGGGTAAATCATGGATGCAAAGTTAAGACTTCTGATAAAAGGAACATTAGTGGATGATCATTAAACAAAGGTGTGCACTACCGTCTCAGTACTTCTTAGGTATGGAATGCGGTCTAAACTCGGAGAAATGCGAACATTCATTTACTTATTACTGGGTGCAAAGGAAGCGCAGGAGTCATGGCAGAGAAACCAAAAAAAAGTTATTTTGAAAATAAACATACAAAATCATTAGTACAGTCAGTAGAGCACACTTGGGACAAATTTTCTGTTCTAACATAAATAAAAATACTGTAGAAAATGACCACAAATTGTAAATGTCATCCAAAACTCTGAAAAGCCCTTGCACTTGCAAAATAAGGAAATTTTAGTCCTCCATTCCTTGTTCATTTATTTTATTTTATTTTTTTACCTTAGTTTCCCATTGCCTGTGCCATGTTAACACTAAAATGCTCTAACTTGGGACTTTCCAGTGGATTTTTATTTACAGTTAACAGTAACAAAACTTACCTGCAAAAAACACATGAGCTTAGGTAAAAACTTAATAAATCAACTTTACACTTTGAAGACAGTTTGATTAGGCGACAATGGATACCACTCTGGGCATCAATACTGATTAAAATGCGGTAACCAACCTGAAAAAGTAAAAAGTCCTCTTTTTTCCCAAGTTAGATCGCTGTCCTAAGTATGGGCTACTGACTACAATACATTTCTTTTGATTCTCTCCTTGCTTCCACATGCCTAGGGAGCGTGGTAGTATAGTGGGTAGAGGGTTTGGCCGCTGATCGAAAGGTACTGGTGGTTCCACGGTGAAGATTCGGACACCACTATGCAAAAAATCTGAGGTGGCCCAGGAAAGATAACTGGCAATAGATTTTTCTTCCTCATAGGAAAATCTACTAGAATTGGTAGAATATTAATTGCGTATGCTTGGTTTCGCTTATAGTAGGGCCCGCCCGCCTTTGTGACGCTGCGGGACTCCTCGTCCCCTCCCTTCCTCCCCCGTCCTTTCCCTGGAGGTGTCGTCGGGCTCTCATCGCGGCGATGCCTCCAATTCTTTTTCCTTTCTGTCCTTCCCCTCACGAGCGACACGGGCGTGTAAGTCTCAGACTTGGTTCCCGGTCCTCGAGAGCGTAACCTTTGCGGGGCCCGCCCTGGGACCCCCGAACCCACTGGCAATAGTATACCCGGAAAATGCACCTGAATTTCACACGCCCGTGGATCAGAATCTAACCAATGCAGACTTCGGCTTGTATCACTGAGTGAAAAAGAGCAAAAAATACGATAATATTGGTTAATTCATTTTATTATTTCGCGATCATTTTACCTTAGATTCACAAAGTGGAATATTCATTGAAAGTCGTGGTATGAGTCACTTGGAGGAGCTCAGCGTCAGTATCTACATTTCATCTACGTTAATATAAAAATTTGGCTGGAAACAGGCTCCCCCATTTTGTGATACACCTATGGATATATAAAATAACATTTTTTAAACCCTCCAAATGGAAGAAAATGATGTGTTTATCAACATGTGTAAAATTTGCGCTAATAAAGCAATTCATGAATCCAGTGCAAGGAGATGAAGTTGGCAATTTTCAGAAAAAATCGACAGAGATCCTTTTCCGCGAAATATTTTCGATTTTGGCCTCATATAAATGAATAACGTGACGGCACAGGAAAGAATAAGTCGTAAACATTGTGTAATATGTATTTGGGAATATTTATGGGAAGCTACAACTTCTTAGATCAAAAATTGTTTTTTGAGATTGTTTTTCGGCCAACTATTTTCAATTTCAGCCCACTGTACGTCGGCTATTTCTACTGCGCATTGACATAATCTATTAATTGGTTACCTTTTGATGTTATTACGCCGAGGTTTAGTAGCAACAAAGGATTGTAAACGACCGTGTGGCGTGCATCGTGATGAGTGCACAACACGATTCCGCCGGTGGATGAGAAAGGTGACAATTCGGAGAGTTATTATTTCGCGGCGATAAGTAAACCTTGCCCGCGGGTCGCGACCTCTCATCCGCCGACGGTATGCCATTTCGCTCGCGAGAGGTGGCGGCTTTTTCCTGTTGCCTTTTGCACGTGCCTCAGCATGTGAGCCGAATGGATCACAAGGGCACGCTCACGCTTCAGTTGCTTAAGGTTGTGCATCACTCCCTCACCAACGGTCATATTTGGCTTTTTTCGTGTCGGTTTACTTGCTTATAACTCAATTCATTATATTGAAAATTTCGGGGTATGAAGAGTAAAACTACCTTTAGAAACAACTGGGCGATTTGCCAACAATTAGTTGACAAAACCATAAAAAGTAAGAAAATCAGAAAGCCTCAGATGAAAATTTTGGTTGAAGGTTTAGGCTCAATCTCTCAGTGGTATTTGGGTTAAATCATAAAGTGGACACATCGCTTTAGCTCGATAGAAATTTTTCCGCAACGAATTATTTGTTTAAACTGCGGTCTCCCTCGGCCTATTCTTCATATCCCGCATACTTAAGCGCAGTCTTAATTCCGTCTTAAGTATAAAAATTCCAATGTATCAGGCTTTATTGTCAAATGTGTTAGGAAAATGCATTATCAATGTAAAATATGGTGGAACAACATAATTAATTGAATTAAATAAAAGGTTTTGTACTGTTCACTTTTTTCAGTGGCGGAAATTATTTGTAACGCCTTTTTGTAGCGTTCGAGCCCTTCAACCGAAATGAATGGTGGAGGGTTGATAAATTGTGGAAATCCATTGTAGGATATGAAATAGAAATACATTGCACAATTCCACATAAGTGAAGTAGTGATATTTTTCATGTGGAAAAGTGCTAAGTAACATTACTTCATATCCATTTAAACTTAGTAGAGAGTACAAAAATTTTCATTTATTTCGATTCAACTGTAAAAAGTTCATACTTACCGAGGAAAATAATTTTTGGAAAAAAATTTCAAATTCAAGATAAAGAAAAATGTGGACATGTATTTGATCGATATAACTACCCCGTAAACTTCTACGTTTTCTTGCTTTAAACAAGTAATTCGTTGCGGAAAAATTTCGATCGAGCTAAAGCGATATGTTCACTTAATTATTTAACCCAAATACCACTGAGAGATTGAGCCTGGGCCTTCAGCGAAATTTTTCATCTGAGGCTTTCTGATTTTCTTACTTTTTATGGTTTTGTTAACTAATTGTTGGCAAATGGCTCAGTTGTTTCTAAAGGTAGTTATTTTTTCAAACCATTGTGTGCAGATACTATTAAAAAAATCTTATAGTAATTAATATTGTTCGTGTTTTGCACATTAGTCGAATCAAGTGACTGAACAAACCTCTAATTACGCCTTAAAAAATTCTAAACTGATATAAATTGATATTTCAAAGAGGATATCAAAACTGACGCGGGATTATATTACTTTTTGCTTAGTTTACTCTATCATGAAACTTAAAAAGGATCAATTTCTGGTCAGGAATAGATTATTTATTTTATTTATTTATTTATTTATTTCATTTACAGTGTCTAGGAAGAGAAATAAGAGTGTTTAGGTACTAACCATTTTAATGCAGACACGAAAACATAGGAAAAAACGTGGTTGCCTGTGCAGGTTGTAGGTTGAAATAATATTAGCGAAGCTGTTGCGTAGTAAATGGATAGCTTTCTTACAGCTCGTTCTGCTAACTAGCCATGAAAACTGATACCCAGATACTCATCAGCTAAGAGAAGTTCTCAAATTTTGAGGTAACCCGTATTATCTCGACCGTAAAACAGACTTATTAGGTCGAATTTATGCTTTCCTGATTCCTGCTGGATTTTATTTTATCTTCATATCTCCCCAAGTGGTGATTTATTTTCGAATAATTTTCACTGCATATATATGTGACGAAATTTAATGTTCCTTCGGTGGCTTGAAATTTTCATGGGAGTAAAGTAGCTATACGATATTATTATATTTATTGTGTTAATCGTATAACCTGTGAGATTGAAAAGATAGGAACTTCATCTAATTCATTGTAATGTGTAGAATCCATGGAAGAAGTCGCTAGAGTCAAAATCAAAGCTAGATTTATATGGCAATAAAATATTTAATCAGGGTTTTTGCCGTGCTTGAGAAGCTCCTACGCGTTGAAAGTACGTGGCAATTTGCTCAGCGATGAAACTGATTGTTCTTAAAATCATATGTGAAATTTACAAAGTTTTTTCATTTAACATGAAGCAATTTCTCCGAATCACGCCTCAAACTAACAATTTTATTTGCTTAGGTGACAATACTTTTAAGCCGATTTCAATTTTGACGAAATCTTTTTGTTTTACATCATAAATCAAAGTTATAAATTACGTCTTTTGATAATCATAATCATTCATTCCAATCGGTCCATCAGACAGCGATTTCAATTCTTAGAAAATTTCATTTTCATTTCCATTTATATCAGGGAAATGTAAAATGTACTCCAGAAAATTTTTTTGTGTTAATGTGTTAGTTAGCAACGGGGACATGAGAGTTCTTCGGCTAGTTACTAAATGAAATTGCCCTTTGTTGCCCCATTTGGTATTTCAGTAATCAGCGAAAGTAGGCACATTGTTTTCAAGCTAGGTTTCCACAATATGTTCTTATTAGTCATAATCTGTTAGTGAGTGACGTAAAGGACCTACCTTTTTCGGGTAGTTGCGAAGTCAATTTGCCCTTGTGTTGTCGTATTTTTATCATTCCTTTTGTTACCTTGTGTAAAATGTCTTTGGAATCTCTGGAATCTTTTCCTTTTATCCACCTTAAAGGATTTCCCTGAAAAAAGTCAATTCCTTCAATTTTAAGCTGCTTGACCTTTCATACATTTTTTGATAACTTGGTCTCGCTGTAATATTACGTTTTTCTTTAGCGCCAGTATCGCGTCACTGAGAATGTTTTCTTTCTCTAGAAGTGTATTGAAGTTTTGCTTTGCTTTTTTGTTTTAATCCGAATATATTAACTTAAAAAGTGGTAATTAAGTTGAATCACCTGTATACTTTGCCTGCCAAACATTCTCGTGTAGTTAGCGATGGTAAAATTACATTTATTCCGGAAAAAATAAAATTATATCTGGAAAACCTGGAAACCAAAGAGAATTTTCGTCTTTCCAGCACCCGGACACCAAGTTAGAAAATTATAACCAATTTCTGACCATCAGAAAATCAGATATTTAGCAAATTTTTGGTTTTCTGGTCCAAAAATCTCTAGAAATTTCTGTAATAGCCCAATTTTCCACCTCCACTTTCTACCTACTCCCCTAGCAATAATAAGGCATCTTTTTCTAGATTTCTGTTTCATATAGAGTCGTCCGTGTCTCACATGGTGGCCTACAACACTCCCCAACCGTGTGAGGATCGTAAGTGCTGGAAAATGTATTATTTTTATTTCATCCTCTTCCGCAAGGCGGAATCCCATAGGCGACACGTGCGTCCGGGGGAACCACGCTCATCTGCACTCCCTCGTCCATGTTAATTCCCTCTCCCCCCGCACTCCCGAGTGGGCGCGCGCAGTTAATTTGTCCGACGAACCTTCGGCATTTTCACGCCACGCTGCCCGCGGCGAGGCTCCGTGGCCATTTCCGCAATCCTCTGGCCCGCAGAGGGAAAAATGAGATCCCCGTTAGCGCCCAGAGTAGGTACCGTCGAATTCAAAAGTCAAGAGGACTCCATTAAAGGAGACCCAAGAACATGAGGGTTAAGCGTTATATCTGTTGCCGTTTCACGCGCATATTATTTGGTGGCGCCACTAGGCAGATCGTCAGGTCAAGGTCCATAAAGGTTCCTTATACCTATGCATCTGGAGTACTGTAGCACAAATTTTTTTGTCGCGTGGGTTGGAAATCTTTTCAGAGTCTAACCGAGGTCCTCAGTGTCAAAAACCGCCCGTGTTCGCAAGTATACTATAATTTGCTATGACCGTGGAAAATTTCATGTACCTGACTTCCTAAATAAGGAAGTAAGACATGGTTCCTTGGAACCCATTCATCCGGAGCGCTGTAGTGCGAAATTTATTTTTCCTGTGTGTTGACAATTTTTCTAGAGTCAAACCGAGGACCGCAGACTCAAAATCCAAATGAATCATAAATTTTAATTTTATTAACTATGTGTAACCAAAATGTTACTTCGCTGCATCTAGTACCTTGTGAGAAATCCGTGTTTCTTTTTACCTATGTCTCCCATTTAAATGCACGTAAAATTTGAATTCCCGCCGCGCTAAAGACTCAAGATGGTGGATTACATTGGTCAAATGCGTGGTACGACGTGTCCTTTACCGACCTTGCATCAGGGTATCTCAGTGTATTTCGTATCTCGTTCAGCGTGACTTTCGCCATCAACCGTAGTGGAAGTGGCCTTTTTTGTTGGCAACCGTGATATTGTAGCAGTGGTGTAGCCAGGAATTTCGTTCGGGGGGGTCAAAACCAGGGGGGAAAATTTTTGAAAAAACGGGCACTAAGTAATGGATTTTAAACTAATTATAATACTTTTCATAATCGAAAAAACAATTTGTTAAAGAAACATTTTGTTAATTCCTCATTTTTCAATATTTTCTCTTCTTTCATGAAGGACGATAATTGTGTTTTTATATTTCGGGGGGGGGGGGAGGTTCCGAAGGGTCTGGACCCCCCCCTGGCTACACCACTGTATTGAGGCAGATATTTTGTATATATTACGTTTTTGATGTGTCATCATAAGACTTCATCATCAATGGTAAAAAAATTTTCCTCGAAAGGTCGAACAATAAACAAAAGGGAGTGAATTGAGGTACTGGAGGTGGATTTTGCATCTCGCCCGCGTTTTTTATGTTTTTCTCGCATGTGTGATATATTTATTGATTGGCTCAGTGGCATATTACTGCCGTATATTTCTTTCTGAAAAGTGGATATAGATGACTGAGAGTGGCGATTTTGAAATATGATTTTAATAAGCGCGGTGTGACGGCAATTCCAGCGACGGACTTGAGAATCCTCTAATGTGATATTCGTTTCAAAAGTAGGTATTGTAACGAATTTAGCGGCGCCATTATCGCCGTAGTTCGCAAATGGAGTTTCGGTATTTTCGGTCGCACATGAAGGAGGGACATTAGAACAGCATTTCCATCCCTCGCAGTTTTTTATTACTATATTATTTAAGAGAAATTTACATAGGATACGTGAAAGGTTTAATACTAAATTAATTATGCAGCTCATGCTGGATAAAAATCAAACTAAATTGTGCCGTGCAGTGGCATTATTTGCAGTGATATTGCGGCAGTTATTTAATATATTTTACGTTCTTTATGGCTCATCATAAGACTAAATCGTTAGTGGTAAAAATATACCATTAAGTATCGGCTTATCGTATGAGAGAAAGTCAATTGAAGTTCTGGAGGTAGATATTTTTATATTGTACGAGCTACACAACTCATGTATTATTAAACAGTTTGCATATTCCGTATGAATTTCCGTAAAATAATGTAGAAATAAAAATATTTCAGGAGAGAGGAATGTTGTTCAAAATCCTTTCCTTTCAGTACGACAGAAAATACTTAAAAACTCTATTCCCGAACTGCGGAGAAAGTGGCACCGCTCAATCCGTTGCAGTTCTTTTGAACTCCACTGAATATAATACGCCGCCGTATTGCTCCTTCATAAGGCCATGGTCGATAGATCAATTCTACCCCTATATGAGAATTTGCCGATGATGTTGTTTGAAGGGTATGAATATGCTTATCGATCATACGCCGGAGTTGGCTGAGCCACCGCAAGCATGCTTCGGCAGCTTGCTTCTCTGTTATCCTTAATCGCTCAAGACGGTAGTAAAGTGAGCTGATTAAATATGAATGTAATGACCCAACTGATCTATACAAGATGCAATCATATCTGCGTAGCATCCACCGGAAAACCTCAAATATTTAATTATTTTTACCTGTTATTAATACTAGCATTCACAAATTCGAATATGATAAGAATGAATCTCTTTTTTCGTCTTCGTGCAGCTACCATTGTTCAATACGCTTGCATAACGCCTTCTTAGTATAAACTCTTCTTCATCAGCAAATTTTAAATCCACCCGAATTGCAGGAAAACCATTTGATTACAAAATTAACTTTGATTAAAAAAAATATTTTTTAATATGTTATTAATAGAGAGATTGATATGATAGATTTAAATTTTAATAGACATAAAAGATTTAAATGAATAATATAATAGATTTAAGTATAAAGTTGAAGACTATGAATATTATATGAGTATAGTTCTTATTTCATTTATACCTTTTTATAGTGTATATTCCTATTCATCGGCAAATTTAAAACCCGTGCATACATCAGTCAAACCATTTGATTGCAAAGAGTGTTTGCAAGAAATTTCGATCGAAAAGTATTATCTATCATTGCCTATCAGTGCGTCTCAAAAGATGCCCAACGATGCCGATATTTTTGATACTTGAACTCAGTCCAAGTGAGCAAAAGTTGTAAGCGTCAAGAGCTTCTCCTGACGAATGAATTATTATCCCTTGCCACTGTAGAGACGGTTTTTTTTGTCGTTAGTATTAGTGACGGTGGTAGCTAAATCATCCATTTGCATTTTCCAAAGGTTATATTGGCTCTAGAGAACCTAGAATTGGCTAAATAATCGAATGAAGAAAGATATATATCGGAATATTCCCGAAAGGTACATAACAGAAGACGATAAAAAAATCGAAGACAGGTCTTAATAGTGAAAAATCGTTGGGGTCAAAAGAACAACACGTTAAGTGCGGATCTGCTGCTGTAATAGGTTGCTGTAATGACAAGCTGATTGATGTTCAATATTGTTTTAACTAGATCTAAAAAGTGAGTTTGCATAATTGTATCGAATGGTGTTGAACTTATTGCTCAATTGAAAGTTGTTGTTGAACTTATTGCTCAATTGAAAGACGTTTTTCTGATAAATATTGCCTTCACGCAAAGGGAAAAAAAATTGGGCTTTCGTCATCTTATCAGATATTGCGTCAAGGAGTTGGGGGCAATTAAGTTTAGTACGACGACTCAGTACTGCGTCTCACTCTGGTACCATGGTAGGATCGTAAAAGTTGTGAAAATTATATTGTTGTATTTCAAAGGTTGAAGCGCGGTGAAACGTTAAAAGTCCTGCTTTAATTGGTCGCTATTTTTGTTATCATTCAAACGTATGAATCTCATGGTGTTTCCAAGTAGGCTTCCGCGGAGATTATGATGATATCTGGTGATTTTTCCGGGTATTCTTCCGCGTTTATCCATTTTGTAGGACAATATTTCGCCAACGTTCTAGTTGGCTTCCTCAGGTCCACTGAAGTGTTGATGCAGAAATTTGTTCATCTTATATACACCCCGTTTGCCGCCTTTTTTGTGGAGGTGTGCCCTGATTGGTCAGGATCTTTGAAGACCCTTTTCCTCGCACTGGCGAGATTGTAGCCGTCTTCAGCGGTGGCGGAACACCAATGGAGTGGACCGACACACAATATTGACTATGACAACGCCTCTCTTCTGAACAAAGAAGGTCGCTACTACCCGAGAATAATCAGGGAGGCAATTGAAATCGCCAAAACGACAAAGAACTTCAACCGTGAAGACGGCTACAATCTCGCCAGCGCGTGGAAAAGGGTCTTCAAAGATCCTGACCAATCAGGGCACACCTCCACAAAAAAGGCGGCAAACGGGGTGTATATAAGATGAACAAATTTCTGCATCAACACTTCAGTGGACCTGAGGAAGCCAACTGGAATGTTGGCGAAATATTGTCCTACAAAATGGATAAACGCGGAAGAATACCCGGAAAAATCACCAGGTATGAATCTCATGGCCTAATTGCAAACTCTTTCACAAAATCAGAAGCCAATACCTTCGCTAAGGTCTCATGCTACACGACTGATGTAAATGATAATAGGGTGGTTTCCTATTATTTTTTATTGCCTAAATCGAAAGATTACTACTCCTGGAGTACGTATTTCACGCTTATAGATTTTTAAATGACGATATCTTTTTTTCGCGATTAAATGAAAAGTGAAAATTTTCAAGCGCGCGAAAACGCGACGCACAAGTATGAATGCCGGGAAATCTCTCCGTGCGACGTATTTCTGGTTCCCGCTGCCGCCCTGTGAAGTGACCTTGAGGCGAAGCTGAGCGCTGATACGATGCAGGCTGCTAGCGGATAGCTGAGTACCCTGCTGACTGGTAGCGCTAGGCTTAAATAAGGATTATTAATACCTTATCAAACGAAGAAAACTTTCCGACCTTAGCCAGTTTTAATAAGTGATTATTAAGACATGTTTCCCTGGGCTCTACGCCTCATGCATGCATTGGTAACCTCAGACGATGTATAACTCCTATCTTCTCGTATAGAAACTAGGTCCCTGTGACGTCACGTGGAGTGGCATCGCATGGGCACCAATCTGGCCCTTTTCAAATGAGGATAAAAAGCGGACCATTGCCATTCGTCTAAACCGGCATTTCTAAAACGAAATAATTTGTATAATAAGAATACACTAATGGTGGGTAACGAATCACAATCAATGCCTTTTGTTTTCTTTGATGAAGGAAACTACCCTATTCTTTGTATATAATGAGCGAGAAAGCAAAAAAATAATAATTTTAATGCTTTGAAATGAGACTTTTGGTACGGGTGGGAGCATTATGTGAGGCATTTATTCATTTTATTTTCATCCAAGTGATAGCACTGTTAAGGCATTCATTAATTTTGAGAAAGTGATTATTTTGGCGATAAAATCTTGTGGAAACGTACGAAAGGACGTCATGCGTAACTCGGAAATTTCCACGAGTACTTTAATTCCCCTGTTTTTATCTACGTTGACACTTCTCTCTACTCTCGCGTGGTTCACATCGCTCAAGGGGAACAGTACCCGCAGTCATATAGGCAAACTTTTGGATTCTAATACACACTGGTAAATAATTTAATAGTGTTGCTAAATGTTTAAAAAATGAAGTCTAAACACCACACCTATGCACTCCCAAGGACTATGGAGAATTCTTAGCATTTTCAATGTCATCACCAAGCTTAGATTCGATTAATCTCAGAAAAAATGCCGATTTTCATCGAATTAACTCTAAAATCGGCTAATCTAAAGGTAATGCACGTGGCATAGTTTGATTTTTCTCTTTTTAGATAAATATTTCTTACAATGTCAGCATTCATTTCTTTCCTTCACTATATCTCGTAGCTTTATAGACTTCTTTTTTTTAGGATATTTTGAGTTTCCTGAATATATTTCATCTTAATGTCTTTCTACAACTGAAAATAAAATTAAATGTTTAATTCTTAAAAATATGCATAATTGATGGCAGTGGCAAGCCGTATCAACAATACAATATTCGGGTCTAGGTGGCGTGCATCACATATATTAAATAGTATAAGAAACTCATTCCCCGCCATTAATTGAGTTGCTAAACTAAAAGCTTTACTCGAGATAGCCTATACTCATCGATCTTCATTTCCTAACTCCTTTTTCTCGGCGCACTAGCGCTTACCATGGTAAGTTCGTCAGTGTTAAGTACTAAGGCCTACGATGGTAACTCTACGCGTTTACACGACGTTTTGAGGTTACGCGCGTACGGATCAACGTCGATACGATCGTAGTGTAAACGGGTATCACTTCCGTAAAATTGGGGAAATTTAGTCGCGCTAGGTATAACCGAAACTTTCAGCCTGCGTCTGCACTCTCCAACATTAGTATTCAGTACTGTAGTATGTGAGTCTAATCTCATCTATTCGTAGGAATTCCAAGCTTCGATTGCAACGAAACTAGCGGATGCTTCAGGAGGAACCTGCAATACTTCAGGAGGTGTAAGGCAGGCAATTTAAAGCATTTTTGTCCATTAACATGAAAATAGTTTTTCTTGAGTATGCAGGCTTTTCAAAAATTCATTTACTTGGATTTTTAATTGGATTTATTTTTTTTTTAATTTTTAAGAATAGTAAATCATAAAGGTTGAACGAAAAGTAAAATTGTCAAAAGCAATTTATCTCAAAATGGGTGAGATTGCGCGATCGTATTTTTGATCCTCGCTCAAAGCCCCCGTTTAATACAGCCAAAAGATTAGTTCTTTCAAACATTTATAATCGCACATTTTCGTACAACCTTAATGTATTTTAATTTCCTTAAAAAGATAGCATATTAAACAAAATGCCAAAAAAGCTGCATAGGTACCCTAGGAAAACCGTTTTCGTTGTAACAGCAAAGTGGACCCAAAAAATGTTTGCGTTTCCATAGCTCAGTAAGCAAGGAGTTGCGACCCCATGTTTATTGACAAAAAATGTTGGAAATGGTTTCCCCTACCACCTGCTGAAGTAGTGCAGATTCCTCCGGAAACACCGAGTATAACGGATGAAAGGTGCTTTCTTCCAATGTGATTGGTCATGATACTCGCTGGGTGCTTGCGCACTTGACGCTTTGAGAGATCTGTTAATCACGTACGTGTCCATCGCCGAGATGGCTTGCGAGGCGTGGTGATTGGGTGGGGAATGGGGGAATCACGGGAGAACGGAAGTGTGAACAGCTGTTGCTGTAGCCCATTCCATTAAGTTCTCACTTCGTTTGGCCGCTGTTTTCAAGATATCTTCACTTCCTCAGTGCAAAGGCTCTTAATGCCTTTCCATACCAAAACTGTTTCAAGCTCATCGAGATCATTACACAGCTTTTACACGAATCACGTTGGGATGCCATTGATACTCGAAGGGCACGTGATAGGCCTAGATAATTAAATTGTTAAAAGTAGCCCACTGGTCTGTTGGCAACATGGAAATGCGATGAAAACAATTGAAAACATTTAACGAAATCCTTGAAACCTACTTTTTTAACCGTTTTTTTTAATGCATAACTTTTCGACAAGGGCTCATGTGTTTTTGCTGCTACGTCGTTCCAGTCCTGTATGGCCCTGTTGAAGAAGAAGATCTGCTTTACATTTGCTTATTGTGATAGACATATTACCATGAACAGGTGATTTTTCCCCACAAAGCTTGGCTTTATTATGTCCTTCCCAAATTCGTCCCATGCTTATTACTTATCTACTCACAATTTTGTACCTCCCATATAGCCTGCTACTTTTCCCTGTAAAATTCTGTAAAATCTCCCATCGGAGAACTCTAAGCGTTCATGTGACGCTCTCAGTTTTTTGTTTCCCCAACACATACTTAGCAGATTTTCTCTCCACCTTCTTCAAGTTCGTCACCTCCACTTTATTGTGTAAGTCCCAAAAAAGACATGAGTGCCTACTCTAAGGTTGGTCTTCGCTACTACAGTTTTATACGCTTTCTCTTTAGTGGTCTTGAGGCTTCGTTAGAGGATTTTGCGAGCAAAAGATAACAGATACCACGTAGAGGGATACAGAGAACATAAGCTTTGAACCGCACAATATTTTCAAGAGACCAAGGCTATGCGGTTTTGTGAAGCAACGCGAGCTAGTAATGTGAGGCTCAAGGTAAAAGTTGGCGGGGAAAAACTTGAGCAGGTAGAGCAATTCAACTATTTGGGCAGCGCATTAGAGGAAAATGATTCGGCAGTAAGGAAATCAGGAAGAGAATTGTGTCAGCAAATGAGGCATTCGTGAGCAAGATGGAGGTTATGAGAGGATCATCATGTAAGAGTTATGTAAGAGAAAAGGTTAGTGAAGAGTTTGATCTGGAGTGTAGCTCTCTACGGTGCGGAAACGTGGACACTGAGGAGGGAGGACGAGAGAAAATTAGAGGCATTCGAGATGTGGGTGTGAAAAAGAAAAGAGAAGGCGAAGTACACGAAAAGGAGGAGGAACGACGAAGTGCTGGACATGGTGAGTGAGAAGAGGCAGCTTTTAGATGAGATACGGAGGAGACAGAAGGTATGGATGAAGAGAGTACCTAGCGGAGAGGGGATGTTGAAAACGGCTTTAGAGGGTAGAATGTTAGGTAAACAGAGGGAAAGGAAGGAAGAGAGTAGGATTTTTTAGATAGAATGAGAGGGAGTAGGCCTTATTGTGAATTGAAGAGGGAAGTACATGAAGGATAGGGGCGCTGCCAGAATGCTTCTTAAGTACTCCATGGAAACCTACCTTAATCTCTACAATAATTTGATAATAATAATATTTTCAGGTGCGACAGAAACGGTGGAAAGGGAGAGATATTTTGACGAATGGATCCTTAACAGGAATTTGATTTTGACCGAAAAATAAAGGCCTTAAGGACTGCCAGCTCGAAATCGAGCCTTAAAATCTCTTACAAAAAGACCTAAATATTTTTTAATTCTCTCATAGATTGAAAGGATGTCTTAGCAAGTCATGATACCACTGCCCGAGGATAAAATTGGCTATTTTCAGAAAAAATCGAGGGTGGTCGTTTTTCGCTAAATTTGTTCAACTTTGACCTCAAATATATTGCTAACGTGAAGGCACAGCGATTAAATAATCTAGCAAGTTATGTACAATTCATTTAAAAATATATACGCGAAGTTTAAACTTCCTAGCTCAAAAAAATCGTTTTTCAGTTTTTGGCCAGCTTTTTTCGATTCTAGCCCACTGTGGAGCGGCAAGAAAATTGCCGCCCGCATTGCAGCCACCGCTGCCGCTCACGTGCAGCTCAGGGTGCCGGGCGCAGCTCGTATCGTACCCGGGGCCTTAAAGTATCAATGCCAAAGTAAATAATTTTCCTCTAGCATCAGCGAAGATATATTTAAAATGTAACCACGGATTTTTGAATCGGAATGTTAGCTTTTTCTGCAGCTGGAACAACTACAAGAGGCATGACCTTAAAAAGTCTACGGCTTTGATCCAGGTAGTCTTTAAAATATTTTTATTTATTTAATGGCGTAGCAAGCAATGTACGTGATGCTTCCTATCCTTCCTACATTCAATCAATTACTTTAACTTCTCACTTGTGAAGGAAGTAATCGTAGGCCAAAATGTTTTGTAATAACTGCACGAATCGGAGAATAATCCTAGAAATAGTGCGAACATAGTAAATAATCAGATGTTTTGCTGAATAAAAGGATAAGATACAAATACAAATCTACAAAAAAGGTACAAATCTAAATATATAAAATATTCCCGATATTGAGCGATAAATGAACGAGAACATGACCAATATAGTTTCTCGTAAGGCCGTAAAATATGCGCACTACGCATTAACTTTGCTGATTAACGACTACAAAAAAAATTGATTGATAATCAATGGCATCAATCTGTCATAGTAAGCCTAGGTATTTCCTCTACTTGTTCCAACTCTATTTTTACAGACTAGGAATGTTTTTCACAGTGTTCTAGTACCTTGAGATTACTTGTGATACTAATTCTGTCAAAAAATTAAAAAGAAATGATTTATTGAGTTTCAACCACATGATTGTGAAGGGAAGGTGATTATGATTTATTAAAAAGGTAAAACGTTGATATTGAAACTAATAAATGCCTATTTTCGAAATCTGATGACAAAATTATAAGTATTCCTTAAAATATACCGACTGTTTCCATCTTGATATTTTGACTTTCTTGACTTCTTTAGTGTTCGATAATAGTTTCGTAGAAAGGTATTTTCTTTTGTTTACTTAGCCTTACTTATTGCGATATCAATTACCTAATACAATTGGAAACAAGAGCCTTGCTCAGATAATTGATTCTCGTGACCTATTTGTGCATATATTAGGTATTGCATCAAATAGCTCGAGGAAATCCCCTGCATTTATTTACTTTCCCAAGACATTGATACGGATCGCTTCTCAAATATCCGCCGGAACCAGGTGGCGGTTCTCAGAGGCTCAAGTTCTATCTCGGAATGTTTTTAACTCATTATCACAATTTTTGTGCGCATATATTGACCACTTCATTTAGCGTGTAAACGTTAACACCTTCGTTCTTTTGAATATGTGCCATGAGATTCTCTTGATAATAGGCTTTTCCTCTTTTGCCATCCAGCCTTCACTCTCATTGCTACAATGTAAGGGCAGGAAGGATGAGCCTTGCGTATTTTCAAATTTGTGATGGTATCAAATCTCACGCAAAAATATACTCCAGTTAAAAAAAAATATTTCTTTCGAAGCCAAAATATTTTTCATGAGCGATCAACAATACAATGATTTTTTATTTGGCTAAATATTTCTTAGTAATATTTTATAGTATCTTGGTTTAAAGGTAGGGCATTAAATAGCACTTCAGTATCAAAAAGGCGCCCAAACTATTTTCTTAATTAAAGAGGAGGTTACCCTAAAATTGTGGCCGCAAAAAAATATCCTAATATCAGAAACTTTATCTCGACAGTGGATTTAGTTATATCCTCATACTAAGAATACCCTCTTGGGAATTAATATAAATTATACTAACGTTCAGAAAATTTGCTTAAGATCAGCAAGTTTTAGATCACAAACGCTAGATGGTACTAGTTGTGATTCAATAAGATTGAAGTCCCTAAAACGGACCTTGAATCAGATAAAAGGATCCTCAAAAGTAATAAATAATTACTTTAATGTCATGAATATTCCCCTCAATTTAAGAAAACTTATTTTTTGATATTTTCACTGCTGTTTACTTAATTCCTCTTTTGGCTAATTTATTTACACCCACATAGTATTTTTTCACGTATTTACTTAATTGTCTGTTGAAGGTGGATGTAAAATCAACATCTTTATCTGCAATTATCATTATGTGTGCCTAAGAGAATTATCCCCTGGCCATTATGACTTCAATTTGTGTCTCATTAGGATTTTCCATCTTGTAATGAAATTTCGGTAGTCCTGATTACGCTAAAACTTCTTCATCACTAGGTTTGCATCTGCTTGGCAACATATTATATATCAAAGGTCCCAGGCCACCCTTCCACCTCAATAAATTCTATTATGGTGCATAAGGGAGTGAAACGTTAAAAAAATGAGAGAGAGAGTCGAATCATAAATTAAAATAAATTTGTAGTAATTTTTCACAGCCATTTTAAGTTTGTTTAGCCAATTACGGAGAGAGGTTTGAGGGAATGAATAAATAACTCCAATTTTCATTCTTAAAATCACTGGAGTCCAAACGACTTGCAGGAGAAAAATTCCCTATGATTAATTTACCAGGAAAAGGTGAAGCAAGGGTTGTAGTTAATTTGGTGGCTACAATTTAAACAAAGGTGGTGGAAAAAATAAATTTTGACTGAACTATGTACAATGAATCCATTCAGTCTTCTGGCCAACACTCTCACAAGTGTTTCATGTTTATTGGAGGAAATGTTAATCTTTTTTTAGTGGTGCTCTCAAGATCTAAGAAGTAAAATTATTTTCCGATTATTTTAAATTTCTCATTATTATTTGATACTGAGAAATTTATATTAGTCTAAATCTAACACCTCTAAACTCTAGAGTTGTTTACTCTAAAATTTTAATCTCAAGGATATTCCTCACATTACGAACTTTGACTTGACAGAGTGGTAGGTTGTATCCTAGTATGAAGAATATCTTATTGGGAATGATGTAATTAATGACTGCGTTATTGCTTCTGAGAAATCAATTCAACTATTATATTAAACACCTGACGTCGAGAGATTTAAAATATACTTAATTTAGCACCTCTAAATTAATGAGCTTTCCCTGAAACTGGAGTCACAATAAAAAAATCCGTATATCACGAACTTTATCTTGACATGTAGAATCTGAGTTTATCTTGACAGTTTTTTTACGCGGATTAAGTTACATAAGGTATTCTTGATACGAGGATATAACTTAATCCACTGTTAAGATAAAGTTCGTGCCATAAGAATATTTTATTGATTCTGCAATGTTAGGAAAAACCCCTCTTTAATTAAAAGGAATTCAATTTCGAATATTGTAGATTTCTCACTAGCAAAAGTTAAAAATGGATGATTGATTTAAAGCAATATTTATTAAGTTTTCTCAGTATTATTGAACACTTGTATTTAGTGTAGTTGCATCATAAATTCCGCTTTTATATGCTTTCAGTTCTATTGCGGGGCGTTTTTTCTTGTGCTAGATGTCCATAGTTTTTATGAGAAAAGCTTTTTAAAATGCAGCTCATACGTTTTTAAATTGGTGTCCTGGAATTCTACATGTTATGTTAGATTTCATGTTGTTTCAAGTTAAGCTCTTGTTAAGCCATGACAGTGTCGTAGCGATGTGGGAGGTCCGGAACCCCAAAACTATAAAAACACAATTATTTTCCTTTGGGAAAAAAAAACAAAATATTAAGAAATCGTAGATTTACAAAATATTGCTTTGACAAATTAAATATTTTCGATTATGAAAAGTGTCAAAATCAGTATAAAACCCTCTTCCAAGTACCCTGTCTTCCAAAAATTTTGCTTCCCCCCCCTCGAACGTAATTCCTGGCAGCCCCACTGAGCCGTTACAGCCGTGAAGTAATTCAGTCGTATAAATTCTCAAGATGACTTCATTTGTCTTTACTGCTCCTAGCTGAACTGGTACGACTTAATCCAAGGAGCACAATTGCAATAAATATTACCATAATTCCAAACGTTTTATTGCCTCCCCATGGCACTGAGTGGTTATATAATGAAAATTTATTGTGATGCTTGATTATTTTTCATCGTTGTGAAATGTTCCTCTACTTTAATATCACAGCTATACGAGTTAAAATTATGAAAATTGTTATGAGACCCTGCAATAATGAGGCTTTGTGGTTAGGAATTGTTTATATATGGTTAGGTAAATCCGATATGATCTTGTGTCATTATCACTGGCGTAATTACCGAACTCCTGCGTAAGAAATCTTATGTCGCAGCATCTAAGTGACTGTTCAACTATTATATCTTTCAATGCTATCTAACATTCATTTTTAGCTGCTTACTAGATTTCCTTTGCTTCCGGGCTTATGATTTATTATTATTATTATTATTTACGCAGTAAAACATGAGTGCCCATTGACATAATACTTTTTTCTGTTTCTGTTTCTTGCTAAATGGCAGGTCAATTCTCGTTAGTCATGATGCTGAGACTTGAAGGATAAAATTCGTAATGAGAACTTTCTGTCCGTTCTGATTTAAATTGAAGTCAGTCATTTTATGCCGATCAATTCATGGCCGATTATTACCCTTTCTTTTTTTTGTGCGTCGCCTTGCCTTGCCGAAGACTTATTTCCGTTTGTGCCGCAATTTTTCTTGATTGCTGACTTGAACTGTGAGGATGAAATTAGAAGGTTAAGGTACTGAACGGTTGTGATTGAAGGGAATATGCGAGGAGACAAAAAAGATGATTTCACGAGTGCTAGGTCAATTTTTTGATCATGTATTTCTCAGTGTGAAAGTTTTATATTTAATTGTAAAGAAGATAAAATAAACATATGGATGGTAAAAATATTCTCGATTCGATTTTTTTCATTTCGGAATATACTGAAATAGGTCATTGCCTAGTTTGCATAGTCTATTGTGTTGTTACAGTTAAGTTAGGAGTCTGTCCAGTAACAAATATATAGTGGCCATTATGCATCGAGATACCTACTTCGCCAGTAATATTCACTAAATTTCTAGTTATGACCCGTAGTTATGAAAATTAGGAATCTATTCTGTATTTGTAGATACAGTTCTATGTCCATTCATTAACGTCACAATATAACTGGGTATTAGTCTATCCTTGAATTTATCATGCGCTTTTTAATGTTTTTTCGTACCATATATTCGTTTACATCTCATTTAATTTTCTTTCCCTCTATACGTATAAATATTTATTGATATATATGGTAACTAGCGGACCAGAATCAAAACAAAATTCAAAAATACGATCTCCTATAACAAAGTGTTTTCGGAAATGTTAATCAACCTTTCACAAGGGAATGGATGTATTATTAATGTATATATTATTTTTGTTGTTCCTGCCAATATTTCGGCTGTAAATATTCTGGACCCTTTCCAACGGTGTTTTCTTCTTTTCGTAGATCATTTTCCAATTAGGCGTATTTTATTAATTTCAACACTTTTTATTTCGCATGATATCATTTAAACCTATCACTTGAGCTTAAACTTACGGGTTGTTTTCAATCTCGAATCTTAAATCTTCGATGCCAAAAGTCACAATTTTGTAAACTCATTAATTCATTGGCGAGGGCCAAGTTGTTTTGTCGTCTTTCATTGATATATTTTTTCTAGCCTGACGAAATTCTGACTGGAAGAATTTGGTATAATTTCCATTTTTTCTCTCCTTCTATGTCTTCAATTTTCTTTTAAAAGATTCGATTATGCAGTTAGGATCTTCCTCACTTTTCCTATGAGGGATCGTAACGAGTGTTTTTAAGGCCTGGTTACACGGTACATTAATACGTACAAGTTAATGTACGTTTGCGTGAATGATTTTGGTGGACCGGAACGGAGCATGTACGAATGCATGAACCAAATTAGAACAGGTTCTATTTTCCGTTCATGCATTCGCACAAGTTGGGTGGCTACACGGTACATTTTCGTGTTCATTCACGCGTTCATACATTTAGAAATTAACCCGTACGTGTTAATGTATCGTGTAACCAGGCCTTTAAGGCCTTTTTTTTGCCATTAATGTGTCCTATACTTTAAGTTTTCATATTATTGTGTCATTCTCTTTCAAAATGTGAACTTTTTTGTTTCATTTTAATTTTTTTCATTACATTATTTCGAGAGTTCATAGCAGTGGTAATAATTTAAAATACCTAATGAATTTCCTGTAATTTATTTCCCCGTCATTTAGTTACCTTGTTTTTTCTGATTGTTATCATATGCAACTCATCAGTTTTTTCCCATTCCGTATTCATCCTGGCTCTTCATTCCCTGCGTCAGTGCGGTTGAAATGTCTGTCTCAGTTTCAAGGAAGTAAGCGCACATGACATGAGCTCAGGAGTTGATTCCAGCGTCTCACTCCCCAATTAGTCCTGCTTCGGAAGGAACAACGTCATCATCAGCATTTTTCTCGTTATTTAGGAAATTCCTATATATGAGGTAAATGGCAGAATGAGTATATTAATGCAATGAATAAAGTAGAAAAATGCGAGAGAAGTGATTTTTATTGCTATCGAGGTAAAAACGATACATTCGAAATTAAAAGCAAATAATAAAAGTGAAAATCTTTATAAAATCACATATTCCGTATCATTTTCATGATTGAGTATTACTCTTACTCTGATTCAAATTTGATTTTGGCAAGGATAGATAGAAATCACCTTGGTCTAAAGGAAAGGAAGGATTCTTCTTTTCCGACTTTTTAGCGACAGCCTAAACTTCAAAGCTAACATTTTATCACTATAGTGGTGACGGTGATATTCTTCTGACTTTCTACAATTCGTCTATAACGATGGCCATACTTTTCTATTTCAAATATTCACTCATAATTATACTATTAACGATATTTCTACTATTCCCTGATTTATTGGATTAACATCTATAAGTTATACTACTTCCAAATAAGAGACTCGAGTATCGAGGGATGGTCACAATCATCATGCATGAATTATTAGGTATTTATCATAAATTGTAACCTTAGTTACGTTACGGAAGGAGAGATGAATTTTGGAATGGAAACCAGAATATGGGAAAAAGATGGATAATTATATTAGTAATTCGTGGCGGTCGTTGCATAGTATCAGTATATTCACTTTCAAATCACTCCTATGTCAGTTAGATATTAAGTGCTTAGCAAAATTATATTTATGATCTTTGCTGTTTCTGTAAGCTTAAAAATGTTCTTTCTTCCTCACACCGAAGCTTCTTCTGCCTGCCCCACGTAAAAACCATTGCAATCGCTTCATTCTGACAAATATAGGTTCTCCACACCTAATTGTTCTATCGGTTACTTACTTTTTACTAGCAGTCTTCGGGGAGTTAGATTAGGTTTAAAATCCATGCGGAATTTGTCTCTTGGCAAATGATGAGCCATTTTCAGAGAAACTATTCCCTATCTTTCAGGAGCATCGCACTTTCTTCGACCTGCGTAAATGTTGTACGTCGTCATTGGATTTGGTCTCCTTATTAGGTGACCTAGATCCCTGGAGGTCCTCTTGCGATGAGCGCCTTGCCGACATGGCGTGAGTTCAGATTCAAGGGCGTTGTTCGTTCCTGGTAGCTGTAGGGATTTATTTATGCTGGCTCTAAGTCCACGTGACGTTTACGTCGTTGATTTATTATTTTTCTACTTGTCTTCATCGCCATCAGTAAACAATGGTTATATTAGGCGATGAAGCTCTTCTCTCAAGTCCCCTTCTATTTAATCTTCTAATACAGCGAAACAGGCCCAAATGACATTCTTTTCAGCCTCCACCTCCGTGTACGGCCATTTCATCCTATTATTACAGAACCGAAAAGAATCTTAAACTGCCACCAAAGACGGACACCTTCAACTGAGCCAAAATTCAAATGTGATTAGAATACAAAACTGTAAAAAAATAAAATGTTTTTAGCTTTTCATCCATGAACATATTTTCATTTGAGCAATGTAAACTTCACTAAATAAAGACTTCCCCTGTGCCGCAGCTTTTGCTTCCACAGAATACTCCTATATTTTGGCAATTGATGTCTTCTAATGTAGAGACTTAAAGTTCAAAGTAACATCTCTAGGCATATTCAAGAGCTTGAATTTTTAAAAACAGTCACCCGTCCCCCGTGGCTTACAACCATTAGTTTCTATGCACGTACAATAAAAAATTCGTTATAAAAAAGCAATTTCTAAAAATGATTAAATATATATAATCGTTTATTCCGTATTATCATCGTTATAATTGCAATGACACTCACTCCGTGATTGTTCCCAGAGATTGGGAAATAGATGAAGATATTTATTATTTATCTCCGAAAATACCTCTGGATAGTGGCGTAACTAGGAATATGCTTTGGGGGATGAGGGGCTTGTAGGGACGACACCCCCCAGGAATAGGGGTTAGGGAACATTTGTCAATAATGATATCCCTGGAAATGCATTTAACATCATTTTTTCTCTAAAATTTAAATTTAAACGGGTGCAGCTATTATGTAACAAAACAAGACAATAGTTTTTAATATATTTTTTTATTTCTCTGAGGCATTGGGGTGGGAGATCTATCCTCTTATCTTCACGCCACCGCCTCTGGAAATAGTAATTATACATGAATTTAAAATTTTTATTATTTGCAAAAAAACATTCCAAAATTTAGATTGGAAACTAATAAAGAGGTGGCTGTATTGCTTCTCATTTCTGATAACACCTGTATTCAAAGGCCATCTCCTCAAACGGTCACTTTTTCTCTGCCCATGCGGTGGTCGCCTGAGGAGAGTTTCATTGTATTTGTGTTTGTCATCTCTTTTACATCTTCTCACCTTTTTCTACGCATCAAAGACCTTCTATTGCCATTCTTCACGCTTACTGTTTCTCAGTAAAGGTTTGATGAATGCCTTCCTCTGACCATCATTTTGTTAATTTGATCGAATATTATGGCTAGTCTTATTTTACTGCCACCATAAACCCTCGTAAAAACTAATCAAGTGAAGAGAATTTTGACTAAAATAAAAAATATAAACATTTTGGTAACTTTGTGTTCTTTTTTTACAATTGAAATCAACCGCTATAAGGAACTCATTTACTCCGACTGAATTGGAGGTGCGTTTACATATTTTTTTCAATAAAAGATATTATTTCTGTAATTTAAAAAATGTCAGCTCACAAATTTTACATTTTAACTTTGACTCGAAAAGTGTCCGTCTTTGCGGGCAGTTTATAGTTCTTTTCCCATGGTGCATAAGTTTTCTAGTTGACCCTTTGTTTTCAAATTCATACATGGGGTACACATCTCAACCAATATATTAGGACAGCCTACTATTTTCATTAAAATAAGGTAGAGAGGGAAATATCCATTTAAAAAAATATTTTCTCACTACGGAAAACAGCGCTCTTTCGCCTTAACATCGGAATTCTCATAGCATTTATGTAATAATAAAACATATTAGAACATCCATATGCCTTGGATTGCTGCAACGTACCCAGGCGGGACTCAAACCCGCGACATAAAGTTCGGCAGGCAAGTACTTTACCCCGCCCCTTTTGATTTTTCGTAATTGATTGAGTTTGTAGCTATAATTATTAACCGCGCGTGACATATTTCACACGCCTAGTAAAAAAATTATTTGTCATTCGAGAAGTGTGAGGAATTGAATCCAGGTATAAATTCGTTGAACTTGATTCTTTTCTGCCACCCTACATACTATCCCGCTAGCCGCCTCAATAGGCGTGTAGCAGGGGGTGTTAGGACACAAAGCGTTTACACACAAAAAGGAAATGCTCAAACTAAATTACGCCTAGCACTTATTACAGTCATTTATAGTTCGTGCGAAAACGAATTCCCATGCCTATCCCTTCGGCAAAATGTCTCTCTTAATTTATCGTTTCTGTCGGACTTGGAAGTATATTCAGGTTCCAATATGATGTCCCCTCTCTGAAAGATATCCATCGTCATTTGGTAAAGCATTCTAAGCCAAGCGGGCAGCCTCCGAGTCTCTAGCGGCTTCAAGCCTATTACGTTTAACATGTTTCTGTGCTCCTGCAACAATTTTTGATGAGTATTTTTCGTTTCTGTTGGGCCTGGAAGCTATTCCATTAGTTTTAAAACCGCTTAATAATAATAATAATAATAACAAAACAAAATAAAACCAAATAAAATGGGTACTTCCCTCATAGACTTGACAATTCCCTTGAACCACAATGTACAGAAAGCACACTCCACCAAAATTAATAAATATGCAAAACTTGCAGCAGAGATCAAAGCCTTGTGGAGGATTCATTCAGTAGATATATGCCCATTAGTGATAACAACAACAGGAGTCACACCGTGCGAAGTTTTACACCAGCTAAAGAAGCTAAACTTGGAGAAAACTCTACCAAAAATACAAAAAACAGTCATCCTGGACACATGTAATATTGTCCGACGGTTCCTTTCAATAGAATAATGACTGAACTAATTACAAAACATAGTTGAGCTTGACCTGGTCCGTTCACTGCGAACAAACCTTGAAAGATAGCAAGAGGGATAAAGGAAAAAAATAATAGTAATAATATTAATAATAATAAATTTGTAATATAACAACAATAATAATAATAATTTAATTCTCCCAAACATGCACAATTATTAGACTAAAGCACTTGAATAAGGAAGCTCTAGGTTACCTTCAAGATCGAAACATGTGCGGGAGTAACCGAATACCGCGGAAATATTTCTGAGGAAAAAAATGAAATATGAAGTGATACACAGAATTATGCTACAAGTTTAGTCTACACATTCATGTTGCAAAATAATTTTTTTGTATATATTTAAAAATATTTCAATGTCATCACGTTCAAGCATCAATTTTTTAACGTGTTTATCGGGCTTCGGTTCCTAGGTAAGCGTAAACGTGTTCTTGGGGCAGAACGGGTGGGGCGGTACGGGGAAGTAAGAAAAAAATGGAATAAACAATGATGGGATGAAGAGACTCTATGTTAATACTACGGCGATTTTTATTCAAAATCAGTTGGAGCGGGATCACTTTTTCCATTTGTGAGAACTCCTCGACAACTCAAGTAGAGGAGTACATAGCGAAGCAGATGATTCTGTACTTGTTAGAGAGTTTTGTGATTAGCCTTAAAAAAAGACCACAAAAAAATGCAATGCACCTCAAATTTCATTCAAATTAAAAAAAAGAACATACAAGTCGATTTTTACTCATGTTACTCGCATTAATTTTGTTTTTGTATTTCATTTTCACACTACCCCATTCCGCCCCTTACCTGCGGCAGAGCGGGGCAAATGATATATATATATATATATTTTTTTGCTTTCGGGAAAAAGTATATAATTAGAATTGTTTCCACTGCGCTGTCGTATTTTTGTGTTCAAAATTTTTAAATGATATACTAAAAATGTGAGATGATTTTATTAAACCTTTGGGTGCTTGTTTTAATGTTTTGAACTTGATACCTCATTCTATCCCTGGTTTTCTTATACCTCTCCTCATTCAGGAGGTTGTTCCAACATTTGTTATGCACCTGATGATTAACTAGACAGATCAATTCCTGGGTTTGCATGAATTTGTCTCTTTTGTGCGTTAAAGTCGGAATGCCTCAATAAATTCACGGAACCTGTTTTGGGGCATGCGGTTGCGTAAGTGGCGGTTTGCTCTACGGCCGTTGAAGTCTCCCGAAAAGAAAAATGCCCCTCCCAGTCGGCCGTGAAAGCGAGAGTGACCCGCCCCGCGTGACCTCCTCCCATCCCACAACGCTCCGCTCCTTTTCCGGCGAATCGGAGCCAAGGAGTGGCCCCGCGGGGTTTTCCTTGTGTTCACTATCAGGGAATGAAGGAATTTCCTTTTGTTTACGTCGCTCAGTCGCAAAACGTTTAACCCAAATTCACGGTGCCGCTTCAGTTGTGATTTCATTCCCTTACCAACTGAGTCAACCCCGAGACATTTGTCTGTAGACCTGCTATCCTTATATTTGAATTCTTCAGCCCATGCAAATCTGCTGCTCGAAATGAATTAACTAAATTTGTTACGTTGGTGGGACTTGCATTTCAACTGTGCCAAGCGAATAAAATTATTCAACCTATATCCATTAAAACTTTTTAATGTTTGAAGATCATAAACTTTTTATCACCATATATGAGTAAGCGTAGCTAGGATTCTTCAAGTGCATTGTGGGAAGATTTACGGTTAGAGCTCACCCCGGACGAAGCCACAGGAGTTGAACTTCAAGAATTCTGGGTAGGAGTTGTTTTTTTTTCGTTTGGTATTTAGAGAATTTGTTTTCGTTATCTGAAGGTTTCACCCGAGATCGAAGCCGGAACCCCTCCAATCATTAGTTAAGCGCTATACCCATCACTCTTCTATCGTGGTGATAAAACAGAATATAATTAACTATCACCCCCTTGGCCTTTCCCTGAGCCCATTACACTGCGTTGATTTTTTGGCTGTTCTAAGGCTTTTTATTTTACAAACATAAAAAAATCCATTCAAGATTTCATTAAGTGCTTTACAACTAGCCTTATTGCCTGCGATTAAATGCGCAAATAACCACTCGCGTGTACCTTGTCGGTAGACCTTTAAATATGGTGGAGGCCATGGATCATGGGCGGCTCTTGTCCAGAAAGAGACTTTGTTTGTAAAATATGAGTCCGATAAGCACACGAGGTGAGTCCATTATCCGTCGTAATATATGGAATCGTATGGAATGCAGTCAAAGAAAGAAGTCTTTCAGTGTACCTCTTGCAGTGCCCAGCGATTGCATAATATGAGCATCTTATCATCGAGGATATTGACTTAATAAACTTACTGGATAAGAATGATGTACTCTGCAAGCTCTCAAGAAAGTTTTTCGGAAAATCAATTACTCTCTTGAGCCATTTCCATCACATTTAAGGAGTCTATAGTTCAATGTTGAATGTTCACTCCAATTCCTCTCGTATTTCCGTCAAAAATCCTTTTAAGATTTCATTAATTGCTTTACGACTAGCCTCATCAGATATGCCTGCGACAAAATCCGCAAGTGACCACTGGCGTGTAGCTTGTCGGTAGACCTTCAAATGTGGGAGGTTGGGAAGTGGAGCCCATAGATCATAGACGGACCTTGACCAAAAAGAGAGTTCGTTTGCTAATGACATAGTCCCTTTCCCTACGTTATATATCGAATAGTATATGGAATGCACTTAAAGAAAGAAACCTTTCAGTGCACCTCTTTCAGTGCCTTGCGATTGCATAATAAGAGTCACTTGTATCAATATTTATCAATTTTACTTTCTGGTAATTATTTTCTAACACTATTATAAGTATTATCCAGATGTAAAACTGAATGTGGCCGTATCAGATCCACACGCTTGCCGCGTCTCCGTACTCTCCGCTGTCGCCGGTCAGAACCGGAGTCGACCGCACGCTCGAAAAAACGATGTAAAATTCGGAGTTGCTATTCGGTGCAGGATTTTACTTTTGATTCACAATGTAGAAGCTTCATAGAATGACGTGGTACAAGTCACTTGGTGGATGTCGGTGGAAGTATCTACTTTTTCTTTAGGTTTATCTAAAGAATTGGCTGAAAACAGGCTCCGCCATTTTGTTATATGTTTAAGGTTAATGATGAAACAAAATCTTTAAAAAAAACTCCAAATGGAAGAAAGCAAAGTGTTAATTAAGATGGTATTACATTTTTGTCAATAATACCATTCATGAAACCACTGCACGAGGATAATTTGGCTATTTTAAGAAAAAATTGAGGGTGGTCTTTTTTCGCTAAATTTGTTCAACTTTGACCTCAAATATATTGCTAACGTGAAATATCAGGAAAGAAGTATTCTGGCAAGTTATGCACAATTTATTTGAGAATATGTATGCAAATTTTCAACTTCCTAGCTCAAACAAAATCGTTTTTGAGGCTTTGGCCAATTGTGGTTTCGATTCTAGCCCACTGTGCGTCGAGAGATATGCAGCCAATTATCCGGTAAAGAACCCAAGGTTCTTTTCTGCACCTGATACGCATGGAAAATCTGAGATACACCAATTGTATGTCTGGAGATCATGAAGTTTTATCGCCTTATATGAGTAAAATTGTGTGACACTCAATTCATGCATGAGGTGTAGGAAGTGCTCTTACCCTTTAGAAGTATCTGGTGCAGCAATGCAACAGTTAATCAGAACGCACGGTATTCCCTGCTGAGTCACCCTCCACTTGCGTAATTCCGTCTTGGATTCGATGACCCTGGAGTTTCAATTTCCACTTCTCCGGCCATTAAGCAACGTCTTGGTCTGAAAATAAAGACCGCTCTCTTCCTTTCATGGAGACGTTGGAGTTAATGATGGAAAAATGTCTTCCAAATCGATTTTTCGATCAATTGATTTTAAATCGAAATATAAATAAGCTCGACATTTCAACAAAATCGGAATTTGAACCGAAAGATCGATTAATCGAAAACACCGACGTTTCTTTTTTAATATAATTTGTACAAAAACGTTAGTAAAATACTTCAAAAGAATATTCGAAAAACACACTTAAAATGTAAAAAATATCAAAAAACATTCTCAGAAGACATGTTTGAATTATTGGCAGTAAACATTTTTAAATGCATGCACATTGAAGTTTTTGGGATCACCACTTGCAACCATTCGGCTTCACTAAAATTTTTAAGAAAGATCAACCGAATAGATACCCTAGCTTTCTTGATGCTCGAGGGCGTGCGTTTAAAATTTTACCGCCCTCAGAGAGACGTCTTTCACATTGTACGGATGGCGTTATCATGACGCTACTGAGATCAAACGAAGTAGTCAAGATCGAAGTGAAACATTTGAGTTTGGATCGAATATCGAAGATCAAAGGCTTGATATCCATTTCCTAGATCTTCGGCATTTAAAACTCGATATCCGAATTTAATCGAAATCGATTTTTTCACCACTAGTCGAGATGAATCAATGTCTTTAAATCCATCGCCCTGTGCTATTCGCCGTGAGAAGAGTTGATGCGTTTCGTTTCCTTGACACTTCTTCCGACCGTCTACCTTGAAAATTTTTTACCATATTTTTTCCTCTCGAATATGGTGATATTTCGTAAGGCACAGTCTATGAGCACGGCCGTATATTTTCACCAACGTCGTGTGGAATTAAATAAAAAATTTAGGAGCACGAAGCTAAGCGGGCCATGAAAATGCATCGCAACGTTGCCTAACTTGCCATTGAACCTGTGAAATATTCTGACAGCGGACGCAGAAGAGCCATGATTCGGTCAAAGACATTTCTCGTTTGTCGCGCAGTGGCATTAAAATAATGCTGTTTGGAATAAATAAATCCCCCTGTTATTGTAATGATTGAGTCTTAATGAAGCCAGTTCTCCATGATTCATGCTTCGCCGAATCAAACTTTAATACTACTCCTCTTTCCATTTTTCCACTTTGTTCTTGTTTTTACTTGAAAAATTATATCATTTAGAAATTAATGATGCATTTTTTGGAAATATATTCGCTCTAAAGTTATTGATGCGTTAACGGTAGCATATGAGTGTATTCCTCAATATGGGTAACTGTTACTTTTTGTATCAGAAGCTGAAATTGTTTTTTGCTCCAATAAAATATAGGGAAATTATTGCTATTCCTATTCACTTATTATTGTTTATGATAGGGCCATAACAATAATTATTTCGCGAAAAAACTTTCTAAGCGCCAAAAACTTATTCAATTTAAATTTCTGACTGCTACTCCGTTCGTAGAGAGTTCAGGTAACACAATCGAAAAATATATTGTTTCTTCCATTTCGGGGAAATTTGGATTGCAGTATCCTTGGGCCGAGTATTTGGAGAACCGAATTACGTCTATCAGTCCAGCCTTCTGTATAAGTCTGTGGCTTCATGATTCCTAGTAAATTTTTTCTCGCGTTCCACTTGGATTGATGCAAGAAATTGGGAGCATATTTTCGATTCTGGGAAAGTGTAATGGGCATAAATTTTATCATGGATAAGCACGAAAAAAAATCTTTCGAACATTTATTTCTTATTTTGTCAATACCGTTTCCACCGAAAGAGTGGATATTTATCTTTGTCGCAAGTATGATCTAAAACAGTAGTATTTGTAGCAGTTTTATTTTTTTCATTGGTAAGCTAAGGTATTTTACCCAGGAAAAACTCTCTGTTCTTTCATTTTCAGATATTTTAGGGATGACAAATGATTCACTTTCACCTAATTGAATTATTTCTGAGGATGTTCGGATAATTGTGTTGCATATCAGCGGAAAGACAGAAGAAGAATCAGATATACAGTGTAGTTCTCTACGGTGTCGAAGCTTGTAAAAAAGTTCTAAGCGTTCGATGTGTAGATGCGGGGGAGAATGGAGAAAGAAATAGGATACAGTGTTACTGGGAGGAAAAGAAAGCAGATGGTTGAGGAAAGAAAATTTTCAGGCGAGATAGAAGCATAGCGTTAAATCTCACTAACGTACTGAAAGGTAGGGATTGCTATTCCGATTTTGAGGGGAAAACGTGAGGTAAAATCTGAGTGGACGGGATCGGGTTGGAGTTTTGGCTGAATTGTTGGCTTCACGTTCCGTGAAAAGGGGTTGAAAATCCCTGCGCGGCGGTTGAAGAGACTTAACAGAGGTTATCCTATTCCTATGTGAGTGTTATATGGAGGGAACTTTAAGTGCACCACTCCGTCCATCGCCTCCGTCCGTCGCGACGGACGGAGTGGTGCACATACGACGCGTCGTATGGAACGTTAAGGCGTGGACCCCTTGTCGCCTTACGTTTAGGCGAGCCTAATGCCGACGCCGAGTTTCTCCCCACCCTTCCTTACATACCCTTCCCTCATGGGGAAAATGACCTAAGCTGTCGGTCGCCTATTCCACATGCCGTACCAAGTGGAATGGAGTGGAAGATGATAGAGATTATAGGTATGGGAGGTACAATCAAAGAATGTAAGCTTGTTTGTACCCCAACGGCAGGGAAATTCCCATTGCTATTCTCGTTATTAATCATTTAAACGTTACGATATGAATTAGTTATCTAAGGACCTAAAATTTATGGAGAAAATTAAAAGGAATTCCCTGCGCAAAAATTATGAATTTTTATGTCCTCCACTAATATAAATGGTGGGTTATTGATATTAAGAGGATTCGAACTATTAAAGTAGGTTGACAGAGACTAATTATCAACACGCCTTACCTTTCATTTTACGTCCCTCTTCAATATGTATTAAAAAGGCCTATTCTCTTTTATTCAAGCTAAAAGTCCTACTCTCTTCCTCTCATTTCCCCGCTTAAATAGCACAAAAATACGATTTTTGGCATGCCCTCTCCGATTGGTACTCGCTCCGATTATAAATGGGCGATAATAACTTCTGGAAACAATTATTCTTTGAGATTAATTGAACGAGAACTTTGAGCGAGTATTAGCAATACGATTGCGCAATCCCACCCATTTTGAGAATAAGTAATTATTTAATGTCCTTAAAAATTCAGAGCATCAAATTAAATACCGGAAAGGCTGGTTACTCAAGAAAAACAATTTTTGATGCAACTGTAGAGTGCATCGAAAAAATGTTTGCGCTGCCATGGCTCGGTAACTGCGGGGGCCGTTTTTTCAAACTCCGATGTGTCATGATCAGAAAACGAAGTGATTGATTAAAAATTATTTCATTGCTAAGTGTTGAGCACACTTGTAATGTCCTTCGGAGAAAATTGCTTCGGCGATTGAGGAATTAGTCGTGCCTGTGGACAAGATTTACTATACCTTCTTCATGGAATGTTGCCGCCAATGAATTCCAATGAATTATGCCATTTTCTTGAAGCTTATCGCCCGTTTGAAAACGATTCCCTCCAAGCCACATCTTCATTTCAGCGTAAAGATGGAAATCACACGGCACAAGGTCGACATTGAACGATTGGAGATCGAAAATGTCCCATTGAAGTTGGTCAAGGAGCGGTTGGGCTGCATCAGCGCTGAGATGACGGGCGTTGCCATGGATTAGAACACTTCCGGAAGTGTTCTTTTGTTTTGAATGGGAATGGACGTAATTTTTCTCCTTGTTACACACTCTATCAACATTGTATTAAAGAAAAATTCTTTTTTATCGTCATAAAGGTCAAGACATGTCAATGCTGAAGCCATTCGGCGAGTTTTCTGGCTGTCTCTCCGTAGGGCACACTTGGCGGGAGAATCAATTGAGGCAGTGTAGTTAATGAGATTGTTACTAACCTTAAACTAACCACTCACAGTCAGAAATATCTTGAGCGTGTGGCATGGAGGCCGTGCAATTGCCCTACCTGCGCAGTACCAGCCTGTCGTGTTTTTGCTGACCTATCGGAAGTTGAGAAAAAAAACCTCCCTCAATAAGTAATCGAAACTAGTCGACGATTAAAGGATAAGTTTTAGAAAGAAAAATTTGTTATTTTTTCAAACTTAAAATAAAATTTGATGAGGCTAAGGCCTCAACAATTCAGTGCACCCCGTATTTCCTTTGTCGCGAATATTACAGTAAGAATTACGAATTTTCCACATTTCCATGTTTTTCCCGCTGCACCTACTCTCCTACCACCGACTCTCCTACCCCTACTGTACTTCACCAGCTCATTCACCATCCTCACTCAGCACCCCCTCCCTCCTTCAGTCATTGCTCTTCTTACTCCTCCCCACCACCCTCCTCTCCCGCGCAGAGCGAACTTCCTCCATTTCACCCCTTCCCTCCGGCCAGCGGCGCCCTCCCCCGGCCGCCACCAACCAAGGAAGAGACCAGCCGCCACGCGGGGAGAAGGAGCCGGAGAAACACACGAGGGGTATGAGGAAAGCACCGCGCACTGTTAAAAGGAGAACGGGGGGGGGGGAGAATAGCGTCTTCTACGGGGGATCACCATCGCAGAATGGACGCAAGGGAGGGGTGGAAGGTCTAGGAGGAGGGTGGGGAGCGAAGGGGGTGGCGTGGGGGAGGGGTAGTCCTCCGGAGAGGAGAGCACCGTCTGCACAAGAGAGCACAACGGCAGTCTGTTAAGGGTTCTTGGGTCCATCGGACATTTCCCGTATCGGAACGGGCCGATTCGCATCCTTTGTCGGACTCCTGCGAATTATTGGCGCCTTCCGCTGCTTGTCCTGTGCTGGGGCGACGTCTTCCTCTTCCGGTAACGACCTAGTTGTTCCAGTTGTTTCCGGGCGACTGTCCTGTTTGGTCAGAAAAGTCGGTCTGTCCCGGCAGCTACCGAACTGTACTTGGTCTACTGTCTTGTTCCGGTAGATAAACAGTTCTGTTTCGCGCAAGCGCTCCTGTTTTGACCGCTCCGGGGCTATCCTGAGTGAGAAAGAGGCTTTTCGTTCAGTCGACGGCATAAAATTCATGGGACTTAACGTACATTTGTTTTTCGTGTTTATATGAATTTTGGGATCCAACTCCACCCCAGGAGAGAGATATGATTTCCGTCTTCGTGGTCGATGATCCCTGAGCGATTGGAGAGAAGTCAATCGAATACTGTGTCGGAGGATATTTTCTCCTAGAATTTTTTGGGCTGCTCACATTTTGTCCAAATACGACAACTCTTACTGGAACAGCATTTGCCACCCAGACGGAAAGGCTGTGATCTCTTAGCCTGCCGCAATTAGAGCTTTCGTTATAGCTGCGCGAAAGACTCTAAAAGCTGGACAATTGATTAAGGAAGGCTCCAGGACTCCATCCCTTCTTCTATTTAAGTTTGTTCTGATCAAAATTACCCTTTACATTTTAGTCTAAGAGGCTACCCCATTGTCGTGGGGTTTTTGTCGGACTCGGCTCGGGTGTATCTGAGGTGCGTGTGACTTGGCGTGGGGTTGTTCTCCACTCACCCTGGATACAACGAAGCATGTGTCAATGTTCTGCCCGACGTGCCGAAGTTTCCGTGACTCGAAGCAGAGGACTTGAGGGACACTAAGCGGTCCGAAGAACGTCAAATTGGCGGGCTCGGCGGTGACGGTGCCCGAGAATACGCCTTCAGTGTTGTGACTGGGGCTGTTGCCGGTCGCTGGGCTACAGTGACATCCTGCAACGGAGACAATTCCTGCTCCTGCTTCCCATAGTTCACCATAGACCGTGAAAATGGGTCTACACAAGCAATACCTGAAGGTTGGCCAGTCGGCGAGGAACAAGTTGTTCGGCGTGTCACCGTTTCGACCCCGCGTTACGACAAATGGTTCCGATGGCACTCCACTTCAGATGCTTATCTCGGAGCCCAAGAAGTACTTCCACGGTGAGTTTTTTCTCTGAATTATATCTTTTGGAGAGGACTTAAGTCTTATTTTTGTCTCTTTTCAATTCGCATGTATCTACTTCAATTTGCCGTGTTTAAATGGAATCCACCGTGAGATTGATTTGAAAATACTTTCGATTGATTGATTATATGCCGCGAACTAGATTGAAAATAGATTTAGATTGAGTTAATTTCGATTGGTCAAGAATTGAAAATATGAATGGCTTCCTATCCCTCCCTCTTCTGAAGTTTCCATAAATCATATCATGGTATAAAATTGGCTGCTGCTAGACTGCTGCTAAAATAAATCATAATATTTATCTCTAATGAGGAAATAAATAGATTCCAAAATCCGTGGGAATGTTACGGGTTGGACTTTTCACTTGGTCAACTTTATAACGGCTTGTCATGAGAATTTTAAAGTCATTTCCTCCGACCTCCAAAACCGCGAACGACCTTACTTCTGTTACTATTACGCTTCTTTTGGTTCCTATCCGGAAGCCATATTGGCAAAAATTGACAATTATTTCATCCTTGAGAGAGGTATCAATTCTAAAAACTGCCATTGGAATTACAAAAACATTCCCTTTCCATCAGCTTTCAAAATATTTTTTTCATGGCCATGAAATGAATATTTTTCTGAATTTTTATTTTCAAATCACCCTAATCACGAGATGTTCAAGGGAAATTTTAATTTAGGATCAGCAAAATGATTTTATATTACTGTTCTTTTTAATTTTATACGAAATTGTAAAGATATTTGAACTGAATACAGTTTCATACCTATGTTGGGTAATCCTTAATCAGAAATCAAAAGCATGTATCCTTTGAAATCTAATTAACGAAGACTTTTTATCACTGGTTATCACACGAACACCTAATATCGTAGTTTAGATCAGCACCTTAGAGGAAAGGCTTAGTAATTTAATTATATACCTAAGATACCAGTTTTTTTAATTAATCGTGATAGTTTTAAAAGTTCTCATATTTCAAGTACAGTTTCTCTTCCATTTTCCGAATTAGATTGCATTACTGTGCATTTACAGTGGATTCAGATATATTTTTAAATAGCATATATTTCCAAACCTACCTATCTTATCGGTGGATATCCTCAAATTATCACTCATACAATGAAATTACATCATTTAATTAAGATTAATTGATTTATTTCGGCTAGAACTTTTGACTTTTAGTTCCATCTCGTTATTTGTATGATCTAAAAATAACGCCTTGATCAATTTACGTGTAAACTGGGCGTTTCTTGTTCCTTGCCGTATGTTTGTATACTTTTTGAAAAGATTTGGTGAGGAATTTTCGTTATTTGCGTTTGATAAATTAGGTACCTAAAAAAGTTTTGTATATTTTACAGTTTAAATTTTTTTCTTCTGTGGGGAAAGCCATGCACTTAGAATTAGAATTGAGAAGTTATATGATTACATCTTGTGACAGCGCCTTCTACTGTAACAGTTAAGTTCTAGGACGTGGTTGCACAACATATATTGCGGAGAAGATTCGGTGTAGTGAAGGAGCTTCTGGCTAAGTAGGTCAAGTTCTACCTTCATGAAAGCTTGCAAATGCGCTAGGTGGGTATTCGTTATAGTTTTCCACGCAATTGATTTCACCTCGAGTATTTAATTTGCTTCTAATGTCTGTGACTCATTTATCTGTGTGTTGCCGTGTAGTTTTTCAAATGAACTTTACTCTCTAAAATTAATTTTAAACTTCCCTATCGCCGTGAGGAGTGATATGTTGGCTAGAGCCTACCTACAATATTTCACGGTCCATACATCATCGTCAAATTGAAGTTTGTTTACTTCTATCCACAAAGATATATTTACTCTGTATTTTTAATATCTCGTTAAAATCTTCGAGTGCAATGTTAGGTATATCTGACTGTCTTCATTCTAATCAAGGTAGTTAGTTGTTGAACATATTAATTCCTAAAGTATACCTTTTATTCGTTTTATAGGATTAAACACTTAATCCTATAAAATTAGTTTAACTTAAAGTTAAATTTAACGTGGTTAGTTTCATTAGTTTCAATACCGCATGTTAGGCGTGAGAGATGGTGATGAAAAATAATTTACTCTATTCTATAGTTAGATGAATAGGTCATTTTGTTAGTGATGGTATTAAACGCGGCGTAAAAACGACAAATGATAATTTATTACGATATTTGGAGGATGCATTTTGGAAATTCTCGAAATTATTATGATGAATTTTTAATGTGCCAAAATGAATATTGCGAAGAGTATTAATTATCTTTTCGGTTTTTTATTACAAAGGGTATCATTATCACCATTAGGATAGCCGAGGGCTCTATCTTCCCCATGGTTTTAAAGGGCTCAGACATCATTTTATCGTAAAGGTGATCGAGGTATTGGCATTGATCTTGAAAATTGACATAGACCCTGACTCTCAAAGCACCTGTCTAGAGTTTTCTATGTCAAACCCATTGATCAGCGCGTTGGCTGGAAAATATTCCGTTCGATTGAAACCGGTTTCTTACCTTCTTTCTGATCGAGCCTGCATTTACGGCGATTGTAATTTCAGGTCTCATGTGTATCTACTCGAGTATCACGCATCAAATAGTAACGGTGACGGAGTGACAATTAGGAATTCTGTGCCGTATGAACGAAAAAAAAAGAAAGCCATCTGTTACCGAGTTGCGAATTAATTTCGCCACCAGAGTTGCGGTCGATCTTCACTTATCCGCGTCACGGTGATGCATATATTATTTGAAAGTGACTTAAAACTTCCGTTACATCGAGTTCATGTCAACATGAGGTGAAGTATTAATCCAAATATCGTATTATTTGTCAATTCAACTGTATTCAAATTCAATCACTCGAAAAATGCTCCATCATTCTCATGATTTTGACAGAGATGCCAAAATGGAGCTAGGAAGGTTATTTCAGATTGGTGGACTAGATGTTGGAAGAGTTTACATGTGTAAAATATGATTAAAGTAAAATTATGATGAAAAAAGTCGTTTATTATATAGTTAGTAGCACAGAAATAATTTAAATTTACAAAAAGGTAATGAATGGAATATGTCAGCCTTATTCTAAAAAGTGGCAGTCCTATTAACAAATGGTCGCTGGTGGGGCTTCTACCTCGACTGATGTTACTGTGCTGATTAAACAGTAAAGGGCTAACTGTTTGAGACAGTGTTATTACGTCAGCGGTCATATTTCATTAAATTCATGTGTGTTGTTTTTCGCCATTCCCGCTGTGTAAGAATTGTTGAAAGGAAAAAGAATGTCTCGCAATCCCTATTACGAATATTTTTATGTATTCAACATATTTAAATGCAACTGAAATGGATTTAAAAAATATATATGCAGCAATTCATTACTTTTCTGCGTTCGCTGATCCGTGGAAATCGCACATCTACGGAATCAATTTCCAGTTCACTAAGAAAACTCCTCAGTTATATCTGCTCCTGTCGTTATAACGTATTTTTTCTTCGAACTTGTAACTCTTTGCCTTCCTGCGAAGCAGAATTAGTTTTAGAATCCATCCGTTGATAGGGAATTCATAAATTCGTCATGGGTGGAAAAATGCTTTTAAGTAAAAGTACAAAAAGCGCTTATTTTTCATAATACCTAGTATAATACCTGGCATTGAGATATCGCACCGTAACTTCTGAAAAATTACTTAAAATTTTGTGAAAAAGTCAAAGTTACTGGACGGGAATGAAAATTGGAGTTAATTTGGACAAGCAAGCGATTTCAGGATCATGAGAGGTCACAAAAACTTTTGCCGTATTTTACAGCATCTCGAGTTAAGCGTTAGCATGAATAAGCCATGGTGAATTTGGTGGAGAAACTTATCAGACATAAAAACACGACAATGAACATGGAAAGTTAGCTGACCTGCGTGAAAATATTGTTTAATTTGGTGGGGTTAAGGAATAATGTTTAGAAAACGGGGGTGGAATAATTAAACGCCGATTTCTTCTGCCCTTGATGTATGTCGATAGCGTACCTGCATCTCAAAGGGGCATCATTGCAATTAATATTGAGTGATTTTATTTTTGTTTGTGCTTACGCTAATGATATAGAGTGAGTACGTTAATTTCTATTCTTATGTTAACGAAAAATTGATCCTCGCACTGCAGTTTCAATTCTAAAGTCTGTGGGAAATTGTCATTTTTGGAAAACGTCTTTTCTAACAGGAACGTATAAATACTTCAATTTATCGTGACTGTACATCCCTTCTTAAACCAAAACTTGAGATCAAGTACAGTGCGAATGGAAACAAAAAATGTGTTATCGTACCCATCCTCTTATTATCCCTGTGGACGGCAGGAAAATTGCTATGGGACGCTATACCCGGCGAATGATCATGCGAATGAAATCATTGGCAGTATAAAACGGAAAAATTCACGAATGAACCGACATTCGCGTGAACATTCAATGAAAATTAGAACATTTTTATAATTTTTCTCGCACGATCCTATGAATGATGGCAGTGCGAATGATTTCATTCGCATGATCATAAACCGTATATAGCGGCTTTAACAAAATTGAAGTTAATTTGTGTGTTGTGGAACGAATCTCTTTCTTTAAACCAAAATTCGCGTCAAAATACTTGAGTGATAAATAGGTATAAAAAAAACTTTTCTGGGACTCACCTGCCTGTAGAGTAGGATGCAAGGGAACGATAATGCCACCAGGTAATTGTACTCATGCCTAACCAGGATTACCCCCGTTACGTCTCTCATGCGAACATATCCACGGTCGAAAGACCACGCTGAGTGGGTAGATGAACGCACATGCATAATTGGACTTCCTGACTCGACGTAGTCTTGAGAGGAAAAAAAATTAAGCGAGTAAAAAAAAATAAGCCTTGCTCTAGGTTTCGCACGCTCTCCTAAGACAGGCCGCGTAACACAGAAAGGTTCCGTCGGCCGAGGGTTGTTCGTTCCATCGCGAGGGACCGTTATTGAGCGAGACGGGAGAGCGCATTGATGCGTTGATGCTGAGGACGGCCGACGCTCTTGCGCCGCGCCCCGGGAAGACAGGCTCTCTCTCGCCGAGGGCAAGTACAGTAGGTATGCCCCCGGTCGGTCGGTCGTTGATGTCACCTGCGCCACTTCGCACCGGCAACCGTACTAGCGATCTTTCTTAATGCTCCTTCTGTCTCGTGTGAAAAAGATCGATCCCGTGGTAGATCGGAGGATATTTAGTAGTGATATGGAAGAAAATACAGTGCAATCTCGGTAATCCGACACATATGCAGCCGTAGCATAGCCGGATTATCGTAAACGCCGGATTATTGGTAACGTGCACGAAGTAAACGCAGTGAAATCAGAAGAACCAAGGGTGATGGAGTGGAATTTTTCCATTTGAAAAACACTTGCAATTTCCCTCGATTATATATATTTATTCCCACCTAGGTTTCAATGTTACTACATCATCTTAAAGGTACCAAATGGTTCGAGCCATTTTGTATTTTATAGAGGAATGGAACGAGAGGAATGAAGATGACGTAAAATAAAAGTTTATAATCGTGGGATATTGCACGTGTTTATTTCAATACAAACACAAAGCACAAAAAGTTTTTACGGTATAATTTTGCAATTAAATACATATAGTAACTCCAATTCTCCATACTGCATAGGTTTTAAGAAAGGTTGATAACCAAATTTATATAACGATTATGGTTGATAAAGGTAGAATAAACCCTGGAAACCACTGTTACTCAGCAAATAATATTCCTTTTCCCGATTCAGTGGTTCAAGTAACCAAAGCTCAATGCAAATTATGAACTGACGGAAATTTATTTACCTTATTACAAAACATATAAATAAATTTAGTAAGTATTGAAAAATCTTTTATTTTGAACTGTCGAAATTATACTAACCGAAGGGAGGTCGCCAGCCCTGAACGCGGGATTACTAGACGTGCCCGAGTACCACAGGGACGGATTACAGAGATTGTACTGTAATGAAATAGACAGCAGGATAGTAAGACACTGACGCGTGAAAATACTTTCTATATTTCAGTTCTGTTTTTCGTATTTAAAATCTGGGCACACTCTTTTTTCCCCTTTGCTAATATTTTTAATCTGGAAATAAGGCTCAGATTTTCCATTCTCCACGCTCATAAAAGCTTTAGGATAGTATAATTCTCAGACACTTTTATTGAGTCATCCCCTAGTTTTCCATCCCTATTTTAATCCTGGTGCTTCAGACAAATATTTTGAGTGCCATTTTCTCAATATTTCAATAAATATCTTTGCGAGCATATATTCTCACCTTTGATTTCTTTCCTAATTTTTTGTGCTTAAAAAAATGTATCACCAGGTCATTTATTGCTCTTATTGTTATTTATTTTCAATTGAAATATCTCGTCTCATACCAGATAAAACCTTAAAAACTTACATCATCACTTGCTGGGTTTGTAATTCGCGGCTAATGTTGATTAATGCGTGGATATTTTCATAATTCCAGCATTTTTGTATCAAGATAAACGCAAATGTGAGATATTTTATGAAATTATATCGACTACGCAGTTGCGTGAGGGTTACCGGGTGAGGTCCAGTTGCCTTGAATCAGAGGTAATTTGTAAAAGAATGGCATACAGAAAAAATCTAACAGGTGTAAACTTAAAATTTACTCTGTTTCTTTTAATTGCTAACTCTGCCTGACTTTGAGTACATGGTTATTATGAAGAGAGTTCTGAAACTAAACGGAACGTTGTCAACTTTCGATTTTGTAGATTTTACAGTATTCAAGTGAATTTTGTGAAAAAGTTGTCGGTTTAATTTATACGAAGCTTTAAAAGTGAAGTGGTCACCATTGTTGTAAATATGTCAGATACCTTGCATATCCTCTCTCGGAGACTCACAGAAGTAATAGAAAAGTTTCTCGGGTTTTCCATCGGTTGATGTCGTCCATGTCTCCCGACGTTTCGATCAGCAAATCGCGAATCGAAACGTCGGGAGACATGGACGACGTCAACCGGTGGTAAACCCGAGATACTTTTCCGCAACTGATACGCCGGGAAAACCTAAGACCATATATCACAGGAGTCATATTTGTGATATGTATACGTTGTTTTAATTGCGTTCTCCCAGATTGGATGGATGCCCATTACTCAAGAGTGAAACTGTTTAGTGCGTCTTGTGTCGAAGGCAGGAAGTGTCGAAGCGATGACGCCAGCCCCACGGAGCCGGGCTCCATTGTGGCATTTGCGATAAGGACTAAAGTAATACTTTTTCGATTGCGTCACTCAAACTCTCTAATCGTATTTTATGGACCTCAAATATTTTCTCTTGTCATTTTGCATTAGCTGGTGGAAATACGAAGATGTGGGGGCCGTCGAAAGAAAATTTCCGAGTGATTCCTTGGGTTGAAAAATAACTTTTCTGTTTATAATATTTTGTGTAGAAGTATATGGTTCTTAGAATGTTTCTACTATATCCCTTCATAATGTTTCTTCCCAGACTTTATTTCAGTTTAATTGGGATTTTAGATTGAATTTTCAGTACGGCTGAGTTTTATGTATTCATCATTCGCAGCACTTCCATGTTATCATCGCGACTTATTGGTCAGCAGTTGTGTTTTTGAGGCTTATATGACGTCTTTGCATGCATGTTAATATTATTTAGTTTTTGCTCTTTGTGTGAAATTAGGTGCAGTTATACAAATATTAGCTTGTAGTTCTTAACCCTTTCCCAGTAATAGTCGTGGCAAGTTGCTGGCGTCACTTGCTACCCCGTCACATTACGTGGTACATCTGAAACATCTCCGAGCTTGGCTTTTAGTGGAAATTCTTCTGTGGCAATACAATTGATTCTGGGTTTTACCAATCAGAATGGATTTTATTACGCGAATGTTTTCGGCGAACTGCTGTGACTAAGTTTCCTGAATAAGAATATAATTTATTTCATGGAGTGTATATCGTGTCAGCTTATTGTCTCAGGAATCCTCAGCTCGATACTATTATACCTAATCTTTAAGCTTTGGATCATGAATATAATTAAACCGTTTTGATTTAATCACGTATTCTCAAATGAAATGGAATGGGGAATAATGAGAGAGTTGCTGATTTTCAAGGATTTTAACTTTATATAATTGTGAGATACCACGAAGAATCGCGGAAAACCTATCTTCGCCATAAAAGTAACGTCTTTGGCTTCACCACTCATTTGAAGTAAAAGTATTATCGTGGGAATGTGAATATCTTTTCTGGACCACACATAGAAAGGAGCATTTACACAGGGGTCTATCTCAGCTCCAGTTACTCTATTAATACTTAATAGGACGCATCAATATACAAATGCTAAAAGTTATAATGAACTACTCCATGGTATATAAATGACATATTTTGGCACACAGAAGCACAGCAACCCTTAGTCAATTTCTTAGCACCTTTAAGCTATTTTGCTTTTTGAGAGGGAACTTTTCTCACTCATTCAGAATGGTGGGTCACCCCACCGAAACACCTGTGAAAAACATTTTGTGAGAGTCCTTTTTTCTGTGTTTCTATATGTAGTCGTCTAATTACTTATTTATTTAACCTATTTAAAGGGATTGGTTGTGCTCTAGTGGGCGCGGAAAACGCACGGAAAGCCCAAATGCATGCTTGCTCCAGGTCCTTCAGCTCTAGGGGGGTGGTAGGCAGGGGGAGGGAGGCCAAATTTCCCACTTTATAGCACTCCTAGCCTAACACCTAGTACCATGAGCATCGGTATCATTGCCATGAGAATTAAAGAACCTGGATAGCGTAGTGGTCTGCGCAGTGGCCCGGAAAGCCAAAGGAACGTGGTTCGATTCCCGGTCCAGGGGAATTTTTTCTCATGGCAATTCTTGTATATTTATAGCACTCGTCAAATAGAGCCATGTGGGAGGAAGCATGTACGGCGACTGGAAGGGAAGCAGAAACAGAAGATACGATATTGCAAGAAAAGCGATGCCCGTTCATTCGGATGCACAGGGGAGTGGTGGATAGGCCGATGTGAAAAGCAGGGCGTTATATTTATATATTATCACGTTCAAGATGTAGCTCAGGGAACCAACACAGTTAAATATGGTCAAATTGTAGCGAGAACGATTTGGCGTCCTCATATGAGAGGGTTAAGATCCTCGGCATTCGCTGGGAAAGAGACGGTTCCCGCAAAACCTAGATGCTCTTTGCATAGATATGGACACGTATGTTTCATGTTATTTCCCTCACGTTCCCATAAGTGTGCCGCATCTCCTGCCCGCGTCCCCTTCCCTGCTTCCCATGACCCGCACTTGAACCGTGCATCGGCGTTGGGCGTGATTTCTTCCTCTGCTTGACCTTTGACACGAGCACTCGCGGTATTAACCGCCGCGCTACTATTCTTCTCGGGCTCAGAGTGGAATTTTTCGTCCCGTTGACATGTTTTCATTCGACAACATTAACGAGGCTTCAGAGAGGCACAGTGTACGCATATCTAAGTGCCCTCGTTTGATATCTCGTGGTGTAATGCAGAGTTTAAACAGTTGAGAGGGCATAACTCGGATACTCCACATCCTCTACAGTTACCGTCTTCGTGTCTTGAGATTTTAGAGAGAATGGTTTGATGAATCAGTCATGATTCACCGATATGAAACGAATATATCAGATTTCTGGCAATTAAATTTTATGGAATTTTACATTAAAGATATTACTACGAGGACCAGGTAAAGATAAAGTAAAATTATTGTGCATGTCCTAAGTAATTCATTCTGAATTATTAGTGGTGGAATGAGAGATTGATAAAATTAGCTAAAGAACGCAAAGAAATCGGCTAAAGTTGTTGTTCTTCTTAGTGCCAAAAGTGGAAATTTATACACCATGGAATATTTCATTATACATTTATAATCAGAGATGGCAATACTTTTGGGTAACATATGCTACAATTAGTCATGATGTTACATACAGGTGGTTATGAAGTTAAATATTACCTTTTTACTGCTGGGCGAGAAGAGGAACGGTTTTAGTTCATCTGTATTTAATTTGAATGGCTTGATAAATTATAATTTGTGATGGGATGAATAACTTATCTGCATATTAGTGCAGAGAGAGCAATCACGCTTAATCTGGTGGAATTAAACAAATTGTAAATTAAAACTTGCAGTTAATTTTCCACGAACATCATTGGAAATTTCCATTAAGATTTAATTTACAATATTTTAGAATTCCATTTTACGAAGCCCGAATTAACTATTTTTTTGATAGCATGGCAATCTAAGCAGAAAGTTTTCTCAAATTGACTGTCAAGTATCGTAAATACGTTCTAATATACTTGAATAGCAAGTGGCTGGAGTTCGAAATAACACCCAAGTCCAGAGTATTTAAACAGCATCTTTCGAAAAGAAGATCATCTGACGTATTGTATATTAAAGATTAAAGTATATAAAATATCATCTGACGTATATCGTATACGAAATGTATTTAAACCGGTCGTGTAACTAAGTCTTTGTCGAAAATATCCAGTAATTTTAATTAACAATATACAGCATATTATCCATTAGATTTTGGGCTCTTGTGCGTAGAAGTATCGTTGAAATCAACACGACTCAATTGATACTTATAATTCTCATAGCTTGCTTGCATATATCTTTCATTTTACTCATTGAGAAAAACGATCTTCTTTTTAACTATTTGGTGCTGTTGATAAACTCATTCTTCATTTGATTACGGCGTTCAGTAGGGGACTGGGTGAAATGCAGTTTATCTCAAATGTCGCGAAACTGGAATGCTACCCCACTGATTGATAACCTCGTGTGACCCCGGTTGTGTGAACTCGGTGCTTATCTGTGATGTAAACAGAAAACACGAGTCTTGCGTATCGTCGTTTTGTTTATCAGAGCATCGTCATAATTTTTTTTTTTAATCGCGTGCCTCATTCGACGTGATGCGAAAGTGTATCAACAAAAATCGCTCTATAAATATCGCAATTATTCCTATGGCTCAATTCCAGCTCTTGAACGCGTGATAGATAAGCTAATATTATGATTCTTGGTGAATGCACTTTTGCTTGAAGACAGAAGAACTTTCGCTCTCACTCCTCTATTTAGGAAGACTTTCTATTGTTCTCGGCTCTCCTTTAGAAAATACGTATCAACCTTTATTACGTATCCTGCTGTTTAGGTATTTTAATTCATTTTACTGAATAAGACATTTCTTTTTTTAATGGAAAAATAGAGAAAATTAACATCTCCCGAACGCCCGGAGATAAAGTGTTGCTGAGAGCATTGTAATTAACGGGGAATTATTGTCGAACCAAAGAGTGGAAACCTAATTTTTTAATTTAACTTGGGTCAACAAAAGAAGGTAGGTAATCAAGTTATTCGTCAGTCGTCTTTCTTTTTTTAACATAATTTATTGGACTGAAACGTTTTTTGTCGCATTTTCCTTTACCTCGCTAACACAGATCAACTTGTTAGTAACTGGTTATGATGAAATCATTTTTAAAATTTTACGGATAACGATGGTGAATTTTTCTCAGAATATCGGCTGCATTGGCTTCTGGGATTCAATTACTTGTGACTAATATTAATTCTTCTTTTGGTGCACCAACCAAATATCCCTAATCAACTTGTTTGGTTGGTGCACCTACATGAAATGGAAATATAATTTACATTGGTTTGAGTGAAATATAGAGTCAACTAATTGCTATTCGTTCATAATTATAAAAGTGTATAGTTAAAGTTATATATAGCCTTTATTATAATTATCCCGGTTAGTCCATCTTTATGAAAGCATGAGGTACCAATAAATGTACAATGTGCATAATTCAGTGTTGAACCTTGAAAAAGTGGACTCATTCTTTATTATACCCGATATATATTCTATTTTGAATACAATATGAATGCATCTCGGTACTTTATGAGTGGATACCGGTAGTAGTAACAACTGGGAATGTATAACCATGTGTCCCAAAAGATAATCGATCTCGATTAAGCAGTTCATCTATCTTTCTTCCATCCTCTGATTTATAGGCGAAACATTTTTAATGGCTGTCTGGGGAATTCCCTCACTATTCATTCCTAGAGTCCGTAGACCTCATAGCGAGAGCAACTTCTGGAATAGTTTATGTGGCCTTGGGGCAAGTCAGTCATCTATGCGGCTATCTACCGCTCCCAACTTTTACTTTCTGCCTCAAAAGACTGGGAATTAGTATCGCGGCTGTCAAAATTCTCCTTCGTTGCAGTTAACTACGGAGTTTAGGGACGAAAAGATGACTGCCTGAAGCTAGAGATTCCTTTGCACTCCTGATGCATCCCAACTTACTGTTTGAGGACATTCAACCATCTTTCCACGCAACCGGTTTTCAGTTTAGTTTCCTGTTTTTTTCCAGTCTGCTCAATCTAAGCCGATCCTTAATGTTTTAATAGTAATTTTGATTTCCACAATGGAAATTTTTAGTTTCAGAAACTGTAATGACGGTAAAAAAATATCGAGGGTATTTATTTGATAGAACTTTGAAGTATTACTGTCGCTAAAAATTCGATTCTGATTTTTGAACGTAGACATTTATTTCATGGTTATTTTTTTCACGATAGTAATATCGGGAGACCAAAAGCAAGTATTTCACCCTAAAGTAGAATTAGAAAGTTGTGAAATAAAAAAGTGTCTATCATTTGGTTTTATATTAATGTAATGGCGTAAAAATTCAGAGCTATGTTGTTGAAATGAAATGTTACACCTGAATGGAATAGTTTTTAACATACTACTTTTCTGCTAGGAGCGGTCAATATTTTTTCCTAAATACTATTATTTTGTTATGCATTTGCGTTTTCTTTATCTAAAAGTGAAACCGCATCTCCTCGAACTTCATAGACCTTCAAGTCCTTTCCGTTTTAGGGACATTTCCTTCAAGTTTCTTCCTATTATACACGTTTACTTTAATTGTTTCCTCCTTCAGCACACGCTGCGAGCATTCAAGGATGCTTTCCGTGCGCACATTTTGTTTCGAAGTTGGCCTCAATGCTGGAGGTGTTATCTCGCTCCTGCGCTCTTAGAGAAATAAATAAGTGGTAGTAAATTGGTGGCGCAACTCTGATGTTTTTAAATTGATAAGCCCAGGGGAGTATTATTTCGTAACTTCAATGAAAGTGTCACCTTAACAAGTAACATTACTATGTTTTCCAATGTGATTTTCCTCACCTCATTGAATTTGTTGATTTCCCAGACTCAGCAAGATATCAAATTCTGTATTCCCTAGTTGCAGGATCAAATTAACACGAGGGTGCTGCTCCCGCTCTTTTCAATGCAGGTCCACAGAGGGATAGGCGCGTTTCTAATTTTAAAATGTAGAAAAAAAGGCAGGGTCTTACGTACAAATTTAATTGGAATGTTCATGTACAAATTGAGGTTAGAGGACCTCTTTAAACACAACATTGGAAGTAATTACACTATCCTCTGTTAAGCGCACACGATGACTCTTACTTACGTATCAACAGGAGACTTGAATGTGGAATCAGCCGCATTTTGATAAAAGTTATTTAAAGAATGCGTGATATTGTTGCAAATGAACAAATGTATCAGTTTGTGCGCCGTTAACGTCCGGAATATTTACCGGTTTTTTATTATTATTTAAAAACCAATTTTAGAAAACAATAGCAATATTTAGGAAGTAAGATATGCCGTCGCATGTTCTTTGATAAATTATGTGCATTTTGGTACCTCATTTGTGGAGTTCGGTTGCGTATAAGTTGAGAAAAAGGTATCTATACAGTAAAAATAATATAGAGGATTGAATTCATTTATAGAGTTCGGTTGCGTATAAGTTGTGAAAACGGTATCTATACAGTACAAATAATATAGAGGATTGATTTCACCATTCGCTAAAATTTATTTTAGGGTGGTGTTGTTGAGTATAATCGCACAAATTAGCTGTTTCTATGTACAATTATCTTGTGCATTTTCTCAGTCTCTGTTACTTCAGTATCGTTTCTTACTCCTAATAATTTCTCTTTCTCGGTATCGAAGCATCTTCCATATCAAATTTGATAACTTATGACTTTTATGAAAACAAGAGAAAGCCTTTATTTTCTTTATGAGGCCCATAACTTCATTCTAAGCAATCTATTTAGCGCATATTTCCTCGGATTTGGAAAATGCTATTCTCTGAGATTCATGTAACATCTAAATTTAAATTTCTCAAAAAGTTTTAGAATTGAAAATTATCTGGTATTGACAGGAGTTCGCGAGGCGTTCGGTAAGTAAAATTATATTTTGTTCCCATTTTGTTTTTATTGCCTAAGCACACGGTTATAGTCGTAAACTGGTAGAATCACGGCAGTTTCTGACGCATTATCGCATTCCCTTCAGCTTTATATATTTGTATACATTAATTTCAAGGTTTTAGTCTCGGCATATTTATGTATCTGTTCCCCGTTACATTATATGAGTGGGTTGGACGCCAAGGGGTGGGTACAAGAGATTTTTTTCTCAACAGAGTTGGGTAAATTAATTGTTGGATTAAATACACAAAAACCTGGTTGCCAAGAGATACGAGTGAGTGTCTGTTCTGTGCTGACATCGAGTGGAAAATCAATTGCATAACTAAATATCTAATTGATCTCCATTGTTTTCTATACCTAATTTCTCTACCTAACTCTGTATTGAATAAAGAAATCACTTGACCCCTTGGCTTCCAACCCATTCATATGTATTTTGTTTTCTTGTTATATATTTTCTTGTTATTGGGCCACTATAAATTGGCAATTTTCCTATATGTGGGCTTTTGAAATGAATAAATACGTAAATCAACATTTGGATCTGAAGTCAGCATCGTCCTCGTTTCAATCTCTACCATGGCAACTCGCCTTGCGTCACCAGCGGAAACAGATCTACTCGCGAGGACGCGTAATATTCGGTCTACTGGGATTGCGCCGCTAAGCGGTGGGACGTGCCCCCATGCGAGTGAGTGCCAGGCCGTGTCTTTGGCATCCGGTGGGGCGATAGCGAGGGAGGTCGGCCGTATTTCGGGGTTGCCCTCGTCCGAAGTATCAGGGCCGGTGAGGTCGAAGTCTCAACGGAGAAGGTTTTCGGAGATGGAGACCTGAACTGGAAAGAGTGAGGGGGAGAGTCTCTGACTAATAAATTTCCGTTTTCTCATATTTGTAATAACTTAAAAAATTAAGTAAAGTTTTAAAGTTATTACAAATTAAATCAATTTAATTTTGCTAAATAAATTAATTTAATTTGTAAAATTATTGTTATTAAATAAATTTAAAATTTATTGCCAATTTCACAGATTCATGTAAGATCTAAATTGAAATTTTTCGTAAATTTTAAGTATTAAAAATTAGCCGGTATAGACAGGAGTGCGCAAATCATTCGGCATGTAAAATTATATTTTATCACGTTATATTTATACTGGAAATATATTCGAACTCGATGTATTCGAACAAAATGTATGGAACAAGTAAAGAAGGATGTGAAAGAGAAGAAATACGTAGGTGTGAAAAGATTAGCTGATAGGAGAACTGAGTGGAGAGCTGCGTCAAACCAATCCTAGGACTGGTGACCTGTGATGATGATATTTATACTTTTCAAAGCAGATGGAATATGCGAAAAAAATATATAACTCAATAAATTAAATAAAGTTTTGAGTTATTACAAATTAAATCAATTAATTTTGTTAAATAAATTAATTTAAAATGATCCTCGGCTTTATGTTCATATAGGTAGGTATATGAACACAATTCCTAACTTTCCCTACATCAACGTGCCACACCACACTACTACTGTGTGGCACTGTTATTACTGATAGCTTATCATATTTGTGGACTCATCATTTATCTGCCTATTTCCACCCCATTTATTTGTGCGTTATCGAATGTTTACGAATATTCATCAAACAATTGAGGGGTGAGAAACGAAGGGATACAAGTGATATTTTTCTGAACAGAGTTAGATACAGAAATTGATAGAAGAATTATACAAAAACTTGGTAGCCGAGAGATACGATTTGTCTGTTCAATGTTGACATCGAGTGCAAAAATAAAATACACAACCCTGTCTCGTGGACCCCGTTAGTATTTTGTCTAATTTCTGTACCTTACTCTATTTAGAAAATAACATCGCTTTTGCCCCTTGCCTTCTCAACTCCTTATATTAAAATTTTTCAAATATTCTACTGCAGTATTTCAGCAATCGTTTCAGAGTTTTCGAATGTGGATGTTTGCGCACCACGTGTTCACATGAAAGAGAACACATTTTGCTGTCAAGACTTCTAGGATTTTTTACGTGCGCTGTGCGTTGATTTTTGTCTGATTTTTATTAACAGTTTTTATTGGCCATGAAAAAGATTAATATCTTACACCTATCCATTTGGCAGTGAATCTCTTTAATTTTATCCTTTCTTTTGGATTTGGAAATATATTGCGGTTCCAAAATAATGCTCTCTGGGCATGATGTCTCCTCACATATTCCCAAATGGAAACTGGTAAACCTTAGTTCGTCTAGACAATTGAATCCTTTAGTGCGCAACGGGATGCGACCGCAAAAATCCTCGCGTTTATGCCGTAGTTCTTGCAGACACAGCAGGAGGAATGCCTGTTGTCGTGAATGGAATGTTTATCTATGTCTACCTCACTGGAGCAAGTGGCGAAATTATATCCTGAACTCTTTAATGAGGAACTAATTTGAAGCAGAGCATATATTCCTCGTCTACGAAGTTAGTGACAGACATTTAAAGATACTGTTTTTAAATTATTTCCAGACAAGCACAACATCAATCCGCACCGTAAGCAGTTAAATCATGATCTGTCAGTATTGTCGTAAGTTGAGTTACTCAGCGTGAACATTCTTGAGGATGAAGTTCACGTGGATCAGGAATAGAAGTTTAGAGATGTAGTTTTGGTTTTGGATAGTGCAAATCGTCCCTATTTGCCGAGAAATTTGTTGAGGACTTAATCTCTCTTTTCGCGGAAAATTGAAGCTATCGCAAATTGCATGACTTCTTATCTACCATTAAACTTAGCATTGGAAGTTAACTTTCTTATTCTTCGTACTGAAAATGATTCTTTGGAAGCTTGAAGCCTTGAATTTGGAAGCCGTTCTCTATTTCTCATTATATTGGTTAATAAGACGGGAATAATGAAATAAATGAACACAATTCCGGATGCCTTTGTGTGAATCTTAATTTTTTAATCGAGAGAAGTGTAAAGTTTTCGACAGGTATTGTTTATTTACTAAACGGGATATTTTATTTGTTTGTTAACATTTAAGAGGAATGTGAAGGAATTCTGTGTTTTCACATCAATTCATTCTCTAAGAATAACTCGCAGGCTACAAACATGGTGTTTAATTAACGCATGGGAAATTCAGCGACAGCAAAGTAGATGTTTCGTAATTTTGTGGAGAGTAGTTAGCGGCTTGAGGTATTTTCATTGGCCTCGGGAGTGAGGAATAACCTGGCAAAAAATAGTACATATATCACTATCTTCGCTACCTCTTGTCACCTCTTCAAGTTAACCAGAGTCTTAGGTGGCTTATCATGTCTTCATTCCTCCATTTTCCTTAGATAATTTATTTCCTCCATTCCTTTTGTGTAAAGCCTGAGAAATTAATATTTCTTTGTTATTATTATTATTATTATCATTATTAATATCATCATTCATTTAATAGTTAAATTGTTTTTTTTTGGCGAAAATACGACCGCAAAATTTATTGGCAAGTTCGACTTTTGCAAAATTAAATTTGGAAATATTTAGTCTCCGAAACAATTTAGGTATTTTAAGGGAGGATTTATTCATATTCTGAAGGTATTATCAACGCATCTATGCCTCCTGCAAGTTCACATAATTTCGGGAAAGAGGTGAATGAAACGTGAACAGTTTTATTAAAAATAGCAACATGTCATATCAAATAGCATAGCCACATGTCGCCATCGAAATTCAATGTATAAATGCGTCTAGCTTCATGAATTTTAAATTGAAAATGACTTTCCTAACTCTCGCTTGAATTAAAAATATTTATTTTGTAACTCAAATTTCATCTTAACACTAAGGCAGCAGTGGCTTTCGATGACTTTTTGTAGTTAACACCTGCGTCGGCAAGTAAACATTTGAGTGAGGATTGTATAAAGTCGTTCATTCGCTTATCTTGCGTTGGTGACCCTTTTTTTCTAACCCTTATTTATGCTGAACCAGGGAGTAATTATCAGTGAAAAACTTTTCTCTACCAGATCAATATCTACATTTACAGTAGACGACCCTACCAAATGATCGATATAAATGTACAAGGTAAAAAATACATCCAGAAAAATATTTCTAGGGACTTTTTTTGGGGGTAGTAATAAACTTCAGTGGGGTCATTTAGAGCAGGTGCACCTATGACTACATCTCCTTATTACTTAAATGAAATGTATTAGTCGATAGGGTAGAGAATTCGTGTAATCATTGTGTTAGTGTAAAATACTGGAGAGTCAGGAAATACCTGATCCCTCATCTGAGGGATATGTGTTTGGGATAAATGGTCTTTAGAGTTTGACGGACCGTGTAAGTGTCTTTCTCCAGGGACAAAAACCAGTGACACGAGACGAACACGGGTTTGAAGTACGGAAGGGCAAATAAGACTTTTCTGGATCCCCCAAGAGCGAGTTCGAAGGACAGTTAAGCAGATTGGGAAGATCGGAGACTTTAACGGTCGAGTAATGGACAACACGTGCGATGGGCACTTTGAATGGTTCCCCTAACGGAGAAGATAAGGCCTTATCACCAGACTGTCCCTTACCCGTTTTCTCAGTTCACTCCCCTTCACTTGGTTCACTTATTTCCGCCAATCCCCACCCCTCTGTTCCTTTCGCAAGTGTGGGCGAGCAGGTCGCGTGCCCCACTTGGCCGCTTACCTCTCCTTCTTACATGACTTACACACACCCTGGCGGGATGGCGGGGGAGCAAGGTCGCTCGTACGGGCTTTCCCCTGCCACGTCTCCCGGCCTTCTCACCTCCTCCCCGCGCGTAAACCAACCGTGAAGACGAAAGGTATTCCGGATGGGGCGGAGTCCGATTTCTCCGCTGGTCTTAGGTTTATGTGGCACAGCAGAGGACCCTAGTCGCTGGTCATCAGACATCTCACCGGCGTCCATCTAGAGAAACTTCAACGATATACTAGGTAACGCGTACGAAAATTTCGCACGACCACGACATTATACATAAATTCATACTGAAATGAAAAAAGTTGCACATTTCCACAATAATTTAATGAGAGAATAAACTTCTCATGTAAGGAAATGCGTATATTTTTCCTCTCACTTTAAATGAACAAAAAAGACGAAAGTCCCCCCTCGGCAATGCACTTTACCAAAACGACGATAAGACCTTTCATATGCATCGCGTAATCTCACATTTTGCCCATTAAGTCTTGCTCACATGCGCAGAAGCATATAGAATCATACTGCGAGTCAATTTTGTAAACATTAATTTAATGTAATAATTTCATTTGAATTACTGTGGAAATTTGAAACTACCTTTCATTTAAATATGTCGAACTTCCACTATACAACGCCTGAATAAGTTGAACTTCCAGTCAGTTGTAATAATAGAAGTGACAGTGTTGCGTCTGTAACTTTTTGTTACGAGTTTCTTTAACACAAACATAAATATCATGGAAATTGCGAACTCTATAAAATGCTAAATACAAGTTTCCAAGCGAAAAAGCGGGTTCTGGCAGGTAAAATCCAACTCTCTGAAGAGCCTGACCCCTGTGCTTAATTAACTGTCATTGCAAAGGCCACTTTTTACACATAAATCCATAATATTCTCTAATTCTTAAAACAGTTTCACAATAAACTCTCATTTTATTCATAAAATTCACCATTTGGCATTTGAATTTTGACATTTATAACATTCACCAATTGACAATCACTATATGCATTTGTTTACTATTTTCATTTTTTGTGGTCAATTCACGTTGATAATAATGCTTAAATACGTACAACGAAATGGCAGAAAAAGAACTTTTCGCAATGATATATACTGGTTAACCCTCACGAAAATTTTGCACAGTCATTTATATTTTATTTTTAATTTTTTCCCCCGCTCGCGTTAGGTTTCTTAGATTTAGTTATGGATCAAACGGGTTTTAAACATTTTTTAAAATTAGAATTTAAAATGTGTGGAGTTAATATACCTCGAGTGAGTAATCAACATGAAAAAATCGAAACCTTTTAGCCAAATTAATGGGTAAATGGTGAAAATTGAGATTGAGATTGCATTTTTAATCAGAAGCCGGTGATTCAACGTTTCGAATGATAGTTCATTTGCCACGGTAGGTGCAGTGTCAACGGAGAATATAGTAATGACAGAAAAAGAAATTTCTATTATAATACGAGCCTTGTATGTATGATAATTTGTTGCTGACGATGAGGATCTTTTACGTTGGAGCAAACATAAACCTGTGGGAGAGTAATCTAAATTTCAAACGAGTCACATGTATAGTTGTAACGACGAGGTCGTCAAATTATTGACGGTTGACCTTTGGGAGTATATAGATCCCTAATTACAACGGAAGATTACGACTCCTTTGATGTTTAAAAAATTGACCCGCAGAATGGTTCTATGTATATGCTTCTGTGCATATGATAAAGACTTAATTGGCAAAATCTGAAATTACGTATGCATGTGAAGGGTTTATTTGGCTCACTCCTTCGATAGCTATTATCATTAAATTCTATATTTTATTTCAAGTCTATAATCTTATGCCAATAAAGAAAAATAAGTATCAGGATTTTAATCACTTCTTTAAGTACTTTAATTGCTATATTTTTTTCCTTTTCCCTCAGTAACATTGGATTTGGGGTTTGGTTACCTTACAGCCACCATGATTTATTTCATTACTTCTGCTGAGGTATCTACTTCCCAAAAACATATGCAAATGGAGTGAAAATATTTTTCTGCTGTAAATCCATATTTTTCACAAATTTTCCATCAATTTTCTTCCTTTCATCGATTTTTTTGTAGTTTCGGAATCCACATATACGGTTTATTTTAAAGTGATAATAGCATCGTGAGCTGAAATAATGTTTTTCCCGTTGAAGGTGTAGCGTAAAAATAGCGTAAAATTTAATGTAGTGTACTTTACCATCATGGGTATCAAAAATTTCCATTTAATGTTTGTACAAATGCCTGCCGAGTTTGATTTTACCATACCATGATTTACTTTCTCGTGATTTTCAAGTCAAAGTGTCTAGGAGGTTAAGATGATGAAAAGTGCCCCCTGATATCTAGGAGGTTAAGATGGTGAAAAGTGCCCCCTGATATTTTGAGAAATAAAAAATATATACTTTAAGTGAATCCAAAATTATGTGTTTCCTCAAAGTTTCAGGTCTCAACAATGGAAAATAACCCCAAAAAATTTGAAACACGATTTTTAGTTTTTTTTAACCATATCTCCAGTTTTTATTTTTGTAAAATCGTTTTCTTGATTGTAAAGTGTTTATAATATTACTTTCTACCATTCTGATTTTTTTCAAAACTTTGGAACCAAAAACTAAACTTTTACAAAAGTTTGAAATTTCAAAATTAAATTAAAAATTTTTGTAAACAATAGACACGCCGAAATAAATATATGCTGTTACCCCTATCTTAAAGTATAATCTCAATTTTTTTCAGATTTTTAAAATTGGTGGAACACGGTAAAAATTAAGAATAACTGCTTTGCGCCATTAGCATCCATGTATTCCAGGAGGATATTTGATTTGATTGCTGAGAGCTGCGATTGTTGATCAGTTTGTAATAGGTCTAATCTAAGCATGAGGTGATTTGGCGATTTTCTAACACCCCTCCCCTTTTCCCCTTAGTGAGATATCGTGAGTTTTGCTCGACCCCAAACATTCAGTCACTCGGTGATTAGATCCTAAAGTTGCTTTGGAAAGGTAAGGGTATCATTACACGTGGGATTGTTTAAATTGCGTATTTTAAGTGTAAATACGTTAATCTATGCATCATTGCGTTTGATTTATTAACAAAATAATTTGTTTAATTATTTTTAATAGAGAAACACGTTTTGCTGACCAAACCCAGTTTGCTCGCAATTTTATACAATTTTCTGCGGAAACAATTTACGTGATACTTGCCAGCACCCCCCCTCCCCATGTAGGATTGCGTGTGAATCGGCTTGACATTCTCCCCCCCTAAACGCCTCAAGTAATTAATAGATACCCACTTATACCTTGAGTGAAAGTTGACTTTTAAGGGTTTTTGATTCTCGTGGTGTATTTTAAGAGGTAGTCATTGCCTGTAAACAATTTTCTTCTCTATTAACTTATGGTAGCTATTTCAAATTGATTATACATTGGACTAAAATTTACGTTGGCTGATGAGTAATAATTATAATTTTTATTCTGCCGTAACAAAATACACCACTTCAGGTTATGCAATTTCATGGAATTTAATGGAGGAATAGAGGTGCACCGAGAGGATATCTTGTGTACGGGTTACGATCATCCAATATTAATAGGCAGCGGCCCGCACTAATATACATTATTCTTCCTTTTCATTCAGTGCTTAAATATAATTTTTCAATATTTATTTTTACTAAATATTTCACTTTTTTCAAGAATTATTTAATAATTAATATTATTAATGCTGCATATGGTCACCGGGAGGTGAGAAAGGTGTCGTTATGCTATTATAATTACATTATTATGTTATTTTTGTCGTTTCCATTGGCGTAAAAACATTGGTTTATGACTATAGTTTTCGTTTATAAATTACCCTGGTGTACTGTGTTTCCGAAGAGCATATTAAATATGAATGCACTCGTTTAAGTACTATATTTATTTTTTTAATTACTTATTTATCAAAATAAAATGTCCTTACCACCCTTATGATATTTATCATGCTTATACGATGCCATTAACTTGCATTTGTATCTAACTTGAGCTTACAATCAAACACTGGAACACACGATTTTGGACAAAATTGAGATAAATTGATTAATTATCATCATTTTATTTCTTTCAACAATCGTAATATCGGCAATTTTATTTTGACGTTATCCCACCTCTGAGAAATTTCGAGGGAACATAATTGTGTCCTGAGTTTTCCGTATTGTCGCCAATTTTACGATGACGCCGCGCGCCGGCATCCACGCCCGTTGGAAGATTCGGCGTCGCAAATTCGACATAGGCAGTGGCGCGGCACGGCACGAGTCTATTTTCGCCTCTCAGGCCTTGATCGATGGTGCCCTGCTTAATTCTCACGGACGCGACAAGATGGCGAAGAGGCGTTACACGCAAGGACGCGTTCGGTGGACCCTTGTTCCGTGCCTCTGCTCCACGCTTTTCCCATGTGTGGGAGCTCGCTTAAAATATTCCGATTTGTCGTCACCACAGCGGAGTCAAGGTTGGAAGGTGAAGGATGATTTTTTCCCGCCGCGAAGAGAGGCAGGTGATGTAACCGCGCACGGAGTTGGGGTCCCCCCGGTGTGAGGCAAGGTTCACGCGTCAGGTCTGCCACCGAGAGTGAGGGAGCGCCAGCTAAACAACTTTCTTCCTCGGGAGATTTTTGGAAGCAGGCACGCCCAAAGGCTCTTGTTTCGGTTTGGTGACATTTTCATAGACCTTACGATTTCTTATCATTTGGGTTACGTTCCCCAAATGTGAGGCCTGGATTGCTTGGTTTGTTCACGTAGTTTTGGCATCATAGCATTAGGATTTTTTTAACAGATCTCCTTGGTCTCTTGGAGGTTTGTTCACTGAATGCAAGGGATAGTCAGAAGATATTGATATAAATACCAGTGGTAGACACATAATTCATCGTCTAAAAATAGAAATTTTAATTTATTATTCCAGGAAACAGCAATATACTACTTGAGTCTACACCGTTCTATCTCCTACGATTAATTTACTAAGGTTCTCAATCCTTTATCTAGTAAATTTAAATAAAAATAATCAATCGGAGTTTTTCATATGCCTATCGGGGTGTCAATGATGAATACCTTCAGACGATTTCCGGCCGGCTTATTATTCAAGAACCCATATTCAAAAACAGACTTGTTTTATTCGCGTATAATTGTTCAATGAAAGCTCCACCTTTGTTACTTTTCTATTTTAAAAGTGTATTTTTCTTTAATGGCGACACATTTCCTCATTCCGGAGCGTGTTTTTCCCGCAAACAAACGATTTTAAATAAGCACAGACTTCCTCCGGAGTTGTGTGTATTTTTTTATCAAGGGCAAGGTTCTTCGAAACTCTAAGTCAAACAATATGGATTTTGCGTTTCGTATTAGCACCTAATCTAGTGAAATTGAGAAAAACATTACGAAGAACCTTGCAATTGCAACAAATTCTCCTTGGGCAAGTTCTGTGGAAACAAAATTCAAACAATTAGTACATGAACTCTCAAATAATATTTCAATATGTATTTAAATTACTGCAGTAATTCATGAATAAATAATATAAATAACCTGATATCTTTAAATATTTTTAATCTAAAAAAACACATTGTGATATTTGATAAAAAGTACTGTAAAAATTATTGGCCGAACTTAGACAGTCAATTCACGTGAACCTACTTGTATTTTTCATTCACTTACTCTTTAACAGCTGTTAACGGTATTGAGGCTGCTTGCGGGGCAGTACAATACACATATAGAGCTGCTTCAGAGCTGTTAACGTGGCTTATTTGTATTTATCACGTGGCTCATTCACGGCATTACTTTTGTTAAGAGTGCATCCCATGCCATAACCCATGAGTGGTCGTTGACTGCAGCGTGTGAATTGGAATTAACTCAAGTACGAGAATGGCAAACAAGAGAGGAGCGCTTTCCGCCACGAGGCACGGCGAGCAGTGAACTTGATCGAGATGGAAGGCGGAAAGCCATGTAGTCTAGTTTGCGGGACAAACGAGGGATTTCTAGTTAGCAGTAAGCGTTCCACTGCGGCTGAGTGCACTCTCGTATGTTCCCAACGGTAATTCAGCTCATACTCAATAGGGATGCGTTCGGGAAGTGTGACGTAATTTTTTCCGCTTAAGGTCCCAATTATTATCCCGCTTATTCATGTATAGCCAAAGTTGCGTTTGTCTATTACTTCATTCTACATCGTAGTACTCGGGATGACCTCTGCACATGGTATTGCTTTAAGAGTTGTAGCATCAGAATCATCACTGTAACTATTTTCCTTAAGCACCTGTCTAGAATCTGTCGCAGAACCCTGAAGAAGCTAGAATTCGTAAAGCCCAAGTAGTCTTGTCCAAGAATACCTATGTGACAGAGCCCCTAAGAATTTGGAATTCGTAAAGCCCACGAATACCAAATACGTCTTAGTTGTAAAGTTTGATTCAGTGAGAACAATATTCAAATACTGAGGGCATGAACTCCCAAATAATATTATAATATTTAAATGACGACCTTTATTAATGGATAAATTAGAAAGTTGACCTCTATCTCTAAATACTTTTAATATAAAAAACACATTTGGGATATTTGATAAAATTTAACAATAGAAAGATACTGTGTTACAATCTTTGCTTATCGGGGAACAGCTGTGCTAGTAAGAAAGAGTGCCAGCATTCATATGACTTTTAAGTATTTCTACTTAGTTGTTGGCTAATCATTTGCAATTCAGAATGCGTAGGGGAATAATTGAAGCTAAAGGTTAAGAAAAATATATCCGTACTAAAATGCCTCTCAGTTATCTGGTATTAGCTATATCTTTCCCTCGTGTAATACCTTCTCAAAACAGGAAGACCTCGAGTTAAAAACATATTTTCCTCTCCTCTAATTGTTGCGTTTATTTTGTAATTATCGTGTCAGAGTTCACATTCTAGAAGTTTTTCAAAGGTAATTTAATGCCTCCAATTTGTTTCTGGCAGCACCCAAGGTCATATATGAGATTGATTTAATATAGACACTTAAGAAAATTTTGCATGGTAATTGCTTTAAGCATCAGTCTCTAGGGCGTCGTAATTTTTTTCATTTAATTATTTATTGAGAAATAGAAAATAAATCCGTATTAAATCCCTTTAACGGTTCAAGCGGTTGGAATGTGATTTTAATCGCGCCGGGTTTTTTGTGATTTTATCAAAGCACCTTGGTATTTATTTTTTTCATTGATGATGTAAGATTGCTTTGACTTTCCTGATTTTTGCAATGGTAGAAACTTTAGATATGTGGTAAAATATGAGACACCACAAAAACCGCTCCCTCTCGCAGTTCAGTTGGCAAAGCAAAAGCGTAGTGTTAGCTTCCAGAATGGTTGCAGTATATATTTTAGTTCTAACGAACTCATTTATACACTTCATCAGGAATTAAATTCTTCATATTTCTGCAAAAACTTTATCGATTTATGATGTTTAGCTTTACGTAAACTTGTAGGAAATGACAGATCAAGTTTTCGGAACTTTTTCTCTAGCGGATACCGCACTCCTATCTAAGGTTAGCATTCTAGTTATCAATTTTTTTGGCAGAGTTGGTAATTTATGCGGCCTTTTACCATTGCAGACAGAAAAGTGATGTTCAATCAACGTATCCTTTCACGACATTAAGCTACAAAACAGGCATTTAATATGTCTGCAAGGAGATTATCAGTACAGCCATCGGGATTCATTGGGATATATCCATAACTATTGGGACAATATTACTAAAAACACAAGTGCTTAAAGTGAATATAAGCTTGCTAAGCCCTAAATTTATTACATATTCCCTCTGTATCTCAATCGATATCTGAATTTGTTGCGAAAACCTGTTTTTAGATGAAATTATAGGCATCTTATTTTTTATACATGAAGATGAGTTTTAAATTGCTGGGATCTAGATTGACGAACTATTTTGAAATTAATCATCTCACGTTGTTGCTTATTTATACTTTTAAAAACTAATTAATAGCGTGTCTGGACCCCGGTGATTGAATCACGAGCATAATGGTCAACGAAAACAAGGCTGTTACTCCAAACTTCTATAGTGAGACTTAGCCACCTTAACGGCTCCTTTTTGTTGTTTTCTTTGCTTTATCTTTTCTTATTTTCTGGAAATAAATTAATCATTGGAAATATACTTTGAGAAATATACTATGTATTTGAGAAATGAAGACAAATGTTGCAAATAGAGTTACTTCCATTTTATTTCGAGCTTATTTCAGGTAGTGATCATTATAATTTCTAAAATGGTGAAATGATAACTTCTTCCAACAATATTTAAGCTCCTTTCACTTTGCGAAATAGTCTTTAATCAGCAATGGACTAAGTACTAGCGATCGAATATTTGTGTCGATTGGTTACATGAATATGGCGTGGCATCGATAAATCAAGTAAATCGCTTCCTCTTCCTCGTCTCCATAGTTTTTTTTAAGCTTTTATAATGATCACGCGACACATCTCGATTGATATTGACCTTTGGTGGTCACCTGTGTCGGGAATGCGATGTGGTATTGAAGGTTTGAGGTCATCGGGGAAGAGCCGGCGGCTGAGATGCGGAGATACACTTTCTCCGATCGCTCATTTTGGAATTCGATAATGATACCCTAGGTTTTCTTCTGCAAGGGCGTCCTTGTGGAGGGTTTTACGAGATGGTCCAGGTAGTGTTAGAGCGGAAAATCCCATGGGGTCACCACGCGCCCAATACATAGGAATGTATGCGTGTTGACTTTGGGATTAACCGTAATCAGTCTGTCCACCAAGGGCATGCGGCTCATATATCTTATCGGCATCGGGTCTACGTCATCTGTCTCCTCGTGTCAAATACGTTTCCATCGCCGAATGTCAATTCAAATGGAAAATTAGATGGCTAGAAAATACAAAAATTGCGCATAGCAAGATTCACTGTATTTGTTTAACGGACAAGAAAAAGTCACAGGTTCAGATTACATCTTACTCACTAAAAGTTATACTTTCATTTTCCATTGTGGAAAGGCATCGCAAAGTAAAGCCTGACGTTATTGGTAATAGATGATAAGACATTGACTCAAAATAAAGAAGAAAGAAAAGAATGGAAGCAGGATGCATTAAAATATCTTTCAGTGGATGGTAAAATCTGAGCTAATAGATGTACAGTTATTGGAACTGCACCAAGGGAAGCATGAAGCAAGCAAAGGAGATTGCAGCAAGAGTGGATTCAGACGTTAGAATGGGGAAACCTAATTCGATTCGATAAATTGAGTGTTTTCACGGTGAATATTCTTGTTCATTCACGCGTTCTTACATTAGGTATTTACTCGTACGCGTTTATTTACCGTGTAATCAGGCCTTTAAAAATTTTATTGAGCCGATATTTTTGAGTGGATAACCCTTAACAGCGGTAAAGTCTTCATGGCGTGAGCCATCGACTCCAGTGTTACTACACGTGCCGTGGTAAATGATATATCTTGAGTAAACATGCGTGAAGGCGGAATTAGATCCCCCTAGTGGTCATCCGAAACTTATCTGCGCGACCACACTCGTGAATTTCCATTGCGTTCGACTCGCCAGTAATTGCACCAGTTGATGTGACGCGCTCCAGTTTTTCTGGCGTATACCGTTTCGCTGTTGTTTTCCGAACGAGGCATCTTTGATGCCATTTCTTCCTTGGACCACGTCAAAGATATTGCGGCTGTGGTGTCGCGTTTCTTCGGCTGACGTATGTGTGGCTCTAGTGCCGCTTTTAATTTTTTTCCCGCCAAAACGCGTAATTGGAGATAAAAGTCGAGGTTTGAAATAATATTTTGATGTAATCTAGAACTTCAGGCTGTCGTAACTCGCGTTCTTTTATCAGCAAAACACGGTGTTTGCGGATGAAGGTTGACTTTACGTCATCGCCCGACCCTTGGAATCAGTTTTTATTATACCTTACTTATTTTATTTTAATTTATACTCGGTTCTCATTTTCTAATTTCTATTACGCGGTACGGATGATACGAATTCACTAGTCATGCTGATTATTTTACTGATTAAAAGAATTTAAAGTCCATCCATTCACTTTGGTCATCAACGTGGCATGCATTGATTGAAAAACGGCCATAAACGATTTGCTCTGACCATCAACCCTCCTGGTCGAAGTCTTTAACAGGGTAGTATTAAAATATGTTTTAAATTTCTATCCAAAATAAATATTTAATTATTTAGGGTGAAATGTATAGTGAGGAATAGACATAAAACATCACTTTTCAAAAGATATTAATTGAGCATTCAGCGATTAGTCACTGGTTTCTTTTCCCTTTTCATAAGGAACTAGCAACTTATAATTTTACATCATTTACCGGACTGGAATAAAATCATGTGCTTCATAGAGACATTAAAAAACAAGGAGTGTTAGAAACGCGTCGGATAGACATTCTTCCACCGTTAAGTGTTTTTCCATGACTTTTAACCTTTACTTCACCTCATCGTTATTTTGACATAGAATAGGACGTCCAAAAGGCATTTAATTATGTTTTTACTCTCGCCTCTATAAGTTATTCTAAAAAATTCTTGATAGCTAAGACTTGTAAGTTATACAAAGGTTGTTGGGGTCAATTCAGCTTACCATTCTTTGGAAATTCATAAAAAAATAATGTTCATATTAAGAGATAATATCTTCTTAATTGACTTAGTTGGACTCATTTCAGCGCTTGTGCGTCGTATTGGAACACAATGGCTCAGAAAATGCCTAGAATTTCCAATGCTCAGAGTGAAGAATGCCAATATGCTCAGAATGCCCAGTTGGAATTTATAATTATAATTTTTTATTGATGCTTGTTGAAAATCGCAAAAGAAATTTGAGCTTTCAGAAGAAGCTCATTTTTTCATAAAATTCCTTCCTTAGTTATAATCCGCTAGACGTCATCATTAATATGAGTATTCTATTTTCGTCGCAATTAGTGATGCTATAGTGCTTATTGGCTTAAAACGGTCAAAAAAGTTGCTCTCTCTCCTTCCTTCAACCGCCAACTTGCAAGTTACCGATAGCTATCGTGTAACACCCGCTGCTTTCCTCAATAAGAATCCTTGTGGTTAGTTAGTTGTTCATTAAAATTGACAGAAATCAAGATTTGGAGATGGCTATTGTAATCTCACGCTTAGTAACTCCTAAATCCCTCCCCTTTCTATTGTGATATAGAGTGACTCTATATTGCTCGTTATGATCCACTAATTAGCCTCAAAGCAAACTATAAACGGAAATAAATGAAAATGCGATAGCCATTTATAAGTGGCATCGTGAGGGAATGAAATTTTCTGTGGGTGAAATCAATACTTTTCTTAGTTTATTTTGCAATAGAGGTCAAATTGTCTTCATTAATTAATATTTAACCCTTTGAAGCCAAAAATTTTCCACTATGAAGACCACGGGTTTTCAGGTGGACCTTTAATATTTACTTAATATGTGGCCCGATTTCGTGAGAGTAGTATTTTCGCGTTAGTCTTAATTGAGTCCATACTTTCAGGACTTGAGGTCACACTGTTTGGTATCGAAAAGTTTTGTTTTTGAAACAATCATATATGTTCCTTGCCTAACGCCTTGTAGATATTATTATCCTTATTCTTCACTCATTCTAAAAGGGCTGTTCAAAAGTTCGCTCTGCGGTGCGAACCTTATACCAATCCTCCTTACTAGGTCCTCTAATACTAATGCTTGTATTCCTATCAGATACAAAATTCCTAATGGCATTGGTACAAATAAAATAGTATATAGATGAGCGTAATAAAGTTTTCACTTGAATTCTTCACTATTTTAAACATGGTTTGCCCTTGACTTTCATTTCATCAGAGAAACAGGCGTAATGATAATTGGGAATAGAAAAAAAGAAAATAACCAGTGAATCATTAAAAAAAAACCTGGTTATTTCTATGGTGATAGATGGCGATAGTTTTTCCATTGATTATACTTACAGATATATTGTATTCCTAAGCTGGTTGTTTTGGAAACTCTAGCAATAACGGTAGTGCGTCCTCAAGTGTTTATTTGGTTTTTATATCAGTGCTAAATTGGCTGGTGAAGGAAGTTGAAATATTTGCTCAACCGAAATTCCTCTTATGGAAGATTGCGAGAAAAATGAAGTCACCTGCATGGAAAATCTATCATTTTGAACATCAAATCCTAAATCATGTACTCCAGAACATGAAATTTACATTTATGCACACGTGTTCAAAATACAACGTATTTGATCTGTTATCAATAGGTAAAAGTTCGAAAAAAAGTAGAAACAAATACTTTTCTGATTACTTTTGATGCATGTGTTTTCCTTGAATGAGTTTCAAGCTCACAAATTTTGCTTTAATTCAACGTTGCCCAAAGTAGTTGTGATTGAAACGCTGCTTATGGAATGGGTTCGACCCAATCTTGAACTCAACTGAACTGCTACATTGTTTGAGAATTGCTCAGCTCAGGAGGTGAAGAGGAATTGCATCGTTAACCTAAATGATGGATAATGGTGATGGTTTTTCTTGACGTGAAGAATGTACTCAATCTTGAATATTCCCTTTTCCGAATGTAATCAGCCGTGACAATGCAATTTGCGATTGAAATCACTGCAGATGTTGCGCCTAATTCCAGTGTTCGGTGGTGATGATCCGCTCTGCTCGTCTGCTTGGAGATGGTTCGATTAAACGCCACTGTATCCCCAATTACGCGTCGGTCGGCAAAAGATTATCAATTCCCAACGGGGTTCTACGAATCGTTCCCCGTCAGACTTCTATTATTATTAGTCGGGGCGAATAATCTTGCCATCGAGGATAGTATCGATAAAACCGAAACTCCTCAATTCCTCATCCCTTTAAGCGGCAATCCCTTTTGTGTTCCGGAAAATACCGATGCTATTACCGTCAACGGGAAACCAAGAAGCCGTTTCTAAGAAAGATGGTCAGAGGAACTGAGTACATTTCAAAATACGCTCCTTCATTTGTACCTCATCGATTTAAGGCCACGAAAATAGCATTTTCGTGGTATATTTCCATCCAAATTGTATTTTAAAGCGTGTATTTATAGACTGAATCCTATGCCGATATTTGCTCAGCGATATTTGGTCCTAACTAGTTCGATATTTACACATTTTTAACATTAGCTGATATCATGTTTATTATGCCGTAATAATGACGTTAAAAGTAAAAAAGTCTCGTCACTGCACTCCTTTTTTTTAGCCATTATCAAAAAAATACTGTCTTAAAATCCTGGTAGTCCCGCTTGAAAGGGGTGCTGCGATTGAATTAAATTTCTAGAAAAAAATATGAACTGAAAATTATATGCGTATTATTGTCCAAATTCCGCAAAACCTAAAATACTTGTATACATCAATTGATCTCGCTGTGACTTCCCTCCGTGAGCCATCCAGAGGAGAACACGTTCACCGAATCGTTCTAAACTAAACGGGACGCGGAGTTATCCAGTGTATGGAATCTTGAGCGAATGTTTGAAATTCGAATTTATATGTTGTCGAGGGCAGGCCACTCTATTACTCCATATCCATGCATTGAAAACTAGATAGTCGCCAATGAACGGGTAAAAGTGCATAATTATCCGTTGACCCGGAACAGTATCCTGCATGTTACGTCGTCGTGGGGTCTTTCAAATCTTAAACAGCCATGAGATTGAAATAATTTGAGCAAAAAAACGTCCTCATCACTCGTAAATGCTAAATGAATCGTGAATACGGTGGTTTCCTATCATTTTTTTATTGCGTAAATCGAAGGATTATTACTCCTGGAGTACGCGTTTCCGCTTTTAGACTTTTAAATGACGATATATATTTTTCGCGATTAAATGAAAAGTGAAAATTTTCAACCGCGCGAAAACGCGACGGCTAAGTATGAATGCTGGGAAAAGTCCGTGTGACGTCATTCTGGTTCTCGCTGTCGCCGTGGGAGTTGACCTCTGGGCGAGGATATGTGCACCGCTGCGATGCAGGCTGCTAGCCGGTAGCAGAGTACCCAGCTAGCAGGTAGCGCTTTGCTTCAATAAGGATTAGTAATACCCTATCAAACGAGGGAAACTTTCCGACCATAGGCAGTTTTAATAGGTGATTATTAAGACATGTTTCCCTGAGCTCTGTGCCTCGTGCATGCATTGGTAATCTCAGACGATGTAAAACTCCTATCTATTCGTATAGAAACTAGGTCCCTGTGACGTCACGTGGAGTGGAATCGCATGGGCGCCAATCTGGGCTAACTCAAATGCGGTTAAAATTGACCATTGCCATTCGTCTAAACTGGGATTTCTAAAACCAAATAATTTGTATATTATGAATACACTAATGGTGGGTAACGAATCGCAATCAATGCCTTTCATTTTCTTTGATGAAGAAAACTACCCTATTTACAACTTGCGTCTCGCGTTGTCGAGCCCCAGACACGCTTTCGAAAATAGGCTAGCTAGTGGAACATACACTGTCGTAGTATCTATGAATATGGCCGTTTTCCAATCCACATAGTATGCACTCATTCCCTCGTTCCCTTTCTCCCTTGCACCCTGCTTCCTTACTAATGCTCTACTAGCCCCATAAAGTGTGAACGGAAATAATGCGAACTATTGACAGTAACGAAATGTGAAGCGCAGGGTAGTGTTTGGTCATCTGGTGGTGATTTAAGAATCAATTTCATCTTTATACTTATATTTTTGCAGATGAGGGGCAAGAATTCACAATGGCGATATAATATTACGTAAAAGAGCTCACATAATAAACACAAAATTACTTGCAACTCCAGTTCGACATTTCTGAGTTTTCCATTGCCGCCATTTTCATGTCCACTTCCTCCGAGAGCACGTTAACGAGGGAGCATCCGCGTCCCCTTGTTCATTACCCTTCGTTCCCTTGCGCCCTCGCCGATTGGATCCTCAGAGGAAATATTGGATCCACCCTTGCTGTCGTCATATCTGTAAGTTGACGATCGAAAAGTGAACGCAGGGTGAATAATTGCGAATTGGAAAACAGCCTATGTTACCTGACTCAGTTCTCCTTATAAGATTAAATGAAAACGAGGTCCTTTGTGGCTCTTATCGAGTACATTAATAATTTACCTTCCCGTATGAAGGCCTGATCACATGCGACTTTCATTTCTATTCGTCGTCTTAAGTCCACAATCATAATATTGGTTTCACGCAGCTCCCATTCCGCTCTCCAACCCGCTAGCCTTTCCACAGTTTCGTGTTTCTTCTCTTTCATATTCATAATGACCTTTCCTATGTTACTCATTCTGGGCAGTCCCTGACCCTACTTCCCTTCCACATGTCCTTCGACAATTGTTTTTGTCAGCCAATCACGCCTCATAATGTGGCCACCTAAGTCGTCCCTCAATGTATTTAGAAGGATTCTCTTTTCTCCACTCTTCTTAGCACTTCATCGAGTATCTAAAGTGATATAAAGTCGTGTTTCCATTTAACACGCAATGCGATATTGACAATCCCATAATTTTGTCGCAACCGTTAACTCAATTATGTTAGATTTCAATTTAGTTTTATAGGGGCTGTTAAAGATCCTTTTCAGGAGAATATCACGACGCATTCATACACTCCGAGAAAATGAAATGTATTGTAGCGGAAAATAGTTTCTTACTCAAGGTCTGAGTAGTTCCCCTATTAAGACTGCAGACTTCGGTCGCTATCTTCTTTAAGTCGCTATTTTTTGTGATGCTATTTGTGCAATTGAAAATTCCGCTTGCATACATATACAAGTCAGAAGGTCATACACGCGCGTGGGGAAGAATATATAGAAACTTGAGTTATATCCTCCCCATCGTGGTGAAGGTAAACAGTTTTATCATCCTTAGTAGCTCATGCAACTTTAAGGTTAACACTAGTGGCAATTTCCCACGATTTGCGTAATCATTGTAAGTGAGATGGAGCAAGAAAATTGTTTCCTCTGACGTGATTTGAAAATGTGTAGAAAACGTTGAAATATGTGACCCTTGAACGTGTTTCTTTTGTTCGAATGCCTGAAAAATAACTGCGTCTACAATTTATGGCTTATATAAGCTTTCAAAAAACATTATTTTGGTGCTGCTATACTTATAATTTGTTCACGTGTCATACTCGAGGAGAGGTTTTGATAAATTAGGAGCACATGGACAAAATTTCACCTTCAGTCAGTACTCTCTCGTCTTTATATCTAAGGACGTTCGAGGTTACTCGTTATCACTTTGCTATGTTAGATTGCTAGCTGCTATTTCATTGTTATTACAATTGCATGGTGTCATAATCCTTTATGTCACATCTTTCGAACTTATATAGTAAGTGTGCGATTTCTAAAGCAACAAAAAGCTTCATACTGGACCCTCAAAAAATTTAATCAAGTGATTGGCCGTCAAGATTTCAAGTCACCTGGACAACTTCAACCAAGGTAACAAACGCGTGGCCGCCAGAAATTTTGAGATTTTTAACGCTAATTAAACATTTTGAACAGGTGTGCCGACTTATAAAAAATATTGGGGGGGCCCATATTGGGGGTCTTGCACCTGGAGATTTTATAGATATTGAGTTTTAAAGTTTTTGCATTTTAAAAGAGTCATAAGATCAACGTCAGAGCCCTGAAAACTCGACTCTTGATAACTCGACACTCCGGGAAAAATTGACAAGCCTGACACATATTTTCCTCCCCCTCATAATGAATTTTTGAGGGAGCTCGGGCCCCCTCCAGCCCCATGGAGTCGGCGCCACTGATTTTGAACAAAACGTCAGACACTGATTGAAAAGGAGGCTTCATCATTACTGCGAGTTGAAGACGCCGTCTCTCAAAATATTGCCAGTCATTGCCAGTATTCAACGCACGAGGCAATATTCCCTTAAAATACAACCGAATACAGTTACGTTTAAAGAATATCAAAGTGGCATTAAAAAGCAAAGAACTTCCATGAAAACCTATGCTAATCAGAGATCAAAAGAATTAATTAAAGGTTGGGGATGATATCCACTTTTAAAAAATTTCCAAATGATTATTGGCATCCAGCTGTTATTACAGCAGAATCAGAAAATTGTCCTAGGTCATATTACCTTAGGACATTTGATGGAAATATCTATAGCATAAATCGCCATCATTTGAGGCCAAAATATAATAGCTCGAAATCATTTTCACAATCGGTGCAAAATTACACTAACCTAGCAGAGCCCCCCACTTCCAAGGCAATTCAAGGAATGAGCTCTCAGAACTCAAGGGCAGGACAGGAGGACCAACAACTATCAACGCCAAAGACTAATAGGTCGAGGTCGGGCCGACTTGTTAAGCCCCCTAAAAGGTAGTACTCCGACTCAGAGTATCCTTGATTGTGTGAAAGTATCCTCATATATATGTACTATTTACAAGAATGTTGCTGGGTTCATTATAATTATATCAAAGGTTATTTTTGTTATAAAGGAAGGGAGATATTGTATAGATGTCGCCATGCTCGCGTGTTGTGTTTTGTATTAGGCTAAGCAGTCGTTCTGTGGTGACCATACTGTTAAGACCATGTAAGACGTTAGACACATAAATCTACAACAACAACTCGATTACTATTAAGCGGGATCCTTTCAATTATCATGGTGACAAAACTACCGTCCCCAGCGATAATACAGAGCATTTTAGCCCTCGTGAAAACGTGTCTTGGATAAAAGTTTCTATCCACTTGCTACTCTAATATTTCCACACGTTTGCAACGTATATTATAGCCCTATCAGTCCTAAAACTGTTGATTTTCTCATCACTGTCGATGTTATGCCTGAAAGTATATCATTTACGAGTCACATAGTTTTTCTTCGGTCTAATTTAACCCTCTGCTCGCCAACATCGGATCTTACGACGCAATGATTTTCATCTTGCCGTCACTATTGCGAATTATATGCTCGCATAACCATTGTATATTGTCTTATGAAAGCCATGCAAGATTATAGGGTGATGTGAGAAAATAATATACTTGCTATCATATATTTCTTGATATTCCTCTATGAGGTATTTACCTCAAATGTTACCCAGGTTGGGGAAGACTCAGTAAAAAAAGAGACACGATTTTAATGTTTCGGTGGCACTACCATCTTGGTAGTAGTACCACCGAAATGTGGTCGTGTCACCGAAAATTCAAAGGCGAGTGATTCTCTCCTTTTTACTGTGTCTTTTATACTGTTTCTTTCCAAATCTCGGTAAAATTTGTGATATATTTGCTATTGATATATATTTGGAATCAAGATAAAGATAGTGAGGATCTTCTATAAATGCAGTATCCCAAATACTTATAATAGGATTAAACTTTAACTAGTGAAAAAAGGGAGACAAAATCTCCATCTTAATACATTATTTATGGGATGTTATGAAAGCTATCTATCAACATAAATTGAAGTGATTGCATTTTATGCTGCAGTTTCTCGCCTGAACGCAGTAAATCGTTTTAATGAGTACTGCGATTTAATGCGTCCACTCTCTTCTGCGGAAACCATGCCATCTAAATCATCCTGGAGACGTGGCAACAAAAAAGAGTTATTATGGGCATTTGGGTTCTCCTAATGATGAGCAACAAATCTATCAACAACTGAAATGATGTCAAAACACCTCTTAAATCTTCCTACGTCAGAAATGGTGAAATGAAAATAATTTCAAGGTGAGCTTTGTGTATTTGCCAAGACTTGATTGTTTGCCGACGTTTTTTATCAAAAATATAAATAGAGGTTCTCATATAAGTGGAAGAGGGAATAACCCTTGACTCGATTCCTCGATGGTTAATATTAATTTCTTTGCTTCTAAGAATTTGTCAGCACTATTTTTCAACAAATATCACGCACAACCCACGGTCTCACTGTCTATTGACGTCACATTTATTATTGTGGCACCGAGATGATTTGGTTCTCAAAAATACCAAACTGCGTGCATTTTTTAATCTTTTTGCTGTGCATACAGGAGCTAGTTCTATAGCATGTTACTACATAACTATTACATTTAAAAATTTTGCCATGAAAAATCGTCTCATGCTAACCAGGTGAATCAATTCGTTGAAATTTTTTAAATTGCATGGCACCCACAATTGCTCAACAGTACCAACTAGTTAGCAATTATTGCCTTCTTTGGGGACGAATCTGGTTGCCGAAAAATGTTTGTGCTGGAATAAGAGTTGTTTAGTGAAGTATTGACACGAAATTATTTCCCTTAAAATCTGTGCTAAAATTTTCTAAACATTCATTGAACTACATAACTATTATTTCATGAATCCTCCCCTGAAAATGCCGAATTGCCCGGCTTCCCTACTGATATGGGCGTTAATTCTCAAATGCTGAGATATAAGTGTATAAGATAAATTCCGATGCCATACATAGTACTTTTTTCTATCGTCACCTGAAAAAATATTTAATTGGATGTAAATTTTGCTGTTTTTAAAACACGAGGCTCGCGCGAGAGTCTGGTTGTTTTAGATTCATTTCCTCCTCCTGTTCTACCAGCTAACGTATCATAAATAAACAAACAATAGCCCATACTTGTTATTATTCTTGCACGAATAACGAAAAATAATTAATAATTTGAAACACCATTTGTAAATTTAGCCTTTTTTTCTTTTTTTGTACCTAAAAAATGCATGCGAATTCCATCCTCTGCCAGGTTTTATTAATATATTGTATATTTTTTTAATGTCAAACTTTCGAATATTTTCATAAGGTCATCGGAAAATCACCCCACTAGGTGAAAGCCTGCATTCGTATCCATTAAACATTATTTTCTTCTCTTCCACAGGTCGTCTCGCCTTGATCATCGTGGGCATCGTATCGCTCATAATCGGCATTATTCTTGCGTACTTCCCGTGGTTAGACTACATCATCCTCAAGGTAAGTCAAACCTTTCTTTCCCACCTCAAACCAAAATAGGAATATTTCAAGTAACCTTTGCGGTTCCTATGCACGGAATGACGAGAGTTAAGAGAACTTCTGCTCGAGTGGCCATTTTTATTGACATATTTTTTGTTTAAAACGCACGAAATCGTCTTAAAATTATCAAGATAGTTACCTAAAGTCGACTTTTTCCAACTTTTACACGTGTCTGTATTATTGAACTTCACCTAAGCATTTGTCACGGAGATAAATGTTTAACATCCGTGTTACAGATTTATTTTGACAAGGGTTCACTATAAGTATCCCCAAATTTTCCATTTGATGGTGTAATTATTAACCGATTATTACATTGCAAAATATAGAAAAAGTAGACTGATTGAGGCGAGATAATGCGCTCCTTATAATGCGGTCGAATAAATTGTAAGAAATGACCTGATTAAAATAGCGAGGGAATGTTACTAATGTTTTCCTATTCGTTTTCCTCGACATATTATGTACGATTGTCAAGTGGTTATTTCTTTTAGACTTTTTTGCCTCTCAATTGTCATCCTGTCTTGACATGCTGCCATCATTAGTTTCAAATACATTCCCTGTGAATACATTGAAAAGTCACGTCGCCATTTGCATTTTGAATTATTACATTCTTACAGATGTGAGCGATTGAAAAACCGGCAAAAAATTTAAAGTTCGTGCATTTGTTTTTTGTGATTATTTTTAGTAATTGGCACCTTTATCAATTCCACTGTATTGTTTCCTGGTGCATATATGAATCATTTTTTTGCTAATACTTTGATTTTTTTAATTACCGGGGGAATTTATAATGGGTTATGTGCAAATTACAGTCTTTTCTATAATTGTTGCGCATGTTATTGTTCACATATTTCCTGTTGGGAGATCAATTGGAGTAAGTTCATAAGGAACATTAGTATGAAGTCAGAATGGACCTGAACCCCATTATGTGACGTATTTTACGCAAAAAGTAAGAGGATTGGTATATAAGTAACGTGTGTATCTAAAATCTTAGAACTGTCACGTAGTACAGGAAAGGTAACAATATCTGTTAGGGCACTCGTTTACAGAGGCTGATGAGTATTGATTATTGATAATATTATAAAAAATACGCGGGCTAAATTATGGCAAATTTGAAGTTTAAAAAACACCAGGTAATAATAATGATAGTTAGGTACTCATCTGAACCAGAGGCGTGATACATAAAAAAATAATCGTTCTTGTAAAAATGCATTCTCATAAAAAGTTCAAAAACTGAACTTTATATCATATAGAGTGAACTTGGCCCTGGTTCAAATCCTAATGAACTCTTACGATTTCTTTCGGCGGATTTTTTGCAGTTAAAACATGCTGAGTACGTAATGCGCAAATTTTCCACTACATCTGATTTCACATTCTAGATTTTAAAGAGCACGGGGCGTGGGTACGGGGATATCACAGATGGCCTGATATAGCACAGAAGCCAATGCCTACGCTAAACTGCTCACAGGGTGGAACTACGTGGAAGTAGACCCCGGATTCCAGCATCTCAACTATCCCTTTCGCAATCCTAATCGATGCTTTTACTCTTCTTCATACCGGGCCAGAGGGAAAATCGAGCATTTTTGAAACAGGAATAATAATAATAACAAATTTTGGGCGAGACTTTTGGGCTTCGAACGATGAAAGTCGAATCAAGGTGAGATTTACGGTAAAATTTTATAACATAAAAATAAAATGCTGAGACCACCTGAAAGTAAGAAAATTCTATTGAATTCGTCAAAAAATTATGATTGATTCCATTTTTCTCATCCATTGACTGCCGAATAATATTTAACGAGGAAATACCCTCAGTACATTTCTAAAATTCCTTCAGAAATCGTTATAAAATCGTGAACTTATCGACCGTGATTGTATTTAGAAAGATATGATCATGAGAGCGACGGCTCTCAACAATCAAATTCAGCATTTCTGTCTTAACCCGTCAAATAAATCATTTACTAATATTAAGTAAAATAATTAAATTAGTCCTTGCCATTTTTTGAGAAGAATAGAATATTTAATTCCCTCAGTGTTTTTTTTAAAGATGCATGGAGTAAGTGTTATAAAATTTTTAAACTAATGGAACGTGAATTTATTTGTAAACATCTTTGGTTTAGAACAACGGCCTACCATTATCGGAATTAGCATTTATTTTCAATCTATTCAAATCAATCAGAACTTTCCTTTCATCTCCAAAGTCAAGATAGTCCCCTGACAAAATTAGCCAGTATCCTTTAATTAGCTAATTTTTAAACATTTTTACAAATTTTTACATTGTTTATTTTCTCGGGCAATTAATTCTATAACTTTGGGGCCGTTTATACAAATGTTCGTTTGCAAATATTAAAATTTGGCTAAATTAATTGGACGCTTCCCTCTCTCAAATTAAACTTGTACATGCTGCCTGACATAATAGTCCATATCGAAATGATTCGACGAAAGTAAAAAAGGGGATGACACAAAATCAAGACTTCGCTCTAATTGCTGGTGACTTCAATGCGTGCATAGGGAGATCACGGTGGCATTCAGCCTGCTTTCGCGCGGAAGCTGCCATTCCTCCTTGACGTGGGGCGGAACTGCTTGCAAGATCTCACAAGCCCAGATTCCAGCATCTGCTCGACCCCTTTCGCTGCCCCGAGGGAAAAGCAGTCTCTCTCGAGGGAAACGACTCAACGACGACGCATCAAGTTAATCTTCCTCTCATGAAGTGGTGCCTTCTCTCTTTTTCAACCCATGCCATACTCACTATACAGGGCGTCCCATTTATCTTGACCAACCGAAATAACTTTTTATCCAGATGGAAATTCAAAAATGTGTCAAGCAAATGGCCATTAGCCGTCAGGGGGACATTAATCTGCATGACTGCCTTCTTTGTAGCTTTGTTATTTACAAAGAAATGTACAGCGGTATGTCTTTTTTAAATGGGACCCTATATTTTTTATGAATGACAGGTGGAGTAGTTCTAATACCCGCGGACCTGCACTAAGTGCTATTGAGTCAGTCATTTTTCATAACACTGTGTTTATGTTAATGGTCCACTGTGCTACATTTTTGAATGAGTCTTTAGGATAGGAAATGAATTGCCGAATAAAAAATATAGGGTGTCATTTTAAAAAGACATACCGCTGTTCATATCATTGTGAATAACAAAGCTACAAGGAAGGCAATCATGCTAATTATTTTCCCCCTGACGGCTAATGGACATTTGCTTGACACATTTTTGAATTTACATCTGGACATAAAGGTTATTTCGGGTGGTCAAGATAAATGGGACACCCTGTATTTAAGGCCATTAATAGAAAAAGTAGCAATAAATAAACCGCATTGGTCACTTAACGTAAGTTTCCGGTACCCATACACCAATGGCGGCGTTCGTGGAAAACATTAGGAGAATATTATTTTAGAGCCCCACTATATGTCCAGATCCGACAGAAGCGATAAATTAAGAGATATATTTTGCCGAACGGATATATATGGGAATCTGTTCTTTCCGCAGAAGCCGTAGGTCGCGGGTTCGAATCCCGCCCGGGTAGGTGGTCCCTATTCAGGGTATGGATGTTAGTGTCGTGCTTTGTTGATTCCTCCGTTGTAAAGGTCTCTGTGCTGTTAACGGGGAAGTTATAAATAATTAAATAAATAATAATAATGATAAACAAATGAATGCTAGTCGTAATCTTGTTTCAGCATTTGCTTTATATACGTAAGTGGCTGGTATTCTGTCACCCACTACCACACGCCTTTTCAGGCGGATTGCGGGTTAGTATGTGGATTTAGTTAATTTTTCTTCAAGTGCTTAATTCAATTTTTAACAATTTCTTTTATGAACCGCACTTCAGCTCTCGACTGAGAAAGCTCGATTTCCGTCTGTCAGGAACTCATTTTCCAAAGTAAGAATTCCGTACGTGTCTCGGTCGGGGAAGCGAAATGCGAGTGTAATGTCTTCGAGAAACAGTTTTATCGATTCAAGTCGATGGGACTCCTTTAAACTAGCCAACAATTAAACTGGTTTCCATTGGCGACCTAGATCAGGTCAGAGCGTGGTGCGTCGCGATAACTAGTTTTTTGCCGAGGCTCGTATCCCAGCGTGGTTATTACTCTCCCTCCGGTTCTTTCGGAGCTGAGAGTAAGTTAAATAACGGGGGGTTTGGAATTTCTATCGACATTTGCTTCCACTTCCAAGTGGATGTATTTCAATGAGGCCATCTATGAATGATTGACGTATATCGCACGTCGCATAGATTAGGGCTGATCTATGGAGTGATCGAGTGCTACAGTAGAGACTTTCTACGTTCACAAGAGTTAAGCTGAACTATGTGGAAGTTAAATTTCACAAATAAAACTGTTATTTCTTTTTCTTCCCGATTAACTTATACATGAGGTACATGTCGTTTCAAGGAAATAAATCCTTGGTAAGATAAAATCTGTTAAAATTCTAGTGAATCGTTTAAAACGTTTCAGAAATTGCTTTCAACACGTTGGACTCATTTTTCCAAATGAAAATTAGATGTATTTATTATTTTCGGGCGTAAACTTTTGGGAGACCATTATGAGATAATCATGAAAGTTACTATGTTTTCATCAAGAGGGTTTTTATTCGGTATTATCGGATGAAACTCTGTGGATTAAAACATAGTTGCTTTAATCACTATCACATATTACATATTTTGGTATCCCTAGTGACTCAATGTCCAAGACACGAAATATTTCCAAAAGATTCCAATATTTCGTATGGTAACTGCTCAAAGACAGCACTCCAATTTATGGAGAAACACACCCGAGCTGGTGTGTTCTAATTATTATGAAAGTTTTAAGTTTTATTCGGCTACATTTTATCAAATGTTGGAATGAAGAAAATTAAACGAAATAATTTATTTTCCTCGACAATAGTGAGAGTACTAGTAAGGAAACAAGTGAAAAGTAAATAGCTTTAGTGTTCTTTTACCATCGGTGGAGAAAGTGTCATCTACCTGTCACCGACTTGTAGTGAATTTGAAACCACTTTTTTTAGAGCAATGGAATGACATCATCGGATTAAATAATTATTTTTCATACAATTAAAATAAAAAATGAATTCGCAGGATTACATCAATACGCGTTATCGAGATGAGATCTCCTGATAGATATCAAAATATTATGATATCTATGCAATTGGATGACGTTTGTTATAAAAGGGAATTCTGAGGGTCGATGAGGTAGTTTTCCGAGAAAAAGCAATAAGGAATAGTGAGGAAAATGGCTAGTATTGAGAATGTTGCGAAGAAAGCTAGGAATTATGCTGAATTGAGCTGAAAGGTGGTAACGGGGAAATTGCATAGAAATCACTCTTCTAGTTAGCACATCTCTGTTTTCCAATTAGAACTTTTCTTCCATTGAATGGGAATTGTGTTGCCATGCGCAGGTTAGTTTCTTCTGTGAGTCGATGCTGGGAATATTCATGCTACTCTTACTCCTCTCAGAAATTGTTGTGCGTCAAGGTAGTGTATAATATTTTTATCGACCCTTTTAGAAAAGCAATGACACAAATTCTAGTACGAATGAAATTTCTTTTGAGAAATTAGTGCTGAGTTTTTTTCTCCGGGAACTTTGACACGCCACCGTTTTAAAACTATCAGGCCGATCTTAATAAAACTTTTCATGGGCATTATCAACTCAAAAAGTTGTTTATAAACACAATTTATGGTTGCTAGGTGATAATGAACGTTCTATTCCCGGCACTTAAAAGGCTACCCTAATAAATTGGCAATATTGCTGTGATTGGGCTTTTTTATGTAAAATAAAATTTAAAAATTATCCTTTGAAGTGACGATTAATAAATTAATTCTAGAGAAAAAAATCATTCGCGAATGGATTCGAACTCGGATCTTCCGATTTCCACTTGAGAGCTTTAGCTAGTTAAGCTACCGAGTTGTCGTTCAGCTTAAAAGTCTAGAATCTTCTAAAGAATTGATTTTGGGAGCAGACTCGTGTAGACTGATATATTTAAACTATGCCTTGCGGGATATCACCATAAATGTATTCATACTCTTAGGGGGATATGTTATTGTACAGTTAACTTCTCCTGTGACACCAATTGATGGAAAAATCTCAACGAGAATGATTTCAGTTTTGCTCCCGTAGCGTATTCAACCAATCCAATAAATGTTAAATTTCTTGGTGATAGACGTGCCGAGAAATCTTCCATTTGGATCCGAATCCCATTGAGTTACGGGCACCCCGTAAACAAAATATATTGCCTGATAGTGATTGCAAGCCAATCGAAACACGAGTAGTAAAGTCAAATTAAAAGTAGTAGTAGTAGTGAAATTAAAATTAAGTGTACAGTACGATACATTTGTGCATCATTCAATTACGAAAACCGCGCCGTGATTGTTTATTCTAATAAATACATTTTCATTTTTCCTTCTCTTTGCAGAATCTTCGACTGAGGAACGGAACCCTTGGATTCCACTACTGGCAGAAGCCGGGCGTCATTCGGCTCACTAAGTTGTATATCTTCAACGTCACCAATCCTGATGGTTTCTTGAACAACGGGGAGAAGCCCAAGTTGAACGAGCTCGGTCCCTTCGTCTACAGGTATGTGCTGTTTTCATTCGTCCTTTGTTCCGCGCTTATTTTAGGAACGACTCGCGACGATTTTTTTATGACAGACTACGAATAAATGCTACGTTGTCGGATGACTGTAGCCTCCACCCTTTTCCCTCGCGTCTCAATTATCATGCATTATTTTTGCACTTTAAACGGATCGAAGCTGCGTATTTTCACTCCCGAAATTTCGGTCAAAGTCATGTTTGTCGATGTCACATATGCGATAGGGATGTTGTTCATAAGTGGAATGGAATGCATAAAACTGGAATTAAATTCATAAAATTAAAAATGGAATGCATGAATAAACACAGCGTTATGAGACATATGGAAACAATTAATGGGGAAAATTATGGATGTGATTGGGTCTTAGTTTAAGGCCGGAACATTGATTTCGAGAAAAAAATTACTTTGTCTTTAAGAGCGTGACGAAAAATGGGGGAGTATGGGACGTAAAAAATGTTGCCAGTATGTTCATTTCCTATATTTTTATATGGAGTTGATATCACCTTAAAATATCAACATTTAAAATTTTTACTGAAGGAATACTGATATTTTTTCGATGTTTCGAGGTTATTTATATCCACTTTCCTTCCTTCCATTATTATTTTTACGATGTTCTTTATGTTTTAAGACTTCTGTGCTGCAAGTGTTTCATGGTTTTCATATTCTTTTGCCTCCAGCAACATTTCCCGGAATTAAAAAGGCAAAACCGAAATAACTCATTCGGAATTTATGAATTACCCAATTTATGTCGATCTAAAATAGCCAAAAATGAGAAATAAAGGATGTATTACTTGAGAAAAATTTTGCGTCAACACACATACAGGTGTATTTTGAGGTAGTTTATTGTATTTTTAGTTAGTTTTAGAGGAAGCACGATAGTTCTATGTAATCATAATTTTCTACGTTAAGGTTTTTGTTTTGCTTACCTGGAACAACCTCGTAGTTGACTTATTCGGAAAACTACGTATTTTTCCCCTGTGCCTTGAGTTTCACGGTGTACTTCACGTTATTTTCATCTTAACTGATGTAGGTATTATTAATAAAATCAGAGCGCCTGTGTACCATATTTTCTCATATAATTTAATAATAATAAAATTTAATCACCCATTACCTCCTACGCATTCATAAATCAAGAAATAAATTGTTTCTCTTATGCATGAGAGAAACAATTTATATCTTGATTTATGTATTTGACCGAAATAAAATATAAAACTCCCTTACTAATCGCTATAAAATATGTAATTGTTAAATAAAACATATCGATGGCTAATTTCTAACAACACGTATCTCAAATTCGGCCGGTATGAAACAGATATCTTAAATAAAGTGTAATAACATTTAACAATAAAATACAAGCAAAAAACAACTCTTTGTTTGCAAATGAAACGATCCGCCTACTATAGATTTTATTTCTAAAATATAGAGGTGACTCTTGCTAGTGACCACAAAATAGAAAGAAAACCACTATTGTCAACAAATGAAAGATAAAATTCACGTGGAAAATGCACTTCCTCCATCCGATGAAGCTATCGCTTCATTTGACATCGTGACATTGACGACGTAGCGCGCATAAACCCCGTAAAAAGCAGCATCTTCTGCTTGCCATACTCATTACGGTGGAATTTTATCCCTCACTCTCTGTGACTTTCCTCTGAATGTGCGAGAATAATGGTAAGCTGGAATGGCTTGGAATCTCCGCGAGTTTCTTCAAACTTTCATTCACGGTGTCTTCTCCGAGTGGCCGTAAAAGCGCAGAAAAACCCGGTGCTTGCGTGCCCCTTTTAAGGAAAAGACATGTGGTTGTGCAACTTTGGAATAGGTGGCGTGACTATCCTGCTGAATATCTATTTGATATCGGTCGCTTTCAGCGTTGACTTTGCTACTTGGGAAACTTTTTACTCGCCGGATTTGCAGTTGACCTTAGCTCTTCCTCTAATGGGAGAAATCATCTTCGTGCTAGAATATTCCATGCGTTCATTACTTTGCACCTCTTCTACGTCATTAAAACACCTTAAAAGCACACTGATGAAGAGGCGTAGGTATTCACCAAGCGTTGAAACTTTATGGGTTTATCTGAGTTCAGTAATATTGAATTTTAAATACAAAAAACGTTAATCGAAATTGGTAATATAATAATAATAAATTATTAGAGGTTATATCAAAATTGGAAGCTAATATATGGTGGAAGGGCGCCATAATCACAATGTAGAGACTTTATTACTTCAACAGTTTATATGGCACATACCGGTTTCGGCTTGAAAATCTGTTATTCACTATACCTGTAGGTTTTGTAGAGTACAATTCCGAATCAGGTAGAAAAAGTATATCGGAGGTGGAGGGAAATATAGGTCGGAGGCCATCTTCGACCTAGTGAATGGGCTGAGTTGTCAGCCAAACCATTGTTTGCTGGCAGTTATGTAGCTGTTTTGTTAAGATGAATATGAGAAATGCTAGTAGTTGCTTTGGAAATTTAATTGGAAAGGAATGTGGAGAGACGTCACTGTGACTGATTATTCGCAGGACTTGCAATAATAAACACAAACGCGTACCCATGATTTCATCCCTTCTTCGCACGATTGATTTTTCGCTTCGCCGCTCTCTCCACGATGTCTTTGCGTGTTGCCTAGCTTCCACGGCAAACAATATGAACCCACGCATTTTTAATTTATCGTATTTATTTCTAATTTAAGCCGAAATGATTTCTCAACTCGTATGTAATCGCTTGTTAGAATTGTTTATTGGACCTTTCATATGAAATTGAGGCAAAGGGCATAGCCGGATAAGAAGGTGAAAAGTCCCCCCTACCGGATATTTCCCGTACTTGGGGTATGCGATTTGGGATCAAATAGGACAAACCTCCCCATATTTCCAGCCCGTTATGTGCCCACCAGGGCCGGCTAGATCGAAAATACGATTTTCACTCTTTTTTAAATATCTCGGTCAAGAATGCATATTTTTTGTTTCGGTTTGCGGCATTTGAAACCTTATTTAATGACAAATATTTCCATTTGTTTTCAAAAACTTCGGGCCGGGCAAGAAGATATGGCGTCGATTTGAAAATTTCTAATGCATGTTTTCATAAAATTTTCTTGAGAGGGCCAAAAAGAAAAAACGTTTTCTGGAAGTGTCTGTTAAACTTATTTTCGTGCTACGTCTAGTTTCAACGCTGCGGCGTCATCCTTAGGTACAAAGGTTAAAAGCAATAAAATATCCTTATATATCATGTGGTTTCCGTGGGGGAGGAAGAAGGTAGGTGGAAGAGGTGGCTGGGAAATCTCAACTCGCATCTAATTCTTCTCTACTCGCTACCATATTTACGAAAGATGTCGTTCGGAGTGCGAGGAAATATATCACAGGTGTTTTGATTTTTTTCAACGAGCCTACCATCTTGGAACTCTCCTCACGACCCAGCGCTTTGGCTTATGGAAAAAATGAGTGTCTTCTTTCTTCCCCAGTAAGATAGTCTCCTCTGCTGGGTTACCGAATCTGTGACCTTCGTTCCGCGACGAGATCGTGGGAAAGCATAATAAAGATGCTATTTTGTTGGGCGCGTGGAAGTTAAGCGACAGCTAAGGTCATTTACGTCCGTAAAGGATGAGAGGATGTTTTGTTCGGGACCTGAGGTGGCCTGAAAACCCGGGGAAGTCTTTCGAACTTAGAATACTGATGGAAGTTCCAGATCATGTCCTTATTTCATTGCTATTTACGCATACAATCGTGCACAAAACTCATGTTTTGTTAGTTAGCTCTCTGTTAGATCTGCGGTAAGTTAGCTCTTCTGATAGATGATCCAATTAAATTTTCATGTATTGTATCTAGGACAGTCTGATGAACGGTTAAAGATAGAATTTTTGAGACTTGAGGAATTGTAGGGAGACTCGCCGACTATTTTCTTAATCTAACAATCCATGGGTACGAATCCCCAGTTTCAAGACTAAAATACAGCTTTCTGTTCACGGAACGAATGTGGAAATATCGTACCCTGCTCTGTCTTAATGAAATAATTTTAAGATCTTTTTTAAAATTAGTTTCAAGTGAAGTAACATGCTCTGTCAAACAATTCAATTATTTCGAAATAATAATTTAAGGACTCCATGATTTAGTGTGAAATTTATACTAAAGGAGATCCTGGCGAAAACTTCAGGTGGGCCAAAAAAAGATTGCTTGAATTTATGGAGCCCATAGTGTCACGTCATACATTGTTACATTTTATCCCTCGGTTTTGGAGCTAAAGAATACACAGGGAAATGTAAATCCTTTATTGTAGATGTTGCAAAAATTTCCTGTTGCGAAGGAAAATTAAATTTCCCACAAAAAGTGGACCTCATTCAAGAGTGAAAGAAAAGTATGTAGCCTTGAAATTGTTCGCCAGGAGAAATCATCTTAGCCGAGACAATACACCAGTTATTAATGAAAAAAATTGAATACTCGAGAAAACTTCACTAACTCTTGCTTTACTTTGTGGTATTCCATTATTAGTTTCGTGGATATCAGACAATTACTTATACCACTTATTATTTTATCAGGGCGCGACCCGGGTTTCAATGAATTATCATCATCTTCAGGCGCAAATTACTAAAATATAATAATTAAATATAAATATTATTATAGATAAACAAATCATAATTTGCGCCTGAAGATAATGATAATTCATTGAAACCCGGGTCGCGCTCCGATAAAAAATAAGTAATTGTCTGATATCCAGGAAACTTGGAATACTCGAGACTATGGCGTCAAATCATACATTTATCTTAGGAATTACTTTCTTAGGCTCTTTTTAAGTTACGCACTGGTGATTCAGATGCAATTTTTTGCTTTTTATTCAACTATTATTGAATTAGTACTCTTGCAGAAAAAAATTAACGCTAATCTAAAGAATTCGGACAGCTGATGAATTACTGTATATCATAATAGTTTAGGTCCTAAGTAAATAAAGGTCCTCTTAAGTTTGGTTTTGGCGATCGGATTGGTGCGGTGGCTAGAGTGTTGGCTTCCCACCGGCGGTGACAGAGAATTTTCAGAGACTGCCCGATCCCTGCTTGAATGTTGTGAGGAGGACATTTCAAGCGCAACACTCCGTCCGTCGGATGGGACGTTAAGCCGTGGTCCCCTTGGCGCCTTTCGTTAAGAGCAGGCTAATACCGACGCCGGGTTTCTCTCCACCCTTCCTTACCTTCCCTTCCCCCATGGCGCAAATGACCTAAGCTGTCGGTCGCCTCCTTCAAAATATCAAGTTTAGTTTTGGAATCATTCCGCATCGCTTCCTTCTTAACCCTTATAACCCAGAGCTGATTCTGGGATAAATAAAATTTCAAGATTTTTCATTGTGAAAACTTGAAAATTTTACACTCAACGATTATTATCCTGGCAGCTAAATATTTCGTCATTAAAACGTAATCTACAAAATAATAGGTAGTCTAGATATCTCCTAAAAAGAGCTGAACGTTTAAACATTTTTGATGTTGCTTAGAAGCAACATTGGGTTATAAAGGGTTAATTTATATTCATCACTATCGGAATAATCGTTACCATAGTAAATATACGTAGATAAGAGGGGAATGCATCTCGACACCTTCTTGAAACCTGTTGCTGCATCGCAGAGACGCCGTCTGGGAGAAGGAAGGAGCCTCAGGCTCACAGACGAAGCCATCTCGACGACTCTTCGTTCCTGGGTTCGCGAACCCTCTCGAGCCGTAGAGTACGCGTGTGCATAACGGATTCGCGTGGGAGAGGCGTAGTGTTTACTCTCTTAGAGGAGAAGGGTGGGCGATAACTCGTTTGACACAACGGAGTCAAGGGTGGTTGTTGGCACCGGCGGAAGAGCATTCTGCGGGAAGTGGCCGATAGGGACATTGGTGGGATTCAAAACCCGATCTATCCGTAGACGAGGCCAGTGTCACGATTCCCACGGGTACGTTTCACGGTGAAGTCGCAAGTGAGGGGGATAGATCCCCCCCAAAGCCTCAGAGAAATCAAAATAATGTTTAAAGCTATTGTCTAGTTTTGACAGCCAGTAAATTTTAACGTAACATTTTAGTGAACTCAAAATTTAAGTGCCAAGCACAGCTATAAGTTGAATATTGTTAAAGTTTCCGGCTTTACTTTGTGTTACGATGAAGTAGGAATATTGAAATAATAGGTAGTTGCTTTTTCCACGATTAACATCGACCATGGTTTTGACACTATTTTATCATCATAAAGGTTATAACAGTAGGAAAAACATGGTCAGCGTTAATAAATACTCAGTGTGGTACGTACAAAGTGAATTTAATTTTCCTCTATCGCATTAGTTCAACTGATTTAGGCGTAATATAGTGGAAGTTTGACAATCATGCGTACGACGGGTTCCGGCTCTGTGAGAAAACCTTATTTATCTTTGAGGGAGTAGAAACGAAAAATACAGTGAAAACATGAAGCATTAAATACTATCTAACTCATTCGCATGTAAACAGTGTGAGTATACGTTACGTGAGTATTTTTACGCCTTACGATAAATTTTGGGGTTAAAAAATGTACTTAAATATGAAAAAAATACTAATAACTCAGCAAAAAAATTTCTTCAATAGGTAAATTAATGAGAGATCTTTTGTCTGACAATGACTCGAGCAATCTTCTCGAACATCTTTTCATGGGACGAATAGTGTATTTTTCCAGTATGAGCACAGAAAAATATTAATGAAGAGATTTATGGATGTTGGACTATGAAACCGTGAGGAGAAACTAATCCGCTCCAGAGGTGTGAATTTTACTATTTGATGGATTTGGCATTTGATCATTTGTGTCGTCATCCGCCACGTCACCAATTTTCAGGTTCATCTCGGGTGTTGGCTTCTGGTCGGCGATAAGCGACGTGGGAATACGTATCGTTTCATGCTCTGGATACGATGTGATTTTAAGTTTCATTTTGTACAAAAAATTTAATCACCCTCAGCATGAAATTTCAAGCGCTTAACGAACGATTCAGAGCCATGGCGATGCGAAATTCCGTTACCAAAGAAATAGCTTGGATTAATTTTATGGTAAATAATCTAATTATTGTACATAGCAGATGTGTTTAACGTCGCAACGGGTTTGTGGTGAAAATAGATGAGTTTTCGTGCTCATTTCGGGCAAAATTTTTCATCTCGGCCATAGATCATTATTGTGGCATCCTAACGAAAACAACTAATATTAGACCATGAACTGGACGTTGCGGTATTTTAGATTCTCTAACGATTCTCAGTAAAGATTATTCTTACGAGGCCAATTAATGAGAGAAATTTTTGATGAAAATAGCTCTTCTGAAACACATTTTCACGGGTCGGTGAAGTAAAAGTGCATTTTTCTAGACCAACGCACGTTTTTTTATATTTTTTTACGTGGGTTTCTAGGATGTGTTGATGCTCCAAAAAATCGCTCGCCCCCGAAATTTTTAAGCATGAATTTCCCATGGCTTTTTTCCGATGGCTGCCACCGCTTCCTATCCGCCTTCCGATGAACGTGACGCTTTTTTGTGCGCGGGTGGTGCCACGTTTCGTGCGGACTTGGGCCCGCGTTGATGCGCTCACGGCGAAGGGCACTCGTGCGTCTGACCGTGGAGAAGAGAAAGACCATCGGCCGCGAAAAGTGGGAGCCGGGAGGAGGATTTTTTCAAATTCTCGCGATCAGCGAGACGTGAAGCCGAAAATCCCAGTCTGTCCCCGAAGTGACGTTGCCGAAGGGCGTTGGCTCTGTGGAGCCGTTTTTTTTTATTTCGGACATTCGCACTTGGTCGACAGTTTCCCATGGCTTCAGGGCTGAGAACATAGGGGTATCTAGAGGAAGTGTGCTGGACAATGATCGGAATGATTCCGCTTGGTTTTCATTCCGAACGGTTGATTCCGATTGGTTTGTAGCGAGATCGGACTTCGTTGAGCTTGGAAATTTTCTTGTATGGTGTTAGGCACGATATGGTGGAAGTTCGTAATATTATCAAAATGAGACATTGCAATATTTCCACTTAGTTTTATTATTACACAGCGCGTGCGTTTCGTAGTTACAAACAACATCATCATTATCTCACCTGATAATGATAATGATGACATGAGCCCTCGAAGTGAGTCGTCGGAGTGAAAATCATCAGCCACAAAAAATTCCGATCTTATTGCAAACAATTGCAACCAACCGTTCGGAATGAAATCGTATAATAATTATTCCAAACAGAGTCAAGTACACCCCCTTGGTCTACAGTTTCCCATTTTTTTTAAGGGTTGAGAGCATGGGCGCATTCAGGGGTGTAGTGGGAGTTTACTCTGATGAAAAAACGAAAACATTTGAAAAACTTATATTCTAAAGACCTTGTTACTAAAGAATATTTCAAGGCTCAGTCCACCTGTAAAACATCATTTTAAGATGAATATTTTTCAAAATTCCTGTATTCCTTGTATTGCTAGGGGATACATTTCGTAAAAGATTCCTTTTGATGAATTGGTGTAGTGATTTTCTTTTAATTACAAACATAAAAAATATGAATGAAAAGGTATAATTTTATAATCAACTCATGATATGACTGCGTTGTGAAATACAGTGGATACAAATTTGACTGATACTTATTAAAGCATATTTATTATCAATGTTCTAAAAGGCGTATTATCCTCTGCCAATTTACATTTATTTCCAATCGCTCATGATAGAGGGGGCAGATATTCGCTAAAGGTGGGGTTTCCACTGACATCATTCCAACTACATTGAATGCATTCAAAATTTGTTCTCAACATTTCGTCCGTAACTCAGTGAAGTTCCGCGCAATCGTATCATTCATAGGTTCTCATATGGAAAAGGGGCCTTTGGCTTTAGAACCACACGATCGGTAACGAGGGTTAAATTTGTGGTGGTTCCTATTAGCGCGTGCTCTTAAAAATACCAGGTCGATTTTACGGATGTTGGGCAGTGAAACCACAAGGAGAAACCAATCCCCCATGGAGTGTGAATTTCACAAGCTGTTGGAGTTGGCACTTGATAATCTGTGGCCCGTCACCAGTTTTCATTTTCTACACAGATGTTGAGCTCTGCTGGAGGAAAAACGACTTGGATCAATGGACATACTTGTCGCAGATTTTCGCTTTTCACTGGAGAAGATGAAGAATGGATCACTATCAGTTGAATACAACAAGTTCGCCATGAAAAAATACTTGACTTAGCCGGGATTCGAACCCGAATCTCTTCGAATCTCGGCTAAGTCAAATATTTTTTCATGGCGAACTTCATCCGTTGGTGTATTTAACTTTGCATCCGTGTGCGTGACTGCGTACAAAGTCACTTGTTTCTGCAGTGTTTTCACTATAAGTAGATCTTTCAAAAAAATCGTTACCGAAGCGGATTGGTATCAAACGGTTATCCCAAAAGTTTAATGCGCATACATTTCTAAATTTTTATAATTCAAGCATTAAACCAAAGTATATTTTTCCATAACTCAAATGTGTGGGTGCATAGTGTTTTTTTTATTTTAAGCATATTTGTTTTAACAAACAACTTTTAAAATAAGTCAATTGTTCCGATTAATCGATATTTTGTATCAAATCTCGATTTTTATTGAAAATTCGAGCTTTTAATTTCGATTAAAATCGATTAGTTGAAAAATCGATTTCCACCGACATTTTTCCATTGATATACGCATGGTCCTTATATGTATACGTAGTCCCATGGTCCGTATATAAAAGGGCCATGGCTCTACGTTTCGTATAGAAGCCACATTTCGACGGTCAGTTGTTAGGTCGCGCTCCTGCATGTAGTGCGCGGCGGTAGGTGTGCTACAACGGCTCCGGATTCCGCGTATTGAGAATCAGACGGGAGAAGATCGGAAAAATGGAAAAACCCGTTTAAAAAGAGGGCAAGGCATCCAGCGGTGAAATTGAACAGGCGACTCGGAGATGACGCTCTCCCTTGCTGAAGGATGTCGCGACTATGAAGGGGCAGGGCACTCTAGATTTTATTCATTCGATGTTTCAAAATCAGTGGAAAAGCGTCCTTAAAGTTTCGATTGTAGCCATTTAGGGTTTCTACAATCCCTGCCGAATTCTATGATTTTATGCGAAATATTCGTAAAATGCAAGGAACAGGCGCGTTGTGGTAGGTGAGAATTTACTCCCCAAAGATAAAAATGATTCTAGAAAATAAAGAAATAATATGGACGATTAAAAGAGAAAGTTATTCATGTAATCATTCGTTTGAGTTATAAGTATTGCTTTTATAGTACTAGTAATAAAGTATTTTATTAATAGTACTAATAAGATTCGTAATAATAATTGTCTCAATCTTATTTTTTGAATCAATTGTTTCGAGTGTGAATTTGATCCATTTTATGTAGCACGTATTCCATTTTCACTTAAATTTTTCATAGTAGCAGTTTAATACCAATTTTTCTCATTTAAGTTATTATTTAAGTACTCATTTACTCATTTAAGTATTATAATTTTTATATTTTATTTATTACTATATGCGATTTTAATATTTAGTCTCATGTCGATGTCCGATATAAACTTTTTCGATCGCTCTTTGTGGCAGCCCTATCACTTTCCTTCCAGTCGTTTTTATGCAGCATTATCGGCCAGGAGTGCAATTTCAAAACCTCGATGCAATAGGGTGGTTTCCTACTATATTTTTATTGCCTAAATCGAAAGATTATTACTCCTGGAGTGCACATTTCACGCTCTTAGATTTCCGAATGGCGATAACTATTTTTCGCGATTAAACGAAAAGTAAAATTTTTCAAGCGCGCGAAAACGCGACGGCTAAGTAGGAATGATGGGAAAAGTTCGTGTGACGTATTTCTGGTTCAAGCTGTCGGCGTGTGAGGTGACCTTGGGGCGAGGCTTGAGCGCTGATACGACGCAGGCTGCTAGCAGGTTGCGGAGTACCATGCTTGCAGGCAGCGCTTGGCTTAAATAAGGATTATTAATACCTTATCAAACGATGGAAACTTTCCGATCCTAGCCAGTTTTAATAGGTGATTATTAAGACATGTTTCCCTGAGCTCTGTACCTCATGCATGCATTGGTAATCTCAGACGATGCAAAACTCCTATCTACTCGTATAGAAACTAGGTCCCTGTGACGTCACGTGGAGTGGCATCGCATGGGCGCCAATGTGGCCTTTTTCAAATGAGAATAAAATTGACCGTTGCCATTCGTCTAAACTGGGATTTCTAAAACAAAATAATTTGTATATTATGAATACACTAATGGTGGGTACGAATCGCAATCAATGCATTTCGTTTTCTTTGATGAAGGAAACCACCCTATTATTTTGGTTCGCGAGTTCGTTTAGAGGGGTATCCAACCTATTCTCCAAATGAACGTAATGATGAGTATTCGCATGCATCATGTCTACTGTAAGGATAATCCGCTGTTGCGGTTCTTCATGTTGGGCTCCGTTGTGCAACGGCGTTTGCCCTTGGCCGTGATATCCCCTTGCATGGCCTTGCACAAGCGTATAGGTCGGCCTCCTCGACAAACTAGGGTGCTCTCCGCGAGGAGAAAGCGCTCACTCCGACGACCAGCATCTGTAGCGTTTTCACTCGTAATGATTTGTGTCGTTTATTCTATGCACTTAAAGAGGATGCCTCACTCCTACTCAAACCAGCCGTATTTTGTATTTTTTTTCTCGCCGCCAAATGTTGAACATCAATTGTTTATAACTCTTAAATCTGAGGAGATACTAAGGCATACGATACAAATTTGAGATGCAGATAAATTTTGGAATGAGTATTTATTTGAACACTGAAAATGTGCGTTAAGTTTAAATTTGTAACACTAAGATTGAATAGCATAAGACTGACGAAACAGTACGTGAAAATATTTGTGTGAGCCACTCAATCGTTCAGAAGCCTGGACCATTGGAAAAAAGCGATCAGAAAAGATTAATTGCAATCCTAAGATTAGTATAATGCAGCGCTGAATTTCTCCCTATCCCATGCAAGTTCCTGGGGCTCTTGATCCCCGCATCTATCTTGATTTGCCGTTGGTAATTGTTTTTGGCCTTCCTCTTAGGACTTTTCCATTTTTTATAGTTTTTCCTTCTATTAGGTTTTTCATGTGACTGCTGTGTCTCAATCCACCGAGGCCAATCCACCGAGTTTTTCTTTGGCGTACAGTGATGCCTATTGTCCTTTCTTCCTATTCTTCTGTAAACCTCCTTATTTATCACCCTTTTCGTCCATTTGATATTCAGCAGCTATTCCTCCCCCAGTACCAGGCCTCGAAGGCCTCTATTCTTTTCTGATCACTTTTCCGATAAAGATGGATTTAGTGCTTTCCCGGCGAATGCTGTTGATAAAGTCTTCAGCGGAAATTGGGCCGGGTAAGGATGGACATTGCTGCCAACGTTTGAATGGCCTTCTCTTCCATCGTCTGAAGGCCAGGTCTTCGCCCTGAAGACGGTAGCAGAGAAGGCCATTGAAACGTTGGCAGCAATTTCCATCCTTACCCGGATGATTTCCCGTGAAGACTTTACCAACTTCCCCGATAATTCAAGCTTCTGAACCATAGAGAGCCACTGCTCACGCGAATATTTTCGCATACTGTTTCTCCAGTCTTATGCCAGTCGAGCATAGTGGCTTCAAAAAGTTTATCATATTTATTGCACTCTTAACTTGAAAAAATCCATGCGCTCTTTACTGTGACACCTCTATCGGTACATTTGCCTTCCGGAGACAGTTGGCGTTACTTACTTGTGAATTTAAGAGGTCTTACTATGAAGTGAAGCACTGTTGTCATTTCGTAGCGATGTTTCTAGAGACCGAAAATTATGGAATTTTTATCCCATCGCATTTTTATCGGAGTTTTTTCATGTCTTTCGCATTGTATCTCTGGATTTTACCTAGCTGTTCTCCTTCGTTTTCTCGTCTAGATTCCCATGCAAACGTATCCTATACCTGTTTTTTCCCTAAAAATTCTACAAAGCGCAGCATGAAGCCTCCAAGGAAGTATTTACCCATGCTCTGGGAATTTTTTTCGTTCTAAAGAAATAATTTTTGTTCAGTCTTAAAAATTGTTTTTATTTTTACAGTTTTTGACCTTTTCGCGGAATAGGTAGGTATTTGAAATGCTTTGTTTCACCATTGAATACTGATTATTACCTGATGTCAAGCCTCTCCCGAATTTCAATTGTTTATAGGCAGCGTATTCCCGTTTGAAACTTGGCTCCGGGTTAGTAATCCCAAAATTGTGGAGAAGCTCCATCAGTAAGATTGTTTTAAAAATTGTATTCTGCCACTCGGGAGCCCAACCCTTCTCCGCCCCGCGGGATAGGTACCCGAAAACTTGCATTCTCTCGGGTTGCTACTTGGGATTTGGATCTTAATCGGACGGGAGACCGATCTGAAGGGAAGATATGCCTGTGTTTGGAGAGGCTTCCTCCCCCTTCTTATTCTTTTTCGCGTCCTGTTCAGTACGTGACGACGCGTGGCCTCGAGCTGTTTCCCTGGAGCTGTCGGGCCTCGGGCTCGACTCTCGTCATGTGTCTGGGGAAATCCTTTTGCGACCCTCACGTCTCTACCTACACTTAGTCATTTTTTTTTCAAAGGGTCTTCCATCATTTTTTTCTCGGACGTTTTTTCCACGTCCTGCATAACAATGGTTCCTCCTCGAGTTGCTAAGGTCGTCATTTAGCATCCTCTTTTCAAGATGTCACATCCACCAATCCGCCCCGAAGGGAAAATTCGATGTGAATTCTTGATTAGAAGGAACTCTCAGAGAAACTCCTTGATCCGGGAACTTTTTGATGACTCATCTTCCCTAAGATGTCCACTCTAAGCATATTTTTCCGTAGAATATTAATTTAAAGTGTACTCCCTCGATATAATTTTGGCCCATCCAAATCACTTGCTCTTTGCTTTTCCTAGTACACATGAGATTAAGATGAAGTAGATATTAAATAAATTTTGTTCCTTCCGATGTTTTTGTTAGTATCCTGTAATACTCTGTCATGCGTGGTATTGTTGGTGGATTATGTTTTTCTCCTCAAAATTTCCACACCTCAGCCAGTCTTGGTTTTTTTATAAGTAATTCGTTACTTTCAATGATTATAGCTTTTCGTGGGCTGATGACACTATGGGAGGTTAAATTCATTTATTTGGAACTTCATCCGCTTTTGATATTTTAACCGAACTAGTTTCATCGCTGACGTTTCACTATAAAAAGTATAAATGTCTACTAAGTTGTAAGCGCTGCATATACAGGGTGTTTCAGGAAGAACTTTCAATACTTCAGGAGGTGATAAAGAAGATAATTTTAAGCATTTTTTTGCAAATATGGGGTCGCAAATCCATGGAAATCGCTATGGAAACACGAATATTTTGTTGGATGCACTCTGCAGTTACCATGAAAACGATGAGTGATGCAATGTGCTCGTGTTTAGCCATTAGGCTGTGGTAGTTCACGATTTGAGCTGCCAGTCAGTGCAGAAGAGATCCTCTGTGCAGAAGGCACCCCCTGTCAGGAGAGCAAGTCTAGTGGAGTGTTAGTTAGCACACTTCCAACTAGAGACAACTTCCAAGTAGAGTGTGTTAGAACACTTCCAACCAGCGTGAAGATGACGTCAGAACCAGCGTGCGTTCACACATACATGGTTAGACACTGGCGACATCTTATGAATGGTAAAATAAGTCCAATTGAAAAATGAATTGACGAGAGCGAACAACCTGTTGGAAAGAAATAACAGGATGTGCAGGAAAAAGTTCCTGTGTTAATTGCAATGATTTTCAACGTATACGAATATTATGAGCTCATTAGAATAACAAAAGCGTTTCCGCTACCTAAGGGTTAAAAAATAAATAATAAAAATTCAAAAGCATGCACATAATCAAATGAATTTTTTCATAAATATAACCTATTGCCTATATGACGCCTTGCACGTCTTTTTTTCTTTCCACACTGAGCATCCACCTCTGAGCACATATTTCTATCTGCACAGTGTTAAATTTGGATGGAATTCAAAACTAGGGATTAGGGCGTGTAGTGAGTTTCGCTGCTTCGGCCTCCCTACGCAAACTCACCTCTTTTCCTCGGCATTTCTCATCGAGTCCACCTGGAGCTCCACGGTCACATCCGTCAAATCCATTCGTGCTTCTCCGTCAAACCTGTTTTCCTCCATTTGGTTCATAGACACCCTTCACTGATGAAACTGGGATTTGCGAGTTGTGGGCTGAGTACATCTCTGTTCGAGATTTGTCGCACTATTAATATTGCTCAAAATAATTTGTTCACCTAAAGATCTGATCCAGTTCTTTATCTCAGTAAGTTTACTCAATCGTGAGGGAAATTCCCTCTTGACCTCGATGGATCCAATACCTTTATAATTATTTCATTATATTTGGCTATTCAGATTTTCTAGTCAATATAGGAGCTATATCGCGATAGTCACCGCCTGCTTGAGCGTGAAGTGTAAGCCTTGTACTCTTTCAAATGTATTCCCAGTGAATGGATTTCTTTTCACCATTACCTGTATTCAGCAAAATTAGTGTTTATTTAACACTATTCTCCACTTTATTCTTCCATAAACTATTATTTTCTTCTGCTTCATCACTTGGTCCATATATCTATCCCGAGTTCTTCTCGTAGTATCATCTTTTAACGATTATAGATGCAAATAAATAATGAAAATTAACTATGAAAGTGGTATAAATTTAAGAACGGATTTTGATAAATGCTGTTTTGGATCTTAAGATGTGTACCTATTTGGAAAAGATCAATGAGATGATATTTCCTCAAAATATCGAAAATTTGAGTCAGAAAAGTTTGAGTTAGCGATGTGAGGGATCCCGCTCTGTCAAACGCTTTTCTCCCGAGGCTTCTCCGAAGTCTTTCTTCATTCCTCTCTGTCCATTGCAAGCCCGTAATCCACTCACCTCCACTCCCATCCCCTTAGATAGCCACCATCCACTTCCTCATCTATAATACAGTGCCCCCCGGGGAGGGACTGCCTGTGAGTGCAAGTGCACTCGCCCCATTCTTCCCCTTCTCGGTGCGTTCCCTCTACTTTGCCGAGTGCACGCGTACTGTGCACTCGTAGACATTTACATATGACATACATACTTACTTTCGCTCTGTTATCTTTTTTAAATAGTGTAGTTTTGTTTGATAGGGAGTTATATCGAAACCGTTAATGACGATTATGCGAATCGACGGCGATAGGCGATTTGATTTTTGATATTCGTAGGTTGCCAGCATGAGTGCAGTGTCAACGGATGTCGATTTGTAATCAGCTGTAAGGAACAATAGGTATGTAAAACCATATAAGTGGCATGTGATCCTATTTATTTGTTGCCATAAGTCATTGGATTACACTTTACAACACAGCATGGCATTGAATGAATGATGATAAGCGAAGATCATGGAGATAATCTGCAATGATGGATAACCTACCATCGTCGATTATCATGTCAACTTCGACTAGCATGACAACAACTGACGATAGTCAAAACTCCTGTTGATAATAGGCACTCGAAAATCGTGAATAATCGGCCATTTTGACAGTCAATGATGAAAATAAACAATTTTTAGAGGTGAAATTCGAGGATAATAGCCAATCAAAGACGTTCCACAAATTTCGATGTCTTTCCATGTACCTTAACCCTTCCAACGACATCGGAGCCCGTCGGCTGGCATCAGTCGTTGATGTTATGTTACGGAAAACTTCCATAGATCTAGCCTGCTTCCACATCCACAGGTAAATGGCAGATATTCCCTCACCGTGAAGGGCAATGCCACGAACGCAGCCGAGTCTAATGCTCGAAGCGAGGGAGATAATGGGCGCGATTTACTCGGACGTTTTTCGTGAGGCTGAGTTCTCTTTTGCGCTTCGCGGATGAAGACGTTTGCGTCCTCTTCGGAAGATTCAGAGCAGACGGTGTCTTCGGGTGGCTATTGGCCGCGTCATATGAGTTATCCCGTAGCATATAATTTAGGAATGAGGGATCGAGTTGTTCGCGCTTCGTTTCGATTCTGACTACTTCCGGTATGTGATATACTGATGCCGACCTCGGTGGCGGCGGGGTAACGTTCTCGCCTGCCAAGCAAGAGGTCGCGGGTTCGAGTCCCGCCTGGGTAGGTTTTCCCGATCCAGGGCATGGTCGTTTGTGTACGTTTAATTGTTACATTTGTTGAGCACCCCGGTGTAAAATGGCCAATACGAGCTGTATGCGGTGGTTTGAGAGTAAAATAAAATAAAAAATAAAATACTGGAGGACATCTAGATGCATGTGCCAGAGAGGGTACCAAGTAAAAAATCCTATATATATATTTCTTCTTTTTAAATTATATTTTTTTATTTCTTTTTAAAGTAATGTGGGTAATTGTACTAAAACTACTGTCAAACTTCCATAGTTCTAATATCTTCGTCTGTAATTTCCAATTTATGGAAGTATATTTTCATCCTAAATACTTTTTAGTAATTTCTTCACCTTCCAATAGCAGGAAGCAAACCCTACTTCACAAGTGACTACTGCTTAGCAATTGGTCGCTGTAATTCGTAAAATATCTTTTATTAGTAAGTGTATCATGTGGATAAAATGGCCCGTTTTTCGTGTAGGTTACAAAAATAATAATGAAGCAATTAGTTATAAATATTGCTCAGTCTAGTTGGCTACCCATCGCCGACTTTATTACCATCACCTAATAATTTTTTTTGGCAGGATTATAAAATTTGCAAATATAGTTGCTTTACACCTTTAGGGTAATATTTAGGCATTGATAGGTGATAGGTGAACTACTGCCTATTTTCACTCCCTCGCCTCATGAACTAGACTGGGTGCTGACGAACACGGAAGTTGGGAGTTCTTCCTGCACCTCACTTATTCCTTCCGTTGGTTCCATACTTTTCACTTCCGCATAGGATGAATCCAACCTGAACAGCTTCATCACCCCTTGATTCTTTGACAAAAATAAAGTTTTAGCAAATTCATGTAACAGTAAGCCGTCATACGTATACTTTCATGTAATGCACTCCGAAAAATGCCTATGTCCTGAGCCAATTCCTGGTGATACCTATTGATTCCTTCATTCCTCCGATGAAAATTTAAGTAGTTCACTTAAATAACCGCCTTTCTTGTTTCTACTAATTCTACAGAGCACGAATCATTCTGATTAAGATTTTCAAAGAAAATTTTCATTCTTCAAATTCATTTCATGTCCAAAAATGCTCCATTAGAGTTTGACAGACTCGTAGGTAGACAGGGTATTGATTTTTTTGAGATTTCGGGCTGAAATCCTGGGTGAAGCAGTTTTGGACACCCCCAACAAAATATCTTGCTTTTCTAGGTGGCTAGGGGAAAATAACTGCACTCCCTACCCCGAATGTGTGAATTTCACGCATGGAAATGAAATGTAGTTCCGCTTTTCCACAGTTATTCGTATTTATTTCCACAGTCAATAGTTGTTGAACTCCCAATATATCACACCTGAATCCGTTGAACTTACTGAATTTCACATGTCAATGGCCTGGGGTGAGCTCTAACATCAAATACCTAAACAACCTTCGCATGAATCACTGAGTGAGTTATACTCAAAGCATCGCTCATGAGGGGTACCCTTCCCTCCAATTTTGACGAGGAAATAACTCATAAAAACCTGACTTTTAAAATAAAATTTAATGTATTTTTCCAATAAAATCAACTGATTTTGGCGTTACTTGGTGGAACGATGAAATGTTCATGGTGAAACAAAAACCATTTTCTGTTCCACAAACTTTTTTATATTTTTTTTTATTTGCTGTCAACTAGTTTCGATGTCTATACCGCCATTATAAAGACAAACAGCAGACTGTTGCCGGCCTCGGTGGCGGCGGGGTGCCAAACCGAAGGTCGCGGGTTCGAGTCCCGCCTGGGTAAGTTACCCTTATCCAGGGCATGGATGTTTGTGATTGTTAAATGTTATCAACCCCGATGTAAAGGCCGAACATTGCTGTTTTCTGGGGTGTGTTAAATAAAAAAATAAAATAAAGTTTGTGGAACAGTACTTGGTTTTTTGTTTCACCACGGGTATTTTTCCAATGTTGCTAAAATTTTCCCCCAAAAATGTTTTTCCCTCGAAACTTTTGTCCAAAAGCGTCATGTAGGCATCCCTGCTTGAGCACAATGAATCAGCCCCTTTCTTCAATCTTTACATACTCCTTTTTGGACAAAATAATCCCAGTGCGAGAACCTTGGTTCGGGATTATCGTTCTCATGCGTACCAAGTACTTACCTACATTGACGATACAACTGCGCTTGTGGGAATGGAGGTCACTTTGAATATGCCAGCAGGATATGGCATCCGAAGCGTCCCCCTTATTTTCCATGTCGGAATATGCATGCTTCCCCTGCACGTATCAATCAAATGTCCACCCCAGGGCTGAAGCGGCGAGTATGGCCGGAGGCTGGCATCTCCGCGCACCTCGCAATCCACGCGGACACAGAATAGGCAGCGCTGTAGCATGAGCGTCACAAATTCGACTCCCAATTGCAAGGAGTAACGGTTAAAGGGAAAGGGCCCTTTTTTGAATATGTTTTTGCCCTCATCCGCTGCTCCAGGAAGCCGTGAATAATCTCTAACGAGCTGGACGATATTGTCGCCCATTAAAATTGCAACGTAACCCATCCGAAATTCGACTAGCACATAAGTTTATGACTGTTCGGAAAATGCCTTTCACATAGCTTTTCAATTTGCTTGAGCGTCCTTAGGTCATTTTATCTAATGTCTAATATATGTGATGAATCTAAAAGTTGTGGTTTTCTGGTCGTAAAATTTTGAGGTTTTTTGCGTTATCATTACTTTTTAATATTAGAAAAATAAACTATCGTAAAGTTTTTAACTTTTTCATTCTTGCGTCTTTGTTCATGTAAATGGAAATGCTTTTCCTTTAGAAATATAGAGCAAAAATAATTGTGTGCCAAACTAAGAAAATTGACAGTGAAATGTCGGAAAATGTATTAGATGTCATAATTTTATTTTTTTACTTATAATTTTAATTGGATTTATTCCATTTGTCAAATATCATTTCTGTGATATACAACGCCGTTAATAATTTGCTTTTCCACATAGTTTATTGTCTTCGCATCTTTACTTCTTTTCAATAATTTCGGCAATTCGTTCGACGTTTTATTGCATCAGAATGCTATTATGCCGTCATGGCGGCTTCCCTAATTTAGAAGTATTTAAAACTTAAAAGATTGAAAATACAATATAGGGGGAAGATTTGATGTGCAATAGGGTAGTTTCCTTCATCAAAGAAAACGAAAGGCATTGATTTCGATTAGTTTAGTGTATTCATAATATAAAAATTATTTTGTTTTAGAAATACCGGTTTCGACGAAAGTTAATGGTCAATTTTATCCTCATTTGAAAAAGGCCAGATTGGCGCCCATGCGATGCCACTCCACGTGACGTCACAGGGACATAGTTTCTATACGAGTAGATAGGAGTTTTACATCGTCTGAGATTACCAATGCATGCATGAGGCACAGAGCTCAGGGAAACATGTCTTAATAATCAACTATTAAAACTGCCTATGGTCGCAAAGTTTCCTTCGTTTGATAAGTTATTAATAATCCTTATTTAAGCCAAGCGCTACCTGCTAGCAGGGTACTCCGCTACCTGCCAGTATCCTGCGTCGTATCAGCGCTCAAAGCCTCGCCCCAAGGTCACCTCACAAGGCGACAGCTGGAACCAGAAATACGTCACACGGACTTTTCCCGGCATTCCTCCTTAGGCGTCGCGTTTTCGCGCGCTTGAAAATTTTCACTTTTCGTTTAATCGCGAAAAATAGATATCGTCATTTAAAAATCTAAAAGCGTGAAATACGTACTCCAGGAGTAACAATCTTTCGAATTAGTCAATAAAAAATAATAGAAAACCACCCCATTAGGATATTTATGAGATAATTTTTTTGTATTCCAGATAATCGTCATTTAAAAAAATCCATATTCCATGCAAAATTCATGATGATAGAAATAATTTTTGAGGACTAAATCGTCACGAACAACTACTGGTGGAGGTACTGCCAGGAGTGATACGTCCTCTTCAGGTCCATTTATTTCTCAAAGTGCAGAGATGCGTTAACGGTCCTCATACCTTTCTATTGCCACCCTCTCATGTTACTACTCCTTTTTCCCAGCATATAAGAGTAAGTATATACATACCTGCAGAGCTTTTCAAACTTAGTCATGTCATTGAACTCTGCCTCTGTTCTCGTAAGCCTGAGGGGAGATGTTCAAGATGCGTATCGCTTATTGTATGGTGTAAGGGGCTGATGTGAGTCCCTGCTGGATACCTACTGTGCAAGTCATCGGTTTCATCTCGAACGCTCCGCTGATTGTAACGGCGTGAAGTTAGCCTTTTTGCTCGCCGCTTCAATCCACGATATTGGTTAATAACGCTAATGGAGTTGGAATTCCTCGTTCACGCTTCTGTTTCCCGGCTGCGGAATCGCCTCTACACGACGGGAAGTGAGAATACGATGTAGGTATGTACTGCGGCATTTAGTTGCGATTCCTGAGAAAGGAGTTAAATCTAAATTGTACTATCACCTTATTTTTAAGTACTGATTGCGCTTTATTTCCGCATGGTAGAGTAACGGTATAAGTTATTTTAAGATTCATTTGCTGAGGTTATTTGTTTTCTCACGAGGTTTTAATCTGTGTTTGTTTTATTTCTTGCAAGTCGTGCATTTAATAAAAAAACTGTAACATTCGAAAAATCTATTATTCTAAGCTATTTAATGTGAAGATATTTAGACTTCTTTTCATTGATTTTTGTAGTATCTACTTCAATTATTTTTTCACCTTAGTAGTATTTTTCGCGTTAAAGTAAGCGTTTTGAAGAAAATACCAGCAATGAGTTAGATGCCTTTGCTTACAGGATATCGTTGTTTTTATATTTTTGAAATATTTGTGCCACATAACTCAAACATCTTTTGCTTAGAAGAAATGCAAATCTAGCGGTTGGGAATCGGAGGAATGCATCGAAATGGAGAGATGAGAAAAGCTTCGCGACCGTGCCATTGACCTTATCTTTGGTATTGCATGGTCTTTTTGAGATTCATGCTTACTCAACGATCTTTAAGAGAGAGGTAGGTGCGTGCCCGCCCAGGAACTGAAGTCAGACATGGAACGAGGCCATATGGAGCTTACTCATATCTTCTAAGTCCTTAAATTCCAATTAGGTATGTTACATTTAAAACCTTTGAGTGAATGCGTTTGGCGAAAGCACTCAAATGTCGGCATTAATGATATGTATACTCTGCTGCTAAAAATGCTAGACTCGCCACTTAAGAGGAGCTTTCACCCATTAAAAAAATAGTATATGGTTACTACATTGACATTCAAGCCTTTAGCGTTCAGTCTTATGTGACTGGATGGAATTCATAACGGTCAATAATTTCTGTATTGACTTACCCTTTTTTTTAATGTTTATGCCAACTGCATACAAGGGAATAATTTGTATAAATCTTTTCTCATAGATAGGTCGTTTCAGATTAAAAATAAGTAGTAGTCTAATTTATATTATTTTTATGAATTACTGGGAAAATTTGGTTTTAGGTTCTTCAATGAGAGAGATGATAATGTGCAATCATATTCAGAAATTCCTTTTATTTTTAATGGATGTATTCACTATGTTTGAAACTAAACTAACTACTGATCAAGGCAGCAGTGTCTTTGATATGCTTACCAGAGGTGAAATTTAAGGATGAATAATATCGAAAGTAAAAACTTTCCGGCTTACAGCGGGAGGTTCATTATGTTCACCGAATCCTACATCAACGCAGTTATTGTTAAGGATCGTGATAGCTTGCAAGTTAACGCTCGCATGCTTTTGCTAGGGAGGATCCGACGTAGTTTGCTATTGTATAGTACCTACGCAACGCTTTTCTCGCACTGGCTGTAACCTTCTGTTACCGGTAATTTTTTCTCCGCTGAGTCTAGGAATGCAATCTGATAACTCAAATACTCTCCGTGTATGCGTCGCTCTTTGCAATCTAAATCTTGCATGGTTCGTACAATTTTGGTATTGTTTTTATTATACAGGACACAACCATGCGTTGCGTGTTAAGTAAGTATCACATTAATTGCATCGTTACACTCTCCATTGTGACTAGGCACAACCTTTTTAGTGCAGAGGCAGAGCGTAGTCATTTACTTTTTGTCAAACCATGATTACGTTGAGATAGGAAATTCAGATTACATTTGTACTCCCTCGATCACGAATAGAACTTACGAACGTGGTACTATATCATTTATTTTCATAGGTAGGGAAATACTTGGTATACTTACACACGACATGAGGTATTTATTTAGCTACTCTGGGAAAATTTCTAGCGTAAATAGCACAAAATAATAGATGATTTACCTTGCATCGCCGAGCGTACAGAGGAAACCAATACACAAACGTTTAATGAAGTTATTGAGAGCAAATTCCCTATCATCGATGGCCTGCATTCGAATTAAAAGATATTTTAAAGCCATTCTAAAGGTTTAGGACGCCATTTGCGGTGATCTATTAGTCCCACAAGATTTTGAGCTGGACTCCGATGGGAATCCATCAGCGCAGGAATCCCTCGTGTGCAGTCCCTTGACGTATTTGACGCAGTGAATGGGATCGCTTTTGAAGCGAGGGTGGGTGAAAGGGAAGTAGATGGCAGGTGGGGTGGATGGGCGACCATGACCTACGCGGACCATTGCTCTTCCGCGCTGGAAAGAGTAGAGATGATGGCTTGGGAGCGCGGAAGATAGGGAAGGACTATGACGAGGAGAGAGGAGCAAAAACGGATGGATTCTCGCGGGGCGGAACGAGTCGCTCAGTCCTACTCCCTTGGTCCTCTCCTCCGCTAGGTCGGCAACAAACCTTGCGCCCCGGACAGTGCGAAATACACCGCTAGGAAAGGGAAGAAGGGAAAGGGACGGCCCCGAATGAGTTTCATAGGACAGGTTATAAAGGATGCAAAAGAAAATAAATACGTCGCTAGAAAAAGGTTAGGTGATAGGAGAGATAAATGGAGAGCTGCGTCAAACCAATCTTAGGACTGTTGACTAATGATGATGACGATGATGATGAGGAATAATGGCCGGGCTGTTTCAGGAGAAACCTGCAATACTTCAGTAGGTGATGTGGGAGACAATTTTAATCATTTTTGTCCATAAACATGGGCTCAAAAGTCTTTTGTTACTGATCAATGGAAATGCTAACATTTTAATCTCAAACACCTATTTCAGGAAACAGCTAATTTTAAAATGCGCAGTCGTATTGTTGATACTTGCCCAATGCTCTCGTGTAGTTGATTGAATTTATTAGTCGTTTCACACAATATTATAATCAATATTATACACTATTATAATCGCATATTTTCGTCCAACCTTAATTATGATGTCCCTATAAGTTCAGAGTGTTAAATAAAATGTCGAATAGGCTGGATACCCAAGAAAAAACCGTTTTCATGGTACCTGCGAAGTGCATCCATAAAAAGTTTGCGATGCCATCGCTCAGTAACTAAGGAGTTGCGAATCCATGTTTGTGGAGAAAAAATGCAGAAAATGGCCTCCCCCACTACCTCCTGAAGTACCTATTGTAGATTCCTCCTGAAAAACATTGTATAACTGAGAGATTTAAGATGCCGTTCACTCCTAGGAATATCAGGGATAGTAATAGATGTGCCATCGATGTAATCGATCGCTACACTCGCTAAGTCGACCAAATACATGCTTTTTTTTTCTCTCTTTTTTTTCATTTTTTTGGTTTGGGTTGTCGGTCCTTGTTTTCCTTTTCGATTGTAAACTGGTTTTATGCAGCTTATTTTACATATTTATTCACTTAATGATTTGTATTTCTGATGGCGCACTTGATGCAAATACATCCATTTTCCGCTAAGTAAAATGAACTCGGATACTTTTATAGCAGACCACGTACGTTAGCCATTTTGCCTGCCATGTGCTCACATTCCCCTCAGTCCCTTACTCTTACCCCTCCCGCATAATCTCACCTCCCCTACTCTGCGCATCTGGAAGACGTAAGCATTTGGGGAGGACCTTTATCCTTGTGATACCAAGAGGTTTACATCCCTACGCACGTAATGAGACGCATGTGCGATCCTTACCCTTGTTGACCTCTTCGCGAGGACAGAGAGGAAGTTCGCCCGAGGCACCTGCCGACGCTCCCCCGAATTCCTCGTGACTCCGCGGATGCTCTGCGACGGGGCGCATTCCACCTGCTCATCTCCGGACCTTCTTCCGGAATCAGCGCGAGTGACTCTTGCCCTGTCGAGCGATGGAACGCGTGCGCGAAGCGGCTCACCCGAAGGAACGGTGCCTTCATGACCCGCTCACTGAAAGACGAGTCTTTATTGCACGGTTTTATCCAGGGGGTCTCCAAACTAAGCCCCTCGAGGCCTTCTTAACCGTCCCGTGCAGACGTATTATTTTACGAAAACAAATAAATACTGCAATTAGATAATAATTTAATAAATAATTAATGTGAAATACTTAAACTGGAATTGTTTTTGGATTTTTCCGAATCGATTGTAAGAACAACAGCGTTTCTTCTCCTACCCCGGAGATCTCAACAAGGCTATAAATGAAATCAAAAAAGGTAATATTTTTTACCACTAGTTTGGAATATCTGCAGTTCGTTCGAAAAAGTGTGTTCAATACTTTGAGAGGTAATAGTACCCAAGAGAACAAGGAAAAAATTTTGATAAATCTTGGTCCAAAATCGCATACTTTCTTAGTTTTGTACACATTTTCTTAGCGGCTGAAGATGTTCGGTCTGGAAACTCATACCTTCTGTAACCTGCAGTACACTTGTTCATAGGGTACGTTCAACTGTTCTATGTACTCAAATTATATTCTGTGCATACTCTCAAAATCACCTTTGTGCATGTATCTTCTCTGTACATTCTGTACGCAATAGCTATACGTCATCTCTGCCTCGAGAATACGTAGTCTCTGCGTAAAACATGAAGATAAAAAATTCCGCTTCAACCCATTACCTTCCTGAGTCCAGGTTTGACGAATGTGGTAGCTTGGGTAAATATTATTTGTCCATCGGTAAATGACGGCAGTTAACACTTTTTGCAAGGATGATAGATTTGATCCCATCTTATTTTTCCATCGGACATACTTCCAAATCTTTTGGCGGCTGTCATCAAGGGATATCCTTGAAATCGCGCAAAAAAACAGCATCCGGCGGTTATGAAGTGGATCCTTTTCCGTGGACCACCGCCCGCCTTTCGGCGAACCCGTCAAGCGTTGTGGGCATGACTTTTTTTCTTACAAACTACCGGAAGACCACTTTCCATGCTTGCACTAGTTCAGATTCCTTGAGACTTAGTTATCAATCGTACTTTGTAGTTCAATAGGTAATTCTAGTATTATTGCGTGCGTTTAATAATATAGTTTTGTTTTTCTTTCTCTTGACCTCTACGTTTAATATTGATTCAGTTTGTTGGAGTAAATGTCTTGAAGAATTTTAAATTCAAAGTTTTGCAAAAGTTTCGATGTATTTATAGGCACACCTTCATCAGAGATTTTTTAAAATGAATTGGATTTGTTTATTGATTGTTACTGATAATATGCATCTGTCATCGTAAATAAACAAATCCAATTCATTGCAAAAAAGACCCGATACAGTAGCTTAGTCAGGAATTTCGTCGGGGGGGTTCATAGCCAGAGAAGAAATTTTTGAAAAAGAGGGCACTAACAGTAATGAGATGGTTTTTAACTAATTTGGACACTTTTCACAGTCGAAAAAACTTCATTTGTTGAAGAATTTTTTGGTAAATTCATGATTTTTCAATATATTTTTTTCATATATGAGGGAAAATAATTGTGTTTTTATATTTCGGGGGGGGGGGGGAGTCCGGACAACCCCTGGCTACGCCACTGACTCGATGAAGGTATATAAATTCACCGAAGCATTTGAAATTCTTCAAGGCATATACTCCAAGACACTAAATCAACATTTCATGGCATAAGTAAAAACTTTGAAATCATGCATTGGCTTTTAAGTGGCGTTATGTTCAAAAACAATTTATTTCTTCCTGAATTGCTCGTTTGTCTCTCTTTTTTCGTCTCTTTGTTCCACTGCAAAACAGAAATTTTAGAATGTGAAATTCTCTTTAAAAAAATAGTATCGAACATCGCTTAAAGACTTACTTGGTGTAAAAAGGTTGTTATATTCTTGACGGCTCTTATACGTTTTGCTAACTCTGTGAGTGTTTTCATGAGATTAAAACACTAAATTAAATAAAGGATAGCCTATTATGCATTAGCCTACAGCACGGACTTTACTATGGTAAAAAATGCTCCCAGCGATCGCCAAAATTTTATTAATATGGACTCATTTTTTGGTCAACGATCGAAGTAGTCTGTGGAATAGGATGGGCATGTAGTAAGCTCACACCTGTAACGAGTTGCGGTTTTAACCTTCCTCTTTTTTTCACTAGAAACTAAATAGACTCCGCCAAGAAACCTTTTTCTTAGCAGCCCAGAGCAAATAGCTACAAGACGAAGGCTACTCCAAAACGGCCGAGGCTTGTTTTTCGTCGAGTTACCCAGTGGTCACGGGTTCAAGTTCCGACTGGGTCTTTCTCCGTAAGAAGATATTTAAGTGATGATTCATTTCCAGAAAAGTTTCCCGGGTTTTCCACCGGTTGATGTCGTCCATGTCTATCGACGTTTCGATCCGCGACTTGCTGATCATCCTCAGGGGATCTTCCGAAGGGGATCATTCGAAAGATCCCCTTAGGATGATCAGCAAGTCACGGATCGAAACGTCGGGAGACATGGATGACATCAACCGGTGGAAAACTCGATCAACTTTTCTGCAACTGATACGCCGCACAGTGGGCGGAAATCGAAAAAAGTGTGACAAAACCCTAAATTTTCACTATTTTTTTGGTAAACAAAAATGGTACAGTCCGATAGAATAATGTCCAAGGGTTAAGGAACTATGGCTATTTAAATATTTGGGTCACCCATTAAATCATTAGAATCCGTTAAAGACGAGAAAAAATTATAAAAAATGTCAATTCTGAATTTCTGCAAAAATCGAGTATTTACTTTCGCTATTGAGCCGTTAATATGGTTTTCCATAAATTTCAACGCATATTTTGTAAAAGAGTAAACCTTTTCTAAGAATTACACGGGATAGTTTATTTATTTTTATCAATTTTTCATATAATAATTAAACATTCAAAAGTGCATTGTTTTTGGACTATTTTTGACATAAAGTGGAAAAAAACTTTATGAGGGCGACGAGACTCGATCTTAAAATTCATATGGAAATAAAGACCAGAATCTTGACTATATGATTCAAAAGAAAAATCTTGCTCCAACTTGCTACCTTGCTTGTTGATGGGATATGTATAAAAAGTCAACGCTGCCGCCCGGCCCGGCCGCGGATTACCCTGATTTGGTTTTTGCTCCAGTTTAAAGCAAATAATGGTTCCACCACTATTATTTTTACCCCAATTGTTAGGAAAGATGTGAAATCTAAAAGTAAAGGCAATATTTTGTACAAAAAAATTTCGTACTCTATTGTTGCACATAGAAAGTAGAAAATTCGCCGCTGCCGCCGGTCACCCATGAGCCCTATGAGGACGTGTGACCATACGTCGGCAGAGTGCTTTGTTCCCTTATTCGTACTTATTCTCACATACATATGTACAGGGAATTTCCCGCACTTTAGGTCCCTTCAAACTAGAAATCCCTCCGACCTTGAGGAGAGGGAAAGAATCGAAGCAGGCGCGGTCAGTGCACACGACCGACAGACCGCAATTGTTCCTTGGGGCGGTTATTCGCTTCCACTACTAGTAGTTCTCTAAGTAACACCTCTTGACTACTCCAGCTTATTGTTCCTTCAAAATGTGGGGCTCTTGAATTTGGTGTTTGGGGCTAGGTTGTTTCTTTGAAACTCGCCGCTATTTGTTTTACCACCGCAGCGCACGTGCATCGGTTAATGCCGTCCAAAAGATCGCTTCTCTGGAACACGCTAGTGATTGAGTTAGCTGGCGATTTACCGGGCGGTTTTCCCTAAAATTCCCATGTTCTAATGTCTTAGATAATGTCTTGCTTCCTCAGTTTTACTCATACGGTGAGTCTAACTTAGCTGGTGAGTGTTGAAACATCGACGTCTTTTAGCCACAGTGACTACTGGTAGAGTTCTTCCAGGTGAACCCATCGATTGGTTACCGGTTGTCGAAGTTACTCTAATACAGAGAGGTCGTACACGACGAAGGGAATACATTAATCGGTCACAGGTATGATTAACACCACTAGTTGTAGAAATATTTTATGTCGATAAGGCAACGATAGAAAATGTAGCAATTTTTTGTGGCTTGTAGATTTAGAAGCTTTTATCTCCGACAGGGGAGAAAATGAAGAGGAGGAAAGTGACTTGAAAAGAACTGCTCGATGCTATGTGCCAAGGAATGGTGTAGACGGTAGAGTCGAAAATACTATTGGCAATCAAATTTCTATTAAAAAATTTAGTATTGGGGGAGATGTAGAGATAAAGGATTTTTTGGGAAATTAGCGACTTCTAATTGATGAAGATCGTTTCCGCGAGTATTGCTCTTCCACTGCCGCCCTTTATGTGGAGCACTCTGAATGGTATTATATACCCCCAACTGTGCATAAGATTCTAACACATGGAGCGTGTATTGTAAACGCAGCAGTGCTACCCATTGGACAATTGTCGAAGGAGGCCCTTGAATCGAGGCACAAGGATATTAGGAGATTCAAAGAGCAGCACTCCAGAAAATTTTCCAGTGCAAAATTTTATTTTTCTAAGACTTCTTCTATCTTCGGACGCAATAGTATCCTCATCAATCGATTCGAAACACGGAAATGTGAAGGTACCTAAGGGAGCTAGGAACCTCCTTCTGATTGACGAGAACGCAGAGTCAGATGGAGACGAGATTGATTCAGGTAACGAAGACCTATAACTGTATTTACTCAGGTATGCATTATTTCCATTTCATTAGTCATTCATTTCAGAAACAGAAATATGGTTTTAACATCTAATGAAAATAATCGAAAAATACTTGCATTAATTTCCGTGGAATACATTGGTAAAATCCATATCCTTAATATTACATAGATACCACGCATCTTTACATTCTATGATGTATCGATACATCACAGTTAAGTTGTTTAGGGTTATGTATCAAAATTTCTAAGTCAGTGATAGTACTTGTCTGAATATAATAAGCATCTAACATGCAGCGCTTTTAATATTAAAATTAGGGAATTTTTACTGTTTCCGCCATTTTATTTTAGAGAGGCCCCTGATTGTTCTAGAGCAAAAATAACATTATAATCGGATTAAGGAGGTAAAAATAATTAAAAATCGAAAAAATCGTGGATCTACGTTGAATAATAACGGAGATATTAGTTTTGTCAAGCTTTTTTCGATTTCCGCCCACTGTGCGCCGGTAAAACCTAAGTGTTGATTCATGGTTGCTAATTCATCTGCACAAGTTATCATCGTGTACAAAGTTACTCCGACATATAATACGGATTCATCATTCCAAACTTGTGTACCCTGAATAAAATAGCTCTTAAGTATGAATCTCCACCCTGATGAAATAGCTCGAATGTTGTTATATAATGTTTCCTTGCATCAAATCTTGTGCTCTTGAGACAGAGTGGTGGCCTTTTTGGGGTGAATTCTGTCTAGTTGGAATCTGAAGGCCGTTTTACACGGTACACGGAATTGCGCAATCCCACGCCATTTTAGAAATTAATGCAGGTCTAACCTGCGCAATTCCGTGCCCCGTGTAAAACGGCCATAAGAAGATGATTTAAATGTTGATTAATGGTTGCTAATTCATCTGCACAGGTTAGCATCGTGTACAAAGTTACTCCGACATATAATACGGATTCAACAGTCTAAACTTGTGTACCTTGAATAAAATAGCTGTGAAGTATGAACCTTCACCCTGATGAAATAGCTCGAATGTTTTTACATAATGTTTCCTTGCATCAAACTCTTGCTCTTGAGACAGAGTGGTGGCCTTTTTGGGGTGAATTCTGTCTAGTTGGAATCTAAATTCCGTTTTACGCGGTACACGGAATTGTGCAATCTGACGTACGTGCGAAGGCACAATCAAAATTGCGTCGTGTAAAGCGGTGAATTGCTAGAACACATGCGAGAATGCGTGGATGCGAGACGGCAAAATAGCCCCTGTTCTAATTTCGTTCGTGCTTTCGCGCAATTCCACGCCATTTTAGAAATTAATGCAGATATATCCTGCGCAATTCCGTGCCCCGTGTAAAACGGCCTAAAGGTGCCTGATGTGCGTTTTGCCCCAGAAAAACTATCATCGATCACCACCAAATCGCTTCGTTTTTCGGGCGGTGCCGGTAGGTGCAAGCCGATCGCGGTCTGGAGCGGATGACCCAAGGTCACGAGTTTGCTCCCGCGCGAAACGAGGAGAGAGGCTGGATGGATTTCACAGTGGATTCCTTCCGCACTCGCAGTGAGCGGAAAACGGGCATTGGGCTGCAGAGAGGAAAAAACTCGGCGTTCGTCTCGTAGCTCCTCTTTTTCACTCTCATCTCTTTTGTATTTCTTTCTTCGCTTACTTCCTCATTCTTCTCTCCTTTCCATTCGGCTCGCCCATCGTCTACATCTACATCTACGAACTACCACGCAAGCCACCTAAAAAGGCGTTTGGCAGGGGGTATAATGACCAGGGATGGCAAAAGATACGAAACAAAAGTCAGAAACCAGTAAAATTTCTACAGAGGAGTGAAATGCAGAAATGAAACGATGTGGATTTAAACCCGAGGAGCTAAACTCAGGGTGGAAACGAAATCGGAGTCTAAACTACCTCGGGTCGAAACTTAACTGAAACTCTGGGACGAAACGAGACGCAGATAATGTTTCGCACCGGAGGGACCACGTGCTTCACCTTGGAACGGTTTAATTTCAACCCACACACCGAGTACGAAGGATAGTTGAATGAAGTAGAGATTCGGCCTACCGCCATTAGATACATGGGGCAATCATATTTTTGTCACTAACAGGAGAACGGTGAACGCAAACTGGCCAATCGATTTTTGATCTCGATGTTTTAACTTCTCTACACGTACCTATGTCAAACGTAATGGGTCGAACCTATTCCCTCTTATCCCCCTCCACTCAACCTGTGGGATCTAAACTTAACTACGAGCAGCGGAATTTCGAATAATTTAGTTTCGATCCCGGGAGTCAAGTTTCGTCCCGGGTCGAAACTGAACTCCTTGGTGATTTTAATTTCGTGCGGGAACGAAATTGAACCTAGGCCTCGTCTTTTCGTTTCCCCCGTTTTCGTTTCGTTTCACTTGCCATCCCTGGTTAGGACACCAGCCGTTTAATATGAAATGCAAATGCTCAAACAAAGTTACGACTAGCATGTATTAAAGTCCTTTATGGTTCCTGGGAAGAACTAATTCCCATATTTATCCATCCGGCAAAACATCACTCTTAATTTATCGTTTCTGTCGGACCTGGGAATATAGTGGGGCTCTAATATGATGCTCTCTGTGACGCTCTTAAAGAAACCTATTTTCATTTGTGCAAGCACTTTAAGCCTAAGCGCATCCCCCGAGCCTCTAGCGGCCCCGAGCCTAATACACTTAATATTAGGGTACCGCTGTATTTACGCCCGTAACAGGTTTTGACGAATCGCGCAGCTTTCATTTGTATTTTATTCTATTCATGGATTAATCCTTTCTGCGCCGGATCCCATGCATCCCAGAAACCCGTAAAACTCACAATTTTTAGCTATTTATCAGAATTTTTTTCTTTGGGATAGCCCCCGCACCTCCAGCTTAACCTGTCGGGTATCCCATCCCCTCAGACATCCAAGTGTTTTGCGCCTAAAACCTCCCCTAGCATTATTCCCTAGCGGCGCCTATGATGACAGGTGTACTTGTGCGAGTTTTAGCATTAAGCTGTTCAGATTTTATTTGACTCCAATATTACTTGTAGCCATAAGTCGTGTAAGGTAGTACTTCGTGATCAGGACAGTGCACTTGCGCGCAACAAAACAATTTCTTTGCCCCGTGAAACACCGATAGGCATGGAATTTCACTCACCGCTGCCGTTTCAGTGAGGATTTGAGTGTAATGAGGGTATCCCATTTTATGGGACGGCGTAAAAAGTGGGGAGGGGGTGTGGGGCGTGGGCTGTCGATGACCCTCGATTACACAGCTTCGACCACCTTAACGACGCCATCGACCTCAGACGCTCGAATTCTTCCGCAGTCGATTGTGCGTTTACCGCTTCACTGAGTCCGCCATTGTGCCGCCCAGCGGTCCGCTGTGGGATGCGTTCGCTTAGGGGAATCCTCCGAAAGGAAGAGAGGTACTGTCATCGTCCGCTTGTAAAAATCAGGATCGAAACTAAAACGAAAGTTAAAACCAGTAAAATTTCATTAGTTTCGTTTCCGGGAGCGATGTGTAGAAATTAAACGAAAAAGAATTAAACCCGGGGAGCTAAACTCAGGGTGGAAACGAAATCGGAGTCTAAACTACCTCGGGTCGAAACTTAACTGAAACTCTGGGACGAAACGAGAAGCAGATAATGTTTCGCACCGGAGGGACCACGTGTTTCACCTTCGAACGAATTAGTTTCGACCGACACACCGAGTACAAAGGATAGTTGAATGAAGTAGAGATTCGGCCTACCGCCATTATATACCTACATGGGGCAATCATATTTTTGTCACTAACAGGAGGACGGTGAACGCCAACTGGCCAATCGATTTTCAAGCTCAGTGTTTCAACCTCTCTACACGTATGTCAAACGTAATGGGTCGAAACTGTTCCCTCTTACCCCCCTCCACTCAACTTATGGGATCAAAACTTAATCGTGATCAGCGGAGTTTCGAATAATTTAGTTTTGTTCCCGGGAGTAAAGTTTCGTCCCGGGTCGAAACTAAACTCCTTGGTGATTTTAATTTCGTGCGGGAACGGAACTAAACCCAAGCCTCGTCTTTTCGTTTCCCTCCGGATCGAAACGAAACGTTTTCGTTTCGGTTCACTTGCCATCCCTGGTAAAAACCCAAAGTCGACACCTTAACTTAATTTTATAGAATAATTATGACAATTAATAGTCAAACCCTCCAGGGCCATAATTTTTTGAAGAGTTGCGATACGATACGATATGCGTACTCTTTTACAAGTTTAGAAAGGGATATGGACAAAAATCCACTTCTTCATGACGCAAGTCTGTAGAATGGTAGGAGTACATAAATATTCTAACTATTTGGATTAATTGAGGATTTTATTTCCGTATTTCTTAAACTCTTTTCAGTTACGTATTCACATAAACGAAAAATGGGTAGCTTTGTATGTGGCATATATAATGTGGAGCGGAAAACCACCAAATATTTTTTGGAGCTGAATTACAGATGCACGTATGGAGTGTTTCCAATATTTCCATTATGTGTTTTCTCCTCATCATACTCAGACTCTTAATTGTGTCAAAGGTCAATAGTGAATCAAAAGTCGACTCAATCTTGAACAGCATCATTTTTTCGGTTATTATAAATGACGTGATATTTGCATCTACGTGTTTTTCTTAAAATAGCATATTTTGAACTAGTGCTAAGTACCTTAGATTGCCTTATCTTCGACCTAAGTACAAGAGCAAGTGAAACCCTGCCTTTCAATAGTTTGTAAAAAGATAACGTGTTTATTCTGTCCCTGAAGGCGAGATATTAATTAATTATCTTTAATTTCGTTACAGTTTTTCGCATTGTAACTCTCTCGATTCTCTGAGAGAAATAATTTATCATGAACTGCGAGTTTAAATCCTACCTGCACAATTTGATACGCACGTTCTCTCTAGTTCATTAGGCTAACCAGGGCTCGGTGGTCTTCTTCAGTGGTCCCTTCTCGATTTATATATGTGCGCGTCGGCAGAGGGAAAGAAAAACAATAAAAAGAGCCATTTTCAATGACGATGTTACCATTCAAAAGTTTAACCATGGTAGATTTAAAAAAAATTTTTATTGATTTAGCTTCATTTTTGCCTCATAAGTTACATGCTCGAACATTATTTTGAAATTATCTCTCATCTGGTGATTTTTGTGAATTCTGTTCTCGGTAAAGTAAATAATAAGTAATTCTTAGAAACTTCCTGCTAAATTATCATTTTGGCATTTCTACATGTATGTCATATGTTATAAATGACGTGATTTTTGGTTTTCCAATATAATTTGTGGTTGACTATGTTCTCGATAAAGAAAGGTAATTATTGAGACCGATTGTAAATCATGCTCATTCTATGTCCCAAATGTTTATAATCCCTTTCTAACCAAGAGCTACATCTGGAAGAAATCAATTTTCACGATTTTTCATTTTGAAAACTTGAAACTTTTGCACTCAATCATAATTATCTTGGCAGCTAAACATTTATTCATTAAAATTTACACCACAAAATAATGCGTAGTTTAGATATTTCCTTAATAGAGCTGAAAATTTATATAATTTTGATGTTGCTTAGAAGCAACATTGGGTTATAATGGGTTAAATCCTCCACGAAGGAGATTTATGTTGGCGAAAAAATAGAGGATTTTGAGTTTTTTAAATGAATCTATAATGAATCTACTACTCATTGAAGAAGTTGTGACGCGTCAAATGTAAAACGGGAGGTTGAGGCAGACATCTCTCTCTGTTCGCACCAAGATTGGGCAACGTCGATTCAGCAAATTCGACAATTTTTTGTACACCTGTCTGGGTTGCGATGGCAATCATTTTGAAATCGTCTTTCCTATGTTCAATTGGGAGCACAAAAAACTTATTAATCTGTTTTTCTAAACTCTATTCTACTTTCTATAATTGCTTTCGACAATCTGACGAGCCGAAACAAATGCGTATTGACTCTGCGCGACCCGGCAAAAAGTCTTGTAATTCCCCTCTCCGTGGTATGTTAACAGCTATTTCTGTAAGTTCTCGCTAAATTTTCATCGCTTATTGCATAGCAAAAGCGATTGAGTAGTTGCATTAGCAGTAGTGAAGTAAGTAGAAAATAATTATCGTCAGATGTATCCATCAGCTATCTTGCATCTTTATGTTATAACTAATATACCTACTTATTTCATAATACTCGTGCATGTGGAATTATTCTATTTTGCAGTTAGAGCTAGATTTCAGGGATAATTTTGCTAATCACACCGACTGTCCGAAATTGAATTTCCTTCTTGTATTCCGTATAAGACCAACTTCCTTTCATAATTTTCTCCACCTCTTTCCTTCCTGCTTATCTAACATTCTTCTAACTCGACTTTGCTTATTTTAACTTGAAAATTGTGCAATAAAATGCATTATTCATGAGTTTGTGAGCGTCCAAAAGTATAAATGATCGTGTTTTTTTGCAAAATAATGGTATACACTCTCATAATTTTCTCCATGAGATGTATATTCAAAGTACGTTGTACTTTTCCTTTTCGAACGTATTCTGATATCGCTAAAATTTTAAGCGGGCCATCAAGACCTTGCAGCACCAGTGTTGGATCACCAGCGTTTCCCGAGTACAGACTACGAAACAATCTTAACGGGCATTCCGGGACAAATACCTTTCGAGCCTCCTTTGACGAAAATGCATACAACCATTTTACAGTGCTTGTGCTTTGTTATTGTTTTGCGCGTCGCTTTCTACGACTTTTTAAAGAGCTGCGAACTGAATCGCCCAATTTTCTCATAAAATATTCCTCTTCACACTACTCCCAATCATTTTGGCCTCGAGTTTTCAAGGTGTCACCAGTTAGGCAAGTGTTACTTTTTTCATCCGTTCTTAGTTGAATTTCTGAGTACATTTTCTTTGTGCTCCCAACCCATTAATATCTAGTTGCCGGCGCCTTTGTTTCGTGTTTTTTACGATGTCGAAAAGTTAGATTAGGATGTGCAAATACTGTAAATTTCTTTTTTAGTGGACGAGAGATTCTCGCCATGACTGGCAGATTTATACTCCGTTATGGATTTTTTGTAGGTACCTATCATCCCGCTGGATTTTACTAATTGAATTCAGTTTCTCTAACTTATTTGGCCAATATTTTTCCCTTTTCATTGGTCTTGTGTAATTGTTCATAATATCCGTCGATTTTTACTTTGCGGGCAAGAACATTTTAATGCATAAATATCTGAGCTACATGAGTAAAGAATATATTACTCCCATTTGTGTAAATATTTGATTCGTCTTTCTAACTAGACTACTTTGACGATACATTGTTCAATAAGGGGATTCATTTTTAATGAAATCGTATGAAATTATAATTCTTTAGTTGTCCTAATGAGCTGAAAAATCACCAATCGTTGAGTTGATAGTAATTAAATATATTATGGAGTAGATTTTGCTTTTCATATCATGCATTAGTCTTGTACTTAAAATTTATTTATTTTTATTTTAATATCATTGACTTCTCATTAATATCTCCCCACTGAAATCGTTTGAATCAATAAAATCAATTTTTTAACTATGGTATATTTTGATGAATTTTTTTCATTTTCTATCTGGTTTTAATGGCTGCAAAAAGGTATATTATCTCACTTATCTTTCTTCGGTTCTGCACACCAAGGATGAAATTTACCAAGAAAAAATTATTTCAATTTGTAGGGATTCGAAGCTGGATCTCCCAATTGCCGGTAAGGTATGCTACCAGTTACACCACCAAGCCATTTTTTTTCAATTTGAATAACAAACTGGGTTAATCGAACATGGTGTTGACCTATCAAATCCACAATGTGGTATAGGGGACGGAGGTCGTGCTTACCAAGCCACTGAGAGAGAAATAAACCCCTCATCGTCGCTATTCCACGACGGACGTGATTCATTGAAGCATTGCGTAGAACAAATGACTGCATGTGGCCAACCTCAGTCCATATTGTCCACTTGACTTGAGTACCACCTCACCTCCATTGTGTCCTCACTAACTTCATATCTATGTACTTTCATTCACTTGCAAAATGTGCCTCTCCTTATGAATCTATTTAGTCTATGAGTCCATTTAATTCATCTCCTCGTTCGTTTTTCTTTCTCTATTCATCTCACCTCTTCCATTATTCTCTGTACGTCCATCTAATTGAATCGTTGACATAGGAAAGTTAATAAGTCACAAAAAAATCGAAATATCGTTTATGCATGGAGAAGGTATTGCCTGCACATGTCAATGGTATGGACAAGGTAGTCAATTGGCACAATATACCTATCAGTTGCTAAGATGGATGAAGTTTGTACACTGATATTAGTTTCACAATGTTGTCAAACCTCTTTCTTTCGTCTCCTGTGAAATTCACATTTAGTGACTTACCACCTTTCCCATTTAAACGCTTTTATTTTTCTTCCCCATTGTACACGTATCTGCATCATATTGTTGGCTCTACTTTTCGTAATTACCAAATGTATTCTCATCTTGATTTTTCATAACTTCTTTCATAGAGTAAGTATATATACTTATATAGTATATACTTACTCTATGCTTCTTTCTAGAGAATGTACAAACTCAATACAAGTGGTTTTCCGATTTATGCATAATGAAAAACAGCATCTATTTTAGTTTTTATGGCTCCGGTTTTAGTACCTTTTTCAATTAAATAGGTTATTAAAAACTATGAGGAATCGTATTGATCGGGACGCTGTGATTGCAGGGGTAGCACATAATGAAAAACAGCATCTATTTTAGTTTTTAATTATTTTTTCTCCTATAAGGTAGCTGTTGTTAAAAAAATCATGTAGTTGAAATGAAATAAAAACTTCAAAAGTTCACCAAGGCCGGGATATAAATCGTTTACCTGTGAGTTACCTAACCATTTCCCTGATACCACTTCATCGATGATTCCACGGAAATTTTTGGAGTTTTCTGATTATATTGACACTTAGCCTCTGTGCTACCCCTGGAATCACAGCGTTATTAAGATATTATACGATTCCTCATAGTTTTTAATAACCTATTTAATTGAAAAAGGTACTAAAACCGGAGCTATAAGTTGTAAATTCCTTTTTTTAAACATGAAATTCAAAAATCATTCCCATGTGATTGTTAAACGAACGATGAGCCTTTCTCTTTATGTGATAATTTTGTCATGGTCTAGGTTACACGGCTGAGATTCCCATTAATCATCGCGTGAAGAACCTGGCAATGTTTTATTGCTCACGAGTATCTCTCTAGCGCATCATACTCGCCATTAGTATCCATGGGAACAATGCCTGCGCCAAGATTCCGTATCTTCTGCACCTGTCCTCTCCTCTATACTTCTTTGCTCACGGATTTTGCACGCGCGTGGCAAAGAGAGAATGGACGTCGAAGCGAAGGAGAGTGTGGTCGTGAGGTGTCCTCGTGACTGGGGGGAAAAGATTGGGAAGACGCTGAGTCGGTGATGGAGAATGGGAGAGGGATTGATGGACGCTTGGATGATTTCAGAAATGGAAGAAGAGCATTATATTCCGGGTGTTGGCCAACGAGGTCGACTTCGCAGGCCTGACGGAGCGTAAGGAACTGGGCATATCAGGTGGTGGACGATACCGATTATTTTTGGCTATGATGCCCCTAAATGGTCCATTTACTCTCTCGAGCGACAAATGTTTGCTTCTGTCGGTTAGAGGAGAAACCCTAGAAGCTTTCGCATCGATAACTATGATAGTAATGTCCAAATTTATCAAAATGTGGTGTCCATGAGTTCTTTTTATCCTTCCACTAACGAGTTTTATCGAGTTTTTCTCGCCTACATTTTTCGGAATCCATGAATTAATTTGGAGACAATATTTTTCGTTTGGGTTTAGAAGTTGTAAAAAGATATATAGCTGTTGCATGTCTATATTCTTAAGCTTACAGGCCTATATTTTCGCCTACTTTTCGGAATCCTTGAATTAATTTAATGAAAATATTTTTCGATTGGGGTTTAAAAGCCTTAAAAATATTTGTAACTGTTGCAAGTCTTGCAGCTCTTGAACTATTGTTCATTGTTTTAACAGCAAATCGATTAGACCAAGATATTATAAATGAATTATTTGGTGGTGCAGCTTTCGTTTGCAACCATAGAACTGAGATTCTTCTTTGAGGCCTTGTCAATGTGTTTGTCTCATTTTTAAACCAGTTTCAGGCGAGAATATGGGTAAATGGCTACAAAATCCAGTGAGCACTCTTTTTGCAAGATTTTAAGTTTGGAAATTTCATCCCACATCGGTTGAAAAGAATTTCAAATAGGAAAAACTAAAATTGGAATTCGTAAAATAATGGATTGCAGAGGGCTCGGGTAACTTGTCTCGATACTGTTTCAACTCGAACACTTGCTAAATACATTTCCTGGATAATCTCTCCATCTGTCTCTTTGCCTGGTGCTCCTTCCGCTGCCCTGCGTATGATTGCTGTACATTTCTCTTTCCAGATCGCAAAGAGTTGGGGAAATGTTGGTGGTAAAAGGCACAAAATACGGCAAAAATCATGGCATACAATCACAGCTCCTTTCCGGAGGACTATGTATCATATTTTCAAGTCCTTGCATGTGATAAAGAAATAAATTCTTTCGGAGGGAGTCAGTTACATGATATTTACTCGTTAATAGGTTTTATTGGCATTACCGTTGATAACAGTTGCTTTACTTTATCTCCCTTTAATCCTCGCACCGACCAATCTTGAAAATAAAAGCAATCTCTTTAAAGACCAATGGATGCGCTATTTTGATACGACGGCATCTTAACTTCCGATCTAACAGAAATCCTGCGTAGCTACGCTTAAAGCGAGGAACATCGCATTATAACACGCTGAGAGGGTGATAGGTGAGCGCACACGGCAAAATAGCTCCTTAATGGGTCACGGAGGAGGCGTGTGCGGAAATGTGATTTTTTTTCCTCATATTCTCATCAGGCGCGAGAGATGGAAGCGCGGGGGTGGAACCGTGAGGTGTGAAGAAGGCATGGATAGGCCTTTTCCTCACCCACCCTTCTTGTTTTAGATGGGTGCGCGTCAGGTGGCCGGAGAGTGAGCACCTGTTAGCGTGAAGCTGAGCGCGTGGAAGATGGGAGGGCAAGATAGGGGAAGGGGGCTAGTCGATTGGCGGGAGAGTGGTAAAGGGAACGGCGGAAGAACGAATTTTTCGTTTTTTAGATTTATATGCCATTTCACATTATTACAACCCTTTAGTGAGATACAGTAGCCCAAACATGACCAATTTTTTCAAAACCACGCGCAATCTCGTTTTTCCTCGAAAATCTCTGAATTTATCCAGGTAGTGTTGCGTTGGTATGATTTTTATGGAATAAAAAACGATATATTCCTTTGACCTGGTGTTTTTCCTATACTTTCAATGACTTTTAAAGATTTTGGCTCTCGTCTATCTGATTTTACAGCGCCCCGACGGAAAAATAGCCGACCCGTTTTTCACGCGAAAGATGGGAGGGCAAGATGGGGGAAGGGGGCGGGTCGATTGGCGGGAGAGTGGTAAAGGGAACGGCGGAAGAACACTCGGCGATTGGCTGTCCCAATCCCGCCGTTCCATCACCTGTCGTACCTCCCTCTCTTTTCGTACCCTCTTATTCTTAACATTCTGTCAATTATTTCTCTTCAGCTCCTTGCTTAATTTATAAATTTTCAGGTACCGTAACGCTTACCCGCACGCAGGGATGCCAAGTGAAACGAAACGAAAATGTTTCGTTTCGACTCGGAGGGAAACGAAAACACGAGGCCTAGGTTTAGTTACGTTACTGCACGAAATTAAAATCACCAAGGACTTTGGTTTCGACCCGGGACGAAACTTTATTCCCAGGAACAAAACTAAATTAATCGAAATTCCGCTGCTCATAGTTAAGTTTCGATCCCACAGGTTGAGTGGAGGGGGATAAGAGGCAATACTTTCGACCCATGACGTTCGGCATGCGTGTTTAGAGGTTAAAATATTGAGCTTAAAAATCGAATGGCCAGTTTTTGTTCACCTTTCTCCTGTTTGTGGTAAAAATATGAGTGCCCAATGCATCTAATGGCGGTAGGCCGAACCTCTCATTCATTCCAGGGGCGCAGCTAGGAATTAAGGCCGAGGGGGGGTTCAGGTGCAACTGATACCGGTGTGTGTGGTGGGGTTGTAGTATACCCACCAGGATAAGTAGGTGCGAGATTAATAAATTGCGGAATTTTAAGATAAATGGTTCAAAATGGTGAGTTTTACGACTTTCTGAGGGATATTTTCATTAATTCTTACACTATTCTATTAGTAATATCAATCCAATTAAGTAAAATGGATAAAGCTTAAAAATTTCTCTGAGCTCTGGGGGGATTTTATATCCCCCAAACCCACCCCCCCCCCTCCTCGCTGCGCCACGGCTTCATTCAACCGTCTTCGTTGTCGGTCGAAAGTAAACTATTCGAATGTGAAACACGTGGTCCCTCCGGTGCGAAACACTATCTGCGTTTCGTTTTCCGATCAGAGCATTAGTTAATTTACAACCCGAAGTAGTTTTGACTCCGATTTCGTTTCCACCCTGAGTTTAGCTCCCCGGGTTCAATCCATTTCTATTCGTTACTACATTTCGCTCCCGGAAAAAAAAAAAACTATTGAAATTTTACTGGTTTTGACTTTCTCTTAGTTTCTATCGCCCGCCCGCATGTTTAATCCTTAGGATGTATAGCTCTTTAGTGTTTCAGTGAAGTAAAATTTATCATATGCCTCAGTAATTTCTAGTCATTGCATCCTTAATATCGGCATGTTGAAATTAATTTCAATTATAAAGCGTAGGATAGGCGCAATATGCGGCACCCTACGGTTTGAAGGCTATTAAAACTGTTAAATTAGAATTAATTTTGAATATTAACTTCTTAATTACCTTTAAAAACAACCTTCTTTCGTATTACAGCTTTGAGTATCCTACGGAGCTCCTGTATGTTTCTGATTGCTTTTGAGAATGTTTGAGATCCTTCCCTTCTTAATGGTCTCTTGTTTATTTTATTATCGTTTCCTCGTTGAATGCATCCAAAGATAATCTCAATAATGCACAAAGGTTGAGAAAAGACTTAGCTGTTTCACAAAATAAAATATATTTGCGACCGGTTTCGATACAGCGTATCATCATCTGGCAATTACAAGTATCAGTACATAGAATTTATACCCTTGAAGGCGTTAGAGGGGTGGTAGAGTGGCCTAACGCCTTCAAGGGTATAAATTCTATGTACTGATACTTGTAATTGCCAGATGATGATACGCTGTATCGAAACCGGTCGCAAATATATTTTATTTTGTGAAACAGCTAAGTCTTTTCTTAACCTTTGTGCATCATGAAGGAGTTTCACCATGTTACGCCAACCACCATCGCATAATCTCAATACTAATTTAAAGTCGCCTCTAACTTGAAAACATTTCTTACAGCCTTTTCGAATTTCATGCTGAAATTGCGCTCATGAATGCATAATTCTTTTAAAACCGTGGCGTTTATAATACCTTATCCTTGGAGGCGGAGTTAATTAATTTTTCTATCATGTATTAGTGAACATAAGATAGAAAGCTCTTTTTCGTCCTTGCTCGCGTCTATTCGCTGTCTCGGAAAATTGATGGAAGCCTTGTTTGGAAATTGATGTTGTCGTGGACGCAGATATCATTCATTTAGTAAAGTACATTTCAAGACTCTTGTTCAGTAGACCTATCAGTAAGCAAGGTAAAGGAGGGATACATTCAAGAAAGCCAATTCGATCGTTTCTTGCCCCCCTTTCACTCAAAAAGTTCAGGGCTACCTGGACCTTCACCGAAGATTATCGCATTAACTGATAACTAATTGAGGTTATGACAGGGTTAGATAATACGTTGGTAGTACAAGTTCATTACGAAGTCAAGTTTAAAAATGATGTATTACGCTCCGGTCCGATTCTGATACATAATTTTTTCCTTCGATAAAAATAGGTATAAATGAATAGAGTAGGTAATCTACATCTACATAAAACCCGCAAGCCACCTAAAAGGCCTGTGGCAGGGGGTGTTCGGACACCATCCGTTTACACATAAAAATGAAGTGCCCTAACGAAGTGGGGACTAGCGTTTATTAAAGTCTTTCATGGTTCGGGGGAAAACGAATTCCCATATCTTTCCGTAAGGCAAAAAATCTCTCTAAATTTATTGCTCCTATCGGACCTGGAAATATAGTGTGGATCTAATATCTTGTAATATATTAATATTACTAGATACATATACGTAGTGTGTAATCTTATTATAGCTATAAAAATGACTTTACTCAGGGCTCTCCCTTGTAGATTGGATACTTATATGACTTAAATTGTCAACATTTCACTTGAGGTTAATTCATTTCAATTGCGCCAATGGAATTATTGAAGACACATTTATTTTTGTTCATGTCCTGCTTATGGCAGTAACCATCAACGATCCTCATTATGTTACAACGTTTTTTCCATCTTATATTAGGATATGCATTCAGAATAGAAAATTGGAGTAGAATATATTGGAGTATGCATGGCTGTATTTCCTGGTTCAGAAATTAACATACTCGCGGATAGTTTTCAAATCGACTCGATTCTAGACTCGAGATCAAAAAATGCTACTCGCGCATCCATAATTTTTTCAGCTAACAGCAGAATTTTATGCTGAACTTGCGTTAATGAATGCATAATTCTACTTAAACCGTGGCGTTTGTAATACCTTATCCTTGGAGGCGGAGATAATTAATTCATCTAACATATAATAGTGAACATAAGATAGAAAGCTCTTTTTCGACCTTGTATGCGTGTATTCACTGTCTCGGAAAATTGCTGGAAGCCTTGATCGGAAATTGATGTTGTCGTGGACGCTAATATCATTCATTTTGTAAAGCGTATTTCATGACTCTTGTTCAGTAGAGCTATCAGTAAGCAAGGTAAAGGAGGGATACATTCAAGAAAACCAATTCGATCGTTTCTTGCCCCCCTTTCACTCAAAAGGTTCAGGGCTGCCTGCTCCTTCACCGAAGATTATCGAATTAACTAATAACTAATTGAGGTTATGAAAGGGTTCGATAATACGTTGGCAGTACAAGTTCATTACGAAGTCAGGGTTAAAAATATGTATTACGCTCCGGTCCGATTCAACAGCTACATAGTTTTTCCTTCAATAAAAATAAGTATAAATGAGTAGAGTATGTAATGAGGAAGTCCTAAGAAGAGAAGTGTCTTAAAAACCTTGACAAGAAGAATAAACAACCTTACTGGCTACGTCTTGAGGCATGATGATGAAGACTATCTTTTCGGGACAAGTTGAAGGCAAGGACGGAAAAAGAAGTCCTCAAATGAAATTCATGGAATAGGTAAAGAAGAACGTGAATGAGAAGTAATTCGCGGGTGGAAAAGATTAGCTGATGGGTGGAGAGCTGCGTCAAACCAACCTTAGGATTGATGTCTCCATGTTCCTGGGTTTCACCGCGTGGATTTTCTTTGTGACGAGAGTTTCGCCGGTATTCCAACCGGCGTCTTCAGGTCGATGTCGGGATTCAATTTTTGGTGACTTATATAGTTCATATTTGGCGCCAATTTTTCATGCTGGATGCTGATTGGTCCACCTTCTTTTCTCTCGTATGACCCTCTTCCACGAGCTGTGGAGAGGGTAGCCGTCTTCTCTATTCATGTTTTCCGGTGTCTTGAATAGAGAAGACGGCTACCCTCTCCACAGCTCGTGGAAGAGGGTCATACGAGAGAAAAGAAGGTGGCCCAATCAGCATCCAGCATGAAAAATTGGCGCCAAAAATGAACTATATAAGTCACCAAAAATTGAATCCCGACATCGACCTGAAGACGCCGGTTGGAATACCGGCGAAACTGTCGTCACAAAGAAAATCCACGCGGTGAAACCCAGAAGCATGGAGACATCATTTGGACAACGCTGCGGAAAACTACGCATCAACTTCAACCTTAGGATTGTTAACTAGTGATGACGAAATTTACTGTAAAAATAATTTTTATCGCTCCTCCAATCACGTTTGAAGTCCTTTACCTATGGAAATACCGTTATGTATGATCCCCAAACTTATTTTAGGGGGTTCCTATAATGCCTTCGACAGTGATTTGCAATACGCTCCACTTGTTGCACCTTTCATTGTTTCAGCGAAGCGAGGATCGAAGCACTTCGAATTACAAATCATCGCCTCGAGAACCGTTCGGATCGTTCTCTTTCATGCCGGCCGATGGCCGCCCGGATGCCGGCGTCTCCGATTGACGGGAGTGGCGGTGACGGATGGCCGATTGTCTGCAAAGTCACGGAGAGCCACGCGATCCAGATGTAAGGGACGCGCGCGCTTGGGAGAAATGCGTTCTGCATCGCTAGCCTTCTTTCCATCAGCGATGGGATCCGCCTTCTCACACGCCCGATGTGCCGTCATCGAACCGGAGACTTCTCTCCCCGGGCGAAAATTGAATTAAGGGCGCCGCGCCATTTCCTTCACTCGTCTCGACGTCTTTTTTTTTCGATTCGCGCGTGTGATCGTTGCTGGCCTCATACTCGGAGTAAGTTTCAAGCGTCATCTCCCGACGCCAGATGTTAATTCAGATGTAGGTAGACCGAAGAGTTTTCTTCACAGTATCTGCCATTCACGTTAAATGAATCGGTTCCAACCAGTCTTCACGAGTGTGACCCTTTTTTTAATGTCTTAGCATTAAAAACAGGTGACCAGTGTTCCTCTAATTATTTCTTTTTGTATTTCGTTATTATCAATAACCCCAACTGCCATATTTTTAGAAGCATGTTTGGTTTATCCTCACCCAGAATATCCCTATTGAATGCATTCCCTTACCTATCGAATCCGAAAAAGTGTCTGTATGTACCCAATATGTGGCGTGTGTGACGTTTTACTCCGTTCTAAGAACTTGAAATGGGATCAAGGAAATGTTTCCAATGCGAATTACGATTTATTAATTTATATCCCTCTATCATCATGGATTGGGACATTTTTTGTTTTTTTTTACTCTTATTTATCTCGCCACCATGCCATAGGTTGTCACCTCATCATTATATTGGCGTAATTACCAAGTATAATTTCATACTTATCGTACCTGTATGAGACCTCTGTATTCGGGTGTATACTATGCCCTAAAAATATCCTTCAACAATCATGTTTTAAACATTATTCTTCATATTGAAGGCTGAAAACTCCTTGATAAATTTTAATCGCATTTTTATTGCCATATTCTCGCGCTCCATCACGAATCCTAATAATTTTTTTCTCAAAAATACGTCAAAAGCCTGAAAAATATCTGTCAAAACCTTATAAAATGTCACCGTGAAATCAGCGGCCAGCACTTCAGCTGAGCAACTGTGGAATTCTTTAAAAAAAAAATTGTTGCTTTCGGGTTATTTTTCAAGTCTTTTGATTTCTTGAATAGACAAATATGTTTGATGTCACTTTACTGGAGTATCTATTTTGAATGCGTTTCATTCTTCAGATTTTATGCATAATGTTAAGAAGAACCAATTTTTCTTATCCAGTAAAGTTTGCTTTATAAAAAAAACTTTTACTATTCCCCTATTACATTCGAGAATGGAATCATTTTTTCGCATGAAATCTCGCGCTGGTGAAAAAATTGGAGCGATATTTCAAATGTCGTTTGCTTTCTCAAGGCCATTGATTGCCAAAAATGGTTGGTTACAGCCCAAGGTTGGCTGAAAGGTACTGGAAATTGTCTTTTCATTTTTTTATCGTTTTCTTGGTAGGAAAAAAAACAATTGAACCATCCAAGACAATTTTTCCAAGCATCACAAATCATTTCCAGGCACTCCATTGTCTGACAGTGAACTATTCGTATCAAAGGAATTTGAAGGCATGTTTCATCAGGCAACTGGCAAAAAAAGAGTTTGAGACCACAAATTGCATTCTTACCAGGAAGGGGCATTTAGCATGAGCCTTTCTTATTTTCTGACGCAGAACGTGTGCTCTATTTTCACTTCCAGGAACATGGTGGGGTTACGTGATGACCTTTATAATCCTATTTGCGCGACATAACTTCTCCTCAAAACATAAATTTAGTCTCTACTCGAGAAATCGCTTCTGTGAAAAAAGTGTTCTGTGAACATCGGTTTCTGAGAATTAAATAATGCCCTCAAAATACCTTCTTCTGATCATTATGATGATTAATATCTCCCGCTCCACTTGTTCTACTTTTCTGACTGATCTGTCTGTCTCTGCTTCAATAGGACTTTACTCTATCCTGATTTGATGGCTGATAACTTATTGAATACTTTCGATGCATTTTATATCTATTCCAAGTTATATACGGCAGACAGAATGTAATTACTTGAAGGCAAATTTTTAAATGATGATGGTTGTATACCTCAATCGCTGTATTTCTTGCAATTTATTCTGGTTTTTGAGATTATCCTATAAGACATGAAAGTTTTATCTCAGTATCTGTACAAATACAACTGTACTGATGTTAAATCTTCATAACGTATGATAGTTGATCCCTGTAAATGGCGTGTAGGCATGAAGAATCATTATTATCACCGAGGATACTATCACTCCTCTCTGCTATCAGGTAAAAACATGAATAAACGATTTCAAATTAAATTTTCGCCACATTTTTCTGCCTTTATACATGCGCTCAATTACGAATTCCGTCTTACAATATTACATTTTTTAACCCCTAATATTTAAATACTATTTTTTGAGTGAATGGATTTTATTGAGCGTCTGATTAACTTTACTCTCCTGTTTCTCAGCGTTGTAATTCCATTAGCTAATTCAGAATCTCAATAAGACGGTCTTCGATGAACTTCACGCAAACATCGTGACATAAAACGACTGTGAAAGTTGGCTGGCAATTGTGCGTCGGAAATGCTTTGAACTCACGGAGAAGGATTTATGTTCAGTTTTATTCCGCCAAGGACCATTTAATGGCGGGGATTTCCCAAAAATGGCGTCATCTTGTATTTCATATTCCATGAATCTCTTGGAATACCTTTCTCTTTCGAATATCTTACATCAATCTATTCCATAAAAAATTACGCATTGTGCTTTCCGTTCAATTCATTTCGATCGTGACATTTTGAAAAGTTTTGTCAATTAATGGAAAGAATTTTCTACGTAATGATTAAAATTAGTTAATATGTTTAATTGAGGAAATGGTTCAATTGTGTTAGGCTCAACTGTGTGGAAATTAATACACGAAAATGAAAAGGAGACTTCGTTCATTTCCACAGATTTATTTTGGCGGTACGACATGTTTCGACCAACGAGGTCATTATTAAGTACAAAAATTTCGAATGTTAAGCAAACATATATATATAACCTGACACCCACTCCTTCCACTGTTTCCCTCAACCCCTTCAAGAGTATATATGTTTGCTTATCATTCGAAATTTTTGTACTTGATAATGACCTCGTTGGTCGAAACATGTCGTACCGCCAAAATAAATCTGTGGAAATGAACAAAGTCTCCTTTTCATTTTCTTGAGGAAATGGTACTATGGATTAGGTAAGGAGAGCGTATTATATCAATAAAAAGCCTTGCAGATGCTCTCAGTATGTAGTAATAAGAAAGAGAGTAATCTTAAGACTCAAAAGTTCATTTTCTTAATGGCTTATTAACAGTAATTGATAGTTATAGCCTTCGAGAGTAGTCATTAAAATAAAATGTCACCATGAAAGCAACGGATTTATTTCCCTGATTCTTTGGCGTGGAAGTTAAAATATGACGGTTGCCATTTATCTATTATCATCTTCATAAGTCAACAATACTAACAATATGATTAGTTCGACGTGGCTCTCCATTCCTCTCTCTTATCCACTAGCCTTTTCATAGCGACTTATTTCTTCTCTTTTACATCCTTTATAACATGCCCTATAAAACTCATTCGGGGCCTTACCATAATACCTTTCTCATCCACTTATCTTTCCACGATTGTTTTCATCAGTATCATATTTCATAATATGGCCAACTAAGTTTTCCGGTCTACTCCTTAAAGTTTTCAGAAGATTTCTCTGTTATCCCTCTGTTCTTAGTACTTCCTCGTTAATTATTTGATCGATCCATTTTATCTTCATCATTTATCGGTAGCATCACACTTCGAATCCTTCCACTCTTGCCCTCTCTGAACATGTTAACGTCCAAGCCTCGCTTCCATAGAGAAACATGATCTATATGTAGCACCTGTTAAAATCCTGCGAAGATATAAATTTCGGTGCAATCGTTACCGCAACCAGCGTCTTTGTATAAACAGTAGCATAGTAACCTTACTTTTCATCTCTCGCCAGCAACGTCTGGGAAAATTGCTTATGAATTGTCTCATTTAGACTGTGGACAACATTTTGCAGTCATGTGAATCTTCTGCATGGCCCAACGATCCGTAAAATCAAATGGTAGATCATCAAAGTGTCATAATAACAAAAATGTTTTGCATACACATTACAATATTTTTGTCGTTAGTGCGTGCTCCTATTAAGAGGATCGTTACGCCTCATTTAACCTTCTAATATTATGATGTTTTATGCATGAAGCTGGCTTTGATTGCAAAAACTGTGTTTTAATAGATTTCCTCATCAATTGTATTGCAACAGAGGTTCATTTCTTGGAAATCCTAATTATTTCGTTGGATATCAGATTATAAACGGTGTCCTTGTTAAAACAATTATTTTAAAACAATCCTTCAAGGTGTTGCGTGGATAATATGTCGTCCCATGAAATGACCTTAAGTCTGGACTATCAAGGTAACGTATTGAAGGAACGTATTAGGAACACCTCTCTGTGAATAGATATCAGCAGGATACGTTTTAACGAAACTACACATTTAAGTTTTTATTACCTGCAACCCTGAAGCTGAAATGTCTCAAATGGTCAACCTTGCAATTCAAAATTCTGTCGTATGTAATTAATTCTATAGAATTTTCGTATGATGACGGAAGGTCAAAGGGCAGGCCCCACAATAATTGCAATCGTGGATAACCTTTGTTGACACCTCGAAAATAAGTTAAAACATACGTATAATACCAATCAACTCTCTTTCAATTCTGAAGATTTAGGCGATATAGATATCGGGAAATGTAAGTAAAAGTCCGAGTAAATATGTTGAATTGCTCATCATAAGTAAGGCAGAATATTCTGACATACACCATACCGCGGTAAACTTACGGAAAGCACTCCACTATAGTAAAATAAAATTCTGACGATATCGTTATTAACATCTATTAGCTTCCACCTAATTGCTTTTTTGTGTATTTGATGATTAGCCTTAAAATATTGAGACATGACCATCAGCTAATTAAGTTAAAACAATGGAAAACTGAAAAAAATTTAATCTACCTTCTTTTCCCCAATCAGAATACCATTGCGCGTGGAGGTATCAACATTAAGGCAAATTCAGGCATAGGTTTGAAAATAAAACATTTAGGGGGACATTTTCAACAATATTTATTGAAAGAAATTTTCGTAAACTATTTATTGTTCCAGTTTTGTTTTTTATTCAATATTTTATGCGTCAATGAATGAAACTTGCAGGTATGAAATATGTCTGCATCAATGCGTAGGTGCCTACTATTGAATTAGTTGCTTATTGCTTTCTTGAATTACTGATTTATAGTATAATATTTTTTATTAGATTGAAAATTTTCTCACCTTTATAATAGCCGGCAGCTATTTTTTGCTTCTAGTTCCTATATTATGTTGGGTATCCGAAACCATGATTGTGTCGAACAAGGTATATGCATTGTATCTGCGAAAATATATTACAGCAATTAGCTGATGGGCCAGGAACTTTTCAAATTTTAAAATCTTCACTTGTTCAGATTTCAGATGGAAGATGTCTTACTTCTTGTAAGATATCTTCCATCTGGAATTATATATGTCTGATATCTTCCGTCTAAAGTTAAGTAAATCTTAAACTAGCCATCGGTTGACGGAATGCATGAGGTTTTGTTACCCTCTTAATTAACTCTATTAGTAGTTTATGGTACACTACCTTAAAAAATCTTTTTCTTTTCGTAGATAAAACAAATGTACTTGGTCCCACTTCACCAGAACCTCTCTGTTGAATACATTCCATTCCCCATATTTTATGGCCAATGCTAACTAGGTCAAATTTTCTTTTCTTGTTGATTTTACCGTAAATAAACTTTGACATGTATACTATCCCAGTCTTACGTTCTTGAATGGAACTTAAGAAAGAAGATAAATAAATGTCAAATAATAAATCCAATTTTAAATAACAAGTAATCTAATCAAAGGAATCACTTCGTAATCGTAAGAAATTTAATTTGTTTATCATCAGCGTGGAAAGCTCTCTAGGTCAGGGACGGGACAGAATTTCCTGCCTTGCGTACAGCAGTGCATCCGTCACGTATTTACTCGCATTTTCACTTTAATTGCCCAGTTGACAAAGTATCCCGTTTTCGTATTTTAGAAATCCGCTCTAAGTCCCAAGGATGAGAGGTAGGAAACTCAAGGGTTGCTTCCGTTCAACGCCTGATTTCTCGAGGCGAACAAAATTCTGATATTGCTTAACCCATGAGTGGTATTACTCATAAGAATTTTCTTACCTCTTTTAAATATTTTTTTCTCATTTATGAAATGGTTAGGATCTATTTTTTCTCACCCCGCATCCCAAAGACCATCGATTGAGGACATGCAATGAGTTTAGTTTTTGAATATATATCTTAGTTGTTTTTTAGACCAATTTTTTTCCTAACCTACTGCAAAATCAGCAAAAATGCCTCGGCACTTTAAGCTTAGTACCAAGAAAATCGTTCGGCAATCTAAGAGTTAAAATCTTAATTTGTTCAGATTTCAGGTGCTTGTAAAATATCTCCCATATGAAATTATATATGCCTGATATCTTCCATCTAAAGTTAAGTAAATCTTACACTAGCCATCGGGTGAGAATGAATACCTAATACCTACTTAGAAAATTAAAATGCTATAATATTACCAGAGACCTTTATCAAGAGTAGATAGCCAAAAGAGAAAAAAATACGAGTTGTTTAGTAAACATTCTTCTCGTTCATTGAAATGCCTTGTTTATTTATGTGCCATTGTTTCCTCGAAAACAGAGCGGTACAATACCGTCCGTTTATTTCAAAATAAGCCGAAAGGAGACAAGTATGCTGGGCACAGTTTTTTTTTTTATTTTGCTTCAATACCTACCGATCATGAAATTTTCTCCATCCTGACTATTGAGAATTTTGCGCGAAAAATGATTTCTTTTTCTGTGGATTTTTCGCACAATCTGTGCATTGCGGGTGACTCCCGTAAATTTATCTCCGTGGCTATTCCCGGTATGCTTAAATATTGAGAATTTTTTATGGCAGCTAAAGAATTGAGCTGTTGCGGAGGGCGAACTTTTCTAGAGATGCATGGAACAAACATATTTCCAATTCTGTGCCTTTAAAATTTTATTGTAACCTGGACCACTGAATTATCATTGGCTAGGGAATTTGACCAAAATTGGGTGTTGGCACTTTTTGGCCTATTGGCGGTTCACCCACATTATCTTTTAAAATATCCGGTAATACGGAGTTCAAAATATTCCGATTGATTCTGTTGATCACTTATATGGATACAAAATTAGTAGTTATATTCATATGTTACTGCTACCATGATAACTATTGATCCGTACTGTTTTCGGCAACCCGAAAAACTTTGGACTGGTAAGAACTGTGAAATAAATGGATTGGAGCAATGTCTACAACGTGATAACACCCAAATGTCTTCGCTTGCATTGTCTATTAAAATTTTCCAGTAATAAAAAAGTTAAACTATGAATCCCGAAAAACTCTGAGCTCTCTCAAAAGATCCACTTAATGCCTTGAGCATTCTCTTCTGCGATTGGTATGATACTTATCTAGCTGCGCCCTATAAAATAATAATACCTCGTTTTTCATTCGGTGACTTAAACGCTCGTGTACTAATCTGAACGCGCGAAGAGTAATATCAGTCAATATCTGCCTGGGAAGGAGGAGTAAAGTTTAGAGTAGTGAAATTGCACAGCAGCTGTGACTAATTTGCATAAATAAAGAAGAAATCACTAATTTAACTAGTCAATTTAGCCTTGAACGCGAATACACTTCAATCGATTCATTATTCACAATTGTTTCCAGAAGCGCCTTGTTAATTATTAACTTTAAACATTATTTTAATGATCAACTTTAAACTTTTAAAATTTAACCTCAGTATTAGCAAAAAATGTGCTCCTGGATTTCATAAAAATTAAACGCATCCCAGACTCCATACATCAATAGTCTAAATACTTACAGGAAACTACCGTATACAGTGTTAAATTGGAGTTAGCAAAATACGCAAAACAACGCTGAATCAGATGGGAATGCGCACCCTGCGCAATCGTGATATTTCTCTCTGATCAAAATTCAACCAAATCTTAGGCTAATTTTTACGTTAATTAGAGTCATGACGTCGCATAGCAGTAGTGACAATTGACATGTGGCTTAGTTGCATAAATAGATAATAAATCACTAATTTAGCCAGTCCATATAACCTCGAGCGTAACAAAATTCATACGATTCATTAATCACAATTGTTTTAGAAGCACCTTGTTTAAATTTATTCAATTAATTTTTGTAACCTAATTTTCGCTCTGATTTATTTTATTTAGTTATTACATATTGCTGCAAGTAGGCTTTTGCTTCGCGGGTTCATGTGATTGAAATAAATAAATGAAATGTGTACCTACATAATATCAAAGTAAAGAGACCTACAGCATAAAAAATACATTGATTCGAATACGATACAACTGAAAATGATGTTTGAACCAAATGACCCAATTTCCAACTCTCGAGAATTAATCACAATGACATCAACCAAGAATCGATTAGCACTTCTCTTAAAAACTTTCGCATTTTACGGGGAAGATCTTAAAAATCTTTCTCTATGAACGCCTCCATTGACCTAACAATTCCAGTAGCCCATCGATTGCAATCTGAGTGCATTCCTACGGTTAATTCATCGCTCATTTGTTTTGCGAACCGGCCTCAAGTGATACGAGGGAGTTTTGTTTCAGTGGAGGGAGGGACGTGGCGAGCGGTGTAGTAGTGGCTCTCTCTCTCTCTGCAGAGGGACCGGTTCGGAGGCGGCAGCGGCCGGATCTGTTGGTGGCGGCGTGCGAATGTGGGGCGGCCGGGAAGGTGTGGGAGTCCCTCACGGCGAGGGAGAGAGAGAGAGAAGCGCAAAACAGGTTCCCGACCTAGGTCAAGGCGATGCTCGTGGAGTCGGGTCAGTGACCGCAAGCCGATTCGGTTAGACTCATTAGCGGCGGAATGGGGAGGAAGCGATGGAGGATTCCTCCGCGGAATGTGGGATAAGTGAACGGGAGGGTGAGCCTCCGTTCCGCGGGTGTCTCCGCGAGTGAGACCGGCCACTACAAACACGCGGACAGCTCCTGCAGGGCAGTGGCGTAGCCTGGGGGGAGGTCCGGGGGGTCCGGACCCCCCCGAAATATAAAAACACAATTATTTTCCTTCATAAAAGAAAACAAAATATTGAAAAATCATCAATTTACAAAATATTTCTATAGCAAATGAAGTTTTTTCGATTATGAAAAGTGTTAAAATTTGTTTAAAACCGATTACTTGGTACCCTGTTTTTCAAAAAATTTTCCCCCTGGTTTTTGACTCCCCCCGAACGAAATTCCTGGCTACGCCACTGCTGCAGGAGAGTCGGTTAGGAGTTCAATAGCATAATTATGAAAGGCGTGCCTCCGCGGTTAAGGTAAACTTTTTCCGTAGAGATGTCCGGATGATTAGGAAGAGCATATGAAAAGATACACTAAGATATAGGGGCATATAAACTATGTTTTAATCACTAAATCACTTTGGTCTTCGGGATGAAACCGCGTTGAGTTGTCACTGTTCACATACCAGGCCGCCTTGGTCGAAGCAGTTGATGGCTTGGTGTGGCCAGAAGATGTAGTGCTGCATCGCCTCCGAAACGTCGGCCAGGTATGTTAATAGTGACAACTCGACGCGGTTTCATCCCGAAAACAAATATAGGGCAGTGATTAAGTCTAACCGCGGAATGAAATGATACAGAAAGATGTAGCACTGTCCACTTCATTTTAATTTCACAAATTTACTACACGTGTTTCGATTAGCTTTCAATTATCATCGCGTACTAAATATATTTATGTAATAGATATAGTGCCTGATAATGATTGCAAGACAATATAAACACGTTTAGCAGAGTTGTGAAATAAAATCAGGTGGGCAGTACCAAAAACTTGTGTGGCTGGGAGTGAGTCCATACCAGCATCTTAATTCATTCGAACGCCGCATCACCAAATAGCCATGTCAGTATTAACAGGGGTGAGAACTACTGAGTTTTGCCAACTTCATTTAGAAGGAATATTTTCCAAACGCATAGGAACTATGCATTACCTTCTACTATACGCAATTATTTAACACTCTTCCTTTCAACACCTCTTCCCATCTTGATAAGTGTATGGACATTTATTTCTTACTTAAGCGCAAATTTGATTGGAGGTGTACGCAAATTTTATTGCAGAATGACGAATTTCCGTGAGAGGTCAAAACGATGCCTTAAGCTGAAAACGGTTTATTATAATGTTTTAAACTAAGTAAGATTTTCATAAAGATGTCGCCAGTTTACAGGCTTCCGAGACCTCTTTATCAAGCAAATAAAGCGACACAATCGAGATTTAAATATCATATGAGAGGACGAAATCCCTTGTCATAAAAATCTGAAGAAATCCAATCCTTAGTTTGAAAAAAATAAGTGAGGAAAGGATTAAGTTAGTTCGAAAAGGGTGATTTTTGACCCCTACCGCGTACCTGGTGTTAATGGTTTGCTATTTGAGGAGGCGACCGACAGCTGAGGTCATTTGCCCCATGAAGGAAGGGTATGGAAGGAAGGGTGGAGAGAAACCCGGTGTCGGAATTAGCTTGCTCTTAACGAAAGGCGCCAAGGGGACCACGCCTTAACGTCCCATCCGACGGACGGAGTGTTGCGCTTGAAATGTCCTCTACACAACACTCAAGCAGGTATAAAATCGTTGCCGGATTAATTTTGTGGAATAATGATGTATCCATGATTAAAGTACAAATGGTAATATCCACACTATTTTATTATCACACAACCGACCATGGTTTCGACACTTGGTGTCATTTTCAAGGTACTCCAAGCTCAAGCAGGGATTGGGCAGTCTCTGAAATTTTTCTGCCACTGCCAGGATTTGAACCCGAGCCCGCCGGGTGGGAAGCCAACACACTACCCACCACACCAATCCGAGCCCCCTGGGGTTAATGCAAACCATTTCTCGGCACCGATGGTCATGCAGGCGGGACGGGGAGCCAATAACGTTGCCACCTCAATGAAGGGGTAGTCCACCTATTGCAGGACGTGGATGCATGATCCTCCGTGCTATGTGAGCGTTATGCCCTCGCGTGCACTTCTAAGCCCATGCACTTCTAAGCCCATGCACTTCCCTTTCCTCACCCCCTTTCATTCCCCCTGGTGAGGTTCGGCGTGGAGAGACTGCGGAAGTGAAATGTACAGCGGACGAAATTAATGTATTGCCCATTTCCGCCACTTAAAATACTCGCCACTCATCCATTTACTCCACTAAACCACCATTATATCCGCAAGGGTAGTAACTGTTATGTAAGACAGCTGAGGCTTGAAGCGGCTTCCATTGTGTAAGCTCCCAAATAATCTCATAGTCTTTTTAAATAAGCAAGAATTTGCATAAATATGTCACCTGCTAACAGAATTCCGTGATATGCAATTGACATATTTTGACATCTTCCTGCCAATGATGAACATTGACTCTTGGAGGGAAGCTTTTGGATTTTCGTTCGAAATTTTTTCGCGTACGAAATAATCTAGAATACAAATATAATAATAATAATAATAATGTATGTAATTATCAAAGGTTTCCCCAAATTACGATCATGATGAGAACTGGATATTTTTTCTCAATTTCAAATTCAAAAACATATTTAAAACACCCATGCCCAGGCGGAACTCGAATGCAATAGATCCGATTAATTTTCCCCAGGATATCCCATTGAAAATTAATCAACGAACAAATATTGATGCTTGAAAGTTTGATAAAATGCTGAAAAAGATTGCTCGATAATGGTTTAAAATGATACTCTGCCTCGGAACCTATGCTATAGGCACAGTTAAATATTTTCAGTGTAACCCAGAAATATATATTTTCGAGAGTAATAGAATTCCTTCATGAGAGATAATATAATCCCTGCATCATATGCATACCTACGATATAGCCTTTGTTCCATGCCTGACTTTTATATGGAGATTGTTATGTGAGCAGAAAACGCATTCATTAAGTAATAAGTAACTACTCGTGTAAGCTATGTAAAAGAATTTGTCTAGATAAAGCATGTGATTGAAATATATTTATGTATTTTTTCTCCGTACTCATGCCTAATCGCATGTGAATAATTCATCGAAGGTAATCTTTTACTGTCTTTTTTAACTTAATTGCTCAACTGCTTCGCAGTTTTGATAGCATTGTTCCGGAAGTCTTTTGTGCTGCTTCTATCCTCAAAACACTTGAATTATTTACGTGAAATCCTTTCAGCTTGAGTATTACAGCTTCTACTTAGCAATATTAATGAGGTAATCATTCCCTGTTTTGATAAAAATGGCAATGTTCAAATTAATTTAATTTTCTAATCTCAAATTACATAGCATGCTTTATTTACGGTCTTTCACACGTATTAACTCCTATAAATAACTAGGTATTTCCTCTGCGATAAGCGATGAGCTTAACCAACTTCCCTGCTCAAGGTTGCTTTTTTCCATCTTTGTTCTCATCGCATCAATGGCTGCGTCAATTGCGGAAGGGAACTTTAATGAAACCCCATCATCGTAACTCTGTCACCCTCTTCCTTATCCCGAAACAAAATTCAATTTCCTTTCCTGGACACATTCATCCCGGGGGAATGTTTCCTTCCCGAAGTAATTTCTTCAACGATGTTACTGCGCTAATAACAGGAAATTTCCTTGCCATGTAAGTTTAGCTTAAAACTGAGAAATTAATCAACCATGAGTAGTATCAGCATCAGACAAAGAATATTTTAGATAAAGTACACCGTAATACATATGAGGAGGCGAGAGGACAAGGGGTACAAGTGAGGTTTTGTTCTAAAAAGAGTTAGGTGAAGAAAATAAACGATATCAATCGGATATTTAGTACTACACTTGATTTTCCTCTCGATGACAGCACAGAAAAGAGACTCAATCGTATCCTTTGCCACCAAGTTTTTGCGCATTTCTTCTATCAATTTCTGTGGCTATAGTCTGTTTAGAAAAAATATCACTGGTACCCTCTGGCTTCTCATATGATTTGTCTTTGAAGACCGTATCGATAGTTTGAGCAATGCAATCGAATACGCCATTCATCGCCCGGGTTTTGGGAATTGAATCTTTATAGAATTATATAAAAATAAGCAAAACTAAGTAAGAATAGTAAAAAAGTAAAATTTACACCATGCTCTGCTGTGTGAGCGAAAATACTGTCGAAAACCAGCGGGTCTACTCCGTATGTCTCGCGGTATTTATAAGAATTCCTCAGTTTCTCATACCCCAATTACTTTGGTCAGTATCCGAAATATAATTTTTACTTATAGCCACTTCTAGTTCTAGGATGATATAGGCAACGCTATGTTACAAACAGAAAAATGCTTAATGGTCTATTTTACACGTGTTGACGATGAACTTAAATTTTTGATGCAGGGCATTACATTGCATGCACAATTAATGCTTTATAAAAGACAAACTCTAAAATGTATCATTTTAAAATCCTATTTAAATGGTCAGCTAGGTTTGAACGTAAAAAGTATATTAACTTCAACCGGAACATCACACGTTTAGTTGAAAATTTTGAAAACTTACAAACTCACTTTGTTAACATATGAGTCATGAGTAAGGTGATAAGTTTCTCTGTTTAAGGCCTTTAAGTATGAGCGCATTATGTTTAAAAATCATTTGAGTAGTTTCTAATCTCAAATTAGAAATATAGCTTAAAACGGCAAAATTACATTCTAAGACTAAATTATATTATCGTGCGTTTGGCTCGTATCCGCCATGTTCTATAGTGAGGCTGATAAAGACTATTAGTACGCCTTATTAGTCGAGTTTTGCTGTGCGAGCCTTATTAGTCTGGTTTTGCCAGTGAAGTTTTAAATAATGATAATAAATGTATTTTCCAAGGATACTATTCTTTGGGACGTATGAATTATACATTTACACGATTGGACTCCGCAATATGACAATATAAGGAAATGTAAATAATAAAATGTAAAATGCCCTAATGAATAATTACTACTATAAAGGAGTAGGTACAATATCGTACATACAGAATTAGCAATTTTACTCCACTTAACCTCAAAGTTCGCCCAAAGTGGAAAAACGTGACCTCACTTCCGGAATCTGGGGCAGTCTAAGTATGCCTTTTACACCCCTAAGTGTTTTTGAATTTGGTCGTTGACAACGCCAACATTCAATGGAATTGTTACGTAATACTCGTAGGTTTCTCATCTCCCCGCAGTTGTCACTGGTGCGAATCTTCCTACACTGCCAGTATTGTAACCTCCCCCTCCTCCCTCCAAAGCCACCCCCGTCGGAGACGCTGTGGTAAACAATTTTCCCCGCTCCGCTGAGCAAAACGCAGCTAGGCCGATTCATTCACCTCGCCCACTGGCGTGCATCCACCCAGTTACATCTGGAATAATGTGTACGTCCTTTTTTTCCTCCATCCGTGCTTTTTCACTCGTTTCCCCGGCCTTACTTACACGAGGCCGTGGAATGGGCGTTCTTGATGAGGAATCTTGTGTAAGTGGGGGTTTTCTCGGAGCCGTGGATAGTATGGCGTGAGATGAGGCGATCGACGTCACATCAGGTGATCCGTTTATCCCGCAAGAGCCTCGGCGTGGAATTTCCGCCCTCGGTTCGGTCTCCATGGAATGTTGAGATGCGAACTTTTTTTCCGTCTCTTTGAGCTGGAGTCGTTCAGATTGAGGTGTCGTCTCACAGGCAGTTGCATGAATAAAATGTTAAAATATCTATTTTTTTCTTTGAGAAAGGGTTTTAAATTATGTATTTAATAATATATTTCTTTTTAAGTACACTTGTTCATTTTATAAGTATATAGTTAAGTTACTCGAACAGTTTTGGGCATATGAACATGTAAAATAAACAAGCAAAATAAATAAATGTATGAAAAAATAAATCTCTCTTAAGTGCTTACTATATAGATATTAACAGCCATGTTTCTGCATCGCACTAACTTGTTTCCATATTAGGTCCCTCGCATTTATTCAATTTACTTTAAAATTGAAACTTGAAAGTAATTACACATCTAGCTAGTGTTTTTTCTCTGGAAATAAAACGCAAATCATATTATATTTCTGAAAGTAAGATAAATACATTTCATGGTAGGCAATCACACATGTGATCCAATTAATCCAAACAATTAAAATATAACGCGGTAAATTTGGGATGTGTACATTTTTCTTTCTCTTTGAGCTGAAGGTATTCTGATTGAGGCGTCGCGAAGTTTCAAGTTTATAACTCAAAAAAAGCCATTTTGTAATTTTGTCCGGCTTTTTCCGATTTCCGCCCACTGTGCGTCGTCATAGGTGGTTGTATACATAAGGGGTCTAAAACATTTGTTGTTTAATTATTTATTCCTTGAGGAGTGGGTTTAAATTAATTAATGTATTTTGCTTGGTTATTTTACTGGTTCATTTTTTTCTATTTACTCTGGAGAATGAGAAATGATGACGACCCAGTGTTTCTTGGCAGACCCAGACCGGAATTTTGTACACCAACTGATACCAATTAAATTTCTTGTAAAATGATAGAAGGTTTTGTTCGTTATAATTGTGCAATGAAAACTGGATTTTAATACCACCTCAAGTATTTATTCTACTCATCTTCCAACATGGTCGTTTTTATGGTATCTATAACTAAAGTCTCGTAGCTCACCGTATCCTCAGTGCTTCCAATATGCTTAGCCTGGTAACTATCGGGTGAAACCATCTGAGTGATTTTACGATGCCAGCAATAAAGTTACGGTTATGCATTATGGTCACAGAAAAAATGAAAAACTTATGAGTAACGAGACTGCATGGCAAGTAAAATCAAATTGTCAATCAAAAATTATCAATAAGATATAATCCCCTCTTTTTGACTGCGTGAATAATAAGGTGATTTTTAGTACAAATTCTTTCCTAAAACATGAAACTCCTAAGTGTACAGTCATCGCATTTCACCTACGGATCCCCAATGCGGTTTTCTTACAGATATAATTTACAACAGAGTGGCTTTTCTCCTGGTAGATATAAGTTCGTGATTCCCCGAAGATTTTGGAGACTAGATCTTCTCGGGTGTCCTATCGCTTGATGATTTTCATATTTACTCCTATGCATTCGTTTTTATTTTGATTTTTTTCGGAAAGTTTTGCGACAGTGAAAAATATCAGCCGGCGTCAGTTCCGATAAAATTTTAATCATAAAAAATGTTTATAAATGAAGTTATATAAACAATAAAATAACCATGGACCAGTTGATTTTAACAAATTTTAGCAAATCCTTAGTTAAAATTCAGCGTCATTTTTATAAATAACCAGTCTCTCACTTTATACTTCAAGGGAAAATACTTTTGCAACTGTGTTTTTTCCATAGCTTATCATACTGTCTAGGGGTTAGATAATAATGAAAGTACTTGTAAGCTTCAATTCTAGGCTTGGGAACAAAAGTAATTTCATAGCATCCTTATGTGCTATCAGAGACATGGTTCATTTTTGTGTCCACTGCGATTATAAAATATTCTTTAGGCTTTATAAGCAAAAAATGCCTAATTGGGAAAAAAATTTTACGATGAGTGTTGCAGGAAAAATGTCCTAGCAAAGTATAATTTTAATTTTAAAACCGCCCTCAGGATTCTGTTTCGCATAATATTATTTTAATAATTTTTAGAAGAGTGCAAGAATATCCAGACAGAGGTCGCTAGCTCAACCTCTCTGGGTTTTTTCCATTCCATTCTTATTCCACTATTTGCAATGGTTCTATACTTGAAGTTATGAGAAAGGCGCGGAAATATGTTTTTGCACTATTTATTGTCTATTGATGAGCTAAGGCAAGGGCTTTCTTAGGCGTATTCGGCATTTACAAGCGGAGCAGGGCAGCTGTTTGAAATGTTTAAGGATCTTGGTTGTCGGCAATATCCAATAGATTTTCCCACATGATAATTTACTCCCGCCGGCGTCTTTTATGCTCTCATGAGGTACAGCGCAGCGCCGACAGTCGTGCCTACTCTCCGTTCGCCACCTGGACGAGTCGTTCTTCCACGGACTCAATAGACTCCTTACTCCTTTCGATAGGAAAGCTTTCGACGCCGCACACTCGCGTCAAGCGGATCTTCCAACTGTGGAGGTTGCAAATCATGAAGATGCGGAGAGCACAGGCTGCGAATAGACTTGCTTTCTTCGCTAACCTCTACATTTGAGATGGGTAGAGAAACGTGAAAATAGCACCCTCATTTTAATTTTATGACACTTTCAATTACAGTTTATAGCATTTTGTGGCATCTATTTTGTCTTTCTTTTCATAATGTATTACTTGTAGCTTACGGCAAAGTGTGATTAAACATTTATTTGAAAACGTACGGAATATTTAAACTATTAATGGGTATAACAATACTAAATTAAGGAATAAGATATAAAGTAAATAATTATAAATGATATTAGTAGCCTGAATATCTTTTACACCAGTTGAACACCAACATTGAACAAATTTCAACACTTTCATCCTTCAACCGATTGCGTCTGTCAGTCACAACTAAATTGAACTGGCTGAAAAACCTCTCTGCATCCACGATGCTTACTGGTGTCCAAATTGTGTGGAGTGCAGCATTACCAAACTCAGTATTTTCTAGTCGGATCGCAAGAAATAATTTCTTAACATCGCAGAACCTACCAGGGTTCTCCCTCAACCTCTCTTGTAGCGGCCAATGAAAATACATGTAACCATGTATGACGCAGTAAGGCCCAACGCCCAGTGGCGTAGCGAGGGTCGCGCTCACCAATAAATTTACGAATTTTGCCATCGAAAAAGCAAATTTTCGGTTTAAATATCATAAAAGTCCAGTCATCGCGGCTATGTTGCATTTATTCACGTCCATCGCATTAATATCGCATATGCGATTTTCACGTTTCACTAGATATGGGTAATTTCAACAATGTGCACTTGTGGTTTCCTGATTCCGTTTTGCGGCATATCAAATTAATGACAAAAATTCCATTTCTTATTAACTTTTTAGGATTTGGGATAGGATATTTCCTAAATATGGGATTAAAATATAGATTAAATTGTTACAGAATTTAGAACAAATTGTTATCCTAAATTAAGGTAAACACACGAAGCGGAGGCATAGACGGAAACGCGGATTCATATAATAAGAATAATATATAGGATAGGATAATGAAAATAATAATACAATATAGAATGGTAAAAATAATAATAATATATTTTAACAATATAAATTAAATAGATAAAATTGAGCGAATAAATAATTATTAATTAATTATTCGCTCATAATAATTATTAATTAATTAAGCGAGCGAAATAATAATTATTATTACTATAATTAGTATTATTTATTAGAATAATTATTATAATAATAATTTAATTATTTTACGGTAAGATTTCTTAGAAATCGAATAGAATTCGGTATGATTAGAGCCGATTTGCAATGAATGGCTACGGGTGCACAGTTAAATGCACTAAAGGACTTCTTTCATGGCGAACTTCATCCTTTGGTGTATTTGAATATAATGACTTCAATATTGCTCATTGCATTTCCTGCACATTTTAGTCTCAAAATAATGAAGGCGAAGTATGACAAATTTACGTATCCGATGATTGCACCGTGTGAGATTGTCGAAAACAGGAAAATCGAAACTGAATGACGGTAGACCCCCATTTCTCCGTATTTCCGCCCTCGATCGGAATCTCTCTCATCGTCGAGCGCGGCCTTGACCGCCGCACCAATGCACAATTCAACCCGCCGCAAACCAGCCTACCCGCCCACATGCATCGGCGACAGGTAAATACGCGAAGCGGAGGAAAAGACGGAAATGAGGATTCCGGTTTCGCCGGCACGAGAGTGCGTTTGTGTGTGTGACAAAGCAATGGGTGAGTGTGTGAGTTGGGAGCAAAGACCCTACCCGTCACTCATTAGTGGCATCCTTGCGGCCGAACGGGAAACGAAGGGTAGCGCTTCGTGATGAAGTGGCTAGGTTGCCGGTCTCTGAAATGCGTGAGTTACGGCAATGGTCGACGGTCCCTGAGTTTGAAGTTGAAATACGCATTTCACGATTATTATCGTTCATGTACTTAGAATTGTTATCGCTCCTTGCGCATTAAAATCAGATTTCAAAATTTCAGAGGTTAATTAATTATGAATTAGAAATTGAAAAATTATGAATCAGAAGTTCTATTAAATGAGATGGCGGATGTCACCGGGAGGAGAGACAATTTAAACTGTTATTGGTACAAATTTATTGATCCTAGCCCTATTTGGTCAATTATCTTTTCCTCTACGTTTATATGCTCAGTTTTTCATTTGTTTCGACATATTTTGATTGCATTACATACAATTGCAAATGGATACAAACCTAAGGCATACAGGATTAATTTTATGAGACACTCTAAGTATCACACAGAAGACGTATTCTATTTTCCACTCATTCCTATGAAAATCAACACGTCCCCGTTGTGGAGTCAGGGAATTATATTCAGCCACCGGTGATATCCCATGAAATTCCGAACCTCAGATAATCATATAAATGATTATTTTTTCTGCGACAGATGAGTGGCGATAACGAATTTTAGCATTTTCAAAAAAAATTATTTTGGCAATTTTGAAATTTTAACTCTTTCATAGTGCAATGTGCCTGTTATATGTATTAATGCATCGTGACAATATGCTATCATTTTCATTCTCTATTATTTTCTTCAAGAAACGACTGTATAAAGCGAGTTGGTTGTGAGCTACTGGCACCAAATGACCCGGTTAACCTATCGAAGAGTCTTTCTCGGGAACTCAATTCGCTTGAGGTGAAATCGCAAAGGTCAGTGTTTTCACGGGGGTCGTTTCGGCGTCGCCTTTCGTTCGGCATTTGTTTATTTCCACATCAAACACGACATCATCTCTGCGTGTGCATCGGCATGAAGTTCGCCATGAAAGAATTTTTTTTGGTGTATTTTCCTTTGGTGTGTTTAACATTGCACCCGTAGGCATGACAGCGTACAAACTCACTTGTTTCTGCAGTGATTTCATTATATTCAATTCAAAATATATCTATTTAAATGAAATAATCAATTTTAAATTAATTTTAATGCAATGAATTTTTCATGCAAATTTTATATAATGGATTGTCATAAAAATGAATCGCTTCCTCAATTTTTGAACCAAATACTCATTGGTTCATTAATTTCAAATAACGTTGCTACAAATTATTGAGTATTCACTCGACGTTTGCATGGAAAGTTCAGTGTATCTAAAGTTATTTAAACTTAATCATTTGAATTCGTACAAATAAAATAAATAATTATTGAATATATATAATACATATATATTTTGAAGTGTATAAATTGATTAAAATTTAGTTTATGTATTGCATTTACGGCACAACACCTGAAGCTCCTCGCATGCATCATTAGCCACCGCGTCAACTTTGACTTGGCAGCACGGCCAGCAATTTTCCTCTCGTAAGCATTCCTCCCAGCAAGTTCGTAAAAGTTCTCTTGTGATCCATTTCAACATCCGGACAGCACTTTAAAATCGACTGCGAATCTGGGTTGCTGTATGTTGGCTGACAATTACTTTTAGTTTAATATTCAGCTCCTTCGTCCAAAAATCGACGCTGGATCTCGTATGAATTAAATTGGAAATATTGAATCCACATTAAAATACGAATATTCAGTTTTTTTTTCCAGGAGAATCTGCAATACATCAGGATTTGGTTAGGGAGACATGGTAACTGCAAATTGGATTTTTTTAATTGCGTCGCTATAGCTCACTAAGGATTTGCGATCCAATGGTTATGGACAGAAAATGCTTAAAAATGTCTCCCTTACCATCTCCTACAGTATTGTAAATTCCTCCACTGCATTTTTTATGATATATTTAAAGTCGAAATATCTTAGTGTTGGTAGGAATTAACTTGGGAATGGGAGAAATCGAAGGTTGTTGTATACCAATATTAGAATTAAGTAAGTATTATGAAAATATACATAATTTTCCAATGATTTTTTTCTTAACAAAATCCTAATTCTAACTTAAAGAAATGAGTTACTCCACTTGTGCTTTTAGGGGCTTATGTTTACTCCGTCGCAGAGATTTTAAATCAGTCGGCAGGCATTGATTTACCGTCACTCTTTTTCTTCTTCATATTCATTATTGTTTAATCAATAGCAATCAGGTCATTGCCTAACTGCTACGCAACGATAATATGAATAGATAACAATAATTACCTTAGTTTCATTTCAATTGATTGGATTGCTTCACCATCGCAAATGATTGGTAGTAGGGTCGTTGGGAACTAAAACACAATGGCACCTCGAAATCATAAGACTGATCCTTTAAAAAAGAAAAGACTGGAATATGGAGAATTCCTTATATTTTGCACTAGGTGGAAGCAAGTGATAGAGCAGTGATTCCCTAATCATCTTAGTGCTCAGATTTCTCATCGCCGCATTTTAGTCCAATCGCGACTACCATCGCTCCATTTTGAGGATCCTATTCTTTCAGGACGGAATTTAAATGCAGTGACGAAGATGCGGAATGACGTTTCCAGAGACTCCAACGCGTAGCAACGGCTGGTGGTCATCGCATCGGCCAACTGGTATTGATGTTCATTTCGCCCTCACTGACCTCAAACCAGCCAATGGCGAGAGTGCCACCAATATTCCTCGCGCCCATACCCCTCGCATTTTTACGGCCGATAAGTTTCCCCTCGAGATAAGGGGACGTGAGTACCTGCGATCTGTCTTGTTGGTTTTAATGAGGGAGTTCGGGGGATGAAAGTGAAGATTTGAGCCGTCGGCATCCGCAAAGGATATAACAGAGGGACGTGGCTCGAAAGTTGTTCGGACGCTGGCCGACTCCCTCGGACCTAGGGCAACGGAGAGCGCGTTGGAGATAGGTCAGCAGGCCAGCAGGTTTGGGATTGGAGGCGCGCGGAATTCGCGGGGGAATAAAGAGTGGGTTTGGTGTGAGGGGAAAGTCACGTGACTCGCGGATCCAGTTTGGCGACTACGTAATGAGTCAAGGGAGGCGAAGTTAAGAGGGTGGCGAAGGGGTGTTCACCCTCTCCATTACTCACATGCCGCACTCCATAAATGCTTTTCTGGGCCATGAGGGGAAACTACGACCGAGAGAATGTCAATGAGTACTTTTTTACGAATATGAGCCTGCGACACGAATGGTTTATTATTGTGTGAAATCCACGTTTTCTACTTTTAAGCACGTTTTTATCATGTGTAGACATACTTAATTCAACATATTGGGTGGTATATTTATCGGAAATACTTCAAAAGAACTGTAATTTTATTGCATTGTATATGGTAGTCTAAATCTATAGTACTTAAGTTAAATCTATAGTACTGGTAAAGGTTATACGTTTGAGCTCACATTTCGATGAATAATATTCAAATCGTATTCAAAATAAAAAGGCAATAGTACTAATGCGTAATAATGGATAATAATAATGCTACAGAAAATCAGTAAAATAGTTATTACAAATTTATAATTTAAGACAGTAGCGGATAAAATTTTCTTGGACTAGATACCAAATATTATTATCTTCCTTAAAGGTTCATATACTTGGACCATAATTCTATGCCAATAAACTGAGCCTGTACTTTTTTTCCTGAAATCAAACAAGATATATTTTTTCAATTTAATGTATAAATAATAGCATACTTGTGCATCTCTCTAGCCCTGGTAAGTTATAATGCTAAATGCATTTCTCTTGCTACTGCCTTCAATTGACGAGATAAAATACGTGATTCGCAAATATATGTTTAAAAAAGGCTTACAAAAAGTTTATTTTTCGTAACATTAAGGAAACCGTAATTCATCTGTGTAAAATTTATTTATGGTTTCTTCATCGTTTAGATTATAGATTTAGTTTATAGATAATGTTGTAGCATGAAAGTTGTGTATTGCTTAACTTACTTGAGCCCCGTATTCTTCTCCTATCAAATCTCAAACAAAAATACATTTTAACCAACTAAGCTCATTCAGAGAAGTGTTGAATGGTTTAAAGAATGCTTTAGGAGATTTTTTTATAATAAGAAAACCATCATCACTACACCTGCTTCCATTTTTCGAGGTACTTATTTTTAATGGTCTGAAGGTGTATGGTAGGGCGGATCGGAAAAATCGATTTTTTTCAAATCCATCTGGCCCATTGAAAAAAAGTTGTGGGACCGATCAAAAATAAGGCCTGAAAAATTTGAGACCTGTAGGTGAACCCCTGACCCTCGCTCAAATGCAATTTAGGGGGGGAAGGTCGAAATTCGAAAAATATAGTATTTTATGGTCATTTCCTATAGATTTTGCCGAGTTACTGCCCTTCTAGGGCAAAAATTTCGTGCATTTTGACGTATCTGCCACCGTTTAGCCACAAAATGCCTAATTTGAGTCCGCGCCCGCGGAGATAATATTCCAACGCCCACGCAGCGTCGCGGATACAAGAGCCGCAGGCCGATCCCCTCCCCTCCCCGCTCACTTCTACCCCTCCCACGCCTCCAATTCAGCAAAATGCATCACGCGTATACTGCTAGGAGGTCATTTATCTTTGATAATATAAATCGGAAGATGGTAGAAGGTAATAAAGGAAGCTTAGTGAGACGACTTGTCCCTTATTAGGCGCCTCGTCGGGGTTAAACAAATCGATGTTACCAACTTTTAGAGAAGTGGTGAAATATTTTTAGATCCGAGAACGCAGGAAAGGAGCCTACGGTCCATGAAAAGGCCTCTCGAGAGGCTATAAAGGTGTGCGAACTATGGTGACCCTTCCCTTCCATTATGTGTGTGACTAAATGATTTAGCGGTACAAAAGGAAGTACTAAAACTTACGGAAAATGCGAATAGGCCAAACGTAGGGTTTTTGCTTAAGTACAAACCTGAAGCACTTTGGAAAGAACATTTGAAATTATGCGATATTTTTGCGTGTAAGTGCAAGAAGGAGCATAATGTTCCCCCCAATGAATAAGTATGTTGAGAGACCAGCGGACGAAACTAAAGATGATGGCTGCAGAATTGAGTCCTAAAGAAACTCGACAACTGAGGAAAAAAAAAGAGAATCGCCGGAGTGTTGAGTCAACATCGTCAATTCTTGTATGGGAAAATAGTATCAAAAATATTCTTCATCAATTCATCCGAAGAAAATTAAACTGAAGAGATATCATCCGATTTTTATCTCTACTTTCCTCATCAAATAAAAATTCAGGACTAAACTCAAACTGGAACTTCTGCGAGGAAAATGCGTCTGCCAAATGTGATAGAGGTATATGCAAGAACCAAGAAACAGCAATGATCGTCCCCGCAACTTTAGTTGACGCAAAAATCATAACTTCGTAAGAAACATCCATGGTAGTTTGCAAGAATTATTTACGTAGACAGAAAAAGATGCTAATTATTGTGAATACGAAAAGAGAGGTATCAAAGGGTGTCATCAAAGGGCTACATTTTTATGGAGTGAAAGACTATACTTTTGTCTGATGAAAAAAGGCAAGAGCACTTATCAATCCAAGTTTAGAGGGGAATGTGTGATGTTAGTTGAAGAAACAGGATCCCACTTTTGGGTTCGCCTCCCCAGTCGTAGGATTAGCAAAAGTTATAAAATCTGCCATTCTCGATTCCTTTCCGAGTGAAAATTAGATACACGAAAATAAAAAGGATTTGAATGCGATGGTGAATACCGCCCAAAAAGGAGGCATAATCCCTATGCTACAAGCATAATTCCAACATCCCTTGCTATGTGAGTAAACTCTTCTCGGGATTCCCACCGGGTTAATTTTTCCATAATGGCAAACGTTTCAAGCTCCGACTTGGGACTCATCATCAGGGATAAATTTCGTTGAATCCCGAGAAGAGTTTACCCACATCATTCGCCGGGAAAGTATCAAATCATATTTCATCCCTTACAGAGGTCTATTTGCTAATTGCACTAATTTGACTTAGATTTGCGGCATAAATATTGGGAGGGCAATCTAAGGACCGAATTTGCGTTGTTGCAAGTATTTGTTTGGCGGCCGATCCGAGATTTTTTAAAGTGCTGGATTTTAATATCAACTTTAAGGACAACCCGCTGATGACATATTGGAGAGAGACCACAGTACCTCCTTCCTATAATATACCTACCATAATATACCTCCGGCTACATCTGACCTTAGGGCTGTGGATTTTCAAAAATCTGTTGATGAACTTTCAGATTTGAAGTTAAATATTTCTTTTTGTTATAGATACGGACGAGAGATTCGTGAAGATATTCACAAAAACTTTGTTGACAACAGCAAAAGACGAGGAATGACACTGATATAAGAAATACAGATTGGAAAGCAGGTAATTGAAAAATTCTTTCGTGATTGTTCATCCACAGACGATACTGAAACATTAAATATTTAGACTAACCAATTAAGACGCACTTGGTGTGAATTTTGGTGCATTTGGCGCGTGGGAGAAGCTTGCGGGGAGGGGACGCGAGCGGCTTTCGCCCAAAATCCATTTAATCATATCTGTCGGACAAAACCGAAATTGGAGCGCATATCCGAAGGTAGCACACCTTTATAGCCTCTCGAGAGGCCTTTTCATGGACCGTAGGCTCCTTTCCTGCGTTCTCGGATCTAAAAATATTTCACCACTTCTCTAAAAGTTGGTAACATCGATTTGTTTAACCCCGACGAGGCGCCTAATAAGGGACAAGTCGTCTCACTAAGCTTCCTTTATTACCTTCTACCATCTTCCGATTTATATTATCAAAGATAAATGACCTCCTAGCAGTATACGCGTGATGCATTTTGCTGAATTGGAGGCGTGGGAGGGGTAGAAGTGAGCGGGGAGGGGAGGGGATCGGCCTGCGGCTCTTGTATCCGCGACGCTGCGTGGGCGTTGGAATATTATCTCCGCGGGCGCGGACTCAAATTAGGCATTTTGTGGCTAAACGGTGGCAGATACGTCAAAATGCACGAAATTTTTGCCCTAGAAGGGCAGTAACTCGGCAAAATCTATAGGAAATGACCATAAAATACTATATTTTTCGAATTTCGACCTTCCCCCCCTAAATTGCATTTGAGCGAGGGTCAGGGGTTCACCTACAGGTCTCAAATTTTTCAGGCCTTATTTTTGATCGGTCCCACAACTTTTTTTCAATGGGCCAGATGGATTTGAAAAAAATCGATTTTTCCGATCCGCCCTAGTGTATGGGGAATCAATCATCACGATGCTTTCCCGAACGGGAAGATAAAGCGGTTAATAGTGCATGTCCAAACCAGTTTGACGTTCTCAAAGCTACCGATCTACGAGGTAGCATCGGGAGCATCACCTTCAGATGAGTCGGCATAATATATCTCCAAAGCAAGGAAGATCAGGTACTCAGGAAACGTACGGATTTCAAGAAAATACTATTATCACTGAAACTGCCCAATGAAAAGCACCAAATGACAGCATAATGCGCGATAGGAACTCAGTTGCGTGGTTATTTTTCGATCACATCTCATGATTCGAGTTGATCTGACCTCTAAATATCACACCCCAGTACGTATCTCCGTGACATGCCTAGTGTGCCCGTCAGCCTGTTTCATAGAGAACAATTAATTTCCCTCGCAGTCCGCGAGAATTTCGAGTCGATTCCTTCGGCTCGTATTCCGGTTTTGTCTTTCCGAGATTTTCCCGCCAGAAGACAAGAAAGTGCATTCCATCAGGATGCATATTACATCCGTGTATGCAGCTGACATCCTACTTCTTTTTTTATGTCGCAGCTTTCGCGGAGCGAATACTCGTCTTTTTTATACGCGCATGGTTGTATTCTAATTTACGAGTACCTACTTCTTTTAATCTGGAAAGCTCACCAAGTGGTTACCGTTGATTTAAACATAAATATGAAAAAGTTCTTCTCCAGTGATTGGTTTATAGTTTTGTATTTATTTAAATATATGGGCTGCAATAATTTTAATAGCGAACGAGGAAACTGTTAATTGCCGGCAGTTTAGCAGCATTTATGCGTTGCGTTTGGCAAATGATTGATGACAAATGATTTTTTTCATGATGAACTTCATCCTCGGTGTACAAACCTTCCAACAGTCCGCGCGACTGTATACAAGGTTACTTGTCATATGCGGAACTTGTAAGAATGCGGGAGCATTAAGCGTTTTACCTTTACGTGAGTTTGCAGCATCTGCATTTTAAGGCGATTTTTGTTTTGGTGACAAAATCTTTATAATTCTTTAAGCAATCCATGAAATTTTTCTGCTCTAGCGCCTTTCATTGACATCTTAGAATTACCCTCCTCAATGTGATTTTTATGTTCCCAATTCGTTTTGAATCTTTAATGTTCTCTGGATGCGAATGCCTTTTAAAGTTAGTGAAGCTAATTTATACCTTACAATTTTGAGGTGCTGGGATGTTATCCCTGCCGCCGTACTTTCTTCATAAGTGGGAGCTTACTTTGAATCAATGAAAGTATATGACAAAATTGAGTTCTTTGGGTTTTCATTTGCAACTTGATCCCTTGAAGTGGTTTTTATCATCATCGACCAACATTACTATTTTATATTGGAGTTTTAAATGCTATGGGTGTTTCATTTTATTTAAAAATCAAATTCATTGTCTTCCAATCTCCTCGAGATATTAGTTCAGGAAAATTTTCCATAGTCCTGAAGTTATTGGGCGAACAACGTTTGTTATTTAGCGTCCTTTCGTTGTTTGAATATTTTAAATTTTATTTTCCAAAGGTCCCAACGAGAAATCACATCACATTCTCACCGTTTTTATACGTATTTCAAAACAAGCCTTTATGTACTCTTACGCCAATGTAGAACGTGAATATGAAAATTTCGGATGATTTTTGTAAGGAGAATTTTTTAATTTGAAAATTTCTGTAAGATATGCGTAAAAAAAATGTGATGTCCATTGTAAGTATAGTGCAAAAGCACCTTAACTACTAATTTTAATGAAATTAGCCAATGTATATAGTGAAGTGAAGTCACATTACAACTGTTAAATGAATATGTATAACTCATCAGTTTTAATAAACCACAGTGGGCTCTAAAGGTTGGAAAACTTTTTTATGAAAAGTATTTTATATGTGAAATCTTCAACTATTACTATGCACTATTAAATCTTCAACTATGCACCCAAAATTCTCTTTCTAGCATCGAAGAATGTCTTTTATGAAATAAGTTATCTTCCAAGAGTTAGGAAACAGAGAAAAGCAATCTCGTACTTGTTATGGATAGCATAGTTGCTGCGCAAATCTAGCCCCTTAATGAGACTCCATACACATTTAGCTTTTTAGTAATTTACATCTAGTTGTCCTTATCTACAATTAATCTGTTCTTCATTCCACAGGGAAGACATGGAGAAGGTGAACATCGCGTTCCATGAAAACAATACGGTCACCTTCCAACACAAAAAGATCCTGCACTTCGTCCCGGAGTTGTCTTCTGGAAGCCGCGACACAACGGTTGTCGTCCCAAACATTCCCCTCCTGGTGAGTAGGCAACTCAATTTCACATCCCAAAGAAAAATCCTTACATATCGTACATTGAAGTTGATGTATCCTTATATGTATTGCAATGCGAGGATAGTTCTTGATAATTTTTATCCTTTTGTCAACAATTTTTAGATAAACAGCCATTTTTTGGAAAAGATAATTTTCTCCCATTTTTTCACTTATTTTTTAATCATTCATCTAACACTTTTTATTTCGAGATCTGTGAACAAAGAATTGGGACGGTGAATTACCCGAGTAATTATAGCTCTTTATAAAATGCATATGATATTTTAACTCGTTATTACTCAAAATCCACAAGTACTCTGGTATTTACTATTTACACGCCAATTCTCTTAAAAGAGTCATTTAAATTTAACGGCGATAGGTAAATCAATGCTGGTTACACTCGAGAGAGGATTTTCAAGTGTATTTCATTATTTTAAATTAAAATAGTTCGTAACTTATGTATCATATAAAATATTTTTTGTAATAGTCAAAAATAAGTCATTCTTAAAATAAGATCTATCGTCCGTATTTTTTCTTACATGCGACTTATGGCTCTTTTAAAAGTTACGCAAGCACATTGGAATTTTCGAAGTATTGCAAAGAGTGGACCATTGCCAAAATTTACCAGCAGATATATCGAAATTATGAAAATTTTGCCGTGAAAAGTTACAGAGGTCAAATTTTTAATTTTTAGATACAGGCAGATGCTGACTTAATTCTTCCCAATATAGTATTAAACTTTCAATGCGGTAGATTAAGTTAAAATTAAGTAATTCGTCCTGAAACAAGATCGGTCGAGCAGAAGTGATGAGTTCTTTTATGCAAAAGTTCTTTTTGTGATCAATCTAGGACCTACGGCTTGATTAAGTTCTATACAGTTCCAAATAAAGCCTAATTCGGCCATGGGTGAAATTTAAGTAAACCGATCTGTACAACTAAGCATGAATATATAGATAATATATTCGTTTAGCAGGAGAACTCTTCCTTGAGTGATCGTTTGAGAAAAATAATATCCAATCCCCTGGGTATTTACACGACCCATAACAGTGACTGAAAATGAGTGTTGAAAAGAAAGAACGCACCTCGTGGCTTCGTGGCGTGGCGTAGACTTTTTCATAATCCTTCGAATTTCATTATCTCCTCCATCTACTCACCATTTCCTCTGCTCATTGACAAAGATACTGTGAGGGGCGGTCTGGACAGGTCGGCGATCGCCGAGGGCCCCGAGCCTAGGGGGCCTCCGCAAAGCTCGCGTATATCGGTAAGCGAATATGAAAAGTGTAATAAAAAGACTCAAGAGTACTTGAACCAAATTTTTTTGCCGTTATAAAATTCTACGTTTTCATTGGTTGCTTTATTTATAACATACTCTCTGTAATAAGATTATTAAAAAAATAAAATAAAGTTGTCAGAAGATAAAAAATAACTTGATTCCTTTTTGAAAGGATTATTTGAAAAGGCTATTTTAGAGTTATTTTTAGATTTCAGCGCAGTTTCAAAGAAATAATACACTAAATAATAGATAATTGAACCATAATGCTGTATTAAATTTTATAAACTGTGAAATACTCACTTTTGATTATATTTTTTCTTAAGAAACTGCTATTTTTGTTAACTTTTATCTTTTTGAGTGCCAGAATAGCGTCTAAATCCATTTCTAGGCATGTAATTTCTTAAACATTATTCCTGAAGGAGGACCCCCGAATCCCCCTAGGTACCGGGGGCCCCGTCATGAGCCCCAGCCGAGGGCCCCCAATCAACCAGACCGCCCCTGGATACCGTTCTAATCAAATTGGCGTACCCAATCCACACCATTAAGCATGAAAATATTCGTTTCATGGGAGAGCTGTTTCTAGTGTGACCGTATGACTGTCTTTCTTCATGATAGACGCTGTCGACTCAGAGCAAGGAGTTGCCGCGGATCGTGCGCATGGGTCTTTCCCTGATGCTGCGCTCAATGAAGATGGAACCGTTCGTGCGCGTCACTCCGGAGCAGCTGGCCTTCGGATACGACGACACGCTGCTCACGCTCGCCTACCGATTCTTCCCGAGGCACCGGCGGCCTATGAGCAAGATGGGCCTGCTCATCGGGGTGAGTGTCGCATGAGAACATAAACATTTATTTTTGCAATGAAAGATGACGCACCTATTTTCTCAGTTTTACTAAAGGAAAAAATCCCAACAGACAATAAATTTCCTCAAACTTGATTACAATCAGTTTTGCAAATTTTTACACGCAACATCTCTGTACCCTGAGCTAATAAACAATGATCTTGCAATAAGAGACGAAGTACATCACAAGACATCGAAACAAGGTGGTTCGAAAAATAGTTTTACTGTCTATGGCTATGTTCTGGCTACAGTTTTTCGTCAGTGGCTTTGATGACCGCTTGAAATTTTTCAAATCGATCGAAAACACTGCGCGTTTTTGTTTTAAGTTTCATAGTTTTATGAAAAAAGTAAAAGAACTTCAATTTCTCCTGACGGCTTCTTGATATTGCAAGAATGATTTTATGGCTATCTAAGAGTTGTTTTACTTGGTACATTTATTTGCATCGCTCTTCGAACTTCGGTATCTACTCACCCCTTCTCCTGCTCATCGACAAAGCTGCCAATGTCGTCCAATGCGATTGGCGTACTTTTCGTCTGCGTGCCCTACCATTGCACAAAACTATGTGAAAGCCACAAATGCTTCAATTCTCACGCATAAACATGCGTATTATTTTAAAATAATAGAGATTATCAGCAGTGACGTCATGGCAAAATTAGCAGTGCCAGGACGCACATTCCTTAACTTTTTTTAGAAGTGAAATATTAATCTATTTTTTATTACAAGTTGATATTTAAATTTTATTACAAGTTTATTTGTTTTGGTTGCGAATGTATATATATTAGAAAATTTGAGGCAACAAAATTGGTAAAAGTGTTATTTGACTATTGCGTCTTTTGTTAATCAGTGCCGGAACAGCTTTCCGGCACCATAACATACTAATTGTCAGTTATGCTCTAGAGATCGACATTAAACGTTATTTTCTTTACTTCAGGACCTTTGGGAAACCTCATGATGTGAGTTTTCGAATTTCGGAGCTTTAACGAAGCGATTTGTTAATTAGATAGGGAGGCGAGATGTTAAAATAACAACTTGTATATCCTAGTATGTTACGAGTATCGCATTACTTATTTTATTTACTCTTGGACGTTTTGGGATACCCTCAGCCTCAACATCCACCTTCGAGCAAGACGGCAAGCCATCCTGAGCAACTTGATTGGAACTCTGTGGAGGTTTCTGTATTCAATTTACCTGAGTTGTAGCCGTTATTCCATTATTTTCGTGTTAGCGCTACTCTGTAGCCAGTTTCGTTGCTGTGTACTAGAGATGATCCCAATTTTTTTTCAATATCTCAGACCTTCAAGTCAGGCAAATCTCAGGAATTGAGTATAATGGAGTTATTTCACTAAATCTGTGAAAAATTGTTCTGAATTTTCGCCAATCTTTTAAGATTTGCAATTTTAGGTCATTTTTGTTAGAATTTTAAATAAAAGATAGAATGTGCACCACCTCATTTTTTGTAAGAAACTCGTGCCTACTTATTATCAAAATTCAAGTGCGAAGTACTCTACTCGATTAGCTACCCCAAACATTTCCATGATTTTTTTTACTTTCTGACTTTTTTTTAATTTGAGCAAAACTGAAAAAATTTATATCCGTAATTATCTCAAACGATTGAAATCAAAACATGTATCCTCATTGTTTGGCACACCGCACTACAAAACCTGCGGCGCGTGTCGGATTGATTTTACGGGAGGAGATATTCCTGTTACATTCAGCGATTTTCCCGTAAGGTTGATACAAAAAATAATGTAACTCTAAAGTTACAGCCTTATTTTCAGCTGTTGATGGCGTCAGTCAGAGTTCCGGTTCGTTCGTTTTTCGCACTTTCAGGGTACAGGGGCGCAGCCAGGAATTAAGGCTGGAGGGGTTTTAGGCGCAACTAGACCTGGTGTGTGTGGTATACCCGCCAGGATAAGAGGGAGGTGCGGGTCCCAGCCCCAGAAATTTTTTAAGATAAATGTTTCAAAATGGTGAGTTTTACGGCTTTCTGAGGGATATTTTATTAATCCTTACACTTTTCTATAATTATATTAATCAAATGAAGTAAAATGGAGGGGATCGGGTGGGTGTGGTGGCTAGAGTGTTGGCTTCCCACCCGGCGGGCTCGGGTTCAAATCCCGGCAGTGGCAGAGAATTTTCAGAGACTGCCCGATCCCTGCTTGAATGTTGTGTGGAGGACATTTCAAGCGCAACACTCCGTCCGTCAGATGGGACGTTAAGCCGTGGTCCCCTTGGCGCCTTTCGTTAAGAGCAGGCTAATGCCGACGCCGGGTTTCTCTCCACCCTTCCTTCCATACCCTTCCCTCATGGCGCAAATGACCTCAGCTGTCGGTCGCCTCCTCCAAATACCATACCAAGTAAAATGGATTAATCTTTAAAGTTTCTCTGAGCTCCGGGGGGGAGGGGTTTATCCCCCAAAACCCCCCCTCGCTGCGCCACTGTCAGGGTAAACCGCTCATCGAGGGAAATAATCCCCCTCTTTATTGTGGACATGAACGAGCCGCTCGAGAACGATGCCCGAGGACGAGGAGCGCCTGAGAATCGGTGGCACGTTCGGTAGGAGTGCGTGATGTCATCAACTTTTATGCGAAGGGATCTTAAGGCCGTCGATTTTTCTCCGCGAATAGCTCGATAAGTCGACGATGCGTGACGGATCGAAACGAAGAAAAATACGGTATATCTTTCTTTGTCAAACTCTTTAAAGCCCATTTTACATGGAGCATGTAATTGCTCAATCTAAAGTATGCAGGAATGTGCTTTTCGAAATGCATCATGTAAAAACGTGAATTTCATCTAGTTACTCGCGAATGCAGTGGCGTAACTATGGGGGAACGTGGGGATAGATCTCTCCCCCCAAAGCCTCAGAAAAATTAAAAAATATTTATAATTATTGACTATTTTACGTATAATAACTGCATATGCTTAAGTCCAATTTTTAATTCCAAAACGGTGTAAAATTTATTTCAGTTTTCAAATATTTTAACAGATTTTGCCTGGGGGGTAGGGGTCGCCACCCCAGTCCAACCCATCCCCCACCAATGCATATTCCTAGTTAAGCCACTGCGCGAATGCATGGTCACAGGGTGACAAAGTAGCCCCCGCTCTAATTCTAAAATGATTGCACGACCAATGGAGAAAAATATACAGCTAGAAGTTGTGCAATTGGGGATCGGGTGGGTGTGGTGGCTAGAGTGTTGGCTTCCCACCCGGCGGGCTCGGGTTCAAATCTCGGCAGTAGCAGAGAATTTTCAGAGACTGCCCGATCCCTGCTTGAATGTTGTGTGGAGGACATTTCAAGCGCAACACTCCGTCCGTCGGATGGGACGTTAAGCCGTGGTCCCCTTGGCGCCTTTCGTTAAGAGCAGGCTAATGCCGACGCCGGGTTTCTCTCCACCCTTCCTTACCTACCCTTCCCTCATGGCGCAAATGACCTCAGCTGTCGGTCGCCTCCTCCAAATATCATCATCAGTTGTGCAATTTCATACACCGCGTAAAACGTAGGCATCGCAATAGACAGTAAAAAATATTGGTTAGCAATCCCATTTACTGACGGGCGTCCATAGCCGAAACGTTGCTTTTTTCCATTGCCTAATCTTGGATGGATTTGCTGTAGGAAAAAAGTAATTGTTGGTAAGTTTTGCATTTTCATGAATGTGATCGTTTTTTTTTGTTAATATGCGTGATATTTTATGGCCTTGTGGTGTGCATGCGGCGGTCCTCTTGCAGTGGCGTAGCTAAGATCTGGGGGGTCCGGACCCCCATCAAAATATTACAATACAATTACTTTCCTTCATAAAAGAAAACAAAATGTGAAGATACTAAATTTGCAAAAGATTTCTTTGACAAAGGAAGTTTTTTTCGATTGTGAAAAGTGTAAAAATAGTTTATAACCCTCTAATTAGTACCCTGTTTATCAAAAGTTTTCCCCCTGGTTTTGGACCCACCCCCCGAACTAAATTTCTGTCTACACCACTTTCCTCCTGCATGCCGCTTACTGGTGACTGATCAGCGATCGACATTTATCGCATCATAGCGTATCATACGTCATTTATCGCATGCAAAGCGTAAAATGAGACGGTGTGTTTTGTGTTGCCTACCCCACAAAACTACTTTCGGGGACATGATAAAAGGTCATTTCCTCGATAATTTTAAGAAATATAGTTGACGTATTTGGTCTAAAATATCAATCAAAGTCCAAAGTTATACCCCCGTGCAAAAAACGAGTGCTCGCTCCAACAAAATTTAAATTATATACATTTTTTACGTTTTTCGTTAAAAATTTCGAAATTTTAAGGCAAAATGGTGAACGGTAGATATAGACCGATTTGTTAAAAAAAATCATATTTGAAATACCATCCGATTAAACTTAACTTTTGCCGGGTTTTACGATGCACTACTCTAAAAAGTGGCAAAACAAGGCACTGTATTGATCACCTCCTGCCAAACATCCTGGAGGTGGCCTGCAGTGTATTATGTAGATGTAGAAACGTTTGAAGGCCGTGGTGACCCGGCAGCTCTTGAAAATCATTCTCCTCGAAAGCAACAAGTCAAATTACCTCCATGCTCATTGTTGACACCTTCCCCTTCGAATTTGTGACCGATTTCCCACGTTCTTTACTCCGCAGCGCAATGGCACCATCAACGACGTGACCACCATCTTCACGGGACACTCTTCGATGACGGAGTTCGGCCTCATGAACCGCCTCAATGGGCTTGACCGGCTGCCCATGTGGGACCGTCACCCTTGCGACTCCCTCCGCGCCTCCGAGGGGTCCTTCTTCCCCCCTCGCCACTTCACTCACGAGGACGTGGTCAACGTGTGGGACAAGGACCTCTGCCGGGTGCTGCCGCTGCAGTTCCGCGGCAATGAGGCCAAGGAGGGCATCTCGGTGGGACACTACACGCCTCCAGAGGATGTCTTTGCAGACCCAAGCGTGCGGCCAGAGAACGGATGCTTCTGCCCAGGAGAGAATGGGGAGTGCCCTCCATCCGGTCTGCAAAATATCGCGCCGTGCCAATACGGTAAGAATCTTATTGCCGATGTACTGTTTATTATACGTATCATATACGGATCTAGGGGGGGCACGGGGGCACGTGCCCCCCTCCCCCAGACCCTTAAATATATGGAAGAGTTAAATAAAGTCCCATTATCATTGTGTTCGTTTTGTATTACGAGGTATCTTTGTGCCCCCCCCAAGAACAAAATCCTGGATACGGCCCTGCTTGTGCCTTGCTCCGGCTCCTGCTCTGAGCTAGCTGAAATTCATGATGGCTTTTAATTGGAATCATTAAATCTATTAATAGTAAAATTAAAGAATATTTTAGCTCGAAGACTTCCTTTTTCTCCCATCCTTATATTAGGGAGAAATCTGCTTGTTTTATTGAAAATTGATGTTCCTTTCCATGCCGTGCTCTCATTTAACACTGTATGTTCTTTTTTGTTCACAGAGGCTCCCGTGTACTTGTCATTCCCTCACTTCTATCGAGCCGACCCTAAGCTTCTCGATGCTGTTGAAGGACTGGAGCCAGACCAAAAGAAACATGAAACCTACTTTAAGATTCAACCGGTGAGTGAAATTGTAACCCATACAAATCCAGATTTCCAGTATGGCTAGTGTATGCAATTGCCTAAGGGTCTCAAGGCCTTTGGGGCCATTTCTTCTCTTCTCCCCCCTTCCTCTGATGGGCCTTTTCACACTGGCCCTTAAGTGTATTGACCAGAGACTTCTTTTACTAACATCCTACTCTTCTTTCCCTAATGTTATTTCAATATAAAAGTTCACAAGTAAGTTAGCTGATTGAAATGTACCCATATTGATGCTTTTGGTTTGCTCCTCATTTTTTAGTTATTCTTCTGCAATTATCGTTATATAAATATGATAATGGAGAGCCTGAGGTATGAAACCTCAGGTGCTTCCATATATATTCGGAACTTTTCTTTGAAAGCATTTTTATGAATTGAAATTTTTTATTGTGCTAATTATAGGAACTTATCAATTTTAACTCAAATCAGCGGTCAAGGATTCCTACATAAAGTTAGGTTCTTTTATTCATTGAAAAGATATCATTCTCAAATGTTGAACCATGCATGCGAAATTTCTTCACAAGTGAGATAAAAAGATGAACCTTCTATCTAAGTATGTGTCTCTATAGTCAAGTCCCTGTTTTAGCATTCAAATTTCAAATCACTGTGTCAGCCAGACCTCGTAAAATAAGTCTTTTTTTAGTTTTTTATTTTTGTTCTTAAATTCAACTTGGGGCCACTTACTTGGGGATGATTCCATGTTTTCCTGTACAAAAGTCCATAATGGGATGATGTAATTTTATTTTTTTTAGAAACTTGGTGTGCCACTTGAAGCTCAGGTCAGAGTGCAGATGAACCTCAAAGTGGAAAAGGTGACTGGAATTCAAGCGGTGGCTAAGTTCCCAGACATTGTGTTCCCGATTATTTGGGTTGAAGAGGTAAGTTTTGGTTTCCAAATGAACTTATTAAATGTTCAAATGCATAATAAGTATTATTTATAAAAAACAGAATAATCTTAATACTACATATAATCTTTCTGCAGCTGAAATACACAATAGAAAATTAGAGGTAATAACCATGCAGGAATAAGACTATCAACCGATATGTGTGTGTTTATCATTGTGGTATGGATTTTATGTTTAATTTCCTTTACTCCTTTCTGAATTAAGCTAAAACTAGCTGGTGGATATTTAATTTATCCCTTGCCATCATCATCCGCAATCCTTAGTTTGGTTTGTCCCAGCTCTCCACTCAGTTTTCTTATCACCTAATCTTTTCACAATTAATCATTTTTTCACTTTCACATCCTTCAATAACTGTTCCATGTATTTTACCTGAGTTCCTCCTTTTCTAACCTTGCCACCTCAATTTGTATCCTTACTATACTTGTATCTCCAGAATGTCATCATCAGACCATCATGCATAATAAAATGTGGCTAATTAAATTAATCCTTACAGTTTTCATTAGACTTCTACTCTCTCTTACTTTCCTCAGTACTACCTCATTCAATACTACCCTAGCAGCATACTGATATCAGCTTGATATCACTTTTACATCATTAAAAATCACTTATTAGTCAAAATGATATCGACTGCCGATATCGGCATTTGGTCAAAAATGATAACATTTGCTGATATATAAGTGACGTATGCTGCCGATATCAAAGTGATATATGACTGACTATAAAAGGATATCTTACCTGACTATAATATGATATAAAAAGGACTTAAGAAGCTGATGTCAAAGTGATACAAAACTGACAATAAAAGGATATCTTACCTGACTACATATAATATGATATGAAAAGGACTTCAGAATCTGATGTCAAATTGATATTTGTCGCACATAATTAAACAATCAACAACTTTCTGAATTCCAAGCATTTGGCCAGGTGTAAGGTAGGAAGGCTCCTTTTAATCCACCAATGCAATTGCACCACTTTCAAAACCATGAGTGCACAAAATATGAATATATTCATATGATAGCTATAGCTATCCCAATATTAATACCTATAGGTTACAGTTGAGGTGGGATCATAATTTATCGCAGTGCCTTGGAGGTATGCACTACCTCACAGCGATAACACGTCTGAGGTCTGATATGCATTGACAAGTGGCTTTTAGATGTTCATCAATTATTTTTTAACATTGACTGTCAATCTGGTAAAATAAAATCTAACATTGAAGAGCAGCCTTTAACCCTTTTAGAGTGCCGAGCCGATGTATCGGCTTTTGCTGCACAGGTAAAAAGTGTGGTGGGCCAATATAATGGCTCTTACGTAGTCCATTATTTAATTTGCTATAACTTATTACATTGCTATAACTTATTTCAGCAAACATAAAAATATTTTGTCAATAATAACCAGTTTAACTTCATCAATTAAAAAAACACATATGTATGTATATATGTAATAAAATAGCTTTATAGTTATTTTTTTTCGTAGTTGCTACATTTCATTTTATGAAAATACACTCCACATTTCTTGCCAGTACCTCAGGAAGAAGGATAGCACTTAGAGGGTTAAAAGTACTATCATTTCAATTTTCCAGAAATTTAGGGGTGTAGGCAGATGCCCCTCATACCTTCATCCACCTCTGCTCAGTCTGCAAAATAGTAAAGACTTCACAAATAGTATTAAATGGAACATAGGTACCATCCTAGATTTAAAATTTTCCAGCACAAGACAGAAAAGTAGGCAGTTCCTGAAAGGGATCTAGTATTTGTGATTCACAGCTTGATAAAAATTAGTCTGAGCTAATTAAATCCTCTTCGATTTTTTCTTAGGCCATGAATATAATTTGATCATTGCATTTCAGATTCACCTGTGACTAAATTGTCTTATATGTTCCGAATCTTTTTAACTGTAGCCATCCAAGCCAGCATCTCTATTTTCCTATTGTCTCTCTTTTTCCGTACAATTCCTATGTTCCCCTGCCTCAGTGGTGTAACTATGGGGGGGGGGATGAGGGGACGTATCCTTCTCCAAAGCCTTCAATCAAAATCAAAAAATTATTTGAAAATCTTGTCTGGATTTGATATATAACAACTGCATCTGCTAAAAGTTAAATTTCAAGTGCCAAAATGATATAAAATGCATTTTCAGGCATGTACCGTATAAGCGCGTGTAAGAGGCGCACCTTTTTTTCCCAGACATTGCAGCCAAAAATGGGGGTGCGCCTCTTACACAAACTTCTTATCTTCCCCCCCCCCCTCCCCTACCGGTCGCAAGTCCAAGGGGAACTGAGTGGCCTTGGTTTTTAGCGTGAGTCAGTCATCTGAAACCCTGGGTCAAAATTAAGCGGCAGGCAGGGGAGTTTCTCCCTTAGTGACGTATTTTTAAAATGCACCTGTTTGAATTTCTTGTAAGCATCGCGCCGTCACGTCGGTACCCCAGAGGTGAACATTGAAAAGATCGCGCGGGGTGATTCGCTCCGGAACGCGCGCTAAATTTACTGCCACGAGTGAGCATCCCACGGCATTTATACTGCATGTAGTAATCGCTTATCTAACGTATAGAAACGCGTAGTTTTGAAGGACATACCTAGTTAATATACCTAGTGAACATCTGTCTTGCCGAGCAATTTCCATTGCGCTGAGCCCCCGATTTTTCAAAAATTATCTTCAGACGCTAATATGAGGATTTTTGAACCTGAAAATTATATTGGTGTCAAAACCTACGGTTTAAAAAATTCGAACGAGTATGTTCATTGTTGGACTAGCGCTGAAGGAGAGGTCGAGGGGAAGGAGCGCGCTCCCTCCCCTCCGTATTTCAAGCTACGAGGCTATGAGCGAAGGAGCAAGGGAAGAACACGTCCGATCTTGCATGTGACGTCGTTGCCTTTAAAGCGAAGGGGCGAAGGCGCAGCAATGTGACGTACGCAGATTGCGTTGCCTTAAGTTTCCAGTCCGTCTCGTCTTGTTTGAAAGCGCTTATGCTACGCTTGTTTCTTCCGAAATTGTGCTGTTAGGACTATGCTGAATATTAGTAGCCTTGTTTTAGCTATAAATCTTTGTGTAAATCAATTAGAGCTCAAAAAACTTAAATGCTGTCAGATATACGTCGCGTTAGGTCTAATTCTTCTTAGAGCCTCGTGCGTGTCATACAATTACTGAAAGATATCGAGATATCTTCGAGCTCAGAAGGTGACTCACCTAGCATTTGACCTCCAGAAACTCGGAGAATTGAAACTGGTAGACTGAAAAAGGTCAGTTGATGAGATGGGGTAGGGATGAAACACGTTTCTATTGGTCCCCTGTTTCCTATAATAATAATAATTTCCTATTTTCCTGTGGAGTCTCGGAAAGGAAAAAAACGGCAGAGGCATTGGCTGATGGAGGGCCGAGTGTAGTTCCGTCAGGTCTCTTGCACACATACCGATTTTGGACGGCCGGTAAAATATCGGCTGATATTTTACCGGCGAAGCGATGCTTGCACTCACGCCGGATTTTTACCGGTCAAACGATAAGTTGCTATGTTTTTGAGCCGGCGCCGGCGATCCACAGTGACAATGGCCGGCAGCTAACCGGCATTTTGCCGGTGCCGGCGCGTGTTCGGTACGTGTGCAAGCTCCAATGCTCTCCCATTGTTCACTATTGGAATGTGGACGGCCGATATTTTACCGGCCGTCCAAAATCGGTGCGTGTGCAAGGGGCCTTAAATCTACGACGTGGTCATTATCCTACGGCGCTCAGATTGCCCCGATTGTTGTCCAATCTCTTGGGAAGGTTCATGCTATGTGCCTGTTGTGTTTTGCCTTAAAAATTTCAACGGCTGCAATTCTATTGCAATACTCCTGCGAGAGCTTTTAAACAAAATTGTTCGTGAGTAGGACAAGCAACGTAGAGCAATGCGGTACGCGAAGAGAGGATCGGAACTCTTTCTACTCCCTCTTATGCCGCTATTACCGCCACAGTTATCAAAATTTCCTCTTTCAAATAGTACTGAAAGAGGAAATTTCGATAACTGTCGAAATTCCAGGCATACGTATGCAACACCGCACGATAGGATAAAAAAAAATGCCGCAAATTTTTTTTTCTTTAAAGCTTCCTTCCTCAAAATAGGGGTGCGCCTCTTACACGTGTGCGCCTCTTACACACGCTTATACGGTAATTTTTAAAAAAAATTCCTGAAATCCCCATTTTCTGGGGGGGTAGCCCCCACTAAACCCCCACATCCCCCCAAAACCCCCATATCTCCCCCCAAAGCTCTCTCATCCCCCCCAAAGCATATTCCTAGTTATGCCACTGCCCTGCCTGATAACTATCCTTTCTCCTTTCAGGGCGTCGCACACCTCACAAATGAAATACATTGGTGGATTTACTTGGCAACGACCTTCTCCGACATAGCGGCACCCCTCGTGATTTATGGAATCATAGCAGTGGGGTCCCTCTTCCTGCTTGTGGCTTTGGCTGGTGCATATCGAGACGTGGTTTTCACCCCAGAGAACATAGAGCGAGGGAAACAGACATTACGCCGTGGGAGTAGTTTCATTGTTAATGGACAGCATAGGCTCCTTATCCTAAGGGACAGTTATTCTCTCCTAGAAAATAGGCATCAAACCGTTTCACCGACAAATGTGGTTAGTGATGCTGCATCCTCGGATGCTGATCCCGAGGCTTGAGTGCGTGGTTCCTGATTCATCACTGCAGATCAAGCAATAGGAGGATTGCGAAATTATCTAAGAAACTCTGGTCAGATGATTTCCTCTGCAGACTAAGGTGCTGATATGTGATGGAGAAGTGTTAAGTAGGTTATTTAACAACACAAGGGACTTCAAGAGACGCTCGTTGTAATGAAGCAGCAGAAGTGGCTGGCCACACTTTCTGGAAAAAGTGGGCAAAATGAATGATAAATAGGGTTCAAAGTATTTTATGAGCTGTATGGGCTTTAAGTATATTTTGGTTTGTATGGAATCTTAAGCCTGTTCTTCTTTCAGATAATCCCATTATAATAATTTACCTTTCAATATCTTTAAATGTCTGTCACGTATCACACAACTTGCTCATCTTTGAAATTTGAGATCAAGTTGTTTGGAGCTGTTGCAATATTGCAGATATTAAGTCCCAAGGATGTATTTCCTTTTTTTCTCGTGTTTGTGATTGAAAATGTATTATTATTCCAACTGAAGGTTTTTTTTCCAGCTTCATGAGCCAACATCATTTTACAATAATGCAAAATAGGTTCTCATCTCCACTGGCTTCTTCGTCTGCTCCTTATTTTTTAGTTACTTAAGAGGCATATATCATTATAAAAAATTATAATTAGGTGAGACCTCAGATGCTGCCACCAATTTGTTCTGAAATTGTCTGAAATCAATTTAATAAATTAACATTTTTTTGTACTTTTGCCCAAAATGGAATACTCAATTTTAAATCAAATTAGCGGTCAAGGATCCCTACTTAAAGTTACTTTTATTCATTGAAAAATTCTTATTCTCAACTATTCAGACGAAAGTCAGGGAAAGTTCTTCTTCAGCGTAGAATTTTCAGTGGCAGTCTAATTATCAGCTTCAATTAGAGCTAAATATTTATGGAGTATATTTTTTTATTTTCATTGATTTTAACAGCAAGTAAATCACAAGGCTGCAGCCAGATAAATTTTTGGGTTTCAATTTAGGTGGAGTACACTTTTGAGAGGATATGTCCAAATATGTGAGGGGGGTTTGAACCTCCTTTGCTCAATTAGGCCATTGAAATGTAATCCAATAGCAGAATAGGAAGAGTTTTATTGAGGTGTGTAATTCAAAAATGCATTGATTTTTTTAAATTCCAAAATTCGCTATTTTACTATCCTGGCTCTTTGCAACATTACATACTTTCGATAGATTATTTGGGCCTTAAATGAAGTTCAAAAAAGTCATAAAACTGGTTTGAGAGGGTTTTATTTCAGACCATGGGTAACTTAGTGGATGATTTCAGAGCTCCAACCATGTTTATGGTGTTATTTTTGTGGCAAAAATGTGAGTAACATTCTGGAATAAAACGTAGGTAATCATGCTGAACCAAAGAGGACAATGTCTGTATTAATGTTCTTTAGGCTATCCTCATAAGCATTCTTCACAGACTACAAGGGCATCAGGGTATCCCTCTGGCTTAGGGACAATGGGATATCAAGATTTGATGCAGTACATGTTGGCATAGTGTTGAAGAGGAGACATTATACTGTAGTGCCTTGAGCATGAAAGCAGATAATATAAGACAATTATGCATGTACTTCAAACTCCCTTGGGAGATGAAAAGATTGCAGCTCAACAAGCATTTATGACCTGATGTCCCAGACAAATAGTTGTATTTAGTACAGTAACTGTAAGACATTATGCATTTCCTCCATACGGGTTTATTGTGTTAATTTGCTTTGATATTGGAGAATATAAAAGATGGTAATGTTTCAGTTGTTTCAGCAAAGCAAAAGTCCAATGTACCAATAGAAACACCTTGCTCATAGTATTATTTTTCAAGTGAATGATATGTATTTCTCATATTGTTTGAAATGTTATTGGATTTTGTCTTTTTATATTTGAACAGTAAGTCAAGTATAGTTGACAGCCATGATAGATCATTAAAAGCTGTTCACCAATGTTAAACGTGTATTATGATTTTCATCACCATGCAAAAGGTTGTTTATAATAATCAGATAAATAAATTTGCTATTACATATATGTTAATAAACTGTGGTAATGGGTGTACAAATTAAGTTTTACATTGTGAATCGTTAATATTTCTCAGGCCTGTTTTTATATGTATAATAAACTCATTATTACAGTTTTATTGTGATTTATCATGAAGAAATGCCAGTGAGAATACCGTTGATAACCTTGAATAAACCTTACCTCTTTTTACATTTACCAGCTTATTAATGTTAAATAGAATTAATTTTGTCATTCATTTAGCTCGTTTCTCAGGCGAAGTTCCAACTCTTTTCCATTATCCTTGCACTTTTTTATAATGTCCTTACACTACATGGCTTACAAGAGAATATCAGCTGTTCTGGTTGAGGGCTAGCAATCCTTGATGTGATGCATTCCAACTACTAACAATAGAGTGGTTTCCTATTTTTTTTAACTGCCTTAATCGAAAGATTATAACTCCTGGAGTATGTATTTCACGCTTTTAGATTTTTATATGATGATATCCATTTTTCACAACTAAATGAAAAGTGAAAATTTTGAAGCCTGCAAAGACGTGAGAGCTAAGTGTGAATGCTGGGAAAAACTCCTGTGACATCGTTCTGGTTCCGGCTGCCACCTTGTGAGGCCACCTTGGTGCAAGGCTATGAACGTCGCTACCATACAGGCTGCTAGCAGGTAGCGCTTAGCTTAAATAAGGATTATTAATACCCTATCAAACGAAGGAAACTTTCTACCCTTAGGTAATTAATATTGGTGATTATTAAGAGATGTTTCCCTGAGCTCTGTACCACATGTATGCATTGGTAATCTCAGACAATGTAAAACTCCTGACTAAACGTACAGCATCTAGGTCCCTGTGACATCACATGGGCACATCTGGCCTTTTTCAATTGAGGTTAACATGGACAGTTAACATTCATCTAAACTGGGATATCTAAAACCAAATAATTTGCACATTATGAACACAATAATGGTGGGTATCGAATCGCAATCAATACCTTTCGTTTTCTTTGATAAAGAAAACTACCTTTTAACAAGGGTGTCCAGGACCGGATTTACCTAAAGTTAAACTACAAGCACCACTCCATTGAGCGCCCCTCCTCACTTGAGCCCCACCTTCACACTTTTTTAATGAGGCAAAGCCACTCCCATGAGGTAAGGTAATAGGAAAAAAGGAATAAAAAGATATGTATATGGCTGACAGCATAAGTTTATGCTTGAATTTTTGTGCAGGGAAAACATACACAATTGGGCTCCAGGAGCTGTTGCCATTGGAGGAGAACTACTCACCCTATTTCTCAACACATTGTTTCCCATTGCTTGGGGAAATACTCAGGTAGAAAGGATGAGTGCAGGGGGTGCATTACGACTAGGCAACCGTTGTAGGGAGGGACAATATAGGGTGACCAGTGAGTAGTCAGCAAAGCACGAGAGCTTAATAACACGAGGAAAAATGTAAACAAATTCCAATGATACCATTTACAGAGATACCTTCTGACATAGCATACGACAGTAGTAGCTCGCTTCCAAAATGCCCTTTTTAAGACAAAAATGTCATCTCAGAGCCAAAATATTCGAGTTTTGAGACTTCTATCCTCAGGGGGTGGCGGATACATATTGGGGGCGCTTGAGGCATGCGTTCCCTTCTTGCGGGGCCACCTGTATTGCCCAAGATAGCAGAAGCACAATTGTAACTTTTTTAGCATTAAAAACCGTTGTCTTTTGTATTTGTGTAAACAGCTTAAATGAAACTCTCTCAAACTTTGAATGCGACTTATTTTACATTCCAATAAAAGTTCTCATGAAATATTTTGCGCCTCCTCTCGAGTTTCTCTGTATCCGCTACTGCTTAGGCCCGTATTGAGCGAAACAGTATGCTCCCCTAATTTGTACTCCCATTTTGCGAACTTTGAGAAGAGCTTTTACTGAGTGCAACTGCAGATTTCTGGGTGGTGGGATCCAGCATTATTTCTGATTAGCAGCTAAAATCCCCTCTTTCAAGTACCTCTGCCTGTGATCTTCATCGGGAAACAAGAGGGGTGTGAAGGTTTTTATTTGTCATAACAGTCATTTTGAAGATTGATGGGCCATGTATGTAATAGCCTCTAGCATCATCATATTTTCCACTGTATGTAATTATATTGAGAAATAATCTAATAAATTAAATTTCTCCACCAGGCTCACAATAGATGCGAGGTACAGTGGAGAGTGCAGAGTTGTGCAGAGTGCAGAGTTATCGAGGAGAACTCCAATCAGGGAAGTCAAGCTATCGAGAGTCTTATGCAAGAGTCAAACACCTCCCTTTCCCATGCCAATCATTGGCTGTGATATCCAATGGAGGGGAGTTTTACCGACTGTGGTTTTCATAACCAATTGGGAAGATATCTACTACCACCTACTAGCTATAGCTATACTTGGTTGTATACAACCACCACCACCAACCAGCCCCTCCCAGATTCCGTATTTTGCCAATTTTGGGAGAGCTAAGGGGAGTACACTGCTGAGCACGAGTCTTGCCTTAGTCAAATCTCATGCCTAGCAGTGTACTTGCCTTACTCAAGTAGTCCCACGTACAGAGATTTTTCCGCACAATTTAAGTGAGCCTGGTGAGGAAATGTGAATTCTATGCATATACCTCTTTATCGACAGTTTTCTGTGTAAAAATTACCACTGTAAGCATAGTGTTGCAAGTGGTTCAATAAATAACATAGGTGCCCCCAAACTGTGATAGGAATATTTATGGTAGTTAAAATATTCACACACCCTCCATTTTTCATGCCGGTTTCATTATGGGTTAGATTCTTGAACGACTTTACCCAAACAGAATGACAACTTTTCTTTTAATTTGTTAATAGATAAATTTACAAACTTCTGAGAACTCAAACTCTCTCATTTCATATCATTTTTTATTATTTCACTTGATTTTATGTGGCAAAGATACTTCCAAATATGTAAAAGTATACCACCAGTACAAATTCACCATTCCCCCTTTCTTTTGAAAACTACGCACATGGGGATAATGTTGGTGTAGTGGCTTTCCACCCCGTTAACCCTTGTTCAAATCCCAGCAATGTCCAAGATTTTTCAGAGACTTGTATTACGGTTGAATACAGCATCCAGTCTTTGAGTATTTTGGCTGTATTACAGATGCAATACATACATATTCCACCTTGTGTGCTGCATGGGTTGCCATCCATGCCCAGCCCGCACAACGTTGTAAATAGAACCAAAATATATATATAACCTCTGTATAAAACAGAGACAACATATACGTTAAGAGAAAAAATATATACGTATATTTTGGAGAAAAGTTAGAGAAAGATTTCCTAAATACAAGAGAAATCATTTCTCTAACAGCGAGAAGGGTGCCGCGTAGAGGCCATGCGCCTAACTAACGGCAACTCATAGTCAATGCTCACTTATTATTACCTTTATTGCTAACTCCAAGCAGGATGAGGTTTCCACAAATTTTTACACAAAATAAATTTAGAAGTCTCTAAAAAATTATCTCCATGCTTATTACGTGCAGCTGAATTATTATAAAGTTGCACTAATGTCAACATTAAATGAAATTTATCAATAGGGCTAAGGGAATAAAGTCCTTCTTAAAATCGAAGCATTAGCGTACTCATCACAATAACAACCTTTCACGCGCAATGGTTCACTTCAAGAATTTAAAATGCTAAATTGTATGTTATAATTGTTTCTTGAATGGTGGAACAAAAATATTACAGTGCAACCTCGATATAAGGACACCCCACGGTGCACTAATAAACACTCGCTATAGCGAATTGTCGCTTTACCGGAGGTGGAGCAAATAATAGCCAATATACCTGTTGCGAACAGATATACAGGAACAGGAGTGGTGCGGCGACAGATAAACATCTATCCGATAAACGTACGCATAAATCCAGACGAAAGGCGATGTTTTTTTGCATCACTATATTTCCTAACTCAAATAACGACTAACTATTCAAACAGTTTATAAGCGCCGCACTGAATAAAAATCATGCAAAGCATTGTTTCGTCAATCATTATATTTATCGAACGACAGTTTACCACATAAATTTGAGACTGAGCACTCCATTAACTTCATTTCTAACAGATCGCTAGCAATTACAGAGGTTAAGGAGTCTTGATGAAAGTCTTCCGGCGGTGAAACCCTCGCTATGGCGAGAGCCAACACCAAAAGGGTCTCGTAAAAACGAATTTTTAACACGCTTATTATAGGGTCAATTGACGGTGCATCGGCTATCTCTCGTAATAACGGGGGTGTCGCTATAGCCCGTACTCGCTTTAACGAGGTTCCACTGTATTTAGCTCTCCAACTGTGTGAGTCCTCCGAATGTAATTCAGTGCATTATTAGGGCTAGAGCCGTAAAGATCTTGTGGGCTCTCTGGAAACTGAAAAGATAGAGAAATTCCTTCCCAGTAATTTCTCTAGAGATATATTTTCTCCATTTTTTCCTTTCCATTTATGTAAAGAATTTCTGCTGTGCCGGCTGGGGAGTGCTTTGAGGGGGGTACTTCATGTACCACACTCCGTCTGTAGGATTGAACGTTAGCAACCTTCACGAGGAGCAAGCTAATGCCAACACCAGGTTTCTCCCCATCCTTCCTGACCTATCCATCTCTGTTGGCACAAATTACCTTTGCATTAGGTGCCTCCTCCAAATACCACACCGACCCTAAAACATGATCCCTAAAACAATTATTTTTGAGTTTCTCAACATCAAGTGCACCCTTACAAAAAAAACAGATATTCTCCTCTCACCATGTGGTGCACCCTGACCACACACAAAATAGTGCTGACATCCATCCATCCCAAACCTCCACTTCCCTTTCTCCTCATAGCCCTCATCATTCAGCCTCAATAGTCTATGACAAATTACCCTCTGATATTAAATTACTTACCTCTCTGCCACTGTTCAAAAACCATGTAAAGAATTTACTCCTTGAAAAAGTGTATTATTTTGTTTCTGAATTCATGGTATCTAAGTGACTGTTGTGTTACTGGATCTTATTGTACATATTTGTTTTTTACTAAGTCATGCTGTGTTTCTTTTTTTTTTAATTTCTGCTATTTAACCAATGCTGTGCATATATCACTTTTTTTCTCCCTTTGACGATTTCTATGTTACTTGCTAACCAACAGAAATAAAATCCTTATTTATTTTTATATTTAAGTGTAAGAAAGGCCAATGATTCTTCTCCCCAAGGATGACTCTACCCACAAATCTCATGTACTCTGTTTTGTGCATCTTTAGTCCATATAATTTTAAAAGAATTTATAACTGGGTGTTAAAATCTTGGCATTAAATGACATTAATGTGGCTATAACGAATATTATTTCCTGCAATAACCTATTGTTATTTATCCTGACGGAGTACATGAGATTTATAGGTAGAGTAACAGAAAGGAGGAGGGGAAAAATTATGCATGTAGAAGGAAGAATGGCTATCACAGCATAAAGATGGCATTCTGAGCCATATTGAACAATTTTACCACGAACATACAAACATAGTATTGCAATCCAAAGATTGGTACAGCCCTCGATTTCTCCTATCCCGAGCTTTTTGTTTTATCATCCTGAGACTCTTGGCTGGGCCCACCTAAAGAAGGCGGACAAACTTCAGAATCGAAGTCCAAAGTCAATAATAATAATAATAATAATTTTTATTGTTCTGTTGGTCCAAGGAATAGAACATAGAACATGGTCAAGAGAATATTACAGATAAAAAGAGATACCAAACACACAAAAAAACGACACAGATCAATTATACATTATCACACATATATTCGTCTAGATTGTAATAGGCTTTGGATAAAAGCAGCCTTCTCAATTCGCGCTTGAAGGTTGCAATGTTGGACTGAGTTTTTACATGCGGTGGTAATTTATTAAAAATAAGGGAAGCTGAGTGATGAGTTCCCTTTCTAGATAAGGCACAGGGTTGCCTTCTCAGGTGAACATCATTTCTGCGCCGAGTGAAATAATCATGAATGGTAGAGCTCGGACAGAACAAATCAGGATACATTTTGACAAATAGTGCACAATAAAAAATAAACAGACATGGTAGTGTCATTATCTTGAATTTAAGAAACAGTGGCTTTCCTGGAGATCTGATGGAAACAGCAGCAATTGCCTTCAAAGATCTCTTTTGCATGGAGAAGGCCCTTGTGGCAGCACTGGTGTTGCCCCAAAATATCACACCATAAGACAGGTAGGAGTGGATTTTAGCAAAGTAAACTAGCTTTAAGATCTCCACAGAGGTGGTGGGGGCAAGTTTACGAATCATGAAGATACCAGATGAAATTTTTTTGTTGAGATTATCAACGTGGAATTGCCAGTCAAGATTTTCATTTAGAGTTAAACCCAAGAATTTGGTACAGTTAGATTGCTTGATTGAATTATTACTGATAGTTCGGAGTAAAGGGCTTGAAGTCGGGGGAGAAATTTTGTTATGGAAGTGGAGAAAAGATGTTTTGAGGTCATTTAATTGTAAGCTGTTATTATGGCACCATTGACCTATAGTTGAAACAGTAATTTGATCAGCATTCGTTACTCCTAACAGCGTATCGCTAAGGTTCAGTGTAGAAGTGTCATCAGCATATAGGGTCACCTTACACATAGATAGGTGATATTTGAGATCATTGATGAAGATGACAAATAAAAGAGGGCCCAGGATTGATCCTTGAGGGACCCCACAGTTCGATTTGAGAGGGTTGGATCGAAGTGTGTTAGCACCAGCAGCAAAAGTTGTATTTAATTGAACCATTTGCATTCTATTGGATAAGTAAGATTGTATCCAGGCTAGAGCATTGCCATTTATTCCAATGTGATTGAGTTTAGAGAACAGGATATTATGATTTAGGGTATCAAAAGCTTTCGATAGGTCGAAGAAGATCCCAAGTATTTCTTTCTGATTGGAAAGACCCCAAGTGATATCATTAATGAGTTGGAAAGCTGCAGATATTGTAGATCTTCCCTTGATGAAGCCATGTTGGGAAGAATTCAGCAAGTTAAAATGGGATAAATAATTCATTATGCGATTGTAGAAGAGTTTCTCAAAAATTTTTGAGAAAGCTGAGAGTAGTGCAATAGGTCGATAGTTATTGGCTTCAGTGGTGGATCCCTTTTTATGGATTGGAATGATGACAGCAGTTTTCAGGTAGGTAGGAAAATGACCATTGCAGATAGACAAATTAAAAATGTCGGACAGGGGAGCAGAAATAATCCTAGCAACTAATTTAATGATAGGTATAGGGACTCCATCATATCCTACTGACCAGGAATTAGAAAGAGAGTGGATGATGTTGGCAACCTCATTAGGGGTAGATGGGGAGAGAAAAATTGACGAGGGTGTTTTATCCCAACTAAGAGAAGGTAGATCTGTGTTATTAGCAGTTTGACAGAATTGGCTATTAAAACAATTTGCAATTGCAATAGGGTTCAAAACAGGTAGGTCATTAAATTTGATAAAAGTTGGTCTCTGTTCAAAGTTATTTTTAGTTTGTTGGTTAATAAACTTTATTTTGTAAAAATAAAATAAATTGTACATTTGTAGGCATATGGAATACCACTCTGTTAATTTGCCAAACAATTTTGCAATGTCCATATTAATTAATTTATAATTCAGTTTTTCGCTTTCTTCTCAGTGGAATCAATTTTGCTGTTTTTCAAGTGAATATAAAATTAATGCACTCCCAAAAATGTCTTAAGGCCTGAGGCATAATTTGATTTTGTTGCGTGCCACGTCAGGAAAGGGGTGCCATTTGTGTACGGTCAACAAATAAATGTTTTAAACCATATTCAGTCCTTTGTAATTATCCACTTTAGCTCGAGGTTAGGCCCACCCATTTGACGCATGCTAGAGTCGCTGCTGTCCATCTGATTCAGGTTAAATGACGTAACGTAAATGAAGAGGAAAAGTGATGGAAAATCAACACAAGGCAATATGTAGTATTTCCTGCACTTCAGCTGCCATTTTACACTATACCCTTTTTCCCAACTGATGGCGGTGACCTTTGAACGCACTCGAGGTACACCCACTCTTCTAGCCAATCACGGAAGAGTGGCAGGTGATAATGCATAGGAGGCCTCAGTCTCTCTACGACTTTCGTGCAGTGAACATCTCTCTCCAGCTCACAGTGTTGTCAAACAATCTCTAGAGATCATGCTCATACTAACTCATGTACAGTTATTTCCACGGAGTGGCAATGCTGATCAGCCAAATGGAGGGGAGCGGAGAAAAAAGGGAATGGGCTGGAGGGTAAAGGTGAGGTGGAAGGGGCAGTGCTTCTGATTGGCTACTAGCTCTCTACCGCCCGGCCACCAACAGTTCGGAAAAGGGGAATAATCGAAAAGGAAAAAAATACAGTAGATTCCGGTTAATTGGGACATATCGGGACTTGTGCACTTTGCCCCAACTAAGCGGCTGCCCCAATTAGGTGAACTATCCTGTATATGGGCATAAACAAACGTTGAAATGATAGAAAGAAGACTGAAGAATGTTTATAATGCAACACAAGTTTATTAAACCATTAATTTGATTAATAAATCAGCAAGTTTAGTTAATTTATCACGATTATTAAGAATTATAACAATTAAGTTAAAAATATTTTTCACAGCCTCGGGCGACGCTGAATGAATATCTTTTACTAAGTCCTATCCTCTTGCGGATAATAACAACAAGAGCTTTCAAAATAGGGCAAGAATAGGAACATTTGTGAAAAATAAGAGCAAATCGAAGGAGGAAAATATAAAAAAATTGTATTCTGAAAACAAAAAATTCAATTTCGTCGCGAGTATAGAGTCTATGTTGCCAACTCATGGCCCAATAAAGTGGCATGCTGTCCCAATTAAGCGGAGAATACTCTGGGATATTCCTCTAATGGGTTCTGTTCATCAAGATCTGCCCCAATTAAGTGGCTGCTCCAAGGTGGACCCATTAAACAGAATCGTATTTGTGTCTTATCTGTATTTGCATTTTTGGATTGTAAGCCAAATTAAAAACTGTAGTCAAGAGTTTGGTTTATGGTATGGTTTGGGTTATGCTTATGATAGGGGGATTAAAACAGATTCATCATCGCCCCAACAAAATTCCTTAAAATATGCTCATATGGTGATTCCTCATTCATACACAAACCACTACCACTTAACTTTAAAAATGAGAAAATTAACAGTAATTCAACTACAATTATGTATGATTCAACTCAACCTAACCCCTCCTGTTGTTTTTCGGACTCCAAATTCTCCATTCATAAATGAATACTGAGCCACTACTCAGTGAGTGCATGCTGAGATAACTTCCCTCTCCTTGGAAAAAGCTGTGAAAAAAAAACAAAATCAAAAAGCAAGGAAAATGATTTATTAAAACAGCTTTCGTTCAAGAATTTTCACTTTTTTATTGATTCCAAAATATATATATATATATATTCCTAAATTACAGTTCAACAGTTTATTGTATTAAACGCTGAATTAACATGATGCCATGGTTAAATTTTTCACAATGACATTGGTAACCTGAATACACAATCACCAAATAGAGAGCAATGATTAATGCATTACCAACCAGAAAAATTAAAACACAATACTTATTGAAAAAAATTAGTCAAGGGACTTTACAGCTCCCAAAACTTTGGAGAGGGCTAAAAGTTAAGGCATTATAATGCGTGGAGCCTCATCAATGCATATTGAGCTACTTTAAAAATACTCAACGCATTAAAAATTTCCACTGGCTTGAAGCACAAGTTTTATTCACATTTCGAAACACCTTGTGCAACTTAACATGGAATGGACTTCAGATAGGGATGTAATACTGGACCACAAAAATGGGACCGGATGCAAATTACTTGCATTCCAATGATGCATTTCTACACCACTAAAGATAACGACAGTCAAATCCTTACACTGCTTTGGTTGAAAAACAGATGATAGACTCGAAATAAAAATTTCACAAATTTCAATCATGAAAATTCAACAATTTATGCTATAAATATAAATCCATAAAAAAATGACTAGAAAAGATGGACTCACAATGAGTGCTGTTGAACGCACTCAAAGTGAACGATTGACTATTTGAAGAGGGCGGTGATTATCAAAATTAATGCAAATACTGTCACCATACACTCCCCGGGAAATTAAACAAGAATAAAAAAAAAAAGAATGAACTTTGGAAAACCGATGCATGTCACTGTTCACCATCACATAGGATCATAAAAATTGAAATGATAGCATTTATACAATACAACACTTAATGTGGTCACTCCCTGTTACCCTTTAGAACCAGTCGTTAAGCTGATAAACCGAACAACTCTTCTGTACAAGTTTAATTAGTCTCAAAATCTATGTTGCTTGAATTTCCACGGCTGCGAATATATGAACCTTTTCAATTGAAAACACCAACGTCGGGGCGAATTAAAAAAATTTGCTTTTTTTTGTTTTCATAAATTCAACCACCACAATATTACGCACACCTTTGTACACCCATACAAGCAGCAGTGGACAATAAGCTACATCAATTGGCTATAGGACAGCCACACAGGGCCACACATGTAAATAGTCAATTAGAAGGCAAGATGCACCTTTGTTCAAAGGATTCTTCATTCAGCATGAACAAAGTTGTGCATGCCCTTGCAAAGAGAAGGGATTAAATGAGTCTCAGAGCTAGGTACCTGAACTATGATACCAACATACAGAACAATGTCTGTCAACACCATCACTAACTGACAAGAAAGTACATATAATTGGGCACAGCATACAAATAATTTTGGTAGAAGAATTGCATGTTTTACAAAGTAAACTTTTCATGCTTCAACATGATCATGATTTAACTCCTCTAGGCAAAGTTTTAAGTATGAGTTTCATATATTTCAAAGCTCAGTCTTGAATTGTTTGGTAGTAGAATTACAGAGTATTATCCAGAAAGTTAGGTTACTAGAAATGTTATTTTGTTCCTAACACAACTTCTGCTCTTTTAAATGCAAAAATATAAAATTTTCGAGTAATAATTTGATTAAAACTCTAGATTTTTAACAATAAATAGTGGTAAAATATCTCCATCAACAGTAATAAATAATGTCATTTTCAAACACTTTAAAAACATTACAAATACTTAAATATTAATAGAAAGATTTAAAAAGTTCCAAAGCTCCTCCGAAATTGTTAGCTTTGTTTACAAATGCATTCCGTACTAAATGAGTTTGGGATTAACCGCAAATTCCTCTTACATTCTCTGTCATTAAAATTCCTTGAAATTATGCAAACAACGATCACAAGAATGGTGGAAAGGTCACCAGCTGCCAAATTACAAGTATGCATAACCATGCATATAGGACACCCAAACAAATAGGTAATCAAACGGCAACTCTTTTCCAAGTAATTAGCTTCTCTATGCCCACACATACTCAAAACTACATAAATAAGGAAGACCGATAAATAAGGAATCTGAAAAAAAACTTAGCGTGACAGAGTTATCTTACAATCCCAGCATGTAACATAAACATTAACCCATAAGCTGCTCCAGCCATTTCATGTGGGTATCATGGCATGCAGGAAAAAGTAAGCGTATTATTCTTCTACATCAGAGCAGGCAAGGTTACATTAGGAGGTAGACCTTTATAAGCAGGTGACTTTTCCCTGTGACATTAGAGATTTAAGTTCTACAATTTACCTGGTTATTTTAGAATTGAAATGTTATCAAGTTATATTCATCAATATATATTCCCTTGCTGTATTCTTGATACTTTGATGCCATAAAGTGCAAAGATTCCTTAATATTTACTGACTACACCTAACTTTAAGAAAGTACATCAGAAATAAGTCACATTCTTCATGGCATATACGAAGTTTAGCACACAAAGCAATTTCTAATTCGCATAGACAGGAGATTCTTACAACAGAATGTTAGTGGTGTGCCTACTTTAAATGCATTTGCAAAGATACACCAATATGAATGAGATTAAAAGATAGATATTCTTCCACCAATGAAGGAAACTTTCTAAAGTATTTCCGTGCATTTCACCAGAAAATGTAGGAACATGATTCCAGTGGCTACAAGGTAAACGAAACAGAGAACACTTCACTGAATAGGAATTAAAAATCCACTCAGGCAAGAAAAATACTCTACATCATAATCAAAAGAGAAAGTACACTAAAATGTTACTATCAATCAATGATAGGAATAATTCAAAGACTAACAGAGAAGTTGACAACAGTACCTGGCTTATGAGCAATTTTGACAACAATAATTTGGGTTATCCCACAACAAAGGGTTTTACTGTGGATAACAAGATACATCAACATGCAATGATACATTTAGCACACCTAATTAACACTTTTTATGTACAGGAAGAATGGTTCTCATTAAATATTAAAGCAACACCGGGATTGACAGCTTACGTAGACGTGATACTTCACTAAGCTTTAGTTCACATTCCTTAGAAGTAATTCTAAAGGTCTGTACTAAGGTGTCATGAAACAACACCTGAGTTATTCCTTGCACTGTGAGTAGCATAAGTATTTATTAAATTCATCAACAATTATCACCCATGCAATTTACCACATGAAGGCCTCAACTTAAGTCAATGATCACCAGAAAGAAAATCTGCCACAAGACAATAACAAAGAAGACTATTTACAAAGAGCTAAATAATCAATAACTGATGACTGATAAGTATTCTTACATAAATAATTAAAAGTAAAGCTAGAGTAATTCCACGTCTCATCATGAGAGAATTACTATTACAGAAATCCATGGACTATCTTTGTGTGTGAGTCATACCAACCCTAGCAAAGTAATTTTGAACAAACTTACAAAAGTCACCAATCCATTCCATAAGTCCAGTCCATTTGACCATGAGCTGAAAAACATCTTAATCAGTTTCTCAAGCCCAATTCATTAACTAGCACAGAATTAACCATAGCTCCTTTTCATGAAGTCTGATATTCAATGGCAAATGCCTTTTAAGCATCAGCATTACAACATCAAGTCACTTAAATCTCTTATTTTATTATGCAACAGGCAGGAGCACAGCCTCTCACCCACCCTTGAGCGGGAACTCCATGTCAACACTATAATTCAACAGATAGAGCATCGAGGTAGCCCAGAATGAGCCACGGGCAGCTGTTAAAAACAGATTTTGTCAATGATTTCATCAAGAACCTGCTAGTTACAAATAAAAACTCGCCGATTTAATCCTCGCTCACACCAACACTTCATAAAAAACCCTGGCTGGACTCACTAAGAGCCAAAAAGACATGAGAAGCTAACGTGTTCTCAATAAAAACAAGACTAATCCCTATTCTTCCCATCACACGTCAAATCATCCTAAATTATCATAATGCGCAGACAAATACTCAAAGATATAAGGCAATTCTGATCGGCTAGCCAATGAAAAAATCTGTTTTTAACTAAAATTACTTTAACTGCTAAATGAATCTCCACCAACTTCTCTTTCGAAACTAATTACTTTGAATGAAAAATAAAACTTAAATCAAACTAGGACTGACTTTATGGAAATATTAAGTACTCATTTTGATATTTTGTACTTTCTACAATCCTCAGATCAACCAAAGATTGAAGAAAACCAACCAGAAATATGCTGAAAACTTATGAGTACAAAAATTAATCAATAGCCAGCAATTCAAAGAGCAACAGGTATGTCTCCATATTCCAATGTAAAGCTATTCTACAACAACATTTAATTTTTCCTACTTATATCACACTGGTGATCATTGCATCAAATACACAAATACGATCATATTGAGGAAGCCCCGATATTCTCAAAAATGCACACCAATTGGCAGTAATTGACATAAACACCAAGTGAAGACAATATACAATCTTTGTCCCTCACCTGCACACCTTCACAATGCAAATATGTACCAATAACAAAGGGATAGAGTGCATCATGGATTAATCTGTGAAACACGATCATCCCAAAGAGTTCAGAAAAAGTCACACTCTTGAATTGACTATCTACTTTACCAATAAATATTTTTAAACATTATCACCAATCAATTGAACCTTACATAATTACATTAAATATGCAATGCCAAAACATCAGTATTAGAAAAAAATATGAAAAACAAAATTAAAAGGGGCAGGAAAAAGTAATTTTGCCTTGAAAACTGAATACGTCAAGTTACAAATGGCTGCAAGTAAGTTGGAGCGAAAAATACCACCAAGCTGGAATGGGATTAAATGCAGATCCATACACTAGTATTCAATTGTTACTCAAGTATACTGATTGGGATTCTCACCTATCATGATTGGATACAATTATGGGATGAAATAATCAAATTTGCATGCATCCATTACATGTTTTCGAGATCATGATACATATTTTCATGTTACAAAAAACCTCAGAAGGTTTGCCACACTCAAGATGCCAGGAGAAATCAAGAGATTGAAGCAATTGGAAGTAGCTCCAGGAGATTTGAGTCCCAGAACAGGCACATTTTTACCACTTTGAATCTGATATATTTAGAACAGGGAATAATTATCAATTGTTCTCATTTAATATTTCGTATAATAATCCACCTAACACTTCCCAAGCCAGTCCCCTAAATCACTACCCTAATCGTCACTTCCTGACTTCTTCTATTTAACCTTTCCAACCATAAAACTTAGGTTTTCAATGGAATATGGGCAAAAGATTCAGGGAAAGCATCATGACACAGAAATCAAAGAAATCATTATTTATAAAATCCTGATGAATTGATCATCAGTTTCTTTTGATTGTCCATTTAAGCTCAGCCATTCATACGTCACCTTTCATACATTCCTTTTTCCTTTCCATTCCCGTCACCAAGCAGTGACATAACCACTCTTAGCCAATCATTGCCTTCCCATCGGAATGAAAATAAAAAGCCATCCCATTTCTTTCAATTCTCATCTTCTATAAAAGTTCATTACAGCTCACAGGAATGAAATGTAAAGGAATGTGTGAACAGTGACTTAGGAAAGATAAAGCTCAACTGTATAAGCATCCTCTTGGTATTTCATGCAAAAGCAAAGACACAACTTTCAGCCGGAAATAATTAATAAAGTCAGACAATCATACATAACTGATGGATCAGAAAAATTTTAGTGATTAAGAAGAAATCTCAATCCTTACACAAAGCATACTGTACTGGCAACAAAATTAGAAGGATATCCGCGTGTACATAGTACAGCAGACTCCTGATTATCCAGCTGCGGTATATCCATGTTGCGGATTGTCCGTACAAGATTTTCACTCTCGTTCAATATTTTCCACGATCTTTATAAAAAAATAAAATCGTACGCAAAATCATCGGAATTACTGATTTAATGCTAGGATATACCGGGCTTATTTTTACCGTTAGATTCCCCTACGTAAATCGGAAGCAATCGTGCATTAGCTGCATTCACGGGAGTATTGTGTTCCTGTTTTCCAAGTCTCGCAGTGCGCAACCTTGCTCCGTAATCACGGATACACGTCCCGCAGCAGTTGCAAGCCGGGCAACTTGTGCAAGACGCAACTACGTGGCGTGGTGCCTGACAGTGTAGTTTCTGACGTCGAGCAGTGCTTTTGAAGCACTCGTGCAAACCACTTTTCTGTATCTGTGATCTCACAGCCACGGAAGTGTGGTTTTCAAAAACAGGCCTCACATGGAGCATTATTAATGCAAGTACAACCATGTTATTGCCGCTAAAAAGATCGAAAACTGTCGAGGAAAGCTCTCAATGAGTCCGGGAAGCACTCTAAAATAATAGAATAACTGCCTAAATAATAATATATTGTTTGTTTTACGTAAATTATGAACATTATAAGACATTAAAGAGAAAGTTTGGGTTATCTGTGTTTTCTGATTAATCGTCTCTCCCCATCATTAGCCCAGATAATCGGGAGTGTACTGTATGTCACTCAAAGTATAAAATCTACAAAAGAATATCACAAATATTAAAATTGAAGCTTATCCTTCAGGTACTGCGCCACTCTAGCTATACATAGTTATAAGTGGCCAAAGGATTATCAGCAGAACTGATTACCGTGAAGCAATTTGAAGTAATTATGTACATCTTTTTCTAGGGTGTAAAGCTTTCTAAGTGCATACATATTTAACACCTTCACAGAAAATATGTAACAATACAAGCAATCTATTCATAATCAAAGCCAGGTATCAAGCAAAATAAACACATGGGAAATACTAACAGATTGCTAACTAAAACCAAAGCATTATAGGCATGGAGGTGATTGGTTATTTTGGCATACTGCAGATAGTAAGTGGCACTGCATTAAAACACATTCTTACTGCCAGCTCTTCAAATGTTTACTTTGAGAAATAATCAAGAAGCATTAGTGTCAATTTGATTGCTAATGACATAATTAGGGTACGGAGTCAGTATGCCAGGTGCCAGTTCTTTTCTCATGGTGTTTAAAAAAAGAATTAAACCCTGAAGGTATCTCATTTTTAAATTTGGGCCCACAAAACTTGAGTGAAAAGTCTATGGATTCGGCTTCAACTTCGTAAAAATTCATTTTGAATGAATATAAACGAACTTCGTAAATTTTAACTGAATTTATATGCTGGTACATCGCATTTTTGACGCTAAGAAGTCATTCTCAAGTACAAAAAAACTGAAAATATGTAATAAGACAAGCTATCTATTTAAAATCAAAGGCAAGCATCACACAAATTACGTAAACATATGGGAAATACTCAAACATTACTAATTACAGCCATAGCATCATAGGCATGGAGTTATTACTTTGCTTGGCTATTTTGGCATACTTGGGCATATTTCGAGTACAACAAAAAATCCATTTCTTATTTTTTGTACTCGAGAATGATGCCTTAGCATCGAAACGCATCGTACCAGCAAATAAATTCAGTGAAAATTTACTAAGTGTGTTTAAATTTATTCAAAAGAAAAAATTCAAAAACTTTAATAGAATAACTATGATCTTAATAATGTTGGATAATATGATACCAGAGTTCATAAGGAGAGTACATGAGCGAAAAACAGCGGCATAATATTCCGGTGAAATGCACTCAATCAAAAATTCTATGCTTCCTTTCAATGACTCTCAATGGAATCAAACTGTCAGAATTATTTCATCATAGAATGGGATACAGAGTATGGTTGAGATAAAAAAACTTGACTGAAAATCATCTCAAAATGCATGTAGTGCACTGTACACATTGAGTGAGGAGATACAACAGAATACATCTACCATGATTGATTTATCAACGATTGAGCTCATTTAGATATCATTGATAAATGAGCATACAAGTTTATAGCACTTCATAAAGAGTTGAAACTAGCTTTAATGCTTAAGAATCCATTAGTTCCACCGTTAAAAAAGAACATGCGTGCAGTATATAGGTATGTACAGCATGCTTTCGTGCAAGAGGTGAGAATTTTTAGTGAGAAATAGAAATAGATACCAAGTCAAAAAAAATCTATTCATACAGGACATTATGTATTTACATTATTTGACTTACACTGCCCACTATTGGTAATTGGTATAATTCATGTATTATTGCAATTTGATAAATCAGCTCTAATAATCACCTTTAATGACTAATAAGCACATTAAACCTTGATAAGGCCATATCATAACAATTCACTACATGTCAAAGACGGATTCTAAATAGGATATTGTCTCATTATTCAGAAAGCATTTCATGCATATCTGTGATAGGAAAAAAAGCAAAATGCATAATGAGTGGTGTTTTTTAAAGTATTAAATTGCATTGTTTACTTTAAATTCAGGAGTGAATGAGAAAAATAGCATCGCTTCATGATGAGCTTTTAGCCAAGGCAGCCATGTTTAACGCACTCTACTAAAATGCTGAAAGAATAAGATTAAGATCCATATGTCACATAAAAAAGATTTACCACCTCTCATAACTAAGCCTAGCAAAAATCATATACCATAAAATAAATGATTTTAGTAGCACTGTGCATGAAAATTGACGGAGAATATTGTTAACTTAAATTAATAAAATATATAAGAAAATCAGAACAGATATAAAGTACGTAGATTATGCACACAGCAACATTATTGGTAGCTTTCCCGAGAGGAGTAGCAGTTGCAGGTGCTAAGAGAACAAGCTTCTTATTCTAATGGGCAGGCAATGATCATGACATTGCTGTAATTTTTCAATGAAATCTTGATCAAAACTCAAATGCAGTGTCGAGAGATCTTAAGGAACAGAGCTCCATCTATGGCATTTTATGTTTAATTATGGTGCCAACATATCTCATGGCTAAAAATGACACTACAGCGGACATAGTTCTTCCTGATCTTTTTTCATCTCTGCATGAATGGCTTAACCTATGTGCTTTAAAACAATTTTTCAACACAAACTCTGCTACAAAGAAATAGAAGGCTGCAAGTTTACCAATCTTATGATTGAGGAACTTGATGATGATAACAATTTGTTACTCCAAAAAAAGGCAGCTAATAATTCTCTAATTTAGAGAAGAGGCCAAGAAACTTTCATGAATGTAATTGGCTGGGAAGTAATAAACCATTAAACAGATTGTACCATAATTTAACATGACGATTATGAAAGAATGAATATAAGAATAACATTTTTATAACAACGGAAAAACACAGTATGTAATCCAGAATCTGAGAATCCTTCCAGCAGTTTTATTAAGCTAAGACTAGGCAGCGAAAAAACACTATGGAGTCACCAGAAACTGCACTTAAAGTGAGTTCCACAATGGAAAATTCAATTCCCTTGACCGGGATTACAATCCAGATCTCGCAAATTTGCACCAGGTGTTCTAATACCTGAAGGTTCCAGGCTGGACTCCACCTTGATCCATTTCTTCGGATGAGAGTTTTGCCGGGGATGCACTTGTATTCTTCAAGTCACTAAGTTGAAGAGGTCAAGTGCTAAACCCTAGCGCAACTGATGTCCTAAGAAATGTACCAATGTGGAGTCAAGCCCAGAAGACCTTTATCTTCATGAACAATCACCTGCAGAAGCTTACGTAAGGAGTTTTACCAATCTCACTACCAAGGCACCTTTTTCCTCCACACATTTGAGGGATCCTAATTCAAATCCAGGTCAAGGCAAATGATTTTTCCAATGGGGAATTTTTGCAGCAGTTAAATTTTGCTGAGACAACTATGGCATTCCCAATTCCTTGAAAGTCTATTGATAGACACATTTATAGCTTTGCCATATGCAATCCAATTATAGAATAAAATAAAAGTGAGGGCGAGCTCCATTTCACTTGCATAGCCTGGACTGAAATTCCATGCATGCCCATGCTGCTACATTACAAGGGACATAGAACGGGTGCAAGCAAATTAGGATATTGTGTGATCCCTGATGCCCAGCCATGTCTGCTTGACATTAATTCTCTTATAAAACCATCACAAATACAAAAGACCACCAAAACTGTACTTGCTGCAGGTATCACCGATTATAAATGCTTGATTTGAAGGTGAGCACAATGCACACCAAAGCAAATGCTAGCATGGATATAAACATATTTTTTACAGCACTAATTATTTAGAACAAATGATCGCTATTTTAAAATTTTTGCTTGTACTTTTGCCAGACATGAGATAACAGTAAAATACAAAAATTTCATACATTCAGCTTCAAGTACCAAGCAATCATTTCTATAGGGTACAGCATAATTACCTCGTCAAGCTGTACATTGGAAAAACTATGAGGGTTCCTTGCGATAAATCAGTTAGATGAGGCTGGTATAGTTGGAGTGAATTTCTCTTCTTAAGAGAATGAAAAACGTCCACAAAGGTAAACATATTGAAGGAAGCTTTCACAGGTCATTACAGTTGTTGATGATGGTTTTTAGGTGTGCCCCGCATGCTCAATGGGATTGTTGCCCAACATTTCCTGGAGGTTGCTGGTCACTTTTTCAGAGTGAGTGCCAAATTTTCTAGCCACTAAACATCGTAAATAATACGTACACGAGGGCACACCCATAAAACATTATCAACGACATTGAAGGATTTCTATACTGGCGAGTTTCCTTAAAATACTATCCTTATCTATCCAGAAAGATGCAACAGTTAGACTTGCAATAAGGGGGCAAAAAGGGAAACTCTCAGAGCTGAGAACAATGGCAATGACATGTGGGCAATATCATATATAATCACTTGGTGGTGTTTCTTTTTTGGCATCTCTAAGCAATTTAATATTATCAATTGTCACAAAAATCGACGGTTGACTCTTATTAATTGCACTCAAAAGAACAAAGAAGAATCAATCGGTCACATTCAATCCTTTTCTTATGTTGGAAGAACCATGTGCCCAATCAACATATACTTTAGTTAAAAATAGATGAAAACCAACGAGTAAAGAAAACTAAGAGAAACAACATGTATAAAATGCTAGTAACCATCACAACAAAAAAGGAATGTGTAGCAATGGTGAGAAATTATCTCCTAAATAATATATATTACACAAAACTTAACAGGAATAATAAAATGGATCTTAGTCAATTTATCACCAATTGCTAAAATGGAATATGGGCCACGAAAGTTTATGCTTTCAAAAGAGCATTAAATTTTGCCACTCATTAACCGAGACAAATCTTTAATTATTGTACCACATTTATTAGACTTTCACTGGAGTGCCCCGCTGATTCTTGGCTGATTGGTGAAGTTATTAAAAAAGGATTGGAGCGTCCCTCACACACTTAGAGTTCAGAATGATGAGTAAAAAATGAGTTCTGTTCATTGCAAAGTCACAGCTAAAGACTTTCACCATGAACCATTATTCATTCTCCATTTGTGCGCTCAAGAACCCAGCTCGAGATTCTTAGTGTTAAATACAGGAAGGCCAACAAATGGGCTTAAAAGGAATATCAATTTCATGGCACAATGGCAAAGAAAAATGTAGGTGGCTAGGTTAATACTTAAATACAGTACAAAGATTTATGATATTTGGAAACCTTAAAGAGTGCCTCGAATGATTGAAAAGACATTAAGAGAAAGATCAAGTCAGATGCTCTCTACAGCAACAGTCAATGGACTTCAGTCTCCAACAGTACATCCTTCAGGGATATTGTTAACTCATCAGTTGCATGAAATTTTCATAAACATTCAACAGTTTGTACTTATTGCTTATCCATTTGTAAGCCATAACGTGGTCATTACTTACTGTTGCAACCAATATATATTAAATATATGGGTACATCCCATATTAACAGTTAACAAATGCACTCTTAAACCAGACACTTTACATTATGTACACTGTACATTTACATACAAATATTCTGGATCGCAACACCATGGTGGGAAATCAGTGAAGTTGAGGCGAAGAGCACAGGGCCACAACCCGCAGTGCTATCACTGCCAGCCATCTTTATATCCTGAGAAATGAAGGCGGAAGTTCAAACCGATGATGGGCCGTACGAAGCCTCCTCATCGCGGAGCACCAGTGGCGTTGGCAAGGGACTCAGCTGCCTCTGCTCCAAGGGAGGAGCGGGCGGCACGCGCCGCAGCTCCAGAGACCAGTTCCAGGTAAGCAGAGGGAGCCCATCCCTCATGCCGACACCCTGAGGGTGAGAGAAACAAGCTCAGTTCACGCTCACTCAATCTGTGTAGGAAAATCCTCGACGGATATTTTCGGCTTTCATCTCCCACATCAAGAAACGTACTCCGAATTCAATTCAACCAACAATGCTCCTCCTCTTTTAGTTCCCTTCCTTCCCTCACACAATTGTTGGGTATATAAGGATGGACGTTGTACGCTATTGCTGTTAGTCTTGATAATGACGGTATAAACGTCGAAACTAGTAGACTGTTAAAATAAAAGTTTGTGGAATAGTACTGAGTTTTGTTTCACCATGAATATGTATTTCATCATTCCACCAAGTAACGCCCAAATCTGTTGATTTTATTTGTACTCCGAATATTTCTGGCATAGTAGTGAAAGGGTTTACAGTAGACTCTCGCTATAACGAAGTTCACAGGACCGAAAAACCAGAAGTTTGTCATAACGAAGTTTGTATAAACGTTTATTTTAGGAATCTTTAGTTCATAAAGCTATGCAAGACATCAAGAACTGCAGTTATCCTGCATAACGCAACACTGCATTACAATTGTATGTGAACCCATTATCATGACGAACTGATCTAGCTGGGCGTGTGACGCAGCCGGAGCCAAAAAAGAAAAAAAAAATCGCTGCCCACAGGAAGGAAGAACGGGCGAAACGCTGAACAGTTCCTGACTTCATCTCAGAATCAGTGATACTTTGTTCAGATTATGCCCAAAGTGCGAGTTCCTTTGCACCATACGTAGCATCAGTCAACTCGAAAGGCGCCAAATCTGAAATTTCGGGCACGCTTGAACTTTTCCAATTTTTGTGTCTCTGAAATTTCGTAAATCGTATATTCGTAGGAAGAGGACTTATGTACTTTACATCCAATTTACGAGCAGTAATGAATGGGTCACCATGATTCTACACGAATGAAGCTTATCACATGATGTTGTGTGCATACTGAAGTATCTCCTACTGAAAAAGGAACCATTAATGTAATTAATTGAATTAATTGAAAACTAATTGAATTAAACGTAGCGCAATGCTTACAATGTAGAGTACAGTGGTACCTTGAGATATGAATTTAATTTGTTTTGTGACCATCGTCGTACGTCAAAAAAATCGTATCGCAAAGCAATTTTTCCCATTTAAAATAATGTAATATATTTTAATGCGTTCTAGCGGTATGAAACTAACCCAAAACACAGTTAAATTACATATAATATACACAATTTGTAAATAAATAAATGAGTAATAACACACATAATATGTTAATTAATTTAATGTTGTGGTGGCCATACAGAGGGCTCTGGTGTCAACAACCAAACAGAGGGACATAGCGGGCAGAAGTGGCGGGAGGAAAGCTGAGCAAACGCTCTGCCATCTAGGGATCGCTTATGCAATTATCGCACATCAAAAATTCGTGAATCAAATTTTTCGTTGTATTTCAAGGAATATATTTTAGAATATTTCATGTTGTATCTCAAAACATTCGTGTGTTAGGATATTCGTATCTCAAGGTACCACTGTAGTGTATATCCACCTAAATGCCGTTGCCTATTTGTGTAACTTCGTAATAAAGTTCAATTTGTAGCCAGCAGGACCAGGACTGGGGTTTATACGTTCGTAATAGCGTTTCTTCTACAATGGATTGGATAGGCCGTTTCGTTGGGACCAAGGATTTGCTTCGTTATAACGAGAGCTTTCCAATAAGGTTGTTTATAATAATGAGAGTCTACTGTATAATATTTACTACAGCAGGTATACAGTGAGTCCTCTTTTAACGTCACTTACCGTTCCTGAAAAATGTGACGATAAACAAAATGACGTTAATCAAAACATAATATTCCATAAGAAATAATGTAAAAAGTGAATATCGGCTCCGAGACCTCACAATTCCTATGCGAAAAAAAATTAGCATATCATATCTGGGGCATTTTTTACGATGGGAATGCCAAACTATGGCATTAAAATCCTTCTCCATTTTTGTATCTTCCCACATTTGCTTTTTGGCTTCACTATGGTGGTCACCCCGGCGAGCATCGCCTGGGCATCATCATCGCTGAAACATCGTCGCAGTGACAGGAACCAAAATTATTGTGAACACGGTGAAAACAGTGACAACAAAACTACAAAAACTCCAAGTTCTACACCGAAAAATACCTTGAAATTACTATTTAGGTTCCTGAAAACCATTGTACCAAGTAAAACCTTGTGAACATACCTAAGAATTCATTTAGCAGAAAATTTGCTAAAACTGTAATCGCAATTAACAATAAACACACCGTTTTACACTTTGTATAGACTGACAGTATAACCGCCCACAAAACGAACAACCTGCAAAGCCTGCCGCTTCACCTTTTTTCTCGCGCAAAATTTAAAACACTTGATGTTATCGCGAAGCGAAGGTGCGATAAACGAATGACGATCTCAAAATTTTCGTGACATTATCGCGAAATGACGTTAAACGGGGTGACATAGAACGAGGACTCACTGTACATGAAACGATCACACTCAAGCCACTTACCAAGAATTCGAACATACCACCAGCCTGCACAGCCCACTTTCAGAAGCTGCACTATGTCCCCCTCTCTCATGGACACCTCAGACCCACCGACCGCACAGTAGTCAGCCAGTGCAGCGTACCTCTGTGAGACCACACCCTTGAGAAGACACAAAGAAGAGGAAGCACAACATGAGATACCCTGAAGACGAAAGGGATATATGTGTAATTATATGTTATTATGTTATTATAATTACAAAATTAATACCATGCTCATTTTTGGACACATTGCTTCATTATTGGAAACAGGCACTGAGTGACGTAAGACCAAAAAAAAGCAATATATATCTTGATTTTTACACACAGTGATAAAAAAACAATAAAGATAATTAGTGAACACATACTGCACTCACAATTCACTACATAAAATTTAGTGCATTACTTGACTTATGGCAAGCAGGCTGAAAGAGTCCATAAAATAAAGGAAATATTCCAATGCAAATGGGTGAAAATTGTATTTTAGACTTGCAAACTGATAAGTAATTTGTTAATAAGTAATTAATACTATTGGTTGGAAATCATCTGAAGCATTTTTTCTACAGTAAATAACAAGAGGAAGAATTCAATATAGTAATAAAAATGATGTTTCAATTACTGAGATAATATCGCCTTAATAACACTTTAGAGTCACCATACTCTCCAAGAAAACAAATTTTTTAGTACCAGTTTCAGCACTCTCCATGGACATGGGAGAAAATTTATAATTTCTACATATTAGAGTGAATTCAAAATCCTCTTGCTCTGAACCATAGAATGTTTAACAAAAAAAAATTAAAATAAACGAGAGAAATTGATATTAAATGGGGCATTAAGATACATTCACTGCATGCCTGGGTATATGAAAAGTGGATTAGTGATTTAAAAAAAGAATGACATGGCTTATTTTACAGCTTCGGGCATGATATTCCACCTAACACAAGACATATCAATTCAGAACAAAAAAAGGTACATGTTACACACAGATAGTGAGTTGGGTGAGACATTCTCCGCTCTTTGGGCAATGTCCTCTGTCCACACAATTCATGTGCCAGGTAGCCTGGTATTTTTTTTTATGGGTCAACCACAGACCATCACTCTTACCTCCATTATTTTGGTAGCAAAGCAAAGACTCTCAGGCGATGACACCGTGGTTTGCGGGAGATTAATGACCAGTCTCTAGTGAGAGATCTCAGCTATTTCCTTGTGGTGTTAGGATTGGCGGCTAGAGTCAAATCAGAAAAAGTGCTCAGTTATGAATGTCAGGCAAGCAAGGCACAGGCAGCAAATCATAGGCACAAAAGAGGTGAAAAAGATGCCCCATGACGACAAAGCAATGAAGTAACTGAGCCTTTCTCTGCGCAATGGGCGTTTTCCACTGTTGAGCATGGCCATCAATTATAAAACACTTCTGAAGAGTTCCATCACCATTTAAATCAAAATGAAAAATAAACTAATCAAAAATAAAATGCTTTAAAAAATTATCCACTCAAAATAAAACAGGAAAAAGTTATGTACTACCTTAATGACCTCAAACTGTCTTATTATTACCCGAGTGATAAATGCATATTTATGAGCATTATTTTTTTAAATTTGAATGGTTTTAGGATTGCCTATGTTGAATTATTTATGCCGAAAACTTGGAAATTCCCCAAAGAATTAGATCTGTTTCGTAGGATGATTAACATTCACACTACCCATATCCAACTTGTCTTCAAATGCCATCAATTTTGAGAGCACAATACGAATATATATGTATAGAGAAAATATGGACAACACAATTACAAAAACCTTCCATGCTGAGCCAAAACAATCTTGAGTCACTTCATTCACTAGATTTGCTCTGCCACATTATTTAAAACCTTGCAGGATGAGAGATCATTCCAAGAATCGCTTATATGTTAACTCTCTCGTTTAATATACTGTGTTCTACCATCATTATTAGAGTTACGTCATTAAAAAGCACACTTAACCATGTCCTGATATTTCAAACCTAGGAACCACCTTCACAGACCAGCAATCATGTCATGCTTTTTCATTTATTGCCCATTGCTGAGCTTCCATCTTCAACTACTCCACAGTATCAAGTGCTTTATGTGCAGCAGTAATAGCAATGTCTAGGGGAGAAAATGGTTTACTATCGGTACCATGGCAATGAAACTACAGCTTCATCCTCTAATCCATTCAACAATTTTACAAAAGGGCACCCAACTCTTCAAAATATCAAATGTAGAGGAAAAATCTAGAGGAGGTACGAAAACTAGACATTTCATAGGAATTCTCACTAGAAATGTTTCTTTTTATAAACTACCCCTGTTGTCTTAGTGAATACTGACTAACGGTTAGCTGCGATATCGATTCTTGCGCCCTGAAATAATGTTCTCTGAAATCACCTACATGCAATTTATCTCTAATTAATATATAAATTTTTTATCCTGCATTTATAAAGGAAGAAAAACCTTAATTTATGCTTGGTAATTGGCACAGCCTTAAAAATCCATGTGAACTAATTTTAACCCCCTAACTTAAAATTACGTTACATTTCTACAAGGCCAGAATTGCAGAGAAATATTTGTTAAGGGGAATTTCGAGAATCATATCCACGAAGAATCACAGCGCTAAAAATCCACGTGAACCCATTTTAATATCCAAACAAAAAATTACACTACATTTTTACAAGATCAACTCTGAGGAATAAAAGTCAAGGGGGATATGGAGAATCATATCAACAAAGAATAAAATACCAGAGTACACAGAATACTAATAGCAAACATATGGTGCCAAATGAAAGTAAAGATTGAGATATTCGTAAAAATATTTTTTCTCAAAAGGCTGACGTTATTTTATAAATTCTAACCTCACTTTAGTTTTCAAGTACAGTGAGCATCAAACCTTCCTATTTCTTAAAATAATTCAATGATGAAAATGATAGAACCAAATTCTTCCACTATATAGCATGAAAATTCTAGAAAATCTAAAGCAATGAAACAATAAACTAAAATTAAGTGCGGTTATCATATATTTGGTGCAAGGTAAGAAAAATAGAAGTAAAAATCAGCTAACTACCTGATCATACATTAAAAGGATTTTACATATTGCAGTAAATTTTTGTGTGACGGATTATATTTAACCATGGACAAAAGAATACTACATATGTATATACTGCTCACTACTTTAATAAAGTTGGATAACTCCAAAATCAATGAATCTGCCGCTATTTCATGGATGCATAGTTCTTCTTCATTACACAGCAGAAAATGCTTACTATAGCCATTTGGCGACATTGCTATCAAAAGCAGTACCAAAAACTAGCAACAATGTACTGCAAGAAACATCTTAACAAGATACAATCACCATAAATTATTGATAAAGTCGTCCTCTATGTCACGCTTCTCTTAAGTAGATAATGACTAATTAGTCCGCACAGGCTCGGTTCCCAGTTTAACATCTCCCTACTATTTCTAAGATTTGAAAGATAGGTCGTAATTTATCCAGCAAGGTATAGTATTCAATGAAGTTGTATCACTTCTATCCAATTTAAGCAGCCTGGCATATACCCACTTTTACTACAACAATCGATTTACACAATATCAGTCCTCAAAAATTTAATAAATACTCCTACCTAAAGACTATTGAATACCAAAAAACTCACGCATAAATAAATCATGCAAAATAAATTATATATTGAGAAAGAAAATTTTTGAAAATTCGAATGAACATAAGACAGTGAGTAAGATTAAAATCATTTAAAAATACTATAATGTGAGACTACACTACATTAGGAGTGCTAGTCTATTATTAACTAAAAGAGCAAAATGAATTTCCTTTTCTGAAAAGCAATTTTTCAGGAAGCTTATCCCCATATCTCCAAGCGGAAGTTCTCTATCAATTCAATTTCTTTACCAATGCTCAAATATTTGGGAGAGAGTAGATTAATATGTTTTTAAAGATAAATTTATGGCATATGGAAGAATAACAAATTAACTCAGCATCAAAGTTCCATGTTGATGACTATTTGCAGAGGTATAGTTTCACTGAGCCATAAACATGGAAGATATCAAGATTATACATGATTATTCACTAACCTCGGATGGTTCTGGGAAAGGATCTTCGTCATCTTCACTATTACTGCAGTCGGAACTCCACCAACCACTCTCATCTTCACCATCACCATCTGTAAGCTTACGAACTCGCCTTTCACCATCACAGCTCAAGAGACGAACCTAGTTTAAAAAAATGTCAGAATATTTTCATTCAGCATAGGATTGCAAATCCACACAAACCCACGATTGCATTGACTGTAAAATTCACGGTTTTTCCCAGGTTTTCACGGTCTAAATTACGTCAAATTCACGGTCTATTGATAAGCCATTTTAGGAAGAAATATTGATCACTTAACAATCACTGGCCGCTAGTTAACTACAAATATACAGCAAACGCGATGAAGGCCGGGAATGCAAACGCAGCAATGAAAGTGCTCTTATGACGTCACCTATCGTTAGCAAAATAGTTCTTGACGGAATTAGCTCTGATGTTGTAAAAGTTACATCAGGTGTTCCACAAGGAAGCGTAATCGGCCCCCTGTTGTTCATTATATACATTAACGATCTGTGCTCCCGCATTAGCAGTAAAATACGTTTATTTGCTGACGACGCTGTCATCTACCGCGAAATTAGTGATCACTCTGACTATGGAAATCTATCATCGGACTTAAACAACGTTCAATTGTGGAGTCAAGAGTGGGGACTCGAACTTAATCTGAGCAAATGCATGGCGGTACATTTTTTGCGGAATTCGTCCAACACTAACAATGTTTATGCAGTGGATGGCATTAACATAAAGGCAACAGACGAAGTGAAGTACCTGGGAGTTACGATAACGTCGAACCTCACGTGGGGAACTCATATAAAGAATATTTGCGGCATAGCCCTGAAGAAATTAGGATACGTCAAGCGTATTGTGGGAAGATTTTCGGATGAGAAAGTAAAAGAAAGGTGCTATTTCGCTCTCGTCCGACCGCACCTTGAATACGCAGCGAGTGTATGGGATCCAGTGCAGAAAGACTTAATCCGCGAGCTGAATAAGATACAAAGGAAGGCTGCGCGTTTCGTCAAAAACCGCTACGGGCGTACAGACAGTGTTACCCAGATGTTAAGCGAATTAGGCTGGGAGCCGTTGGAGACTCGGAGGCTGCGCGCTAGGCTTAGATTGCTTGAGCAATTGAGAATGGATATATTTAAGAGCGACACAGAGAACATAATCTTAGAGCCACACTATATTTCCAGGTCCGACAGAAGCGATAAATTGAGAGAGATTTTTAGCCGAACGGATAGATATAAGAATTCGTTTTTCCCCCGAACAATAAAGGACTTTAATAAACGCTTGTCCCAACCTCGTTAGAGCACTTCTTCTTTTTTTTTTTTTTTTAATAGCTGTAAACGGCTGGTGTCCTAACACCCCCTGCCACACGCCTTTTAGGCGGCTTGCGGGGTATTATGTAGATGTAGATAATTTAGGGCCGTCTAAAGGTTTTTAGTGGGAAAATGGAGTGTGACAGGGAGGTGAAGAGGTGTCTGATTTCTCACCAGGGTTAATGATCACTTTGGCTAACAGTCTTCCAATCACAGCCTTAAGGTCTGTGTGCCGTCATGGCACACAGCCCAATATTTGCGCTTCGAATATACGTGTGCTGATAAATGCATAGACAATGTCTGTGAGTGACTGACCTTGAATATGATCGACATATCGATTTTTCTTTTTATCCGTCAATCGTAGATCTACAATCAAGTTTGAGAAGTTTCTAAGGTTTTACGACTAATTTCACGGCTATTTCCAGGTTTTTCCGCGGTAGACTGAATTCACGGCTTATTCACGCTTTTAAGGTTTCCACAGTTGAGGGGGAACCCTGAAATCCTTTTGAAGGCAACTCGACCATGTATTTTGGGAAAAATGAAAAAGAGATTTTATACCAGGGTTCCCACTCTAACTAAATTATAAAATTCACGTTTTTTTTCTCAGGTTTTCACGGTTTAAATGTCGTCAAATTTACGGTCAGTAGAAAATCCAGTTTTGATATAAATATTGACCACGTAACAATCACAGGCCTCAAGTTAACTAAAAGTTAAAAAAAAAAACGCGACAGACGCCATGAATGAAAACGCAGCACTGAAAGTGTTACCTCTAACGACATCACCTATCTTTGGCTTTCCGGAAGTCCTTTCTCCCTCGCATTGCCATCCTTGATAGACCGCGAGGGCCTAACACCTAGTTCCATGAGCCTCGGTATAATTGCCATGAGAATTAAAGAACCTGGATAGCGTAGTGGTCTGCACAGTGGCCTGAAAAGCCAAAGGTTCGTGGTTCCATTACCAGTCCAGTGGAATTTTTTCTCATGGCAATTCTTGTATATTTCACCGCCGTTCACGGACAGGGTTTGAAATATTACACGTCACCTATCATTGGCAAAATTCAGGGCCGGCTAAAGGTTGCGAGAGGGAAAATAGAGGGAGCAGGGTGGCAGGGAAGGGAAGAAGTGTCTGATTTTTTGCCAGGGTTAATGAACACTTTGGTTACCAGTCTTCCAATCACAGGCTTAAGGTCAATGTATCGTCATGGCACAAAGAGGAATTACTGCCCTTCGAATTTACGTGTGCAGATAAACGGGTGGACAGCATCCTCACGTGTCTCGACCTTAAATCATGATCGAAATATCGATTTTTCTTTTCATCTCTCAGTCGTAGTTCTACAATCAAATTTAAGAGATTTTTAAGGTGCATTGACAAAATTCACAGCTTTTAGCAGGTTTTTTCACGGTAGACGAAATTCACGGCTTATTCACGGTTTTAAGGGTTTCACGGTTGAGTGGGAACGGGGCGTACTGTATACGTACTTCAATATTCATCAATTACCAGTCATTGAAAAGGGCTGCAATTTACATTAACTCTTAGACTGCAGGAACGTTTCTGTACGTTTTACTCGGTGACTGTGGGAAAAACGTTTGTAAATATTTGGCCATTGCTCGACTACTTACAACAGTCACCCAAAATTTTTATTGCGACCTGGGTATCCTGCACTTGGGCACTTTCCCTCACCATAAGGGTCACTAAGGGGCTTAACTCTACCGGGCCAGCCCTCATGGCAGGACCATTTTTATGCAAAGCAAGGGGCACTGGCTGCACCATCACTTGGCAACAACACGGTGCCGACAGCCACTGTTTTTACCGATTGGCACCCATATCTTCGCGTAAAAATATAAAAATCGTTATGAAATCAATCGTTATCAAATTATGTTAAACAATTGATAATGTATGTGCATAGATACAAAAATTAGCCAATGACAGCAACATCAAAATTCACCTGGTATGGGCAACAAATTTTCTTAGAAAATTTTGTTTCATAAAAAGTACATTAAAAATTGTTGTAATAGTTGGAGACAGAGAAAAGTTAAGATTAACACTATTAGAGCCTTACTCAATAACATATATAAATTTGGCAAAGTTAGTAAAGCATGTTTAACATTGGAAAATGTATAAAGTTGAGGTTTACTTGGAAAGGCTTAAAAAACTTAGTTCAAGCACTAATGTATGTATTTATCAAGTAGGATATAAATTTTTCAACCATATTCATCACACAATATTGCAAAAAAAGTAATCTTAAAAATAGCTGTTTTTATAGGCATTCAAACTTGAGTCTCCATACTTTTGGCACGGACGGTAGAGCGTGATGAATTCACTTACCTGCCGTGTGACCTCACTTTCTAAGTCTGGTTCTTCTTCAGATGCATGATGTTCCCATGAAAATGTATGATGAAGAGGTCTGAAATGTATACAAATATTGATATGATTTAGCATTTTAAGGACTAACTGAATCCACCCGATTGGGCAGAAATAGACAGAAATACAAACGTCCTCTCATTCAGAAAGATTAAAAAAATGCATGGAGATTTCGGGCCAAGATTTCACAAATACCATCTACTATCTATGCAGACTACACAAAAATTTTTTAAAGGCTATGCGAATCCTGATATATACAAATTGGTGGCTTCTGTTGCATAAGATCTCTCACAGAGCTGTCTCTTTCCAAAGAGATCTTGTGAGGTATGTGTATTTGTTGAGGGTAATTTAAGAAAATGTGGGACGTTGGTTATTTGAGGCATCTACATATTTGCATTTATTAGATACATCTGAACTGAATCACATTTATGATATTTTATTTTAATTTAATTTAATTAACTATTCACCTAGCTTTGCCACAGAATCATCTGATAAAATTCAATTTAAAAAAATATGGAAATGTGAAAAATTATATCATGAATATAAGATCCTTCCATAAATTGATGCTTATAATAGTTCAACACAGAGGCGTAACTAGGAATATGCTTTGGAGGGGGATGGGACGGCCCGGGGTGGCAAGCCCCCTCCCAGGTAACGGAAGGTCTGGGAAAATTTTTGAAAAATTACATGCCTGGAAATTCATTTTACATCATTTTGAAACTAAAAATTTAACTTTAGCAGATGCAGTTATTTAATGTCTAAACTAGACAATAGTTCGAAATATTTTTTTAAATTTCTCAGAGGCTTTGGGAGGATCTATCCCTTCTTCCCCCCACCCCATAGTTACACCACTGGTTCATCATATAAATCAAATTAGTTTATAATGAAACACCTAATTCACATATTCAGCACTAATTTGTGATAAGCGTGGTATGATAAAGAAGTACCGTATATGTCTGAATATAGTCCCCCCTTTTTCCCAAAAATGCCCGTGATAAAAGTAAAGGGGGGGACTATATTCAAACCCAATTTTAAAAATTTTTCCCGAAACTGAAGCCACAAAATTAGGGGGGGGTAAAAATTCAGAGGGGGACTATATTTGGAGGAATACGGTAATACAGTTCTTTACAGAGCCAATACATTGGCTTGCTACACTTTTAGACCGAGGTACAACAGTTGATATGTATTTACTCAAGCCGCAATAAAATAAGTAGCGCAATTCTTTTGGGAACTCTCACCTCTGATCTCCGCCCTCCCCAAAGGTGCCGTTGGGCATTCCGTCCTTGACCCCAATATGGGGAGGTGCCGTGTGCGGCTGTATCCCTGAGTGCCGTCGCATGCTCTCCCCACGCAGGAAGTGCAGCTGCGAGAGCAGAAGACGCTTGAGGGCTCTCACCCAAGCTTCCTTCTGTGCGCGCGACGCCGCCTGTATCACATAAACTTCCCTCCGCCCCTCGACCCAAACTTCAAATTTTCGCTCATCTGCACCACCACCTTTCCAACCACGGACACTCTCTGTCAAACCAATCCGGGACATCTGAAAAAGCAGACACGCAACAAATCAAGCCTCAGAAAACAAAATGAGGTCAGTTTCTGCAGAAAATACATGCCACTGAATTCCACAAAAGTGTCAGATTAACCCCTTCAGTGCCAGCCAATTTTGCCTGGTGTACTGAAGAATCCCAGGGCTTTTTTGGCATTAGTAGGTTAGCAATTAAAAATTTATATAATGCCTAATATAAATATTCTGAAGCTAATTTTTTATATGCTCTCAATTATTACAGGTATTTTAAAGCATGACAGATACCAAAAAACAGTTTCAAAAGCTACACAGAGCAGAAAAAATTAAAAGCACGAGTGTAAAAAACTCCCAGGTGATAGATTGGCCTGCGGCACTCTTCCCACTCACAAAACGGGTAAGTAGATCAGCCCGCTGGCACTATGTATGTATAAGGGTTATGGATGGGTGAGAGCAGAAATTAGCTTCTGTATGATTGAAGTATGCCAATTCATGGAGTTCATAAATTGAAATTTTGAAATTAAATAGAGAAAATTATAAATATGGAAGGGCATGAATACCAAATGGAATGTTTGCATTTGTAAAAAAAGATAACACATTAATTTCATTCAAGGTAGCAGAATTTGATAACTTGACTCTCAATGTAGGACCAATTATTTTTTATAGTCCGAAATGGGTATGGAATGGACTGCACACAATGGATGAAGGGAGCTGACTGCCAGGATCACAGGAAGGACCCAGCTAAGATAGTTCCGGGGGTATACAGAATGAACAAAATTCTTATTTCCTGGATTCAAGGGATACAATTAATTAATGTGATCCATAGCCAAAAACAATATTGACTATTTCCATTGTAACTGAATAAAAACTGTGGTCGACAGTACAAGCCTGAAACAATGCCAACAAAGACAATAACATAAAGTAAAAATTTCACTTGCTGGTTATCTCAAAAACATTTAAACTTCAGCATTCAGAACTTTGCCATCAATTCACATCCAGATATCATTGGAAAAGCTGACTATATAAGTCTTGTAGCCTTAGACACCTGGTCCAGGCAGTTGAACATAAAATGGACAGATACAGTGAGAGACAAGCTGTACCAAATATAGCAAAGGAAAGAGAACTGTGGAGCACCAAGCATCAGAGAAGGGCCCGGTGAATATGCCATGTTATTTTACTCAGTACCAGGCATTACTTGAGACGTAAAATGACAGCAAAAATTGAATGAAAGTCCCTTGAGGAAGATGAACATCATGAAACTTAAGGGACCAGCTTAGAAAAGGGAGGGATGGAAAACACCATTCATAGGATGGCAGAAGACCGACTACAAATGAATGAACAGCCATCTCACCTCGAGGTGCCTTTTGAAGTGATATGTGGGCTCATCCTTTGGCCCTCTCCTTCCTCCACCAACCTTCTTGCAAAAGAGCAACGACCTCTCATAGAGGAAGAGGTAGCGCCTCATTGGCTTGAGCCGAAGGTCTCTTAAACGATCCCTCTTGCGTCTGGCACCCCCTTCAGCCCAAACTGCAAACTCTCCCTGAAGAAGCAACTCACCTTGCTCCGCGAGACTTCCCTATTTCCCAAAAAAAAGACAAAATGGTAGAGATGATGCACATACCAAAACAAGGGCATATCCAGGATCAAACCTAGTGGAGAAGGAGCTATGGTTGTTCAAGTTGTAGCATTTTACCAAGGAAAAGGTGAATGAAACCAAAATTTTAAAAAGAAAAGTTTAACACGTTCCCTGCCACGCGCCGCCATAGGGCGTCTCACATAACTTCAAATTCGAGTTAGTGAGACGCCATATGGCGTCTCGCATAGCTGCTGGACGCTACTAGTGAGACGCCAATGGGCGTCAAAGTAGCGTTTTCCTTGAATCATCAAGCGATGTATAGAACTTGAAATTTAAGCTACATTTCCTTATGCACTGACGAGACAATGTTATCTTCTGTGAAGGGAGGGTATTGGTAACACATTTCAGCTCGAATTTCATTTTTTTTTCGTCTTCGGTTTCTCATGTTTTTTTCGAGAGTGCCATTTTTCAATGGCTATATCATTCTATGCTTCAAGTGGAAGCTCGAGGTATTATATCTCCACACAATGTTTCAAATTACATTTGCAGAGCTTTTTTCGTTTTTTTTCCTTCCCTCACTTGTCCCTCGTACCTAACCGAGTTTGGAGCGTATCAGTATACCAAATGTATTCTCTGTGTCTGTGCCTTCGATACGGAAGTGATAACCAGTTTAGTGAATATATCATGTGTACTCCGTCACGCATTATTGGGGGAAAAAGACGTTTTAACGAAGAAGAAATCGAGCATATGTTTCATTCTGACAATTCGGCTTCCACCAACGACCTTGAAGGATTTTCTGAAGGAGACACCGCTAATTCAGGGTGTCTGAGGAGTCGTATGAATCCTCAGAGTCAGGTAATCTTTCTTCTTCTAATACAGGTATGATTCCTTATTTCATTTTTTTATTCACAATCTAATAACTCCTGCTCAGTGGCGCCGACTCCATGGGGCCTGAGGGGGACCGAGCCCCCCCAAAAATTCGTTACAGATGTGAGGAAAAAATGTTCATGCTTGTCAATTTTCCCCGGAGTGTCCAGATATAGCGATTCGAGTGATCAGGGTTCTAATGTCGATCATATGACTATTCTAAAATGCTTAAAAAACATAAAATTCACTACTTATAAAATTTACAGAGACAGGGTCCCCGGTTTGGGCCCCCCCAATATTTTTTGTAAGTCGGCACCCCTACTCCTGCTGTAATGTTTAGATACTTCTAGTGATTTGATTCATCCCACGCTTATGGAAAGAAATGTTGTGAGATAAGTCTCATTTTGTGGGTACCATTAGGAAAAATCGGAAAGGGCTGTTGAAAGGCATTTCAGTGCTATGAAAAACTTGTGGAGCAACGGTAAAGAAATGAAAAGATCAGCGTGACGTATTCATGATCTCCACCACCATCATATAGGAAATAATCCCAACGGGGAAAGAAATCGAAGAGGGCCATGGTTACTAAGCCAAAGATGGTGTTTGAGTACAAAAAAATAAAGGGAGGAATTGACATTGCTGAGACCCTTTCGTTGTATCACTGCACCCATCGAAAAAAAGTAAGGTGGTACCACAAGGTGGCCGATGATGCTCTTTTTGGGACTTGCATTGTTAATGCTTTTATACTGTGGAATGAAACACGGAATCCAGGTGCCCACATGATCTCTCTCCAGTAGTTAAGACGATAAATTATAGAAGAATGGCTGCATATTCTTCGGGATTCCGTTGATAGGGTCTAAAAAAATTGACGCACTACCTGGTAAATACAAATAACACTGAAGGAAGCCTTCGAAGTCTGGTAATTTAGAGGATAAAATTATCATAATATAAAATCAAGAATTAGTATTTTTCGCACTATTAGATATTAGCGCTGTTTCTTCATTTTAGAAAAGCCCGTGTTGGCTGTCGTGGATGTTACAAATAATTCTTGCAGACGATGAGTCGCAAAGTTGCCCTCAGTAAAGCCAAACGTGTTTCTACAAAATTTATGATCTCTCCGGATCAGCCGTACCCAAGCCTCCCAAGTATAAATCATTGCACTAATCATCTCCGGATACGATAGCAAATATTATTAAAAGCATAATCAACAATTAAAATTTGTTTTAACAGTATTTTCAACCATAGCTTTTGAGTGTACACTAAAACGTTGGAACGAAGATCCAATGGCCTGAGCCGCCAAATGGCGTCTCATCAAATTTTAGGCATTGTCAAAAGTGGGGAGACGCCCTATGGCGTCGCACGTGACTAAAGTTACAATCGATAGCGCATCACATAATGAGTCCAAATATACCGAGAAATATTAGTAACACCCGGAGATAGGCTCAATATCGTTATTGCCGTTTGGTAATAGGTTCGAAAATATTCGCCTGGCACACGCGGAATGACAGTAGAATTCGGGCCCGGCAGCGAACGTGTTAACAGAGCTTTATTAGTTTTTAAAATTATTTGCTTGAAAAAATATTTTTATTTTAGTAACATCTTATACTAATATAATTTTCTGTGGTTTTAACCCTTCCATGACAGTGCGGGGTAACTCAGTTACCCCAAATTATGTTAATGTAGTATAATTTTTTTATTTAATCACTTTGATATTTTTCGTATTTGAGCTCAACTTAGTCGACGTTATTAAGGCAACAAATGATTTTTTTACATTTAAATTGTTTTTGAAAACTTCAATTTTTATTGCTGGGGTAACTGAGTTTTTATTTTTTTATTTATTTTTTATAATTTTATTAAACATACATATTATAACTTTAATAAAGCTAATATTCTACATGATGGCACCTTTTGTACTTGTTTTTTCATAGCATGTTGGTCAATGTACAGTTACAATGGCAAGTTAAAGTTCCTCCCCTCCATTCCTCTTTATATCACTTCCATACTCAAGCGTTACAAAAACATTTCTGTGCACCAGAGAACAGGGGTAACATTCCATTTAATCTGATGGTCCTGACTGAGGCTATGCTCAACCACCACTGATTTCTCTGGCTGTCCAAGTGGAAATAATTTGCCCTGTCTCTCCCATGTATACTTCGCCATATTCACAGGGCATTTGTAGGCCCCTGAAGTCATGTCCTTCTCCCTAGACAATTCCTCGATTTGGTCATTGGTCAGCAAATGGTATTGATATGAAACCTCTTCTAAACCTTATAAATTTTTCCAGATAACAAGTCGCTACACAAAACATTGGCAGCGGTTACCCAGTAAAGAGCCAAAGTAGATTTCATCACTCCAATTTGCCAGAAAAGCATGAAATCTTACAACCATGGAGTGATTTAATAGCTTCCAAACCTCCACTCCAAGAAGAAAAGCATAAGACTATGTCTGGGAAAAACCTGAGATTTTGCTACACAAAAGAACTCATCGTCTTGACAGTGACAAGCTGTTTTCAGTGCATTCTCCTACTTCTTATATGCCCACTAACTCCACCTCCTCCTCCTGCCCTTATACTTCCCACTCCCTTAGTGAAAATTCCTATTGTGAACACTGCATATGCATGCAGTGTCAAAGTTTGAACTCTGTACCTGAAGATATGACAACACATGAAAACAGTGATACTAACAAAAAATTGTTTAGAGGACTTTTACACAGTTTTCAACTTATTTTCATTTATCAAATTTATGGGCCTCAAGTATGCTACTAAATCCATATATTCTTGAGTTCCCTCTTCAGTATAGACTCACAAATAAGAATGCATCAATGTCAAATTCATGAAACACCATTAGGCCTAAATCACACCATTATGAAAACCAACTTACCCAAAATCCAGTGATTGAAATTTGATGCATACTGTCATTAACACATTTCAAAACTGCCAGCATACAATCAAGAGCCTCTCGAATCTCATTGTGACCTTTGTACTGACTCACAATTTCTCCTTCCTCGGCATCAGAATTGCAGTCTGAGGTGTGGCGCAAAAGATCCTACAAGAGATATGGAAAAATGATATGCATCTAATGGCTTTTCAGCAAAGAAAATTAGAACTCATAGTAAACATAAGTAATGAATCACTGTTATGGTTCTCACATTCAAAAGTTAATGATAATCGAGTTCTCCTTACTAAATTTGACATCACACACTTAAAAAATACTAGGTAGAACAACAAAGTAGGTAGGGGTTTTACAGAAATATGAAACTTACTTTCAACAGAAGTTGGTATTTTGTCACCCTTTGAACTGGTTTCAGAAGGTATGCTCCTAATGGCAATCGGTGACCAAGGCGACGTCTACATTCTACAAAAAAGGGATTCTGTTCTCCAACAGCATGCCGAAGGGCCTCAGAACGAGGGATGTTCTGACAATAATGACTATAAAGGCGATGGAATGCTTCTCTCTGTTTAGAAATATAAGACAAGAGTCACCTTGAAAAACACTGTACATCCATTAGAATAGTAATGCATTAGAAGAGAAGACAATATAAGGAGTTGAAATTTTCAATGATGATAAATGGGAAGCAAAAGTATATACTATTAAGTTATAAGAGGTATGATCTCAGATCACTGCACAAAATTGACAAAGGTGGTGATTTATTATACATACTACTACCCATATTAATGAACCATAATACTAATCAGACCCCAGAATCATAATATACATATTTGTTTCCAACCGCAAGAGGAGGGCTTCATTTAATCAGAACACCAAAGAACAGAAAAGTGTTACTTACCCGCTGTACAAAACATAATCCAACAAGCTCAACAGTAGAAATACAATTTTCCAAGTCTCTTAAAAACATTTCCGAGTGAAATCGGTGAAGGTCTTCTAAATTACCAAACAAGACATCAGACTTTCCAAATAAAGCAGAAGGGACCAAAGGCTGCAGCTCAGCAGACAGCATTTCATCCTTGTATCCCTATGGAGATGATCAATAAATACAACTATGTGCCACAATAACAAATCATGAGTATGGTGATCTAAGTAATATCACAAAAATATGCATAGAAACAACTTTTGATGAGACCAAGTAATCATGATAAGGAAAAGGATGAGGACCTCTAAAGGTGTGTTTACACTGTGTAACATGTTACATGTAACATTGTGTTATAATAATAATAATAATAATAATAATAATAATATTTATTTGCCCAAAGGATACTATATGTCATGATACAATCATAAAACAAGTATATAGGGCACGTCAAAATTAACAAATTCACATAAGAAAATGTTACATTTCAGATTGAAGATATTCTTTTATACTATAAAAACACTTCTCTATTAAGTAAGCTAAGACACTCTTTTTAAAAACATCAATATTTTCTATACTTTTAATATATACAGGTAGGTTATTATACAATTTTGTACACATGAGCTCAGGCCCTCTAGATACCAGAGCTAGGTTCGATTGTTTGACATGAACGTCATTGCATCTCCTGGTTTCATAGGAATGTATCCTATTATTCATAGTAAAACAACCTTTATACCTTTTTACATATATGACACTCTGATATATATATACGCAAGGTACAGTGAGTAATTTAAGGCTTTTAAAAAAAGGGCGACAATGAGCTCGACACTTTAGTTTGCACATACTTCTCACAAATTTCTTTTGTATAACAAACACATCATGAAGTTGGGGCGAAGATCCCCATATTATAATTCCATATGAAATTCTTGAGTAGAATAATCCATAGTAAAGGGTTTTCAGAACATACTGGCTTACACTATGCTTTAATACAGATATAAGATAAAACACTGTATTCAGTTTTTTACATAGGTGCTCTATATGTGCATCCCACTTCATATTTCTATCCACATAAATTCCTAGAAACTTTACACATTCCATATCATTAAGATAATTATTTTTACATTGCAGTAGATCATTGTCCTTTGGGCTGTGCCCAGCAGAAAACAATATCACTTGGGTTTTATCATCATTTAGCCTTAGTTCATTGACATCACACCAGGTTTGCATGCATTTTATTATATATTGACTGGAATCAATTAACGCGGTCAGATTTTTTCTTTTTGATAAGATGGTTACATCATCTGCATATAATACACACTTATTATCTTGGGTTACAATTTTATTAGGTAGGTCATTGATGAATATTAGAAAGAGAAGAGGACCCAATACTGACCCCTGTGGTACACCCTTTTTGACTTCTAACGTGGAGGAGAAATAGACTGTCCCATCTTTCCTGTATGCTACTTTCTGTTTTCTTCCATGAAGATATGTCTTAAGCCAATTTAGAGGAATGCCCCTAATACCTATTGATTCACATTTTTTTAGCAATTTGTCATGATCCACAGCATCAAAGGCTCGGCTCATGTCAAAAAATATCCCCATTACCTTATTTTTACTATTTATTTCCTGTGTAATATTATCAATTGCATTAAATAGAGCCAATTCTGTCGATTTTCCCTGCTGAAAGCCATATTGATGGAGTGATATTATGTTTTGCTTATCAAGATAGTCAATGAGCCTTTTACAGAATACATACTCAAATAATTTACCAAATTGTGGCACTATAGATACTGGCCTGTAGTTTTGCAGATTATTTCTATTGTCTTTGTTCTTATACACTGGGACCACCTTGGATACCTTCAAGGAATCAGGATATACACCTTCTGACAAGGACTGGTTGACTAACGAGAGTAAGGGTCTTCGTATGAGGGACTCACAGTCTTTAATTACTTTTCCCGTTATTCCCTCAATGTCAGCAGACTTTTTCTTTCCTATCTTGGCTATATAGAGAGACAACTCTCTTTCTGAGCAAGGCTTAAGATACAATGAGCTACTTATTTTATGGTTTTCGAGAGTAGCTCCACTTTGGGTGGTAATCACCCTCTTAGGAAGATGCAAGAATGAGTGGTTTAGGGCATTGGAGATTTCAATGGGGTTTGTAGTAATTTCCCCTTGTTCATTTGTAACTTGATCTGGCAGAACTGTTGGGTTGGCATTGACATTACTTTTTATGATGTCCCAGGCTACTTAAATTATTGTAAAAAAAATTATTGTGTTATTATAAAAAATTATTGTGTTATACAACAAGTTTTTCGTTTCCCGCTTCGTGTAGGAAAGTTTTTCCTAAAACATGTCATATGTTACTTGTTTTATATAACATGTTACACAGTGTAAACGCACCTTAACTCAAGCACACAAATTAAAATTTCACCTTTACCTTCAAAATTGAAGCCAACTCAGAAACATAAATCCTCTCAGTGTCTAGCAGCTCAGCCAATATTCTGTTACATTTTCGGGCAGAATTATTTGATCCACTGCCCTCTACTGAGGTAGCTGAGGAAGAAGGTGGAGGGGATGGCACTTCAGCACCCGAGGAAGAGTCAAGTCCATTGTTGTTCGGTTGAGCATTGTCTAACTCAACCACAACAGGCTCTATTTCTCCCTCAGCACCACCGTCCTAAAATTAAGAAGTTACACATGAGCCCACCAATTATTCTAGTACATAATACCCAGGTGTTTCAAAATGAATAGAGGGGTCTTAACACTTCTTTGTATTTGTTACACTAAACTCACAGCTATAAATCAAACATTAATTAAAGAACAACTCAAACAGTCTCACTTAAAAGCCTGCAAGTGTTCACCAAAGCCACGTGTTCACCAACATTTTGATAGCATCTAGCCTTATGTAACATTCTGACCCACAAAGTACGAGTTTCTACATTGATGCACAAAGCAATCAAAAAATGCACAAAGCAAAATTTGACAGTTCTCTTCCTTTCTAAAAAAGTAGCTAAATAGTTCAACGAAACTCATCCAATTGTGGTGCACAGGCCTTTAGTGTCAATTTTAAAAATATTCCAAAAAATAACTGCAACTATACTCTTAATTGTAACAAGTTACTCTTTAAAGTTGTTACTAAAACTTGTAACTAATTACAGATTTTTATAAGCATTGTTACTGAGAACAGTGACATTTTTTTAGTACTTTCCCATCCCTGGAGCTTACTAACACACAAAGATTTCTTTTCTTATACACATAGTTCATACACAAAGTTTGAAAGCAAATTTATCATTGTTCCCAATAAACATTATAATGGAAACCATGTGAACTAACCTTTGTACACAGTTGCAAGCGTTGATCCTTGCCTCCCTGCTGAGGATTTGCACCAAGAAGGTGCCCATCCTCAGACCAAGACTGGGCCATAGGCTGCTGCAGGGGAACCCCAGGCTCTGGGGTGACCGTTTGCACAGGCCTCGGCGGTGGCTTCTCAGACAGCCTTCTCAGACTGACCCTCCGTTTCTCACACATCAAGTGAACATCTTCAATCCTTTGTACTACCTGAAATACATTAGTTTATCCACATCTATGAAATACCATCATGCCATTCCTCACATTTATGAATGAATACTGTGGAGGCCTGAATACCAGCCTACAATTCAGTTGCAGATCAAGGACTAATTAATATGGGCTGGGGATTGTTCAAGGATCAATTCTTCAAGGATCTCTCAAAAGTAATAAATGTGCTTTCTGTCAAATGTTACCCCTGAGATCCACCATTGCTGTTTTTGTAACTTAAATGCTTATTTTAAGTCCTCAACATACGAGCAAGATACTTTACGAGACCTTGTTCGTAAGTTAAAAAATCTGAGCAATGCATTGTAAAGTGTAGTTATCTTTCAGAATGCAACACTGCATTACACGTTTGCATTACCTCACTACGGTGGTGAACTGCTCATGCAGAGTGGGCTACATGGCTGGAGCTGAAAAATCTTCATTGTCCACGGGGAAGTAAATTTGGCAAAATGCTGAACAATAGGGTAGTTTCCTTCATCAAAGAAAATGAAAGGCATTGATTGCGATTCATTACCCACCATTCGTGTATTCAAAATATACAAATTATTTGGTTTTAGAAATCCCAGTTTAGACGAATGTTAATGGTCTTCTAACAGCATTTGAAAAAGGCCAGATTGGCGCCCATGCGATGCCACTCCATGTGACATCACAGGGACCTAGTTTCTATACGAGTAGATAGGAGTTTTACATCGTCTGAGATAACGAATGCATGCATGAGGGACAGAGCTCAGGGAAACATCTCTTAATAATCACCTATTAAAATTGGCTAAGGTCGAAAAGTTTCCTTCGTTTGATAGGGTATTAATAATCCTTATTTAAGCCAAGCGCTACCTGCTATCAGGGTACTCTGCTACCTGCTACCATCCTGCATCGTATCAGCGCTCAAAGCCTCGCCCCAAGGTCACCTCACTTGGTGGCAGAGAGAACCAGAACGACGTCACACAGGGTTTTCCCAGCATTCATACTTAGCCTTCGCATTTTCGTGCACTTGAAAATTTTCCCTTTTCATTTAATCGCAAAAATAGATATCGTCATTTAAAAATCTAAAAGCATGAAATATGTGCTCCAGGAGTAATAATCTTTCGATTATGGCCATAAAAATAATAATAGGAAACCACCCTATTCCTGACTTATGAAATGTTTCATTGATACTTTGTTTAGACTGTGCTCTGAAAGTAAGTTTCTCCACAGAGTTGCGTCGCCCAACCTCAAAGGCACCAAATTTGATATTTTGGGCACCCTTCAATTTTTTGAATGTTCGTACCTCTGAAAGTTTGTAAGTAGAGGGCTTTTTGCAGTAAAAAGTGAAATCCATGCCACATCCTCATGCATTATTATAATTAGGGTACACAGTGACAAATGAAACACACAGTTACACTAAGACCATCAATAATGAATTTAAGGGAGGCTGAGATTTTGCTTATAAATATATTCTTATGCCGGTAATATTTGGCAAATAATTGAAGACACAAAAGTTAGGTTTTGACTCTAGTTGACTGATGGGGTACTGAGCATACAAGTCGAGGAAAGGACAATAAAAATAAAATTCAATACATTATCAATATGAGACAAAATTTCTCACCAATTCAACATGAGATCTCTTTGGCTAAAACAACTGTAGATTTGATATCATGGTAGATGAGGTAAAATGATCATTTCAAATTGTTTCCTTTCATCAAAATGGCAAAAAAATAATAGAAACAGCCACTGAATACAAATACATCCATTCTAAGAAATTTTCACATATAATAAGTTGGAAAATGATAGGAGCCAAAACTTGGATCCCGGGCCTTACCTGCTGAACAAGTGCCTTGGTTTCCGGAGTGACTACATCAGCAAAGAGTCCCCAAGGCGAATTTTGTTCCAAATCAGCACCACTGCAGGAAGACCGTTTAGGCACAACTTTTCCTTCATAAGATGCAAGGAAACACTCCAAATCACTAAGAGTTTGCTCAGCAAACTCTGGGGATGAGCATTTCTCTATCCTCATTGAAGCAAGTAAATGAACTCCTTTTGAGCACCAATCATTGGCCTGAAATACCATAAAAAGTCAATAAATGAACTTTTTATCACGTAATTAGCTAAAAGAGGCCACACATCCCAGTTTGGTCTGGATAGTCCCAGTTCAGACCACTTTTGAGGGCATCGTGTCGGTTTCCAAAAATTCTCTACAATGTCTCGAGTTTCATGCAAAAATTATGGGAATCATGTTGTTATGACAACAGTTTACAATAGAATGACTAACATAATACGGCAATAATAGGTTTGTCGAAGAAGGAAAAATAAAATAATAATCTTAGCTATAATTTTACAAACACATTTGCCTGGAGTAAAGGTATAGGGTTCTTGGACTTCACGAAGGACCCCCCCCCTTCCAGTGCAAAGAGGCCAAGACCAAAACATTTACAGCCACCCTAAATTAGCTGACAGAGCATGAGAAAAATAATGATTGTAAGAGTTCATTATTTTAAAATTATAATTTTCCAGATCTACCAAAATGATGATACACTGTTCAAAGCAATGAAAAAAATTCCTAAAACTATCAGTTAAATGAAATGCATCAAGGATCTTGGAGATAACACAAGACATTCAAAACTCAAAATTGCAAACAGGAATCAATGGTGAAAGTCTTAATGAATGCGCCCCAAGTCGTGAAATCAAGATTATTACTCTAGTCTAATTTCATTTTGAACATGTTTTAAAAGAGATAGAAATGATCACATCAGCACACGACTTCATTCCATGTAAATGACCCCTTCACATATCACATACCATTATTCACAAAGGGCTCTAGGGGATTTTTCCTTTGGAAGAGGCCCAACAACTGCACCAAAATTTAACAACGAAAAACCCACACATCACACTTACTCTCTAGAGGGTGGTTTGAAGTTAAAATCTGTCCTCATACATTCCAAATATTAGCAGAGAAGAGTTAATAAGGACTTTGTTGGCTATGCAAGAGACCCATCAAATGGGCCCCCGCCTATTCTTTCTTTGTTCAGGCTTCGCCTCATCCCACTGGAATGCTCTTCCCTTTCCATTCTTACTTTGGGGTGGAGGGAGGAAGATCAAAAAGCTGACAACCACTAGGAATAAAAGGCCACTGCCTGTCATTTAAGGAGGGACAGCAAATTGAGCAGCCAAGATAGGTGTACCGACAAAAGATGAATTCCATGTAGTCACACTTCTGTGAATTAAAGTGTGTGTTGCCCAAGACAACCTGGTTTAATTCCCACAAAACGTACCAGATTTTAGTTTGCTTCAACAAGAACCCAAATCTTTCAACAAAACAAAACATATATGTATGTAATTGTATAGCTTCTATTTTCTCCTCAGAGTCTTCAAGAGGTTTTTCCTCATCTCCTCAAGCATGTACATTCAATGAACATGACAAAAAATGATTAATCGATGTTAATCATGATGGTTAATTTGGTAGACTGAATAAGCCTGCAAACTTTTACACTCATGAAAGACATTTCTCTGGATGTAAATAGACAAAGTTACAGTTCTAGATAAAATTTTTTACAGAGATTAATTATAAAAATCAAAAATCTCCAAGAACTAACCTTCTCAACTCTCTCCTGAAGATCCAAACACTTTCTGAGTAGCCTTAGCCTTTTCTCCAATCGCTCTGACACATCTGAAGCCATTCTCTCAAGCTCCAAGCACTTAGGTAAAATGGAATCATGGGCATAATGGTTACCAGCAACCAGCGCCTCTCCTTGAGCACAAACCTCTCCAGCTCTATCCAGTTCCCTCTGTCGAGGAAAAAGATCAAAACTCAGGATTGAAAAAATTACAAAATGGAATTTCAATTGTCATTGACAATCGATATATGGGCAACTACAAGTACAGCACACTCCCGATTATCCGGGCTAATGATGGGGAGAGGTGACACGCATAATCAGAAAACACAGATAATCCAAACACTCACTTAATTTTCTTGTAATGCTCATAAATTGCGTAAATCAAACACTGCATTGTTATTTATGCACTTATTTTGTTATTTTAGAGTCCTTCCCGGAATCATTGAGAGCTTTCTTTGCCTTGAAATCTTTTTAGCAGTGATAACGTGATTGTACTCGTAATCCTATTGCTCCATAGTAAGACCTGGTTTCGAAAAGCACATATCCTTGGCTGTGTGATCACAGATACAGAAAAGAAGTTTTCACGAATGTTTCAAAAATTTGCGACTTCAGAAACTACACGGTCAGGCACCACACCACAGTCGCATCTCACACAAGCTGCCCATGTTGCAACTGCCAAGGGACGCAAATCCGTGATCACAGAGCGCGGTCTCGCACTGTGAGTAGAGGATTCCATTAATGCAAAAAAATCCGTTTTACGAAAGGGGATTCAAATAGAGATAATAAGCCCGGTATTGCCTAGTACTGAAATGCAGTAATTCTGACGATTCTGAATACGATTTTAATTTTTATAAAAATTGCGGAAAACACTGAAAGAGAGCAAAAATAATGCATGGACAATCCGCAATACGGATAAGCCATGGCTGGATAATTGGGATTCTGCTGTAGTAAACAATTGGACAAAATGAGTCAAATTTCCATGTGCAACAGGCTCAAAGCAATAGGCAATATGAAGATCAACAAAACAAAACACATGAATTGGTCAAAATACTCTATATCTTAAGGGGCAAGTGATATTTAATCTACATAGATGAGGCAGGGAATCTAGGCTTTAAAAGATACCCATCAAATACACAAAACTGAAATTAAATTGGATCCATTTACAAGAAAATTAACCAATCACTATTTCAAGCTTCTACTATCAAGCTACTCTTTTACTGCAAAAGGGCAACTTTCTCATGTAATGTCTAAGCTGAGGACATTTAGGCACTAAAAATGGAGAAATAGAAAGCCTAAATTGGCTCTAAAAATTTCAAAACAGGCACTTAAAATAGGCGCATAAAATATTTTTTTGTGCTCGACATCAGGGCTTAACACTGCAGCTTCGGCTTTCACAGTGGATTATGCTTCTTCTTCATTCAGTTGCTGCATTACTTATACAGTGAGTCCTCGTTCAGCGTCACCCCGTTTAACGTCTTTTCGCAATAATGTCACGAAAATTTTGAGACCGTCATTCGTTTATCGCACCTTCGCTTCGCGATAAAGTCAAGGCTTTTAAATTTTGCGCGAGAAAAAAATGCGAAGCGGCGGGCGTTGCAGGTTGTTCATTTTGTGGGCGGTAATACAGTCAGTCTAAACGAAGTGTAAAACGGTGTGTTTATTGTTAATTGTGATTACGGTTTTAGCAAATTTTCTGCTAAATGAATTCTTAGATAGGTGCGCAAGGTTTTTCCTTGACATAATGGTTTTCGGGAACCTAAAAAGTGATTTCAAGGAATTTTTCCGTGTAGAACTCGGAGTTTTTGTCGTCACTTTTTTCGCCGTGTTCACAATAATTTTGGTTCCTGTAACTGCGTCGATGTTTCAGCGATGATGATGCCCAGGCGACGCTTGCCCGGGCGACCACCATAGCGAAGCTGAAAAGCAAATGCGGGAAGATACAAAAATGAAGAAGGATTTACGCCAGTGCTGTTATTGTCGTCGATGAAGACAGGAACTCGTATTTATGCCATAGCTTGGCATTCCCATCGTAAAAAATGCCCCAGATATGATACGCTAAAATTTTTTTGCGTAGGAATTGTGAGGTCTAGGAGCCGATATTCACTTTTTACATTGTTTCTTATGGGATATTATGTTTCGATTAACGTCATTTCGTTTATCGTCACATTTTTCAGGAACAGTAAGTGACATTAAACGAGGACTCACTGTACATGAAAAGGCCTAAGAAAAAATTACTATAAATTTCTGTTTTCATAACATACAGTAACTGTACAAATACATAATGTCTAAAGCCGTTGGGAACTTTAAAACATATCCTATTGTTCAATACATGTATTTAGTTTTTAAAAAAATGTAATAGATGATCTCCATATAACCTGCATCAACTGTTTACAAGCATAACTCGCTGAAAGCTGTCATGCTAAATCAAAATCAAGTAATATTTCACAAGAAGCATTAATTACATAATATATATTCCTCCTTATGAGATTCTACCAGCAAAATGAAACTCAAGCATTCAGAAGTTAAGCATACATTTGGCAACCATGACAGCAAAAGTTGAAATAGCAATTTAGTTCTTTCATTCTGTTTAATTTAAATGAAAATATGATAAATACTCTAATTCATTCTGAAATGAGCCCCATAAATTTTAACATAACTTTAATTTGGCTTAAAAAAGGTCATCATAATTGTAAAATTTGTACAATTAGACCAATGATTGGTAGTAAATTATAATGATGATGAATATGAAGTTCTACAGCAAATAAAACATACTACAATTAAGGCAACAAATTGCATTGAAGCAAGAATTGTAATACTGGCCATGATGATACCTTGCAGTTTTACGCAGTAAGAATTGTAAAAATGCTGTTAGGGATGGCATTAAATCATGATCAAGCATGTAATTTGCTTGTTTCAATGACTCTAACCAAGGTACAAATCTTCTTTCACTGATTTCAGAATTGGATATTTTTCTGCTAATCATAAAAGCTAAACGACTGTTTTATGGGCACAATAAAAAAATTACCTTCTCAACATACACCTTGATGTTTCAAACCACTAACACCTACCCACCAATTTTTACATATTAAATAAAATAACTTTTTATTGTAGTACCTACTGCATGTCTACTTCAGCAGCTTGTAAAGTAGTACTTATGTAGTTATTGTTATCACTAAAGCCAAGCATTTTTTTCTTTTTCAATTTTTAGTCAAGAGATTACATAATCTCAAATAAAAACAAAATTTCTTTTTTCCCTTTTCTAACCTGCATGATATGATTATGAAATTTAAAAGATTTAGTGCAATAATACAAAATAGTTTCAGGTATTACATACTCGTTGAAACTGCTTCATGTAATATAAAATAACTTTTTCAATTACAAATATTAAAGTTCACACAACTGGTTTCATCACAGTGCGACATCATCTGGTGTAGTAACAGGAAATACCAACTCTTAAATTCACAACATTATTTTCTTTGATATTCTGTGGTACCTATCGCTCCAAACAATTTTCACAGCTGCTAAAGATAAATGGTTACATAATTACTACTCCAATCCAACAGGTAAAATTTAGGAAGTACCGTATTTCCCGGCCGATAAGACGCACTTTTTTTCTCCTAAATGTGCTGTAAAATTTGCCTGCGTCTTATGCGCCGATGGTATACGGATATCACGGGTATAACTTCGTCCTATAATAAGCAACCGTTTTGACAGGATAAATAATTACCATTAAGTATTTTTTAGTGTGTCAGGCATTGAAAATAGTTCAATTCATTAAAAATTTTGATAATAGCACTCTTTTGAGCAGGTTGTTAGAAATAAAGTTTTAACACGTCGATGTCTAACTCCCTTAAAAAAATTCCCGGATAAATCAGAAATGCATACAATGTAGCATGTTCAGTTTAATCTTGCAATGGGTGCTGCTGCAAAACTTACATACATTGAGCCAAAGGAGATGTCATCTATATGCTAATACATTGTATCTCTCACGATAAACTCACGAGTCTACCGGCACCACCGGCACTCAACCTTAGGTAACAATGTATGAGCTCGGTGTTCAGTCAGTTCAGGCGTAATGCGTATCTTTCTATTTAGTCTGCACATGTGCTTCTAAGCACAGAAACTTGGTAATTTCTGTATAAAAAGTCAAAATTGGAATAACCTAATGGGATCTAAAGAGAGAAGATTGTCGTACAGTATTTCGTTTAAACTTGAAGTCGTGAAATATGCTTCGGAACACGGCAACCGGGCAGCTGCAAGGCGTTTCGGCCCACCTCCAACTGAGAAGATGATACGAGAATGGCGGAAGCAGAAGGTAGATTTAATGAATGCAAATAAGAGTAAGAAAACTTTACGTTCATGTTCTCCGAAATGGCCAAAGCTTGAGGAGCACGTTAAGACCTGGATAATAAATCACAGGAAGAACGGGATCACTGTTTCAACAAAAATGATTTTAATAGAAGCGAGAAAGTTGGCGATAGATATGTCTATTGCCGATTTTCCTGGGACAACGTCGTGGTGTGAAAAATTTATGAAGAGAAATAGTCTGTGCATGCGTACTAAAACCACAATAGCACAAAAACTGCCACCCGAATACGAAAGAAAAATTATCGAATTCCATAAATACGTACTTAACCTGAGAAAAATGAAGTGTTTTGAAATAGGACAGATAGGAAATATGGATGAGGTTCCCTTGACATTTGATGTGCCATCAAATAGAACTGTGGACGTTAAAGGTGCAAAGACAGTTACGATAAAGACTTCCGGCAACGAAAAAACACGCTATACTGTTGTCCTTGCGTGTTGTGCTGATGGTTCAAAACTCCCTCCTTTGTTGATCTTTAAACGAAAAACGCTGCCTAAGTGTACAATTCCACATGGAATTTATATTCATGTTCATCCTAAGGGATGGATGGATGGAGAGGGTATGAAACTGTGGTTGCAGATGGTGTGGTCCCGGCGTCCAGGTGGACTTCTGAAGAAATCGTCTTTGTAAGTGTGCGATCAGTTTAAGGCCCATATAACGGACTCCGCAAAAATCCTTGCTACAGAACTGAAGACGCATCTTGCTGTGATTCCTGGTGGATTGACTTCTCAACTGCAGCCTTTGGATGTTTCAATCAATAAACCATTCAAGGGATTTATGCGTGAAGAATGGATAAAGTGGATTGAGGCACCAACTCACGATTTCACACCGACCGGAAGAATGAAACGGCCGTCAATTTCTACCGTTTGTGAGTGGGTGAAAAAGTCCTGGCAGAAAGTAAAAACTGAGACTATCATAAAGTCTTTCAAAAAGTGTGGAATCAGCAATACGCTAGATGGAAGTGAAGATGACATTTTGTATGAGGAAAGTGACGACTCCCGAGAAAATATCCACGCGAATGATTTTAGCAGCAGTGATGAGGAATTTCTGGAGTTCTATGATGAATAAACTCTGATATATTTGCTCATTAATAATTTTAAAAATTTTTAATATAAGAAGTTCCGTTTTTATGTAAAATGTTATCATTAAAATTCTTTTTTGTATTATCCAAGTATTTTAGTTTTTTTCGTAAATTTTAACCTGAAAAATCCAGGTGCGTCTTATGCGCCGGTGCGTCTTATAGGCCGGGAAATACGGTATTTCTTCATTGCTTATTTTGCAGATGCTAATATAAAAATCAGTATATTTTCTTAAATGCATACTAAAAATTAAGCTTGAACCCCGGACCCCGTATATTACCACGTATATTTGAGTCCAGAAACTGTTAACTGAAGGGGTCTAATACACTCACCAAAGTTTGTGTATACCTATTTCATTCCCAACCAACCACCTAATCTTATAACTGTATCAAGTTTGCGAGTCAGGGACTGCCGAAATTTTAATGGTGTGAGAGAAAATAATTCTAAAACTATTATAAAAAAAGACGATTCATTTTTTCTGAAACTACGTATCATTAACTATCACCACTTATTGCCATTACCATAACAGGATGAAGAGAAAGATAAACAAGATTACAAGAGAAGACAGACAGAAATATTATAAATTGGCAGATCAAAGGAAAATTGCAAACAAAACGTGAAAAGATAACTGATTTTATGATTACAAATTAATTTAAAAAATGTGATTTTGTCAACTAATTTTTCAAAACAGGCAGCATGCCATTACTGTTAATGACTAATTTAATTCCTCTATTTCAGTAAAAAGTTAATGAATGCTGTCCCTCTAGACAGAGCATGTTAAGAGAAATAATTGATGTGACAGACTACACTCAAGAGAGGAGGTGAGGTCACCTATCCTGAAATTTTGGCCAGGTAAAAAATGTGAGCTCACCGTAATGCGTCCTTCCAAAAGTGAAGCTTCACGTAATAGACCTTCAACTTTTACAACTGATTCCCCAACCTCAGTGGTCTCCGCTAACTGGCGAGCAGCAGCATCAAGGCTTGCCTAAAACAATTATTGCAACAGAAAATCCTTACTTAAATGGTAAGCAAACGTTAACACATTCAAAATAAAAAAGGCAAGCAAATGAAAAAATCTTCCAAACATTTATCAACCACTAAAAATTTGACAAAGAAGAATGTAGTTGGAAACATTTTCTTAAGTTACCATTTGGAATACGATGCGTACTTATCCCAAGCATAGAAGAGGCTGGCTTTTAAAAGGCAAACTTATAGTTTCCGAAGCTATGTATAAGGAAAACCAATTCAAAGGAGATGCATCAAAAATCAATGGATTTTCACCAAAGCGCAAGTATAAAACAGGCAGCACAGTAGCCAAGCCATTTGATACAGATTTATGTACAGGTGACAAATGATAAACTTGATTTTTCTTGAAATTTCATGAAATTTAGTTTAGTGATAATAATAATGGAGCAGCAAGGTAGCCTAGACAATATTGTAAGCCCAATTTAGGTGGCAAAGAGGTTGTACAGCCAACTTCAAGGAAATAATTTAGCTAATAGGTTCCAAAAATTTGGGAAGAGGGAATCTCAGCATTAGTAGTGACCATATTTTCCCCATTCAAAGAAAAATAATAACATGTACCTGCCATTAATGATGAAAGAAAGCCAAATATCAATAAGGTATATTCTTACAATAATTATTTTTCAATTAAATATTCATCACAAATTTCCATTGATGGATGTATTCATAAAAATTAAACATTTTTAAAACTAATCAATGAATTTAAAATACATTGCATTAAGATAAAATTGTGGAAAAATGCAATTACATTTATTTTAATATGTTGAACTTTCACAATATCTCAGAAGAATTGATTGAATGAATGTGAAATAAATCTGAACACTCATGGTAACGAGTGTTACATGAGATGGATAATTTGTCAAATGATTGATAAGTTTTGGATGGATGGATAAGTTTCAAGGTTTTAGCACTATTCTAATCAAATATTGATACTAAATAGTCCAACCCTAAAACTATTACCAGCACAACAAAAATCATGACCCAATCCCAGAAAATAGAAGTGAAGGTTTTGCACGTTAAAAGGGTTGGCCCCGACCAAGCTCAAGGCAAGGCCTCTAGCCAACGGGAAGATTCAGCAGGGCATCGAGAAAGCCCTCATGAATGAAGTTTTCCATTTATAAATTTTATACAATAACATGTCCATTGAATTCAGTTGATTAAGGCATTGAAAATCCACAAAATAATCCACAAACATAGATTGAAGAGACAGATATGACTCAACTTATCTCGCTATACATGCTAAAGTCAGATAGTGAGGTGAAAATGACTAAAAATCAAGTGTAATATTAATTAACCTTGATACTATTAACAAAAATTAACCCAAAGAAAGTATTAAGAAAAAAAAAACTGCTCAAAAACAATGGTTTCATTAATTTAAAAAAAACCACCCATATAATAGGCAAGGCCTTTTGCCTGTTGGATGCCTTTAAAACAAACCCATATTAGAAAGCAACGTAGGGATAATCATAATCAGCTAATAAAAGCGATAATTTCAAGATAGTAATGCTTCAATAGCACCACTTCATTAGAGAGATTTAAATACTGTAGATTACCACCTTGAATCATCATTATTTTCAAGTATCATAGCTATCACTGATACGTAAAACTTTAGATTAAAAAATAATGTATAATATGAATTTGTAACAAAGCCTACCTGGAGCTCACGAAAATCATACTCGAATTTCCGAAGTTCAAGGCATTGCCTCAGCCTGGTTGAATGAATACTCCAAAAGTCATCAAAAGTTCTTTCAGTCTCCTCCAGCTGGACCAGCAATCTAATTTAGACATCAATGAGAAGGGAGGGAAAATTAATAGCTTTCTACACATTAATAACATGAAATCAGATTAAATCTAAGATGCAAATTCTAACATAAAATGTTAATCAGTAATTCAAAATATTACCAGCAGCATGTGCTACAAATTAAACAATACAGAAGGCTAAAAGTCATATCATTCACACTGCATTTCAATAGTGACGGTACAAATTACAAGAAGTTTTAAATTTTTACGATAGTATGAAAGTTAAAATACTACTTGAAGATTTATGCCTGAATAAATAACTGAAAATAATTGAATCTTTTTAGCAGAAAATATCATAATGACAAATTTGCAAAACACACTGCAACAATAAATAAGATATAATGACCATCATTTGATAAGGAATGACCAAAACAGAGCAATAAGTGAAACAAAGCAAATTTATACCAAATAGTTTGTAACTTGAAGGAAACACGTCCAAAATACATATGAATATAGATAATGAATCATGTACAGCAATAGGGAGTACACAGTTTTTTTTTAACAAGAGCATAGCAATAATTTTTTGGCATTATCAAGTTAGGAGTGTTAGCAAAACAATTTAAATACATAGTTTCCCATGAGATTAGTAGTGAAAATGTTTAGAAAGGTATTAAATCATTACTGGCATGATTGTTCCCAATAATAAAAATTAAATAGGTGAAATTTAACAAATGGTGACCAAACATATTGTTCAGTATTATCATGGCTAAATACCTTTCCACAGCAGTAACATTGAGCAAACGGTCAGGGCACGTCCTGTATGCCTCAAATCCAGGCTGCTCTGTGGGCAAGGCATCTTCGGAATGATTGGGAAGAGTATTGCAAGAATTGGGCACTGTGGTGCATCCCCTCAGCTGAGTCAGGAGCGTTTCTCCATGGCGTGCTGCTCCAAGGATCTCATCTTTCAGCACACGATATTCTCGACCCTATAATAATTTTTTTGATGAAAAATCATCACATCAATCTTTACAAAATCTTCAAACACATCACTTATAAATAATTCTATAAAAATTGATCAATGTTTACATCGAATACAGATCACATCATCGACTACACCTTCCATCCCAGTGGGAAATAAAAATGAATACAAAATCAAAAAAGACATTAATCCTTGCATTCATCATTATTTCGGCGGAAGTTTTGACTTTGGGTTCTGGAGTAAAAAGTCTGCCCAAAAATATAGGCCTAGGCTATTCAAACAATTAGCATATGTTCTGATCTTGCTTTGACAACAATATTCAAGGGCTAATACATGGAAAAATGGAAAAGGAAGACCTCGGACAAAATATATATGGAATACGAATATGAGAAAGAGAAAAATGTAGGTGTCCACAGATTAGCTGATAGGAGAATTGAATGGAGAGCTGTGTCAAACCAATCTTTGGATCACTGACCAGTGATGATGATGGTGAGACTTTAATGGACTGATTTGATCACAAATCTGACAAACCTGCATTTCAAGGAGCTCCTCTGTTGAATCAACATCATTTGGAAATGCTGTCTCTTGAAGGCGACGAGTGAAATCATCCAGATTGGTTGACACTTCATGCGTATTGTTTGAAAATTTCTCCAAGGCCTGGAACATGAAATAAATCCATTATATCAGCAAATATATCTTCTGCATCATTTAACTGAATGTGTAGCTGTGAATCTAAGTTATTGAGAGGTACAAGGAACAATAAACTAATCATTCAATGTGAAAAGACATCATTAGACTTCCTCAGAACATAGCTCTGAGAAAATGAAACTGTTATGATGGTCATTAGAAAAATTGTAGGTACACATAAAAGTGAACAATAACCATCTAAACCCTTTCGCGCCGGACCTTGGTTCAGGGAAATTCTTCCTCAATACGAGTCACTTGAAAGTTTTCTTTACTCCCTTGTACGAAGCATTTTTGCATCAACTGAAGGCAGTGGTTCCCTCCCTAACCATTTTTGGACCCAATTCAGAGGGCGCCGATCCCTTTCCTCGGCCTCAGCCCCAGACCCTAGAAGGATTAAAAGCCCCTTCCTAGCATGAGTTCGCGGTCAACTGGCTAAAATGTTAATGCAAAATATATGAAAATATTTGTTGCTCGCGCCGATTTTTTTACATTCAAAATGAATTTTGTTTTTTTTGAGCGTGCAGAAATTTTAAACGAAGTTCTAATGTTGATTTAGACGGATTTAATGTATTTACTAGTTGTTCTATAACTCCGTTGAGATTAACGTTAGAATTTTGTTTGAAATTTCCATGTGGTCAGCAAAAAAAGATGAATTCATTTCTAGCATTGAATTTCAAAAGTAAGCACCAATATTTTTTTGGAAAACACACTGCAAATAACAGTAGTTGACCGCGTGGAGAGGATAGGAAAGGGTCGACCTGAGCGGCCGAAGATGGGACTGGGCTCGCGCTAAGGCGGATCGTGAGGGGCGACCGCGTCCGTGGGTCTATTGTGCCCGCGACGGTCACTTTTTTCGACCTGTGCCACACAGGCGTGGCATTCGTTGGTTAGGGTAAGAACATTCAGGATGCACTGGTGTGGCATTCGGCGCGAAAGGGTTAACTCTAGAAACCTGATCACTCACCACTCTTTGCTCAATCCATTCTTCATGGTTGTACGGAATGCAGCCATCCAGATCTTTTGTCAGCTGATTTTTTTCAATGTATTCGTGAAGCTCTTCCACACAGTCACAAACAACCACCTAAGATATAAAATTAACAACTCATAACTAGGCATAACAATCCAGCAGGTTGTGAGATGTGATAATAATCAAATCAATTTATTTACTAGGGCAATAAATTCTAAATAGCAAGGAATATGGCCTACAAGAAATTCACTGCAATTGAAATTACTATGTTTTTACATATATCAGAACTAGCTTCAACTACCATCAAATACACTTACTTCTACCATTAAATAACTGCAAGATTAGGTTGTTATTTAAATTTTCTTCAAACAAAGGTTGCCATGAATTAATAAAGTATTATCCACTTCAAATCAGAGACCATTAGGTATTTTAAAAAACAATAACCACACTTTCATTCGTGCAAATAATTTATGCTTTTCAACTTTAGAATTGAAATACTTGTCTTCGCGTATGCTTTTCTCCTGATATACAAATTATATGACTTAAAGGAAAAATTATAGATATCTACGCAATAAGATTTTTATTGAAAAAAGAACTAGCATACTGACCTTAAACCTGAATTCCTCACGGAAAAGTTTACTGCTTACTTCAGATATAGCTTTCTGCAAAAAACCTGAAGGTCTTAGAACATATGCAACATGAATGATGCCAGGAAAGTATCCCTGAATAAAAAATAATTGTATCAGGATTCAATGTTCTCAAAAATATACCATATAAATATGGAGAATATGGACAAATATGGAGAATAAAGTTACCCTTACCGAAAGTTTAAGTAAAACAGTCTTCACCGAATTCCACTTATCATTCCTCCTATCAATAACTAGGACAAATCCAACATCTGCCTCATCTAATCTGTAATCATAAGCATATCCATAGGTTAATGATTTCTACTACCAGTAATATTATAGATTTTAACCACTAATCCCCACTCAAATACACAAAGTGAAAAGACTAAGATTTCTTACAGCTGGCTACAACATAGTGTTACCGAAAAAACGAACTGATAAAACTACTGAATAAAAGAGACAGCACTTCTTCAGTGAGCAATAATTGTCCTTTAATCTCAGGTCTACTGTCATTTTCATTTTTTATGAGGGTTGTACCAAAAGCAAGGTTCCCAATGAGCTACAATGTTGAGCGAAGGTGCTAGGCTAAATCCCACAATAGGGTAGTTTCCTTCATCAAAGAAAACGAAAGGCATTGATTGCGATTCGTTACCCACCATTAGTGTATTCATAATACACAAATTATTTGGTTTTTGAAATACCGGTTTAGACGAATGGCAAGGGTCAAATTTTATCCTCATTTGAAAAAGGCCAGATTGGCGCCCATGCGATTCCACTCCGCATGACGTCACAGGGACCTAGTTTCTACACGAGAGGATAGGAGTTATGCATCGTCTGAGGTTACCAATGCAAGCATGAGGCACAGAGCTCAGGGAAACATGTCTTAATAATCACCTATTAAAACTGGCTAATGTCGGAAAGTTTTCTTCGTTTGATAAGGTATTAATAAACCTTTTTTAAGCCAAGCGCTACCGTTCAGCAAGGTACTCAGCTATCCGCTAGCATCCTGCGACGTATCAGAGCTAAGCCTCGCCTCAAGGTCATCTCACCGGGCGGGAGGGGGAACCAGAAATACGACGTACGGAGATATTTCCCGACATTCATACTTAAGCGTCGCGTTTTCGCGCGCTTGAAAATTTTCACTTTTCATTTAATCGCGAAAAATAGATGTTGTCATTTAAAAATCTAAAAGCGCGAAATACGTACTCCAGGAGTAATAATCTTTCGATTAAGGCAATAAAAAAATAATAGGAAACCACCCTATTGTGCAGTGCACAGTGGTTCTCCTACTCTCGAGTCCCCCCGTCCTCGATTCACTATGTCACTCATTACTGGCTTTGCAACCATCAACAATGGAAGTAAAGATCCCTGTTCCCACCAAGTTTGAGGATCGAACAGTAATCTGATTTCTCCAGGCAAGGCCGTTGCCGCCCGTGGAGATTCATCAGCAACTGACTGAAATTTATGGTAAAGAGTGCATATCCGTTCAGCACGTCCGCAAATGGTACAGGGCTTTTGCTGAGGGTCGCACGGAAGTTCACGATGAAGAACTGAGTGGAAGACTGCTGGTTTCAGATGCAATTGTCCTGAGGATGAATGGTGAACTGCTCAAAGAATAGATGGTCATTGTCAGTGAACTTGTTGAACGCATTCCCGAAGCTTCCTATGGCTCTGAAAGAACTTTAGCAGACAAATTGAGTTATTGCAAGATGTGTGCTTTCTGGATTCCATGGATCCTTACTGATGGACACAAGGAGGAATGCCTTGACTTTGTTCGCAAATTTCTTCAACAATGTGAGGGGGGAGGCAACAAGGAGAAGTTGTTGGATTCTATTGTCATGGGAGATGAAACGTGGGTGTTCCATTACATCCCCAAAACAAAATACTTAGGTGGCAAACGCTTCAAGAGCGATGATGAAGTCCAAGCAGAGGTCACACGCCTCCTCAATGGGTTGGAGGGAGACTTCTTTAACTTAGGAATACAAAAGCTGGAGCACCGTCTTCAAAAGTCTCTCGAAAAAAATGGAGACTACATTGCAAAATAGGCAAAAGTGTAAGAAAAATATAAGAACCCTACTTTTGGTATAACCCTCGTATTTTTAAATCACACAGAAATAACTACATTTATTTACAATTAAATAAAAGTGAACGTGGATCAAGACCCTAGAAGCCCAAAAAGTTTTACATGGGTGATTGCTTTACATCTGAAAAGTCTTTCGAATTTTACTAGAAATCACAAACACACATGACAATAATCAAGAAATTGCAAATAAACATGAACAATGAAAGCAGATTTTTGGACTTGAATTAAAAAAAAAAAATATCTGAAGACCTAACAATAGACACCAATTCTTTAGGCCTGTTTACACGGTGCATTAACACGTACAGGTTAATGTATAAATGTATGAACGCGAGAATGAACGCCAAAATGCACCGTGTAACCACCCAACTTGTGCGAATGCATGCACAGAAAATAGAACCTGTTCTAATTTGGTTCATGCATTCGTACATGTTCCGTTCCGGTCCACAAAAATCATTCACGCAAACGTACATTAACTCGTACGTGTCAATGTGTAAACAGGCCTTTTATTTAGATATTAAATTTAATTGTAAGCAAATATATGCTACACTCTTTCATGCAACACCATCATATGAAGGAAAATTCATTTGAAACAAGCATACTTTCTCTCGGTGAAAAACTGAAGTAAAAAAAGTCACCCCATATCATGGCCAAATCGATAAAGAGGATCTCACTGACTTAAACCAAAAATCTAATACCCCAACAAATTCCTTATCAGGCCACTTTCAAAAATTAAAAGAAAAGTAAACACATTCACAATTACACTATAAAATGCTGCATCCTTCAAACTGTCTAAACTCGTGCGTGTAAAGACTGGTAGACATAAATTTCAAAATCTGGTCCTTCTGGCCAGAGAATATGGTACCTTGAACTGCATAAACTGTAGTATTTTTCTTTGAAACCCCTTCCATATGCCGAAAATTCAATAAAATTTCACTGCCCAATCCCATAAATACATCACAAGACAGATATTGCAAATCATTTACTCAATAATGAACAAATAAAAAATGCGAATGCTAGTTATTGGCAAGGGTAAACTAACACCTAATTTTATGAATAGCATACTTACGAGGGAACAGAGGTGAGGTAGAGGATCAGCTTTTGATACCCCTCATCAGCAAGACTACAGAAATTTCCAAGGTCCGGAAATGTTATTATTGGCCTACCCTCTTTTGATTTACCACCTAGAGAAGACAAAATAATGCCCAAATAATTATCGATAAAGTCATACATTTTTCATGCTGCAACAGCATAAGAGGGTTAATGAAAGTTGAACATACCAGAAATTATGGCGAATTGTCCACGCAGAAGATCTGCCACATCGGCTACAGTGAGGATGCTGTCAATATCGTCCATTGTGTCATCTGAAAAGAAAATTATCATATGATAAGCTTTTATTGAAACTTAAGTTCTGCTTTAATTGAAGGACACAACCATAAAATCTTCAGTCTTAACAGGAAAGGTATAAATTAAAAATTGCCCACCAGTGACTGACAATAGCCATAAATTAATTAACAATATTTTGATAGGACATTGATTCACCAGCTGAAAGAGATTAACTCAGCAAGGACTAAATTAACAGTAGGAATTACGGCACAGCCGGGGACGTTGTGGGGTGGATTTCAATGAAAGAGGATGAATTAAAATACATCCATATGGCTAGTGGGACAGTTGAAACAGCTGACACAAGAAGTGAAACTATCCGGTCCTGATACTTCAGTCTCCCCTTCCACGATGTAGAGCTTGACTAATTAAATGAAGGCATTTTAACCAATTATAAGATCTTGAAGGAGATGAATGAAATTGCATTACACATCTAAAAGAACTGTGAAGAATTCCAACTGATGGCGTAAGCGACTTGAATGGTATACAGCAACGTAAACAGTTATCAACAAGTGACACAGCAATTCGCGATGGACTTGGACGTAATGTGCAAAGCAAAAATAGCATTCAATAATCAGGACGATCATGATGCGAATACAATATTTTCTGCCTTACACCGAAATGAACATTGCTTCATCAAGTAATACGCAACTTACGTGATCTCTCCTGGCCAACTGTTCCAAGTTGGACAGCTGTAGTCAACCCTCACGACTCTGGAATACATCGAGTATCTTTGTAATTCCAAAACTGGTTTCCCAAAACACAACCTGCATCATCCTTATAAGTCCGCTCATCTTTCTCCCTTCAAAATCGCTCATTAGCCACTTGAACGAAGTGCCATTCAGTCCCTATTTCGGGATGACCTTTAATTTCCGACAAGGGGTGCCACGATGACAGATTTTTAGTCAAATTAACACACTTCACAGGAAAGGATTTCAAATCTGCATCATGTTTAAACGTATTGGGTATAAAACGCAAGTAATATATTTATTGCGAATTAATAGTTCAAAAATCGCTAATCTCTCAATGTGTATTGTAAAATAAGAATTCCCAGAGAAAAATGGCTTCGTATTTTAAAATCAATTGTAAAGTTTGAGAACTATTGCAGAAGATTACATATAGATATAATTATGAATCGCCTCTTCTTTCCCGAATAGTTAACTGCCTAAAATTGTAATACAAAACTTTAAGCACCGTTTTAAACTGTAACGTTGGTACGACTCTTCCGGGCCGGGTTTGTGACCGCGAATTTTAAAGCCCTTTTGGAGTTGGAGCAAAACTATGGTACTCGCGAAAACACAAGACATTTTTTATCTGAAACATATCAGCGAAAAATTACAACTATATTAGTTAAAGTGACACTGCCGGAGGCTCTTGAAAGTTTAAAAATCAGTGGTTAACATATTAAGAGCAATGAATTGATTATTTAAAAAAACATGTTTTTACATTGAATAATATAGGGAAGGAACAAAATATTTCTTAGCTAATATAGTGGAAAATCCTGTTAATTTCTGACACTGCATTTCTAACACTGATTCATTTTGTTAAAAAGTTAAATATTCCATCACTTTAAAGCAAAAACGTAGATACTTAATTACATGCGTGACTTAATCCCCGCTTCATATACATAGGTCATTCATTTAAATTCAAATATATAATTTCTAATGGAACTGCTTATGACCAACAAAAATATATCATTCCTCATTGTGGGAAAAAGTAAAGGCAGACCAAAAACATTCCCGCGGGAGGATTTGTCAAAATTATGTGCTTAGTCTCCAAAATTGAAGTGAAGTTTTATTTTTCAATGAATAAATTTATTTCCCTGGCTCTTTTAATTTTTAAAGTGCCTCATTTCAAAGAGCCTTGTTGGGAATTAAAAATATTTCAACCTAGTAAGATATATACAACCGGGCAACCAGACAAATTCATTGAAAATCTCGTAATTGATTGTCTCTCGCATTATGTTTAAGCGTAGTGTATTTTTGTTATAAGAAATGTATGTGGATATGTATTTTTAAATATAAGAAATAACCTAATTTATTCATGGAAATTTCACAATGATTTTTTTATGAAATTTTATTACATGTATTTCCCTTCAATTAGATGTCACATATAAAATGAGAGTAATTAGCAATGAAGAAACAATATTGAATTCATTGTAGCAATAGGAATGATCTCATGACAAAGACACAGCAAGTTGATGGTGACGATCAGTAGAGGCTCCGCCGGCATCGCGCGGGGCCGTAGCCCTATAACTTCATTATCTCTCAAAGGATTGATGTCATAGATTATTTTTAACGTGACGAAGAGCTCTCTCAAGTATTGAAAGGTACAAGAAGTGACCTGAACAGATTCTGATGATTTCGATCAGCTTTCACATTTTGAAATTTTGGACTTCTTTCACGTTCTGGACTTCTTTTCACATTCTGAATGAGCTTGCAGCGAAAATTTGGAAATAAACAACCACTGATGGCCTCGACAAACATGGAGCTATGAGTTGTATAGCAAGCAATATCACTATGTTAAAAAAAAGAATCTAAAACAGGAGAACCTCTAATGAGTGTGTGCTTAAATTTGCTTTTACTCTAATTCTTGACCGTCATTAAATAAGACAGCATTTACGGTCCATCTTCTTAAACTGGCATTCCTATGCATTAAGTGAGAATCAATGTACGGAAATGAAACGGAATAATGGAAAAAATTCAACTGCGAGCAACTATTATCCCTTATTTGTTTTTTTCCCTTTTCGTCAACTAATTAAGAACCTCCTCAAGTTGAAAATGTTTCTTCGCATAACTCTTTACAGCCCATATGGTGACGGTATCATGCATCATACGGTAAACATCCGAATTATCTTATATTTTCCCAGAAAAAGGGTTGGGATCGATAGTAAAATGAAGGTAAATACTATATTGATCTAACTGTGTCTTCTTATCGATAGCCGAATTTTTTCCTTAATCGGGAAAATCTGAGCAGTTCATAGACATGGAACCATTACCGACACATTGCTTACATAAATAATGGTGAACTCACACAAATGGCTCCAATAGGGTAGTTTCCTTCATCAAAGAAAACGAAAGGCAATAATTGCGATTCGTTACCCACCATTAGTGTATTCATAATATACAAATTATTTCGTTTTATAAATGCCGGTTTAGACGAATGGCAATGGTCCATTTTTATCCTCATTTGAAAAGGGCCAGATTGGCGCCCATGCGATGCCACTCCACGTGACGTCACAGGGACCTAGTTTCTATAGGAGAAGATAGGAGTTATACATCGTCTGAGGTTACCAATGCATGCATGAGGCGCAGAGCTCAGGGAAACATGTCTTAATAATCACTTATTTAAACTGGCTAAGGTCGGAAAGTTTTCCTCGTTTGATAAGGTATTAATAAACCTTATTTAAGCCAAGCGCTACCAGCCAGCAGGGTACTAGGCTACCCGCTGGCAGCCTGCGACGTATCAGCGCTAAGCCTCGCCTCAAGGTCACCTCACCGGGCGGAGGGGGAACCAGAAATACGACGTACGGAGAGATTTCCCATCATTCCTACTTACGCGTCGCGTTTCCGCGCGCTTGAAAATTTTCACTTTTCATTTAATCGCGAAAAATAGATATTGTCATTTAAAACTCTGAAAGCGTGAAATACGTACTCCAGGAGTAATAATCTTTCGATTTAGGCAATAAAAAAATAAAAGGAAACCACCCTATTACCTGAAAATGCCTATTTTCACTCCTGATACCAAGAATGGCCTAGTGAGGAACGTACCAAATACTCAAACCCAACAACTTACTCTTTCGATCAGTCTTCAAAATCATGTTACACGTTACATCTATACACACAGAAAAGCCCTCGATCAATTATTTTATTATCAATGTGTACAGTCATTACTGATTCCTCTGGCCAAACACATTTTTGGTGGGAGGAAAAAGATAGTGAAGGTGCAAGATAATTAACGGGCATGCAATTTCAGGTAAGTTGCTCATGAAAAGTTATTTTACCAAATCTGCACTGTAGCGCGAAATGACTCACTTTGTAATCTTTCACAAAACTTTCTTTTTTCAAACCTGGGTTTCAAGTACTATAGGTACTCATTTTCAAGGTGATAGATGACTATCTAGAGGTTGAAACCCAGAGTCGGAATAATTAAGTTTTGTGGAACATTACAAAGAGAGTTAATTTGTACTACAGATATTAGGTACCACCAAGAGAAGCTTGAAAACTAGATAAATAAATCTGAAACAAGTGGTTTTTTCATCATCACCAATTTAATAAAGGAATAAGCATTACTGCAAATCAGAAACAATACTTAAATATTCAAACGCAGAAGGTACATTCTGAGCATACCCAAGAATTGGAAACTTTACGTCGATTATATTCAAATATTTTTAAAAGCGAATTTTTGTAGAACGTTATGACAAAAATATAACCGATATTCACTTTGCTATTACGACACTCTAATTATCCATTTTAAAGCTATCAGAATTTTCCTCAAGGTAACGGAAAATTAACTTTAAATTAAACTTAGAATGATTGCCTACCGCAAGCTTTAAATATTTGCGGAGATTTGGCGTAATCTAATCGAAGAGGAAGGTTACTAAGGAAATAATAATTGGCTACTTGGGGCTGATTTTATAATTTCTGGCTAGCGTAAATCGGAACATGAAGCGACCTTAGCCGTGGGTAATAAGATTTGAAAGTTACTGCAAAGAAAATTGGTTCCGAAGAACACAAGTTCAACTAATGAACTTTGCATACTTATACTCATATATTCTGTGTGGAATGAAATTGCGACCATTTTATAGATATTTCTAAAGTTCAATGGAATAGATGGTGCAAAATAATTAGTGAAGATCTCACGGATGTAGGAGTGATTTTTAAAGTTTCACTTGGATTATTGGAACCCTGAAGACGATGAGTGTGTCACTCGTCTAAACATTGGAAGGAGAGATAGAGAACCTCACCCAGCGTAAAACCCGAGAGATCTTTATTAATATTTTTCGCCAGGAATGCATCAGGAATTACAGCACAAAATCAGTCGGCAAAGTCGAACTGAGTGGTTTTTTCATCATCACCAATATGATAAAAGAATATGCATAACTTTTACACTGTAAATCAGAAACAATCGTTTCTGATTAATTTATAATTCAATTATTAATAATTAGCTTTTCAAACTCAAGAGGGTAGGTACTATTGGGTATTTTTAAAATGTACATTATAAAAATACCCAAGTGTTTGCAATTATATGTCGATTATAATAAAATATTTTGAAGAGCAAATTTTGTAAAATATTGACAAAAATTTCACTGATATTAACTTTGCCTTTACGTCACATTAATTATACCTTTGTCTACGAAGTATCACTCCATATCCTCCTAAAATCCAGTGAAAAAACTCCAAATGAATCTACAGAAAATATTGAATGGAAACAGTCAAGGATGGCGTCCATATGTTCTACAGAAATTATTTTAACCGATATGAATCATTTTCCGTTCTCATCAGCCAGTTTTTCTTATAGTTCCTCACAAAAGAAGCGCATTCTACACAGACGACGACGCTTTCAGAAGAATTTCTGACCTAAAGAAAACACCGTATAGAAATGTCCATCGGGGCTTTAGTAGAATTTAATTTAACTCCGTAAACGATTGCTCGAAAATAAAACGGCATTTAGAGTTAATAACAGAAATTCGCCGAAAGGAGAGCCGACACAAATCGCAAGGATTGAGAAAAAGCAAAAGAGAGAAGTGAGAGTTATCGACACAACGGATATCGGAAACTGCTGGGTAGGGCAGTAGGCATTTATGACGGTAAGAAAGGAAAGCTTTAAAGAGTTTAAGAACGAAACTGATTTTGGATAAAGACAATATCGTTAAATTTCATTCTATGAACACAACAACAATGCTATTATCAAATATAAATTAATTAGATTACATCAGCACATGCATATATCGATATATAATGGGCAATATCGGGGGTATTTTTAAATTTTATAATAAAATTTTCTTAAAAACATTTCCTTCAAAGTCTCATCATCAATTTTCTTAGAATAAATGAAAATTTATTTCCCAATTAGCCTGCTGTAGTATTTGGTTGAATAAAAAAATTAAATTTTAATGAACGATATTAAAATATTGAAACCTTGTCTTATATTCACCAGAAATGTGTGATATGTTAAATTGGATATTATGCTGACTTTTTCTAATTAGATGATATTTATACCTCATTGAAAAATCTAATTTAATCTAAAATAATTACAAAATGTTGAAAAAATTTACTGGAAAAATTCTTAAATGCAAAAGCAAATTATGACCAAGAAAATAGGGTTTCCGCAAGTTTTGATGACACCTCCATATTTCGTTACTCTTTTTCAGAGCATTGGGGATATTTAAATAATTGTTCACCAGTTTATGGAGTTTTGAATACAATGGCAGTATGATGAAAAAACTTAATGAAAGGTGTTGATGGAGAGAGAAAAACGACAATTCAGATTACCTCACTATGCTAATAGACAGTGCCGGATCTAGGATAGGGATAACGGGTAGTTGGGGGACTCTCCTCAACAGTATGTATTCGGCAAATTAACGAAAACATCATTTTATCCCGTGTAAAGTAGATACCCCGGAGGGTATTGGAATGCAAATTATATACTCTCTGGATCCACCACTGCTAACAGGCATGAGAGCTAACAAAGTATTGTTTTTAAGTTAAACTAAAACGGAGAATGGAATTCCGAAACAAGATAAAGTGAATAGTGCATCTGAGGAAGCCCTACGATTTGATAGAACGTAAATTCTAAACTTCAATGCGAAGCTTCGTATTAATTCCCGATGCCCGTCGACCCATCGCCACTACACTGTACTTATGACGGTGGGAATACTTTCTCGTCAATCAAGAGGAAGAGCATACAATGGAGAGGATTCACTTCGTCGCTTCCCACTCACGTATTTCATCTTTAATCCGGCTTCGGAACATCGGGCGCTGTTTACGGCTCCGTCACCCCGGGCAACGCCTAATCACCACTCTAAAGTCCGTTCACTTCGTCTCAAGACCACGCTCCTCCATATCTTCCTCACAGATTCTTTTTTAAAGCTGCATCCCCTTCTTTGCGAAAAAAATATAAAATAGGCTGAAAAAAATATAAATAAGAATCTCACCCGGCCCGCCATTGTGCTCAATGACCATCTCCATCCTTTTTTTTTTCTTTTTTCCCTTCGTACATACACAGCTACACCACCGCTTCGGTGAGCTCCGCGCGTTTCATTTATTTATAAATTTTTATTTCAGGGGCAAGATCCATCATGCGGAAAAAAATTATCAAGGGTAAGAGACGTCGGAGAGGAGGGAGAAAAAGTGAAAAACGACACGATTCAGGCGGCGTGGTAGTGAGGACGCAGGGGGTGCCACACGAAACTCCTGTCGCAGACGTTCAATAGTGCAACCTGAAAAAGGGCCGAGATATCGAGCAGATTGCAGAGACAAAGAATGCCGAGGGATTTTTGCGTTTTGCTTTTTTCAATGCGGCAACGCGCGTGCTGCCTTGTTCTCAAACTAAAGCGAAGCGGATGGCTCTTTTTTACTCACTCCATCCCGGGAGCCATTCGCGCGGGAAACGCGAATGGACTGGAACTTAATATTGGCGCGCAAAAAAAGGGCGCAGTTTCAATATTTCTCAAATGTAGTTGCCGTCAACTGGGGTGACTTTTGTTTCGATTTTTGGATTAAATTGTATTGAATATGCTCAAACGAGCTTTAAATTCTACGCCTTCACTTCAAATATATAATTTTCATGTAGGAGAGATGTCCTATGGCACTTTCAGCCACTTTTGGAACTTTCATTTATTTCCTGGAGCCTAAAGTATATTTTTGTTTGCTAAAGTGATACAGTACCACTAAGTCATTTAGTGACGTTGGACACCAGGGGTGACACAGGAAACTATGTTATGAAATACATTTTATTTTTGGATAACAAAAACTGGTAGGCCAAGTTTACGCCATCTTTAGTAGTCCACGACTCCTGCATATGATAGGAAACACTATCATAGACGATAAAATGTTCTCGAGGTGGAAAAATTGTTCAATATTCTAAGCATAGGAAAAGGACAGTTATTATTTCCAAGAAAAAGAAGGCAATTCCAATACATTTTAAATTTGCATAAAGAAATAGGGAAGCTTATAGAAAGCACTTCAATGTAATTTCTATGGCTAGCAATAGTACGCAAAGGTGTGCCAAGCAATACAGGCAAAGGTGTACCTAGTTTTCATAATGCCAACTTCTGACATTTATCAGCGATAATAGAGAGAAAATATTCCGTAAATAATTCTCACCGCAGAATATACCGAAAATAATGGAGTCAATGCTTACTAGAATACTTGCTCTGTGAATATTTGATGTGTTGATGTACAGTCTGACAAAAGAACTGTTAATTCATGAATAACTCTTACAACCGAATGTATTGAAAGTAATGGAGTCAATTCCCATTAAAACCCATCGAAACCTCTGCGAAAATTGTACATGTGTTGACGCACGATATTGGTTGCACAAGTGATTATATTCAATCCACTTAAATCGATTGCTGAGGATTCCCTGAAATGGTCAGGAAAAATACGTTTCCATTGGCATATGTAATGCAGAACGGGGACTGCGAGTCGGCAAAGTTTCATAATTTTAGCGAGATAAAATTGGAAACATTTCACCCCCTTTCCATGAATTCTCCGTATATTCCTCAATTTAGAATTCCTGTCGAAATAAGAACTAAAACGGCAGTTTCGACAATCAAAATAATTATGATGCAAACAAAATTGAGAAAGTGCAATGCACAAAATAAGGTGGGCGTTTTCAATCTGAGTGAATAGACAATGGGAGTCGATTAAAGCTCATTGTGTTTGAGCCGCGAATATTAATTTCCCGTCGTACATTCGCGAGCGCGAATACGTAGAGAGGTCAGTCGAGCACGAACGAAATACAAAGCCCCATTTTTTACAAGAGTCCGCGAAAAAAATTGAGAAAAAATTATAAATTCATTATTTTGTACACACTCAGGGAATTTATGAGAGTTGTAGTGAAGTAATGAGCAATTTAAAAAGAAAAGACATAAATGGCTAAAGAAAAAATTCCTGCAAAACTCAGTTTCCGATACCATACAAAGGCCAAAAAATGCTGCTGCATGGACAAAGAATTCATCAGAAGATGGTGACTCAATGTAAGTTCATTATTTAAATATAAATATAAATCGTTGAAAAACATAAGGGTGCATGAAAATGATCCACATTTACTTCTTTTTAGCTCGAACTTGGCTACTCAAAACGTACACTAATTTGCAGACGGTATCAAATTTACCTCAACCGAGTAATAGGAAAGAACCATCAAGGGAAATATTTTGAACCCGTAAATGGTAATTCCAGGGTGAATATGCGAATCCATGCGATCGGCTACTGACCCTTCGTTTTTTTACGCTCCGAATTGATTGAGCATAAGAACAAATATTATGTTTCACCTTAGGAAACGTTGTTCTGGTTTATAAAATCCGGATGTGCTTGGCCCCTCCGAAGAATGGTTACATTTAATGTATACAATTACGAAAACGACTTCTGGGAGTTACACTGAAAACGGAAATGCTGCAACCCTCAATTCTGTTTCCAAATTAGCACACCACTTTCACCACATCACTTAAGGCGTCCATTAGTTTCCGTAATGCCCGAGTCTATGGAAAATTTGTGAGAATTAACGGACAAACCTGGTCAGGTTAAGGCTAATTTGACCTGATTCGACAATGTTTTGGACAGCTGGTCTGAAAGCGGTAGTGTCGTCCAACTAAAGGTGTGTGATGAACAACTTGAAGAATGTTGGGAAGTCTTTGAGGTTTCTGTCGGAAATTGAGTTATTACAAGAGTATAATGCTTCTGAACAGTGGCGTAACTAGGAATATGTCTAGGCGGGGGATGAGGGGCCTAGGGGGCCACTCCCCCCTCCCCCAAGCAATCGGCGCCCGACAAAATTTTTAAAAATGAGATGCCTGGAAATGCATTTTACATCATTTTGGGACTTAAAGTTTAACTTTAAGTAGACGCATTTATTATGTATCAAAAATAGGCAATAGTTTTATAATATTTTTTTCGCTGAGGCTTTGGGGGGAATCTAACCCCTCCTCATTCCTCCATAGTTACGCAACTGCTTCTGAATCAGCCAGGGGAGAAAATTTTGAAGAGTCAAATTTCGAATTGTAGGCTCCCGCCCCATCTATTCTTCACCATTTTGGATATGAAGATATTTGGATATAAGTATAATTCTCACGTTGGTCGCGCATTGAGTTTCACTATCTGTTCTACAGAAATAAATATTTTCATTAAATTCTCTTTCCGTGAAGAAATTTAGTCTGAAATTATGCCGAGCACAAACATGGAGGTAATTATGGGCCTTCTTAAAACTTGGCTATCGAATAAACGTAACTTTTATGTCTCACGCATCTTGCCTCTATATATTCTAGATAAAGTGCCGATCACAAAGGACAAATGCAAAGTAGTTCTCTTTCTTGAATAGGACCATAAGGGACTGGAACGACCTACCAGCAAAACTATTTGAGCCCTTCCCGAAAATTTTGAATATTTTTAAAAAGCTGTCGAAGAAGTAAGGACCAATGGTTTCTTATGACGTTTCCAATTGTTTTGAATCGTATGTTCAAGTTACCACCAGGCCAATGGCCTACTTGTAGCAATTTAATGATAGTAATAATAATATTCTATAATAAACTAATATTCATGTGAATAAATGTTTATGCCACTACCTATCTTTTGCCACACGCGATGGCATAACATTTAAAAAGATGATTCACTTCAGTCTTTGAAAAACAAAGGCAGCAGTCATGATGAGCTTTCATACGAAAACATATAAACGACAAGAAATGCAGGTAGAAGTTTTACATCGTGCGATGGATATATACTAATCTTCATTGCACAGTCAGCAGTACCACTCAACGACCTTTTAAAACATCTCTCATGCAAAAAATAATTTCACTGCATTTCCTTTTCGTGTCTGATTAACCGACATCTTTGACCACATATCCTTGCGGTGACTTCGAGGGCAGTGGGCGACAGATGCTATCGAAGAGGAGAAAGGACCTAGGGAAAACTTTCCCGTCGGATATTCAGTCACCTCTGCCACATTCACAATAGGCTGTGATTGAATTTTATTGTCAAAGGAATAGTAAACAAGCACAGAAGTGTGAGATAGTGAAATTTTGAAGTATCAATTTGACAAATTTTCTGTACTCACTGGTTATTTTTTAAATTAATTTTATGGAGATTTGATTTAGACCTAATCTCGAAAAATTCTAACACATGAATGAATCAATGAATTAGTTGATATTTCCTGGCATTTTCAAAATTTTATCATTTTTTTAATCCTTTATTATATCATTTCAAAATTTTTTCTATTAATTGCCTTTTACATTTTTTTATCACTTTTCGCTACTTTTTTAGTTGAAAAAAATTGTTATTGCATTTAAATTTTTTGTAAGTTTGCTTTGATTATGAATAGGTTTTTGAATAATGGATAAAGAGTTGATGATTGGATTTGGGGCGCGATGGAGATTTCCAAACGCTACAAATTTGAGCTTTTTTAAGACTATAATTAGTTTTTTTAAACACTGCCAGTTTTTAACTTAATGCTCAACATAAGGTGAACAGTGAATTTATGCATTAACACAGTGGATAACAATGAAATAAAGAGTTTGAAGCCCAGGTTCTTTGGACGCAATAGCCATTAAATATTTTTAAATAAATAAAAGGAATAATAATGAATGGGATGAGGTGAAAATTGATGCGTGTCCCATCGAATTTTTTTAGGACGCACAATACAATTTTATTGCAGTTCCTTGAGAATATATTAAGGTATCACTGGTATATACCAATGCTACCATTGGTATAGGTCTCTCAAACTCATGAATACCAGAAAAAAAAAACAAATTCTATTTCACGAAAGTTTTTTCTGTACTCCTAGTGAAGCTAAATCAATAGAAAATTCTTGCGCAGTCATCAATACGGCATTACCTCCACCAAAGCCGGTCACTGAACTCTCAAAGCGATGCGAAGTACTTAGTTCGAGTCACCCACGGTTAACAAACGCGGGAAGTGCATAGGTCCGAAATTAGTGACCTATTTAGACGTTATAGAGTAAAAAAAATCAAATATTTCAAAACAATTGAGTGACTGGAAGTGTAATAAAGATCAAGTGGAAAATTTTCGAGTTACAGTGGTCTTTCTCAAGAATAGCAAAGCTGGAATAGCTTTCATTTCTTAAGAAATATCAATTACTTCGGAGATATTACCATTAATATCAGTAATTGACAGCTGAAATTTTTTATTTAGAAACAGCGCTTATGTAGGCGTGAATTATTGCAGTGAAAATTCGGCACTCCCTCATTAGACGGTAAGAGGTCCAAAAACTTCATCCCTGAGGCTGAGAATTTCCGGACCTCATAAAATGTCCAGGAGAAGAAAATCAATGCCAACGTTTTATGCCAATGAGTAAATTTCCACACTTCTGAATAGTATCCAAATTCTCATCTAAAACAAGCGCGAAATATTCTCACGGCGACTCTTTGGAGGTGTAACATCCAAGGAGAAGACATTTAAGACACTGATCAGATAATTTTAGAACAAGTGTTGGGCCCCTCTTGTAGGGGACAGAATAAATCTTTTGAAAAGGTGCGATGCAAGTCAGCAGAGGATGCAATAGGGCTGAAGGCTAATAAATAAGAGAACTAAAGGACTGAGAGGGTCACTAAAATGCTTTTAAGTATTGGGATTTAAATATCTTGAACAGAGTAGAAGATAGAAAACCAGAGCGTAATCGCTATTTAGGAATGATCTCCAAAGAAAGGTAAAATACCGATCGCAATAGACCAATGTGAAAAGGTTTTCATTTCTCAATAGGACGATTGTAGACTGGAATAGTCTGCACGCAGAGTCGCTCGATTCTTTTCCTGGCAATGTAATTTTTTTGAAAAGCTACGAAAATATATTTTGGGCATTTCATTAATTGCAAATTTTAATAAATCATATTTTTTCCTTTATTATTTTTCATTCTGGTGATTGGCTAAACTGCTTCATTTATGCAGTGTTACTATCTTGAAAATAGCTAACTTTTAAGTCTTTGGGCTAGTAAAAATTATTTCTCTAAACTCCGGTAAAAAGAGCAGTCTAACTGCCAGCCCACCTACAACCTCAGACACATGAGAAGAATGTCACAAGCTATCAACGATGCACACCATAAACACGTCAGCCTCAGGATTGATAAAAAGAAAAGAAAGAGCCACTTGCAAACATGAGTTACGATGCATCGTGTGCTTGAACCACACAACTTAGGCGTGTGAAATAAGTTGCCCGTCAAAGATGAACGTCAGAGCACCGGCAGATGAGAATTCACGCTTTTTTCCGTCTAGTAGCTGTCACATGTGAGCCTCCGTCACTTGAACAGAGACATTTGAAACCACTGCACATGAGGATAAACTTGTTCTACCCTCACCAGAGCCATCATAGACTTAACAATAACGAGATGGGTCACTAACACCACCGCCCACTACCTTCCTACATATCGCAGGGGTGACGGGGAATTCATGAAAACTCATCCACCACTCCCGTGGCTATAGTATCGAAGGCTCAAACGTGATACATCTGACAAAATATCCATATCATGTTTTCAATTCTCGAAAGACACCAAAAATTATACCCAAAGAATTTACTTAAAGATGTTCAGTCTCGAGGTAAGCAGTTGCGTATCGATCAGAATTCGCAGGCCAGAAGGTAGAAAATGATACTGTAAGATAAATTATAAAATAAGGAAAAATGTGGAAATTGAATTTTAATCTGTTAAAAGGAAGTTTCTTAATTTTGTGTGCACAAATATGCCTGCAAAGTTTAGAATCATCGACGAAGCTTTCCATTGAGAAAACATACATTTTTATCCAACTCGGCACCACAATTAAGCAGAATATTTCTCAAAAGCCGAAATGGCGAGGGCACTGTCATATAGCGACTCAAAGAAAGTGACTAGTTGATGGCAGCACAGAATACCAACGAAACGCGGAAACCTTTTAAAGGGCAATAAGAACCATTCGCGATAAAAGTAGATATGCATTTTGTAAAATACGCTCGCTTCAAGATACCCATCAACAACACAGTTACTACTAGAAGACCTCGAGATAAAAGTTCACATATATTGTGTACGCTAAGTGATAGCAGAGAGGTGTTAGTTAGGTATCTATAGGAGGAACGAAAGATTTTTTTGATAAAGAGGAAAATTCTAGATGATGCAAAAGATGTGGAGGTGCCGAGTAAGATGAGGGACGCTAGATTCAGAAGACTAAAGGGATTTAAGAGAAAAATAAGGGAAAGGAATACCATAGCATTTACAAATGGGACGAGCGGAAGCTACATCTGTATTCCGAAATTAAGGAAAAAAATTAATCTTGGGGTTTGTGGGCGGGATGGCATGAGCACCATCGGGTGTGTCATAGCCTCTACATGAACCTACATTAATCACCAAATTACTATGGAAAACGATGAATGCAGATGTTTTTGTAGATATTTGGAAAATATTTCCCACCACACAAGGAAGAGGAAGTCAGTCAGTAGGCAGCTATAGATGATAATATGTCAAAAACACTCGTTATCTTCCAAATATATCTTCTACCACCATAAATTTTTCTTAAGGCTTCCGACCGGGTTATACTCTCCATTTCTGCCCATGCATCAATGGAACACTCTTCCATCGACCTCGGGGCTGGTTGATAACCAGCGTTGAGGACGTCCTTGCGGAGCCCTGAGTCGACAACCAGCTCTGAGGGCCATAGAAAATGCATTCTATCGAAACGTCCGCAGAAACGAAGATGGAAATCCCGTCAGGAGACTGAGAACAATTCATCGCATTTGTTCATCGGAAAAGCATTAAATCGAATATTTACGGAATAGTTAAAGTTGACAATGTTATACTAAAAGTCATTTTAAAGCAATTCAATAAAATGGAGGAACTTATTACAATCTTGAGAATATAGATATAAGAGAGGAAAAATGCATGAAGAAGTTCCTATTTATCATTGTATATTGGCGGCAGGAAGACTAAATATGTTTTTCACTGATGGCCAAACTCTGACTTAATAACAAACAAAATTGACAACAAAAAGTGATAATAGGCCACTAAGTGGTTAAGGAAGCTACCACCTTTAGATTCCTAGGAATAAAGGCGACGAAGTTGTTCTACCCACCATCAATTCCACTCGTAACTCTTAATTCCACTCTGTATAAAAATGCCTTCCGCATGAGCCGAGCTTAAATGAAACATTATTTCTTAATACGACAATAAAATTCACAGTTTCATGCGTACAGAAGATGAACTTATAATTCATCCTGAAGAACTTAAAACTTCGCATTTTCCACACGGCGTTTTTTCTCATTGGCCATGCTTTCAACGTCAGGTTGTCATTCTCACCATTCTAGGATGAAATGATCCGAGCCTGAGGGTGACGCCATGATGTCGAATCCATGGTCGTAGGGAAATCAATTTTATGCGGAAAATACAAAGTTTAAAGTTGTTCAAGGCGAGCAACAATAAATTCAATAACTGCAGACATGTTATAGATTCTTCAAGAATATATCCCTCCACTCTTGAGGGTTGGGAACCAGATTTTGTAGGACGGAACAGGCAAAAAACAGTACGTATACTAGAGGGACAACAACAACGTCAATAACTGCAGACATGTTATAGATTCTTCAAGAATATATCCCTCCACTCTGAGGGATGGGAAGCAGATAGATATTGGAGGACGGAACAGGCAAGAAACAATATGTGTACCAGACGAATAACAATAAAGTCAGTGAATGCAGGCATGCTATAGATTCCTCACGAACATATCCTGCCACTGTGAGGGACGGGAAGCAAATAGATTTTGGAGGGCGGGACAGGTTATGGGACAGGCAAGAAACAGTATATGTATACCAGCGGTGGGTCGGGTGTGTTTACCGATTCTCCGCATACCGGAGTCGGAGAGCGTGGCCAGCGGTCGGCGGCGGAGGCCGGCGACTTCCTCGTGGTTGGACCTCCCGGCGGGCACTACCACGCCGCTGCGACTCCTCCGGAGCCTTTGGTTGGCCCCGCGGGGCCCCTCGCGGCTCCCCCTGCGCCCGGGGCCCTCGCTTCCGCTCCGGGTAAGATCCTCTGGGGGCGTGGACGGCAGGCTCACTGCTGGGGGAGGGGGCGGGCAGCGGTCAGTGGTGTTGTTGTGGTTTTGAGGGTGTTTGGCAGGGGATGCCGGATCCCCCCCGATTAAAGCAGGCTAGGCCGTCTCTAAGTATCCATAGTACATTTTGCCACTTGTGTGTATCCCATCATCCATAAAAATATCTATTCTACATTCCTAGATGGACGAGAATGCCGCTACGTGACTAAAACTAGTTTACTAAGCTCACGACATCAAAGTAGGTACTCTTGCAAAACGAGGCTCATGTATATATTTATGTCAGGGCGTGTTTATATCTGTTCTGTTGTTTCTGTTTGACTATGCATGTATGCGAACCTTTAATTATTTCCTAATGGCGCTATAACTATGAATTATATTGGATGCGTACTGATTCGGGGCGATCAAGCAGATAAAAACGTGATGCAGGAATGGACAACGAGTAGGAAGGGCCTTTGGATCGTACATTTGCTGGACAAAACGTGCTTTGGCAAACCGGGTGAGAAGTATTGGTGGTTTCTCGACCCAAAAAGTTTGAAAAAAACCATCCCAGAATATAAAAAAGCGTCAAGCCAAAACGGGAAAATATGGCAGGGTTTTCGTGGAAGAAGCTTGTTTTACAGGAAGCCGGGAAAGGGACAGTGAATACACTTTCTATTTTCAAAGCTGCAAAAATTTTCAAAAACCGCACAATGCAAAGCGTAAAGCAGGAAGGTAGGGACTGTATCATGGATGAAGCATGGTGGTTCGGGAAAAAACATACATCTCCATCCAAAGCGGTACACTTTCAGGCACACTATTCACACACACGAACGTTCTAAGGACACTGCCTTCTAAACCGATAAGACACACATTTTTACGAAAACACCCCTTTGAAACCTCCTACCGATTAATCCATGAGATTCACAACCTTTCAAGTCCACATGCACTCACGAAAATAAAGGGAGGAAGACAAAGAAAAACGACTCAATCACTCGAACCCAATCTCACACACGGCACGGGAGAGAGCGTGTAATGGTCCAAGGATTGGCGGAGAAGTGAAGAAGGCGTGGTATACTATACGTGCGACTGGAGGGGTAGTATACGCTTCGCTTTTCGGGGATAAAAAAAATCGGGAAGGGGTTAGTCAGGGTAAAGGAGGGAGGGAAAACTCCCTCGCTCGAATACTGCCGTCTCCCTACGAGGAGACGCTTATACATTTATATATATATTTCCGAGATTTCTCTCTCTATGGTGAACGTGTGAGGGGTTTCAGTACAAGGTGGGCGTGAGGTGTCCCCGCTCGTGTCCGTCACCTGTGCAATTTCCCCTGCCCTCCATGGCCTTCGCCGCACTCCTCTTGAAGTGCTCGAGGAACGAGTCGATCTGGCTCTCTATGTTTTGGGCGGACACGGCGGGAGCCGAGAGCGGACGCCTTCGGCCCGCGGCAGGAGCGACGGCGACTTCCATTGGCGCCCGCGGAGGGATCGATAGCGCATTCCGCGGGAGACGCCAGCGCCACGATCGATCCGAGCGGACGGTGCCGCAAACTGGCGAGATATGTCCACCCTTATACTCCCTCTTCCACTCTCCACTGCACAAATCACTCGATGCCTTCACATTTATGAAGAAAAGAGCACTCGATTCGGGTGTTGAGCATCAAAAACACTCTGACCGTGGTCTCAAAGCCGAGAAGCGTGCGGGAGATGAAGAGGTGGTACCCCTCCCCGTTCCGGTCAGATCCTTTCGCGTCGGGAGCGGGCAGGGTTCTGGTCCGTTCCGTTCCGTCCAAGTGCGCGCGACTAGAGTGGCGCCTTTTCTCGCAGCGCGCGCGGGTTGCGTACTGTTTTTAACGCAGTACGCCACTGGTTGCACGAGTTGCCGTAGGGGTTGGTTAGTGGCGCCGGTCTAACCACTCCTCCCTTTTTTTTCAACTAAAAATAAAACCGAAAACGCACACGAGAGATCTTGAAGCAGACAAAAACGTGTTTTGAAGACCTGTACACAATATCTTCCTGTTATTGTTGATCGTGGTACCAGTGCGTTGACGTGCTCTTTCCTCTCCTCGGTAAAAATTAAACCGGACCCATTCTTCCACGTGCGTACGATGTCGAATCAGTCCAGACAACGCGTTTGTTTCCCGGGAAACAATATCTTCCAAGCCGTTCCGGAAGCGTCGGAACAGCTGGTTCTGTTCAGCTCCTTCTCGAGGGACGCAAGTGGCGCCTTTTCTCTCGTGCGCGCGACGATTCCCGACTGTTTCCAACGCGGTACCTAGTCATTGCCCGAGTTACCGTCGCGTAAGGGAGAGGCGCAAGTGAACAGAACACCGCCCACTTTCCCCCCTCCTCCTCGTTATAATAACGATTGTCAACTGCTACATCCACGCCCGCCTCAGGTGAAACTTAAAAAAAACTCTGGTATCCGGAGACGATGCGTGGGGAGAAACGGAGAGGGATATTGAGTATCGCCTTACGCTTTGCGTTCAAATCCGCACGGGACGAAAAAAAATAAAAGAAAGCGGTTTGCGTTCTGAAGTGGTGTAGGTTTTATTTTCTCAAACGGTGGTATTTTTACGCGCGGAGATAAAAGGAGAGCGGGAATTATCTCGAGATGAATCAGATGGTGAAGTGACAGGGATCAAGATTAAGGGGTTCGACCTAATGGGTCGTAAAAAAAAATCTCGCGAAAGAAAATCGAAAGAAGGGTGACCAGTGGTCACGAGGTCAGTCTCGCACGTGTAAGAGTCACGGTGTCACCAAATTTGACCGCAGGGATTTCTTCCGACCGGGGTCAAATTCGATATTTTTTTATACCCTCACACTCTGCCAATAATGTGGGTGCCGTGAAGCCTCATCTACCCCACTCTCTCCCCCAAACACTGGCTTCAATCTCGTGGAACTCGAATAAGTGGATGGGTTTACAAATTGAAAGGCTCGGTTGTAAATTATGGTAACTTAATTGCATTAGCAAAGGATGCGTTCATGAGCAGGAAGGAGCTTCTTAGAGGATCGTTATGTAAGACTTTAAAGAAAAGGTTAGTGAAGAGTTTGATCTGGAGTGTAGCTCTATACGGTGCGGAAACGTGGACACTACGGAAGGAGGACGAGAGATGATTGAAGGAATTCGAGATGTGGGTATGGAGAAGAATGAGGAAGGTGAAATGGACAGAGAGGAGGAGAAACGACGAAGTGCTGGACATGGTGGATGAGGAGAGGAAACTTTTAGATGAGATACAGAGGAGACGGAAGGTTTGGATGGAGCGAGTACTTAACGGGGAGGGGATGTTGAAAACGGTGTTAGAGGGTAGAATGATAGGTAAACGAGGCAGGGGCAGGAAGAGAATAGGATTTTTACTCTAAAAATATCACATCGTCGTTTACCCCAATTTACCAATTCTCGTTACCCTTACCCAGTTACCATCGCTCATATACTCTTCTCAATTGCAGAGGACTTGATTTTGAAACTCACTGAGTATGGGTCATCTACTTCTCACCAAGTCAAACGGAGCTCCATCAATTTTTCTAACGTTCTTGCAAAATCAGCAATTTCTCGTGAATATTGATTTTTTGCTGCACTAGATCACACGAGCTCACTCGTATATGTCAGTTACCATTATTTTCTCCCAATTCCTTTCATTAGAAATTGAATTCTGTTGAAAAATATGTTTCTCGTGATGAATACTGGGCCTTGCAAGATAGTAATCCTGGTGCTCTTCGCTGGAGGTTGCTCTCCGGGCTTCTTATAGGACGGTGACACTAATGACACAAGTCAATGGTAAAATTTGGAGGAAACGAAGACCAAACGTAATATTGAGAGAGATATGAGGAAAAAAGTAATGAAGAGAAGAGAGAAACTTGGTTCCAGCCTTAGCTAACTTATAACGAAAGTCACTAAGAGCAGGGGCGCAGCCAGGAATTGAGGCTGGGGGGGTTTAAGTGCAACTAATACCGGGGTGTTTAGAGGTGTGGAATACCCACCAGGATAAGCAATAGGTGCGAGATTAATAAATTGCGGAATTTTAAGATAAATGGTTCAAAATGGTGAGTTTTACGGCTTTCTGAGGGATAATTTACTAATCCTTACACTATTTTATTAGTAATATCAATCCTATTAAATAAAATGGATTAACCTTAAGCATTTTTCTGAGCTCTGGGGGGGGTTTAACCCCCAAAACCCCCCCTCTCGCTGCGCCATTGACTAAGAGAGCATTAGTGTCTTATGCGATGAACAGATTTTCTACAGATAGAGCACTCCACATTTCAATCAATTAAGGATCGGGACTCTACTGCGAACCATAACCACCAATGGGATTTGAACCCGTACCCTCGGGATGGAGGCCAACATTATAGCCATCACACCAACCAGATCCCATTTATTTGCAGGAAAAAGAATTGTATTTTAAAAATCCAAACATATTTTACGTGGAGGGTTGGTGTCACTCATTCAAGCATCATTGGGTTCCCACACAGGTGAAACCATCCTAATCCGTGCGATATCAGGACACCTGGAGCCCTATTCAATCGACGAAAAAAAAACATTCGAAGATATGGTGTTTGAGCTTTGGAAACATAAAATTTTTAAATATTATAACATGAAGTATTGGAGGCGCCGAAGTAAATATGAGATCATTTTTAAAACAGGAGAATTACGAATCCTTATCGAACATGTTTCGATTGAGTTTTGATTTTTTTATTTTCCGACAAACATTACAAAGCTTCCACAAAGTTGCGGAGAAAGTTTATGTCCTTGAGCAACTTCAGGCCCATAGGCGATAACGGGATATTACTGACGCCGAGTATATCTAAGCATTTCCTCATTTTATTATCCCTTCACTTATCTCTCTCCAACTAAAACAAAATATTAGCTCGGTTGCAGCTATATTTCCTAAATAGCACTCAAAATCGAGGAAAACTTCGCCGGATAGGCAAAATAAAAAAAAACGAGGGACCGGTGAAGAACGCCAGACATGCAGACAGCAAGTCCATAAAATCCACCATTCACTGTAGGAACTACGATATTTCCTCAACCCTACCCACCCCCGCATACCGTGAGTAGTTCCATTCCTAAACACCCGGAGACCATGAGACCCTCAATTACTTTCACTGATTATATTAACATACAATCGTCGAAACCGGTCGAGTGTAAATAAATATTGCCTAGAAAAATAAAATTTTCAATCATTTCTCCTATCTCTAAATCTCACTTAGTTGAGCTGGCTAATGTTGAATTACGGTAATGCCTCGCCCTCTTTAATATTTAGCGCAATACAATTCAATATCCAGGAATGATGTAAAGAAATGTAGTGTAGCGGCTTGTCCTCCCTTAGTTAATGCTCTGTACAGATACAGACGACTGCCGCAAACTCTCAACACAGCCGCACCAATCATAATTATGTTTCCCAATTAACCGAGGACAGGTCTACCGGACACGGGGGTCACTTTTTACTCAATTAAGTTCTCGTACTTTTCTTTTCGTTTTCCCCCAGTACCCGCGAGGTTGACCGCGCCTGTTCCATTCCCCCCTTTTAGACCTCCCGACTGAAATACCCTCGACCGTGGGCCGGAGATAAGGGAATCTCTCATTTGTCACGAGGCAATGCCGTGGAAATGGGAACTTCGCATTTCTTCCGCCCTTCTGCGCCACTGGCTTAGCCGGGAAGCAGCGGGAAATGAATTATGTGCCGCAAAATAAAGTGTGTCGGAACTGTGCAGCAGCATTTATTTCCACGGGGGCAACATGCGCCAAAATTTATTCTCCGGAGCGAAGTTTAACCCAGTTTAAATCCAGTATCGTTTGGAGTCTGACGGAAAGTTCGGAGGGATAAAAAGGAAAACGACCGCCCCTTTTTCAAAGGGGGAAAAGATAACGCCGAAAAGCCGTAATTATCGATCCATCATACTTTATGTTAATGTTTATGGAGATAGGCAAGTGGACGCAAGGTCGAAACGCCGTATCATCTCTTTTGTGCCAGATTGTGAGCCACTGATTAAACCTTTTGAAATCACGCGATTTGTTTGTGGAACTGTGTTCGCTTAAAATTTGAGCACGAATGAGAAAGGTTTCGACAAGTAGGAAGTTATTTTTTTAAGGCGTGAGTTCCGATTTGAAGAAAACAAAGCAGGACTAGGATAATGGAATATGTGTTGCTACAGAAGAGTGAAGAAGATTAATTGATAGAAGAGGCTAGCAAAAATTTCTCCTTGACAGAGAAAAAGAGCGGAATAAATAAGCATAAATTATATTGATGAATGCGGGGGAAACAAATGTAATAAACAGGAACCATTTGGGACATAATAATTGAAAATGAGATAATGGAAATTTGCAGAAAAATTTATACAAACTTCTTCTAATCCATGAGGCTTGTCAGAAGGTTACATTGTTATATTACATTGTGGCATATTGCAAGAATATAATTTAACATTCTGCATAAAAATTACCCTGCTGGTATATTGTTAACATTAAATTTATAATTTTAATTTCATAAATAATTTAAATAAAAGTAATATGAAATAAAATATTTCAAGGAATATTGAAACCAAAATGGGAGAACTTATTATTACTTATAATATTTTTACTTAAATATTGTAAGCAGCTATGGGGTAAGTATTATACTATTATTATATCAGGTTAATTTAAAGTATTTAATGTTCACAATTACGCTAATTAACAATTGTTTCACTTTTTTTATTTTGGCCAAGGATTTTAGATTACGCAGGCTATTTTTCAAACAATTAAAGGTATGAGGCACAACATACTTTAGCAACCTTTAACAATATATATTCTTGTATAGACACATTTTGCTGTAAGATCTGTAGCTTAACTTCTGATCCCGATGCTGGATGACAGAATGCCACATAACGCCTGGGAGTCATCTTGAGTCCTAACATCAAAGTGAATTCGTATGCATGCAGGTACATTTTCTTACCACAATTTATACACAGTCACGAAAATTCTATGCTCATATATACCCTAAACGTACGACAGCATGATAACTACCATGCGTCAAAATCAAATAGCTGAGGGATAAGGCCCACGTCCTTGCATTCATTCCTTTAACTCTGCGATTTTTTTAACCAATTATGGTTGACGGTGTCGATTACTGGGCGAAAAAATAATTTGGAAGAGTTATTGAGGAAGAAAAGGGTGATATACATCGGGAGAAAAATCATAGGGACTGTTATAATGAAGAATTATAGAGCAATGAAGCAGACGATGAAAAATAGTGACAAAAGGAGCATAAAATCAATTTAAGGTTGATGAATGAGTTGGAGTAATTATTCAGAGAGAGAAATTCATTGCTTTGTACATTCCGTCAAACAAATTTAATTCCCTTCAAAATAAACGTCATACACTAATTATCATTATGTATTCCACTTTAAGTGAGAAAATCTATCGTAGACGTGAAATGGAAAGAAAAAATGCAATATTATTTTATCATTTTTTAACGTTTGTCACGAAATAATTTAAGTTTATGTGGTCTAAGCGTGAGCCGATAAAAAAAACGCCATGCACTATCAAGATCGTTCACCTCGCAACAAGATCTGCTTGTTATCCACGTATTCTCTTCATTGGTAGAAAACAAACATAGATAAAACATACATTTTTATCATCAAAGTAAAAAAGTGTTCGGGCGACAAACACAGACTCCCAAAATATACCACCGACTAGACTATACAGACGCAAGTAGTTATATAATTGCAGAGAAGTAAGAGGAAACAACATAGGGATTGGATTAAAGGCGGCCATTGTAGTAAAAAGATTCCGTCGAATTGCTGTGGTTTTGACTAAGAATGGATGAATAAGTAAAACGATGGCGTCAAAGGCCTGAGGAGTTGGGCTTTGATAATTTACATCTGGGCCTGGCTACGAGTTATTATAATTAAACGTATATCAGTCTCTTGGGCTCTTTTAACATTTTTTAAATCTTATGTCTTCTTCTTTTTTTGATTTTTCATATTTATAATAACTATTATCATAAAATCAACTGATTTGGGCGTTCAAAGCGAACTATTATTACTACTAATATTGTTTTTATTACAGAAATTGTTGCAACTTGGCTATTTTCCGGGTGGTAACAGTTAAAAATTGAAAATACAGCACCAAAATAAAACTAAATCAATCAAATCGAAACATTTTAAATTAACATTGAAATCAGTTTTCCGAAATAATTTTTTTACACCTTTTCTTAAACATCTTCAAATCACTTTCAAACACTAGGAAAGGGCTGAAACAGTTCTGCAGGGAGTCTAATGCAACCATCAATCGTCCTGTAAAGATATGATCCGATCAGATTTTTTTCGTGATTTAATTATTTTTTGCAGTTTTCACATGAAATATTAAGGCCTGGAGAACTTTCAGAATCTTTGAAAAAATAGCAGCCCATAACGCCTTCAGCATTAAACATCTTGCCAATACTGAAAGCATACCTGATTGTTAAAATTCGTGCTTACGAAAATCAAGAAGTCCTGCTCATCACCTTAAAGACATTCATTGCCTTTCCATATATATGCTTTAATTGAGCTTAATGCACGGCTATGGAGTAACCAAATCATTGAAAGCTGGTATCAGCAGCCAGTAGCGCAGCGAGCTCATAATTTTTTTAAAGTTTAATCCATTTTACTTAATTGGATAAGTATTACTCATAGAATAGTGTTAAGATTTATCAAATATCCCTCAGAAAGACGTAAAACTCGCCATTTTGAACTATTATTTTTAAAAAATATCTGGAGGAGGGCCCCCGCAACGCCTGCTTACTCTGGCGGGTATGCAATACCCCCACACCCGAAAGTATCAGTTGCGCCTAAATCCACCCCCCCTAGCTTTAGCCTTCATTCTTAGCTGCGGCTCTCTCAGCGGCTAAAGAACGACCAAAATGGCGACTTTGAACGCATTATATTGTAACTCATCCTAAAAGGTTTACGAAAATCTGAAACAATGAACTTATTCAAGAGGTTGTGCGAAACAGTGCCACCCTAACTGTTGCAGTATCTTCTTAAATTGATCAAATTATCGAACGTACCTATTTGAAACGTATCTCGCTGTCTTTCATCGAAACTCCTTGAACTGACTCAGGCAGGGGGGCCTCATACCTTCGTGGAAAGCACCGCAGACCATAGGGATATACTATATATACGTTATAGGATTACTTTGGACTTTCAATGAAGGAGAGTATTCTTGTAATAGGACAATTCTGTGCGTCCATTACGAAACTTTGTTCATCTATAAACTAAAAAAAAACCCACTTTCGACCATTGCCTCTTTTACAATATTTTTATACAAGAAATGTGAAATTTTGCTTGAAAAATGTACACTAATAATATATTCAGCAATATCTAATAATAATGGGGGAAATTTTTCATTCCAAATCGTCCCTCAAGAAAGTAAATTTCAAAGCTCTGTCCTTCGAGGGTTAAGGATTTATGTTGAGGATTTAACAACTTTAAAAAATATCGCGTCAAAGCTACAAATTTTAGTCCTTTATCTTGATATGAAAACCCAACAACCTCACTCCCACGAAGGGGCGCAGCTAAGAATTAAGGATAGGGGAGTTTTAGGCGCAACTAATACTTCCGGGTGTGGGGGTATTGCATACCCACCAGGGTAAGCAGGAGTTGCGGGGGCCCTCCTGCAGAAAATTTTTAAGATCAATGGTTCAAAATGGCGAGTGTTACGGCTTTCTGAGGGATATTTTATTAATCTGAAAACACTTTTCTATAAGTAATACTAATCCATTAAGTAAAATGTATTAAACTTAAAACTTTCTCTAAGCTCTGAGGGGGGTTTTATCCCCCAAAAACCCCCCCTCGCTGCGCCACTGCTCCCACGTACCCTCGTAAATGAAGTACTTCCTCGCAGATACTTCAAGTAAGAGAAACGGCTGTTCGCTCGACGTGGCATCGCTGAAATACCGCCGCACGGCCGTGGCAAGGCTTCTCGTGGCCCAGACCTTGGTCACGCGAGCGCGGAACATCACGCACATCGCCTCATCCAATCGCTTTCCCTTTCACCGCGCCAAGGCGTCGCGCTTCTTTCGTCCGCCTTGCGCAAGAACGCCTCGGACCACGGAAGAAAACACACGAAACGAGCATGAAGACAAGTGTCCAAGTTCCTGAATTTGCTGTCATCTTTTCGATAATGGAGAGATAAAAGAATAATCTCTGAGATCACTTTTCGAGCTCAACACTTTTCGTCGAGGTATTGAGCATTAAAGCCGATATATTATGGATCTCAAATCACAAATTCAGCCAAACGAGATGATACTTATATCAGTGGCGCAGCGAGGGGGGGTTTTTGAGGGATAAACCCCCCTCCAGAGCTCAGAGAAATATTTAAGTTTAATCCATTTTATTTAATTGGATTTGGATTACTTATAGACTAGTGTTAGGATTAATCAAATATCCCTCAGAAAGCCGTAAAACTCGCCATTATGAACCATTAATCTTAAAATTTTTCTGGAGGAGGGCCCCCGCAAACCCCGATTACCCCGGCGGGTATGCAATACCCCCACACCCCTAAGTATTAGTTGCGCCTAAATCCCATCCTAGCCTTAATTCGTAGCTGCGCCCCTGATTTATATAATCACAGTTTTCGAAAACCCGTCTCTCCCCTAGACGGTATGCAAAAGCATATTCTATACTGTAACGTAATATAATTTATGTAACGTGATTCACAACAGCTTAACCTGTCCAACCTTTACTTATTATGAACCAGGAAGAGAAAATGACATTTCCTTGCAGTCGCAGAACAAATCTATCATCAACCGTGAGATCGATTTCAGAGGACTTACTAGAGTTTTTATTTCTCTACAAGAGAAAAACTGTCACCCTTCCAAACGGTTAGGTTTTAGATAAATTGAGCTTATCTCATCTAATCAATATCCCAAATCTAATTAAACCATTTTAAGTCTTCGTGAACTAAATTTAACAGGGCTCACTACTTCAGTGAAAAACGTTGATGCAGAAAGATACGATTCCCCATTTTGTTGCTTAACCTTGCCCATTGTACTTATTTTTAGCGTATATTCAAAGGCAAGAATGAATTTTTGCCGTCCCTACGAGAAATTGTTCAATTTCACGTTGGATTAAAAAAAAAGACTTTAAAATAGCGTTTATCCCTAGATTCATAACAAATATTTATGCAGTTCCAATCCCAAAAATGATGATGCCATCTATTAACTGCGGATGCTGGTCTTGCATCGTCGAATGTAAGCATCCGGTACCTACTACTTCAATCATGAATAAAGAGCTACTTTATTTAAAATTACGGATGTTTCGAGGTGTTACAGTGGTGTTTGAAGGGAGGTAGGCATATTTATTTTCTATACTGTAGATTTATGTTATAAATGCAGCCCTGAATTGAGTTTTCACCAAAAATATATTATCAATCGATGATATTACTTTTCGAGCGTTGCGCTTTCCGCCGAAGTAGTTAGTAAAATGACGCACCACTACCTCTCAAACGGTCGTATTTTGTTTCATTTTTCACGATCATTTACCTGTTTCAAAATACGTTATCATCTTGAAATTTTATCAAACTCAGAACGACAGACTCATCTTTGTGAGTATTCTCCAAAAGCTCCAATTTAATACCTTACATCTGAGAAGGTGTTGAGGTAAAAGTTTTACAAATGAGATACAGACAACTGTTGACAATTAAGTACGTACCACGTATACCTTACAGGTTTAAAGATAATAGCTAAGTTTTCGATAGAAGTTTTTCTTATAGTTGAGCGCAGAACTTATTTCACTACAACTCCCAAATTCTTTCGCAGCTGTCATTATCTAGCGAACCAACTTATCACATACGATAAAGTGATTGCGACCATTTCTCCATAACTTTTATCATTCTAAATATCAAACTGTGATAAAGATTAATGACTAAAATGGATAAATACTCGAAGGATAACATCTGGATAGAGGATAACAAGCTTTTTCCATGGTAGAGAAATGAGAAAGTTCAATTTCGACTTACGGGTTTATCAAGTGTACTTAATACGTTCAGAGTAGCCTATGGATCAAATGTAGCCCTGTATTAAGATACGAATGCATCCTTAAGTCAGTGGCGGATTCATAAGGGTGCGCGAGCCCCCCCTTGCGGAGCCAGCTGCATTTCCGAGCATTGCAAAACCGCAGTTGTAACTTTTTATATCGTAAGATGGCATTGTCTTGTATATATGTATAATCAGTTTAAAATTTGTACTTACTCGATTAATTACACAGGCCAACAATGAAAAAACGTTTTTACTGAAAATACCTTATCCTTGTGTTTTTAAAGTTGCTGAATCCAAATATGATGGTTTTAAAGTTGTATCACCCACCATTTAGACACATTTTACTGTTAAATTTATGAAATCAAGCAATATTTTTGGAATTTAAAAGCTTTTTTATAGTTGTGATAAAATTGAAAAATAGGTCTAATGAACTAAGATAATGGGGGATTACTGTTGGCACTTCACCTAGAGGTTAGGCAAGCGATTCATCGCAGAAAAAGCTACACAAGAAGCTTCAAGGAAAAATGGGAAAGAAAATGTTCACCAATTCCAATTGACAAGTGAACCCTGTATTATCACGCTGTACTAAATACAAACAATTTTATCACGATGTAGTGAACATTAAATACAAACAATTTTATGATGTAACGCAGTGTTTCATTGATTTCCCTATATACCGTGTAGGGGTATTAGACTAAATATTAAATACATATTGCTTAGAAACTATGGGTGATACAAAAAAACTAAGGCCAGATTTGGATTCGGCACATAAAAATCTATAAAGACCAGCTATTAAAATAAAAAAAGTTTTCAAACAAATTTTTTTTGTTGGCCTGTGTTATTTATTATGATAAAAGTGAAGGTAGCTGAAGATATCTTTTGCCGCCTCCCCTTAAGTTTCGTTAGTATCCACTACTGCCTTAAGCTGCCAATGGAAATTCTTCGAGAAGAATACCATCTCCAGAGAGTAAGGGGGCTAGAATAGACCCGTCATCTAGTAAGAAACTACGCCACAATGGAAGTGATTAATAGGTGAAATAGTCTTTATCAATCCAGAAACATAGTTTATTTAGGTAGTATCCAAATCTTTACCTCCCTACAGCATAAAAAATAAATGAATTTATTATTTTAACACTTGTATTTTCAATACCTCGCGGCTGAGCTTAAAGCCACCGAGTGCGTCCACCGGGTTGCGGATGGTGGGTCGACCTTTAGATATAGAGGTTAGCTGCGAGATAAGCGAGTTCTCTCGTCGAATAAGCAGTCGTGGACAAAAAGCGGCGGTATTCTGAGGGGGTATTGGGCTACCCTTGGGTAAGGCAGGCCATTTAAAAGACACCAAAACCTGTGAAGATACCGTGACTTGGCGACTGGGGGCCGCCAATAATTATGCCTCTCATCACCCGGGGGAGAGGGCAGCAGCTCTTCTTCACATGTGCGAAGGTGGAGACCATACTGGTCGGCACAGCGACACACATTCCACTACGGGCGTGGTAACATTTACTTTAACGGCTGTAGTACTGCGATGTGGAAGGCAAGGGGAAACCACCACATTATCATCCCGAGGAGTCACAGCTACTCCACTCAATTTATATAATGACATGATGTGAAAGAGAAGAAATACGTAGGAGTGAAAAGATTAGCTGATAGGAGAACTGAGTGGAGAGCTGCGTCAAACCAATCCAAGGATTGTTGACCAGTGATGATGATGATGATTTTCAATACAATTCTCATGAATTTAGCAACTACTTTTGGCAGCTTTCTTATTTTTATTTCCTTGTTGCCAGGCAGAGAGTCACGAATGAATGTGAAATATGGGATATGTGAAGGTGGAATTTATAAAAAAAATAAACAGGCATTTCTATACTAGATGAGCGACAGCCGCATTATTCTGAATTGCGGCCAAATTCCAAATCATTAATAAAATTATACAAATAATTCACTAAAAGTAACAATAATATTGATATGTACAGAAATAATATACAATCGATAGATGTTGATCTGCCTTTCCGCATTAATAACAGCAAAACGGAGGATAGTGAGTAATCAAAGTAAATTAATAGTTTGCTGTAAGTCGTCACGAGGAGAGAAGGAAATGCACGTAGTAATACACGCAACGTAAACATGAATGACAAAATGCAGCATTTTTAGAAAAAGGATGTGTTTAGCTCCGATTATTTTCAGGAGATAAAACTGTTACACGGATCTGTGACGAGATTTATTTGGGAGAAAAGAACCTTGGCCATTCTGCTTCGATGTCCAAGGGCGACCAGGGAGAAACGTATGTGCTTCTTACCAGCCGAAATACGTTTTCTGCTTTCCAATAGCCATGACCGACGACAAGCTGAATCGAAAGAAGCATGTATGTCGCGTCTCTACTGGTGACCACTGGCGTCCCTACTTGTCCTCCTGCCCTTCACAGAGGACCCATTGGTCTCAGCGGAGTAAACAAGCACCCAAGGTGGAATGCTTTAACAGCCCAAAAATATTTTTACATCGACTTTTATCGTCACTGAAAGAATATTCAAAAAGTATTTCCTTTGATTTGTTCGATTCTTGGTTATTTTAAACCTTACTTACCCCTTTCCACCTAAAAATCACCTTCACAAAATATATCCTCCTCGTCTGATACGCACTCAAAGTCAATATATGCAAGTTTGTCCATATATTTATTCTTAGTGCGCTGTAGCAGAAAAGTGAGGCCACTAATGTAACCCAAACTTAAGTATCAGTATGGAAAAAAGGAAACTTTAGCAAATGAAATATGTACTCATAGTTATGTTTATTTATGCTTATTATATTTCTTAATATTTATAACATTCTTATTAGAATAATGCTACTTATTGAAATAATAAATTGGCAATATATTTCTGATAGAAATAAGTAACATGAAAATTAACACAATCGTCGTAGGTACTCCTCCGATTACACCCATCTAGTGAAATAGAATTGATATTTATAGCAATTAACCCTTCAGTAGGCACGCGGGCCGCATGGGTAGCCAACAGTGTTTCATTCGGGTGCCGTTTATCTTATGATGGTATAATTTACGAGTGATTTTCAATAGTTGCACATTATTTAGTACTTGAAAACCTCACATAATTGTTTGTTAGTAATTGGCACAAGATTAAAAACATATTGCGCTCGAATGAAGCGGGCGTGACAGGGCCACGTATTTGGTCCACACGCCTAGGTAACATTTTTCTGTCAGCATCACTTATAGCTTTGCAGGAAAAGTTTGTATGATATTTGTCCGCTTTGACGAGTAAACAATATTCGGCAAATTTAGGTTACTTTTATGGGTACCTCGGCAATTGGCCTTCTTTCTTGACTCCTTTGTAGGGGAGGGGGGCAGGGTTGCATTTTGTTCCACTATTAATTATAAATGTGTTCCTAAGTCCAAATTTATTGTTTGTAAAAATTTTTTTTATAAAATGTTGAAAAATTAAGGAAATTTAAAAAATTTAATTTGGACCACCAGTGTGGCACGCGCGCCCAACCGCTTAACAAAATTTAACGTGATTAAACTTAACTAAGTTGAATTTAATTTTATCCAATGCGCAGTAGCCGAAAATCGCACCAGTAAGTATATATTTACTCTTAGGGGTGCCACAATCAAACGTTCATGAGGAGCCATTTTGACAGCACGAGCCCAAGCAAAAAACATCTACATCATTTGATCACTACTTCCCAATAAAATATCACTCCTTTCCTCTCGAGCTGGAATACGCCCAAAAAAGTATTAATCGTGGAAAGATAATGAGAGTTCCTCGGATAACCTCCTTTGTTCCTCATTCTATTTCTCTCGACGTTTAGACTCTCTTTTCGTTCCCAACGGTCTCCATTTAATGTCGAAACGTAAGGAGAGGTGGTACAATATTGAGAGATGGCTCCACAAAATGAGCTCCTTTTTATGATTGACAAGATATGCTTTTATTTTTAAATATTGCAGGTTATAAGCTCCCAGAATATTCCTAAGATTTGTATTGATCGTCAGAATCCCGTAAAAATGACGAATGTAACACTCGTCTCTTCTCACTTCAGCTACACCTGTTCGATTATTAACGTTTAAGAACATTTGTCTTCTATGTACACTGCAAAGATATAACAAATGGGTGTACGCAGTGAAGCAAAATTATATCACATGGGTACATACGACTTTTTTTCTGTCCTCATTTTTAGTATTAAGATACATAAAAAAATAAGACAATGCAAACATTAAAAACCGGAGTTTTTCCAGCACTGCATATCATAAAAAAAAATTTAAAACAACCATTACTCCCGAAATTAAAACTTTCATTTGAAAATAACAGACAAAGGGAACAGAAATAGAGAGCATTACGGCCACAAATGCATAAGAATGCAGTGTTCAAGATTATTTGCTATAACATCCACAATAATGGGTTAAATCGAGCAAAACACGGTGAGAAATAAAGACAATAGATGTCACTAGCATTTTCAACCAGAAAACATGTCAATAAAGGCTAAGTTTGAAAGATAAAGACAAAAAATAACGCAGCGCCGTAAATCCGTAACTAAATTCGAAAATACATATGAGGGTTTAACAATTACTTCCTCATTGCCGCATTTATTGGTTGCTGTGAGGGAAATTATTTTAAAAATGGAAAAGGACATCAGTTTATTCCGTTACAAGAAAAGAATGTCAATGATTACTCCTATTTTTATAAATGTTTCTACGAATATTAAATTAATTTTTAAAAACTAGGGAAGCAGCATAATAAACGGCACGGAATAAGGTAAAACTTTAAACTGTGTTTAACGATGAACAATTTTGAAAATAATTGAGTGAGAGTGGGGTAAATTTTATAATAACCTGATACCATATCTAATGCGGGGAACGGAGAAAATGCAAAAACTCTTTATCAAAAACTCTTTATCAAAGGTCAGAAATAAATAAAATTATGGAATCCAATGACAAACGAACAAGTGGTGTTTCAAGTCCCTCGAAAAAACAATCAAAAATTGCAGATGACCCTTGAGATGGAAAATTATCGCTGATCCAAATTTCAAGAAGAAAATTTCCTACATTTCGAACAACATCGCAGAACAAAATTAGATCAATAGTAAAAAAAATGCTGTTTTAATAACGGTATACGTACCTCAGAATAATACCACGTAGAAAATGCTGAAATGCGCTCGTTTTTCGATGTTGCAATTTTTCCGTGGCAAGAAAGTTCTAATTCACAGTGAAAATCGCTTCTACCATTGCAACATAACCTCGCATGCTGATGGTTAACTGAATTCGTACAGGTATACCTTCCCTAGAGGTGCAGAAAGTCGCATATCTCCCGTCGGACTCGCTAATAATTCCTGCGGATATTGAGTAAGATAACTTCTCATTGTTACCTAGGAATTTATCTCAGCCTTCTTCCTGACCCTGAATTTTTCCGTCGCCTCAATCCAAACCAGCGAGCCCGAAACACACGCCTTCAATAATGGACTCTCAGATAAACTCCCGCAGATATCACATATCTACCCCCGCAACACAGATGGTCTCGCGTTTCATTGCCATGGAAATTTTTAATGCCCTTCGTTTCAACAAACATGGCAGTCACAATGGCATGCAATCAGGACAACGCTGGACGGAGGGAATGAGAATTTCATCCATCAGATTACTCATTTTCAGTCAGAATTTTTCGGTTTCGTAGAAAACAAATAAACTTTATCCATATTATTACTTTTCATAGTATTTTTGCTGATTTTAGGCGAAGCACTCTTATCGTTTTATTCAGGGTAAAACTTTTTCTGGCAACTCTAAAAGTATTTAAAAATACTGCTTCCTGTAAGGAACAAATTTTTCAGTATTCCGAAATTTTTTAGACCTTGACGTATTGAGTGATGCACTTTACCAGAGGCACATATAATAATTGGTATGATATAAAGTTCAATCTTTCAATTTCCTCCTTGAGTTCTTCATATGTTTCCATTTAGGTGATATAGCGTTTCGTGCAGCTGTGTTTATAAGGTACAGCAATATCTATCAAGTATGCTGTATCGTGGTTTTTATCGTTCAGCACTATATCAGGTGTATTGCTATGGACCTTTTTATCGGTGATAATAGATCAGTCAGAAGAAATATTACAGAAATAATTTTCGAGGATAGTTTTGGTATGCATTTATTACTATTATTACGATACAAATTGTTATAATTTGGCTATTTGCCAGGTGATAACGGTTTAATGATGAAAATACATCACTAAAATAACACTAAATCTGTCAAATCGAAAGTTTAAATTAACATTGAAACTAATTATCCGAAGTAAAATTGTTGTACCTTTCCTTAAAAATCGTTGAAGTACGAGGATAGGGCTGAAACAGTTCTGCCGGGAGTCTATTCCAATCGTAGTAGTAGAGATGCGTTTTTTGGGGTGCGTCGACAGCAAGGTCATTTGCACCTCTCATAGTTCGCTTACCTTAAGGAAGCTTATTGGGTTCTATTAAGCGCTTTCAACAAAAATAGGGTATCCCATTGTATGAGGTCACAAGAGTTTAATTATTCCGGTGTTGACGATATATTGCATTACATTATTAATATTATCCAAATTATTACCCAGAATGGTTCGTATATCTTGGTTTCCAACTAGTTCCCAGCGTTCAAGAGAGTATTTTGTACATTCCTCCAGAACGTGTCTCACAGTAAGGATGCAATCACAACTATCACAGCGGGGAGGTTGTTTCTCTTCGGTGAAGAGGTATGCATGTGTGAGCGCAGTATGACCAATTCTAAGCCTAGTGAGGGCGACCTCTTCCCTACGACTATTCCTGGCTGAGGTGGACCAAGCGGTCGTCTCTACTTTGATGTTTCTTAGTTTATTGCCAGCGATATTATTCCACACCTCTTGCCATTGCTCCATGCATATTCTCTTCAGTGCGGCTCTTAGATCGTCCGATCTATTCCAATCATCAGTCGTCCTGTTAAGATATGAAAACTCTTTTTACGTCGGTCCTTCGCGACCGAAATTTCGTCTTATATTGGCGATATACTTGACCTTTTTATAAAAAGTGAGCTTAGCTTTTAACAATGAAAGTTTGATTACATGTATTCTTTATACACTCACAGTCAGTGAGTGATTCAACACGGTAGTTGGTTAGGATAGGTGAGGGTAGATCTCATCCCGGACTAAGCCACAGCTGTTTGATATTCGCGCATTTAGAGTGTGAAGTTCGGTTCCTCTTTATCTGCGAAACATCGCACTTCGACTATTTTAGTTTTGGAATGTCCGAATATTTCACCAAAGGGTTTGTACCGCTGAACCAACCCAACGCTGTATCCCATAAGCAACCACGGCTCTCATGAGTTCTCCTCTGAAAGTTCCATGCCTACTAATTTCAATATTTAACTTGGCCAAAGTAAAAGAATTTGAGAGTAGAAGGAAAGTTTATCATGTTTAAATGTTACCCTAATGTTAAAAAAAACTGATTATGCAACATTTACTCGCTGACCCTTCCTCGTTAAGGCTAAAATTATAATCTAACATGCGATATTGCGTGAAGGCACTAAATTTCTCACGAATGCTACATTCATTTACGTGAAAACCTGCTTCGACCAGATTCATAATTTTCGATTTAAATATTATAAATAACGAAGAAACAGTGAAAGACAAATTCTGCCCGCATTTTCCAAAAAGGGCACATTTTTAGGGTATTGAGAACGGTTTTATTACAAAATGGCTGTAATCTAATTATCAGCAGTTTCCTAGGTTAATATAATTATTTTACGGCATTGATTCATTATCTTATTGCTAATTAATTATTCCTTCGTCATTTTCCGGCAAACCTGCTTCGACCGGATTCATAATTTTCGATGCAAATAGTATAAATAACGAGGAAACAGTGAAAAACGCATTCTGCTTGCATTTTCCAAACAGGGCGTATTTTGCGGGTATTGAGAACGGTTTTACTACCCTATGACTATAATCCATTTATCGGCAGTTTTCTAGGTTAGCATAATTATTTTTCGGAGTTGATTCATTATCTTATTGCTAATTCATTATTCCTTTGTCATATTCCTCTATTCCGAAGCCAATAATTGATTAACTAAGTTTGAATAGAGGTTTAAAGTTCATACACAAGTGAAAAACTGGACTCCACAAGGTGAAGAAAAATAGTATCACGAAATTTTAGCTCTGGATAGCTGATGCCAATAGGAAACATAATTAATAACAATGATGTTTAGGTCGCATACGCACCATTTCTAAACTACACAAACTTTGAGCCAAGCGCTCCGATTATCCGCGAGCTTGCCCTGTTGCCGGATTCCTTGCATTATATGGCGATCTACGGCAGGCATATCCTTAGAGTATATAGTTCAAATTGTCCGTAATTCTCCGATTATGCCTAAATAATATCACTGTCTGATAAATTATAGGGGAGTTTTCCGTCGTTTTGCTATCATTTGTGTACGGAATTGTGTGAATATTTTGTACGGAATTTCATGTTCACTAAGTTTTATTTACTTTTTCGCAATGAAATGGCACGAACATCTGAAAGTCTTCACCGTGTCATTAGAAGCCTCGCTCGTTCCCTTCATTTTCGTGCTTATATATGCGCTACTCTTCATGAACGCTTTTACCTTTCGACCAGTGAATTTAATAATAAATACTTCTCCGAATTGATATTCACCTTAAATCTTCCATTCATTCTTTTAAATTTCCGAGGCCCCTTCACGAGCAGACGATATTCCTTTTTTTTGTTCCTACACGCTAATTTACCACTGTGATACGTCAGTTAAGACGAAAATGTACCACATTATCCATATTACCGACAAAATCCACATTTCTCATTAATTCGATAACTTATGGACAAAAAAATTGTAATTAGACAGCTTCTTGCTTATTACGGCAATGGAAAACCACGGACACTCAATATAGAGGCGGGTTACGCCCATTCGGTTTCACCCTCGCTCACAGCTGGGCATAGACAGCGCCATCTCTAGAGCTTTATTAACTCTATGGGCAAATCCTTCGAAGTCAAGAGCACCCGGCAACAGGGCAAACTCGCAGCCAAGCGTTACGATTGGCTCAAAGTTCCCGTTGTTTTAAAATGGTGCGTTTTCGACCCAAACAACATCCGCAATTTTGTTTCCTTCTGGCATCAATGATCCAGGATTAAAATTTCGTGACATAATTTTTCTTCACCCTAAATGGGGCGGACATTTACGTCCATCTTTTGCATTCCTAAAGCCTACATCTTGTCTCGAGCCTGAAAAGGCATGGGCGTACCCAGCGAGAAGAAGAAGAAAAAATCGCAAAAGTCTTTAAGCAAAATCATGACTGAATTGAAACGAAAATATTCAACAAATTTTCTTTAAACCCAATAAAAATGAAATGTATTAGCATAAGATATGTAACTAAAATAAAACTATTTTTTCAAGAAAAGAATCTCATGAACTAATAAAGCGCTGTTATAATTTTCTTAAAATTTTGGTTTCCTTCACCTTTTCCATGCTAAAATGTCACAACTTGGCTTGCCCCCCACCCCCCTAGACCATGTCTTGCTCACCTTCCTAGACCACGTCTTGCCCCCTCCCCCAGTTATGATCTTGGGTACGCCCTTGTGAAAAAGTTAGGAAAGCTCTCTCTGAAACGTCAGGGAAACTTATGAAGACAGAAACTGATGTGAAGCACGAGAAAAGGTCACTTTTACACCAAGGTGCAAATGCACATGATGGATACCCAATCGATTTATGCCCGCAAGATGAGGCAGCCTTGAGGATTTCGCCTTGAATCCGAGGGTAGTAAGTTGTATATCCCTCTCGCCCGCTCATCACAAACTCCGGCTTCGAACGCGTGAGTGGACGTCTCTTATGTAAAGGTGAACCCATAATGAGATATCCAGCTTCTCAGGGTCATCGCGGCGGAAGAGAAGCACTCGCCGGGATGAAAGGAGCCGCTGCACGGATTAGCGTGCATCTGAAACTGATATGAAATAATCACCCCAACTCGATCCTTATTCTCCTTGCACACGAAACCAAAACCGTTTGCCCGCGTTGTCTCCAGTGGCATCTCATGGGACGAAGGGATTTTACGTAATAAAATATGCTTCATGTTCATCATCATGGTCGTAGCAGGATTAAACCTCGCGCCTTGAGGCACTATCGTCTTCTGGATATCTTATACTCCACACATACGTCAGTTATAAGTTCATCTACGTCATTGGTAATTATATCATAACTTTTTTTCGTTATTATTCATTTGAGATGATCCTGGTTATTTTATTATTCATCAGAATCGCCAATCTTCTATCTGACCAAGCTTCCCTAAATTTTAATCGAGCCCGACATTTTCTAGAAACATTTATCCTGCATCATGCTAATTCTATTACCAGGATCATTCCTGTTTTATCATATATAGCCGTATTTTTATTCCATTATCTGTGTTCAAAATGGATCGAATACAACCTAACTTCAAATTAACTGTACAAAACGTAAGGATATACTACCATTACCAATGGCGTGGATGGCCTTATAGTTGATTTGTGGGTGGATTATAAGATAGCCACAAGACGGTAGTGCCTCCAATTCAACACCAATGTATGCACTCATAGCTCCACTCTAACACTAACCTTATATGATCATAATACAAGCACTGAGAAAAAAATGAACATCAGCGTGCATGATCACTTAGGAGTAAAGGACTGCATTTCCTTACTCAATGAGAACGAATAAAAGGGTCAAGGAGAGCAAATGATCTTTATTAATCGTACATTATGTGTATATTTACCTACACGTCACGGAATATTTCACTGCACAGTGATCTCATGAAGGATAGTTGGGAGGGAAAGAGTCACAGGTTGAGGAACTACGAGTAAGGTCGCTGATCAGGAAATAAAAATCAAAGAAGCGTGGTAAATTAGGAGTACGTGACATAATAGTGTGCTACGAACAGTTGAAAAATGCCTGTCGGAACAAGATAAACTGGCAATAAAGGTAGCATGAAGTATGTGGTCATTAACTGGCAAGTTACGTATTTTCATCGCTGCGTAATTAATGTCACTCAACTATAAATCACTTCTTTGTTTGACTTCAATACACCATTCAAGATTCATTCACAGGGCCACAAATTATTTTCAGATTTTCAGTGACCTATCGGAACGACTCGCTGCCGACCTTACTCTGCCTAAAGCAGATAAGTTAAAAGACAGTTATGACGAGAGTAAGATTAAACAACCAAAGATTCAATAACAGAGTTAAACACCTTAAAATTTCAAAAGTGATTCCATAGTTTGGATGAATTAAATTATTACATCCTATCCCTCAAGAATTAGTTTCCAGTGGCGAGGGCCCGTTGGGATTACCTTTGGGCTCGGAGCGTAGGTATTTTAATTACAAATTAATATAGATGTGCATACACAGATATTCAATTGAAAATACATACCTACTGTAATTTATTTTTTCGACGAATGTGATCCTAGACCATTGACGGCCCGATTTTTTATGCCAGAATTATCGACGCTCCACTGTATCAGTGATAGATATTAAATGTATTATTATATACTTGTTAAAGCGACAATTATTTAGGGACATTATTTTTTGGAGGTTTTTCAATGAGATATCTACAGCTCTACGATTTAATCTGCACCGGCGACAGATGTTGAAATACATCTCCGCAAAAATCCGATATAATTATTAAAACGAGGGAGCAAGAGTGTCTTAAGTGAGATTGGGACCCGAACCTAAAAGATTTTATGAGAATGTTCGTAGTCATAGGCGAATTGGGAGGGCACGTGCCCCCCCAGAGGCTTAACATATAGACAAGATTTTAAATACATTTATCATTACGTTCGTTTTATTTTGTGTGTTAAGGAACCTCAATAATTTAATTTAATATTAATAACTTCCATATCAATATAAAGAGAATATTTTATACAGAAATTGTTATATTTTTTTTTATCACAAATATGGAAAGATCTGTGAGACCCTTGTGCCCCCCCCCCCACAGAAAACATTCCTGGATCCACCCCTACTCGTAGTAATTTGTACATTTTCACAGGAATCCCAATGTATATTTTATTAAGAGCATATTTTATTGTATGGAGCAGATTTTTAGCCACTTGGTAACATACACTAATGTCCAAAAGTTTCTTAGGCTTAATCACTAAATGATAGCATACCACCTGATAGGAATGTTAGACGGATTGCTTGGCAATCGGAAGCGGAGTTACACAAATCGTCCAAAAAAAGTGTCAAAAAGGTTCTGACAGCTAAGGTAAACTGGATAGGTAAGGATGGGTAAGGTACTTTGGCAACAACTTACAAAAATTGGCAATGTCTTCCTCTGCAAAATATGCACGATAGAGAGAATATGGTATTCAGGCACTGGCCGTGTTTACCTTGCAATTAAGCCGCTAGTAAAAGCAGGGAATACTCCTTTCCTAAACAGAGCGATCACGAAAGGTTTTTAGATGCATATATCAAACCATTTGCTGTCTATTCCCTGTGTCCCTGATTATTCGCAACTTATGCTTAACTTTTTGACGCTAGACTTCGTATCCTTACATCGGTGTAGTCGGTATCACAAGGTATCAAAAGTTGATTTTTAGCATTCTGGTATATTCTGGCACGAATTGAATTTGTCTTTCAGTCGAACGCCGCCGGGGTTTGAACGCGGTCCTCTGCGGCGAGGGGTCTTTGAAACAAGGGTTCGACCCTTCTTCTGCTCGTTATCCACGCGTCGATGCTTCTCGTCAACCCCATCCGTCCACCCCTGATCAACAGCACTTCCCGAAATAGGATCACCCCCACCTCCGACCCAGCGTCCTATTATAACTCCGGCCACCCCTTCGAGGGCTTTGAACCTTGCGTCTCTTTCATGTTTCCCCCTCGGATTACGCAGCAGCACGGATTCCGTGACAAGGGTTACGTCTTCAAAAACATGGGAATCGTAGGACATACACAAAATCATGTTTCCAGTAGAACAAGGATGAATGTAGTCAATGAATGGCTACCACGATATTTCATTTTTTATGTTTTCTCAATTTTTCACCAAAATTCGTCACGGTAGTACACATGCAATAAGCAAATTCCCTCAAAGTACCCGTTTTTCGACCTTAATTCTGCAAACAGATCTGTGAAATATTCTTTGGCATAAATTATTTTACGTATTTACTCGATCTTTTGAATAATGTTGATTCCGGAGTATTTCATTTTACTCGGAGAAAAAATGTGGATCTGAATAAAGTTTATGGCTGTGACTACGGATTATTATTTTACCAGTTAAAAAAATTGGAAAATGATCTGTTGATTACATTTTAAAAGCGAATTTACACAAAAAGCACCCACATTTTCAAGAAAAATACTTATGAAGAAGTGATGTAGTCAATAATATTCATTTCAGCAGTACTTGTAAGCGAAAATGAGTTTGGACTAAGTTGGGTGTTGCATATTTTGCTTCGGCAGAAAAATGGCTCAAGAGGACGATTTAATGCGTTCATTGAGAAAGGTAGGCGGACTAAACCGTAGTCGAGAAGTATCAAGAACTAATATTGTTTAAGTGGGTTAGTATTAACTAATGGGCATGGTCTAAACTGTCCACGGTGTTTACAGTTGTGTTCATCACCCCAGGATTTTAACGGGGCTAACTGTTCATCAGGTAGGATAAACAGTGTAACTACCGAACCCCATTACTATCCGGCAGACAATAGCTGAAGTGGGCATGTTATGTCAATAAAGGATTCCTGGTAAATAAAAATTCTGAAAACAAAATAATTTGTGATCTTCTATAAATTGGCACACTGGCTCGGAAAATTTGGACCGTTTAATCCCCTTTAGCCATCACTATTCAATCAAGATTCATTATAAGAGTCATTATTATCCAACAGTCACGGAAGGTTTCCACCTAGTGAAGGGATTCAGACAAGTCGGGTTGAAGCGGATTTTTACATACGCTGCTGACACCTGTCGGTGTTGCCAGAACCTCCGATCCTCCTGCTAGTAGGTCGATGGGGATGGTTGATGGGACCCGTTACGCTCACTTACGCGGTAAGCTTAACTTTATGCCCATCGGTAAACCTGTGTTAGAGGCAATCGATCGTTTTCAAAACTTCGAAACGATAAACCGACATATTTTTCAAAGATAGATTTGGGTATGTTAAAATATCGACCAAAGACTACATAAGTATGAACTCGTATATACTCAAATAAGTGTTGAAGTGATGACAAGTTAACAGACTGGTAGTACACTTTTAGTATCAGTATAGGTATAATAAAATAATAATTAAAATATATAATTAAATATTGAGACTACACGCGAAAAAAATTATACAAGGAAGTCATAGAAATTAAATACGCTGCGTACACAAGTTGAGCAGTTTTATGCGGCGAAGGATTCCCGTAACTTTACGCATATGGGGAAATTTTTGGAGGATAGATTAAGTGCATCTGGAAAACTTCTCCAATATTAGCTTTTAATCTATGAAAAACTAAAGAATATCAGCACGACCGTATGGGTGTCTTACGGAAAAATACAACGTGAAGGTTTGAAAAAGAGGATATTATGCAAAAAATAAAAATTCAAATGTTAGTTTTAAATACTTCCTCTACATACTCTAACGAATGGCTATGACTTTTTGGAATTTAAACGCAATCCAGCCTATTCTGTTCAATCTATGCTAAAATATGACAGTTTAAGTTATTGGTCTGTTATACATAATGGAATTTGTTTACCAGAGATAGCCGTACTGGAATAACCCCATAGGGCGCAGTTACATAATACGAGTTGCTGATCTGACAGTGGACTGCCACCCTGCCACTGGACCTGGGTACTCGCATGACAATAGCTAGACTCGCCTCGCCCGGTCTTAAAAGTTCGTGCTGCTGGAGTGAAAGTACACAGTTACTGCACGTGTGCGCTCGCATCGTTTCAGTGACGTTTCAAATCCAATTCCATGCGAATGTGTTCAAGCGAGGCTTTACGCAAATCTCTGTTCTTATAATTAGGATCCAAACAATTCCATATGTTGGTTTGGTCCTTGAATAACTCCAAAAACTTTATATTTTCTTCGAAAGCCCATCTGTCTCCCATTTTCTCGTTTTTCATCACCACTTGAAACAGAAACACGAAGAACGCTCCTGGCCAGGTGCCGGACTTACGAGCTTCGCTATACCATGCAAATTGACGTCTAAAGGCCGTTTTACACGATACACAGAATTGCGCAGGTTAGAGCTGCATTAATTTCTAAAATGGCGTGGAATTGCGCGAATGCATGAACGAAACTAGAGCAGGGGCTATTTTGCCGTCTCGCATCCACGCATTCTCGCATGTTTTCTAGCAATTCACCGCTTCACACGACGCAATTTTGACTGCGCCTTCGCACGTACGTCAGATTACGCAATTCCGTGTACCGTGTAAAACGGCCTTAAGGGTATTTGCATAGTGAGGAGGTAAGTGGTGGAGTTGGAGATAGAGGTAGAGATCGCGGTACCTCGAGGTAACACAAATGCATTGTGTGTTACGGGCGCGCACATAGTGAGCAGATCGAGGTAGAGGTGTACCTCGCGGTTCACCAAGAGGTCGCGCGGGACCGCTTTCAAGTAACTCGATGATGGTAGAAATGGTAACTCTTTTGCGAGTTACTGACTGACTCGCACATAACAGTAATTCGTATGATGCGGTCACACGGTGTGAGTAGCTGCGCTGCAGTAACTGACTAGGCCAGCTCAGATACTGGCTCGCACTATGAAAACCAGGCCTTTAACCACCGTGAAAATTGAAATAACTAAAAGTTACTCAACCATATAATAATACCTACAACCGAACAAAAAAGATAAATAGTTTCAATTTTCAAGGTTCTGCAGGCCAAAATGCAAAATCATGGGGTTCATTTAAAATAAACAAGGCGTAAACAAATGAATATACAGTAATTTTCGAATCTAAAACCCTTTCTAACTACGGCACTCCAATAATCTACGGAGAATGGGGAAGAAAATGGGATAAGTGGTTTCATATACCAAGCCACTAATATGAAATGCACTTAATGTTATGCTACCCACAATCGCACACTTCTCATAAAAAGAATTACCTACACCGCGCCGATAAAGATATTATCACCATCCCGGATATATGTCTCAACCCTGAAGAAGAAGTCCTTGGTATCACGAAAAATTTCCTCTGACCTTGATAGGTGGGTAATGACGTCAGTAGAGACAAAAAAGTTAACAAGTTACGCCGGGTTAGTGAGCGATGCCAAAAAATGAAAGTACAGGCAATTCAGATCCAGTCTGGCGGATCTACTTGAATTTAGGAGCAATTGAGAATCATGAATTCCACGAGATGAACCGTCAAGTATCGGCGAATAGCGAGGTTTAACCCTTTATAATATTTATTACACTTGAATTATAGCTACTAATGATACATAAAATGAAAGAACGACTAAAATAGTATTGTTTATTCGCAACAATGCGCATGTGCAACAAAATTATATTATAACTGATAAATTCAGGCTTGACTTTGTGAAACCTCTCCATATTGGAAATAGAGAAGTAAAGCTTTGTCGGGTTCACTATTATATTAATATGGGCACGACCCGGGTTTCGTAACGTAGTTACGAAAATTAGTTACACCTTCAGATGTAACTATGTTACGAAACCCGGGTCGGCCCCATATTAATAGAATAGTAAACCTGACCAAGTTTTACTCCTTTATTTCCAAAATTATATTAATTTTATTTAATTTTCCGCAAAGTTTTTTCCAAATTGTTGATTTTTCCATTTATGTTGCTCAAAAAATGCATATTTTTTGTTCTTAAGGGGTATAACTCCAAGACTAAAAAATTATTCATTCATTCATGTTTTTCCGTCATCCGTTAGAAAGCGCTAGTAGCAAAGATAGGGACTAGTGAACAGAAAGAGTTTTGTATTTTATACTTTGCAAATATGGAATCTGCAGTCATTATGCAACGTGAGTTCCTTAATAAGTTCGGTTGTGATCCTCCGGATGGTGATAACTTCCGTGCCTCAAATACAGGCTGATGTTTCCGAATTAAGACATAAGATTGATGCAGCTGTTTCAACAATTACTCGAGAAACTATTTAAAGTCAACGTTTGGGAAGAACTCGCTGATCGTCTTGACGAGTGTCGTGTAGAGAATGTTGCTCACATTGAACACTTGTAGATTTTTATGAAAACTATTTCAATACTAACTCCTTTAACTTGATGTCTGATTTATAAATGTGAGTATAGTTTAATAAATGTTAGAAGGCGTTAAAACCTCATTATTTATTTTGAACACCTGGTACTTTACTAATATCAAGTAACATTGTGGAACTATTTGACTCTAAATATGTAATGGTTTCCACAATTTACGTATCAAGGACATGCTTTTTAACGCTCTTAAAGCGTGATATTTTATTTAATTGATCAGCATTATTTTTCAAACTTGATAATTTATAGAGTAAATAAATACTGCAAATCCGGCTTTCGAAGCGCTGCATTTCATGCCCACGTATTAAAGTTTACTACAATAGGGAAATAAAAAAATTGCTATCACTGGCAAGGGTAAGTAAAATAAAAATTAATGAAGAAGGATTACTAAAGGAGTACCTACCTATACTCTGCAAGGTTTAGCGAGTGAATTCATCGTAATTGAAAAACAAAAAATTTCATTCATCTTAAAAATTTATTTTAATCTTTAATAACGCTTATATTAGCCGTTTTATCGGGAAATTGATACTCAATGAATACGTATTGAATGCACACAAACTATTGTCGATAGTAATTATCTGTCACCTATCCTGTAAAAAAATAGGCACTTTATCATAGTGAATGCATATTCGCAAATGGAGAGTTATTATCTCCTTCTTTTTATTTATTAAATTATACGCGTCGCTCCAGTTTTAACACGTAGTACTCCTAGGCTAAGTGTGAGCGAATGAACGAACTCCGGGTTGCAGCTGACGTCAAATAGTAAAAAAAACATGCTACTCCAATTGAGATACGTAGGGAAGAACACTCATGTAACATGACATTTAAATTGATTTCCGCGTTTGAGCCTCACCTTGCAAAGCGCATAGGTTAGCAGAGGAAGGGGAAGGTCACCAACCTTGAAAAGTGTGGTTGGATTCAGGAAAGAAAATCAAGTGAAAGAGTGTAACAACCAAAGAACATAAAAGAATAAATGAAGCGTAGATATTTTCCACTCGATTTGCGTCATAACCATATTATGGCTACCAGAAATTACGGAGCCTTACGCTCGGCATTGATCGATTCCGTTAATTTTTCCTGAAATTAAATTTAAAAATGTAAAATACTAATTTTTATTATTCTGTTTGAACAATAAGAACTCTTTTACTGAGTGACATTAAGTTAAAATGTTGGATAACATAAATGAAACTTGTTATTCGAGCAAAAATTAGGTACCCAAATAATAGGTTACTTGCAAAAGCTTTTTCGAATTATTTTGAGTTATATATTTAAATAAATAGCATGTACTAGGTAATGGTTCGTAATTTTTAAAGTAAATATCATTCAATAACAATCAAATGATTTAATGGAATTATCAAAGGAGTTACGGATAAAAAATAGTTCCGAGTAGAAATTCAGTAATCAGTAATGAATTAAGACGAAATCGATCGACGGAAAATTTGTAAACTTGGCAAGGATTAGCGAATAAATTCATCTTTAATGAAAAAGACTACTTAATTTTCATCTGAAAAGCTTATGTAAATATTTAATATTGTTAAATTAAGTTACATTTACTATTTAATGGGATACTATACTATTTTATTACAATTTTCATCTTAATAGCTTAACGTAAATATTTAATATTGTTAAATTAAGTTATATTTACTATTTAATGGGATACTATACTATTTTATTACAATGGGGATTTTTACTATGGCATCAATACTGAATTAATGCATATTCAATGCACACACTCAAATGTCGATAAATTATCTGTTGTCTCTCTTGTAGTGACTCGGGCATTTTTTATTTGGCATGTATATTCACAAATGGAGAGTTTTTCGCTTATTCTTCATCAATTTTTATTTAACTTCCTCCTCTGTTATTATATTTTGCTACATGTGTTTTTGCGCTGGTCGGACGCCAATTTAACGGCATTAAAAACCCCATTCCTCCATCCTAGTTTTTTTCTCGACTATTTTCCAATGACTCAACATTTCTCCACAGCCTACTGGCTTCGTAAATTTCTTTCACTGATACATTTACTATTGCACTCGTTCTTTTCAGATTGGATACAATGATTGTCGGATTTTTTTTATTTCCACGGCTTTTCTGCACATCCTTCATTTTCATCAACTTAATTTTCATCTTATTTGCTTATTTAAATCTTCAATTGTGTTAAATTAAGTTATATATACTATTTTATGGGATAATATACTATTTATTACTATGGGAACTTTTACTATGGTATTAATACTTAATAAATACAATTCAATGCGCACACTAAACTGTCGTTAAATTATCTCTCCTTAAGCGACTCAAGCGTTTTACCATTTCTCCAGAGCATAATCGCTTCGTAAATTTCTTTCACTGATTCATTTATTAATGCACCCGTTCTTTTCGGAGTGGACACATTGATTGTTGGATTTTTGGATTTACACGACTTTGCTGTACTGATGTTGGGGTTTTGAGATCTCCACTTCCATATTCTGGCCGTCTCACGGCATCGACGGAGCCAGATGGAAGCAATCTAAGCCTAGCGCGCAGCCTCCGAGTCGCCAGCGGTATCGGTGAGGTGAGCGAAACTTACTCTGCAAAAAATTAAATTACGCGTGGAAAAAATCGCTTCTCATCAAAAAACATACCTATATTCGCTCTTAGAAAATTTCTGTTATTCGTCGTGTCTTTTATCGCTTCGCGGATTGCCTCTTCAAGAGTGTAAGATGTTTCAGTCGTTATTGTCCAAGTACACATAGTGCTCTTATAATGTATAATAATAATGTAGTATCGTGTGTGTGCATACAGTACTTTGGTACGCCAACATAACTCGAAAGCATGTAAACAGGCATGGAACATCTCCCAGAGTAAAATTACACAATTACGATACATGAATGGCATTGGCTTATGTTCACGTAGGCAAAATCACTTTTGCGCAAGTCCACAGCTGTATTCAGGGATGCCGACCTACAAAAAATATTAGGGGGGCACAAACCGAGGATCTTTCCCCAGGAAATTTTATAAGTAGTGAGTTGCAAGTTTTTTAAGCATTTTAGAAGAGTTTATGATCAACATTAGAACCCTGATAACTCTAATCTCGATATCTGGACACTCCGGGGAAAATCGAAAAGCCTGACACATTTTTTCCTCACACCCATAACGAATTTTTAAGGGGGCTCGGGCCCCCTCTGGCCCCATGGAATCGGCGCCACTGGCAATATTTAAAATGTATTACATTATCAGATAAATCAGAATCTGTTTAAATTGTGATATCGTAACCAATAAGCCACACCCGTGCTCTGTAACTTTTTGTACAAATTGATATTAATATCATAGACAAATTTTACTCCCCGAACAATATCATTATTCCTAATCACCGCACCTTGCTTATTTATTACTGTAAACTTCGACACCGGTTCTGACTGCATTTTTCGGTAGGAAACGCCAATTGCAAAAGCCACTCTTCAAACCTTGTGCCGGTTTTCCCCGGCTACTGGAAGAAAATCTAATCTCACGGTTGTGTCTGGACCGAGCGGAAGAGAACAACGGTAAACGATGAAGTGAATGAGTTGCAAAATCTCTCTCCTTGCAGCCGCGGAGAAGGGGGGAGGAAAGATGGCGATGGAAAACCGATTTCGTATAAGATAACGTCGTTCAGTTTAATCGAAGTTAGCTTGTATTGTGGAGTAATACTAGTTCAAACTCTATTACAAACACAGCACACAAATTGAAGATGCCGTCATCAATAAAACCAAATCGAAATTTGAAGCTTGAAAGTGGTTGAAGGGCTCCATATTATCAATAACAATTTTGGCTGTCACCCCATTATCAAGTAAAGAAAATATTTTCTGTATTTTGGTTTGGTGTAACAGCCGAAACCGGTCACAGAAATATTTATAAATATTTTGTGAAAGTAACAAAGTGTCTACTTTGATAGCCAATAAATCCGTCCCCATGCTCTGTAACTCTCTATGTGTGATTTAGTATTGGCATTATACACTAATAAATTTGGTTCCCTAAACAATAGTAGTATTATTTATCATTAAGGCACCGAATATTCGTGAATAACAATTTTAAGTGGACTTTTTTTCAACAACATTCAGTCCCGTAGTGGTAAAAAAAAAGTACAAACTATCTCTTCAGAGTTTGCTTAACATTCCTATGTAGTCACAATTACAATAATGTAAACGCATATCGTTTAAATATGAGATTTCCCTATTCGCGAAAGTTCAGTAAAAAGTTCAACTTACTACCACAGATTTGAAATCTTCATTATATAATTGCGAGTTGTGGTTGAAAATATAAATGAGGGGTAATTAAAGTTTGCATAATACATAAGCTTGCGAATTGCTAATATTATTTCTTATTTTAATACGTCAACTGCACACTGCCGTTAGAATTCTTACTGTGCGTATCATTATGTGAAGAAATACCCTTCAGAGTATTTTCTTTATCTCAACATAATTTTTGTTCGTAACAGCCGCGAATTACTACATCTTTTGGCTCTTTACTAATTTATTGCACTCCGCTGCTGCAACGTCACACTTCAGTCAAAGAATTATTCTCATTGGCCATGAGAATATGCATCAGTATATTTTAAGGATAATTAATAATAATAATATTAATAATAATAACATAAATAATATTAATCTGTACGTAATGCTCCTGCAAATGACACGGACATCACTGTTAATGAAACATACGTCTGTAATGCTTTTGAGGGGGAAAACGAAAACAGGAACCTGAAAGCTGAAAATGAAGTTGAAAAGGCGATTATAGAATTCTTTGGTCTTCATCCAACAGCAAAGCCCCGGTTACCAAAGCTAAAGACTAGCAAACAAACAGGAGAAATACTAAAATCCGTAAATTCCCTTATATCTAAGAAAGTTAGGCATAATGCATGCCTAGAAGAAATACATTCGATGATTTACTGTGCAGCTATTGCAGTGCTGCGTCTGCATTGCCAAAAAATTGACTCACCGGGAAGGAATAAAAAACATTGCGAGGAACGAATACCCCCGTGGCAGAAACGCTTACAATATAAGATTGCATGCTTAAGAGAAGAAATAGGAAGGTTAACAAAATATCATCAAGGAGTAAGAACAAGAAAACTCCTTAATAGATTGAATGGTGTATTCCAAAAATTGGACACAAAGGATAAAGAAAAAGATCATCAGGAAAAAATCGCCAAGTACTTAGATAAACAAAAACAGCAGCTCATGGTCACCAGCTCTAGACTAAAGAGATACTTACAGAGCTACAAAAGAAGATCAGATAATAGCTCATTTCATAACAATGAGAAAATTTTTTATCAGAAATTAATTAAAGCAAATGAAAAAATTTTGGAGCACCCAAACATTGCTGACCTAGAATCCCATTGGGCGAGTATATGGGCTGACGATGCTGATCTAAGGATAGAAGGGGCAAGTTGGATTAAAGAAGAGAGGAATAGGATGAGAGAAGTTGAAGAAATGGGTGCAATACAAATTACAGAAAATGATGTATCGGAGAGTGTAAGAAACACACAAAGTTGGAAAGCACCAGGGGCAGATAAAATCCAGAATTATTGGTATAAAAAATTCACATCCATCCACAAAAGTCTAGCGTTTGGTCTAAACGAGATCCTTAAAAACCCAGAATCCTCACCAAACTTCCTCACACAAGGAATAACATACCTAAAACCGAAATCCGATAATACAATGGACCCAAATAAATATAGACCAATTACATGTCTACCCACAATCTATAAAATACTATCATCAATTTTGGCAAAAAAGATTTACAAGCATATCGAGACACATGACATCTTGTCGGAGGAACAAAAGGGATGTAGAAAGAAATCACAAGGCTGTAAAGAGCAATTGATAATCGACAGTGTAATTATGAACACTGCGAAAAAGGCCAAGAGAAATCTATTGATAGCATACATAGACTACCAAAAGGCATACGATTCGGTTCCACATTATTGGCTAAAAGAAATCTTAAAAATTTACAAAATAGATATTTCAATTGTGGAGTTTCTAAACGCAGTAATGAGCAAGTGGCAAACTCAGTTGGTATTGAATACCTCTCAAGGTCAAATTCAAAGTAGTATTATCCGAATAAAAAAAGGAATATTTCAAGGGGATTCACTGAGCCCATTATGGTTCTGCCTAGCTGTCAACCCATTATCAAATATATTAAATTCAACAAAATATGGATTCAAATTAAAAATTGATAGAAATCAGACACATATGATTAATCATCTGTTCTACATGGATGATCTAAAGCTATATGCCCACAATCAGAAGGAGTTAAATTATATGTTGAAATTAACGGAGAGCTTTAGTAATGACATATGTATGAAGTTTGGAATAGATAAATGCAGAAAATTAGAAATTAATAAAGGGAGATACGTTAAAGGGCAAGATATTCTTTTAGACAGCGGAAAAATCGAAAACATGGAAGAACATGAAAAATATAAATATCTTGGCATACTGCAGAACACTCAAATCCCACAGAAAGAAATTAAGGAAAAAGTCACAAGAGAATATAAAAATAGGCTTCAACTTATACTTAAAACGCAGTTAAATAGCAGGAATACAACAAAAGCCATAAATACATTTGCTGTTCCAACTTTAACGTATACATTTGGTGTAATTCATTGGACTAATACGGATTTAGAAGACCTAGATAGATTGACAAGGAAAGCATTAACAAATTACAAATCACATCATCCAAATGCTGCTGTCGAAAGGTTATACATTAAAAGAAAAAATGGTGGTAGAGGTTTAATACGCATTAAGAGCCTACATTACAGAATTATAGATAAATTTCGAAATTACTTTTTCCAGAAAGGCGAGACGACTAACCTCTATAAGTCAGTCGTAAAAAATGATGATAAGGCAACACCACTCCAGCTTAATGTCAGAGACAAATCAATAGATGAAGAAAAAATAGAGGAGCTAGAAGACACATGGAGAAGCAAGCAAGTACATGGCATACATCACAAATTTCTTCATCAGGAATGCGTAGACACCTCACTATCAAATGCCTGGTTACAAAGAGGTGAGCTATATAAGGAAACGGAGGGGACAATGGTAGCCATTCAGGACAGAGTAATTGGTACGAAGAATTATAGGAAATATATAATCAAAGACGGAAGCGTATTAAATGACTTATGTCGCAAATGTAATGCAAAGAGTGAGACGATAGAACACATAATTAGCGAATGTACGAATCTAGTAGGTAATGAATACACCAAAAGACACAATAATGTATGCAAAATTATTTATTTAGAAATAGCGTATGTTACCGGATTAAAAGTGGATCATGAACCATATTACCTTTTCACCCCTGTTACAGTGCTAGAAAATGAAAATTACAAATTATACTGGGACAACACAATTTACACAGACAAACCTGTCCAGCATAACAGACCGGACATAATCTGGATTAAAAAAAAAGAAAAGCAGACCTTTATAATTGAAATAGCAGTTCCGGCTGACCACAACCTTAAGAAGAAATACGAGGAAAAGAAACAAAAATATCAAGACCTCGCAAGGCAAATAAAAACTATCTGGAAACAGGACGTGGTCACCATCATCCCCATAGTAATATCATCAACAGGAATAATACATTCATCACTCAATTTTGGAATTGAAAAATTAAAAATTAAAAGAAACACAATATATAACATTCAAAAATCTGTAGTACTGGATACATGTAGAACAGTTAGATTGTTTTTAAATGAATTGTAACTTGAGGCAGCGTCTTGGCAAGGCCCGACGCTGGCAGACCTCCAAGTAAATCTTGTGGAATAAAGATTAATAATAATAATTATTTATACAAATTAATGTACACACCAGACACAACCGCACAATACCGCATAATAGCACACAATAAACTTACTTAAGTCTTTCATCCGATCCGATTAGCATGCCTTCATAATCAAGATAGACATGAATAATAAAAACGAAAATAAAATAATCGACAACGGAGGATGAGTACTTTTAACAAATCATGGCATTATTTCATATTAAAAACATGCAATAAATATCAAGGTGGCCGCGCAGTATTGAAATCAAAACGCAACATTGAAACCACCAACTTCACTATTAACATACGAAATTGAAAAAGTTAAAAAAATTAAACGCTTAAAGATACATTTCCTGAAAATCCAAGACTTTCTACTTATTTTTTGGTATTCAATCAAATGGAAAATAAACTTTCCAAGTGAAGTAAACAACATGAAAATGAGCGATATTGTTGTAGAAAGGTTCATGAGACCCATTTATTGATATCCAGTGACTTCGTGGAAAAAGTGACAGTGGCGGAACGCACGGTCCTTTTAGAAGTGAAATATTAATTTGTGTTTTTTATTACAAGATGTAATTTACATTTTTCATGTTTTGCTTTGGTTACGAATGTATTATGTAGTGGTTACGAATTTATATATTAGAAATTCTGGGGTTATAAAATTTGTAAAAGTGTTATTTGACTATTATGTCCTTTCTAAACAGTGCCGGAATAGCGTTCCGGCACCATGGCACCACTATTGATATATGATTTGCCATTTCAATTTTGGTCTCACGCGCAGAAGCCAAAAAATTGGTCCGATATATAGAATGTTTCATGAGGAATCTGCAAAAATTTCAGGAGGTGGTAGGGGAGACAATTTTAAGCATTTGTTTTGTCTATAAACATGGAGTCGCAACTCCAACAGTTAACTTCAAATTACGCAATCGTTTTGTTGATGCTCGCACAAGGCTTCCGTTTAATACAGCTAAAATATTAATACTTTCAGGCAATTATAATCACGCATTTCCGTCCCAAAAATCCATGGTCTTAAATAAAATGTCAAAAAGGCTGGTATATACAAGCAAAAACCGTTTTCATGGCAACTGCAAAGTGTACATAAAAAATGTTTGCGTTCGCTCAGTAACTGAGACGTTGCTATTCCATGTTTATGGACAAAAAATGCTAAAAATTATCTCCCCTGCCACATTCCGAAGTATTACAAACTCCTCCTGAAATACCCTATTTTTATACACTGAGGGCGCGACCCGGTCACCATCGATACCTCCACTCGCTCAAACGCTCAAAATTCCTCCACCAAATCAAATCCCTTATCTTGTAGCCCAACAATACGAATGTGCTCAGCTACATGTAGACGGAGCATAAACTCTCACCTCCAGTTCTCCAAGCTTCGGAAATGAGCGTTTGTGCTCCGGCTACTGACAGCTGAGCGGATTCGTACTGTTGGGCAACTAGATGAGCGGATTTGATTCGGTGGGCGATTGTTGAGCGTTTATGCAGTGGAAGTTGACGTGTATGTCATAAATGTAATAGAAAACCCTCAATAACTCCAGTTATAAAATTGTCATGGAAAAACCAATAACGGGTTGTTGTTTATGTTTGGGGACGAAAGACATAGAACAGGAAAGTTGATATAATTTTTTGTACTTAAAAAGATAAAGAGGAAGAATAAACAAAGTAAAAAAAACTGCAAGTAGTGATAAGATAATTAATTCTATCGCTACTACACAATCAAGTATCGCCATGTTTCACGAATTTTCAAGGAAGCTCTGCCGATAAATTAACCGAAAAGAGAATCAAATCACGTAGTGGCTGAACAAACGCCTCAGAGTCGGGGAGAGATCGGTTACATAACATAAAACCATGATGGCGGCTTTTTTGTTGCGTCTCTTGTGAGAGGCATTGGGACAGAGAAAGTCTCCAGTGGGAACAAAACCTTCAAATATCATACAAACGCTGGAGAAGGATTAAAACACAAGCGGAGCCGCGAGAAAAATGAACCCATGCGGACTGGGATACGGCGATAAGTAAGTTGCCCAACGGAATCACGCTTCGCAGCCTCCAAGGACTGAACGGCGATGCAATGCGATGCAGAGGTCGGCTTGCCTTTGAGAATCCACAACGACAAAAGAGCACGGCACGGCACTGCATCGCAAAGCATGCACTTGCACGCCATAAGAGGGCGTCTATTAATTACGTGAGGAGATTTTGGCTATTTTTGTTGAGATATCATGAGATTTGGATCGACCCCTTCACTCTAATCTCACGCGAAATTGTTGAAAATGCGCATTTTCAGTGTAAATACGGTAATATAAGCTCAATTGCGTTTGAATCAACAAAAAATTGTTTAATTATTTTCATTTAAGATTAGTTTGGAATATGAAAAAGAAAAAAGAAGAAACCTTTTGCTTACTTTTTTTTAATTTTTCATAATGAATCGCTTTAACAAAGTTATGCCTCAAATCATCAATTAGTTTAGAATAGTAGTTAAGATTAGTAAGTCAGTAGTCTAGAATTGCAGTTCATACATCACAAAATATACATGATACTTTCCAGGACCCTCCCCCACGTGAGATAGGGTGAGAATCAGCTTGACCCCTGACCCTCCCTAAAAGCCTCACTTAATCAATGGATGCTCCCTAAGACAATGAAGTGCAGGAATGTTGCGTGCGGTGTATATTACGCGCGTGAAAAGTAAAATATATTCTCAAATCCACTAAATCATGTAAGAGCATTTCGAAGATAGCAAAAATAAGGCACTAAAACATTGAGATGTAAACAAAATAACAGTAATTAACCACAATTTCGTCAAGTTTAAAATCCTGGAAAGAAGAGAAATTCCAAATAAAGGTTTAAATAGGCGGGTCTCCAATAATCTTTGGGAGAGAAATAATAAACCTGGGTTTGCATCAGTTCTGGGTTATCAATTGTATAAAAACTGATATCACATAATATAAAATAATGGACTAAGGCCCTCCGATTACGCTAAAATAATTTATCATCACCTAATGCCCACTCTCCTACCTGCTAACCTTTTCATATTGGTTCTATTGGTATTATGCTATTGATTCTATTATTATACTATAACCTATCCTATGTAACTCAAATAAAAATATTTAACTCACATAGAGAAAAATGAACACTTCTTGGCGTATAGTCTATACCATTTTGCGTCCTATTTTTGATAAAAAAAATATATAAACAGTTACAATAAATTTTACGGAATTTATGAACTCAACTGAGGCCAAATACCTATAATATTTGGATTTAAAATCATTTTTATCTCTAAAAAAAAATAAAAAAGTAATAAGTAGATAAGGCGAGGCGTTTTTCGTAATGGTCGTTGATGAGGCATGCCTCTCGAAGTGTATGCTACATCAGTTCCTAACTACGTGCGAGTATGCATCCGCGGGGAGGAAGAGCCAACCTGCTAAATCATACCGGAACTACAGTAAGCTCATCCCTGCACCTCTTTCAATTCGCCCATGCTCATTAACTCCGCAGTGCATGCAAGATAATATCGCGTGCGCGCATATCTCATACGCTACGTCATAAGGCGATTCCAACAAAACTTTTCCGAAGAATTCAACAATGACAGCTGAATCCATCTTCCCCTGCGATGCATAGCGAGAAAATGACGAAATCCTGACGTAAAAAATTGGTGACAATGGTGACTAATTTATGGCTCCAGAGTTGATTTTAATCTAAGGAAACTTTAATATGATGTATCGGAATAATTTAATTGCCAAGGTCTATACGACTAGTTTTTTTGCGTGCAATCTATCCCAGACCACACTCTACGGTGTGGACGATCGTTTCCAGCAATATTTAGCGTTGATTGTTCCTATCCATTTCTGGTGATTTATCAAGCCCTTCCGCTAGGTAATGACCCATTGTTAAATTTTATTAACTATTGTGCCACAAATGAATAGTTCCACTAGGCTATTTTAAAAATATTAAGCTCCTTTATTTCCATTTCTCTTGCGAATTTAGTTTTCTGTGAAAAATCATGATCCTAAAAGGTATTTCAGGAAGAAGTTACTAAGAAAGTATTCCAGTTAGCCAAAAAAAAATTCAATGCAAATTTTACCAGATGACACAATAAAAAAATTCAAACAATGCCACCTGACGTGATCAGAAATAAACTTGCATATTTCGAGTTTTCACGGATGTTACTATAAATATCTACCAGAGTAAATTTCTGCCATCATTGGTAAATAATTTATGAGGAGTAAAAGAATTATTAATAAAAGGAGTATAATAATTTTATCAGAAATTGCTATAAATTGCATTCCTCGCCTAAATGGATTATCCATTCCTAAATGGATTAAGCATAAAACGCTCAATGACGTAATATTGTGGGAGATATATTAGCACAGCACTATTCCTATGTAAAAATCTGGATTGCTCACATGCTCTCTGATATGGAACAAAAATATGTAAAAAAAATCGTGAAGCTATTTACTTTGCGAGATGTTATCCATACGAGTAGAGACATAAAAACGTCGCCGACGAAAGGGTATTAAGTCATGCCGACGAATAATTATGCTCGACATCTATGTTGACAGATTAGTTGGAAGACAAAATATAACCAGCCAGAAACCCAACTTTGGTTTAAAGAAAACATGAGCGTTGTGTCATACCGTAACTCCTGCACCATGACTGCCGTTCCGTTCATTCAAATCTCTCCCATTACTTCTTTTTTCCCAGCCTCAGTTTCTTTTCGCGCACCCATATGTAGCCATGCCACATCTGGCAACTCGCCCGCCCGATGAAACTTTCCCTAAAATTGGCGCATTGTAGCGCAAAAAAACAAGTTAATGGAAATGGCAACTCCCTCCAAATGAGCCCAACGTCATGAGTTGAAAAAAACGAGTTTAATAACCACTTCATGACTTTAACCAAGGGAACTTGCGACATTTAAAACATATTTGCGATGATATGACCTTGGATCGATCCTACTTGACTAACTTAGCATTTTATCGAATCTTAAGAATACTGAATTTATGCACAAATATATTTAAATTCCTCTGATTGTGATCCAATTTCAGTGAAACATAATAACCTCTCTTACAATGACAAAGAGCAAAAGTAATACGTACCTTCACGTTTCAGGACTGTTAAAAACAACACACCATTTCTTTCGTGGATTAAACGCAGGTTCTCAATCACAAAATAACGCTATGAATTGGTTTATGTACCGTCTTTAAGTAGTCTCATTGGCGGGCCAGACGATCATTATTTAAAAAAAGACTACCCCTGATTATCGAGGCAAGAAAGCGTCCATGATAGCGATTTCAATGAAACAAGTCGTGTACAAAAAAATTCTCGATAAAAAGGCAGCATTCTGGGATTTAAGGAAACGATATCAAACCAAACTTGAATAAATGTTTTAACCGATAATTTCGGGCAAAAATACACTTAATGATTGTCAATAGCGAAAAAAATACAGGCAAAAACAAAATAGCTTTATTTGTGTGTATCTGCAATTGTATTATTATTCCAGATCTCTGGGAATCACCACGAAAAAGTTCAAACTGAGCTTAAATGGCCATGTTTTTGAGCAATTTACATCACTTTTGTTCAAGGAATTGAAATAGGTTCAACATTTTTATGGGTAGCAGAATAGTGCATAGGTGATCATAAACTGAGAAATTCGAGTACTTTTTTTCTCACGAAAAGCAATTATCATCTAGGGTATCGTAAATTGAAGCATCGCATTTGAAAACATGAGAGATGTCTTGTAGCATATTAAAAATGACTGAGTCATCATTGACGATTAAATTTCAGATAGTTTTTCCTAGCAATAGTTATTTTTTGCTTGCATCAACTCAGTACCTCGACCAATAACGGCGTCAGACCGCGTGGCGATTTATGACAAATATGTCGCGTTTGAAGTTAAAATAAAATTATAATGCGTTACCTGCAATTATTACTACATGTAAAACGAGGGAATTTCAGCATCAAATCATAATTTCACCAATTTTATGCTTACTAACACCTTAGAAAACCTTTTTAAGCATAAAAAAATTGACTTTAACTGTACTTAAAACTGTAACTAGTTACTTTTTAATGAAGTTGGAAGAATCTGGTTCTCGTGTTTAATTTCCATTTTGAAGTGAGGCAAGTGAACTCGAAGTAAACCCTGTTAATATTATTTGTACTTTACCCATCTCTGTAACGTGGACGGCGTGAATTTCGTCCGATGAATCTCTGGCACTTTCGAGAGTCTTGAAGATTCACAATAGAGGCGGAAAGTGAAAGAGTGATATTTGCGCGACCTTGGGTCTCAAAGGAAAGGAAGGAAAGGAACACAAAGATGCGCCACTGTGACACCTACCACAGAAGAACGAATAAACACATGGATTGGGATCCGTATACTTTGAGCAAACAGCACCTAAATAAACAGGACCTGATAGCTTCATAAATGACATTAATTTTTACATAGTTAATTTTTTTTCTTCTTATCTTGACCTCATAAATTAATGGTAAAATAATTATTGGAGTAAAGGTCAAATGTACATGATGCAAAAAAGTTCCCAGACGGCACAGAATCCTCCGTATCTAATTCGTATGCAGATAGTATCCATTGACAAAAAGCGACGGAGGGGTAGTACATTTGACCTATACTCCATTAGTATCCATTGTCAAAAAGCGACGGAGTGGTAGTCAATGGATACTATCTGCATACGAATTAGATACGGAGGATTATGTGCCGTCTGGGTTGTTGTCAATCAATAAATATATGCAAAGCTAAGCCCTGATTATAGTTTTAAATAAACTGAAACGTTGGCTAACAACTTTTTGCATCATATACCTATACTCCAAGAATTATTTTACCATTAATTATTACAACCGATTTCGTATTTAATTCAGTTTTTATTTTTCAATCGCACAACTTATATTGGCAATAAATATAATTTATCACTATTTTCTCATCGAGGATCTCATTAAACAACTTTTTCGTACTTTTTTCACCTTGCCCAGTGAGGAAACGTTTGTTCAAAAGATATACAAAGAATATTCTCCAGCGCAGCAATTTTAGTGCAGAGAATGTTCTTCATGAACCTCCAAAGAATCAACTAATGGCGCACTAACCGAGTTCAATGTACATTCTCCTAAGTAGTGCAATGGATGTTCTTTGGATATGCATCGCACACTACCCATTACTAGATCCTGCAACGGACGGAAAGGTTCAAAGTTCAGCGTAGACCTAGTAATTTCGGCATAAGAAGAATCAGTTTTTGACAGTAAAGTAGTAATTTCTAATAAAAATCGTAAACAGGAAACACTGCGAAATGTGTGACATCAAAGAACGTCATGCTACGAGGAATGTGTTAACAAAATTTAACACTCAAGGTTTATTTTTGACGCGACAGACACGATGCGCACCGCAACCCTGCAAGCCGGCGAAATTCCAGCCAGCATATCGGGAGATATGATTCCAAGAACGGCAAAGCGGTGTTTTCCTCTCAGATCAGCTGTGCTTTGTTTTGGGTCGTTAACTGGCGTTCCCGCCGGGCGCCACATGTCGGGTGACGTGTAAAACAGAATGGCGAGCCAAGCGGGTCACAGCGATGACGTTTGGCTCGAAGCACCCCCTACAGTGGCGAGGTCTTCCCACACGGCCTTCTACCCTTCCTCAATTCAATCCGACCTTAATTCATTGAAGGGGCCACTCTCCCATCAGAGGATGTGCCAACGGGTAGTCCACGACCCTCTGCTGCTCTTTACGACAGCCAAAACTTTCATGACCTTTACCATCAATTTATATAGCCCTTATATATTGTTATCCAGTCAAGAAATAATCCCACTGTAAACATCCTTCTTGGCAACTATGAAAAAATTCTCAATTTTTGGATGTTTTCTAATTGTCTACATAATACGCGGTTTGTAGAATTAAACATTGAAATTATGGTTACGGATGATTAAATTCGAGCCTTATAAGGAGATTGGGAGTCAAGTGGTTCATGAATTACTTCTCTTAAGAAATTTGAAGATTTCATGGATAAACATGAAAAATTATAGTAATCAAGCAATGACAATAATTTATTTCTATTTTAATCCTTTGAGTGCCAACCGATATTCTAGGTACTATGCTAAGAGTGCTGAGGCATTTTTACTGGTTTTGCGGTAGGTTAGGAAAAAAAATTAGGTCTCAAAAACAACTAAAGATACTAATTGAAAAAAACTAATTCAAAAACTTTAGGAAATCTTCATTATATGTGGTTTCACCTTCTTAATGTATTATTTGACGAATTTTTGGTGATATGACTTAATTTTTATAATTTAAAGAACATAGTAAATTTTAAAATAAAATGATTGTTGACCATTGAATGATTAGTGAACTATCAGAATCTAAGAGTGACATTATTCGCGAGATATAAGAGTTGCGCGATAGCGTTAGTTATTATAATAAGTTTATTATTGAAGTTAATGCTTCGTGACCCACAAATAATTCGCTAGAAATAAATGGAGACATATAAATTTAGAAATAAATACAGGCAGAGTGACGCCAATCCTGCAATTACTACAATCCGTATGATGCTGATCTTACAATTAGCATCATACGTAACGGTCTTGTATTTAATTTCATCACCGTTAACTGGGGCTGTGGTCAATTTTTTTACATTTTTAAATAAAACATGCTCAAGTATGCATCAAATTCTACTCTCGTGCATCAAATTTATTCCCAGCAGAAGATATGAAGTGCAACACTAATAGTAATGTGTAAAATGTTCAAATATTTACTGGAGTCCTGTGTATTTTTTTGCGTAGGAAAATCTCAGCTCGTCATGCGGTGACATTGTCCCAGAGTAAAAAAATGTACATTTAATTGAGGAATACTGGAAGGTCAAATTGACACTATTTTTTTATATGACGACCACTGTGCATGATGAAATGCACTTACATAGCTGAAAATTTTTCATATTTTATTTGTATCACATTCAAATTCGGAAGAGAGAAATAATTTCCGCCTGGCTTGATTAAAAAATAAGATCTTAGTAAATCTCATTATTTGAGGTCAGAAAATAATCATAAAATTCAAATAACTAGGTGAATAACCTTTCTCAGCACTATTTTTAATAAAATTTCCTGCTAATTCACTTCGCTTGTAAAACAAACCGTTCATGGAGGTTAGTTTATGTCACCCAAATACACAATATAAATTGCACCCTCACAACTTCAAAATATTCGAATTATTTATTTCAAAAATTCATGAAATGTTAAATATCCTAAATCCAATATGATTCCGATTTAAAGTTACTGTTTACTCCTACTCTTTCAGAGATACTTCTACTTGATACAATGGAAAGATTTTAGGCGATATAAATCTTTCAAAAAAATTATCCAGAAGAAGGAGATAATTTCAGATGTAGGTAAACAGACAGAAGGCTCGATCTATCCATCCGTTTGGAAAACTTGATATTATTATTGAAATATATGAGTATTATTATTATTATAGTATTCTACCGATTAAGGTAGGTTTTCATGGAGTATCTCCCTTTCCTTCCAGCACTGCCTTCTTTTATTCACTGTAAGGCCTACTCTCCTTCAATCTATCTAAAAATCCTATTCTTTTCCTTCCCCTCCCTCGTTTACCTAACATTCTACCCTCTAACACCATTTTCAACATCCCCTCCCCGCTAAGCACTAACTCCATCCATACCTTCTGTCTCCTGCGTATCTCATCTAAAAGCTGCCTCTCCACGACAACCATATCCAGCACTTCGTCGTTCCTTTTCCTCTCCGTCCATTTCACCAGCTCAAAAATTATCCTCGTGATTATATGGAAAAAATTAATCTTTTTCCGACTGGTGGGACCGATACCTATAAAATTAAGGCACATAATTATGTCCAAAGAGCTAATTACGAGCATTTAAAAAAAGATAAATAACTAAGACAGTGTTCAGCGTGCTGAAAAATCAAAACTACATCAATCAATGCATATGACCAACCGTTTTTTTTTTCGAATGACCTATTTCACGACCCGGGCGAGCGAAAACTCGTATGAGAAAAAAGATGAGAATCAGGCGGCGCGTCGCACCTTCCCTTTGGGTGTAAAAACGAGTCGAAAGGTTAGGAAGTTCCCTGAAACGTTTCATCTGCATACTTAACGAGTCGTCGGCAACAGATGATTGACGAGACGGTTAGCTGGTGAAGATTCCCAATCTAGAGAACCCACGATTCGTTCTCTTTAAAAAATGAGAGCTTCGAAATCATCCTCCTAAGAGACGACATTACTTTTAAAGAAGCGACTTTGGGAAACGAAGACAGAAGCTTCGGCGTCGTAACAAACGTTTCCTCAAGAGGGAGGGACTGAGGAAATCTGACAACGCTGTCAAGAATGCAAATTAGCATACCTAAAAAAAAAAGAGCGTGGATATTGGAGCCGGATTTCCATGGAAATCATGAGTGATCTTGCAAGAGTGAAATTCTTTTATATTCTCAACAAAAATGCTTTTGCACGGGATACAACGTGCCAATTGCAAATAGCATTAACATTATGGGGCACGTAAAATGCTGAATTTCCAAAACTGATATTTGGATCATAAAGCTATAATTTCCTTCCATATAACGTTTGCATTAAAAGAGTCACCATTATCGTATTTTAGACTAATGATAAAGATACATGTTTTTTATTTATTCATTTATTTAAGCCTAAGAGGCTAATGTAATTAACTAAAAGTACAATTTTTTCGCTCCACCGTTTAAAACTGCTATTGAATTCTGCTAATGCTAAAATGATCTGATGGAATTAGCTCATGGCAAGATTCAAATATACCGGAGATTGAAAGTAATTATAAATTTCTATTACACTTATATTTATCTGATGAAGTACAGTGAAGATTCAGGTAAAGAAGCGATGAATATGCAAAGTGAGGTATGGACGGATGAGAAGAAAATTTTCTTTAACATTAAAAGTCTGATAAAAATTTATGTGAAAATTACAAGTGCAGCAATGCCAAAAGTAGTAATACTCGCAATGTATTTTAATATTCTCTGCGTATTACTCGCCACATTAAAGTTAAGCTGGAATTCTCATTAGATTATGAAGAAATCCATTGCATAAAATTACTAATTTTAATTGAAATTATTGTATCTTTAATCACAGATTACAATAGTTGCAAAGTAGATCGTTTTGATTCCAATGCAGCTAAACATGTTTTCAATTATTTTTCTGAAAAATGGACGAAATTTTTACTTGACATTCAGACAAAATAGATTGCAAAATGACTTTGTCGCAGGTTGGGGTAAATGATAACAATTATTCTTGGAGAATGTTGTAACAAAGTACTAATTCATTATATGATTACACTCCTATTCGTTCATGAATACTGTACGCGACGATTAAGTTGAAACAAATTTACATCAGTCAATTAAATAAGGTTTCATTTTCATTTGAGTCTATAATGTATCGATTTTAGCATGAGCTTCAAAGCCTAACTCGGTGCAGCTGATGCACATACGAGCAAAAGAAACAAACAGTGGCCAAACGGTTGGAGAAGTAACGCAAAATAAAATGTGACCTAAAACAGCTTGCTTTTTTTAGGTCACGTTTTTTCATAACAACATACTATGTATACATTTACTCAGCCGCCGCCGCTCTTAGCAAGAAGGTGCTGTATGAGCGTAATATGCTGCACCGTCAGCAATCCACCCGTAGAATACTACCATGTCATAGCGTCAGCTCTATTTTATAAGAGCAAAAAAACTCACTGAGATTAAGCTCATTATCGACCTGAAACTAAAGTATTTCTTTTTACGACTGAAATATGGGCTACTCATAAAAGAACGATCCTGTTTTGGAAATGGTTTTAATGAAAACAGAATTACTTCCAGTTTATGCTTTTTTATTTTTCTAATTTTTCGTCTCAATCAGTAATAAATTTCAATATGTGCGCCTTCAGTAGCTCGACAAGAGAGAACCCCAGCGTCGCCATAAGCCCACTCCTAATGAAAGGCACCGAGAGGACCAGGGCATAACGTCCCATCCGACGGACGAAGTGCTGCACTTGAGGTGTCCTCTTCAAGGCACTCAAGCACGGATCTGGCCTCTGAAAAATCTGTGCTACTCTATCCCTATTATGTTCCTATAAATTACTGAAACTGCACCAGTCTTTTATGATTATCCTGTCTTTTAGAGTCACCAAAATATGATCACAAGTTACACCAAATATCCGATAGAAGAACTAATGAAAACTTGAAGTGCGCTAAATTTTTTTACGAGCTCATTCACAGCTTCGCACCATAACCGGGAATCATTGACATCCAGGGGTGGATCCAGGTTTTTTTCTGGGGTGGCCCAAGGTTCTGACAGGTCTTCTCATATTAGAGATTAAAAGTAAAACACAACAATTAATGTACAAAATATTCTCTTAATTTAGTATGAAAGTTATTAATATTATATTGAGTGATTGAGGCTCCGTGATACACAATATAAAACGAACTTAATGATAACCGTATTAAACATCTTGTTTATTTTTTAAGCGTCTGGAGGGGGGGCACGTGTCCCTAAATCCACCTATGTTGATATCGATTACAGCAAATTTCTCCCACTCAGAATAAAAACGTGTATTAACTGAAGTGATTACACTCAATCGCCTCAATTTAAATAATCAAATTGACTAATACAAATCTTTTGCGGGCAGATGATACACGGAATTCGTTTTATGTGCTGTCCAAAATCCTAACGCGTCCACCTAGACGGCATCTCGTACTAGCAGCTATTATTTACGCTATGTCTTTCCCAGAACAACTCTCATGTAAAGTCTCTTTTAATTTATCCCTCTAAATTATATAAGTCTCTCCCTGAAAGTTTAAAGCAGGAAAGTTGAATTCGTGCATTTAAAATGTACTATACATGACTCCCCTCAATGCAAACTTACTAAGTTAAAGCCTGTAAACTGAATATTTTAAATATTTGAATATCATTTATTTGCTTTCCTTTGTTTACATTGCATTATTTCCATTACTTCTCGTTACGAATTCCACTGTTTTTTAATGAGCCAGGTTCTTCTTTGTAATGGAATTTGCTCCAAGAATGATTCCCAGAACAAAATAAATATATATGTATTTTATTCTAAACATAGATTCCGAAAAGCTTATGACCTAAAAACTGTTGGAGAAAGAACTCTAGCATGAAAAGGCCAGTCTGTTCTCGTTGGCTATGTGTTAAGAACGAAAACTAGTTAGCCGACCGTGACTACGTAATAATTATGGGAACATAGTATTCGAAGAAATTATTGCAGTAAATTAATGTGATATCGAATTCTTAGACCCGAGTGAGTCATGGATTATCAACAAATGTACTGGGAGACAAAATATATCATATATTGACGCATATTTCAATTGCTTGAAGTTGTAAAATTCACTAATAACACATTCTTTGCCAAATTTGAATGAAATAAAAGGTAGAAAAATGGTTTTGGACAAGAACGTCCAATTCAGAGGATTTGCGGTAGTCATTATCAACCGAAAAATACCAGTAAGAAAGGCAAATAAAAATAGCATTGTTTGCAACACTATGTGACCAAAAGCCTCTTGTAATCACGAAAGGATCAAAAATCCAATGCGCTTGAATAAGACTGGAAAATGTTTGCGTTCCAGAGGAAAAGTTTGCCAGCTCAACCATAAGTATGATTATTAAAATGTGGAATTAATAAAAGAGCGCAAACAGAAAATAGACATTTTTGAGTCTATTCTCAACTAACCAATTCGTCTTCTCAGAAAGAGATGTTGATAGAATTAAATTAAGAGGATAATTACTTCTTGAAATCGACTAAAATATGATGGAGAAGTGTAATGCATTCGTAGCCGACAATAAAAGCCCTGGAAGTGAGAATTATTCATTTAAAATCACACAAAATCAGTCGTGAGTGACGATTTAAATGTATTTTAATTTAAAAAATCATTCCACTTTTTCCAAAAGTGGATATTGCCCAGATGGCTTGAAAAATCTATGGAAGGGGAACAACATTTAGAATGTTGGGTGGGAATGGGCGGGTTTTTTTGGGATGTGAGGAAGAGTAATAGAGAAACTAGGCCACTGAATGAGCCTGAGTCACAAAATTGGGACCAGAGAGTCTGCATTTAGTAGTTAGTCGAATTTGATAATGAGAGAGAGGATCACCGAGTGATCTTCGCATGACACTCCGGCTATGATTCAAATGAACATCTAAACACCACCGCAAATAGGGTGGTTTCCTTTTATTTTTTTATAACCTAAATCGAAAGATTATTGCTCCGGTAGTACGCATTTAACGCTTTAGGATTTTTAAATCACGATATCTATTTTTCGCGATTAAACGAAAAGTGAAAATTTTCAACCGCGCGAAAACGCGACGGCTAAGTGGGAATGCTGGGAAAAGTACGTGTGACGTATTTCGGGTTCCAGCTGTCGTCGTGTGAAGTGACCTTGGGGCGAGGCTTTGAGCGCTGATGCGACGCAGGCTGCTGGCAGGAAGCAGAGTACTCTGCTAGCAGGTAGCGCTTGGCTTAAATAAGGATTATTAATACCTTATCAAACGAAGGAAACTTTCCGACCTTTGCCAATTTTAATAGGTGATTATTAAGAGATGTTTCCCTGAGCTCTGTGCCTCATGCATGCATAGGTTATCTCAGACGATGTAAAACTCCTATCTACTCGTATAGAAACTAGGTCCCTGTGACGTCACGTGGAGTGGCATCGCATGGGCGCCAATCTGGCCTTTTTCAAATGTGGTTAAAATTGACCATTGTCATCCATCTAGACTGGGATATCTAAAACCAAATAATTTGTGTATTATGAATACACTAATGGTGGGTAAGGAATCGTAATCAATGCATTTCGTTTTCTTTGATGAAGGAAACTTCCCTATTGGACACGAAATCTCAGGAAAGGGGTCAGTGCTTGATTTAAAGCACCAATCACCATAGCCTTCTTACTTTTGTAACAGGCGTCACCTTAAAGGTAGGGCAACAGAAGAAACATTTCACGGCTAACAAGATTAGAAGGACACGGTTATATCCAACTATCGCCAGGGTCAGTCATTTGCCATAACCCACTCCTATCGTTGGCAGAATAAAGTACACGGCTTATGGAGAAAAATCACTCCTGCCCAACTAGACGCTTTTCATGTTTTAAACTTATTTTGTAATAATGAAATTTTCCTAGCATATATTTATTATCCACCTGTAAATATTCACCTGCATCTCAAAAATAAAAAGTTAATCTAATATTTTCTCAGAGGTTAAAGTTTATATTTTGAGTACTTATTTAAATCAATTCTCAACAAGAATCCATAGTTTTTACTGTAGGAATATTTGCAGCCACTACATGTCGACGACGCATGGAATTTTGTTTATCATTGAAAGGTCCGCAATACAATTCGTCATTTATAATAAGTTTACTCTCTTTATCATTCCAAATACGTCTTCGGTACAAAGGTGCGTTTACACTGTGTAACATGTTATATAAACATGTTATATGTAACAAGTTACTTGTAACATTTGTTTTATATAATATTTGTTTTATAACAAGAGTCCAGCGGGGCCAACAATGCACAAATAATATTTTACAGATTCAGTCCTAGCCGACCCGTCAACCGGCTTTGCCCGCTATGCGCATCAACTCTTTCCTGTAACACGTTAGACATTTTCCCGCATCGTGCGGGAAACCAAAAACTTGTTATGTAACACGAATTTTTGCTGTGTAACAAAATTTTACATGTAACCTGTTACACTGATTTGTAACTTTCTCGTAAAACATGTTACATGTAATTTGTTTATATAACATGCTACACAGTGTAAACGCACCTTAAGGAGCACAGTTCGAAGTGAAGTTGATTTGAGTACTAATACATTTTGTCTAAGATGAAGACTTTCTTTTCTTTTCTGATAGTATTGCAGATAAATATTTCATTGTACATCAATATAAGCTATTCAAAGCTGACATTTTCACGAATTTAGTCTACTTTCCTTAGTATTTCGATGTGAAGTCAAATGCTGAATCCTATAATACGACAAGATACAATGTTTTCCAAAAAATTTGACCCACGATTACGTATACGTTTTCGCTTCTATTGACACAAGCACTGTTCCCCGATACCAAGGTCTTGGGCTTTCAAATAAAATATGTGCACTTGGAGCATGACTTGAAACCATTTATCAGAGGATGACGCACAGGATCAAGATTCACAAGAACAGTATCAGTGTGCTTCGAGCTCTGTTAGTTCGGCTGGGTGATTACTGTAGGACAGAGACTACGCTTAGGCCCATCCAATCCGATGGGGATTTCTTTGGGGAATTTCCTTAAATTTTATGGAAAAAAGTTCTCTTCCAACAGCACCCGCGACACGAAAATTTAACTTTTTCACTTTACCGGATTATCCTTGATGCTGCTTCAGCTGCTCAAACCCAATCTGGCGATAGTCCTGGCCTGAAAGGAGAAAGTTGGAGAGAGTGAGATATTTTTTTCACATGAAACTATACCATCATTTTTTTCTAGTCAAATACTCATACTGGTACGAATAAATGGATTCAGCACTAGCAATTATCCTTCGTTCCTCCTCCCCCCATCTATTTTATATACATTCACATATGAAGGCATGCATTAGGAGTTTTTGGGAAAATACTTTCTGTATATATTATATACTCTATATAATACTACCGATAATTTCATGTTATCATCAAGGAAACATTGGAAATCTTTTGGTCAATGGGCTTCGTGATTGGTCTTGTAATTTGTGGCTATTCTGAACTTGTAATAGTTTATCATGCGAAAAATCCACAGAGGAAAAATCATTCGCCTTGACCGGGATTGGAACCCGGATCCCTCGATTTCCGGCCGAGTGCTTTAGCCAGTTAAGCTACCGAGGCGGCATTCTCCCCTGTGGAAATTTGTGGACTATACCGGACAAGGTGGTATGGACTGCTGAGCATATAGCGGAAAATCGAGGGATCCGGGTTCGAATCCCGGTCAAGGCGAATGATTTTTCCTCTGTGGATTGTTCGCACTATTTGTGCATTGCGGGTGACTCCGTAAAAAGTTATCACCGTGGCTAGTCCCGGTACACTTTAATAAATAGTTTATCATCACTGGCAAGCAATCTTACGTTCGTGGTCAGTGCTGATTTTCGGGTTCCTCAGCCGCGTTGGTTGTTTTTGGATGACAACAGTTTCGACAGCTCTCCTCTTATTTCTCCAATCATCTTATCTTTTCTAACTAGCGTATTTCTTCTCTTTCACATCCTTCTTTACCCGTTCCATACATTTCATTTGAGGTCGTACTTGCTCGTTCTTGCCATCTACTGTTCCTCTACGATTGTCTTCACCAGACCATCATGTCGTAAGTTAACGCCTATCAGATTGTTCCATCTTGAAATAATTATATATTTTTACTTATGATACTTAATAGAGAACAGATAAGCTTAGTAGAGCACGTGCAAGGTTTCTCGACTAGTGAGGTGATAGACAAAAAATTTAACAAATATGAAAAGGCCCCATTGTTGGAGTAAATTCGTAGGTGACAACCGCCTTCGCCTTCCACAAGACGACTGTTTAATTTACAATGGCTACATTTGAATGGCAAGAAGACGATTTTAGGCAATACATAAAAATATTTTAAATGGATAATAATAATAATTAGTCTTAATTGGGTGAGATTGGGACTCCCACTTTCCACATAACCCCTCATCACACCATAAATATTTTCAGAGGAATATATACTCAAGTTAGTCTTGAAATTTAATAAAGTCCAATTAGTAAAAAAGAGGCATAGAAGAATACTTAAGAAAACAAAAAATGCAAATTGAACAAAGTTACAGCTAAGACAGACTAAAAAAACTAATGACAGCTAAGGGTACAAGCCTAGAAGGAGGGAAACAATTTATCAGACGCTACATATGGAGCGTGCTTCTCCATGGGAGCGAGGCTTGAACGCCGACAGGAGCAGACGAGTCAAGAGAGGAAGCATTCGAAATGTGGTGCTACCGAAGAAAAAAGAAGATAAAATGGATCAACCGGATAAGTAAGGAGAAATTGATAGAAAAGAGAAATCTTCTAAAAACCATAGAGATAAGACGGGACAACTTAGTCGACCACATTATTAGGCATGATGGCATGATGAAAACCATTGTAGAAGGACATCTGGAAGGGTATAAGGGCAAGGGACGGCCCCGAATGAGTTACAAAGGACAGATTCTAAAAGATGTAAAAGAGAAGAAATAGGTGACTATGAAAAGGCTTGCAGATAAGAGAGCAAAATGGATAGTTGCGTCAAACCAATCTTAGCATTTTTGACCAATGATGATGACTTGAAATCTATTTTTTTTAATTAAAATACTCTAGCATATGCCATTATCGAATAATGTGAATGAAATCAAAGCGTGACGACAAGCTAGCAAATACAACTGAGCAAAATTCAAAAGAAAGCCATTAAATTTCGCTCGGTGTGTATTTCTTTTTCTTTTATTATTGATGGCATCCGCCTGTGGCAAAACTGAGTTTAAGCAGCTGATAACATTCATTTCACCCCCAACGTATGTTGGTTACCATATTGAATCACCATTGCTTAAAATAAATCGGAAAAAATTCAATGGAACATTAATTTGTGTTAAAGGTATGTTTAGTTCTAAGTATATCTAATCCTTAGTTGTTATAACTTCCGCGACTTTTCGGTTTAATTTGCATGCTCGTGTAGTGACTATACTTTCAACCACGAAATTTATTTTCAAGGAAATAATGATGTTGAAACTATGAGGGAAACACTTGGAAATAAAATCAGATTTTATTTTCGATACCATATTTAAAAGCACAAAGATGACTTTCCAAGAACCGATAAGTGTGGAGGCATGGAGAAAATTATTTTGAAAAAACTAAGATGAACACGATAGACCAACCGCAGCATGGAAGAAAATATGAAAAGAAATCAATCAGAAAAATGGTCAACAGCCGGAGGAAAGTACTTCAGTACTTGCCTTTATATCTATTTAACTACATAATATTTAAAACTTCATACGTACAATTAGATGATAAATACATTCACAAATTATTTATTTACAGTTTATCAATTTTATTGTTCAATTTTATGTTCATTGTTGCCATCTTTTACTTTTATTCCATAGATCAATCACTTTAAATCATATAACTTTTACCTAAAACTAATGCTTACATTTAAGTAATCCACAGATGAAAAACTGACATAGAATTAAGATAAATGAATAAAATAAGATTTTATGCTTTCCGGGCGACCTATGTGAATAAACTTCTCTCAGAATTCCCACCGGGCTAAAAACTCCATCTCTGCCGACATTTCGAACTCCGAGTAGGAGACCGAAACGTCGCAAGAAATGGAGTATTAACTCGGTGGGAATCCCGAGAGAAGTTTTCTCAAATGTCGTTCGTTTTCCTCTACAAATTCGAGCCCCAAAAACCAAGGTTTAAACAAATGAGACCATGTCTCTCGGTCACTACAGGATAACAATTATAATCGCGTTCCGAAAAGACAATGCAGACCCCCTTAATTTGACTACGAGAGAATTTCATCGGGCTATTAGGATGCACGTCGGACTCGAGGTCGTCCCGAAGGAAAGAATGCAACGCAGGGCATTAAAAGAGCCGACAGCGGGGGCGCTTCCCCTGCAAATTGCATGCAAATGGGTTAACCCGTTCGCACTAATTACATTATTGTATGTGTGCACCGTGCTCCTAGTCGGGACAAAACATTCCCTGCACGTTCTCGACTTCCACCCTTTCTGCCCGATGCGATTATATCGTCTATGGAGGACGAGGGAAAAGCATCGTTTATTCAGTTGCGAAGAGGGCAAGGTCGTACTGCTGCGGTACGGGCCGAAAAATCAAGACGCCTTCCACACATCACGGGCGGATCTCCGGCCTCACGGCGTGATGAAGGAGAGAGACATCAACGGATGGGAAGAAAAGCTAAGAAAAGGCAGCTAAGGTGAGCATTTCATAAGTGATCTTAATAGGCAACGCATAGACTGCATTTTTTATAAAGTGACAGCAAGGGGCACAATAGTTAGAGCAAACTGGAATGACTTCTGGATTTAAATATCTGGGAATTTAAACGTACTTAATTATCATCTGTCTACAAATCTAAGGGCCATATTCCAGAACGTCACTCACTCCGAGTGATCACTCGTACTCATTCGAGTGATCACTCATTCTCAGAATGAGTGTGAACGTTGATCGGTATTCCAAGAACGCACTCACACTCCACTCATTTGAGGGTCAATATCGATACAAGTAACTGGGGATTGCTAGTTACTATGACGTGTTTACACAACAAAAATGACGAACGGTAATAATCAGCGGCAAATGTAAACGTAAATGAAAATGTCCACTAACGCAAGGTTTACTGACCAAGAGGAAGATTTGGCGATTTCGTTAGTTTTGAAGCATAAATCGACAATAGAAAATAAGAAAACAGACGCGCATACGTCTGCAGAGAAGAAAAAAAGCTGGATGAAGCTGGAAGAGGAATATAACGCCACTAAAGCCACGTCAACGCGTCAAAGTGTGTTGCTATGATATTAGCCATTGCACTGTAAACAATTGATTTTGTAAAAGATACAGTCTCAGGTGTACTTCCCCAAAATGGACCCTTCCTCGACCCAAGAAACGCGTTCCTCTTCGAAGTAAAAAAATATTGTAGTACGGTCTTGCAGTGGGAATCTAGTCCTAACACCATAAACGAAACACGACGATTTTTAGCACACATTTTTGCTTATTTGATAACAACATTGCTAGGAGAGCCAAAATACTTTGTAATAGTAGAAGTGGAAATAGGAAGTACCTAACGTTGACAAAAGAAAAATACTTTTATCTACTTTGATTGATGAAATAATATAATAAAATGTTGGTTGTTAAGTAATGTTTAGTCACCGATAGTCGGCTATGTATTAGTGAAATTCGGCGATATGAATATAATTTCATCTTAGAAATTTAAATAACTGAATTTATTTTGGCCAAGTGTTTCTAATTGTTTGTCCAATCAAGTTGATTATGAACATTTTCCTGGCATCATAAGTAATTGGAAGATTATATTAGATCATTTGACTATCAAACAATTATCCAACGAGTGATGACCTTTGTTGCATTGCCTCACTTGTACACAAGTTTTCATTAAAAATATAAAAAACCATTGATTTCCATCTTTGAGACAACGGAGGAATATCACACTCATTCTAGGAAAGAGAGACTACCTCAACCAAATAGGTGTCTAAGGCAGCGTTTCTCATCGGTCGTAAGTTTAAACCCTCAGAAAAGCTATAAAATCCAGAATTCATTCCAAGTAGCTGAAGCTAAGGTATCGCACCCCTTACTGGTCACTATAAAAAAAGAATACTGTGTTTTCATTTAAAAAGATATTCACGATACGTTAATGCGCCAATAACTTTTCTTTTTTCCTCGAATCATTTAATAACCGCAACTGTTGAGCCATTTGTAGTCTATTATTATTGTAGTTATAATAATATTGCCAGTTATTTTTTGACGAGTTTTACTGTACACTGCTGATTTAAAAAAATATTTATCTTGTCGCTGCCATTCCCTGAGCCTCGATATATTGAAAATTTTTATACTACTGGTTGTACTTAAAGGGAGGATGCAGGAAATGATTTATCTATCAAAAAAATGGTGTTGTATAGCACTGTTAGTCCATGAACGAGCGGTGGTTACCATTCCCCCCACCCCTATTGGACGCAATTCCACCCCTTTCCCTCGATCTTCCCCCACCCCCACCCTGGCCTCCCTCTCCTCCACCGCCTCCGCGGCCCCAGCTCCGGCGTCCCTTCCAGCGAGGAGTTCTCAGTGAGCGCTCAGTCACACGCTATTCGGTTTGCCAAGAGGACGCTCCGTGGTAACTTCCGTGCGTCGCATCCAAATACAGGTTGAAAAGAGGGGGAGAAGCAACTTCTGGGATATCGCAGTTCGCGAGGACGTCCTCCACGACACCGTTCGCCGCCAACGGTGAGTTTCCGCGGCGTTGCCCACCGCTAACTGCCGACGACTCCAATCGTCTCCGGTCGGTGGATCGGTTGTGAAGTGTTAAAAGTGTGGTTTTCATGGATTATTGTGTTTGGAAACAAAGCGGAGTTGATTGTTACAGTGTCTCCAGCGTCCTATAACCTCAATACACGAGAGTACACGTCAAACAAGGTTGTTACTTTCAGGGAACTGTTTTTCGGTTGGTGCTACGCATGAATAATCTTACATTGACCATTTTCAGTTCCAATATTATTCATTTTTTTATTATTTCCTCCCATTTCATCGCGGTTGTCACAGCATCGATGGAATCGTTGTCTTCTTCAAACTGTGGTTTTGTGTTGTGACTTTTTAACGCTACTGTTATAAGTCAGTTTTACAAAAAGGCTAGTTGAGCAATTTTTCTTTCGGGTATTTTAAGAAGTGATTATATTTATGCATATCATTTCGCTTTCCTGAAGTTGCTTTATCCCGTCAGAGTGTAACATTTGTGATGATAATCAAAATGGTTGGAATACCGTACTGCATCTACTTCGAGGTCCCTGGCGCAAATATTTAACCCCTAACTACTTTTGGACCTAGTTTTCATTTGCTTAAGATTAAGCACTTTCTCCCTCTTCTAAAGGTTGGCCTAGTTGCTTTAGCCATGAGTTCAAACACTCTCTACCTTCAGCGATATGACATTATGTGCGAAGATTATAGTGACTACACAGTGCCGATAAATTCTGAGTTATACGCATAAATATTTGGAAATAATCTGTTCCTGTTTTTGAGAAGGACTGACTCTTCATAAAATTCTTATGTCCGACACCTGACACTCAATTTTAAGACCATTAAGGATTTTATGCCATTGTGGCGAAAATATATTCGCAATATTTTCGCCATATAATTTAAACTTATGAATACGCAAAGAACGAAATAATTTCATCGCTAAATTTTTCTTCGCAATGTTTGTAATCGTTCCTTCTGTAGTTTATATACCGAATCTTCTAAACAATCATTGAAATCACCCGCTGCGCTATATGGGATGCCTATGTACATATTACTCCCAATGCATTCGACCCTCAACTTCTCTGAACATGAGATGTTCCTGGGAAGCCACAGACGACCTAGGGAAAGGGTAGGCGATACCGTCTACTCACAGTGAGTGAGTTATTTTCTCACGGAGCGGCGAAACTCTGTACCAAGGCAATTTCACCCCCTTCCTACGCAAATCGGCCTTCAAGGTGAGTGCTTCGTATGGTAGGGTGTCTGCGATGAGTTCACATTGGCGCCACCGTGGTCTGAATGTCAAATAAAATTTAATAGGCAGGTTAAAAATTAGCTTGGGATAAATGTGATGATTTTCAAAAGTACTACAATGCTCTTAAAGTTTAATATGATCAGTCAGGAGGATTACCTATGGTATGAAATGGTGCAAGTAAATCGTACGAACGATTACAGCAAAAAGTTATTAAAGTAAATTATTCTTGGTTGTCTTCTCTCTGAGAACTTAGCAAGATTCTGTAGAATTTTTATTTCTAGCGATAAAATTTGCTTTTTAATAAGGGTCATGCACAAATTTGGAAACATTAACATACCGTAAAAAACTGTTTTTAGCCTATTTTTCTACCATTAATTTCCCTAACTGAAGCATTTAAAATATCCCAGGGAATCGTCAAATCTTCCGGGCATTAGCATTTCTAGGTAGGGCAAAATAAAAACTAATATCAAATAAATATCGCCCATCTTATGTGCTACATAGTAACGAGTAATTATGTAATTACGTATATAAATATAAGAAGTAGATTGTGAGGATATTTAATCTGAGCCTTGTTAGGTTTCCGGTTTCATTCTGCGGTGACTAGTTGTAGGGAAATATAGTTAAATTCGTAGGTTCCACACTGATTATATATTGATTGACACCTGCCATGGTTTCCATACACTTATCATCATTAAGGCCCGTATTGGAATGAGAAGTAATTTTCATGAAGATGATTTGTTACATCGAAATCCGGACCATATTAAAATTTACTCATTAAAAAAATGAATAACGACGATGAAAACATCAATTTAAATAATAATTTACCACGTAATATTTTCAAAAATAGCATGCCTAATCTATTTCAGATAAAACAAAAACGACTAAGGAGAAGGGATCATTCAATTTTTCGGACAGATACATATATTAAATAATATACTTTTTTAGGAAAATAAGCTTTAATAAAATATAGTCATATAATATATTAAAATAGCATGCGTAATCCATTTAGTAACTAGTATTTTCGATACCTCACAACAAAAACGACCAAGAAAAAGGGGTCATTTAATTTCTTAGTACGAATACATGTATACAACAAACTTTTCTTTTAGGGAAATAAGCTTTAATAAAGAAATAAATCGTAGCATATTGCCAAAAATAGCATTTCTATTCTAATTAGGAAAAAAAAACAAAAAAATAGTATTTTCGATAATCCTCGCGAATTAAAATGGAAAAGTTTGGAGCACCTCGTCGTGATTCCACCTCAATGACACGTGATGCAGTGATGGATTCCACCCCTTCTCAGTGACCTCCTTCCCCTCCAACCCCTTCCACGCCCCCTACTTCCTACACCACTGCTTTGAGTCACCACGCCCTCCTCCACCTGTAGCGAGCGGGTCCGCCTGTCTGGCCGGGCTCCTTTTGTCGCCGGCACACTCTTCACTGTTTATTTGTTGTGAAAATGCCCGCCGAGCCGATTGGAGCTTCCGCCGCCGCGCGCCCGGTGGCATTGCTTCGCCACCCGTACGTATCTCCAGTGCCGAAAAGCGATCGCTGCCAGCCAGTGGCAGATCCAGAGAAAGGCTAAGGGTGGTGGTGATAGTGTAGTGGTCTATTGGTAACAGAACACTGTTCCAGCACTGGCTAAGAAAAGATATAATAGGGTAGTTTCCTTCATCAAAGAAAACGAAAGGCATTGTTTGCGATTCGTTACCCAACATTAGTGTATTCATGATATATAAATTATTTGGTATTAGAAATCCCAGTTTAGACGGATGTTAATAGTAAATTTTAACCTCATTTGAAAAAGGTCAGATTAGCGCCCATGCGATGCCACTCCACGTGACGTCACAGGGACCTAGATTCTATCTGAGTAGTCAGGAGTTTTACATCTTCTGAGATTACGAATGCATGCATGTGGCACAGAGCTCAGGGAAACATTTCTTTATAATCACCAATTAAAATCGCCTATGGTCGGAAAGCTTCCTTCGTTTGATAGGGTATTAATCGTAATACTAATTCTTATTTAAGCCAAGCGCTACCTGCTAGCAGCTACTACTACCTGCTAGCAGCCTGCATCATATCTTTCGAATTAGGCAATTTAAAAAAATGAAAACCACCCTATTGTCAAAAAACACTGCTATCAATTTTGGTAACTTAAAATTTCTAATGAATACATTCGTAACCAAAAGAAAAAATTATTTTTATGTGAGCGTTCGTAACTTGTAGTTAAAAAACACACTGAATAATATTCCGCTCGCTAAAAAAGTTAAGGATAGTGCATTCCGGCAGTGCTAATTTTGCCATGACACCACCGCTACCCTCCCCCCCTGGATATCCAATTTACATAAGATAAAATGGTAATTTTGTTCGGACCTCTACTACTATTGGGAGGTTACCCTCCTGGCCATACATCCAGCTCCCCCCTTGTCTCTATTATGAATCCGCCACTGTTGCCAGCTAACTCCCATCAATGGGATCGTTCAATCGAGATCCGAAATCGAAATTCAATTTTTCTTGAGTTGATGGCGTCATTAAAGCTTTGGCTAATTTAATCTATCAGGTAGAACCTTTCTCTGAGTTAAGTAATCGCCACCGATAGAGTAAACGTCAACAACCACAGGAGGGCAAATCACAAGTTCGAGAAGTAACAGAGACGCGGTGACACGCAAGACATGAGTTCGTGACGTCATCAACTTACGTGCAAAAAGGTTAAGGCCGTCGATTTTTCCTCGCAAATATGTTTGAGGAGTTAGCGGCGGGTATAAAACCGGAAAAATATAGGTTTCTTTTTTTCAAACTTTACCACATTCTAAAATTAAAAGAACTGGTGAAAAAGCCTATTAACTGCTTTCGATCATGTAAACAGTAGAAGACAGTATTCAGTTAATAGGGCATAACATAGGTACCAACATTATACATTTTCGAAATGAGTCCTGAGGAGCTTTATCTGGACCACTTATCTATGTCATACGTCTAATGAGTCACGCTGCGAAAAAGCAATGAGAAACAATCACGTCATGAATTGGCTCCTCATGTGAAAATAAAAAATAAAAGTGCGATAACAGTGGTGCGGGTTAACGATAGTAACAAATGCCTCAATGGTAAGGTGTACGTGGGAGCAAAGCTGTTTACGTGCTGGTACTTAATGTTGCTGCAAATTAAACTGGAGAACTACCTAATATTCTTGACGTAAGGGCAAAGTATGGCTCCATTATGCTGAAATTGAGAATACATTAACTGTGTATCTGCGAGAGGCATTTCGGAAAATTAAAGCAAGAATAGAGTTTTAACTGCTTCGGTACCAAAAATCAAAATGGATAGACAAAAAAATGATAATTTTCGAAAGAATGACACCATAAAAACAACCTTTTTTGAGTAACTCTATTGAAATAATTTTATAAACCATGGATTGCAAATACACCCAATAAACTTCATAAGAAATTTAACGTGGTTTTGAAATTTCTCTCTAATAACAATGTTCTTCAACTGATTCTAAAGAAATACCGATGGATTTTCTATAAATTGTGAGAAAAATTACTCTGGTTGATTTCTCGTCCCAAATACATTCGAATCATTGTAAAAATCATATCTATGGAGGCTTGGTTTAAAAATACTTTTGGAAAAATTAATATTGCATGAATATTTGGTAAGAAAAAATTAAACCTAAACAGGGATTCATAATCATACAGGAATAAAACTGATCTGCTTTAGTAGAAATAAAAAATAGTGCCTTTCAGATACGAATAGTTTCGTTGACGATAGAATAAAGTTAATAAATAAATCCAATTGCTCTCAGCATTCGTCAGTTCTATGGCTGACTTCGTAAATAGCATTCTCCAATTCCAATTAGTCATGTTGAAAAACGCGAATAGCTAGTTCTCCACCTGGGACAATAGATATAGGTCAGCGCTTCGATTGGTTTCGTGGAAGAGGGGAGAAAGGATGGGAAGTGTGTACGAAATGCATGCTCGTGAGGCGTTTGAGTGAAGCGGACGAAGATTGAGCTCAGCCTCGATGATTCTCACTTGTTTTTCTCGATCACGGGTCACGTGACGGCCGCGCCAGGCAGCGTAACGGTGATGTGAAGTGGTGCAAATTCGACTCCAAAGTGAGAACCCGTGGGAGAACGGCGTCCCTGTAATTTCGTCACCTGCTGCTTGAATCGCATTTGAGAGGCATGATTAATCAGGGTGGCCACTCGAATATCAAGGTGATTATACCTCATGAAGGATACGCAATTTTCCACTTTTACAAAATATTTTAATTGGTTGGCTACTTTTGATGATACACTGCTATCACTCGAATATTTCATCAAATTGAATTAAAAAAAAAAGTCCAAATAAAAATTTATTTGACACTATAAGATGGAACAGTTCTACCACGACAGAACAGTGTGACCTTGGAGCCTTTTTTTTTCGTTTTGATTTTACCAGACTATTCCAGATTTTCCACACTAAATTCGTCATTTTCCAGGCAGAAAAATTGCTTGTTGTTTTCTCACCAAAAATTGTATCTCACCAAATACTCATATTTATCGGTGACTAAAATGTGTTTATGTGTAGGCAAATGTTGACCTCGAGTAATATCTTGTAGAGAAATGCACGTTCACACTAACGGAGCACCTTCTGAATTGCATGTTAGCTAAAAAGCTAACTAGTTAGGTAAGATAATAAGGAAGAATTATCAATTTAATTTCATAGCAAAAATTATTTTGCCACTCTTCTTAGTCATTTTTATACATAACTTTCAAGACAAAACGTAATTCCCTAACTTTCCCAAAATTTCCAGGATTTTTATTGTTTTGCGAATGGCCACCCCGTTAATGTTAGAGGATCTTCTCTTTTCTTGACGTGTTAACGGTTTGCAAAAAAAAATGCAATGGCTCTTCTTAAATTTCTTGAATTGATGAATTATTGGATTTATAATCAATTTCATTAAGATATTGAAACACTTCAAAGGTTTTCCATTTTTTTCCATTCAATACGAAGCAATTTCATGAAGTCACGCCTTAAATTATCCATGTTCAATATTTTAAAGTTAATATTTATCATATTCAAATCTTCTAATCGATTTTGGACGACGTAGCAACCTCTTTGGCTTTCCTTATTTTTTATATGTTGTCGCAACAGCCCCCGGCTACGAGAGAAAAAAAATTGTAGTGATCCATATAAAATTATCTAGCGTACTAAAGGAACAACACGCCCATGATAATTTACCTTCTCTGAACCTACCATTAATACACAAAGCGAAGAATTCAGGTTGAGTAATGGATGCTAACCTCATAAATTACAAACCGCGAATACTTTTCCCTTCTCTCTTCAACGTAAAGAAGGTCCGCTGAGAAATGATATAGCCGTGGTGCCATCGTACACGTGGCTTATCTTAAATTGAATAATATCGTTAATAGATAATTTCAGGAAAATTAAACACAATCATAAATTATACGTCAAATTCTTAATTTATAATAACTTTATTTAATTTCTAATAACTTTATAAAATTTTCTAATCATTATTTGACCATGTAACCACGTCACTCCCTCGATTATACTCACTTTTAAAGATACATATGTATGATATGTAAATAAAACTCTTCTCTTCAAGATAAATAAATTTAATAGGGATACTAATACGTTATACAAATACACATTAAACATTTAAGTTTACACTGAAGTTCGAACCAGAATGAAGTAGGCGAAGATATGTTTACTCTGAGGATAGAATGAGAATAAAAGTAGAAGGAAAGAAGACCGCAGGTGGACGAGCATCGTATACAGGTGGACTGGAAAACACAAAACAGAATCCCGACGGAATAGCATGCGTCGTTTCACAACCGCGAAGGTGCATGCATGTTTCATGAGTGAGCGGGGAATTGCAACCAAGAGGGAATGAATGAGGCGATGATAGGGGACATATCCGCGAGCAACGAGTCCTCAGCTCACTTTCAAGAGCGGTCCATCGGCCCTCAAATGGGCAGACCACATCATCTTATCTCCTGTAATTTGCATCCAAACGGTGGATTGGGTCACCCCATTGAATTCGCGGGTCACGGGTGGAAAACATTTCGAATCCCTTTCCTTTCCGTTTCCAACGTTCACACATTCAATGCGGATGATATTTTCGCCGTAACCTCCAATGACGGATGGGTGATTTTGCTTCATAACGGTGGTGTTGGAAGTAATACAACAGAATTTGCATTTTTTTGTTTCTATTTCACGCAATTTGTAAAAAACGATAATGACATACATGTATGCCACCCGTCACCAGTAATTGACAATTCACGCAACCCGCATTACACACTTGCAATTTTACTTGTATGAAGGAGTAAACTTTTCATATTTCCGTTTATAATACTTCTTCTACCGTTGATGCCTTATATTAATGACGGAAATATCTTGGAATTAGTCTTTACGTGTAATTTTTTTGTTTCAAAGGCCGTAGATTTAATTTGTTCAAGTCACAGAAGTAGAACACACGATGAACGGCAAGAAAAATATAAATTTATGGAATAAATATTTTTTTTAATCAAAGCAAATCTGTTACCTCAGATTTATTGCAAAATTGAAACATTTCAATAAAAATTCTTACAAATTTTTATGATATATTTGAAAGCAAGGCCTTAGACAGAGCCCTGGTTGACCTTCACATTCTGGGCAAATCGTAGTCACCGTCCTACGGATGCCTTCACGGTTAGCGGAGAAATGAAGAGCCTGCGTCATTCCTAAAAACCTATCACGGCACATTTTCGCCCCGAATATCGGTACTCGCACTAACTCTGACCTCCTCCAATCGTTAGAAATCGTGTTAACCCTAATTGTGCCCATGTGGAGAAGAAGGCCCAGCCAAGTTTCCAGTTCTCCCTGCCCAAAGGTTTCCAACCCATTATGCCCTTAGTGAAGGCCCTGAGGGTCCGCTGGACCGCTGAGAAAGAGGTCCGCTGAGAAATTACGTGACCTTGGAGCCATCGTACACCCTCCTAGTGTTAAATTTATTTACGAAAATGAATGAATGATATTATGATTTAAAAAAAAAACGTAAATTGAAGGACAATTTCTTATTTTCTAATAGATTTTTTACAATTTTTACACACAACCCACTCGATTATCCTCAATCTTTGTGATAACTATGTATTATATGCAGATGCATTTCTCCTCTACAACGTAAATAAATTTTATAAGGGTGCTATTTCCGTAAACATCAATAAGTATTAATATGCCTATCATGCATATAAGTTTACTCTGAAGTTTGAATCAGTATTAAAGCAGTAGGCACAAATTGGCTTCTCCGTTTGAAAAAGAAATTTTTTTCATTCTTATTTTTACACGCTGAAAACGCCAAAGAAATTAAGCGAATTTTCTGTCTTGCCGGAACCTTAATCTGGGGCGTGCTCTACCTCCACCAGTCAAAGCCGACAATTTGGTTGAATCGCTAATTGAGAGGGCAAATTATAACAAAAATATACAGGGAAGTAGTTCATTACAATAACATATCAGATTGCATCACACAATTTTTAATGAGCCACTAACATTTGAACGCAATACTTCATCCGGATTTATAATTTTCAGAAGGTTGCAAATTGCATATTTATGGTCTTAGAACTATGGTAATTGAAAACAATGGGATATATTTTTTATTATAACATGCAAACCACTATTGAAAGTACTAAAAATATGACTGTTTGAAAATTTTCTTGCAATATAAAATAAAATATTATGCATCATCTGTAAGTAAAGTAAACGTCTAAGACAATTATTTTCAATACATGCAAGCTTGAAGAGTGTTATGATTTGAAGCGTCCGGTTTTATATTCTAGTCCGAAGATTATATGTTTGTTATCTAGCGTACAGTACGAACCACACGCTCGTAATAAGTTCCCTTCTCTAAGCCTACCACTAATAAATAAAACGAAGAATTCAGATTGAGTAATAGATGCTAACCTCATTACTTTGTGCCTGTAGAAACGTCAACTTGTAACGGTTTCTTATGTGTAACTGAGAAGCGATTGATTTAAAAACAACTCTGCTGAAAGAGGAAATGCAATAGTGTTGGTGGAATTTTTTATGAATCAAGATTCAATTTCTCAATGTCCCTACTATATTGGTTAGGGGTAAATAAATCGACCGATACGAGGCGCCTATGCACAAGGGTCTAGGATATGACGCGATAACGTGGCATTGGAAAAACTAAAGGTAGAGATGATAAGTTTACTAAAGGTACATTGCTACGGAAAAAATCAATAAACACAACCAATTGTGACAAAATCGCGTTAGTTCTCAAAGGCATTTAAAACGATAAGTGATCACAAAATCCGTTTCATACGCCCGTACATAGATACTGAAGAGAAATGAGAAACAATAGAAGTAATTATCAGTGTATTTCTATAAGCCTTGTTAATTTTAGCCATAAATTTTCTGGGTTGAAGCGAAATACATCATATTATTTCGATTTTCGACGATAACGACGCACCGCCATACGGAAACTCACGACTGATTTCGCGTGCCTTGCGGATTTTTATACTTGACTCTAATCAATTTCTTTCAAATAAATTGTATAAATATTCCCGCTCAAGATAAAAATAATTAAAAAACATAGATATATATTAAAATTGATCAAAATTAAGAAAACCTGAAGACAACGATAAGTTCGGAGTCTTAAAAATTTACACCGCAGTAAAAGTTCGGCAGTCGATTTCAGTTTATTTCCGTCGAGTTATGGCACTCAAAATTAATAAACATGGACCACTTTATAAGCCAATCAGAAAAGAATGAATGCTTTCGATTCCGGGATTTGGCAGAGCGTGCTGTAGTTCAAATTGACGGATATAATTAGAAACAAAAAAGAGGAGATGGGAGAGATCTGTAGAGCTCTTTATGCCACGGAAGAACCCGGAGGATAGGCCATGGCAATATCAAGACATGGCAATTACGTGAGGAATATGACAGAGGGAAAAGTTGAATAAAAAGTTCCCCGAAGAAGACCAAGGGGTACGTACATGTTATCATAGGATGGTGCTGTTTTGAATATTGTTTAAATGAAAACAGAATTAATTACAGTTCTGCTCTCTTAACCGTTCGACAAGGCAGAAACCTGCCGTTGACATTGGTCCACTCCTAACGAAAAGCGCCGAGGAGACCAAGGCTGAACGTCCCATCCGACGGACAGAGGGCTGCACTTGAAGTGCCCTTCACAAAGCCCTAAACAGGGATTGGGTAGCCACTTAAAAGTCTCTGCCACCTACAGTCAAATTGCAGTGCTGCGAAATATTCTAAGCCAAAGAAAAAAATTAATAAACTGTGACAAAACGTTGTTAGTTTTCTAAGGAATGTAAAACGATGCTCGAAAATCTTTATCATACCTATATCTGAACAGAGATACTGGTGAGAAATGATACACTTGAGAAGTAGTTATCAGTATGTATCTATAACCCTTATTAATTTTTACCATTAAATTGCAGAGTAAAAGTGAAATAAAGTAGGGTACAAGGGAGAGGAGAATCAGGGAATTGAAATATCTAGCTTGGAAAGTAAATAAATAAGAAGGTCACAGTAAACCAATCTCAGGAGAACAATACCAACCAAACTATCTTCCTATGATTTACTAAAACCGCTCCAATCTTTTACAATAACCCTGTATCTTTGGCATATTAAGAAGGACACGAACCAGAAGAGAATCAGGGAACTGAAAAAAACTAGTTTGGGAAGAGTAAGAGGGTTACTGTATACCAATCATAATATTACAATACTATGAGATGGGTGTGATCTCACAGATCTCACATTAAATAGCATTGTTTACCACAACCAGCCAGTTCACAATAAAATGAATATTTTGAGCATTTGCTTGTGTGGTGAGTGTAGTGTTATGTTCGCGTTAGCAGAAACTTAAATACTATTACAATTGATAACATTTTGTTTAAATTCCTTTATACATAACATAAGATAGGAAAATATTTGCAATTTGTCCACATGTAGGGAAACCCAGGACGGAACGGGTTGACGGGGTAGAATGAGATAAGCGATTTTTAAGTGCGAAAAAAGCGGCAATAACTATAACTAGTCCATATTGGTGTTGCTTAACTTATAAGCAACACCAATCTGGACTAGATATAGATATAGCCGCTTGCGCAGCACCTTTTTTCGCACTTAAAAATCGCTTATCCCGTTCCGACTCGGGTTCCACAATTTTATTTTTATTCATATCAGAATTTTATACATTGTTTTGTGTTGAAATAAGCAATTTTCCTAATATTCATAATTTTTTTTAGTTTCCTTTTCTATTCATTTTTTAAAATACTATGCCCTGTTTCCTATACTACTTAACACTTCTCCGTATTAAGCAGTAAAGCATACAGCTAATTTGTAATCCACTCGTCCTTCTGAAGGTACGTTCACCTCCTCATCCTCCAGATACGCTCAATCCACCGCCCTGCCAATCCCACAAGGTCACTCACTGGTAGGGACTATCTGAACTATAGGCAAGACGAAAAGCCATTGTCCTCTCTTTTACGCTTTATCTAGGAAACAAGACGGATTTTTTTGTTGTTTACTTGAGATACTTCATCTCTTTGTATCCTTTGTCAGTGTACAGAGAAAATAAACAAGCGATTGTTGTGCTTTCAGCGTCTTTACTCTCGTGAAAGCAAGCCTAGCAAAGCTATAGTAGAACGTTATGTTGCGTCAAGAAGGTTGCTGACCCAAATCCGTAATGATCTCATTCTCTGCAGCGGAAACAGGCGAAACCACGAAAAAGAAAAGGCCGTGAGTTGCATTTCTCTCAATGGTTTCACCTATTGCTGCAGGGTATCGGGCGACCATAAAGGTGGAATTAGAAATACTTACGAGAGATAGAAAGAACTGGACACAATGTCGCGGTGTAATTTAGGTTTCCATCGGTAAAATTCTCTAGTTGACTGGATAAAATACTTAATATTAGTCTCTCTACTCACTACTAATCGTTTGGACGACAAAATAGCGGATGAAGGACACTTAAACGCGTTGGTTGCGTTCTATACCGAAATTAATATTTTTTTTAATTATAATAACTTTTACCCACCACAAATTGAAAAATTAAACTCACTATTCAGGTTTAGTTACATCATATGAAGGTATTAAACTTAAATACTTTAGGTATATCATGTGAAGGCCAGGTATTGTATATGCAGCAATAAACTAAATTCGTCGACTAATACCAAAAACTCAACGCCAATCTGTGATTAAATAAAAGGTTAACAATCAAGAATAGGCTTTTCTTTGTTAGATAATATTTATTGGCTATTGCCATCGAATTTTGCGGGAAAAAATAATTAATGGCTAAAATTAATTAATTTTTATAATTTTCACTGAAAATTTGCATGAAGAAACGATGGTATCCGATTATTTTTTTATTTTTGTTGATCATCCCTCATCAATGGTCTAACAATGAAGAGGATCTTTGTCTCTACAGTTATTTCATGTCAATTTTGGATCGTGGTTAGCTGTCACAATCAATCGATTTACCACCACCAAACAATGATAATAATAACGATAATAACATTATGAGTCGATGCACAACGTTGACATCAGAAGTAACCACTGCAGCGTCGGAGGACGGCTATAATGGTTCCAATCATGGCTAGCACATGACGCAAGGAGCAGATGACCAATGTTTCCATTCATCGAAAGATCGATCATGCCTAATACGCAGCAATCATCAGCATCAAGCGGCCATTGCCACCTTCTTTCTGCGCACTACTCTCTCTGGCGAGGCAGCCTCAATTCGCAGCTCACTTTCGGCAGGACGATTGTGGCGACTTTACGACGCTAAGAACGAGAGCTGTGCGGTATGTTAACTGTTCTTTCCCATAAATTGGAACACGGGAAAGAAAGTCACACAAAAAAATTACCCGGTGAACGATGAGAGCCAAGTATATAGTGATATTTAAGCCCTCTAAAATTCCGCATTATTCCTACATAACGAATACGGAACGTTGGAATATCGTTAAAGTAAAACCTGAAAGCTTTTTCACAAATATACCGGGATTTTTAAACAAAACAAATAGGGAATCCGATCTCATAATTTGTCACAGTCAAATAAATTTAGCATATGCAATGATTATTCGATACCTACCTCCACGGCAAAAACACTCAACAATCGCCCACCTAATCAAATCTGCTCAACTAGTAGCCCAACAATACGAATCTGCTCAGCTGGCAGTGTCCGGGACATAAACGCTCACCTCTAAGCTTGGGGAATAAGAGATGAGCCTCCGAACACTGCCAGCTGAGGGGATTCACATTGTTTGGCTACTAGATGAGCGGATTTGATTAGGTGGGCAATTATTGAGAGTTTTTGCAGTGGAGATATCGTATTATCTATTTAAAATAATAGGATAAAATTAATACGTAGCAACTAATGCTAGGGGGACAAGGGCTCTTGATTGGATAACTAAACTTTATAGAGGATGATATCAAAACGAAAATAATTAAGATGATATATTATCACTGACATTTAAATATGGTAGAAGGGAACTCTAAGATAGTTTGAAAACTAAAAGGACTTTAAGTTTTAAACTAAAAGTAGCAATACATAACACATACGGGGTCGATTGTAGCCCAAACATTTTTTACAGTCCCAACGTCGTCAGCCCACTCAAATTTCCATGCTGTTCATCGCCGGTAAAATGGAAAGATATTTCCAAAACAGCACTAAGGAAGCTGTTTCATTTCCCCGTTTCAAATATATTTTCTTTTATAAGGATAGCTGTGCCAGCGTCGGAGGGAAAATTGCTACATCCTGTGCCAGCAAATAACTACTGCTTCCTTTTCCACACTCACCCAATTATGTATTCGCGATCGAGCGTTGAAATCTCTTCTAGCATAGCCATAGTTTTATCGCTTTAGACGCTCTAACAAAACGTTGCGTGAGTGGTTTCCCAGCGCTATCCTATCTTTTCCTAGTCCATAAATTATAAAACTCACTTCCGACTTCTTACTGACAGAGTCACTCATACACATGTTTGAGGTGAACGAGACGAGACACGGCAAAAAATAATAGAATTGACCCCATCCAAAATCGTCTGAAACTTAAGGAAAAAATGTCGAAAAACTAAATTTTCTATTGGTGACAGTGACAGTGTTGCCCACTGACTCTACGTCATAATTTTTGGGGACATTTAGGGTGAACGATACGAGATACGACAAAAAGCCATGGAATCGACCCCCCTCTAAATTCGTCTGAAACCCTAGGAATAATTGTCAAAACGCTAAATTTTCTATTTTCTACCTCGTGTTATTCTATCAAATTTCCGCGTAACTGTGCAACCCATCTACAACGCATTTCGACCTTAACCCTGCAATCAATTCATACATGCTATTTAAAAAATAAAATGCTGTCTCTTTTAAAATGAAAAAAAGCCATTAAATACCCATGATAACTAGCTCTTACAGTCTTTCAAATCACGCAATCTTCTATTCATGTCATAAAATACTTATTGTGCCCGAGGGTTTTTGTCCCACCCAGAATATATTCTTTCATCTAAGTCCTTGTAATTATAGATAGACGTCGAGAATCTTATTTTAATAAGGGATGACACATATAGAGGCGCTTCAATCAACATGAACATCCTCTTCATTTGATTAAGATACGGAAATGACCTTCGAGCGCGATATACCCTCTCCGTCTGCGAAATAAGAGTGACGTAGTGGAAATAAGTATTCCATTGTTTGCGTATGAATTGCTGCTGAAAAGTCGTGGATTTTTTCCTTCTGAAGTAATTTCAAGGATTTAGTTAGCCCTTGTGGATTTCAACGCGAATCCTTTAGATCACATAGAGCGATAAAATTTAAAATGTGTGCAAAAGACTATTATTTCTGGGGGCACTCAAACATCCTCAATTCTTATAATTCAGAAATTTAAGTAATGAAATACGGCAATTCACGCCACAACGACTGCTTCATTTGTACTCCTCTCCGATGAAACATTTGGCCAAGTCTTTCATCGTTGTATTTGCTTCGAGGAGAGTTCTTTCATCGCTAGCACGGCTTCCGATGATGTGGTAGTGTTCTGTCGAAACGTCGGAAAAGATTCGGCCCACTGTCAACTTGATGAGTACTAACGACGTTAATATGAACTAAAAAGTACTTGTAAAATCAAGATTGAAAATACTTTTCCACTACGAAATATAAATGAATTCGAGCCCTAGGTAAAATACTAAAGCATAACCAATTTTAAATCAGAAGCGATTGAACATTTAAATACATCTCCTCCATTGGAGTATTCCACAATCACTCAATTTTGAGTTAGATCTTGAAATCTATTTAAAATAGTATTATTATGAATGGATAAGAGATTCTCTTGCTCTTATATTAAGAAAGATATCTTTAAATTTCATTTACAAACACCTAAATTGCGATTGAGTATTTGCAGTAAAATTCCCATCAGAAAAAATTATAAGAAATCATAATGATGTATAAAAATAAGCCACACTAAAAGAAGCCCTCAGAAATTCTTTAATTTTTGATTGACAATTGTTTCAGTGAAAGGAACGAAAAGGAAAAATTATTTAAGCCATTGAGAATCGAATGTTTTCCTGCTTATATTATATTTATGGAAAGGTAAATAACATGAAATAGATAGCTAGACTTTATTTCAAACAATAATTCATTATATCTATTTTGCATCATATTTCGGGCCCAATGTGAGCCATATCCCTGGAACTTTAACAACTCCGGGACGATAATATAAACATTTAACTTCATTAAAATCTGGCGATGTGTCCAACTTGAAATCTGAAGGCTTAACTTACTTGTTAGTGAAAATCCGTTATGGTGCAAATGGAAATTTAAACTTTGCAGTATTCTACTAATTTAACAATTAATAATTATTCAATAGGATTTTTACAAAAATATGATTTTCAATTGCTTGATATTTGAAAAGTTTTGGTCATTTCTCTTCATGGGTAAACACTAATTATCGGTCTTTTTGGTTCTTTCGTCAATAATTTCTTCCAACGTCCACAAAAAATTGCATGCTTGTTAGCAAATTTAAAATTTCTTTCGAACGCACCACAATTGGCGCTGGGTGCGAACAGTCACCGAACGTAATGAGCGGATATGAATTCGGAAAGCCAACTTCCGGTCGCAACAGAGATGTATTCCGCGTTCCGACATGCCACCAAAAGAAACCACCGATTTGAAGGGAAAAGTGAGATGATGACACCCGAAAATATAGTCCTCAGTAGCTAGGACTTATTCTCCACGGTCTGTGACCATACGAGCGACGTCAACCTCCGTATAGGAGAATAATAAGCCCATACCATACTCAGACCACGGTAAAAAAATTCCAGTCATTTGATGTCGCAACTTTGCGGATTCTTTTAGTAAATAAACTGACGGAGGGAGATTATAATTCTAAAAGTATCCCACACGTGGGTGACTTTGAAAATAAAATGATGGTAGTATGGCTAATAATTTTATGAATCACGTTAAGAAATTTTTCATTGCGCTCAATTTCTTATCAAATAAAACAGCAATTGGTTCTTAAAATAAAGTACGATGGCGCTCATAATAATTAATGGATTCGTTGCATTTCACTATTTATTCTCATAGATATTTTAACCCAAAATATCTTACTTATACGAAAATATATGTATACACATTTTCAATAACTGGTTCATAGTATTAATAAAATAAATGTAATGCCGAGAACTTCAGCCAGTTATAATACATGTTAAGGCATAAAATAATGCCGGTGCTTCAATGGTGAATGATTCATTCGTCCTTAGAACCACAGTGGTACTGATAAGTAATTCTCAGATTGTTCAATAGTTTGTGGTTTATATACATCCAATTATATGAGATGAAAACATTGTCCATTTTGGAAGCCTCATCATGGAGTAGAATCCGAGTGGAATTCACCAACATTATTCAACAAAAAAAGTACAGGTCCCTCAAGCACGAATATCGTCTATTGAAGCGTTCAGTCGGACTTGAACCGGTAGATATTCAAAGAAAATCACATCCAACAGATCAGATATTTTTCAGATTCTCCAGCAATTTGACTAATACGTAAGGATTACGCTCGGCAGAAATATCAGAAAGACAGCATTTGGAATCATGTGATATTTTTGATAGGGATGCCGAATCAGCGAATAAATAAAAAAATGTGCATTCTGGTTAAAGATCCTTAACAAATGACGCCAGCTAAAACATGCCGTGCGAGTCCTCCAATTCGGAAGCAAGCCTTCAAGATGACGAGGTCATAGCCTCTACTGGCTTTCAACATTCTTCACAGCAATAGAGGTCAAGTTTACATGCAAAGCCCTTTTGGCAGATGACACAAAAGTGCACAATAAGGGTCCTTGGAGCATGAAAGAGTATGGAATCTCAAAGAACTACTCGCAGCTAAAGAACAACCATTCATCTCAGGTTGTGGACAGCATAATATCTAAGTGGAGAAGGACAACTTGTCTTTCAAGGCACCCTCATGGGTGAGGTTTACCGATTTTCCCAGTTAGAACCAATTCGAAGGCGACCTATTTGTTTATCCTTGGCGCTTGATCAAAAGTGTTCTCTTGATTGTGGTGACAACGCGTAACCTAATATTCAGATCCACTAATAGGCAAAACTGCCAAATAAATATTTCCTTTGCGCTGACCTCCACACGTTCATTCACGAGATGTTTCATCTGCAAAAGCTTGCGAAAGGAAACTGGGTCAAACTCGTACACTTAAATGCCAAGCGTATATTTTATCGGCATTTTGTACTTTTTCATTATTGATTCCCTAAAGGTTCCTCCTCGAACTATCAATGCAATGAAAACAATACATAATATACAATACCCTATCGAGTAGCCTCCTGGCCCATCTATTCCCTTACCTCTCTTATCTACGTCAAAAAGAAAAATGCGGGATGTCTGGCAGACATTGCTACGGAGATAGAATTTCACAGGTTTAAAAAAAAAACTATCTGGGGACAAAACATTACTTATCGTCATTTGCCATTCTAGATGATAATATAGAAATTATGATTCATTGATAATAGGCTCTATTCTAATACCTATGACTACAGCAAGTAACTATAAAAGACCCTACTTATGTAAATATTTATACAAGCTCTTTATTACAATTTTATTTTGAAATGAGAATATTTTATGCATGAGCTTCTACTTCATGCTTGCCAAAACATAAGACATGGCAGAAATTTTTCCATATCTATGGGCTTTTAAGTAAACAATCGAAAATTACGTGAACTTTATAATGATCGGGGATAATCGGGGTTTATAAAATTAATCAATCACGCCTACAATTATCTTCGCAATAAAGCGTAACTTAGAAATTATATTCGCAATAAAACGACAATAAATGTAAAAAAAAATAAGTGAAAGTGAAAGGAGGAGCCCAGTAATATCGACTGATTGGTAACATTATTTGAGATCCAGGCAAATAATTTACATTGCTTACGTAAGTCACACATGATACGGAACTCTTGTTGTCTATGAAAGTCATTTAAGCTCAAAATAGGAGATTTAAAAAGTTCAAATTTGGAATTATGTGGTATATATTTAGAGAGAAGCGGAAAAACTCAGTGACTTCGTATTTGGTTTTAGCTAGTAAAAGGGGAGACTAGAGGTCAGAAAGGAAGAAAGAACCTCGAGCCAAAAGGTAGCACTAAGCACACGCATGAACGCGATGGGAGTAAACTGAGGACAAAAGAATACAATAAGAGAAATCAGAGCATATTTATGCAACGGAAAATGTTTGAAAGTTAATGTTTTTATCAAGGTAGAGATTGCAGGCGAAGAAACCATAGTCAGGGATGATTTAAAACAATTTTTTATGACAGAACTCAAGTAGTTACGAAGACCATCATCGAATGTTCCATTTCCAACCGAGTTCGTACTTTAATTTCCGTTTTAAAATCTAAGCAGAAGATTACAGGATGTTCCCTTAGAGCGTTCCACGGTATTAACTTCGGCGAATGTGATCTAAAGCCAATGTTACACCGGTCTAGCAGCAAGTTATATCATCTCTAGTTCAACGGCTGCATCATCGTTCCTCGGACAGAATGTCAGCCACGAGCGCACTGCCGGTGAAGGTTTTGCAAAGATGTATCAAAGGAACAAAGAAGTTAATGCATACACGTGTCCGTGGAAACACACTGAACGATGGGGCTGCAACCTTGCATAACAGCATTAGCCGTAGATGCCATGGTAATCGAAGCCTCATTGTGCGCGATGAAAGAAACTCATTTTCATGGGCCTATTATCAATGAGGTAAAACTTTTATGTTATCATCTGGAATGACAAGAAGAAAGTTATTTGTTTCCAGGGGGATTTTTATTATACGTGAAAATCTATTTCATAGCAATGGCTTCTAGTTGACGTTGTTAGCATGTCAGAGAGGAATCGCTGGATCAGTATGCTAATCGTAATTAGTAGCACTCCCTATATTTAATTTCAAGTATATTGATCGCTCATAATAATTTCGAAAATAAATTAGTCTCAAATAAATCGACGTGGTTGGAGATCTTGTCTTGGAGAATCCGTGTTTTTCATCATCCTATAGGAGTTTTCACTTTGGAATACTCAATTTTTAGCTAATCTTCGCAATTTTACATTCTATATAAACTTTCAAATAATTTTTTCCCGCTTAAAAATCTTCTCATCTTAGCCCTTGAAGCGTTTACAATAAATGAAGTCAAATAACAGGAAAAGCAAGCGTGACAAACGTAAAATTCTAACAGGTACGTACTCATTGAAAGATTTCGAAAAATGATACAATTTTAATAAGTTATCTTATGCTCTTCGAATGATAGAGACGCATAAGCCTCCAAAAATTATAGAATTTTCATTATGAAGATCATAGGGCAATAATCATTAGTGCACGTGTCCTTTGAGGACGTAAAATTTCCATTTTCTGCAAGTATCTCTCTATTTCCTTTTCAACGTCAACTATTTTCGTCTCGAACTCATTCTACAACGATGTCCTTCAATGAATTTTAACTATATACATCATCCATTTTAGCGCTGAAAATGGCAGCAACATGCTCTGAAATCGTATCTCTATCCTAATAGAAATCGTATCTAAATGCTCTATCGTAAACGATATAGAACAAATAATCAATCTACCTACTTGTTTTGCATCAAAGGCTATCAAACTTGCACACTATAACAGTGAAATAATGGGAAAATGAATTTAACAAGCTTTAAATAATGTAGACATCATTTCTACACATTTTACTGTAGAATTTTTCTACGCATAAAAAAAACTTTCGCAAGTAGTTTCACGAGAACCTGGGAAGCTCATAAATATAAAGATGTAAGTAATTTTAGAGCATGTAAACAAATCAAAATAAATCATATTAAATGAGCAAACTCTTCACTATAATCAATTTAATCCTTAACGTGAAAATGATAAATCAAAGTCATGGTACTAAAGTTGTGAATAAATGACAAATATGAGAAACACAAAGCTGCCTTACAATAATTACATTAATACATCCAATTAATACATCAAAGGCTAAGTTCTAGCAACACGTATCTTAAAATTTGGCCGGTTTGACACAGGTATCTTAAACAAATTGTAATATCATTAAAAAATAAAATTCAAGCAAAAAACAACTCTTTGTTGGAAAATATATGCTTCTTTTTCAGTTTTATGAATTTTTGGTTCTTAATTTTAGCGTACAGTTAGAAAAAATTAATCATTTTTTCTGCTCTCCTGAAAAGTTGCTATTTTTGAGATACGTGTTGTTACAACTTAGCCATCGGCATATTATTTTATGATTCCAACGTGGACCTTCTTTTTCAAATGAATTTTTAAAGGTAAATTAATTCAAACTATTCTGTTTTTTTTAATTCACTCAATAAAAATGTGTCTCAAATTTTTTCACCCATTCTCCATGAATGTACGGCAGATGACAGGTGCTTCGGAAGCGACACCCCGACATTGCAAAGCTTTGAATGGGCTCGGAAGCGATCGCCGTGCTTTTGAGGCCGCGAATGGACGGCGCGGGACATCGACGTTGACATAATGCAAAAGCCATGTCAGGCTGGTCCGCAGGCACGGAAACTCTGTGCCATTGAATCCGTCGAACAGGGCGAGTGGGGCTTCGGGATAAGCGCTTCGCTCCGAAGGACGCGTCGAACGCAGAGTGAGGAGATACGAACCGCGCGGGACAATATACTCACACATCCAAACACGCTAACGTCTCTGTCCCGACAGCATCAATGGGGCCGTGTTGCAAAGGTGTATTGGCCGATATCAATTACTTGAAACGAGTGAACATTCAATCTATTCATGAAAATGTATTGAATAGAGTTAGGATAAATATTCAAAGTGAGGGCTTTGTACCTCAACAAAAAATTGATTAGATAATAGAATAAAAAATAGAAATGAAAAAAGAAATATTGAATAATTCAAAATAAAAATTACGATATAAAAATGATAATAAATAGAAATTATGGTAAAAAATCAAAGTGGGTATTGGAAATAATTATTTATTGCATAGATTAATATAACACTGCTAACTATTCAATATAGGAATTATTCAGGGCCTGGATTAAATTACTAAATCATTTTATGAAAACCAAGCAATTTGTAAAAGTAATATGATAAATTGGCCACAAAATGGCTAAAAATGAAAACCGTAGGCTTAAAACTTTAAAAAAATTCAACATAAATGTTTTCTTCCCACCACTACATGTATGGCTTTAGTATATATCGGGTTACGATCTTCGAATGAGCCATAAATGTCCAGGCAAAACAATTTTGTCTGTTTTACCGGAACAATACTCGAAGTATTAACTTTGACTTTAAAATACTCGTGTATAATGCATAATTATCTCTTAAATTATACGATCCGCCGTTCAGGCATCATCAATCGGCCTCCGCCATTATAACGGTGCATAGATATTGGACGTCAGTGGAAATGATTAAAACATCACTCACATGTTAATTTCGACTTTCTTTTAAATTCATCATGCATGCAATCCGCATTGTTTTCCTCATATTACTGCGTATTAGGCTTCAGTCAATATTTGGTCATCATCATCGTATTGGCCATAAATGTCCAACTAAATCAATTTTTTCTATTTAATCGGATAAATGTTCCAAGAATATACGCTGCTTTTAAATACTCGAATACTATGCATGATTATCTCATACCTTAGACAATTCCTGCCGTTCAGACATCAATCGGTTAGCGCCATAATAACGGTGCATTAATATTAGCCGTCATTGGAGATAATTAAAACATCACTCTCATGTTAATTTCAACTTTCCTATAAATTCATCATGCATGCAATCCGGATTGTTTTCTTCACACCACTGCATGTAAGGGTTTAGTATGTATTTGGTCATCATCATCGTATTGGCCATACAGGTCATATTAAATAAATTTTATCTATTTAAATGAATAAATACTCGATTTTATTACCTTGATTTTTAAATATACGAGTATTATGCAAGATGATCTCATACCTTAGACAATTCCTGCTGTTCAGACATCGTCAATCGGCCTCCGCCATAATAACGGGGCGTAGGTATTGGCCGTCATTGAGGATAGCGTAACAAAAGCACGGTCGAGGCGACCATGTAACTGAATCGATCGAGGTGACCGAGGCCGGACAACGCCTCTGACATTACCGAGGGCGAAAGAGAAAGTTTCGCGTCTTCACGATGCAGCGAAAAAAAATATTCTCTCCTCTATCTGTCACTTGCATATCGCCCTAGATCCCCGCGACTCTTGTCATTGCAAAAATAAGAAAAAAATATTCAACCATCTCTGCGACCGTACAGCAACAAAGGGACTAGGTTGTTACGAGTATATTAAGAGATATTTCCAAGACAAACCATTGCCTCACATTTGTATTCCTCAGCTTACCGATAACCCTATTACTCGTCTGTAATACCGATACAATAATTTCGAATAGCATCAACAACGGACACAATAATAATTATTCTATTCCAACGCATACAGTAATATAGTGAATTAATATGTAACATTGTAAAATGAATTTTCATAATCAAAACGGAAGAAACACTGTACTTGAAATATCTTGGGTAACCAGGCAATCGCTATTCCTATATTTTATCCCGTGTAAAGGGTCAGTTGAAATGTGATCGAACTGAAACGACTTCGCAGAACAATCTCGAGCATGAAATACCATCTTCAAATTACTTTTTATTTTATATTTTATTTAATATTGTCTATTTTTTCTATAATTTTAATTTTTCACGAGGAACGAAAACTTAATTTTGAAATAACAATTTTCGTGTTTTCTGCACTTCACAGAGCTGTAAAATCATCAGCGCAAAGTAATCACACAAGAGCGAAAGGTAACCTATTCTTGGTGAATTATACTTTCTTTTTGACAAGTATTTCAAGCATATTTAAGAAGGGTATGGATTATCAAGAGCGACCACAGGTATATGCCAAAATTTCGATTATTCTTATGAAGCGAAATCACCAATTTCGTCCTCGATTAAACTCTCATTATCCGCACGAGTGCATATGTCTTAGAGTCATGAGACTACGCGGTGAAGCCATGAAGAGGGGCAATCTGAAGACTTACTATACACCACCAACCCAACAAAAACTGAGCTTCATAACTAGCTAGTACTGACTCGACAAAGGATAGCGGAGGGCTAGTGATGAAACTCGTTAACGCAGGGAGCCCGTGAAGCGAATTTGCTATTTTTCCACAAAAGCAATCTTCAAAACAAGGAAATACTTGGCATGAATGCAATGATATTTTGGAAACTTTTCATTATTATTGGTTTGGAAATTACGCCAGAGACCGTGCTGTAAATAAAAACAGACGGTAAGTTGTTTATGCATTCTCACCGTTTCGGAAATTTTCACTTAATTTTCTTGCACACTTCCTGCATTGCTCTTGGCCAATACTTGAGAATGCTTCCGAGAAGATTCCGTCGATAGCCAGAACACCTCCCTGGACACTAAATATCATTTCAAGCACAAATTGCTCCATCTGGTGTTATCTCGATAACGTGCCGTTTTGACTCTAGCAAAAGCGAATAATGTTCAACCAAAGCATGTGTTGGAAAATATGCATTTTTCTGCTCGCTATTGGAAAATATTTTACAGCACTTACATACGTAACTCAGTAAAATATATATAATTCAATATCATCGAAATCGTTGGTAAAAATATACATGATTTTTTGATTATTTCCGGGTTTATTGAGTCATCATCGTATTTTTTGGGCGATTACGCTGAAACACGGATTAAGGGTCCTTGATTCCTGCAGATTTTAGCGAAATTAGCGGATGAAATACGGCAATGATGGCCCAAACGACCCGGAGACAAGCTTAGCAATAGGTACTTATGTAAGCATTAGATCCAACGGGAAAGACTTAAAAAATTTGTTCGAGTAAAGAACATTGAAACTGCTATTGCTCAGTCTATCTTCACTTTTCATCTAAACTTCAAAAATAAATACAAATTAATTAATAAAATGAAAAAAGCCTTGTGAGTAGATTCATGAAAAATGCCGAGTGCCGCATTCAGTAGGTAGGCCTTGAAATAACAATCGACATGATTTCTTAATTTATTCCAATTGAAATATTAACAATGAGTTTCCTTGAATTTTTTTGGCCCTGACGTCAAATTTCATTCTTTGCGTCGCTCTAAATTATCCCGAAAATTTAACGGCATCAATGAAAAGACCCCAAATTTTTGCAATAAGAACGACTACTTTGATTTACGAGACTCGATCCACGATGAAAAGATTGTAATTTTGGCGTAGAGAGTAAAATCTCGCGAAAGAAGGCAAAAGCCTCGATGTAAGCAGCCCAAATTTTCACGGCAAGATCAAGTGTATTGTTATTTGCAAGGATCAATGGATCTGGTGATCCTGAAATTTATCTTATTATAATAAGGATGTGGTATTGATATTATCTGCTTCTTGGATAAACTACATCATTGAAAAATTACATTAATTTCGTGGCGCGAAAATGTAAAAGCCATGATATAAAAATTATTGCAAAAATTTGAGCTCTTTTCATTCATGCTATCACATTTTCGCGATCACGAGAAGAATGTAATTTTGACGTCAAGAGTAAACTTTCGCGAAAATGCAACAACCTTGATCTAAAGATCCCAAATTTTCGCAGCAAGATCGAGTACTATATCGTTATTTGCGAGGATGGATCAGTTGACCCTGAATTTTACCTTATCAAATTACACCATTAAAAGATGAAATTATTTTCATGATTCTAACCTCTCGCGTAAATTCTATTAGCCTTGATAAAAATAGCCCACAGATCAAGTATATCGCTATTTGCGAGGATTGATGGATGGATCGGGTGACCCTGAAGCCGCGGCAGAGTGTCGTGGCGGGTTGCGTGGTCAGCAGGAAGTGGCCAATCGTCACCGGAGATGCGGTGCTCCCGTGGAGAGCTCCCATGGCGGAGCGTGCGTTACCCCGTGTGCGTTCGAGCTTCGCCCGTGAGCGTCGGAAGGAGAAAAAGAGAGAGAGAGGAACGTTACGTAACGGTTCGAGCTCGCTGCATTCCCGCGGGCGCTCGCTGTGGGGAAGGGGAGGGGAGGGATAGGGGAGGGGCGCAAATGCCTTCCCCTCCCCTCCACCCGCACTTTCGGAAGAAATCCAACAATCCCGCTCATATTCTATCCCACGCAGTGATCGAAGGATACATACTAGGTTAAGACCCTTACAATGCCATAACTTGTCTTCAAATCTGTACATTGTTACAGGTAATTTGCACTTTAATATCAAATTATTATCGTAGTTGCTATACATATATCTTAGTATCCAATGTCTCTAGAGGAAATTATTGCACATGATAATAATATGTCTCACTTTCAGCGCAAGACTTTGTTCAAATTAGCCGAGTAGCATTTCCTCTGAGAATCATCCTTGATGGACATTATTGGCTGGCTTTGTCCCATGGATTCGGAACGGTGTATTTACAAGATTACAATGCCAAACTTTTCTTCATATCTGTACATTCTTATAGGTAATTCGCAATTAAATACGTACTATAATCTTTATTGTCATGTATATTTCTTTATATGCAATGTCTCTAGAGTAAATTCGTGCATATGATTATGAGACATCTCTCTTTGAGTGCAAAAATTATTTCAAATTAGCCTAGTAACATTTCTTCTAAGAATCATCCTTCATGGCCATTATTGGCTGGTTTTGTCCCATGGAGTCGAAACGTATTTATGAGATGCCGGATTTACTGCCACGCGAAGATTCTCAAGTGTCACAGACCCACGGGGACTCCGTTGGGCCAATCCCCGCAAGTCACCGCAATAAGCGTATGGCGGTAGGTGATAGGACATCAGCCATGAACCTGTAAGGTTGCTGCAGAGAGAATATGGACTTTCGAAGAGTTCATTATTTCGGACATTTTTCCTCGAAATCATCTACGATGGAGCCACACTTAGAGATTACGTTAGGAAATTTTCTCTGGTTCTCATACTTGTTGTTGGAGAACCCTAGAAAAGCGATGATCGCAGTAGATAATGGGTCAAGCCCCCAAAATTCAGAAAAAAAGTTTTAAGATGCATGTATGATCTTACACTTTTACATCGGTGAATTTGTGTAATCTTAGGTAGTGCTTATCGCACCATGCTATTGTATTATTTCATTGACATCTTGGTCAATGGAATTCAGACCTTTTTTCTATCTCGATTTTTTATTAACATTGAAACCCCATACGAAAAATTCAAAATTTTGGTTTGGACCCGCATTGTGAGGTTAAAAGGTCAAAATTATCAAATTTTGCTTACACTCAGCAAAATTTAGGAACTTTCCTCATAAGTATACCAATTTTCATTAATATTGCTCTATAAGAAGTTACTACAATTAGAGGTCACAAAATGACACACGACTTGTGGGACAGTCTGTACGGTGAACATAGCAACATGAAAGGTAATGTACCAGGTTTCTATGGAGACAGAGAGGTCGGCACTTCTCGTCCGCACAATTTCATCCTTGAGCTCGGCGAATGGCTTCTTCATCCCATCCAGAAAGCTGGTTATATTCCTCCCCCCTCCCTCCTTGCTTACCCAACATTCTTCAATTTTATCACGAACTTCTCGTATCTCATGAACACGTATCTCTTCCCCCTTTTCAACTGTTCCCACTCATTTACATTGTCTTAAGTGACCTTATCACAAAGAAAGAAAACTTGTAATTTCCACTTGGTTTACTTCGAGAATTTTACATTCACTACATTAAATTTTAACTATGAATATTTCCAACCGTTTCCTTTCCCACAGTAAAAGGGTATACATGAAAAGGTAAATCCAAAACATAGGTCATTAAAATATACTAACAATGAAAATTCGTAAGCCAATGTTTTTTTTTACTGGGAATTATCTTTCAGAGGTATCCTCAATACTTTTTCCTTTGTGGGTAACTTTCCCTTTCTATAATTCATAAATTTTATTTCCACGCCCAATCATACCATACGCATTTTTATTTCTTCTGCAAAGCCTCGCCTTCTCCACGAATGGCAGCCTCGGTGGCGGCATGGTTAAGTCCATGCCTGCCAAACAAGAAGTCGCGGGTTCGAGTCCCGCCTGGGTAGGTTGCGCCTATGCAGGGCGTGGTTGCTAGTGCACGTGTAATTGTTAAATTTGTTAAACACCCCGATTTAAAATGGCCAATACGAGCTGTATTCGGTGGTTTGAGGATAAAATTTAAAAAAAGCATATTGAACACAGTCTTAATTGTGGTCTTTTTCCCATTCTCCTTCACAAACAATAAGCTTGACTACTGATTATGCGTGGAAAATATATTGCACAGTTCGTATAAAACTACCTAAGTAGTAGGCACGGTTAAATATTAAACCTCAATGCGGATTCATTAAGCATTAGTAACGATGAATGAAGAGACCAAACTGACTGTATCTACTCTTTACATACCTCGTGAATTCGGAAACTAAGACGTGGTCCTCCCTGCGATGGGGAACCATATCCGACTATTCGAATGCAGCTTTAATTAACCCGAGAGACAGCACAATAAAACTATCATCGATAGATCTAAATACAGGCTATACGTTAAATGTTGCACTTAAATGTGGCGTTATCCAAATATTTCCTGGTTATATAAGGACTAGTGGTGACAGAATTGTTTGAATATAAAGAAGAGGTAATAGTAAGACCTGTAGTCTATAATTCCTATAATATAGTGTCTATGCTTGCCCTGGTACAGTCATTTTCAATTAAATGCGTAGAATATCTCATAATACAGTATTCACCAGGCACTTCTGACATGGTACGTAGGGTTACATGTAGGTAAATCTCTTTATTTTCACTCCTTTTTTTTTCGAATTTTAGAAAATTCATAATATCTCTCCTCCATCTGACCGTTTCCTTTAACTATGCAACTATCTTCCTAATTCCTTCAATACTGCGTCCATTATATTGCAAGTACCTAGGGTATTAACTATTTCGCATTGCTTCGATTTGCGTCCATAATTTTTTGCGTGAAGTCTAGCTATTGTTCTATTGGAGAACCTTACAGCTTCAGTGTTGCGGTGGTTCATTATTATTTCTTAATTCCCCCATGGAAGAATCAAGCCTAAGCCAGATTTATGAAGTTAGATTAATCAAAGATTACCACGGCAAGTGCGTCGGTAGGAAGACTTCTCTCAGTGTTGCGTTGAAAGGAATCATGCGGCTGTGTAACAAAAGATTGTGTCGTCAACTTACAGGAAGTGCGTTCATAACAATTTAACAATGAATGCTTTGACGATCGACGTCACTTTTGCGTTCGTACGTGCCTTTCGTCATAATGGCCTTTGATCTCAACGCTAATTATTTACTATTACGTCATGCGACCCTTTTTTTTACTTGGAGCGTTCATGAGTGACCGATTTTCACCAAGATTTCTTTCTTACGAGGCGGAATGAAGATCAGTCCATTATGCGAAAATCGTTTTATTTTAATTTTCATCGCAGTTAAATCGGTAAATACTTCAAAACAGTTTTACTTTTACCTGATTCCATCACATTCTGCTCCTATTTACTATCATTCTTACGAAGAAATAATGCATTGAGTAAATTCCAGACATGTTAGTTTTTGAAAAAAAAGTAGGTGTAGTATTTACGAAGACTGTTTTATTTTTCGTGAGAATGAAGGAATCAAAATTTTACCGATTGTCACACTCAATCTTTCCTGATATTCCTGTATACTAACTAAGCAGGGCTAAGTGACATCAACACACTTATTAGAATAGGTAAGATATGGTAACGCCGGAATAAATATATTTATGAGAGGGTTCTCAGTAGATGAGCAGTAACTAAAAGCTAAAGCCATCTTTGACACCCCAGCTTCCGGATTACTGTGGGGAATAATATAGCATTAGAAAATGAAATCCTTATAAAAATATTCCATTAAAATCCTGATACTCCTTATTCTAATGAGTGTTAAATTTAATGCAATAAAATTTCCAAATCGAAGCCACTAACATGAAAAAAAATTTTATCGTATTATTCAGTTAATCAGGCCCATGAACCTTCTTGTGATCTCGGATTTTGCCCTTTCAATCTTGATCCCATGCGAAGAAGTCGTCTTGTAGGTTTATTTTCCCTCACAGGCTGGACCCTGGAATTTTCGAAGCATCAAGCATTATATAATCTAATTATGACCAGAAAAAAAGCATGTTACTTCCTCAATATTGCAGCAAAGTTTATCAGTCGCGCTAGCCGTGGAACTTAGGTTGGTGAAACACTTCGCGCCTCATAAAACACGTCTAATTGTGCAGTTAAATAAATGACTTCCATTTAAGCCTAGATTGCCAAAGAAATAACCTCAGCGTGAACAACGGTTGCGGTTGGAAGGCGTGAAACTAGGTATCATTCAAGTAAATCCTGGAGGAAACAATAAAATCCCATTGGTCACTAGATGAGAAATGAACTAACCGATTAATACTCTTCTCAATTTAGCAAGTAACATTTTGTTAAAAATATAAGTAACGAACACTGGTCGTGTCAGTAGTTAATCGTAGCCGTCTCATATCGCAGGCGTCTGGATCAATCAGTAAGTAACTTTTATCACACACCGACTTTAAAATAAGAGAGAAATCAAGAGCGGCGAGTGACAAAAATGTAGATATTAAAATGCAAAAAAATAATTTTTTGTTTAATATGTATTTCTGTAATAGTGAAAAAGAAAGATACATTGAACATGCAGTGGTAAAGGAAAAAATTTCATCTGATTCAATGGCGGAGCATTTGAGATAAGTTAGTAAAAAATTCAGCCTCTGTACACGGTTGCCAAGCTTTTCAATTAGGTTTTTTGTAGCATTGAGTTCAACTGATCTCTTACCAACGAGACAAAAATTGGAATGTATTTCCCATAGTTGCTTACCATACGATTTCCTTGTAACTCACATTGCCTTCAAATCATCCTCCACATCCTGTGGCCATCCCTTCCGTGGTCTACCTTTTCTTCCGAGCCCTTCCATCTTGCTATTATGTATTAGCTTGAGCATTCTTTTTCTATTCTTTCTACATTTCTAATTAGTGCCCTAATTGGTTTTTTCTCTGTTGTTGTTTTTGTATATAGCGATGGATTATAATGTTCCACGTATGATTAGTTGGAAGCCTTTGTCTCTGTTTATGCTCTTCTATTCTACATTAATTTCAATCGCCTCCTTTATACGAGGAACCAAAACCCAAAATCCCACCCTGTGGAAAAGCCGAGCATTATCCCTTTAGTCTTCCATGTTTATAATTCTCGTCGTTTCGATTGGAGCTGACGTGAGAGTTGCGAGAACTTTCAGCCTAACTCCCTTTCTTTTTGACACCGGAGTCGAGCATCGAATTGAGCGGTTGCGCGATCGTCACATGACTCTCCCGTCTCCAAGCAACGACGCCTTCCGCGGGACATAACGTAACGCGCGCACACAATCACTGTCGCCGATTCATGTGGGACGCCGACCTCAATACCGCGCGTTCCTTCGCGATGCGCGCCGTCGCCGTGGGCGGGCGAAGCGGCAACTAATTAGGCGAACCCACTCGCACGAATTAATTCATTCACTTGTTTGTTCGGCTGATATTAAGACCAATGGGACTGTACAGAGGAGGCCCAGTTTCATGCAATAGAAGGCTGATTTCTTTTGCCACTACATTCGCATTTTAATCGGTTTTCAAAAATATGCGCGGCGCGGTGATGAGTGTACTGCGATCGACTTTGTTTCCAACATTTTGAAGGGTAATGTTTGTAATAGCGAGGAATAGCATTGAAAAGTTATGAATTTGATAGATCACAATCATCATGAATATAAATTTCAGTTAAAACCCCAAATTATAACTTATCTCCCCGTGAAATTCGGATCATTTTGTCCGCCAGCGACACGAGTGGCGGCTTTTGTAAACACATTTTAATGCGCGGTGCACATTTGCAGGCCAGCTTGAGGATCCTGTTTTGAATAATATTTGTGATCAAGATGAAGACCCACGCGAATCTCTACGGTTCCTCACAATCACCCAAAATCTCAACTGAATTCATAAGTTCGATTGATGAAAGATAAAATAGTTTCCGTTTAAATAAATTAAGTCAGATTCTAGCTATGAACTCATTAATTAAGGCAGTCCGAAATATGAAAGTGTATTTTCAATTGCTATGGATAATCAATTGATAAGCTAAATATTTATTTTTTACTATATTTCTTCCTTGCTTCACAGAAATGATTAATATTTCTTGTGTGCGCAGATTTTTTTACATTTATCCTTTTTACTGTTCCACATAAGTGGACCTTATGCACTTTAAAAGAGGGCATGCACAAAATAAAATCTTATCAGACCACTTATTTTGATACAATTACTCAGCCATAAGTTGCTATTTTGTTCATCACGTGATATTTTCTCAGAACTGAATTTATTGCTAATTAACATTAATTTTCTGACCATCTACCTGATTCAAGAATAAAATAAACTTCCACAGTAGGGCGAGAGGGCGTTTCAGGCAAATTAGAGGGAGGAGCTCTGATAGTTTTATGTTAACCAGCTATTTTTCATTAAGAAAATGATTTTGTCCATAGAGCTTCTTGGGATGAATGTTCCCTCTTTTTGCAGCAAAATGTTCCTTTAAATCATTTTAATCCTCTCAAAATAAGTATGGCCTTCTTTTTCAAAAAAAAAACTTAAAATATTTTTCCTCTTTTGGCTTCTTTGTTTCTTATCCTTCTCTTTAACATTTATTTTAACGAAACTTTCCAGCACAGTGGCAATTCCTCTTGACTCATTATGACCTAAGTTACAATTATTCTTACTCCTTCTACCCCTATAAAAAAAAACTTGGTATTTCCCGATTTTTTTTCATTGCTGTTGCAACTAAATCCTAATGGTGAATTGCATATTTTACCTTCATTTTCTTTATTTATGCAAAGATTCCAAAAAAAGGGGTTAAATTACAATTTTTGATTGTCAATCTCAACTGTCGCTTAAAGCATGATGAGATAATTACTTTTATTCAAAATTACGTCCGTTATTAATTATTTATGTTTAATTTTTATTACTACAAAATTATGTTAATTTTTAATGCTCAGTAAAGTCTAACACGAAAATATATACGGAATTAGCTTGCCTTCCCATATCATAAACCTAGTCCTTCGTTTCTTGATTGAGATTGCGGGAAATGGAAGCACAACTGCAATACGGACCCCTGCCATCGAAGAGTTCAAGCGCACATTGAAAATGGAGGTTTCTGAAAGATGTGTTAGCAGCCCGAGTCACGCTATCGAGGGAGCTCACACGATTGGCTGGGCTTGAGTTTCCGCATGTCGCATCGCGATCAATTAACATGATCTATAGACTGCGGTGTCTAATGATTGGCGATGCCCCTGACTTCACGACGGGTCCCACCACGACTATTTTTAGGAGCATCACCCATATTCTATAAAATAACAGGCAGGAACTGATTTTTTTCCTCAAAAATAAGACCTTATGACACGCATCCTGTTTTGATAAATCCATGCAGTAACATTTTTCCTCAATAATTTCCATATCCTCACGTTGCTATCGAGTATCGCAGATACTAACAATAGGTTTTGGTCTATTATTACACAGGAAAAATACGTAGTAGCCAACTTACTAGGCTACTACTGACAAGAATGATATAGCGCTTGCCTCAAATTCTTGTTCTCGTATGAATATAGCATCGCGTATAATGTACCAAAATAATTTTCTTCTTATCCATCATCAAACTACCAAATTCAATATTTGATATTTTTTTAATTTGATAATAAGCTCACTCCAATTGTAAAAAGATCATTTCATTAAAGAATAATCGCAGGCTTTCCCGGCGAATAGTATCGTGGAAGACTTTGATGAACGAGTCAATTCGTCCATCGTCATCATATTCTGATGAAGATGGACGACTCTTTCATCGAAACGTCGCGTCGGCCGTAATGGAGAACCTGACCCGGTGGAAATCCCGAGTAACTTTCCACAATCATTTCAGTAAGTTACCAATGGTTTCATGCTTTAATAAGTGAATCAGGATTAATAGCCTTCAGAAGTAATTATCTTTGTTTGTCTCGTTAATTCATGCGTTTTTCAGTGACCCTAAAGTGGTGTATTCGACAATATTTCGAAAAAAGGTAAGATATAGGTTTCATATATAAGAGAGTAATTTTACGAAAAAACTCATTTTTCAGCATAAGCTATTCATCTCCAAGTTTAAAAAAGGCAGTTGAACTTTGAAATAATTACAGCTTTTTAGATAAATCTGGGGATAATTTACAAATTTTTATTTCATCTTATCATTTATGCCTTTCAATTTTTTCCACCCTTCGATAATTCGGGACGTATGGCGTTATCATAAACCGGTAATGACGCTGCTGATATCAAACGAAATGGTCAAGATCGAAGTAAAAAAATCGAGTTTGGATGGAAACTCGAACACCATCGATCTTTATAGATTTCCTCGATCTTTCACCATTAAAACTCGATTTTCAATATATTTGAATAAGTAAAAGATCATAGCACATTTCTACAAATTTTTTTTTGCGTATAATGCGTTTCGCCTCACTGAGCCATCATCTAGTTCAAGATGTACAAGATCTTGTACCAGATGATGGCTCAGTGAGCCGAAACGCGTTGCACGCAGTAAAAAAATTTCGTGGAAAAGTGCTCTGAACTTTAATTTATTTAAATATGTCTAACTTTCACCAATTGAAGCCTGAATCTGTTGAACTTAATCGATTTTCGAATTTGATGCCAATCGATATATCCATAACTAACTGCAATGCAAGTGGAGCCTTCCACTCTTCCACCCACGGTGAGCTAACGTGTGGAGCCGCAGTCTCTTCACGCTTGCTGCACCCGATGTTGCGATACGAGCGCTGGGCGGCGCATCTCCTTCCGGCCGACAACAAACGTCAACTTCCGTCCAACTACCTCCGTCAATGAGAGGCGCCGCCGAAAGCCGCATTGTGCATCGCTTGCCAGACTGGAAGAGTGACGTCCGCCAATTGACCGATATGAAGACTCGTGGTGATGATTGTAAACGAACGATCCACGTAAAAAAGAGCTTTTCTGCATTCCAAAGCACATCTTTAATTATATGGGCGTACCCAGAATCAAAACTGGGGGGGAGGGCCAAAACAAGTTTTGGTCGTTCAAGTCGTAACTTTTTTGCACAGAAAAGGTTAATGAAACAAAAATTTTAAGGAAATTATGACAGCAATTTATTAGTTTTTATAATTATTTGCTTGAAAAAATAATTGTATTTAATTTAGTTCCATGACTTCAACGAATATCATTTTTCTTCAAAAGGAAATTTTTTTCATACCTTTTATTTTTAACTAAATTTATTTTCGCTTCTAGGGGGGGGGAGAAGAGACCCCTCCCTGCCTCCCGCTGGACACGCCCATGTCTTTAATTAACATTTTCCCACCGGATTCGACATCTTTAGGTCATTATCGGAATAATTGTTCACAGATTATGATCGAAATTAAGACAAATGACGCGAAGCTGGTTATTTTTTGCGTACAAGTCTGCCAGCTAGTGGGTTAGGATATCCAATATTGAGCAGAGCATGGTAGCGATCCGACGGTGCTCAAACTTTCTCAAGAGTTAAATGTAAAATGAGTTCCTCCAAAAGCTGTAACGAGTACACCACTCGTTACGGCTTTTGGATCAACACATTTACTGTCAAGGCCGTAGAGCTTATTCCCTCATATTCTCTGCTCAAGAGTTGTTAGTAACTTATAATGAAAGATTTAATCCCACGAGAGGGTGTTGGATCACTGTAATGCAATCAATTATTGACCTTATTGCATAGAGCGAACCTGATCGGTCTGTCACAATTACAGGTCATTATTTTATAGGCAGGGTACTGAAAAGGACAAAGTTAAAGGCTCAAACCTGAAGATGAAGTCTTCCTAACTCGATGAAGACTCAACTGAACATCAAACAATGCATAAAAAAACAAAAAGATGACACATTTTCAAAATGCACTGTGCGTGAACCAAAAAATAAATAAACAAATTAAATTCAATTTTACCAAAATAAGAAGTTTAGTGATATCATAAAATGTGATTAAGTGGTATAATAGCGTATATATCCTTTTTCACTTTATCTGTATTAACCAATATTAGCTACTTCTTTGCCAATTAGATCGTCCGGGCTAAAACCCGACAGAGATCTATCCGAGCACCTTACTATTCCATAGCAAGCATCGGTCATCCTCACCTCCAGGGCACCTTCCTGTGTCGCTTGGTCCCCCACACTCACATTCGTCCACCCCATCTCACGGAATTGCCACTCGAGTGCATGTCCTGTCGCACGGATTCAATTGACGAGACGAGTTTAAGCAGCAGCGGAGAGTCATCTACGAATCAAGGCACGGGCACGAACGGTGGAGGTTCCCTAGAGTAGCCTCCCCTCCTTCCGCGACATTAGTGTGTCCACGTACCCTACGACACGGCCCCAATCAAGGGCTCATCTATCAGGACGGCCGCTGACCTCGGGTCCCAGGCCGTTATTATCGCCCTCCCGGAGATTTGGGCAATTCGCAACAATCGGAGGAATTGAATGATGCTAGTTCAGCGTCGTCAAGACCACCTCTAAGGGTCTAACTACATTCAGCAGACCAATTAAATGAGATTAAAAGGGTGCCATCCCTTTCAAAATATGTCGGTTATTATTTTATCTTTCCACAATTACCACTAATATTTCTACATCGCTCCTTGTCTATTTGCACGCATTTAAAAGGCGCTTATTCGGTACCTCCACTGATTTATGTAACCATTTCATTCTCGTTTTCATCTTGCTACTTTCAATTAGAGATATCTTCCAATATTTCATATGCACAGATTTTTAACTGCTTAATCTAAGCAAATATTTGTAATGTATAGATATAAAAACAAGATAATAATAATAAAATTTACACTAAAAAAATCCAAATATTGAAGTACTCGTATAACCACAAAAACAAATATTTGAATGATATAATGAAGCTCAACTACTTCAGAGTATATGTTCACGCTTTTAATCTAAGCAATGACGTCGAGATTTGATGGAAATATCATATCTACAAATACTATGACGAATACTCAGATGAGATATTTAGCAGCTATCTGTTATTTTAAATATGCTACTTAATTTGCTAAATTTTTATGCAGAAAATATCTCAGTAGTCGATTAGTCAGTACAAGAAGCCTCATGTGAGAAAAATGGAGCTCGATGAGATAGCCGTTTAATAGGGGTATGGCTGGATAAAGTTTTACCCAATCAGTAACAGTAAAAACTGAATGTTTCCACAGTTCTATAAAATATGTGGGCAGTAAACAGACTCTTAGAGGATAACAACCTTACGTAAAAAGAGTTGTTGTAATGCTGAGCGCTGCAAGATCATATAATATGATTAACGAATCCCATTGATAGTTGCATCGATGACCTCGGTTGCCCACAAGACTATGGAGTGGAGACGCGCATATTTTGACGCCCCAGAGTTGAGCGATGGGAGGATTTTTCTCCGAGATTTCTGATTAGGGGCAATTACGCCGGAAAACAACGAGGAACTGTAATGAGGAAAATGATCTGGCATTTCCTGTTCCTCATTGCCCATCATAACATTATTGAATGGGGCTCACTGCACTAACTTCCGCACTCAAGGACGAGGGTTGGAATCATTAATTTCTTCGTGTTCATTGTCTTTGTTTTGAGTCTATTCCGAGAAATATCAACTGCCAAACAATGCTAAATATCTTTTTAATTCGCGATTAAAACTGGTTTCATGGGGAGCCAGAATGCATTACTTGTTTCACCCTTTTTAGCAGCATCCGAAGCTCTATTAAAAGTACTTATTCGCAATAAATAACGACCCTAACTTCCCTACAGTCAACCCATTTATTCTCTCATAGTTTCTGGATTGGAAATCACCCTGATACTTAGGTGGATTTAGGGGGGCACGTGCCCCCCTAAGATGCTTAATATATAGACGAGATTTTTACTACAAATATTAATAAGTTTCATATTTTAGTATAAAATTTATAAATATTTTCATATTAATAACTTTTATTTAAAAATTAGTAGTACATTTTTCATAGTAATTATTTCGTGTAGTTTTTAATATAAGAAGACTGTTTGCCAGTCACACCCTGGTGCCCTACCCCAGATAAATATCCTGGGTCCACCCTTGCCCTGAGATACAAGGTATAACTTAATACCGCCAACTTTAAAATATATAATACCCAATATGCACCCTGAAAATTTCATCGGCAAAGGTATATATAAGTTTTGAGGAGCCGATATGCAACAAAAAAAGATGAAATATTTTTATTCCGGAAAATTAAAATTATCCATTAAAACTGATCTTCTTTAGCTTTCACAAAATAGTGTGCAAAGTTTATGAAAGTGAACACTGTTTTTTAAAGTCAAGGATAATCGAAAGCACACCCTTTGATTTTTATCAAAATTGTTTTCACCGCTTGAATTAATTCCTTCGATTGATGAAAATGACGTTAAGCAGAGAGTTTTATGAACCAAATCTCATTTAGTTTCCTCTCTCATATGGTTTGCGTGTCTACTTCATACTATGCTCTCCTAAATGGCATGGTATACGTTCTAAGTCGTGCAAGAAATTAAATATATTCCCCGATATTATAATTGGAAAAGTATGCTTAAAACTTCTTCAAACACTTCTAACGGTTGAATGAACTTTTTTTACCGCTAAAATCTATGAATCTCATTTTTTAAGTGAATTCCATTATCTTAATGGCATTGTAAATTACCGCAGACAAACGATTTTTTTGCACCGACATATTTTTTTCGAAATTTCCCGAAAATAATAGACAATTTCTTATTACTATAGTTAAAATAACTTTACCAATTAAGGTAGGTTTAAATGGAACTATTTTGCGAATCACTCAGTTCTGTCCAACTTTTCGTAAATGAACTTCCCTTTTCAATTTCCGGTAAGGTAATAACAATAATAACTCGCTGCTTCAAAAATGATTAAAGGAATAAATTTTACAAAATGATACATTGTAACTTTCCGATTTAGAATTTTCCATATGGCACGATGAGCTTAATTACAACAAAGGAAAATAGTGATGTCTAGTAATGACTGATCTAGCCTCATAGAATATACTTGAAAATGAACCGTAAAACAAGCTTTTGAAAACCAATCAGTAGTTCTTCGAGCAGTTTATATCTGGGCAGGAAGGAGTCAATTTCTATCCTCATTTCCGCCTCAAAAATGACTTTCCCGCGAAACACGAAATTGCCAAACGTGAAGGAAATGGAACCTTCTACCAGGAAGCACGAACCTCACTCCAAATCGTACTTTTAATACTACGTAACATGCTGCACCAGAAATCCATTACCAGTGCGTCCACTTTTCATTGCAACGGTAGCACAAAGGATTCAGGAGGATTCTTATGACAATTCTTTCTAAGCAAGTGCACCAAAAATAAATGACAAACAATTTAAAACCAAGAAAACCAATATGATTTCTACTATATTTTAAATTCCCTTCAAAAATGAAACCTACCTTAAAAATAAATTTCCTTATATGCAGAAATTTCCCACGTTGAGATTTCTCAGTGACCTCAGCGGTTATTTCTTTGTAATTGTCACCAAAAATGAAATGAAAAAATGGCTGTTTCTAGGAAAAATGAAATCACCAACTAAAATTCCTTCCATTAGACCTTGGGTAACCTCTTCTTTATCGCCACATCTCCATGGTTTACTTCATATTCTAGTAAGTTGTCACTTTAATCCATAATTTTGATAATCTTACCTCACATCGTAAGTAAATAGCGACAATAATGGTTAGTGAGAAAGCCTACGGGAAGAGTGAACAATGGCAACCATGGAACGTTTAAATTGATCTTTTTTTAGATTTCATACCTACATCTTCTTTTTAGAAAAGCGAGTTATTGCCCGGCCCACATAAGTAAAGACCTCAGGGGTTAATTATATGTAATTTTCCACCGAAAATGAAAGGAAAAATTAACAGTCATTCTACGCATAATGCAGTAACCAATCAAAAATCTGTCCATTTGACCTTCGGTAACCCCACTCTATATCGCCATATCTCCATGGCTCACTTTATATTCTAGTGAGTTGCCCGTTTAACCCCATCACTTGTTACTTATGATTAGCGTACCTCACTTTGTTTATAAATAGCGATAATAATGGTTTAGGAGCACGCTTCTGGGAGGTGTGTACATTATAGAATGAAAAGCAATGGAAGTTCAAATAAATCATTTCATGAAATTTAAAATGTGATCATTTTTTGGAGAAACTAATCATTCCCCTGCCTCATAAGTTAGGGGTCGTTTCTACGTAATTTTCCACAAATCAGTGGTGATTCTCGGTATAATGAAGTCACCAACAAAAAGTCCGTCCACTTGACCTTCGGTGATCTTTTCTATATCGCCACATCTCCATGACTTACATTTTATTCCAGTAAGTTGTCGCTTTAACCCATGAATCTGATAACCCTACCTCACGTCGTATGTAAATAGCGATAATAATGATTTGGGAGAAAGCCTACGGGACGAGTGAACAATGGAAAAACACCCAGTATATTTCCAGTGTGAGGCGAATTTGACCAAAATAGGCGGTTGAGACTCTTGGACAACGCCAAGGCTCGCAAATGAATAGGACGAAGAGCAAATAATAAGTGAGTTGGCACGCCAGGAGAGTGGGCCGCGGGCGGTAATTCCATCAAAGCCGCGACAGCAGCAGCGGATGGAATCCAGGAAGCGACCATCATCCTCCACGCTCATCGCGAAATGGCCTCCGCTCTCTCCCACCAGGAGATAGACCTTGGCGACGATGATGATGTTGACGGGGATGTTGACATCGCGTAAGAAAGGGACGCCGTGATGGAAAATAACAATGGCAATCGTCAGTTGTTTAGCCGTTGCGGTTCGCCGTTCCATCACCCACGTGACTCAAGCAATCTATATCCGACCCTATTAATGAGGTGGCATTGAAACTTTTGATAAAACTTATTGGTGATTTTCCATGTAGAGTTAAATAACACAATTGAGTATATTTGGAGTACCTTTGGTGTTTTTCGATTGTTCGTACCTTCCACGGCCGTTCTCCCAAACTATAATTATTGCTATTTACTCACGATTTGAGGTAGGCTTATCTAAAGAATGGGTTAAAGGGATAACATACTCGAATATAATGTAAACCATAGAGACATGGTGGTATAGAAGAGTTTACCTAAAGTCAAAATAGACCATAAATGTTTATACATATTTGTGTATAAGTGTTTATATGTGTGTATTTTTTATTCAAATATGTTGATAGGAAAAAATAATAGAAAGAACCCATCATAAACAAAGCGGGAATGATGACTCATCAAATGCTACACATCTTAAAAGATCCCAAAAGTTAGTTATTCCCGCAAAATCGGGAGCATAAAATAACAATTCATTTCTGTAAATGATATTTCAATTACATCATCATTGCTCACGGTTTCCTTGTAATCACGAATCGTCATGAGTGATCGAAACAGAAACTTTCCACCAAATTTTAAACGATTCGATTCCTACAGAATATATTCGTTCAGTATGGTTTACACCGAGATGAGTTATTAAAATGCGGGCTGAATACAATTGGAAAAGATCGTTTGAAGCATGACTATTCATATTGTGAGAAATTTAAACAACGGGGGGCAATTTCTCATAACTGTGAACTTCTTAAAAACCCAAAAATCACAACTCGAGGTAAAACTTAGACCAAATTAGATCAAGTATAGCTAGAAGCGAGCGATATTTTTTCGATATGAATGTCTATCAAAGATTTTTTGGCTCACTTGGCAAATAATTTCGTTAAACTCCTCCGCTGAAGTTTCATAATGGAAATAGAAATGAATTATGCTACTGAAGGCCAAGATGCTTCGTGTCTACCTACATCGGCCAGGTATTCCCATATGAAGTCTTTCTTTTCCTTTCAGACTCGCTGGCGAGGCGAAGTCGTTGTGAACGCAACAAGACGGACTTTCTTCAGATCTTCTCTCGGCATTTTAAACTCAGCTGAAACAAGCATGGAATGAAAATCATCGAGGAAAAAAAACTAGAGAAAGTCTTACCTGCTTGCACTCAAGATTTCTCAACTTTGACTTTCGCGTTTGAATTTGCATCAGGCCATGTTCTTACAGTATTTAATTTATAGTAGAGATTTGCATATATTTGCGGAGGCAATAAGGTCCCGCAGACTCCGGGGTGCGGCCCAAGGGTGCTCCAGTAACGATAAAGAAAAAAATAATAACCAGTCTAAGTAACTTATTTATAGGTTTGTAATATTTCAGAGGACCTAAATGATTAAAAAATGAAATAAAGTTTGAGAGGGGTGACTTCTTCAATACATTTTTAATTTTCCATTATATAAATAGTGTGATTTTTCAAATAATTTTAAAACCCCCAAAAAGAGTAAATATTTTATTAATATGATAGAATTGAACAAATGCTCAACTTTTTTGATGCCGTAAACTACTCTTTCTTAATCATTAAATCATGAGTACGTTTTGATATACAATAGAAAGTCTTTGATTCATTTATACAAACGTAGCTTATGAGGGCCCCACGAAAATTTTCCCGGGGGGGGGGAGAATCCTAAGTGCCACCACTGGTGAAATAGCAACCATTAACTGCAGCAATAATAGTGATTTATAGCATACGTGAGATTGAAATAAAAGCGCTTCTATACATCCACTTAGGGAAAGGATTTTCACTGAAAACTCTCAACCACTCCCTTAATTTGAGCATTTACACGGGAGATGGAAAGTCACAGCTAACATTTGCTTGGTTATAAAATAATTCACATCTTTGTGATCATTTAGCGATTTTTGTGATAACTTGAGTTTATTTGAGCTATGATGATACACACATTCCTACTGTAATTTGTTTTTTTAACTAAGAATAAAAAACCGGGTACTTTCTTTACTCATGCAAGCAAGGGCTAATTTCTTAATAACTTACCGCTCCTAACCTTTAAATGACTTGATCCACTAATTAGGTACTAGTAGGCACAAGGGAGAGAGGATGTATTAATTTCATTCGATAAAACGAACACGACTTTTCTCTATTCTATTGTCATATTAACTGTATACAATCATATATCTCAACTATTGTCATTCCGCATACAGTGAAAATTGCAATGACATTCAACTACAAGAAAAATTGTGTCTTGAAATGCATTTTTTCTCACGTATTATTGCCAGATATAATCTACGCTTAAAATGAACAATTTTGTGCTTACCTTTATTCCTTTCCTTTCTTATTTTTCTTTAAAACTCTTCAAGGAATAATACGCAAATTAAAATCGACTAATTATAAGTTTATCAGCAAGCTCCAGCTAATTCCAAGAACTCCGCATCCTAATCATGTGAAAATGTGGGAATCGTATCGCTATATTCGGCGGTGAGCATTGGGAAATTATTGTAAAATTATGAGCAAACACGAAAACTTTAATTTGACAAATTCACGAGCTATTGAAAATGTACATCCATTAATTCATTGTCATCCACTTTTGACACTTCATTCAGCTTGTAAATTTCAGTTATTAATGGAGATGTGACAAAAGTGAGAAATAATAGTAAGAATAACGATGTGTGTTAAAAGCGAAAATGTGCCTTGAACAGTGGAAAGCCAGGGAGAAATACCTTTCTAGGAGAATATTTCACAGGAGTATTATATCAAATACTAAATCCTCGAAAAGAGAAATAATATTTAAAGGTGTTCTGGTTTCCGGGTTAATTCCGCGTCGAATGTTTTTGGCGGACGACAGTTTCGGGCGCGTTCCATCTCCCGTCTTCGGGTCCGAATGATCTGAGAGCTGCATTTCTTTATATATAAGGCTAGTCAGGCGGTCGTTGAATTACAATGTTGGAAGAGCCGTTTGAATGATGAAGCTAAGGTCCTCCCTATAAAGATAAAGACGTCCTCCCTATTGAAAAATGAGTCGACGCGGAATAAACCCGGAAACCAATCATCAAATTAATCACCACGGAAGCCTCCGTAATAATATTTTAAAGGTTTTTTTCTGTGTTTTTTTGCAGATGAAGGTGGCAATGGGGTCAGGGGAGGCCAAGGGGCCGATGGACGTGCTAAGGCGGTTCATGCGCCGTGTGTCCGACGACTTCAAGCACAAGGACCTCATGCCCATCAAAGTGATATTCTTCGTGCAGTCCTCCAGTAAGTATCCGACTACATGCACATTATGTAGAAAAAGATGAGCAGGGATCGCAGTCGAAACTAAACGAAAGTCAAAACCAGTAATATTTCAATAGTTTCGTTCCCGGGACCGGAATGTAGAAATTAAACGAAATGGATTTAAACCCGGGGAGCTAAACTCAGGGTCGAAACGAAATCGGAGTCAAAACTACTTCGGGTCGAAATTAAAATAAAACTATGGTACGAAACGAAACGCAGATAATGTTTCGCACCGGAGAGATCACGTGCGCAAGTAAAGTTTCGTCCCGGGTGGAAACTAAACTCTTTGATGATTGAAGGGAATGAAACTATACCAAGGCCTTTTATTTTTCCTCCGGGTCGAAACGAAACATTTTCGTGCGTAGGTTTCCGCGGTGTTGTTCACGATGACTGCTAAATTTCGTGTTCTCCAGCCGCGTCTGTCGTTTATGGTTGACAACAGTTTCGAAAGCTACCCTGCTTTCGTAACAAAACACAAAATATTAACAGAGACAATGGCTATCCAATCAGCAACGTGTGGAAGTGAGTGCTGACCAATCAGCGCACAGGGGGAGATCGGTCAGTGCTCATCGGTAAGACGGCAAAAAATCAAAACTTCTCACCTTCGACCTGAAGACGGAAGCAGGATGGCTTCCGAAACTGTTGTCAACCATAAACGACAGACGCGGCTGGAGAACCCGAAAATTAGCAGTCATCGGAACATTTTCGTTTCTATGCCATCTCCGAAAATGAGCAGTCCACCACGTACAAGAAAGTCATCAGCGGGATGGGACGCCACTGTTAAATTTCAAATGTCAATCGTCTCGATCACCGAATTTGTACCGTTGTCGATTCTTATTGAACATGAAAAATAAAGATACCCTTATTTACAGCATTAAAGACATCAGGAAGAGAACTATGCTAGAAAAAAGGGGTTCATGAACACGAAGGAACTTATGAGAGGAACTTTATGTAAGAGTTAAAAAAAAAGGTAAGTGATGAGTCTGATCTGGAGTGTTGCGCTTTAAGTGGGCAGAAATGTTGACTCTTAAGGAGGACGAAAGAAGACTGGAGGCGTTTGAGGTGTGGCTGCGGAGAAGAAAGTAGAGAGTAAAGTTGACGGAGAGGAGGAGGAGGAACGACGAAGTGCTGGACATGGTGGGTGAGGAGAGAAAGCTTCTCGATGAGATATGTGGGAGACAGGAGATATGGATGGAGGGAGTACTTAGCGGGGAGAGGATGTTGAAGACAGTTTTAGAGGGTAGAATGTTAGGTAAACGAGGGAGAAGAAGGAAGAGGATAGTATTTTCAGTTAGAATGAAAGGGACTAGGCCTAATTGTGAATTAAAGACGGAAGTTCAGGAAGGAAGGGTAGGCTACTAGAATGCTTAAGTACTTCATGGAAATATATCTTAATCGGTAGAATAATTAATTTTATAATAATTATTATTTTCGCCGCGTTTTTCTCGAACTATTTCGACGAATAAAATTCAACGCACTCAACCCTTTCGAAGATGTCACGAACTCATGCCGAACATTTCACCTCTTCTGCATCACTCCTGGGACCTGCGCATTGGTCTCAAGTAATTTGTTGTTTTATTAAATTCTTGAGAGCAATTCCTTCCCGCATTGAGCGGTTCCCTCAATGAACGAGTACAATTAACTGTTTACAATAAACAAATCATATTCATTGCAAAAAAGCCCTGATGAAAGTATAAAAATATACCGAAACGTTGGCCAAGAATTTTTAATTTAATTCCAAAAGACCTGTAATCCAAGACACTAATTAACATTATTCATTACACAATTGATGCTGATAATTACTCACACCATTTTATAAAATAAATGAAGCAAAAATTTTGGCACAAAAGTCGTTAAAGATCTGGGCGATCTCCCTTTTCCGCCAAACCTTACCTGTCAGCAGGAGACAATGAGAGAGACACTGTCTCACTTAACTTCAAGATCACCACTTTGTCTTTTCTCTCGAGTGCCCATCGCACTTCCGTCCGAGTGGTGGACAATGAGTGCTTGCTCGATTCTTGCCTGCCTTCTTTGTCCATACCCCCCTTTTGATCTCGAGTAATTCCGTACATGCGCTGCATGCTAAACTTGACGTCTATTCAATGCCCTGCCGGATGGTAGAAGCTTTCTTTGACTAGAGGTCAAGGTTGACAGAGACCAAAAGAAATCTGTGATAGTCGCCAGCGATAAAAAAAACTAGGAAATACCTGAATATTCTAAACTAGGAATACTCTGAAATTTCTATGAAGAATTTTTCATGAATAATGAAGAATACTCCCAAAAGTGCAGCAAAAATTATCCATCCATCGTAAATATTCCAAGACCACATGTTTAAATTCCAGATTAGAGTAGATAAACAGCGGAAGTGAAGAACTGTTTCCTAATTTCTCGGTAATTATATAAAAAGAATACCTTGAATGCCGTAGACAACATTTAATGACCCTCTCTCTCTCTCTCTCAAGCCCTATGAATTGTTATGATTCAGTTTCAATTGCCATCAAGTATTCGTAATCCAAGCTGAAATTCTTCCAGAGATAACTAAATCATGCATGAATGACGTAAGGGAAGGAGCTATGTCCTACAAATTCGTGTTAATTGCAAAATCAATTTCCTGTACATAATACTACCTAACTTTTCCGACTTGATTTTCTTTGAAAGCTATCAAATTCTCTTTTATTTCTATGATCGCAACATAATACTTGTAATTTGAGCATTAATTTTTCCATCCTGTCCTGTCCCTTCCTGTACTTAATCGTTCCAGACGGAAGAGATTTAGATGTCTCCTAGAGATTTCCACAGTAGCTATTAGGGTTCATCCGCGTTTTTCACATCTTCTACATAAAAGCCTTAAAAATGGCAAATAAATTTCCGTTGTAAACATTTTTTTTATATTGAAGGATCCAAACCTCAAGATTCCATAATTATATAAATTAAAAAGGAGTTGAAAGACGCCAAATTCTCAGAAAAGTCATCGTTTACCGAATGAGAGACGCGTATGTTAAAAGATTGCAAAATATAGGGTAGGTAGGAGGAAAATGAAACGGTATAAAAAGAATGAAACTGGTACGCGGTAAACACAACTTCAAATTTGACCCTGAAATATTTGGAAACGAAATTCGTGAGGATAATGGAGGTGCTTCCTTGATATTTCTTATTTGACTGCAAATTAAGGCGTGAAATGAATGTTTTTGTTCCTTTTGCTTCTCAGGGTCATCAAAGGTAGTCAAGGCCAAAATTTATAACCATAAAAAATGTGATTCACGCTCCATGGTAGGAAGCAGGTACTCAAAATTACCCCGCCTGTAAGCGCAACAGAATACTGAATGCATCTTTGGTAAGCGCCGGGAATTCATAACTCAACATTAAGTCCATCAGTTTCATCCGTGCAGTCAAATTGCTAGTACAACTGGAGCTTCATTATGAGATGCAATGCACAACAGTTGTGTGACTATGGGGGGATAAGGGGATGCATTCCTACCAAAGCCTCTAAGAAATCAAAAAATTATTTTAAAATCTTGTCTGGATTTGATGCATAATAACCGCATCTGTTTAAAGTTAAATTTTAAGTGCCGAAATGATGAAAAATGCATTTTCAGGCATGTTATTTTAGGTAACATTTTTCCTCAACTCCCCGTTTTCTGGGGGGGTGGGGGGGGGTAGCTCCCACTAACCCCATATCCCCCCTTATCCCCCTTGAAAGCCCCCGCAACCCCACCAAAAAATATTCACTTTTCGACACTTTTCGCCTTTCAAATTATACCCCACACGGGAATAGAAATTACTAAAGTCTCTAATAGCAAGGAGCAGGTTTAGGGGGGATAAGAGGAGATATGACCCCCGTCTCCACAAATTATATTTTAAAAATTTCAATTTTTAGTTTGTTATTGTATTCTTGTAAAGGAATAAAGGGAGTGTATTTGAAAATGCAAGGCTACAAGTCCCAAATGCGAGAGAAGTTTATGTTGTGTTTATTGTAGAGCGCAGCCAGGTCCGGATTTACCGTAAGGCAAAATAGGCACGTGCCTAGGGGCGTCGCAGTCCAAGGGCCGCCTTCTGTTACTTCATGCGAGTGGCTATGCCTTATCATAAAAATCGGGGAGAGGGTGGGGCTCTTGCTCAATGGAGAGGTGCCTATAGTGCAACTTTGGGTAAATCCGGCCCTGAGCGCAGCACTCCTTACTGTAAAAATGCCACTCTCTCCCGGAGAGTATTCCATACTCGCAGAACCCAGGTCATCAATCCCCCACCCCCAAATTTGATGCTGAATCCGCTTTTACAAACAGCACGGAATTTTAGAAGTTACTCAACATGCTCACTTTAAGTTATTCTGATTAGCATTATTCAACCTCTAATGTCTATTTCATTGTTATCAAATTAATGACTCGAAAGAGTATAACCGATGTGCAAGTACAAAAACCACATTTCTCGACGCACTGCGATTGCTCGTCAATACAAACCGAAGAGCTGGCTTTCGTGACTGAGTTAAAACTTGGGTCGATCTCAATCTAAAAGAAATTCGCCTCCAGACCACACAACTAAACAATGGAAGGTCACATTTAAAGAGTATGCATTGTTAAAAATATTTCACGCATCGATGAATTCCATCAGATATCATCCGACATTATTGAATGCACTCTCTACATTTCAAATCAAATTAGCGCTAATTATTTCGGCAAAAAATAATTGAATTTTTTGTTTCCTTTTCTCACTCCATTATCTCGAGTAAACATATAGCTAATCATTTATATAATTGAATTTGGATTCAAAAATAATTGATTTTTTTATTCCTCCTCTTAACGCTTATTATCAGATCACCAAATAATCAAGATACGGGAAAAGATACCTTGATCCAACTTAAACCCGCCTTTGATAGATCCTTGAACACTAAACAGAGCTTGGCATGTATGATGACATAATAATATCAATAATGACAAAATACCTTGCGATTGTTTCTCGACAAACCACAGGGTTTATACATATCGTCTAAACCACGATCTTAGAAAAAATAAACTGGTGTGCATGGAATGCTTGCGTTGTATGTAAATAGCATATACATCTAACACTTCCTATGATGGAGTGATAACTTATATGAAAATTACGCTTCTAAAAATGTCTGGCCACTAGACAAGGAATAATAATCAAATCTTCTACTTTGAGAATTCTCCACACTCGAAGCTTGAAAAATAATTACATGGGCAAAATATGTAGTCATCTTTCACCTTCAATACACTTCACCGTACCACTTTTCGACATACTTAATCATAATCAATTATGTTTTATTATAATTTCAAGCATTATAACATCCTACCACAACCGGGATAAATATTGTTTGCACCGTCTAAACTAGTGTGCGTGGAATACTAAAACAAAATTAAGACACTTAAAAAGCAAAGTTAAAATTATTAACTTTAACTTTGCTGTATACCACTATATTTCAAGATATACATTAACCTATCATTGATGACCATTGATGTATGTCGAGGGAAATATTTTTTAAAAATAGTTTCATTCTCAATTACCTTGAATACCTCAATTTGTATGCTCACACTCATACATTTTCTAATAAACATCATAGCCAATGCATCTCATTTTAAAAATTCGACAGTACAAATTCCATCCCCTGCGACTTGAATCTGCATAAATTAGAATACGACTGGTTGTTTAAAACTTCACTTTTTATCATTAGATCTAAACTAATCTGTACGCGAAGTGAACAAGTTTTTGCCGCAAACGACATTCTTCGACAGCATTCTTTTTTCATGTCAAATACACAATGAGCGGTGATTTAAAAACAACTTTCGCCGATGAAAAGACAGCAGGAGCGCGTGAGCGGAGAAATTGTCGACAATAACACCGCTACAAACTTTTTCGAAAGTGACATTAAAGAACATCCTGGACACTTTCCTGCAGTAAGGTCGATTTCATTCCCGTCAACTCAGCAAACGCCGTGTATTTCAGAGCAGTAATGCATGCATCACAATGGAATAGGCATTAATTGAATTGAAATGGACGGATGGATCTAGAGACTAGGAGGTATGTACACTGTACGTGGTGTTTAAGGAGGAATCTGAAATAGTTCAGGAGGTGGTAGGGGAGACGTTTCTAAGCATTTTACTGTCCATGAACACGGGGTCACAACTCCTTACTTACTTATCTATGGCAACGTAAACATTTTTTTGGGTACACTTTGCAGTTACGATAAAAACTGATTTTCTTGAGTATCCAGTCTTTCTGACATTTTATTTAATACTGATTTTTAAGGGCATAAAGTAATTAAGGTTGGACGAAAATGTGCTTTTATATTTGCCTGAAACAATTAACCTCAAAACGGATGAGATTCCGCGATCATATAGTTGACAACCGCTCAAAGCTCTCGTTTCATTAAGCTCAAAGATTTTTCAGACAATAGGGTGGTTTCCTATTATTTTTTTATTGCCTAAATCGAAAGATTATTACTCCTGGAGTACGTATTTCACGCTTTTAGATTTTTCAATGACGATATCCATTTTTCGCGATTAAATGAAAAGTGAAAATTTTCAAGCGCGCGAAACGCGACGGCTAAGTAGGAATGATGGGAAAAAGTCCGTGCGACGCATTTCTGGTTCCCCCTCCTGCCTTGTGAAGTGACCTTGATCGAGGCTCTGAGCTCTGATAGGACGCAGGATGCTAGCGGGTAGCTGAGTACCTTGCTGGCTGGTAGCGCATGGCTTAAAAAAGGTTTATTAATACCTTATCAAACGAAGAAAACTTTCCGACCTTAGCCAGTTTTAATAGGTGATTATTAAGACATGTTTCCCTGAGCTCTGTGCCTCATGCATGCATTGGTAACCTCAGACGATGTATAACTCCTATCTATTCGTATAGAAACTAGGTCCCTGTGAGGTCACGTGGAGTGGAATCGCATGGGCGCCAATCTGGCCTTTTTCAAATGAGGATAAAATTTGACCCTTGCCATTCGTCTAAACCGGTATTTCTAAAACCAAATAATTTTTATATTATGAATATGCTAATGGTGGGTAACGAATCGCAATCAATGCCTTTCGTTTTCTTTGATGAAGGAAACTACCCTATTACAATCGAACATTTTTATTCAATTCTATTTAATATTCCTATCTTTATCTTACCTTATCTTATTCCCTAACCACTGAAAACAGCTCTTTTTGGCCATTTCACATTGGAGTATTCAACAAATTTTAGAATGATATGTATACGAACAACCATGCCCTGCATAGAATAAATCTACCCAGGCGCGATTCGAATCCGCGACCTCTTGTTTGGTAGGCGAGGACTTTACCCCGCCGCTAGCGATGCCGGCAAATGTTCTTAAAATCTTTTCTATATATTCTTAAAAATCAAGAGTATTGAATAAAATACCGAAAAGGCTGGACGCTCAAGAAAAACAGTGTACGTGGTAACTGCAAAGTACACCCAAAAAATGGTTGCGCTGACTTAGCTCAGTAACTAATGAGCTGTGACTCCATGTTTATGATTTAAAAAATGCTTAAAATTATCTCCCTTATCACCTTATTAAGGCCTGGGGAACCGGTACATTAGCACGTACAAGTAAATGTACGTTTGCGTGAATGATTTTGGTGGACCAGAACGGAACATGTACGAATACATGAATAAAATTAGAACAGGTTCGATTTTCTGTGCTTGCATTCGCACAAGTTGGGTAGTTACACGGTGCATTCTGGCGTTCATTCTCGCGTTCATACATTTAGACATTAACATGTAGGAGTTAATGTATCGTGTAACCAGGCCTTAAGGCTAAAATAAACTGGCATAGGATATGATAAAATGGAAGTCTGCAGTATACCAATCTTTGAATTGCAATACAATGAATCAATCAGCATGAATTGATGTAAACTCCATTACCACGCATATGACGTAGATAAAAATACAAATGAGCCTCAGTTCACTGGACTGAACACACCCAAGTACGTACACCCAGTCACATCGTAACTACCTGTATGTAACCGAACGCTTTTCTTGCATACTAAGTCGGAGACCTCGTGGACATGGTAATGCGACCTTATTTCCCTCGATAGCCTTGAAAAGAGCCGATTTAAATACGGTCAATGGTTTCAAGGCTTTCCCGCCTATACGGTAGATGAGAGTTCCGCGGAAGGGATGATGTTACCGTAAACGATGCGATGCTAGCCGAAGAGAAACGAGGGAGAGTCTGTAAGAGTAATGGACGACGACGTTCAATCGAGTAGTATGGGTCAATGTCACTGGGTGGTGTACGCGAAAAGAACAACTTACCAGGACCGGAAGTTCCACTGCAGACCGTAGGACGGGTGGAGAGAAACCCGGCGTCAGCACCAGCTTGATCTTTGGAGAACATGATAAAATATGTATACAGAAATAGTAATTGCAACACTTATATGCATAATTCCACTACCAATCATGGTTTCCGCACTCTGTCATTTTCAAGGTAACTTGAATTTTTTGAAGAAACGAAGCACATATTTTTTCATGAAATTTCAAAATATTCTCCTAATACTACCCCATCAATTAGGATCCACAAAAATAGGTTGAGGTTTTCTGGAAATTGGTACAAGATTTTTAGGAAATCACTTTTAATAATCCGAGATTTTTATAAAGGATCTTATGACGAACTAGTCTGGCTATACAGACCAATAATAATGATGATCGAGACTAGAATATGAATACCCTTTAGACGAAACCTTATGGGTATAATGTTCGATATATCTTAAGAAGCATGAAAAATTCAAGATACCTCGAAAATGAGATTAAGTGTCGAAACCATGGTCGGTTGTGGAGTTATGCATTAAAGTGAGGAAATCACCATCTATTGTTTATATTTTATCATGGATATATCGTATTTACACCACCTCAAGCCTGAAAAGATTCCATACCTTTGAAGGACACCTAAGTTCCTCTACCGGTAGCATTCTGTCTTTTTTCGACACAAACTACTATATAACACATGCTATAAAATGAAATTTTCACGGTAGGTAGGAATGTAGGAAATACCGAAAAGATTCCAAGTTAATCTGTAATAAAAATTGAAGAGCCCGAAAAATGGCAAGGCATGGCATGAGATGCAAAAGCCTAGGCCGAAACTTGATAACAGATTTTTTACGCACATTTCTCATCAAAATTTCAAAATAATTTGGCGTGGAAGTTCAAATTAACGCATTGCTAATGTGCAGATGTTATTATTACTTGCATGAACGAGAGAAATACCGAAAAATTGATTTCAAAAATGGGAAAATTCAAAATTTCAAACATATGGCTAATGGTCATACCATTATCCCCTGAACCGCACCCATTGATAACGAGAGATGGTTTTTAGGTCCTTGGAAAGTAAAGTTGGGTGGGTCATTTTGAATGTGACTATTTCCTGGAGAGAGCTTAGGTCCAATTGCGAGTCCATTAAGCGAAATAGCGCAATTTAAAATGGGAATAAAAACATATGAAGGTGAAAAAGACATATTACCGACCCTTTTACCTTTCAAGTCGAATTTTGACATTCAACAGTCGTCATAAGTATGATTATAAGAGCGAAAGGAATTTATTTCCTGTTACTTGGGCTGCATGACTCATATGGAATATATTTCACGGTATTTAAAGAAACCGATAATTTGAGGAACTAAAACTCTAAACTGCTTACTACAACTTATAACTTCTAAGCGGACTAGGAATTTTATTAAGATTAAAATTAGATACAAATATAAATTGAAATTGAGGTAGTTACTCCGCAGCCAGAGGCAGTAATATAACTACCATTTTTAAGCTATTCAATGGACTTTAGTTGAGCAATGCTTTACAATTGAAAGGCGAAAGACTTTTGCTGCTGGTAAAGCTACTAGCTCGTTTAAAACCTTAAGTTTTTTAAATGGATGAAATTTTGTGCGAACAGTGCACTGGATTTTTCACATTCAATACCTCATTGGATATAAAACTGTAAAATTAGAGGGTAGGTTTGTCGACGATCGATCAGCTTTTCAGAGCCAGCGACTCTATCCCATATATTTTCGCGCAACAAGAACTAGGATGTAAGCAGTGCAACTGATAACCGTCAACATTGTTAGCGCCCATGACATAATTTTCTTGAGGGATTAAATAACTCCAAGGAATTCTTTTGGAGAATAAAATGGTGTCAGAATAATTTCGATTGAAGGAATACAAGTTTGAACCAAGGATATTAAAGTAGAATTAGTACGACCAGATTAAAAATAGATTAGTTTTAAAAGGACATAAAAGAGGCTGACCTAGGAAACTACTAGCTTGGCCTTTATTTCGAGAGTTTTCCAAGTAGATATTATGATTACCTCCAACTGAATTAAGTAAAAAGGTCATAATCGGAAGAATAATTTAACAGGGTGAAAGGCTGATTTCAAGAAAACTTGGCTACCTACCCATTCACTATGTATTCTTCCTCCTCTATTCTTGTCCCTTCCAATTTCACGTAGCAACTTCGCCTCTTGCACCACAATGTTGAGCTCTTCACCGCTTATGTTCCTATCCGTTTATATCACTTTTTCGAGCCCACTGCTCAGCTAAATCTTGAACTATTCGATCGAATTCCAATCATTCTAACTCAAAATACATGTGTCAGAACCGAAAACCGAAAACATTCAACATAAAATTAAGAAAGGCACTTTCCCAGTAGTTTCCAAAATGTAAAGAGGATATATAAGGAAGAGTAGAAGAGAAAGTAAGCCTCCTTCCTTGGTCCATACATTGAGGCATGATAACCTGAGGAAGACAATCGTCGAGGGAAAATTAGATGGTAAGAACGGGAAAGGGACACCTCGAACAAAATAAATGGAACAGGGATTCCGACTTACAAAAAATATCTTGCCCCGGGAAATTTTATAAGTAATGAGTACCCTGTTATTTTTTATTTTCCCCCCTTATTTTGGACCCTTCCCCTCGAAAAAAATTCCCGGCTACCCCACTACTCTATATGTATTGATTTTCAGTTGAAAATCTCAAAGAACAATCTCAAATCTCAAAGATGGAACATGTAGTTTCATTTTAAAGCAATGTAGGAACATTCAGAACATAATTTCCACTAGTAGATAGCTACTGCTTCGGGTATTGTGATAGGAATCATTGGCTTCATCACACATTCATACTGATTTTGATGCAAAAATATGGTGCATTATAGGTTCAAATAGGTGACAAACACAATATGCCTCGAAGGCCGGGGATAATTCAAGGTATAGATGGCTGAGATCAATGTCAACTCTAGAAGGTCAAGCCAACGATACAGGGCTTCATTTAATTTCGAATCCACCCATCGGGTGTCCAGGCCACGATTGGAAAGCAGGTGACGGCCACAGCCGCTTGTCTGCATGGATATAATTAACTCTTAATAAATAAAACACTATTTAGGCCATGGTTAATAATATATGCACCTACTTCAGAAATTGTTCCTTGGAAGATGAAGAGTGCAAATCGCTATCGATGGACATTTTCATACTAGGACCTGATACTTTCAGTAAATTTCTAGGCGAAATATTACCTCACTAGGTGATAACATTACCTGGTGAGTCGAATTTTTGCGTTAGATTGGGCTAAAAACATAAAATAATAGAAATTAGATCAAGGGGAATTTCAAAATTATTTTTCCCTCTTAACAATGAGACACACCGTAGTCGATACACGAGAAAAACTCGAATAATGAGAAAAAATACGTCTTCGTGTCGTTAAAATTAAATTTCACTGGGACATAACATCCAGACCGGGTAATTAACCACAGTCTCATGACTTGGAAACATTAAGTAAATTATTTTGCTCGCTAGTATTATTTCATCGTAGTTCTCCGCGTGTGTGCTCTTTCTCAGGATAAACGATCTAAATGTCATCGCTGTTCACGAAGAAGAAATAAGTCACATTGAATTGACATTGGGTTTCAACGATGAGGTATAGTTGGTATGGAAAAATCAACAGACTTATTAAAAACCGAGATATTTCACAGCACAGTCTCGCAGATTCAAGACACTAGCAAATAAATGCTGACTGAATGCTTTGCACTGCCATAAGGTATGTTATCTGTAGAAATCCTTTGCATATAAGTTGACTTTACACGGATGTTTTTAACTTTTTAATAGCAACTTTATTTTTACTCGGAAGTCAAAATGGCTGAATGAAAGCAAAAATTCAGTAAGATAAACATGTAACTGGTAATTAGCGGTATTGAACAGTAATCATAGGTAATGAAGACACTGAACGCTGATTTTGGGGATTACTATGAGGGCAAAATCTGGAAAAATCCCTAATTTACGATTATGCTAAACTATACACGTACATACGAAATCGCTGTCATGGAGACACCGAATATACTCGCTAAGAACTCATTATATCACCATTTTTTACCGACTTCATGCGGATAGATTTAAATTTTACTCACTCGTCAGCACAGTATATCAATGCCTTCAGCACAGTTGAGAAGTATTTTCCTGCCTTTAAATTTGGAACTTTCGTACTAGTTGAAGGGTCCCACAATAACTGAGAAGGAAAAAATGCAAGCTGATATTATCGATTATCTATGATTATTGAATAATAAATAACGACTAACATGGAAAAATGAAATGATATAACCGTCAACAGAATAATTATCACCGTCAGAACATTAATAACTTAACTAAAACCACTAAATTATAATTAAACCATCATAAAATGTAGAAACTAATATTTTATGAAATATTATTTGCAAGAAGAGGATTAAAAATGCATATAAGCTTACATTACTTAATATTGAAGTGGATTTATCCTAATTTAACCCCTTGTTGACCTTGTAAGCGGATTTCGACGGCAAGATATATCTACTAAGGCAGTGGCGTAACTAGGAATATGCTTTGAGGGGAGAGAATGGGATGGCCTAGAGTGGCTACCCTCCCCGGGAAACAGCAAACTTTTTGAAATATGACATGCCTGGAAAAACATTTTACACCATTTTGGCACTTAAAATTTAACTTTAAGCAGATGCTGTTCAAAATTAGATAGTGGTTTTAAATGTTTATATTTCTCTTGAGGCTTTGGGAGGGATCTATCCTATCACCTCCCCCACAGTTACGCCACTGTACTAAGGGAAAGTATTATACATGAGGAGTTAGCGTTTTAAAAAACTATAGTGATGTGCGTAAACACCAAATATACGGAGTTATTCTATCATTCTATTCTCTCTCTGCATTTTTGTAAATGCATTCTGCAAAAAATAAGGACATACACTGAGATTCGACTACAAAATAGGAGAAGAAATAAACCAATGAAAAGGATGTGAGGAATCCGATATTTTAGTACTCCATTTCTGTATTTTAAAAATCAATATTCACGATATATACACCTATAATAATTAAATTAAAATTTAAAAACCTTGAGATTCATACCTCACCTATTTTCGTGGTATCACGCTCCGAATTGTATCAAGAGTCTGATCGTTGATCGGAAACTGCTTATATTTTTTAAGGCAGTCAATGAAGACCGAACAGCTTATTAATAGTCATTCAAGGCTGAATGGATGACGACAGATACAAGACGAGAAGGTCAAATATTACGTCTAACAGGTTAGCGTCAACGACATTGTTAAAAGTATTATCGCGCGTTATCACATACGTGCACGACAACCTTGGGATGAATCTCACGACTTATGATTTCTAATCTCTTTCAGCCTATTTTTAATATCCTTCACTGATGGGACCGAGATACGTTTAGACAAATGAGAACCCATAAGCCCAATCAGGAAGTAGGATGAGATATCCTCAGGCTCACGAAGGAGAGAGAGGATACATTATTACATTCGCCGAAATAGTTGGTACTGACATCTAGGGAGTTTATTCTTCACTTCTTATGAATTATTTTAGAAAATTCATTAAACCCTTTTGGTGCGCATTCATAAAAAAATCGCCATCAATAGCCATTCAAGCGCGAAGCTTTCGCTGAAGAATAATTATCCATTTTGTTACCATGCCGCAAACTATTCTCCCTCGATTTCTCAATGAGTTAATCCATTATAACCCAATGTTGCTTGTAATTATCACCAAAAATACAGTAGATTCCGTTTGATGGGTCCACCGGTTACTTGGGGCAGCCGCTTAATTGGAGCAGATCTTGAAGAACAGAACCCAATAGATCTCCGCTTAATTGGGACAGCATGCCGCTTTATTGGGCCATTAGTCGGCGACATAGACTCTATACTCGCGACGAAATTAAAATTTTTGTTTTCAGAATACTATTTTTTATATTTTCCTCCTTTGATTTACTCTTATTTTTCACAAATGTTCCTATTCTTGCCCTATTTTGAAAGCTCTTTTTGTTTTACTGTCCGCAAGAGGATAGGACTTTTCTTTAATAGGGCTTAGTAAAAGATATTCATTCAGCTTCGCCCGAAGCTGTGAAAAATATTTTTAACTAAATTGTTATAATTCTTAAAAATCATAATAAATTAACTAAAATCGCTGATGTATTAATCAAATTGATAGTTTAATAAACTTATGTTGCGTTAGTCTTCTTCCTAACATTTCAACGTTTGTTTATGCCCATATACAGTTTAGTTCGCCTAGTTGGGGCAGCCGCTTAATTGGGACAAAGTGCACTAGTCCCGATATGTCCCAATTGACCCTGGAACCGTACACCGGGGCACTCAGTGCCCCTGGGAATTTTAACTTTGCCGTAAATTTTATTTGGCAACACTGGCTGCAGCCGGCTCCCGTGACTTTTACTTGACCCTTACGACCTTTCAGTTACTTTGTTTTCTGTGACCGTGGCACATCGCATTTCTTTTCTGGAACGTTTTTGGGGCACTGAGTACCCCAGTGTACGGTTAGTGTGAGTTTTTATTCAAGTGTGTATATTTCGTTTTCGTAGATTTTTTGGGATTTTACCAAAGTATTTTTACACTGTATTAGTCATGGATAGGCTACGAACTGAGGAGGACATTTTAAGTGAGTTAGCTCGTTCCTCTGAGCCTGAGAATTTTGATGATAAGTCAGAAAGTGAAAATGAATACGACATTTTGGAAGATGATGTTATGTCAGACTTTTATTCACCCGACGCATCTGAAGATGAGTTTGTTCTTGGTGAAAGTGATTTTGAAGGGGAGGAAGGACAAACAACACATGCAAGAAAACGACCTAGATGAAATGAAGACGCACAAGACTTGCAAATTGAACCAAAACACCTGGAAGATGAATATGAAGAATCAGAAACAAAATGCAGTTGAAAAAACGGTCCCCAAAAATGTTATTCAGTTCAAAAAAAGTGCCCTCAGAGGTAAAAATAAGTACCGTTGGGCTACAAATCCTGCTGAAAGAGTTGAAAGAACTAAAAAACTGCACCTTTAAAAGACTTGTACAGAAAATGTAAGGTTTCTTAATTCTCTTATTATATTTATTAAAATATTAAAACAAGTAATTAAATATATGTTTTTTGCTATAATTTGAGGCCCAAATACCGCGTTTTCAATGTTTTTTAGAATAAAAATAAGTTTTTGCATTTTATATGTTTTTTAACTCTTAGGGGCACTCAGTACCCCAATGTACGGTTGGTGTAACAGAAATGGAGGTGTACGGTTGCAGGGTTAACCGGAATCTACTGTATATACATTTTCAGTTCTATTCAGGAAAGGGTAAACTACGTATCATTTTGTGCTGTGAAGTTTAATGGCGAAATATGTAGCTGCCACAATTATCATGATAGAGCAGAAAATTTTCACATTTTTTTAATGGGAAGCCTTGAAGTTAAACTCATCCCAAAAGCAGCTCTGGTTTGGAAAGGATTGACTATGCTACCACAGTATACTTCTCTCGACCAGCCATTCTGTATTCGCAATTTTTGACATAATGTAACCCGACGCTTTCGCTTACATTTTATTGATCGACGTAAGCATTATAAGATTTCTTGGAAAATTCATTTTTACTTATACTCTTACTTCTTTATGTAACGCAACCCGGGTTTCAATGAGAAGAATTGTGAAAAAGTGAATTGTCCAAAAAATCTTATAATGGAATACCACAAGGTTAAGAAAGAGTTAGTGACTTTTATCAGCATGATACTATACGAGACACCTCTACGGCGCTTTACTAGGGGTGAGTATTCATACCCCACATGCAATATGCTTAATTTAGGAGCTACTGCACATGCGCATGTATGGCTGAGGTTCCAAATGCCACACATGTGAATATTTCACTCTGGCAGTATTAAAGCCCACATCCACATGCATCGAAAACTATGGGCTTGCCCGAAAGCCAACGCACATAATCGACCTGCCAGGAGTAATGGGCATATCATTTGGTAATTTGAGTAAAAAATCGCCTATTTTTTTCTAAAATCTCGAACGGAAGACCAGCTTTAAAATCCAAGTGGGTGGTTACGTTCGCTAAAGGCCCGAAATCGAAATTCAATTTCACGTATTCAGTATATTGAAGGAAAAGATAGGTTACGAAGAAAATAAAATCTTCCTCCTTACATACTCTCCTTATTTTAAAATGAGAGAAAACAAAAGTTTCAGCCCCCTTTTCATGAGTTGGTGACGTCATTGAGAGTTTCTACTTATGGAGTGAGAATCGCTGTGGAGAGGGCATACGCATGAAAGTCCTCGGTTCGAATCAGGTCGTTTACACGCCAGTCCGGACAACTTCAATTTCACGGAAATTTCTGACCACGAGTCCTAGTTCTTATATACTTACGGTCAAAAGATTCGAAACCGACATGGCATAGTGGAAAACATTGAACTTGAAAACGATAGCATAGGTGCTCAGAGAAGCGATGCAATTAAGTCCAACAAGCTTACAATCAACAGTTTTTTACTAAAATAATTTTCCACCTTGTACTTGACCTTTTAATGACGAAGCACTTCAATTTCAGCCTCTATCTGTCGGAAAAAATTATTCACTATTTGATACTGAAAACTGACCTGAAGTTACTAACCGAATACCATTAATATCCATTTCCCATTGTGAAATATTAATATAGGCTCAGTAATCAAAATATTGCCTTAACTATCAATCGAATACGGTGATTCGTCGAAACGTTAGCAAATATCATACCCAAGGATAAGCCATAGCAGTTTCAATTACATTAAGTTCTTTGAAATATTGCTTTCCCAAAGTTTTCAATGTCCCCATCACTTGCTTGGTTTCAGGTTCCTCCACCAATTTAGCCACTATTGAACTATCGTCCAGCAACCGTGACTAATATTATTTTGTCAATCATTTATTTTTTCTCTGACCTTATATTGCCAATTAAATTGAGTGACATTATACATTCCCTTTCGTAGTTACAATGGCCCCATCATTAGCCCTGGCGTCAAACAGAGGAATTTCACCTCATGGAACAGGTTTTTCGATACGAGGTATTTCCCATCGCCGGTTACGTAACAGTCGACTCAACAGGCCGCGCACCATTGCCGACTGGAGTCTCCTACTTCAGCACGACCTCAAACGCTCTTGCGTCCACAGAGTCTCGGAGACCGTAGGTCATGCTCCAATGTCAAGAGAATGAATGATAGCACGGTCGTCCACGCCTTGCGTGGGATTCACGAAAAAGGAGACCAAAAGTAATATTTTAGTGAAATAGCAAGCAATTGTCTCCATAGACATTTTCTCAACATCAATTGTTTCACTACAGCAATGTACTTAGATATCTCTGAAATCGAGAAGCTTATGCGACGGGACTGCATAGATGAGGCCCAATTCCATTACATAGAAGGCTGATTTCTGCCGCCATTTCGGTCCCATTTTAATCGGTTTTCAAAAACGTCCGCGGCGCGGTGATGGGAGCAATGCGATCCACTTTTTTCCAATATTTTGCAGTAGAGTGATTTTAATTGCGAGGAGTAGCGTTGAAAAGTAATGAATTTGATAGATCACGTCAAAATGTGTATAAATATCGATTGATAGCCCTAATTATACCTTATTTCCCCGTGAAAGTCGGATCATTTTGTTCGCCAGCGACACGAGTGGCGACTTTTGTAAAGCCATTTATATGCGCGGTGGGTGACAACAATTTAAGAGGCTTACTTGAGGATCCTTTTTTTTGTATTATTCGAGAGGTTATCTATCGATGTTTTGTATCACCTTAAACCAGTCTCTAGAGCGGAAAACTTACTAGAATTGAAAAACGGTGGTATCTCAAAAAAATAATGATTGGCAACTTTGACCGTACAAATGTGCGCCGCCTAACCGCTGACATCGACGGCTGGTGTACGTTGAGTATGGTCCAAATAATATTGGTAGAGTTACAAATTGTGCTCAATTCAGGATGTATACTCATCATTAAATCCTTCTCAATTATCTAATCAATCTTACAGGGAATAGAACTCAATTTATGGTCGTTATCAAATAATTCACGGCTTAAAGACCATCAGCGTGGTAGCCGGCGCGCCACCGCATGTCGAATATTTTACCATCAGATGCCGCGTCGTCATCGAACTCTGTAGTCGTAGCACAGCACAGTCATGCACTACGACAAACAAATAGTTCCCCAAAAAATGGAGCACTGTTGCTCCTGGACGAAATTTGATTTTTCTTATTGAAGCACGTTATTCTAAGGTCACGAAAATGAAGCAAGGTGAAATTTGTTTGCTTACCAATAAGAGAACCAAATTAAATATTTTATTTTAATATTTTCATTGATCGTGATTTATTTCCCCATAGAACATAATTACACCCATGAAAACACCATAATTTCCTGTTTGCTCCACAATTCCAGAGAAAGCTAAGTCAATAAGGTTAAAAAAAACTAAATGATATGCATTGTAAATTACTTTTATCCTCAATTGCATGGCTATGAATAACATACAACCATGGAGAAAATCAAATGTCATGCAAGAGAAAAATTGGCGCCTCTAAAATTTTTGGGAAACGTTTTTCAGCTAAACTTCATCTATTCGCGCTCACACAGAAAAATACACTGATATTGATAGAACTCATCCACTTTCTCCATATTCATTGACATCACCATTTCTACTTCGTTGACGCCCAAACCATTTGATAAAAGACCGCTTTGGAATGTAGTGATATTTAAAGCCTGGTCTACAACAAGCAGTGTAGCTACTTACTTAATTTCATATTCTTATTTCCGAAATTCTTTGCCCAATATTACCAGCAGGTCGACAGTTCATTTGTATACCATAAGTTCTGGGTGGATGTATCTCAGAGTCTAACTGCTATGGTAGCAGAATAAATATTGCGTGGTTGCTAAGAGCTAACCCCTGCCACATCTGTGCACGTATCGCTCTAGGCCCAACTTTAAACTATACAACATGTAGACGAATTTAAGTAGGTTAAAAATACTCAGCCCCTGCCAAACACCCGTTAGGTGGCTAGCAGTACATCATGTAGGCCTAGAAACGCCAATTAGTGGGCTATCAAGGTGGTACGTAGATGCCTTACGGTACCACGTCCGACGACGTAACTCCTGTTTGATCCGGCTCACATCCGATGGCGATCAAGTCCTTCGGTTTCACGAACAGGAATTAAAAAAATGGAAATTCAAGGTCTTCACGCTCTCCTCCGCGGTGGATGGCATAACGCTCTCCGACTCTAAACTATTGGCCACGATTACGAAGAACGAATTTTCATGGGCGATTTTCAATTATCACATGAAAAAGGCTCAAAATGGGTTACTTCAGATCTTACTTTTCTTCGCAATGACATGCGCCGCTAGGGTGTATCGACGCCACATTTATTTATATTTATTTTTTTTAAGTAGTTGGTCACATACAGCATTTATGCCAATTTATAGTGACGCAGTAACAAATATGAAATTTAACATGAAAAATCTGATCAAAGAGCACAGGCATAAGATAGTAAAGAGCAAAATAGAATACACGAGGAAAGGGAAGTAAGAGAGGGAGGTTTGTTTATTAGCCGAGGAATGGAACATGGCGAGATTGACATATGAGTTTCAGGGCAGAAAAAACGGATCAATATTGTCTGGTAATGAATTGAGCAGGGAGCAAAGGCGGTGTTGGAGTGAGCACTTAACGAGGGATAGTCTAGGGATATGCTTATGGAGTAAGGAATGTGTACGAGTGGATCGGCAAGGCACTCTGTAATCAATGGAAGAAAGCAAATCAGGGGAATAAATGTGCGAATTTAGAATATTGTAAATAAGTTTTAAATCTGTTTTAAATCTTTGTTGGGACAAATCAGTGATTTATAGAGAAGATAGGAGTGAGCTGGTGGACATGTCACGTAAGTGGGGAGCTCTGTGTCTTACGATAAATGTTTTGGAAATGCAAATTGATGGTGGTAAAATCTGCCATCATCACATGGAAATAAAGCATGTAGCAAAAAGCATTTAAAAAAAGCAAAGCGCGCCATTATTTCCTCCACCCTATGAACGCTGAGAGAAAATCGCTCTACCTGAGTTGAGAGGGAAATACCAAATAAATACTTCATATACCTACTACGTTCAGAATTGTAAGCAGATACCTGAGCATACGAAGCTACAATTCCATTACGTGTGAATGGTTTCCATAAGAAAATGATTATCAGCTGAAATTTGGTTACTCCAACAACAAATAGTTCATAAAAGATAAAAAAGCGAAAACATTTTCCATGGTTTATTAATTACTCCAACAACAGAGATTCGACCGATGCCCTCACTTTTTCCGCCAACCACAAAGTCGGGAAGGCTCAGGAAGAAAAATATATTTTCATAAATAATCCTTTACCCACGACCCATTATCAAGGTTTTAGATGAAAATTCTGAAGTTTTAAGCACTAAAACCCAGGAGGTTTAGAGCCAATTGTGCAATATTTACCTTTTCTTTCCTCTAGAATTAAAAAGAAAATACGCATGTTGTGGAAGTGAATATAGTCATGTTTCAAAGATAAAGAGTCTTGATTTTTTTTTGTAATTTGGTGTAAAGAAGCAATAAAACTTGAAAATAATGAAGAATGATGGCCAACTTCTTGACGCTTATAAAAATAGTCCGCGGAACCAACATAGTTTTATCACAAAGACACGTTTATAATTAGGTTGGAACAATAAATTGGTATTTTTAAATATTGGGATCGGATATTCCTATTTATTCATACCTTAGTAATATAGTTGTAACTTGTCATTAATTAAGTTCCGTCTAAATGTTATCAATGGAAGGTTATGGCATTGGCCCCGTTGCAGACGAAAATCACATACCATGGAATATGGACGTAGGATTCAAAACCAAATTTAAATGTTGTATTAGAGGAGCAAGTAAGGAATTTTTTATAAAATATCTACCTACCCTAAAAACTACCTTAAAAATAGGAGAGGCAAGAAAAATCTGTAGCTCTGGACAAATATTTATCAAATAAAATCGCAAGTTTTCATGCCGCAAATGCTTCGAGTGTTGAAAAGTCAAATCTTAATGAGCTGTTTCAAAACCAAGAAAAGGCTTTCTCCATGGAGCTCCGTTCATTTGAATTAATTGCCTACCTAGCTTAAAGGACTTAATGGCCCATTTTATGCTTAATGCCAAAATATTATAAATATCAGGAAATTAATGCTTAAAAGCGTTTTAAACATTCACTTGCATCTGTAGCATTAGTATCATCGGCAACGGTTTCTCATGGTACCATGCACTCAGAAAATCTTACCACCTGCTTCTTTTCACCTTTGAGAAATGTGCACTATAGCCAAAAAAATTTGACAGTCCATTTCGTTTGTAAAATTAGCATATACATTTTTTTTAATGGCGACTTTGTATTAATTCAAAATGTCGTATTGAACAGTATTGCTGTAGTCATTTCGTGTTAGTCACATAAGAATGGCATCACAGTCGGCGGAGACAAGTATTAATTCATAAATATTAGGATTGAATTGTCCAATTTGCTTTTTAATCTCAATAGGTGTCATCCATCATGGCAAACCTTTCCGAAGAACATAATAGAAAAAAATATGTCACTGAATAGCGACCATATCGTCTTAAGTCTCACATGGCTTGCTTCTTTATCAATGGACTAGATAATATCTTCATACACGGTGTGCAACAAAAGATGTGAACAAAAGGCCTTCGCATGCAGAAGAAGCAACGTTACTACCTCATCCCATTGAAGAAGACTGAGCGCAGTTATTACATAATGGTAGCTGTGTCTTGTTCCCCTTTGTCATTACAGTCAAGCTCCCCCAGGCTCTTCCTCTCCAAGTCTCAGCAATCGATTCTCTCCTTTTGACGGGACTCGATTCACCACTACAGACACTTTCCCATGTGATCCTCCAATCAGTTCCTCCCGAGTGCGAACGCTACAATAGATGAACTCAATGCCTCCTATGTGATTGAGAAGTTGACTGACTACCAGTTCAACATAGGCTAAGTTAGGCTTCTTATAATTTCAGTAAGAACGCTACATTCTACCTCATAATTAGCTCTTAAAAACCTATCCTCCGTCTGAGACTTCAATGGGATGAAAGTTAAAGATATTGTAGCATAACTCCAAAAATTCTGTTCATTAAAATAGGATTAAAACATGAGTAAAATAACTTTGAGCCTCGAAGGAAACATAAAGACAGTGTAGGGTAAAGACGTCTTCAGTAGACGATCGAGCTAACGTAAACGGGTCAAAAATAAAAAATACAAACCAACCAACCGTCGACTACAGATAATCAGATAGAATAAAAACAAAAGCTTATTGATGCAATTTTGAGAACAAATAAATTCGAAGACATAAGTTGTATCGTGCGATTAGCCGTAAATGAAATATTTTAAGATTGTGGTCACTACTTCCAGATTCAAAATGGAAAATTAGCTCTTAAAAAAATTTCCATTTCTCTGAGAATGTTTGAGAGAACCCTGTTTCTGTGAGTAAGATACCAATCGATAGCTTATATGTTTATTTTTAAAAGTTTATTTGAATAATTGGCTTATAATGGTCCTAAAAGTCAGAACTTATGAATCTCTTATCTCCACGAGCTATGGAAAAATGCTACAAATCAGCTCCGGGTGAATTCCATGAAATACTATGTATTCAGTTAACGCCTAAATAGGGTTCTAGTCATCACATACTTGGATTAACCTTTTAAAGACCAAACTAGATCACCATCTAATTTTTATTATTTCTTTCTTATCCTGTTTATTTTACAACTAATTAAGAGATATTATGAAATAAAAGCCGAACAAAACATTTAAATGCGTTTTCAAGCATGTTCCCAAATGGGAACACGCCGCAATAATTTTTTATTATTTGAAAAATAAATGTACGCTTAACCAATAAACTAAGTTTGACAATGTAATATATACGGATATTTTGAATAAACGAAAATTTGTTTCTGGAGAGCGAGTGTAGAGAAATATAACGAATAAACCGCATACTTACTACAGATGCGATGAAAATAACCAACTTTGAAAATGAACAAAATATAATCATTTTCATGAATCTTTATATATCTGTTCTCAAATGGGAACATTGGACGATGAACGGTTAATTTGAATGGAAAAACGAGCTATATGAGCGGAATAGTGTTTTCATCGCGCGCGTGGTGTAGCGAATCTTGGGAAATCGGACCTCAGCGAGCGGAAAAATTTATCTCGCCATTTCGAGAAGTAAACAGGATGACTAACGTGTCCAAGAGGAAAGTGAACAAATGGAAACAAGTAGGCAAGGTCCAGAGCCTAGCATACCCACACCCATAGACTGAAGGAATTAAAACAAAGTAGATAGGCGAAGCTTGAAAAACAAAGCCAATCTGGAAATTAGTCACTCAGGGAGATGGATTTTGATCATTTATTGGTTTTTAGGTGGTATTCAAGCCCAATATTTTCGCGAATTAGAAATAAAACGGATAATGAACAGCCATTTTTTTAGTTACTTAACCAAAAGAGAATAATTATACTGACTGAAGATAGAATTGCCTTTTACTGAGATTTCTGAAAAGCCTCGGCAAAATAAAGTTTAATTTATTCCAAAAATTACATAACTTAATGGTATTTACGTCCCAAGTCTTTATGTAATAGACACAAAATCCAGGCCCACAGAGACACTATATCAATATATCTACGAAGACGATGGTGTATTTTTGTGGCAAAGGAAATATAAATTATATTTTGGATAATTTTCAAACAAAGGAGTTCCAAAACATTTGTTTTAGTTTTAGGCAGCTTTGTTGACATATTCATTTTCTGAGCAGTTGGCTTGAAATCATAACCAATCTCAGCAAATTTCATTCCCACAATTACTGTATTCCAACTAATGACGTATTAAACCATCACATTTTTAATTTAGGATCACAGCGATACAATTGAAAATATCTATTCTTTCGATTTAAAAAAATCTAAATTGAGATCCCTGGTTTAGTTATAGGCAACCTTGCTCAACCAAAATATTATCTATTTATTGGTAAAATTAATCCAGTTAAAACAGTAGTTTTTCTTCCTCAGGGGATATGTGTACTTGCGAGCTTCGCGGGAAAACATTACATGGATGCAGGGCGGATATAAGGCAATTCCCTTCAAAGCATTGGTCGTATCACAGGCGGTGGTGTTCTTGTTAGATTTGAAAGGAAGGAGAACGCAATGAGTGACTTTTACCCCCAATAATGTTAACTGGCGGTGGAAAATGTGACCTAATACGATTATCACAAGAAAAGTGAAAGTATGATTGGTTCCAACAAGTTGTGGCCCACATACCTCCAGTCCATACTTTAATCGTAATCGATCAAATTTTAAGTTGCGAAACGGCTTCCCAAAGCAACCCGATAGCTTCTAATCGTGCAAGAAACTCAATTCTTTCTTTCACACCCTCTTTGATGCTCTCGTCAAAATCCCCATAGTTTGTTATGTGGGCGTTTCCCTGCAGTAGGTTTTTTCTCTAAAGGTTGCTACACCCTTATCCTCATGTTATTTCCCACAAACAGAAATATTTTTTTCTTTCACAAAATGTTCACCTACTTGTTCATCTTGTTTGAAATTTCAATAGTATTTAATATTGTATATTTTTGTTTTGCAAAAGTTTATTTACCGTTTTTAACCCTTTCGAGATCGCGGAGTTTTCGTCTTAGCTTGACTGCTGTACCGAGCCCCAAGAGACTCTTCTTTCTCGTGGTACGGAGCATTTTTGGAGGGCATTCGATAAGAATGGTCTCGCTGAACCTTTTTCGACCCCTCCACGGTGGGACTCCGTATTATCTCGGACTCCGAGAGTAGTTGTGCTCCCTCCTTTCCGGGTTTACGGCCTTACCTGCGGCATTGGTTCGCGGTCAACTTATGTACTGCTTATATGTATTTAGCAAATGGATAATTGTTGCTTGCACGTAAATTACAGACATTGAATATAATTCCTCATTTTTATCTGAGCATTGTCAAATTTTAAACGAAGTTCTAAGGCCATTATCAAAGCATTTAACGCAGCAACAATTTCCATGTTGATGTTTATACATAACTCGAGATATAAGTTAATATTTGTCGTAGAATTTCGTTTAAAAATTCTAAACGCTGCTCAAAAGACAAACAATACAATTCTTAGTTTATATTTCTTGAGAAATGAACAAATATTTATTTCTAAAATTGACTATAAACAATTGTATGACTGCTGTCCCTTACCGCTGAGAGGGTTTATAAAAGACAAAGGGTCCGGGTACCTGCTCCCGGATTCGGAGGGTTAATCCTAAACCCCGAAGCGTTGGGTCCCGAGACAAAGGCGACCTAAACCCACGACCGTCCTGAAAGGGCGAGAGCTAGAAAACGTATATATACGGGTTTCGTTTTCTTGACCGGGAAAATCTCACACGTACATATACGCCCGTGGTCTCCCGGGTCAGGAAACGTCCACACGTATATATATACGTGTAAGGTAGGGAAAAGGTTAAATGTGCTTGAATTGACGCTATCGAGGGGTTAGGTGGAAGAGGGGACTTATTAGTCTCAACCTCGCCCGAATAAAGACGTCTGATTTTTATTATAGTTTCTCGTAACCCTTTGGCGATTCTGACAATAGGCCTTTTCCGCTAAAATATGTTATGATATAAGTAATACCAATATTTTTATAAATAACGAGTCGATTTTAAGGTTTTGAAATAGTTTTTCCCAAAAAAAAAACTAGTTCCCAATCTTTTTCAGTGGAATTTTCAGATTTTTGTAAATTTTGTTCAGTTATGGAATCTTCAACGTCAGAAGAACATTCATGAATAAGATGCTCTTTAATGTTGTAGTTATACCTAATTTAAAGTGACAATTATGAAAGATCATGTGGAATAATTTAAGTGCAGGGGAAATATTTTAGAATTCAGTAATGATGATCTGTAGTTCGCGAGTATTAATATATCTCCTTAAGCGTTTAGTGGAAAATATGAACATTTAATTTATATCAGAAGCGGATTATAGCGGCTTTTGCGACAAGGGAACAGGAAGCGTTAAAAAAATCTTTTGCACGCCTTCATTTAAGAACCGCTATGTACTTGGAGGCTACGTTCCTGTCTTACTTAGATAGCTTGAGAATAAATATTTTTCATAACGGCACGGAAAACTTCTACGGCAGTAGCGGATACAGAGAAAACTCAAAGGGGGCGCAAAAGGTATCTTGAGTTACCTTTACTTTTATCGTAATAAAAAATAATCAAGTCACATTCAGAGCTTCAGACATTTTTAATTAAAGTTATTATTCACACATTCAAGACAATGCCATCATATGATATAAAAAAGTTACAATTGTGGTTCTGCTTTGTTTGGCAATACGGGTAACACCGCAAAGGGGGGGCGCGCGCCCCCTGCGCCCCACATCTGTATCCGCCGCTGTCGTACGGAGAGGAAAAAGAGTACGTTTTTTCCCGACGAAGTAAAGGCTTTAGTAAACGCTACGTCGAACTCAGAAAAATCTTTCAAAGCGAGCACCGAATCTTTTTTTTTTTTGTGCTCATGTACTTACAAGCGGCTCGAGCCCTGACACCGCCCGCCACGTGCCTACTGAGGCGGTTTGTGGTATGTCGATGTAATAGGGTAGTTTCCTTCATCAAAGAAAATGAAAGGCATTGATTGCGATTCGTTACTCACCATTAGTGTATTCGTAATATACAAATTATTTGGCTTTAGAAATCCTAGTTTAGACGAAAGTTAATGGTCAATTTTAACCTCATTTGAAAAAGGCCAGATTGGCGCCCATGTGATGCCACTCCACGTGACGTCACAGGGACCTAGATGCTATACGAGTAGTCAGGAGTTTTACATCGTCTGAGATTACCAATGCATGCATGAGGCACAGAGCTCAGGGTAACATTTCTTAATAATCACCTTTTAAATTGCCTATGGTCGGAAAATTTCCTTAGTTTGATAGGGTATTAATAATCCTAATTTAAGCCAAGCGCTACCTGCCAGAAGGGTATTATGCTACCAGCTAGCAGTCTGCATCGTAGCGGCGCTCATAGTCTTGCACCAAGGTGGCCTCAGCAACAGCTGGAACCAGAATGACGTCACACGGACTTTTCCCAGAATTCATACTAAGCCGTCGCGTGATCACGTACTTGAAAATTTTCACTTTTCCTTTAATCGCGAAAAATGGTTATCGTAATTTAAAAATCTAAAAGCGTGAAATGCGTACTCCGATAGTAATTATCTTTCGATTTAGGCAATATTAGAAGAAATAGGAAATCACCTTATTGTAGATTTTCATTCCTGATTTCCTGTCTCTTGCTTCCACTTGCAGCCTTGTTCGTGCTCTACCCCTTCCTGACGATCCATATGAAGGAACTAGGAATCGGAGTGGAGGAAGCCGCCGCCATGAACGCCCTCTCCCCCTTCATCGCCGTACTTATGCCTCCGCTGGCCGGCCTCGTAGCCGACAGGATCGGCAACTTCAGGGTGAGTAAATACCTACGCTTACATTAACGAGAAATGCATTTTTATATGCATTCTATTCTTATGAAACATATTGGCAAAACTTTTAAAAATATGTTCCTCAGTGATGACGTTTCACATTCCCTTGAGAATAAATATCGTAAGAGTTGAAGGAATGAAAACTGCTTTGCTGTTCCCACATGATGATTTATTTTGTTCGACCATGGTTACGTTACAGCATAACATTTTCAAGATCACGTGGCAGTGAAAATGGAAACGGATCCGTGGTCGGATAAAATAAATCACTACTTGGAAAAAGTGAAGTTTTTACTCCTTTAACTTCTACCATAAGGATTTCTGGATTTCTACGGAGTCGGGCCCGCTACTGCTACAAATATTATTTCGTTAAGACAGTTTTTCTCATGGATGAGATCATTTTAATTAACAGAAAAATTATTTCTCATTTATAGCTATTTTGAACAAAATTCCGCGAATTAACGCCCAGCTGAAAAAGTATAGGAAGATATGAAATTGAAAGTTGGGTCTAGTTGGGTTTTTTTAAATTAATGAAAGATCCATTAAATAGTTATATGAGGGTGTGAGAAGCCAAGGGGTACAAGTGATTTTTTCCGTAACGAAGTTAAGTAAACTTAATTGTAGGAAGAATTACACAAAAACTTGGTTGCCAAGGGATGCGAGTGAGTCTCTGTTCTGTGCTGACATCGAGTGGAAAATCAAATGTACTACTAAGTATCTAATTGATCTCGTTTGCTTTATATACCTAATTTTTGTACCTAAACCTGTATTGAAAACAGAAATCACTTGGCTTATCACCCACTCAGGGGCGCAGCTAGGAATTAAGGCTGGGGGGTGTTTAAGGTGCTACTAATACCGGGGTGTGTTGAGGTATAGTATACCCACCAGGATAAGCGGTAGGTGCGAGAGTAATAAATTGCGTAATTTTAAAGATAAATGGTTCAAAATTGTGAGTTTTGCGGCTTTCTTAGGGATACTTTATTCATCCTTACACTATTTTATTAGTAAGATCAATCCAATTAAGTAAAATATATTAAACTTGCAAATTTCTCTGAGCTCTGGGGGGTGGTTATCCCCCAAAACCCGCCCTGCACCCACTCATATATGAATGGGTCACACTGAAGCGTTAAAAAAATAACCTTAAGCATTACATCTATACTATAACGGCTATGAAAGAAAATTGACCAACTTACCGTTTATACAATTAACCTTTCCATTGGCCAACAATCGTTTCATGGGGACCGACATTCCGACTATGAAGTTAATATGAAGTAGCTTAGTTGATCGACTTTAACTTGAAAAGATCCCGGCATCTTACAATCCATTTAAAAGAAACTGCCTTATTGATAATTGCTGTAAATTAATGCCATTTCAGCTTAAATTATGAGTCACACAAATCCACCTAAGCCCTTTACAACCTGATCCAAAAGCGATGCCAGGTATGTACCTATTTTATACTACTCTTAGCGTCAAAATGATGAGCCGCTGTACTTTGAAAATTTATATATGGGCTTCAGTGCACGCTATAACAATGAATAATGAGTCATTTTAAAGAAAATTTCGTTTAAAATTCTTATTTTTTCATGACAGAGTCAAACATGTAGACACGCCAGGGCAATAAATGACTCCGCGCACCGTAAATTACCCGCTTTGTCAACTTCATGAACTCTGTACTTCAACCCAGGGAAAGCTACGAAGTCTAAAGAATTTATCTCCCACAATAACTTGCGAAAATCAATGGAGTTACACAATACAATGGAGTCACAAAATCAATGGAGTTACACAATGGCTTTGACGTGATTTTGAACGCACATTTTGTTTTTAATTAACAAAATTGTTTAAATGTTATCTAGTCCGAAATAAAAAATTAAACCGACGGAATCACTTTTTAATTTATTTGTAATTTTTCTATAACCCATAATCTATTTAAAAAAATATGTACCGACTCGTGCAAAGAAAGTATTGTAGATTTTTCAAAATTAACTTGACCTTTTTGGACGTGGACTCTTACTGCTAACGGCCACCATTCACTATTCAAAGAAGATAAACGAGCAATATCACTAATACCTGTTTTTATCTCATGCCTTGACCCAAATAAATGAAGTTGTAAGTAAGCGATGAGAAGTAAGACTTAAAGCTGTGTACAATGTCTCACAAGGGATGAAAAGGACGATTTCTCAAAGAATTGAGAGGAGAAAAGCGCTGTCATGACTGTTTATTAAGGGTTCTAATGCCACGAAACATGACTGGTGTCGAGTCTTCTAACGATAATGATTTCACGGATGAGATATCGGCCCTAACGATCTTTTATTCTTATTTTATTGCTGGCGATAAAGTGAATTGAAGTGAGAAGGTTGAGTTCACATGGCTGCATTCGAGATAGGAAACGGTCCAAGGATTTCACCTTGGAGGATGGAGGTATCTAGAGCATCATAATATTGTACCTACACTTTTCATATTTGCATCACCCCTAAAAAAATTATTATTATTCCTGGAGATATGGAAGACTAAATATAGATATTTCAAGACCGAATTCAGTCGTATATACAGGCTGTAACAGGAGGAATCTGCAATACTTCAGGGGGTGGTAGGGAAGATAATATTCAGCATTATTTTGTCCTATAAACATGGAGTCGCAACTCCTTAGCTACTGAGCTATGGCAACGCAATCATTACTTTTAAAAACACATTGCAGTTACTATGAAAACGGTTTTCAGAAAGAACCTGAAGCGTTTATTCAATACCAAATTCTTTGGTTGCACTCAAAATGTTTCCTATTCTAAGATCAGAATTTTCACCCAAACTTAAGAAAAAAACTTTGATTTTTAGATAAGGTTTCGAGTTAAATTTGCTAGAAAAGCCCCTTCTTATCGCCAGTCAATGAGGCTGAATGAGAATAGCACACTTTAAGTAGAATTATTCTACTTAATTAGAGACAGGGATTCCTCCTCAAAATCACTGGCAATAGCTTAGTATTGAAATCGGAGCTTAAGGGTGGTTAACCATAACTCGAATAACCTCACCAATACGAACCCCTTCCAAGTTATAACTTAATCTATGCAATCCCAGTGGAGTATGAATATTACATGAGAAGAAGATAGGTTCACTACAGTAAAAGCACACCGATTTTTTACGTTTCAATGAAAAGGTATGGATTTCTATGGATTCGCTTGAAGACTTGTTACAGTTGCGGAACACATTAAGTTAATGAATTCATAGCGGATTAACAATTCTAATTTTTCGCTGCCGCAACTCGTAAACAAATTTCATAAACTGACCGATGATTAGAGACAAACATCTTTAACAAATTTATATTTTATACCCACCCAACGCAATCCAACAAGATCTTGATTATCCCCATTCATGTTGAGCTTTGGTTATGTTTACGGTATTCCATAGAGCATTTTCTGGACTGGAGCCAAAGGAAAAACTGTGAGATTTCTTACAAGTCCAAGATCTACTTAGTTTTTCAGCTTAGTTGAAAAAAGTCTTTCAACTGATCTTGGCAGTATATCCGATTTCAAGATAACTTTTTACTTTAGAAAAAAACTTCCACTGAATCAACATATACTTCAATTTGAACAAATAATTCTTTTAAATTTGAAAAAATAAAACATGGATCAATTACTAAAACATACCAGTGGATCTTGCTAATGCATAAGTGCCCCAATTAAATATTATGAGGAGGATTACTTGGAAGCAATCTTTCCGTCTGCTCTTGAACCGGAAAATTACTACACTTATGCGTTAACAGAAATTTTGCGGAAGAGAAAAAATAGCTTCAGCAGTTGCAGAACAGATATATATATCATATTTAACTGCCCCAAGCTAGCCAATTATTTTATTCTATATTTGGCCAATTATTTGAAAAATTCCAACACAACAGATGATGGTAAGTTGAAAATTTACAGAAAGAGTAAGATTAAATAGGTGCAAAAAAACAAATTAAGCTCCCCAGACAAGGTTCGCTTCTATTCTGGCGAGATCAGTTCACCGATGGAGCAACGTCACAATGTTACCGCTACACGATCAATGAGTGGCTTTCCCTCGCATTCTTTGGTGGCATTGACGAGCTCTGTTTTATTTCCAACAATAGAATCATGTGCTGAATAGGCTCCGAAATGAGAATACGCGATACGACAAAAATACGACGGGAGTGAAACTTGTTTGTGGGTGATTTTTTTTACAGCTCCGCGTGTCGAATGACTACCGATAACTCGAGTAAACATATTTGTTTCTCGGGCCGCCGAAAATATTTCTCCCCATTTTCATAGTCACTCCGCAGGATATCGCAATTTTTTCCGAACCCTATACACTGGCTATCTTCGCCATGGAACAAACGGGACCTCGGGACTTTTTACTTTCTGCTAAGTATGCATGAGTGCTATATGGGGCAGAGAAATGTGACACAATGCTATTTCAACACATTCGGAATGACTCGAAAGTTTACCGCAAGCTTTCTACGAATATTTTCGAACCAATTTTCGAAGGATTTTTTTGCGAGCAAACATGAAAAAATCTCGTTATTTCATTTCGGTAAATCCCTGCGGCCTTGTATCCACCAGACATAGTTTATTATCCCAAAATAATTCGCAATTTCATGGTGTTTCATTATTAGTCGTAGCATTGCTTCTGGTGCTCCAGAGGTCATCTTCTAGTCGACGACAGATTGTATAATCTTTTCAGATACCTTCTTGAGGCCGAAATTCGCTCCTTGACTGATTGTAAAAATCCGCATTTGATTGGCTCTCTGGTAAAGGTCTATATTTTAGTAATATAGATTCGCTTTGGCCTTAAATATATTCTCTAGATAGGATTAGTGTTGTTATCTTCAGGAAATGCATTTTATGGCACTTAAGAAAGCCTATTTCGCACACAGTTTTTTTCTAAAACACGCACACGAAAGTAGAAAATAACCTTTTGAATAAACGCTATTTCCAACAATCACCATAACGCGGGGAGGATGAGACTACTTTTTTATTAAATAATTTATTATTATTATAGTATTCTACCGATTAAGGTAGCTTTGCATGAAATATTTAAAAAGCATTCTGGCAACCTCTCCCCTCCCTTAGTGGATTTCCTTCATGATTTCACAATAAAGCCTACTCCCTTTCATTCTATCAAAAAATCCTATTCTTTTCCTCCCTTTCCCTCGTTTACCTAACATTCTACCCTGTAACACCGTTTTCAACATCCCCTCCTCGCTTAGTACTCGCTCCATCCATACCCTCTGTCTCATTCGTACCAAACCTAGACGCTGCCGCCCACTATGTCCAGCACTCATAGTCTTTCGGCGAGACTATTTACACTACTACCACTTGCAAAAAAAGAAACTTTGAGTCTTTGCTTTCGTTTCTTCACGTATTTTATGGATTGGGTCAATATATTTTTTTTATTACAAGAGATGCTTACGTTGCTTCCTTCATCGTATGATTTTATCGGAATGAAATAGCCAAGTGCGTGCATAGTTGGAGAATATTAAAAGCATAAAAAATTTCATAACGCCAATAAGCTTTCGATGCCAACGCCTTCAACGCCAATAAGCTTTAGATACCAAATTATAATTTTACGCCAAATGCCTGTAAGACATCTCTCACTGCGTTCTTTACACTAATGCGTGACTCTAACATTCCCCAAATGATTAAAAATCTATGCTAACTAAAATCTATTCTTACTCCTCAATTCTTCACCTTGAAATTCCAGAGCACCATCCCTTTGTGCACCTTATGGGAAAAAATATTAATACCGTAATCTTATCCCACAATGGTAGAAATATGAATATTTTAACATTTATGACAGGTTAACTCACTGCTACGTTGCTAGATAGAGAAAGTAGCATATTCAGCAGCATAATTACCTAAGTTTATCTTTCTTTGAATGAGAGCCAGGCTACTATTAATGCAAATGATCATGATGTTCATACTAGTCCAGGATTCTAGACGGAGTAACTTCATGACGCTAGCTAGACTGGATGCATTTTCATCCCTCGGAATCACCGATGGTTTATTATGTTAATACAAACAATACGTATCCTCTTGTGCTTCCCCTTATATGATGGTAGTTATGAAGCCACCTTCCAAGAATTCACTCTCATATGCATTCAAGATATACACAACAAGTATAAAATCTTTACGATTATTTGCATTTGATGAAGCATTTTCATTGTGGCAGATGACATATCACTTTTCTCAGCAAAATATTCTCTCTGAGGCATGAAAATAGCTTTAAGCAACGCAACCTTTTCATGCTCGACTCATTTATCGGCCATTTCGGTCATAAATCATCATCTTCAATTAAGCTGAATGGAATGGTTTTGCACTGTTTAGCTAAATGTATGAGTAGAACGAGAATATCTTCAAGTAAAGCATATTCGTCATGCACGAGTTTTTGAACCAGTAATCGACCGTTTTGTTCGATGATCACCATCTTCAGTTAAGCCGAATGGGCTATATTACTACATTTCTTGTTAAACGTATGAGTAGAAATGCAGATAATATTTTTTATGTTCGGCCATTAGGCTGTTTAAATGTTTCCAACAAGCCTAAGCTCCGGGGTGGATGGTTACAAGATGTAATTTCAACGCACGTTTGGGCTCAATTCTCACCATTAAATCCTGACGATTGCTTATTTCAAGCCAACTACTAAAATGCAACGCCTAAAGACGAATCAGACACTCATGCAAAACGACTAAGATGTTCATACGGGGCTGGGGAATCAAGAAATGTACACCATGAGTCGAAAAGAAATCAGCATCGGCCGATATTACACGGCTGATTAATGGGTGAAACCATATCACGTACCATAGAATATTCGTTTTTCCACAACCCAGTGAACTGTGCCGAACAATCCAGTTTGCACGACACCAATTCCAATACTTCGCAGGCATGAGAAATCGCGTACCATTTCACTAGATTTCGTCCGGAAAAAGGCGGCAAGAGCTGGCCTCATTCGAGGTGGGAGCAAGCTGTCAACGAATAAAAAAATTTCTTCCTCCGTCGTTCCAATACAGTGGCTTCCGCTTTGTCAACGGAAAAAAATAACTTTTGAGTTACATCATCTCTTAATGCAAACGGCGGTGTACCTATCGGATACCTATGGTGTCCATAAAATCAAAGAGTTGGTCGCGAAAGCAAGCATTTCACAATTCGCCATGAAATTCACGAAGCCGCACTGCGATTTTTTTCTCGCGAACGGTCCTTGTCTGCGAATTCCGCGCTTAAGTTTCAAATTGGTGCATCGTTTTACTATTATCATCATAATCACCATCAGTGGTCAACAATCTTAATACTGGTTTTACGCAGCTCTCCACTCAATTCTCCTATCAGCTAATCTTTTCACACCTACGTATTTCTTCTATTTCACATCCTTCTTTACTTGTTCCATATGTCTCGTTAGAGGTCTTCCTTTTCGGCTCTTGTCATCTACTTATCCCTCGGTGATTGTCTTCCTCAAGCCATCATGTCACAAGATATGGCCTACAAGATTGTTCTGTCTAATTATCAAGGTTTTCATCAGGCTTGCCTTCTCTCCTACTCTTCTTATGACTTTCTCATCACTTACTCGAACTGCCCATTTGATTCTCATGATTCTTCTATTACACCACATTTCGAAGGCCTTTACCCTTGATTTCTCCGCTGCTGTCATTGTCCATGCCTTACTTCCGAAAAAAAACAGAAGTTTTGATATATTGTTTCCTTAACTACGTTTAAAATTCCCGCAGTAAGTAGACCTTTCTTTTGGCTTTCGTTTCTCTCTTCACCTGGGCCATTCTGCTGATAATTTATTTCTTGCTTTCCCGATCGCTTGCTATCCTGCTTCCCAAATAATAGAATTCATCCACCTCTTTCTGTTTTTGTTTCCCTATTTTAATGCTTATTAAATTTGCACTAGTACACCTTGGATTATAAGGTATTATATTGAAATTTACAAATTTTTATCCGTATCTAAGAAGAAACTTTGCCATGATTTGTGATATATTATGAGTTCTGTGGCAACGCCCTGCTTAAAAGGGCCACGCAATAGTGTGTAAAAATGGACAGCATAATTATTTTTACCCGCTACTTCGAGTTGAAGACCCTTTCCCAAATTTGCATTCCACCACGAAGAAATATGATTAACCAAAGAAAATAATTCGATTCATTATCTCATTTGAGTGACGTGGTACCGCTCCTAGGTTCAACCGAACTTTTTCAACGAAAGCCCAAATGATTCCCTCAGGTATAGTGAGTTTTCAGGCTTTACTCAGTGAAAGTCTAAAATATTAATGAAATACATTAGGAGGGATGGTACGTACTGTATCGAAACCCCTTGTGCTATATCTGTTTGCGGGATCTTTCCACTCTGTTTTATTAATAAGTGTACATCAGGGTATATTCCTTCCACCTAAGCAAATCAATGAGACTTCCGATTTTGATGATTAAACTTTTTCCTACCAAACATAATTTCTACGAGTGATCAGTTATATACAATGCATCATGTTACCCCACACTTGTGACCAAAAGTGGCACTTAGTATAGTTATCATCCTAACTGTTATACTTCTTACAATTCACAAGTGTAATTCGTGGTAGTTAGATTGCATGGAGTCGACCAGATTCCGTAAAGTCTACCAAAGAGCAAAGTTTACTTCTAGGTATATTCTTAGTGAAATGAATTTCTATTGTTTCCGAAAGGCTCCGCGATCATGTATTAACTAAAGTTTAGCTCCGACAAGAGTCGTTCGAATTTTTATTCCATCGACGAGTAATATTAGTTTGAATTAATTACAATTAAATACAACCATATTCCGTAAGGTCTACCAAAGAGCAAAAGTTACGACTTTAGTATTCGTGAAATGCATTTCTATTGTTTCCGAGATGGACAGCCAATTAACCAAAGTTTAGCTGCGACAAGAGTCGTTCGTATTTTTATTTCATCGAAGTAATATTGGTTTTAATAAATAACAATTCTCTGTATTGGAGAGGGGAGTTTAAAGTAGCAACTAAGTGGACAGAGCACTTGGCTAATGTTCGAAAGACTGCGGGCTCAAATCCAGGGTGAAGCCGTCGGATACTCCAAAAACAAAAATCCTCAAAACGCGAGGTGACACAGGGAATGAAAGTGATCTTCCTGCCCTGAAAATGTGTGAAATTCACACATATGTGGCTTAGTCCGGGATGAGCTCTAGCCTTACCTATCAACCTTCGTGTTGTATCACTGATTCTGAGTAATCGATAAACTACTAAGCACAAGCACATTGAGAACACAAAAACAGTCGATCTTGCAATCACACATTACCTCATACAATGTCATGTATCGTAAAAGTTAGTCTGCAGACATATTTTCGCAGGTTTCAAAAATACTTTTACTGGAAATATGATGAAATGCATAACGCTGTGGATTGGAAATATACCCTGAAAAAATGGCAAAGACACTTCTCCATTCCCTAATTTAATAAACATCATAAAATTTTAACAACGGTTTCCGGGTGAATTTTTGATATATGAATGTGAATTGTACTTTGCATTTACCTGATTCCCAAGCAGCTGAAAATTCGATGGAACTATAAAGACAAGATTCGTAAATGAAAACCTGAAGACTGATTCCTGAATAAAAATTCTTTTGGCGAAATATATGTGCGGAAAAAATTGTAATTAACATGAATTAAATAATGATATGAATATCAGTTCAGGGTTGGGTTACGGTTTGTATAATTTCCAATTTTAATTTATATACTATGATATGTTTTCCAGGTATTGCTGGCGCTGCTGTCGGCGGTGGGTGGAGGGGTTTCGCTGCTCCTGCTACTGGTGCCGCCGGCCAGGCACCATCCGCCGCTGCCTTCCACCCTCTCCATGGTCATGATGGAAGAGGCTGATGTCGGCGGAGGGGGTGAGCATTTTGGTCAAAAGTTTCCACAGTTACGCCCCTTTATTAATACAAGATTTTTCTTAGCTTGCTTTGTCTGTCTGTCTGTTTCGTCGATGGAATCTTGTAATTCATTTTTAACCAACTTCTTAGGTTCGGATCGACTTTAAATTGTGCAAACTTGCATGCTTCTGATGACTTTACAATTTTTAATAATCACGCCCTTGGAATTTTTTTCCATGGTGCTCTAATTAATTGACTTAATTTTCACATTGAAAAATATTTTTAAATTTTCTCATTAGATGCATTAGTTATAAAGTAGAAAGCCTCTTTCTTTAGTAATCTGGCCCTCTTGTGCGGACGATGCTGCCTTTTAGTGGTTCCCAAATGATTTACCACTGAATGTGCTGGATTTTATGAAAAAACACCAAAACCATGGGTTTCACGCAACCCGCACATGAAAATAGCACGGGCTTCAGTGTTAAGAGAATTGAATCTCATGCAATTTATCTCTCTTCCGCGCACAGGGTTCCTAGTGCAGCCCCTACCTGGCCATCTCCCTTGCACGTTCCTCGACTTTAAGAACGGCTCGCACCCTTTGGTGCTGGCCCTGCGGCAGTGCGGCCACTCGTGTCCCTCGCAGGGGAACGCCACCGAGTCGACCAACTCCACGACCGCGGCCGTCAACGGCACGTTCTCCGGTAGAATTTCTGACTCGCTCGTGTTCCGCCCGGACGACCAAGGGTCCGTGGGTCTCGACTGTGGCCCCAACTGCACGTGGGGAAGGCCCCCTGGAGGGATCCGACCACCCGACGACCAAACTCTCCTCTTCACCGCCAACGTCCTCTGGAATACCGGCTCAAACGCCACAGGCGCACTCATGGTAAATAACAAGTTCTCACCACGATATATTATGTGAAATATGTTGTTTGTTTGGCAAAAATACTGAATAAAAGTGGCTGAAGAAGGCGAGATGAAGTGGAATGACATCCTGATTTAATAAAAAAGAAAAAGCTATTTTACCACAAATGTATTTAATACTGTACTATGCGTTTCGTCCGTCAGGCCTTTTTCAAATACAATGTGCAAGCAATTTGTAATTGACATTACCTGACGGTGGAAACGCGTCGTACATTATGAAATGAGTTTGTGGAAAATTGCCATCTCTTTTATTCATTAAAGCAAATTCTGAAGTCGATTTCAAGAAGGAACACAACCATGGCTGAAATTGTAACGATACATATAAGTGATGTATGAAGCATCAATATTAATACTCACACATGTAGCCTATAAAATTTGCATTATAGTTATAAAATCTTGCAACTATGTATGCATTAATCAACCAAATTACAATATAATGAAAATTTTGCAATATAAAATGTTGAAATATGTAGATGATGTATTAATATTATAAATATTTGCAGTATAAGACCTCTTGAACCACTGGCTTGTCATTAATAATATAATAATGACTTCCAGGTGAACTTTTCATCCAAAAATGTGAATTCTACTATGAACTCTTAAGTGGTTGAGGATTCGTTGGAATTACGAAGAGTACTTCATGAAACCTTGTCGACGATAAATTTATCTGGTGTAATATACATCGGTGAAAAAATTGTAAATAACATAAATTTGATAATTTTATTTCAACGGTTTACATAAATATTATTTCAATTCATATTTTCGCGTGCGCAAGTATTCAAGAAAAAAAGTCTCAATCAGTCTTCAGGTTTTCATATGATACTCTTCATATGATATTCTTCCAGCGAGTTTTCATCTGTCTATGAACCAGGGTAATGCAAAGTAGAATTCATCTTGATAGATGAAAAAATCACCTAGAAATCATTATTGTATTGTTATGATGTTTACTGAATTAAGGTATGGAGAAGCGTCGTTGCAATTTGTCTGGCTGATTTTGAGCAATATATCTAACAAAAAAAAAGCCGTCTGCAAATCCCCGTTAATTCATGAGCGGCAAGTACAGATATACCGCAAGGAGGGTTTGATAAGAACTTGGAAATTTTCGCGAAAGTGAAATCCGCTTCTCGAAGTTAACGATTCTATTCCTCCTTTCCAGCTGGATTCGATGATGAGCAGCGAGGCGAGGAACGGGTCCAGCGACGGATGGGGTGAGGATGTGGATGGGAGGAAGGAGGGAGGAGGGGGTGGTCCGGTGGCGGTGGCGTGGATGATGTCCATGGACGACGGCTCGGCTGACCGGCAGGAGAGCGCCAGCAGCGGCAAGTGTCGCCCGGCGTGCATCGTGACCACTCCGAGGGAGGGCGTGTGCGTGGAGAAGCTGGCCGCCGTCGCAGTGCCCAACAACCCCAAGCTCACCTTCTGGTCATACCTCGCCATCAGGGTGCTCATCGGTGAGACATCCAGAGTAGACTGATCAAAGGCACTGCAGACCAGTAACCCAGTCCAGATACGCCGAAGTGGTTCAGATCCTGCTCTTCATTCACTCCTTACTCTTGGTCATCGTCCTTCAGGGATTGCTTTCAGAACTTCTTTCATCTTACTTCCGTCTTCTTTTCTGTGCACATTGCCAAACAATCTTATTCTTCTGCCCCTAATTTCACCGATTGCGTCGTTACTCCTGCAAAGTTCTCTGATTTCCTTATAGCATTTTATTCTCTACCTCCCTCGTTCATAAGTGTGTCCATAAATCGTACGTAAAACCTTATATACGAATACTATCAATGATTTCACCCCTTTCTTGTTTAATATCCACGTTTCCGACCCGTAGATTAGTACTGGGTAAATTACAATTTTGTATATTCTGATTTTAGTTTTATGGGATAGTAATTTAACCTTTTTTTCCTTATTCAACTCATTTTCTTAGTTCTTTGTCCTCCGCTATTGAGAATGCGCAATCAAATATTCACGACCGTCGCAATTCCAAATAATAAATAAAACTAATATTCTTGATAAATTAATAATATTCAATTTTTAATACGTATTTATATTTTATAAATTAAGAATATTAGTGCGTGAAACGACGTATTATGTTGTTATCATTCATATATCATATTCAGACTGTACTTCATCGACTGACGTCAAAAAAAGGATTTCTGTGAAACATTATCTGGATATTTCATTCGATAATTCTCATTTTTAATCTGGCTCTTACAGCTGTACTTGTCTATGAATAGAAAAAACCGTTGCTAATTGCCAGAATATATGTGTTGCTCTGAAAAAACACTGACATGATGCTCTTTATACCATCAGAATCATAATTAAAAAATTATTGTGAGCTACTCACCCCTCTAAGTTTTTTACACTCAGCTAATGACTGCTGTATTTGAAGTCAATTTAAGTTGGTTACATGAAAAATGCGCTTCATTCGGGTTAGAGAGTTGGTAAACATAAATGAGAATTGAATTTCCCACATTATTTGTGCCCTTATTTCCTTTTCTTAACTTCCATAATTGGCGTTATAATAATCTAACGATCTGATCGTTGGATTATTCTTCCTCATAGAATAATCCTCCTAGATCGTTAGAACATTAATTGCTTATGCTTGGTTTCGCTATTTAGGGGTCTTCTTCAGGGGTGGATCCAGGATTTCTTTCTGGGAGGGGCACAAGCAAGGCCGTATCCAGGATTTTGTTCAGGGGGGGGCACAAGGATACCTTGTTATACAAAACGAACGAAATGACAATGGGACCGTATAAAAAATCTAGCATATTTTTAAGGATCTGGGGGGGGGCACGTGCCCCCGTGCCCCCCCCCCTGGATCCGCCTATGGTCTTCTTCACTTCTATAGCGTTGAAGTGTTTTTTACAGTCTTTATATCAACTCACCAACCTGTCTGTTTGTTTGTCTGTTTGTTTGTCTGGTACAAATCTTGTAACTCAAATTTGACTCACTTCCTGTGAAGCAAAAACGCTGAAATTTTGCACACTTCTTCATTTCCGATGACAATACATGAAAATATAACTTTTTCTCTCCAACCCCCCCTTTAACCACCCCCCAGTCAACCCCCCCCCCCAAAACATGTTTTTGATCTAAGAAGTTCCAAATGGTCGATTTTCGTGTTTCGTGGCATTTTTAACATAGGGGTAGGCATTTAAAAGCATAGGGGTGGAATTTTGAAACATAGGGGGCTTACCATTCACTGAAAATTTAATAAATATAGTGACTTTTTTAATACGTCACTTTTGGTTTTTCGGGGTCACTGAGTTTTTTTGCTTTGTGTCATATATAAACGTTGCTCATCCCCTGTAATCTAAATATAAAGGCTGGTTTAAAAAAAAAAAATTTTTATAAGAGCTTATTCCCTCTTCCGTTCCTTCCGCACCTTTCCTCTCCCAGAGGCGTCGTCGGGCTCCCATCGCGGCGGCGCCTCTTTCCTTTTCCCTTCCTCTCCTCCCCCTCCCCGAGTGATCGGGCGTATAAGCCACTGGCTTGGTTCCCGGCCCCGGTGCGTACCCAGACGGCACAGAATCCTCCATATCTAATTCCTATGCAGATAGTATCCATTGACTACCGCTCCGTCGCTTTTCGTCAATGGATACTATCTGCATACGAATTAGATACGGAGGATTCTGTGCCGTCTGGGTAGTATCCTCGAAGGGCTCCCCTGAGCCCTCACACGTTCCATAATTGGCGAATATGATGAGATTACCTACATTGTTAAAAAAAGCGCAGAAACTATTTGTTGTGGATCACGAAGTCTGTTGAATGATTATTTATATATACTGCGTGACTTTGCGTTCATCGACGTGACACAAGCGGAAAAGAGAGACAGTCAAACTTCGAGAACACCAACTTATTTACAAGCTCACAATTACCATTACATTTTACCTCAATGCCTTCTGGGATTGACATATATACCTCTTCCTTCAATTCCCCATACAGGAAGGCGGTTTTAACATCAAAGTGGACGTCGATGAACGCAAAGTCACGCAGTCTATATAAATAATCATTCAACAAAGTCACTTAGCTACCTCCTTAAAAATGTTTCGCTTTGCAGGTGCGGTTGGTGGGACGGCGTTCGCCATGTTCGAGGGCGCCGTCATAGCGCTGCTGAGGAAGCACGGCGCCGACTACGGTCTGCAGAGGATATACGCCGCCATCGGAGCCATGATCGCCTCTCCGCTCTCCGGACTTCTGTTGGACGCGGGCGGCGCCACCGACTTCAGGTGAGCACCCACAGTGGTCCGCATCGCGAAAAAGAGAGACGACTATCATTTTTTGTCTGAATACTTTCAAAATTGGACCCTGCATATAGTTTGGTGTGCTAATTTCATTTCTGCCGTTATTTTTACGAAAAAACTATTGCTTTTGAAGATAATGTGGAACCATAATTTATTAACTGGCTAATCATAACGCTGACTGCAAAGACAAACTTAAGTTAACTCGTATACCGGGAATAGCCAGGGTGAAAACTTTACGGAGTCACCCGGAATGCACAAATTGTGCGAAACCTACAACAGAGAAAAATAATTATTCGCCTTTACCGAGATTCGAACCCGGATCCCCCGATTTTTGGTCTAGTGTTTGGGGTAGTTTCCACGGAGGGGAAATACGCCTCAGAAGCTTAACTGGCCGATGAAATCGACCGGAAATCGGGGAATCCGTGTTCGAATCCCGGTCAAGGCGATTGATTTTTTTTCTCTGCGGAATTTTCGCACAAGCGTTAGTTATGATTAAATATGAAAATAAATAGAAATTCCCAACATGGGATGAGCGAATGATCTTTAAAATTAGTAATTCATTCAGTGATTCAACCCAAAATTTTGGTTTGGTTAGATGAGGGTAGAGCTCGTCCCAGACTAGGCCAAAGGCGTGTGAACCTGAAATATCAGGGTAGGAGGGCCAGTTTCTTTCCCTGTATCACCTCGCACTTTTAGGATTTTTTTTGATTTGGGGTGTCCGAAGACTTCAGGCGGGACTTGAGCCCGGGACCCCTCGAGCAGAAGCCAAGCGCTCTACCCACTAGGCCACCACTCTCCCCTTGAAATTTATAAATAACCACAAAAAAGGCTTAAAGTAAGCGGCACGTCGTGTTGTGGTGTTCTCGTACTTCCTATAACGGAGGTCGCCTCACGGCATGGGAATCTCTCACTATCCTCTCTTACGTAAATCCGAGGAACGCTTGTCATTCAGTGATGACCCCAAGAGCGCTCGGACGCACGTGCACGGAGCCACAGGGCTGCCAACCCTCACTCGAATTCCTGGCAATTTCCTGGCAGCCGTAATCGGCAGCGGATATACGTTTAAACGAAGGAGAGCGGGATTTTAGGGTCAAATCCCCTCGGCCTAAAGAGACTCGGGAGGGCTTACACAAAAACTCGAGATTTTCTGGACTCACACACGACGATTTTGTGACTAATTATTTGACTAAAAGTACGGAATTCGAAAAGATAACTATGCTCGTGTAGTGGGTCATTAAAGTAGTAAAAGGTTTACGAAAGTCATTTTGAGACGAGATTGAAACACTACTAACATTTTAAAAAACTTATGATCATACTTTATCTATTTTAAAAACATGAGCTCAAATGTATTCAAATTAATTTTATGTTTATACATGTTCATTCCTTTTAAATAGTAATTAATATACGTTTCACCAACAATCAGGTAGTCTAAAAGATTAGTATTTCGATTTCATGTTGTTTACGTATTTTGTACAGGGGTGCTTTTCGAAATTAAATCGAAACTTGAAGCACGTACGTGGTGGAAGGGCACCATATTAATAATGAAATACTCTTTGTTTCTTCCACAAGGTTACTGCGGAAGAAACAAAGTGCCTTTCATTATTAAAAGGGCTATAAACTTTCGCGCTCAGTAGGCCATTTAATCTCCAATCCATACCTATCTTGGCTTTACATAATACTTCTTTGCCTAAGCGTGAACCCCTTCATCGAGAAAAACTGTACTTTTCCCATCCCTTCATGGTCATTTTCTTACCAGGATTTTCTTTCAGTGCAAAAATTGATAGTTAAACACAAAAGAATTGATGAACATATAAATTTTTTGTTTTGGATTTTTAAAATAATTTTCCTTCGCGTGACGGTCTTGGTTTTAAAACCAATTGGTAAAATTACTAGTGCTACATTATTAAAATGATAAAAGACTGAACTATAGACTCAAACTAAGAACGAGTTAAAGATACGCTGGTTCCATCTCAGCAAGAGAGAACTGTAGGTGGAACTATCCGTGGAAATTGTCCCTTGAAATGGCAACAAAAACTCCTTATTAATGGAAAATTCATGACTTTTAAGAAGAGAAAATTTTGAGGGGAGTTCCTTTGGAGGATTTTCATTATCATAAAATAGAATTTCCCTAAAAAAATCCTCGTACATAATTAAATTATGAGTTGTAAATATGAGGGCTGACGGAATAAAAATAGATTCCTGAAAGCTCTTCATCGTTTCCTGGCTGAAATACCAAAACTCAGAGGTATATCTCTCAAATCATGCCCGTTTCCGTTTCACTAAGAAATCATAATTCACAAGGCTCCGTCAAAACATGCTTACTCGACTCATACTCCAGTGCTCCAAGTAAAGGACATTTTTTTTGTTTACTCAGCTTCCCCGCTGGAGGTTCGGCAGTTTGGATATATGCCAAAAGTGCACTAAGAAGAGACTTTCGATAGGGAAGTGTACAGAGGTATTTAATACAGCGACAATAGGGTAGTTTCTTTCATAAAAAAAACGATAGGCATTGATTGCGATTCGTTACCCACCATTACTGTATTCATAATATACAAATTATTTCGTTTTAGAAATACCGGTTTAGACGAATGGCAATGGTCCATTTTTATCCGCATTTGAAAAGGGCCAGATTGGCGCCCATGCGATGCCACTCCACGTGACGTCACAGGGACCTAGTTTCTACACGAGAAGATAGGAGTTATACATCGTTTGAGATTACCAATGCATGCATGAGGCGCAGAGCTCAGGGAAACGTGTCTTAATAATCACTCATTAAAACTGGCTAAGGTCGGAAAGTTTTCTTCGTTTGATAAGGTATTAATAATCCTTATTTAAGCCAAGCGCTATCAGCCAGCAGGGTACTAGGCTACCCGCTAGAAGCCTGCGTCGTATCAGCGCTAAGCCTCGCCTCAAGGTCACCTCAAAGGGCGGCAGTAGGAACCAGAAATACGTCACACGGAGAGATTTCCCGGCATTCATACTTACGCGTCGCGTTTTCGCGCGCTTGAAAATTTTCACTTTTCATTTAATCGCGAAAAATAGATATCGCCATTTAAAAATCTAAAAGCGTGAAATACTTACTCCAGGAGTAATAATCTTTCGATTTAGGCAATAAAAAAATTATAGGAAACCACCCTATTGAAGAAGAATTCAACTCCCACTTCGACAGTCCTGACATTGTTTCCTCATTCGACATCAGAGTACCCTCCCGCCACACCACATCTACCTCTTTACTCCACATTCCTACACCCAGGCTATCTGTAATTAAGCGCTCTCTTTTCCATAGACTTTCTTTTCTAATAAATTCTCCCCCGCGTGATATTGATCCGTTTTCCCTGACAATTAGAAATGTTACTCACCTGGTATCAACATATTTATCGCATGAATGACTAGATAGCTGGATAAATGTTTGTTGTTTTCGTTTTTTGTTTTATATAAATTTGTAATAAATAATTATTTGTTTAATTACTTAATATTTATTGCTATAATTGCACTATAAATTGGCAGTCTTGCTTTATGTGTATGACTTTATTAATATAAAATAAAAAAGAATAGAAGCGGGGAGAGGGGATCGATTCCATTACATATAGATGATATTACATATAGGTGATGGCCAACTTATCCACACACCATTGGAAATCGAAGGTGTGCGATTGGTCATTCCACATCAAATAAGTGCAATAAAGTACAAATTTCAATCTTCGATGTATTAAAGAATTGGAGTATTTCAAAATATATATTTTTTTATGAAGGGGGAATTTTGAGATACCCAAAGTCAAAGCTCAAAGTCGGTAGATAACATGATGTTCGAAAATTCAAATAAATACCCACGTTGCGTTACAGTTTAAAGTTCTATTTTCCTCTCTCAAAATGCATATATACCCAAATTCTGTTGCTATCATTTGGGTAAATACATTAATTTTATTTCTCCTTATTCTTAAAAGCCTACAATCAGCGATCCTGCCCCTAAAGTAACCTTATTATCCTAGATTACTGCATCGCATAACGTCCTCAGCTTGATGCCTTCCACATCCCTTAATTAAATGCGTTGACAATCCTATAACTTTCGGCAAACTTTTTAGTGGTCAGTGAGATATGAGAGGCTATGGATTTCGACGTTGCAAGGGAAACTTTCGGCAATGACTCCTCTTTTTTCCAACAGGCCCGCTTTCTACCTCTACGCCGTCCTAAAGGTCGTCAGTGGTCTCCTGGTTCTCACCATCGACTTGGAGTTCAAGTCGCCAGCAAAGAAAGTCGTCAAGGAGGTCATCACGGCCCTGCGGAACCTAGAACTCGTGGCCATCTTGGCGGCGGCCCTGGCCCTTGGTGAGTGAAGCGCTCTATGCAGATAATTGAATGTTGACATGGGAAAGGTAGCAAGTCAGAAAAATCGAAATTTCGTTTATTCGTGGATAAGGTAGCACATTCGCATGCCCAGTGGCGCAACTATGAGGGTGATGAGGGGATAGATCCCCCCCAAAGCCTTAGGGCAATAAAAATATTATTTAAAACTATTTTTAGTGTAGTATATTAGTATAGTTTTGACATATAATAACTGCTGCTGCTTAAAGTTAAATTTTTAGTGCCACAATGATATAAAATATATTTCCAGGCATGTCATTTTTCAACTTAATGCTGGATGGCGATATTTGGTGGAATGCATTAATGTTAGCCGACGTTTCGATATTTCCTTATATTTTCATCAAGTCTATGAATAATGGTTATAATAAATTAATACATGAAAGCACAAACAATTTTATAATGTTTTTACAATAATGAAATAAAAAACATGGAAATAATCCTATTTTACACTAGCGAATGAGAAAAGACAAAAATTTTGACACACCCCTTTTTCACTATTAAAATATCAAATTGTAGGTACGTCCATATTCTTGCCTTTTCTTTTTCATTTCTGCGCAATACAATTCTATTGATATTTTTTAATTTTATTGTTGTGTATCACTGTAAAATTCGTTCATGCCTTCACTAGTTTTATAAATGATAACTTCAAGATGTTAAACTACCCAAAAATCGTCATAATAGACCCAGTGAGTCTTAATATGGCAAACTGTGATCAGTGGGGTTGCCAGGAATTTCGTTCGGAGGGGGGGTCCAAAACCAGGGGGAAAATCTTTTAAAAACGGAGTACTAAGTACAGGGTTTTAAAATAATTTGAAAATAAAACTAATAATTTCAAGCTTTACTTTGTGACACCTCTCCGTATTGGAAATAAAGAAATAAAAACTTCGTAAGGTTCACTGTTATTTAATTATGGGCACGACCCGGGTTTCGTAACTTGGTTACATCGTCAGGTGACTGATCTTGCATGCATCTTATATTTATACACAAAGTACACAAATATGACAGTGAGGACATCTATCGGAAAGGAAAAGGACTGGTTGAGAGGGCGGGGGTGAGGATTAATCAGGGAATGGAATAGGGGGAGGGAGGGGGTAAGGGAGCCCCGCCCTCTCAACCAGTCCTTCTCCTTTCCGATAGATGTCCTCACTGTCATATTTGTGTACTTTGTGTATAAATATAAGATGCATGCAAGATCAGTCACCTGACGATGTAACCAAGGTACGAAACCCGGGTCGTGCCCATATTAAATAACAGTGAACCTTACGAAGTTTTTACTTCTTTATTTCAAATTTAAAAACTTTTCATAAACGAAAAAACTTCATTTTTCCAAAAAAAAAATCTTTTGTAAATTCATGATTTTTCAAATATTTCTTTTTATGAAACAAAGTAATTGTGTTTTTATATTTCGGGGTGGTTTGGATCCCCCCATACCCTCTCGCTACGCCACCGATACGCCTCAATACCTAACCCATAAAATTCTGTTCTTCTAGGCGCTGCTTGGGGTTTCCTCGAAGGATTTTTATTCTGGCTTCTCCAGGATCTGGGAGCGTCAAAGATGCTGATGGGGCTGACGGTGACTGTAGGGGGCGCAGCTGGCCTGCCGCTCCTCGCTCTGGCTGGACCAATCACCGACCGCATCGGCCACCACGCCGTCATAGCCGTCTCTTTCCTCGTCTATGCTATCCGTCTCCTAGGTATGTCTCGGCGGATTGGAAAAATACATTTTTTCTGGGAAAACTGTCCCAGTGAAAAAAGTTGTGGAACTAACCAAAAAATAGGGCCCATAATAAGGGGCGTACCCAGCAGGGGGCCGGGTGGGGGGAACTGCCCCCCTAGAAGCGAAAATAAATTTAGTTCAAAACAAAAGTATTGAACAAATTTTCCTTTTAAAGGAAAATGACATTAGTATAAGAAATTGAACTAAAATAAAAATCGTTATTTTTTCAAGCAAATAATTATAAAAAATAATAAATTGCTGTCATAATTTCCTTAAAATTTTGGTTTCATTAACCTTTTCTGTGCAAAAGAGTTACAAGTTGAACGACCACAACTAGTTTTGCCCACCCAACCCCTAGTTTTGATTCTGGGTACGCCCATGGCCCAAAATTTGAGACCTCAAGGTCAATCTTAGACCCTCGCTTTACCATATGCCCAAGCATCTGATTGTTGAAGTGTAGGTAAAGAGTACCATAAAGTGGTTTAAAGCTGTTCGGCAGAGTATGCAAATAATAAATCAGATTGTGGTAGGCAATTACAAAACACTAATCGCCTGAGCGTCAAAACAAACAGTCTTATTCTATGGACCATGGTATCGGTATTGATTTTTGTATTCACTGTATAATTTATGTGGACCCCTTAAAAATCCAAAGAATCAATTCCCATAGTTTAATCAGTTAGTACACAAATTTTCAACAGGAAGAATGATCACAAACTAAAGTGAACGGCAAGCATAGATTAAATCCTGCTAAAAATAATCATTTGGATAATTGAATGGACAAGTATGGATTTTTGCATTCACATTATTATTTATGTGGACCTTTAAAAATCCAAATAATAATTTCCCATAGTTTCATCAGTTTGTAGATAGATTTTCAGCACAAATAATAATAACAACTAACGGCAAGCATCGATTAAGTCCTACTAATAATGGTTATTGAGTCCTACCCCTGAAGATTCCTGATATACAAAGGTATCAACCAATTTCACCCGACAGTGTGAGACCAACTAACTTACTATTGGGATACCGAGCCGGAAACTTAAAGGCCAAAACATATATCTCTAATTCTTCAACGACCCAACAATAATTAATTACCTCGGGCATAGAATTTAAGGTTTAGTGTTAACGAAATATTTATTAAAACCAAATATTCTCGCGAAAAATTGAGCGCTCAATCGAAGTGGTTGCTTTGTAATGAGCCAGTGTTCTCATTTTCAAGAAGTACACGCCGAGAAGAATAATATTGGCCGATATTCAAGAGCCCCAAATATCAAGCTCAGTGCCTGCCCCTTTAAATCCTTTGCGGCAGTCAAGGCAAGTCATAGATGGCTGCGAAGAAAAGGAGTGGCGCCGATACTCAGACATCCGCTGATTTGCCAAGCCCACAAAAAATAACTGAAGCACGGCATGGGGATTGAATGTCCGGGTTAAAGTGATGCTGCACTGCGGTTATTTTGCACAATGCGGCTCGCCTAAGATTGAAAAGGAAACGGGGTAAGCTCCGGAAATTGACCTAAAGAAAGATACATCGGGGGAATGTGAAATTTAAGATATCGACGATTTTCATAATTATAAAGTCTAAAAAGAGGTCACACACAAAATGATAATCATTCCTTATGGGCATGTATATACTGTAAAAATCTACAGATAAAGGTTACATTTTGATGGTGTTTTTAACCTTAGTATTCCCTGGGTGATATCATATTTTTATAGACAGGTTTGTAAGAATAATATTTTTTAATCGATCACTAATCAAATATTCATCAATAGTAATAATTTATCAATTTGTACTAACAACAAAACTCTCCTGGATACGCCTGTGCATGGATTTAACATTAAGTCGTCATATGAAGTAACAAATCTTACAATTAGTGTTACTATAATTTCAAACTTATCGCGAGGATCACAGATATGATAAAATTCTCATCGATCATAATATCATAATTATAACATATTTTCATACCTAATATTCTTCATATTTAATAGTATTTACAATTGGTATTTGCAGTAAATCTTAGGATCAACTATCTTTTGCAAACTGGGAAAAATTTTATGAGCAACAATTCATGTAACTATTTCGCCCTAGGTTACTCCCTATTGGTCAACCCTTGGCTTTGCCTCGTCTTTGAGGCGATGGAGGGCGTGACATCGTCCCTGGCTGTTACGGCGTGCGTCACGGCCGTGGCTTCCAGATCTACCACGTCCACGGACTCCAGCCTCCAGGGACTACTGGGAGGAATATACTACGGCGTCGGTGAGTAAAGGCAGTGTCGTATATTCACGGATACAATAAGTATTTCTTGAATCTCACGCGGGTAATTATAGCTATTGATGTTTATTTCGGGTGTGCCTCGCGTACTTATTCGGTTTAATTGCGAGGTTTTGTGGACGTTACAGGTCACTTTTCCTAAGGGAATAAGGAAAGTTTTCGTGAAGAGTATTTATTAGGATTGACTTCCAAAACACCAAAGTAATCGCCATGGTGACAAGCTTCAAACAGCGTAATTCGGCTAATCCGCGAGGCGTTGGAGATAAAGAAATGAGACCAGAATTTCTACAGGCACTGTGACTTAAAAATCAGCCACCCGCGGGACACTGCCCTGAAATTATGCAAAAATAAAATGACAACTCCTTCATCCCCTCCCCTTTTAACTTCCGTCCATCCATGAACCCTTATAAATATCCTCCACGGAAAACACTATCCTTATTCCCTGAGAAAAAGTGACCAGGAGCCGTATTCTGTAACTCTAAACCGATCAGTGCGGCACCGATTCGTCGGGTGCGACGTCACACCGACTCCCGGCAAGCAGTGGTGCGATTCTGTACGAACCCGATCGGTGCGGCACCGACGTGAGGACGGGAGATCGTCGGTAGCCGTACCGACAGCAAAAAGGTGTCGGTACGGCCACCGACTAGTGGGTTTCTGGTGGGTGCGCATTGTACGTTTTATTTTGTTTTTACCTCATCACCGAGTAAATAATGAGGTATGCGGCAATGTTATCTTTTTCTGCCCCTTCGAATACGCCTCTATAATTCACTGCGTCGTCATCTATATTGATTACCTTTACAGAAATATAAGATATTGGTTAATAAACATGAGGTTTGCTAACATATAATGACTTTCTCTCATTTATGTTACCACTTTCACTCGCTTGTAATAGGCTTTATTTCTCTCTATCATCATTTATTTGCTCCTTTGACATAAAAAATATATTTTTGATTAAATATGAGTTTTGCCGCAATGTTATCACTTTATCTCACTCTGAATAGGCAACTATTATTTCACTCAATCATCATTTGGCGTTTCTCTCGGCATAGAAATAAGATCTTTTTATTTAAGTATGAAGTTTGCCACAACGGTATCAGTTTCTTTCATTTGTAACAGGCAAATATATTTCATTTTATCGTCAGCCATTGATTCCCTTGACGATAAAAGAAGATATTTGTTAATAAGTATGAGGTTTGCCGCAATATTATCATTTTCTCTTACTTGGAATGCGCAACTTAAACATATGTATTTCACCCAATCACAATTTCTTTACTTCCTCGTCATTAGACTTCTTTTAATTAAACCCAGCTCCATATTTTTATAACAATTTCCTAACTTGTTCCTCTAATATGACATTTACATTTGCTTTTGAATCCTACGTTCACTTTCCATGGTATGTTATTTTCGTCTGCTACGGTGCCAATGGCATAACCTTCCGTTGATAACATTTAGACGGAACTTATTTAATGACAACTATATTACCAAATCATGAATAAATAGCAATATACGGAACCAATATATAAAAAAGAAACTACGATCTCACGGATAGTTTCAATAATTCATTCCAGCAACAACCATCTCCATCACATACAAACTTTATTGTGATGTTGTAATATTGTTTCCTTCGATTCTGTAGGTACAGCATTACTACCACACATTATATACGCATTGTTAACAACTTATCCAAAATCGATTATCTTAATCTAGCAATAAGGCGTAATTTCCGCAAACAAAAAGATTGAGAATGACGACAACAAACTGTGCCAATGAGTCTTCACTTGTTTTTACCCTTCTTTCATTGGTGGAGACACGTTAGATGACTTCTAACTTCGGATATATTCGGATTTTCCCTGTTTGGGAAGGAAAGGGAACCGTACCGACTGGTTTGAAACCGACGACCTTACAGAATCGCTAAAAAGTGCCGTCGTCGGTACGGAAACCGTTGTCGGTACGGAATGATGTCCAGTCGGTGGGCTTGAAAGGGAAACCGACCGGTGCGGTACCGACGAAATACAGAATACGGCCCCAGCAACGGCCTCGAAACGTATAGCAACAAACCGAATAAGTACGCGGGGAACACCCAAAAATACATCACCAACGGATACAGGAAGGTGAGGGAGCTTGCACTCCACAATGAGGAAAAGTTATCTTGTTACTATGTCTACAGCCCGCCGCGCCGCTCAGAGTAAATGCAGTACTTCCTTTCCTACTATTTATACCATAGCTCTTACTCGATTTTATTATTTTTACAATACTCTTAATTAAAAAATATCACACGGTTTCTTAATTTAAATAAACCTAATTTTGTATTGCTCTCCCCAACCTCCCAACCAAAATATATTCGCAATTGAAACGTACGCTGCGGAGTAGAGATCACTTTTGGTCGTAGGGGGCTCGACTCAAATGGCGTTCAAAGAAATCAAAAGCTATTCAGATTGAGACGATGGAAAAGTAGAGGTGAGAAGTTGAGGAGTATATTGCCATTCAACATTTATAAATAGAACTTCGAGAACCATTCTCCACAGCTGATGATAGATACTAAGATGTCAAAATGCTTCGAATGTTTTACAAAATTACAACGAGCTATCACCAGAAATGTTCTCAGCCTCACAAAAAAAAGGTAAAAGGTAACGAATTCGGACTGATTTTAGAACAACACGCCCCACATTATAATTCATAATGAAAAAATAAACTCTCCAATTTTTTAATTTAACATTTCCATGCTTCAAATATACTTAACCAAACACAGATCAAGTTAGCCATAATAATATATATCTATAATCAGTTAAACGTGCCGAAACTCCGGTTCTAAGAAAAAGGGGTTGGTAATATACGGTGTTCAGGATGAACTCTCAGTTTTTATGAACTCTCAGTTTTTAACAATGGAATATTAACGAATTGTGTTTTCAGCGATGAGCGATCCCATGGAGTAAAAAGCTGTAAACAAAAAATCTCATGACTCTTGATGAATTTTGATGATCGGCAGCTTTATCACATTCTCTTTGAGCACATTTATCTATTTACTCCACAGGTAGAGGTCTCGGCAGCCTCGTGGGTGGTCTCCTGATGGGCTCCTTGGGCTCCCGGGAGACTTTCCGCCTGTTCGCCGGCATGTGTGCCGCCGTGGGCGTTGTCTACCTTTGGACCAGCCGTCACGCCTTCGGCCAGCTCACCCCGAAGGCGAGGAAGGCCGCCAAGGAGAAGAAGCTGAAGGAGGCCGAGGAAGGTGCACGGGCCAAGGAAGCAGAGGCAGCGGAGAACACCATCGAGAGGAACGGTGACCTGAACGCTACCAAAGAAGGGCCCTTAAGGGAGGACAAGGGTGCAGTGATAACAGCAGAGGATGGGAGAGAAATCAAGACTGATAAGGGAGAGGAGGAGACTGGTAAAGAGTCTGCTCAGGAAGATGTAGACCCGAAGAACGCCGAGGAGGACGAGGGTAAGGTGGCGGAGAAGAAGCAGAGAACAGAGGGTTCAAGGAGCAGCGAGCCGGATCAGGACACTCGAACGACTGAAGACGGTCTGGAGGGTCACGTAAACTTGGCCCTGGAAGTGGACGAGGAAGTTGTGGACGCAACAAAGGCTGTGAAAGTGGACGGAGATAAGGAGAGAGAAGGAGCAGAAAAGACTGCGGACAAACGAGATTAAAGCATTTGGGTGATAGCTCAAGGTCATGAGTCGATCACTACCGAGTACCGTCGAGGTACACTTGAGGAGATGTCCTCGAGGTAGTAGTGGTCTCGGATGTGGGACCACAATAAAAGTCACGGGTTTAACGATCAATGAAGTTGGCCTACGAAGTGATGTGAGCTGGTTTACGGTCTTCCTTAGAGTGAATTGGCTGTATCAGCTGAGAAGATATTTTGCTACGTCCTCTATGTCCTCAACTGAATTTCCTGACGTCCATCATATTGTGTTCTGGAATGAAATTCAGTTGAAATCACGGTGCAAGAGTGAGTTAGCGTTCTCGCGAGACCGTTTTGGATTACGACGGTCTACAAGTGTCGGTACCTGATATTTGACATTGACAATAATTATTTTTCACTGGGCTGTACAGCGGATTGTAAAAGTGGAGCCCAAGATAAGGAGAAGTTGCTGGTGAAAGTTAGTGTCCAAGTACAATCGGTGGATACGTGTCCACAAGGAACACGTTAACGATCTGTGAATACGTCCGTCCATTACACTGAACAATGGTTGCCTGGGCTTGTAACATCTCATCTCCGACATTCAACTAAATGACAAAACATATTTCCCAAGAGACCGATTTCAAAGTGTGTTTTAAGAATAGATAGCTCTAGTGATTTAATTCCACCAAATGCTCACTCAATAGACAAATTCTTTTACATGTTCTCACTCCCCCTTTAACATGATGTGTAGAACTGCGTTAACAAATGTAAACTTCTTTCAGCGGACTACTCAAACTGTTATTGATTCCAGCATTATTATTTATAGCCTAAACTGTCGCCTCAAGGAAGATAAGGATTTTCACGGTCTACAAGACATCACAACGCATTAATGATATTCTGCAGACTGTCTAAGACGAAATATTATGTTACTACTATATTTCGGGCTAATTCAAAATTCAGGACTTGTTCATATCAAAGTGTTGGAAGCTTTATTTAATTTTGAATAAATTTATAGACATTAATAGCACCAAACCATTGCCTATCAAATCCTCCCAATCGCCATTATGCAAGAGCGATATCAAACCATACTTCTGCCGAGGAATGAATCCAACATTTTAAGCCAAGATCCGACGCAAGATGACGTTTTCATTCATTGTCTAAACCTTCCACTGTAGTTTTTTGCTCTCTAACCTGAATCTTAATAGTTTTTACCGTAAAAAAGACTTCATTCCCAACTTTACGACATACATTGGCATTAGAACAATAGAAAAAAAACTTCTTTGAATACCTTCCTTCATTCCTCAAGTATTGAGTAGCCTCCATTGCTGGTATTAAACACACGGAAAGCTATTAAGAGCATAGCCATTCATCATAGAAGCCTCTAGCTATTAGCCAAAGTTTTAACAACACTATTTGTTTTGTCACAGTATTGACGTACTGTGGATCATATTACGGTACCTCTGCTCTGCCTTCGATTTAAGGTTAAAAAAATATTATCCAAAGGGTAGGAGTTACTTGTCAGATGAGAATTTAAATCAAATTCCATTTGTAAGGGAAGGCATACGTGGGATTTAATTTCATAAAACACCTTGTGTACCAGAATATTAACAACATTTCTTTAATTGTCCATTACTAATGGGTTTTCTTCAATAGCGACATAAATCAATGCTGTCAACAGTTCTAAGATTTTTTTTTTCGATTTGCGATACGCAAGCTTAGATTTCACTGCATTCAAGATCTCGACGCGTAAAAATTTTCAACGAACAAGAAAAAGAAAACGGAGCCGAATTATGATTCGAAAAGCTTTAGTACTTTAAAAAATCCTGGTATATGGGTCTCCTTCGTCAACTCCTTCACTTGGTTAACAAATTTCGACCCAGATGCGATAGTCTTTTCGTTTGCAAAGTAAAAGATCGCCTGTAGTAGTGTCTAAATGACGCCAAGGACAAGTCGAGCGAATGTCGATTCAAAAAATGACCGTATCATGTGTGCGAAGTTATGAAGAGGTATTGTGGAAGGTTGAAAAGGATCGAAGCAGGGCTAAGGCTAAACTTTCAGGAGTAGCACATGAAGAATTCACGAAGCTATTAATCAGAACGAAAGAATGATAACATTTTTGGCACGTCCCGAAGATTACATCATTGGGTTTGCGTCTGATAAAACGACCATTATTGTCGGTAAATTTGAGCATACAACTTGAATCTGACTACACTTAATAGCCTCTACACAAAATGCCTACAGAGACGCCTGTGATAGAAATCCACGTGAGCTAAGGCAAATGAAAAAGGAAGGAAACGTTTGAGGATAGGAAAACTGTAAGAAGAGCGTGGGCATCCTATATTTTTAAATCATGCCTTCGCTAACAGAAGATTTTCTTCGCACGGAGTTTTTACGCTTTCAATGACATTGTATTGAATAACTACAATGCAAGCATGCAAAAACTTTCTGATTTCCCCATTCTGCGGTGATGGGTGGAAAATGTTTTAAAATGAATGAAGGTAGCATTTGGTGTGGCCTAGATAATAAATCAAAGGCATTCCCTGTCCTCAGTTGTTTCCCGACAAATTGATGGGTTTTAAAATTTAATTCCAAAAACATGTACATTCCCTTATTTTAGCCATTCCTTTGCAGCCGCAACTAAAAGCATCGTGTAACTATTGTAAATACATGTGGGATAATGTATTGTTTTTTTTATTCATTCGTGGAATCAGAAAATGTTTCACCCTGAAATTGACAACATTTTTTGTGGAATGAGACGCTGACGGAGAATGACCAGTGTATTTGAATTTTTGTATTTGTTTATTTTTTGTAGATAAGTGAGAGCGAATAAAGAGAAAAAAATAAGGTGTCGAACCGTCTTGGAACAATGTTTTTTTTATTCTTCTATACGCTCACAATAGAGAAAATATCTGGCTTTGGTGATGTTGAAAATGTAATTCTACAATCGCTTTGCACTAATAGGGTGGTTTCCTATTATTTTTTCATAAGTAGACTAAACCGAAAGATTTCCTGGAGTAATCATTTTACGCTCTTAGATTTCCGAATGACGATATCTATTTTTCGCGATTAAACGAAAAGTGAAAATTTTCAATCACGCGAAAACGCGACGGCTAAGGAGGAATGATGGGAAAAGTCCGTGTGACGTATTTCTGGTTCCCTCTGCCGCCCTGAGAGGTGACCTTGAGGCGAGGCTTGAGCGCTGATACGACGCAGGCTAATAGCAGGTAGCAGAGTACCCTGCTAGCAGATAGCGCTTGGTTTAAATATGGATTATTACCACCTTATCAAACGAAGGAAACTTTCCGGCCTTAGACAATTTTAATAAGTGATTAATAAGATATGTTTCCCTGAGTTCTGTGACTCATGCATGCATTGGCAATCTCAGACAATGTAAAACTCCTATCCTCTCGTGTAGAAACTAGGTCCCTGTGACGTCACGTGGATTGGAATCGCATGGGCGCCAATCTGGCCTTTTTCAAATGAGATTAAAATTGACCATTGCCATTCGTTTAAACTGGGATTTCTAAAACCAAATAATTTATATATTATGAAAACCCTAATGGTGGGTAACGAATAGCAATCAATGCATTTCGTTTTTTTTAATGAAGGAAACTACCCTATTGTACAAGAAAAATTGTAGAAGATCATGCTAAGAATGTTAAAAATGAAAATTATCCCAACTAAAATTTGAAAAGGAGAAGGTCACTGCTGGGTTCGAAGGAATGAAATCATATGAACCAAGATGAAGAGTATGACCTAACAGACAGATATATATTAATATTTACTATATTTTAAAGATTTAAAACTTACGGTGTGGCCATTAGGTGACAACAGTGGAGTGACGAAAAAGAAGTCTGAAATAGAAAACTTCTTCCACATCTTAAGGCTGACTTTTTATATAAGTTTTTTTTTTACTGAACACCGACAACAAACCATTAATTAATTCAAATCAACTGCCGAGATTATCTTTCACTATATCACTATAACTTCTCTCCATACGGGATTATGATTTTTTTATGGCAGGCAACGGTACCTACATTTTGAATTTAAAATAAACATTTTCATTTTCATTATCCCTGTATCAATCTTTTTCATTCATTTTTTATCTCACATGCATTATATTGAATCCAACTGAACAAGTTCCATTGGCATTAAAACAATGCAAGTACTTATCTTGACAGATGACGAAGTACAAATATAATGGGATAATTTGAATAGGAAGATAAATTAAAAATCCCTGGGAAAAACACCATTGATTCATTCATGTTTTAAATTTCACTCAAAAGCATTAAACACTTGAAACAGGGAAATAGTGCACATCTCGCGAAGTATTTCTCAAATTCGTCTGACGCTCGGTTTTATTAGTCTTCCCTGTCATCATCACCCGAGTTGGAAATCTAAAATTGTCGTCAGACAGCGATTTGCATAATTTACCGCATAAAATAGAACCTGTTCCAATTTGGGTTGTGCATTCGTGCATGTTCCGTTCCGGTCCAACAAATCGTTCACGCATTTAGACATGAAGCGTACAAGTTAATGTATCGTGCCACCAGGCCTGTACACTGATGTAGACCAAATCTATTCTCCGGACCATCAACAGGAATATTGGACGAACAAATGCACGCCTGTTCTCATTTTCGAGAGCTGCCAATGAAGTTGAAATGAAGTCACTGGTTCAACTATCAACAATCGTCCGCTAACATACCGAAATTTTTCTAAAATATAAAATGGGTAGTAAACTTAACATGCTAATATATCAGGTCAGCACCGATAGGTGAGAACCTATTATGATGTCGAATTTTTGTAACAGAGTCGATATCTTCGAAGAGACCAACACCGAAACGCCGCGTTGGCAACGATGCAGTTTATAACCCGGTGGAAGACCAGAGTTGCTCCTTACGGGAAAAATAAATAAATCTCATCTGCACGCATTGAGGACAATAATACCGTATTCAAAAAAACTCATATGACGACTGTACGTATCCATGCCCAGGAATTGGGATAAGCTACCATACCGGATTCGAACCCGCGAACATTGGGGTGGTAAGTCAAATTTAGGTCATTATCCCATCTGCCATCTTGGCTACAGAGCATAAAATCTAGATTCCTGACAGCGTATGACCTCAGCATAACTCACTTCTTGATTGAGGGGTTGAGAAGCCAAGGGGTGGAAGTGATTTTTTTAAACAGAGTTTGGTAGAGAAATTGTTAGAAATTAGCTAAAAGTTGGTGGCCAAGTTACACGAGTGGAAAATAAAATGCACTACTAAATATCTGGTTGATCTCCTTTGTCTTCTTTACCTAATAGTATTACTTGTACCTTACTCTGTTTAGAAAAAATCACTTGCACCTCCTGGCTTCTCACCCCCTCAACTGACTTCGAAGTCAATCGAAGAAATCGCACTATGAAACAACCTTACTTACCTCTCGCAAGGTCCTCTCACGGGTCAAGGGCAGCGTTGACTTCCAAACACTGGTTCCACATGGAGCCTCAATGTCTTTCCTCCAAATTGTCGTACACCTCACTACCCAGACAACACCGTATTGTCACTGGCCCATAGAATTCAGGCGAAACCGTTTGCACTGAACATATAGCACCGAGATATCATGGGGGAATAACCAGTATTTGACTCCTCGGGCGTGACTCTTCATCGATAAGGAGGGATTGGTCCGTGTTTTTGGAATTGTCGGAAAGCAGAGACGATATCTCTAGATAATGATCACTAAATTGCCGGGCTTTCACAAAGTGGGAGTGCTCTGTGTCTTCCGGTATCGGCGAAGGTAAGTAAGCGATAATTGCCGTGGTTCCCTAAGGTACAGTCATAATTCACTATTCCAAGAGGGAAATCGTAGCGGAAAAAGAGAGGTTTAATAGAATGGGTGTGGCGATAGCATCGGCACTAATACTATCGGTATGAAATATCCATCTTATAGTTATATTCAGGGCATAATTTATGGAATTCACACACGACGATTCTCGAACGGCATAGATCTACCTCTCGAAACCTTGCTGTGTTTTTGTTCAAAAAAAGTGTTTTCTTTGGCTGTTAAATTCCAAATTAACTATTGGTCTCAAGCAAAGCTTTTCCTTAACAGAGGCTTGGCGATTTCAGTATTGGCGACGTTCACGTCGCTGTGTCTGCATGTTTTACAATCTACCGCATCACGACCAATTGTAACCTATTTGAAAATAATAAGGTAGTAAAACCAGGATATAATCTGTATTGTCCACGGGGTAAATTTTTCAACAATAACAAAGTTCTTTAAATGTCTTTAAAGAACTCGATTATTAAATATGACCGTACCCGCGCCGTGAGTAAGTAGGTATATTTAAAATTCATAAATATTCAAACAAATGTGAGCAAACTTTTTACAGAAATAGGCGGCAAAGTTTGAAAAAAAATATTCTCAATATGCGCAGTTGGGCAGCCTTTAGGAAACAAAAACAAAAAAATCAGAAGTTCACGGGTAATCAACGGTTTTTTTAAGAGATAGTCGAGAACTTGTCACATTATCACTAATCAGAGGTCAATGCAACAATTAAATATGAGTCTAATGAAACGTTTATGTGTAAGATGAGAATATTTATTCTAATCAAAGAGTTAATTCAAAAGGCTTTGAAGTTAGCAAAGAGCTTGGGATGTGGTTGGTCAACGTTTATCAACTGTAAACACCGATTCGCGGAAATACCGCGCTCATATCCCTCAAGGTCAACGACTACAATCAAGCAATTTCAACCGATCAACAAAATAACTGTCCTCTTTACGCAGACCCGGAACTAGAGTGGGTCAGGGGGGGGGGGGGGCTTGCGACAGATTTAAGGAGGCGGCAAATTTTTAAAAGCTAAAAAAATATATATATTTAATTTTTCAAATTAAATTATTCAACAATAATTATCAATTTATAAATTATTAAACAATAATATTCTAAATACCAAACATACGGTGTGTAATTTCAAGTGCCGCATCTCAAACAAAGAGCTTACGGATGTATTATATTTATTGGTGGGGCAGGGAGGGAGTGAGGGGGATCAGGGAAGGGGAGCGGCAAACTGATCTTGGCCCCCCCTGAAAAATTCCTTGTTCCGGCCCTGTCTCTACGGGGCTGTTGAATTTGAGCCACCAAACTGCGCTATTAACTGGTGAATAAGTAAATCTAGGTGTCACATGCCACGCTTGTCTTCACGTTTCTTCGTTTTTTTACTTGTTGTTCAAGCCAAAAAAGATAAGTCACAGAAAACATGAACCACGACACAACGGCATATCCGCTTCCAGAAAACACATCGATTATTCCTAAAAGGAGTAGAGCCCACCACCACGCATACACAACAGGCACAATGGAAAGAGGCTTAAATATCTTCTGTAAGGTCCCGTTTCTTCTTAATTTGCATCTTTAAGCAATGATATCGACTACTAATTTGGCAATTCCCGGCATCAAACATCATGTATGTCTTCACATTTCCTCACACCTTCGGCATTTGTCAATAGCCACACAATAAATTCCAATATCGACAACAATGACATCAGTTGACGAGAGACTAACTAAATTAACAAAACGATAATGATAACTACGAGACTACGATAGGATATCTGAAATCTAATACCTAAGGATTCTTCATTAAATTGAGACTTCAAAGACAGTCTTCATGCCTTCTTCACACTTCCTCACTGCTTCGGCTATTGTTAATAGCCACACAAGAGATTCCACTATCGGCAACAATGACATCAATTGTCATGAAACTAACCATATTACCGACACGATAAAGTTAGCAACGTGACAAGGAATAAATCCCTCCCGATAATTTCACACACGCTACGTGTTTTTCTATCTTTCGGAAATGAAAATGCACGAGAAAGAAAACAGCTGCTTTGCACACAGCGACGATGAAACTGATTTCGTCTCTGTTCGATCGCAAAGCCAGAGGCCTGCTACTATGCTATGTTGCCTGCCCCTCCTTACTCTTTCTCCAACTTCCCTCTCTCCTACTCCTCCCTTCAAATACTAATGACCACTCTCCCAGTGTTCCGAGCGTCTCCAACATTTGAAGACCACCTGGAGTTCTTCCTTTTCTTCATTCGTGGTCAAGTGGCGGAATTGGACCCTGACGTAATGCCTTCTTGAGCAACACCCATATGCGAGTAGGCTGAGCAGAGGAGCGAGGAATTTATTTTTTTCTCTTTTCCTTTCGTGGACGATGTGTGAAGAAATTCACATTTGACCGAGGTGCTGCGAAAAAATATTTAAAAGTGGCCGAGGTATTAGGGGAAGGAGAGAATAGGAAGTCACCACGGGACTGGAGACCTAAAGAGTTAATATAACAAGCGGGAATACTACAAAAGAGGATTCTAAAGTCGGCCTCTATATGTGTTGTTAACCAACCGCGCATTAAAATGTGTTTACAAAAGTCGCCAATCGCGTCGCTGACGGACAAATTGATCCGAGTTTCACGGGAAATTTAGGTACAATTCGGGGTATTAACCGAAATTAATGTACATGATGATGCGATCTATCAAATTCATTACTTTTCAATAATATTCCTCGCAATTACAATCATTTTAATGCAAAATATTGGAAAAGAAGTGGATCGCATTACACTTACCACCGCGTTCCGTACATTTTTTGAAAACCGCTTAAGTATATGCGACCGAAGCGGCAAGAGAAATTAGCCTTCAATTGGATGGAATTGGGCCTCCTCTATGCAGTCCCCTAGATAACAAGAGCGATTTTCGGCCGCTGCACAAGTGACTAAGATTGTAATGGCAAAATCCAAGACCATGTAATAAGGATTTCATTGGCTGACTACAACGAGAGCGTTTTTCTACAATTTTTTACATCGATTAGAAATTTATTTCCAAAATTTAACTGTGAGGAAGGATTAGAATTAACAGGACTTCATTAAAATCTCTTAGTGTGTATTTCATTTGTTACCTTTTTTCCATTTCCCACAATAACATTGAATTTGGGGTTTTAAATGCTGGCTTCCGCTTTTGTTTACAGCGTAACAACCTTGAACACTCCTATGCATGTTTTTAGACACTGGAACAACATAAAATAAAGCAATCGTTTAGGAGGCTGCCCCGAAAAACATATCATCCGCCATTTTATCATGTCTGAATTCCTATGTACTTCAACAACTGACCGCCAAAAATAAATTGCCTGCTCACTTTATTTTCTGGAAATTTAATGTGAAAATCCACGTTTCTGTACAGTTTTCAAGTCAGTTGGTGTCCAAATATAATAAGAATCTTGATTGATGGTAAATACGTCTTTTTGACAAAAAACGTATACAAGGTGCGTCATAGCATTGCAATAACGTTAAAAATGTAACTAAGGCTCACTAAAGGTTTTCTTTTTCATTTATTTGAAAATAAAAGTTGTAATTGAAGTATAAAGACGCGTTATTTACATAGAAAGGGCACTACTTTCGCCTCAAATAGTTGACAAAGGCGTAAACTAAAAAAATATGATGGTTATAGCGCCAACACCCTGCGTACCCTTTTTTATTATGTTTGCAAACGCCATTTCACGTACACTAGTGGAAGGCATAAAACTTTTGCAAAAGCTGCAGTAGGAGGAAATTATATCAGGACTCACTAGAAAGTAACTTACGCAATTTCATTTGCAGGTTAATCACAGTCTTAGATTCGACGTGCTTCGCGAGCAAGATGGAGCTAAGGAACTTGGCATATCATCAAATGAGGGAGTTTCGAATGATGCATAGACAGTGGCGGTTACATATGGGATACCCCTTAAGGGGCCGCCCGCATTGCCGAACATTACATAACCACAATTGCAACTTTTATATCATAAGATGGCATCGTCTTGTGTATGTGTAAAATCAGTTAAAATAAAAATTTCCATAACTTTGCGTGTGACTTTATTTTTTTATGAAGATAAAAGTAAATGTAGCTCAAAATATCATTTGCGCCCCCTTTGAGTTTTTTTCTGTATCCACTACTGAGCATACGCCACCTTCGAAATAAAAAAACAATCATTGCATTAAAGCTATAGAATAGTATTCCTTGGGGTGAGATTATACTGTCCAACCACCAGACCTAAAGAATTGATAGTAAATGTTTCTAAAATTTGACTAGATTCGATGGCTCAGGTCTCCTACCTCGGAGCACATATAGTTCGTCGATGAAGGAACTCAAACTCACTTCCTACACCGAACTCGAACTGGCCTAAGATAAAATCTTTATCAAGGGCGTGGGATATCCTGTTTTACGAGTTCCCAACCGTATCGTTTCATTTGTGTGGACGATATTTCGACGACTTCTCAGTAGGCTCCTTCAAGCTCACAGTTTAAGTAGGTGCAGAAGCCGAAATTAGAAGAGCAATGACCAAAACTTAATTTACCTCCCCAAGATACCAACACCAGAGCCTAGAATGATACGCAAAATCAATTGGACATGGAGAAGACTTCAGTATATTTAGCACAATATCGTTTTTGGACATAAGTCGGAAATAGCAGGTGTAAAAAGCAACTTCAACCTCCACGTAAGCTCCAAGAAACCTCAATTACAATTATGGTGTATGAAATATTGCAATGATATACCCTCCTGTAGCGTAAGGCATGTCAGGTGAGACCGACTTTCTAGCAGAAACGGGAATGGCTCCCGCTGATGACAGCACAATAAGAGGAAAGGATTTTATAACTTTTATACCCACCTGTTGTATGTATTGTATATGTTAAAAATTATTGTTATTTATGAGGTTAGTTTTCTACTTGTTTTTTCTTTCATTTACATAATTTGTTTTGTCTATAAAACCCAATGTAAAGGCCTAGTGCTGTTTTTGGTGTTGAATACATAAAATAAATAAAGTCAGCCAAAGCTAGAAGAATGCATTTCCCTAAAACTATTTTTCTCAAGCGCATCCTACCCTACTTGTAAATGTTTCACCTATTTATCACCTGCATACGGCGTCGAGAGATCTAAGAAAGCGTGTAACCGAACAAAATCTTACGTAAAATACATTTGGTACCCAAGAGTACATGATGAATGAAATGATTTCTTCGTTCCGGACCCGAGCATTCAATATGTGGTGTCAATGTCCATAAAAGCATAGCAGCACCATTATCAGCTCAAAATGAGGAAGAAAGAGACAGAGAACACTGAAGATAACCAAAAACGGATGACGAGGATTCATTGAAATGGATGCAATTACGACCTTATCTCCCAATAATTTATAATGGATGAACCCTTTGATCCATCCGCGGTATACGGCCTTGACTGGCCTTATTAGTACTGTATGAGTCATATACTTATCCCATATTAGTCATTTATCCCTCTTTTTGGCACTTTTTTCTGATAAGTATTTTTTTCTAATGCCTTATCTCCATCAGCCACCTTTATGGTCGCTAGGAGACGCTTAGGGTTCAATGATAACCAGTGGCGCAGCGAGGGGGGTTTAGGGGGATAACCCCCACCCCAGAGCTCAGAGAAGTATTTAAGTTTTATCCATTTTACTTAATTGGATTGATATAATTGACTAATATAATAGTGTATGGTTTAATAAAATATCCCTCAAAAAGCCGCAAAACTTACCATTTTGAACCATTAATCTTAAAATTCCACAATTTATTAATCTCGCACCTACCACTTATCCTGGTGGGTATTCCATACCCCCACACACCCCAGTATTAGTTGCACCTAACCCCCCCACCAGCCCTAATTTCTAGCTGCCCCCCTGGTAGCAACAATCCGAAGGAGTATGTTCAGATTCTCGGCGTCGAATGCAGACAAACTGATGGTACGAGTGGGAAATGACTCTCGATCAAGCCATGTAAGAGGTCACTAGCATCTGCTTACGCCCACATGTGCTCATCTGGCATCACGAGAACTACGGATGTGTGTCGATGGAGCGATTGCCTGGCATAGATAAAGTCGTGTTGCAACATGAATACTTCAGGTTGAGCCGTGACACGAAATGGAATGTGCTCTTCCCATATAAAAAGGTCACTATGGTAAAAAAAAAGTCCTCTATCAATCTGAGAAAACATCTGCAGTCTACCATAGTCCCAGTCATTTATCGCTGAGCGAAACATAATATCGGTGTCACCGAAACCAGCTCAAGATTTGAGGGAACACTCGAATAAAATCAATGCTTCCACCGCGGTTCACTGTGAACCACAATGGCAACATACTAGACGATATAAATATCCACGAAACACTAATTGAATAACCCGCCCATCATATTTTTCATGAAAATTCCTATCTAGCACTTACTTTTTCACTACGTATTTACAACAATACAATTTATTTATACATTTATACAATTTTTCATTACGTATCTAAATCGTTGGAAAATAAAGATATTAAGAACGGCGAAAAAGGGTTTAAGTCTAAATGAGATGATGTGTTTGTGATCCACACGCATGTATAAACACATGAAATGAGACAAAATAACACGAATTTTCTTTTTCACTTATTGGATCATTAGAAAGAGTTAAAATAAAAGAAGCATTTGTGGGCACCTTTTATCAAAGTTGATAAGGGACTAGAGGCTGCACTAATGAATTTTACATGCCTCCTAGCGACTTAGGATGACTGATTGGCAAATAAAATCAACGGGGTTGGCAAAATTGATTCAACATGTAAATATGTGTGATTTGTAGGGATAAATGACTAATTTGCCCTTTATGCATGACTCATACGGTCAAGGTCATAAACAGTCGATGGATCAAGGGGTGCAACAACCAGAAATTATTAGGTAATAAGGTATTAAGTGAACCCCCTTCAATGAATCATCCCCAAAGTACAAAATCCTCCAAATGAACCCCCCGAGCCGAATTTTTTTTTGTTACGGCCTTGAGGCTGGCATGCCAATACTAAGATGAATACTGATTGCTTTTTCTCACTTCGGCTTTTTAATGGTCTTCCGAGAAAAAGGCAAGGGTAGCTATGAAATAGATATAATTTCAACAGAAATTTTGATGAAAGGATGGTAATAAGGTTAAGTTCGCAAGCTAAAATGCTCTAACCTAATTACCTTACATAATCAGCGTTCGTTTAAGGCTTCAAAGAGTCACAAGGGAAGGAATAATGAATTAAACATCTATTTCAGATATTTGGCACGAAGACCTGTTCAAATAAAACTAGACTCAGTGGTGGCGGGGAATAATTGGTTCTCATGGTACCCTAATTAAACTGTTTCAGTTTTATGAAGGCTCTTTTCCAATCATAACTAAAGTAACTCTGAAAACAATCGCGCGGCCTATTTTACCATTTTCCGGGAATCTCACAGCTAGAAACGGCACCAACCCATTCACGTCGTCGGCACCACCTCATTCACTAGTTTTCTACAATAACTTCTTGAGAATGTCCCGATTAAAAAAAAGTTAATGAAGTTCAGTTCGGAACCTTTTCATATCGGTATATGTAAAACATCAATTTTAAAACATAATGATTACTCTCAAGTGATGCTTTGTGGCAATGCAAGGCAGGAGCGAGCGGGGAGTGGAGATCAAGTTGTTCAAACTCCACTCCCGAAATATTATTGAGATATATTCTGAAGCGCACCCCACCAAAACTGTGACTCTCCTTCAATTGCAGCCCCTTTCTTAATTAACCAACACTCACCCTTCCCCAAAAACATTTCTGGCCACGGACTTGCAGCAATGACCATTAAAAATAGACGAATCTGCTCCTCCACATATGGAAACAGAATCGTCTATTTCCATTACACAGAGTGAAGAAAATATGTGTCACAAAACGTTAACCCAGGGCAGCTGCTGCCGGTAAGAACTAAAATTTCCAATAATATTAAGGTCGAAAACGCACCATTTTTAAACCACAGAAACTTTGAGAAAACGCTCCGCGAGTTTCCGCTGCTGCCAGATGCTCTGGGCAACTCATGACTTCGAATGCTTTGCCTGCTGGAGATCGCGATGTATCCAAGACATCCGGCAACAGGGTAAACTCACGGCCATCGGAGCGCTTGGCTCTGTTTTTTTTTTTTTATGGTGCGTTTTCCACCGAAAATCACCAGTAATTTTGGCTCCTACTGGCATCAGCTGTGCAGGATTAAAATTTCCTGACACAATTTTTCTCCACCCTGTATAATATCAATTTGGCAAATTATCCCAATAAAAAAGGTACCATGTTCATGGAACGAAAAGGTAAATGGAATAAATACGAAGCGCAATAATAGGAAGACTAATGCTTCAGTACTCATGCCGGATAAATTTCTTCAAAAACACTGCTTCTCTTGGAAATAAAATGTACTTCAATATTTTCGATTAAAAAGACCCATCAGTTGTGGATTATCAATAGAATTACGCAAAGTCAACTTTTCCTTTGGAGTCTTTCTTCACCGCTACCGTTGAAAACTCAGTCAATTCTTTTTATTCTCTTGCATCATAGCGTGATAAATAAGCACTTACAATGTACCACATTATTACTGTAGATGTAAAAAACATTATCTCACCGGAAGGAAACACCTGAGGGGAAAATAACTTAAGAAACTCGCGGCAAGCAAAGGATTTTTAATTCGGTAAGTTATGCATTCTCCCACTTAGAAGACTCCGTTTTATCTCCCATGATGCATTGCACATGCGAATTGAATGATGTATACCAGTAAGGATACATAGATACGGACTTCCGGTAAGATTCTGAAGTAGATCTACGTAATATACGCCTTAATACCAAATAAATACTTCCATACACGTAACGAATAAATTAGCAGCTAGTTATTTCATACCTTACAGCCATTTAGGTGCCACAACGAAATAAGTATGCATGCGTGCGTTTTTAGGGGTGCGTCGACAGCAGGGTCATTTGCACGTATGCATGCCTATCTGCTTATGCCCAAGCAGCGAAGACAAAACACTTAAATTTCTGGTCGATGCCAGAAACAACCTTTTTCCCGCATAGTTCGTCAACTTAAGTTTTCCTCGACTGAAACTATTTCCAATCATCATTCAAGGAGCCTATCAAATGATCGCGTCAGTCCGAAGCAAATATTTACGCTGAGTACCTAATTGTGACTCAATGAGGAACTCAGCGAGTCAAAATTGCGCGGGTAAGAGAACTCATGCATCAGTGGTGCATCAGTGAGCAATACCGGTCACTCACCGAGATTATCAGCTGTACACGACCAATATTGACACACTCTCTCATCAATCACAGTTGAGCAATTAAAATCGAATAGGGCATTGACTTCTTTAACGAAAAAGCTGAAGTAGAAATAAAAAATAAAACTAGGCTTATCTCTGAAATATATGATAACGTTTCCCGAGTGCAGGCTGATTCACTGCCGTTTCTCATCGGGCAAGGCCTCTACGAAGCTGTTCCCTGCAGGGGCGCAGCCAGGAATTAAGGCTGGGGGGGTTTAGGTGCAACTAATACCGAGGTGTGCGGGGTATGGAATACCCACCAGGATAAGCGGTAGGTGCGAGATTGATAAATTGCGGAATTTCAAAGATAAATGTTCAAAAATGTGAGTTTTACGGCTTTCTGAGGGATATTTTATTCTTCCTTACTCTATTCTTTTAGTAAAATCAATCCAAGTAAAATGGGTTAAACTTAAAAATTTCTCTGAGCTCTGCGTGGGGTTTTATCCCCCAAAACCCTCCCCTCGCTGCGCCATTGGTTGCCTGGAATAAGAGCAATGCAGTGTTCACATTAATATCTGATTCCCTCATTGCAGTCATTCTTTCGCGGAAAATATTTCGCCAATAAGGGTTTAAAACCAGGGTAGCCTAAAATTCCTTGGTTATGCAAAAGGTAAAGAGAAAGTCAAAATGTCACGAGAAAAAGTTTTGGGGACATTAAATCCAAAAAGCCAATGCATAAGAATGATAACTCACTAGCATCGCATCCAAAAGCGCAAAGAAATGACAACGCAACAGCGCATGGCTAAACGGCAGCAAGAATGATAAAATTTTAATCACATACCTGATCGTAGCGGTGATTTTACATCTTCAAATGCCTTGAAGTCACACAGCGGCCTCGCGGTGAAAGCAGCTTCATTACTTGAGATTCCAAACAGTGTCCGTGAAAAAGCTTCGGAGTATGATTCGGCCGGATTGGGATTCATAGTACCTAGTTTTTACATACAATAAGCCACCTCGCTAACCTAGAGGGTGTAAAAGTGAGTATAAGCTGAGGTGCAAAAATAATTCGTTAGAATAGAATATATGACTTTTAACTTACTCACCATAGCATAAAATTTTCCTTGCCTTTATGTAGGCCGCACTATGCAGCCGCGAAGCAAAATGCTGAATTCCTCAAGCATCCCGTTGGACTGTGATCGCCAACTGCGGGAGTTTTGATTGGCTACTTACACGCAGGGGCGCAGCGAAGAATTAAGGGTAGGGGGGGTTTTAGGTATTGCATACCCGCCAGGGTAGCGGGGGGCCATTTCCAGAAAAAAATTAAGATTAATAGTTCAAAATGGCGAGTTTTACGGCTTATTGGGGGGAATTTGATTAATCCTAACATTATTCTATAAGTAATAATAATCCAATTAAGTAAAATGGATTAAACTTAAAAAATTCTATGAGCTCTGGGAGGGGTTTCATCACCCAGATCCTCTTTTGACATGAATTTGGCTAGTTAGGTTTCAGGAAATACTCCGACACCTAACGCGATTTAGAGAGAAAAAACTGCGATTCTACTGGAAAAACAGTAAAAGAAAAAATTCAGAAAAGTTGTTCAAGAAAATCCGAGGCTACTTCCTACTGCATTTTCTCATGGCTAATTACCTCAGTATCAACATTAACTTCACCTGGATAACAGTACTGCAGTGCATAGAGTTATTTATTTACTTTATGAAATACTTCTCAACATTGTTGAGGAGAATATGAAAAAATCACTTCACTCATTAGTACAACACAACAGTTTGTTCAGAACAGGGGCGCAGCTAGAAATCAAGGCTAGGGGGGTTTCAGGCGCAACTGATACTGGGGTGTCTGGGAGTGTGGTATACCCACCAGGGAGATCGAGATGTGCAGTGGCCCTCCACCAGAAAAAAATTAAGATAAATGGTTCAAAATAGTGAGTTTTACGGCCTTCTGAGGGATATTTTGAGCAATATTAATTCAATTAAGTAAAATAGATTTAACTTAAAAATTTCTCTGAGCTCTGGGGGGGGGGGGTTTATCCCCGTAATCCGTAATCCGTATTAATAGTCGTTCCCCTTAGGGTCCCCTAGGGGCACCCTTCCCAAGGGACTCCAAGGGGAATCTTCAACATCGGTATTAATAGTCGTCCCCTTGGACTCCCCTAGTAAGGGGACTACGAACGTGGTAACTATGGGCCGTAACGACAACAAAGGTATTTATTTACTTTATTTTTATAGGTGTTTTTATACAAAGAACTTGAGATGTCGGCGCGAAATACTTCGTTTTCAGCTACGGAGAAGAAAATATTGTGCGATTTCATTGAAGAATACAAATGTTCTATTGAAAACAAACCTCACATTGAACGGACAGCGTTCAATGCGAGGTGAAGAAGAAGGCGTGGCTATCTGTACGGAGTGAGTTCAACTGTCACCGCGATGTTGTTAGAAGAGATGTAAAATAACTGAAAAGGTAAATAAAAAGGCTATGCAAGTAAAGGTATGTTTAGGATGTCTCTTTCAGGTATTTATCTGCAGGTTAACTGATTTTACGTAGTCGGTAATACAATTTTTAAGAAAACATCCTCGCCTTGCCGGATTCAGCATTTTCTGTTGATTCCATAATGAGATTGCAGCGTACCTATTTAGCAACAGAATATTTGAAGTAAAGAAAGTAAAATGTGCATTCATTCTGAGAGGATCCAGTAATGTGGGTTGGAGTAATATTTGGAGTGCATTACGGTATGAGTTTTTACGTGCTGACGGGCGCATATTTATTTGCCTATTGAGCCTGAAAAACGGTGTTTCTGAAATGCGGGTGCTTTTTTTGTTCTTGAATTATTTGCTAATTGCTGTATTAATTTCTTTGGTGTGATTAGATGTGAAGTTGATAATTTTAATGAAAATGAATAACAGTTCTTAATATGCCTTGAAAATTACCTGGGGTAAATAGTGCTAGTGTTTTGATAGCTAGTAATATTGCATTATTAAATTAAATGATATTAGCCGTTGGACTCGATGCAAATTCTATCGAAAATTATTTAAACAGAAGCTTTGGGAGGCTGTGGGATAAAATTTATAACCATGTAAACGATATTTTAATATAAAAGTTTTCGAAAAAAATATGTCGTTTAAGTCACAATGCTACATTTTCTGTGATTTAAAAAAAATGAAAAATGATCATGCTTTCAGCTCTGTTTATTTATTTTTTCCTACAAAATGATGTATGATATATTGTTGTTAATTTATAATTTCTTCCTGGATGCTTTCAGCCAATACTTCCATGGGCATTGCTGAGAGGGAGTTAAGGGCCAGGTTGGAAATGATGGAAGAGGAGAGGAACTATTTACGAAGATTGTATGAAATGAAGATAAAACGATCCCTGGAGGAGGACAAAATAACAAATTATAGACTGAGACAAGCTGTGGCTGCTAGAAAACTAGCGGAAGCACAACTGAAATAGTTTTGTGGGAAACGTGACCCCTAATTTGTAAATTTTATTTTTATAAAATATATTTTAAAATTTTAAGATTTGCATATTAATTTATTCCTTCAACTCGTTAATTCCTATCATGAAAGCATGAGATAATGGCTGAACATAAGGAAATCGGTGCCTGTTATTAAGGGAAATGGATTTGGAACAAGTTTTGATATCTAGCAACAGCCAATAAACATAATAGACTACAAAGTTGAATAGTGGTAGGTCAAGGTACCTAATTCGCACTGGTGACCAAAAGCTCCAAGATACAAATTTTTTGTGGCGCAAACACTGATAACTGAGATTGAGGAGGTAATGTAGCGGAATAAAAACCAGATAATATGGCCTTTGTGTTTTAAAGGTTTAAGTAATTGCATTCCCAAGATCGAATAATACAACTAGTACGCCGTTGGATAGATTTCCTGTTTCCGTCCGCGCTGTCATTTTGATGGCGACGTTTCACCAACTGTGCTGTAGGTGTCCTCAGGCCAGGCTGAAAGGCCTCTGGTTGCCCGATGTTTATACGGTGGCGCGAGACTGAGGGAGCGCTTGCCCGTCGCTGATTGGTCCCTATACGGGGATGGGGGTCCTTTTGGGGTCCAGAAACAAGCGTGGTGCTGGAAATTCCAGGTGCTGGAAAGGGTGTAACCGTCTTCCCGATTCATATTTTATGGTCTTTTGGTAATCTACACCGATTCTCTGATTATTCTACTACGATATATGCATTTCTTTGGCTAAGAATTTTGCTTTATCAAAATTGATTTCATGACCTGGCTCTGACAAGACATGTTGAACAATTTCTGATTTCTCTTCTTGTCTATTCTTCAGTGTTCGAGCATTTTCTTTTATTCAGCATTGTATGGCCCTTTTAGTTTGTCCTACGCATGATTTCACACAGATGTATTGAACCTCGTATACACTCTCTAACCTGAGATCCACTAAGAACCGACGAAATGGGTCGCACCATCTCAAGCAGAGGCCCTCTCACGGCTTCCTTAGGAAACCGGTACCGCTGCAGGAACTCTGCATCTCTAAAAAAATCGAATGGATTTTGCGCATCACGGATGTAAAACTTCTTCAATCTCAGATGTTGGTTCGCCAATCTATCGAGACGACGAACAAAGCCCTCTAGGCTGTCCATCACCGTCAAAGATAACCCAAATCACAGGTAAATGGGAAAATATGAACGTATGTTCAGCGAAGTGATACACAGGAAAAGGTTGAGATGAAAGGGATATGGTGAAATTAATGAAAATGGGTGAAAACGAAACGATTTTTGAATGGGCGAATGAGCAATGCATCAGGATGAATAAATGGTATGGTAGGAATTAATATGGAGGTGAATAAAGGCATAAATGAGTAACTTTTTAACGAGAGCACAACAGCAACGACCGTATTTGAACAAGCAGCAACATGAAGTCGATAAAATACGAAAGCAACTAAAGATTTCTGCTTACAATTCCAGTAGTACCTGTTTTCTCCGCTTCATGCACATGTCGCAAGGTGAGGCTCACTCCGCTCCCATTGTAGGGGACTGCAAGGGGGCCCCTACAGCCTAGGGAACGACTATTAATACCAGATTCGTGCGTAGGGGACACCTAGAGCTAGGGGACCCCTGGGGGTCGACTATTAATACGGCCCCCCCAACTGTGTGCTTGCTGTGCCACTGGTTCAGAAAGGTCTCACTCCTGACCAAGTAATAGGAGTGTGACATTCATCTTTTCATGGCAGAGGGACAAGCTCATTTCTCGGAAAAACCTCATTGTTTGAAAATTTTGTCCTGAGGCTTCACTCAAAATTTTGAACCAATGACACTTCATTCTGGAGCCAAGCACTAATCTACCATGCTAAGCATTGTTAACTTTGTGAGGGGTTACAACCCCTGTAACCCCCACCCCTAGTCCCCAGAAAGCCCTTGCATTGCTAAAAACATTTAAAATTTTTGATACCAAAATATGGAATAACACATTCCATACTTTCAAACACCAAGAAGGCCCAAGGATGAAACTCTTCTCACTATCAACAAAAATACTAAGGTAAATTTATTTTCATTGCCAAAAATTGAAAACCTTCGTTTCACAAGGTACACCCAGCTAAAGACTCAAAATGAGCTTTTTGAGTATTTAGGATAGATTTACTATCACAACTCAAAACAAAATTTCTTGTTCCATTCTAGATCATTCAAGAATCCTCAATAGGTCAAGCACAGGGATATATAATCAGTAGATGCATCGAGTTCATTCAAAAGGAAATCCAACTGTTGCCACATCTTATTCTAGCTAGACAATCTTAGACAATAGCATCAAAAAGTGACATATGTTAAGTAAATAATGCACAAATGAAAACATATATTTTATTTGTAATTGAACTTTGTATAACACAGGTTTGATTTCAACATCTCATGGCCAGTAGACTAGGAAAACATGACCTTAGTAAAAATATAAAATCACCCTTGGATTCCAGGGATAATATAAAACAGTAAATGCCATTAACAAATGATTCTTTCACAGTAGTTTCATTTACAAATACTTAAGTAAATACACACATTTAAATTCGGACTGTTGGTGAGAAGAAAACAAGTACCAGAAAAAGGATTTCCAAGCACTGCAATAGTCACACCTCAATGCATTATATCACATACTAAAAGGTTTACTCCGATCATGTATACCTTCTGAAAGCAGAATGCCTTCCATGGCATTGAGCATTTCACATTTAGTCTTATGAAAATGGACTTAAGAGGTTACACAAAACATCTTTTCATTGTCATGTTTTACATTGCATAAGTTCCACTATAATGATACATTGATATTCTTCAGCAATTTGCATTCAGGTGGAATAAAAATGTATAAAAATCCAAACTTCAGGTATACTACTCCAAGCGAATGCCTTCTCAGGACAATAATAAACCTTCCACATTGTACACAAAACTGAATAATAAGCATAAAGAAACTTTCTTTTTAGCAAATATAAAGCAGGACTTATTAGAGACATTTTAATGTAATTTCTTTCTTCCATTACAGAGCATAATTCATCATAGTTTGTCTCCTCACCCACTTTGGCCCCCCACCAACCAGCATTCTCTCATATTCACGAAGAACACACACAACAGATCCTAAGCATTTCATCAAAGGAATCAACAACAGGAATCACACAATATCACATCATGCATAGCACTGGCACCGCCTCATGCCAACAATTTCCTCGAATCATTGAAAAACAAATTTCATTCAATTTCCATTAATCACAAAATAAATAAGGTTAGAAATAAAACTGCTGAAGGCATCATGGTATTAATTTTTTTGATCAAATTGTATTCTAAACGTTCCCATTATCCTTTAGCCCCATGAAAATAAAACATAATTTTAAATATTTACAGCTGACGATACCTATCAAGAGATATGAGTTCAGGTAATCTTTGGTATTCTATTTAGATTTTTCACACTGAAGAAAGACATTTCTAGAGGGTGTCAGCCTTCAGGGCACTGACATTGATTGCAGTCCTCCATTTCTTCCCGAAATTCCTCCACCTGAAGTGTCAGCTCGAAGAAGTTATAGGACCGTCTGATTTCCTGGGATGCAGCAGCAAGTACTAATTGGGTGTTTACGTTCTGACCTGAATGACAAAAGCTGTTATTAGAAAAAAGTACACAGAAAGGGACAAAATTAACAGATAACCATTACGTTAAACAGGGTGTTTCAGGGTGAATCTGCAAAACTTCAGGAGGAGGTAGCAGATCTTTCAACCCAATTTTCACCATGGATAAGTTCTTTCAAGCTACAACTGAGACATTATACCACCATTACATAAACTTGAACATTATAACTTACGTATGGCAAGATGAGCTGATAGGGCTGTCTTGTCTAAGCTAAGGGCCCAAATCCTCAAATTGTGAACTCGTACTACTCCATCTATGTTCAAGAGAGTAGTGTGGACCTGGCTGAAGTCAACTCCCTTAGGCATTCCTACAAGACATAAGTAAATGTTTAGGCTATGACAACTACTATAGTGAGAAATGAAAAAAAGTGAGTCTGGTACATTTACCATATTTTACAGCATATAAGACAAGAACAACGGCATATTTCCAAAATAATAGCTCAAAAAAATCATCTTCATCTCATAGGTCAAGGTTTGACCACCGAGGATCAATGTTCAATAATTACTTCATTATATTTATAACAATTATATTTATTATTTTATAAAATATTATTATCCTTTTCCTTGCTTCTACGATACTGAAGGAGTTGGGAGTGAGATATTGAACATCTATTGCTATATTGTGATCACAATTGAACATACATTCAATATCGAATGAGATATCACACTATATCAATGAATGAGTGGCCTATTTGGCTTTCTAATGCATGAGAACTAAAAGGAACTAACTTAAGTTGTTGGGTTGCCATGCCTCCATTCAGACTTTTTTCTTGGGCGTTCCATATTGAAATGAGGAAGCGTCTAATATAGATATTCTTTCAGCAAAAAAATGACACTTCAGGAAAAAAAATGGAATCAAGGAAAAAGTAATCACTACAATATTTAAAATCCATTAGCTCATGTGTCATTTAAAAAAATGATAAAAGTTTCCTCCAGTATACACTATTCCAACAATGTTAATCTATTTGATACTGATGACAGCCAAATTTTGAGTTCTCCAGCTGCATTTGTTGCTTATTATTGACAACACTTTCAAAAGCCAACCTGCTTTCATATTCAGGTTGATGGCTTTGGTAACTGCTGTCGAAACAGAAGATGAAAGCAAGATGGCTTTTAAACTGTTGTCAATCATAATTGACAAACGTGGCTGAAGAACCCAGAACTTGGCACTCATCACGAGCATTGCCACAGAAACCTACGCACGAAGTTCTAAATGATACTAATAATGGGGAGAGACGGCACAAATTATCGGAAAACATGGATAACCCGCACTTTCACTTATATGTGTTACAATGATCATAATTTACCTAAAAAAAACAATATTATTATTTATGCAGTTATTCTGTTATTTTAGAGAACTTCCCGGACTCATTGAGAGCTTTCTTTGCCAGTTCTCGATCTTTTTAGCAGCGATAACATCATTGTACTCATATTCCTACTGATCCATGTACGACATGGTATCGAAAACCACACATCCGTGGCTGTGCAATCATGGATACAGAAAAGTGGTTTAAACGAATACTTCAAAACCACTGCTCGATGTCGGAAACTACACTGTCAGGCACCACGCCACATATTCGCATCTAGCACAAGTTGCCCAGGTTGCCACTGCTGCGGGACGTGTACCCATGATTATGGAGCAAGGCTGCGCACTGCGAGGCTTGGAAAACAGGAGCACAGTGCTCCCAAGAATGTAGCTAATGCACGATTGCTTCCGATTGACAAAGGGGAATCTAACAGAAAAAATAAGCCCGGTATATCCTAGCATTAAATCAGTAATTCCGATGATTTTGCGTACGATTTCATTTTTTTTGAAAGATCGCGGAAAAAATTGAGCGAGAGTGAAAATAAGGATAATCTACAACCCAGATAAAAACCGCAGCCAGATAATCGGGAGTCTGCTGAATTGGCTTGTCCTTAATTGTTAATCTGCCTTTCAAATATTGAACATGAACTATTTATTAAGTACATACTGTCTACATACTCTATTGTATGTTTACTGTTTGCCACAACATATGTGGTATACATAATTAGAGAACCTAATGCAGTGGAACTTGGTTAGTACGTTTCTGAAGGGACCACGAAAAATGAACGTACTAACCAGGAAAACGTACTAACGAGGAAAGTAAATAATAGCAGTCGGGGTTATTGCAATCAGTGAAAAAGTCGTCATAATTACAATTACTATCGGTAGTTCTCATAGGATCGCCTTCCTGAACTCTTTTCACATTTAAAATCAAGAAAATGAGCGCTACATTGAAAAACAATACCATGTGAATAAAAATCGCAATTTTTCATAGATTTCCGAAGACGATTCCATGATTACGGCGTCTATCTCCCGTGATTTATCCTATATATATTTACAGAACGAGGACGAGTGAAGCTCAGACAAGCGAAGACAAGTCATTTTTCTTTCTCACAGCGTACTCGGAGAATATAACAACAACCCCGAGTAAGTCAACTGGTTTTTTAAACATCATTGGGCAATACAATATTGACTTTCAAATTACGGCAACAGCCGTAGACATTCGCTTCTGGAATGATACCATTTCGATTGTAAAATCGATCGATATATCGACTGATGACACGCAAGATTATTAGATTACGACGTAATTACAAGAAAATTTTATATTAGACAGTTGAAATTTACTTTCAAAACTTGTCTAATGTCGTCTGCTTTCGTTCCGAGATCAAGTATTTTTAAGCTAAGCTTCGCGTGGAGATCCAGAGGACCGTCTGCTCCCGCAACAGTAGTCAAGTAAATACGCACGACGTCGAGTTTATGGAGCAGTACTGCTTTAGATAATGTGGGAATTGTCTAATACCGTTAAGACTCATTTCTTCATCATGATAACTCGTGCAATAGCAACAATTGCCCACTCGCGAAATTTGTGCGCAGCGGGCACTCCAAAGGCAACAGAAGGTGAGGAGCTCGGGGTGGGGAAAATTGGGGCTTCTTATTGGCTGTAGTTTTTCGTAGTCAGACATTCCCGAAAAATGGGCGCATTTTATTTTTCATCACGTCACAAGAATTCAGAAATGCATTTGGATAAATTATGGTAGAAGAAAGAGATGTGGAATGAATGGAAGAATGTTAATGGCTAATAATAATAAATTAAATCATGAATTCAGACGTTTGCGACCCTTAAGAAGACACTAGAGAACGAATTGCGGGTTGCGTCACGGCAAGCAATTGAGCGTACTAACCAGGAAAGCGCAATTTTTTCAACCGTACTAACCAAATTCTTTTACCTGTATTTTGTTCGGATGGTACCGGGACCGAGGGAAATCGCCGTACTAAGGAGGAAAACGTACTAAGGAGGAACGTACTAACCAAGTTCCACTGTACCTACATACATAATTCATCATCTATTGTATTTTTGTGGCAAGTCTTATACCTTTAGGATGCTTAGACAAATACATAATTATTATGTATTAGACTTACCTTCCATCAACACTATCAAAACATCCCGTAATATTGTAATAGTTGTCATTAGCACCAGGACTGAGAAAAGGAACGTACAAATAGGATCCACAATCGCCCAAGACGGCTGAAAGAAAATGTCAGAGAATAATTATGATATTACCAAATCACACATCAAAAGCAGAGCAGAATTTTAACCACAGAATTTTTGTTTTATAATATTCACACAAAAAGGGTAGGGATATTAACACATTTTTAAATTTATTACACCTGACGGCTATTCCCAAAATTCATGGTAATTCTGTAGATTATAGAGGTGACCCAATGTAGACAATAACTGTCAACAAGTTGACAAAGAATTGCAAGCTAATACAAATTCAAAAATAAGCACATGAATGTTTGAAAATCTTGAAAAGAAAATGTATTATGCAACTCACCCTTCTTGGCAAAATTAACCTACTTTCAGGACTCACCTATTATTGTCAGATTCCTCACGCTTAATGCATTCAGTAACCTATTACAAATCAACTACCTCAACACTTTCACTTCAAAATACTAATACTTTTCTCTAATAACTAATAAATATTAAAATAAAATTTGATGATGGTTGCAAGAAGGGTTCATTCGCCTCGTCAAAATTAAATTTCCATTGTAAACTTATAATTTTCCAAAATGTACAAACTAAGGCAGATTTCTCAGTAATGACCTATTATTGTAGGCAATATAAGAAATAAAAATTACACCAAAAAAATAAGTTCAGACTGAGTTAAATTGGGTCATCCAATGATCCATTAGGCTTACGAATATCTTCAGAACCTTTCCCTTTTTTAATTTAAGCATTTCCTGCATAGATTTCTGAGGTTATTCTTACCAATAATTCTTCACACACAAAAACGATAAGGCCCCTCCATGAGTCCCTCTTTCAGAATCTCATTTTCCTATTAGACAGCCCGAATCTTCATCAAAATAACTTTTGAAATAACATCACCATGAAAAAGTAAGACCATACAGATCACTATTTTTACAATACCTTTTTTTCTCACCTTGAAATAAATTATGAGTGCAGCTACAAACACTCCAAAACTAAGAATGAAGTCACCAAGCACGTGAATGAAGGCAGCACGAACATTTATATTAGGCTCGTGACTGTGAGACGACCCAGAACCATGGGAATGTCCACCACCTCCTCCATGCGAGTGTCCATGCTGATGAAGGGTACACCCCATACTGCAAAGACAGTGCAAAGTTATTTTAGACAACTACTAATTTCATAAAAAGTATAAAAAACAGAATGTTTCATCTCTCGTTATTTTCCCAAAAGATTAAGAAAAGGAAAGAGCTTGATGGGGCACCTAAAAAATGCTCATGACCAAACATTACTCAAGTCTTCACCCAGACTCACACTTCACTTGGCTGCCACATTGCTATAAAGTCATCTCACTAAATACCAACTCAAGTTGAGTCTACTAAGTTCCAATATGTCCACCATCATTGCCTGACGTTGTTAAAATAAAATATTTCTTGTAAATATACTTCCATATGCGATTTTGTCCTCCAGTAATACTAGTTTTTGATGAGCAGGAGAGCATAAATGAAAATAAATTAGTATGAAGCATTATTTTGTAAATTTTACCACAGTTAATCTAGTTTAATTGAGCTAAGATGAAGTTAGTTTCTAAAATAACAACTCTTAACTCAAACTAAGCCAATTAATAAGGAGGTTGGCTTAAATGGGTGAGAGTAGAGCTCAGGTGTGTGTATTTCTCATGTTCAGGGAAAGGAGGCCAGTTCCTTTCCCTGGGCCACCTTGCAAATTTTAGTTGGAGAGTGCCTGAAGGCTTCAAGTAGGATAAAAGTCAAAGACCCTTCAATCAGCAGCTGAGTATACTACCCACTGAGCCACTGTACTCCCAAGACAAGAAGATATTGAATTAAATATCCATCCCTAATGTAGATCTCAAATATTCTCCAACCAAAATAAAAGTTAGCAACAGTTTCCTGCATTAGAAAGTTACCATAAAAAACCCTGATAGGTGCTAGCCTACTATTTGAATAATCACCGAAGAGATAAAATCACGAAACACAAAGTAATACTTTGCCTATTAAGATAACTTGATAAGCATTCTTCCTTCTATGGTCCCGACAAAATAAAGCACAGTGAAATATAGATATATTCTTCACAATTCAAACAAAAAAGCCTGAGATAATACTTTTCAACTACATATGTATAATAAACCATCTAATTTTGCAATAAATATTTGAATTGCCAAAGTGGTCATTATGAATTAATTGCCAATAACTATAATGCTTTTATTTGATTAATTTGTGAAATACATATTTGTTGTTAAAGAGCCAAGAGTAATCTTTAGACCAGTGATATAAATTTTCAGGATACATATATGTTTTGCTCTTGGAATATTATTTTTTCTAGATGCTTCGTATCTCCTTTTTTCTTGATTACATCATTGCATTCAAGTAGTATTTTACCATTGTTAATCACTGTCCCAAGGTAAATCACATTCAGGAAATACAACCGAAATTTCATTTTATTCTGTGTGATACCAGATGTGCTTCCATTATCATTTTTATTCATTTTCATTCCCTATATGGTCACTAGGGGTGCTCTCATTTCTCAGAATTTCATAAAAGTTATGTTTACCTAGTCTCAAAATGGTATCGTGAACCCATGCCCAAAATAATAAATACCCAAATTGGATTTTTTGGGATTGAAAAGATTCTATCCCGATGAAAAGTGTTAAAGTCAAGCCCTACCATGCCAAAATTATTTTTTTTTTTTTTAAGAATCAGTAAGCATTTATGAATATGGAACTCTGCAAATTTGTTCCATCCCCCAAAGCATTACCCAGTACTCCAGTGCCCCTTAAGTGCAGCCCACACCTCTTACCTCTGCTGCAAGACACTTCTCTGTTTCCCTCACATTTTACTTTCCTGACATATGCAATTTAAAATCCAATATTGACTAGATTCCCTGCACTGGAACAGCTCATAAAAATCAATTTAAAACCATTTGCAACATCTTTTTGGACAATTTTTCTAGGCTCTTGGAAAGTGAGTGAATAAACAGCTGTTTATTCACTCACTTTCCTCACCAGGTAGAGGTTCTTAGGTCAAAACACCAAATAAGCCTGCAACTAAAGGTTTGGCCCAAAGAGTTACAGTATGCTGCACCTAAAAGTGCTCCTCATGCATCATATTTTTTGGGTGACTTGTACTCACATTAAGTTGACAACAACGCCAAGGCCTGAAGTAATCAGCATCACAGTTGCATCAATTTCGAAAGTTTTATGTATCACTCTTTCCACAGCCAGATACACGAGAACACCAGTGACGACCCATATCATCAGCACCGATGTCAGAGCACCAATTACCTCTGTGAAGAGAAATGGGACAAAAAAGAAAATATCACTGAACTCATCTAACACTGATAATAGGTAGTGATAAAATAATCCAACCATGGAATTTCACAGCACATATTTACATCCACTAAATAATTTAAGCCCCCAATTTTAAAACACTAAAAATATACCCATAAGCAATTTGTTCATTGACTTAAATTGAACACTGTCAAAGAAAAGTGATTCTCATCAACAACTAAATACACCGACAACTATTTTTTTTTTGACCACATCAACTCACATATCACTAGGCCTAACAATTGAAATTCAACCGTCCTTTGGTAATTTATTGCTTTCAAGGGGGAAACAGTGGGGGCCGGAGGCAACATATTCAAATTTATATAAACTATCTTCAAGTGAAGATTGTTAGAAGGCTTTTCAGGCAAATAACAAGAAGGTTCCTGGCAATTACTTGGAGCCTTAAGAATCATTAGCAGTAATCCAATCATCCCTTTGGCAATACATAATAGGGTGGTTTCCTATTATTTTTTATTGCCTAGATCGAAAGATTATTACTCCTGGAGTACGTATTTCACGCTTTTATATTTTTTAATGACATCTATTTTTTGCGATTAAATGAAAAGTGAAAAATTTCAAGCGCGCGAAAATGCGAAGGCTAAGTATGAATGCTGGGAAAACCCCGTGTGACATCATTCTCATTCCCGCTGTCACCATGTGAGGTGACCTTGGGGTGAGGCTCTGAGGGCTGATACGATGCAGGCTGCTAGCAGGTAGCGCTTACCTTAAATAAGGATTATTAATACCTATCAAACGAAGAAAACTTTCCGACATTAGCCAGTTTTAATAGGTGATTGTTAAGACATGTTTCCCTGAGCTATGTGCCTCATGCATGCATTGGTAATCTCAGACGATGTAAATCTCCTATCTACTCGAATAGAAACTAGGTCCCTGTGACGTCACGTGGAGTGGCATCGCATGGGCGCCAATCTGGACTTTAACAAATGCTGTTAAAATTGACCATTACCATTCGTCTAAACTGGGATTTCTAAAACCAAATAATTTGTATATTATGAATACACTAACGGTGGGTAACAAATCGCAATCAAAGCCTTTCGTTTTCTTTGATGAAGGAAACTACCCTATTCCTTGACATAAACCCATGAGGCCTCTACTCAACTCACTGGACTTTCGTTTTAATTGCTGCTACCATCCCTTGAAGATGCTTGGATATGACATATCTCAACTTCCTGAACCCATTGTTGCTTCTGTGGGACTGGATGCCAAATTATCACAACTTGCATAAGGTAAATATTACAAACAAAATTACTAACCGATTGTGAGTGTGCGCCTTACAGAAAATCAGATGTCTAACAGAAAATCTAAATACATTAAAAACTGCATTTTTTTCGATGATTATTATTTACAAGGTTTCAACCAATTACTGAGGTTGCAAAAGGAGCATTTTGCAAATCATGACTTTTCCCAACATCTTCGATGATACGAAATGAAAAATTCATGTAGTGATAATGTATGTTTAATTGCTACATAACAAAAGTTTCCAGAAGAAATAATTAGCCATTAAAAGCAAGAAAAAATAATGGCCGAAATTGAGCACTCCACATTCGTCTAAACATTGCCAATCTCCTTTCCGTCAATCATTAAATTATGTAACTTAAAATACGGCACAAGATACCTTTGAATTCCCTCCTCTTTCCTCTCATTCATACCTTGTTGTGATTTGGGAATTAATACTCATTTTACCTCCACAATATATATATTTTGGTTTCCACAGAGGTGATTTGCCCTAAATCGCCCAAAATAATTACTGAGATAAAATTAAAACTGCTAACTATTTAATTCACAGCAAATAATTTTAATGGTTAAAAAAAATTAACCTGAAAATTGAGGAACTGAGTAGATGACTAATACGACAAAGAGAAATTGAGAGTCATACCAGCTCTGTACCAGCCAAAGCTCATAGTCCTTGAAGGAGGACGGGAGGCAACCCAGAGAGAGAAGAGGGAGATCATAAACGATGCAAAATCAGTAAGCAGGTGGGCCGCATCTGTGGCTATCGCAAGACTTCCAGAGAGTACTCCGCCTTGAGACAAAAAAAATAAATCAGGCTTTGAACTAGTAATGGATGACTCAAATAACATATATCATGATGAATTACCTTGATCAAACAAGCAAAAAATAAACTGAATGACAAGTTAAACTTATGACTTTAATATCCACAAAATATTCTATTTATTTTTAATAGCAGTGGCAAACATTTGCATCAGAGCAATCTCACATCAAAATTACATAAATGTGCGATATTTTGAACAAACACGCCCACACTGAATAAATACACATCTCAAAGTACTTACCAACAATTTCTCCGATCATGAAAAGAACGCAGAGAATGCTTGCAGTTATCAGCTTCCGTCGGGCATTCACATCCACCGCATTGCTCCGTTCCTGATGGCAGTGCCCCAGATCTAAGAAAAAGACATCGATCCATAAATTTTAACCTGTTGCAGTCAAGCTATCATAAATAAAATGAAAGAAAAGGCAAATTAATAGTAAATTTACTAAACTTAAGTCAAAGAATACCTGCAGATATGTCTGGATTAGGCAGAATAACATCATCACTTCTTCCATCAACTTTCACCCTTGGTCCACATCGATCGCTTCCATTGGCCAGCATGCAGCAACCCCCTGGGTTTCCATGGACGCAAAATACCAGCCTTTGCACATTCGATTCTGGGGTTTCCAACACAGCATCATTACTGGTGAGGCCACCATACCTTGGCTGCACTACAGCAACGCTGCCAAAGCAATTAAGTCAACAGGGTTTAATAATTCAGCCAAGTTATCACAAAATCAAATAAACCAAGTGATTAATACCAGGAATAAGAGCTTGAAGAACTGAAATCTCGCTATGAAAATACTTAAGAGATTAAGGTAGTTGAATCAGAACCTGACATTTTTAAAGCTATCAGAAAATAAGTATATTTCTTAATTAACTACTAAACAGCTAAAGCAGTACAACTAAACAGTACAGTTAAAATAATTTTCTACACCCTCCACATATGTAATTTGACAAATAGATTCTAATGCTGAAGCGGCACAAAGCTTGTTGGACATGGAGGACAAATAAATATCAACATTCAGCAATGGAATGAATACATGGACTTATTTACATTATGAACGGACAAAAGTTAGCTAAAGCACAAAAATAAAATTTTGCCATCTTTGTACAATCACAAGAGCCAAACATAGTATCCAAAGATGATTACTCTCCTCCAAGTCGCACTAATAATCGAATGTGCAATACATCCGAGAAACAAAAACGTTCTCAAAAATATTTTTACAGAGTTCATTTTAGACACAATTTTTAGCAACCATAATAATGTAAGTAAAAATGCCAGGGAATAACATTTAAACAATATGACTGTGAGTGCTCCAGTAAACTAACAAGCGGCAAAAATATGGTATCACTTGATACTTAACAAAATACCAATAACTTTTCCACAGCAATGTTCAAAACAATACCACATAAAATAAACATAACTAAAGACACTGACTACAGATACGTAGCCTTTCACTTCAGCATGTCAAAAATCAAGAATATGATGGGCACATGGGTCTCACTGGGAAATAAGCACAATGCTACTTCTCAATGTTAGGTACAGTCACCACACACGTACACTGGTAACAAGAGGAAAAACTGATGGACTTTAATATATACCTTTCCATTTCAGGCTCCTAAAAATCACCACTCACTAGGGACAATACTTTCGCCCTAAGTCTGATAAGATGGAATATTTTTTAACAAAATAAATTATCAGCAATTTTATCACAGATATGACTCATCTAAAATTTAGTTGCAAAATTTCCTTGCATATGGCAGCTGTGTTAGACTACTAATTGAAGTATCAAATCTGTGAAAGATAATGTAAAATATTCAAACAATGTCAACTAAAACTGTCATCACAGGATAGAATTCAAAGGGGTTGGGAATTCAGTTCTTTTCAAAATTCAGGGACCAAAATCTCCAAATTTGTCTCCCATGCTGTAGCATGGCTGAAAATAATTAGATATCAGACCAGTCACCTTCTAGCAAAATTCACTTCACCTAAACATGGAGTGTAAACTAAAGTGATTTAGCTGAGCTCCTTGCAGAACTATATGTAATATACTATCAAAATAAAAGAGAAGCACAAATGTGAGACTTACTTAGAACTGTAATAAATTGTTATTAATATCTCCTTCGCAAATTTAATTCCACCTTGAAAAACCAAAGAACAATGACTTCTTGGGTGCAAAGAAATGAAGCTATTTCATACTGCTAGAAGATATACTGATCTCTCAAACAAACTTACAGGGGAAGATTTTCACTTAAACATTGATCCATTTTCACTAGCCGAAATTCTTAATCACCTAACAAAAGATGCTTCTGGATTGTTTAGCTCAACTAGCCCGACAGATTGTTTCCACGAAATACGAAGATATGCTCTGCGCTCGGCACAAACGTAGCCTAACAGAGATATGCTCTGTGCACTCGGCACAGATGTAACCAAACACCAATAGAAGATTAAGACATTCCGCTTAATCGTCCAACCTAACTGATTAGGAACCAAACTCCTGTGTAAATATATTCGTGCGATGACACTGCCTTCACTGTCAGAATGGAATAGACGGAAGAAATGAGTTCCCACACACCAGTTGACTCATTAACCTGTGATGAGATGTGTGACCTCGGTTCAATTAATAGCAAGACCTTCTATAGATCTCCATCATTGGTATCACAGGATACGAATCAATAAGGGAGATAAGGCATCAAGGTAGCAATACACCAGCGCTTAATGGAAATACCAACGACTTCAACTAACACAGAAGGTTCCACTGAGTTAATTAAAATGTAAGAAAATTTCCTGCGAAGCGACACGTAATAAAATATGAGTATGATTATCATAAACACTAAGGTACAAGAATGAATAACACCATTTGATGGGTATGACTAATACTTCTGACGTTAAGCAACCCATAAACAAAACATGATGATAAGATTGGGGGTGCTTACTCATGAATGGGGAGGAAATCTTCATCATATATTAAAAAAAAAGAGTCTATAACTTATAAGACGATCAAGAGTATTCACTATAACTCCAAATAGCAAATTACCCGGCGTCTTCTTGTGAATGAACAGGGCGCTCTGGAAAGGACTTGGCGACGTCACTCCTCCCGCTTCTATTTTCTACAATAAGTTTCTCCAATTCATCATCGCCCATGTCCAACACCGCTTCATTGTCTTGATCAAGAAAGCTATCGCAAAACGACACGCTGTACGTGATACATTTTGAAGGCGATCTCACTCTTTGCGGTGTAGAAGGAGTTTCACTAATATTTTCTGCCATATTCGCGCATGCATTTAAATCGTCAACATTGAGCAAATGGCTTCGACGATATGAACGGTATGATTTCAGCAATTATCTAACTATAGACATTCTTTTTTCCACCGCGATAACATTTGGAAGCAATGAAAGATAACACAAAAATCTCTCGATCACATACAAAAACAACACTGCGACCACCACCTTGCAAGCACCTGGCGCCTTAGCGCCATCTTCCCAAATTTAATGGCGAGCGGGCAAATTGAACGCTTATCAGTAAATACCTACGTTACCGGAACGAATGAAATCACGATTTCTTATAAAAAAGGTCCAACACTAGCTAAAAATATTACATCTTACCATAAACGATCATAATTTTAAATATTCCAAGTAGTATTAATTTATTTATTAATACTTGCTCCAGGTACAATTATTTTTTTATAAAAATAAAACCAGCATGTTTCTCCATCCATAAAATCCATTGTATGTGAGCGATCATGCGCTATTTGGAATTGTAAATGATCACTCTAATTTATATAGGCTTAATTCGGTCGTTGTGAGCGTGAGACTATTAAGAAATTTAATTATGCCGGGACTAGCCACATTTACAACTTTACAGAGTCACCTGCAATGCACAAATTGTGCGAAACATCCACAGAGAATAAAATCATTTGCCTTGACAGGAATCCCATGAAAAAAATTCGCCTTGACCGGCATCCCAGTCGAGGTGAACGATTTTTTTCTCTGTGAATTTTTTGGACATACTTTTACGATTAGAAATACAAATTAGCTCTAAACTCAGGGCCCATTTTACACCATTTTGGTGTGTCACAATTCAGCGGCAGATCCAGAGAGGGACTACAGGGGCTATAGCTCCCCCCTTGGGTATCCAACTTACACTAAATAGAATGGTAATTTTTTTGGACCCCCACTACTGCTGGGAGGTTACCACCAAGTAGCCCCCCCTTGCCCCAATCCAGGATCCGCCATTGCATCTACCAGAGACATTATTGCCATATTGGCTCTATATACCGGATGGACAAAGATAACTGTAAAGAGAACAAAGACAAAGCGCCACTCTATTTTCTGGGCTCAAAAATTCAACTCTCCCCAAAACTCCAATCATTTTTCCATCCTCAACATCCCTGCAGGTGAACCATACAATGTCGCATTACAGTAAAAACTATGAATAATCATCTCTTTTATCCAGAAAATTTCACATACTATCATCTACTTTGAATTTTTTTCAACTTTCAGATATTCTCTAGACTAGAGGCATAGCTAGGAATGATTTGGGGGGGGGGGGGGGGTTAAGGGGGTTAAGGCACAGGTCCACAAAAAGTTTTGAAAAATTACATGCCTGAAAATACACATTACATCATTTTGGCACTTAAAATTTGGGTTTCACTCGTAATTCCATGGGAAATCTTCACAACAGAGAAAACATAGACAATAGTTTTAAATATTTTTTTAATTTCTCTGATGCTTTGGGGGGGATCCAGTGGGGTAGCCAGGAATTTAGCTAGTCCAAAACCAGAGGGAAATTTCATGAAAAACAGGGTACTAAATAGTGGGTTTTAAACTAATTTGTAATACTTTTCATAATCGAAAAAACTTCATTTATCAAAGAAATGTTTTGAAAATTCATGATTTTTCAATATTTCCTTTTATTTTATGAAGGAAAGTAATTGTACTTTTATACTTGGAGGGAGGGGGGTCCGCACCCCCTAGACCTCCCCCCTTGCTATGCCAATGGGAGGATCTATAAAAATTTTCAAAAGTTAAACATTTGATGGAAGAAAGCAAGATATTATTAAAGAAAGTCTACAGCTTGTAAAATCCATAAAAAAAACTTTGCTTAAACCTTTAGCTGCAGGAGCGTCAAAATTTTGCTGCCACTGTGTGTGGGAATTGAGCGGGGAAGATGTTTTTCCGTCGACCCCGGGCATGTGTCTAGCAGGTGGTCCATCCTTATAATTCGGGACTGCCCACCCTACCCCCTGACGACAGACCGTGAATACAAGTGAGCCCTTTCTAAGAATCACAATTGGAGATTATTAATGTGTTTATTATTTGAATGTGACTTTTTGTAAATTGAATTTTAATGGATTTTTTTCCTCAAATTTGGCCTTATGACAATTTTACGAGTGATTTGATATAAAACAGTAGTAAAATCCATTGATTTTCAACCATATTTCAGCCGATTCGAACTTACAATTAGAAAAGTATCTTTGGATGCGGCAGGTAGAGGTAATGGATAATAAAGTGGATTATAGGCGTTTTTACTTGAAAATATAGTTTTTTTGTCACTTAGAAATCGCTATTTGAATGATAATCTCTGAAAAATCCTGTACATAGTGCTTTCTGACAGCCTCTGCACCAAAATCGTGTGCCTTTTCTCTTTTGATCCATTTTTTTAGATTTACATATTACACACGAAACATACTCTCTAGGGTTTTTTTCTGCCCTCAGAATCTGATATTTATTCAATAAAATGCCTAGCTTTTAATCTTTCAGGAATGATAGCACCAGACTGGAAGTTTTCTTGCAATATTGTGTCGTTGGTTCCTAAAACGAACACCACCGAAACTCTGAAAAAACTGAGCAAAGTTATATAGAGCATGTAGAAAAGGCAGGATATTACAAGGAAAACCCATTCGGTAGGAAATCCAGAACGAGATTATAATACTCAAAAGAAAGAAATGACCTTGGTAATTACGCAGGGGGGAAAGATCCACCACCGAAAGTATATGAAAGAGAGACCAATGCTTTCAATTAAGTTTCCCCGGCTTAAGGACAATGACAAGATAATAAATTCCTAAGAAATTCCAGGATTCATTGGAATTGTTTTCATCGTGAAAGCACTGCGGAGAGCAGGGAGTACTCTAACGGAAAAATATCCCCTTTTAATGGTTCTTTTGCAATTTGTCTATCTAATATAAAAATCCGGGTAGTGCTCCCCATAGGCAGGGTGCCCAGTCCTCGAAAGATGCCTTTGTGCTCTATGCCATTAGGTTTGGCCGAGTTCAAGCAACAGTGGAATGGATGGCAATAAACTCTTAATGGCTGCCAAGTGGTAAGAAAATTTGGTCAACTGTTGAAAAACGTTATTCCTGCACTCACCATGCGGACCATTCAAAAACGTTCCTACAGATTAAGGGTTAAAACTCTGCACTACAATATAGAACCAAATTCACCAATAATTATTTATGAGATTTTTAAAGTTGCATTCCTATCTCTAAAAAAAGATAAATTCTTGCAAAAGCTTTGGGTATTGAATCAAATGTTCGCAAACTTGAGTTCTTGAGTACAAAGAGAGTGTGTGCTACCATGGACCAAATCAATGATACACATGTTAGAGTAGGAAGTAAAAAATAATACGAATGCCAGACTAGCTAGAATCTATAGTGAGCTTTGTGGAAAATGGACCAAAATGTACCCATTAACAAACTGCAAAATTCCTTTTCTTTTGCATACATTAGATACTATGTAGTTTCAAACGATGGTAGAAATCAAATAATTCTGATGCCAGAGACAACATATATTCTTATATGCTATTTTCTATATTGGTACTGCATATCACTTTTAATTGACAGAAAGCGGGCTGATTCAATTTCGTTGAAGAGGCAAGCTGGACACTCACACATTAATAATAAAGCAGGACATGCCCAGAAAAATTATGACATCTGAAAACCCTACCTAGACTCTGTAATCATTTTATTCAGAATCCAAGTTTACAATCAAATAAGGCTTTAATTGTCAAATTCATCAACCTGCAGCCCTATCACTGCCATGTCTAATGTCAAATCACACTTAAGACAATTGTGCAAAGTAAAGAAAAGTGCAACAGTCAATGAACTTTATGATCTCCCTAATTGCCCATCCATCCCTCCTGCCATTTCATAAGTATATTCCTAATCCACGCAGTCGAAGAAGCAAGGCATAACTACTACTCATGTTAGCCCTCTTTTTCTTATCAAACCCTGGAATTTCCAATATTTTCCAATCTTAAATCAGAGCTTTCTATTGAGCATGCGCCAACATGCAATCAATTCTGATTCCTCATTCATCATTCTTTTTTTACACGCTTTTATTTAACTCACTCTGTCTGTTTCTTTGTATGTTTAGTTCAAATCTTGCTATCGAAAATTCGACCAATTTATGACTTCCAATCGATCTGAAACTTTACAGGAAGTCGTATTCCCGGTCACAATACAATATTTTACCACTTTCGAACATCTAAAGTGTGTATTTTGATCATTATAAACATATTAATTTTAAATATGGAATTTTCAACATTGAAGATTTTTTCGAAAAAAATGTCGCATTATTGCTATAATTTGAAGAAATTATAGCAATAATGCTACATTTGGGTCTAAAAAGATGTTGATGCATCATATAAGCAGCATTGCTGCTCAAAGCCTCTCACATCACGTGCCAAACCTCACCTTCTCACTGGTGGACCTGTTAACTGATAAATCAGTAATTAACGAGGAGGGCTTTTACAGTTAAACAAAACTTATGAAAGTGGTCAAGTATACGATTGAGAGATGTGAAGACTAAAAAGTATAAAATAAATACTTCTTTTAAAAAAAATTTAAAAAAGAAAACGCTTTTATTTCGCTTGGAACAAGTAATAAAAAAAATTTTCAAAAAATGGACTAAAAAGTAAAAAATAAATTTTTATATGAATAGTTCAAAGAACCTGGGTAATCCATAATATTTTCACTAATAAATTTTTGAAATGATAATTCAAAGAACCTGGGTAATCTATAATGTTTTCACTAAAAATAAAAGCGTGGGGGTGGAGTAATATGTTATAGTGAGGCCCCTACGCTTTTATTTTTAGTGAAAACATTATAGATTACCCAGGTTCTTTGAATTATCACTTCAAAAATTTATTAGTGAAAATATTATGGATTACCCAGGTTCTTTGAACTATTCATATTATATTCCTAGGATGATATGGTTGTCTTAACCCATATTTTTTTTATTTTATTCACATCTTGAAAATTAGGTATTCTTCCTTCCTTTGCAAGCCAGGGCAGATTCTAAATTTGCCAAAACAAAATGTTATGCTATGTCCTAATTATACATAGGCAGAGAAAGATATTTAGCATTGGTAATCAATACGTATTAAGAATGTGTTTCACTATATAAAACCATACATAATGTCCACTTTTACAAAAAAAAATATACTATGGCCAATTATTTCAATATGATATGTAAATAGGAATATGCATGAAACAGTCATTTTCTCAGCCTTCATTGGAGCGATTGCTTGAGCTGTCCCTCAAAGGGATGGAAAGAATGATCATGCGATTCAGGTTTAAGTAAAACTGGTTTCCATTCCATTACTTGATTTATTTGTAACCATGAGGCTTAGGGGTAATGGAGTTAGGAGCTCCAAAACTATTTAAGCTTTCAAATTTATCATATCTCCTTCCAATTCGATGGAAAATGACTATAAAATATGTGTTTCGAAATATCAGCTCAATAAACCACTACAAGCCAGGTCCCTTGCAATTCTATGCTTCTCTTTAAATCTCATATTTTAAGAAAAATGAATGAAAAGTTTTTTTTTCCCCTCAGAGAAGCAGATTTGTAATAAGTGGTACACATGCAAAGTTGCTTCCATTAGTGCATTTGCCTGAGAAAAAAGAGTCCATTTTGGATGCCTTCGGATTATTCCATAAAAGAACTTGGAAAACTCGGTGACCATAGTTTTCAGAGCTCATTGAATATCCATCACCAGAACACATATTTTCTGATTTAAAGCAGAAACAAGATATACTTGTCTTAATTATTTACTTTGGATACACAGTGAGGCTTTATATTTAACCGCAGAAATTAATTACAACAATTTAATTGTGAATTGATAGCTAAAATTTTGACAACTGCAAAGCAAAACAACCTTTATGATCAAAATTACTTTACAAGTTCCCGAAAATTCTAACTGCCATTGAGCATTTATGAGCTTTAAAAATAGTTCTAACCACTACTATTTCTTTTTTGCTAATAAAAAAATGAAAAGCTATTCATCCATGCTGAGCATTATCTTTATTTATCAGATAATTAAACATATCTAAGTGACTTTTCATGTATACCATGAAGAACTCACTGCATGAGTCTCTGATAAAGAGAAAAAAATACCCAACCACCCGTGTTGCCCAATCAGCATTAAATGTGGACAAAAAATAAAACTGAGTGGGGTATATATAAGCATTAAAAATGTGAAGTTTTTGTGGATAACTCTAGCATGGGAATTATTGAGGTGGCATTAAAAATTTCTTACCTGGGATTGCTTGCAGTTGCTGAAATTATCTGGTATACCCCAACCACTTCTTCATGTATCCCACTTCTTGTAGACATTTGCACCTAGAAAAAAAGGAATTTAGCTGGTCAGAGCAAGTTGTAAAGCAACAAATTGACCATGATGCTGAATAAAAGGACAGTTCAAAGATCTAAAAAAGATGTATGATCTTATTATTACGTTAAAAACGTAAGCAAACAGATAATTTCAAACTACCTAGAATGATGCTGAAAAAACTGCTCGCATACACGCCCGTCATCGATCAATGAGACACCCATAGCCGTGCGATAATACTGCTTCTAAAATACTCGGAACATAAAAAGTCGCAATAACCATCTATGCTAAAATATAAATACTTTAAAATATTATTTATGAGATTATTCTATCGCTGTACAACTGAAATAATAGGAAAATTATTTTATTGGGTTACGTAGCCGTCGTTAGCATTCTCGATTGCGATTTAAAAGGATTACAGAGATCCCTTTGTCTCTCTAACGGCAATAACATAGTTATCAATATTAACCTGCATTTTCAATCAAAATCTACATTTTTTGGGTTTTCATTTCAAAGTGTAGCGAGTATATTGTGAAGGAAATTATGAAAAACGATTGCTGTTCAATATTCTTAGGGTTTCGTAACGAAATACGTACCGCCAAAAATCATTTCCACTCAGCTTGAATCTTTCGACGTTGTCGCCGCTGGTGCTTGAGCCTCAACGCTAGCGACTTAGTGGACAAAAAGTAAACTAGAAGCATATTAGAGACAATACGATTTAAACCCGTCGAAAACCCGGACAGGTAGAATTTGGTATAAACTAAGAAGGCGCTCCCTGGTTTCACTCTGAATCTTGTTCCATGATACACACAGAGTACTTGGTTTTCAATATCATCATGGCACTCCAAAATAGACGCACGAATAAATACAAACAAACATCAGAAATATATATACATCTGCTGCCATGGAAACTTCAGAGATCGATTTACGTACGCATGCGGATCAACTTCTCTGCGCAAAAAAAACAGATAAAATAAAAACAAAATTAAATTTATAACACTTATGACGACCAAAAAGGAAAAAAATGCTACCTACATTTTTTTTCTTTGGTTAGCTGTTCCTTAAACTTTGGTAGAACAACTTATTAGCTATCTCGTAAACTTTGGTAGAACTTCGAGCCGGAAAACAGCGCTTAACCTGTTCTGAGGTGTCGCAATGCTTCTATAATGAAGTCTACCATCACTGTTACACTTAAAATAAAAGTAGGAACAAGACCCGCGCCAATAAAATTAAAATCAGGAGGGGTTTCATTTCGAAGGAAGATAAATTTCGGGGGGGGGGGGGGGGGGTAATAGGGTAGTTTCCTTCATCAAAGAAAACGAAAGGCATTGCTAGCGATTCGTTACCCACCATTAGTGTATTCATAATGTACAAATTATTTGGTTTTAGAAATCCCAGTTTAGACGAATGGCAATGGTCAATTCTTGACCGCATTGAAAAAGGCCAGATTGGCACCCATGCGATGCCACTCCACGTGACGTCACAAGGACCTAGTTTCTATGCGAGTAGATAGGAGTTTTACATCGTCTGAGATTACCAATGCATGCATGTGGCATAGACCTCAGGGAAACATCTCTTAATAATCACCCATTAAAATTACAAAAGTTCGGAAAGTTTCCTTCGTTTGATAGAGGATTAATAATCCTTATTTAAGCCAAGTGCTAACTGCTAGCAGGGTACTCAGCTACCTGCCAGCAGCCTGCGTCGTAACAGCGCTCAAGCCTAGCCCCAAGGTCACCTCACGCGCCGACAGCTGGAACCAGAAATACGTCACGTGGACTTTTTCCCAGCATTCATACTTAGCCGTCGCGTCTTCGCGCGCTTGAAATTTTTCACTTTTCGTTTAATCGCGAAAAATAGATATCGTCATTCGAAAATCTAAGAGCGTGAAATGCGTACTTCAGGAGTAATAATCTTTCGATTAAGGCAATAAAAAAACAATAGGAAACCACCCTATTCAGGGAGGTACACTAGATAGGTATGTACTCTAGGCGCGTACCCGGATGGGGACTTGGATGAATTCAGCCCCCGAAATATCTTCCCTTATCCGCGATAAACTGCAATCGAGTACATTTGGTACACTTCTAGGCTGCATTAAGGAGCTTTTTCTCTCTTACTCTGAGTACAATTCTCCATGACTTAATTCGGCGGCTAATTGATACGCATTAAAATGTAATTTTTTGAGATACAGAAATGCAGATCGGTGTAATCTAATCTTTGCGGGAGATTATCCATCGATGAGACGGCGGCGATTGGTTAAATATTGTTACCTTGACAGGTATCCGTAATTCTTATCCTGGCCCGAACCACTTCATTTGCGTTCATCGTAGCGTTGCGCTCATCATGCCACCATAGCACTGAAGGTTACTTATTTAATTGTTATGAAACAAAAATTCACCAGCCAACCAAAGATGATGAGCATAAAGCATACAGTTTTACGATGTAAATGCAAATTACGAAGTAATTTGAGCAATCCAGATTCTTATATTCCTCGGATGTTTTTTATCACATGAAACAAGGGGTAATGTATAATCGTTTCAGGCTTAACTTGGTAGAAGTGCGATATAACCATGATGAAAACTACAAATGGTAATTTCCACGCTTTTTATCCTTGCAAATGGCATAACATTTGAAAACCATGGTCGGTAATTGAGTTTTTTATTAAAATCATTACCATTTGTATTTTTTATCATGGATGGGATAATGTACACGAAATACAAGTGGAATAAAAATAACGCAGTCATGAAGTAAAATATACTTCCAATTTTGTATTTATTACCTTACACACACACACAATTAAACACAGCCCACCCTTTTTACGTCAAAATACATAGTTGAGCTATCTTCTTATTTTAAAACCATAATTATGATATATCATATCGAAATTCATTATGTGTTCTATAGGGAGCAAGGGGACGTTCTGCTAGTTCTTCTAACCCACTGGTGACTCTGCCTTCATCAACCCATCACAATTAAGTTTATTTATTCACCAAATTTCGTTTCTTTAGCAATTGGCAGTAATTTTCATTAATGACCTTTTTAATCTTAGGCATTAATGGAAGTAAAACATTTATAGATATGTATGTTCATGAAAATGAAAAGAAGTACCCGATTGTTGGATTTCCTTAGGCGGCTATAAAATTATACTATCATACATCATAACACGACTGAATAAGATAAAGATAAGTGCATACATATAACATTTATGGCAATATAGCGATCAGATATAATGTATCATAAAAAAGGAAGTTATTCGCACAAACAAAAACCGTGTAAAGGAACCAAGGACAAAAGCGAGAAAAAAATACCCGAAGTCTTTCCAATTGCTTTTTTTAAAGTAGCAGAATCCCATAAAGGGAAGTTTCACAAAATTAATCCATGCAGGTATAATGTAATAATGAGGACCAATGAGGGAGTTGATTAGCTACAAAAATGATCTTAAATATATGATGCCGAGATAAGAGGCTGAATATAAAAATGAGGAGAATCAAATTAAGCAGTATTAAGTAATTAGAATAGAGTAAATATATACTTACTCTATGGTAGAACTCACCAGTAATTTAGAATATAGGCCGAAAGAACAGCACTACTCCTCAACACTGCATTGTGGATATTGATGGGTCATCCAAACCTCGGTCCTCTGAAATTATCATTGGATCATGGACATGAGAGAATTGAAGTGAACAAGTAAGGAAGAATTGAATAAATATACAGCTTTAAACATAATTATAAAAAAGAATATATCATGAACTAAATACTCAACATCCGATGAATCAGAAAAAAAATAGAAGCGTAACGCCTGTGACAAATTGAAATTATACTAGAATAAAAAGGTTATGAGTTCGACAATGCTGCAATTAACCTGGTTTTGAAACCATTCCTGTCATGTAGAGGTCTTTGAAAGCAAAGGCTAGACTAACACAACAATTTACAGCCCTAAGACTATTAGGGGGATTTGATATCTTATACAACACATCAGATTTATTCCTGAAACTGATGCCAATAAATTGGCCAACTTCAGTTGACGCATACATTTTGTGTACTTCAGTTTGGTCACGAACAGAAATAAAGGAACGGCTCATTTAAGTATACCGGGACTAACCACGGTGATGACTTTTAGTCAGTCACCCGCAATGCACAAACTGTGCGAAAATTCTATAGAGAAAATATCATAAGCCTTCACCGGAAAATAGGAAGGTAATCACAGCATAATTTTTCCTCTTTCAATTCTGCGATGTTATATACTAAAATTTAACACCATAAAAACATTTTTGTAGTCATTATCATTGCTTTTTAATAATAAGTGAGTAATTTTAAAAGTATTCGAGCGAATTTCCAATTTCGGTAACCCATTATTACTCGAAAAGAAATTATTTTATTGCAACCAAATTTAATTAGCGGGAGGTTCGGACGCTCCTCGAGGAATTACCGTAAAAATGGAAAATATGGCCATCTTCAATCCGTCATAACCCAATGTTGCGTCTAAGTAACATCAAAAATGAGTACATTTTCAGCTCCATTCAGGAAAGATTTAAACTACGTGTTTTCTTGTGCTGTAAAGTTAAATGGCGAAATATGTAGCTGCACCAATAGTTATGAATGAGAAGAAACTTTTCAGGTTTAAAATGAGAAGTCTTGATTTTGATTTCTCCCAGAAGCAGCTCTGGGTTAGGAAAGATTAAGGTGGATCTCAAAAGAAAGTTTTTATTTCGCCAGCATCAAAAAAATGAGAAAATAATTGATGAATATTCAAAAGCGACTTGTCAGACCTCTGACGAATTTTCGCCGAGAAATATTACATACCACAAAGGCGCTGTGGAGACTGATAAACCGCCGCCCATCAAAGACCCGTGACCCAAGTCCGACCCTGAGTTAGATACACACTTTTTCGGAAACGATGCACGCTTCAAACACGAGCATTTCACAATGAAAAGGTTATTATCAATATCGTTAATTGTGCGCAAAACAAAACTCATTGTCAGGCGTGGTAGAGTTTGATAACTAGTCGATGTTTAATCCGTAGGTATGCGTACAGCGTTAATAACATGTAATTGTCTACAATATGAGTGAAGTGGCAGATTGATATTTGTGCTGACCAAATAGAGTATTTTTGACTGGCTATCCTCTTGAGCAAAAGGTTAATGATCCAAGTCGTGTTGTCGTCTTTCCCTGTTCCCATTTGCTTGTGACCGCGTGGATAGCAACGACCCTACAAAAGCCTATGCGGCTTCGATATACCCCGATTTGACCGTTAGTCCATGAGGATTTCCGCTGAGAAAACTCATTTTCACACACTTTTTGTAAATTATCGATTAGGTGTGACAGTAAAAATCAAATTGCTGAAAAAATTTTAATGGGCAAGTTGCAAATGAAAACTTACGTTATGCAGTTGAACGATTTTTACAGAAAGTCGCAATTTGAAAAAAAGCTCTGCGATTACTTAAATATTATACGCTTATGTCTTCCCATGCTCAGACATAATTTAATTCAAATGAAGAGTACCACTAGCTGTATACATTTTCAAACCCTTCAATCAAATTTAACGTATTTTAAATTTAATTATCATCGATAGATGTTTCCAAAACATCCTATCTCTACAGTGATTGTAAATTTATTCCTGACACAAAAACAGTTTTAGATAAAAATTCCTAGTGATGAATATTATCATAATAGAAGAATTAAAAAATATATATAATCTACGCAGATACACTTCAAATATGTTAAAGAATTCACCAAATACATATGTAATGGCAGAAACAAGATACCACAAGGTAGGGCCGGCCCTAGCAGGTGCGGGGCTAGGGGCGAACCTTCAGTGCGGGGCCCTTCACTTAAAATATGAAACTCTATACCCCATCTACAAACTCGAGCATTTTGAATCCCTACCACTCTCTGGCTAAGTATGTGACAAACGCAATTGCACAATAAAAATTACTGCATCATTATTCCTTTTTCATAATATTATTTTTTGTCTAGCACGGACTTAACAATACAGTAATAGTTGAAATTGCGTTTTCAAAACTATCGTATATTTTAATTTTTTTTCGCAAACCCGGGCCCCCCAAAGCGCGGGGCCCGGGGCGGTCGCCCCGCCCTAAGGCCAGCCCTGCCACAAGGTGGGAGATTCAATGCCAATTAGGCTAGGTGTACAAGACCAGACCAGGGATATGCTTACCTTCCGGATGCAATCCGAACCAATAACGGAACATCCCCTCCCCCCTGTCAAAAATGGACTCATCGAATTTTGAATATGAGTGTGTGGAAACAGAAGATAGTGTGGTGGAAGAATATGTAGAGAAGGAGGTCAACAAAGATGAGGGATACGCGGTAGAAATAGAGACAGTGTCGTTGAAAGAAAATGTGTGGTCGAGATAATTTTGTGAATGATGAATTTCTTTTTTAAGGGGGGAAAAATTTAGATCGTCCGGAAAAATGGGGAGGCTGGCGCAAATGTTGTGATTTTTGAGTACGGTGTCAATCGCGGCGGGGGGGTACAGAGAGTTTAAAGCAAGTGAACGGATGGGGGGCTTGATGAAGTGACGGAGATGTGGGGGAAGATGAATTTCGGGGAAATTGAGGGGGGAGGGGACATTCCGGGGGGTCGGAGCATCCTCGGAGGACCGGGTGGCAGGGTTCGGTTTTTTCCCTGATTGGCGTTTGAAGGAACAACCTGGAATGAAATTCAAATCGTTAAAAAAGGAGAGGGTTTATGGATTCTATCCGCGTTGATTTTATTCTCTATGCTCTATTATATTATCGAAATTAATCCTGAAAGACTTATATTTCCATTTGGTGATCTTCGTCGACCCGCAAATGAGACATAGAATGCCTTATTTTTAATTCCATCACCATTGGTTTGAAAATTTACTTATTTGACAAATACGCGTAATAGTTTAAAGCTCCTTATATTCCCTATCCACCTGACATGCTCAAATTTCACGAAATACCTAAACTTTAGAGCGTTTTATCTCTCTTGAAAATGGATTCAAAACCAAAGCCGCCCAGACTGGGGGTGGGGGGGCAGACTGCCCCGGGCCACAAAGTTAAGGGTGCTATTTCTCTCCGGGGGAGGGAGGCCTCACACCCAAACTCTACCTCGGCCCAAAAGAAGTCTGGTGGCGGCCCTGTTCATAATTCTGCAAAATCTTGATATGGCCCATGGTTGGTATTAAAACATAGAATAAGCGAAGCGATACGAGAATATTTATTCGCGTAACAAATCCTTTTAATTTTTTCCGCTGAAAACTCAGGTACACTGAAATAAAAAGAGGCATGACTTCTTTGAAATCAAATTAAAATAAATGTAAATTAGATAAGGCAACCTTTAGCAACGAGAAAAGTTAATACATGAAGATACTTTTTTTATTGTGAGGAAATGACAAATTATAGCATTATGAGCAGTGATATCACGAATATATTTCATACTTAAAATAACCTACTTGTCTCACAAGGAAGGGCGATTTAGCGAAAAAAAAAACAAATTCGCTATTTAGAAAAATACATTCCATTTAAATCAGAATTTCATGAATCAAAACTGACAAATTACCTGAGTGGTTCGTCCTTGTGAGACAAGTAGGTTATTTTAATCAATAAATATATTCGCGATATCACTGTTCATAATGCTGTATTTTGTCATTTCCTAACAATAAAAAAATATCTTTATGTATTAACTTTTCCTTTTGCTAAAGATTGCCTTTTCCAATTTAAATTTATTTTCATTTAATCTCCAACATACTATGTGTCTTCCTCTTTTAGCGTACCTGAATTTTAGCGGAATAAAAACTAAATAGATTTGTTACGCGAAAAAATATGCGCTTGAATTAAAGAGTGGGAACCATAGCATCAAACTTAGTGGTCCAATAAGTAGGGCTACGAGGGATTTCCTTTACCATCACTTTGGCTGAATACGAAAGGTTTTGTTACACTATCCACTAAAATAGCTCGTAATTGTAATATAATATGTTCATTTTTGTAAATATTAAATGCCTGCTTGGTTTACGATTGAAATTTTCAGTCCGCTGCTACCCACTTCGTCATAAATTTACCAATTAAATATTAAAATACAGTAAACTTTATGATATTTTCTTATTAAATTAAAAATTGTACTCACAGAGGTTGCCCATGGTGAAAAACACCCAGGAATACAAAGTTTAATTAAATTCTCTCGCAAAGCGAAGTAAGTACGTCAGCGCGCTTTCACTCTCAAGCGGTTTCTAAGGTACAATAAGAATGGTCGCTAAGTTCTCACATCGATCTTCATTGTTGTCGTTGCTCGGTGGCTTTTAGGATTATAATATTTAGGATTCAGCAATATCAATGATCGTAAAATGTAATGACTTTAAATGTGAATGACAACAATAAAAATATTTCAATTTTAATTATTTAAATATTAATTGTTTATAAATTATTACGACTGCATCCTTTCCACTTGTCCTGTATTTGAGGGCGCATTACTCAATTGAAAAGAATGCTATAAAATTGAAATTTTCTAATTATATAAAGTATACCATGATTAAAAATCACATGTTACATTCAATTTCAAAAGTCGGTCCACATACCCGGCGCAGCCGTCTCCGTTATTCTCCGAAGTCGACCTTCGCGTATTGCTTCCGCGTTCCTTCTCTACTGGGGATCGATTTGACTTGATCGGTTTGTGCAAATGGTGCAAATTGACTACTTTTACCCTCACCAAGAGGCTCAAGCGTGATTTCAGAGGTAAGAAGCCCCCGTGAACCCTCCCTCCCCCACAGCCAAACAATTCCACCGTCGACGAAAGAGGAGAATAATTTAAGGATTTTTCCGGCCAGTCCAATCCATCGCGCGAGGAAGAGGGTGGAACATATGAGTAGTTTGGTTAAACTTAAACTGTACATTTATTACGTATAAAATATTCTGAACATTTCGAGCATAATACTCCAATATTTTTTCTTCTTATCGTTTTCTGAGAGAAAAGTAAATGCTCGTGTATACGCCAGTTTTAATATTGTCGTTTGCGTCACCGTTACCATCCATGCTCGCGTTCACCCGTGTCGGCGGCGAAGGACTTTCATTCATTTTCAATATTTATAAGTGAAATAGCAATTACTCCCTAAGTTTAAGTTTATGCATGTGGTGCCTACATTTTGAATACCGCAACTTATTCCCATCCTATATATAGAAAATAAGAAGTATTTTCATTTTTTACGTGGTAAAAACTACCAATAAGGCAATTTTTTCAAGAGGGAAGATTATTTTTCCATTATATTTTTCAGATCGGATTGCCTTGTATCGATTTTAAGATAATGATCGAGATATCGAAAGTTGGATATTTCGGCCTGTACATACATGTCGAAGGCCACGGTCGAAAAATCGCCAAAATCGCTACATGTGATTGTAATTTGCCTCTTTGGTCCCAACACCTGTCAAATTGCCCAACATTATTGGGTGGCTGCTATGTCCGAAATCGTAAATATTTGAAGGATGAGAATATTTGTTCAATTGATTGCCTCTTCATTGTTTTTAAGTTTCCTTTAATTAATGCTTCCGATGTTTCCTTAATTATGGAAAATGAATTTTTACATCAACTATAAATCAAACTTTATGCTTCACGACCCCTTATTATATATATATATATATATATATATATATATATATATTTTTAGATCACGAGATGTGGGTCAATTGACCCACATCTCGTGATCTAAAAAAAAAATATATATATCAACTATAAAGACATTCGAACTTTCGATGAACTTCAAAATGTGGGTTAATTACTTACTGATACCTGGAATATATTAAGATTCATTTAAATATTTGCTTGGGGAAATATTAGTAACGACTAGAATAAATATCATACCAAAGTAAACATAATAATTTAGCGCTGATAAGGATTTTTGATTTCTTGTGTGATGAGACACGTAGAAAAATGTAGGATTATATTTATCCCAAGAAAATGCTAATGAATTATGAATGCGCCAATCGGAGTGTTTAATTTACTTAAAATTAGAGCAATATGCATCGATGGTTTTTGGTACTAATATTTTAAAGCAATAATCTATAAGTTTATTTTGTAGGCAACTTTTAGAACACCCTTTCAGACATGAATTCCGATGTTCGTTTCTTCCTTATATGTGCATTGAGGTGCAGATACATCTCGGTATTTTTTAGTACAAGGCAGACTACTCAGACCATTTATCTCACAATACAATCAGGGTGAGTATTGCGTGACTGAGAACCTATGCTTCGCCTTGTGTTCTGGCACTGAGAGTCAGGGAAGTCGGGAAGAATTTCGGAATAGTTAAGAATGCCTCGGTAGGACTTATACGGACGCTGATTGTACGTCAAACTGTCCCTTTCAAGGCACAGAAGTCATAGGCAACACCCGAAGTTCGAGCTCGGCGGAAAACGTAGTTGCTCGCGCTAGCCGTGGGGACCGACTTTTGAAAGTGACTGTACATTAGGCCGGCCCTTATTTTTCAGAATTGCGAAAAGTTATGTTTTCCTGGTCTCAAAATGATCCAAATGGTGTTCATATTCACGTGTTAAAATTTGTTTACTTTAAAATAACGGCAACCCGTGCCCCAAGGGCCATAAGTACTAAGGACCCTCAATTGAGTTTTTGGGGCCGAAAAAGCACTATTTCTATGTAAAACGTAAAAGTACGGTCCTTCAGAACCGATTTTCTGTTTGTTTTAACCTATCTCTAAGCGTTTAGGAGATATCGCCCGTCGTAATGCAATCTCCCCCCTAGGGCGCCACCCCGCACCGCGGCACCACTGATGTATGTCCCGCACCACTTACTAGAGACTTCCCCTCAACCCCCTCCCCTCCCTCGGCAAAGACTTTGCTCCTGATGACAAGATTTACATGCTAGTGGTACAGTATTGAATAGGTTGTTCCTCTTGTGTCATGATTAATGTTTTTAAAGCCTATAATGTCAATTTTAACCCTTCAACGCCGTCCTATGTATTGGGTACCGACCTCTTAAACCTTGATTTTTTGCCGCCAAACGGCCGCGAACCATTCCAGCAGGCTTTGTTCCAAAGTGCTCTTTATGTACAAAATATTATAAGCATGTGATACAATTGTGTCAATGAATTATAAAGGAATGAAGGGAATGAGCAGGGCTTCCAGGGCTCCAACAGTTGATAGAAATATTCAAGGAAGACGAAATGAGGTAGTCAGTTCACGGATGTAGATCACTGTAGAGAGATAGAGATAGTTCTTGTGTATAGTGCGCAAAGGGTAGGAAGTGCTAAGTTTTTTAGGATGTAAGGAGAAAAGTGGTGAAATAAATACTTTATCATGAACGTGACGTTCATTTTAAGAATAGACCAACAAGGAAAGGCATGTAATCAAGACTAAATCCAGGCATTGAACTGGTTGGAACAGAAAGTGAAGAAATACTCGGCTCAAATTTACCGACAGTGAGAGAAGTACTATGTGCTTTCTCTATCTCCTATTGGGTTCGAAATTTTTAAGACTTAGTGGGAGAAAAACCGTGAGAAATGCGTCTCATCCATAGTATAAAACTAGAATTCCTGTTTTTACGGAAAATAAGGCGATTGAAATGTTATAAAAATGACGCAAAGAATGGATGAAGGTGCAACGGCATAAAGAGAACGCGAACTACGGTGGATATGAAGAGAATCTTTCGTAACAAAACTTGATGATTTGCTTGACATTATAAGGAGCGCACAGTGGTCCCAAATCGAAAAAAGCTGGCCAAAAGTCGTTTTTTCGAATTTTTTCAAGGAATTTTTGGACCTTATGTTCGGATTCTGCAGGATATGGTCTACAAAGTTCACTACTAAGTTAGTATTTTTGTTCATCAGAGCAGCTGCAGTGATCCGTCAAACATGGAGCATTCACCGTAAAAATCACAGTTGCGTGAAATCGGTCGATTTTGAGGAAGTTCAGCGTCATGCAGGACACCTTTACGCGATATATTTGGCCAAAAAACATTTTTAACTACAAATATAAACATTATTACATAGTGGGACATAAATTTAATTCGGATTTTACTATATTTACTATTTTATATATATTTTGTAACTTATAGTGTTTTTTACCCGAATTTTCAAATAAAATGTACAATATCGTTTAGAGAGGCACGTGAATGCACGGTGTCTTTTACACCAATACAAAGGGAAAAGTATATTCAACGCAGTAGTGAAGAAAATTTTTGCTACTAGTTGCTACTCCGACCTCAGCATTGATTTAACTATAATGATGCAATGCGCTGACGCGGGCGGCGGCCTGGCTGGCGCGTGGTAGAGCTCGAGGAAATCCAGTATTTATAGGTGTTATTCAACATTGTTGGATATTTTATTTCTACAAAAAATATTTACCCTATGAATAAACATCTCTTGCCATACGTAGAACATTTTATCATTAATAGTTTCCACTTGACCTTACCTTTTATTTACGCGTGCCCATGCTCTCATAAAAATTGCTTAAGGGCTCAAGCGGAAGGATATATTTATGGAACGAAAGTTTGCAGCTGTGCTTATAGTAATCCTCAAAAACTTGAATGCATTCAAAACAAAAAAGAATCCCTCAAATGCTACTCCACCCTTTCCTTCCGTTAGACGGATTAGTTTTCGCCCTCACGCGGCACATTGTCCCTCTGCCGCCTCCTTAGCGGCCTCCTCAACCGCATGCAGGGCAAACGACTGCCGAAAAGTCCTAGGCTATTTATTGCGCCCATTGGGAAAACACATCCACCGCTCTCTGTACACTTGTTAAGAATTGCACTTTGGCCACCGGGGATGAACGGAGTAAGCCTTTTCACCCTACAAACGTGATATTTCTTAGAAAATGGAGATAATAGCATCGCGAACCTCACACTGTGGAACCCCCAAATTACTTCTAGACTTCACTTGCCCGAAATTTTCCCGCGAAAACTCAGTTTTACACAGATTTTGCCAAACGAAAGACATGAAAGTTAGTTTCCTCAAGCGTGAAGATCGAGTCTTGAAAAAGTCGAGTATCCTCGAACTTTTTAAAGACTTGTGGGGTTGAAGAAGAGTGCCCATAGTGTTTTAGTTAGATAACTCTGAAAATTTTCACGCGTCTTGAGATGCATGAAAAATTTCTTGAAAGTGGAAAAGGGTCCGTATCGTTAAAAAACAAATACTTATTGGATTACTGCAGCAACAAGTTAGAGTTAGATGAGGACGTTAATTCAAAATTTATCCTAAAAAAATTGCGGAGAAGTGTTTTTTCTCTCAAATTATCTTCGCCGGTGAAAGAAAAGAAAAAGAAATGACAGGTTTTTTAGAAGAAAGTTCGCTGATTGCCTAAATTAGAAGTTGAAATTTCCTCCGCCTTTATTTAAACGTCAGCCTATTGCATCCAGTAAGTATTTAATGTGGAATTTGTGATGAATTTAGAGTGATATTCATTCTACTTAATTCAATATGTTAGTCAAAATTGCTAATTTTGAAGGTTCATCAGGTTTATTGAAATTGGTCGACCAAAACAATTTGAGAAGTCCAGTGAAAGGGCCTAGAGAAGGAAAACGGAGGATCTTAAAGCTAGCACCTCGCCAATAGAGCATCAATGAGTTATAGAAGCAAAGGTGATGAGTTCGTGGCGAAAATAATAAATGAGGTGACAACAACCACACTCTCAAGAGCTCGGCGAGTGTTATCGAAATGCAGAGCCAAGGATGTGAGGCAAAGTAAAATCTCCCACGAAGAAGCCCTTTCCATGATCGTTTCTGGTAATTTCACGAAACATCAGTACTTGCTCCTCCGACGGACATCTAAAGAAGCTGCCCTTCCTATTGTCCACTTGTCCGAGGAGGCAATGGGGGCGAGGAATAAGGACATAAGAAGATTCAGGGAGCACCATGCAAGGAAATTTTCCTGGATAGCAACGAATGAAGACCTGTTTAAAAGATTACTCCTAACTTCAGATGCAATGATATCAAGTGTTTCTAAGGCTCAAAGAAGGAAATTACTTCAATTACCAGTCGAGGTAAAGACTTTATTAATCCTGGAAGAATTGAGTGGATGACGACTGTGATGAGGATTTGTCGGGTAGTGATTATGAATGTATTTAAATTTTTTTCGTAACAATGACTGAGAAAGATAAGGAGAAATGTTAACTTATTTTTTTGATAGTTAAAAAAGCCCAAATTAATGGAAAATCTCAGTTAATTTTTCGTACCAAATAATGTGCTCGTTAAATTGATGCCTCACTGCGTAAAGAGCTTATTGCAAGCGTATCAATAAATTTGGCGTTTAACTTGAGTTATAGGAGTTATGAAATATTGTTTATAACATTCCAATGATTTACAATAATGCCTCCGTTGAAACTTGCGAAATAAAGAACCCCGTTTAAAATTGCTTCGAAATCCATTGGCACGTTACAAGGAACTATAAAATTGTCTACTTAATGAGAATTAGATATTATAATTTTTAAACAATTAATGCAGTACAATAATATTAATGATATACTTATAATATAAATTTCCAATGAATGTTAACTTATTTTTCGTATCAAATACGATCAAACATATGAGAAAGTAGAAAATGTTCTCTTGGTTCATTCAAAATCAGTTGTTCAAAATGTGTCCAAAAATAAACAATGCAGTCATTTTATATGCATTCATGTATGTTTTAAATAACTAATTCAGTTTTATGATATGTATATTTTTATATACTATCACCAGTATAATCTCAAATTCCAATGTTAAAAAAATTAATTGTTTAAACAAAATGTGAAATAACAATAAAATTATTGCAAATACATAAAAAATAGTTATAAATTCAGAATAAGCGGGTCAAAAACAATAAGAATAGACCTTTAGGTCAAATATATACATAATAACAATAGCGTAATTAATTTTGGCCAGCTTTTTTCGATTTGGGACCACTGTGGAGCGGTACCATTGAATTTTTGACGCGCGAGGAGGAAAGTGCAGTTAATCTCTCGGATAAATGTGCTTGGGCTGAAGAAATAAAGTTCTTACGAAAATAAGGAAGAGAACGAAATGCAGTTATTGGTGGAATAGATTTCAATATATTCAAGAAGAAATGAAAAGATGTGGTTCTCCGCTCCTTTTGTTGCATTAGCTCCCATCAGTGACCCGTAGTTCCTACAAAGACTTGTTAATTACGAAAGTGTTAACCTAGACATAGCGAAAGCAGCACAAAAGAGGTGTTCAAACTACTTGTGGTACATGAGTGAGGAGTTGGTAGGCCTGTCCTTCTTTGACGGATCCATTTCTAGGTGTGAAAAAAAACGTGATACGCCGTATGTGGTCTTGTGTAGGAAAATATGATCCACCGAAGAAGGCATTAAACGTAAAGACATGACTAAGGTATCTACAGTATACCAAATTTTTTCACCACTAATTCGAGAAAGCTATTTAATGTATTGTAAATATGCATATGCATTCTTTGATGTGAACATACGAGAATGGGATGAACATACAAGAACGATTTGCAAATTATTCGGGGTCATCAAGTGGGAAATGATTGTGCAGCGAGAGGAGTGAAACTAATTCAAGATTTTTGGGCAGTCACGTTGAAGGAAGAGAGCTTTCAAAATTTATTACTAAGAGAGACTTTTCATCGCAATACAATCCTTACGTGCGGAAAGGCACTTTCATTGCCAAATGTAGGATGTCAGTGAAAAATCAGAAATACAATGAAAATCTATTTTATTTTGGTTAATGTACCGAAATTCATGGACAGAGTGAAAATAAATTGATCTCTTGGATTGGAAGTATTGTTATGGCAATTAAATTCTTTCTAAGGTAAGCACATTTCTTCAGAGGCTAGATCTTGACATCAGGAGCAAAGTCTTTGCCGAGGGAGGGGAGGGGGTTGAGGGGAAGTCTCTAGTAAGTGGTACGGGACATACATCAGCGGTGCCGCGGTGCGGGGTGGCGCCCTAGGGGGGAGATTGCATTACGACGGGCGATATCTCCTAAACGCTCAGAGATAGGTTAAAACAAACAGAAAATCGGCCCAAGAGGGCTGTACTTTTACGTTTTACATAGAAATAGTGCTTTTTCGGCCCCAAAAAACTCAATTGAGGGTCCTTAGTACTTAGGGCCCTTGGGGCACGGGTTGCCGTTATTTTAAAGTAACCAAATTTTAACACGTGAATATGAATACCATTTGGATCATTTTGAGACCAGGAAAACATAACTTTTCGCAATTCTGAAAAATAATGGCCGGCCTACTGTACATACACCTATCATGTAATAATTTTGGGACCTTTGATCCCTTGAACACTACTCAATACGGGCTTGGGTAAAAAAGAAATCTTAATCTGCCAACCACACACTAGACGTCCAGGCAGCAAAACTTCTGCTATATCGGCGTAACTTGAGACTCTCTAAAATGTTATGAAGTGAGACACTGACGAGTAATGCACCGCATTAATTATAAAACATACGATGCTGAAACCTATAAAAATATGGCAAATAATTAGCATATTTTACTACCCATAAATTTTGCTATTAATTTAACGCGTCATCATAACAAAACTCAAAAAGAAAGAAATTTTAGTGGACAGCAAAATAGTTTATTTATTTTAATACCCTGTTCCATATTATTTCACTCGATCTGTATCAATAAAAGAGTCGGTTAGAACCAAAATAGATACAGTGATTGCTCTTTATTACGCTGAATTTCATCATGCTACAGACACCATACAATGAAAATTAATATCATATTAGGAGAGGCTGCCTTTCTTAGCAATTCTGGGCTAAAGATAAGTTGTGAAAAAATGGGAATGAGACAGTGAGTGTACTCCCCTCCACTTCGTAGGTTTTAGGTGACTCCCTCGCCCATTTCAAAATTGGTTACGCAGTTTATTCGCGGCCTCATGTAATTGAGAAATAAATATCATTGCGCCCACAGTGCCCAAAGGTTAACCTTACACCTAGCTCAACTACTTTGCCTTACTAAAACCATAGAGTAAGTATATAGAGAGGGCTCACCGCACGTACAGAAATCGTATTCGTTTTTGGTGTAGTTATGAAACAATCAGATGGCGAGGAACGATTTTTTGCTATTTTTTGAATTTGCTCGTTCCGCAAGTCTAAAAATATATTCTGAAGAAGAAAGGGTAGCTACGCTCAGTGGAGACATTGGTTAGTCGATTTTGTTTATAAAAATTATTATAAAAATATTTCCTCGAATTTCGTCTAGTAACTTGACATTTTCGAGTTCATATTCCTAATCCATATGCCGGAAGTAAAAATCAATCGCCTGCTAACTTTCGTATCTTAAGATATAGATCCTTTTATGCTGAATATGAAATTTGGATAAAACTATAAATTTAGTTTTTGTGAAAGAATTGTACCTTTATCTCGATTACGAGGGAAGTTATGAATTTTTAATGACCACACCTCGTCTGCCTTTCCTTACTGGCCTGAGTCTGCGCTGAAAGCTCCCACCTCCCAAGGAGACGGTTTTGCCATGAGAATGAGATAGGTTGGCGAGGTGAGGCTGCTGTTCTGACGAGGAAGAAATTTTCCGTGAGGGAAGATTTTTTCGCTTCAAGAGACAGCATAAATCCTACTGATGTTCATCGATTCGTTGAACGATCAACATATCGAATGAAATACATTTCGCGTAGTGTGCTTCAGAACTTAAGTTAGGAATAAACCCACTTTCGTGAAGCGTAAAAGAACAGTATGTGCCGGAAATGGCAATAAAATAGGACTAAGAGGTTGGATCTCTATGCTGAAAAATAATGTTGCACTGTTTGCCTTTCGCTAACGGTCATAGCCTCTTCACCACCTTAGGTAACAAAAACTTGAAAAGTATTTGGTAATCAATTCTTAAGCGCGCTGCTGCAAACTAACACAAGTGGTATTCATCAGAAGTAGCATAATATTTTAGGGAATAATGGTGGTCGGTGACCTTGATTTGTTTGCTTGATAGCGGGATGAGTAATGGCCCTTTCTGTTACCACGTCGAAAATGAAAGGTTTCTTTCGGCTCTACCGGGTTTCTACTTCGGGTCTTACGTATGGTGGCGGGGATCATCTAATGAATGATTTTATCTTCCCTTGAGAACTTAGTTTAATCATAGTTGTGATAATCGTCGTCTCGTCATTACCAAGACGCACTGTCGTTTGAGGAAAGTTTTGTTTTAAGCCTGAGTCGGTTCACATTGAGTTGAGGTTGTGAAAGGTAAAAAAAAATAGCGGCTGCAAGCGGGTTCACTCATTGCTTAAATTCTTGCCGTCGGGATATGAATCCCTTCCGCCAGGGGCCGAAAAACGAAATATCCAAGGATGGATTTTACGCAGTGAGCATTTATACAGCAATATCAAATGGAGTATTTTTAGCATGTTCCGATTGTAAGTTGTTGCGGCACAAGAAAAAAATTGGCAATTCATAGCTTTTGATTGTCAATAATGTTTTCAAGAACCAAATTCTGCAGTCGCCAGAGGAATGCCTTGATCTGCACTCTCTTCCGGCCTATCGGACGAATCGTACACTGATGGGCAGCTATCATGCATGTGTGCCAGCTATTATCTGAATCTCAGGCGTTATAAACACGTGGGGCCAATATTTTAGATGGAAACTGCCTCGCCTTCCTCTAGATGACCGTAAAGGCCGCTATACAGGGTGAATGATCATGCGAATATTGTTGAGTGCACTCACTTTTGGTTTGAAAAAGAACGTTTGCTGCTGCTCCTACCTCTCCTTCTTTCACCTTCAACTCTACTATCTCTTTCCTCGCCCCTTCCCCTCTTCGTTGCTTTCTTACATTTCTGCTCATAGAGGGTCGCTTGTTCTTGACCTTATCTGGGATTTTGCTACGGCCGCCGTATTGTACTTGTTTTTGTGGAATCGGCTAAGGTGAATGTAGACTTTTAGAGATTTATAATACATATATCCCTCATTTCGTGCCGCTTGATTTTCCCCTGAAATGCGTTTGTTTTTCGTGAAATGTTACGATAAATCTAAATTTTTTCGGCAAAATTTATCGATTCCATTATTATCGATGTTCCGTTTAAAAATGTAATTTTTCATTCAATTTTTTTAAAGAATACGTTCATGATTAACTTTTCCTCAATTTTTTTCTATTTTCTAAACCATCTGTACGTTGAATTATTATTTCTTTTAAAAGTCGATGCATTTCCTTGACGAAATGCAATGAACTTAAAATTGGCAAAAAAATGATATCCCAATGTGCCCTACGATCCTCACACTTTTCCCCTCAATTGTTTATATTTTCGCGAAATTCATTCATATTTTACTTATTTGCAATTTTTATATAAGATGTTATTTCGCCATATATACATTCATGTTTGCCTGAGGAACTCACTTCTGCATCTCTCATGCTAAATATTCGACGTAAAGTCTGTTTAAAATCTTGGATAAGGTTAGTTCGATGTTGGCGTCGCGGTCAAATAAGGCAGGGAAGTACAGTCCATGTTCTGTCACGATCTTGGCCCATTAAAAATGAGAAATCATAACTGTATTTTTTTAGTTTAGTCGTCATCGCCGTCATCTCAGCTCTTTCTCCATTATGAACGACTAACATCTTTCTTTTACGACCATGGTTTCTATAATTTATTAATATTTATCATTATCTGCTAATGGGATCCGTAACGTAACGCGTAAATATTCCGTTCATGCTGTATCCTTGCCCACTCATTCTTCCTCTGCCGTCTCCTCCTTTCCTCGTCTGGACACGTACTTCGATAGTCTTAACACACTATAGTCGGAACATTTTAATAAACCGAACGACCTTCATCCGTCGTGTCGTCAGTTTGTCTGTACTAATTATGGATTTTCATATGTTGATGCTACAATAAAACATTTAAAGGCAAATAGAAAAGGATTTTCTTTGATTCTAGTTATATGTTACCCCACTCTTATTACAACTAGCAATAAAATAAGGGGTTGGTTTTATTATAATTTCAATGTCAGCTAATATGCTGTTTTACTTATTTCGATGATGGAATAAAACTTTAAATTAAATTCTCCATCTTTGAATCCTCCCACAGTCTTTATAATATCGTTCATCATAACCAGTTAGGGTAAATACAGCACAGAGCGGACCCATTTCCCCAGGTGGTTTTTGTGAATTTGGTTTGTGAATGACGGAGCGAAATTTTATTAGTGTAGTCGCTTTTTTATGTTATTTTATGGAGTATTTGCACAATGAGTTACTTCATCCTAACCAATCAATCAACTTACTCCCTAAAGAGTACGCATTTGAGGAAATTATTCTATTTAACCACATATACTCATTAAGTAATGAAGATAGAATTTTAATTTTCATTCGCAAAGATCAAGTTGAATTAGGCATATAGACTCCGTGGTACTTAAAAATGGCGAGAGGTGAGAAAACCACTCATTAAAAAAGGTATTAAAACGAAAATGGTTGAGTGGTTGATTAGTGAAACGGTTGAAATTATGAATGAGGTGCTAAAAGATGACAAAACATTAACAAATTTATACGCAAATTAGGTGCACGCAGCGGGTTATTTTTTTCACATGAATCCGAAGTGAGGTGAGGAAGTCTGTGACGAAAGATTACCCGAATTCGAGCGGAAAAGTTGAGACAGTGAAACCTTACATATACCAGGAATTCTAGCAGCGACGATTCGCATCAATATAGCAATTTATGCTATTTTACAGAATATCGATTAATTTTTCTATTTTATGAGCTGGTGGGTCAGCGAATGGAAGTGGAACTCAATTTTCTTCTAACATCATTACTAATCGGCGAGATAATAACGATGAGAAAATGATATTTCATACGTTAAATGTAAACTGGCAATAAAATAACTTCAATAAAAACCGTCAGAAATCCCACCACGACTTGAAGAGGCAATACAGAATAAAACCTGAATTCCATCACGCAAATGATTGGTCACGAAAGCAAAGAAGCATTGCGGTACTACCTAATGACTTTATGATAAGCCTTATTTTATTATCACAAATAATATTATCACACTTCCGCGCATTTATTTCCTGGAAGAAATCCAAGTTACTTTTTCATTTATGAAATTCACCTTCGGCATATTTAAGCCTGATGCTAGAGAGCCTTATTCGATTATATTCAGAAACAAATTTATAATAATTACATTCACGTTGACTAAAAATGTTGTCATACTTCAAGTAAGTGCAAGGGGGAGGATAACTTTTACAAAAAAACTTGTTTAGAAATGGAAAATTATTCACCAAGATATGGTACTATCCATTTAATTTTAATTTCACAAACTTCGACAACACGTGTTTCGAGTAGGTACATCAAGTACTAATAAACAGTATCAGATTGCGAGCCAATCCAAACACATGTAGTAGAAGCTTGTAAAAATTAAAATCAAGTGAATATTACGATATCTTTGTTTATCATTCAATATGCTGTTCCATGGTATCTCTCCCGGAAAAGTTGACTTCGGAAATTGAAAATGAATTACGCCAAATTGAAAAAATATTGAAGAATCGATTTCGAGCGATCTTATTACTCTTTCCAGACTCCATTTCAGTCTCCTGCGATCCTCAACGCCTTCATGTACATACTTATATGAGGAATACTATACAAACAGGGGCGCTGCTAAGAATTAAGGCTAGGGGGGGGTTAATTGCAACTAATACTTAGGGGTGTGGGGGTACTGCATACCCGCCAGGGTAAGCGGGATTTGCAGGGACCCTCCTAAAGAAAAAAATTTAAGATTAATGGTTAAAAATGGCGAGTTTTACGGCTTTCTGAGGGATATTTGATTAATCTTGACACTATTTTCAAAGTAATCCTAATCCAATTAAGTAAAATGGATTAAACTTAAATATTTCTCTGAGCTCCGGGGGGGGGGGGGGGTAGGATTTATCACCCAAACCCCCCCCCCCCCTCGCTACGCTACTGCATACAAACATTTCTGCAGATAAACCGGTGTCGAGTAGGGATAGCGTCGGTAGGAAGGGTAGCAGATCTCATTCACGCCGGAAACGGCGCGGTGCGGATAGGAGGGGAAATAATATCATCAAAGGGATGGCGACGAGTACAAGTGAAAGGTGTTGAGAGATATCACATAAGCGGAAATCACTCTGGTCGAGCGATAGGGAGCGAATGAAAAAAAATGAAATGGGTAGGGCGAAGAGATCCAACGGGAAAAGTATGAAAGCAAATATGTACAAAAAATTGACGAAGATTTGACAGATGAACAAGTGACGAATCTGCGCCGCATCGCGGGCAGCAGTGAACTGCGTAGATTCCCGCAAGAGCTGGTTTCGGCAAAAAATACAGAGGCCCCAAAGACCGAAAAAAATACTGCAAACCAGGAAAAATGTGCCTCGAAACGTCAACAAGATAACTTCTTCAACGCACATTCCCCCTTGAAGACCGTGAGAATTCCGTGACGCATTTCAAAGTGGTCGGTGATTTCAAGAAACCCAGCATCTGATAATGACGGAGGCCCATTGAAATTCGGAGAGTAACCTTATCTCCGTGGCCAAGCCAATGATTGCAAAAGGATATTTATTCCCGTAGCGATTTACGTTTTCTTCAAGAATAGAAATCACCCAACGTCGATGGAAACGCATCCGGAGCCAACTGGGGTTCTTTTTTGGGGTAGCAACAACAACGGCCTCACAGAGAATCATTGAGGGCGGCTAAATCGCGTGATCTCCGTGAAGAACGGAAATAAACTTGCTCCGCGGGCTTACCTTTCACTCAATCCCTTTCGCTTGCAGTTTGAATCATAGGATATCACTCCTGAACGCGAACGGAGGATCGACCAACGAGATTGGGGATAGTAAGAGATAATGCCCACATCAAAAAAGGCTCTTTATCTATGACTGCGAGATGCTACATATAAAATTAAATTGATAGGGTTTTGAAAATATAGCATTCAAAGCGGAGCTACTGTTTTGCGAGCGTCACAAAACACAGTTTTTCATGAAAAGCCAGATAAAACCGTTTTTATATTGAAATAAATACTTGAAATTTTCTATGATTATTGAAATTTATTACGACATAGGTTCAAAAGTTACTAAATCATCTTCAGTGCTTCACCTTGAGAATGATGTTGCAACATTGAAACGTAGGACGTAATAAATTTCACAGTCGTGGAAAATTGTAAATAATTATTTCGTTTTTAACACCAGGATGAGTTTCCGATGATATTGACGAAAAGTATAAACAACTATCTTTTCTTCTCCAGTTCATTCCATTAAAACCAATCATGCACCTACCAAGATATAACGCTCCAAAGTCGGATATCTCGTATTTTTGCAAGGAAAATTGAGATTTAAAAAACTGAAATCAATGAAGGCTTCTTTCATTCCACCATAGGAGTAATTATCTCTCGGGATTTGCTAATATATATTTAATATGAAACAGTAAAATCTGTCTTTAGCGGTCACCGAGAGGGAATATTAAAGTATAGGCGGTGGCCACTGAATTACGATTAGGATTGATGGCCTAAAATCGGAATTGACAACCTAAGATAGGTAAGGGGTGAGTCGTTGAAGGATAGCGAGCCCTCTATGAAGTTGGAGGATCGAGAGTTAAGGATATACGTAGATGGATTTAGGAGGGGGGCGAGGGGCCACGTGCCCCCCCTCCCAGACGTTCAAAAATATACGAGCTTTTTATTGCAATATCAACAAATTTTATATTTTAATGCAAATGTTGTTTATGTGTAAATATTTATAAGTTTCATATTGAAATAATATTAACAACTTTCATATTGAAATAAAGAGTATATTTCGTACAGTAATTTTTGCATGCAGTTTTTAATTGCAAATACGTGAAGACCGTCTTCAGGTCAGATCCTTATGCCCCCCCCTCCCATAAAAAAATCCTTGATCAAACCTTGAGGAGATAGCAAAAAATCCTGAAAAAAGAACCTTGCAGGATTCTTGGTTATAATACTCACTAGTAATTTTTTTCTCCGATCAAAAGAAGAGCAAATCTCAAAAGATATTCCAGGGTTTCGTGGAGGTAAAAGCCGAGGGCTGGGCGCTGTGTTGGCCGTTGGCAGGGGAAGTTGTGACCGCCAGCCGTTGAAGGGGTGGTCGCTGAAAATAGATGGAATTTGCACAGTTATCAAGGGAAATATATTTGGCTACCTCATATGATCAACTGTGTTAGGCGAGATACGTTGGAAAAACATGTTGAATTTCAGTGAATAAAACATTTTGTTCCGTCCGTTTTTAATGGAAAACATTTGCCAAACAGAATGCGTTTGCAAGGCGCCAGCCACAATTAGATCGATTAGATAAACAAATTTAAGGGAAAATTAGCTCAATTACGGATAAAATTATCAAAAAAGATGAACATAGTGGATTTATGAAGCGATATTTTTAATTCCCTCATGTTCGAATCTCTTACTTTACGTAAGTCTTTAAGGTAGCAATTACTCCTCACCTTACGAATTAAGTTTTAATGGGGATATTTTTATGCACCCAAACTCCAAATAAAATGATGCAATCTCTTAATTTACCTAAGTCTTTAAGGTAGCAATTACTCCTTACCTTACGCATTAAGTTTTAATGGGGATATTTTAATGCACCCAAACTCCAGATAAAATGACGCAATCTCTTAATTCGAATCGGCAAATTGTGATCAGATTTCGATGAGTGACATGCAATCAAAACAGAGGTTATCTACACTTTCGATTATTCAGCAGGCTCCATTCCTTGAAGATTGATATTCATAAGGTATAGATAACGGGAGGTCCACACCATTTCTTTCAAAACATTAAAAATCACTACTATGTCCACTATCTCAAGAACAGAGATATCGGCAAAATTTCTGCTATCTCGCGATTTATTTTGAATGTCCGGAATATAAAGGAATATCTAAATTTCTTGACGTCTGTTTATGCATTGTCAAATTGAAATGAAGAGCAATACCGAAGAATATATATCATAGATATTCAAAAAAATATAATTGGGTACAGTTTACTTCCATATCAATTGCACTAATGGAACAAATTTACCAGATGTAAGCCTACATAGGAATCAAGTCCCATCGTATTCCATGCATTAACTTTGCCGTGCATTGGCTAGCAAAGGATAGGGATTTGAACCAAAAGTTTCTTAAAACAAGATAAAATTACATTATTCCTTAAATCACACTTAAATAAATAAATTAATAGTTAAAGCATCGTACCATTCGGCCTGTGACCACGTAGGAGCCGTTTTCCGGAGTATACAACCAATCTATGCATCTCCATGGGAAATATATCTATCAGAATAAACCCAAACCCAATGCATCATTTTGCAACAACTCTTTAAGAAGGATTACAAACACACAAAAATCCTTCCATAGCCGCAATAATAGAATAGCCAAAGTGTCTTTTCAGCAGAAATATTATCAAGAGATTGATAAATAAAGCAAATAAAATTACCGTTAACTGCAGTTTTTCATGAAAGCCGAAAAAATTTCCTTACATCTGACGAAGCCTGCAACCATTAAACTTTGCTTATTATTTCTACCTCAAGGTTAGCATGCCTCCATCTTAATCATCCCATCAACTAGGCCAGTTACTCTTCCCCTTCACCGACTTTCAGGCACTAAAACTGATTTTTACAGACACCATCAATACGTTTTTATGCATGCAGAATTTTGAAGCACTAAATTAACTTACGATAGCGTCGATGCAATGGCAGATTTTCCCAGAGCTGTTCAACCCTGATTTCTACCCTCCAAAGAAGCTGGTACATTATATATATTCATACAAATTACAGCTAAAAATAAATGGTAATGAACGAACAGTTCCATTATACTTTTTTTATGACCATCTCGATTGTTTCCTCGATCGAACCAAGATTTAAAAACGATATCGATCAAATGCCAATTTTGACACAAGGGAAGACGCGTAAGAGGGATAATAATAAAAATAACTGCGGAAAATAAATAATAATAAACGAATAGTTGTATAGTACATTTCTTATAGCTATTTTTATTAAAAAAACTCGATTTTTTTCCCAATAAGAGATCGATCAAAAACCAATGTTGACTCAAGGGGAGACGCAAAAGAGGGAAGAGGAGAAAAGTAGCGAGGAAACGTGTACGCTTAGTACATCGCACGGTATCTCGTATATTACCTCACCGGGAAATTAGATGAAGATAAAAACTTTACGGGTTCCATATCTTTTACGCAATCTGCGCTTGGTCCAACCACCTATCACGGTGCTTTATCAGAATAATTACGGACAAATTAAAAAAACAGTGAATTGATTGAGGATGATACGATAGCGATTGAGATTACAGACGCGGAAAGTACAGAATCGAGTTAGAGTAAAATGGTCTTGAACTGTAGGTAGATAGACGGCAAGGAGAGATTAAGCACTTTACGGAGAAGGGGGAGTTAAGGCAGTTACTTGAGTTGATAAGATTGAATGAAGATATCAAGGGCTCAAGCGTAAAAGAAGTCCCGTTTTTTTGTGGACAAACGAATTAAAAAAAAACTAGTCACTGCAACACCGGAGTGCGTATATTGAAGTTATTACGTACGCAAGCACTCCTAAATTTAAAAAAAGCTATTAACATAAGGCCACTATAACGGAGATCAGTAATCTATAGCTGTCCTCAGAATTTTCTCCAGTTAATTGCTTTTACCCAAATCTTTTTTTTTATGTAGAGAATCTTTACAGACGAAAATACATCTGCGAGTTTAATGAGCGAGACAATTTTTCCTGGGGTTTCATAGAGGGTTTATTCAATGACTTTTTGTCGTATCTCGTATCGTTCACCACAAATATTTGTACGAATCAGTCAGTGGGTGGTCAAAGGGTTTTATAGTATAGTGCTGATTATTACTCGCTTTCTCCATTATTTTCCCTGCCCCCTTTATACCTATTAGAATACTTAATGCCATCAAATGCCAAAAGTAGCGTTAAATCCAAAATTTTATGGGCTAAGAAAACTTCTCTTTTTACAGAAAGAAAAGTACTAAGAGGGAATATGAAAAAATATAACGGAAAAATGAAGAAAAAGAAAAATTACGAAAGCGAGTCAATAAATAAGGCGAAAAACTGAATTGAGGCAAAAAGAATCAAAGTAACTTTCCGAAATTTTTATTTAACTTTTCCACATATTCCCCCTGTATGTACATTAAGGCACTTATCCCATCTCTTTACAAGCCCTTCAAAGCCAGCAGCAAAGTAGTCTTTCGGTTGCTGTCGCAGCCAACGGGTAACATCATATATTACCACATCATCTTTATCAAAATGACGGCCACCCTAATGATTTTTTGGGGACCCAAAACAGATGAAAATCACTGGGGGCTAAGTCAGGACTGTACGCTAGATGGATCTGCTGGCAAAAAGAGGCGCACGTAATTTTAAAAAGTATAAGGCACCCACACGTTTGCGACTTATTTGACTCATCATCGTATTTACATATTTACACTTACAAGACAATTGACACGCCAATTGATTGACTAGGATGCAACATCATTTCTGGTCCCGTTGGCATAAGGAGTACCTACCTGTCCATTCTCCAGGTGAAATCCAAGTGGACCCTGCACCTCCACCCAGGTCAAGAATGCGTTCTAGTAGCGCCTCCTTATGCTTCGTTCACATTGGGTGCTTTCCATTCATTGACACACGTCGACACAAGTCGACTTGCGTCGTGGATTTCGTGTTCCATTCGGTGTGTGTCGCCGACTGTTGTGACACAAGTCAACAAACGGTAACGCTCAGGAATAGGAGAGTTATAAACAAATGACGCGAGTAGACACAAGTCGACGCGTGAGTCGCATGAATGGAAAGCACCCATTACGATTGTCCGAGCGATCGTCCTTACGATAGTTGGCCGAACTAGCCGTGTAAATGCATGTCCTGACAATAGTTCACGTAGTTCCGAACGTTGCCACTTTACGATGGTTAGGCGCTGGGAGACCGGAAACGGAAGCAACAAGAGAAAGACGAAAAGCTCGTGAACCACAATTTTTTTCATGGATTTGTCCTCGGAAGGAAGAATATGTGAGGATGAAAAATTATTCGGTATATATACGTTGAACACAGTAGTATCTTGTCCTTGCATACCTCAACAGCTTTGCTAACCGTTGATATCCCGCTCACTTTAGATGTCAGCACTAGAGGGCAGCACAGGTTTGAACCATCGTCGTGTGAATGCACGATAGTTCCGACAATCGCTGGAACAATTGTAACGTGAATGAGGCTTTAGGCGCGTCAGCGAAATACCCGACCTCGAGGGTATTACCATAGAGTAAGTATATATATATACTTACTCTATGGTATTACCCAGGGTTGTATCAGGGATCACTCCCGACGCCTCTGGCTAACATCTCGCCAACCCTTAAAGAAAACATTTGAAATCTAAATATTTAATTTAATCATGGTAAATGCATTTCACATTGGTTTAGTTTGCAAACAGAGATGAACTTGAAGAAAGATTTAGTGCTTGAAGAAAGATTTAGTGCTTTAGATTTTTTTAATAGAATGCCTGAAAAGTTCTCGGGATTGCCACCGGGTTAGAACTACATTACTGCCGACGTTTTGATGTCCGACTCGGCCACTGTCCCCAGGGCTGTGAGTGTCGACAAAAGGAAAATTCTCACTATACATCATCATTGACTCGGCTCGACAAATAATGGCATCTTCTGTTCTGAATGGCGCGTCGCAGCTTGGCAATGGTTACACCGTAGGCTTCTGAGTTGATCGCCATTCTTCGTGTCATAAAGTGAATTAGCAAATAACCGCACCTGTACCAGAACACCGTTGCCATGATTTTGCGTCACAACAAAGTTTGTGATCAAAGATTGCCGGCCTGAGCAATCATCATGGTGAGCATTTTCGCGGACATCTTTGAATTCTCGGTATCATTTCCGCACTTTACCTTCGCTCATTGCATTAGCACCATATACTTCACAAAGCTGACGGTGAATGTCTGCAGCCGACATGTTTCTTGCAGTCAAAAATCGTATCACTGACCGAATCTCACACGCGACGGGCGATTCAATAATCTAAAACATTTAAAGATCCACAGTAAAGCTACATACAAGATAGCTAGATATAGAACTGCAAATGATACGTGGTTGTTCGCAAGGAATGACGGGAGGCGGCGAGCACATTCGTTGTAGACGTCACGCGAACTACAACAGTGTACGGCACAACGACCCTAACTTAAAAAACAGCCCCCGTACTATTGAAACATAAATTACTGTTGGGAAATAAAAGACGTAAAATTAACCTATTCTGAATTTAAAATAAACAGATTAGACCGGAAATGCTAAGGGAAGTCGTCGCCACTGGGGAGGATACGCGCTTTGTGATAGGACGACTTAGTCCTTGATGCGGACGCTACATGCGACCGTTGCCATAGAAGGGAAGAGGTCATATCAAACAAGGTCGTCACCGCGGGAGAAATTACGAGTGAAAGGGGCCAACACTGATTGCACCGAATGAGGGAGCGCCGATAGGATGGGTTAAGTGTGGAGACAGAAATGCGACCGCCCGCACCGTCGAGTAGCCGCTGGGATGCGCGAATCTTGATGACGCACGGCTTCGCGTCACCGATGGGAACACAAATATTGCAATAGAGAGTTCTCGAGTCCCCTTCCAGATGAGTTGACCAGTGGCGCAGCAAGGGGGGGTATTTGGGGGATAAACCCTCCCCCAAAGAGCTTAGAAATTTTTTAAGAAGTTTAATCTATTTTACCAAATTGGATTCATAATTCTTACAGAATAGTGTAAGTATTAATAAAATATCCCTCAGAAAACCGTAAAACTCACCATTTTGACCCATATACCTTAAAATTTTCTGGGGGAGGCCTCCCCACTTACCCCTCGGGCTCCCCTGTATTAGTTGCGCCTAACAAGAGCGTACCCAGGATCAAAACTAGGGGGGGGGGCAAGCCATGGTCGTTCAAGCTGTAACGTTTTACATTTTAGCATGGAAAAGGTTAATGAAACCAACGTTTTAAGAAAATTATAACAGCACTTTATTAGTTTTTTAAATTATTCGTTCAAACAAACATTTTAGTTACATCTCTTAAACTAATATTAAAGAAAAATTGTAGAAAACTTTCGATTTAACCCTGTCTGACTTTCCTTAACAACCTTAAGCAATTTTTGCTTCTAGGGGGGGGGCAGCTGACCCCTCCTGCCCCACGCTGGGTACGCCCATGGCGCCTAAAACCCCCTTAGTCTTAATTCCTAGCTGTGCCCCTGGTGTTGACAACCACTGCGCATTTAAATCCATTTACAAAACCCGCCACTCACGTCGCTGACGGGCAGAGCGAACCGAATTCAGCGGTTTAAAAAGGCATATTTAGGGATGTTCACCGTAATATACAGCGTGAAAAATTGTGTCACGGAATTTTTAACACAGAATAGCTGATGCCCATATGAGCCAAAATTACTGATGATGTTTAGGTTGAAAACGGACATGTAACTTTTTTTAAGTACGAAAAAGACAGAACAACTACTTTTTAAAACATTTTTAAACTGCAAAAACTTTAAGCCAAGCGCTCCGATCAGCCGCGCGTTTGCCCTGTTGATGGATACTATGGACAACTTATCACTTCGAATGCCGCTGGAGATCGCAAGGCATCCGGAAACAGGGCAAGGGGAATTCCACTGAAAATGGATGATCATACGAAAAAAAAATATCCTTCGCGCTGAAAATTACAGTGAAAGCAGTTCTTCTCTAACTTGCGTATTATTCGTAAAATTCCAATTTGAAAATTGTCTTTGAATCTTGCGCTCCAAACGACCCATCGCCATGTTGGCTGATCGTGACGTCAGAGTCCAGTACACAATACGTTTACGTGGTGCCAGTAGAGAGTGGACTATTTGTCCCAGTTTTAGAAAAACCTATGTATCTCTCTGCACAATTTATTTTTTTAATATGTTAATTTCATCATCAGTCATGTGAAATATTTATCCTAAATAACTGACAGGTTTAAAGAATGTATGCATGCTGGAAGATGCATCATAGTCTAGACAAATAGCACTTATTACTTTTTCATCATCCTTATCTACGGCGATTTCCACAGTATTAGAAAATTACTAAATTAATCTACCTTCAGCATGTTCCCAGAATGCGTCTTTTCGAAGTCGGAGTCAACCATTGCGCAATACACGCACCGTAAGACTATTAAACTATTCACAACTGTTTTCACACACCCTTCAAGTTATGAATCAGTATGATCGTAGATACTGTTATCGTCGTTACTGTTTTGTTATTGCCATGGAGCGAATCTGCTTACTCGCATTCTGACGTCACAGGGCGTTCTTGAGGCGCGAAAGAATTTAGTAATTTTTGAGAACTTTGAAGCTCTCTCGCAACAAGAGTATTGAGAATTATGAAGTCATATTTCGCATGCGTCAATAAATTTATTTTACTTATCTAGACATGTAAAAAAATTACCTTTTTAATTTTATGAGAGTACCCCATTAGAGCATTACGCTCAAAGTTTCTATAGTTTAACAATGGTGCATTTTTTATTTTAACATCATAATATTTATTTCCAACTGGCTTCAGCTATCATGGGTTAAAATCTCGTAAAGGTCCACTCTGTATGCCCTGAAAATTTCAAGACGACAGCATAAGTTTTTGAAACAAAGTCAAAGGGGATCGGATAGTTGTGGTGGCTAGAATTTTGGCTTCCCAACCCGTGAGTTCGGGTTCAAATCCCGATGGTGGCAGAAAATTTTCAGAGATTGACCGATCCCTTCTTGAATGTACTGTAGAAGGAATTTCAAGCTCAGTCTGTCGGATGGGTCGTTAAGCTGTAATCCCCTTGGCGCCTTTCGTTAAGAGCAGGCTAATGCCGACGCCAGGTTTCTCTCCACCCGTCGTTCCATACCATTCCCTTACAGCGTAAATGACCTCATCTGTCGGTCGCCTCCTCCAATTACCTACCACAAAGTCAAACGTCACGTTTGGTGTTATACGTCACCAAAAAGGCCCGGACGAGCGTGAGTAATTTGTCCTCTTAACCTTCAAAGAAGACAAAGGATCTCCCAGCGTCACTCCGAAACAAAAGTATTTAAAATCTCCGATGATAGACCAAGGAGGATTCTTACGCACGTGAAAGGAGAAGGCATTGCGTCCATCGTAAGGGGTCACGCGTTGCAACGAGGGAACGGAGGAGAGAGTTAAATTGGCCGAGATGAGTGTTCATGATGGTAGTCGTCGTGGGTCGGCACGACGGCGGGGCGATTCGCGGAACTCGGCGGAGAGACAATTGGTGGGAGGCCCGGAACAATTCGCATTGTTCCCATTCGTGACGTCCTCATCACGGGCCGACATGCACGCCGTTGCAGACACGTACTCCAGCCAACACCGGAAGCAGAATGCAAGGGCGCGAGGAGGTTTTGCACAACCACCAGCGATGGAACGGTGCGAGGGATATTGTGTGATCGTAAAAATAACAAGGCGTGAAAACATCCCAGTTTGCGATTTCGTACTAAAGCCCGTAAGACACTTCCCAATTTATTGGCCAATCCATTGGATATTGGATTGTGGTCCAATTGACACACACCAATTTCTAGGCCAATATCCTTTTCACAATATTGGACACAATTTCTCGCCCAATTTGGAATTTAGAACAGGTTCTACTTTCTCGCGGACAATCTCCGATCAGAAGTCAGTTTTGTTGACTCCTGGTGTAAATATTGATACGTGTCATACGGTTCGCAATGGCCAATATTTAAAAAAAATATTGCTCGCCGATTTATTGGCCAATTAACCCATTAATCCCCAGCGTTGCGTAAACGCAACATTATTGAATCCTAATTCTCAGAGCAAGTCTCTATTTAATAATATTTTTTCTTCGATTTACTAACCTTTTCAAGTATCTCCAGTCCTAATTTTGTCATTTCCACCAACATTTTCATTTATACATAATTGTATTTTTATGACTGATGGCGTTTGGCATAAAAATCGATGCGCACACACGAGACACCCTAGGAAAAATGACATACCCCAGCATGTCCGTTGAAAGGCAGAATGGGGAATTACCTCCGAAGGAATACTGATAACTCCCGGCGAAGATGCCGAGTGGGCAAATCAAGATAAAATGTAAAAGATGTAACCTGAGTTTCAGAAATTACTTTTTTTGTATCTATTTACCGGAGTTTTTCCATCGTTGCGTATACGCAGCATTGTGAAAATCATAAAATGTGATGAACATATTTTTATTCCAAAAATTCATCTAAATTAGCCCTTTCGCGCCGGACCTTCGTTGAAGGAAATTCTTCCTCAATACGAGTCTCTTGAAAGTTTTCTTTACTCCTCTGTAGGAAGCCTTTCCGCGTCGACTAAAGGCAGTGGGTCCCTCCTGAAACATTTTTGGACCCAACTCGGTGGGGCGCCGATCCTTTTCCTTGGCCTCTGTCCCAGACCCTAGAGGGATTAAAAGCCCCTTCCTAGCACGAGTCCGCGGTCAACTAGCTAAAATATTAACGCAGAATATATGCAAATATTTGTTGTTCGTATCGATTTTTTTAAATTCAAAATGAATTTCGTGTTTTTTTCTGAGCGTGCAGAAATTTTAAACGAAGTTCTAACGTTTATATAGACGGATTTAGTATAGTTACTAGTTGTTCTATAACTCTGTTGATATTAACGTAAGAATTTCGTTTGAAATTTCCGTGTGGTCAGCTAAAAAAGATGAATTCATTTCTAGCATTGGATTTCAAAAGTAAGCAACAAATATTTTTTTGGAAAACACACTGCAAATAACAGTAGTTGACCGCGTGGAGAGGATAGGAAAGGGTCGACCTGAGCGGCCGAAGAAGGGGCTGGCTCGTGCTAAGGCGGATCACAAGGGGCGACCGCGTCCGTGGGTCTATTGTGTCCGCCACGGTCACTTTTTTCGACCTGTGCCGCACAGGCGCGGCATTCGTTGGTTAGGGTAAGAACATTCAAAACGCACTGGTGTGGCATTCGTAGTTGAGGAAAAAAAATCCTCGCCGCACAGGTGCGGGATTCGGCGCGAAAGGGTTAGGCCAAAATAAATCGGAGAATGCGAAACACCCGAAGTTAAAAACCCTATATAGACTCTGGAGAATAATGCGTTAATAGGGTGGTTTCCTATTATTTTTTTATTGCCTAAATCGAAACATTATTACTCCTAGGAGTACGTATTTCACGCTTTTACATTTTTAAATGACGATATCTATTTTTCGCGATCAAATGAAAAGTGAAAAATTTCAAGCGCGCGAAAACGCGACGCGTAAGTAGGAATGAAGGGAAAAAGTCCGTACGACGCATTTCTGGTTCCCCCTCCCGCCTGGTAGGTGACCTTGATCGAGGCTCAGAGCGCTGATAGGACGCAGAATGCTAACGGGTAGCTGAGTATCTTCCTGTCTGGTAGCGCATGGCTTAAAAAAGGTTTATTAATACCCTATCAATCGAAGAAAACTTTCCGACCTTAGCCAGTTTTAATAGGTGATTATTAATACATGTTTCCCTGAGCTCTGTGACTCATGCATGCATTGGTAGCCTCTGACGATGCATAACTCCTATCCTCTCGTGTAGAAACTAGGTCCCTGTGACGTCACGTGGAGTGGCATCGCATGGGCGCCAATCTGGCCTTTTTCAAATGAGGATAAAATTTGACCCTTGCCATTCGTCTAAACCGGTATTTCAAAAACCAAATAATTTGTGTATTTTGAATACACTAATGGTGGGTAACGAATCGCCATCAATGCCTTTTGTTTTCTTTGATGAAGGAAACTACCCTATTGGAAAGTGTCATGCGGGCTTATTCCTGCTTCCGCACGACAAGCTGCCTATCTCCCTCCGTATTATTACTCATGAACGTGGTTCAATTTCTTCTCCTTCCCCGATTACAAATCATCCATCAATCACTATCTTCATCAGCCAAGACCGATAGCCAATAATTTTAATTATTGCTTGTTTACTAAAGACGGTGTTCATTATCCTGTAAAATGAGACATGATTGAAATCAAGTTAACTGCACAATGCTGGCCAGGGGGGCAGGTAGAAATTAAGTCTAGGGAGGTGTTTAAGCGCAACTAATACTGAAGGATCTGGAGGGTATCTAATACCCACCAGGGCAAGCGGGAGGTGCAGCGACCCTCCCCCAGAAATTTTTTAAGATAAATGGTACAAAATGGTGAGTTTTACGGCTATGTGAATAGTTCGATGGCTTGTTTGTGAGTCATCCGTCCGCCTAATATTTATAGGGTGGTTTCCTATTATTTTTATTGCCTAAATCGAAAGATTATTACTAATGGTGTACGCATTTCACGCTCTTAGATTTTTAAAGGACGATATCTATTTTTCGCGATTAAACGAAAAGTGAAAAATTTCAAGCGCGCGAAAACGCGACGACTAAGTCTGAATGCTGAGAAAAGCCCATGCAACGTATTTCTGGCTCCCGCTGCCGCCGTTTGAGGTGACCTTGGGGTGAGGCTTTGAGCGCCGCTACGATGCAGGCAGCGGGTAGCAGAGTACCCAGCTAGCAGGTAGCGCTTGGCTTAAATAAGGATTATTATTTTTCTCATAATTAAACCACGAAAATAAAAAGGGACTGGAAGTGAAATATATACCATTTCACTATATGGAGAGAGTTATGCATTTCAAGTGTCATCTGAAGTGCTTCTTTCTCCAAAAGCTCTCATTTTCATCGCGATACTTCGGTATATGGCTGATTTTACCATGAAGGAATATTATAATTTTATAATACCTACCATGAAATTTAAAATTCTCATACGGTTTTTCAGGAGAGACCGTGTAAATTGCAGTTATAATAGCCAAAAAATGTATTCACCATAAAAATAGTCCGTCCAATAAAACGTACTCACCATAAAAAACCGTCCAATTAAAAAATACATAAAAATAGGAAGAATACGAAAATAACTCGTCACTGATCCAAATTTCCCCTAAAAAATTAATTGGTTTGATTATTGCAGAAATTAAGCAAAATATATCGCATATTAAATTATACGAAAAAATCGCATAATTTGGAGAAATGAGGTATGATTCATAAAGAAAAATAAAAAAAAAACGTATTCCATTCTTTTCGTAGGGGTCGTTCATGAATTATTAACCCAAACCATTAACTTCGCTGAAAATAAATATACGGTGTTGCACTGTGGCAGTTGAAATCCTTGGTCGAAAAATCTGCGAAGGTTGCCGCCCCATTGAAAATTTCAAGACGCCATAAGTTATCAAATAAAAAGAGGCGGAAAAAGAATCCGGCTTAGCAGCAGAAACTGAACTGCCGAGTAGATACTCTGGTGATGAGAGAAGAAAAACTGGTTCATAGCGTTTATAACGGAATCAAACTGAAAAAAATCGACTCAGCATTTTTGGAATTTTTTCCAACGTGATGATGAAAAGAGTAAACTTCTTTAGTAATTACCAACGCTTTTGTGAAACATACAGCGACCATAGTTTCACCGAGTACCACGAAAATGACACTCATTAGTCGCAATCTGAGTTGGTGGATGTTTCGTTACAGTATAAACGATAGATTCTAAAGAAGTATTTTTCTTCCATAACCATAAAACCAAGCAGGAAAAAAATAGCAAACTATGCAAAATAATGATAGATAAAACGCGAGAGTCGCTATTTTAACCCATTTCCACCCAGAAAACTTTATGCTTGCGATAGTGAAGATGTTTGGGTATGTTGTTTCTTATGGTAGTCTTTAGTAAGCGATAAATATTTTGGTGATACATCAACTCGTATGACCCGTAGTCACATAGCAACGCTGGGTTGAAACAAGCACAGAATCTAATATTGTTCAATTTCTCCGAGTGACCTTGATGGATAGGATGAATATTCAGTGCAAGCATATTCTTGTTTGAACGAACGACGAAATAATCGATACAATGCCATTTCATGTTTACTTTAATGATTCTTGCAGGAAATTTACTGACAATTGACGTCCATTTTGAATTTCCGTTTGATAACCATGGTCCTTATATACATATACACATATGTATATAAGGGCCTTGTTGATAACCATCTGTTTATGTTAATGGACTTATTTTTACCGGCTTCAAAAATAAACTGTGAAGTGGATTAAGTAATTTCAAGCATCAACAACATATTTGTTACAATTCAGCATCAAAAATACAGTGCGGGTTTTCTTCAAGGGCCTCATACGCTCAGAATGATCGGATGTAGTCATACGTCTACGGTGGGCGGAAACGGATTAAGAGGTTAGCCAGCTTTCCTTAACATAATGAATCTTCTAATTACAGCTCTCTCCACGAAAAATGGGTTCGTATTACAAAACCGAATAGGAGATTATTTAGAAGCAAATTTAAATCCATTGGATTTCACCTCCAAACGCTTCATCCGTTTAAACAGCAATAGATCAACGTTTTCAATGCTTAATGAAGTAGCAATAGGGTGGTTTCCTATTATTTTTTTATTGCCTAAATCGAAAGATTATTACTCCTGGAGTAAGTATTTCACGCTTTTAGATTTTTAAATTACGACATCTATTTTTCGCGATTAAATGAAAAGTGTAAATTTTCAAGCGCGCGAAAACGCGACGGGTAAGTATGAATGCCGGGAAATCTCTCCGTGTGACGTATTTCTGGTTCCAGCTGCCGCCCTGTGAGGTGACCTTGACGCAAGGCTTAGCGCTGATACGACGCAGGCTGCTAGCGGGTAGCTGAGTACCCTGCTGCCTGGTAGCGCTTGGCTTAAATAAGGATTATTAATACCTTATTAAACGAAGAAAACTTTCCGACCTTAGCCAGTTTTAATAGGTGATTATTAAGACATGTTTCCCTGAGCTCTGCGCCTCATGCATGCATTGGTAATCTCAGACGATGTATAACTCCTATCTTCTCGTATAGAAACTAGGTCCCTGTGACGTCACGTGGAGTGGCATCGCATGGGCGCCAATCTGGCCCTTTTCAAATGAGGATAAAAATGGACCATTGCCATTCGTCTAAACCGGTATTTCTAAAACGAAATAATTTGTATATTATGAATGCAGTAATGGTGGGTAACGAATCGCAATCAATGCCTTTCGTTTTCTTTGATGAAGGAAACTACCCTATTTGTCGTGGCTAACCTTCGAGATATTAAAATAAACTCTTGTAATTTTCCACGAATATGGAAATTCTTCATTACATTCGTGGAAAATTGCGAGTGTTTATTTCAATATGGAAAAATTCCACTAGATCACGATTGGATCTTCGGATTGTATAACCTTTGAGAGACCTTCGTCCGCATTTTATTCGTCGCGACGACTCATTCTTTCGTCGTTTCGATCAAAATACCGTGGATTTCATGAACATGATGGCAAAATTACGTACCATTCCTCTCTCTTTCGTTATGTTCTTTGCTGGCTACGCTGAGTGAGTTAGCTTTAATGCACTTCCGCATATATTTCGGAGACAAGCACACCGAGGTTAAATAGTGACCTTGAAAGAACAAACACTATTATAAACTCGCTTTTAAAGAGGAGCATTTTAGCCGAACACGTCAGCCAGCGCTAAATTGAAAATATCAGCGCTTTCGCGTTTCCTGGCGGCCCCCATCCCAGTGAAAGTAATAATCGCGGAAGGAGAAATCCAAGCAGACCACCCAACTCCATTACGCAGCGACATCAGCCCCTATTCAGGAAATTTAAGAACAATGCGCAATAGTACACATATATGTATACCGTTCCATACGATTAGGATTCCAGGATTAACTTCTGCTATAGTCTTTTATATTGGCAAAGAGCTGTGGGGTAGCCGGGAATTTCGTTCGGGGGGGTGGTCCAAAACAAGGGGGGAAAATTTTTGAAAAACAGGGTACTAAGTAATGGGTTTTAAACTAATGTTAACATTTTTCATAATCGAAAAAACTTTGGCAGTATGGAACTCCGAACGATTTTAAGTTAATTCTAGAAGCGTTTTACTTATGACATGACTTTTATTGTCATCTGTCTGCTTTGACTCACTAAATTTTGATTAATTGATTAAAATTTTGAAACATTTGATTTGACTGTAAAAAAAATGCACTCAGATTCGAATTTGAGTGCAATGTTTAACTATTTTCTAGAGACATGTCAATGATGAAGTCATTCGGCGAGTTTTCTGGCTGTCTCTCCGCAGTGTACACTAGGCGGGAGAATAAATTGAGGCAGTTTAGTTAATGAGATAGCAACCAACCTTAAACTAACCACTTACGGTCAGAAATGAATTGAGCGTGTGGCGCGGACGACGCGCAATTGCCCTATCTGCGCAGTACCCCCTTGTCGCTTGTATGGTGTTTTTACTGAAGTCGAAAAAAAAACTCCCTCGTACTCATGGCCTGATAATTTTAAGACGATCGAGTAAGATTTAAAGGAGAAATTAGGGATGTGATCCGATACGAAAAAGCACTTTAAAGCACGAAATTTCAATAGTTTCGGACCGCTGTCACTTTAAGGCACTAAAGCGAAGAGGTACGAAACCGAAAAGGCACTTAACCGAAATTGCACGAAATGGGATGGTACAAAACCTCCTCAAATCCGAAATGGCACTTTAAGGAAAAAAACTGCCAATCCGAAAAGGCACGATAGTTTCGTGCCATATAGTGGAATACAGTTTCGGATCTTACATTTCACTAACACAAAACCGAGAAACACACCACGAAAAAAATCGAAATACAACCGCTAAAGCGGGAGTGATGAGTGCTCTTATTAGCACCTCAATATATTTACACGATATTTTAAGTTAGAGCGGAGAAAATCTACATCCACATATTACCCCGCAAGCCGCCTCTACAGGCGTGTGTCAGGGGCTGTTCGCACTCCAACCATTAACAAAAAATAGGAAATGTGCCTTCTAAGTTCTGCGTAGCATTTCTTTAAGTCCTTCAACAGGTGGGGAGAAGCTTGAGCAGGTAGAGCTATTCAACTATTTAAGCAGCACATTAGAGGAAAACGGATACAGTAGTAAGGACATCAGAAGGCGAATTGCATTAGTAAAGGAGGCGTTCACGAACAGGAAGGAGCCTCTGAGGAGTACGCAATTTGAGACTTTAAAGAAAAGGTTAGTGAAGAGTTTGATCTGGAGTGTAGCTCTCTACGGTGCAGAAACGTGGACACTGGGGAAAGGAGACGAGAGAAGATTGGAGGCATTCGAGATGTGGGTATGGAGAAGAATGGAGAAGGTGAAATGGACGGAGAGGAAAAGGAACGACGAAGTGCTGGACATGGTGAGTGAGGAGAGGCAGCTTTTAGATGAGATACGGAGGAGACAGAAGGTATGGATGGGAGGAGTACTTGAAAAGAGGGGAGGGATGTTGAAAACGGTGTCAGAGGGTAGAATGTTTGGTAAACGAGGCCGAGAAAGGAAAAGGATTTTTTGATAGAATGAAAGGGAGTAGGCGTTACAGGGAATTGAAGAAGGCAGTGCTGGACGGAAAGAGAGGCTCCCAGATCACTTCTTTATTACTCCATGGAAACCTTAACCTTAATCGGTAGAATACTATTTAGAAAATTGTTCGGGGGGAAAAATCCCATACCTATCCGTTTGGCTTAAAATCTCTCTTTAATTAATCGTTTCTGTCGGACCTGAAAATATAGCGGGTTTTGAAATATGATCTTGTTCTTTCATGCTTTTGTTCTTTAGGCCTACAATCAACTCAGCCGGTGGAAAACCAGAGAAGACGGCTCAAGTATAGTGTGGTTCTTATATGATGTTCTCCTTGTCGCTCTGAAAGATTTCCTTTCTCAATCTCTCAGTCAATCTAAGCCTAGCGCGCAGCCCCTGGGTTAATTTGTTAAACATCTGTGCAACGCTCACCACTCGCCCGGAGTAGTATCAGGACTATCGCAGTCTATTATTGTAATAGAATATTATTTTCCTGTTTTTGTCGCTCCGCTAACTAATCACTGGAGCAAAAGTTGGCAAAGCATTGAAGTTTTGGCAGCTGAAAGGGATACCTTAAGTTGTTGGTGCAATTAACGCCTCTCATCTCATGACTGCGGCCATAAGATAGAATGATTATGGACAATAGGACTGTTTATGTGACGTGAAATTATCTCTGTAGAGGAAGCCACATCGTTAATCATCGCTGATAAATTTATTACGCAATTATGACCGCAAGATAAAGCAATGTACATCAACAAATCTGAACATAGTCTTACATTCTTTGAGATGTAAAAAATGCATACCTTAATTGGCTCATTTGCATGCACTTGCTTTCTTCATAAATATCATATGGAAACGTGTGCCTAAAGGTTTTACGACAAGAGAGAATGGCGCAGGCAGGAATTGCGCTGGCGGGGGTCTAGAACCGGGAAATATTTTTTTTTTAATCAGGGTAATAAGGAGAGGGTTTTTAACTAATCTTAACACTTTTCATTATCGAAGAAACTTAATTTTTAAAAAGAAAACTTTTTTAAATACACGATTTTTTTATATGTATTTTGTTCTCTTTTATGATGCAGCAAATCAATTGTGATTTATCCAAATAAACATAAGTATTGGCTTGTAGTTTTTCCGGAGCTTCAAACTCTTTCAAAAAGATGATTAAGGCTTGGAAAACAACGGCGAAGAGCATTAGTTAATTTATTACGATGGAGCATGCTTCAGCAATTTGTTTATGTACCTTAATATTTCGAGGGGAAGGGGTACGGACCCCCCGGGCTCCACCCCCCTTGCTACGCCACTGACAAGAGAGGCGAGAGCATCGTGAACCTATATCAGACGAGATCAAGGCCGGGATATCCTCGAAGAGGGCAGATATACCTTCTTATTTGCCAGCCCAATGCCACAGGTTCCAGCCCACCATGTTACCGAGTGCAACTGACCGCATGCTTTCGTCACGTTTCCTTCGCGCGATACGAAAATAAGATCGAAACAATCGGAACATGTGATTAGTTTATGACGGCAAAGACCTCGAAATCTTTGCTCGTAAAGACGGGATCAGAGCGAGAAAACACATTAAAGGCGTCATTACGAGCCAAACTGGAAAATTCCATACAGTATAACTGAGTAAGTAAGTCGCTAGTTATTACAGATCGGAAAAAATCGATACCGCAATTATATTTATGTCTTTAATGAAGGCCTCCGTGATTGTGAACGACACGAGTTGATTATCCATAAAAATAACCATAAAGAACAAGATTGCAACCCTTTTTCAATACAAGGTAAATGACGAAAGATGTAAGCTCACAACCCGAGGCATGACACTTGAAATAATGCTGTAAAAACCCTCAGCTGAGAACAAAGAACAATATTCTTTAAGACTTTGTAGCATCTCAAAATCGTTACACAATCCAGACTGCTAACATCATATTTAAAATGACAATTGAGATCATATTTAAATTGACTATGTTATAAATGGCCATTGGCGATAAGAACAATACGTGTGTCTGCAAAAATTTATGTTGGTTGGTTTCATTAAATATTAGTAAGCTATCACAGAGATTTTTATTCTCAAACTTAAAGCATTCCGATGTTGTTTTCGAAGACCTCGCGCAACAAACAGGCATCTGAAAACGTTACGAAGTATGCATCCGATACAGACGTGAATAACATTCAAGAAAAGTATAAGGAGAAATACCGCGATGCTACGATCCATAGAGCACACGAAGGCATTCGATGTTACATCAACAAATTAAGATCTTTGAAAAATACGTTCTGTATATTTGGGGAATATTTTATGTATTTTATTAAAAAAATTGAAAGCAAGCTACAGACAAAATATATTTATAAGTCACATCGGGGAAAAGTAAAAAACTCCACCTATCCGTTAAAAAAAGAAGCATTGCAACAATGATAAGCTCATGTTGAAGCATTGTAAAGTGAAGATTCCGGTGCGAGCTTCAAAGTGTAGTACTTAGATCTTTTGAATTTTTCAACTTGAATGCCAACTATTTTTTTCTATTGTACTTTCTAACATTGATTGCAAATATAAAAATTCTTTACTCGTTCAAGATCTCGGAGTTTAAGTACAAATCAGAATAATCATATGTTTGAAAAGTTATCTCCGCTCATACATACAAAATTTAAATCAGCTCCAGCTCAATAAAGTGGTTCACCTACCATATAACTGCATTCTCTACCTTCTCACGTACTTTATGTTGGTCTCTCATGGCTAAAATCCCTAATGTTTGAGTATCGTAATTTGCGAGACCTATTAAAAAAGTCAAGTAAATTGTGACTGTTCGTATCCGACACGGATTGAGGAGAAGAAGAAGCTCTCTTACTTACTAAAAGAAGAAGCTCGATTTTCTCCGTTCTTCGATTTGGCAATAATGCCTTGTGTATATTTGTTATCTTTCTAACTTAAGTACGATAAAGTAAGCTATGACAACGACGTTGCATTTATGATTATTACCAGCTCCCCTTGGAAAAAATTAGCACTAAACGAATAAAATCACTGTGACGAATAGGTTAAAAATATATCTTACCGTGGTAGGTATATTTATCCGTCTGAGTCACACCATATATTTTGTTCAACCTACAAATGTAGGCTACAAGTTGCCTTTTAAGTGGAAGTAACTCATTTTGCATGGCTATAATGAACCTCAATAACAGTAATCTAACAAGGCATATATGTATACATGCTTATGGAAACACTTTGATGATGTAATGATTTTAGCATTAGGAGACCAACATACAGAACGTAGGAAATTAGAGAATGCAGTTATGTGGCAAGTAAAACAGTTTATTGAGCTTGAGCTGATATACATAATATAAATATGAGCGGATGTACATTCTCGTAAGTGTGAGTGGAGATAAATTCTCAAGCTTCGGAATACTCTAACATACCGTTACGAACAAAACGCAGGCGAACGTAGCATTCATATTCATGGATACTTTACGGGGTAGTAATAGAAAATTAATTAAGACGGAAACGGAATAGGTTAATAAATTATACGGACGATAAACTCACTTGGGCGTTCAGGAAAAAGTTCTCACCAAGGCTGAGATCGAGTTCCACCATCGCAATTAGCAATTCATAACTTGTGTCTTGGGTCACTTTCGAAGGATGGGATTTTTACGACTTAAGTCCACAATCACAGAGATTAGAGAGTAAAATCCGACAGGTGACAACAGAAGTCAAGTCATAAATAATTCACTGAAGGATTAAGTTTAAATCAATCGCAGTTCCAACCTGCACTCTACACGTGGGTCAAGTCGATGAAAGGAAGCTTGAGGCCGAAGGGATGTAAACAATAAAACGTAAATAAATACTTTTTATGGATTGAATTCTAGGGACTGAATTTAATGCCGGCCTTAATCAAGAAAGAATTTAAGAGAGAGATATATTTCATGAACCGATGCTCAACTTATTCTTGAAGACAGTGCTGAGAGTGAAATCACATTTTTCACAGAAGTAATCGTTAAATATTAAAATGAAACACTAAAATGTGATTATGACTGTCTCAAGATGTTCCGTAGCTGTAAACTTGAGCAACTTTAGAGAATTTAGAACATGTTTTTATATTTGTCAAGGAAAAATGACATGGTGATCCAATACGTCATTCGAAATTGTACTTAAATATAGCATTTTTACAACATAGTTTTATTGTATTTTTTCTGAAAAATGTATAACATTCAATCTTGGTCTAAGCTAAGGTCATAATTTCATATTTTAATGTGTTGATCAAGAATTTTTATATTTTTGATGGAAAAATAGTATGGTGATCCAATACGCTATTGGAAATTGCACTTCAATATAGCATTTTATCATGGATTTCCAATCATAGTTTCTGAAAAATGTATATCTTGCAATCTCGGTCCAAGTTTAGGTCATAGTTTAACTTTTACAAGTGTTAATTGAGATAAGTCTTTATTTCAAGATATATTTTTTTTTAATCTTCACAAGAAACCGATAGGTGAAAATCGTAGATACACTTGTTAATAGCACAGAATTGAGCAAGCAATTTTACATCCAGGTCTCAATGGAAAAAAATGCAGCGGCGTCCCTAGGCGATGTGCCAGCAGTGCATTGAGAAATAACCTCTCTCATTGTTTACAATTCGATAAGCATAATATTCTTTGCGAGAGAAACTCAATAAAGATGCGACCTACGGCAAAAAAATTACAAACCCTTCAAAATGTCAAACTACTATCGACTGAAGCTAGTGACTCCTAAGTTATCTAACAGATTTATTATCGCCGATGTGTTTTCCTTCACAAAAATCCTCTTGGCAACAGAGACATAACTTACATCAAAGCCTTAGAAAGCCATGAAAAAGAAATTAGAATTATGGAAGTAATATTGTTGCCCTGGTGTGTTTAAGGGTAAGTGTAGTGAGAGATTATTCAATTAACAAGAGAAGTTACCCAAGTATCATACCAGATGGCGCTCAAACTTTGCAGTGGGATAGAAAAATGAAATTTTAAGAGATAAATGTGATTCTTTAAGCGTCTCAAAGTGTTCCGAGGCTGTTATGATTGAGGAATTTAGATAATTTAGAACATATTTTATGTATGAACTTTTCTTGGAACTCCGCGCGGGTAAGATTTTGTAAGAGCGCCGACATTTCGGGTACCGACTCGCTACCCATTCTCACGGCTACGGCTACCAGCACGGAATCCCGAGAAAATTTTATTAATTCTGTTTGCCTGAAAAATGTTAAATCTTACATATTTTTATGTTTGTGGTGAGAAAATAGTATAGTGACTCGATACGTCATTCGAAATCGCACCTCAAAATAGCAACTAATTTAAATCGAATGTTGAAGCACGTACGTGGTGTAAGGGCTCCTAATAATGAAAGACACTTTGTTTCCTCCACAAGTTTATTAAAAAATTTCTATTTTATTACCAGTTTCGGCTATTTCACCGTTATCAAATACAGAAAATATATGTTTGGGGCCGGTTTATACATACTATGGTTGTTTATGTGGGGGGTGGGGGATGTTTGGTTTCAGGCTGGGATTGGTAATTACTGGAGGAGAACGGGGGGGGGGGCACACAGTTCGTCAAGTGGGTTGTGCGGGTGGGGGATTTGGGAGGGTGATGAGTAATAACGTGGATGGGTCGGGAAAGGTCATGTCATTAACTAGGATTCCATTTGTAGCTATCTCCCAAATTTCTAAGGCATCCATCCTCCTTCCTTTACTGGTAAAATGGAGTATATCTGGGTCGAAACTACATGATCATTAATGGTGTAATAGCCGAAACCGGTAATAAAATAGAAAAAAATTATAGACTTGAGGAAGAAACAGTGTCTTTCATTATAAACATTAACTAATTTAAGTATACTGGGACTAGCCACGATGACAACTTTACGGAATCACTCGCAATACATAAATTTTGCGAAAAATCCACATAGAAAAATCATTCACCTTGATTGGGATTCGAACCCAGATCCCCCGATTTCTGGTCGAGTGCTTTAGCTAGTTAATACTGTCACTGGACAAAAATACTCAGGTTGGTTTGACGCAGCTCTCCACTCAATTCTCCTCTCAGCTAATCTTTTCACACCTACATATTTCTTCTCTTTCACATCCTTCTTTATCTGTTCCATAAGTTTAATACGATGTCTTCCTTTTCCGTTCTTGCCACCTAGTTGTTCCTCGACGATTGTCTTCATCAAGCCATCGTGTCTCAAGATATGGCCTATAAGCTTGCTCCATCTTCTTATCAAGGTTCTCATGAAGTTTCTCTTCTCTCCTACTCTTATTAGGACTTTCTCATTACTTACTCGGTCGATCCATTTGATCCTCATTATTCTTCACAAGCACCACATTTTGAAGGCCTCTATCCTTGCTTTCTAATTTTTCATCCAAGTAATGCATTTGACTTTAATTGCATTGGACATATTTTTTTAAGAAGTTGGGATGTAGAATGGAGGGTTTCCAACGTTCCATTTTTACCCAGGGTCTTATGCTATGCCACGCCTTCTACCAGTTTCTTTCTAGAGTAATGAACATTTATAAAACAAAAATTATTCTACCTTTTCTAATACATGTAAGTATTGCCACTAAAGTACAACTAAGAGTGACCACAAAAGCGGTAATGATTTTACGGGCGTAGTGAAATAATGCGAGCGGTAAAGCACGAGTGTCACTGTCAGTGAATTTTAATGACGAAGTCTCAAAATAAAAATATCCAATATCTATCTATTTTATTAAAAAATAGATGATTCTTGAAGGACATTTACAGAAGATTGTTCGAAGTTTATGCAAGTACCGAGGAAAACGTTAGAAAATTCGGAAAAAGGCGGGAAACGAACGACGGCAGAGGAAAACTCGCAGATATTAGGGCATGACAAGACTCGCTCTACGATTATTAACGAGGATAAGCAGGATGTGCTTTGGTTGAAAAGAAAATTGTACTCGAGAGAAATATAAATAAAAATTTAAACCAAGTGGATAAAGAGCATACTGTGGGAAAAACGGCTTTTGACGGCGTAATAGAGGATGTCAGAGAAGTGGTGTGAACTGTGTGATTGCCTGGTTAGGGGAGATAAACAATGTTGAATGAGGTTAAAAGGCGCTCAACGTAGGGCGAACGCTGAAATTTGTACCAGAATCTGTTATCACACACTCGTTTGAGTCAATTATAATCCCGAGTCCAATTCATTAAATTTTAATCAGATACCATTTGATTAAAAATTAATGAAATGAGGAACATACAAAATTTACCCACTCCACCCTTCCTCCCCCGCCTACATACTCCACCTCCCCTCCCATTCCTACTGCCCCCTGACTTGACGCTGCTACCCAAGCCCCCTTAACCTCCCCACCCTACCACCCAATCCATGACGCTGTCAACCATTCCCCTAACTTTCCCTCCTCCCTCTTGACTACTATGCATGTGGGAACAATTCTATCAAAAGTGCCTGACGATGATACCATGTATTCGAAACAGGTCGCAGTATTTATTAAATTGTGGAACCTGCCATTGTCTTTCCTTTTTTGATTCATCATGAAGGAGTTCCATCATGTTTCGCCTGACACGATTGAATTTACAAAATTTAAGCATTTGGTTCTCCCAAGAAATCAAGTACTAATCTAGGGAAACTTACGGCTTTCATACGTCACTTTTCGGTATTTCACGCCTAATTAAGCCAATGAATGTGAAATGCAAAAATCAGATTATAGTTCAAGTTAAATATTCTAATCGCAATTGTGCCTTGGAAATTGAGCGCGAGGTTGGCAACTGGCCCGAGATTTAAATTCTTGAGCGACTAATCTACCGGGGTATATGAGAGACCGATTGATGTTCTGCCGTCAGAAAAATGATCTACCTCAGCAATTAGATGAGAAATGTCTCCATTAACTTACCAATTAATTTTCCAAATCGACCGAATTTATTTCGCATTACGAATGAAGAACGTCTACCCAGGTAGAATAAGTCAGAAATCCATAAAACAGACTCAGATTAATACGATAGAATAGCCCAGACGAAAAGAATCCCAGCAAAAGAAAAATCTACTAACAGCGGGAAATTTAAACAATGCAGTAAGGAAACAGTTAATCGGAACTTACACATGAAGTACGTATGTCTATGGAAGTGAGGCATGGACAATTACATCCGCTGAGAAATCAAGGATAGAGGCCTTCGAATTGTGGAGCTAGAGAAGAATTAATAAGGATCAAATGGATTGACCGAGTAAGTACTGTAGAATTCCTAAGAAGAGTAAGAGAGAAGTGATGCCTAATGAAAACTTGAAGAAGGAAAAACCTTATCGACCACGATGGCCTGATGAAGACAATTGTCGAGGCACAAGTTCATCGCAAGAATGGAAGTGAAAGACCTCGAATGAAATACATGGAGAAGGTAAAGAAGGATGAGAAAGAGAAGGAATACGTAGGTGTGAAAATATTAGCTGATAGGAGCATTGAGCTGCGTCAAACAAACCTTAAAATTATTACGGAGGCTTCCGCGGTTAGTTGATTGGTGATGGTTTCCCGGGTTTACAGATGCAACAATGGAATTTGTATCAACGCGGTGTAAACCCGGAAAACCATCACCAAACCTTAGGATTGTTGACCAGTGAAGGTGATGACGACAAATATAAGAGCCAATCCGTTTTCATTGTTTTCAGAGCTTCCGTTTTCTCGTTTAGTCGATGGAGAAACATCTAATATCTGAGCCCTTTCTAAAAATAAGGGTTGTGGAGAATTGTTTACGTCACGTCTTTCTCTCGTCCAATTACAATGTCCCTCACCCAACAATTCCTTCCGTTTTTGATTTTAAGGTTTTCGCGGCGATTAGATGCATTATTACATTCCATCTTTCGTGCACGTGCGTGCTAAATATTTAACTCGACGTTTCGTTCTTCCTGCTGGGTTCGTCTTCAGTCTCCTGAAGGCGTTTCCAGCAAGTGAAACGAAATGTGGAGTTAACGACTTAACGACTTCGAGTTAATGATTGCAATTCCTATGTTATCCTATCTTGGTTCACACTCAGTTTCCTTTCGCGTAACTAACTTTCCTGTAAGGTATCCTCAACTCTACGATTTCCGGTAAATAGCTAACGGTAACCATTCGTTCCGTGGTAATAGAGGATAGGTACCTTAAGAATACGTTCAATCTTAAAAATAGTATTAAAACACTTTTTCCAGCAGAGCAACTACATTTTTATGAACTATCGAACCATTAGCTGGAAAAATACAGATATCTTTCATACACCCTGCACTACAGAAAAACATTACAAGAGAGATGAATGTGAACTAATAGTATTTGCAATCTCACAAATGGTATCGAAATGTTTCTTTAGGAACCGCAGCTAAGTATTTGTAAATACTCTGAACCATATGCTAAAAATATATACGGCAATCCTTTGGGCTGCTCCTCGATAAAATATCATTGCAGAATAGATCAGGGTATAATGAAGAAGCCTGCACTCGACAAAGGGAATATGATAACAAAAATTTCCTTTCACTGAGATGCACCATTTAAGATCAATGCAAAAGCGATCGAGAATTTTTTTGGGCCAGAGGATTGACTTGACTTTTGGTTTATTTAACGAGGCCCAGATGAGGCCACAATCCGGCCCCCTCTTCCCCTGGGCCTGGGCTCTTGATTGAGAGATTATGCATCGACACAAATGTGCAAGCAATCCACCAAGACGACCACATAATACATAGAGGAGGCTCAATTCCACCCCATTGAAGGTTCAAGACTGTTGCCACTTTGGTCGCATTTTAATCGGTTTTCAAAAATTTCCGCAGCGTGGCGATGAGTGCAATGCGATCCTCTTTTTTTTCAATATTTTGCAGTACATTGTTTGTAATAGGATAGTTTCCTTCATAAAAGAAAAACGAAAGGCATTGATTACGATTCGTCACCCACCATTAGTGTACTCATAATATACAAATTATTTGGTTTTAGAAATCCCAGTTTAGAGGAATATTAATGGTCAATTTTAATCCTCATTTGAAAAAGGTCAGATTAACGGCCATGCGATGCCACTCCACGTGACGTCACAGGGACCTAGATGCTATACGAGTAGTCAGGAGTTTTACATCGCCTGAGATTACCTATGCATTCCTGTGGCACAGAGCTCAGAGAAACATCTCTTAATAATCACCTATTTAAATTACCTATGGTCGGAAAGTTTCCTTCGTTTCATAGGGTATTTATAATCCTTATTCCAGCCAGGGGCTACCTGGTAGCGGGGTACTCTGTTACCTGCGAGCAGCCTCCATCGTATCGGCGCTCATAGCACCAAGGTGGCCTCACACGGCGGCGCCTGGAACCAGAATGACGTCACACGGGCTTTTCCCAGCATTCATACTTAACCGTCGTGATTTCGAACGCTTAAAACTTTTCAATTTTCATTTAATCGCGAAAAATAGATATCCTCATTTAAAAATCTAAAAGCGTGAAATATTTACTTCAGGAGTAATAATCTTTCCATTTAGGCAATTAAAAAAATAAGAAATCCACCTATTGCGAGGAATAGCATTGAAAGGGTATATTTTGATAGATCACATTATCGCGAGCATCTATTTCGATTACCACCACTAAATTATACCTATTTCCTCGTGAATATCGGATCCCAATGTCCGTCAGCGACGCGAGTGGCAAGTTTTGTAATCCCATATAAATGCGTGGTGGATGACAACACTTTAAAAAGGCCTTCTTTGGGACCCTCCACCGTGATATTCGAGCTATCCACCTTCAATTTTTTTTAAATACAACACTGTGATACTTACATTCAGAGGTGGATCCAGGATAGGGACAAAGGGGGGGATCTAAGTGGGGGTTAAAATTCCAGCAGTAGTGGGGGTCGGAAAAAAATTAACATCTATCTAGTGTAAATTGAATACCCAAGGGCGGGGAGGCTATAACCCCTTTAACAGGAAGAAATTAAGTTTCTAACCCGGTGGGAATCCCGAAATAGGTTCAACCATACAAGAATTTTGTCCCGCTAAAAATCTACTTATTCCATACGCATGTCGAATGCACGAATCGACCTGCGATGCCAGGAGAAATTGAACGGCACCTTTTACCTAATTTCTGTTTCCATTACTTCATTACGGTTAAAATTGGCAAAATGGGGGGGATTCATATTTTATTCTCATGGAAGATATAATCAGTATTCATACTTCTGCAAACTTCTAATTAATGAACCGTTTTTTCCTCGGGATTCCCCGATTACGTTAAAATAATCGTGACGTCACGCGCAACTGCTATCTCCTCTGTTGACGAATAAATCTTATGGTTTCACGGAAAATCAGTCAAATTGAGCGATACAGTCATTATCTGCCTATTTTATTTTAAATTACTTCCCTGAAATGAGATTCCGTACCTATCTGTCAGTGAAAAACGGTATTTACATACTTACGATTCATCCTTCAGACTCGTCGTTTTACTTTGAAGCGGAAATTACGTGGAGCAAAGTCCTTGGAAGTAAAATCGTCGATAGTAAATGGTCTCAAGAGGATAATAAATCTTGCCCGCATTAATTGAGTCGTAAGTATCAGGAAAATCTTTTCCGTCCAACTACTCATATGCAAAGTAATTTCGGTCCGATAATGGATTACTTTCATTGTAATAATAATAATTATTATAATAATTCCTTTCATGAAGTAATTCTTTCATTAAGAAAGTATTATAATTACATAATAATAAATAAGTAAAATAATTTTTTCGTGGATGATGCTGTATCTCAGATTAAAAAACTGCCACTGAGTCGTGATTACGGTCATTTCTCGCCGAATATACTATTTCTCCCAATTTAATGTCAAACTAATATTTATAGTACCTTAATAATAAAAATAATATTTATAGTACCTTAATAATAAATAATAACTCATTGGATGAAATACGAAAATAAAGAGCAAAGTCACCACTTCATATTTAATCAGTGAAATATTTCACGAGTAATAAACCATCTTAAGGTTACCATTATATTGAATATTACTCTCGGTTGTACTATTGACATACTTAAAGAAAGATGAAATTTACACTCTAATTTTGCTTTGAGACATACGTCAGGGTGTTGCTTAACTTTGACAGAGCATTTACATTACTGGCACTTACTTGTTTTTTTTTATTCCTTCCCTCGCATAAATGTAGGAATTGTACACTATGGCCCTTTCATTGAAAAGTTTGTAGACCCCTGTTGTGAACCATTTATTTCATTTGAAACTGGCGCCCGATCCACAAACGTGGGGTATTATTGGTCGATCGCTTTGGAGTGGCGTGAAGTTTTGAGATAGTACCTCTTGGAGTGAGTGACGCTCGATCTCCCCTTATCGTGAATTAGCGTCATCAAGGTCAAACGCACGGGAAGCGAGAAGTCTTGTTTACTTTGCTAATCATGGCATTCGTTCTTCATCTTTTATTGACTCTTTTAAAATCGGACGCCATTCGCTGGCGTGAGTAGGTATTTCCCAACGCCCCCCTGTGACCGCCGCTGACAGCGACACTTGAGATGAAGTCAATTTCAAAAGTGCGTAACTACCACGGGCGCACTTTGGATGTCTAGCTCACTATCCCGGGGCATCGTCCTCATTTGTAAAAGAATTAATGGCTGTGGCGAGAAATATATCATCGGGATCATCCCTCGGTGCGATACGTTAAGCAAAAAAATCAATCGATACGCTCATTTTTTGTTGCGGGAAGATAAGGAATCACTCTCACGCTAGTCGCATAAAAAAAGGGCGCCAAAGACGCCTGACCTCTCTCACCTTCGTCGGCAAATATTAAATCTACTCCTATATGTCTACTTCCAGGTTGGTTCAGATTCTTTGTTTATCTCCAAACATCTTACCGCTACTTATTTCCCAATTAAATTCTTCCATTTGATCACTGGTGTCACACAGGTTTTTTTCCACAAAATGAAAGAGCTCAAGTCCGTATGGAATAAAAAAAATCCATTCTCGTATTTATCTGGTCAGCAAAAAATTGCGATACGATGCCTGAGTAAGGAGAAATCTATACTCGATCACAGATTCACAATCAAAATGAATCTCTTATTATCGAATCAAATGTGAATATTGAAATTGCAGGTACATATACACCGTTTTAACCTCTACCGCTACGATAGTTCCCAAAACGCATGATTTACCGAGGGAATATGAATATAGTACACGTAAAAGGCGTTCTGAATCGTATTTAAAGTTTCTTATGGCATTCAAAACGAACCTTTTTAAAAATAAAATCAACGGTAATGAAATCCAGCTTCTTTGTTAATCTCGAAACATCTTATCTCTCCTTATTTCCAAATTATATTCTTCCATTTGGTCTCAGGCCACAGACAGATATTTTTTCTTAAAAATGAAAAATCTTAAGTCCGTTTTAAATGAGAAAAAAAACGTTATCGTAGAAAATATCTTGGCGTCCAGATGGATACAAATCTGACATGGGCATCAAATATTCGATCTTCAACTCAGAATGCATCAGGATTCTTTGTAGCATTAAAAGTATTGTTGTAGTCCACATCACCGCTACCGCTAAAAACACAACTCCTCCATATGGTTCGACAATCAAACATCTGCTTTCATATTCATCCCCAGCCTGGCTTTACGACGCTCCGAGCCACCTTAAAAAATCCAAACCACCGAAAATAAAATCATTAGGTGCATTAAAGGTGCACCTTCCACCTACTCTGGTTTTTGAGTAATACACGCAATGAGAACGGAGCTAAGACGATGATTACTCCGATTCTTACATTTTTTATATCATGCACTCATCAAATATCCTCGATCTTTCGAACTAATGATGAACTCTTCATAAATGTATGGGGCTATGAACAATCTGTAAACCCAAGCACGTGTGGTCTTGGTTTCTCTTGGATGCTGAAGTCTTCTGACTTTTATTGCTCTCTGACTAATGTGTTACGCCCTTGCGTTCGTCAATATTTAAATTTTATTTTCGTCACATGTTTAAAATGTCCTCCGGTTGGCGGAATCTGTCCTTAAAAGTATCTTTTAAAGTATTCAAAACTTTGATAGCTTCAATTTCGTCAGCTGCCGGCTCGTCAAAATATTTAGTTGCTATCCTGGTAACTACTTCTTTTATTGCCTTCACCTTGCTTATGGAATACACCGCTCGGAATCTCAGTTACGACTCTTAGCCAGTTCTTTTCCATATTCTGAAATATCTTGCAGGTGATTATTCCACCGAATTCATGCCGGAAGTGAAGACATTAATCATTAGGCGTGGCTAATAAAACTAAGGAAAAATTTTCTAAATATTATTTTTCTCCTGCATTTAGGAGGGCACACACATCCCTATCAACTAGTCGTGATTTTGGTTTAGTTCGTAGAAAGTGAGGGTTGCTATAAAGGTATCCGTTCACAAACACGAGCAGATGTAACGGAGCCTCAGTTTGGACCACCCAACCCACTAGCGAAGAGGGAAAAAATCATTCCGATATGGATATACAGACGATCCATGCCGAACTGTGCCTTGAAGTGGCGGATCCAGGATGTTTTTCTGGGGGGAACACAAGGGTCTGACAGGTCTTCTCATAATTGAGATTAAAAACAAAATATAATTTCCATGAGAAATATTCTCTTTATTTAAATATAAAAGTTATTAATATGAAATTAAATGATTGAGGCTCCGTAATATACAAAATAAAACGAATGTAATGAATACCGTATTAAACATCTTGTCTATTTTTTAAGCATCTGGGGGGGGGGGAACTTGCCCCCTGTGCCCCTCTGAATCCGCCTTAGCTACCTTGGCATCCAAAAGCATTAACGACTATGGGAAAGAGGCCGTTAACCGAGCACCCGATGATGATTACTAAGCCGAGCCGCTATATCATCTGAAGCCACAACAGAAAAGAAGTCTCTAAGGGTAATTACCCCTTACAACAGCGGCGTAGAGGGGGCGGGGAGGTCCTGAGGGTTCGGACCCCCCCTACCCCGACGTATAAAAACACACTTACTTTCCTTCATAAAAGAAGACAGAATACTGAAAAATGATGTATTTACAAAAGATTTCCTCAACCTATGAAATTTTTTCGATTATGAAAAGAGTTAAAATTATTTTAAAACCCTCAACTAAGTACCCTGCTTCTCAAAAATTTCCCCCCTGGTTTTCCCTAACGAAACTCCTGGCTTGAAATACCTAAGCAGCAATGGATGTCCCAACAACATTGTCGGCGTTAACATATGACATTCGTTCAATATTCCTGTTAATCCAATTAACGTTGTATGGATATCTGTCAAATATCCAAAGGAACAGCAAAAAAAAAACGTTGCAACAATGTCCAACAGTGAACATGGAGGTGGATGTAGCACAGCGACTATGCTCGTCGTAAAGTTGAGGTAAATTTTAAACCTCTCGCGAGAGCGGCAATCAAATTCACATAAATTACCATGGGAAAATTCCCCTTGACCAGGAATCGAACCACGGACCTTTTTCTTTCCGGGCCACTCCGCAGATCACTACGCTAACCAGGTTCTCTGATTCCCAAGGAAATTTTACTAAGGTTCAACGATGCTATGACCCTTATCAAATACACCAAAGGATGAAGTTCGCCATGAAAAATATTTGACTTAGCCGGGATTCAAACCTGGATCTCCCGACTGCCATTCAGGAGTAGCACGCCTGACTGGCAGTCGGGAGATCCGGGTTCGAATCCCGCCTAAGTTAAATATTTTTTCATGGCGAACTTCATCCTTTGGTGTATTTAACTTTGCACCTGTGCGCGTAACTGCGTACAAAGTCACTTGTTCCTGCAGTCCTTGCCTTATCAAATATCTTTCCAATTGGGCCATTGTTGCAAGCTCGGAATATTTCGAGCGACGTCGCGGCAAAAGGTGGGACCTACGACACTATATGTGATGGGGGGAGGGAGAGAGGCCATGTTTTCTCAAAAGGGTACGTCAGTTCATGGAAACGTAAAACGCTGAGTCAAAAACCATCTTCCCACTTGGCAACACATCTAACCAACTCACGAAGTGTACACCACGGTGGTCTGAAAGCGACTCAATTTTCCGGAGGCTAGGCTCCGCCTATCGCATATTGGTTGGTTTTCAGGAAGTCACGTGCCCTCCACCCTAACCCCCCAAAAAACTTGGGCCCGCCTCTCAGTCGCAAAGATATTTGAAATGAACTCTAGTTGTCAGGTCCACGAATATTAAAAAGGAGAATTCTCAAGTCGGCTTCCAAATGCGTTGTCACTCACCGCGCATTTAAGTGGTTTACAAAAGTCGCCACTAGCGTCGCCAATGGAAAACGTGGTCCAAGTTTCACAGGGAAATAAGGAACACCGTATTTAGCCAGCCAAAAATTGCGCGGGATACACGAGGGCGCGGCTTACAAGAATAAATACGGTAATTAGGTGTTTCAACCGAAATATATGTACATGATGATGTGATCTATCAAATTCATAACACTTCAATACTATACCTCACAATGGCAAACATTATACTGCAAAATATTATTAAAAAAGTGGATCGCATTGTACTTATCACCGCGCCGCGGACATTTTCGAAAACCGATTACAATGCGACCGAAGTGGCAACAGAAATTAGCCTTCTATTGGATGGAATAGGGCCTCCTAGTCCCCTTGATTAGGCTTTTGCGGTCCTGCAAAGGTGTCAATGCGAGGGAATATAGGCTTCAAATAAGCCGCTATCGAAAATTAAACCCCATTCCAGCGCTTAACACCGGTAAATGTGGTTTATTAAAAACCTGTGGCGTGAACGGCGGAGATATTCAAACAAATTTTCATACGGCAATGAATGTAGTTGCGTAGTTTTTTACGTGAAATTTACAAAGTTTTAATTTAAATGCGAAGCAATATCACCAAGTTAGGCCTAAGAAGACTCATTACATTAGGCCCAAGGAAGGTTATTACCCCGCAATAATAGCGTGCGAAAGGCCCTAGCGTGGTAGCATTCTCTGCGAAGTAATTATCCCCCGCGGGCCAATTGAATTGACCTTTCCCTTGGGCTTCCACTTAGTCGCGGTGAAAAGGCTTGCACGCTCCTGTTACCCTCAACACGCAAGCCAAAATGGAGACACGCTAGGCAGAAAAATTTGACGCAATAAATGAAGATCAAAGCGCGATAGGTTTGGAAAAGTCTAAAAAGATATTCAATAAAGGTCACATGGAAAGAATACCACGTAAGCTTGTTTTTAAGGGAGACCAATTTGTCGTAGAAAGTACTTACGTCTTAAAATCGGATGGACAGATGAGTGATCTCCAATGCAAAATTATATTCTTGGTAACAATCCGCAACTATTTTTATTCGCTACTTTACAAAAATGGGTGCCTATATACAAGGTTTTTCAGAAGGAATCTGCATTACTTCAACAGATGGTAGGGGAAGCTATTTTAAGCATTTTTGTACTTAAAAATGGGGTGGCAACTCCTTGCTTACTTTGTAATGGAAACGCAAAGATTGTTTTAGATGCACTTTTCAGTTCCCTTGAAAACGGTTATTCTTGTATATCTACGTTAACAAATTTTTCTTTAATATTCTGGATTTTAATGGCATAAAATAATTAAGGTTGAACGAAAATGAGCGATCATCATTGAACTTAATTAAACGAGATATTTGAACTAGAATGGATCAGGTTTGTGTGGTGGATAGAGTGTTGGCATACCACTATGTGCTCGGGTTCAAATCCCGGCGGTAGTAGAGAATTTTTCAGAGACTACCCGAACCCTGCGTGAATGTTCTACGGAGGACATTTCAAGCGCACACACTTCGCCCGTCGGCTGGGACGTTAAAACGCGGTCCCCTTGGCGCCTTTCGTTAAGAGCAGGCTAATGACGACGCCGGGTTTCTCGGAAAACTTTTTCATGGTAACTGAAAAATGAATCCAAAAAATGTTTGCGCTTCCTTAGGTCAGTAACTAAAGAGTATTTTTTGCGACTCCATTTTTATGGACCAAAAATGCCTTAAATTGTCTCCCCTACCACCTCCTAAAGAATTGCAGATTCCTCCTGAAACACGTTGAATGCGTGACTGAGTAAAATGTGACTCAGATGAAGATGATAGTATTGGGATGGCTGTATCGTCATTTCCTGTAGTGCACCACCGAACTTTGTCCGACAAAAGCGGAGAAAACAATCCCTTTTTTTTAAATAAAAGAGCATGCCCGATATTCTGAGAAAATTTAGATAGAGAACAGACACAATCTTCAATAAAACAGCTATTTCTAATATATAAATACCTGACTTTATGACTGCTAATCCTGAGAGGAAAACCTACCTACAACCTACGATCAATACCGGATAGTAGTGCTGCAAGAAAGGAAAGAATCAAATAGTTGCACCAAGCGAGCTTAAACAATAGCAAATATTAATGATAGGCTTTCATGGGTGTCTACCTTATCTGGAAGACTGTCTCCAGTTAAAGAAGAATATCGAAAAAACTTCTAATGCCCATAACTTTTTTCTCAATTTGGACTCAAGATAATTGCGGATATCCTTAAATGCTTAAATGTTCATTTCAACGATGTATCACTGGGTTACGATCAATTTTCCAAGGCTGTTGACTCTAAACCGAGCTTGCAAGAAAATACAGCAGGCACAAGTCTACTAGCGAAAGTAATATTTCTTATTGGAGTGTTAATTATCTTCAAACTATCTTCATTACTATTCCTTTCAAAAATTCCTTAATCTCTTTTCAAAGAAGAAAATGAATTTTGCACTTTGCTCTAAGAAAGCGAAGAAAATAATCTCATCCTTAATAATTAAAAGAACAAGTCCGATATTCCGAGAAAAACTAGGCTAGGCAACATAAACAATTTTCCCAAGATATACGGGAACGTAATTTCTCAAGAATTTTACCATGATAAAACCAATTGACACATGCTTCATAAAAAATCACGAGAATGATTATAAATTTTCTTAGAATTTATAAAAATGGCGGTAGATATGTGCATAGATTTATTCATTTTCAGCGATACATTGACAATAGAGAAGAAAGAGAAAAAGCATTTCCAAGAATTTAAGCGTAAATGAGAGATGAGAAATCCTCAGTAACGACTTTAATCATCACTTCTTCTTCAGCTCTCCCAGCAAAATAAAATGTTAAACATTATTGTCGACGAATTCCGCAACCTGACACGTAATTCGGACGCAAACATGGTGCTTTGGTTGTTTGAGAGGCGACGACAATGTCTGACTCTGAAACTCGGAAGAGATGGATATTTTGTTAAGATAAATCTAGGTTCACAGTTGGGTTCTATTCGGAAGGATGATTAAAGAGAAATAATCCGTCGTAAGAAACACAAAAAACTTTGAATTCCTAGCAGCATTTTTTTATAACGCGGAGATTATGGCTCCAATATGCCATTCGATTTCACTTAAACACACAAATGCCTTACACAAATATCAATATTCAATCATAAATAGGGAAAGCTGAATCAAGTTCCCGGAAAAATTGATGAGCAGTTTCAATAAATCTAAATAAACTATAAAAAGAATTACGATGCTTATAATTATGAAGCACGACATACTTCTGGTTAAACTGTGGTGGATAATAAGTTACGAGTAGAAACGCCACCGGCCACCGCTCAAATCAATAGAAAAACACATGACATAACACTAATTTAACGAACGGCACAATAAGAAAAGAATAATATTTGCTAATTCCCAAATTAAACTACGACGGAATCATTTATTTCCTCACCTTGACGAGTAGTCACAGCCCATATTTCACTCCACTGATTCGGGTCAGTTTAATTTGGTTGTTTTAGAGATTTCAAATTTCGGTGTTTTTGCTCGGCTGACCTCTGCTTCCCTTGAGAAAAACGTAGGTATCTCACCAAGCGATAGAACTAAACGAGTTCTGTTGGCCTTGGACTCTTTCCATTATTACCTCGCTAAGGAAAAACATAAGAGCGACCTTTGTTTGGCAGTTTAATGTCCCTGACCTTTTTCGGGTACATACCCAGCGATCACTTCCTTGTAATTGGCCTATTGGATCGAGTCTCTATGGCATTATCGCCTGATTTTGCGTCGGACTGAACTAGCGCATTAATTGTATGACGTTCTCACAGAGAGAGCGGAAGTAATAATCTTCTGAGGAATTTAGATCGATTGCACAATCGGATAGGGTACCAAAGGAGAGTAACGACATGGGAATTCTTGATTGAGATCGACTTATTCAATGAAGGAAATGGATCTGCCACTCCATTGAAGAAAGACGTAACTGAATTCAAGGGCTTTATGGAAGAAGGAGTTATCCCTCATTTACACAGCTAATTTCATTTAGTTACTTTTTGAAACATTATTGCAATTTGCCATAAATTTGTTAAAAAACTTTATCATTATCAGCCCTTTAGATTTATATTATTTTTGCGATGGATAGTTTGCAACTTTATATGTGCCTTAAAATCTCAATTTTTGACCTTTGTGGTATATTCCCTCATTTCACCTACAATAAGTTTCCTTCTAAGGTTATTAGGAGCATAAATAAGGATTTATACCGGTACTTGTGAAAGACTCGAGTGAACCAATTTTTAGTAGATAAAAAATATTGGTGGAATAACTAGTGAACTGTTTGGTATTATCAGAGAAAATTTGTTTCTCGTCATACATATAAAACCAACTGATTTTGGCGAGACGTAATGGAACGAAGAGATATTGCCCTGACACCAAGTCAATAAATAAAAATAAATGAAGTCAAGAAAATTTTTAAAAAATTTTAAGTTATGGTGAATCGTTAAAACTTGTCCTTATTGAACGGTAACGTGGTAATGACTCTTCAACACTAATGAGATCTGGAATAGTGCAAAAAGGCGTTAAAATGTAATTCATTTATTTTGCAGCGGCTTTCCGAAGGAACGCATTTTCACCTCGAATAGGTCAAGTCGACTAAAATAAACTAGCAGATTAGTAAAATCGGGAACAATATTCATTGCAGACTAAACATTTTTTATAAACAGCCAGACGAGGCTAGGCTTATGAGGCTATGACTAGAACTTCCCACGAACCCAATTTTTGTCTGGATTCGCATTTATAAGGTCTACAAAAATTTTTGATAGGTTTTTTTCTTTAGCGAAGCATTATCAGAACGGACTAGCCATCCGTAATTATTTCGAGGGAATCGAACGATATCTATATTTATATTTCCTGTCGCTAGTCAACTACGGTCCACCCTTGTAATATCTGGTGCTCAATAACCAAAATCATGACGAGCTTAGTGAATTTGCGTCCTGAAAAATTATGATCGTTTTCGAGACTTTCTACTCACAATCTACCGAAAAACGCTAGAGTGATTAATTCACCCTTAAATTTCTCTTTAATTAAACAGTATTTTATAACGATTACTAATTTTCAAATCGAAAAAAAATTATTTTTAAGCCTTTCGGTTCACGATGCTTTAGTCTTACAATGGGGCAATAGAATAGGGACTTTTTGAAATGAAACACATTTTTGTCCTACATTTACAGAGGTTTTGCATTACGATAGTCGTAAATTATTGATGATCCACGGGGAACAGAGGCAAACCATATGATCTAATATCGTACGAGGCATTATGACTAGGAGTTCCTACCGACTGGAAAATTAATGATTGCACACAACGTTGGCTATATATTGGATCTATATGAATAAAAAAATTTACCTCAACATTTACTCAGCATATCACAGTTGTAAAGACAAGGGCGTACCAAGGATCAAAACTAGGGAAGTAAGCCATCGTTGCTCAAGTTGTAGGTAGGATTTAAGCATGGGAAAGGTGAATGAAATTAACATTTTAAAGAAACTGTAACAGCTCTTTATTATTTTTCCAAATTATTTGCTTGAAAAAGGATTATTTTCCTTAAAGACATTGACAATTTTTGCTTCAAGGGGGGGCAGCTGCCCCTCCTGCCCCTCGCTGGGTACGACCATGTTTTAAGACGCATAATATTTGAAGTATTTGGAGAAAGTATGCTAGAGAATGATGGACCAATGGCTGGAAACGTAAGGAAGGTGAAACATGACGGCTGATAATTCAACAAATCCTCTAATGTAAAATGCAAAACTTATGATGAGATTCCAATTTCCCTGTATCAAGAGATTATTCACACTCGAGATCGATATCAATCTATTTTCATCGATTTATGAGACAATTAATCAATCATTCTAATATAAAATAATTGCATCCGACACCTCTTTCCATTTTCACGCATCAAATTTATCAATTGTTTTTTTAATTGCTCTGAATACTCTCGGACATGACGCTACATAAGCATTCATACGAAGAAACATTGAATGTGTATCGCAACCTACTAAAAGGGCCTCTACGACTCTACGACCGTCGGAATCATGTAAATACTTATTTCAACTGAAATGAATTTCTTTGGGATTTTTTCAGGCATTGGACGAAACGCAATGAGTGACGAGTACCTTGGAACGCCAATCAAGACTTTCGCAGAAGTACTTGAAATCGTTTCCTAAATAAGGTGAGAGGTCATAATTTGTATAAAGCTGAAGAAGGCAACTCGCTAAATAGAAAAAATAAAAACTATGACGAGAAATAAACATTCGTTGGAAGTACCAACCGGTCCACTACTTTTCCCACCAACATTTTGTATCAACCGAACATTGGTTCCACCTAGTCTTTCACATTTACCAATATAAACACTTATTTATGCTCCTAATAACTGTGGAGGGAAACTTATTGTAGGTGAAATTGAGGGGATATCTCACGAAGGTAGAAAATACAGATTTTAAGAGACGGAAAATAGAAAATTATCCACCAAAAAAAATTATATAAATCTATAGGGCTGATGATGATACAATTTTCAGCAAATATATGAAAAATTAAAATCAAGTTTCATAAAGTAACTAAATTACATATGCAGCGCAAATTAGGGACAACTTTTACGTCCATAAAGCCCTTGAATTCATTAACGTCTTTCTTCAATTGGAGAGGTAGATCAATTTCCTTCATTGAATCAATCGATCTCAATCAAGCATTCCTATGTCGTTACATGCCTTTGGAACCCTATCCTATTGTGCAATCAGTCAAGATTCGTCATGACCGATGCAGAGACAAGAATCAAGGGGACTAAACCCTGAGGACAAGCCCTCCAGGGACAGAGTCAGGACCTCACGCGAGTCCGATGAGCCACGCGAAGTACGAGACAAGGCCGGAGAAACTACACGCCCTCGACAGCGCGATCATAGTGCACATCGGAGTCATTGGCGGGCGTTATCGGAACCGATCCGTGAACGCACAAGGGCCGATGTCCAGGCGTTGGTTAAAGAAGCTACTGCCGGGTGTGCGATGAGGAAACGAGGCTGTAATCCATCTGGAGATGGAGTGCCATAGTCTTTGTGTCCTCATTTCACTAATGGATCTCGGATGTTTGAGGTTATCTTTCCGCCCTCATCGTGGGACGCTCGACTGCTCTGATGTCACTGAATAATGGAAGACGTACTAGGAACTAGGTAGAATGAAAACCAATAAATTATCCAATCCGATAACAGTGTATTTATTAAGAAGGATTTGGTGCTTTCCCGGCGAATGCTGTTGATGAAATCTTCACGGGAAATCAGCCGGGTAAGGATGGACATTGCTGCCAACGATTCGAGGGCCTCTCTGCCATCGTCTTCAGGGCGAAGACGATGGCAGAGAGGCCATCGAATCGTTGGCAGCAATGTCCATCATTACCCGGCTGATTTCCCGTGAAGATTTCATCAAGTGTATTTATTTATTTATTTATTTCAAAAGCCCACATACAGCAATTATTGCCAATTTACAGAGGCGCAATAACAAGAGACTCCCCCTAGAATGTAACTCCCCTTAGCGAAAAAAACTTGAAATTTCATCAGTTAATTGGGACCACTGTTGAATCCAACAGTAACTGCTGAATTCATCAATAACAGTTGGATTTATCTGTTATTGTTAGTTTTAACATTTACTGTTAGTTTTAGCAGGTAATTTTAGTTTTAACAGTTACTGTTAGTTTTAGCAGGTAATTTTAGTTTTAACAGTTACTGTTAGTTTTAGCAGGTAATTTTAGTTTAAACAGTTACTGTTAGTTTTAACAGTGGTCCCAATTTAATGTTGAATTCAACAGTAGTCCCAATTAACTGTTGACATTTCAACAGTTTTTTCGCTAAGGGTCGAAACGATGCGAAGTAAATGTTTTCTTCGCTCGCAAGTTTCCGCGGCGAAGAATGGATGACGTCAACATTTTCGGGCTGCGACCGCTTATGTAGTTGAATGATAATAAGAGAGGCCATTGAGATCGAGAAAATAACACACAAATTCAACTGGGGAGATGGGTATCCACTCCCCTGCTCACCGAAAACAATTATCCTGCGCAAATTTGAGGATGTTCCCTGATTGACCGAAGAAAACTGCCGGTTTTGTTGCCGAATTCCCGATATAAGATAAGGACCACGAGTTTCTTGCCATCCTTGACGTGAGGATGCCATTAGGATAGCAGGCGAAATTGTATTGGATTATTCCACAGCATGCGTGGAGGCTGCCCAAAAATGTTGCCGTCATCATTTTTTATTTTTGCATGCACCTCTCTTCTTCTTCACTTTCCGCCTCTCATAAGTGGTGATGTGTTAATGTTGCACCACTTAAGTAATATTCACTCTTATATCTTTGCTTTTCGCCATTCTTCACTGAAAAGTCCCCCTTAATTCTCCCTTTTTTGTCCTTGAGACAAAAACATGCCTGATAATAGCCACTTAGAACCAAAATCTTTAGATCTATTGCTCACATTTACCGAAACTGCTTTTCCTATTTCATCATTCGCCAATTTTCCGCGGAACCCGAGAGGGACCATGGAAGATGTTATCAGGGGTCCGCATTATGGGTGCGTAAAAAGATGCCCCTCAAGTATAAATGAGAGTACACTAAATTACAGTGGTGTGCATTACCCGATCTGTATATCTGGGGTAATAAATTTTCATGACATAATAAACACGTTAAATTTTTGGAAACATACCAAAAAGGGGGCTATAAAAAATTATAGGTTTACGCAATCCAAAGGGTCATATGTATACCTCCAGTATTTATACGCAATCGCAAGAAACAAAAAAAAATATTTTTTCAACGGTGAGAAATTGTTTTCCACCGAATCATTCTCAGGTGGTATTGATCCTGCCATAAGCATTCAATAAATTCAGATGTTACCAGCAGGCCAATGGCCTACTTGTTACAATTTAACGATAATAATAATAATTAAAAAAATTAAAAGTTGATGAGACTCTCATAAAAATTAACTATATTATATATTAACTATAACTATTAACACGTAAATAAGAAGCGAAGTATTTACATCTGCATCCTACCTTTTAGTTGGATCCTTGAACCCTGCAACCAAATCATGAAATCTCAATCAATAACATTATTTAGATCACGGTGAATCCTTGTTTTAAATGAATGGCAATTTGATAATACATTTTACAAGGATACATATATCATAAGGAAAAATTATTTAGGGTTAACGTTGAAAATTAATTGCTTCAGCAAACACTACGGTTGTGGAACAATAGTAGGGTTGTTGAGAAAGAATGACTCTTCAACACCGTAATGAGATTGCAAATGAAAAACGCAAAGAATTATGCATTTACTCGTCATCCAACTCTTTTCCAATGGCTCCAGAAAAAGATTAGACAAAAGATGAGACTATAAATATAATTTTAGAACAAATATTCATATCCAATAGGTCTAATCGACTTGAGAACAACCAGTACAATAGTAGAAGCGGGAGTAATGATCAATGAAGACTTCAATTTTATTATGAAAACTTTTTCCAACCTGCATTAAATTGGGTACCACTGCAAGGGTGGCTAGGTGGCAAGGAAGGCTGATGGTCTAATATGAAACTAGAGAATGAAATTTACAAGTGCACCCGAACGACTGTGGTGGAATAGGGGACAATGGATCATTTAGGTACAATATAATTAATTTTTCCAAAAACCAAAACATAAAAGCCTTTGGTGCGCTCATAGTTTTCATTTTTTCTTTCAAGCTTCTATCGATCATATATGAATCGCTAACTGCACAAAGGCATAATGACCAAGTAGGACGATTTTTCTTTAAGTTGTAGCTAGGTGCAAGACTCAACGTTTCCTACTAAAAGGAAACATGTCATGCTAATACTAGCGTGCGCACATATTTCCTTTTAGTAGGAAACGTTGAGTCTTTCACCTAGCAACAATTTAAAGAAAAAAAATAGAAAAATCGTCCAACTTAGACATGAGGCCTTTTTGCAGTTAGCGATTCATATACATAAACATATACGCTTTACTGTGAATGTCTCCCAGGCTTTCAACCGTGTTAGGCACTGCATTTTCGCCGACGATTGGATGAAATACTCTTTCACCGTCCTCGGAGTTGGTTGATGCCGAGTGCTCAGTTCGCGGATCTGTTATACAATCTGAGACAGTTGAGGCCGGTTCTGATTCGAGGCCCGAGAGACATTCATAGCCACCATTCTTTCCAAAGCTTAGCAAGCAATGCCCCTTGCAATCTTAGTCCATGACTTATTAAACCAAAAATTTTAAAAAAATCAGCAAGGCCTCCTTGGCAAGAGTATAAAAGATGATGACTCAATTTACGTTCTCCTCATACCCGGATGTCCGACATAGTTAATTAATGGAGATTTCTCCTATTTCTTGCCATGACCAGGCTTCATTCTTACATGATATAAATTTCTTGCAGCTGCCTATAAGAATGATATGACAGCAAGACTCCGTTATGGTTTATTTCTTAAGGAAGAGTGGAAAATTTTCGAAGTGGGGCAACCATTTATTAGAGAGGACTTACGGCTGAGTAAACATTGATATCTTCGATGACATACAATTTATTCTTCAAATAATCGTAGCTGGTACCACTTATATCAACATGAACTCTGAAGCGCTAAGCTCACCTACTTGAGTCTCGTATTAGTCATGATCTCGGTTATTCTGCCAGAGAGCTGCCAAAGATAATTCTGATAGAGTGTGTAGAAGCACAAATTCCCAAATCATTCTACGTCATCAGCATTGATTTTGGGAAATGCATCATAATTCATGTTTGAGGCAGCTAATTCACGAGAAAATTCCGCAGAGAAAAATTCATTCCGGATTCGATTAATTAACCAGGATTCGAACCCGGATCTCCCGATTTTGGGTCGTGTGCTTTAGCCAGTTAAGCTACCGGATTTTGTGGACCATACCGGACATGACGGTGTAGACTGCTGAGCATATTATGCGATTAGCACACGAATATTACAAAAGAGGATCCTCAAGTCACCTTAAATGTGTTGTCAACCACCGCACTTGCAAATAGGTTTACAGAAGTCGCCACTGGCGTCGCTGACGGACAAATTGATCCGAATTTTACGGGGAAATAAGGTATAAATTTGGGCATTAACCGAAACGTATGAACATGCTGATGTGATCTATCAAATTCATAACTTTTCAATGCTATTCCTCGTAATGGCAAACATTAAATTGTAATACATAGGGAAAAAATGGATCGCATTGCACTCATCACTGCGCCGCGGGCATTTTTGAAAGCCGATTAAAATGCGACCAAAGTGGCAACAGAAATCAGCCTTGTATGGAATGGAATTTGGCTCCTCTATGCAGTCCCCTTGGATAAGCAGCCCTATTCGTGCGCGCTGCGCCACCGTCGGAGATCAAAGCCCGAACTTTGCACACTAAGAGGTGTTCGCTACTGACACAACACAAGTTTCCACGGAGGAGAAAGATACCTCGTTAGATGAAATAGCTAAAACACACGACCGGAAATCGGAGGACCTGGGTTCGAATCCCGGTCAAGGCGAAAGATTTTTTCCTGTGTGCAGTTTTCGCATTAATTACTTGTCTCAAACATGAATTTATGATGTATCGCCCAAAATTAATGCTGATGACGCAGGCTCATTTGGCTATTTTTGCTGTGACATTTATGCACAATTTGTGCATTTCGGGTGACTACGTTAAGTTTTCACCGTGGCTAGTTCCGGTATACTTCTTAAATAATTATAAATTAAATCAACTAATTCAGTTAATATTAACAATTAAGCAACAGAAATAAGAATGTAAAAATAAGGCAAAATGAAATGTAAAAAAATAATATGAAAACAATACTGAATTTTTCACTATCGTGACATAGCAAAGTCATAAATCGAAGAAATATGGCATTGTGGAGGATGCCTTGGAGTAAATTATCAGAATTTGAGGCGAAATTTGGCGCACCCACTGAATCATAGAATTGGGTAATTTTTAACGTGTCAAACTTTCGAAACCGAGGAGTATCGTCAGTTATGGACTTCATCGTCACCATTATTAACTTTCAACAATCCTAAAATTAGTTTAACTCAGCTCTCCATGCCTCTCTCCTATCCCCAAGCCTTTTCATAGCGACGTATTACTTCTCTTTTTGTCATCCTTTATAACCTGTCCTATGTAGCTCATTCGGGGCCGTCCCTTTCCCTCCTTCCCTTCCACCTGTACCTCTACGATTGTTTTCATCAGGTCATCATGCCTCATATCATCATCATCATCATCACTGGTCAACAATCCTAGGATTGGTTTGACGCAGCTCTCCACTCAGTTCTTCTGAGCTTAAAGACACCGAGTGCGTCCACCGGGTTGCGGATGGTGGGTCAACCTCTAGACATAGAGGTTAGCTGCGAGATAAGCGAGTTCTCTCGTCGAATAAGCAGTCGTGGACAAAAAGCGGCGGTATTCTGAGGGGGCATTGGGCTACCCTTGGGTGAGGTAGACCATTTAAAAGATACCAAAACCTGTGAAGATACCGTGACTTGGCGACTGGGGGCCGCCAACAATTATGCCTCTCATCACCCGGGGGAGAGGGCAGCAGCTCTTCTTCACATGTGCGAAGGTGGAAACCATACTGGTCGGCACAGCGACACACATTCCACTACGGGCGTGGTAACATTTACTTTAACGGCTGTAGTACTGCGATGTAGAAGGCAAGGGGAAACCACCACATTATCATCCCGAGGAGTCACAGCTACTCCACTCAATTTATATAATGACATGCCTCATAATATAGCCAGAAAAGTTGATCCATCTCCCTCATTAACTCATTAAGTTTTTAGAAGACTTCTCTTTTCTCCTAATCTTCTTAGCACTTCATCATTACTTACGCGGTCGATTCATCTTATCTTCGTAATTCTTGAGTAGCACCACATTTCGAATACTTACACTATTGACTTCTGTGTTGCTGTCCAAGCCTCGCTTCCATAGAGAAACGCGATCCATATTTAGCATCTGATAAATTGTTTCCCTACTTCTATTCATGTAACCGATTTTTTATCTTTGAAAAACACTGCGATGCATTCACATAATATTTTATACTACTTCTACAATGGTTTCAGAATGGGAGCTTTGTATCAATGGGATCAAGTTTGTACTCACACTAAAGGTTAGTCTTACCTTTACCTTTTAGCCTTCAGTCTTACCTAAATTTCAAAAAATTAAAGAGAATCAATTCAGCCTTATTCGTGAGTTTCAGTATGGCATACTGAAAGCTCTGAAGACAATAAAAAAAACCCTTTTACAGCCTAGCGTCTAAATCTCGCATAGTGATTCAATTTCTCATATACTGATTAATTAACCATAACATTAAAGAGTGGTAATCTAGAATAGTTGACAGTTTAGACTAAAAGGCTCACGACCTACATTTGCCAGCACACTCCGGTGCTCGTGTTTACAACAGCGATGAAGCGGACGATAATGCTGACTCAGAGGTTTACTCTAAAAATAATCAACAATGATACCGAAGTGGGCACTTGTACACGCGAACTATGCGGAATGATAGGGAATTCATAGGCTCGGTACACATATTACGATATACTTGTCAGGTAAACCTGCACACGAAAATTGGAGAGGTATACCTGTGCAGACTACAGCACATACACGCTACGGTAAATGGTGGAGGGATGATGGTGGTCATCATTATCCCTCCCAGAAGATGCCATTGCTTTCAACCCTCATACACACGGCCATCTCTATCGCCGACAAGGATAACCTCCGCTAAGAAATAGGACACCTTAGGAAAACCTTTGCTCAGAATGGCTTCAGCAGACGTAAGGTAGACAAGGCCCTAAAAAGGGCCTTAACCCCTAATAAGACATCTCCAAAGGAAGAGTCTACTTCGACGACGACGGCCTATCTCCCATACATATCCACAATATCAGGGAAGATCTCTAGAATCCTGACGAGGTTTGACATCCACACCATCCACTTGCCTCCACCAAAATTACGAGATCTCCTTGTGAAGGCAAAGGACCCAACCGGGTTGAGAACTGCTGGAGTGCACGCAACACCATGTGAATGCGGGAAAACCTACAATGGAGAGACGGGCCGCACAATAGAGACCAGAGTAAAAGAATACCGCAGAGGCCTACGATTAGGACAACGAGAAAAATCGGCAGTAGCTGAGCACAGCATACTTGAAATCATATGATTCACTGGGGAGAAGAGTAGCTCCTGTGTCGATCCCATGAATACTGGGACCGCTCGGAGAAGGAATCCGGTCATATTCGAAAAAACATCAACACGATCAACAGAGACTGCGGTTACAGCTCAAGTCAAATCCTTAATGATACCAGTGATACATACCAGTGAAAAACTATGTATTTATTTATTTATTTATTTATTTATCAATACCAGTGAAGGTGGAGTAGAGACTATTTATTTATTTGCAAATTTGTGTATTATTTGCTATTGTATTAGCGTATTTTAACCTTGGCACGTTGATATTTCAAAGTTTATTGTACCGTGGTGGCCTGACGGCGGTTTTAAGGGTTTCCCGCCGTCCTTAGGGTAAATGCCAGGCCAATACCACTCCCATGCCAGTGTTCAACCGCAGTAGTGCTGAAGAAGCGCAAGCCTAAACAGCTCCACGAGATATATATTATTGTTATTTTGTTACCCTATTACATGTTATTTTTTATGTTGTATTTTTAATCTCGTGGAAATAAACACCTGTTGAACTTGAACTTTGAGAAAATGGCATTGGATTCCTGAATCTCTGATGACGATGGGCAAGTTGTTCATCAAAACGTTGGAAGGTGATATGGTGGACCTGACCCCGTTCGAGACCCGAGACAAATTTACCGCAAGCTGACAGTCTATTTTTGTGTGATACACTTTGAAGCATGGGGCAACGCAAAGGCCCACATTGCAGTCCGGACAAAAATCTCGGATATCCCTCCCCCAATTATTCCACGGGAGCACACTGCACACTTTCCAGTTGGCTTTGCCTTATTTCACGAGATCACGAGCAGACAAGAAGACAATATCCACTTAAGGATTCCAAATGAGTTCAAGCGTTATATAGTGGAAGGTCGACATATTGAATTAAAAGATTATGACATTCTTCTTACTCCGCAACTTTACACACTGAATTTGCACACAGATTGCGAACACAGTTAATAATTACTTTGGGCGAAACATCAGAGGTGACAACGCATACCACCGAACGCCGCTATTTTTACTACAATACTCTAGAATTTTTTGTTCCGCATCATCAACAAGAATTGTCGTCTCCCACACAGGGGTGCCGGCTAACAAAAAATATTGGGGGGGCCCAAACCGGGGATCTTGCCCCAGGAAATATTATAAATAGTGAGTTTTAAGTTTTTTTAAGCATTTTAGAAGAGCCATACGATCAAAATTAGAGCCCTGATAACTCGAATCTCGATATTTGGACACTTGGGGGAAAATCAGCAAGCCTGACACATTTTTTCTTCACACCCATATCGAATTTTTGAGGGGGCTCGGGCCCCCTCAGGCCCCATGGAGTCGGCGCCACTGCTCCCACACTTTCCCACTCCCACACTTTTTCACAATTATTTGATGCATAAGACGCCTTTCGGCTAACAGAGCCATCATCTGGTACAAGATACAATAGGGTAGTTTACTTCATAAAAGAAAACGAAAGGCAGTGATTGTGATTCGTTACCTACCATTAGTTTATTCATAATATACAAATTATTTGCTTTTAGATATCCCAGTATAGACGAATGTTAATGGCAAATTTTAACCTGATTTGAAAAAGGCCAGATTGGCGCCCATGCGATGCCACTCCACGCGACGTCACAGGGACTTAGTTTCTACACGAGTAGATAGGAGTTTTACATCGTCTGAGATTACCAATGTATGCATGAGGCACAGAGCTCAGGGAAACGTCTCTTAATAATCACCCATTAAGACTGCCTATGATCGGAAAGTTTCGTTCGTTTGATAAGGTATTAATAATCCTTATTTAAGCCAAGCGCTACCTGCTAGTGGGGTACTCTGCTACCTGCTAGCATCCTGCGTCGTATCAGCGCTCAAAGCCTCGCCCCAAGGTCACCTCACTCGCGGCGGCGGGAACCAGAACGACGTCACACGGGGTTTACCCAGCATTCATACTTAGCCGTCGCGTTTTCGCGCGCTTGAAAATTTTCACTTTTCATTTAATCGCGAAAAATAGATATCGTCATTAAAAAATCTAAAAGTGTGAAATACGTACTCCAGGAGTAATAATCTTTCGGTTTAGGCAATAAAAAAATAATAGGAAACCACCCTATTGTATATGAGAACATCATATTTATACATTTGAGTTAGAGGTGGGGGAAGATTTGACAAGTTTGAGGGAAGCTGTACTTCTGTTTCTCACCCCCTTTCTCAAGCTTGTCAAATCCTCCCTCACCTCTAACTGAAATATATAAATGTGACGTTCTCAAGTACAATTGTGTCTCGAACCAGATGATGGCTCTTTGAAGCGAAACGCGTCTTACGCATAGAATAATTGTGGAGAAATGCTACTTCCTTTCATTTCAATATCCACCCAAGGAACAAGCCATAACTAACCTAAAAACTGTAGACGTGCCGAAGTGATTCACGCTCAGGTCTACACACCTGCTAAGGTAGAAAGAATTGAATTCCGATTCTTCCGGTCACCTAATCAGGTCGCTATGCTTGTACAGTTTGGCCTGCCGCGGCTGGCACACCCGCTCCAGTTTACCTTTATTGTACGCTCTTGACTAATTTAAGTACACCGGGACTTCCCACTTGTCAAGAGAGAACACCTCTAGAGTCAAAACATCGTATTTTGCTCTCGAATGACGCCTTTAAGGAGAATTACTTCTTTCCCCGTGAAATTTTTGCACAACCTATTGGAAAAAATGTAGAAACTAATAGGAAATGAAATAGGAAGGATAGAGGATTTTTTTGTCATATTATAATACATTGATATTTCATGATGCATATAATTTAATATCACTCGATATTATAAAAATCATTCGAGATATTATTTGAGCATATTCGGCATCAGCGTCGCGGCTAGCAAAGGTGCTAGTACTTGGTGTCGACGGCGAACGTGTCTAATCCGTAGTATGCGAACGTTATTACTTCATTCAGACTTCATAAGCAGGCAGTACTTCTTCGGTGACTCTCAAAGAAGGTCATTTATTTCGAGAAATTACCACAAAGTTATCGGAGTAAAATTTGATCGGGATTCATTTTACTATCATACATCAGAGCATTCACTCAAGTCTCATTTTTCACGATACAATTTTCTCAACGCAAGCGTCAAAAGTGGAATCATTCGCAATATGATGCCACCATCGAATGATGAAGATAAAATGGATCGGCCGAGTAAATAATGAGAATGTACTGAGAAGAGTGGGAGAAAAGAGAAGCCTCCTAAAAACCTGAAGCAGAAGACGGGACAGCTTAGTTGGCCACATTATGAGATATAAATACCTGATGAAAACAATCGCAGAAGGATAGGTGGAAGGGAAGAGGGGCAAGGGACGGCCCCTAACGAGTTACGTACGACAGGTTATAAAGAATGTAAAAGAGAAGAAATTCGTCGCAATGAAAATTCAAGCGAATAGGAGAGTGTAATGGAGAGCTGCGTCGAACCAATCTTAGGATTGTTAAAATCATAATAATGATGATGATGAAGCGTTCTTGAAAGACATTTTACAAATAAATTTACCGCTTAAAATGGTCACCACTAAGAAAAAAACGGCCTAGAGTCTGAAGGATGGAATCAAATAAGAACCAAATGACTGGGACACGCCAATTCCTCAGAACTCAATGACGTTCGATTTCATCTGTCACGCTTACGTACTAATTCCATAAGAGAATACTGGGTCGCCCAAGGGTTCCAGTTCCGTCATGACACACTTCCGCACTGACGTTCTCCTTGCTAATGGCCTACCGTCAATTGTTTCGTCCACAACTTCAATTAGCAGGAGATAGAACTCTTACGCCAGCCAAGATGTCAAGAACAATAAAAAGATAAATCATAGTATGCGGATTCAAAAAAGAATGATAACAGGATTTTTTTTCTTTCCATTGATCTTCAATCAATCACGCTTGACATAATCGTAAGGGCGCAATCTCTACCTTACTTATGATGGAAAAATGTTGAATTTTCGAGCAATCGATTTTTAATCGAAATGAAAAGCTCGACTTTAAAAAAAAACGAAATTTCAACCAAAAGATCGATGAATGGAAAAAATCGAATGTTCTTAAACAAACAGCTTGCACAGAAACCTGTTCATTATTCATTCGGAAATCCATTAAAATACAAATTTATGATTATAGTATTCTACCGATTAAGGCAGGTATCCATGGAGTACTTAAGAAGTAACCTAGGAGCCTCCCTTTCCTTCCAGCATTGCCTTGCCTACAATTCACTGTAAGGTCTACTCAATCTATCTAAAAATCCTATTCTCTTCCTTCCCCTTCCCCGTTTACCAAAAATTCTACCCTCTAACACCGTTTTCAACATCCCCTCCCCGCTAAGTACTCGCTCCATCCAAACCTTCTCTCTCCTCCGTATCTCATCTAAAATCTGCCTCTCCTCACCCACCATATGCAGCACTTGGTTGTTTCTCCTCCTCTCTGTCCTTATCACCTTCTCCATTCTCCTCCATACCCACATCTCGAGTGCCTCCAATCTTCTCTCATCCTCCTTCCTTAGTGTCTACGTTTTCGCACCGTAGAGAGCTACACACTAGATCAAAATACAAATTTGAAAATTAAAAAAATCAACTTTAAATACATGGTTGAATCATAAATAGCATTAATTTGGATATGCAAGCACATTTAAGATTTGGGACTACCGCTAGGATCTTTTCGGCTTCAGTAAAACTTTTAGAAAAGATGAACTGAGTGAGATGCTTTCTTTATGATCGAGTGTGTGCCTTTCCAATCTTACCGGCCTTTCACATGGAACAAATGACGATTTCATAGGCCGGTAGTGACGATGCTGAGATCAAACGAAATGGTCGAGATTGAAGTTTAAAAATCAAGTTTCGATCGAAACTCGAAAATAATGTCTCGATCTCAATTAACTAGATTTTTGACTATTAAAACTCAGTTTTCGATTATAATCGAAACCGATTTTTTCACCACTAGCCTCACTATAAACCATCGCTTCGCACGTAACACTATCAAGATTATCGTAACGGTTTTTTACGAACCTGGCTGCTCTTCGCGGTACACGTTCTTACTCAGCTTTTAAGATTTTTTCATGAGGATGTGTGATGCTCTTCGGTAGAAAAATCTGTAAATAGGCATGCATTGAAAGAAAGAATCAACATGTCACATACCATCGACGACAAAACGTTGATAGCAGCGACGAAAAATGGGCTGGGAAGCTACCTTTGATTTAGAATGGACCTAGGATATGTGTTCCAGGATATAATGGAAGTCAAAATTTACGCTCCTTTCGAACAACATTAGGCGTAGCAGATAATCGCAGATGCTTATTGGCAAGTTAACTTTCCCGCGTCGAGCTAAATGTTACCAGCATGCTGGAAAGCCAGCATAACAGTTTCATATTCGCCGAACTACTTATGATCGCATTTATACAGTTTTTCACAGTGCCCTATGAGCAGAAAAATCACGCCAGTATTTACTTCGCTACATATACTCGATTTCCATCTCAAAATACCGAATGGAAAAACTACATTCTCGCAATCCCAAGTGTGATGGAAGTGATAAAAAACTAGGGCAACTCTAACTATTCACTTCAACACCATGTAGTAACTAGCATGCGATGATTTGGGATGAATAAAGTATCATGTGAGATGAAATTATTGTGAGATGGTTTAATGCAACAGATTAACGGTCACTACAACGATAACATGGATACGTATAGGATAACATTGATATAAGCTAGGATACATGCATCTAATTCAGTCATTCCTCGGGAACATACCACTGGAAACTTGCATATGGATGAATTTAAGTTATTTTGCTCACTATTGAGTCAGAAGCATAAGAGGCTAATACTATCAAGAAACCACAAGTGAAAAGGAAAATACTATCAGAAAAATAACCTACTAGCCGCTGGGAGCATGAGGTGGGAAGGATGGAAGAATTATGCCTTGCCTTTCGAGAAACATTATTGGCGAAAGTGAGAGAGGATTTGAAAAATCAAGCGGATTCGGAGTGCAATCGTGATAACATAGATTTCATACTAAATAAATGGAAAAGAATACAAGACAAAGTAATAATCCACCAAGCAAACCTTTGGAAAATAAAAAACGAAATATCTAGGAAATATTTTCTACAAGTGAATGAGGATGTAATTCGCTAGTCTGGACAACTATAATAACTAACAAATGTTGTAGCAACCAAATAAATTACATTACAACTCTTTAACGGCAACTTGCAAGGGCATTTTATCTGCCAAAATTAATTCACCTTCACCAATCACGCCACCTGTCATTTTTGACTCCATCAAAGTTTCATCGGTAGCCTTCGAAAGTATGCTCAGGATAGACAACCGGAATTATATCAAAGATGATAGCGTAGGGTCTCAATTGCCAAAGGTCAGTTGCCAAGTCAAAAACACGACGCGTTAAGTCCATACAAGGCCAGAGTTGGGTCCCCGATTCCTCAGTTTATAGCAGCATCTCATCATGCGAGACAAAGCACCCGCCGACCGACGACGTCACGCTCGCAATAAACTCCCCAGGACCGCAGAGGGACCCAAACAGCGAATGACCCCGGATACGACCTCTATTCCCCTCGGACAACTAAGGGTACCTTCGGATCACAACCGTCGTGTGCAATATAGTACATCCTCTTCAGTCCATTTATTTGGACCTCCTTAAGAGGATGCATCACTCCCGGTGTGTCGGTAATATATTTTTTTCTATCTTTATTTAGGCGTAATGCTCGATTATAACTTACGCTCGCTCAGTAAGTGATTCGACCCTTAGGTTGGTTGGCATTTGTCAGGGTAGAGCACGTTCAGATACTGCCTCAAAAGCGTTCGCTCGTACTGACGCCGGAGCAGGTCGGTCCACCTTATTTCCCTATATTCGTCAATGTGCAAGTACTACCCTTGACGCACCTATACATCTACAAGGTGCTTGGGTTATCTTACATTCGCATTGGCAATAGTCCATAAGTGTTGCATAAATCCCATTAATACTATTAACGAACAAATACTTCATTTCTATTACCTAAACCAAACATTTCAACTATTGTCGGCTCTACTTGGTGGATTGACATAAAATGGGAAAATTTAAAGCAATAAGGAACATTCCTCAACGATTTATTTTCCCCGACCGGTTTCAATGCTGACGCGCCATTTTCAAGGGCAGGCAGCAATAAGTTATCCCACAATGAGCTCATTGTGACGCGGGAAGGAAACCACGGAAATTAATCGACTAGCTTTCGGGATGAGGGAACTAGTTCGTGGCTCGCAATTTTGAGGAAGAAAAACACATTCTCCACTCACGTGAGGCCAGTTCCTTCTCCAGGACCACTTCTTACTTCCAAATTATTGTTTGATAATGCCCGATGGTTTCATCCGAGGTATATTAAGGCATATCTCAGGAACCCAACACTAAATGTGACACTTCTACGTGTGATTTCATAAAAACAGAGTCTAAGCGCGACGGAGTTATGTCAACTAGTCATGAAACACTTAGTGTGCCACTTAAAAAAAAATACAATTTTTTTGCAACCACTATGTGTTACATAATTAATTGACATAACTCCTCCGTGTTTAGACTTTTTTCATGAAATCACACGTAGAAATCAAAGCTGTAATAAAACATTTACAAATTTCGCGATAATTTTTCACAGCGGAGTGCGATTCGTGACTCATTATAGTTCAATCGGTCGACTGGACCGCGGCTATTGTTTGACGGACCTCGGGAACGCGGCTAGGTTTGGACTCTCGAGCGGTGCCTTAATTTTTTTACCCACCATCCGTGCCTGGACAGACTATAGACCTGCACCTTTCCAGCATAAAAAATTACCTATGAGAAAATACTGAGGAGAAATTTTGATACGTGAGATATAAATTAATGTTGTCAAGGGTCTCCTCTAAATATCCTGAAAATTTCAAGACAAGAGATTGTCGAACGATTAGTAACAATAACTTAGAAAACAAATATACCTACCACCCGAACGGGAGTGGTGTTCTTTTATGTTAAAATTTCGCATTTTGGTGTTATGAACTTCAGATTATATCACCACTCTTCGGATATACATATGACGAAAATTAGGATAGAATTTTGCACTCGCCGGATAAAAAATACCGATAGCATCATCATGCAGGCTTCCGCGAAAGTTTGTATTTACATTATGCAGATCTTTCGGACTCGACTACGCGTTGGTCCATTTCTTCGGACGATAGTTTCGCCCGTATTGCACTTCTTTCTTAAATCTACTCAACGATCTGAGAAGCCAAATGCAACCCCGAGACCAACATACGGTCAAACCCGAAAACCTATATCTTTCCATACCACTCGTATCGTTTGGAAAAACAACTAAAAATAGCTGTAAAACGGGTATATTTCAAATTGACAACTCACACTTTCACGAAACTCCGTCTTCGTGCAATCCCAATAATTCATGAAAAGCAAGGTTGTTGGGTGATAAAATCGTCGCTGCTCATCAGTTATCACAATATCAAATTAAAGAGCACATGGGCGTCCCCATTGGGGGAAGAAGGGGACACTGCCCCACCCCCCCCCCCCCAACTAGAAGCAAAAAAACGCAAAAGTCTTTAAGGGAATTTGGAACTGGATTAAAACGCGAGTTTTGAATAAATTTTCTTTAAATCCACGAAAAATGATGATAGTGTAAGACATGTAACTTAAAATACTTTTTTCAAGCAAATAATTTTAAAAACCAATGAAGCGCTGTTATCTTAAAATTCCTCTTTTCTATGTTAAAATGCAACAACCCTGGCTAGACCTCCCCCCCAATAAGATCGTGGGTACCTCCTTGAAAGAGCATAAACATTTTGGCCATGGATGCACACTCGACTCCATTGTACCACTTGTGCGTTGGAGTGTCGGCTGTCATCTATAGTCTTCGGTCCATTGGCCCTCACTCCCTTGGGTGAAACGTCGCAAATTGCGGAGGATATGAGCGCAGGGATAAATAAATATTTTATTTATCCCCGCATAAATTCTCGGTCCCAGAGCGGTCATTCGTGTAGCTGACCCGTCCCTACTTGACCCAAGGGCAAACCGTCGCGAAACCACTCCAGGGAGCGGGTTTCCCAAACGATTCGGCTATCTACCACCAATCTTGCATATGAGAGATTCGTACGCATTGAACTTGAGAACCACCCATTAAGATATTTCCTAAAAATGATGCTTTTGGATCCTTATTAAAGAGGGCGCAACACATCCGCCCTCAGGAAAAATAACGCATAGAGGGCAGGATGATCGCCGCTTAAGCCCCTTCCCCAACAAAAATATGAGAAATGTTAAAAGACAAGTTCCCTTCCTATCTCGGAGATTTCGTTCAGGATTCATCACTGATATAAAAGATTTAGGAAAAGGCTATTATTTACGGGTAAAAATGAACTAAATATGCCTATAAAATGAAGCAAATGGATAACTAAATTAAGAGTGGAGAAAGACGTGAAATAGTGGTATAACTTAGCGCTGGTAAGACCAAGCCCTGAATAAGCCGCACGCAATAAATGCCCTGAACAGAAAGATTTCATTTAATGGATCAATAAGATACAACATATCCTTGGCAAAAATTTATTGCCTTCTAATACGTAAAATTCTTTACATTTCTATTTATTAGAAGTATCAAAGTGCAAGGTGTATTTACTATAAAATGGTGCGAATATATTTATTTAAAGAAATATAACCACATACAGCATATGCCATTTTATAGAGGCCAAAAATATGTATACAAATTAAAGGTATTTTTCAGATCGATAATGTGAAAAATGTGCAGAAAATAGTTACCCATGTTATATCATGGTGACGGTTATTAACATCGAATCTCCCTACAAGTACATTCATAAATCCAATTTCAGGAAAAAAAATTTCTTCCCTCTTTTCATTTCCGATGGAATGGATTTACACTAGACTACGTTCCTCAATGCATATGCAAATTAGGTTGATCTAATCGTCTGGGTTACACAACAACAGCCGAGGGCGCTGAAGATTGCTTGACGTTTTCACAGCCGCACTACACAGCGCACAATTCTTCAACCTTTTCCATGAGACCGCGTAGTTAATTATTAGGGGTTTCTATTCAGCCAATAAAACATTCCTGGCAATTCACCCCTTATGTAATATATTTTACCTGACAAATTAGTGTGAGCGTCAATAGGAGGATGAATGAAACCGTGTGAAACAAATAATAGATAATTTATGGAGGTCCGAACAAAATCACCATTTTATCGATCGTAAAATGGATACCTAAGTAAATTGGTACATAAACAGTTAAAAATTATTATGACAATGCTTTTACAACAATAAAATAAAAAATAAAAATAATTCAGCTTGAAATTAATTTAAAGGAAGTGATTGGAATTTTGACAAAGGTACCGTTTTGCAATGCTTATTGATAATAACTAAGCTAATACAGCTCATATTTACCTGTTTTTGATAATTTTTATTATGCAATATAATAAAAAATTGGTGACTTTTATCATATAATATAATATAAGTTAGTTATTCTATAAATTATCTTATAATAATAATAATAACGTTTACTTAAATTGTCGATGCCTGATATTTTATTACAACTATTTTTGTTTTGGGAAATATGCATCTACCATTTCATTAAATAATCTCTTTGTTATATTATTTTCATGAAGAGGGGCTATAGTCCCCCAAGCCCCCTCTGGATCCGCCACAGTGGTTAACTATCAGTCTACATTACACAATCATTGTGAAATTTTCGGTTTATTTAGAATGGACCAATTTGTAATCCACAGAAAAGGCTGAGATGAATTGTGCCAATTCACCGCATTAACTTTATCGCCATCGGCGTCATCCACTTCAATAGTGAAGTATTTAATAGTAACTTCCCTAAGACAGTATTCGAGGGGATCGCATAGTTCAAACCACCGTCGAAATTTTATCTCACTGCACTTTGAGGCGTTAGATCAATGATCAGTGACGATTAACAGACGGAAATAGATAACACGTGCCGAACACGATGCAGTAAGGTGATCATGATGAGACAGATCCTATACTCGAGCACGCGCACTTCTCGTGATTCCGCCAATAATTTATAACCTTAAAGATGGTTGAATAAATATAAACCTAAATATTTTCCCTAATTGTTCCTCAAGATGGATGAAACTATGTCATCAGTGTCACAGGAATATTGTACTGATATTGTATCATCTGGCATTGGACCAAATGCCAGAAGCATAAATTTCAGCCAATAAGTCCTCTCGAGCAGATTACAAAATTTAAGAAGTAAAAATGCAACAGAAATCTTTAAAAAATTGATAAAGTTCGTCATAAAATATCAATTTATGGTAATTAAATAGATTATATTTTTTATACATGCCGCTAAGTTTCTTAAAACGGTAAATAACCCTTTTCCCACGAAAATTCGAGAGGTCCTCTTTGGCTCAAATTTAAGCTTATATATATATATATTACTAAAGTGTGTTTTTTCCGTCACCAGAAAAATATATAATACGACTTGTTAGAAGCTAAGAGAAACATAAAATTTTCGCTTATTCTACTTTGAGCGTTAAGTTAAAGTTTTTCTACCTTTTCTGGTAAAAATTAGAATCTTATGCAAACCAAAAGTATCATATTGGTTGAAATCGATGGATTCGGCTTTCACTAGGTAAAGATCCATGTTGAACTAAGATATACAACCTTTGTAATCTTCAAAATGTTTTGCTCGGGATGATGCATTTCGACGCTAAGGCGTCGTAATAAATAAAAAAGATGTAAAAATGTACAAAGGTTGTAGGTCTTCATTCATAATATATGCTATTTGTTCTTAGTTTTATGGTCAGTCAGTACGGAAAGACGCCACTTTTGAGTGCCGTTAGGGTTCGGTACTCGAAAATTGATTTTATTCTGCCACCTATGAACTAAGGGTAACCTTACCTTCCACAGCCGAATGCATCCCTGAGAATTCCTTTCCATTTCTCATTCCCTTCCGTCTGGACTTCGTACCCAAAGACCTCCACTCCTTTATCAGCCAGTCTCCTCCGACTAATCTATTCCATGCGCCGTTTTCCTGGAGATAATTCCTCATTTTTCCATTCGTCCAGGTGGCAGGAGAAAGCCTGAAAGGAATACAGAGAAGGATTTAAGATCTTGAGCTCAAGGATGCCGAGAATTAAATGGAGGCTACGTAGCGAGGCGTGACAGAAGAAATATGCGTCTTCTGTACATATGTATACGAACACACCACCTAGCATCCCACCTTCCAAAGACCTAAGATCAGAGTTTTTTGTCGCCCGGTTTCCATGATGTTTATACAATCCCCATTCCACCTTAGCCTTGTTGAATTTCTTCCTACGGTTTAAATCCCTACCTTCTCCACTCAAGGTGTTCGTTTTCCCAAGTACCTACCACTTCCGCTGAGCGAAAGACTCGGGGGTTCGTTTTTCGGATTATCTCCTCCTTTTCACGACGAGTAAGGAGATCTGCAGCTCAGACACTTCTGCACGGTCGTAGAGTGGAATGGGAAGCATTGGAAGAAGAACACCTGGACCGGTTCGCGAATCTCTTTCATACATCTTAAGCTTCAAGAAGAAGACCAGGCCAGTGAAGAGAGAAGCAAATTCGCTAACAGCGTAGTATCAAGATGAAGTTAGTCAATACAATGATATTCCTTATTTTTTCCAGTTACAAAATATTTTTTATCTCAAAGAAAATGTTTAGATTTTAGTAAATACAATATATATCATTTGTCAAGCTTTTGGTTTGCGTAAGATTCTGACTTTGGCAGAAATGGCAGAAAATAATTAATTTACGCTAAAAAAAGTGAAGACGTTTTGCTTCTCATAGCTTAACCATGTTATCTGTAATAATACTTTCACGAATAACTGCCGGTATTTAACATGTTTTAATCTATTTTATCGGATATTTTCAAGGAATGGTATCATTCCCGTGGAACGATTTTTGCGAAGTTTTCACACAACTTTCAGTCACATGGCGGCACTCCGATTTTCATTATCTTCTCCAGTAAGAAAATATTTTTTGCATCAAGGAAAAGCCCAAGTCTTTAGTAACTGAGAAATCAGAATTAAGACTTTTTGGCGTGTTATAAAAAGTACTGTAGCCGATTTCGCCATAAACATTTGACGGCGTTCTTGAGTGGCTCAGAATTACATTAACAGTTTGTATTGATATAATTTTAACATTCCACTATACTCTGGATAGATTACAAATGTGAAATATCAATAAATATCCATAAAACCATTAGTTCAATATTATATGTTAAATATGTCAATGTTAAAACAGTACTTCGTCGAATTGGAATAACATTGAACTAATGGATTTATGGATATTTATTGCTATTTCACATTTGTAATACTGAATCCATCGATTAAATTCCCCAGTAAGTTTAAACAATTACAGGCTAACACTGCACTCGGGCGCAATTCAATACCTGTGGAAGAAAATGATGTATCATCGGGAAAAATATTAACTATTCCTATCCTCGTTAAAATACTTCTCTTATACAGCACTGATAGAATAACGTTATTTATGATGGCAAACTAAGAGGTCAAACGAAAAACATTCCCATCCCCATATTATTCACAACAGGCCTTTTGTTTAAGAACGCTAGAATATTTTTGTTAAGTTTTAATTTGCCCACTCCAGTTTATTCAAATCGATATATATTACCTATTGTGTTGTGCTGTTTAATCTGATCCATCCCCCCTCCCTCACAAATCCAAGTCGTAGTTATGCCACCGCAATTTACTCTCGCACAATAAAGACTACATTCAAAACGACAGCTTTCAACTTGTTGGATTATTTCCTCCCACGAGTTCATCCACAAGTAGTCGGTTGGAGAGTAATCCTATAACGTCGACATTGCTTCCGGGTCGATATTGTCCTTCAGCAAGGGAACTGATGAGAAAGATGGGCTCGCTCCCTAATGATATCAAGTGCAGGCAATAGCCCACGCTTTAGCGTAAGTGGTCGCGTAGCTAATTTCGCCGTGGAGGCCGTCGCAGTCGGAGAGCGCGCCACATGGTTTAAGGAGATCGGCCTCAATTCGCTCGACGCCACTAAAGGGCGAGGGCGGTATCTCGATGCCGCAGTCACCTCTGACCCTTGGAAGGGCACGCCGGAGAGAACCAGAGGAAGCGGGCTCTCGAGGAAGCCACGAGGGTGAGGTGCCACCGATGAACAAGAACAGAGGCTAACGATGGGGGATGAAGGGATATATCCCCCACAAAGCATCAGAGAAATCAAAAATTTATTTCAAAATTTTGTCTGGATTTGATGCATAATAATTGCACCCGCTTAAAGTTAAATTTTAAGCGCCAAAATTACGTAAAATTAATTTTTAGGCAAGTTATTTTTCTAAATTTTACCTGAACTACCCGTTTTCTGGGGGGGGGTAGCCCCCACTAACCCCCCTCATCCCTCTCAAAGTATATTCCTAGTTAAGCCACTGGACAAGAACGTATAGTCTGTTTCAAGACGAATCTGCTATACTTCAGCAGGTGGTAGTGGAGACAATTTTAAGCATTTTTAGCATTAAATAAAATTTCGAAAGGAATGGATACCAGAGGAAAACCGCATTCATGATAGCTGCAAAGTGCATTCTTAATACCCCGTACTTATGGACAAAAAATGCTTAAAAATTTCAGGCCTACCACCTGCTGAAGTATTGTAAATACCTCCTGAAACACCCTGTATATGAGAGGCACATTAATTAGCAACAACTTCGTTGAAAGATCGTCAATATAGTGTATTCCATCACATCACACATCGGAACCGGGCTACATTATAATTCAAAACTTGTATTCATTTACTTACCTAGAATGATGAAAATCAAATGGATCGACCGAGTTAGTAACGAGGAAGTCCTAAGAAGGGTAGGAGAGAAGAGAAGCCTCATGAAAACCTTAATAAGAAGACGGAACAACCTTATATGCCACATCTTGAGACATGATGGCCTGATGAAGACAATCGTCGAAGGACAAGTGGAAGGCAAGAATGGAAAAGGAAGACCTCGAACAAAATATATGGAACAAGTAAAGAGAGATGTGAAAGAGAAGAAATACGTAGGTGTGAAAAGATTAGCTGATAGAAGAACTGAGTGGAGAGCTGCGTCAAACCAATCCTAGGATTGTTGACCAGTGATGATGACCTTCATCTCCCCAAAATTCATGCATTTAAGGCTTTTACAGCTGGGGAATTTAACTTATAGCAACATAGAACGATCACAAACAGCCATGCCCTGGATAGGGGAAACTTACCCAGGCGGGACTCGAACACGCGACCTTTCATTAGGCAGGCGATGACTTTACCCCGCCGCCACCGCGGACGACCCCTGTCTCTCTAGCTCACTGATTGGGTGGACCTATTGATTCTTGACCGCTTTCGCTGATCGCTTTTGCATCGACCAGAATGTTGAGCGCCCGCGAAAGTTTAAACGAAGTACTGCAGTTTTAAAAATTAATTTTTAAATATTGCTAAGGTTATCCGGAAGAAGTAATCAAAATATTTACCGGATAACGATAATAAAAATAATTATTCCGCAAATAAGCAAAAATTGGCCAGAAAGTTAAATTTTCAGGAGTAACCCTCGAAACAATTTAAAAATATAACACCGCTTCCCCTTTATTTTACGTATCAATATTGTGTAATAGTAGGGGAACTTGGTTTTTGGGGAACGAGCATTTATTAGGATAATTAATTCTACAGAAAACCTACATTATCACAGAGCTAATTTAGATAATAAAGAGCTCAGATAATTCATCAAAGTAGAACTATATTTTATTTGTTGGACTGCTGATAACATTTCCTGTAGAAGAAATTAATCATGGAGATTGTCTGCAATTTCATTGCGAAATTGGCGGGACCATCACTTGGCCAGGGCCAATTAGTCGCTGATCCTCAATGTTTTCTTTAATCAATTAAGTACATATTTTCAATAATGATTTCCGGCCGAAAAAGTCAGCAATGATTAAAGCAATCAAACGACTGGCAGCACAAAAAAATCTGAAATCTTCCAATGGCACTACGCACCATACAAAATTCTGTCCTTAGCTTTTGTCATTATGAAAAATGCTATAGTACCTACTACAATAGATGCTGCATTCGAAAAATGAACAAAAAAGACAACAATATTGATTACGTCTTGAAAATGTCAACCCTTAGGATGGGAAGCATGATAAAATATTTTAAGGCAATAAAAAACAAAAAATACCTACTCAATAATTATTACGTATTTAACATGACGAAAATTGGCTGATATTTCATGGAAATACTACATATGCAACTGCAGAAATCGCAACTAGAATGATAATGGATGTTCGCCAGGGCTTCCTGTAACACAACTAAAATATTTCAATACGAGTAATTGAGTTTCAACATTACCATAAAAATAATAAAAATTTACAGATGAACGAAAAATTGTTGAATTTCATCAAATATGGCCAGTAATTCAATTTTTTAAATGTAGATCTTTCACTGTGATGAATTCCATCGTGAACCGGCAAGGCAAGCGTAAAACATAAGATGCTTTTCTGTATACTAGGGAAACGTTATGTATATAATATAATACCTCCATAGTTGAATTGACCAAGTCTTTACCGCTTATTGCGTCAGTGCCATTGAATAAAGTCGTATTTTCATTTACAAAATAAAGGGTATCTTTCAAACTTTAGAATTATTTCTTTTTCAAGTAGGTATCCACGTACTTATGGAATCAAAAGCTTTCCATGCCATTTCAATCTATTCTTGCTTTTAATTCCGTGAAGGTTTAATATCACTCATAACGGCATAGGATTTCCATCCACTTTGCATTTATGACAGGGAAAATATTTTTCAAGAAAAATCCATTCCTGGATTAGAATAACCAATCCCGTATACCGTACGGGCTATCCCATTAAGAGGGAAATAATTCGTTTTATATTTCAGAATATCATTTCCATAAGACGACAGCAAGGGTAAATAAATTTCGATTGAGTCACAAATGTACCACATATATCCCAGTATTAGCCATGGTTTCAACACCTTAACAAACCGCAGCAGAATTTTTTTTCACATTTACAACATATCTAGAGAGAACAAAGGTAATAAAAGATTTTTTTAGAAAGTAGAGAAGGCACTTCATCATAGAAAGACCAAAAAAAGAATAATTTCTAAAATACGATCAGAAAATTCGTGCCATTCAAATAAGGTAATAAATACTGGATAAAATAAAGCACTAAGTAATTATACAGTCAGATTAACGCTAAGTTTCCGGGTAGACCGAGTAAAAGTATTTTTCAACGAAGTTAAAGGTACAGTTGTTGCATCAGCAAAGAGAATAGTACATTATCCCTCATGAAAAAGCGCATAGTTTTCATTGGAGGAAAGAACAGCTGCACTAAACTAGTGCCAATATTATCGCTCTAACCAAGAGGCACTAACCCATAGTTAAGTAAATTACTTATTAAACATGATCAATTTTCGGCCTCTGTGAAAACTTCCGGGGTTAAAATGGGATGATGACCGGGGTTAAAATGGGAACGGGGGGATATTTCTTTATTACATGTACGAAGCCAAGGAATAAAAAGAATGCAGACAAACGTAAAAAGGGTGTACCAAAGGTTGAAAAAATAGCTAATTCATTAAAATGCTAGTGGATCTTCGTCAGTATGTATTTATTACACGAGATAATTATATCTTGTTGAAAGATTTCTGGACCTGTTTTTAATAATAATATTATTTCATCAGGACTTTAGAATTTTATCAAAAATTAGTAAAAAAAAAGCCACATAAAAGATCCTCACGGGTTTTATTGGCTGACTACGACGATAGCCCTTATTTTCATGCATTTTATTTCGATCGAAAATTTTACTTCCGTTTAATTTAAATACAAAAAAAAGAAGTAACAGGATTTAATAACTCCCATTGATAAGTATTTCCTTTGCTAACTTTTTCCATTTCCGCTTTAAATACTGAAGCGTGGGTTCCAACTTTGGCATAAGGTTGAGCTACCTTATTTGCTGCCAAATTTGGCCGCAGATCTTTGGATGCAGCCCAAACAAAAGAGTTCTTGAATATATTCTGAGGTCCGTCCGTAGCATTTGAAAACTGGCATGTATTTTCGTCTGGAAGCAATTTGAAGTACACTCAAAGCATAAAGCAGGAATTCGCATTAATTACCATAACAGAAGGATTTTTCCAATTCTTCCTATTAAATATTAGTTAGGAATTAGACAGGAAGACACCGAGACAAGCTTCCTATCTAATTTGCTTGTATCTATCACGGCGGGGCAAAGCCCTCCCCTGCCACACATGAGGTCGCGGGTTCGAGTCCCACATTGGTGGGTTGCCCTTACCCAGCGAATGTATGTTCATGTGCGTTTCATTATTGAGTAAATAAACCCGATGTAAAATATGATGATGCTGTTTCCGGTGGTACAGGAATAAGTAAATAAAGACATAAAAAACACTTCCGACCGCTGTTTCGTTTTCACGAAATGGTTTTGAAGCTGGAGACGACTGATTTGGTGGACTAACAGGCACAATTCCTCTTCCTAGGACGCTTCGCGCGTATTCGCAAAATAAAACGAATTCATCCCAGGTTCATGGACTTGCGACGCAGAAACCCTTGCGATGGGGCTTGCCGCACCATCATCTTAATTTCCTCATTGCCACCCAGCAACTCCTGGGACTACGTATCCTCACGCATTAAAATTCTCAAGGCCATGGGTCGTCTCTCAGGGTTGACGACCACTCCATCACTCTTCGGCACTGCGGTTACTTCACAGAGGAGCGGGGGTCAACGGCTTGGACAACAGTGGACCCGCGTACCCTCCTACTCGCACGCAGTCACACGAAAAGCATCTATTTCGGATCGCCGAGCGGCTTGGACATTCTCGGAGCCACGTCCCTTCCGATGAAAGGGGGGCAAGACATTTCCTTTGAAGTGAGGGATCTTTGGAGGATATATATGTTACCAGCAGGCCACCCGGCGTTGCTCGGGAAAGATAGTACCCAGAGAAGTGGGAAACTTGGAACTTGGATTTCATGACCGTATAGAATGTTTGTTTTCTCTATGATCGTGTCAAGAGGTATGCCTACCCGGCAGGATGTCCAACCTCAGAGTTTGGATGACGTGACGCAACAATTTGTTATGAGAAAACGACATGAAGGACGCATCTGGTGTAATCGACGGTAGCACTACGGAGTGTGGGGAGCAATGGGATGCTTATGTAAAAACTTTGGTTGCAATCCGTCCAGCCGTATGAAAATGCAAAGCGGGCAAACAAACAGGCATTCTCTTTTATACAACAGGTAGATATACACTCGGAACAGACGAGGTAGTTCCACGAAAATATTGATAATCATCGAATAAATTATCGGAAAGCCATCAGATTAAAAATAAAACGAAAAAAAATTGTTGTATGATGATCAAATCGGCTTCTTGAATACCTAGAGAGGTTTTGCAGAAAAGAATGTGACGGTTAAATTCGAGAGTAGAGAATTCAGAATGATTTTGTTTATATTTATTTTTCTCCACACTTCCGAAAATGCAGTATTAGGCCTTTACATCGAGATTTTTGGTAGCAGTTAAGAATCATACATGAACAACATCTATACTCTGAATAAGGGTAACTTGCCCAGTCGGGACTCGAACCCGCGACCTTTAGTTAGGCAGGTGAGGACTTTACCCCGCCGCCACCGAGGCCGGCATTTGAAATGGGAAGCGAAAATTGATTTGAATCGATTCAAGTTTAGAGTAAATATGTAAATCCGAAAATAGCACTCGCATATCCCGAACTTCTGAAACCAGAATTTTTGAAGAATCATAAAAATTCAAGATTCAAAATTCTAGAGAGCATGACAAAAAAATATTTAAATACTCGAAGCAATAGATGAAATGCTCTTGGGTTTGGAACCGGATAAGGATTTTTAAGGCCAACGTTTCGATGGGGAACTCCCTCATTGTGCGCGCGATACGATAGTACTAATAGTGAACTGTATTTTGTATATGCGCCCGGAGTCCCACACCCTTCCAATCACCACTCACCTGAATGTCGGGCTCCCGTCGATGGCTTCCTCAGGCAGCGCCGGCTCGAAAACATTCCAACACGACGACACATTCACAACTCCCAAGTTCACGGCCAAAAACCACGAAAACAATAACTTTAAACAATCACACCCTCGCCCGCACGGGCGTACAATTAACAACAAAGCAAGCGAGTGGCGATTATAGCATAGGACTCCGTATGGCATGAGCACTCATTGTTAACAGGGCTAAGGTTGACTTGGACAATGTTCATGCATTTTCCAAGTCAACCTTATGAGTCGGTCTTACCAAAGGAGGTTGTAAATATCTGGAGGGGGCACCACTGGTTTCTGGCGTGGAGCGAAGTGTGGCCGGAATGGGGGTGCTTGTGTTGAGTTGTGCAGGACAAGCCATGCCCATTTTGACCAAAGCATTAACAATCCCATAAGGATCGATGCTTACTATTTGGTGAAATTTTTTGTCATAACTCGCTAATACATTAAAATAAACTATGGAACGCACATTTTAAACCTTTTTTTCTTACTTGATTGGTAGGCTTCAAGAAGTTATGACTCAAACATCTTTTCTCAGGGAAAAATTATTATCAACCACCACGGTTACGTTCTACAATCAGCTCAGCTGAAAATTAAATTTTACGAGAGTAAACTAATCATTTACCCGCAATTATACAGGTATTGAAGTTTACTGTAGTCTACTGAAATCAACAAATACAGTAATAAAGTACATTTTCAAGGATATCACCACCTGTAAAGTGGCTAACAGAGAGAGAGTTTATATATTAATAGAAGTATCGCGAATGATGAGAAAAATCCTATGACTATCTCCGGCGAAACGCTAATGATTTTGGTAGCATTTTTCACTTAATTTAGTTAATTTTTAGTACAAAACTTAGCCACCTCAAAATATTAGTCGGACACCGAGTCCAAAAATTGTCAAACTAAGATGGCGGAACTTTGACCACGCCAAAAACTCGGAAACAGCGCCTTCAGTTATTTACAACCTCCTTGGTCTTAGCCCAGATGTCGGAGGAGATTCTCATCGAAACGTTGGTCTTAAGTAGCCTTACCCGGTGCCATAGCCAAGAATATTTTATCATTAGTATTCGCCGGGAACGATCTTTAAATTCGAAGCTCTTTCCCCCGATATTTTTCTTTTCCCGAATCGACGATATACATCTATCATCCTTTCTAAAATAAAGTAAGGGTATCACTGTTACGTCCTATTTACAACCAGCATGGCAGTACTGATCCCAATTCGAATATTGATCCACATCTTAAATTCTTCACGCTCTATGAAGACAAACCACTTCTGTAAATTTCCTCAGATTTTTTACACGCTTTTATTTAACTCACTCTGTCTGTTTGTATGTTTAGTTCAAATCTTGCAATCGAAAATTCGACCACTTTCCGACTTCCAATCGATCTGAAACTTTACAGGAAGTCGTATGTCTCGTATTCGTACTCGTATTTCCCGGTGACAATACAATATTTTACCACTTTCGAACATCTAAAGTGTGTATTTTGATCATTATAAACATATTAATTTTAAATATGGAATTTTCATCATGGCGGATTTTTTCGAAAGAAAAAAAAAGGTCTAAAAAGATGTTGATGCGTCATATAAGCAGCATTGCTGCTCAAAGCCTCTCACATCACGTGCCAAACCTCACCTTCTCACTGGTGGACCTGTTAACTGATAAATCAGTAACTAACGAGGTGGGCTTTTACAGTTAAACAAAACTTATGAAAGTGGTCAAGTATACGATTGCAAGATGTTAAGACTAAAAAGTAGAAAATAAATACTTCTTTAAAATTTTTTTTTTTAAATCACGCTTTTATTTCGCTTGGAACAAGTAATAAAAAAAATATTTCAAAAAATGGACTAAAAAGTAAAAAATAAATTTTTATATGAATAGTTCAAAGAACCTGGGTAATCCATAATATTTTCACTAATAAATTTTTGAAATGATAATTCAAAGAACCTGGGTAATCTATAATGTTTTTAATAAAAATAAAAGCGTGGGGGTGGAGTAATATGCTATAGTGAGGCCCCCACGCTTTTATTTTTAGTGAAAACATTATAGATTACCCAGGTTTTTTGAATTATCATTTCAAGAATTTATTAGTGAAAATATTATGGATTACCCAGGTTCTTTGAACTATTCATAAAAAAAATTATTTTTTACTTTTTAGTCCATTTTTTGAAATATTTTTTTTGTTACTTGTTCCAAGCGAAATAAAAGCGTGATTTTAAAAAGTTTTTTTAAAGAAGTATTTATTACTGGAACGACACGTTTCGACGATGAGCCGTTATTCTCGAATACCTAACCGCCTTAGCGTCGAAACGCGTCCTGCCAATTAAAAAATCTGTGGAAATTTTCAAAGGTTGTTCATTCATTCAGCATGAATTTCCACCAAGCAATAGCCGAACATATCAATTTCTTCAAACTAACTCACTCAGTGAGTCAACTCCAAGGTTAGTATGGATAAGTGAGGGTAGAGATCGCACCGAACTAAGCCACAGGAGTATGAAATCAGGGTAGAGGGGGGCCAGTTCCTTTCCCTGGGCCACCTCGCACTACGAGGATTTTAATTTTGGGGTGCTAGAAGGCTTCACCCGGGACTTGAACCTGGGACTCCTCGATTAGCAGGCTGTTTGAGAAGCCAAGCGCTCAACTCCCAAGGTTTCCACGCTCCTCGATTTCTCATTTGGTGACAAATAAACTACCGTGGACAAAATGGGAGAAATGACTCGTAATTCGGATTAAATTGATATTAAACGCATCGTCATCCTTGCATTACACCATTCAAGGTGCATTTACTAAAATCTATTGTTTCAGAAGTTGAGGCCGTTCCGAGCAATGAGCACGACGAAAGCGCAATTTGTTGCTCTTTTGTCATTTCAGTGGAAGGAGAATTAACGGCTATGACCTCTTGAGGGGCGACCTCTTGCTGGGCTAAGTAGGACAGCATCAATGCTTAAATTTCTTTGGGAATTATTCCCGCGGAAATCTCACAGTATCATCAGACATGCACGACACCAAAGAATGAAATAAAGGCAGACTTACAAAAAAAGGATGCATTAAAGGTTGGTCAAAATAACGAAATCATTAAAATATTAGCGGACTCGAGTTGTTTGAGTTAATTACATGTAATAGATATATTAAAGCGTGAATATTTCCACTGGACTGGAACGAAACTCTTGAAACCGGATACATATTTCTACCGTGTAGATTTTTTCACTCTCCTCAAGTACGTATTTCCTGAACGAGATGTAAATATCAAGTTGGTAGATTTCCAAATGTCTTATAAATAATAATATTATACTATCAGGAGTTTATATCCTTAACAAAAAAATATAAAAAAGGTATATATTCCATTATCCGGGATTATTAACTCTATTTTTTGTTTCAAACAAAAGCATATAATTAACCAGCAGCATTTTTCAAGTACCAGAAGGCAATTAAATTTAACCAATGGATATTCAACACCAATTTTCATCGAACTTTCATTCGTTGCTCACAAATGATTGCCCACAGTGTTAAATGACTCTTTGGGACTGTTCCATTCCTCATAGGTAACCCTAAATGATTAATAAAATTAATACATTAATAACTAAATTTAAAAAACCTTCCATATGCCATATTCCCTTCCCATATTCTCACTACCAATAAACCCTTATACCTAAAGCAATGCCATGACTCAAATTACCACAAAAAGTGAATAAAATTTATAATTGGAAATAAAGGAATAAAACTTTTAAGCTTCACTATTTTATTAATTTGGGCACGACCCGGGTTTCGTAACGTAGTTCCATCTTCAGGTACTACAACGCTACGAAACCCGGGTTGTGCCCAAATTAATATAAAAGTGAACCTTAAAAGTTTTATTCCTTTATTTCCAATATGGAGAGGTTTCACATATTCAAGCCTTAAGTTATCAGTTAAAATTTATAGTATTGAATCCAGATTCTCCAGCAACACCTAGGCTCAACCATCTGGCTAGGACCTGCGGATCAACAGTACTTACAAGTTAGCCATATATTACGAACGCCAGCATACTATAGTAGATCAAGTCATAAAAATAAAATAAGAGAAATAGACTGTACAACAGATGGATTCAGAATGTCTCTTTATCCGGAATCGATAAGAGACTATACAGCTAGCGTTAGGAGTTATTATTAAGCTAGCTGACTTGTATCGTAGCACACTAACTTATGTATTCCTAGATTCATACTTCTGAATTTTCCTAGAATTTCTAACAGCATGTTTAGCAGGTTCTAGCTTCATAGGCAGATTGCCCACATGAGTAGTCAGCAAGTTTTGCCTTTGCATGTACGTGGAAGAATAATTTGTTAGTATGCGTAACATTTTTATGACCGTGCGGTGCAGTGGCGCAGCGAGGGGGGTAAACCCTCCCAGATTTCAGAGAATCATTTGATTAATATACTTATAGAAAAGGGTAAGGATTAATAAAATATCCCTCAGAAAGCCATCAAACTCACCAATTATCTTAAAAAAAATTCTGGGGGAGGGCCCCCTGAACCTCCCGCTTATCCGGGAGGGTATACCACACACCCCAGGTCTTGTTGCGCCTAAACCCCCCCCCCCCCCCTTAGCCTAATTCCTAGCTGCGCCCCTGTCCATGGTATTATGTTGATGTAGATGAACAAAAAAAGAAAAAAAACGCTATGCTTGGCTTGTCCACAGCGTGTCAGAAAAAAAAATACTGCGAATGGAGAAGGCGAATGATTTCAGCGCTCGCTTAGTAACAACGCGAGTGCAGCTTCTTCCTCGCACGGAGAAAGCCTGACGCGGGGAAAAATCGTACTGTTCAGCGGTGGTGTGTCTGTGTTGCTGTGGGAGGCAGACGGGGTTCTTTCTTCAAGCAGCATACCCGCCCACCCCACACCCCCATGACCGCCGAAGGTCAGCGGGGTGCAAGGACCTAAGCGACGAACTGGGGGAAGATCCCTTTTCTCGCCTCGATGTTGCGGGGGCGATAAAATAGCTATCGAAGGCAACTCAACGGAGCGTAATGAAGAACGTCGAGTCGGCTGCAGAGGGCGATGAGTTGAGAATTTTACGACCTCGCGTACCTAATCTGGAACAGGAAGGAATACTTACTAAGGCGATAGATTAGCTAGAGGCATGAATATAACCGTGAATCTATCAAGCACCCACTGTATACGAAAATTAAAATAATAATCAAATGAAAAAGATGGAAAGAATACTTGAAATAGTTATACTACGGAAGCTTATTCAAAGCCAAAATTATCAAAAAGTAAAGTGAAGTAGAAAAGGATAAAATGAGAGCCAGCATCTTAAGATCGGAATTTCAAGCCAAAAAAAAAGAGACCAGTGAAAGAATTAGACACATTACCAATCGGGTAATGAGCAAGTCTCCAGAGGAGATGCATAATCGGAATGGAATGATATTTCGAATAGGCGATCGACAGCTGAGGCCAGTGGCGTAGCGAAAGGGGGTCCGGACCCCCCCGAAAAATAAAAACATATTTACTTTGCTTCATAAAAGTTAACAAAATATTTGAAAAATCATGAATTTACGAAAGATATCTTCGAAAAATTGAGTTTTTTCGATAACGAAAAATATTATGTAAAATTAGTTTAAAACTATCTACTTGTCATCCTGTTTTAAAAATTCCCCACCCCCTGGTTTTGACCCCCCCCCCCCCGAATGAAATTCCTGGCTACGCCACTGGCTGAGGTTATTTGCGCGCTACAGGAGAGGTTTAGGAAGGTTGGATAGAGAGCAACCCAGCGTGGGTATCGACTTGCTTTCTATCGAAAGAGGAACACGGTGGAAGGAGTGGTTTACTTTAAATTCCGACAGTCGCCGAAAAATACCCGCCACCTTAAGGATTCAAATCCGGATCCAAAAAGCATGGGAGACCAACCCAACATCTAGGGTATAATAGAGAAATCTAATTAAAACCTTAGAAGGATATATGATAACATATTAGGCCACGTGATGATATTGATCACCTGATAGGTTCAACAGACGAAGGACGACAAAAGAAAGAGAGATAAAGGATATGAATGTGAATAGGTGCCTGCGCATTAAAAGAGGTATTTAGCTCACAAAATTAAATTACATGGAAACATACGGTGAGAATCAATGCCAAGAAAAATTAATAAAATCTATAACGCTAATCCATATAATTTTCACCGAGCATTTATCTATATACCATAGTTTAAATTTCTAATCTCTTAGAAAATAGTAGGCATAGAACTTGCAATTGATAAACACACCCACATCAGTCATCACTTTGATATTAGTATTTAAAATTTAGAACCTAATTAGTTTATAGTGTGGGAAATACTTTATAATTTATGACATTATCAAAATAAAAGTCTGTAGAAACCAATGGTATCAATGGAGAGGATCTAATTTTTTTAACACCAAAAATTCGTCGTGCATGACAGTAACCCCAGTGCATAGCAACGGTCAGAGAATACGATGGCCCTTCGCTGGAAATACCATTGCGCCGCGTGGTTGGAATGCTCTTCAAATTCCTCAATGATTCATCTCAAATACCGCGCGTCACTCAAAAAGAGGAATCCCTTAATGAGATCACCGCACACCACTGTTCAATGAGAAGGATTACATGAGTCTGAATGCCCAAACCTAAACCACTCCACTCATATTTGTGTATCGCTCTTAACTGTAAGAACCATGATTATATTAACTAACCGAGGAACGGAGCTGAACCATTAAGAGGACGCATCAATTCCGTTCCACCGGTCCTCTTTCCTGACGCACTACTTCGTTGAAACTTATTCTGTCAGCTTGAAATATTCAGGGTAAATAGAGCGGTCAACAATTGTTTAACCCTCAATTTCAGTATCAATACTATCTCAAATACAGAGTGAATGGAAAATTTGTCTCGAAATTTTAACCCTAGATAACTGATGCAAGCAGGTACCAAACTTACGAATGATTTTTAGGTCAAAAACACGATTAATAAACTACAGAAACTTTGAGCCAAGTGCTCCAGTTAGTCACGACTTTTGCCTGTTGCCGGGTTCTCTGAAAAAAGAGAAAGGCAAATATTCAGGTACAGCATTCAAAGTCATGAGTTGTCCACAGCACCCGAAAACAGGGCAAACTCACTGACAATCGAAGCGCTTGGCTTAAAGTTTCTATTTTTTTTTATTGGTGCGTTTTCGACCTAAACATCATCAGTAATTTTTTTTCCTATTGGCATCAGCTATCCAGGGTTCAAATTTCGTGACATAATTTTTCTCCACCCTGTATACAAATTCTACGTATTTGATATGTAGGCAAAGGTTGACTTGGGTTTATGTCCCCAGAAAATTTCAAGATGAAGAATAGGTTTTCAACGAGAAATACTAAGGGAAAAGACAAAAATGCGACTAGTCGAACGGGATTGACAGTTCTCTCTTGGGATAACATCAACACACACGTATGAATACAATTCGCGATAAAAATCTGTGACTAAGCGTATTGTGTGCCACTTTTATTTCGTTCTCTTCAAATGCAATAGCGAAAATAATCGACAGGTTATAGCAAAACAGAGAGGCTGATACAATAACCTTAAATTTAGTAGCGGTTAGTATATAACTCTGAGGCAGAGAACAATTTTACTACGAGCAGGGAGATTTAATCGCGCATTCTAAATAAGAAGTCATACAACTAACACAAATGAAAAAGGCTTTTAAATAATAGGAGTATTTTATAACCTGAAGATGACGGTTCTATGATTGGGAAACTCAACGGCGGAATGTAATGGCTTCTCGGTCCTCGTTTTGAAATTTTCATCCAATATTATAAAATGAAGACAAGGTAATACGCTAAACGCATAAAGTGAATAAAGAAGAATATCAATGCACACACCTCACTGCCGCTGCTAAATAACTTCAACACTACTCATAAGAACCTACTGTGAGGGGATCGGGTGGGTGTGGCGGCGAGAGTGTTGGCTTCCCACCCCGTAGGCTCGGGCTCAGGTCCCAGCGGTGGTAGAGAATTTTAAGACTGTCCAATCCCAGCTTGAATGTTGTGTGAAGGACATTTCAAGCGCAACATTCCGTCCGACGGATGGGACGTTAAGCCGTGGTTCCCTTGGCGCCTTTCGTTAAGATCAGACTAATGTGGGAAATTTAACCCAAATCTGTAAATTATTAGGAAAACGCTTCAGCCACCTCAAGGTCAGGGCCGGTTTAAGCGATAAGCAAAGTAAGTGGCCGCGTACGGCGCCAAGCAAAAGGGGGCACCTGAGCGCTCATTGTCAGTCAGTCTCGACTCTTATTCCGAAGGTAATTATATTTAATTTAAAATGTATTCGTAGAGAATCCCTACTACCTCTCGGGTCATTTTTGAGGGAGGAGGGCGAATTTTGTTCGCACTTACACTAGAAAAATGTCTACAACCGTTCGGGTTGGTGTGGTGGCTAGAGAGTTGGCTTCCCACCCAGTGGGCTCGGGTTCAAATCCCAGCGGTGGTAGAGAATCTTCAGAGACTGCCCAATCCCTGCTTGGATGTTGTGTGGAGAACATATCAAGCGCAACACTCCGTCCGTCGGATGGGACGTTAAGCCGTGGTCCCCTTGGCGCCTTTCGTTAAGATCAGACTAATACCGACGCCGGGTTTCTCTCCATCCTTCCTTCCCCACTCTCATGGAGTAAATGACCTCAGCTGACGGTTGCCTCCTCCAAATATTATATCATCATACCTAATTGAAGAAAACACGCATTTGAAAGATCGCTCTCCGGGTCAAAATAAGTTTAAAAGGCGAAACTCCACAGAAATGGGAATATACATACACAATTACAATTTATAGACAGTCACAAACGCCGTCGAAAGATCTCAAAAATCGGTTTCACAATTAAACCCCGGTCTTTGCTAATATTGCAGGAACATTTTAGCGATTGGTGAGGGTAAGAATTTCATTCGTATAATTTTAGTTGTAGGTTATCTTTTGTGCACGGGGCTTAAGAATTTTAAACATTACATTCATTATCATAACGATAAAGAAGTCGTCAATAATTTTCTCATACGAGTTATATTTTTTAAGCACGCGAAACCAGTCTTCGAACTCACTGTCAGCCCATGGTCTCTTCAAGGGCATATTTCAAGTTTCATTATACCCTGTGGTTTGCGGAATACACATTTTTATGGATAGAGAAGCATTCTTCTCACTCCCTTGTCTTCCCTGGAAGATCTGGTACTGCGTAAAGAAAATAAAAAAAACTCTGCTCGGGCGAATGTTGGCAGATTCCAGAGCCGTTGGCTAATTGCACAGAGCCAAAGTCTATCATGTTTTTGAGGCATCACCGTGACAGCATAATTCAAAACAAATACATAGGAACATAATTACAACTTTTTGCTCATTTGCCTGTATGACTTAAAGCCTCTATGCCTGAAAGCATACTTATCCGGAAAATAGCATCCCCGGATGAAAAGATAAATAACGGTGAATTGATCGTGAATTGATCGATGTTCATCGATGTAATGATGAATTTTATACAATTTTGGAAAATTTTAAAGATGCACTTTTTGAGATATTGCCTCTTTTGTTAATGCAAAAATTTTATTTTGAAGTAAAAATTTTCCAACACTTCAAAGACATATTCCTCAGGAGTGCAGCAATATTGGAGGAATTAAAGATGCTTCGCCATGAACATGCGTGAGGACTACCTATCACATGAGTTTTTTGTTCTTCTAGCGCCTTCCATGGATGTAAGATAAAAGCCGAAGTCGACAAAAAATACTTAACCTCGCAACTGTAAAATAAAAAAATGTTAGGGGTCCGGCGCTGCATATTAATGATATCGGCAATAAGTCAAAATTTTCTCGTTTAGTACCATGAGTACTGATAATAATATCTCATTCCAGTCGCACGATGCGGACCACCGAATTCAAAATGTGAATAAGTATTGAATAAACAAATAATTAATAAAAATAGCACCAAGACAGAAGCTAGAAGGTTTTTGCTCATTTCGAGAAAGGATATATACCAAGGAGGGGGTTGAAATATTTAACCGCCCTCGCTTTCCACGCACACGATGACACTAAGGCGATCAAACGCCTAAAAATAAATGAAAAAAATAGAAAATATGATTTGTTTTCCATTCCATGAACCGTAAGAATACATAACGAGCACCAATATTATCCCAGGTTATATGAATTATTTAATGTCAGGGGAAGGATAAGGAAAGCTGCCCTTCTAAAGATTCCTTCGTCATTGAAGTAGAATCAACGGCCAGAATTTCGGTAAATAGCGGTAGAAACAAATGAGTTAGTGAGAAGCCAAGGGGTATCAGTGATTATTTTTTTCTAAACTGAGTTAGGTACAGAAATTAGGTAATGAAAATTAACGAAATCAACTAGATATTTACTAGTGTATTCTATTTACCACTCGATGCCAGCACAGAACATACTCACTCGTATTCCTTGGACTACAAGTTTTTGTATGTTTCTTTTATCAATTTCTGTGCCTAACTCTGTCTAGGAATAAAATCACTTGTACCCCTTGGCTTCTCACCCCCTCAATTACCTACGGGAATCAGATCGATTGTTGACGAGTTCACATATTGTTAGTGGAAATTCATCGCAATGAGATACTAACAGCTGTAGTAACTTCCACACACTTTTACTCGCTCAACCAGTTTCAATGTTTACACGATACAATCATGAGCTACTCAGATTTTGATAATGACGTGTAAGCATGGTATTTTATATTATTTTATTTATTTTACACGATTCAAAGCTTCAATGTCATCACGGGCATAGCAAGCGAGGTTTTCAAGAGGATAGCTCTTGATAATGACGTGTAAATTTTTAAACCGGTAGGACGAATTAAATAGTGTGGAAAATTACTACAGCTGTTTGTATCTTATACCAACAAGAAATGTTTGAGAAGCAGTTTTCTGAGAAGAAAACCGAAAAGAAGTTTTCGTGCATCATACTGCAAATGGTCCTACCACAAACTCCGAGAACGGCTGAGTAATTTCTTCCCCTTAGCCCAATCCCACGCCGAAGGCCTTCGACAAAGCTCGAATGGTTGTTAGAGACATGGACGCAATAGCTCTTAAAAATAGAGGGTGGATCGATCAAAATGACAAATTCCTTTCTCAAGATATAATATGCGAAGTCGTCGTAAACATCGTACGTGGAGTATGACGAGCTCGCCCGTGTAAATAAAAGCTTTATGAAATTTTGACGACTGAACATTCTTTGACGAACAGGAAGTAAAATCAGGAATGCGCCGAGGCTTACAAGCACGTCGTTCAAGCCGTCATGACTCACGTGTCAGATGAAAGGACTTGAAAAATTGCCAAATATGGTCGCAAGGTATTTAATATAAGTATAAATCTCTGGGCATGGAATAGACTGTCATCAGGAATATGTTTTTCAATCCGAAAGGGGCTTGATGAGATAATTAGTTTCAGATTATGATCTGGCTAACTGACTGTGATAACCTATGCTTCAATTTTAATGAAATTTGCAATTATTTCCTTTTTTGCAAAGATTTCATGAGAGAACAAAAAAAGCCATCGCTGTTATTTTCATAATTCTTGAAATTCTGGTAGCTCTGTCGGCGAAGGCTGCATCAACTCCTCTCCCACATCAATACAATATTTCATTCGATTTCCTGAAAAGGCTATTGTAACACCAACTATGGCAGTGGTAAAATTATTAATTTTTCTACCAAGACTCAGTATACTCAAAATACCTTCTCCAACCTTACTAAATCTCTACCAATATATTAACACGAAATTTCAATTAACCCATATTTATAATCTTCTTTTGTCAAAGCTATCGGCGCCACCGTGTTTAGGATTATAGCTTTCTGTTTCTCCCTGCTGGCATACGTGATTAAATCCCGAAAAAAACTTTTCAATGGTAAAGCACCAGGGTCCCTCAAGGTTAAGTGCCCGTACCCCTTTCACTTTTATGACTCTGTGGGTTTCAGGAGTGCTTTAATAACGGCTCTCGAAAGCCACCACAACGGCAATCTATAAAAGCCAACCACACATGCAAGGCATCCATGAAATTGACAAAATCCTCATAAAAATAACGGACACGCCTTCCTTCCCAACCAGTGAACCACATGACTCTTAACTGTTGTCAACGTATCTGCATGCGGGCCACCTCTGGGGTGGTTGAAAGGACGTGAAATTTCACCAGCATGCAATAAACAACGGTGATGTCGTGATATAATTCGTTTTATGGAAGTTTTCCCCTTTGCAGATAATCGTTTAGTTTCATTTTTATCCCTTGTCTTCTCTACACCAAAAACTTTCAAACAATCTAAAAGAACCCACAAGACAACTCAATCCCTTTATCAACTTAAAACTAATTTATTCGTAAAAACGTAGTTATTAAATAATTTCAAAAGGGAACTAACAAAGCATTTTCAAAATAAACAATTAAACATTGATTTCTAAAAGGCACAGCATTCTTAAGGCACGGTTTTACACCGCGAAGACTGCATCAACTCCTTCCCTCTTTTAAAGCCACATTCCTGGCGAATGCCCAAAAAGGATATTCCATCACCAGAAATGGTTGAGCCTAAAATAATAATGTTCTTCCAAGATTTAGTACACACAAAATAATTTATCTAATCGATACCGGAAGAAACCAACACATACAAATGAATGCAGGCGGTGTGAGTTTCCCACTAGCATGTACGGCATTAGACTATACGTGGATACACTCATTTATTATATTTATTAAAGAATAAATAGATAACAGAAATAAGTGTATCCATGTTTAGTCCTATGTCATATATGATTTTTGGAAGCTCACACCGCCAAACATAGATTTCCATATGTTAGCTTTCCTTAAGGCCGTTTTACACGGGGCACGGAATTGCGCAGGTTAGAGCTGCATTTCTTTCTAAAATGGCGTGGAATTGCGCGAATGCATGAACGAAATTAGAACAGGGGCTATTTTGCCATCTCGTATCCACGCATTCTCGCATATGTCCTAGCAATTCACCGCTTTACACTAGGTACCCAATTTTGATTGCGCCTTCGCACGTACGTCAGGTTGCGCAATTCCGTGTACCGTGTAAATCGACCTTTGGGAACAGAGAATACTAAAATAAGTGATAGTAAATAAATAGAGCTTATCTATGGACTGCATGCATGAAGAATCATTTCACTTCGTCATCCTCGTGCCCTCAAAGGATCAGGAGGAGAGGGGACCCTAGACATTTTCGGAGTTCTTTGAAGAGGAGAAAAGGGTAGGCACGACCTTGTCGGGTTACACCGAGGATGATTTACGAGGTCGGTCGACGAGCCAGACAGAACAGACGGGTTATCCCGCAAGGACAAGGCCTCTCCCCACGTGGGGCAGAACATTGGGCGAAGAGGGTTTTTAGAGGAAGTCTACGTGATCTTTGCGGATGGGTTACGTGAGGAAAGAACTTGAACGTTACATGAACTGAACACAGCAGCAAGGCAGATCTCAATGAATATGTTAACTCATACGCCCTTTTATAATGATTCTGACTAACGATGTCGAATATTACAACCGGTTGAGCATGAAAAATCAAACCATACATATTTCTTTCACGGAATTGAAACATTAATATAATTTCACCATCCTGCACAAAAATAATTTTATAAAACAAAAAATGTTTACAAGAAAAAAATCGAGCTATCAATGAAGAACCTATTCAAACACCTCCATGTCAAATTTTGAGAGGCTGAAGTTCCTAGGGTTGAAGACAAAATGGATCATTAATAAATATGACACTCCATTCGGATTCTAATGGGTAAAATAATTTGATAAATGATAATAATGAACTTCCAAATAATAAACCAACGTACCAGCAGATGAGGGACTCAGTATTCCGTAATTCCATGGGGTAAATTCCTTATGTTTCGAGACACGGAATTTTAACAGAGAAAATTGATAACTATTTTACTCTAATTGCCACGGAAGCATAAAATATAACCTGGCAATTAATATTTTTAGATGACAAATAAAAAAGTACATGATCTCCAACGCTGACGTAAGGTCCAATTTTTTCTTCCTATTTTCAACTCCGAAAATGATAGAGCAAAAAACAAAGAGATATTCATACTGTATATGGTAGCCTAGCGGGTAGAGCTCTTGGCTGCTGATCGCAGGATACCAGGCTCGTATCCCGGTTGAAGCCTTTCGACACCACCCAAAAATCTTCGAAATAAGAAGTGGCCCAGAAAAAGGTGAGATGCGGCCTCCCTTCCCTGAATATGAGATATTTACACATCTATGGCTAAATAGGGGGTGAACTTAACCCTTAACTATCAAGCTTAACTAGCTTAACCTCAGGTTGAATCACCAAGTGAGTGAAGGATATCCCGTAATACCCTTCATTTGATTCATTTTTCCTTTTCTCTCATTCTTCCAGCTGATCAATCACTAGATATCAAAAACTGGTATCGAATGAATAGTTGCAAGGTAGCCGAACCAATTTAGAAGCTTAATTTAAAGATGACGCAAGCCCGCTAGGCCACAGTTAGAGAACGGTAGGCATTTACGGTCAGTCGAAGGAGGCGCTAATGAAGGCCTTTCATTGGGATCATAATGTGACCTACAGGACAAATATAACTGTAAATACAGGAGAAAGTAGGATGAAAGAGCTCAGTTGGGAAAACAGCCTCTGAGACAGTTTGCCATCGGTGAAACGGAAATCAACGTTTTCATCATACATCGGAAGTTAATAGTCTAACATTTTACGTTATCACACGTGTTAAACCAACAAAATAGAACAATGATTTTCTGAATCGAAATAATGCACTTAGTTTTCCCGTTTAATAAAAATTATTTTCCTTTTAAAAGAGCAAACATATAATAATTGCTAAATTTGTTATCTTCGTCACACTGGTTTAAAACTTCGTGAAAATTGAACAGATGAAATCATAGTAACTTAAAATTCCTTTTGGAAGTTCCACGGGGCCTAGCATCTTCATGAACACTTTAATTCGTCAATTAAGAATATCATAGGATTATCAAACAATAATACACAGGCCTCGTATTAAGTCTAATAAAATTAAACAGACGAACTTTTATCAGGTCCAATAAACCTTGTAGTAAATTGATTCGTGAAATATACGATGCGTTAAACCAAGAGTTCCTCAATAAGTCGTTGTTTCCATTCAAGTAGCCGATGCTTAATCATCAAAAACTCTTACAAAATTAAACAGCTTGATTCTGTAAGGCTCATAAACTTTTGGCCAAATCGCTAACGCCCAGCACCACAACGTCACAAACTGGAGACATTTACAACACCCCCTTTGCCCCATCATGGCATGGTAGATAAGACTTAATTACGACTCACAAAGGAGGAAATGCGCACATATATCACCGGCGCCACATCATAAGATTATATTTAACGTAAGGTGCAAGGTCCAATGATCCTAAACGCTCCAAAGATCAACCGTATCCCACCTTACTTTCCAAACCTTATAAGGAGAGGGATGCGAATGAGAAAACATTACATCATCCGTCAGAGACGAGCCCAACAAAGAGAGAGAGAGGAAAAAAAGAAGGCAAACTCGCAGAAGGGAGTTCTATGACGTCGGCCGATACGTCACTGGGAAAAAATACGAGGGCGAAAGACGGTAGAAGACGTTGTTGACTGAAGGAGTTGGGGAGCCGTGCCCCCTCGCAAGATGACGTCGCAAAAAATTAGCGACTCGTCGTCCGGCCTCTCCGTCGAGTCAGCTGACCGCAGCGGAAGCTCGAAATCAAAATGAGATCGGGAGGGGAAAGAATCGCTACGTATAATTCAGTTCTGCCATTGGATAGAGGTCGAACGGACGAAGGTAGACCTTGATTTTGGGAGGAAGAGGGGTAGGAGGATTTAGCGAATACGAAAGAAAACTGTTATACCCGACCTAGGACAACGGCCTTGTTCCATTAGGTTTCGAAATTTTCGGGACACGAAAATGACGAAGGCGCCATGGCCTCGAATATTTCGATGAATGCGCCTGGAGAAGGGTTGAGATTCGACGAATTCAAGATATCGCTTTCAAGTGAACGCGGAGAAAATCTCACGGGAAACGGACGTACATGTGAGATCAAATAAATATGATACGCGAGCAAATACGACAACATTCAGGCACAATGGTATGACGCGACTGAATTCGATGGTCGCCAACTGTACCAGTGGGAGTAGCGGGGAATGAAGAACAAAATCAGTTACGGATCAAAATGAGATTAAGAGTTGAATTTCACCCAAAAATAGAAAGGAAACGATCAACTTGGATTTTCCAAGTAATTTACCAATATATCGGCTTAATGTATCCTGTATAACACCCCTCATTTATAATAACTCAACGACATCAAAACCAACAACATTTTTACTTGATATTGTATAAAACACAGCTAAGTAAATTTTAATTAACTCAATTACAATTAACTTTAATTAAACTCAGCGGTATACCGCTTATTGTACTTACCACTTTAAATCAGGAGGAGAAGTGGGGGAAAGAAATAATTACGATGGACCAGGGGTGTAACTAGGAATTAAGGCTCGGGGGGGTTTTAGGCGCAACTAATACTGGAGAGTCTGGAGGTATGGAATACCCTCCAGGGTAAGTGGGAGGTGCGGGGGCCCTCCCCAGAAAACATTTAAGATTAATGGCTCCCAATAGTTTTACAGCCTTCTGAGGAATATTTTATTAATCCTTACACTATTCTATAAGTAATCTATTTATTTATTTACATAAATTAACCCCGAAAATAGCAGAATGAGGCCTTTACATCGGGATTTTAAAGTCAACAACGGACTCACGCCCATGCCCTGAAAGGGGCAAACCTATCCAGGCGGGACTCGAACCCGCGACCTTCGGTATGGTGGGCGAGGAATTATCCCCTCCGCCACTGAGGCCGGCGGCCGATGTGTTGGTAAATTATGTGGTATACGGCTGAGTTTAATTAAAGTTAATTGTAATTGAGTTAATTAAAAAATTTACTTTGATGTGTTTTTTTTATAGTTAATAATAACAACTTTATTTGCAATATACAGAAAAAAGAAAATATGATACAATGTCTTGCATGAAAATCATTACATTATCCTAACTTTTGTTTTTTACAATTAAATCATAAATACACAAGTGGAAAAATAATCCGAACAATAATACAATCTTGTATACATATTCATATAGCAAGTGAATAATTACATTTTAAGTCCTCCTGAGCCACTGGCTCGTCAGGAGGTGCTTATGTAAACAAACATATAGAGGGCAAATTAAACTCATCATGACAATTGATCATTAAACTTATAACTAGAAAAATAACTAAGACATTATTTTACACTAATTATACATATTTACAAAATTTGTAAGTAGAAAATAATGATTTTACATTAGTGTTTGTATTATTTTTCAAGTAACATTTTCTTACAATTTCTTTTTAATTGGGTATAGGTTGTTATATTTTGTATTTTGTGGTTTACATAATTGATCAGTGTTGGTACTTTTACTTTTAACATTCTCATTCCATAGTTGGTGTAGGATTTAGGAATTTCATACAGCTCTTTACCTCTCAGAATCATTTCAAATTTGTTTACTTTCTTAATTTTATATTTATTACTAAAGTAATTTGCTGTAATTAGTATGTACTCATAAAGTTGATTTAAGGGTAGAACACCTATGTCCTTAAACACCAGTTTAATATCAGGTACCTCTGTATAGTTTTCTAAATTATGTTTACATCTGTAGATTGTTTTGACTATTCTATTTTGGGAATTAATAAGAGGGATTTTATGAACATTTGCAGTATTACCCCAGACTGTCAGACCATATCTTATTAGTGATTCTACCAGAGCATAATAAATATTTAATAGAATATTAGAATTAACATATGGTTTGATATGGTACATTTGGTAAGATATTTTTTTTAACTTATTATTTACTTTATATATATGTTCACCAAATTTAAAATTGCAATCAATAATTAATCCTAAGTACTTGTATTTTTCAACCTGGGTCATTTTGCAACATCTACACATTGTCACTAAGTAATTGTTATGCATGCAATCATGATCATGTATTTTTAAATTGATGGATTTATATCTACCCATTTTGCTTACCATATGCATAACTTTTGATTTTTTATTATTAATTAATAAATCGTGGTCATGAGACCACTGAGAGATTGAGTTTAAATCGTTTTGCATTTTTTGTTGTGCTATGTCAAAATCTTTGTGCGTACAGATTAATGCTACATCATCAGCATATAAAATTACCCTGCTATGCTTAATGCGTGAGAAAATACCATTCATGTAAATTGTAAAGAGAATAGGGCCTAATATAGAGCCTTGGGGGACACCATGATTCAGATTTTTCTTATAACTTGTAATATCACCCAACTTAACAATGATCTGTCTCCCTGTGAGATAACTTTTGAACCATTCGTGGATATTTCCTCTGATACCAATATTATAAAGAATGTGAAGTAAAATTTTTATATTAACAGTATCAAAGGCCTTGCTGTAGTCAATAAAAGTTAATAGTATTTCATTTTTCCTATCCAGGTTGAAATTTACAATTTCTGAAAAAAGTTCTAATGCATCCTTGGTCCCTTTTCCCTCTTGAAAACCAAATTGTAGCTTGTTAATTATTTCATTTTTATTTAAAAATGAAATCAGGTAGTTAGCAACATACTGTTCAACAATTTTACTCAAAGAGGGAAGAATAGAGATTGGTCTATAGTTGTTAGTCAATAAATGAACCCTCTTTATGAATTGGTCTTATTATAGCTGTTTTTAAAGCCTCAGGTAAAAATCCTTCTTTAATACTTAGATTTATAAATTTAGCAATTAATGGAAACAACAAATCATTATTTTTTAGGTCAAACATTCTGATATTATTTAAGCCAGGGGCTTTCACTTTCATTTTTGACATAATCTTTTCTACAGAGTCATAAGAACATTCTGGTATTACAATAGAGTTCATGTTTGTATCACTGTAATTGGTATTGAATTTTTATTGCATATTATTTTTAAATTATCTATGCCGTCTGTAAAGTGGTCAACAAATAAATTACATATTACTTTTATGTCACTTCCTAGTCGTCCAGTTAAATGTGTCAATATGATATCATCTCCTCTCCCACTTGTTTTTCTATCTAGCAATTCATTTGTGATATTCCACATTTCTTTTGTATCTTTGATATTGGCTATTTTTTTATGATAATAAATCTTTTTATTTTTCCTGATTTCAATCAATACTCTGTTTCTTAAACTCTTATAATCCTCCTTATACTTTTTGTTGGAAATGTTACTTTTCCATTTTTTAAAAGCAAGATCTCTATCCCTAATTAGCTTTATAGTTGAAATATTCTTCCATGGTTTTACTGGAGATTTATGTCTATTAACTGTTCGTTTTTCACTTGATACACTATATATTTCTTGTAGAGTTTTGGCCAACACCTGGTACAATACCTCAAGATCATCGATACAATTTATATTCCCCCACTGACATTTTTTTATGTTACTTTTAACTTTATGTTCAACCAAGAAACAGTCATGATTAATGTCAGAGATGAAATCATTAGATTGAATTTTATGTTGTTCATCCAGGAAAGACAGTCCAACCATTTAGTGATCACTAATTTTTGTTTTGTATAGGAGTCCTTCCACAAACTTTGAATTACCATTATAATAAATATGGTCAAGACAAGAAGTAACCAATTTATTACCTTTAATCTCTTCTCTAGTATACTCTGAAATAATTTCTTCATAGCCATATGCAGCTAGGAGATTCCTATATTTTGTACAACTGATATTCCTTTTATTTTTTATATCAATATTGATGTCCCCTATGATAATGTTATGAGATCTACCATTTACTAAGAATTTGTCTTCTAGTTCATCTAGAAATGCAGTTATAGAATTGTTTGGGGGCCTATATACACCAATGATATTAAGATTAGTTTTACCAATTGAAACATTTCCACTAATACATTCAAAACTGTCAGTTTTGATATCTTCTATAGTGAATGCAAGACCACACTTAACGAAGAACATTAATCCTCCTCCTCTCCTGTTACTCCGTGGTTTACAGTATGTTGAAAAACCTTCTAAGTTATATAATGTTGTATCATTTGAATTTATATTGATTTCAGCCAGAATGAAAACATTCACATTTAAATTCTTAGACATAGCTATGAATACATACTCTATTTCTTCCCAATGAGCTTTTAATGATCTTATGTTAATAAAAATAATTGTGCCAGAAGAGCTTTTTCTATCAATATCATCTAACTGTTCATAAATTTTTACCAGAGGTTTAACACTTTTAATAATCTTTAGAATATCCATGATTATATCTCAAATAAAATAATATTCTGACAACCTCTGAGGAGGATAAATCAGTATTATTTGTAATCTAGGTATTTATATTAGAAATATTGTTCAATTTCCTCTATTTTTGAGATTTTAATTGTTGAATTTTCATCTTTTTTAAGCAGTACTCTCCCATCTTTATACCAAACATATTTATATTCATGTTCTTTTGCCTTAACTTTAACATTCCATAACAAATTTTTATAGTACCATGTAAGTCTATCATTTATGTATAACTGATGACCATATTTTTCTTTTATAGTGTTTTCTCTTGTTAATTTTCTTTTGCCAATTACATTCTGTTTACATTTTCTAGAATTAAATTTCACTATGACTTTGTTAGGCTTTAGTGCATTCTTTCTGATAATAAATACTTCCTCTTAGTCACTTTCATTAATATTATCTACCTGTAAGTCTCTGCATAATTCAATCACTTTGTCCCGGACTTCATTGTTTGTATTCTCATTAGAACATAAACCTACTATTTCCACATCACAGTCATACTGTTTCTGCTCTAGCGCATTTACCTTTTGCGAGAGAACTTCAATTATCTGGTTTTTATCTGTAATTTCCCTTCTTAATTCTACAATAACACCTTTTAATTCTTGTATAGTTTCGTTATTACTATTTACTGAGGACTTAAGTTCTCCATTGGACACTGTAATATAACCAATCATACAATATCAAGTAAGAATGCTGCTGGTTTTGATGTCTTTGAGTTATTTTAAATGGGGGTGCTATACAGGATACACTAGGCCCATTTATTGGTAAATTACGTGGAAGTTGTCCAAGTTGATCATTTCCTTTATATTTTTGGGTGCAATATTAATCCAATTAAGTAAAATAGATTAAAGTTAAAAGTTTCTCTGACATCTGGGGGGTTTTATCCCCGAACCCCCACCCCGTCGCTGCGCCACTGCGATGGACCTCATCACCCGGACAGAAGCCAGAGAACTCTTCCGCACGCTCACCCCATTATTGGAGTTATATCTCGTCAAAGGTATAGGAGAAGAAGGAGATGTGTTAAGGGGGCGTGGCCGTGGTAGGGTGGCCTGGTGCGTCAGGTGAGTCACGGAGGAGCTTCCCGTAAGGAAAACCGCCTTCAGAGTGACGAGGCGCTACTACGTGAGGGGAGGGCGGCGAGCCCTAGACGGCTCCGCGGCGCGGCCGCCCCCCCGCGGGGCAAGCAGGGGCCACCGCGTGCCGCCGGTCACGTCCGCCGCTCTTCTTCCGACGAATACGAGAGTTACGAACGGCGCGGCGGCAGCGGCGAAAGGCAACTACCCATCCCACCAACGTGCAGCGGGCCCTTGCACCTCGGGGGTTAGGGTGGGGTTGTTCGCGAGGGTATTTCCCAAAGAATCCCCCTTCCAAACCGCCACTCTGGCCTACTCAAGAGCTGGAACCAGGCGTGGTTGGGGACGATATTTCAGTGATATTTGCGGCTCTTGAAAGCTCCTAACCCTTTCCAACCCTTAGCTGATTAAATCAATCATAATATAAAATAAAACTAATAATTCAATCATAATTATCGTGGCAGATGAATATTTCGCCATTAAAATTTACACCACAAAACAACACGTAGTTAAGATATTTCGTGGAACGGAAATGGAACTGAAAATTCATACAATTTTGATGTTGCTTAAAAGCAACATTGTATTATGATGGGTCAAGGGGAACGATATAACTGTGGGAATTCTCTACTAATAGATCTATCACTTAATCTACAGTGCGAGTACTTAGTGAGATTTTTATGCTGAGCCATTTTCTAATGAGTAAAGAATTTACAAACTACAACACTGAAACGATAGAATGAATACATTCATTCCAGATAGTACGTATTTTTTTATTTTTCTAGCTCATTTAGGTATTGCATTCAATAATATTTACTGTGATAAATTTTTAAAACAAGTATAATGGATGTATTTACGAGACCTAAAAATCTACATCAGCAAGGCTTATTAAGTTTTATGGCCGTTAATTATTAATCTTAACCACAGCGCGTAAATGATGCTTTATTGTCTTCCCAACAGACGACTACTTTCCATTTTTCCAAAGAAAAAGTACCTTGAATGATAGGTGGGCAAATGTAACAGTAAACTTATCCTGCATGCGAACCTCAGGCATGAGGTGTACATAGGATTGGCTCAAATCACGCCTTCCTAAAAATGAAATTCTCAAAAAAGATACCACCAATCACTATGATGCACATAATTCCTTTAGGTGTAACTTGATACCGTTATCTTTAGGAAGTCACTCTCCCCAACTTCCTTTCCCAATGAATAGGTTGAGTTTTTTTAACCAAACAACAGCTTCAAACCAGTTTTGACCGGGCACAATGCACACAAAAACTTAACGGCAGAATTTTACGATAGCGACAGTTCAAACAAGGGGGTTGGAGAATGTTTAAAGATAATTATTGGAATTTAGAGATAAATGACATTGTCACATAAAAATTTCTTATCCTTCCCTTAAGTTTGCAAAAGTGGAAAGTAAAATACTTACACTTTCCACGACGTTTTTGGGTTAAATAAACGAAACGGAGTGTATAAGATTCCCGTGGTAACCATGATGCACGACATACGACCCAGATCAATAACAAAGCGTAAAGTGATGATACCTTATACTAATCATACGTAAAATTTGAAAAAATTGACATGCTGATGACAATCAATGAATTTACCTTCTACTGCAAAACAAAATATTTTACAGAGAAATTCTGTTTTTTTATTTCATTGATCTTATCGACTGAATAACTTAATCCGTCTTAGACGCCTATCATTTTCCCCTCGCCCTACTTAATCCAATATTTTCCCTTATACAGCATTCTCCGATATATCGTGCACCTTAATATCTCTCAAGAGTCGCTAGTACCAATGCAATATCGTCCTCAATTCTGATATCAATATCCTTTAATTTCCCCTCGATATCAACCACTTCCTTGTTTGCTATCCAATCCAACCAATCAAATCCAGCAGAAATTCTCCACACCCACAGCGGAAAAGCCCAATTACAACACACCTTACTGATTGGCAACATTGAACGAATCATAAAATCATATTTTACGTTTCATTTAGCATGGTGCAACAAATTTCCATTGATCCTAATTCTTTTAAATTAATTTAAACGTATAAAAAGATTATGTGATCGCAAAGGGGGGATGGAAGCAGTGTCTTATAAGGGTAAGAAGATATCCTGATAAAAGGCAGATTTTATTGAGACTGCGAACTACGGAAATGAAGGTGGAGTTGATGGAACCACCAATTTACACGTTCAGAATTTTTCCTCTAAACCATTTTTATCAGTATCACATTATTTAATCCCCATCTTCTCGAATTTTAACCTTTTCAAGAAAGGAATATGAATTGTGTCTCATTAAATCAATATGGGTGTATTCTCTTTAGTATTATCACATAAAAACGGCCTATACTGATGTAAATCTAATTCAATATTCACAGATATCCTAAAAGGTCCTTGATAAGAATTTGCAAGTGGCCAAGGTAAAGTAACCGACACGTGAATGTTTGAATTAGCCCCTAAATCACACGAAAATGACCTCTTCCTGAGGGAGTTCTTAAGCCACCCATCAAAAGTATCGACGGGTATTCATGTTGATTACTCATTTATCAAACTGAAATTCCCTAACTTTTCCAGAATTTGTATACCAGTTCTACAGCTTTCTAGACTATCTACTACGACCGCATGCGTTTAATAAATTCATATAATTATGACGCACCACCTAAGCGATATCATTGCATAGAGGAATGGATAACTGTAAGACGACATAGAAAAATTACCTTTTGAATTCTACAGAAAATGTGATCAACACAGGTTTCCGTCATATTACCTGAAATTTTTAGACCCTCTAAACACAATGAAATTCCATGTCTTTCCTGGTTATCCAGAAGAATTCCCAGACAGAAATTACATATTTCACAGGCACAGAACCAAATCTCCAAACTCAAATCCTTCTCGTAAATGGGTTCGATTGCTACTTAAACCCATCCAGTATATTATCTCCTATCCACGTGCAAGGGGTTGAGTTGATGAAGGAAAGTATAATAAAAGTTTGGGAGAATGGTTTCGGAGGAATGAAATAATCTAAACGTCTAAAGGACGCGAGGAAAACCAGCGAGAAATTTCCAGGGAAGTCCCGGTCGCAACAGACCCCGATATTTTCGTTTATCTTCAGGGAGGAAAGAGCGGCATACCCCTCTTTTAAGGTAAACTCGCGTCCGAGAAATTTCTCCCGTGGTAAAAAAAAACCCTTATATCCAAGATATTTTCCTCGTAGTTACCGCTCACGTACGTATGACGCTGGATTCCAGATCCCAGACTCGTGACCCGATTGATAGCAGGAAAACACGGAGTTCCAGGTAAAGAAAGGCTGATGTGGATTTCAATACGAGGGAAGAAATCCAGATGAGGATTTGAAATTTCCCAATGATTACCAGCTGAAATGTTTTGCATTCCACGTTAGACTTTAAAAGATTTATTACCACTTTTTGGCCAAAAATTGGTATTCTTTTTTCTCCATTCTCAGTAACTTTCTAGTGAGAAATCAAAATATCAAAGTTTTCCATGCTGTATGGAAAACCATCATGATGTTCCAAAAAAGATGTCAGCAACAAATAGGGAAATATGTGCATTAATCGATACGAATAATTATTTGAAGCGGCAGAAAAATCCCAATTTATATAATCTAAATTTTTCAATGTCCACCTTGTAGGTATTATAGAGCAGGTAATCTATCTCATGCTTCCATTTATGACCACTTCCATCTCTTATTTAGTAAGATTCATACGCTATTTACAAGCGTCCAAGACATTCTAGATTTCATATGAAGAAATTATTATCACTCCAGTGGATTTATGAGAAGACTAAGTACCTTATGTCTTACAAGAAGTAGCGCCCCCCCCCCCCTCTGCCAAGCAGCCCTGCTGGTGGCTTGTAGGTTGTATGGAGATATATATGTACTATGCCTCAATTACTCCGCGGTAACTGCCATTAGTAGGTTAACGTTTTGTTAGGGATAAATGCTTAGCCTTCACATTGATCCACTATAGGGATAATAGTTTCTTCATCTGAAACCGAGTGAGCCAATGCACGATTTACGACCTCATGCATGATAACACTGTCGTGTAGCGTAATCACTAATCGGCTGGAACTTGTACTCTTAAAATAACCATCTTGACGTGGCAACGGGTTCATTTTCTGAACACATTAATAACGGCTAACAATTTTCGCCTCCTAAAAGTCGATGTTTGAGTCTGCATACCAGACGAGGCACATCAGGTGGTTACTGAGATTGTCAAGAAATTGCTTCAGCTACTGCGAGAGGTAATAGTAGTTAGTACACAATAGCTATTATTCGACGGAAGGTCATATAGTGAACTAATAATTGACTAAAACGGGTGCCTCAAAGTGCTTCATTAGCTAGAACTAAGGAGCAAATAGGTGTAATTCTATAATATGGTCGTCGTTGCATAAAATAATGTATAATTATATTTAATCGTGCAATATGTATGCATGATTATTTTATTATAAGATATCTATTATGGTGAACGCTCAAAACAAAGATATTTGTAATTATAGGAAACGCGAGATTGAAAAATATCCATGAAAACCAGATGGGCAGCTGGGGCGACGGGAAAAATTGATATTATTAAAATGCAGGAGAAATATGGCACGCGTAGAACGTATGGAGTCTCGAAATGCTAAGATTAGCAAAATTCTGACCTAATACCTCCCAGTCCGTTTTTCATCTCACTTTTAGCGGTAACATATATCATACCGAATAGCATGAAATAATAACCTTGGAAAACTAACACTAATTTCGTTCACATTTTAAGAAGTATCCTATTTTGCCATTGAGGATTGAAATCAGAAGAGATGAAATCGCACAAAGACCAAAAAAAAGGTTACGATCACAAAGTACATTATTGTATAAACTGACTAAATAAGGCTAATGATAAAGCTAAATCAGTGTATAACAAATAAGTTTCTGAAAATAAAACTGAAACCTAAGAATACCACTAATTTCTCATCCCCCATTATGATATCTATAGTAAACAGGTAAGCTATAAATGTTGCAGGCCGAAGGTCTACCCATCAACCACGAACCTGCTTTCTCCTAATATTTCGTAAGAATGTCGAGAACGCGCAACGAATATTCCAAAAATAGAAAGGGAAAAGTAGCAAAAAACAATATTTAAGTAGATCATCAACCGTGAAAATGAATAGATTTAATTATATGCCATAATGAACTGTGGAACACATTTTAAGAAATTTCTCTCTACCAGACAAAAATTCAGAGATGGCTAAGATTTCCTTTCACCTCTAGCCATTAAAAAATCCGGCTGCAGTTTAGTGGAGACCATAAAATATTTCTGGGCAACGCGGCGCATTTTTCCCCACAAGCGGATAAAGCTTCGTCCCCGTCTGGACAAACATAATAAATTAGCGGTAGTTTATTAACAGCAGTAAATTAAAGAGTTTGCTCTGCATTTTTCTTGGTCGTGATGGAAGAAGAGGTGCGATATCTTTACCTGTAAATGTCGGTAAATATTTGGCGTCACGGAGATAGTGCAGATCCCTCGTCCTGGTCGCGGTGAATGTAAGGTGAAATTACTTCGCAGGAAAAATCTCTCTTGAATTTAAACAGGCAGGCGAAAAATGAAACGTCATTCCGGTTTTCCCAAATGAACTTCATCCAAAGAAATATAGATTGAAAGATAAAAGTAAATTCGCGTCGTCAGGGGATGTGTAAACTACGTTTAAAGAGGAATTTATTTTGGACTTCTTAGTAATAGTCGCCATTAAATAGTACCACGTCTTTGTAGCCTAAGGATCTGGAGCCTATGCAGAGAAGAGTCGAATTTACGTCATTTTAAAGTAATATTAACATGAGGTAAATACTAAGCAATGTCGGGAGCAACTTGTATGATCCTAAATTAAAAAGATTCACCCAAGAGATTAAGCTCCCACGGAAAGCAGATATAACTATGCGCATAGTTACCCCAGCCGAAAGCAACAACTCCAATTATCTGTCATCTCTAAAAACGGCTACTTACCTAAAAATTCAAACGCGATTATTTGCCTTTTACGCACTGTCAATTTACTTTCCATTCGACGACCACCTCCACGAGAAGCTGCAAGATGTTTGCCCTCTTTTGGCTGTAAATAGATTTAATAATACGTAATTTACTTTTTTAAATTTTAAAAAATCCAGAAAAAATTGCATTTGTTCACATTTCACATCAAAGGAAATAAAGTTAAACAAACTAAGTACGACCTCGTTAATATCACTTGATTGAGCAGGTTACAAATTAAATATTTAGAATAATCTTTCACTAAACAACTGCTACATATATCCAGTTTCATCAGCATGGTACCATGCGTGCCATCTCAATGGTGTTTAGTATGGGGTGAATTTACACCAAAATGCAGTATCAAATATGCTACATGTATACTTCGTGGTTATCGAAAGGAGATAATAATGTTCGTATGCATGTAGGCGGTGAGAGCTCCCACTGAGGATATGTCATTCCATTCAAAATAGATCTAAAATATGGATACGCTTAAATATAAAGCTTTAAAAAATTAGTTTTATTTGCATAAGAAAAAATAATTAAGACCTACGATTCACTTAATTCCCAGTTAAAGTACATTTGAACACGACAGAAAGGTGACTTTCAATATGGATTGGCGCAATACATATTTCTCTCCGCTAGCCATAAATAGCCAAAAATATGTAAATTTAAAAACACTTTCAACATCAGATTTATCTTTTACCACCCTTTTTCATTCGCACAGCTGTTGTTCAACCCCCACACGGTACATGCCCATCAGTCGTCTCGCGGTTTAGTGCACAGATGGTTTTAAACGACAAAAATCTTTTTTTTTATTGACGGAATTTCATTATTTATAAATGAGCTAGTACATACAACTCCTGAAATCTCTGATGGAAGGAAAGAGTCTGAGACATAACGGCGAATAATCATAGTTACAATAGCGTAATACATTTCTATTATTTTAAATTTCACGCATTACGTCCCATATAGCTTTCCCATACGGATTGTAATGAGAAATTATCTACCGATTCGATCGATAGATATTTCTTCCTCATAGAAAAATCTACTAGAATTGGTAGAAAATTAATTGCATTTGCTTGGTTTCGCTATTTAGTGGGCCCTTTTCGCTCTGTTGCGTTAAGGTGTTTTTCCCCGTCCCTCCCTTCGGCTCCTATCCTTTCCCAGAGGCGTCGGCGGGCTCCCATCGCGGCGGCGCCTCTATCCTTTTTCCTTCCTCTCCAGCCCCTCCCCGGGTGATCGGGAGTATAAGCCACGGGCTTGGTTCCCGGCCCCGGTGTGTTGTATCCTTAAGAGGGTTCGCCTTGAACCCTCATGATTCTTGCAATGAGAACTCACGTTTATCTACGTTCTACGGCCTCCGCATGCAGTATTTTCCATTCCACAGCGAAAAGATAGCATAATTCCATGCGAGGAACAATGCATTCTTAAACGACACCGTCAACGCGTGAGAAGGCTGGAAAGGCATTCAAGAGGTGAAGAAACACAATTTTCTTTCTTAGAAGTCGCTGGACACAATTCAAAAGTTTGACCAGCTGTGATATCACGTAATGTTCACACTATACTTATACGTGAGGTTAAAATAATTTTCCCCCGACAATCTGCATAAGCACTAGATAAGAAAGGTGGGAATAACTCACAAATGAAGTCTAGTACTATATACATTAAATCGCACTACTCCAAACACACAAAGGAATTCCATTCCACTTCATTGAGTAAAGGCGTACTGTCATTCAGTGGCGGATCTAAGAGGAGGGGGGCTGTAGCCCCCCTTGGGTATCCAATTTACACTAGATAGAATGGTACTTTTTTCGACCCCCATTACTGTTGAAATTTTAACCCCCACTTAGCCCAGCCCCCCCGCCTTGTCCCTATCCTGGATCCGCCACTACTCTCATTCCATTGCGATAAATTCAATGTTAGAGCCTTTCTATTGTGGGTGAACCCGTGAACTATGGTCATTCATACGTATCTATTACCGATTATCTAGGGCCAACAAAAATTGAAAATAATTCGAAGGTAATGAATTAATACAATCATTTTATACATATAAACGTCATGAATTTACTTTCACTTCTTTGATGTTCACCGGACATGAAAAAATTGGAAGTAGAAGGCTGAAATTATCCACCGAATCGGTCAAATATTTCAGAAATACGCTCTACGGGCTTAATCCTCACTTCGGAAAGGAGGTTAGGTGGAAAATTAGGGCGAATGTAGGATATCTATATCGACATAATACCCTGAGAGTTACTTCTGAGATGTTTGACAGGATGTGATCAATCACCGGCAGGCATCATGCAAGAGGATTGCCACATGCACACCACATGGTCATAAAAATTAAGCAATACCAAGAAAATTAAGAAACATGCATTAAGGAATACATAAGTTTGTAGACTACTTTACTAGTCAACTAACCTATTTGCGAGTTCTAACGCTGCCGTTGTGGTCTCTTGTCGATCGCTGAAAAAACGACTCTCTGAATCTATCTGTTCCACAGTCTATCTCTCGGATTTTATTTTTATGATATAATCTACCGTAGTACGTTGGTGTTCGAAAGATACGACTAACTTCGTCGGAAAGTAAACTACTGTAATCTTCAAACTACTGTCTGACAGTGTTTCACATCTGAGTTGCCATCAGAGGCCACCGACCATTATATCAGTATTAATAAAAAAGATTAGTAGTAGACGGCATAGTTTCCAACGAGGTATTAAACACTCCCTCCCTTTTCGACATCAACGATATTAGTGTCATATCAGATAGTAAATTTCGATTAGTTTCCATGCATCGCACCATGCTTGCATTGCAGTAAGATCGAATAATCGAAGTTTACTGTCTGCTTTTTCACCAATACCGCTGATATAGAAAAGGAAGAGGAGTGCGTCTATGACACTACCCTGACGGACGCCATCAGTGACTATAATCTCGCTGGAGACTGGGCAGTATAATACTGCTCTTTGTACTATTAAAACTAAAGAAATAAAAACCCTCGCGCGGAAAGTGAACTGGAGGCAACGCATTCTACGAAAGGGCCGTGGGCGGACTCCCCCAAACACGAATCCTGACGACACTCTGGCATGGATTGCGTCAGCCGGATTCCTAGGCGCCGAAAGGGAGGGGTGAGGATGGGTAGCCAACCCCTTCGGGGAACTACTGTGAGAGCAGGGGTGCGCCCGAGAAGGGAGGAAAATCCTCGCCGACCCTCCCCGTGCTAAAAAATTCTCCGCATGTCTGCCTTGTTCACAGTTTCCCGACAGGAGAGGAGGGGTGAGATGGAAGGACACCCCAAGCGGGATCTCTTGACAAAAGCCCGAGGATTCGCAAACGCCCTCGACAGCGTCAAGTATGACAATAAGAGTACACACCAGTTGGGTGGCTGATCGACATGAAATTCGCGGAGTCGCCTTATGAGCATTTCGTTTCAGTTCAGCAATTTCCTTTCGTTGCCGATTACGACAGAGTTTTAACAATAAAGAGACCCGTATAACTACGTTTCTCGACCAATCCCCTACTCATCGAACTATTCATGGAGACACATCTCTGGATGTATAGTAAATACCTTACAATATTTGTCAATACTAGCTATCTGCATGGATTTCTTGGTATGTAATAACTCATCCATGAATCGGTTACCACGCAAACTTTTGATTTTCTATGACTAACGACTAGTTTTAATTGCATGGTATAGCATGAGGGAATGTGGGCTTCCAAGAAACCACTCACGAAAGGTGAAAACCATTCCAGTTGTAACACCGCGCTTGGCGGTAAATGTGTTTTATTTCAAATCTACTGCGTGCACAATGGTGAAATGCAATTAATTAGCACGAGAAAAAATATTCCCCTGGAACGGTACACGAACCACTGAACTTTGCCTTCAGACTTAAAGCCAACGATTAATCACAGTAATTACACAAATTATAAATCTATTACAAACTAATAATTATATTTGCATGTTACCTAAATCCTTGATGGTAAAACTTGTACAAGTACTCTTGTTTATTTCACCTGCATTTGTGAGCAGCACAATGTGCAGAGTAAATGTTATAGTATGGTATTTGGAGGAGGCGACCGACAGCTGAGGTCATTTGCGCCATAAGGGAAGGGTATGGAAGGAAGGGTGGAGAGAAACCTGGCATCGGCATAAGCCTGCTCTTAACAAAAGGCGCCAAGGGGACCACGGCTTAACGTCCCATCCGACGGACGGAGTGTTGCGCTTGAAATGTCCTCCACACAACAGTCAAGCAGGGATCGAGCAGTCTCTGAAAATTCTCTGCCGCTGCCGGGATTTGAACCCGGGCCCACCGGGTGGGAAGCCAACACTATTGCCACCACACCAACCCGATCCCCTGCAGAATAAATTTTGCGCGATTAGGAGGGAAAATATTGGAAATCCTGCATAATCGCCTGCATCCATCTTGTTCGTGTCCTTAGCACTCTTTTAGTTTCTGGTCTGACCGCATCTCGCTGACCGGTGTGTTCAGCATGTGCCCGGCAAGCGAACGCGTATCCGATTATGGATAGGATGAGTGCTGAATGCATGGAATTGAATCACTCCATGCCACACACCCTGGTGGTGACTTGCACGGTACCTCGTAAATGTAGATGATGAAACCCCCCTCTCTCTCTCCCATGCCCCTCATTTCGCGCGAGGGATACGGGTCCGGAATGGGAGAGTGGCCAAGGAGGTCGCCGAGTGAGTCACGAAGAACTGATTTGCACCCGCGAGGCGAGCCATCGCATCGGAAGATCGATGCGAGCAGGAAAAAATCGGCGATGAGAGCGCCAAGTCTGACGAGGAGAGTACACACCAGTTGGGCGGCTGTTTGACATGAAAGTCGCGGAGTCGCTACCAACGGGCTCGTTCACCAACTTCCTTCATGCCTCAAACCATCGCGCATCTCAATCCGGCTATCAACTTGTTGAGCCTTCATTGAAGTCATTTCTCCATCCCGTCGTAACCCTTGATGGACCGCGAGGGCCTAACAAAGCCCACGGTCCGTGGTTCTATAGCCGGTGCAAGGGAATGTTTTCTCATGACAATTCAAGAGAGACTATCTTATGATTGAAGTGCAAATATTACGAATTTCTTCTGCATCTCGCCATTTAGACAAATAAAATCGAATGAGAAAGGCATATTCTCATGAATACGGAATGAAAGTTCATTTAGATTAGAAAATAATGCGTCCATAACTCAGACAGAAACGATATATAGAATATATAGAATCATTTTGTTAAGTTCCACAGATAATCCTTTATTAAATCGACATACGCTTCGACTGCAAGAGTCATTTTCAATATGAAAATTACTTACAAATACAAACAGTAATTTTCTTCCTTAATAGTTGTATTACATAGAGTATAGCCATGCACTTGACCCTATCAAATAAAAATTCGAACTCGTAAAATATTTCAAAATAATCCTTAATCCTTGATAACTTTTCGAACGCGATCGCTTAGAATGAGACTAAAACACCTGTGAAGGCAGAGTCAGAAACAAGTGACCACTATTGTTTGTGGGCCTTGATAACCCATGAAATATAAGATATTTAATTCATGTGGATCAAGGGAAGGAAGAACTAACCTAAGCCATCACTACGCTTGCATCTGTATCAGTAATTTGCACATAAGGACACGCATATCATGAGCCGACACGATTCAGTAATTCTCATGCGTTAAATTACGAGGGTTTGCACTTACCAGCAGCGGCTGCCAACTTCGGAAGCAAGTCCAACACTTATCGCCTTATTAGATCCCTTTTGACTGTGTTTGAGTTCTAAGCAGGTGCCCCAATAAAATTCCTCAAACATGAAGTACACTAGGTGTATCATGAGTTCTAAGAAGGAGTCCAAACAAAATTCCACAAATATAAAGTAAGCTGAGCGTATCACGATCAACCATAATACAAGCTATTAGAAATCCGAACATCATATCGGAAGACGATGCTTTAAACCACAGAATAATTCAGTAAAAGGATTCATTCCTAAATAAAATACCCAATGACTTTCTATCTTCTCCGAAGCTGAAGTGAATTTTTTTGTATGGAAGCTTTTACTCATAGCAAACTCGACATTGTCATATCTCTAGAGAAGACGACGCGTTGCTAACTCTACTTATCTTTTTACTGGTTCTAGGTAAACAACCAACAGTCACATTAATTTCAATGGAACAAATTCACCAGCAATCGAACCACGGACCTTAAGCTTTCCAAGTCACCACGCTGACCACTACGTATCTTGGTTATTTAATTCCCATAGCAATTTTACCAAAGTTCAACGATGCTAGGCAATGCAAGGAAATATAGGCCTCCAAAAAGCCACTAACAAAAAGGTGAACCCCACTCCAGCTCTAACGCTGTGCTTAAGGGTGAATGTGATTTATTCCAAGCCTACCGCGTGAACGGTGGTGAAATTCACGTAAATTTCCGAGAGAAAAATTCCCCTTGACCGGGAATCGAACCATGGCCCTGAGACGGAAAGCCTAATGATTGATAGTCAACGATTAATCACAGCAATTATACTAACTGTCTATCTATTACTAACAAATAGTTTTATTTTCCGTTGTAGCACGATCGTGTCCTTTGCACTCCTTACCGCGTGTACGACATAGCGCGTTTCAGATAAGTATAGGATTAGAGCTGCATAACAAGTAAGGAATCACCTCCCGCCACACACAATGCTTCTTTTTCCGTTTTCTGAACTTTTGGTTTTTAATTTCAGTGTACAAGTAAAAAAAATTAATCGTTTTTTTGCTCTCCTGATAATGTGCTATTTTTGATATACGTGTTGTTAGAACTTAGCCATCGATATGTGCTATCGTTTTATTCATTGAGGCCATCTTACTCCTTTTTGGCGCCTCTTTTAATGGCTCAAAGGGGTGTTGTAACCCGGAAACTACCCCCCCCCCCCCCCGTGGCTACGCCACTGGCCACACACCACAGTTGTGGATTTCACGGTACTTCGTGAATGTAGATTAAATTAATAGCAGTCGATCACAAACGGTCATTTCCAAAACCACACTCTTCTCCTCTTTCGAGAGGATCGAACAAAATGTTCTGGGGGTTTGAATCCAAGGAGCACGAGATGGATCTCAACACTTTCCAAACATTAACCGTCGCATTTCTCGGAATAGCGTGGTCTCGATTCGTTGGCGCCTCCCCTGGCGCCCACGGTCGAGGTGCAGCACCGCCCAACACGCCCTTAATGATCGGCAAGGTTACGTTCCCGCGGTTTCGGGTGAAATTCGACTGTTCTAAAAGGCCGTGAGCGTGGCCTCCCGCCTTCACCAATCCCTCCACGACGGCCACGTGTCGCAAGAAGCGAAAACACACTTCGATGGGGAGGAAACGTTTGGGAGTTCCAGGACCCAGTTGTCACGCTCGAGCATGGTAAAAAGTGTTAGCTCCCTCTTGTTTGGTAAACATCCCACTCGAGTCGAGAGGGAAAAGATTTCGTTCCGTTCAACAACTCTCTCGATTCCGGGCGCGAACGCGCTCCGAGAGTGCGGAGCCGATTGAAGCGACACGTGGAGTTGGGCTCCGGTTTCGACCACCAACCGCAACTGAAAAGTGAGTGTAGGTGATTAAGAGGACGAATACCTCCAGCTCAAACGGTCTCTTAAGGTGACGGATTACTCCCTTAATAACTTATGGTATCATCTTGAATTACTAAGGGTAAGAAGAGGAAGAATGCGTTCTCTGTTTGTTCGAGAAAGTAAGTACATGTAAATGAAAAATTAGTCAATAAAAAAAATTTAAAACACAATGTTCAAGAAAATTGCAAAATACGATCACAGGCATTTATGGCTGTGGTTGTTACACTAAAAATGTTGATTACTGACATAATGTATCCGTCATTGTGACAAAAAACTTATAAAAGTTTCGCTATAACATAAGATTCAGGAAAATAACATAGTCGTACTACTTTCTGAGTTAAAAATACGCATGATCTCATTAAAGTTAAAGCTAGTTAGATATATTAAAAAGGCCGGCTCAGATACTGGAAGACATTAACTTAAAAATATACTGCATGTACTAATAATATATGAAGAATTTTTTCCACAGAGATGACTTTCATCTACTAGTAGAGGTAATGGCCGATGCGCCGCCGACGCTACACTGAAAACGAGTCTACGCCGCGGCGGCGCCGCCGTCTAGGCTGAAAATAAAATATATATCTCCCAAAATATGCTTAGTATGTATCAGAAATATGCTCAATATCCAATCTTGGTGTTGTACGTCTTTATCCGTGGAACCCAATTTTAATCGTCGGGGACTAATTCGCACCGTGGAGCCGCACACCGCGTATTCTGCCATCATGGAGTTTTTACCGCCTACTCTCTTGTCTACTCATGTCTACTCTCATCCCAACCTCTCAACTTCTTCCCCGTGAAAACTTGAGCGAGGTCACGCACAACGCCAAGATGCGACCGACGAGAACGCTCCCAGCGGGTCCACGCGGTCGTGACGAGACCAGATGGAGAAAGCAGACGAGACGCCCGAGGGCTTTTTCCTAATCTCCGTTGCACTTCGTGGAAGTGAGCGACTCTCGCAGATGGACTGCGAGGAGAGGAACAGGCTGATTGCGGAGTCAAAGGTGACGGAACGTGGGGAGACCGAATGCTTGAGGCGAATCATTAATTTTATACGGACTGATAAGAAAGGAACCTCGAAGTATAGGAAGTAGAAAAGGAGAAAATTATATGCAATGCTTTTCGGACAAGGGCGTACCCAGGATCATAACTAGGGGGGGGGGGGGGCAAGCCATGGGATTTATGAGATTATTTCCTTGAAAAATAGTTTTATTTTAGTTACATATCTTATACTGATATGTATCATTTTTTTCGTGGGTTTAAAGAGAATTTGTTGAATAATTTCGTTTTAATTCAGTACTGATTTTTCTTAAATCAGTATAGGAAGTAGAAAAGGAGAAAATTATATGCAATGCTTTTCGGACAAAGGCGTACCCAGGATCATAACTAGGGGGGTGTCAAGCCATGGTCTACAGGGGGGCAAGTCATTGAAAAGGGGGATTTATGAGATTATTTCCTTGAAAAAATAGTTTTATTTTATTAAAAATAAGTCACATACGGGTGTATGCCGCGTGTCGTGATGGAGATAGCCCCGACGTTTCGCGACCGACTGCTGGTCTCTTTTTTCGACCGTTCGAAGAGATTCAACCAACTTCGTGGCAAGAAGTCTACCCTTCTTTGTCACCTGGCCTTCCTGCTGCGCTGCCGAGATGAACAACTAACCCCTAATTTCCTCAAGCTTCATCATCATTCGTTATCTTCCCCCTCCAGTCCTAACTCCCCACACCCTCCGCCCACCCCTCCCACCTGAAATATAAAAAGGCAGCAAAAACCCAATCCTTACATTATTCCCTTGATAAAGTGACAAGCAGTCGGTCGCGAAACGTCGGGGCTATCTCCGTCACGACACGCGGCATACACCCGTATGTGACTTATTTTTAATCATCATGAGCCGCGAAAGCTTCAATCAAGAAAGTTTTATTTTAGTTACATATCTTATACTAATATATATATATATATATATATCATTTTTTCGTGGGTTTAAAGAAAATTTGTTGAATAATGCCGTTTCAATTCAGTACTGATTTTGCTTAAAGACTTTTGCTTCTAGGAGGGGCAGCTGCCCCAACCCCTTGCCCCTCGCTGGGTACGCCCATGTTTTCGGAGAACACTTTGTAGCATGTCACTGTGATGATACGATGTCCTTTACATACGATTATCAGGCAATGCCAATAAAAACCAAAAAACTTCGAGCAGCAAGCTTAATTTTTATATCTATAAAGGCTTTAGGACCCTTAGGGCCCACAAGAAAAACTTTATTACTTAAAAAAACAACACTTAATAAAAACTATTTCACTGTAAGAAAATAGCAGTATATTGCGAAGTGATTATTCATGTGCATGGACACTTATTCATGAAAGACAGGACTAACGCCCCAGAACTAACAAGATGGCCGAAGTTTAGTTGGAATTATTTTGCAACATCTTAAGGGCTGATTTTAGCCGGCGAAACATAGGCTACTATGGAGAAATTGAACCGGTGTAAAACTAGATGAGAATTGACCCAAGGACAAACATACCCAGAAAACAACGACTGAAAAGATGGTAACATTATACTGGACGATAATCCTCAATGATATCCGTGTCTAACGATATTCGAAAATGTTGGCGTCTGGCGAATAGAAGGCGATCAAAGTGTTAAGAAAAAAATCATCGAAGGAGAAGAGATCGCTTCGTAAAAAGAGACGGTAGATACAAACAAACCACAGCATAGCTCCATTGTCGACAACTTGGTTTTGGATATAAGTAGTGAAAGACTATAAGCGATGGCATATGTTAATTTCCCAGCCAACTGATTTGATAGAGTTTCGATCAGTGAAAAAATTAGCAAGTCGTGATTTGCACTAAAAACCGCTCACAAACCTAAATTCACCTCATCTTATTTCGCAAAAATGTTAAGCGCCAATTACTTACCACCAACCAATCTATCAAAAAGGAAACACGCGCGATTCCCTACATAAAAATCCATAAAGAAGACACGAAAGTAGCACGAGAGAGAGAATTCGGAATGGAGAAAGATTATATTACCGAAATTTGGCAACACCACGCGAAAATCCAGCGTGGAAGATATTCGGCGAGGCAGAACAAACACAAATATTCGAGTTAGTGACAATGCGCCCGCGGCGCGTGTCGCAGCTTCAAAGGACCCGAACCGTCGGCGTAATCCCCTACGGGCGGTCGCTCTTCTCGGAAGCCCGTGGATGATCTGCGGCACGTGCGAAGTCTCCTTTCATCACAAATACATTTGCTTAGCATCCCGCTAGCTGCTCCAACCGGTTCCCGTTTGCCTGACGAGGTCGGATCACCAAAGGCTTCCCATATGCGACGAGAACGGGACGGAGGTTATGTTCTGAATGCATCACTTCTCTCTACGCGCACGTAGACAGTCGTAAGGAAAAGCAGAGGAGATACATAAAAAATCCCTTAACACGTTTCAATAGTATAATCCTGATATTACTACGCCATATTTCAACTGAACAGCACTGTATCTCTCAACTAAAGGCTAGGGCATCCAGTAAACATTTGAAACCAGCGGCGTCCGCGAGAATTTAAAGTAAAATAAAATTAATAGCGCCCATACGAGTGTCGCGATTAATTTTATTTAACATTAACGACATTACTTCATGCTTACCATTTCCCATTGCTCTAGCCTTGCATGAATTTACTTTGTGAATTACCTTCTAATCGTTGGCAAGTTTTTCTTTTACATGAATTTGCAAATAATTTTTGTTATCGTGCGTAATATTTTATGGCCGTGCCGTGAGCATGTGGGGACTCTCTTGCATGATGGTTATCGGTCACCCCCAGCCAAACACCCTAGAGGTGGCTCGTTAGGTGTTATATAGATTTAGGTGTATTTTGTTCAGCGTGCGACGCGCTCCGGTATCCATGCCGATGGTTCCTAAGATAAGAATTGGGCACTGATGGTTAAAAATTCAATAAAATCGAAAGATTCAAGCGTGATGGAGTGGAATTTTTCTATACTGAAATAAATACTTCCAATTTTCGGCGGTTATAAAATTTATTACGAAAAAGGTTTCAATATCCAGTGTATATCTTTCGAACCTGTCTGTAAAATAGACATTTCAAATTTATATCCAGAAATAGACATTTTATTGTCTCTTATTTTCTTCCGCGTGTGCGGGATAGCATGTTTGCAGAACGGAGGTGGAGAATAGGCAACAAAGCGATATGCCGCAGATGGATTCACGGCGATAAACCAATTGAAAATACCCGAATAGGCGGGCGTTCCCGACCACGTGGCTCAGCCGCAGCGCGACTGTTGGCGGACGAGATGAAGCCAATATCTCGAATCGTTTTGTGACGGCCCCAACCAAGAGAGGGAATGAACGAAGAATTGGGCCGACAAAGGGTACGAAAGAGTTCAAAGGGAACGATAGAATTTCCTCTCCTACCCTGGCACACCCGCAGGATGCTAACGACAAAAAATAGAAAAAAAGACGAAGCAGTAAAGAAACAGTTAGTCATAATAGCTGGGATCCATCAAGCCAGAATCAAACGATATTTTTCCGTCCTACAAGGCCTGGTTACACGGTACATAAACGCGTACAAGTTAAGTTAGCGTGAATGATTTTTGTGGACCGGAACGGAATATGTGCGAATCCATAAACCAAATTAGAACAGGTTATATTTTCTGTGCGTGCATTCAGACTTTTTGTGTGGTTACAGGTGCATTTTGGCGTTCATTCTCGCGTTCATACATTTAGACATTAACCCGTAGGTACATGTTAATGTATCGCGGAGGATTCTCAAGTCAGCGGTTAGAATTATGGTCGATCCGCGCGCATTTTAAATCAGATTTCAAAATCGCCACTAGCGGCGCTACCAGTCGTCGGTATCCACTTTTCGCGCGAGAATACACGGTAGTAATATGCAACTAAACCAATAAATCACATAAATAATACTTTGACGCATGCGAGACGATTGCCTACTGAAAAATACCATATCCACTACGGTTAACGGTGAAAGTCACACTGAACGAGATATCGCTGTGGGTAGCGCCGCCGAATAAAATTCGCGCGAAACGGCAAGAGACATAACGCTTAACCGCCATGTTCTTGGGCCTCCTTTATTGGAGTCCCCTTGGCTCAACCAATCATTTCTGAATCACCCGGTCTATCCCACCGTCCCTTGTTCCATCGCTTATCCCGTCACTTACAATAGGGTAGTTTCCTTCATCGAAGAAAACGAAAGGCATTGATTGCGATTCGTTACCCACCATTAGTGTATTCATAATACACAAATTATTTGGTTTTAGAAATACCGGTTTAGACGAATGGCAAGGGCCAAATTTATCCTCATTTGAAAAAGGCCAGATTGGCGCCCATGTGATGCCACTCCACGTGACGTCACAGGGACCTAGTTTCTACACGAGAGGATAGGAGTTATACATCGTCTGAGGTTACCAATGCATGCAAGAGGCACAGAGCGCAGGGGAACATGTCTTAATAATAACCTATTAAAACTGGCTAAGGTGGAAAGTTTTCTTCGTTTGATAAGGTATTAATAAACCTTTTTTAAGCCAAGCGCTACCAGATAGCATGGCACTCAGCCACCCGCTAGCATCCTGCGTCGTATCAGCGCTCAGAGCCTCTCCAAGGTCACCTCACAAGGCGGGAGGGGGAACCAGAAATGCGTCACACGGACTTTTTTCCCATCATTCCTACTTACGCGTCGCGTTTTCGCGCGCTTGAAAATTTTCACTTTTCATTTAATCGCGAAAAATAGATATCGTCATTTAAAAATCTAAAAGCGTGAAATGCGTACTCCAGGAGTAATAATCTTTCGATTTAGGCAATAAAAAAATAATAGGAAACCACCCTATCACTGTTAGCGTATATGTTATTACCGAGCTTGGAATTGCAATCGCTCGTACGTTCAGATAGGCTGAAGGACGGTGCCCGTGATGGTTTCAACGACGGAAAAAGGGACGTGTCGAGTGATAGAAAAAAGGATGGGATTTCCATCCATCGAGCCATCGCGGAAAATGATCGTGAGAAACTGTCATTTTTCCGCCATCATTGGAGCGATCGCTGGAGGTGTGGAAAAATGATAGTGTGATCCAGTCTTTAGAAGCAGCTCTAGAATTATAAAGTGCAATATTATGTACACAATTTGTTGAACATTACTTGTATTTTAGTAATGTTAGCACGCCATAAATGCATTTTCAGTAAACTTTTATGATGTTGCCATCAATATACACAATGGCATTTAAATAATTAATTTTCACAATCAAAATAGCACTAGGAAATGTTTTCCACTAAATGAATCAATTTTGCCTTGATAAGCAAAACATATCAGACATTTGAAAAAAAAAATGTACAATAAAAATTGAATCACATAATCTTGTTTTTTTATGAGCATTTTAAATGTCACTTCACATCCTTTGCTTTAAAAAGTAATTAACAGCGATACTTGACTACCCTTAAAGATGGGTTTCATATTAATATTGTTTTACATCCATCGTCACTTATTCTATTTATCTCTTCCGAGGCCTTCCCCTGCCGTTCTTCCCGCAGGGGTGCCGACTTACAAAAAATATTGGGGGGGCCAAAACCGGGGACCTTGCCCCGGTAAATTTTATTAGTACTGAATTTTAAATTTTTTAAGCATTTTAGAAGAGTCATATGATCAACATAAGAACCCTGATCACTCGAATCTCGATATCTGGACACTCTGGGGAAAATTGACAAGCCTGACACATTTTTTCCTCACATCTGTAACGAATTTTTGGGGGGGCTCGGGCCCCCTCAGGCCCCATGGAGTCGGCGCCACTGTCTTCCCGCCCATCAGCCCTTCAACGATTGTCTTCAAGAGATAATCATGTACCGGGCGGTGGCGGATTACGTTGATCCGTCTTCTGGTGACGAGGATGACCCGCTCAATCAGTCGTATTGTTTTTTAGCGACGACTAACTCGTTTAAAATTGAAATTATTACATGCAAATTTTCATCATAAGTAAAGTACACCATAATAAAAATTTGGCAATACATCAAATATAAAGACGTAAAATTTAAGAAAATAATGAGGTACCCTGAAAATTTAAAGGCGATAGCTTGAGTTTTCAAAATACGATTAGTCGTTTTTAACACTTTTAAAGACTTATCATTTCTCCTATACCTCCCCCAACTTCATTATTATTCACCCTGTCAATTAATTTGATATTCATTATTTTTATTTAGCACCACATTTAGAATGCTTAGACACTTCTCTCCTCTGCTGGTGTCGTTGTCTAAAGCCTGTGCCTCATTGCCACAAATATTCCTCTCACCGACATAAAGAAGCATTTTACATGCTACATGAAGTCGATTCCTCTAAAAGAGATATGCCCTTTTCGCTTAAGCTATTATTCTATGACTATGCTATTATTCAATGCTTCTGACTATGAGTAGGATTTTTGACAGATCGATAAAATAAATAACCCAGATGATTTCCATTTCATTACTAGATCGTTCCAGCTACTCGGCGCCGCACTTATCGCCATCAATATTTATTGAGGCGGCAGCTGGTAATCGGCTTTGAAGGGGTCAAAAAAAGTTTATATTGGGCTAACTGACCGCAAACGAATGAAGAGGATGGGGCAGAGTTAGCTCCGTGGATCAGCAATTGACTTTAAAGACGAAAGGTTAGGGGTGGACACTAAGGAGCCGCTCATCTTTCACTGTTATAAAAGTCGATGCCATTGTATCCTAAATCGAGACTACAAATACAAAATTTTGGAGTCAGAATCTTGTAGACTATTTTGGTTTGCTAATAACAAATGAGAATGAAAATAACTCCTTGAATCGTTATTTTCCCCGTTTTGTTTTCGGATTTTTACCCTACAGAGATCCACATCCTTAAGACAACACTGTAATTATTATCATCGTAATTATTTCTACAAAAAGATTTATCATTAATTATAGGAAAATTTAAACGAAGAACTCATTTTCATAATTAATAATATTTTTTTATGAAGAAGTTCGTGATTGAAAACAAACGATTTCACCGGAATCAGACATTTAAGCCATCACGTGATCTCATATTTTGCCACAGCAATCTCGGACACATGCACACAGGGCGAAAATTGCTCTTGTTTCAATTCCGTCTGATATTCACGCCGCAGCTGTCTAAGTCGCGGTGCTTTTTGCGGCGAGAGTAACACGAAGATTCCCAATTACAAGTCACCGCCCTTCTGGCTTAGAAAAGAATGGACGAAAAAGGTGTGGATGCAGGTTTGTTTACACCTAAACTTTGAAAAAAAACAAACTGAGAAGTTTTTAAAATACTTCGTTCCCCCAGTTTCATGGCTGAACATTTTGCAAGACTTCTGCGCCAAGCTGCGTTCCAGTTCCATTGGACCCAAAAATCGGCTAAGGTCACCACTGTGTATCTCCGCTCTTCCCACGACAGCCGAAAAATTTCAACTTTTCCTTCCGCGAGAAACTGAACGTTCGAGATGTCTCACTATCATTTCCAAGGAATTTCGAGAAACGTAGTCAAGGGTAAGCAATGTGAGAACGCTACCCATTGCAAGTGATTCTGTCGGCTGAGATCTGAGGAGGTCGGAACACGTCCGTAATCGAGCTGAATAGGGTAGTTTCCTTCAACAAAGAAAACGAAAGTCATTGATTGCGATTCGTTACCCACCATTACTGTATTCATAATATACAAATTATTTCATTTTAGAAATACCGGTTTAGACGATGGTCCATTTTTATCCTCATTTGAAAAGGGCCAGATTGGCGCCCATGCGATGCCACTCCACGTGACGTTACAGGGACCTAGTTTCTATACGAGAAGATAGGAGTTATACGTCGTCTGAGGTTACCAATGCATGCATGAGGCGCAGAGCTCCGGGAAACATGTCTTAATAATCACTTATTAAAACTGGCTAAGGTGGGGCAGTTTTCTTCATTTGATAAGGTATTAATAATCCTTATTTAAGCCAAGCGCTACCAGCCAGCAGGGTACTCAGCTACCCGCTAGCAGCCTGCGTCGTATCAGCGCTCAACTCCCCTCAAGGTCACTTCACAGGGCGGCAGTGGGAACCAGAAATACGTCACACGGAGAGATTTCCCGACATTCATACTTACGCGTCGCGTTTTCGCGCGCTAGAAAATTTTCACTTTTCATTTAATCGCGATAAATAGAAATCGTAATTTAAAAATCTAAAAGCGTGAAATACGTACTCCAGGAGTAATAATCTTTCGATTTAGGCAATAAAAAAATAATAGGAAACCACCCAATTGAGTGGTTTGGAAGCCAAGAGGTACAAGTGATTTCTTTTTTCTATACACAGTTAGGTACAAAAATTAGGCATTGAAAACAAAGTAGATGAATTAGATATTTGATAAAGTGCATTTGATTTTCCACTCGATGTCAGCACAGAATAGAGAGTCACTCGTGTCTCTTGGCAACCAATTTTTGTGTATTTCTTCTAGCAATTAACTCTACCTAACTCTGTTGAGAAAAAAATCACTCGTACCCCTTGGCCTCTTCCCCCTCAATTTAGATGAGTCGCTTGCGTCCCAGCATTTATTGAATGATTGAAGTTTTTTTATTCTAATGAAATTTGGCATTGTAGCTTAACTTTGCACGGTTCATGCCAAGCATAGAGTATTCTCGGAATGTAAAAACAAATTCTCCCGATCCGTGCAGCTAACCTTACAGGATTCAAAGAGCGTTCACGACAAAACATTCTCGTAAAACTGCTCGCGGCATGGCCGCGAATATACTGACCGTATTGAACTAAAATTTTGCTAAAATATTTTTGCAAAATTTTTGTTCTTTTATTTTTTTAGCTCTTTACCATCGAAATACCATCACGCAAATTTTGAGCGACTACACTTTTTTAGATCACTCTAGTAACCATGCCCAGAGTTGACTGAACTATCAAGGCTGGAGGCTGTTTCTAACGCCGACGTTTTGACCCCTATCGCCACCACATGGATCGCGTCCATTGGCATCGAGTTATTGATTTTAATTCAAAGAGCAGGAGAAATAGAGATTTACTGTGAAGCTGACGAAACAGTCGTAACAATAGGAAACGAAAATAGAACATAAAAACAAGGATATCCCCAACCTCAGGGTAATCTTAGGATTAATTTACGCGACACGGAAGACGAGATTGATTGAGAAACAGGAGACATTCATAAACTATCAATAGGACAATGGCATTGCTCTATTTTCGAGTGTTTGTGTTCCCTCAGAGATTGATACTGATCAGCTTGAATTTAAAATCCATGCATAATTGACGAGAAGATTTTTAGGACCCCGCATCACCATTTTTCAGGTCGCATTCAATTTCATTCCCTGTGTTTTTCCACTATTAGATACTGCAAACGTGAGAAGTAAGCACGCACAGTGGCGGCTGGTGGTAATTTATCTAGGGTGTGAATTAGAGCAGATATAGGATGATTTAATTATATTATGTTAATACTAATCCATGAGCATCATATTTCGTCGTAAAAGAATACATAGCAAGCAAAACATATCACTGGTATATTCTACCCTTAAAATAGCATGAAATAATTTTCGCATGCATGAAAATAATTATTCTAGACACACCTTTGCAACTGACGGCAGGTGAAATTCATTCTCCTTTCCTTACACCCTATGAGGACGGGGACTCACCAAAACTATGCGCGTGTGCACTCGCATCGTTTTGAGACTGCTCCCATCACCCATTTCAACAGAGCATACCCCCGCGCTTACTTCGTCCCGCCAGAGCACCCTCAAGCGATCGCATAAACCGAATATGCGACCGGCGCGATGCCACGGGATCGCACACTCGTAGAGCGGTGAATTCGAAAAGGTTATAGCTGTAGCGTTCGGAGCGTCATGTTTCTTGCATATGTAGACAGGGTTTTTATCCTGCTCGTTGCAAAGGAATAGTTTTCTTTTATAACTCATTCATCTTTGGGTGTGCACTTGCTAACATGCGTATACGCACGCGCCGCCACTGAGCACGCATAGAAAAACATGGATCCTATAAAAACTTTGGCACATGTATTATCTAAGGGTCTATTCTCGAAGCAGTAAAAGGAAGTCAGCGGTGCCTCTTGTCCTTTTGCAAACATTGCAAGAACATGTATCAATCTTCTTTCACAATGGAGAGGAGAAATCGATTAATTTCTCCGCGGGTTTGGTTCAGCGTGGTGAGAAAATACAACAATTAACGGTTACAAGAACTGACAGAAGGATGAAATTTAAAATATAGCCGAGTAAAGTGGTTGAGCTATGGAAGGTGGTGGTGAATTCCAAGATTATGGAAAACAGCCGTTCTTGTATGTGTTATAAGGAAGCTTTTGAGGACAATTGAAAGATAGAAAAATGTAGCGATGAAGAATATTGTGTGTGTTATATGTGGGAGCATGGAATAATATTTATGTCGAGCTCAAAATTAAATTATTTTACAGTGAGAGAATGTTAGTGATGGGGCATGGGCCATGTTACGAATTGTATTCAATGAGGTAGGTCGTGGTCAATATTTCGGGAGCGTTGCATAGAACGAGTGACTTTGTATGCAGTCACGCGCATAGGTGCAAAGTTATATACTCCAAGGATGAAATTCGCCTTGAAAAAATCATTTGGCATAGCCGCCATTCGAACCTGATTCTCCCGATCGCCGGTCAGGTATGTTGCCTGTTACACCACCAAGCCATATTCTTCCCAGGCGAATCTCAGACTTGGATCTCGGCAATCGGCCGATCCGGGTTCGAATCCCGGCTAAGCCGAATGATTTTTTAATGGCGTCTTTCATCTTTGGTCTGTATAATATTTTGGAAAAGAATAATATCCTCATCACGAGCCTTGCTTTCCAAATATCAGACGCGGTGGTGGGTTTAATTTTAGCATGCGGGCTTATACCTACTTCATGGCCATATCGTAAGGTCACCCTAAAAATTTCGGATATGGATGCGAATTAACAAAATTTGTGTAACTTGTATTACTAAATTCGTTTCATTACCTGTCGTCTTTCAAAGTATAACAAAATATTATCTAAATGCATGGAAAGTAAAGCTTATGGAAACTTTGGAAATGGGAGAAGACAGCGGAAGAATTTCTATGAAATAACTAAACGTATAAGCTGAAATCAATGAGGGGAAGAAAATTGTTATAATTAGAATCAACATATGGCGTATTATTTGTCAAATGTTTCGTGATGTATCTATTTGGAAAATAGGATGATTGTAGCCAGCACCCGAGATATCACACCATCTGACTATATTACTGCCTGTTCTTGAAGTAAATAAAACAACATTCGATTTACTTTGGTAATCTCAGGCGTTCAGTGCAAGGTACAGGAGGATCATGTGTCAATTCTTCCGCTTGCATAACTGCAATTTGGGTTACTCCTCATAATGAAAGCAGATCTTATCGCGTTAGAAAGTTATGGAATCTTAATTGTCCGAGTTACCCGCAGGCGACAGCTTTGCCCGTATAACTCTTGGGTTTTTGGCTCAAACCCTCCCTGATTTTATGAGCAACGAGTCGTACGTTTGCAACCTTTATCGAATCCGTGCTCTCGGTACTCAATGACTGTCGATGGCGAAAGTAGAAACCGAATGTGTGACGTAACAGGTAGGCCCTGGCCTGCTGTCATCGTTGGAAGTGGGAGAGAGAAATCGTCGGATATGTTTATTTTTTCTTGGCGTTGCAGGTAATGAGAAACGATGGGGTCTGACGGTGGGATGTGGGTAATGCGTCTCCTGCGGGAATATTAACGAAAAGAGAGCGATCGAACAGGGTTGCGGGGACGAAAGTAGAGCACATGCCCTTGGGGGAGGGGGGAGTTGGTTGATGTCGCGGATAATCCGTGCCTAGAATGTCTCAGGCGTCGTCGTCAAATGCCGCCAGCTGATTGCCGATCCGGTGGCATGGAAATCTAACCATACGGGATGCATTTTATGTAATTTTTTCTCGTTATTTTTTGAAGAAAGCAGTTGCATAAAAAGTCATAAAAGTGGCGGACACAGAAAAAAACTCAAGGAAGGGGGCGCAAAAGATATCTTGAGCTACCTTTACATTTATCGTAATAAAAAATAATCGAATCGCATGCAAAGTATAAGAAAGATTTATCATTAACCGTATTAAATTCAGTAAAGTTAAATGTAAACATGTAAAATTAATTTTTTCTATCTTTCAATTGTCCACAAAAGCTTCCTTATAAGACATACAAGAACGGCTGTTTTCCATAATCTTGGAATTCACCACCACCTTCGATAGCTCAACCACTTTACTCAGCTATATTTTAAATTTCATCCTTCTGTCAGTTCTATTTCTAAACGAGCATAAAGGCGAAAATGAGGGTTAAAAATTCACATTGAGCCAAATTTACGACGTCACTTGAAAAAGAACGAAATAAAAATATACAATCACAATAATGATCGCTTGTTTAAACAGGCCACGAGATAATTCAGCGAATACAGGCATAAAACATCGAAGGAATTGCGATATATTCGCATAAATTTGCCTTTTCTCCAAAGGCTAACGAATTACGAATCGATAATAAATGTACCGCTAATTTAAGTCTGATTCCGTAAATCAAAGCGCGTTATGACTTGAAGCAAAGTAGTTGCACACCACACAATTCTACTGGCCATGGAAAGGTTATGGCATATATGAAACGTGAAAGAATTCCAGTCATTCCAGTCTGAAAAGTATTCCCTTCTGGCCAAACAAACGAGTGGCGAATCATGTCGAGGACGAAGGGAAATATCGATGGGCCAATGCCAAGGCAGCGCTAATCATCTGCCAGTGGGTTAATCCGTTCGCCGAAATATCGCGGACCAATTTCACCCTTCCAGAAGATATAATCGAGCCAGCATTCATATAGTAATACGTGCGTGCTGCGCCCGCTCCCAGCGGGCTTCCCCCGCTCTTTTCAATGCAGGTCCACAGAGGGATAGGCGCGTTTCTAATTTTAAAATGTAGAAAAAAAGGCAGGGTCTTATGTACAAATTTAATTGGAATGTTCATGTACAAATTGAGGTCAGAGGACCTCTTTAAACACAACATTGGAAGTAATTACACTATCCTCTGCTAAACGCACATGATGACTCATACTTACGTATCAAAATTAGACTTGAATGTGGAATCAGCCGCATTTTGATAAAAGTTATTTAAAGAATGCGAGATATTGTCGCAAATGAACAAATGTATCAGTTTGTGCGCCGTTAACGTCAGGAATATTTACCGGTTTTTGTTTTTTTTATTATTATTATTATTTAAAAACCAATTTTAGAAAACAATAGCAATATTTAGGAAGTAAGATACGCCGTCGCATGTTTTCTGATAAATTCTGTGCATTTTGGTACCTCATTTGTAGAGTTTGGTTGCGTATAAGTTGAGAAAAAGGTATCTGTACAGTAGAAATAATATAGAAGATAAGCTCTTCAGAACATTTTCCGTGGCATTTTTACATCACTTAATTCTAACTCTGTATTCTAATGCATATTGGAATGCATATTGAGCAGATGGTAGGGAAACCGTTTAAAACTCTGCATTGGGTCATGAGGAATATAAAAGAGAGTGAAAAGGAAACCAAAGAAATGGCCTACATGACGATGGTTCGGCCTGTACTATAATATGCTACTTCGGTGTGGGATCCCCATTGTAAAAATTAATCTTTGAAGATTGAAAAAGTTCAGCGAAAGGCAGCCAGGTATACTCAAGGGAAACATAGGAGTGGGGAAAGTGTAACAGCTATGCTAAGGTGTTTAGGATGGGTACCTCGAAAAGTGAGAAGAACCATAAATAAGTTGTGCGGGGTGTACAGAGCCTTTACTAAAGAACGGGGTTGGAAATAAATCGAACTAAAGCTGGACTCACCCTGCTACATAGGAAGGAAAGATCATAAATTCAAAATTGAGCTTAAAAAAAAACAGAAAACAGATATTTTGAAAAAATCCTTCCTACATAGAGGAATAAAGGAATGGAACGACTTACCTGAAGTTATTTTTAGGATATTCCACGCAAATGCGAAAATTTTTAGGAAAAAGTGTTCATCATTTATTGATTAATTACATAGTTTTTTAATAGGGAGTTTTTGAAATGGAGTTAATTGGGTCGATGTTCATTTGTTAGTTGTATGATATTAGAATTAATGTATTTTATGGAATGTTTGGAATTGGGTTATTGGGGTCATAGTTCAATTGTTAGTTGTATGATATTAGAATTAGTTTGTTTTTTACTATACGCGTCTTTTCTGTTTCTTACTTAGTTATTAAATTGGTACAATAATAGCATATCGATGGCTAAGTTCTAACAACATGTATCTCAAAAATAGCAACTTTTCAGGAGAGAAAAAAACTTTTTTTACTTGTACACTGAAATAAAAAAACCAAAAGTTAATAAAACTGAAAAAGAAGCATTCATTTGTAAACAAAGAGTTCTTTTTTGCTTTTACATTATTTTTTTAATGTCATTACACTTTGTTTAAGATACATGTCTCGAACCGGCCGAATTTGAGATACGTGTTGTTAGAACTTAACCATCGATATATGAAGGCACATTTCAAAATGTAGGTAAAATTCACGGGTAGGAGAAGAAATAAAATTTGTACTAGTCCTAAGCGTTTAAAGGTCATTTCCCAATGATATAGCACAAAAATTATTTGGCGCATAACTACTAAAAACGAAAGAACTGCTGGAAAGAGATCGTTACCAATATTTACGAATCACTCATAAATAGATAGAATAAATTTCAAGTCAGATCACCCTCGGATAGTAAATACGTGATCTGAGTCAAAAAAAAGGCTGTATTTTAAATTACTCGAGCTAGAATATATTCATCAGTTTCTCATCATTTTTTTTGGAAAATATAACACAATTCAAAGCATTTAAAGGAAGATTTAAGATAGGAGCACTTGCGACGGAAAGAAGACCCGGCTTCGAACAGGTTCTGCAATGGTTCAAATTTTCAAAAAGCTTCAAAATTTTCCCAATGGTTTAAAATCTGGTCGTCTTTTGTAACTGAAAATATTTAAAAGTTAAAAGTCGACGGTAAGCTTACCTGCGATGAATATACACCCCTAAATGAGTCCAAATATTTCTCCAAAATATTACAAAGTGTGTAAGCCACCCTTATCAATTAAAATTATTCATCACAAAGAAGGCCTGACAAAAGTTTTCTATAATAGAATAGGTTTTTTCGAAAATCTAAAAATATCACATAATTCAATCGTGAATCCAGGAGTAAAGGAGTTCTAAAAAAACAAAAATTAAGGGTAAACCTCTCACTCCAATACTCCCCGTAAATCCACGACACTATGATGCATTAGCAGGTAGGATTCTGCTCCCATTTGCCACCGTATTGAGTAAGATCAAAAACTGATGTTTTTAAAATGATAGTCTCTATCGCATCTTAGTGAATTGATAGTCGAAGCAAATATTGGAGAGGAGAGCTTACCTATTTGAATGCGCGAAGAGTATCTAAGAAGTGATAACAAGTACAAAGTTACGGCAATCGAAAAGGAAAGACCCGTGTATCGAGAGCCTCTGGAGAGATGGGACGAGACGTCAAGAAAAGATAAGAATTAGAAACTCGAGTGGACGATTCCGTCAGAACGTCCGCTTAGGAAACTGTAATTGTTTATGATGAATACTATATCTTTAAAAGGACCTTGCTAGGTCAATGGATAGGTAAACATATACTATCTCAATCATTACCGACCATCAATCATTGAGTGGTCAGTTAAGGCATACTTATGAATGATTAAACCCCAAGTACACGATAAGATAAATACAGAAGCTAGGCAAAGTAGACATTCTTTATCTAATGCCCTTTGGAAATTGTCTTATGCCATTCCTAACAAAATTACAAATACCACCACGATAAGCCAAGCTAATCAAAATAAATCTTTTCCATTTTTACTCATTTTGTTTTAATTTTTAAAGAAATTTAGGACGGTAATAGCAGCGTTATAATCCGTTTTTAATTTAATTACTACTGCAAGCCAGAAATTGAAAATTATAAAACAAAGAGTAAACAATATAGAAGGGAAAATAACGAGTTAGAGGACAAAAAACGAAGTTTCGAAGGATTAAGAATTTTCGAAAACGAAAAGTTTTACACTTTCTAACAACTGTTCACTAAGGACATAATAGACTCAACGGTTATGCACGGGCCATACCCTTTTATCGTTGTATCATGGGTTTCATTGAAAAAAATTGAAAAATGTTTTTGGCCGTACGTATGAAGTAACAGATTGAATCAAGCTCCACAACCATCATTGAAACTGGACACATTTCCGCAGTCCAAGACAATTTCATTTCATAAAGAAAACGACGATAAAAATTATTTCAAGACTAATTGGACAATAAAGGGATTTCTAGACTAACTGGCAAAGAAAGAGATTTCAAGCCACAAAGCAATAAAAGAAAGGAATGAAATCCAAAAAAGCGATGGGCCCATTGCTCTTGTAGGTCGAATATCAAGGCGACCCTTGTCAGAAGTTCGTGTTAAACCGCCATCCAGAGGTAAACTTAGGAGTCCTCGGGAGGCTAATGGGTTCCCCATGTTCCAAAAAGATGAAGTGTGCCCTCGCTCAACAAAGGACTTCACCTGTTACAACCGCCCTAAAAGTCACACTTGGGAGCCCTCTCTTCCACAAAATCGAAAAGTCTGACGGTCCTCCAATTTATGGCTCTCCGCTGAAAGGTAAATCTTGTCGGGAGAGCCCGTAAGGTTCACCCGCCTCGTTGAGTGCCAGACGAGACCAGTGGCTGGCTATCAGGGCCATCCCATCTCTCCGTTTCACTTGGTAGGGGACTCCTGGATCCTGACTCGGCGAGGCATCGCGCTAACGAAGAAAAAAAAATGAACGTCTCGGTGCGATTTCTCATGCTTACGTTTGACGGATACGCTATCCGGACTCCACACTCATCCCCCGGCCCCCTCTAGTCCAAGCCACGAAGCCAAGGCTGTTACTAGGCGGACCCAAAGTGCCTTCCCCGGCTGTATTTCTCAGTCCCGTAGACCAGTAACGTCTCTCGAGGATAGAATCAATGCAGTGCTTTGCTCTAAGTTGAACTAGAATAGTTCAAGCAGATAAATATCCGGGATAACTTGAAATCAAGTTAGGTGTCGCATAACTGCAAGTTTATTTACAAAAAAAACATACTGCTTTTCCATCAAATGACGATAGAAAATATATGGCCCACGCATAAACGCTGAATTTGTCAAGTCCTAAGCATATAGTGAATGAAAAGTGTACGAATATAGGTTTTTCGTCCTGTAGCACATTTATTTCCCTTTAATACTGATCTCTCTTTATTTTATAATTAACAATTTCCGACTTGGAGTAATAATTAAATTTAAAACGGGCTATAATGAGGTAATTACCTTTCTGTATTTCTGTGGCAATTAAAAACGGTAATAACGGGTTTTTGTGAACCTTTTTCTTCAGTATTCTTCCGTGAAATTGGCTAACACCTTACTGATAGACAATTTCCGTACTTTCACGCCACATACTGACCCGACTCTTAGCAAATAAAACAAATATCTAAAGGTGCTATATAAATTCCAGCTTCAACGAACAATATAAAATGCATTCATTTTATAGGATTTACACGAATAAATGTATGGGATTTAAAAAAAATGAGTCACCTCTGAGGAAAAAGATGTATTTAATTCTTAAATAGTTCAACAAAGAGGTGTTTCAAGCGCATTTGCAAAGGCAACTTTGCAAAAACTTTAAATGGCCAACAATCTTAATTAGACAGGTTTTCCTTTCCTTCCTTTCCGCCGTCTCGCCTTCGTCTGAAGATACCCTTCGAAGAGACAGTAAATCACTAATTTCTAGGACCCAGAAGGGTTACATGATCCATACTTCTCGATTGAAAAATAAGATGCTACCATATTCTGCCACGCATGCATAGCAAGATATTACGAGAGATAACTTTCTAAGCTATGTTTTCAGGATTTCAAGTCCAATGAAATTCACCTTAATTTTATTATTATAAAACTGAATTCTAAGATAAGACTATCCAAAAATTAACATTTCTGTAAAGTTCGCATGTTTATTAAGTAGCTACTTATGTGTAAGGTCACTTGGACTGATACCAGTGAAAAACAGAGGCCAAAATACCTTTATTTAATAAAAATTTATTTTTTGGTAGACACATTGGTAGGACAATGTGTCTACGATGACAAGTAACCCGAATGCAATCGTTTATGCCTATAATCCATCGCACTCATTATGCTTAATATCGCCATCTGTATAGCTTTCGGCTTGTATCTTAAAATTCTGCCTTTTTATTCGTTTTCCCTTCTACCCAAGGAGGACATCAAGTTATTTAGTTCGGTCACGGAAATAAGATTGCAAATCCAAATAATCCTCAGTTCGGACGTTCTAAGCTCCAAACATTGAGGGCTTAAAACATATTCTCGCAGGAAAATAAATTCGGAAAGGGAAAGATGATACTACGCTGCGACCTATAGCTCGAAGGCATTGGCCATCAAGGAAGATACAAGATAAATAAATGAGGCCTTGGTAACGAATAGCATACGGAAGATCAAGGGTGGGATTGACTTCAGGAAAGAGGAAGTGACTGGGAGGCCGCACGAAGGGCTAGAATAAGTTAAGGAAGAGTATGAACGATCAATATAACTTAGGGAAGCAATTGATAAGCTGGGCGCATCAGAAAAGGAATTAAGATTCGCTAGGTAAACAAGAATAGGAATACCTCGGGAAAAATATACTAAAAAACAAACGGAGACGGAAGTAAAAAGGCTTGCCAATTATAATTTAAGTATACCGGGACAAGCCATGGCGATAACTATACGGAATCGTCCGCAATGCACAAATAGTGCGAAAAATCCACAAGGGAAAAAATCATTCTCCCTGACCGGAATTCGAACCCGGATCCCTCGATTTCCGACCGAATGATTTTTTAAGATACTGAGGCGTCGTTCTCCCCCATGGAAATTTGTGGACTATACCGGACAAGAAGGACTGCTGGGCACATTATGCGGCTAGCAGTCCATGGCGCCACTGCCGGGGAACAAAGCCCGAACTTCGAACACAGAGGTGTTCGCTCTAGAAGAATTTAAGTATACCGGGACTAGCCGCGGTGATAACTGTCCGGTATAGTCCACAAATTTCCACAGGGGAAAATGACGCCTCGGTAGCTTAACATAGTCATCTATTTATAAAACTAAATTTTCTGGATTTCTGTCGAACAAATAGTTCCATAATAGCTATACATTCCATTTTGTACATTTGGAAAGTTCTCAAAATTAATCCTAGGTATTCCTAAACTCTATAGTACTAAAAATTATTTCTAGTATTATTTATTATGTATTAAATTATTTCTAATTATTTACAAGATAGGTAACAGAAAAAACGTTGCTTAATCATAATCAGGCACGTGTGAAGGCTACTGGGTCTCCTTTGATGTTTATGATGCACAAATAACTATAAGAACTAGTTTAAAGAAGAAAATCGAGAATAGCTAAAAACATTTGAAACCTGTATATTGCCATGTTCCGAACGCAATATGCCGGGTGTAAGGAAGTCCATAAATCGACACTACGATTTAGTCCCACACTTACGATCCTGAATGATTATTCATCAGAGGAATTTCTCTTTTAATTGAATATTTATATTCTGCACAACTTATCTGACTCAACCTCAACAATTCTACTCATCAATTTCCCTACCTTAAAATTTAGATTTATAATGATTTCTTACAAGCACAGGAGCAATAATTTTGACTTTCCACTTGTTATCTTTCGTAAAATAATAATTTATCCTAAAGTTTACTCCAAAATTTCCGTAATCCAATGAGCGACTAGTTGTTGAAGTTATTTCGGGTTTCATATTTCAAACCTCAGATCTTTCTTCAATGAGCGACTACTCTCACTTCATAACAATACGTTATATATGTATGAGGCTCTAGCTGAATAAATTTTTTAAAAACTTCGTAACATTACGTTATGTGTGTATGAGGCTGTAGCTGAATAAATTAAAAAACTATCTAAATCAAAGCACAGCTTGTATCATTTACCTGCCTTCATTATATTTAAAATTTGAAAAAAATACAATTTTTTTTTAAATACACTGATTCTACCATTACATTCTCACCGTAAGACAGGTATTTAATGGACCAAATAATTATAGCAAACAATGATGAAAGCTTTTAAATAAGAGCCGTTAAATATAATAGGTAATATGTGTTTAACGAAAAGTACCCTTACTTCCAGGTATGTGAGTTGCAGGAGCACCCAAAAGAAAAGAGTTAGTCTCACGTTATTATCATGTTATTATCACGATTCACCTACAGATAGTTTAACGATAAACTGTCGAAAGGATAGCCATAGAAATCCAAACAACATTCCGATTCCCACTCAATAACTGCAATGAAGAAATGTTAAAATATAGGCACTCTGCCAGCACGAAAAGCACATTCTCTGTTCCCATCGAGAGGTGGGCGCGGCCAAAACGGAAAAATAGTCCACGCCGCTACGCCGACGCTGAGTCGGCCGAAAATATAGGCTGTGACTCTCCAAGACTCTACTCAGTACTGGGATGCATGCTCAATATATTTATATTATTATGAATTATGTGTTAAAATAATTTCTAATTATTCACCAAAAAGGTCACAGAAAAAACGCAGCTGTTCCATAATTGGCACGTATGATGGTTACTGGGTCTCCTTCGCTATATTTTATACAGAAATAACTATGAGGACACGTTCAAAGAAGATAATCGAGAATAGGCAAAACAGTTGAGGTGACATTAGAATTAGAATTTCATCGCTCAGTAACCGATTCCCGCCGTAGAGATCAGCGGCGTAGAACCCGGCGCGCGCCGAAAAAAATACACCCATAAAAATTGTCGCGGAAATAAACATGTCTTTTTCCTTCCCACAATACCGTCCAATATATTGCCTAAAATTAAGTTCATAAAAAAACAACTGCAGAATCTCAATTCGTGAATCATGGAAGGAGACATCTCGGAAAGAAGATAATATGTTTAGGATATAGGATGGATACGTAAATTCCCGAAAAGACGAAGCTGTAAAACAACGAAACTCAATTTCAACTTCGTGTGCGCAGCAGTTCGCTGCTAGTTCTTCAGAAGAATTATCGACTGCAACCATCCAGTACGCGTTTATTTTTTAATATCTTCACCAGAGCCATCACTCTAATTTTTCGTATTCATTACTTAATTTGTTCTTAGTTAATCTTTCTACAAACCAGCCTAAATGATCCCAAATCCTATTTTCATACCTCTGCTGTCATTCGCATAACGGTGTTACGTAGATATGTAAGACCCATATCATTCACAAAAATTCATTTGGCGGAACCAATGTATCCCACGCAATAATTTAACATCAAAAAGCTAACGCTTCTTTCCGAATTCTACAGGCCTCCTTGGGGCTAATAGTAATAGGTACAAATGCGCAACAAAATAAATAACTCAAGGAGGGAGAGGGTTGAATTTGATTCTCAGTGGAATACACATAAATTGCGATGAGATAATTCGCATTCTCGTACTTTCTTCAATGAGATCAAAGATTTCCAGCGTGATCCTTGGTTTTTGGGCTTCTCTTCCACAAAGAAATTCTTCAGCTACTGTCTGTACTCCACTTCTAATGTTTTTCCAGCTCTCTTCCACTAATTAGTAGGTCACATCCTCTACTATCAGTGCAATATATAATAAGGGGGATAGATTAAACCAGAGGTAGCACCGATGAGGACGGAGATCATCACATTCTAAATCACAAGTATGTGAAATGTACAGGGTTTGGGTGGACAGTTTCTTTCAATTAGCCACCTTGCAGCTCGAGAATTTCCGTTAGGGTGACCGAAGGCTTAATTTTTAAGGAAGAAGGATTTGAACTCGGGACGCTTCAATCAGCTCTACCCACCTTTCTTCCTGCCATCATAGGAAGCTTAAAGTTATCACGGACCGCGCGAGAGGTTTTCGCTGGAATGGAAAACCTGACTCGAGGCACGTTTTCTCTTTCAAAGGTGGGCGGTTCCAGATAATAGGAAATCCTTGAACTTCTATTTTTTGAGTAGGCCGGGAATCACAGACGAAATAGACGAAGGTCCTCAATCACGCCAGCGGGGTTCTATTCCGCTCCTGTCAGATACATTCCATCCCGTCTCTTGGGCCAAGAGAGGCCCCAGATGTCGAATATAGCGCGCCTGGGGAAAATGAACATATTCTCGGGCCAAGGAACAATAATCTGAAGGGTCCACACTATAATTGAAAGCCATTGCCCAGTTATAGCAAATGGGATAGCGAGCACACACGATGCTTACAACATCTCGCGTCATTATTTTATTTTCAGGAACAACAGTGCTGGTTCTGGAACTGGTGATCTAGGAGGACGCTGAATACAAAATGGACGGATAGGATGGGAAATGAGGAGATATAGGGGAGGGTGTTGTACTACGGAACACTTTTTCAAATTTTTTATATAAAGCAAAATTATTTACTGAAGATTCAGTCTAATGGTAAAAATGCTATCCATCAGGGTTACTTAACATAAGTTTTAAGTTTTAGACTTGAGCTCTGACGATTGATGGATCTAATTAAAACTTCTAAAAGTATTTAAAATTGTTCATAGGTACATCAGGTTCATGTACCTAGGGACACTAACTATTGTACCAAGGAACACAGGTAAGATTGGTGGGAACAGCAATTAAAAAGTGAAAATGGAAATAAATATGATTTGTTTATTAAGTTTTAAAATACATAAACGTGCCTTAAAAATAAAATTAACGTAGCTCAGATAAAAACTCAATTTTAAAATATTACTCCTTTCAAGTAAAAATAAACCTAGTTTAAACCCTCCTAAATTAAGAGCATTCTTTAAAGTCCAATTATAAAATGAATTTCACACAAAAAATCAAATTATAGTATATTAGACCATAAATTACAGCTGACTACAAAAATCACAAACTTAAAAACATTTTCCTAGGTACATCATGAGATTGTGTTCCTTGGTACAAGAGGTAGCAAATTTTAATGTCGGCTGAATTTACTGTTTGATAATACGTCTAAAATACCAAATAAGTAGCTAATACTAATCATCATTATATGACGATTTCACCTATGCTACGATAGCCACTGTTGGAGAGATCAATTTTTGGTAAAAGACTTCGATATGCAATCAAAAAATTTTACTTTTCAGCGTCAAAAACTTCAAACTAGCGTCATCTTTGTAAACATAATCCAAATGAACTCAAATTGACCTATGCTACACCCTAGTGCTTCTATCACGTAATAACTTACTTTAAAGCCCCTAGTTCGCAGCACTTGCCCATAGTTTCAAGTGTTCCTAGGTACAGAGAATGAGGGCCCAGGGGAGCCCTGCGAGGATACAACGCACCGGGGCCAGGACCCAGCAATCGTGGTGCTTCGCCCGATCACCCGGGGAGGGGGGTGGAAAGGAAGGAAAAAGGAAAGAGGCGCCGCCGCGATTAGGAGCCCGACGACGCCTCTGGGGTAGGGAAAGGGTTGGAAAGGATGGGACGGGGTAAAACACCTTAACGCCATAGAAGCGAAAAGGGCCCACTCACTAGCGAAACCAGGCATCAGCCATTGATGTGCCAACGATTTTGGAGGATGTTCCTATCATCATCAGTGGTCAACAATCCCAGGATTGGTTTGACGCAGCTCTCCACTCAGTTCTCCTATCAGCTAATCTTTTCACACCTACGTTTTTCTTCTCTTTCACATCCTTCTTTACTTGTTCCATATATTTTGTTCGAGGTCTTCCTTTTCCGTTCTTGCCTTCCACTTGTCCCTCGACGATAGTCTTCATCAGGCCATCATGTCTCAAGATGTGGCCTATAAGGTTGTTCCGTCTTCTTGTTAAGGTTTTCATGAGGCTTCTCCTCTCTCCTACTCTTCTTAGGACTTCCTCGTTATTAACTCGGTCGATCCATTTGATCTTCATCACTCTTCTGTAGCACCACATTTCGAATGCCTCTATCCTTGCTATCTCCGGTCCATGCCTCACTTCCGTATAGGTAGACCACCCTCCCCTAATGCAGAATAGGAGATGAGACAGAATAGGAGGAGGACACTTTGAATCACTGCGTACCAAAGAAGAACACATCGTATTGGCGACGTCATGACAACAGTAAATATAATGGAAGGAAAAATCTGATAGAGAAGTCCCCAGACGAAGACCAAGGGACGAGTATCTACGACAGATCAAGGCGGGGAAGAAAAGCCTCAGGGAGGTAAAAGAACTAGCTTAGAAGAAATATAGGGCTGCAGTATAACAATCTTAGGATTGTAATACTAGGCGTGTTAGTAGCCAGCGCTAAGGGGAGCGTCGCAGTCCAGTGGGATGAGCGCTGACCCATTGATCGAATAGTCAAGGGTTCAAACCCAGGGAGAAATCTATGGACACCAGAAGCAAACAAAAATCTCGAAGGCAAAGAGTGATGACGCCAAGGGAGAGGAAACCGCCCGCCCCCATAAAGAATGAGCGAAATTCGTCGTCCATCTGTCAAATATTCCGTTGTAAGCCACTCTCTCATCAATCCGAACTACAACTACATGTAACCTTCGGCTTGAAGCGCTGAGTAAAGTGAATTTATTTCGCGGAATCCTGAACAAATAATATCAATCAAAAATGTTGCTGCAAGGCCGTAGCGAACGGGGAAAGTCTAAGTATTCAAACCCCCATCCCCGGAAATGTTGGAACTTCATAATACCCATACCAAATTAACTCTTCCTGTCAAAGTGAAAACTTGCCCGCATAAATAATATTCATACGACATTATTTTTATAAACTCCTTAGATTCCTTGAGTCCTTGCTGTAAGAAATAGATGAAAGTCTGATACATAGATAATCGGACGAGTGAACAAATTAGTGTAAAAATAATTTTAAAACATAAAACTCTGAGTTAGAAAAAAGTTAGGTCAAGCAATAAAAACACTAAATTTTATACGTAACTCTCCCGGAATATCAAAGTTTTAAAGTCTATTTATAATTATGCACGTAACGGGGTCGCTATGAATAAATAGCAACGCTGGAGGCCCGCATAACATCTTAAGTTAGTTTCACAATAGGGTGGTTTCCTACTATTTTTTATTTCCTAAATCGAAAGATTATTACTCCTGGAGTACATATTTCACGCTTTTAGATTTTCCAATGACGATATCTATTTTTCGCGATTAAATGAAAAGTGAACATTTTCAAGCGCGCGAAAACGCGGCGGCTAAGTGCGAATGCTGGGTAAACTCCGTGTGACGTCGTTCTGGTTCCCGCTGTCGCAAGTGAGGTGACCTTAAGGCGAGGCTTTGAGCGCAGATACGACGCAGGATGCTAGCAGGTAGCAGAGTACCTAGCAAGCTGGTAGCGCTTGGCTTAAATAAGGATTATTAATACCCTATCAAACGAAGGAAACTTTCCGACCTTAAGCAGTTTTAATAGGTGATTATTAAGAGACGTTTCCCTGAGCTCTGTGCCTCATGCATGCATTGGTAATCTAAGACGATGTAAAACCCCTATCTACTCGTATAGAAACTAGGTCCCTGTGACGTCACGTGGAGTGGCTTCGTATGGGTGCCAATCTGGCCTTTTTCAAATGCGGTTAAAATTGACCATTGCCATTCGCCTAAACTGGGATTTCTAAAAGCAAGTAATTTGTATGTTATGAATACACTAATGGTGGGTAACGAATCGCAATCAATGCCTTTCGTTTTCTTTGATGAAGGACACTACCCTATTGTAACGCCGAATAAAGAATATTTTGAGGAGACATTTTCCCAAAACCGTCGAGACCCTGACTTTCATATGGAAAGACCCATGGTCGTAGACGAAGGAAAAATTGATGCAAAAGCCAACTGTCCCATCCCAACCTAATCCAAAGTACCATGCGTTTATCAGAGGAGGATAAGACATAATTCGCGCATCCAGAGGCTCACCTGAATCGACAAAGCCGGCGGGAATATATCGTCATCCTACCCCACAGTATTTACTGTCCTTCTGGAAAAATCGAGTTATTTCTTCCACAATCACCATCGTACAAAATATCAACGCAACCCCTCCAACACCCTTGAATACGCAAATATGTACTACAACCGCATTGAAGTAAACCAAGAGAGGAGGAACAACACTACAAAGCCATAATATTTTTCTACATTAATGTTTGCAACTTATTGTGGAAGATAAATGCTGTAGATGCAGCAGATTTTCCTAGGCTAAGTTAAAAAGTTCATGAAGTTGACAATACGGCCAATTTTACGGTGCTCGGAGTCATTCATTGCACTGCCGCGTATACATTTTTGAATTTTTCATTAAACAAAAAAATAATCAGGATTTTAAATAAAACTGTCTTTAAAATGGCGTATTATTCATTATTATAGCATGCACTGAAGCCCAGATATATATTAGCAAAGTACAGCGGCACATCATTTTGACGCCGACAGTACATCATTGTTGGGCAAGCGGGGATGATGACAAGGACACAAACACCAATGACGATTACATAAGAGATTCTAACTTTAAGGAAAATAAAAGAATAAAACTCAGTTAGGTACAACTGCATAATTAAACAGGCACAACTCGGCTTTTATAATATACTAGCTGACCCGACAGACTTTGTCCTGTCAAAAAAATTTGTAATGTGGCAGTGTTTTGTTCCCACCTTTTTTATATTCTTTGCAAAAAATTATCCTGAACAGAACCGTCACCCTGGTTCGGTGTGAATTAAAAATAATTAAATAAAACACTATAAGCATTTAAAAGTAAGTAATTTTAATCATTTAAATCATAATTATTAACAAAAAAAAATCAGTTCTATTTTCATTGTAGCGCTTTGTGATAAACGATGTTTTTTGTTTGATTACCTGGCGCATAGACAAACAAATCTGATGGTTTTCCAATACGGGAACAGGCAACATACAATTGACCATGTGAGAAACATGGGTTTTCCTAATTAATACCACAAACACTTAATGATTGCCCCTGGGACTTGTTTATGGTCATAGCAAAAGCAAGCCGCACTGGAAACTGTAGTCGTTTAAACTCAAATGGCACATCAGTCGGAATCATTGGGATGCGCGGTATGAGAACATCTTCTCCTTTATACTTTCCTTTCAATATAGTTGCTTCTATCACGTTGTTTAGTGTTTTTTTTTATCGCTAACCATGTGCCGTTGCAAAGGCGCTGTTGGTTGATATTTCGCAACATTATAATTACCGATCCAACCTTTCATTGAAGATTGTGAGGTGGCAATCCTGGCAAATCCAGCGAGTTTAAAAATTCCGGTGGATAGTTAACTACATCGTCTTAGTTAGTTGCCGAATCAACTGATTGATATATCCTCGATTCGCCTGTAATTTGTTCTTGAATTTTGAAATTTAATTCATTTAGATCAATGTTTTTGGCTGCCAATATAGCTCGTTCGCTTAACCAATCATGGTTTCTGTAATTTTGAGCAACATCTGGAAATACCTTCTGAATGAGTTCTTCTTTTGATTGAGTTAAATGACAAAAACTTTGAGGAAAGTTAATGCATCCAGTCAACATGTCAATAGGAAAATTGCCATTACCAATATCAATGAGTTGTTTAGAGAATATGTTTCCAGATTGGTCATTTTGCAAAAAGGCGGCAAATCGACATTGACAGTTGTTTTTTTAATTTGTTTTTTTTTTAGTCTGATATGACTTGAAGTCAAATCCTTTAAAGCCATACCAATGTTTTATTTTTTTTGTCGCCTGCCGAAAGTAAAACAAAAGAAATAATATCGCGAAGCCAACCAAGTTGTTATTATTATATTTTGTGACTATTCAATTTGGTCGGGTCCGCGATCACTTTTTTTTAGTTTCGGAACGCGACATTAAATCCTCCAATGACGTATTCTGTGCTCCAACGCACACACGCACACTGTTTTGATAGATATGATTGAATTTGAACTTTGTATAGCGGTAAGAAAGTGCAAATTTACTTTTTGACGTTAGGAACACACCTACATTTCTTAGATAACAGTGAGTGCTTGTAATTTAATATGAACTTTATATAATAGCAATAAAGCTCAAATTGATTCTACGTTTTAGTTAGAAAACGTTTGTATGTGAAAAAGAAAAGGGCTGTTTTTAGGGTTTTCCCGGCAATTATTCGATTTTTTCTCGCCGTAAGAACCATCCTTGGACTTCAACGAACATTTTAAAAAAAGAATTGGCCAAATTGGTCCAGGCGTTGTTGAGTTATGCGCTTACCAACACATTTTGCGATTCATTTTTATATATAAGACTATTAGTTACATCTTCAGATGATGACCTGGGACAGAAAGGTGATGGGTCAGATGGGTTCAGATGATTGGTGATGACCTGAAGATGTAACTATGTTATGAAAGCATAGTCTTGCCTTATTAAAATGTACAAGTGAACATAACAAATTTTATTCTTTTATTTTCCATGATGGAAAGGTTTCGCATAGTTTACCTCGGAGTAACCAGTTACGATTCTAACTTTAATTAAGTATTCAGTCATTTTCTCGTCCATTTAGATGTATTTATCCAAACATCATGTTATGTTGAAGTCTCTCCAATATTACTCCCTTTGTTTCCAAGGAGATAGTGGTACATGAAAAATAATTATGCCATTATTCATCTTCTTCATTGATTTAAGAAAGTTGATTGCACAATTTATATCATGCTGAAATTGAATTACTAATTCTAAAGTAATTTCAACCGGAAAACTAGGAATCCCGTGGAAAACATGATTTTAATGGCCCGCATTCATCATGGATTTTCTCCTTAAGTAGTCTAAATTAGGGGAGGATACATCGCATGACCAAGTAAATTATACAAGGAGCATCTACATAATATTGCGACAGGAAGGTTTTCACAACAGCGGCGGTGAAAAGGTGAGCAAGGATCTGAATGACTCAACTCATGCATCAAATTGCGCAAGAATAGACAATAGTTCGTGCGAAATTAAACTTAACGCATAAAATTCCCGATAGTAGCATTTAAGATAGTATTGGGGTTGTCGACTAAGAAGCTCGACAGAAATCTTTATTACGAGTTATTACTGAGTATCAAAATGTTCACTTTCTGGAGTTCACCAAAATTGATTGCTTTCTGCAATCAATTGATTTATTTGAGACAGTAATCACTTATGGTGGATTATAAATCTTTCAACCCCCTAGAAATGAACATATTGATTTTCATTCCTAGATATGTATGAGCGGAAGAGACCAATAGAAAGAAATGCATTAAAAGCTGCTTGCGTGCCAAAGGTTTCAAATATTCTGCCCGCATTTAACTATTTTAGAATTATTAAATTTTTACAAACTAATACACTTACTTTTTCAACCTTCCTTTACAACATTGATAATTATCCATTTGTCGAAATTATCACATAGTGCATAAGGAACTTCTTACATGAGCCACTCACAAGAAAGAATGAAAGTAAATAACCTTCCTCAGAAATTCAGCATATTAAAACCAGTTGTCTGTTTCTACACACTTTTATTTTCACCGACCATGGTTTCGGCAACTTGTGCCATTATCAAAAGTGTGTGGAAACAGACAAGTGGTTTTAATATGCTGAATATCAAAGATTTCCACTGTATCACGCCGGACACTGTATCTTTTATTCCTCATAAATTACGGACGAAACTCGTGGTATGTTCGAATATAAGAGCCGAGTTAAGCTGCTGAACACTTGATTCCAACGATGCCAGTCCCTGTATAATGAGGTCGCAAAGTACACATTCAATTCTTCAAGCAATACAATTCAAAGTTCAGACAAACAGTACGAATGGACGTCAAATTGACGAAACTATTTACAAATGAATATGAAAATTCATAAATATGAGCACTTGCATCACCCCGTATGAGGGATACACTTCGAATTTCTCTGACATATTCTTTTAGAGTAAATATCTGGTGATCACGAGTCAATCCATAATAAGCAAATTATAATATCTCCATCAAGAGAGAGAATTACTACTAGCCACACCTTCAAATAATAGTTAAGCTATAGCGAGGTTTCCTAAAATAACCACAGATCAGGATTCGACATGAAATAATTCGTGATAAAATAAAGAAAGCGCCTGTAATACGAGGTTGGCCTTCTGACACCCACCTCCACGATTGGTCGTCTTATTTCCGCGAGATATGCCTTCGTTTGCGTTCTATTTCTGGCGTCGTTACCCAATTCACTGCCTTATTTCATAATATTGACATGGCATAAATGTGCAGTCATAGCTTTGCGAAAGAATAATCATCCTACAACCAGTTTTCCACGCTACCACGTTCAGTTCGACAAAGAAAGCGATGGCCTTAGCCTTTAACCTATCCGCTCCACTACTGTCGGTCCAGATTCAATGTGATCACTTTTACTTTTGACAGCGCTGTGTAAACTCATTACTATTGGAATGCCAGGGAAATTAATTTTCTCGCAAGACTGTTGTTTTTTCTGTGTGAACAGGAGTGTCTTATCAGCCTCACATCTTTAATGTTCATTATCCCCAAGTAACAGGTACCATGAGCGACTTCATTTTCTGTAATTTCGCATGAAGGTGTGGCAATTCTAAATGGCGTCAGGAAGGTCAGGGTTTATTATCTCGGTCACTTATTTCTGAAATTTACTTTCTACACAGAGTTGGTTAGGTTCTCGGACAAAAGGACGCTTGCCATAGTCAGCGGCGGCAAAGACCAAGGACTTCACCCTGGAAGAGTAAACCTCATGGTCCAGAAGTGGATAACTCATAGGCTCAAAATGGAGACCACTTATTTCCTACGATGCCTTTTTAAGGTTTTCTACATTGGCCTTCTGTGCCGGAGATAATTCCGTATGAAACTATTATTATTTACTACTTCATTCGTTCACATTATGTCTTAAGCGCAAACATACAAATAAATTCACAGGTAAGGAAAGAAAGGGATAGGTACATTTAATTGAAAAAGGACGAGGACAACGGTGCAGTGATAAATGGAAAAAGCCAGAAATCAGAGGGTAAAAATGCGGCCTGACTGTGACATGCCATGGTTGTCGGCACCCGGCCGGCAACCGGGAGGTTCTGGGATCAATTCCCAGTCAGGCCGCATTTTTACCCTCTGATTTCTGGCTTTTTCCATTTACCACAGCACCGTTGTCCTCGTCCTATTTTATGTTCCTATCCCTTTCTATCCTTACTTATGAATTTATTTGTATATTATTATTATTTAAGTATTCTACCGATTAAGTTAGGTTTGCATGGAGCATTTTCGAAGTATTTTGGCAGTCTCCCCTCCTTAAATGGACTTCTCTCTTCAATGCAAAATAAGGCCTACTCCCTTTCATTCTATCTGAAAATCCTATTATTTTCCTTCCTCTACCTCGTTTACCCAATATTCCACCCTCACACACCATTTCAATATTCTCTCCCCGCTAAGTACTCGCTCCATCCATACCTTACGTCTCCTCCGTATCTCACCTAGAAGTTGCCTCTTCTCACCCGCCATGTCCAGTAACTCGTCATTCCGTATTAAAACGAGGGACAATTTTATTACTAGTTATTTTAATAAAATTATGAAAAATATTTTATGATAAATTCATTAGTTCTAATGATGTTTAATAACCTCTTACGGCACACACTGAATTAAAGCAAAAGGTTAGAGAATAATGAGTGTTTCCGTAAACGTGTGAGGGCTCAGGGGAGCCCTTCGAGGATACAACGCACTGGGGCCGGGAACCAAACCAGTGTTTTATACGCCCGATCACACGGGGAGGGGGAGGAGAGGAAGGAAAAAAGGAAAGAGGCGCCGCCGCGATAGGAGCCCGACGACGCCTCTGGGAGAGGAAAGGTGCGGAAGGAACGGGAGAAGGAAAAACACCCCAACGCTATAAAAGCGAAGAGAGCCCTACTAATTAGCGAAACCAGGTAAAGCCATTAATGTGCCAGCGATTTTAGGGGACTTTCCTATGAGGAATATAAATCCATCGATCAAATCGCTAGTGTTTCCGGCAGTGATATTTAATTTATTGTGGCAATACGCAATATACATGTATATATCGGGCTTCTGTGGTTATACTTAAATAAATAAGCAAGTAGCCAAAAATTAAACAAAAATTACTCTGATTCATTTTTCAAAATCTGATTGTGCTCATTAACTGTGATTTAACTTGTTTCTCGAATTAACTATCATGTGTAGCGTTTATTGCTTCTATTTTGGTCTAAATATGCCTCATACATGAACGTGAATTCTGAATCCATTACGTTTCGTGCTTGTACAATGAAAAGCTCCTCTTCTGGATCATTAATAAAATAACAAAAAATGTATCACGGGCGGGTTCGCCGCGGAGAAAATAGCTCGAAACTCCCGTGGCATTCGAGGATATTACCTTGGCATTGGAAGTAATGAAATTGCTTGAGCCGCCCCATCAACACTGACCCAATTCACTCCCATATCGTAAATGTAAAAAATGAAAGAAAAAAAACACCACTCAATCTGAGAACAGTTTTTAGATTGTCAAAGGGATTGTCTACCGTTTATTTGTCCACCAGACTCAAATTAAAGTGCTGTCAATTCAAGACGACTTGTATGCATTCACGTGAAGAAATTCGCAAAGAAATGTAGTATTTGGAAATCACGCTGATGCATTGGGTTTGTGTAACAGTGTTTTGAGTGTTCGTATCAACGCGCTTCGATAACTTTAGTCGACAGACTACCAGCGGACTGTGCGTAGCCGTTGTGCAAAGGGAGGAGTTGACTGAGACAGTGGCGTAGATAGGAATTTTATGGGGGTTTACCGGAGATTTCGGGGGCCTTTCGGGGTGTATGGAAAACACCCCAGGGTAAGGGGGTGTCTTACGGTCGCTTACCGGAAAAATCTTCGGATTTTTGATGCTGAAAACGTGATTTTCAGGACTAAAAAACAGTAATTTTGAAAAACAGTAACATCTTACTCGTTTTTGGCGCCTCTTTTAAATGCGCAAGGGGGAATTGTAACCCGGAACTACGCCACCGGACTGAGGTGGACATTGAGTCCGTAATACCGTCTTTAAGCCCGCCCTTAAATTCAGATTTATTGCTTTGGTAGGTCCAGATCTATTTTTCAAGGTTCTTTTCTTTCTTCACATTTCAAGAGCTGCCATTCTCTCCACTTCCACCATATTAATCACTTTCGTCTTTGGCACCTCATTGGTTCATGGTTGCCTCTGCGTGTTTTCCTAACTGATCATGCATATGCAATTCTGGAATATGGGAGAGACTTTTTAAAGCGTTTCTCTCAGCAGCATACTATGTTACACAGTGGCACAGCGAGGGAGTTTTTTGGGGATAACCCACCAGAACTCAGAGAAATTTTAAAATTTAATCCATTTAACTTAATTGGATAAATATTACTTATAGAATAGTGTAAGGGTAGATAAAATATCCCTCCGAAAACCGTACAACTCGCCATTTTGAACCATTTATCTTAAAACTTTTCTCGGGGAGGGCAAACGCACCTCCCGTATTCTATATCCCCCAATATTAGTTGCGCCTAAAAAACCCCCTAGCCTTAATAGGGTAGTTTCCTTCATCAAAGAAAACGAAAGGCATTGATTGCGATTCGTTACCCACCATTAGTGTATTCATAATACACAAATTATTTGGTTTTTGAAATACCGGTTTAGACGAATGGCAAGGGTCAAATTTTATCCTCATTTGAAAAAGGCCAGATTGGCGCCCATGCGATTCCACTCCGCATGACGTCACAGGGACCTAGTTTCTACACGAGAGGATAGGAGTTATGCATCGTCTGAGGTTACCAATGCAAGCATGAGGCACAGAGCTCAGGGAAACATGTCTTAATAATCACCTATTAAAACTGCCTATGGTCGGAAAGTTTTCTTCGTTTGATAAGGTATTAATAAACCTTTTTTAAGCCAAGCGCTACCGCTCAGCAAGGTACTCGGCTATCCGCTAGCATCCTGCGACGTATCAGAGCTAAGCCTCGCCTCAAGGTCACCTCACCGGGCGGGAGGGGGAACCAGAAATACGACGTACGGAGATATTTCCCGACATTCATACTTAAGCGTCGCGTTTTCGCGCGCTTGAAAATTTTTACTTTTCATTTAATCGCGAAAAATAGATGTTGTCATTTAAAAATCTAAAAGCGCGAAATATGTACTCCAGGAGTAATAATCTTTCGATTAAGGCAATAAAAAAATAATAGGAAACCACCCTATTCCTAGCTGCGCGCCACATATTATGCAACTTAAATGTTTAAAAATAAAATAATGCGATTAGGATCTACTTTTTGTGGAGCAGTGATATAGGGAGATGTTAAATATGTATTTCGAAGGCTTACTTTCCTTGTCTGCAGCATTAATGCTAACCCCATTTGAATGATAATAGCATGACTATTAAATCAATATTAATGGGGTTCCCTAGGATCCTATTTATACTCATATTATGAGATCTTTTCACCATTTTCATCTCGCTCCGAATCTGTCGCAACGGTCCGATATCCTGATCCGAAAACGAAAAATCCTTATATATATGACGGGGTATCGTTGCATTCCCGGCAACCTCCCTCCCGCATGTTTTATGAAACCAATGCGGATAAGGTTACTTCATTTGTTCACCAATTTACTCATTTCGGGTGGGTCCTTGCCCTCCTGTGTTCCGTATATTTAGAGAGTTACGATAACTTCGAACCAATCGCGGGGAACACACATAGGAAATATTAATGGCAGAGCCCTGAAAAAACTAGGATTCGTTAAGCGTATTGTGGGAAGATTTTCGGATGAGAAAGTAAAAGAGGTGCTTTTTCGCACTTCTCTGACCACACCTTGAATATGCAATGGAAACGAAACCCTTGGGTCGGGTTCGCTGGATACACTCCTGGGGCGAGGACTATAAGCGATTAGCTTTTCTCCTCTGCCCCCAGAAGGGGAAGGACGGGAAGGAACAAGGAAAGGAGGCGCCACCGCGATAGGAGCCCGATGACGCCTCCAAGGAAAGGACGGGGAAGGAAGGAAGGGACGAAGAATCCTGCATCGTCACAAGGCGGGCAGGTCCTACCATCAGCGAAACCATGCGTACGCAATTGATATTCTAACGACCTTAGAGGATTATTCTATGAGGAAGAATAATCCAACGATCAAATCGTTAGATACCTTGAATATGCAGTGAGCTTATGGGATCCGGAGCAGAGAGCGTGAACTCCATTGAATACAAAGGAAAGTTGCGCGATTCGTCAAAAACTGAAACGGCCGTACAGAAAGCGTTACACAGGTGTTAAAAGAATTAGGCTGGTAGCAGCTAGAGGCCCGGAGGCTGAGCGCTAGGCTTATTTTTAGAGTGCTTGAGCAATTGAGAATGGGTATCTGTAAGATCGACACGGAGAAAATCATATTAGAACCCAACTACATTTTCAGGTCCGAAAGAAACGATAAATTAAGAGATAGATTTTCCGGAACGGATGGGAATTCGTTTTTACTCCACACGATAAAGGGCTATACTAAATGCAAGACGCAATTTCCTTTTCATTTGTACACGAATGGTGTCCTTAAACCCCCCCGCCACACACCTGTTAAGGCAGCTTTCGGGGTAGTATGTAGATTTGAATGTATATACGCCCCTGTGACATGGCATGTACTCATATATGTATATGTGACCAAGATTCCGAATCAGTGGCGTAACTAGGGGGTAAGAGGGGATAGAAGCCTTCGAAAGCCTTCGAAAAACAAAAAATTCAATCTACAGTCTAGTTTCGATATATAATAACTGTATTTGCTTCAAGTTAAAGATCATATATTAATACCATGGCAGTAAGTCATTCGAGTCATTGAGATGAGTCATTTTTCAAAAATTTCCCCGTTGCCTGGGAGGGGGTTAGACCTCCCCCAATGCCCCTTCCCCCTCCCCCCCCCCCTAAAGTATATTCTTAGTTACGCCACTGTTCCGAATCATAGATAAGAATTTGCAGCGAGTAAAATTTAACGGAGCGAAACAGCTGCCATCAAATTTCCGCGACGGAAAATAATGACATGTGACGCGAGAAAATTCTCGAAGCGTCCCGTCTCACATTGAGCACGCAGCGTCGTCAATCAACCCCGGGACGAGAAGCTGCCAAGAGAGGCGTCGTCGGATGAATGTGAAAAAAGGGTTTCTCCGCATCGCGAGCCAATAATCGCATCACGCACGAGGACGCGATAATTCGCGGTAGAGAAACAATTACCGGCGGCCAGGGACACGTGCCGAAGATCTCTGCCACACACACTCAGCAAAACACCGTATACCGCAATGAAGCCCATCCGGGAAGGCCATGTCATCAGGAGAGGAACAAAATTAAAGAGGTGTGTTGGATTCAGCGGAGATGTTTACCGCAGGGGCGGCTGGTCGGCTATCGTCGAGGGCCAAGAGCACGAATACTTCAAAAGAGGATCCTCAAGTCGGCCTCTAAATGTGGTGTTAACCAGCCGCGCATTTAAATGTGTTTACAATTGTCGCCACTCGCGTCGCTGACGGACAAATTGATCCGAGTTTCACAGGAAAATTAGGTATAATTCGGGGTATTAACCGAAATTAATGTACATGATGATGTGATCTATAAATTCATTACTTTTCAACGATATTCCTCGCAATTAAGAACATTACACTACAAAATATTGGGGGGAAAAAGGATCTCATTGTACTCATTACCGCGAGCGATCAAAGTGGCAGCAGACGTCAGGCTTTTACGGGATGGGATTGGGCCTCCTCTTTGCAGTCATTGGCCAAGAGCTTACTAAAAAATTCGGTGTCAAAATGATGTGCCGCTATACTTTGCAAATTTATATCTCGGCTTATGTGCATCCTAAAATAATGTATCATACGTCATTTTAACGAAAATGTTATTCTAAGTTCTGGTTTATTTTTTTTTTATGAAAAATTATAAAATGTAGACACGGCAGTTCAATAATTGACACCGCGCACCGTAAAATTAACCGACGTAATTATTTTGACAACTTCATGAACTTTGTAACTCAGTCTAGAAAAATCTTCTGCGTCGACAGCATTCATCTTCCACAAGTAGTCGCAATTGCAAACATTAATGCAGATAAAAAAATGGCTTTGGCGTATTTTTAGAACGCATTATTTGTTGTAAATTAACGAAAATGCAAGTTTGAGGCCCTCACAACGCTCGCGTCTTTCGTGAAGCGTATATGAGAGGCGTTATAAAAAAAAGAACAAGATTACTCGAATCCAATTCTTATTGCTATAATAAGATTCCAAATTTTCATTAGTTGCTTAATACACAGTATATTTCAGAGCAGTTTCATGGAACAAAATCACCAAGCAGATAACAGAACCATGATGCATTACTAAATTTTATGTGCTGTGAAATTCTCACTTTTCATAGTATTTTTGCTTGGGGAATTTTTTAATTCACTTTGATGAAATTTTTAAGAGCCAGAATGACGCCAAAATCCTTTTAAAGACATGCAATTCCCTAAAATTATCGAGGGAGGACCTCCGAATCCCCAGGGAGTTAGGGAAGGAAAATGATCAAATACGAAGAGCTGTTGGATCTTCAAGTAAACAGGTCAACGAGTCATTCCTCTTTGCAAAGCAGTGTTTATAATAAGCAGCATGATTTACTATTGCAATTACTGGTACCGATTCAACGTTTATATTGCAATGAAAGGAGCCCTGTAAAGACAAACGAGTTTTTTTCAACAAAAATGCGAGCGAAGTTTGGGTACAAGGAAATGAATAATGTAACAATAACTATAATAAAATCCACATTTTACATAAGAATATGCAGCACTTACATTTATAAAAACAAAATAACTACGTCTATAATGGTAAAGAGCAACATATTTTTAAAGACAGAGGAAACGAACATGTCAAAAACCGCTGACGCGGAAGTGAGCTGTAACTCATGCATCAAAGTAAGGATGCACTTCTAAAGCTTACAATCAATGTCTATAATTATTCATACCTGTTAACATTTCTGCTACCACCACATTGCTATTAGGTTGCCTTTTATAAGGCAATTTAATTGCAGTCTAATAAAATTTAAACCAATGTTTCGAAAAATTATTAAAAGCTGCAATACCTTTAATTCTACCAATACATGAAATTGCAAATGATTTATTAATTTATTCGACGATCATTAATCAAATTTCCATAAAAATTACACAAAGAAAAAACATATTTTACCTTAATTATCCGATAAATGCAAAGTAGGGAGTGAATATGGATTTTAAGACCCGTGACTGACTGAATGTATGTGATAATTATGGCAATGCCAAACTGATATATAAATACAAACCAAAAACAGAAAAAATAAAAGTTGCACTTGTTTTTTCCGGAAAATCGATTCCTGCTAAACTGAATTGCTATGAATGGTAATGTCTTGTGCTCAAGCACAAAAACTAATGAATTCCTGAACACGCGTGTACCATCACATCTCTTCCTTCGCCGCTATCTCTCCGAATATTACGCGACTTCTCGCCTCCCCAATCATTTTCTCATGAAACTAACCCGCCGAGCAAAGGTCATCTTCCCATAACTCCTCATACAGTTCTCTAACTTGCATCTGGCCCTGACATATGATTTCCAAATGGAAAAGACGCCGCCGGTTTATTTGCTACTATTCAAATCCTCGAGAATCCACAAAGGGTATCCGATGCTAAACAATAGATATCGAATACATCGAAATTTCTCATTCTAAATCCACATTGACAAAAAGCAAAAATTTCAATCTATGATCTAACTGTTTTATAATAAAAACATTTTCAATATACCGCACCTCACTAATAAAAATAATAAAATTTAGTTCACTTTATTTCACAGCTTTTAGTACATCTGACAATAATACTAATGCGAAAAATTGCGTGAATGACGCTACGCGATATAGGAACTAGACAAGACGGCGAATGAGTTACATACTCGACAAAAAGTTTGGCATTAACCTCGGTTTGCCAGGACCAAATTTGTCTCAGAGAATTGTATTTACCCTCTGAGTGCCATTTATTTGGAGTGGCACGGGCGAGAAATGCCATTTTAATGTATTACTAATCAAATTAAATGTAATTTTCATACCTGAATAAAACAATTGAAGATTGGAACAGATTGCCTGCAGAGTTATTTGAGCCCTTTCCTAATAATGTAAAAATATTTAAGAAAAAGCTGAAAAAGTATTTAATTTTTTAGAAATTTCAATTAAATTTTAAAATTTGTACAACTGTCTAGTTGATATGTGACTTTGTGGGGATGTTGTGTTTTTCTTTTTTGTATATACATGTTACCACCTGGCCAGTTGCCAAATTGTAACTTATGCAGAAATAATAATACGAGCGTGATGCGCCCGCTCCAAGCGGGCTTCCCCCGCTCTTTTCAATGCAGGTCCACAGAGGGATAGGCGCGTTTCTAATTTTAAAATGTAGAAAAAAAGGCAGGGTCTTATGTACAAATTTAATTGGAATGTTCATGTACAAATTGAGGTCAGAGGACCTCTTTAAACACAACATTGGAAGTAATTACACTATCCTCTGCTAAACGCACATGATGACTCATACTTACGTATCAAAATTAGACTTGAATGTGGAATCAGCCGCATTTTGATGAAAGTTATTTAAAGAATGCGAGATATTGTTGCAAATGAACAAATGTATCAGTTTGTGCGCCGTTAACGTCAGGAATATTTACCGGTTTTTGTTTTTTTTAATTATTTAAAAACCAATTTAGGAAACAATAGCAATATTTAGGACGTAAGATATGCCGTCGCATGTTCTCTGATAAATTCTGTGCATTTTGGTACCTCATTTGTAGAGTTTGGCTGCGTATAAGTTGAGAAAAAGGTATCTATACGGTAGAAATAATATAGAAATTCTTCGACAAAAAATTTATATTTTGCTATTTTTCGGCATGTCAACATGCTGATTTTTAAATTTCACCCTTGTTACATAAATTTTTGACGGCATAATTAATCCTGATTTTTTATTCAAGAGTTTAGTTGATGGTTATTAATTTGAGCAATTATTTACCACAAACCGATATTTCGGCTCTAGGTACTTTTCGGCTAAGGACCTAAAGCCGGTATACCAGCCCGCGGCAATAACAGGGTTAATAGCAAGACCAGCCATGCGTCCCTGAGCTCTTACTTGGCGATCAGAGGAGGAAAACTTAGAAGTCGTGGAACCAAAACAGAGGGTCATACGTGGTTGCGAAGTTAACCAGGGTGCCTCAATTTCGCCTGACAGTAAGCGGAGAGATTCGCGCGAACTAAGAGCTTCTGCGAACCCCCCACCGCCTCCGCCGAACTTCGACGGCCGTTTAAGGTGGAGCCTGCAGAAAGCGCGCATGCGACGTCCCCGGAGGGAGGCGAGGAGTTTGAGGGCAACGCGGCATAAGAGGGGATGGAGGGGAAGGCCGTATCCCTCCCCTCCTCCTCCAGTCCCCGTCGCCGATATATAGGTTGTGGGTCGTGCTAGCCACGTTCTTTCAAACGTGTGAGTCAGTTGCAGTAGCAGCATCTCGCGGAGTTTCTTCGTTGCGAAGAACTTTTTTTTAGAGTGAAATCGACGAGAAAAATGTGCGTCCGTTCGGTGCCATCAAAGATCTCAGCCGGGGAGGCGGCGGAAATTTTGGGAACCACGGGGAAGGTGTCGAGGCCCGGGGGTCGCAGGGCCGGCGGGCCGCCGCCTCCCTCCTTCCACGAGCGAAGGATCAGCACTGCGAAGGGGACGGCCGGCGTGAAGGCCTCCCAAGATACCACCATCCTCTCCCAGCTGATGATGTAAGTACCCTGACTGAATTACTTTCATTACGAGTGAGATACATCACTTCAACCTTTTATCGTTGCGAAGATATCACTTCCGCGTTGAAATAGCGCTATTCGCACCTCTCTTGTCATAAGATACATTTTGACCCGCTCTTCTTGAGCTTATTCTCCTGGCATTTTCAGCTTCTGTGCTTTCGTATGTGAGTGATTATCAATGCTTGCCGGTTGAAAGGCTGTTTCGTCCTTGCGGTCTTCAGTTCATCTCCGCAAACCAATGCAGAATAACCCGGGTGTAAAACGGACGAGTGCAATACGTTATGGCTTTTGGAGCCCATCATCTTACAGTTTATATTCAAGGCCGTAGAGCTTTAATCCTTATATTCAGTGAATTACTTTTCTTTATTCCGCGTATCGTGTGTGGTTTTTCGATGATCTGGCGGCTTCAGTCTTGGGCGCGAAAGGGGAGACATTTTTTTATTGCGCCACGACATCCCGGAGGGGGGCAAGAATGTCTGGATTTGTATCGGGTGGGGCTTGGGTTCAAGTTCCGGGGAAGTCTGAACGCGTGGCTCCAGATGAGTGATGGTTGCTCTCATTCCACGGTGGTCCTCATTTGGATTCTGTCAATTGGTTGAAAGAGTTGCTCATGCTTTAAGAACAACCCCAGTGGAGACGCACTCGACACCGATGGGAATAATTCCGATTGGTTTTCATTGCGAGAGGTTGATTACGAGTTGTTTCCATTGTGAAAGGAATTCTTTGGGTTTTAAATTGTTCATTCCCACGACGAGATAAGCCCTCGCAATGAGTGAATGAAAATTTCGAACACAACATCGCGTTGCCAACCACTCATAATTATTAACGATCGGTATATTCCGATCAGAGTCAAGCATACCGTCCCAGGGTGATGGTCCAGTGGTTAGTGCTCTGGTTTAAGGATAGAGTGCTCGGGTTTGGACGGGGAAATTTGTCTCTCACGACACGCTACTCCGGAAATGAGGGGCGCGAGGTAGCCTGCTCGGTAGAGCGTTGGGCTGCAAATCGATAGGTCCCCGGTTCAAATCCCGGATGAAGCCTTTGCACAGCCCCAAACCTAAAACTCATTGAGGGCAGAGTGGTCCACCGATAGGAACTGGCCCCCGTAACATATTTGTGGGCTGTTCCCGGGATTCAAACCCGATCGGGAGATCCGGGTTCGAATCCTGGCTAAGTCAAATATTTTTTCGCTGCGAATTTCATCCTATGGTGTATTTAACTTGCACCCGTGCGCGTGACTGCGTACAAAGTCACTTGTTTCTGCAGTGTGTGAGTCTTTGTTTCCAATTTCGGAAAAATATATGATTCGGGAGTCCAAGCGAATTGTGGACCCACGGTACCTACCGACGCCCAGCTGGTATTTCGCTCACTGCTGGTACTCTTCTGCCCTCAGCGATCGAACTCACCGCGTCATCGTCATTCAATCGCCCGCATCGTTGAGCAGGACAACTTAGCGAGTCCGCTTTTCCGGACCGATTTGCAATGCGCGGCGTTTCGTGGGAAAGCGAAATGGAAAGTGATGTGGGAACTCGATTTTGTATTTTTGGCTTTTCCCAGCGCCTAAGTTTTATGTGGTGCATTTTCACCGGACACCTCTAGTTCGCATTCACGCTTTTCGAGTCCGGGCACTGGAAATACCTACTTAAGCCACATTCCTGCATTCCGCTTCCGCGCACTTAATTTCCCATGCAGAAATGTTTTCGCAATGGAACGTAAGGACCAAACTTTAAGATACATTGAAATGTACTTCCTCGCCCGTAAAATAATGCCTACGTCCGTGCAGCCACTGTAGGAGGATATTTGCAAATGTAATCACTACTCGTACAGCGACATGCTAATGAATTAAGTGCATTTACTAGGTATTAATGAGCAGTGGTGGATTTAGGGGAGAAGGTCACAGGGGTTATGACCCCCCCCCCAAATTTTATCAAACATTTTAATTTTTATTGGTGTAATAGTTTTTATCCTTGCAAAGGATAAAACAGTGTATTCGCAATTGCATGGCTATAAGTCCAAAACGTGAGAGAAGTTTGAGTTATATTTACCGTAGAGAACACCCCTCTCTACCATTTCATATTCACCGGATTAAAGTCATCCCTGCCATGAAAAAATATATGACTTGGCCGGGATTCGAACCCGGATCTCTCGAACCTGATCGGGAGATCCGGGTTCGATCCCCCCCCCCCTAAATTTGATGATGCATCCGCCCCTGTCAATGAGAGGACTATAAAAATATTAAGTATTTAGGTGACCAGTTTCGTAAAATCTAAATTGTCGGTACGGTAAGTGATAATAAACTGATATGGACTCAATTTCCTACGTTTTCACAACATTGGTTCCCATTAAATTTGTTATATCACTGATAGGTATGAACGTTCAGAACGTACGTAGCCCACATTACACTGCTGAAAGCAAGTAAATTTCCATGTTTTATTCTTCAAGTCCATCAAGCCTAATTTAAGGTCAAGTTCGAAGCTAAACGTGCTTCGACTACTGAGGTCATTCCGGACTTATTATCTGACACTTGCTGACAGTGTGATTTGGAATGCGATAAATTGTTAATTGCAACTCGAGGACGAAAAAATCTCATCTATGCTTACGAGTAACATTAGTACCTACTAGAGAACGGATCAGTGCTGCAATGAAATCTTTAGTATTCAGTTATAAGAAGAGGAGAGATTTCGTTCGACTTATTTAAGGTCAACTGGAGATGTGCTATGCACATTGAAAATAGATATATTTTTTGTCAGAGGCCAACAACGTGTAACACCACCAAAGCCGATTATGAGTTGAGGTTAGAGGTGGAAAATAAGACGGAAGACGTGATTCGACGGCCGGCGAAGGAAGCCAGGGGGTGTAAGATGTGACGCATCTCGCGATGGTTGCTGCAATGAATTCGAACTATTATCGTATATTTAATGATGCCATTTACCACTAGGAATCGTGATACACATTCTAAAAATTTCACCGGCCGGAAATCGTCTAGCTGAGTTCACTGAGAACATGATGATACAAAAAAGAAGTAATTTCGAACAACGCAGGTTAAGACTTCTACAGTGAACTGCTTTAATTAAGAATGATAAAATGAGGTTGAGTTATTTAATATTGTCAGACCTTTTGTTGAAAGCTTCAAAAGAGCATAAATATATTTGTTTCTTAACGTGTGGTATCACTAAATAGCAATATGAAAACATGCACCACTACACAGCCGTAAAATATAAATATTATGAAGCCGTTCAAATTCAAAAGGGTAGGAAATTATAACCAAATATTTCGGGATCTTGATATTACCAGACCCTAAAAACTATGGAAAGGGAATATATTTTCCCGAGCAAAGTCGTGTTTCCTATTAACTGTTCAAAAAAATGTTTCCCGCGAGCTAATCGACGGAAGAAAATAATTGCGTCGAAAGCCGCCTTCATTAATGCCCCTTATCAACCGCAGGCGAAATGTTTTTTTTTAAGTACCACGGAGATAGAAAAAGGCACTTAATTTCTCTCCTTAAGGTTATTTCAAACGAATTTGTCTACTATAAATAAAAATGTAAATCATTACTTGTTTATCGGCGCGAAATACGACAGGGCAAATAGTGGCTGTAGTTTTAGTACAACCTTATCTTCAATCAATATAGTGTTTCTTTTCGGTCGAGGTTTCACAGATAATATATTGAGGTTAAAAGTATTTTACGACTTACACTCCTTCAGCGATTCCGAGATCCGACGTTAAGACGAGACCAAGGCTCTAAACGGATGATGCTCGCTTCGAGTTTCTGTGACGTCAAACTGGAGGCTCGTCTCCTCGCAACGGCTTCAGATTGGTGTTAAAAAAAGGGTGGCGGGGCTCCCATTGGCTAGAGCCCTATGACGTCAGTGAGGTGTGGCCCGGCAATACGCTCGTAAGTGTACGAGTTATGTGAATCGATATTCAGCCGCTTTGTGTCGGATAAGCGTTATAATGAGATACAGGAAAAGACATCATATTATTTTTAACAGGGGGTAACCAATCACAGCTCCGTTCGCAACAGGGAAGTCGTTGATCTCCCACGAAATATTTTCTGGGGCAAAATAAACAGAGTTTTCAACTTCAGTCAGCACGGGTATATATTTTCACATATCAGTGAGCACACTTTAAAACGCTTAACTAATCCCCATTCAGTTATTTAACAGCGCACCTACCATAATGTTTGGTCTTACAGATTTCTTTTCCGGGAGATCCGTATCAAATTACGAATTTATAGTAACGCAACGTTACGAGAGAGGAAATTATCTCACTCAAAACATCCTTTTGTTCATATTACAAAAGGCACACTTCAAAGATATGCATTACACCATTGGATTGAAAAGTTGATAAGAGCTGAAGAAGCCCTTCAAGATAGCGCACCATCGGAGACTATAGAAATTCTTCGCTTTACGATCAACGTATGCCAACAAAGCGCTTCTTATCGCTTAAAAGCGGGAAAAGTCAACGACAAGAGTGCCGCAGTTCATCCTTTCCAGTTATCGAAGAGGGTGGGTCGGGCCCAACAGGGGCGCAGCTAAGAATCAAGGCTAGGGGGGGGTTTTAGACGCAACTAATACTATAGGATTTGAGGGTATTGCATACCCACCAGGGTAAGAAGGGGTTGCGGGGGCCCTCCTCCAGAAATTTTTTTAAGAATAACGGTTCAAAATGGCGAGTTTTACGGCTTTCTGCGGGATATTTGATAAATCCTAACACCATTCTATTAGTAATACTGATCTAATTAAGTAAAATGGATTAAACTTAAAAATTTCTCTGAGCTCTGGGGGGGGGGGGGTTTATCCCCCAAAACCCCCCCTCGCTGCGCCACTGGGGCCCAAAGCGGTCTTAATGACGACTTGCGTCGGACGCTCGACGTCCAAAGAGATTTCGTTATTTTTCTGGGTTATTACCAATTTGTAAGCGCACCAAGATTAACATTGACCCATACCAGGTCATCCTATCGTAGAAATCTTTTGTACAGGAGCCGATGGGTCGTACAAATGATTCGGGTTGTTTCACAATTTCACATTCACGTGATAATACTGCGGAAGTAGGCTTTTATCTTTTTACCAAAAACCAAACTAGCACACCCAGAAACCCTAAGCTTAACGAAGGAACCAATAACACGCTCGCGACGTGAAGGGTACATTTCCTTGAGAATGACAAATTGAAATCCGATCAGAGACACGTATTTCAAAATTAGCTAGTGATTATCCCATACGCGACCACCAGGCAATAAATTTTTTTAAATTAACTAAAATTAAGAATAATTAGGGAAGCAAGACTTAATTTCTGCAATGTGAATAACAACGTTTAATGATTAAGAAGATCTATATTTATATCCCGAATTAATTTCCTTCTGTTCCCAAACTATTACAATAATTACAGAATCATTACGGAGGAATTCAACAAAAAAACTGCATGGATTCTATACTCCCTAGCAATAAAATCAAAGGAATAGTAAAACGTTTTTTTTTACCAATTGACATGGCTAACTTGCCTGAATTACATTAGTAGCCAACAATGCCGGATCCAGAGAGGGGCTACGCGGGTAGGGGCAGTGGCGTAGCCAGGAATTTCGTTCGGAGGTGGTCCAAAATCAGGGGGGTATTTTTTAAAAATAGGGTTCTAAATAATGGGTTTTAAACTAATTCTAACACTTTTTATAATCGAAAAAACTTCATTTTCCAAAGAAATATTTTCAAACTCACCATTTTTCCATATTTATCCTTTTATGAAGGAAAATAATTGTGTTTTTATATTTCGGGGGTGGGGGGTCCGGACCCCCCTGGCTACGTCACTGGGTTAGGGGGGCTTTAGCTCTCCCCCTTGTGGTATCCAATCTACACTATATATAATCGTAATTTTGTTCGGACCCCCACTACTGCAGGGAGGTCACCCCCAGGCTCTCTACCTATCCTCCCTTTTTTCCCTATCCTGGATCCGCCACTGGCAGCCAATAGCCAGTCAAGGCTATGAGAAAATTCCACGATTCAAAATCTCACCGTCTCAGAGAAGTCCCTTGACGTTCACATGGAACCCAGGTTTTACAGAGCTTCCCATTGCCCTGACGTCCGTCACGAGACATGACATTTAATGAAATCAATCTTTCGAGACGAACTGCACACACAATGATGTCCCTCGATAGGTCATTCAACGGCACTTGAGCACTACTATACCACGACATCTAAAAGCAGCTGACTCACCCTCGGGGAATTTATGCATATGGGCCTCCGTCTGGAAGGGATTATGCTCAGGAGACCATCCGATGAGATGCCGAGCCAGTCCGCTGGAAAAATGCAGTTTAGAGCGCAGCCAGTCTTCAAGCTTTATCAGATGCGTAGCGTGGGTTTCTACAGTCCAGGGTAGATTGCAAATAAATCCCCAACAACACTGCAAAATGTGATTTGAATACAGGGATAAATTTTCGCGAGCTAAGAAAGTGTTCAGCTACCGTAAGATTATCAGCCCAAAATTTAAAACTATTACCGACTTAGAAAATTTAATTGAGAAAACATGTTGTGATTCTCATACAGTTAATTTTTATCGAAAAAGGAATTTTTACCTTGAGAAACTTACTTTTAATATAAAACATTGGTAGATATTATTCAAACACTACTAGCTGTTGAAAAGAAAATATTAGATATTTCTCGCAATTAATTTAGAGTTTAATTTCACAATGAAAAATATACCGATTACCATAAGGTAGAATAAAGTAAAACTGAATTTAATCTTAATCTTAAAAAATTACGAGTAATAGACTTAAAAATCCTGAAGTTTTCAAATATTTAATGGATAAATAAAGTCTTCCTGGATAATTATACGCCTTTCAGATTAAGCATTCAATCGTTATTAACATTTAATCACACGCTGAAGCCCGTATTTCAAAATGAATTACATTCCACAGTCGATCGGTGGTTATTCCATAAAGCCTGTCAAAATTGTACGAAGCCCTCACGTTTTACTCGTACCTACTATTGATCGCGTCCTGATATAATTGAGCAATCGATTCAACCCAGACGGCAATGAGTAATGTGGATGTCTGTAACCCTTGACGGTGGTCCATATGAGATGAGGTGAAGTAGGTAAAGCGCACAGAATCCACATCGGATTATTTATGAGTAAAACTGGGAATAAAAATATCACAGCGTCTTCCAGCGTCTAGAATTCAAAATGTCCACCACAATAATCATGAAGACTCAAATAATACGATACTCCCGGTACCAATAAACAATTCTTTACTCTTTGAACATGTAATTCGCAGACCTCAGATCATTACGACGTCAAAAATTTCCCACCCACGAAAATAAAGGAATTTTAACGTCATAGCTCGAAACTTTCCAAAAATACGATTCAATAAATTATTTCAAACGATTCCGTGAATATGTGAATGGGCACCGAGGCCTTTTCGAGTTCTTAATCATCGTACGTTGCTTACTGGAGACAACGATTACGGAAATATGTAGGTTAGCTTCCGAACTATGGCGGATTATGAGGGGTGGGTGTAGCACCATCCCATAATATCGAGAAAAATTGAAAAGATGGTAATCTTTGATACGATTCCCCTATGAAAGTTATACGTCATCACCTTAACAAGCGATGCTTACAACTGATTGATGAATATCTAAAATCCACTTGTCTACGCGCATATCAGACCTTAAGACGTATTACATACCATCGAGGCGCCGCGGAAAGTAATGAACCACATCCCCACACCTAAGCAACGACATTAATCCACCCCTGATTCTGAACCCTGATCACTAGCGAACAATGGAGAACCCTAAAAAGCTCCAGATACGACACAAGCAGTCTCTCGACATACGTCCGTCAACGTATTAATTTTGACGACATTTTCGAGGGACTGCCTCGTCGAGTCCTTACTGAACACACTGCATGAAGATAAAAGCATTCTTTTTTTAGAAAAAAGCTCTCGATTGAACGATACACTTTAAATCTGCGGACACCCACGACGCAAATTTCGTAGTTTCTATACGGGAGGTGGAGAAGCGCTCGGAAAGTGCGATTTCCACGGTCTGGACAAATTGCATTCCCAAAGACGAACGGTAGATATTTTATCCACCACAGTTGTCCTCATTCTTCACAAGTGCTCTCCATTCGAAACTGGTTCTAGTCATTAAGAAGGACACATCTCTTCCGGTCTTTATTCCTCGTTGAATTACTCATAAAAATCGTACGCTATTATCTAGAAGTTTTAAGGGCAAAAAAGTATGCAATTGCTAACAATAGCCAGCATCTCAAGCAAGAAAATTTCATCTTAATATTTCGTCACACGAAAATATTTTTTATTTGAAACTGAGGTAAATGTTGACAAAGGTCAACTGAGAATTCCGAAAGGATGACATAAGTTTTATGCGGGGATTTCGCCGCGAAGAGCCCAAATACGACTGGTTGAAAGAGTGGTGCGTCTTCTCAAGTATAAATCTGCATAAACGGCGTGTAAAAAAGAATTAAGAGTTTTTGGAGGAGTAACGGCGTATAGAGGTGGCGGGGGGCATTTGCGAAAAAAATGTTTCTATTTTCCTAGGAAAAAAATTGTGATCATTAACGTTCCCTGACGCAAGTTATTATTGCTTCGGTTAAAAATAATGTCTTAATGCGTTCCACGTAAACCTACTTTTCATTTCTATTATTTTTTACGGAGAAATCGAGATCCCGTTTTGTGAAGAGGTATTGTATACCCTCCAGGCGTCTTCAAAAGTCCTTCAGCTCTGACCTCTTTCAAGAATACACTTCCAAAGAAGTTTCTTTTCATTAAAGTTACATTAGAGAGAGGTTCGATTAGATAAAAATTAAAGTTCTTATTAAAAATTATGTGTAGTTAAAAGTTGATTATAAATACTTATGTGACAAGATTTACAACACAATAAACTACACTTTTCATCGATAATCTTCCTTTGGTATCAGCGATCACGATGGAAGAGAACTTTCAAAAATTCACCCCTAAGATCATATCTATAGCGACTCAACAGCATTGAAGAGCAAACTTTTAGACTGGGTGTTTAAAGAAAATTTGAGAAAAAAGTGTGACGCTTTGTTTCCTATTTTGTATGATCTGAGTGTTTTGTAATCATTTGAAATTATTATTTCTCATCAGAATAAAAAGTATACATTTCGGTAGCAGATTTAACGAGCAGTTAATTTTATGACTCTAACCACAGAGCAAAGAATTCAGATTCCATATTTACACTCCCGTGGGTGGTGTCATTCAACATAATACGAGGACTCAAACTTAACAAATATTGATTTATTTAAGGCAACTGAATGTAGTGTGATGTAGAGAAAGGTTCATTTTCTCTTTCAATCGGTTGTGATTTGAGCAAGATATTGTTATTAAAGTCGAAAAAATATTTCGCAAAACTCACTCTGTAGTGTAAACTTGGTTTGATGGGTAAGGATTGAGCTACACCCACTAAACTATTGACATGTTAAATACATAAATTTAAGTGAAGAGGGTTACTTCCAGTAGCCAACATTTTGAGGAGATACGATTTAAAAATATTTTGGTAAAACTGGTATAACTTAATTGCTTGTATTAGAATATGATAAAATTAAAATATTATCGTTTAAATTTCAGAATTCTTCGTGTAACAACACAGCCATTTCATGTCGTGGCAATGGTTGCCGTCCTAGTGGTGTCAGCAGTATTCTTCCCATGGAAAGGCGATGAAGAAGAACTGGACACAAAAGCCCGTCAACTGCTGGGTCTTTTACACCTAACAGCTTTTGCAACCCAATTTGGATCACAAATCTGGATGACCTTTGCCTCAGGTTGGTAACTCTATACTGGATAACAATACATTAATGAAATTGATTATGGAAACGCAGATAGGGACATCAAAAAAATTTTAATTCACAAATATACATCACCAAACCGTAAAAGCACTATCCAAAACCCTTCATTTTTACGATCAAAATGGCATGAATTGAAATCTGAGGAATGCAAGCATTCCTTGATCAGAATGAGTAATGAAATGATAGAATATATTACATTTGATAATAACTTGTAGTGAAAACTTAGGAAGGATAGCTACCGAGATTAAAATTACTCAAAATAAGTCAGAAATTAAGGAATGGAAAGACAAATATTAATTTATGAATTGAGAACATAAATGAATAAAAAACTAGCTACCAACTGTGAACTCTCAAATTGTAACTTTACCTTCAAATTTTTTCAACTAAAGGAAATGGGTTACCTTAAATTCAAACAGAAGTTGAACAATGTAACACCAACTGTGAACAATTTACAGTTGTCCAGAAAAGCCAACTTTCCAGTTTCTGAAATAGATATTCTGATTTTCCAGGTCTCTCATTGTACTTCTCAATGCCTCGTCACATCTTTGGCCAAATCCAGAAGGTCCTGTTTCCCCTTTACTTCACCCTGACTGGAGCTCTTAGCCTTGTGACAATATTTACATACTCCCAGCTACATCCCGTTCAGAATAATGGACCAACACAGGTACGTCATAATTTTTACCCTATTTAATGTTATTCAATTTTGTGGAATGCATTTAATATTTAACTTGATTAGTTAAAAAAAAAATAATTCTACTTCACTTAATTTTGTAAACAATTTTACCTTACTGTTGAGGCAAAAAATATTTTTATTAATATTATGCACCAGAAAAATTGTCTGTGTGTTTCATTGGTGCTCAAGAGATGAACATTGAGAATCTGCAGTTCATGCTCTCTCAGAAACTGAACTACAGCACTTTGGGAAGTTAAAAAGCGAAATTGGGGCACAAATAATGAGGGAAATTCAATTCTCATGATTTTAAGTTCATCAGCAGGGTGGAGAAAAATTACGTCTCAAAATTTACCGATGATGTTCACGTCAAAAATGCATCATTTTAGAACTACAGAAACTTTGCACCAAGTGCTCTGACTGGACATGAATTTGCCCTGTTGCTGCACGCTCTGGAAAACTCATGACCTCGAATGGTTTGCCTAATGGAGATCGCGATGTATCGAAGGCAGCTTGCTAGTTCAGTGGTAGAGTGCCAGCCTTCCAGTTTGAGGGCCTGAGTTATTGGATTTTTTTCTTTTGCATACTGCAATTAAAATAAAATTGAAGTGTCGCGACCCTGGCACATTCAAAACCAGGTCCCCAGAATGGAAGGCTGGCATGCTACCAATGAGTTGGCAAGCTACCTAGGATACCTCGCAATCTACGGCAGGGAAACCATTCTATCTCATGAGTTATCCAGAGTATCCAACAACAGGGGAAACTAGCAGCCAATCAGAGCATTCGCCGCTAATGTTCCGTTGTTTAAAAATGGTGCTTTCTTTGAACTGATAATTTTGATCCCCACTTGCATCAGCTATCCAGGGTTAAAATTTCTTGACACAATTTTTCTCCAACCTGCATTCGTATGAATTATGCGCACTGTCCAATTAAAGTGATGGTAATGAAATGATTTCTCTCCCTACAGATGGTTGCCATGTGTGCCTGCTTCATTACTCAACTGTTTGCCAGACTCTGCCTGTGCCCTCCTCTTATTCGTTTCATGGAAACAAAGCATAAGATGGAGTCCATGGCATCGTCTGGAGACATCACCAAGTGCCCTCGCTACATGCAGTACAGCATCTCATTCCGCCGTACTCATTCCGCGACGGCTTTGTGCAACATCTTCACAATGGCGTGCACGACGTTTCACCTCCACCATCTCGCACAACAGTTTTGCATATGACGGCAATAGCGGAGTAGACCCATGAAATAACTCGTGAGATCCGAGGATCGACAAGTGAGAGGATCTCATTGTTTTTTTTTTTATGTTTTGTGTTAATGTATGTTTGTGTGTGATTGGACTTTTTTTTAAAAAAAAGAACAGACTATTAAAATTTACATCACGTGATCTCCAATGGCTGTGTGAGTGGTGAAACGTATTTCACGGTGAAATGTTGTCAGAGAGGAGATGAGTAGTTCTCCCCTATCCTCGGAGGATAGGGTGAGAGCTAACTTGGACAGGCAACTGGGAGGACTACTGCTCGGCACACCCTAGCAGAAGTGTTGGTAAAAAGAAGCCAAAGATGATTAAATTTACTTTTCACCTAAAGACCCTCTTCACATAAATCAGAGCACACAATTCCTAAAAATTGGAGCAAAGAGATTTTTTCATGAATTCACTCGTGATCTCCATGACAGAGAAATAGGCAATATGTTGCAGAGATAAATAGTTCGAAACCATCTTGACTGTGAATTATTCTGGACGAAGTATTAAATGTGGCATTCCCTCTTACAAAGAAAAATATTCCAAGTCTCTTAAGCTTCTTTTACCGCTAACCAACAGCAGCATGTTTTCCATTAACTTAAAGGAGACATAACTTGCTGTCAGACTGAATTTAGGAACACAACACAGCATTGATGAGAACCTGATTAATTTAATCCATGTTAATTTATTACGATTGTATTTAAAGAGTTCATGTATTGCATGAGGAGGATCATTTGAGTTTCAATTCATTATATGTTTATTAATTTTTACATTAAAACATTCATCATTGCACAATTATTTGCATTATCATTCCTTGTAATTTATCTAGTCACACTAATGATTCTTTAATCAAGAATTATGATATTTTGGATTGAATATTATATATTTTGAACTCATGTATTTATATGATGAAATACATTAATGAAATTATGAACTTAAACATCTTTATTTTTCTTTTCCTTCCACATGTCTTATTCCACCTTAAATATATAATCCACAAACTCAGATGATGCGAAAAGATAAGAGTGTACCAGCATAAGAAAAATTAATTCATTTATGAATTTTTATAAACAAAAAAGCTGGATTACAGGCAAAATTTATTTCTCAACATGATATGCATCACGGTAATGCAAGTTAACGGCGGCATAGACCCTTGACACTCATAGAAGCTGTTTGCTTTGAAACGCTCTATGCAGCCTTCTCTCTTGGACACAATGGATCTGACAGGCAAGGTGCGAGTGCTTTATCATTTCTTCATGCTATCAGGCGGCATAGACCCTTGACACTCATAGAAGCTGTTTGTTTTGAAACGCTCTATGCAGCCTTCTCGCTTAGTTTGACTTTGGCTGTTCCCACGGGAAGTTGTTTAAGTTTGGATCAGAGAAGCTCATTGTGCCCGAACTCGTCACAATTTTAAAGGTATGTATTTTTGATAGGCAGAATATTTTTTTAAGCATTTTTACTCGATGCTTCTACGATGTTTACTACTCGATGCTTGAATACATTCAGTGAAATATTATTGCCTAAAGAGCACATTTAATCACACCTAGCTGGATCGGTTTGGAGCCGTATGAAGGGGTGTATATACCACACGTAAGACATCGTTTAAGTGTTAGACTACACTGATAATAGTGCATTAACATTTCAAGTTGCAGCTCTGAGCCATGCTTTGACTTAATAATGTCATTTCGTACACGTGCCTATCAGGCACATTGCGCCTGAACTCGGGAGTTCAAATATTGCACCTGACGGAAGGTTAAAAGCCAGATACAAAAGCGTAATATCAACGTGCAGGGACGGTATGAGCTGATTGGGAGCTGTCGGCTGGGGCTCATGATGGAGCCTCCCTCGTGGAAGATTCGCCTCCCCCTATCCCCCCGGGAAAAATTTGCAAGCCTGTAAATGGATTTTGACATTATTCTGACTCTTAGTATAAACTAGATAAAATTTTAAAAATAAAATTTCGTAAGAAAAAATACTGTGAGAAGTGAGAACTTCTCAGCTTATAAAATTTAATAATGTATTACGGCTATATTAATTATTTACTGAATTCTTTCATTGTAAATGCCCTGAAATCTAATAAACCTCTAAAATAACCATTTCAAATAATCCTTCAAAAAGCAAAAGTGAAGGTGTTAAATATTACAATAGCACATTTTGGGGCTAGATAATGACTTTTGGTTTTTTAACAATTATGTAAATATGTCTAATTAATTTTTGCACGGCATATAGATATATGTAATCACAAATACGTAGCTTTTATCAATACTCGTTACATCATAATTTGCTATCAGCAATACCAAGTCAAGGAAATTGCCATGGTTCTGTAAGAGTCAAGGACGTGAGCTCCTTCCGCAGTCTTCCCTCTATCGGCAATTAAGAAATAAAATGATATCAATTAAACATTGAATAACCAGCCTTCTATCCTGAATTTCTCTTTCCCACTTTTTTGTACGATTAATAACCAGAAGAGTGGATAAATCTAAGCCTTTCTGATTTTGAATAGCTGCTATTGTAGCAAAATCGTGGTATTTAGACTGCTCATGAATCTCAAAAGATTTGTAAATATGTTGAAACATCATGTCCAGTAATGAATGAAGATTCTCCTTGTTCTTTTACTCCAAAATCCATTCAGCTGGAGCAAAAAAAAATTTAGCTCAATGGTGTAGGATAGCCACTTTCGATGAACTTTCTCACCATTTGCCAAAGATTTGTCGTAAAGTTTAGAGGGCCCAAAAGGTAATTTATTTCCACCTCCTTTGGTAACTTTAATGGGAAGTTTTTTCATTAACTTCCTTTTTAACTTGGGTTGTGTCATTTTCATTAGGAGGGATGAAGTATCCAAGCTGTTGTGTGGCTGAGCCAGGCTTATTTTGATGGTTTTCTTCATCTTCACTTTCTGAACCAAAACTTAAATCCGCTATTGATGACTTCCAGGAGTGAGAGGTTGATGTTTTAATGAATGGGTTAAGACGTGAGGTCTTGATGAGTGCAACTAGGTGCAGTGGCTTCCCTTTCATATTGTGTTGGGATTAGCCCACTATTAGCCCATTATTAGGAGTTGGTATTAGTAGACCCCACCTCAAATAAAGTTTGTGACGGTATCTTCAGTTTCTGAAATATGTATATCATTGCATATGTTATATTTCAGTAAAATCCAATATTTAATTTTTTTAAATGGTTTTTTTATAATTATGATTAAAAACTTTTGGGCTATGTCAATTCTTGGGTGGCCCCAACATTTCCCGACCGATGCTGGTCGCTTTTTCTAGGGATTGTGAAGAGATGGGAATTAATGATCTATTATATAGGTATCTGCGTCAGGTGGTGGGGGGAGGGGAGCTGGAGGTTGGGGGAGTGGGTTGCTGTTTCTTTTTTCTTATTACTGGTTGCCAAGTACGGCTAATTTTAATGCCGGTGTCTCTGTTGAAATTATTCTTATCTTCTTTGGATATTTCAATCGCTTCTCTGACGAGTCTCTGTTTAAAACCTTTAACTTTGGCAAGGATTTTGACTTCCTTGGTTTTTTTCTTCCTTGGTTTTTTTTATAAATTAGGGATTTAAATAAGGGAAGATTAAAGGGATTTTTATAAATGGTTTGTTATGCATTTTGGTGTTTTATTACATGTTTATTATTGCAATTGCGTTTGAATAGCTGTCGCGGATTTTTAAACCCAAATGACCGGACGTCGGCTCCGGCCCACACAAGGAAAGGGAAGTGACCTCTGAGGTAGCATTGTCAGACGCATTTAGGCCCAGCCTGAGAGCCAGCTTAGCGAGACCTTAGGGCACTCCTCGTCAATTAAGCCGACCCTCCCACTCAGTTATGATCATCCTCACCCTAGGAATCCGTTGCGAAGTGGTTATGTTGCCAATAGTTTTTACAATGATATATTTTGTTGCATACTACAATTTTTTTGTACTTTGAAATGAATTCTTCATTTTGTTCTGTGTGTAAACAATTTTTAAACGAAATTTTAGCATTAAAAATAACAAACTTCTGTTGCCAGAAACACCTTTAAAAATCCACCCATCCATTTGCCAAAATATCTCTCTTATTTTGTCGTTTCTGTCGTACCTGGAAATGTATTGGGTGATCATGATCTCCATGCCGCTCTGATAGATATCCATTCTCATATGATCAAGCAATCTATGCCTAGTGCATAGATTGCTTGATTTGGATGACAAGCAATGCCACAACCTAAGGGGAACTTAATAATTCATAATTGACAGCATTCTACTCACAATAAAAGAACCTTAATCCTTCATAATACTTTTCAAATTGTGGCATTGAAAATTTTTAATGTCATTGAGCAAAGGTGTATGTACTGCTTTTTTGGGTTTTACAAAAGTATTTTGAAAATACTTCTTTATAATAATCTTTTAAAATACTTTTGCATTTTGTATTGAAAAGTCAATTTTTAGGAGTAATTTGGAGTTTGTATTCAAATATAATTGAAATTAATTATTCCAAGCTCAGCACTTTGTGCAATGGAATTAAGATAAGGGAAGGAGGCAATAAGTAAGTTAAGTAAATATGCATTAACATGCTTTATGCATGTACTCTCGCGGCTGAGCTTAAAGCCACCGAGTGCGTCCACCGGGTTGCGGATGGTGGGTCGACCTTTAGATATAGAGGTTAGCTGCGAGATAAGCGAGTTCTCTCGTCGAATAAGCAGTCGTGGACAAAAAGCGGCGGTATTCTGAGGGGGTATTGGGCTACCCTTGGGTAAGGTAGTCCATTTAAAAGATACCAAAACCTGTGAAGATACCGTGACTTGGCGACTGGGGGCCGCCAATAATTATGCCTCTCATCACCCGGGGGAGAGGGCAGCAGCTCTTCTTCACATGTGCGAAGGTGGAGACCATACTGGTTGGTACAGCGACACACATTCCACTACGGGCGTGGTAACATTTACTTTAACGGCTGTAGTACTGCGATGTGGAAGGCAAGGGGAAACCACCACATTATCATCCCGAGGAGTCACAGCTACTCCACTCAATTTATTTAATGACATGATGGAATTCTCTCGGGTAAAATATTCCGGAGGTAAACTAGTCTCCCATTCGGATCTCCGGGCGGGGACTACTCGAGAGGGTACATCGGTCAAACGAGATAGAATGTTACGGATAGGAACATGGAACGTCAGATCACTTCGTACCTGCGGTAAGCTAGAGAACTTGAAGGTGGAGATGCGAAGAATGAACCTCGATGTATTAGGCATCAGCGAAATGAAGTGGCCCCAGGAAGGAGACTTTTGGAGTGGAAGCTACAGAATGATACACACGGGATCGCTAAATGGTAATGCTGGAGTAGGCATAATGCTTAGAAAGAGTGCCGGGATGCGTATTAAAAGCTACCTGCAGTTTAATGAAAGGATAGTAATGGTGAAGATAGATACTAAACCCGTAGCTACTGTAGTGGTACAGGTTTACATGCCTACGTCAGATTATGAAGACGAAGAAGTAGAAGATGTCTACCAAGATATAGCGGAAGTTATCAAGCAGGTAAGAGGGGAAGAAAATCTTATTATTTTAGGGGACTGGAACGCTGTCGTCGGCGAAGGTCAAGACGGAATAATAACTGGGAAATATGGGTTAGGTAACCGAAATGAAAGAGGAGAAAGGCTACTTGAATTCTGCACGGAGCACAGGCTAGTGGTTGCTAACACTTTATTCAAAAATCCCCTGCGAAGAAGATACACGTGGAAGATGCCAGGAGACCGTAGAAGATTCCAAATCGACTACATTCTAGTGAAACAAAGATTCAGGAACCAGGTGAAGGATTGCAAAAGCTATCCAGGGGCAGATATCGATAGTGACCATAACCTAGTTATGATGAAATGCCACCTTAAATTTAAAAAGTTGAAGAAAGCCGTGAAAAACATATGGCAGGTTGAAAAATTGAGGGAGGTTCAGCATCAACTGGCTTTTAAAGAGGCTGTAGAAAATAAAATAGGGGAGGATCCGACCAACAAACCAATGGAAGAGAGTTGGAAAACCATTAGAAGTGGTCTGCAGGCAGCGGCTGAGGAAGTTCTTGGTAAAAGAAGAGTCGTAATGAAAAAACCATGGATCACGCAGGAAGTATTAGATCTCATTGAAGAAAGAAGAAAATACAAGGCTGCGAAAACAGAGGAAGGACAGAATCGTTACAAGAGGATAAGGAACGAAATATGTCGTAAAGCGCGGAAGGCTAGAGAAACGTGGATGAAAAGCATTTGCGAAGACGTGCAAAACAATCTTAAACATGGAAAAGTAGAGGCCGCTTATAGGATAGTGAGGAACCACTTTAAGGAAAGGGGCGTAAGATGTAATACCCTTAGGGACAAAAACGGAGAACTATTGATTGAAAACGAAGAAAAAGGGAAGAGATGGAAGGAATATCTGGAAGATTTGTACAAAGGAAGTCGCCTCAGAACGAATGCTATCGAAAACGAGAGGGAAGTGGATGCCGATGACATGGGAGCCCCAATTTTAAGATCGGAATTTGATGCGGCTGTAAGAGACCTCAGGATAAATAAAGCGTCTGGCATTGATGACATTCCTGCAGAACTAATCAAAAATTCAGGAGAGAAGACGTTGAGCCAGCTATACAAAATCATTAGTGAAATGTATACGACAGGTGAGATACCAAAGGATTTCGAGAGGAACATTATAATCCCTATTCCTAAGAAGAAACGAGCGGAGAAGTGCGAAGATTTTAGGACCATAAGCCTTACTACACATGCATCAAAGATACTGACAAGGATCATCTATAGAAGAATAGAACGAAAAGCAGAAGAGTACTTGGATGAGGACCAATTTGGATTCAGGAAAAACAAAGGCACAAGGGAAGCAATATTGGCCCTAAGACTGCTCATAGAAAAGAGAATGGAAAAGAACAAGCCAACATTCGTTGCGTTTGTGGACTTAGAGAAAGCATTTGACAACGTGGATTGGAGCACAATGCTTGGAATCCTAAAGGAAATTGGGGTTCTTTATAATGACAGAAGAATCATCCACAGTTTATACAAAAACCAAATAGCCGTGATAAAATCAGGGCCCAGCTGTGAAGAAGCAAGAATTAAGAAAGGAGTGCGACAAGGCTGTACATTGTCACCCGTAATTTTCAACGTTTACATTGAAAAAGCCATTAAGGAAATCAAAGAAAAGGCATTGGGAGTGAATATCCATGGAGAAAAAATAAGCATGCTAAGATTTGCCGATGACATAGCCGTTATAGCAGAAACAGAGAAGGATTTGAAAAATGTTCTGGTTAATATGGGTAGGGTAATGAGTAGATATCAACTGAAAATAAGCACGAAGAAAACCAAGATCTTAGTATGCAGCAGAAGAGAAGAAGTCAAGACCAACATTAAAATAGGGAGGCAAAAACTGATAGAAGTGGATGAATTCTGTTATTTGGGAAGCAAGATAACTAGTGACGGGAGAAGCAAGAAAGAAATTATCAGCAGAATAGCCCAGGCGAAGAGAGCATTCCACCAAAAGAGAGACCTGCTTACAGCGGGAAACTTAAATATGGATGTAAAGAAACAATTTATAAGAACCTACATCTGGAGTATGCTCCTATACGGAAGTGAGGCATGGACAATGACCGCAGCGGAGAAAGCAAGGATAGAGGCCTTTGAAATGTGGTGCTACAGAAGAATGATGAAAATCAAATGGATCGACCGAGTTAGTAACGAGGAAGTCCTAAGAAGGGTAGGAGAGAAGAGAAGCCTCATGAAAACCTTAATAAGAAGACGGAACAACCTTATAGGCCACATCTTGAGACATGATGGCCTGATGAAGACAATCGTCGAAGGACAGACGGAAGGCAAGAATGGAAAAGGAAGACCTCGAACAAAATATATGGAACAAGTAAAGAGAGATGTGAAAGAGAAGAAATACGTAGGAGTGAAAAGATTAGCTGATAGGAGAACTGAGTGGAGAGCTGCGTCAAACCAATCCTAGGATTGTTGACCAGTGATGATGATGATGATGATGCATGTACTGAAAAGGCAAATATAATCAGTTAATAAATCTTAGGTAGGTTTTAACTAATTATGCTGTTAAAAGCACCTACACACATACCATAACACTAAATATTTTTTAAGTCAATTAAAACTGTTGATAACTAGAGTATGTAAAAAAGTTGAAAATTACCTTTAGTATAAGTTTCATTTAATTTTTTTCTCAATGCTTCAATCAACATCTTGTACTTCCAAGCTCCTCATACTCGAAACATATCATTAAATTTTCTCTGATTTACCACCATCTTTTTCCTTGAGGAGGAACAGCATAGAATCATAGGCAGCTTACACCAAAAGTCAAAACCCATTCCTTTCACATTAGGACTAACCGCTTACAGAACTGAAATGAAACTTTTTGAAATTAGAGACATCATTGGAAAGAGGAAATTTTTAAATTCAAATAAAAAAATTCTTTCACTTAAAATATTTAATACAAGTTCTGTACAATTTTATCACAGTCAAACAGAGCACGCCATCAGCTACATAAATTCTCTACTCTTGCTAGATCAATTTCCTTGACATCCAAACAGAAGAGTCTCAGATTCCCATCATCATTATTCACAACTGAAAATAAATAAATATTAATGCATACAGAGCATTTCATCACATAAAATTAGGATATTTTCAAATTAATATCAATTAATAGCCCAGAGAAGTAAAGATGAGACAAGGGCAATATACATGTGAGTGCATAATTTCTATCTACATACATATAATTAAGAATTACAATGAGGATTTCTAGAAAATGAAATTAAAATGCAGGATGCCAATAAATATTGAGTTAATACTTAGAAGACTTACTGAGTAAGAACATTCTGAAGAAGTTTACTAAGAGATGAAGGCCAAGTCATTAGCATATCCTCATGCACCTGAGTCAAACCCCTTACGAAATCGCAAAAGCTCCCTTACTGACAGGGGGAGACCACGAACCTTGCTCCACCTTTTTCAATGCTGTATTTTTTATGGCCTTAGGAATGGTGAACACATCCCTGAACTAATAGTGGTTCCGTTGAATGGGCCTTAGTTTGGCTGTAATTAATTAATTTTCACGCAGTACTTTTCACAGGCCGCGTATAGTTCCATAATATCGCACCTCCCAGCAGACGGGTCAGTTGGGGTATTGGTAGCGTTTAAGGCTACCACCCAGGGGACCAGGGTTCGGGGCTTCGTGCTGGGTATATATTTTGTTGTCTTCTTTGCACCAACTTTTTCATTAATTTTAATTGCGACAAGCATAGACATGAGACTATTTTTTTATCATCATAATGGCATTTAGGTATTTAAGCAGTGTCATTTCAAACCCGGAGAAGTGAAGGCTCCACTTTCTACTCTCCTCAAAAACATACCGAAAGATTAACGGGGGGCTATAACAGTGTTTTTTTTCTCGAAGAAATGACATTTGTTGGTGGGCATCTTGTTATTATATTGGAAGGGCTACGGAAGATTTTGGGAAGCGTCGAGCACAAGACACATTTGGTGTAATTGTTGCTTTTAACCCTCTAGCAGGCGTGACTGTTATTTCTACACAATCAGGCGAATGGCGTACTTTGCCCATGTTATGTGCATATATGATAACACTCGATTTTTGTTAAAATTAATCTTTACTTGTAGAAATTAGTAAAATCTTGTATATTTATAGGTGATACAGATATAAAGGTACACAGGTGGTACACAGCCGGTCGCACGGCGTAATTTATACGCCACGTGTGACAGGTTCCTCTTGCTGATCTAAAAAAATTAGCAACAATACCTCAAACTTTGAAAACTCGCAATATAGACAGTCAAAGAACATTGTAGGAATACACGAGACCGTTCCAGCCCAGAATGTACGTACAATGTTGAAATCCTTGGTTTTCGAAGATTGACGTATTTTATACGGCAGCACGTCCGCTCCAGGGTCATTAACTTTTATTTTATCCTATATATTAATTGAAATTATATTTCGGAATGGTTCTTTTAGCAAATAGGTACTGTGTAAGTAAACTCCCTTTGGAGTAAAGTGAATTACAAGTTTTTGAGAAATATGGCATTTTATAATCGTTTTGTGTTCTTATTAATTTTGTCTGCACGCATGTTGTTGATCGCCGCAAGCCTTTAATGGCATGTGCTCTCGCAACAGTGGTTTCCATGTTTAATGTAGAAGTTGATCAGTATAAGCAATGAAAAAATTAACATTTTGGCACACACCAACCCTTGCTAGTGTAGTCGTCGTATTTCTGTGTTTGAAATGACACTGTTTAAATACCTAAGTGCCATTATGATGATAAAAAAATAGTCTCATGTCTATGCTTGTCGCAATTCAAATTAATGAAAAAGTTGACGTCGTATGATCACAAAGAAAACAACAATATATATATTCAGCACGAAGCCCCAAACCCTGGTCCCCTGGGTGGTAGCCTTAAACGCTACCAATATCCCACCTGACCCGTCTGCTGAGAGGAGCGATATTGTGGAACTATATGCGGCTTGTGAAAAAAACCGCATGAAAATTAATTAATTACAGCCAAACTAAGGCCCATTCAACGGAACTACTACTAGTTCAGGGATGTGTTCACCATTCCGAAGGCCATAAAAAATATGGCATTGAAAATGGCGGAGCAAGGTTCGTGGTCTGCCCTTGTGAGTGAAATATTGTCAGAATTTCCTCATATTAGGTTCTGAATTATTGAGACTGGAGGAGAACTTGAAAAACTTTCTCTCCAATCATAGGGAAACAGATACTAATCTTTCCAAAAAAGCCATAAGTATTGAAAGTATTTTAAGTCTGCTTTTCTTTAAGGATAATGACGTTAAAAATCCATTTGGTAATATAAGCAATGGAAAATAGAGGAGAGCAAAACATATTTCAAAAAAGCCATTAAAGGTGCGCAATGCAGCAATCCACTCACATTTTCGGCATAATATATGCCAAGGTTTCAATCCCACATCTGAACTAAGCCTGTTGAACACACTTTGATTGGCATCCTCATCTTTTTCATGTGAATTCATAGCTGATTGCTGGGACTGAAAGACAAGATGTTATCGAACAAAAATTAAATACTCACGAAACAAAGTATGTATGTAACAGATTTCACTGAAGGCAATAGCATAAACTCTACTTGCTCTAAAGTTTAACTGTAATTCACCGGAAATTCATACATATAGGTAGAGAGGAAAACAAAGGAAGCCTCATTCCACCACTGTGAGATGACTGCCTTTGATAAATTTCCTGATACATATATTCACACAAAACTGGTTATCGTTGAAATGCTAATGCGATGGCAAGTTTAATGGATATGGGCAGTAATTAATGAAGTTGGTAAGCCCACCCCCAAAGCTCAACCAGTCTTCCCACACTCCTTAAGCAAATTTATGGCTATGTGCCAGCTGAGAGTCAATTCTAAGATTTAAATATGAGAGCTGGTGAATATGCTTAGGGCAAAATGATTTGATAACCTACGGGATTTGTCCAAATAGCAATGTCAAGGGAACAATTTTTTTTATTACAGATGAGGTTGCTAGGGACCATTCAGCATGACCTAAAGTGCCCTTCCAGGTGATAATTATTCTCTGAAAATGTCATTGGGTGGATCATACAAACGTTTTTCTGCCATTACGTTGACTGTTACATCATTCCACAAAATATTGCTATCTACTCTTAAATAATTTAATTTGAAGAGAATTTTGATGAGGGTTTCTTAAGACTGAAAGCATACTCCATAGAATAAAAATATTCAGATTGACGTAAATATAGTGAAAATTCACATTTTAAATACATGGTGAAGGGAAAACCTTAAGTACTGGCTGTAAAGAATAATTTGGATGAAGTTCAAAATCACTACTTTTCTCAAAAGATGTCAACTTACATATTTTTTGCTACTAAAAATTACTTCACTTCTAGTTGCAATAGCTCCAAGTTCCTCCCATTCACTTGGTGAAAAATCAAAAAGCTTTCGGACATTTTCATCTTTGGCGCTCATAAAAGCTTCACCAGAGCCATCCTCCACTGAAAAGCTGAAAGGGTACAATAAAATTTATCAATTTTCACTTCTTCATAAGAGTTAACATCATTGATGTGCTAAAACTAGAAGAAAAATGTCTTTCCATGAATGGAAAAAAGATTCAATTGACATCCTTAAATTGGATAAATATAGTTGCTAGGGTTCTCACAAAAATAAATAAAACTGTGTTACAATTTTTTAATAACTGAAAAAGTGATATGTGTAAAATGATAAATAAAATACAATCTTACTTGGCATTAGCTGTAATCATTGGATCCTTCAAAAGGTTGGAGCATCCGACATAAGTACACCTCCCATATCGAATCCGAGAGTTGCAAGCCCTGCAGAGTGACACAACTTCAAATTTCCAAACTTTGGTGATATTAAAAATCCCCCAAAATGGAGACTGCAAGGAAGAGGAGCCTTCCGATTCTTTTGAAATGTAACTGTGTCTTTTGCTCCAGTCCCACAAAACTCCCTCGGCACTAAAAAAATAAGAATTTTAAACACTTAAGATCCCAATGTTTACAATGACTCAATTTTATAGGACTATGAACAGAATTTAGACAATTTTACTGAAAAAAACAGGGACATAGAACCGTTGATCATATCTGCTAGACCACAAATTATCTTAGCCTTCAGTTTTTTTTCTACATTTCACCTTTGCCATACAGCAGTTTTTTGCTAAATTCTGGTTTGCACAATTTTGCCACTGTGTGTTGGGCTGTCTCATGATCTAATTTCACCAGAAACCAGTGCAAATGCTACTTTTGATCTATGAAAGATATACATTATCAAATGGTAAAACTTTAAAATTTAACGTATTATAGATTTTGTAACAGCAGTAACTTTTGAAACACAATTTCCTAAAGTACACACCGCCTCACTTTCACTATTTTTTTAACTTGTGTCCACAGCAGAAAGATGAAATCAAACTGATGTCCATTCAGGATATAAAAAAATATGAAATAATTGCTAGCAGTGAACCAAGTAGCCCACCGCCAAATGGTTGCTACGTAGTAGGAATGAGCTAGACATAGCGCAAATTAGCTTCATGCAAAGGTATATGTAGACTTAAAACTTGGCATATTTCACCCACAAATGATAACTAAATATGGAAATATAAGCCAATTTTCATAAATATCATCGGTTACAAGGCCCCAAATTACTAAATTTCTTAAAACGTGCTACATTTTGACTAGTCCAAAATTTTGCAAACATTTCTAATATCATAACTTTTGGAATTCGAGATGGAATTCAAAAAAAATAATCTGAAATGAATTAAGTGTATTATTCCAAGTAAAAGATAGAAAAAGTTAAAATACCTTCTAATAAATATATAGCACATCATATCAAATTCATTTTGTATCCCTTACTTCAATGACCTTAACTACCATTGCTGGATAAATGAAATAATGAAACCCTGAAAATTTATACGGAAGTTTATATTTTGGTGGCATATGGGCTGAATTTGCACTGAATTATTTTTAATAATTTTGATCAAAGAAAGAGATGATAATGACAAAAATAATCTTTTTCACATTTTTTGACACAGAATGACCCATATATTTTACCATCCTCTTCAGCTTTTGTATTCAATTTGTACTAACCTTACAGGTGATGCTCTACAGTGCTCCATAATTTGTATGCTTGTAAAACAGGTGCTTTGATAAAAAACTTTATTTTGGGCTGAAATTCTCTTCTCAATGAATTTAATGCACACCAGTGACCCGGGCAATAAACCAACAGGATATAATTTTGCTGTCAGTGCAATTAAGTAAATTCTTATCGTTGAATCACTCTCTTCATCTCTCATCTCAACAATTATGTTCTGCTGCACTGTAAATAAAGAAAATTATGCGATTAACTCAACTGAACAACAGCATAGGCATAAAATGTTCATTATTTGATAAATTTGATAAGGAATATGTATGTTAGAATTGGGAACTTGCAAAACATTTTCGGCCAGGCTAAATCATTGGAGACACAGTAGACCAAAGTAGACACATAATATTATTTTGGACATTCTCAGCAATTTGGAAGTGATATTTGTTTTCGCTTGGTTGCAATTTAGGGTTACGATGACCCTAGTTACTCCTGTCAAAAAAATTTATGTTCTTTCCCACCCATTTGGGTAAATAAATTTTCATTTATAATTTATGAGAGTGAGACCTTCATTCCTTGTTGCATGTTATTCCAAGTCTTCAGACCAGTGTAATGAAAATTTTCCCTCATTCTGATAAAATTAGACATTGCACACTATTTCCACAATATACATGACTTCCCCAAAAGCCTATCCACTCCAACCGTTAACAAGATGAACTTGCTAGCACAATGCTACAACAGGAATAATTGAGCTCATTAGGAAAAATCCACACCCAATAGCAAGTTTAGACTTCATGTCTATGGAGTATGAATTACGATAACCACACCAACTCCAACCTTATTTTAATAGTTCAAGCAAAATATTAAATCCCTCATAATTTCTGGGTAGGACCTAATTGTATATCATGCATAAAATATTTTATACTCACAAGGAACCCCATAGTGATGGTCATCAAGTTTACGTTTTCGTGGGTATTTTGTGGTCTGATGGGATCTAAAAACCAGAACCCCTTGCACATGCACCACATCCCTGAATGGAACATCTGGCAAGTCTCTAACCCTGAAAAATATTATGAATTTTAATGTTATTTAGCTATGTTCACGCTTTAAGGACTAATTATATAGCTCTGGTATGCTCAAAATTAGAATATGTACTCTGTTGTTAACTGGTCACCTAATTATAATACAGACTCAATCCAGCTTGAACGTGTCCAAAATAAATTTCTCAAATTTATCAATTACAAATCAGGAATATCACAGCGTGACTATAATACTTCATATCTTCTATCCATTTTAATTCTGAAACCCTTATTTGACAGACGTTCTTCCATCGATGCCCAATTCCTCTATCAAATTATTAATTCTAATATTGATTGCTCCTTTCTTCTTTCTTTAGTACACTTTAATGCACCCTGCCATAGTCCTAGAAATCCACACTCATTTGTTGCTACATAATAATAATAATAATAATAGTTTTATTAGCCAAGAGAACCAATACAGATTAGTAAATGGTATAGGCTTCGTCAATACAATACACTAAATATGGTATTTTAGCCTGGGGTCACTCCCCTAAGTCAGTCCGTCTTTTTAAACTACAAAAATGGTCGGTAAGAATATTATGCAAAGCTAAAAAACAAGCTAGCTGCCGTAATCTTTTCAAAAGGTTACAGATCCTTCCCCTTCCTTGTATATATATTTATTATGCTGTGATGTTAATTAGAGAATTTAAACAAAAGTTGTGCCTTACCTTGAATAACGATATTCATGATTATCATACAAGAAGTAGAAATGAGCTCGCAGTGAGGCAACAAAATCTTTCTCTCTTCAGTAGAGGGCCTATCAATATGAGTATTAAAATTTATAATAAATTACCTAAATCAATCAAAGACGAAATCAGACCTGGCCTTTTCAAAGCAAAATTAAAAAAATATCTTTTAGATCATTGCTACTATTCAATTGATGAATTCTTTGAGGATGCCTCGCAACTAATGTAACATATGTATATATATATATATATTGTGAGTTACTTTGTATTTTTGATTTGATTTTTATGTTTTCCTGACGGGTCCTATATATGTATATTCATATCTTTTCTGTGACCAATAAAATATTATTATTATTATTATTATTATTACCACAGAACAAATAATGCCTTTAACTCCCCGCTATTCAGAATGATGAGGAATTTTAATAAACTCGGCCAAAGTTTTAATTTCTCAATGAATCTATCTAGATTTCAAAGTCACTTGTGTCAAAGATGAACTCAATTTAAAAATTCTACTACAAAAACATGTTTATACCTTAAATTTTATATTGTTCAATCTTCCTAAATATTTTATTCATTGATGCGCAATACTGAAGAGATTATTTTATTATTTAATTGTGCGTGTTTTCTTTATTTTCTATTGTCAATCATCTGTGAAATTATATGTAAGAATATGGTTAATGGGTTATCCTGTAAATAAATGAAATAACCAGTGTAAGTAGGTAATCAAGTAAAATTAATCAGATAACTTGTAATGATTACTTTTGCAGTAATATTTACTTGTAACAATTTCTTTTTACAAAATGTAAATTTTACTTATAATTTACTCTTTAAGGTGAAAGAGGAATTGTTACTTTCTTTGCAACCTTTACTTGCACGAAATCGATGATTAATTTACCGATTAACCTAGGCCAACAGATATCTTCGAGTCCACGAATACCATAATTTGCTTGTTTAGGTTCAGCCACCTTTATTTTGTAGCCTACTTATGATGAGCACAAAATATGACACCCCTTGTATTATTAAAGCAGGAAAAATTAATTATATATACATATCGCAAGTGAAATTGCAACTTTATCAATCTCTATGACTCAATTATTCCACATTTTTACTCCAATATTCAAGTTTCTAGGTGGTCTCTAAGGTGGACAATCTCACAAGAAGTAATTGTAGTTGTTACAGTAATTACACCAATCACTTTTTAAAATCAGTAACTGGTACTCGCAACTGATTACTTTTTTACAATGCATCCGTATTTGAGTCCATCAATTTTTTCTCAGTACTCTTACCAACACTAAATATAACCATATCTTTAATCACTGGGGAAGTAAAAGCATAGTTACTAAAAGGTAAGAAAATATTTGCACAGATGAAAAATAACTGCTTGACAAAAAAAACTAATTCAGGCACTTCACAGGAATAGTAGATAACTGACATGAAATAAACAGATAAAACCTCCTAAGATTATTCAGCAAACAAGGGACTCCATACGTAGACATTATTAAAACTTCAATAAGTATGCACTGTATGTATATTCATGCATAATTCCAGCTTTTTCAGGGAAATTATATAAAGTTCCAGGTTAATCTTACGTGATTACTGCGATACATAAGAATTTTAAACCACCCAAAATTACTTCAATACATACTTTGAAATAATATTATATTTATGTATGTATTTATAACGACAAGAAATAAGTTAGTAAGCACACATTCTATTTAAAATTTAAATTCATTCAATGCAAACCAAGATGCTGCTATGACCTCATAAGTAAGGCGGCCTTCACACTACGCCGCTGAGCAGCGTCGCTAAGCGGCGCTGCAGATGGAAATACATTGAGAGCCTTCACACTACGCCGCGCCGCAGAACGTGTGGCGCCGCGACCCGCTGCTAGCGGCTACTAGTAGCCACCAGCGGCGACCGCTAGCGGCTCTGTTGCCCTTCACACTATGCCGCCACAGCATGCATGGCCGTAGCCAGGATTATTGGCCAGAGGGGGGCAGTCAGGGTGTCAAGTTGGGCCACAAGGATACGTTACTTTGGGGGGGTATAGTGTATACAATTGGAAAATGCTTTCATTTCAAATTCTTTCTTTTGAAACATACAACACAAGAAATTTATAAGTAAAAATTGAAACTAATTTGTAGCATAAACACTTTTGTAACAGTTTTTAGAAAAGATAACTTAGAAACCCAGGTCAGGCGAAAATTTTACGTCTGGTCGAACATCCAGGTCGTACGGTCGGTCGCCAGTTGATGCACGAGTGTTCTGAGAGAAGTTATCGCTGCCTCGCGTTTTAATTAAAATGGAAACAGGTGTAGATAGCATTGATATTGAACGCTTCATAACAAGTATTGAAAATCAACCAACGCTTTGGGATTCTTCCCATGCTTCCTACAGTGACAGAGTGGTCAAAAGGAACGCTTGGGAGACCTTAATGAAGGAAATCACCGTGGACTTCGACTGCAAAACGCCGGCAGAAAAAAAAGACATAGCTTCGTGGCATAGTTTGTGATATCCACTCGCGACGAGAGGATATCACGAACCCACCATCTTCGCGTCTTCTGTTTTTTCGTTTTCTTTCGTCGCACTATCAGCAGTGCAAGGAGCAACACATCTTGGTCAATATCCATTACGACACTGGACAAACACTGAAGTCCAACCTAGAATAACTTGCTGCGGCGCTGCTCTGCGGCGGTACCACGCTGCTGAGCAGCGCCGCAGCAAACACGCTGCCGAGCGGCGTGTACATTTTTTGGCACTGCTGAGCAGCGCTGCTCAGCGGCGCCGCTCAGCAGCGTAGTGTGAAGGCACCCTAAGTGTTGACGTCATTGATGTCATGGCAAAATTAGCAGTGCCGGTATACATTTTCATTTAGAGATGAAATATTACCCTGTGTGTTTTTTATTACAAGTTATTATTAACATTTTATTATCATTTTTTGTTTTGGTTACAAATGTATATATGTATTAGAAATTTGAGGCAACAAAATTGATTAAAGTGTTATTTGACTATTATGCTTTTTGTTAGTCACTGCCGGAACAGCGTTCTGGTACCACTGGCTGACGTCTTAGTGAGTCAAGAGTGCTAGGCATTTCGATTCAGTTGTCTTGACTCACATTCCACCTTTCAATGCAGCTGTTAAAATTCTACCAAGATACTGCACTTAAAATTACAACAGACACATTTTATGCCAGAAATTGGGTGTTGAACAGGAAAAATTTCATGTGAAATTAATTTGAAGTAAAAGGTTTTTAAATTCCCGGATGGAGCAGAAATTCATGAATAATTCATACATAATTCCAGGGACTAAAAATTCAGGCATAATTCCCGATTTTCCCCGTTCCTGGACACCCTGTTACATGAAGGTTTGAGATAATTTACCTGTAAATTTCCTTGTACATGAGATCATCATTGGGTATGTTCGGAGAGGTAAAAGGTCCAGAAATGGATGCTTTTAAGGGAATGGTAACACCTTCAGTAAGTGGAAGAAACACAGATCCACTAGCCAAAGCAGGAAAGTTTACCCTACAAAAGGAGATGATTAACACAAAATTAAGAACATCCACAGAGAGGATAATAAACATATGAACTAAGCAAAACCACAACAAAATACTGAAAAGTTTAAGGTTATAACAACTGTTATAGTTATTTAGATAATGTATACAAATTACGCAGTCCTTGTACTGTGATACCAATCTCCACTCCTCAAGCATTCTACTATTCCAATACAAAGTAATTGGCAAATATTTACGATTAAATGACAGCTAGAGAATTAATGTTAATAAACAGTAAATCATTTCTTTATCAACAAAGTCTTTTTGATTTCTACCATAAAATAGCCATTTGTAAGGAAGGGAGGTGCTCTTCATAATTTTTCCTGAAGATGGATAATATCTTTGACTTTGAGTTATACAATAATTCGTATTCATTAAACAACACCGAATAAAAAAGGAACAAAGGAAATACATTAAGTAATGCCCTGAAGGTGTTCAATTACATATCAAGTATACCTATCATTACATACCACAAAAATACTGGAGAAGTTACAAAATAAGAGGTATTTTAAGCAAAGAAGAGAATAATGAAAGGTACAACCACACCAATGGTGACATTAAATAGAGGGCAGATGGGTTGAAATACTGCATGGTAGGATTGTATTAGGTAGGGATTTTGGAGGAGGTAAACAATATCTGAGGTTGTATATGTGTATGTGTAGTGCCATAAAAAAGTGCTCCACATAAGTTTCATCACCCACCATTCTCAGTCTGCATCTATGGGCTCAACATTATGGGTATACATACTTCTTTTACATAAATAACTTTGAACGAACTTGAAATGGTAACCCATCCGTCTGATTTGAGATGAAATCATCCTTTCGATTCACACTTTTTTTATTATATTCTCAAACCACCGAATACAGCTCATATTGGCCATTTCACATCGGGGTATTCAACAAATTTAACAAGTAAACGTACACGAACAACCATGCCCTGGACAGTGGAAACCTACCCAGGCGGGACTCGAACCCACGACCTCTTGTTTGGCAGGCAAGGACGTTACCCCGTCGCCACCAAGGCTAGCAATATTTTAATACATGTATATCTGACAACACTATACATTCCTATTAGGTTACTGAATTTGAAATATTTGGTATTCAACTCATCACTTCTATTAAGACAAAAATATTTCTGACACAAACACCATAGCATATTCCCAGTATTGATTTAGAAGGAAAAAGACCTCTTAAGCAAGGGCAAAAATATTGCATCCTGTGTAGAGCACAAATTGAATGACACAGCAAACACCGAGTCTCATGAATTATATTCATTTATGTTATGCTAATCTAAAAATACTCATCACTTGGGAAAAAATTGCATTTTTTATTCTAGCAGAATAAATGTTTAAGTTTAAAAAAAAAGAGCCAGACTAATTTAAAGTCAATTAGGCATTTACTTAGCTAATTTTGTGTATTCTAAAAAGGAATATCATTTATTCCTCAACATTGATGGAATTAAAGAAGAATACATTAATCACACTTAAACATATACTTGTATGGCCTCTCATACCTTTTATCAAACAGGTGCACTCCATGGGATCTGGGATACCTGATTGCATACACTCGATTTTCATAAAGGAAAGGGTAGACCTGGAACATGTGTTTCTTCATGCACAGAATACACAATCTGCCTTCTTCTTTGAACTCCTTCGTAGCTGAATCACCAACACTGTCTGATTCAACTGGGCGACCCAGGAGAGAAACCAAGCAGTAGAACTGTTTGGTGTTTTCATAAATCATGGGTATGCTCACATGATGTATCAACACATGCTGCGACAAAAAGGCACCATCGACACTGAGATTCTCTGCTGTACAACTAGCCTGTTCTTTCCGGGATGTGGTACATTCATTGGTATGAGGTGGCAAAACAGAATCATTTTTTGAGGCATCACAGATGGGATGAATATCATCAGGAGAGAGAAATACATACAGGTACTCCTTCTCAAAACTGACACCACTTTCAGAATTTGATGACCTGAATTCCTCCATAACAACAAATGCCTCTCTTACTATCACCACATTATTAACGTACGACTTGATATTGCTACAATTGTCAGACCTACCAACAAGGATGCATCGTATGAGGGACACTCCATCACTTAACATTAAGCAAGTCGATTCTTCTGCAATGCTCAGTTTCCCAACGATAACACACTTGGTACCATTTTGACCACTATTGCTCACAAAAAGAGATTTGTGGGACCAAAACATGTCTGAGGCTTCTTCAGAGGAAATCAATAAATTTCTAAAATCTTCGATGGTAAGAACATCCAAGCTTAGATGCTTTGGCTGAAAAATAAGATAATTTCAGAGGTATTTTTTTTGTATATGCCATAGTAAATAGTCAAAATTATTGTTGGACAAAAACTTACAACAGCAAGAGCAGCACATTCATGATTGCTATTTAAAAATTCTTTCATAAAAATTTGATTTAGCTTCCCAATAGAATCTGATGATACAGGATCATCTAACATCAAGTTGTTCAATATTCCAAGCACACATTTCCTAAGAAAAAAATGTATAATTAATGAGCCTATTGATATAATTTTATAAGCCACCGGAATATACATATGTTTCATACATATACCTGTGGCTTATAAAAATTATATTCTATCTCAAGAGAGGGACCATTGAGTTGATCACTTACTGTCACTAGACTTGAGGTAAAAACGAAGCTTGGTTAATATTTCCAGGGAATGTACCTGCATATTCTAAGGGAAGAGTGTGTACCACGTTTTGGCCAAGAATTTATGCATCCACTCTCAACTTGGCCTATACCCATGAATAAAATTTTACATCTGATATCACTGAATGTCCCACAAATTGAAGGGACTCGGGGAAAAATTTTTGCTTTGCAACTGCTTTGGAGCCCTTTTGAAACATCAAAATCTGTCATGAAACTTCCGCGGAACTCATTTCAACTAATTTGTACCAAAAATACGAATTAAGAAGAAATTTGTAACTCATTTGTAATCCCCTTTCAAACTGCTTTGCGCAGGGTGCGTTTTTGTGGAACAGCTGTCTACACATTTGGAACATCACGTCAACATTCATACTGCAACTGCTGTGTACTTGTAACTGCTTTCCACACATTTGCAATCTCTTTTCAACAAATCCATGCGATTTGTAGATGTCATCACTTGGTTTTGATCTGGCTTTAAGCTATGGTGCAAGAGTCAGAGCAATTCGTTCGCTTGAGAAAAAAAATCTCAAATAAATGCATTAGAAATGCATTACCAGATAAAGGAATACATAATCCTAACTCAGTTAATGGAAATGAAACTTTAAAATGGTCAGTCAAATGAGCTTAAAAAATAATTATTGTATTATCCTTGTTCCTTAAATCATATTTTAGGGGCTGTTTGGAAAAACGGCAAGTTTATGTTTACTATGCACTGCGAATTTTGGTTCCATAAAATAAGGTATTCAATGGCACATTTAGTACAAATATTATTAATAAAGGCATTTTTTGGTGTAATTAAAGGCCTCTCAATTGACTGAAAATAATGTCTTTGGGAATTCTGAATATGTACCATCTTAAGATTTCTCTCATAGAATATTTAGTAGAAATGAAATTCAGCGGATCTATTACAAGAATGTGCTTGGCATCAATCTAATTTACAGTCCAGTTTTGCCACTACAGACCTCTATAGTATCTTTATTCTGTTCCACAGCAGTTCAAAAGCACATACAAATCAGTGGTACAAAGCAGATGGATGACAGCTGTAAATAGGTTACACAGCAGAAATTTTTCTTCCAGGACTTATATAAATGCGAGAAATAGGTCTATCATACGTTAGGCATCATCCTCGTTGAATAGAAGTATACAATACTGCACTGATACTTATGCAAGCATTATGAGTAGGAAGAGTTACATATTCAATCATGCTTTCCTTACCTGTACATTTCATCATGCAGCATCAAAATCCCATCAAATAAGCCCTTAAGTTTGGAAAATATTTGTATCAACCACAGGAAATCTTCAAAACCCCAACCTTTCTCCAAAACAAATCCAATAACAGGATGCTGGTATGATGGCTTCTTTGGCACTGGGGAGTATTCTAGTCTATTTGAGGAATAACAAAGACTTTACCTTATAATATTTTGCCAATGATAGATACAGAGTTGAAAGAAAATCAATACTCAACTGAGACACGGCATAACTTCCAGCACACATAACGTAATACTTTGTCCCATCAACATTCCTGTCATGAGCATTGTAAATAGTGATAGAATTCATGCACCTAAAATTTTCCATATTCACCATGTGAGCAATAAAAGCAGTGCATAGTGTGGCACCACCACGTAGTTTGTATAGCCCAAAATCGTCAAAAGAGTCGTCAGCGACAATATCCTAAAATTATTGATATTTACCGGATACAGAATGTATTATTGTAAGAAAAACGCCAAAACAGGAATGTATATGCTTAACATTTACCGTGCAAGAGACTGCATTCAAGCACATCTCTTGAAGTGGCAGAGGAAAAACAGATTGTACTTCTTGCACCACAGACTCCGCAACAACATCCGCATATTGAACAGCTTCACCAGTGTACTATGGCAAAAATAATTTTATTATTTGTGTTTTGGTACAAAGAAGAAAACAAAGTCAAGAGAGGATAAAAAAATACCAGAATTATTTCCTTCGGAACCAATTTTGAGAAGCGGTATGTCACACCAATTTTTAACGACGTCAACCAATTAAAATGCTCCTTAACAGTTACTTTGATACATATAGACTGTCTCTGAAATATTTTTATATAAAATTCCGGACCAGGAAGTCTGAAATGGAAATTCATAATAATCAGGGGTCTATAGATTGGTCTAAAAATAAGAAGTACCAAATGACTTAATTTTCAAGCCTACCATTAACACAATCAATTTATTTAAGTTTATTTAGTCTTGTTTAATTCACGAGAAGCGATAAAATATTGTAGACAAATTTATTCAAGAACTAGCAGCCAAATGATAACAACTCATCGCACCTTACAAACCCTATGCGAGACTTAACAGTAATACTTACGAAAATACGTGACTGATAGCAATAATCACACCAGTGACACTTATTCTCAGGCGATTGATTTTTTCCATTGCCAGAGTCGGATAATGCTAAATACATGTGTTAAATTCGTCGATCACAAATTCATTTTCACGGCGAAGTCACCACAAAAGTGGCGGCATAATAAAATCGACATTCAATTTTTCACTGGATAACAAAAGATGGCGAAGTCAACACTATCATTGGCGGTGAACATGAATATTCCGTGTCGGTATGTGTACATTATTTTACGTATATATAGCTTCTTGACGACAAATCAAGGATATTATATAATATTAATATCTTGAATATTAAATCTCCTTGGGCTTTGTCCAAAAACACAGTGGGAAGCATATATTAAAAAATTTCCATAAAAAACTAGGCCATTTAGTTCAGATGATTCAAGTAATGCAAGATACGCCTTGGAAAAAAAGGGGAATGAAAACCTTCAGGGTAATTTAAAATTCAACTATGCATTGGCAGAAGGCAGCTGTAGCTTTATGTAGGGAATGCGCCTTCAGTAAGGAGGATGAGCACCATGTCCGAGTGCTGAGGCATCGAAGATAACATGTCTTCTACTTTCAACTATTAAAATTAAATAGCCATCCATCAAAATGTGAAATATATGAAGTATTATATTGATCTCTTCCCTTGGAATTCATCCTCATAGTATTAAAAAGGCTTGCATGTTCTTATAATGACCCCTAGAACTGCCTTGGCAGGAGTAAATTGTCCTTTCTACTCTGGTTGGGCCACCCATGTCCGATAGGTTGAAGGCAGTGGCGTAGCCAAGGGGGAGGTCCGAACCCCCATCCCCGAAATATAAAAACACAATTACTTTGCTTCATTTAAGAAAAAAAAATGTTAAAAATCATGAATTTACATGAGATTTCTTGGAAAAATGAAGTTTTCGAGATAATGAAAAGTGTTAAAATTAGCTTAAAACCTCTACTTAGTACCCTGTTTTACAAAAATTTCCCCCATGATTTTGGACCCTTCCCAAACAAAATTCCAAGCTACTCCACCGGTTGAAGGGTAGGAGAAGGTCCTTGAGGTTGTCAACATGAGAAACCCCTGCAGAAAAATCATCAGCGGAAGCACCCAAGAAAGAAGAAATGAAGATGAAGAAGAGGGCAGTAATGAACGTATGGACTAGAGAATGTTAGGACAATGATGAGGCTGGCTAAGCTAGAAAATATGAAAAGTGAAATGGGGAAAATCTTGGGTCAAAAATTAAGACAAAGATGGAAGCATACTAATATGTAGAGAAATTGGCACCATCTTGTTCACCATAATCAGTTTTTAAGTTCTCTTTCATTACACATATAGGTCAAAGATGAAGATTACTTTCACTTTTGAGCCACAGTATAAAACTACACAGGGATTGGTAGGTTTTCCAAGAGATGAATGTTGGAAGGAATAAAAAAATGGAAATAGATCGGTGGAATAAATGAAGTTGAACATAGATGAAGGCTGCTGAGAGGTATACATAATCCAAAAAAAAAATCAGTGCTGTCAAGAGTCCTACAAGCCTTTCTTCCTTCAAAATAGAATGCTTCTTAGATCCTCCCCCAGAGCCTCTGAGAAATAAAAGATATTTAACACTATCGTCTAGATTTGATATAATAACTGCATCTGCTTGATGCTAAACTTTAAGTGCCAAAATGACATAAAATGTATTTCCAGGCATGTCATTTTTTAAGTATTTTCCCTGTTGCCCGGGGAGAGGGTTCCCCCACCCCCCAGGCGTCCCCATCCACCCCTAAAGCATATTCCTAATTACTCCACTGGTCCACATAATGACTAGGATGTGATGAAAAGTCACATGAGGAATTTCACTTCCTAGCACTGGCTTTCAAAAAGTAAAAATTTCAGATTGAAAAAGAATCAAATCGATATCACAGGACATTCAAGGATAAACTCCAAAGAATGAGTATGATCAAATCAAACAACTTAACCTTTATTTAAGAACATCACTAACATAAGGATTTATCAATTAAACATGCTTAACTCCATGTCACACACATAGTCACACCAAACATTTCATTACAGAGTCGTGACTAATATGCTTTCCTGCTTAAGCACTCACTTTTTAACTGTTGCATAGCAAATGCAATGAATATATGTATCTTGAAACTTGACTAAATTTCCAAGGACAAGGAAGGTAGAGATTTGGGTTAACCATTAGAAAAAACTCAATGATAGGATCAGAAAAATGATAAGTTTTGGAGGAATAAAGCATCCTAAGAAAGTATTGGCACAGATTAGCAAGAAAGAAGTGATGGTGGTGAATACATTGCCATAAAAATTCTGGGTGTCTACTCCGTCCAGGATAAAATATTGCCCACATAAGAACACATAAAAATTGAAGAAAATGTTAAGTGAACTCCAAGTGACTGTAACAATTCTTCTAAAACATATTTCATCAGAACCAAATCACTAAGGATGACAGAATATATCGATAATCAATATTCACAAGCAGTTTTTTTGTCACAGCCCAACCAGCAGCCCTGTTTAACACCTGATTTTTTAACATTCTTTCGTTAAATGCTGTACACCCATCAAACCAGCTAGCTAGCAAACAAAACTTCCATCAGCAGGAGCATCTTGAGGACGAAGAACGTAGCCACAAAGATGAAAGAGGGGTGAGAAACAAACTTAAATACTTGCACAACAGAGAAAACACCACCCCAAATGAGCATTTGAGTAAAAGAATATCAGAAATTTTCACACAAAAATCAGCTTAACCATATAAAAATAATACAGCCATTGCGTGTACCAGGACATCACAGACACCCTTGCTGAGTAAAAAAAAGAACACATGGATCAATATGAAAAAATTCAGATAAACCACTCGATAACGGCAGTGTGTGGGGTGAGGTTAAAGGACATAAACCACCACCTATGACCGCTCACTATTTAGCCGGCGTAATAATTTCAAAGGCAAAGCTTTTATTTCTTCCCCCTCCTCCTTCCTCTTTTCGGAATTTCAGTTTTAGCAATTTTACACGGCATCGACACCCTGTCCATTTCATTCTCATCGATGCACAATTTACGAGTCGATGCCACATTAGGTCTCGTGCTCACAACGTGGAAGATTTGTCTGTGGTTTTCTCTCTCTGCACCGCAGTTGCCGTCGATTGTGTCAGTGGCTGCTTTATTGAGAGGATGGTCTTGAAAATTGCGCCCCCCTCCATTAACAGGCGAGAGCATGAGTGCCTCCCTTCAGCTCAAGTCCATGGGATTCGCGTCGAGGGTGCGAGGGTGAAACCCATGCCGGAGGTGCCTCTGTGATGACGGAGTGGGGCCAGATGCTGAAGAATCCCGCTGTATCGATTCAAAGATGCCTTGTAAATCAGGCGAGCTCCTTATTTGGGCGACAAACTCGCCAAGGTGCGGGCTCTTATCTGTGTGTAAAAAGCCATCACGAATAATTAGTGAGGTGCCAAATTTAACCGAATATTTGCTTGAATTTGGGATGTATAATAAGTAGTCTACATTGACTCTTCTTTCATTTCCATTTGGGAAAAGTGATTGTGAAAGATAACAATTAATAGTCATTATGTATCAATATTTGCATATACAATATACATAATAGTAAATATTTGCTTGAATTTAGGATGCATAACTGTATAAGCCGATTCTTCTTTCATTTCCACTATGGAAAAGTGACTTTGAAATATAAAATTAATAGTCATTATCAAAATGTATTTACTAATTTCCAACTATTAAGACCTACAACATGCAACACAACAGAGAAAAAACATTGTATTAAATTAGTGAAAATACAGTACATAGGACGGAAGTTGTTCATTGCAGCACAAAATTAGAATATGTGTAGGAATCTCCTAATCAAAGAGAATGAAAATATCGACTGAGGTTCAAGATGAAGCCATTTGGTAAATGTAAACTGGAATTTTATTTTCCATAAAATGTGCAACAATTCTTCATAATGGCTTTGGGAAAAATTAATGAAATCATATGTGTATAGTAGAAGTGGTGGAATTTCTCATTATGAATTCACAAAAGACATTACATTTAATTTCATGCATGGTTTAATATTCTTTCAAGAGTAAATAACAGTAGACTCTCATTAATACGAACAGCCTTATTACAAAGTTCTCGTTATTATGAATTAAATGGTTGGTCCCGATGAAAAGGCCTATAAAATCTATAGTAAAAGAAACTTTACAATAAAAATTTTCGTTATTACGAAATTACAAACATCAGTCCAGGTCCAGGCTGTTACAAAATGAACTTTCTTACAAAGTTACATGAATAAGTAACAGCATTTAGGTAGATGAACACTATGCTATGTTATAATCATTGTGCTACCTTTAAATTCTCCTCGTGCACTGTGCCCTAGAGCATAAATTATGGTTCTTACTTCAGTATGCACACAACATCATATAATAAGCTTCATTCCTGTGGAATCAGGTGACCCACTCATTACCCCTCGTAAATTGTAAGCAAAGTTAGTCCTCTTCCTACCCACATTTGATTTACGAAGTTTCAGAGATACGAACATTAGAACAATTCAAGTGTGTCCGAAATTTCAAATTTGGCAACTTTGGAGTCGGCCAATGCGACGGGGTGTGGCGTAGAGGAAATTACATTGGACAAAATCTGAACCAAGTATCATTTAACCCTGTGTGACATCGGGAACTTTTCAGCATTTTGCCTGTTCTTCCTTCCCATGGACAGCGATTTTTTTCGGCTCCGGGTATATCGCATACACTGCTAGATCAGTTCATCACAATCATGAGTTAACGCACATTTGTGATGCAGGGCTGCATTCTGCAGGATAACCACATACTATAATCGGGTAAATATCAACCTTCGATTGCATAATACTGCATTCTTCTATTGAGAAAATCAAAAGAACGTGCTCGTTTTTATATATTTGCGAGTAACTCATCCGGATATTTATACACTTGACTCTGCAGCCATTTTGCAGTGCAACTATAAATATGGGAGACTGAAGAGACAAGAAATTTTGATTTCTTTTGCTGATTCCTAAAATAAATGTTCATACAAACTTTGTTACTATGAACCTGTGAATTTCGTAATAATGAGAGTCTACTGAAGTAGTTCCCGAGAGATTATAAAAGGAAACTATTTGGCAATTAATGCAACAAAGAAATGTCTAGGCCTTAGTTTTATCCAAAGATATAACTCAAATGGCCTCAGGGCAACAACAGAGTCTTTTCAAGAATATTGGGGACTGAAAAGACATTTCTACCCTTCCTGGATGGATTAGTAGACTGATACTTCATATCCTTTGGTACAAAAAAGATGCAATAGGAGAAGCCTAAATCTCCCAGACTTCTCATATATGCTCCAACCCCTATAAAATATTAGGCCCACCTTTCGTCCACCCTATCTCTTTGAAAAGGACAATTGAATACCTTTGAGAGGAAGGTAAGACAAGACAAAATTATCTTCAGATTGTACAGGCACACTTATCTCATAAATAAACCCGATCCCAAAAATGATGTGAAACCCACCCAAGATCATCAGGCACACAAACAATTCCATTCCAAGAGGTAGGTTCCTATGTGATACTCACCAGCATCTGGAATGGTCAGCAGAGCAGCCACTGCCCTCATGGCTGAACGCTTTAGTTCATCTTGCTTCTCATACTCCTGTTTTACGGAATTTGCCTTAACTTTCATCGTGCAGGTGCTTCGCAAGGGATCAACCAAACGTTCTAGCCCTAAAATAAAAGAAATATTAGTTCTCAGCCTGAATAATAGGACATGAAATTAAAATTACACAATATTATATTAAAGGTCATTATTTGTGCAATAAAATTAATGAAGGCAAAGGCTACTTCATTTCTTGGCTCCTCTCATCCCACGGACTACATGAATTTCTATGATGACCCAGGACAATGTGTCACAGAAATGTTGAACTTTTGACGAATGTGATTATAAACTGGCTGATTTAGTTGGGATGATGAGAACTTGTTATAATTGATCAGTAGTGTATTACTACCAAATCATGATCAAAGAAATATTTAACTTCATCATTAAAAAATCCAAACTCACTTTGCAACACAGCTGATGGACATAACTGGGCCAAACGAGCCACCATCAGGTAGGTGAGCATCTTTATGTCATAATGATCTCGGAGGCCTCCTTCAACATGGTTAAGGAATTCAAAGATGTCCAAACGGTCCATACACGAATCTAACAAGGTGTACATGCACTCAAATGCCGCTTTACGCACATCCAAACCATCATCGACAGTATGCTTGAAAGGACCCATTTCCACCTCTCTTATTAGCTCCCTCTGAAAAAAATTAGAATGTGATATAAAAATAATGACTGCACATTGAAAAGATTTAAATATTTGCCCAACAAAAAGCCAACCTTTTCAAAAAAATTCAGGGAAAGATCTCATTACATCCACGTTTGTAATATTGCAACTCTACTGCACAACATGCAAAACCATTTCTACCATTTCATGATATTTTAAAAATAGACAACCTCTGCATCATCACAAAATACAGCACTAAGCTAATTCAAAAATGCTTAAAATGCTATAACCTTAATACATGGTGCAAAATAAAATACCACATTTATAGAGCATTTACATGGTCTCTTTACTTTCTTTTTACTTATACACAATAAATCCCCTCACTCAAGGCAACAAAAATCTTGAAATAATAAAAGATTAAGAAAGGTCTCTAATGCTGTTATTAAAAGAAAGAGGCATTTCTTAAAAAAAAACTCATTAAATGAGATGATTACATACCCTGACTTTGGTCTCAGCATAAAGGCGAGGAAGAACTGTGTCTAAGAGGTCCCTTACAAGGGAAGGCTTGTTGTGAGCAGCTGAGTTGAATGCCACAAGGGCAACACGTCGAACATTTGGATCCGGGTCTTCGAGGGCTCCAAGGAACCTCCCCATTCCACCCGCTCGGAGGAGAGCATCAATTGGCTGAGGCTGAGGAAAAAAAAGAAATCAATGAATTAAACCACAGTACATAATGATCAAATTATGTGAATAAGACAAAAAGTGCTCCATGAGATTAACTTCAACTCACAAGGGATAATTTTTACTGCAAAAGAGGTTCATAATGGGAAAACTACGATGGAAATAAAATGGAAAAATCAGAGGTGAACATCTGTACAAAATTTATCCTTCTGATAAACTGTGGCAAAAAATCATTAACATTAAAGTCAGCAAAAGATTTTACGTCAAGTTCTCAGAAAAACTTCCTTTATCTAAAATGCAATCCCCAAACATTAGGGGTCGACATGTAAAAGGGGAACTCATTACGAGGAAATAATTTAAACCGAAGCAGTTCTTAACTGCGAGGGAGTAATAATAGTAGCAGTCATTACGATCATAATTAAATAAGGACTGCCTGAAACCCAATTATGATTATAAGAATCATAAATAATTCTATTTTCTAAGTGAAATATTTTACTGCAGTCACTTTTCAGGGATTGCTTTTATTAGGTTTTATGGTATTAGAAAACTTATTCTTGTTGAATTAAACTTATTTATTGATACTATTTAAGTGACAACACCATGTTCGGTTTACACACAAATGGACCAATCTTTCATTTTTTATGACATAATACAAAGCCACACCCAACTAACAGTATCGCAATACAAATATAAAACTGTCTATGGTTAGTTATTGATACCAACATTCTCCCAACAGTTTTGACTTTAACAGATGCTACTTAATTTTATATCATTATGGAAAAGGTGGATCTAAAACCACTGATATTTTACACAAAACAGCATAAAATTACACAATGAAATTAGACTTACTTGATCTGAAATGGTGAATTTAACAGCAGTAACAACAGTTGTTCTCATTAAAGGAGATTCTGATGACAAGGACTCTTGGAGACGAGGGAGTAGAGCTGCTGGGTCCACTAGAGTTAGCCTTCCGAGACATTCCGCTACAACATTCCTGGTACCTTCTTCAGCACACTCACAATGCCAGAACAACTGCTCCCAAATGGCTGGCACCCACGCCTGAAGCTCCCCACCACCAGTGGCACTTTGACTACCAATTATCTGTAACGTAAACAATTTTGAATAAGACAAAATTATCATGCACACAGGAATGATAGATAATATGAGCTGCTCAAAGTTTCACGCCATCCTCCATCATCAAAAGTAAAGCTCTTGAGTAATTTTCAGGGATTATCTAACAAAAAATACTTTTCAGCAGAGTAAACATGGAAAACTACCGCTTTCCAGCAAGTAAGCATTAATAGTAATGTTTTAACAAAGTTATGAGTAACATGTGATATGTATTTCATACATCTTCAGAATAACCTAATTTAACGATAAGAATAAAGAGTATCACTAACTCTAACACCATTTAGCTGGGGTATTATATTTTCCATTTAGGGCTGATTTGCTTATCAAAGAAGATAACTTACCATAGCATTGGTCATCAATTTCTCGATACCAGTACTGCTAGAAATTCAATTGAAAATGACAAGCTCATATTTTTAATTAGCTGAGACTTTAAGACTAATTATTTTATTTTTATTTTAATAGAGAGATACACATATAGCAATACTGCCAATTTAAAGTGCACTTATAACAACAAATATTGTATTTATGTAAATGTTAACATTTTGTATTTATATGTTAACAACAAATATTATGTATTTAATTAAGAAATTCATTCACCTGTGAAGAAATCTTGTTTCATGTTATCTACAATTTGACTTTTAATAATTATGGAGAATTTTCTAACACTGTTTTCAAGGTAAATATTTCTTATCAATAAACACTGCCTAAAAACAAAGGCAAAAATCTCCTTTCCTTTAAAAAAGGCAAATAGCAATTTTATCAAAGAGCTATCCCTCAGCAATTAAACAATATTTTAGAAAAACAGTTTTGCATGCTTAACTTTGAGACAAAAAACCATCGTCAGTGCCAATTTTGATCAGAATTAGAGATGGCTGGGACAAAAATGGCCATTTCCCATTTTTTGCAATAAATGACCCATGCATAATGAAATTCATAATGCTAACCTCCTTCAGGGAATGCAGAAGTAGATACTGCCTTCTGGGTGTCGACTCAATCTGGTTCAAAACAAAAGGTAAGAAGCGAGAGAGGTTGCCAACAGCAATCCCTCCAAGAGCATGTGATGCTGCTGAGCGGACTTCCTCCGATGGTGGCGAAAATGAATCCAGGATGGCACGTCCAATGTCAGGGACATCACTCAAGTCTCTACAAGTAGAAAACCATGAAGTATGACAATAGAGCAAAAGGTAAGCAATTTCAGGGATATTACCTAATTTAAATACCATCCTTGAGTCAACACACTGGCCAAAATGTTTAAAGTATAAAGTGATATCTAATCCCCATTTCATGAGCCCTAATGCTCATGAGAAAGGCTTCTATTTTGATGCATATACTCAATAAAAACTTTAGGGCCAATCCACTTTTTCTAAAGAACATGGGCCTTCTCACGTCTCATTAAATGTAAGGGATGCATTCCTTATGGACTTTGCGTTGATCAAATTTTGTTAAACAACACCATTTTTACATTATGAAAATAAGGTTGCACTCCTAGTAGCATGGATATTGGGTGCAGAATCTCTCATAAAGCATAGGAAGGCCATTAAAGCCATAGAAAACTCACTTCTTAAAATGTGTACTCAAAAAAATATCTTCAGAGGCAAGCACTAAAAAGTTGTTTTTTCCAGTAAAAAATTTCTTTCTACATATACTGATCTAATTTTTTATTCTGTTCCATTTTAAGCAACAACTTTGATCAAACTACCATCAAAAGTGGCTCACTTCTAACCATCAGTTTTGAATGAATCCTTTCTTGAAAAAGTCAAATACACTGAGAAGAGCTTCTGTTTTCATGCTTTTCATTCATTTCAAGGGAAATATGCTAGTTTCCTAATTATTATCAGCTTGATAATGAAGGCTAAGGTAATTAATGGAATGTTAACTTACAAGTGACGTCCAATTTCTCCAATAGCTAGTAAGGCAAAAACATGCTCTGCATCTGATCGACCAGGTGACACAGATGTTGCAGATCCTTGGTTAGGAGGTGGTATTGCACCAGCACACTCAGCTGTGCCTTTCCTGACATCAGCCAAAAACTTCTCCACTACTCCAAGAGCCTCCTCTCTACTCCATGTTACAGTGAGGGCAGCAACACACTTTGCCAAAGAATGGTATGCCTGACAGAGAAAATATTTTTTGGAATACAACATGGAAAAAAAGAGGTTTTTATCATAGGAATTATCTCATTATACATCTAAGAATGCTAAATTTGCAAAAAAAAAATGATACCTACAGCATATTCAAAACTACCACTGGTCACACAAAAATAAAAATTTGACAATGTCATCCACAACTATGCATGTATTTTCTACAGTATTTCCGACATAATTCACAAAAAAACCATTGAATTTTTCTTCAAAAATTAGTTTGCACATTTGATTAAAAGAACAGAGTAATTAAGCTTCATTGACACATGAATATAGATGTAATTTCCAAATTACCCAAGTCTTAAAGTTAACTTTCTATTTCTGAGGTGTACGCCTAGCCAAATATGTACCCTTTTGGTACAATGTTAGCAGGCTAGAGGCATTGCAATAGCCAAGGCACAACTTTCCGATGAAACAGAGTCAGTAAATGTGAAGATTTACTCATGAAACAACATTAAAAAACTCAGCCTCTATGTTCATGTTCTTAACCTTCATCCTCCAACATGTTGAGTATCTAATTAAATATTCAAATCTGACAGAAAAAATAAAATACAATAAAGGATACCTTATTCACTGAGCATAAAAACTGAAACTCTCAAATCCAGAGATTATTATATTGAGTAAAATTAGGATGTAAAAGTAACTTGTAACATACTGACAATGCACATATTTTTATTTTGTTCCTTTTCTGTTTTTGTCATCTGCTCGCTAGTTTCCCTAAAGCACCAGAGGAGGGGGTTGAAGTACTATAGTCCAGTTCTCTAACAAGTCACATCGCTCTTATGCTAATCGGCCTAGATTGGAAGAAGTCACTCTCTCTCCTTGCAATTCACCCATCAAGCTGCTGCTTGCCACGGAGTTACCAAGTTGCATGGAATTTCTCATCACAAAGGACTTGACTACAAATTTTTCTTTGTGTTTTGCATTCCTGTAGTTTAAATTTCTTATATTTTGCAATTAAATGTGGAATTTGAAAAGGTTCAGATGCTAAGGATAGATTTCTGTTGGAGCATTTGCGAGCACATAATAAACCACGCATTTCATTTAAATCATCATCATCAAAATTAGCCGCCAATCAGCCACATCGGTAATCTTCATTTTGGTAATTTTGAGAAGTGAATGGGGAGAAGAAGGCAAGCGGTACGACTGGAAGGGAGTGAAACACGGAACAGGATGGGACTTAAACACTGGACGAGTTTTAACGCATGGAGAGGAAGGAAGTAGACTCAATGGAAGAGTCAACCCTGACTTGGGTTTTGGGAAAAGCAATACGAAGATTGTTAGGAAATAGGAAGGGGGATATTATTAGAGGCCACTTAAATACAAAACCGTCCATATCTGAAAGTTAAGAGTGGGGAATTTTTTTATGAGATCAAAAAGTCACACACTCACTACATTTTTCAATTTTCTCCCAATTTTTTAAATCTACCTGATAAAGTGATGAGTGAAATCTCATACTTTTTTTGTGAAATTGGTTTTATTTGTGACAGCCTCTGAAAATTTCTAATTTTGCATTTAAACTTAAGACTTTCTTCTTCCTTTATCGGCCACTTAAGTGATCAATACCACAAGACTGTCTATACGATTGCACACTAAGGTAATACAGCACAAGGTGCTGAAAAAACTGCCAAAGAATTATAATCATGGGAAGGGTCAATGGTGGAGTTAGGAAGGGGTAGACTGCGAGATGGGATGGGAGTTACCTCGCAATTACAGAGACAGGCTTTGCCCATTTTATTGCAGGGGTGGGAGTTTGCATGGTCTCCTAGTCTGAAGAGTTCTGGTGCTATTGGTAAATTTCCCCTTGAGCGATCGTGGGTGAAAATAATCGGATATTGCTGGAGCTCTCAGCATCTTAAAACAAATACTACATTGCCATTACATTTAATGATAGCTGATTTGAGGATGAAAATATAAAATACATCTTGCAACAAGACTAACATCATTATAAGCAGGACTCCTTTCAGTATGCCTTTGTAAAAAAAGTAAGATTTACATGGCAAAAAGGCCTTTTTTTGATCTGAACAGCTTTCATTTCATTAAATCGGAACTTTGTTACCAGCAGATTTATTACATGTGGACTGTACTTTGACAAAGCCTTGGAAATGTAATTCAGTTCCAATCAATACAATCCAACTCGAGTCTTACCTGTCGATGAACAACAGGCAATGTCCCACGAGACTGATGAGATGCAGGAGTTCCAGAGTTATTTTGGTGCACAAGTGACACTAGCATACCAAGGAGATCACTATGTCCCAGGCCAGGAAGTCCAGCAACCACTAATGCTCTAAAGAATCCCAGCATAGAATCAAGGGCAGCACCTGGATTTAAAAAATTCAAAAATATCTCTGGATTTGTTTTTCGTTTCCAAGCAATTGTTTCCAAGAACTATGCACCAATGGCTGAAAGATTTGCAATAGCACAATGATTGCTTTCACTAAAGCTCCGTGTCTTTGGTTTCCAAGCATCACCAACTGCGTGAAGACTGATCTCCTCATATTCTCAAGGAATTGTATCCATCTATACTATTGTATCCCTATGGTATGCCTCAGAGGCAGCTTTGCATGACGTTAATGAATAGTGCAGTGTCTGTAATATGGTTCCAGCAATGGTACATATATTTGATTAATCTTAGCTATCCTAATTGATTCTGGATCTGTGATCATGTTGCCATGGATTGCACAGCACGCAATCAGAGAATTGAGGTTTTTGGACGCAAGGGAACATTATCATTTTGAAAGATTTCATTCCCAAAATTATATTAAATTATTTCATTCCCATACATAACTATGCAATTTTACAAAAAAAAATTGACCTTCTACCTCACTGGATCTGACGTAGAGGGTCTATTTATCTCTGAAAAGAAATAAAAACAGAAAATGACGATGATAATGGGAATTGAGCGGTTTCATTCGGTCATTTTCGGATACATGAAATCTCCAACAGAGCAAGTCATTTCCCAGCCATTGAGAGCATTCTCTATCCAGTCTGTATAATGTAATGTATAATGTGAAGGATTGTAAGTAAATTAAGTTTGGTAACTTACCCTGAAGTAATGGTGAGCGCACGAGATGCAGCACTTCAGGGAGAATAGCATGTGAAGGCCCAATCAAAGCAGTAGGAAGTAGAGTGGCAATGGAGGTGAGTAATGTCAGCGTTAGCTGAGCTACGTGGAGATCTGCTTCACTCAACAATGGAGGCAGCTCTGATGTCACCTGCATTGAGTGTAAGGAGTACTTTAAAGCACAACTTCATACAATTGAACAATAAATATGAACAATAACCAAATATCCACTAAAGGCATGATCTTAATTCATCTCTTTAATGAGTTCGTTATCTTAACTTACTCTATTCACCTTCCTGGCAGAGGTGCATCAGGATGGCCTCAGTACCATGATGGTAAAAATGCATGCACATCATTTGCTAAGTAATTGTAACCACATAAAAATAATTTAAAAATTGAATTGACTGAATTTCTGCGGAGTAGTCTTTATGGAATTTGATGACTCTCAGAGTTCTATTTTAATTAATGCTCATTTTTTGGGGAACAAATTAAGTATGTAACTTACTGTGATAGAGAACATACCATTAAAAATTCCACAGAGAGAAATCCTTGGACAATTAAGTGACTGCTTAGTCATGATTACCAAGAAACTTAATTCATTGACAGACAGCATTGCATACCTCATTAAGAAGTTCATTGGTGAGTGCAGATCCATAGTTCTTGACTAGTGTATCCAAAAGGGTCAGAGTGCTCAATTTCAAAGCCCTTTGGTTCTTCCTCAGGAAAGAGCCCAAAATAGGGACAGCTTCAGCCTTGAAGAAAAAATACACATGCTGGAGAGATACTGCCTATGTTTCCAATTCCTCATGTCATTAATCAAGTTCTCAATAATAAAAACATTGAGAATTTTAAGTACTTAAGCACACGGCAAAAATTTTCATGGTTACATGATTTAATTGTTACAATAGTGGTGCATTTTTCACCAAATACAAAATAAAAAAAAGTGAAGATATTCAGTATTCATAAAGGTTTTTTTTAATGAAACACCAGAACAGCACTAGTCTTATGTTAAGGAAAAACGTATGCAATAGATAAATTTTAGACGCACAAAGTGCAAGTGCACCTGGAGCCAAGTGGAGTGCATAATTTTCACTATAACATAAAAATTCCACTAATCATAACTGAAAATACAGTAGATAAATACTTACCAGGATTGGTGACAAGTCAATATGCAGAGGAGAGCCAGCAACTTTTGTGAGAGCCTTAACTGTGGTTAAACGAGTGATTTCATTTCGCAGACGATCCAAGAATATAGGCAAACAAGTGTGAAGTTCGCCCTAAAAAAATAAAATGTAAATTGACAAATTCTACATGGTTAATGGATGATTTACCTTAATTAAAGAGGCAACCATGAATTCACTTTAATGAGATTGTTCACTGTGGTTTAAATGTAATTCAAAATAGCCATAAAAACTTCCGTTAAAATATTTCCAGAATTTTGACCCATATGAAAATTTCCAGCATACACTTAAAGCATAAAATACTATCACTTACTTGCAAATAATCACCAAGGTTGCAAATGATTTGACCCATGCATGATATAGCACGCTCCTTCACTTCTTGGTCAATGTCAGCTGCTCTCAAGCGCACCAATGTGCATCGGTATAGCTCTGCTGTGAATGGTGTGAAGTCAAAACCCTTGGGCTCATCTGAAAAAGGCACAATAATTTATTAAAAACAAACTAAAATATAAGAGTTAACTTTATTCTTATTATTTTGGTGGCTGAAAACCTGACAATAGAAAACCAAGAAAGAGCTAATATATGTTACCTTTATTCTGCGCATTTTACGTTAGTAGAATATTTACAGTTTTTTAGAAATAATAGCAAACAAATAATATGCAAACCAAAAAAAAAAGAAGATATTTTAATAATTAAGGTTTCTCATCAGCAACCTATCTTTGCTAGTGTGGTGACAATGCCAATGGATACAAAAATAATATTATTGCCTATTGTTAATGTCAGACAGCAGCATAAGCTAAAATGACCTCCATAAATCCAACACTGAACTCTGACCCTGGTAAATACTAAATTATATAGAATCTACTGTTAATCAATGCAAAAACTACTCACAGATCATAAGATAAGGTCTTTGAATAAAATGCATTTGGTTAAGAGCACTAACCAAAATTTTTTACTTCCTTGGATCAAAATAGGATAAGTCCTTGTACAAGTTCTTAGTGGTCACATTTTCTGTGTGCAATAAGCATAAACAATTAAATGGGTGCCATGACCTTCCTTATCTTCCTTCATTATTATAAGGAAAAGCTTTAACTTTGATTTTATAATGGTTAACAAGTAAATACTTATTATTTTTTGCAACACAAAACTAAAATAACTGTTTGCACAGGGATTGCATTTCTAATACTTGAAGACTAATACTAAAGACTTGCTCATTAGTTAACTTACCCACCTTAGACCATCACAAAAACTTGAAAAATACCAGAATTAAAACGGGCTGTGCATTTTTTTTGCAATTCAACTTCTGTCGACAAGAGCACTTCCAACAATTTTACTCAATTAGCTCAATACTCTTGAGAATTATTCTCATACACCAATTAAATCACATTCCCAGAAAAAAGTTTCAATTTTACTCAAGGTGTCCATTATTGACAAATGGATTGAAATAATTAACTTCACTGAGATGAATAAAAATAAAAAATTTACAGACAACCATGAATGCTTCAAAAAGCAATAAAAATACAGTGTGTCCTCGTTTAACGTCGTCCCGTTTAACGTTGTTTCACGATAACGTTGTCCAAAAATTGAAACCCTTGATCATTTAACGTCGTTATTGCTTCGCGATAACGTTGTTCAAATTATGCGCGGCGAAAAAAAATGAATGGCGAATAGGACGCAAGCGCCTCTTATGTATAGTAAATATTACTATATTAATGCGATTGGTAATTTTCGCTCGACAGAAAAGGTTGGCGTGGGTAGCGTATGTTAAATATGCGTCTGAGCGAATAATTATCGCCTCATTTACCCATTATCCGTTTATTTTTCTGATGCCAACCGAAAAAAATGTCCACGAAGAAGAGTGGCTATCCTGGCGGTTCTTCAGACGTGAAGAAAAAACGGCGATATTAGAACAAAAACTTGGTATTATTAAAAGAATTGAAGAAGGTGCAACTGCTGGAGAGATCGGTCAAGTTTTAGGTTTGCAGGTCGAGTTTTTACAATTAAAATTTCTTCTGTTACTGAAAATATCGATGTTTCGCCATTAAAATACTTTCTTTTTAGTTTTTATATTTCATTTAATAATGCCTTCTTCCCAACCTTTTCGTTATGAAAATTCGTTTAGTTTCGAATGAATCGTTATCATGCTGAAGTGAATAATCGGTAATGAATGTTTCTCGCGATTTCCGCCGGGTTAAAGAATTATATCATCACGAAAATTGACTCGCCCTTCATCCTCGTGCTTCCGAGTGTCAGATTCAGATTTTTTTCGTTTTGGCCTGATTCAGGTGTCTCCCGATTGGTCACAAAGTCTGCTTAAAGTTACGGCTCCGATAATTGGCCTCCTTGGATTCTCGCCCGGGAAATTCTGGATTCTTCACGAAGAAATGGATTGTTAGGAACATGGCTAGGAACCAATTTAAATTTTTTACATTGTTTCTTATGGGAAACACTGCATCGTTTAACGTTGTTTCGCTTAACGTCGACTTTTTCAGGAACGAATCAACAACGTTAAACGAGGACTCACTGTAAAAGGAACAAGTGCTGTTATCAATAGAATGACATACAAAAACATCACAGTTTACAGCTAAGCACAACTTTAAATAGGAGATGCATGATAATAGGGAAGTGCACTATTTTTTTTTTATTGCTGAATTTGAAAGTATAGCCTAAAAAAGAAACATTAGTATAGTCACTTTTATTTCCTGCATCTGGGGTATGCACTTTAAAACGTTTTGAAAGTCGGAAAATTTCATGTTGCGCTGAAACACAGTGCCTCCATCTTGATTGAGATGTGACGTCACAAGGCAGTAGTCACCAGTGGAGTATCGCTGTATTCCGTCGCCTTCTTTGGCGCAGCGAGAGTTTCCGGGAATCGGTGGAGTTTGCTTCCTAAAAATGTCGTCTAATACCGAAAACATGAATTCAAAATAGATTTATAAATGATTTTTTGTTCCAAATTTCATCTCAACGCCAAAACAAAAGCCTGGAGAAGATATTCATTCCCGTGCCTTAAGCACAAGCTATACGGAATAAATGGTTCAAGGCTGCTCCTGAGTCTTACCTATCGATGATATTCTGTTTTAAAGATCATTTGAAGGTATTGTAAGATCAAATTGATATTTATATTATAATAATTTACTTAATAGGTACCTCAGTCACGTCAGAAAGTGTGTTGAGTCAAAATATACCATCTTCCGCGTAGACCTACTTAATTTATAAACTGAAAGTAGTTTGGTAAAAGAAATATGGCACGACTGTTATATTACACGACTAGGCAAAATGCGTACTTTGCCCATGATATGTGCATATATGATAACAAACGATTTTTGTTAAAGTTAATCTTTATTTGTTGAAATTAGTACATTTATAGGTGATACTGATATAAAGGTACACGGCAGGTCGCGCGGTGTCATTTGTACTCCACTGGTGACGGGTTCATCTTGCTGATCTAAAAAAATTAGCTACAATACCTCGAACTTTGAAAACTCGAAATATAGGCAGTCAAAGTACATTGTAGGAATACACGAGAACATTCTAGCCCAGAATATACGTACAATGTGGAAATCCTTGGTTTTCAAAGATTGACATATTTTATACGCCAGCGCGCCCGGTCCAGGGTTATCAACTTTTATTTCATCCTATTTGTTAATTGAAATTATATTTCAGACTGGTTCTTTTAGCACTGCTACTGAGGTAAACTGGTAGGTACTGAGTACAAGGTACTGAGGTAGGTACTGAGTAAGTAAACTCCCTTTGGAGTAATGTGAATTACAAGTGTTCGAGATATATGGCATTTTATATTCGCTTTGTGTTCTTATTAATTATGTCTGTACGCATATTGTTGCTTGCCGCGAGCCTTTAATGGTATGTGCTCTTGCAAGAGTGGTTTTCATTTTTAATGTGGAAGTTGGTCAGTATAAGCAAAGAAAAAATTAACATTTTAGCGCACACCAACCCTTGTAGTCATCGTATCTCTGCGTTTGCAATGGCACTGCTAAAATACCTAAACACCTTTTGATGATAAAAAATTGTCTCATGTCAATGATTGCTGCAATTATAATTAATGATAAACTTGACGCCGTATGATCACAATGAAGACAACAAAAAATAATGCCGTGGCGTAGTCTAGAAGCCTGGTCCTTGCCGTGACGTAGTCTAGAAGCCTGGTCCTTAGGGAGGGAATCTTTCCTTGTAATCGTACACGCTACCACTACCCCAACCGACCCATTGGTAGGATATTTTGGATTTATATATATGACTTGCGAAAAGTAACGCATGAAAATTAATAAATTAATTACAGCCTAACTAAGGCCTTAATTGAAAAAGATGGAGCAAGGTACGTGGTCTCCCCTTGTTAGCCTCAACGTCTGGCATTTCCATGGAAGGTTGAACATGTCCTCCTTTTTCAAAAATTCGGTGACCATAAATACATCAAAGTTTGGTATACCATTTATAAATCGTTGGAATTTTCCTTCTCCCAAACAAGATTATCTTTTCTTGAACCCATCCTGGACAGCGAACCATTGCAACAACCAGCCAGCACGGAAATAAGGCTAGCATCCCATGATTCTAGTTGCGAAGGGCGAACGTTCCGGCCGGCGTGAATACATACGCAACGAATTAGTCTTGCAGAAAACGTCTGAAATAGGTTTATTAGTTTGACTCGGTTCTTACAAAAAAGTTTTGGCATGATAAACGGCATTGTGCCAAAATATACCCAGCGAAAAATAAATACCATCATCTATTTATTAAAGATTCAATGCGCTATTCGTACTACTCTTTCCAAACTTGAAGTTGACACGTAAATGAATATTAATATATTACACAATGATGAAGTCATTTACTCAAAAGAGAAGCAGCCACATATATATTCTGAAGATATTTTATGACAGCAAAAAACGGATACCCTCAAATTCTGTAATTTTTCTATGCAATAATAGTGGTAGAACTAAACGGCGTAGAAGCTGCCTTCTGCTACTGCCTTGTGGCGTCACGGCCAATATTCAACATGGACACCCGATTTAGCGGCCTTTGAATTTTTCCATATTTCGGACGGTCATCTCGAATCAAATATTCACTATTAGGATTTAAACTGTGGTTTTGCGACATTATGTTATTCTGAACTCTAATTTAAAAAATGTGTTTGGTACATTTGAAACACTAGTGTACTTCCCTACTGTAAACATTTATCTAGTATGAAGCCACCCCTTGAAAACATCCTTCGAATGGGGTCAATTGCACATACCATGAATGAAAAATAAAATGCAAAAGTTATAACCACACCATCATAGACGAAACATCTAATATAAGTGCCACTCACCCAAAGGCCTAATCACGCAGACCATGTGAGTAAGCACAAGTAGTGCTTCCGCTGCAATCTTGTAGAATGGATCTGAGACAGCAGCAACAATTGGCGGCAACAAAAGATGAACATAAGGATGAAATGCTTCAGCAGGATGAGAAGTGAGCAAGCAATGAACAAAGGAGAGTCCATCTATCTTCATATTGCTGCTAGAATTCTTTTCCCTGTAGATGAAAATTTCATCGAAAAAGATGTAGAGTGCAATACTTACTGAAGATTTTGGATATTCATGCATGAAAACATCAAAATATAAAATAAGTCAGAGTTATTTTAAAACAGAAATGGTTGGCCCTAATATTACTTTATGTGTTTAATTTTCACTGAAATGTTACACCGAAAAAAAGAAAGAAATGACACCCCTTTCAGCCATGATTGTATAGCTCCTTCTAAAAGGCAACGTTTAGCCATATCAAACAAATGATGACATGTACATTATTACTTTGTGCCTCAACTTTTTTAAACTCAAAGTGCAATAATGTAGAGGCTAATTTCTCTTTTTACTTGGTCTTACTAGCTTCTAACATGAACTAAGTTTGTGACCTGCCCATAAATTATCCTTCAAGTGAGTATATTGCAATACTTGATGTTGGTTTTCTATTGAACTTCAACACAATTTTACTTATTTTTAAGCGTAGTGGATTCACAAAGATTTTAGAGGGTCTCAACCGGATATGTCTTCATGCAAATCCTTTCACACTTGCATTACCTTCTAAATGGACCATGAGGGTCTAACTTCTAACACCATGAGCCTTGGTGAAATTACCAAGGGAATATAGAAACCTGGACAGGGTGTCCAGCCAATTAAAAGCAGAAAAATTCATGCATAATTCCAGGTTTTCCACGGAAATTTTACAAAATTTCAGGTTAATCCTACATGATTACTGAGATAGATATGAATTTTAAAACACCCAAAACTATTTCAACACTCATATTTAATATTATATTTATGCATTATTTTTACATTTATAAATTAAAGACTTACAATTAGTAAGGTAAAATTTTACACCTAATTCATGAATATCTTACTTGGGCGCCTCAAGAAATTTGCCATAATTTGAAGATTTAAATAGATAAATACATGTTTTCATAAAATGCAATTTTAAATACAGTTAATGCATTGTAAAGCATACATGTAAAGAAAATCGCCTTCAATAAATTACAACAAACACATTTTAGGCCAGAAACTGGATATTGGAATGGCAAAATTTTATGTGAAATAATTCAGAATTAAAAGATCATGACATTACAGGTTGAAGAGCAAACATTTATGAATAATTCATGGATAATTCCAAGGACTAAAAATTCACAAGTACTTCCCGATTACTTCCAGTGCCGGTTTTCCCAGGCCCTGGTCACCCTGCTGGAAGGTGTACAGTTCTGTAACTTACCGTGGGAAAACCAATGGCACACAGTTCCATTCTTGGTCATATCTGGTGATTTTTCCGGGTATTCTTCCACGTTTATCCATTTTGTAGGACAATATTTTGCCAACGTTCCAGTTGGCTTCCTCAGGTCCACTGAAGTGTCGATGCAGAAAGTTGTTCATCTTATATACGGCATGAAGACGGCTACAATCTCTCCAGCGCATGGAAAAGGGTCTTCAAAGATCCTGACCAATCAGGGCACACCTCCACAAAAAAGGCGGCAAATGGGGTGTATATAAGATGAACAACTTTCTGCATCGACACTTCAGTGGACCTGAGGAAGCCACCTGGAACGTTGGCAAAATATTGTCCTACAAAATGGATAAACGCGGAAGAATACCCGGAAAAATCACCAGATATCATCATAATCTCCGCGGAAGCCTGCTTGAAAAATCCATTCTTGGTCCTTGGGAATTTTTTCCATGGCAATTAATGTGAGTCAATAGGCATGTGTTTGTTTTACCAATGATGATTCAAAAACTTGTTTTATACCCTGTAGTTGGAACACTTTTGCCTCATATTTGTCGTGGGTAAAATGCAATTTTATAAAGAATGTACATGGAGGTAAATAAAGAAATACTAACCCCAAAGAGTACTGAATTCCTGGAATCAAAGCAGGAATATGATCAGAGAGTGCTCCAGGTAGTACAGCAACCAATTCTTTGAGTAGAGAGAAGCAGTCCTGGCGAGTACGAATGCTTTTTTCCCTCATCTGACGATGAACTGCATTTACAATTGCTGGGACCTGGAAAATTATCAGCTTGTTAGCATTTTAACAACTGGAAAACTAATACAAAATTACATCCTAACGACAAAATTATATCCCTGGCATGTTAAAGCATACTACCATCCATTTGGGTCCATGGCATTTGGACGATCTTGTTTGGATACGAAATTGCAAGATTTGGAAATACAGCACCAACAATTTACTGAGTCACCTCATAGCTGTCTGAGACTGACAATCAAAGTGATAGAAAGATAAAATTCCCACAATTGTAGATCTCAAAACTTAGATAAAGAGTGAAAAATTGGGAGTCGGAACCTAAACATCCCACTCTTGGCAGGAAATAGTCACATACCTGCTGCTGCAACATAGAAATAGGGCCTTCTTCATGGTCCATGGAGTCTGGATCCAGGGACAAGTTCACTGCTGGCCGTGTCTGCCTTAACAGAGCCATGTATGCATGAAACACATCTGATTTGACATTCTCTTCTCTCTCTGTCAATGTAATTAATATAAAACAAAATATCATAAGTTTCAGATCATCAACTTCAGTATACAGTTGAGCATTTAATAAAATATTTAAGAAATTATTTGTCCTGAATAGATTTCTTAAAATAATTTTAATAAAGGAATAATAAGAACAAAATGCTATCAATATAAATAAGTAACTTCATATGTTTCTAGTAACTTCCACTTGATATGAAAAAAAAAAAGTATGGAGTAAGAGAATAGATATACAGCAGGTGGAACATTTTACACCTAGGGAACCTTTTCTGTCATAACCTTGATGTAGCCATATAAAACCTGAATCACCAGATCAATTACTAGTTTCTTCCTAGGACAACTCTTATTGACGAAAAAAGACTTTCAATCTCATCCGATACCTAACAGATAATGGCAATGATATGAAACAATATTACATTCTACTCGGACAATAAAGGAAAATTTTAAAATCTGTAATTGCTATTCATGCATCCACATTTGAGACCAGTATACCTTTAAATCTGGCAATGAGTGCCGGAGAAATAGTACGATAGAAATCAGGAAGCATCTCGTGACGTGTAGAAATCACTGCTTCCAGGCACTTGGCTGCAGACCTTCGAACCTGAATGAAAAAATAAAGGATTTTTTTCAAAATAATGATTTCACAACAGAGCATTTCCTAAACTGAATAAGAATCCTCCTATTCAGGAATATTTTGAAAATATTTAACTGCAGGATTTGCTTTTGCACTGCGGAACCATGCATTCAGCTTATTTTCAACATTAAGATAATTATGACAATGGCCAAGAAATGTTTAATTTCATTAAAATAAACATCGGTTTTATTGGTTTTAAAATTTTGATGAGGCTAGTTTCCCAATGAACTATGTGAAGGAAATTTGTTCTGCTTCAATAAAAAATTTAAGATTTACATAAAAATAAATTCTAACGAAAACAATAAAACAATTGGTAACTATGGGTAAGTTTACCTTCCAACTCATGTCATCATCATCAGAGTATTCGTCATCTTCGTCATCCTCCTCTCCATCTTCCTCAGTGTCCATGCGCTGTCCGTCACCAGGCCCATCAATGTCATCTCCATCTCCATCATCATAGTTGTAGTTCGGATCATAAGTCACGTAACGTAGACAGAGATCGGTGATCTATATGAAGAGTGGAAGTAGAATGCCATAAACAAATTTTATTTTATAGAAGAGAAGAAAGATGAAAAAATAGAAAACACAAACGATGACATAAAACAATAACTCACATACAGTGGTTGATAAAAAAATTGGTGAAAACCTCAGCTCAAATTTCAAGAGGATACTGAGGTTTATAGCTATAGCACCCCATTTTTATATTTAGCCCATAGTTAAAATATCATGTCAATGTCAATCTGTTTTTCAGAAATTTAGCATTTTAATCTCCCCTGTGAATGCACACATGCCATAATTGCTAGCGCAAAAAATAATATTTCTAATTAAGCAACCAATGATGATTGTCATTGTTATTATACAAGGAGCGCGACCATCATCCAACAAATTGTTTAAGAACTAAAAACTCGACATGTCCCATGGCACATCGGCCTACTGTTACACATTTAACAAGCTTCCACCCGAAGTTAAGACAGTAACAACTATGTCTCTCTTCAAATGCAAGCTCCATGAGTTTCTTTAGAAAAACTCATTTTATTCTGTGGATGAATTTCTTTATCTATAACATTTTTTTCATTTCTGTTTTTGCACCTCACTGGACATGCCCTATATTTGCAACAACATATCAACAAACTAATAAATAATAAAATGATAAATCTTTGAGACTTAAGAACAGTAGGAGTCAAAAATTGTACCGATTCCACCACCAATGCTTACTTCATATGTACCCAAATAATATAAATGTACACAATTCTCAACAGTCAGTCAATTTGAAACTTACACTGCGGACGTGAGGTGTAATTTCCTTCGGGCATCGGTGCACAAATGCCTCAAAAGCTTGCAGGCAGTGTTCTCGGAGCTCATCATCATCCTCTTGGGCATAACGAGCGACCAATGGAACAATCCTTTCAACGTGCTCTCCAAAGCGATGACCAGCCTGACGACTGAAAAAATTTAATGCCGTCAACTCATATGGACATAAACACTGCCATTCATCTGCACTTGACAAATTTAAACAAAACAGATGATATATGAGCCCAGGTAAAAATATGATAGTTGTAAAATAGAATAAAATGAAGAGACTTCCAGCAAAACACCCTCCAGCAACAGTCATTGTGACCAACATTTTGAAGTTTTATACTTATGAACCAAAATTAAACAATAGGATTTCGATGACATTTTTGATTGATTTTACTTTTGACTACTTCAGAGAATAATTAGCTGAAGTATGACTGCATTTCACCCCATACCATATTCTTATATCAAAATTAAAATTGTGAAGTGCAAACTATATTTATATATACTTATTAGTGTATGGAAGGTGTGCTTATAGGAAAAAGCCACAAATATTTTGCAAAAACTTCTCCCCTAAATCCATTGTAAGCAACAGCAAAGTTCAAGTCATAATTGTACATGAGGCCATTCTCAAATGTTTAATTGTTATTCCACATTTATTTAAAGTTCAATTTAGTAATGAGCATTTAAATTTACCGCATCTTTGAGATTATTTAAGATTCTTTCTAGTGATAGTGATTGTGATATCTTTTTTAATGATTCATTAAAATGTCTTCACAAAAAAATGTCATCTTGTGGGTAAATTGATACCTGCATTGCACAAGTGCTCAACAATCGCCCATCAATTCAAATCCGCTCATTTGGAGCCGAAAAATACTCATACGGTCAGCTGGCAATAGCCAGAGCACAAATGCTTGGGTAATTGGAGGTGAGTGTTTATGCTCCGGCTACTGCCAGCTGAGCGCATTCAGAATGTTGGGCTCCTAGATAAGCAGATTTGATTCGGAGGGCAATTGTTGAGGGCTTATGCAATGAAGGTATCGCAATGCTGCAGGTACCTATTGTGTCATTGTCTACATAGCCTAATATTACTCATCATAAGTTGGTTTTGTATTTTTTTATTGTGAATAGGAAAAACTCTAAGAAATAAAGATTATGATTATAAGACCTCAGGAATGCAAGTTCAAAATTTTGTGAGTTGCCTAATGAATTCTTATAGAAAAATATACATAATTTCACCAAAACAATACCTTGCATTAAGATGTCATCCATTTGCTGAAAAACATTTCCGGTGAAAAAATATGATTACATTTCGTTTTATTATTAAAATAAAACATCCTGATTTTAAGCACCATGACCACTAAGTCCCATTTCTGATACCAAACAACCAAGGAAAGTTAGAGCTACGCATAATATCAAAACGCTTCAGTCATAAACATTTTGTCACCTACAACTATATGACAAAGTTCAACAAGAATAGCGGGATATTTCTGAGACAAACATTAAATAGGTGATTAAAAATAGCTGAGAAATCTATATATATGTTCCACACAGGCAAACTACAACATGAACTTGTCAGTTTTAAAGTTCTCAGGAAAACCATGGTTCTACTGTTCTAACACTTAAAAATGTAATAAACTGACCATATAGATGCAATGCACTGAATATGGGTTCGAGTGGTTGATGGCTGGCTGTTAGTTGACAACTCTTCAAGGAGAAAGTCAATTAACTTGGTGTAAAGTTGATTATTGCAGGACATGACCAAATGGCTCAGTGCCACTATTGTCCTGAAAGAAAGGGAAGAAAAAAAGGAACACCCATTAAAGCAAGTAAAAATGAAATTGCTAGCACTCTATAAATGGTAACACAATTGGTATCACTTTCTGAATCATACAATAAATAACTACAAACTCAATTGCTTGAAAAAAACACTACATTGACTTTACAGTTAAACCACAGACTTTTGATTTTAAATTGAGGACATATCCTAATACTAAATTCCCTGATAAATAATTTTTCGAAGAGTGATGGAGATAAAATAGATCAACTAAGTAATGAGGAAAGGCTGAGAAGAGTGGGAGAAAAGAGAAGACCTATAAAAACCTAAAGAGGAAGACGGGACAACTTTGTATGCCACATTACGAGACATGATGGCCTGATGAAAACAATCATAGAGGAACAAGTGGAAGGGAAGAAGAGCAAGGGACATTATATGGGACAGGTTATAAAGGATAAAGAAGAGAAGACATACATCCCAATGAAAGACTAGCAGATAATAGAGAGGAATGGAGAGCTGAGTGAAACTAACATTAGGAATGTTGAATTACGATGATGATGGCAATTTTTATCATTCACCCACTCAGCACCTAGCTTCTGTATTAGATGTACATGCAGCAGATTTATAATAAAAGCATCAACAAGGAATCAAAGCTCCAAGTCATTGTAATACTGGCTTTTACTCTTAACTGCAACTTAAACTTCAATAAGCATTCATCACATGATATTTTCTCACAAGAGTGTCAAGATATTAAGTTTGAGGTGAAAATGAAATCAATACAAAAATATGAGACCATAAGTTGCCATTGAGCGGTGTAGTGTGGCACAGTTTCAAGAATTAATTACCGAGGATGGGAACTTCTCGGTCATGAAGTCAGGAAAGAGATGTGAAGGTGAAGAATGCAGGGGTTGGAGGGCAGAGAAGCATCAAGCCAAATAGATGGAAAAGGATGGTGTGGATAAAGAGGGGAGTTAACTCAGGAGTTGTGCCAGGTTTGTACAGGATACACTGGTCAGCAAACAGACAATCAGAAAAGAATCAATCAATATATATTAATCCTGCACCTTTCCCACACCACCAATTCATTGATTTGTATTTGTTCCACCATTATCTGTTCTACTCCCATGTGAATTCAGCTTAGACCATTGCTGAAACTAAATGAAGCCGCAAATGCACCCCATTTGGAAATTAAGTCTTTGGAGCTGTAAAATAAACATGAGTGTGACAGTGATGTCATCATACACTCATTTCAGATGGTATTCCTGGGCCACATTGTCAAGGTCATTCTCAATCTCGAAGAGTGAAAAGAAAAGGTGAGCAACACTGACAGATGACAATCAGCAAGGGTAATGTTGCTCACAAAAATATCTGCTTCCTAAAGTGCCTGAATCCAAGAATTAAAATATGAAAAAGGCACTTTTCAATGATGTTCACTATAATGAGCAATATTCCATGGACTGTCTGCACTAATTACAAAAGGCTTCCCCTTGAAGGCAAAAAGTTAGCTTTCTTGATGATGGGCACTCATGAAATAAAACAACCAACAAGAGAACTATAAATATTAACTTTAAAAAAATAAGCAAGATTATATCATGAACACAATGAGCTTAATACAAATGCACAGCAAAATACACAAGAACTCCAAGGAAACCTAGCTCTTTAACACCGATTTCAAACATAGGATACCACTTTATTCCAATGAGTCCTTCAATTGAAGGAACAAATAAATTTTTAGATATAGAATAACATACAAGAATGGATGTACTGCACTTGTTCTATTTAATAGAGGGATACATAAATTTACTTATAATCTTAGGATCCAGAAGGTATATGCATAAATTTCAGTGCAAACTTAAAGATGTATATTAGTAAAATGCTGAATAGAACATAAAAGAGAAGCCTACCTCTTGCGCACAGCCTGCCTAGGAGAAGAGAGCTGGGGTAACAGAGCATCCAATATAGTTGGGTGAAATGACACCAGGAGTCCACCAAATCTTGAAAGTAAATCAGCCAAGATGTCGAGAGCCTCCAACTGCACAGAAACATCTTCTCGCTAAAAGTAAGAAATTAGAATACACCATTGATGAAATGAGATTTCTCATTAAATGAATAGCAGATAAAGGCAAATTAATACATATGAAGGAAGTACATCAATTACTGACAGATAGAGAGGTTTTATTTATTGGTAGATAAATAGATGAGAGTACACAATGTGGGCACTTCGTCCATGGAAATTAATGAATTTTATTCCACAAGATGGAAAATCATTCACATGACTAATTGGTACTCTTCAACCAGGAACAATCCAGTCTTTCCTTTTAAATTCATACAATATTACAATACTTTTAATCCAATTGGTTTCTACCCAATAAGAATCCAATTGGATTAAATTCTAAATTCGATTGGATAAAATTATTAATTATTCTGTCAAAAAATATAACTTTTTGACAGAATTATTAATGCTTTTCAAGTTTATGCTATCAGTAAAGGCTATATAGGTTCTTCACTGGATGAAATCGTTGTCGACATAACAAGAATTAACTTGGCCATAACCTAAACAAATTAAAACTGGACGGTGATTTTTGAACTTTTCCAAAGAAAGACCCAATTGTTTCCACTTTAGCCCAAGTCAAATCAGAATTAACACAAAAAACAGATCTGACCAGACTACACACACAGAAGAATGGAGACAACTGAAGTTCATAGCCATGGATGGGAATCAGCTTAGCAAGTTACTTTGATCAAAGTAAGGGAAAATCTCAAACTCAATGTTGTCCTGTTGATGTGGTCCTGTATGCAAAACCAACATTGACTACATCTATTGACATGACACCCTAAAAATGTAGTGGACTGAATTAGACGATAGTAAACTCGTAATGGTACTTAAGCTTTAACGGAGAATTCAACTCAGGGAAGAACTTAACACTGGAACACCAGTGCAGTCCAGTAATTTTAATTTGGTAAATACATATATTCCAAATTGCCACCCCTGCTTTACTTTTTTAGCATAAAAGAATAGACTAAGATGACTTTTGCTAAGGTTATGAAGGCTTAATTAGGTACTAGGATTTCAGGATTAGTCAATTAGCTCTAACTTGCATGCCGGAGTAGTTATTTTAACCGAAGGTACAATGTGTAAATATCAATTGCATTATTTTTTGTAATTATTTATCATTCACTGAATGAAAAATAATTACATTCCCAATAATTACATCTGATTGTAACTAGACATCATATTTTATGGATTTCAATAATAATGGCATTTTACTCTCATACGAATATACTCTCTCATACAGAGGCATGGCATGATACATACACAAGAGTTAGGGGTAGTAGGATTCCAAAAATTTTATATCCCGGCATTTTAGGAATTTCTTTCTGTTTCAAGATTGTCATTTTTTATTATTATTATGCTGAGACTTATAAAAATGCATACATTTCTCAATGAAATTTCTAAATATAGTTACCTAGCGAAATTGGTTAGATTTTGATGCTTGTACACATTCATTCAAAAATGTACCATGTAATGTCACCGATTGATGTAAAAATAGAGGAAAATGGAAACTGCCATACAACCTAGCAAAGTATTAGCTCTCAGCATTCCTTATAGTTGCATTGTGTTACAAGTGTAATAAATTGCTGTTTGAAAAATATAAACTGGTTGTGATAACCTACAATGAAGAATCTTGTGGGCAAATGTTAGGCAATGCTGAGGCAGAGCATTAGGGGTGTTTACCACAACTACTCAACATAATTTCATGAGCTGTGAAGAAAGCTCAGAAGTGATGGTGCAACTCATTCAGGAAAAATAGCAATGCTAAGTTTCTGAAAACAGAATTAATACTGCAAGAACCATACAATATAGAGACAATGACTCAGATGAAGAAAGCAATGATGGACCAATTCATTGATTGATAGTGCCTCACAAAAACTTCACTCCAGAACATAGGATGGTATCTCACTTCTCAGTTCATTATAAAAATATAAAAAATGCACTTTTTCAAATATTATTATCACTACTAGTAAGGATTAACACAAACAGTTTGGTTTTTGTGTTTAATATAGAAACTGAACAGGTTTGTGAGGGATGTTTTCTCTTATTGGGAAGTTGAAAAGCAAATAAATCCATAAAATATAGTGTTGGGTAATAGGCATGATTATCAGATGCAACAGAAGAATAACAAATATCAAATGGATTAATTGGATAAGTATTGAAGGAGTCCCATGCCTAGAAGCATTTTTATTTATTTTTCTGACACAGTTGCTGCTAAGATGAAAAACTTCATATGAATGCTAGTGTTTCTTTTACAATGGTATAATATTTTTCTGTAGCCCTCATTTAAGTTATGCGACAATGTCATGATGTTTGTACCTTCGCCGTCCTATGGAGTGTGAAAGAAAAGAGAAGGCTTCTGAATAAACAAAGAAAAAGAGAAGTATTTAATTGGCCAATTAATAAGAAAACGTAATCTGATGAAGATAACCATTGAAGGACAATTGATGTTTTTCCATATCAGCTCCTGACTGTTTCCATGGAAATGATGTTCCATATTATCCAATTTCAGATTTGTAGTTCATTTATGACAGTGCACCGTTTGTCAACTGATCTCAAGGCTAGGTTCAAATTCTGGTTTCCGCCAATGGAAAAGGCTTGCTCCCCAAACTATTAATGTTTAAAACTCGCAAGTCTATGACTAATCTGGGATGAACTCGCTCGGTCTTTTTCCAACACAACCAAGAGCTGAGTTGATGCACTGAGTGAGTGAGAACAAAACGAGGTCGAGAGCACACAACAGACTTCACTGCATAAACATCTCTGATATCTTTAAGGCCAAGGAATAAGATGCCTTTAAGAGAACCCATAGAGAAACGCTTTCATGTATCAATGACTATTCAGCAAATATAAAAATTTAGCTCACTCTATAAAAGCTACCAATAAAGCTTATCATTGAACTGTATAATTCCGTTAATCATTGAATTCATGCCAAAAACTCTTTTAAACTGAGTGTCTTATCCCCAATCTAAGTCATCAATGACAAAAAGTAAATGAATAATTATCGGAAAATGGTTAGTCACATACACACATTTGAAATCCACTCTTAAAAGTTAACTAATTACTTCCCACAAACCTTGCTCAACTTATGGAATATTGTCACAAGAAACAATAATTTCTGAACATTTTGGTGCAATCAAAAATTTTTCAGTTGAAATACGTTCCCCAAGCATGTGTATAGATATATTTCCTTGGGGGAAGGTGTACAACTCTGTGATTTTACCGTTGGATGATACTAATAAGGAACTAAATTTCACACTATACCTTTGCGATGCATATAGAATGTTAGTGAGGAGTACTGGAAATTTAAATATTTTACTCCCCTAGTATTTCTTGATCAGGGCGGGCTCAGATACCCTTGACCTACTCCCTCCATACTTAGGTACAAAAGCCTTCATGACCCCATGATAGATACCAGATATGCTCCACGAATGGACATCACACAGTATGAAATTAAGGGTCGAATTCAATTAATAGAGGGGAATAGATATATTAAAAATATCAAATATAACATCAGATCAGTATATCGATCAGAAATGGGCACAATATATGATACAAGACGAAACATCTATCATTAGTACCGAAAATAAAATAGAAATGGACAAAGAATAGAAGAATCGTTTAAGTGAAAAATGAGGGAAGTATCGAGTTCAATGAAAACATGTAAATAAACTAATGTACAATTTTCGAAATTATTCTACACAAATAATACGATTTAGTTTCAATTACTCAATATACCTTAGCAATGGCACCGCTAACTCGACCAGTGATTCTCCTGCATATATTTGCAGCCAGAGGGCCAGAAGCCAGAGGCAATTCACCGATTACGGTCTTCAATCCAATGGAGGAAATATCCCTCAGCTGCTCCCTTTCAGAAACCATGTTGGTACATAATGCATCGACCATCGTTTCCACCTGGTATTCTTTAACTTTATTCACTAATGGCCCAAGACTGAAAAGAAGGAAATTGAAAATTATTGTTGCATTTTAGGAATCACAATTTTGTGATTGAAAGCCTGAAGCATAGCAATTAATTATAATGCGATATTACTCAATCAATTAGGTTAGAATTAGGAGCAGCATACTGAAGACAAGGTAAAATAATAACAATAGTAAAATACAAATGACGGTGGTAGGAATAACACTAAGTTGATCGAAGTAAATAACTCATGCTATGATTAATTAAGATGGGATGCTGGATGACATACCACTTCACAGCTAAATTCTGAACTTCTCCGTTTTTATCTTCCAATAACCGTAGAAGCATCTTTACAACCTTACGTTCAGAATCATCATCTAATTTTATGCTATCTTTTTGAAGCTCTGACATTAGATCATTTGTTGCCATGAATCTGAAGTCTTTATCACTGGATGTCATCTGGAATTTTGAAATACCATCCATTATGTAGATAAACAAAATCATTATGAAGAGAAAAATACATTTGCGAGGTAATATTTCATCAAAATTGGCATGTTTTAAATGCATGTATTGTAATAGTGTAGGACATACATGGTAACAACGGAGCTGTACTCAATTTCACTCACCTTCTCCAGAAGATTGGCTATTTGATATGATACACTAGCCATGATGTATTACTGGATTGGCTTACACAATTACACTTTTTTAAATCCTTAGGCTGAGGGTAATCTACAAATAATACGTGGGGTTTCACCGGCTTTACGTTACATGAGCCGCTTAGAACTAGTTACTCCATACGCATGCGTGAATATAAATAACTCTAGACTTAATAAAATTTCTCTCATTCCTTTAGCATGAATCTCTCATTAATCCACAACTGCCCTAATTAATAAATACAAATTCAAATTTTAGCAATAACCAGTCCACACATCCACCTAATTCCAATTCAGCTTGATCACCTAACTTGACAGCAATTGAAGACGCATCAAAGTCAAATTCACAATGCGCACTGTTCAGGATGAAGAACCGGAAAGTTGAAGTATGATGGCAACACAGATGTCAAGTTTTCTTTCGCAAATTGTTAAAAATTGGCGTTAATACGGCATATAAATCTTCAATTTCAATGTGCGGTGGTCAATGGATCGTTTTAATCCGGGTTTCTTCTCTTCCGCATCGATTTTAATCAATACCTAGACTGCCGTTCTGCGACAAGTTTGCAGCGTCCCATTGATAAAATTAATTCTTTGCTCAAATTTGGAAGCTTTAATTAGCCAGAAGTAAGTAATTTAGTTATTGAGGATGTTGATTTTACGGATTGTTTAATTTTTTACTTGGATGAGTGGGTACGGCGGGTGTGATGAACATGAATCACGCACGTGAGGCTATGATTGCGGCTGGAGCATGCAGAAGGATATCGTAGGCAGTCCATGCGTATGGCTATTTTTCAACCTGTTCTAGCTGGACTTTTTCGCTTGATTTTTATGGTTGGAATCTTCGTTTGAGGGAGGATTTTATTTTAGAAATATTGACTCCTTCAAAATTTCTGATCGGAATTCACTGTACTGTAGAAGTAAACATACCTACCAATCAGTCCCTCACTAACAAATTTATCTTTCGATTTAAGTGTGTTGCCTCAGCCAAAGTAATGGTTGAATTATTTTTTATCCATTACGCTATAATGTAATGTGATCTGAGGTGTGTGTTTGAAATTAGTCTCAGATGCTCAAATGAAGAGCTTCCACTGTTCACATACTTGCACTCTTTCCTTCTTTTTATCACATCCTTAACTGCCCTATCCATAGCTCATCCCTTTGACTTATAAATTGGAACCCTAGCATGAGCATCTTGCTTTTCAAGTTTCAATGGCTGGCAACAATGTCAGTTATTACCATTGTCATTTATAGTATAAAAAATAATCACATGAGATAGTCGAATTTCCGCTCATGTCAATTTTTGTGAGTGCTTGTAATAAAAGGAAGCATGGCCAGAGGATTCTAGGCGAGGCTGATGCCCTTAGCAAGGGCCCATAAGCTTTGCAAGTAATTCTATTAGGGTTATGTCTCTGTTGTGGCTTCCCGTTGGGGAAATAAAATTCTTGTAAACCACCCTAGGAGGCTACTCTGGTGGAGAGGCAGGGGTTGGTCCCTGTTGTAGAATACTATCTTGCAAACCAATGCATAAGTGTTTTTGTCTCTTCTACTGACGAGTGGTGCCAATGTTACAGCCATCTGAGAAAATTTGTAGAAAATCATTTGCTCCGTAGTTAACAGTTCTAGATTGTTCAATTTGAAGTTCACTTGCTGTTCAATTCTGTAACTTCGATCTCGTAAAACAAGTCATGCAGATATTTACAGAAAATCTTAAGTTCTTGTGATATAGAAACCATTGAATTTGACTAAGATGCTAAGGGTAATGTCGCTACAGATTCACCACTCAACATTTCTTTAATCAATATAAGATCTTATGATTAAATTAGCGTTAAAGTGCTTCAAAGGTTTTTTTAAATAACACCACTGAGTGCTTAGTTTTTAATAAATTTATTATTGTATAAAATTACCAATAAACTTGTACAACTCTATATAAATATTACCAATTGTTATTTCATGACATTCATTATGTTTCACAAAAGCATTCACTCCAAGATTTTAAAAAAATATTCCACCTGCAAGAGAAGATATTAGACATTAGACAAAATAAAATATGCGTAAAACCCATGAACTGACAAAATAACCTAGAAGATGTATGTAATTCGATGGAAAAAGTCGAATACATATGCATTATGCTCCAAGTTTCAATTTGATTTGAAGTCACCAAGCCACCATTAATCCAACTCGATACTTGGTAAGTATAATAAAATTCTGTGCAAATAAATAAAAGGGCCTTTTTAACCTTGCCTCTAACAAGGCATAGGGGATGTGAAAAATGCTGATTTTTCCTGGTAGCTTTTTTATGACAGCACAATTTTTTTCAAAATAAGTATGTACTAATACATATTTATTCAGCGTTGCTTTACCAATGAACTCCTAAAGTTAAATGCATACGTTCAAGTATGAAAAAATGTCCCACACTTGTTTCTAGGTAAATAGAATTTATAGCTATGCAATTAAAATTTATGATTAAGCAACCACATGTTAGTTATATGTTTTAAATACATATTTTATAGAATATGCAAACATACAACAGTTTATGTTGGCAAAGGTAATCATTTGTTGCAAGTTCAGCTGCTGAAACATAGGTGGGTTACTGTCGAGTCTTCTGCTGGTTAGGCTTCTTATTGCCATTCTGGGGCATCATGTAGTGGCAGTGTCTCTATGCAGTGTGCTGAGAAATTCTTTGAATTAGGCGAATTGTAGTAAAATCACTGTTTGATTGTATTGCATTTGCCTACTCTTTGGTTTCTGATTGCTTTACATTTCAATTCTCTGCTCACTAGAAGTGTAAATATCCCAGGTGAGTGCATACAGGATGTAGATCAGTGGCGTAGCAAGGGGGGGGGTTTATGGGATAAAACCCCCCTCCCCAGAGCTGGTGAGAAACTTTTAAGTTCATTCCATTTTACTTAATTTGATTAATTTACTTTTAGAAGAGTGTAAGGATTAATAAAATATCCCTCGGAAAGCCATAAAACTCACCATTTTGAACCATTTATCGTAAAAATTTTCTGGGGGAGGGCCCGCTTATCCTGGAGGGTATCCCACTCACCTGAGGTCTAGTAGCGCCTAAAACCCCCCCTAGCCTTATTTCCTAGCTGTGCCCCTGATATAGATTACCATTCCGGTCTTCTCAGGGGTTCCTTTCTATCATTTTCCTCAATGAAATGACCATCTCTGTGACAAGTGAGTGTGCCTATTAGAAATTTCAACCAGAAAAAGTGCTCAAAGTTGTATTTTATGGGCTATTTAGCCACAAGGTCAAGGGAGAAATTTTGCTGCTAAGCCTACAGAACCACCGAGAATTCTCTGGAAGATGAGATTTGATTGCTAATTTATTTTTAACCTTCCCAAATCTGTAGAAAGATGAAATTGGATTTATAAATCCTTCTGAGGAATTAATTTCTTAAAGTGGAAAGTCAGTAAGCTTATTCACAGAATATATTTTTTCAAAAAATGCTTTACAAATCAAGACTTTTTCCTACGAATAAAATTTACTTGCAAACAACATATTACTACTTTAATTATTAATTTAATTATTTACTATTAATTTATGCCTGATAAAAACCAAATAGTTTATTCTCTTGATGTTTCATCTCATTCATATCTATCCTTTGGCCTTGGGAGAAAAACTAATATTGCAAAATATAAGTGCAAAATTAGCTACGAGTCCCCATGGGAAGAACCTAGATTGACTACCTAATTCTTGAGCCACAAACCACCCTCCATTCCCTCACTGACTCGTCTTCAAGAAATGCATGGTTTTCTAGAATTTTTTTGAGAACCTGAATGGCCTGGACAGGACTGTGAAAGCCCAAGTGTGAACCATATGCATTCATTCCACCAGGGCAAATGGAGCAAAGCCTTGGTATCTCCAATCCTCTAGACTGGGAAAGAATTGAGAAGATGGGGCCCTATCGCCAGAGAGATGAAGGAGGTATTGCAACAAGGAAGTTGCTTTGTTTATCATTGAAATTCCATCAAGGGTGCAGTAGATAAACTGAGAAACGTGTCACAATTTTCCTATGCCAGTGAGCACTCTGGTTATTCCTTTCTCTGAGCTTCAGGTTAAATATGATCCGAAGTATCACCTTTGATCTGAATGCATCCACAAGGAAAGTCAGCAAAAACAATGGCCTGTCAAGCCAAAACAGGGTGGACAAGTACCTGCAGGCATGCACTGACCAGGCTGACATTTTTAAGGAAAGTAGAAATATATGCATGAATAATTAATTTTTAAATTATGAAACTGGAAAATAGCTACCTCTAATGAACCATCTTCGGGAAGGTCAGTACAGTGAACAGCATTTTTCACTTTAGTTGCACCATACTTAGCTCTAATGGACTGGGGTCTTAATTCTCGAGCAATTTCCTAGAGAAATATGGAGAGAGTATTTTATTACTGGAGCAGTCACTGATGGAATGCACTTCAAGTGGATCCACTTACAAATTAAATTTTCAATGACACTGATATTTCAACAGAGCCTGACTTTATCATTATTGTCTTCATACAAATTTTAGATTCATAAATAAAGGTAAACTTTACTTCTATACAAGGTGATAGGCACACTTGCACATTTAAAATTATATTTAATTACATTTAGTATACAACTATTGATTAAATGCATATAATCAATAGTTATGCTTCCACTTACTGGGTCTGAGGGTCCCACTAGCAATCGAAATTTGCTGACTATTTCTTCTTGGCTTTTACAAGAGGGATGCTTGATTTCCAAGGCAACAGATGGCCCCGACATTAGCTGTCCCACCATCCCCTAAACAATGGAAAATATGGATGTTAGAGATATGTACAAAGAATTCCACTTTAATTAAAGCAATTAAATTCAATTTTAATTTAATTAAACACCATGTGTACTCTAACCTTGCAGAACCACAAGCAAAAATATTAATGAAAACATAGGAAACAAAATATGTACAGTGAATCTTGCCCAAATTGCCCCCTGAATACACAGCCACTTTTTCCTGGAACCAAAATTATTTTCAAAATAAGCAATGTAAAATTAACCTCTTTTTGGGGGTCCATTAATTACACAAGGTGTTTAGTTGGTCACAACAAATTTCACGTGGGGCATCATCAAATAATAATGTAAACAATGTAAAATTACCATTAGTACATCAAACCATCGCAAGTGTCTTGAAAGAAAAGAACATTTTTTTCAAGCAAATCATTTTAAAAACTATTAAAGAGCTGTTACAGTTTCCTTAAAATATTGGTTTCATTCACCTTTTCCATGCTTAAATCTTACCTACAACTTGAACAACCATGGCTTGCCCTTTCCCCCCCCCCCCCCCCCTTAGTTTTGATCCTGGGTATGCCCTTGCTATAAATAATCACCGACAGTGATCTTTAATTGGTGCATAATTCTGAGTAAATAATTTACAGGATCATGGTTGAGAACATTATTATTAAAAGTTAGAGTTAACAATTAAAAAATTGTGCAGCTATATTTTTACAGATCATGCCGTACAAATGAATACATATTATACTTCTACTAATCTACGTCCTAAGGGTATATGTATTCAGAGGTGAGTAAAAACAAATTTTTGTGGTGGACACATAACCATTCCAAGTAGAAGGAAAGTACGAAATACCCTGCCAAATTTGCTCTAAGAAATACATCAGTGACACTGGATGCTCCGTAAAATTCAGAATAGAAGAACACAAGCATGCCGTTTCACTGGGACAATCATTGAAGTCAGTGGAAGGGGAACATGCCACTTCAGGACACACGGTTAACTTTCAAGATGCCAAAGTATCCGCCGAAGTGAAAAACTTCTAATTCCAGCCAGAGCCGGCCTTAGGGCGGGGCGACTGCCCCGGGCCCCGCGCTTTGGGGGGCGTTCGTGAAAAATATTAAAATACACGATAGTTTGAAAACGCAATTTCAACTATTACTGTATTGTTAAGTCCGTGCTAGACAAAAAATAATATTATGAAAAAGGAATAATAATGCAGTAATTTAAAGTAAAAAGCGCGCTTTTTATGTTTATTTTACGTTATAATGTTATGAACAAATATAATTATAAATTTAATTTGTATTGTACTATTTTGAACTCAACTGCGTGATGGTATCATAATGGCGTAATTACGAAGTCTGAATTTGGGAGGGGAACACATACTTAGCCAGAGAGTGGTTGGGATTCAAAATGCTCGAGTTTGTAGATGGGGTATAGAGTTTAATATTTTAAGTGAAGGGCCCCGCACTGAAGGTTCGCCCCTAGCCCCGCACCTGCTAGCGCCGTCACTGATTCCAGCTAATCTGTGAGGCATTGGAAATTAGGAAATACAACCAGAACTTCAATAGGTGCTATGGCTTCAAAATCAGCCACACATGGGATCCTGATCTGAAGATATACAAAAATAAAATGACAACTCCTTCGACCCCTCCTCTTTCAGACTCCTTTCTTCCATGAACCCTTATCAGCACCTACCATGAAAAACTATCCTTATTCCCTCACAAAAAGTGACCAGCAAAAGCCACGAAACATCGGTAACAAGCCCAATAAGTTGGCACACCTGAATAACATCATCAAAAATTGTATAAATAATTGTATCTTCATAATATTATATTTCATTTCAAACACAATTAAATTCTGGCAAGGTAAATCAAAAATATTCTCTGCAGAAAAATGAAGTAAAACAAGTATTTCTTCATTGCATGTATATGCAAAACCCAGGAAAAAGCACTTCAGTTAATTGCTGATGAAAATTAGGTATCCAATGCTAAATAAGCCACTACAATTCTACTCACATTGTGCTCAGGAATAACCCCTTCATATACTTCATAAAATTCTTGAACATCAGTCTTGTTTAGGTAAAACATTCTCATTGCTGAAATTTCAAATGAAGAATTCTGGAATTCAGAAATGATTCTACCAAGATGACCTATAAAAATAAATTCAAACGATGATTGATTAAACAAAATGAACATCAGGAAATTAAAATTTACAAATAATCTAGATAAAGAAATACAGAGAAAGAATCCTTATACAGTAAAACCTCTTTACATCGTAATGGAGGGGACCAAAATTTGGGCAATTTGATGTATGGAGGTTCACTATAGAGTTCAGTGATAGGCACCATTTCTTCATGTCCTTCGGAAATGAAAGGCACCACTGTCTTTTAAACCATTATATTTATTTGTTTTATCAAAAATGCATGCATTAGTGAAGATATAATTATTATTTAATAATTACAGAAAGCGAGTGCGATCACATGATTTTTACCATGATTCGAGAGAAAACGATGTGATCTCTCTTAATTCAACAGTCACTTAAAATGAATAGGATAGTTGGACATCTTTTTTCTTATTTACTGTTAGGTATGCTCTCATATGGAACAAAATGGCCATAACTAATGGTTAACATGAAAATTACAGCATATTAAAGGTGTAAAAGAAAAAAAATAAGCGTGAAACATTTATTGCTGAAAATGCCATTCCGTGAATGTAATTGTGGCTGCATTTATGGTCTCTAGTTTTATCGGTGCAATTTGCGGAGGTAGTTAGGCCATCTCGGGGGTGTCTCCTTGGTATAAGTGGAAGTTTTATGAGATAAAGAGGTTTGCCTATAAATTTACACATCAGAAATACCTATTATCAAATTAATTTTTAGGATTTAAATATCTACATATCAAATAATATGAGAGCTGTTCAATAAGTGTTTAGAAAGAGGTAGGGAAACATTATGTTGGGTCCATTTTTTTGTTTTTCCGCATTGTATTCTTTCAGCTCTACAAATTTTTGTAAGCATTTTCCTTCCTCCATAAATGTAAAATTTCAGGATCTCCTCAAAATGAGCATTAGTTTGGATGATGACCTCCTCTTAAACGTAAACCTTTGTCTGCCAAGCCATTTTTTCAAGCCGGAAAATAAGAAATAGTCAATGGGGGGCTAAATCGAGTGAGAGTGGAGAATTTTGTAATAATTGGACCTAAAATTCCATAATGTTGGCCATTGCAACAGCACAGGCATGCAACCGTACATTGTATTGTTGAATGAGAACCTTTTTCTGTTTCAAATGAGAATGCTTTTCTTGATCTCTGCGGTCAAATAAGGATGCAGAATACTCTAATGTTATTTTTTCCTTTTATCATTTATTCTGCATGCATACCTAAATATCGTTGCTATGACCCGACTACCTCATTTCACCATATTTGCCTGCATTGAAGCCTGTTCGATTTAAAATTTTTATTGTTTTCACTGTTCTTATGTCTCTTTAGTGTAGTGATGTGATGAATCAATGGTATCAACGGTTATGTATCGACAAGGGAAATCCTCAGGATTATGACAGAAAAGCACAAAACAGCATCAGACTTGACCACACGATTGCTTTTATTCTCCACTATAAGCAAATACTGCCTCCAACTTGCCGAAATATTTTTCACACCCAATTTTTCTTGCAAAATAAAAGCGATTGTACATTAAGATGTACCTTTAGCATCAACTAAATCACACACTTTGATTCCCCTATCATTAAAAACCATTTCGTGTCTTTGTCAATCATTTTGAGGGTAGATACTTTCCCAGGGCATCCGGAATAATTTTTCATTTTTTTGGGTGTATGAACACATTTAAATTCATTTGGCTATTTGTAAATATGTACTTGTAAACCCTAGAGCAGATATGCCATGAACTTCATGCAACTACCTTTGATTTATTTTGGTGTTAACCCTTTTAAAAATGAGTGTTTGATCACTGTACAAAACTTGCTTTTATCAATTTTTATAAACAAATGAAAGCAGTTCACATCAATGGACAACAGCAATAAAATTTATGTTTAAACGATAAAATTTAATTTTCGATACTAGGAGAGCATATAGTTACCAAGAGCTCAGAGTTTCTTAGTACTTATTGAATAAACCTCGTAAAAAAATACATATTACTCACAAGATTGAAAAATATTGACTTTAATTAAGATTTTTAACATTAAAATTAACCAAATATAATAGAAACTAATTTATCACCAATTGCCAATATTTTCATTCTTTAAACTCTTTGGAGAACCTAACATGGTGATAAAAAAAACTTGCATTTACTGCCAGCTCAAATCAAGAAAAAAGGCAAGGCTTCCTGCTCCTTTTGATTTGTTGTTTTATTCAGAAAAACATCAATATAACAAAAGTCAAGGAACCCATAATATGGCAATTTTGTTATCGTGAAGTTTCATTCTTTTGCCAAATTTGTCATGACATCAAAGCTTGTAATTAAACTTTCAATGAATCTGACATTGGTAATTAAGCATTGAATGCCTTCTTCGAATGAATCCATAAATTATGATTAAAACTTGTACGGTTATCAGTTATTCATGATGCACATGTTGTAACAAAGCTCGAAGAAGCTTTTAAACTGTCTTAAGCTAATAAAAAATGGAAAAATGAAATTTCTATAAAAGAAATTTTCAAACTGTCATATAATTTGTTGGATGTTGAGTGTTATCCCTCTTGGCCATATCAATATGTTAGTATTCTGATTGGTATGCATATTAAACCACTACCAAAAATAATGCAAAAAGATGGTTTGATTATTTTTTATTACTTAGAAATTAATTTAAAGAGATGGATTAAAAATAACATTGATACGTACACACAACTAATATTTATACTAACCTTCCTCAACTACATGAGGGAGTATAACACAGCATGTACTATTTTCAAAAGTGGCAGTGCTCCTGGGGATAGACCGCCTAGATGGTACTTTTGAGGGAAAGAAGATTTCAAGCTCCTATCAAGAGTAAAACAAAAAAGCTTTCATAAGGTCAAAATATAAAGTGACTCACAATTAGTTTATATGATATTTGCATGGATTTTAGGACACCCGGCCATTCCATAATATGAGTTGGTGAGCATTGGAAGAGGTAATGGAGGAGTTGGTGTTCATTGATCTTTTAATGTGAGTATAACCCAAAATTTATCCTAAAACTAGAAAATTGGAGGGCGTCTTCAACAATGAGTCATTTTACAATGAGAACACAAATATGAACATAAAAAATGTGCAAAATAATTCAAATTTTGAGAATGTAAGGTCACTTACTCTTTCCGCTGATTCGGGACTATCGGATCCATGAAATCCATTCTGTGTCTTATTTAAGCCATAAAGAGCTCTGAGAGAGTTTGGAGCTTCATCTTTCGCTTGCTCCACATCAGTGGGACCTATTTCTCGACGCCAGCTTTTGATAGCATCTTTACCCATGAGCTCTAGGGCAACCACTGGAGCTGATGACATGTGACGTACCAATGTCCTAAAAAATGTACAACATTGCAAAATATATTGAAAACTTAACCTACTTTGATCAGTAGCACCAATTCTTCTCATAAAACAATTTTTAGCTATTATGATTTTGACAATGTTTTAAAATGCATTGCAAAAAAATATGAAATAAAAATTAGGGTCATAGATAGCCAAATTATTTGCATAAATCTTGCATGATTTTGTTGTTATTTTACTATTATCTTTTGAAGAAATGGAAAAGTGGCTCTTAAACAAATATGTATAAGTTGCAACATCAAACCAACTACAGCAAGAATTGAGCTCAAAATATAACTTGAACTGATAACAAAATGGTAATAACCAATTTAAAATATGTAAAAGACATTGATTTTAAGATGAAGGAAAAGAAAACTATTTAGTTTGAACCAAATGGCAACAACTACAGTTTTTCCCCTAGCTGTGACTTATACTATCATAATAAGCGAGTCTTGATTCATAAGCATAAAAAACTCACGGAAAAAATGTTCTTTCCTCATGTTCCTTGTAAAATTCTTTTGCATTATCCTCACTCATTTGACACATTTTTGCATTTGTAACTTTAAAGCCCCTCGCATATATTTCATCCAAGATCTTTCCTAGGTGAGGAACAGATTCTGGTTTCAGCATGCCATACGTCCTGAGACACAGTAGAAATATATTTATCATTAGTTTTGATTCACGGCAATGGATTAATTAAAAGGGCTGGTTAGTATTCAACTCAGGTCATTTAAAGAAGAAAAACATCCCAATTCCAGGAAAATGATGAAATTAAAATTATGAACAGAGACAATCACTCCAATCAAACACCATCGCTATATTAGGAATGACATGGCAGAGGATTCATCACTTATTAACCTCAATATTGGTCAAAATAGCTATAAGCTAATAAATTAATTCCATTTGAAATTCATCATACAATAAGACCTTCAGCTCACACAAAAACCTCTCATGCACATGCTTAATGAAAAGCATTCATGTTTTCCCAATTAATTCATAAATTCATTCACTAAAAATATGCTTGCATGTAGTCTTCATTAGGACCATGAAAAAGGATGGAAAAATCAATGCACATCAATTACGTATATTTCACGGTCTCAGGTCAAATCAAAAAGGAATGGGGCATTATTACAATACATTACAGAGTTAGCTTGCATTGTTTATCTTCCTTTACCGTCAATTCATAAGAGCTACCAATCCTCATTACTTTTGAACTTTATAAGAATATTTTAATATGGACAATAAAGAAAAGTTATTAACATAAAAGTAAGCAGTTTTTCAATAGTGGATGCAGATTCAGACGATCAACTAAAGACAATAAAGTCAGATTAAAAATTATTAGTCACGGTAGAAAGATGTACAAGTGGAATGTAGGACCTTTGAAAGAACTTTATAGGAAGAAGTATGAGGAACTAAATTATATTAGTGAAAAAAGACATTAGGGGACCCTAAGGAAAGGTTGGAACAATGTTTAAGAAGGGATAATAAAATTGTCAGAAAAGTTAATTAGATACATGGAGAGGGAAAAATTAGAAAGACATGATTCATGTAAGAAATGATCATGAAAACTGAGGAGAGAAGGAAGTGGAAGAACACAGATAAAGGCAGCAGGAGGTAAAGAGAAATAAACAGTAGCCTACAAAGAGGACAAGACAAGCTTGGTGAAAGGGACTACATATGCGACAAGCTGGAAACGTACAAGAAGGAGAAATAGATAGGGATGTTGTACGTCAATTTGAAGTTGCTATTGGATGGTAGGAAGGGACACATCGTACCAAAAATTGGGGGTTGAAATGGCAGGATACTACCTAATCAAATTAAAATAGGTTCAGAGTAAGGAGTACATAGAGGATCTGTATGATAGCAGTTATAGACCAGAAAGGTTGAATGTAGAGAAGAGAGAGTGATGGAGGAGGATATAACATCAGGGATCCTCAACTTCAAAATGAAGAGAAGGTAATCAGTGGGTTTCAACAATATTCCCTATGAACTTGTGAAGAATTCAGAGGAGGTTCCTTAGGGAGAGTTTTTCGAATACAACTACAGGCTACTTGAGGAGATGGACACAGATGAAGAAGGAAGACATAAAATTCAAGGACTATAGTACCAAAAACTTAATAATAAAGGAATGCAATAAATATGGTATTTGGTGAATTCCTTTCACACACACACACAAATGAACACCAAACCGAGCGTGAATTAATCGTTTTTTAATGAGAGCCAGAAGAAAATTTTTAAATCTAACATTTCCATAGCTTGTTCTGGCATTTTTATGAATAAAATGAAAACAGGATGTTTGTTTACTCTACTAAACCACGACATTCCAATTATTTGGGATATTACCAACAGTCTTATAACAGTATTAACAACATTCACTTGGGACAAATATCCAAGAACCAAACCCAATTGAGAAATAACCTTGAGTTTTCTCCGGTTAATTGGGATAAAAAATTATATGCATGGGCCACACACTGGTGGTATGTTGCCGATACTTACATTTATACATCCAAATATTGTGAAATTTTACTCTCTCATTTGTGATGCCAAAGAGAAGAGGTTAAATGAAGACATATAAGTTTTTTAACATTAGAAAATGATTTTCTACATTCTCCCTCTCCATTGCACTAGTCCTGAGCATGCATTCCCTCACTAATCTCTCTTACTGCTGCGGAAGTTAAAAACACACTTTCCCATACCTAGAGGCTCAGAGGAAAATTTAGGATATATTTTTGAAATTAAAATTTTATTATTATTTCAAAATTATATTTAACTAACAGATGACATAATCATAAACCATTTTAATCCTAAAAATGAATTCTTTGTCACATTTTAACTGTGTTAATGGAATGCTTCAGATAATGGAAGAGCTTATTTGGTACGGGATTTCCTTGTAAAATTGTTGTTTTTTTGGTAGAGTTCCGAATTTTATTGACAAAGAAAGGCTTTACTTCAAGAGATGTACATTGGTGTATAATTACATTAATAACTCTCAAGAGAGTCAACAATGAAATCAGAGTAAAGGGGTAGAAATTGGGTGGATTATTATGATTTTAATAAAACCCTTTATATTCCTTAATTTACAATGTTATGCAATATTAAAAGATTAATATGTATAACTTCAAAGAATACAGAAGACAAATTTTATCCAAAAAATATCAGCTTTTTAAATGGGGCAAAATGTACCAGTCCTGATGTGTGCCAATCAACTGACATGTACTGTGAATTATTCTCAGGGGAATCAGACTTATTGGAATCAAGTAATGTCCAGGTATCATTTACTTCTTAAATAACCGCATACAAAGCCTCTAAAATGTAGGAGATAAAAACCCTCCTCTGGCTGTCATTCCAAAAAGAATTTCTTCTTCCCATTCTTCTTAGCTATAAAAAACATCAAATCCTACAAAATTGAGCATGCTCACATCTTTAAAACATCAAGAGAGCAATCAACGTCGAGAGGTTCAGAAAAAACACTTCATGTAATCACCTGGTAGGAGTTAACTGCTAATTGGAATGATGATATGACATTAATAGCCATTGCTATTTAGAAAAAGGCATCCCCGCTCTTCCTACATAAAAAACATCAAAAAGTTCGATAAAGGGGAACAAATACAAGTACACAAGCCAATTTGTTACCAAGGAATCATAAAAAGTAGTGCCAAAGTTACCCCAGTTGGCAGTATCCAACAAAAGGGAGTGTGAAATAGTTGTTAAATATGTACATACATGCATGAGCCAAAAGTTATTGAAAGATTTATATGGCTCTGTGATATATGCATATACTGTCATAGTCTTGCAGTAACTGAGAATATTAGACAATATCTCTCTGACATGGGATGTAGCAAGAAAGCTAAGAAAAAATATTCTTGATATCTTAATATGTATTACATTGTGGGTAATTATAATGCATGCAAACATTTTTGATTTACCTGGTATCATTATTTCCTCAATTTGGTCACGCATTCTATTTGACCCCAATATGTATAGCTAAGTTATCAAAAAATACCGATCCAGAAATCTCCAATAAATTATATTATGTATTACTAAATTTTATTATCAATAGAAAACTCCAAAAAATTATGTTGTTACTAATTTCACTGAGAATAAAGAATATTTAGAAAACTGAATCCTTTATCCAGTGCATGACTAAATCTTAAGAAGAAGCCTTACTCCCATTCAACTAGTCATATTTTTGCGTGACTTTTATCTGGCTTAAAAATAAGGCTATCACCTTGGAATTTTCAGGATACATAGGGTAGATATATTTGTTATCAAGAGGGTAGATATCATTGTCAATATTACCCGCACCTCAAATATAAAATTTAAGATGCATTAAAATACTGAGGTTAAATTCTCAAATTTGACTCACAGGCAAGTGTGAAAATATTCTGATGATACTGCATCAGGAAATCACACTCGCCAAGTGAGAGTGATGAGTCCTTTTCAACTATAACACCAATTGAAATATATAGCAAAGAAGTCGATTTCACATTAAAAGTTTTGCAATTGAAATCCATCCATGTATACCAATAAAGTTAGAAGAGGTACAGTAGATTCCATTTAATGGGTCCACCGGTTACTTGGGGCAGATCTTGGAGAACAGAACTGATAGAGGAATATCCCAGAGTATTCTCCACTTAATTGGGACAGCATGCCGCTTTATTGGGCAATGACTCGGTGACATAGACTCTATATTCGTGACGAAATTAAAATTTTTTGTTTCCAGAATACTATTTTTTATATTTCCTCCTTTGATTTAGCCTCTTTTTTCACAAATGTTCCTATTCTTGCCCTATTTTGATAGCTCTTGTTGTTCTACTATCCGCAAGAGGATAGGACTTTTCTTTAACAGGACTTAGTAAAAGACATTCATTCAGCATCGCCCGAGGCTGTGAAAAATATTTTTAGCTAAATTGTTATCATTCTTAAAAACCACAATAAATTAACTAAACTCGCTGATTTATTAATCAAATTAATAGTTTAATAAGTTTATGTTGCATTATACGCATTCTGTAGTCTTCTTTTTATCATTTGAACGTTTGTTTATGCCCGTATACAGGATAGTTTGCCTAATTGGGGCAGCCGCTTAATTGGGGCAAAGTGCACAAGTCCCGATATGTCCCTATTAACCGGAATCTACTGTATTTATGATAACTCAATGGTTACATGTGAATGATATGTTCATATAGATGAGTGAAGACTAACAGACAATCAATGTAGTTAGAGAAGAAATGCATCAGGAAAGAATAATTGTTTCATACCCTGGTAGATGTAAGCTTCTGTTTACCATAAGACACAAATTATTTAAGCCAATCAACCCTGGTTTCAAGTCCACGAAACATTTTACAATTTTGATTTTATTTGGAGAAAAATGTATAAGTGTTTATAAAAACAAATCAAATGACCCATAATTGTAGGGAGAAAATAAAAAATACAACAAAGTAATATAAACAGGAGGTAAATGGTTGCAAATATTTTATCCAAAAATTGCTACACAAATCAGTGACCTAATAGATCAAGTAGAGTTCTCCAACAATGCTCAGGGTATAACCGAAACTATACCTGAAGATCAATTTCCTTAAGCTGCCCATTATATGACTGATTATTATTTCTTCACCTTTGAGATAAGGGAGAGCACCATAGAGCTTGCTCTATGAAGAGCACTGGTGCCAGTATGGATGTTGGCCAGGAAGTTAAAAGCAATGGCTATAGTTACGCAATAAACAGTGCCTTTGTTCAATATTATAACAGAAACTGGTGGCTCACTGATAACAATGCACGCCCAAGATTTCGCAACCTGTTATTTAGGTCAACTAAACCACCGAAGCGTCCCAGCACTATACTATTTAATTTTCCAGTACCTTATGACGAACATAATTGTTAAATTATATTACCTAAAGTAAAATACTATGAGAAATAACCGTGACTGGGATACGATTTCTGCCACAGAGGAACATGGTGAGCCAACGGCTACTATCCCGAGAAACAGAAACTAATTACCTTTGCGTCACTTGGGAGAAACTCTCTCTTGTAAAGTCATCACCGTAGTCAGTAATTTTCATTTGGCGAGAAAAAATGTTTAAGGTGGATCCCAGGTAAATTGACTTTAAGGTAACACCGTCACATTTTATCCTTTTGAGGAAAGTTTTCCCATTTTTGAGTTCCACCTGCAATTGAAAAATAAATTACATGCATGCACCATATCTTTATAGAAACTCATTTTCTTATTAGCTCCATTACCAGTTCTACGGTATTATTTGATATGAAGTAACGAAGACAAAACTTCCGAGTAATTGAGGCGAGATCGTCGTACCATTCCACCAAAAAGCTGTACCGAGTTTCATTGATCCCAGTCTGGAAATTAAGAGAAAGAAATTCATGGACGTATACATAAAAAGTCAGTATCAAAGAAACACAGAAAATGCAAACAATATCTAACCTTAGAAAACAGTATAATTAAATACATCGTAAAAAATAGGACTTTGGCATTGTACTGCAACATATACAAAAAAAAGAGTGATTTCAACATAGGAATACCGATCTTTTTAACATCATATCAAAAGCATTACTACTGTACCATATTATATTACTATATCCTCGAAACTTCGATAAACCAAAGATTGAAGATAAGTAAAGTACTTTCGCAACAGGGAAATTTATGAGGACAATTACTTGAAATTAGAGTCAAAGTTAAAGTCAAGTTTAACTGACAGTACGCGCGACGACTATTTCAAATAAAATCAATCAACTACTTTGAAAATAGAAGATGTTTACATTTTGAAATGTTTGAAATTAAAAAAAGACTATCGTTAATGAGTATCGACGGGAAACGTCGAGATCGATATACTGAACGCGAGGGCGCGAAGGAAGAATAGCTGAATTCTTGTCGACACTGTGAACGATTATTCGTGCCGCCTCTTCCCATCAATAGCCCGGGTAATCGGGAGTATGCTGTATTTTGGATCCAGTGTCATGACAGTAGACGTACTCGTTCAGCGGGGATTGAGGCTAATCCCTATACAGGACCCCAGCAATTGGTCAGCTATTAGGTTTGGCAAAGTTGCCAGCAGATGCAGAGTGGGACAGACCCCCTCCAGAGCTCATTGTCAGAGAAATTTGAAGTTTAATCCATTTTACTTAATGGATTGATACTAATAGTTTAGTGTAAGGATTAATAATAATATATCCCTCAGAAAGCCATAAAACTCACCATTATGAACCATTAATCTTAAAATTCTGCAATTTATTAATCTCACACCTACCGCTTATCCTGGTGGGTATTCCATACCCGTACACACCTCGGTATTAGTTGCACCTAAACCCCCCTCCCCCCAGCCTTAATTCCTCGCTGCACCCCTGCTGAGACCAATGTAATTTTCGAAATACTTAACCTGGATCCGCCCAATGTAACATAAATGTCACACCCTGTATCGCTCCACTGTAATGGCTCTTGCATCGTTCGGGCACGGTATATTGTTGTGTTTTATACCTTATAAGAAAGAGGAAGCTAAGTGCTTCAATTCAAGGTAAAAATTGTCAAGTGAGAGTGAAGACCTATCCTTTGAGTACCCCTGGTACTTATGCGCCTTCCCTAGACACTAAAAATGGACGTTCGCTTTATGTAAATATTTAATTTTTTCATTAACTATATGCGCTACAGCAACAATTTTTGGTATGTATCAACATAATGATACAAAATTATTAATAATACATTAATATGTTTGGTATTGCTTTCCATTTCTGTAATATACTCTGATAAATGTTACTGTGACATAAATGTCACATTGGGCGGATCCCTATGCAAATCTTCAAAGTTTCGAATTTTATGCTCTAGTTAGAATTTATTCCATTTTCAACGTTTTTTCCTTCGTATTCCCGCCAAAAGATTTATTATTTATCAATTAGTCGATAAATTTGCATTTATTAACTTTTATTCCGGTAATTACTTTTGAATTAAATTTTTTAATATTAGGGATATCGATAGCTCAGAGATATTACACTGTGTGAAGCCAAATAGCTTCCGGAAAACGAAGACTTTGACGAAGTACAATATACCTTGAGCTACCAGAAGCAGAAATTGTCACTGATGAGGACATTGCAGATGACCAGGCTGGTGGACTTGTGGAAAATTTAACGGGAAGACAACTTCGGGCAAGAGTGGAGCTTGTTTTGCAGCTTGATAATGATAATACTAATGAATTTCAAGAGAAGTCCTGAAGTATTTCGGTACCAGTTAGATGTAAGGAAAAGGATTCGAAGTCAACGAAGCTTACATCACTTCTCCAATAGAAAAAAGTTAAAAGATAAGCTGCCAATTTGCGACAAGAAGGTCATTTTGTAAGAAATAGGTTATTCCCCGAAACAGATCTTCCTGAATAGAGGGAAAAATTAAGTGTAGAAATTTTTTAAATAGTTTTTTCGGATGACATTCTTTTTTCTCATGGCAGAATTAGATAATTATACTACTTCTATTGTTTTTTCATCTTCTAGCATCAGTAAAGAGGAGATGAAAATTTTCATTGGAATTTTACTGTTATGAGGTTGTAACTGGTTTCCATCCAAGCGATGCTCCTGGGAAGATTCTGGGGGTGCTCACAACTCAATGGTTACCGTAGCCTAGCGAAGGAATAGGTTCTTTGTGATGAGTAGACCTTCACTGTGCAGACAATACGATGCCCGACATAAAAGACAAATTGTGGTAGCTTAGCCGTAGATCACTAAATTGAAAGAACGTTTCAGAGGGATTTTTCCCACTGAAAAAACTCTCTTTTGGCAGGAGTATGATTGTGGAGTATTTTGGTATCCATCCTTGCATGTAATTCAGTCGGCGGAGGACAATCAGTTTTGGTGGTAATGGTGGAATATTTTCCTTGACTTTTGGATGTAGCTGTTCACAATCTGTTCACGAGCGAAATCTGGTCATTGCATGTCACAATTAGAGATCAGGCGTGTAATAATGCAAACATTACTGACCATACATCGATGCAAAGGCAAGTATAGCCACCGTACTACTTCATTTTCAACAGAGGCAGACAGTGAAATATGTTACGATGCTAATGATCAATTAGTCTCAAAAGATTGCGTCGCCGTGCTGGAGAACATTGCGCTTCTGTCAAATGCACTGCATGCGATGCATGAAATATGGACAAATATTGCTTTACTACTTACCACTCAAAATGGTACGTATACGCCGGCATTGAACTCTAAAGCAATCAGTTTAGTTTATATGAAACAAATTGATTCAAATTTAATTCAATTTTATAAGGTATTACACCCTTATATGTTGTGAGAATATTTTTCAAACATGTATATTTATTCTATGTATTTTCCAAAATTGGGAAATGCATTTTCAACTATTTTACTTATTAGCCATGTAAAAATATTATTTAAATGTACCTTCAACAAATCCATTGATTGTGTCAATTCAAGGTTCTGTAATTTCATAACACTACTGCCGAAAACTTAAATTTATACATAAATTTAAAATAATTTTTCTTGATGTGTATTTGACAAGTTTATGATATAAACATTATAAATTTAAATATACCCCAAACTTGTGAAATAGCATTGAAAAAATCCAAAACACTTCTACATCTTAAAAAATCACAATTTACATCGAAAAATTTATGAATCGCGGGCAATGGAACTCTGAAAATTATTGCTAAATTTTTAAACAATTTACTTTAAATTTAAACAAAAGCTTGAAAATAGTGTACGTAATTAATAATATGTTTTTCTAGTGTTTTTTATCATTTAAATGAACAGTGCAGCTCAAATGCGGAAAATATTTGCTTTTTCTGGGGAAATATTACCTTGCACCAAAAGACAACAGATCCGCCCAATGTGACATTTATGTCACAGTCTGTATCTCGGAAACTACACAACCGATCAACGAAATATTTTCAGAATGTAGTAAAAATGAGACCCTTACCATTCCCCTAGAATATGAATTATTAATCTCAAAAAAAATATTTTGGGCGGATCCAGGTTAATATCCTATTATAGGCAACAGGAAAGACACATACCATGAAATTTTCCCTTCGATCGACCCCTTTTGCGTTAGCCACACCACTCGGCAGGAGGGGGCAGCTGCCCCCCCCCCCCCCCCAAAAGGAAAAATCACAAATGTCTTTAAGGAAAATAACATTTTTTTCAAGCAAATAATTTAAAAACTATTAAAGAGCTGTAACAGTTTCCTTAAAATTTTGATTTCATCCACCTTTTTCATGCTTAAATCTTACCCATAACTTGAACAACCATGACTTCCCCCCCCCCCCCCCACTAGTTTTGATCCTGGGTACGCCCTCGATAGAATGTACTACAGCAATCATTGGATTCAAGCCAATTTATTTTCTATAAATTGCCAGCAGTGAAAAGACCCATCATTTGCAGAGGAATACAACATGTTTTCATTAATTGGAGACCAGATGTGGTTAATCACATGCACATTTGTCTTTGATTTAATGCGACTGTGGCCATCATAGCAGAAGACACTTTTAGCATCACTCTCTCCCAACCTGTAAACACTCACTCCTACACTCACACCTGATACTGAGAAAAAGCGATCCTGAAGGGGAGAAAACAAAATCAACGGCAACTCTTTCCCCTCTGATGATGAATCAGGACAAACTTCCACCTTGTACAGTGGTGAGTCACTTGCTCCTCGCAGATCAAATAAACTCACGTGCCCACCAGAGGACAGTACACCAATGAGATTCCCATTTTCTTGCACACTTAGAGAGAACCTGGCATTTACAGAATCAGCTAACTTGGAAGGTAGAGAAGAAAATGATTTTCTCTCCAACGACCTGCAGTCTATCAATGTCACTTTTCCAGTTTGAGATTCACAATAGCCTACAAAATTGTCACTCCAGGTACAGAGATCTGCTATTTCAGTCTCCCTTTCTTGAGGGCAATTTGAAGGAACGATGAGGTCCACCTTATTAACTTCTGCATTTGCCACATGAATCTCATTGGATGATGAACCAAAGACAATCCTCTTATCAAAAACAGCCAAAAGTGGGTTTGTTATTTCAGAGGCGAATTCACACAATTTCTTGATATCATCTGAAAATAAAAAACATATCAGTCATTTAATACGGGGTAGTGTTTACAAGCAATGGATGATGAATGACATGAAATTACAAAACAGTTGTTGCAAGAACATGCCAGTTTTATGATTTGCTGACACCATTTTCTTCTTTCATATAACTAACTCTAGTTTTTCTCCATTGCATACATTTTTAAGGGCAATCAATAAAAGGATTGCTGAGGAAAAATACACCTCCCAGCAGACTTAGACATGCCATGTTTTTGTCAAACAGATGACATGTGCATCAAGAATGGAACTACTGCACTGATTGCTGTAAAAGATTATGACTCCTATTGTAGTCACATTAAAGCTTGATTGTAAGACAGGAAAATGCTGGGTTTTTCAAAATGAACAGCGGGGTTAATGATTTCTTATATTTACTACACTAAAATTAGGGCTAAACACAATGCATCAAATGAAAGAGTAACCAGCTGAGGTTGAAACTTATATTTTCCATAAGTTATTAAGAGGGGAAGTGTGGAGGTGCTGCAGATGATAAGTCATTTATTATCACCACATACTAATGATGGTGGGTTTCCAGATGCCACTAACTCGGTGTATGGCCTGAATCTCAATTGATATTTTTATCCAGACTGATTTCAATATTCTCTTTCAAAAAATTGTCCCAAAAGCTGGAAGAGTATGTGAGCTTTTTATTCAGTTAAATATGATATAGTGGCCAATCCTTCCTCTGCTCTATGACAGGAGTTACCTAGTGCATCCAGTTTTACAGCTGTAGGCCACTCAACATTCACGCAGCACCATGTAAAGACCTACCACCTCGAGTCAGATAGGATCATTTGCCATTTCAAGGATATCCATCCGTTATGGTGGCAGTATGTAAATTGTCTATGCTGAGGCATCTCAATAATTTCAATATATTCCTGAGACAGCTTGGAGTAACCAGAGGATGGACAATATAGGAGCCAGACATCAGCAACCCTAAAAAAGACCTTTCAGCCAAAAGCGCATGAAGAAAAAGGCCAACCCACATCCATGGCATGCTTACCTTACGTAACTACGATACCGGGGTCAACCTGAGATGTGATAGCAGAAATGAGTATCCCAGTAAAGAGGGTCCAAGAATTTTACCAGGACAAGTGCAGTTGCTTAGGGGATTTTGAGGATAAATGGCATAGTATGGATAGGGTAAAGTTAATGGGTTTTCTGAAGATAATAGGGGTTAAAAGGAGATATATGTAACTCGCTCATAACCATTGCATGGCTCAGATTGCACAAGCGAGGGTAGTCCACAGAGAGTTGAGAGTGTGTAATCATCGCCCAATGTGTGAGACAAAGCTATCCACTGTTGCCTTGGCTGTGTAACTGGTACTCACAGGAAATAGTTAGGGAGGTGTGTTAAGGCCTGGTTACACGGTACATTAACACGTACAAGTTAATGTACGTTTGCGTGAATGATTTTGGTGGACCGGAACGGAACATGTACAAATGCATGAACCAAATTAGAACAGGTTCTATTTTCTGTTCATGCATTCGCACAAGTTGGGTGGTTACACGGTACATTTTGGCGTTCATTCTCGCGTTCACACATTTAGACATTAACCCGTACCTGTTAATGTATCGTGTAACCAGGCCTTTAGAGGTGGGAGCTCAAGTGGGGTGATAGATTTCTGAATCAACGAGGTTTGCAGCTTATCAGGCTATGATTAGCAAGTAGGCTAGAGGGTTGCAGGCATTGGGTGAGGCATTAGATGGTGCAAGGGATATGGCACGACACTAATCACAGAGTGGATGTGAAGGAGATAGAGGGTTAGGATAAAGTAAGTAAAAAAGAGGGAATGAAAAATCACGTTCTATTACAAGAAATACATGATGAAAATTACTAACCTGATTTTTCACAACCTAGCTGGTAAACAGACACTCCTTTTAAAGTATTTTCTGATAAAACCATCTTCCTTTGGTTCTTCAAGCACTTCATCTGTGTAAAAACAAGAACAAATGATATAAGTATTTAGCATTTTATTACCCAGCCATGATTGTAAAGTGATACGTTCTATACACAAAGGAGGAATTACAGTTGTTATAATAAATATTAAGTGCTTTGGTACTTATGATGTCTGACGAATTTAACATCCATTAAATTTCCCTCAAACCTTTAAAATAATGATTTTGATTCAAATTGCAACTGAAAACGGATATACTGTTCCTTACAAAACTAAAAAAATGGCTGAACAGGCTTAATTTAATTAATGGCTAGTAAACTATATGTAAGTGATCAAGTAAAACATTTATGCAGTGTCTTTAGCCTTTTCACATTTTATCATCTCTCACCTCAAGAGTAACCTGCTACATATATCACACCAGTGACATTAAATACCATCGTAATAACTGTTTCCTGCCAGGCAACCATTTAAATGTTATGAATAATGTCTACTGAATTTTGTTTACGATTGAAAATTAATTTATATCCTAAAATTTCAGCTTCATTTTTTCACCATTCACTAAATTAGCCCACGTGACGTTTAGCTGGACAAGTGATAGCAAAATAAAAGCAGTTTTTGGCTATTGAAATTAAATTTCACAATTCCAGAAAATGTTTTTTATTTCCTGTCTCTTGTCATAAGCAATACCTCAAGCACAAACATTTGCTAACATTCTATAAAATATCTACCTGGAAAATTGGCTTGGTGGAAAATCCCCCAGTTTTCATCTTTAAGTCGTGGGACTCGAAAGCGGACGAAGAGTTTTTTTCTGGCAAAGAGAGTTCTTGGACTTCTTGCCGGTCTCCACGTATTTTACCGGCAATGCATATTTGATCATTTTCCGAGAAATCAACATGAGTGACAGGTGAATCAAAGTCAAACATCTGCAGCTGTTGAAATCTAAAAGAAGGCGTAGGAAAAAGGTTCATTATAAAGTCATCTTTGAAGAGCTTCACAGCTACCTTCGTTGCTCTGTCCTTACCTCACAATAGAATCATAATACCAATCGTCGTCATCATTATCTTCGAACATAATGGGGTCTGGAGGAACACTCCTAGCGTAAAATTCCATTTTAACGATTTATTCTATAATGAAAAAGGTTTTCATCACCACAAGCTGCTGCCTCCACGAAATCCCATGTTTATGTTTTGTTCCGCAAAATTCACGGTCCGCGTTCAGACTTTTCGCCGATGGGAACGATGGGTCGACTTTGGTATGGATAGTATTCATGCCTGGACCTCTAATAAATTGACCTTCGGCCCCTCAGTAGTTCTTAAGATTCTTTTAGACTATAGTGATGATAGCGATATTGATGATAAGCTACCCTTGCACTCAAAACCTTTTTGAAAATGTCTTGGTAATCAATCGATAGATCGAGATGTTGTTGTTTGACGGAACGAAATATGGACCATATAATTTTCATCCCGGCGGCGCTCTTTTCGAAACGGTTTTTTTTCATCGTCGATAATTTTAACTCTTACTCCTGCAAGCCGTTCATAAATCAATATAGATTTGATTTTATTTTATAAACTACCCAATTAAGCCTCTAAAAGTAAATTTTATGTTGTCCGGAAAGATAGTTCGTGTTGCAGACTTTGAAATGAGTTTGAATTACAGGAATTTTTCCATCATCATGTTTTCTTTTACATCATTGGTGATTTTATTTTAAAGATAAAATATTACTTTAATTTCCTCTACAGAAAGTCGGGAAAGTGAAATTTTCCAGCGTAGGCGAAAGCTATAGCGTTCGTCTATGCTAACCCACAGCTTATAAACATTAATGGATCAGGTTGATAAACAGAATTCAGACGTGGGCACTTCACTCGTATCATGTAGAATTCCTTTATTATCTGTATTTGGAAGAATAATTGGATTAGATATCCATAAGGATGATGATTATATTTGGCGGATAGTTAAGAATAGGAAATCAGCCGAAGTATGAAGGGTTTATAATTTCAAGGGAAAAAATTAGGTGAGTTGAACCAATTTAAGGGTTAATGGTTGTAGTTGCGGGTTAACAATTAATTCAGCATAACGCTTATTTTATGATCTTGGATTCCAATTCATCAATATTGTAAGGAGCGGTCCATTCGCAACTTATTTACGGTGTAAAAAATAAGATTAAATTCAATAATCAATTGTTTTCATGGACGTGAACACATTTTATATAATTTTTTGACGCTATTTAATGCATTCACCCGGTGTTACTCGAGAAGTCTGTAATATAATCTTCTCGATGTGCAATAAGTAATTTAATTTACAACTCAGTACCCAGATGGGACCCCGCGACCTCCGGTTTGGAGGGCGAGAAAAGCGAACCTACCATTAGCGCCGGCAAAATAAGTTGCCTCCAGAGAGATTTGAACTCTCGACCCCTGGTTTACAAGACCAGTGCTCTAACCCCTGAGCTATGGAGGCTTGTATAAGTAGTTCAAATGTAAATGTTCATCTCCTTTCTTGCAACATGATATTACTCATATCGTTTCATAAAATTCGTCATAATTGGATTGCATTGGACCTGCGTAAATGAAACGATGAAGGTCGCTTAAAATACGCTCCATTGCCAAAGAAAATGAGGTAATCGATATTCTTCAATAACTGGTCTTATTTATTAATCTCGTCTAATTTATTGGTCTCGTTAAATTATTTCGCTTTTATCGACGGACATAATAAAATATACACGTGTGGGAAATTTAACCCAAATCTGTAAATTATTGGGAAAATGTCCCGTGGTCCCCTTGGCGCCTTCCGTTAAGAGCAGGCTGACGCCCGGTTTCCCTCCACCCTTCCTTACCAACCCCATCCCTCATGACGGAAATGACCTCAGCTGTCGGTCGCCTCCTCCAAATACCATACCATCTAGAACCAGCTCTGTTCAAGGTTCACAGTTCCACAGATTACAATCGTATACAAGCAAACACTCTCGTATAAGATAGCTTTTTATCCCCGATTTTGCTCAAGTTATATCGTTTATATGATGTGCAATACGAATTCAAGCACTCGAGAGTTGATATCAGCCTAGGCTGTCGGATGATAATAGTACAAGCAAAAATGTTTTCTTCTGAGCAAGGAGCCGAAATATACTTAAATCTTTGTATAATTGAGATGATGAAATGCGCTTCCAAAAGGCACGCATGTCATCATAAGATTTCGTTTCAAAGGCTTAATTTGATACCAATTAATTTAAATTATTTTTCCCTCGATAGTTTATATTTTTGTTGGCTATAAGTCTGCCGCGACATTGATGGGGGTCGCATATAATGCAGTGTTTGATTAGTATTGAGAATTAAACATTTTTTAATTCATGTTTGGGAACTCAAAAGGCAGCTCTTAGCAGAAATTGACTCACAAATCATATGTTACCTATGGGTCGAGTACTTGAGGCGGAAATCCCTCTGAACTTTTCCGAGCATTTGATCGCCAGCTCTTTGCAGTCCTCCGTGTTAGTGGACCCTGTTCTACCTAGGCTAATTGGCAAACTCGGTGGTAATTGTGGGATCTAGATCCCATTTCAAGCCCTATTAAACAAATTGTTTTTTTCTCGTTAAAACCAAGATTATAGACGTGATTTCGAAGAAGTGACAGATATCGCGTTGACATGAAAAGTTAAAGTTTCCTGAAATTTTTATTTGAATCTCGAATCGCTTTAGGCTAATGAGGCATTTTATTGCATATTCAGGTACCCTTAGAGACATTTGAGGGTCTAAGATAATTTTGTCTTCCCCAATTCTCCATTGAGAATGGTTGAAAGTGGACTACTGGGTCAAACTGAAGTTCCAAAACTAATTTCAACTGTTATATCCACAGTGATCAAAGAGTTCCTCTTGACTCCAAGTTTACCTTCTACCCCTCACATTAAGCACATCTCTTTCCAAAACAATAGCTCTAGTTGACCTCTCACAGAGTTACAGAAATACGAAGTCCTCTGGCTCTGAAATCTGCCTTTTCCGGCTGTGTTCTTCCACTCATTGGTTACTGTTCGCCGATATGGTCCTCAGCTTGTGCCACGAATCTTAAGGCCATTAATTTCACTCTTAACCCTTTCTAACCCAGAGGTACTTCAGGGAGAAATCAAATTACAAGTTTTTTCATCTTGAAAGCTTGAAACTTTTGTACTCAAACATGATCAGTATGGGAGCTAAATATTTCGTAATAGGGTGGTTTCCTATTATTTTTTTATTGCCTAAATCGAAAGATTATTACTCCTGGAGTACGTATTTCACGCTTTTAGATTTTTAAATGACGATATCTATTTTTCGCGATTAAATGAAAAGTGAAAATTTTCAAGCGCGCGAAAACGCGACGCTTAAGTATGAATGTCGGGAAGTCTCTCCGCGTGACGTATTTCTGGTTCCCCCTCCCGCCCTGCGAGGTGACCTTGAGGCGAGGCTTAGCGCTGATACGACGCAGGCTGCTAGCGGCTAGCCTAGTACCCTGCTGGCTGGTAGCTCTTGGCTTAAATAAGGATTATTAATAACTTATCAAACGAGGAAAACTTTCCGACCTTAGCCAGTTTTAATAAGTGATTATTAAGACATGTTTCCCTGAGCTCTGCGCCTCATGCATGCAATGGTAACCTCAGACGACGTATAACTCCTATCTTCTCGTATAGAAACTAGGTCCCTGTGACGTCACGTGGAGTGGCATCGCATGGGCGCCAATCTGGCCCTTTTCAAATGAGGATAAAAATGGACCATTGCCATTCGTCTAACCCGGTATTTCTAAAACAAAATAATTTGTATATTATGAATACACTATTGGTGGGTAACGAATCGCAATCAATGCCTTTCGTTTTCTTTGATGAAGGAAACCACCCTATTGAGTTTTTTATGTATCCTTTACTGATCAACGTGCACCATATATTTCAATCCGGGACCACCTTAATTGGTTAATTAGAAAACACGAATGAGGACAATGCAATCTCGCAAAAGCACCAGTAAATAAATAGTGGTGGCCTCGCGCGGTTGACCAAAATAGCGACATCCATTTCCGCGAGGACTTGACATCCACGTTCTGCTCGCTTCCGCAGCCGCGAACTTTTCCTGCGGCGTCCACATCCGCAGATATGGACTAGGTACTATGCCACATTTCGACTTGCTACTTGTGTCTGTGTCAGTGTGTACACGAATATTATCACAGTCGGCCACCTTTCCCTTCCTTCCCTTCCAGAGAAAGAACCTTCTTTCCACACATGGGCGTACCCAGCGAGGTGCAGGGGGCAGCTGGGCAACTGCATCCCCTAGAAGCAAAATTCGCAAAAGTCTTCAAGTAAAATTCAGTACTGAATTGAAACGAAATTATTCAACACATTTTCTTTAAACCCACGAAAAATGACATGTATAAGATTAATATAAGATATGTAACTTAAAAATTTTTTTTTTCAAAGATAAGTATAATCTCATAAACTAATAAAGCGCTGTTATAATTTTCTTAAAATGTTATTTTCATTCTCCTTTTCCATACTAAAATGCCACAACATGGCTTGCCCCCCCTAGTTATGATCCTGGGTACGCCCTTGTTTCCACAGGATTACTTGATGCGGAAATGCCTCTGAACTTTTCCGAGCATTTCATCGCCAGTTCTTAGCAGTCCTCCGTGTTAGAGGACCCTGGAAATTCCTGGAAATACATTTTTACACAATATTGACACTAAAGATTTAACTATAAGCAGATAATCATAACTAGACAATATCTTTAAACTTTTTTAATTTCTCCGAGGCTTTGGGGTGGGGGAGGGATCTATCCCCTCGTCCCCCCATAGTTACGCCACTGCTACCTTGTGCATGTGAGCCGAAATCGACCTACTAAAGAAAATTTGTTGAATACCTTCGTTTCAATGCAGTACTGATTTTGCATAAAGACTTTTGAGATTTTTGCTTCTAGGGGGTGCAGCTGCCCCCCTTACCCTCGCTGGGTACGCCCATGCTCAGACCACCCCTGAGAAATGCTACTGAAATTTAACTCCACCTCACAGTGAAATGCAAACGATGGCAGTTCCAGACTTCGGAAGTCATGCAATATTATTGTGTTCCACGTGAGTGATAAGGAAAGACTGAATAATCTGAATCGGAAAAAAAGATGAATACTATGGTAAAATGATAAAATAAAAAAAGTTAATCAGGAAGGAAATGATTGTCTCATAGTAAAGTTGAGCGAAGAGTTGTCAAGGCAAGATGATGCTGAAAATATTGAATGGCATGGATGATCCAATAAAATTTATCACATGCAAGAAACGTTTCCGGGGAGTCAACTTACTGTTTAACTTAGAAATAATTTTTTTTTGAATCAATACTTATAACATTTATAGCAACTGATGTTATTTACAGTTCGTGTTCATCAGAATGACTCCATCTGTCTAAAAATACAGGCAATTTTTCTTTTAAAGATGTCTTAGGATAATTTATGGTACTTCCTCTTCTTTCGCCTCCAAGATCATTTATTCTCGGTCCCTTTTAAGCGGTTGTTCTGCTTTGCTGAGCGAGAATTTCAATTTTACATGCGTATTCTTCCGGAGAAATACGTGGAAACTTAGGTTAATACCAAGGTACCTGACTTATTAAGGAAAGATACATGGGAAATTAAAACACAAGGAGGAAGAAATCGCCTTTTTCCTTAATTTTTCCTACTTTGCTAGTACTTTGTACATTCGGCTCTTACCTTTGCTCTACTTCTCGAATTTTATGTGTAGCCATGTGGGCATTACTTGCTTTTATTTTATGCTGTAACAAAAATTGTTCAATTTAATCATCACGACAAATCCTATCAAGCTTTATAAGGGCCATCAACGTTTCTCTTCGAGAATTACAGATGAATGAAAGTTATCGAATTAATAATATTTTTTTGTAGATTGGCTTCATTCTCCTGCATTCGCGTTCCGCAGGAATAATTTTGTGGGCAAGCCGTGGTCGTCATGTTGTAACGCAAAAAAGGTTATGAAACCAAAATTTCAAGAAAATTAAAGAAGAGCTTTATTAGTTTTTCAATTAATTCCTCGGGAAAAATATTTTTATTCTATTTATATGTTTTATGTTAACTAATATCACTTTTCTTGTATTTAAAGGAAATTTGTTCAAAAATTATGTTTTGGACTAAATATACTTTTGATTCCAGGGGGGCACCTGCCCTCTCCTGCCCCCGCTGAGTACGCCCATGACCCCAGCCGCTTCCCCCCTAAATAACTGCCGTCGCTAATAGGAAAGGGGCGAAACCATTTTGTGGCCAAAAAACACTTGCGAGTTTTCAGCCGAGCTGTGGTATATCTTCAACCGTAGTTGTGGTTGACTAAATTTTTCGCGGCTTCTTTTGTGTTTGGTCGCGGCACTTTTTTTTCTCTGAGGTTGTCTCTGTTATCCCACGGACTCGTTGGTATCCCCACTTGGCTCTCCATCAAAATTTCGATTGGACCAGTGTAGCGTAGCCAACGAGCGAGAGTGATACGTGGCTGACCCTCTCCGCTCGAGCTCCTGGTCACAGCAGGCTGTCGCGACATCAAACCACATCGAATCCATAATATCCATCCTAAAACCGTAATTTATTAAAACCAAAATAGCATACATAAAATTTATCCGGTTCTTTATCAATACTTTCAGTCAGTAAGGGAGTAGCTAGGGAAATCCTCGTTGGGAATTTTTTACTGATTGCAAGGTATCGAACTGATTTAATTGTTTTTAGATCGGCTTTAAACATGGATGAATCTAAAATTGGCTTAAAAAGCGTTGAAAATAGATATTTTTGAACTTTTTGAAATGTAAAGAGCAAGTACGATAAAGGAATAGTAGAGATTTTATAGGAAACCTGTCTGTATTTCTATATTAATGCAGTGTATGTGACAGAGAAGAAATGCGAATAACGTCATCTACTACAAAGGCTTTAGATATCAATCTAATGAATTATGCATACATTAAATAGTAGGATGACTACGCCGGGAGATATTTACCAAATGATAAACTCTATGATATACACGTGTTATTTAATTTTAATTTAAAAATGGGTGAATAAAACTTGGACTTTCCATTAGTTAAACGAGAGCATTGAGCGACGATCAACAATACGATTGCGTAATCTCAACCATTTTGAGATAAATTGTTTTACATAGTTATAATCGCACATTTTCGACCAACTCGGCCATTGGACATGTCGACCGATACTAGCCGCAAAGTAGTATCTCAAAATATCATTCCATTCAGGATTTTAATTCCGTGAAACAATAATGCCCTTAAAAACCAGAGTATTAAATAAAATGTAGAAACGATTGTGTAGAAGAACCGCTTTCATGGTAACTGCAAAATGCACTAATAGTATCTTTGCGTTGCCACAGCCAAGGCCCTTATATAATTGGATAGATGTGCAGCAACGATTTAACAAACGTCTCGCCTTTTCAATTGAAAATATTTTTTTTAACTATCCACAAATTGATTAAAAATGTCATAAATATCAAAAACATGGAATTATTTATTAATTAAATGTTGTAATATTTTGTAAATCTTTTCAAATCGATAGTTTTAAGTTTTCTTCTTCACACAAAGAACATTCTAAACTGCCAACGGTATGTAAGGGCCATGGCCACAGCACAGGCAAGGGCGTACCTAGGGTCAAAACTAGAGGAGAGCAAGCAGTGGTCATTCATGCTGTAACACAGAAAAGGTTAAGGATACCAAAATTTCAAGAAAACTTTAACAGCGCTTTAATAGTTTTTAAAATTATTTGCTCGGAGAAATATTTTTATTTTACTTGCATATTTTTATACTGATATCACTTTTCTTGGATATAAAAAATACTTTCGTTTTTAACTAAATTTACTGTTACTTCAAAGGGGCAGCTGAAGCAGCTGCCCCCTGCCTTCCCTTGCTGGCTACGCCCGTGGACTAAGAAGTTACGACCCCATATTTATGGAATGAAATGCTTAAAATCGTCTCCCCTACAACCTCCATTGTAGATCCCTCCCGAAACATTCTGTTTAGCTAACTATTATTACATGAGTTTAGCTAACTATTATTCTCAAATACAATGAGTTAAAATTGATAAATACTTGAGAATTTGTTTTAAATTTTCAATAAATGCAAAATTTGATAGTGGTCTGCTTTATTTATTCAGAAAAATTCCAAATACTTATAGAGTATATATTCACTATAAGATAAACTTTAAACGAGTAAAGCATCTCGGATGTGTACCAACGATTTAAAACTTTCTAAATCAGAGCTACTTCTGGGATAAATTAAATTTCAAGACTTCTAATTTTTGAAATGTGAAAATTTTCTACTCAATCATTATTTTTGTAGCAGCTTCATATTTCACAATGAAATATTTAAGTAAAAAAAGATCGCGTATTTTAAATCTTTCCTTAATAAGGATGAAAATGTTTTTGATGAAATTTTTTAAATGTTACTTAGAAACAACACTGAGTTATAATGTGTTAACAAACGTCTCGCAAATTCCATTGAAAACATTTTTTTAGTCATCTCCAAATTGATTTAAACAATACCACATATCAGATATTGCAATTGTGTATTGATTGAATGTTTTAATATTTTGTAAATCTTTTCAAATCGATACTTTTAAGTTTCCTTCTTCACACAAACAACATTCTAAACTGCCAACTGTGCACTGCGCCATTTTTATATTTCCTTTCCTTGGGGTGTGCTTGACTCGCCCCAACCAGCTTAAGATATGCAACATATTCGTGATTCAGTGACAAAAGTCTCTGCACTCCTCAAATTATTCTGCATATTAAAAATTTAAGCTGAAACTTTAGAAATATATTTTTAATCAATATCAACGACCGGTGTGTTCTGGCGTAACTTAATGAAATCGATTCGTTATGCAAATTAATACGAGGAGTGAACATGATGCTCATTGATTTTCAGGGGCCAGGATTTTTTCTGGGGTGGGGGGGTCTAACAGGTCTGACGTTTTTTTTTTCTGCGGGGGCACAAGGGTCTAACAGGTCTTCTCATATTTGAGATTAAAAACAAATTACAACAATTACTGCAGAAAATATTCTTTTTATTTTGATTTGAAAGTTATTAATATTAAATTAATGATTGAGGCTTCATAACACACAAAACAAAGGGAACGTAATGATAACCGTATTAAAAATCTTGTCTATTTTTTAGCCGCCTGGGGGGTGTGGGCACGTGCCTCCGTTCTTCCCCCCCACTAAATCCGCCCATGTTTCAATATGATTTACAAACTCTTCAATCCTCAAATTATTCTATATTGTAAATTTTGCCCGCTGCAATTTTAAAAATAAATTTCAAATCAAAGTAAACAACTGATATTTTCTAGCGTGACTTCATTAAATCGATTCGTTGTGAAAACTAATGATTTAGCTTCGTTAAAGTTTAAATAAATAATTTAACGTAACAGACCGGAAGATGATGAATAGGTAGAAAATGGTTTTTTGTACGTGGAATCAAAAAGTTAGATAATTTTTGTTCGTAACAAAATCAAAAAATAATAACTTATGACTTTATAATTAATTTACAACAACATTTAACAACATTTAACAACATTTAATTAATAAATAATTCCATGTTTTTGATATTTATGACATTTTTAATCAATTTGTGGATAGTTAAAAAAAATATTTTCAATTGAAAAGGCGAGACGTTTGTTAAATCGTTGCTGCACATCTATCCAATTATCGCCACGATGGTCGATCGAGCAAATGGAGTAATCGTGCTCGTTCACAATCGGAGAGCATACTTAATGATCGTCGTCGATATTACATTGCGCGACGAATCAATTTTATAAAACCACGCCAGAAAACATCAGTTGTTGAGAAATATACTTATAAATTTGTTGCTGGAAAGTTTACATTGCTGAATAATTTAAGGAGTGAAGAAGCGTTTGTAAAATCATTGCTACACATCCGTCCAATCAGCATCGCGATGGTCGATTGAGCAAATGGAAGCGACCCACGCCGCTAAGTAGCGGACGCGCGTTCGTTCGCAATCGGAGAGAGCATCATGTTCGTCCCTCATCACTCAACCCCCCCCCCTCCACCCTCGGCTCGGTCGTGTGGCCTCACGCAGAGTTCACGGCCGACAGTGGCGCCCCGCACCGCCGCCATTCCACACCGACCCGTCGGTCGCTCCGGGGCCGGGTCGGCGGTGTCCGCATCATGCCCCCCAAACGGACGCCAGGGGGGGAAGAATGTTATGATCAAAGCCCGCCCGACCTCTCCCCGCGAGAGATCACCGCGAAGTGTGTGACGCGAAGTGGGGAAGCGGCGGCGGGAGGGGTCTCACATAAATCCAGCGGACGCCGGCGAGCCGCAGGACATCGGTCAACCCAGAGCAGACCACCGGATGGTAAAAGGGTGGGAAATGGAGCCGGGAGAGTGTGAGGTAGCCGAGTGAGTTTGAGGGGAGAGTCTCTCTCTCCCTCTCCACACCACTGTTAACGGGCGCCCCTGTGTCCCGATGGAGAGAGAGAGAAAATCCGGACGATTCACAATCCACATTTTAGCACACCCTCCTCCCCCTTTCCGACGCCGACGTTCTTTTTTGTTCAACGTCAGCGGTGTGTACGTAGTGGTAGAGAGGTTTTTGCCGAGTGGGAAGGGGGTGGGAGTTTTGCGGCGCTTCCGTGGATGGAGTTTTTTTTGCAGATGGAGGGAGGTTGAGGAAAAGGCTCGGGTGGTATTTGAGGGTGTTGATTTAATGGGAGTAGTGCGGGAGTGTGGGTACGTTTTAGGGGTTTAAATGTGAGAGTGGTTTGAGCCAGTGGCGTAACTATAGGGGTGGATGAGGGATAGATCCCTCCCCCAAAACCTCAGAGAAACAAAAATAATATTTAAAGCAATTGTCTAATTTTGATATGAAGTACCTGCGTCTGCTTAGGTAAATTGCAAGTGACAAAATCAGTGTCGTAACTATATGAGAGGATAGATCCCCCCAAAACCTTAGAGAAATAAAAAAGTATTTAAAGCCATTATTACTTTTTATGTAAAGTAACTGCATCTGCTTAAAGTTAAATTGTAAGAGACAAAATTGTAAGTATGTCATTTTTCAAAAATTTTCTGGGAATCCCCGTTGTCTGAGGGGGGAAGCGCCCCCCAGGCACTCCCATCCCCCCCAAAGCACATTCCTAGTTACGCCAGTGGTTGGAGGAGTGGTGTAACTATGAGAGGGAGAACCAGACCCGTGCAGGACCTCCTCTTTTGGCGGTGGACTACCATGGCCAGAGCGCGCCAGCACTAAGAAGGGATAGGGCTACCGGGAGGTCTGGGGGTGTGGAATATAATAAATAAATTTTGAACTTTAAATTATTGACCTCTTGAGATTGAATTGAATGTAACAAGATTTAAACGTGATAATTTAAATTATTTTGTTTACTCAAGACGGTGTTCATTACGCTGTTGAATGAGATATCATTGAAATCAAGCTAACTGCTCAATGTTGGTATTCTGAATGTAAAATTGGTCCCTTTGGGAACAGGAGGGCGCCAAAGATTTCCAGGCAGGAGAGCGCATCAGGATACGTCCCGGAGTCCCGGCGGTCCAGCATGGGCCTGCTTAGAATCAGTAGCGGATACAGAAAAGACTCAAGGGGGCGGGGGAGGGCGCAAAAGAAATTTTGAGCTACCCATACTTTTATCGTAATGAAAAATGATCAAGTTACATGCAAAATTGAAGAAGGTTTTATTTAAACTGATAATACTTACACATATACAAGAAAATGCCATCTAATGACGTAAAAAGTTACAATAGGGTGGTTTCCTATTACTTTTTTATTGCCTAAATCGAAAGATTATTACTCCTGGAGTACGTATTTCACGCTTATAGATTTTTAAATGCCGATATCCATTTTCCGCGATTAAATGAAAAGTGAACATTTTCAAGCGCGCGAAAACGCGACGCGTAAGTATGAATGCCGGGATATCTCTCCGTGTGACGTATTTCTGGTTCCCGCTGCCGCCCTGTGAGGTGACCTTGAGGCGAGGCTTAGCACTGATACGACGCAGGCTGCTAGCGGGTAGCCTAGTACCCTGCTGGCTGGTAGCTCTTGGCTTAAATAAGGATTATTAATACCTTATCACACGAAGGAAACTTTCCGACCTTAGCCAGTTTTAATAAGTGATTATTAAGACACGTTTCCCTGAGCTCTGCGCCTCATGCATGCATTGGTAATCTCAGACGATGTAAAACTCCTATCCTCTCGTATAGAAACTAGGTCCCTGTGGGTGCGGTCCAATGAATGCTACTTTCGCTACCAGACGCTACAGACGGAAGTGCTCCGGAGCACCGGTCCATAGGCGCTACGTTCGCTACGAGAATTTCTTTTCGGACCGGTCAGGAGCGAAGTCAAGATGGCGGAAATGAACGAGGGTGGGCAAACTGGGATTATGAAATCGAAGATGTGGTTTTAATTGCGAATTGAGGTGACTATGATCATTGAATGTAAATAAATATGTTTGAATATCATTAAAATGAATTTTATTTTTCAATATCGAGGCTCCACATAGTAAAGGAAGAAACTTTGGACTGTATTTCTCACACCAACCCTCGCCTACCCTTCTCAATGAAACCCATTACCCTAGTAAAGGAAAAAGTAGGTACTCTACCGTTTTCCCAGTTGAAAGATATTAACTTATAATGGTTAACGACTATTAAAAAACATTAATCTATTTCATGTATATCCTATTTTTCTTCAGATTTTAATTTATGGCATGAGTAAATTTGTCGATATATGTTCTTACAATCCTTTATTTATATTACATGCCCCTTTTAATAATTTTTGTTGCCTTTTGTATGTAAAGGCTGCTTCCAAAGACATTTGAGTTCATTTTGGGGGAGATACGAGAATGTTTGTCGATATTTATATTCTTGCTATATATTTATTTAAATCACAATTAAATTTACATCTATTTACTAAGTGCGTCTACTCCGTTACTTCGTAGTCACTTATATAGGAGAAAGGCGTCCACATTCAGCGTCCATCATCTGCAACGTGAGTAAACTCTCCATTGCCTCAGTGCATTCCCTTCGAATTTCCGCCAAAAATTGACTCGCTCCTCCGCTGACCCAAGTTTTCAGGGGAGCGTCTGGAGCTGGTCCGGAGCGAGGCGGGAAACGGGTGTATGACGTTTGCCGTGACGTCACAGCCTAACCTGTAGCGCTCCGTAGCGAATAACGGACCGCTTGGTGGCGCTCCGAAGCATTGGTAGCGTTCAACGGACCGCACCCTGTGACGGCACGTGGAGTGGCATCGCAGGGGCGCCAATCTGGCTCTTTTCAAATGAGGATAAAAATGGACCATTGCCATTCGTCTAAACCGGTATTTCTAAAACGAAATAATTTGTATATTATGAATACACTATTGGTGGGTAACGAATCGCAATCAATGCCTTTCGTTTTCTTTCATGAAGTAAACTACCCTATTGTGGTTCTGCAATATTCGGCAATGAAGGCTGTCCCGCAAGAGGGGGGGGGGTGCGCTCCCATCTGTATCCGCCACTAGTTAGAATACCCCCTCAACCTTATAGATCGGGGGGTAAAATTATCCTAAAGCCTATAAGCCTATCTGTCAAAGGCGCAGCTTGGCTTCCGGGTTGTTCTTCCCGTCGATCCATCAGCGTCCGAAGATGAATCAACGCGTAAGCCTCCATCAGTCTATCTGTTTAATTTTCCTTTCTTCTCAGACCACCGAATACAGCTCATATCGGCCATTTTATATCGGGGTATTCTACAAATTTAACAATTGCACGTACACGAACAACCATGCCCTGGATGGTGGAAAACTACCTAGGCTGGACTCGAACCCGCGACCTCTTCTTTAGCAGCCGAGGACCCTATCCCGCCGTTACTTTCGCTTTAGTGAAATAATAGTGAAATAAAAACTCGTGACTTTCTGAAATTAGCATTAACTGTAGCCATGTTTTTTTATGAATACATGTTAGATAGCGAAATTTCGCGGATTAACCAATTTTTTCCCGCCATATTGCTACACCCCACCATTCTGTGTGTGAGCTTGATGACAAACTTCACACTATTTTTTCTTTCAATTTTTTAACGGATATCCTCCCAATTGTTTTGTTAAATTTATTCGGCTATTAGTTTATTTTTGAAGCTGGTAGAACTAATACCACTTCCTTAAAGAGAAAGGTCCGAATCGGAATTGTAATATGGACGCCTACTGTTTGTAAATACGTTGTAAATGCAATAGAAAAAGGAAGAAACAGAAGCAAGGAAGAACATGAGCAGGGGCGCCGACTGATAAAAAATAGTGGGGGGGCCCATATCGGTGGTCTTGCCCCGGGAAGAGTTTAAATTCAAAGTGTGTCGCAGCTCCGTAACACTATCATAATTCACACCACTTGTTTTCAGTTAACCTGCTTACTGTCTTATATTTATTTGTTTTAGCACATTGTTGAATGTATTTTAAAAGGTAACTATCGCCAAACATGGGAAATAAAAAATACCAATATATTTTTGTGATTTCACCAAGCATAATACAACTTAATTATTATCTTGAATTATTGAGGGGGCTCCGCCCCCCCTAACGAAACTTTGAGGGGGCTCGGGCCCCCTCAGGCCCCATGGAGTCGGCGCCACTGAACATGAGGGTACTTAAGGATCAAGCGTGGGGGAGGGAGAAATAGAAGACTGCAGAATACCAAAATAGAATTGCATTCTATGAATGAATGGGGAATAAGTAGAGACGGAGAGGAATTATGGGAATAATCTCGGTCTCCCCAGAATAGAGGTTTTTCAGATCGAGGAGAGGCGAGAAAAGTTGAAGAACGTTTTGAGTGTAGTTCGGTTCAACTCGTCTTTCAGATTGAAATATCGATGAATTTTGTCATTTCCGTTTTTTTAATGGAATACTGCGGGTTTGAGTGTACGTTTTAATTAATTAATTAAATATCCAGTCGCCCTGAAAACAGCAAAAGTTTGGTCTTTGACGACGGAGAATATTAAAAAATTGAAAAAAACAACAACGAACAAAAGCATCCATTTTCTGGATAGGGTCTACCTATCCAGGCGCGACTCGAACCCGCGACCTGCGGTTTCACAGTTTTGATTTGAATATTAAGGTTTGTGATACGTAGTGAAACTATGGCGAAAATGGTTCTGGGGTCTCAAAGTGGATAGAACATGTGTGAAGACCAGGCTTTACAGAGAGCGAGTACGCTTTCGGTGCAGAGAGAGAGAGAGAGAGAGAGAGAGATCTTTATGCAGCCACAGCGCTGGTTTCAGGGAACTAGTGTGGGTCAGGAAGAAGGTTAGAGCAGGGGTTTGGTGCGGAGGAAAGGAAGATACTCTGAGTAAGAGGGGAGGGAGGCTCCATAAAGAGATGGGATAGCTGTTGCGGAGGGGGTGGTTTCCCGAATGGGGAGGAAAAGCGTGCGATACCGAAAGCGAGAGAAAGAGAAAAAAAAGATATCCATCTCCTCCTCCCTGTTATGTTTTCGGCAGCCGGTTATCCTGAAAAGGGCTGCGAGAGGAGGAGGAGGAGTATGACTGTTCCAGAGGAGTAGTGGGGGAAGTAGGGGCTGGGAGGAGGGGTGAGTTGTCTGCTTTAAAGGGGGGCGTGGTTTATCGCGGGTGGAAGGGGGGGATGGGCGGATCGGGAGCGCCAATCGCTTGGGTCCGGCCAGCAAGCCTCACTTCCCTCCGCCGACCTCCGCGTGGCAGCACATGCCACACCAAGGCAGCCACACACGGCGCCGCAAGCCGTCCCGCAACTGCAGACGGACGGATCTGCTTGGTTTCACCCCCTTCCCCCTCTCCTGCACCTCCTACCATAACCCCACCTCCTCCTCCTCCTCCTTCACCGCCACCACCACCACCACCGCCTCCTCCACACCCTCCCTCCGCTAGACCACCCTCGACACTACCACACAACTCCGTCGCCCCTCTTTTTGATCCATTAGCGAAAAGGGAATCCATTTGTTCGACGTGCTCCCTGAAGTGGTGTGATTAATTTGCTCACTTGGTGACCGGGGGAGAGATTCCGCACACCTTTTCATCGGGGGAAAAAGCCGTTTTTCCGCGCACTTCAACCTGGCCGGCCGTGTTCATGTGTGTGATAATGATAAACATTTCCCGCGCCCGCTTCGCGCGAGTCCGCCCTGCGTGAGCTGGTGTTGGTTGCGTGCCTGTGTGCGTGTGGGAATTTTCTTCGTTTGACCGCCATTGTTTTCGTCACATTCGGCGTGTTTTGTTGTTTCCGCCGTGTGTGAATCGCTCGCGGTGTCTCCCGGCGGATCCCGACAGCTCTCCTCGGATCGACCGTGACGGATTTCCCCGTGTTTTTCCGCCCGATTGAAGCCACGGTCGAGGTTCGGTTCCCTTGCCGTCGCCGGAGGTGAGCGTCCCGTCCGACCGCGTGGCGACGGGCCAGCTTCCGGATGGAGTAGCGGCCGCGGCTGCGGCCTATCCTCGCGGTCTCCCGCTGCGGCGTGGCCCGCGGTCTTCAACCTTGTCCGCATCCAACGGATCGGCATCGTAACGCCTCCACGATCGTTGACGCTCAACCTCCTCCTCTCTTGGGAGTGGAATAGCTTATCACCCTTGAGTCTTCCAGGTGCCCTCGTGCTGGATATCTGCCGGTTGTAGACTCTTCTTTTCTCATGGCCGGAGTTTTCAAGGAGTTGGATGTCTACCTCGAGCTCCGGATTGTGTACCGGTCGCGATTGTGGCTGAAACTAGCGGTGTCCCACTGTGCCGTGCTTCGCGGTCTTCAACAGTGATGTTATCCATAGAATCGGCATAATAACACCTCCGGGATGGCGGTTTCTGATTCCCACCTTTCTTAATTGTGGAATACATTAGTGTTATTCGAGATTTCTCGTATTTATTCGACTTTTAAGTTATCATAACTCCGGATATATCCTGTAACGTGGGTCGTAGACTATTCCTATATCTCCTCCGAAGTTTTCTGGAAGCCCGCCGTGTAGTCTTTCTCTATTGACCGGGCTTTTCCGTGTGAAATATCTTGGCGCTCCGGAAATAATCGCGTGTCTTCTGGGAAGTTTTGGTAGTCCTGTCCCCGTATATTTTCCGGTGGGTGAATTTTAGACTATTCCTACCTCTTGGCGGGAGTTTTCATCGAGTCCGGCATCTTACCTCGCGCTCCGATATTCCCGCCGGGGGCAACAGGCTAGTCGCCGCACCGTCAGACTCCGGCCGACGCCGCCGGCACCAGCGCAAGGGAACCAAGGCCGCCCGATGACTTCTCCGGCGGAGGACCCGCCCCCGGTGGCCCCGAATCTCCACCTCTCCCACCTTCGGACGCAGCACCATCTGCACCACCACCACATGCAGCAGCACCATCACCTCCAGGTGGGCCTCGCAGCACCGGTCAAGTTCAAATAGACGCCCGATATAATAAAGACGTCCCTAAAGCCGTTGAATCGGTGAAAATCCCCTTGAGAATAATCTTTTCGTGTTGTCCGTTATCTTTTGTGCCCACATAAGCGTATCCGTCCATCATATGATGAGTGATTTGGTATGACTGACGGAAATGATGCGCGAATTTCGGTTCGAGTGACCCTCTGTACGGATTTACCTTGTGATCTTGGGTTCGACTCCTTGTTATGAGGCTTAGTTTTGATCTGCGTGCCATCTGCTTTCCCATCAACGTCTACTTGCGGCGGGAAATGACCGAGTTATCCGTTTATTTACCGCTTTTCAGTTATCATCAAAAGAATACCTTCTACGGCTATAATGTCAAGAAGCTCCGTAATTTTAGTATGGATCCTTCGTATTGGCTGACGATATTTTTGTTAAGATTTACGATTCTTGCTGTACAGTCCCAAATAGAAAATAGTGCAAATGAGAAAGCAATCACTACTCAATTCTTGAAAGATGGAAATTATATGAATTAATACACGGAAAATGCGATGCTTTTTAGTTTACTGGCAATTTTAATGGATCCCTCTCGTGTTATGCTACTTGCTACTTCAACCAATGAGTCGGATCTTTCATTTTAAATTTAATGCCACGAAAATGAAATTATTGATTCCAAATTATCCATTAAAAGAATGAATGTTATCATAGAGTAAGTACTTACTTACTCCATGATAATATTCTCTACTCTATGATACTCCAATTAATTTTTGAATGCATGTCTTCATGAATTCTGATAAAATATTTATTTGTACTTATGCAGATATCACAGCCCTTTTATTTTATATTTTTTCCATTAAAAATCATCCTAATCCACTGAGAATACGTTTTTGAAAAATTTCTCTTGAATTTTTTTCCTTTACCTTTTATAAATTCTGGAGTTGTCATGTGTTTCCCTATCACATTTTCCGACTCACACGTTTCAGCCTCTTATTTGAAATGCAGACTATCGAACGTCTAGTGAGTACATTTTTTCCCTTCTCTCAAATCAAGCAGTTTCAATAGTAATGAGTCGTACACAACACTTTAATGCATTCTGAACTCATTTACCGGAAAATGTGGTCATAAATTCCGTCCACGCTTAAATGTTTTTTTTTTCTGCCTCATTTCGTCTCCTAAAAACCCTCATTAGGGCGACTGTTCACGGCCAGCACATTGTCCAGGAATGTGAGATATTTCTCCCGCTCTTATTTATTTCCCCAACTTGAACCTCAATGGCGTCCCACTTTCACTTCGAGTGGAACTTATTGCTCACTGCGTTTTCCTAAAGGCGCGTTATTGCTCCTCAGAAATTTTTCTGTACCGCATTAAAACCGATGGCGAGTCTCAGACAAAAATGTATTCTCAAATTTTAAACTCCTCGAATAAAATGTATCCCAAGCTTTTTACATCCTGTTTTTAATTATGCAGCCTAAAACTCGAGTTAAAATTTTTTAGATAGTATTCTCAGACATCAGGTACTAATGTGAAGGTGAAGAAATACATAGATGTAAAAAGGTTAGCTGATGGGAGAATTGGGTGTAGATCTGCATCATACCATTCTTAGGATTATTGGCTAGTGATGATGATCAGGCACTACGAGCCAGAAAAGTATGTCAGCACATAAAATGCTTCGGTAAATAAATATGAGCAGATGAAGAAACATTTTTGGAGTTATTATATGAATAAATTTACAAAGCGTTGTTTACGTTTTAGAGTTATATTTATTAGAGCGCTTTCAATTCATTTGAACGCACAAACCACAAATATTATAGCTTAGAGAGACGGTTAGATACCATTAACGATTAAAGTGTAACCATTAATTGAAGATAACACACGGGGAATGAATGCTTCGTAAAATAAGCAACTTTTACAATGAAATATTTAGATGAATATTTCCCAAAATGTATGCCGCTCTCACTCCTATTGTAAGTCATAAAATTTACTAGCACTTTTGGTGTACTAAATTTTAATTAATTTTTCCACATCTGATGACCTTCAATTTTTACTTAAATAGCTATAAAAATGGGGAGTAACTCTTTAAAGCCTTCACCTGGTGTAATTATCGCCGGTAGTGAATGATAGTGAATTAAACATTACTTTTCGAAATCACATTTCAAAGCAATTTAAATGAATGAAGTATTATTTTTTAACGTCAAGCTTTTTAAATGTTAATAAATTCATAATGCGTTTCTGCACCAGTATGTCTTTCAAAAAACTTCATCATAAAATGAATACTTTACTGCAGCTACCGTTTATACTTTTGTGCAATATACCCCTAACGCAAAATCACCCTGCGCGAGAATGGCGAGGAAATCAGCTGTTTCCTTTGCAGCTTTGTGCGTGCGATTTAGGTCATAATGAGATACGAATCAAAACGAGACGAGAATCAAATTCTATTAGAGAATTTTACTTTAGTTCCTTTAAACTTTCCACTGACCTAAATCTTGTAGCTATCCTCTTCTCGAGGCAGAGCCCTTGACTATTTCATCCAGCGAGTCACACAATATTTATTGTTTATTTCACGCATTTATTTTGCCGATGGCAGTAGTTAAAAATCTGAAAATTTTCTTTCAAAATTATCTCATTAAGCATTCAACCGACCGGTTATTTTGTGGTCTTCAACAATTTTCTACGCTATGCAATGTGTCATATTATTCGCGTTTTTAAGGTTTGTTTGCTATCGATATCTATGAAATTTGACGAACGGATATAATTTAATGAAATTTAATCTATATTATTCTCTACTGAAAGTCGTTGCTTGATGAATGAGGCTTATATTGACTCGTCGTTTGCACCAGGATATCCCGCGGGCGTTATTAATTATTTTTCATTAACATTCCATTGAAGCTATCCACATAGGTAGATCCTGTATTCTCAGTACCTAGTTATAAAAAATATCGCTCCATATTTGTTCGAACCGGCGTATTTATTGGCTATTTTAAGCTTTTTTTTATTGTAATGAGACCCTCAGTACCTTCAGCTTGATGTACTCGACTTCGACTCATTGACGTACACAACAGAAAACAATTTGGTAGAGAATTCATCTTCTCTTTAAATACCTACCTTTAAATTCTCTTTTTTAATTGATTACGACATAAATGATTCAAAGAAATGACCCGTTGAATATCACAAACAATAGAATTCAGACAATATTTCACAATATTAACTCAAAGGTTTCTATGCCCTTCATTACTTGACCCGACGAGAATGCAGAACAAAGAAACAAACTGGTCGCATTAAAACTTGCATTCTGAAAAATTGTCTGCACCTAGAAATTTTTTCATTGCTCTCTCTAAAAACAGTTGAGAAATGTTTACTCTTTTGTAACTTATGACATCCTGCTACTCAGTGCTTTTGGTGCAATTTTTGGCGGGGGTCAGGCTATTTTGAATCACCTTTTGCGAGCTTAGATTAACATATATGGAATTATATAATCTCTATTTAATTCTTATCAGCCTATTAATGAAAAACAAAAGCTTCCGAGAGGAAACAAGCAATCGTATGATTTGAACTAAAAATGAACGGCTTCAGCATATACCTCCGTTGTCCTTTATTTATAGTTCCTAGCATTAGAGCGCATCAAGAGTAAACAGATTTCGTGCGTCAGTCTTAAGAGAACGAGGAGACAGATAAATTTAGCTCTACATATTGGTTAGCGTATGCAAAATGCCTGCGATTGCTCTCAGAGTGCCTAAGGTAATCGTGACCCCTATCTGTTTATTGATACGTAGTTGCAAGTATCAAGCTCGCCGAGACCAAATGGGACTCGCTCCTTTATCGCATAGGAATATCGAAACTTTACTTTTAGCATTATTAAAAAAAAAGTCAACGGCTATCCATACTGGCGGTAATTATTGTAATATTTGAATGTGAGTTTCCTATCACGTTTGACCAGATTATCCCTATCTATAAGTTTATTTCTATTCGTTCCATAAAAATCCCTCATTAACGTTGATTGCTTACTTCAATACTATTTTATTTTCGGTATTATCTCCTCTTGCCTCATTAGTATAATTTTATTAATCGTTTTGCTGTTCAGACCTTATGTTACATTTATTAGACGGATGCGTCATGGAGTAACATTTGACATTTTGCATTTAACATTCATAACCAGTTAAAAATTATTTCTCAAGGTTCATTTCATCTCTAATTCATTTCTATTGGCCTGAAATGAAAATTTCAGCTTCAGTTTGACTACCGGCAAGCGTCTTAAAGGATAAAAAATATGGAAAAAATGAGTAGACATTCAGGATTAAGTCAGAATTCCGTGATGTTTAAGAATATATCCATTGTTTTTGACTTGGAAATATTTTGAAACGTTGCGAAATCCTTGGAATTTATTGAGTTTTCATCAAGTTGTTTCCCCTCGCTCATAGCAGGATTTCTTAAATTGCCATTCACTTCTTCTAATTGACATAGTTAAGCGTAGGTAGCATTTCAATTCCTTTTTTTCTACTCTTTGCGTCAATGGTTCATCTCTGCCATTGATGTTCAGCTTTACGGGTTGGATTTTAAGATGATCCCTTTCTAGGAATACTTGATGGTTCGCGTTATTGACTACTACGAGGCCGTTTTTATGACTTACTATATTTTTGCTTAGGCTTCTCCTCTCGCAGTTTCGTTCTTATTGCATTCATTAAATGTTCCTTTTCGATTCTGCGCTGGTATGTGTGCTCAAGGGGTAATTTTCCGTGTAAAATGGCCCACGTTATAGTATAAACCTTTCGCCAGTTATTTTTCACCCGGGATTCTCTCTCTGTATGGATACTCATGGACTAAACATATGAAAGAGCGATTTTCAGCCGCTGCGCATGGGAACAAGATTGAAATGACCACATCCGAGATCCCGTGAGGAACTGACTGGCTGACAACGACGAGAGGATTTGTTTTCATGTCGTTTATTTCGATTGGAAATTTTAATCACATCAAATTTAATACTATCGAAGGAAAGCTATGTATAAGTAACTCTCATTCGAAATGTGGTGTTATGGAAGAATTATTAAGATCGAATGGATAGATCGTGTGAGTTATGCAGAAGTTAAAAGGTAAATAAGTGAGAAAATAAGTCTTTTGCAAACTTTGGGGAGCAGGCGGGACAATTTAGTTGGCCACATCATGAGACACGAGGGACAAAATTATTGTTGAAGGATAGGTGGAAGGGAAGAACGGGAGAGGTAGACCACGGATTAGATAAATGGAGTATGTGAAGAAGCGGTGGCGAAACTAGGAATATGCCTTGGGGGGGATGGGATGGCGATACCTACTCCACAGGCAAAATCTGTTAAAATTTTGAAAAATGCCTCAAAATACATTTTACATCATTTTGGCACTAAAAATATAACTTTAAGCAGATGTAGTTATTATATGTCAAAAATAGGCAATAGTTTTAAATATTTTTTTATTTCTCTGAGGCTTTTGGGGGGATATATCCCCCTCATCCCCCCTTAGTTACGCCATTGTGAGGAAGTATGTAAAGCAGAAGAATTAAGTAGGTGATAGGTAGGTGTAGATTGTCCGATAGGAGAAGTGTTTGGAGAGCAGCGTCAAAGCAATCTTAGGATTGGTGCCGGGCCGGAGTTTCCTATAGGCTTACTAGGCTTCAGCCTAAGGCCTTAAGATCAAGAGGGGCCTACATTCAAATTGCTAGCAAAAGTCAATAGCATTTTTTATAAAGGTTCGTACTAATCACAATATGTTTCGTAAAACATACTGATGTATATCATATTAATCAGTGGCGTAACTAGATTATTGCTTTAGGGGGGGATGGGATGGCCTGGGGTGGCGAATCGGCGCGGTGGAGGGGTCAACGGCAAATTTTTGAATAATGACATTCCTGGAAATAAATTTTACATAATTTTGGTACTTAAAATTTAGCTTTAAGTAGATGGACTTATTGAATGTGAAAACTAGACAATAGCTTTAGATATTTTTTTAATTTCTGAGGCTTTGGGGGGGAGGGGAATCTATCTCCTCATCCACCCCATAGTTACGCCGCTGACAGTAATGATGTAATTAATTATATCTCATGTAATTTATAAACTTAATGACATAGGGCCTCTTTTCATCTAAATCCAGCCCCAGATTGTTGACTGTCAATGATGATGAAGTAATTTTATCACCTGCTTTTTCCAGTTCCCATAACGATACTGAAATTGGGGTTTCAGTGTTGGTCTCTGCTTTTGATACCGCGTAGCCACCTTCAGTGCTCTTGTACCTACTTACTATGATAGGGAGTAGGAATAGCAAGGACCACTTTCACAGATTACCGTCACTTGACCAAAAATGAACTCAAAATTTTCTTAAAACATTCCCTGTAATAATGGTCGTATTTTTTCGTGACTTAACTCTGGTGTCAGAACTCAGATTTCGTGGTAAAAATCTTCAGTCAACCTTCAAGTCTCGATGTCGTAAACTTTCTCCAAATCAATCCCGAAGTAGTCGCGTGTTTTAACGAATCGAAAAAAATTCTTTTTTTCTGTTTTCACTTGTCTGCGTTACCGGAGGGTGGCGCCAAAAATGCGGTTTGACCGTGAGAAAAGTTGGAAGATTGGGTGGTGCGCATGAATTTATTTTTTTACCGCGGAAATTCGATTTCGATCAAAAAAATGGAGGGCTGTGGGAGGGGTAGGAATTCCCACCCTCCTACCAGCAGGCGATTCTCCCCCCCCCCCCTTCCGACACCCCTTCCGACACCCCTTCCGCAGGATCGGCAACCATCTGTGGTTCTACGAAGTGAAGCCACAACTAGGCTTTTTTTTTACCTGCGGTGCTGGCTGCATTCCTTCTATGTTTATACAACAGGAAACCCGTTATTCGCTCATTCTTCATTCGTGGTTTTTTCTGCAGGTAATCGCGGTTAATTAAACCTAAAAATCCACGTCCTTTCGTCGGAATTCCCCCAAAAAATTGGCAGCCAAAAAAAGAAAGGGAAGTTGAAATTTACTTTCCTTTTTGTACGGGAAAAACTGATGTAGTGAGGATGCATAGAACTGCTTTTAAACGATGATTATTTATTTCCTGTAGATTTTTTCTCCGTTTTTAAGTACTGGGAATGATTCAAATGAGTTTAGAGTGAAATTACCATGCTTGATGTTATTACCAGTATCTTGATGTCATTTATCAGTTTGATGTTAAAGTTTAATTTAATGCAGATGCAGATGGTTTGATACAGTTATAGTTTGATGTTATTTATCAGATGAATTATATTTGATGATATCGATATTCTCAAATTTCTTTATGCTGCGGAAAAGTTCTTATTTTCACACAATCAAAATTTTACTTATTGAGTAATAAGAATGCAAGTTATTTTATTTTTAATATTAATTAAATTTTTAAGGTATAAAATGATCAACAAATTACACATCTAACTGTAAAAACATGTCATTTATTGTATTTATTTATGATGCAGTGGTTCCAACAAGTTACCCTTATATTTTAACATTTTAGTGCTCGACAATCGATTGTTTCCCATTTGGTCTCTATAAGATATGAAGGGAACATTCATTGACGTAAAACACCTGGGATGTAAATCTAGGCTACTGTCCTCTGTATTTAATAACATATTTGATTAAATAATTATTTTTATCAAAACTTTATTTCTTGACTCACGGACATATTTTTATTGAGAAAGTCATAATTGGATCTTTTGGGGATTTTCTGAGGGGCTGGTGGTGTGAAACATGAGTAGCATGTTTTGTGTTTTCAAAATAAGGGAAGTTGTCCTCGCGAAAAAATCCATGGTCTATTTATCCGATACATGATCATTGATGCCATAAAAAACCCTAATTTTGGTAATTTATTCAGGATTGGCTAAGCCCTGGTGAATACCCATCCATAAATATCCTGACCACTTTGTGCTAATCCGCCCAATGTCTCAATCAAAGGAGCGGATTGAATGTTTCTTATCGTTGCACCTAGTCACTACTTTTACTTCTTTCTTATCCAGTGTCACCTAATGCATGCATTTAAATCGACACGTTTCCCTACGGTTGTACTGTATCATTAGAAAATACTGAATCAAGCGGAAAAAATGTAATTATCATCGGTCTACGATCCCAGTATTGGTTAGTCGAATCCCTCCACTCCATTCTCCTATCAACTGAGGGGAGAGCTGCGACTGATTGTATCGACTAATCTTTTTATGCTAACGTATATCGGGTAAAAGTTTCTCGGGATTCCCACCGGGTTAAAATCTCCATATTTACAGACGTTTCGGGCACCGAGTTAGAGCTTGAAATCGGCACTTGAAATGAAACTTGAAAGCCGGCAGAAAAAATGTAATTAACTCGGTGGGAATCCCGAGAAAAATCAACCCACATAATTCGCGGGGAAAACATCAAATCTTATTACTAACGTATATCGTTTTTACTGCTACCTACACTATTATAACTTCATATCATTGCAATAGAAACGATATACATTAGAAATAAGATTTGATGCTTTCTTATTTCTTAAATATTATTTCTAACGTATATCGTTTCTATTGCAATGTTGGGAGTCATAATGAAAGGTAGCAGTAAACACGATATACGTTAGTAATAAGATTTGATGCTTTCGCGGCGAATAATATGGGGAAGAATCTTAAATCTTGTACCAGATGATGGCTCTGTGAGCCGAAACGCGTTGTATGCATTAAATAATTTTGGAAAACTGCAACTACCTTTCATTTCAATATGTCGAACTTCCACTATATGGCGCCCGAATCGGATGAACGTATATCGTTTCCTTCAAACTCTGTGGAGATTTTTATCTTTGGAATCAACTTCTCCATCCCTAATATTTCATACTGAAAGAGTAGTAGGGATTGACCAGGATAATCTTCTGCTTATTTAGGATATTCTTCATTATTCCAGGATATTCTTCAGTTGTTTCCGAATTTTCAACTCATTAGATTTACTTGTAAAACATTTTCCCTTTACACCACATTAAGGAAAACTGTCATCAAAGGATATGATAAAAATTTTTCATTTCATGTCACATATTTTGGTCCGAATTTCACGGGTAAAAAAGTTTCCATCGTTTGGTATCCTTTTTTTTTATTAGTTATCCGGTAGTTGATATAAATAAGAGAAGTGATTCTCAAATGACGTTTTTCATGCTATCTCGTTCGGTACTTGAAGCTCTCTATTTTATTTCTCTCTCTCGCGTCGAAAGTTTTTTCACAACTGGTTTCATGTCCGGCCGAGTCTCTCGTCCAAACCACCGCGATCCTCTCATGAGGAGCGACGAATCGAGAGCGTCCGCCGATTGGCTGCGCAGAGTGTGCGTGACAAGAGGGAGGGAAACCCGATACCCTCGACCCATAAAAACCTTTCACTTGCGTGTGTCAACTTTCAAGTAGATTTTCGGAAGATCAAATTCACCCGGTGTGCTGCGTGACGTGTGGAATGAATCGAGTAATCAATCGTCGTTAAGTTCTCAAGTTGATTGAAAGACGTCCATTTTATTTTTTTTAATTTTTTATGTGGACAAGAACAGGGGTGCAGGGTAAATTTTCTTTTATTTATTACGCGTGTTACATTACGCATTTTATTTTACTTATTTATTACGATGCTCTATTCGATGTTATATGAGTTTCTGGGTTCGCGTCCCAGTCAAGTAGCATTTTTACCTTCTGATTTCTGGCCTTATACATCTACCACAGCTCCGTTGTCCTCGTCCTTTTCGACGTAGTGAACAATGTAACGCTTTAGCACTTACAGTGACAGATCGGTCTATTTGATCTCTCTAACTTGCTCTTTTGTGCTTTAAAACTTATTAAAATACTCCATGTAATGACATAAAGGCTAGCGTAAGAAGCATTATTTCCAAGAGACTAGTAATTTTCCACTAAGTTTTCAAAACGACCAAGGCTTTTGGAAAAATCATGCCATTAGTAAGACTATCGTTATAATTAACCAGTTCTGAAACTTGACATGGGTCTGTTACCAATATTATGTGGAATGAGGCAATGTTTTTACTGTGATAATTAGATCTGTTGAATATTTCCACTAAGTAAATAATCTAGAGTGTGCTTGCATAAGTGTCGTATATTCATCGCAATTCTTTTGGATTTTAGGATTTACTACCAATAAGTGCGTCATCGGTGAATCAATTAAGCACTGCGCTGATTTATTTGAATAACCATCGATAGGAAAGATAACCGTAATTTGATTTATAATTTCTCTTTAATGATAAAGTATTATTTAAACCTTACAGATTTATTTCATCCAAAGTTTCATTGCATACATGTCATATTTTCATAGCAATTTTAATGCTTTAACCCATTAGTGCATAGCGTCCGATATATCGGACGTGTGCCATGTATTACATAAATACTTCTGTAGTCGATAAATTCAATGAGTCAACTAAAATATTAGCGGGGTGTTGAAGATAGACATCCATTTGAACTTAACACAGTATTAAAATGTAATTAAAATGTAGCGCAAGTCAACTGGAGCCCATAAAAAATAAAATACACACGTCCGATATATCGGACGCTATGCACTAATGGGTTAGGGGACTAACGACAAAAAATAGAGTTTTTAGTACTTGCATTCTATTAGGGTGAAACAATTAAACTCTCTTCTGATCAACAAAGATAAAGAAGCATTTTCATTTATTTTTCTGTATACGTATAAGATGTATTTTAAACCTATGAGAAATAGCTAGATCGTTGTTGATATTTGTCATTTCTTTATATTGTAGAGGATTTTGTAATTCAACCCCTGGATGCCTGTGTTGGCTTCGCAGCGAGTGTTTATTTCTCGGCGCGCCCTGAATGATTTTCAAGGTGACGCGAATATAACTGTCCGTTAATTCAACGCCGCTGATTCATGCGCGGCTAGAAAAAACAAATGATCGAAGCGCAATTTGCGACACGGAGAAGAAGGGATATGTAACATAATAACCGCGTTCATCATTCGCACGAGACGGACGGCAGTCTTCTCGGCTAACTCGAGGACTATCCGACTTGTTCAGTTTTCATTAACCTCTTACAAGAAAAAATGATGAAGGCTGGGAGATGAAACCTTATCGTGAAAATATATCAGATTTAACATGAGCGCAATCTTATTTTTTACATTTGAAATTATTTTATCGTCTAATGTAATGTAGTAACACATGTTTATGTAATATAAAGTACCTACACATGTGCGTTGAACGGAAACGGATATATTGTATGAGAGGGGACTTTGCCATCTAATGGTGATATAAGATTTAGTACAGGACAGCTACTTAATAAGTTTTTCCAAAAAGAGTTTCTCAGGTTGAATCGGAAGGATTAAGATACGACAAGAGATTCCGAAATTACCGTAATAAACGTTGTTAAAATGTTCAGTTTTTCTCAATCGAAGATCACTAAAATTTAAAAAATTATGGCAATTTTAATGAGGTACTGTTTTGGAACTCTGAAGAATGTATCACGGAATTATTCGGCCGGTCTAAAGGTCGTCTTCCGCAGACTTGGTGAAACGCATCAATCAGAATGAAATTGTTCACCCAAGGACGAGACATGAAAACGTACCCAATAGCCTTATATAGGTATTTTTGGAGTATCATATATTGGTTAAATTCTTTCGACGTCAACTGTAAATGGATTTCCAGCATGGCTTCTTCAGTACAACTCAAGCGTATCGACTTTCCTTTCCTTACTACCGCTAAATATCTTCTGAATGAAGAAATATGAGCGAAGGCCTTTCTCCGTATATTGATACCACCCACAGAGACGTTTGCGGTGGCAGGGCAAGGCTGCAGGTCCAAGTTTCTTGACTCAGTGATGTCAACCTGATGTGACGCTTACGAAACACGATTCCATTTCACAATATCAATGAATTTGACCAACAATAGCAACTTTCCTTCATCAAAGAAAACGAAAGGCATTGATTGCGATTCGTTACCCACCATAAGTGTATTCATACTATACAAATTATTTGGTTTTAGAAATACCGGTTTAGACGAATGGCAATGGTTAATTTTTATCCTCATTTGAAAAAAGGCAGATTGGAGCCCATGCGATGCCACTCCACGTGACGTCACAGGGACCTAGTTTCTATACGAGTAGATAGGAGTTTTACATCGTCTGAGATTACCAATGCATGCATGAGGCACAGAGGTCAAGGAAACATGTCTTAATAATCACCTATTAAAACTGGCTAAGGTCGGAAAGTTTCCTTCGTTTGACAAAGTATTAATAATCCTTATTTAAGCTAAGCGCTACCAGCTAGCAGGGTACTCGGCTACCTGCTAGCATTCTGCGTCGTATCAGCGCTCTAAGCCTCGCCCCGAGGTCACCTCACAGGGCGGCAGCGGGAACCAGAACGACGTCACACGCAGTTTTCCCATCATTCATACTTAGCCGTCGCGTTTTCGCGCGCTTGAAAATTTCCACTTTTCATTAAATCGCGAAAAATAGATATCGTCATTTAAAAATCTAAATGCGTGAAATACGTACTCCAGGAGTAATAATCTTTCGATTTAGGTAGTAAAAAAATAATAGGAAACCACCCTATTAACTACATGCTTCCTTACCTTACTTAATTAGCTTAATTGTAAAAATATCTCTCCATAGTTGGCATCTATAAAATTTGTTTCACGTTTTTCTTGTACTTCTGGAATGTTTTTAGCATGAAAGAGATGATGGGACGTTTTATGCTGTCACCTGTAATGAATTACATTTGAATGAAAAACTCCTTTCATTTTACGCATACATATGTTTGATTAGCAACCAAACATTCACGTGGATTATTATCGTTGGTGAAGTTGGGAACTCTACGATTAATACCTCTATGTTGTGATTTACTCTTTTCACGTTATTTATAACTCTTCGTCACATTTCTTTCTTCAAAACATGTGTGAAAATAGATTTGAAAGTTTGATAACAGAAACCATGTGATCTGACTTTCTAGTAACCTAAACTTTCCCAAAAATCTTGTGACCTGACTAGTCAAGGATTCCATTGCATACTCTTTATGTTCCTATGGAATTTCGATAAAAACGAGTTCGCAAATTATTCAGCGTAGTTTCGTATCGAAAAGTTTAATCATATCCTTTAGTGACAGTTTCCCTGAATGTGGTATAAAGGGAAAAAGTTTTAGAAGTATCTCTAATGAGTTGAGAATTCGGAAACCACTGAAGAATATCCTGGAATAATGAAGAATATCCTAAATTACTGAAGATTATCCTAGAGAGAAAGGATAATTAAATGTGATACCTACCTTCAACTCCATGCAGAGTGTGGTGTACCAGAAACCTATTGCATTAAAACCAAATGATGATTCATTGCTTCAGAAAGTAACCCCGAATCAGTGGCGGAGCAAGGGGAATATAAAACCACAATTACTATCCTTTATAAAAGAAAACAAAATATTGAAAAATCATGAATTTACAAAAGATTTCCTTGATAAATGAAGTTTTTTAATTATAAAAAATGTTAAAATTAGTTTAAAACCCTCTACTTTGTACCCTGTTCTCCAAAACCTTTCTCCCCTAGTTTTGGACCCCCCCCCCCCATCGAACAAAACTTCTGGCTACCTCACTGAATCGAATCCAAAAATTAGGCCTACAAATCTGTGGCAACAAACTATAAATTATGTTATTACAAGATATTTCGATTTGGATATTTCAACAGTCGCAATTTCTACCTATTTGCTGAAACAATTTGAGTGCCCAGTTTTCACCGTTAAAAAAAAGGAGGCGGAAAATGAACCGAAGTAGGAAATTATTGAGTATTTTGTGCTCTTAAAAACGAAAACGGCAATCAAAATTCATGACCAGCTCTAATTTTCATTGTCTGAGGGGATTTTGTGGGAGCTATTGAGAGAATGGTTACGATGTTGTTTATTTCGCTGCTTTTAGTGATTGCTTAAGACTTGTTTACATGTATATTTTCTAAAATGTTTACCATTACGGTTGTAATTTGGTTGTTTTTATATTGATTTTGAAAGTCAGTAAAATTTGATAATCCAACCTCAAAATAGAAAAGACCTCAATGAATAATAAATCATGAAAAAATAAAAAAATATGATCCCAATTCGAATTTTATTTGTGGAATGAATTTTTTTTATTTTTAGAAAATGTATGAGTAAATAAATATTTTAACTAGTGTTTTCATGCTTCATCATGTTGAGTCTTCAGGTCAGGAGATCCTGAGCGTTGCAGCAGTTTATTAGCCAAAGAATAAATTATCATAAAAAACCTTTGTTTGGTGATATATTTTACTTGAAACCACCAGGAATACGGTACTAGATAGCATGCAAAGGAAACGCTGCAGCTCCAGACTCAAGGAATAGTTCGTCTTAATTGCAGTTTTTTAAAGAGTTAGAACGCTTCGAGTATTGTCTTCGACTGAGGATATTACTGGGAGTATGATGCAGTTACGTTAAAGTGAGGTGCCGATATTATTTATTTCTATTCCACTGAAATGTATTTTGGATTTTAAAAGACCTTTTTGTGCATAAATTTTCCGTATAGCTTGTATGCCTTATTTTCAAATTCAAGAATTCTTGGTGTTTGTAATTACTATCTTGTATCGCTGATAAAGACCATGAATCCTGACTTTTTTGTTGTCTTCCTGATACTTCGTTGACACTTTTTCACACTGAAAAAAAAGCATTTTTGAGGTTTTGGCTAGCTTTTTTCGATTTCAGCTGTGCGACTTCACTACTTTTAGGGTTGCCTGGAAGATATGGAGTTCCTATGTACGAGACGTGTTCGAAGGATCTCGAACGCTAAATTACAAGGCGGGCGACGCCTAAGCTATTTACACAACGTACCTCCTCTCACTTACTCCTGTGGCCATAAGAGACAGAGCTAGTCTTTGACCTCGCACCCGTGTCTTACTGTCCTCCACTGCGTCAAGTTGAGCTCCCATTTTTCTCTGGTCCCTCTTCTTTACTTCCTCATTCCAGCACGTTCATGGGCCTCATGAGGTCCTATGATTTTCGATTTTCATTTGAATACCTATCTGTTTTTTAATTGAGTTTGTATTTCTTCTTTGCTAGACCAGGGGACCAGGGGGACCAGGACCGCGGCTAATAATTAAGGCTAGGGAAGGGTGGTTTAGGCGAAACTAATACTTAGGGTTCTGGGTGGTGTTGTATACTCGCCAGGTTAAGTGGGAGGTGCGGGGGCCCTTCAGAAAAATTTTAAGATTAATGGTTGAAAATGGCGAGTTTTACGGCTTTCTGAGGGATATTTGATTAACTAACACTATTCCATAAGTGATACTAATCCAATTAAGTAAAATGGATTAGACTTAAAAAATTCTCTGAGCTCTGGGGGAGGGGGGGTTATCCCCCGAAACCCCCCCTCGCTGTGCCACTGGTCTAGGCATCTAAGTCTCTTATCTCTTTGTTATTCCTCCTCATCTATATTTCTTTCTCTTTAATTTGGATAAGTATTCGTCTCATTATTTCAATCTCTAATGTCAAGATTTCTTTCTGAATTTTTTTTTGTCAGCGGCCAAACATGGGAACCATATATTGGTATCGTTTGGACTAATTGACGGTTCAGTGATCGGAGTTTGGTTTTAAAAAGCTTTACCATGCTCCAATAAGTTCTTTCAGCTATTGAAACTCCGGTCCAAATTTCAGTCTCCTCCTAATTGTAACTTTTTATTACTAATATTATTGTTTACAATTATATTCCTCTTAAACTTCGTGCCAATAAAATAGTTGGTGACATATTTTATATTTAATTGATTATCGATAAAACTGCATTGGTAAAAATCGTATATTAACACCATTTTTCATTTTAACTAAGTCCATGAGGAAGCGGTCTCCCACTTCACTGCTACTTTTCCCTTCATTTGCTCCAGTCTCCTTCTTATTGCTACTTCTTATTGGTTCTTAATGTTGTTTCTTGAATTCATATGTACCTCTTCTTATTAGTGCCAATTGATTCCCTTGTAGCTGGTCGCATAATGTACATTTACTTGACTAGTAATACTTTCATAAACCAGCGTTAGTAAAGTATGTAATTTGATGTGTTTAACCGATTCAGGCATGATATACTGGTAGTTCGACATCTTGAAATAAAAGATAGCTGCACTTATCCACAATTATATAATGCCTACGACGCGTTTCAGCTCATATAGCCGTTATCTGGTTCAAGACCAGACTAGACCAAGTACAAGATCAGGTGCTGTACCAGTTGATGGCTCTGTTATCCGAAACGCGTATTCCACATTAAATAATTGCGAAAAAGTGAAACTATCTTTTACTTCAAAATGTAACCTGATACCATTTTTCTATTTCATCAATGATTATGAGGAGGCGGTGTCCCCTTTACCCCGTCTATTATTTGCCAATTTCTTCTCCTATATAATAATTGGTGCCCTGTTTGTATCTCCGTTGTTGTTTAGGCTTCTGCCGCGGCGGCAGCCCTCACCGGGATGTTGCCCACCTTCGACCCGATGCACGCCCACGCGTCGCACCACCACCCGCACCACTACAACCACCACCACCACCACCCGGGGCTCTACGACCCCACGGCCACGCTGGTGGCCCCTCCGCCTCCAAAGCCCCGCTTCGTGTTCAAGATGCCGAGGGTGGTGCCCGACCAGAAGGCCAAGTTCGAATCGGACGAGCTTTTCCGGAGGCTCAGCAGGGAGTCCGAGGTGAGTTAGATTGAAATCGATTTAAAATATCTATTATTCAAGTATGTTACCATAGGCAAAGTGAAATATGATTTTATGCTTTCCCGGCGAATAATGTGGGTAAATTTTTCTCGGGATTCCCACCGGGTTAATGTTTGTATAACGGCCAACGTTTCAAGTACCGTCTCGGCACTCATCATCAGGGCTGAATATAACAAAAAAAAAACATTAACTAACATAAAAAACATTAACCCGGTGTGAATCCCGAGAAAAGTTTACCCACAGGCAAAGTGGTTTGGACAAAAGGGCTACTGAAGAGTCTGATCTGTGGCCAAAGTCTTGGAATGGTTATACCGAAAATAATGGACGTTTTCGTCATCAAAAATAACTTCGTTAACCCATTATTCCCCAGACTGTATGTAGGGCTTTTAACTTCTGTTGTTTCGCAATTTCCGATTTATTTTGGCCTAGTTAAAGATGAATTTTTGGAATAAAAATATTTTCATCATACTAAATGATTTTCATAATGCTGCGTGTACGCAACGCTGGGAAAACTCCGGTAAATAAATACGAAAAAAGTATTTTTTAAATCTTAGGTTACATCTTTTATTTTTTGTCTTGATTTGCACACTCGATATCTTCGCCGGGAGTTATCAGTATTCCTTTGGAGGAAATTCCCCATTCTGCTTTAACGTACATGCCGGGGCATGTCATTTTTCCTAGGGTGTCTCGTATGTGCGCATCGATTTTTATACCAAACGCCATCAGTCATAAAAATAAAATTATATAAATGAAAATGTTGGTGGAAATGACAAAATTAGAGCTAGAGATACTTAAAAAAGTCAGTAAATCGAAATTATTCCGAAGAAGAAAATTGTTCTGAGAATTAGGGTTCAGTAATGTTGCGTTAACGTAACGCTGGGAATTAATGGGTGTCATCGAGAATTTCGATTTCATCAAATGGTGGAGCAATTGATCAAATTTTTATTTAACAGTACACCGAACAATCTTCGTATCGTTATTCCCGCTAGTTCTGGATTGTAGCGCTTTACTGTGAGGGCACGTGGACACATGAAAAAGCTGGATGCATTCTAGATAAGGGTGTGGAAGGAAATGGAGAGGGCCCTGCTGAATTATATATAACGTAAAGGAAAAGTTTTGTGCTCCACCTCGAGTGCAGACAGCGTACACGAATCGTACCGATTAGCTTTACAGCTGTAATCCTGTAATCCAGAGTACGCAGAACGATTCCTGTGCGTTAAAATTTTCGGCAGTGCCTGAAGTGGATATGCTGGAAGTTGTGGGCGAGGAGAGGAAACTTCTAAATGAGATATTGGGGAGGTAGACTGTTTGTATGGAGCGAATATTGAGCGGGGAAAGTATTTTAATGTTCGTGATAGAGGAGGAATGTTGGGCAAGTGAAAGAGGGGTAGGGTGAGAATGGGATTTATAGAAAGAATGAGGGGGAGTAGGCGTTACTGTGAAATGACGAGAAAACCCAATTTTGGTATGGGAGACTCCGAGGTAATTCACAAAATGCTCCTCACCTGAACCGGTAGCATAAATGGATTAGAATCTTTTAAGAATAAATGCTTGCAGTGGACAATTCCTCACGCTTCTCTAGAATGAACGCTTGACTGAGAAACAGATTATCTCCTTCCTTTTCTTTATTCACGTGGCTTATTCCAGTTCAGTGCTCTTGTACTCCGAAGTAAATGTTAATTGGCATTTAATCACTCACAGATTATGCATAAATATCCATAATTGTTAACAAAGAGCAAGAAGATGGTCCAAATGGCGATTTTTTGGCTAGGTGGAACGGAAAAAAACTAATGAGCATAGTAACATGAAATCTAGTGCATCTAATGTGAAAGCCTCTATCTATAACATATGGAAAGGAAACCTTCAAATCCGAATCTTTGCTATTACTGCAAAGTTGTAAATGCAATGCAATGCATCCGCCCGGCAACAGGAAGTTTTTTTTTTCAAAATTCATATTTCTGAGCGCATGAAGAAATGAGTATTAATATTGAAAAATTTATAAGATTATAAAATACCAGGAAGGATCAGTGTTATGCTTTCGGTGAAGTATTAATGAAAATAGATGTTTTATAATTAGTTTCCTTTGAAGCTGGAAAGAGAGATTTGTATTTTTCCATGTATTCTCATATTTCTAGTGCCTATTGTTTAAGCTGGTCAGTGACCCTGAGTGAAACTATGAATAAAACTCATATTGATTATTGATTCTATCTTATACCAATTTTCGTCTGGATAAATAGTCCGCGTCATATTTTGTGAATGATTTTTTAAAGATCTGCAGCGAGGTGCGAATATCATAGATTTAGCCCAGTAATTTACGAGAAATTGAATTATTTACGGGTTCTGCTTTCACTTCCTTCTGCTTTATCACTTGCCAGATGTAATTGCTTCACCATTCCATCAATCGCTATGCAGTTGTTGTGAATCAGTGCGTGCGTGAATTGATAAACTTTTTTTCGGCTTTTCATCTCGCGTTATTTCCGCGAACTGTCATTTACATGCCTCCGACTTTCAAGGCTAATTGGATATCCTGAGCTTTTTGTGGAGCTAGCAGGAGAGGAAAAAAAATAATCACGACGGGAAATATGAATGAATGAATCGGATCGGCTAAAAACCATTGGCTGCGGCGGCGGCCGCGTTCGCTGTGCCTTTTGAACGCGTCGCGTCGGACGGAGTTTGTTGGTCAGAACGCCGTGGAGTTGCGATGCCAACCTCTAATGCGGTTTCCCCTTATCAAGTGTTTGGCCAACGGGATCACCGAATTGTTTCACAGTCGGCGGGATTTGCGGTCTTTAAGCCCTTTGCGGTGAATGGTTTTTCCGCTCTTCCAATTGAACGCGACGAAAAAGAACTAAATGCCTTTTACGATGACGCGTGTCTGAGATCTGGGGGAAGAGCGGAAACTTCTTCGTGTGACTGGCTCCGCGTCTCGAACGCTGGGTAAGTCTTGACGGATTGTTTTTGCCATTTTTCCGTGGACTATTTCACCTTTTTACGATTTTAAGGCATCGCAGAAATATTTTGGTGCGTTGGAACTTTTTGGAAAGTTGCACTTTGAGGTTATTCTTTAATAAAAAAAATTATTTATGAAATGCTTGCTGGATTATTTTTAGGAATTATGTGACTGGCTTTGAATGAGAAAAGTCATTAATATGATTACTCTGTATCCAAGGATGCTAGAACATATTTTATGGAGATGTTCGCATGAAATTCAGTCAAAGTTAACGATATGATATCATTAATTGTAAAAGAAGCCTTGACTGGCACCACTATTATTGACTAAGCCTTTTCTATCTGCCCATTAAAACTTCTGATAAAAAGTTGATGAAAATATGAGATTTAAAAAAAAAGGCAATGCTATCAAATTTAAAGATGTTTCATTCATTCTTCAGATTTCCGATTTCATGACGGAATTCTTCTAACTTAGGGAGAATAGAACTTTTCACTTATTCCTCTAAAGAATCATTTTTAATGAACTTCAGTGATGTAATCAATGAGAATGACAGTAAATTGCTTGATCAACGATTCGGTTGTTCATGTCAAGGTTGGGAAGTCATTTCGATATTCATTACAGCTTATTAGTTTTTACTCGGTTGTAAATGAATCAGAAATTTCATCAATATACCTGCATGTTTTCTCTTATTATTATTTTCGAATTGCCTTTTTATTGAGTCCGCTGTAGACAGAATATGAATTTCCTTTTGGAAGTAGTGTGATTGTGCCACAGACGACTTCTAAAATTAAGTCTAGTATTCGTCAACGTAAAGCAGACAGTGAGGTAGCAAGGAATTTCGTTTGGGGGGTCCAAAAACAGGGGGAAAATTTTTTTGAAAAAACAAGGTATTAAGTAGAGGGTTTTAAACTTAATTAAACACTTTTTATTATAAAAAAATTCATTTATCTAAGAAATCTTTAGTAAATTCACGATTTTTCAAGATTTAGTTTTCTTTTGTGAATCAAAGTGATTGTGTTTTTATATTTCGGAGGTGGGGGTGGGTGGGTCCGGAACCCCGGATCTCCCCCCTAGCTACGTCACCGATAGCAGATTGTGAAAAGAGGGGTGCAATTGGTTTTTATGTTCATCGTATTGTAGCGTCGTTATTCGTAATCAAACTCGATTGAAAAAAATGTCTGCGTCGAGAGAAATTCCTAAATATTATGTGTAGGTATATGGTTCGGGGCACGCAAAAGAGAGTGGACGGTTTAGTTTAGCAATGTGCGTTTTCAGTTGTGATCTCATGCAGAAATTCGAGATTGAATGAAAAGCATTTTTAGGAGAGCTGGGCGTATTTTTCGGAAATAGGCAGGATAATAAACAGAAGAACAAAACTCAATTCTGTTCATTAATAGCTGTGCTAATTTTTTTTCTTCACGTCCTGAAGTAGATAGAAAACGACTCTATAAATGGCAGTTTGGAATTATCATATCCCCCCTTCAAACTGCATTTGTTTTTAAAAACTATGTAAAGCTAAGCTAAGGCGTTTCGTCAGGAAGAAGTAAAGGTCAGAGCCCCTCCTCCCTGATTCCCCCCTCGCTAACACCCCCGTCACCATCACTTAAATGTAATATATCTATAAGCTATTCTTTTGAGGTGCGATAGTTGAAATTACACACTGTATGTTTGCTATTTTGACGTTTTATTAGTGTTATTTACGTTCTATAATTTACAAATAAATAATTGTCATGACATAATTAAATAAAAAAAATCAAATAACCTTTTAAAATAAAGTCATCAAATTTTGCCATTCCCTGAAATCTGCCGCCTGGGGCGCGTGTCCCCTCTGCCCCGACTAAGTTCTGGGACAGGCACTTGGTGTTGCTGTGATGATACTAATAATAAAAAAGCCCTAGATCGATCAAGGAATTAAATTTGGGTGGAAAATTTTTCTCGGTTTTCAATTTTTAGGTGAAGTCGTAAATTTTACCAGAATGTGAAAAAAAAAATTTGGATGAACGATAAATCTAGCCCTTCCTTGCACGGAGTGATGCTCTCGTATTTACACAGCTTGGTCCATTGACCGAATTCGCCTCCGCCGAGCCCCAAAGCGTTCCAAATTCCGCTGGGAATCCGTGCCCGCGGAGGCGGAAAACCCGATGGGAATGCGGCGGTGGACCCCGAAGTGGCCACGTGTGACGGTCGCCCACGTGAAACACGAGTTGACGGATCTATACATCCCGCTTTCAACTGATAACTGCCTCCAGATGAAGCGCTGCGCCGCCGTTGGTGTTGCATCTTGCCGGCGTTCAGAGGCTCAGTGCCCGCGCTCCGCAGTCTCAATGCGCTCCTTCTCCAATTAAGGCGAGTCTGCGGTCAGGGCGGGACTAGATGATACGACGTATGCGACTTGTAGGCAGCCTCGTTTCCATCGTCTTTGGGAGCGTCAAGGCGAGGTTTCTTGGAGAGGGAATTGAGTTGCGGAGCTCAGAGTGCGCTCTCTTTAATGCTGTCACAAGATATGCAGATTGTCTTAGGAGGGCGTATTATTCCTTTCCACCGGTCTTTTTTTTGCAATGCAATTTTTTTTTCGAGCAGTGAAGTTAAATCTCAGAAAATTTGAAGACATTTCACAAAATCGTCAATTTCATTCGAATTTTTATTCTAATTCATTTGACTTCTGAGGACTTGAGTTTAAAGTAGACGTATGAACGGACGGTTAAAAATCCAAAATTACGGGTTGGTTATATGCTATTGGTTACCAATTAGTCGCAATAAGGCAAATATTATCTATAAATACACATTATTTCACGTAGTTATTACATACTCTATGATGCAATCTAATAACGGAAGTATTATATGCTATACGTTAATACTTCAGACAAGTTGTATGAATAAGATGCCCGTGGCATTGCTAAAGGCGAATAATGTTTATTGAGAAGATTTATCTCTCTGGGCCGAGAAAAATTATATTGAAGATAGGAGTGCAGATGATCGAATCGATGGAATAAAAATCGATAGTTGAATTGATGAAAAAAAAATTAGGGGAAGCAGTGGCGTAGCCAGGAATTTCGTTTGGGGGGGTCTAAAACCAGGGGGGGAAATTTTTTAAAAACAGGGTACTAAGTAATGCGTTATAAACTAATTTTAACACTTTTCATAATCTAAAAACTCCATTTGTTATAGAAATATTTTTTAAATTCATGATTTTTCAATATTTTTTTTCTTTTATGAAGGAAAATGATTGTGTTTTTATATTTCGGGGGGCGGTAGTCCGGACCCCCCGGACCGCACCCCCTTGCTACGCCACTGAGGGAAAGACCAAAGAGAAGATGAAAGTACTCTGCCGAAAATGATTTGAGAGTGAAGTGTTTGACTGGAAGGGATGCCTGGGATGGAGTGACAAGGGGGCGACTATTTACGAAGAGCGATCCCTGACGGAATAGCTGCAGAGAATGAAGGGATAGAAGATAAAATTCGTACTAGTATATACGGGTTATTATTTTTATCTTTTTTCTTAAATTTTCTTCGGTTTTCACTCAGTTGTTATATTGTAAAGAGCCACGGGTTTTCACCAAGGTAACTTTATTTAAATAAATTTTTTGGAAAAGTGCTACAATATTTTATTTGTTTAAATATGCCTAATTTCCACCAATTGAAGCCTGGGTATATATAAACTCGCAAATTTTTGTATATTCACCTTGATAATGACAGTGTGTACTGCCGAAACCTGGGTCGGTATTGAAAACTCTTGTGGAACATACAAAAGTGTATCTTCATTATGTTTTCCAATTGAAGCCTGAATCTGTTGAACTTACCAAGGTAACTCTTTACTGTTCTATTGCGTTCAGAAATTTTCTCGTGATATGGCAGGTTGAAATTATTACAGCCATTTGATGAATAAATTTGAATAAAGGTTGAGTATTTAAAAAAAATATGTATATGCTTTGGGATGATACCGGTAGCAGCGATGACAATTGAAGCTATAAAAATCTGTTCCATATTCTTTTTTATTTCTATTGCCAATTCTTGGTACTTATTCATTATTATTATTATTTCATAGGCCCAAGCTACAGAGAAAGAAATATAAAAAAGAAGAGAGTAGATACTTGAAGAAATTTTATTAAAATTTGCACATCTATAGATAAATTATTATTGGATAAGCACATCTGTAATTACTAATCACATCCAAATTATTTTAAGTAGGATACGCTGGACACCGCTCGATTAATTGGTATCAGGTCCATGCGAATTTTCAATCCGACAATTTTTTTTAACAAGCGGGCTACGAGAACGACAAACGGTTTTAATCCCGCTAACTGACGGAAAGGCGTTATCGCCCGTAAACACTGGTCTCAACCGACACTGTTGTACTCGTTGATGTCTTCACCGCCGAACGTTCTTGGGACACCAGTCTAGCCGATGTGGAGAGGCGATATCTGTGTAGGAGGGGGTTAGGTTGGCTGGGTAGCAATCAATTCACACTCGAGGCAGCGTGTGAGCGCGTTTTACTACCCCGTAAGATTCGATCGATGCGGACATGACGGTGGCATGCTTACCTTATGTTTCCGAAGGTGTACGATACGTGTACTACTCGGGTTCGCCTAGAAGTCCTCGGATTATTTTCACCGTGTAACCCGAGTTTCACCGCAGATATTACCTTTGTTCTCGGCGTGAGATACCGCAATGATGTGCGCGCTGATTTCCGGTTTAGGCTAGCAATCAGCATGATAAAGCGCACGAGGGTTATTTTTGTTTCAACTTCGGATGGCGCACAGAGTAAAAAATAGTGAACGATACGATAAATTTTGTCACTTTGAGTTAGTACTGGGAAAACTTATTTCCGACGTTGTCAGTGTGAGAATAGAAACGTAAATTAAAACTATGGACGATTTTGTTTTCTAAGTCCTGTCTATGCACAAATGCTGCCAATACTTAGAGAGAGGAACCTTAGAGACTTTGAGAAATCAAATGGGAGACGGTAAAAATTCGTCTGCTTCAATATTCTGTGATCCCGCATTCATGTCTTACATCTTTCAAAATTACAGCCCCGTTTCAAATGTCTCAAACTAGTTTTACCACAATTTTTGTACTCTTGATGTGGGATTTTTTTCCGTGGAAATGGACTCACCGGTTTCAGAGATAACTTTTTTCTTGTTTGTTACATATTAGCTAACAAAATGTTGTAAATTTTATTTCGAACCTTTTTATTTCTATTGGCAATCTTTAAATAATTTTACTGTTCTTATTTACTAACTTAATTTTTCATTGCTCTTCTTAATGAAAATTGTTTCTGTATTGTATTAGACGGATATGAGTCGGCGCGCCGCGGCGCCACCAACAGTCCGCCGTTGAATCAAGAGAGGGATCATTTTTTCAATTTAAACGAAGAAAAATATTGATGTAATAATTGACCAATTATCTAGCGTAAAATAAAAGCATCTTAATATTGGTGTATTGTCTTTGAACTTTTTTTTGCTGAAATAAAAACTTTCAAACTCATGACGCTTGAGCTCAAGATGGTCCATCGATGGCGCGATCGAAGGTAAAAAAATAACTTTAGATCATTCATACGGGAGTTAAAATATATATGTGTATATAATATATAAAAGTTTTTGGGCTTGAGTTCGATCACTAGACTTGCTTCCATGAGCTCACAGAAACTAGAAACCGATGGCGTTCTTTAAATTCTAGTCTGGTCGACTTTGTCATTAAACCTGAATCCTGTTTTGGTGACATCGTTCAATTCTCTTATTCCTGCAGCTCGATTCTGTAAATGTGATATGGCCGTCACAAGCGGATTTCGTCAATGTATTCACGGCTTTGACGCTGGAGCGATTCTGAAACTTTTTAGTGACGTCACTCTCACAGCCGCGTCCGTGAAAGTATTCACGCCCAAGAGGGCCCGTGGTAGCTTCGTCGCGGCAATGCGCTCTAATTTTTCATTATGAATTTACGCTGTGATTGATAATTAATAGCACATTATTCATTAATTACGATGGTGGCTATTTCATATTGTCACTTCCCATAAGTAATATGTATTAAAAACAAATAAAAGAAATGCGTAAAGTTAAATTTACATTCGCGTCCTATTTAAATTGATTGGCCTTCATTGCGATTGAAGTTGGTGGGAAGTTAAACCTTGCGCTGAGGGTTTGACAATTATCTTATATTTGTGCATCTTCTAGAATGTACAAGTAAAATACTCACAACTTAATGTTCATAATAATTTGGAGTAGAACCAATGGTAAAAGTATTGTGCGGTACTGAATGTTAACAGATTTATTTAATATTTGTTTCGTAAGTTCAAGCCTTCGATTTGTTTTTATTAACGAGAATGGAGGCTCTTCACATACCTCCGCTACTTTTGCATGAGCATCAATGTCGACGGAGGCAATAGATGCACATACTTCGGCGGCAGATACGCGATATCAACAATCCCTGCGAGACGTGAGATTGGCGATGGATCACTGAGTTCACACCACGATTAATTCGTAGACGATTAGATGGCTTGCCGGGGCATACTTTAGTACGTTAAGATAAACATTGATCATCTATTCCATCTCTTCCATGCATTATTGCTGCCGTTCAGTAACACGACCAACATGATTCGTTTTTCTGTTGACACAATAGAAATACTAAGACATGTAAACATCTCGCCCTCTAGCAGAAACTGTTAATAATCTACTCGTATTCGCGCCATAAACATTTTCATCAGTATAAATCGTGAATAGTGGCATGTGCTTGCACAATCAGACACATATATGTATACGCACCACAGCGCATTTAAAATTATATACTGAAATGATGAGAGCTCAAACGCATACGAGAATGAACCATTATTAAATAATAAAATAACACTTGTTATCATTCCGCGTAAGCATTAGCTCCATACTATGAGGAAATAAGAGCTAATTGTGCAATTACGAGCCCGCTACGTGATAACTGACTTCGATACGCAGCACTTGACAACATATAAAAGAGGTAATATACAGTTTATAGCTACAAACTAATTAAGCAACCGTAACTTATCATTAATAGGTACTTTTAAAAGAAAAGACCTCACTCAAAATTGAGTAAAGAAGTATTATTTACTTTGGGAGTGAATATTCCACGGCATTGTATATGTTTCTCTATGGTAACTGAAGTTGCAGTTGGCCGCTGAAGTAAGTTTGTATCGGAGATTCTGATTCGTTCCTCGCGTCCGCACAGCTACCAACATAAGAAACTTAAGTGATCGTTCGCAATCCGTCAAACATCTCACGACACAGGCTTACAGGATCGCTTGAACGTCTTTCACGGTGAGAGGCGTGAGAACTCCGCTGTGGTTCGAACCACGCGAAGCACAGGTATGACATTTACAGAATCGAGCTGCTGATGTATAACATTTCAAGAACTAAAAGAAAAGTAATAATAAACAGGGATTCACTGCCAAATATGGTATTTCTTCTTCCTCATATCTTCCCCTCTATACTCCTTATTCCAGGCCCATGAAATATATAGTTAGAGCATCATTTCTGAAGATGATAATGCATTGTCTTTGTCAAATTACGTTCCATATGGATATGCTGAGACCTATAGGATGAAATAATAGTAGATTTTCCTGGAGAAAAAATGTTCAAACAATTAAGAAAGGAAAGATCCCAAAAATTCAGATTTGCATTGATAGAATAGTCGCAATAAAATGGTACGATAGCGTAAAATAATTCCATTCCTTTCCCAGCCACTCACAATCAGTCATCAAAGGCATATCTCACATTTCCATTCATGTGAGCTTCACAAGACCCCATCGAGTGGTTTGATGGCCATAAATGTTTGAGGTCCTTGATGAAACTGCGGCTACCCCACAGCTCGTGGTGGGAGCGTGAAAGAGTCACGGGCAAAGGTTGTTTAGCACCTGCGTGCCCGAAGGTAAAGCAGGCATAAAATTCCCCTCAAGCTCATAAAGCAATGAATCGTATAGTAGCCTTCTCTGCTTTGAAAAATGGACGGGAATCTTAAAAAATTCATCCATGGTATTTCCGTTAACGGTCGGTCTAGATGGTGGTAATTTTGGTCCAACCACTAAATTTAATAACTCCGTCATAAAAAAATAACTGTCATAGTATTTACATGATTTATCTCAATCAAGGCGCACAACACGTATTGCAGTGGAGGAAAACCGAATTAACGTCACTAGAGGAAATTAATGCCCTTTATATCTGTTCGTAGCGTATATATTTATGTACAATAGGGTGGTTTCCTATTATTTTTTTATTGCCTTAATCGAAAGATTATTACTCCTGGAGTACGTATTTCACGCTTTTAGATTTTTAAATGACAATATCTATTTTTCGCGATTAAATGAAAAGTGAACATTATCAAGCGCGCGAAAACGCGACGCTCAAGCATGAATGCCGGGAAATATCTCCGTACGTCGTATTTCTGGTTCCCCCTCCCGCCCGGTGAGGTGACCTTGAGGCGAGGCTTAGCGCTGATACGTCGCAGGCTGCCAGCGGGTAGCTGAGTACCTTGCTGAAAGGTAGCGCTTGGCTTAAAAAAGGTTTATTAATACCTTATCAAACGAAGAAAACTTTCCGACCTTAGCCAGTTTTAGTAGGTGATTATTAAGACATGTTTCCCTGAGCTCTGTGCCTCATGCATGCATTGGTAACGTCAGACGATGTATAACTCCTATCCTCTCGTGTAGAAACTAGGTCCCTGTGACGTCACGTGGAGTGGAATCGCATGGGCGCCAATCTGGCCTTTTTCAAATGAGGATAAAATTTGACCCTTGCCATTCGTCTAAACCGGTATTTCAAAAACCAAATAATCTGTGTATTATGAATACACTAATGGTGGGTAACGAATCGCAATCAATGCCTTTCGTTTTCTTTGATGAAGGAAACCACCCTATTGTGTTAATAGAATGGTCCACCGTTTGTAGTCTTTCCATTTTTCATTCGATTGTCACGTATTTCGTGTGAAACGTTCATTCTTTTCATGAACATTTTCTGATTGAGTAAACGGTCGAATTCGTTCCTTGAGTAATTTTGCGTTACAGTATTTTTAATCAATAAGTAAAACTTAGTTTGTGCTATCCGCACTGTATTAGACATGAAAATGGCACAATAGTGGTGAAGCATCCGTAGTTTGTTTCCACGCATTAAAAACGGCAGTGCAAAATTACGAAAGACGTTAAACGCTGTCACTGTTGAGTAAACTGAATTTCCTCAAGGCCGAGGTGCATGCACACGGCTTCAAAACATTCAATAATTGATTGGCATCAATAAGAACGTACCGATCGAGGGGGTCAAGGTGTTCAAAAACCCGGAAATGTTTCGAAGATAGTCTTTGGTTTAACCCCTCCAAATGAATATCCCGGAATGTATTACCTCCTCTACCCACCCACCTCCCTCGAATAATTTTTTGTCTACGGTCTGGGGTATCATTGTATTTTTACAAGATTTTTCTTAACTTGCTTCGTCAGTTTTCCTCTTTCATCGATGAAATCTTACAATTGATTTTAACCCACTTCCCATCGTCGGATCGGCTTGGAATTGTGCGCACTTGCTTGCTCATGATGATAGTACAATATTCAATAATCAGAAATTTGAAATTTTGTTCCGCTGTGCTATAATTAATTAACTAAATATTCATTTGGCAAAATAGCTATAAATTTCCTCGATATATGGCGTAAAAGTGATTGTTTTGGCAGAAATTTCTTTAATAGGAAGATTCTGTATTTAAAGGTTCTTTTTCTCCCTGGTTGTAAATTACACTAATGTTGTTACCAGACAAGACCCCTGTTTTTTGTATGGCTCACTGTTCCGCTCAGCCACAGTTCAGAAATCATTTACTGTTGTTGCCTCAAAGCTGTGGAACGATTTGCCGAAACAGGTGAAAGGCAGTGCATCACAGGAAATATTTAAGAAATGGATAGTCACCAACTTACTTTCTGGCGACCCATGAATACTGATCATGTAATTCATTCATCTGCTCATTGATGTGATTAATGTCCATTGCTGTTTGAGAAGTAGCAATTTAGTTCTTTTTTCATTTGTTAAGCTAAATTTCCTTTCTAAAAGTTGCGTTATTTTTTATTAGTCTGTTTAATGTTCGTTTTTCTGTTAGAAAACGAAATTCAGTTCTTTTCCAGTTCATTGTCAAATGATAACATTGTAGCGTATATGTCTATTGTTAGTAATGCATAGGACCACTTCCCTTATTTGCTTTCTGATTAGTTTATTACCATATTAATTGTCTTGCGCACCACTGTATATAAATTCTATGTTCCAAAGGAGTTCACTCCTAGAACAATAAATGAGTTAATTATTATTAATAATAGCTTTGGTTTAATGGATTGCATGGTTCAGCACTAAAAAGAAATAATAAAAGTAAAATAATAGAGATTTAAGAGAATAGTTTTTTCGAAAAACAGCATAAATGTACTATGAATTAAAAAAAGCTCGTCATTAATCAGAGAATAAAACGTGAGTGCTGATTAGGTTGAGATGTTATTATTGCGTGCCAATCCTTACTCACTAGTCAGAGTATTCTACAACCATTTCTAATAAACGTAATCAGTGCCCACGTTTAATTCTGCATATGGTGAAAAGCTTATTTCTTACTTTATTGTGCATTTATGCGGTTTATCGAACGTGCGAGTTTAAAATATTTTTTATTTTTATTATGTAAAAATTTTGTCTTTATTGATTATACATGGTACGCATTTTTATGGATTGGAACTTATCATATCTCTTTCAGGTGAGGTTCACGGGCTACAGGGATCGGCCGCTGGAGGAGAGGCAGGTGCGCTTCCAGAACGGCTGCCGGGAAGGACACACTGAAATTGTGAGTTGACCGCAGAGGTGACTGATCCGTGAGCCCATTCATTAGACGCATGCGCGCGTGTAGTTTGTAGTACCTCCGCGTTGGAAAGCGACGACTCGGCGGTAGGCGATACGCGGAAGAAAACGCAGCGGTGAAATGAGGCCACCTGTCGAATCGAGTGGTCACGCAGCGAACGGACTGTCATTCCATTTCCCGATTTATGTCTCGCGTTACCTAGTTAAAAAATAATGTATTGAAATAAAAGACTGTTGAGTATGAAAAAATAAAGGTGCACGACGCGTTAAAATAGTTGTGGAAAAGTGCGACAATCTCTTATTTCAATGCGTCGAACTTGTACTAGGTATATCACGCCTGAATCGATTGAATTTATGAAACATGACACTTATTGTAGTTTTTATCGAATTTTAATCAATTTAAAATCCTTTTAAATACAAAAAGAAGCATTTTACATACATCTTCTATTACAATATGAGATATGTATATCGAATATCGGTCAATCCAAATGATTTTTTACGGAAAATGTCTCCCTTTCGCGTTCATATTCAATGCTATTTTTAAAAAGTGACTTTTTGATCTTACTTTATTTATCTCCTCAGAAACAGCATAGGGAGGCCTTTTAATCGGGAGCTTTCAACAAATAACGATAAGAGATCCGTAACACCCATGATCTGACTGATGAAGTACCAAAAACCCTTTAATTCCATTATTTTGTAGAAAAGAAGGCTCAAATGAACAGACTTAGCATTGATTCTCGCGCAAAACTCTCTCCGAATTTTCCCCGAAAAAAATCCGCTGATTTCATCGACTTGAACCGGTGTGTGCTTGTATTTCGATTTAAAAGTTTTTTTTTCCATTTAATTTGGGAATTACGTTAAATATGATCAAGAGCTTTGAATCAAACCCTCAATGAGGTTTTTAAGTTATTGACTCATTTTTGGTTTCCACGAAACATTCGTGATTTTGGCGAAATCCCGTGGTTTCTTTGTGTGTTTTAGTTTTCATTTACTGCAGAGTCGTTGAAAGCGCTCTTGTTTATGTTGAATCCTGAGGACGCAATTGGTGCTTCTATTAAGGGGATGCATCTCTCGACCACTCTTTGTTTCGTGACGAATTACTTGTTCACTACTCATGCTGTCAATGAAAATTCTTTGCGTAAGAAATTGACCCTTTCCCACATTTGATAGTATCTCAAATATGAGTTTTCATTACTGTCCATTTGGAAAGTATAAGTATACAAGTTCAAAATACTATGGTGAAGTAATGGCTCGTCCAATTACAATTCCAAATACAACAGAATAAATCTTTTATTGTTCTGCGTTGATTGGTGGCAGTAATAATGTTGCTGTGGCTTTTTTAAGGCATGTCTTTAAGCTGAGAGGAGGAAAAGTATTAGTCGTTTTTCGGTACTTTCCGCGCGATCATGAAGTTTGCGGCCTTTAAAAACTGGAACCAACGATTGCATCAACTTGAAATCAATATTAGTCGTAGATAGTGCTTTTAAAATAGTCATACCAAAATTTAAAATAAAATAAAATATTTCTAAAAGAGTTATTGTTAACTTTGTGATGTAACATTTTCTCGGGAATGAGAAGTTGGAAAGACGAATGCGTTGCATAGTTGCCTTTGTATCGATGATTACTAGTGTACAAGTATATTGGAGACTATATTGTAAAAATATAGTATCCAATATACTTGAATAGTATTGAATTAGATCAATTGAAAAAGATAATCACTCCTCACACATGATCTCTAACTACTCCCCTGACCTTTCCACGACAGGAAAGTCTGCAAAGTAGATTATCCCATCAACAATAAAAGTTTGGATTGAAGTGCTGTTCTTTTCCCCGTCAAAAAATTTTTCCCATAAAAATTGAAACACGTGAAGGGGGATAAGTATCAAGACTTAGAATAAAACGACAATTGATATTCGACAGCTTATTCGAATAGGATATATGTTTAAGATTGTACATCACTTCTTCTCGATATTTTGTCCTTTTCGGTGATATATTTATACAAATAAAGTTCTTACCTTGAAAGTTTGAAGTATACCGGAACTAGCCACGGTGATAACTTTTACGGGAGTCACCTGTAATGCACAAATTGTGCGAAAAATTCGAAGAGAAAAAAAAATCATTCGCCTTGACTGGGATTCGAATCCCCTGTGCTCCAATGCTTTACCCAGTTACCGAACCAGAAATCGGGAGATCCGGGTATGTATCATTTGTAGCATCAGATGTATCATTTAATTAACATTTTCCATTTTTCATGATAATATTGGCATTGCTGGTAAGTCATGTGGTTTCAAAATTACGCTCAGCCTGCAGCTATACTTCGCGCCCGATTTCATCGCTCCTTTGACCCAAACCACGAATGTGTGTCGTAATGAGAGCTCACAGAAAATTTGTAAAAGCCGGTGTACACGATGAATGATCATGCTGAATGATCACGTGATCGTTCACAGGATCATGCGAGCAAAATAGAATATATTCTAACTTTTCCTGAATGATCATGCGCATGACGGTTCATTCGCGAATTTTTCCGTTCTACACGGTAAATGATTTCATTCAGCATGATCATTCGCATGATCATTCACCGTGTGTAGCGGCCTAAATACTACTCACTTTTTCATTAGTTCCACCATTTTTGGAACCTACTGTGACATCATCAAAGGTAGCTCGCAAAAGATGAGGGAGTTAACCTTGAAAATGGCACGATAAGAGCCGAAACCAATCGGTTCAATCAATTTTGTGGAATCTTAGGAAGTTGCTATTACTTTTACCTTGAAATTGATTAATAACTCACTCTGTAGTTCTCTTGATCCCTACCATTCAGCTCTGATGTAATCAACTTTGCACTCGCACTACTTTGCCCATCCGCGTGGCGGCGCTGGGGAGACAAAAACAGTGGCAACGCGCGACATTCTCGGCGGGAATACTATACGGGATCCCAGATGATCGCAATGGAGGGTTTGGGAAGGGGCGCAAGTGAATGCAAATTCCTCCATTAGTATGCTCACGTCTCTCAGTTTTGGCTTGAGGGGCACGCGGCATTGGCTTGGGACTCTTGGGAGGGGGCGCACGAGAGTATTAATAACGGCGAGTGTAGTGAATTCCACTAACTGTTGCATTCATGGTGAACCGACGGGGGAGGAAGTGTAGGGATGTAGGGACCACCGTAACCACCGTATTCCTCTACTCTCTCGCGAGAGATCGAGTAGGGTGGGAATAAAAAAAATGGGAAAATGGTCGTCGGCGACGGTTTTCAAATATGGACAGTGTTTATTTCCGACCCCATCCGCCAGGCGGAGCGCGAGAGGGAAAGTTGAAAAATGCCTCCATGTGACGTACTTGCCTGCGACATTGGAGGTCGACTCTTTTTCTGGCGGGGCGATTTTGGATTTTTTTCTCCCTCTCCATGCTTCGTTTTGCGGACGGTTGGATTAATTTTTGTGGGGTCGCCGTTGTAATGAATCCGAGTAGGTATGGAAATTCTTTTATGGAAAGGTTTTTAATTATTTCATGTGGTGTGCTACTGCTTTGAAGTCTAGAGGAACCTCTCCTTCATCATTTGCAATCAATTCTTCTCTTTCGGTCCAACCGAAACTTTTCAGCAACACTATCTTTGAATGGAAATTTCTTGCAAATAAATAATAAACTTAGTCTATTTCCTTGAGTATATTTTATCTAATATTGTTTTCAATTCAATTCTTCAGTGAAATCTATCTAAAATTACTTATTTTAAGCCTACAACTGGGTAATTACAAGTGTTTGAACTCGATTATTTTGTGTATATATGCTATTAAATGTCCAACATATTTAACATTTTTTTACTACCTGTTGATGTCGGATGGGGTATATTTGACAAAGTGCATCATTAGAATCATAAAAAATGAAAGCAACAAAATTGCATTCAAAACGAATGCAAGCAGTAACCAATTCGATTTAAGGTTTTAATTTACGTTTCGTTCATTTTCCGGGAATTGGAATACATTTCCGCTTAATAGCTGTTAAATGAGTCCAAGGACTATGGAGCATTCCTTTTGTTCCTTTATTTTAAAGATACATATATTACGGTCCTTTTGAAAAGGAGAATATTCTAAGGTCAATCGATTCGGGCGTGATAATTTGGAAGTTCGACATTTTGAAAATAAGGTATACAATACATGTACTTATAGAGAATATTCTAACTCGTCACATTTGCTTCAAACGAAAATGAAAACTTGAGACTTGCAAGAGGATAAGATTTCAATACCCAATCAATAATATTCAAGCACGCCAAGGCTTTGATTCACCTTGAAAAAAAAACCTTCTTTGGTGTATATAACTTCGCACCCGATTGCGATATTGCGTACAAATTTATTTATTTTATGCAGTGCTTTGAATAATGATTAAGTTAAGGATTTGAATGGGCAAATATGAAGAGGAAATACTGATATTTTCATTAAATATAAGTTATATAATTCAAGAAATGATATCAAACGTAAGCCTCGATTAATTTATCCTTGCTATAAATTCTGAAATTTACGTTGAGTATAACATTTTAGCGAAATATTTCTTGCATGACACGATGCTGAATGATAATAATAATGCATGATAAAGCTAGGTTTAAAAGCGACATAATCCTTCTCTAAACCAGAATAATGCCTCTCCATGCTTTCCCGTTTCCGATGTAATACCTCTTGAGTCTCTCCGGAACTCATCCAATGCAGCCTTAATTCTGGAATTATTTCCACAGCAATTAATTTGAACTGGTGTCCGCGATTTCAGCGGTATATCAGGATTGGAGGGCAAGGGTTATGGGACCACTAATCCCGTTCCACGGTTTTGCGTCGTTGCCAGTGGTCTCAACGACCGTATGAAGTTGAGCATGAAGCCGGTATTTATAGTTCCGAGATCCATAATTCTCGTTATTTATTTGATACATTGTTGGGATTAATGGAAAATACGGATGATAAATACCCTGCAGCAGCTGGCCTACGAATCGGATCCGATGAGATCTTGAAAGGCGTACTGTACGTTAATTTTTGTCGAAATATACTCTTTCATCGATAATTAGTTATGAATTCCTAACAATATAATCGAAAACCTGCACTTCACGGAGAATTTCGATATTTATTAAGGAAGAACTCTGAAATGAAAACATTTAGTCTTGTCCAAAAGGTAAATTAGTGTCTACATCTAAATAGTACCCCGTAAGCTGCCTCAACAGGTGTGTGGCGGGGGATGTTGGTTCACTATCTATTTAAATATTAAAAGTAAAAAGGTGCTCGTTGGAGGTATTTCACTAACGACTCCAAACTAGCCTTTGATAATATCCTTTATTGCTCGGGGAAAAATCTCTTGCAAATCAGGAAAGTATTACTCCCATTCGTGAAATCTGTGTTACTGTGTTTTCAAAGGGTTTTAACTCTAACTCTTTCTTAACCTTGTGGTATTCCATTATTAGATTTCTTGGACAGTTCACTTTTAATTATACTACTTTTTTATTTTTTAGTAGTGGTATGAGTGAAAGAGGATAGTCCAAGATTTTAATTCTTTCCAACCCAGAGCTGCTTCTAGGAGAAATTAAATTTCAAGACTTCTCATTTGAAAAATGTGAAAATTTACTACTCAATCATTATTATTGTGATGTATAACATAATGAAAGCACTTGTGTATCTCCAAACATCTATATTTATACCGACTAAGGTTTCGGCACATAATGCTATTTTCAAGGTAATGCCACCTTAAAAATGGCATCGTGAGCCGAAACATGGGTAGGTAGAAAGAAAAGAAGTGTGGAAATACACAAGTGCTTTTATGAGGTTTAACTCAAATTTTTTGGAGCGCCCTAACATTATACATGTATTTTTCAAGTTATTTTTACGGTAAAATTAATCTTCCAATCTGACGCTTTCTGTTTTTTTAATGTCGCAGGCGTTCATTGCCACCGGGACCAACCTGCAGCTGGTGTTCAACCCCGGAAGCGTGTACAGCCACGGCCTGGCGATCGATCCCTTCGGGCCGAGAGAGTGTGACTTCGAGAAGGAACCTGGTAAGGTGGGTGTCAGAGACGATGGGGGAAGCATGGCCCCGTACACCTACTATCATCTGTTTCAAATATCTTTGCGACCGAGAGGCAGGCCCACGTTTTTCTGGGGCGTGAGGGCGGAGGACACGTGACTTTCTGAAAGCCAACCAAAATGCGATAGGCTGAGCTTATCCAGACCGCAGACATTCGACTGTAAATGTTATATATACCATGGGCGTGCCCAGAATCAAAACTAGGGGGGGCGGCAAAACTAGCCGTGGTCGTTAGAGTTGTAACTGTTTTTGCACATAAAAGGCTAATGAAACCAAAATTTTAACGAAATTATGACAACAATTTATTAGTTTTATAATTATATGGTAGAAAAAAATAATGATTTTAATTTCAGTCCGTCTTATACTAATGTCATATTTCTTCAAAAGGAAAATTTGTTTATAACTTATGTTTTGAACTAAATTTATTTTCGCTTCTAGGGGGGGGGGGGGCAGTTGCCTCCCCTGCCCCCCTCTGGGTACGCCCATGACATATATAGTGTATCATCATCATTAGTCAACAATCCTAAGATTGATTTGACGCAGCTCTCCATTTCTCTCTCCTATCCGCTAATCTCTTCATAGCTATATATTTACTCTCTTTTACATCCATATAGTGTATACCATGTGTAAACGGTAGAAGATACACGTGTACTGTATACGTAAAAAATACATTCTGCCCCCGATCTACCAGATGATTATAATGCAGCAACTGTCCTCCTATCATGTATAAATATGCCAGGCTATAGCCTCCGGGAAATTCAGCCGATTTCAGACCTACGTGGCGTACACTTCGTGAGTAAGTTGGCTGTGTTGCCAAGTGGGAAGAGGGCATTTGGGACTCTACTTTGTTTCCATTCACTGAAATTAAGAAAACATGGCAACGCCCGCCTCATCCCACATCCATAGTGCCGCAGGTCCCAGGTCCTCCGGTCGCGATGCCGCTGGAAACATTCCGAGCTTGCACGACTGGGCCAGTCGCAAAGACATTTGAAAAGGATCATAGGTATCATACCATATGAGGATACCTCGATGCGTACCTTCAGGGTCTTTTCAGAATGGGAAATTCTGATCTCTAAAGGATTTTTCAGGGAGCTGTTTTCCCAGGTCAACAATTTGCGAAGGAATTTTCATGTTTAATATCATTTTAAGATGGAAAGATTTCTCTCGGGATTCCTACCGGGTTTAAATATCCATTTCTGCCAAAGTTTCGAGCTCCGACTCGTGGCTTATCCTCAGGGCTGCTGAATGTCGTTTCATTCAAAATTTTATTTTATTTCAAAATACAGTAGCTTCCGGTTAATTGGGACATATCGGGACTTGTGCATTTGGCCCCAATTAAGCGGCTGCCCCAATTAGGCGAACTATCCTGTATATGGGCTTAAAGAAACGTTGAAATGATAGAAAGAAGACTAAAGAACGTTTATAATGCAACCTAAGTTTATTGAACCATTACATACTTTGATTAATAAATCAGCGAGTTAAGTTAATGTATTATCATTTTTAAGAATTATAACAATTTAGTGAAAAATATTTTTCACAGCCTCGGGCGACGCTGAATGAATGTCTTTTACTAAGTCCTATTAAAGAAAAGTCCTATCCTCTTGCGGATAGTATAACAACAATAGCTTTCAAAATAGGGCAAGAATAGGAACATTTGTGAAAAATAAAAGTAAATCAAAGGAGGAAAATAAAAATAAAATAGTATTCTGAAAACAAAAAAATTTAATTTCGTCGCGAGTATAGAGTCTATGTCGCCGACTCATGGCCCAATAAAGCGGCATGCTGTCCCAATTAAGCGGAGAATACTCTGGGATATTCCTCTATTGGGTTCTGTTCTTCAAGATCTGCCCCAATTAAGCGGCTGCCCCAAGTAACCGGTGGACCCATTAAACGGAATCTACTGTAATACGACATTCAGAAACCCTAAGGATGCCGTTCAGTATATTTTTGCGTCATTAATGAGTGAAAAAGATTGTATCGTTTAAGATAACTTGAGATCTTTCCGGAAATAAATGTACGAATTTGAGCATTATCATAGATTAATGATCACCGCGTATTTATTTTTTTAAAATATAGACTTATCTTTAAGACTGAACTCCAATAAACTGCAATTCAATCAAACCCTGGAAATTTTATCAAACCCTGGAAATAAAAACAATATTTGTAAGGCAAGTCGTTCTTTTCAACAACCGATTTCGTGGTGACTCATAATCGCAAATCGAGTTATAAAATTGCACTTCGCAGTACATACAAGAAAAACTGCTACTTTTTGGAGTGACTATTTTTATTTGTAATCCAAAATCAATATAAGTCCTGGTTTCTCCCTTTTGTTTACATGAAGCCTTTTTTGTTAAGCTAATGGCCAATGAATCTAATATTTTCATTCATCTGATTGTGCATCACCATAATTTAATATCAATTGAGCATCAAGATAAAAATATCTATTTGATTTTCTAGGGCGAACCAAACAATTTTTACTTGAGCTGTAGATATGTTGATCGCTAATATCATACTGTAACACCTAGATAATTTACTAAGGAAAAATATGAGTGGTAACCCGTCAATATACTTACTTTCTAGACCACGGATGACAGACTAAAGTAATGTTTCTCTCTTTCGATGAAAATGTTTGTGATTCTAACGCCGTGGTTTATTCAGCATTTTTCATAATAATACTCCTGCCGGAACTAGATTATTCATACCCTGCATATATATAATAATTTCAGATTGTTTATTTATTATTTGAAACAGACATGGAACAAACTTGATATTCCTATATCATCAAATCTCCCTTCCGATTTCACAGTTTGCCTTGAACTTAAATAATTTTGGTGTTGTAGAACCTAATCACATTTCTTTGCTGACTTTGAGAAGTCACCTTTACTAACTCAAGTGTCCGTGTGATAACTCAACATTTTCAGGTCAAAGATGAGGAAAATATAATACGGGGTCGATAGTGTTATATTAACGTTAAAAAATGATATGTTATATTAATGTTAAATAAACAAGATAATTCATTCGATATCTGGATTTGGTCAAGTCAGGATAAAATGCCTAGTCTACCTAATGATTAGAATTAACTGCAAAGATGTGTCCAACATATTGTTCTTCTCCCAAGAGAGTAAAAAAAAAAGGTGAAATCGTGTGTGCTACTCGGAATATTTCGTCGCTCTCTTTTGACTCAAAATTAGTGTTTTAGTGCAGCGGAGAATTTCATTGTTATTTTTTCGTGTTATACCAACTTTGACGAAGCTGTCACTTTCGTAGCATTCGTGGAAAAAATTGCCCATCGCATCGGATGAAACTCAAAATGCGAAAACCGACATTTTGAGTTGTTTTGGTGACCCGCCGGCCAGTTATTGCTTTCCTCCCCTCGGCGTAAGGGAGAAAAAAAAACAACATCGGAAATGAGTAAGAGCAAAATTTCAAAAAGAGGAAATTTCGGTAAAAAAAAAGTATCGGGTATACCGTGGGCTCTGAAAAAAATGAACAAGATTAACACTCAAAGGATATAAGCATGCTCAGGTACCACGTTACATAGAGTGAGATTCCTATGTGTATACTAAAATTATAATTGGGGGGACCCCTGCATGATAGAATTAGTGATGGAAAAATGTCGGTCGAAATTGATTTTTCGATCAATCAATTTTTAATCGAAAATAACAGCTCGAATTTTTTAATAAATATCGAAATTTGAACCAAAAGATCGATTAATCGAAAAAATCGACGGCTCTTTTCTGGAAAAATGCAGTTTATTCAAAAATATGTTTATGTCAAAACACAAATTTCAACAGTATAAAAATCCATATAAAATCTACACAGATTAACGATTGAATTATTTGTGATAAAAATTTACAAATGCACGCATTTTAAAGTTTTGGAATCACCGGATAGAATCATTCGGCCGCACAAAACTTTGTTACGCAAGATCAACTAATTGGGATTCTTTTCTTGATGACTAGCATAAAAATTTGATGTGAATCTCTGGAATATGACATGTTAAGTGTGATATTACATGGAAACACACCTCAACCTGAAACTTGGAAAAAAAATAATATACTCACCTCTTAGGTACTATAGAGTCAACTTTTCGCGGAGAGATTTCATGGAGCAACATATCGAATGATGAAAAAAGATTCTCTATTGCCCACTACGTTTATTATGGCATCTTACAACATGTGTTTCCATTGCCCTAAGAAGGGGGCAAGTTTACGCTAGTGACTTGGACCTAAAACCATTCTTTTTACGGTTGAAAACACAAATAGGTCTACAACTGAATGCATCAAATTTTGACTTTATTAACTGCATTATAAAACCGCATTGTCTAAACTTTCCCAAGTTAAAACATAAAAATTAGAAAATTCATCGAAAAAAATCTGCGAATACGTGCCCCGGTCTACCCTATCAGTGGCGTAACTGGGAAGGGAATGAGGGGATAGATCCCCCCCAAAACCTCATAGAAATAAAAAATATTAATACTATTGTCTAGTTTTGACATATAATAACAGCATCTGCTTAAATTTTAATCTTTCGCGCCAAAAGTGGTGTAAAATATATTTATAGGCACGTCATCTCTCAAAACATTTCCCGGACCCAACGATGCCTGGAGGGAGGGCCATTCTATCCCCCCCAAAGCATATTTCCGCCTGCGTAACGCCACTGTACCCTATGTAGATAGAATAACGAAAATGTCTTTCTAACAAGCCATCGTAATGCTTATTTTTTGCAGTTGCATTAATTTTTTGTTATAGTAGTCAAAAATTATTAAAATCAGTACAACCACTCTTGATTTATAAATGGTGTAACTTAACTGTTAATCGATAACTAGGCGGTACGAAGTTCGCCGGGTCAGTTAGATTTATCATACGTGTTTCGATCGTTACACTATTATCATCAGATACGGATGTAATGAGTACCTGATGATAATTGTATTATCATTATAATAGTATTCTACCGATTAAGGTAGGTTTCCATGGAGAGTTCAAGAAGTGATCTGGAAGCCTCCCTTTCCTTCCAGCACTGCCTTCTTTAATTCACAGCAGTCGGAAAATGTGTTGTAAGCTGTTCGAACTATGCGAACATAGCGAATGATGTGTTGTAATGAGATAAAATTAGTGGACAATACGATAACTTCGTTCATCATTTTTTATTCTCACCATAAGCTAAATACGAAATATTTTGTCTCCAGGAAACTCTTTGGGGCCCTGAACCATTGCGCCTACGTCACTGGAATGGCTACCACGTAGAACGTTCCCTTGAAAAGACAGGCGTGCGGTCGCGAGATTTATTTAATCGACCAGCGAGAGTGCCCGAGATGGAAATTGAATTAAAATTGGCGGGAAGGGGGAGAGAAGGGAGTGTGGGGAAGCACATGTTTTTCATTTTCATTTTATTTTGAAGCGAAAGAGAGAGAGGGAGAGAGTGGTGAGAGTAGGTGAGGGTTTTTTTTATTCCTCCTATGGGTGGGAGAACAAGGGAGCTACATGGATGTCCACTTGGGATCCTTCAGTGGCGCCATATTGATCGCGGGGGTGTGGGTTGCACGGGGGTTTGGCTGGGTGGGGTTTGGGGGGAGTGTGTGTGGGAACTGCCTCCACCGCTCTCCGCGGGGAACGACCAGGCAGCAAAGGAATCTTCCGGAGCCGCCATAAAAGCCATCGCCGCCGCTCCACGGGAAAAAGAACTCTGCTCGTTTTATCCGTTTCCCTTTTCCCCACTCTTGATGCATTGGGGTTTGATGGTTCCGCGGCTGTTACTGCACGCTTTTGAAGTGGTACTCTTCGAGACGGGACGGGATGAAATTGTGGCGGAATGGATACGTACCACCACTGTTAAGTACGACCTTTTGAGTGAATAATACAGCTATTGCTGTGACTAATGCAACAAACCTTACTTACGCCCTTGTCAAGACGTGGAGATGGATGAAATTGTGGCGGAATGGATACGTACTATGTACTGCTGTTTAGTACGACGTATTGAGTAAATAATACAGCTATTACCGTAACTAATGCAACAAACCTTTCCGTCAGGACGTGGAGAGGGCGCGTCAGTAGGAAGAGAGGTGATTTTCGGACTGGATTGGCTGATACCTTTGTCATTTTAAAATGGTCATGGGAAATCGTAATAAAACTTGTATTTAATGGGCTTTCATTGCTTATTTGCCACTCTTAAGGATTTAAAAGCAGTTTTAAGTGGTAAAACATAGCGAAAATGACATTGTCAATGTGTCTGATTGCAATTAGTGTAAGTTCATTTTTTCACTTAAAGTATTCATGACATGCTGCAAGCGTTTGTTTGATTTTCGTTTTTCGTCCAAGATTTCACATACTTGCTTGGTTTTTGAAAATAAATATTATGTCGTAAATTATGATACTGAAAATAATTAATATCCAAGACGTTGTAGCGCTCTAAATAATGTACAAGTAGGTATATTTCAGTACAATATCACATATTCAATTTTTTAGTTGGATATATTAAGGATAATGATGAGAAGTATTCGTTTCGTGAGTACTAGAAAATGCAGGTAGTGAATTCCTTTGTATAAGGCCGTCAAACAACCATATCTACCTCCACTTACTTAAAATCAAGTTGCTTGGTACCAAATCTACTCATTCCATTTACATGTTACCAAATTTCTGTGAATTTTTATTTGTTTATGCATACTTCTGAGAGTCGCGGATGAGGTGCTGCAGTTATGTGAAAAAATTCCAGCCAGCTTTCAGTTCACTATGTAAAATATGTAGAGAGAGATCGTATTTGATTTATGGTAGAGTCTAGAATTATCGGTGGCACTTCAACACACGTCTGAGCGTAGTGAATACTTCAAAAGTTGAATACTCTCGTCATGAGTGGGAGGTCGTAACTACTCCAGAGTCCTGTTCATGGTTCACTCCACCTTTAGTGAGTGAAATGATATTCGCTTACTCTCTTAAGTGAGGAACTTTCAAATTCTCGTCTCCATTCTCTCATTGCCCGCGTCTGTAAAACGATAATAAAAGACCTGGATCATGACCTGGACCTGATCATGGACAAAATAAAAAATCAGTTTCAGTTGTAAAGTGGATTCATCGGTCGTGAACATGGGAATCGTAGCAATTGAATGACTGGATCCTCTATAGGATGAGAGTCAGTCGAAGGTTCGGTATTGGAAGAGAAGCGGCGTGCCTCGTAACTTCGGCTGCCATGCGAACTTTCGACTGCTGCGATTGGCCTATTTCTTGGGGAAGTTAGTGATCCGTGCGTCCTAGTTTCTATTTCAAGTTCAAGATCCTCTATTCTTCAACATACTCTTGCCTCCTATTTTTCATGCACGCAACTACGATAGAATTTTTTTGGGTCGAAGATGACATCATTTCATGTGCAATCTATGTTTGTCGGTTGTCTAGAATAAAAAGTCAAACCAATATCTGTTTTTATTTTTCCGAGAAAAAAATCAGTTACGACGTGTGCGAGCGGTTTAATAAGTTCTATTGAATGAGAACTGATAATTTTGTGGAAAGCTGAGTATTCGCCTAAGGAATTTGCCATCAATTATAGAAAATTTCGTAATGCTTGGCGTGAGTTGGAATTTTTTCTCCAGGAATTTGTTTTGAATTTCATACTTAATCTCTACGTGAAACGTAGTAGTCAGAGCAAAAACTCCTTCCATGATGCGCGTTTTACTGCAATGAGTACTTGTTTGAGCCTTGAGGGACAGAACCTTTCATTTTATTTTATCAATGTTATTGCAATTAGAGAATTCTCAAACCAAAAATGGGAAAATTGAAAAAAGCAAGCTTTTCATTAGTAATTAATTTTCACGGTTTGGTACCATTGACCAAAAATCACATCTAGTTTTCTTCATAGGATATTAGAAACCAAAGTTGGCAGTCAATACTATTTGTACCGTGGGCAAAATGTGCATATTCGTTTATGTTTAATGCTCAAATAGTTTTTAAAATGAAGCATTCTTCATTTCAACCATAAAGAATTATCCCGAGAGCCGGTGATAAATGCGAACCGGTAACTTTTTGAAGTGAAAACTTCTTCAGCGGCGCTAAGCACTTTTGCGGGATGGGGAAAAAGCATAGAATTCGCGTGAGCGTCACCGACCCGACACCGCGATCGCTACAGCGAGATATACATTTCCGTCTTAAAATTCGTCTCTCAATATCACATCCTCGGTAGTATAGTGGTCAGTATCCCCGCCTGTCACGCGGGAGACCGGGGTTCGATTCCCCGCCGGGGAGGATTTTTTTCCCTTTCTCATACAATTTAAAAAATTTTACAATGGATATTTCAACTACGCAGCCTGACGAGGTATTGTAAAAAAACTTTGTTAATATATTCTTAATGTATACACTGTTAAAGTCTGTTCGTTTTAAAAATTTTAAAATTGAAAATATAAATCTATAGTGTGTGTTGTATAAGTTCATTAAATATAAAGAGCTCGTGCATGAACGTGAAGAAGAGTGTACACGCTATTAAAATACAGGTCAGTACAATTTAAGGCAGTTTCTTTTATGTGCATAGTGAACAATCATAGGTTTAAAGCATATTAAATAAAAGAAATAAAAGCATATTATATTTTAATATATAAATATTGTTACTTTCTATTCATACACATCGTATTTTTAATATATATTTAATAATAAACAGTTTACTGAAAAAAATAATTTCAATTTTTGTTGAAAAATGAGTATTACTGGAAAAATTAGTTCTTTAATAATATTAAATCTATATAAAAAATAAATGGAAAATAATTATTTCAGTTTTCACATCTGTCGGCCAGTCCCACGACTGCCCCGTTTTTTTGGTTCTCGGAGAATTCCGTCAACGCTACATATCTTACCACACGTCGCTCTTTAAACCAAAACGTCGGAACTTACACAGCGAGAGAGACCAATAGCCCTTCAATGACCGTTTTAGTAAATTATCGGCGTGATAATACAAATTGGAATCGTTAACCCTCCCCCGGAAAGATTAAAGCTCATTCGTTTTATGCCCCTTTCCGTGGCTGCAGCCTCTGAATCGATGCGTTCTACCACCTCGCCTCACTCTGCTACCTCAACAAAAACCATGCCGTTTTATCTGTCGGGCATTAACTGAGACGGGCTTTTATGGGAGGGAGCTCAATTTTTTGTCGGCGGACAATTACGGTGCGAAATGACCTCATCCGACTCCCGGCCCCGAAAAACAAACAACGGTTGCCAGAGCCGCCGTGTTGCCTATTTGCTTTGGACTCCTGGAGGGGATGACTTATGATAAAATCATGCCGTCCTCTTTCGCCGACGGACAAATTGTTTTGTTCTCGCGAGCGCGCGCTCCACGAACTTCGATTGTCTCCACTGTCGCCTGTCCCCGACGAGGACGCTGAATGGCCAGCCCAGTTCCTCACTCTCTCCGAGCGCCGTTAAAAATTTTCTGACCCAACACCTCACCCTTGGGGGACTCCGCTTGTGTTTTGTTTTTCCGCGTCTCCCCACTCTTTCTCGCTTCTCTTCAGCCGCCGTTCGTCCGACAACAACACAAAAACAGTTAGCCCTTCATAATTTAGATCTGAGAGAAGAGTGACGTTTTACGGCCTCATCAATGTTCCTGGGTTTTAGTTGTTTTTTCCTCCGCTGCGTGGGGCAGCACCTTCCTCCACTGGTTCCAGACTTACTGCTGAAGGGTCCTTCTCGTTTCTTCGTATGCGGCCCTCACGCCACCCCGACTATACACCATTCGCCCGGGCACATTCTTTTTTCGTGCGTTTCTTCATTGCACGTGCATTCCTCATCATATTTCCCGCCCTCCCCCATTCGACTATCTCACGCTTTGACTCTGCCCCATTTAACTCCGTCACGACCGTTGCACAAACAAGAGCTCAGACAAAGGAGCAAACTGTCATACATCCAGCCATTTAACCGGCTATACTCCCGGAGATTTTTTTTAAAAGAGCGCCGATTTGGGAGGGGTGCGTGCGTGAAATGGAGGGAGAGGAAAAAAACTCCTTGAAAGATGGGATCGGTCTCCGTTGGAGGGCAAGGTAAACACAGTTTTCAAGGGGTCGACTGCCACCTCGGACTATTTTTAAGGATCGGGAGCGTGCCCCCTTAGTGGAAGGGTTTTGGGGGTAAGGTAAGGCTCACCGTAAAAAGAGGGCAGAAACAAGGGTGTGAAGCAAAAGCCTCGGCTCATTAGTCGCCCAAAGAGCCGGGGAATGACACGACAGGGCAAAGCGGTCTTCGGGTCCGTGCCCCTAATATGGATGGACTCCTTGGGAAGCAGTACAGGGGCGAGCGCAAAAAGTCATAGGTTTTTCCTCCTGTCCTCACGGCTTCTCAATTCGGCCCAGATCCGGGTCAATGGTTAGGTATGTAAATGAAAGGGACACTGCAGAGCGCTCGTGTGAACCTAAAGCTGGGAGTTTTGTCAGGGGGGGGAAAGATCAGCTATTTTTTGAGATGCGGTAGTTGAAAATGTACACGGCATATTTGCTATTGAGAAGTTTTATTTATATTTTTGTTAAATGATTTAATTAAACAATAATATTTTTTAAACAAAATTCTCAAATTTTGCCGCCCCCTAAAATCTGCGAACCAAAGTTTTTTTCGCAATTATAAAATTCTATGTCGTCATTAATTTGCTTCATTTATAAGTAACGTACCTACTTAGCGTAAAAGGATCATATAAAAATAATTAAAACAATGTGTCAGAAGAACCTAAGAAAAAGAGAACCTGGTGCTTTTTTGAAAGGTTCATTCGTTTAGTTTGTTATAAGTAGTTTTTTTTAAATATTTCATTCCAGTCTCAAATAATAAATAAATTAAATAAATAATAGAACCATAATACATTTTAAATTTTATAAGCTGTGAAGTTCTCACTTTCCAAATTCTGTTTTTATTGCGAAATTGCTTTTTATATTAACTTTTATTTGTTTTTTAAGAGGAAGAATAGTCGAAATCCATTTCCGAGTATGTATTTTCCCAAAATTTTCTAGGGAAGGGCCCTAATATAGGTAAGGAGGGCCCCAATCACCCCAAGCCGCCCCTGGATTCAGGGGGAAAAATCCCCTCTCCAAAAGTTTTAGATATACAGTCTGAGTTGTACCCCCTCCAAATTACCTCCTCCAAATTAAAATTATCCCCGCCAAAATTATTCCCCTCCACAACTAACCCCCCCCCCCCCCGAAAAAAAATCTGGCCATGGCCTAACCGACAGATCGTAATGACGCAAGGGATGAAGTTGATCCCATGTGATGTCGCGGACTCTTTCGTTAAGAAAAGGCGTTGAAAAGGCGAGTCGAAAACAAAAGAGAGTTTTTCCTAATGTTAGAGTTTTTTCGCTCCTTCCCTCTAAATTTATTGCGATCCTCTGTGACAGGACAGGGTGGGGTTCCCTTCAGCGTGGGACCCAGGGATGTCTCTAGACCGGGTTGGTCCAGTATCGCGCCCCTCATGTGCATACCCCGAAATCAACGTATCCGTGTCAGTGCCAGATGTTTTCCATGGGGATTTGTGACACGTAACCCTTTTGCCTAATGGAGTTGCACGTAAAAAGTTAAACGTTTGTCTAATCAATTTTCACGGCCGGTTTGTCCTGCGCTACATGTCTTATTTCGTGTTTCTTAATGCTCGTAAATTCAATTATTCTAGGTATCTGTGATGTCATCATTACGGGGAAACGAAATGACTCATTTGAATGTTTCTATTATTGGCGGTTGGAAAGCGGGATCGAGGTTTAAAACATCTTATTTAATTTCTGACATATATAAATGTAGAACACTGACTGTCTTCGAGATCAACTGTCTAATTTCAGTGATGTTGGTTTTCGCATGAAATAACGTAGCGGCAAGTGCACTGTTACTTAATAACGATATCTTTATTGGTAAGAATCAATTGTGAAGAAAGGAGCTTTGAAATTTCTGCCATCAGTCCAACTCAGAAAGATTTACTTATATTTACCTACGCCCGATAGTGTGACATTGAGGCTGTCGAAGTTTGCTATGCTTATTGATAATAGATATTATTTATTATCAGCTGCTATTTATTTTTTAGGCAGTAACAGTTTCCATTTTTAACTGCTTTTTATAGGCATTTATAATCAAAATCCATTAAAAACTAAGACGTACAAAAGGAAAAAATAAAAAATCCAAATCCTTCGATAAACGGGAAAATAACGTTAATTCTCCAAAAAAAAAGTCCTTCTCTTGTTACTGATACGCAATTTGACTCAAAAATTGTATTCATTGTTTTCCCAAAACGAATTAGACTATCCCGTATTCTTAGATATTAGGAAGTATGCAAGTCAAAATAGTAACTTTGACTTAACGCAAAGGTTGTGTTTATCACATTTCGATATTTACTTTCCGGTATCTCCTACGCTCTCATCGAGTACAAGATGTGTTTTCAGATTACATTATGTATTTTGGGATCAGAGTGCATTGCGCTCCCTTGCAAAGTTCGAATTAGAAATCACCCACAACGCACAAAGTATTTTTTTCTGAGCAATAATAGATTTAATTTTAAACTGGTTTCCAGACATTTCTAATAAAAAGTCAATCAAAATAAAACGTTCAAACAGAAAAAAGTCAAAGATCCAAATCCTTCGAAAAAAATAAATTACGTTCATTCTTTCAAATTTAATGATATTCTACACTTGTCTTATTACTGGAAAACTGATGCGCAGTTGAATTCACAAATTTCATTAGTTTCCCCCCAAAAAAATTATAATATCCCGAATTCTAAGAAATACGCAAGTATGCAATGAGTTAAAATAATTTGGAATTTATTTAAATACTGTATTTTTCATATTTCGATACCCTATGAAATGTAAAAAAAAACTTTGCAATTCCACATTAATTACTGTGCACTCTTGGTTTTGACGTCTGGTACATTTGCATCGAAGACAGAGAATTAGAACATCATGAGAACATCTCTCTTCGATGAAAATATACCGGATAAAACGTGCCATGTCGAAACCTAGGTGGTGAAGTAATAAATTAAACCCTATGAGTGCCAACGGTTTTTCTAGGTACTATGCGAAAAGTACCGAGGCATTTTTGCAGATTTTGCAGTGAGTCAGGAAAAAATTAGGTCTCAAAGTAATTAAATGTATGCATTCAAAAACTTTATCATTTCTGATTTCACCTTTTTAATGTATTATTTGATGAATTTTTGGTAATATGAGTTAATTTTAATATTTAAAGAAAAGAGTGTAAAATAAAATGAATATTGATTATTAAATGATTAGTAAATTACCAGCATCTAAGAGTGACATCGTAGGAGAACATTGCATCTGGCACTTTTAGCGGGAGATAGGAGGAGTGCGAAAGCGATCCCCGGCACTCTAATACTCTAACACTCACGGCTAACTAATATTTTCTCTTCGTATTTCATTTTGTCGTTTCCATTTACTCACGCTCCAGATAACGAATAATTTCGATATCTACTTTTCGGTATGTACCTGCTAAGCTCTCGCATCGAGTGCAAGATGTGTTTTCAGATTAATGGATTTTGTGATCAGAATACATTGCACCCCCTTTCGGAAGAGCGGATTAGAAATCGCCCACAATGCTATCCAAGGACTTTCGAAAATGCTTTAACAACCTCATCCCGTCGATTCTGACAATCGCATGCGGCATTCTTCGGAGATCAAAGGTGAGCCCTATCATAGCTCAGAGAACCCCTCTTCATCGAAAATCATTTTCAATCAAGCTGAGAGCTCTCTGCTTATAATAGTGTGGGGGAGGTCCGTTTGCGGGAGAAGAATAGACTGCGATTGCGTTTCCGGTCATATTGGGTTTGAGCCTACAGCAATAGGAAGAGGAGAAAACGGGTTGGACGGAGGGTTGCGATCTATCCTATTAAAAGCGGTGCGCCTTGGGTTCTTCATGAATCAATCATGGACTACGTGATTCAACCCAAAGATTGACTTGGATGGATGAAAGGTATACCATGATCCTCATCTTATGACTAGATACTGGTAATGTGCGAGTAGTGCTTTTAGATCTCGAGTCGAGTTGAAAACCACTCGCGAGTATTGAGTCGTGTCGAGTTGGGTCATTTCTGGATCTGGCGATATGATAATACGCATTCCACAACTTATTCTCATTTTCAAATCCCTTTGTGAATATTCTTTTCTGAATGCTTATCTTGATGTAATAAGGAAAAATAATGCGGAATGTTGATGGTAATTGTGTCAGTATTAGGGGATGAATGAAAATTGACGTGTATTTTAAAGTTCCATAAGCACTATAGAAATTAATTAACCTCTTGTAATATGTCAATTTAATTAATATATCTATATGTATCCAAAACTGCTAGAAACAGCCCTGAGTAAAAGAAGCTGCACCATTGTAATAATGTTTCAAGATAGCGCTTCCTGTCGGCAGATTTCTGAACTTACTGGTCTCGACAGCTCTCTAACCGAAAGTACTCGACTCGACATTCTTAATGAAACTGGATTCGATTACAAACTACTCGACTCGCCTCGTATTTTCGATTACTCGCACATCCCTACTAGATACTCTTATAAAATAAATAATGGTGTAAAAATACCTACACCGGTGTAGAACGATATAGTTATGTATTTATTTCTGAAAACTGTATGTGGTATGTTATTCAGAGAACAGTCACTTCACAAAATCGGGATTCAATAGATCCGGCGATAGCAGGGTAAAGTCCGTGCCTCTACACGAGAGGTCGCGGGTTCGAGTGCCTCCTGGATAATTTGCTCCAATCCAGGGCATAGATGTTCGTGCACGTTTGATTTTTAAGTTAAGAAACCCCATATGAAAAAGGCCAATGCTGCTGTTTTCGGTGGTACAGGAATAAATAAATGAAGTAAATGTAGAGTGATAACTTCAGCTACTGATTTTAAAGAAGTCTAAACACCTCGTTTGTTGGCCTAGGTTAAGGAATAGATTTCATATGCATAAATTATGCTCGGCAGGGATATTATATATTTCTAACGGGTCAATTGGTTGCAATATTATCCATTGTTTCAGTACCAATTGAATTGTATTATAAATTTTATAAATGCCTCTTTTATTAATGACGCACGGGAAGGAATTTGAAAATCCGACTGTGCTTGCGTTTTCAATTTTGCATACAGCACTCCAATTATAAATGTTTTACTCCTCCTATCTTTTTCTCGAAGGATATATTTTTATTCTTCTCCCACGCACTTCCTTCGTTTAAGACCGAGATATTCATGGTGAAGGCTAAGTAAAGTAACTCATACGAATTGAAAGAAAGAGAATGAATTCCAAAAGTAGTTTCATACAATATTCAAACGGATACAAGGTGTTACTGTGCTTCAACAACCTTCATGAAATGATCGGGGGTCAACGTCCAATCTTGTGAAGGGTAGGCTAATCCGTTACCTGTCTGATCAGTGATCACTACTTCCCTGCGCATGAAAAAATTCATTTTTTTCCACAGCAAATATGACAAGCCATTTTCCTCCATGCTTATTTACCCGAAATTTATTACCATGTCCATACATCGCCTTTATTTCTTCTTCCCTCTCACTCAGCCGATATCCTAAATGGAGTGTCGCATGGCTTCACACCGGTTGACTTGAACCGGATCGCGTTACCAGACAGCCCTTTTCGTGGGGGCATATTTCACCTTTTTTCGGAGTCGTCGAAGCGGACGAAAAAATCGCATCAGTCTCATTCAAGGGAAGGCAGGGTTAAAAATCATGTTTGCGCAATCGGTAGGCGTGTTCCCCAGGGCGTGGTGGATGCAACCTTGGAAGGAGACAGGTTTTTTTTAGCAATTTTTTTTTCTAAGAAACGGTATGGTTTAAGGGTTAAACGTAGTGCGAAGTCTGGGAACAATGGGTGAGCAGTAGCTCCCTTTGCTTCGCGTTGAGGGACATCGGCATTGTATGAGCCAAAGGCACGGCAATGATTATAAATAGGTTGCGCGCCTTTCAGCAGGATAGGGGGTCGTCCTTTAGGTAGAGAGAGGGACCCCTCGGTTTTTTTTATCTTCACGCCTCCCAGAGTAACCCCACGTAAGGTCCTTCCTTCCCATAATCCCCTCCTGTGTCCTCGCAAATGAATTGAATCGCAGCCATTATTCTTGTCCAAATGAAATATCAAATAATCAAGATGGCGAGCAGCGGTAGGGGTCAGCGTGGGCCTAACCCCTTTTTGGTTCCGACCGGAAGGGCTTGCATGGGCACACTACAAAGCCCATTCAGGAGTCACTGCCTTTCTGAAGCGAGTTGCCCACTCTGCCGGCGGGACACGGTTCGTTTGCTTTGTCCTACGGGGATCACGGAGTGACGCGTGGACACCGAGGGTAAAGTGGGCATATTAGTATGAGATTTGACGTAGGTGTTCGCTGTTACTCCGGCGAGCAACTATTGTTGTTGCTTAATTCGCTTTTAGAACACTTCATTGCCTGTGTTTGTTATCTCAATCGAGTTTTAAGCGGTATTTTTGTTTCCTTGTTCATAGTAACTGGAATGTCTTGCGAGCATCTCACCATTTCGTGAACCAGCTCTCTCCGAATGGAAAAATGTTAATTAAAGAGTTGTTTTTCCTAAAGAATATATCTATGGTTGCACACTCAAGAGCGAATTTTTAATTTTGGTTTAATTCCTCGGAATTGGTCCAATTTCATTTTGATAATGGGTTCATGGCTTTTGAGAAACATTCAGAGAACAAGTTCATGGCTTCGCAGAAATGGTGTTACACAAAATTTTTAATTCTTTTTGCAAGAATTAGTGCGGTCTCAGCGCCCTGTAACTGTCACTAGAGAATTATGGGGAAAGTAATAATTAATTTCCATAATTCTACGCCTGAACATATTCAGAACTGTGTTCCTCACCATTATTCGTGGATTATTTTTTTAGTATTACGATTTATTTTTGTTTAATATAAAAGTATTTAACGTATATTTATGCCATTAAAATGTTAGCAGGGTTTTATGCTAGTCCTATGAAGCGTAGTTGAAATAATGGAATACAAGTCGACCCTTAAAGGGAGGTTATGCTAGGTTTGTATTCCCACTAATTATGATCCTTTGTCGCGAAGCCATACCACGTAAGCGGCTACCGCACCTGTTGAAATCCCGCGTCACCGCAGAACCGTTTAGACCCTAATCGATTTGGTGATTTCGTCCGATGAGAACATTCCGACTGAGCCAGCAAAGGTTTGTTTCCGACGCGCGAAACAGGATCAGCCTCCTGAACTGATACCTTACGAAAGAGATATCGGGCTAAATTCATCATAACTTCCACATTTTATTGCATTGAATTAAAATATTTCAGTGTTTGGCATGGTTTTGCGACCAATTTCCGGATTGAAAGTCGGGATGAGTTGAATCTGGATTCATTCATTTAATCTGAAATTGTCAAGGACTTATCCAGAACGAGAATTTAGATGACATTTCTACGGAAACAACGACGTTGTAAACGTTGAAACTAGTAGACTGCAAAAATATAAGGTTGTGGAATAGTACTGTGTTTTTATTTAACCATGAATGTCTATGAAATGCTTTATGATAAAAATACAAAGACATAGTAGGAAATTGCAATAATAAAGAAAGGTTTTAAGTCTAAATTTACGACAACAAAGACAGCGAAGTCGTTAGAAATAGAAGCTTACTGTTGTAAAGGTTTAAGAATAAGCAAGTTACGTAGCGTAATAAAGTTAAATAACAAGACACTCCCATTGGAGGTGAATTCTTAGCACCATCTATAAAGACTGAAATTCGCAGCAAGTCAAGGATTTTTGATTTTTGTGTGATAAACTCAGCTATTGGTAGATTCCATTCAGTCCGTCTCCCTGTATTTCGAAACGTAATTGAAAGAAACACACCATTTACGAAGTTACAATGCAACTTGTGACTTGGTTGAACTAATTCTAACACCAATAATCAAAACACTTGTGGAAGCAAACGTTGAAACTCAAACGATCGTTTTTTATATGTCATTAAAAAATATGATAGAAAATAATTATTGAGCAGTTGAGCTACTAGGATATTTGAAGCTGGCATCGACACCCTGACGCTAAAAACACCGCACTCCGATTTTAGAAGTTATCGTGTAAAAGTTACGGCTCGAGGGACATGATAAAAATTTGATTGAATGATGCTTTTGCTGCCTTAAGATTTTTTGTCTACTACTCATTGACTTAAAATGCGTTAATTCATTCATCAGCATGTGCTTATAATGAACAGATGTTATCAATACCACCGTATTCACCGAATAATTAACGCGTGAGTCGAGTGCACACCTGCCTACTCTTATTTCATTTACTAAGGCACTATAAGTCGACAAATGATTCTCTGAAAGTTACGGGCCACTTTGCGTGAGTTGGTGACGTCATTTGGGTTCTGGCTAATTTTACTCATTCCGGAAGAACATTTCACTAATACAAGGAATCACTGGAAAGAGTGCAAACAGCAACGAATAACTCGCAGCCCATGCGAAAGTTCGAGGAAAAACGGAACCGCGTCGACTCGCTCGGACTGAGATCGTGACGTAACCAACTCATTTGCGAAAGGGTTAAGGCCCAGGATATTACTTCGCAGATACCATGAGAAGTTAGCGACGAGTTGAAAAACGGAGAACTAGGTCTCTCTTCATTTTTCAAACTCATTTATCAAACCAGAGTATCACATTTGACAGTCAAATAAATTTGATGATCGAGCCCATAATAAACATTTGTTTCTTTCCGACAACCTCTAAAACAGCCCATAACGGCGTTTTCAATTGGAATTCCTACAACGTAAACACCCGTGACCTTGATATGGGCCACCTACTCAGGCGAGACTCCATCCCACGACCTATGGCATGGCAGGCGATGACTTTATCCCCCCGCCACCCAGACCAGCAAATCACGGTATTCCCAGAGCTCCCGAAAAGAAATTTCTCCTCTAATGCTCCAGGTGTCCCTAACCCTTGTAGTTCGCAATCTCTAGCAAGGGGCTCGCAGCCTAAGGGCGCGGTTACACAATACGAGTTGCTGACCTGATAGTAGACAGTTACTGGACCTGGGTACTCGCATGACAGCAGCTCGACTTGCCTCGTCCGCTCACACAAGTTCGAGCTGCTGGCGTGAAAGTAGACAATAACTGCACGTGTGCGCTCACATCGTTTCAGTGGCGTTTCAAACCGAATTACATGCGAATATGTTCCAGTGAGGCTTTACGCAAATTCCTGTTCTTATAATTAGGATTCAAACAATTCCATAAGTTGGTTTGGCTCTTCCATAACTCCAAAAACTTTATATTTTGTTCGGAAGTCCATCTGTCCGCCATTTCTTGTTTTTAATCACTAATTGAAACACAGAAACACGAATGAAGCACCCAGCGTGGTCCCGGACTTACGAGCTAGTGTCATTTCGCAAGACCGTGCAAGTTGACGTCCGAGCGATATGCGTGCTGCTGCTTTTGGCACGGTGGGGGAAAGTGATAGGCGAGTAAAAACGAAAAATGTTGTAGTAACTCGGATGCGAGTTTCTGACCGACTCGCATATGACAGTGACTCGTACGATGCGGTCACTGGAGATGAGTAGCTGCGCAGCAATAACTGACGTCAGTCCAGCCTGCGAGAGTTGTGCGATGACAGTTCAAAAGAAGGGGAGGAGAACCCTGTGCCAGCACGGTTTACAGCCAATCGCTGTCCCCCAAACGCAACTCACACCCTCGCCTAGTCTTACAACGTTGTCACATGCATATGAAGCACTGAAACAAGACTGAGCCACCAAAACAAGCCCTTTCTGCGAATCTCCAGTACAAGGGATTCTTCCTTTGGGTCCTTCACGCTCGTCATCCCTTCTGGCTCATTTCTTCACGAAACGCTTTTGTTTACATGTGACGTGACTTTCTTACCTGGCAACCTTGCCCCCTACCCCGAACTGGACCCTTCCAACTGTCATCGGACAGCTCTCAGCGGACAGTAGGCCAGCTCGGATACTAGCTCGCACAGTGTAAACCAGGCCTAAGTGCGCACGCACACGGACAGATTGCATTTGGTCGCGAGCGCCGCGCCGTGGAGATGCGATAAAGTGGAGAGGCGGGGGTGCTCCCTCCTGCGGTGGAATCGACTGGATATGTAGAAAAGGGGGGAGATCCACCCCACCACCGCATCCACCCCCTTCATTCCGAACGGGGCAAATAAAAGTGGCGGGAGCGGTGCGGCCACACTCTCTCGCCATGGCTTGCGGGCGGAGAGGTTTCTGGGATGGATGCAGATGGAATGGAATGGAGGAAGGGAGGGAGGGAGGAGTGGAGTGGGATGGATGACACAAAGAGCAGGGGATGACTGTGCGTGGGGTTTGCGCGATGCGCGGCCACTCACTCAGTTAACGTCTTTATCCCGTCGGGCGCAGGTCGAAATGTCAAAGTGGGAAAGCGTGCGACGGATGGGAAATGTCTTTAGATTCATAGGCGGATTGAGTTGGAGCTCGAAAAGTGAGCGAAGAGTCGAAAAACGGAAAATTACCTGAAGTGGCGTACCTATGGGGGGGGGGGGGATGAGGGGATAGATTCCCCCCAAAACTTTAAACTATTGTCCATTTTTGGAATATAATAACTACATCTCGCGGCTGAGCCACTTTAAGCCACTGAGTGCATCCACCGGGTTAACAAGGAAGTGCTAAGAAGAGTGGGAGAAAAGAGAAGCTTCCTAAAAACCTTAAGCAGAAGACGGAACAATTTAGTTGGTCACATTTTGAGGCATGATGCCTTGATGAAGATAATCGTAGAAGGACAGGTGGAAGGGAAAAAGGGCAAGGGACGGCCCCGAATGAGCTACATAGGAAAGGTTATAAAGGATGTAAAAGAGAAGAAATACGCAGCTATGAAAAAGCTAGCGGAAAAGAGAGAGAAATGAAGAGCTGCGTCGAACCAATCTTATGATTGTTGACTAATGATGATGATGATGATGGTGAAAATAAAATTGAATGCTGCGTGATTCGTCAAAAACTATTAAGAGCAACGGAGATCGTTACACATTTTTTTCACGAATTAGGCTCGGAGCCTCTAGATAATTGGAGGCTACGTTGTCTTGGATTGCTTAGGGAATTAGAAACAGATATCTTTTCAGAGTGGCAGATAAAATCATCTTATAATATTGCTATGTTTGTAGGTCCGATGGAAACGATAAAATAAGAGAGATATCTTGCCGTACGGAGAGGAATAGGAATTCATTGTACTCGCGAACAGTTAAGGACCTGCTGATTCAGTAGCCTCAAACATTCTAACGCGCCTGTCCATATTTTAATAATTTGATGACGACTCGTGTTCTAATACCCCCACCCAACGCCTATTGAGGCGACTCGCGGGGTATTATGCGGATATTTGAGGCGCGGTATTGCTATTTCATTTATGTTTGGTGTTACGGTTTCGAGGTGTGATACCGCGAGAACGGATTGGTTTGTGATCGATACGTCATTTGCTCGCTGGCATGATACAGGCATTACAGACAGGCACCAAATCCCGAGAATTGCTGTAAACGCTCATTCACCACAATTTACCTCGGCGTAACTCGACTTGACATCGTCATTAGTCGAGAGTATTGAAATAAAATTTTGTTGCACTCTTCCACAATTATTGTATGCGTACGACGCATTTCGGATCACAGAGCCATCAACTGATACAAGACCAGAGATCCGAGGCAATAGGGTTTCCTATTATTTTTTATAACCTTAATCGAAAGATTATTGCTCCTGGAGAACGTATTTCACGCTTTTACTTTTTTAAATGACGATATCTATTTTACGCGATTAAATGAAAAGTGAAAATTTTCAAGCGCGCGAAAACGCGACGGCTAAGTATGAATGCTGGGAAAACCCCGTGTGACGTCATTCTGGTTCCCGCTGTCGCCGTTTGAGGTGACCTTGGGGCGAGGCTTTGAGCGCTGATAAGATGCAGGCTGATAGCAGGTAGCAGAGTACCCTGCTAGCAGGTAGCGCTTGGCTTAAATAAAGATTATTAATACCCTACCAAAGGAAGGAAACTTTCCGACCTTAGGCAGTTTTAATAGGTGATTATTAAGAGATGTTTCCCTGAGCTCTGTGCCACATGCATGCATTGGTAACCTCAGACGACGTAAAACTCCTATCTACTGGTATAGAAACTAGGTCCCTGTGACGTCACGTGGAGTGGCATCGCATGGGCGCCAATCTGGCCTTTTTCAAATGAGGTTAAAATATACCATTAGCATTCGTCTAAACTAGGATTTCTAAAAACAAATAATTTGTATATTATGAATACACTAATGTTGGGTAACGAATCGCAATCAATGCCTTTCGTTTTCTTTGATGAAGGAAACTACCCTATTGGTTGAGAAGAGCACAAATTTATTTTTGAAGTAGCCTGTAGGTAGCGTACACAATCTAGGGTCAATATGAAAAGTCGTTTAAAATAAGTTTCATGACGAATTGAGGCATGAGCTTTTATTTGAGGAATAATTAAGTCATCTTTGTGAAGTACTGCTTCGGGCTTAATGTGATGAAATTGCAACTTATTGTTATTTTTAAACTTTCCTGCAAGTTTCCACAACTAAATTTAAAAGAAATACATTCAGTATATCTGGCTATTATACAAAATGCATTGAAACCGGTCGTGTAAATAAGAACATTAAATTATTTGCGGAAAATTTTCAGCGAATTTTAGTTTACCATTGCCTTCAGCGGCGCGGCCAGGGTTTTTTTTAGGTGCAGCTAATACTGAGGGTCTGGTGGTATAGAATACCCGCCAGGGTAAGCGAGAGGTGCGGGGGCCCTTCCCCAGAAAAATTGTAAGATAAATGGTTAAAAACAGTGATTTTTTTAAGGCTTTCTGGGGGATACTTTATTAATCCTTACACTATTCCATACGTAATTTAATTCAATTTCGTAAAACTGATTTAACTTGAAAATTTCTCTGAGCTCTGGATCGGGGGGTGGGGGTTATCCCCCAACCCCCCCTCCTACTCGCTGAGCCACTGATTTCCTTAGCCGGTTGAATTATTTGATAATAACATCATTATTTTTCTTAGCTCACCTGAGCTCGAAGTGTTCACTTAGAATCGAAAACTTTCCTCCCATTTTTGAGTTAGTGGATGAAGTAAATCGAGCATCGTCAATACCCCCCTTAGTTTACAGCTCCCATCCCGGAGAGTGTCTTCCAATGGGACGGAGGGGTGCGGGGGACTGCGAGATGCGATCGAGTGTGGAGGGGACCGGTGCACCCGGCGCGGCAGACCAGCAGCAGCAGGAACCGACGCCGCGCGAAGCGATGGATGCCCTGGGGTCGAATCGATTTCCTTCCCATAGTTCGCAGCGGCGGCGGCGGGAGGATGGCAGGGAGAGAGGCGTGGTGGTGGTTCGCGGTGGTTGGCGGTGAGGATAGGTGGCGGTCGGAACGCGCGCGATGGCTTCCGCGCCAGCCCGTTTACGGCGGGAAGGGTGGGCGGACGGGCGGGATTTTATATTATCCAGGCGGGGTTCCCGCGGTGGATCGCACCCACGTCCATGCTGGATATCATCATCTCACGCGGGGGAGGGAAATATGGATATCTCGCGCGAGAATGTGTGGCTTGGAGGTACGGTGTGCCTGTGGAAAGAGTTAGTGAACGATTGGGTGAAGGTCTTGGCAGGAGGGAGGGGGTAATACCACGGTGTCACGGGAGTTTATTGAATTTTATCTCGTCTCTTGAGGAAAACTGAAAATATGGTATTGCCGATATTGCAGGAAGTACCTGCATTTTCTTCCTCAGAATTTTTAGGAATCATCATCAATAGTCTAAAATACCAAGAATGATTTGACGCAGCTCTCCACTCAATTCTCCTATCGGCTAATCTTATCAACCTACTTATTTCCTCTCTTTCACGTCCTACTTTACCTTTTCCGTATGTTTTGGGGTGTCTTCCTTTTCCATTCTTGCCACCTATTTGTCCTTCGACGTATAACTTCATCAGGCCACCATGTCTCTATAAATGCCCTTTGTGGTCGTTCCGTCTTCTTGTCAAGGTTTTCACGAGGCCTCTCTTCTCTCCTACTCTTCATGGGACTTTTTAATTTCTAACTCGATCAATCTATAGAGTTTTAAGAATAAGTTTGCACTATAAATTTTGTCAATTCGTCGAGAAATACTGACTTTTTCCATTGTTACCAGGTTGATGTTTTTTAGAATATTCAAGTAAATAGTCGCGGACTTGTCATCGGAATATTTTTACCTGGTCACTCGCAAGTTCGCGTCAACTACGGAAATTCCAAAGCGACCGCTATGATGTGTTTATCATTTCAGCACAAATGTCGTTCTATTAAAGTCGCTCTATTCATTATATATCATTTAGCTATTACTTTTACATTTATATCGGCTTCTATCACGCTTAAATGATTCGGGATGGATGGGAGATACCATCATCTCACGGTTCCGGGGAAAATAGGAGGAGATTGCGGGAGATTGAACACGAGGATATAGAGGTGCAATGGCTGTGCAAAGTGTATTGAAGGGCTGGGTGAAGATTTTGGCAGGCGGGGCAATACCATGGTGCCAAGGGAGTTTATATCTTTCCTCCTGTGGATCACTGGAAATGCTTCCTATATCTGCATTTTCTCCCCGAGTAGTTTTAGGGGTACATCTATACACTATAAAACCCACTTCCGACCACTGACCGACTGACTGATTTGTACAAATGTTTGGGGTGAACGACACGAGATACGATAAAAAGTAATGCAATCGAATCCCTCTAAAATCGTCAGAAACCCTATGAAAAATTGTCAGAATACTAAATTTTACATATATTACAGTGATGAAAACCGATTAGCTATGCCTCTACGTTTTGGGAGCATTTGAGGAGGAAAAAATTGATTTTTAAAATGTGTCATTTTTCGAATCAAGGCCACGTAATACGTCGATAAATCAATTCTCAAACCGATCGAATCACTTTTAATTTGGGCTAAATCGTGCAATTTCTCTATTTCGCGAATTATTATCTGAACAATGGAGGGAGGTACGGTGTTCATCGACATATACATCCATATTCTATCCCGAAAGATGCCAAAATGGCGCGTGGCGGGGGTGTTAGGACACCAGCCGTCTACATATAATAAGCTAATGCTAAAAAAAAATTACGACCAGCATTTATTCAAATCTGTTATGGTTCTGGGGAAAAATGATTTGCATATCTATCCGTTCGGCTAAATATCTCTATTAATTCATCGCTTCTATCGGACCTGGAAATATAGTGGGGCTCTAAGATGATCCATGCCATGTTCGCCAACGCCATGTTCCCGTGTCTCTCCTAAAGACATCTATTTTCTTCATAGTGTTCTACAAAATTGTAAGACCTGGCAGAGTGACCAGAAAGGGCCGCATGCCGCGAGCGAAAGCGAGTATGTATCATATAATACGTAGTTTTGTAGTAAAAATTTCATCTGTATCTAAAACCACCATAAAACCGCCTAATTAAACGCGGAGCGGAGGTTAATAGGACATCAGCTGTACAAAAAGGATTGGATGTGTGCGTTGAAGATGTAAGACTTCCGAGTCCCACATGCCATTTATTAAAGTCCATTATTCGGAAATCCATACACGAATATATCTATCTTATTTTGTTGTTTCTGACGGAACTAGAAACACAGTGAGCTTTTAAGTTCCCACTGAAAGATATCTAGACTGAAAGAAGACTAAGGTCCCACTGAAAGATATCTGTTTTAAATATTTTAGGCAATTTAAGCTAAACGTTATCATTATCATCCAGTCAATTTCATATTTAACTGGATGATATTGAAATTAAATGGTCCTTGGTGTTTAAAATAAGACCCGGACTTGACAAACTGTATCATTTTGTGAGGTGGCGCTGGAAGAAGCGGTGAATAAGTTTTTTTTAATAGAAGCATGGAAACACAAATAGGGCATTACTCCTAATAATCATAATTAAAATTCCAGCGGTAACTTCCTCACATAAGAAACGTTTTTATATGCCTGCTATGTTAAAATTAGCTTTCCGAGATTTTTATCACATCATTTAAGTAGTTGGTAAGTGGGTAAAATATGGCTCGATAGATTTAAAAATAGTCTTTATCATATTCTAAACAGTATTTATTTTAAAACTCTACCGGTTTTGACCTATTCAGGTTATTAACAGAAGAGTTTTGGTACCTTTTAGAATATAACAAAGTTTATTTTTAAATCTATCTCGTCACCATTCGACGAAGGGAACTCGCATACCATTTATTTGATAAAATATGTCTCATTCATTTTCGACGCAAGGGGCTAGCTAGCATAGTTGGATAGCCCTCAGTCAGCCATTAGGATTGCGGCCCTTACGGTCTGCCCTATCACGACGCCAAGTGGCTCTTCACATTTCCGAAGTAATCTTCATCCGGTGGCCTATCCAAACGAACTCAGTCAGTCGCCGCCTCTCCGAATAACCCAAGTGGAGGCGCAGTCGTGGGCAATATCCAATCTCTCGCCAACTCGACCGTGAGATCGTCGGAACGGTCACCAGTCCAATTTCCCTCTTTCCTTCTGCTTCTCTTTCTCTCTCTTTTCGGGCTTCTCATCCTATTCCCCGCCCGGGCGACTCCCGCCTCTCACGAAGCGAGTCCACTGAACTGGGGGTTATTGGTTTTTTCCCCTCCGACCATATAGATACCTACGTGGAGGCGGCTGTGGAGAGGAGGGGTGCATGGGAATATACGCAATCGGAATACATATAGGAAGGGTGGGCAATCGAGCATCAATGGAGCGCCGAACGTTGAATAGAGTAGTCGATAAATATATGCCTGGCTTGCGCACGTCTCCGGATACCCACCGAGAGGGTTTTTGAGGAATCTCCGGGAATCACCCCGGGTATGCTAGTCTCTATCAATATTGTGTGAAGTGGCGGCTCATCCCGATGTAAAGCGTGTGTAAATTCGGTCGAACTTGCGCTATCCTATATTCTACGGTTTGGTGGTGGCTCGAATTTATCGTCATGTAATCTGTTATTGCACACGTGATCAATCTTTCCGGGAATGAATAGAGATAGTTGGATGGAATGGTGTACGTACAGTGTCAACATGATGTGGAACATCTGATTTTACCTTTTTTGAGCATTTTTTTGTATGTTTGGTGGTATCCTGATTAGATGTAAGTGGATATACTGTTAAATTCGGAAGATAGAAGTTATTTCGTTTATTTAGAAGTTATCGTATCGTATTCAGAAGGTAGAAGTTATTATTCGAAAACATAACATCACCGCCGCTAAGAAATCTTGCCAATTCAAAAACTTGCCAATTCAAAAAAACAAAAAACTTATCATAACTTGGGTTTCGCTTATTACGAGCAGCTCATGGACCTGGGCATACTGTAGTAGTTGAAACTCTGCACTTAATTATTTTGTGGGTTAAGCGCGATTTTGATTTCTTAGAGATGGATAGGCACTTTGTTTCAATGTTTTATAAGACACAAGAATGCATTTCCTTGATAGTTCTCGGTATGATCAATGAGCAGTTTTTCTCATTTTTCTGTTTATTATATCCTATTGCGGTTACTGAAAATACAAGATAAAGTATTCATGAGTACCAACGATCAATCTGAAATGAAGAATTGAGCAAATATAAATGGGATAGTTTTATTAATTATTCAGTAAATACAGAGGTATTTCGACGGCAATAAAATGGGCGATTATCAACGTAAATTGCCCTGATTCACATAAATAATAAATTAGTTACGAATATATTATACATGTCATTTCTTCACCCTCAGCTGGGAAAATGGATTCCTAATGGAAGAAAGGCGAGGCGATGAAGATGAAGTGTTATTCCAAGCATAGCATTTTGAGATTGATGTACTTTCGAGTTCTTAGGTATTATTTCTTCTAGGTTCTTATTGAACCTTTTCTTACTTTTGGGGCTGAAAATCAAGACAGAGGCACAATACGTCAATCATTTTTAAACTCAGGAGAGGTCGCAGCTATTTCAGGGGTATAATTTTCACTACAATAAATTTTCACTTTTATAGGCTAATACTGGCACGATAACCTCGTTGAATCACAAGAAATATCAGTTTTTGAAGTTGAAATTTGCTCGGAAATTGCATCTGTCCGCATGATTTGCTGCCATGAGGTTTAAAATGCGTCTTCGATATGACGATCGAAGTTTACGTTTCACCCGACGTAAATCATGAATTTAGTTATATTAATGTTCCCAATCACGCTTACATGTGTATACATTACTCTTTAGCCTTTTATCTTTAGTGGATAAGTCAAGGTCGTGTATAAAGTCATACAACAACGAATACTTTCCATCAGTTTCAGATAGGGATGAAACGATATACTTAAACCTTTAGACTAGCTGCATGGATCCCATAATGCCACTACGAGCTTGGATTAATCAAAGGATTACCGGGCGCCGTTACTGGATTTATAGTTTGCTCTGATACATTATAGCCTGTGTTTACATGTGTACAAAAGGTATATTCATGAATAATTGAGTGAGCTAATTTATGTGCATGCATGATTTTTCTTTTATGCTTAAGAGATTGTAGATGACTTTGTAAGTGTAGAGCCTGTCACTCACATAGAAACATGTTGTGTATTTCTATTAAGTTATCCTTGTGAAGTGCATTACCATTTAATAAAGTTAGAACCATCATCTCGTCTTGATAAAGACGAATGTTGGCAAGAATGAAATTCACTTCGCCATAATATCTAATTTTCCCTTTAATGGCCAGAATATGTAGGTGATAGATGTCGACCTCAATTCTATCATGCCACCTTTCACCAAATCTCAGTAAATGGGCCAATTTTCTGTTGTACCATCACCCATTCGTGAATAATTGAGTGGGTTAAATTCCATGGACAATTAATTTCCTTCTTTGTTTGATTAAGAACACCGCTGATGTAAAGGTAATTACATACTCATAAAGGGTTTCATTATGTTTATTTGAAGTCGATCATGTAAGCGCTATTCATAGTCATGTGAAATCCATTTCATTCCGAAAAAGACGGCATATAAGCGTGAATGGAATTCACTTTGCTAAAACAACAAACGTTTCCTTTGATGACAGTGATTCGGAGGTGATAGATAGCAGGGGTGCCGACTTACAAAAAATATTGGGGGGGGCCAAACCAGGGATCTTGTCCTGGGAAATTTTATAAGTAGTGAGTTGAAAGTTTTTTAAGCTTTTTTGAAGAGTCATATGATCAACGTTAGAACCTTGATAACTCGAATCTCGATATCTGGGCACTCCGGGGAAAATCGGCAAGCCTGACACATTTTTTCCTCACACCCATAACGAATTTTTGAGGGGGCTCGGGCCCTCTCAGGCCCCATGGAGTCGGCGCCACTGATAGATAGATCTCGTTCTCAATAGTAGACATCATGTCATTTACCAATAAATCTCAATGGATTGGTTATTTATAGATTCCAACATCATCCACACCTCCTTCTATATCAAGAGGATATTTTGTGTGTGCCCATACTCGGAAGTTATGAAATTATTGGAACGCGGACATTATTGCAGTATCGCTTCACGCGAATACTCTTGAAGTGACGGGGCGCACAATATGACGTGGCGCCGCGCCGTATGGCTTAACGTTTCGTGTGATTCAGTGGAGTTTCCCGGAATTTGTGGGCGTGGGGAGCGAGCGGATTCCCGCGATGGTTGCCCGCATAACGGCGGCTTTTAAATTAGTGGCGTCGGCACGCAAGAGGCGATCGATTGGTCAAAATCCCCGACTCGCGATCAGCACCAGTCCGAGCGATGCTGCTGGGCAATCGAGTGGCTTGCATTTGCGGCACAAAACAAGAGATCCTCTTTTTGAGCGTGATATCTCTTTCGGTAACAATATAAGACTATCAATCGGCATAACTTTTCGTGAATGTTTAAAATATCCTTACATTAAAAATACCGTAATAAATATTGTATCCGAATCCTATAAATAAAAATATTTTAGTTCTCAGTATGATCAATGAGGAGTGTTTCTCATTTTTTCTTTTAATTATATCCTATGATATGCCTCTATTGCCCCTGTATGCTATGCCTCCATTGAAAATGCAAGATTAAGTATTTATGAACAACTACGGTCAATCTAAAATGAAGAATTGAGCAAATATAAGTGGGATAGTTTCATTATTTATTCAGTAAATACGGAGGTATTTCGACGGCAATAAGATTATCAACGTAAATTGTCCTGGTTCACATTAATAATAAATTATTTACCAATATATTATACATATTATACATGTGGCGTGATATCTCTTTCGGTAACAATATAAGATTATCAATCAGCATAAGTTTTCATGTGTATTTAAAATATCGGTGCATTAAAGATACAGGAATAAATTTCATATTAATAAATATTAAAATTTATGCATCGAAGTTCTAGTCTCTTCTTTTTAACTAATTTAAAATTGAATAATTTTTTCTTTTTTAAATTTTATTTTCGCAAAAAACATTGTCATAACCTTTAATGCCTTTATGTATGAAATTAATGTAGCCATATTCATTCATAGCCCTGAAGAAGGTATAGCAGCATACCGAAACGTTACCCAAAAATTTTGCACTTGATTCTAAAAGACCTACACTCGAAGGCACTAATCAACATAAAAAAATTATAAACATTCCTACTTGAACATAGTTTTGCGGGCATAGTATACGTAACGCTATAAAAAGACAGCTGAGCATCACCATGAGAAAACGCTTCTGAAACGCTTTTATCTTTATTATTTTCAACTAATATCTCAAAACGTAGTTACTTCACCTGAGTTTGAGTACCTACTTTGCGGGACATAGCCGTGGTAATGTAATAAAAAGGGAGTTAATGCTTAAATAAGTGGATTGGAATTTTTAAACTTTCAAGATTTTTTTAATTTTATTATCATGATATTTTTACCCCGACAACAAGTCGTAAGTTATACAACTGCATTAGGTTCTTCAAGAGCAGGCCTGTTGCTACAGCACATCCATCTTTACTGCCTTCTAACTATTCTAAAATACTGGTGAATGAAATCAATATTTAAAAAATAACTCTGTATTTCAAATTCTTTTAATAATCTTGGAATAAACTTTGATTACTAGACATAATTTCATTCAATGAAAGGTTGTTACGTCATCTTGGCGCATAAGCACTAAGGAGGACATATCGAATTCACTGAAACGCTCCCTCTCACTTTTGGAATTCGAACCACGCCGAACAAGCGGTGAAGTTCCAAACTAACTAACAAGTTTTGGTCGAATGCGTGAGTGTGTGCGTGTGAAAATATTCCTGGAACTTGATTGTTTTTATTTATCGGGTGAATGTTTGGCGCGAAAATAATTAGACGTCAATTACCAAATCAACGGATACCTCTGCCGCAAAGGTCGTCTCCCTACGGTGTTAATTTTTACGTTCATCGTCCGTCTGGATTGAGGCCATTTGCGTCGATGCATCCGGATTTTCTTCCGGGAATTTCGTCACAATACATCGGGTATGGGGGAAAGCGAAATATGTCCTTCATGGAATAGCTTTCACTACTGGATTAGCAATTTTTAATCGAAACAATGCCGGCTTGAATAACATCATGATTAAAAATCGACTATGTATCCCACTCTCAAATCTAAATCTATTGTATTAATTTATCTTATTAATTTTATTTATTACATTATTTATATTATACATTGTTTATATATATTATTTTATTATTATATTAAATCTGTTAATTAAAAAATATTACTAAACAACATGTTACATTTCAACAACACGTTACAAACTCATTTTATTTTTCATTTGTCGTTAACATGTAGCGGATTGTGCTTTCGACTAAAATTCTGATTCGAAAATAATTTTTTTAAATATAGTACCATCGAAATCTATAATATTCATTCCTAAAGAGCGAAATATTAATGTATCTACTCAACGATCGGGAATGATGTTTTGATGGTGTTTTTCTTTAAATAACCAAATTTTATCAACTATGTAATATCGATTATGGTGTGCCTTGCATTTATTTTGGACTAATTTTCGTGCCTGTTTGTGGTTTAATAAGTGGCACTACAATGGAATGTCATTTATTAATTTCCGACGATGGAAGAAAACTTTTCATAACTTAAATTTAGTGAAAAGCAAAGGAAAAGTTTTCTTTCTCTATAAATTTTTGTAACTTGTATTTTTTACATCCTTCGATCCTCAATTTAAATTTCCTTACATCAATAGATTTTGGACCAAGTTTGACGTTTGAAATTTTTCCTTGGCGAACGCTCTCCCACGATTCCACACGTTAATAACATTGACAGTATAAAATTTTCAATACTAATTTGATTGAGCCATACATCAAACCTAATATTTTAGTTTTCTCGAGGCCATATTTGAATACGGGTGATTATTAGGACATTAATGAATTTCAATGGAAATAATAACTACAATGAACTACGCAATTCAGCATTTTGATTTAATTTTCAATATTGAGGGGATGTCGAAAATAGTGTTAGAAGGCAGAATGTTGGGTAAATGAGGGAGATGAAGGAAGGGAATAAGATTTTTAGGCAGAATCAGAGGGAGTAGACCTTGTTATGAAATGGAAAGGAAGTCAATGGAAGGAGGGGAGACTCACAGAATACTTCTTAAACACTCCATGCAGACCTAACAAATCGATGGAATGTTTTAATTAATAATTCTCTAGAAACGTAAAACTGCTGTGCAATACTACCTATACAACCTGCAAGCTACGGTAATGTATTAATATTATAATCATTATTTATAAGTAGGCCATTGGCCTGGAGCTAACTAAAACATACGATAAAAGCAAATTGAAAACATTAATAAAAAACCCTAAAATCTTATTTCTTTAACCGATTTTTAAAAATACGTAACTTTTTTGAGAAAGGCACTAATATTTTTGCCGGTTGGTCGTTCCAGTCCCGTTTGGAAGAGAGACAAAGAGACAGCTGCTTTGTATTTGTCCTTTGTGATCGGCATTTTATGACTATATATATGACTAAACGTATCGTTGAAACTGAAATAAGCGCGGTAGTGGGGCTAATACAGTATGTACGTACTATACTCGTAACATGTACTGGCTTGTATTTACGAGTTTTGGTATAAATACATGCAATTTTCTAAGATTATATTGCAAGTATTGTAATTATTTATTGCATTTGATGTAATTTCTGGTTCTTTCCCGTAGAAAAATTGAGGATTTCTCGGGTCTCGCACCGGATAAGGTCCTCCATATCTCCTTTCGACGTTTCGATGTGCAAGTCTCCCATCGTCTTCCGGGATTCAGGAATCCAATTGTAATGATTGGATTCCTCAATACCTTAAGACGATGGGCGAGGTGCTTGTCGAAACGTTGGAAGGAGATATGGCGGGAGATATGGTTACATTTATAAAATTGCATTATTTAGTGTGATAATTGCAATTGGAATTAATTATTTTCACGTTGAAAAACTTCCACTCCATCTCGCTTGAATTTTCGGATTTTATTAGTCTTTACGAGTATGTTACTTTGCTCGCGTGGGCATTTTCCGTTCAGTCCACAGGGCGGTCTTTGGTGCGGGATCAAACGGTGTGCCGCTCCCTTAAAGTACGGGCCGCGCTCTGGCCGAGCGGGGAAGGGTGGATATGGTGCGGAAAGGGGGTGTGTGGGGGTGGAGTGAGGGGAGGGGGAGGGAGAGGAGAGGAAAGGGTGGGGGAGGGTAGGTTTGCAAGATGGACGACGAAATCAATCGTGGGACGGGGCGTGCGCAAAACCCTCCTCTCTCTCTCTCGCGGTCCGAAGGGGGAGCGGTAAGGGAGCAGCGGGTGCAGTGTCGGTGGGTGCGGAACGTTGCTAAAGAGGTGTGCGGTCAGGGCTGGGCAAAATACAGGCCGAGGAGAATTCGAAACGCAAAATGCAAAAGACAGCTCCAAATTTATTTGAAACGCAAATTCCGCTCGAAATGTATTTGAAATACATAATACCGCTGAAAATATATTTGAAATACAAGTTGAAAAATGCTGCTCCAAATGTATTTGAAATGCAAAATAAAAAATACCTTTGACCTGGTTGTTTGAAAAAAAAACTACAAAATAGTGTTTACAATACCTTTAAAAATGCAAAATATATTTGTAAGGAAACTAAGAGGTTTAAAAAAAAAATTAACCTGCCTTGGAACATTTTGGATAGTTTGAAACATGAAGAAAACGATTCTAACGAAAACAAAGTAATATCTGAAGCTCTATGTTACATATGTGTTATCAGAGCTACTGCAAAAGTATTTTACAAATCTATTTTTTTATTTTAGAATGGGAAAATACTAAAAAACTGTATTTGAAATACAAAATACAAGATAAATTCATGTCGTGTATTTGGAATACAAAGTACAAATACAAAGTACTATGTATTTCAAATACGTATTTTATAATACTTTTATTTGAAACACTGCCCAGCCCTATATGTGGAGCGATATCTCCCTCTCTTTCGGGGGTCACGAAATAGAGCGTCCCGGAAGTACTCATATTTTAGTGATTGGCTTTAATAGCGAATTTTTCCCACTAAAAATTGCAAGGGTACGCCATAATAGAGAGAGAAATTGCCATCAATTGGTGGACGAGATTTCGTGAACATTAACGCATTTAAAAAATCATATCGATAGTTGACGAGTTCACTTCGTGGAAATTAATCGATCGTAATAAGATAAAAACAGCTGCAGTAACTTTCCACTCAATTTTACTGAGACATCTCTTGATAATGACTAGTAAACTTTGAAACCTCTTGATAAATAGTGTGGAAAGTTATTTCAGCTGTTTGTATCTTATTATCATAAAAAAATGTTCATTGTTCCAAGTAAACGCTAGCCGAAGTACTGAGAGTTTAATTAGCATCTAATGGTTACTGTTAGGAGCTTTAGCTTTCTTTGAAACTGAAAGGAATAGAGAATATTTACGGCACTTTGGTCATTAATCGTCGTAATATAGAGAGAAATAGCTCTTTATGAGTACTCCCTGGGAAATAAGTGTTTGAGATTTCAAAGCGACATAAGTAATTCGTGAGAACAGAGATTGAACTTTTAAACTTTTCGTTTGCGGTTACTACCGCTTTGTTTGCTGTGGCGATGACATCAGTTTCATCTTCGACCCGAAGACGCTGGCAGTAGTACCAGCGAAACTGTTATCATCGCCACAGCAACCAACGCGGAAGTTACCGGAAATGAAGAAGTGCATAGGTATTTCATATGCTTCAATTATTCAGCTAAGGGTTTGTTCTAAGTCATCAAAATTCCGCCCAACTCTTTTTAAGTTGCTCTTCAACTTCAGTAATTTGTTAACTGGTAAATCTCGGTGTTTGCGGGACGTTGATAAAGTGGTTGTGAGTGTATGTGGAGGGGAATATGCGGTATATCCCTCTGTTTGGGACTCACGAGAGAGTGTTCCAGCAGCATGTATGAGAGAGCCGTGTCCGCGTATTTTGGTCGCCTAGCGACCGAGCCGCTCTCTTTCATTTGGTCCTCGCATTTATCTAACTACGGTAGCATGAGAGTTTGCCGATGAAGCGTTCGACGGAGAGCTAGTAGCAATCTTGTCACTGTCATTAATCTTCTATCCTGAGGAGGGTTTAATGGATAATCCTCAATCCTGATAGGCTCATTTAAGTGTACCGGGACTAACCACGGAGATAATTTTACGGGGTCACTCGCAGTGCACAAGTAGTGCGAAATTTTCATAGAGAAAAAATATAATTCGCTTTGACCGGGATACGAACCAGAATCCCCCGATTTCTTGTCGAGTGCTTTAGCCAGTTGAGCTACCGCGTAGAAATTTGTAAACCATACGAGACAAGACGTTTGATGTGAGAATTTTCTCACAATTTGATAGGTTCTTTAAAGTCGTCAAAGAGATCGAGAGCGGTGAACATACACCATTGATAACCTGAAGAAAATGCATAGTTTTTAATTTAGCCTTTAATACTTTTTGAGTTAAGGCTAACCACCATAAGTCTGTCACCCCGCTCCTTAGACCTATCGCTGCATTTCCTATTTATTTGCTGGAAGTATCTACAACCATGGTGGAATGCAATATTTTTTATTTGCCCTACAAAATTGAGTTTCTAGAAGGATCGGCCGCATCCATCATTTGAAGACTTACAATCCATTAGGGTGGAAATGAGATTGATTTTTAATGTTTCTAAGTTATCATCTTCATCTGTTTGTTATCCAAAGATTTTAACTTGAGTTAGTCCCCATACTATAGGTTATAAATCTGCACATAATCCCTTTTGATTTTCGTAGGGCTTTTTTTATATATATCCTTTTTAAGATACTAATAAAAAATATAAAATGGAACTTACACCATAATGAAAAAAGCCTTCAATAACCGTAGTTTCCTCATTGAGGAAGGACCATATTGCGTAAAATTCTCAGAGAAAAAATTATTCGAACCTGGATCTCTCAATTTCTGGTCGTGTGCCTCAGCCAGTTTAGCTACCGAGACGTCTTTCCCCTCTGTGAAAATTTGTGGACTATACGGGACAGGGCGGGTGACTCTGTTATTACAGTGGCTTGTCCCGGTATACTTAAAATACTTTAAAACAATACTCTCAGATATATTGAGGAATATTTTCCTCATTCATATTTCCTTATTTTTCCCCCTATAAACACTTCTGACTATATATTGCGCTGTCACTTGACTATTCTTGTGATTTTGCGAGATTTTTCACAATGGTGATGGAAAATACAGTAGAAATTTCAACGAATGTATTATCAATTGCGTTGAGATGAACTTCACGAAGTTGCAGCCCCATCTATTGACTTTTGAGCCGCCATACCGCGCCAACCTCATCCCCTCGAGACCGGTTTTCATCTTGATGGTAAAATATTCAGCACTCTCTCCACCACTCTGGATAATTCCGACGGAGTCCACATCCGTCTCCTTTTCGTGCCCCGTTCTTTTCTGCGAAAAAATGCGCGTCCTCATTACTCTTCCGGACGCCCGGCCCCACTGGTGTCCGCCCAGGAGGTGAAACACACCCATAGGGTTTGGACCCTATGGTGAGGGAAGGATGGTGGGTGGAAATGCGCAGGAGATTACCCTTTACGGCAGAACCCCCAAACCCCTTCCTCCTCGCAACCCCCTCCCTCCCTGACTTCCTTTTCCCTCGCAGGGGCCTTCTCCTTTGATCCCTTTCACTTCCGCCCTAATACATTCCCCCACCTTCCCTTTTCCTCCGAGAAAACTCCCCGTGGCTCTCGCCCCCATCAGATCCTCCTTCCATTAAGGCACCCTTAGGAACAAGGGAGGCGGAACGGAGCGTTATAATTTGGGATGAAATTTCGGCACTCTAATATGGTATACGAAGGTGGTGTCTAAAGTATAGAAAGGCTCCTAGTTGAAATATTATGTGATATCTTTTCTGTGTATGGGTGACTTCCTTAAGGGGACGCCTCAATAGTTCTCCGCCAGCGTTTTTTGTGATATCTTCTCTGTGGATAGTATATCATATACTTATTTGTGATAGCCTCTCCACATGGCCTGTCTATTTTGTGGCGTATAAATATCGTGTAATAGAAAAAAATAGAGATGCATTTAAATGGGGGCTTAAAGGATTACGGGGGGCTGAGGAGATCAGGATAAGAAAATCCTTCTTTCGGGAAATGATCAAAAATTTAAATCTACAGATTTGGGTGTTTATTTTATTTGTGTCTTCGTTTTTGTGGCCTCTATTGGCATCTATTTATATTAATCGCTTTTGGTGTCCTTCCAAAGTTATATTTATATAAATAAATGCAATGAATCTGATGTTTCTCGGAAGAAATGTTATTATTGTTCATAGTAAACCAGTCCATATAAATGACAATGATGGGAGTACGTACGTGGTCGATATTGGGATAGGGTAATTTTTCAATATCAATTACTAGCCATTAAAATAGTTGATATCGTGTTGATAACTATCACATCCATGGGCTCGATAAAAATATCACGATAAAGTATCGTCAATCGGCAATATTTTATCGGACGCGAATTTTGATACCGGATGATATCACGGTATTGTTTTGTTAAATTTATATCGAGGGCGATATTGTGATTTTATTATTAGGCTTTGTATGCATCAAAATTTTTAACGGATAAGCATAAGTTATCATTGGTCAAAACTCAATATCGCATTGCAAATACATCTGAATATCGTGATATATTCTCCGATATTTCGATAATTCCCCGAAGCCCTCTACGCACTACTACTCGTTATAAAATGCTTTTATGATTTTTAACGGGCAGGCGTATGTCGTCTATTGCCAAAACTCAGTATCGCATACCCGATATTTTGAATATAGTGATATATTTTCCTATATTTCGATAAGTCCTCAAGGCATTTTGTGCACCACTACGTGTCATAAAATCCTGTTCAATGTCAATGCATGATGCGTTAAAATATTACGATATACTGCTATATTAAATATTACGCGATTTTTAAACCGGTTAGTATATCGTAATATTTTATTGTTAAATTTTTATCGAGGGCGATATTTTGATTTTTATTATCAGGCTATATATGTATTACGATTTTTAACGGACAGGCATATGTTGTCAATTCTCATAACTCCATATCGCATATCCGATGTATTTTAATATCGTTATGTTTTCTCCCATATTTTGATATATCCCCGTGGCCTTCAGTGCTCTACAGCGTGTTTTATGAGATGCTTTTTCTCCCTCCATACCGTACATTCTTTCAGTCATTTCCTGGCATTGAAATGCCCGTCCTCGCCCCATCGAATCTCATCCCATACCTCCATTACCGCGCGGAACTTAAGGAGGCACGGCGAGTGGGATGATACGGGAGGAGGAACCCGTCCCTCGGGTGGCGCAGATTGCAGCCTTGGCGCGCAAAGTGTATGAGATTTCGTATCCCGGGGCGTTTTTCAGTAGTCGTCCCCGAGGTGTTATTACGGCGGACTTTAAACGTATCGATGATCACGAGTTTCCTTTCGGGATGGAAATTTTTTTCACGCGTTCACATTTTTTTTGTACACAACGCTCATCTTTTCTCTCTCCCCGGAGAACAATCACGGGAGATCAGTATGGGAGAATGCGAAAATTAGACGGGAGCCATTCGAGACATTCGAGAAATCACCGATGATGGCGCTGAAGGCACTGACGTAATTTGCCAATATGGCCGACGCATCGAGGATAGTGTTGTGATCACGAATATTACAAAAGAGGATCCTCAAGTAGGCCTCTAAATACGTTGTCAACCACTGCGCAGTTAAACGGATTTACAGAAGTCGCCACTCGCGTCGCTGACGGACAAAGTGATCCGAATTTCATGGGCAAATGAGGCATAATTAGGGTATTAACCAAAATCTATTCATATGAAAATGTGATTAATCAAAATCATCACTTTTCAATGCTATTCCAAGTAATAATAACCATTATGCTGCAAATATTAGAAAAAAGTGGAAGGCATTACACCCATCACCGCGCCGGGACATTTTTGAAAGCCGATTAAAATACGACCGAAGTGGCAACAGAAATCAGCCTTGAATGGGATGAAATTGGGCCTCCTCTATTGAGTCCCCTTGGATGATAACATTGGTGTAATAGGATGAATTTTAGTGCCACTGCGAATAATAGCGTAGAAAATGTCAATGAAGATTGTTTGGGTTTTAAGGAGGTATTTCTATACTGCGGGTACAACGATAAATATCAATAAAGATTCAGGAAGTAATAAATACTAAGCTGAAGTATCCGCAAGTTCAAGGCGATTCCTTAAAGGGTTCCCAATGGCCATAAATTCGTGACTATGATAAATAACCCCGTTCTTAGCGGGGTATAAAATAAAAAGTGTAAATCGTTGGTTACCTTAAACGCGGTAAATCTACTAGCAACACCCTCTTGTAAATGATGTATTGTAGCAATGAATGACAACCTAAAGGCATAAAAACAAAAATATGAATGCATGAAATATATTATTTACCAAGTTGCGTTAGCTTTCAAATCGGTTTTTAGCTTAATGTCAACAAATTAACTAAATACATCAGAAAATACCTAACTATGCCAATGATGCAGTGATGAGTGTAATGCAATCCACTTTTTTAACAATATTTTTCTTGTTTTTGAGACAGTCAAGATTTCATTTGGAAATTGACAGCAAATGCCATTGAATTCCAGATTGTTCTCATTTTTTTTTAATCTCCCCGTTTCGAGTTTAAAGTTTTACTTCAGATTTGGTGTCAGGTCAAGAGACAGTTGAGAGCCAGTGGAACCTTACAAAAACGTTTGATTTCAAGCACAAAATGAACAAATTGCAATTTAAGGTTGAATTTTTGTGCCCCTTGCAAGGGGGTTGCATAGAGTAGGCCAAATACCATCCCTTAGAATGCTGATTTCTGTTGCTGCTTCGGTCGCATTTCAATCGGTTTTCAAAAATGTCCGCGGCGCGGTGATGAGTGCTATGCGATCCACTTTTTTCCCAATATTCTGCAGTAAAATGTTAGCAATTGCGAGGAATAGCATTGAAAAGATATGAATTTGTTAAATCATATCATCATAAATGTAAAATCCGATTAATACCCGTATCATACTTTATTACCCCGTGAAACTCGGATCCATTTGTTCGTCAGCGACGCGAGTGGCGACTTTCGTAAACCCATTTAAATGCGCGGTGGGTGACAACACATTTAGAGGCCGACTTGAGGATCCTCATTGGTAATATTCGTGGGATATCTCTCCTCGTGCAGCCCTCCGGGCTTCTTGTCTCTCCTTCGGCGTTATACAATATGTGAGCTACCGCCTCTCCGCCCGACGGAAAACAGTTTTCGGCCGAGGACCCACGCTTTCCGTGTGATGACCCCTTCCTTCACCGCAACGAGTTTTCAATGGTTGCACGGGGGTGTGGGAGGACTTATATACGTGTTGGTGGTGGTGGGGTGGGGGAGTGAATGGAGGAACAAAAGGCCTTGTTCTCACCGTAGGGGCCCATTTGTGTTGGGAAACGAGGATGTCGAAATTGGGATCGGAGCAAAAAAGAAGGAGAAGAAACATTTTTTTTTTATTCCCCGGTCACGAACCGGATCTTTTAGATTGCTGTTCGGGATGTGCTAAAGCACATAGGCATCTGTTTGCATGCCCGACGCCTCTTGCCAATCGATGGGCCGTGCAATATTACTCCTCGCAGGACGCGAAGGGATGCGAATTGTGATTCGGATGAAAGTAAAATCAGCAGCCGATACGCAGTCCATCATACTTTGGCGAGCACATACCATGTTTCATGAACGTCCATTGCTGCTAACTGTTTTTCTAATTACTAGTCACAATGCATGAATATGTTATATAGTGGCAATATATATTTCCAGGTCCGATAGAAGCGAAAAATTAAGAGAGATGTTTTGCCGAACGGATAGATATGGGAATTCGTTTTTCCGCTAGTCTCAACTTCGTTAGAGCACTTCATTTTTTTTAGCTGTAAACGGCTGGTGTCCTAACACTCCCTGCCATACGCCTTTTAGGCGGCTTGCGGGGTATTATGTAGATGTAGATGTAGAATTCCTAAGTGTCTTTGTCAAGGGCGTAACCAGAATCAAAAGTAGAGTGGGTCAAGCCCTAGTCGTTCAAGCTCTAACACAGAAAAGGTTAAAGAAACCAAAATTTCAACAAAATTATTAGAGTGCTTTATTAGCTTTTAAAATTTTCTTGAAAAAAAAAATTTTTATTTTAATTAAATGTTTTACACTAATATCACTTTTATAGGATTTAAAGAAAATTTGATCAAAACTTCTGTTTTGAACTAAATTTACTCTTGCTTCTAGGGGGGTGGGCAACTGTACCCAGCTGCCCCCCCCCTCCCCCCCATCTGGGGTTTTCCCAGCTGGGTACGCTCATCATCTTTGCATTTATTTGATTATTTTTCTTTCCAGAATGGAGAGGAATAGTCACATGTGATTGACCTTTACATATTCAGTATTCTATGTTACCCTTTCTTTCGAGAGGTAAAATGCATTTTTGTACTGCTTTCAGTAGGAAAGTCGAAGACGAATTTAATCTATTCTCAACGATTTTTTGTTATAGTTCCCATAATCGTCGCTAATATGCAATATGAGCACGCCAAATAATGATAATCTGGTCAGACTATGTTACTAAGTTTTATTACTTACCATTTACTGGTGTCCTCATCTACATTAGCTCACGTTCATCGGAAAAGGCTCTTCTACTGCCGGCGCAGAAAGTATAACCACTCGGTTTTGAACGCGATTAGCTAAATAAAAAATGGGGGCACTGAAGTTAAATATATATTTTTAAACGCATTGAAATAGTTTTCTTATCATGAATTTAACCAAAAATGTACCCACTTTGTTGGTGCGTACAGATATTTTATTAGGTGACAATTGAGGACCAAACGTACAATTAAACGCAGTTGAAGTATGGATGTCGAACATACGCCGGAAGTCTCTACCTTAGCTATGTTGAGGATTGTAGCTCCTTGATTCCATCTTTCGCGCTGAAAAGATTCATTCGCCTAATAGTATATGGTGAATTGGTGATTAGATGATATTATTGCACTTACGTGAATATATTAGTGTGGCATCTGTTACGGCAATAATAATAAAAACTCAACAGATTCACAATAATTGTGTTATGTTTCTTATTTAGGTTATGAAACAATTATGCCTAGTTATGCTTCAGACTACGAGTCGCACTTTGAGGGAGTGTACCTATCGTGCGAAAGATCCACAGAGAAAAAATCATTCGCCTTGACCGGGATTCGAACCCGGATCCCCCGATTTCAGGTCGAGTGCTTTAGCCAGTTAAGCTACCGAGGCATCATTCTTCCCTGTGGATATTTTTCGGACACTACCGGACAAGGTTTTTACATAGCGTAAAATTAAGACATAACGAGACTGTGGGGGTCTTCACAAAGTAGTAACTGTGCCAAATATTCCCAATTATACCTCTTGCAGCCGACAATTTTGTATTTGGCCAGGAAAATAATTTCTAATGGTCTTTGAAAAAATATCACATAAATGAATAAAAAACTGGCACTATTCATGAATGAATAATGTGTGTGATAAATGGAACATTGAAAATGATTATTTTATTCTCTCTATAATCGACTCAAAAAAAAGTGTCTTTATGATTTCATGCCACGCATTAGGATAATATTATGTAAATTTTCTAAAATAAAAACAATTAACAAATAAAGAACATTATTCAATTACCAACAGTCGAGATTTTATTTGGAAATTGAGAGTGAATGTCAATGAGTGAAAGACTGTTCTAATTTCTTTTCAATTTCCCTATTTCGAGGTTAAAGTCATTGTTTCAGATGAGGAATCTTCTTCTCGAATAAGAGTCAATGAAGGTATCTTAACAAATACGATTGTATTTAAGTGTTAAATGATAAAATCACATCAGTGTCGTAGCGTGGGAGTGGGGAAGGTCCGGGGGGTCCGGACCTCTTCCCCCCTCCGATTACTTTGATTCATAAAAGAAAACAAAATATTGAAAAATCATGAATGTACAAAATATTTCTTTGAAAAATGAAGTTTTTTCGATCATGAAAAGTGTTAAAATTAGTTTAAAATCCTCTACTTTTGTACCATGTTTTAAGAAAATTTCCCCCCTGTTTTTGAACCCCCCCTCGAACGAAATTCCTAGCTACTCCACTGGATACAATCGCGATTTAAGGTTGAATTTTTGTGCCTCTTGAAATTCTCTAAGGTATCGAGAGTTGCGTTCTCCCTTTAAATAGCGTCCCGAAACAGTATTTTTTCCCAGTTTGGGCCCCACATATTTTTCCTTAATGGGTTTAAGACCGGATAAGAGTGAGAGAGAGAGAGAGATGAGCTTAAATTCTCTCTTTCCCAAAATTTGTGTTCCGAGGGTAAAAATTAATCCTCGGGAACGTTAATGTTTCTGAGAGGCCACTTGAGCAGATCATACTCTTGTCTGCGCAAAAACGCGGATGGAATTTATTTACCTAAGCGCCTTGTACCGCATTAACGGGGTCAGCAGCATCTTTAAATGAGATGGTTAATGGGGGAAAGGAAAGTGATATTCAGGATCTGCAAAAATTAATTTTTGTAGCATCAACAGCAGTATTTTGGCGTGATATTTTACCGCAGACTGAACTACGAACTAAATACTTGTAAGATAATTGGCAACGTGATCAAAATTTATTGCCTTTTTTTAATTGATGCTTGCCATTAAATTGGAACCTGAGATAAAAAATATAATTTTCAATAAGTTCTTAAATGTATCTCAAATTATAACAGTAAATTGTATCGAGGTCTAGGATCATTCAGAAGACGAAAAATGAGAAGAAAAGCCTGTTATGTGTATAAATTTTCGGCAAGTCACATGGAACTCACTTTATTTCACAAAAAGAACGTCTGGTGGGAGGGAGCATACAATTATTATACAGAATACCAACTGCAAATGTAGGGCTAAGCCTACCAACCCTTCAAATTGAACTGTTTTACACTTTCATGTACTAAATTTATTCCTCCATTACAAGGGTGTATTCTTGCTTTAATTTGTAATTGTTGTTTTATTTGTAATCGATTAGCAACGGGAACCGATATCAATAGTTGATCATTAATGGTTGCGAATATTTGTCATTAATCGAAAAATAGGGATTTTTATTATGGAGGAAAGCTGTGTAATAAATAATGATTTAATCTTAAGGAGATTGAATTTGGACGATAGAAAGTTCATGTTAGATTTTATTGAGTGTTTTAGCTTCAATACGAAGCCCATATTTTAGGGAATATAATAAAATGTGAAGGAACCCTTGACTCCTGCTAAACCCTGAATTACGACTTTGTGAAAATGAATGCCATAAGTTATGTTCAACCTAATGATATTTCAACTTCATCTCCACGTCCGTATTGCCTCTAGTCGGATAACCCTCGCCTCGAACGAAAGCAATGAATTTCTTGTGGATGGGATGCACACCAATGTAGTTGCGATCCATTGTTAAGGAGAGCAGTTTAAAGAACTTCAACCTTATCTTATCATCTTTTGAAGAGTTATGGCCGGCTCCCTCTCTCACGGTAACCCCACACTCTTTAAGGATTACCACCCACGGTCATCCCTCAAGAGGATTTACCCTTTCCGAGCGAACGAGAGAATTACGTTCCTACCATGTATTTTTATCGCAGAAACTTATCCTCTCTTTCCCTGGACGCGGAAATCTGCAGCGTATCGCTTTTATGACCATCGGAAGGCTAAAAATGAAATAAGACCCATTATCTTCACTTCCTAAGACTCTCCTTGGGAGAACTGAAGTGCTTATTATTACGAATTCATCCCCTTCCAATCTACTTTTTAACGGAAATTGAATTTGAAGGGGTGCGATCGTATTTGGGATAGTGAATCGAAAATCAAGAATTTTTTTTAATACATGCAATATGTCTACATCTCATCTACACAATACCCCGCAAGCCGCCTAAAAGGCGTGTGGCAGGGGGTGTTAGGACACCAGCCGTTAACAGCTAAAAGAATGAAGTGCTCGAACGAAGTTCGGACTAGCGTTTATTAAAGTCCTTTATGGTTCGAAGGAAAACGAATTCCCATATCTATCCGTTCGGCAAAACATCTCTCTTAATTTATCGCTTCTATCGGACCTGGAAATATCGTGTGGCTCCAATATTATGTTCTCAGTGTCCCTCCTAAAGATATCCATTCTCAATTGTTCAAGCAATCTAAGCCAAACGCACAGCCTCCGAGTCGCCAGTGGCTCCCAACCTAATTCGCTTAACATCTGGGTAACACTGTACGCCCGTAGCAGTTTTTGACGAAACGCACAGCCTTCCTTTGAATTTATACAGTTCGCGGATTAAGTCTTTCTGCACCGGATCCCATACGCTCGCTGCATATTCAAGGTGCGGTCGGATGAGAGCGAAATAGCACCTTTATTTTACTTTCTCATCCGAAAATCCTCCCACAATACGCTTGACGAATCCTAATTTCTTCAGGGCTATGCCACAAATATTCTTTCTATGTGTTCCCTTCGTGAGGTTCGAGGTTATCGTAACTCCCAGGTACTTCACTTCGTCTGTTGCTTTTATGTTAATACCATCCACTGCATAAACATGGTTAGAGTTGGACGAATTCCGCAAGAAATGTACCGTCATGCATTTGCTCGGATTAAGTTCGAGTCCCCACTCTTGGCTCCACAAATGAACGTTGTTTAGGTCAGATGATAGAATTTCATAGTCAGAGTGATCACTAATTTCGCGATAGATGACAGCGTCGTCAGCAAATAAACGTATTTTACTGCTAATGCGGGAGCAGAGATCATTAATGTATATAATGAACAACAGGGGGCCGATTACGCTTCCTTGTGGAACACCTGATGTATGGAGATTTGAAAAATTAATAAGCTATAATTAATTTGTTTAAAATTTATTTTTCATTTAATTCATGGACATTATGGACACATCATCTGGTTTAGTAATATCACCGACTTGCTGCAATATTTGTCTTCTAAATGTGATATTTCTGCAGAAACAGCGATGCCAATGACTTATTTAGCTGTTAAAGTCCTCATGTCAAGTTTAAGCGTCTTCTAATCTGCATTTAAAGCATTGAAATTTAGCTTCTATATAATATAAGTAAAATGATAAATCGCTCTCTAAGATTACATTATCCCTCTCTCTGCAAATCCGTTTTCTCTTTTCCAGCCATTGTGCACCGCTGAATAAGTTATAAATATAGGTTACAACGGGTAAAAATGTAGGATTTTGGAACACAACGTGCATGTAACGTGTAGTGTTGGCTGACCAGATACACTTCCTGACCTGATAGGCCAGGTAGACAACATACTTGTGAGGGGCAGATACAAGAATTGGGTGAAGTAGTGTGAGAGATATCCTGGATGTGATATAAATAATGATCACAACCTTGTACTTAAGGACAGCCTCTTCCGTTACAAGAAAATTAAAGACGACCAAACAGGAACAAATATGGATTATGAAACTGCTACGAGAGGAAGAAAATAGAGAAATATTCGCCGCAGCAGCCGATAGTAAACTAGGAAATGGGCACCGGAGATATAAGGGATGGACTGAAGAGGAACATCGCAGAAATTGCTGAAGACTATCTTGTGAGCAAGAGAGCTGATACGAAGAAGCCATGTATGACGACGTAAATAAGGGAGCTAATAGAAGAAAACACAAGAACATCAGAAATGAGGATGGGATGAATCTCAAAAAAAAAGGTTAGGAACCAAGTCAATCGTGAATGGAAGAGGGCTCGAGAGTATTGGATAGAAAGCTGCTACGAAGAAATCAACGGAAACATTGAGAAAGGACCGAAATAGCCAACTAACTGAAGAATCACTTGGGGGAATTAATACGGAAAACAACAGCATCAGGGATGCGAACAGGAATATACAGCTGGAGTGTGACGACATTGGGAGGCAATACATCGAAGAACTCAAGCAAGGGCCGAGGCAGCTGGATATGATGAAGGATGAGAGCGAGTTTGACGACGAAGATAGAGGTCCCACGAATTGAGGAGCAGATTCGAAATAGCTACAAAGAACGATGAGATGAAAAAAGCACTTGGAGCAGACGAAATCAACGGAGTAATCATAAAGGCCCAAGGAAGTAAAGCCAAGGGTATCTGCAATAAAATAATAGAAGATAGCTAAAAAAGTGGAAGGCAACCAGAGGGCTTTCAAAGGAGTGTGATACCAAAAAAAACAATGACTGAGAGATGTGAGGGGCAATGAAGCTTGAGTCCAGTGTCACATGCATCAAAAATACTTACGGGAATAATAAGCCGAAGGATGGAGGGGAAAATTGAAGATTACCACCTTGAAAACCAATGTGGATTCTGAAAGAAGAGATGAACTAGGGGAGCAATACGCGGCTTGAGAATCATGATAGAGAAAACAATACAGGTTAACAAGCCACTGGACATGGCGTCCTTCATTTTCATGCTGAATTAAGATATCACTGTTATTAGAACCACGTGATATTCACGGAATTCACATCACGTGGGCAAACTTTCTCAAATTCCTTCTTTTAACCAATTCATTTGGGAAGACTTTTTTTCCAAATGATGGAAATGTTTAAATGAAAACGCAAGAGGGCTTTCAATATCAAGGTCTCAAAAACCACGTGATTTGTGTCACCGTGGATTTTAATCACCTTCTAACCTCTTTTGGAAAAACAATTTTAATTTTGCGATTATCCTCGCGATTTGAGTTAATCCTCAGAGCGGATCAACGCCAATGATTTCCATGCCAACTTATCCATCGGTTTTCATCAACTTGCCCTCGGGGAGGAAGAGAGGAAAAGCTGCTTTTCCATCGTCGACTGTTGCAACGCGTCCAAGTGGGCGGGTATCAGATTTGCGTCGCCTTTTCACAAGATTAATTGCCGGATTACGTTATCGATCACCCCCGTAGGCAATTTTATATTCCCTCCTCCTACGCCAACCCTCTCTCTTGCACCGCCGAGAGGTCCCTATTCCCATTTTAGGGGAGGAGGGGCGCCCCCCCGGGGGTACACGCGGAAGTCCTCCATCTCCCCACTCGATCTGCACCGGGTCCCCCCAATTTCCGCATCTTCCTGGGCGACCGCCCTTTTCCAACAGAAATATTCCACCCTACGGGGATCCTCCCCCCATACGGCATCCCCTGAAAAACCCTTTCCCCTTTCATTAACCCGTCCCCCTCCACCCTTAGGTGCCTCTTTGTGAGGAAAAAAAAATCCCCCTCTGCAGCTCACGCTGTTTCCTCCGCCCCCAATACTCTCCCCTCCTTTCTGGCCCTTCATAACATTCAATTCCATGCCTTTTACTCTTACCCCGCGCGCCCCATAGTGGAGATTTTCCACCACCGCCTTCCCTCTATCTTCTCTTTATATCAAAACTCAGCCACCCACTACAGACTACGAGGAAAGTTCGACCCTTTCCATCTCTCCTTATTCAACCCCTCTCCATAAAGGAGAACGTACTTCCCTCCTATTTTAGTTCGTCATTCTTTCTCGTTTGCTCTTAATACTCGGTCTACTCAGATTATTTACCAACGTGTCTCCGCTGCATCTTCGCCAGTTCCGTTTAAGTTTTGTATAATCATCGTCATCATTAGTAAACAATCCTCAGGCTGATTTGACGCAGCTCTCCATTCCTATCCGCCTGCCATACGCGTCGTGGGTGAAGTTGGCTATTTTCAGAAAAAGTCGAGGGTGATAGTTTTTCCCTAAATTTGTTCAACTTTGGCCTCACAGATATTGTTTACGTGAAGGCACAGAAAAAAAAAGAATCTGGAAAGTTATGCACAATTTATTTGAGGCTATGTATGTAAAGTTTCAACTTCCTAGCTCAAAAAAATCGTTTTTGAGGTTTTTGGCAAGCTTTTTACGATTCCAGCCCACTGTGCGACGTCTTTATTCTCTTTTACATCCTCCATAACCTGTCCTCTGTAACTAAGTCGGAATCTTCCCTTGCCTTCTTCCCTTCCACTTATCCTTCTGCAATTGTTTTCATCAAGCCTGAGTTTGCCAAAAAGCCGTCAAAACTAAGTTGTCCCGTCTTATCCATGAGATATTTATAATACTTCTCTTCTCTCCCACTCTTCTTAGCACTTCCTCATCACTTACTCGGTCGATCCATTTTATTATTCATAATTCTTCGATAGCAACACATTTCGTATGCCTTTTACCCCGCGTGCTCCATAGAGGAGATTTTTCACCACCGGCTTCCCTCTTCTCTTTATATCATAACTCAGCCACCCACTACATACTACGAGGAAAGTTCGACCCATCCCGTTCCTCCTTATTCAACCCCTCTCCATAGTAGAGAACATGCTTCCCCCTATTTTCGTTCGTCATTCTTTCTCGTTTGTTCTCTCCCACTCGGTCTACACAGATTATCTACCAAAGTGCCGACGTTTGCGTGTACTATCTTGAAGGGAAAATGGTGTGTAAATAATTTTTAAACATTTTTATAAGCCCTGCGTTTTTTGTCCAACCGTAGGTCATGGGTTCGTATCCCGCCTGGGTAGGTGTTCCCGATCCAGGGCATGGATGTTTGTTTAGGGGTGCTTTGTTGATTCTTCGTAGTAAATGCCTTTATATGTTGTTCACAGGGAAGTTGGAAATAAATAAATAAATAAATAAAAATAACGCTTCTTCTGACGCGTATGATACCGCGTCCTGACAAATGTATGCGAAATATCTTCGCAATTTTTTATCCAGTTCGGTGTACGTTCTCCATCATCGTCATCATCGGTAAACAATCCGAAGGTTGGTCGGACACAGCTCTCGATTCCTATTCGCTTTCCTTTTCATTGTGACGTATTTATTGACTTTTATATCCTTTATAACCTATGTAACTCATTCGGGGCCGTCCCTTGCCCTTCTTCCCATTCACTTGTCCTTTTGTAATTGTTTTCATCAAGCCATCATGTCTCATAATGTGCAACTATATTGTCCCGTCTTCTCCTTAAGGCTTTTAGAAGACTTCTCCTTTATTCCACTCTCCTTAGCACTTCCTCATTACATACTCGGTCGATCCATTTCATATTCCATTCATCATTCTTCGCTTGCACCGCCTATAAAATGCTACCCTCTCTTGTCTTCTCTGCTGCCGTCAACATCCATGCCTCTATTTATAATCTATGCTTCGGCATACTACTGTTAGGGTAATAAATGTTTTCCGCGTGTTGTGAATATTAATTCAGTTTCCTATTTCATCTACAGCACTCCTTGGTAGTGCTACGACGTATTATTTCTGTGAAAAAATCGCTGTGTTGTAATTTTAACCGTGCGTTCGTTACATAATTTCCGGCACCAGTGATCCTATGTACCTACTGCTGCAATCACGTAATCTCCGACATAATGCGTAATGCGAGGGACATTTTCGAAGTTCCTTTGTTACTGCGAGCAAGAAACGCCGGAAAAGAACTTACCTCGTAAAACTACTGTCGAAATTTTGTATCATTATGACGCATTTCATTTCATACATAGTATTAAAATTGGGATACAAATATGTGTGCAACTAACGGCTGTGCTATGATTTCTTATTTTTATTAATTCGTGCTTTATGTTAACTTTTATCGCCCCCTTTAAAAAACATGGCCATGGTAATATATTTTATGTTTCAAACGTGGTCAGAAAAATTACAGTATATTCTGAAGAATGTTTCTCTTTCCATTTAATTGTTCTTTATTTTAAACATCTCTGGGAAGAGGAGGTGATAGGCCTTCATACATTCTCCCCCGATCTAGAGCACATATGAATAATTTTTATCTATTCTACCGCATAGAACTGCTACGTTAAACGTATCGCTTTTTTATTTTAATTCTTTAGCGTATGATTTACAGCAGTTCTACACGAATCAATGCCATGACATTTTTAAAAAGTTATAATTCCACCTATATTCCTTATGCATCTATTAAATATTTATTAACTTGGTATATACCCGATGTTAACAACATGAAGTGAAATTTATGCAACATGGGTTTCCTATTTCATGTTCAGCATGTTTGGATCTATTTTTCATCTACGCTGGAAAATGCGGGCCCTATGTTGTTTTGCTTTTTTCTCTCATCTATCTATTCTCTCGTACCGACCACACGATTCCATCCCATTCCATCCGCTCGACGTATTTTATTCACAGTTTTTTTTTCGTATTGCATTCTCCTTTCTCGCTCTGTGTTTTTTTCACCAGGGAAGGAAAAACATGACACTCTCTCTATAATATTTCTGTTCTCCAGTCTGCTTATTCACTTGTTGAATTCGCTATTACGCATTGGCCAACATTAGAAAAATGATTGTTATGCTTCTTCTTTTGCATTTCACTTTAAGATACCGCTACGTTTGAATTATCGCTCTTTTTATAGAATACATGCAGTAATATTTGTAGAAATCTAGTCATAATAGAATGGTTTCCTATTTTTTTACTGCCTAAATCGAAAGATTATTACTTCTGGAGTAAGCATTTCACGCTTTTAGATTTTTAAATGACGATATCTATTTTTCGCGATCAAATGAAAAGTGAAAAATTTCAAGCGCGCGAAAACGCGACGGCTAAGTATGTATGCTGGGAAAAGCCCGTGTGACATCATTCTGGTTCCAGCAGCCGCCATGTGAGACTACCTTGGTGCGAGGTATGAGGGCCGCTACGATGCAGGCTGCTAGCACGTAGCAGAGTACCCTGCTAGTGGGTAGCATTTGGCTTAAATAAGGATTATTAATACGCGAAGGAAACTTTCCGACCTTAGGCAATTATAATAGGTGATTATTAAGAGATGTTTTCCTGAGATCTGTGCCTCATGCATGCATTGGTAATCTCAGACGATGTAAAACTCCTATCTACTCGTATAGAATCTAGGTCCCTGTGACGTCACGTAGAGTGGCATCGCATGGGCGCCAATCTGGCCTTTTTCAAATTAGGTTAAAATTGACCATTGACATTCGGCTGAACTGGGATTTCTAAAACCAAATAATTTGTATATTATGAGAACAGTGATTGTTGGTAACGAATCGTAATCAATGCCTTTTGTTTTCTTTCATGAAGGAAACTACCCTATTCTGTCAAAATTGCGTCCAATTAATATGTGTGCCCGATGTTATCAAAATGTCGTTAAATCCAGTACGTTTGATGTCATAGTCACTGTTCAGCAATCCTAAGGTTGGTTTGACACAGCTCTCCTCTCGATTCACCCATCAGCTTATCTTTTCACACTTATGTATTTCTTCTCTTTCACATCCTTCTTTATCTGTTCGATATATTTCATTCGAGGTCTTACTTTCCCGTTCGTGCCATCTACTTGTCCCTCCACGTAGAAATCCAGTCCTAATTCCATCAACATTGCGTATCATTCGAGCCCAATGTTAACTACACGTCGTGAAATTTATGGAACGTTTTCGTTTCCTATTCCATCGACGTCACTCGTGGATCTGTTTTTCATCTACGGTGGAAAATGCGGGCCCGAAGTTGTTTTGTTTTTCCTCTCTCCCATCTTTCTAATCCATTACATTGACCACACTATGCGGAGTTCTCCCCTGTTCCGCGTCCGCACGGAATTTTATTTTCAGTTTGTTTGCGTGCCTTGTTACATTCCCCCTTTTTCGCTTCCCTCATTCTTTCACTCGGGGTGGAAATGTTTTCGCGCGCGCGCGCTTCTTTTTTTTATTCGGAATGACGGACGTCGTCCGCTCGCATCTGTGGATCCCCTCGTCGGCCGTTTTTCGGTTTTTGCCTCTCTTTCTCTCTCCCTGCTGTCCAGAATACCCGACAGGAGTGTAGGTGTGCTCAAATAGGGCGCGCTTCCTCCGCCCTTAAAAAGAGTGGTCGCCCAGCGTACACACGGAGGGGCCGTCTCTCCCGGCCGCGATATTAACTCGAACGTCCCCGCCTGTTATACATTTTTATGCCCGCTTCCCCTCTCTACTCCGCGTGCCGTGTGATCTACGTGGGATGGAGTTGTAATTTAGGTGGTCGCTCAGGGCGTTAAAAACGAATGCGTGTATGTACGTACGTTTTTGTTTGAACGAGGGGAACATTGTTGTGGTGACCCCATGAAGTTCTTTTTATTTCCCGCCTTTCTCACAGCGCCACGGTCTCCAGTCGGATATTTGGTGGTTAAAGGGTGTCGACCCTGCGAAAACATGGAGGTTGGGGTTCCCCCACCGCGAATGTTCGTCGATAGAAATTGGAGTTGCGATGTGTCTCGGAGGAGTTTCTAAGCATGGTGATTCGTTTCTGGGCAATGTTGTATACGTATGTTCTGAGGATGGGTCAGTTTCACTTTTTTTTGCCGGTTCCGTTTCCTTTTCGATTCCAATACCGTTTCGGTTCCGATTCCTTTTCGGTTCCGATTCCGTTCCGGTGATTCGTTTGTGGGCAATGGTGTGTACGTATGCTTTGAGGAAGGGTTGGTTTCACTTTTTTTGTCGGTTCCGATTCCGTTTCGATTCCGATTCCGTTTCGTTTCCGATTCCGTTTCGGTTCCGATTCCTTTTCGGTTCCGATTTCGTTCCGGTTCCTATTCCTTTTCGGTTCCGATTCCGTTTCGGTTCCTATTCCTTTTCGGTTCCGATTCCTTTTCGGTTCTTGGAATCGATTCCCAGTCCCGGTTCTCTCTTCCACTTTTTTGCCGACTCCTTAATTGTCGGTCTCCTTGACGGCGGAGAAAGTCCTCGCCTATCATACCGAATGTTCTGGGTTCGACTCCAGCCTGGAGAAATTACCCCTATCCACGGCATGGATGTGTGCGACTGTCTATTGATAATTGTCGAAACTCCCGATGTAAAGGCCTCATTGTGCTGTTTTCGGGGGTAGCTGAGATAAATAAAATATGGATTAATTATTTTCTGGTATCGGTTCTCGGTTTTGGACGTGCTGAGTGATGATAAAAGGGATTAGATTTCCATCTCCGAGCCATCGCGGAGAATGATCGCGAGAATCAGTCATTTTCTCCGTCGTCCTCCGAGCGATCGCTGCCAGTGGCTGGGGTAGGGAATCATCACATGGGTCCAGGGAGTGTAGTATACTTCTCGAGAGAGAGCGGCGTTCTACATTGTAAACTGTTTTAAAGAGCTACTCTCTTCGATAAATACAACTCAAGCGTCTCTCACGTTTGAGACTTGTAGCCATGAATTTGCATATACACTCCCTTAACTCCATTACATGGATACCAAAACTATTAAGCTGGTAAAAATTTTAAAAATTTAATAAAGTATTTGAGTGTGTCATGACCCCTATCCCCCCCTAAATACGCCACTATTCGCTGGAGCTATCCCTCGCAAGGGATGGAAAAAATGATCGTGTGATTCACGCTTTACGAACTCGGGCCACTAGGTCACTATTCCATTTCGCCCCAAAGCTCTCTTTCCTCATAATCACATTCGCCCGCATTTTAAAGTGGTCGAAGGCAGGGGAAGGCGACCTTAGACATACGAAACTCTGCATTCGACTTGGCCGCATCTCTGCGGTCTTTTCGACCACAATAATGTGGCATACCCTTGCCGCGATGCGGCAAATGCTTAGAGCCTCCTTCAAAGTGCTGAAGTAGGCAAGCCGTTGGGATTATAGGGAGACATCAGCACCAACCCGCATACCTGTCACGCGCCTACCCACAAGATCACCGCTATGATTTCTGCCTCTAACTCTTATGTCTCTCTCTCTCTCTCTGTCTCTGTATTGTCGATTAGATACGCCCCTTCCCTTGCGATACGGGTCGGCCAAGGATATAGGGTTTGCAGAAAAGTTTCTCGGGTTTTCCACCGGTTGATGTCGTCCATGTCTCCCGACGTTTCGATCCGCGACTTGCTGATCATCCTCAGGGGATCTTCATTCGGAAGACCTTAACCGGTGGAAAACCCGAGAAACTTTTCTGCAACTGATACGCCGGGGAAACCTAAGATCATATATAGCGTTTGCTTCACACTTATAAGCTCACTACACTTGCTTTACTGAAAAAGAGATTTTAATTAATGAATTTATTTACTTATTTAATGCAGTCCAAATAGAGCACTGGCCAATTACAAAGGACTCATAATAATAATGGAAACGATTAACAACTTGTAAAAAAACGCAGACAACAATGAACAAAATAATATTCAACACTATTATTAAATGACAAACAAAGAATGGTAGTATTCCCTGGGTGGTGAGAAGAGAAGAGGGGAGGAAATTACGATGGAGATGGCGCAGGGCTGATGGGGGATGAAAAATTGGGAACACATTTTGAGTAGGAATTTTTTATTTAATTGCTGGCCTCAGTGGCGATGGGGTGATCTCCTCGTCTGCGAAACCGAAGATCGCGGATTCGAGTCCCGCCTTGGTAATTTATCATTAGCATGGATATTTGTGCATTTTGAATTCTTAAAAGTTATTAAAATCCCGATGTAAAGGCCGAATAGTACTGTTTTCGGAAGGGTTGAAATAAATAAAATAAATCTATAAATAAAGTTTGGTCAAAAGTGTTTTGTTGGATAACAGTTTAGCGCCTGATATATTTAGTAAGTTATTTTTCCCTTATTTCCAGTAGCCTGTATTTTAAGTTGATAGTGTGAGTAAAAGAAAAGAAAATTGGTCTATCTCACTGTACCCAAGTTTTTCTGTGACAGCCTATGATTTGACTCTTATGCTTGTGTCGTCTTCATTTGCATAAAAATTTCGGACATCTACTTACTCAATATCATGGAGGGGATTAAAGATTATGGAAATAGATGGGGGAAAGAGAGGGATCGTGGCTTTTCGGAAAATCGCTGAAAGGGTATTACGAATAAACAGGGGCGCCGACTTATAAAAAATATTGGGGGGCCCATATCGGATGTCTTGCCCCGGGAAGAGGTTAAATTCAAAGTGTGTCGCAGCACCGAAACACTACCATGATTCACACCACTTGATTCAGCTAACCTGCTTAACCTTATAATTATTTATTTCAACACACATCGTTGAATTTATTTTAAAGGTAACTATCGTCAAACATGGGAAATAAAAATAACAAATATATTTATGTGACTTCACAAAGCATAATATAAATTAATTATTTTCTTGAATTATTGAGGGGGCTCCGCCCCCCCCAAACGAATCTTTGAGGGGGCTCGGGCCCCCTCAGGCCCCATGGAGTCGGCGCCACTGCGAATAAATCTATTTTAATTACGATAGTAATTTAATTGAATTATATGTTGGTTCACTATCTGATACAAAGTCTATAAATTTTGGTGAATTTTTTTGTGTCTAAAACTGTGCTCGAGAAAACTTTCCATGAGTATTGGTGGAGAGAGGGAATTTTCGCAGTAGATTGACTTATCTTACCTTTTACGAGGTAATCTTCGACCTAGGGTCATTTCGGTGGAGGGGTATAAATGAGATAACCTTGTGCCTTAGTTCTTAGTAAAAGAACTAAGGCATGAGGTTAGTTCACGAAAAAGTACAAATCTACTCACTGGGATGTCCCAATTCGCTACCCATCTTCGGGAGGAAGGCCACCAAGCGGATTTTACCCCGGAATTGCTGCACCGAGTCAAAAAAGGAACACAGCTGGACATCAGAGAACAGTTGGAAATTTTAAAAATTGTAAAGAGGAAAGAACCCATTGCTAATGACCACCTTTTCCCTTTCCACTCCCCCCTCCTTGATATTCCACCATTACACCCCAAAAAATCCTTGTGACGCCAACCCACGCTCTTCTTTGTAACTACCTCTGGTTTTTCCCCTATCCCTTCCCTCCTTCACCATTCCCGTCACTTACCTCTCCCCTCTCCCCTTCCCCTCCAATCACCCGACCACAGAGTATATATACCGGCAAATTCTGATGTGTATCACTAGTCTTGAAAATGGTACAGTGTAACCGAAACTAGTCGGCAATAAAGTGTGTGTTTTTTGTAGAAAAGCTAAGAAATTTCCTTCCAAACATTAAATATGGAATTCTACAAAGTAAAGGCCTCAACAATTCAGTGCATTTTTTTATTTATGAAATACGCTAGTGACTTTGGAGAATGTTTATTAATAATGAATGTATTATTATGGTTGATTAATGTGTGAGAGAATATGTGCAAGCGTTATCCTTGGGTTAAATTTTATGCGGTTTCGGATATGTATGTAGGTACACGTAAGTTACGTGTACCTTGGCGAATAGTTAATATTGGAAGGTATCTTAAGTTCAGTTTTCGCCTCGGAACATTTTCCAGTGTTCGACAGGGTGCGCACAAGGGTCACGGGGACAAGGGATACATCAAATCCGTTCCGTTTCCCCTTCAACGCCTTCCTCCTCACCCCGTCACCTCATGCATTCGCTCATTCAATCATATTTCCCACCGGCCGCCGCCTTGCCCTCCGCCGCCCGGGATCCGTGATTTTTTTATTTCTCTTCAATCGCGCACACTCACACTCTCGTAGGTACCTTGTCCTCGCCTTTTCTCCGCCCAGCACGGGCCCCTCAGGGGGAACCCTCACGCGGATGCCGCCGACCCCTTCTTGCTCGACCCCCCGCGATGCGTCCTTACGCGCGCGTCGTGTAGTGTGCCCCCTTTTAAAACCTCACTCACCCCACTACCCATCACTTCTAAGGCACATACGTCCTAACAAGGGCTCCGAAATTGGTTAATGGGAAGCAAAAACACAGCGGGGTCCCATTTGACGTGGACACGCCCCCTTTCTCGCTTCGTCCCAGGGATTCGAATCTTTAGGGTGGGAGGGTTTTTTTTGGTAGAGAAAGGGGTCAAATGTAGGGGAGGGGGGACTCGGCGACCCTTCAGGGCATCGGGAATAAATATGACTGTCTATACACGCGAGAGAGCGGGAGATGAAAAAGTCACAACGTGACAAAAGTTTGTTCAACATGAAAGACCACCCGTGGTGCTTATTTTTTTTTTAAGGGTACCTACCTCGCGGACGGGAATGTTCGTTGTGAAGCGTGGCGAGAGATGTCACCACGTCCACTCCAACGTTTCCCGCCCATCCTTTCCGCCTTTGAAGCTCGCGCCAACCCCGCCTAACCCCTCCGACGACCAATTCTACTTTCCACTTCACCTCCTCCAACCTTTTGAGGGCAAACAACTTTGATTTAAACTCACTCACTCCGGCTTCGCTCCCCCTTTTCTGCGTGTTCAATCACCCCTTCCCAAATCTCACACACTCCGCGGGGCCCTGCGGCCAAAGGGCTAACCGTGGATTTCGCTCCATTTCCACGGTCGCGCTTCCCTTGAATCTCTCTCTCTCTCTCTCTGTATATACATACGACTGACTGACTCCCTGCTTCGTCCTAGCCATGGCTCGTTATGACCTCTCACTCGCCTCTGTCTCCCTACCCTTTCACCTTTGCTCGCTCCCTTTGATAACTCAGTGGGAGGATGTTCAGCGAATCACAATCGGGAGGGAGAAATGTGATTTTTTTATAACGAAAACGAAGAAAGACAGTTCTAAAAATAAATATACGTCCAGTCAACCGAAGAGCTGGATTTTGAGGGGAAACTTGAATTTCGTGAAGAAATTTCTTCCTCTTTCAATGTATTGGGGAGGAGCTAAAGGAAAGATTAAATATTAGATCGGCGACTGATTTTGGAACAGTCAAGATTAACGCTTAAATTCATTAAACTTTGGGTTCGAAAATTTATACAAACGGCTTGATTTGCTTTATTATTTCTATTTTTCATATATGTATTTCATTAATATCTAAGTTCTATTTATTCGATTTCCAAAAATGTATGATTAAACGCTGTAGCAATTTGGGAAATAGACTTATATTCCTTATTGGATTGGTAGACACGCTCGAACTTGACACAATTATCCAACTACAACACGAAAGACCACCTGATGAAGACAATTGTTGAGAGACTAATAGGAGGAAAGAACGGAAAAGGAAGAACCAGAACGAAATATATGGAACAAGTAAATAAGGTTATGAATGAGAAGAAACACGTAGGTGTGTAAATATCATTGAAAGGAGAATTGAGTGGAAAGTTGCGACAAACTAATATTAGGATTTTTGACCAATAATATTGATCCAACTTCGCTGTCCTGTAACTTTTTCATTGATTGTTGTTTTACCATATTAAATTATTATGCTGTTGTTGTTAAACTATATTAAATTATTATGCTATTTTTGTTATGATTGGTTAGAAAATACGTGTTTCACTAATCGCCAAGGGTACAATAAATATATCGAATCAGAGAGTGTTAGGTTGTAAGTGTTATTTTTTGCGTCCATTTGACGTGGAATGACCCTATCATGTTGGTACACACGATCCCACTTTTATGTACCGCTGAAGATAAATCCCTCCATAATGGCAGCATTGTAAGGGAGAAAATTGCGGCGGAAAAAAAGGTGGCGGTGGAGAAAATCCTGGTATTATTTCGTAGCAAGGAAAACTACATCCCCATTCAACCATTTCCAAGCGAACGAAAAAAACGCATACACGAGACCCTTGGCATCATAAAATGGGGTTCAGGATAATGCGAGCACCCTCTAAATATCAGATTTATAAATTTTAAGTTTAGTAGATGTTCCCGAGCGCGTGGAAATTTACGCGGCGCCAACGGCTTTACCACGAGAGAGAGAAATAGATATGAGTCCTTCCTCTATTGATAGATGGCCTTAGCGGACCTCTGAGTCGGAAAATCCCAGAACGTGGGAAAGTTGTGGGCTCACTTCGGAGAGGGATGAAAAGGGCCGTGTTGCGCTACAAGCACAGAGTCCCTCTTTTTTATACGAAGAGGCTCGGTTCTCCGTTTATCCCCATAAAAGGATTTTGGACCCAAAATGTGCCCGAAAATTTTGTCAAGGACTTAGCACGCATGCGCGAACGTTTAGACTAGGGATCTCATTAACTTCAACAATGAAAGGAGAATGTGTGTAGGAGTCCTTAGTAAGTGGAGTGGTATATTAGCTACCTGTTCGGGTGCCCGAGACCACATTCCCATTTACGTACTTAAATGTTTGTATCAGGAGTTCATACACTTACTTTGGGTCTACACTTTGGTAACGTACCAATTCATGAGAAATAGAAAACTGGACGTACTTCATTCGACGCATTCCATTTGTGAGATCTAACTTTGAGACCATTCTCGTCTGCGTAGGCTTATTACCTCTGCATATTCCTGTCATAATCCTATATTAGTTTCTCAATTAAAAACAATTTTTAGCAATTACGTACAATTCAAGATAAGACGATCTATACAACCACCAAAAATTGGGATAGTTAAATTTTAATGAGCGGAGTACCGATCTCATTAATGTTTTTACATGCATTTTTTAAATAATGTCTCAACCGTCTGATTGATATTCATCTCATTTAACTAAAAATAAAAACGCTTACAAAATGTATGCAATAAAAATTAAAGACTTACTTCCAAGATGGTCCCAATTGTAAATTATAAAGAGGGGATAAATTATTTTTCAAATTCGCAATATTTTTTATTCATTTTGTTTGACATGAATAATTTATATAATTTCCGCCTGAAATATAGGAATAACGTTTAACTCTTTCTGTGTAGCTTCCATCCTTGGCTTTAAATCTTCTCCGTAATTCTTAGTAATTTTTGTATCTCTATTTGCTAATGTTTCAGGTAGCCATTGTATAGCGAACTCCAGTGTAGCATAATCATCGTCTTCTCCTACCGTAACTATACTGAATAACTGTTCCCCCAAACTTTTTATTTGTCTTTTACGTGACTCTATTGATTCAACATTTGGCCTTCTTTTGTTTCATATCATCGCCATTTCTGCCTATTCTCACCGCTATGTTGTTTTCATCTTCCGAGGTTATACTGCAAACCGTAAATTAGTACGGTAATGAAACCCTATCAACTTTTATTGCTTGCTATTGACACATTACTTGCGATATATATGACATATTAGTTGTAGCTATATATCTTATTCTTGAGCTCGGAAAAGGAATGGACCTTCAGTGGACCTTTTGAAGTCAATGGTTAACCCATTTGAGCACACAGTTGCATTGAGAGAAACTTTGTGAGGGACAGTGATGTAATCGACGTACTCAGTTGAAAGTCTTACTTTGGAGATCTAACTTCGCGTCCATTCTCGTCTGACATAAGCAGCCTTATTACCTATGTGTATTGCTGCCACAATAAAGTATTAATTTCTTAATTGAATGTAGTTTTCGGCAATTGCGTAGAAATTAAGATTAGCTAATTTATGTAACCATGTTATTTTGGTGTCAGTTTAGATTTTTCATCCCTTCCACTGTTGGGGCACGGGTTTTCCTTTTAAAGCAGCGTCCAGGTAACCTCGCATAACACTCTTCATACTTCTGTTATTCCCCTCTCTCAAAACAATGATATCTTATTCCGTAATTTAAAAAAAATTAAATGATTTTTATAGCTGTTTCGATTTTGACTAGGCTATATAACTTCCTGAGTTTCCAGGGTTCAAAATTATGTGAATATGTTCGGCTGAGTTTCTCATGAAAGGGAATCGATTGAGAATTACACATCTTTTTAGGTACTGCGTAACTGAAGTTTTTGAGATAAAACAACGTAACGTCGCATCTCAAAACCTTTATTTATTCCTTATCCTGGAATGCCTACCGGATCAAAAGCTTTACTCCTCTCGTTTATCTTTGCGGTTAGTCTTCCTTCCGAGTTCTTATCTCACATCTGAGCAGACTGAAACGGTCTGGATTAGGCGTCCTCCTCACAATCTGGTAACTTTTCGTACTTCCTGTTTACTTGGAAAAGGCCTTTCTGTCGCAATTACCCATTAAGGGTTTTTCCGAAGCGATTTCTTGAACTAAACACTTAAACATGATTCTAACCGGCATTCTAGTTCAAGTTGGAATTATAAGGAACAGCGTAGAGCAGATATTTTTTACTCGCGGATTTGGCTCAGTAAAAATTATTTATTTACTCAAATTATGTTGATTAATTAAAATCAGGGCCCAGCTGTGAAGAAGCAAGAATTAAGAAAGGAGTGCGACAAGGCTGTACATTGTCACCCGTAATTTTCAACGTTTACATTGAAAAAGCCATTAAGGAAATCAAAGAAAAGGCATTGGGAGTGAATATCCATGGAGAAAAAATAAGCATGCAAAGATTTGCCGATGACATAGCCGTTATAGCAGAAACAGAGAAGGATTTGAAAAATATTCTGGTTAATATGGGTAGGGTAATGAGTAGATATCAACTGAAAGTAAGCACGAAGAAAACCAAGATCTTAGTATGCAGCAGAAGAGAAGAAGTCAAGACCAACATTAAAATAGGGAGGCAAAAACTGATAGAAGTGGATGAATTCTGTTATTTGGGAAGCAAGATAACTAGTGACGGGAGAAGCAAGAAAGAAACTATCAGCAGAATAGCCCAGGCGAAGAGAGCATTCCACCAAAAGAGAGACCTGCTTACAGCGGGAAACTTAAATATGGATGTAAAGAAACAATTTATAAGAACCTACATCTGGAGTATGCTCCTATACGGAAGTGAGGCATGGACAATGACCGCAGCGGAGAAAGCAAGGATAGAGGCCTTTGAAATGTGGTGCTACAGAAGAATGATGAAAATCAAATGGATCGACCGAGTTAGTAACGAGGAAGTCCTAAGAAGGGTAGGAGAGAAGAGAAGCCTCATGAAAACCTTAATAAGAAGACGGAACAACCGTATAGGCCACATCTTGAGACACGATGGCCTGATGAAGACAATCGTCGAAGGACAGGTGGAAGGCAAGAATGGAAAAGGAAGACCTCGAACAAAAAATATGGAACAAGTAAAGAGAGATGTGAAAGAGAAGAAATACGTAGGAGTGAAAAGATTAGCTGATAGGAGAACTGAGTGGAGAGCTGCGTCAAACCAATCCTAGGATTGTTGACCAGTGATGATGATGATGATGTTGATTAATCTTGATATGTTGAAACTCTCTTCCATATTATGCTCTCACATGTAGTAACCGTTTTTGACCACAGCCTATTTAGACAGTAGCCTGTTATCACTTGAGTATGAATTTCATGAGGAGATTGCTTTCCTGTGAACATAACTGAATATTTTCCCACAGAATAGCATATGTGAGCTAGTTTAGTTTAGTAAGTTCTTGATTTGAATATTTATTTTGTGGAAGCAAAACGCTAAATGACATAAGGAATATGTATAATGTTTTAATAAGACAATTTCATGTATGTCGTGTGTAATTAGCGTCACCCATGAACGAGCTGACCTATCACTGAACTTGTTTAAGCTTTCTATGACCTGATTGTTACAGAAGGCTTTAATGCATATTAATCTGAAGTGATTTAATGGCTATGATTAAAGTAGAAATGAGTATTTTAAGACGCATAATAGAGCTAATTTTCAGGGGCAATAATATTTATTTCAGTAAGCTTATTTTTCTCTAAAAAACAAAACTTTTCTTTGGATGAAATTTGAACAATATTTGAAGTCTGAATTTAAGATATTGAGACAACGATGTGACTAGCCTCTCCATTTCAAAATCTCTTCAGCACTAAATTCATGTGTTCTAATGAAAAACATTAATATAGTAGGGAAAATTTTGGCTATCTTCAAAAAAATCAGTATGAGTATGATAACATACGCTAATCCTAATGCTGCAGCAAATTGCCTTGGACATTTTAAGGCAAGATCAACGCTTTTTTTCCCCTTAGCTAAATGAAATTGTGGTACTGTCATTTTACAAGGGTCAAATGAATTGCTGCAGCGGAACACATTCCCCGAATTCTACGCGCGAACTTTTCCGTTACCAATATTTTTCTCGTAATGACTGTAAAAGTATTTCCCTACGCACTGAACCAATTCCTCATGTAAAAATATTTTTTTGTCGCTCAGTATATGTCCCTTTTTTTCTCTAAACGAACTATTCCTGCGTATTCGTAATTCCCTTCCAACTACTTGTTGAAAAAAAAGAACGAGGGAAAAGAGGTCTTTCGGCTTATTCACCCCTGGGAGATGAAAGGGAGGCTTTGATACAAAAAAAAGAGACAAACTCTTCCCGCACTCTGCTCGCCCATTCAGTCACCAGGGACCTTTTCATCGTTCACGTCTTCCTCCCGTACCTCAACTCCCTCCCATTATACTCATCGCTCACGTCCATTACTACAACCACCTCCCGACTTATCATTATTATGATTATTTTTTTTCTTCGTTCGAGGCGCAAATCCCTCCCGCCGTGGGAGCCTCACTTATCGGCCCCTTTCACATTAACAATTGTCGTGTCTTCTTCCCATCCTTCCTCTTTCTCTCTTTTACATTCCTCTTGTTTAGCCCTTACCTCCCTTTCGCTCGCCTTTTACCATTTCCCCTCCTTCCGTCCACACCCCCTGCCACGCATCCCTCGTGCTCACGCTGTGAGCGGCACAATGCTTAATTGGATACGAGCGAGTCGCGAACAACTGCGTTCCCTTTTCCACCGGGCGTGATTGCGCCCCCTCCCCTCCCAGTCGACCACCACTCCCCTCCTCCCCTCCCACCACCCCCCGCTGCGCCAGCCTCTTCCGCATCACTCCTTTCCGAATGGTCGTATTTTGTCATTTTTTCGATACGAATTACCCTCTCAAAAGTTTCTTTATCATATTTAAATTTACAAGGCATATAAAGTAGGTTTATCGGCATTATCCTCATTCTTAAAAGTAACAGTTGAAAAAAAACGATGTTACATTTTCAAGATGGAAACGGAGGCGAATTCTAACATCGTCATCATCATTAGTGAACAATCCTAAGATCGGTTTGATCCCTTAATAGCTCAGTATTTCTTCTCTTTTACATCCTTGATAATCTGTCCTATGTAACTCATTCCGAGACGTTCCTTGCCCTTGTTCCCTTCCACCTATCCTTCTACGATTGTCTTCATCAGGAAATGTTGCCAAGTAAGTTGTCCCGTCTTCTGCTTAAGGTTTTTTTGGAGGTTTCTCTTTTCTCCCACTCTTCTTAGCACTTCCTCGTTACTTACACGGTCAATCCATTTTATCTTAATCATTCTTCGGTAGCAGTGCATTTCATGTGGTTCCACTCTTGACTTCTCTGTTGCTGTCAACGTCCAAGCCTCGCTTCTATAGAGAAAGATACTCCACATGTAGCATCTTATGAATTGTTTCCTTGCTTATATGCTTGTATTCTCAGCTGTAAGAAGATTCTTCCTTTTGTAGAATGCCCTCTTCGCCTGCGCTTTTCTACTGACTATTTCTTTCTTGCTTCGTCCATCGTAGGGAATTGTAACAAAGCTCTACTATATATACCCTAATAATGGGAATACGATAACGTAAGTAGTAAGCAAGTCATATTTTGATTTTTTCGTTTAGAATTAGTCGCTCATAATTTATTGTAACATTTTTATATTCTCAGGGAATATAAAGTAGTTTCATAAACATTATTTTCTCTCTCTCTCATAACAGTAGCAATCGTTGAAAATACGGATGCTACATTTCCATGTTTGAAATGCAAACGAGGGTCCCTGAAAATTACAGTATGATAACGTAAGTTGTGTTGTAGTAGTCGTAAGTTGACTTTTTTTCGAGACGAATTTCTCGTTTAAAAGCTACAGTATCATTATAAAATTTAACAGGGTACATAAAGTTGGTTGGCCAGCATTCTCAATAGTAGCAATCGTAGAAAACACCGAAAATTACCATTTTAAAACGTAAGTTGTGAGCTAGTGATCGTTTTTCTCCTTTTTCGCGAATAATTACTCGTTTAAAGGTTACGGTATAATTTTTAAAATCTCAGGGTATATAAAGTAGGCTTGTCGAGGCTCCATTAATGATGATGTAAGTTGTATCCTAGTCATTTTTTCATTTTTTCTCGCGGCGAATTTCTCGCTTATAAGTTACAGTAAGTGCCATTTTTAAATTTACCAGGTAGGTTTATAAAGCAGGTTTGTCAGCATCATCCTCTATGTCAAGAGTAACAATCGCCAAAAAAACGATGTTACATTTTCAATATTGAAATGGAGGCGAATACTAACAAAAGTCTACTTTATGTTCCTTGATAATTACAATGTGATAACGCATGTTATAAGGTAGTATTAGTAGTATTAGAAGTTATATTTTGATTTTTTTGTTACAAATTACTCTCTTAAAAGCTACAGAACCTATCATTTTATAATGTTCTGGGTATATAATGTAGGTTTGTCACAACTATCCTCTTTTTCAAAAGTAACAATCGTAAAAATACCGATCCTATAGTTTCAAGTTTGAAATAGAGTCGTGTACCAAAGTTCTATTGTATATACCCTTACATCTTCGAAATCATTGACGTTGCATGTATTTATATATGCATGAGGTTTGCAATAGAGTCGATTGTTAGCAAAGGTCCACCATATATTCCCTGAAAATTAAAAAAATGATATCATAAATTGTAAGCTTCATGATTCTAAATAATTTATATATTATTTATTGATAAGTTCTTCATTACGTGGCTGTTGCGCCGGCGAGATTTGTTCTATTTCAGCCCTCGAAGAAGTTACGCTGAATTTTTGCCAAATGCATCAGACTATGTACACGGGAGATTTTCGTGCTGCAACGTTTCACTGATTGCATAGAAAAAATAGAATAATTTGTGTGTGGCACTTTTTTCATTATTATTTTTCCACGCATAAAAAAGCGATAGTCTAGAGCATGAGGACACCATTAAGATGACCTCACTCCATCTCTTAGAAATTTGATGTCTGTTGCCACTCCGGTCGCTTTTTAAAAGGTTCTAGAAAATGTCCGTTGCGCGACGTTGAGTGCAGCGCTATTCACTTTTTTCCCAATATTTTGCAGTGTAATATTTGAAACATCAAGGAATAAAATATAACAGTTACGGATTTGATATATCACATTATTAAGAACATAAATCTTTTTCAATAGACCTGATTCAACCTGATTTCTACGTGAAATCCGGTTTGTTTTGCCCTACAGCGATGCGAGAGGCGACTTTGGTAAACCAATTTAAATGCGCGACGGGTGATAGCACATCCGGAGAACGACTTTAAGATCCTCTTTTGTTACATTCGTGGTCTAGAGGCAAGTTTATCGCAGTGACACTTATCAACTGTTTCAGCTGTTTGATATTTTGTCTTCCTGCCTTAGGAAGTACGAAAATTACTCCCAGGCGAGCGCTTGTGGAGGACAGGAAGGTCTGAACTGATAAAATCATTCCAGTATGATACTGGCACCGTGTCGAAAGTTCCTGTAGGATTGGGAAAACACATCCGGTGCGTTAAATTTATTTAGAGCTGCCACTTTGCTTCAGGAAACCATTAAAAAAAACGGGAAATAGCCTGTATTGCGGGAGATTTTTCGTGCTTTTTCCCTGAGAAATAGAAAAATGTATATTCTCGCTGAGGAGTAGCCCCCATTCACTTCTCAGTTGGCATGTTTCCTAATAGATCTTCGTTGTGGATATGACCTAAGAAGGCGTTTTATAATTTGGGATACATCTATTACCGCGAAAGAGATTCGTCGACCATAATGTGAATCTACAACTATTCCAATTCCTTCGTTTCCTTTGTATAATTACTGCGTCTTTCTTTCACGTGGCACATGATTTGAAAAAACAAGTCATAATAAAAAACTGAGGATTAATGGAGGAAGATATATTTACGTAATTCGTACCTGATGAAGTGATGAGACGCCGTTCCACTGCAATGAATATTTATATTTGCACAAAGGCTGTAGGAAATTATTAATTACTCCAAATCTGTTTTCAAACGTCCCAAATTTGTACCGCGATTTTATTGCATAAGGAAATGAGTTTCATTCTATGGCTTTCGTGAGAATATCATTTATGTTAGTTGGAGATGTATTTTATTTTTCATGCGTCATCCAATCTCACACAAATGAACACCAAAATGAAGGTATACATGCACAGAAAGTTTCATGACAAGTTAAGCTATATTCCGCCAAACTAAAGGGGCACGGTTTAAGTGGAAACTGATTCATTTTTGAGGTGATATATCACATTTATTTATTTGAGATGATTAGTCAGGATTTATTATTGTTGCCAATCGTAACTAAACGCTTTTACCAATAGCATGGCTGACAACAGGTTATAACTCCTCGTAAAATATAATGCCTAAAATACAATACTTCGTTTTGCGATTGTTTTAAATGATAAATAGTCCCATGATTTCCTTGCAAGATTAAATTAATTTATATGCTGGATAAGTCGAATGGCATGTCGCTTTTTCCGTCTCTGAAGCCGTCGCTGAAATCGATTTTTAGCCAATCAGAACAAAGTATTGGGCGATTGTAACGCCACTGTCGGATTTGAATGGAAGAAGAGTGTAAAAAAGGAAGTGGAAACGCAGTTTAGCAGAAAATGAAAAGAAAGAGTGATGGAAAATGGGACGGAAATAATGATCATGTGATGTTTAAAAAATTATGCATACAATTCTTCGGTTCCGGAAAGCCATTGCTGAAGTAATCACGCAGAGTTAAGGATAAAAATCATCGCATGATTCGGGTTTACCATTCTAAATCTCAGACTTTGAACATGGTAGTCTTGCAATTTAGTATTAAGGTGTAGAAGTTGACTTAATTAAGTTTTTTTAGCTCCTAGAATCCAATTTCAAATCAATACTTATCTTCTCTTGCCCAGAAAATTAGGAAAAATTCAACATTTAAAGTCTCACTCTACATTTTATTTTAAATCAAAAATTCAAAGGAAGTCTATGAAATACTCTACCTCTAAGTGCAAAAATTTCTTGGTATAAAACATTTAAATAAAATTTAAGAACTTATTATAATTTTCCCCTGTAACAATTATGGAGCAGCTAAAATGCATTAAGAATCGTGCGAGTAAAAAATGACTTCACTTAGAGTTTAGAAATGTGTCGAAGTGCGAATATTCTTTCAAAAACCTTATTAAACGGTCAAATAGTTGCTCAATTGGCTCTGTACACAAGCAACTTTTTTCCTTTTTGTGTGAGCATGCTGATGAGAAAGACCTTTAGTTTGAACACCGCAATCATATTTTTTTCAGATTTGCCACAAAGTTATCTTTTTTCATCTTTCCAAGACTGAATGACTTAGAATGAACATAGTAAATCCAGGAAGAGATCATTCTTAATGAAAAGAGCTATTAAATGGTTCGAGATAGTAGTGACCAAAACCACATTACCAAATTCCACAAGCCACCGCTACGCCATTCTTTAAGTAATAACTGGTCTTCCATTTCCACGAAGAGTGCGGTTGCCGTGTTGATATTATTCGCTGGTCACAGCTTCTGAATCTAAATATGACCTATCCTCGGTTAATCCCGCAATTTATTAACCCATCTAGCCGCACGTCGTTTTTCCTCGTTGGCTATTAAGCGGCGTGAACAGACAACGGGAGGAAGGAGGAAAGATGTTGAAATACTTATTTCTGTCACGGGTGTATAAGCAATGCCTCGATTTTGAATATTATGTACAAATCGACTGAAGACTATTGCAAAGATTGTGCTTATTACTCAATGAAAAAATAGGGACGGTAATCTTACAAATGGGAATGAGAATTCGTCTACTTTATTTCAACTTATTCCTTTACTTAACTTATAACATTAGCTTTGTTTCTTTTCGATTTGCCCATACGTGTACAATGCTTTCCCAGTTTCATGTCAGAAATCGAAAAATTATGACTCGATTATGAAAAATATACTGTATTGATTGTTTACAGGACAAAGTATGGAGGATATATTCCTTTGATATAGTACTCTATAATATACGCATGTCGTGTAAATTCAAATGCTATGTCTAAAAATATTTCTATGTGCGCATGACCTTTTTGTAAATGATGGTAGCCACAAAACAGGTTCTCTTTACTGGCCTCATAAAGCAACTCCAGTACATATGTAATTAAGTTATGTTTCGAGTAATAAAACTATTTTTTAAATTATTATTACTTATTACTTTGGAGCGCACAGAAAATACGTGGTTCATGGTCTCGGAGCGTATTGAGTGGAACAATTTGCCTTTCCCAAATTTATAAATTAATTTTTAATATTTCACAAATTTCCTCGTAAATTTCATTTATGGTACACTCGTTGCAAGGGGCGACTTTTTATTCTGATATTCTCAAATACGACACCGTATTCAATCGCATAGGAGGTTAATGGCTGACGTTGAATACATTTAATAGCAGCAGTACTCTTGCCCAAGAGCGTAAAGTATACGAGATGTAAATAATGGCATGAGCTGCGGTGAGTTTATTTGGCCATGATAAAATAACACAAATGGTAATTTCCACAATTTTTATTCAAGTGTGGAAATTACCATTTGTATTATTTTATCATGGATATATCGAACTTCCACAGAATCGAGCATGAAACGATTTTATACGAGTAAATTTGGGTTATGGATAGTGTACATATTTTTCCGGGTGTCATGAATTCCATATGCTATATAAAAGTGAAACTATGTTTTGGTCTTACTAGGCATTCATATCGATTACAATGAAAACGGGATTCAAATTAATTCAGTATGGAATAATTTGGCATAGGTCTAGAAATTACTATTAGAGCTTTGATTTTAATAGGCGTTTTCAATGGCTCGGAAAATGCTAATGATTGACCAATTCCTAGCTACATCTGTAAAAAAAGAGAGTACCTATTTCTGAATTAAATTATAATAATATGAGAAAAAAAGTTCTTTCTTCTGTATAAGAGTGGTAAAAGCTATCAATTTGCCTTTGTTTAGTTCAAACTTTAGCGTTAGTTTTGAATAAAATAACACGCAGCTGCACTTTACTACCACCTATTATATCTATTATCTCATTTGGATGTTGCACGAATGTAAGGTAGGTACTCAGAACAAGATTTCGACGCTTCAGAATTTACATATCGAGGTCAGATGGCCAAATTAGGGCACGTTGATCGTGTATTATATACGAAATAAATATCAGTGATGGTTGTTTTCCGGGTTACGTTCGCGTTCTGCACATATCGGTGGCGACGTTTTTCCTACTATGCAGCTATCTTCCTCAAATCTTTTCGCACAAACTTCATGGAAAGGATATTTCGCCCATTATTTTAACCTCTCCTTTTTAATTGAGAGAAATCATAATACATTGTGCGATACAACACTTATTTTTTGCTGAATTTTTCACGAGGCAGCAACGCATCGTGAGACAAGTTTCTCCACTATGTACAGCCGTTACTGTCAATTCAATGCGGAACGGACTTATAGCATTAAAAAAAAAAGAGTCGCGATGTGGTTAGCGTGTTTTCCGTATGTTCCACCCATGTTTTCGAAGGATTTTTCCCCTGTGCTGAACGGTTGTTTTACCATTCGGAAATTCATTCGAAAAGCTATCTCCGTAGTAGGTAAGTAACTGCGCAGTTTAATTTTTCCCTCTTCCTCCTTCGTAGCCCGAAAGCGCTTGCAAAGCCGCACATAAAACTCTGATGAAAAAGAATAGAAAAAAATACGCCGGTAGCGAATGCGATGCTGGAGAAGCTAGCGAGCCCAGAGAGAGGTCGTGTTTACTCAGGAAGCGGCGATCGCAGCGCCGACCCGGTGACCACCATTAGATTGAACTGCCCTCGCCGATCTGCGCTCACAAATCCACGAACTCGAGCGGAGGGATATTTTTTTAAGCTCCAATTTTACTCCATTTTTGTACGCGAAAAATCGCGAGAGGCACACCGATTATTCAAATCGTTGACCGTTGCCGCGGCGGCCACTGCCGGCTACCATGGCCATCATTTTCGGGGCTCCCTCTCCCTATCTCTTCCTCGAACTGATTTGTGCCCGTCGCCCGGTAGCGACCGCAGAGTTTCCCGCCATAGCACGGCATAGAGGAGTGGCGGAGGGCGGTTTGGTGTGGCTGGCGGCGGTGTGTAGATGGTGGTGGTGGCGGTGGTGTTGGGGAGTAGTTGAATTGGGATCGCCGGTATGGTGTTGTGTTTCTGGGTTTGTGTGAGTGTGTGTTTTGAAGGTCAGGAGTGGTGGGGAGGAATGATTGGAGGTCGGCCGTCTCACTTTCAATTTTTTACGTCGCCTCCCTTCTTCCCCATCTGCTATTTTCACATTCCACTTCGCGAGCAATAATGTTTGGTTATCCTCCTCCTCGTGAGTCAGCCGTAATCCAGCGGTTAGGTTAGCCTACTTCCATGCGAAAGGCTCAGGATTGAATCTCAAGATCAACAATCGTTTATTCCACGAGTATCGTAACGACAGATATAAAATATACAGCCCTTAAACAAAATAACAAACAATATAATCGTGGAGCTGTTTAGCCTGTCGCCTCTTCAGCTTTACTGGGGTTGAACACTGTTGAATACGGGAATGGCATTGGCCCGCCATTCACCCTGAGGACGGCGGGGAACCCGTAAAACCATTGTCAGGCCATCAAAGAACGATAATCAGCTTAAAATATCAACATTCCAAATATACATACTATGGTTCGCTCGTATTTCTCTTGATTGATGATCCGAAGGTCCAAATGCACAGCCAAAATGGCTGTCTCCTGGAAATAACACTACGATTCTCACCTGTGGTACATTTTGATACATTGCACGCGCTCACCTGTCCCTTTCTTTCCCCACTGTAATACTGTTTTGTCCCCAAGGTTATACTGCTCCCTTAAACGTGTTATGTCATTTGTCCCCTTAGTGCGCATTAAACGCACAATAAAAACCGCAGAATAGGTGGTATATATACTCACCGTCAGGTGGACCATTGCCTAATTATTTTGGGATCATATTTGTGGGCGGACGAACGAACGATTCCAAATTCTCTATTCCGCGAATATCCTCAAGTCATGCGTTGTCACCTGCCGCGCTTTTGAATGAGTTTTCATAAGACACTAGTGGCGTCGCTGACGGGCCAAGCGATCCGGAATTCATGGATAAATTAGCTATTATCAGGGCTTCTAGCAAAACATTGTTTGTTCGTGATATGAGAAGAATATGAGAAGAGGAAGTTCTTTTTTCTGTATAGAAATACGAGTGGTAAAAGCTGTCTTTAAGTCATCGTCAAGTTTAGAATAAAGTGTTACTTTTGAATAAAATAAAATGAATCTGTAACTTATTACTACCTATGTTATCTATCATCTCATTTGGATGTTGCACGACTACAAGGCACTAATATCTAGGATATTCGGCGGTTCAAAATTTACTTATTGAGGTCTGACGGCTAAATTAGGACATGATATGGCACCTGATGATATTATCAAACAAGTTCATAACTGTTTAATGTTATTCCTCGCGAGGGCAAATACTCGAATACAAAATGTTGGGTGAGAACAGGAGAAAATACTGAGCACTCATCGCCACGCCGCGTATTGCATTTTGCTATATTTCGTGTTATGATAGGTGTATCTTCAGAGATTTGTGTCACCTACTGATAAATATATTGAATGAAAGCTAAGAAGGTGAACGAAATCTTCACATGGCAATGAGAAATAAATAATAAAATTTCATCATTGGGCTCTGATTCGCATTAACTTCGTGAAATGATATTGTCATCGTCATATGTATTATAAAAAATAAAAGAACGAAATTACTTTTTTCGAATAAGTTTTTATCGACAATTATGGCACCTAGTGAACATGAAAGTACTTCCGACTTTGTGAAAAGTAAGATAGATTAAAAAGTAAACTTCTTTGTATTCCTTACGGTAATTAATAAAAAAAACTCTACCGGCTTTATTATTTCCCACCATGGTCCAACCTGTCGAAGCCATGGTCGGAAATAAATTATTAGTGTGGTGCGTACAGAGCGAATTTTCTTTCCAATAGAGAGATATATTTGGGGTATCCTAGGGGCCCATGCCCAGGGAGCTTAAGCACCTCCCAAAATTTTTTCAACCTTCCCAAAAATATTGTTGTTTTCGACTAACTAAAAACAGGGCAAGTTGGCTTTTAAGTGATAAAAAACTTGAAATAAAAAAAGTTCACTTACATAAAAATTATCCTCGCCCGAAATAGATTTCTCTCTTTATTTTTGGCCAAGACGCTACCTGAAAAAAAGAAAATAATGTTTAAAATGACGTAACCTTGTCGGAATCATTTCAATGAATCAGGTGCTCGGGCATGGCCAAGACGTAGTGGTTCTGCGAAATGCATATTATTATTAGTTTACATTTACATGTGAAATACCATAGAGTGCCCTGATTTAAAATGAGTAAACCTAACTGTAAATTGATCCCTTACCATCAACGATCCATCATTTTAAGTTATTGCTAGGCACTGTAAGCTTAGGTACGACTGAGAGATAGGCGCAAACCCAAAGAAACTACGTAAATCAATCTGACAATTATTACTGAATTTTCCGGAAGTTTCGATCCCTTTCGTCATCGAGATTAGGCTTTGGATTGGGGCCAAACCATGGTTAGAGTTGATAATGGTAGTCCACTCAGGGCCTGATTCTTTATTAAATTCGTGAAATGATATTTTGACAGCCTTATGCTTAATGTATTAAAGACCGGAATTACTTTAAGCTTTTAACGACAATTATGGCACCTAGCGAACATGAAAACACTTCCGACTTTGTGACAACTACTTTTAATGAGACTTAACGTTTGATTATCTTGAAGTCGGGGCAATATGAAAAACATTCGCAGATTGCCTCATCACCTCTTCGTTTGGGAAAACTGAATTCCAGTCGTCTTGAGATAAGGTGAATCGTTGCTATCTTATCATCCGACGCTCTTTCCTCCTCGTTGTTTCCGTTTCCGTCTCAGACTTTCCTCACAGTTTTTCCTTTTGCCCTGGCATAGAGCTACGTTTAGGGGCTTATCCCGATGTTTTTAACGACTGATTGTGGAAAATACCTATACACTATTCAATGTACCCTCATGCTTCATATCTAATGTGGGAGGAAAGTATCTCTGTCAGGGGTGCCGATTTACAAAAAATATTGGGGGGGCCCAAACCGGGGATCTTGCCCTGTGAATTTGTATAAGTAGTGAGTTTTACGTTTTCTAAGCATTTTAGTGGAGTTATATGATCAAAATTCGAACCCTGATCACTCGAATCTCGATATCTGGACACTCCGGGGAAAATCGACAAGCCTGACCCATTTTTTCCTCACGCCCATAACGAATTTTTGAGGGGGCTTGAGCCGCCGCCGTCGCGATCGGAGCCCGCCGACGCCTCAGGGAAAGGAAGGGGATGGAAGGGAAAGGAATAGGGATAAAACACCCCAGCGCTATGGAAGCGAAGGGGGCCCTACCTAGCGAAACCATGCGTACGCAATTTCTCTACCACCATCCCGGGGAGATTTTTCTATGAGGAAGAAAAATCCCAATGAGAGGGACAGTGGGAAGTTATGAGAGACAGTTTGGACATAATAATACTTTGTAATACGTACATTCTTTTTGAAACACTTTAGTGGGCAAATATTTGGGTCTATCATACGGGACAGCCTCTTCCACACCGCCCGGTGATTCATAAATATAAAAAAGAATATCGTGGTAAGATGAGAGCTGCACAATTGAGTGGTGGTCTGGAGCTTTCCGCTGCGCTGTGGTAGAAGATTTTATCCGACATGAAAAAGCGTTAAGGAGCTCCATGGCCGTGCGGTTTTGTTCTTTTGGGTTCGGAATGTGACCTTTTTTTGTTCCTCCCGTATCACAGCGCAATATAATCGTGGAAAACATCGGTGCTCGGACTCCGCGCAGTTAGATAGGAATGCTGCTCGATGGTTCCATCTCCCAGCTTCCAATTCTTTTTTCGAGGCTGGAAAATGACGTCTATAATAATGCGAGAGGCAGTAGCCCTTTCAGACGGGAGGATCTTTCGGTGATGATGCGGAATCGTTTTCTTCACGGAAACAATGCGCTCATTCCAGGAAGCAACCGTCATTTTTTCTCGAGAGTAAAAAAAATCTCTCTCCCCCCCTTCGTAATTGTTTGCTCGCTTTGGAGTCCTTGTTGCAGTTAGGTTATTGAAGTCGTCTCAGGCAGGAAGCGCGTATTTTTTTAGGTGTTTTTCCACATGATGCTCAACTTAGCTCATATTACCACACCATTGACCAAGAATGAGGTAATTCATTGTATTTCCAAATGCCCAAAAAATTTTGTAATAACCAGTAACGTCATGGAAAAATTATCAGTGCCGGAACGCACTTCCCTTAACTTTATTTAGAAGTGAAATAATACTCTGTTTGTTATTTTTATTGCAAGTTATTATTCACAGTTTATTGCAAACTTTTTTGTTTTGGTTACTAATGGGAGAAATTTTAAGGCAACAAAATTGGCAAAAGTGTTATTTGACTATTATGCCTTTTCTTATGTCACTATGACACCACTGGTAATAACATTCCTAGAGAAGAACTATGAGCGAAATGTTTAGGTACATGTAGAATGTATCGAGAGGTGGTGATGATTGGTTTTCAATTTCATACAGAATTTGAATTGGTATGATTACTGAAAACATACTTGTAAATACTCTTTGCTAGTATGAGATATTATTTTCTTTTCCTCAAAGTATTGTTTGGCGACGCTTTGACTCCGGAGAGTTTCCACGTTGCATTCAATTGCCAAATTTAAATTTGCGGCTAATAAACCGCTGTATATCTAATGACTCTTTATATGAGACCCTCATATAAAGTGGCTATTTACGATGGCATAAAATTCCAAGCTATTCATCTCTACACAGGACGCAGAGCTCACCCAGGGGATGAGCGAAAATGCAGTACACTTACGACTCAATACGAATCATACAGGTGAAATTTAATTTATCCGTGGAGAAATACAATGTGTACTAACTTATATGATCAAATGAATAATATAGACTTAGAAATAAACTTTAGAATCTAATTCTTTTACGAAAAAATGCGATCATTCCAGGAAGCAACTGCCACATCATTTCTGGAGAGTAAAAAATATAGTCTTTGGCCATTTATTTAATAGTTATTTTTCCATAATACTAAACTCGGCTCCAATAGGAGGTACATGAATTATCAAGTCGTGCACCATTCATTGCATTTAAAAGGGTCCAAATAATTGAGGGAAATTTTAGCGAATAACCCCTGCACCGCCTATACATATTACTTCAAAATCATTTGCATTTTTCATTCAACCACATTTTCGTTCATCCTGTGGTTATACTCCAATGCGTGTCACCAAAAGTAACTTAAACTTGGTTGCCGATTTATTTTTTCCATGCAACTTGCCTCTATGACAGCAAAAAATTTCTTCCGCGGTTAAAACCACCCAGTTCCACTTCTCAATGCGGTATTTAGCGCCGTTTATAGAAGGTATCGCGTACAACTAAAAGTACTTTGGGAAAATAACATGCCTGTATATGGCTATAAAGAACCATGAATAAGTGAAAGAACTGGCAATATAAGAATAAAAACGAACAAAACTTTGTTTTAATCCACCAATTCAAACAAAAAATTGGTGGATTAAAACAAAGTTTTGTTCGTTTTTATTCTCTGAAATGAACTTCCACAAAGTTGAGCCTGTAACTATAGAGATTTACTGGCAATATATTGGAGAAAATGAAGTAATGTGGTGAAATATTAAGATTGTAACTTCAACAATTATTTCTTTTTTCTCAAAGTATTTTTGGCGATGCTTTGACTCTTGAGACCCCACTTGCATTCGATTTCCAAATTGAAATTTGCGGCTAATACACCACTGCATATCTAATGCCAAGGTTTTATATAATTGAAATAAATGGGAAAATGCAATAAAAATCATAAAATGGCACTGTATAGGCTACCTATAGATATGATGCACGATTTGAGCTTGTGGGATGGCAGATAAAAATCCATTTCCGAATCAAACAGAAACTCGCTTTATTGAAATTCAATTTGGAGAAAATAATTTGCGTGAAATATATAACTGTTGCTAAAATCCCTGGGTTAAAGACATTGGAAAAGTTATTAATCAGACGTTTCAATTTGACACGAAAAACATTTCTATTTTCTGTCTGCAGAATTGTTAAAAGCTCCCAATTAATACACCTTCCTGATGAACAGGTAGTATTCGCAGCGGCCGTAGTCTCAATGCATCTCTATATTTTTTACCTCGATTCCTCTCTTCCAATTCCTGTGTCAGCTCTTTTAAGGCCAGTGTTGGTCCTAATTGCCCCTGGCACTCACACCTTGCGGCGGATCGCGGGCGGGGAACGCACGTACGTACCCAGGTGGAGGTGAACATCTCGCGACCGACCCGCTGTCGACGGTAAACGAACCGGAATCAGCGCCCCATTCAACAGACGGCGGACACTTTTGCGAAGTCGCAAATTGAGTCTCCGCGGGAGAGAGAGGGCGCTTCGCGGGGCGAGGCGAGGCGACGCGACATAGCCCCTCGCAGCGTTGAATGGGGCCCTCTCGCCAGCCAATGGGAGACGGAGACGCAAAATTCCCGTCAGCCGTTGCCCGAATTGACCGCCGCCTGGTGTTGGGGCGTTGTTATGTATCCCCCCCACGTGTCTCCCTGCGGCTCAGGCCAGACTTTCCACGGAAGGTCCTTAAAACCAATTAGAGCGGACGTTTTATTAACGGCACTGCTGCCCTGCCCGTATATATACCCCTTTTTATCGCGACGTCAGGATAATAAACACCCTTCCACATGACCCTTCGTGCCCATCCCCTCAATGCACTAATCCCGCTCCCGAATAAACCTCCCCTACCCCTCCCCCTTTCCCTTCTCCGAAACCCTAGAACAGTGTTGCCAACCGGTGGGGATGACTTTTACGCACGGCGGGTGGTGTAATTAAGGGCAGCCAGGTTGTTTTAGGGCTTTTTTTTTGTCTCCTGTATTTCGTGTCACTTGGGAGCGAGAGGGAGTGGGGGAGAAGGGCGAAAACCACTAAAAAGGTTTCCACGGTATACAATGGCCGCGAATGATTTTATGCAGTCAACATTTTAGGGTGAAAAATGAAAACGGAAATGACCTTCGTTGAAAAACATACTTCATCGGTTTAATCCGTTGTTGTTTTCTATACCACTTCGTTTTGATTTTCGATGGATTGCAAACTATTCAGAAAATGTCATAAAATTGTTCTTAAGTATTGAATTTTTGGTCAAAATTACTCAGTATATTGTCGCTAAAATAATAACCTAACACTTAATTTGGTGTAATCCCGTAACCGGAAAGGTAGACTAAACAGTCATCACTTTATGTTAACTTCGTTTAACCTTCGGCAATGAAGAACTGTCTCAACACCTTTCATCGTTTTGAGGTCTTACAAATGGCTATTGGCGGAGAGAATACGAATTATATTTGACATTATTAAGTACCTACCTATATTATTTTACTGCATTGAAATGGTTTTATTACATGCCATGTAAATTATATTTAAAAGCCTATTCTTTTTACCTTTTTCACTTTCGAATGATTAAAAGCAGGAGCTATAATCCACTGACTTAATAAAATACTTGGATGATGAGTTATTGAATCGATCTTTTTATTATCAAAGATACGGAACATTTTTATGCATTAAAAATGCCAATTATATCAACCATACTACAGAGTGTCTTATTAGATTTGACTTTTTATTCCAAATTGACTCACTTTTAAGCGTTTTATTGGTATACTGATACTTAATTCAATCCTTAAGAGTAGTAAAACAAGGAGACGATCGCTCATTCGCTCACACCTTAATATTTACAACCATTATCAATCATCGCCTTTAATATTCATCTTTGTATATAAATTGTTGGATTATTCATTTCACATGCATTAAATATGACTCCTTGAATTGTCCACCACATTGCCCTTACTTCCATTCTTCCATCATTATTACTGAATTTCATTTTTGTATCTCTGAGAACTTTTTCACCCACGGTTCTATCAATGAACGGCTTTTCATTAGGATTGTGTCAAATGCGAGCGGTCAGCTGAAAGCCAACCGCATCATTCCGTTGTCCGGGGTTCAAATTCAAGCGGTGGCGAAGGCTACCGAGGAACCCTTTTTTGAGTAGTGCATAAGGTAATTCCTTCCGCGGGAAGAGACGTCAAACTTGGTCTTGAAAGCGTAGTCAATTTTGTTTAGAGCAAGTCGACGCCGGGTTTATCTCCACCCATATTTTTCCTACCCTCCCTTCATGCTGATGCTTTTGCTGTCAGTACCTCACACCTAATACATATAAAACCTATACCATGCCTAACTTTTTTGTTCATCTCAAAAATTTTAAATCTCCAAAACGTGAGTTTTAGAAAATTTTCACAGAACATTAACGAGTGGATGTTAAATGATAAATATTCCGTCAAAAGACATTTTTATTATGGATTTCATAGGCCAATGTTTAAGTTCCTCTTACACAATCATTTCCTCTTCCGTTTGGCCTTCTTGAAGAATTGTACTTTTCTTGCGCGATGCTCGTTGGGTACGTGGTTGCCTTGTAAAACGTGTTTTAACGGCTTGAGGTCGGTTCACGGGCTGTCACCGTCGCGTAAATTGTCGTTCGCATGCATCCACATCCACCTGCATTAATCCCGTAATAGGAGATGTCATTTGCGGGCCTGAAACTACTCGAGGGCAGAGAAGTAGGTCGTCTTCAATACATGGTGTTATTAGTGCAGCATTACAAGTGAAAGAAAATTTCTACGATATGGTCACTAGTTTCTGCGTACTAACTTTATTGATGATAAAATCCCGTGCTTGTTATAAAAACATTGGATAGGAATACTGCGTTGTATTAGAAATTGGAAAAAATAATAACAATAGGATGAATGATTGCAAATAAGCGTTCTTACAGCGTAATCATCTACATCATAATTTGGCAACAATCTTAAAATTGGTTCGACGTAGCTCTCCATTCCTCTCTCCTATCTGCTAGCTTTTCCATAGCGACGTATTTATTCTCTTTTACATCCTTTATAACCTGTCCTATGTCACTCATTCGGGGCCGTCCCTTGCCCTTCTTCCCTTCAAAACTATCTGCTATGATTGTTTTCATCAGGCCATCATGTCACATAATGTGGCCAACTAAGTTGTCCCGTCTTCTGCTTAAGGGTTTTAAAAGACTTCTCTTTCCTCCCACTATTCTTAGCATTTCCTCATTACTTACACGGTCGATTCATTTTATCTTCATCGTTCTTCGGTAACACCACAGCACGAATACTTCAACTCTTGACTTCTCTGCTACTATCAACGTCCAAGCCTCGCTTCCATAGAGAGACTGATAATGTCATGTAAATTTAATTTGAACGTGTTGCAACAATTTGAGGGAAAAATCACCGCTAATGCTAATAATGGAACTATATCTAGCTGAATGGTTTGTCAAAGATTAATCAGGGGAAAAGGATAACTTGTTGCCCTATTTCATTGCAGTGAATGTGACAGTGACCTTCGGAAATTTCGAGAAGGGAAACGTCAAGTTTGAAATAATTCACGCGTCATGGTGACTTGCGGAAAGCGATGTTTACATTTCGTCATTAACTCCTCGAATACCAACAAGGGCGGATCCAGGATATTTTTCTGGGGGGGGGGGCACATAAAACTCACGGGAAAACGGTCTTATCATACTTGAGATTAAAAACTACATACAATAATTACTGTACGAAATATTGTCTTTATTTTAATATGAGTTATTAATATGAAATTGAACAATTGAGTATCCGTAATAGTACACAAAATAAAACGAACGTAATGACAACCGTGTACAAATTCTTGTCTATTTCTACGAGTCTTGGGGGGGGGGCACGTGCCCCCGTGCCCTCCACCTAAATCCGCCTATGAAATCCAACATTTCCGCTCGCTTGACCTCTAGAGGCATTCTGAAATTTCCCTCCTTACATGAAGAAAGGATGTTTATAGAACTTAGAAAGTCGGCATTATTGAGTATCGTTGCAGTAAATTTTCGACCCTGACGTTGCTTTGGTATTTGCGGTCGGGAAGCTGCCGGATGAGAGGGGAAAAGCGACAGTTTGCGTTGCGAACGGAAATTAAATGGCGTCCTCAGACGCCGTCGCACAACGTCCGCTAGATTGCGCCTTTTTTTCCCGCGCTATTCTTCTTCTCGGTAGGTACGCGTTTTCTCGACTTGAAAAACGGTCTGGAGGCGCGAGACTTTTAACATCCGCGTGTAGGAAATGGAGAAAAAAGCTTGTCTATCAAGCGATAAATAGTCAAAGAAAATTGACCTCACTTGAATGTGGAAATGAAGTGTTTGCTCGATTGCTGTTCATCGTGTGCTGTGTAAGAAATCGGATAGAACTTATTTAGGTGGTATATGAAACAAGTTGGTCAAATAAAGATGGACATTACAATTAGGAAGAAATCTTGAATGAAAAGTGATAGCATTAATATTGCCCCTCCACTGGCGTAGAGAAAATATAATTCCATATTCCATTTTGCTGCACCTCGTCCTGGGACATATCTAACGTTATTTTGGGCCTGAATTAAATATTATCTGGTTAATTAGATGTTAAAAAACAACTTTAGCGATTTCTGTGAATCATGCTTCTCTACGACTCTATCATCTATCAGGAAGCACTGAACTAGTTGAAGTAACGACATTTCATTCGGCCAAGTGGCAAAAAACGCAAACGTCAATATTATTCAATACGCCAGGACCAAGGATCACAATAATAAAATAGCCGATAATAACTTATAAAATTATTGGCGAAAGATCCCATTTGGTTCGGAAACTGTAGGTTAAACCTAAGGCTACATTCACTGCAAGGTGGACGACCACTAGAGCGTTGAAATGGTTACACAGATGTTGAACGAATTAGCTTGATGGCCGCAAGAGACTTGGAGGCTTTGCGCTAGGCTTAGATTGCTCGAGTAATTGAGAATGGATATATTTCAGAGCGACACGGAGAACATTATATTAGAACCCCACAACATTTCCTGGTCCAACAAAAACGATAAATCAAGAGAGATATTTTGCGGGATAGGTAGTTATATATGGGACTTCGTTTTTCCCCCAGAACCATAAAGGAGTTTAATAAATGCTATTCGTAATTTCGTTAGAGCGTTTCCTTTTCGTGTGTAAACGACTGGTGCCCTTACACCGCCCGCCAGGCGCCTATTTAGGTGGCTTGCGGAAAAGTTATAAAATGTAGGCTTGGGCGCAGCTAGGAATCAAGGCTGGGGGGTTTAGGTGCAACTAATACCGGGGTGTGTGGGGTTATGGAATACCCACGAGGATAAGCGGTAGGTGCGAGATTAATAAACTGCGAAATTTTAAGATAAATTGTTCAAAATGGTGAGTTTTACAGCTTTCTGAGGGATATTTCTTTAATCCTTACACTATTCTATCAGTAATATCAATCCAATTAAGTAAAATGGATTAAACGTAAAAATTTCTCTGAGCTCCGGGGGGGAGGGGTTTATCGCCCAAACCCCCACCCCCCTCGCTGCGCCACTGGATGTAGATGTAGAGCCTCCGCGAGGCAGCCTGATCATCGGTTTCATCGACGACTCTTATTACGCTCCATTCGGCCTCAGAGGCGCACTGCACCTCGGCGAATCTTGCAAACGTCATCGCTTCGGCGACCACCCATCCACCTCGCCGATGCACTTTCGCGATGAATAGTTCGTCGACCGCCGCACAGGCAACTGCATCCTGTCCCTCTCTCACTCTCTCTATCGAGTTGCAACGATCGCGAAAGTATGCGGTGGGGAGGTATCGCTGCACTTTCTTCCGTGGACCCGAACCATACTAAGAGGGATGGCTGAAGCGAAGATTTCTGCTTCATTAAGTCGATTAATAAGGTGGATAAAACGAGGACGGGTAGCAAGGAAGGGGAGGGTGGTCTCGCTTGAAAGCAAGACGGAAAAGACGACGACAAACACGAGCGCTCTCTCGATGTCTGTAGGCGGACGACTTCATCGCTCCCTGAAGGATATCGATAGCACCCAACGATGTTAAGGTATGGTCTTCTCTTGTTTCATTGCCTGCGCGCTGGAGTTCCAATCTTCAAGTGTAGAGACTCCAGGTTCCCACGTTGGGGTAGATTCATCTACATCTACATCGATCTATACAGTACCCCGCTATCCGCCTCAATAGGTGAGTGGAGAGGGGTGCTAGAACACCAGCTGTCGACAAATAAAAAGGAAAAGGTCTTGCAAAATTACATGCAATTGCATATTCGTCGCTGCGAATTCTTATCTGTGAATCAGATTCTTGGTCACTCGTGTATAAGTATATGCAATACCAAGGTGGCGTATATTCTTACATCTACGTGCAACCCGGGAAGCCGCCTCAATAGGTGTACGGTGGAGGGCGTTTGAACAGCAGCCGTTTAGGCATACAAACGAAATTACGCTAAGCATTTATTTATATCCTATCCTTGAGTGGAATGTTAGTTCCGAGTAAAAAAACTGCATGTTATGAGCTATTTGTGTGCGTTTCAATAGTTTTCCTCCGCCTTAATCAACCGCATGCTATTTTTTTATATATGATACTGCTTTGAAAAAAGAAAGGAAATTGCACGTTATAATGATTTGCTGGACTGCGTTACGTTAGGTGCGTGCTATTCACATTCACTCTCATTCGTCAAAGTAGTAAAAACAATTCTAAATCTACATACTATCCCGCAAGCCGCCTTAATAGACGTGTGGCGGGGGGTGTAAGGACACCAGCCGTTAGCAGATGAAAAATAAATGCTCTAACGAAGTGCCAAACGGTATTTATTAAAGTCCTTTATGGTTGGGGGAAAAAGAGTTCCCATTATCTATCCGTTCGGCAAAATAATCGTTTCCGTCGGACCTGGCAGTACGTTGGGGTTCTAATATGATGTTCTTAGTGTCGCTGTGAAAGATATCTCTCTATCTCTTTTCAGTTGCTCAAACAATCTAAGCCCAGCGCGTTCATGTAACTGCGCTTATGATGGCTGTGGAGTAATCAAAAGCTATGGCTACTGTTGAAACTAACTTTATTATTACTGTGGGAAATGGGTAAATTTCCCTTATTAAATTATTGGTACTCGATTTCACTAAAATCTTGTTACTTTGAAGTCTTCGTGAGTATAAATTTTAATGGAGATAAATATTTTCATAATTGAAATAAATAGTATAGAATCAACCGCTTTCGTCGTAATAAGCCAAGTAGACCCATCACATGATCGCGGATTTTACCATTTCAATGTCGATCGTACGCGCAGAAGCCAAAAATCGTTTATTTATTTATAATTGTTATAAAAGTTGAATGACTACTAAGTACAAACTCGTCCATGCGAATATTATTTCACTGATTAGTGTCTTGGATTACAGGTGTTAAAGATTTAAATACAAATTTTTGCCAACGATTCGGTATATTTATACACCTTCATCAGGGCTATGAATGAATATGAGGATATGAATTTGATGTACAAAGGCATAAAAGGTTATTGCAACGTTTTTTACAATATAAAATTTAAAAAAGAAGTCATTTGTAAATAAACCAAAAAGAAGAGAGTGAATTCGTTTTATTTTTTTAGTTTAATATCGTGAAACACATTGCAATAACCTTTTATGCTTGAACGTATCAAATATATGTACTCATATTCATTCATAGCCTTGATGAAGGTGTACCTATACATACATCAAAACTTTGGCGAAAATTTGCATTTAAAATTATTTCAGATCTATATTTCAAGACCCTAAAAAACGTTAAACATAGAGCTCATAAGAGAGAAAAAAAATACTATCAAGTTTGATTACGATCATTCGTTAGTAAACCGGTATGGGAAAGACGTGTGCGATGTAACATGCATTCACTTTGGATGATTCACTGGCGGTGTTTTAAGTTTTAATACTGGAATGAAATCTTATAATGCACATCCTCCCTTCGTTTTCTACACCTCTTGTGTCAGTCCTTCTCATATCCTCGCACCGAGTCGTTACTGTACTTGTCCCTTCATCTCCATAAATCTCATTTTTTTCCCATCCCGGCTCCTGCCCCATTCAGAGTCTCATCCGCCACCTTTTAACGTCGAGCGGAAGTTTAGAACACGGCGTAATTGTTCCCGGAGTGGTCTCCGCTTCCTTCGCCGTCCGATTGATTGCTCGCCGTGCTCAACTTCGCCTGCTCAATGAAGATCGATTCAGCGGGTCTCGGCTCGATGGGTAGTGGCATCTGCTGGTGCGGTGAAAAAAATCGGTGACTGGGGAATCATTAATTGAACACTCGTTCATTATTCCGTCCTGGCTAACATTGTAAGGGAAGTCGTAGACTGCCGTAATATTTCCCCGAAGAAAGACGCTCTCGGATATAAAGGTGCGGAAAATATCGCCTTCTTTCGAATATACATTATTTTTAACAAGTATTCGTTGCAAGATAAAAGTTGGTGGGGAAAAACTTGAGCAAGTGGAGCAATTCAACTATTTGGGCGGGACATCAGAGGAAAACGTATACAGCGGTTAGGACATTGGGAAGAGAATTGCGGTGCGGAAAATATTGCCTTCGGTAGGAAAAATATAATTTTGAAGAAGTATCGTTGTTACATTAGAAATAAAAAATTGGAGGGGAAAAACATGAGCTGGTAAAGAAATTAAACTGTTTAGGGAGCACATTAGTGGAAAACGGATAAAGCTGAAAGGACATCAGGAAGACAATTGCGTTCTTGAACGGAAAGGAGCCTCTGAGAGGATCGTTATATAAGATTTTAAATAAAAGGATAGTGATGAGTCTGATCTGGAGTACAGCGCTTTACTGTGCAGAAACGTGGACACTTAGGAAGAAGGATGAGAGAAGACTGGAGGCATTTGAGATGTGGGTGTGGCGAAGAATGTTTAAGGTGAAGTGGACGGAGAGGAAGACGAACGACGAAGTGCTGTACGTGGCGGGTGAGGAGAGGCAGCTTTTAGCTGAGATACGGAGGAGACAGAAGGTATGTATAGAGGGAGTACTTAGCGGGGAGGGGATGTTGAAAACGGTTTTATAGAGCTGAATTTTGGGTAAGCGAGGGAGAGGAAGGAAGAAAATAGGATTTTTAGATAGAATGAAAGGGGGTAGGTAGGTTTTATTGTAAATTGAAGTACATGATGGAAGGGAAGGCTGCCTGATTGCTTCTAAAGTACTTACTCCATAGGATGCTACCTTACTCTGTAGAATACTTTGTATGTGTTTGTCGTTAATTCGTGGTTGTAAAGAAATAATATCTCTTTCTCTGGCTCTTATGTCAAATTCATTCAACCACAATTGGCGTCACAGCGCGGAAGTTTTTAATATACATGTCGATATTTATTGTATTCCGAAGTGTTTTATTTGCGTAATCCTCGGTTTCACCACATTTTGGCGTCTTCATGTGCAGTTGAATGAGATTGTTACCTAAGACGCCGCCGCAAAAGTGTTACCGACTTTTTTACGAAAAAATACATAGGAATCGAACGAATATCAGCGATAAAGTTCGTATATCATGTTAAATTTTGAGTCGTTATAACGATAATCGCACTGCAATGGTCAATGAAAATCGGATTTAAATTAGAATTTTTGCATTGAAATATAGAATTTACTGTCATATTTAGAATTAACCTTGAATTTAACCCCTGCCAAACAACCTAGAGGTTTCATGTAGTGCTTTGAAATTCTTCGTCGCCGACCAGCGATAAAGTAAGGGGTTAAATAAGGAATAAATAAGACGGTGGCTTAGAAAGCACGACCCCCGCCACATGTGCCATAGTGTGGAGTTATGACATCAACACCTTGTTCGGCAAAAGTGAAACCCATCCCGAAGTTCGCTCTGAGAAAATGACTTAATGGTGTGACTGACAAATAAGTCTGATCGGCAATCAGGAGATCCGGGTTCGAATCCCGGCGAACATAAGTCAAATATTTTTTTCATGGCGAACTTCATCCTTCGGTGTATTTGCCCTAGAGGTGGCTCACAGGGTATTGTGTAGATGTAGATGAATATAATTCGTTGTCTCGTGCGTGACTACATGAAATCGAATTAACATGATGAACAGTAAAAATCTTTGTTACTGCACATATGTTTAATACTGGACGACCTAGATTTCGACGTGTCACGTCATCTTCTGCAGATTATGACGTAATCTGGTGATGGTGACGTGCTACGTCGAAGCCTTGGTCGCACGGTATTAAATTTTAGAGTAATTAGGAATTTATTTTTACATTTTTTTATTATCCATGAACATTTGTCCTGTAATTTTCCCAAAAGTTTTGAATTTTTTACGCGAATATTCGAGGAGAAAATTCAAAACTTTTGAGTCTACACGGGACACGGAATTGCGCAGGCTAGAGCTGCATTAATGTCTAAAATGGCGTGGAATTGCGCGAATGCATGAACGAAATTAGAACAGGGGCAATTTTGCCATCTCACGTACACGCATTCTCGCATGTGCTCTAGCAATTCACCGCTTTACACGGCGCAATTTTGACTGCGCCTTCGTAAATACGTCAGATTGTGGAGGTACGTGCCCCGTGTGAAACGGCCTTTATCATCGACGCCACATCATTCATTCTGAGATGGTGTTAAATACGACCACCTAATGGAAATCCCGTTTTCAAGGGTTTGCAAGAACGAATCATTTTCCGGCTTGAATATCGAACAATCGTCCCACAAACGACTTGCCACGTGTGCGAAGAAACGAGTATACAATGACCGTATCACATTTTTACGAGACGGCGCAGTAAACTCTTTTGGCCGAGGAGTTCGCACGCACCCCCGAGGCTTTCGTGACCATTGACGGTGTCACGGAGCTCCGGACACCACTTTTGAAAGGTCTCCATTTCATTGTCTTCCTGTGCGGACCTCGTGCGTCGTCGGGAGTGCGAAACTCGTTCTTCGGGCCCACCCCCAACGGGTCTACTTTACGAGGCTGGGCCCTTGCAAGGTGGAGCAAACGCCTCCTTCACCCAGGCGACTTCAATCGACTAGTCCCCACAGCGTGATGGAGTAGTCATGGAAAAATCGATTTCAATTAAAATCGAACTAAAGTTTCAAAAGCCAAGGATCGAGGTGATACAGATTATAGAGCAAGGACCTTCAACCCGAGGCCCGACGGCTAAATTCTTGCGGCCCCTAGAGGCTAAAAAATATTGTATTGCGAAACAAATATCGTCACATAATAATTATAATATTTTAATTGTAATCAAAAATAAACAATGTCAAAAACCGCATTGATCGATTGAACTTTATAACCAGTAAAGATTATTGCATTTTGAAATTGTTTTATTTTATTTTATTGTTTTCCTGGTAAAATGATGTAGAGCATTGTGGCCCTCTGGGCGATGTGAAATTAATTTTTGGCTCCTAAATTAAAAAAGATTGAATACCTCAATCATAGCGTTTCGAACCAAAATAGATTTTCAACTTGATCGATCTTGAACATTTCGTTTGATCTCAGCAGCGTCACTACTGGCATATGATAAAGTCACGCGTCCCATGTGAAAGACTTTTCTCTCTCTACCTACCTCCTACCGCTACTCTCACCTAATCGAGACTCAAATCACCGATGGCGGCGCTGAAGGCAATGACGTCATTTGCCAATATGGCCGACGCATCGAGGATAGTGCTGTGATGACAACATTTGTGTAATCGGATGAATCGTCGAGCCACTGCGAAAATCAAAATTATAAATATTAAGAAAGATTTTTAATGGTTTTTAGGGGGTATTTCGATACCTAGGGACAACGACAAATAGCAGTAAAGATTCAGGAATTAATAAATTATACCTTAAATATGCTCCACTAACTCACGGCGATTACTCAAAAAATTCTTAATGACCATAATCGCTTGACTCCGATTAAAGAAACACTATTCTTAGCAGGGTAGAATTGAAAAGTCTAATACGTTTGTTATCTTAAACGCCTTAAATCAACAAACCACCGTCACAGTAAACAATGAATTGTTGCAATGAATGGCAACTAAAAGGCATTGCACATGAATATTAATGCATAAAATATATAAATTACGACGTAATAATAGCTTATTACCACAAATATAATTAGAAAAATCAGAAAATACCCAAAAATCCCAATAATTTATCAACCTGATTTCCTTAGGTAACGGCTTGGTATCCCTGGAGCTCTACTTCCGAATTCGGCCGATAGTGGCGTATTGCTTGTCAGGATTCTCGACTATCCATATCGAGCCAACCTTCGAGTTAAATTGTTGAGTGAGACGGGAATAGACTCTTATGGAATCGGCAAATGGGGAAGGGAATTCGAATATAATTCCATTGTGTTTTTTTGTTTTTCGTACATTATAATTAGTTATTCGGAAGTGGCATCCGACGATAATTTCAGCCGTTGAGTTTCCACTTGGGCAAGCGACCTCAATTGACCTGTCCTCCCCGACCGCAAGGGCTATTACACACGGTGGAGTTATATTTCGGGAAACTATTGAAAGTTTACTGTAAACGGACCAGATCCAAAATAAATGTTCTGTGAAGTGTTATCATCCCTGTTTTTTGGGGGATTGCGGGGCGGTTCATTACTTTCCGCAGCACCTTGGTGCCTGCAATAGATACCACTAACAAGGGGAGACCACGAAAGTTGCTCCGCCTTTTTCGATGCCGTATTTTTTATGGCCTTCGGAATGGTGAACACATCCCTGAACTAGTAGTGGTTCCGTTGAATGGGCCTTAGTTTGGCTGTAATTAATTAATTTTCATGCGGTACTTATCACAATCCGCATATAGTCTCATGATATCACGTATATCACAAGCGGGTCGGGTGGGGTAGTGGTTAGCGTTTACGGCTGCCACCCGGGGGACCAGGGTTCAAAGCTCCGTAATGGCTTTTTATTTTCTTGCCTCCATTGTGATCATACGGCGTCAACTTTTTTATTAATTTTAATTGCAACAAGCATAGACATGAGACTATTTTTTTATCACCATAATGGCGTTAGGTATTTAAGCAGTGTCATTTCAAACACTATTACAAATACTATTAAGTGGCTTTTAGATAATCACCAATTATTTTTAAGCATATTTTATAAGGTTGGTGGAATGAAACCATTCATTTGAGAGCCACTCTAAAGATTACCATCATTTTTTTAATTTTTCCACGAATTACGGATAGCGGCCGTCCCATCTCCACTTAATCCACCGTTGCTCTCGCATGGCGGAAGGATGTGAAGTGCTCATATGTAGGGCGTGTCTCTTTGCGCCTCAACCCCACTGAATTCACATGTTGGAGATATCATCCCAAGAATCTTCGCGGGGTCCAGGTCGTTTTTTAAACAGTAGACAGAAATAACCAAATCGATAAAAAAGGCCTATTTTATTTTGTGCTATAATCTATACCTTTTTGAGGCAGAGGCGGAAGTCACTGCTTTCTATATTCCATGCACAGGATGCACAAGTACCTTTACTTTCATTTCATTTTCTCTATTTTGTGAAGGTAAAGAAGATTGATAAATAACCGTAACCAAAGTCGCTAGCAATTGTAATGCTGGAGGAGGAATAAACAATCACGTATTAATACGACTGACAATGGAATAAGGATGAAAACAATACGGCCATCTGACGTTTCAAGGTTTTTAAAACTATGAAATGTTCAGAACTGGCTGGTTTGTTCCCTTTCTGTGCTACCATCGCCTATCCCTCTTTCCTTTTTGCGAAAGTTACACTCGCAACTTGAAATCAGTCCATCAATTGTTCGTTTCATCGCTAACACTTAGCCACAGGTTGCAGTAGCTATGGCTTAGTGAATAGAACAAAATCCGCTGCTAAAGTCGGTAATACCTTAGCTACCTTGATATAGCAACCGGAATTTACGAAGAGTAATAAACACCCAGGTCTTAAGACAACTGTAAAGGAAATAAGGATAGAAACTGAATACGGCCATCAATACTTTCAAGATTTTTTTAATTTTTTGGAATGTTATATGCTTTTATGTTTAAATTATTTCGAGTCGATTGTGTTTTATGCCTTTTCTGTCCTACCATCTTCACACAATCTCGCTTCTCACTCCTCCGCTTTCGGCAAGTTTCACTCACAACTTGAAATAAGTTCATCACTTGTTCGCAGTAATCCCATGAGACCTGAGGTTTGCTGGAAATGCGAGGAGATTTTCATGATTAATCATTCACGAAATATTTGCGCGCTGGAGGCGTGGGAAAGTTTGCGACGTCCCCTGGGAGTTGAGAACTGAATTAATTGGATCGTGGCTGACTGTAGCTACCGGCCGTGTTATATCACCGCACGAATTAAAAGGAAAACAGTCATAGAGTATGTATTTTCCGAAAAAATAGAATCTTATTTGTAGGGGATGAAAGCTCCTCTGCATGGTTGTATGGCTAGTTGTAACTCAGCTTCATCCAACTTCCGGTCTTTAAGATTATGATCCAAAATATTATTATTTATGTCGTCAAATTGAATTGTATAGATCTAAATTTCATACTTAATAGAAGTGGGTCCTATTCACACTTCACGCAAAGAATTAGTAGCCCGTAGCATAAATATTTTTTATCAGCGAATTGAAAAAAAATGTATGAGGCGCATTTCTTTAGGAATTGGTTCGGGCGAACAGACTCAAACTCAGTTTCCAAACTCAATCCCAGTTTCTCCTGAAACTGAGTTTGTAAGGCATGGAGGATATATTTACTGATATTGGCAGCGCGCTATATTTCCAAAACCACTAGGAACGATTAAATGTGAGTCATGATTTTTAGAACAATAATTTTTTTATTGACTCACCCTGAATCATGAAAGACAATTATAAATTAAGGTAAATTTAACAAACTTGCGTGAAAGTTGACTTGTTATTGCTGTATGACTGTGTCTCAGTGCTTCAACCCCATGCAACTACATCTGCATGTATGGGGTGCTATGCAAGCCACCTCCATTGTGTGTTGCACGGGGTGATTCCACACCAGGCATGTAGCAGAGCAGCACTCATCCCAGCCTAAATCAGAAACGCGCTCACTTGCTGGACATAAGCAAAGCACACAGGAAAACGCCACACGGTCAGACCAGAAACTAGCATGGATAGTGCTAAAGGCACTAACATGCTACTATGAAAATAAAACTACTAGTTAGTAACAGAAAATGTGGAGTATTAAGTGATTCGTGCTTGAGTAATAGCATTCCAAAAAATTCACGCCGAAAGTTAGTATTTACCAGGGCTGCCGACTTATAAAAAATATTTGGGGGGCCATACTGTTTTTTTTCCCCCGGGAAATTCGAAAAATAGAGAGTTTTAAAGTTTTTTAAAGCATTTTAGAAGAGTCATATGATCAGCATAAGAATCCTGAAAACTCGACTCTCGATAACTCGATACTCCGGGAAAATCGACAGGTCAGACATCTTTACTTCCCCCCAATAACAAATTTTTGGGGGGTCGCGGGCCCCCTCAGGCCCCATGGAGTCGGCGCCACTGGCATTCACAAAACACGTGTTGTGAATTACATAAAAAGTCATTTTCCTATGTCGTCTACAGCGCTTATTTTTTATCTGTGCTGCTATGTAATATTGTCGCGATAGAATTACTGTCTTGTCATCTCTACCCTGCGTTCGCTACATTTTTTCCGGACACGCCCACGCACCCACGCTCCCCACCGCTGCAATGACATCATCTTCGCATTATGCGAGGGACATTTGCGAAGTTCCTTCATCACTGCGAGCAGGAAACGCCGAAAAAAACTGGTTTCGTAAAAATACTCCGGCAATGATGAATCATTATAACGCATTTCATTTCGTTCATAGTATTAAAATTGGGAACCAAATATATTTATAATTTTCGATTTCACTATGATTTTCTTATTTTCATAAATTCGTGCAATATTTTAAATTTTATCGCAGTTTGAAATACATGGTCATGGTGATATATTTTATGTTTCAAACGTGGCCAGGAAAATTACAGTACTTTTCGAGGTGTGTTTCTCTATCAATTTAATGGTTAGAAATTATTTAATTTAAGCACGTATTTACAAATATAATACGTTGTTAAATTAAACTAAGATTATTTTTATAAAGTTAATCAAACTATACATGGAGACTTAATGTTTCCTAGTTTAAGTCAAGCTATTTTAGAGCTAAATATATTGTCGTCATCATCACCATTATTCAGCAATCCCAAGATTAATTTGACGCTACTCTTCATTCCTCTCTCCTATCCGCTAGCCTTTTCGAAGTATTTATTTCCTAGACGTATTGGACGTGTTTATTTCCTTTTGCATCCATTATCACCTGTTCTATGTAGTGGTTTCATTGTTCCGGAACGCCGTTCAGGCACTGGTTAACAAAAGACATAAAAGTCAAATAACATTTTTATAAATATTATTGCCAAAAACATTCTAATGTATCAATTCATAACCAAAACAAAAAATGTAATAAAATGTAAATAATAACTTGTAATAAAAAAACACAGAGTAATATTTCACTTCTAAAAAAAGTTAAGAAAAGTGCATTCCGGCACATCTAATTTTTCCATGACATCACTGGTGCCAGTGGCGTAACTAGAAATAGGCTTTGGGGGGGGTGTAGGGGCTTTGGGGGGGATTAGTGGGGGCCACTCCCCTGGATAGTGCGAATTCAGGAACATTTTTGAAAAATAAAATCCCTGAAAATGCATTTCACATCATTTTGGCACTTAAAATTTACCTTAAAGCAGAGGCAGTTATCATATACCAAATCCAGACAAGATTTTTAAATAATTTTTTGATTTCTCTGAGGCTTTTTGGGGGGGATACACACACATCCCCCCCCACTGACCGGTCCTATGTAACTCATTCGGGGCCCTCCCTTGTCCTTCTTCCCCTCAACTTGTCCACTTCTCCACGATTGTTTTCATCAGGTCACCGAGCCTCATGATGTGGCCAACCAAATTGTCACGTCTTCCCCTTAAGGCTTTTAGAAGACCTCTTTTCTCCCTCACTTTTCCACTATAGCATGCTTTTTTATAGGCGAGGTTAAAGCTCAACCCGTACTGAGAAGTGTGAAATTAGGGTAGCTGGGACAGTTGCTAACTCTCATCTCTCCGTAAACGCCCCCTTTCGCTAAATTTAGCTCTTCATAATATCCTTACGGCTGAGTTCGTTTTCCTCATATGTATCTTCCATAAGTAGTTACGAGACCTCGCCACTTGTGGAGAAATATAACGTTTCTTATTCCTTAACTGGATTCTACCGAAAACGCTTCCGGTTCATGTTTTTACAATACCATCCATTTCATTAAATATATGCGTAGTGTGCGCCCTCCGCCATACACCCTCTACATTCCACTGTCGGCCACTACGGGGTCATTGTTCACCTCAATTAGCCGTGCTCAATGATTTGCGGCCCGTCGCTCATAACCCACTCACCCCTCCTCCACACTTGAGCCGGCCGGCTCGTTTTTAATCGACACGGTCCGTCTGCCATACTAACGACGGCGGCGGTGCGCCCTGCCGCTGCGCTTTTGTCCGTGAGTGCGAGCGCGGGAGAGACGACGGTGTTTGTGTACGAATGGGCGTGTGGGTGAGAAGGAGTGGAAATGACCGATTTCCGGCCTCCGCCGACACCACGCAACCGTAACGCAACTCCCTCCCCCCCCAACCTTGCCTATTCCCCCACCCCCTCGGCCCCTTTGCCTTCCTCTCACGCCCCCTCCCCCCACGTGTCACTTCCCCTCCTTTCCATCCCTCTCATATCCGACCCATTCCCTACATCTCGAAATCCCTTCTCAATTTCCTCCTACTCGTCCACTCACAACTCTTTTCCATCACCCCATCCCCACTGATTTTCTTTCCTTGTCTCTCTTTCTCGCTGTCTAAAGGCCGTTTTACACGGGATATGTCATTGCACAATCTGACGTCTGTGCGAAGGCACAGTCGAAATTGTGTCGTGTAAAGCGGAGAATCGCTAGGGCGCATGCCAGAATGCATGAACGTGAGATGGCAAAATAGCCCCTGTTCTAATTTAGTTCGTGCATTCGCGATATATCACGCCGTTAAGGGAGATAAATCCTATTCCAACTTGCGCATTTACGTGCCCCATGTCAAACTGGCTTAAAGAAATACAGGGTATTTCAGAAGGTATCTGCAATACTTCAGGAGGTGGTGGAGGACAATTTGAAGACAATTGTAAGAGACATCTTTGCATACATCCACTACGTTTGAGTTTACGCAAGTAACCATCAGTAGTCCTCAATTGTCGTACAATTTAGGACTAGTAATGGTTACAACATTTGCGAATCTATTAAGTGGGTACTTTTTTCGGTTAAAATTCCGTTGACAACTACTTAAATGCGTTTCTCGACAAAAAAATGTGCCTTTCACAACGCAGGACAAGAAGAAAATTATGCAATTATACAGGGTATTTCAGGAAGAATCTACGATACTTCAGGAGTTGATAGCGGAGAAAATTTTAAGATTTTTGGTCCATAAACATGGGGTCGCAACACTCAAGTTATTGAGCTTTGGCAACGCAAACATTTTTTTCGGATGCTTTTTGAAGTTACCATGGAAACGGTTTTTCTTGGGTACCCAGCCGTTTCTATATTTTACTTAATACTCTGGATTTTTGAGGAAATTAAGTAATTAAGGTTGTACGAAAATGTGCGATTGCAATTGTCTGACTCAATTAAGCTTTGAGTTTAATTAAACGTGAGGTTCAAATACTAGTATAATTGTATTGTTAAATGTGTCATATTTCCGATGCTCACCGTTGTGTAAGAATCTTTCGATTACAACCAAAGGAAAAGAGAAGACAATTAGAAAGAAGTGGTATGGACGTTACTTTAATCGGTTCGATAAGTGATGAGTAGTGTTAATGCTAAATGACAAACTATTAACCATCTCCAGGGTAGTTGGCCGGGGAGAAACTACTAACTCCTCCTCTTTATATACCTTGGAGATACACAGAAATCACGCACCAAATTATCAGAAAATGTCGGTGGTTATAAAAAGGTACTATGTGCTACCTGATTATTCTACTAGATACAGCTGGTCAGAAAATACCATGTAGAATACCTTTGCGGAAAACTGCGTTTCATATTAGCCAAAAAATTATCTTCAAGGTTTTCTCAGTTTCAATAGGAAAGAAAAATAAAGATTGATGATTTGTTGCCGGTATTTTTTAAAAATAAACAAAATGACTCGTTGACACCTATACTAGTTATCATCGGTGATTCTCGTTACGGTGAATTTGTGATGCAGTCTGTCGTTTTTCTTTCGTATTGCAGTTACCTTTTGCTCTCAATTACCTGGCTTTATCGCCCCATAAAGCGACCCATCTTCCGCTATACCCATCAGACCCTCCACATCTGTTCTCGAAAAAGAGAGACTTTTCCAAGTATTTTATTACTTTTTTGAAACACTTGTGCCCCTTTTCACCGTCTGTGCTACCTTCATGAGTTTCAGCATTTACGTTTATCGCCTAGAAAGCGAAAGGATATTTTTAGACCGTTTCGTATTTTTGTCAGAATGAATCCATGTGAGCAAATTGTATCCTTTGTGGGGTACATTATACATAAAACATTGTGCATAAAAACTCAGAGCATGGGTGGTCAGCGAAAAATGAAACGATGATGGTATAAAATTTAATGTGAGGACAGTGGAAGGTTGTTTCGTTCAGGGGATTGTTATGTCATCAATGAATATGAATTCATCATTTGTACCCCGCTTCACGGATTTCATTTTATCCATCTACATAACTATATGGTCATTAATCTATGCCAGGAGCACGATTAACGTGTTAAATATTCGATCGTTATAATATTTTTTAATTTTGACATATTATCAGAAATGTATATATGGAGTTTCATAAGTTAAGATCATATTAATTACACATAAATTGTAAGCAATTCACCGGTCTGGGTCATAATCATGAAGGTGTCATAGGGTTGGAGCACAATTGGTTTCATATCATGCCAAATAGTATTGATAATGTGCTCGTAGTGTTTTTAAGCTTTAAGCATTTTAATTAAACCGATACAATAATTTTTCGAGCTAGATAATGGGCTGAATTCATATCAGATAAATTCCAAATGCTCTTGATATTCATTATCTCTCTTCAGGCATTCTCTAGCCCAACTAACCTCATGAGATAAGCCCAAGAAATTCCTCTGGTTAGCATATGGTCAGTCAAAACTAGATACGAAAAAATTTCCATCTGTATCCAAGTATCCAATACTGTAAATAATTATATCAAATGATTCAAATGCTAAACTGTATCGGTAAGTATACTTGAATGGGTATACCCGCTAATATTTCTGAATGGCTGTCTTAAAGAAAGAATGCAAAATATCAGTTGAAAATTGCGTTAATCGCTCTGAAAGCAATGCCTGTTATGGGAAAATTTTCGCGAGGCCTTATCCAGGATGGATGGACTGAGGTCTGAGGGGCCTTCTATGCTTTGTGGCTCAGGCCCTTAAGTGCTCTTCTATTACTATGCTCGAAAGCGTCGGATCATAAGGAATAGGAAGGGTCCCGTCCATGACCCTCAACCTATCCCTTCTGGGATGTGGCCTCATCAAATTCCCTCCAGCCGCAATTAATAATAATAGATTTATCTCTTAAATTTTTTTGAAAAGTAGCATTGTGTAGCTTCATTGGGTAAAACACCAGTGTGGACGATACCATCCTTTAATTCCTAGCTATCAAACACGCACAGGAAGATTTTGCCTCAGTAACGTTCTTCGACGAGAGAGAACCATTGAAAATGGACGGCTGCGCACTAATAACCGAAAGGTTTTCTTTTGGCGGGAGCGTCGATTGCGCGCCAAGTCGAAACGATACTCGAATACCTGTAATTAATAGCAGCTCACTTGGGTCGTTTGACGCCGAGCGGAGAGGAAACGCTTACAGTCCGGTGGCATAATATGCGTGCCCGTTTCGAAGGGTTTCGAAACGAGCGACTGTCAGACGGACAGAGGTCTATTCTTGGGGTCGCTTTCCCCCCATTGTTTGCGCGCGCGTTTCGTGGGTCCACACCGCGCGCAGCCGCATTTAACCCGCCCGTCAAATGCCCGCCCCCTTTAGACTCAAATGAGTGGCACGCCGCCGCGGGGTCAGGCGGTGGGCATCCGATGGGAACGCCACCTGTCGTGGTCGTGGTGGGCAGCAGCCATTTACCTCCCACACCAGAGCTTTACTTTCACCGTCCATACACGCTCTCATCCCTGTGATAAGAGCAGGGAAACAACGGGTGGCGAATTTTCAGCCTAGCGCTCACCGCCAAAAATGCCGGTGGTTGCAAAACCACCGTAATTAAGCGCTGAGTGAGTGCTATTTATTGAGTCAGGTATATAGTAACTCATGTTTATCTATCTTCATGAGTTAGACCGGTCTATTCAGATCAGCGCATAATTTAATAAAGAGATTATTTTCGTTTTTAAATTTCTCATTGCGCACGACTTTTCTTTATCGTGTCAATTTTAAATCAGCGGTATCAGTTACTACCTATCAAGCTATTACCCTAAAATTTCACTTATTGTTAGTGCCATTTATTGAATTATTCATTGAGAAACTCAGGTTTATTTATCGTCAAGTGTCTGGCAAGTCTATTTAGATGAGCACATTATCTACGGATGGGATCATTTTCTTTTTAATGTTCTCGATCGCCACGTATATCTTGATCGTATCAATTTTTAAGCAGCGGAGTCAGACATAATCATACTTATGAAGATATTACCATATAATGCACTCGATTGCCATTGTATCCGATGTCTGATCAGTATTGGAATACAGTAATGTGATCATATCCTAAAGCAGGGGTTCCCAAACTGGGGGGGCGTGGAGGAAGTCCAGGGGGGTGTGACACCCAAATAAAATAAATAAAAAAAATTACAAAAATAATTTCCTCAGATCTTTGAAATAATTCTTTCTAAGTTTTCATAATTGTAATCTTTCCATTCTGCGTTACCGCATTCAACAGTGGACAAAAAAATCTACCTACTCACCGTATCAAGCAGGCACATACTTGTACGAGTACAAGTACTTGTGCAAGTAGGAGTTGGTATGTACGGCACCGTGGAAATAGGGTATAGCAAAATGGAAAGCTGATATGTGTAGCGGGGGGGGGGGGGGGGAGGGGCGTGGTACAAAAAAGTTTGGGAACCCCTGTCCTAAAGGTTGTGAAGAATTTCTTGCTCGATTATTGATAAATTAGCTTACATTGAAAGAAATGGAATGATATTTCGACTATGTTCACTTAGCTACTGGTATGACTTCGAATGGAGGTGATTGCATTCACGAGAGAAATACTTCCGTGTATATTTCCGCGTAAACATTGCTACGCAATGTATGCTCTTACGGCAGTGGCCTGTGAAGGGATGTGGGTGGGGGAAACCGCCCCTCCCTCCGTAATTTCTAGAATTGGAAAGTATGGTCATCTATGAGGTTGCTCGTCAAAGTTTGAAGAAGTGAAGGTTGGTATAAATCATACACTAAGCCGGTCAAAATTAAAATAGCCGTGGTCAGTTTTCTAATTCATTCCGCCTGCGGTGTCCCAAGGCTATTCTTTTTATAATAATTTGTATTGTAATATAATAATTCCGATTAATTATTCCGAAAGGACTTCGCCACATATATTAAATCAAATGATTTTTCATAACCACAACGCAAATAGACGTCTCTTCCCGCATATAATCCTTAAAAACTAATATTTAGGATCTTCATTGCGGGTAAGCTTCTTTTATGATAAAAATTCAGATTGCATGAATAGCATTATGCAGACGAAAGTATTTCATGGCAGTTATGCATTTGCTATGTAATGTTATCATCTCATTTTGTTACCATTTAATGATCTAATTAATAAACTCTTCTGTCGACGGCGGAGGTCAAATTTCATGCCGATAATTGCACAAACTGTATTTTACATCGAAAACATCTCATAAATACTTTTTAGAAACCATGAATGCTTGTGTTGAGCCAGATAACGTGTGTTTAGTGAAGTTGTCCCTCCTATCCATTTCTCGGGCAATTAGAGTGAAGTAGTCTCGTGACTGTACTTTGGGACGTATCTCATCATTAATTAGCGTGACATGGGCGGGGATGATAACGACCTGAATCAAAAAAACCTCGTTGCCACTGGCTCGCTCCAATATCATGATAAGGGTAATGTCGTTAGCGCGGCGATCCGAACCTGCCAATAAATTACCCTTCCCCTCCCACCAACTCTCCGCGCTTCATTCGACGAATATTAATTAATTCCGAACACCCCCGACGATATTAATGATCCGAGAAGCGGGAATCGGGCAACTTTCTCAACTCCCCATTCTCCTTATATAGTTTAGGGAGAGTGATCACGGGGAGCAAGGGGGTTGGTGTTCTCATAAGGGTGAGTATCTCATTAGCCCCCAGGGGGAGGGCAGGAAATCAACTTCCCCCTTCAACCCCTTCGGCCCCCAACTACCCTCCAATACGGGTTTCTCGCCCCGTGGGTGTAAGTTTCGGGACAGGTACAGGGTCTTGTGCCCTCCAAGTCCTCCCTCGCAGGTCACTTCAGCCCTTCACGACGTGAAAACTTAACCCCCGGCTTCCACCGTACACGGGGCAAGAGAAAATACCTCATCGGAGAGAGAGAGAGCTCTCGTACGATGTTTTTTTTTCAACTTACTTTGATCTTTTTTTTTGTTCCCCTCCTTTGCAGGTCCATCTTCGATCGAGTTTCATCATGAACGGGGTTTGCGTGCGGTGGAGAGGTTGGATAGACCTTGAAAGGCTGGACGGGGTCGGCTGTCTCGAGTATGACGAGGAGAAGGCACAGGTGAGATGGGTTCTCTTGTGTTTTAAAGGGTGGGAGGATGGGTGGACTGCTTCCTCCGACGTGAGAGGGGGTTGGTGTGGGAGGAGGGCATGGAGGGGTTGTTTTCGTGTGGTGGTTGTGCTTGTGTGTGACCGGGTTGATGAGGAGAAGGGTGGGTTTTGGGGGAGGGAAATCTTGTAAGTTCTCTCTCGCTCTTCGCCCTCCTCCACCCCCTCCCCCCCCCCCCCCCGCCGCCTCATATCCTACACACCCAACACGCTACCTACCCATACCCTAAACTCCAACTCCCAAGACGCGACCTCATCCTACTCCTATCCTTCCTTTCGAGAAACCCCTTCTTCCCCTACCACCCCCTCCTACGTACACCTCACATCACTCCTTACCTTGCGGTCGGACCACGATGGCTTGAAGCCTCGCTTGGTGTCCGCCATCCGGTTCTAACGGTTTCAAATTTGCCGCATCCCCCCCCCCCCCCCACACCCTTAGCTTCTCTTTTTCCCATTCTTATCCCCCAGCCCTTGGGTACTTTTTTTTCTTCTTTTCTGAGGGGGAGGGCGTAATTGAGCTCCTATATATGGAGGTCCCTCCTTTATGACTTCTCCTTCTGCCACTTTTCGGAGCCCCTATTATGGCCCGTGAGGTTTTGGTACCTGACTCCCGTTCGTATTCCCCGTGCGAATTCATTCGTTGAATTCATTTGGGGGAGATTCATTCTTTCTTCCTGTCTTTTCTCTGTGATGTATAATGTGCACCTCTGCGTAGTTCCGTTAACTAGGTGTAATTTGGTATATTATTACCCAAACTTAAAAGCGAAATTTTGTGCATATAACACCTCAGACCTTGCAACAATCAGGAAATTTTGTATAAGAAAACTTTCCATAGATAGCATGAGTGGCGTAACTATTGGAGGTTCCTCTTTCATTTATAAACAAAAATAAATCATGTTAATATGCAAATTTCTTCATAAATACTTTGAATATTTTTTCTCAAGGAATTGCAGACGATAATGTTGTTGGTCGAGGAAAGAGTACAGGAATAGAATACCTAAGTGTGCAACCAGTGATCTATACGCAGTAAACGCGCTATTTCGAATTTTTGAAAAATGCGGCAAAATCCCCGCTTACCGTGTAACTACTGTCTGCAAAAAAAGCAAGAAACCCGAGTTTGAGAAGCTTTATCGTCTAAACGATTTAGCAAAGAGCAAAGATTTGCGTAGTTTACGACAAATCTATCAATTTTCGAGTATAAACAATTTGTTTTCTGCAAATTGCTAATAATAGATCTGGATTTCTTATGTAAAAATTCCAAGTAATAGAAACAAAAACTACGGGAATACCAATCGACAAATTTGGGCAACTCGATTTTACGCGCAAAAATCGGGAACTTTCTTTAGAAAAAATTAAGTACAGAAAATACCGTGGGGTGGAAATTTTTTTGAAGTAAATGTTCCAACGTAGAAATAAATTATCCTTCGTATGCTTTTTTTGCATTGAAAATGATTGCCTCAGTTAGACGATAGAGTTCCTCAAACTAGGGTGTCTTGCTTTCTTTTTGCAGGCAGTGGGGATTAAAATACAGATGTGTCCCATGCACATTTAGTAGATTTTCCATTTTTATTTATTTTGAAGAAGAGATACGTCGCTATGAAAAGGCTAGCGGATAGGAGAGCGGAATGGACAGCTGCGACAAACCAATCCTAGGATTGTTGACCTATGATTGATTTTTATGATGATTTATTTTGTCTACAACTTAAGATTTATAGTTGCTCTTTATATTGATTCTGACTGTTTCAATCGGGATATATTATAGGATTCAATCCTTTTCAATTACTTATCGTAATTTTTATTGGCATTCCTTTCTCCGGTATTTCGTAATTAAATCGACGCGTCGAAAGTGATTTGGCAAATCTTCCTACTTAATTCTTCTTTCGGTGAAAATTTTTATTCTCGGGTAATTATGATCGTAGTAGGTTGCAAGTTGTATACAAATCGTGATTTGCCCTGCTCTATGGTTTCCTTTGATTAATATGGAAAAGGTTTCTCAACAGAATATTCACCACTCATTCGTCAACATTGCGGGGAAATGATATGGTTACCTTTTTCCTGTCACCATTTACCCGGTCAGTTTAAGCGTCTGAAAAAAAAGCATTCATCGATTGTGTTCGAGTTTTTATTAGCTTTTCTTTCCATTATTCCACTTTATCTATCTTTCTGCGCTCACCGCACCAGCGGGTAACCACACTAATGTTGTATTCCCTTTCTTTGGTCAGTTAAGCTGAATCCCTGAGGTAGCTCTCGTGGTCAAAAGTAATTCATTGATGATCAATTAAATGAAAATTTTTATTCTAATGACGGATGGAATCGAAAAATATCCGCATTCTTTTTAGTATTCAAGAATTTGAGTGATTCAATATTGGCATATTTTCATTACCCGATAAATTTTTTTCTGGCATCGTTGGGATTTTTATATGCAGTTTTTGCTCACTCCGGCTAGTCAAACAGCATTCAGTAAAGCCGCAGTTATTATATTAAGATTTCAAATAATGATATACGTATGATAATTTTATTTAGTTTAAATTTAATATAATTATATTTACTCCATTTACCAAACAAAAGATCTCTCAGATGAATGAGCAATACGTGACTGCAATGATGAATTTTAACGGCAAAAATGAATTAACCAATATTTTCAATCGGTTGAAAGTGGCCAATATTATTAGTAGATAATTTACTTCTGAAATTGCTGAAGCTTTATTCTGCCATATATCTCATATATTATGTAATGCAATGTATGAAATTGCTTTTTGAAATCCTCTTACAATTTAATAGGTTAATTCTGATTTCAGATTGTTAAATTTCTTCGTGGCTTGAGTTTAATAAATTTTTGGGGAGACAGAAAAATCCTCGATATTTTTCTCTAGCTACTTATGCAGGAGCACTTTCAATTAACTGAGCGGGAGTTAACTAGCCTCAAACAAACCTCGATGGTTAAAAAATAAATTAATTTATAGTTTTTAAAGTAAATGCTGATACCAATCAGCCTTGAAAGTCAGAGTTATTTCTATAGCAACGCGTTATTCTGAACTACTATCGCCGCAAAAAAGGTAGAACGCTGAACTTTAAACATTTTCATTCGTATTTAACCGTAGTTTAAACGGAACCTGCCAATCTGACTCTGAAATTAACCAATGATTATTTGGCAGTTACGAATTCTGTACAATATTTGTTAATAGCCCTTGTGTAGTACTGAAAAAAAATTTATTTGTTCAATGTATTATTTTCATAGGTGTTCATTTTGTCGGCACATAATTAGTATTTGAATTTTCGAAATTTTCGAATCAATATTAAACAGTTATTTGTTGTTAAAAATTATCGATTCGTGGACTGAGGAGTGTTTGATGGAATCAGTGGCCTAGCCACGGGGAGCTCACATTTCCCGGCTAAACCCTCCCCCCTTTGAGCCTTTAAAAGAGGAGTCAAAAACCGGTAAGATGGCCTCGATAAATAACTTTTTATAAAACTCATACAAAATTAATATTTTTGAGTCCTATAAAAATCACGTTTTCAGCATCAAAAATCCCTAAATTTTCTGGGGGGACGCCCATTTGCCCTGGGATGTTTTCCATACACCCCGTATTGTCCGTGTCCCCGAAACCTCCGGTAAATCCCCCTCCCCCCCTTATTTCAAAATCCTGGTTACGCCACTGGGTGGAATCTATTACTATTTAGTCTGGGTCATAGTAATCCAAGTTACACCAATATGAGGGGTTGTGAATGGAGCTTTCCATATTCGTAAGAGTAGCAGAAACGTTTCCTTATGGCTTCGACTGATGGATAAGGAGTCTTGGTCAGGATCATAATTAGCCTAAATAGACCAAGTTGCATTGTGCACGTAGATTTTTCCTTTTTTAAGAGATCTTATACCAAAAATGCTACTTTTGGCTTTTGTTGAAACTTTCAAGATCCTCTCTTGATATCCTCTATTTCAAATTTCTAGTTGTAAGAAACGGTGATCTGGTTCGTGTGATAATGAGCCTAGTTAGCCCGTGCTACATTGTGCACGGGACTTTTTCCTTTTTTTGAGAGTGTCTGATTGAAAAAATGCTATTTTTAACTTTTGTTTAATCTTTCAAGATCCTCTCTTGTCACCCTCTCTTTAAAGTTAAAAGAAATGGTCAGCGCAATAATACGCCAAGTTACGCCACACTGACTTGTTATGCTCGGGGATTTTGGATTTTTGCAAGAACACCTCATGGCGCAAACGATATCTTTTAGCTTCCCTTCAAAGAGAGAGGCTAACTTTTCTTTCAACCGATGGGACACACCGCGGTGTGGGACGAGGTATCCGATCGCCGTTAATCACGGCCAATGCCTGCCCCGCAAAATGTGTCGGGGTCGCGGGGACAGACGACGACAGGGCCGCCGAGGTGTCGTGCACTGCCCCTCTGGGGACGGCCGCCGGCCCTGTCATCGTGTTCTCGCCTCCCGAATCGCCCTGATTCACGGCTCCCACGCCCGACTCCATTCCCGCACACTATACACGCGACACTACAGCCTCCCTCTCTCTCTCTCTTGATTTCGCAGATCGAAGACGCGATGCTGAGGGAGCAGCTGGACCACTACAACCAGAGGCTGCGGGAGTTTAACGAGCACCGAAAGGCTTACAGGAACCACCACCAGAGCCACAGCGGTCACCAGAGCAACCACCTGCCCGAGGGCCAGATCGAACTCTCGCTCGATGTAAGACACGGCTCCCCCTTCTTTAACCCCGTATACCGCACCCAGTAACTGGGCCGTTCATTCACACTTCCCGCTCCCTTTCTGATCCCTCCCTATTGCCCTATTTACTAGTTTACTACCGCTTTCCCTAATGGATTAAATGGCGAGTTTATCCCTCACAGTCCCTCTTATCTCTCGCGAAAAGTGCCTGGAGCATGATATCGCTCCTCCAGCAATGTCACTCTCGGATTCTGATAGTTTACTAATCATTCTATAGTCAATATTCATTTTATTTTAACATTATATTAATTATTTTAAACTCTATGCTTTCGGGCTTAATGTTGTGGAAATCAATTATAAAGAATTAAAAAGGTATGGTTCTTTTTCACACTATTTATTTAAAACGACCGGTTTCGTCGCAGAGGCAACATCTACAGGTACAGAAATGGTTATTTTTTAATATGAAAAAAAAAACGATTTCTGTACCTGAAGACGTCACCTCTGCGACAAAACCGGTCGTCTTAAATAAATTCGGAAATAAAGTATCATACCTTTTAAATCCTTTATTAATTATTTTCTATAAAATTATAAAAAATTAACTCACGTTGTTACCAAAAATTCGTCAAATGATACATCAAAAAGGTGAAAATACATATAATATAGATTTCCTAAAGTTTTTTTTAAATATAGTGGATGAGTTATACGAGCGGTGCGAGGAGTATGGGATGAGGATTAATCACAAAAAGACTAAGGTAATGCGGTTTTGTAAAGTATCGCGAACGAGGAATGTGAGACTCAAGATCAAAGTAGGTGGGGAAAAACTTGATCAGGTAGAGCAGTTTAACTATTTGGGCAGCACATTAGAGGAAAACGGACACAGTAGCAAAGACATCAGGAAGCGAATTGCACTAGCAAAGGAGGCGTTCATGAACAGGAAGGAGCATCTTAGAGGATCGTTGTGTAAGAGTTTAAAGAAAAGGTTAGTGAAGAGTTTGATTTGGAGTGTAGCTCTCTATGGTGCGGAAACGTGGACACTGAGGAAAGAAGACGAGAGAAGATTGGAGGCATTCGAGATGTGGGTATGGAGAAGAATGGAGAGGGTGAAATGGACGGAGAGGAAAAGGAACGACGAAGTGCTGGATATGGTGGGTGAGGAGAGGCAGCTTTTGGATGAGATACGGAGGAGACAGAAGGTATGGATGGAGGGAGTACTCAGCGGGGAGGGGATGTTGATAAAGGTGTTAGAGGGTAGAATGTTAGGGAAACGAGGAAGGGGAAGGAAAAGAGTAGGATTTTTGGATAGATTGAAGGGGAGTAGGCCTTATAGTGAATTGAAGAAGGCGGTAATGGAAGGAAAGGAAGGCTCCCCGATAACTTCTTTAGTACTCCATGCAAACCTACCTTAATCGGTAGAATACTCTAATAATAATAATATGTACCTTCAGTTGTTTTTGAGACCTAATTCTTTTTCCTAACCTACTGCAAAATCAGCAAAAATGCCTCGACACTTTTAGAATAGTACGTAGAAAATCGACTGGCACTCAAAGTGTTAGGTAAGGAAACTCCAGATTTAATCCGTTGGCTTCGCTTTAATTTAGTATAATGAAAAAATACTTTTGATGTGGAGTTCAAGTAGTGAATCTTCACATTTAATCATTATCCTTTCGTGAATCTGCCTGCAGCGCATGCTTCACCTTTATCATGCTTATGGAAGTTGAAAATTTGCTAAGTATTTGTCCGTACGATAGTGCATGTTTTGACGCGCATTGTTTTTCATAAGATAATTTTTCATAATCTTCATCATCATCATCAGTCAACAATCCTAAGATTGGTTTGACGCAGCTCTCCATTTCTCTCTCCTATCCGCTAATCTCTTCATAGCTACATATTTATTCTCTTTTACATCCTTTATAACCTGTCCTATATAACTCATTCGGGGCCGTCCCTTGCCCTTTTTCCCTTCCACTTGTCCTTCAACGATTGTCTTCATCAGACCATCGTGCCTCAAAATGTGGCCAACTAAGTTGTCCCTTCTTCTGCTTAATGTTTTTAGGAGGCTTCTCTTTTCTCCCACTCTCCTTAGCACTTCCTTGTTACTCACACGGTAAATCCATTTTATCTTCATCATTCTTCGGTAGCACCACATTTCATAATCTTACTTTTTTATAATCCTACATAAATGCAAAAATTCGACGAAAACCTGGGTACGCCATTTTATATAGTATTGGCCAAAAATAACACGACTAAGCCGTAAGAAGGTGATGTGAATTAACAATAGGTATTGCAAATTTTTGTTACAATTGAATTTACACAAAAGGTGTGGCATTAATTTTATCTAATTAAATTTAACATTGCCCGCATCGGATTTCGAAAAAAATTCAATATGGGCAATTTTTTAGAATTTTTGAAGCGTGTCACAGCTACGTTGTTCAAGGTTGATTCAACATTTACGTTTTAATTAAAGCAATTTTTATATTTAGTAATAAGGTTCAGAATAAGTTTGTGAAGGTCACTCAATAACTAATGCACCCAAATTTCCTTCCAATTTTAACAGTTTTTTGAAAAATCCTTCAGGAAAACCACGTCACTTTTCAACATAATCCCCGTCCTATTCAATAGCCTTACGCCACCTTGGAACTTAGTCGTGTATATCTGCTCGGTAAAACTCTTGACTCGGCGCGCTGAACAATGAGATGTGTTTATGCAGCCTGGGGTCTACCGCTGCGTACATAATCTTCAACATTGGCGTGCCCGTTCTCACCAGATACTCGTTGTACCCACTGACTAACTGTACTGCGATCGACATCATCATCTCTATGCACCCTCTTTAGCCTTTCGTGAATATATCCGACCGTATAATTCTCACGACAGAGGAACTCAGTGAAAGCGCGTTGCTTTTGATGGGCATCAAGTGTAACCGCCATCTTAAAATACTGCTGCTACCATGCTACCACACCTCGATCGGTATTGCGTTCAAATAAATGTTAAATAGAATCGGTAAAGATGCTTCTATGCATTCTATTAATTGGAAGTTTCTTAAGTAACAATTGTGGTGTCAGGAAATTAGTTTTGGAGTGCCCCTCGTACATTGGAATAATTATATTGAATATTCTTTCGAATCAATCTGAATCATGGGCGTACCAAGAATTAAAATAGGGGAAAGGGGGGGGGCAAAACTAGCGTGGAGGTTCAAGTTGTAACTTTTTTGCACAGAAAAGGCTAATGAAACCAAAATTTTAAGGAAATTATTACAGAAATTTATTAGTTTTTATAATTATTTGCTTGAAAAAATAATGATTTTTATTTCAGTTCCCTGTCTTTCACTAACATCATTTTTCTTCAAAAGGAAATTTTTTTCATAAATTTTGTTTTGAACTAAATTTATTTTCGCTTCTAGGGGGGAAGTTGACCCCCCTGCCCCCTGCTGGGTACGCCTATGATCTGAATAACAGGGCGCTCGAATAATGCTTTTTTCATCAAAATTCTCCTCACATTTCCCCCACCCTCCTAACACTCGAGGAGAAAAATATAATTTGACATCCGGGATCGATATAAAAAGCTAACTGATTTATCGGATATCCTGCTCTTTACTTTCATCAGCGTGAGGTAACCATTGGATGGCCGTGGTTTTAATTTTTTGGTCGGTTGCCTTGTTTGATGTGTTATGCTCCCCCACTTGACGACAGCTGTAACTCTGCCTCGTGGAATGTCGCGTTTTGATTAATGGCCGCATTGGTCGTGGATTTTACGTCGCTCATTTGATTTTGAATATGATATAAAATTTCTACTCTGCAATACATGTCTGAAACATCTATTTTTTTTCCTTAAAATCGATTAAAATATAGATAATCCAACTGGGTAACCTCTCAAATTTCCGCTGAACATTGGACATGCAACAACATGTTTTTTTTTTGGGCAAATCAATTGACATATCGATCATCCAACAAGGTGGCTAAACCTGTAGGTCAGGGAATGCCATTGTGTCTGGGAAATGGAGTAAAACCAGGGATAATGACAATAATGTAGAAAAGTAATATGTTCTTGCTTAGCGTTACTGTTTCCAGAGAAATAGACAATTATTCTGTAAAAAGAATGAACCAGAGATTTTTCTCGAAATATCTGCGTTAAATAGCCGTTTAAAAGTCAGTCGTTTGAACAGGGATAATATTTCTTGTATTTTAATGAGTAGTTTCTTATACAATAATCGTAGAACAACACCACCGTGTTTTGTTTTAAAGCACACCATCGCAAAAAATATCTGCAATTCCTCACTGTCTTGAAATTCCTCTTTTCTGTTATTTTTTATGTTATGATTGTCCTTAACAATATTCAGATTCATTCTAGCTTTATTATTTTTTTAAGGTTGCAAAAATTATAACTCCTGGAAGTTGATTATATCCGTAAATGGTTGATTTATTGATCAATCGATTTTTCCATAGAGATTGCAATTACATTCACAAGCATAAAAAATAGCTGCTAAAACTCACATAAAATAGACGGTTATTCAATATTTAGCTCGAGTGGCGAAGAGAAAACATCAATCAGCTATGTATTGCATCTCTTGATTTTTTACCAAATAATCCAGAGATGTTTGCCGATAATCGAGAGATTTTTATCTAAATAATTGATAAATATCCGATTAAAACTCAGCCGTTTGAACGGGGATAATATATATTATCAGGGGCGGATCCAGGATTTCTTTCTGGGAGGGGCACAAGCAAGGCCGTATCCAGGATTTTGTTCAGGGGGGGGCACAAGGATACCTTGTTATACAAAACGAACGAAATTATAATGGGACCGTATTAAAAATATTTTTTTTTAATAAATAAAAAATTAATTTAAGGGTCTGGGGGGGGCACGTGCCCCCATGCCCCCCCTGGATCCGCCTATGTATATTATACACGTAGAGCAGCACCGAAGAGTTTTTAAAAGCATATCCATGCTCTGCTGTAATAGAGCAGCGTGCACAAACCATCACAAAAATCATCAAAAATTCTTCATTGTTTTAAAATTCCCCTTTCCTGTTATATTTACGGTACTATTGTCCTCAATAATATTCATAATCATTCTAGCTTCATTATTTTTCCAGGTAGACAGAAATAATTACTCCTGGCAGTTGATTATTTTTGTAACTGGTTGATTTGTTGACCAATCGATTTTTTTATTGAGTGATTAACCAATTACACTTATAGGTTTAACCGTACTAAAGAATTATCTGTTGAAACAAATTAAATGGGCTGTTATTCAATTTTTCGAGAGGTGAGAAAAAAGCATCAATCAGCTATGGAGTACATCCCATGATTTTTCTGCTGCTTTTTTCTATTCCGGCATGCCTCCTTTCTGTTATTTTATTATAATGATTGCCCTCAATAGTAATCAGATTCATTCTACCATTACTATTATTATTATTATTCCAAGTCGACAAAAATAATAACGCTTGGCAGCTAATTTTTTTCTTGACTATTTGGTGTACTGGCGAATCGACTTTTCGATGGATTGATTAACCAATTCCATTTATTGGCAACGAGGCCTTTATGAAAAATTACAGTTCAAAGACACATAAAATGGACGGTTATTCAATTTTTAGCTCGAGAAGCTATTTTAGCTTTTTCCGCTTCTCTTCGCTATTCTGATATTTCCTCTTTTCCTCGCTCCCTGGCTTTTGTTATGACCTTCAACGGGAAACCGCATGACGCCCATGACCGCGGCGGGCTTCGAGACTGCGGCCTTTTGATTATCCGCCGGGAATGGGCGCGCTCACCTGGCTAAATTGAAAGGTTGTCCCGGAGTAATTATCGTCCGTGATAGTTCAGCCCAGAGAAAAAAATGCGCCCACGCTGACCAACCGTTTGGGTTTCAAATTAATTTTTTTTCCTTCTAATTTTCACACAAGGGTTCCGTGCGAGCTTTGGATTGGTTACGTATATATATCATGTTGTACGAGAGTTCGTAATTACAGATATAATTAGCGAGCGTGGATGTAGTTAAAATTGTGATCGATTGGTCTTGGTAGAGAGATATAAGTGTATATTTTTTATTGAGAGTGAGCAAAATGATCCGGTGATGAATATGAATTCTCCGGTAGTGCGCGCGTTAATTTGCATTTTAGATTGGGAGTGTTGGCAGAGAGCATAAAATCGAGCTCGGTTGTGTTTCATTAATATTTCGAAGCTTATTCGGATTGGAGTGGGTTTTAATTTTTGTTTAAAATGTGAAGAGCTCACGACGAGAACGCTTTTTATTTCAGCAGTAATTTCGCATAGCCTCCAATTTCAGTCGTCGTGAATCGCGTGGTTAGGAATATTGATAGCGGAAGTGTAACAGGTGCCGTATATTATTTGTATTACACTGCAATTCATTCCAAATTATCTTAGCACTTAAATAGGTGTTTTTATATTTTATTCAACGAATGGATAAAGGCGATATCTGCCAATTCCTTATTTTTTTACTTGACCTCAGTGACGTAACTAGGAATGTGCTTTGGGGGGGGGGGGGGATGGCCTGGGATGACGACTCCTCGCCCTCTAGGCAACGGGAGATTCGTGAAAATTTTTGAAAAATTACATGCCTGGTTATACATTTTACATCATTTTGCCATTAAAATTTTAACTTTAAGCAGATACAGTTATTATATGTCAAAACTAGGCGATATTTTCAAATTATTTTTTCATTTCTCTGAGGCTTAAGGGGGAATTTATCCCCTGAATCCCCCCATAGTTTAATCACTGCTTGACCTATCATAAGCAAATTTAAGTATGAGGTATTTTCTTGCAGCGATTCTTCCGGGTTTTCTTCTGCGTTTATCCAGTAACATTTTTTGGATACCATTTTACTTGATAAGCGCGGAAGAAAACCCGGAAGAATCAGTGCCTACCGTCATAATCTCCGCGGAAGCCTACTTGGAAACATGAAGTAGCTGTGTTTAAGTAAGATAAAAAGTTTTGAGGCTTGCTAGTTTTTGTGCGGCGTCTTTCAATTAAATTCTTCCTTGAAAATAGCATAATCATCATAATCATAATGGAATAACTGATGAATTACATTTAATATTTGCTAATGAATGAGTTTTGAGAAGATTATAGTTTCAGTTTTTCTTTTTAGAATTTTCCGAGTGAGAGAAACAAGCTTTTTTTTCCACCACTCCACCACCATATACCGGTGCAAAATTAACAGCAGAGGATGCTGCCGGCAATACATATTCCCAACATGAATTCTCGCCTTAAGGTATGGCCGAGTCAATTGTCCCGTTTTCTAGCCTAATATTTGAAAAGCAGGAATGGTGATAGAAATTAAATGAAAGTCAAAACCAGTAAAATTTCAATAGTTTCGTTCCCAGGAGCGAAATTTATAAACGAAATGGATTTAAACCCGGGGAGCTAAACCCAGGGTCGAAACGACATCTGAGTCAAACTACTTCGGGTCGAAACTAAACTTAAACTCTGGGACGAAACGAAACGTAGATAATGTTTCGCACAAGAGGGACCACTAGCTTCACCTTCGAACAGTTTAGTTTCGACCCACACAACGAGAATGAAGTATGGTTGAATGAAGTAGATGTTCGGCCTACTTCATTATAATACCCTCTCGGTACCCTCTTTTTACGGTGCGGGGTTAATTATTGCGGCCCCATTTATGTAAAAACTAGTCGTAGTCGAGGATCTCAGCCAATCAAGGCTTATATATCTGTATTTGTTTGCTTCTCCACCAAGACAATGCATCTTGAATTAGTGGGGGATTTTTGACGACAGAAGCATTTTTGCGAGCTTTAAAGCGCTTCACATCTCGACGAGGAAAGTGCAGCGACATTTATTCAGACAATGGCACAAATTTTGTTTATGTTTTAATTATTCCCTCTTTTTCCCCTCCACTCAAACTTCTGGGGTCGAAACTTAACTGCGAGCAGCGGAGTTTCGATTAATTTAATTTCGTTCTCGTGAGTAAAGTTTCGTCCCGGGACGAAAATAAACTCCTTGGTGATTTTAATTTCGTGCGGGAACGAAACTAAACCCAGACCTCGTATTTCCGTTTCCCTCCGGGTCTAAATGAAACATTTTCGTTTCGTTTCACTTGCCATCCCTGTTCGAAAGACTTCTCTCCTGCTCTTCTTAGGACTTCCTCATTACTCACACTATCTATCCATTTGATTGGCATTTAAGATTTTTCGGGTCTGACACGGGGTGAAGTCCTCCATATCCCCATATCTACGGCTCAGGTTCTCCATCACGTTCGACGTTTCGAAGAACGAGTCGTTCATTATCATCAGGGCATGTCAATTTGGTCCTCCGAACATGGTGATACCTCGCTTCGCGAATGCTCCTCAGCATTGGTTTTCATGAAGTGCTCAGTGATTCGTGATGGTCTTCATACGAATTTCAATAGCCTCGTTTGTCAGCCTTTCCCGATCGATCGATGTTTATCGATCTGGCAAATCACGAATATTGCAAAAGAGGATTTTAAGTCGGTCTCTAAATGTGTCACCCACACCACATTTAAATGGGTTTACAGAAGTCGCCACTGGCGTCGCTAATGGACAAATTGATCCGCGTTTCACGAGGAAATAAAGAATAATTAGTGGTGTCAACCGAAATTTAGATTCATGATGATATTATTTATAAAATTCATAACTCTTCAGTGCTATTCCTTGCAATGACAAACATTATATAGAAAAATATTGGAAATAAGTGGATCGTATTGCACTCATCACCGCGCCATGAAAATTTTTAAAAGCTGATTAAAATGCCATCGAAGTGGCAACAGAAGTCAGCCTTCAATGGGATGGAATTGGGCTTCCTCTAGGCAGTCTCCTTGCGGAAAATAATCTTTGTATCCTCTCAGCAGATGACATGGTGGTGGGAAATGCTGTGGTCGGCCACGGCAACATTCGAATTTCAGGGATGACAGTTTTACTGCTTCCGACGTTTCGATGTGCTACTCATCCATCTTCCTCAGGGATTCAGGAATCCAATTACAATTTCATGACGATAGGACTTTTCATTTCAGGACGATAGGCGAGTTGCACATCGAAACGTCTGAAGGAGGTATGGAGGGTCTTACCCGGTGTATGACCCGAGAAATATTCACTGCAATTGTTCGCCGGGAAAAAAACCAGGCATTATATTATCCATTTGATTTATAACATTCTTCTGTAACTCCACATTTTGGACGTAGCTGTGCCGTTATCCCTCGAGGAATGCATTTTCCCTGCGTAGAGCTAATCAGGTTACACATTACCTATGGTCAGGGTGTATATATGTATACCAGATCTATTTGAGAGATAGCATTCAGCATTTGAGAGAAGATCATCTGAGGATGAAGAGCAAGTCGTTTATCGAAACTTCGAAAGACATTAAGCCAATTACCCGGTGGAAACCCCGAGAATCCCTCCTGCCATCGAGAAATATGTTCCGAATGTGCCCATTACTCCTTTTTTCCCCTCGACCCGCACGTCGGCATTTAATTGAGACATTTGGTGAGACGTTGAGTTGAGCCGGCCGGTCCGTGCCCACTGATTCCTCTAATCCCCGCCGTGAGATTCGCACCATATTGAGGCCGGCCCTTGTGCTGCTCGCCCTGGGGAGGCAATCGAAGCCTTCGCAGCGGGGAGCCAGCACCACGCGCCTCCGTCCCCCCTCCCTCCAATCCTAATCCCCCCATGGGAAAAGGCGAGGCTCGGCGCAATGCGCCCGCACTCACCGCCAGAGGGCGTTTTCACGGCTCAAGGCGGAGATGTTTGCATTGCTGATCACAACACGAGCCGGTCCCCTTTCCGAACGAACCCCAGCGATCTTACCCTTTCTCCTGCCATCCTCGCAATCCACGCATTAGAGATAAGGCGATGGTTGGGGTTAAGAGATGGGGCCTCTTGGAGCCCTATGGTCGTCTCAGTGGTTGATTAAAAGGAGCTCAGTGACCATTGTTGCCGCTTCCTCACTACGCCCTCGGGCGCAGAGGATTACCAGCACGAAAAATGATTTTTTCTCTCACGGCGCATGATACTGGTGAAATCTTCTCGGGTTTTCCACCGGATGTGTTGCTAATAGACCGACTTTTGATTGCAGAGGCAACCATAGAAACGTCAGTCCACAATTAACTCATCCGGTGGAATACCCAAAGTTTTCACCGATAATGTGTACGATTTCCGTTCCAAAAGTCGTGACCTCGAATCCCACAATGGATGTAGGTGCCGCCTGCATTGCCGAGCATTGCAGAACATCAGTTGTAACTTTTTTATATTATAAGATGACATAACTTCCTTCAACTTTGGTTGTGACTTGATTTCTTTTTTATTACGATAAAAGCAAAGGTAGCTCAAGATATCTTTTTCGCCACTCCTCCTTTAGTATTTTCTTTATCCGCCACTGCCTTTACCTCAAATGTAAACCTTTTACCGCAGGGAAAATATTGTGCAAAAATGTTCCAATTTGAGACGCAGGAAAATGTTTTTAAGGGTCTGTTGTACATGCCATGATGAATTCCACAGGATAGCATAGATTATGAATATGATTCGATGTATAAACCCGATCACCATTTCTTGTCCTTGTAGAAACACTCTGATCTTTCTGTATTCATAAATAGTATGTGAAACCCCATAGTATCTGTTTAATCCATTCCACTAATAATAGGGACATAGGGTTATTTCCCCGCAGTAGCAGATTCAGAAAAAATTCAACGGGGGGTGCAAAAGATATCTTGAGCTGCCTTTAATTTTATCGCAATGGAAAACAATCAAGTCATATGCAAAGTTTAAGAATTTTGTTATAATTATTACACACATGTACAAGACAGAGAGATCAGGACTCCAAGGTGGGTGCTCTGAAGGATACCAAACACCGGAGCCGGGAACCAAGTCGGAGACTTATACGACCGCGCTTCCGGGGAGGGGTTTGGGTGGGAAGGAACAAGGAAAGAGGCGGCGCCGCGATAGGAGCCCGCCGACGCCTCTGGGATAGGGATAGGGTTGGAAGGGAAGGGACGGGGTAAACACCATACCGCTACAAAAGCGGAAAAGGCCCACTAACTATCGAAACCAGGCATCAGCCATTAATGTGCCAACGATTTTGGAGGATTTTCCTATTAAAGAGAAAAACTTATCGATCAAATAGTTGGATACATGTACAAGACAATGCCATCTTATGATATAAAAGAGTCGAAATTGTAGTTCTGCAATGTAAGGCAATGCGGGCGGCACCTCAAGGGGGGCGCGCCCTCTGCGCCCTTCATATGTATCCGCCACTATTTCCCCGTTCATTATCCTTCATTTTTTTGCATTGATTTCCCCTCTTTCTCATCCGCTTCCCTCTGATAGCTTAAAAGTACTGTCATTCCCCCCATCACCCCTAACCCTCCGTCGTTAATTCGTAACAGGGAGAAACCCCGTCTTTTGACGGGAGATCCCTGACGAGTGTGTGCGCCTATGTCCCGCAATCCGTTCAAATCGCCATTAGCCGGCAGCTCGCGAGAGGAATCCCTCACCAGTTTACGAGCGGGCGAAATAAAATCTGTCGCACAGCGATGCCGCTCGGGTCCTAGGGAGGACGACATTAGAGGGATCCGATATGACAGTTCGAACTGTACGACGTGTTCGTCGACCTTTTGCGCAAAAAATATGAAAGGTCTCACTCTACTTTGGAATCCCGACGGCGCGGTGGTCAGCGAGGATAACACGACGCATCGTGGTCATCCGAGGAAAACGTGGCTTGATGCCTCTTTTATTCGATATTTTCCCTTTGAGCTCTCAGGTACTGTCAGGTTATGAGAGCAATGGGCAACATCGTGTTCCGGTGAAATGTCTAAAGGGTTTTCTTTTATTCAGCATGGCTACTCATGTAGGTTGCATTTTTCAGGTGCATGCCACCATCAATCATCTTGACCTCCCCTGGTATCATCTCCCGAACGATGTATACCCATCTCACATGATTTTCGGGTGGGAGGTTACAACCTCACGTCTCGAGTTTCATAGTAAATATGATCTGAATGGTTTTTCCATGACGGTAAATCCGTTGATTTATTTAAAGCTATCGTTGACCATTTGCACAGAAAAAAACATGACAACATCAACAGGTAATTGACTTAATTGCCGAGATTAAGGATCGCTTTTGTAGGCTATGTATTGCGTTATCGTCGTTGATCACCCTTTCCTGACCCAGAATCCAAGGTATTTCTCTCCCAAAAATAATAATCATTAATATATTTGGTCATTATTTAGCAGATTATTTCATAATTTATGAATGGCAATATCGCGAATCATTATTTAAAGGAAGTGAGCCTGTGATGTGGCCTTTAGCTAGTTTGCAAGAGTCATTTTTTCGGAAGTCGTTCCACAGTGCTATATATGACTCGCTGCACCTATATAGAAAGGGTTGGGACTACCTTTACTTTAAATGTAGTTCCTTAGGATGGTAAGCAGCATCTAGAGAAACACCTGAGAGGAATTTATGATTCATTTCCTCAATTCTAGAGAACGATGATACTTTCTTCGTTTGCAAAACTTTCGTTTTGAAGATATTCTCACCGATCGAATATTTTTCATAATTCGCCATAAATATAAAAATTATAAAAAATTCCGCATTTATGATTTCATAATTTTTTGGTGTTATCTGCACGTAGATGTTAAAATAGAATCGACTTATGAATAGATATCTCCGGCAAGGGAGAAGAAACGACGACTGTATTTCAACATCGAGATGTGGTTAACCCCAAAAAAACATTAAAACTCACGTACTTTTTACCACGTACACAAACTACGAAATTTTTAACAATTAATTTTAAGTATACCGGGACTAGCCACGGTGATAACTTTTACGGGAGTCACCCGCAATGCACAATTGGATGGATTTTTCGCACAATTGTGCATTGCGGGTGACTCCCGTAAAAGTTATCACCGTGGCTAGTCCCGGTATACTTAAATTCGTCAAAGAGAGAACACCTATATGTGTTCAAAGTTCGGACTTTACTCTCCGGCTGTGGCGCCGTGCGCACGATTTGGACTGCTCGTCGCATAACATGCTCAGCAGTCCATACCACCTTGTCCGGTATAGTCCACAAATTTCCACAGGGAAGAATGACGCCTCGGTAGCTTAACTGGCTAAAGCACTCGGCCGGAAATCGAGGGATCCGGGTTCGAATCCCGGTCAAGGCGAATGATTTTTTCTCTGTGGATTTTTCGAACAATTAATTTATTTCTTTAACCCCATACCACCGAAAAAAGCACATATTTGCCCTTTACATCGGGACTTATCAACTAGATAACGGTCACACGTGCACGAACAACCCTGCCATGGATAGGATACACCTACCCAGGCTGGGCTAGAACCCACGACCTCTTGTTTTGCATGCGAGAACTTCCCATCCACCGAGACTGTCTAATAAAGGTCTTAACAGTAGACGTCTTAGCGTTATAACCTCGTTTACTAAATAATAATTTACAAAGGTTTGGTATTTTTTTCCACTGTTATTCCCTTTGCACAAAAATATTATAGGTACTCTAACTCTTATTTCTATTAAAGTTTTTGGAAAATTCACTATTGTATGTGGATATAATCGAGAACTGTTTGTCAGAAAAAGACGGGAAGTATTGACTACGTAGGGAAAATGATATACTTTGTCAGTAGGTATACGCACTCCTGGAGAAGTTGAGATACCTAAGTTATATTTTGTATTTATTTTTATTTTTGTATTTATGCAGTTGTATTTTTTGCGGGCGCCTAACCGCTCATCAGAATTGTATGTCATCAAGGACAGGACAGCTCGCGCGAGGGCTTGGGGTGGTATTTCAATCCTCTCTGCGCATATCTGCATGAGTATCAATCGGCGACTGACCCCTTACAGCTGTTGAGCGCCCTGCAAAGACTAGTCACGTCCCTTTAACCCTCTTAACGTCTCTCTGTCTATCTCTCCCAAAGTTAAATTCATCCTCCTTCCCCCATACCCCCCCCCCCCGCACCCTTTTATAAAAGCGCACCCTCGACCCTCGCGACGAAACCATTTTCCTTCCCTAATCCTTTTTTCTCCCCCCCCCCCCACCCCCCCCACGAGAGACGGTCTCTTCGTGCCAAAGGGGTACCCGGCGAGGATTCACTCCCACCTACCCCCATATAAAGTACTTTTCTTCCGCTCCGAGCCCCGCGAATCAATCTGGAGTGGATTTATCCAAACACGGATGGAATGGTGACGGGAGGGTGGGCTTGAAATGAACCGCCTCGTGCGAAGGGGAGTTCTTGGACACGCACGGGTGTTCATCGCGTGTTGCGTGCCCTTGTTCGTAGTTGTTGATCGCTTATCGGGACGTGTCTGGTCGCGGGTTCTTTCTCTTCCGGACGCTACTGTGAGATCAGCCATGCGCGGTGTCGTTATCCGCGACTGTAAACACACTTTGTTGATATCATCGGAAATCAAGCCGGCGGGGAAGTGAGCAAAGGAAGGTCGCTCGTGACCCCTGCTGTCTATATAGTCCTCTAGGTTCCGTATCTCTTTGATGCTATCTCTCGTGATGAGTTCAAGCGTATCGTGATTTAAATATAAATTCCGAAGATTCTAGCGGGTTGGAGTGGAATTTTTCCAAATTGAAGTAAATACTTGCAAATTTCCTGCGATTATAAAATTTATTCCGACCTAGGTTTCAGTGCTGCTACATCATCTTCAAGGTGATTGCAATGTGATTCAAGGCACATCAAAGATAACCGACCAAAAATTATATAAATCAGCATTCAGCCCTGATGATGAGCGCCGAGACGGAGCTTGAAACGTTGGCCGTTATGAAAGAATTAAACCCGGTGGGAATCCCGAGAACAGTTTACCCACATAATTCGCCGGGAAAGCATCAAATCATATTTCACATTAAAGATGATTTAGTAACATTGATGCCTAGGCCGTAATACATTTTAAAATCGTGTAAAATTACAAGTATTTATTTCAGTATATCGTGATTAAATGTGCAACGGAATTTGATGTATTCTTTTTGGTGTGTCGAAGGCAGAGGAAGTCCGTGTACTTCCGCGTACCTCTCTTAAGGAGTGCTTAAACCTACTGACATTATAAAGTTCCCTACAAGACCAGTTCTTCCTGTAATTTTATGAACAGTTGTCCATAATTACCAAATATCTTCGTGAATTTTTCAAAAAAATTAATAGAAAAAATATTTTTGTACACCGATGATATTTTTTGGCCTTCTTTTAATTCTATCTAATTTATTTTTCTAATTTATCTAATATATATTTAAGAATAAATTTTGACGCGGTCGAGTGATATGGTCCAACCTTTTCTGCAAATGTTCCGGTCTTATTGTAAGATTGAGAGAGTCTTGAATGGATAGAAGGCATTCATATATAATCAAATGAAAACTTTATTAAAGGTACTTGTTTATTCATCTCACTCTTCGATATAACCGCACGCATAATGGCGAAGAAAGTACTTATAAGGTGTAGTAAATGTAATGCCTCTCAGAAACATTTCAAGTACCAATTTCATTTTATTTCAGTTTAATATTCCTCGAATGTCGCACTTACGGGTTTTCGGTGCAGGACTTTGCCTTACTCGCGACATCTTGTGGCCCAAGAATCCAATCACCGCCGAAATTACACGCAATCATTCCTTAAGGCCGTTTCACACGGGACACGTCATTGCGCAGGCTAGAACTGATAACATTTGTTGACATTGCGAAAATGCGAGCTTGGAATTAGAACAGGGGCCATTTTGCCGTCTTCCATCCATACGTTCTCCCATGTCTTCTAGCAATTCACCGTTTTGCATGACGCAATATTGATAGCGCCTTCGTACATGCGTTAGATTGCGCAATGGCGTGCCCCGTGTTAAACGGCCTTTAAAGTTCGGAATATGATCGCAGCTTACTTTTGCAGTAATGCTATCTTTCAAAGAATGATTGAAATCAGCTCATAATATTTCTTGATCAGGTGTTACGTAAACGGTCACAGTAGGGGGCATTGAAAGGATTAAACAGCTGCTTCTGAGTCTCTTGCAAATCAGAGAGACCCTATATTCAGATCGTGTTTGCTCAGGGGAAAAAATTTACATTTATCCCTAACTTCGGCTATGTACTCAGCGTCGAATCGGTCTAGATTTTAGCTGTGGATATGTCATCCTAAAGAATAAAAACCCTTTAGAAAAACTAATAAAATAGCTGCATTTAATTAAATGAGGAAATCTGTTGAAGTTCGAGCGAAATGTATGCTAAGAATGTTATTCATTGCCTGAATCAGGTTGACGCTAGTATGTTAATGGCCGGAATGACCTGGGAATGGACTGTATGATACAGTAAGGTAATGGGGAACCTGCATGAATTTTTTTAATCCTGCTACTACGTTTAGTAGAGTTGTAAAATTTCTCGCGATTCCAACAATAGAAGCCATAACTCACAGTACGCTACAAATGTTATTAAATGATAATTAAAATTTCTGGAAAAATCGCTTGAAGCCACGTGATCTCAAGCGCCTTCTACTGGTTTCACGTGATTGAGCGGTTCATCTGTCATCTTGCTATTGGATTAGGGGCTCGATGATAGATCTATTACTTTAATTATTATTAAAATACTGTAACGGTTAAAGGTTTACGTAGAGCATTTTGAGAATTATCAAGGCCTGTTTCCCCTCCCAAATTAAACTCCTCTCTTCATTAACAGTGAAGAATTTCAAGATGCTTATAAATCGCATTATCTTCCTTTCTCTCCCTCTTTAACCTAAAATTCCTCCCGCTGAAATGGATTTTAATATCCCTTCACCGCTCAATAAGTACTCGCTCCATCTAAACCCTCTGTTTCCTCCGCATCTCATCTAGAGGAGCCCTCTCTCCTACGTATGACCATGTCCAGCAGTTATTCGTTCCTGTTCCTCTCCACCCATTTCACTTCCCGTAAGGCATGGTATTTGAATGAGATGACAGACAGCTAAGGCTATTCGCTCCATGAGGGAAAGGTAGGGAAGAAGGTGTAGAAAGAAACGCGGCGTCGGCGTTAGCCTGTTGCCGTCGCCGGTAACTGTTCTTAACGAAAGGCAACAAGGGGTCCACGGCTTAACGTCCCGTCCGTCGGACAGAGTGTTGTGCTCACGAATATTACTAAAGAGGATCCTCAAGTCAGCCTCTACATGAGTAGTCACCCACCGCGTACTTAAATGGGATTGCAAAGTCGCCTAGTCGTTTCGCTGTCGGACAAATTGATCCGAGTTTCACGGGGGATTTTGGCATAATTAGGGGTGTCAAACCGAAATTTACTCTAATTATGATGAGATTTATCAAATTCATAACCCTTTATTGCTAGTCCTCGTATGCGCAAAGGGCAATGCAAAATATTGAGAAAAAAAGTGGATCGCATTGCGCTCATCACCTCGCCGCGGACATTTTTGAAAGCCGATTAAAATGCGACACAAGTGGCAACAGAAGTCAGCCTTGTATAGGGTGGAATTGGGCCTCCTCTATGTAGTCCCCATGGTTGTGCTGTAAGATCTCTTCTCAGATCACCCAAGCAGGGATCGGGCATTCTGTGTAAATTCTCCTCCACCGCCGGGATATGAATACAGTTTCAAAGGGTGGAAAGCCGATAATGCGAAAAAAGAGCACCAAGAATAAAGCGTAAATATAGGTATGTGCGAAGAAAGCGCGTATGGGCCAATGTGACAGTGTAGGGTAGGGGTTTTGTTACCAGGAAATGAATACTTGGAGCTGTTTGGAGCTGAGTCATCACGCAATAGATAGCTCAAGGTATATTCCTCCTGAGGCAGGTCAAAAATCATTTAAGCATATATTAAAATAGTTATTATTTCATCATTTAGTCAGTCTAAAGTCCGGATAAAGTGTGAAGGAAATCAAAAACTAATTTAAGCAACAATTAATTAATTGTTTAAATATTCAGAGGGCGTAACCACAAAAAATATTCTTGTGGAAAAGTGCTACGATCTTTTATTTATTTAAATATGTGCCTTTTATTTATGGTGTGCGTAGCATTCCTTATTTCAATGCCTTTTGTGACTCCAAAAGAGTTTACTCTGCGCTTTCTTCGCTGTGCGCTTCTTTCTCTGTGAGCTTATTTCGCGACACCGGAAAGCCAACTCTATAGTCATCACACCAATCCAATCCCTATCTTTTCACGTCGTCCTTCCTAAACGTCCACATTTCCGCGCCGTAAAGAGCTGCTCGACCAACGATAAAAAAATGATAATTTTGGAGAGATAATCATGACTTATAATTATGATTTCCCATCTGTAGCATTTGATATAACTTCCCATCTGGATCCGGATGGAGAGTTGTGCTTCAAGTACCCTCCACAAATCACCCAAGTAGAGATAAGGCGTTCTGTAAAAAATCTCCGCCACCTCAGGGATTTGAACCCGGGTCCAAAGGGTGGGAAGACAAGACTCTAGCCACAATACCAACCCGATCCCTCTTAAATAAGTTTTGCTGAATAACGAAGTTTTTCGTTCACAATAATAATTAGCAAATTCCACCAAGTCACGCCTGAGACAACCAACTTCATCTTAGTAATAATTAGATTTGTAGAAAACATGAATACCCGACATTACTCCTCCCTAATTCTCAAATTCCGCGTTTCCACATCTTAATGCTCTTCTATCAATCAATATGCTTTTAAAAAATGGTAATTTCTGAAGAGATTTTTAAGGCCTATAATTATGATTTAGAATGATAAATTATGCGTGGGTTTGTTATTCAGATGTCCTTTAATTCAAATCGTCCTTATTGCCTCGCACAAGGGATGGAACGATAGATGAGTCTGAATGATGTACCATTTCTTTTGGATCCGTAACGTGATGCTTGCAAATCCGTACAAACTCGCGTTTTTTTTAGGCCATTATCGACTTGGAGGATGCGATCTAGATCTTACGCCTCTGGACGTATGGGTCCTTTAAAGCCTATAATTATGATTTAGAAAGATAAATTAAGCGAGGGTCTGTTATTGAGATGTCCTTTAATCCAAATCGTCCTTATTGCCTCGCACAAGGGACGAAACGAGAGATGAGTCGGAATGACGCACCTTTCCTTTTTTGATCCGCGACGTGATGCTTGCGAGTCCGTAAAAATTTGCGCGTACTTTTTTTTTAAAGCTCACCATCGACTTGGAGGATGCCGTAAAAAAGTCGGGAGTCGCTCGAGATAGTAAATCGTGCGTCGTCAATGCCTGGGAAAATTATCCTGCCGCCGGCATCGAGGCAGACCTTCCTGATAACGGGACGCGGATACGATTGGCAGTAGCTCGGTGCAGAGCCTCGCCGATTCGCAATCTCATCTTCGCGAACGCCATGGCGGAAGACCCCAGCAGCATTCAATTTTTTTTTGTTTTTTTTTTCTTTTCACATCTTGTTTTTTTAACGGACCCTTCAGAAAGGGAGTTCTGACGTCGACTTAAAACTGCGTCCGTATCACCAGTATGTTCTTTTTTAAGTGCTTCGAGCTTTTAATAGGATCCTGCGCCCGAATAGCGTCTTTGTAACCTACCTCATTTCGGAGGTTACTTCAGCGAGGGTGCCTTTGGAGCAGTGGCGATGGAATATTACGATCTGCATGGAGCCGGGCTGGAGAGGTTAACCGTGCTTGCGAGGGACTGCAATTTATACGAGAGTAGAAAGACGAAATTTCTGACAAAGACACTTGGTTTTCGATCGATAACGGTGGAAATTAATTATTCGATATGACCATGATGAAAATAAATACCCCTTTTCATGCCGACTGGAGATTTTTACAGCAAATTATAAGTGGATATATAATGGATTAGGATTTATATGAGGCTATATAAACCTCTATTTATATCTTGTTAGGAAAGTGAAAGTCTGCACAAGAGCAATAAAATTTGGTAAAATAGGCTGTTCAAAGTCTAAAATCGAATTTGTTACGATCAAAATTTGAATCTCTGTATGCCATTATTTGGCATTTGGTTACGTTTCTCCGAGGATATGAACAGTGTTTATAACGACTCCCAAAACAAAAGGGCCTGTTCCGTGTTTCGGAGACAGGTGAGGATCTTGATTTTAATCCCAATTCATTTTCTAATTCTATAAATATGACACCGAAAGTTCGTAAACTCTGCTGGTCGTAGTTGGGAATATTTACTCACAGATTAAACCCGAAGGTTTGTCGGAATAGATTAGGATAGATCTCACCTCGGAATCAAAATTAGTATTAGAATATCCAAAAAAATATTTTCTGTAATGACTCCGAGAATTCTTTACCCTTCGCCGTAGTTACCGGTTATCCTTAAATTAAATTCAACTCCAGTCTCGTACCAAGGTATGTGCTTTTTGAGGTAGGAGTTACGAACAGGAGAGTCAGGAGAAAATATGGTTTTTGTTTACTGGTTATAAGTTTTCTCTGTTTTTTTATTATTTATTTAAGGAAGATAAGGCCTTTTTTACCCTTATCCAACGCATTTACCATGTGTATTGCATTCGCAAGACTTCACTTTTATAAATTAGTTGTCGATTCCATTTATTGGACACACCCTTAAAAAGAATAAATTTGACTACCCTACAAATAATCGTAATTATTATTCAGGGTAATAACACAATACTCATTGATAACCCGGAATTATGACTCCTACGATTATGGCAACCCTAAAGTACGTTAGCGGGAAAAAAGTTATTATAGTTTTCCATGTGTATTGCATTCGCAAAACTTCACTTTTATAAAATAGTTGTCGATTCCATTTATTGGAAACACCCTTAAAAAGAATAAATTTGACTACCCTACAAATAATCGTAATTATTATTCAGGGTAATAACCCAATATTCATTGATAACCCGGAATTATGACTCCTACGATTATGGCAACCCTAAAGTACGTTAGCGGGAAAAAAGTTATTATAGTTTTCCATGTGTATTGCATTCGCAAAACTTCACTTTTATAAAATAGTTGTCGATTCCATTTATTGGAAACACCCTTAAAAAGAATAAATTTGACTACCCTACAAATAATCGTAATTATTATTCAGGGTAATAACCCAATATTCATTGATAACCCGGAATTATGACTCCTACGATTATGGCAACCCTAAAGTACGTTAGCGGGAAAAAAGTTATTATAGTTACAAAGTCATTGGGAACATCAGAAGGCAGGCTGTCTTAAAGAAAAAAAATTTATGAAGAACAATCTGGAAAAAATTATTTTATGAGATCTTATACGGTATATTTAAGGTTTATATTATTTAAAGTTATAAATATTACCCCTCAAACCTAAAAGAGTACCGCTTACTGGTGAAGCTGGTAAACCTATGAATGAAAAATAATTCATGACGCGATTAAATCTCATATTAATCTGGGACGTACGTGAATATCGATTTTCAAAATACTTTCACCCCTGCTTATATTATTTATCCATTTCTATTCCTTGGGAATTAAGCTGATTTCAATCATCAGTTATATTTTGGAAGCCAGTAAAGCAGAGCAGGCAAAGTTGTATTTCAATTTGTTGATCAGACATATAAAAGGAGATGGATGCATGAAAGATGCACTTGACGATGTAGCAATTTCATGAAACCCGGGTCGTGTTTCTTCAAATATATTAGTGAACCTAAGAGTTTTTTTTTCATAATGTTACCAAGTCACTTTTCCATAATGGAAAGGTTTCTCATATTTAATCCTGAAATCATCAGCTACAAAATTTGGAATTTAAGAAGAAGAAAATAGATGATTTAAGAAGAAAATCATCCGGCACAAGCGATATACCAACCAGGAAAAACCCAGAAGGCTGCGTAACAATGCCAAACGACACCTAGCCGCGCGCGGAGATTGCTTCCACAAAACAATTAAATTTCATATGAACCTGGGGCATAATGAATAACGATTTGGAATACATTTTCACCCCTGACAATTTATATATCCATCTCTATTTTATAGGAACTACTTTGATAAACCAAAATTTGGAAGTAAAAAAATAAAACTTCGTAAGGTTCACTATTATATTAATATGGGTACGACCCGGGTTTCGTAACGTGGTTACATCTTCAGGTGACTGATATTACATGCATCTTATATTTATACATACATATGACAGTGAGGGACATCTAAGTACAGGAAGGGAAAGAACTGGTTGAGAGGGTGGGGGTGGGGTTAAGTGTTTTATAACACAAAACATTAGACGAAGGAAAACTCTCCAAGCCACCAATATTCATGGTAACATTATTAGGTATCCTAGCGAAACAAATAGTAAGCCAATATGACCCTTGGACATTATGATCATTAGCAACAGCAAAAGTAAACTTAAAACCAAAAAGAGTTCCAATGGTATCAGCAACCCAAACATAAACAGCTCCAGCATGATTAGCCTTCAAAACAGTACAATTTTTTTTTACTTTCTATATGGAGAGGTTTCACAAAGTAAAGCCTGAAGATATCAGTAACAAAATTTGGAAGTTCATTTGAAATAAAATCATTTAGCGACAAACCATTCAGGAATACCCAGAAGGTTGCGGAACAATGCCAAATCACGGCTAGGCGCGCGGGCGGAGATAGCTTTCGTATACGCATCAAGGAGGCGCTTTGGGATGAGAGGAAGAAGTAGATAACTCCGAAATGGCCAACGTTTAGTCTGCGGGCCCACCTCCTTAAAGGAGTAGGCGGGGCCGCGGGAGAAGAAGATGAGATTTCCTTCAGATATGTTCCTCTTTCTTCCTTATTTTTTTTAACGATCCCATTGTGAAGTGGGTGGCTGCCTCACTACACACACCCCCCTGGTGGAAGATGGGGAAAGCACGCCTTTGCCGTCATTCCGTCTGAGCGTCGTAAAAGAACGGAAGGCGGGAAAAACGTCGTTGCCCGTAGTCGGAAACGGCGTAGCATCTCGCTGGGGAGGGAAAAGGTGAGGAAGACTGGGAATAATGATGGAGAAGGGGTTTCGGGTAATGGGGGTAATTTAAAACGGTGGAGAGGCGAGAGAGCTTGGGTAAATGAGTGGCGGATATATATATAATAGGGGAAAGAAAAAAGGCTGCTGAGTCCGAATTATGTGCGTTTTTCTTTTCTTTTTTTATAAAAGGGGTCGCTTTAAGGATGAATATGCATCACATACTACTCTCACCAGTCCCATTCGGCATTTTCTCTGCAGATGAGTCGACCTCCACTGTCTCAACAACCGAGTGGACCGCGGAGAAGGAAATCGAATTTTGAAAAATCTGTATTGAATCTTTAATTTTACTTTCTGTACTCATTGATTGCTTTGAAAGGATGCCTATGTTAATCGATTTGGGTAAATAACTGCATGACACCCATCCATGGTGGCTGTTTGACCACAATTTGGCCTGATTTTGTAGCTACAACAGATAGATTTGTTAGTGATTTATTATCTGGTACTTGAAGAATAAGGTAGATGTGCTACTTTTGAAGCTTAATCAAATTAAATACACAACTTTTAATATAATTTACTTTTGGAACTCATCGATTATTTTGAAAGGGTTCCTATGCATGAAAGCCACCAGTGGTGGATGTTAAGGCACAATTTTGCCTGACTTTGTAGATGGATAGGTAGTCATTAATAATCTGAGACTTGAGTAATAAGTAAGAAGTGTAACTATTAGAGCTTAATCAAACTTAGTTTTTTCTCAACTTCAATGAACTAATAATGACAATGAAGGGTATAAAATGAGCTGAGACTTACCGCAGCATGCTTACATGGGGGAATACACAACCGTCGGGAGGTCGATTGAGCTCAAATTTTCCGATTCAGTAGATCATGGCTATCAATTCCATGTCGAAGCGAGACGACGCACTTCTCGTAATTTTTCGAGAAAAAAGCAATGAAAGATCGTAAAAAATGAAGGTACGTTATATGAGCTGTATTTACTGCCATATCCTCCAAGACGGCGCTGGCCCAGTGGTCACGGTGCTAAGTACCAAAGTTAACTAAATATTTTTTCCCTTCATAAAGCGGCAAAAATTTAATACTTAGGCACTGTTTAAGTGTGAAACACCACGTTTTGAAACTCAGCAGTTGAAAGAAGCGATCTTTGTATTGGTGGATGGTTTACGTAAGAAGCACCTGAAGAGGTTTACGATTTCTCATGGCGTTACAATGTAATTTTTGTGTTGGAGTTGCAAATAATAAAGAGTTAAATCTGGTTAGACAATTAGTAGATAAATTATTTAAGGAATCATAAAAATCAGAAGTGTGGAAGCCTGTAAACTAAACATGAAGTTTATAGATGGTTTAAAGATAAAGAAAGAAAACGTATTTGTTTAAAGTTATTTAAAACGTAAACGAAAAGTTTAAAGAAAACGTATTTGTCTTTAGAAGGGGCTTTGAAAGTAACGACGGCTTTATCTCAAGTATACGGGATCAAGGATCACGTTCAATCCTTCCGGTAAGGGCCTCGTTGGAATTCCTTCTTCCATTGATCTTATGAAGACCCAACACTTATTTTTAATGTAGGTACTTAAAATTAGTATACACTCAAAGCCGTATTCCTTCAACGGAATAAAAGTATGGAATTCCTTTAAAAAGTATGGAATGAGTATGACGAAAGACGGAATTTATACGCATTAATAGGAAAAGAGTAGATTTTTAATCCAGCTTTGAACTTGAATGAAGCAATTTGTGATGTAGGAAAAATATGCTGATTCCCTGATAGGCATTAACCCGAAATAATAAGAACTCGTACGTTACGGAAAAAAATGATTTTATAGTTTCCCCATTATATTTAATTCTTAACTTATTTTTGAGGAATTAATCGCAAATATTGCCTACATAAACCATCCGTCGATACAAATATCGCTTCTTTCAACTGCTAAGTTTCAAAACGTGGTGTTGCACACTTAAAAAGTGCCCAAGTATTAAATTATCGCCGTTTTATGAAGGGAAAAAATATTTAGTTAAATTTGGTACTTAGTTGTTAGGTAATGTTACCTTTTCCTCTTCGCTTTTGTGCTTGATTATAGTAACATATCCCACGATATTTTTATCTTGACTAATTTTTATGGAATTGTTAATTGCAAAAATTGAAATAATATTTTAACTTTCAATGACAACGAGATAAATTATACGCAGCCTTAAGTATCGATATTCCATTAACTTTAGTTAAACTAAATTTAAATATTCAATATTTGCAACGCAACACAAAAATAACACAGTAACGCCACAATAAATCGCAAACTACTCGAGGTTCTTCCTCCATAAACCATCCACCGCTGAAAAGATCGCTTCTGCCGTCTGCAATGTTTCAAAACGTTGCGCATCACTCTTGAACAGTATCCAATTCTTTAATTATCACCCTCCACCCCACTCCATGGCCCGGAAAAAAACTTGGCTCGTGTTCTAAACCTCGTAACCCTTTTCCAAGTCGAAAGGAGTAATTTTCCAAAAGGGTTTTACGCTTTCACCTCCCTCCCCATTCCTCCCGTCGTATAACGTATGTCCGAATGTCATCACCGACCCGGGACAGAATGGTAGGGGGGGTTGGCGTTTTAAAAGAGGGGAGGCAGTTCATATTTCACGCCATATTTTCGCCTCACACTGTGAACAGAGGCGGGGACGGGTCGCCTATCTCTGGGGGCCTGGGGACTTCAGGGGAACCACCTATTCCCGGCGACATCGGCGTGGAATATGTGGGCGACGGTCGCTTCATCACCCGGCCTCGGCGGATCGAATTCCTCAATAATCCACAGGCGGGACCAACACGTACGAACCCGGGCTGCCAGCGGCGAGGTAGGGACTGGATGGCTGTACACAGTTGTGACACCCAAGGTCACATCTCGCACTGTCCATTATTCCCTTCTGTTCGAGACGAGCAGTGCTGCGCGGTGCCGTCTGGGGCACATTTAAAATTTAATATCGTATGAAGAATGGAGCGTCAAAAATTTTATTCGGGTGTGAACTTAGCTTTTGTTCCATTGCGTCACCTGTTTGCCGCGACAATTCGTCGGTAACGTCTCAAAATCAGGCTGCAAACTCGAATGTAATATATAATAATGGACTTGATTTATGATTGGAAAATAATAGATCTGAATTTTTTTAGTTGTCGCTTGTTGTAAACAAGTAGTGGATTACGAGAAAAATATAATGAAACAATTTATGCGAGATTAATGTGTCATCAATTGTTGAAAGACAACTGATTATACTTTGATTCCTAAATTGCATGATTTTTTTGTTTCTTTTTTGAGTTCTCGAAAGGTCTTCTAAATTACAAAGCAATAAAAAAATTATGGCTTTCATTCTTGGAGATACCTTCCGAGTATTTTCGCTCGCAACAAATTTCAACAGAACATATAGTGCGTGTATTGGAATTTAACTTCGTATTGAAACAAGTAAAGAAGGATGCGAAAGAGATGAAATCCGTAGGTGTGAAAAGATTAGCTGATGAGAGAATTGAGTGGAGAGCTGCGTCACACCGATCTTAGGATTGTTGAACAGTGATTACGACTGTTTCGTATGATATATCAAATACTGAATTCAGGATTTTTTGAGCGAATCGGTTTTTCTCTTTATATTCATGTAATATAAATTAGATTTGTATTAAATTTTATACTCTCAGTTTAAGCTATTATAATGTGTTTTGTGACAAATTATATCTGAAATTGTACAAATATTCAATGAACATTTCGTGACATTTAAATGTTTTCATATTCAACTTGTCAATTGCAAAAAAGCTCCATAATTTTGGCTTTAAGAGGATGCATCACTCCTGCTCGACCTTTCGATTTTTTTCATTGCCCATTACGTTACTTTCTTGCTTAAAGCATATATAATGATCTTGAAATTTTCGGAATAACACCATTGAACTGAACCACCATTTGCTTCTAAAATTTTAAAACTTTACCATAGATTTTTCTCCAATTAATTACTATTTTAATTTGATACTCAGGTAACGTCGAAAAACGTCTTACCTATATGTTCTGAAAACTTCGGAGGTGAATAATGTAAGTTTGAAGCGAGTAATGTGACCACGAATACTACAATAGAGGATCCCCAAGTTGGTCTCTAAATGTGTTATCATCCACCGCGCATTTAAATGGGTTGATGAGTCTTACGGGGAAATGAGGTATAGTTAGAGATTTCCACCAAAATTTACGTTCATTTCATATTTATCAAAATTCAAAACTTTTCAATGCTATTCTTTGCAATTACAAGCATAATATTGCATAATATTGGAAAAAAGTGAATCGCATTGCACTCATCACCGCGCTGCGGATATATTTGAAACCCGATTAAAATGCAACCGAAGTGGCAACAGAAATCAACCTTCTGTGGGATGGAATCGGGACTCCTTCATACAGTCGCCTTGGATTGCATTTACCATGTCTTCGACTCGCCTCGGTTTATTTCTTTCATCAATTACGCAGTCACCTGAAGTTTTTAGTTTCATCATGAGCTACGTTTGATTACATCAATCATTAGGAGACGATTGGATCTATCCGAATGGGGGATGACTCTTCATTCCGTTGTTGATATCGTTGGAGGTGAATCGGCCGAATAATAATTTATCGAATTCGATGATTCCCACCCAACCACTCCGAAGACTCGAAAACCAACGTTTGCTTCTCAAATTTTAACCTTTGCGTTTCCTCACACGAATTTATTTTTTAATTTGAGATATAGGCAGACGTTGCAAAATATCTTACGTATATATTCTGAAAACTTTCAAGATGAATAACGTTAATCGTTGCTAATGGCTTCCGGGTGCAGTTGCGTGTTGCGCATTGTCTCGCAAGCTTTCGCGACCGTTACAGGGCGCATCATCAGGCGATATCATCAGGCGGCGACGTTGAGTTTGAAACGAGTGATTGGACGTGAAAATTGATAAAATACAAGCGGTCGAGTTTGAATGATGAGCTCTTCGATTGCATTTACTATGTCTTAGCATGAGATTCCGAAAAAAGGGGGTCAATTTTTTAATCAATTAGGTAAGCAAATGAAGTTTTACTTTCATCATGAGCTTCCTTAGATGATATCAATCATTAAAAGACGATCGGTTCAAACCTAACGGGGGACGAATCACTTCATTTCGCTCCGGTGTTGATATCCTGAAGAGGAATCACGCGAATGGTAATTTATCGAATTCGATGATTCCCGCACCACCACCCCAAAGGCTCGAAAACTAACATTTGCGTCTCAAATTTTAAAACGGTAACTATTCATTTTCTCTCTGATGAATTCATTTTTTTTATTCGAGACACAGGCAAACGTTCATAAAGGTCTTTTGTATATGTTCTGAAAATTTTCTCGATGAATAGCGAGTTTGAAACGAGTAACTACAAGCAAAATTAGACAAAACACAAGCGGTTGAGTTTGAGTGTTGCCTCCTCTTAGCTCGAATTTATTCTTCTATCTTCCCAAGAATTTCCGAAACGAATCGGTTTTTTTACCATCATCAATTACAGAATGAAATGAAAGGTTTTTACTTTTAACCATGATCTTCGCTCGATAATATCAATCATTAGAAGACGATTGGTTAAATCCGAACGGGGGATGACTCAGTTCATTCCCCTCGGTGTTGATATCGTGAAGGGGGGAGTGGGCCGAATGATAATTTATCGAATTCGATGATTCCCGCACAACCGCTTCGAAGGCTGGAGAACAAACCCTAACTGCTGGCCCGGGGACTCCTCAATTTAATGGGACATAGGGGTTGGGGGGGGGGGGGGGCGCAAGGCGGGGGAGTGGGGAATCGCAAGTGCGTCGCTCTTAAAGTAGCGGACGTTTTGAAGAATGGGCTCCGGAGTGCTCTCGGGTTTAGAGTTCGCATTTTTTTTAAACTCCCCCCCCTCTCTCCCCCACTCCCGCATCCCATTCTTCTTTTTTTTATTTCCCTTCACGAAACGTCGCTTGGGTCCCTACGCCCTCGCTTTGATTTTTTTTCGTTCTTCGTGAGTCCTATGGTGTGAGAGGAGAAGGGATTTAACGAAGGGTTTGCATATCGAGAATGGAATATTAGTGCCCCGAAAACGTGTCCACTTATCTTTCGGAACTCTTCGTGTGCACCCTATGGGCGAATAGTGCGGTGCACCCTCCGCGCGTTTTTGCCCCCGGGGACCCTAGGTGGTGGGACGAATTCCCAAAACTCAGTGGCCAAAATTAGAAACGCGGTTATTTCTAATTACTACTGATTTGGCTAAATGGCTGTCATTGACGATTTTTGATGAGTTGAATACAAATTTGAGGCTGTTTAGTTTTTTTTTAGCTTGCACGGTTTTTTAGTTTAGTGTATCCTTAATACTTTCAAATGCCTACAATTTATTAAAAATGTACGATAAGGCCAATTTTTATTGTATTTATTTCATTTTATTTTCCACTTACAGCATTATTGCCAATTTACAGTGGCCTAAATGGAATTGCTTAATCTTTCTTTATTTAATACTGAAAGTCAGGATATTTCTAATTATTTGGTTTTTCTTGTCATCCCATGGTGATGTCTAAAATAGTGGAAACAGATATTTTATAACGTCAAAAAGATAAATTACAACGTAATTTTTCACATTTTACAGGCATTTTAAAAGTGTTGTAAAGTTTTGAGCATTAACAAGAGTAATTCAATCTATTTATCACCATGAAATTCCCTGAAGTGAACTCGTCAACAATTATTTTAGACATATCATTTTAAATAAGCATTTTGTGTCCACCAGATTCGAGGTCAGAGTAAATTTAAAACTGAAAACAGCGTAAAACTGAAATAGTTTATAATTTTTACGCTAAATCATATCTACTTTCGATATTTTATTTCGCTGGCTTCGGTGGCGGCGGGGTATAGCCTTCGCCTGCCAAACCAAAAGTCGCGGGTTCGAGTTCTGCCTGGGTAAGTTACCCTTATCCAGGTCATGGATCTTTGTTCCCTTTTGATTGTTAAATGTTGTCGAAAACCCCGATATAAAGGCCTAATAGTGCTGTTTTCGGAGGTGTGGAAATGAATGAAAATTAAATAAATAAAAAATGATTAGCATACACTAATGGTAGTTGTAAACAGATCTATGCAGCATTCTCAGAGCTGGGATCACTTAGCACTATATATGCCGTTACCTATTACTTAGCCGTTCCGTGATTGCACTACTACTGTCAGTCACTGAAACGGGTCTACCGGGTAGTACACCCCATGGTAAGATCCCTGGGTTAAATCGGTGGAGCACTGGGTGTGATGAACCAGTCTCTCCATTTCGCCCCCTTCTCAAAACAAATGCTCCTGGAGGCTTGCGTCACCGGACCCCCCCATTCCACCAAGGATTTATACTATTGTCGGTGGGGTGTGGGAGGGTGCTGCGCTTACGAAGGTTTGTTCTCGGTGGGTGTTTGCGATCGAGTGTGGGCTGGAGTGGGGTTTCCGAGGGGTGTGGAGTTTAGTCTGCCCATCCAACATTCAGGACCCCGTCATCTGTTTTCTCATTTCTTCGGCACCTGCAACTCTTCCGGTTCACTAACGAGCCCCTCTGGTCTGGTGCGTGGAATATCTCGTTCAATAATAGCAAAATTATCCCATCTCGTTCAATTATAGCAATATCATCCCATGATGGTGATTTTTAAAATAAGACCAATCCCGTGATATAACTGTGACGGTTATGAAAATTTCTGTATGTTAAATTATGTTGAGAAGGACAGCCTAGAACAATGGGACGCAATTACTAACATAGCAGTGTCCTGGAATTTAATTTAAAGATATGTGGTAAGAATTGTTGGCTAAGACAGAGTGTTATGTGGACCCGGAGAAATTATTGTACATCTATTAATGTTGGAAAGTAGTGTTTTACCATAATATCTAATGATTTCCCTGCGAATATAGCCAAAACAGATCATTTGGGATTCTATCCGGGTATCTCTCTCAATAGGGTAGTTTCCTTCATCAAAGAAAACAAAAGGTAATAATTGCGATTCGTTACCCACCATTAGTGTATTCATAATATACAAATTATTTCGTTTTAGAAATGACGGTTTAGACGAATGGCAATGGTCCATTTTTATCCTCATTTGAAAAGGGCCAGATTGGCGCCCATGCGATGCCACTCCACGTGACGTCACAGGGACCTAGTTTCTATAGGAGAAGATAGGAGTTATACATCGTCTGAGGTTACCAATGCATGCATGAGGCGCATAGTTCAGGGAAACATGTCTTAATAATCACTTATTAAAACTGGCTAAGGTCGGAAAGTTTTCCTCGTTTGATAAGGTATTAATAATCCTTATTTAAGCCAAGCGCTACCAGCCAGCAGGGTACTCAGCTGCCCGCTAGCAGCCTGCGACGTATCAGCGCTAAGCCTCGCCTCAAGGTCACCTCACCGGGCGGGAGGGGGAACCAGAAATACGACGTACGGAGAGATTTCCCGGCATTCATACTTACGCGTCGCGTATCGCGAAAAATAGATATTGTCATTTAAAAATCTAAAAGCGTGAAATACGTACTCCAGGAGTAATAATCTTTCGATTTAGGCAATAAAAAAATAATAGGAAACCACCCTATTGGTACCGACGCGACGTTTCAAAACCCGGGTAGCGTTCCATCATCATCCCTGTCTGATACTGGAACTTAGCCGTGATGATGGAACACGACTCGGGTTCCGAAACGTCGGCCCCAATGGAGGGAGATAACCCGAATGGAAGCCCGAATAACCTTTGCCTAGTGATGTACATCTCGCGAAATAACTCTAAGGGCTGCGGATAATTCTCTACGTGAAATTACGCTAGGATGGACGACCTATAGCAATGTGACGCAATTATAAACTTAGCAGCACCCTCGAATTTAATTGATAGCGAGTGGTAATAGTATCATGCCCTGAAAATAATCCATGTTTAATTTAACATTATCAACCAGCATCGCTAGACAGTTTTTATTGAGAAATATACGTCTCGACGGTATTTTTCTCAAAAAAAGTATCAGCTTTAAATTTATGATTTTTTATATCACTTTGGGATACGCTTTGAGGCAAAACGAATGAAACATGTACCCTCAGTTTTTTTTTCTTGAGATACTATACTTGAGCTCATAATTGGGGTTTAATCTGTCGTTTATCATGTTTTAATGTATTCTCCTAGGTCAAAATAGAAAATTCCTTATTTCCTCCGGAATTTTCCTCATATCACCGCTTCTGTTCCTGTTGTCTAAGAATGTAACCATTTGATGAATCCCTAACGTCACGAACCCAACCTACATCTATTTCCCATATGGTTGATTATGGACTAGTAATGATGCCTCTACATAAAAAACAATTTTCTAATAGAACCCTTTCGTTCCAAACTCAGGCGCGTCACGCCATCCTTACATATTCCTTCCGTTTGATTGCGTGATAAGATGTCATCTGTGTGCTCATCGGCGGGTATTGTCAATGCACTTAGTCAGCTTATTCATTCCTCCATTACTCCGATTATTGGTCATAAATATAGTAGTTTCGGTCACAATTTTGGGGCCATGTTAAGTGCTCTCATAAATACGGATATATTCTTACACTAAAGGGAATAATAAATACACATAAATGTCTCTTTTGCAATGAGGCCGATCTGTTTCACCTTAAGAGGATTCATAGCTCCCTCACGACCGGACGTATTTTTTATTTTTTTTGCGACGAATAACTCGTTTAAAATTAAATTATCACATAAATTCAACTTTCTCAGGAGAGATTTCATGCGGTATATATTTGTACATAATGATGATTTTATACCAATCGAAACACGTTTAGTCCTCGTTTAATAAATTGCGGACAATACGACATCTTCGTTTATCATTATCATCAAATGATAACCCTAAATTTTCATGGCAAGCAGATTTGATCGAAATGAATATTTTTATGTTTCTCAAATGCATCTAATAAAATTTTAAAAAAATACATCTGAGAGAATAATGAGGCAAAATTTTCAAATGTAATATGTAGGCAAATGTTGACTAGGATCTACTGTGTATACCATGATAGTAAATATACGATAGCGTAAATTTCAAATGAGTAATATACCGCGTAAAGAGATTGATCGAGCGGGATTGATTTTCCCCTTAAAGGAACTTAAAACGTTTGCTTAAAGTCTTCTTAACACTTATTTTCCTTAAATGCGAATCTCCTTCGCAGGACACCAATTCTAATTTGGAGAAATGGATTTTTGTGGAGGTAACAGTTCGCTAAGCACAATGGAGTCATGAGAAAAGAGTAAGGATGGAAAATTGAAAGGAAACCATGTTTCCACGCTTACATCCTCTCAATAAAAAGCAGCCAAGGATTAAGGCTTATCGCCCCTTATTCGATGGACTAAGTTTTGTTCTAGGAAGTTCCCTCCATGCACTATTGGAGTAAAAATGCAACTCTTCTCTGAAAAATCTTCATCACCGCGGGAATTAGAACTCGAGCCCTTGTAACGGAAAGCCAACACACTTACTACCACACCTAATTGACCGCCATTAATCTCACGGAAGGAAATAAATATTTTGGTATAATTATCGAAACTGTGTCATTGGAAGTTGGCAAATATATAAAAATATATTTTTACATGTGACTTCTGTTGTCTACCCCAGTTCACAATCAGCTTCCATTTCTCCTTGCCGAGTGTTTCTCTAGATAGTACCTAATGCTATCTCTATATTGCCAATTTTTTTGGATCCTTCTGTTTAGTTTCTTAATACACAAATATGTATTTTTATGCCATCTGTAGTAATCAATTTTATTTTTCGGTGAAGTTATGTTAAACCATCAGTTGCTCCAAAAGGTCTGCCTTTTAGGCCTCACTAAAATAAAGATAAACCTCGGTAGTTCGGATGAAAACAAATACTCCCTCACTCACGCATGCTGAATTCGCTGAGCGGCTTAGAAACACCGAATTTTTCCCAGTAACGATGACTCTGGGGTCGGTGAAACGATTTTTTCAATCCAATAACTGTGGTATTGGCTACGTATAAATGCTATATTTTGTCTTTTGGTATAATTTTTTTGTCAGTATTACTGTTTATGGAATATCGCTGGCGTGAACTGAACTCATTATCGTTAATTATAAACTAAGGTATCGTATTGTCCACAATTTATTAACCGAGCACTACACGTGTTTCGATTGCAATACAATCATCCTCAGGTACTAATAGAAACTGTGATTGTATAACAATCGAAACACGTGTATTACTCAGTTAATAAATTGTGGACAGTACGATATGTTCGTTTATCATTATCATTAGTTATGTTCCACGACATCTCTCCTAAGAAAATTGACTTATTTTGAGTTCTGAAAAATATCGTTAATTCGCGCAAATTCAATGTCTGATAAATCCCTAATGAATATGACCAAACCTAACGTCTATTTCCCAATTGATTAATTCTGAACAAGTAATGATTCCTCAGCATACTGAACAGTTTTTCTAATCGAAACCCTTCTATTCCAAACTCGAGCGGATAGCGCGTGAAAGGGACCGCGCCACATGTAGTAGTCGATTTGAGAAGCGTATTCGGATTGCGAGAAAGAGACAGTGAGAGAGGGCGCACATACTCATTCATAACGTATTACTTTTGTGAACGCATAGTGGCAGGGGATGGTGACGTAAAGGATGGGAAAGGGTTGTGTTGGGGTGAGGGGGAAATAAGCGCGTGGACCAAGAGGAGGGGAGGGGGAGAGAGAGATTTGAGGCATCAAGTGCTTGAGCCGAAGTGTGAGGTGGACGATAGCGGAGGCAGCATATGCGCCGCTGTATTTATCACTGTCGACAAAAGATGCGACCTCAGGGGGACAGATTTCAAAGAGTTGTCCCCCCCCCCTCACCCCCCGTATGAAAAGTCCTGTATTGTATGCATTAACCCCTTGGCTCCCTCCCTTCCCTTTCGCTTTTTTAAGCAATATTAAGTCCGAAAGAGAAATGGGTTGCATTCGTGTGTCCATTGGTGCATCGAAATATCCCATAAAATAAGTCAATTACTAAGTAACCGCGTGCGGATAATTTTTATAATCTTTTTCGAACCGGTGTCAATGCTAGCGATACCTAGAAAGTTCATTACAATTGTTGTTCAATGGTTTTTTCCGGCGAGACAAGATTTTTGATGCTCGTTTTGTATTTTTATTATACAATACCAAATAGATTGCAATAATGGGGTGCACAGAGCACCCTAGCAGAAAAACCAAGAAAATTAATAATATTTTGCTTCTGAAAATTTTGCCTATCAACCCATGAATAGCATATTTTCAAGGAAAGGACACAACATAATCTAAAAGCATTGTAACTTTTTTCTATTGGATATTTATCCGGAGCCAATACAATATTTCAACAAAACATTCCATTATTTTATGAACCGTCTAAAAGAAAATTTTGTTTTGCTTCTCAAGACATTTTTTCAATGCGGACTTAACTGAAAAATGCGACCTACATTATTTAAATTTTTATGTCTAGTTTTACGCCTCCATGAATTGCATGCGAATGCGAATTTGGACGATTTCATTATTGTCCGTCGGTTTTAAATTATGAAATAAGGCTTGAAAACCTTTCTAAACCTTGGGAAATCGTAAGCAGCGTCTTCAACCCTTAGCATCGTTTAAAAAGTGTAAATATGAATTAATCCCTAAAATTATGGAGTTCTTTTCGTAGGTAATCATTGACATAATATTGAGTTGAATTTAGGGATTTTCATCATGACTTGTAAAGTGAAATCATTTTGACGACAGCAGGCTGAGAGCCATGGAAAGAGTATAATTGTAAATTGCCAAACTTTACCCTCTCTCCGTAACTGGATGAGAACACATTATTGACTCTGATTGCTGTCGGAAACAATAAACATTAACTCGATTTCATGGGAAAAGGAGTCTCACGATTTTACAGAGAATGCCGCGTCTATCGCCCCAGCTAGTACTGCGAACACGCCTTAGGGTAAATATTTACCTGTATCAGATCTCAAGTTGGCAGCGCTGTGATAAAATGAAGAGGCCAACATTGAAGCCTTCAACTACAGCATCATTATCATTAAAAATTTCGTATTTATTTTATCTGGAGCATATAATACCAATATTTCTCTCATGTAATGTACCTCAGTGGAGGAGGATAATCTTGGGCCGGAGATATTAGATTCGGAAATAGAGAGAGCACTTCGTGATATGAAGGCTAGGAAAGCAGTAGGCGTGGACAATATACCGTGTGAGCTTCTGAAGAATCTAGGGAAGGAAGGTAAGAAAAGGTTTTTCGAACTAGTGCGCAGGATCTATGAGGAGGGATGTTGGCCGGAGGATTTCGTGAAGACGGTTTTAGTTCCGCTTCCGAAAAAGAAGAAAGCTGTGGATTGCGGAGATTATAGGACTATCAGCCTAATATTGCATGCGGCGAAAGTGGTGCTGAGGATATTGAACAGACGAATGGAGGCGAGGGCAAAGGAGTATTTGGGAGAAGATCAGCTTGGTTTCAGAAGAGGGAAGCCAACTCGTGATGCAATAGCAATAATGAGGTCCCTCGTGGAGAGGAACCTAGAATATGACCAGGACGTGTATGCGTGTTTCGTGGATTTTGAAAAAGCGTTTGATAGGGTGAACTGGGTAAAGTTAATGGATATTCTCAAGAGAATAGGGGTAGATTGGAGGGATAGACGACTGATTCGTAATCTGTATATAGCCCAGACTGCGCAAGTGAGGATAGCGGACGGAGAATCTGGGTAGGCATGCATTGGGCGAGGTTTGAGGCAAGGCCGCTGCTCTTTAACGTGTACGCTGAAGAGATGGTAAGGGAAGCGTGGGATGAGTTAGAAGCTGGAATAAAAGTGGGAGGAATGATGCTCAAATCAGTGAGATTCGCGGATGATCAGGCGTTGATTAGCCAGTCAGCTAGGGGGCTTCAGGCTCTAGTGGATGCGTTATACGAGCGTTACGAGGAGTATGGGATGAGGATTAATCATAAGAAAACTAAGGTTATGCGGTTTTGTAAATCATCACGAGCGAGGAATGTGAGACTCAAGATAAAGGTAGGTGGTGAAAAACTTGAGCAGGTTGAGCAATTCAACTATTTAGGCAGTACGTTAGAGGAAAACGGATACAGTAGTAAGGACATAAGGAAGAGAATCGCATTAGCGAAGGAGGCGTTCATGAACAGGAAGGAGCTTCTGAGAGGATCGTTGTGTAAGAGTTTAAAGAAAAGGTTAGTGAAGAGTTTGATCTGGAGTGTAGCTCTCTACGGTGCGGAAACGTGTCTTGGAGGTCGAACCTTCATATATAAGATGCAGGGGGTTTTTTGAGCTATTATTATTCTGGAAAAAAGGTGCGTTTTTTATATCGTCTATAACGGTAATAATGTAATATTGGAATGACTGCCGTTGGATATTCCAAAAGAAAAAAAGTTTAGTCACTATGCTCTAGCAATATCTTGTATGATATGCGGCGAAATGTGGTGGAAGTTCTTTCTCTTTCTAGTGGTGATGGGGGTTCTTTTTCTTTCTCATTCAAGCACTATAACTTGAATTAGTCATTGTAATATTTCCACTGGATTTTATTTTAAAATGACACGTTTACGGGCATCACATTGTTGCAAACGACTTAATAATTTCGTTTATCACAACGAAACGCGTCGTTTTAAAATAAAATCCAGTGGAAATATTGCATTGCCTAATTCAAGTAATAAAATAAGAAATGTTTTTAGTTATAATGCTCCACAAAAGTTGGTCGTTCCTGGTGATACTTTTTGGAATTGCTGAACATTTTGAATTAATAAAATTAAACTTTGCTTTTCCTCAGAATTTTTATTGAAACACTACCATGGTTTCGACGATTAACGAAAATATTGCACGGTTAAGTGGAAATATTGCAGTGTCTAATTCAAGTAATAAAAAAAGAAAAAAGTTTAGTTACAATTCTCTAAAAAAGTTAGCGGTTTTTCTTGATACTTTGTGAAATTTGCCGAACATTTTGAATGAATAAAATTAAACTTTGTTTTCCCTCGGAATTTTTATTAAAACATTACTATGGTTTCGACGGCTAACATCACCTTTTGCTGTAAAGGCCGCTATACACGGTGAATGATCATACGAATGATCATGCTGAATGATCACGTGATCATTCACAAGATCATGCGAGCAAAATAGAACATGTTCTGATTTTCACTGAATGATCAAGCGCATGAGGGTTCATTCGCGAATTGTTCCGTCATACACGGTGAATGATCATGCGCATGATCATGCTGAACGATCATGCGAATGATATGATTCGCCGTGTATAGCGGCCTTAACATCATCAAAAATACAATGCTTTAGCTGTATGTTGCGTCGCTGTCCTTGAAAATATACTATGCATACTAGACACATCCAATGGCCTAGTGGGTAGGGTCCGAATGAAATCGCCGACGCCGCCAGAGAGGTTGGAGGGGCGCAGGTGCTCCCCCCCCCCCTTCGGCAGGAGAATCAAATCACCGCGTCGCTCACTAATCTCAAGAGACGACATCGGGTGGACAAGGCCACACTGCCCGCCGCGCGAAACGAGGGACCGACCGACAGACAGGCCACCCTCGAACGTCAAGGCTTCGAGTTGAGATGGGTTTAAGCACGCGTTGGCACATAAACACGGGGTTCACATCAGCTGGGTGGAAGGGGTTCGGTTGTATTGGTGGGGGGGGGAGGGAGGGTGTATATACGGGCGATATAAGGACTTAAAGAGGATCAGGGGACGAATTTGCATTGAGTACGGCCGGGATGGGGGTAGGGGGAATATAGCCCTTAGTTTAAAGGCTTGCGAAAGGTGGGGGAGTCATCGAAGTGTTTTTTTGTGAGCTTCTGGTTGTGGAGGGGGGAAGGCTTGAGAAGGCACACGTGGGCACTTGTTATGCACAGTCCTCAATCGCGGTGGTGGAGGGGATATAATCGTCGAAATCAAAGAATGACACATTTTATTCTTCTGAAGTAGTGTTGTTCCGCAGGGAAGTGCATAATTTAGTTGAAAATCATAGTTTTTATCGTGCATATGACTTGTAAATTGTTTGGTAAACAGTTACTTTACACTCTAAAGTTACTCATACTTCCGTCGCGTATTATTCTTTTTTATTTTTATATAAACCACCGAAAACAGCACTTTATTGGCCCTCTATATTGTTTTTTTTCATCAAGTCAACAATTAATCGTTAACTAACATCCACTCCCTCGATAGGAGATACCTACCCACACAGGACTCGAATCCGCGACCTCTATGCGAAATCCACTATGCATGTACACTAATAAAGAATATATAGGATTGATATTCTTGTGGGTTACTAATCCATGGATTCGATAAAGTTAGGTTGACTCTCGGATTCCGACATTCATATGCACCGTCGAGACAAAATAAAAACTTGCTCAATTTCAGCCTTTGCTGATGACACAATGCTACGTCGTTTTGACTCTATATTTTAGAGGAAAACCTCGAACAGATCATCTAATGATACCAAATTTAAAAACTCAATTGAGTCATAAATTTAAAACATCCAAAGGTCAAAGCGGTTTTTCTCTAATGTAACGTGGTTGCTGTTAAAACCTAGTGATAGACTGCGGAAATAAGGTTAGAAAATTTAGGACTTTGAAAGCACTTTGAATTTTACACCTGCCTCAATCCTGACGTATTTTTCGATGTTTCTGACCTAAAGTTAAGTTTCATTCTCGCGGATGAATCCTGTGATATCGCTCTGATCGTCCCACCTGATTACAAATACCAGTCAACTTCACTGTCTTGACATCAGCACGGAGGGTTGAACCTAATTCCATGCCCGAAGTATCGGCAACTGTAACTGGACTAAGCTCGTGAGAAATCCGAATGGTTTTCCGTGACACAGTACACCGGGAGAGTACTAGATCATACCTCAAAACCTTGGTAGTTGGAGGTGAATGAAACGGGTGGAATTGCTTCCGGTTTACCTACTTCCAGAAAATGGATTGTAACTGCTGAGGGTTGCATAAATCTCACCAATATTTCAAAAGCGGCATGTTACCTGAAGACGTGCTATAGAATGATTTTTTTTCCGTTCTGACCATTTAAGGATTGTTTTTATCAATTGAAAAATTTATTAGTAGGTTGTGTTCAAGTTTAATATGTTAAATAAACAAAACTTTTCAATAAATAAATAAAAAATTTCAAACCCTTACAAGCGCTGATTGTCAGATTTAGGCTGGAGTATTCCATTAATTTATGCCTTCATCCCGCCAGATGTCTCCCGCACACATTATGACACCAATGAATTACAAAATACACACTATAAGCAAGACATAGTAGCTTGAATTTAAGGATAAAAAACATAATTGTAGAATTAAAATGGAATTGAAACCTACATTAATCGGAAGAATACTGAAATTAATAATAGAATTATACATTTGCATTCATTTTCCTTCTGTAAATGAAACAAAATATGGGCTTACAAGACTACTAAGTTAATTCCTACATTTCTACATTATCGTTGTCTTCAACTTTATCGTCTAAGTAAAGCACGAACAATTTAAGAGCAATTGAAAATTTTTGAAGATTCATGCAAAAGTGTCGAGAACTGTGCTCTCTGGTAGTACAATCGATGGAAGAAAAATTGAGGACCTTCTTATTGATGACTATTCAAGAAACCTGATTTACAGTTATGAAAAGGGGTTATGATTTTTCCCGAGCATTCATCAAAAATATTAAAATTTGCTGAGTCATACCGGTGCGTGTCAGCCGAATAATTGTAAATGCTCTCTACTCCATTCTCATATTTCCCATATGCCTCGGCATCACCGATTTGCCTCAGCATATTTTAACAATTTTGATTTATGTTTTTGGGAAAAATCGTTAATCCTTTAAAGGTGAATTGCACCCAGTATGCTGAGGGAACCAGGGAAATTTTCAAGAAATTGGCATTTGGAGGCGCATAAAAAATGCTGGAAAGATTATCCGTTTATCTATTGCCAAAATTGGACACTTATGTTATACCATGCCCCCTGGCCGGTGGATTGGAAGTGATGAGAGAATTTGAGATTTCTTTCCATTGCGTAATGTTTGCGTCAGTCGTATTCGTCCCTTCTACCGTTGCTCTCTCTCCACACCAGTGGCGGCGCATTCTGAATCGCTTTTCTTTTTTTTTATTCTCGCCAGGAGGGTCCTCGAGATGCCGGGACCCCAGCAGCCAGCCACCCTGGTGAACCCCTCGCGCCCTCTGCCTCACTCCCTTCTTTATTTTCCCCGTTTAATTCTCTCGTCCCCACCCTCCAGGGGGCTGCGCGGGGAGGGGGGGGATGAGGGAGGCTAATGCATTTTGAATGAAGGATTCCGGGCGTCTGTCGTTTCCCTTCTTCTCTGTCCCTAGCCCCTTTCCCTTTTTCCACGCTCACTTCGCGAATTTTATCCTCCGTCTCCCTCCCAGTACATCCTCTCTCTTTGCATCTTTCCTCTTCACCATCCCCGATGACTCCACTTCTGTCGCCAGCGGTGGAGAATCTCACGTATAGGTCTCTTTAATCCTTTTGGAATCGGTTCCTTTCCTACCTACACCACCCTATCTCTCCCACAGCTCCCTCCATCTTGAAAGGTGGCAGATTTAGCTTCAAAAAGGTGAAATTTATTGTCCGGATGTATTTATCCACCACTAAATAAATGAGGTATAGAGACAAGTTTTATTTCCACCACTAAGTTTCTATAATAGTTTGAAATAAAAATATATAAACTATTAAGATATAGATAAACTTCATCAGCGGAGTTTGAGGACCTATAGTCCCTTCTAATAATAATTAAAGATGAAACATCACAAACATTCGGTACATCTTTACTCTCCTCCATACCCAGTGATTCCACTTCTGTCGCCATCGGTGGAAAATCTCACGCGTAGGTCTATCTCCTTTCGGATTCGGTTCCCCTCATGCCTTCACTACCCTCTCTATTGTGAAATGAGAGAGATTAGCGTCCGAAAGGGAATGATGGAGAAATTTATAGTCCTGAGGGGTTCTTCCGCTATAATATAAATGAGGTAAAGATACGAGTTTCATTTCCACGAATAAGTTTTAGTAGCAGCTTGGAAAAAAATTGTTTAACCTATTAAGCTGTAGATGAACTTCAACTGCGGAGTTTTGAGACGAACAGTCCCTTCTAATCACTGACGATGAGACATCACAAACACCTGTGCCCTGAGCGGTGGAAAAATCCGCTTTTGTGGAATCTAAGGTTGTGACCTCAATGACATCAGACAAGCTCTTTGTGAATTTTGTCAAAAATTTTGTGAATAAATATTTTTGACAAAATCTATGAATTTAATGGATTCGTAATATTGTATTTCAACTCGGAGGGACATCGGAATTATGATTTTCAGGATTATTATTATTCACAAGGAGACTTATCGCAAGTCTTTCAGTCGGATTGTGCCAAGGATAATGCATTTTTGATTTTTTTATTGTCTAAGTTCGAGCTGTCCCCCGAAGTTAACTGAGGATGGAGCTGCACACGAGTTAAGTGTTGCTATGGCATGAAAACCGCTTTGATTCGGCAACCACGGGCAACTACAGGTATTATCATTTTGCTCGTTGTATTAATGTGGTAAAGAATATTTATGAAATGTGCGAATATTGAAGACATTAATTATGTCCGCAAAAAAAAGTAAAATCAAAAATTTCCAGAACCATTATTAACCGGAAAATAATCAAATGTGTCTGCAAAGATGTTTAAGACAGAAATATGGAACCGCCTTAAATAATACATTTTTAGCTTTTTCCATATTCGATGAAAATAATCGCAACATCTTTTTTAATTACTATTTTTTGCACGAAAATCATGTGACATACTCCATATGTTAATTTTCTTGTCAACGAGACTTTGTGGCCTTTGTGGCGGCGGGTTAAAGTCATTGCGTGCCACACAAAAAGTCGCGGGTTCGAGTTCCAACTGAGAAGGTTGCTCCTATCCATGGCATGGATGTTCGAGTACGTTTGAGTGTTAAGTTAAAAATCCCGATGTATAAGGCCAACAATTCTGTTTTCGGTGGTTCAAAAATAAATGAATAATAAAATTAGCGCAATTCTCAATCTCCAATAGTACTAGATAGATGGCATTATTGATTGTTTGATCACTCAAGGCGGGTCTTGCTATCAACTAATACGTATATAGCATTGAACACTCTACCGGCAATCGAGAGGTTTCTGGTTGGTTTTCCAATCAGGCTGCATTTTTACACTCAGATTTCTGGCTTTTTTTTCCATCTATCACGGTATTATTGTTCTCTTTTATGTGTCCCTTGTCCCTTCGATGAAATTATCATCACGTACTCTTATCTAATGTTATTAATTTATTAACGTAAGCGAATTTTATTGCTTTTCTCCTCTTCTTCCACTTCCATGCTCCTCCCGATAGCGGTGTTGCAATCCTTGCGTGAGTAACTCCTTTCGGAATCCAACTCCCCTCAATACCTTCCACTCTCCCCTCCTTCATTCGCGGGTCTTTGTTCGGTCGAGGATATTCCCCCCGAAAGCGCCCCCTGGGATTCACTCTTGTACTCGTATTTATTCGCCTCCCCCCTTCCCCTATTTCCCTGCCTCCCCCCCTCCTCCTCCTTCACCCCCTCACTCTGCGCGTCCCCTGGGGCGGAGTTCCGAGTTGGAATGTCTCGGATTCCCGCACCATCCTCATTAACCCTCAGCAGCAACCCCTGAACAATCATCGTGTCTCGCCCAGGTTAACCCCTAACCTCCTCCCCCACCCTACCGACGCTTAGCTCCACGAACACAAGTGGCAGTCAGTCTTTTTTTTCAATTTATTTTAATTCATTTTATCGGCGAAAACAAGCTTTTCATCTTTCAGTATTTGCTCGGACTCTTTTCCCTCTCCCTCTATTCTCTTCTCGTCGCTTTCGTGTTCATTTTTTTCGTTTTTTATTCCTTACAAGGGCCCTCCCAGATTTATGTAGTCGAGAGCAAGGTAAGCAGTGAGATTTCCACTTGTCGGCGGCGCAGACTCCTTAAAAAGATCCGAGGTTTTCAAAAGCGATGCTAAGCGAAGTGTTTTCTCCTAGCCACGTGTCGTCGAGTTTTTCCCGAGTGGATTTGACGCCGCCGACTCCCTCCCGCCAAGTGCGAGCCATGAAGACGTGGCGACCCACAACGCCCCCGTCGAATAGGAGCTCTTCTCCTTACCTAGCGCAACCGCGCATGCGTCGCTACGTCATCGCTTTTCCATCTACGTGGCGGGTTGGGGTATGATAAATCTTCGGGATGGTTAATTCATCTTATTTTACAATCCCTGCATACTGCACTACTAATAAGCTATATTGAATTAAATACTTGCAATTTTCCACGGTTATAAAATTTATTACGACCTAGGTTTCAATGTAACTACATCATCTTCAAGGTCTAGTAACATTGAAACCTCGGTTTCGACGGAAACGACCTAGGTTTCAATGTAACTACGTCATCTTCAAGGTCTAGTAACATTGAAACCTCGGTCGTAATATATTTCATAATCGTGGAAAATTGCAAGTATTTATTTAAATACGGAAAGAATCCACTCCGCCGCGCTTTGATCTTCGGATTTTATTATTAGCTAACTGATATGAATATTATATGGAGACATTTTGCAGATAATATGTATTCAAGGTTGGGTTTTGAGTCTCCTACGAGTCTTCGGATTAAAATCTCGAGTACAGACTGTGCATTTAGTATACCATCGTAAGGTACTATGACCTGGCATGCTTGAGTTTATATTTTACCATAGTGATACCGAATGTGTACTGAATTCTAAAATGAAATCTTAAGTCCTCTCACTCCTATTCCACCCCTATGTTCTTTTTACGCACCTCAACGGAATCCTTTATTAGGCTTTATTATTGATCTCAGAATGTACCCCGCAATACACTGGGGGTTGCTTGCTATCCGCTTTTAATAAATGCTGTTCATATGAGTATATTGGGTATTTTGAATCAGCGGTACTATTTACTAACACAAAAAAACAAAAAGGTGATATGTAAACCCTGTTTCACCGCAAATAGTTAAATCATCACCTGATTTAACGTCACCTTTGCTCAGAATAATAATCGCCCGATTATTATTCTGAGAAAAGTCTTAATTGCTTTAGGCTTTTGAGTTTTAATCATTAATTGACTAATGTGTGTGTTTCACGGCCTACAAACAATATTTCTGACGCTAACATATTCGATGAATTATCGATAATATTTGAATCAAAAGTAAATGAATATGATGGAAAGAAAATATAATTATTTTACAGCAAATTACTGCCTGCCTTTTATGACGCTCACTCATAGCCAACAAAAATAAATGAGCGTAATTCAATGACTTCATATGTAAACTGAAAAGTATAATGTCAAATTGTCAGCTGTCAATTTAAAATATTTCTTGATTTGCAAATTATCGGTAGTTAATGGTCTATTGCTTTTTTCTATGTATCGTCAGGAATTATCAAGAATTATCGAGAGGGCATTGATCAATTGATGAATGCCCACCCGATAATTCTTGATATTCCGTATAATAATAGTTCGTGATTATCCTGATTATTCGGGATGTGATACCAGGGAAAGTACAAGATTCATTCGTCGCCTTGCTTCTTTCCAGGTTTCGTCGTCTTCCCGCCGGCTGAACCCCAGCGACATCCCGGGTACCTCCACATCGTCCCTGTGCCACCCGTTCCCGACGGAAGAGGTGACCGACATGTCCTCCTCGTTGCGACAGAGGCACGCCTACGCTTCCACGTCGGGGTTGGCGGGGGCAGTGGCTTCGGGTCCCGTCCCCGGCACCTCCAGCCAGATGACGGACCCCTCCACCGCGTTCTGCATCAATCCTTGACTGTGGGCCGCCGCCGATGGCTCCAATCCCCGCCATTAATGGCGCGCGGGTCCGGAAGCATCCGCGGTTTGAACCCCTGGAACCCCCCTGGTAAATCTCGACGGGCCCTTTTACTCGAGGCGCGGACATCGCTCGCTCCGTCCGCTTCTCAAAGAGAAAAGAGGGGCTCTTCCGGATAGCGGCTGTGATTCATCGGGCGGAGGAAGTGGCCTAGCGGGGTGATGTGAAGATTGAAAGTCGACTGCTGTGAGCTACTGCGCCGAGAGCAGATCTCGTGTCGACTTTGGAAGCAAAGGAGGAAGTGATTGTGTGCGGGCAAGGCTTTGAGGAGTAGTTAGTTGAAACGCATCAGATGAAAGCATTCTGTCGCTGATCAAAACGAGTCAGTTTTTACATTCGGTGTTTTTGCGGATTAATGCAACGGTTTTAGTCCTTGTACATGGTTGGAATGCAGTTCCTGACTGTATACGGTGTTTGTCAAAGTATTTTGAAGGTTTTTCTCGTTGAACCATGTTGCAGTGCAGTCTTTGGATAGTTTAGGGGTATTTAGGACAAAGTATTCATCGGTTTCGGTCCATGGACTACTTAAGATGCGTTCTCTGGAGATCAATCAGCGTTTTGTCGGAGATTAATGATGCTGTTAGTCGTGGGACAACGTATTAACACCGTCTTTGCAGAGGATGTGGTGTAGGAATTTAACGGTGTTAGCCATTGAACGACATAAGATAGGAGTCCTTGGATATTGTAGTTCTGGCAAAGTCTTGTGGTGAGCTGATTTGTTGAATGGTTCAATTTTGACTGGAATCCTCAGCCTAGTGGAAGAGACTGAAAGGAAGAACAAAGGAGAAGTGAAAATTTCTCACCCTAAAGGCAGCGAATATGTAAGGTTTACAGACATTCACCCACTTTCTAAAAAAATCAAAAGATTCTAGCATCGGAATAAAAACCCCTTCGGGAATGCTATGAATGCTCGCGAGATCTACATGTATTACTTTCTCCTATATTCTTGGACTGAAGCTTGAAGGAAGGGTTAAGGTTTACTAAAAAAAAGAATCAATCACCTTCGTCTCTAGGCTCTTAAGATTGAGTGTAAACGACTTTGTCACGCGAGGAAGCGACAACAGTCAACAATGGGCATTTGCGTCCTCGCATGGTCTTGGAGGAAGTGCTTCCTGTTGGAACAGAAAATTTTTGCGCTGCAGATGAATGTGTTGCCTTTAGTTGGTATCAGTGCGGAACTGGTGGGACACCGGAAACCCTTACTTGTTCCTGGACTCCAAAGAATAGGAAGTGTCCTTCTGTTGATTGAAGAGAACAATAGTGATATAGTTATCTGGGAAAGGAATTCTGCCGTGCTCCAAGGTTAGAAGCCCTGGGAATGAAACCTCCTATCGCGGGGGTCGTTTTCCTAGTGACAATTGCAGTGAATAACAAGTTGATTTACTTGGTTTATTTTGTACTTTCTCCGGATACTTTGGTGTTATTACGTGATGTCTGTGGTCCAACGTCCATAAATAATCAAACGAATGGAAAGTGATTTTGGTCTCCCCTCGTGTAAAACTAATTGATCACTCTAGACGTTTACGCAATTGGTTTGAATTGATACCATATCATATCAGTTATTGACCATATCAGTTGTAAATTTTAATTTTAAGTCAAGACACGTGTTTTTTCCTTGGTATCCGATCCAATTTCTTGCCAACCTCAGACGCACAAGTATCTTTTCATGATTCATTCTGCATTATCATAACAATTGTATCACATGATAGAGCTTGAAATAGTTCAGGGTTAGTCTGTTTGGACATCTTCGTCCAGTTTTATACACATTTTTGGAGTGGGCTGAGCTCACTATTCTAGACACAGTCCGTCGTCCTTACAGCAGTGATGCCAAGTGCAACTACTGTTCTTACCTTTTTTATCGCTAATGTCTTTGAGTTAGTCTATCTATACTGGATATCTTTTTGATCATTACCGGCTGATAATTTCTACGCCCCACGTATGTAGTTTGCTTTACGGTTTAAAAAAATGCCCAGAACGCAGTGAACTTCAGGCCACTAAACATATTTTAATTCGTCGTGACAATTGATTATCTTTTCTATGTTTCGTTAAACATACCAATCGTCCTCCCTGACCTTGGATCATTGAATGTCCAAAATAATTGTTTGAGCATCTCAGTTTAATATTTTTTTTATTTTCCTATGATTAATCATTGATTGATTGAGCATTGTCAACGCCATACGTTTGTTTAATCCAATTCTTATCCAAACCTAGTGCGTTAATGTTCGTTGTGAATGTTCAGGGTTCGAAGTAATTTACAATTTCCTCCTCTTTTTTTAAAGTTACTTATCACACTTCTCCTATTAGATTTAGCACCCAACGTTATTGGGAGTTTATAATGATACTGGAGGCAATTTTGAACTTATTTTTTCAGTAATTTAGCGTCTTTTCCCGTTAATTTACGAAAAACTTATGGTTAGATACGTTCATCGATTTCCGAATAGCATCTTGAGTAATTAGCGTGCTTTAGAAAGCGATTTAAATCTCAAATCGATCATATTCTGGGAGATATTTAACTTTTGGGTCCGTTTAATGGTGAACTTTTTCCCCGTACAGTGACTTCTTCGTCCAACATCCTATTCCCATTAATGCGTATAGCCTAGAAAACATGTTCCGTGTGTGAACGTGATCAAACCATCTGAACATTGAGTGAAGAATCATGCATTAATGGTTATATAGTACGTTAAAAAAAAGAGCTGTGACAATGTGCGAATAATTGTGTTGATGGTGCTTGTGTATTGTGTGTCCATGAAACAAAAGAAAGACTACATGCTGGAGAAAAGGGTAACAATTTGTTTCCGTGAAAACCATTGCTAACCTCAAAAAGTAATAGAATTAAAGATGACTGGTTTGTGAAAGTTATCTTCAGTGAATGTGTATTTATTAATTATTATTGTCCTTTGGTTTCCATGAAATCATCTGTATGATATTAACACGAAGGGTAAATGTAACAAGTTCATTGTAATGACTCTCCTATTTTCAAATCTTAATCTTATCCTTGTAGTCCCTATTAATTTACTTTGCTTTAGCTGTAGGAACAACCTCATCTGATGTTAAAAATTATTTTCAGTTTTGTTCGAGTTCCAGAGCTTTGATGGCAACAATGGATATGATGGCAGGATTGAATCACTTTTGGTCATTTATTAATAGTGCAGCATTCCTGGCGGAGTGTTGGATTCTAAAATAATGCCCTGCATTGGAGCCTTAGACCAGTTTTCATAAGCGGACGCGACGTCCAATAATATCATGCGATATGCTTCAAATGTTTCTCTGGAAGCAGCGGTAAATTTTCTCGTCCCCAGGTTGTGCAATAAATAGAATATGGCATGGAAATTTGTTCCTCAACTGGATGTGTACTGCTGAAATTCCAACCGTGGCACTGTACAGTGGACAGGGTATTTTAGGAAGAATCTGCAATAGTCTGTGGGGTAGTTGGTGAAACAATTTTAAGCATATTTGGTCCACACACATTGGGTCTCTACTCCTTAGTTACTGAGCTATGGCAACACAAACATTTTAGATGCACTTTACAGTACCCATAAAAACTGTTTTTCTTGGGCATCGAGCCTTTCCGATATTCCATCTAATAATCTCGATTTTTTAGGACCCTAAATATCATTTATATATGTGATCATAATTATCGGAAACAATTGATCTCAAAATGGGTGAGATTGCGCAATCGTATTGTTGATGATCGCTCAAAGCTCTTGTTTTATTAATCTCAAAGATTAATGATTTCAGGCAATTATAATCCCACGTTTGCGTCCGACCTTAATTATTTAATATCCTAAAAATCCAGGGTACTAAATTTAATGTCGATAGGCTGGATAACTAAGAAAAATCTGTTTCATGGTAACTGCAAAGACCATCCAAAAATGTTTGCGTTGTCATAGGTAGCTCAGTAGCCAAGGAGTTGAAACCCAATGTTTATAGACAACTTAAAATTGTCTCTCCTACCACCTCCTGAAGCATTACAGATTCCTTCTAAAACACCCTGTATACTCGCTGTTGAATACTTATTTTCCAGATCAGGTTATTGTTTCCCTGGTCATCATCCATTGACAAACCCGAAGCTCTCCTGCTTTTCTCGTGGAATAGATGGTAGAGTGTCGCCGGTATCGCACTATCTTCGAAACTTTTATGTTCTCTTAGCTCTTTTGAAGCATCATTTAAACATTTGAAAAGGATCCCTGACAAATAGGAGTCATCCATTTTTAAATTCCCGATATTGGTGTCCACGATTCATCATGGTGGGGCATCTCAAATAAGGCTCGCACGCCATCATACATGATCATATTCGGTCGTTCACCACCGTGAAAATTCGCGAAACATTTTAATCTCGAAAAGCGTATAATGTGACACGGAGCCATTCACAATTTTTTTTTGCGAGCGGCCTGGGTGACGATACAAGGTAGCTCTGAATGTCGATTTTTCAAATGGACCATGTCTCCATCCCGTTCCCTCACTTCCCGTGGGAATAGCGCGGGTGATTTAACGCCCTCCCGAAGTCTCGCGGTACCTTTTGGTCCCGTGATCGGAATTGCCCGGCAAACACCCTTTCCCCCTCCAATACCACCCCATCACCGCGCAGTTTCGGGACCGAACAAAAAAAACCGACGCGACCACCTCTCGGTCCGCTTTCATTAATTATTGATGAGAGCGACGTTAAAAGGGGGCACGTGATCGAGCAGGGATCCGATTTCACGGGACACGATCGGGTTGTATTCACGCACGGGCGTCATGGCAGATCGGATGGGACAGAAATCGATAGCCGAGGAAACAGATACCCTTTTTTTTATTATTCATCCCATCCCCTTCCCCTACTCCACGCTCTTCTTTTGTATTATTCTTTTTAAGCGTTGTTTCCCTCGCGGGCGAGAGGAGAGGGTAACACTTGCGTACGACGACACTGACTCAATGTTTGTTAAACCGTAGATTATTTCACGCCGCTCGCCGTGTGATCGGATCGATCAACGATGTGACGACGTCGTCGGGGCGAACCCCTTTACCCTAACCCGACGTGATCGCGGAAGGGGGAGGGAAAAATATAAAAAGAAAGGGTAAGTCCAAAAATGGCCCCCACTTTCGCGCAAACAATGGCCAGCGCGCCGCCATTTTTAACCCAATCCTTCCCGCGCGCGCGCTTCCTCTCTCTCTCCGCCGCAGTAAATGCCCCATTTAACGGCTCTCCCGGACGAGTTATCCCCCGTTCGATCGCATCGATTATACGGTTTAGCGCCTATAATGTCCGTTGTGTGTATGTATGCGCGTGGTGTTGGTGCTGGTGATCGTAGTTTCGTGTGGGTGTGCTTTGGCTGGCGACACGTGTTGCGAGAGATACGGGATGGTCCCTATCGGACACTGAGAGCGCTATACAAGCCCCCACCCCCTCCCTGTCGATAGAATGAATGGGAATTAAAATGAGGAAAAAGGGAAAGCGAAGAGAGTTAGTCCCCTTAATAATAATAATAAAAAAGAAACCCTTCCACAAACCTATCTCTCTTATTATATCGCTAACTCACTACACTCGGACCCAATACTTCATTTCCCCCTTTCAATCCATTCGAAAAACGCGTCACAAGTAAATGGGGTGGGAGAGAAAAGGATAATTATGCCCTGGAGTCAATCCCCGTTTCCCTTTTTAACCTACTCCTTCCTCCTTGCTGCTCGTGGCCTTTCTATCTTTTGTGTCTTTTTCGAGAAAAGGCATGGGGTTGTAAGCGGGGAGGCAGAACGGAAGAGTTGGCGTGCATTTTGCTCTGGTGTGTGTGTGTGTGTGTGTGGGGAAGAGGGGGTTGGGGGGTGATGCCTTCGCGAAAATGTCGAGCTGGCGTATCCTGTGAAGGAAGGGAAGGGAAATGGGATTTGGGATGAGGAGAGTGCGGGATGGTTTTGCACCCCTTGCGAGGAGTGTCCTAGGGGAGAAGAGATAGCGAGCCTGTGTTTCGAGAAACAGGAAAGAAGATCAGCGGGAAGGGTTGAGTTGGGACAGAAAGATTAATGCGCGTATATAAATTCCCTCATTTCGCCAAAGCAATAAAAAAAAGTAGCGTAGGGATACCCAAAAAAATGTCATTCTCGCGGGTGCAGAAAAAAATAAATTGACTCAAGAGAAAAGGGTTGCTAAGATTCGAGTAACGATGATTTGATGCGATAGGAAACAATTTAGTTCAATCGGACCGAGGAAGATGGCGTGTTATTGGATATCATCTCTCTTAACACGATTTGGCTTGTCTAATATTACGCGCGCCGATTCTTTTTAACGCTCCATATCATAACGAGTCCATTCGTCCCTTTTTTCATTTCTCGTGTGCTCCGCAACGATCGCTCGCATTCATGAGTGACGTCAATGAGCGTGGGGGATTGGGCGTCATGTGTGCACCCTTCACAACCCCGTTATTCTTCTGGATGTTCAAGCACAATGCTCGTTTTCATGAACAGGGCTCGCATTTAAGCTTTGTTATCCCATACTCTCCTCCTTTCTGTTCACATTGAAACCTGTGAACAATACTAATTATGTGCTACTGGGTCAACCGAATATGGGTAATCACTAGTTTACGGCTCGCATTGATATTCTTTTATGTCTTCATTCCTCCCTTGATTTCCCCTCGATAATTGGTGCCGACAAAGACGGTCTCTGCAAAAATCTAGTCAGGTTTGGAGGCAAGGAAAACTTGGGACTTGAATGTGTTATAAAGTTGGAAGTATTATTACGCAGACTGTCATATTTTATCTCCAACCGACGCGTTAAAAGTCAGATAACATACAAACACGGTATTGTACTATTTTCATACTGCCTTATTTACTATATTTCTATTATTATATTGGATTCATGGTAGTTTTGTGGGACTCCCCTAGAGGCAGGGAACCCACGCAGCGTTCGAATGCAAACTCTTCGCTCTATCCTGCTGGGATATGACCTGTCGTAGTGCATTTTGTACGTTAATAATTCCAATACTAAGCAAAAAGCGCCTTTTCTCCCCCTGTTCCACTTTTAAGATTGTCCGCGGGTTCGCGGAATTCTGGTGCGATGTTCCGCAAAGGTGTTTGACAGGGTGTGAGGTTTTCAGACTGGACCTTTTTATACAATGTTATTAACGTATCATTTTTAATGGTAGCACGGAAAAAGTGATCCATGCCCAATCATCCAATATCCACCAATGAGAGGTAGTAATAAAATTTTAAGATGTTCATCGTGGTCATTAATACTGAAAATAATACTATTGCCCATATGGCTGAGCAAATAAAACAAGATAAGATGGACTTTGATGACAGCATCTCTTCTCTTGTTTTCGAAGAAGTGGCTCAGTCCGTTTCAAACGCTTTCAAGTTCTACCTGCGATTTCTGGCAGAAAAAGCGTGGTAATCTTATTAAATCTCTTGGATAGACAGATTTTTCCAGGTTTTCGTCGCTATAAACTCCAGAAAACAAGTTCTCTTTCGCCTTCAAAACAATAAGTAATTTTATGGTTACGTAAATCACTGTGGGCGCAGGGTAAAATTGCAAAACTACAGTATATGCTATTTATCTTTTGGGTATGGTAGTCTTGTGGAGATTTGAGCGAGCCTACGAAAAATTTCGCTGTTTGGCTTCAACAAGAAATTTCAAAGAATACAAAGGCAATTCTATAATGAATATTAGCCACTTCTACAAACTGAAGCTTCAAGCTTTTGGCTACATTTGCGGCACTACACTCCAGCAGTTGAAATGTCAGCGTAACCAGACACTCACCGTTAATACCAGTTCATCGGGGTTCACCTGAGTGCTTAGCACACTATGAGCAATTGTCTAAATTTTCCCCTTCACAGTCATAATTTCGATCAATCGAAACGTCATTATTATCTGCCACCGCGCACTCGTTATTTATTCTCTCTATTGTCTTCGCAATACGCCCCTGCGCGGATTCCCCCGATTACAAACGTTGACATTTTTTTCTTCTTTCGGAGATGGTGCAGTGCCTCATAATGGGACGAGGGTGGAAGTGCTGATTCGCCATTTCCGGACGCGAAATTTTGCGAGGAAATTGCAAATCCCGATAACTACCCCTCAGGGCTCCCACGAGGAATAGATCGCTCCATCCAACACGGTGGCGTCGATCCCATCGTTCACCGTCACGGCGACAGGAAACAGCACAAATGGCGATATTAAAAAAAAGAAGGGCGACCAAACAGAAACAATTGCCGGGTGAAAAGCACCACCACACCCCAAAACCCCCCCTCACATCCGGAGGTGATGAAAAGAAAACACCCTGAAGCGAAAAATATATTTATTTTAATAAGAATCAGTCAGACCAATGGGTCCTCTGAGGCCTAATATGTTACTAAAGGAAATTATCCACTGCTAAAACATCCCAACCTATTAAGGATTTCTACCGCGAAGTTAAACGTGCTTACTTAAATAACGATAAAATTTAAAACCATGAAGAGTATTGGCATATTTGTCGGAGAAAAAGGGAGAAAATGTCTTTGCTACTAAATCATCCAAACCTCGATAAATGATAGTGGCGTATAATAATATAACCATAGATCGTAAATGACCAGTGAGTAAGTCATTGGCCTGATGATGATGAGGGAGTATCTCGTCGAAACGTTGGCCTTACCCACAGCAAAACCCGATAATATTTTATCTATTGCCAGCAGGGGCGGTATGGGATGATTGGGGGCCCTCAGCTAGGCCCCATAATGGGGCCTTCCTTACAGGGGCATTCGGGGGTCCTCCGCCGGAAAATTTTAAAATGCCCTGAAATGGATTTTGAGGCTATTCTGGCCCTTAAAAACTAGATAAAAGATAATAAAAATAGCAATTTCGAAAGAATAAATACTATGAAAAGTGATAATTTCACAGTTTATAAAATTTAAGCATGTATGATGAATGCATAATCTATTTATTGAATTCTTCCTTGAAACTGCACTGAAATCTAAAAAGTTCTCATAGACTTTTCGAATAACCCTTTCAAAAAAGCTTTCTTTTCTTCTGACAACTTTATGCTAGTTATTTTTATAGATTATTTTTACAATCAGTAGGCTGTAAATAATGCCACTAATGAAAACGTAAAATTTTATAAACGATTTTAATTTTTCCTGGTGAATACTTCTTACTAATATTTCTCGGGTTCTCAGCCAGGTTAGTTCACGTGAATAATTTCAAAAGACCTACAGCCAATCGGACGACACCTGAGCCGTATTGTTGTCCTCGGTAAACGGTCGATCAGGTTCAGTGTGACATTGGACTTCCATAAACTAACGCGGCTTTAAGGATGGGAGACAAGTCGTCTCCCGAAACGTCGGCTCACATAAAAGAATTAACCTGGCTGAAAACCCGAGAAATATTCACCAGAAGTAAAATTTTATAATTGCAAACAATCCTTGGTTTAATTAATCGGCATAATGTTTTATTACACCTTTCATTTACGCTTCATGACAGACGCGAGTGTTCTGGGGGTCCCCTAAGCTCGGCGCCATCGGCGATTGCCGATGAGCCGACCTGGCCAGACCGCCCTTCATTGCCAAGTCTCGTTTACATAAATCTTTTTAAAAATCTGTCCACCTATGGGAATTCAGCTCTTTGGCATCACAGTAACTATCTTGCAAAGACCGAAGGCCGGTGCGTGCTACAATGTTACTGATTAAGAGAGGTAAATGTCAAAACATCGACAGGACATTTTAATTTAATAAGAATGAGTCAAACCGACTGAGTTGAATCATAGATAGAAATTGGGCTCTGATTGTGCTCAGGAAAGTCATGTGGAATATTTGAGTTACATCAATAAATTAATCACTGCGTCACCGTTGCCAATTATTGCTTAAAAATTAAATGAATAACTTCAGCTAAATCCAGCCAACAATTAGTACCGGCAGAGGTAATGGTTGCGCTCCTGATAAAAAGTTCTAAAGACATGATAAGGTACAAATGGCGATGGATAAATCCAAAAAAATTAGCATTGAATAACGTGTTAAAAAGACCATTTAATCGTATTCATAAAATTACATGCGCATTGAATTTTCAGATAGTTGCCCTGCATGATTATAACTTCGTTAAAACAAACAGCCGAAGCCAATTACTTGGTATTATAATATGCTTACACATTTAACCATGCCCAAGGAAGCGTAAATTGTCTGCATTGTAGAGTCTCGTATCCGCGACCATCGGTTTAGCATGCAAGGAATATACCGATACCGACATGCGGAAAAATCGATTCCGATGTAAACCGAAAACCGAGTCTTAATACTCAAAGATATAGGAAATCGAGTTCAAGCCATGATATTCTAATTTTGATCCAAACTCGAAGGTCATGCATTACTATCGGCCTATGATAACGTCATCTGTCCCGTGTGAAAGACTTTTCTCTAAGGGCGATAAAAATGAAAAGCTACGCCCTCGATCACCATGAAAAAGTCTAAATCGGTTGATCTTTCTTAAAAATTTTAGTGAAGCCCAATGGTTCCAAGTGGTGATTCTAAAATGCGCATGCATTTGTAATTGTTTTTACTAATATAATTCAAGCACGCGATCTTAGTACATTTTTTTACGACTCCAAAGAGTATTGTAAGTGTTTATCAAATAAATAATAAACATTTTTTGCGCAATTTTCCTTAGAGAACCATCAATTTTTCGATTAATCGATTCTTTCTGCTCAATATTCGATTTTTCTTGAATATTCAAGCTTTCCGTTTCGATCAAAAATTGATTGCGCGAAAAATCGATTACGACCGGCATATTTTGATCAAAAACCCCAATAGCATTATATTACACGGAATTATATCCTTGGAGGGGGTAAAGCCAAATAACAATAGACAGTTACTTTATTTAACTATCTTAGAGGCGAAGATGGAGGGAGGAGGATTGGTTGGGTAAGCAAAGTACGGCAGGGAAAAGCACGATAAGAACGCGGAGAGTTTACGCATATCTCCATGTGTCGTGTGTGTATTGTATAGCTTGGGCTCGCTTAAGTAATGGACGTGTGAGGCAATATAAGCTCCCCCCCCCCCCAAGAAAGGCCCTGAAACTCTCCACGTAACTCGAATGAAAGGGGTTGTCAGTGGTATAGAGCGGATGGAATCCGAACTTGATTGAAATGGGGTGCAATATAAATGGGTGAAGGCATAGCAATTGGATGCGATGCGAGGTGGAGGGCGGGGAGCTTTTTTTTTTAAAGGGAACAGGATATAAGGGGTGAGCCGAATGTAGGGGTTGTGGGCGAGGGTCAGCCTAAGGTCCTCTCGTACCAGTATATATATATTCCCATTGAACCATTCACCTACCTCCCACACTTGCGAGGGGGCTAGACGGGACCCTCTGCCAGTCACCCCCATCCCTCTTTCGGATAGATGTGCGCACTGCGTGCATGCTATCCCTTCCACCCTTGCACTTCCTCCCCTTATAGGGTCGTCTCTTTCTATATATCCTTTCCGCACACTCGCAACCCCCTCCACTCTTTTATTTTCCGTACCCTACCCCCGTGTTCGGCTCACCCTTCTCTCAGTCGTGTTATTAGTATTAGTTTTTCCCGATCATCGCCCCCGCGCGAGAAAGAGGCCAAAGAGGAGAGCATTAAGGGGAGTGTGGGGTGATTGGTGCGCGCTGCAGACGTCGCAACCGTCGCAATCCGTGTGTCATCTGTCTGAAACCTGGTGGTTTTGTCTTCTCGTTTTCTATGCCGTAGATTCGTAATGTCTGAATCAGGTGAGGGTGTTAGGTGGTAAATATGAGCGTGAATTTTTATTGAGGTGATAAAATTAGAGCAATACATTGAAGGAGTGAACAGATGAAACAATTTAATGGTAATAAATTATATAGGAAAGATATTTTATTGAGTAAAACTGTGGTGAGGGTATCTGTTATTACCAATAGCCACGTGTGGTGTTGAGCTTTAATTTCTCAAAACAATGAAATAATTGTGTACTTACCTCATTAAGTTTTGCATCATGATAATCTCGGAAAACTCAGTCCAGAATAATAGTTAAGTCATTCATTTGTCAACAAGACTGCAGTCACTAGATCAGCAAAGCAAGGCTGGGTGTAGCAAGATAAGAGTTGTTTCTTAATACTCTAACTTATGATGGACAGGGTGACTTATGTCATAATGCTCGTCCTCTCCTAAATTGTGTTTAACTATTAGATTGAGTTTGCATAATTTCGCAAAATTCAAGAGTAGAGAAATGGTTTAATGCCGAGATGGCAGCTATTTCTTCAATATTCTCTGCCTCCTAATTGTGAAAATTGAGGATTGCCAACCTGTACCCAGCGAGAAATATACCTCATAGTCAAATAGATTGCAGAGTGACTGCCTATGTGTTTAAGCAGGGTTAAAATAAGTTTATAGGGCTTATTTAATTCTGGAAGAATAGAAGGATCAACAACCTTGATATTTCCACATAGTTATTTATTGATACCGAACATAGTTTCGTTACAGAGTAACATTATCAAGGTCCTGTACTCTGTAACAAAACCATGGTCCGTCTCAATAAATTACTATGCGGAAATAGCAACGTTGTTGATCCTTCTATTCCTGCGATTACGGATTTCCACCAACTTACGCCCGCTACTATTAATTTTATTTAATTCTATTATGATATTCTATGATGAATACAAATTGATTCCCATATCGATATCTATCAAGGCTCCATCAAATACTTGACGAATTCCAAATTCCGCCGTTTGAATCGAGGAAAATTTGCAAACGAAAAGTATTACTGTATTTCAAACAGAATATTCAGAACCTATTAATATTTGTGATAATCGTGAAATTTTACTGCTAAATTAATCCTCTTTCTACGCCAAAACCTAACCTGGCCACTATAATATATATAACACTGCTGTATGTGATTGTCTACCTTTAAAATAAAAAAGAGACTATCAGTTTTTGACCGAGAAGCTGGGAAGTAACCACATGACGAGTTCGAATAAATCGTGATTTTTTTTACGGCCTTCGATTGTTTTATTAGTGCTGTGCTCTGTTTTTCATTAAGTGTCGAGGGATTTTCTGCACGGTCTGCTGAGCGTCCATCAACTTCAGAATACGTATAAAAGAACCATCACATGTCGTGACGGTCTCAAGAACTGAGGAAGAGAGAGAGCCTTTGAAAACGTCGCATTTTATTAAGATGCGATATAACTCAGCGTCATCGCGCTCACTTCACCTCCGGAATCGCCTGTCATCGGATTCGTCTCTCTCTTGTTTCAGACCAAATCGCTTTAGCCTTGCGTGAAGCGCTGCCCATGAAATATGAGGCTTGGGGGTGATAAAATACTCCCCTTGCTGCGGGTTTCAAGGTTAATGTCTCTGATTTACGATTGTATCTTTCTTTGGTCTAACCATTTGTTACAATTTCACTCAAATACTATACTTAACAGTTACTTCTCGGTAATCTCAATTTATAGGGACTACAGGTATTTTGATTTATGCATCAGACGGTTTGGAGAGGAATGTTAAACCAGTTGCTTTAACTGCCGGAATCCAGTTGCTACCATAATGTTTTTTAAACTGATTGTTGCTTATTTAGCATTCTTATTTCATATAAGGATATGATGCCAAAGTTCCAGTAACGTTAAAATTAACGGCATTCTGAACTGAGCTTTAATTGTCACAATCAAAAATCCATGATAAAAAGAAGAACACAATGGTAATTTCCACACTTTTAATGCCACAACTCAGCAACCGACCATGGTTTCAACACGTAAGTGTCATTTTCAAGGTGAAAAATCCAGTACTCTCTCGGTATATATATCATGGATATAATTTTTATCATGGATATAAAGAACTTCCACAAATTCGAGCCGGATACGATTTTGTACCATCAAAAATATATGAAAAATTGAAGATTGAGATCAATGCCGTGGGAATATATTTACCTGCACCGGGAATCGAACCGCAGGCCTTTGCTGCTCACGTTAGTCACAAAAAGTTTAGCTTAATCCTCGAAAGTTATTATTTAATAAAATTCGCCTAGAAGAGAGTAACCGCAATATTACACAGGCCTTTGACTTCTCATGCTATGGAAATAAAGGAACGCCGATAGCAGTATGCAGTGGTCTGCGCAGTGGCCGAGTAGTCATTACAGATGTATTTACGCTTTTCAATATTCTACAGCACGAACTTACTCATCATTACTCTTGGTACTCAGTTATATTCACATCACTGAATTCTATTCAACTTACACTTCGCAGCTTACTCAAAAGTATATCTAACAAAAGCTTCAATACTCTCTCGCATTAGAGTACCGTCTGTACTCTAGTACCAGTCAGATTCAACACATTTTGTCATCCAACAGTTCCTTCACTAGCATTTCAAGTTCTGCCTTGTTCTACACCTTTGCCAGTCAATCCTTCTCCATTCGATAATCGGTTATGGGAAAATTCTTTCCAAGGAAGAATTTTTTCTCTTCTTTTTCTATATATTTTTCTTTTTTTCTTTAAAAATTTCTTCCATGGAAAGAATTTTTCCCATGACCGATTATCGAAAGGAGAAGAAGAATTTAATGGAAAAGGGTTATAACAAGGCAGAACTTGAATCGATAGTTAATGAAATCGAACAATTTGTGATGACAGTTGGTGGCTAGGAAGGTCATCTGTCGTTAAGAAGCGTAAAAAATCATATAGGAACATATAAAATGATTCTCTATTCCGAAAACTGCGTCGAGGCGGAAATCACGATTTAAATCGATCACAAAGCGCTCCTTCATCCCTTGGCGATCATCCGTGTAAATCTCCACACACCTTGGAGATGGGCAAGAAGCACCGTCCCTCGAATCCAACGCAATTCTCGCTCCATTCCTTGCATCTCTACGAGGGGAAGTGGGAGAGAGAGGAGTTGGAAGGGCCACTGAAACAGCTGTCCCTTTTCCCAGGGGGGTATGGCAAGAGGGGGGGGGTCAATCGTACATCCCCTGCCATACACATCCCGCCCCCTTCGGCGACCCGTGGCTGGGTAAGGGGAGGGGGAGAGGCCGGTTGCTCTGGCGGGTCGGACGCAGTCATTCATTCCGAATGTAGTGGGGGGCAGAGGAGGAGGGGGGAAGTAGGAGGAGGGTGGGGGGACACGTGCTACGCGGTGGGGTGGGTAGGGATGAGAGGAAAGCATGAAAGCCGTCACACACACCGAATGCGATGCAAAGAGAGAGAGAGAGAAGTATTTTCGCAGATATGAGCACTTACATATCGGTAGGTGTTCATAAACACGCGTAAACGCTTCCAAACTTCTGTGACCCTCGTTTGAAGAGTAATGTTTCAAAAACGGCGGTAATCAGAATAGCGAAACAGGGGTCATTTGCGTGGTTAGCAATGGGAGCGCAGATCAGATTGGCTCGACTCGGTGGAACATAAAAATCATTGTCGTTTTTTGTTACACTAAGATCTAACGATTTAAATAAATAACTGGAGGATAGGGTTGGTAAGGTGGCTAGAGTGTTGTCTTCCCACCTCGTGGGCTTGGGTTCAAATCTCGGCTGAGTCAGAGAATTTGTAGAGACTGCCCGATCCCTGATTGATTGTTGCGTGGAAGACAAGTGAAGCTCAACACACCGTCCGTCGGATGGGACGTTTAGCCTTGGTCCCGTTGGTGCCTTTTGTTAGGAGCAGGCTAATGCCGACGCTGAGTTTCTCTCCAACCTTCCTCCCATACCCCCATAGGAATCATTCACGGTAGGAATTTATATCCCGAAGGAAAACCACTTATACTTGTTAGTGGTTGAAACATACTGTTTTATATGATAAAAAAATCCGTTTGGTTACATTATAGGTTCAAATCACTGCATCAATGGTTCATTCTTTTATCGACCTCATCAGCGACGATATTTTAGTTATTAAGTCCTTATTTTTGTCAACGGTCGATGTTAGGGCCCCAGCCGTTCAACAAAAGGAAGAAATTAAAAAGAAATGATTTCGCGTGTTGGAGATATGTAAATTCTGAATACTACCAAGCTTGTATTACCTTATTGTTATTAGATACCTCAAAAGGTACTTAATACTTTATTAAGGTAAGTATCTTATTTTTCGGAGGAAAAAATCGTATGCTAATGCCTACGGCAACATTTCTTCGGACCTAGAAACATAATAAGATTCTAAGATGATTCTCCCTGTGTCGCTCGGAAATGCATTCGTTCTTAAGAGTTCAAACAAACTCCCAATCTCTTATTGCTCCCTGCTTATTTTGTGTGAAAGCTGTGTAACGTACTTTGTTCACTCGAAGTAATTTTTGACGAATGGCCCAGCTTTCTTTTGCATGCTATTCGACGAATGTATATATATGCATGCTGTACGACGAATATTATGTTTACGAATTTAAGTCTTTCTGCTCCGCATATTTACGGTGCAGCGGTGTACGAGTCTCATGGCCACTGGATTTCGCGCTGGTATGAAGGAAACTGTTGTCACAACGAAGATGCTATCGGAGAGTGTAAATCGCCCGGCGGGGCCGGCAACGACACACCGGCCGGTGAGATGCGGGAGTTATTCCGGGACCCTATGTCTTTCTCTCCCTTCCTCTTCATCATCAGATGGAGTGTAGAGGGGGCGAGAGACCCCTGCGCCTGCCTCCACTGCACCCTTCCCCCAACACGACCCTTTTTTATTTAAGGGTCAAAAAGTGATTCGACGCGCCGGATGGGGCAGGGTTGAAAGACTGGGGTGGGCGTGGGGATTTTTTTTCTATTGCTTTCATGCATAGGCGGACGGGGGAGCAAGGACAAAAACCTTTGCACCCTTTCTCAAACCCCCACATCGTCGCTCGAACGCGAATTATTGAAGGTCGAGAAGCATTCCGTGTATATATACATTAATAAGGCGGAACGTTTTTTTTTCTCGTACGTGGACATGTGATTGCATGTTTGACGACGTAATGCGTCGGAGGTTAAATTGATTCCGTCCTGTCGTCTCCTTTTTCACGGCTGACGAAATAATATTCGGAATGAAGGGGTAGAGCAAGGATGGTCATGACGTAGCTCATGTCTCCGTAAATTAACGGCTAATCGTGAAGTGAATTGTTATTGAGGGGTTCACAATCTGAGCTTGAGCCCTGTGATTTATCATCATACCGTGAAATGGTCAATAGTCTAATAGAGCTGATATCATTGTGAAGCTCAATGACGGAGTAATTTTTACAAGAGAAAAAAATGGGATGGATGAAAAGGACAACTACACTTTTAATTTATAGGGAAATGAGGAAGTTAAATGCAAAATATAAATTGGTTAAAGTCTCTGACATCTGATTAAGAACCATTTATCAGCGTAAACGATTTTTGGCAAATTATAGCATTAAAAGAGAACTCCTGTAACTAATTTGCCCCTTCCTCTAACGCTTAACCTATCAAAATCACTTTCTTCTTTATCAATCTTCCCCTTTCCAGACACATGTATATTCCCTTATCGAAGTACAAGTGCCTTTTTAACTCTATTTACACCAGAATATACTACTTATACCGAGTAAATTTAAAGACAAATCTTGAGTCGCCATGGTAGCGCACCATCACAACGGAATCCTCCAATCCAAGCCTTTGCCGTGTCCTTTATCAAATCTCAAAACTGACGTTGAACCACTTAATTATTCTTGGATATTCAATGAAACAAATGGATCTCTTATTTATAGTGCGACAATGTTAATTTAAGGACCGATTTCGATAAAATGCGGACGTTTCTATGACGTTTTTATTTCGATTTTCAACGTGCACTAATGTAGTTTTTGTCCCAAAAAGAATGATATCAAGTAACGTTTGAGTATATTTGTCCTTTATATTCACATGGAAACAGTATGAAATTCCACATTAATGAAAAAATTTGCTTCCGTATGAAATAAGCGAATGCGTTTTTTTTTCAATATTTTCGCCAGTCTTACCTCGGCATTAGATAATAAATTGGAAGCACGTGTTTGTATATTCAATATATTTATTCAGTTTTTTTTATATTTTTACGCAGAATTGCAGGGAAATCGCCACAATCAATCTTGTTACTTTCCGCAGTGAACATATTCGTGGATGTTCAAAGAAACAAATGATCCTGTGATTTATCACGCGACAATGTTTCTTTAAGTATCGACTCCGAGGAAGTGCAGACTTCAAAATAGCTTTTTATTTCAATTTTTATAACGTGCTCCAATGCATTTTTTGGCCTCAAAAAGAAAAATATCACGTTACATTCCAATACTTTGGTCCTTTACTTTCGTATGGAAACAATACCATATTCTGCATTTATGAAAAAGAAGTTATAGTACAAAATAAACGAACGCTTTTAAAAACTTTTTCACCAGCTTCACCATGGAATTAAATTATTAATTGAAAGCACGCGTTCCTATTTCAAGTATTTTTTTAAAATTCAGTATTTTATTATGTTTTAACGCAAAGTTAAATGAAAAATCGCTGCTATTATTTGTGCTACCCGCACTCCGCCGATGTTGACTTTTCCCCTGTGAGTAAAATTATTTTTGCGCTTCATACTCGCTTCATATTACATCTTTGCATTTTGTATTAGTATCGTAGGATGGTCTACGATAGTGTCTATTTATGGCCAATGGTAAAATTCTATTGAGCGTCATCAGAAAAATTTTCACTTTCTCTATTAATTAGCGTAATGCTAGCAAAGAGTCTAAGAAAGTAGGATGAGATTAGATGACTTAATATCAGATGTGACCACAAGGAAGTTGGAGAAGAAGGATTATATCGAAAAGGGATAAAAAAAAGGTAAAACTTGAAATGCTAGTGAAGCAAATGTTGGATGGGACAATGTGTAGTATCTGGATGGCACTAGAGTACAGATGGTAATCTAAAGCGAGAGAAGACTGAAGATTGTGATAGATTGATAGTCTTGAGAAAGTTTTGAGCGGAGAAAGGATGGTTGAATTAAATTCAATCATGTGAATAGAACTGAAGACTACGAATAATTGAGAGCCAATTCGTGTAGTAGAAGATTGAAAAGCGTAAATAAAATCATATTAACGACGCTCCTATACTTATTTTAACTAATAAAAAATGAAAGCTCGACGCAAATTATGACGTCATTTTGTGGCATTATATTTTCTAAATATTGTGCATACACTCAGGAAGACGTTGATCGATGAACCTAGAATACTCGTGCCCTGAAGAACCTTACAATTTTTAGGCTCAATATTTATATGTATCACAAAAACTTATCCTTAAACTATTGATACCTAAAGCCACGCCGAATCATATTAGCTTCCATATCTTGGGTTGGCTACGAACTTAACTCTACCCCCACATAGATACGCCACCTGTTTAACAGAGGAGTGATGGGATTTGCCTACACTGAAAAAGCTTGCGTAAACACGGGATAAAGGAATCACTGGGGGATCAGGTTGGTGTGGTGGCTGAAGTCCTGGCTTCCCAACCAGGCGAGCCGGGTTCAAGTCCCGACGGTGGCAGAGAATTTTTATTGCCCTGTCCCTGCTTGAATGTTGTGTGGAGGATATTTCAAGCGCAACACTCCGTCCGTCGGATGGGACGTTCTGCCGCGGTCCCCTTGGCACCTTTCATCGTGAGCAGGCTAATGCCGGCGCCAGGTTTCTCTCCATCCTTCCTTCCACACCCTTCCCTCATGGCGCAAATGGCCTCAGCTGTCGGTCGCCTCCTCGAAATACCATGCCAACAACGAAATCACTGTTTTCTGTACCATTTCTGTCAAACATACATCGAAAATTCAACCTTTTGTTATAATCTTCACAAGTCGTGACGCCAAATAATTAAAAGAACCTTTAATAAAGTGGCAACGTTTCACGTGGCTAGTTTTATTCTACAGCGCAGAATGGCGTAAGCGATAACTGAGACACAGGGCCTAGCAAGTGATGATATCTGATGATTTCAGGCTTAAGTGTGTGAAACTTTTCATGGAAAATGAAAGAATAAACTTTCACTATTATATTTTTAAAATCATGACCAGGGGTTTAATAACATAGTTACGACGTTCACCTGATCAGAATAGTTCACCTGTCGATGTAACCATATTATGAAAGCCAAGTCGTACTTTTCAAATATACCGGGTGTTTTAAATAGAAAATATGTATTTCGAATGCGTATACGTAATACCTCGCGGCTGAGATTAAAGCCACCGAGTGCGTCCACCGGGTTGCGGATGGTGGGTCGACCTTTAGATATAGAGGTTAGCTGCGAGATAAGCGAGTTCTCTCGTCGAATAAGCAGTTGTGGACAAAAAGCGGCGGTATTCTGAGGGGGTATTGGGCTACCCTTGGGTAAGGCAGACCATTTAAAAGATACCAAAACCTGTGAAGATACCGTGACTTGGCGACTGGGGGCCGCCAACAATTATGCCTCTCATCACCCGGGGGAGAGGGCAGCAGCTCTTCTTCACACGTGCGAAGCCGGAGACCATACTGGTCGGTACAGCGATACACATTCCACTACGGACGTGGTAACATTTACTTTAACGGCTGTAGTATTGCGATGTGGAAGGCAAGGGGAAACCAACACATTATCATCCCGTGGAGTCACAGCTACTCCACTCAATTTATATAATGACATGATGGAATTCTCTCGGGTAAAATATTCCGGAGGTAAACTAGTCCCCCATTCGGATCTCCGGGCGGGGACTACTCGAGAGGGTACATCGGTCAAACGAGATAGAATGTTACGGATAGGAGCATGGAACGTCAGATCACTTCGTACCTGCGGTAAGCTAGAGAACTTGAAGGTGGAGATGCGAAGAATGAACCTCGATGTATTAGGCATCAGCGAAATGAAGTGGCCCCAGGAAGGAGACATTTGGAGTGGAAGCTACAGAATGATACACACGGGATCGCTAAATGGTAATGCTTGAGTAGGCATAATGCTTAGAAAGAGCGCCGGGATGCGTGTTAAAAGCTACCTGCAGTTTAATGAAAGGATAGTAATGGTGAAGATAGATACTAAACCCGTAGCTACTGTAGTGGTACAGGTTTACATGCCTACGTCAGATTATGAAGACGAAGAAGAAGAAGATGTTTACCAAGATATAGCGGAAGTTATCAAGCAGGTAAGAGGGGAAGAAAATCTTATTATTTTAGGTGACTGGAACGCCGTCGTCGGCGAAGGTCAAGACGGAATAATAACTGGGAAATATGGGTTGGATAACCGAAATGAAAGAGGGGAAAGGCTACTTGAATTCTGCACGGAGCACAGGCTAGTGGTTGCCAACACTTTATTCAAAAATCCCCTGCGAAGAAGATACACGTGGAAGATCCCAGGAGACCGTAGAAGATTCCAAATCGACTACATTCTAGTGAAACAAAGATTCAGGAACCAGGTGAAGGACTGCAAAAGTTATCCAGGGGCATATATCGATAGCGACCATAACTTAGTTATGATGAAATGCCACCTTAAATTTAAAAAGTTGAAGAAAGCCGTGAAAAACATATGACAGGTTGAAAAATTGAGGGAGGTTCAGCATCAACTGGCTTTTAAAGAGGCTGTAGAAAATAAAATATGGGAGGATACGACCAACAAACCAATGGAAGAGAGTTGGAAAACCATTAGAAGTGGTCTGCAGGCGGCAGCTGAGAAAATTCTTGGTAAAAGAAGAGTCGTTATGAAAAAACCATGGATCACGCAGGAAGTATTAGATCTCATTGAAGAAAAAATAAAATACAAGGCTGCGAAAACAGAGGAAGGACAGAATCGTTACAACAGGATAAGGAACGAAATATGTCGTAAAGCGCGGAAGGCTAGAGAAACGTGGATGAAAAGCATTTGCGAAGACGTGCAAAACAATCTTAAACATGGAAAAGTAGAGGCCGCTTATAGGATAGTGAGGAACCACTTTAAGCAGAGGGGCGTAAGATGTAATACCCTTAGGGACAAAAACGGAGAACTATTGATTGAAAACGAAGAAAAAGGGAAGAGATGGAAGGAATATCTGGAAGATTTGTACAAAGGAAGTCGCCTCAGAACGAATGCTATCGAAAACGAGAGGGAAGTGGATGCCGATGACATGGGAGCCCCAATTTTAAGATCGGAATTTGATGCGGCTGTAAGAGACCTCAGGATGAATAAAGCGTCTGGCATTGATGACATTCCTGCAGAACTAATTAAAAATTCAGGAGAGAAGACGTTGAACCAGCTATACAAAATCATTAGTGAAATGTATACGACAGGTGAGATACCAAAGGATTTCGAGAGGAACATTATAATCCCTATTCCTAAGAAGAAAAGAGCGGAGAAGTGCGAAGATTTTAGGACCATAAGCCTTACTACACATGCGTCAAAGAGACTGACAAGGATCATCTATAGAAGAATAGAACGAAAAGCAGAAGAGTACTTGGATGAGGACCAATTTGGATTCAGAAAAAACAAAGGCACAAGGGAAGCAATATTGGCCCTAAGATTGCTCATAGAGAAGAGAATGGAAAAGAACAAGCCAACATTCGTTGCGTTTGTGGACTTAAAGAAAGCATTTGACAACGTGGATTGGAGCACACTGCTTGGAATCCTAAAGGAAATTGGGGTTCTTTATAATGACAGAGGAATCATCCACAGTTTATACAAAAACCAAGTAGCCGTGATAAAATCAGGGCCCAGCTGTGAAGAAGCAAGAATTAAGAAAGGAGTGCGACAAGGCTGTACATTGTCACCCGTAATTTTCAACGTTTACATTGAAAAAGCCATTAATGAAATCAAAGAAAAGGAATTGGGAGTGAATATCCATGGAGAAAAAATTAGCATGCTAAGATTTGCCGATGACATAGCCGTTATAGCAGAAACATAGAAGGATTTGAAAAATATTCTGGTTAATATGGGTAGGGTAATGAGTATATATCAACTGAAAATAAGAACGAAGAAAACCAAGATCTTAGTATGCAGCAGAAGAGAAGAAGTCAAGACCAACATTAAAATAGGGAGGCAAAAACTGATAGAGGTGGATGAATTCTGTTATTTGAGAAGCAAGATAACTAGTGACGGGAGAAGCAAGAAAGAAATTATCAGCAGAATAGCCCAGGCGAAGAGAGCATTCCACCAAAAGAGAGACCTGCTTACAGCGGGAAACTTAAATATGGAAGTAAAGAAACAATTTATAAGAACCTACATCTGGAGTATGCTCCTATACGGAAGTGAGGCATGGACAATGACCGCAGCGGAGAAAGCAAGGATAGAGGCCTTTGAAATGTGGTGCTACAGAAGAATGATGAAAATCAAATGGATCGACCGAGTTAGTAACGAGGAAGTCCTAAGAAGGGTAGCAGAGAAGAGAAGCCTCATGAAAACCTTAATAAGAAGACGGAATAACCTTATAGGCCACATCTTGAGACATGATGGCCTGATGAAGACAATCGTCGAAGGACAAGTGGAAGGCAAGAATGGAAAAGAAAGACCTCAAACAAAATAAATGGAACAAGTAAAGAGAGATGTGAAAGAGAAGAAATGCGTAGGTGAGAAAAGATTAGCTGATAGGAGAACTGAGTGGAGAGCTGCGTCAAACCAATCCTAGGATTGTTGACCAGTGATGATGATGATGATACGTAATACGTAAAATGCGTAATACATATTTTCTATATAAATAGAAAATATGTATACAGTTTAAGAGGTACGAATATGAAACTGTAGACACATATTCACGAACCTCTTAAGTTTCTATTACAGATATTCAATATGTCCTCTATCAGCGATTCGAACATTGTCACATCGATACTAAAATTTCTCCCTTAGTCAGGATAGTATGTCCTTCGTCACTGATGTTACGGCAGTACGGATACGGTTCTTCATCTCTTCCAGGTTCTCTGATTGTGGTGGTACATTAACGTTGTCTTTAACGTAACCCCACAGGAAGAATTCTCAGGGTGTCCAATCCAGTGACCGTGGAGCCCAGCTGAGATATGCTAAGTCGCCAGTTCCTTGACGACCAATACAACGGTTCATTAGAGTTTCATTCAAATATTCACGCATTTCGCGACTCCAGTGAGCGGGTGCCCCATCTTCTTGTTGAAAAATGAAGTTGCCTTGGTGCAGCCACGGAAACAATTGAGGCGAAACGATCGATAATCGGGACAAAATAATACTTTGAAATTCTTATATTCTTTTGGAAACACCCTGTATTAGTGAGCCTAACAAAGGAATTTCCTTTAATTTTCAATAAGTAATGATACTGTAGAACTTGAATATGATCCATTAACTAAATTTGAGGAAGTAGGACCTGGAGTAGCTGAAGAGTGAATTCATAAAATAGAGGAATAAACAACGTCTTTTAAAGGTTAAAAAATCTTTGTGAGGAGAGTAGTGGTTCGACTCCTGTCCCGACGGAACTAACAATGAGAATTTTGATGTACGAGATGAGTTCAATTAATAATGCAACACATTTTTTTTCTCGGCCAATTTTGGTTGAAAAATTATTTGGAATTTCTTTTGGAGCATTTTCAAAGATTCCCGCTTTGTCTCGCATAGTTTCATTGTCTTCTGTTTTGTTACCGCGCTGTACGGAGCTGTTCAAATGGCGTCTGCAACAGAGTATATAAACAGAGCGCCTATACAGATTTTATTTTAGGGGAAAACTAGGGTGTCACAGATATTTATAGGCGCTTGCAGAATGTCTGTAGTGATCTGGTACTGAACAAAAGCACGGTAAGTCGTTGGGCAACGGGTGTTTCATTATCGCCGCTAATGGGATGGTGAAGAATTTGGTGAATATGGTGTCGGAGCTGATGTTGCGGTACGACATCAGCTCCGACATCGACCAGTGGAATGGTACCGTGCAGGCAGTGGTGGATCTACGCGGGGGGGCTAAGGGGGCTATAGCATAGCCCCCCATTGGGTCGAAGCACACACAAGGTAAAATCGAAGTTTTTGGAGGTTACCACTTTGTACAAAGTATTTAGTCATATTTTCCTACATGTTTACCATCTTTTACGAAGTGAAATACAAATTAGCTCTAAACTCAGGGCCTATTTTACACGCTTTTGGTATGTTACAATCCAGTGGTAGTTCCAGAGAAGGGCTAGAGGGGCTATAGCCTCCCCCCTCCTTGGGTATTCAATTTACACTGGATAGAATCGGAATCTTAGCCCCCTCGTCCCTATCCTGGATCCTCCACTGCGCGCAGGCAAAGAGGCCCTCCCTACAAGGTGGCGTCAAAACGTAGCATTGAATGGAGATTACGTCGAAAAATAGTGTTATGTAGCTAAAAGATTTGGGGATAACATGGCGTATTCGAATGCTGAATAAAACAACCCCCTTGAAATATGTCGTGTGGTCAAATTCCTTGAACGAAAGTGTAATATATTTATCAAATATTGGTCGTTTCCCGGAATTCATTCCCTACCGTACTGCGTGAAGCATGCAAGTACGACACAGCCGTCTAATAATTTCAACTTCGCACCGTTCGAAATATGTTCAGGAAAACTCTAAATCTAGTCCTTATCTTTTTATTGCTTTCCCGCCCTTTCATTCTTCACTCACGCAAAATGAATTTCTAAAAGTAACGGTTTTACATATAAGGTTCTAGAATATATACCACAATGCTATTAAACTTCTCCTAAAATATATTTACTTAATTTTTTGCTCATTTGATCCTGATATCGTTCATCTTACTTTTGGCGTTGGATATATGATACAGTTTAAAATTATAGGGCGGTATGGATAGGTGTGGGTAGAGATCACCCCACACTAAACTACAAGCGAGTCATAACACATATTCAGGTAAGGGGTGCACGTAGCCATTCTCTCCCCCCACATCGCACTTCCGGGATTTTTTTTGAGAGTATGCGAAGGCTTTCCCCGTAGTTAGAACTCAAGTAGCCAAGTGCTATACCGACTGGGCTACCACACACCCCCTTCCAACTTAATCCACTCAATTTTATTGCTTCAGTTCCATTAGTTCTTTTCTTTTGCGTACAATCCTATCCATTTGTCATCACCTGTTTTTTACGTGCTCTGAGGAACTAGAATATTTACCACCATGCTATTAACCCTCTCTTCAGATAAATTTACGTCATTTTTTTGCTCATTAACTCATGAAATCCCTCATCTTACTTTAGGCGTTGCACACATTTCCACAAGGGCTGTAATTCGTTGATTTACCACCCCTAAAGGACTACATTTCAGAGTTTTTTTTCTGACTTTCAGTCGTTTAACATCCCCTTTGACAAAGCAGTGTATTATTCAATAAATGTTATTCCGGATGTTTACGAGGAATGTTACGGAATCCGAAGATGACAAAAATATGGAAATTACGAAAACAAAACGTCGAGAAAACAACGAAACTGTTTTATGTACACCATAATATTTTCACTTCCTCACATACATAATGCTTAATTTTTTGAATCCTTTTTTTAGAGGATTCTTTCATAAATCACAAATGTTCATGAGATCCTGGAATGAGAGACTTAACGGACCTTAAAGTGTAACTTGATGCTTTTTTGTTGCCCAAAAATATACCCGGTGGTCTGTACAAAAAACCAAAACCAAATGGTATGAAACAAAATGCGTCAGCTCGCTGAATTGCAACAACACCACCATCAAAATTATATAAAAACGATAAACTGGGTTGATAAAAACGTACCGGTAAAACGGGGTGAATGGAAACAATTTTCAACTTTGGTTTGAAATTTTGCATATTTGTAGTTGTTCCATATAAACAATTTTTTGCCCAAACACAGGTCTCTGTTAGACCTATTTGTTTATAGTATTTAATTTTTTAAATTTTATTTGATTTTAAAGAAAAAAAATTAAAACATGGTGTTTCTATTCACCCCGCAAATGGGGGTGAATAGAAACAGTACTTCAATTTCATGTTTTTTTCTATTGAAACGAATCGGGGGTGAATGGAAAGAGTAAAATATGGTATTTTTAATTTGTAATGGATAAATACAAATTTATTTCTCCACATAATGATTTAATTCAAAACATAAACAAAAGAAGTTACATAACTGTAAGTAAACAAATTGAATCGGTAGACAATTACCGTATTTAACTAGATTAAATTATGATAAATAAATTGTGAGATCAGACCGGTCATCTTTGAAAATTTTTTCTTGCGGGGTGAATAAAACACTAAAAATGATTTGTTTCTATTCACCCCATAAATTCTGAACACCTAACCTAAAAAATATTAATAATTTTTGAAATAATATTGTTAAAGTTAAAGCTTAAAATAAGCCTGAATCTTTTATATGAATAATTAAACTATGTTTTTATAGCTATTTACTTTTAAGAACACTACGTATTCTGACTTACGTGGAAAGTTCAAAGTGGATAAAAAAAAACAAGAATCATGTGGTAAAATTCAACATGACAAACAAACAGGAACCAGTGCTGCCAACCAAACAAACCATTACTACACTTTCAGCCAAAAGTGTACCAACCTAAAAAAAATAATAGTTGCCGCTATTTACCCATAGTTATGTAGGAAATAGATTATACATTAAAAAAAAGAAGTTTCGTTTCTATTCACTCCAATGTTTCTTTTCACCCCGTTCTACGGTACCAAATACGTCCGGGGTTTCCATCTCTGAGAGAATATGCCACAAAAATCACCATCGAAGCCAATATCAATGGTGAAAAAACGACGGGAGTGAATGTATTACTTTCACTACTGTTTAATTCATCTGAGTCCACAACTGTAGAAAGAATTTTTTCTTGATTTTGTCCAATTTATTTCATCATCTCTGCATCATATAGCAGATGAATTTTGTATTTGCGTTAAAAAAAACAAATCGGTTGGGATAAAATTAGACCAACTACAACTTTCATAATTTTCCTAGCGATGGAATAACGCTGTTACCAAAAATATATCCGGGAGTATGTCAAAAAACTAAAAAATTGCAAAACCATAGGGTATGAAATAAAATGCTGAATGAATGAAAAAAATAAAAGCCGAATCACTACATCACCACCACCAAAACTAAGTAAAAATGGTAGAACTCTGGTGATAAAAAAGTGCCTAAGTGTGTACGTGCGTAAACAATTTGTTGAAGTCGGGAGTTTTCCATCGCTGAGTGAAAATTCCACAAAAACCACTGTCGGAGCCACGGTGCTTTTCTCGCGCAAATCAAATATCGAGGTTGTAAAAAAAACGCGAGCGAAAGACCAGGCAGCCGCTGGAAAGTGTTTCCCTGGTTCGCCGCGCCTTTGAAACAGGTTAGAAGGGACTTAATGGGATGGAGAGAAGGGGTGAAAAGCCTTCCTCATCGCCAACGGCCGAATGGAATGTGAATCATAGTGCGGCGCCACCCGCCGGACGACGACCGTGGCAATCAGCGACCACTCCGCGGATGCATTTGTGACGAGGCGGGCCGGGGATGTCTGTATCCTCGGCGGTGTGTTTAGGGGTTTGTCCATTAGCTCCGGGCGACGACGGCCACAACATCTCATCGTCGGATTGAATCCGCCACCGAATCCAACCAGATGGGTCAGCCGAAAAGCCCGAGCACATTTCATTGGGCTCTCAGCCGTCAAGAGTGCCATTGCGTCGTCGTCATTCCCTTTATAGTCGCGTCGCCATTTCGGAAGGAGTCATGTGTGAGAGCTTGAAAATGACTGAATTCATCTCAGTTATTTTCAATGTGGCATTCCATAATAGTTAAGTGTTTCGTGGGGTTTAATATAAATTACCAATTTACAGGGATTTACTCAAGGGATGATAATTTCTCGAGTGCAACTTGCCATTCTATTTTTGATGATCGTAAATATTTCGTCGAAAAGGCAACAGGCATCTTGTGGGATCGTCAAATGTTAATTCTTACCACTAATTGATTCCTTGATGGTTAGTAATCCACAGTTTTCAATATAAATTACAATTTCACAGTGATATACTCAAACGATGAAACTTATAAACTGCCACCTGTGATTCTCTTTGTGGTGAACGTAAATATTTCGTCGAAGAAGTAGCAGACGTTTTTGAGGGACCATCAAATTAAAATACTTCCTCCTTATTGAGTGTAATAATGTAATGATCTCTATCCGGATAAAAAATTAGTCATTAAAAGAGGGGAATGCCAATTGAAATTCACTTTACAATCTCATACATTTATGTGAAGAGTATAACCTCTGCTTTGCTCTGTGAATATTATTAGCCGTTAATTAAGGTCTAATGATTAATCCAAAATTAATTTAGTTTACGAAATGAAAATTACTGAAAGTGTAAGGCTAAATAATTGCTGTTAATAAATAAATTTGAAAAGGTAGATTATATGGAGATGTTGAGTTTCCCCGCTCAAGATTCTCGCGAGGAAAACGTGAGGTTAGTAATGTGAGCTGTTTGAATTCCTAGCAGGAAGGGAAATAATGAATTGATGTTTAACAATAGCCTAGATTGATAGCAAAAACTAGGATGCTTACCTCATCATGAAGAGCTTCTTGACTATTTGTTCCCTTTAAAAGTTACAGATTGTCCCATGAGGAATTTTCTACTAATTGTAGGATGAAACAAAAAGATGTCACTTTAAAAACTCATGCGTCCCAATGAAAATCCTTTTTGTAGCCAGCTCGCGATTACACTCTCTTCAAAATTTGATAAATTTACGAAATTTACGCTTTATGATTACCTTCTCACTCCCTCGAATAATAACAATCTGAAAGTTGATCAACGGTAATAGAGGGAAAATCACATAAATGAATGCATACGCAAAAAAATGAATGGCGCTCAAAAAAATTCGTGTGTTTGAATGATGAAATATTGAATTTTTTATATTTTTTTCTTTATTTATTCTATTCGTATTTATTTCATTGAACTCTTCAAAACTGAAAAGACCTGCTGCAACGCTGGCGAAACTGTCGTCACGAAGATGAATCAACACGGAGTACAACACGAAACCTTGCCGCAACTTATGAACCATTTTGCTCTCATACAAGATATATGAAAATTCATGAAGTTTTTGACACTTTATAAAAGCCTGTTCACACGGTACATTAACACGTACGGGTTTATGCCTAAATGTAGGAACGCGAGAATGAACGCAAAAATGCACCGTGTAACCTCCCAACTTGTGCGAATGCATGCACAGAAAATAGAACCTGTTCTAATTTGGTTCATGCATTCGTACATGTTCCGTTCCGGTCCACAAAATCTTTCACGCAAACAGACATTAACTCGTACGTGTTAATGTATCGTGTAAACAGGCCTAAATAGACGAGTAGGCCACCTGGCGTGGTTTGGGAAGAATAGTATAGAGAGAATAGGGAAACTTGGATTTAATATTGGCATAGCAAGATTTTTAGATTTTCTTTTTGGAGCGTGTCAAGAGGTGCGCCTACCCGGCAGGATGTCCAACCGCAGAAGTTGTATGACGTGTGCTAACAAACGGTAATGAGAAAACTACGGAAAGGAGCCATCGGACACAACGCTGACAGCACTACGGGCTTCAGGAGTATAATATGTACCATTTCACTAACTTTCGACGCAATCCGTGCAGTTCTAAGGAAACACACAACGGACAGACAAACAGACATCCTCTTTTTATAAATATATGTAGATTAATTCATGATTTTTAATAATATAATATGAGAGACTAGAGGCGAAAGAATTTGAAATAAAATTAAAAATCTATTCCCTCGCCTATTCCTCATGTTCTTTTCACGTCCTCTTCCGAGCGCCTTTTCATTAAAAGGATTCCTTCGAATGAGTGACGCGTAAAATTGGAAACACACAGACGAGGACTCGTTAAAGGGTCGGAGGGGCCCTCGTCTGCGAAATAAATGCGAAGCGGTGGGTGAGGGTGAGCTGTAAGGCAAGACCGCTCTAGCTCGCTCCCTCACCGACTATCCCCTTGCCTCGTTTTCCCTCCCCGACCGGTCGATGGATCCGCGTCTCGGTTACCCGCGCTCCTCCGCGAGCCACCGCCTTTCGGGAGAGATGGGAAAAGAGGAAGATCATCTTCGCTGCTTCTTACGGACGGATGTATAATGTTTGGCTTTCGCTAACCGGGGCGTGATTAAGCTATAGCCTTAACTGGAGACTATTAGAAAGTCACAATCAAGCAAAGTAGTTCAAATTTAGTGTTGGTAAATAATCGAGTAAAGTGTGGAAATCTTGTGGAAAAGTGCTACGATCTTTTATTTATTAAGTATGTCTAACTTCCACCAATTGAAGCCTGAATCTGTTGAACTTAATCGAGTAAATGTTATCAGATTACTTGTAGCGATTACTTTAGCAGTAATTTTCTCATTTAACGATTACTCTTTACGAAATGAAATTTTTATTTTGCATTTTATGCCTTACGGTGAAAGAAGAATCGTTACTGCCGTTTTAATCCTTACTTGCTCGTAATCGACGATTAATTTTAAGGATTTCACTGATTTACCAAGGCCTACAGAAAACTTGGAGTCTCTGAGTAGCAAAATGTCTCGTTTATAGTCAGCCACTCTTATGTTGTAGCCTAATTATGATGGGTACCAAATATGACATCCCTTGTGTTGTTACACTCGTTGTAATTGTATATTGCGCAAGTGAAATCTCATTTAGCAATTTATATGACTCAATTATTCACATTTTAATTGCAATATTTGACAGTTTCTAGGTGGTCTCAACATATGACAATATTACAAGAAATAATTGTAATAGTACTAATTGTTTTTTAAATCAGTAATTTGTACTCATAATTGATTAATTTTGTACGAAGTAACTGCAGTTTCCAATTTCTGAGCCGATTTCCTTTTCCTCAGTACTTTTACCAGCGATAATGTTTGATTACCCTAGCGGTCTTGCATGGAGGCGGTCGTTAACTGCGGTTTTCATACTAAGCAAAATTTTAACGAGACATAATAAAACCTGGCCTTTGTGTCATGAATTACGCTGTGTGTTTCAGCTCAGAATTGTTTACTTCATACTAATAATTCGCAAAAGTATATTTTTTTCAAACTTATTTCATGATAAAGCACCCAATCCGCATCACTGCAGGTAATTGAGACGATTTTACTCAAATTCCAATATAATGGTTAATGTAAAATAATTATAATGGAATGGTATAGTAGAAATCTGGGAAAAGATATAGCTATGTGGGTAGTAGTGATATTTTTTAAGCTATTGGACGTCGAGAGTGTGGCAGGGGCTTAGGGCACCAGCCGTTTAAACACATAAAAAGGAAATGGGAAATTACGATTAGCATTTATTGAAGTCCTTTATGGTTCGGGGGAAAAACGAATTCCCATATCTATCCGTTCGGCTAAATATCTCTCTTAATTTATCGCTTCTGTCGAACCAGAAAATACAATATTGAGGCTCTAATATTATGTTCTCCGTGTCGCTCTTAAAGATATCTATTCTCATTTGTTCAAGCAATCTAAGCCTAGCGCGCAGCCTCCGCGCAGCGCGCAGTCTCCAACGGCTCCCAACCTAATTTGCTTAACAGAATGGTGAATATCCAATTCGAAAAATTGCGTTTGGATGCAAACTCGAAGTTTATGTCTCGATTTCCTCAATATTTCATTATTAAAACTAAACTTTAAATTTTAATCGAAATCGATTTTTCCATCGCTAGTCACGACCTCATAATCATGTTTCTTTCCAATTTTATTCAGTCCTCGCCAAAATAAATCGGTGGTTAGATTTATAGTGCTATCAATAAGTTTGAATGAAAGAAGTACCCAGAATAAGGGATTTTAACCCATTTTTACCCACGATACACGTATGGCTACACCCTTCCGTGCTTAGCGCATGATAAAAAAACGCACACTTTTGTAAGATCATATTGCCACCAATATGCTTTTGGAAGTTGCGTTCACCTGATCAACTCATTGCATTATTTTTGCATCCGTTGCAAATAAGCCCATTGGCAGAAACAGAAGGATGCAGAACGGAATTACAATGTTGAAGCATTCTGTCTGAAAATAAGATCTGTTAAAAAGTATGTGATGTTCACTGCTGGAAAAAATGGAAAGACTTCTAATGAACTGGATTTATAATAAATGGTCAAATCTCTTTCAAAGTCAAAGTCAAAGTCTTTTATCTCAGGCAGTTATTTGTTCAAAAACTGTGGCTTTCTTTGAATCTATAAAAGAAGACAATTTTAATTGAAGCAATGGATCGAAAGGGTGATTTTAAAACTCCGTCCAAAATCATGCTTGCCTTGAATATTTTATCCTTTTTCTACAGCTCAATGATAAAAAAATTAATCACACGCGAATATCGTCCCGTTACCGCCCACTGCAACCATATGACTATAGGCCTGTTTGAGGAAATAGCTAATCAAAGTTTTAGTAGGAATACTTGAGACGACCTTTTGAGAAAGATATCAGTATAATTAAATATCCCACCAAAAAATCCTCTTCCCTCTACCTTCGTCCTCCCTCTCACCTTGATGGTATATTAATATCATGTTTTTAATTTTTACTCTTTGAACCTGAAGATGACGTCCCTGCATCAAAACTACAATTGTTGTGCCTGAAAATAAATTGCCAGAATATGACAAAGGTTTTCTTTTCACTTACGACAACATGAACTTTCAAAAGATTGAGCATGAGAAAAGAGAGATTATGTATAAATACCTAAATACCTTCATAATCGCAACCAAAAGTCTTGTTTGGGTGGAAATTCGGTACCTAAATAAAAACAGTTTGTAACTGGTTTTCTGTGGTCAGAACCGAAAAAGGACACCTCCGTTCCCCTCTCTCGCCATAAGATTTCTTGAGAAAAGAAAGCGAACTAAATCTGTTCATAAGACTTATCTTGGATGAGGATCGTCACGAGTCCATAATCATATATCTTTTCACTATTAATTTATTCCTCGATCCCTATCTCTCTCACTCTCTTTCCCTCTCTCTCTTCTCTCTCTGGGGTAGGAAGTAGTAGGGGTAGGAGGTTGTTCTCATCCCACCCTCACGAGGAGCCCTCAGAAAGGAGTTTTGCTTCTCTCCTTTCCGTCCTGCGACCGTACTCAGCTATGATTCTCCTCAGAACTTCACCTCCTCCGTGGAAAATTGCACTCTTTATTTCAATATGGAAAAAATCCCACTCCATTACACTTGATTCTTCGGATTTTATCAGTTTTTAACTTGTTTTCGGCGGTCAGAACCGAAGAAGATACCTTTATTTCCCCATCTCGGCATAAGATTTCTTAAGGTAAGATAGCGAACAAAAAATCTGCACATAGTAAGACTCATCTTTGACGAGGATCGTCACGAGTCCGTAATCATATTTCTTTTCACTATTAATGTATTCCTCGCTACCCTATCTCTCTCTGGGATAGGAAGTATCAAAAGGAGACGGTGTCCCTCCCACCCTCACAGGGAGCCCTCAACAAGGAGGTTTGCCTCGCCTGGATCCCTCCTTTCCGCTCCGTGTTCCGCTATGATTCTCCTCAGAACTTCTCCCCCAACAGCGTCCCCTTTCGCGACGCTTCATTAAGGATTCCCTTTGCCCGACGAGAAAGAGACTTGCATAGTCTCTCTCTCTCTCCCTCCCTCGCCAGCACACCGAATCCCAACACCGCTTGTTCGCCAAATTCGTTTCCTTTCAATTTTCGCGCGAACCTCCCTTCCATAATTAATTCCTCCTTACCTTCGCCGAGGAACACAAGGCTTCTCTTCTCTCCTCCCGCTACCTTTTCCCATTTCGCATCCTCTTCGTCCTCCTTATTCCCTCGTGTTTCACTTCTTTTGTGTCCTCTTTTCCTAACTCTTCGTCCCGCGCGAGATAACCAGGATGGGGGCTGGGGAAACGATGCTTTATCCCTCTCCAACCCTTTCTTTTACTCATGCCCCTCCCCCCGCGAGAGGCTTTCCTGTTGCCCCCAATAGTCCTCAGGTCGCATTCTTCTTGAATGCTAATTGTGACAAGGGATGGTGTTTTTGTCGAACAAATGGAAAGATGCGTGCACGTAAAAAGGCTAATCTGGAAGTCCCAGAGGGTGCATGCCGAGAACGGAATCACGGGCGGAACCCAGCGGGGTGTAGGTTTGGTAATTACCCCACCTCAAATTTCTGTATGCACGCGCGGTTGGAAAAGAATATTGATTTCCCATCTTTCCGGTCGTGGTTTGGATTTCCCGTCGTGAGTATTATTTTACGGTTCAGGGGGGGGGGTTTTGGTGGAATTGGAGTTGTCTGTTGACATCGTATGCAGCCACAGCACCCATAAACCCCATCATTCCAGTTTTATTCTTCGTCACGGCAAAGTTCCTACTTCTCATCGTCAGGAAATCTATTCAATTCCATCCAAGTCCTCCTTTATTCGGCATTCTCTCCTTCCGTTACGCCAACATCATTCCATCACTCCCTTTTCCTCGTTCCTGCTACTCGTTCTACCTTCTAATTTCCTCCAGTAGTTTTCAATATTCTCTGTTTCACTCCCATTCAATCTCTCCCTGTTCACCACGCCCGCCTTTTGTGAATGACTTCTCCGTCGTGTAATCTACCTTTATAATTAAACCCATCTCTTATACAAGCATGTTGAAACTTTTGGCAATATCGTGTCAAAAAGTATGAACAAAAATATCCGAAGATTCTGGGGAGATGGAGTGAAATTCATCCATATTTTAATAATGAGGTGAAAATTTCCAAAAAATAACGTTTGATTCGGCCCGGGTCTCAATGTTATTACATACTCGTCAGGGACGCTGACGATGATTTAGTAATATTGGAACCAGTGCCGAATTCAAAATGTATGAAACAAGAATTTTCATTAAGCCAATGTAAGTACAAATTGAATATTTGAGGTATAGAATGTATTATGCGAATAAAATACGAAATTTTCATTTTAAAAATATCATCAAGGCTTAAAGATCGATTTTTCGTGTTCATAATCATAAAAAATTTAAAAAAGAAAATTGGAAAGATCATATTGCATTTTTTTGCATTTTTAAGTCGATAGTGTTCATATTTATTGAAATTAAATTCGTCTCATTAAATTCCGAAATTACACTTTTCTTTGATGCAATATAGCATACTATTATGATAGAATATCTTAGCATGATATTTTATATAGTGACAATATCTTGTCATTACTACAAACTTAATATAATTTCTAATGCATAAAAAATCTTCACATAAATAAGGAAGGGGTACTCTTTTTTCACGTCGAATACATATTCACCGTGGAGATTCGAATATTTTCTCATCACTAAGCCTGCGAATGGTTACTAATAATCTTGAATAGATTAGATTTAATTTTTCATAAATCACTGTCACAGTTACACGCCCGTGGAAAATACAATAGACAGAGATCTTTTTCAACCATTTTACATTTTTCTCATCCTGTTTCAATAGTTCCATCCTATATTATATGGGTGAGAGAGAGACTGATTTTTACTTTCTCATGCACTTTATTGTCTTCCTATCTCCTTTTCCCTCCGATTCTATTCGTGTTTGTCGCCTCTTTTTGAACCGTCGTAATCGTGAATGCTAACGAGGTTGGGGATGAATGACTTCTTTTGCCGTTTTGTCCTCAAACTCTCCCTCCGAGACTCCCCACGCCTTTCCTGTTCCCTGGTATTCAGATCCACTTATTTGTGCTCTTGAATACTGATTCTGAGAAAGGAAGGTGCGCTACCCATCAGAAAGAATAAATCGTGTTTGAAACAGGCGATTCTGAGAGACAAAAGTAAATTATCCTCAGCAGTACGGATATTGACAAGAATCAAAGGTGGAATCACGATGCTAATTACTCCTTCTTCAAGCTATGTATTCCATCTGAAACGAAATTACGTGATTTTCTTCGCTCGTGAATTGCGGACTTGAAGCCTTCGATATCCACTCCTTGCTTTTGCGAAAATACAGCGGAGTCTTCATCACTGATGCATGAGGTACCTAAACGATCATAATTTTTCACTACTAATTACCCCTTTTTTGCGACTGCATTAGATTTCAGGGTGTAGATTTTAGTACACTGGTGGTATGTTGGGCCTTTGTATTTGTAGTCGAAAACCGAAACGTCGCACAGTGGGCTGAAATCGAAAAAACTGGGCAAAACCTCTAAATCGATTTTTTTGAGTGCGGAATTTGAAATTTTGCACAGTTGTTGTCAACAAATTAATGCATTTTTGACGCAAACCGTTTTTCATAGATAATTGTTTTAAACAAATTACTCGGCCTCAAAGTGGAACAAATTTCGCAAAAATTGCCCTCATTGAATATTTTCCGAAATTCACCATGTTAACACTAATGCCACACCTTCTGTAGTAATTCAAGAGAAACATAAATTTACAATATTATTATGCAGTTTATTATTGTTAATGTTTGGCAAATATTACGACTCAGTTGTATTATTTGTGGCCGATACGATACAAAATGGCGAACTCTGTTTTTCGTAGAAAATTTTGTGTTCGTGTAGGATTATAAAAAAGGATCACCGAGTTACCTCGAGATATTTACACCACATATACAACAAAACCTATAGAGTATGATGCCAACAGGAGAATTGTGACCAACTTCGACGCCGAAATTAAGATCGATTTTTCGAACGTGCGGCACAGTTCGCAGCTCGCTGTTGGCCACTCGACAGATGTTGGACCTTGAATCTTTTAAAGCAGATTTATTGTATACAAGCTATAATACATTAGTACTACATTTCATTTCCATTTCATACGACCTAATTTCTTCACTTTCTTGCGATATTTATCGTCGATACGACAGAAAATGGTGGACCCTGTTTTCTGTCGAAATTTTGTGTTCATGTACGACTATAAAAAAGTATCACCGAGTTACCTCGAGATATTTACACCACATATACAACAAAACCTATAGAGTATGATACCAAAAAGAGAATTGCGACCACCTGCGACGCCGCGACGTCACGACGTTTCGGGTTTTGACTTGTCACCCGTTCTCACGGCTACACATGTGATTACGGTAGATGTCCATCGATTTCGAATTGCTGGCATTGAATCAAAATAATTACTTTTGAGACTTTAATTTTTAGACTATGACATGATTAACAAACCACAAGGTATGAAAGAGTTCAAACAGTAAACGGAATATGTCTGCCATTAGTAGCCTTGAGAAAGGGTGATAAGTCGGAACTCGGAACATCGGCGCTCCTAAAATATCTAACCCGCGCGGTAACCCGAGAAAAGTATTTTTTACAGAACAATCGGTTTCGACTGTCAAGCCATCTTCAGGTACCTACATTGAAAAACATTGGTCAAATAAACTGAGGGAGTCACAAAGTCTCATCATTGCTATTAATAGGCCCTTCCACCACCCCATAGCCTCCAATTACGATTTAATTATAAGTGAATGGTTGAACTAAAGTTTGTAGTCCTGAAGTGAAGGGTCCAAATTGGTACTTTGGCACATATCTAAGGAAAAAAATTCTGTTACCAGACCCATCCACTTTACGTGGTGCAAAATTACCCAGGCTAGATGATGTTGCAAAAGAATTTCTCGCGAGATAATTTCTTACCATGTGGAAAACTACATGGAATCCATACTCAAATTAGGAGATACTTAATGAAATTATACTCTCGTTAGACTTAGAAATGAAAGTCGATAAAACAAGGGCAAGGAAGATAAATATAACATGGTTGATATATAGTGTAGCTATTGCATATTTTTGTCATATCAATATTAAGCAAAGTAAGCCTATTAGTAGACCAGTATTGTAATATGAATATATATAGTCACCATAAATAAAAAATATAATTTTATACTTGTCGTGCAAGGTCCTTATACTATTCAAGATATCCGAAAATTAATTGTTCAGTGCTTTCAACCTCCTATCTGCTTGACTCAAACTGCGAGATACGTGATGTTAAATAAATTTTATTTTCCTCCATTTGCTACAATATTTTATGTAATTAGAATAGTACATGCCTAATTCATTTATCGTGTAAAATAAGGAGCTAATTTTAAATAAATTACTCTTGTGAGATATAAAGGTATTCCGTGTAATATCTTAGTTCGTATATTCCTTCTGGTTTGATATTCAAGGCATAATATTCCCATTCTCTTTATTCCACATTCCCGACCCCGTCTTTCTTAATAACCACCTCCTACATCAATCTAAATTCTGTCTTTCTCTCACCCGGAGATCACTTTTTTACTGACTACTTATCTTTTCCAATACTATTTCGACAACCTACCCTTCCCTCGATCTCTCAATGTCCATCAGATCAACCAAGAGGTAGCTACGAAAAGCCATCTTCTTAATCTTTCTTTTACCCTTTTTGTAGTATATATTTGTTAAAGCTTCAGATTTTAAGTTTTCAATTCAATTTAAAGGCCATATAGGCTGTTTTTTGAATAATTAAGTTAATAAATACATAGTCTAAAAATGGAAGTCGCTAAATCAATTATTTCGATTCAATTCCCTTCTTACGATATCGATGGACATCTCCCATAAGGGTCATATTCCAACCTCCAGACTCCCTTAACGCTTAGGCCAGCTCAACCGACGGAAGGCGTGCGTAATCCGAGGGTGTTAGACAACGACCCTGAGGCACCCGCGGCAACCTGGTATTTAATTTGAGGCCGCAGTTGAAGAAGAAGTCGTGGAAAGAGAGGACCTCTTACTGAGGAGCGAGCGGTGGATTCCAGCGTTTGTCGTTTGGGGGCGTTGGCGGTCTCACCCCGAAACACCACTGCGGCTCACACGGGTTTCCGCCGCCGCTGCTCTTAAGGTGAGATTAGCACTTGGCAGAGGGAGAGGGCCCCTCCATTGCTCCGGAGTGGGAATGCGGGTGAAAATACAGCGATTCACACTCGAGCGCTTAAATGCCTTACTCGGAGACCTTTGCGACGACATTCGGAGCGCTAATGAAGTTCCTAAGTAATTTTTGATTAAGAGTGACTTACTTCATTGTGAACGATAATCACAAATGCCCTAATATTTTATGTTCCACAAATTTTTCCACAGTAAAATTGTGGCATCATCATCATCATTACTCAACAATCCAAAGATTAGTTTAATGGATCTCTACATTCCTCTCTCCTATCTGCTAGCCTTTTCATAGCGAGGTATTTCTTCTCTTTTACATCCTTTATAAGCTGTCCAACGTAACTCATTCGGGGCCGTCCCTTGCCCTTCTTCCTTCCCATCTGTCCTTCTACGATTGTTTTCATCAGGCCATCATGTCTCATAATGTAGCCAACTAAGTTTTCCCCTCCTATGCTTAAGGTTTTTAGGAGACTTCTCTTTTCTCTCAGTCTCCTTTGTACCTCATCATTACTTACGCGGTCGATCCATTTTTTATTCATCATTCTTCGGTAGATCATGCAATATTAATGTAGTTGTGATTGTTAGTCCTGTTCCACGGTTCCACCTAATATCGAAATCCATGCCCTTAAGTTGGTCATTTTTTTGTCGCAGGAATGAATTGTCTTGGGAATATCCAAGGGGGAGTTCATAGCTAAGGATATAAGCTTTAAATTAAGGAAGATATTCATTAGAATTTAAATTTTTAGAGTGTGATTCATTATTGCTGTGAGGCATGGAATATGACAGCAACAGAGAAGTCAAGATAGAAGCGTTCGAAAAGTGCAATGGACATTTTGATCAGCCATAATTTGAGGAATGATGGACTGATGAAACAAATAGACGATGGACAAGTGTAAGGTAAGAAATCGAAAGATGGTCCTGAATGAGCTAGCTTAAAATGTCCTCCACACAAAATTCATGCAGGGATCGGGCAGTCTCCGAAAATTCTATTCCAACTCCGGGATTCGAATCCGAGCCCACAGGGTGGGAAGCCAACACACTAGCCACCTCACCAACCCGATCCCCCAGTTATTTTTCTTAAAGTTACATCGTATTGTAAGTAAAGTGACGATGGCTTTTATATCTCATCGAGTCGACCTGCGCACCCGTTGCTAATGACGCAAATGACCCCAGGTGTCGCTAGCCAACTTGAGTATAACTGCCGCTAACTCCGCCGCGTAGCCATTACCATTTCAGCGGATGCATGGAGCTGCTGTCTCTCCCATTTCGCTTCCGATCGATAACTTCTCTCTCGTCTCTCGAGCTGCAGCTGTGTCCCTCCAAACCGTTGTGGTTCCATCGAGAGGCACTGCGGACTGAGATCAATTTGAGCCATCGCGTGCGCGTGGTGAAATAGGGTCATATCATGAGAATGCGATTGAAATACGAATCGTGGCTCAAGAAGAAACCGATAGCCTATACAAACACGGCTGTTATTTGTAAGAATAAATAGTAACAGATACCATCGTAATTAAGGGCGGAAGCTATCGAAAACGAAAGGATAGTGGATAAAGCAGTAGCGGATACAGAGAAAACTCAAGGGGGCACAAAATATATATTGAGTTACCGTTAATTTTATCGTAATAACAAAAAAATAATCAAGTCACATGCAGGGCTTCATAAATCTTTAATTAAAGTGATTATGCACATATTGAAGACAATGCCATCTTATGATATAATAAAGTTACAATTGTGGTTCTGCAATGTTTGGCAATGCGTGTGGCGCCCCAAGGGGGGGCGCGCGCCTCCTGCGCCCCCATCTGTATCCGCCACGGGGATAAAGTCCTGAGAAGAGTAGGAGAGAAGTGAAGCCTCATGAAAACATTAATAAGGAGACGGAACAACCTCATAGGACACATTTTGAGATATAATGACCTTATGAAGACAATCGTAGAGAGACCAGTGGTTGATAAGAACTAAAAAGGGAGACCTTGAACAAAATATATGGAGAAGGTAAAGGAGGATGTGAAAGAGAAGGGATGAGTATGCGTGAAGAGATTAGCTGATAGGAGAATTGAGAGGAGAGCTGCGTCAAACCAATCTTAGGGTTGTTTGCATTCTTAGGATTATTGACCAGTGATAATGATGAGTGGATAAAGATGACATGTGAGCTCCAATTTTAAGAAAAGAATTTGATGCGGCAGTAGACCTTCGGATGAATAAAGCATCTGGGATATTCTCTACGGAAGTGAGACATGGACAATTACAGCATTTGAGAAAGCAAGGGTGGAGGCGTTCGAAATGTAGTGCTACAGAAGAATGTTGATGATCAAATGGATCGACCGAGTAAGCAATAAGGAATTCCTAAGAAGAGAGGAGAGAAAAGAAGCCTCATGGTAACTTCAATAAGAAGACGGAACAACCTTAGAAGCTTCAGATGAAGACCTGATGAAGACAATCGTCGAGGGACGAATAGATGGCAAGAACGGAAAAGTAAGACCTCAAATGGAATATATAGAACAGGTAAAGATGGATGTGAAAGAGAATAAATGCGTATGTGTAAAAAGATTAGCTGATAGGAGAACTGAGTGGAGAGCTGCGTCAAAGTAATCTAGGGATTGTTGACCAGTGATGATGATGAGCATCGTAATCGGTGTCTATTTAGGAGAACAGTCAAAGAAATTTAATCACAAAAATCGCCTTCCAAAGTAAGTCGTTTATTTTAGATTCCTCTTCCAACAGAATTTGTGGCTATTACCATTATCTTTTATCGGAATTAAAATTAACTGTACCTCTGAGAAGTGAAATTATTCGGGTCCGCAGGAAGCAATTCAAACGGTGGCCAAACCAGGACTAACTGCCAGGGAGGTTCTGCTGTGCATTTGGTGGAACTGGAAAGGAAACATTTAATTATGAGAAAAAATTTAATCATGAGTTGCCTCCATACGACCAAGCACTAAATTCGGATCTCTATCGTCAATAAGTGGATCGTTTGAAGCTAGCGATTAAACAGAAACAGCCAACATTGGCCAATTGGCTCACCATAAATTCCGGAAGCTTAGTTAAGAAGTTTTAATGCATCCACCATCATCCAGACCTAGTACCAAGCGATCACCACCTTTTTATACCATTGAAAAACTTCCTGAGTCATAAGAAATTGGCATGAGGAGAAGACTATGAAAATCGATAACTAGAGTTTTTCGCCAATAAGGAGCAAGACTTCTATGAGAAATGCATTATAAAGCTACCTTTACAATGGCAATAATTTAAAGAAAAAACTGCGCATAGTTTAGCCAAATCGGGAAACCTGGACCGTGTTTAATAAATTCTTCAAATTCTCAATGAAAGAAAATGAAGGAAAACAATGGATCTCTTTTTCCCCAACCACGATGCAGAAATGACGTTGGTGAGACTTAGATCGGCATTAAAAATTTCTCCATTATTTACTTTATTTTTATTTATCTTAATTATCCCCGAAAACAACACAATGAGGCTTTTACGTTTGGGGTTTCGTCAACAATCAACAATAGACGATCACATACATTCATGCTGTGGATTGGAGCAACCTCTCCTGGCGATTTTCGAACCCACGACCTTCGGTACGGTAGCCGAGGACTTATCCTCGCCGCCACCGAAGAGCCCACGATTTTATGCTGAACTTAACGGAGTTAATCTAAACCTTTTGAGAAACGTGGAAGACCATCAAATTCGATCTAGGGCCTTTTTTTGAGTCCCACACCAATCTTAGGGCGAATTAAATCTACCTTCACCCTTTCCTATCGCTCAACCCTTTCCCGCACAACTGCTCTCCCATCCCTCTCCAAACAACGTACCCTAGCCCCATCGAACCCCGACCCCTTCCGCCCCCGCACGCACCCCTCATTATCCTGGACAGGATCCCAGCCTCCCCTCCACCCTCCTCCCACCCTCAAGCCCCCCGCTACTCCCTGCAGCGGCAAAGGCAGGGCCAATTAACTCGGGATCACTGCGCCCAACAATGGGTTATGACTGGCAATAATGGGGAGGCCTTCGACAATGAAAAGCGGGCCACGTGGACCCGTGGGCTCATGCGCGCGCGAGAGGAGAGTGTCCCTGTGCCCCATTCTATCAACACACAATCACAATGCCATTGCTATCACTAATTCAAACATCTCCCCCGCCTCTCTTTTTACTCCCCCCTCCCACACTCCCATTCTTTTCTTTACCTCCCCCACCCCGTTTCCCGTCTGACGACGAGAGAGAGAATCCAGCATGAATGCCATACATAGTCGTCCCCACGTTCTCCTCCCCAGGTCGTCATCTCAATTAAGCGCTGCGTAGAGAGCGGGATATGGAACTCCCTCGTTCACACACAAGCCTCTCACTCACTCACTCACTCGAATGCCCGCGAAGCTTTGGCGGGATAATTATATTTCGTACATCAATTAATATCCATGCGCTTGCGGTGCTAGTGAATATTCGCGTGCCCCACTTTCGCCTCGAACCGCAGCATCGCGGCTTTTTTTACATTGTTTTGTTTTGTCGTCGTCGCAGCAGCTGTTCATTTCGGTCGATTTCTTCTCTAATCGAATGCTATAGTGCGGTACGGGTCGTATCGAATTGAACAACATCCGGGGAGTTCGCATTTTGTTTTTTTTTTCTATGTCCCAGTCCTTTCACGAACGTAAGCATCGTCGTCTCGAGGTGAAATGAATTTAATTGACTGTTTCACTTACCACCATCTACAATTGAATCATATTTAATAGCAACCTTCGATCAAAAGATTGTTTGGCAGTCCGTTTTTTGATTAATAACAACAGTACTCAACCATTTCCCTCGTAAAATTGATTTACGCACCATTACTCTGCTAAAATAACACGTGAAGCGATAGCAAAAAAAGTGCAACCTAGTACAATGTAAAGTTATGCTGTGACTATTTCCTACGGTATGCACCAGAAAATTGATAATATAAACCATACTGGGACTAGAAATTTTACGCAGATATTTATCAATAGCATGTTACCGATCAGACATTATACGTCAGAAGAATAAAGAGAAAGTTACCTAACCAATTGACGTATCAGTTTTTTTCCGATCAGAATATTCATCACAAATATACAATGAAAGAATAGAATAATATATCCCTCTGGCAACAGAGTTAAGCGTCGAATTAATGAACACTTAAGATCATGAATGAATAGAACTTATTATCCTAGATGTTATGCTCCAGCAAGATGAGAACGTGATGAAGTTATGGCCGTGCAAAATTTGACAGAATGTTATTCATACATAATTTAAGCAATGGGTCGGTAAATCCACAAATTGATTTCAAATATGCACGTTGATTAGTAAAATTAAATGTAAAAATTTAATTATGTTACAGAATCAAAAGTACGTACCTTCACGGCATCATATTTACAAGTGGAAGTTAACTAATAAGAATAGCACAAGGGATTGATGGATGAATTTTAGCTGAGATTCGGTTAACTTTATAGTGAAAATATCCAGTTGTCAGGAAAATGTTGTACGCTTTCAAACAGGATTACAAGGAAAATATATAAATTCAAAATCAAATCTGATTCAAATTTCACGTGTCAATGAATTAATTGAAAATATTACAAAGCAGTGTTCAGGATATTTTTTGTTGAAAAATTCCCTACGGCGAATCAGTGCGGATATTTGTATGTTAACGGTACAAAGTGATATTTGAAGAGGAAATATCGAAGCGACATCAGTAAAATGCATTGAGCTCGATGATTTTAACGATTTCCCGTGAAACGCACTCCGGCAGTTTCCACGTCTATGTCATTTCAATTGGTCCAATATCCACAAAAGCCAAAATTAAAAAAAAAAAAAAAATTTAAATACATGTATACAATTTGTAATGATAGAATTTTAATATATTAGTAAAAAAAAGTGGTCTCATAGGTGATTTTTCGCTGAATTTACTTTCGGTTTTTTGTCCATCTACGCTCCGAGTCCGACCAGTTATTATCTCGATTTATATGTCCCGTGACGCGTGATATTGGGAATTACAGAAAAACTTTGCGGGAAACAGGACTTGACCAATGGGATTTTGTGAAAGACTATTTTCATGATATGATATTTTTTAACCTGCACGTATTCAACCACGAGCTCAGTGCCCCGGATGTTTGAAGATCTATTTTAATTGATTTGTATTTCATATTTACACGGTCGTTAAAAATTCAACTCTAGGTAGTGATGTAGCCACAGGGGGAGGGGAGGTTTATACCGGTTACAATCCCCCTTTGAGCCTTTAAAAGAGGCGCCAAAAACGAGTAGGATGGCCTCAATAAATAACTTTTGACTAATAGGTACTCGTAGAAAAGTTACTGTTTTTGAGTTCAATAAAATTCACGTTTTCAACATCGGAAATCCCAACATTTTCCGTAGGAGGACACTATCACTAGCAATTGCATACATGGATTATATTTTATAAAGAGAATGTCCCGCTGTCTCAAAAATATTGTACGCCTTCATAGAGCGATTCCTAGGAAAACATATGAATTAAAATTACATCTGATTCAAATTTCACAAATAATTTAACGTCCTGTTAAATTTTGTACGACCATATTCACTTAATCACGTTCTTAATGGATCGACCGAGTTAGTAACGAGGAAGTCCTAAGAAGGGTAGGAGAGAAGAGAACCCTCATGAAAACCTTAATAAGAAGACGGAACAATCTTATAGGCCACATCTTGAGACATGATGGCCTGATGGAGACTATCGTCGAGGGACAAGTGGAAGGCGAGAACGGAAAAGGAAGACCTCGAACAAAATACATGGAACAAGTAAAGAAGGTTGTGAAAGAGAAGAAATGCTTAGGTGTGAAAAGATTAGCTGATAGGAGAACTGAGTGGAGAGCTGCGTCAAACCAATCCTAGGTTTGTTGACCAATGATGATGATCTTGCAGGAGGATTACGCTCAGGACAATAAGCATCTATTCATTCATAATATTAAGTTTTGATTAATTCGACCCTTAAAGCACGTGGAAGGCGAGCATCTCAATATCAGGATGTAAAGTTCTCACTTTTTCATTTTTGTTTTAGTGGATATAGAGGGTGGCCCGGGAGGTTAGGGTCCCCTTGCACCCCCAAAAACTCCTATCATGATGATATATCGTATATTTATTCCCAGCTTCTCTCTAATACATCACATCTACATTATACCCCGCAAGCCTCCTAAAAGGCGTGTGGGAGGGGGTGTTAGGACACCAGCCGTTTACACATAAAAGTGAAGTACTCTAACAAGGTTGGGACTAGCTTTCATTAAAATCCTTTATGGTTCGGGGGAAAAACGAATTCCCATATCTATCCGTTCGGCAAAACATTTCTCTTAATTTATCGCTTCCATCAGACCTGGAAATATAGTGTGACTCTAATATTATGTTCTCCGTGTCGTCCTTTAAGATATCCATTCTCAATAGGGTGGTTTCCTATTATTTTTTATTGCCTAAATCGAAAGATTATTACTCCTGGAGTACGTATTTCACGCATTTAGATTTTTAAATGACGATATCTATTTTTCGCGATTAAATGAAAAGTGAAAATTTTCAAGCGCGCGAAAACGCGACGGGTAAGTGTGAATGCCGGGAAAACTCCCGTGTGACGTATTTCTCGTTCCCGCTGCCGCCCTGTGAGGTGACCTTGAGGCGAGTTGAGCGCTGATACGACGCAAGCTGCTAGCGGGGAGCTGAGTACACTGCTGCTGGTAGCGCTTGGCTTAAATAAGGATTATTAATACCTTATCAAACGATGAAAACTTTCCGACCTTAGCCAGTTTTAATAAGTGATTATTAAGACATGTTTCCCTGAGCTCTCCGCCTCATGCATGCATTGGTAATCTCAGACGATGTATAACTCCTATCTACTCGTATAGAAACTAGGTCCCTGTGACGTCACGTGGAGTGGCATCGCGTGGGCGCCAATCTGGCCGTTTTCAAATGAGGATAAAAATGGACCATTGCCATTCGACAAAACCGGTGTTTCTAAAACCAAATAATTTGTATATTATGAATACAGTAATGGTGGGTAACGAATCGCAATCAGTGCCTTTCGTTTTCTTTGATGAAGGAAACTACCCTATTATTCAAACAATCTAATCCTAGCGCGCAGCCTCCGAAAACGCGCTACATGGATGAAAAGAAAATTAAATTTTAACGACGTTACTAAAACGCGATAGGCGTATTGAACAACCAACACCACTGCCGCGCCGTCGGAGGAATCAAAAAGAGTCGGAAAGGGAGCGTCTTTGTGCTGTCCGGGTGAGCTTAATCAGGGCTCCGTGGAGTTTAGAGGCAGCCAAGAAATCCCTTCGCCGAAATCTCGGTCCACCCGTGCACGATGATCCCTGACCCCATCCCACCCCACCGTAACTTTTCCCGCCCCCCCCCCCCCCCCGAAACTTGCCCCATCTGCGAAACACTTTGAAGTAGTTCCGACGGCATATTAAATTGGGATGGAGCGATAAAAGTATCACGGAAGCCTCCCTACACAGGATATAGAGGAGGGATCCAAGGCAAGGCAAAGCACAGGCAAGGAAAAGCACAGGAAAGCAGGAAGAGAGAGGTGACTTACATCCCCTCCTCCAATAGTTCTCCTCTAATGCTTACTATCAGCCATAGAGTATGGCCTCGTTCAGTAGAATATAACTTGAGCATCACTGCTTTGACATACTTACAAATGTGATTCATCACCACTAATAATAATATTAATATATATTTTCATCGCTTTAGGTAAGTAATAATTTCCATTCAGGGAATGGAGGTAGCCTGTTAGGCATCGAGCCTGTAATTAGGTTATCTTCAAAATTCTTAAGCGCGGAAATAAAAAAAAACGTGGAACCAAAAACACTCATTACCTAAAGAAAAAAATTGAAAAGAATTTTGTGTGTAAAAAATTTCAAAACTGCAGTGACTGTAAAAGAATTGCGATACAGAATGTACTAAAATGCATATGAGTTAAAGCATGATATACACAATAATTCATATACAGACCTTTTACAATAATGTTTCAATGACAATCGATATTACATGTAAGTCAACTATGCAATCAATTTAAATAATAATATCTTGATTAGTATTTAATAACAATTTATTGAGAACCAGGGGTTCTATGCCCACTAGGCACAAGGTGGTGATTCGAAAAAAGAAAAAAAAACTCACAATTTTATTTTACAATGGCAATTCTGTGCTTTCGGCTTTGAGGAGGGCAACTTTCACCGGATTTTATGATGGTAAACAATGTTGATTTGAATGAGAAATGCCATTCAATGTATATAATATTGCCTATAAGTATTCATCATTTTAACCTCTTTATTCCTGTCATCTCGTTTCATTAATAAACAGCATGTGTAATAAATGTCGCTATTAGGATCCATGTGAAAAGAATCCGCTCGAAAAAATTTAATCTACCTTAGTTTTCGAAAAATGAAGTATACAACTTCCCTGAGGCTTCCCACCCCGTGGGCTCGGGTTCAAATCCCGGTGGTAGCACAGAAAACTCAGAATTCCCGTTCCCTGCTTGAATGTTGTGTGGAGGACATTTCAAGCGCAACACTCCGTCCGTCGGATGGGACGTTAAGCCGTGGTCCCTTTGGCACTTATCGTTAAGAGCAGGCCAACACCGACGCCGGGTTTCTCTCCACCCTTCCCTCATGGCCCAAATGACTTAAGCTGTCGGTCGCCTCCTCCAAATACCATGCCATATCGAGACGTCATTCAACATTTACAAATTTAGGTGAAGTAAAAGAAAAATGACATCTTGTAAGTATACATAAATATATTTAAAATATTTAATTTTATATTTCTAATTTTAATAATTAATATTTAATTTTATATATTATTTATAAATATATTTACTCTTGAGATTCCACCTAGATGACCCTTGTCACGTGACGAGTCCCGTCTCCCGAGGGCTTTGCCTCCCATCACCACCTCTTAGCCCAGCTAATGCCTGGCCTTACCTTCGAGTACGTGTCGGCAGACTATCCTCTCCTTCCCGCCGATACATTTTTCATGGAGACGCATTATAACCACCTCCATCATTTGACGAGGGGTTCGGGGGCATCGGAGGGGTTCGATCCGAGTTGGGGAGCCGAGAATCTTCGTTAGGAATGCACTGAGGGAGCACGTAACGTGCTGCCTGAAGCACGGAGAGGACGATCTTTTTCTTTCTCGCGGATAACTCGTTTCCCTCGTCTGGCAAAGGATCCGACGACATCGGGCCAAGGGAAGAGAAGGGGGACAGGCAGAGGTGAGAACTTCGGCTCATTTCGATGATTCATTTCATGGAATTAGGTTCACGGAAAGTATACGTTTCTTCGGTATAATTATTCGTGTTGAAAGAAAGAGTTAAAAATCAAAAGTAACAATATTTATGTTATAATAATTATTTTAATAGATAAATATAACAATGATTAATGTATTTTTACATTCATAGCTGTCGATACTTTCAAACCCTTGGTCTAGTTGTGATTAACCTTGATACCATACTCCTCGCAGTACTTTTGTCTAGCGCATCGTATAAAGCCTGCAGCCCCCTCGCTGACTGACTAATCAATGCCTGATCATCGCTAACCTCCCTGATTTGAACATCATTCCTCCCACTTTTACTCCAGCTTCCAATTCATCCCACGCCTCTCTTACCATCTCCTCAGTGTACACGTTATGAGTATTTTTTATCCGCCTTAACTTATCCTTCCTTTCCATCGAACTCATTATTTAAATGAATTGTGAGCTTGGGTCCGAGTGAACGGCCAAATTAAGCGCTGAGATTCAATTCGTTTGGTTCATTTACACGACTCGTTCATTTGAACGATTCATTCATGAACGACTGCTCTAGGAACTAGGGGTGGAATTCTTCTCTGATCGGGTGAAGGGGGAGGGGTGGAGGAATCTCTCCCCTTGCTAATTGAACATTTTCGGGCAAGTCGCCGGTGCTAAATATTTCAGAGGTGCAAATTCGCAACCTCGCGCCCCCCTCCCCCCGTGTGCTAGAGGTCCCCTCCTCATCTCTCTCTCCCTCTATCCCCTTCGCATTTCTGCAAACTTTGGTCCCCCTTCACCGAGAAAAGCTGTAATTACAAGAGCTTTCGCGATGCCGGGCGGGTAGGTCCGGAGCCCTGATTTTTAATGAGTCTCCCGCTTCGAAAGTGACGTACTTTCCGAGGATCTCCTTTTCAAGTTACGGGTGACAGTTGAAACTTGGTTTATTACATTTTCTCGGGATTCCGATATAAATTTAATGATGGCAATACTTCTACCCCACACGGTCTATCGCTATTTTTTTTTTGCTAGAATTAAATACGTGAGACATATGGAGATAGGAGTATCTGTGGGGATAGGACTATGCATGTGAATATGTGGGGATAGGAGGATGTGAACTGCGTCTTTTCTTCACTTGCTTAAAATTTGAAAACATTGAGTTGTAGGATGCGACCATCGTATTTGGTCCTGGTTAGTTTGAAGCAGCTCTCCAATTTATTAAAATATTATTTTTTAAATTTTAAAATCCTTTTCCAGGTGCGGGTAGGAGTTGAAACTTGGTTTATTGCATTTTCTCGTGATTTTGATATATATTTAATGATGGTATGATTCCTATACCCAACACGGTCCATCGCTTTATTCCTCTATTCATTTTTCCTTAAATTTCATGCATGAGATGTTTGGGGATGGAATTGTGGTAATGCAACTTTACTATGTCTTATTTATTTATTTTATTCATATATCTCAATTACCCCCGAAACTACTTCAATGAGGCCTTAACATCGTGGGGTTTCAACAACTGATATAGACACACACACACACACTCCTACCATAAATAGGGGCAACCTACCCAGGTGGGACTCGAACCCGCGACCTACGGTTTGGCAGACGAGGACTTATCCCCACCGCCACCGAGGCCGACAGATATTGAGTTAACAAAATCTTTGAAAACAGTGAGTTATAAAAGGAGACCACCATTCTTTGGGCTGGAAGAAGTTTGAAGAAGCTCTCCACTCAATTTTCCTATAATATAAAAAAAAATAATGTTTTAAAATTTTAATAAATTGCCTATATCCTTCCCTCTTAGCTTTGATAACTCGAATCATGAATCTCAAAAAGCTCTTTCGCTGGTGTTATTTTCGTTCACTAGTCCTTTGGTTCATAATCAAGTTACATGACGTGGTCGATTACGTTACACCTTGAGGAGAAGACAAAAATACTTAATCGGAGCATCCAATGACTCGCAAATGTTCCATGGGAAATCAAATAAGTATATCATCTTTGTATTCCTATAGATTAAGAATGCAGTGAAAATTTCGATGTAATTCTAATGATAAAACCCTCGAAGTATTTGTCAATGAATCTCAAGTTTGACAGGTTGGCAGTATGTGTTGACAATATTCCTAGGCCGTGGACGAGAACTGTGCTTCTGAATAAACATCAAAATTAGCCACCCTAATCGTGCTTTCATCAGTGGATCTAATTTAGATATAAATACCTTCTAAGCCGTATTTCATGGCAATCGAGAGCCGGAAATTCATGACCAAATAAAGCAACACTTCAAGGCCCGATAAACCAAAAAATCAAGGCCTCTTTTGACCGTAAATAATGATCTGTGACCCAAGTCCATGCTAGAGTGAGGATTAAATCGACATCGTTTCTCTACTAACCCTTTGAATCCCCCTCTGTCTAACAGTGTGAATTTTAATTACTGGGACTTCCACAAGGACGCACATTCAGAGATTTTCCTTAAGTGCCGGGTCACATGAGATTTTGATGTTCTTTGCTTCTTGGTGTCCCTGCGAACTCCTTGATTAAGAAACTTTCGTCGTAAAACAAAGTTACTTCGTGCCATTAATATTCCCACTGCTGCAGCCGAGAATGTTACTTTTGATATGTAAGACTGAGTTGCATCTACATTGCATGCGCTTCTCTTTTAAGAATTGTTCCTTTGAGTACTGTCGTGTTCCTGGGATGCTAATGCAATATTCCGCTCACTTGCATGTCAGCTATTGATTGACATCATCTGGTCGAAGAAGCTGTACATATTCCACTTTCTTTAAAGATTATAAAAGTTTATTTTGAACGGAATTGAGGTAAAACGTTCGCAACTGATACCACCCCTTGACCTCGAATGCCTACAGATTATTTTAAATTGTCGACCAACTTTTAAAAGAGTAAAAACTTTGATTAGCAGGTTTTATACTTTTTGTTTGAAAATCGATTCCTATTACCCTTAAAAATTAATTAAAATGGATAAAATTGAATGACAAAGAGTGACAATTTGTTTCATTTAATTAAAACATTCTTTTCTTCCCTGGATGAGTAGATTGTTAGAAACCCGTAGCTGTTCGTTTGTACTCAGAGGATCGTTCTAGCTATCTCTTCACCAATTCACAGCTTGGTTTTTGTAGTATTGTCTGCAATTTATTCCCAATTGTTTCTTTGGTTCATTGGTATAAAACATCCCACTAATAAAAAAGTGTCGGTGCTGGATCAAATGCGCTAACGGGACGACGAATTGGACATGCACTATTCAAAATACCGAAAACGTTTTAGCAAATGGATGACAATAAAATATAAAAAAGGTAAATTTTCATTAAGTAACTCCTTACTTGAGTATGAATTCAATGTAGTTTTTCCACAAGATAAAAAATTACCTCATATGCAATTCTTCTGCAACAGCACCTAGTCTAGACATTGCACCTCATGAATTGGAGGGGTCTGCGTAACATATTTTCCCCCCAACTTGTACTTTTCATTGTAGGACCAAAAACTTAAATTCAACCATTCACTGGCATAATATACTTGTCCCAATTCTAAATTTTTTTAACAATTTTCCGAAGACTTGGTCTTATTTGTGATAAATTTGTATTTAAAGTTTTTAATAAAACTTTACTATGTGCGCGGAACTTACGCCAATAACGATAATAACAGGTTCTGTCGTTTGGTTTACCAACAGAATAGAATTGTTCATTTGGTTAATTAATATGAAACCATCAACCGATATAAAAAAGTAGCAGCGCTGGATCAAATTCACTAAGGGGACACGAATTAGGCTTGCACTATTACAAATACCGGAAATTCAGTATAACTCGCTTACAACGAATTTCAGGGGACTATCGTTCTATTTTGTTATAAACGGGGTTTCATTATATCCATAATAAAGGATGTTGTCCGATGTATCAGACGATTGCCGGCTAACATTCCGTAAATCGTCTTTATTCAAGCAAAAAATCCGTAATAATAAATCATCTTCCTACCCTTTTCTAACAAACGGTGTAAAGGAAAGGATTATAAGGTCAACAGCAGAACTATATGGTGAGGGTCACACGTGAGAACAACTGATGAGTTAAGGAACGGTTAAGTAGCAGAGTGGTTAAATGGCCATATTTTTTTATAAAAAAGGAAATAATTCCCCATGGGATCAAAGAATAGTTCGTAATATCGAGATTTCGTATCATCCGAACTCGTTACATGCGGAAAATTAACATTGGCGATCAAAGGGAAGTCCAAGGGACCGGGAACTCACCTCGTTATAGGTGGGATTTCATTACGTGCGTGAACGTTATGAAGGAGTTTTATTGTATTTTAGCAAACGGAGGAAAATGAAATATATCTAACCATTTAGTGGCTTAACTAATTTCTTGCGCGCATCCTCTTGATAGACGCCAACTTGAGAGTTACCAAAGCATCCTCCTCTGTGGCAAACCCTCATGAATACCGATGAGTTAAGAAAAGAGTGGCAGGACGTGTGCCTGTATGTAGTTACTCTTATTGATGCATGTGTGCTGTTGTGCCTGTAGCTCGACCGCACCCCGAGATACGCGGTCCCCGGCGTAACGCACCCGTCTCATGAATGCGGAAAGGGATTAAGGACAGCGGATGAAAGTTAATAAAAGTCTCCGGATCGGCTCCCGACCCCACCGAAACTGCCCATTATCCGTCCACCATACCCTCCGTAAATAATTTCAATCCTCCTGCAACCTACCCTCCTCGACACACTTTTATCTATTAGCCCCGAACGGAACGTGCAGAGTCCCCACCGCTTCAGCGACGTATCCCCGGCACCTAAAACCAGAGACCCCGGAGACGACCATTGTCGCCAGAACACTCCCCCCCAATAATATGGTACATACCTGCTAAGGCGGAGATTATCCCCGCAACCCCAGGTGGATGATCCGTTCTATTTCACGGGCTTGGGTCGCTGCCGGGCGTCGTATCTCTCGGGGGGATAATCCCTTGCTCATTACGTGTGTCGCCCTACCCTCTCTCTCCATTGCCCATCAACCCGGTTCGGCACGCATGGGACCGTATCATCCTGGCTGCCAAACATAGCTCCAATTTCTCCCCCTCTCTGGCGTGGCGCGGGGGAAACCTTCCCTGACCCCCTTGACAGGGTTCCACAAAGATCATCCGCGCACGTAGTAGTAGGTATACGATTGGCCTCCAAATCGTTCCCTCGTGGGCTAACGTCGACCGTTGCGTCCGCTTTAACCACGGTTGTCCATCCTCCGTCTTCCTTGAGATCGACGTGCCAAACAGCGGAGTTTTTATCTAGCGATGGGGATACTTCGTGAAGTGATTCGTTGGGTTGGGAATTTTTTCACCACCTGCGCTTTCTGCCAAGCTAACAACGACATATCAAATAAGAAGAGATTGCGAAGTTCGTTTTTCTCATGCGATATTCCTTTTTATTTGTCGTATTACTTTCCGTATTTTGCCTTAAAATTTATTTCTTGGGCAGAATTTTACCTATCCTTAAGGGAAATATCATTGCTCCATGAAAGATGATTGAAGAAACTTTTCGTCTGATATAAATGCATGCAAAATGATTGACTGCCTTTAACAATTCTTTGGTGAAATAATTTTACATGTCACTATAAGTAATTAACATTAAATTCCAATTCTATTCATTCTTGAAGCAGGACTAGCCTCTTTCTACATTACATTCTTCATCTAAAATCTTTGTTCCATGATGTTTGCTATGAAATAAAGCCAGGTTGATTGACATTGAAACCTATATCGTAAAACGTCCATTCGAAGTTTAATCACCGTGGTTTATTCTTAATTATGCCATGTATTTGCTTAAGCTCGCCCTACTCGGCATTTTAGATTCAGCAATAATTTCAAGGAATTAGTCTTTATTAACCAATACTCAATCAAATTCCAAATTTTCATGATGTAGTTTAATTTGCAGAGGGATTTGAACAATCGGATCCAGAGCAAGGGTTTATAGCTAAAGAGGACTTAAAATTAATTACATATTCCAATCGACCACTTGATTTTGATCGCTTATTTAGCAATTATCCATATCGGAAATTGGATCATTGCTAAGAAAACAATGCGGCCGTTGCATTAAGAGTCGTTATTTAATGATTATGATTGTTCAGCCTGAAATAAATTTGTAACTCTCCTCAAAGTCTTCTAAAATTTTTAGGAATAGCGTAAAAATTGGAAAATTGACCTTTAAAATGAGAAAATTCAAAAAATAGGCCACCAAAATACAGACCTTTCAATTACATTGCTATAGCATTGTATAGTACAATTTTTACGATATATTGCTAATTAAATTTAACTTTTGCCTATAAAATTCGAATTAATACGGATAATGAATTTACTGAGACTTTTTTCACTTACACGCTCGACGAGTGTCGCATATTGAAAATTAATTTCGATAATATAACCAATTTGCTTGTTTTTCTAATCTTCATGGCAAATGTACTCCTTAATGTGGGTAAGAGTTTCAGGTAATTGGGTAAATCAAAAATTATTTTCAATATCTTGATGCGATGTTATTCAACTCGCAAAAATTTGAAGGATGAAACTTTCGCATGCAATTTAAATTGCACTCTAAAAACAGCCCATAAAGTCACCGAAGCCAATAATCTAATTGATGTTTGACAACGGAATAGTTGGAAATAATTTCATTTCTAGCCTTTTAAATTGAAATCTTTTCATTTACGTTAAAATTATTGAAGTACATTTTATTTCCGGGATATCTTTCAAGTAGTTTCATATATGTTAATTTTTATATTTTTGTGCTCTCTTATCCTTTCAAAACCTACACAAAAAATAGTAACACATTACCTTTTTGAGAAATGCAACGCTTGGCACCTAGACCCAGTCTAAATCAATACATTAAAACTATTATAGGAAGAGTGATCTATCACGATGAATGAGTCACTTGGTAAATATTATAATCTGCTAAGAAATAAAAAGTACTGAAAAATGCGAAAGAGCCATTTTTGGTCGATGGACTTTAGACAGTTACATTTTGACATATTAGCTTAGGAGCGTGGAAAGAAGCGAATTAGGTATTCAGTTGTTATGGTTGATATGAAAATGTGAACTTCTACTTGAGTAAGGGATAAGTAAACAGCGATACATATTGAAGCCTTTTCGTTGCCAAATGATAGTCAGAGGTATATCCAAATGTAATCAACGTTATCAGGCAAATCCTGGTTGCAATCAGAAAATCATTTCAAAGGATTTATTGTATTTTGTGTACCTGGATGCCTGATTTAGATTTTCTCATCCAAATATTTTGCATCCTTTTCTTTGAGCTGAAACTTTGTCGCGGCTTGTGCGTGACCCCCAGAGCAGGCAGGCCGGGAGTTATTCTCGATACATATCGCTGCGGGCGTACAGACAGCGTTACCCAGATGTTAAGCGAATTGGGCTGGGAGCCGCTGGAGACTCGGAGGCTGCGCGCTAGGCTTAGATTGTTTGAACAATTGAGAATGGATATCTTCAAGAGCGACACAGAACATAATATTGGTGCCCCACTATATTTCTAGGTCCCACGGAAGCGATAAAAATTAAGAGAGATATTTAGCCAAACGGATAGATATGTGAATTCGTTTTCCCCCTGACCACAAAGGACTTCAATAATTGCTATTCGTAATTTCGCATCTTTTGTCAGTGTAAATGGCTGGTGTACTACCTCCCCCTGCCACACGCCTTTTTGGCGGCTTGCGGGGTAGTATGTAGATGTAGAATTCATAGCGTTGAAATTTTAGCTCTCAAGGGTATTCTCACATCGCCTTCATGACTTGTTCCTCAGTAAACTTTCCAGTGCGCAATTTAACCTGATCATCTGAGCTATGTAGTGGGGCAGTTGGGGAATTTCCCGCTGTTTTTGCGCATAAAATTCTTTTCCGCTTTTCCCTTTCTATGTTTTTCGTTGGTCTTCCAGAAACCCCATTTACTGGAGGGTTCCCAAGAATAGCGGAAGGATTTTTCGCTAGTAGTTTTTATGGGGCAAGGGAGAGTTGTTGATGCAACTATCTGCACTCAAAACTCAGAATAAATGGACTCAAGGATAGATGAAGTCCCTGTTATTATGGTGCCTCTATCTTTCGGCTACTTTAGTGCCACATTGAAGATGCTTGAGTATAAAAAAAAAGGTTCAAAGGGTTCTAAAACATGCGGCTCTATGGTTATTTTTTATAAATAGAAGTGGCCATGGTATTATCTAGTTAGGTTGCTATGTATGCGCTAAAATTGTTAAATTGACCTTTAAAAGGAGAAAATTTGAGATGCAGACCTCGAAATACCTTTTGTTTGCTCAGGAATCTGATATAGGAGGTACCTCACAAGCTATTTTAATTTTTTATTTTGGCCATATAGCAGTGTGAAATCATAACATTTTTGCGATACACTCCCGGAAGAAAAGTAATCGATCAGCAATGGAATACACTTTTAGGGATAGAGGAGTATGTATTTTTTAAATAATTTTAACATCAGCCTTGTTTATGAAATAAATTTAATTGTCCATTACTGGGCCATTAGTGGCTATCGTTCTATGATTTGACGGTTTCCAATCGGAGGGCATAGGAAAAATGTGGTAACGTTTATAGCGTGAAACTACGAGGACGAAATGGATTACATGTTTAGGAAGAGAAAACAACCAATAGAAAGCGTCGAATTTTAGTATGTACATGAAAATTAAAGATGTGGCGAATGAAGGAAAATCTGGCATGTTGGCATGCAAAATCAGTCCTCACCGTATTTTCGAAAGACTCATCGCGATAACCTTACAAGACGGCTGTCGAATGCATACCTACGGAATGCAAGGAGCGCTGGTTACAATTCGTCGCCTCGGGTGTGATTCCATAAAATCGATCAATAATGAAATGTAAAAAAACTTTATGATTCCACATAAATTTAATATCTTACTACCTAGGTTTCGACGTGGCACGTTATCACAAGGTTAATTTGAGATTGCCTTGATTTGAGATTTACATTTCATTGCATATAGTGCCAGTGGCGGATACATGGGGGTGGGCGCCCCAACCCCTTGCGGGGCCGTCCGCATTGGCAAACATTGCAGAAACACAATTGTAACTACTTTATATCACTAGATGGCATTTCCTTAAAAATGTGTATAATCAGTTTAAACAAAACTTTCTGAACCGCGATACATTTTGGGACGCCATCTGTCGCGCGGAGTGTCACAGACTCCATTTTGGGTTGGTTGAAAAACAAAACATGAAAGTATGAATAAATATTTAGCTACAATAAATCATTCATTGAATACTTAATTTCATGAATGGACAACAAATGTATGCATGATAATGATGGAAATATGTATACTTTATTAGTAAAAGACTGAATACTACTATTTTGACATTTCTTACAGTTTTTCTTTAATCGAAATGATATGAAATCGATTACGATAAAAAAAAATTCGTAGCAATAAGACGCATATCCAAAATTTAATGCTTGAGATAGTTGTTAGTTTAAATTGTGAACGTATTTAAAAACTTTGCAATGAATATCACAAGAATATTACCATGTAAAATATAGTAAATCAAGTTGTCGCGTGGCGTCGGCCAGATTCCAAAAACAACAAAATATCAAAATTTATTCCATAGGTATGACAAAACATATTGGTGACTATTTCGGAATCATAAAATATAAGGTAAGTGTATGAGTTTCCTAACTATGAAAATACGATGTGGCCAATGAAAAGAAAAGGGCCTGGCGTTTGGTAGAGGTCACGCGACCATCGGAGGGTTAAACTTTGCATGTAACTTGATAATTTTTCATTACGATAATAGTAAAGCTGGCTCAAGATATCTTTTGCGCCGCCTCCCTTGAGTTTTTTTTCTCTATCCGCTACTGCATAGTGCTAGTTACATCTAGTGATGGAAAACTCTCTCGATATCATCTGGATATTGCGAGGATAATCCGTCGATAAAGCGGCACCGCTTCCTGGGTGGTGTGATGTTTGCTCTCGGCCCCTCCAGAAAAAAAATTGTTCGCGTCACCCGAAGAGTTCTTACTAACGAGGGGTTTACACTATTCATGAGTGCCGAGTCGGAGAGCGAGTTTCGTTCGAAGGAATAAGGGAACGTCCTCCTCCTTCCTCCCCCCGCACCCAAAGAGCGCCGAGTATGTACACGTCTCCTGAAAATCGTTCGGAGCGAGCGAAGGGCAGGAGAGAGAGAACTCCTGCCCCCCGCCCCACAGTCTGCCACCGCCCCATCAATTTGGTGCGAGAGGAGTGAAGACGGAGAGCGAGGCCTGGCAACACGTGCTACTCCGAAAACGAGACCTCATTACGCGATCACGGATCCGAGTGGGATTCTCGGCGCGGGAGGCCATTTCCCGAGGGAGGATGATGGGTTACGAAGTCACGTGACCTAGCCCACTCTGACCATTCCGTCACCGTGTACGAGGTTCATTTCATGTTTCTATCGATAGATTTTTTTTTTACTTGCAGCCATAAGAATGTATATTATAATATTCATATCGGTATAAAGCTTTGTTTGAAAGGTATGAGTGAATTTTAACCACGTGAGATGCCGGCGTGAGATGCATGGAAGTAAGGAAATAATTCATCATATGCCATATTTGGAGCATGTTTCTCAATGAAAGTGAGGCTTGGACTGTGACGGCAGCAGAGAAGTTAAGAGTGGAAGCATTCGAAATGTGGTGCTACCGAAGAATGATGAAGGTAAAATGGATCGACCGCGTAAGTAATGAGGTAGTGTAAGATGAGTGGGAGAAAAGAGAAGTCTTCCAAAAACTTTGAGGAGAAAACGGTACAACTTAGTTGGCCACATAAGGAGATGTGATGGTCTGATGAAAATAATTGTATAAGGACAGGCGGAAGAGGAGAGGGGCGAGGGATGTTGTTACATAGGACAGGTTATAACGGGTGTAAAAGAAATAAAATACGTCTCCATGAAAAGGCTAGCGGATAGGAGAGAGGAATGGATAGCTGCATCAAACTACTATTAGGATTGTTGATTAATGATGATGATGGGCTGTAATAACGCTTACCTTGATTATTGTATAATTATGCATAAAATAAATTTCAGAGTTCTTATGGGAGTTTGGTAGTCTAGTGGATGGAGCGATTGGCTGTTCACCGAAGTATCCCGAGTTTGATTCCCGTCTATAGACTTCAATCTCGCACAAAGGTCTTCGAGGTACGAGGTGGACCAGAAAAAGAAACTTGTCCCCTTATTAGAGTTCGAGTTGCTCACACGACTGAGCCTTAAGTCTGGGGTTCCTTTTACCTCCACATATCAAAACATCTACATCTACATCTACATAATACCCCGCAAGCCGCCTAAAAGGCGTGTGGCAGGGGGTGTTAGGACACCAGCCGTTTACAGCTATTAAAAAACAAAAAAAAAGAAGTGCTCTAACGAGGTTGGGACAAGCGTTTATTAAAGTCCTTTATTGTTCGGGGGAAAAACGAATTCTTATATCTATCCGTTCGGCTAAAAATCTCTCTTAATTTATCGCTTCTGTCGGACCTGGAAATATAGTGTGGCTCTAAGATTATGTTCTCTGTGTCGCTCTTAAATATATCCATTCTTAATTGTTCAAGCAATCTAAGCCTAGCGCGCAGCCTCCGAGTCTCCAACGGCTCCCAGCCTAATTCGCTTAACATCTGGGTAACACTGTCTGTACGCCCGTAGCGGTTTTTGACGAAACGCGCAGCCTTCCTTTGTATCTTATTCAGCTCGCGGATTAAGTCTTTCTGCACTGGATCCCATACACTCGCTGCATATTCAAGGTGCGGTCGGACGAGAGCGAAATAGCACCTTTCTTTTACTTTCTCATCCGAAAATCTTCCCACAATACGCTTGACGAATCCTAATTTCTTCAGGGCTATACCGCAAATATTCTTTATATGAGTTCCCCATCGGGTTGAGCGCCGAGTGAGGGATATGCCGCATAGGTTTGCTTGGAATATGGTTCGTGTATTTAATTTCTAAAATCGTATCTACATCGGTTATTATGGTAGAAGGAAGAGAAGCTGTGAAAATTACGTAGATTATCAAACAAATTTATGAGCTGAGTTAAAATGCGCATTTCATGGAATGCACCAGCGGTTACATCTATCTATATCGAATTTATTTGCATCAAATTCTTATTTTCACGAAGCCATTTAACATTACTCGGGTATTGCTATTAGTAAACATCTTTAACATTACTCATATTACTATTATTTTTTCATCTCAGAATAATGGTAAACTAGTATTATGAAGCATAATGTGCAGGAGCCGAGTCTTATTTTATTTTTGTCAAGACATTATGTATTTGTAGTCTGCGGTTAATTCTACGACAATCAAAGAATTTCAGCACGAGCCTAAGACCTCGCATTTTCAAGCGATTTTTTTACAATGTTAGCATGGGAATTCAATTTTTTTCGCCTGCTGTTAATTGAGGATGTTTTATAAATATTAGGATTTATCACTAAAATATCACTATATCACTATAAAAATTTCACTATCACTATAATTTATCACTATAAAAATTTATCACAAAAATTATATGTACTTCATTTCACGGTGAAACCACCATCATTTATTATATTAACCGCTAATTATTTAACAAACTTCGCACGCCTCTCATGAACAAATCTTTCACAGTAACCGCCTCTCGAATCTGGAAGTCTTTTTCCAGTTCTACGAAGAAACGCGAAAAATATGAAGCATTTTAAACATAACTTATGCGGGCTACAGAAAATAAGCCTCAATAATACCGCGTTGAACCATATCCTCTTATACAGAGTCATTTATAGCTTAATTTTTTTCTTGTCATGCATGATGTGTCGAAGAAAATGTGATGAAAAAGATGATAATAATAATTCTATATATAATTATTAACATTAAATTCATTATAATATCCTTATGACGGTCATTGCATGTAAGGGGCTCAGAAAAGAGTTACTTCGGTGAGAAAAGAGTTACTTCTTTAGATTAAAAAATAACTCAATGTAAATTGAAGAAAATTTGACGAAAAGGATATCAATTATAATTCTATGCATAATTAAAATTGCTGTATTCATTGTAATCTCATTACGTTCCTTGCAGCTTGAGGAGCTGGTAGTTCATGAACCAAGAACGCCTAGTTGAAAGAGGGATAGTACCTCAGTAAGTACGGAGAGGACGCACACACCGGAACGTTGGAAGCGTGGAAGGAGGAGTTGAGTAGGAAGGAGCGGATGCTTCACTCATGATCCCAAACCCCTTGGACTCATGCCCCCCTCTCCCCTAGAAACGGATAAGGTACCAAAAAGAGACGAGCGCGGGAGAGAGGGGCGAGGATGCTGAGCCTTTGCCTTAATGCGACCTCTCCGCCTGCATTACCCCGAGCTCCCAGAGAGAGAGAGAGAGAGAGAGGGCTTCTCGCCTCCCTCCGCCTCCTCTTCTTTTCTGGAAGATCAATGTCGGGGCGTACATAACGTGCGGCCCGGGAGGAGAAGAGAGGATAAGTAAATAAACACCCATGTACATATATATATGTATGAAAGTATATATATTTGAATACATATGTAACATGAATGTATACATATGTATGAATATATGTGCACGAGTTTACATAGGTGTTGAAGTATATGGAGAGTTTAATATATATACATAAATATATATGTAAGCGAGGGTGCTGACCTTAAAGCTTCCGCGCACGTAGCACATATGTGTGGACGTTGGGGTGGTGTGGGAGAATTCCTTTCCCGCATCCACATCGTTGGGCAACTCTAGCGGGCGGACTCGCGGTGTTCCGGGGTGGGGAGGGAAGTGGCGTCGGGGTGTGTGGGTTCCGGGGTGTGGAGGAGCGGGAGGGTGGCGCGGTGGGTGCCGAAGGGAGCGAGGGGGAGGACGGGTCGAGCGTGGTGCGGTGGGCCAATGGGGTCCGCGCCTGCCGGAACGCAGGCGCTGGCTTTTTTGTGTGTGCGGGAAAGAGGGGTGGGGGAGAGCTCGATCCGCACCACTAGTAGGGTGAGGGAGACGGCTGCGAGGGTTTGGATTAAGGGGGAGATGGGGTTAGGCGGAGGAGAACTCTAACCTCCACCTCCTACCAGAAAGACGCGCCCTCTCCGGAGTAAGCTGCGAAAGGGTGGGGGTGTGTAGCGCGGAGTCGCTGCCTTCTGCTCGGATACGCGACCATCTTGAGGACACCCCGTAAGGGTTCTGGGGGGGGGGGGGGCGGAACTGGGGGGAAAATGAGGGGGGAATAGGAGGGGGTACACGAGGGGAAAGAAGAGGGTGGTACGTGAGAGGGGGAGGTAAGAATAGGGTGGGTGCAGAGGTGTGGCCCGAGAGTAGGGAAGGGAAAACGGATAGAGGAGAGGCAGGAGGTTTGAGAGGAGAAGGTGGAGAGAGGGATCCTTTGAATATTTTACGCGACCGGCGGTGGTGCCGTTGCGGGCGCACTCTTGTGACCAGACATGGCGGCGACTTGCCATTCCCAGCGTTCCGTGCGCCGCCGCCGCCTTCTTAGCCCCGGACGTCGGATTTGTCTGCGGATGCTAGCAGAAGCGTTTTCCGGGGAGGGAGGGGATATCGCACGGAGGAGAAGACGCGGGATGGAAGAGGGAGGGGAGGGGTCGCTACAGTGTTGCCAAATCGCGGCTTGATTTAACCTCCCCCCCACGTTTCCCTCGCCAAATGGCGCCGTGAAAGAGATGAAGCGAGGTAGAATTGCGCGAGATTTTCGAGTCGTGGGACGGGGATGGTGGGGGGGGGGGGGAAGATGAACAGGGTTCTTCTTTTCCACAATGCCTCCCAATTTTGCGGAGGTTCCTGTGTGTGCCTTTTTTGGGGAGCTCCCGGGGATTTTATTTTATTTCGGATTTGATAAGAGCATGGGAGGTGGGGAATAAAAGGGAGTTCATTTGCATCCTGTCGAATTCAAACCCATTCTATAGAATGATTGTAGAGTGGGGACTGGCCCCACGGAAATTGATGACACGGCGAGCGGAGGGTTGAGGATGGTAAAATGAACACTTGAAAAAGATCATAGTGCATTTACGTTATTCCTTTAATTTTTCATAACAATAGCGAACGATACGTATTTCAAGTTCTAATGTAGTTCTAAATGTTTTCGTATTTCGATAAAATAGCGAAGTATACGTATTTCAACTTCTAATGTAGTTAAAGTTCTAATTTCAAGTTCTAGTGTATAAAAAAAGTTCTAATGTAGAAACTAAAGGATTCTTCGTTAAAACTTTCGCGGGTGCTCGTCATGTTGAATTAAAACTTTTGGGCTATGTCGCCGCGTCAGATTTTGGGTGGCCCCAACGTTTCCCGACCGATGCTGGTCGCTTTCTCAAGGGAATCTGATGAGGTGGGATTTAAAATTGGTATATATAGGTATACGTGTCAGGTGGTGGGGGGAGGGGAGTGAGAGGTTGGAGGAGTCACTCCCCTCATCCCACCACCTGACACGTATACCCATATATACCAATTTTAAATCCCACCTCTTCAGATTCCCTTGAGAAAGCGACCAGCATCGGTCGGGAAACGTTGGGGCCACCCAAAATCTGACGCGGCGACATAGCCCAAAAGTTTTAATTCAACAAAACTAAAGGATGTTACAAATTTCTCAAATTCACTTCGGACTGGTTTCAACAACTTCGGGTGGGAATAGTTTTAGAGAAACGGTAATATATCAACGTGGAATAGTACTAAAATGGGGGAGAACTAATTCTTCTCGCCGATTTAATTCATCTTTACCTTCATTGGTGGCTTTCGAATGATTTTTATCCGATATTTTTAATCCTTTTCGTAAATATCTCTTTTTTCAAATGATATAAGTTTATCGTCACTATTTACTGTTTTGGCAATGTCTCGTAGCTAGTCTCCAGAATTAAGAATAGTAGAGGAATGACAGAATTGATCAGTACTGAAATCTGCAAAGATATCCTCAGGGTTAATTTTATTTTCAATTCCTCATAATGCATTTAGGAGTAAAATAACACAATGTGTACAAAAAATCTTTAGCTATTCAATTTCAATCGAATTAATGAGAGATATACATTTACCTAATGAGATGAATTTCTATTCTATATCTTTTCTAGGTCCTTTATTTTTTGTTTCTTTCTCCAAGAAATTGAGAAGTATAATATGCTTATAATGCATCTTCAAGGGAATTAACACATGTCTTAAAATTGAGTTTTCAATAAGGAGTTAATAAATAGCCAAATAGTAGCAATCACAAGGGAAAGTGGTTTCCCTTTGCGAGGTAAAAACTGTTGCATCTTATGTATTATTTCTTTGATTTTCATGTAATACTTTCAATTCAAGGAATTTTCGCTCGTTATTACTCTTAATTACTCCGATACAAGAAAAGTAACACTTTTCCAAAGCAGTATAATAGGAAGCAGGTACGTAGCCAGGACTTTTGTTCGGGGGGGGGGGCAAAACCAGGGTGGAAAATAAAGAAATAGGGTTGTAGGTAGAGTGTTTTCAATTAATTTCAACACTTTTCATTACAAAAAAAATCATTTGTTAAAGGAATCTTTTGAAAATTCATGATTTTTCAATATTTTGTTTTCTTTCATGAGGGAAAGACATTGTTTCTTTTTATATTTCGGGTAGGTCCGGACCCCTCCCCCCTTGATACGCCACTGTTAAGACGAGTATATTAAATATTGTTTTGAGATGTTATGAGGGTTTATACGACTTTAAACGAGTGCTAACAACTCAGAATACAATTTTATAATGAGTACCTACACTATGGGACAAATTCAGGGCGTGCAATTCATGTTTAATTGCACTCGCTCATAAGGATCTATTTCTATGAGTGCGATATCTGAATGCGAAAATGTATTCTGGAGGTTAAAATTTTGCTGAGCCTCGAAAATATTATGAAAATGCATTAACAGTCACTCTTTATAATCGCTATAACCCTGTACGACCACTCTCAACTACAATAATTAGGCAAGTTTTTATTTTACGGTTGTATGATTGACCGAGATGACTAAAATAAATAGCTCAATCCTAATCTTTCTCCAATTATTGAGCAATAAACAATTTCACGAATTTAACAAATTCAGCATTTCTTAGAGAGTAAATAAAATGAAAAAAATATTCTAGTGGATCAAATGAAGTTTCTATTACGGAGGTAAGAGGAGCGGAGTAGTTATCACTCCGTAAAATTGGCCCAAATTCATACTTAAAGAGGCCATTCTTGGTATCCCACAGACTTTTTTTTTAACGTAACGGCCCATGCTTCATCGCATTGCAAAGTCATCAGCTCTGTTTTGTGGTCCGGAAAACTGTGTTTTATTCAAGAAACTTCCTTTTAATCTCTTTTCTCGCGTATCACATTCAGCAGTAAACTTTATGAAACCAACGGTAAGCTTTATGCTCCAGGGTTTTAAAAATTCACGCGGAGTATCGACTTTTCCGGAGGAAGAGGAAAACGCCGAGGGAGTGAAAAAGATGTATCTTCTCTGGTGTTTCGCTGAAAGTTTCTGCAACACTCTTGCCATTTCTCATCAACAAAACCTCTCTCCTCTCCCCAAGGTATTTCCTTCCTGCCCACTGGAATATTAACAGCGATTTAAATTTTCAATTGCGTTTTTTAGGAATTAGAGGAAATCGTTGACTAAAGTGCGAAGTCTCCTTTTAGAGACAACGCTCCTTAATGCCAGGCCACTTACGTGGCCATCTTTGTCCAACACATTGAGCTTACTGAAAGAGTTGATAGTTATTCATTATTTCTTTAACCTTCACAATGTGAGAATACTATTTGAAATATTATGATATGATAATCATCACGTTACAGCTCGGAAGATGTTCACAATGAAAACTGAGACGTTAGCAGAAGAAATTATCGCCAATTATTGATTCATTTAAACATGACAACCTTCGAGAAAACCAGAAGACATTAGGGTACAGTGGTCGAGGTTCAAACCATCCCTAATAATGAAACAATGACTTGCAATTTTCCACAAAAATAAATTTACTTCGACTAGAGTTTCGATGAATTCTGCTGGTTTTTCCGGGTATTCTTCCGCGTTTATCCATTTGTAGGACGATATTTCGCCAACGTTCCAGTTGGCTTCCTCAGGTCCACTGGGACTTCAGTGGACCTGAGGAAGCCAACTGGAACGTTGGCGAAATATCGTCCTACAAATGGATAAACGCGGAAGAATACCCGGAAAAACCAGCAGAATTCATCATAATCTCCGCGGAAGCCTACTTGGAAACTAGAGTTTCGATGTTACTACATCAAATCGAAACTCGAGTCGAAGTAAATTTATTTTTGTGGAAAATTGCAAGTCATTGTTTCATTGTGACGCAATTCCACTCCACCTCGCTTGATTCCTCGAATTTTACACATCCCCTAATAATCGTCTGTATACATAAAAGTATAGAGTGATATCGGGTATATTTCTGGCGGTGTGAATAGATTAAATTTGGGCTTCTAGATAGCCGGCGGGATTGATAGATTACGGGGAACGAGATAAAATCCAGAAGAATTTCGGAGAAGGATCTAATTATTCTCGCCATTTCGTCATCATGACTTTTGCGGAGTGTTCATAGCTTTTAAAAAGGATTATTAGGGGATTGTGGCCAGGCTTTAGTAAGTATGGAAAAAGTATTTGCAGAATAAAAAAGATGGGTTATTAATTACAATTTGTCAGATACGTAGTGATAGAGATATGATGGTGATTGGAGAGGCTAGGATAGTAATTATGGGTACCAATATACAATAAATAGTACACACTTATCGAATCAGGATTTAAGATACATTTTTACCACACGTTTAGTAAATATTTCATGCAGACTTCACCAATTGTCAGCAAAAACTAATTTCATTCTATCCTAGAAGGAAAACAAACTTTTTCTCAAACAGATTTTGAGAACTTATATCAGGTTTGATTTATCTATGGTTTATTATTTCTTAGTTTTCTTTTTCATTTCGTCTCCCAATTTATTTGTATACTTGTAATCATATGCTTCTTACTAAAACGTAAAATATATGTTTTCTGATTTGATGCGACTCCACATAACTTGAAACATAAGGAATTATAAAGCATGAAAATGAGCAGAAGTTTTGAGGTTTATTTATGTGCAGGTAAGCGAAGTGCTCACAAAATCATTTCATGAAAATATCGTGAAATAATATGCGTTGTCGACGTGGTTGACGAAAAACTTTTTTTGCACGCGTGCATGCGTCCGTCGACTTTCTCCGGCCAAGTGGGAAGTTCTTCCCCTCCGTAATCATATTATAATTCAATAATGCAGAAACAGACTTGACAAGTAAATAATGAAAAACTAGTCAATTTTTTTAACGAACGCTCACAACAACGCATCCGACAAGATTAACTCTAAAGGCCGTTTTACACGGTACACGGAATTGCGCAAGTTAGAGCTGCATTAATTTCTAAAATGGCGTGGAATTGCGCGAATGCATGAACGAAATTAGAACAGGAGCTATTTTGCCGCCTCGCATCCACGCATTCTCGCATGTGTTCTAGCAATTCGCCGCTTTACACGACGCAATTTTGATTGCGCCTTCGCACGTACGTCAGATGGCGCAATTCCGTCTACCGTGTAAAACGGCCTTAACTGCAAAATTAACCGGAATGGCCGGGTGAAAACGAACGCCCAGAAAAAAACGAACGCGCAAAGAAAAAGAACGACCAGAAGAACCAAATAAACGCCCGGAGTAAAAAAAGACCAGAGGAAACGAAAGCAGAGAGGAAACGAACGGCCAGACGAACCGTTCACCAGTTAAACTGTTCGTTTTCGTCTGGGCGTTAGCTGTTCGTGCTGACTTGAGACAATACGGAAGGGTATGGGAGAGAACGAGGGGAGGTGGCTCGGTGCTCAATGACGCGGATTAAGCGGCCTTGGATGATCTGAATTGTAACCAACATCTGTTGTAACCTCGACGCACTTGCTATTGTAAGCTATTGATTGCGCTGCAGGTCAAAATACCCCTTGGCGAGTATACCTACTGGTCCAAATGCAAGTGCAGTGCCGACATGAACTGTGGACAGGGAGTTTAGAGAACTTGTCATATTGGAACCGGTTTATTTCAGTGAAGAGTTCGTTGCGGCGCGGCACCTCGGTTCTTTTTTGACCCTCTCTAGTAAGAGTAGAATTTCGGGTGTAAAGGGTAGAAGTCAGGAACCTCTATTAGAAGCCCCAATGATATCCTCGTCTTTAAGTTCAATTCGACACCCTAGTTAGATTGCTATTTCTAATGAAAATATCCCGATTAGCTTGGCTGAATGGCTCGGTTATTTTTTGTAGCAAGTGTTTCTATTAATTTATCATCGTGCATGAAATTAATACCATTCTACAATTATGACTGCACTGTGATTTTTGCTCTAGCTAATTAAAGAAATTACCTGCTTATAGCAGTCCTTTCGGCTTATATTTTTTTCAAGGACGTTGGCAAATAATTTTTAGGATTAAAAAATGAATTAATGACTACCTACGTTTCAACTTATCAGACGCAAAATTTTGATATGAAGTGCAATCGCTATGCCATGCGATGAAATCTTACCATTTGTAGAGGGTGGAGAATTACATTTGCTCGCCAATCTCATCACGCCCAGATTCAGACCCTCAAGCCTGAATCATCAGAATTTCGTCGTGAAAGATGACGCACTATTCCATGATTTAATCTACGGAAAAAAACAATCTTGATAAAAAAAATAAGTTTCCAACTATCGTTCAATTTCAAGCGACCCATCCCTTAGTCATGGCTGAAGCCATTCCCTTCCCACAGAAAGGCGAATCCTTTCTCTCTCTCTCTCTTCCCCCCATTCCCATTACTCCTGCACCCTGGACCGCTCCCACCCTCCCGCACCCTGTGGATTCGCTTCCCGACTGCGGACGGGTGTGGGGGTGCCAAGCCAAGAGGAGTGCTTTTGCGGGCTGCAGCAGGATCCGGAGGAGACGCCTGCCTCGGTCGCAAGAATCGACTCCGCGGTGCGCCCCCCGTACGCTCCTGCGGCCTACACGGAGCAGACGCGGCAGTCATTGGCGACGGGAATGTGCGCGCGGTCTTCCCTTTAAAATGGGAGGGGGAGCGGCGGTCGGGGCGTCGGCCGCACATGCGCACTGCGGCCATCTTGGCTCGCCCACCCCACGTGCCCGATCCCGATTCCCGCGACCTCCACCTCCTCGCGGAAAAGGCGCACTCCCCAAATCGGTTTGCTAATGGACAACCGACGACGGTCGGAAGTGGAGAGAGAAAGAGGCGACGTGACGGTGGGATTTTTCGGGAGTGCAGAAAAGGCCGGAAGATGTATTTTTCGTAGCCATGTTTCTTTCCTAACCCTCCTTGATTGCGCGCCCGGTTGAAGATCTGATCGATATCGACGTGTCGCGAGTTTGTTGGGGGAATAGGTATAGTCTCCCTTTGTACCTACAGGATTAGTCAGAACACATGGTTCGTGGAAAAATATAGATGAGCATATCAGTAGGTAAAATATCCAGGAGTTAGCGCTAATTTAAAATAGATATCATTCAAGTAATGAAACTATACATGATGAGGATCTGATCGATATCGACGTGTCGCGAGTTTGTCGGAGGAATAAGTGCATTCTCCCCTCTTACCTATAGGTATAGTCAGGGCACAAGGGTCGTAGGAAAACTTTGCGGAGCACATCAGTTGGTAAAAAAATCCAGGGCATAGCGCTAATTTCAAAAAGGCATGATTCTAGTAATTTAATGATATATGATGAAATGGTTGATATTTTTTTTAGAACACCCTCCTGTCTGATTATCGTTATGTACATATTTATAAAATTAATTTATAATCTTTTTCAATCTCTTTAAACTCTTACATAACGATCCTCTCAGAAGCTCCTCCCTGCTCATGAAAGCCTCCTTTATGAATGCAATTCTCTTCCTGATGTCCCTACAACCGTATCCGTTTTCCATAGACCTTTTTATCCTCGGAATTTTACGTGTAAATTGCTGATATCAGCCGCCGCTTACGTGAACTTTGTGTTTCGTCATTACGTTACTAATTAGGGCACTCAAACTTCACAAGGGTTTGTTGGCCTCACCAAGAACTCCGCTCCAACTCCTTAGAGCCAGTTATCCTCTGCTCCCATTCTTCTCAGGCTCTTTCAAATTTAGTTTTTCCAGCGTAGCCGTGGTCGGCGCAAAGGTTGCTCTCCTCTTGATAGGCCTTATGAAACCGCTCCAGTAGTACCATTTTCTCCTCTTCTCCACGTGTAACTTGGCCACATAATTCTTCTCCAGTTTATAGTCAAATTATATCTGGGTCATTGCATAGCTTACTTAGCTCGGTGCAAGTTCGGATTCTTTACATTCAATCTTCTTTTATAAGACCATAAATGCATCCTAAAATTTCACTTCCGAAATAAACCAGCTATTTGCTATCAGCTATTTCATTGTTTTGGCATTATTCACGTTTCTGTGAAAATTTTCAGGACAAGACGATTTTTTTAATAGTTATTTCAAGTTTTATCAAGACAAATTTTAGATTTATAGAAGCCCTCGTGAAGCCTATAAACCTATAGTAGCATCTGTTACCATTTAATATCCTGGCTGTACCTTTTTAATTCAATAACATAGTATTGAAAAAATAATTACGAACAATATCTGTTTCTATTCTTTTTTTTTTTTTTTTTGGAGGACCTCTAGTGAGCGATCTAAGCCCCCCAAAATACTGTTTGATTTTTCGTTTGCCCCACAGGATGAAAATTTTGTAGGTCCCTGCAGGGGCGGCCTGGGGTGATCGGGGCCCTCGGCTGGGGCTCTTGATGGGACTTTCCTTGCAAGGGAATTCGGGGGTCCTCCCCCGGAAAATATTAGTAAATAACATGCCCGGAAATGGATTTAGACGCTATTCTGGCTCTTGAAGCCCAGAAAAAAGTCAATAATAAATAGCAATTTCGTGAGACGAAATGCAATAAAACGAGAAAATTTCTTAGTATATAAAATTTAATAATGTACCTACTATGGTTCTATCATCTGTCGTTTGGTGAATTTTTCCTTGAAAATGCGCAGAAATAAAAAACTCTGAAATAACCTTTTCAAATAGGTATTACTTAAAAAAAAACATTAAGTTCTCTTTTCTTATTTTCTGACACTTTTATTTCATCTATTTTTTATATAATCTGTCTACACTGTGCGTGTAAACAGTGTAAAGTAACCATAGAAAACGTAGAATTTTATAATTTGGTTTAAGTAATCCGAGTCTTTTTTATTACACCTTTCATATACGCTTCGCGATAGACGTAAGCGTTGCGGGGGCTCCCTTATCTGGGGACCCTCGGCGACTGTCTACCTAGCCAAACCGCCCCTGGACCCCTGTAACATTTCGTTGCTCACCACTAGTACAACAAACCCGAGCTCCGATGACGAACGGCAAATAAATCCCTCCTCTCCAACGTAAAATTGGAAACCTCCTCAAAAGTAGATGGGTCTAACGATGCCTAATTTAGCGAAAGGAACGAGTGCACTGCGATAGAATGCGATGGTGGCACAATTAGCAATTACTGAAATGCCGGGACGAACTCGGGGAACTCAGCGCACCCGCGTAATGAATTCTCTTTGAACGAGTTTGCGTTGCATTATGACGTCGAGTTGCCCACCGGATGACCCGCGCGGGTCAATCATTACCACTCCGCCACGACTACTTCCACCACCACCGCCACTACGGATCCGTGATAGCATCCATATTTCCAGCGCGGTTTCGTTCGCCTTCGCGGAGATGAGGTTGAGCGTCCAGCTGTGTTCTCCATTATAGCCGCGGCGGGTAAGCTCTCAACGCCGCATCCAACTATTCACGCTCCAGTCAAACGCAGCGATACCTACTCGGTGATAGCCACACCATATGCTGCCCCCATGTTGCGCGATGCATACTTAAAATAATGTGATGGACTCCTTCCGACTACGAAATTTTTGCTGGATATCTTACGTTTCGCGCAAAGTGTTGGAAAAAAATGTCGATCAAAATCGATTTTTCCAGCAATCGATTTTTAATCGAAATAAAAAGTTCGACTTTTCAACAAAAGCGTGGATTACACACACGAGTTAACTCGTAGTCGATCGATTTATATTGAATCGAATGTGAGTTTCGACTCCACTTGGATTCACTGTTGTGTCTACACGTCTAGCGCTGTCGATTGCACGTTATCGCAAGTGAAGTCTTGTCGTTGGCGGTATTTTTGTATCAAGCATATAACCAATTATTCGTTTGAGGCGATGTCTATTGACCGAAGGAGAGTCGCGCTGTTACAGAAGAAATTTACGGAGTGTCGTCGATTATATAGCGATTGTTTCAAGAAATATATGAATATTGCGGGGGAGCATATACGGATTCAACGGGCATTGGCTAGATATATAAAATAAAGACGCCGATTTCATCAGGAAAGAAGGAGTATATAGGATACGTGTAATCCGTTCGCATACGATGATGGATATTTTCATTAAATATTTCCACGCGTCAAAAGAAGCTGTTACTTAATTCGTAAATAGATATAGTGGATGAACTAAAAGTTCGCTTGTAGTTAAAAAGTTAGAAATACTTTTTTAATGGATGCTCCATGTTAAAGTGAACGGAAGAACGGGCTTTTATTTGCTTTCTGTGCTACATTTGCTAGCATATTTCTTACTTATTTGTTTCGAAAAGCTGTATGTAGCTAGAAATATCCGCTATTGAATTTTTTATATTTTTAGATTCTCGTAGCATTACGGTTCATGAGGGAGAAACATAGGGCAACACATTTTTTTTTGGCAGTTAGGCAATCTTCAGTAAGTCGATGCGTAAAGGACAAATGTCGTCCATAAATCAAGGGAAGAATGATAGTCCAAAATTTCCAATTGGAAGGAGAGAAAGGGGGTTAGAACTACAATAGGATGTCATGACATGCATGTTCTAACTCTATCCATTACATGTACAATTCACGAATATTTTAATACTGTAGGGTAAAAATCGTGTACAAATTTCTTCTGCTTCTTCTCGCCCGTGATTTGCGTTCCTTGTGGAGGAAGAATTAATCTTCCTTTCATTCGCTTGTTTCATGTCTTGAGTATTCGGTGAGGAGTTTACAATAAATGGCTGTGAGAAAGAGGATTCAATTTTTACTTACAGTAATATGCATAACTATGAAACCAATGGAGTCCACTAATCCAAGAGATTTCTATTTGTGTATCAGAGTGATGTGATTTACTCTATCACACGCTTTAGAAATGTCAGTATAGAGGACATCAATTTGACAACCATCCTCAAGTGATTAAATTAAATAGTAAAAACCAAAGGCATTCATGCCTTTGATATTCCTCGATAAACTTTATGGTGTCTGCCTCGGTAAACGGTCCCCTCGGGGAACTCAAATTCCCTCCTCTTGCGTACACGCTTACACTTCTCTCAACGTTCTCCATTTTTAAACAGCGATCCACTGCTGTCGGACCAGTGCGATTTTTTCGATCTAATCGAGAACCCTCGGATAGCTACTAGGATGGCGGCTACCTCGTCCGAGCATCGAGAACCACAGCAATCGATAGTGAACTCGGCCGGAAGTTGATATGATACACGTCCGAGTCGGCTAGTACCAACGAGTCGACTCGTACGTGTAATCCCCGCTAAAATTGGAAATTTCTGCCGAAGGATCGATTAATCGAAAAAATCGACGGTTCTTTTTTTAATACAGGTTGTACAAAAACATGTTTACCATACATTCGCAAAGCACTCAAAATGCAGATTTGACACATAAATAAAATCACCAAAAAAATCTACCTAGAGTACCAGAGTCCTCTGGATGGCAGTTCTATACACTACTCCCTCATAGGGTCTATTTAGTGAATTAACAATCCAGAGGACTCTGCGGAGTTAGAATACATGCGAAAATTATTTGTAAAAATTTACAAATGCACACACATTAAGGTTTTGGGAACACCGCTCGAAACCATTTGGCTTCACTAAAATTTTCAAGAAAGAACAACTGTATGAGATGTATTCTGAAAGATCGAGGACATGCTTTCCAATTTTACCGGCCTTAAGAAAAGGTTTTTCACATGGGACGGATGACGTAATCAAAGGCCGAGAGTGACGTTGCTGAGATCAAACAAAATGGCCAATATGTAAGTTGAAACATCGAGTTTGAATCATAATTCGAAGATCGAGGCTGAATCTCGATTTCCCCCATCTTTCGCATTTATAACTCGATTTTCGATATTAATTGAAATCGATTTTTCTATACCTAAGCGCGTAGTTTCTCATATGTTCTTATCGAGGTGGACTGTGCGAAGTTTGTCTAGCTGGATTGATCCAAAGCGAAATTTTTTTTATCGAAGTGTGATTTAATTATATCGAGATCATGGAAAATATGACGGCTCTGTCTAACTAACAATATGAATAAAAATAATAAAAAAACTACATGAAAGTTTCTGAGGAGCATTGCATGATGCACATCTCGTCATCAGGGCTATCCTTAAAGTCAATTCATATTTCACTTTATTTTCGTCGGCGTTTCACCACAGCAGAAGTGACACTCGCGAAATATGGATTGAATCAAAGATTATCTCTGACATGAAAGATGCGTCTATTACATTGCATATTACGCGTAAACGCTTATTTAGTATATATTTATGTGCTATGCCTTTGCTAAGGTTTTCATAAATAATTTCCCTTAGAGTGAAACGATATCAAAAGAAGAATTTAAATTTCATATTCCCCATTAAATATTTATGTGAGAATATAAAAATGAAATCAATTTATTTTTATATTAATATTTATTGATGAGAGATATCCTATTCTCCTCGATGTAATTTTAAAGGCTACAGAACGGACGATATTTTCCCAATTTCTTTTTTCCGATTGATACATCTTATTCAGATAAGTATTCCATTGATTAAGATGGTTTCGCCTCCTTCGAAAAATTGCTCAAATCTCTCCTGGAAAAAGTCTCCTGGAAACTTCAGTGGAGACGGCAGTTACTTATTTTGTGAATCTCTTTCAATGGGTATACGATAACTTTTACAAAGGAATATTAATTTCGTATTAGGAGAGAATTTTACATCAAAAATTGAAGTTACAATATATTTTCAAGAACAAGATTATGCTCGTTCGATATATTTTACAATATAATCATTAAACATAGCATGATAGTCGTGACATTTACTATTAACAGTTCCTCTTGAAATATAGAGGACACGTCTCATAATTATATCAGAATTCACTTTCTCTTAACTATTAATTCCAATCCGTGCGATTTCAAAGAGTTATTTGCTCCTAAAGTTAGCAACATTTAGTTTTAACCTTAATAAAGTTATTAATATCTATTAGACAAGCTACTCAATATTTTCTTTACTAAAAATTTTGAAGCTGCAATATTGTTTTAAGGAATCAGATTATGCTCGTTAGCATTTATAAATAAAACCACTGATCATGGCATGAAACTCGTAACATTTATCCACTGCCCTAGAGGTAGCCTTCCTTCTTGTTTACAACTTAGGTATCCACAGCTACCTATTGAATACAGCATCAGCAACACGCGATGCTGATATCTTCCTCAAAAACATTGAATCAAGTGATTTGCAAAAAAAACCGCCGCAAAATACCTTTGGCCAAATTTTGATTTTCTTTTTTTTTAGGAATGAACCAACGTCAATAATGGTTGCTACCCACATCACGAGGGAATCTTTGTGTGGTATTCGGTCGATTAAGACATTTACGGTGGTTCACGGGATTAAACTCTGCGAATGCCGTGGGGATACACTTAAAATAAACACATATTTTCGGTCGGGCAAAACCGCCCTTTAAAAGCCAAAATCTGAATCCGATATTTTTATCATTTTTTCTCTCCTCCCCTCTCTCTCTCTCTCGACGTAGGTATCTACAGGTTTTTGGAAATTCTCCTCACTTTATTGGCTTGACCGAGGAGAAAGGTCAGCCACGCCTGATTTAGTATCCCATTTAGGGAAACGAAGCAAAAACCTTGTTTTTTTTTAATGGTTTCCGCATCTCATTCCAATATTTCTCCGAACTCCTCCCTCGGCCAGTTTTTAAATTAAAGAGCCGGCTAGCAATTCCATTAGTGGGGCATCCTTTTACTGCCAACGTATCGACGGTCACGGACGGATTTACATCATTCCATGCGTCGTCCCTTTGATAGTGGGCTAGCATGAAAGAGCGCAATATGAAAAGGTTGAGTAGAAGGCCGATGAGAGACATCAAATGAAAAACCTCCTTGATTAAATACTTGGAAGGGATACACATACGTGAAACGCATCGTATGACATCGATGGAAAACCAGGAAAGTTAAAAGTTCGTAAACCGGAATTTTATTTTTAACTTACCCCATTGAACCTTTGAAAATTGTTGTAATAATATTAAAATTGAATCTTGGAGTATCGGTCTTAAAATTGAAATAAAAGTTTTCTGACGTTTCGGTTTATATATAAACCCTCTTCTGCAGTGGCGTAGCGAAATATGAAATATGAAAACAAAATTACTTTCCTTCATAAAAGAAAACAATATATTGAAAATCATGAATTTACAAAATATTTATTTAACAAATGAAGTTTTTACGATTATGAAAACTTAAAATTTGTTTAAAATCCTTTATTTAGTACCCTGTTTTTCAAAAATGTTCCCCCTGGATCCGAACTTCCCCCCCCCCCCCCCCTTCCGAACGTATTTCCTGGCTACCCCACTGCTCTTCAGGTCTTGAAATGAAATTGAGTACATTATTTTGTTACATAAACATAATAAATGGTTACTACTCCTTTTGATAATAAGGTCGTCTCTATTCACAAAATAATCTAGGATTATAGATTCTTCCATTACAACTTAATTGATCGGTATGTAGTGATCCGGAAATGGAATATTTCCATTTCCAAATTATGCATAAATATGTTTTTGTGTGACGTCTCAGAATAGCCCGCTTGGTCAAACTATGTTTTGGGATTTTTACCTTTTCACTTTCGAGAACGCCTAACCTTCCTTTTTCCCCTTCCTATTTGACGATAACATCCTGGGTTACACTTCCCTATATAACGGCACGGTGGAGACGTTGTTAACTCACTCACTCACTGGACTCAGTTACTCAGTCACCAGTAGACTCGCCAGTGATCAGTCACAATATAGCCGTCGGCGGGAGTCGAATCGCGGGCCGTATGGCCCGTGCGACCGAAGCGCCTCGCTATCCGCCAGTGCCATCACCAGCAGTTCCTCTCCTTCCCGATACTGTGGTAATATCCTAAAATTTTGTTATTCTAGACGCACTAGTTCATTATTACTTTATCTTATTATTTATTTACTATCTATTGATTGAATTGATTTGGCAACTGTGATTTTAAAGGGAAATAAACTATGGGTTAAAAACTTAAAATACTTGTGCGTGATTATTCGCTTCCCGACACCAAGGGCAAGAACCCACACTTTAAAGCGTGCGACCCGCGTTGCGGGCCGCGCCGTTACAGGCATAACTCTTATAACGTTGGCTTGAATGTTGGATATACTACCGTGGCGAAATACGAACCCGAGACCTTAGAGCGTTACCCCGCCGCTAATACAGAGATTTCTAGAGCTAGAGAGAAACTTTCGGAAGATATTATGTGTGGCGTAAAAGCTGCATTCAAATACATTCAGATGGCTGGGGAAAATGCATGCATGGGTCATTTTTAATCCATTAGTTACAGCTTTTAAGTTTTTAGGAATGAAACACATCAAAATAAATTTAAATTAAAAAAATATTTACCGTACCGTATTTATTTTGATTCTAATTAAATTTAATCTAATTATACATTTTGCTGCACGTAATCTTCGGGATCTCAAAACAAAAGATCACTTTGTCAAGTAAAATACAATTCACAGATGACTGTTGTGGTGACTTTAACTATAATTAATTGCAAGTAGGGAATTTATTGCCTTGCCTATTGCCGGCTCTAAGGCTTTACGATGAAGGCTAAGAGGTGTTGCATAATACCAAAGCGCTTCCGCGGAATGTAATGAACCGTGTCATAAAATAACGATCTTAATCCGGCCCTGGTCTAATGATTTGGCCCTTATAAACATCCTTTGTTATATCTAAGACGAAAATTAGATTAAGTATGAAGTCACACGAACTTTGACAAAGATGCAGATGGAAGTAGGCCAGTAGGGTAGCCAGGAATTTCGTTTCGTGGGGAGGGATCCAAAACCAGGGGAAAATTATTTTGAAAAAACAAGGTACTAATTAGAGGGTTTTACACTTATTTCAACACTTTCCACATAAAAATACATTTGTCAAAGAAATCTTTTGTAAAGTCATGATTTTTCAATACTTTGTTTTCATTGATGAGGGAAAGTAATTGCGTTATTACATTTCGTGAGGGGGTCCACACCCTCTCGCAACGCCACTGAAGTAGGCCAGAGTAATCCTTTCGCAGGATAACAGTCACAGCGATTCATAACATTCGTATTCGCCGAACATGTCATCTCTCGGCCCGTCAAGAGGCAGACACCACTGTTGTTTTCCGTTCCAGTCGTCTCCTCCGATGCAAGAAGCAAGAGTCGAGGGTGGCGGTGCATAGATCGGTGCTGCAGCCGTCCGTACTTGTCCATGAAAACGCTCATCTTGCCGCATCGGCGAGCAGCCCGGCCGACAGATCTAGATCGCCACGTTCTAAGCCGCCAAGGTGAAGGGTTTGCTGTGTCCGATGAGGAGTATCGCCCTGCTCGCGCAGTCTTTGACACGCGTCTCTTTACGCGTAGCAGTCAGCATAACGACATACCATCATCATTTCCCGTCTCTCTCTCTCGCTCTTCGCCATATTCTAGCGCGTATTCAATAATGTCATAGATGGCTCGTAAGTCGCCGCGAAATTTTCTTATGCGTGGCTTCACAACTCAAATTATTCCTAACTTTTTTCAAAAGAATTCCATTTTATTAACGTACTCGTCGTACATCATAACGTGGTCGTTCACACAGACCCGAAATTTTACCGGCTTTCGAGGTTCAACACATTTTTTCCGAATATATTTATTTTATCAAGTCCAAAGAAAAAGAAGCCATAAAAACGCATTGGTTATACGTTCATTTCTTCTAGGATAAGCTGTTAAATTTCTTCAACCTTGTTAATGTGTTATTTATGAAGTCTTACGGCGATTACAACTATTTGTTGAATCAAAGAAAAACCCTCTGCACAAATTGAAACACGATGACAATAATTGCCCTTACGTTCCTCTGATATAGAGTTACGTTGCGTTTCCAAAGTCACCCGCAGGTTCATTTTGGTTGGCCGCCCTTGCCTCAAAAAATAGGTCCGTGGGAGGCGTCGGCCCTTGCCTCCCAATCCCATCCTTGAATCCGCGCCAAATTGCATCCCATTGGCGTGCCCAGATAGTAATGCGACACCTCAAGCCATTCACTCGGAAGTCAGTACGTACATGAATCGCTATATCGCACAGCTGGCCACCGGATGCATGGGAGGAGGAGAGGGTGAAGACTAAGAGTGGAAGAGTGTTTTATCGTCTTCGAAGGAGCGGACGAAAGTACGAGCCTCCGATGAAGGAAGGAGGTAAAGGACTCGTCTTTCTAAACAGGGGGTTTCAGGAGGAATCTGCAATACTTCAGGACAGTGACGTAGCGAGGGGGGAGGTCCGGGGGGTCCGGACCCCTCCCGAAATATAATAACACAATCACTTTGCTTCATAAAATAAAACAAAATACTGAAAAATCATGAATTTACAAAAGAATTTTTTGAAAAATGAAGGTTTTTTTTCGATTGTGAAAAGTGTTTAAATTAGTTTAAACCCCTCTACTTAGTACCCTGTCTTTCAAAAATCCCCCCCCCCGCCCCCTGGTTTTGGAACCCCCCTCCCGAACGAAATTCCTGGCTACTTCACTGCTACAGGGGGTGGTAGGAGAGACAAGTTTAAGCATTATTTTTGTCCATAAACATGGGGTCACAACTCCTAAGTTACCGAGCTATGGAAACGCAAATATTTTTTGGATGCACTTTTCAGTTACCATAAAAAGGTTTTTCTAGGTTATCCAGTATTTCGACATTTTATTCAATACCCTGGATTTTTAAGGACATTATATAGCTAAGGTCGGACGAATATATGGGATAATAATTGTCTGAAACTATTAACCTTTGAGCTTAATTAAACGAGAGCTTTGAGCCAGTAATATAAATAATCCGTTTGTGCAATCTCACCCATTTTGACATTAATTGTTTTTAATTTTTTAGCGAGTTCAAGGAAATCTCACATCTACCATGGTAGTGATGTATCCGTGGAAGACACAGTTCACCTCACAAACGTTTTGTAATATGTGTTCTTTCACAGCACCCACAGCAGCTAGTATACTAGCCTTCAGTTCATCGACGTCAGCGACTGGTGTGACGAAGACTCTGCCCTTAATATAGCCTCAAAAAAAAATTATTATGTCATACGGATATTCTGTAATACATTTTTATGATCAGGGCAAGACTCTATACTCAACCTGTATTTCCACTCTGTATACATTGAAAATAACACGAGAATTTCGACACCATGGAGTGGAGTTAAACATTAAAGTGTGAAATAATGCTTGGTTCTTTCCCGACGAACAAAGAAGTAAAGAGTTCTCGGGTTTTACACCGGGTCAGGTCCTCCATGTAACCTTCCAACGTTTGGATAAGCAATTCGCCCATCGTCTTTAGGGATTCAGGAATCTAAAACCATTTCGTCCAAGCCTCTCGGTATATATTAAAACATCCGTGGTTGGGATCGGTACAGCGTCTTCTGATTGGCTGCCAGACCCCTCGGATTTAAAATTACCATTTGTGCCTAGTTTATATTTTATCATGGATGCACTTTGCAATTACCATGAAAACAATTTTTCTTGGTTATTCTTGGAAAACAATTTTTCTTGGTCTGTCTATTCTTAGAAAACTTTCACTTAACGTTGATAAATTATATAACGGGGAACCACCTCAAAAAAGCAGAGCAAGGCACACGGACTCCCTGCTCGGGAGAAATGATACGCACGCACCAAGGGTTTTTAAGGGTGCGAACGCACCGCCCCCCCCCTCCAACCTCCTCAAACTCCTCAACGTCCCGACGGGCAAATGGGCACGCGATCGATATCTCAACACTGCCCCCCTTAACTCCTCTGTTGTACCCTTCCCTCCACCATTTACCCCTCGGAAATACCCCTGTACATAACACGACTCCACCCCACCCTACCTAAAAACCCTACCCATCCTTTTCGCCGTCGGAGAGATTCCCCTCATCCCATTTCCTCTCCCATTATCCCCTCCACTCCGGGCCTATATCATTTCCTCCGAATCCAAGAGAGAATCCTCACGCCCCAGCACCTCCTCAACGTCCCAAGTAACTTGGTAACTCATTCCCTAAACCCCCCTATTTTATTCGCTCACCCCTCCACACACACCGCTATATCTCCCCGCACTGGGAGCCCAAAAGACGAGGTGAAGGGAGATGATATAGCATGGTGTTGGAAAAAAAAGGTAAGCCACCATTCTCTCCAATCTTCTCCCGTCCATCCGAAGCCGGGGCCGACGAACACTGTGTATAAGATACACTCGGAGCATGAGCCCCCTCCTCCTCCTCTCTTTCAATACATCACCTTCGCACGGATGCCTCTCTCTATCTACTGTGTTTCTTTTTTTGCTGCCTCTCTTTTCAGCTTGAGGGGGGCGAAAAGGATTGGTTGGCCGTGGCGTATACCATTACGGAGGGACATGATTGGAGTGACTGAAGAATTTTCTGATGGATGAAGCCCTTTGCGTGAAACACTTTTCAGGTTGTATACGATATGGAATTTGAATACACTGTGATGGAAGGAGTAAATGGAGACTCTCTCCACGAAAACTATTTATTTAAAAAGACATATTTACTACCTGCGCTTGAATTGTTTTGCGGGCCATCTTCAAGTCCATTCTATTGTTCATAACAGTGGCGTAACTATTGGATGGGAGATGAGGGGATGGGGGATGAGGGTCCCCCCCCCCCACAAGACCTCAAAAAATGTTGCAGTTTACTAATGTCTTAGTATACAGAAATATAAAATAGTTTTGCAGTAAACTAACCGCGTAAGATCCTCCATATCTCCTTCCTACGCTTCGATTTAAAACTCGCTCATCTTCCTGAGAAATTCAAGAATCCAATTGGATTCTGCATCCTTGGATTCCTGAATATCTCAGCATGATGGACGAGTTACATATGGAAACGTTGGAAGAAAATATGGAGGACCTTATCTATAAATTATCATGGAGTTATTATTGAGATGGCTTGCAGAAAAATTTTCTTTTTTAAACGCAGATCCCTAAAGATTTAGCATGAAGCGATCGGCATTAGTACTGTACAATTCAGAAGGCATATTTTAAAATTTTCTGTGAGAAATTAAGACTGACTGTGGCTTCGGTATTGCGGGGATAAGTCCTTGCCTACAATTACCGATGGTCTCGGGTTCGAGTCCAGCCTAGATAGGTTGCCCATATCAAGAGCATGGATGTGTGTGATAGTCTATTGTTAATTGTTGCTGAAACCTTCAACGTGAAGGTCACAATCTGTTATTTCAGGAAATAGCCGAGATAAATAAAGTAAAAATATATGAATGGTAATGCATGCTTTATCATGTAAAAATACAAAATAAGTAGCAGTGTTGTTTTGACTTATATGGTCCTGGTTTGGGTCATCATCATCATCACTGGTCAACAATCCTAGGATTGGTTTTACGCAGCTCTCCACTCAGTTCTCCTATCAGCTAATCTTTTCACACCTACGTATTTCTTCCCTTTCACATCTCTCTTTACTTGTTCCATATATTTTGTTCGAGGCCTTCCTTTTCCATTCTTGCCTTCCACTTGTCCTTCGACGATTGTCTTCATCAGGCCATCGTGTCTCAAGATGTGGCCTACAAGGTTGTTCCGTCTTCTTATTAAGGTTTTCATGAGGCTTCTCTTCTCTCCTACCCTTCTTAGGACTTTCTCGTTACTAACTCGGTCGATCCACTTGATTTTCATCATTCTTCTGTAGCACCACATTTCGAAGGCCTCTATCCTTGCTTTCTCCGCTGCGGTCATTGTCCATGCCTCACTTCCGTATAGGAGCATACTCCAGATGTAGGTTCTTATAAATTGTTTCTTTACTTCCATATTTAAGTTTCCCGCTGTAAGCAGGTCTCTCTTTTGGTGGAATGCTCTCTTCGCCTGGGCTATTCTGCTGGTAATTTCTTTCTTGCTTCTCCCGTCACTAGTTATCTTGCTTCCCAAATAACAGAATTCATCCACCTCAATCAGTTTTTGCCTCCCTATTTTAATGTTGGTCTTGACTTCTTCTCTTCTGCTGCATACTAAGATCTTGGTTTTCTTCGTGCTTATTTACAGTTGATATCTACTCATTACCCTACCCATATTAACCAGAATATTTTTCAAATCCTTCTCTGTTTCTGCTATAACGGCCATATCATCGGCAAATCTTAGCATGCTAATTTTTTCTCCATGGATATTCACTCCCAATTCCTTTTCTTTGATTTCATTAATGGCTTTTTCAATGTAAATGTTGACAATTACGGGTGACAATGAACAGCTTTGTCGCACTCCTTTCTTAATTCTTGCTTCTTCACAGCTGGGTCCTGATTTTATCACGGCTACTTGGTTTTTGTATAAACTGTGGATGATTCTTCTGTCATTATAAAGAACCCCAATTTCCTTTAGGATACCAAGCATTGTGCTCCAATCCACGTTGTCAAATGCTTTCTCTAAGTCCACACACGCAACGAATGTTGGCTTGTTCATTTCCATTCTCTTCTCTATGAGCAGTCCTAGAGCCAGTATTGCTTCCCTTGTGCCTTTGTTTTTTCTGAATCCAAATTGGTCCTCATCCAATTACTCTTCTGCTTTTCGTTCTATTCTCCTATAGATGATCCTTGTCAGTATCTTTGACGCATGTGTAGTAAGGCTTATGGTCCTAAAATCATCGCACTTCTCCGCTCTTTTCTTCTTAGGAATAGGGATTATAATGCTCCTTACGAAATCCTTTGGTATCTCACCTGTCGTATACATTTCACTAATGATTTTGTATAGCTGGTTCAACGTCTTCTCTCCTGAATTTTAATTAGTTCTGCAGGAATGTCATCAATGCCAGACGCTTTATTCATCCTGAGGTCTCTTACAGCCGCATCAAATTCCGATCTTAAAATTGGGGCTCCCATGTCATCGGCATCCACTTCCCTCTCGTTTTCGATAGGATTCGTTCTGAGGCGACTTCGTTTGTACAAATCTTCCAGATATTCCTTCCATCTCTTCCCTTTTTCTTCGTTTTCAATCAATAGTTCTCCGTTTTTGCCCCTAAGGGTATTACATCTTACGCCCCTCTCCTTAAAGTGGTTCCTCACTATCCTATAAGCGGCCTCTACTTTTCCATGTTTAAGATGTTTTTGCACGTCTTCGCAAATGCTTTTCATCCACGTTTCTCTAGCCTTCCGCGCTTTACGACATATTTCGTTCCTTATTCTCTTGTAATGATTCTGTCCTTCCTCTGTTTTCGCAGCCTTGTATTTTCTTCTTTCTTCAATGAGATCTAATACTTCCTGCATGATCCATGGTTTTTTCATAACGACTCTTCTTTTACCAAGAACTCTCTTCCATTGGTTTGTTGGTCGTATCCTCCCCTATTTTATTTTCTACAGCCTCTTTAAAAGCCAGTTGATGCTGAACCTCCCTCAATTTTTCAACCTGCCATATGTTTTTCACGGCTTTCTTCAACTTTTTAAATTTAAGGTGGCATTTCATCATAACTAAGTTATGGTCACTATCGATATCTGCCCCTGGATAACTTTTGCAGTCCTTCACCTGGTTCCTGAATCTTTGTTTCACTAGAATGTAGTCGATTTGGAATCTTCTACGGTCTCCTGGCATCTTCCACGAGTATCTTCTCCGCAGAGGATTTTTGAATAAAGTGTTGGCAACCACTAGCCTGTGCTCCGTGCAGAATTCAAGTAGCCTTTCTCCTCTTTCATTTCGGGTATTCATGGTTTGGGTACTAATGTATAACTCGTTGCAACATACATGAGAAGAGCAATAGGGTGGTTTCCTATTATTATTTTATTGCCTAAGTCGTAAGATTATTACTCCTGGAGTACATATTTCACGCTTTTAGAATTTTAAATGACGATATCTATTTTTCACGATGAAATGAAATGTGAACATTTTCAAGCGCGCGAAAACGCGACGGCTAGGTATGAATGCTGGGGAAAGTCCGTGTGACGTATTTCTGGTTCCAGCTGTCGGCGTGTGGGGTGAACTTGGGACGAGGCTTGAGCGCTGATACGACGCAGGCTGCTAGCAGGTAGCGTTTGGCTTAAATAAGGATTATTATTCCCCTATCAAACGAAGGAAACTTTCCGAACTAAGGTATTTTTAATGTGTGATTATTAAGAGATGTTTCCATGAGCTCTGTGCCTCATGCATGCATTAGTAATCTCAGACAATGTAAAACTCCTATCTACTCGTATAGAAACTAGGTCTCTGTGACGTCACGTGGAGTGGAATCGCATGGGCGCCAATCTGGCCTTTTTCAAATGAGGTTGAAATTGACCGTTGCCATTCGTCTAAACTGGGATTTCTAAAACCAAATAATTTGTATATTATGGATACACTAATGGTAAGGAATCGCAATCAATGCATTTCGTTTTCTTTGATGAAGGAAACTACCCTATTATACCTTGTCTTGTGATTAATTTTAGCCGTCGACAGACATGGGTATAATCCCAAGATTCGCCCAGGGAGCGAGCTAGTGTTTACCATCTCATATCGGCAGAGGCCACCCTTCATAAGCGTCACTTCGCACCTTTCCTACTCCTCTTTCTCGCACTACTGCCGACATTTTTCCATCTCTCACCGGCTCCACGCGGTTCGACCTTGGCCCACAAACCAATTGCTCGAAAGCCTCCCGACACATCGCCAAGAGACCAACACGGGGAGGTTTGCAACAACCAGTATCGATACGATTGTGTTTTCGAAAATCGATATTTTTACGTATAATCCATGATGTGAACCTCTTCAACAATGATTAGAGCTGGGTACATATGATAAAAACATGATCCTACACCACCCCTCCACACATGCCTAACCTCTCCAGGGATGAGGTATGCAACACCCAGATTCGATACGCTAGTTTTATCGAAAATCGATATTGCAAGTACAAGAGATAAGTTTCAAGATATTTGAACTTCATCCGAGCACCTACCATAGAGGCAATAGAATCAGCAGTGACGACTGGCTGCTGCTGTGGTAGGCCACCTGGCTGCGAGGCTATGAAAGCCACTACGATGCAAGCTGCTTGCTGCTGAGCATGGCGGTAGGGTAAAGAACCCTGATAGCAGGTATCGCTTGGATTAAATAAGGATTATTAAAACCCTATCAAACAATGGAAACTTTCCGACCATAGGCAATATTAATAGGTGATTATTAAGATGATTCCCTGAGCTCTGTGCCGCATGCATGCATTGGTAATCTCAGACGATGTAAAACTCCTGATTACTCGTATGGCATCCAGGTCCCTGTGACGACACGTGGAGTGGCATCGCATGGGCGCCAATCTGGCCTTTTTTAAATGAGGTTAAAGTTGACCATTAACATTCGTCTAAACTGGGATTTCTAAAACCAATTAATTTGTATATTATGAACACACTAATGGTGGGTAACGAGTCACAATCAATCCCTTTCGTTTTCATTGATGAAGGAAACTACCCTATTCTTGTGTGTCGAAATCAGCTAAACGCAAAATGAAATAATTGGGTTGAACCATTGCTTGCCTTCTCAAAAATTTCGCCCTCAAATTTCAATTGTCGTCCCCTTTAAGGTGGATCAAGAGTGAAGAAGTGCGAGAGAAAAGAGGGAGGAAGAACTAAAGCACAAGTTGCTAACAGTGTCCGCGGATGCGAACCAGGAAATACGCCTCATCGTTTTGTTGTTTTCTAATGGGCCTGTCTAATTAGTTTTTAATTTGCGAAATTATTCGAGATTGGGATATAGTAAGGCCAACACATTTCCGTTTCTTTTTTGTTCATTACATACACTGTGAGTAATCAGCGGCGAAATACTCAACTTATTCAAGCATTCGGGCAAAGTGGCGATGAAATTTAATCACGCCAACTGTTGCCCTGCTCAATAACCTTGTACCCTGTTCGTCATTCCTCATTCTTCACATTCAATACATTGGTATGGTATAAGGAGGCGACCGACAGCAAATGCCATATGCGCCCCGGGATTTGGAAGGGAGGCAAAGGCATTGAGAAACCCGGCGTCGGCATTAGACTGGTCTCAACGAAAGGTACCAAGGGGATCCCGGCTCAACGTCCCGTCCGACGGACGGAGTGCTGTACTCATAGTACCCCGAGGCAAAGCACCCAATGAAAAGTCTCTGCCTGCGCTGGGATTTGAACCCGGGCCCACTGAGTGGGAGACCAACACGCCAGCCACCACACCAACCCGATCCCATGTTCTAATGGGGAATTTAATGATTTACGATATCAATAACGACGTAGAGTACCTTTCGAGCAGGCGGTAACTATTGCGAACTAATATTTTTCATTCTTGAAAAACGTAGCTTCGTGTGTAATAATTTTTATTTCGCCAAAATTTATTTTATTTCTTTAATTTATTTCTTACCATACCACCGAATACAGCACATATTGGCCATTTTACATCGGGGTGTTCAACAAATTTAACAATAGTACGAGCTCGAACAACTATGCCCTTGATAGAGGTAATTTACCCAAGCAGGACTCGAACCCGCGATCTCTTGTTTGACGGACTAAGACTTTACCCCGCCGCCACCGAGGCCAGCAATATGGTTTTCAATATCATCAGTGTACTAAGAACGAAATGGCGTACTTAAGTTCAGTTTAACCATGTCATTCAGACGAAGAGATTTTCTACCCAAAATCTCAATTCTGACTCAATCTCAGCTGCCATAAGTTACGGTCCCAAGTTACACTCTCTTCCTCGGCGAGAGGTTACATTTAAACTAACCTTCCCTCACCCTCCATATATCTATATCTCTTTCCTCTTTCCTTGCGAGGCTCGCATCCCATCACCCTACTGCTACTCTATACCTTTTTAGCGGCTCACAATGCCGGCTTTTCTGTAACCTTTTTTTTCCACCGATGGGGAGAGGTGAAGGAATATACAGAGGGCGGTTGGGGGATGTGTTGAAAAAAAAGGTCTCGTTTTCAGTGAGCGTGCATTTAAGGGATGATCAGACGTGTTGGGGATGAGATAGTTCCACTCACACGCGCGCACGTGAAACTCAAATGGAATCCTTCAAAACTTCCACTCTTTCTTTTCTCCATTCCTACGGCTATCAACTCGCTTCCCATCTTGATCTTCAGCCCATTCCCCTTTTAGTATATACCCCAACGTCGGGACTGAGGACGGACGCTTCCATGAAATATGAGTTCCGCCGCTGATATCGCGTCGCAATAGCGAGCCTCGAGACGCAGCGATTTATCGCCTTAGAGTGCCTTGCGATCGCATTTCGATTCTGCGCAATTCTATTTCGATTTGAGGGAGTGAGCGACGGGAACAAAATTGGCGTACAATGAGGTGTAATGGTCATTCGATCTTTGGAGAGGGTACTGTAAAGAGATACTGAGATAAGATACGGTGGTGAATGTAATGGAACGCAGCACCTATCTATGGGGATGAATTCGATATTATTCCATGCAATTGGATGTAAGATGATCACAAGCCAATGAAAGATATACGAAGCAGGGTGCTCCCGGTGAATAGGATACTTTCCTTCATCGAAGAAAACGAAAGACATTGATTGCGATTCGTTACCCACCATTAGTGTATCATAATGTACGAATTATTTTGTTTTAGAAATCCCAGTTTAGACGAATGTCAATGGTCAATTTTGGCCACATTTGGAAAAGGCCAGATTGGCGTCCATGCGATGCCACTCCACGTGACGTTATAGGGACCAAGATGCTATACGAGTAGTCAGGAGTTTTACATCGCCTGAGATTACCAATGAATGCATGTGGCACAGAGCTCAGGAAAAAATCTCTTCATGATCACTTGTTAAAATTGCATATGGCCGGAAAATTTTCCCTCGTTTGATAGGGTATTAATAATCCTTATTTAAGCCATGCGCTACCTGCTAGCAGCCTGCATCGTGGCGGCGATCATAGCATCTCACCAAGGTGGCCTCACACAGCGGCAGGGGGAACCAGAATGACGTCACACGGGCTTTTCCCAACATTAATACCTAGTCGTCATGTTTTCGCGCGCTTGAAATTTTTCACTGTTCATCTAATCGCGAAAAATAGATAGCCCCATTTAAAATTCTAAAACCGTGAAATACGTACTCCAGGAGTATTAATCTTTCGATTTAGGCATTAATAAAAATTAATAAAACACCCTATTCTTTAGAAAGTAAACATACTTCTCTGTCAATGAATTTTGTTAGTTCATAGATTTAAGCGCCATATTTTAAATCATACTCGATAAACTTCATGATTTCGACGTAACGTAGGCGTAGGTAAAAAACAGTGACGATTTTTCATTCGCCACTTTCAATAACTTTTAATGTTTAAATAATCGGATAAGCGGATATTTAGTGTGAGTATAGTTCTTATTATAGTTAATCCTGATATCTTGGTTTTATATCTAACTATACTCATCTCCTCGCACCATGCCTTGCACCGGAGGAAACCGTTTTTTTATGCACGGAGAGGGGATCACGGGAGATACAAAGGAGAAGTTGTGCAGTGGTGGAGTAACTAGGATTTTAGGGTGATAGATAGGATTAAATAGCACACCTACCTGGGAAATAATACGCTAAATTTTGCCTTGAGCAAGACTAAAATAATTTTGATACTTTCATTAAATATTTCTTACATTAGGTTACAAGTATTTTTTCATTTTTTTCAAGAGCGATGACGAACCATCGTAATAGATATGTTACATGAGGTTACAAGTATCACATGAGGTTACAAGTATTACATGAGGTTAAGAGTAATTTTTCATTATTTTTCAAAAATAATGATGAACTATCGTAATAGAGATGAAAGTTTGATTTTATGATTCGGGCAGAAAAAGGCAATGTCAAAAATCACCCCAGAAAAGGCTTATCAAGGTGACCCACATGGTAAAGCATACCACCCTTAACACGCATTTCACATATGGCGAAGTTTTTTTTAGGAACATAGGCAAAACGGGAGCTCCGAGAGGCTTCTGAGGGGGGAAAGGGTACTGTTCCTCCCTTCTCCCCATGGTTACGCTACTGTTGTGCAGTAATCACAATCATTCCGGGGCTTCCGCCGTCGCCGCCTAGGGTGTCGAACGGGAAGAAAGTTGTCCGTCACGCTTGGGCGCATCCGGTGGCACGGACCGCCGCACAGCATCCACCCAACTCCTCCTTCTCCTCCCATACCACCCTCCCCCCCCCCTCGCGGCTCAATCTCGATGCTTGCCTCTGCAGTCGATGCTAATGGGAGCGTGAGATTCCGATAATCAGTGGGCGTAGCGCCCCAAGACGGGAGGCGGACGAGTTACCTTCCACGCGTTGGAGGGATTGCACTCTTTGGAGAAGGCCCTATATTCGTGCCTATATTTAGGATGCACTTTAAAATATTTCTATCTTTTTTCTGACGCAAAAAAATGTAGTGCCCTCAAGAGTAAGCATCGTTATACGGCGTCGTAGGAGAAGTAGTGAGAGAAAGATTTATTTATTTTCCTTTTCGAACATTTTGATCTACTTAAAAATTGTTGGCTTTCCCGGCGAATTCTATAAATAAAACCTTCTCGGGTTTGACACTGTTGAGCTGTTTTGGGTAAACGTTTCGATGAGATACTTCCTCATCGTCATCAGGGCTAAGACTGAAAAGAGTATTGAACTACTCTTTTTAGTATGTGCAGGGTATCAAGCCATGTTCAAGACTTAATTTGGCGTAACTTGACAGATTATAATCCAGGCCAATTAATTACTTATTCCATCAATCGCAGCACATATCGCGCATCAATGGTGAGATCGAATTTAGAGGGCTTACGATAGTTTTTATGTCTATCGAGAGCCATAATTATCTTTCTTGTTTAAGTACCGGAAAATGAAATTAACTTACCTTAGAACTGGAGTTCTAAACTTGAGATGAGCCCCCACTATTTCACAGCAACTTAAAAGGCGCATTTTTACTTGGAAGTGTCATTAGCTGAGAAAAGCACAATTTCGTCAAAATTTTATCTAGTAGCAATGATAGTGTCACTGTCTATCGACAACCTTTTGAACCATTGAAAGTTCTCTTAAATTGATTTCACGATTCATTCCCGTCTGAGCTGTTACTCAGACTTGAACGTTTCACTCACGGATCTGAATGATATTAAGTCAAGTTGAGTAGATGTGAGCGGGGCTTAATATGTCTCCGAAATGATTACTACATATTGGATATTCCATAATCGATATTGAATGCCTTTGTTCTATATTAAATGATGCTCGTAGACTTGTATTCACATGTAATGAATTGCACTCGTAGAATGTTGGGGTAGACTCCGGCCTGGGAAAATGAGATTCAATCAAACACATGCATCATAAATTATACCACTAGTAGTATTCTTCACCCTAGAGTCCTTTGTTCCAAACCACGGTCTTAGAATATGAGAAGGTCTGGACACTCTCCGTTCAGGCATGGTCATTTAATGAAGCCGTTTCCCGTTGAGGCCGGTAGGGGCGCCACCTATCCTGAAGGGCAAGTTTCCTACGTATCTGTATACGATACTTCAGTAATTATGAACTAATGTGTGGCAAAAATGCATATAAACACATCGACAGTGGTTACTAGTTAACAATTTCATATGCACTTAACATCTTATAGCGAAAAATACCTAGAAATCGTTCTCATACGTGAGTATTAATCAAATGGAAGGCGTTGGATTTCAGCTTCGTCTGCTTCCATACCTTTGTAAAATCAGTTACAGCCATAACGAAAGATTGTCATCAGTTAAAACCTTATGTAGTGAGGAAAGGTATTTTAAGGAAATAATTATTTATAGCTATCTTGTGGTAAACGTTAATATAAGTTGTCATAGAAGCTACGTACGCACCATTGCCTCTGAGCCCATCGGCATGTTTCCACGGCCTTATAAGAATATAGATGTTATTCCTTGCTTTCAAACACTATTAACAAATATAATATCAGAAACGCAAACGGCTTCTTACCAAGGCCGAAGTGAAATACTTCTTATGAAGTGACGTATGTTAATGTTTTTAATCTCCTGAGTCTCGATCAAGTGATAATAATAATGGCAGGGCACAGCAAACCTAAAAAAATGATTCTATCCTAGGGACGTTTTGCGGGTATAGAATAGGCATATTTAATCGTTGAACAGGGTGAATAATTTCCGGAAGTACCATTATTACCGTTAAAGGCTATTTTATAACGATGCTTGCCTACTCACCAAAGGAATAATTTGAGATTTAAGGAAGTAAAATACCATCTGAAAGATAAGAACGAAAGAGATTTTGCAAATAATTTCCGAATAAACTTCCACGAAAACAGTGCAATGGATATAATCCGAGGGATTTGCGGATGTCTGATCACTTTCAGGTGCTGGCAAATCTGAAATATTATCCCTCGCCCAAAAATAAGATGAGTAGTACGACAGAAACCACAGGCTAATACTGCTAATACGCGGTAAATGTACTTTTCATGAGAGTTGCACGCACCATCGATAACAGCTGCATTAAAAGAAATCATCGAAAGAGGTATTAAGAATGAAAACGATTCACATTTTTCCAACTTATATAATGTACACACACATCAAATCTACATTTCCGGAATGATTACACAATGCTATTGAAACTGAGATTATTTATACAATCAATGCAAGGTAATGTCATGTTTTAAGTACTCACAATTTAACATTTATATTAATTTTTTTCTATTACTAATTTCTATTTCTAATTACTAATCATTCTAAGAGATTCAATTTAGTAGGAGAGAATGATGAATAGTTGATGAAAGCCGTCGCACATCTTGCATTTTCTGTGTTACTTCATTCCTCCACTGTGAATGACATTGACCACTGGAACAGCAGAACCTGTAATTTAAAATATGTATAAATTTTGGAGCTTTAGCACACCAAAAAAGGAATCGTACAGCTATTTCATCGCTTCTCAGGGTCCTTGGGGACTCTAAAAAGCGAAATCCCCGAAGTCTTGTGGCCATAACCAGTGGTGCAACGCGGTACCACACACGTCCACGGCATTTTCCTTTTTTCAGTAAATCCGCGATATATATCCACGAAATATTAATGTAGAACAATAAGGAAATAATGCAGAAGACTAACATTCGAAAATAAATGAAAACTAAATCTTAATTAATTACAAAAATGACTATTTCCACTCACCTGTAGTATGCGCTCAACAATACGGAAATTAACTTACCCGCTAATTCTTGCCCTCCAGAATACGTGGCGCCGCCCCGGCAAACGTGCGGCAGGTTGAGGAAACGACTTCAATAAAAGACCATGGGTTCCCAATGGAGTGGGATAGGAAGTGTCATGGGGCTGTTCCAAACTTATCTATCACGACTTCGCCACCATAGTCTTCCTTTTTTCGGCTCGCGCTCTAACAAAGGGTATTCTCATGTGACGAATATTTCTCGGGTTTTCAGCCAGGTTAATACTTTTATGTAAGCCGACGTTTCGGGAGACGACTTGTCTCCCATACTCAAGGCTGGGTTACTTTATGGAAGTCCTATTTGAGTGTGAAATTGGACTTCCATAAAGTAACACAGCCTTGAGGATGGGAGACATGTCGTCTCCCGAAACGTCGGTTTACATAAAAGCATTAACCTGGCTGAAAACCCGAGAAATATTCGACAGAAGTATTCACCAGGAAAAAATTAAAATCGTATGGTATTCTGATGAATTGCATTTAATATTACCATTACTATCACTACAACTTGCTTTTGGTAAATGTCAAAGTGAGACTTTCAAAGTAACATAAAATCAGTCTCGTGGCGGAATAAAGGAAACGTATTAAAAACTAAAAATGATTCTAGGAAATTGCATGACCTTAAGTGTCATGGATATTGTCCTCTTTAAAGGACGCAAAATATTGACGTCAATGCATTTCCCGTATTTTAATCTAATGAATTCAATAAGTTTCCAAATATATAATATTTAAAAACTTATTGAGTTCATCGCTACCGTTTACCGGACACCGGCTTACATCCGTAACTACCTAAAATGAAAAGACTATGGTTAACTGCAAAGGGCCCTGGGGAGTTAACTCACTGTTATCGAACAATTATTATCCATCACTGATAATATCTTGGAGGTTGCAGAGCAAAGGAACATCTCTGTGTCCAAAATATGAAAATTTTAGAGAATGAAATGCCCGAGAAAAGTTAGGTACTTCGGCATTCCCTAATTTTCGGCTCGTGACAATAGCTTTGATATCAGAAACGATGAATAGGGTAGGTAGTGACTATTGATGATGCTAAAGTTGGTATCAGAAACCACCAAGCATCAAATGCCTATATTATTGAAGAATTTTTTTTAGTCTTCATAAACCTATGTTCAGATTTTTATTCAAAAATGATTTTCCCATTCTATTCATAATAACACGGTAAATACTACTATGGAACTGAAGTCGATTACTTCATAGAGATCCAAATTCATAGTCACGAGTCGAAACTGAAAAGTACCCCATGATACCAACAAAGAAACCGAGGTGGTCTTTTATTTAGAAATGACCTTTCTTTGCTATTTAGTCAAACAGTCCTTCGGCTATTTCCCTTAGCTACGTATTTCTTTTGTTGGCTTTTTTTTAATCCATGGAGTTTTCGCGGAGTAATCAGATTTTGTACTGGAAGCTCCTCTCCAACATTATCACAGTGTAGCTCAGGAAGAGCCTACGTTGCTGAACTTCGTCCGACTTACACTTGCGATAAGATGCGGTCATAATAATGTGACGTTGTAAGGGCGTGATGCTTACCAGACGAACATTATTCTGAAATCCTCTCACGTTTCCAGTCAGATCAAGATAGCCGATAATTCCAGCATTTTTACGGCTGGCTCTACCGTCATTAGAGCTGAAGGCATCATCGGCAGACGTTTAAACACAGGCATAAGTCGCAATTTTGTTTCCATGAAGGCCCAAGAGACCGCCACACATTGTACAGGGCGGCTTTCTTTAAAGACAAATTTTGATGCACCTTCCACTCTGCCTTTCAGTTCCAAATTATACCCATGCTGCATCTTTTTCATCTAAGTTATGACACTTCAGTTGCCTAGCACAATTTGAGAGACTGCCATTACAGCCATGGTGGTCAATTGAGTGAATTGGAAGCTGTATTCTTTGAATGGCGCTTCACTTAGTGCTTGCGAAAATTCCCATTCATATCGCATTATTCATACAGATATTTTCTTCCTGGCTGTGGATAAGTGTGGTTTGGAACCTAATATTTCCCAAAAAAAATACATTCAGCCTCGTGGTAAAATGGTCGATAGAAAAAACGAACAACTCTCCCTAGCCTACTTTATGGCCTCTCCTAATTATGGTGACTTCAAGCATTTATATTTCATTCTGGAGGGAACTGGGTAAAAAAATCACTCCCTTTCAGCATTTTCCACCAAAGAACGTGGGACGCTACGAGGGAACATTTAGTCTGTTTAATTACCCATTTATTTTAAGCGCTTTGAGCTGTGGATGATGACCGGCGATCACTGCCCTCTTGAAAACGACCTGAGTGAGTGTGAGTCCGTGCCCTTTGTCAATCATCGTTCGTGTCAAACGGCGTCGGCATCAAAGACACCGGTCCGCCCAAACGGCCCATCACTCGCTGAGAAAACGTCGTTAGATTCGATAGCCCCTTAAAGGTTCCCGGCACATCAAGTTCACCCGTTACAGCGAGAGAGGCGCCGGAGTCGCCAGTAAGTCAAGTGGGGCAGGGTCAAATGGCGCCGCGCCGTCACGTGATCGCACGGAGCTCCGCCGTAAACGGCCTATTCATTCGACCACCCGGTCGCCCGCGGGAAAAGGCGCCGGGGGGGTAGGAACGGAACAGAAAGGGGAAGCCGGCATGTTTATGCTCCCTAATCACCCCCCGAAATGGCGGCGGGGGTGTTTTTAACGGCTTCCTCCTCCTCTTGCGCCATCAACATTCCTCCACGGTGTGTCCGCGCCGCTTTCCCCCTTTGCGAAGGGAGTCTCTTCCCCCCTTCGAGTCCTTTCTCCTCTCTCCCTGTCGACCCTTTGGCATAAATCGCTCGCTCGCCGGGGTCGTGTCTCTAGCACACCAGAGGCAGACCCGCAACACACCTTTTTTCGGCCACCCACGCTACCAGCCTGTCTTTCGGTCCTTTTTCTTAATGTTCCGCGGGTGAAATAACATGCCAATGTGTGATTTTAAAGGGAAGATTTTTATTCCACTCATTCGTATGAGAACGAAGCGTTGCTTCTCTCATTCAGTCGGAGCAAGAAGATTAACCATACTGTCCACCGATAATGATGTCCTCCGTTTATGATAAAATTAACCTCGATGGAGTGAGAATTTTCCGGATTAATCACGCGAAAGTCACCCATAATAATAAATCAAAGTTACTGGAAATTTTCCACGAGTACTTTTATCCCACCACCGGTTAACATATTATGCACTTCAGCTGAGGGTAAAATATAAAATGCGTTGAAACCGGTCGTGGGATTAAATTATTTGTGGAAAATTAAGACTAATTGTTAATTAAATATTACGATGAAGTAACTTAAATTTTAATTTTTGCATTTTGATGGTTAAGTTCGCAACTCTTGGCTATAACTCTCTCCATCGTATTCATGCAAATTCATAACCAACTGATAACACATTCTTTCGCCAAACACTTTGTCATTATGATTCTAGGTGAGCATGTAAATAACCGAACAGTTATTAAGAACGTAAAGTTAAACTAATTTATAGTTTCTATACTCCTGCCGATATTGAGTATTCTATATTGAGTGAATAGGTAGGGAGCATCGATGATGAGGACCTGATTGAAGGGGCTTCGCAAGGTGATCACTCGCCTCATTCACTCGCCGTTCATTTCCAATCATCATGACACTGTCCAGCGTCCACCCTCGAGTTGCACTGAGCTGTCGACTCTGATGACATCGAACATTTTTTGGAGAGGGCGTTCAACTTTGCCAACTTCTTATTTTATTTGCGATCTAAATATAAGGGTCTGGAGGTGTAAAGAACTTATTTCGCCGAGACTTTACTTTTCAATCATCTACGATATTTATCAATCAAAATACGATTTTGGGTCGTTGAGTACGATCCAATCTATGTTTTTAATCATCTCTGTGAATGAAATAATTACACAAAAGCAGGAATAAATTTCTTTGGTAAATTATTAATAGTGCATATAAATAATTGCATCCCTTCTGTCATCGAAATATCGCCTAAACGATTCAAAATACCATTCTCAGTGCTGAAGTTCATGCAAAAACAAGAAACATAGTAATGGCTATTGGAAGTAAGGAAATAAAACTTTGTAAGGTTCACTGTTATTTCACCTGACGATCTAACCAAGTTACGAAACCCGGATCGTGCACATGATTAAATAACAGTGAACCTTACAAAGTTTTATTTCCTTACTTCCAATATGGAGAGGTTTCACAAAGTAAAGCCTGAAGTTATTAGTTATATTTTTTTATTTTATTTATTTCCATCGCCCCGAAAACAGCTCACAAGGCCTTTTACATCGGAGGGTATAACATGAAACAACAACTATCACACACAACCATTATTATATGTAATGGCTATTGCTCTAACAATACATTTTCATAAATTTATGAGTAATGTACAGCCGGGTAAATGCCTGAACCTGCGGGTATTAATCCGCCTAACATCCATGTAATAGAGACATATCCTCTTTCATGCTGTTCTTCTCCCACCCTCCCCCTGTGATATCAGATGACACTATCTCATATCTCCATTTTCTGCCGTCATATTCCCACTGTTCTTCTAGTGACGTCTCACGTATCTCTTTCGTTTTCATTCCGTTCGCGATCACCTCTTGTGACTAGGGACGGTCTGGCGGGAATCACGTGATTGGGGGCCCTCTTTACCAAGAAATTTTTAGGATATTGCACGCCCGGGAAATGGATTTTGACGCTGTTCCGGCTCTCAAAAACTAGATAAAAGTTAATAAAAAATGGAACTTTTGTGAGAAAAATACTATGAAAAGTGAGAATTTCTCAGCTTATAAAAATTCAATAATGAATGACGGCTCGATTATCTATTTGATGAATTCATTCCTTGACACTGCTCTGAAATCTAAGAAACCTCTAAAAATAACATTTTTGAATAACCATTTTTTTTAAATCAGGTCCTCTTTTATCTTCTAGTAACGTTATTTATTCTTTATATAATATTTTTTCACTAAGTACGTTGTAAATATAGTTATAAATATAATGAAAACGTAGAACTGCAAAAAAATTGGTTCAAGTAATCTCTTTAATAAGTCATGTTATTAAGCTTATTAAGTTATTAAGTCATGTACACTTTACGATAAACGGGAGCGTTGCAACGCGTTGTGGGGGCCTCATCAGTTCGGGACTCTCGGCGATTGCCGACCGGCCGAACTGACCATATCTTCTCTGTTTGTGGCTTAACTAGCAACCCTATTTCTCTACAGACGCAAATCTATCTTTACGACGACTATCCTTGCTAACCTCTTTTTATTCCGCCTCTCCCCAACTTCACGATACGAATCCTGGCCACGCCTCAATTCGACCCATATCACTCTATGCGATTCCCGCATAAATCTTCCGTCTCTCACGTATTCCTCCTTCCATTTCCCTCTACTTACCCTCTGGATTACCCATTGTGACCACCTCCTTTTTCCCCTTTGGGAGGTAAGTGGCTGAACATTCGCAAGACCCTCCCAAAGGATCTCCCACTTGGAAGCGATGAGACACATCTCGTCACCGAATAGGGGTCGCGGGGTGAACTTCATCTGCCGGACACAAAAGCCTTCCACTGACAGGAAGGAGTTTCCGCTTTTGTCAGCCAATCGGGAGAGAGGGCTTCCGCGTATTTTGTGGAGGACTCTAGGTTAGGTCTGGTGCATTTTATACTGTCGTCTCCTCGTACTGAAAAACACCCGTGCCCCGAGGAAATGTAGGGTCTCATCCGTCAGTCATTGTGTGGATTACCTTTGCCGTCGTGTCTTTTTCCTGCGGACCGTTGCCCCAAAATGGGTACTTTAGGTGACGCGAGCAAAGGAGATAAATGGCCGTTTTGGGTCCCTAAATATATACAGTTGGCTCAATTTTATCCTATCTTTTTAAATGTATTTTGAAGCTGCTTAAAGGATAATTACGTGCTGTAAAAATGATCAATTCGATCAAATAGATACTCAAAAATCACATCATCACGATGCTCTCTTTCATTCTTCGTTACGTTCTGTATAGTTACAGCAGCCCCCTACATGAAAGTACGTGCTGTATAAAACATGCATAAGTTAAAAGGATGCTTAGAAAAGCAAACATCGACTGTTTCAGAGCTCGTGGGCATGTAGAAGTAGAGTTAAATGTAATTATTCTATAAAACCGACTTCTTTCCGACTTTCCGACCACTGACTGACTGACTGTCTGATTCATACAAATATTTGAACGAGACGAGATGCGAGAAATAGTCATCGAATCGATTCCCTCTAAATCCATCTGAAACTCGAGGAAAATTGTCGAAACACTCAATTTCAAATCTATCACAGTATTGCCAAATGTCTCTAGGTCTCGATTTAATGGTAGCATTCGTGGGTCAAAAAATCGATGGCACTGAGGAATTGGAACTTCGCGGAGAAGCTTGTTGATGGCAGCAAAGTCAGCACCCCTTACTCAGCCATTTGTCCACACCTTGCGACTGCTAAAAAACCTGGAAGCCAAGAACTGTTTCGCGTTCCGATATGTTCAACGCTATAAGTTTCCGAATCACCATACTTCATACCACAGCGCTACATTCTACACTATTTAACGGCAGTCGAAATGGTTAAAATAACAAAAAAATGAAAAAAATACGCTTCTTCCAAGAAAATCATTTTTGATTGGTTTTTTTACTGCTTTTTTTTATTTTTTTTATTATAGTAGCGATAATAATGTGGTCAGGTTTCTTAAGAGATGCAAGTGCCTTGTTACTTGTCGGTGAAAGTAATTTTTCCTTCTCCATGAGCTTGCTAGACGTCGTTGGCAACCTGGAAGCCAAGAACTGTTTCACGTTCAGATGTGTTCACACTATAAGATTCCGAAAAAGGTTAAAATAACAAAAAAATTAGAAAAAACACACTTCTTCCAAGAAAACGGAGTAAAATGCAGTAGAAAGTAAAAAAAAATAAGCGTGAATCTTCATCAATCAGAAAAAAACGTGACTACTGACTACTGATTATGTTTATTAGGAATTAGAGTATAATTGGCATATTGGTACGAATTGTTTAAATCTACACGTAATGAGTACCCAGGCTTTGTTCTCCGAGTTATTGGACACTGCAAATAAATATCCTCGTTTTGTGACGTGCCCCAGGGAAAATAAATGGGCCCTCACCCCTCAATTTGTGAAATTCACATACTTGTGGCTTCCTATGGGATGAGCTCTACCATCAACTATGCAAACCAACCTTAAGAGTTCCATTCCTGAATTACACGATCATTTTTTTCCATCCCTTTGGAGGGACAGCTGCAGCGATGGCGGAAAAAATGACAGTATCTCGCGATCATTTTCCGCGATGGCTCGAGGGATGGGAATTCCATCCCTTTTTCCGTCACTCGACACGTCCCTTTTTCCGTCGCTGAAACCATCGCTGGCACCGTCTTTAAGCCAATTACAACGCACGGCCACTAACAGCGATAGTAAATCACGCTTGGCTTTTAATAGGGTGGTTTCCTATTATTTTTTTATTGCCTAAATCGAAAGAGTGTTACTCATTAAGTACGTATTTCACGCTATTAGATTTTTTTATGACGATATCTATTTTTCACGAAAAAAAAGTGAAAATGTTCAAGCCCGCGAAAACGCGACGGCCAAATATGAATGCTGGGAAAACCCCGTGTGATGTCATTCTGGTTCACGCTGTCGCTGTGTGACGTGACCTTGGGGCGAGGCTTTGAGCGCTGATACGATGCAGGCTGCTAGCAGGTAGCAGAGTACCCTCCTAGCAGGTAGCGCTTGGCTTAAATAAGGATTATTAATACCCTATCAAACGAAAAAATCTTTCCGACCCTAGGCAGTTTTAATAGGTGATTATTAAGACATGTTTCCCTGAGCTCTGAGCCTCATGCATGCATTTGCAATCTCAGACGATGTAAAACTCCTATCTACTCGTATAGAAACTAGGTCCCTGTGACGTCACGTGGAGTGGCATCACATTGGCACCAATCTGGCCTTTTTCAAATGAAGTTAAAATTGACCATTAACATTTGTCTAAACTGGGATTTATAAAACCAAATAATTTCTATATTATGAATAAACTAATGGTAGGTAACGAATCGCAATCAATGCCTTTCGTTTTCTTAGATGAAGGAAATTAGCCTATTGGATGGCTGTTGTAAATACGGAAAGTGACGGAATTAGCGTCGGAGAAAAGGATGGAGGGAATGACCGAGTGTTTCAGAAAATGATAGGTCGAGCGATCATTTCTTTGGTTCCTTAAATACTATCGCTGAAGCATTCTCTCCGAAGGATGGAAAAAAGATCGTGTCATTCAGGCTTAAGACAAGAATACATTCGAAATGGATAAAACTTAAAAATCAAGAACGAAGCTCTGTTACAAACTCCCTCAGCTACAGAAACACTTATATCCTTAAGCTTATCTCTTCCAATTCTGCTTCCGCCAGTCTTTAAAAATATACAGCAATAAGAGATTACATTTTACTCAGCCATGATAGGACTTTTCAATCTGCAATTCTTCCGGTTCGATAAAAATAATGAGGTCCGAATTTATGTCTTAGACTTTCCTGCTGAATTCCCAGAAGGTATTGAGTTCACAACCACTTTCTAGTGATGCCGTCCCTTTTTTCCTGTACTCTGCAATTATTTCCACGCGTTTTGAAAATCATATCGCCTTGTATTTCTAATTTCATAGCACTTCCCTGAAACTTGTATCTTCAGCAGTCTTCCTGTCTTCATACCCTTGGGTTGATGTTTTATGACCTTCATCTACGATTGCTCTTCGATTATGGTCTTGATCCATTGGATAATTTGCTTTTCACTTTCATTTAACAACTTCAGAAGAGAAGAAGTCAAGACTAACATTAAAATAGGGAAGCAACAACTGACAGAGGTGAATGAATTCAGTAATTTGGGAAGCAAGAGAGAAATCATCAGCAGAATAGCCCATGCTAAGAGAGCATTCCACCAAAAGAAAGACCTGCTTACAGCGGGAAACTTAGATATGGAAGTAAAGAAACAATTTATAAGAACCTACATTTGACGCCCTTATACGGAAGTGAGGCATGGACAATGACCGAAGCGGAGAAAGCAAGGATAGAGGCCTTCGAAATGTGGTGCTACAGAAGAATGATGAAAATCAAATGGATCGACCGAGTTAGTAACGAAGAAGTCCTAAGAAGAGTAGGAGAGAGGAGAAAGAAGCCTCATGAAAACCTTAACAAGAAGACGGAACAGCCTTCTAGGCCACATCTTGAGACATGATGGCCTGATGAAGGCAATCGTCGAAGGACAAGTGGAAGGCAAGAACGGAAAAGGAAGACCTCGAACAAAATATATGGAACAAGTAAAGAAGGATGTAAAGAGAAGGAATACATAGGTGCGAAAAGATTGGCTGATAGGAGAAGTGAGTGGAGAGCTGCGTCAAACCAATCCTAGGTTTGTTGACCAGTGATGATGATGATGATATTTCCTGATTTTTAAGCTGATTTAAAATGGTTTTATACGATCCTTATCACCTTATCGTCTGCACTCTGTATTTAAAATAATTTCATGTGAAATTTCTTAACAGTTTTTTTGTTCCAAAACAAATTCTTTCCGCTAACCCAGATCCCAAACGGTTATCTCCTTTCTCATACCTTCCTGCTCATTTTACGGACGTATTACACGCTTTTTTCAAACCTTATATACTGCTTAATATAACATTTCCATTAATCCCAGATTTTTAATAAATCCTCCATATTTGCATCCATATTCGTATCGATCTTTTGCTTTTATCGACTTAAATATCTGGAATGTAATTAATTTATGAAAAAAATTATTTTTTCATTATTCTACATCATGGTTTTCGAATCGACCATTTTCTATTCCAAACCGCCCCCAGATCCCAGATGAAGAAAATTGCTTTATTTTTCGAGGAAATCATTACCTTTGACCTTTCGAGACACTTATTGTGTACTATTAGCCGCTTAGCATAGCGTTGAGAACTTAAGACAAGTAGAGATTCATTAGAACTCAACCACGGTGATACATGAATGTTTGGCGCAATGGCATTTTTCCGCCGAAGAGAGAAAGAGAAGGGTATCCCAATGGATGAGAAGAGTACACAGGAGCAGAATTGGGCCCTCTAATTTTGACCACTTAGCCCCGCCGAGCAGTCTCACCCGCTCCTCGTCTTCCTCTCGACCCACCTATTAACATTGCAGGCATACCTTTCTCCCTTTCCTCCCGCTCGCCAGCCGCCTAACCACTCCAATTCCTCAACTACACCTTTCATAATATCCGACAATAGTGATCGGAGAGGTAAGGTTTAGAGTGACTACCCCGAAGAAGAATCACCCCTGAAAACGCTGCTTCTTCGCCCATTTGGGCCCACCCCTCGATGGCAAGAAGCCGGCCCTTTTTGAAGCGACCCCTTCCTCAAGTGTCTGTCCAAACTGCGAGCTGCCAAATAAACAAATACTACGTGTCCTCTAGGAGGAGGAAGGGCGGGTCGGGTCACGCGGCTTGCCTCTCTTCGCCGCTCGCCGCCAAAGGGAATAAGGGGGCACTTGAAGGGTGTGCATCAGGGTGCTTGCGTGCGAGATGGTGCACGGAGATAGGCGTGCGACCCGCCATAGAGGTGCTTCGGACAGCCTCCCTCTGCCACCAACCCCCGCATCGCTCCATGTCAACGGTCTCCTCACCGAGGGTGAATCTCGTGGGAGCAAGGGGGTAGCTCTGCTTCCGGCAAATGTAGTTTCTAGTATACTTTCGAAGAGATAATAATAGCTCTCACCTTTGTCATATTGCTTGGCGTTTTAAATAGATACAACTTTTTATTTTCTGAATTTACATTTTTTCGTGATGTTTCTAAATAGATTTTTGTTCCAAAATTAATTCTCTCCGCTAACCTGGATCCCAGAAGGTCACCACTGCCAAATATTTTATGGTGAAGTAATTTGCTAGCACCAAGAAAATATTTTCTTTTTTCTGAACTGAGAACTTCAAATAACCAAATACGAAAATAACATATGGTCTACACCATTGATTCACCTGGCCTTTTTTTCGTTTTACTCGTTTCAAAGTTATGTTATTATTTGGAAAATTTTCCGCAAATTTAAAACAAACACTCAACTGCATTTTCCTATACCTCAAATTTGAAATTTTGACCTCGTCTTTTTTTTCAGATGTAAAATTTTCCTTAATAAAGCATATGTTTCAGAGTATATCTATTGCGCCCCCTTCATTGAGCTTTTCCTGCATCCACTACTGCAGTACAGCGACACTCATTGCACTGAGGGCGTGGTGACATTCACTTAAACGACTGTAGCACTACGATGTGGAATGCGAGGGGAAGCCACCGCAATTATCCTGAGGATTCCCAGCTGCTTCAACCATTATTTTTAAGACATGATGGTATTCTCTCGAGTAAAACATTCCGGAGGCAAATAAGTGCCCCATTAGTATATCCAGGCGGGGTCTACTCGAGAGGGTACATCGGTAAAAAGTTTTAAAATACTGGGGATAAGGGCGTGAAATGCGAGATCGCTCAGCACATGGGAAAGGCTAGAGAACTTGAAGGTGAAAAATGCGAATATCGAACCTCGATGTCATAGGAACTGGTGGAATAAAGTGATCTGAAGAGGGAGACTTTTAGATTGGAAGCGAAGCTGTAGGATCGTATACTCGGGCTCATTAACCAGGCAATGCCGGATTTGGGATAACGCTGAGAAAGAGCGCTGGATTGCGTGTTAAATGTCTCCTGAAGAGTCATTAAATGAAAGTCATTGTAAAAATAGAGACTGAACCGGTAAACACTGTAGTAGTACAGGTTTACATGCCAACAACGGATCACGATGGTGAAGAAGTAGAAGTTGTCAAAGAAGTAATCAAACAGGTAAGAGGCCAAGAAAAACTTATTTTTAAAGGTAAATTAACTCTGTCGTTTGCGAAGGCCAGGATGGATGATGACAGGAAAACATGGATTAGGAAATCGAAATGAAAGGGGAGAGAGGCTCTTAGAATTCTGCACGGAGCACAAATTTGTGGTTGCCAACACTCAGTTTAAGAGCCGTACGTGAAGAAGATACTGATGGAAAAAACAGGAGACAGAAGAGGATTTCAACTAGACTACATTTTATTGAAACAGAGATTTAGGAATTAGGTAAAGTACTTCGGAAAATACTCGGGGGCAGATGTCGACAGTGACCATAATCTTGTGCTAATGGAATGCCATCTGAAATACAAGAAATTAAGCGTAGTCATCAATTATTTAAATACTTGGAATAAATATCTAAATATGAAAAGTTGAGCTGTTAAGAGAGCAAAGTTGAGAACTGCTTGGAACCTATCTTCGGATTATGATGACGACACAATGCTTTAGAGTCGGGTTAAGGCAACGACCCTAATCTGTTAAAATTATATCCAGAGTAAGATGCCAAAACGCCTCCTATTAGTCAAATAAATATGATCTTCTCATAAATACATAAGAAGTCCTACCTTTACTGAATTCCGACCTAATGACGAGTTTTTGTGCTTATCAGCGATCCTTTTGAGAGCAGAATCGGCTTTCCCATACCTACCAGCTCCGATTATTTGGTCACGCTTCCGTTCCACGGTCGGGTTCGGCATCTCACAGCCTCCAGTATGTATCTACGAATCTCGTTGAGAAGGAAGGAAGGAAAGAGAACACAGTATCGATGGCCTCAAAAAGCCCCGTCTTCCGGGGGTATTCCCTCGCGTTGAGTGCCTCCATGGGGATGAAACGGACCCCCACTGGACGGACAAAGAACTTTAAGAGGTCGTGAGTGAGGGGGGGGGTTGAGAGTTTACGCCCGCACAAAGGGGTCCAAGCTTTGCGCACGCACCGGAAGAAGAGAAAAGAATGGTGGAACTGGGGGAAAAAAAAGGGAATTTGGGGAAAATTTCCCTTCTTAAACGCGGCCGAAGGCTTTCCCTTTCTGCTGCGCCTCAGGGGGTAGCAGTTGTTTCGCAATTTGTGCCCTCACTGAGGGAAAATAGAAGGGACTCTAGCTCCAGAGATACAGACAGAGACGTCGCGCGGGTCGACCTTCTGCCTTAAGAGGACACATCAAGGTGCACACACTATACTACCGTTTAATGACAGTTACGCCCTTTCGAGTGGAATTCTTGCCTTTATTCTCCGCAACCTGTTTTGTCAAACAATGCGGCGCATACCGGGCACGGTTATCGGATGGAAGAAATGGCCAGCAGTAGGTAAATTACCGCTTTAGTAGATTTTTGTAAAGGCAAAATAGCTACTTATTTTTCGGGCGTCGCCCAAGTGCAAGATTTCAGAGGCCTTGTTCGGGAGCCACTCGGCTTCCTTAAGGCCTTGCATATGTCAAATCTTTCTCCGAAACAACTTCCCAGGGCATTCATTTTAAACAGACCTTGTAGAGTTTTATCCATGATAAAATATAAACTATAAATGGCAATTTCACTCTTCAATACAAAACTCCACTGCCCACCATGGTTCCGACGTTCTAGCTCATTTCCAATGTAGAAACCATAATCAGTAGTGGAGTTTTATATTTAAGTATGGTAGTTCATATTTTATCATGGATTTATTGCATCTCCGCCGAGTCAAGCCTGAAACGATTTTATTCGCTTATAGAGGCTGTTTATATTTTCATCGTGGGTACTAAATCCTGAGAATTCATTGCAGAGCATTTCATGATATTCCTGAAATCCTTCGTTCTCCTCAGCCATGCGTTCGAAGGGTTTCAATGCAATCTTTAATTATAAAGCATTCATTTTCAATAGATTTCTTTCAATATCTGCAGGCTTTTTCCACTTCATTTCTTCTCCTTGCATCTAAACTCAGATGATAAACAAATTGCTGAATCGATAAATAGTGCAGGTACCTACTTTGCACAATTTCGTACTTTTTAACTATAAAATACGCCGCATGGTGAAATAAATTTTTGAATAAGTCTTCTGTTTTTCTTCCATTACACCAATTACGGACATATTTCTTGAACTCATTTTACTATCATCAATGCTCACTCCTATGCCTCGCGTTTATTATGGTACAATACATTCGCAAAACGTATAATTATTGATTTAAACGCGAATTTTCAGAGAAGCTTTGTAGATAAGGAAACAGAAAATCAATTTTAATGGAGACAACGGACAAAAGATTAGCGATACCTAGCTGCCAGTAATTTCTAGAAGAAAGCAAGAAACATCTATCGGGATATTTCAAATCCACCCCCCTGATAATATCTTCATTGACGCGAGACGTAGGAAAGATTATTAGCCCTGACAAAGCCTCCGGCAGAGGACAATAAACTTTGGCGATATTTTAACCGTTGGCGTTGGGAAACCCAAAAGTAACTCTTTTTAAATTTGGACTCTCCCGCAAAAGTTTCAATACTCCGACGAGCGCATGTATAGTTTCTATATGATCTTAGTCATGATTATATCCCCTAGTAACATCTACTATAAGAAGGAAGTCCTCCTTCAACGGACTTGGATCTTCCCGCACCACGTTTTTCGGCGTTTCTTCTGAAAGACGACTTCCAAAGGGGGTGGGGATACCTCTCTTTTTTTTAGCTTTTCATCTATTCCCTTCCACGATCTTTCTCCAACATCCGCCCCTATTTGTCCTTCGTGTTTGTCCCTGAGTTGTCCTTGCGCATTCTCCGGAGAGTATCTTTCTATCCATAGCGCTCGCGTATTAAAAAAAAATCGCGGGAACCCTGTGAGAAAAAATGCCGACACTCCACGGTGTACGTAGCAACAGGGTATCAATGCATTTCCATGCGAACGCCGGAGAGCTGGTTGATCGCTTTCCTCACTGAAGAGCCCCGAGTTCCGCCAAAGGGCTGTTATAATGGCGGAGGCGTCATGCGATAGTGTCGCACACCACCCCTGAGAAACTCCTCGGTGAGACCGGGGAAGATGGAAGCTTTTTCATTCGGGGGGATACCTTAGATCGTGGAGATAATCGAAGCCGAAAGAAGAAATCCGCCCACTCTCAACGGAGCCGACTCGCCGACAAAGGTGCCGGCGCCTTTTGGAGATCTTCAAGCCCCATTTGACCGGATTAGCCTTCCGCAAACTTGGGGGACGGAACCTGTGCGGATCGTCGCTCGGTGTCGTGCGATCTGTTTTTTGTTATGTTTTCTTAATTAGGGACGGGCCGATAGAATCCGCAAACATCCCTGCCGAAGGCCTCTTGGTGATCCAAAGAACCGTGTGACATTCCGCTTGGCTACCTCCAGCTCGTAACAAGGATCACCTCTTGCCCCACGGATATCATGTAACTTTTTGCATGACATTTTAAGTATTTATACTCGAACAATCCTCGGATTTTGTCCCGCTACACAACGGCTAATTTATATAAACAAGTAATGCGTATAACTATAGATTCATGGCCTCGTCTTGTTACATTCTGATCGCCTGGAGTTCTAACAACTATTTTCCTGAGAGAGGATAATAGAATATGCCGCTATCAAATAGTTTCACGAAGTATCCAAAAGTTCATACTCTCACCTTACATAACTTAGAATACGATGAGTTAAAACTGAAGAAGCGATTGACTGGCTGAGTGGATTTAAGATGTATCCTACAACCGTTAGTGTTTAAGGTCAATTTCTTTTTCACTTTCCTTTTTCTAATGTATAAAAAAATACCCTGAAGAAAATAATGTGGGGAATGTTTCGTATATTAGTACCGGCATATGTTGATAAGGTTCTACCTTATACCCTATTATGCACTCGGAAATTTTTAACTTGATAAATAAGTTATGAACAAGTGTTACGACGAGAAATTGGTGCTCTCGGTGGTGGCGGGGTGAGGTCCTCGCCTGCCAAACCAAAGGTCGTGCGTTCGAGTCCCGCGTGGATAGGTTACCCGTATCTAAGGAAGGTTCGTGTACGCTTTGTGTTAGGAAAACCCCAAATATCGCTGATTTCGGTGGTGAGGCAGTAAATAACAAATGAAGTTGATGCCAATAAAACTAATAATATAAACCGAGCATCAACGTAAGTCAGAGACCACATTTGAGCTAAGCATCAACATTTTCGGGGCAGTTTCGGGCCCTGAAATGATGTCTTTTGCGCCGGGACCTCGAAAATTGTAAATCTGTGCAGAAAGTTAACATTCGTCAAAATTCAGACTCAGCGCTCGCACGAATTTCGGGAACACCTCACGAAAGTTCACCGATGCCATAGCAGTCGGCTCCACGCGGCGTAATCTCGGAAACAAAATTTTCCCGAAACGACTCGGTCGCTGTTCGATGGGGCGTGGTCGAATTGGGCCGTCCCCATGATAGGTCTCCGCCACCATTTCCCGAGCTGACCGTCCATTGTGATGACCGTTTGACCGGGCAGCTCGCGCGTGACGAGAATGGAAATTTTGGGCGAAATCGCGCTTGAATGGGAACGGACCGAAACGGACCTCAATGGTTTCAGCGCCGCTGTCAAAGACACCGCGGGATCCCCGCTCCTAGGTTGGCATATCGTACTCTATACATTTCTAGAGTTCTCGCATGGAAGTTGAACTACACCTATCCCTCGCGGGGTATCCCATGAAAGATATAATGCGTCGTTTCCATCCATATGCATATGCCGTCATCATCCTCTTCCTTCCTTTTATGATTTACCTCGCCTGTATCTTTCTCCCGTTTCCCTTCCGGGTCAATGCGCACGCCTGCCTCACGGTTTCATCACTTTGACGTCCTCATTCTATTCCCCATTCGCTAACACCCCATCCAGACTTCATCCCAATTTACCCCACGGCTTAGGGTAGCTCTGCTATTTAGAGGAATATTATTTGAGTGATAGCAGTATGATGCTGGGTTCGGTTCACTTAAACCAAAATAAAGTTAACAATATCAAAATGATTCTTAAAAAATACCAAGTATAAAAAAATCATTAGAAATAACCTTTTTGTAAGTTAGTGGCTGGAATTACAGTAGCATTTTCTCTTGCTAGCAAGATGTATATTTTGAATAGGATGCCGGCTTCTGTTAAGCATTTATTTTTACTGCCATTTCCAGCGGCACGATTTGATCAAACAGACCGCTTTCATCTCTCGACTAAATATAAAAGCTTATCATTATAACACCGAAACATCAAGCGTACTTCTCACACTTCTTTTCGGAATATCTCTTCGATATATGTTCGATCGTTAATAATTAAGACTCATAAATTCGCCTGCTGAGCGAAGAATCGCATCAAATCACTCCATTTGACCTTTTCCTCACACAAAAACCTCGATTGTGCATTCGGACCTCGATGATTTCACATTTATTTAACAACCGTCACATTCGTACGCTCGATAAATAGCTCTGGAAAATATCTCTTTATAACCCTTTTTTTTAGCCTCCGACCCGTGCGCCAATTAATCTCGAAGATAATCTCTTCATCCTCATCCGAATTCTCTTCACTCCCTTTTCGATTAATCGCTTTATCCATCCCTCACGATCGTATCAACCGCCGATGCGTGCGCCGATCGCCTCCACCCCCGCGCGCTCATTTCTTTCATCCATACTCATTTGATCAAGTTCCAGCCCGCAGTTTTATCTCGTCGGCGTTAAAGGGTACAAAGAAAAAGATGAGAAAAACCGGGAAGGGTGGCCAGCACATATCCACGCCATGAGATCGGCCAATGGTTCGAGCAGGGAGGAGAAAAAAGAAAAAAAATGAAGATCAGCGCCCGTGTCGAATCGTTTTGTTTGATTCGGGTGGACCTTCCAAAGTGCAGAGCAGTGTGTTTGGGCGGCGCGTCGGCTATCGCATCTGTGGGGATAGTAGGAGAAAAAAATAAATTACAATTTATGATATGGTCGATGATGTCGGAAGGCTTGCGTTATCGTTCATTATGATGTAAAGAAGAAAACAGACCGTGGAAAGGAAATTCACGCAATTTCTGAGGTAAATGATTAACTGATAAAATAATCTACATGCACTCACAGAAAGGAATAGGAGTAGTATCTTTTTTTTTAATTTTTTCTGTAATATATATTTAATATGTACTGCAATTCAATGATTTTAATAATGAATGTAACATTTGATTTAATGGCATAATGTTGCAACATTTTTAAGTGGCAAGGATCGTGAGTTCAATGATAAGCACCACAATTTAACAAGCAAAATTGGAGGCATTGGAGCCATTTCTTACGTATACAATTTCTATATATATACATATAGCCAACCCTGGATGGTGAAAAATCCGCACAGGCGTGCTTCGAACCCGCAAACTTAGGGTTAGTAAAAGAGGACTCACCCCGCCGCAATAAAGTATGCGACATCCTTTATCATATGCGCCACGATGTCGTGGAAGTTCTTCATATTAGTAATGAAAGACACTTTGTTTCTTCCACAAGTTTATAAAAATTTATATTTTATTACCGGTTTCGGCTATTACACCATTATCAAATACAGAAAATATATGGTGGGGGCAGGTTTATATACACTATGGTTGTTTATGCGGGGGTGGGGGGATGTTTGGTTGCTGTTGGTAATTACTGGAGGAGAAAGGAGGGGGGGGACACAGTTTGTCAAGTGGGTTGTGGGGGTTGGAGATTACGGAGGGTGATGAGTAATAAGGGGCATGGGTTGGGAAAGGTCATGCCATTAACCAGGTTTACATTTGTAGCTATCTCCAGGCATCCATCCATCTTCCTTTACTGGTAAAATGGAGTATTTCTGGGTCAAAACTACTTCGGTGGCCCATTTCCAAGAGGTACCGGGCGAAAGCTGACTTATCATATTTGTTCTTCCAACACGCCAGAAGATGGAACTGATCCACATATTTTGTTCGAGGTCTTCTTTTGCCATCCACTTGTCCATCGACGATTGTCTTCATCAGGCCATCATGTCTCAAGATGTGGCCTATAACGTTATTCCGTCTTCTTATTAAGGATTTCACGAGGCTTCTCTTCTCTCCTATCCTTCTTAGGACTTCCTCGTTACTAACTCGGTCGATCCATTTGTTCCTCATCATTCTTCTGTAGCAGCACATTTCAAAGGCCTCTATCCTTGCTTTCTCCGCTTCGGTCATTGTCCATGCCTCACTTCCATACAGGAGCATACTCCAACTGTAGGTTCTTATAAATTGTTTCCTTACTTTCATATTTAAGCTTCCCGCTGTTAGCAGGTATCTGTTTGCTTGGGCTATTCTGCTGATAATTTCTTTCTTGCTTCTCCCGTCGCTAGTGATCCTGCATCTCAAATAATAGAATGCATCCACCTCCACCAGTGTTTGCTTCCCTATTTTACTGTTAGCCTTGACTTCTCCTCAGCATACTAATATCTTGGTTTTCTCCACTGCAGATGATGCACTAGATAATGTTGTCGTAACAACAAAACGCGTCGAGCTCGAATAAAAACAGTGGAAATATTGATATTTCATTTAACTAACAACACGTACAGGAAGTTTCTTTTAAGCGTAATCATAGAGGCACACATGACAGATTTGTTTCGAATCGTTTCGTTTCACCGTAAGGGCAATCCCCGTTTTCGAAAGAGCCGCGAGTTTCAGGCGGCGCCGCGGTGTTCGCCTCTGTCGGGAAAGACGAGAAAATAAAAGAAAGTGATAATTTTTTTTGGACTGGACGCGCGAGCCATGTTATGAGAAGAGGCGAGTTTTTTTTTGTGAGTGAGAGGCGGGTGTGTAGTGAGTGCGCATATAGTTCCGCGGATGTTAAGGACCCATAAAACGCCGGGAAAATCGTCTTTGTTCTCCTCGCCCCACCCCCTCTTTCCAGATGGCGCGGATTTCGGTGGGGGCTCACAAAGACGCCGGTCCTTTTATGCGACGGGTGCCCCGCACTAGTTGCGCGGACGTTGGTTTACGAGGGGTGCGTGGAGGGGGGTGCTCTCCTATGTTTTTTTCCCTTCGCCACGGTCCGCGTCGTTTTACCGGAAATATCCGTTTCTCTCAATGCGAGGGTGCGATATGGACCTCGAGATATTCCAACCCTTTTTCTTTCATTTTTTTCGGTCTTTTCCTCTTTTTTTATCGACACGGTCTAAACTGAAGCTTGACTAATGCCCGTCCCTTTTACCCCAAAACCGTGCCGACCGGGTTTTGTGCCCACTGATGTCGGAGGAGAACGCTGATTTGGTGAGTAAGTTTCTAACACCGATGCCGGCTCAGTTTACGCGGTTGACGATGAGGCAGGGTGGGCAGCAGCAGTGGCGCAGCGAGGGGGGATTATGGGGATAAAACCCATCTCATCTCAGATCTCAGAGAAATTTTTAAGTTTAATCACTTAATTTTCACACATTTACTCACATATTTTACTTTATTGGGTTGATCTTACTAATAGAATGTGTTAAAGATTGGTTATTCAAAAACAAGGAGGTGGAGTACTTGATTAAAAAGTTTGAGTAAAGGTTATTCTCTGATATGTTGTTGTTGTATCGAGTTTTTTGTGTTCCAGCAAATCTGTTTTTTTCCTCATTTACTAATTTTTAGATTTTAAATTTACTTTCTTACCTCATCACACATCTTGTTTAACAAAGAGAGATGTTTCCTTAAAATGAAATAGATTGGTCATTTGAAATCAAGAAAATTATGTTTTGTGTTGATTTTGTGATTCATCAAAACTGCAGTGTGTTGTGTACTTTGTGTTATGTAGCTAATATCTTAAAAGAGCGACTTTTGAAGAGTCGGTTATCCCCAAACAGGAATTATCCTAAGGGGGACCTAATGTTCCTTGTTTTATGTAAAATTTTGTATTACTCAAGCTCTGTATTTTATATAAGGAATAAATTTCAATTTTAATAGTGAAAGGATTAATAAAATATACCTCAGAAAGCTGTCAAACACACCATTTTGAACCATTTATCTGAAAATGCCGCAATTAATCTCGCACCTACCGCTTATCCTGGTGGGTATACTATACCCCCGCACACCTTGTTATTAGTTGCACCTAATCCCAACCCAGCCTTAATTCCTAGATGCGCCCCTGGGCAGCAGAGGATGGATCTGATAGATAGAAAATGACCGGAAGAGTGTAGGATATGGTGCTTTCCTGGAGGATAGGGTGGATGAGGATTTCTTGATTTGATTTTTGATTCTGCTACTGCTCAAAACAAAAAAAAACATTTCCCTCCGTATCGTACATAGATTATAGCGAAATCTTTTCATCGTCTTAAATTCTCCTTATATTCTCTTTTTTTGGGTGAAAGTACATCATCGATTTAAAAAGTCTGCAATTATTTCACATCTATTTAACGAATCGTATATGCGCTGATGAAAGTGTTTTCAATTATACAATATATTCCTTCCATTTTTATGAAAATTATGAAATGCCTGACGCTGATTTTTCTTCAGTAATACTACCTACTTAATAGTTTTTTCATCATTGCAAAATCTCTTATGAGGAGGCAATTTTCGTTTTTTTCATATGCGAAAATATGCTGCCAAAAATTCTCAAACAACTTTCTCTCTTCATCCTCTACACTCCGCGATAAATACGTGCGCGATTGCTGCCCGAACGAAAAATTGCATCGGCAAAATTCATTACTCCCCACTCTCATTGGTAAAACTAAACGGTTATAATCCAACGGTTCATCGGAAATTATACCGCGAGATGCAAGCACACGGGCAAACTATGGTAACTGAAAATATATCAGTACTGCGAGAAAAACCTTAGTCATTCCTTTGAGGACCACCAGAGGGCCAGGGAGGAAGAGAGGTGGAGTTGGCTCTGTTCTGCTGTCGTGACGTCAACATTTTTACGTCCTTCCCACGCGCTCAACTTCGGAGGTGACGAATAGATCTCGCTTTTGAGCTAGGCGGCGAATGGGCCGGAGCCCATTAAAACACTCGGATTTCAGTTTCCGCTTGGCGGTCTTTGAAAAGGAGCTCGCGGGTTAAATAGAAAACAAAATAGAGTCGAAAAACTGGATCGAGTCGTCGTCAGCAAGATTTCAGCTAGCGCAGAAAACCTGTGGGCGAGGGGTTTCATGCGCGCGTTGACTTGGACTGGTTATTGCATAAATTCTTTCGCGACGAAAACCTCCGCTTCAACACTCCCAATCCATTCTAATGTGTAACATTTAGAGGGATTTTAGTGGAAACAGCTTTTTCTGTTCGCTGGATACCATTAAGTTTCCCATCAGAGATTAACAAACCGCAGTGGTGCACATGAATTTTTATTAAATAGTAAAGAAATAGAATTTTAAATTAAAGCAATTACTACCTCTCAAATTGGAAAAATTTCACATCCTTAAACATAAGCACCTTGGGAAAAGGTTAATTATTCCGAGATAATTTTTCATATCTATATTCTATGCATATATAGCTTCAATCATCTTACAACGTTGATTCTAGTTTAGGGAATATTAAATAGATAATCATTAATCTTACTTTTTTCTTGAATGATGATTCCACTTGTATCATTAGCTTGAATCAAATTATAATAACTGATCTCGCACATATCTGAGGATTCTTGTTATCATAGGATATCCATAGTCGAACGGTAACTGACCGAAACCGTCCTCGAAGAGCATCTTACATCATATATAACTTATATCTTTGATATAAATATTTTCATTTTCTATGCCCAATCTTGCAATTCGATCGGGAGGTCAAAATATATAACAAAAAACACGGACCAATTTTACCACATCACCCTATTATGAGATGATCTTTGAGATTTATATTGAAGTGAATGAAGCCAATATATTTCATGTAAAAGTATCTCATTTACTTCTCATAGTTGGTAGTATGGTCTATCTCATAGCTCCGTCAGGATACCTTCGCCTTAAAACCCTCATTCATTCCTAGGGGCCACGCTGCGGGTGCTAGTCTTAGTGTATTCGTCTTTCGGACAGGACTGGCTGTTGGCCCCGTGGAAGCTTTTGATAATATCGTTAGGCCTAAGACGATAATATCACCCTCCTTTTATTTCTCCAAGGGAGGATTAAAAACGTTAATTCGGGGGAGGGGAGGATAGCCGGGGGAGAGGGCTTATCTACTTTTCGAGTCTACTTGATGGCATGCAATACCTGTCATCGATAATGCGTCTCGAGAGACATGTGACTTTTAAATAGTTTCCAATTATTTTTGATCGATGTTTGCTGGGCTGGTGAAACAAAAACTTGCATCGGAGAGTCACCTAAATAATCATCTTTACATTCTTTTTTTCAGGGGATAAGGGGGTGGACGGAGCTACATTTGGAGCATATTTCTGTATGGGAGTGAGGCTTGAATGTTGACAGCAGCTGAGAAGTCAAGAGTGGAAGCATTCGAAATGTGGTGCTACCGAAGAATGATGAAGATTAAATGGATCGACCGTGTAAGTAACGAGGAAGTGTTAAGAAGAGTGGGAGGAAAGAGATGTCTCCTGAAAACCTCACGAAAAAGACTGCACAACACTTAGGTGGCCACATTATGAGGCACGGTGGCCTGATGAAAACAATCGTAGAAGGACAGGTGGAAGGGAAGAAGGGCTAGGGAAGGTCCCGAATGAGTTACAAAAAATAGGTTGTAAATGATGTAAAAGAGAAAAAATAGGTCACTATGATGATAATGGTGACGAAGAGAGTGGAGGCTACAAAGGACGCAGGAGGATTCTAATTTACTAAGAAGAGCCATTTTGAGTTGAGAATGTACTTGAAGTGCCACTCCCCACTAACTTATGCCCTTCTCTTCTTCAGATTAATCAGTAAACTATGTAAAGAATACAGTTTTAATGCAAAGGCTCGTATTTTCCATAGCTCTCCTCTCTAAATTTCAGCACAGATATTAGCTAACATCTAACAAGCTACAGAGGTAACAGAATTATTCCTTGGTATAATGGTCATTTAAATATAAAATTTACAATTTTTTTCTATGCGTCATAACGTCTGTTCAATGTATTTAAGGAGAAATAAATTGTACATCACTAGTAGGAAAAAGTAGCTCAATATTATAATACCAAGTCCGTACTCTCAAAATTGTTTCTGCGATAAAGTAGTAAAATTCTATTATTATACATACATTGGTTTCAAAGAATGCAAGCGTGAATCAGAGAATAATGTTCGGTCACTCTGACCAACACATTGCAGGGATATTGAGTGGAGAATCGGTGGTTCCCCTCCCCTGGAGGGGTGTGTGGATATAGATGTATCAAAGCCATCCGTTCGGGGGCCCTGGGGCTGTGTATCGTCCACTTTGGTCCACTCAATCACGCCACGAGAACAGGGCAGAGGCGAGGAATACCCTGTCCGACCCCAGATCATTCGTTTATGGAACACGTAAGTGGGGGAGCAGCCGCTCTTTCCCAGCAACTAATCCTCCACTCCCTGAATGACAACCGGTGTTTCATACATCTCCATTTATCGGATTCGGCATGATTCATAAGCACTGGTTTTTCTTAATTTATAATGCACTAATGCTTTCCTCTTTAGATTTGTGCCAGACGAGGAGTTCTTCACATCAGAGAAATAACCCAGTTTAGAGCAGATAGTAGCGTAGGAGATCGATTTGTGTACACATCAATGTATCGTAGTGACTTTAATTTTTTCTGTTTAACTACTGTCATACTTCTCTGGCTAAACATTATTTTTATGATAATTTTTCTATCATATCCTGATGAACCAATATTTCGGTTGCAATATGGAATATTTGTCTGGAATCTAACATTCGTAATACGCGATAGACACTATATCTAAATAAGAACGGATTTTTCGACTCTTCCTGAAGGCCGCTTTACACATGGCACGTCATTGCGAAATCTGACGTATGTACGAAGGCGCAATCAAAATTGCGTCATGTAAAGCGGTGACTTGCTAGAACACATGCGAGAATGCGTGGATGCGAGACGGCAAAATATCCCCTGCTCTAATTCCAAGCTCGCATTCTTGCAAGCTCAACATGTTTTCAGTGCCAACCAGCGCAATAACGTGCCTCGTGTACAACGGCCTACAGAGAAGTGATAATAACTTCCCTCAGCCGTGAGTTGAATTTAATTGATTGCGGGGCAACCTTGTTATTTGATATCGCTTTTTCGTTTCCGCTCGGCAGAAATTGGATTTCCTCCGCGATCCAATCCGCAAATCGTAGCATCGCCCATCCCTCCCTGACCTTTCACATTCCCCTAACGGAGCTCACACGAAACCTTCACTCCAGTCATATAGATCCCATCCTAACCATACACCAGCCTCCTCTCCCCCACCCCCATTTCCCATACACACTTTCCCGTCAGAAAACTCCCCCCATACAGCGAAAAAGTCCCTTTCTTTGTGCGAGCGTGCGGCATTGAGGGTCCTCACACGACCCTCGCCTTTTTCCCATAGACCCTCAATTCCTCGAAGAGCCCCTGAAACGAAAGAAGCATCCTACTCCATCTCTTTAAGTAGGTAATTGAGAAGATCCCTTCTCACCATTCGTCAAGACTAGAGATTCCTTCCTCTCCTCTCTCGAGAAAATCCGTCGATATCCAGATACCTCGTCTTCTATTCTCCATTTTTCCTCTCTCAGACGAAGGGGCAAACGCTCTACATATGTATCTATACATTTGTACGTATGAGGATGTCTGTTAGTATGTCCGCTATGCATTTCCATACGGCTCGACGGATTGCGACCAAAGTTAGTAAACCGTGCATCTCATACTCCCAAACCCTTTAATGCTACTTCCAATTGTGTCCGAAGCGTTATTTGTGTCGTTTTCTCATTACAGTCTGTTACGTCACGTAATATAATTTCTGCTCCTAGACATCCTGACCGGTAGGCACACCTCTTGACACTCAAAAGGTAAAACATAGCTCAAAGTATTCTATACTTAACTATTAATCCTCTCGGTGCAAACCTTTTTGCTGGGGTATGCGTTCACCCCACGATTTTGGTCTAACTACATACGGACATACAAAACGATCAATGCTATGCAGCGGGATATAAGCTGATTCCGTTCGCGATGTACGGAAATCATTTTTCCTTTGTTTTCAGTTACGTATGTATACCATCATCTTACCCGCTTTGCTCCTTTACCTAAAAATCCTGTCATGTGACCATGAATTCCAAGTTCCCCACTTCTCTGGGTAGGTACTATCCTTCCCGAGCAACGCCGGGTGGCCTGCTAGTAATATATACCTACATATATATGTTTACATACATGCCATGTGTTCCCCCAAAAATTCTTTCCTCACTCGCACGCTCCCCCTTACCATTCATATTTCAAGCTCCCTCTCTCTCCCCTTCCTCCTCTGAGAATCGTCCCTTCTACGCTCGCATGAGCTGTCTGACTGATCTGGCTGCGTGAGATTTCTTCGACGGGCAGGGGGGTTGGTGTTACGGGTGCAAATGCTGCCGTGCCTATATGGAGAAGTCGGTTCCTTTGACCTCTCGGTCGTCTGCCACCAATTTCACTCTGTATTCCTTCCACCACGATCCCTCTCCTCGCTTGGCCACAGTATCAACCCCCTTGCTCTATTTTTTACTCATGAATACATGGATGCGTCTTTAACATGGACATATTTCGCCATACTCTTTCTTCCTCTCGGGAATGGAGGAGTAAGAAGGAGTCTATTCATTTAATTAAGAATAATATTTCCCATGGCTATATGGATACAAGAGTCACTTAATGTCTTTTAGCTAATTCTTCCCAAGTTTCTACGTGGACCAGATGTTTCGACCTTCCACCTCTTCCAAAAGTAGGTTCAAACCAGAAATGGGTGAAGTAAGTAACAAAATAAATAACTGGACTCAGTACTCGGTAAGAGTTGTTCTTCAATTTTTTTCATTGGTTATTTGTTAGAATTACTAAAGTTATCAATCCGAAGTGGTGAAATTTAGAATTAAATTATAAATTATAATATTCCTGAAAGTTCTCTTTGAGTAACGCGAAAGAATTTTTTGCTGTTATTTCTTTAAGAATCATTTTTGCACGAACGAATACTGAAAAGCTTTTAAGGTACATATAAATCCCTTCACATTAATTACGATCACTTCACAATAGATAGCGCCGGAGCCATCAACACTGAAAAGTGGAATTGTAGAAAAATTATTCGCCAAAGGTGTGCGTGATTTAACGAAGCGATCTTTAGATCAAGATTGTTACGATCACGTTCACATAGTAACGAGTAGATTACTAGATAGAGGGATGTATTAAATTATGACTAAATATTTACGCACCAACAATTAATAATTCTCAGAAATCCAGTGACGTACCTCCTCCATCTCGAATATCTTCAGAGGTGGATGTTTTATAGACTTGTCTTGGCCTAAATGAGATTGTCGCTTTTTGATTTGTGCATATTATGCATTCATACTTAGCCGTCGCGTTTTCGCGCGCTTGAAAACTTTCACTTTTCATTTAATCGCGAAAAAAAGATATCGTCTAATATAAGACATGGTCTCAGGCGTTACTTTGTGGAATTGCTTCATGTTAAATGAAATAGAATAACTATGTTTTATTCCACACTTTATTTTAAATCGTACGACCGTTTTCAACCCTCCACCCTTAATCCCCCCCGTTGTTCCTTCGCCCCCCCCCTTTTTTGATCCCCCTCTTCCACCCATGTTTACCTATTTTATTTATTAATTAAATTATTCAAACACAGCCATAATGGCCTTTACATTGAATACAAAACATAAAATCTGCAGCTTTAACAAATATAAACTATAAAAAAAAACTATAAAAAGGATATAAAAAAGAAAAAAAAGGGATTCAGTAGATGGCTTTTCGAAGTTGCCTCTTGAATAATCTTATGGGCATTGAAAGATCCAGGGAAGGGTGAGTACTCGAAATGGCATTGAAGGAGGATTTAAGAGCGTCCCACCCATCTAATTGTACCTGATGATAACACTAAGCGTTGAAACCGGTCGTACGATTTAAAATTAAGTGTGGAATAAAACATAGTTATTGGTGATGGTTTTCCGGGTTTACACCGCGTTGATTCAAACCCGGAAAACCATCACCAATCAACTCACCGCGGAAGTCTCCGTAATAAAACATAGTTATTTTATTTCATTTAAAGATATCGTCATTTAAAAATTTAAAAGCGTGAAATACGTACTCCAGGAATTTCAATCTTTCAATTTAATATAAGACACGGTCTCCGAGGTTACTTTGTGGAATTGCTTCATTATAGAATAAAATAAAATGAAATTCCTTTGCTTAATTCCACACTTTATTTTAAATAGCACGGCCCGGGTTTCATCATCTAATGACCCGATGATAGCATTAAATGCTGAAACCCGGAACGTGCTATTTAAAATAAAGATTGGAATAAAACAAATTTATTTTATTTTATTTTATTTTAATCTATAATCTTTCAAGTTTGGCAATAAAATAATATGAAGAAACCACCCTATTCCCTTTTCATCTTCATTACAGTTCTCAGTAATGTTCTTTCCTCCCCAACTATTTCCTGCTCCTCCTCATTCCTCACCTTATCCAACCACTTCTCTCTCTCCACCCTTCTCCACACCCACATCTCAAAGGTATTTATCTTTTCCCTATCTCCTCTTCCCAAGATTCATGTTTCCCATCCATATAGCACAGCACTCCACACATAGAATTTCACCGTTATCCCCCTCAGTCCTGAGGTCATGCTGCTACAGAATACATCTCTCTTCTTATTAAATGCTACCTTTCCCATAGCTACTCTTGTCTTTATCTCTGCCTCACTCCTCCAGTCTTCAGTCAGCACGCTTCCTAAATATCTATACCTTCTTACTTGCTCTATCTTTTCCCCATTGATCATAATAATCACATTTCCGCCATAATTTACTCTCATAACTTTCGTTTTCACATCATTTACTCTCATTACAGTGAAGTTTTCTCGGGTTTCACACCGGGTCAGGTCCTCCATTTCTCCCTCCAACGTTTCGATGAACAGCTCGCCCATCGTCTTCAGTGATTCAGGAATCCAATACCAATTCCTCGAAATCTCGGGGTATATATACGTAATTCTGAGGTTGAGGGCGGTTCAGCGTCTCCTGATTGGCTGCCAGTCCCCTCGTATTTTTACTCTCATTACTATTCTCACTATTTACTCTCATTCCATAGTCTTTCACTCCTTCCTCTGAAATTTTTATCATTTTTTGAAATGCCCGATTTTCATCGGCAAGAATCACCATGTCATCGGCAAAACTGATGCATTTTGTCTCGCGTCCTCCAATCCCCTTTTTCACTTTTCACGGTTTTACTGACCTTCTCGTCTACTTATGTATATATATTAAATAGGGTGGGTGAAAGGAGGCAGCCCTGCCTTACACCCCTGCCCAGTGCCCATGCCCATCCATTCTGTCAAGTTTCCATTAACTTTCACCCTGTATATCGGATGAATACAGAGACGTATTTCCATTGTCATAACCTCATTACTTAGTTGATTCCAAGGATCCGTTACGGATACTCGGGATCCCAGTTCGAGTGCAGATCAAAGGAGAGAGATTATTCCTCGATGATGCGCATGCGCTTTATCCCATAAAATACCATGGTTACCCCACGGTTGTTTTCCCAAAATACGTTAACCCACGTAATTCCCATGAAACGTCATCGCCATTTTGGAATCATCTCCTGAAGTGCTTGCATTCCAATAGCTGTCGTTTCGCTTCCAACTCGAGAATTGAATGTTTACGCCCACGCACACACTAATGGCCATGAATATCTTTTCACAAAACCAACCGCTCCTCAAAACCAAAAATATGCGCCACCTACGTAATATACCCGCCGGTTCTTCATAAAAATTTGGTGGACCACCCAGGGTGAGTCTCTCGCGTGGTCAGTGCGGCCCAATGGGGCCCAAAGAGGCTCTTGAACAAAAGAAGAGCGGGCACGCGATCGTGGGTGAAGTGGGAGGCCCCCCCTGAAGAAGGTACTTGGGCTATTTTGACGGATACACCGCACAAAAAGCGGGTTATGGGATGCGCTAATTTTTAACGAGCCGCCTGTCACTGAGGGATGAGCTAACAGTTCGGTTCCTCTGGTTGTGTTGGCTGAGCCATGATCTAATCATCTTTTTGAGCAGCCTTCAATGAAAATTTTATTACACAACGCAAAATGAGCTTTACAGGGGAATGACCTAGACAACATTAATAATGCTACCGCTGAGTAAGAAAATTCTGCTTTAGAATTATGCGAATCAGCAAACAGAGTTTACACAACTTTGTGTAATACCCTATCAAATCTCGAGGCAATAGGTAACCTAAAAGTCAGTGCCGGATCTTGGGGTTGAAACAATGTCTACTAACACATCACGTTATCGGGGGGCTATAGGCCTTTGGGATTCTCACCATAAATTTTGGGGGAGGGGTATCATGACCTAGATACGGGAAGTATGGATTACTCCCTGGAATGCCGCTGGTAAGGATGAGATGTCATTGCTTGCCAGTCGAACCGCTTCTCGGAGATTAGTATGCATCTCTGTCCACTCAGGGCAATACAGCTGTTGTGCAAATTGGTTTTGGATCGTGTAGCCATATTCGATTTCAGAATCGAAATCAGGTACGTGAAATTTTTTTCGGCCGACAACACCACGGTCGAATATTTCATTAAAATTGCCCCGTCGAGATTCAACGCATATTGATGTTAATTTTTCATTTGTTGTAATGGTCATCCTTTTTTATTATAAAACATCGCGCGCAAACTTTTCTATAGCTTGTAATAAAAGAATCCAAAAGACTAAAAGTGCACCAAAATGTAAGTTACTATTATGGCTAATGACTGCCTTACAAGTTATTCAGAAAATGCCTTTCGGTGGATAAAAAGTAGACCTATTAAACAAAAAGTAATGGAAGTAATTCTTGGTCTGGCAATCAGGGGCGGATTCATCATCAATTTAGGAGGGGGTATATGACCTGGGTGCGAAGAGTATGGATTACTCCCCGGAAGATAGGGGCGTTTTTACAGGAAGGAGTGCTAGACTCTACAATAAATACAATACAAGCTTCTATCACGTTTGGGACTTGTAGCCATGCATTTGCATATACACTTCATTTACTTCTTTACAAGGATTCATAAACTACTAATTATTTTTATTGATATGATTTATGAGGGTCATGACCTCTATAACCCCCATCCCCTAAATCAGCCCCTGGGAATATACCCTAAGTAAATAATAAAAATATTTTGGTTCCAAACACAATTTTGTTTAATTTTGACACTATCTTTAACATCATAAGGAGAAGCTGCTTTCTTCGTGCAAACAGTTCAAATGATGACGCCGAGGCGTTTAAAAATTATTGAGATCAGACGCGCAGCCAAATCTTATATGGGGTGTTCACCTGATAGGCTTAATAAGTACATTTTTTATATTACGGTACGCTTTACTTAACATTTCATCTTCCAAAAGTGGAATGATGCACGGGTAAAGTAGTAAGAAGAAATTCTGATGAGGGCTGGAGATAAGAATCGTAAAATAAAAATCTTTAAAGGTATTATTTGGAACATTGAAAGCATGGTGAAATTATTTATCCTAATAAAATCAGTAAATTTTATTTGATAAAAAATACTCAAATTACTACTAAAAATATCTCTCAATATGGACTTTAATTTTTTTCAATGGATGGACGGTCGATGAATAGACACAAATGAATGAATACTAAAGTTGTTAAATAAACTATCCATTTCAGTTACCATCATTTAAAAACTTAAATACAGGGATTACTCGTGGTTGAATATGAATTCTCTATGCATTCGAATTAAAAAAAAATAGAATCTCCGTATTTTGAACGGTCGCCAGAAGCAAAACCGCATCGCCTCTGTGTGTACAATCGGATGTAAAACATTGGCGCAGCAGTTTGTCTGCCATTCAACTCGGTGTTTTTTTTGCGGATCATGAAATCAAAGAGAATTCCCACAGTTATAATTAATCATACGCTTCAAACCACAGAATGTTCTTCAACCTCCGACAGTCGTTTCAAAACGACAAGAACATTTTTTTCCCCTCGGAAAGAACTAATGGGATTTAGCCCACGTTATAATCGCACCTGTACGAACAACGTTAAACTCATTACATAATTAGCGATAGAGTTAAAGGCGACTTTTTGATCCCTCTGACCGGCTGTACGGTGTTGAAGCTAAAGGTTAGCTTTCGGAAGCCTTACGAATCTCACGCCGAGGACGACACGCAACGGAAGCCCGACTTGTGCCGTGAGAAAGTAGTCAGTCGTTCATTATGGTAATCAACTGAAAATGAGAAACCAACCAAGTCCGTAATTGAAAGGTGAGTTGAATTTGACGAGACGATTATGTTTCAATCCGGTCTCGCTGATGACTCGGAAGGTTTCTCCATTATCTCGCGAATGTTTCTAGTTCGATAGGATGTTAGAAGAACCCCATCAGGGGATCAACTATTATCGTAATGATGATTAATGATTAATTATGCACACCTCCACGCTTTATCATTATTACTCAGTCCAAGCAACAAGGCAACAATCAGGCAACCTACCCATACGGGACTCGAACCCGCGACCTTCGGTTTGGCAGGCGAGGACTTAACCTCGCTGCCCCCGAGGCCGGCGAAAACACCTCATGCCGTTTCTGTGAGAAACAACAGTACACGTACGTACAAATTACGTATTACCAGGACATATTTCGTGAAAGGTTGCTTATGGCAGTGTTGGTATAAGAACGTGAGGTGCATAGTTGTGGCTTTTTCCGAAACATGATTGACGCGTTCTTACTGAGTCGTCTATTTTATTTGTCGACGTGCTAATATTCAAAGAGTTTAGAAGCGAGAAAAATCGCTGTGCGTATCCAAAGCCAAATGTCGTGGTATTCAGGACTGTATTATAGAAATGGGCAAAAGTATACGTTCACTGAATTTCACTCAGTTGCGAAAATTATAGCTAAATATATTCTAGGATGAACATATGATAGAGTTAAATAGAGGTACGTAACAAATAAAAGTCTGCTACTATGAATATTTTGTTGAACCTCTTCAATGCTTCAAAGACTGTTGAGAGAACCAGGAAAGGGTTGGTAGACAAATTGGTGCTGAACAAGATAGGACGTCTGTAAAATAAAAGTGATCTCTGGCAGAAAGAAAGACGGAATACAGCTTGATGGTAGTCTGTGGATGTTATGAAAGGCACGGGAGGAATGTGAATAGAAAAGAATGGGAGTATTTCAGAGGATGGATAATTACCATTTATGGCAGTGCAAATGAAAGAAACATCATAAATATGCCTACGGTTTGATAGCGATGTGTTGCAATTTAATTGAAATGATGAGGATGTTAGGCCAGTTTTCTGAGCCGACTGGAGCTTTACGCATAACAACAGTCATTTTACTTCCATTACACAGAATTCACACCCCAATTAATCAAACAGTAGTTTGGCGGCCGCCAGTGGTTATTTGTTGCTCACACTGTAGTGTGCGATTCCTTCCCTCGACGAAAAGTTCTCCTTGAACGAGAAAATGAGCCCGATCTCTCATGACGTCACCAACTCAGGACATTGGGTGCATAATTTAAGAATTTTCTTAACTATGTACTATAAAACTCACTTCCGATTAACTGAATGACTGACTTATACAAATGTTTAGGGGGAACGAGACGAGATAGGACAAAAACTCCCAGAATCGACCCCCACTAAAATCGTCTGAAACCCTTGGAAAATATGTCAAAACGCTAAAATGTATGTCTATTCACAATCAACCTAAGCTTATATATCACCGACAAATAGTATTCTTAAGGAAAAAATTGTAAGAAATGCCATATGAATGAAATACTCCGCCCATTTTTACGATTTTTGTGTGAGCCTGAAGTATTTCCTCAGCCTATGGCCTTTTCTGATAACTCTGCCGGTTCTTACAATACCTGAGGCGAGCGAAAGTGATTTTTACAGTTACGAGAGCATGGCTGCATGACCAAGATTTCTTTCGTCTTTAATTATCTTCACATCACATGTAAAGAACTCTTTTAATGATTTCCGAATTCGGGTCTTCGTGAACGACCCCGTCCCCGCACCCGCCGCCGCCAATGTCGCAGTGAAGTGAGCAGACGTTCGCTGTGGTTTCTTCACTGCCGCAGGACTCGTGTGCGAAGCGGTTCCCATCACCCCACTATCTCTTGAATACGTCCCTCCCTCGCAAATAGATCCATCCTCACCTGTCCTTACCTCCCGTTTACCGCGAAGTCGATTGAAGTCAGCCTTACAGACTTCTCCTCTCTCCATTGGCATATTCATAACCAAGAACTGAATTTATTTGCTTACGAACGTGTGATGAATGATGTCCTATCTTTAAATATGTTCAACGATTCACCATCGACATATGTTTGACTGGCTGGCAAAACATTTTAATGTGCAAACTGATGAACGTTTGAGTGGCAGTAAAAACTGCATCGAGTAAAGTCGCAATTTTTTCTCGCGAGCACCAGAGTACATGGCATCAAAATATCCCCAATGAATGCCCATACGACCGAAATACATAAAAGGATACAATAAGACGTCTCATGTAAAATCGATGGTGAAAATACCCATTAATTAACGTGGAGTCAACGGAAAGCTGATTCGTGTTTGAATGGAATACATGTAAGATGAATGGAAAGAAATGTACTCTGGTTTCCTACCCGATTTTTTCGCCTCAAAATACAATTATTCAATAGAACTTTGCGCATTGCCGCATTTAAAATGCATTAGAGTTATCCATCTTTGGGGGCTTTCAGCCTGAAATGAACTGCTCCCGCACGTGGTGCATGGCGCCCGGCATTCAATTAGGTGCATTCAGCCGTATCATGCGATCTCCTCTTATGAGTGAGCAAGTGAGCTGTGCCACGTCACGGAACTTAGCAACAGTACTGATAACTCACTGGTTTTGGTGAGTCCCACCCGACATGAGTCCGGGTTCAAATCCCAGCAGTAGCAGAGATATTTCGGAGACTACTCGAATGCTTCTTACAGGCAAACAAGTTCAGCACAGCGTCCTTAGGATGAGACGTTAAGCCGCAGTCCTCTTAACACCTGTCTTTAGTAGTGGGCTAATGCCGACGCCGGGTTTCTCTCTACCCTTTCCCCATTACCGTCATCCCAATACCCTTCCATCATAGCGCATGGCCCTAGTTGACAGTCGCCTCCTCCAGACCAACGTTAAATCCTATGAATGAAAATGCGGATTTCGTCATGCTAGAATGTGAAGGAGAGGAATGATGAGCAAAGTACGAGGTAAGCGATCAATAGTGGCGCGATTGTATCTCATTGCCACTTTGTGTGAGTGGCTGAAGAAGTTATCTTCCACCATTTGCACAATTCATGGATAAATAATTTATTTCATCTCGTCATGAATCTTTCATTTGAATATTGGTGTGCCAAATTAGCTCATTTAGTAGTAATAATATAATATTTTGATATAATTACTCCAGAGTGGTGTGAATGTCTCAGAATTAACAAGTATGTATTTAGTCTACAAGCATGCTTATACGTTTTTAACTCATATGAGGAATTAATATCCTATTCTACGAAAAAATATCTTTGAGTATTTCGTCGCCGATAACTCAAATAATCGATAATGGACCAAAAAGAAACGGAATCATGTTGGCCTTTCGTTAAGAGACGACTAATGCAGACCCAGGGTTTCTCTCCACCCTTCCCTTACTCCGTAAAATGACCTCAGTTGTCGGTAGCCTCCTCCGAATACCGCACCATAAGCCCCACGAACCACACTCGTGCGATCGCTCTCTCAAATGGACCCGGGGCACGCATCCCACAAAAGGAAGAGAGTCCAGCATCAGGCCGCTGGCCGCTCTTCCCATCTTTGCCACCCCCATCGGCGAAGACGGAGAGGGTGGGCGGGGTGCGGGTCACGCCCCGGCGATGTATCTCACGCGTGCAGCTCTCCTCGTAAATTTCAGGGCCGTCCAGGGGCGAGGGGGACACGAGAAGTGCGGCACGCCCCCTATGTGGGGTCGTGGGATTTCAAGCAGGGGCGTGCGGGAAAAATTTGGGGTGGGTTCAAAGTTCAGTCGGGGTTACGATTGCCAACTTTATGGGAAATCAGGGGTTCGGGAAAATTTTCCCCAGAAAACTTCATCGTTCTACAGACGTGAACTTTTTTTTCTAAGCCTTGAGAGAAAACGCTTTTCGTCTAAATAAATCACTGAGCAACAACGCATTTAGAAATAATTGTTTAAAATTTATGTGTTGTAACTCAATACCTTTCGTAATGTATGATTGGTTTCGAATCGCCTTTCTAACGTGAATCATTCTGCATGCACTCGAAGATTTCAATTCATGACGCATTTTATCAGTTAATTCATTTATTTTTTGTTATGGCACACTATGCTCCAATCAGGAGGCTGGTTGATATTGGATAGGTGAGGGTAGATCTCAGCCCAGTCTAAGCCGTGGGCGTGTGATTTATTTTATTCAGGGAAAAGGGACCAGCTACTTTCCCTGTGCCACCTGGAATCATGAGCAGTGGCGCCGACTCCATGGGGCCTGAGGGGGCCCGAGCCCCCTCAAAGATTCGTTTGGGGGGGCGGAGCCCCCTCAATAATTGAAGAAATAATTAAGTCATATTATGCTTTGTGAAATCACAAAAATATATTGTTAATTTTTATTTCCCATGTTTGACGATTGTTACCTTTTAAAATAAATTCAACCATGTGTTAAAACAAATAATTACAACGTTAAGCAGGTTAACTGAATCAAGTGATGTGAATCATGATAGTGTTTCGGTGCTGCGACACACTTTGAATTTAACCTCTTCCCGGGGCAAGACCTCCGATATGGGCCCCCCCAATATTTTTTATAAGTCGGCGCCCCTGATCATGAGGATATTTGTTGGGTGGGTCGCGAAGGTTTCATAGGGAATCTGAATCCGGTATCCTGCGGTCAGCGCCTAACAAAATACTAACTTCTAGTCAACCACGCTCCTCCTTGCTAAATATCCGATGTAAAAGGTCACTGCTGGCTGTGCTTTTTTAATATTTGGTTAATAAACCAAAAATTCCTGCAGACTGCATATAAATCCCGAAGCAAAGACTGATAAGATTTTAAGAGGGTTACAAATAAATTCAATGTATGAAGGGTGGCAGGGGCGAAGGGGCCTGGTCTTTCCTGCGGAATTAGGAAAATTTGTGCGTTGAAGCTAATTACCGCCCCCCGCATAGATGTACCGTATTATTTCCTCTTTCAACTTATATTTAGAACGACGTACTTCATTTTTTAATCAAAAATCCAACTCTATTATAAAATATCTCGTAGCGTTTCTATTTAAATGTGTTCAACCCGACCTTAAATTTATCTTGGACCCCGAAATATGTAATCTTTGTACGCTCCTGACGGGAGAGTTGGCTCCCCTGTTAGTAGTTTGGGGAGAGGGCCGAGGGTTGAGTGGGGGAAGTCTTCAACCGCCCCTGGTGCTTCCGCAACTCCCACGTGGTGGTGTCAATAAAGAGCATTTGTCGCCTCGCGACGTTTGGCATCTCCATATAATCCTCCGCCCATCGGAAGCCCCAGTGAGCGAAAGTTTCGCGCTCCTCCCTTGGGGAGGCGGTTGGTTCAAGTACTGGAGGGGTTAAATGGGGTAAAAATCCCTCGACCGCCCCAGGGGGGGCACACGTCAACTCCAAGGATGCGGCACGTTCGGTTAAATGAGTGCGCAGTCATGTAACAGGGATGAAGTTATAACCCGTCGAACAGCCGGCGTGTTCCGCCAAAAATACTTCCACGTCAGGGCAAGGGGTGGTAGTGGAGATTATGCGACTCCTCTGAGTTTTCAGCATGGTATATCATGTCAAGACGGAGGAGGATGATAATGAAACGACTTAAAAGCACAAAATGTACTCTACTTAAATGTAAGCAGTGGCGTAGCCAGGGGGGGGGGGGTTTCCGTGGGGTCCGGAACCCCCACCGAAATATAAAAACACAATTATGTTTCTCCATTAAAGATAACAAAATATTGAAAAATCATGAATTTACAAAATATTTTTTTAACAAATGAAGTTTTTTCAATTATGAAAAGCATCAAAGCATCAAAACCCTCTACTTAGTACCCTGTTTTTCAAAAAATTTCCCTCCTGATTTTGGACCCCCCCGAACGAAATTCCTGGCCACGCCACTGAATGTAAGTAATAGTGGCGGGCGTGACTTGATGGAAATCCTAGTTAGTAGGAGTTGAAGGAATAAATGCTTTGCTTTTTCCTTAGACTGATTTATTTTGTCCGACTATGGTTTCGTTAAATCTTGATTATGTTACGCTGTAATGAAATCGTAGTCGGACAAAATAAATCACTATGAGGAAAAAGCAAAGTTTCTTTCCTTCAACTCCTAGTTTCCTTATATATTTCATTCGTTCTGATCTGTTTCAATATATCTATTACCAGACGCATAAGTATTTAGGCCTCACTATGGGAATAGGTATTCCTAAGTCATAATATATTTTCATGCATATTTGTATCAATGTATCTGACACGTTTATCGTCCTTCGCGAAGTGCTTCCGTGGACTGGCATTAGTAATATGTTGCGATCGCACCTTGAATATGCAGGGAAAGTATGGGATCCGGTGCAGAAAGAATTAATTTACGAACCGAATAAAATACAAAGGAAGGCTGCGCGGTACGTCAAAAACTGCTACGGGCGTACAGACAGCGTAACCCAGATGTTAAGCGAATTAGGCTGGGAGCCGCTGGAGACTCGGAGGCTGCGCGCTAGGCATAGATTGTTTGAATAATTGAGAATGGATATCTTTAAGAGCGACACAGATAAATTAGTACTAGAGCCCCACTATATTTCCAGGTCCGATAGAAGCGATGAATTAAGAGAGATATTTTGCCGAATGGATAGATTCGTTTTCACCCCGAACCATTAAGGACTTAAATAAATGCCAGTCGTAATTTCGTTAGAGCATTTCCTTTACATGTGCAAATGGCTGGTGTCTCAACCCCCCCTGCCACACACCTTTTAGGCGGCTCGTGGGTTAGTATGTTATATGTAGATGTACTTTGCCATTTAGGTTTACTTCTGTTTTAAAAACTTGCTTTTATGTAGAAAACAACTTTATTTAAGAAACTTCTACCAATGTTACTAACATTCACTGCAGTAGCTACTAATTGTAAAAACATGGGAAGATACAAGTAATTTTTATATTCAATTCCTAGGTATGACAAAGCGTTTATCTGCCAATCGGTAAATCGAGAAACACATTCTTCTACGAATTATGAGAAATGGACGTTCACATAAGAAACCACTAATATTTCAACACTTTTTAAGTGATCATTAAGTGACATTTAATTGAAATAATAACCGAAATTCTAATTCTAATCTAAGTACATGATTGTTTATGGTAGTTCGTGAGCTAATGTTTTCTTTCCCAAACGATTTACTGCCTCGATGGTAAATATAATTTCCTTTCATTTAAAATTGACCATTTCATAACCATCCTCCGATCATTTAATGCAGTTGAAATCTGAGAATCGATTCACACAAAAATCCACTAAGGTTAATTATTCTGGTGTTGATAAGGAGCACTTTCTGTTAAATTTTAACTTAAAGAGAAAGCATTATATGTATTCGACACCGAGCAGTAAGTCAGAGACTCCGATTTGGTCATATTAATCAAAAGCATCACATTTAACTGTAAGAGTGAAACAGACGACTTGGGCGTGGAATGATTCAGCATAGCGTATCCTTCCTCAATTGCGGTTAGGAAGGTATTCCAACCAGATGCATCGGGGTTACCAAAGAACGAGTTCACTGGCTCAGTAGAGAGAGAACTTGGTAGCCCATCTGAGGTTTCTAGCGCGAAGTACGGTGGTTCTAAGCCTCTCCTTCAAATAAAAAGAGATTATTCAACCGCAAATACTTTCTCACCTCTTTTCTCTGTTAAAAGCTGCCTTTTTCACCAAAATCTCAGAAGAGCGAATCTTTACCAGTCTCAAAGATGGAAAAGTATAAGATTCATGAATGTGTGATTTAATTGCAAAAATGGTTTCCCTTGACACATATTTTATTTTCGTTGAGTCACAAGCTTGAAATTTTATCGACTATAATTTGAAAAGGAAAGTAGTCAGCCTCTTCTGTTTGCAGTAAACCTGATATCGTATGTATATTCCACATGTTCAATACCACAATGCATTTTGAGCCAAAGCGTTGATACTTCAACGATATTTGAGTAACACTGCTGTACTCCGTGAGGAAGTTGACTCCATGAGGCTAAATCGCCCAATGAACATTTCTGTTAGGCTTAAGCTCGCTGATAGTGTTTTCCTGATATTTTTTTATATACCGGTCCAGTTTGAAAAACGCGCGAGAAATTTAACATATTAATGATTACGGGCGGAATTTTGAAACACTACTCATTTCAGTAGCGGTTTTGCCATTTGAGAACAGTTTGTTTTCCTTTTTTTATTTTGCTTCAATTATATTCTTGTTTATTTTTCATTCTCCACTAAGGAAAGAAACGATAAAATTTGAGTTACAAGTTGAGTTTGAGTTGTCGAGCTGGTGAGTACAGATTTTTGTTTTCTTCCGCGATCAAAAAACGACCTTATCAAATACTAAGCCACCAGGAACACACTTTTATCAGCCAAAGTACTTTGCAATAACTATTTTTTCTACTATCATGTCCCACTCAAAGTCCACCAGTGCCTACGACATTGAATCGGTCATGATAGGCATTGAATCAAACGCTGCACCCAATTAATCTTGATTCTGCTTTCAAAGAATATTGGCAATTTTGATATTAGATGAAAACTTTGAGATGGTGTTAAAAATTATATAAGTATATCATTATTTTTAAGATAGTAACGTATTCCTTCTCAAAGTTTGGTCGGTATTTTCTATCAATTATTAGATATACTGCCTTTTGGTCAACACCTGACGATGGTCATTATAAAAACCATCATCGAGCTAACATTGTACATTTATCTATTATTATTTCCCTGGTAATGGTTTCAATATATATTCCGTTAAACGTTGTCCTAAATATTATATAATTTTTAATAAAAAACTGAACCAACTCTGAGAACAAAGATATCATAACTGCAAAAAATGTACATTAAAAAAATAATAATATTGTTTGACGAAACATAAATTCGTCCATTAAGAAATACCTGAATACGATTACTTCTTGTGCCTGCGATATTAAACAATCGATTGCTTTGGTCTAATGTGTTAAAAATAGGGTAACATTGAGTGCTTGCTTCAAAATCCCCGTGCTCGCATACGCTCCGCTCAATGCTATACCAAATTCCTTCATGTATAAAATGCCGAAGTCAGGACTTCCGCTCGGGACTCCGACATGTCTCATAACGCGATAGCAATCGCTTTACCGGGCGCCTCGCCACGCTCATATTTCCGTGGGAACCTGCTCGTTGAACTCGCCAAGCAGAAAAAACAACTCTCCAAGCGATGACCATATCTCCTCATTTTTCTTCTAAAAAAGAGGGAAACCTCAAAAGAGGCTGAAGATAATGCGGAAGTGAGAGGTTGGCTTACAAGACCTTAGAGCACAGGTGGGGAGGGACATCTTAGCTGTTCGCCTCCACACTTTGGGTGCCTACTAAATCAATTCATTCAACTTGCACCGTTTACTTTACCTTGGATAATAAAGCTCGCATATAATGAGAGTTCATAGATGATAAACGAATTATCTTGTATGATGTTGGGCACGATATGGTGGAAGTTCTTAATATTAGTAAAATTAGACATTGCAATATTTCCACTGAGTTTTATTACGTCACTACGCGTTTCGTCGTTGCAAACAACACTTGATAATGCTGTTTGTAACGACGAAACATTGTGTCACAATAAAACTCTGAGAAAAATAATTCAATGTCTAATTTTACTAATATTAAACGAATTAGTTTGGGAGAGAGACTCGAATGCTGCGCGCTAGGCTTAGATTGCTTGAGCATTTGAGAATGGATATCTATAAGAGCGACACGGAGAACATCAAATTAGAACCCCATTACATTTCCAGGTCTGACAGAAACGATAAATTCAGAGATAATTTGCCGAACGGATAATATGGGAATTCATTTTCAAACCGCAGGATAAACGACTTTAAAAAATGCTAGGGGTAATCCTGGTCAAGGCGAATGATTTTTTTCTGTGTGGATTTTTCGCACAATTTGTACATAGCAAGTGATTCCTTAAATATGTCACCGTCCTGGTATACTAAAATTAAGCTTAATTTCATTAGAGAATTTCCTTTTTATGTCTAAACGAATGAATTGCATAAACGAATGGTGTCCTAACACCCCCGACAGATGCGTGTTGAGTAGTATGTAGATGTAAATGAGTTGGATTCCTAATTGCACTCAGATTTTGACTTTAAGTTTTGCAACTTATAAGATTATCACGCCAGAGCAATGAATTACTAACTTGAACGCTTAAAAGCATAAGAGTAGAAGAATGTGTCGAACGATAGGTAGCATAAACTTATACATTTCTTGTTTGGAACTTTTTTCGAATGGTTTCTATGAATGGTAATCAAGTTTTTATTTATTTATTTATTTATTTATTTATTTTGTTAATTTATTTACATACCACCGAAAACAGCTCGCGTTGGCCTTAACATCGGGGCTTTTCAACTATTTTTAGCAAATACACGTTCACGAACAACCATGCCCTGGATAGCGGAAACCTACCCAGGCGAGACTTGAACCCGCGACCTCTTGTTTGGCAGGCGAAGACTTAACCCCGCCGCCACCAAGGCGACAAAAATTTTGATCTTCCTCGGGACTGGAACCCGTTACGTACACTATTCCCATTACTAGACGAGTGCCCTAACCCACCCGACAACCGCGTCAGTTAATTTTTTATACAATCTTGAATTACACGATGTTTAGCGACTCGTACGACGTTGATGCGTAGTTTTCCGCGGCGTTGTCTAGATGATGTCTCCATGTTCCTGTTCTCCATGTCGTCACAAAGAAAATCCACGCGGTGAAACCCAGGAACATGGAGACATCGACTCGTACGACGTTTAAAGCTGTTTGTCCCTTTTACGACTAATATCAAACATCAATAAAATCTAGGATTCGACGGTGCTGATAGGATGATGGTAAGTTTGGGAAATACTATCCAATCGAATGATATTTACTATGGAGTTAAGATATTATTCTTATACGGTAGTCCAACTTTTGTTCCAAAAATTTGCCCACACCTGACACGAAAAAGAGACAAAATTTGAAATAAAAATCTCACCCATTTGAGATTAATTGTTTCTGGTATTTATAATCGCACATTTTCGTCCAAACTTAATTGTTTAATGTCCTTAAAAATCAAGAGTATTAAATAATATTTCGAAAAGGCTGGGTACCCAAGAAATACAGTTTTCGTAGTAACCGCCAAGGCACCCAAAACTGTTTGCGTTGCCATTCTTCAGTAACTAAGGATTTGTGACCCCATGTTAAATGCAGCGATAAATTTAGGGAGATATTTTACCGAACGGATAGATATGGGAATTCGTTTTTCCCCCGGACCATAAAGGACTTTAATAAATACTAGTCGTAATTTCTTTAGACCACTTTTATGTAAGAACGGCTGGTGTCCTAATACCCCCTATCATAGGCCTTTTAGGCAGCATGCGGGGTATTATGCAGATGTAGATGTTTATGGAAAATATGCCGAAAATTGCCTCCCCTAACACCTCCTGAAGTATTGCAGATCCCTCCTGGAACACCTTGTATACTTTTAAACTCGAATATTACTAAAGAGGAGGCGTAACTAGGAATATGCTTTGGGGGATTTGGGGAGCTTTAGAGCGGATGAGGGGGGGTTAGTGGGGGATACCCCCCGGAAAACGGGTAGTTCAGGAAAAATTTTGAAAAATAGCATGCCTGAAAATGCATTTTACATCATTTTGGCAACCATCCAGACAAGATTTTTAAATATTTTTTTTGATTTCTCAGAGGCTTTGGGAAGGGGAGATACATCCTCTAATCCCCCCTATAGTTACGCCACAGTCAAGTCGGCCTCCAAATGTGTGTCACCCTCCGCGCATTTAAACGGATTTACAAAAGTCGCCACTCGTGTCGCTGACGGACAAATTGATCCGAGTTTCACGGGGAAATCTCACAGCGATCCACTTCTTTCCCATATTTTGCCGTATAGTGTTTGTCATTGCAAGGAATAGCGTTGAAAAGTTATGAATTTGATAGATCGCATCATCTTATACGCATATCTCGGTTAACAACCCTAATTATACCCAATTTCCCCGTAAAACTCGCATCAATTTGTCCTTCAACATCTAATATTTCGTGATACAATTTTTCTCCACCCTGTTTAGTCTGCCTCTGATTATACTGTCATCCGCCGCGCATTTAAATGGGTTTACAAAAGTTTCCACTCGCGTCGCTGACGAACAAAGTGATACGAGTTTCTTGTGGAAATTTGGTATAATTAGGGGTGTAAACCGAACTTTACATGTATGATGATGTCATCTATGAAATTCATAATTTTTCAATGCTATTCCTCGCAATTACAAACAATATTATTCAAAAAATAGGAAATAAAATTGGATCGCATTGCACTCATTATCACGCCGCGGACATTTTAGAAAACCAATTGAATTGCGACCGAAGTGGCAACAGAAACCATACGTTTATGGGATGGAATTGGGCCTCCTCTCTGCAGTCTTCTTGCTCTCAACAACCGAATCTACGGTTGACGCTTATGACCGTCGTCATCTTACTATCCCCTCCCCGTTCAACGTAATATCCACGTAGCTGCCTTTCAATGCTTGCCTCTCACTTCTCCAGTGACCAGACACCCTCCGAGCCAGCCGACCCGTGACCTACTCAAACCCCTCCCTTTCACGCCTCGGCCCCTTCACTCAGCGACACAGGCATCCCCCCCGCGGCTCACCCCGAAAGTGGACCCCCGCCGAGCGCAGCACACCCCCCCCCCCCCCTCCAAAATTCTGCCCGGAGCGGCAGAGGAGGCTGCCCATGGAAATAGAGACACACGGAAATGATGAGCCAATAATGCGATGACAGCGGACAAACAAGGGGGGGAAGAGAGTATGGAGGGGGGTGCTCCCTTTCGCAGACATATCCGCCCCTCCACGGTCCTCAAAGAGCCCTCTGAAAGGTCCTTTACGCTTCTTCTCCACCCTCTCACACCACCTGTCCATACATAATGCCTGGCTTCCCCATCCCCCTCTCTCTTTCTCCATTTCTTCCCCTACCCTAGAAACTTCCGAGGCCGACTTAAGACCTTCTCAATGCGTATTACACCTTTGTCCATATTTTGAAGTGCTTTCCTTTTCAAGTCCCTCTTCACACTCTTCTCTTCGCTCCCATTATGCATCTCCTTTCTTCCACACCTCCACGTACCTCCTCCTCTCTCTCTACACACCTTTTTTTTGCCTCCACCAACGAGCGCCTTCTGCAAAATTCCTCCTCCGCTCACCGCTCCTCTCAGTAAGCGTTAAGTCCTCCATCTCAATTTCCTAAGCTGATCTTCTTCCCCCAACCTCTCATCCTCACAGGGCGTGCTTTTTTATTAGCCTCTTCTTCGTCCCGAATCCCGTAATGGATTTTAATGCGATGCCGAGACGGGAGACGGTTTTTTTCCCTTTCGTTCCCGGGAATCGGTCCTGATGCCTTGCCCTCAGTGCGAGGGGCCGCTAGGAAAATATCTCCTTTCTGTTATTTTCCTCCCGTGGGCTTAGTGATCGCGTCGGAATACTCAATGGGGTTATTCCAAGGCGGCGGGTGTCAAAATAAAAAAGAAAATTAACTGAATTCAATCCCTTTTATTTTGGTTTTAGTCGATGGGAAAAGCACAGATTTCAACAATAAGGTTCGTTCGTTATTTCTGGGCGTAGAATTTACCAATCATTGGCATAGTGAGAATACGCAATGGGGTTATTCCTCGGCGGCGCGCCGAGGCGGGTGCCAAAATAAAAAAATATAAAAAAACAAACTAAACTGAATTCTATTTTCAGTTTAAGTGGATGGGAAAAGAACTAATATCGCCAATATGGGTAGTATTTACTTACCACTAGAGAAAAAAATTGTTTAATTCTTCTTCTCAATTTCCCTAATTTCTAATTGAATCAGTGGAGAGGTCTCTACATTTAGATGCTGTGATAATATTGGTTTTCATTGAAGACGTAGTGTAGCTAGGTTTATTATGTATCGCGTTTGCTCAATCTCAAAATAGGTCAGTTTGTCAATGATTTTTAAAAATCCCAGCGAATGCTCTAAGTTCACAGGTACTTCGAGTCGTTCTGAATTCAAAGTATATCGATATAAAATTATCAGAAATATTTTTTGTGGTAAAACTAGGACAGGGAACATGAACTTTTCACAAAGTGTCTGACCGTGGTAACTGGAATCTGACGGCGAAATTTATTCATTCTGGAGAGAAAGACAATGCCAAGTGATTGAATGACAAAGAATTAAGCATAAGATGAATAAAAGACAGGACCTTGTCGTCGATTTCGGATGACCAATAGTGTTCGTACGGATCGATCGCTGTTTCCCTATAATGTCTTCCCAACGTCGTTATTAAAGGCATTCTACTTGTGGAAACTGACGAAGCAATAATGAAAACGACGAAGTTGAAATTGCTAAGTATCAACGGATCAACCAATCAACGGATAATCAACGGATATAACAATAGTTTTACTGAAATAAAAACGAGCTCACCTCAGAAAATCGAATTTTACAAAACTCAACGTCGTATTTGTAATGAAGGATCTAAGGTTTTCCCGTCGAAGACACTGGAGGAAGAGTTCTCGGGTTTCCAGTCGGGTCCACGGGTTTTTAAGCACCGAAGTTTCGAGGGCGAAGTCTACCATCGTCTTCAGGGTGAATCTGAAGACCGAATTCACCCTGAAGACGATGGCAGACTTCGTCCCGAAACGTCGCGGTCGGTGCTGAAAAACTCTTGGACCCGGCTGGAAAGCCGAGAACTCTTCCTCCAGTCGTATTTGTAATGTTTATGGAAAATTGAAATTAGTCGCGTTTTTTCCGTCTTTTCATTATCTTCCGTCTTTACGGTAACATAACAGAGAGATCCAGTAACAGGCTAGTTTACTTCGAAGCTAGGTTTCTATTTCAATGTCTTTATTTGGAACTTACTTCAAAGAGGCATCTTCTCCCGATAAGGGCGTTCTTGTATTCAAAATTGCGGTGGATCCATTTATGCAATAAACTGCGAAAATTTAACGAAATTTATCGGATGAGAATACAAATTACATTCCTTATTCTATATGCTTGGAATCAATGTCCGCCTTTTTTCCCCTACCAAGAGTTCGTATGATTTAGAGAGTTAGATTTTTCATGTTAATAAGGAACATTATACACTGGGTATCTAGAGTTGTGCTTATTTTCTTTAAAACATGCAATGATTGAAGCTGAATTTGCCCCTTATTCGTCTGTCTAATTGCATTCGTTTACACGAGAATTTTGAATGAAATACCTAATCAAATTTTAAAATACTGAATTCCTTTTTCATGAATTCTTCATAAGAGTTTATAAATATACATGGATAAAAATTAAAATGTTAATTAATAATGGGGATGAGCTATTGACGTTTTATTTTTATGATATAATTATTCGTCAACGTTTACCACCAACGTTTCCTTCTTTTATCCGAATATTCCAAGGGTAAATATTTATGCATTATCGTTTGCGAGAATATGTTATGACTTGATTGAATATTGAAGGTTTCAACTAAATCCTTAAGGTCAGTACTGAAGCAAAAGAAGCTTATAACCCCTTAAAAAAGCTATTAACCCCTGATATTTTACATGACTGAAAGGATACAAAGGTTGAAAATGGTTATTTTTCTCCCCCGAGGTATGACCTACTTATACTATATTTCCTAAAGGCAATTTCCACTTTTCATTCCACCCAAGTGCCAGGAAATTTGAATGAAGGCACAGCGGCTGACCAGAACAAAAATCGCTCGCGGAATTCGGTTCGGAAAATAGAGCTATTTCCTGAAAAGGCCCTCGGCGTCCACCAACCCCCACATGACAGCAGCGCTGTCGTCCTCTCCGTTCAGAAGTCACCGCCGTCAATCTTCGGAGAGTGACCAGGGTAACTTTTCGGGAACGGGAGCTAGTGGGATAGTTCTCAATGGACACAGCGGAGAAAGAAAGGTGTGGAAGAAGAGTTTGACCGCTTCGGCGATTGGGAATCGGCGATGACAGCTTTTTTTCCAGCCCGCCCGTCACACCTCAGGGGTCGGGGCACAAAAGAACTTTTCGGCTTACACACTTTAGGGACCACACTTTGTCCTCGCACGTCATACCTTCCGCCAATATTTGCCACGCTCAGGATGGCCGAGTCAAATGCCAAACAGAGTCCCCCATCAACGGGTCGTTTATCAAATTCCCTCCGAGTACATTCCCCTACTTCTAAGTAATGGTATTTGGACGTTCGCACCAAATGAATTGCATTCTCATTCAGTGGAAGTTTGGAGGAGGTAAGACGATCTCTCTCTGTTTACTCACTGAAATAGAGAAAGGTTCGATACCTATTCTATCTCACGCACTTGATTCAATCTATGTTCCTCTAGAGAAACGAATCTCGGTTTTCAGTTCACTAGACAGTGTTTAAATTCGTAGGCCTTGTTTTGAACACCGTTCCTTTTTCACTGAATACTTCATTTAACGATATTGTATTTAGATTTCAAAAGATTAGTGCAATTTTATGTACCCTATGTGTTGGCTCAGACAAACTTCGAAAAATGAAGTCGAAAAGTGAATGAACGTATGTACAAAATATTTACTTCTAGTGGGCCTCTATTGATTATATTGGCACATGCACATTTTAAAAATTCAATATGACCCCACCTTGAGGCAGAAACTTGTCAAAATGTGAAGTCTGCGCGTTCCTACGACCCCAAAAACGTAATGTTGAATAATTTGGTCGAATGATGCCAATATGGATGATGGAGATATGTAATATATTCCGTTTTATGGTGTGATATTTATAACACTTGAAATGGGCAAGTCAAAAGAATTGTAACACCTATCCCTAACATTTAAACGTGCCCTGCCTTCTTACACTACGATTTGAACAATAAACCAATACCAGCCTACCCTTGTGCCTTAAGATAGCATAATTTCTTAATTAAAGCTTTCGCGGCTCATGATGATCAAAAAGTGACATGTGTATATGCCGCGTGGTACATGGGATTTTGCTTCAACGTTTCGTGACAGATAGCTGGTCTCTTCTTCAAGGGAATGGTTCCATAATCAGGAGAGGTTCAATGGAAAAAATGGAACCGTTCCCTGGAATAAGTGACCAACAGTCGGTCACGAACCGTCGGAGCAACATCCGATATACCATGCGGCATACACCCGTTTGTCACTTTTTAAACATAATTTTCTTTAAATTCGTTCTACAATATCTTTAATGAAGTGCACATAGCCGTGACGGCCATTTACTATGGCAAATTGAGCGAAGCTGTAATCCCTTACCTTAAGACGACGCCAGGAAGCTTGGATTAAGTTAAGTGTCTCGACAAAAGCATAACCAACTCACACCCTACGCATTTCAAATCGGTTTTAGTATTTAAATCATTTTCGAGTCGGGACCATTATGAAAAAAATAGTTGGGTAACACCGAGTCCTTAACCGGAAATCAACTCCTTCAAGAGCAATGGTTTCGAGTAGGCACAACAAGGGGTTATAGTCGATTAAATGGACGGATGTTTGCTTCAGCAAATAAAACGATCGGGTAAACAGACGCCATTGAAAGGGATTCGCCGCTCCACTTACCTCTCGGGCGACGACGGGTCCCTCAAGGCATCTACCTTGGTCCGCCACCGTGCATTCCTCCTCTTCCACGGCAGCCTCTGGGTCTACCTCTCTCTCTCTTCGCGTACCCCCAAGGGGTACCGTTTCCACCCTCCACCATTCAAACATTCATCGGATTTTCAGTCATGAGATCGGCTTTCAGCCCCTCCCACACACCGAACCCAGAGTCCCCTCCAGCACGCCGGAACCCGTAAATATATACCGCGCGACCCACCTGCGTCACCCAGAGAGATCCCGACGAAACTGGCGAGGCTCCACACACAGGACTAGCCATACACCCGCCCACTCGAATGGAATGAATGGAGTTTTGCAGTTAAGCGCTCCTTTGACCGAGTTAAACCTATGCTTCCGTGTTGACGCCGATTTTCTGTGACTGAGAGCGTATGTGTGTATACGGGAAATAAAAGGTCTCACTCATCCCATATTTTTTTCAACGTTTTTCCCCTACCCTCGCCTCTTCTCCTTTCGGTAGAAACGGATTCAAACGCGTCAGGAAAGGGTCTCAGTTTCCCTCGAGGCAGCGGATACGGGATTCCTTCCCATGCAGCCATTGTGCCACATAGGCTCTGGTGTGAGCTAGCTCGCAGTAACGTCTGCAACGCGTAGACGGTCGCCTTTTGGGTTGGGGATCGAGAGAGAGAGAAAAAAGTTTGACGCGTATTATTTCATGGAAATTGATGGTTAGGGTACAGGATGAATTTTTCCTTCAGCGTGTGTGTGGACACATTGAGATGTCTCCTGAGGGTATGACACCAACAGGGGGTGAGGCTCGGGAAATTCTTCATCCCCATTACTATAGCGAACACACAATGCTTCCTAAGAAGGGTTTTTTTTGGCCAGGCTTTCTCACTCCCTCTATTTCCCCCCCGCCTCTCTCTTGAGAGTCCCGGTAAGAAAAAATGGATATGATATCTATTTTCCTAAGGCATCGGCCAGTTATCATAAACAGAACTTGAGCTCTTCCTCGCCTTGAATGGAGGACTAGAACCCGCCATAGAAATATGAAATGGGGGTGCCTGCTGAGAAAGTGGGCTGAGTCGAGTGCTCTGGAGTGTGTTGAGGATTGAGTCCAAACACCGCGGGGACGTTGAATAACCGCTGTAATTCTCTCGAGTGTGTGTAGAGAGTTCGTGGTTGCGTGATTCTCAGGAATGGAATCTATCGGTACCTGAAAGGGTATCTTGTTTGACTTGGTATTCCTCCACTTATTCATGATGATATCGCCAAATCTCTAGCCAGTTGCTCAGACCCTTTGGTCCGAGATTTTTTTCTTTTGTTAAAAAAAAACTCTTTTTAAACTCTGCCGAATTTCAAGACGTGCTTGAAATAGTTGTTGTGAAGCATTTGGAGAGGCGATAAACTGCTTTAGAGGACGTTCTCCACTCGTTCTCCACAATTCCCACCAGTGGCGTAACAAGGAATATGCTTTGGGGGGATGTGGTGGCGTCAGGGGACGACCCTCCCCCTCCAGGCAAGGGGAGAAGGGAAGGAAAATTTTTGGAAAATAGCATGCCTGGAAATAGATTTTACATAATTTGGCGCTTAAAATTTAATTTTAAGCAGATGCAGTTATTATATATCAACATTTTCTTGTTTATCAAATATAAAAAATATATGTGAGAAAATGATTAAGATGTAAAAGGTAACATTTAAAAAATTGAGGCACAGTTCAATTCCTCTAAGCCTTACTTTTTAATGGGTAGGAAAAGGGTGTGGTAAAATACGCACGTAAAGTATTGAGTAGGACAAAAGAAAGAAGCGATGAAATGCGAAGAACGCCTCTGCGTTTTTCCTACACAATACATATCACTATTCCCATTTTTTACAGATTACGGCGTTGGGGAATTATTTCACTCAACTGCTACAAGGCCATAGAATATTAATTAATTGATATCGAGATACAGGAAAATATTGTCAGCAATTTACTTTTACCATGAATATTATTACATAATGTAAAAAAAACTTGAAGAGATTAATCCGTGTCCGTAAAATATCGATTGAGGGGAATATTTGCGTACTCTGAAGTCATTCACGCCGTCACGGAGGGGCGAGGAGCAAATCGGCCTTCTGGAAATTTCCTGGCATTATCTACATTTTTTGTGCAACGTTAGTTCTATGAATTGAAATTATTTCTGCCAATCTGCTTAGTGCTGAAAATCGGCCTGGACACTCATTATTAGATCTTTCTGCAAGCAAAATTTAACATCAATATCCATCAATTTTATGAGTAGTCCAGAAGGCTTAATGTCATAATATTCATCATACAAGGACAGGTTGTTAAAATTTCAGCATTACTTTTTCCTAATATAGATATATGGTCTTCTCCTGTTTCTTGATGGTCATGAATTTGTCACAGGGCGGCATTTCATGGAAATAATGATCAGTACATAACATTTTATGAGCTCATGGAAATTCAAAGTCGAACTCATTCCAATCGCAGCTGCAAACCTTTCATTCCCGGACAGATATTATCAGTAGGGAATGTAATGCCTTTTGGGCTTGATTTCTGGTACACATTAGTATCATTTAAGGTACGTTATTGTTCGTACGCATTGTGGATTCTGTTTACAGAATCTGCTGTGTTCACTGTGTCTTTGGGCGCAAGAGATTACTGCCCCTGGAATAAAAAATATTTGCGTTGACCAAAACCTTACGGCCGTGGAAAACAGAAAGGGAGAAGGCATAATGAACAAAAATTACACCATTTTCATCGAGTTATTTATTTTAAATTATTTACGTAACAAATTCAAGACTATCCTCGACAAAGTTCGTTTCCACACACGCACACTCTTCAATCGGGCATGGAAAACAGTCGAAATTAGATAGTAGAAAAAAAACGGACGCACTTCACGAAACACACACGAAAACGGTCAAGTCACTCACATATCGATAAATAATATATCGCTGGTAACGAAGTCAGGTATCGCCGTCTTGTACTCGATCGTCCTTGGCGCACACGACGCAAACCAGCGATCACAAGATGGCGACACCGCGGAGAATTCTCGCGCATTCTCCGCAGGGCAAACCGCGCGCCGAGTCAGTTCGGTTTCCATGGGCGGCGGAGCCACGTGGTCATCGGACAGTCATGCGATCGCGTTCAACCGCTGACCCACAGCTGACCCCCGACGTCAACCTCCATCTCAGCCTGCTGACTCCGGTAGGCTCGCTGCCGCTCCTCAAGGTCCCTCAGCCTCTGGTTGTAATGTTCCAGCTGCTCCCTCAGCATTATGTCTTCGATCTGAAAAGACGGAACAGTTTCCGACGTTAGGAATCGATTCGTATTATACGAGATCCCACGAACCCCCATTTCTGACGCAGATGTCATTCCTTATTCGCCTTAAGGGACGAACGAAAGCATCAATTAAGTATATAGAGACAAATCATGCAACACTCTCATGCTAGGAAAGGCGTGTTTTCTCTTGCTGCACGAGCGGAAGTCAATGTCCCTTTCACCTATGAAGCAGTATTATATCTTTTTTATTGAAGCAGCCAAGTTTCATCTTGGTATTTAATCTATACAAAAAGAGAAAGCTCTAAACCAAGTGCTTCGAGCACGGTTAATGTAAATGTGATTAAATATTAAATAATAAGAAACATTAAGCCCGCCCCTAAATCAAACTATATAGCACTCTCAATTGACTAAATGAGCATTTTCTAATTGTAAATGAGCAGGAGGCGATAAGCACTTGCAAATCTATTTCGGCCCGTTTTCAACTTGAGCAGAGTTCATCTCTGTGGATTCATCATACGTTCTGAGTACTTTTTGCACCACACGATCTCTACTGCATGCATAAATGTGGCTGGTCAAATGACTATTTTTTGTTTTAAAATTTGCGAAAATGAGGATTTTACTCTAGGCACTCTCAGAGTTCCATTGCCTCGTATTTATAATGACTGGCAGATTGCGATATTCTAGCAATGACCCGACAGTATTTGTGAAATATTTAGCAACGATTTACAGGTTTCCAAGGCAATATGAATTTTCTCTGGCATTTTCGCCATTTCGAGAGAGATTTAACATTTTTAGCAGGAATATTTACACAACTTAGAACTTGTAAAAGTATTTAATGTGAAAATAGGGGAACTACCAAGCCCATAACTTAAAAAATAACGAAATCAAATATACAAAGTTAAACTCTACATTTTCCGAGGAGACCCAAGCATTAAATCTTCAACGTTACGAGAAAACAACTCTTCTATACTTCTTTTTCAATTGACGACATTCCAGACGTAGTTCTCTTAGAATTTATTGAATGAAAAAGTTCCCGCATCACGCAGCGATTTCATGTCCAAACAACTTATATTGAGCCACCACGTCTAATTCAATCCATGCCTTCGGTCTGAATCACAGGATTATCGTGAAATGGGATGATTTTTTTCTCTGCCGGGCACCGCCCAACCCCAAAAGAGCCTTTTCATCATGGGCCCATGCATCGATTAAGCCGGAAGCAGGAGCAACCACGCTCACCTGAGCCTTTTCTTCGTCGTACTCGAGGCATCCGACCCCATCGAGGCGCTCCAAGTCCACCCAGCCCTTCCAGCGGACGCACACTCCGTTCATGATGAAACTGGACCTCAGGTGGACCTGATAAAAGGGAACAAAGGTAAACCGTCAGATCTCTTCATCCATATATCCACCTACTCCCACAATGGGCAGTAAACCATGGCTTATGTACTAATACGATGAGTGTACAACAAAGAAGACTCATGACCCGCGAGCTTCATGGATTAAGAATAGTAAACAAGGATATAGATCTGATTATAAGGGCATAATTTACAAAGAACCCTCTCAAAAATACAGTCAAAACACTTCAGCAACATTTTTTGGCGTTGCTAAAATGCTACAAAGCTAAGGGATGCGAAAAAATTCCTCGATACAGCAGAGAGGATTCATGCCCGGTCATATCCATGGCTTAAAAATAGGAACCAAGGATATACCTCTGACTTTAAGGGTTTAATTGAAGTAATTGTCTGAGGATCTTCCTACTTATTATACCTAGTAGGAAGATTCAAAACATCAAAACTGGTAAAATTACGGGAAATAGTCTGTACTTGCTAAATAATATAATTGAATTTAACGATAAGAACATAAGTTCCAGCATTTATTCAGTGGCAAAGCGGTCGGCTATCTCAATTGGAAATAATAAATTACAAGAAATACGAAATCGTAAGAATGAACTTTATGATAAGCTATCATTGGAATTAACGCTGGTGGTGATAGTTAGGATTAAAATCTTTAGAACTACATTAGTCAACCACTTGTACAGCATACAAAAACATTTATTTCATACTTTTGGGTGGCCCCAACGTTTCCGGACTGATGCTGGTCGCTTTTTCAAGGGATTATGGAGAGATGAGAATTTAAGATCTTTTATATAGGTATCTGTGTCAGGAGGTGGAGGGAGGGGAGCCGGAGGTTGGGGGAGTGGGTTGCTGCTTGTTTCTTCTTATTACGGGTTGCCAAGTACGGCTAATTTTAATGCCGGTGTCTCTGTTGAAATTATTCTTATCTTCTTTGGATATTTCAATGGCTTCTCTGACGAGTCTCTGTTTAAAACCTTTAACTTTGGCGAGGATTTTGACCTCATTGAGGTCGATGATGTGGCCAAGCGCTGCGTATTCGGCTACCGCGGACTTTGTTGATTGCCCCAGTCGAATCGCTCTCTCGTGCTCTTCTAGGCGTGTTTTGACCGACCTGCCTGTTTCGCCGATGTAGTTCTTCCCGCAGGTCTGGCAAGGAATTTGGTAAACCCCTTCCACTTAGAGTGGAGTTCTATCCTTGTCGGTGTTTAGGAGATGTTTTATCTGTATGTGAGGCGAGAAGATTGTCCTTTTCTGGAATTTTCGAAGGATATTTCCTATTACGTCGGTCGTCCCCTTAATGTATGGCAGGAAGGCTTTCTTCTGGTCGCTGAGGTCGTTTATGCACGAGTTCGCGGCTTCTGCGGCGTTGTTTTTCATTTCGTTCTTAACGGAGAATTTATTTCATACCATCATCAACAATTTGACAACAATATATTCTCAAAAAATATATGCCAACCAGAGAGAGCGACCGAGTAAATATTAAACTAATGTTTTCTGTCGCCCATGGAGATCATTACTTTTTGGAAATACACTGTGTGCTCTTGCAGCAATGCAGGTTTAATGAAATACGAGATATTTGCCCAACCATCCTCGTCGATTCAAACGCCCTCGCAACCCATTCTGAAAAAGACGTCCGGGGAGATGAAAACGGTACCGCCAAGAGTGTGTGTGCTGTGTGCAAACGCCCAAGTCTCTCTCCGCAACGAGGTCTTTAAAGCCTCGGGGTTGCGGGTGCAGACTTGAGCGGAAATCTCATCCCCAATTATATGCGAAGAGCACTTGCTAGCGGTGGAGGGAGGCCGTGCCCCCGCCATTGCGATGAGAGGCAGCAAACCACAGCGCGGCACAACCCCGCAAGACCCTTGAACGTCTCCTCCCCACCAAACGAGGGTCACTGCATCATCTCAGACGATCATCCTATTCCACTCACTCCCACTACATTCTCACGAAATAATAAAACTTTTAGTCAACTACAATTTTTTTCAGTTGCCCGACCTTTCGACAATTTTAGCTCGTCATCATCAAGGTCCTTTCACAAGTCATTGGTCGTAACTAGATCAACGGCGTCGGCGAAAGACCTTAGATATACGACGTGCTAACTAAGAAAAAAAAACTATGTGAACGAGATATTTATAATCATATGCTAAAATTGTCGAAAGCTAGGTTGGAAAATTAATTTTGGAATGGACTAAATTCAATTTTTTATTTTAGTCAATTCTACGTTGAAGAAAAGAAATTGTAATTGTGTACAACTCCACGATAGACTCCACGAAGACTACATTTATCAAATCGGTTACATTTAGAAGGCACTTTCATGCTGCATGATTGACGAAAAAAGTTAGGTAGATTACTACAGTTAGCGAAAAACTTTTTTTAAATCACCGAACTCTGGTTAAATAAATCTATTTTAAGAACCGTAAAATGTTAACTTTCGTGGATAATACAGGTTACATGCATACTAAATGGTTGATTCAAGAAGGAGCTACATGATTGCGTCGAAAGAAATCCTTAAATAGTCTTTATAACCTAACTTACTTTAAATAACCAACACTATCAATGAGCATCCGCACAATGATTACTCTCGTGGCCCCTATCGACTTCAATAAGTAACGCTCTCTTGAAAGCATATTCGTTATCATGCCAACAACTTGTACTGGTCTGGAAAGACACGAAATTGAATTTTGAAATATAGCCGAAACGTTTGATAAACAAGTTGGAAATTTAATTATGCCTTTGCCACCACCTGCTAGCGAACTGATTCAGGACTCCAAATTGCATTCATCATGAGATGTTAATGGTTATGATTTTTATTTTATTCAATACATAATATTCTTTCTTTTATCTTTACTCTCGATTCATGCCACACCATAAATCGACCCAACAAGGCTACGTACAACGTTTAAAAAGAATTTTTGTACGTAAGAATTTCACGCATAGCCGTGAAGATAATCAGAAATATGTAGTCAATGAGTTTTAAAGAGAATTCCGTAAATAAATATGTAATCAAAACAAGTAATAAATTATAATACGTAATGATTACAAACAACATAGTATGCCTCGTAACATTGCCGAGTAAACGGTACCATACTCTATGCCATACTCTATGAAATGTCCAAATTAAAAATGATGGACATGTCGTAATGTCCCAGACAAAAATACGTGTCAGTTAGTACCTCTTATGCTGAAAATTATACAGAATACCCTACCGTGAGACCAGAGATCCAATCGCAAGAAGAATACGTAATCTTGCATCGATCAGAATGGGCATTCGTTTTCCACTAACTAAACGCGCAATTTGATAAATCGAAGTTCAAACTCCAATGAGTCGAGGGAGGATTTTTTGACATCCTGCGAACCCAAGAACAATCCAGTCACAAAACAAACGCCTACTCATTCCGCTTTTGTGATTGAAACGGGGCGGGTCCCGCTATGCATATATCCCAAAGGCCACGTGACTGGGCCCCGCCTGTAGATCCACGTGGATTCGCATCTCTGTTTTACAACCGCGCGGATAAAGCGAAGAGATGACATCGGCGAAGCGCAATGCAAAACTTCCCCCGACCCGCATAAAGCCATCTCGGACGACGATGATGATGATGATGACGACGATTTTCGGAACCGATTACGAGTGACGCGCGGCATAAGTTCGCCCGATTTCCATTTTGATGCCGGCAGAGATATCAAAATAAATGAGGGAAGCGTATGTTTTTTATGAAATCCACGCCCCCCTCCCACCACCATTCAAAATACGGAACGTGCCACTTCCCCCTGCCTGCTTTTAATTACCAAGGTTCCCAAGCGCTGGTGGCGGTATCTGGCGGGAAAGAGATGTAATCGCCGCTCCTCGGCGGACGCCCTCCGGCCCTGACGGGATCGCTATCATCCCCGCTCCGGCCCAACTAAGCCACCCCTGATCCAGGAAGCTAGCCCGGGAAGTGCCCTCTTAAACCACAGTCCGCGTTCCTCTGATCACGACGATTCAATCGATCCGGCGTAATTGTTATCCAAGCACATCAGTCTCATCCATTGATAGTTCCGTTAATCGAATTACAAGCTCTCCCTACCTATATAGATCGTATTTTTTCCCAACAGGGCTTTTGGTAGCGATTTTTGCGTTCGTGACTCCAAAACGTGGTCGCACCTATGATTTGAAGATAGAGTTACTGAAATACTAATGGAATCATGACATAAATATTTATTTCGAAGCCAATTTCGGTCAGAAATAATAAGCAGTTCGATAAATCATGGTATATGTCGTCTATATCGTGTCGTCGTGCGTTTATATGCGCTTGAGCCCAAATAACATTTGTAATTGCATTGTTAGCAAAATTTAATTAGTACAAACTAATGACGTAAATTATCATATGCTGATATGCGACATTCTTCAGGTTTGCCTAGTCAAATTTTCATATTTTACGAATTAACCTTTTTCCCTCACGCAATGAAAGATCAAGAATCAAGCTTTCAACCAATAAAAATGTCGATCTCGCACTAAAGAGAAAGAAATTCTTATAACGATAGTCCATCATTTCAATCTCTCGTAAATAAATGTGGTTGCTATATCATAATGTCGTTTTGTTTATTTTGAAATTGTTATTGATAATTGTGCTAACTCTAAATATATCTCAATTACCTTATCGAACCACCCAATGACTACCATTCTTTGTATATTATTTGATAATATTGATGATACTAACAATAAAAATATTTTCTGTTCATTATTGATCACGTTTTACTAAATATTTTTTTATTTTTTATTATGAGTCCTTTATGATTGACCTTGAGCTTCTTTTGGACTGCAATAAATAAATAAAAATAAAAAAATTAAGAATGACAAATACCAGGAGAAAAAACAAAAAGATTTTTTAGCATGCCATATTAATAACTTGAAAATGTTATTAGAGGTGGTCTACCAGAGAGCGAATGAACGCTCATCTCTCACTACCTGCTGCTTATTCTTTCCGCCCCGACCGTATACCGCGTCGTCATAGCAACGTCGACTTGGTCTCCTAGAAACCGCGTCTCCGCGGTGGACCGGAAGAGGACAGGAGCGTCGCGACGCCCCAAAACCAGAGCGTCTCCCACTGCTCCGGACGCCGCACCCCTCAAACTGCGGCCACCCCAAAAGCCTCCCCCTTAGACCCCGTCAACTTCGCCCTCTGTCGACCGGACGACCAAGCTCTCCCCTACGATCAGATCGCCCGCCGTGATTCCCGGCGTGGGCACGCTTTTGTCGTGTCGCGGGCCACCCGTGCTAATGGGGAGAGGCGCCGGACGAACCCGGGAGCAAAGCAGCACGCGCACGAACGACAAGCTCCCCGCTGATCTATCCATTTTTTCCCCATCTCCGGACAAAAACACGAACACACATACACAAGACCGGACATTTGTCCCTTCTCATCACTCATAACGAACAATTCCCCCGGGATGTACTTCAATACACTTCCTCCCCGAATGGATATACAAAAATGCATATTTTTATACGCACGCTCGAGAGAGATGAATATGGAGATTTATATTTATATATACGAAAAAGTGAGGGAACGGCTGACGGGCAGGCACCTTCAGTTTTTTTGTCTTTTCTTTCTTCATAGCGGGTGTCGCCCTTCACGTGTTTATTATTTTTTTTTCAATCCGCGGAGAGTGGTGCGCCATAAGAGCTGAGACAAAAACGAGGCGAAATATGTCGCGTCTCCGTCGGGGGTAGCTTCGCGTTATTCCGGACGTCTCGCAGCGCAGGCGGGGGGCGCACAAAGAATCCACGGGCGGTTTTCATTTTTCCCAGCTTTCGCCCCGCTTTCGTTTTCCAGGGAGATTTCGCCCAAGCGAGCGAACGAGTGTTCCCGGGGGCCGGTTGAGCCAGACGGAGGGGCAAAATAAAATAATAAAGCAGCATAAGCTGCCTTCAGAATATACCCATTTTTCTCTCATCCATATCAAATGGGACGGTTTATATAAAATACGAATGAAATCTGCACGATTCGTAAAAAAAACTGCAACAGAGCGTAACCCCGATGTTAAGCGAATTAGGCGGCGAGCCGCTAGAAACTCGGAGACTTCGTAGTAGGCTTTTGTTTGACCAATTGAGAATAGATATCTTGAAGGGCGACACAGAGAACATAATATTATAGCCCCACTATATTTCCAGGTCCGACGGAAGCGATAAAGTAAAAGAGATATTTTGCCGAACGGATTGATATAGGAATTCGTTTTTGAACCCTTACGTCCTCAGAACCATAAATCATGTGCTTTTTATATGTAAACGCCTGGTGTTCTAACACCCCCTGCCACACCTTTTTAGGCGGCTTGAGGTATTTAGGTGTAGATTTCACGCGAAGTTTGGTTATCCCTTTTTCAATTTGATTTTCAGATTATTTTGTCCAAAAAATCACGCATGTCAATCGCTTGGCTATGCCTTGTTAAATACGCCGATAAGTCAGCTAAATGCCATCAACTGTCTGTAACAGACACTTGAGAAATGAGATTAAATGCTTTCCCGGCGAACAATGTGGGTAAACTTCCCTCCGGATTAAAAAAAACTCCATTTCCTCCGATCTTTCGAGGAAATGGGACTTCTTATCGTGGAGTTTTTGTTTTTTTGGTTATTCTGTCACCTGGTTACAATTCGGTGTATCAAGTAAAAATAAATTTACTAAAATGCATTATTTCAGTACCTTTATCACAGGTATTTGTGTTTTTTGAAGTATAATCAATTGATTTATATAACCTTTTTGTTTGTTTCCTTCAACGCCACAAGGTACCCACGACGCTGTGCTGAATATTAGGTATTCGCATGTAAATTCTTTTTGAAGGCACTGTTGCAAAAATGTTTACATTATAAGCGCCCACAGGTACTTAAAATAAAACCAAGTCACAGAGTGCGACATGGAAAAGGAAGTACAGATTATTTACATAGACTATGCAGACGTTCACTTCGCGAACATCAGAACCACGAATATTACAACATAAGATTCTTCAGTCAGCCACTTGGTGTAGCCGCCCACCGCGAATTTAAATATGTTTACAGAAGTCGCCACTAGCGACGATGACGGTAAAGCTAACTGAATTTCACGGGGACATAAGCTCTAATTAGGATTGTAAAACGACTTCTGTATTTATGATGACGTGGTTTATCAAATTCATAACTGTAAAATGCTAAAACTCAAGATTGAAATTTTTGTACAGAAAAATATTTAAATCAACGGATCGCTATCACATCATTGCCGCCCTACTGACATTTTTAAAATCAAATTATAATGCGCCCAAAGACAATACAATTTAAAAGTCAACGAAATGGTCTGTTTCCTCCTCTACATATAGTCTTCCGGTCCCGAAACTATATCCCCGAACACATTAAACCCTTTAGAGCTGCGTTGAAAGCTTATAATTCCCGCGCCGGGAAATACCTCACGGAGGCACCTGGATATCAAGGAGGCCTTGCTTCTCCGAAAAGCGTCCGAAATCTACTCCCTCTCCTTTCCCCACCCAACCTCCGCCCCCACATTATTCACGGATCGGTTGCCAGGACTCAGCCATGCGAGCGAGGAAATCTCTAAGACGACATGCCACAGTGTTGATTCCCCAAGTGAACACCACCGGTCGACTGGAGGAAGGAGATAGGGGGGAGGAGAGGAAAGCATTCTACTCCTTCTCCGTTTCCTCGAGGGACCAGCCGGGCAAGTGAATAGGGACGAGACGCTTAAGGTGGCAGCGTAGTAACCAAAAGCTGATGCCAACGATGATACCAACAAATTTAATACTATTTCGGGAGCAAGAAAAATTTTATGAACGAAATATTTAAATATCGATTTCATTAAAATCCTGATTTGAAGAGTGTTTGAGCCGTTCGCGCCTAATATTACATTTGGTCTGCCGGCCTCGGTGGCGGCGGAGTAACGTTCTCGCCTGCCAAACAAGAGGTCGCGGGTTCTAGTCCCGCCTGGGTAGGTTTCCCCGGTCCAGGGCATGGTCGTTTGTGTACGTTTACTTGTTACATTTGTTGAACACCCCGGCGTAAAATGGCCAATAAGAGCTGTATCCGGTGGTTTGAGAATAAAATTTTAAAAAAATAAATAAGGAACCACGAGAGGTGCTGCTACAACAATCGCCCGAGACGAGCACCGATGTAGCAAGGCCCTTTTACACGGGGCACGGAATTGCGCAGGCTAGAGCTGCATTTATTTCTAAAATGGCGTGGAATTGCGCGAATGCATGAACGAAATTAGAGAAGGGGCTATTTTGCCGTCTCGCATCCACGCATTCTCGCATGTGTTCTAGCAATTCACCGCTTTCCACGACGCAATTTTGACTGCGCCTTCACACGTACGTCAGATTGCGCAATTCCGTGTACCGTGTAAAACGGCCTTTATACTCGGCACCCGAATGGGAGCAATCAACCCAGGCAGTCACAAACAGTCATTAGTCATCGTCTGGGAGCCCCGTCTCTCATTATCAGTCTTTTGTAACCTGAACTCGTTCCAAGCAAATAAATGTTTAAGTTATCCGAATTAAATCATCTCGGTATCGATATCCTGTCTAATGTTCTGAGAGCATCGTCCGAACAAAGAGGGACCTCGCAAGTGGCCAGCTTCGGTGAGCGAAACCTTAGGGATTTGTTTAGGTCGACTCGTTCGTTTGGAAGTCTCCTCCACCCCCGAACTTCTTGAAATGTGTCCGCCCCCACCCCTCTCTTCAAAAACCGGCCGGGGTGGAAAGGAGAAAAATTGGAGGGGTGAGTATGAGACGAACGGAAGAGAATGAGTGAGCCACGGCTCTGGCGAAATCTCCACCCTTGCGGTCAGACCCAAGGACCACGACACTATAATGCCCCGTTCAGAATACGAATGTCCCAGCGATAGTCCTATAACGATAGCTGGCAGTACTAGCTGTGTGAATGCATGTCCGGAAAATAGTTAGGCGCTGCAACACCGGAAGAGGAAGCGACAAAAGAAAGACGAAAAGTTTCTCAATCACTCTAAAATCACTCCATTATTCTCATGGATTTGTCCAAGCAAGGGAGAATATGGGCGGAAGAAAAATTATACATTAAATACACGTTGAACACAGTAATATCTTGACCCTGCATACCTCAACAGCTTCGCTGTCAATTTCTCGTTCACTTTAGATTTCAGTTCTGGAGGGCAGCACAGGTTTTAGCGATCGTTGTGTGAATGCACGATTGTTCCAACGATTGCTGTAACAATCGTAATCTGAACGAGGCATAAGCTCGCCATCAAGTGGGACGCATGATAAGCGACAGTAAGTGCAGCGTAATACGTCCACCCCGCTAGCCGCCTAAAAAGGAGGGTGACGGGGGGTGCTGGGACACCAGCCGTATACAGTAAAGTGTGAACTTGAAAAACTGTCATTTACTGTTGTCAAGCAGTAGTTGATGAAAAAAGATAGGGGGATTGTTGAGAAGATAAGCAAAGAAGAAAGTTGTCTGAAGGAGTGAGATGATAAAAAAAAACTGTGATTTGAAGAAAATAACGAGGATTTTTGGAAAAGCAATCTTCTGAGGTTACAATACATATCGAACAGGAGTGTTGAACTCGAATATATATTCACTTATCACGTCGTCACATCTTAGAAGAAAATACATTTGTTAAATTATTTACAACAACAGTTTTTTCCCGATATATTTCAGGTCGCATTGTACAATGCCTTGGTTTTTGAGCCTCCTCATTCTTTCTGTTTCGATGCCAGTCATCATGTCGTTTCGTTTTGCCAGCAAGTGAGTAATGTCCTCACACAATGTGTCGTATCCCGCTCGTCTTCGAACGAGATATTAGCGACAATACGAACGTCTCTCGAATGGAAGGATCTGGTGCCGGAAATAAAAGGAGTCACTCTGAATAAAAAGCAGCGACTTTATTCCCCTTTCTTATGAACAAATATGTCCCCAGCCTCCTGGCCGGTCCAGCTCAGCCAGTCGCCACGCCACAACTCCGCCCCGAGCCAAGCTAGGCATACCCTTTTAATCTTCCCCCCGGGAAGGTCCAAAAAACCCTCTTATCTACCCCTGGACCGACATCCGCCGATCACGAGCGGGTCCTCTCGTAGACTTGCACTTTGGACTAGCAAGCCTACGTGCCGACTCACGCGTAGCAATGGCTGCTGGATGGTACAAATGGATTCACCATGAATTCGGCGTGGGTTTATAGAAACAGAAACCCTATGCTGCGTCTCATGCTTAATGAGTGCTGAATCCAATATATAAAAACATTCCAATCGAATATAAACATACTGAGGTGTCTTCGCACTCTTTCGGTGCTCCACCCTCAAGGATGGCTTGAGTATGGTTCAATCTAGATTGAGAAAAAAACGTAAAGAAGTCACCCATTGCAATAATTCGGACACCCACTCGTACTTTCAGGATTTTGGTTGGGTATATCCAAAGGCTCTACCCTGGATTTCAACGGGGGACATTTAGATCGGAAGCCAATTGACAACACACTTTACTCGGATTACTCACCAAAATAAATAACAGAAGCATTGAAGCAAAGATACATTATAGGGATGACACATTTTAACCTAAAAAATATAAATAAATAAAATCTGATGGTACTAAATTATGAGAATATTTCATGCCAAGAATATTTTCAAACCCTCCAGGATGAGATGAAGGCATTTGACGTGCACAAATTTATTCCGAAAATCTTTTTTTTCCCCGAAGAAACCCTATTCCTACTTTAGAAACCCCAATAGACACTTTTTACAAGTCCCTCTTGACGTGCCGTGAAGTATGGTTCTAGAGAGAGAGAGAGAGAGAGAGGCCCTCACGACCAGTGCGTCAGTGAGTGCCATTACGGTCAGTGAAATCGCTCGGCCCGTGGCTGTTTGGAGGACAGGCAGGTTTGAGTGGAGGCGGAGAGGGTAATGTGGCAAACCATATACGATCTGTTATGTGGCCCCAAACACGGTGGGAGTGCACATGCGGGCTAGCGGGAAACAACGCCGACACGGTGGGATGGGAGGAAGCCGAGGAGAGAAAAAAAGATTTTTTTTAAACAAGTCGTCCTCCGCTTGACACCCATACAACCGAATTCTATGTCCCCAGTGGGCTAGGCGACGATTTATTTATTCTTTCCACTCCTTGCCTCTCTGGCAATGGAAACGTTTTCAAAGGCCGCCGGACTATAGTGGGTGCAAAAAGGTGAATTGAATTTCATATATGCTGGGAATGTTTGAGCGGATTCCCAGTCCAATGTCAAGTTTTTTTTAAATCTACGCACGGAGCAGTTATAACGATGATTTTGGGCGGTGGAGGAAGGGATTTTTAGTGGAAGCACACGAGAAAAGTTTTGTAATATGTTCAAATTGAGCTCGTACTCAACTGGAAGCACATTATTTTCTGACCCTGGGTATATAGTGTTTGCTCTTCACTTAAATCCGTTGATGCAGCGAGGACTTGTGGGTCTATATATTTTGCATGAATGAGCTGGGATATTTTTTTCCAAATTATGGCATACCCGTTACAATGAGCAATAATTTCCTAATCGAATTTATTTTTAAATGACAAAACTGCCAACATATTGATACTGGATATAATGATTTGCTTCGAATATCCCCTTTATATCTCTATTAGATGAGCTACGGCAAAAGCACGTTCTCATTTTTTTTATTGTGCTCAATGTGCATTGTAACTTATGAGAGACAAAGACAAAATGCATTTCTTGTTTTTTAAAGAGAGAGATATCATAAAGAGAAATTATCTTTCAATGAGGGTGAACCGGCAATTTCATGTTTCTCCTCCCTCAAATAACTTGGAAGTCTAAATGTATGTCACTGAAGACAAATATTATCTTCCTTCTTCTTCTCCACTAATCTGAAATTATTCCCTCTAACTTAGCTGTTACGATCCGACCACTTAAAACACTTCTATTAACATGGAGTGAAGTATTCAGAAAGGAGAGGAAACAAAGTATTCTCTGAAATCTTGTCATTTCCTAGATTAATTTCCTCTCCTCACCAACTATGTCTAGCAATTCCTAGTTCTTTCTCCATCCCTTTACCCACACCTAGAGAGGCCGTATATGTTTTGGCCCAGACAGACCTTAGTACCGGGGGGGAGGGCGGGTCCCAGTGAAGTCCAAAAACCTATAGCCCAACTCCATGGAAATGGGTTTATAAAATCAAAACTATGATTATTTTTATTACTATTGTTTATTTTAATATATTTCCTTCCTTGACCACCGAAACTCTATACTCATATACTCATATGTACTGTGTTACCTACGCTTTCGGTTATAAACTGTTATTATAAAAACAAAATTCCCATCATTTTTGCACGAAACCGGGACAGTAGAGAGAGTAGGAAATCGACAGGACGCCCTCAAAAGCGGTCTAAACAGGGACGACTTGCCTCTTCATCCACACAAGGACGTACCCAGGATAAAAACTAAGGGGGGAGGGGAGGCAAGCCATGGTTGTTCTGGCTGTAGGTAAGATTTAAGCATGAAAAAGGTGAATGTAATCAACATTTTATGGACACTGTAACAGCTCTTTATTATTTTTTTAAATTATGTGCTTGAAAAAATATTATTTTCCTTAAATACATTTGCGATTTTTGCTTCTAGAGGGGACAGCTGCCCCCTCCTGACCCTCGCTGGGTACGCCTATGCATCCACACCCAATATAATGCACACCAAATACAATCCACATTGGAACAAATCCACCTGGTTTCATAAGTGTTCACCGTATTTCATAGGGAAAATCAGCACTGTGCGATATACCACCAAGTAAGTTCCACCAAATCGTGCCTTGAACAAAACCTTCGGAGCATTCCTTTCGAAAAACGGTACCAACAGCAGTGCATCGTCCCCACGACCTCATTCCGAGACCCTTGCGGCTTTCAAGAAGGCTATTTTCTGCACATAGCCGATCATGACAAAAGTTTTCCCTCAAAACGTGTTGACACCGCAACCCTCACGTCTCCGCAGTGGGGAAGGCCCACGAAATCTCTTTATTGCCCCCAAATATCCGAAGCAAACGCGACCGACAAGACTGGAAGAAGACACAAGAGCTTTTAAGAACAAAGAAACCGGGAAGAGGACACAGAACATATAGCCACTCCCTCCCAAACCAACCTCTTCTTTTTTTTGGAAAAACACCCCGGCCAGCCATTAGCACTAAACATTTCCACCCAGGACCGCGGCATCCCTTTAGCACATAGTGTGCGAGGGTTTTTCCGACGCTTGATTTACGGCTACTGCCCCTGCGGGCACGGCCGGGAGCAACGGCCCCTGGAATCCCTCGCCAAGGACCTCTCGAAAGAAAAGGGGACCGTAATAAAACGTGTCGCCGATCGTCCCCGAAAATTTCCCTGTCCTCTCGCCTTGAACCTCGCAGAACAGCAAAGGCGAGCGGCTCATTGCGGTAGCTTCATATCCTCACGGGCCGAGTTCGAATCCGGGTACTACCAGAAATTCTTAGAAAATGTCTTGTATGGTATTTATTATTTATTCCCAAACCACCGATTACAGCTAATATCGGCTAATATTTATACCGGGGTAATCAACAAATTTAACAATTGTACATACACGAACAAACATGTCCTGGATAGGGGAAATCTACCCAGGCGGGACTCGAACCCGCGACTTCTCGTTTAGCAGGCGAGTACTTTACCCTGCGCCACCGAGGCTGGCAAATGCGGCAAACTGTGATGGAAGTTCTTAATATTAGTTTAATAAGGCATTTAAACATTTCCACAGTTTTATTCAAACACGGCGCGTTTCGTTGTCACACCAACGTCGCTGTAATAATCCTAAATCCTGTGGAAATATTCTAATGTTTAATTGAACTAATCTTTAAAAACAATTTTCGAGAAGAACCTTATTTACTTTAAAAGTCTGCCAATGAATATGCCTTCAGAACTCAATTTTCTGGCAGCTCATGAACTTTAAGGCTGAAAAATTGAGGATTTTTAGAGTAATTAACGCTCAGCCTGGAGCTTTCATGGTACTTAATTATCTATACATATTACAGCAGTTTGCTGATAAATTTACCATAAAAGATTAATTTAAAAACACCCTAACTTGCATACCGATTAACTGAGCAATTAAAAAAAAAAGAACTTACACTGTGAAGCGTTATAATTATTAATTTATTTATTACAGAACCCAGTCAATGAATACCGATGCCTTGTGATCAACATTATCTATAAATATAGGAGTTATTGAAACATTATCGGATATTGGTGAGATCTTTTGGGTTTTGCATATTTATCACATCATTCTGCTTTTGAACATGCCTTAAAGTTTATTGGGTGTAGGAGCTATTTCTAAAGTTCATAGCTCCTACACCTAATAAACTTTAACGCCATTACACTGAAAGTTTAATGAAAAAAGTATATTCTAATTTGAGCTATTGTTTTCTGAGCGCCAAAACGGCGCCTTTGCTCGTGCCAATCCGAATAAAAATCGTGACTACGCCGAGGAATTGCTGAAAACACCCGGAAAATGTATTTCATTTTCAATTTATTTCAATGCAGTCGATGAATTATTGTGGAGATGGAATCCCGCAAATTCTGGCGCATTGACTTTTTAGAATCGAGGGATTTTTTCTCCATTTCTTACTCATTGCTTCCGTTTTCTCTCACGAAATACCTCAGCTAAATGGCTAGAAATTCATCGCGAAGATATGGTGGCTTGGCTGCCGCTCACTTTCTTTCGCAACGGCCGACATCAAACATCTGCTCGAAGATGGCAATATTTTTTTAAAGATGATTCGCGTAAGTCCTATACGGAGAAAATACCTTGCATCGGCCATCGCCCCATGAAAGGGACGCAAACCTCAAGATCACAGCTACCATGATACCGCGACGATTATCTCACTTGGTCGAGCAAACCCTAGTTGCTTTTTATAGCTACAGTTGGCGCCAACTGCGGTTGAATTCCAGCCACGGCTCAGCAGTTACTAGCGATGTTGATTATAATGAAAACGTTAGTCACCATAACAACCAGTGCCTTCTCTCATTGGCTCAAGAACTTAATTTCGATAAGGGCTTTTGATTAGTTTAGCCAAGGCTGGCGGAAAAAATGCTTCTTATAACCGATATTAAAACAGTGACTTGGTAAATATATCCGTAAACAATCTAAACATTAAAATATATAAATCTAATCAGAAATAACTAATACGGAAACACATGACCGTTAACTTCATTCCAGCTCTCCAAGAGCAGAAAACTATGTCACTTTCACATTCCAAAGCATGCATAATTAATTATTCTAGGAAAAAAAGTAGTTTGCTGTTTCTTTCACTATTATGCCATTATTATCCATTTCATTTCAGTTTCAGAGAATATGCTGGGTTTATTTTTTTACATCCTATTCCACCGAAAACAGCTCATATTGGCCCTAACATCGGGCTTTTTTTACACAAATTTACAATTACATGAGTACGGACAACTATGACCTTAATAGGGTAAACGTACCCAGGCAGGACTCGAACCCGCGTCTTCTTCTTTAGCAGGCGAGGACTTTACCCAGCCACCGCAAGTTTTGTAATTCATTAGGGCTATATTAACGTAAACCATGGTTTTACACCGAAGGAAGGTTGTTTCTTCTGCCGTATTTTTTGCCTGGAAATCGCATTTTTCTTAGCTTTCGCAAGAGATGAAGGCTCAATTATCTACTTGCCTTTATTTCAATGCTAATTGTACTCAAATTACTCGTTCGACGTATCAATTTATATTCATATTCTCGTCTAATCCTTCGTTTTGTTGAATGCATTAATGACCCAGAGGAAAGATTGAGACGACAATGCGCTCTACGATGGATCTTATAAAGTGGTCTGAGCCAATTCAGGGTAACTCACATCACTGTAACATGTGTTGTACAACAAATATAACATGTTTCTCAATGGAAGCGAGGTTTGGACGTTGACAGCAGCAGCGAAGTCATATGTGGAAGCATTCGATATGTAGTGCTACCGAAGAATGATGAGAATAAAATGGATCGACCGAGTAAGTAATGAGAAAGTACTGAGAAGAGTGGGAGACCAGAATTCTGTCGGGAAATGGTCGCTCTGTTTAGCAGGACGGTCGACTCCGGTTTCCCCACTCGTGCCAGGACCTAATCGCTGGACCCTTCCCGAAGCTACGACTACGACCCGGCCATTATACTGATTGCCGGGCGCATTTGACCGTGGTCACTTCAAGCGAGGTGATGGTTGGCGCGTGTTTCATTGCGCATTGGGTTCAACTTGTTCCCCATTTCACTCGAAACAGAGAAAACGCAAGCATTCTCCCAATTACCACGTCAATTTGTCCGTCAAAGCAGTCGGAAATGCTTCACCTGTCATTTTCATCCTGTCTCCGGAGGGAGAACGGCCCTCGCTAGTATTGCCCACCTGGTGCGGGTGTATTCTTTGTTTGTCTACCCCGAACACGGTTGGGGTTCCGCTTCCTGCGATCTGATAACCGTCAGCTAATAGGTACGTTTAGCACCTCGCTACGAGCACGATTAGGCCTTTCCTGTTTCATATGAGGTGGGTTGGGACATTTTACTGCCCCTCGCGATAGAAAATTAACTGAAATCTGCTGGTAGATTAGATCTGTGGATGGGGTAAAAAATATTTTCAGATACCTACACCCACTTATTTTCAGCCAATCGCTTGACAAGTTAGAGTTAAAATTCGCGAATGTTGTTGCCCGCTCTAAATGTTCAAATTAGAGATACGCCTCAATTCCTAGTCTGTTATTTTTTCGCTCCTTACGCCGGCAGTAACAAAATCACGGCATAGTGAACGTTTTTCTTGGGTGACTCTGACTTGGAAGTCATAAATAAAAATTATACTTAGCACGTTGATTATCAGCACACTATATGCAATTACAGAGATATTTTGCAGACTTGAAAGAGAGGGAAGGGAATACATTCGTGCGTACTCATAACTGTTAGGTAATGAATACGCTTTGCATCTCGTTTTCAGCACCATTAAATCTTTTCTTTTCCCTTGTGGCGGAATGGGAGGCACGTGTAATGATTGAACAAGCACGCTATCTTCAAGATCTCATGATCCTATGGTACTTACCACTGGCACTTAAGTGAAAAAGCTGTAACTTCAATTCGAAAATTTGACAATAAATGGAAACATGTAAAACACGTCTTTTGCTTTGCAGTATTTCGAATACGCAATACTTTTTTGATGTGTTTTTATTATAAAAGTACCGCAATGTAGCCCCTAACGCTTTCTTTCTCGAGCGTAGGAACGAAAGAAATATTCGTAAATGTGAATTGGGCTATTTTGTCCTTACATTGCGTTATTGTTGTGTCGCGTGCTGTACAAATCTGCTCTCTTCCTTTTTTCTGATAATATCTCCAGGAATTAGACCTATTGGATGATTGAGCAAACACAATTAGTTGTTGAAACTCCATTTTCCATCACACATCTCAGTTTGAAAGCGTTGTAGTGGTGACACATTGGGTAACTTCCGTTTGTTAGTATTAAGTGCGCTCAAACTTGCTTTCAACCCAGTGCATGATCAACAACCACGTCTGAAAGTCCGCCATTTCTCCCCAAAGTGACTTCCACGAATTCGCACCTGGCGCGGTAAATTTCCGGCTCCCCCCGCGAGAGGAACGAGTTACTCGCAACAACAACAGACCATCGCCATTCCCACTTCAATCATGGAAGCGGCGGACTAGCAAAGTGTGGGGGCGGGAGAGGGGGGGGGGAAGCTGAGAAGAATGGGTTATATACGTGCGGGGAGACTCGGTCGGTGGGCTCAAGAGAGAAGGAAGGAATTAACACCGTTTCCTCTCTCCACTCGAAAAAATAATCCCCACCCACACTCCCAGTACAGTCCGGCCCTTCCTCCTCCAACCCCGTAAGATATTTAGGGTAAACGTTAGTTTTAATTTATTATTCTTGCCGAGAGAGGGAGTTAATCTTCAGTTGGCTGGGGGGAGAGAAGTCGTTGCTGGGACGTGGAAGTTATAAGCGGAAGGGATGGGGGCGAGAAGGGTTGAAGTAGGGGGCAGTCTTGAGAGGGTGGGGGGTGGCGGCTTGCTCTTGGGGGCCTCCGGGGGTCTGTCGTGGGGGCCAGAGGTGGATACAAGAAGAGGAGGGGCGAGGTTGTTTGGCTGCAGGGGTAGTGAGGCGTGTCTGAACTCATGGCATGGGGAGAGGTTATGGAAGGCGGGGGTCGAGTCAGACCTTAGCGTACATCAGGGGGGGGGCTTTCTTTCCCCCCCCTTCTTCCCGCTTGCCCCTTGCACCCTCCTCCTTAACCCCAAACACCATACTACCCCCCTTCCCCTTTCAACTCACCATCCCCCCCTCCCCCCCGATTTCGCTCCGGTACACTCCTCCTTGTCTCTTCCAGTTGGTGCCACCCGTCAGAAAAAAAGAACTCGCTCTCGGAGAGGGTGAGGTGTGGGAGCAGCAGGGGTGGCCTCCGTTGGGAGAGATATGAACTATAGCGTGCGCAGCGAGAAGTTTCGGTGTATACACACGCGTGGAAAGGAGGGGGGGATCAAAAGACGGATGGAGCGGCGTGAAGTCGAGGATGTTGATATATATATGTGTAAGAAGTATATATATCTTAGGGTACGCGATCCGCGAAATTCCTCCACCTTGGTCGGTCAACTTTTGCAGCGGCACAAAGGGTTCCTTTTTTTTCGGTGTTTGGCCATTAATTAACTTCTAGGAGAATTAATTATCAAAGAGCGTTTATTAATCATAGCTTATCCCGTCGATTTTTTACGGCGAGGTAATTTTATTTTTAATAAATTATTAATATAATATTATTTTTTTAATAAATTTAATATTTTTTATTGTTTCTAAATTTTATTTTTTGCGGTAAGACGCATTTTGCAATATGGTATGGTATCCGATCCCGTATAAAAAAAGATATTCAGCAATTCGTGTAACTTGAATTCAGATAGGTATATTTCCCCAGGTAATCGATTTCCCCAGAAACCGATTCCCAACGTCTCCAATATGCACATTTTGTGGGAGAATCTGGCAAACCTCGCCCCATAATGTTTCAATATGCCCCGTAAAGTTTCAATATTGGAATAAAAATGACAAACACTTATTTTATTTTCAAAGGTAAAATAATCTTTCCAAAGTATGCAATGCTGTTTTTTTCTATTTTACGAATTGAAACAAATTTTCCGTTAAATTTTGATGAACCATCCGACTAACCTTGTCCTCCCATACCACTATCGTGAACGTTCTGTAGCTCCCAGACAAATGTATGAAACAGAGAGGGAAGGATGAGGGTATGGGTTCTAATGTATGTAAAATGCGGAATCAACGAATGCCGTAAAACTTACTCCTGAAAATTACGTTTTGGAGGTGATCTGAGCCTTAACATTCCCCTAAAAAAATTACTCGACGAGATCAAGTCACCTATTTCATTGTTTCATATCCCGCGTTTCTGCCTCTAAACGTTCTTTAACATTAAGACTCCCTTCTTCCATTAACTACTACTCAAAATATGTCCCAAATTTTGATCTTTTTTTATCCCTCATATATCTTGCACCGTCTTAATCTTATTTTACCTCAACTCCTCAAACCATCCAATGAATACTATTTTGTACAATGTTGTTTGCGTTTAGCTTACTATTTGATAATTATTTCCTTTGTTATTATGGGACCTTTTTAATCGGACTTGTGCTGTTTTTGGACTGCATTACAAAAGTAATAAATAGTTCAATCAAAGTTATGGACATTTTTTTACTAATAAAGGCGATTATAACCGCCAAACCACCCTCTTTTGCTTAGTCTACGCTTCCCAATACCAACGAATCTCCCTCTACTCTGACCAATGAAGCCCTTTGAAGAGTACCCTCTTTTCCCAATTCAATTTCTATTCTCAAGCCCATTGTGCTACGTGGGCGGGGATATCCCTCTCCCCCTCATACCCTTTGGGGGTATAGGGTTTGGTCTACTCGGCAGGGGGCTCAGGGGCCGCCGTGGGAGTTGACTGCGTGGGCGTTTTCGGGGGCGTGAGCAAGAGAGGCGCCGCGGGTCCGGGCGAGCCGAGAGGAAATAAATCCTCTTTCACCGCTGCACCTCCTCCTCCCTTCCCTTCAGACACTCCTTTCTTCTCCTCATTATGCGCTATCCTTTGTTCGCCCGCCGCCACCGTTCCGCGGCGCCACAGTCGCGCTTCCACTCCTCGCTTGGCGGCAAAAAGGTGGTGTCGGTTGCACCCCGCTCCGTGGCGTGGCCTTCTCGCGTGTGGCCACCACTTCTTCACTCCATCTCTCTCACGCACTGATCTCGTTCATTATGCTGCCTTTTATGAAGGTAGGAGTGCAGAAGAATGGGGAAAGAAAGGGCGCTATGAACTGCTCCATATAAAACGGAAGGACCCCGTGGATAGATCATGTCATCAGACATAGCATATACGTGAGGAATACCTTGGAGGAAAAATTTGAAGTAAAAGAAACCCTGTGAAGACCAAGGGATATGCACTTGAGACAGATAAAGAGTGCAGAATGAAGGAACAAGGTTGGGATTGGAAGATACGGAGTTCTGCAGTATATCAGCCTTAATACTGTCGATAAAAATTTAATATATGATTCTATACATGAATAGCTGGTATCTTCATGCTGGTATGTGGTATTTTCATCAATATTCCATCCTCAACTGAATAGATGAAGGCATCTTTTCCTGATAGAAGCATCCTACGGAAGAGATTTTTTTTCCTTGCTTAGCACCAGAAAAAAGATAACGTCCATATACTTACGCCTCAATATTTTCCCATCAATTAGACCGTGCTCGATAATGTCTCTCGAAGGATGAGGAGGACATTGGCTATCGAATTGAATTGTTAGGCTTTGTTATTCCTGTTATACTTCATGTATTCGAAATGAGTTGAATGCACGAAAAATCCCCTATACTAGTTCATCAATACGTTAAAATCGTCCTTTGCGAAAAATATCTTACAGTATTCTACTCAAGACTAAGGTAACGAGTTGGTTTTCATATGCTCTCTAACTCTTATGCTTGATTTTCCTGTTAAATCTAGGTAGCTATTCATTAATTTTCTGACATTAGATGGGTGGATATGTTCACAAGGCCTTCTGCGGCTAAGTACATGATCTTAGGCCCCAAAAATAGCTAATTAAGAACATATTAATGCTTTTAGACAAACACCAATAAAGCATTTCGCAGTCAAATACAAATTAGAATTTTTACAGGATAAAAAAATTGGATTCAGAAATGCGACGAGTCTCGTGGTCTACCTATCACTGCGTTGGTTCACCATGGTTAACAGAGGCAGTTTGGTCGATATTGACGTTATGATCTAAATTCCTATATCGAGTAATAAGTGTATAAAAACAATTTCATCCCTAAATTTTGGAACACATCAAATCGATATTTAAATATTAATATCAAATTTTACTTAATTCAATCATGCATAAAAAACCAAGATGTTAAAATCAGCTCCTTCGAAATTTGCGCGGTAGCAATTTGAAACTCGGCACAGAAAATTAAGGGAAATGGCATTCTATGAATGCCATCAACGATGATTTTCCTGCATCACTATTCCCAGACCTCCATCCCCTAATACCTATATCTCACAAATAATAACAAAGACATTTTACCTAGTCCTAGGGTAATCTTTAATGAGTTACCTCTCCCGAACCCCCTCCAACATCTGGTTCATCAAACCCAAGAGCCCTACCTCGCATATCCTAATACCTATTTCTCACAAATAAAAACGAAGACATTTTACCTAACCCTAGGATAATCTTTAATGAGTTACCTCTTCCGAACCCCCTCCTACCTCTGGTCCATTAAACCCAAGAGCCCTACCTGGCGCATAAAATTTCCCGATTGGCCTCGCTCGTCATTTCCGATTCGAGCGAATCGACGAGTCATCTGGGATCGAATCAGAGAGATTTTGATTAATGCGACCATTCTCGACCATCAAAACCCTCCCGAGTGTATGTCTCCCTTTCATTTTATCCTTTACGACAGTTTTTACTCGTTCGACGCCGCATCGTTTTCATTTCCACTTTTCCATCTTGTCACATTTTTCGTCTTCCCTGAAAAAAAAAGAACATCAGCGCGCGTTACAACCAAATTACTTCATCGGTGTCGAAACGACCACCATCGTAATGGCACCACCGCGGCGGAATCCGACGGAATGATCATTTTTCTCCAACTTTTTTTTTATTTTTACCCAACCTGTCCATCCGACGGAGCAGTTTTCTGTTTCCTCCCTTTTTCCCCGAACACAAAAATTCAGTCGCACAAGCCATGGATTTAACCATCCGCTATGACACCCACGAACACACGGATATATATAAAAAAAACACGGAGCTTCCGAAACTGATTGAACTCTTTTCTCCGCTACCATATTTCTTCTCTCTCTCTCTGTCTATTTCCAGCTTCCAATAGGTTGCAATCGGTTACAAGGGAGGAGGCGGAGCAATTATTATTTTTACGGCGACCAGACGGACGCAATGGCGGGTCTACCGACGCGACGCCATCAATTTCGCCCTGATAAAGTCGTTCCGGACGGACCACGGGGGGATGGGATGGTAGCGGAAAGAGAGGAAACTGTTGGAGATTGGTCCCCGACTCCCATATGCCTCCAGTGGAAGGGGGGAAGGGTAGTAGGGGCAGTGTTGCAGGGGTCAGGGGCGACTGTGTGACAGGGTAAGGGGGGGAGGACTCTATCTCTCTCCCCCAAACCGGGAGCGTCGAATCCGAAATCTTCTTTTCAGGGGCAATGGAAAAGAGCATCTATCTGCAGCCACTCGAATATCCCTGCCCCTGATTCCCTTCCCCCCTCCCTCGATTTTATCCAACCCCCCCTGACCCTCGTCACCCTCGGCCGGTTCCCCAATGGGCTGACCACCCCTACTCACCAGAGATGGTTGCCGATGACATTTTAGTCGACCTATCCCCGCTCAGACAGGGACGATACCGATATACTAAAACTTTTCGTATCATGATTTAACCATCGTCTACGGAAAGATATCATGGCCGTTTTACAGAATCATGAAGCGACAAACTAAAGACTTTACAAAAAAAACAGTCTCACAGCTTCAGGGCTTTCGTAAATTTAACGCGTAGTTGACGCCGTATACACTCTACTGAGAACCAGGGATGGCAAGTTAAACGAGGGCCCCATCAGAAATTCGCTATGGGTGTGAGGAAAAAATTATTCAGGCTAGTCGATTTTTCCAAGTGTCCACATATCGATATTCGAGTTATCAGGGTTCTATTATTGATCATATGACTTCTAAAATGCTTTAAAAAAACTCAAAACTCACTACTTATAAAATTTCCCGGGGCAAGATCCCCGGTTTGGGCCCCCCAATATTTTTTGTAAGTCGGCATCCCTGCCCGGAGCGAAACGAAAATACGAGGACTGGGTTTAGTTTCGCTCCCGCACGAAATTAATAAAGCAAGGAGTTTAGTTTCGACCCGGGATGAAACTTTACTCACGAGAACGAAAGTAAATTAATCGAAACTCCGCTGCTCATCGTTAAGTTTCGACCCCAGAAGTTGAGTGGGGGGGGAAAAGAGAGAATAGTTTCGACCTATTACGTTTGACATCCATGCTTACATTGAGTTTAAAATCGAATGGCCAGTGTGCGTTCACCGTTTTTCTGTAAGTGGTAAAAATATGAGTGTTCCATGCATCTAATGGCGGTAGGCCGAACCTTTACTTCATTCAACCATACTTCGTACTCAGTGTGTGGGTCAAAACTAAACCATTCGAAGGTGAGGCACCCTCTGGTGTGAAACATTATCTGCGTTTCGTTTCGTGCCAGAGTTTTACTTTAGTATCGACCAGATGCAGTTTTGACTTGGATTTCGTTCCGACCCTGAGTTTAGCTCCCCGGGTATAAATCCATTTCGTTTCGTTTCTACATATTCGCTTCCGGGAACGAAACTATTGAATTTTCAATGATTCTGACTTTCGTTTCGATGCTCTTGCCATCCATCCCCGCTGAGAACTAAGGGCTATCTCCTGCGCACGCTGTATTAAAATTGATTTGAGTTGTTACTCAGGAGTCTAGATGCCGCGTCCGGAGTATATTTTTGTAATTCCAATGTTACTTCACATTCCGAGATATCTTCATCAATTAATCAAAAATTAAGTCGACAAATAAGGTACAAAAGTGCTGAAAAACGACTACGACAGTACACACTGGAGAAATTTCACGCTATTTCAAAATTGAAATCAAACTTTAAGCTAATTTTTCCGTTAATTTACTCATATTTCGTACTAACTCTCACAATAAACGGCGCCATTGATCTAGATAACCGTAATCTCTAACGTAAAACCTCCTACGGTTAATTTAGCGATCATTGAAAAACATTGAAAAACTGAGGGAGTTGATGGAATCTTGGGAAGTAGGTATCAGCGGTCGTGAACGCCAATTACAATTAAAATACCGCATTTCGACACTGAATTCCTGTGCCAGATGATGGCTCTGTTATCTACCGTCCTTATCCTTATTCATAGATTTTCCATCCTGATACTCGTCCATCTTTGTGAACATTGAATGAATGAAAATGAAGTTTCCAACGGAAATAAACAAAATTAAAACACACGCTATCGTCGTAGTCAGCGAATTGACTCTCGTTTTTGTCTTTATCAATCTTGTTCCCATGCTCACTAACCGAATATCACTCACAACGCAGTTCGACTCGCATTATTGCACCAAATGAAGGCTCTGTGAGCCGAAAGGCGTCGTATGCATTTAATAATAGTGGACAAGTGCAACTAACTTTTAACAAGTGCAACTTCCTTTTATTTCAATATCTATCCCTGGACGGATATGATTCGGTGGACGATTATTGAGCTTTTGCGCAGTGGAGATATCGATACGTCGATATTCCACTAAGTATATAACGCCTGAATTGGTTGAATAATTGTGGAAATAAAATAATGGTGAAAAGGGTAACTACACATGGAAAAGAGCAACTAGTTACCTTTTATTTATATGCACCGAACTTCAACTACATCACGCCTGAATCGGTTGAACTTCTTTTGAATTTACAATTTCGCTCAGAGAGCGGCGGATCCAGGACAGGGACAAGGTGGGGGAGGGAGAGGGGGTTTTCCTCACCTTTATATATTCGAAAACTGCACAAAATTACCATTTTATCCAGAGTATATTGGATAGCGCCCCTCTGGAACCGCCACTGCCTACACCAACGCTCGGCGGCACAGAGAAGGGATATAAAGATTTGAATTTTGAAAGTCGTGGAAAATAAATTCCCTGCATTTGTCAACTTATGTAAGTACATCGTTATCACTTCGTATTTCCTTCGCCTTTTAATGCCAGACCGGGCAATTTGGTGTTCCCTCCTCTACCTTTAGTAGTAAACGCATAATTAAGCTAATGCGAATTTTAGACCTCATGGTTTCGGTGGATGGCAAGTCATTTGGTTTTGTTTTTTTTTTGTTTCTATTTGGTTTGAATTTACAGCATAATTTTACTTATTTTCAACATGGCCGCCGTGCGCATTTTTCATTGCAGAGGAGACTATGGTACAGCCATGGGTACAGCCACCTTATGTCCCTTCGGAATATCCCTACTCTTAGCTTGGTGGCGTAGTCTCGTCGAAGAAGATGAGAGTTGGAGGCACCAACTTCACGGCCTATTCCTCAGCCCCACCACTTTGCCTAACCTTTTCCCCTTCCCCATCAATCTCTTCCACACCCTCCCTGCTTTTCCAGGGCAAGACGTACACCTCCCACCCTCGACTTCCAGGAACAGGGCGCCCTCTTCCGGGAGCAGCGTCGCTTTTTCCGAGAAACCCCCACACACACGCACACCCCCAACGAACAAATAGTCACGGAGTCGGATTATTTTGAAGTCCCGCGGAGTTTCCGCTCCGAGGCCAGATCCTCGTGGCAACGTCTCCCTCAAAAACTCACGTCAGTGTTGACGTCGGGAATGTTTTTATATTGTTGCCTTATTTGTGTGTGTATACGACGTCGGTCGAGAACACAAGAGATCCCCAGACGTTCGGGAATGTATCGTCTGGCCGCATGACGACTGAGATCGTGGAAGAACCTCTGAGAGAGAGCTAGCTCACGGTGGCCGCGCAGTAGCAAAAAATCAGAGGCAAACAAGAAGAAGCCAACTTCAGTACTATGAAGTTGATAGTAGGTGAATTCACTTTGTGGAAGTTATTCATAGTAATAATAATGGGCACTTTGTACTTTCCACAATGGATTAATTGCTCGGCAACAGGTTTAAAGGTATTCTACATCATTATCAAGCACGACTGCATCTCCGTACAAGACAGAGTTCTTTTTTTACCATAAAGTGAGAAGGGGAAGTAGGTAATAGGTAATGTGATGTTGATTTTTTATCGGGAATTATGAGACAATTATTGTTCTGACATCAGCGGTCGTGAAAGCCAATTACAATTAAAATATCTATCGTACCTGAATACCTGTACCCGATTATGGCTCTGTTATCCACCTTCCTTATCCTTATTCATAGCTTTTTCATACTGACACTTATCCCTTTTTGTAACCATTCGATGAACGGAAATAAAGTTTCCATAAATGGAAGAAAGGAAGTAGGTAATGTGGGTAACGAGGGAAGGGGAAGGTTCAGTATTATTACGGAAAACGGAAAAATTCAAAACTTTTTATCCTGATGATTCGTTTGTTTTGTGTTTAATTGGTAATTTATAAACCTGCGCTGGTAAAAATTGTGAATTGACACCATTTTTTACCTTATCTTATGGGGAGGCGGTCTCCCACTTCACCGCGACTCTTCCCTTTATTTGCTCCTGTCTCCTCCTTATGGCGACTTCTTATCACTTATAATTAATATTGTTTCTTGCATTCATATGCAACCTCTTCATGCCATTTATTTCCTTGCAGTTGGTCAATTATTTCGTACATTTATTTGACTGGTAGTAGATAAACACTCACATTTTTACCACTCACAGGAGGACGGTGATCGCAAACTGGCGATTCGATTTTTGATCTCGATGTTTTAACTTCTCTACACGTACGTCAAACGTAATGGGTCGAACCTGTTCCCTCTTATCCCCATCCACTCAAACTTCTGGGATCGAAACTTAACTACGAGCAGCGGAGTTTCGATTAACTTAGTTTCATTCCCGGGAGTAAAGTCTCGTCCCGGGTCGAAACTAAATTCCTTGGTGATTTTAATTTCGTGCAGGAACGAAACTAAACCAAGGCCTCGTATTTTCGCTATCCTCCAGATCGAAACGAAACATTTTCGTTTCGAGTTGATTTCGAGTCCATGATTAGAAGTCGTACATCCTAATCATGACATGATCTTTATGGCGATGCACTTTGATCCCATTATAAATTTTATGCACCAAACACTGGATGCACGAGGAATGCCGGCAATGTTTCCAAACTAATTGCGCCGACCAGCGACGGCGACATCAAATCTCGGTGGGCCGCAAGAGAGAGGCGATCCGGCGTTGGCCGGTCGGGGAGGCGGGGGGAAGCCGGGAGAGAGGAGGTATCGATAGGCCGGTGACAGACCGCTGAGGTGTGCTCCCGGCTAACCAGACCGCTGTGCCCGCATAACACGGAACTTCCACCCCGGCCCTCGCGTCCTGCTTTTATACCCCCGATCCTTGTTTTCCTACCCTGCTCCATCCTGTCCACCAAATATCCACCCCCGATCACCAGTCAAATATCAACCTCATCTCCAAGCTAGGCATTAATTTTACAATCAAGGCGGCCCAATTTGTAATAGAGTTGTAAATATTAATAATAAATTAAATAAATTTAATTTTCCACTATTACACCATTTTAACTTGAAGATGTATTAAAATTGAATCCCAGATCGTAAGTATCGTAAAAATTTTTTGGTCCAATTTTTTAATAGTTTCTTGAAACAAGTACTGACAATTTTCTACGATTATAAAATTTATTGCAACCTTATCCAGGCATAATCTTCCCCTCTTTACTCTCCTCTCTATTGCGTTTACTTTCCTCTCCAAGTTTTTCCATCTCCTCTCCCTCCTATCTCCCCTTCCTTTCCCCCACTGCAGTTAAAAATTGTATATAATGAATGCACTACACACCATTTTACCCTTGAAGATGATGTAATAACGATGGAACCTAGGTCGCAATAGATTTTAATAATCGTGGAAAATTGCAAGTATTTATTTCAATTAGGAAACGTTCCACTCCATCACGCTTGAATCGTTGGATTTTATTTTTAAAAGATTAAAATTTCACAATGAGAGTAAAACTTAGAAAAATATATTTCGCAGAAATTTGATTTCAAATTGCCAGTTTTTAATCATCAGGAGATTACATCAAAGGCCTTGAACCTAAGAACTCCCTTACCTTGTGATACCTTACCTTGATGATGTGTAGATTCTCACATGAAACCGGTAGGGTAAAATATTATTTCTGTGGTATTCTCACAAATTTTTACTGTCATCGTGACAGTGAAATTTGACGCAGTAGAGTCTGAAACCACCGAGTTAGATTGAAATCTATTTGTAGATTTTCCCGCTTCTTTCTTAAAATTATTCAGCGACAATTATAATATCTGTTAAGGCGCTGATGATGCCACTAATCTTCTTTTTTTATTTTGAATCACAATTTCATGACTAAAGTTGACGAAAATAACCGTGTTCTTCCCTCTAGTTCCTTATCTTTTTCAAATTCATTTCCCCGAATAATTAGTCCATGCTAATATTTGTTTTAAGAAAAAAATTAATGGAACCAATTATGACTACCTAGTGACCAATAAAATACTCGGGGAATTTTGAGGGATAAACATTTTGGATGACCCTTCTGCTTCTAGAGATTATAAACTAAATTTTTCATCCGGCACCCATAATCGACAGAAAAGTGCTGTTTGTTTTATCTTCCAAGACATGGGAGGAAAACGGGCAAACAAATAGCTCTATTAATTGGGATGACCCGCGCAAATGTGGACGAATTTCCTGAATGAAAAGTAAAGAAGAAGTTTTCAAGAAGTATTAGACAAGGAAATTCTGACGAGTTATTTGGATCATGATGAATAGTTCCTGGCGATTGAACAAGAAGACAATAATTTATAATTAACATTATATTCACACGGCGTCAATTTCAATTTTTCACAAGGAAGATCAGTTCTGTTGGGAAATCCCTATTACAGAATACAAAAAATACCTTCTTTGATGATGCAGGGTACTTTTAATGCTGGAAATGAAATTGTACCAAAAATAACTCGGTAATGATTACGAAAACTCGGCATAAATTGAAGCAGTTGGAATGAATCAATCGTGAGCTCCATCTTCCGTGCTTTAACTTTTGGAGTTGATAGCACCATAAATCACAGGAGCAGCTCCCTGGTCGATGATTTCAAGTGTAACTTTTTCTAGCTCTCACAATGGGTGCCTTGAAGTGGATGGAATCTGTTCTCAACCCTTTGTGAAACCGAACTCCCGGAAAATAAACGCCTAGCTCGCGTACAATATTGCAAAGTTTTTTTTTCGCTTGTAATCCCAAACGACCTCGGGATTTTCCCCCGGACCCGTGTTCCGGCCCACTCGCGAGAAAAAAATTGAAACTCAAACTGTTTTTTTTCTCTCTCTTTCGCGAAACGCACTGTTCACACAGCCGAGAGGGAACGTTGCAAATTTCTCCTTCGTGCCCACTACGGCCATCGCTTCTTTTTTTTATGCATTACGTCCCTTTTGGGCCGTAGGAATGGGTGGGGAAGAGTCCCCCGAGGGAGGAAATGAAGTTAATCCACATCGATGAGCCGCTGTCTCGATTCGCATACCTCGCCGCATAATATTCTGCAGATGTTATAGTAAACGGAAGTAAAATACCATGTTCAGAAAAAATATTTCTTGCTAATTTCTTTTCAATTAAATTCCTTCGTTCATTCATTCAACGCGATAAGCGCCAACATATAAGAATATAAATTCATAGAGAGGGAAAGAAAGGGATGGGAACATAAAACAGAAAAAGCACGAGCACATATGTGATGTGGTAGAAAGAAAAAAGCCAGAAATCAGAGGGCAAAAATGTAGACTGACTGGGACTCGAACCCAGAACTCCTCTCACCACTCTATGAATACTACCATTCTTTGTTTGTCATAAAATAATACTGTTGAATATTATTTGGTTCTTTATATTAGTAAAATTTAACATTGCGATATTTCCACTGAGTTTTATTTTGAAACTACGCGTTTCGTTGTCACCAACAGCATCATCAAGTGTGATACTTAAACTACAAAATAAAACTCAGTGGGAATATTGCAATGTCCAATTTTACTAATATTAAGAAGTTCCACCACATCGTGCCTCACATCATGTACTATTTGCTTCATTATCTTCTACGCTTTGTTTACTATTTGCCAATTGTTTTCATTGTAAGATCTTTGAAATTAGCCTTTAGCTGTTCTGTACAGTATTAAATAAATAATTAAATAAACATTGCATGCATGAAGTCTTAAAATGTATGTGTTGTCACCTGGTCACTACAAGATGGCAACAATGCTGCATACGTCAATCTATTTTTGAGAAAAATTTATTTATTTATTTAATGCAGTCATGGGCGCACCCAGAATCAAAACTAGGGGAGAGGGGGGGAAACTAGTCGTGGTAGTTCAAGTTGTAACTTTTTTTTCACAGAAAAGGTTAATGAAGCCAAAATTTTAAGAAAATTATGACAGTTTTTAAATTGTTTTTATTATTATTTTCTCGACAAAATAATGATTTTTATTTTAGTTCCATGCCTTATAGATACAAAAATCATTTTTCTTCAAAAGGTATATTTGTTCATAACTTTTCTTTTGAACTAAACTTACTTTTGCTTCTAGGGGGCTTTACGCCCATGAATGCAGTCCAAAAAAAGCACGAAGCCAATTACAGAGGACTCATGTAATATTAAGCAAAACGTAACCAACGGTGATAAATAATGAATATATAATAAAATAAAAAATGATAAAATAAAATCGTAAAAGTCAGCGGTAATCCGTTGACACAAAGATAGGCATTTTACATTCTTGGCGGCCAAGATTTGAACTGAGAGAGGGCGAAAGTTGGCAGTTGGCAAAAGGAAAGAGGTGTATGAGCAAGAGAGAAATATGCACGAGAGGAAATACGAGGAGAAAGAAGTAAGAGTGGAGAGGTATTCCTTTTTCCACGGTCCTCCCTTCATTGGACACGGCTGCGAAGGAGTGGAGGAACATTTACGACCCAATGCGTGCCGATGGGAGCAGACAGTGTTGAGCGCAGGGGGTGAGAAGAGTGTCCGTCAGACAGGCCGTCCTCGCACTGAACCCCTTGTGCGCCTCTCTTTCGAGGGGGGAGAGGGGAGGAATTGAAATGGGAAAAGCGGGAGGAGGGGTTGAAGAAAGGGTATGGCTGGTGGGTGGGCAAGAACAGAGAGCGGGGATGTTAAATTATAGAACTGAAGGCTGTAAAACTTTTTAAAAAGGCGCTCCGGCGCGTCATAAAATTTCTCCGGAAACCTTCCACCCTCCTCACTCCACAACACAAACCCTCTCTCTCTCCCCCAACACCCTCTCCCTCCTTTCTCTCCCTCATCCCCCTCTCCGTCCCCTCTTAAGCATTCCTCACATCCAAATAACTCGAAAAAGCCATAAGTAGAGGCAATGGGGACTACATGGAAAAGGGTGTAGTTCGTCCAGTAAAATATCCATCTACATTGTCACGTCATTTTAAACTGTTTCCAATATGTCCACATCGTGACGATACGTGCAGAGTGTTCTCAAAATGTTAAATTAAATGTTTCAACCCGCGGGGAATTGCTCAGAAACGTGCACTAAATCCCACAACAGTCTAGAAGACCTTTTACATTGGATTTGAAAGCAAAGGGTTAAGTAATAAAGTGCACCAAGATGTATCAACGACTAGAAAATAGACATAAAATACACTCAAATATCACGTAATACTTCCCTTATATGACGGCCTCATCCGCTCTTTTTCTAATTTAGGGTGGGAGGGGAAAAGGAAGAGGGATTTGATAGATTTTTGATTTGGTTGTTTTTATTTATTCTTGTACCACCGAAAACAGCATCAATGACTTTTTGCATCGGGGTTTTTAACTTGACGATTAACCGTACACGAACATCTATGCCCAGGATAGGGGTAACCTACTCCGGGGGGTTACCATGTAAATTCGAGACCGTCTTCGGATTCGCCTTCGCCGCGGAATTCGACTTCGGGTCCGTTTCCGAAGACTTGCCGAAGTCGAAAGTTCGGAATCGGTGTTTACGTGGTAACCCCCTTGACGGGAGTCGAACCCGCGACCTCTTGTGAGGCAGGCAAGGATTTACCCCGCCACCGAATCCGGCAAGGATCAAAACAAATCTAATTGTCTCAGAGCAAACTTAATTTATGGTCAACAGTCCTTGCTTTCGGTTATTTTCCAATTAAATGCGGATTGCTTAAATCTCTGGCATTGTCTGACGTTAGCGATGAGAGTGGCGATTTCGAAAAACCAAAAAAACCGAATTTTAAAGCGGTGTGGGTGACAGCAAAGTTTGTTGACGACTGAGGAATCCTGTTTTTATTTTCGTGCCAATAGACTTCGCCACTAGATGCTCTTGACACAGAATGCAGAGAGGAATATTTGGGGGTGGTTTATGAGCCGTCTTCCCAGGAGGACCTCGTGTCGAACGTGCCCCTCCTTGAGATCTTAAAAACCAAACGGCTGAGTATGGGTCCATTTCTTCGCATGCTCTGCAAATCCTGACCGGCTGCCGACAGAGACCAAAGAGGCGAGAGAAGAGGAAGAGAATAGAACGCGAAAGCCTCATCCATACTACAAAGAGAGCTTCATAAAAAGGAGTAGATGAGTATAGGGTATCCCTAACTTTCAAATCGGTTCTCGAAACTAAAATGTAAACGTATAAGTAAGACGGCTACGTAGTAACTAAAACTCGAGCCAACATTGACATAACTTCAAAATCATTATGGAAACTGGAAAAAGTTAGCGAATAAAATAGTTGTAAATGGGTTTTATGAAAACCCTGATACTTCTGCCCTCCGCATAAAATTTAATGGACATGAAAACATAAAATCCGAATATCCAAGCGTGATGGAGTAAAATTTTTCCATAAATAATGTAAATACTTGTAATTTTCCACGATCATAAAATTTATTATTACCTAGGCTTCAATATTATTACATTATCTTTAGGTGGTCATTTAGTAGCATTAACTCCTACGTCGTAATTAATTTTATGACCGTGGAACATTGTAAGTAATTATTTTAATATCGTTAAAAACAAACGCTGTCGCCGCAGTCAGACAATCAGACCCATCGCGTGATCCAGGATTTTGCCAAGCCAATCTTGGTCCAGTGACGTAGCCAGGGGAGGGGTCCGGAGGGTCCGAACTCCCCCTCGCCCACCCTCCAGCCCCGAGATATAAAAACAATTATTTTCCTTCATAAAAGAAAACAAAATATTGAAAAATCATGAATTTTCAAAATATTTTTTTTAACAAATGAAGTTTTTACGATTATGAAAAGTGTTAAAATGAGTTACTTAGTACACTGTTTTTAAAAAATTTCCCCCCCTGGTTTTGGATCCCCCCCTCCCCGAACGAAATTCCTGGCTATGCCACTGTCTTGGTCCAATCCGCAGTAGCCGATTATACTTCTTTTTTACAGTCTTTATATCAACTCACCAACCTGTCTGTTTGTTTGTCTGTTTGTTTGTCTGGTACAAATCTTGTAACTCAAATTTGACTCACTTCCTGTGAAGCAAAAACGCTGAAATTTTGCACACTTCTTCATTTCCGATGACAATACATGAAAATATAACTTTTTCTCTCCAACCCCCCTTTAACCACCCCCCAGTCAACCCCCCCAAAACATGTTTTTGATCTAAGAAGTTCCAAATGGTCGATTTTCGTGTTTCGTGGCATTTTTAACATAGGGGTAGGCATTTAAAAGCATAGGGGTGGCATTTTGAAACATAGGGGGCTTACCATTCACTGAAAATTTAATAAATATAGTGACTTTTTTAATACGTCACTTTTGGTTTTTCGGGGTCACTGAGTTTTTTTGCTTTGTGTCATATATAAACGTTGCTCATCCCCTGTAATCTAAATATAAAGGCTGGTTTTTAAAAAAAAATTTTTATAAGAGCTTATTTATTATTATATTTATTTTGAGGCCATTTTTCGGAAAATATACTCTGGATTTCCCAAAACCGTCAACTGCACAACGCCTCAAGCTTTCGCTAGCACTGAAAACGCACACTATACGGAGGCGTGAAGAAAGCCGAGGGAGCGGAGGGCTCCAAGCCATCGGACTGAAACTGTCCCGAAGTCGAGGGAGGGTTGGGGTTCACTCGAGCGGAAGAATTCAGAGAAAGGACTAGAAATCCCATCCCTGCCTTTCTTCCTGATGAGGGGTAAACGAAGCGGGGAGTAAGCACGCATCACACCCATACACAAAAGCCATCCCTATATATCCTATCGTCTCCATGCATACCGCGGAGGAGTGATGGAGGAGTGAGACGAAAAGGTTAGCTGGGAGTTAACCCTCCCTCCCCCCCCCCTCCGTCCCGACCGGCAAAGAGTCCCTCTTCAATCTTTCCCTGGCGTGTTTGATGTCCGGAAAGTCCACTTGAGCGAGCACGAATAGCGAAAAATCCAAAACCCACACAACTCTGCTCTGTCTCGCGAGCGTGGTTATATATCCGTGTGTGTTCGAGTAGGAGTGTATCTCATGTTGTTCGTACGCGCCAAGGTGCAGTAGGTAGGTATTTGTAGTCGGCCCCTTTCTTTTATCGTCGCCTTTCTTTTTTCAAACACTTCGCTCATCGAACACATTTTCCCAAGAGTAGAAAAAAAACTAAAATTCGAATGGCTGCGAGGGTTTCGTTTTAGGCGAATGAGAGTGTCCTATGTCTGCGTAGCGAGGAAATTGAAAGGAAAAGAGTTCGTTAGAGATTTTTTTAAAGGTTGCAAGGATACATGCTTCGCTCATTCAACCCGTTTCGAGCGCTTCCCTCCCTTCAAACGTACAAGAGTGTGTCTCAAGGAACAATAAAAAGGGTTTCTTCATCCGGATCGTAAAAAAATACTTAAATTGGGATTAAATTTGAACTTGCAATAACATGCAAAAATTATTTCGCATCATTACAGTCTCCAAATGGTAATTCATCTCGATAATTTCAACGCCCATCAAGAAACAATTAATGTACGTACGAAACATAAAAGACTGTTGTAAACTTGTGAATTTATACAGATTTTTTATTACTCTTAGCTGTTGTCGAAGCATTACCTTTTTGATTCGTAAAGTAGATAATATTCGCATATATTAATCTGCGGTAGATTAAAATAACACAATTTGCTTCTAATTCTTATAACATTTCATGGGTTATTGCTATGCTATTCCGCCAAGTTGCGTCAAATCCGTTTGCTTTTAACTCTATTTTTTATAACTGAAATTTTAATGGAGAGGCCCATCTGGGTGTTCAAAATACGTCAAGATATAGCCATTTTCTTTTAAAAAATTAGATTTTCCTCTATCGTAATGCATGAAAAGGGAATTCTGAGAACTAGTGGAGATGAGCATCAAATTTATATGCACAAATAAATACCCTTAATTACGTGCAGTAATGGGATTTTAACTATACATGTAAGTACATTTTTACTGTCTTTTTACGTCTTTTCGACTAATGCAACAAGAAATTTCTGCGTTCGCCGCTAATGAACTGCCGCTGCTTCAAACACTTCCGTAATATTTCCATAACCACACAGTCTCTGGTTAATTCATGTAATCTCCTCTTACGCCCTCCTTTGTTCATTAAGACTCATAATATTTCTTCTTTTAATGAAGTCTCTCTCGCCAATATTCATTCATTTACACATCTGTCCATTCTCATCGATAAATGTTCACGCATAAATTTCTTAACAGACTCGCCTCCACTCTTTCCCCACGGTCAAATCGACAAGCTTAAATATGATCCTTTGTCGTATGCATGCTTGCATTCGCAGAATCCATTCAATATTCTTTCAAGGACAACTCTGCATTACGAGCTAGCACCCTTTTCTTAATTATCATCCTGCTGTAGACATTCATTCCATTACATTTCTAAATGCATCAGCAAACTCTGCATAAATCCTTCTGTCCAACGGCTCATCAATATTCTTTTTTTTAATCTCCAACACTTTGAGTAGATTTATTTGTCAACCGCAAGTTAAGAATACAAAATAAGCCATAATGAGAAACTGTGGTCACATCAAACATAAACTTGAGTTTGCCAAGTCAGATGTATGCAGGACTCTCGCATTTAACAATAAAACAATGTGTTCCATCACAAGAGCTTCAAGGAGATATTCCAATTCATCTCCTATGATTTTACTTCAAGCGAAAGAAATGTTGTTTCCATTACAGTCGTTTAATATAAATTGAATCTCAAAGAATAAATTAATGAATAGACAGAAAAAGTTAAATGTTCACAAATTTTTTTTTAAGCTAGAAGCACGCTTCACATTTATAGTGTATGTCACATATATGTCTCAACATAAAGGCGAAAGAAGAAGTGAAGTATCCGGGATTTACAATAACTTCGAACCTATCATGGGGAACACTTAAAAGAAATATTTTTGGCAGAGCAGTGAAGAAGCTAGTTTTCGTCGAGGGTGTTTTATAGTAGATTTTCGAATGAAAAAGTAAAATAGAGGTTGAATTTCACATTCGTCCGGCCACATCTTGAGTTTGAAGAGACCATAAGGGACCCATAAATAAATCCGTGTATTTCGTGAATATTTCAAGATAGTAGTAGTAAACATAAGTTTTAAATCATTAAAAGTAACGATTAAGTAAATAATAATGTACAAACAGTTCAGAGAGAGCAATGCGTTATCTTAAGAGCTAATATGCAATCCCTGTGAAACACCGAGAATATTAAAATTGGAAGATGACTCCGAGAACCTATCTCAATAACAAAAATTTAATAAAATAAATTGAATCATATCCTTCCCGACGTACTAATGAGATGAATTAAACTAGTTGTCTTAAGCTGCAAGCATTTTACCAATCCGAAGGGAACCGACCCTGGAATTAACATTGTTTGACGCTATCTTGAGGAAGACGTTGGGAGAACTGGAAAGAAGTGGAACAAAAAGTTTTTTTCCACCAACTCTTGAAGAGTGGCAAAAAAAAGTATGCTGAGGTATTGTATGCGGTCGAGTGGCTTGTCGTGGGAAACACACAATGCCTTTATGAGGAAGAGAATCGAGAGATGGCAAGGATGGATGGATGGTGTAGACTAAGGCAGTTAGGGTTAGGTCGGGTGAGTTGTTCACACTTTCGCTCGAGCGAGTTTTACACGAATTTTCCCCGTCACGGAACTTAAGAAGAAAAAAACTCAGGTTCCCGCCCACCTCAAAAAGGATTGGCAGTCCCGATGACTCGAAGCAAAAGAGTCAAGAGGCGTTGACGTCGAATGATGAGTCGCCCAAATTATTATCGAGCGAAGGGTGAGAGAAAGTTTTTAAAAAATCAGAGGGGGGACAGAATGCGCTGTCAAAACCACGGTCGGCGTGAGTCTGAGGGCATTGGCACGCTGCCATCCGAAACGTCTTACGTCTTCTCGTTTGTCACCTTTTGTATACCGACGAGCACATTCCTCCTTTCTTTCTTAAAAGGGATCCTCGTGTTAGCACAAGAGGTGACAAGAGGCGTAGTTGAGTTTTCTGAACGACTTGATACGTGGGTGAATGAGTTCGTCGGACTGAGGGAGTAGTTTGTTACGTCTCTCCGCCGCTACTGTCCAGGACTCTTTCGTCGGAACGAAAATTTGTTATCTGTCGAGAGAAAAATTTTGGCTCGAGAATAAGAATCGAAGAAATTCCGGTCTGCTACAGAGAAAGTGGATGAAAGGAATGTGGCGTATGCAGGTGTCGTAGAAAATCTGGAAATTTTCAAAGACAGCATAGGATAATAGCTCTTTTGGTGTTGAAATCAAGGGAACTATCCAATGCCAATGAAATATTGCCTCGGAGCCAAGTATGAATACAAATGGTGGTGTACCTTCTTATATTCCGTGAATTTCCCCTCCCATTCCAGTTAAGAAGACGTATTTTGCACTTTCCGTGCAGTTAAACCTCGTTTAATATTAAGTTTATCATCTTTAAATGTTGAGCATACGCAGGAAGCCCCCACTGAAAACCTTTGCGCGCATTTCACGTTTTAAAATCTTACTTCAGTATTATCTCACGTGCAAAGTTTTTACATTTCAGATGCAGTAAAATTCTAGAAAGAATGTCATTCATTTACATGAAAATTCCAAGATTTTTAAGTTTTAAATCAGCTGTAAACAAAGAGGTAAAACGGCTAGTACAACGAGAGCGGCGCGTCATCTTAATCACACCGAGTTCTTTTACTAAGCTGATATTAAATTATTTATGGCAAGATTTGGCGAACTTTAGCAGTTGGCGGACCGCATCTACGTGTGTGGAAGTTACATGAGTTGCTATCTGGGACTTTATTACCTAAATTTTCTGTTTGAATTTGGAACTCATCAAGGCCACGAGCCATATACACTCTCCCAAAGCACCACCATTATCTTTATTTTTAAATCACGTAATACAAAAGGCTACCCTAAAATAGCAAATAAAATACGGCTGCAGGAGACTAAATCTAGGTGCGCAATTCTATTTATACTCGTAAAAGGACTAATACGTGGAAATATTAGGAGCTTAGGTCCACTTAACGGGGAAAAAACCATCTCTGGTGATCCCGATGATACACAATATCTTCTTTAGGGTCTTCTAGAGTCTTCTCCAGTTTTCTACACGTCAAATTTAATCATTTTTTTATTCAATAAATGGACCTCAATTCCTGACATGTCCATGGGTTTGAAGAATTAGATGAGAAAGGAGAGAAAAGCGTGATTACTTGAAAACCGTCGAGGAGGATACTGAAATCGCTTCGAGAAACACATGAAGCCCTCGGCCCACTAGTTGCCAAACCATGATATAACACAGGTGGAATCAAATACCACCTTTCTTTTCACACCCGTTTAAAAAGGGAAGCGAAGCTTTTCTCTCTGACCCCATCGTCTGCCTGAACGTTCCTCTCCCGTCTTTTATAATCACTTCACATTTATAGTCACAACCAAAAATACAAGCCGATAGCGAGTGTCCGGTCTTCCGACGACAGATTTCCGTGTTTATTTCCGGCAAGTTACTCACAATACCATGACATATCGATGGCTGAGGTTTAACTACACGTATCTCAAAATTTGGCCGGTCTGAGTTAAGACTGCTAATACTAAGTTCAACAGATTCAGGCTCCAATTGGTGGAAGTTAGACGTATTTAAATAAATGTAAGATCTTAGCACTTTTCCGCAATTTTTTTGCAGTGTCTTGTACCAGATGATGGCTCAGTGAGCCGAAACGCGTTGTACGCAGTAAAAAATGCTGTGGAAAAGTGCTACGATCTTTTATTTATTTAAACTGCTAATACTGTTAACAAAAAATTAAATTCAAGCAAACATCAACTCTTTGTTTGCACATGTATGATTATTTTCTTTATTTGATGTATTTTTGTTTATTTTTAATTTCAATTACAATATTATACAACTAAAAAAATAAATCGTTTCTTCGCTCACCTGAAAAGTTGCCATTTTTGAGATACGTGTTGTTAGAACTTAGCCATTGATATGGTGTGTTCATTAACCTCTCCGGCACGGAGCTTCCCAGCGTTTCAAGCCTTTTCTCACTCTACGGTACGTTTCTACGATAAGGGCGATAACCAGAAAAAGAAATCATCGCGGAGACAGGAACTGTGAGCCGTGCGAACTTCCGGTGAGACGCCGTCCACTACAGTTTCTGATTATTTCGACGAAATCTCACACTGAGACTGCCCTTGACCCTTTATTTTGCCATGGCACTTAGACGTAGAAAAACAATAAAAATAATGGTTCAAAATTACAAGTATGCGACCCACAGGGGCTAGATTCATGACTGAAAATCCACCAGCTGGACAATCCCGAGGTGCCGGGAAATTCTCCAAATCTGTTGTTTACTCTGCAATAATGGGTACGTCAACCAAAATTTTTACCATAATCTATGGAGCTTGATAAATCAATACAAAAACCTTTCTTCGTTTTCGTATCCATTGTTTACCCTTGGTGTCCGCTGACGAAACATCGCAGTTTTCATCCCTGTCATAGATACGGGAGTGAAAGGTTAGTGACGTCACTCACAGTTAATGTTCAATCTCCAAGTGCGCTACAAATCATTGCCCTAACCCTTCTCACGAATATGTGATGTCAAAAACTTTACGATTGATCGGCAACTCTCGGGATATGTTTTTTCAAGTTATTAGCAAGAGGGGGAAAATAGAGAATTATTTTAACACAAAGGAATGTCTTCTACCCATTCATCGATAATGAATAAAAGTACGAAACTATACTAGTGAAAATGACTCTACTGGTGATGTAACAGGGAGGTATTCTTATAAAGATCTTTTCCGGATGGACAAATTTTACCTCTGAACTAACTGATATTGGAATGAAAGATGGTACTGGAATTGGTACTGGATGGTACTGGAACTGGTATTGGAATAAAAGATGGTATGATGAAAAATAAAAGTTGCCGGCCTCGGTGGCGACGGGGTAACGCTCTCGCCTGCCAAACGCGGGTTCGAGTCCCGCCTGGGTAGGTTTCCCCGGCCCAGGGAATGGTTGTTTGTGTACGCTTACTTGTTACAATTGTTGAACACCCCGGTGTAAAATTTCCAATAAGAGCTGTATCCGGTGGTTGGAGAATAAAATAAAAAATAAAATAAAGTACCCGAAATTACACCATTAAGGCTGTTTTACACGGGGCACGTACTTGCGCAATCTGACGTGTCAACGAAGGCGCAGTCAAAATTGCGTGGTGTAAAGCGGTGAATTGCTGGAACACATGCGAGAATGCATGAACGTAAGATGGAAAAATAGCCTCTGTTCTAGTTTCGTTACTCCATTCGCGCAATTCTACGCCAATTTAGACATTAATGCAATTATAACCTGCGCAATTCCGTGCCCCAAGTAAAACAACCTTAACAGTCATCTAGCCTGCAGAAATTGAATTTCCTGAAGAATGAGCAAACCTGAATACCTATAAAAAGAATTTGCTAAATTTTAGGAAATGACCACTGACTATCTATATCTTAAGGTATTTCTCGTCTCGACAAACTCCTGGTTCCTGATTCGAGTCTAGGTCAAAGCAGGAGATAGATAGCAGGTCAGAGCAGCGGAATAGATAGCATCTCAAAGCAGCCAAACCCACCGCCAAACCAGTAAATACTTGCGACAACAGAGCAAACAGCTTCAAACCTTCCATAGCGCATCCGTCATGAGGTTACACGATGGCCACCTCTTTCAAGCTCTCCCCGCGCCATCAAAAAAAAAAACTGTCGACTCCTATCAACCGAAATAAAAAAAACACCATCGGGAGGGGCACGCGTTCGGGAAGCATTCGAATTATTTCCGTCGGGTGACCCCATTTGACCGATTGCGACTAATCCACTCTTGCTCCGATGATCCATCACGAGGCCATCTCGGGGACTCTGTGCGACAACTGTCGAGAATTCCCGCGAAACGCGGATGTGTAATTACGCCACCAAATCCCAATTTGGAGAGATGAGAGCACTTGAAAAAAAAATAGAGCGGCGGTCGGGTAATTCGGGCGAAAAATTTTCCTCCAAAACCCCGTGGATGCCCGTGGATAATCCGTGACGCGACGGTGATCCATCAAATGTTCGAAATGGCTTTCCCAATTTACACCCACCTTTCCTCGCTCCTTGTCGAAGTCACACTCCCGGACCGACGTCGATGGCCCGCAGTGGTGGTGATAACTGCTTCCGGGGTTGAATACCAGCTGGATGTTGGTACCCGTGGCCACGAACGCCTGTTTAGAGCGAGAGAAAAAAAGGAAGAAATGATACAAATGCAGTTCTAAATAGACTTTGCGATTAAAAACTAACTTAAAATATTTCTCCTGAAAACATGAACAGCTCGAAATTTGTACGTAATTCCATCCTTTCGTTCATATACTTCATAGCCAACTTTGCTCACTTTAAATAAAATGGTACATCAGGCAGTACATAGCAATATCGCCATTTGACTTACTTTACTGACTGTGTACTTAAATTGATGACAAAAATAAATCGAACAGTAGGTAACGTTCTTGCGAAGGCTTCCGCGGTGAGTTTTAGATACGATCATTGCTGTAAAGCTTTAACAGCGCAGTTTGATGTCCTCCAGTTAGAAGTCATCTGACCAAATGATGATGGAGGAAATGCCGGCAAAATTGTCGAAATACATGCATCAAAAAAGGCGGTGGAAGCCCAGAAATAATTTTTGCAAATCGAGCCGTAAAAATACAACGAACTAGTGTGAAAGCAAATGATTTTTTTCATCGCGGAATCGAAGAACTTAAACGTGCTCAGGTAGACTGCGGCTAGAAGATAGCAAAACTCTATAGAAGATATAGTTGAACTATTTGTGAGTAACGACAACATTCGTGCCTCCGTTTTTATTCATCGCGTTTTTAGCCAGCACAGTGACAAGAGAACTTCATGTAAATAGAAACGTTTCTCGGGTTTTCCACCGGTTGATGTCGTCCATGTTCTTCCGAAGATTCGGAAGATCCCCTGAGGATGATCAGCAAGTCGCGGATTGAAACGTCGGGAGACATGGACGACTTCAACCGATGGAAAACCCGAGAAACTTTTCTGCAACTGATACGCCTAGAAAACCTAAGATCATACTTCATGTAAATACATATGATTGGCTACACTCAACATAAAAAATATGTATAAATATACGCGAATAAAATATCGTTTTTTACGAAGAGGAAAATGTTTCAATTGCCTCCCGGTTAGATTCAAGGTCGACTTGATTCCTATTCAACATTTAAATTTAAAAAAGTATAAATGCGTAGACGGAGAGACTTCATCGAAGTGCGAGCTAGCGATCGGCACTTTTTCCTACCATTCTATGATTTGAAAAATATGTTACGCTTAATCACAGACGACGGCATCTCACTTAAAAATAGGGGAACTCGACGTGAAAGAAAAACGAAAAGGGCAGATATCCATGGTACGAGTAGCGGCTGACACGTGCATGTAAACAAAACTTCGGCGCGATATCTTTGGGGCTCTCCTCTCATCCAATCTCCTCCGTTTATTTACCCAGCCGACGTTAAAACCCTGCCGGCTGATTCGCTGGCGGGATAACGAGGTTGAAAAAAAAAGTTGCGCTTCCTCCCAAACGAACTCGGCTTTTAGGCGACTTCACTATTTGTTTTTTTTTTTCCACCGCGGCGAATAAAATAAAATCTGTACTGACTGATCGTCAATTATAAATTAGGCCGGAGAGGCAGGTGTCCACATCAAATGAAACGAGCATACGATATTGGACTCTGGGTTTTTGCCTCTATATAGATACGCTTCGTCGCCTTTTGAGTTTGGGGTTATTATTAATAACTTCCGACGGACGTTGGTGAATTCATGTTTTTCGTGTATGGATCCAATTATATTGTGCCACAGCCATGGGTTTCATCGTCAAAGGCAATGGATATTTTATCGTCGGTGGCACTGCCAATAGAATATGCATGACGTACACGTTATGTTTTTCCAAGAGATTCCTGGACGAAAGTTAAACATGAATCGCAAAAATATATTTCACGGCAATCATTCTCCATTAAAAGAATTAATTTCAGATTAGTGCAATATGACTGTTATGGTCTTTTCCGGACCATATCACTTCTATAATGGCCAGAATGATATTAACATTCCGCTTGACATAAAATAACAATACAATTATGTGCAAATTCATTGGTTTCTCAATAATCATTCTCCAATATCATTTACCCCTTGCGTCAGAAATAAATAGATCTCTCGAATTACTTTGAAAATATTGCGTGAGCTCCAGCGGTGTCATGTTGCCGGAACGCCGTTCCAGCACTGGTTAGCAAAAGACATAAAAGTCAAATAACACTTTTATCAATTTTGGTGCTTCAAAAGTTCTAATATATACATTCGTAATATTCTCTTCTTCAACCATCCATCAGTACTCACATGAGCATATATCAGTGAATATTTTATCATCAGGTACATGCACCTGAGTAACGCAAGGATAAGTACCAGCCTCGTGACTGCGTATAATTCATGGCTCATGCAAAAAAATGAATTATTGCGCAATAAATACTATTTCGCAATAATTTCGTGGAAGGATAAAATGTTGGCAGGAATCTAATCTACTGATATTCTCAACTTTTCGTGTGTACAGTTATGGGCATATGAACAGATGGCTGCTGGATAATTTACAAGCGGGGAAAAAAATCCGCTAAAACCCCAAATTTTAAAGGCAATCTATCGCCTCACCTCTGTCGTATCCAGTTGTTTTCAGATATCTACAACATTCGACTTGTTTACCGTCTCGCTTCCTTCAATATCGGATTCAGAAGCGCGGCCTCTTTATTGAAAGGATGTTGTTTAGCGCATTAAAACACTATTTTGAGAGAGAGAGGAACTCCTCTCTCGTCCGCTGTTTACGTCCAAGGATCGAGTTAAGCCCCCCAAGTGGACGAAGTCCAAAAAACAAATTGAAAGCCCCTTGTGAAGTTTTAGTCGTTAAACTCGACTTTTATACCAGACCATGCCAACACAAATCAACCGCGTGATTTACTGCAAGAGATATTTGGAAAGCACGCCCGTAATCCAGGGGATAAAAAATGAAAATCGCCATTAATTGCCTCGAAATTACCTTCCTCGTGGAATAAATAGAAGCAATTGTTTTCGCTCAACTCTTTCGCCAACATATGTGGCTATAACAAAAATGGGTTTTCCATTTATTTGAGGATTCATCGATGCCGTGAGTGAACGTCAAAACATGCGGTGAAAAGGGGAAAGCTTTGTACCATGAAAGAGCTTCGATAAAATTAAAATAACCACGGTGTGTTTTACAGAGATTCTAAAATTGGCCATTATAGCTGAAAATGTCTTTGTCAGACTGCATAATTTAAAACATGATCATGTACACTTTATGACAGCTGCAGGAGGCGATGCCAGTTAACTGGAACTATAACTCAGATAAGATTGCTTTATTTAGGGCAACATTCTCCTTCCTCACTTGAAGAACGCAAGAGAATAATCTAAATCTTTAAATATTATTATAAAAAATAATATTACTCCCTTCTTTAGACCGTTGGATCATATTGGCTGCGAAATACCAGCTCAATGATCATATCGGTCTTCGTTGTTTTGCTTCGTGTTTATACATTACAGATTGTGTGGCAACGAATGCCTATACTCACCGACATAACTCATATGTCACTAATTTCGTACATGAAGCGTACATTGAAGAGCGTACGGACGAAAATTCATCCAATGTCATGCACACTAAACGAATTTTACAATAAGTTTTCTTGGCTGTATCACTATTACTTATACTATTATTATTTTATTTGAATACTTACAGTAGTGGTATAGGTAAGTAATATTGAAATATCCAAGAAAACTTATAATGGAATACCACAAATTTAATAAAGAGTTAGTGAATTTTACAATGTTTTCCGGCAAGAAGATAACATTTCTTCAAACATAAGAAAAGTATAATCATGCAAATTTGCTATTCCTAATTAATTTATCCATAAACAATCAGTTTTAACGGACATGAAACAAAAATAACCAGGTAAACATCAATCCTTAAATATCTTTGTTATTGACAGAGAATGTTTTTAAAAAGGCTGAAGGCCTTGCCTAAGGCTCTTATAGCCCTTTTGAAAAGAGCCTCAGGTAATTAAGCGCCCATGAAAATGGATAGCCAGAACAAAAATGTTAACAATGGCACATGAATAAAAGTTCGATAAATTTCTGAATAACTATATAGGCTAAGATATCGAGTAATGCACCCTACAGAACCAATTCAAATCGACTATTCAAGGATGTTGTTTTGGACCGAGAAGAAAGAACACTAGCGAAACTGAGGATAGTACCATAATACTAGGCTACTGGAGCTTTCCCACAAACGAAATCTACGCCGCCTACAGAGGAATAAATACTCCCCGCGCGCAGCGGCGTGGTCATCTGCACGATTATAAATACGTTCACTTACGATTTCCGTGTGTCCCTCGCGGCAGCCATTTTGAAACCTCACTTGTCGCTCCTCCTGCGGTCGATCTCGATAACCCGTGTAACGAACCTGGAAATAAAAAAGAGAGAAAAGCGCAGCGTTAACCATCGTTATTGTGGTAATGGATGGGCGCATGCAGCTCACCACCAAAACGCGGTGAGCGAGCAACAAAATTGCACGGAAACAAAGACATTTCCCCGGACGAGATTTACAGATGCAGTTTCATTTTCAATTAACGGGTTAAATTTGGGAAGTCGGAGTTTTACTTCGTGCCGACTTACTGGCTTTTAGCAACTGTTGACACCGAAATTTACACGGAATCTTAAAGTAGAAGTACGTTGTGAGACGGCTGACAGCTTTAAACAATCTCGTAGAACCCACATAATGATGCATAGAACTCACGCGATGATGAGGTATAATGCTATGATAAATTATGGAGAAAAATGTAGGATCCAACTTTCGTGGTCCCTCAATCTTCGGCCAGCTTTGATAGTTCGCTGTTTACCTTCGTGTGATGAGGCAAAGTCATCTTTTATATTCGCTGCAAACTAACGAATTGAAAAGAGTGAGTTTTCATGATGGCTATTCTTATTTAGGACCTGAATTAAAGAATCGCCTGCACTGAGGCATTTAAAGGAGAATATTTATTTTTTCTCTTTTATTTTAAACGTCAAGTTTTACCAACAGGAATATAAATATTACCGTAGACAAATTCATGCAATATTTAAAATTACTGATAGTGTTTCATACGTATTTAAACAGTTTAACTGTCACCACACCGGAAAATACTCGAGCCGCAATCATTTCATTAAAATTCTCCAGAGGAGCTGAGAATCCCGTCAAAAATCTATAAAATGAAAATATCATTTAACACTAAATCATGTTGGTACAAAAAATTGTTAAAAAAAGTTTTCTAAAAACATGGATAACTGTATAGATCAATAGTTGCCTTGGCAATGTCGATCCATTTCCACCGTAGAATCAGAATAAAACTACCAAAGCGAGACTTTTGCAGAGAATGGTTTCGTTTCCGTAGTCAAATTACCACACTTGATCAGCTACCGACAATAAATACTGCCTCCAGGAAAATATCACCATAATAAAGATATACTTCAAGCGGAAGGGGGAGTTGATGCGTAGAGAGAAAGGAGAACTGATAGATTTGACGGGTATGTCATTCGATCACTGCATGAGAAGTGCTGTGAATTGCGCAACATATATACATAGATACTGGCGTGACACAGTTCGCTGACAAGAATTACTCAATATCATCTTGAGAGCAACAAGAAGCTTAACACTTCAACTCACGGCTTTCTTCGCAGTCAAATCTACTCCTTTCTCCTGATCCCGAATGCTATTTGAAATCTACGAAATGTTTGAGGGAGTAAACCTGATTAGGATAACTTAAAAGCGAAATTGTAGTAGCGTGAGAAATTCATGAAATAAATAGATGTGAAGGAAAGCCAAAATAATCTCAAATATACACTGGCAAGAAGATGCTAATATGGAGCCTTCTGATAGTGGAAGTTTTCAGTTGAAATTCCAAATGGTACAAGTCTTCATTTAGGTATATATTTGGATGACAAATATTTTTCAATTAAAATCTTGTGTTATTACATAGAGTAAATATGAGTAGGGTGTTTGTTAAAATTAACAGCCAAATAAAAACGGAAAGGAATCGTATTATTTAACAAATTGGTCTCTCTGAAACATCAAAAAGTCATTCAGTCATGAAATATTTGAAGTTCCAAAATAGCTCAAAATAAGCATAGTAGCCACATTAGTTTTTTTGGCTTAATTAAGTTGTCATTACGCTTTCTGTGTAGCGATCCTGCACTCATGAGAATTTCTGAAAGTCCCGAGGTTAATTTTCAACAAGTTCTACTCTTCGTACGTCGTACTTAAGCTTACGATTCCACCCGTACATAACCGTCGAATTAGAGAACATTTTCTCCCACATTTCATCCCGTGAGGAACGAATCAACTCGCGTTTCAGACGACAGTCAAAATTTCGATCATCCTAAACTCACGAATACATGTTACGCGAAAGCCTACCAATACATTTTCCATTTCTCTCGATCACGTACACAAATAGATTTCCCGAGACCTTCCCAGGTGAGAGAGAAAAATTCCGTGAACCGCGCGCACGAACTTCAATCCTTTGAAAATATCTCACCGTCTACGTTTTGTCGAAAAACCCATCGCGTGATTTGATAAAAGTGCGCACGGGATAAGAGGAAAATGCGGGGATAATGTATATTTATTACATGCTGAAGCGATTCGCGTGACGAACACTTCAAAACGATTGAATCGAGTCACGAGGCATGCTGAAGGAGACTCGGCCTCCCGCCACTCAATATGCTACGTATGTCCCCCCCCCCGAATGACTTTCAACTGTTGATGCGCTCGGCCCCTTGTAATGGCGGAGGCGGCACCACGCGGCGGGAAGCGGGGTAACCGATCCTCACGAAGTGTTTCGTGTGTAAACAGGGATTTGGAGGCTTGAAGGGTTGGAATGGGAGGGGTGCAGGGAGGGTCCCTTCAAAAACGGGAGCAGCAGACAGCGTTGGAGGTGCTGCTGCTGAGGTAGAATCGGTGTCGGCGACTGTGGCTCCGCCAGCGTTTCCGCGGTGGGGCGGGTCGACGAGCAAGGTATAAGGGATTTCATGGCGGGAGGGATGGGGTGCTGGCAGTTCAAGGGGGTGGGGGGTGACATCGGAAATCAGGAGGAGGGTGAATTGTGTAAAACCCCCACCACCACGAGCTGCCAACCTCTCCGAGTTTCTGCGTGGAACCAGATAGCCACGACGTGGCATCTGCAGTCAGGTTACTGAAACTTGTGTTGGTGCTCATTGTAACCCCGCTGCACAGCGATGAAATTTTGATCCACCTATGTCTATAACTTACCTATTTCTACACACGCTAATTCTTTGTTAAAAATGACGTATTTACCATTAAATTCGAGTAATCGAGTTTCCAATTGAGTCAAGGGAATAGATTTTGTGAACCCATAAGAGGTATTTTAATATTTGAAAAAAATTTATCTATAATTAATGATAAAAGTTAGGATCCAGTAGAGACTAGCGCGAATCACAAAATACAATGTGTAAATAAGTAAATTAATTGCTTATTTAAATCAGTCGTTCTGATATTCATTAAAACTCACGTTCAATTTTCCCGAAAAAGTTGCTTTCAGCTTTCGGGAAAATCTATATTTATAAATAATATATCACTAGGTACTCCCTTATGAGTTATTCAAAGGAAAGGAATTAATTAGATAAAAAATGCTATTTTGGCTCCCTCAAATCCATTAGAAATATGTTGCCTATATTTTATTTTTTTAAATTCAGTTTCGACGGAAATTGAGGATGCAAAAGGGATGTACAAAAATAAAAGTCAAAATGTACCACGGGGCGCCATCGCTAGTTTCAGTTCAACCACTTTTGTATTTATCCTTCATGAGCCTTCATTTTCCTCGTCTGTAGTGTGCCAAGGATTTATAACTGATTTGAAGTTCATAAGTATTATTCTGGTATAAATGGGTCTATGCGATCTCTACGCAACATTTACTAACTACTGAAGTGACAGGGTACCTATTTTCTGACATGAGGTTTAGATACGAGCAGTAAAAAATTCACTAATCATTTGATGCATGACTCATTGTCAAAAGGACCTTTTCGGAGTTTACCTTATTAGAATGCATTACAATGCTTGATCTGCTTCCTTTGCGAATCGAATAACGTCATTGTTTTCGGATATAATAGCTGATATTACGGAATGCTACCAAAATAGTGCCAAAACTGTACTTTAATAATATTGCAATTTGGTATAACCATGAATATCGAGTCACAAAACTCTAGTATAAGTATCGTTTGATATCGGATGCGTCGACAGGTAAATAAATTCGGGAAGTATTGCAAGTTTTCAGAGGAGGAATGAGATTCTGTGATAAAACAAATGAGTAAATATCCATCTGAAGTGAACTTATAGTCTTTGAAGTATCTTACGATTTGTGCATCGCCTAAGCCACACGTAATCTCGGCGAAGAGGAATTTATCTTCAATGATTTTGTATTCAAACGATGGAATTAATTTATCATTTAAAAATACTTCTTACTGTTCATGATAAATCTCAATAATTCATATCAAACAACATTTTCGATGCAAAGCCAAGGCAATGGATATATACGTTTATGCAATACCCAGTCCACCGTGAATTTACGCAGCCAACATCACCGAGTAGAACCACACAAAATTACGCTTTTAAACCCCAACGCCACACAAAATTACACCGGAAAACGTAAAAGCCTTATCGATTCCCGGAAGGCCCTCGCGAGAAAATTCCCCGAACTCCTCTTCCCGGCGACTGGCAGCGACATAACAACATCACCGACGGCGCATCACGCGGAAAGGAATCAATCGGAATTCCGCGCGGGTGTTTCATCGATTCCCGAGGCCATTTCCGCAAGAGGTCGCCCGTTTATTTGCCCACTCGATTCACTCGCCGGAGAGATGTGACCGCGGCGCGGTGGCTACCTGCCCCCCCTTGCAGACCGCACGCGGCGGCGGCGGGGCACGGGCCCACGGCCGCCGCCGCCTCGCTGAGGCACCCGCCCGCCGCCGCCGCGGGAGCAGCGAATCGTGCCGGCACCTATAAAGCTCCTCCTCCTGCCCCGAAAAATTTGTGGCGGAATTGTTGGGTCACGGATCAGTTGATTCGGATGACCGATCTCGGTCGTCCTCGCGGGGAAATCAACAGGAGGCGCTCCGATAGCGCACGGACGGCAAGCAATTGATGCCGTACAAGGGGTTGAAAAGGTTTACTTTCATCACGAGAGAGCCCCTGCACGTGTTTTGAAGGGTTTGGTTCAAAATTGTGAGGACGGGATCGATCCGCGATGCTACACGATGATTCGCCTCGTCTACACAGCGCATAGTGTATCTATTATTACAGTGTTCTATCGATTAACCCTTTCTAACCCAGAGCTTCTCCTGGGAGAAATAAAATTTCAAGACTTCTCATTTTAAAGATGTGAAATTTTTCTGCTCAACCATAATTATTGCGGCATCTATATCTTTCAGCATTAAAATATACAGCACATAATAACACGTAGTGTAAATTTTTCCTGAATAGAGCTGAAAATCTATATACATCCCTTTCAATCTATCAAATATTCCTATTCTTTTCCTTCCTCTCCCTCGTTTACCCAACATTCAACCCTCTAGCACTACTTTCAACATCATCTCCTCGCTCAGTACTCGCACAATCCATACCTTCTGCATAGTGTTTATAACAATAAACCGCTGCGTTTATTCCTTTGCAATAAAGCTATGGAGTTAAGTATTCATCGTAAATTCAAACATTTGGAAACATTTTGGAAGCATGCTCTTACTCCCGTTTTCCCCATTAAAAACCTACGAAAAATGGATAATTTTATAGTGTGTACTAGTTTTATGATATACGTAGAGCTAATTTTCCGATTCTATGCAATAAAATGTAATGCTGATTCAATGTCGGTAATTTAACATAATCCAAACAGGGGCGTCGTACGAGGTGTTTTCTCATGGGGGCACTGTGAAAGATTGTTTTTTTTTCTAGTTAAGGAAATAGCCCGCACCTTTTGCCGCTAGGAGGGGATGGAGAATAGAATTCAGGCAAAAAGCATATGCAAAAATGAGGGTGCGTGCCGAATGGGAAAAAAAACAAGGAAGAAACAAGTTGAATTTGGCCATCCTTTAATGAAAAATTATAATATCTCATAAATTTTATTATTGTTGCTTGAAAGGCCTCGGGGAAAAATCATGGGCCTATCCATACACCCAATTCATGCGACACTGTGACGAAATACTTACACTAGATATCGTAAAATCCAGCTAACTACAACTGAAACCGGGGTAAACTTATTCTTTTGACCAAATTTTCAAAATTGTTTGAGTTTCAAGGTTTTAGCAGGCATAAGTAACTGGATGCAAGCGACACTAAATTCCAGGGACCAAAACATGAGTGGATTTTCACAGTGGAACGCCCATAATCTCGCCACCACGTGTTTGCCCCTTTCCTCGTATCCTACTCGGTTCACTGACCTACCAAAATTCCCAACCCCGGGGTCGACTGAGGAGAATAAAAAGGCCATGATGATAGTACGACTCTCTCGTGGAGGAAATGGGAAGAGAAAGACCACTGGTCGAATGGGGCACCATCGACCATCGCTCTCGATATTTGGATGGCCGTCATCGCGATCGGAAAACAAAAGAATTTGGGAGGGAAGGGAATTCGATATGGGATGTAGAGGAGGAGGAAAATGGCCCGACCGAAAACCTATCGTCCCTTTTTTTCACGACTTTTGAAATGCGGTCCCGAGATATCGATCGTGTCCTCCGAGGGAGAAAATAGATGAGTCGTCACCTCCGCTCCGACGATCTTTCCGTCCTCCCTCGATCCCAGAATGCCATCCGAAACCACGTGTTCTCGTCGACTTTTATACTCGTGGGCGTCGAGGCGGGAACAGTTCGGCACAAAATGGCTGGTGACACTCCATGCCCTCACGCCTATTTTTCAGCGTGTTAAGCCGCGTACTCAAGTCTTTACACACTATAGCATGTTAAAAAGAAATGTCAACCATGATGGAAGGGTGTTTTTTATTTATTTATTTATTTATTTATTCCTGTACCATCGAAAACAGCTGTATCACCAGACAAGTTTTCCTTCCAAAACCTATTTATTTCTTTAAAAATACTATTCTTTTCCTCGTCTCCTTCCTTCAAGATCTACTCCCCCAACAATCACCCTCTCATCCCAAAACAAATCCTCGGCAACCTTCCATCCATCTTCATTAGAGGTAAACATCAAATTCAACATAAAACTAAAATCAATAACAGTATTAATTAGACATAAAAATAAATATCAAACGTTACACAGCACCACTGGCCTTTTACCTAGGGGTTTTTGACTTAACAATTACACGTACGCGAACATCCATGCTCTAGAGAAGGGCAATCTATCCAGGCGGGACTCGAACACGCGACCTCTTATGACACAGGCAAGGACTTTACCCCGCCGCCACCGAGGCAGGCGCGTTGTCGTGACGCATTATTCATTTTAAACGATCCGTATTTTCATAAAATTTCCAGGGTGCTTTCAGTAAAGCCTTTAAAAATATATCTGTAGGTTTACCAAAAATAAAAATGTGTCTTCCGTGAAAATTCTAAGGGGAAATTTTCACAACCGAGGTACAGGCAAATGTTGAAGAGTTGTGAAAGAAATGTCTACATATTAATTTACTCTGAAAATATCGGGATGATAGAATGAGTCGTAAATAAGTTGCACATATGGAATACCGGAAGAGCAGGAGTTATGCTGAAATAAATTCATTAGTCTTCTATGAACAGTTGTGTAGGTTTTCTCGTAGTTGAAGAGGCACTTAGGGAAATATAAAATAACTGATGCAAACCAATTCGACGAGTTATGACCTGAATGAGACACTTAACACTCACGAAACAGGATAAATACGTACGACGATTTAAAAAAAATCAATCGTTAGCAGGGGCGGATCCAGGCTTTTTTTGTGGGGTTGCACAAGGGTCTGAGAGATCTTCTCATACATGAGATTAAAAACAAAGTACAACAATTATTGCAGAAAATATTCTCTTTATTTTGATATGAAAGTTATTAATATTAAATTAAATGACTGAGGCTCCGTAACACGCAAAATAAAACGAACGTAATTGTAACAGTGTTAAAAATCTTGTCTATTTTTTTAAGTTTTCGGGGGGGGGGGGATTACGTGCCCCCGTGCCCACCCCTTAAATTCGCCTATGATTGTGAGGATTCCGTTTGCAAACTTTTCCTTTGTCCATAATTGTAACCAACGGAAAGCCTTGGAAGAAATTCGCAGCGAAATCGATGATTCGATCGTTTTGGTTCCGAGCGAAGAATTACATTCACGGATTCTAAGGTTGAGCTAACGAATTCGTAGCTTCATAGCACAGATGAACTTTCCTAGAGATGTGCTCACACGGCTTTGGTGGCGGCCAAATCGAAGGTCGCGGGTTCAAGTCCCGCATAGGTCAGTTGTCCCTATCCAGAACATAGATGTGTGTGATCGTCCTGAATTGTTGTTATTCGTTCGATTTCTCCGATTTAAATGCCTTCAATGCGCCATTTACGATATGGTGGATAAAAATAAAAATAATTTCTTTTTAAATTTTGATTTCACCATTCGCTCATGGCGCACCCACCCAGAGTGTTCTTGTATATATTTATTCTGACGGGACAACATATGCCGGGGGGGGGGGGGAGAGGAAAAAAACAAGTGACTTCGGAGGGAGCGTCGTCACGTCTGATATTCCTCCGCCTGACCGCACGCCGGAGGCCCGCTTTCCCACCAAGAGGGCGTAGAGTCACCGTGATCACATCCCCGGAAGGTGAAGACGGATCCGGGTGGAGGCATCAGAAGAAGCCCCTCCGAGCCGGGTTGGTTTTCTCACGGCCGTAAGTGAAGAAGAAGGAAGAGGGAGAAATAAAAAAAAACCGACAGCCCATCTATATCATTTCCAGCAGAAATGACGACGCTGAGAAAAGATGGGAGGAGGGAAAAAAACGCATGAATGGGATCGACCATTATGAATGAAACACGATACCGACGCATTCCAACCGGGACTCACGTTTCTCGGAAATCTCGAGAGCCGCTCACCGTAAAATATACTTTAATGCCACCATTATTCGATACGGATTCCCTTCCGGTGATCGGAGATTACGCGGGCCATCTACATGGCCTCTCAAACGGTACCCTCCTCCGGGCTAATACCGCGGGCGAGTGACGAAAAACGTAGATATATATATCGAAAGCATTTACCTAGGAATTCCCCATCATTCGTCTCCCCAACGTGGACGTGATAGCATGAACGGCTGCCGTTCACCAAAACGGAGACATAAATACCTAAATGCGAGTGTTGATGGGTTGGGATGCTCAGTAATGGAAAAATTTTAGCTGTCAACCTTTCAACTAAATTTGATAAAATGGATGTGACCTCATGTGGGTTCCATTGCATGTCCTATTTAACTCCTCCAGTAACTTTGTTTGATAATTTAACCGAATTATTCCTGTATAAAAGGTGAAACAAAAGGTTACTTTTTCTAGTGAGTGTACTAAACAGAAAAATCAATTTTGACCGTGCCAGATTCCCATCTGCAGTAAATGACAATCCCATTTATCGGAAATCCATGTTGTAGTAATTCTATAATTTCTGTGTTTCACAAAATATAGTTTCAATGGTCTACTTTTTACGTCTTCCTCAAAGGAAAGCTACGTAAGTTTCTCCCTTCTAAGATAATTACCGATGCAGCTACCAATTTATAAATTAAATACACAAACCATATTCCAATCAAACCTACCGACTATTTCCCCCACTCAGGGCTCAACCCGAATGTTTATTATAGGTGGGGGTAAAGAGCACCCTAGGCTAAAGCTAAGGCGAGTGAGCAACACAATTCTGATAAAGAGAACAAGTTCCTTTTCCTGTTCCACCTCGCACCTCGAAGATCTTAGTGCCAGAGTGAAGTCTATAGCCGGGAATCAAACTCGGGATACTTCGGTTAGCAGCCAATCGCTCGATCCACTAGGCTACCAAACTCCCGTAAGAACTCTGGAATTTATTTTATGCATAATTATGCTATAATTTACAGCTTGACAAAATACATTTTCCATGCTAACAATAAGTCTAGTTTTTACGAATTTCCCAAAATAAAGCTACGCACGTTTCAAAATCTCTCTCCCTTCTAATGTAATAACCGATGCAAGTACGAATTTAGAAATCAAATACACGAACCAAAGCTTCAAGGTTAGCTTTATGACGGCCCATTTTGACTAATTTAGATTCTTTACAATGAGTAATTTGCTTTTGCTCTCACTCGTTAAGCTAATTCAATTCGATTGAAGCAATTTATCCAAGTCGCACATCGATTACGATGAAGAAATGGAAAGAGAATTAATTATGAAAGCAAAATAGACTCCAGTCTTCCTCGCGTTTTCCCAAACACCGAGAATTCCCCATCAATGAATAGCGACAGGTATTATTACCAAGTCGAATGCCACGGAAAACTGTTCGAAACACTCCGTCACAGTTCTCATGTCCCAGCGCATACCGATCTGGCCTCTGACCGCCCCCAAACACCCGCGGTTTAAGTGGAACAAACTGGCCTTCACGGCTGACAGCGCAAAAGCCCCAAGCGCAAGAAGATTTACGGCCAAATTTACCTGCGAAGAGCCAGAAAATCTGCCGGGCTCTAGTGGGGCGCATAATTCAGTCCTTTTCGGAGAGACCGTCCACATCTGTGTGTCACCATTTCGGGGCGGGTTGGTCGAGCTCGCTGCTTCTCCCATCTTTGGTGCGGACAACTTTTTGCAAAGCGCTCGAACCATCAATTCCGCGAAACTTCCGCACATTCCCTTAGGCGATGCCAATTATGAGTTCGGGAAGCTCGACCCGCAGATGAATGGGACGTGTGGCACTGGGCAAATGAAGTGGATATCGGAGAAACCAATAAGGCACACTGTAGTTATCAATTGGGTAGGCCAAATTGTTCGTCCTCCACGTTGTATTTTCATAATAAACAGGTTATTGTGTACCAGCCCTCTTAGTCATAAATGAGGCTAACGTTTTGAATACGAGCGGCTATAGTGATATTATGCTGACTATCATCAAACAAAACAACAATATGGCAAGTACAAATGCTATTACTGAAGAAATACATTGCTGCTTTTCACAGAATGCATTGTGTGATACACGATAACCAAAATATCGCAAATTCTAATCAATAAGTCCTATGCTACACTTACAATCATCAAAAACGTGATACACGAACAGGAGAAACTGCAAGCATTTCGCAACGATAATTTACTGTTTTAGCAAACTTTCTCAAAAGCCATTCCTTTCTTTATTGCACCCATTATCAACCAATGCCAAAGCAACAACAGTGATTTTGGCAAGGTTTTTTTTCATGCCTTGAGCTCCTTCAAAACCCACGCCATCATCTTGAAATATGCAGGGTATTCGGAACTAAATTATTTCACCTGTTTCCTACATCTCAAGCATAACAATTAACTTTTCAAATGAGGATATAGGTCCGCCCTTAGTCCTGATAATTTCAAGATAATAGCGTATGTCTGAAACGAGTAATACAGCATGAAAAAAGAACATAGATGCTGAGAGTCGTGGCGATGCGCCCTTCGATTCGCCCTTCGGTGTATACCTAAATTCCCAGGTATCAAATGCACTCATGCATAACGCGCAGTCCAACCTGAAGCTGTCATCTCTCCAAAATTTCAAGCGTAACACGCACTCAAATGCTACGTGCTGAACACCCGTAGAACCTTGATTACTGAAATTCAAATTCTCGTAACGATTATAATTCGTAAGTAATATCACCACTCAACTCAGTTAATGTTTGTTATAGCACCACTCAACTCAGCTAAAGATACCTTTCATGGAATCCTGAGCAAAACATGCATTCCTATAATTTAAGTTTAACGAGCTTTATAATAATTTTGAAAATTTTGCAAAAAAATAAGCGCATAACACGCCCGTTATACTCGAGAATATAAGTTACACAGGTCTTTGAGCAACTTGCTCCCAAGTCGCATGTTTCCAAGGCAGTAGTCAAGGGAGACAATCTGCATTTGTGCTCATTTCAAGGTGAAGGTTCTCTTGGCCCCTTTTCAAGACAGGGGAGGGAAGTTTGTCGCCTCGCCACCACCCTCAAACTCAACCGAAGACGGTCGCCTCGAGTGGGACGACAAAGCCGACTAGTGCAATAAAACGGACGCCTCCTTCGCGGCAAGGGACGGAAACGGGATTTGTGGAATGAGAGAGAGAGATCTTCCTTTGGCCACCACTGCGGTGACTATAGGGTCACCAAACCCCAGGGCCGGCTCCACCCCTGCCGCCAACTCAAGGGCGCCGCCGACTGGGGAGGAGGTCGCAAGAGGAGAGGAATATGGGTAAACACGGTCAATCAGCGAAAGAGTAAACATGTGGCCCACCACGTGAAAGTGATTTCTCCAAATGTGGCGCTGACGGTCGAGCCTTGTCGAAACCCTTCATTCTTCTCCCTCTGAGTAAGTAGCTGCATACGACAGCAAATGATTAATAAAGATATCGTACTCAGGGGCGCAGCTAAGAATTAAGGCTACAGGGGGGTTTTAGGCGCAACTAATACTAAGGTGTGTGGGGGTATTGCATTCCCGCCAGGGTAAGCGGGCTTTGCGGGGGCCCTCCTCCAGAAAAAAATTAAGTTTAATGGTTAAAGATGGCTAGTTTTTCGACTTTCTGAGGAGTATTTGATTAATCCTAACACTATTATATAAGTAATATCAATCCAATTAAGTAAAATGTTTTAAACTTAAATATTTCTCTGAGTTCTGGGGGGGGTTTTATCCCCCAAAAGTCAAAACTCCCCCTCGCTGCGCCAGTGATCGTACCGCCCATTAATTTTATTAACAGCTCACAACACATGTTTCGAATGCCTTGAAATCATCATCCGTTTTCATGTTTCTCCTCGCCCCTAACGTAATACATAACTCCCTGGTTCACATTCCGCGATTCCGTCTTTCCATCTCTCAACGCTCTCTTTTCTACCGAATCCCGTCCTTATTGAACTCCATGGCTTCAAAATTCCCTTCCCTGGACCTCTTTTCCTCCGCCACTGTTTACAAATCCTCCATAAAATGCCATCTGAACAGTGAAAAATTCACCGCCGTCTAATTCATAATGCCCCTTCTTATGTCAAAATGTTTTCTTTTCTCTTACCTTATTATTTATTGTGCTATCTTTTAGCTTTTATTTACGTAAACAGCCAATGTGAAAGCCTTTGTGCCGTTTTCGGAGGTGAAATAAATAAATAAATCAGGTACTGGAAACGAGATGCAGTTCGAGTGTCTGATGATGATTACAAGGCAAACATGGAAATTTGGAATCAATAATGGAAACACGTGTTGTGAGGTGCTAATAAAATGAGTGGTCAGTGCGATATCTTTATTGATCATTCGATATTCTGTTCAACGATATCTCTCCGGAAAAAGTTGACTTTATGCATTCAATAGCGCTCATGAAGGCTGCTCACAAATTAAAAGTGTGCTGCTAGCATTGCAATTCCATCTTCATATTCAGTGCGGGAAATAAAATAATAAGGCATATGAATTATTTAAAAATGAAAGTTAAAACTGAAAACTAAATGTTAAATGGTTTTCAAAATCGATTGCGAAGGTCCACTGCGTTTATTTTTTACAATTTACTGCACAGAAGTGTTCAAGTATCCCTCCCTGTTGAAATAAAATAATTAATTGCTGTTTTTGGGATCACACGCCAATCGAAGAACTTTAGGAAGAAGAAAAGGAATAAAGCGTGGTAAGAATAATGGAGAAAAGTTCTGGAGGCTGAAGATTAAAAGGAGATTTCGAAGCAATGTGGAGGAGGAAAAGACAATACCCCGAGTCAGAAACTTCGTGCGAAGGATAGTACAGCAAAATTGTAAGGGTACTCTTTTACGCCAACCCATTAGCAAGTAATAAAATGTATTCAAGATCCCGCCTAGGTTATTAAGCTACCTGTTCCATGTGATAAGTTGCCAAGTGATCCGTGAGAAGTGAGAATACCTTTAATAAAGCAAATTTGAATGAGAGGGCAGAGTTCAACGGAGGGGCCTACACGAAATTTTAAGATTGGCCGGATTGCGGGGCGGATCGTCAACAAGTGGGTTATTAGCGCTCGAAATTTTTTTACGACCGATATAAAAGCGAGAGATGGTGAGGAAAAAAATGAGGAACGGGAGGAATGAAGGTATTCATGGTTTTCAAACGGAATGAGACCCATTGGAGCGAAACAAATTATACTCGAGGGCATGCTAATAATTACGCAAGGGTTACCTTCACGTTTGGATGCCAGAAATGTATTGGGCACAATCACCCATTCCAGATTCGATCCCATGACCAACGATAATAATTCTATAGAACCGTAAAATCGAATAGAAGTCCCATTCCAAAGACCAGTGTCTGAAACAGACCTTAATCGGAATGTAAAATCGGTTATGTAAAGGTAGCAGAAGCAATTCCTATGTGCAATTTAATGAATGCGCCAGCAAAATATTGACGAAATACTCTCGTATTCTCAATAAATAAATGAAAACTTATCGATGTTTACCCAATAACCTTATGTAAATAAAAGCCGCCATATTTTTTCGTAAATACGTCCCTCTGGTATCTCACCCCACTTTATCCAACCGGCATCCAAGGTCTTAACCAATTGGCTGCCTTGTGAACGGCCAAGTGATCTTACTCAGTGGTCTCAAGGCCGTTTTACACGGGGCACGGAATTGCGCATGTTAGAGCTGCATTAATTTCTAAAATGGCGTGGAATTGCGCGAATGTATGAACAAAATTAGAACAGGGGCTATTTTGCCATCTCCCGTCCACGCATTCTCGCATGTGTTCTAGCAATTCACCGCTTTACACGATGCAATTTTGACTGCGCCTTCGTACACACGTCAGATTGCGCGAGTACGTGCCCCGTGTAAAACGGCCTTCACCCCAAGTGCCAATCAATATCCCAACAACATCCAGACAACATTGTCGGCATAAAAGTATAACATCCGTGCAATATCTATGTCAATCCAATTGACATTTCGTGGATATCTGTTAAATATCCAAAGAAACCGCCAAACAACGTTGCAGCAATGTCCAACAATGGACTTGGAGGTCCATATCACAACATCTCTCACTCCCATCATGTTAGATATCCTCACAACATCTAATGAAGTAAATAGTGTACTTATTGTGGTTTTTAGTAGGTAATCCCCAGGCATACAGACAGAACATATGTACTCTTCATTTCTAAAAAGAGCATACGCTACCTATGGATACTGTTTGGAAGAACTTTTTCAATATCACTGATATTATAACCTGGATATCTAAGTGATGATATTTTTCAACTCATCGCGGATGCTACAAATAGGATATCTATGTACCGTTGTCAAAACATCCATTGTGTAATGAAAACGTGTTTTGGATATATAAACCTTAAGTATCTAGATATCCAATGCAGGGGCGCAGCTAGGAATTAAGGCTAGCGGGGGTTTTCGGCGCAACTACAGGCACACTGTCTTACTGGTGAGTGTGGTATACTCGCCAGGATAAGCGGGAGGTGCGGAGGGCCTCTCCCAGAAAATTTTTAAGATGAATGGTCCGAAATGGTGAGTTTTACGGCTTTCTGAGGGATATTTTATAATCTTTACACTCTTCAATAAATAATCTTAATCAAATCAAGTAAACTAGATTAAACTTAAAAGTTTCTCTAAGCTCTGGGGGTTGGGGTTTATCCCCCAAACCCTCCTCCCCCCCCTCGCTGCGCCAATGATTCAAAGGATATCGTCGGCTACTTGGGACGAAATGTGATTTGAATCATCATTCAGAGGAAGAACGCCTAGATGATGTCTCAGAATTTCCATCAGCATCACATTTATTATACTCTCGACTATCCATAAATAAACGCACATGGTATCATTTTGAATCTTAACGCCTGAAAGGGTAGTTTAGGTATCATGTGCCGGAGCCCTAAACCCTAATGGATTTCGTGTCGATGACAGCTTTTGCTCTCGGATATCGAATGCTGTAACTCAATCTTTTCAACCGAACCATTTTGCCAAAGGCCGTCTTCTCGGCTTGTTCGAAACTCCCGTTCCGAAATCACGCCACGTCAAAACAAGGCAGAGTCATCCGTGGATGCCATGGCTCAAGGTCTCGACAACTCGACCCTTTCTCCAACGAAAGCAAAAAGGAGTAGGGGGAGGTATACGATGAGCAGCCGAGCTTGAAAGATACGATGCGACAGTTTCCCTTGGTCCTTCCTCGGCGGTGCGAAGTTACGCCATGTCCAAGGTTGACGGCTCGCGAACACCCAGCGAGCCCTTCAGTCTGCTGGGAGAACGCCCTACCTCGCGTGAGTCATCGGGGAGAATTCTTCAAGGTTTGGCAAAAGGCTATCGGCTAGATAATACACCCGCAAAAAATTGCTATTCAGATTAACTCACTATACTAACTCTTATAGCAGTACTTTTTCATTAACGCCTCAGACAGTTTTTTTTTCAAATCTGACGCACTCTCTAGTTCTTGTGATAAGCTGGACAGCACGTTGGACTTTAAATCCAAAGGTAGTGAGTTTGAAATCAATACGGGATGAAATTTTTCAAGGCAAGCTCATCAATTACAGACAGTTATCAAAAGGTAGGTAACAAACAAGTCAGCTGAGGACATTTCAAGTATTATTATGAGGACAAGGCCCTTACGTGATGACTATAGGTGATTTGCCCGTTAAGAGAATTGTTAATCAGTCTATTATTACCTTTCTTTTTGTCTTGTTATCTCGCTAAAAAGTTGATATCATATTGGAATTTTCGGGGACTGTGAGTAAATGGAGGATCATAGTTGGTTGGTTGGTTTTCCTGGTGTAGTAGAATATCTTGTGGAGTCAACATTTACCTGTATCTCTAATATTAAGTTTCACATTTCATAGTACCTGTAGATAACACAAAATAAACCAGTCGTGAAGTGAAACTAAATTATTTTCGGAAAACCGCCAGTAGCTTTTAATTTACTTATATGTTAAACTTCTGCCGGATTAACTCTCTATGCAGAAAATTACCAGAAAGTAAGTAACGGACAAATCAGATGAAGATATTTTAAGTATTATCACGAGAAAGAGTTTTCAAACAAGATTTTTTTCTTTTTTCAATTTGGCACATGAATGCAAATATAGCTTTCCAGTGTACTTCTTGTATTATTTTCACCAGGTACATTCACTAACGCAAATTTCTGTCTCACGTCTATAGCGAAAAAAATATTTTCCGCGCTAAGCGACATATAGCTTACAATTAGACACCCGCACAAGATGATGTGAATGAATTAATGGAAAATAGAAACTGCTGTTTCTCTATTTAAACAATATGATAATTTCAACTGACAATGAGTCCTCTTCGATATTTCTCAATATGTCCATAAAAAGTTAGTTCCTGCAGTATAATTAAAAAAGAAATAAGAAATGAATTCAGGAGAATAGTTTCTCTGCGATAATTTTTATGATTAAATTTCGCGAATAAATAGGCAACAGAAACCAGGTTTCAGTGTAAGCAATTTTTGTTCATCATGACGTGGAGCAAGATTCATTACTTCGGTACTATGTAAACGATTCCACCACAGGTATGGTACCCACAAAACTCAACCTACCTAATACTATTTTCAACATCTGACTTTTTCTTTTTTAATTTGATGGTTTTCATTATGCATTTAGCTCAATACCCAAAGACATTATTCATGATCTTTATAAACATAGCATTATCACTAAACCGCAGTGAAAATTCAAATCAAAATAAAGTTATTGAACGAGATAACAAATTAGTAAAATAAAACATTGCAATATCTCCACTGAGTTGTATTATGACACTACGGGTTTCGTCGTTACTAACAACATTATCATATGTCTATGTTTAATGTTTATTTTACTATAATGTATGTAGATATAATGTCTTATTTTTACTAATATTAACAACTTCCACCATATCGTGCCCAACATAAAACATGGGATTAAAAATTATGAGTTTTTAATATTGTTGCCTCGAAACCTTCTCCAAATTATTATAGGTATATTAAGTATAATATGCTTCTCGAATCCTTGCCTGATGAGTGTGACTAACTTTCCCACACCTTTTCCAGGCAGATTCATTCAATTTGTCACAATTTGAATCGTTTATTTGAAACACCTAGGCGAAATATTTCTGATAAGCAGAATAGAAAAGATACAATTTTCAGTTCGCAATAATTAAAAAACACTTCAATTGGGACCTGGGTTAAAATTGCAGGTTACGTACCTGAGGGTGAAGTTTCTTTGAGACTCTAGTGCGAATAAAGGCTACCTTTTAAGAGCCGAAGTGGCAAATTATTTTTTTTCCATTTCCCTAAGTTTGTCGACCACGCAATAAATCCGGAAACCAATGAATTTCTGAATAAGCTATTCCGCCAATAGGAAGCAAATTACCGTAATTGGTAGTTGTACGGCTAGTAGTCATCTCATAGTCCCTCCCGTGAGAAGTGCATTTCAAATGTGTTTATGAGATTAAGTCTAAAATCCGCCTCAGGTGGTGTTCTAAAGTGAGGGCGGCAGAAATTCGCTGCCACCGCACGGAACGATGCCTCCTATCAACAATGCGACCCACAGAATGGCCAACGTCATCGCGCGTCACGCGTGATGGCAGATAGTGAGCGAGCAATCACCGAACTGGATCTTTCTCCGACATTTCGGACGAGTGACGAACACCGACATGAATCGGACGAAACAAACATTGGTTATCATGGTAGAAACAAACAAAATCGTTGAGAAGTATCGTAGAAACAGATGAATATAAGCTTCGACTGATGAGAACTCCTCTAATATAATAAGCTCGTAAAGATGAACGGAAATAGGGATGGAAATAATGGTTTAGAGCAGTCATTATAAACAATTCTAGGCACAAAACAATAATTATTCGACTTACATAAATTATCCAAGGGCGACTTTTACATGAGTACGACCGTATAAACGTTTCGACCAGATTGAAAGGAGTGATGGTTTCAACGTTGCAACGCTTTATAAACTGTTGTAGTCTTCCACCATCATACCCGACGTCATCTCGTAAATGCTAACTTAGAACATGTCCATGATACCATGACCTCAACTTGTCGTAATGAGATCCTATGGCGCAGTGGATAGCGCGTTGGACATCTAGTCCACAAGTCATGGGTTCGAATCTCACCGAGAATGAAACATTTTTACCGCTCCAGAAAAGGATGATTTGTGTCCACCCATGCAAAATTCGTTAGCGTTAAACATTTTATTTCAGATTTCTGAGGAAAATAAAAAAAACCATCATCAACGAAAGCTAGTTCCATAATTTAAAATACTTCCCTATTGCTGCGATCGTAGCTGAAGAAGAACATCCATCCTAAAATTTGTGGCAAAGGATAGGCGTTTACAAATTGGTGAATTATTATTATTGTATTATAATTGTTGTTGGTAATTAAGAAATTCGAGTCGAGATTAATATTAATCTTCTACAAAAGGACTTTACGTAATGATGTATATAAAATAGTCATTGGATCAGTTCAACCGATTGAGGCGTGTTGTAGTGGAAGTTCGACTTATTGAAATGAAAGGTAGTTGCACTTTACAACGATTATTTAATGCGTACGACGCATTTCGGCTCACAGATGATGTACTCATGTACCAGATGATGGCTCTGAGTGCCGAAACGTGTCGAACGCATTAATTAATTGTGAAAAAGTGCAACTACCTTTCACTTCAATAGTCATTGGATCGCAAACAAAAAAATAACTCGCAAGACTTGACCTACACGATAAGAGCAGGAGCCGCTGAGCAAACAAATCTTGCTCTGATCCTCAGAATATCTTCCGTAAATTCACAAAATATGGGAAGTGGGAACGGACACGAACGCATCGGTCACTCAGTAGGGCTGGTAACTTGACGAGTGTCGCACACACGACGCGTCGGCGTCACAGTTAATAAACAGTCGCCAAATGGGGTCTTTCTTTACAAGTACGCGTGACGGACCCCGAAAAGAGACCGAAGCAAACTTTGTGTACGGGACAGAGAGGGAAAAAAAGACTTAGGGGAGAGCGAATGGAGAAGGACCGTGGAATGAGCAATGAAGCAAGTGGCTGGTGGATAAGCACTCACTCGTGAACCGTCACGCCCCGCGAGGACAAGTCGAATAGGGCAAGAGGAGGAGGATAGGGCACATATCCAGCTCCCTCGTCCCGACACACCAAGAGCGCTTTCCCTCTACAACAAACGCTGGCTCACAAACGGAGTGAGAGAATATCATCGTCAGTCCGTCCTCCCAAACATCTTCGCCAACCCATCTCCACCCACCCCCCAGCATATATATATCCCATCCCCCCGGCCCCCGCGCGCTTAAACTCCGCCAAAGTCCTCGGAATCCTCTTCTGGAAACGAAAAGAGGATTTTCCGAAGCTCGCTTCCAGAAATTAGGCCCGTTTTTCGGGGGCGGCCGATGTTCACCCGCACAAGGGAGGAGGAAGAAGGGATTAAGTCCGTAGCCCCCCGCGGGCCTCCCCAAACAACATGATACGGATCGCTTTCCAGAAAAAGAGCCGCTTTTCTCGTTTCGCTTTTATTTCGGTAAGGCTTTTTCGTTGACCGCGGGGGCGTAGTTGGCCGTTGACGGAATGCTGAATAAATTCGGAGGGATCTCCCGGGTGATGATGATGATGATGATGATAAATACGAAAAAGGATGGATCAAGTCGAACTCTTTTCGAAGTGAAAATTTGTTTATTTTCGCTCAGGGATTATGTGGACAAGGTAAAAATTTGAAACACTCAAAAAAGAGACGATTTTGTAAATGAAGCTGGAATTTGTGATGCGTTTAATTCCCGCGGGCTTCTCGTCAAAGTAAAAAGGTTGTAGAAAATGCGACATAATCCTTCTATACATTCATCTCTACCCTATCGTAATACCCCAAGGATGCTATAGCAGCTATGCTCACCTAATTTTATAGCAATCAGAAGTTTATGACTTCAGCAAAATAAAATTGTATTAATTTGCATAAAATTCAGCTTTTATCAACCTCTTTTTGCAATGAATTTCCCAAGAGTGCTGAATTCAAGGTTTCAAGGACCGTGAGCACTGCATAGCGAGATCACCGGGCACCCATGAATGTAGTAAATACAACGTATCGCTATAAGTAATCAAAAGTCATCGTAAGTCCACCGAACATAGTTTTTTTTCGTTTGATCCAATCTGATCAGTTGAGTTCACTTCCAAATTCTGTACATTATCTTGACAAAACAAAAACAACACTCGCCGGGATAGAAATTGATGAATTAACGAAACGATGATTAAATAAAAAATATAGGTATAACTATGAAAACAATCGTCGCAGCATTTGCGTATACAATTTGTTAAGTTTGTAACACTTTCGCTTACTTTCGAACATCCTTTGCCATAAGTTATGCAAAGTCTAGACCCTACTGGAAATCTGAGAATTTTTTTTTCTATTTTTTGATCGTGAGAAAGTTTTGGGTTTGTTTTTGGCGTATTTTCCAGCTAAAATTACTGAGCAGCAGGAAGATGCAGCATAAAATAGCTGGAGAGTGGAATGTTTGACCAGTCACTCAGGCCCAATGTATTTAAGGTATTTTTTACAAGATACATTTTCCGGCGTAATCGGGTGGATGTCTATGATTTCTAACATAATGAAAAGAACTTGTCCATTTCCACATTTATTCCAACCGACCCAGATTTCGGCACATAATGCCATTTTCAAGACAATGAGTAGGTACCGGACGGAGGGTTCAATTGGCAAAATCTACTTTCAATACCTATGCATTCGGTATGTTTCAGTTAATACATTGTTGGAAGTTCCATTATTTAGTGCTCGAGTTAGATAGTGTGTATGGTTACTCTTTGATAGAGAGGAAGAGAGTTTGTTTGGGGAAGAGATGAAGAACTGGTAGTGACACAGTGGCCGGTGGGCGGCGCGTGGATGCAGGGGTTCCTCCCGCTTCCGACACGGGCAGATTCACTCGCCGCGGAGCCGACGCAGTCATTAAGAGACAAAGGAGTCCACCAGTTCATGAAGAGGACGACGAATTACTCCCGCTCATCCGATCGTCTTTTACATTATACACAATAACATCGTACCGTCCACTTAATTTTAATTTCACAAACTCTACTGAGCGTGTTTAGATTGACTTTCAATCATCATTAGGATTGCAAGTCAATCTAAACACGCACAGTAGAGTCTGTGCTATTAAAATTAAGGGCATTACGATATATTCGTGTGTCGTTCAATACGCCGTTCCACGATATCTTTCAGGAAAAAGTTTACAATTTTCTTTGGTCGCGGTTTATCTTTCTTCGCGACGCATTATGCGAATAAAATTTATGCCGCCAACCTGAAATTTTCGGAGAATTTACAGTAAACGTTCTCGTGTATTTCGAAAGTGCAAATTCAGCCTCCAATTAAAGATAAAGGAACATTTTGGCAAGGTTCTAATAGGTGTAACCTGAAAATTTCAAGACTATATCAAAAGTTTCTCGGAGGGTAATACTTAAAGGAGAAATACCAGTCGAGTGGGAGCGATCCGTCCTAAAAGATAGCATTTATAGAAGTAAAAAAGAATTGAATCTATATTCCCGGCGAAAACACAAGAGAACACGGCAACTTCATCGCGAATTTTTCTTAGTCTATTGCACCGGCAAATCTATATCTTTTGGCAAATTACTCCACCCTTTTCTGAACCATATCAAATATCGATTTATGATATACTGATCATCCGTTAAATTTCGCCGTCATCACTCAAAAATTCCTATCTTTGTCGCATCAAATTTATCTATCAACAGTTGGATGTCTTTATAGCATGCAGTGAGGACTTCTTGAGGAGACAGATTCGGAAGTCCCTATCAACTGCAGAATCACAGCTCAAGACAAAGCGAAACCAAAATACAACGGTGTTGGAGAGGTTCATGCCCAAAACACCAATGTTACAAAGTCAATCTCAAAGAAAATAACGACCCATCTATAATTTTAACGGTGAAAGATATTTCGTTTATACTTCCAAGTTATATCAAAACGAAGAAATCAGTCATATTCCCGACAAAAGATGCATTCACCATTTGATCAAATTACCCTCTAGCTATTTACATAATCCATGTTCTATTTATCCAGTCATAAAAACTAATAGGGGACACAGTATTACCGAGAGTATCTCCTTATCGATCAGGGTGTGTTCTTGAGTACTTAATACCTTAAAACTAGCACGAAAAATTGTGACTTGAAAAATCTCACCCCTGTAAAACAGTAGCTCGACCCGCCCGAGCAGCGTGGCTTTCAAATGTGTCCGGCAAGCGAGCACGTTTTTGATTAAGGCTAGGATGCCTGGTGTGGAATCATTCCGTGACTAGCCGCGGTGGTGGCTTGCACAGTACCTTGTAGACGTAGATATTAACAAAAATCGACATCGAGATGCCACTTTCGCTGTACAAAGGCCTGGTTACACGATACATTAACACGTACAAGTTAATGTATGAACGCGTGCATAAACACAAAAATGCACCGAATAACCACCCAACTTGTGCGAACGCTTGAACGGAAAATATAACCCGTTCTAATTTGGTTCATGCATTCGTACGTGTTCCGTTCTGGTCCACAAAAGCCGTTCATGCAAACATACATTAACTCGAACATGTTAATAGATATATCGTGTAACCAGGCCTCAAAAGACAGCGGAAAATGTAAGTAGGCTAGACTATCGAGAATTCAAGGGAGGTGTGATAAATGGCATGAAAGATAATATTATCGCTTGAATATTAAATTAAAGAGGCGTTACTCACCTCGGACTCCCTGCTGAGCCTCCGGAAGAGCTCGTCCGATTCGAACTTGGCTTTCTGGTCGGGCACCACCCTCGGCATCTTGAACACGAAGCGGGGCTTTGGAGGCGGAGGGGCCACCAGCGTGGCCGTGGGGTCGTAGAGCCCCGGGTGGTGGTGATGGTGATGGTGGTGGTGCGGATGATGGTGCGGGTGGTGGTGCGACGAGTGCGGGTGCTGGTGCATGGGGTCGAAGGTGGGGAGCATCCCGGACAGCGCGGCGGCGGCAGCCGCAGCCGCCGCAGCCGCCGAATAGTTCGGGTCGCCCACGTTCATCGCGTAAGACAGGGTGGCGGCCGTTGGGGGGTACACGGGGCAACGGGGAAAACTTTCCGGGGTATAACCCGGAAAAATCGAAAAATCCCTCTCCCAACTAAAAAGCCCTTAGGGCTAATTACCTTTACCACCCCGAGTGGTTATCTCAGAGGTGGCTAGGACAAATTTGCTAACAAAACTACCGATTTTTTCCGCAGAGAAATTTCTTCCGCGAGCTAAAACTCGGACATTGAGTCGAAATACGACTAACTTATCACCACTCTGGCATGTAGTTGTACCCTAAAAATGATCGGGAAATGTACGAGTACGAGCCAAGTGTAGAGTTTTCTTTATAACAAATATTCCTGAGATAAGCGCCGGAAGTTGAAAGTGTCCACACTAGCGAGGAAACAGATCCCTTTTTATTCGGCGTGAAGAGGCCAAGGCAGTGTGATGCGAACAGACGGATAAACTACAAAAAAGATGACACCGTCGAGTCACAAGAGCGCGGATCACGTCACTTTGTTTGTTTACTGCCAGCAGAGCAAACGGCACGTGAATTTTATGGCCGAGATCGATCCCGAAACTCGCCGGACGGGAAAGGGGGTGGGACCGCGAGGAGAGGGGGGTGTGAGGTAGATGTGGATATCCTGGATCTTCTGCGTCGCCGCGAAGGGTGCCGGGATGTGCGGGAACTGGAAGACGAAACGATCACTGCACAGCACTGATTGGAGGCCACCAACGCGGTGGGGATACGGCACCGCGATACTAGTGTTTGACGGCGAGCCGCTGCCCGAAGGGGGTGTGTGTGTCGGAGAGAGTATCCTTCAGTTGGCAGCACTGCTTCTCATGTCCGCGGGCGCCCAGTGTAGTCTGGAGTGCACGGCATGCTCGCCTGGAAAGTGTTGAGGTGTAGTCGGCCCGTGGTACCGTCACTGGAGGTTGAAAACAATCGTCCGCTCCTTCCTTCCAGCGATAGTTGTGTCCTCGGCAGGTTCGTCTGCGCAGCGGCGAGGTGCCGTCGAAATAGACCAGCTCGCACGGGATCCGTGTAGCGACTGGGACGTCCGTGTGGAAGCCCTCCGGAGGCTAACCGCTGCGCCGACCCGAAAGAGCAGACCTCCAGCGGCCGGTTGAGCCTTTTTCCACAGCCCCGACCACTCGGTAACCCAAACCCTTGCGGGACCCCCTCCCCGCGACACCCACGCTACCCCCACCCCTATCAACCCCCCCCCCCCCCCCCTGGAGACCTCCTACCACCCTCCGACGGCGCTCCAAAGTTTTGCGCAGGCCCATCATGAAGGGGGAAGAGGGAAAACCCCTCCGCGAGTAGGGTGATCCGTCGTTCCGATTGGTCGGGCCCGCTCTCCGGGCCCCGCCTTTTAACCTATCGCGGGTCCTTTTGGCCACGCCTACAGTGGGGAGGGTGAATGGGGCCACGCCCACTTTTTTCCCTCCTCCCACCTCCCGTCAAACCTCGCCGCACGCCACCGGAACACGCCCTCATCCCCCTCCTCCCGCAAGATAATTCGCCTCCCTCCCGCCCCGGATTTACCGCCTTTATAGCTCCTCTCTCCCCCGGCAGTCCCGACCCCCATCCCCGCAGACTCTCCGCTCTCTGGCGTCCCGCTCGCCATAATAATCCGGCCGAAGTGAGGGCGTTGCGGACGGGTAGGAGGAGGGGGAGCTGGGACATCTTCTGCTGGGGGGAGTTGAAATCCCTAGTCATTCAGCGGAGTCTTTGTCGTGTGAGAGCAGGGGTTGGGGTGAGGCGCTCCCGTTGGGATGGAAATTTCCTCCTCTTTTACTTTGTTCTTTTTTTTCTTTTTTTTCTCCTCTCGTTTTTTTTTCTTTCCTCGAGCAAGCTGGGGGCTGAAATTACGGTTTTATCTAGACGTCACCCAGGGCTCTCCAGTAATATGAAGTTACCGGTGGTGTCATCACCTCCACTGTTAGAAGGGAGTGTGGGAAGGGCTCGCCGTAATGGTTGCTATGTCGCACCCAAATACGGAATAGGATGGGCGAGTTGGCTTCCTGACCCTATTAGCCTCAACTTATCGGATTTGATACGGGATTGATCTTAGGATTACGTGACCCTTTTGGGATAGGATGGATGAAAATAATTATGTATAATAACAGATGACAGGAAAAAATACAGATTATCTATTTAACAACACATTAGGTAAAAATGTGTATGCGCGTATATGACAGCAAAAAAAGTAAGAATTTCAATCAAAACTATTTCGTATTAAAACACAAATAAAAATTTAAAAAAATAATATTTGATGATTTGCAAATGTTAGCCAAATTTAAAACAAAACAAAATTAATGAGAAATGTCTAAAGTCACCTGAGAAAATATTTCAACACGAACATCCTACATTTCTCCGATAATCAGGATGGGAATAAGGTAACCACTGATATCACAATACGTACGATATTTGAGTAGTTCATTCTGACAAAAATTTTCAGTTTGATGTGTTAATTCGATAGACTTTTAAGTAAGAACGTTTTAAGCAAATAATCATTATTTAACCGCGACCACCTCGGTTGTAAATTCTAAAAATGCTGTCTCCCTCTCAAAAAGTTTGTGACATCATCATTACTAGAGGAAACCAGTGGAAAGGCAAATAATTCATGCTAACCGCAGTATTTTCACAAGAGGACACCATGACGCCCCTTCATATGCCCCTTGGAAAAGGTAAATATAACCTCTATTTTCGTCGCCAAATACTCCAGAAGATACAGATGAATCCCAAAAGGAATAAAAGCAAGACCAACTGACCATTTATTTTTCAAGCTTTAGCTTTGCTGGCGAACGAAATAATATTCGTGAACAAGCCCAAGGTTAGATCTGAATAGTAATTTGTGTTTATTCTGTAGGATAAGTTTATTAGAGCCTCTTGCCCTTACGAAAGGAGTTTTAGCCAGCAAGAAAAATATAGTATTTCTGACATAAGAGTTAATAAACTTAGGGGTTGACTGATGAACACCTGGAAAGGAAGATGTTGCAATACTTTCAAGTGAATTTGTTCAATATTAAATGTTCTCGTAAATGAAGTTTGGAGTTATTTTATCCCAATTTTGACAATATAGCTATTAAAACTTTTACCATGTTATTTTTCAGCTCACATTTTTTTATTTACACCTTTGAACTGCTACCTTTTAGAGAGGCTAGATGCAATTGTCAACTTCATTGTTGTTTTTCAAAATTGACCTTTAACTGTCGTCTGCGATTTGCTTGGTCGTTTTACCAACTATGACCCTGAGGGCGAACATAGTGAGTAATCGGGGAATCGGGTTGACGTGGTAGCCTGTGTTGAGTTCCTAACCTCTAGGTTTTGGGTCCAGATCCTGGTGGTAGCAGAGGTCACTGCTCGAGTTCTTTGTGTAGGGAACTACAAGCGCATCACTCCGTCCGTCAGATGGGACGTTACAAGTCGTGCAATAAGCCGTTGTCCCCTCGGCGCCTTTCATAAAGAGCAGGTAAATATCGACGCCGAGAATAGGGTAGTTTCCTTCATCAGAGAAAATGAAAGGCATTGATTGCGATTCGTTACCCACCATTAGTGTATTCATAATATGCAAATTATTTGGTCTTAGAAATCCCAATTTATACGAATGTTAATGGTCAATTTTAACCGCATTTGAAAAATGCCATATTGGCGCCCATGCGATGCCATTTCACGTGACGTCACAGGACCTAGTTTCTAAAGGAGTAGATAGTAGTTTTACATCGTCTGAGATTACCAATGCATGCATGAGGCACAGAGCTCAAGGAAATATCTCTAAATAATAACCTATTAAAACTGCCTATAGTCGGAAAGTTTCCTTCGTTTGATTTGACATTAACAATCCTTATTTAAGCCAGGCGCTATCTGCTATCAGGGTACTCTACTACCTGCTAGCCGCCTGCATCGTATCAGCGCTCAAAGCCTCGCCCCAAGGTCACCTCACTTGGCGGCAGCGAGAACCAGAACGACGTCACACGGGGTTTTCCCAGTATTCATACTTCGCCGTCGCGTTTTCGCGCGCTTGAAAATGCTCACTTTTCGTTTAGTCGCGAAAAATAGATATCGTCATTTAAAAATCTAAAAGCGTGAAATGCGTACTCCAGGAGAAATAATCTTTCGATTTAAGCAATAAAAAAATAGGAAATCTCCCTATTAACTACACGCTTCCTTCCCTACCCTTCTCTCACAGTGCAAACGGCCTGAGCTGTTAGTACGTTCACCCAAATGTCATACCGTAATGAGTAATCAACCCCACTTAATGACGTCCACACGCGGTGTCGTAATTTTCAGTTACATTCCCGGTGCTTCCACTGCACCCTCGCAGAATCATCTGTCTTCGTCCCCTCAGTCTGGGTTTCAACCTCACCGCCCCTGACCCCTACCTCCTCCTCCCGCTAATCGAGACGCCCCCGCGTATCCTGCACAATATGCGCCAATCACATCGCCTTCGAACACATCATCGCCGCTTCCCGAATATTTAACACTGTGTACTATGGGCGTGAAATCACTACACGTGATATCCTTCAATTTTTGCAGCGGGCGTAATATTACGCCATTCGTTTTTTTTAATCGTAGTTAGCCATGTTTTAACCTCCAAATAAAGGCATGAGAAATACAAAAGCAAAATTCATTCTTTAAAATGAAATCAAAGACCTATTCCTCGCATTCGAGGTTGGTTGTTAATAAATAGCACAAAATTGTTGAAAATGGGAACGACTAAGGTACAGGTATTCAGTCCTACGTTCAGCACGGCAAGTGTTAACGCGCAATGAGTCACGTTGGTCGAAAACCACGCAGGACAACGCATTTCGCTCGTGCAGTGGCGGATCAAGAGGGGGGCCAGGGAGGGTTATTGCCTAGTGATGGAAAATTGTTCGTTAATATCGATTTTTCGGGCACTCGATTTTTTATCGAAACGAAAAGCTCGAATTTTCTAAAAAATCGAAATTTGTACAGGAAGATCGAAAAATAGATAGTTCTTAAAATAATACAGTTTGTACAAAGAAAGGTCTATTCAGGAAACTCTAAAAATACACATGTGATGTATAGAAAAAATCCCAAAACTCTAATTAGGATATATGGGTGAATTATTAGTAGGAAAAATTTACATATACACGCACATTTAAGTTTTGTAGGGATGTGCGAGTACTCGAAAATTCGAGTCGAGTCGAGTAGTTGGTACTCGACTCCAGTGTTTCGAGTAGCATTACGAATGTCGAGTCGAGTAGTTTCGGTTACAGAGCTATCAAGGCCAGTTAAGTCAGAAAACAGCTAACAAGTAACGCTATCATGAAATTCACGTAATAATATTGTAGTTAAAGTCGATAAATCGATTTATTGGCTTGGGCAGAGAGTTTCAGCTTGCTATTTACCTAGCAGTCAATCACTACTAAGTCGGCATGGGCGCCGAATACCTTTTCGTCGGCCGCGGTGGCGTATTCGGAGTGAACCGCTGCTTCATCCATTATTTTCTTTACACAAACACCGCGAGAATACCTACGTAAAAATTGATAATATTTCCATGAAAAAATATGTAAATTTTAGGTTTTTGAGGACAATGCCGGTTTCCCGGTATTTGACGGCACAGGTGGTGCCATCTTTTAGCGTATTTAAGTACTACGTACGTACGATGTTGATTTTCGTTTATTCCTTTGTTATCCATGGCCTTATATGGCCTTATCCAGCGAGGGGCAGGAGGGGACAGCTGCCCCCCCTCCCCCGTCCACAAATTACAACACTCGACGCAATGCTCGCGAGTAGTTTTCAAGTCGACTCGAGATCAAAAAGTACTACTCGCACATCCATTAAGTTTTGGGATCACCGCTTGTAACCATTCGGCTTCAATAATACGTTTAAGAGAGATCAGCTGATTGCGATGTTTTCTTGATGATGGAGGGTTTGCTATCTAATTTACCGCCCTAGAGAAAAGCTTTTCACTTGAAACAGATGACGCTATCATAATCCGGTGGAGACGCTGCTGAGATTAAACGAAAAATCGAGTTTGGATCGAAACTGGAATATCAATGTTCGATATCGATTTGCTTCTTTGGCATTTAAAATTCGATTTTAATCGAAACTGATTTTTCAATCACTAGCCCCCCTGTAGTATCCAATCACGTAGAGCAGGGGCGCAGCTAAGAATTAAAGCTAGGGGGGGTTTTATGCGCAACTAATATTTAAGGGTGTGGGGGTATTGCATACCCGTCAGGGTAAGCGGGAGTTGCGGGGGCCTTCCTCCAGAAAAAATTTAAGATTAATGGTTCAAAATGGTGAGTTTTACGGCTTTCTGAGGGATATTTGATTAATCCTAACACAATTCTATAAGTAATACTAATCCAATTAAGTAAAATAGATTAAACTTAAAAATTTCTCTGAGCTCTGGGGAAGGGGGGGGGGGTTTATCCCCCAAACCCCCCTTCGCAGCGCCACTGGCGTAGAGAGAGTTCCGTAAACCCAAATTACTGAGAATGTACGTAAATGTTTGTTTTGAAAACTCAATTCTTTGGAAAATTAGAAATGAGACAACCTTAAAGTGTTGTTACAAACCTCGAAATTCTCAAAAATTTCCTAACCTCCCGGACCCTGGGCGCCGGAGGCCAGTCTTTTTTTCCACGGTCAATAAGAGATTATAGCGGCAGCGTTAGAACTCACAAATAGATTAGATGACTTGTAGTGTAGCTTACCAGCTTATATATAACTTAATGCATGTTACTGAATTTTATTATTATTTCTAACAGCATGTGGTAGCATAAGTTGTTAGTATCCTTGACGTTTTTTGGACCGTGCGGTGTGCATGTGGGAGTCCAATTGCATGCTGCATGCTGGTGATTGATCACCTCCTGCCAAACACCCTAGAGGTGGCTCGCAATGCATTATGTAAATGTAGATGTAGACCCTCAGTACTGCTGGGAGGTTACCCACAAACCTCCACCTACCCCCCTCTCCCCTTGTCCCTATCCTGGATCCGCCACTGCGCTCTTGCGCTATTCAAATTTGGAATAACAGAATTTTTCTCTGATGAATGATGGCATACTTACTATGTCACACAATGGTGTACAAACCAGTTCAGCAAAAAAGAGTGGGTTCAGCAAACGGATTTTTTCAGAGCGCTGAGATTTCTCTTCTCACGGTTTCCTAATCTTTTTCCATGTAAGGCTCCCTACGCTTATCACAAATATGTCCAAAGAACCCTGGTTACAGAACAAATAATATTTGATTTACTCGGTGAAGGAAAAATAATGTAACACTACCACTCTTAAATTTATTGGTATATAATCTTATTAGTTCCTTTCTAGAAAATTTTAGACTTTAAATATTGATAACTTGGTTAAGTAAAACGAGCCTGTAAGATTATTTCTGGACTAATATAACCCTAGAACCATCATCGTGGGTCCCTAAGCCGCAGTTTAGGAATGGCTGCTGTGGGATATAGGGGATTTTCAAGAGTTCGAAATTCTTACGGTCCTCGAGTCTGCTTAATTAAAAATAGTTACAAACTTAGCTCTTTCGAGTTTCGGATTTTTCTTAGCACAGGAAACTTAAAAAAGCCAAGTAAATTTTTGACGTGACGTGGATGTAGTAAGCTGAACATCCTCCAGGGTCCATCCTCCCTTCTGCACATAGTTAGATATCTGCTCTCTATTTCTTGGATAGTTTTAAGGTCGTTTTACACGGGGCACGTACTTGCACAATCACTGTACAAATGCGCAGTAAAAATTGCGTCGTGTAAAGCGGTGAATTGCAGAACTCATGCGAGAATGCGTGGACGTGAGATGGAAAAATAGCCCCTGTTCAAATTTCGTTCATCCGCGCAATTCCACGCTATTTCAGAAATTAATGCTGTTCTAACCTGCGCAATTCCGTGCCCCGTGTAAAACGGCCTTTATGAACTTCTAGCTTACGTCCTTACTTTAATTTAAATATCAGGTATTTTCTTACTAGATAGCCTGCGATTGGTTTCAACGACTCCAACAACACGCACTGAGCATGATGCAACTCATAAGCTGCTGGGCTTCAATTTCAGGTTGGCTCTGGTAAAGAGTCAGAAAACAGGGTTGTGACGCAGGCATTACAAGACCGAAGGAATGAAATCATTGGCGAAATTTTACTTTCAGTTTTCATGGTCAATGCAAAATTATTTGATAGATTTCCAATTGGAGCGAAAGAATTACATCCGCTGAAGAAGTTTCGAACCAGGTGGTGCGAATTTATCCCTTTCCATAAACTTCTCGATTTGAAAATATCTGTTGCGTCTAGTGCGGAACGAAAAATGCCCGAAACTCTCCATTGCACGCATTTTAGAACTGCAAATATGTATGGCGGTACTAATAATATGCAAAAAATGATAATGGGTGAACTGTAAGGCAACATAATACTTTGAGATAATAGGAGCAACTAAATTTCCAGGGTATCCTCCGCGTTGATTAATCTCAGCTGAAAGTGGGGAACGAGCAATGAGTAGGGATAGGAAAATGGAAAAACTCGAAAAAACGTAATTGGAGGGAAGCGTGGGAGATGTAGCAGAAGATTTGAATGAACAGATTACAGTGGCGGATACATATAGGGGGCACAGGGGGCGTGCATCTCCTACCCGCATTGCCGAGCATTAGCGAATTACAATTGTAACTTATCATAAGACAGCATTGCCTCGTATATGCGTAGAATCAGTTGAAATAAAATTTCATTATTTTTCATTACGATAAAAGTATAGGTAGCTCAAAATATCTTTTACGCCGCCCCTCAAATTTTTTCTGTTTCCGTCACTGACAGATAACGAAGCTGTCGCCTCGTTGGCGCCCTCGGACGAGATTATATCGCCGGCCGAAAGCCCTGGGCCAATGTCGCGATGAGAATAGGGTTGTTTCCTTCATAAAAGAAAACAAAATGCATTGATTGCGATTCCTTACCCACCATTAGTGTATTTATAATATACAAATTATTTGGTTTTCGAAATACCAGTTTAGACGAATGGCAATGGTCAATTTTAACCTCATTTGAAAAAGGCCAGATTGGCACCCAAGCGATTCCACTCCACGTGACGTCACAGGGACCTAGTTTCTATACGAGTAGATAGGAGTTTTACATCATCTGAGATTGCCAATGCATGCATGAGGTATAGAGCTCAGGGAAATGCCTCTTAATAATCACCCATTAAAATTACCTTAGTTCGGAAAGTTTCCTTCGTCTGATAGGGTATTAATAATCCTTATTTAAACCAAGCGCTACCTGTTAGCTGGGTACTCGGCTACCTGCTAGCAGCCTGCGTCGTATCAGCGCTCAAAGCCTCGCCCCAAGGTCACCTCACATGGCGACAGCTGGAACCAGAATGATGACACACGGACTTTTCCCAGCATTCCTACTTAGTCGTCGCGTTTTCGCGCGCTTGAAAATTTTCACTTCTCATTTAATCGCGAAAAATAGATATCGTCATTTAAAAATCTAAAAGCGTGAAATTCGTACTCCAGCAGTAATAATCTTTCTAATATAATAATAATAAAAAATAAAAGGAAACCACCCTATTTTCGGGCCCTCGCGGCTAATCCTGTCCAGGGAATCCAGGGTCAGAAACCCGCCGAATATCCTTTGATTCAAACATGGCTCGGTCGATACCAAGAATAGACTGTTAAAAGAGCATTCATGGACGAGATGTCAAAAGACGATGATGTATTTTTATTTGCGAAGTATCATAAGAGATAATATTGATTATAAAAGAATACAGAAATGATAATATTGATTCCATCACAGATATGAGGCAAAACCTAGGCATATAATCTGCATGCATACCTACATATCTAACACAGTAAAAATTAAACTGTAATAAGCAGGGCCGGCCCTAGTAGGTGCGGGGTTAGGGGCGAACCTTCAGTGCGGGGCCCTTCACTTAAAATATTAAACTCTATACCCCATCTACAAACTCGAGCATTTTGAATCCCTACCACTCTCTGGCTAAGTATGTGTTCCCCTCCCAAATTCAGACTTCGTAATTACGCCGTCGTTCACATAAAAACATTGCACAATAAAAATTACTGCATTATTATTCCTTTTTCATAATATTGTTTTTTTGTCTAGCACGGAATTAACAATACAGTAATAGTTGAAATTGCGTTTTCAAAACTATCGTATATTTTAATTTTTTTTTCACGAACGCGGGGCCCCCCAAAGCGCGGGGCCCGGGGCGGTCGCCCCGCCCTAAGGCCGGCCCTGGTAACAAGTCAAAATTATTCTGATTTTATTTAAATACGTTAAAAGAAAGCTTCGTAAATCTACTTTATTCTTCAAATCCATTAAAAGTTTATGGAGCTATTCCCCAACTAACCCGGACACAAATGTGTCCAAGGAGTCATAATCAAGCGTCCCATGCGACGGTCTACATATTGCACTTTAACATCCACGTCCATGTAACTTATAAAGGACACATCACTGCTGTAATGGGGTCGTTCACACTGACCTGAAAAATCCATTTCGTAAAAAAATCGAAGAGGACATTGAACTTTTGTGAACAATTAATTATTCATCCAACCACTAACTATTTATTTAAATAATAACAAAAAATAAATTACTGGCATAAATTTCCACCCTCTATCAAAGTTTGTGACGCCACCCGAGCACCCTTCCCTATGAGTGACGGTATGGGGACACCGCAGGATGAAAAGGGGCATAGGTAGAATTACGTCATTTGCCTTCTTTCCTTGTCTCTGTCCAACGAAGGGTTCAAAACTTTCAAGCTTCACCGCAAGTAACAAGAAAATTAGCCAGAATGTAAATACAAAAGCATACAGGCATTTTAATTTTTAAACTAACAAGTAAGTGTAAGTGAGAATCAGCAGTCAAAATTGTCTGAAGAACGAGTCATTTTTCATGTCTTTTGAGCCAATTTTCTGGCTAAATGAGCCATTTTTTAAAATTCTTTGTTTACTTTACCTTTTCTGTGTTACAACTTGAACGACCACGGCTTACCCCCCTCTAGTTTTGATCGAAATAAAGTTTACAAGGAGCATTTCACAGAGTACTCCGGCCTATCTGCTCTCCCAACGTAGACTTCCCCCTCAAATTCCCAATAAAGCCTACTCACTTCCATCTGCCTCATCTATTAATCCTATTCTCTTCCTTCTCCTCCCTCGCTTACCTAAGATGCTTCCCCCTAACACATTTCCTCCCCGCTCAATCCAACTTGTCTCTTCCATATCTCATCTAGAAGCTTCCTCTCCTCGCCCTCCTTTCCCAGAATCTCATGGTTCCTCTTCCTCTCCGTCCACTAAACCAGGGGCGGATCTAGGATTTCTTTCTGGGGGGGCACAAGCAAGGCCGTATCCAAGATTTTGTTCTGGGGGGGGGGGGGGGGGCAAGGATATCTCGTAATACAAAATGAACGCAATGATAATGAGACTGTATTATAAATCTTGCATATTTTTTAGGGTCTGGGGGGGACGTGCCCCCGTGCCCCTCCCTGGATCCGCCTATGCACTAAACCATCTGTATTCTTCTTCACACCCACAATTCAATCGTCTCCCATGAAATTCCTTGAAAGGAGGAAAATAATAAAGCCCTTTCCAGACTTAACCCCTTCATGTCACTTGCAAATAAAATGAGTACTTTCCAACTGGCACGAGGATTAGAGCCCTGTCACTCAAATGATCCCCAACACAAACTTGAATCCCTTCTCAGATGAACACCCCCATATGAGGCACTTTCCCATGTCAAAATTATTAGAACGGATGAGCTGCGGTTCACAGTTGGTCCTCCAATAGTTTGAAGAAAATCCCTCAGTCTTCTATTAAATATTGATTATATAAAAAAATCACTTAACTGTTTGAAAATATTTTCTCGGGTTTTCTTCCGGGTTACTATCCTGCCCGGTGGCGTAACTAGCAATATGCTTAGAAGACTGCGGGGCGACCCCCCTCCATCAGGCAATCCAGAAAAATTTTTGAAAAATGATAAACCTGGAAATAAATTTTACATCATTTTGTGACTTCAAATTTAACTTTAAGCAGATGCACCTATTATATCTCAGAACTAGACGACAGTTTTAAATAATATTTTTATTTCTTTGAGGCTTTGGGGGGGATCTATCCCCTCATTCCCCCCTATAGTTACGCCTCTGATCCTGCCACTATCTTCAGGTCAGAGGTGGTCCACAAGCCAACTGACACAGAAGAAAACCCTGAGAAAATGCAGAGACAAAAGCATCACAGTGGTAATTTTCATTCTAATATTTTGAAAATATTTCATCTCTAGGTATTTCCACAAAGTAAATACGTGTAACACTGGAAAAATGCATGTATATAGTTTTTAATTTATTGCAACATCCCTAAGCAGTCCTCTTCATACCTAGCACACGTCGCAGCATGACCCCAAAATTGATGACTAAAACTCCCAAGACACAGAGAACTCTTATCCCCACCTCCTAAAATAATTTGAATAAAATCAGACTCCATAAAATTGCATAATTAAAAAGGTAACATTACATTCCCACAAACTGGATAATCATCAACTTAGATTGAGAGTTTAATTACTTCAGCATGGTAATCTTAGTAGTAAATATCCTTCAGTAAGGAATCAATATAAAAGAAATCACCCACTTTCAAGATGCCATTGCAGTTTCAATCGATATCATCCTAGATATGAGACTAAAGCTACAGATAGATTACTTAGAGGCAGTGGTGGATACAGAGAGAGGCTATCCAATTTTCACTAAATAAAGGGGTAATTTTGTTCAAACCCCCATTTCTGCGGGGAGGTTGCCCCTCAGGACCCCCTCCTACTTCCCCCATCTATATCTCAGATCTGCCACTGCTAACAGATAAAGACTTTCAGTCGCTCAAGAACACACAACATATTAATGCTTAACTAAACAAACCTCAGTTAACAAAACTAATTTGATGAGTAGTTTTCCGCAGTGTTATCTAGATGATGTCTCCGTGCTTCTGGGTTTCACCGCGTGGATTTTCTTTTGCGACGACAGCTTCTCTGGCATTCCAACCGGCATCATCAGGTCAATGTCGAGATTCAATTTTTGGTGACTTATATAGTACATTCTTGGTGCCAATTTTTTCATTGGTCCACCTCCTTTTTTCTCGTGGGATCCAGCATGAAAAAATTGGCGCCAACAATGCACTATATAAGTCACCAAAAATTAAATCCCGACATCGACCTGAAGATGCTGGTTGGAATACCAGAGAAGCTGTTGTCGCAAAAGAAAATCCACCCGGGAAAACCCAGAAGCATGGAGACATCAACAAAACTAATTACATATAAACATGTTTTTGGGTGAGCAAATGTGGTTCAATGAATTAAAGATTAATGGGCCAGTTAGAAAAACAAACAAAAAAATTTCTGATTAAATCCTTTATCTCATTTACAATACTCTGCAGTTGATGCATACATTCAATCACTCTTCAGTATTTTTATTTCAACAACGTCGAAATATTTACAGATGGGTACGCTCCCTTTTTTTTAAACACTGAACATAAAAAACAATATACATACAAAACATTCATCTGTCAGCAAAGTTCTCTCATTTTACATTTAACACGCATACACGCAGGCACACAAAACAGGCACACATACAACATGGTTCCACTTTGAACATGTTTCGGGGTTTCTCTCAATTCTCCCATGGAGATTATGCACAGCCTATCCTCCCACAGAGCCACCCATTAACGGTGGGTACCATCATATAAAAGTTATTCCAATGTGGCAGTCCACTTTTAATATATATATATATCATTTATATATTCATTTATATATTCATATTTATATATAAATACAGAGCCTCCAAGAAAGATGAACGGGATTTTTTTGTACGCAGAGATTATAAATATTTACACTTGCATTCCATACACAAGACTATGGATGGAAAAAATACAATATATCTTAAAAGGAACTAACTTTTCTCATCAAAAGAAGGCACACTGCAAATATCTTCATGGAATTGCAAACTTTTCGCTCGGAGAGATTTCACCCTGAGAGCAAAAGCCATGAAAGCTGTTCAAAGGTGTCTTGAATTCCTAGTCATCAAAAAAAGTGCAAACAGAACAAGGGCCATAAACTAATGGGCAAGTTTTGCAGCATCATGAATTTTCTTTTCCATTTCATAAAAGTGAGGTTGACCACAAACACTTGACCCAATCTTACTTAAACTGACAAACTCTTTACTGAATGCGACCAGCATGGTCTTGTAAATGACCCCTTTCACAGCCCTCTTAAAAGCTAATGGACCAAATGCATGCCTACCTTCCAGGAACAATTGGATGTAGCTAATTTATTTCATGTTCCCATCCAGAACAAGAAATAAGAAATTTATGCATCGACCTGTGAGTCAAATGCTTAGCAGTGGCCCTAGGGCCACTTTAAACCCTGTAATGTACTGGCACAAGTCTGTCGTAAATGCCTGAATGAGGAACTCACATTGAGAATACAATTTGATACGAGGAACAAGCAAAATATTTCTTGCCCATGAACTTTTTTCATTAATATTCAACCATTTCCTATTTACAGTTCAATATTTTCCTAAGAGCAAAGGCCGGGCCAATTTATGACTGACAATATTATTCAAGAAATCATACTCCACAAGAATGAACGAAATGTCATACCACAAATACAAAATAGTTGAGAGCCCCAACATCAATATTCTGTAATTTGTGCAAATGACAAAGAATTAATAAAAAAAAGAAATAGAATACATTTGAAAAATAAGAATTAAGATACCTGTGCGACTGACAAGATTTGCACAAAAAATCCCAAAACATCTCTCTTGGATATCTCATATTTAGCCTCACACGCACACAACAATTTGTCCATACATACATATATACACATGTATAGTTTTGTATATTCATATATATATCTGCAATTATTTATCAAAGTAGGCATATATACATTAATGTATATCATTCGGGTATGAAATAGAAACTTTCTTGGCTATGCATCTGAAATTATATACAACAATGCACAGCTGGGGTCTTGATCAGAGAATGCAACTACTCGCGTGACTTCATTATCATTCAACTCTCTTCTCTTTCAATCACAATGACACCCCAAGTTACATGAACCGATCAAATAAAAGAATATAAAAATACAATTCATCAAAGAAAATAAGTCACCAAACTCAAAAAATGAAGAGGTCACTGAGGACAATGCTTCAAAAAACAGTCTCCACCTCATGCCACACAGTAATGTAACATCATTTTCCTGAAGGAGTATTTCATCAGCATTTGAACTTGATATGATGATATAAACCACCAAAGAGGCTAGAGGCATCCACAGGCCTTGTCTTATCAAAATATATGCGTGGCAAACATGAAATATTTAGTGACTTATAATTAAGTACAAATTGTGAATACATTTGTGCACAGGAAGCAAGAAGCTTAAAAAAAAAAATTCTTGCCCCTAAAATGAGCAGGAAACTCAGAAGGGTATCTCACCACAAGAAAAATAATCATTTTATAGCTGTTCCATTCAAACTTATAAAGACATCATAGTTTCTCAATTGAATTGAAATGCCCAATTTTAATCTTCCACAAGATTTAAGGCGAGGGAGATTACAATGTATAAAAATATTTGAAGTAAGAAAAAAATTGGGAGTCCTAGAATAAGATGAAGTACAGATACAAAAAAAGACATTGGAAATGGCAAGGGTAGATTTCACAGCCATAGATTTCTAAGGAGAAACTTGGTATCTACAGCAAAACAAATATAGGCAATTAGATTCCCTAAAGATTCTTAGCTCCACGTCTTCAAATAGTCACACTAAAACTGCTGGGGAAAATTAATCAGTTTGTCATAGTAAATACTAACATGAAAAACTACCACCAGGTAACTAGCCCTTGCAAACTAATAGATGATCACCACCAGATATTCCTGGACACTGAGGCCATAGTTATTACAAAATCAACTAGTTAAAAATTTTATCGTGAGTTCACCTGTTAGGGAAACCTGGAAAATATTCACAGGTAAAAAACCACCAACGGCAACTATTGATTCAAAAAGTTGTGTGTGGCATGAACGAGATGAATGAGCACCATCGAATCCAACCAAGAGAAAGAACATATAAAAGGAGAAAGAGAGTTGCATTCACTGTTGAAGACCCCCAGACAACTGCTCACATGTACGAAACAAAATCCTCTCCTGCTTTTGTACAACATTGCAACTAAAAAGGTGACTCAGGTCCCATATCAAAATGCAGTCCTATGGAGGAGGAGGAGAAGGAAGAGCTAGGTAGGTTGGCCAAGAAGGAGGACGTTACAATTTCCTCCACGGAGCCTACCCAGCCACGTTGCCCCCTCCATCGCGGTCAAACCTAAATATCGGCCCATGGCTCGGCTTTGGCGGGAGTTGTGGCACTGCCGAGGGCACGCAGCTCCCACCTCGGGCCGCTTCGGTGGGGGAGATGGGAGGCTGCTGCTGGAACGATAGCCCCATGAGACGTGGGGAGTGCGGGGAGTCGGGGTGCGGCCTCGACGAGGGAAACGACAGAGGAGGGGGGATACCGCGTGCCCCCACACGACCCTCCAGCATTGAGTGGAGATTCCCCCTTCCTATGTGACCTGCAGGACATCACAAGAAAGAAAACCACGGATTTAATAACAAACCCACATTACCTAGATATTTCTTGTTTGAAGCTCTCGTGGGTCATTGTAGTTGTTGGTGATGTTTTTTCGAGTGTGCCCTACGTACTCATTCAGTTTTTGCCCAAAGTTTCATGGCTGTTGCTGGTCACTTTCTCTTAAGGAACAAGGATAGTCTTTCTGTGGAGGGTATTTACATGGAACATCGGGCAAAAACTGAATAAGTATGTGGGGCACACCCGAAAAAACATCACCAACAATTACTAAGATAAGCGTGCCTGAGATAGCCTGCACCGACATGAGTACCAATATGGCACTGCACTAGCTATTGTCTGACCATTCAGAATTATTACTTTGCTCATTAAACTTAAATCAAACAGTCAGCGAATCAGTGAAAGCCTTTGATGTTGTTTGGGCGAGGTACCATACAAAGCAAATGTGACAACTTTTGTTGACATCAGATGGTAGAGTCAACATTATATAATTTCCTTACTTTACCAAGAAAACAATTATGTTTTGCAAAATATAGATTATGAATATTTATGTACAATGGTACTGACAAGCAACTTTGTATACTTACTTTGCCTTTATCTGATTGCTGACATTTTGTATAGTATTCACACTTAGATAATGCAGACGCATGTATTTCAGGTAGCATTACTGATTACATCAACAAGTACCCCACTTATTTTACTCTAATTATAAGTTGATTATTTTTTTATTTACACTAGAAATTACTCGAATTTCATTAATGCACACTTTGAGAACAAACCACCCCACAATGAGCTGAAGGGCCAACAGATATCTCCTGTGACTGAAGACCCTGTGCAACCCAGGACCTTATTGGTTGTAGGTTTCAATGCTCAAGTGCCAACTTATCACAGTCAGACCATACCCTAAATTTCTTTGACTTGACTCTAACTGACACAAAAAAATCCTTAACCGCAAAACTCTTCCATTTATTTTCTGAATATTGTGCTCTGATTCTCAATCTATTTTTCTGTGGTTCTTTTTAAATGGAATAGTAGGTAATGAAATAATATTTTGTAGTTTTTTAATCACAATGAAATAAAAATGAAATTGTAATGAACATTGAAATAAAAAGTTATTACTATTTCATATTGTTCACGAAAGAATTATCTTCACATAAGAACATAGAGAACACAGATATTGCTACTCATATAAAATCATTTCATTCCTTTCAATGCATCATATTTCATTAAATATGAAATCTTTATGTAGGCTATGGATGTTTTAACATCGTTAAACTTTCAAAATATTTACACTGTTCCCCTAAATAGAGGCAAAATTATGAAAATCTAATGACAAGCTAAACTTCTCATTGCCTCATTTGGCATCGGAAGTTCATGACAAGCTAGACTTGTCATTTCAGCACAAGGGGTTAAAGACAACTTACTGCAACACTTTCTAAACACAGACTGCAGGAACGTTTTTAAACGTTTTGTTTTTCTGAGATGGCCAGGGGAAGTTCAGCCGCATTAGCGATCCCTACAGTGAGGGAAAGTGTACTTGGGCTCTGTCAGGGTAGTAATAAAAATTTTAGGAAACTAAAGAAGGTAGTTGAGCAATGGTCAAACGTTTTGGAGCATTTTTCCGCAGTCAGCTTACAAAACGCCTGAGAAAATTCCCGCAGTCTAAGGGTTGGTGACCATGTATGACATTAACACATTCAATGCGGGCCCGTTTGTCATTTAAGTCGTCAAAATCGGCCGTAAAAATAGGAAAGAAAAATAGAGGGAGGTTACCGTGCCATAACTTCCGTTCAAACACTGCTTTTTACAAACGGTGCACACGGTTCGAAAGAGGGAAGCTTAATGAAGGCCATACACACGATCGGAAGACTTGGAAGTGGATATTAGCCACATACAGAAGCGAAGAATGGGTTCATGGCCCAACCGGCAGAGCACGTCAATTGACGTGCTCCGTATCTCAGCTTGGATGGGTGCACGGCAATTGACGAACTCCGCACTGAATGTTTAATGGCAAAAAAAAAAACATTTCTACCCTTTAAACTCACCAGAATGGGCAGGGGATGGGGCTGGCGCACGACTTGCAACATGCCCCCTGTCGCTCTCCCTCTCCATGCTCGCCCGGCTCCTGATGAAGGGGCGGATACCTTGAGTCCGACCCTCAAGAGAAGACTCGGATGCCGAGGAGTAGTGGCTCGACGAGTCGCTGCCCCACCGTGCATGGAACTGGTGCATGCCGCTACTCCCCTGCAGGGGTGAATGGGGCGGGTGGCCACGGGATGGCGTGGGGGGAGGAGGGATGGGTGGGGGAGGGTTGGGATGCGAGCGAGGGGCTGCGATGGGGGATGGCCTTGCCGAATGGCCGTTGGGCCCGAGGCCAGGCGACGGGATGAGGGACGGGGACGATGATGTCGAGTTCCCCCCTCCCGCCACTGGGTGCGGAGGGGGTGGGGGGGATGGGTGGTGAAGAAGGTCCCGACGTGGAGGCAGGGGGGGAGGGGGCGATGGCTCCCGAGGGGGGAGAGTTGGAGCGTCAGGTGCTTGCCTTGTCTGCAATGGAAAGAAGAGAATTGTGACGTCGGGATCCCTCAAATAATGTAAACTTCCTTGAAATCCCAATTTGGCGTGTTGCCCCTGTTTATTACAAGTCTTCTCTCTAAAAAGTTTATTCTTAACAATCCCTTGTTTTTGTCAACAGCACAGAGTAACTTTCTTTTAAACAAACAATAAACAATCTAAAGCATCGACTTAGCAAAACACACATTAATATACAAATTAATACAATTAAAAACAAACAAAAAAAAAAATTAAATATACAAATTTGAATAAAATAAATTATAAATAGAGTTGGACAATGCATGACTTTGCAGAACGGCCACAAAAAAGAGAGAGCTCATCTGAAAAAATCTCAATTTCTAAATCACAAATACCGTATTTCTACGAATATAGTCCCCCTCTGATTATAGTCTCCCCCCTTAATTTTGAGCCTTCAGTTTCGGGAAAAGTTAAAAAAAATGTGTTTTAATATTGTTCCCCCTTTACTTTTACCACAGGCATTTCTGGAAAAAAGGGGGGGTATATTCAGACATATACGGTATGTCAACTTGGGAAAGAAACACTCCAATGGCCGTAACAACTCCTTGTTACGGCCATTGGAGTTTTTCTTTCCCAAGTTGACCTTGAGGCCGTAGAGCTCACCTTTTTATCTATATACGGTATGTATCCTCTTTCTTTTGCGTCCGATTAATTTTTTATAAAGATCATAGAAAACATCGATGAAGTGTAGAACCCATATAAGCCACAACACGGATAAACTACAGCTGGATAATTGGGAGTCTGCTGTAATTTAATACTAATGGATTCACTTACTTGGGGAGATCCTTCGCTGACAGAGCCCTCCCTCCTCCTTGACCGTGGTGGGAGTGGGGGAGGGGGATTCTGAGTTTGCGTGGCAGCCGCAGGGGAACCAGGCAAGGGTGCCATGGATGGTACAGATCCCCCAGGGTACTCGTAAAGGGGAGGGGGAGGAGCAGCACCAGGGGGAGAGGCCGGAGGAGCACCTGGTCCCGGAGAATGATTCCCTACAGTCACTGAAATTAAAAGGGGGACAAGGATTAGTTTCTCAAGTTCAAACAAAGATGAAGAGCAATGCATCCCATCTCACTGAGATCAAAGGATTAAATAATTGCATACTTTTTTCCCAAAAATATGCACTCATTAGATAGAAACCAACGCCTAATCTTCAACTGATCAGCAGCTGAAGAAATTGGGATTTAGGGATGTAAAGAATCATTTGCTGAGGGATTTAATTATTTCCTAAGAGAAGAATAAATTTCCCCCCACACGTCAGACATGCCAGATGATCATAATTCGTAAATGATTATTAAACTGAAAGAACATTGTCAGTGAAAACACAGGCAACTACAATTCTTAGGAGGTAACAAACAGCACTCAATTTATTAAGTAGTCTACATGAAATTCTCAGGATAGTAACCCATTAATTTTTAAAAAATTCTGTCATTAATGATGAATTTGTACTTTCTGTATACCTCACAGCAATCTACATTCATTTGCAAACAGTCAATTCCAAGGAAAAATGTATCCACAGCTTCATTTAGGGTGATATTTTCTAATTATGCAGACATTTCTGCAGAAAACTTGCCCATCATTTTCATGGCTACTGCAACAGAATACACACAGCAGAGAGTATGTACCAGAAAATTATAGACGAGTCATATGTCGAAACATCAGCACCATTAGAAAAAAATCTCCTAGTGCAGAGAAGTCACCCGTCAATTCTATATTTTATTGTCTAGGGCACAACTTCTTGGTATCAACTTAACATAGTGAAATATATAAAAACTTAAATTCCACGTAAACTTAATACTGAACAACCTGAAAGATTTCCACATGGCACGTCATCATCTGGTACATATGCATCAATGACAGAGAATTCTCTGAGCATGCATTCCCAGAAGAATATGCATTTTCTGTCTTCGATGCACTACTACAAGATGGAGACGTGCCACGTCAAAACCTAGGTCGTGCAGAATTTAATTTATGTGGAATTACAAAGTTTTTTTACTTTATACAGTCAATACTTCATACAGTCAGTTTTTAGAACAATTTTTAGAGTACCTATAATTCAAAACCAGATACTCACTAGGACCAATCAGGATCGGAGCAAACACACTGAAACTAGACGTGGAGGAGAGCAGTGAGCAGGCGGTTTGAGAGGGGGCCTGTGACGACGGGATGGCTCGGCTCAATGTGTTGGAGGCCATCGACATCATGCTAATCCTAGGCCTCGTCCTCTGCTCATTCTCGGGCACAGACGGAAGTACCGGAGGTGATGCTGTACCAGAGTGGGGAGGGGTGGTTGGGGGAGCCTGCCGTGACACTGGTGTCCTCGGTGTCGTTTGCCTCTCTCCCGAGTCATCCGAGGTCCTGTCGTCAAAAGCCCGGGGGGATGGCAGCAGCCTCTGATCATTGGACTGAGACGCTGGCGGGAGTGGACCAGGATGAGGCAGACGATTTGCCAAGGACCTAGCCTTCACTCCAGGGGATTTCAAGTTCAAATCGGGCCATTTCCTGGGCTGTAAAAATCGATACACATGTCCAAATGTTAGTAAAAGACATCAATACACAGGAATCTACCTTGGGCTAAGCTGAGTGGTGGTACACTGAAATGCCAATGACTGTCCTACAAGTTGAACAGAGATCAAATCCATCCTAATTCAGCAACAAAGAAAAAAAACGTTTTTTTTTGCAAGTAGACAGAAAAACAGTAACAGTTGAGAACTAATAGCAAACCGAATTACGTTAAAAAATTAGGAAGCCTGAAGCCACTCAGAAAGGCAGTTAGAAATACACAGTTTAAATACAGTATCTCCTTCAAAACTGTGCTCAATCCCCAATCCAACGTGGTAGTAGTTCAAATATTCCTACTCGATGGATTTTAAGAAATAGAAATAAAGGGCATGCAAAGAGATGGAAAGACAATTTAGAGTTGTAGCAGTCTCTCCACTATAATAAAAAAAATTTTTACACCATGCAATAGTGTAAAAAAAATTTTCACAATAGTAAGAGTTCTTAATGTATGTCTGCCTCCTGAATTAAAAAAAAATTATACTCATTGTATCACCCACAGTTTTGGTGCAAATGTTGCCAATATTGACAAGTTGATATCATACAGGTAGGTCATTTGCACCTAAATGGCAAATATGTAGCAGACAATCAAGGCAGAAAAATTCAAGTATAATTCCTGGTTTTCTAGAGAAATTTTACAAAATTCCGGGTTCATCTTATATGATTACTGCAATAGATTAGTACTTTAAAACACCCAAAATGACTTCAATAATTTTAAATGATATTATATTTATGTATTTAAAAGGGCAAGAGATATGTTAGTTAGAATACATTGTATTTAAAATATAAATTTATTCAATGCAAGCCAAGAGTGATGATTTGACCCCTTTAGTATATGTTGACGTCACCTGGCATTCTATTCTTCATGTTTTTAAATCTTACTCCAGACAAGAGTGCTAGACATTTCAATTCTACAGTCTTGTCTGACATTCCACGCTTGGGTGCAGCTGAAAAAATTCTACTAACAAGGAGAGACCAAGTACCTTGCTCAGTCTTTTTCAATGCTGTATTTTTAATGGCATTCGGAATGGCGAACATGTAACAACAAAAAGTAACACCAAAAGTAACAACAAAAAATGACAAAATCCACTCACAAATCGAGGAGGTTGCCGACATCCCCTAGGTTCAACCTGCAGTGATCTGCTATACAAGTAGTTCCCAATATCAGCATCTTTAAGATCATCAAATGGACAGAGATTCTCCAGGAAATGCTGTAATAAATAAGATTAATGAATACAAAAGCAAATCGCATTAAGTTAAAGAGACTTGGAAAGCCAAAAAAGAATAGTTACCCGTATCCGTGGCTCAGTTGAGAGACAGTAGGGCTGATTCTGATACTGCTGTATTTCACCAGTGATCTCAGCAACTTTTCTCCTCTTGCTAAAGTTGATTAATTCGGGTGCATTAGGTAAGAAATCTGGGTTCCCTTCCTCGATATGCAGAATGTTGGTCAGGTACATTCCTACAAAAATTCAGATATTACCCAATCATTGAAGCGAATCCAAAAGACCAAAGGTGACAACACATTCAACCACGTAAAAACATAAATTGTAAGCAGATTTAAAAGAAACTTATTTTACTAACCAAAAAAAGGAACACAAGGTGGATTGATAGACCGAAGCTTCTCCTGATACTTTCTGAAATGGTCATTGTTAAGCTCTCTGGCCTCTTCCAATGCTTTCTCCAGGCGAGTGTTGATGGCCTATATATGCAAAGAAAAGAAGCTCATTACTGAATGTATCTACAAATTTCTACTTCTCTCAAATTCAACAATAAATCACACAATCACCAATAAACCAATTGACTATTCAATACCATTTTCATTGTTCCATTAATAATTTGCACTATTCTATTAAAAAACAAGTTGTTTGAGGTGGGGTAGAGTATGAAAATGTATGAGGGTAGGAAAGGAGGAATATTAGAGTGCTTGGAAGAACTACAGTGCAACCTCGATATAACGACACCCCACTGTACACTAATAAACACTCGCTATAGCGAATTGTCGCTTTACCGGAGGTGGAGCAAATAATAGCCAATATACCTGTTGCGAACAGATATACAGGAACAGGAGTGGTGCGGCGACAGATAAACATCTATCCGATAAACGTAAGCATAAATCCAGACGAAAGGCGATGTTTTTTTGCATCACTAAATTTCCTTACTCAAATAACGACTGACTATTCAAACAATTTATAAGCACCGCACTGAATAAAAATCGTGCAAAGCATTGTTTCGTCAATCATTATATTTATCGAACGACAGTTTACCACATAAATTTAAGACTGAGCACTCCATTCACTTCATTTCTAACAGATCGCTAGCAATTACAGAGGTTAAGGAGTCTTGATGAAAGTCTTCCGGCGGTGAAACCCTCGCTATGGCGAGAGCCAACGCCGAAAGGGTCTCGTAAAAACGAATTTTTTAACACGCTTATTATAGGGTCAATTGACGGTGCATCGGCTATCTCTCGTTATAGCGGGGGTGTTGCTATAGCCCGTACTCGCTTTAACGAGATTCCACTGTACGTAGGGAAGTGATAGGTGAATAACCCAATGAATGGTAGATCAAATGACAGATATTATCGATAGATTCAAAAATAAACTTTGTTACATTTTCAAGAAGTGAACTGGCGAACCCTTAGTTAAATATTCCCGGATCCACCATACTTCTCCATCAATACCACTTTATAAGATAATCAAATTGAATTGCAATTTTATAAAATTAGCTTCAAACAGACCTCAATAAAAGCCAAGTTAAAGCTGAAGTTCTACACAATTAGCTTCAAACTTACCTGGAATGTAAACTTAAGACGAAAGACAGATGCAGACCCCATAGCACTCACTACTGCCAATACCCCATTGAAATTATTCAACTCTTGTAGCACCATCATTATCTCAATACTTCTCGATACAATAGCAACCCTTTCTTCAAAATTTTCTGCTTCAACTATTGTCTTTTCAAGCCACCGTGTAAACTACAATGAAAATGGGAAATATATTAATCATTTATTAGGAGACAATCACTTTCATACAAAGGCATACATATGATTTACCCATGGACTTAGTTACACATGTTTTTATAGTAAATGATTACTACTCATATTGACAATAATTTCTAAATTACACAAATGCATTTTCTAGATATACATGTCGATACAAAATATAGTGATGATTCATCAAATAATATGATTATTGCATAGTGAAATAAAGGTTGCCACTATTTTTTGGATTCACTTCCCAATCATTCCCTACGCTTAAAATTTTTTTATTTTTATTCAGGGGAATAAATACATCAATTATACTATATTATTAGCTTAACTTACATTTGTGGTGTGCTTAATCATCCGTAAAAGGTTGGGAGAAGACTGCTCTTTATTCTTTTTGGTCCAAACACTGCCAACCAGTTCAGAGGGTTTCACAGCACGATACAGTTCAAATTCCAGAAGAGTAAGTTGGCGAGCAATTTCAATTGGATGAAGCTGTAATGAAGAATCAAAGGATTATCATATCAATGTAGAAATAAATCAACTACGTATCTTTCAATTTATATTCTGATCAGCTCATGCAGATACTCCCAAATGCATGCACAAAACTGAATTTTCAACACTAATTGCCAAAAAATTAAGAAAATGCCTCATGCAGGGCATTCATTTTTTCTTTTTTTGTGGCCTGACAATGCATAGATACCCTATACTAAGATGGACAGCCTTAAGAGAAGAGATGGGACACAAAACTATTTCCCTGGACTGGATGGTGGAACTTTTCCCAGGGCTACTAGGCACGGAGCCCTGGGAAAATCAAGAGCGAGTGAATCAAGTTTCAACAAAAATTCCCTGACATTTCAAGACAACTTTCACAATACCCCTCACTATTTAACCCTCAAACGGGCATGCCTGATATTTTTACATGACTGGGCACATGGCATACTTTGTCCAGGATATATGCATATGTATGATAGCACTCGATTTTTGTTAAAATTTATCTTTAATTGTAGAAATTAGTTCAAGGTTGTACATATACAGGTGATCCAGATTTAAAGGTACACAGGTGGTACAGTTGGTACACGGCCGGTCGCACGGCGTAATTTATACGCCACTGGAGTCGGATTCCTCTTGCCAATCTAAAACAAATTTTCTACAACACTTTGCCCTTTATAAACTCACGCTATAGATTGTCACAATGACAACGTAAGAATTAACAAGGCCATTCAAGAAAAGCAAAGCACGAGGTACACGGCCGGTCGCACAGCATACTTTGTACGCCACGGGTGTCGGTTCCTCTTGCCGATCTAAAAATAAATTAGCTACAATACTTCGAGCCTTGAAAACTCGCAATACAATCAAAGTACATATGTTGTAAGAATTCACAAGGGTATTCTCGACCAAAATGTAGGTACAATGTTGAAATCCATGGTTTTCGAAGATCAGCGTACTTTATACGCCAGCGTGCCTGGTCGAGGGTTAAGCTAAAGTACTCCAAGTAATATTCATCTTACAGATGATAAAATTACTACATAAGTGGTAAAGATGAGCAAAATTATGGCCATTAAATCAATTTGAACACCTAACAAGACTCATCTGAATGACTCGTTACAATTGCAATTCTCACTTATTGAAGATATGTCCATGCTCAAAGCATAATGAAAAATCACCTTTCAATTTATAAAACAAATATGACTTTTCCATAATGCTTCGTGTTATTCCCTAATATTCCACACAAAATGAAATTTTTCAGCTTTCAAGCAGTGGCTACCCAGTCTCATTGCTTGCAGCAGTGATGGGTACCAAGATTTATGGTGGGTTGAAAAACTGTGTGTTCTCAAAAAAGTTGAAGGATAAGTATATTACTGGACAACTAGAAATTTGATGAGCACATTCTGCTTGTAAAGGTTTGGAGGGTTTGGTTGAAAAATTTTTCTTCATTGCCAACAAAAAATAGTGGGAGAAACTAATTATTATAGGAGCTCTTGAAATATCTCAGCTGGAAGTAATTTCAAGGTAAAGAACATCGTGCACAAGGGACCAAGGGCAATGGAGCAGCAACACTATGACATGCTACCTTTATGACTACTGTGCAGTCTACTGATGCAGCTGCCAACCTGACAATGAACTAACTACACTGATGAAAAATGCACAGTATTTTTCACTAGCCATTTCCACAGCTTGGTCCAGATATTTTCAGGGATTTGAGACTAGGATAGAAAAACTTGCCGTGAGTATTGTCCATTCCTCTTCAGGACATTTAATATGCCATTCAATTGAGGGCGGTGAGCGATCAAAGGCAAACGTAATCTCCCTCTGCAGCTCAGCAGGGTCAGACTAGAAATAAAATCAAAAAAGGGTTGAGAAAACAGCCATCAGAAAAAGAGAATGGGGCATTAATACAACTTCAACATTAAACCCAATTCAAAACTTTCAAGATAAAAAATTGGAAAATTTAATCAAGACTTTTGGAAACTAAGGACACTTTTGAATAAATTAAGAGAAAAAAACTACAAAAAAAAGGCCATAGGAGAATAATACTTTCTCGAATGTTAAATTTTTTGAAGGCATCAGGAGGTAAAATTTATGTCAATATAAAACACTAAACAACAAAAATAAAGGCGTGGATACAAAAATATTTAAAGAGTGAAATAAAAGTGATTATGAACTCAAGCATTCTTTTTATTCCAAAAAAAGTTTAAAACTCAATTTCAAATTCAATGCAAAACCTACCTTCCTCTGCACAATTTTAAGCACCGAATCCACCCACTTCCTCATGGATTTTCCTGTGACTGTGTCCAGGAACTTGTGTAGTTTAGTCAGAAGTGCTGGGTCACGTTCAAAGTCATAAAAATGATGATCCACCCAGTGGCGTAAAACATTGAGTACCCTGGAAGAAAAAATCGACACTGCTTGAGCACACAGCACAATCAACATTCCAGGGGCAAGATATCATTTAACATAAAAACAATTGTTTCCTGAACTTGGAAAAAATTATCTTCAAAATTATACACGCATTTAATACATTTTGCAAACAACAATATGATGACTTTGATTGTGAACAACCAATTAGGACTTAGGACATGGACAGCCAAAACAACTTGACATAGCAAAAACATCCACTCCAATAACATCGCCAGATCATGAAAAGTGCAAAAAGGAGCTGAGAAATTCTACCAAAATTTAAATAATTTAACTCCATTCTTGTCAAATTATCCAGGAATATTCAATCTGCTCATAAATATATTTACGCAATGCAGTAAATTGGGCCTTTATTTCTTTGAATGAATTCAATTAATGTTTGTGCATAAATAAGATAATATGTGTTTGTTTTTTAGAATTGAAATGTATTGCCTATGATTGATATGCATGTGTTATCATTTAAAGATTGTTAATAAGGTAAAAATAACTAAATGCAACCGGTACGAGGGTGATAACATAAATACAAAACAGTCAACGGAATTTAACATTGGATTTATAAAAAATTCAGTATCAAAAAGTATTCCATAAAAGACAAAGAGGCACAGGTAATTACCTGAATTGAACAGGTTGACAATATTCCTTCCTATATCTTTTCCAGTCTTCTCTCTGAGAATTCTTCAGTGCCTTATCACTATCGCCATCTTTATCTTCATATACTAAGGATGGATCAGGAATGTTGAATCTCAATATCAGGAGATCCAAGAGTTCCTGAAATGAAAAGTTACCAGCTTAGAAAAATCACCCAATTTTTCACCCGAATATACTAGAATTACATAGAAGAGAGTACAAATATGTTTTTCTTAAAAAGTTAATTCTATGCCAGAAATAAAAATTGGACCATACAATTTATAGACTGTAATGCAATGACAACATAGTGGTCTCAGCCTTCTGCCCTTGGAAAAACATATGGACTTAAGTACTGTCACTTTTCTTATAACTGGTGTATTGCAAATATTAGGAAGAAAATTTGACAAAATAAAACAGTGTGACAGTTTCATCACTACATGCCTTTTAAAGTAACCAAAAGGAAAAAATGTATGATTTTTTGGTAGCAAAAAACAAGTACAAACCATCAGTCTTAGCAATAATGAATTTTATTCTCCCGTTATTTTCCTTAACACTCTCAGAAAAAGCCACAATTCAGTTTCACCAGAATAGGAATTCTGAACACAGCTTAAAAAAAATCAAATCCATTCCAATGGCTTTTTGCCATTTGGATTCACAAAAGAAAAGTAGGAACTAACTTACAGAAGGGAATTTCCCAATTATATATAAATTAGGAGACACTTTAATTAAAGAAATTGCCCTTAAGTAGGCATCTGATACATTTAACAGTAGTTTTTAAAGATAAATTTACAATAAAAACATTACCTCTGGAGAGCAGAAACTCCTGTATGTGGTCAAAAATGTCCGCACAAACATTGGATCAGCATATATGTGGTAGGTTAATCTCTCTACCAATTTATACAATGAGGCACCCTGAAAATCAAAGAAAATACATACATACTATTAGGTAAACCATAGCCAAACAAATACATAAACTGCTCACTTGGAGGCCAAAAACGAAGTATTATATATGTCATTCAAATCAAGAACTAAATCACTTTTAATTAGGACAAAAGCAGGCTTATACCACATGCCAATGGCATGCACTTTCCTCAAATACACAGAGCGCTCACTTTTCATAATTGCAACGGAGTCTAATTTGATGGGTAATTGTACAATATATATTTTAATACAATAACCAATTAGTTTTCTGAACAGGGGAACCAACTACGAGAGTTGGTGTAGCAGGTGTTGAAATTCATCCCATATTTTAATTCCCTCTCAAATTGACAATGATAACCTACCAACATGACAGGAGAAAAATGAATTACCTTTATAAGGGGAACCCCAGAATTCTCCCTCTCTTCAAGAACAATGTTGGAGATTGAGTCAGCCTCAGCAAAATGGTACATGGATGGAGAGGGCAATTTCAGGGGATGCTTCTTCTCTTCATCCAGCAGGATGCTATCCAATGTCCTCTCAAGCATGCTGAAAATGAAAGAAGAATATTGCATGAAATAAGGGCATGGATGAAATTCCATCCAGGAGGGTAATATCATCATAAATCATTTGCATCAACGGCTTTTAAAAAATTATTAACTGAAATGATCAGGGTCTTCCCAAATATGGTACATAACCTATCAATCACTTCATGTAATAGGGTGGTTTCCCATTATTTTTTTATTGCCTAAATCGTACTCGTAAGCGTGAAATACGTACTCCTGGAGTACGTATTTCACGCTTTTAGATTTTAAATGAAGATATCTATTTTTTGCTATTAAATGAAAAGTAAAAATTATCAAGCGTGCGAAAACACGACGGCTAAGTATGAATGCAGGGAAAAGCCCCTCTGACATCATTCTGGTTCCGCCTTCCACTGTATGAGGCTGCTTTAGTGCGAGGCCTTGAGCGCCGCTACGATGCAGGCTGCTAGCAGGTAATGCTTGGCTTAAATAAGGATTATTAATACCCTATCAAAGGAAGGAAACTTTCCAACCATAGGCAATTTCAATAAGTGATTATTAAGAGATTTTTCCTTGAGCTCTGTGCCACATGCATGCATTGGTAATCTCAGACGATGTAAAACTCCTGACAACTCGTATAGCATCTAGGTCCCTGTGACGTCATGTGGAGTGGCATGGGCACCAATCTGGCCTTTTTCAAATGAGGTTAAAATTAACCATTAACATTCACCTAAACTGGGATTTCTAAAACCAAATAATTTGTATATTATGATTACACTAATGTTGGGTAACAAATTGCAATCAATGCCTTTCGTTTTCTTTGATGAAGGAAACTACCTTATTGCTAGGGCAGTGATTCAGGGATTCAATTCAATGCTTCCAAATAAATAGATTCAATATTTCATCAAATCTAAGGATAGAAGATTTAACACGACAAATTGTTTTGAAGAAAAAAAAAGTAGAGCAGATTGAACTCATGCAGCAGTTTCATCATCTTTTGGTTCACACAAAGGAACTTAGATAAATCTACCATCCATAAAGGATCCGCTAATGCAGCCAATTCGAAGATTAATAATTGGATTACTTATTGATGGAATGGGGACACATGACCTTACACTGAGAGGTTTTCCTGCCAATTCATTCATAATTCATTATGTCTCCAAGAAATATCAAATCACTAGTGGTAAACTACTTTTTACATATCAAAATTAGATAGCAAATACCCTGAGCATTAATTTTGTTAACATATGGATGAAAAATATCAGTGTTTCCTCCATAGTAAGAAATTTTAAATCTCAAGCCACACAACATTATATGTAATTTTTTATATGCACGCAAATGTAACCCTAAATTTCCTTTTTATTCAAAGCAACAACACGTCTCCAAATCAACAGCTCATAAACCTATATTCCTGACAACTAAAACTCAAGCGCCATGAATAAGTGAAACTTACCTCTTAGTATTGAGCATCACTAAGTCAGCCATCCAGCTGTTCTTTTCTTCGGCAGACTTAGCTACCAGGATAACATTAGGTTGGACCTTGGGAGCTATTTCAAATGCATTTTTCAGTTCTGAAAAAGATAAAGTTTTCAAAAAACCATTAGGGCTCAATTCCAATGGCATCATCCCAAAGCCATTATTCAGCGTAAAAGTAAAAATACAAGATATATTCGACTATCAAATAGAAACTTACCATCAGTATCATCCCTATCAACTATTTCCACCTTTCTAACGAAGAAGCGTTCCTTCAGACGATATTCTAGTACTGGACCAGTCACGGATGATCTGCGGCCATTGGGTTTGCAGAGAAGCATCAGCCCATCAAATAGGAAAACCCTGCGTTCAGTCAACCGCTTTCCACCTCCAACCTTACCTAGCACATCCTCTGTAGCAAAAGGAAAGAGGCATCAACGTCAATTTAAGTCACAAATACAATAGGGTACAATAATCCGAAGACAAAAATAGAGCATTGGCCATATCAAGAGAGGGTATTTACGAGGGAAAACTGCAGTAAAAGACCCTGAAGGATGACCAAAAGATCAGTACTTTGACCAGATCAAAAAGAATACGGAGACGACAAACCAAGGAAATTAAAAAGAGTTGAGAATGGATTGAGAGAAATGATGGGGTTCCCAATACCAATCCCAGGACTGCAATATTAGCTGTGTTCAAATTGGTAAGCATGATTGATGTTAGTGTACTTGGTGTTGGCATCCTTTATTTGGTGATCAAGTAGTAGGAAGCCTTCTAAAAGAATCCTTGGATAACTTGAACGCTTGAGTCATGCAAGGCATTGAATGCCTTGAATAATAATTGGATGTCTTCAATCTACAGGTGACATATTTGCAATAAAGGAATGATTGCTAGTAAATGTCAAGCCATTTACAGGTTTTTTTTCCAAAAAATTAATTGGATTGGTTGCGTACTTAAAAAACTATGTACCACCAGAAGTTGAAATAATTAAATCAAATCACAGGATTAACATGCAATCAACGTATCATGAATCAATATTTCTCCATAATGTGACATTTTTTTAGTGCTGTTAATATTGCATCATGTGTACTTCCTCTGACCTGTTTTAATGCCATATATTACAACATTGCTTCACTGCCAGTGCATTAACACTTTAATGAAACCTCCTCTAAAAAGAAGCCTAACCAGCTAATTGAGCCTGATATGCAAAAACTTTTCAGTTTCGTAAACAACTGTTCGGTTGGCATAAAGATAAGGGGGTCATAGGAAACTCAGGTAGAATAATCCTAGTATGAATGCCATGCATCAAATGATGTTTAATGAGAGAAATAAAAAACAAGAAGAAAATTGATTAAATAAGAAAGGGATTGAAGGAAGAAATGGGATAACAGTCACAGTGAGAAAAAAAGGCACTTGAATGAATCAGATGCTCTAGTGGATCAAGCAAATATATTACACTTTCCATTTCGATCATCACAAAAACAGCAATGTTTTATGACAACAGTGCACCATGATACCAGGGAGCATATGGGGTTTTAAATGAATATTGACTGTTTTCTAAATTAAGAAGACTTTTCATGCTTGTATGTTACCGAATGGAGATTATTAACACAGAAGACCCTTATTATAACGAAGTTCACGGGATCGAAAATCTGGAGGTTCCAAATAACAAGCTTCACAAGAGCTTTTCATTTAGGAATCATCGCAAAAATACCTTGCCAAAATTCATTCAGCAGTTTCTTGTCGTTTTCCCATTGTCATGACCTTCCGGCATCAACAACATTCATGCGTGAAACACAAACTCCTTAACTGCTTCATGACGCAGTCGAGGATTGATATCTTACTGAATACAGTAAGTCCTCAACATACAATCAAGATACGTTACAAGACCTTGTTTGTGAGTTGATCAACCTAAACAAGGCATCAAAAAGTGTTTTCATCCCACAGAATGCGAAACTGAATTACAATTTTGCATAAAATCGTGATTTTGACGGCCCAGCGGATGGAGCCGAAAAAAAATTGCTGCCCACATGAAGGAAAAATGGGCGAAACGCTGAAGAGTTCCTGACTTCACAATGAATTAATTGATACTTTGTTCAGACTGGGCCCAAAGTGTGAGTTCCACTATGCCATACCCCATCGAATCGCCAACCCCAAAGGTGCCAAATTTGAAATGTCAGGCACGCTTGAATTTTTTGAATGTTCATACCCCTGATATTCGTAAATTGTGTGTTGATGGGAAAAGGACTTCCTCTACGGCCAATTTACGAGCAGTAATTAGTGGATCACCATGATTCCACGGGTGTGAAGATAATTATGTGATGTTGCATTGATACTGAATTATCTCCTACTGAGGAAAGAACCATAACCATGACGCTCTTGGACACAGTGCAGGAGGAGAACTTAAACATAGTGCAATGATTATGACGCAGTGTAGTGACAACTAAATGTCATTGCATGCCTGTTGAATAATGTGGAATACTTCACAATAAAGTTATTTTTGTAACCTCCAGGACCGGGACTGAGGTTTGTAATTTCGTACCAACATTTCTTTAATTATAGATTGGATTAGCCTTTTCATCGGGACCAACAATTGGATTCGTAAAAATGAGAACTTCGTAATATCATTGTTTGTATTGACGAGAGTCTACTGCATATGTTTCTCAGACCTCTGGGCCTCTACAATGCTATAATGTGCTCAGGTGATGCATTCCTCCCCATGCAAAAAGTAGCCCACATTTATATCAAATGTACGGTTGCCACAGAGCCAAGAATTTAAGCTATTTCAAAAGAACTTAACTTGGAAATTTAATTTGCATGTAAACCAGAAATTCTTACTTCAAATCATTTGGGTATATTTAATGCAATAATAGTGGGCCACAAAACACAAATGATTCTGTTTCCTACGAAAAAGGAAACTAACCTAATAATGTGGTCATTTCCTCCGGTGCATTTGAGCTCTCTCCCAGATATCTCGGACACACCCCAAGCTGGGACCTCCCCATGTCTACGACTTACAGTCAGCTCCTTCTCCCATCATGAGCACTATGCTTTGCCCTTATTTAAGAACTTTGAAAAAGTTGAAACCCATCTTGAGAAAAGGTTAAAGTCCACAAACTGGAGTGAAAGCGTTCCCAGGGAATTACAAGAAATTAGCATCCCCTTGCTGAAATGCAACATTCAATGGCATCAAACCTTAACACATTCAATGTGGGACAGAGTTTTTGGACACCTTTTTTCGGAGTATAAAACCAGTCTAACTTCACTATCAAAATGAGTCAGGAAAAGATTATGCGGTTGGAGAAGGGCACCAACTGAAGGTCAAAGCAATAGAAAAGACCCAGCAAAGTAAGTTTATCGGAAATACAAAGCAAAGAAAAGTCAAAGCCGCCAAAGGAAGGGACAATGCCAATTTATATGGTCTTCACTGAATGTGCAAAAGGCACCAGAATAACGTTGAGCATATGAAAAATTATATGTTGAGGGAAACAACCAAATACACACCCCTAATGAATTCATTACAACACTGCCCGATGTCCTTTCCTTCCCAGCCATCGATGCACTTCTGCAATTCATTTGTTTTCTCAATGGCTGCCTGTCTTCTGGCCCTTCCGTGCATGCGCAGGCTGTTTTCTCTGAAAGAGGAATTCAAAGTTACATAAATACATAAATATGCAAAGAATGATTTTCAAAAGAAAGAAATGTTTTATAACTTCCTTTACCAATTTTTTGCAAAAATTTCATGTCATTCGACCATTTTCTGATGAGTTATAAAAATTATTACAGTTACTCTTTGCAGATATGCACACCAGACACAAAGGTTAATTCAACAAAGAATGATATTTGCCACGAAAAAATCATTACACTCATACCAGAATTTCCCAATTACCAGCAAGGATTTACTTAAGTACACCCATGCCTCGCTTAGTGCAAGGTATGCATTCCTTGGAGTCTTTGCACTAACCGAATTTGCGTTATATGAGAGCTTTTTAGCATTGGGAAGATAAGGATGCGTTCCCGGTAGCATAAGCGTTAGGTATCGAATTTCGTATAAACCATATATATTCCTATTAATTATTAATAGCCTTAGAAGACCTCATTTACAAAAACATTTATAGCTTAAAATATCTTTAAAGATTGTAAGCACGCATTAAAAGATATTTTTTTCTTGTTAAAATAAATTTGTACGTGCTTTTGGAATTCCCACCTTCCAAGCGGGTGGCCTAACGTCCAGAAAAAAAATGCATGCTATCTCAGGGGTTTGTAATGCATTGCCGCGAGTTGACGAATTTTCAAACCGGTCTAAAAAGAATTCTTGTGTCAGTAAGGCCCTTTCGTTGCTCATCCAAAATGACAGACAAATGCTACTTTTAATACCATTTCATTTCTCAAGGAGTTAGTGAATAATAAATCATAACTGGCTTTAATTTGAAGTCCCCTGAGGCATTAGCATCAAGCAGCAACGTGAAACGGTCTTCAAATGACTTGAGACCTAACTCAGGTTTATCTTCCCTGAAAATGAATGAACAACATTGCATTCTCTTCTAAAACACGTCTCGTCGACATTAAAAACTAGTTGTGGGGGAAAGGATCCACTCCCAATCACAGATTGGAGTTCATCAGAAAATGTTGCAGCGACTATGCTATCAGCACTTGCAGATTCACCTGATATCATAGCACTAAAACACCAGCTCGAAGTTTAAAATTCTGGAACCAACCGGAGCTTCCACTAAATGTCTCGAAGTAATCACCACCCTCATCTTCTTTTATAGATTCAAATAAAGCCAGAGCTTTTGCACAAATACCGGATATCTGCGAATACTGTCCCCCCTTTTTTTCCAAAAATGGCCGCGGAAAAGTAAGGGGGGGGGGACTATAATCGAGTGTAATCCAGTTTAGCATACTAAAGGTCCCCATAAAGTTATAAATAATGGCATAATGGCTAATGTTCTCGTAGTCTTTCTATTTGAGTATATTTATGAGGATTATAATCGAAGATATTAGTAAATACTGCCACGTTTTACCGGAAATTAAGACAATTTAACCACAAATGTTGTACAGATACGATTCTTCCGATTCAAATAGCATATCGAATATGCGTTTTCACGGAATCCATCGGGTAGCCGCTAATTTTTCTTGGAAAAGTACTGTTAGAATAATTCAATCGACACTGATCACTTAATGACGCAAAACAGTAAATAATTAAAATGAAAACTAAACACACACTATCATTACATTAATCGAACACTAGAATTGAATCAATAGTATATGTACCCGTCGCTCATTTAATAATTACACGATTTAAATAATTGCGAAAAATAAACAGATAAAGTGAACCTTTCGTGACGCTTTAGCATTTCATTGCGTCCGTAGCTACTATACGTCCATGTGCCCGTGCGGTTCGTGTTTACAACCACTGCCTTTACCGCCTTCGCAGGACAAGAATGCGCAATAGGTGATGTTCATTTGTTTCTGAAAAGGCGCAATAATCGACGACTTTAAACCAGAAGCGCCGGCATTACTGCATTTGATCGAAATACAGCGACTCAGCATCGAAAGTGTAATCAATTTATTGAGGAATATCTTCAATTCGCCAGGGTAAGTAGGATCGATAAATTACGTTGCATAACGTTTCGCAATTATTTCCGCGATATTTTCTTTATTAAAAATAATTTTACGTTCAACAGTGAGGTGATGGATCAAGTAGAAAGATGAGGGTCAATCCTGCGGCAGATTAGAGGCCATCAAAGACGGAGTTTCGATGCCAATTTAAAAATAGCCGTTGCAGAATACGCCGTAAATCATAGTATTCACAGCACTTGCAAAGCGCTAATACATCACGGAAGTCATTTCGGGGGTCTCGATGCGGCAGATTCAAAGAATTAGAGGAAAATATCGTCGAATTTGTGCGCAAATGCAGAGCAGAAGCTCTTTGTGTAACTTATGCAATGATTCGCAACGAGGCATTGAAAATTGATATAATTTTTTTTCAGTTTTAATGTTTGTTGGAAAAAGTTTATTTCTTAATTTTATTACTTTGATATTTGTAAGTCCTGTAGTTTAATTATTTTGCTTAGCAGGCATTTGATGGCAATATTTTTATAATATTTATAATTTATTTAACACAATTTTATTTAGATTTCCTAAATTCTTCAGGTCACTTGGATTTGTGATGACTTGATGGGTGTGTTACACTGGATCTAAGGAAGTTTCAGGGCCAAATGCAATACTGTTTATGGGCTTTAAGTTAAAGCTTATATATTGACATTGTCTGTAGTCATTTGGAAATCAAAAATATTAATAATTTGTGAAGGTTTAAAAAATACAATAGCCTTAGATACTTAAAAAATTTTCTCATTTCTTCATTACATCTGGTTAAGGAACTATAAATTACTGATACATGCAATGGATCACAACATGTTTTAGGTATAGTTATTTTGTTGTGATGGAAAATATGTGAACAGATTTGTTCTTAATCTTCACAGAAAATAATAGTTTTTATCGAATCTAGTATCTTAACTTGCTAACCACAGAAAAATTGCCTTCCTTTACATTTAAAAATCTTTCCCAAAACTGAGGTCTCAAAATTGGGGGGGGGACTATATTCAGAGGGGGACTATATTCGGAGATATACGGTAACTACCTCTGATAGAGGAACATCATTCAACCGATTATTATAAATCCAGCTAAGTAGAAGTCTTTCCATTTTTTCCAGCTACGAACTTCGCATATCTATTGACTGCTTGGTTAAAGTTGGTACGACTGATGTCACTGACGTTTTAACCTCATCTTAATTCAGAATGCGGACTGTCGACACCCTGAGCTTAAACTTGAGTGCAATATCGCTTTGACGATCTATATTTTCAAAGCAAGTGATTACTTTCAATTTCTCTTCTGGGTTTATGCTTTTCCTTGATAACTTCTTTGCTCTTCTATCCCATTCCTATTTTTTGCCATTGTTCACTTGATTTTTACTCCGTATGACTCCATCAAAATCACCTTCTACCACTAAACAACTGCCACATTGTGTTCCTGAGATGCAGAGGGCCTCCGCTCCCCGATAACCTTGAAGGCTGAATGGGTGGACCCTTTATATGGTAGTCAATACGCCCGATAACCTATGATGGCAAAAATGACATCTTTGACTGTATTACTTTAACCCTTTCGAGACGGCGGAGTTTTCGTCTTAGCACAACTGCTGTACTGAGCCCCAAGAGACTCTTCTTTCTCGTGGTACGGAGCATTTTTGAGGGCATTCATTAAAAAGGGTCTCGTTGAACCTTTTTCGACCCCTCCACGCTGGGACTTTGCATTATCTCGGACTACGAGAGTAGTTGTGCTCCCTCCTTTCCTGGTTTACGACCATACCTGCGGTATTGGTTCGCGGTCAACTTATGTGTTGCTTATATGTATTTAGCAAATGGATAATTGTTGCCGGCACGTAAATTACAGACTTTGAATTGGATTCCTCATTTTTTTCTGAGCATTGTCAAATTTTTATTGAAGTTCTGAGGCCAATATCAATGCATTTAATGCAGCAACAATTTCCATGCTGATTTTTATACATAACTCGAGATATAAGTTAATATTTATCGTACAATTTCGTTTAAAAATTGTAAACGCTACTCAAAAGACAAATAATTCAATTCTTAGTTTATTTTTCTTGAGAAACAAACAAATATTTATTTCGAAACCTGACTGGATAAACCATTGTATGACCGCTGTCCCTTATCGCTAAGAGGGGTTATAAAAGAGGAGGGGTCTGGGTACCTGCTCCCGGATTCCGAGGGTAAATCCTAAACCCCGCAGGGTTGGGTCCCGAGACAAAGACGACGTAAACCCGTGACCGTCCTAACAGGGGGAGAGCTAGAAAACGTATATATACGGCTTTCGTTTTCCTGGCTAGGAAAATGTCACACGTACATATACGCCCGTCGTCTCCCGGGTCAGGAAACGTCCACAAGTATATATACGTGTGTAGTAGGGAAAAGGTTAAAAAACTCACTTCCACCAGCTCCAAACTTAATGAATGATCTAAATTAACTGATGTTATTCAGTAAAGGGGACAAGAAAAATTACTTTGGTGGGTCGGCTATCCGGACACATGACGAATAATGTTTTTGCCCTTTGTGCAGCAATGGATTTCGATGAATATATAAACAAAGAATAAAATATGAGGCAAGCAATACTATTAATATACGTAAAATGAGTGTAATTTCATGTGTACAAAACACAAGTTCACATTTTATCATGAAAGTATTAAAGGTTATTTGATTAGATTAAGCATCGTTGGAATGTTTCCCCAAGGAATGAATTTGAGCTATATCGAAATTGCACTAAGCGAGACATGGGTGTAAATGAATACATTGGACCAAAGAACATACAATTTATGAGCATGCCTACAACTAGGCAAAATTGATGCTTAAATAGGTGAAAATATTTGTCAATTTTTCCCGTTGATAATGAACACTAAAATTATTAATTCATGGCAACTTTGACATACTTGAACTCAAAATATACATACCTCTTTGGAAGAGTGGCAACCACTTGGGTCAGTTCCATTTGCAGAGGTTTTAACAACCCTTCAACTTGCTCCAGGCTCTCACGATCCTCTTCAATAGGGGTGAGCCGGTGCAATATCTGCAAGAAAAATATCTCCTTCAAAATGGAGAAATATCTAAACAAATACAAAACTCGAAGATAATTTTCAAACTAGCTTCCAACAGTTATGCCCATCATGTATTTGGAACTCAACACGTTATAAATGGCAGAAAAATTGTTTGTTCACCCCATAAAATATTTAAAAAAGTCCAATAAATTTAGCAGTAAATATGCAGCCGTATTTTTCTTCTTCTTTCTGACAGCTAAATTGTAGCACCCACCATAAGTTACCGGCATGTACACATACCGTACATGTCTGAATATAGTCCCCCATTTTTTCCCAAAAATGCCTGTGGTAAATGTAAAGGGGGGGACTATATTCAAACGCATTTTTTAAAACTTTTCCCAAAACTGAAGCCTCAAAATTAGGGGGGGGGGGGGGACTATATTCAGAGGGGGACTATATTCAGAGAAATACGGTACATAAGGAATGATTTTTTTTATTACAGCTGAAATAAGGTGAAAGGGTGATATGTGACCAGTCTCCATACAAAGACGACCTTAGCAAGCACCATAAAGATCCGACTGAGACTGAGCATTGTGAGGACCAACTAGAGTCGAACTTTAGATTATCAAACAGCACACCATTGGCCACCAAAGAGTACTCCTCCAAAGCATTTGAACCCAAGCCAATCAGCGGCAAATGCTCAGCCAAGTAGCGGCCAAAAAGACCACTTCAAGAAATGACTAAGGGCTAACTATGAGCTGCAACGTAGCGGTCACATTCAGGGAGTGATTCCACAGCTGTTGTGGATGAGCTCTGAGTGCTCACTTCCCCAGAATGCAGGTATGGTATAGTATTCGGAGGAGGCAACTGGCAGCTAAGTTCATTTGCACTATGAGGGAAGGGTAGGTAAGGAAGGGTGGAGAGAAACCCGGCATTGGCATTTGTCTGCTCTTAACGAATAGCACCAAGGGGACCATGGCTTAATGCTCCATCTGACAGAATGCTGCACTTAAAATATCCTCCACACAATATTCAAGCAAGGATCGGGCAGTCTCCAAATATTCTCTGCCACCGCTGGGATTCGAACCTGAGCCCACAGGGTGGGAAGCCAACACTTGAGCCACCACACCAACCCGATCCCCACCTCAGAATGCACCTATTCGAAAATACTCAATGTGAACAGTTAGAAACTTCCAAAAAAATGTATAGCAAGAAAATTATTACTCACCCTGATGTAATCAAAGTAAAGAAAACAGTGCCATAAGGGTGTAAGAAGCAATTTGGGCAGGTAATATTTCACTGCCTCTCGAAATCCATGCCCAGCAGTCTGAAGGGCATCAGAAACTTCTGGCCTGCCTAGTAACTGCCCCAACGTGTCACGACATCTGGACTGTGCCACGTCCTTGGCATATTTTCCATAGACATCAAATTCTGCAGCCTGAAAATACAAATTTGAAATAATTTGAAAATACAAATTTAGAATTCAGATACACATTTACCGATCAGTTATAACAGAGAAAGCTTTCATTAGACAAAACCAACAGCCCAGCAAGAAAAACAGCATTTATAATAACAGAGCTATACAGTGATCTTCACAAATCCATTTAAATGACTAACGATTCTAAGTGGCACAAGTGTCACTCATCATACAGTAATAGCAATTGGAAGGGTTGGTCTTAATGCACACTACAGGTTTTTCTATTTCCATGCTGTGCTGTGACCTACCAATATTTCAATTAATAAACCTAAAAGGTATAATGGCCCAATATAATATTAAACTTTAGATAGGGAAAAAGGGCAGGGTGTCGACCACAGTCAAAATATAAAATTCACTCATAACTCCAGGTTTTCAACGCTAAAATACGCAAATCTCAAATATTTGAGGCAACTTCATGCTTTTCAAAATTGGTATGAAAAAACATATGTATTTAAAAGAAAGAAATGTGGGGTTTGAACCATAAAAATTTGTATAATGACAGAAATGTAAACAATTTGTTGCTTTATCTTTGCTGGAATACATAGGAAATAGAGATGGGTCAGTTCCGGGAACCCAATTCTCCGTACCACCGGTTCTTCGCTGTGGGACTGGTATCAAGAACCAGTCGCATAAAGTCACCGGAATTTGGAACCGGCCCGGAACAGTCACAAGGATTTGAATCTGGCACCCAAGCCGAAATGGTCTGCAGTGTATTTAAGGCCAAAAAGTGAAAAGAGATTTTTTTAAATGCATATTTTACTATCCAATTGCATGGCTTTCACATTTTTTTTTCTTTTGAGAGTTGCTCACTAACTCGCACATTTAAGGTTCGTCAGTTTGTCGCTCTCACCAACATAGTAACATTTCCGTAGCCTTTCCACTTTCAAACAATCTGACTTTTTGCCTGCCGCCATCCACACCACGGCGTTGTTCTTTCAACTTACCATCGGTCTATATGGATGTCTATAATCGTTGATGGCACGGCACCCATTTTGCCCGGCAATGCGCCGTCTACGGCATGAAATACAGACAATGCTACATTGAGTCCGCTTTCAGATGAAATGCCTTTCCGTCAGCAGCCATTCATGTGAAATTCAGGCGGCTTTCACACGAGATGACCGGAGACGACTCTCTGCAACACTGTGTGCTGTGCCGTGAACGGAGGCCGGCGGAAAATCGTTTCGTGTGAAAGTAGTCTTATGATTGAATCATGTTCACATACAGTAATTCTTTGATATACAAGCAAGATGCGTTCCAAGAATTTGTTCGTAAGTTGATGAACCTATGCAAGGCATCGAAAGGTGTGGTTATCCTGCAGAATGCAACACTGCATTACAATTTTGCATTAACTCACCGCCGCCCAGTTTATACACGGTGTCGCTGTACCGGCGTGTCGAGCAGTTAATTGTTGAGGTTATAAGAAATGTGACAGTGAAGTATGCAAATAAGTTGTCAATTTAAGCTACATTGCAGAATACAGAATATATTTTGAACTGACTCACAAGTAACAACAAATTAACGGATGATGTCGTCAGAAGTTGAGGGAGTTTCCCTATCGATCCTGATGATATGCAGTATGCATACTGTGCTCCATATTCTGCATGGTCCTTCAAAATCAACATCGACCACTACTGTTTTCAGTGAACGCCTGTTCATTGCAATATTTCAGCCAAAAAAAGAATAGATTAGACCCAGATAGGGTAAAAATGTTAAATGTTGAACAAAACCTGGAAAAAGAACCAGTGGCTGCCTGATGTAATGTGACATAGTGGTCGATCAAGCATTCTTTAACAACTTATTACGTGTTATTTAAACTTTTTTGCTTGGCAAATAAAATTATGGAGACGATCTTAAGTTTTTTTTTACAGAGCTTTCTTGCTAATTTACATCTATAGTGAAATAATTTTCATTCACTTCTTGCGGTTATTCATTTAAAGGGTCTAGCAGGTTAAGATGGTGAAAAGTGCCCCCCGATATTTTGAGAAATAAAAAATATACACTTACAGTGCATCCAAAATTATGTGTTTACACAAAGTTTTCGGCCTCAACAATGGAAAATAACTCCAGAAAAAATTGAAACACGATTTTTAGTTTTTTAATCATATCTCCAGTTTTTATTTTTGTAAAATCGCTTTCTTGGTTTTAAATTGTGTATATTATTATGGTCTACCATCCTGATTTTTTTCTAAATTTTTGAACCGAAAACTAAACCTTTACATAAGTTTGAAAATTTCAAAATTAAATTAAAAATTTTAGGAAACAAAAGGCATGCTGAAAAAAATTTATGTTGTTATCCCTATCTTAAAGTATAATCCTAATTTTTTTCAGATTTTTAAAATTGGTGGAACAGCACGAATAACTGCTTTGCGCCATTTGCATCTATGCATTCCAGGAGGATATTTGATTTGATTGTTGAGAGCAAGGATTGTTGATCAGTTTCTATTATTATTGGTTAAGAGTAAACATTAACATAAACAATACCCATACCACTTAGATTAATCGTAATTATTGTTTATAACCATACTGTTAAGCTTTAACCTTCCGTCGGTGGCAATGGATCTGACTGGCTCAGCGCAAGTGTTTTTTCACTTCTCCGGGCCAATAGGTGGCAAAGAACCCTTTATACTCATAGTAGCTGTTTGTTTTGCATTTATGCCAACAGGTTTAGTTTTCCGTTCAAAATTTTTGAAAATAATCAGGATAGTAGACCATAATAATATACACAATTTAAAACCAAGAAAACGATTTTACAAAAATAAAAACTGGAGATATGATTAAAAAACTAAAAATCGTGTTTCAATTTTTTCTGGAGTTATTTTCCATTGTTGAGGCCGAAAACTTTGTGTAAACACATAATGTTGGATGCACTTTAAGTGTATATTTTTTATTTCTCAAAATATCAGGGGGCACTCTTCACCATCTTAACCTGCTAGACCCTTTGCCAATAATTCAGATAATAAGAATTCATCCTTGGAACCGAGTATCGAGAACTGAGGACTGGTGTGGGTGAACCAGACTGGTACCGAGAACCGAAAAAATTTAAGAACCGACTCATCCTTAATAGGAAGTACAACTAGTTAAGAGATTAACTTTATAAATCTAGGCACAAACCTCAGCTAGCTCTTCAAAGCAACTGCCAACAGCAGGAACCTGCTTTTCTTCACTGATTTCCAATGTATCCTCCAGTAGCCCAAGAAGAGTGACTGTTAGCTCATATATGTCCATCAAATTGCTGAAAATTATGTCCAGCTCCTAAAAAAGAGAAGTTGCTATTAATATGAATAGTTGAAAAGTAAATATGCAGGGGAATTTTAAGATTAAGTTAAGCAATCCTGCAAAAAAAGTGAGCCAATAACTAGCATTTGCATATTCAATGCAGGATACAGTTTTTATACTTGTCTTCAGCAAGGGTGCTTTTCAAGTCTCCACTCTATAGGTTACTCAATTCCTTCAAGAATCGAAAATTTAATACGTCCAAAAAACAATGGCACCTATTAATATCAGGATAAACTACCTTTTCGACCCCGGTGTTGGCCTCCATTTGGTGATACCCCAATCCAAAATTTATATCACTTCCTGTCTGGGTACTAAAACACAACACAAGGCACCCCCACCCCATGCACTAAATGCCAATTCGTAAGTAATACATTGATTTTCTCTAAAAAAAAAGGTTTGTTTATTTATTTAAATCACCCCGAAAACAGCACTACTTGGCCTTTACATCGGAGGGGTTTAAGCAATTATCATAGGACAATCATAAACAACCATGCCCTGGTTCGGAATTAACCATCCAGGTGCGATTCGAACCCGCGACCTTCGGTGAGGCAGGCAGGGACTGTACCCTGCCGCCTGCACTGAATTCACTCTCATGGTTTCCATCAGTTCGTAGTAAGCAGAGGTTAAAATGATGAATATTAATCATAGCAGGAGCAGTAACATATGCAAGAGGAATTACAAACCAAGAGTATAATCAAGCCAAACACTTTTTCACAAATTTATTATAATGTGGCCATTTTGCAGATTTAGGCCAAACTTTTAGCACAAAATATGTAGGTTAAGTATATGAAGGAAAGTGATATGATTTGAAGTAGTTTTGGATTTTGGTGGAACCATGAGGATGTTACGATTAAAGGTGGATTATGTTATGGGTACATAAGATATGTAGAGGTTTTATTGCATGTACATACTTCACTAAAAATTCATCTTAACAGGGGACTCATATGAGATTAAGCGCAGGATTATCACTATTAATTGTCACATACTTGATTTGATTTAACCTTAACCCTTTCGCTACTAATGACGAAAATATGTGGTAGGACGTTTCTTGACCCGGGAGATGAAAGCGGCAAATTTTCATCAGAGATTTTTCTACACAGGCGAACGAATGCCAAAAATTTAAGTTTCCTTACTCTGCCCTTTTATAACGGTCGTGGGTTTGCAAAGTCTTTGTTTCAGGACTCAACAAAGAGGGACTTAGGTCGTACCCTCGAAATCCGGGAGCAGGTACCCGGACCCTCATCTTATATATTTGTGGTAAGGATCATTCAATTTTTCATTCAATCAGTTTTCAAAATATATATATATATCCCTTTCTCAAAAAATATACTCTCTAGGCCTGTTTACACGATACATTAACACGTAGGTGTTAATGCCTGTTTACGTGAATGATTTTTTTGGACTGGAACGGAATATGTTCGAATGCATGAACCAAATTAGAACAGGTTCTATTTTCTGTTCATGCATTTGCACAAGTTGGGAGGTTACACGGTACATTTTCGTGTCCATTCTCACGTTCATACATTTAGACATTAACTCATACGGGCTAATGTACTGTGTAAACAGGTCTTCAGAATTGAATTCTTTATCTTTAGAGCAGTGTTTACAATTTGTAAACGAAATTCTACGATAAATATTAACCTATATCTCGATTTCAGTAAAACATCAACTTAAAAATTGTTGCCACATTAAATGCGTTAATATTGAAAGCTTCATTCAAAATTTGACAATTCTCAGAATAAAACAAGGAATTCAATTCGAAGTCTGCAATTTACATGCAAGTAACAATTATCCAAATAGCTAATTCAAATAAACAAAGCATGATTGACCACAAACCAATGCTGCAGGTAGGATTATAAACCCTGAAAGGAGGGAGCCCCACTACCCTCGGAGTCCAATATAATGCAGAGTCCCCACTAGGAAGGGTCAAAAAAGGTCGGTACAGAGAGTGTGTGATTATCCGCGAGGCCCTTCTTAACAAATGTCCTGCAAAAATGCTCCGTGCAGAGGGGACGGAAGAGTCTCTTTGGGCTCAGTACAGCAGTGATGCTAAGGAGAGAACTCCAGTGTCTCGAAAGGGTTAAATCAAATCAAGTAAAATCATAATGTAAAAATGAATTTTATCAATAATGAAGAATCACCTGAGCGACAGGTTGGAAATATAATGTTCCAATATTGAAAACCATCAAGAACAAGAATGAGGAAAAACACTATTTGATGACACAATGCAAAAAATAGTTATCCACAACACTCCACGATTTTTTAGACAAAAATTTCCCATTTTTCAGGTTTTAAGGCCGTTTTACACGGTACACGAAACTGCGCAGTCTGACGTACGTGTGAAGGCGCAATCAAAATTGCATCGTGTAAAGCGGTGAATTGCTAGAACACATGCGAGAATGCGTGGATGCGAGACGGCAAAATAGCCCCTGTTCTAATTTCGTTCATGCATTCGCGCAATTCCACGCCATTTTAGAAATTAATGCAGCTCTAACCTGCGCAATTCGGTGTACCGTGTAAAACGGCCTTTACAGAAGAGTGGCCATCCTGAAAGAATCATAAACAAAGCTTACCTTGCAGAACTGGGACACCAGCTTGGCAATTTCCTCCCGGAACACCTTGATAATCATGTGCAAGTCCCGCATATACTGCTTCTCATCGTGGATTAAATCCCTGACCACTTCGTCGTAGGTCAAGGACGTCCTTGGTCCCACACCGACACCACCAGAGAGGGAGGACACAGCTGCTGAGCCGACGCCCAGTCCCGATGAATGAGCACCACCCCCAAGGACAGATGTCACCCCCGTGACGACAGCACCATTCTCCCCTTCCCCATCACCACCACCCACCCCGCCAACTCCCACCCCTCCACCCCCACCCAAGCCATCCTCGTCTTGGTAGAACATGTCCATGAGGACCTGGGCATCAAAGATAAAGAATCATTACCAGAAATATTCGAGGAAGTATAGACAATGATAGAAAGTCATTATTATGCACACCAGCATTTGCAATTCATTCATTACGTACTTTGTCAGCACACATGGCAACCCTGATGTCTTGGCAGGTAATTTCAACATGACGTATATTCTTAACATAGTTACCAGCAAGCTGCAAAGGAAGGAAGATATCAGCATTATCAACATCAACACTCACTTCAAGACAAAACTTGCATATCTTCACCAAAGAACTAAATTATTAACATGCATGGTTGCCAAAAAAAATCTATACTCGTAGCACCAAGATATATGTACATATATGTACTCGTGACCAGTGTAATACATCACATCCAAATCCTTCTTTAATGATAATCAAATCTCAAATCCTGGATTCCAATTCATTTTTTCAATCAAATCCAAACAATAAATCTCAATATTTCATTTTTTATTGTATAATTCCCAATATAATACCCAAAATAAAATTTTCCCAACAGTTAACATAACAACTAAGCTGAGGAGACAAAATCTGGAAACAGCTGTTAAATAGCAAAAATAAGGAAAGTATCTAGACAAGGAATATCCAATAATTTTTAAAATTAACATATAAAAATTCATCAATGAAATCAAAGAAGGCTTCCAGAAAATATCAACAGGGTAAAATTAGCAACCAACAATTTGCAGATGACATATAAATCATAGACAAAACAGAGGAGGATTTGAAGAAGGCCCTGACACATAAATATGGAAAGGACAATGGCCAAGAACTTGCTTAAAATCAAGGACAATTAAATTAAGATGGATGCAAATTAGTGGGCAGAAGGAGAGAGGGGGCCAAGGGCAACATTACAAGAGGAAAACAGAAGCTTAAGAAAGTGAACATATTTTGGTACTTTGGAGGCCAAATATCCAGCAATGGCAAAAAGAAGAAACATTTAGCAGAATATTTCATCGCCCGATGATGCGTCCTGCAACGGTCGCGAAAGCTCGCACGACAAAGCGCAACACGCAGCTGCACCCGGAAGCCATTATCAACGATGCCCCTCGCTGCGAAAACCTACGTTCAAAGCTATGAAAAACTACAGCCAATGAGAAGCCCCAATTTTCCCCACCCCTAGCTCCTCACCTTCGGTTGCCTTTGGAGTGCCCGCTGCTGCGCACAAATTTTGCGAGTGCTCAATTGTTGCTATTGCTTGAGTTATCATGATGAAGAAACAAGTCTTATCCAATTCCCACTTTATGTAAAGCAGTACAGCATGTACTCCGTAAACTCGACGTCGAGTACGTGCGTATTTTATTGACTACCGTTTTGGGAGCAGACGATGCTCTGGATCTTTACGCGAAGCTTAGCTTAAAAATACTTTATCTCGGAACAGAAGCAGACGACATTAGACAAATTTTGAAAGTAAATTTCAACTGTATAATATAAAATCTTCTTGTAATTACGTCGTAATATAATAATCCTGCGTGTTATCAATCGATATGGTATCATTCCAGAAGCGTATGTGTACGGCTGTTGCCGTAATTTAAGGTCATATAATTTTGTCCAATTTTTATGATGTATAAAAACAACCAGTTGACATAGGGTTGTTGTTATATTCTCTAAGAACGCTGTGAGAAAGAAGAAATGACTTAGCATCACTTGCCCTCTTTCTATTAATACATATATAGGATAAATCACGGGAGATAGACGCCGTTTTCAAGTAATTGTCTTCAGGAAATCTGTGAAACATTGTGATTTTTATTCACATGGTATTGTTTTTCAATGTAGCGCTCATTTTCTTGATTTTAAATGTGAAAAGAGATAAGGAAGGCGATCTTGAATGCGTTTCCTATGAGAACTACCGGTAGTAATTGTAATTATGACGACTTTTCCACAGATTGCCATTACTCCGACTGCTATTATTTACTATCCTCGTTAGTACGTTTTCCTGGTTAGTACGTTCATTTTTTTGTGGTCCCTTCAGAAACGTACTAAACAAGTTCTACTGTACTTCATATTTCTTCCTTTTGCATTCAGCCGAACCATTATATTTTCTTAATTTATCTGTGGAATCTCATTTCAAATTTCTTGAATACTCTGCATTTGTTCTGCTGCAATAACCCTTCTTTTTTAGGTAGTTTTTCATAGTCAGAAATTCCCGAAAAATGACCGTATTTTATTATTCATCACGTCACAAGAATTGAGAAATGCATTTGGATAATTCACGGTCGAAGAAAGAGATGTGTTAATGGCTAATAATAATAAATTAAATCATGAATTCGGATGTTTACGACCCTTAAGAAAATATTAGAGAACGAATTGCGGGTTGCGTCACGGCAAGCATTTGAGCATACTAACCAGGAAAGCGCAATTTTTTCAAACGTACTAACCAAATACTTTTACCTGTATTTTGTTCGGATGGTACCGGGACCGAGAGAAATCGCCGTACTAAAGAGGAAAACGTACTAACCAAGTTCCACTGTATTAATTAAAACAGTGAAAGTAATGAAAAGCCTCCAGAACACCCTAAGAAGTAGACAAGACCAACTTAATTGACCACAATCTGGGACATGATAAGGTGAGGATGAAAATCATCAAAGGATACAGGGACGAGAAGAATAGAAAAGAAAGGTGCCAAACGATTAAATTGGACAAGTTATCAAGGATGTAAAGAATATGTAGATAAAATAATTCTTACCTTGAGTATATCTGCTGAAATATACTCCAAAACAGCAACAACATACAGGGATACTTGAGAGTCTATCTTGTACTGAAGGGCTTCCTGTAAATTCACCAATGAAAAAACTAGTATTTTATTTAGTTTAAATTAGTCTAGATAAAATTAAATACACATTATTGGCAGATATGAAGCATGTTGATAAATCTCAGTGATTAAGGCTTCATTATTTCAAAAATTGATAATTCTAAAATTAGAAATTTTTTCAGGTTAACCCCACTGGCTTATCATTTGTTCATTACAAACATTCTCACATGAACTTGAGATAGTAAAGTACAGTGGAACCTCGTTAAAGCGAGTACGGGCTATAGCGACACCCCCGCTATTACGAGAGATAGCCGATGCACCGTCAATTGACCCTATAATAAGTGTGTTAAAAAAATTCGTTTTTACGAGACCCTTTCGGTGTTGGCTCTCGCTATAGCGAGGGTTTCACCGCCGGAAGACTTTCATCAAGACTCCTTAACCTCTGTAATTGCTAGCGATTTGTTAGAAATGAAGTTAATGGAGTACTCAGTCTCAAATTTATGTGGTAAACTGTCGTTCGATAAATATAATGATTGACGAAACAATGCTTTGCATGATTTTTATTCAGTGCGGCGCTTATAAATTGTTTGAATAGTTAGTCGTTATTTGAGTAAGGAAATTTAGTGATGCAAAAAAACATCGCCTTTCGTCTGGATTTATGCTTACATTTATCGGATAGATGTTTATCTGTCGCCGCACCACTCCTGTTCCTGTTTATCTGTTCGCAACAGGTATATTAGCTATTATTTGCTCCACTTCTGGTAAAGCGACAATTCGCTATAGCGAGTGTTTATTAGTGCACCGTGGGGTGTCGTTATATCGAGGTTGCACTGTAATTGAGAACAATACAGTAGAACCTCTTATTTACGGAGTGAAAGGGAACTAAAATGATCAAACTTTGTAAACCAGAGGGTTTGTGAAAGGGACGTTGTATTCCTAGTGGCGGGTTCAGTCATAACAAAATTCCCTGACTTTCCAGAAGAGAGGCCACCCCGTGAACATGGCAAGGTATGTTTGAGCACATTTGCTCACAGTGTAATTTTGTACCTTGAGCATGTGATGAACCCTATCCACAGGTAGCACCAGTTGAGATTTCTTCCGGCCATGGTTCAGTGCATCCTTGGCATCGGAGAGGGCCCACCTGTCGATGGGAGTAGGAAACGTCCCCCTCACACGCTCCTCCACATCCGCAACCGAATGGGGGAGCGGTGGCCTGGCACACAGCATCCCGAGGAGCCTCAGGATGAGGCCTTCCACGTACTGCAGGGCGTCCTCCCGAGCCGTTAAGGAGGGATGAACTTGCTCCAAGACCTAAGAAAAATGGCAGAAGCGTTAGCCAATTACATCAAGTGAATATAAATCACTAGAAATATTTGTAGTGCTCGTGAAAATGCCTGATACTCCATAGTGACTATGTAGGGTTCACTCTAGGACTGTGGCTAAGCAAGCTCAACCTCTGTCTCCTGCACCACAATGTGGACTAAAGATGCAAACACGTAGCTAAGTAAACCCAATATGAAATTTGTCTATTAGTAAAATGGCTCGGTGGTGTAACTGGTAGCATAACAGACTGGCAATTGGGAGATTCAGCAAAGAATCCTGATTTTTTCGTGGCAAATTTCACTTTTGGAGTAAATGACTAGCTAGGAAGGTTGTGTCTGCTATTTTTTTCAAGAAGATGTGCAAATGAAGACATATATGTATCCCAAAACAGCAGTTTTCTTATCGCGCACATGAGTATTTGCCTACGTGTTCTCAAAATTTTCAACTTCACATAATGATATTTTCACTGTGCATTGGCACAGTTACACAGTTCACATAAAAATACATCATATTAGAAGGACTTATCACTTCCTAAACACATGGACTTCCCAAAAATTAATGACACACTGGTAGGTAAACTAAACTACAACCCAATACTCATTGTAAGGAGAATATGACACTTAGTTTTGTCACATTTTTTGTTCTCTTATTATGAATTTTTACCTTTTAAATCTGGATACCACATCATGTAATTCAATCCAAACCAAGTCTTCATACTGACAACAATACTAACTCAATGCTACTTGTAAGCATTAGTGCATCTCAACAACTGTCCTTCAAGATTCATCTCGGCTGACTGTCTTCACTTAATTTAATTTTACATCATGAATGCAACAAAAATCCAAGACTGATAAGTAAAACCTCTCTGAGTGTTTTTACAATCTACAGGACTCCCAACAGAGGCTTATTTCGCAAACCAAAAGAGTCAATGAGAGTATTTTCAAATTGGAACAAAATCTTGAGAGATGAAATTGTACTTTTGCAGAATAGTAGGCTATGTTTTCATTAGATTTTCTACCAGTCCCCACCCTACAAATCTACCAAAATTTTGACAAAGGTCACATATCAGGTGCCTTGATGGTGATATTAGAGACATAAGTCTAAACTTTGCTAGAAATGCTGAGTAAAACCAATCAGCTGAAAGATAATGAAAGAAATTCGTCCCATAGCAAGGGATTAATCAAAATGGCATAAAATGAACCACATTCTATGACCACCTACACTCAAGTTTCTTTCCAAAGTTGATAGTGTATTCACGTTCTTTTTCTCCCTTATTTGAAGAAAAATGATTCTGAAATACTTTATTAAAAAGATAATTTTATCCTAAAAAAATAACTTCTGTGTTGAAGCCCTATTTTCAGCATGACTTTTAATTTTACTTCAATTTGCATTGATTTAACATCTTGGCAGACAGAATTCACAACAACATAAATGAAAATTCACTACACTCAAATAGGTTTCTGTTATATCATTGCTTTAAAAAATTTACGGAGCCTGATAACACCAAAAGGCAGCAAAACGTTTCATGATAATTACATATTTAAAATGTAGGGTCGAAGATTTTCGTGGCGTTGATCAGATGATCTCTGCATTCTCTTCAGGTTTCCAAGCCAACCGACGTGGTGAAAACCCGAAGAGAAAGCAGAGATCAACATATTTAAAATATTCAGTACAAGGATACAATATTTACTCAACTATGAATTTAATACTTCAACAAAGTGAATTCTTTAGCTCTCAATGATACTTTTTAACTGCACTAAAGCCATGTCATACCAAACACTAACCTATATGAGTTAAATTTTTATGTATGTATGATTTCTTAGGACAGGAATAGACCATGGACAAATTCATGAGTGAAATAAGAATAGATTCCATTTTCTGATCATGCATTACATAAAATTTGGCTGGTTTTACAGTGAGTTTTGGCTTTCATGTAGGCATTCATACATTTAGACATTAACTTGTATATGTTAATTAATCATGTAGCTAGGTCCTTATAATCTTTAAAGAAATTCATCGAGCGCCATCACCTTCTTGATTATATGGTAGATGTTATGCAAATTCTTATTTTCGTAGAAATACCTAAATTTACACATTAGATTAATAATAATAAATAGACTGATTTTCATTACATTTTCATGTTAAGCTTAAACATTTTCCCCAGTATTCTTCCATGTTCATCCAATTGAAATGTTAGTACACTGCAATACACATATGCTGAAAATCTCCAAACCTTTTTCTCTTGGTCCATATTTCTAAAATTAAGGACACTCATTAACCTAGCAAAATAACGCATTATTTTCCTATACTAGAATAATGCATCTCAATTTTTAGAAAGGAGATTCCACATAAGAGAGGCTACCCAGTCTTTATTGTTTTACCACTTCATCTTTTACAGTTCTTTATCTTCTAAGCGGGTAAAAACCGCATTCAGTGCACAGCATGTTAAAATATCACACGGACCTCATCCGATTTACGACTCAAAACCACTGCTCAGTAACTGATTAAATTAAGGTGCATAAATGATGCATAAAAATTACTTACATGATAGATAATGAGATTATGTCGGCGTGTTTGCACGGCAAAATTCTCCGTGAACAATTTTCAAGCCACAATTAATTTAAATTTAACGTCCTACAACTGTTTAACGATCAGCTGCTCGTTAATATTGCACTTTGTCAACAAAGGAGCATATGATTGGACAAGACTGCAAATTTTTCATGTTTTCCTCGGTGCCAGATATTAAGTCTAATGTTTTAAATAAGACACCGAACTATATGTAAGAAAATATTTTACAAGGGATCAAACACAGGCAAGGAGAAAATCAACAACCGCGAGTGATCCTTGAAAAACCCAACCTGTGCAAGACACAGCAAGGTACTTCTGCCCTACAAGTCAGGAGATTATGCTGGTATAATAATGCAATAGACATTCCATACGTTGATACCGACAACATCTTCAAAATACCAATCACCTATCTGATGAAAACAAAATTAACTGAAGGAGTCAATGACTTCAAATAGACATGACATCAATTATTAATGTCCACCTGTGTAATTTTAAATCGTAATATCCTTAATTAAATGAATAAAATAGTCGAATAAGACACAATTTGATACACTTCTACACTGAGGTAACATGACAATCAGAAGTTTCCCCTCTTAGGCAAAACGTTAATATATTGATTTTTTCTGATATTCACGAAAAACGTCGTTTATACAGATTTACACATTGAAATCATAAAGTAAAACACTAAATCATTAATACTTAACCAAAATAACAATAAAAATTTAACTTGAACCTTTCAAAACAACCTTACTGGCTAAAGAATTGGCCCGAACTGATCACTTACCTTCCGCAAGGAGTTAAGAAAAACACCTTTCCACTTCACAGCATTTTCCTCCTTTTCGAAATCATATGCAATTGTATCTGACGCTACCGATGGTGATGAGAACATTTCAATTCTATGAATCAAATTATCTTTTAAACTACATCTAAGTGGCTTCTGTCGGCCATGTTTACGACTCGCAAAACTGATCCTGCCATAACAACACTTTTCAGAAGAACAATCGTTATAACTCTGGAACTGTGCGCGTAAAATATTTCATAATTATCAATTATCTTGAATTCCTACAAGTTAAAACCACGATGCGCGTAAATTTCCGTTTTTCAACACATCCTATGCAGTCCATTTTTCCAGAGCCACCAATAACACATGCATCATGAAGAACACTCTGCGCATGCGACATTTGATGAGCGATATGAGAAATTTTGGTGAGGAATTACGTTGTTTTCATAGGTACGAAAAAGATGTTGGAGGGGAAATGCAGGAAACCCTCTATGCAACAGGGGTTGATAATTTCTGTACCTCCAAAATTTCAAGTTAATTTTCCAGAATTAATGAAAGCATTATATAAATCATTTAGAACAATCTGACTGGTCTAAAAGTGCTCATTCATCTTCACCAAAGAAATTAGATTTCTCACGGTTACCATTTCCAACGCTGCTTATGAAGTTATTGTTGACTTTTTTCCAATTATATACTTTTCAAGATATCCCTTTTCACCAACTATACCTTCATTCATTTTTCTTCATCCTGATCAGCCCTAAAGAGTGTTATAATTCAGCACCATGATCAGTGAGTCTGTAATGACAATCAGTCATTATGACAAAAATCTGTTTTGCAAGGTCTCACTTAACCTATGCCATCAGAGGTTTCAAAAGGGGAAGGTTAAGGAAGTGATTTGGTAAGGGCCATAATTTCATGATAATTTTGAAGTGTGCCTACATTGTATTAAATGGGTTTTAATTTGCTCATTCAAATATAGTAAATTGTTGCTGGAGATTAAAATTACCACCAATAACAAATAATCAAGTCATATAATATGATTAACCTATAGGGAGAGATATGGGGTTGCAGAATGCTGTAGGGAAAGATTGATCAATCCAGAACTTTTATATTATAAGCTACCACTGTGTTGTGGGGCAAATTAATCTTAACTTTGTTAAGTCAAATATAATATACCTTTCAGTACACTTTATTCATTTATTACAAGTGTTTCCTTAAGAAATCAGAAAGGATATAACAAAAAAATTTACATTACACTGTCATATGACCTCCATGATTTCCTTAACTAAACATGAGATATTTATCAGGTACACAAATGAAAACACCCATGTCTCAATACTCAAAACACATGTAAATCAGTGCGTACATGAATATCAAACAACATATCTGCAACAAGATTTACAGCTGTAATTACTGGCAAGAAACCTTTTGAAACTGAACTTGATTAAACCAATTGAGTGAATATGCTCTTCAAAATAAAAGATAAGAAAGGCACTAAGATAAGGCCAATTAACATCAACACCAAAGAGAAAACTTAGAGGCAACTATGTAAAATTATTAGCCTTATTAAAGCATTGTACAACGATAAAAAATTATATGGTCAAAACATAACATAATTTACAAAAAATATATTCATTAGATAATCCATACTTTTGACTTGAGATATAAATTACTTTGGATCAAATAAAACAACTACAAACTGATACAGTGGCCATGCATATAGGTACATCTCATTCAAGTTTGACAAGGCATGGAATCAGGGGCAGATCTAGGATTTCTTTCTGGGGGGGGGGGCACAAGCTAGGCCATACCCAGGATTTTGTTCTGGGGGGGGGGGGGGCAGGGATACCTCGTATTACAAAACGAGCGCAATGAAATTGGGACCGTATTAAAAATCTTACATATTATTTCAGGGTTTGGGGGGGGGGCACATGCCCCCTTCCCCTAGATCCGCCTATGCATGGAATAATAGAAAATCAAAAAATGCAGTGAAATGACTGTTGATTACAAAACTTTACCTTCAAAGAGTTCTGGTGAAAAGTCAAATCGCTACACAAAATTTCTCTATTAAAATGTAAAAGCTTGAGTTTCATAGAACAAATTTCTCCATTACACATTATTCTTACATTTTTTTCAGCTATTTAGTACACATACCACAAATTATACATTATACTTTTCCCCTAATTTACACAATGTGATGGCTATATTTCCAATGTGAACAAAAATTTTAACTGCTCCACAACTTGAAACTCCACAAATTGCAAATGGCTATGATTTGGGTTATTAGTTGGGTGAATCATGGTAAACATTGATTATACTAAATATGATTGATATGTTCAAATAAAAAATAATTACTGTCAGATTAATACAGTTGAAATTACAGGAAATATGATTACAGCTGACGTCTCTTTTTGATGAGAACACACAATGAAAAACCCTGTTCTTGAAGGTTTATGTATAGAAGACTTGATTTATCTAATCCTTTATGGAAAACCTTAGCCATGCATGGCAGTAAACCATATTTTTCTATTGGTGGCATAATAAGGTGATGGTAGTCATTTAAAACACATTGACACCCTACAAAAGATATTTTAGAAATAGTAGCACCAAAATTTGAAATCTAGTTTTATAAAAATCGTAGCATAAATGCACCTCATGCGCACTGAATCTTTGAATCACTTGGTCATTTAGTTGTACAAAGATCACAGATTTAAAAGAGCAGCATGCTAAAAATCAACCTCCACCACTGACTGCTAAAGAAGATATTTATGTACAATAAAACAAAAAGACTTATTGGAATTGTTTACAAAGGGCTGGTGAAGTAATTCATTCACAAATATTCACGAGGATACCATGATGGATATTGCAGAGAGTATCATTGGGGAATCTCATCCACAAAAATTAACATCTCAAAGACTATAATAGTAGAGACATTGTAAAGACACACACATGACAAAATCCAATTTTTAACACAGTGAAAGCTGTTCCCCAACAAAAAGGGACTTTACATGATGAAAAAAATTGAGCCTAAAATGAATGCTCACCAAGTGAATGTTCATCATTAAGTTTTTCGTGAGGCATGATATGCTCCATATTATAGCCCTCTTCTCAGCTAAAAATACTATGATGGTATCACCTTCATGTTGAAACTATTTGAGCTCTATCAATATCTGCTTATTTGTACACACTAACATTCATTTATAAATCTACCCCAAGCAGCTGTTCTCTTCTCCTCAGACTAGAAAAACACAGCAACTCCCGCCTACATAGTCACTCCAGGTCAACTCCTCCAGCCCCTAACCACTTGATGACCCTTCCCCTACCATGCTGCCATCTACTTCAGTATTTGTCAGTCTTTGGCAGTTTGCTGAGGCATCAAGGCATCAATGACTGATTCGCAAATATTTTCACTCATTAACACAGTCTTGTGATATTAATCACCATTGGACAGAAAAGGATGAAAAAAGTGCCTAGTTCCGATAAATATTTACAAATTTTGTAGAATCAATAAATTATGATGATTAACACCACTTTACAAAATAGTAGGATAGTTCACTATGCACACTTAGCACAATGATGAAAAATCAAGAGAAAATATTAAAGTGTAATGTCCTGCAACTTTGAGATCTCATTTTTAAAACATCAAATTTATCAAGATGCAGGGACGGAGGACCTAGCATTTAAGTGGTGATATTCCAGTTAGTGGTTCTATTCTTATGGCATAAGTAAGGAGACTCAGGGTTGCATTGGTTAAAGACTAGGATCTTTCATTTAGCAATTTTTTTCCTGGAGCAAATATTAATAACAAAATAAAACTTGCCAATGTATATTGATATTGCAAGTAAGATTTTATGTATCTCAAAATCAATCACTTTCTTTCCAATTTTGAAAAGTACAAGATGAAACCAAACTTTGCTTCCTCAGATACACTGGACTGCAGGAAAGAAAGTTTATATACATTACCATAAAGCCTTCATCCATGTGCCTCATGTAAAATGTCCTTAAAGTAGTGTACTCTCAAACGAAGAAATGATGAAGTTTCCTTGGTCGCCTTTTCTGTCAATTCCTCCATCTTTTCCCAATCAGGGGGAGGTTAAAAATAATAGCCACCACATACAGCAGTGTGATTCATAAGAATAAGGCCATATCTAATGATGTCTGGTTATAACAAAGAAAACTTCTGGTCCCATGAACTTTGTTATAAACAGGCTGCACTCTATTAACCCTTTCGAGACGGCGGAGTTTTCGTCTTAGCATCACTGCTGTACTGAGCCCCAAAAGACTCTTCATTCTCGTGGTACGGAGCATGTTTGGAGTGCATTCGTTAAGAAGGGTCTCGCTGAACCTTTTTCGACCCCTCCACGCAGGGACTCCCCATTATCTCGGACTCCGAGAGTAGTTGTGCTCCCTCCTTTTCGGGTTTACGACCACACCTGCGGCATTGGTTCGCGGTCAACTTATGTATTGCTTATATGTATTTAGCAAATGGATAATTGTTGCTTGCACGTAAATTACAGACTTTGAATTGAATTCCTCATTTTTATCTGAGCATTGTCAAATTTTAAATGAAGTTCTAAGGCCTTTATTAACGCATTTAACGCAGCAACAATTTCCACGTTGAAGTTTATACATAACTCGAAATATAAGTTAATATTTGTCGTAGAATTTCATTTAAAAATTGTAAACGCTGCTCAAAAGACAAATAATTTAATTCTTAGTGTATATTTCTTTAGAAATGAACAAATATTTATTTCGAAAATTGACTGTATAAACAATTGTATGACCGCTGTCCCTTACCGCTGAGAGAGGTTATAAAAGACGAAGGGTCCGGGTACCTGCTCCTGGATTCCGAGGGTTAATCCTAAACCCCGAAGCGTTGGGTCCCGAGACAAAGACGTTGTAAACCCACAACCGTCCTAAAAGGGGGAGAGCTAGAAAACGTATATATACGGCTTTCGTTCCCCTGGCCGGGAAAATCTCACACGTATATATATGCCCGTCGTCTCCCGGGTCAGGAAATGTCCACACGTATATATACGTGTACAGTAGGGAAAAGGTTAAACTTTGAACTGCATTTGATGGGAAATCGACTAATGGTAAGAGTGGTATGGTGCCTTTGAAATGGAAACAGCTTTCACAAGTTAACACTGATTCTTAAAAAAAGGAGTCACCATGTTTTGGAAAATGAACGTTAACAATTCATGGCTAAGGTAATAGAGAAGCAAGACATTAAGCAAACTAGATAAGATCTTTCTGCTATTTTTGTTGAAACCAATCCCCTAAAGTTACTGGTCTACATTCAGGTCATGAGAAATAACGGAGACTGGACTTCTTACTTTCATCACTGTTCCTAAATCCTAAACAAAAGATTACATGGCCTTTATAATGTGAATATAATCTAATAAATCACATTTCTGATTTGCATTTCCTCATAGTTTCCTGAAAGTCCTCCACACCTCAACGTATGGAACACATTACAAAAAAGTGACCAAACAATTTCTAAGGGAGATCTCTAATCAAAATCGTCACCTTCAGAGTGAAAATGAAAATATTCAAATGTATGAGCACCTGAGGGTACAACCTCCACATAATAAATTTTAATCAGCCTTTGGGCTCGATAGCACACCAACAATGACCAAGTAACAAACAAGAAATATATTATTGTGGCTGCACAGGTATCTTCATAAATATCACCTCCAAACACAACCCTTCAGATTGATGTTCACCAGGGGGTCAAACTTCTAAAAACTACTTTTTAGTTAGCATAAACCTATATCCAAAGGAGCATTTCACTCATAGTCACAATAACAGAGAGAAATTTTAGTCATGACAAAGAGCTTTGTTTTCAATTATGTATTACATTCAGACATTAATGACAGCTGATTTAATCTCACTATGACTTAAACAGTCTCTTCCAGCTTCCAACAAAAAATTGAAACAATGAACAAATTAACTTAACCACAAGACACATGGCCCCAATATCACCTCTCACATCATTAGTTTATACCTACCGATATAACCTGATTCCGAAATTTGAGTGAAAAACACAATGAAGAGGGAGCTCACTTGGAATACAAGACATCCTGAGAAAAATCAACACCGATGTTAGCTATGGTAGAGCCTTAGCAGGCAACTGCTCATCACTGCCATGTACCTTTCCCAGGCATTCTTCAGCTCCGCTTCCCTGCAAAGTGTAAAACAAAGAGAAAAAAAATCAGTCAACCTATAAAAAATGGTCATTGGCATTAACTACGGGGGTGGTATAGAGGGAATATGGGTGCTACGCCCTTCCATTATTCCATAAAATTAAATTATACTAGACAATTGTAAATACATTTCATTATAAAGTCAAGCTTTACACGAAAGAGTTTTTGAAAACATGTTACAGATGTCACGCCATACTACATATTGCATTGCACAAAGTTGCATGAAAGGCAGTAGTAGCTGGATGCAGTCCTGCGAGCAAACAGTGCAATCATCCGCGACATTCGGAAGCTATTATCATGGATCTCCAGAGCTCTAAAATTCTCTTACAAATTGGCTGGGGGATTTTCATTTTGTCATAAAAAGATGGCAATTCAACAAACATGGTCAAAATTGAATACTGTAAGGGTAATAACCACCTCACAATGACATCCTAATAAAAATTTCACAGAATTGGAAATGATATATGAAAACTTTAAGAGCAAAGCTTCAACTAGATACAAAATTGTGATGAAAAGAGCCAAAAAGGATACAATATTATAAAAAATTCACCATGTCACTAATGATCAGAACAACTCACCTCAGTACGTCCATTTCCAATGCTGATGAAGTATAGGCATCCAGAAAATGGCTTAGGTCAATTCGAGACCAGGCCACTTGCTTCCATGGTTCAATACAACGTTCCACCATATCCAGGAAAAACGAACGTACTCTCTCTCTGCCCCGATGGAGACCACATGCCATTCCAACCAAGGCTCTTGTATATGTGCGGAAGTTTGTCTCCAACTCCACATAAGAACGCTCCAAAAGTTGTGGTTTCAGCTTCTGGCAAACCAAACTGAGATATTGGCAATATTACAAAAGGTTGTACAGCAAAAAAATGTGTGCAGATGATTGAGGCAACAAAAAACAATGACAGATATATTTCTAAGATTCAGAAAACAACAATTAATTAAAAGTAATGAAATCTTGGTGATGGTAAAATTCTTTCAAATAATGAAATCGTAAGTAAATTATGCAAAGTGAAGATAATCAGGATGCCCTCTTGATAAATAATACATGCAAGGTACATAGGGCAAAAGAAAAATAACAAAGTACCCATTCCAAGCTTATAAGATGATGCTAGAGGAATAACATATGTTTGTACCATAGAAATTATCTGCTAAGTTTGACTACTCATAAATAAAGATCCACAAGAATATGTATAAAATATTCAAAAGGTAAACAATATCCAATAGAATACAAAATTATGGAACTCCATAGAAATATACTTTTTTTAGTTACTTTTTCCCTCATCCCAAAGGAAAATTTCAAAGCTCAAGAAGAATATTTTCAGGCGATTTAATAAATACCTGCAGAATACAGTATCTGTACAACAACAATATACCGTATTTCTCCGAATATAGTCCCCCCTCTAATTTTGAGACTTCAGCTTCAGGTAAAAATTTAAAAAATGTGTTTGAATACTGTCCCCCCCCCCTTAACAACTACCACAGGCATTTTGGAAAAAAAGGGGGGACTATATACAGATAAATATGGTAAATTGCCTTCTTAACACATCTTGGTCCGGCACCCTTTAAACTAGACTAGCCATTGGGGCCGGTCATATTTTATGCCATAGGCCTCAATATATGTTCAAACTATTATAACGTCGATAAAAAAGACGTCAATAAGGAAAAATTTCACAAAAACAAACAGTAAAGCTACCTGAAGACGCACAAACCAGAACTAGGTCGAAATAGTTCCAAATTAATCCGTAGAGGTCAGCAGGAGACTGCACTGCATGAAAACGTGAAAACGTAAAAAAGCGTGATCGGCCGTTAAGCGCTGGCGGCGGAAACACGTAAAAACACGTGTGCGGACCATAATGTGTTAATACATATTTTTAATTAAGAAACACATGGCCTCTATAGATCCTATGAAGGGTACCATGAAACAGAGTAGAACAGGGAATGGTGAAAGCACCAGCAACGGGAGAAGCTTGAGTCACACTACCAGAGCAATGCCGCCTAAGTAAATATTTCATTAAGGGTACCTAAAATTTGTTTGATTACACTATTTACATGCTCCATGACCACAATAAATTGCAATACAATAAAATAGGCTATTAATGATTCAAATAATTATATGTATTCGTATGGTAAATATAAGTAGATAAAATTCAAATAAAGGAAAATTCTAAATGATCACCTACTTCATGAGTAAATAACTTACACATGCTCAATAGAAGAGTTAAACTTTTAATGGAGGATATAAAGTATGTCTGACATTGGAAATTAATGAAAAGAAAGGAAAATAAGTGAAACAGTGAGCCTGGAAAATCCAACAATTTTTTCTAAATTATTATAAATATGATTTTAAACGATTTAATTATTTATATAAATCTAATGGTTATAAATGTATATTGACAACCAAGAGAAGGATACAGATCCCTTAATTCTCAACACCATTAAATCTATGGCACTGTAAGTTACATAGTGTTATTACAGACACAAATAGCTTATTGAAATATGCATCTCCATGGGTAACTTCAGTGTTGGTTGATTGTGAATGATAGTTTCTCTAGCTAGTCAGCACACTCATGGATGATAGCAAGAAAGCAACGAAATTATTATGCACAAGTTCCTAACATGACTGTAACTCATGAAGGACAGGACTCTAATATTTTAACAACTCCAAAAATTCATGGTATACAAATTTATTACCACTTACTGTTTATGCTCCTTTTCCTTTTCAAGCAATGTACGAAGTTCACGCATATCCAGGAGAAATTCTCGATCCAAATCAGTGTCATCCATAGCTGCCCCATCTGGCTCTTTAGTAGATCTACAAGTCCATCTGTCCATAAGGATTCTAGCGCAATGCAGGAAGTCAGAGAATGTGAGGTACTGCAATTTCCGTTTACTGGTTTCAAATCTCATTAATCCAATAAAAACAACAGCTCCATACTTCCTAAAAATGGATAAAATATTAACCAACAAAGACATTAATTTCTGTGGAAACAAAAATCAAAACAATTATGGACACTTGAAAGAACAATATAAGTTTTCTCTCACTGAATATAGCCAGGGGCGCCGACTTATAAAAAATATTGGGGGGGCCCATATCGGAGGTCTTGCCCCGGGAAGAGGTTAAATTCAAAGTGTGTCGCAGCAGCGACACACTACCATGATTCACACCACTTGATTCAGTTAACCTGCTTAACCTTATAATTATTTGTTTCAACACACATTGTTGAATTTATTTAAAAGATAACTATCGTCAAACATGGGAAATAAAAATTGCCAATATATTTTTGTGATTTCACAAAGCATAACATAACTTAATTATTTTCTTGAATTATTGAGGGGGCTCCGCCCCCCCAAACGAATCTTTGAGGGGGCTCGGGCCCCCTCAGGCCCCATGGAGTCGGCGCCACTGAATATAGCAAAACATACTTATGAGGGCACTTAATAGTGATGTAACAGCATTCAATGGAATACACTCATAACAATGTCATTCAGTCATGACCTGAAATGGGTGGTGTGCACTACCAAGGACTTCTAGTCATTTCTAACACTTGGTAACATTATGGTGGATTTTCGACATGGCCTTCCATTTTTGGCCACAAAATTTCTAACGCTTGGTAACATTATGGTGGATTTTCGACATGGCCTTCCATTTTTGGCCATAAAATTTCTAACGCTTGGTAACATTATGGTGGATTTTCGACATGGCCTTCCATTTTTGGCCATAAAATTTCAGTTTATTGGTGCATAGTTAAATGCTGTGGTATATTCCTAGAATTTAAAGTTTTCAATAATGCTGAACTGACACTCGCAACTATAATTTACAGCCACTTCCTCAGCCCTAGATAACTGTGGTCAATTTTTTCACATACATTAGTTTCCTCATCTTTTGACATTCCTTGAATTATTCCATGTTTTATAGCGCATTAGCAGGAAAAAAGCTTCATTAGATCCTTACTGCAGAAATAAGGGAAGCTAAGCAGAAAAATGTGTGCAAAAAATTGCAGCTTGCCTTCGGCGTATAAATTTATCCCACAGGAGCACCTTACAAGATTATTTAATCTATTAAAAGCGTGGACTCATTTAGCATATTGAGAACTTATAGTCAAAATTTATCAGCAATATCCTTTGCCTTAAATATATGGTCACTTGGTCTGAAAAAAATAATGAAAATTTGATTTTTACCCTAAATGGAAAAATTCGTTCAAAAGATATTAGTAGATTTTGTAATAAAACTCACATAAGTAATATTAGTAATGGTCGGCAACATTAGCTGGATAAAGCAAATAGTTGCGAGGAAAAAAGAGGCAAACCAAGCAACATCATTTAAAACTCGTCAAACATCAATCTTCAACAATTAATGCTCCTTACTTCTCTACTTAAGTAAAATATTTGAAAATAGTATTTATATGCCATGATCTTGATGCATTAAATAGGATTTTTTAAGTCATTTCAGTCTTGTACATAATAATATTGTGACATACCGACCATACAGTCCGGCCGCCGAGAGTTGTCCGTTGACAGCTAGAAGGGGTAGGGGGCAATGTTGCCAGGTCAGAAAGGGAAACGCCCACCTCACATGTAAACAAAAGGGTTCCCTGAAGAAAGGAGCCGTAAGGGACGACGGGCGTGAAGGGCCAACGGAAGAGTCGCGGTCAGCATTACCTTTTTATCTTTTTCTTTCCTACTACTCTGCCCTCACTGAGAAAAATAGCGATCGCGCAAATATCACGAATTGCTCTCCAACGAACTGGTAATTGAAGTAATTATAGAAAAATGCTGCTAATTTAAATGCCGGAGTGTAGATGATAACTCTAGGAAAAAAGAATCATAGAAAGGACTCCAGTGGACCAAATGCAGTTTCAGGTTTGACATTAAATAAAGCAAGTAATTTTCCTTCTATTCGTTTTATCCTATGATTTTAAAACGCAACATAATTGAGAGTAGTCCCTTCCTTCGAGAAACAAAAACTTCAAATAGATCTGCTTCTTTAAAGGATATCAGCAGTTTCCGAACAGTTGGATATTCCCTTCTCTCGTAGTAACCGTGGATATGCCTACGGACTGCTTCCTCGTCGAAATTGTCAATGCTTGTTTTCTGACTTCGCCTGCGCCTTTTCTTTCCGGGTGTTCTTAAAACAGAAGGTTCTATGTTTTCACTATTACGGTCACTATGTTTCTCTTTCAGGATCCTCGAAACTGATTTGGAACTGATTCCACATGCTTCAGCTGTTCTATCTATCACTCTTGCTAATGGAATTAGGGGACTGCCATGGAATTTTTCCTTTTCAAAGTATTCATAAATACTCGCGATTAATTCCCGTTTTTGTGAATTCAGTGTCACACCATGACCACGTTTCTTCCCGCTCATGATGACAGAAGATGAAATCAATCAGAAATACTATGTTAAACAAAGAAACTCGAAGCCTTCCTTAACCACTTTAATGAAATACTTGCGTCGAAAGCGCTGAGAAGTTTTCGTGAAAAGCACAAGTAACTATCCAGAACACCACCACACACAGCAACACCTACAGCACAGTGAACTAAGAACGCACGCAAGAGCAAAGAGACAATCTATGGAAAGTTTTGTTTTAGTGATTCAGGCTTGTTTTGGTGATTCATTTGTATGTGACAACGTTGCATGACTAGGCGAGGGTGTGAGGTGCGTTTGGGGGACAGCGATTGGCTGAAAACCGTTTTGGCAAAGGGTTCCCCACCCCTTCTTCTGAGCTGTCAACAGACAACTCTCAGCGGCCGGACTGTAAGTTTAGTATTTTGTTTTCATTGTGGGATGACCCGAGCAGGGGATGATTGCAAGTGTGAGTGTGCGTGCCTGTATGAATGTGTGTGTGGGTAGTGTTATGTCATGCCTTGGACATTATAAATCTGTGATTCATAAGTGTTTGCTGTGAGATATGCTGGTCAATGCTGACTGCCTGGTGACCCACTCGACCTGAGAGGTAAAGTGGAACCCCCTCTCACCACTAAAACCCCACCCCTAGTGTGTCATTCCCCTCCAACTGGGTATATATCCACCGAGAGAGAGAGCCGGGGGAATCCTTGCTATTAATGCTTAGAGGAAGACTTGCAAAAAAGGCTAGCCGAGTTGACAACGGAGAGAGAAAGGGAGTGTGGTGACGTGCACAATTGTCATCATTCTGGGAGTCACCAGAGTACTGCTGGCGGAGGACGAGAACGTTCTACGGTACACCTGAAGCTGAGAGTGATTGCAGACAAGCGACGGACGAGACCAATGCCCAGAGATCGGGAGGCTGACAGCCCTCGATCCCGCGAACACTTGGGTCCAATCCGTTGCCTCATTGTTTGTTTAAGAACGTCGCAGTTAGTTAGTACCCCGCACTTGTTCGCCAAGACCCCTAATCACTTCCCAAATTGTGGAGCCAGAATTTTGATTCTCTCTCTCTGTCCCAATGCGCCGTATCCTTCGATAAACTATTGACTCAGTGTCAGAAATATTACTCAGTGTGCTAACGCAAGCAACATAAAGACTTGATTTGGGCATATTCTGAACCTAGCCCACCATATTCTCTACAATATACACGTATTGTTCTTTTTTTGGGGGGGAGAATAAATGAGTCATATCATTCCTATATTATTGTTGCATTTTTGTTCACCTCATGTTCATCAGGGTAATTAATTTTGATAATTTTATGTATGTTATGCAAGTGTAAAATATATTTTGGTGTCTCAAAGTAAATAACGATGGCTCGATCATTCCTTACTTGGGACTATTGATGCCCTCCTCATCCTATAAAATATATGGCATTTCGTGTTCTGTCACAATATCAAGTCCTTATCACTGTATATGGGAATTTTAATAAAAAACATGATACAGTTGTCCATTCTTCAATGCTAATCTGCAAGAAACTGCCTTCCCAGAAAAATAATGCTGTATAAATTAAGACCTTAATTTTCAACTGGGCTCAGGGAAAATTTCCAGTGTACAGAAACTCTGTGAGCACTATAGAGCCCATTCTGTTATGGTATATTTTTGTACCAATTTAGAAAAAGCTCGAACCCAATCAAAAATAAATTTCAAACCCAAAATTGGACAGAATGGAATGCCATTTCCACGGGAATCGTTAAGAACCATGTAGAAAAACTGATGTTAAATGTTATATCATATATATATATATATATATGTCATGTGTTCCGTGTATTTTATAGTGCCCAGGGTCCACATAAGGACGCGAAACTCCAGAATCGTACCAGACCAATATCAGATCTGATTTTCGTGGGTAAATCATAAGAAATATCATACAAGGAGGCATTATGCTATCCGCATTGAATGGACAATTTTAATTCATGTGCAGCTATGATTTTACTACTTACTTCTTGCCTTTATAACCATGACACTGACCAGTGTAAATTAAATGAGATACCATTCAAATGAGGGAAGATTATTGGATAAATAGGAAACATACATAACATAATAACCATAGGCAGATATAATCGTTTTGATTAAAAACTAATTATTGAACAAACTTACTCTGCAAGTTCCTTTGAAAGAAGAAAATTAGTTTGGATATTCGTGACAACAGATCCTTGCATCTCTTCAACTGCCTTATAAACTCTCTTCACGTTGTCAAACTGTCGCCTATAGAAAATGACATACAATTCATGTAGTTAAAAAAATATGTCATCAATTAAGTATGAACGTGGGACAGTAATGCAAAAGAGCTAAACCCAACCTGCAAGACTTAAGATGAACCTTAGTTTTATCGCTCACTTCATCCAGATCCTTCCTATGCCGTGATGACAACTTCTTCCCAAGGAGTTCGCGAATGACAGCATCATCAACTTCATAGTACCTGCAAAAAATGAGGAAAGAGTCTATTAACACTCATGGAATACGGTAACATAAAGGAAACAATTCCCTTCACCTCAAAATATTTTTCAAAAGATTTTATTCAAAGGAAGTTAGGAACTCCTCCGATACGTGAGAAAAGTTGCGGACGTCGTTTATGCTCAAACACTTGGGAAAATTCAACGGCTACATCCACTCCCATAAAGAAAAGGCTTACAAACCAGCCATCTCTTCCTATAATCCATGACAACTAATCCTCACAAAGATCTCACCTTTCTATAAGAAATTGCTTCGTTTCAGGTTCAAGTTGAAAGCTTATTTGCTCGGCTAACTTCGGAGGATTATGGAGTAATCTTTCAAGAAGACTGTAAGTTCTATAATGGTCGGCGACGTCCGAGGACAGGAGGTCATAGGAAGCACCAGTTTCTTGGGTCACCCCTCGTTTGTGAAGCTGCTTTACAGCTTCGGATGCTGCAAAGAAAGAAGTTCTTCATAATAACCACCCCTGAAAGATAGGGCGTGTTTTCCACAACGCAACAAAAACAAAGCAATCAGCAATTTGTCCCCCAACGGGGTCAACTTTAACGGTCGTGTCACAATCAAACAATATATTAAATGATGTACTGAATACCCTGTCGATCGAAATTGTTATCAAAAATGCCCACAACAGACTGACACTATGAACACTTACATGAGCATCCATCGATCCAAAGTTGATAAACCTCAGGATCCAAGAGCGAGTAATTACTAATAAACACATCCACTTCACTGTACATTGCGAAATTCATTGACACAAAATCAGCTTCTCCATAAGAAAACTATAGCAGAATTATTAAGGAACGTATAATCACTGAGCGGAATCAACCGCTACACATCTCGAAAGCAAAAACAGCTCAAGACAACAAAAATCACAATAACCGTATCTTGCGGAACAATTTCAACCAATTTCGACAATAGGAACGTACAGGAAGATTGGAAAAGGAATGGAACGGGGGAACGGGAACCGTGAACCGTGAAAGGGACCGGATGAAACGAAACGGTATTCCGTAGCACATTCAAATATTAACCGCGAAACATCTAATCCTTGTAATTGCACATTTTACGATAATAAAATACAAAAAGCAAGATATTATGTATGATAAAATCAAAATGTTATCATTAATTCCTCAAAAATAAATAATGATAACATTATACGGCGTTTTTAATTTTATCATACGATTCAAGAGAAGCCCATTTTAAAGATTATTTAATGATATGTTTTTAAATTTGACAATGACTAGAAAATCATTGAAACTTAAATATTCGAGGTATCTGTAATGGACATAATCGTACAGAAGTTAATATGCCTTAACAGTCTTATTTATAGTAACACTGTCACAGTTGAACAATAACAAAAAGCATTTGGTTTATAAATGCACAGTTTTTTAAGAACCCATAACGATTTCAACAAGGTGATGCCATCACCTGATGTATGAAAATAATCTTCGCTATAAATTTTCGCTAAATTAATCTTTGCTGGAGAAAATTTCTAAAATATGCAAATCACAGTAACAAAGGAAAAGCAATGCACATATATATGTTATTGTATCATTATTGGTGAGGGACTGTGACTTCTCCCCCTCTTATTATTGGCAGCAAACAGGAAGATATTGTGTATGAAGTTGCAATCAAATAAATATTTCAGAACTTTAAGAAAAAAAATTATAAATCTACTCTCTTATATGGCCTTTTTACACGATGCATTAACACATGTGAGTAAGTCTGTTTGCCAGATTGATTTTTGTGGACCGGAATAGAACATGTAAAAATGCATGACCCAAATTAGAACAGGTTCTATTTTATGTACATGCACATTGCTAGACTTACTATTTGCAACCATTGCCCCTAAGGCAGTCACCCTCAGGTGAAATATTTTTGACTCTGACCACTGCAGTGGTCCATGGTCCCTCCCTGCAGTATTTGTTATCCAACATTCCAAGGAACACTGCCGGCTTCCTACCCCACCTGTGAAGCCTTTCCCTACTTGGTCAAAGGCATGTTGGGACAAAATAAATCGCTGACTCCGCCCCATACCCTGGGGCATGCTCACTTTTATGTCTTTGGAAGAAGGTGTGGACTTTCTTTACTCTATCCTTGAGAATGCGGTCAAAGATTTTGTACCCATTGTGAAACCTACATTGAAAAAATTCCCCTCCCCAGTGAGAAATGGGTGGTGGAATCCACGTGGAACCCACGTGGAGATTTAACGTGGATACCACGTGTTTTTGGTCGTGGAATCAACGTGGAATCCACGTGGAAATTTGGTGGAAAAATTAAAACAGCAGTAGGTGCTGTCCTAAAACCATTAAAACCTCAACCACTCTATATCTAAACCTTCTATATATGTGTCTACGATTTTTCATGTGCTCTCATGGCTGCCTTTCCACGAATTATATAAAAATAGAATGTGCGATACATTTTCACATAACTAGCGTGGTTTCAGGAAGATAAATGACGCAATGTCACCAGAGAGTTAAGTTCCACAAATTAGAAATTCTTTTTAACATTTTATGCTAATCACCACAAATCCACTTGAAATCAACGTGGATTCCACGTGGGTCCAACCACTCAATATCCACCACCACCAAATATCCACCACTCAACGTGGATTCCACGTGGGTTCCACGTGGATTCCACCACCCATTTCTCACTGGGTCTTGGTTCAAAGCAGATACCAATGCTCACTTGGAAACAAGAATCGTGCTTGGTATCTATACAAATCTTTCCCGAATGAGAAAACTTGAACTGCATATACTAATCTTTGTTGCTGTTCTAAAAAGTTAATTCGCCGTGATCACAAGGCATATGAACAGAGTATGTGTTCATCCGCTTCTTCCAACCCAAGAAAATTCTGGCCCCTTGTAAATAGTTGCTGAAATTGACCACACATCCCCATTAAAGTAACTTACAGTAATCTCAAGGCTGGGAGCCCAGGTAGACCAAACTTATTCAACAAATTCTTAACAGATTGCTTAGCCCCTTCATCTAATCTCTCTAATAACATTGATCACTCCCCCATGCCAATTCTTGACCATTGTCAATCTAACATTATCATAGATCCTAGAGAAGTATAGGAGTATCTCTGCAAAATCCTTCTCCATCATACCCCTGGTCCCGATGGTTTGAGCCCCAAACTAATTAGACACTGCGCCTCCTCACTCTCTTCCATTGAACCTCCAACTGAACCGTTGCTTTTCCCTGAGCACCTTCCCTCCCTAGTGGAAAATTGTCAATATTATTCCCATATATAAGAGTGGTCCTAAAGATGAATTCTCAACCTACCGCCCAATATGCCGGCCTCGGTGGCGGCGGGGTAAAGTCCTCGCCTGCCAAACCGTAGGTCGCGGGTTCGAATCCCGCCTGGGTAGGTGATCCCTCTCCAGGGCATGGATGTTTGTGTTGTACTCTGTTAATATTGAAATCCCTCGTTGTAAAAGGCCGTTATGTGCTGTTTACGGGGGTTGTGATAAATAAATAAATAAATAAAATAAATAAATATCATTACTTCTGATGCTATCTTCAGTTTGTCATTCTCTACTGCTTCAATACTCCTTTTTTGTCAAAGAATCAGCATGGCTTCCTTCCGGGCCACTTGTGCCTGACCAACTTAGCTCTTTTTCAGCATCATGCAGTCGATTCCATCTCCTATAAAACTCAACTTGACACAATTTTCTTAGATTTCTCCAAAGCATTCAACTCTCTAGACCACTCTCTTCTCTTCACAAAATCTTTCAACTGCATGGCATTTTTCTAAACCTAGTAGACTCTTTCCTCAGCAATAGATTCCAGCGGGTAATACTTCCTGGGTACTCATCCCACCAGACAACCACAATGTCTGGTGTACCACAAGAAAGTGTTCTCGGGCCATATCTATTAAACCTTTCCCTAGATGATCTGGCCTCCCTTGTCCATCCCTCTCAAGCCTATACTCTTTTTATGCTGACTTTTATAAAAATTTTAAGCAAATAAAAAATGTCACAGGACCTACAGGATGCTGTGCTGTGACCTACAGGATACATTGAACAAGGTATCAGAGAGGTGCAACACCTGCAAACTCCACTTAAACACTAATAAATGCAATATACTTTTTATTACACTAAACATGTCCCATCTGATTTCAGGTACAGTTTAAACTCCCTTTTTCTCAGTCGAGTCTTCACCATCAAAGACTTAGGCGTTTCAATGGATCACAAATTAAATAACAGTGAAATCATCATAAAAATAAAAAAAGCTATGTCTCTCCTTGGCCTCCTCCATCACTTCTCAGAAATTGCAGACCCACTAGCATGTCGCGCCTATTTTTCAACTACATATAGTCATTCTAGTTATCATGTATTGCTCCCCCATTTGGACCATCTGAGCTCCATCCACTATTTTGGCTCTAAAAAGTGTGACAAATTATTTCACTAAAATGGTTATGAACACAGTTCCTCATTTTCACAATAAGACAGCTGATACTGTGAAGCCTACACATTCCATATCCGATATTCCAAATTTAATTCTCAAATTCGATTTAAAACTAATGCATAGCATTCTTAACTCCATAGACTGCCCTGACCTCATCTCCAATTTAACCTTTGAAGTTCCATGCAGACCCACACGCACGAATTCACCCCAGATTTTCACAGACCAAGCGTTCCCTCCTCTTCCGCCTCTCTTCCCTCAAAAATTCTCTTCCTGACCACATTGACCCATTCTCTTTCCCCTGCCACACTTTTACCAAGCGAGCTCTTTTCTATCTGAATAGAAACTCTTAAGGCCAATTTCATTACATTAAATGCATTGTTATTTATTTAAATTTACATATTATGTTTAATTGTGTTTGTACTTTTTTATGTTTGTTATACTGTGCCACTGTACACTGTCAAATATGCTGTATCCTCTTATACTGCTCATATTCAAGTGATTTATTGAGTATTAATGATCAGGTAGCCATTCATAAATTTTGAAACTGAAGTACGACACCAAAATCTAATGAAGAATAGTCCCTCTTAGGCCCATTTCATATGGACGAGGAAGGCCCGCGTTCCGCGCATGAATAAGGTTCCATTGATGTTAATGAAAGCTTACACATGAATGCAGACCGTCCGCACACGGAGGAGCCATCCAGGTGGCCCCTCTGCCCCGCAGATCATCAGGCCACAGAGACAGCTTTTTGAATGAGAGCAAACTTGGAGATAACAGTGCGAGCGCATCTTTTTGCCATGGATAGTGAAATTGAAACTGAGAAAATAACTGAAGATATTATATTCATCAGCACATAGTTCAGTAAATATGGTTACTAAAGCAGCTTTTAATGTTCTTCGTGCCACAACAGAGTGCACCCTACACCTCCTTTGAGGGACACTTTTCTTCCGTTTTTTTCTAACCTGGTATACTGCAATTGCTTGAATTGTACTTGGCAGTATGACGTTCTTCTACCTTGGCAAGCTACACACCACCGACATTGTGCTGGATGCATATAGATTTCGTCCGTGCCTATGTGAACAATGTTGACCATGCTCTGTGCACGTAGCACGGACCATCCACGTCCATGTGAAACGGGCCTTAATTTTCAGACACAAAGAAATAGAAGCAACCCATGTATGACATTTCAAAGACAATGCATAGATATAATCAAGGGCCCAGAAAAAGTGGGTGATGGTCAGGGGAGTCAGCAGTATCAAAGCAATTAATTCAGATGAAGTAAGCGGGAAAATTATTTAAAGGGAGGCAGTTCACATGTGACATAAAAGGTTTTATTTAGATAAAAAGAATGGGAATACAGAGTACCACATCATTATATTTACACAAGAGAAAATTTTGATGAGGGACTGATGCACATTTGATCCCAATCCAGCTTCCATTTCAATGCTAACTAATTCTTGTGCAAAAGAAAAATTGACTATTCTCCACAATAGAACTTCCAATCAAACATGAGATCATTACAACACTGCACAATGAATACATAGCACTGAATTCAGTTCAAACCAATTTCACATACGGTTTTGAAAAATTATGAATGGCAGTCAACTCTCAGCATTTGATTTACACACATTAATGATACTGATGGAAAAAAATAATTTGGAGGTACAATTCAATTACAAATAAATTCAATTTTGCTACTGCAACATTAACATCACCACACATATATTCACAGGATGCATAGGTCATTGTTCACTGGATCCTTAAAAATGAAGAAATGAACTTAGGATAAGACAAAAATAACATCATACTAAATTACACGCAACAGGAAAGTTCTGCTCGGTCCAATGGAGTATAAAAACATTCTTTCACATTTAAGGATTAAACCCTTAAACTTTAATAAGGCTCCTAATACACAGATGCTGTCATAACTCTACAGCAACATGCACTGAATAGTACAAAAAGATTTTAACAGAGCACTTGTTTTGAGGATTCCCTTCACTTCACCCTTTTCTGCTGCCTTGCGCGATAAATGTCATTGGCAGGCGGTGCACCCGTAAAATCATCATCTTCGCTATCATCTCCTAAAAGTCCAACAGAAACCCCACCGATTTTCCTCTTCCGCCTGATACCACTACCATCCTGTCCATCTTCCACAATCCAATGCACAGATTTTGCGAGATCGAATAGCTTAGTGTCATAACCATTGTCACCAGTAGGTAATGGAGCTGAAAAGGTAAACATTGCACGTACATCAGAAGTCAATCAAAAGATAGACAAGGCATTGAACTAGGATGGGTTTGGTGACAGGTTGAGGTGAAGGAGAAGGAAATACAAAATTTTGCAGCAAACCCTTCAGCTGCAGGAAACATGCATGTATGTACAAGTGTACGCGTGACTGCAGGAAAAACATACAAGAATGTACATCTGGAAAACCATCTCTCATAACCTGCTCTTCCAAGCCCTTCTAATCTTTATGGCTCTCTTTCTTTCATGAATGACACAATTAGATACCCTTCCTTCACGGTGACTGCTAATTTTCGGGTTCTCCAGCCGCGTCTGTCGTTTATGGTTGACAACAGTTTCGAAAGCCACCCTGCTTCCGTCTTCAGGTCGAAGGAAATAAAAAGGCTGCCTTCGCAATAAATGTCATTGGCAGGCGGTGCACCTGTAAAATCATCATCTTCACTATCATCTCCTAAAAGTCCAACAGAAACCCCACCGATTTTCCTCTTCCGCCTGATACCACTGCCATCCTGTCCGTCTTCCACAATCCAATGCACAGACTTAAATATGAAGGGCAGGGAATGTGAAATAAAAAGGCCACCTTCGACCTGAAGACAGAAGCAGGATGGCTTTCGAAACTGTTGTCAACCATAAACGACAGACGCAGCTGGAGAACCTGAAAATTAGCAGTCATCGTGAACAACGCCGCGGAAACCTACGCACGAATTTCACCCTTCCTTCTCACCTAAACCAGTCTCTCCCTCGGTCAAATTCCATTACCTGTCGGTACAAGCACATCCTTCCATTAACCTCTCAATGTTCTCTGGGGACTGAGCATAGAAGAGTTTTAATATGGTATGGTATTTGAAGGAGGCGACCGACAGCTTAGGTCATTTGCGCCAAGAGGGAAGGGTGTGGAAGAAAGGGTGGAGAGAAACCCGGCGTCGGCGTTAGCCTGCTCTTAACGAAAGGCGCCAAGGAGACCATGGCTTAACGTCCCATCCGACGGACGGATTGTTGCGCTTGAAATGTCCTCCACACAACATTCACGCAGGGATCGGGCAGTCTCTGAAAATTCTCTGCCACTGCTGGGATTTGAACCCGAGCCCGCCGGGTGGGAAGCCAACACTCTAGCCACCACACCAACCCGATCCCCGAAGAAGAGTTTTAACCAATGTGGGTAATTATCAACCGATTTCCCCAGAGTTTGGTATAGAATTTAACAGAAAATTACGATGACACTTCATATAGATATTTGTTTTATAGCTTATATCAATGAAATAACATCACCCAATTATTTGTAGTTCCACTAATCCTTCCCATAGTGGATGGCCCTTCCCTTCCGATGGCCCTTGGGAAAATGGTGGATAGGGTAATTAAAGATCCTTTTATCTGCTAAGTCCCCATGAGGCTCTGGCCTCCTATAGTTATTCCCACACAGAGTGAAAGACTTGTGACCTCATTACTACTGCTGTAGGGTCAAGGGACAGAAATTAGAGAAAAAGAAATGGTGAATAAGAAATATAGCCACAAACAATTAGGTTCTGGAAGAGCAAGATCATTGACAAACATAATTATAAAATACTAATACAAGACTGACACTTTTCCGCAAATATAATTTATTTCTGACAGAAATTATTCTCTATACTTTCACCTGATGATGAACAGTGTCGAGACAGGTCGCGGTTAAATTATTTCTGAAGATTATTATGCGGTCTCTAAAATTATATCAAGATTTCACCAGCTCAAGTCAGAAAGTACACCCCTAATGCATACTTATGAAAGCCCGAGAATGGACTGGTCTAAAATTATCTTCAAATCACTAGTAAAAAATTCATAGGGTGACTATTTTACATAAATTACATTCTTAGAAACAATTTAGTTTTCCCATTACTCTGTTGTGGAAACTTTGCCTCCAAATGCAAACATGTCCAAATTCATAAAAAAATATCTGAAGCAAGTTTTTTTTAAGCTCATGCATAATTTTAATAATTAACTGTAAGTATGAATGTTTCTGTAATAGCAGTACAATATCTCCCAGCAGACCTAATTCAGATTTAGCAAAACAATACCAGTATGCTGCTCATGTTTCTCATTTGGGATGGTTCTCTCCAATCGTTAAAAAAAAATGAAGCTTTGATTGAATAACTGAACAAAGGGCAAATACTAACCTGTTTCTGGTAACTGTATCTTGTTGAATATTTCCATTACCATGGCAACAGAAGGAAATGGACCATGGAAACATGCAGGAGGAGGAAGAAGGGTACAAAGATGTGCTGCAGCTGGTGGCATTGGAAATGCACCTCCTGCAAAAAGGGAAAAAATAATATTATGTACATTTTATGATGTGTAGAAAAAATTAGTAACGACATTACTTGCTTTAAGGTTCAAATTCCAAGGTTTACAAAAGGGTAGTTTCCTTCATCAAAGAAAACGAAAGGCATTGATTGCGATTCGTTACCCACCATTAGTGTATTCATAATATACAAATTACTTGGTTTTAGAAATACCGGTTTGGACGAATGGCAAGGGTCAATTTTATCCTCATTTGAAAAAAGCCAGATTGGCGTCCATGCGATGCCACTCCACGTGACGTCACAGGGAGTTTCTATAAAAGTAGATAGGAGTTTTACATCGTCTGAGGTTACCAATGAATGCATGAGGCAGAGAGCTCAGGGAAACATGTCTTAATAATCACCTATTAAAACTGGCTAAGGTCGGAAAGTTTTCCTTGTTTGATAAGGTATTAATAATCCTTATTTAATCCAAGTGCTACCAGCTAGCATGGTACTCTGCCACCAGCTAGTATCCGGCGTCGTATCAGCACTCAGAGCCTTGCCCCAAGGTCACCTCACTTGCGGTAGCGGGTACCAGAACGATGTCACATGGGAGTTTTCCCGGCACTCATAATTACCCGAGGCGTTTTCGGGCCCGTGAAAATTTTCACTTTTCATTTAATCGTAAAAAATAGATATCGTCATTTAAAAATCTAAAAGCGTGAAATACGTACTCCAGGAGTAATAATCTTTCGATTTAGGCGATAAAAAAATAATAGGAAACCACCCTAATGTAAAATATGCTACTTGATAAAAGTGATGAAACATCCTGATAACAAAAAATTGAACGAATCATGATGATTTCATTCGTAATGAAGGTAAAAAATAAGACAAAAAATGGAATGAACATTGAGGACAAAAAATAACATGCATATAATGGTATACATGAAGTGATTTCATCTTTTTTCCAATATCTGAGCACTTATTAAACAAACTTTATTCTTTCTGTCTTCTTCTTGAACCTGTCTTCATGAACCTTTGGTGAAAAAAAACTAATAGCTGACTAAAACCTCATCTGCCCAGAATCACAGTACTGCAGAATGCAGTGCACCCAACTCACAACTTTTTTTTCACCCACCATCATCACTATTGTGATATATTTCTCATCTGCTGCATAAACAGCAGTGAAACTCACAATGAAAGTGGGAATTATTTTCCCAGTTCAATTACTGTGAAACATCACCATTGTTTAAGAATATTGAGACTAAGAGGAGAATTCAATAAGTAATGGAACAAATTTTTTTTCTGGAACAAAGGTTGTTTTATGCAGCATTCAAGTACCCCATGTTAATCCCCGATCCTTTAGCTTCACAACACTATTTTTCAACTTCTCCATATTTCCGGTGCAACCGCGTCGGTTTGTTGGTGATGACAACAGTTTTGCTGGCACTGCTGCCAGCGTCTTCAGGTCGAAGATGATGCCGGTCCACGATTTTCGTCCTCCTTATATAGGGGGTCAGTCCCGCCAGTTGTGGCTGCCGCTCTCTTATTGGTCCGCCTAATGAGCCTCCTCCAATGGGCATCCAGATGGTAGCCGTCGTCTCTGTTAAAATTGTCCGTCCGGGCTATCTCAATGGATTCGTGGATGAGTCTGGGAAAATATCTGCCTTCTTTCACTATTACCTTGGCGTCGTCAAACTTAATGTCATGTCCCGGGGTCCACGCGTGCTCCGATATGGCAGACAGCTGGAATTGCCTGTTTTTCGTTGCCCTTCGGTGCTCTTGCATCCGTATCTTGAGTGAACGGCAAGTCTCACCGATGTATGCTTTTCCACACGAGCAAGGGACCTTGTAAACACCTTCATGAAGGTCGTGCTGTAGTCTGTCTTTGACTGTGGGCAGCAAGTCACCAATTTTTGTCGCACAGTTAAACCTGGTGGTGATGCCGTGCTTTTTCAGGGCCCTGGCAATCCTTTCGGTGGTCCCTGCGACGTAGGGAATGATGGCCCAAGCTCTTTCGTCTTCCGTTTTTTCACTTGAAAGTGGTTTTCTTTTAATGGTCCTTTTCAGGGCCGAATCTACGTAGTCACACTATTTTTCAACGTAATATCCATTCAATGCCACGGCTTGATGCCACCTTGAAGGGAGGGCCTCTTTGCTTGCACGGTACCATTCCACTGGTCGATGTCGGACTGCATCAATAACTTCTTCATCATCCACATAGAGGCCATGATAAAAAATGAGTTTCCCAATGACTTACCGTGCTTTTGTCCTCTACCAGATCACTGTAAATATACTGCAATTGCCTATGAATATGAGAGATAACCTGGTTTTTTCCACCAAAAGAAACTCAATCACTAACCATTGTTTGGAGTGCACCTCCATTACAGACTTCATTCAAACAGCTCCATACGGTGCGATTTCGAATCAGAAGTCAATTCAATCATATAAGATGATGCGGGAATGTTTGAAAATGTTCCACAAGAAATGCCAAGTTTTTTCAACTAAAATTGGCTGAGAAAAAAAATGTGTTGCATTGCTTATTGTACTCTCCTCGTAATATGATGAACCTCTTCATTCAATTCTCCTAAAAGCTAATCTATATTGTAACAACACGAGGTCACTGGGTGATTGCGAGAGCGAGGGCACGAGCGGTAAATAAGGGTTGGAAAGAGACGGAACCCGTGCGCGGTAGAGTTTACCTAGCCAAGGCCGGCGTGAGCGAGGAAGGCGGAGAGGAAATCAGCTGTGCGACCGGCGATGGAGGGGAAGGGAGAAGAGAGTGAGGCGATGGAGGGGAAGGAGGAGACCGGTTGCCGCAACGAAGAGAGAGGATATCTGGCTCGCTCTCATGATCGCTGACTGCCGAGGCGTAAGGAGGTCGGTGGCATGCTATGCCGGCGGCGCTGGACAGACAGGCGGCAAGACGACCGGGCATGCCAGTAACCAACTTCACGGTTCCTCCAGAGACCTCAGCCGGGGTCACCTCACCTGTGACCGACGTCCCGGTGCCTCCCAAACTCCAGCCAATACCATCGGACCTTCCAGCCTACGTTGGTAAACTCTATCGCACTGGGTCATTGAAAATTGATTACAGAACTGGGGTGAAGCATGGGTTTTCCGTCCTTTAAATTTTGTTGGGTCGCAATGGCACTTTGCTTATGTTTCCGTGCTTTAGCTCTCGTAATCACCCGCAACCGAGCTAAGCCCCATGATTTGGTTAGTTTTGTTCAATGAGGGGATTATTTGTGGCATTGTTTTTTTGTTTTTCGTTGTTACGTATGATATCTGTTGGATTAATAAATGGTTATGCTAAACTTAGAGTCTTGTGCATCCGCTCCTATTCCTGCCACGTGTTCCAAGAGAACCTATTTCACGGCCCACCGCTGGCGACGCTAGCCCGGCATATTAGTTGTAGTTTATTGTACCGGAGGGAAGGTATCCGTACGGTTACAATACATATATGTGTTATAATTTTACTTTGCACCCTTCACATATTGATCTACTTATCTCATGCAAGACCTTCGTTTGCCATTTTCCCACCCACTTGTCTTTTGATGATTGCCTTCATCTTGTTAATACACCTCATGATTATGATCATGGACTAACTGAAAGTGTTTATACGTTTTGCACGCTGACTGTGGCATTTACCCAAAATTTTTATTGCCACCTGGATATCTTGCACTTGGGCATTTTCCCTCATCATAAGGATCACTAAGGGGCTTAATTATACCAGACCAGCCCTCAAGGCAGGGGGTGCCTCCGGCACAGGGGGTCCCTACTGCACTGGCTGGCAGCTAAAACCATGAACTCCCACAGCCCAAGGGTTAATAGGCTACATATTTGAGATGGTGTTCAGATGAAGACAATAAATAATCTAAGGGTAAGTAGATGGCCTTATATAGTATTTTAAGTTCCATAGGTTCATGCGGAAGAACATGCCAGCAGAAATGAAGTTAAGTTCTACACATAGAGAATTTTATTTTATTTTATCCTCAAACCACCGAAAACAGCTCATATTGGCCATTTTTCATCGGGGTATTCAACAAATTTAACTAGTAAACATGCACGAACAACCATGCCCTGGACAGGGGAAACCTACCCAGGCAGGACTCGAACCCGCGACCTCTTGTTTGGCAGGCGAGGACTTTACCCCACCACCACCGAGGCCGACAAATATATATAATGCCATGAGAATATAGTGCCACTAAGCTATCACGGATACTCTGGTTATCTGCATTAATTTTATGCTTTTCCAGGTAACTTACCAGGAACAGGATGCTCTCCAGGTATCGTCCTCACTTTAGGCTTGAAAGGGATCATTTGTGAGAAGTCAGGCCTTGGAATACCGTGAGGTCCATCATCTTCAGCATCAAGCACATGAGCACCAGATGCCAGAGGGTGTAAGAATGCAGAACCAGTCGATGATATTGATTTGACTGATTTTGCGACATCATTATATCCTATAGACCTACAAAAAAAACAAATATTGTCAAAAGAAGTCATAAGATAATAATTATTACAAAATTCATGTATAATTAAACACAAAAGCCATTGTCATAGAAATGATGCATTTGTATCATTAGAAGCTTTACTTTTACAATATCAATAAGCAAATATGAATAGCATAAAAAAATCCTTACTTAAGTTCTGCAGCTGTACATGGGTAAAGGTCTAAAAATTTGTATCGATCCACCAGCTGAGCTGTTTCTTTACCTTCAAATTCTTTTATCTGAAAATAATTCACAGTTCAAAACAGGAGATAAATTGAAGGACAAGAGAATATAGAGGGTATAATTATCAGAAATAAACAAAGTACTAATTGTAAGATTATTCTTAATTGAAAAGCTGATTAAGAATAAGAACAACAGGGATTACTGACCTGTTCAAGAACAGCACTCCTTCTCTTCTCTACTTTAACTATACTAGCCAGATCTCCGATATTGGATTCAAACTCCAAGAACCGATTCCATATTTCACTGAAAAAATCAAACAGAAACATATTGGAATCTGAGGTAGGAAAATAATAGTGCAGACAAATTAAAATTCTAAATATAAGTCATAATTACTCACTATGATTTTTACAATAATTTATTTTTAATTAGCACTTGTATTATTTCCAATCAAAATTTAATCCAAGTGTATATACATAGCAATGATTGAATCCCCAAATTATTATACAGATAAGGCAAAAGTTTTGAAAAAAAAACAGCAACACCGGTAAAAGTTATTAAGAAAAGTGACCAATGAACATGGCATATTTATAGTGAATTACATGATATATTAATAGCAAAAATAATAATACTTTCACTCAGTCTTAATACAGACATAATAAAGTGTTACTGTCTCTGTCATATTAAAAACTAAATGTAAAAGATACAACACACTCTAATGCTTTCCGATAATGCATTCAGTGAACATAATGCTTTGCTCAAAAGCCAAAAGTGAAGAGCAAGTTTAAACTTTGGTAATGTAATGTCTCCGGCCTCCTGGGGCAAGTGATTAAAAAATTGTACTGATACTTACACTGACTTCTCAGGTTCTAAATTTCCAGATGACAGAACTCTTTCAAATAGTACTCGAGTATTGTTGTCCTCTGAAAATATACAATTGAAGTAATGGAAGTTTTTTAGAATATAATTTATACTTGACGATAACATGAAAGAATAGTTACGGAGTTTTCCTCGGTGATTAAATTGATGATTGTTTTTCGGGTTAATTCAGCGTCGACTCATTTTTTTGCAGACGACAGTTTCGGGTGCGTTCCAGCTCCAAATTTAACTTGGACCCGAAGACAGGAGCTGGAACACGCCCGAAACTGTCGTCCACAAAAAATGAGTTGATGCGAAATTAAACCGAAAATTAATCATCAACATGAAAGAATAATAACATGCTAAACAGGAGTTTTTCCATCACATAAAAATGAGAGGACTGAAAAAAGTAATTTTCATCAGAAAGAACTGAAGTGCATACGTGTAAATATTTAAAATAGTATGCAAACCATAATGACCTAAAGTATGCAATAAGACAAAAAACATAAAACTCAAAATGACAAAATACCTTGAATTTAACAAAATAATCAGCATAATGTACATATATACTTCCCATAACTGAATTCAAAATGATAACAGACAAGAATAAGTGATTCAAAAGAAAGCGATTGTAAAAAAATGATTACTTAAAATACTTACCATTAAGGTGAGAAAGGTAGTCAATGTAGCACAGCACATACTCGGGGTCATTACCAAACTTCTTCAACCCTAATTCAAAAATACGAAAAGCAATATTCTTATCTTTACTGCAATAATACTCCATTAGGGCAGCAGAAACAAAAACATGGAAACGTGACCGAGCATCTTCACGAGCCCTCTTGAATACTGTCCGCGCTGACTTAATACCCTCTGCTCTTCTTGCAAATTTCATATACTGTACATATGCCTGTAAGAAAAATAAGCACATAAATAATAAAATATGTAGAAGGGTTCTTTATTAAATAAGGGCTCAAGTGACAGATGAATCCATCCAATAATCTAAATAGGAGAGGACGCCTTACCAAAGTAGGATCGATGTCTGGAATCTCAAGTAGTCTTGAGTAGATTTGATGAACCTTTTCATATTTCATCCTGCCTTCTTCAAAGTCAGCATATGCAAAATACAGTAACATATTCTTCTTCAGCAAGGATGCTGATGCCCTCTCATAAATGGCACTGGCTTCATCACTGAACATTTTGGCAGAATTAACATCCTAAAATTGAAGTAATTACATTTAATAAACTGAGAAGTACTTCTTCCAAGTTACAATAAAAATTCTAAAATAAATTACAAAAAAAATTCTGCAATGAAATAAACCATATTCTATTTAATGTCATCTACTGACATGAATTTAGAAACATATGTTACTTTTGGTACCTTCATGTTCATGAATACAGACTGAAATAATGGAACCAAAATTTAGACCTCAAAAGATAAAAATAATACATAATAGATGCACATAACCCAAAATTTACCAAGGCAGTAAAATTAATGAAAATGCCAGACTTTGTTTGATAACATGACTTCAAAAAAAGCCAATATTTGTATTCTGGATTTCACATGCCTTTCAAGTTAAGAAGTCTTTAGAAGAAGAATTTATCAAGTAGGGCATAGTAACATGGCTTACCCCTTTTTCTGTCAGCAGTTTTGAACTCTGCTCCAAAAATAAGGCAGCCTCATACCAGATATCAGGGTGGTGGCCTAAGCACAACAGAGACTGCTCATAAGCAAACATCACCCTTCGAGTTATCAGTGTAGGATCCTCCGTTCGCAAGGGATTGGATTTCTCCCACGCTATATATTTTTTCCATAGATCCACCTAGAATGAAAATTAACAGTGACATGAATAACCAATCCAACACATTTAAATTCAGAGAAATATTTCTGTTTTGAGTATAAATGTGTAATGTATAACTAAAAAGGTTGATTAGTGGCCAGGCCATCTGGAAAAATGATTCCTTTTTTCCCTTCAATTATTGTGTAAAAATTGACAATATATTGATAACCACCACTTTGACTGTGAAACATAGCATAAAAATAGTTTTTTTTTTTATAAATATACAATTTCATTCCATGCATGTTGATAGAAACAACCTGTGGTGATATTCAAACAAATATGTTGCACGCACAATTAGGATGCTATGGATTTTCAATTCACCAGTGTAATGCAGTTTGCATCTACCAAAATAAATATTTCAAGGCCATCACAAAATATACATGACTTTACTTTAACAATTTATTAATGACATAATTTGACAGATAATTTGAAATTATAGAATAGCATATTTCACTAATATGTATGTAACATTTAAAGGTATAATAACTGAGTTCCCTACTTGCTTCAACTCCTCCGCCTGCCCCGTTGGAGGTATACTTGGGTTGTTTCGATTGAGACCTCTGGTAACAGCTTCAAACTCTTTTGCCACACGGCGAGCATTCATGTAATCTCGACTTCTTTCTATGGCCATCTTTTCAGCAATGATGGGATTTATCCCTTGCTCAAAAGCCATGTAGTCTTTCCAGAGCTGTTCAATATTAACCATCGGATTCACCACTCCTCGCTGATACACCTTTCAGAATGAATAACAAATGCTTAAATGATTCCACATAATTTTACCTTAAATATTTACACTTCAAAAAGCATTAAATATACCCTGATTGGTATGAATTGAAAAATTACAAAATCCATGTTTCAGCAAACACATTACTAACATGTAAAGTTTAAGAAATAATTTGAATTATTTACAAAGGGACATGAAATAATTCATGAATAGGGTGGTTTCCTTCATCAAAGAAAACGAAAGGCATTGATTGCGATTCGTTACCCACCATTAGTGTATTCATAATATACAAATTATTTGGTTTTAGAAATACCGGGTTAGACGAATGGCAATGGTCCATTTTTATCCTCATTTGAAAAGGGCCAGATTGGCGCCCATGCGATGCCACTCCACGTGACGTCACAGGGACCTAGTTTCTATACGAGAAGATAGGAGTTATACGTCGTCTGAGGTTACCATTGCATGCATGAGGCGCAGAGCTCAGGGAAACATGTCTTAACAATCACTTATTAAAACTGGCTAAGGTCGGAAAGTTTTCCTCGTTTGATAAGTTATTAATAATCCTTATTTAAGCCAAGCGCTACCAGCCAGCAGGGTACTAGGCTAGCCGCTAGCAGCCTGCGTCGTATCAGCGCTAAGCCTCGCCTCAAGGTCACCTCGCAGGGCGGGAGGGGGAACCAGACATACGTCACGCGGAGAGACTTCCCGACATTCATACTTAAGCGTAGCGTTTTCGCGCGCTTGAAAATTTTCACTTTTCATTTAAACGCGAAAAATACATATCGTCATTTAAAAATCTAAAAGCGTGAAATACGTACTCCAGGAGTAATAATCTTTCGATTTAGGCAATAAAAAAATAATAGGAAACCACCTTATTATCAGTCTGATGACATGCAATGGGTATATTTATAATATAACTCATCAAATCTACTACAATTAATTGCAGACCAATAACAAGACATTTTACTGACAACTGCATGCATTTATATTTTTTACCAACCTTTCGGACAGCACTTATTTTTTGGTTTTCAGCATATGACCCAACTGCTTCAACGCTCTTTAAGAAATTAACATAATCATTCCATAAAGAGTATGACTGAATATCCATTCCAATTTTTTCCAAAGCAAAATCATATGCTTGAGCCATCTTTTCTCTGTAAATAAAAAAAAACAATTACTTAAAGAGAACTGTAGACAATTATTGATTATAAATTAGATAACTTGCATACACCAAATAATTCTGAACAATAAATTTCACAAATAAGAAAATTAAAATTTTTTTCATTACTATTATATCAACAATTAAACCTTTTAACAGCATATGACATGCATTAATGGAACATGCATGATTGTACTAGATTAACCAATTAGTGCATAGCATCCGATATATCGGACGTGTCCATGTCTCACATAAATGCTTCTCGAGTCATTAAATTCAATGAGTCAACTAAAATATTAGCGGGGGGGGGGGTGAAGACAGACATCCATTTGAACTTAATACAGTATTAAAATGTGGCACAAGTCAACTGGAGCCCATAAAAAAATAAAATACACCGGTCTGATGCATCAGACGCTATGCACTAATGGGTTAACATGACATCAGTGGGAAATTTTTACCCTTCATAACCATGAACACTTTTTAACGTGGGTCACTTTCTACCCATAGCCCAGTAGAATCAATGATATAAATCACCTAACCACAGAAAGGACACACAAAGACCATAATTTTTTTAGCCACCCATACTCCAAGTTGTTAGAACCTACTTGTAGGTGGGAAGAGCTGCTTTTGTTTCCTTGACGTAAGACAGGTACAACTTCCACAGCTCGATGTTAAGGACCTTCATTAGACATCTCTGAAAAAGCTGAAATTAAACAAAATAATAAATAAGGTTAAAATAAGGTGAAATCCATAAAAATGAGGATTAATTATATTTTAAAGCACAATAAATAATAATGAATATTGATTTTTTTATAAATGTGTACCAAATACTTCTATTAGGAGGCCAAATTTAAATATGGAAAGAGGTTCATGGAAATTAAATATGCATAATTATATATACATTTTCACTGAAACATCACTAATGCCACAGTTAGATCACATTTCATGAAAAAAAACTCTTTCTAAATTTATTACATCCTTATAATTATTCTATTGGGAGGCAAAAACATTACAATGCTTTCACATATTTGTAAATGATAGCTCCATTTTAATGGCAATGCCATCAGTAACTTTTAAAAGTAACATAGAGAAACCTTTCATTTACACGTAAACATGCAAGTACATAAGTAAATTTGATGCATTGTATATTGATTCAATGATAATTTTTCACACCAATATGATCATAGGGTTCTGTTATTATCAATGTATTCTTTTCTTAAGCTGATAGTCACAAAGTTATGCGTAGATAAGATCACTATAGATACTTTTGTGTGTGAAGGTGAGAAAGCCAAAATATTTCACTTGCACACATACAGATTTTCAATTATTAACATATCCTTTAACCACCATATGCATAGATAAATATGCTTATCTCTTGTATCAAGGCCCAAATGAAAAGTCAATTTATTCCTCAGCCAATGTTTCTATGATTTCATGGGTGGGGATTAATAAGGTTTATGTTTTTCTCTCATGGCCAACGCGCCATTCAGATCAAGGAATTATTTCAACAAGGTTTGATCTAGGAAGTGATAGAGTTTTTCATAAAAATTAATAACAATTTTATTTCGAATATTTTCTTAGTTATATTTTCATCGTTCATAGCATTTTTTAAAAATAAAATCTATTTCGAGCGCAGATAATGAGATTAAAAATATTATTTCTGAAATTTTATAAAAATATTTTATAGTAAACTTCAATTAATACACTACGTTTTATTCATGTATTATACAATTTTTCAATAAGGTCCTTATGGAGAGCATAAAAATAATAAAATAACTCGTTCCAATCCCTCACTCCCAATTTCCCAGATTGGTTTTTGTGGCTATGCCACATTATTGCTATAAAAATATCAACCATTATTGAATACGAAAATTATTGCGCAGTGCTGCGCGAACTATACAATCGACAAAAATATTTACTAGGCGGAGAATGTTTCAAATATGATAAGACATCGTTTACAGAAGGTTTACAGTTTACGAAAGGTCACGATGCTCTGCAAAAGAGGAGGAGCAAGAAACACAACATTTCAACCACACCCATGCACAAAATTTAACATCTTGGATAAGTATTGAGAAGCACGGGGCGTATTCCGTCATAAAATACGAATTTTCCCGCGAGTTAGTAAACAACTGAGCAGCGAAATGGCGACCCGTTTCGGCCTCAAAGCCAGCTAGCTCCCTTCCAGCTAACTCGGCCTTGCATTGAGCGATCGATCAGAAATCCGCGCGGCCCCGAACAATCAGCAACCCTAGCACCCCACGACCTCAATAGGGATCGGTGGGTGGGGGGAGGGCAGGGTTATCCACACACCCACCCGTCACTCCTCCCCTGAGGGGACACCGCCCGGTCCCTTTGGGGGGGGGGGACCTCCCCTTTCGACCTCTGTGCTGCTGACATTGGGAGAAAGGAAACGAGAGGGCTCGCGCATCCAGGGTGGAGCGCGGCCGCCGCGAATATTAAATATTCGAGCTGGCCATTAAGTGAGTTGTCAACCATCACGCATTAAAATGGGTTTACAAAGTCGCCTCTCGCGTCGCTGACTGCAAAGCGATCCGAATTTCTCAAGGAAATGAGCTACAACTAGGGCTATTAACAAAATTCATATTCGTCATGATACGATCTGTCGAATGCGGCCGTTCTCGGTGGCGGCGGGGTGAAGTCCTTGCCTGCCACGCATGAGGGTCGAGTCCCCACTGGGTAGGTTGCCCCTATCCAGGGCATAGATGTTTAATTGTTTAGTTAGAAAGCCCCTATGTAAAAGGCCTACGGTCCTGTTTTCGGTGGTACAGGAATAAATAAATAAAATCATAATTTTCAATACTCGCAAATGGAAATATTATACTGAAAATAGTGATATTAAATGGATTACACTGCACTCATCTTCTTGTTGCGGACATTTAAAAAAAAACTGTTAAAATGCGCCCAAGTGGCAGCATTAATTAAGCATTAACGGGACAGATTGGGTCCACCTCTATGGAGTCCCCTTGGTGACCGCTTTCGCTTTCCCGTCAAAATAGAGACCAACCAAAGCCTCTCATCCCAGGAAAAAAAGGTCCTCGGTCCATGAGGACGCCATTTATCAGCTTCGGAAGCATTGGAGAGGCCTATTTGGAGACAGGGAGCGAATGTAGAGGGTCCAAGTTCAATGTCAGGGGGCATCCATCAATTTAGGGGGAGGGGGTCTAGCGGATTCTCACCTAATCTCACGTGGGGAGCAGGGGGCAAGTATCACGTAATTATTTTTTCCGCCAGAAACAGTGCAATATGTGATTCTAGACTACGATCTTAGTAATCTTAAATACAACTCTTAACAAATCTTAAATAAAAATATTCAAACAAACTGTTTTTTTATAAATACAACGCAATGAAGCATGGATGAATGTATTTACACTGAAAATACGCATTTTGAAAGGTATCACGTGAGGTAAGAGGGAGGAGGAGGGGGTCGAGCCAAATCTCATGATATCTCACTAATAGAGAAGGGGGGGGTCTAAAAATCGCCTATATCACCTCACGCAATTAATGGACGTTCCCTAAGGTTAGGTCACGCATTTTTAAATAAGAAAATCCTACAATTGATTACATAAATAAATTTAATACACGATTTTCCCTCACATTTTTCTTTGATAGACAACCGGTTTTGGTCCAACAGCGGACAAAATTAGGTGCGCATTACAGATCCTTATTCCTAACATACCGGTTGTCCAAGGCAAAAACTTCATCAACGCGTGGAAAATTTATTCTCACCTGCTGTGAAGAAGGCTTAGCTTCAACACTCGTTAATACCTCGCTGACCCATTTTTTCCACGTAGAGAAGCGGTATGGGAAAATAAATGATTTTAAGTGAGTAGGTAATGATGTCCGAAAGTGGTGGTCTTCTAAAGTAAAAAAATATTGAAACTCGCGTAAAAATTTCACTTTTTAATCAAGCATGAATTTATTTAAGTTGGAGCCAAAATTATTTTATTTATATAAAAAATATTTTATATTTTAAATAAATGTATAATTAAAACAAATTACGAAGTACATTAGAACTAGTAGATGGATAGGAAGTACTATGATAACTGAATGCGGCGGGCGGTATTAAGTTTAAATACCGCAACGATGGTTCATCTTTTCTTTATTTTAATAATGTCGAAGTGGGATGGGCCACTTAGCCCCCCTTATATTCGCCTCTGATTGAAGATATTATTGGAGACAGTAGCGGATTCATACGTGCGGTAACCATCCCTTCACGGACAAAAAAATGAGCAATACCAACATCAAGGTATTTCATACTTCCAACCCCCATTCGGTACCAGTGCAACACGCAAATGCTAGCGAAAGGCAATCGATAAAATTCTACGGAGAGTCAAAGAAAGAAAAATAAGCACATTTAAGTAATATGTAAGCCTCTTACATTTCATTCCATTTGGTATCAAAATCCTCCTGTTAATGGTATCCTGTGGTAACGACAGAGATGCATTTGCAGGAAAGAATTAACGCGGAAGCCCATTGCTTCCCAAATGATGGGAAATGAGTAAAAAATGAACGAGGCATACTTTATTTTATAGCAGCTGAGACCAATGATAGAGATGAAAGCGGTAGTATCGTAGTGGCCTAATCAAAAATGTTAACAATACGGATTGCTGTATTATTCATAACTGATTTACAGACACAAATTGACTGTTTATATATTGGACACACTATTTTGTATTTTATCTAAAAATAACTAAAGAGTCAATCCTCCTTCTTATGACGTTTTTTCATCGGATAACTAGAATGAAGTAAACCTTTAACCCTGGACCAAAATCCGGCCTCAACGATTACGCAATATTCCCAGGAAGGAATATAGTCGTCTTTTAGTTGAAAATCGTAATACCAACAAAAAAAGAAGAGATTAAGCAAACTATTGTGGCAACAGCTAATTTCTTTTTGAGAAATTGCTCATCCCCTCGACAAGCGAAAGGCCCAAACCTATTTTCTCCGTCAATCCATCTTTGGATGAAAATCATAAAAATAAAATATTTTCGATCACAACTATGCTCAATTTCTAAGAATAAATGCGAGTTTTTCCTTTCCTTAAGGCGTTTATCCGTAGTATTTACTCATTAAGAAGCTAATAGTGGATTTTTTCTGAAATTTAGTTGAGCTTCGTTTTCCTTATGCTCCTTGCTATGAAAATTATCCACACTGCAAAACCAGAACGTCTTCCCTCGTAGCATCACTTCTCAATTTCCACATGAAGTTTTCCCCAAGGATGTGATTTTATATTTTGATTTCTGATTAGGTGATCCGGCATTTTGATATCTGAGGCAAACCTCAAAGACATGCGGAAATCACAAGAAAGTCTAAAGTTAAGCATTAAGGAATGAAATTTCCTCATATGCGAATTTTATATCTTCGAGTACCTTCGTAGCTCGACAGGAAGACATATCGACCATGGAAGAGATAAGAAGCACTATTCAAATACTTGGGAGTATGTCAAGAAATCGAAAACCAATACCCCACTCCTATTATGCATTGGCATTTTTGAAGAATAGGAATGCCTTAGCTCCACTTCTAGGGAGCATGTAGAGTAAGGAAAATCCCGATATTGGGATAAGATATCGGAGTTTTAGAACTTTTGGAAGTGGACGAGCTTCAAGTAGTTCCTACTTGGACCTAATTCAGACACATCACAGAAATATTTTCCACTCGAGTAAATTTTTTACAAATAATACTAAAACGAAATAGATAATACTCAAAGATAATACGAAGATTCTAAAATTCCGTTAGACAGAAAAATCAATGCATTTAATTAAACGACATAAAAGAAGAAACATTGATGTTACTGGAAATAAATACGAATCAAAGTGATGCTCTAATTGAGAATCTTGCAAATTTGAATGACGGGAGAAGTAACAAATTATAATTTTACAAACATTCATTCAAACCAAACAGTTTCGACAATCACAATTGAGAAAGGAGTGGTATCTTTGAGAATGAAAAACTAAGTGTCGAAAGCGGTTGGATTAAGTAAACGCATGGAAAATTACTAAGCCGTTATTACTCACATCATCAAGACGAAATTCCGCAAAGTTGAGAGAGCAACGTTTGAATAATCAAAGTTGGAAATGGCATGAATTGGCTGAGGAAAGACGGTAAGAATTTTACATCCCATTAAAATTTTTAGACCAAAACGACAAACAACGTCCTTCGGTATTCATGAAAGAGAAATAGCATTCCGCACGTATTTTTACGGCACAAAATAAATTAATTCTGAAAATAAACCAACAAGATTTTTTCATGCCTAAAAAAAGTACTTAAGATTGAAATTCAACGAAAGTAGCGGAAGTAGAAAGCCTTCTCAAACGTTAGGAAAGTAGCGCATTAGGGTTCGGAAATATGGACGCTTGGATAGGAGGACGAGAGAAGGCGTTCAAGATGCGGGTGTGGAGAAGAATGGAGAGGGCGAGTGGACGGAGAGGAGGAGGAACGATTAAGAGCTGGACATGGTTAAGGAGGAGAGGCAGATTTTAGATGACACACGTAAGAGACAGAAGGTATGGATGGAGCGAGTACTTAGCTGTGAGGGGATGTTGAGAACGGTGTTCGAGGGTAGAATGCTAGGTAAACAAGGGAGAGGAAGGAAAAGAATAGGATTTTTAGGTAGAATGAAAAGGAGTAGGCCTTATTGTGAATCGAATAGGGAAAACCGTGAAGGGAGGTGAGATTGTCAAAATGCTTCTTAAATACACCATGGAAACCTGCTTAATCGGTAGAAAACTATAATAATAATAACGTCTATAGGAAGTGAATAGTAGGGTCCCGCGGGGCGCATTTGGCCTGCAAACTACTATATCCTATATCTCCGGTAGGCACCACTTGTCCATTGTGCATTCAAAGTAGAATTAATCTTCATTTTCTCCCCGTTGAAGTTATGCAATTTTGCTGTGTGAGAAGGACTACATCTAAAGATATGGTCTAAAACTTGTCCAACATGGCATAATAACCAGGAAAACCAATATTAATAACCAATAAAACTACTTTGTTTTCCCGATGGTAATCGCTATTTTTTAGAAGAGAGCCCGAGGAGGACATGGCAGAGAGCTGCCACATAATTGTTTAATACATTAGTTTTATATTATCATTAACAGCTTCCCAAAAACGAAACCTTGATCTTAGGAGCCGTTGTGGCACTATGCGTAGTGTGCATAGCGAGTTGCTTAAAATCTGGGGAGGAGGGAGGGAGCGCTTTACACCTACCCATTGCGTATATCACAGTGAAATTGGAACTCCACCTACTGATAATTTCTTTCTATTTTTGAGAAAACAAACTGAAAAGAAATGCACTGATGGAGAAAGAAGTTTTATACATCAAGTGAATGCAAAAAAGTTAATATCAAAATATAAATAGCTGAAATCCGTAAGTATAAACATGGAAGAATTTCGACACCGAAATACGGTGTTAAAATTCTCACCCTAATATCCGAACCTGAAATTGCACGAATTTTTAAGATTACTTGACTACTTGCACATTGATACATAATTCAACTAAATACTTCCCAAATTACCATACTACTTGCAAACATTTACCTACAGTTTCACAGTGCGTATTTTATGGATGATTATCTCATTTAAAGGATAAAAATATGATTAACTGCTGATAAAGATTAACCATAAGAAAATTAAATTTACCGGATACATTTTTTTATTGTAACTGATATTTAATGACTTTCCAGACTCAATGCAGGATATTCGTGGAATTATTAATGATATATAATACATTAATAAATTCGTGAAAATATAAATGATATTCGTGGAATTTCCCCATATTTTAAGCTGAGAAGTCACATGGTCAATTATCCCGTTCAAAATGAAGCAAGAACGAACACCTAAGAAAACTTAACGCTGCTAACTGGGTACAAAAAATTAAGTGACGGATAGCAATTCTTCCATAATAGACAGTAATTAACTTCAGAACCACCATAATTACCTCTTCACGCTGATGAGATTTTTTTCTCTGCATGGCGTGCAGTGGGTAATGACTTATACATCCGTGAAGAATCCGTAAAGGCCGTTTTACAAGGTACACGGAATTGCGCAGGTTAGAGCTGCATTAATTTCTAAAATGGCGTGGAATTACGCGAATGCATGAACGAAATTAGAACAGGGGCTATTTTTCCGTCTCGCATCCACGCATTCGTTTTAGCAATTCACCGCTTTACACGACGCAATTTTGATTGCGCCTTCACACGTACGTCAGACTGCGCAATTCCGTGTACCGTGTAAAACGGCCTTAAGAGGTGGTTCGGAAATCAGTCGCTCATATGCATCACTCACTTCCGATGAAAATTAAATATTTTTTTATCCCAATAGCAATTAATTGATCAGCTGTCTCTGATCGACGTAATAAATGACGCAATAAATCATGAAAAATGCATTCCAGAGTGACACAGAAAAATATATAGAAAATTAATTGAGATTCCGATGAACGCGATCAAACAGAAAATGACGTGATAACAAAATCAATAGCGATGGGACGTTCGAATGCCTAGAATGCTGAGCTTCTTACACTACTCGATATTCGATGACGCTAAGTTAATTATTCGAATTTCATTTACACCGCTCAGATTGTCCGCGATTCCATTTAAATCCGTTGACAATGGTTGGGTCTTACTTGCAGGTTTATACATTTGGTTGGTTCAATTTTTTAACATTATTTTTACGAAAACTTATCATTGAAAATAAGCATTCGATTAAGCATTAAAATACGTACAATCCTGGTGACTCCACGAAAATAACACTAAGAAGAATGTATGTATACCTTCAGATGCACCCGCGAAAGCTGTTCCATTTTTGATTTCCATTTGCATGATCAAATTTACGTTTTATATATTCTAATTTTAAATTTATTGCTAATTACATATTTAATTTTAGGTCTTCAAATAATTCAGTAAAGCGATACTAATAATATAACCTTCAATATACATATACATAAGAAAAAAACAAAAGCATTGCGGAGCTTCATGCGCGCAAGTTTGATGTAATCGTGGGTGACAGTTGCGCGAGGATTTGGGAGCCGTATTGAAGTAGAATGACTTACAAAGTGTTCAGCATTTTTTATTTTAATTAAAAGAGAAGAATTAAGTAATTAAAAGAGAAAAATAAGTATTCGCATTCGATATTCGAATAAAATACTTTTGGACCCATCTCTAAATATCAATGATAGGGAAAAATTACAAACCCTTTCATAGTAAAGGAAGTCATTAAAAATCCTCGAATAAACTACACATGCCTCTATGCAATGAAGATGAGTCATTGTAATGGCATTTACGAAATGGAATTTCATAGGTATTAGGGCTCGTAATGTTTTAAAATTTTGTATCCGTAAGCTTTTCGCAAATTCTGAGTAAATCACAAAGATTACGAAATTCAAAAGGACAAAAAATATTAATAATACTTGAGAGATCTGTCATATTTCCATTAAAACTTCAAATCACCTAAAGGAACTTATTTGTAACCACGAAATGGAACGTTATTTTTAGTATGATGAGGTAAATAAGTCATAACGTTTACTCATAGGATCGTAACTAAATTTAAAGGAACAATTAACTGATGGATAAGGTGAGGTGATAGGTTGCCAGCCTCACAGCTCGGGCGCCTAGGTTCAAACTCCAGTAGTAGTGAAGATTTTCAGGGGTAACCCGATCAGCTGTCCAAGACCGCGTTAAAGGATGTCAACTCGTGGTCTGCATAGTACCTTTCGTTAGTAGCAGGTAAAAGTCAACACCGGGTTTCTCTCCACCCTTCTCTTGTACAACGCAAACTTATTTGCCTTAGCTGCTAGTAGACACGCCATCAATCATAACAATATACATGAATTTTTTAGAGAGCGTTCACCATTAAATTAGACAGTCACCTACACGTTTCATGCATTTGTTAATGAGACACTTGTGCTGCAATTATAATATTAATTACCCATTGGGTAACGCTGCAGTTCCCACTATATCCCGGGAAACCCTGCGTCAGAGATATTTCACCTGTTAATCCTAGCCGCAACCTTACCGCAGTGCGTAACAGGGGAAAGATCAATTACAGTAATTGCGTTCATTTCACACTGTTTCATTAATTAAACGAAGATTTGCAAATCTGAGAGCGAGATCACCGCTAACTCCAACAATCTTGAATTCCTGAAAATTCTTACACTAAAAAGTACAATGAATTTACTCGTTAAAATATATAAACTGGTACTGTATAAGGTCAGAACTGACTATCTGGATTCTTGGTGATCCTTTTTCATGTTGACCCCGGTCGATGTTTCGGTCTTCGCCATCATAATGGCTAGATATGAAAAACAGAACGAACTAATATTTGAAATCGTATTTTGTTAGAAATCATCAAAATAATATCAGTTATTAGTTAATTATATTGTTCAAATCAAGCCCTAACGACATTTAAATATTAAAGCGAAACGTAAGCTTCTAAAATGAATGATCAAAACACTTAGTTATCTAAGTCCTTAAGTAATGTGACCTTTATACTATCCCGTCAAAACATGACTAAAATTTAGTTTTTTTGTTCAAGATGTATTCGTATCTTTTCTTATTTGAAAGGTAATCCAGGATTATCGTGGCCACTAATAAAATTGTGGATATACGACAGGAATTTGAAGAAAACAAGGAGTTACAAACTACGTTGAAATAAAACAACTATTTTAATTTCCAGAATCGACAGATTTAACCCTGCTGCACCCCATTGAAAGTATCTTTCGTTTTAAATCATGCCTAACTTATGTTCAGTACAGCAGATGATATGAAAATTTGAATGCAAAGGTACATAACGAATTTTTAACGGATGAAATGCAAAGATTAGACTTACCCGCACTACAAATAACAGTTTTTTTTCTGCCGCAAGTTTAACGAGTGGAAAGGCTCTCTCATCTCTTCCATTCATCGACGTATTTTAGCGATAATCCCAATCCGTGATATAGCCATGGATATAAATCGAGTCATGATAAGAAATTTGAGGAAAAATAGTTATTTTTAGAATTGAACCAAGACGTTGAGTTCTTGACGAAGTGGCAGTTCTGTTTAATCGATTCCTTTAAAGTGGATATCCTTCCCACGCAGCGTACGAGTGAAAAGTCAAGCATTTACAAATTAATAAATAGTAAACAGCATGTTAGTAATATTAGAATGCCTTACCGAGTTAAAAGCACGATTATTTTCTCGAAAAGATTATCGATTCCTTTATAATTCATTCCAATGGTTTCAAAAAGTCTTCTAAAAGCTGCACCAACATGCACTGATGTGCATCAAAATTTTTAGTGAATAGAAAACCTACGCTTATTGTTAGATATGGGCCGGGTGTATAACCAATGGGTAAATGGATATTCAAATCTATCATGTATTGGGTAAATTCTCAGATGAGGGTATTTATGAGGATATTATGAGCGTTAGCAGTGATAATAATTCATTTTAATTTTAGGCGATATATTAATCACAAAAGAAATTTGGATGGGTCACAATGTATCTTAAAGAGGACATAACCCCACCCAACTATGTATGCCATTCTTGAATAACACCCATTCCTACAAACAATCTCCACGCATGCAATCCGCTTTTCTTTATTTCCTTTTACTTTCCCTCCAAATACCATCCCAAACGCTACGCTTATAAACCTTAGTTATCATTTGCTAAGGATAAGATACCTCCTTTACTTCGAACACCATGAAAAACAGTAAAAATTCATTGGAAAGAAATATGAAGTTAAGTTGCAACAAAAATCTTATCCATCGCATCGTTTCGATTAATATCACATATCATTATCACACCTCAACGACGAAAAATGAGAATGTTTTGAACTGTAAAATATATTAAACACGACAGCCGATTCCGCACCGATAGTAGATTACTAGTAAGCCAAAACTGATAACGTCAGAGATTGACCAATTTATGTTAGGCTATGACGATACACTAAAATCGAAAGGTACCAGTTCAATAAAATCTACAAAAATTAAGTAGAATGATCATTCAGAAAGTCTCCAAGATCCCACGAAGTCGGTACACCTTCCATCGAATTTTAATGTAATACATAACCCAAAACAAAAATACTAATCTATACCCCTCATATGCCATGTCGGTGCGAGAGTTGGACAACCGCAACGACTTACTTGGACTTGGACGAAATTTGACCTTTTAACCCGGTGGAGAACCCGATAAAATAAATAACCCAAAGGTAAAATCAACGACTCAAGGACGTCAGGACTCCGTGTTTCGCGCATTCGTGATATGAAGAAATATTTCTCTTTTTTACGTGGTAGACTCCGTGAAATCTACCACCACGCATTTCTTACATGAATTGCGAGAAGTATACACCAAGGATGATCGACAAATAAAAGTACGTTTTTTCGTTCCAGAACAAGGGGTAAACTTGTGGACTTACGTAGACTTTGACGTCCGTGGAAACAAAAATAATGAAAAGATGTTTTTTCCGTCACACTAGGTACAGCTGCTGACTTTCCACAGTAGAAGGATCATAAATAGATGCTGAAAAACTGATAACATAAAATGCCTTATTTAAAGCTCTGAAGCGATTACAAAACCATGTAACACAATTAGGGGCGTTTCAAAGATATATTTAAACAAAACAAACCTGTAATAACAATAGAAATCAAAAAGTGTCAGCAGTTTCCATGAACTGTTAAAACTAGATGCCATATATATAAAAAACGATCAGTAGAATATTAGAATATGATGCAAATTAAATGATCTTAGGAATGCTTTTTTGTTGTCCGTTAGTTTTAGACGATAAAAATGGCATGAAAACAAAATAAATTAGCGTCGCTTTTGGCTTCAATGTATTTTGTTTCACTGTGTCCAACAAGTCTGTATAGTATATTTCTTTACTTCGATGAACGTAAGTTTTCAGACAGGGTCATCCAACGAGAATAAAGAGAACCTAAGACATGGTCCTCCAAGGAGACTACTTTCAACCCAGAAAAATTGTTTAGAAAACCACGTCAAGCAGTCATAAATTCAAATATAGACTCGCTATTATACTCCAATCAACTCCTTTACACCTAGTCACTTCATCCTTTAATTCAGGCGTAAAAAAGAAATGGATATCAAACGAAAGATGATCGACAAAAATTAAGCAATATTGATGAAAAAATCAGAATTCAAAGAAGACCGATAAGGAAACTGATAGGAAAGCAGATTCGCATGGATCATTTTACAGTCATGAGGGCTCGGGTTCGATTCCTTGGGCCGAAAACATTTTTCAGAGGATGGCCTTTTCCTGCTTGATAGCTCCAAGGACAGCTCTCCGTCCGTCGAATGAGTTGCTAAGCCGTGATCCTATTAGAGCCTCTCGTTAAGTGCTTGCTGACGCAGGTGCCAAATTGCCTCCACGCGTCCTTCCTAAAATGCATAAATAATATTATCCGGCGGTCGCTAGCGCTAAATGTCACACCATATCATAAACGCAGTCTCGTGGAAATCGAAAGGACATCGCGCGTTTGAAAATAAAATATCGAAAGATGAGAGGAATGTTTCAACTTTCCTACCAACTGTGGGATGTTTCGAACCTGCCGCGTGAACGGCGAGAAAGTTTACGTTAGTTGCCATGGGAAAGAACTGGACCAAGAATCGAACCACATGCATCTGACTTTCCGCGATAAAATCGCAAAGAAAAAGTTGCCCATAGAATGAAGAAACCTGGATAGCGGAGTGGTATACGAAGTACCACAAAAGCCAAAGGTCGGTAGCTGGGTTCGAGTCCATGGGAATATTTACCCATGGAAATTGATATGAATACGAAAACTAGTAATTGGTTCTCATCGGCGTGCAATTGAAAGAGACCATTGGGTAATAACAGGAGGTAAGTCATTGGTATTTAATTTATCCTCTGAGGTTTGGAATTTAAGCCGTTACACTGATAAGCGTTGCAGTAGTATGACAAGAAAATGAGAATAAAAAATTATTATTTCTGAATAAATATTCCAATGGTATACCTCTAAGACCACTTCATAATCATAGCCTTAATCCCATGCCTTCACATAAAATAATTCTTTATACACCATCAACTCCTCTCATTAGCACTCATGATGTTAAAAATAAATTGATTACAGAATTTTTAATAATTCAGAATTCAATTCCCTGATTTGCACGAACAAGAAGAATATCCCATCCGATATGAAACAGCTTTTCTAGCCATGCGCAATCAGAAGACCAATATAAACTTGAGCGCATACATGAATAAAAATTGAAAAAGAGGTATTTCTAATTAAATGACACACTGGGTCCATCCTAAAAATTGTGAGGATGGATATTTTCGCGCTTTCTAGCACAGGAATTGAGTTAGTCCAATATCGATGGGCATTCACTTAAACGAACGAATTGTTAGAGGCACTTGACTTCCAGGCAAAGATGCACTAGGACGACTCTCAAATTGACAGAAAATGTGCAGTCTATGCATAATTTCGAGTGTTTCATTTCCCGATGACCAGGGGCTTCGATCGGAAAACTTCACCAACGTTGAATAAGGATTATTTCCATAGCCTTCCCCGGTAGTGGCGATCTTATCATTACCACCGATAAGTTAGGATTACCATAGATAGGATAGGACTTGGAATGTTAAATCACGAAACCTGATAGATCCGTTGACCTTAGAAGCATATCCAACCATGGATAACAATTATCCTCTACAGGAAATTGAATGAGTGGCAAACAATAAGGCTGAGACTCTCCTTCGTGTAACCTTAAATACATGCATTATTTATGATGCAATGCTCGTTATCGAGGACATATTTTGACGAACAAGAACCACCTTTCACAGAGTGAATATTTAAAAAATCCAAAAACGAATTATGACTTCTATTGACTTATCCGCAAAATTAGGAAATCGACATAACCACATACGCGTGTTTGGTTACTTTCAGGAAATCACAAAAATCCACTGAAGTTTCGTGAACAATTATTTCGCCTATTTCAGTGGATTTGCGTACAAGTGCCAATTATTCAGCACCTGAAAGTGAGCATGAAGCATAGGCCAGACATGATTTCGGAAATATTTTGCTTCCTTGGTGAATATGTTCTGAGTTTCGATTTATACTAAATCAAATGTTGTAGAAATTTGATATTATTTGTAGCGAAATCAGTTGAAATATTCTGGTGGTTCTCGATTGCAGAAAACTAGATATATTTTATATTTGAGCCGATCCCTTTCCCGTGAGCATAAGACTGAGACGTAGGAAGCTCGGCCAAATGTACGGGATCTGAGGTGGCAAACTTCGGTTGAAATGCGAGAACCAAATCCATTTCCGAATAAGGGGCTCGCTGGGGACTGAATAACCAATGAGTAACGACAACCGATTCGGGCATTCGCCAAGCGTGCATGTTCATGATACTTAGCAATCAAAAGCCAGGACCTCCATTCATATTTTTACAAAATTTCGTAGCATAAACTGGCCATGGATAAAAGCTAAGCTAACAACCAGAAAAGTGAACCAACCACCACAACCATGAAGTGGATTACAACGCACCATGTAGATCAGATTTAGAAAGGGCTTGGCGTTTTCTGCACAAAATCAGAAGGATATGACAACAGGTTAGTGGCAAAACTTTCTGAATGATAGAAAAGAATATCATTTAATCCAAATTGCAACAGCATCTAAGCATGCATGGATAATTAATAAGGTATTGATGGAGTAAATAAATGAACCTAGAAGCCGTACATTTGGTTAACATACGTTAACTAAGTTGTGAGCCTTCTCTTTTCAAAAGATACTAGGTTTCTTAAAATTATCGAATCAACTCATGACACTTACCATACGAAATAATATTAAAATAATAAACTATCACGCAAAATGGAAATTGAAACAAAATAAGAAATATCGAAATAGAGAATGTCATCCGTAAATGTTCACACAATTTGGTTCTGAACGATGTCATTGGAAAAAATTTTGAGCAAACGTGAAAGTTAAATTTGGTCAATTCCTGTCATGGAAATGATAATGTATTATAGTCCACGAATAAAATCCATAACCGAGAGTTGGATTGGCCAATAAAATTAAAAATATCTCACGGATTGACAGAGGTGATGAAACTATGAATGGGTAAAAGTAACCATAAAAGCCAAAGCCTTCATTTCTGATAATGGAAGTAAGTGGTAATTCAAGGAAGTTATTGACGCAATTAGGAGTCATAATTTCTCGAGGAATTGCAGAATTATGTTAAAGATAGCGAATAATATCAAGATCTGCGGCGTCAACCTCGTCTACTGGTAGTACCTGGTAATTTCGCGAACTTGCCCTGGTATATTTTTCTCCTTCAGTCTCAGAGGCAAAATTGAATTTCAAACATGCATGGAAGTACCGTAACTGTTGAAGAAGAAAGTTTAATAACAAAAAATGGCCAGGTTGATTTTCGGAAAACATTCCTGTCTCAGAGCCAAAAAGCTCGCTCTAAATCAATCTCTCCAGTGAGCTTGAATAATTCAACTCGACAAGGTCCCAAGGACAGCTCGAAGACTTTCCGCCAAAATTTCGGAAAGCTCGACCTGTCTGCATTGAAATGTAAGGAAAATTCACTACGGTCTCCCTCACACTGATGGATTCAATGTCTACCAAAAATTCGGGTATTTCAGAGAAGGTAATTGCGTATTTTACTTCGAGAATTCGTGCCATTAAATGAGCTAGCATTAATCCATTTTCTGAGACTCGCTGACCCCTCTGCCGTTGGTTAGAATGCGATGTCTCTGCGTATTGCTATTCCGTTTACATCAAGCATTTTCCCATCTGTTAAGGCCGCGATACACGGTGAATGAACATGCTGAATGATCATGCGAATGAAATCATTCGCCGTGTTTAACGAAAAAATTCGCGAATGAACTGCCATGCGCATAATCACAGTCAAAATTTGAACATGTTCTATTTTGCTCGCATGATCCCGTGAATGATGGTATGATCATTCACCGTGTATAACGGCATTTATGCTTGTAGTACATGGTTCCAAACGAAGCTATGATATTTTAATCCATGATATTCCAAATGACCATTGACTCCAAGCAAAATTGGATTATTTGCTTGAACTCATTATCAAATTGAAAAGGAACAAGTTCTTCTGGATAGTTTTCATTTTACCGTGAGTGTGTACAACTGTCGGATCACAATGATTGTAGTTACAAACACTATGAGGTCACTGCGACAAAAATAGAAGACCTAAGTCACCTATAGAACCTAAAATTTGAACACTACTAATCCTTCAATCAGCTGACGTTACTGAAGAAAGTCAACTCAACACATTCCTGCTTACTCAAGGTGGAAACTGCACGTAAAAATCAATTCTGTTTCAAATTATTCGTTTAGCTTTTAAGATAATATCCAATGGTTATATTCCATTAGGCATTTCATGAAAATCTGCGATTGCTGACGAAGCATATGAAAACTCTTAATCCTGCGAAATGTAAGCAGCTGCAACGGGTGGTCACAGTAACAATAATTATGCAGTAGTGAAATTATATGTAAAACTGAAAAATGACCGTAAAACTATGAACAACGAACTTAATGTAGCATAAAATCCTCCCAACGGGTGTACAGCTGTACATAGATAGCTTCAAGAGCACTATAACTGCAAGAAGCAATAACATCGGCTTCTTGAATATGATCAAATGGTGAGGAAAAGAACGTACAATTTGAACGTGAATTCACGATCCTGTACAAGCACCTCCGCGGAAAAGGATGGAAAATAAAATAAAATAGCTCTAATACGTATAATTCACTCCTCTAAAGTTATGCACTAAACATATCAGTGATAGGCGGATCTGGGGAGGGGGGATCACGTGGGCACGTGCCCCCCTGAGACCCTTAAAAATATGCAAGATTTTTAATACGGTCCCACTATCATTGCGTTCGTTTCGTATTACAAGGTATCCTTGTGCCCTCCCAGAACAAAATCCTGGATACGGCCTTGCTTGTGCCCCTCCCAGAAAGAAATCCTGGATCCGCCCCTGATGCTAGTTACAAAATATGAAATTATCATCATTGAGCAGTTGAGGAATAAGGAATTTAAATGTAAATAGCACAATAATATTCAATCTTGTATTGAAAACGACATAAAGTATGAAAGGAAACACTTTTTACAAATTAGAAAACATTTTTAATATGATGCATCACACCCGCTCAACTGGTTGTATTTAGCCTATTTCCGGTGAATTACACGATAAAACTTATTTTTAAATTGAAGCTATTACCTTGAAAACTTCATGGTACGGTGCAAATTAATTACACCACTTCCAACGTTTCAAATATAGAAGTGTTTCATCTGAGAAAATATTGGCAATACATTACAAAATTTTGGCTACAGGCAAACGTTACGAGAGTCAAAAATATAAAATCCAGGAAATTTCAAGATAATACCTTAAGTTTAAAACAAGCAATACACCGCAAAACTAAACCGCTGGAGCGAGAACGATGCGTCCTCTTGAAACTTAATTTCATTCGAAACGAAAGGAATTAGACAAACATTGCCACATCCCAAATTCCATCAAGGACTTTCACCCTGGTCGCCCCAAAATGATTTCATGTTCCTAAATCACCTGTAAGGGTGCAATATTTGTCCTGGCGCACCGCAAATAGAATGCAGACGAGCGTCCCAGACCACTCCTCCCAAACCGGGAGTAGCGCACGTGAATCTCTCACTCCGCTGAGATTGGGCTGGGGAAAGAACGTCAGGAATCTTTCATAACCACGTATTTCGGGACAAATAAAGACGAGTTTCGTTCGCAAACTTGACAAAAGACGGAGAAGCAAATACTATCGTGGATGTCGCCAGTCAGCACCAGATGTCAGCTGCATCGCCAATACGTTCTTCAACATGAGTTGTAAACACCATCGGAGAAAAACATCAGGTACACCGCGCCATCAGTAAATATAAATCAAAAGGATGTTCAGAAGACAACATAAAATAGAGAAAATAGGGATCGAAAATTCGGGATTCGTTTGTACTCGCATTTCCTTTACATGTTGATAAGTAGAGGACTATTTCAAGATGTAAACATTAATTAGATCGAGATTACCTTTTGATGAGCTTAAGTTAGCCTTTAAAAGAGAAATCTTTTACTTTTAATTAAAGTAGGACAGTTTCCATATCATAACTAATTTAACAAATTCATTGTTGTGAGGTTATAAATACATGTAGAGCCTCTCCATAACTTGAATTATTTTAGGTAAAACATCTGCGTGCGTCTTGTAAAGCAAACTATTTCTAGATCAAGCCGGTTCACTCAAAAACAGCTATGAATGTATCAAAATCGATCATATACCTTGTTGACAAGTTTCCTATGCCACCTAAATTGACACTATGCCAAATGATAGCCAATTTATACTCGAAGAAGGTAGTAATTGTTCAAGCGAAACCCGCTAACACTGCTAATGCTTATTTATGTGACGTATTTATTATTATAGATACATTTATTAGCTTCCGCTCTAACCGTGGAAACTTACAAATATTTACTGCTTTAGCAGAGAGGATGAGGCGGACATAACATTTTATCAAAACCGCCGTTACTGCGAATGCCCAACAGCTCTGAAGGTGACACAAAGAGAACGAGTTGATAGTGAGTTTTCCTGGTTCTTTCTAGAGTTTCAGAGAGGTAAAACGCGAAAGTAATGGATGCATGATGTCTCTTCCGCTGATACTGCTCCGAAGACGTCAATTGAAAATCTCACTCGATTTGTATCACAATCAACATTTATTGAAAAGTAGTAACAAAGTACCAAACAATTGCAAGAACAGTCAAATTTGGTAGACATACACATAAAACGAACGTAATTAAATAAAAACCCATGTCTAAGGTAAGGTATTGCAATAGAGGATGAACTTACTCTATTGGTTAGAAATGAAGTGTTCATCTCTTTTGCTTGAACGTACTTAACCAAGGTCTAGCCCAGTTTTCCCGTTGATGCATATAAATTTGTTTTGTGTTCTACAAAGAAACGTAATCGGCCCCTTTTTGATCATGATAAATATTAGTGACCTCTGCTCCCGAATTAGCAGTAAAATACGTTTATTTGCAGAAGACGCTGTCATCTATCGCGAAATTAGTGATCACTCTGATTATGAAATTCTATCATCGGATTTAAACAACGTTCATTTGTGGAGCCATGAGTGGGGACTCGTACTTAATCTGAACAAATGCATGTCGGTGCATTTTTTGCAGAGTTCGTCCAACTTTAACCACGTTTATGGTGTGGATGGTATTAACAAAAAGACGACAGACAAAAGGAAGTCCCTGGAGTTGCGATAACCTCGAACCTATCGCGGGGAACACATGTAAGGAAATTTTGCGGCATATCCCCGAAGAAACTAGGATTCGTCAAGCGTATTGTGGGAAGATTTTCGGATGAGAAAGTAACAGAAAGGCGCTATTTCGCACTCGTCCGACCGCACCTTGAATATGCAGCGAGCGTATGGGATCCGGTGAGGAAAGACTTAATCCGCGAACTGAATAAAATGCAAAGGAAGGCTGAGCGGTTCGTCAAAAACTGCTACGGGCGTATAGACAGCTTTACCCAATGTTCAGCGAATTAGGTTGGGAGCCGCTGGAGACTCCGAGGCTGCGCGCAAGGCTTAGATTGTTGGAACAATTGAGAATGGATATCTTTAAGAGCGACACTGGTAAATTAGTACTAGAGCCCCACTATATTTCCAGGTCCGGTAGAAGCGATAAATTAAAAGAGATATTTTGCCGAACGGATAGATATGCGAATTCCTTTTTCATTTGGTCGAGTTTGTACACGAGTGTTTTATTGTTCCATTTTCCAAAGTAAATTTCGTCCAATATACCTCAGCAGTGACTTTCGCCGCGAATACGACTGTCTTTCGGTCGACATAACGCTGTAAAGAGCCGAAAACATAAGGCAAGCAACCGGTTAAAAAAACTGATAAATGAGCGCGTGTGATATGTGCAATTATGTTTATTCATGTTCACTGATAATTACTGAAGAGTTTAAAAAAAAAATTGAAGCGAAAATAAATTAATAACCAGCGATATAGCCGCAATATTTAGGAATTGCATGAGAAAATGGCTTCGAGTAGACATTGGATTTTCAAATATCGACGAAACCTTTACATCCGCGGAACAATTAATACCTACAAATACTTGATAAGAGACAAAATAACAGCACTAATTTTAGTAATTCCAGTACATATAAAACGAACGATTAAGAAACCACTTACGCATAAAATTTAAGTCATATCCTGGTGGAAGAGTCCCTTGGATCAGTCAAAAACGGTAAAAGCTCCCTCAAACGGTGGGCTCCGATTCTCAAGAAATTTAGAAAAACATTAAAGATGCATACCCCATCGTATTCGTCGGATCTTTTGAGCTTATATGCAGAATACTCCCGTAGAAACACTCCAATTCCAACCTTCCTCTCCAACTCTGACGATTTGGTACGACAAACGAAAGCCCACGTTATTAAATATTTACGCCCGAGCAAAGTTGGCACGGTATTTCACAACCCCCACTGGGTTATTCGGAACTTCAGCCCACGTTGGTCCGATGTTCTGAACAAATATAAAAGGATCTGAAAAAATCTATTATGATAAAAATAAATTGAAAACGCTAAAATAATGACATCTATCGCTTTACGAGAAAATTATCACATAAGAATATTTCTTTTGTGTTTAATTGCCGATTCTGAGACGACATGATCAGGGATGACATGATAGGTTACGGCCTTTTAACTATTAAGACCTACAATTTTTTAATTTACAAATGATCCCAATTTTACTCCTCTTTCCCCCGCTTCCCGTCATGTTTCGCTCTATCACGGCTTGCAGCAGCCTCTTCCCCGGTTTTAAATAGAAAATTAAGAAGGCTCGAATATTTCTACTTACTGTTAGCGGTAAAACAACGAAGTTCTTTCTTCCACGGAGAGTTAAGTGGGAAATGGGGAAGGTACATGAGATAATCTATTCCCACGATCGAAAATGGTTCAATTCGCCGAATGATGTCACGTGGAATCCTAACTACGGCGTCGCGTACAAAAAAGCTATTGATTACATGGGAGATTCTATTGCCCATATCTTAATGGGAGAAATTTAGCATATTACCTTAATTATTTAGCAAACCATTACTCTTAATAAACCAAGGGTATAACAGACAAAAAAATAAATAATTAAAAAAAGTGTCATTGAAACGCAAAATAACCAATACGCGCAGCGTAATACTGATAATTAGCACTGGTTTCAACATAGGGACTGCTGATTACGAATAATTTATAATAAGTTCATTTGAAACAGGAAAAGACGTTCTTACCAACAATATTTCTTCACGCTGTTATTTTCCTTCGATGATTAATTTTCCAGAAAAGTTCGTCGAAATGTAAACACAGGTCACTTTCCGGACAGGAAACTTTTCATAAAGAGTAATCCCTAGATGCTTCGATAAAAAATAAATTCTTTCATTACTAAAGGAAAAAATGGAGAGCGGAATTATTACGTGACAAAGAATATACGGCATAGAGTCATGAAAATTCAAGCGCATCAGCTAGCTAGTGGTTAAGCACTTGGCACGCATTTGGGAGTTTATTGTTCGAATGGACACGAAGGCTGTTTTCCTTCAAGGAGAAGGTAACTTCTTGGATGTGTATTAAGTAAACATATAGCATGGTTCCCACTCAAACTAAAATGTAAAATTCACGATTTTTTCCAGGTTTTCACGGTCTAGATGTCGTCAAATTCACGGTTTTTAGATAAACCATGTTGGGCAGAAATATTGATCGCGTAACGATCATCGGCCGCAGGTTAACTAAAATGTTAACAAACGCGACAGACGCCGTGAATGCAAACGCAGCAATGAAAGTGCTATCTCTCCTGACGTCACATATCGTTTGCAAAATTCAGCTCTGGCTAAAGGTTGCGAGTGGGAATATGGAGGGACCAGGGTGCCAGGGAAATTAAGAAGTGTCTGCATTTTCGCCAGGGTTAATGAACACTTTGGTTACCAGTCTGGCTTTGGTACAGGCTTAAGGTCAATGTGTCATCACGGCACACGGACAAATAATTGCGCTTAGAATATACGTATGCAGAAAAATGCGAGGACAATGTCTGCGCATGACTGACCTTGAAACATGATCGACATATCAATTTTTCTTTTGCTCTTCCAATCGTAGTTATAAAACCAATTTTGAGAGATTTTTAAGGTTATATGACGAAATTCATGGCTTTTTCCAGGTTTTCTTCCCGGCAGACGAAATTCACGGCTCATTCACGGTTTTAAGGTTTTCACGGTCGAGTGGGAGCCCTGTATAGTTAAACCACTTAGTTTTTGATGTGACTGAATAAAAAAGTATGTAATTGGAAATCATTATCGGTTCACAGATATTCAAGTCTTATACTTTAAACAATATGAAGCTCAAATTCACCGCAACATCAACAATAAATGATTCGGTTCCACCTTCCGCGGTAAGCGGTCATCTATCAGGAATTGATTCTATTTTTTACTGTTAGCCAATTTGCTAGCATTTACCGCGCGCCGTATGTTGTGGACAGATACAACAAAAGTTCGACGTAAACTTTACGCAGTTATGGTTGGGATGGAGGGACATAAATCACGATGAGTATTCGGTTCGATCACACGCAGGTATGAAAGTAGCTTACTGTTGTTGTTGAAACCATGCAGAGAGAAATGCCTTCTTACCTTTCACCATTCATCTTCTATCGCGTTTGCCCACGACTCATTACGAGACGCGACAGTGTAAGAAAGAGGGGGGTACGGCGAGAAGTAATAAGTCACGAAATGGAAGTTAAAGAGAAAAAAGAGAAATAATGACGCGAGAAACGGTGTCAAAAGAACAACAGTTTCCAAAGCTTTGCTGTGACAACATATCCGAAGAAGTTTTCTGAGAAAAAAAGCAGATTAATTCAGAACTCCTAGTCAACCAACTACCAACAGGTTCAACACATTTACTTTTGCGAAGCGAAGTTCCTTGCAGTTCTACGATCCGGGCTTAATGCAACATCATCGCGTGTTGAAAACGTAGAGTAAGTCCTAAATTATAACATAAATCTACCGGGCAGTCGATTCATATGGATATCCTAGCACAGGAATATGGAATAGAATTAATCATTTTAATGTAGCTGGTACATTTGCAGGATAGGTATAAACAGCAGGGTTTTGATATTTATTCTAACTTTCGAGAGATTATTCCAAAAAATATCGTCGGTCAGTCATTTGTCATCCTATATGTTAAAATAAAATCCCACACTACGCAATTACAATCAATTTCAAAATAATGCAATAAATGACATCCGGAAAATAATACAAAAACAACTAACAAAGATACGACTCGAATTGCGTACTAAATCCATGTTTAGCCTAAGTATATTACCGGAATAAATTCAATTTTCCACGCTACTAAAGTTGCTCCAAACCCCTAGCAAAAGATAATTGTTCTAATGTTAAAATACGTCTGTAACACAATTTCCGCATCTCCAAAGTTTGAACTGCATAAACATTTTAGGTTTTGTATTAAACTCTTTAAATAATTAATTGTGCACCGGAATGAAGTCCATTCAAAACGCTGGGAGTTACGCGGAAATTACTGTATTCACAGTACGGTAGTCAAAGTGGTAAAAGATTTATGCTAATACCACTCGAGCAGGTCAAGTGTTATTAACATAAAATTAGTATGATGAGATAGTAATTAAATACAACAGTAAAAATAAGAGACACGAAAATAAATATTTCTATTTCTCGGGAAAGACATACAAGCTAACCGTGCGACTGCACTCTTCGATGGCTGGCAAGTTCGACAACCTCTGCCGTAATCGGCCAACTCAACACGCTATTTCTGAGAGCGATAGTAAGGCTTCTTGACTATCTCCAACCCTTTCGTAAACCTTCGATACAATAAACGGGTTTCGATTGCAGAGAACAAAGCCATTATTAAAGACAATATTCACGCGGTATGGTTTCCCTGGAATGCAAGCAAGAGGTGTCCATTTATTTTCCCACTTCACTGCAAATGACAACAAGCTTGTTCTTCATTGAGCCTCCACAGACTACGAATTACAGCTTTCCGAGCGATGATCTCTATAAAAAAACGAAAAGTAAGCACACAAGCTGCGTTGAAATAAAAAGATAATTATACATTTAGTATAAATTAAGAGGATTGGCTAATTTCATTTATTTCCCCAATCCTTCTCTGAGTTTATGAGTCAGTTTTAAGAGATACGCCACGCAAGTCTTTAAATTGTAATCGGCAAGCAGTAAGAATTTATTCCCGCTATTTATCGTTAATATAACATACACTCATAAGGCAGCGCGTCATTTCATCAGTAGGAAGAGGAAAATCTCTCCATTATCGAAACATTACGGCGAGGGAAATAAGATAAAACATTATGAGTAAGAAATGATAATGTGAGTCGTAATTGATTTTTACGCTGAATAAAGTCCACAGACCAGTGGATAGAAATGCTGGATAAAGAACCTTATGGGATTGTCAATGTTTTGGTCAAAGTGGTCTCCCAAAGCACCCCCATTCCGGCCACACTTCGTTTCGCTACACGCTGGAAACCAGTGGTGCCCCCTCCTGATATTTACAACCTTCTTGCGCCGTATCAACTAAAAGAGCTATACCTCAACTTAGAAGTTAGAAAACTTCATTTCTCCATGTACTGAAAGCGAATTTAAGGGAGCTAGATTCGCTTTCTCATTCAGGGGTATAATTTATCAGCAGAAGCTAACAAGTTCGCAATGTTTCCAAATTATGTTGAAGCACAGAAACGTTTGATCACAAATGTTATACCTATTCAAGGCGGGCGGGCTATTAATGCTCACGAAATTAAACTCGATCAAGGTTTTCTCTAAAGCGTGGAAGAGAACTTCCACGACACGTTTTCCCCCATTCTAAAGTAAACCTTATGAAAACTAAAAATGCAGTCATTCGCGAGGGCATAATTCTTATTTTTCATGGATTGATCTGCACTCAAACAATATTTTCCAAATATTTATCGATTACGTAAACCAATGAAAATTCAACTGTGTCAGCAAATCAAAAAAATAATTCCACGGGAATCAAAAACAAGGATAATATGTGAAAAAAATTTCGTTTACCAAGCCACTAACGAGTTACCACCTTCATTACGCATTACTCCCGTCCACGACAATTCGTCAGGTATCGAACCTTGGTTCACTATACTATTGGTAACCAATAAAATTATTTCGGAAAAATCTAAACAATTGGCATTTTGTTACATAAATAAAAACAACACGAAAACTTCTTGCAAGAAATTATGCCCTTCTCTTCCAAAGTTAACTTCCATTAACATGATCCTCCTCCTCAGATGTCATGAAATAATGTTACGAGGAAATCTTGGAAAATTTTTCTCTTTAATTTCGATACGAAAATTTCCTCAACTTTGACCAGCGAAAGGTCCGTCAATTCTGCATGGTATTGACGGCAAGTGAAGACTAATATCCAACGCCGCAGCAGGGAGAGGGACGAGAGGTCGGTACACTAACTGTGCACAGTATCACCAAACTACGTCATTACAGGAAGCCAAGACATCTCCCTTTTGGAGTGAAGGCATCTAGGGATTCCTGTATGGAGACAGAATTGTGCCCTTGATCCGGGTGGAAGATTGAGAATCCTTCGTGGATGCTGTGTGACGGTGAACAACGATCATACATCACCTAATTTCTGACTACCATTCCCTACCACTATGAACTTCAAAACTGAAGCTTTTTAATAATCTTTTTGCCGATACTGGAACCAGTCTCCGGTGATTTTGCTGGAACGACGAGATTTCCACGTACCCATTCTGTCCACCAGTAAATAAAGGTTGTTCATAAGACAAATTGCTGCAAATCGAACGATCAATCATGCAACACAAATATCTTAGATTAAATGAATTATAAAAGCAACCGGGCAGGGAATTCACAGCTTACGTAGCGAAATATATCGTTTCATGCAGCCAAAAACGTACAAAAATATTAATTTCCTACATTCGACTTCTTCACTCTCCTGTAAGTCGTTCTCAGCGTGAAATCACGAAGAATAAAGACAATAAATTTCTATAAAATACACCAGGAAGTGTTCCAGAATTTTCACTTAAACATAAAACCCATAAATATTTCAAATACAGCATAAATAACTAAGAAATTGATATCAACCAGAGTATATATCTAATGCATACATATTAAGCATAATTAATAAAATATCAAATTGAAGAGAAATATTTCAAGGAAAATGAATCCGAATTCAATGACATAAACACACAAGTATACCCTTAAGATATTGGGACGCACATTATAAAAATAAAAAAGATTCAGAAATAAAAGATTTACCATTAATATGATTCAACGAACAGAAGTCTTGGAAACATATGCGAGACACCAACGACCACTTATAAGGAGGAATCCTTGAAAAAGGATAAATAAAACTCAAATATAGATAAATAAATAGAGATTAAATGATATAACCTATCTCCAGTTATTTCAGTAACCCGACTGCAAGGATTCCGACTGGGCGTAATAACCAGCGTTGATTCGAATATAAATATCATTTACAATTCGAGTTAATGGTCTTGTGAATGAGAAAAATACCTCTATGCCTCTTTCGTGTCACCAAATATTTATTGAAAATATTAAATGAGGTCACATGAACGCCTTAATCCATACGATCACTCGAATATAAAATAAGACCAAATGAGGAAAAACATAACGCAAAAAGGTGGTGGCGAAGTTGAATATTGCCGACAAAATCGCAAAAATGAATTCTAGAGCTCGGGCCTTCTGAGAGGTAACTAGGGCATGGAACTCTGTAGAATGCTGTAGACCTTAAATTAGATACAGAATATTCATACTCACCTGTAAAAACTACCCCCAAATTGTAATGCTTTACCACAGATTCTAGAGAATATTTCACTTATGCTCTAGAATTTGTCTCTTGGTCACTATTTAAGTCATAGGTGTAAGGTTCAGTGGCACAGCGAGAGGGGGGTTTTGGGGGATAAATCTCCCCCCCCCCCCCCCGAACTCACAGAAATTTTTAAGTTAAATCTACTTTACTTAATTGAATTAATATTGCTTATAGAATAGTGTGAGGATTAATAAAATATCCCTCAGAAGACCGTAAAAATCACCATTTTGAACCATTTATCTCAAATTTTCCGGCGAAAAGCCCCTGGCGGGTATGCAATACCCCCAACCCGCCCCGTATTAGTTGCGCCTGAAACACCGCCTAGCCTTAATTCCTAGTTGCGCCCCTGGTAACGTTAAAGAGTGAAGTTGACGGTAAAAATTCGAAAGATACGGTAATGACTCGATCAAAAGTGCAAGTCATCATCTATTAGAAAGAAACACCCTCAAGAAGAATCCTCATTGATTCGAAACATTATTTCGATAACAGTAACCAATCTAAACAAAAATAAAGATACAGACTAGTGAGTAATTGGATCATCACAATGAAAATATAACCATTGGCGAGATAAACGGCCACCATGTGGATCACAATGACTACTATCGTCTTCGAGTATGAATAAGAAAACTCAATAGTTTTCCTTTACTTTCTTAAAACAATAAATTACAAGGTCTCCGGCTTCACCAAATTAAAAAAAATGAAGATGTCAGACAGCATAAAAATACCACGCATACGAACACATAACTCAAATAAAAAGTGACGACAAAGTCGGCATCATCAAGGCAATTGGTCGCCTTTAATTTGACATTCAATCAACAAAAAGTGAAGGGGACAGGCCTTGTGGACGTAAAGTGTCCCAACGTAGTTCTAACGTTCACACAATCTTTTTGAAGGCGGTTCGAAGGCGACAAAGTGGTAGTTAGGAAATATGGAAGAAAAAATCAAGGGAATGGGAAGTATTTAAGAAATATAAATAAACAATTCTCAAAACTGGAGCATTCACAGTTTAATTTCAATTATCAAAAGGACTCACTTTTCCCGCTAGATCGATCGCATTTTAGCGGCGCATTCCTAGTTTAAAACGCATTATTAAATAATATAATAGTACACCATATACCACACTTTCCAAAACATCAAATATATAAACTTTACATCGGAGAGACTTTCAAATTTGAGATACAGTCAAAAGTTGGCAATGGTAAACTCCATGCATTCTGAAAATTTCAATACGACAGCAGATGTTGAAAACAGGTGACATGTTACCAAAAAAGACCGGTCGAACAGAAGTGATAAGTACTCTAAAAATACGCACACGGATAGACAACAGGTGGGAGAAAGGTAAAATAAAAAACACCCATTTGCTTTTCCCGATTTTCCCGAGGAATTTCTAAAGTTTTCTGAGGGTGCTTGCTGCTGAATTGTACCACGCCATATAAATTACGCTGTACAAAGACTTCACTCCGGAAGTACCGTAATTGACGGCATAAACGACGGACCCTTATTTCAGTATGGCACGCACAAGAAAAAAGTCCTCGCGAAGGCGCGGCACACCATCAGCTTAATTTTTAGATCTTATACTATTTTATATCTAAAGTTAATTTATTTTAGATCTTACACTATCGCATAAATCGGAGGGGTTCGATCGTATGAAATACGATCTTGCTCGTTCGTTACGTCGCTCTTAACTCCTATATCGCGATATCAGAAGCGAGATAAACGATGGTAATTACGTTCTTCAATTGAATTATACATAAATTTACTCATGCAGGTCAAACCTTCACATATAAGACCCAGGTGATATTTTTGAGCCATTGTTTCGGAAAAAGGTGCGTCTTATATGCGGTTAAATACGGTAATCACATAATGGAAGGAATTTTCTTCAGGGGGAAGATTCGGCATTCAAAAGGCTACGGAATATGGAGGAGAAAGGTAGTTAAATACGATTACAGAGCAGATAAAATACAAAGCAGAGAAAATACAAAGCAGAACTTTGCTCCCGCGCAACAAAAACTCCACTCCCAAAAATTTGCGCTCACGACGGAGCTATGAGAGCCACGAAATTGGCAAAGCAGAAAACACATTCCAAACGTATGGCGAAACAGGTATGCGCCCGACATTCCAAGACGTGGTCGCATACACTGAAGGGCGTCCGTAACCTATACTAATTTCATCATTCACATAGGAGCTCCAAGCAGGTGTCACAAAATTAGGCAATAAATAAATTCTAGACGCTGGCCCACCAATGACGGCGACAAAAGGACGTGACAAGGACCACCACACCATAATTGGCCAGGGATCCGCAGCGGTGCTTAACACCTATTAAGGCCGTTTTACACGGTACACGGAATTGCGCAGTCTGACGTACGTGTGAAGGCGCAATCAAAATTGCGTGGTGTAAAGGCCGTTTTACACGGTACACGGAATTGCGCCGGTTAGAGCTGCATTAATTTCTAAAATGGCGTGGAATTGCGCGAATGCATGAACGAAATTAGAACAGGGGCTATTTTGCCGTCTCGCATCCACGCATTTTCGCATGTGTTCTAGCAATTCACCGCTTTACACGACGCAATTTTGATTGCGCCTTCACACGTACGTCAGACTGCGCAATTCCGTGTACCGTGTAAAACGGCCTTAAAGCGGTGAATTGCTAGAACACATGCGAGAATGCGTGGATGCGAGACGGCAAAATAGACCCTGTTCAAATTTCGTTCATGCATTCGCGCAATTCCACGCCATTTTAGAAATAAATGCAGCTCTAACCTGCGCAATTCCGTGTACCGTGTAAAACGGCCTTTAGGCAGACGACATGTTTTCAACTGCTCGGAATTCCTGGGTGGGCTTACAAAGGCAAGAGAAGAGAACCTTACGAGGAAAGGCAGAATTGGTATCAAAATTTACACAAATACCGCCCTCCGAACGATAAACAAAACATCTCCTTAATAGAGAGAAGAAAAAAATTAAAATACCAAACTTTGAAGTTAGCTAACGTAGAGTAACAATCAGAAAGTGAATTTCCGCAAAAAAAAAAAACGAAGTACGAGTCCATACTCAGGAGAAATGAAAAGGAACAAAAATTCCTCCTTCCGTTTCGTAAGATCTCGCAGATTTGAGATTAAGATTCCCCACGTAACAACGTTACGTACGAATAATAGCACATAAAGAATACTAAAGAGCTGGAGAAGGTCATTCATAAGAACCATAGAAACGACGCAAATGGGAGTCTTTACGCGGTAGATGGTAACGTGATAAATGATAACGAGATAGGTGATTCCTGAAGAGCCCCTCTTAAATACGGAGTTGGTTATAGGCGCAACCACTTAGATACCGCCCGAAAACAGCTGCCCCGCACCTTCGGGCCATTCCCATGGTACAGGGAAAGGCAGATCATGGATATGAACCAGTAATCTAAACATTACGAGTATTCCCCGGTTTTTCAGTAAACATTACAAAAATGAAATAAATTCCTCAATATGTATTTAAGAGAAACCCTAGTTAAGGAATATTTCGGTGGCCAGGGTCAAGGTATGGAAAGCAGGACTCTTTCCCAGGAAGTCAACCAAATTAATTAAGGAATATTTCGGTGGCCAGGGTCAAGGTATGGAAAGCAGGACTCTTTCCCAGGAAGTCAACCTGATATTCAAGAAATACGTAAGAATCACCAAAACCAAGATAGGATTTGGAAAGCATGGTGGGGTATAGAATGCTAAATTTTGAAGACCTATCAAAAGCCTGTATCCATAAAATTTTACCTGAGGAATCATAAATGACGAAACTTTGCCCAAGGTGGTTCCACTGTTGCCACACATGATCACAGTGGGTCGAAAATAAAGGCATTGGTGATTTAGATGCTAAGCTTAATAAATCAACAATGTATGTACTAGATATGATATTATTAGTTGTCTCGGGTGTGACTTCATGGAATTGGCTTAACAAAATGATATGAAGAAAACTTAGTAATTCCACTTAAATTTAATACTACACAGCCTAGGCTTCAAAATGGCACGTCATCATCTTTCGTCACCAGATATGTCAGAGAACTTATTGATTAATAATCAGAAGATAGGTAAAATAAGAAATAGAAACAGCATTCTAACTTCCTACTCTTGACTCTATATAGATGAAAACACATGTAGTATGACCCATAAATCATCCGAACCATCTTCCTTCAAGAAATTGAACCTGCCCACAAAAATGTGTACATGAAGTAAAAATTAATCGATTTGCACAATGAACAAGAGGGGATTGGCTTCTTTGGGTATCTAACTCTTTCATATACACCAAAATATTCCACAATTGTTAAAACATTTTCCTCTCTCTGCACCCTTCATGAGCAATTGTGATTTAAGATGAGGATTTTGCAGAAGTTCAGGATGAAATATATCGAGATGGGACAATAGGACTGAAAAACCTCTGCATAACATAAATTTACCTAAAAGTTGATTATGCTGAAAATTGAAGAACTTTTGAGCCATTTAGCTTACAAGCCAGAGACCTTTACTGGCCATCCACTTATGGTTTAAAATCACAGTCATTCACCTTTTATATTCTTAATGCAATTTCATACTTTCTACAATACTATTAGCCCAAGAGATAACTTTAAATTCACCACTGCCCAATGATATATGCATGCAATCAAGTATTTGACGATTCAAACAAGCAGTGCACATGCAAAGCACTGGCTTACAATAATTACCCAGAGAATGTAAAGAAAGATATTCATCCGTATTTTCTGCGCCTAGAGGCCTGTTTACATGCTCCATCAACACGTACGATTTAATATGTGAATGCATGATCGATTTTGGTGGACCCAGAACGGAACATTTATGAATACATGAACCCAATTAGAACAGGTTCCATTTTCTGTACATTTATTCACACAAGTTGGGTGGTTATTAGGTGCATTTTTTTGTCCTTTCATGCATTCATAATTTTGACATCAACTCATACAGGATGATGGAACATGTAAACAGGACTTAAGGCAGCCAATAACATCTATGTACTGCATAAAATATTAACCAGCAGACAAACCCAACTGATTCTCAACTGGGGCAATAAAATCAGGAAATGGTGCAGAAGAGTTGTTAGAGTAGAGTAAATCCCTTGGTTCTTTCTACTTGTACATACAGATCAATATAAATCTCATTTCACATTCACCCATGCAGACATGTAGCTGAATTATCATGAAGAATACCAACAAATTAAGGGTTTTGCTCACTTATCTTCTATTCTTATGAGTGATGAGATGAAGGATTTGCACAGGGACAGTAATGAAATGTACTGCAATTTGCAAATAAAATACAATGCGAAGTAGTAAACATAAATAGTTTGTTTAATACGCTCGCTGTGGAGCTGAATCTCCCATCTCAGGTTTAGAGTACATTGGGAGTTGCAGGTGAGTCATGGGTGAACCTAATTCTGCACAGTGTGATACACCAGCAAGAAAAGCCTAGATTCAGCCTCTAGCTACTGCCTAGAGGTGGGGCTGCACTCGGCGATCTAACACCATTGGAAGAGGGTAGAGGGGAAAGTAGGAACATGGAGCCACCACTGTTCAGGCCCACTGCAGCTAGAGACAATATTTGCAGCCCTTTATTATGAGGCCCTCCCAGAACAACGCTTCTAATTTTTGGGTTTTTGCCACTGGGGCAAAAGACTTGAGGCCAGAGTCAGACACACACTAGTACCTAGAAGTACCACTGAAGTGAAGAGAGATGTAGCACTTTCCCAGAGAATTAAGTGCGTGAAGAGTTCTCCGGATCGCCACCAACTGCATTTCTGCCAACACTTTGATGGACGAGTCAGATATAAGCAGTAACGCAGTTCCTGACCTGGTGGCTATCCCGAGAACTCCTCACGCACCACCAAGTTGGCACACATCCCATTTATTTCAACTTAAGTGGTCAAACTCCACTCAGATCTGACATCAGGGAGTTGGGTTGCATAACATCCTGAATGTATGCATTTCACATTAACATAGCATAGAATGGGTTTTTCCTGACTATCAGTGGTAGCTTAAGTTGTGCATGGTTGGCCATTTTGGGTGGAGTCCCCCAGTCTGGGGAGTGAATCCCACAGATGAGTCACGGTCTGACCTAGTGTTAAACAAGTTTCAGCCTGGATGGTAGGACCCACCAGTGGGTCACAATTAACTTCAAGTGGCACCACATAAGTTCCCATGTATATTACAGAAACACCAAGTTTTATACCTCTAACCTCTCATTTTATAAAATGGCTACTGCCAAAAAATGAAAAATATAGTGAATTAGGCGATGAGCAGGGAAGTATATGGAGGTGACCTACTAGTATGCAGTAGCAGACGAGTAAATTGACCAGCATCGAAATAGCAAAACATATGAACTTTTATAAATGCGATGGACTTGATATCCCACAAATTGGATAATACATAGCTGTACCAAACACTAGCATAGAAAACTTAGTCAATGTCAAGCTGATTACACAGAGAGAGCATTTTCAGAGACAACAGAAGCCGAAAATGTAATTGGTCTGATGTACATCCATCATCACAACAATACAAAGAAATTTTTTTGGGTACTTCATGTCAATGATCGTATGCAAATTTGCTCCACAAATTTTACATACCAGTGATTTTATTGAACTATGGTAGAGTATTTAGTGCAATATTAATGACTGTTTTAGCATTCAATATGCAAATTTTATCAAAACCAAGTCAATGATGTTTAAATCTGTTTAAGTATCTTTACAAGATGCATTTCATAGTACATACATTTTAATGTCAGCAACAAGTACAACAACAGACTTCAAAAAATAAAGCACTAAATCCTTAATGTATAAGGACTGCACACATCAGAGTTCAATTGAGTGCTTTGTGTAAAATAGCCTTCTAATATGGGGGATAAATATCTTATTTTAAATAAAGTTGACAAAATACGAGAATAAAATGTAAAAATTTCATCCTATCCTCTCTGAATGCCATTACTTTGTGACTAGAAGAAAAATTGACAATGCAGTGCTGAACTATTAGTAAATCAATTACTCTATTAACACTGATGATAGAGAAATCACAGTCAACTAATAAACACAGGTAAAAGTCTAATAAACAAATTCACTGCTATGCATGACACTGTCGGGTGCAAAGTTTGTACTGTCCAACAATCGTTGACAATGCAATGCAGAAACGAATTGCTTGGAGAATTTGTTCCAGCCAGAAATAACAAAAAATAAGAAATTACAGCTTAGCAGTGAGTGTAAAGAAAACAAGAAATAAAATCCCTTAAGTTTCATTAAAAAATAATTATCACTGATACAAAGATTTAACATCAATACTTATGTACAGATTCCCAAAAATTATTTATTTTTATAAGTAGTAATCATAACTCACTTCAATGAAATTTAATGAAAAAATCTAAAGATTGCATATCATGTAACAACATGCAATTAAATTTATTAATATATTTTTTTTAAACTTCACGATAAGGTAATTTGAAAACAACCCCTACATGAAATGCAAATTGTCTCAGTGAAAATTATTTTAATTCTTAATTCGAGGTATGTGGTTTATTATGCTATCACTACATTATATATAAAATTTAACAGTTTCCATTCAGGATGCCAAAAATAACACTGTGCGCATGTATCAGTGTGTCTTCATTGAAACATTAGTGACCTAGTTAGGCCCATCACTGATATAACAATTGGACAATAAGTCACCAAAATAGCATCCAACTAAATCTTGATTGGGAATTAGTTAATCAACATTAGTATTAAGCATCGCATGTCCATTCTTTAAATGTAACTATGACAATGACATTTGGTTACCACCATTTATAGAGGAGCAAAAAACTGCAAATCCTTCAAAAAACTGCCATGCATTGGTTATTAGGAATATGTAATAAAATCATATCAATTTTTACACTTGGAACTGCAAGGACAAACTATAAGTTCCCTCCGCCTTCAATCGTGAGTTTCAACATTCTTGTTTTAGTCAAGGTGTCATTTCTTTCGGAAAAAGTAATGCAGAGTCAGTCACCTAAGTTCTGGTCATGATTTACCTCATATTACATAAACTTGTAATGTAAAGTAAGCAATGTATTCTTGTATTAGCAGTGTAATGGTAGCAATTTAAGCTTTCAAATTGCTCAAATTTCCCCCTGCAGCCACCTGTCAAGAGTTCAAGCCAAGATCTGAGTGAAGATTATTCTGAGCACAAGTGTGTTGCCATTCACGACGACAAAATGAAAATGACATAGAATTGGGGATTTTGGGTATCATTAAGCGGTTAATTTTTTTGTTAAAATGGACAAAATTTGTTCAGGCACATCAATTAAACTGTTTTCTTCGGCAAAAGATTCTGCCACACTGCTCTGGGGGCAGAAATGTTTTGTGATAAAAAATGTCTTGCTGCTTTTTAATCCTTGGCTAAAAAAGTTAAATTTTCATGCTTATTAAAACTAAATTTCATGCTCCTTGAAATGATTAGAAGTGTAGGTAACTGGGTAAGACGAGTAGTAAGAGAAAGGACAGGTCCATATGAACATGAATAGTGCAACGGGATGGGAATGCTGAATTCATCAAAGTATAGTTACACCGTATATTTGAAAGAATCCGTTGGCAAAAAAATTCTCACAATTATTGTGAATATTATTTTAAGAAATTGGTATAAATGAGGAGTAGGAAAATAAATATCATATGTTGAGCAATGAATTGCGAATGAATGAGCAAGTTATGAAATAAAGTCAAATGATTAAATAAAGTCAAATGATTAAATAAAAACAAATGATTGGTTGATAGATAATGATTAATTAGCCAATGAGTTGAAAACAAAGATGTTCTCCCGTGGACTTAGAGAAGGCAGTAATTCAATCAAATCAGTTAAACTTCTGAGCTTTCTCCCCGATAAAAAATTATTGTGGGATAGGCATGCAAAGAGCCTATGCATAAAACTAAGTAAAGTTTTATATGTATCTTATTAGAAAAATGAGACCAGTGCTGACATCACAATTACCATTAAGGCTCTATCTTTTTAAAAGCATTATAATTATCTATGATATAATTCTATCGACACACTTAAAATCAAATCAAATACGTAAAAACTTCTAATATTTACAAAAAAGTCATCAGGGCTCTCATAGACCAAAATAAGGATGAGCACTGCAAGAGTCATTTCAATCAAAAAAAATATTTGGAGTGGTGTCCTCGCATGTTCTGGAAATAATTTCCAAAAAGAAATTGGTGAACTTTCCCAAAATAAGATCAATGTCATGACACTCGATACTGACTTGATGTCACATTGTTTTAGAATTTCAATGGAATAGGCTTAAAAATATTCAATACATTACCAGACAAGGCCTGATTAATTAATGAAGCCCATTTCATTGAGGAGCACAAAAAAGTGGCTTCAATAGCACCCACTTTGACGAGCATTGACGAATTTTTCAAATCTACCTTGTCCGACATATTTTAATGCTGATATAGCATTTTATGGCTTTAAATGGGCATGTGTGTTTTATATGTATACATAGTTTTATTTTATGGGTTAAATATGCCAATTTTTAGTAACACATGATTTAAATGATTGAAGAATTTATAAAGTTCTACTTATTACCCAGATGAGTTTGCCTTTTGAACAGTGTAATAATGTGTAATTGACGAGATCTATTCCACTTAATTGTTGGCTGAATAATCAATAAATATTATTATATATTATCAACTTCTATTCAGCGTAAAAATCTTATTATATTTGAGTCACTTAAGATGCACATACAGTCAAGAGGTTTCCAAGGAAAAGGTGGGTATTGAGGAATGAATTTGAGGGAAAAAAAGCGCAGATAGTCCATATATTTTGTGATTAGAAGAACGCCATGGAAATGAGGATGCTTGAAAGACGTACATTATTGATGTTTTTAGGATTCCTTGTTTGCTGCTGTATCATGCCACATTAATACAAAACATTCTTAAACCTAATTTAGGTATACCAGGACTAGCCACAATGATAACTTTATGGTCACCCACAATGCACAAATTGTGCGAAAAATCCAGAGAAAAAAATCATTCGCCTCGACCGGGATTCAAACCCAGATCCCTCGATTTCTGGCTGAGTGCTGTAGCCAGTTAAGCTACCGGGGCATCATTCTCCCCTGTGGAAATTTGAGAACTATACCGGGCAAGGTGGTATGGACTGCAGAGCATACCACCTTGCCCCCATACCACCACCAAAGCATATGGTGCAACAAGCAGCCCTGCTTGTCACATCATATGCTCAGATTCGAATCGATTTTTATCAATATATACCCGTTAACCATAGGTCAGCAACAGTTAACATGTAATTAAACATAATGGCAAGGTAAAACTTAGCAGTCACCTGAGGTAATTCAAACAGGTTTCACTAAATATTATGATTAACAAATGTGATGCAAAAGTGGCCAGGCCTAATATTAAATATGACGTGAAGGTACATTTTAGAGTGTGTATTGTGGAAGGTACCACATAACCACTTAAAATTTAGGGAATAAAATAATAAATAATACAGCTAAGAAAAAAAATTACTGTTGATTTTTTTTTCACCAAGTGATATGGAACAAGCACATGGCCTATACAAAATTCCAAAAGTAGGAATTGAATGACGTTTTCTCTGTTGATTTCAATGTCATAGAAATCTTAAATGCTACATGTAAGGCAAACAAAATAAAATAGTGCAAGTGACGAGTTACCATTGTAAATTATCATAGAAACCATGAAAGCTTGCATAATTGATAGATAATATTGACCGTTTGATCAAAATAAAGTCCAAAGGGTTTAGAAGGTTAAGATGGTGAAGTGCCCCCAGATATTTTGAAAAATAAAAAATATACCCTTAATGTGCATTCTTGCGATAACTTCTACGTTAATTAGAGTCGGGAGATATGAAAAAGATCATTTAAGCTTGAAGACTAACTTCAAGCTTAACAGTATGGTTTACAATTAATCTAAGTGTGGTATTCATTGTTTATGTTAATGTTTATTCTTAATCAAAAATATTGCAAACTAATCAAAAATTGTTGCCCTCTACAATCAAATCAAATATCCTCCTGGAATACATAGGTGCAAATGGGGCAAAGCAGTTATTGGTATTTTTGAAGGTGTCCCACCAATTTAAAAAATATGAAAAAAAATTAGGATTATACTTCGATGCAGGGGTAACAACATATATTTTTTTCAACATGCCTATTGTTTGAAAATTTAAAACTTATGTAAAAGTTTAATTTTCAGTCAAAAGATTTTGAAAAAAAATCAGGATGATAGAATGTAATACGTAGTATATACATTTTAAAATCAAGAAAATTATTTTACAAATATAAAAACTGGAGATATGGTTAAAAAACTGAAAATCGTGTTTCAATTTTTAGGGGATTAATTTCCACTATTTAGGCCTGATACTTTGGGGAAAAACATAATTATTGATGCACTTTAAGAGTATATTTTTTATTTTTCAAAATATCTGGGGGCACTTTTCACCATCTTAACCTGCTAGACCCTTTAAAGAAACACAAGATTTCACAGGTGTTCCTTATAAATAGTAATATATGATGGATAAGGGCAACTTCAGAGGACACAATTCATCACAACTGAAATGGGGGAAGAGCAATAGCTGGTTTATTACAATTGCTAGTTCTAATTTATCCATAGACATCCTTTCTGATAAAAAAGTATGTCTAAGCCTACCATTCAGAGAAGAAAGAGTTGGTTTCACATTTAAGCAAGAGGCATGTAGTGTGCAATGCCCTCAAGGGCTTTGATAAAGACGAATACTGATGACAGGGTGTTCAAATAACTCGCAATACGAACTTTTATCAAGAAGTGTATTATTTAAGAGTAGGTAAAAACAAGACACATTCTAAAAGGTGCAAAAATATATTTAATGCAATTAAGTACAGACATTCTATTTGAATATCAGATGAATTGTTAGGACACCATCTTCTGAATCATCACAAATATCTTGAATTGCAAAAAAAGATTTCAAAACCATGAAACCTAACATGTAAATAATCATGTGATATCAGAAAATGTAAACAGCCAAGAAATAATTTTGTTAAAATTAAGATCTGTTAACCAGAAAAATCTAAAAAGAGCACATGCAGATACATATCCTAAACAACATTTAGGCAATACCTTAACTACACAAATTGTCATTGATTCTGAATAATGTTATAATTCAAAGTTTATTCAGCTGAAATGTTGTCAATTATGCAAAAAAACACTGAATCAATTTCATCAACAGAGTAGTTAATTGGCAACCATGGAATCAAGAAAGATAATGAACTATCTCCATTAAAGATAAATCAAAGAATATCATTTATACAGAGATATATTGGTTGTTATTACCCAAATAGATAAATCAGAGGGAATCTTGGAGGAAAGGTAACTGTAAAGGTAAAAGGTAAAGTAAGGAAACTAAAGCACATATGATTCAGCATTAAATAAAATATTTACTACCAAGTTATAAGATTAATTCATTGGACACATTCAGAGGAGAAAAAAATTGGAACCAGGAGAGAAATACACATCAATTCTGGTAATATTTTAGGACCAAAAATATGTATATTTTTCGACAATGTATTCACAATTACTAATGAGTACTAACAATCAAAGTAAGTATATTATTCTAATTAAAAACAATCTTCGATCAACGTACATACACATAGCAAGAAGTTTAGCATGATGGAGGTAATACAAGGGACAACATTCACTAATTAATTAGTCATTCTGATTGGCATATAATATGGTGTTAGAATGTAAATTATTTTTATCAAGAAAATACAAACATGTCCTTCAGCATTTGATGGTATTCTATACTGTTGGAGAATTGCACTTCAATTGAGTGATCAATGGCGTTATGAGCACGGATAGCAGATGGAAAGATACTTAATAAGAGAGCTAAAAATCATAATTCAGTTTAAGGATGATCAAAGCTTTTTAAATTCTTGATGTAAGATAATGATTATATTTCTTGAGAAAAATTCTTCATCGATGATATGTACAACAAAATTACCATGATAGTGTGCATAATTTCTAAATGAGTATCATACACAAAATATAACATGCTTTAAACAGCTTAATGTTACTGATGAATCTAGTAGAGGAAACAAATGAACCAAACATTACTGTAACATAATGTTTTGAATCAAATATGGCAGATAATTTCTTGGGGAAGGGAATGAAGTTGAATTTCATTGTTTGAAGAATAGTGTAACATGGAAGTGCAATGTATCTCTTAATGTATGCTTGGTAGCTCCACAAAAAGGCCACAGCAATAGCTCTGAGACACATCAATATCAAGGAAGTAAAACTCAGCATCACGTAAAAACTACAAACAACACACATAAAAGGTGCTCACAATGAAAGTTTCGTATTGGATTGCAATCTATATCTCCACCAATTCAAAACCTCTTTAAACATCTACATAATTAGGCAATGCTTTAGGAAACATATATTCCTTATAATTTCCTGATAAATTAGCAATCACATCATGCTGTTGATTAAATCAGAACTGCTTATATCTGCTTATACTGCAAAATTGTTACCGGGGTTGAAAGTAAATTGTTTCCACACATTATCACGTTACATTTACGAAAAGAATGTTCACAAGGATTAAAAATATAAATTCTTGCATATATGCATCACTCTAACACAGCTACAACTATCTTGTGGATCTTAGTTAATAATCCTCTCTTCTGCTTATTGTCTGCGGCTATTATTTCCTAACTATATATCTCACATTGAAGGCAAAAGCTAAACCACATTCTAATAAGCTTGAGGAAGCAGAACAAAAACACAATTGCCGTGGTATATTCCTAAAAAAATGTACTGGAGTAAGATAGGACGGATATATGATGAGACACCAGACCCTTGCCTCACAAAATTAACCGCTTGCACTGACATAACGAATCTAGCTCGTCAAGAACTTCCATTGCCAAATCGGTCAATGACAAATGTAGCCTCCCATCATACCGCTTGCACTGACATTACGAATCTAGCTTGTCAAGAACTTCCATTGCCAAATCGGTCAATGACAAGTGTAGCCTCCCATAATACCGCTTGCACTGACATAACGAATCTAGCTCGTCAAGACCTTCCATTGCCAAATCAGTCAATGACAAGTGTAGCCTCCCATCATACCACTTGCACTGACATAACGAATCTAGCTCTTCAAGAACTTCCGTTGCCAAATCCTTCAATGACAAGTGTAGCTCCCAATCAGATTTTCATAATTTTAGCACCATTTAGGGGCACAACATAAATATTTCCAAAGTTTAACAATCTTAAAACATCCATAATGTTCATAAAGAACTCTAACTCATAATTCATGAAAGATGATACATTGAAAGGAATAATACAAAGGAATAAATTGATTTAAATGAGTAGCAATAGTTGTGGTCTTGATGTTTTTATGGGAAGAGGGTTTGCTCGTGAATGACATGAAATAATAATCACTTTTTATTTCACTTTTCTACATTGATTACAAACTAAAAAATATCATTGCATTATCTACTATTTAATTTAAAAAGAACCACAGAAACATAAATAGAGGATAGGAGCACGATATTCAGAAAATAAATTGAAGTGGAAGGTATTAATCCTTTTTCCAGGACGCATCTATAAAAAAATTACATTGTACGTTGAATCTGCATTATATCTGGATGAGAATTCATTATTAAGAGAAAGAGTAAATGTCAATTTTGCTGAAAATGTTTCTAGTTTAAAAATTTGCCGTAGCATTGTTTTTAATGACATATTGTGAGTTAAACTTAAAGCCACCAAGTGCATCTACTACGTAGCGGATGGTGGTTCAGCCTCTAAATATGGTTAACAATATAAGCCAGCTATAATAGAGCTGCATTATAAGCCAGTTAGCTTGTCAAAAAAGAAGTCATGAACAAACAACATTCCAGCTCTTGGACTGCTCATATAGAAGAGAGTAGAGATGAACGAACCAGTGTTCATAGCGTTTGTCAACTTTGAGAAGGCCTAATACAATGTGGAATGGAATTCAATGCTTATAACTCAGAAATTGGAGTGCTATACAATGATTTAAGAACTGTATATTTTATATAAAAATCAAGAGGGTGTGATAAAAATCTAGACCAAAGAACGAAAAAGCAAGAATAGGGAAAGGAGTGACATAAGGGTGTGCACTGTACCCTGCTACCTTTAATGTTTGCATCAAAGAATCGGTGCTGTCAAAGAAACCAAGGAGAAGGCTTCGGGCATCCACAGAGAAAGAATTAATATGCGGCAGTTTGCTGACAACAAAGTAGTCATAGCTGAGACAGAGAATGATTTGAAGAAAACTTTAATGAATGTGGAAAGGACAATGGTGAGATGCAAATAAAAAGAAAAATAAGATATGTATTCAGCAAAAAAGAGGAGATTGGGACCTACATTGAACCAGGAAAACAAGAGTTTGAAGAGTTGAAGGAGTTTTGCTACCTAGAAAGCTGATTAACTGGCTATGGGATAAAAAAAGATATATATCATCAGTGGAATAGCACGGGTGAAGAGGGCAATCAACCAGAAGAAGATTCTCCTTACAGCTGCGAATACAAGCATAGAAGTAAGGAAACAACTCATCATATGATACATATGGTTCATGTTTTTTTATGGGAGTGAAGCTTGAACACTGACAGCAGCAGAGAAGTCAAGAGTAGAAGTATTTAACATGTGGTATTACTGAATAATGGTAGAGATAAAATGGATATACCAATTAATTGATGAAAAGGTGCTAAGAAGAGTGGGAGAAAAGGGATGTCTTATAAAAACCTCCTGCGGACAGGACAACTTAATTAGCCAAAACATGAAACATGATGGCCAAATGAAGATAATGGTCAAAGGACAGGCAAAACGGAAGATGGGAAAGGGACACCCCTGAATGAGTTATAAAGGTCATATTATTAAGGATGATAAAGAGAAGATAGATATCACTATGAAAAGGTTAGCAGATAAAAGAGCTGCGGCAAACCAATCTTGCAATGGTTGAATTATGCTGATGATTGCACAAGTGGACATGAAATTGGGGTATTTTGTAATTTCAAGTAGTGCATGTAAAATAAGCTCAGTTCATTAGGAGAGCAGAGAGCAGGTGGGATAGGGGAACTGCAGACGCTACCATACCCCCACAATCTAAACAGAGAGAGAATAATGGCAGTTGAGGATAGGACAAAGAGTAACACAAGGCAGTCTGCTGTCACTCCTACTGTTTAATTTGTATATCCCGAAGATGGGATTGGAATACTTAAACGTAGGAGATAAATAGGATCCATTGATGTTTACGAATGATCAAATGATGATTACCGAGTCAGTAAAAGGGTTTCAGGAACTGATAGATGCACTAAGAAATACAGTATGAAGACAATGTGAATGTGTGTATGGTTTGAACAGCAGCGAGGCTAAACCCATTTTGGAAAGCCTTGACAACTTTGAAACAAAGGTCCACATTCTTAGTCCACCCTACATATCCGTCCCTTCTCAAAAAGAGGCCTCTACATGCATTTCTCAGTCGACCCTACTGAAGTGGTGGAGGATGATTCCATTGCCAAGTTATCTGAGATGACGTAGATAATAACGCAGTGCCAATTTTCCACTCCAGTTGCATAATGGGACCTAACTAAGAAAAGACAACATATCAAGCCAAAAGTAGAACCATATTTTCTTTTAATTCCTTCCAAAGCAGTCTGTACAAGATAGTGATAAGTATGGGGCAAATATGATAATCGTGGGAACTTAAGTTCCATCATTACGGTTCGTTATTCGCCTCTACCTTCTGTAATTAAGTTTATTATGTGGCAAATAGCAGCATGTAATTATGTTTTCTATGGTTATATGTAAACAAAGTATTGGTTTCTCAAAAGGATACCAAGTTCCAAACGTGAAAGATATTAATATATATTTTCACAAAAACAAGGTGCATGTGTACCACAATATTGTACTTATTATACTTCAGCCAATTTTATTATTTATTTCACTTGATGAGTATAACGTGAGAGTACCATTACCTGTCTGCTGTGTTTCTGTACATTTATAAATGGTTCGTGTGAGCTCTTCTCTCTTAATATGCATTATAACATAGATTCTTTAATCTAACAAGTAAGTAATGTAAGTGATCAGCAGACGAAATTTGGCCGCCATGTTTTTGCAAGGTGTAGGGCTGGTTCAGGTATCCTACATCAATAGGGGCCATTTACTTCCAAAACGGCTACATGTAGGACTTTTTATGGCTCACGTAGGGCAAGATCAGTTTATGTAGGGGCTGACGACATACTGAGGGTCAGTTGGCCCTAGAGGGTCGACTGAGAATACATCCCTAAGGCTTAACGTTACAGGGCCACAAATGCTAAGAGGTGAAAGAGTTAAACTATTAATGGGCACTGCAGTTAGGGTATTAGACAGGGTTCCCACTCAATCTAAATTACCAAATTCACGGGTTTTTCCAGGTTTTCACGGTCTAAATGTCTCCAAATTCATGGTTTGCAGATAAACCATTTTAGGCAGAAATATTGATCACGTAACAATCATCGGCCGCACAAATTTACTACAAATTTAACAAACTCGACAGACACTGTGAATCCAAACGCAGCAATGAAAGTGCTATCTCTCCTGACGTCACGTATCCTTTGGAAAATTTAGCTCCGGCTAAAGGTTGTGCGTGGGAAAATAGAGGGACCAGGGTGCTAGGTATGTTAAGAAGTGTCTGAATTTTCGCAATTGTTAACGACTACCATTTACCAGTCTCCCGGCTTGGGTACTGGCTTAAGGTCAATGTGTAATAATGACACATGGACCAATAATTGCACTTCAAATATACGTGTCCAGATAAATTTGTGGCCATGCCTGCGCGTGACTGACCTTGAAATATGATCAAAATATTCATTTTTCTTTTAATACGTCAATCGTAGGTGTACGATCGAAAAACCAAGACTGAGAGATTTTTAAGGCTTTACGGCGAAATTCACTGCTTTTTCCAGGTTTTTTTCACGGTATGCAAAATTCACAGCTTATTCACGGTTTTAAGGTTTTCAAGGTTGAGTGGGAACTCTGTTCAAATATGAATAGCTTCAGCAAAGGAGGCTAGTGTGAAAAGAAGATTTGAAAATGAAAATGAAGAAACTTTGTCAACTTTGAAAAAGAAGAAACTTGGTCAACAGAGATGAGGGAGAGATGAGAGGGACGACCAATCCATTCAACCTAGTTACCTTCCTCCCTCCCCCTCCAAGCCTGGTATAAAATGATGCGATGGACCTCTGTAGAGTTCACCAGATGATGACATTTAACGTTGAAACCATGGTTGTGTAAAGGCGTGAATAAATATTCATGTGAAAGCACAAAGATTCTTCTTTTTCATTTTTCCTAATGAATTGCTTCCACAAAGTTACACCTCAAACCATCAATTTTAGAAGATTTGGTCGATCGCTATGTACCAGTGTAAGAAAAATGCGGGCAAAGAGAATAATAAGAGGATTATTGCTTATTAAACCAGAAACATGGATACTGGGGAAGAATTCTAGAGGAGTTTAAGATGAGGAAAAGGAAGAAGAAAGATAGGATGAAATAGAGGAAGAAACAAGTAGAGAAAGATTAAATTTATAGACACAGTGTGGGGTGAAAGTGACCTTCAAGATGAAATCAGTACGGGTAATTAGAGCACATACTTATTGGATAGAGGATGCTGAAAATTATGATACATGGAATGATGTTCGTAAATATGGGAGGATGAAGAAGAGACATGGATATGCCCTGAAAAAAAAAATATTTCAAGTGGACAGGTCATAGTTACCTGTGTATTACCTGTACGTCATGCAAACCTACCTTAAACAGCAAAAAATGCCTAAAATATGTCACATTGCAGAAGCTGTTGTTCCAAGTTCATCGCAATAGAGCTACGCCAAGACAAAAAAATGCCTATTGATGAAAGATTTAGTTTTTTCTGTATTATCCTTTAAAGTGAATGTGAGTATGTATATAATTATTTCTTGTTTCTGTTAATATTGATATTTCTCACTGATGTATGACACATTTATTATGTAACAAGCAGGCCAGCAGGCATTGCTCGGGAAGGATAGTACCCAGAGAAGTGGGAAATTTGGAATTTATGGTCACATGGCAGGATTTATAGGTAAAGGAACAAAGCAGGTATAATGATTGTATACATATATAAAAGCAAAAAATGGAAAAAACGATTTCTGTCCACCACACACGGGATCAGGTTATACCCCGCTCCACAACATTGATCATTGTGTGTGTCCATATGTTCGCAGACCAAAAACATTGTATGAACACACCAGCAAAAAAATATTGCACCAAGAGGATTGATAGAATCCTAAGAGTTATGTATTTCCATTGAATGTGTCAAGAGTTGTGCCTACCCGGTAGGATTGTCAACCACGGATGTTATATGACGTAACATAAGAAACAGTAATGACAAAATAATGCAAAGGATGTATCCGACAAAACCAGAAGTAGCACAACAGGCTTTATGAGCATGAGATGTACCTACATACTAACTTAGGTTGCAATCTGTACAGCCGTATGGAAATGCATAGCAAATAAGCATGTCCTCTCTTAACTCATACATATAATTTTGGAATATCTCCAAATCTTTTACATAACTGCAATGCCCTATTTTCTTGCTTTTCCATTCTGAAATGGGCTTGTCTGCCCATAAATAAACATCATAATAACTATTTTCATAAAATGCGAAAGAAGTGAGAAAATGAAGATGAATTATAGGCAGCTTACTGGACACAGATGTTAAGGGTGCTAGTACAAACATATTGTATGATATAGGATTCTCATTCAAGGAATGTTAACTGCCACTAAAACCGCTTGCTTCAAACAAACAAGAGAGAGGAATTTTCATCATTAAAAATTCATAAAGCTAAAAAATGAATAGTGTTGCATCAAAATGTTTAAATTATAAATTTATAATTATTGAATATAATTTTTCTGCATTTCAGTTGTTATGTATTTTTGCACATTCTGTAGAGAATGATTATTGCCTTCTTTCCTGCTTTTCAAGAGCCTTTCAGGTACTCCAACATGATTTCAACTAAAATTTCCCGTTTGATTGCTTTTGCACTGAGATTGTTTCCATTGTGATATTCTTCACCTCCTTTTCATTTCAACTTATTGGCATTCTTGTCCCTTTCAGCATTACATATTGCTCAGCAATCCTAGAAACGGATCCTATTCCAAAGGCCGCTTCTGATTTTCCATGAACCAAGTTGTTTTGAACATCTTTACTTAGGTTCCTTAACACATTCCGTGCTGACCGTTTTTTGAAGAAAATGCCCTGTGGCTGACTTTTAGGCAAAAATTTGTATTTTTTATTATTATTTTAACGACGTGATCTTATGATTTGTGATGCCTGCTACATTTTTTCGCCCTTTTTTTTTTTTAAAAATAACCCTTCATTTGTTAAAAATTTGAAATTTAAATTTTCTAAGTATCCTGTCAAACTTTTGATACCTTCCCGCAACACACCTACATGTTTCCCTCATTTCTTTGCTCTTTGTCAGTACTGTAGCGAAAAACCGTTAAAACTTTATCACTTTCTGGAAAAAACTAATGGAAATAGTAATGCAGCAAACATTATTTTTATAATCTGGAAATGATACATTCAAATACGATTTTAAATGTTCTATTGCTCAAAAGAAAATATTGCGAGTATAACCAATATTTCCAGCAAAAGTGTTGCTCCCTTTGGTGGAAAAATTATAATGAACGATATGATATCCTCTGGATAAGATTTTATAATGATATACATTGGTTTATAAATGAAAGGGAAAATTTGTATAAACAAAGAATTGCTGCAATGAAACATATTGTTTTACAAATCAAAAATTGACCAGTATTTTTAGAATAATTTTTCAGTTACTAAATACTTTGCATAAAATAATATCTTTTTAAATAAATATTGAAATAGAAAATATAAAAGGTAAACATTAAAAAATGATTTTTTCCCGCTGGGTTAATAATTTTCTGCATCACAAATTCTTGTGATACTTCTGGAAACAGTCAAGACACAATCGAGGATCAGATAGGCAGGTGGGGCTATAATATGATGTATCCTGGTGGAAATTCTTCTTGAAGCACTGCCTACATCTCTTCTGTTTTCGTCTTTTCTGTCTATCGTGTTTTTCATATAATCGGGGAAATGTCCTAATAAGCTCTTGGTTTTGGTTGAGGCAGGCTAGGATTACTATCTCCTCATAGGGATCGAAAGTCATAAGAGATTCTATAACTGGAATTAGAAAGTCGATGAGAGGAATTTTTCAAAAATTTTCTTTGAATAAAAATTACGTTTCAGCAACAGTGATTTCAGTTGGTGAATTCCCAATTTTTAGTACCATTTGATGAATTTTCTTTCAATGGGAAAGTCAGACACCATTTGATTCCAATGATAGAGGCCACAATTATAATTGCTATGTTCAACCACCGCATGTGGCTTTCTCAGCGTGCACCCTCGTTTTTTCGTAGATTCGTTCATTTTTTGCACTCAATTCAGCGATGATCATCTGCACTTCCTTCTCATCCGTCCACCTTAGGATACCGATTTTATCCTCATGAAAGGCCTCCACCACCTCACCTTTCTTTATTTTGTAGCAGAGCACCAAAAGAGGAATAACTTTCTTGCCTCTCCTCAGTGTCCCCGTCAATTTAGGTTTCCCATTTGGATGAAATCTAGAACTGGCTACACTGTTATAAAAGTTATCAATTTAAAAGGATTAGCCTCAGTCTAAATGATCCTCCATTATTTATTTACCATCCTCTCCGAATGCCCTTTTCCAGACACTTCTGAGTTGGAGGACCTGCAGCGCCAAACCCTTTGCTTCCGTCAACATATACAACTTTATTGCGTACCAGTAGCGCTTTCCCCTCACATATTCACTATATCCCAGCCTAGCTCTCCATGGAACCATAGAATCTTCCAAACTTAGGTCACGTGAGCGGGTCACTACATTTTCCATTGATTCCTTGAATGCGTCTATATGGGGATAATTTTGAATAATCGGTGGGCCAGAGGAGTGTTAGAGTCAGAGAACGTAGATAGGTTCTTGTTGATTTGAAGGGCTTGGAGAATTGACATGAATTGATCAAGCGACTTCTCTCTCCTGAAGCAATGCAAGTCATATAAAGATCAAGCTTTTCAATTATTGGAGATACGGGAGATTTGGATAATTCTAGTACGAAAAATAAGGCCAAAAAGTGGGGAAATTCTTCTATAGTTAAATATTCCCATCTAGTAAATTTCCTTCAGGACACGTATTGCCCATTTTATATCCTCGGATGTATATATCCTCGGGCCGGATCAGTTTCTCCGAGTTCGGCGGCATGCGAATGGGTGAGTGGAAATTGTTCTCTTAGGCATTTTTTTGTTGGGGAGGATGCCAAATAGAATGCTTTTAAGTATTTCGGATATTATGGAAAAAATCAAGTAAGGAGTCTCTAATTCAAATGCTAGTGAACATAAGGATGGGGAAGTCTAGCTATTGTGCATGAAATGTATATAGTAAAAATAAATTGCAATGTGGAACCAGGACTTTACTGAAGTTATTGTAAAATTTATGCAAATATACTTATTATTTCATGCATAGCAGCAAATAAACAAAGGGATAGCAACAAATTTTGCCATGATGAAATCATAGCAAATAAAATTCACTCGGAAACTTTAAAAGTATAAGAACGGAAGCATTTATTATTATCGTGAGGATAAAAATACACATACCTGGAGTATGTCCGAAATTAGGCAACCAGCTAAGCAATTTACCACGATAGCGTTAATTGACGTTAAAAATGAAAATAACAACAAGGGAAAAATAATTGTATTCCTTCTTATAAAAACCAATTAAATAAACACAATCTAATCATTACGTTAAAAGTCATAAAGAAAGATAAAATACCTTGTAATAAAGTAATTACCTATCCTCGTCAAATGCTAAAATATCTTTTCATTATTTCGCTTTGAATATTTGTAAAAGTTTTTTTTTAAGGTATAAGAACAATTGTGAGAATATATAACTGTTTTCTGCATTATAAAATGAAAGTAATAAAGAAATACATTGTAAAAAGCCACCCCCAAAGACGTCCTTGCAGAACAAAACCGGGTAAAATAGAAAAACACAGAAAAAATCGAAAAAAATTTTTTTTCGGAGCTTTCCGCACGGCAAAGAGGCGAAGAGTGGTGACTGATCCTCTCCCATACCCTAACAGCGGTGGCTGGCACTCAGGGCGGAATATAACGCAAAAGGGAAGCATGACGTAGCGTCTACGTCATCAGTCACTGGGTAGTGGCTGCCATGACGTAGACGCTACGTCATCAGCACGGAACGTGTTAACCACCTATCTCTAATTAACGGTAAATTCCATTCCTTGCTCAACCGCAGCAACTCTGCTCTTGCATTCTTTCGTCCGCATGGGCAAACATGCACCACAAAACCTCCCAGTCAGAAAGAATGCATGAAGAAGATAGTTGAACACACTTGAGTGCATGGAAACTGTGTAAGGTATAACAAGTGAAACCCTGTTCACAATTAAAATTTTTTCAAAGTACCCACACAAGATTTTTATTTTTTAGTGATGCTGACGTTATGGTTATGTTTCCACACCATTATGCCTGAATTTTCTGAATTCTTAGAATGCAATTATCAGGAACAAAACAAAAGTATCCGTGTGTTTTGTTGACGCACAGCATCGAATCCTATACTGTGTTCAATACATTTAGGTGCAATAACTAAATTATTGCATTTTATTCACAATGAAAAGAGCCTAATACCAATGCATTTTATTCTCTGCATTAAAAATTGAAATTTTCGAGGGCAAAGATACATTGTACTTTTAAATTTTTAAAGGTACAGTTGCGGACCTCAAATCCGGAAAGCTTGGGACCAAAGGTTTCTGGATTTCTGATCTTTAGGGCCTTCCCTAAGGTATTTCCCATTCTTATTAACTCCCCTTTGATTTAAAGTATGACAGGTAAATTCACCATTTCTCTAGGTCATATAATCAAGGAGAGTGAAGCTGATGACTTGTTTCATCATTCGTATTTTTCCAGAGCGAAGGGTGTGCGTGCAATCACACATGACACATCTACGTAGAAAACTACGTGAAGTAGCAAAGTAAGCCTTGAGCACGCAGACTCAGCATTTTTTTTACTTCTGTATTCATTCATTGAATGGTGTTAGAATGTACAGTCGTCCAAGACAATGCTGCCAATGCTTGAATTAACCAACACTCGTAAACCAGCACCAAGCATGCATCATTCAACGAATGGCGATCACCAATCAACCGTTGACTGGCATAACAAAGCTCGTCTTGTCATTCAGACATGTGGATATTCGTCGTCTTAGATGGACTCAAGTACACTACTTTGAAGGAGGCAAAAAACTTGCCAAATAAGTCGTCAAATTACGACTGTAGCTTCCGCAGCATAAACTATACGTGATTAATACTGGATGAGAACGAGCAATAAATACATCTTCTTCATGCTCAATAGCTTTTGTTGATAGTAATAGCTAGCGGATGTTGCGATATCTATCGATACCTTACTTAATCGGACAGTAAATCTTTGCAAATGCTTCTATATTTTGTTAATTAATTAATTTAAAAATGCATTCAGGCTCTTGTGCTTCATATTTGAGATCCCTACGTGTCCCTGCCTAGGTTGCTAGCATATGTCAATAGAGTGTGCTAACTTTCTACTTGTCCCAGAACAAGGCTCGGAGAGCGATGCCACGAGGTGGCAAGTCGAAACACTATGCAGAGGTGTTATCAAGCATTCCAGATTACTGGTTTTGAGGTCCTCAACTGTATTTAAAAATTACAATTATATTTTGTACTAAAAATATAATTTTCTTGAGTGATATGTCTTTTGAACCTAAATTACAATGGAAATGTATTTTTCTAAGATCTGCAGCATTATTGTAAAACCGTATGCCAAAATGCGTTCTCCCTGAAGTGATCAATAAGGGCTTATACTTTTTTGCCTCAGAGTGGTTGTGAATGCAATTGAAGGTAAGATGGTTATTTAACAATTCCTGAAAAAAGATGCCTTTCCACAGAACTAGTTATGGAGGGACAGCCTACCTCCTATGAAGAGAACTTCACTCTATGGTCCAGAGACAGGCAATAGCCAAACTGCATGTTCAAACTGGAGGACAAAGATTGGAGGGGTAAGTGAAAATCGTGGGATTACTGGGTTCCTATCATTCTTCATTTCCACTACACATTTTTCATGTAATCCCTTTCCATACACTCGTAAAATCTACTGATACACACAACTATTCTGAAAGAATTTTTTTTACTAAATGTCAACCTCCTCCTTATTGTAATAAATATAAATGAATAACTGTTTAAACGTATGTAAAATAAATTAGGATAAAATAAAAATATCAAGACTTTGCTCGATGACATACCTTGCTTCTACAGTACCCAATGTGAAAACAACTACACGATGAACATTTTCACTTTAATTAACAAAACCTCCAACACAATGGTAAAAAAATAAGTAAGATACATATATGCAAGGAAAGCTGAGGCATAGAATATTGTGGCTACTTTCACTTTCTGTTGTTTATGTGTGTCTCAACTAATGACAGTTTATATCACGTAAAGGGCATGGGATTTTCTTCAAATAGTAACATAAAATATGCAATGTAAGAATTAGACAATAGCAAGAAAATTTTCATGCAATATCTTAACTTTCATAATAAAAACTAACACAGTCTAGCATAATTTGGAAGTCTACTTAAATCAAAATCAATTAAAGAGAGGAAAATATTTAAATTAGCCATCAGTCATACCCACAACCAAGACGTGGGGATGAAATGATGCTAAGAAGGAAAATAAAATAAATTCAAGGAAATGGTACTTGTTCCACATAGTTGTTTACACTGATTATATAGGTTGAAAAATAAAGAGGCAGAGCATAGGTTAAAAAAAAAATAAACAGCAGAAACAGCACTGTTGAGTGTAGCCAATTTAGGTTACACCCGCAGTATATATTTCGATGCATATAGAAAGGCTAACAGTTAAAATGGAATTGCTAGGAGGTGGCATAGCTCGGACATAGCCGCAACAAACATTAGGAAGTTTGGATGCCAATTAATATTCGCATTAAAAGGTAGCACCCAACCGACAATATTTGCCATCGGAAAGCGTTGAATATAGGAAAGGGCGACTCGTTTCAACCTACCTCAAATCACAGCTTAAGTAAGCCATGCTTTATTTCAATACGTACTTCCAAAGAGACTATGACTAACCTCAGTCTATGAATTAGGATTCTTAAGTATGTGTACCAATCAGTTCATTCACACCTTCAAGCCTATATGCATGCAAATAATATTCTTGGAAATGCACAACCAAACATTGTGTTTGGAGCTGTAAATAAATCTTTCCTTATCATCCATCAATAGTATTCAATCAATTTGGACTTCCATTTGTTCCACTGTTGCAATGAATGTTGAAATGAGAAGAGTAGTAAACATAGTTGGAATGATTGAGTAAATAAGCACCCCTACTATTATAAGCCCCGTTTCATGAGCCATGAATAAAATTAAGATTGTATTGTCATGCACACAATAAATTGAGTGATAAAACAAGGTGACACAATTAACTTCAAAGCACCGTTTAACTCAATTTATTTTTCATAATGAAATAAGTCACCACCACAGAATGTTTCATAACCAAAAAATGAGCAGTTAAAACCATTCTTTAATACAGATGCTGAAAAAATTATCGGCACAGAGAGAATATGCATTATCATTTACATAACATTACAAAACTTATCCACGCTTAGGACTAGTAATGCATATATGTGACATGTTAATGAGTACACAGAATGATGGTAAATGACAAGATGATTATGAGCAATGAAAAACACAAAAATATTTACCCAAAATGATAACTCAACATCATATTCATACATGATATGGACTTATCAACATCTCATTGAGATATATAACTATACAATTCATTGATACTTCACTAACTAGAAGTATACATATTCCCCCACACAATAATATACAATTTACAAAAGGGGCAACTCTAAATAAGAGTGACCAACAGTTCAATAATTGCCAAGAAAATGACTAATACGACATGGTTAGATGAATAGCTCAAGCTTTGAAGAGGGACCATAATGAACAAAATCAATGATACAAAAATTGTTGTTTAAAAATGAAATGAATACGGTTGAGGCTCACAAAATTCCTACTTCCATGGTGTCATGATTAATACAATGTCAACAGCAAGAATTCTCAGAGGAAAATTTTCAATGATAAGGAAAAAAGATGCAAGAATAAAATATTTCATAAGGGCTTCTTACATAAAAATATCTCGTATCAATGCATAATGATCATGGCATTAGCAAATGATGACCAATAACCATTAATCGGGGAGAATGACAAAATTCTTCCAATAGCTTTGAAAATCATAACTGCATATACTTACCCATCAATGATTTTCATAAAAATGACTATCACTCGCTCTACATCCAAGTGTCTAACTCATTATCCATATAAAAAAGTGCATGTGCAGCGCATATACACCTTTCTAACATGAAAAATGATTCTTTATTGGAACGCACATAGACAAAATTATCTATTCACTTCATAACTACCATCATCCCTAACTTTAAGAGCAAATATTGCCACAGATGCTCTTATAAATAAAAAGCATCAGCACTCATGATATGATGGTAATCCGTGAACATCATGCTCCAAGGAATTTCAGGTTGGAGTTGTGTTGACTGATTAAACAAACAGTGAGACAGGATGCAAGCAACCACTATCGAATTTTACAGACGAGATAATAAAGTAGAAACGAACGATTTGAATACTTTGAACGTTGAAAAGCTTAACCAAAAATACAGTTTCCAGTAACGACTTTGTCCGAAAATCACAACACTCAATGGATCAATCAAATGGCAGTGTTCCTTAAACTGAAATCCTATGTCTCCTACGCGGAATGTCGTCCATTGACAGTTAAAACACAATTACAAAAAAACCGACCAGAAACAAATTTAACCATACAAATGTTCCTTCAAACCGAGTCTACACTCCTCAATAGTTAAAATAAGATCAATGCTTGCGAGGCATCCCATCTCTTTTAAGACACAATCACTCATCACACTCATCCAGCCATGCATGCATTCTTTCGCCACACAATCTCGGAGGAAGGAAAGGCTTCCAAAACTCAAAAGGGGGTGTTCTGTGAATATCCTCAATCATGTAAATTTGAATTCGTTAAGTTCAGACAAATTGGTTCAGAAAAGATAGGGTATAACACGTTTAGGCAATGAGGCTCCAGAGAATGCCCCCTCCCAAGTTTTTAACAACACGACAGAATGAAATGCATGTACAAAACAGTCAGTCATTTTATTTACCTTTATAAATGAACCAAAATTATTAACACATACCTTTTCAACTCTTTCAAAATTTCTGGCCCTCATCTGTAAGGGAACGACAACACATTAATTAATTCCTACACAAGTAATTAAAAGTAATCATCAAAATATACGATAGTGAATGGCAAAAATCGTTACAATTAGGGTCGACCACAATAACCGCACAATCAACTTACTTCAAGTTCTATATATATTTTCCAGTAACGGCCAGCACTAGGAAAAACTTGAATTAACTGTTCAAACAATGGACGCATTTCGCCGATCCAGCGACCTTGAGCTTCTCGTATTAGAAGACTCCATGCCTCCAAATCGTAGGGATTTTCTTCAATCTGGTTTTGAGCCCTCTTCAATTTTTCATTGCCCCAGTCCTGGAACAAGGGCACTTCAACATTACAAAGATAAATAGATACTTTAAATACCTATTTCATAAACCGAAGAATCAACATTTAATCTACAACCTACAATCTTACACTTATCAAGTAAAATAACAAACTTAAGTAGCCTCACCAATTCCAGTTTCTCCTCGGCCATGTTTCGACGCTGCTTTAGGCTAAATCACCTGTAGTTTTCACGCATGTAAAAGAATAAACCGTAATATTATATATTTCCGAATATTATGAATCAAACTTTCAGCGGAAATTAACTTGTCACTGACCTAAACGAAGAAAACATCTACGAGTAATCAACAATGCAAACCCGTGAACGAACTTCCGCAAATAGGAACTTGGAAACTTCCGGTTGGAACCGTACTTCGATATTTTGGATGCTTTCGATGTCTTTCGATTTTTGACTCGATAGAATAGATCGAACAGCGATTTATCAACCTATCGCAAGGAATGGTACTGCTGGAGAAGACGTGTACTTTTAAAAGTATATAATTTATGGTTGTTATGAAGTAATTTGTTCACCAATACAGTGAGGATGGCTTGTGACATCTCCCAAAGAATTCTGTCGACAATCAATGAGCATGGACCGACAGACTCTATCAAACTGTCAGCTCTCTTAAAGGAAGATCATCAGAAGATCGTCGGCGCGGTGAAAAGTTTACAGTCTTTAGGAAATGTAAGCAAGATTTTCGGTTCTTGAATTTAATTTTATAGGATACCACATACTTCATAGGTTATTACGGTTAGGCACCATCACAGTTAACAGATTTTTTCTTAACTTTTACCTTGTTAACTTGATAATAGTTAAATCTTATGTTGGCCAAAACTCTGTGTTTCTTGCTATAAAACGCACTGATTTTGGTTTTGCTGATCAAGATTATCTTAGCCATTGCCAAAGTATATTAAAATATCGTTACATGCTCCTAATTCTGCCAGCGGCAGTGATTACTCAAGGCCTCATTGCTCTTCTACTCTATATCCGTGCTCATTTATGCTGTTTCAGTTACATTTAATATCAAGAAGATTTATAGTGAAGGGAAAGTAGTCTTTCATGGAGATTGGGAGTATCATTGAATTTTATAGATTTTAGTCCTCTGAAATTGCCCTCATTGAAAGAATAACACACATTGCAATCCCAAACCCTACCCTGTTTATGGGAAAGTTCTAAATAAATTCAACATGGGCCGCTGAAACCATTTTTCAATCTACTCATCATCATCACTGGTCAACAATCCTAGGATTGGTTTGACGCAGCTCTCCAGTCAGTTCTCCTTTCAGCTTGTCTTTTCACTCCTACGTATTTCTTCTCTTTCACATCCTTCTTTACTTGTTCCAAAAATGTTGTTCGAGGTCTTCCTTTTCCGTTCTTGCCTTCCACTTGGCCCTCGACGATTGTCTTCACTAGGCCATCATGTTTCAATCTTCTACGTACAGTTTTCAAATAATTTTCAAGACCCACATTTAAAGACAATTACTATACCAATTATTCCTCAAATGGATTTGAGAGGGAGGGTCAAGCTATCAGTAACTTTTATTATTTCATATGCTATGTAGTAAACTAAGAGTGGCGTATGGTATATATAGCGATGGATAGGCATGTTTTCTCATTATTAGGGAGACTAATTTTTAAATGGCTTCTCGCATTGATTTTACTTTTAAAGGTCATTGATGTAAGTCAGGAGACCATAAAAGAGTGGAAATTGACAGAAGAAGGGAAAATAGTTGCAGAGAAAGGAAGTCATGAAGCTAGAGTCTATTATGCCATCCCTGGTGACAAGGGTATTTCTCAGGCTGAAGTTATGGTGAGTCTGACCTTACGGTCTTTATTGGTTATATTTTGATTTTCTGGTTAGTATTTGACAGAATTGACCTATCTGGAGTAAATGGTAATGATCTATGTACTTAATTTATTATGTGGCATTAAAACAAAAGCATGGTTGTCCTTTAGATGTAACCCTTTTGCTACGAACGATATTTTAAACAAGGCATAATTTTTTCTACTCAAATGGACAAACGATGTGTAAAAATACATTGCCACTGAGCTAGTCCCAAGCATGCTTAAAAGGACATGTGTTATAAAGGATTTATTCTCAGGATACCTAATGTCCCTTTCTCAGTCCACGGGAGAAGATTATCTTGACCCATCATCTCAGTGCATGCCCCACACACATCTGGGGTGCACAGTCAGTTGCTGGTTGGTGCAATGGAAGAACAAACTTAAAATTTATTGTGTAATTGGCAAATTTAGCATTATAAGTACATTCCATTTGTTTAGTTCTGAAACTACAAATTTTGAACAGAGCGTTACCTCTATTTTTAACATCTTTCGTGTGTAAAGGTATCTCCTTACAAATTGTTGTAGAGAGCTTAATAGTAATGGTAGAATTTCATTTAAATGCTGTTAAGGCACTGCAAAAACTTAATAATAATTTGCTTCCTACAAAAATAATATCATTGCTACGACAACAATGTTTTTAGCGAGCAATTGCATAAAAAAATAGTTGATCATGATAGCATGCTGTTTAGGGGTCCCCAATTTGGAAAGGGGGAATATTATCTCGGTCTGGTTCCTGATAAAAAGGTTTGGTACCCCTACAGTCTCCAACCCAAGCTAGGGAAACAGGTAGATAAGGGGATCCCAGCATAGTGAAAGTTCCTTGCTGGCAATGCAAAAAATATTTCATGGCATTCGTAAGGGTAGTAGTACTTTCTAACATGTGGCTCTGTCGCGAAATGGTTAAGAGCCATAGAATGTTGTAGCCTCTATATGATCCCTCATTCTTCTTAGTCCTCCCAGGTTATTCACATCCACCCATTATAGCTGTTTTTGCCATAAATTTAAGTGTAAAATTTCAATTATGCATACTTAGAATATAATCTTTAAAAAAATATTTATTTACTTCCCCACAGTTTACACTTATTTTCTGTGTATGATTTGAAAAAAAAAACGAAAGCAAGCAAGAACCAATGCCAAGACAATAAATGTTATCTATATATAAATAATAGGCGTATGCAATAATTGAATAACTTGCATAATGGCCTTAGGTGAAAGTTTGAGTATCATAATAAAATAAGTAACCAATATAAGGTATAAATAAATGACATAGTAAAATTGATGGTTTGAGGCTTGACTTGGCAAAATTGCTCCATTTTAAATTTTTTTTAATAGCATAGGATTTATAAACTAATTACTGATATTAAAAATAAAACTCATGCAAAAGAGAGATTGTCTCTTGTGTTATCTTAGCATTTATAGCAATTTAATTCTTAGCATTTCCGTTTTTACTTTTTTCTTTGCTATTCATTGATGCTGATTTAAGAAACATAATTTCTGCATAATAGAAAATATCATATTGTACCCTGAGTGTTAAAGAAAGGCTTAATTGACAAAAAAATCACAATTTTGAATCACAGCGTTGATTTATTTAAAATTTCTATACCAGCGATGTACGGCCTTTAACATCAACTTAACTTAACTTTATTAACTTGTTAAGTGTTAAATGTACACAAACAACCATGTCCTGGATAGGGGTAACTTAACGAGGCGGGACTTGAGCCCTCGACCTCCTGTTTGGCAGGCGAGGACTTACCCCGCCACCACTGAGGCCTAAGGGGTAAATTTCTTTGGGAGCAGGGTTTGTGTGTAGGGCCATGCAGTCACTTTTCTCTCATCCATTCGTCCAATTGTAATTGTGCACACACGCCACATATGTACAATGATTGAATCACAAGAAATTAGCATATCCAAGCACATCCATTTCTTGAATTATAATTTTTAACTATAAGGGAATGTTTCAAATCTTCTTAAACATCTTATGTTTTGTTGTATAGACTATAATTATGTCCCACCTTACCTTACCTATCATCCTTCACTCCCATTTTGAATCCATAAATATTCATGATTTCTTTAATCATAGTACGTATTAATCCTGAAGATGAGATAACATCTAGAAATCATGTAGCTACAAATGTACTATGCATGTGAAAAGCAATGCATATTTTCCTTTATGTTTGTAGTCAGCCCTTGAAAAACATGATTTTCTTAATTCCCAGAATAATCCCTAGTATGTAATTGTGTTCTAGTTTGTTTTTTGTTTTGCATTTGCAGAAAGAAGGCCCATATGCTAAGGTTGGATTTAGTAAGGCCATGTCTAGCGGGTGGATATGTATAGACAAAAGCTCTGGCTCTCCTCTTGTGAAGCAGAAAGTCCCTTCAATTGTAGATTCAGTTAAGGAGAACTTGTGTTTAATATTGAGCAATGAAGCTGATAAGGTATCTGATGCCCTAAAACAAGACTACAAGAAGAGGAAACTTTTGGAAGAAAGGTGAGGCACAATTGATTTTCAATGTGAAAATAAGATTTTTATTTGATTCTCAACTGCATGATTGGCGGAAAAAAATTAATGAAATGCTCCTATAGTTTTTATGTATGCAGTATTTCCTATCAAAGTTTTTTCAACTCATCACCTTGCCTAAGGTAGAAGAACAAATGAATTACATTCATGAGTGAGCGTTGACAGCCTTGGTTACAAATGATTTGCTCTCCATTATAGTAGTAATTTCTTGTTAATCTTTAAATGCTGTATAAAAATTTAATTTCTACTCAAATAATCACTGTGGGTCAGGCGGCTATTTTTGAGAACTTGTTCTTACAACATGCTGAAAGAAGATTTAATGCAACCTGCAATACACACTTCATCTTCATTTTATCATTTATTTGATGAATGTGCTGGAATAAAAGAGAAACTTAACTAATGAATAGAACAGAATGAATGAATAGATAATTTATATCAGAATCTACTAAATAATTGTAATATTGATAGTGTAATCAATCGATTGAAAACTAAATTTTTTCTCTGCATATGTGCAATGATTCCTCAGATGATAGTTTATCATCTATTCCTGTTGGCTCCTATAGGTTTGTTAAGTCCGAAAGAAACTAATGGCATCACCAGTGAAACTTTCATTTTAGGAGTGGTGGTGTAATGGGTAAATCATATCATTCATTATTGTGTTTTTGGACATGCAGAACTTCATCTAGTAACCATTATTAATGAGAGCTTAAGGAAACTTTCCTGATGACTGCTGGTACTGAAAACCTTGTCCAGTCCAGTGTCTTAAGAATTGCCAGTGCAAAACACGATTGAATAACAAACATCCTTAAGCAGCTGCTCACAATGATGTCTCCATCATCACCAGTCGATGTTCAAAATATTGCATTATCCTATTTAATCCTCTAAAGGAGAAATTTATAGGGGACCAAGGGGAGTTCCTCTTGGACTTAAGAGATTGTCAGTAAAGAGGCAGATCCTTGCTCAATTTTTCATTGATGAATTAAATTTTAGCTATAGTGATCCTCTAGGCCTTTACGCATTCGGTCTAATCCCAGTCTAAAACCATTAAGCCTCCTTAACTAAGGATGAGGTAAATAAATGTGCACATCATCCAAAGTAAGCGCTGTTTGGAAATTTTGGTAAAATATCAGTTTTCGCTGTTCTCTGTATATGAAAATGATGATTAAGATTATATACTTACTAAAAGTTTTACTGTAAACATTTTGGGTACTCAATCTCTTGGATTACCCTTGGTCATCACCACTGATCCATAAGAGGTATATCTACTCAATCTCAAACAATTTAAGAGCCTGGGTATATATGTATGTATGTATATTATGATGGAAAATACTAAAACTGAGAATCCCTACATCTCCACTTTCATCAATCTTTGGAAGCCTTCATAAGGATTTTAAGTATTGATTATGTCATGTCTATGTCCATTTGTAAATTAGCAGAGTATTTTTTGTTACTTAGGTGCTTGTGCAGGTTGCATTTATTTTAGAATGGGTGTGAAAATTTGAGAGGGGAGCTGTAGTCACTCAAATACCTGTACTATTATTTATTAATACACTGTGGAATGTCCTTTGCAATTCATCCTCCAGTATCATCAAGTGTTACGCTTTGAAGAGGGGTCCAGAATTCAGCTTATCAATTGTGAAAGCAGAGACTGATCTGAACACAGATATGATATTGAGTGGATCGTGGGCTGGAAAGGAATTCAAAGAGTATAACTTTGATGCTTTTGGTCTACCACCATCAGGCGGGCATCTTCACCCTTTACTGAAAGTTCGATCTCAGTTCCGTCAAATATTCTTAGAGATGGGGTGAGTTTTGGATTGAATATGAAGGAGACTGCTATGATAGTGTTTTGAGTTGCTGTTAATAAAATATTTTATCTCAGTTTTTCAGAGATGCCAACGGATAAATATGTTGAGAATTCATTCTGGAATTTTGATGCCCTCTTCCAGCCTCAGCAACATCCGGCGAGGGATGCTCATGACACTTTCTTTCTTTTAGGTATTGCTTATGCTCATTAAATAGTTGTGGATAGTACAGTAAAACCTCTTTGCATCATAAACCTCCATACATCATACCACCCTTACGGTCCCATCTGATTTGCGTGTAAATTTATGGGCAAACCTTTTTGTAGTGAACCTCTTTATATCGTAAAACCTCCACTTATCATACCAAGGAGACACCCCCGGGACGGCCTAATTACCTCCGCAAATCGTACCGAGACAACCAGCGACCATTAATGCAGCCGTGATTACGTACATGGAATGATATTTTCAGCAGTAAATGTTTCACTCTTTTTTTTCTTATATACCTTATTATGCTGTGATTTTCACATTAATCATTAGTTGTGGCCATTATGTTCCATATGAGAGTACCTATACCTAACAGGAAATAAAAAAATAAAGGTATCCAACTATCCAAATGTTTTTAAGTTTCCGTTGATTTAAGAGAGCTCACATCATTTTCTCTCGAATCATGGTAAAAATCATGCGATAGCCTTCACTTTCTGTAATTATTAAATAATAAATATATGTTCACTGATGCATGCATGTTTGATAAAACAAATAAATATAATGGTTTAAAAGACATTAGTGCCTTTCTTTTCCAAAGGATATGAAAAAAATGTGCCTATCACTAAAACCTCTCTATAGTGAACCTCCATACATCAAATTGCCCAAATTTTGGTCCCTTCCATTACGATGTAAAGAGGTTTTACTGTATGTATGTTTATGTTTGAAGCTTTGTTTCAGTGGCATTATCATGAAATTTATTGAAAGAAATACCTTTTTTGTGTTCATCATCTTACAACGGTAGTCCCTCGTGTCTCACCACCAGAGGTTGTTCAAATTTTGCTAGGTGATAGAAAATGGATACCCATGAGGTTTAGTTTTTGTTTCAGCCACCAACGATCATTAGTTTTTGAGATATGAGCGACGGAAATTACCAGGAAAACACCTAAATTTATGCAACTCAAATCACAGCAACCTGCCACACTCCTTTTTAGGCAGCTTGCGAAGCAGTATGTAGATGCAGATGAACAATACTCCGGCAGTGCTCTTCATTCTAGCAATGGAGGATCTGTTGTTGTATTGTGTGTTGCATAACTTGTAGATGTATTCCTTGTTCATACTTTTAGTCACTAATAACTCGAAAAGTATTGATCGTTGGTGGCTGAAATAAAAACTACCTAACAGGTAACATAACATTTTGGCATGAACATTTAGAATTTGATATTTTTAGGATGCTGTACCAACTCGCCCAAGATGTAAGTTCTCTCACATTCACAGTGGAGGATTATGGGGTGAAATTGATAAGGTGGCTCTCCTATGTGTGTTCATTTGATTTCCTATCACCTCGAAAATTTGAACAAGATCTGGTGGTGACCCTCGAGGGACTTTCCTTGTCAGTTATTAGTATTGAAAATGGGAACTTAAATCATTGTTTTACTAGATGGTGTGTACCAATCGAGAATTGTCTCACATCTAGGATTTTCATTTGAATGGGGAAATCCTGAAATTTTACATTTTAGTGTGTAATTTGTACATTTATGGTTTGGTGTCTAACTTGCGATCTTAAGTTTATTTATTAATTTTGCATTTTTTCCATGTATAAATTTTGATATTTCCCATTAAATTCATTATTTTCTTGTTATTTACGCACCATAATTTGATATCCTTTTTCACCAAACAGATCCTCAGATATCAACAACATCAGAAATGGAATATCTCCGCCGAGTTAAAAATGTTCACAGTAAAGGAGGATTTGGTTCAAAAGGTTATGGATATGAGTGGAAGTTAGAAGAGGCTCAGAAGAATTTACTGAGAACTCACACAACCGCTGTCAGTGCTAGGATGCTGTACCAACTCGCCCAAGATGTAAGTTCTCTCACATTCACAGTGGAGGATTATGGGGTGAAATTGATAAGGTGGCTCTCCTATGAATTAAAAATAAGCTTACAAATAACTGATGAATTATATTCCATACTTGCAAGGGGCGTTGAAAAGTGATGACCTGCTCCTCCAAGACAACGACCTTTATCAGCCCATGTGTGTACATTTGATTAAAAGGGCATTTGCAATGAAAATGAAATAACCCTGCCCCTTGTATGAAGGAAATTTCTTCTAAGGTTTACATATTTATTGATATTTACATATTAATAAAATAATATTAATATTTTAAGTTAATATTTAATTATTATACTAAAGAATGGATTTCTAATTTTGGTGTATGACAAGGGATCTTGTTTTTTATTTCATGATTTTTTATTTTTGCATATTTCAGGGCTTCAAACCTGTAAAATATTTCAGCATAGACAGGGTGTTTAGAAATGAAACGTTAGACGCTACCCATCTAGCTGAATTTCATCAAGTTGAAGGAGTGGTTGCAGATTTCAATTTAACTCTTGGTCATCTAATAGGTGAGTATGTAAGCAAAGGATTGCAATAATAATACTATATATTAATAAAACAGACAGCCAATTTCCTTCGCAAAAGACACTTTTATAACCAGTGGGCTGCGGGAGGTCACAATTTTAACTGCCAGTCAGTGCAGAAGAGACTCCCTGTGCAGGAGGAACCCTCTGCCAGGAGAGCTAGTCTGATAGAGTTAAGTCCATTAGCAATCTTATGGTGAGGGGAAGTGTCCAAGTGCAAGATATTCAGGTAGCAATAAATATTTTGGGTGAATAGGGTAGTTTCCTTCGTCAAAGAAAACGAAAGGCATTGATTGCGATTCGTTACCCACCATTAGTGCATTCATAATGTACAAATTATTTGGTTTTAGAAATCCCAGTTTAGCCTAATGGCATTTGGTCAAATTTAACAGCATTTGAAAAAGGCCAGATTGGTGCCCAATGGTTGCCACTCCATGTGATGTCACAGGGACCTAGTTTCTATGCGAGTAGATAGGAGTTTTACATCTGAGATTACCAATGCATGCATGATGCACAGAGCTCAGGGAAACATGTCTTAATAATCACCTATTAAAACTGCCTATAGTCGGAAAGTTTCCTTCGTTTGATAGGGGAATAATAATCCTTATTTAAGCCAAGCGCTAGCAGCCTGCATCGTAGCAGCGCGCATATCCTCTCCCCAAGGTCACCTCTCGCAGAGGCAGCGGGAACCAGAATGACATCACACGGGCCTTTCCTAGCATTCATACTTAGCCATCGCATTTTTGATAAAAAATAGATATAGTCATTTAAAAATCTAAAAGCATGAAATGCGTTCTCCAGGAGTAATAATCTTTCGATTTAGGCAATAAAAAAATAATTGGAAACCACCCTATTCCGCAGTCAGCGTGCAAAATGTATAAAAACGTTCCTGCACACTAAGGGTTAATGACACTACCAGTTTGGATACAATTCATATCATTGTTAGTTAACTTCATCTCTAATCATTCTGTTTAAATGCCCAATTTGTAGAAAGTAGGAAAAGTGGTATTTGCAGGGAAAGGTATGTGGGAGAATATGGGAGGGGGTAAGGCACAGAAAAGTTTGAAGGTGTATAGAGGGGAGGAGGAGGATAGGGTTTAAATCAGGTGGAACTCTTGAAGAACTATGGTTTAAACCACCAGAAATGCAATTGTATGCTACAATATTCTTGAATCTTTAAATTTTTCTAATTTCTTTCAGGTTTTATGCAGGAATTTTTCCGTAAGCTTGGTATTGACCAGTTGAAATTCAAGCCAACTTACAATCCATATACAGAGCCGAGTATGGAAGTTTATTGCTTCCATAATGGCTTGAACAAATGGATTGAAGTGGGAAATTCTGGAGTTTTTCGTCCTGAGATGCTTTTGCCAATGGGATTGCCTGAAAATGTTACAGTCATTGCTTGGGGGCTTTCTCTTGAAAGGTAAAGATATTTCATAAATATTTCCCAGGCCCTGGGGAAGACGGGGCCGAATTGTGGCCCCACCTGGGCCTGGTAAAATGAACAGCAAAGTCAAGTCAAGTCCTAAATTGTTTGTACTTCTGTATTGTATTACTTTGTTAAAACTTTTCCTGGTGCTCTTTATGTTGGTTGAAAAACTTTTGGGCTATGTCGCTGTGTCAATTTTCAGGTGGCCCCAATTTTTCCCGTTTAGCATTACATTGAAAAAGCGACCAGCATCAGTCAGGAAATGTTGGTGCAACCCGGAAATTGACTTGGCGACATAGCCTAAAAGTTTTTTGACTAATATTTTATATTGTATGTTTTGTGGCTTGAATATCCACTCCTTGGTTTACAGTTAATTACATATATTAACTGCCTTTTACCCACCTTGCAATCCCCTCAGAACAGTTCTGTTCTTAACCATGTTTTTTCATTTTCATAGCATAAGTTTCCATAGCAATTAGTAGTTTCCATTAGGGTATCATAAACCAATTCCTAATACATACCTACCTAAGCAAAAATTTCTAAGAAAGTTATTGTGTGGATTATCTTTCTCTTTTCGTTACCTTTTTGGGATTCCCCATCTATTAGGACCAATAATCAAATAACATTTCCTACTTCCTAGCTGCCTTATGCTATTGGCATGCATCGGAGCACAGGTTATCTAATATTCTGTCAGTCTATCATTGTACTATCCATGTATCAGGTCCTTAGCAAATGCCCTAACTTTGTCCCGACTAAACTTCTCCCTTTTTCCCCGGCCTTCCAGACTAATTTTATTGTTTGCTCTGACATTGGCAGAGTCAAAGTTCACAAAAATTTCTGCATTTGACCCACACCAAAGGTGTGCTGTATTCTCCCCTTATAAGAAGCTCTCCTGCAGTTGGTAATCACATTATGCTCACTACTGTTTCAGTGAACCTACTGCGTGCATGTTGTTGCATCATGCCTTAGGATTTCAGTTTGTCTTGACTTGTTCGATTCATGAGTAGGTCAGGAAACTCTTTTCACCTCAGAAAAGACGTTTTCCAGTTGTAGCTGGGCCAAAGTGAAGTTGTTTACCAGCTACCTTGAGATTTGACAAAGTGGATTGCAGATTGATGGATATGTAGATGGTTTGGGAGACCTTTGTCAGGTGCTCTGGCACTTTCTTGATCCAAAGTACCAACACTGTTCATCCTACCAACCTTGGTTATCTTTGGTGATCTTACGGGAACAGGTTTTTCAATATGGCTAGGCCCGTGCCTTGGTCTTAAAAGTAAAATTTTATTTTTCAAACTTTTTTCTTTTTAACGTAGCTGAAGATAACTGGTGCATAATTAGCATTAAGAAGTGCTATCAAAATTTAATACAGTTATGTACATATTTTTTGGCAAATATAATTTGGTATATAAAAAATGTGAGTATTGGGAATCAGAATTTATTACTAATTGATTGGACTGTTAGTTCTTTTGACTGGTACCCATGCACTTTGGCCTTTTTTGATTCATCGAGCCAAACCCATGTTTATCCTGCCTACCACTTACAGACTGGAGGCAAAAGAACCTTGGTGAAAACATAGGTTTTTACTTATTCAGCCTTAACCATAGCCAATTATGTATTGCTTTATTTTAGTGATACATACATATTATGGAAACTGTTATGTTGATTGTTGCAGGACCCTCGCTCCACTTCAAGTGAAAGTGGAGACGTTGCTTTTGAGATTTTTAATGATCGCATTCTTATTCTAAATAATATCTCATGGAATGGTGTAGTAATAATTTATAGCATGTTATACTCTGCTGGTAAACTTTAGTATGTACTTGAACTGCATTATTTGAAATGAGATGAAGAACACCCTGCATCATTCTCACAATTTTTCATCCTCTCTTCTCTATCGTTTCCTTCGGTTCCACTTTGCCATTATCACTACTTCAATTCACTCTCCGACACAGACACTCAAACCCCCCCAGTTACTTTTTTCTTTTTTCATTTGCTGCAACACCTGGCAGGCTCTCTCTCGTTTACACACAAACAATATTTGATAAGCCAAGGTCTGCCAGAAAAAAATTCAAGCTTTGTAATAGATTTTGTGAACAAAAAAATGTTTTCTAAGAATCTAGTAATGGCATTTATGAAAAATGTATGGAACAAACAAATTCATTTTCATTATATTTGAAAATATATTAATCAAGGGACTCAGTCTCGTAATCATTAGTGGTATTATAGCTAAAAGGTTGAGCTCCTTCTCATGTCACCTACTGCTGTCAGCAACCTAACTGCAATTTTAACCTCTGACCTTTTCCTTGTCCTATTTCATTTGTGATGTAAATAAAGTCGTGGGATAATGGTATTGTTGCTGTAATGTACCAGAATGATGTAATGTAGAATGTAAGAGTATTCTCTAGGATACATAATATGTTATGTGTTTTCAGCTATAAGTACCGGGGAAAACTTTGTAATGGTGATTTCATTTTTTTTACAGGCCAACAATGATAAAGTATGGCATTGATAACATCAGGGATCTTGTTGGGCCAAGGGTGAATCTTCAGATGGTGCAAGATAATCCTATCTGCCGCCTTGATAAGTAATTACTTTTCATAATAAGTAATATTCTGGTTAAAAATTTGTTGGAATGATGATTCATTTTATTGTACAAAAAGAAATACATATTGCTTCCTTTAATTTTACAAAATATGTTTTGATGTTGTTCCTGCATTTTGCATTTTTTTCATTTCCCTTCCTATTCCATATTTTTAGTGCCACTCATCATTTTATAAATAAGTTTTACATCTATGTGGATACTTCAAAGAGATTGCATGGAATCAGCCTCTGTTGTCATTTATTTTTCAGTAAAACTGGTCTTGAACTTATTGTTCTAGTGATTAGTGTTTGACATTAATCGCACACATTGTGAACATAAGTTCGTTGCTCATATGTACCTGCTTGATGTTGTCTTGAACATGTAACTTTGGCATAGAGGGGAGCATGTTTAAATTTTAATTATTTTATTTGGTAGATTACATAAAAGCAACTTTCTTGCAAAAACATTTTGTGAATGTGTATAGCACATTAAGTAGGTATTGCCAACTTTTGGTTGTAAATTGATACAGTGACAGATGGATTTATTGTGATGTAGAGACTCTTGAGGCACTTAATATGTGTACGAATCTCCACTGTCTGAGTTATCTCTTCAGATCTCTCCGTACAGTGTAACCTCAGTTGAATGACCATCAGTCGTATGACTCTCTCAGTCGGTGACAATGAAAGTGGGCTTCGCCAGCATAAACACATGAATTTCATAAATGCATGCATCCTTCATACTCTACCCATCTCCGCTTTGTTCCTGTCCTGTCAGAAGCTATACATGTCCCAGTTTGATGACTGATTTGTATAATTTTGCATTAAAATGATTGCACCTTTATCTTTCAAGTATATAATCAAAGGAATTGTATATAAGTGTTCTTTAAATCCTTCTGTTTTATTGAAACCTGCTCAATATTAGCTTTTTATGTGATGATATTGAGCATGTGAACAAATAGTTACTCTCCAAGGATTTTGTGTAACATGTCTATTTTACAAATATTTACTCTGAAAATGCATTGGATATTGAGTTTGCATTCATGGTTGATTAGTTGGAAATGCATTATGTTTTTAATTTATGTTTAGCGATGAGCTTTTATTTTGAACTCATTTTCTTGACAAGAGTCTGCAGGATAGCATTTTCATGACTAGGTTACAGATGATGTGACTCAAATACCGTTTTGTTTGTTAGTGCATTTGATTTCAGAAATCAGTGGAGCCCTATCTACATTTTTTGCGATATTTTGCTTTGAAGGTAAAAGTTCCATACCTTATGGTACCAATGACTGAACCATGTAGATTATCTCTGGAAGGATCTAAGGTGCAGCTGTTTTAGTGGCTATGGTTTTTGCCTTGCTCTCACCATTATGGAGTACTATATCTAATTGATGCCCTAAGAATAGGGGTATCCTTGCTCCCGAGAAGTGTTGCATAGGCTTGGTACATCTGAACCGGTATTGTTTTCTTTTGTTGCATATTGCATTTGCCTCAAGTGCCTGGTCAAGAGAAGCCATGACTATCCCTCATATACAAGAGTTTGCAGGGGTTATTTGATAATAAGGAATTAAATTTCTTACATTAAACTTATTAAGTATCCTGCAGTTAATACATGAGTTTTAGAGCTAAACAAAGTGAATGTAATACACGCTCAGAACAACGAACATCAAATAGACATTGATGTAATGTTTCAGGATAGCCAAATCACACTGCATATACAAAAAAAAAGTGTTGAGTGTGCATTAGATGTTCACCACCTCTCAGTAATCACTCACTTCCCAAATTTAGAGAATTTGTCTGTAATACTCCCTTGCCTTGAAGGAATGGATGTACATATCTGCTTTTTTCAAAGGCTTCTTTGCACCCAATTGCCTCCTTAACTACTTCTCTGTAGCTAGAGCATCACTCGTCATAGTCTCATGGCCACCTCAGACATACATCTGTTTTGTATAATCTACTTGTGTACTCCTCCATTTTAATTAGCGCTACAAGATGATAACCAATGTCTATTCTGGATTTTTATTACTCACATTGATTTTAGTTCTTCATCTCAACTGCGAGTGGGAAATTCTTCCTTAAATTTTTTTACGGTGTATTAATTGAAATTTCATTTTACTGAATAGAGGAGTTACTTACTCAGAAAACAGCATGGCTATTCCAGTTAATAATATTTGATTTCAGAAAAATTTAGTAATCTGTAGGCCAAGCCATTGGTCAATGATGCATTGCATGACCCAGTTTCAGATGAGCTAGTACATTAAAGTATGTACTTAAAAAGCGATTGACTTAAATCTTCCACAAGAACTTTTGTAAGAGGATGCAGTAAATGAACACTTTCCCTCTATCAACCAAGTCAATATGTGATGGTGTTGTCATGGTTATGATGGTGTTTTAATGACTGGTTGTTGTTCTGTTTTACAATTTGATTTATGCAAGGCTTGAAGTGTCCCATTTATTTTACAATTGGCCCAAATGTTGATAGTGTTATGGCTTCGTGAGGTAATGTACTTGATTTCTATCTCATCCAGTCTCTAGTTTGGTTGGTCAAATTTATTTCCATCTGGTCTGATTGCATGGAGGTGATGATTTTCAGGAGATCCAAGAGTCTGGTTCCTTATTTATAATTAGAAGTATCTTAGGCAGGTGTTGATGTCAGATGTGTAGGGTAGACCGGGGGAATTGCGCCACCTTAAGGGAAATTGAAATTTCATGCATAATTGTGTTAGAATTAATGTAAATTGTAATAAATATAGCATACTACAGTTCATTTCCTATCTTGTAGTGATTTTTTTAAATTTAAATCTTTAATAGAAACTGAAAAAAATTTTTTTTTCTAAAAGCTTGCACAGTGGCGGAATTACCCCGGTGGCTGGGGTAATTCCGCCACACCACTGGGGTTATGCCACCACACCATCAAAACGCAGCAAATCATCTATAATAATGGGAAAGGACGTAATAAAGCACAACATATAGCACTAAATTAGATTTAATTAAATTAAGAAACTAATTAAGAAGTTTAACAAAAATCATGCATGTAGTTAATGGCTATTATTTAGCCTCTGCCATAGTCTTACTATTCTTAACAAAGTAAAATGTGTAGTAAATGACTATTAGTTAGTCTATGCCATACTATTCTTAAAAAAACATATGTAGGCCTAGTAACTGGCTATGAGGCCTAGTCTGTCATTCTAATCTGAGCAAAAATCACATGTATAGTTTTCTGGGGAATCGTAACCACTGCACTCTGAGTGTGCCCATTTTCCACATATTACACACCGATACCACATTTCAGAAGTAGGACCATACTCCCCACACACTAAACAGTTTTCAACGTCATCGTGAAACAAATCAAAAGTATCGTCGTCTTCATTGTCGTCACATATTTTGTTTAATGGCACATCTTCCTCTGAAGAAGAGTCAAAGTCTATTTGACGTCTACAGGTGCCATGTTTTGTGTTCGTTTTCCTCCCAGGTTTTCTTGTTTCTTCTTTCTTAATTCGTAGTTTCTTTTTAGGCTGAAGGCCTATGTCGAACTTGCTTGTAGAAATTTTCAATAGTTTTGCTGCTGCCCTTTTGGCAGCATTTGATTTTTTCAAGTCTTTTTGTTTCCTTTTTTCTAAAGCTTCTTCAAGAGTTGCTTTCATTGGAGTTGATGTCAGAATTGATGACTGCCCTTTCCTCCTATCATTGCCCTTTAGCTGTTCAGCTGCCAAAGCTGGGAGTGGAGAAAACTTATTTATAACTGATGTAATCTTTCCACTGCTGTCAGAGGCTGTTTCTGAAGGGATTTTCTTTGACATTCCCGATGGACCTGGCAGGCCTAAGTAACCATCCTGCTTATTGATAGCAACTGTTGGTTCTCCAGCGACTTCATTTTGCTCTATCGTAGGTTCGTTGTTCACAGGTGTCTGAGATAGGTTGTTGTTAGACTTGGTTGGAGATTCTTCTTGAAGATTTTCCTCGCCATCTGGTTCCTCAATGACAGGTGCTCTTAAAAGGCGTTCAGACACGAAATCTTCTTCTTTAAACTTGTCTCGATTTACTGGATGAATGCCTGTGCTTTCAAAGCCTGATATGGCTTTTTCTATGGTTGCCACATTCATATAAGCTTGGTTGAAAATGTGAGCAATGTCGTAGGGTGTAATTTTCTGATAAGCATTAGCCCTCATAAACTTGTCGCACTCCTTATTGAAAGCGCTTTTCAGTGGAGCATAAAAGGACACATCTAGTGGCTGGATCTTGTGTGATGTGTGAGGAGGTATCGACAGAATGTGAATGTGATTCTTGCGGCAGAATGTGTAGCTGTCCAAGGAAATGTGGCTCCCATGGTTATCCAGAATTAGGAGAACCGGTTCGTCTTCAGTTGGTTTGCAAAACCGCTTAAAATGTTGTAACCAGTCCAAAAAAAGATGCTCATTAGACCAGCCGTTGTGAGAGCAACCGTAAATCGAACCGGGTGGTCCACCGTGTTCAAGAAGTGGCGTCATTCTTTTGCGAGGAAAAATAAACATCGGGGGTACATACTGGCCGGATGCACTGAAGGCACAGACTACGGTGATGTTTCGTCCTCTTTCCCAACTAGTTACCCCACCAACTTGTTTCTGGCCCTTTGGCGCTAGAATGTGGCCAGGCTTCTGAACTGATGAAATCCCCGTTTCATCCATGTTGAAGACTCGACTGGCTGGGAATTTGTATTTGTCCATTAGATTTTCAAGGTTCTTAAAAAATAAGTCTACTTCAGATTTGTTGAAGCCTATTACTCTGCTAAGACTTGTAGCAGATGGTTTCCGCAAACTGATCTGAGGATTTCTTTTTCGAAATCCTGCAACCCAATCCTCACCAGCCATCTGGGTTTCCTTATTAAATCTGTGGCTGATATTTAGCTCTTCTGCTACAGAAAACACCAACCGCCGCAAGTCTATTATGGTAATTCCATAGAACATGTTAGCTAAATCGATAACTCTGGCTGTTAACTTCTTTTCCTGCTCTTCATTAAACACAGGCTTTCTCCCCATACAAGGCTTGCACGTTTTTTCTGATTTTAGTCTGTCCCGTAACGTTGACCTTGGAATGGCAAACTGTACAGCTACACTTTTTACTGATTTTCCCTCTGAAACCAGCCGGACAGCTTGTTTTAATGTTTCTTCTGTCCATTTGGCCTTATCACTTATTCTTTTCCGGATACGTGGCATCTGGAAAGAAAACAGATAGGTTGTAGGACCAATATATGAAATCTCGATTTTATGGGGTTATGCCGCCACCCAGCCAAGGATGGCGGCATAACCCCAGAGTGATGTGGCGGCATAACCCCGGTAAGACAAAATGGCGTAGATGGCTTGTTTAGGGGAAGGTAGCAAGCCTAGCGTCCAAACTAACAACTTCAAAACATAGCCAAATAGTTGCTCTTTTCAACTATATATAACTGATTTATCTAACTTAAGGATGACAGTCATTTACCTCTTAGTTTCAGAAGACGCAAAATTAGATGACACTCACTGAAAATCGTATTTTTTGTTATAACTGTACACCAACACAACACACGGCCATAAGCGTCTCTACTACTGATTGTTGTGTTTCCCGCTAGGGGTCAGCACTCACAGCCCCCCTCCACACTCAACCGCTGGCGAGATACAAGGGGTGGCGGCATTGCCCAGTGTGGCGCGATTCCCCCGGTCTCCCCTATATGTGTGTATTTAAAGTCCATAATTGAAGCAGATGATTGCACACTTCATATTTTTTTCTCGCATAACTGTATTCTCTTCATAATTAAAACAACATCGTATAGTCTTGATTAACTTATTTGTTGAATGCTTTCAGGGTTGGCCTAGTAAATCATGTTCAAATATGTTAATGTTGAAAATACAACACACACATCCAGGCTAATGATGGGGAGAGATGGCACGAATAGTTGGAAAACACGAATAACCTGAACTTTCACTCGTCAACTTTCGATGTCAACTCGAACTTTCAATGTCTCGTAATGTTCATAATTTACATAAAACAAACAACACATTATAACTTATGCACTTATTCTCTTATTTTAGAGTGCTTCCAGGATTCATTGAAAGCTGTCTTTGTGAGACCACGATCTTTTTAGCAGCGATAACATTATTTTATTCTTATTCTTAATGCTCCATATAAGACCTGGTTTCAAAAACCACGTATCCGTGGCTGCGTGATCATGAATACAGAAAATTGATTTGCCCGAAGGCTTCAAAACCACTGCATGACGTTGTAAACTACACTGTCAGGCACTACACCATGGAGTTGCATCTCGCACAAGTTACTGGGCTTACAACTGCTGCAGGACGTGTATCTGTAATCACGGAGCACAGTCGCTCTCTGTGAGGCTTGGAAAACAGGAACACGGGGAGCTCCCATGAATGCAACTAGCACAGAATCGCTTCCGTTTTACTAAGGGGATTCTAGTGGAAATAATAAGCCCAGTGCATCCTAGCATTCCGGTGATTTTGCATCCAATTTTATTTTTTTATAAAGATCACGGAAAGTATTGAATGAGAGTGAAAATCATGTGCAACACGAATATGCCGGATAATGCCAGATAATCGGGAGTCTGCTGTATTTATTGAATATATGTTTGGGATTACATGTCATTGAAACTTGACAGATATTCGATAATTGTAGTCCAACTTTAAAGAAAACCAAAACGTGTGTAATCTGTGAGTGTTTAATACGCTTGTACTGAATTATGGTTTAAACTATTCACCTTCACAAAGGTTGTGTAGATTGGAAAATATTTATTGCCTCAACTTATGAACTCGTGGTGAATGAAGTTATGAATTGCATGAGGCACATACTGAAATGCAAGGAGGTGCTACCTCGTGAAAAATCGTATGTGTCATTAAAGGCATCCCAAAAAAGTGATCTCTGTGTTGAATATCTCTTTCACAGTCTTCCCAGGGTTATTTTCAAAAGAATGAATGAATTTCAGAAAGGTTCATTGTTTTTTAGAGTTGACAAATTCATGAATGTAGTGTTAGAGACATTTTATGTGAAAACTTACAGCAGCATCAAACTTGTATAAAAAATTGACTAAACGTCAACTTCTCACATGAGAGAAGACAAGAAGTTTTTAATGTTTTTTTTTTTTTTTTTTTAAAGGTTAATGGTGACTATGAAAATCCAAGCATATAATCTATAGATGCATTTTCGGAGTCTTAATATCTACACATACATATTATCCTATTTTTGTTTCATTATCACAGACACCTAATGATTAAAAAAAAGTGGAGTCAATGTGTACTTATATATGTGTGTGAACTTAGGAGTATTAAAGTCCCCATTCATTGTCCATCAAATCATATGTTAAGTTCACCACCTTAATCTTACCTTACTGCCATGCCATTCATACAAAGTTTCTATCTATGAAATCCGTGTCTTCTTTCTTATGCCTGTGATGACAAAACATGAGATTTGTCTTGGCTTTTTATTTTTGAGTGGGAGAGGTGGTTGCAAGGTTGCCAGATGTGGTTGATCTATTTTTGTCACTCAGGGGGGGCACATGGCAGACACAGACAGGCTAGTAGAAATTTCTTACTCTTGATATTCATTCATCTCCTGTTGGAAGTAACTTCCCTGCTCTCTTGTGCTAAAACCATGAATTTGTTGCATCAATGCTGTAAGTGTGAACTTTTTATTGAAAATGATTTTGAAAACCTAATGGGATTGAGCAAGTCCTCACACTGCTGTTAATAGTTTTGATTGTGTTACTTCTTTTATCTGAGGAAATTTGTATTCCTTCGTGGTCGTAATCATTCCTATGTTCTTAGAGTAATTCTACATTTTTGTTTATGATGTCATGGATTGCTGGCTATAGCATGTTTCATAGAATGGTACATTCTTAGATGTAGCAGTCATGCATGGAATGAAACCCTACAGGATTTATTATGATATCATTATGCCAAACGTCTTAGCTGTTATATTGATTTTTGTGTATATATGGAGTGGTTCTTTGATTGAGGCTTGAAATCCATTGTTATGTTATTTTTTTTGTGCTGTATTCTTTGATTAATGATATCATAAGTAATGATTAGCTCTTCATTTGTCAATCATTTTGCATCTACATGAGTGTCATTTTCTGTGGAGGTTTCCAAGGTCATTTTGGGTCGTTACTTGGCATTCGTATAGCTTGGTTAACTTTTTCAATTTTTTTAGATCTTATTTAATTTTCTGTTTGATTCTTATTTTTTTTCTTTGCCTATTCTATTTACTAGTAAGATATGTTCACTCTCATGTCCGTTCATCCCCATGCTGTGTGAATATCAAATTAATTGTTTTGTGAATAGTGAAAGTCCCTACATAGATGTCAACTCGGCATGCTAAGGCATTTAATGAGTGTATATTTTACGTAAGATATAATTGGTGGTAGCTGTTGCTAGAACTGGATGGTGATTTTCTTTCCCTTTGAGACTTGCAGTCCTTTTTTTGGTTGTGATAACTACATGTGGAAATCTGGATATCATCAAAAATAAGTTTATTCATAGAAAAGTGCAAAACATGAAAAACATTGTATGGGATCTTCCATGTTAGGACAGCATGACTTGGTTCTAGGATGGATATTTAGGAATGAGCTTGTAACGTCAACCTCATAGGTTGTTTTGCAATGTCATCTTAATAGGGTAGTTTCCTTCATCAAAGAAAACGAAAGGCATTGATTGCGATTCGTTACCCACCATTAGTGTATTCATAATATACAAATTATTTGGTTTTAGAACTCCCAGTTTAGACGAATGGCAAATGGTCAATTTTAACCTCATTTGAAAAAGGCCTCATTTGATTTTATTACTACATATGAGTTTAAAGGACGGTAGCAAATACAAATTTGCATCAAATAATTTCTGGTTGAAACAAAGTCAAAGCCAACTTTTCTCAATCCCACCTCTCGTTCTAATTTCTTTCATAACATCACCCCTTTCTCCACTTACACTTTCCCGTAGTTCAGTTGATTAAACCCTTAAAATCTTTCCGCTAATAACCCACATTTTATGATGCAGCGAACTCAAGGCAAACGAATTTCGGGGTCACTCGCATTTTCAAAGTCGTGGCGTGAATTCGCGTGCATGCAACCACACATCGTCTCGGTTGAAAAGTAAAGGTAGGTATATAAAAACAATAGGGTAGTTTCCTTCATCAAAGAAAACGAAAGGCATTGATTGCGATTCGTTACCCACCATTAGTGTATTCATAATACACAAATTATTTGGTTTTTGAAATACCGGTTTAGACGAATGGCAAGGGTCAAATTTTATCCTCATTTGAAAAAGGCCAGATTGGCGCCCATGCGATTCCACTCCACGTGACGTCACAGGGACCTAGTTTCTACACGAGAGGATAGGAGTTTTACATCGTCTGAGGTTACCTATGCATGCATGAGTCACAGAGCTCAGGGAAACATCTCTTAATAATCACTTATTAAAATTGTCTAAGGTCGGAAAGTTTCCTTCGTTTGATAAGGTAGTAATAATCCATATTTAAGTCAAGTGCTACCTGCTAGCAGCCTGCATCGTATCAGCGCTCAAGCCTCGCCTCAAAGTCACCTCACAGGGCGGCAGCGGGAACCATAAATACGTCACACAGACTTTTTCCCATCATTCCTACTTACCCATTGCGTTTTTGCGCGCTTGAAAATTTTCACTTTTCATTTAATTGCGAAAAATAGATATCATCATTTAAAAATCTAAAAGTGTGAAATGCATACTCCAGGAGAAATAAACTTTCGATTTAGGCAATAAAAAAATAATAGGAAACCACCCTATTCCTCCATTTAATTTGATAATTTGAAGTTTATTTCATTTCATTTTTTTACCAAAATCACTACATGTGTGCCAAAATTTCTTTTTATATATGATCAATGGTTTTTAAATCTTTCAATGCTTGTCATAATTCTTTCCATTTTTTTAATTGGCTTGCTTTATCTGACGGTTATGGATCTTTGTTGGTTGATGTTAAATCTCATGAAAATACTAACTTTTCTTACACAAGAATTCAGTTGTTTTTCAAATACCTATGTTAATATTAGTATTGAAGTTTCATACATATTTGTTTGTGCTTGTTCTTTTTTGTCAGATTACAATATTTTCTTTGCTTGCCTTTATTTGATTGATGACTTATACAAAATTAATTATCCTTCTTGTTCCTTCATTTTTATATCCATTTACATATCACAGTGTTGTATTTTTGTACAATGTTTCCTGATCTAGTTATTTTAAATATCCCTCGTATAACATCCATAATGAAATTTTTAGGTCAGTCATTTTTCTAGCATATTGAGTTGTAACTTAACTAACATAATTTTAGTACTGTGATATTTTTTAATTTGTTTCGAAAATGAAAAGGAGACTTCGTTGATTTCCACTGATTTATTTCGTCTGTATGAAATTTTGTTGAACTTGATAATGACCTCTATGGTTCAAAACATGTCGTACGGATGAAATAAATTAGTGGAAATCAACGAAGTCTCCTTTTCATTTTCGAGTATTAACTTCCACATAGTTGAACCTAATACCATTGAACGAATTAATTTGTTTCATTGTGATGAATGTATCTTTATTTTAGTCCTCAATTTAGTTTCCTCTTCAGATTTTCTTTGTCATAATTCATTTAGTTTTAGTAATGCGAGTATATATTTCTTGTTTTAGTTACAATTTATTCATTCTTCCGAAATTTTACTTGCATATTATGCAATATTTCTTGAGTATGAATTTATATGGTTTATAATTTGTGTATTGCTTACATCCCTTTTTGTTAGATCTTACCACCATTTTTTTAATTTAACAACCATTGATTTGACGAGTGAAAACATTCTATTTAACTGGCAGACAAGTTTTTGCATGCATATATTACAAGTATAACCTCCGTTTCTCGGTGTTTTGCTTTTTGCAACTTGTTGAAATTGTACATATTTGTATACGATCCCTTTATAACATTATGTGATTTGGTTAGTTTTGGATCAGTTTTCTGTGCTAGCTATAGCATAAAAATAATGCTGGTGGAAAACTGCTGCCATTTTCATAATGTATCTATTCATGAACAACCTTTTTCATGACATAGTTTGCTTCTTTCGCAAACTCCTCAATGGCATCAATCTCTGTCACTTTGCATTGTTACCTTGTGCATAGGTGGACTGAAGCAATACTCACTATGCTTTGCCATCTATTTCTGTGTTGCAGTACGATTATATGATGACCATGTGCAAGCAGTAAATGCACATGTTTTTCAGTTAAACTTTTTTCTATGCAGTACTGTACTATGTTATTGCTTTTGCTTCTACTATTCATGAAGTTAACTTATTATGCGCTTTAAGAAATGGTGTATTTTCCCTTGTCACAGAACAAAATCTTCCACGGGTGATCTGATGAAGTCAGTGCTGCAGCAGTGGGATCAAATCTTCAAGGAGGTAGAAAACTTGAGGAAAGAGGTGCAGGATCTAAAGGTTGGAATGGGGGAGAGTGGCGATTCCACAGGTCCCGGGATCGATGATTTGCTTATTAATGGTAGCCTGAACATTTGTATATTTGCTGATCCTGTTCGGCCTCCGTATTCACTGAACATTCTGGTGAACATTCTCCGGCAACAAATTCCCATCACTACAGCTGTACATGTCCACTCCTCTATGGAAAACATTCCCGATGATCTCAAGAATTTTTTCTCCTGTGGTGAGGTGCTCGATAAGAATGTCAGCGGCGGCATTTCTATCAGGCTTGTTTGGAAACCTGTAGGTTTAGATCCGACCATGGTCATCACCCCTACTAGCTCTGGGCCAATAACTGGCGAGGTGAATATAGCACGCTTGATGTGTTCATTTCTAAAGGGTGATCTGGGCCTTAATTACAGGCACCCTTGTTCTTTGAATACTTTGCTTATTGACCATTGGTTGGACTTGATTCACAAGGATGTTATTCATGGTGAAAAGTCTGACCTTGCTTCCTTTGAAGGTCGCATCAGCTGTAAATTAAAGGAAGCTCAATGTGTCACTGGTAATGAAATAACTATTGTTGATTTGTGTCTATGGTCTGCACTGAAAAACTTGCAGCTGGAGAAAAAGTTTATATACCAATATCCAAAGTGGTATGAGAAAATTTCACAATATTGCTAATGTATTTATTGAAAGACGGTGAAATGAATTTTAATAAATTCGTCTGTGATGATATAGCTTTTTGGTCATTGATTGGCATTTACCTGCCTGAAATTGAAGATCTCTTCTCATTGGAAATGTTACTTACTGCTCATGTGTCCATTCTTTAGATTCTGTTCATTATCTGTTCACCCCATTTTGCGTTAAGACACTATTATGGACTTTTTTTCTTTCAGAGGCTTTTTACTATTGCTCATTCAAAAAAATCATTTGCATCTTGCATTCTGAGTGCAATATATTATGGGAGCAAGATCTCCCAATAGCAGTGCTGAATTAAGTGGGAGGAATTATGTTCCGCTTGTAATTTGAAGAAAAATGGAAAAGATGTAGTCTTTAAGGTGGTTCTTCAATGATTGTTTTCATGTCATCAGCGTAACCCTTTTAGTACTAACGACGAAAATATGTGGCAGGATGATTCTTGACCCGGGAAATGAAAGCAGCAAGTTTTCGTCGCAGATTTTCCTATGCAGGTGAACGAATGTCGAAAATTTACATTTCCTTGCTGTACCCCTATTATGACGATCACGGATTTGCTTCCACGGAATCCCCGTTAGGAAGGATCGAAAAAGGGTGGTGCTAAGAGTGTGATTATCTGCAAGGCCCTTCTTAATGAATGTCCTGCAAAAATGTTCCGTACAGAGGGGACAGAAGAGTCTCTTGGGGTTCAGTCCAGCAGTCATGCTAAGGCGAGAACTCCACAGTCTGGAAAGGGTTAATAAGCAATGTTTTAAAAGAATTGATGAATATTTTAAAGCCATAAATAATCATTATCACTGAGCAGTATTGTATACCACCAAGGTGCCATGAAAACTAATGATCCCTCAACCCCCCCCCCCCACCTCAAAGCAATAACCACCACAGCCTAATGCCCCCACTTTTTCTTCCAAATTTTTAAGTTACCTATTTTGCTAATCTTTCAGAGGCTGTGGTATTAATGGAGTGCTTCATTAATTTATGCGCAATGAATCTCCTGCATCACATTATAAAATATCTATGTACCAACAGTTTTGTCTTAGCTTCTGGAGACCTAATGATAATCGCTTGTGGGCATCAATGATTTAAATCTTCAGGGGATGGAGATGTGAGATGGGTTAATGTAGCAGTGGGGAATAGGTCCTTTTGTTTCCAGAAATGACTGGAAGCCAGAATTGACTAATGGCATATCTTTGGTCTCTGCAAAATTTGTTTTTCTTTTCAAGGACCTCCCTAAATACTCTTGTTTCTAAAAATCCATGGGAAATATATCCTTGATTAGTGTAAGAGATTCATGAAATTTATTAATGCATGATAAATGTGGGTGCTTTATAATCAAACAGCTACACGTTATGTGAAATGTGGTTTAAACTATCCCATGATTAGTGTAAGTATACATAATGGCAGTATTGAGTCTAAAGCTAAGTATTCGGGATTCAATTTAGGAGCAAAAAGGTGTAAAAAAAACATGCTTAGGCACTGAGTAAAGTTACTCAGACATACGTAGAGCAAATGGAAGAAATGCTCTGGAGAGTAAACCTTATCTTATGTTAACCAGTGAGACCAAGCACGAGCCACTTTGCTGCAAGTTAGGAAAGGCACCATCCACCTGACTTAATTACAATTTGAAAAATGCTTTCCAAGATGCTCTACCTCGCCCAATTTATCTACGAGCACATCTGTTTTATTGGGAAAGAAATAGAGATGCTATGAGTATTCTCTTAGGATTAAAGTGTTTCTTCCATGATTGTAGCAAAATGTATACATTCATACTTCAAATGAGAAAGTCTATGCTATGTAATGTGGAAGTTTTTCTGTCAAAATAATGTTGGATTCAAATAGATCTTGACCTACAAGTCCTACATGGGCAGGGGTATTGTCAGGATGGATGCGAAGCTATTGACAGTCGGTGGAGGCAGGGCCGGGATATATGATGTGGGTGGCCTGGGGCCCATTTTGGTGGGAGGCCCTCTTTCAAGGTGTTGCAACTCTAGTTTCTGAGGACACCACTTGGTGTGCCACTGGTGCCATTCAGAGCTGCATTAACAACACCAATGGATAAAGTATTTTTATCAGCAGCATTAACTATTAATTAACTTCAAAATTAACGACTACATGTTAACAAGGGTGCCGAGTTTAAAAAATATTGGGGGGGCCCATACTGGGGGTCTTGCCCCAGAAAATTTTATAAATAGTGAGTTTTAAAGCATTTTAGATGAGTCATATGATCAGCATTAGAACCCCTGAAAACTTGACTCTCGATAACTGGACATTCCAGGGAAAAGGGACAAGCCTGACACATTTTTTTCCTCAACCCCATAACGAATTTTTGAGGGGGCTCAGACCCCATGGAGTCGGCATCACTGCATGTCAACCAAAAATACAACCCAGCTTCACTTCAAATCCCCTCATACATGCAGGTTTTTTTTCCGATTTTGTGAGATTGACCTCTATCTCCCTCTCTACTACCCCTTGGCACCAACCATATGATGCGTAAAGGAGTCATAGCACAGGTCCTAAGATAGATAAACAATCTATCTTCATGTATTATGTTCGGTTTTTCATTTAAATATATGTATTTTTTCCTCCCTATCAGTCATCAAATTGCACTCACATTGTCACTGATTAATAATGTGTTAGTTTGTCTGATATGATGGCTATGTCAACTACAAAAGGAACCTTTCTATATGATCTATGTTCCATTATCATCTGAATCTATATTTCTTGACCTTTCTGGTAGGAGTTGGCCTAGATGTCGAGTTGAAGTTGGACTCATTCCTAAGGTTGCTTATTCAAGCACCACAGGAAACTATTGTTTTCCCTTGAGTAGATATAATTCATGGCTGATTTTTAGGCTAGATTCTTAGGTGACAGTGGCATAACCATGTGGGGGATGAGGCGGTATATCCCCCCCTAAAGCCTCAGAGAAATTTTAAGAAATATTCATAACTATTGTTTAGTTTTGACTAATAATAACTTCATCTACTTAAAGTTAAATTTTTAGTGTCAAAACGATGTCAAATTTATTTCCAGGCATGCTATTTTCCAATAATTTTCCCGGGCCACTTGGGAGGTGGGTCGCCACCCCAGGCCGTCCTATCCCCCCCCCCCCTCCAAAGCATATTCTTAGTTACGTCACTGTTAGGGGACAATCAAAAGGGTGTTGAAGGTCTCAAAGGAAAACTCAAATGTAGGAAATTTGTCCAGTGTTGGGTGTTAAGGCTTTGTGGTGATGGCAAGTGTAGTGCACCATCATGGGAAACCAGCATCACCCACCTTGGAAGCAGCTGTCTTGAACGCTTCTCTGAGGGGAGAGCAAAATATTTTGAAAATAAAATATGTTAGACCTTTTAAAATATTAGACCTTTGAGTAGAGGCCATCAGTTAACCACATGACTATGTAATTAATTTTTTTAATTGTGCACTCTGTTTGGCGAAAAGTTTCTCTTCCTGGAGAGTATACCCATTTACATGGATCAGGATGAGAAATATTTGTCACATCCAAAACACATGCCTTTTTTCCAAGATGCGATATCTTTTCAACTTCAGCAATGTGATGAAACATCTCGGAAGAAAAAAAATGATCCCCATTTTTCTAATTTGCTCCCATAAATGACGCATACCTTCGCCCTATTGAAGAGAGCTATGGTTACACCTCAGTCCTAATGCTGGTTTACATATCTTTTTTTCTTCATATATTACCATAAGAAACTAATAAGTAATCCAAAATTTTTATTTTAAATATTATGATTACTTTACGAGCCATGAAAAATATTCATGCAGTAGTCCCATTGAAATTAAAATTCATGTGGATAACTTTCATTTATCTCTATTTATGACTAAATTATTCAAATTAACATTTCGCTTGCAAATGGATTGAAAGTAATTACAAAAATCGACTATATTTAAAATATCGTGCTCACTAATTAACAAGCTGGCCCCTTCTTTCGTCAACGTGAAAGTTATTGTGTGTTTATTTTCTTTTCAAGCTTACTCCGAGATTTCAAGCCTTAAAAACGCGCGCATTATCTTTCACGATTTTGCCGCTGCGCGCGCAACTGTCCACGTAGTGTGCGCGCCCACCACAAGCTACTAAAGCGCCACTCGGGCGGGACGGAGAAAGCGACAGTTGGATGTAGTCTGATACCTTTGGTGGGTTAGTCGATGATAATCTGTGGAGTTGTTAGACCTGCGTAGGTGCTCATTGTAGTGCAAACACGGTAATTGTGAACAGTTGCACCGGCATTGGTGTGAAGAAGCCTAAGGAATATCCTAGGGTTCTGTAGGTGTGCGTCTTCAGAGCGACACAATCTCCACTACCGTTACAAACAAGGCGACGTCTTCAAGTCGCCAGGCCCGGTAGAGAGATGGCGGGGTGTTCAGCCGTCCTAGCGGCGGTGATGCTTGCTTCTTTAACCGGTAAGTTATTTACAGCTTAATATCCTTTCAGGGAAACGGTATTTACGAGCTTGAACGGTTCTCGAGTGCTGTCACATAGGTTGGGACGGGAACCACCTTGCACCCGCGAACGCGCTTTCTTTGTCAGTTCGTTTTATCCGTGGATGCTGCGACCCAGGATTTGATTCAATTGAAGTATTCCCAATGTTTTAAACTTGTTTTTGGTTCATATTCAGGGTAAATGGTGTCTTTAAAAATATTGGGGCGGATCATCAGTCAGTTAACTTTCTGGCGGGACGCGCTTTTTTTTAATTTGTTCATCTTTAATTTTTACAACATCCCGGAGATTCGTAATGCCTCGATTTTTTTGTGCGTGAATCAGCCGCGATCCGTATAGATTCCTTCGTTGTCACCATGCTTCCGCGTCTTCGGTGCTGCTTGCGTTCACGTCGCCCTTCACCTCCCCCGCTCCCCCGGGTTGCCTACCCTCTCGTCCCCGCCCATAACGCGCAAAACACAAAGGCACCTACCCTCTGGGGTTGGCGTTCCACAATACCTCCACGGTTCTCCGAATGCCATCACCGATCGCGGGCACGACTCATCATCAGTCCTCCTCTCTTTTCTCTCACTCAGAGCAGAGAAGACCTTCCCCTTGGTAGGTTGGAATGAAAACCCTTCGCACTTAATCTCGATCTTTTCCCATCCATTCTTACACTCACCCACTTGACCGTCATCCCTACATCTTGAAAAAAAAACCCTTCCTCTACCCACCCACTCCTCTATTCAATCGTGCCCGCCCCTCTCTTCCCTTCCCCTCCAACCGAAGAGTCCTCCCCCCCCCCGCATCCCTTTCACCTCTCTCTCTCCATCTCTTCTCCGAACCTTCCCTCCTCCTTCAGCCACCTCCTCAAGGCCTTGTTTTTCACCCTCATCCTCCCCGAATCTTCCTGCTTCTGCTGCCTCGCCACTCCAGGACCTCTTTCTTCCCCGCTCAGCATCGTCAAGGTGGTTGGCTCGGGGTGGTGAAATTGCCCGACCATCCACTGCCGTGTTATTATGATGCTCCACCTAGCCTACGCTACCTCCTAGGCGTCTTTCCATTTCGTGAGGTTGAGCCCGCGCGTGGTTTTCTTTCATTTTTTAAATATATACTCTTTTTCCTGAGTTTTCGTGTTTGTATATTTGCCCTCGTTACTGGGACTTATTGTGTTACTATCGTCATCCGTGATTACCCCAGATAAGGTATCTCGTCTATCTCGCTGTCCCATATGCACTGGCGTGTAGTTTAGTGCAGTCGCGCTTGCTTGTTTTTCACTTTATTTTCAGAATCTTTTCTTTGGGCCGAACAAGGTCACATGGTTTTAAGTTTCCTTATCTCAAACTTCATATAATTTTATCACCATGAATCATGACTTTTGGCAAGATACCTTATTTCTCTGTTTGCTTCGTATGCGTTCATGGGTTACAGTGTTCACGTTCTCACGGGCATTTCTTTAATTTTATTTGACACATTGATTCATCGTAGCTTGACGGAATTTCAGCCTCTCCCTTTTTTTCCACTACGCACGGAAGCAGAGCGGAATTTCCTTCTCTCGCAATACGTCATGAATCTGTGCCCTGAAGGCAATTTTTTCTCTCTTTATCGCGAGCACCTTTTGATACATCGGATACTGGCGATTTCTTTAACTACTCCTGGATGTTATATGCTTTACACAATTTTGATAGATAAATTTATATTTATACCTCGCTATGAAAAGGCTAGCAGATAGGAAAGAGAAATGGAGAGCTGCGTCAAACCAATCTTAGGATTGTTGTGCTGTAATGATGATGATGATGAAATTTATATATCGGAGTCACATTGATGGAACAATTATAATTAAACTAAACTTCTCAAGTGAGATTACAAACCTCATGACCACTGCTTTTTTTCAGTGGAATTCCTAGAACTAGCAGCCTCCGCCGCAAATTTTATACCTCGTCTTTTTTCCAGGGAATCGTGTGACACAAATTTTCTTTGATTTCGTGAAGCTCATTTTTTCCCATTTTACCATAATTCGCATTCGATCATTTTTCTCACCCTCTCTCTCTCTCTCTAGACTGCGCTCACGTTTAATGTGTGTGCATCCCAGTGCGCGCGATATTCGCCATTCGCCCACGACTTGTCACACTTATCGATCTTAATCGTGGTCATAGAGGTTGGGGCGGAGCGGGGAAAGGAGGTGGGGTTGAGGAGAGGCCGATGGAGGGAGGCTGGAGGATGCTGGAGAGAGAAAGGGGAACGGGCGGGGGAGGGGTTGGAGGGTGGAGGTGGTTGTGCACCAGTTTTGGAGCCGCGAGCAGGTGACTGTGTCACTGCCGGCCGCATCTACGTGACACAGATCGGAGGGGACGATAATACCGTGGAGGGTGAGGTCTTCAAGTCCTTTCTTTTCGAGCTGGGAGGGGTCGCGTGTGATATTTTTTCTTCTCGTTTCGGGATGGTTTTTCATGGAGCCAAGGGTGTGAAAGAAAGAAGTGGTTTCATCAATTTTTCATCGTCGAGGGAATGTTTGTGCCGTGCACATAAAAAATATATATACATATATGTACTTTTATACGTAGACGTAAAATAAGATGAGGAGAGGGTTGAGAAAAAAGGTTTAATTCTTTTTTTTCGGAAGAGTCGTGTGGTTCCCCACGCACTGCCATGTCTGTGTGAGTATGGCCCCCTTTTGAAGGGCTGTCAGGCTGCTCATGCGCACTGTTCGTCCTTTTTCCTCTGCTCTTGTTTTTCTCGCTCCCTCCCAAGGCCTGGCGCTTTGCTGGGGAATCCATGAAGGAGAGGTGTGGATGCTGGGAGAGGAGCCCAGATAGGACGGTTTCTTGACAGTGAGGTTGCCCGACGATTTGAGGTCATTTGGTTGGATTTGAGTTTATTTCGACAGATTAGGCTTAGCATTTCATTTTGAAGTTCGGAGTTTTAGTTGTGGAATTGGGGTGATTAATAAAAATGCCTTTTTATTTGACTAGAGAAATTAGAAAACTATTGGGTCTTTTCTTACCCTTGGAAAGTAGGACAATAACACGCATCCGTGTCTTGGTTAATAGAAACCAACCATGGCGGGGTTCGATCCCGCGACCTTTGTGGTTACAAGCCGCATACGAGGTCAGCTAGAGATTTGGATACATTCTAGGCACATGACACCATTAAGACCCGTCGAGTTGTCGACAGTTTTACATTATATTGTGAGGCTCTCTAATTTATCTCGAAAAAGTGTTTTATTTTAGAGATAGGCTTTGACCTTTCGTTTCTCCGTTTGACCTTCTCATTATTCATGCAAATTTTGTACTCATTGCTTCCTCTGGATTTTTGGAAGAGGACAAGGTGTAACTATAGGGTTGGTCGTTGATGCTTTGAAACCTATTTTTGTACGTCAGAAGTCTTTATCCATAGAGAGAGGATATTTTTCGCTGGGCGTTTGTTTTAGCCCGAAATTTTCCCCAGATAGAGAAATAGCAATAGAAACATTATTTAATAGTGCGTGTAAGTATATGCCTTACTTGAAAAAATGTTCTGTCCTCTCATAGCTCCGCCCATCGGCGGAGAGGGACGCACGGGGTTTGGCACTCCCTTGTCAAAACAAAGGCATTCATGGATATCGTGATGGAGGGAGAAGTCGAAGGTAATAACCGTTGAGGCAGTAAAACGAAAAGTTTTCAAATCAGTACATAGAGTTGAAAAGGATTTGAAACTGTAATGGGAATGTAACGGAATTGGCATGGAACAGGGGAATAAACCCAATAAATACGAAAAAATCTATACTTATAGTTGGATTTTAACAATACCTAGCCGCACTGTAATATCGTATTTTTGGGGTCTAGACTACTTACAGAAGTTCATTTGGCAAAATTGAATTTGGAATAGCAATTAATGGTGTTGGTAAATAAAATTCAGTTTCTTCATGTTTGCGGTTGTTCTTTTCTGGGAAAAGTGAAAAATGCAACAACTTTGCATAACTATCAAGTAAGAACTTGAGAAGAGCTGCTGCCATTTCACAATAGCTTAATGCGCCGTGAATCCACTTCGAATAGTTATTAGGCGCGTAAAACTCATCATTCTCCTACAATGTACCCGTAACAAGGAAAATAGTGATGCCTCTCGGCTGGCATATGAAATATTGAAAGTCCTGTTGAATCCATTGCACGATTGATGCATGTAATGCTTTTTAATTGGTACAGTATTGCATTCATAGGCCTGGATGAGTTATTTTGTTGTGAACGGGTCCATAGATTGCTGCATAAGTTACGCCTAGTTACGAGTCTTCCTCCTGCTGAGAGGGGTAGGGGGTGGGGGGGAGAGAGAGGCCAAGGCTCCGGGTACATACGAAAAGCCTCCTAACCGACTCAGGACTGACGATGTTAGGGGGCGGGAAGGGGTGAAGGGAGGGGGGTGTCTTACAAGGAGAGCTCGCGTCTTGTTCGCCAGCACCACCCGAGATGGAAATCGCTGGTGAAGAAAACCTCTCCCCGCTAACACCACCACCACTTCCCTCGGGTCCTTCTACTCCTCCCCCGCGTTCGCGGATGTCAATAACGTCGTGCTCGGGATGCTCGTCGAATGCTCTGCTCTTTTTTTTCCTCAACCTCCTCTCTCTCTCTCTCTCTCGGATACAAGCGTGACATTAATGCCGAAAGTGAGTCATCGGGAGGTGGTGGAAAGCAGGGCGGTGTTGTGGTCCTGGGATATCCCTGCGCCTGCGCCGATGCGGTCAAACCATTCAGTCGAGTCCGGAGCGGCGGAGATGGGGAAAGAGAAAAACATGTCGGAACGCCTCCCCGGAGTCGGCGCGAAGATTTTTCTCCGTCCGTCGGTCGGAATCTCGCTTTTTCCCGGGGACGCGCAAAATGTTCCGTGAGGCCGTGCCTCCCGGATAAATCTTCCGTGCACCTCCCGGAGATATTTTTGGCCGGCGTGCCCCCGGAGTCGTCCTGGCTCCATCGACGTGAATCCCATATACCCTGAGCTCGGAGAGGGAGCGACCTTATTATTTTTTCTATATATTTTTTTGTGCACTGGTCATTACACCCTGATTTTGGCCTCGTTTCGGTCCGGGGGTTACGTAAACACAGCCAGCGCCCTCTCCGTTCCCTCCCTTCCCCTCTATGAACCCCCTCCCCTCGTACCGTACCCCTGAACTCGCTCCCAGTGCAATATCCCGCGACGAATTTGCGTTCGGGGATTCTCGATTAAGATCCTTCTCTTACCCTGAGGACTTAATGGAGTGATTTATCCTCCCGAAGAGGAGAAATATTTATACGTATATAGTAGGATCTTTCTCGTTAGCTGCTTTCTCAAATCAGGAGGCGTATTTAGAGGAGTGTTTTTGCTGTAACCCCTTCGTATTGATTTTCTGTCTTTCGGATGCTTGGGGATATGTCTTTGTGCCAAATTTCTCCGTGGCATTGTTGTAATCGCCGAGTTTTTGGATTCGGGATCCTCGGCATGGACCAATGGCGACGGTCTCGACCTCATTTGAGTTCCGTCGATAGCGCTAAAGGTCAAAGTGTGCCACTTTCAGCGTGGAATATTTCGCCCCATTTCCAGAAAACCCTCATCTGAATGAATGCTCTTTTGGCTCAAGTAGGATTCTCGTGGATCAGTGGGTACGGTTTATACCCTTTTTTCCTCACCAATAGAGTAAGGGCGCGTATGTGTAGCAATTGCATGAAAAATCTATCAAATACTATTGTAATAAATCTAAATTGCATTCTTAATTAGTTTTTCAATAATGTATTGAGTGTTAACCTACTTTTTTCTGTAATTAAGGGATTTGACCTCAGGAAACTATTGAATCGATGTTGTCCCCCTGTGTATAATTATTTGCTTCTGGTAGATAAAACAGTGGGACTTATAGTATTTCTAATAAGATGGAAAATTTACGAAGTTTGGTGGTGAAGAAGCTTAATTTGTTTATTCTCATTTTTTTAAAGCTTTAATTTAAAATGAGCCTAAGTGGGTGATCGCATTGTTTTGCCTTGGATACATCGTTCGCATTAACTGGGTATGAGTTTTTTATCGTTAGTATTTGTTTAGTATCCCCGCCATACCTACTATTTGTAGAAGCTCTTCAATCTCCTCTTGGGCCAGAAGTGACGGCGTCGAATCGTGCCCTTGTTATCAGTATTGCTTGCTTTGGGCGAGTGTTTAATGAACGATTCTCGGCATGAAATGCTACCTCCTTTATGATCAGAGTTTTACCTTTACGGACGGCAAGCAATTATAGCCGGATTTTATGCCAAAGGTCAAAGTGATATTTAAAAAATCTCATTAAACTCGGATGTATATCCAAGATGGATTAATTTTCTTTTGGAACGTTGAAGCTTAATGATTTTCGCGATGAAAGGAATCTTATTTTTAAATAACCTTTTTATCTCTAAAGTTCACGATTGGCAAACAATCTCGGAGATGTCCGGATTGCATCTCATCTTTGTTTGTCGTAAAGACAGTGGAAAATAGCCGGACCTCTGGCCGTCAATTTTATTAAACCATTGAAATATGCTTGGGTGGGTATTATTTCCAGGAAAACTTGGCAAGGTAAACCCTGAAACAGTTCTTGAAATAAATACTTTCAATTTTCCGCGATTATAAAATTTATTACGACTTAGGTTTCAATGTTACTAAATCATCTTCAAGGTGACGTATTAACTTTGAAACGTAAGTCTTAGGAAATGTTATAATCGTGGAAAATTGTAAGTATTTATTTCAATGTGGAAAATAAATTCCACTCCATCACGCTTTAATCTTCGGATTTCATTCGGAAACAGTAGGTTTAGTGACGTTAGGAATTTTCAGTAAGATCTTGAACCACTATGTAGAATATGGGGGAATTATATATTATAATATAGTTTTTGATAAGAAATTCATCAATTTTTTCACGCCATTTTGTGGTATACTGCAATATCTTATTTATAAATAACACAAGACCTGGTGAATTAAGAATCTCTTATTTTTTTAATCCCTGCTCCAAGAGATAATCTGTTATTCGTCCCATCTATTCACATGTAGGGGAGACATTTTTTAAATTGATTCACTTAATTAACAGGAACGTGAAATTTTAATGCTCTTCCTCTTACACCGACGGACGCTTGGAGTGGAAGCTTCCTTATAAGTCTAAAAACAATCCTAGTAGTTTGGTGACGCGGAAAAACAAAATTCCTCAGAGCCCGGGGGGTTTGTTTGCTTTTGCCGTGGGGGAACGCCTACGTGGGGGAGCAACGCGCGGTTTTGCAAACGCGGGACTTCTCGGACACGCTGTGCCATCTGCAGCTTTCCTTGAGATATATTTTTTTTCGCTCAAAGCAAGCTGGAGTCGTCTTTATTGCGAGAGAAACTACTAAAGCTTAAAAGTTCAAGAATTTTCTAGATCCGAGTGAGAAAGTCTTCTCTGTATGAATGGAAAATCCTCTTGTCTTTTGTTTGAGATTATTTTACGCTATTTCGCTTCCAGCGCAATTGCGAGTATTTTGTTTCCACGAAACACATCCAGTTTTTTTGCGTAATCACGACGTGCTATTCTTATGTGTTCCCGTTAAAGACGAGATCGTACTGTTGCGTGGTTCTAGATTACGTTGTGGCAATATTTCTCGGAAATATGAGGTGATAACGTTATGTTCGATGCCCTTGGAATCGAGTTATCTCTCTTAATGACTTTTCCGGTGTCATGTTTATTAATTTGAAATGTCACGTGATTGATACTTCCTCCTCTCTCAGGGAGGCCGGATGGAGGTTCCATTCTTTTTCGATTTCGTAATGAATTTTATTTTCAGCTTTTGTTTTTAGTCCTTATTGCTTTTCTCGGAAGGAGGTTTGCCTGAGGAAATAGATTCCGAGTTCCATTCTTCGAAATCGGGTATAGTAGAATTTCGCGCCGTATCTGTCTCCACTTTCGCGGAACCACCCACGCTTATCTGTTGAGATGTCAAAGGTCAGAAATCCATTTCATACATTTTCCAGCGACTTCGGAAGTTCGGTGTTTTCGTCTCCATCCTCAAAAATCTTTGTCTGTTGCGTTTCCATCTCGTCGAGTTTGTCGCCTTTATTTCTCATCGGGAAAATTGTTTTCTCATCTCGCGCAGCCTTGCGTCATTTTTCCGATAGGTTAAGTGATTAAGACCTCTTCCGAAAGTACATAGTTGAGGCAGACATCATCTGCTGACTAAGCCAGCTGCGTCAGAACGACAGGAACAATAGATGGGAGTTTTTTGTTTCTGTTAGGGAAGGTGCTTCTATCAAGTGCCTCCTCTCGTAAAATCCTAAGAAAGAAAATTAAGGTATGCTCCCGGATGAGAGCCTATGAAAATATATCTCAGACGAATGCCCCATAAATTACTGAAAATTCCAAAACCGTTATATATCCTCACCAAAGAAGCTGTACTTGTAAAGTTGCTCTATCATGGGTAAATTGCGCGCACTTTGCCAACAATTAGATAAACCGGTAAAGCCGGATTTTAATTTTAAGATACTCTTTGGCTTTCGCAAATATTGTGTCTTTTTCCATTCTATAATCTTTTAGCTACGAAATTTGCTGACGTGGATCACATTATGTAATTTCCACATCGACCTGTAAATTTGGCCTTTCCACCGACAAAGATTCTTTACTTTAATTCATTTGAAGTCGAACATCATGATCATAAAAAATTAATAATTCAAAGATTAGTTTAACGCAGCTCCTCTTTCGCTCCGGTCAGCTGGTAATGAAACGCGTACAGTTTTACATCATATAACCAGATCCATGTATCCATTTTCTTTGCCGTTCTACTTGTCCTTTATTGTCTTCGTAAGATCTTCATGTCTTGGGCTCGTTCTATGAAGTATGAAGAATTGTGATTTCAGTGGCAAAATGTATAGGATGATTAAGTTCATCTTGTTGCTTCAAACATCCCATAATCCATGGCTGTCGAAAAAAACACTTGGGTAGCTTCCTCCCTCTTCCAATCTGGCAGCAGCCTCGAGTATCTTGCGTTCTAGCGTCGATCAGGTCAAACATCTTGCTATTTTGGTGTTTCATGCCTTCTTCGTCATATCCTTATCCGTTCAGGTAGTTCCGGATTTTTTTTACCGTTTTATTTGAACCTGAGGTTTGCACATGATAGCCGCGGAAATTGGCAGGGCTACGGAGTCAATGAGTTTGGAAAATTTTGTTGCTCATTCACTCTCCTCCTTCGAGTTTCCAATATCCGGGGTTGAAGAGTGAGTTAAATTCGCATCCAACTAAGTTCGTCATAGCTCTTGTATGCGCTATTCACTTATCTCCTCATGCTTTTGATAATTCTTCGTTGCAGATATTAGAGACCCCTTGTCATCCTAATTTAATATTCTACTTTATACTTATTTGAGAGTATGCAGCAATGTATTTACTATAGGTTCAATTTGAAACAAAAAAAACGTATGAATTTTGATTATTTTTATCGAGCACAGATAGAACAACGAGCAGGGACAAATTGGAATGTTCATAAACATGGCGTTTAAGTCGTTCTTTGTAGATATTCCTATTATTTCTGACCAATCTACTCCGCAACTCTACTCAATCGACTTCTATGAAGGAGTTTAATCTCTCGCATTGAAATATATTCTTTATACCCCTACCCATTGAGTATTTTTCCTCACCTCCCTATGTCTCGGCGACTTTGCTGCTTCTAATGCATGGAAACGATTGTAAGTCATGCCAAAAGGAACCTTAGTCCTTTGTGTGTTTTTAATATTTTCGCGACTGAATGGAGTGCCCTGGGTAAGGTTTGTCTGGCGGACGATGATCTTGCTGAACCTACCTACCGAGCTGAAAGCGAAGAAGATCGTGCAACGTCCACTCTCTTCGCCATTCACCGAGTATCGTTGTCTTTTTCCGATCGGGCGGTGGTCGAGATTCGGGGTAATGACATCTTCTTCGCGGGACACTTTCCATTAATCTCTTCCCATGAATTACGCTCCCGAAGGCGATTGTCTTGATCAATCAGCGTATATGGATTCCGTTGGCCATCGACTCCGCTCGATTTGCGCATTAACAATCGTTTTCGAAAGAGAGAATATGGGAAATATACTCCGAGTTCGACGTTACTTTTCGTATGCGGATTTTCGCGGAGAAAAAAATAAAAATGAGTAATAACTTAAGAGGACTCCCAGACGGTACAGTTTTCCCTGGTGCTTAGAGAGAGAGGGGAGTCTGTGCTTCCACTCTTATTGCGTTCTCCATTCAGCAGAAGGAGACCCATTGTGTTTCCGAGTTTCCAATATTCCCCCGGCTGGAATCAGCTTGTTCCAGTTCCAGGTTTTTTCGTCGTCTTCTCCGTCGTGTGTGCTCGCTCCAGCTCCAGGGATCCGTTTTCGGTTGTTCCGCGCCCCGGTTCTTTGCGGTATTAATTTCACTCCAGCCCGATTGTTGTTTTTTTGACCTGGGGCATGAAGGCGAGGGTATTAAGAGAGAAAAAAATATCAGGAGAATTTACATTATTTCCGCCGAGGTAAACGACCGTCATGACGTGGTGTTACGAGGTTGATTGGCGCCGCCTCCCCTGCGTGTGACTTGCGGATCGATAAACGAATATAGCTGCGGAAGCGTGCTGATGCTGTCAGATGAGGCGTCAACGCCAGTTGCGTGGTGCGGGAAGGTCAGGCGGCTCGCCCATTGGCGTCTCATTCCGCCGGCGGTGGCGCGTAACCCAATTTCCTTCATTAATCGTTCTGTCTTTATTTTTTATTTTCGCGGAAGCCCATTCATTTTTCATTGCACGTGGTATTATCTGTGACATTATATTTTATTGTATTTTGGAGCAGCTAATGGTGTTAAATTGTTGTTAGCCTATCCTAAAATCCGTAACTTATTGGATGAATTTGCCAAGCTCTCTTGACTGGAAAGGCATAGAGTCATAAGTCACAAAATATTGGGATCTGAGCCATGCGGCCTTTAATAGGAGTGGTGTAAGGAAAAGTTTCGAACAGCCGTAACCTAAGAAAGTTGCGGCTTTTTCGAGAATTTCCATGAACCTTTTGTATTCAAGGCGGAAGAGCTTAGATCCTCATATCTTATAAATCGTTTTAGTTAGGCTAGGTCACATATAGAGACAACTTTTAAACGATATTGTGCCATCTTAATCTCGGAACTTTACGCAATATTATGGATGCAAAGTAAGAATATACGAAACATTATTTCCAGGAAAATATTTTTAATATGATCGGAATTTAGGAACCCATTCATGAAATCGGAATCTTGTGTATATGTGACTCAAGGGATCATTTTCTCATTCTTACGCACCCGTCATCTCATATGTTGGTCCACGACGGAAGTGCTGGTTGAGCAATGTTCAGTGAGCATCTATGTCGTATCTATGAGCCTGACTCGTTTCGAAAACGACGGATCTACTCGCGGGGTATTTTTTTCTATTATGCCTCCTCCCATACTCGGCCCAATGGCAATAATATTCATGGAAACGTTCCATCAACTCTTTTTTTCTACGTGTCCTGTGTAAACGTGATGAAAGAATCGTCCCGGTTGCCCTTCTCATTATCGGGCGTTATCATATGGATTTAGGGAGAGGACCCAAGTAGGAGCCCTCCGGAGTGGAAGGCAAATATTATCCCGGATTCCCAGCGGGGTAGTTCACTTGGGCTTGCTTTCGCACCGCGGAGACGGAAAATGTGCGAAAATTCTCGGCTCCTCTTTGCTCTTGTGTTTTCGTTCGTTTTCAGTGAGATCCCTCCCGGCTCGTTATCCCCAACCCCAAAAAATAAAACACTACCGGTATTAATTCCAAAAAAAAGAGAAGTAAGAGGTTTGTTTTGGTGTTTTCATTGAAAATGCGGCTGCGGGTGAAATAACAGCACCATTCCCTTCCATTCCTTTCCACGCAAGGGAAACAAACTCACTTTTTCATATTGTCAACTCGCTGATAAGTACTTATTCCATGTAACGTGCTATTGAAATTGGAATAAGAATTTTTTTCCTTATTTTCGGCTTGTGTGGCGGTGGGTTAGAGTTTGTCGACTGCCAAAGCGAAGGTCGCGGGTTCGAATCCTGGATAGGTAGTCCCTATGAAGGATATGGGTTATTGTGATTGTTAATTGTCAAAATATTCCCTTTCGTAAAAGGTCACACTTTTCGGGGCAAATGGACAGAAAAATGGTCGACTAAAGTTTAATCCTTTGTTCTGGTGTAGGGTTTGAGATAAGTATCTTGCATTGGCTGTGGTTGCTAAATTAATAGAATACGGTCATTGGTGAGACTTTTTTGGCTTATCATTTTCGGGTTGCTGTTCCTTGGTCGTTTTCTATCTTCGTGCGACTATGCCTGGCGATGTGTAGTATCTTACAGCCGAGGCGTAATCGCTCTTCTTTCGGTTAGTACTTGAGGCTAAATCAATGTTTTTCCGACTGTCCTGTGGGTATTTTGTATGTACATACAAGGGACGTAATCCTATGGGATCGTTGAATCGCGGTTTACTCAGAGCATTATCGCCAATTGGGATCGCTCGAGTCCGAGCCACTGGGTCATTCAAGGCAAAATGATTTACATGACATTGACATTACGATCTTTTTGAGCGGGCCTAATCTACTTGTGCAAACGGATAATTTTGGATGTAATAGCTCGAAGTTCCAGTGTGGGTTGAGTCCTGAAAAAAACTGGGTTGGATGAGGTTTTAAAGCATGGGCTGCCATTTTTTTGGTCCAAGAAATGTATGAAAATTTTCAATTCTGGATTTATTTGATCGTATTTAGTTTGCTAGTTGTAATCACAACATTGTTATAATGTATATAACGGACTTGAGAAGATTTGTACGTGCTATCTTCAAAGTCATTCCATTACTTGGTAGGAATCATATTTTGTTCGCCAATAACATTTTATTTCATTAAACAATAGGAATGTTTATCATACCAATAGCCTCTTGAAATCATGGAGTAATTTGCGCGTTTATTGCCGAGAAAATTTGGTGGTATGTAAGTAATGTAAATATGTGTATCAATAAATGGTGATCGTGTTGAAGGCCGCAATGTTTCACTAAAAATTTCGTGTCACGATTTTTGTAGTAGGTTTAGTAGTAGGTAGGTTTGTTAGGTAGGTTTTATAGTAGGTTCCGCCTGTGTTGTTGGTGCGGTTTTTCAAGTCCATGGTTATCGTTTTTTGAGGTCTGGATTTTACATGGGTGTCGCCGATCGCTTACACTCGGGCTGGCAGGAGTAAAACTGTAACACAGGGATGTCAAACACATCGTCATTCGCCCGGGGCTAAGACGTGCCCTGCCCACGATTCGCCTGGCCTGTAAACGCTATGAAGCGGGTGGTTTCGGCCCTTCTCGTCATGGTAACGTCCTTGGCCTGTGAAATTAAATCACAGGGGTTGCCCCTTTTCAAGTGACCTAAGGTGCTTTGGCTAGTTTGACGTTCAGTTCGTTCCCCCATGAAATTAGATTAATGTCACTTTTATTTTCATGCTGGTTGGGGTAACTCGTGTCAATTTAATTGGTGTGTCTACAGAATATTTTTTATTCTTTGTGTTTCTCCTGGAAATACTAGGGTGTATCAATATTGAGATGAGCATGGGTGACCAAACATTCACGTCAGAGTTCAAGATTTTCCAGCGTATGCTTGAAATTTTTTCTGATGCTTTGACATTTATAAAAAGAATATAAGACTTGTTTTTCTCTGAGGAAATTTGTGTGTTGAAATTATGTTAGTGTCACTTTTGTAATTTTTATATTTTAAATCACGAATTATGATTTTTCCGTGTATAACAAATAATTGTATTTTAAAAAAGATGTGGGGCATACATTTTTAAACTATTTTTTAAATTTCTCATTAATTTCTTCTGATTCAGATGTGGGAAAGCATTTTGGGATTTGCGTATTTATTTTGACAATTTATTTGGCCAGAATTCCGATGATTGATTTTTTATAATGGAGCGGGGGCATTAGAGAGGGTCGAATAGCCGCCCGAATAGTCTCGCAAGTATGGCAGAGTTTCCGGGCAAATATTAACTCGCAATTGGTAATGTCAATGTTTGCGAATGTTCGCGGCTTTTCCTTGTTTCTTGCGGGGGTTCCTAAAATGTTCGAGTAACTCTTAGGATAATCGATTATAGAAATTCCATTTTAAAATTGGAGGCGTAATTAAGTCAATCATTACTCTTGAATTTCCGTTACCTCGACCGGATGAAATTCTTCGATGGAATATGCCATATTTACAATGGTAAATATGAATGAAATTCCTTGGAAGAATGCCGTTAAGTTTCCTAATTGGTTCTACGGGATTTCATGTCGTAGTTAATCACTCAATCCATATTTACACAAAGCCCTCCAAGATACCTTAAGGCTGTTAGCGAGGGGGTGAGTTATTATAAAATGCACGTCGTTTTACCTTTCATTACGTTGCCTAAATATAAAACATGCTCAAACACATATAACCATAGATTTGAGTGGCATAATTCCTCCCCTCTTCCTACTCTGGCTCCAAGCGTGGGAACACCACGTTGGTTTTGCATTTTTCTATATTCTGGATAAACTCATCGATTGTGTTGATTTCTTAATTTTTTTCTTGAGATTCTTCGCCTTTTGACGATCATTTCGTTTTAGAGAAATGTACACAATGACAAATACGAAAAATGCCCTATAATGGTATGTTTCTATGCATTGCCGCTTCTGATGTCAATTGTCTCAACCCTCATTACCAGCAGGTGCAGTTCGATTAAAATTTGACGGCCCCTCAGTAAAAAAGTTAGCTTAGAGTGTAATAAAAAAAATTCTGGAATATAAGTCGTCGTTGCACTCGTGGCGTTTATTGCGTTAGCGGTATCATGTCGCCAACTGCTGGCCCACACCCCACGCATTCCGCGGCGCTCTTGTGACAGACCATAGGCTGTGAGTGCTGTCCACATCCCAACGCACTGTGTGTGCAAAGTGCAGTTTCCCTTATATGGCCATACGGAGGGAGAAGCAAGCGGACACGTGAGTCGGGTGGGATGTGGGAAAGAAGAAACTGATGAGATATAATGAGGAGCAGAGTATCAGGGGTGGTGAGGAGTGAGGGGAGGAGAGGAGTTTGCTTGGGAAATTTCATCTCTAGAACGGGTGCATGGGGGGAGTTTGGTGGGGCCTGTGGAGAACATGGGCCCCTGTACATTTAACTACAATAATAACAGAATGATCAAAAATTTAATAAATTTTTACCTTAGCACTTCAAATGCTGTTTTCATGGAATAATTTAAACGAATTATCTTGGGGAATTTCTGTTCCCCAGGGAGGTGTTCCGTAGGCCCTTAATCCCCGGCAGGATTGCCTCCCCTCCCAACATAGAACTCTAAACTTCCGCAATGAACGGGTGCGATGTAAAATTAATTTTAACCTTCCGGGATACATGACATGCCTTCTGTAATAGTTCAAAAGTTACTATTCCTGTAAAGACGTTCATGGAAGGCCACTAACCTTTAATCAAACCATTTTCCACCTTGGAAGTGAAATGTCACCCCTTAATTAAGCTACCTCCTGTAACCGTATCGCATATTGAGGCGCGAGTCGAAGGCTGTAAGATCTCATTTCGTCTGTCGCTCATGTCTAAGGTGGAGCCATTGATGATTATCTATTTAACTTCATCAAATGCAGGGAAGTGAGATGGGTTTTCGGTTCGCTGCGACGGACGTGCCTTATAATGCGATTCGAACCTCGTGGTTTCGATTTGCAAAGATTCGCGTGTACATGGGTGGAGTGAACACCCTAGCTCCTTCCGGGAGAAAATCGCTTTCATGTAGATCCATAACATATGCATGATGCACCCACCTTTACGCCTGTCACAATAATTATTGCACTTGAAATGTATTAATTTCGTCATTTGAAGTTAATATTGTTGGAACGCGTCATTTTCAGAGAATGCAAGCATAAGCAAATGCATGTAGTAGCTATATCGTTCCATACATTCGTACATTCTTTTTTTGCAATTTTATTAACCCTTCAGTTAAGGTTGAATCAAACAAAAGGTTTACCTAGATGAAATAAGTGCTCTCACATACATTTTTATTACGTGTTGCCAGGTCTTTTATTAATTCTATTCTGATTTTTATCAGCCTTTCGAAGTGTTGGGATGACAGTTTTTTAATTGTATAGTCATTGGGATTGATTGCTGATTCTTCGTATTCTTTTTAATTAATTTTTGGTATTATGACGCCATCGTATTTAGTATTAATCTGAGGAACTTCGTGTCTGACACGCTGTTCCTGCTTAAGGGGGAGTCGTGGATAAGTATTCATATGACGTCATTGAGTGCAGCAATGGTATATGGGGTTTCGCATCGACGGACGTGTCGTTTAATTGCATTCCAACCGCGTGGTTTCGATTGCCGAGACTCTCTGCCTACGGCATCTCTTATTCCGTGGATGCTGCGCCCCGCACTGAAGGAGACAAGCAGTCCCCGGCCCGCCATCTTGCATTAATGCCGTAATAGGTAGACCCCATCATGCCGGTATTCGATTATACGATAAAATTGGCACGTAATGACTTTACGGCGCCCCCCTTAAAAGCCTTTATGTGGGCTCCTGTACACGGTCGAGTTGACTGAACCTTACGGTGGCTGGTTTCCCTTCTCTGGCTCCCCTGCTGCCGAGAGAGAGAGGTTGGAATCTCGACTGATATGCAATTTTAATCATGAATTAAAAGCTCTCCCCTTAGAGTGCTCCCTTCTCGGAGGGAAATGAAGAACTTCATTGCCGTGCACCAATCCAGTAGGCTCTCTTGAGAAGGATATTTGATGGGTGGCTCGGTTATTGCTTCTTCGGTTAACCGTTTCTGTAGTTATCTTCCTGCCATTCGCGGTACGCCTCTACTGATTACCTTATTCGAGTTATCTTTGAATGCGTCGCGCGGCTGTTGTCATGCATATCCCGCCCTTGGAAGCTAACGAGTTTAAATTCTACTTGGATGTGAGTCACGTTGCTCTTCAATGCAGAGTCTACATTTATTTCGAGCTAATATCTTTGCACGTCTAATTCGATTAAATAAATTCTATCATACTCCATCAAAATATTCTTGAATTGCCTAAAATCGTTCTGAAATTGCCAGTCAGATCTTACGTCGTTTTCGACTGAAGGACCGAGATTAAGGCGTGTTTACTTAAATGATGATATTACCTTCGAAATAGGGACGTAATATCTTCTGCATTGGGGTATTTAGGAGTAAGTTTGATAGGAAATCGTCCCAATCAATAATTTGGTACTGATAAATATCCTCTGGAATTTTGTTTGCTACATTCCTTTCCTTGACATGCTATTATTTTTTATTTATTTTTCTCCATTAATGTTTATAATTATTTCGGGTAGTTATATGACTTAAATCCCTTTCATTTAGATCCTTTCCCTGCTAGTTCGAGGTGACTAACATTAAAATGCTGTTTTGATGGTACGTGTTATTATTCCAATTGCTATACTCTGACGCATTTACATGGCTACATCGGTGTAGGTTATTCGTTAATTGAAATTGCTCCTTCTTAAGCAATTGACGCTAGTATTTGCTTGTTCGTAAGCTCGTCTTCCTTCAAGAATTGTTCTCGAGGAGCTCGGTAGCTCCATCAAAAAGGTTTAAGTCTGAGATTTACTGAGGCGAAAGACGCTGTTTCCAACATCATTACGTGGGAATTAGGTTAATGACGTTTCATCCTCTTCTTTTCTCAAAAACTCAACCTCTTCCATATATCCTTTCCCCTTTACGACCGAAAACCATTATCCTTCCTGCTACGCGTTACGAAGCATCCTTTTGAATAATAACTCGGGCGAGGCGAAGCGGTGGCTGTATTGATTTCCGGAGAGGATGTTCGATCTGTGTACTCCCGCAAACCTTTTCGGTCCAAACTCCCCGTAAGCCGCTTTCCAAAACAATCAGTCACGTCTTGCATTGCCTCCCTCGGTAGGATCGCAAGATATCGAATGAATAATGAAATGCCGATAACGTCATGGAGTTAAAACAAAGGAGAAGAGGAGGATTCGCCCTCAGTTTTGGTTTCCTTGAATGATGAGGACGCATCAAGGGTGGTAAACCATCTATAAAGGACTGGGACGTGAATAATTCTTCTTTTTTTCATTTAAGACCCTCGTGAAAAATCAGCCCTGTCCCCTGCAGCGTCGGGAGAGTTTTGTTTTCGTCGTGTTAGGGTTGTCATAATTTTTTTCCAAGATTTGAGAAGGAGGGTACTATTTATATAAATGGACGTTCTTCGGCCGTAAAATAGTTGAAAGAAATGAAATCCCGGAGACCTGACTCTTTTTTTGGGCGAAAAGTAAGACCCAGTGTGTTGGGTATTAGGCTAGTTAGCTAATAATTTTATTGACTACTTACCGCACAATCATCGAGGGAAGTATTATGTTCTCACTGATAGCATTCGACCTCTAGTTGATAAATCGAAAAGGAAACGAATGTTAGCGTAAAATAGCTTTCTTCGACGGTTTATTCCATATCTGAGGACGTCGAATCAAGTATTCACTGTTGTAATTGAATCAATCCTTTGGGAAGTTTTACAACTTACGTTACGTTCCAATGAAATAACCTTTGATGGAGTTTTTTATTGGGAGAACTTAATATGGCAGTCGAGGAAGTATTGTAAAAAATAGGTTGGTATCTGAATGATAACTTAGTTGGCCGCATTATGAGGCACAATGGCCATATGAAAGCAATCGTCGATTACAGGTTGACGGAAAGAAGGGCAAAGGAGTGCCCCGGAATGAGTCACGTGGAAAAGAAGTATATCAAACAGAGGAAATATGTCCCATGAAAAGGACATCAGATAGGCGAGCAAAATGGAGAGCTGTGTCAAACCAATCTTACCATTAATATAAGACACGGTCTCAGGCGTTATTCTGTGGAATTGTTTCATTGTTGAATGAAATATAATAACTTTGTTTTATTCCACACTTTCTTTTAAATAGTACGACCCGGGCTTCAACATCTAGTGTTATCATCAGGTGTCAACATCTAGTTTTATCACCTGATGATAACAATAGATGTTGAAACCCGGGTCGTACTATTTAAAAGAGTGTGGAATAAAACAAAGTTATTTTATTTCATTCAACAATCTTACCATTGTTGCGTTATGATGCTGGTGGTATTTGAATTTTCAATTTATAATTTATTTCTACTATGGCGTCCGGGGTACTTTCCAACCTTTAAACCTGTGACACCCGTGGTTCTTTTCCTATGGAATCCATAGATCGCGGGGTCCCCTATTTTCGTCCTAGCCACGCCAAAGCGGCGCCTGGTCCTGCGTTCATGCTTTGGAATTATATCGGTCGAATTCTCGCAATGGAAGAATCGAAGTGATTACTTATGTTAAGTAAATTTATTTTTCGGTTCGCTGGCACCCGATCCGGGCGCAATATTAAATTTGTCTCTAATCAAATTCCCGCATCGCGTGAAATGTGACGGTCGCTTATGTAAATGACAGCGTTGGATGAATTCCTATCTCCCGTCTCGCTGGTGCACTTCAAAAGTGAATCACATTTAATGAACCTCCACCCATCATTTTTTGTGTGCACATTCTATATTTATTTTTATTAAACTTTATTTTTCTATAGCACTCTTTTTCCCCGGCTCCTTTGAAGACCTGCTCCGACCGGTTTTATTGTTTCCTACTATTTACTCGTACGGAGGAATGCTTTGATGTATTCCTGTAATTATCTGGATTCCGCGTTCATGTTTATCGCGAATTTTTCGGAAATAATATTCCTGGTATAATATAATTCCATGGGTGCTATTACTTTTTCATAATTTTTCTCGCCTAATTTAGGAGACACATAATTAACTCTGGACAGCTGTTTTTTTCGTAACGCATTAAATGTTTAAAGCGTTACTTTTTGCGAAAGATATTTATGAGAAAGTAGAGGTTATGGAGTAATTGCTTTTTGATGCTTTTCCTGTTTCTCAATTTTTTACCTCAGCAATTTTATTCAAAGGAAGAATCTATAAACTGAAATTTTCAAGGAGATAGAAGTTTTTAACAATTACCTAATAAGTTATGTAAAAAATGAAAATGCTCGCACGGAAGAAATGCGTCCTCTTAACAATTTGCTTCCGAGGTCTCTTGTTGGCTATTAGGCTAATGATAATCTTGAAATCATCTAATTTTGGAAAGTCCTTTTTAGAGTTGTGTTGGATATATTTTACGTTAGTTTGGTGTTAATTTGCTGAGCCATTGTGTTCAACTACAAAGTTAGTGTATTTTTTATTGCTTCAGCAATCGGTGTGAAATATGGATTCTCGTCTCCCGCGTCTCATCCTTGTCTCGTGGGGGACATGCAATGCGATGGAGTTCATACTGAAAACGACCCTGCTTTGAAATGGGCGTGCCTTTACGTTGAGGCTGTAGAAACGTACTTTTCGCATAAGCACGCATAAATGCGGGGATCCACTGGGAGCGTGGATTAACCCAGATATGCCGGTATAAACGTGCAAAAATGGTGTTTCCGCGCGCATTAAGCACAAGGGGGATGTTGAGGCCCGCCACCACCGACGCTCGCTTTTTGTTTCGGAGGCGAGGAGGCTTCTTTCGGATGAAGTTAATCACCACTAAGCGGGGGCCCGCTGCTCATTGTTTTTCGGCAAGTTCATTTCGCGTCGCCAGAGGGTGTGGAAGGAAGAGGTGGGGGCTGGGTGGTGATGGTGCGTGGGTCGTCCCATTCCGACACACGAGGGGTGTGGGAGCGGCTTTTGCAATTCCGCACGGTCTTGCTTCCCTCAGCGCAAGTCTCGCTTCTTTTGTTTTTTTTTTTCTTCTTCTTTGCCGCGGTGCTCTCCGTGCTTTCTTCCTCGAGTTAACCTCCGCAAGCCCTCGGGTAAGTGCGCCGTTCGGAGGCGTGAGTAGCATTCGGTGCACGCCTCGGAACAATGCCACGCCTTTTATCGCGCGGCGGAAACCGTATGATATGGAGGAGGGTCATGCAGTACGTGGAGCCAGGCGTCCCCACTGGCAAGGCACATGCGTCTCTCGGGAGTGTTAACTTTTAGGGCCGTATGGGGGTGCTGAGGTGCCGTGCGGTGGTTCTTGAAAATGGTTTGTCTCTAAAGATTTTGAACCACCATACAGAATCATTCTTATTGAAAATGAGTCATGAAGCGTTTTAAACTGAATGTGTCATCTCAAGACTCCTATATTAAGGTTAATTGCTGCATAGTTTGTACTAGCTACGTAATTGATTTCCAAGGCAACATACATTGTGTCTTTTCTTACTTTACATAACATTTATAATTAATTAATCCAACAGAAATAAATTTAATAGTTATTTATTTCCTCAGAGTCCAGTTTTTGCAGCCTGCTATGGAAGTTTCTATAGAGTTCGAAATGCCGTATTGTATCAATCTTATTGAAAAGGAAATATTGAGTTTTTTTAAACTTATTATCAAGACTACGCAAGACTTTTATACTGAAGTTATTTGATGTGTAGCATGTATAAGTAACAAACTTGACTTTCATGAAGTTTTTTTCATATTGTAGAAAACGTTTTGAAATAATTTATTAATCTAAGAGAAATAAATGGAATGTTTAGTTATTTTGTCACAATCCACTTTTCTCAGCCTGCTTTGGAGGTTCAGGCTCAGATTCAGGAGTCATTATTCCCCCATACTTTCATTACATGTGATGCTTTTTAAATATTTTTTTAGTCGTTATGTATTTTTCGAGTGAAAAGTTTTCTTTTAGATTTGCTTCACTAGCCATTTACTGAAGCTAAATTGAAATCAACGAATTCACTGAAGCTTAGGAAGGCCAATCGCATTTGCGACGCTCTCACCTGTAATTCCAAAGTAAATCTTGTGGGACAGAGGCGTTGCTTGATGAAATAGTCCCGATTTTTATTTGAAGTTTGTTGGACATCATTTATGGGCCTATTTATTGTATTAATTCTATTGGGAAAGGTCCTTTAATAATTTGTGATGTGTACATTCGTGCTTTGTTCCCCCATTTTTATTAGAAAAGGAACTCGTGTGTTATTTACCAGGGAATCTGCGAGTGGAAAAGGGGTTTAAGGGACAAACCCTCAGCGTAATGTTTAGGATGTTGAGTCTGCCCTCTCAAAACGAATCAACTCACCGAAAATAGGTCTTTTGAAGGCTCTGTTTTTGTGCCATATTTTAGCATTTAATTTCTTTATTGAAAAAATTACTCTGATCTCTGTCTTAATGCTATTTTACGTCACCGCAGTTGTAGCTATAACTCAAAAAGGCGTAATGCAAGGTATGAATTCCGTCGCGTACTTAACACTGCAGTTATGCGGCTTTTATTCGCCCAACCCATTTACCTTGAAACCCTTCCCTCCCTTGAAAGATTTCCAGCAACGCACTCGCAGCTCGTGGCCCTTCCTCCTTTTCTTTTTGGAAGGGGTTCGTTCAGATGTGGGGGGGGGGGGGCACAGGAACGTTTGCTTCACCCTCCCTCCCTTGGGGGACTTGTAACTCGGTTTTGCGAGACGTCGGATTAGGCAGTCGGTCACGAGAGGGAAGGGAATTGGGCTGGAAGATGAAAACAAAGTGGTTTTGCTTTTATTTTTTTTCTCTCACACACACACACGTACACTCTCTCTTCTCACACCGCGTCGTATAGCCACGAAAGTCAGAAGAGGTCGCTGTGATGGAGGAGGGAGGCGTGTGGGGGGAGCTTTTTCCCGAAAATTTTGCTTGATGCGGGCTGGCCTAATTTTTCGTTGGTGGCTCTCTATGTGGTCGTGGTGGTTTAAGACCATTATAGTCATTTAGGAGCTTCCAAGTGGGACGGAAAGGAGTAATGTGTGTAAATTTATGTTTGTAGAATGGGAGAGGCGCGGGATGTGATTATGCCATTTCATAATTCGTGTCCAACTGTGTCATCCTTATTATTCATATCGTCTTCTCTCCTCCTACCCTGTTTTATTTCAGCATTGGTTTATTCCCATCGTGGGTAGAATAGTAATGTGTCTTGGTACCTCGTCTTTACGGTGTTTTCAACTGAAAGTTTCCGTATATCCGGGATAAATGAGGGTATTTATAACCTAATGAGACTGCAGAAGTGTTTTTTGGTTTAGATGAAATGATAATTCCAAAACGGCTTAAAATATTCATGACGGAATTTTTTATCTTTTATTGCGAAGTAAATGATATTCGTGAATGACAATAATTCTTTCTGGGAGTTTATTCTTCAACCCGCAATTTTTATTTTTCCCCTTCATTATGGCGATTAGTGCATTGCGTATGATAATCATCGCCCTGTTTATAATTACCGGGGCGTATTTAATTACTTTTAGTTTTCCGATGTTATGTATTATTTCCCTTAAGCTAAAAATCTGATTTTTTACATTGGAGAATCGTGAAATTGGACATAGTCAACGATAACTTGTCATCGTACGCTTAATTCTGAATCTATTTTTCCATTCGTCACATTCCCGGTTCTATCTAGCCTGAGTTAAATCACGCTTGTAGTTAACCTCTAAAACGATCTTATTTCTTTGAAACTCCAGGAAAAGGTCTACTGAGTACCTTGAAATGCACCATTAATTGGCCTCACTTGAAGTATAAATGCCAAAATTACCCTATAAAAGGATCTCATTATATGTTATCTTTGCCGACGAATGATGACGAATATTTTAATATTTTAAAATATTGTAACATGTTAGAAGTCCTTCTTCAAAATTAGGAATAATGAAGCCAATGCTTTATATGGACGTTGTCTCGTGTGTCATGAATTGAGCGAGGTATTTTGAATTTTCACCTCGTGACCTTATAAATTAACACAGGATTCGTCCCCCTAATGCTTTTGTGGTGGTGGGGTTCAAGAAACGGCCTTCATACCTCGCCCCAGAAACGTTTTGCATTATTGTATTTCTGGATTTCATGTATATTCATGGTTATAAAAATTCATGAAACTCTTTGGGTCGTGAGGTTGTTAGGGGAAGGATGGAGGCGAATCGAGGCGGGGGGATATCGTAAAAGAAGTGGGGATAACACATTTTAGGAGTTCTCTTGAATTATTTATCCAAAAGGGCTTAGTCCCGGATACGACAGTTTTTCAAAATATTTTTTTATTCGCGAGACAATCGACGTGTTAATAAAAAAAAGGATGTTACCATTCCGGGATATTACCACCTTTATGGACTTCGAGCCGGATTTCTTCCCACACTCTGTTCTCTATCTCTCTCTTCAGACGCCCTTCTCCGATATTTCCCTGCATTCATTTAAGTTCCAGGGGTGGCTCTCAAGAGTTTCCCAGAGAAGAGCCCCGCCCCCCGCTTTAAAGATTCCTCGAGTAGAAAGTAAAGAAAAGTCGGCCCTGCTAGGGAGGCGGGCGTCCTTGCAATGCCTGGCGTGGAATGCAGGCGCGTCATTTTCCAGATAAAAGTTTTTTAAGCACACATATTTGAAGAGGATTCAAACTCTTCGCGGGTGAATCAAGTCTTCCTCGCCCTGAAACTCCGCCGTGTGGTAATAAATGGGATGGGAAAACTGACGAGTGCCAATTCCTGTTTACGAGTTTCTTCTTTTTTTTCTTTTAAAGTTTGAGCATTGCGTTTTCTTTTTGTTCGTTTCGCTGTCGATTCATTGTTTGTTGAGAAGGTGGAGATTATTATCGGTTTTGCGAGAACATTGAGGTTTCCTGTCGCTTTAACTGTTAAGCTTTCAATGACGCTTTCGCCCGCTGGGTGGAGGGTCACTGAGTCATTTCACTGAAGGCAAGCTTAAGTGTCGAATTCATCGCTCTGGAGCCGGAGTCATTTTCGACTCTTAAGATTAGTTGGTGGCTTCGTGAGAGGTTTATCAATGAGGAATGAAATAACGTTGCATAAAAGCTCGTATTTTGATTTCTTGTTCTTTTAACTTACATTAATCCAAGTGTACATTAATCCTCAGTGTGAACTGGATATTATCGAAATCTTTTTGATTGTTCCAGCAATTTTTCTCATCAGTAAAAATTTTGTGAGCTATAGGATATAATTTGCGTTTCTCCTTAGTAATTGCTAGTTATGTTTAAGTAAAGCCGTGTTGCCTCGGGAAGACCCTCGAATTTCATCATGAAAGCCGTCGCTTCTTTATGACCTGTGCAATATGCTCAGTGTGCATTTGTGGATTAGAACTCAAGTGTTTGGTGGTGGAAGTTAATGTTTGGAGTTTATTGTGACTGTTGTTGAAGAAGTTAGAGGATCGGACTCTCAATTGTGGTTCTTTTACCGTTATCGTTGGCTATCCAATAATATGGACGCAATGCTGGGGTGCAAGTGCATTCATTATATTGTAATAGGTCAGCATGAATATTACGTCTCTCCACGAAGTCATAACTTCTATTTTAGATGACATTGCGATACGTAAGTGTTGCCATTAGTCTGAAAGACGCATGTGATATTTTGAAAATTGAATGGAGAAAAACGCGTAATATCTAAGATCAATCGTTCAGAGAAGGCCCATCGAAACCTACTTTAATGTCCTTGTCAGTGTTGGAATCCAAACACAGGCGAATGGGTGGAGGGAGAAAATAATATGCCAGCTAAATCATTGCTGATCGCCTTATTTGATAATTCCCCAACATTGAGAGGGGAATTTGCTTGGATTAGAGCCCTAATCCTTCATGAATAAGTGATGACTTAGCGCTCCTCGGACTGCGGCCAGGTGTTATTCCCTTCCTGGAAGCATGTTTACGGAAGCCTAGTAGATTTTTATATTATCTCCCGGCTGAAAAAAAGCTTGAATCGCTGAGAAGCTTGCCCTTTTCCCTTGTTTATTTTTTTGTCGGATCCGCACGCGTGTACCAAATTCCGCGGGCGCTCCCAGAACTTCCTCCTCGGCCCCTCGAAGTCAGGCAGCACGCCATGCGAAATCGGCCCTTCCCCCGATACACACCCTCCCCTCTGGCGATCCTTTATATCCTTGATGTGCTCCTGGTCAAGGCTTGGCTCGTTCGTTGAGAAATTGAAGGTACCAAAAGTTATTTAAACTTTCTAGGTCCTAGTTCTTCATGGGGTGATGATTTCTGGGTTTTCCCGGGTCAAAATTTGGAAAACCATCGTTTCCTCTCTTTAATTTCGAGTTTCGATTCTATAATTCATCGATGGGTACCGATTTCACTGGTAGGGAGCATATATATATTTTTTTCTTTGATCACCTCGTTGACGATTGATGCGTAAATTTTTTTTGCTCCAGGGCTGGATTTGCCAAAATTTTGAGCCTCTAGCTCTGTCATCATATCATGATAATTTTCAAGCCCCCCTGATCAAGTATATAATATTTAATTTCATGAAATACCACTGAAAGAGTTGTTTTACTATTTTTCATCTTTTTAATATTCCATGCAATTTCCTGGTTGGATTTGAGAGACCTAAATGTAGCCTAATCGCTCCATTTTCTACACCGTGGTCTTTCTTTGTGGTCGAAGGCTACCGTCGACCGACAATACTAATCGTCCACGATCGAGGGACCTATTGTCGGTACAGGGAAATTATCGTTATAGGCGTTCATATTCACACATGATAAAAGCTGTTAGGTTCTTTTCCATATTTTTGATAATGAGCTCGAATACCATTAAAAATCAATTGTGGTTGGGTTTGAAAAATAAAGGGACTCTATCATTCCTTTTTCCCGTTGCCTAGTTTCACGAGTTAGTCTCTTAGTCAAACAATTATTGTATGTAATCATTTATTGGTAAATATAACGTACCATTACCCGTTTATTGTGTAACAATGTAGCTTACTCGTAAGCGGTGGTTGATCTTGGCAAACTATGCGTAAATTTACATACTTTTTCTCTGTAAATAAAGAGATTTCCTAGGGTCGTAGTTCGGGGACTCTTGGTCTAAATAATTGGCGAGCGTTTCCTTGCATCACACCGTCGAACTTGTCACAATGGGACTGCGCTCATGCAAAAAATGACGGAACCTTCACCCCTCGGCCTGTTGTTTTTTTGTCTCGTTTCTTTCCTCGGCTCTGTGTTATCGCCGCGCATGACGAGCGAGCGAGTGCGCGTTCTCGGAATTTAGACGTTTCTTTCGATGCCTGTGTCGTCAGCACCCGTGCCGTTTTAACACCCACATTTCTCGCCTGTCTCCGCTTCACACGCTTAGCTGCCTTATCTCTTCTTAGAAGACTCACCTCGTCGAAGAGGTCGCTTCACATAATCCTGTTCATCATTATCCCAGGGTCTACTTCTACGTCTCTTATAGCCCTAGTGCACCATGGTGGGACAGGTGCTTGGCAGTAAGAATTTCTTTGAAAATGAAATAGTAATCATAGTTAACGGGCTAAAACATTCACCTCAATGTGTCCTCAGATGGGAGAGGATAAGATGATAATGTCTATTTTGTGATAGAGAAATGATTGTTAAGCTCTGTACGGCCATTATGATGTTGATGTAGATGTTGATACTAGTTGGTTGGATACGAGTTGGAAAATGTCCTAGAATTTGAAATTCAGTCCAGCTTACGGTGTCAAGGCGGATTGCGTTGAAATTTTAAAACTTTCTTCTTTCAGTGAAGATGTAAGAATCTGACTGTTGTTCTGGTATCGCAATACAAATCCTTTAATCGATCAGATATCTGCCTATATTTGGAGATATTGTATAAGATATCCTTCTACACCCATATTATAATGGACATTTTGCGTAACCCGGAAGTATTTATCGTTAATTTATATTCACATTTATGTATTCAATGACTTTCAAACTTCACTTTATTGTGCGTAATGGAGTCTTTTTTCGGTTTCAATACATGATTCCCCGACGTCTCCCATTTCTCTCCATCCCTTACCGTGGCCCATTCTTTCCCGTGGATCAAATTCCACGGTTACTATTGGGATTTATTTCTGCGTTTCGTTGATATTCCTTTCGTTTCTTTCTCATTTTTCCTCCTCGATTTTCTTCAGCATTCTATGCTTATATGTGGCATGGTAATAGGTGTAGCTGTAATTCTTAATGTGAAACGGTAATTCTAATCCCGATGAAGATTTTCGCGGAGAGTCATAAGCTTCTTTCCTGCTAAGAGTAACGGAGGAGGAATAAGTGGCTGTGTCCGAGGGAGTTGCTCCCTCTCTCGGATCTGAAGGGTTCATTGCGGGGATTAATCGCATTTCTCTTCCCTCTCCTTCGCGACCATATCGTCTCCCTCTAAGCCCCATCTGTTTCTCCGTAATCTCATGCGCATGCACAACTAAATTAATACCTGTATTTCACGTATTCATTTGTTTGCCTTTGGAAATTTTAAGCGGATTGAAAGTGCTTAAGAGGACGCCTGCCTTCATCCCTACTGGTCTTTTTTTAGAGATGGATTAGTCTCGTATAAATTTTGCTGCAATTTTCAAGGCAAGAAGAATTGACTCCCTTTGACATTTCCTGTGTCTGAAATGTGAAATAAATAGTATCTGGTTATATAGTTGATCAAGATTGAAAGTATATTATCAAATTCGAGATTCAGGAAAATGTTCATACCGGTATACATTATGTACCCTGAAAATTTCAAGATGGTGGCATAACTTTTAAGCCAGTCATCCTTCATCGAAAAAGACCTTTCGAGCAGGAGGCGTATGCCCTCTGAAGGCCATTATCACAAAACACATCAAACTCGTAGGAGACTACATTGTGTCCTTGGTTTCTAGTGATTTTAAAATAAATCCAGCGTGATGACCTCCAGCTAGCTGCATAAATTCGTAGTCGGTACTCGTTCAATACTTTCTCCCAGTGAGGCTTATTAGCCGCCTGTATATCGCATTGCTTTAAAACGGCTGCTCTGCTAAATGTAATTTTATTCTTTCAGCTGCTATAGGGAAATATAAAAATGATGTTACCGCTTCTTCTCCAACTGACTAGGGATGATACCTAATAGTTCTATTATTGTCCATAAATAGGGAATTTCTACTATTATTATTAACAAGCACGAAGAAGGAGAGGAAGAAACTGATCGTGAGTCACAGCTAGAGTTACTCCCCTCCGAGGTTCACTGTGGGAAATGAAACCTCCCTATCCCCTCCACAAGCATTTTATCCTCCGTAGCCTCATCTTTTTTCCCCTTTATATTATTCGCATTAATTTTATTATTATTCTTGGTGCTTTTTTTTGTTGAAAACGTAGACTAATATCTGTCAGTGCATGGCTTCTCAGAGAAAAAAGTTTCCACGATCCTTCCTCCTCCGATACAGGATTCATTGCATTCAGTTATTTTACAACTCTAATCTCTTTACTACCCGAAAATAAATTACATTCATCAATTGTGTTTCTTTTCACTTCCGTTTTTGCAGTAGATGTCATATTGTTTTACTTTTCAGCATAAATTTCGTAGCCTTTTCTTTTAGGTGCAAAGCATAACTAAGTAAGAAAAATATGAGGTATTGGTGATGCCAGAATAGTAGAGCTCAGCGTATTCCCTGAATTTATCCATCTTTTGCGTATTTGGTTTTGGGATTTCTATGTGGATTTTTCTCATCGAATCGCTCATGTTGCAATAGGAGCGTATATTAAATGTAACTATTTTCGGTTGGAAAGCACACTTCCAGTCTACCGTTTAGTGGCTTCTAGAAGGGGTACGCATAATTATTTAGCGACATGTTGAGTAAAAGTGAATCTCAGATTCTAACAATGAGTGCCGTCTGGAGAATCTCTTCGTTTTCACATCTATCGTCAGCCCCACTCATTTTTCTATCCTTCTCAGTTGACACATTTTTAGCAGTAAACATTGTGTTTCTTCACCTAGAAATAAACCTCATTTCCAATTAAGATGCTCGAGTGACTCCCTGATATGCTACTATTAAGTATAGCTTACAGTTAGTGGTAAATGAATCGCGTAACCGTTCATCGCGGTAAGTAAGTTTAGATGTCTTCTCCTCATCTCTCGAGCATTATAAATACTCTTTTTATTCGTATGGCCATTGGGTATTTCATTTTTGGCCTCGCTTTTGGGTGTAGGGTATTATTCCTACCTGTAAAGTCTCTTCTCGAGTATGGCTCCTTATTTAGCGACTTGTTTTCGAGGTTAAAAAGTGGTCCCCAGCGTCTAAATCTCCACGATTTTTTCCGCTACGAGTGGAGGCGAGGGCGGGGTAAAAAAGAATAGGTGAGCCCGCGAGAGTTGCTCACTCTCCTCGGGGCTTCATTGCGGGAATTAAACGTTTCTTCTCTCCTCCGCAAACATATTATCTCCCGAAAGCTCCGTCGGTTCCACACCGACTCTCCTCCCCATCCCCCTCTCAGCTTCCCCCCCCTTACCCCCTCCCCTCCCTCACTCTCTCTCTCTCCATCTCTCGGTCGATTCTCGTGCTGCGCGAGGCCTGGAGCGCGGTGAAAGCTGTGCTCCGAAGGGGCGGGGACCACTACCGGGGGTAGAGGCAGGGGGTCGGGAACGACGAGGCCACGGCGGGTGGTGGAAGCTTTTCTCTTCCTTCCTCACACCCTCCCCCCCCCCCTCTTCCTCTCCTCGACATCTCTCCGTGTTCCTCTCTCTCTCTTTCTTTCTGTATCCTTCTCTCTCTCTCCATCTCTCCAGTTCGCTCGGCCGGCAGCTTGGTCGCTCGGATCTCCCCGCGCCTCGCACGCATTACACACACGGCCACGAAAATTAATGCCGTTTTACACGGGGCACGTCATTGCGCTATCTGACGTATATGTATGTGCGAAGGCGCTTTCAAAATTGCATCGTGTATAGTGGCGAATTGCTGGAACTCGTGCGAGAATGCGTGGGTGCGAGACGGCAAAATAGCCCCTGCTTTAATTCCGAGCTCGCATTCTCGCAAGTTCAGCATGTTTTCAGTGCCGACTTGCGCAATGACGTGCCCCGTGTAAAATGGCCTTTACAAAAGAGGATCCTCAAGACGGCCTCTAAATTTATGTATTTATTTATTTTCATCTCCCCGTAAACAGCACATTTGCGGCCTTAGCAACAGGAAATCAACAAAGAAGGACATTTACATACGCCCATTCCCTGGATAAGCGCAACTTACCAAGGCGGGACTCGAACCCGCGACCTTCAGTTTGGCAGGCCACCACTGAGGCCGGCGTTGTCAAATGTTTTGTCAACCACCGCGCATTTATTAGTTGGGTTTACATAAGTCTCCACTAGCGCGCTGACGGACAAACTGATCCGAATTTCACAGGAAAATAAGGTATACTTTAACGAAGGGGTTAACCGAAATTTACATTCATGATGATGTGCTTTATTAAATTCATAACTTTTCAATGCTATTCCTCGCAATTGTAAGTACATTACTGTAAAAATATTGGAAAGTAGTGGATCGCATTGCAGTCATTACCGCGCCGCGGACATATTCGGAAACGTATTAAAATGCGACCAAAGTGGCATTATAAATCAGCATTGTATGGGATGGAATAGGGCCTCCCCTATGCAGTCTCCTCGCAAACGTCTTTCACTGCCGAGAGAGTTGCCGTGTCGCGTTCGGTCGTCGTGAGCACCTTATCTGCCTCTCCTTCCCTTCCACCTTGGGTCGCGATCCTCCTCGTGCCTCGGCTTCCTCTTCAAGCGCGTCTTGGCTCGTTTCCGCCCACGTATACTCTTTTCATTCTCCTCTCATTCCTGGTGATTCGAGGATCGCGTGGATGTCTGCCTTTGTCATTCCTAGGTCCGACTGAAGCGGTAAATTAAGAGAGATCATTCACCGGTAGGTGTAGGAATACGTTTTCCCGCGAACAATGAGAGACTTCAGTACTCGCATTCCTATTTGTATTTCTTTATATTTTTTAATGGCCGTTGTCCTAACACCCCTCGCCATATCTCCCCTTGAGGGTGCTTGGTGAAGCCCGGTTTCGATTTTCTGAAATGCAATAGGTCTTTTAAAACGTTTCTTCACATGAGACATTGCTTTTGTTTCCATTTCACTGAAAACAGCACACATTGGCCTTTTACATCGGGGTGTGATAAACATTTCAACAATTGCACTAGTACTAACAACCATGCCCTGAATAAGGGAAACTTACCCAGGCGGGACTCGAACCCGCGACCTCTTGTTTGACAGGCGAGGGCTTCATCTCTCCCCCACATTTCAAAAACGATATTTATCTTCAGAACTATTATTTCAAGGAAAGAAATAAATTCCGATCAGAAGTATTTCCAGCTGTTAGAGACGATCACGCGGCGGTTTTAAGTAATCGATTTTGACTCTTGGATTGACTCTAATAATAACTTAATAAATCTCTGCTGAATTTGTTCAGTGAATTGCCACCATTGGATTTGCTCTGAAAATATTCAGTCCTTTTGCCTAGCTTATAATTCATATTCTGCCATTTAAGGAGCTGTATTACCGTTTGATATAGGTAAGGATTGCAGTCATAAATATTTGGATGATCTGTTAAACTTATCGGACTTGAAAAGAAGTCGCTTTTTGAGTTATACTCCTGAAATTGTTTGCTCTCGTTAACAGGTTATTGTTAACCTGGGATACTCGAACACTCGATTCCTTATCGGAATGGCATTGTTCGATTTCAGGCCATGGCGGATAACTTCGATGGAATTTTCCGGTGAATACTGGCACTGCACGTGAAATGAAAAAATAACGACGTCGTCTACACTCGTTACGCGCTTTCAGTTATGAATTCCATTTGTGTGTTTTTCAAGAGACCGTTGCACCCTTTCCCTCCTATAATTCCTCGCCCTGTCTTCGTACCGCCTCTCTCACCCTTCTTTCGTGATTTTGAGCCCTTCCCACTACATCCCTTCGTCCCTCTCTTATGGGTTTTCGCTTGCCTCTTCCCTGCCCTGCTCTTCCTGGATGAGTTTCGGAGGAGAATCATTGATTGTTCACGCCTCGCTGCAGTCTAACCTCGATGGTTGGATGTGTGCTGGGGACTGCAAAGCAGTGGGAATTGCTTGAAAACGCTTTTATGAAAGGAGAACGCGTAGCCATGCCATGAATGACAACCGTTTCGCTTTGTTTCTAATTTTGTATTTAGGTCATCAAGTGGTCATTTCATTTCTGGTTGGTTGGTTTGGTTGGTCAAATATTCATTGGTTATTTTCAGGTGTAAGGTACTTACGGGATTTCATTTAACTAAGTGAATGTGTAATCTGATGTAGTCCTCGATTTATTGTGTGATTTTTTTAACTAACCCTGCACATTAATTTCGGTAATGATATCGACGTGAGACATGAGGAAAATTTTGCCCTTTTTGAGGAATTTTATGTTATAAATTTTAGGCGTTATTTTAAATCAAATTACTCTGCTGATTTTGCCAGCGAGGACATAAGTTTATATACAAACATACAGCGAATACATGGGTTTGGATTTATTCGGGTATCAGAAAGGACGTTTTTGTCAATATCTAGGAACATCGTTTATATGTGGTTTTTCTGCTATATTTCCTGTGTGGATTTTATAGTTTCTTTCGAATCCGGAAACACTGTGGTCCCGCGATCACTACTCTCTATCAAACGAATAGCGGCCTTTCCGCTAAATATATACGATCTCTTGTATGTAGGACACTAATATCGGACTTCTCAGTCTTTCGGTACTTGTCGATTTTCTCCTGTGTTTCTACTCGATTTTATTCGCAATTATTTATTTTGGCATTATATTATTCCTGGAGTGACCACACTCTTTTACCTACTAATCTGTCATATTTTACAGTTTATTTTGGATGCAGAAATTATGATGCGGTTGTGTGATCAGTACTCTTTTATCATCATCATAGGTCAATTATCCGGAGATAGGATTGATGCAGGTTAACTGTCCATTTAACTCATTTATCATCAAGTATTTTACATAAGGACGTATTTCTTCTCTTTCATATCGAAAATAACCTGTCCTATGTAACTCATTCTGAGCTGCCCTCCGCCTTATTTCCCGTTAACTTCTCCTTCCATCATATTCTTCATGTACCTAGCTCATGAAGTGACCGATTAAGTTGTCCCGCCTTCTATATAAGGTTTACATTTTATCACACCAAAAGCCGTCATACCTCAAAGTAATGTAATGAGGAAGTGCTAGGAAGAGAGGAAGAAAAGAGAAGGCAGCTAAAAATCCTAGGAAGAAGACGAGGCAACTTACTAGCTACGTCACGGGGCATGATGGTACGATGAAAACAAAACCTCGCAGCATGGGAGGGGAAAGGCAGCAAGGAACGGTCCCGAATGAGTCAGATAGGACGAGATTTATGGATGCGAAGTGGAATTACGTCTCCATGAAAACACAGAGAGAATTGTTGACTCGTGAAGATGACGATATCTGAAAATAATGTGGAAACATCGTCGCATCCCAGTATCTGGGACGCGAATATCCTCTATCCTGGGACCAGAATCTCTTCTTTCCTCGCTTCGATCGATGCTTCTCGATTCTCTCTCGAGAGCATCGCCATGTCGATGTTCATTCTTTTTCTCTCTCTCCAGAGTTCTGAGACCCCTTCTCGCTTGCCGTCTCGCCTCTGGTGTCATCAAGTGAGGACGACCCGACTCCGTCCACCCCGAGGTGGATTTAGGTCAGATCTCTCTCTCCTCCCCCACTTCTCTCCTCCCTTAATTTTTATTTTTCGTTACGCGTGCCCCAGGGTCGGGGGGGGGGGGCGGGGAATGGCAGGGATGAGAAAGGGTGGGGCTCTCATAATGTCGCCCCCGCTGGGGGCAGGGGGAAGCGGGGGTGGCGGAGGCGTCAGCAAGACGGAGCTCATCTCCCTAATTTTGCTCGGTCGCCGTCTCATTTTGCGTGTGCCTCTTCCGTCCCCTTCACTTTGGGGTACTGGGCAGGAGCTGACTTCGGTCCATAGCGTCCTCACCGCTGCTGGTAGCGGAAAAACCGTTTTATTATTTTTTTAAATTTTTTATCTGTAAGACGTTTCGGCGTGAACAATGGGTCATTTATTTCCTCATTTCTACGGTGCGTTTTGGTCGAAAATTAAACCATACCATTTATAAAGTTTAATTAAGTGGCGATAACAATTAAAATTTCGTCAATTAATTAACAGTGTTTTATTTAGAAAAAGCTGTGCGTTATTGGTTCAAGTTAATAACTCGAAAAACTGTGCTTGATGGATGAAAATTTAACAATGCAGATATTCGATTAAATTCATTTATAAGATAATTTTCTTGTAATAGATCATTTATTTGTTATATGCTGCTCAGCTTTTATTCCATGCGTTCTTCCCTAATTTATCCATATACTTTAATAAGAATCATTTTAAATCGTTTCTTTGCTTCGTAAAGCTTTACCCTGTTACTTTAATGGATGGAGATAAATAATCTTTTTCGTCATGCTTTTAAGTATTGGAAAAATGTCCCCTAGTAAGTCCATCGGTGCTCAAATTATGTTTTTGGTTGATTTATTTTTAGCAAAATTCCCCTTGTTCATAGTATACGTACTGTCTCGTATTTTTGTCGATAAAATTGAAATCGTCCTTCATACCGCATATTGTTTTTTTTTCCCTAGACATTCAATTAGTTCTCAACTACTTAGTAGTTCTAACCGCTCGGTATTTACTAATAGATGATTTGTGCGCCAGAGTTTTATTTCATATTATTACTCTGCTGTTCTCATCTGTTATTTTCATGCCTAAAGACTAATAATAGATACGAAAACTCTTCGTAACATTGCAAAAGTTGGTTATTTTTTAAAGGTCACATTATCCATTTATACTTTCCCAGCGTGTCTCCCTGGGGAGATGGCTGTGCAGTTTTGAGTCGCTGGGTCGTCTAACTCTCTCTCTCTTTTTCTCTCTCTGAGTAAAGTGGGATGGAGCCAAAAGGTCACTTAGTGCCTCCTCCCCCAATCGACCGGGAGAAGCGCTGAGAGAGCGCTCTCTCCCATCTTCCTTCCATCTCGAAATCCGCTGGACCGCGGATGCGCTCAAAGGATTTCCTACAAATACTGCGTTTGCGGCCGGAAGCGGTGGTGAATATCATCCTGAGGTTGTTTTTATAAAAAGAAAGATATTTTGCTCTTTAACCACCTCGGCGGTCTACTAGCTCCACTTCGCAGGATAGAGAAAAATTGTGTCACGAAATTTTAACCGTGGATAGTTGATGCCTGTATGGACCAAAATGACTGATGATGTTTAGGTCGAAAACGCACCATTTAAAACAAAACAGAAACTTTTAGCCAAGCGCTTCGGTTGTCCGTGAGTTTGCTCTGTTTCCGGATGCTGTGGACAACTCATGACTTTAAATGCTGTACCTGCATATTTGCCTTTCACTTTTTTCAGAGAACCCGGCAACGGGCAAAACTCGTGACCAACTGGAGCACTTGGCTCAAAGTTTCTGTAGTTTATTAATCGTGTTTTTGACCTAAAAATCATAAGTAAGTTTGGTACCTACTTGCATCAGTTATCTAGGGTTAAAATTTCGAAACAAATTTTCAATTTTTCTTCACACTTTATTTGAGAAAGTATTGATACTGAATTTGAGGGACAAACGTCGAAAACGCACCATTGTCAGACTACAGTGACGTTGATCCAAGCGTTCTCGTTGGCCGCGAGTTTGCTCTGTTGCCGAATGTTCTGGGGAGTCATGACTTCGAATGCTTTGCCTGCATTTGCCTATGCCTTTTTCCAGAGCATCCAGCGAAAGGGAAAACTCTCGTGCAGCCAGTTAGAGTGCGTGGTTCCAAGTTTCTGCTGTCTGAAAAATGGTGTGTTTCCGACCTTAACATGATCAGCGAGTTTGGTTCCTACTGATATCAGCTATCAAAGGTTAAAATTTCGCAACACAATTTTTCTCCTCCCTGAGTACTGCACTATCGCGTTTCTCGTCAATGTTGGTCGTTTTTTTCCTAAAAATACTATTATCATCGATTATTCCGATGCGGGGTATTGCACGCGTGTATGTTGGAGGTGGTGGGGCCATAATCCGCAATAATCACCTCAATAAAAATATATTTACCCTCAAAGTACCGTATTTCCGCAGTGGTCTTTTAGCATGTTCGTTTTATGTACTTATTATAAACTAATTTTGCATCAAAGCTCCATGAGACTAATTGCCTATAAATGGAGCTTACCAATAATAATTAAATGTGAAAATAATATTTAATTTTTTAAAAATAGGGTTGCTCGGGCTGGTATAAATAGACTAGACTAAAAACTGTGATAATTAGTATAATTCTGGGGTATTTTACAGAACAACTATTATAATCATCATAATATTTCCTGTTCCTCTGAATTTATTTTTTCACACGAAACCGCTCGTATTATAGTTAAATGAAATTATTTGGGCCATCGCTATTATTTGCGCTGGGCGAGAGTTTTTATTCGCCAAAAAAAGCATTTAGGGGACTTCGAAAACTCTATCCTTATAAGTGGAATGACCGATTGTATATCATTAATTTTATGGTGTTAAATCGCAAAAAGTTGTTGGACGTGTGAGATTTGTTCGCGTAAATAGAGAACTCGAATGACCTTCCACAAAATCGTAGTCGAGGATTCTCCTACAGATTTCTCTGCCAGAGTTTCCTAGGTTTTATCTATCTAATCCTCTTGTGGTTTTCAGGCGCATAAGCTCTCGAAACACATTGGCCATACGTTCAATTTAGATGGATGCAGTATCGTGCGTGGGAATTTGCGATCGGAAACTAGGTTAAGGGTCTAGTTATGCATCTCCGTCAGAAATATGTGGAAATGCGCTATTACCCAGTTTCCAGCGGGAATGATTGGATTGATGAATCGCTCGAAAATCCAATATGCTGTGTTTATCTTTTAAGGGGATATTGGCCTTTACTGTAGATGTCATTTGTGAGTTATCGTATAAATACCCCGGTTAGTAACTATTCAGTTCACGCGATAGAAGAACCAATTTGCTAGGTTGAAGGTAAAAATGAAGTACTTGATTAGCTCTAAGTAAACCTAATTAATAAAGTAAAGTGTTGTAAAAATTTTGTATTTTGAAAATGTCTATTGGCCAAATCTTGATAAATAGGTCCTTAAGTATATTAATAAATAAGTGTGTCATGATTAAATTAACTTCTATTCCCTACCATCGAAATCCTAGGAGCTTTACCATGCGTGAACAGTCATGCCATACGCCAAGGTACTTTAGTCGAATGATGAAAAGCAAGTAATATGATTAGGCACATTCGTCAAAACTTTATGTAATGGTGAGGTAAAAATGTACTTCGTTCACTATCCGAAACATATTGACGGTCTACGTTGGCCAAGATACAAATTGCCCAAACTGCTTACTCATGAATATGCATATGCTTTTTAGCATAAAACTTGTTTCACTTAGTAGTAAATCAAATTAACTTTACCCGGTTCAAAACAGAGAGTTCTGTGAGTTCATATTCCGTTCTGGTTCTCGTATTTTCGATGCAATGACTCGTTTAGTCCCGCTGCATTCATCTGTGGAAAGACTACTCTGTTCCAACGTGAATCACTAGATGATGCTTTATATTCCTTTTTTAGATGGCTCGCCCCTTCGTTTTTATTGGGGATTTGATGACCTGAACGCTGTTTTCTTTAATCTTGTTTTTGTTTGCTTCCATTTTGTTTTGCAGCGCCCTCGGTATTCGTTTTTGATTCCATTTATCCGTGTGAGTAGCCGTGTTTTCATTGAAGCCTGTGTTAGATTTTATTTTATCGTTTATGTCCTTTACGTTGGGGAGAAATATTTATCCCTGAATGGATATTGGCGTTGAGGTAAATGTTTTGGTTCTGGGTTTTGAACTTTTTTTTTCTCAGTGAAGCCACTTCTACATCTTTCTCGATTTTAAGAGGAAGGGATCTTTCCTAAGGTAATACTGATAGGACAGCGTGGTACATTATTTTTTATAGAATTATTGAATTCTGTATTAATTTTAACTTGCTACTGCAAACGACGATTTTCTCATTAGAGGTGGCGGTGTTGGTGAATGGAATGGCTATTGACGTGATTCCCAGGGTATTTCGGAGTAGAAAATGTCGCTGTTGAAAATACGTTCCAAGAATAGCCGATATTAAAGATACGTCGACGTGGAACCAAAGCGATGATCATTTTTTTGCGATAAATCATTACATAAGCATTTTTTCCGTTTCCTCATCTTTACTTTTCTCAATAAAATATTGAGGAAAGTATTAAATTATATTGTGAAAAAAAAAAGAAATCAGTGGTAATCTCTTAGACAGTACGTATGAGTTAAATTACAAAGTACTCATTAGAACTATCCAACAATGGCTAAAAATTCAACCTTACACAATAACTAGCAAGGTTAATATGTAATGCAATCGTATGCATTACATTTAATACATCTGTAGATCTTTTCCAAAATGCACTAAGTACTATACAACCAATCTATTGGTCCAAAAAATTTCATACATCCTTGAATTCTGGCATTTCCTGCAGAGTAAATTTATGAACAATCTAAAGTAATGAATAAATCTGTTCATGAATAAATCTATTCATCTGGAAATAAAATACATACACCGTTGGCTCTGCTTCATATTGGAAATCGTTTACGGAGATTTTAATGAGCGTTTACTGCGTGAAACGTTGAATGATGGCGGAATTATAAGCCTCGTATTCTTAGTGATTCAGAACATCGGCTGGTGGTTGTGAGGAAGTTGCACATCATGTTATTTCTTGGAAGCGATGGAAAAATTCCAGTTGAAGGTGATTCGGTGTACATGGAGCGTTCGGTATCAATAACATCGTAGCTATTATCCCATGACGAGCCTCCCTCCCAAGGAAAACTATCATTATTCCTCTCGGATGCGACGCTTGTCTTCCCTTGGGTGACTCAAAAAAACAGTCCGTTGACGTAGCCGAATGCAGATTACCTTCCTTATTATTACAGATCTGGAAGTGATATGAATTATTCCCAACGGCTGTGATAATTGTTAAGTCCCCGTAAGTTCCCATGCCGTCGATTGGCCACGTTGTCTCTGCATTGTATTTTACTCGCTTGTTTTGACGGTCGTGGCCTTGCTCTTCTGAGATTTTTTCGTCAGATAATGTGAGAGAAAAACGTTCGTCGCCACGTCTCGCCGTGGGAAAAAACCTTGTGTGTAATCATTCTGGAAGAGAATCTCGGCGAAGCTTGAAGGTAACTCTACTCCAGACGTTTTCCAGCAAGGTCAGGCGCGCACGTTAAGAAAAATTGTCGATATCTACAATTTATGTGTGACAGCCTTTTTAATTTTACACCTATGCTAGCTAAACCTCGACCTTCCTCATGAGCGTGTGGCAAATTGCCAACCTAGTAAATGATTACTGGAGGTGAGAAGGGGATGACCTCGTTCATCATGACTGACGAAATTGTCGACAAGTGGATTTAGTGATATCGACAGGTGATATAAAATATACATTTTTTGAATGTTCTGCATTAAACTTAATAAGACTCGCTTGTGATGTCATACTTAACTGGTTATTGTCAAATGAATTATCATCATCATTGGTCAACAATCCTAGGATTGACGCAGCTCTCCACTCACAATCAGTTCTCCTATCAGCTAATCTTTTCGCACCTACGTATTTCTTCTCTTTCACATCCTTCTTTACTTGTTCCATGTATTTTGTTCGAGGTCTTCCTTTTCCGTTCTTGCCTTCCACTTGTCCCTTGACGATAGTCTTCATCAGGCCATCATGTCTCAATATGTGGCCTATAAGGTTGTTCCATCTTCTTGTTAAGGTTTTCATGAGGCTTCTTTTCTCTCCTACTCTTCTTAGGACTTCCACTGAAAAATGAATTTTATGCCACCGAAATACCTTACATTCACGTCATTCAGTGAACTTAGAAGGTCGAAATAGGTTTTGAGTTTTTTTTAAGTTAAGACTAAGACTTTTAAGTTAAGTTAAGAGTATAAAAAAAGTTTATTTTTATTGTCTCCTTATGTAAAATATGATCTTTAAAAAATAGTTATAACGTGACACTCGTTAACCCGTTTTTGATTCGCTGCCAACTTTTCGATCGGCAAAGCATCGAAATTCTTAATCTTTCCCGGACAGCCCCAGTAAAATTTTTGTCGTCACTATTTAATTGCGTTCTATGGAAAATCCTCTGTATTAAGATTTTTCTCCTTGCTCAACTTGATAACACTGTCCGCTACATTTTTGAACCAAAAATGTCTCTCCCCTACAGTGGTTTTTGCCTCATCCGTAGCCATTTTTCATTTCGAATCTAGCTTTAATGCCTCATTCTGTCATGCATATTAGTAAATACATTACGCTTGAGCTAACTTCAGCCAATACTTTTAGTCAAACAATGATTTATAAGGCGAATAGAAAATTTACTTTGTTAATCACAGCTAATGCCTAATTGAGCTTTAAAATGCGGCCGGGGATCATAATGATTAAACAAGGAAATAATTTAAAACAGGTTTCCGGATTAGTTGTATAAAAATGTAGGTCGTTTTCCAGCAATATAATTTTCGTTCAAGCGTAGCGTAATGCCAGCGTTGCATGCACTAGATGTTGCTGCCTTGTCTTGCGTAATAGTGTAACTCAGCTTGCGTGATCTAAGACGACCTTCACAGCCAATTCATTCTAGGCATGTGTACCCAGCCAGCAGTGTAAGTAAATGCCCGAAGCGCTGAATCACGTGTTTGCTGGATAAAACTGTGTTACAACCTTTGTTCTTTTTAATTTAACAAGATGCTTTCCCTTAATTACTTTTTCAGTATTACCTATCAAGAAGCTTATTACCAATTTAAGAAATTGAAAAAAACCCTTATCCAAGCAGTCTGTGTGCGTCTCCATCGAGGGTGGCGCTAAGCATAATTTCAGGGGCGTTCTTTGATGGCCTCTGACTCACACGTTTTTGCATTTGTTGACGTATGTATTTGGGATTTTGGTCTGAAGTTCTTTAGTAGAATAACTATGTTGTGGAAATTATCAGGAGTATTTGTCTTTCATTTCGGTGTTAACAAACACAAGCTTAGTGGGTAAACTTTTTCGGGATTCCCACCGGGTTAAATACTCCATTTTAGCCGAGGTTTTGAGCTCCGACTCGGGAATCATCCTCAGGGTTACTAAATGTCGTTTTATTTGAAAAAAGTTTACCGCCATTATTCGCTGGGAAAGAATCAAATCTTATTTAATCATAAACTTAATTTATTTAATAAATCAATTACAGAGCCAGTTTTAAACATTTGTCCAAATAGTTTATCCGGGGAGTCCATCCACATAGAATATTGTGTTTTTACTTTGAAAAAAATAATTTTTTAGCCATCCCTGAAGTCAAGTGAATGCTCATTATCGTAAAAGAGGCTTAATTCCGGTCAAGTAAATTGTTACGGAATGGCGTGCTCGATCTCAAGTACATAAATACGTGGCTCGTGTAAACATGGCCTGTGGGGATCGTGTGGTCATGGTCGGGTTAGCATCCGCGCCGTTCCGCCCACCTAGCTCCGCTGATGTCTTCTCCACACCTGGGACGGGCGCCGCCGGAAAGAGGGAGGGACGAATCGGGAATAACCGGAGTCACGCCCGGGCGATGATCGTGCCCAAAGAAATGGGCGATCTCCGGGGACCTGGAGAGAAAGGAAGGTGTTGAGAGAGTTTGGACGCACTCTTGCCCTGAGCAAAGGTTGTTAGATGGCGTTAAGGCGGTTGGCTCGCGTCTGCGTGCTTAAAAAAAAGATAGCGTGTGTTTTCAAATATTTTGTGCCATTATGGAGTGTATCCATCGAGGTTAAAAAGGAAAATTAGGGTATTAAACCTACCGTAACTCCATTTTAATGTAGCTAATGCGATTTTACAATAATTACCGGCAACATTCGCTAATCACTTAAAAACTTATCTTTGCTAATCGCAAAAAAAAGACTGTGACTATCCTAAATGTTATATTTATCACGATCCCTGTGGTATTGTGAACATTTTATCATTTAATTACTTCCCGGCAATACGTATTCATGATGCTTTCTCGGGATTCCCACCGTGTTAAACAGATTTTTACAGCCGAACTTTTTGGTATTGAATGATATTTTTGTGAGTTTGTGCCCTCATTTCGGTAGTGGACTTAGACACGGAAACGTATATATTATATCAGTTTCTGACGTAGCATTATTTTTAAAAATTGTTTTAAATATGTATTTGAGCTTCTATCAACATAGCAGTTGCCGCAAGAAGAGCCTGTGTAAGATGTGGATTTCCAAATGCAATTGACAGGAGATAGACTATTTTAGGTCGTTAGTCAATGAATTGTGATAAGAAGAAAGTGTTTTGAATGTGATATAAAAATGGCATCTGCATGGCTTCACGGCCCGACTTCCTAAAGCGCTTGTGTCTTCCGAAGGGGGCGATTGGGAGGCCCCCATGTTCATTCGTCGCGTTGAGATGGCTTCGTTACGGCCGGTCGCCCATTCCAAAGTGGAGCGGCAGTGATCTGCCGAGTGATGCTCCGCCCGAAGTGGGGACGGTTATGACTTTCTCTCAAACGGCCAGAAGGGCTCGGTAGTAAGGGTTTTCGACCCGACGACGGCCATGCTATGCTAGGGCTCAGTGGACGCGCAAGTAACTTTTGAGCTGGTGTGTCAATGCCATTGCAGATTTTTCAATTTTATATTTTTGTATTCGTGTACTTAGTTAACAGATTTATATTTACTTTTACATATTTTCTCTCTATTTCATCAATTTTGATGATTTGTTCTGGAAAACGTTCTGTCGACGCATGTTACGATGGGCGGGGTAGGTAGTAGGCTCACAAGTGTTTTCAACTTCGGTGTCTTTTTATTTCTTTTTTCTGAATGAGGTATCGTAAAAGTAGGTTTATATTTTGGTCTATCAATGCATCGTTTTGGTCCTTTATGCGTTGTTACTATTTAGAAATTATTGAAATACGTTTTTATAATTAAACATATCCTTTTTAATGTCAAATGTGAAATGAATGTAGTGTCATGTAAGTATGTTCACTTAGCACCTTTTCGTGAGTTGTTTATTTTTAAAGTTGAGTGCTCATAATTTATGTGTCGGTTGTAAACTAGGCACTCAACCCAGGAAAAGGAATACTGAGATACGTCGCATCGTCTGAAAAACGTAGGTGTAAACTTAATGCATGATTTTTGTTGCTTTAAGTCACTACGACGTCTCTATGATAGCTTTTTTACGGTATCTCTCGCAGCCTTTCTGAAATTTAATTTATTCCTCGTGATGTGTATCACGTGCCATCATCCTATGTAATGCATTACTCCGGAGTAGTGACTCTAGACATGCTCCAGGAAAACCGTGCTGAAGGTAACTCAACTCCAGGATGTGTATCCAGTTCACACCTCCCCTTTTGTACTTGGGTGAATATTTTTTCCCGTCTTATTGTTCCGCTTCCAGTTGTCGACCTAAACACACGCCGCGCCGGGGTTTGGCGTAGGAATTCTCTCTCTGCCTCTCTTTCATACCAACCGTTCCAAGAACCGCGTTCGTTTTTAGATATTCATTTTTTTTACCAAATAGATTCGTTTCGCTCTTTTTTTTTTCCTCCTCTTGACTTTATCCATTTTGTTTATTTCCCTCGGCAGCTTTACCGCCGCAGTTGCTGTGCTCGCGATTGTCGCCGGGCTTACGACTTTCTGTGCTGTCTCTCTCTCTCAGTACGACTTTTATTTCAACTCTTTTGTGTTCTTTTTTATTTTAACTTTCCGACGCAGCCAACACTTTCAGTGATTGAAAATATTTTATCCAAAAGGAGAGCGCTTGGAGGCTTTTACGGAGTTCAGTGTGTCGGAAAAAGTCTCCTCTGCAAGCTCAATTTGAAGTCGGGTGAATGACCTTTTTCTCCAAATTTGGAGTTTGAAAAGTCGTACTCGCTTTTCCATAAAGTTTTCCGCCATGTGTTGCGAGGAAAGAGATGGATTCCCCGGATAGCGAGAAAGCTTTTCCTCAGTTTCCGCGCCTCTATTTAGTGGTACTCCCGATCAGTTTTTTTCATCCCTTTGGTGCATTCGTCATCGGGATTTTAAATGTTAAGCCTTTCTTTGGTTTCGTATCTTGGTCCGGATGATATGATATTTTGATCGTGTATTTATGCTTAGTCATCTGCGTCACTACGAAAGGAAACAAATTGCTCGAATGAGTCACTCCATTAAATAGGGGGCACTTTTAAGGCCGTTTTACACGGTACACGGAATTGCGCAGGTTAGAGCTGCATTAATTTCTAAAATGGCGGGGAATTGCGCGAATGCATGAACGAAATTAGAACAGGGGCTATTTTGCCGTCTCGCATCCACGCATTCTCGCATGTGTTCTAGCAATTCACCGCTTTACACGACGCAATTTTGATTGCGCCTTCACACATACGTCAGACTGCGCAATTCCGTGTACCGTGTAAAACGGCCTTTAAGGGTAGCTCAGGGGGTCGCCCCCCCCCCCCCCCGAAGCGAGGTATATAGAGAAAAAATTAAGTAGTCTGTGTTAGTGAATTGTGAGCGAGGAAATGACGTTGGCAACCAAAGTTCTTGAATCAGTTACCGCATTTAATTGGGGTCGCTTTTAAGAGGGCCCAGGAGGCCGAAACGAGGAATATAAAGAAAAAAATTAAGTAGTCTGAATTAGTTTACTGAATCATGATGAGGGCATGACCGCGGTATGCAGTGACAACTCTTAATTTACTGCACTTGTCATACAAATTCAAATATTAAATGTCGTAGGATGAATACAAGGAAGAGGGTCCCACCTCCAAAATAAGGTTCTATACACCCACTGCATTCAATATGAGAGATGAATCATATTAGGAGATATTAAGATTTCACGATAAATATTGATGGTGTAATTTTCTCCTGTTCTTACGAGTTTATAAGTCCTTCATATTCTTATCAGTTGGTAAACGCGACTTTTTCAACACTTCACCGATACGCCCATTCTTGCGGTCACGCTTTAGCTCGTAATTTACGGTAAACTAACTTAAGATAATGGTGATTATACTAAACTTATTTTTAGAAAACTCGTGAATCGAGCAGATTTCCAAATTTCGAGTATTGAACTATATACACTCCCGTTTTACAATAGAAAGTGGAATAATTGCGATTGTATATGACCCTAACTTTGAGAGCAGAATTTGGGCAGAGTATTCACGATCATGCCTGATACTTAATATTTTGTTCTTTTTTTTCCTTTGTGAACAGGAGTTTTCCCTCCACCGGAAAAATATTCGATCGGATGGGGAACATTTGGTGGGAAAATTCTCTCGTTTCGACTGTCCTAAAAAGCCTCATTTTTGTTCTCCCCGATCGTCACTTTGAAATTTGATTTCTCCGCGAAGCGCTCCTTTTGATGGTCATTTCCTACCGCGGCGATCGGTTCTACCGCGTTGCCCATCACCATGAGGACTCGTTGGGCGTTGCCAAATGGCCTCCGCGAGCAGATAAGGGAGCTACGTTTCCATGAGTGAATCACTTCGTCGCTTGTGTATCTCTCCCCCTTCCTCCCTCGCCACTCCCCACCCTCACCTTTTGGTCTTTTTATCTCGATTTTCATCGGGTGGATAACAAAGATATTGATGCAGATGTGTACCCAAGAGTTGACTGCTATCTTCCATTTTTGTAGCAGAGACGTCGTCTATGACAAGCTTGGATTTTTTGGGATCTTCGAGGTGGTTTTATTGACTCTTTCCATTTGTTTGCTTTCTCATGGTTGTATCCATTTGTTATTCCCCTTTAACGTCATATCTTTCATCAAAAATATTTATCTGTATGGTAGGGAACGTGGTTTTGGTAAAAGTCATTGATACAGCCCGTAGCCTAGTAGGCTAGTTTAGGTTAGCGAGGTTAGAGCGCTCTCTCCTTGATGAAACCACAGCTTTCCTCGTGGAATAATAATTAGCCCACCCTAATCGAAATCCTCACCACCATTACAGTTCCTATCCGTCATCCATTCAGTAAGTTTTTAAACTTTGATGTAGTTGCTTTTAGAACTGCAAATGATGCATGGAATTCATTTCCGCTTCTTATAATTTTACCTTTTTTCTTAGATTATGGAGAGCGTTTTCTTGTGTTTTCTATTAATAATTTTCGTTATGCTATCAACTGTACTTTATTGACTTGAACAATTTTTCTAAGAAATTCTCCTTGTAATTTGCATGCTTCACTGTAGTTAGTTTATTTTAAAAACCTGCAATGGTTTCAGAAGTCATTGTTGCACTTACCAGCTTGAAGGTCTCCGTTAAAAGGTAACATTCCAGAAGAGTAGTGTCTTAATTCTGCGGGCATCTTTATTTGCCGTAGGAATGACATTCTCTCCTCAGGAGAATGTGTGACATCATTAACTGCGGTCGAGGTGTGGTATGGCATTGCTTCAGCCGGAGAAAAATGATTCACGTAGACATTGGCAAACTTTCTTATGACTCAAGTACGCTCGAAGTAGTCTTGAAATGGCTCTGCGAGGAGGTCGACCCCTCTTTAGAGTTTCCAATAAGGTAACTGATCTACTGTCTTCCCAACAATGTGGCTTTGTTCTCTCAGCTGAAATGGACTGTCAACCTCCATTACCTTGTGCCTAATATGAAATGAAACTGATCGATTGTTCGCGGTATGTACGCATGGGATAGTATTTCGTTTCCCATGGCGTCTTCGTTTTTTTTGTGGGTCTGTTGGCTCGGGGAAATTAAATGAAAGAACAAAAGAGTGTAGAAGTGACAACCGGTCTACAAAAGATGCTATGGATAATGCTTGAAAGAAATGATAATATTTTTACACGAAGTATCTCACGGAAGAAAACTATCGCACTTGTCCACTCTCTCTCTTAGCATTATATGGCTCGCTAAACCACAACCATTTCTTACTAGAGGTAATAATATTTTTGCATGAACTTAGATGTGACTATGAGTAATCGAGAAACCGTGCCCTTCATTACCATAGTTCAATCGCGAGATAAATGCCTGCTGTGAATGTAAACATTTGATGATGTGATAGATGTTGCAAATGAATGTGTGAATCATGATTCGATGGATTGGAGAAGTTTGGTTGGCATATTGAAATTCTAATAGTGTTCGGAATGTGTAATTCCCAGGTTTGTAATCGGCTGAACTGCCACTGTTAGTAATTCCCCGGTAGTAGCCCGGCTGCGAGAAGCATGCAGAGATTCGAGATGTGCGAATTCACGTCCCATTTAAAACTGCTATGAAAGATCCTTCTAGCAAGAATAGGCTCTTTAAGATCATGGACTCCACATCTATTATCATGTTGTGTGCCACTTCGATTTTGGCTGTAGCTAGACTTCATCTGAAGTGAAGGAAGGTGCGTGTATGACGATTAACCTTGATGGGATTCGATTTGAAAAGGTTCATAGGTTCAATAATGCCGTTCATATGTCCTCGGCTTGGAGCAAGACTCCGTAATCAAGAGCGGATTGAGTGATGGGAAGGTGAATGCTACTCTCTCGACGGCGTCCCACGGTGTCTCACCACGCTTCCTTGCGTCTGTGGTTTCTCGCTCTATCCCTTCACATACCTGCGCGGCTAATTGATCGGAAGCGGCAGTCATCCCGCCCGCCCGCCAGAAATGCCTCTCGTCCCAGTCACCGCGTCGTGATATCATCCTCCGGTTGCTCTTTGTCCGATCCGTCATCGAAGGGAAAGTTTCTTCTGCAGCTCGCGAGATACACGTAGAATACTGCAGTGAAATTATTAAAATTCTTGTCTGTTAAAAAGTGTACGAATTGAATGCACTACACACTATTTGTACCCTAAAGATGATGCAGTAACATTGAAACCTGGGTCATTATAAAGTTTATAATTTTGGAAAATTGTAAGTATTTATTTCAATTTCGTATTATCTAATTTATTTTCAAACCATGAAAGAAGTAACTATTATAATTTAGTTTACGATCCCTTTTTATAGTAGGTGCTCTATGTATTGTTACGTGCTTGCATTTATCGTTATGTGATCTACAAAGTAGCGAAAATTGGTAAATATAAATATAAATCCCCTACAGTTTAATGCACTCTAATGTTGTGTGCACTGGGCCTGAGTTTTCTGTGTTCGAAAATATCGTTGCATCCTTCTGATCATTTTCTTTTCTATTGGGATTAAAACTTTCTTCTCGAGGTATTCTCTTGTGCTCCCATCTCCTCGAGTCGATCAGGCATTATTATTAGGGGCATCAGTATAGGGCATTGTCATGTCAGGAGGTCGCAGCACCCTCGTGACCTTCCCCCATGATACTCCGATTAGGTCTGACCCTCTCAATGAGCAACGGTTCCTCCCCTCGGAAAAATTGTATTAAACAATCTTCGGTTCCTCCGCCGCCCGCCAATGGGCTCAGAATCGTTCAATTACGCGCACAGTTTCGACCGGCTTTGTGGGAACAATGTCTCTCCATGTCATGTTCGTGAGTCCCCCTTCGATATCATCACGGAGAAATGATTGGCTCCGTAGGTTACTCACTGGAGGGATGATGCTAATAGGATTCACTCACTCCATTATGACACCGCGTCGTTGAGTGTATTTGCCGTGACATTGTATCACACTAATCCTATCGTTCAATAGGAGTCAGGAGCTAGCAAGACCATGCTTTACTAATTTCTCTGACATTTTTAGTTTTTTCTTCTATGCTTCGTTGCTTATATGTGACAGAAAAATAATGTTTAAATATTTCTTGTGACCCTGTCTTGTGCTACCATTTTTTCATCTCCAATGCAGTTCCAATTAATCTGGCCGTCCACTATTGAAATATTGTGGTTCCTGCACGGAGCGTGAAACGAAGAAAGTTTTATTCTGTATTTAATCCTGATTTAATTTAACTCAGCTATATCGGTGCATTATCCTTTAGTTAACAGAAAATTGTTTTACCTAGTTAGTTTTGCATTATCAGAAGTAAATGGACGTAACATAATATGTACTTTTCTGTTGAGTGTTAAGGGTAGCCTTGGCGTACATTGCACTGGGTTATATTGCATATCGAGATTGAATTTCGTAGATTTTTTCCAGAGCGTGTGGTTGGTATGCATTTTTTTTACGTTCTCACTGTTTTTTTATGTTCGTTGATTTTTCAGATCACCTTAGGATGTTAAAAGTTGGTCATAAATATGTCCATCGCGCTTAGTCTAACCAACTGAAAAGTGTTTTGGTACCGGAACGCCGTTCGGCACTGGATAAGGAAAGATTTAATAGCCAAATAACACTTTTATCAATTTTGCTACATTAAAATTTTTAATATATATATATACACGTTCGTAACAAAAAATGTAATAAAATATACATGATAACTTGTAAGAAAAACATTCAGAGAAATATTTTACTTCTAAAAAAAGTTAAGGAAAGTGCGTTCCGGTACTGCTAATTTTGCCTTGTTGTCGCTTACTCCTCGATGGGTCTTGCTGGCATCTTTGCATTCAGTCTCCTTTCCCGCACGTTGGGTTTCCGGATGTTACTTCCCTGGAATCGATCCTTGACCCCCTCGCTCGAGATCCTTAGTCGAGAGATTGGTGGTCCCCACGTGACTATGGCAACGCGCGACCCGTTACTTCGCGGGACTAGTCTCATCGGGGAACTCACGTGAAAGTTCGTTCCCTAACGGCACTGACGCAAGAGCGAGCTATATAGCGGGTGGACAGCAGCCGACCGGGTCTTGACTGTTCGTGCGAAACTGCCAGTTGGGACTTCGCTGTTCCCCACCAGATAGACTTTCCCGTCCAATTTTATTTTCAACCTTCCAGCTCGATGGGTTTCGTGGGTTTCAACGGCTGTCGAAATCATTGCACGGCAAACCTATCCGGTCCCGGTCCATTTCACGTCCATCAATGGATAGAATTTAGATATTTATGTCTCTCTCGTAGGAAATAAAACTGTTCAGTTTGATGAAATTAACTGGTCTTTCATGCATACATTTTTGAAGTTCAGAGTTTTTTTTGGTAAATTTCATTCCTAGAAATGTTTGTGGTAGGAAATGATTTTATCTTTGAGGACTTGGTGTTCTGGAAGGTTTTAAATTACCTTCTAAAATCGTTCCAAAATCTCTGTTGCGTCAAACACAATCAATAGAAGGGGACATTACAATGCAACGATCACGTTGATGTGAATTGAGCATGTGATTATGATAGATAGCCCTCATATCTTGTTCCAACTTCACGTACCTAAACTCTTCCGCAATGATCTTCCGACTCTTCCGTTCATGATGGTTTATGCTTTTAGCTAAAACCATCTATGGTCTAGCCTCGTCTGCGAATCTAAAGTGGCTGCTTTTTCATCTTATCCGGTCATACTTTTACACTTCTTACTCTACAATCAATGAATATTGTGACAATGTTTCCGCTAATAATTAATTCCTCCTTTAATACTTAATAGCGTTAAAAAATAATTAAAATGAATATTCATGGGTTGCCATTGCTTTGTGATATGAATTCCGTTAAATGCGAAGTATACTTTTGGTCACTGTGATGTAGACTTAGTATTTTCGGATTCTCTCCTTTGAAAAAAGCCATTCGTGATAATTAGGGTTGCTTTGATAACTTCCAAGTCATCGAGAAAATTGTTATTGAAATCACGGCCCTGGCGGTAAAATTCATACGTTAGGTTACTGGTCGTTAAAATCGAAAATCGAAAGAAATGTGCCATATCTCCGAACAATGGATAATTATCTCGGGATAAAAATTTTGATTTGAATACCTACCTATTTCGATAATTAGCGCGCCTGTAAAAAGGTATGGGCCTTAAAAATTATCATAATTTAATAGCCGTATGAATAAATGTTTTGAAAAGCAGCTCATCGAGGTGGGCTTGTGTGACGGGTCTAGTGGAACGTATTCGGTGTAAGGTTAGGCGCGTTGCCGTTATATGCGGAAGTTGGAAATGCTCAAATCTTGGGCGCAGGCGAAGAGAGAATTTGGAGCATCAGATATCCTTTATCTCGGAGAGAATGCCAGATCCTCTCATAGACAAAGGAGCGTGACAGTGCTTCATGAGAATTACTGCATCACCCACGTCATGCAAACATACCACTGTGTAACGTTTTAATGGCTATATTCAGAACTTTTTTAGTCGTTATGGTTCTTTTCTTTAATTTACGGATATTTTTTCGTGTGAAATATGATAGTTACATATTCATGTCGTATATTTCTTAGTTTGTGGGTGGAAAGTAAGGAATATATGACCACAGAGTAATGATATGATATTAATCTTACTCTATTATGTGATTGACCATACCTAATGAAGATTTATTTTGGCGTACGTTTTGTTTGCATGCAGTACCAAAGAATAGTCTAACTTACATCATTAGGACAATAATACAGAAATGGGGGATAGCAAACAGAATTTATAAACATTTAATTTTATATCTGCAAAAAAATTTTCTTATGTCATGAGTTTTCATTTTGTTGTATTGATTATAAAGCCAACCTCCATATTCAGCAAAAGCTAAGCGGACATAAATATAAATCTTCAAATTTGGGAAACTACACACTCACTTTTTGCTTTTAGCAAATTTGGAGCTTGCGAATTTAAAATAATATGAGTGGACAAACGGTGTATTGACTAAAATATTTCATTTTTTGGACCAAATAATCAGTAAACAATTAATCAACCGCGGATTTCAATAAGTTTTCAATGATCTGATGCATTCGCGCGATCCATCTTGAAATGTTCGTGCGATGATAACTGTAATAAACTCCAGCTCACGGACTGCAAGCAGTCATAAACTAATATGGATGTGGAACCTTACCCAGCTCTAGATTTCCTTTTTTGTCGCACACTTCGACACGCATTGTGATTTTCAATTTGAGTAGTCGTGGTTGGTTTAGTTTGTGACTTCCTTACGAATCCCGAATGAGGTAAGTGCAACCATTTATATATCTCGTGGGGAACGCGGTGATCGGAAGGAATTGAACGAATCTCATTTCGGCGCTCATTCGTGCGAGGCGCGTTAATGGTGATGACAGTTCAACGTTCTTAATGAGCGGATCACGAAAACAGAATGTATGAGTCATTCATATTCGTGCCACTTCCCTTCACCACTGCGGCACGGAGAAACGAGGTCTGTCTCTAAATGATATTTAACCTAAATGCCTCCTGTACTCCGCTTCTTTCAACTCGAAAGTTGACGTTAATTTCGCTTAGATGCAGCGTTGTAATATTAATAATATCTGTGTACCACGTTAGGAAATCAGTGTCTATTCAGTACGTTATATCCTCAAGACATACAGCCTTGTATAATAAAATATTCATTATTTAGGAAAAACCGTCATCATCGGAAAAAATCGTTCTTTCAATCCGACAGTATTCCTCACAATGTTGAATAAATTTGTTTTTGGAATTATATCCCTAGAATTATGTGCTCATTAAAAGCTTTATTTGTATTTTGTCTTACGATATCCCAGTACATACAAAGAAAGATAATCGTGCAATTCCAGCGAAAATGATGAAAAATATTGAATAAATTATTCGCGCAGTGTTTTAAAAAAATATTTGAAGTTTGGTGCTTACAAGACTTTATTGAATACCAATTTATTTTAATTAAGTCGTATCGTGTCCTGTAAGCATGGACTTCTAAACTGTTAATTGAAGTGAATCGTTAATATACTTCAATACACCGTTGCAGATATTCTGTGTTTCAAAACCTAAAGAGTGGAAAGATGCATGGCTAAGATACAAAAAAAATGTTCCGAGAATGCTGCATAGGGTAAAATCATGAAATTATACGAGATTTTATGTAGCTTGAGATGAACAAACTGCCTCTTTTCAATTTAGATCCGCTGTCTATTTTTCGTCGCTGCAATCAGCCCCTCGTTATCCTGGGAACCAGTGAAAGTAATTCCGCCCGCTATTATCCACGCTCTCTTCATCCAGACGCGTATTCTCTTTCGTCAATCCACGATTTCGATCGATTCGCGTGGCGTGCCCTGTGATATCGGTTAATGCTTGATCGACATCTGCAGACTTTCTCCGGAGCGCGGAGCTCCTCGCTTCCGGACACTGATCGTTTCATTGTTCGATTCCTATAATGGCGGGCCACACGGAAAGAGGGCCTCTTCAACGCTCGCTCTCTTGACAAAGGGATGCTTCAAGACCTCCGTGACCAATGGATCGAAAAATTATCGGGCAAATCTCTCGCTTGGGTAGTAAAAAAAAGGGTTGTTTCGTCGCTTGATCTGGTTTCGTGCTCTTAAAAACGAAATCTCGTCGGTGCGTGTGTACCTATACTATTGGAGTGGTTGTGACCCAGCAGGCTTCGGCGAGACCTCTTGCCCCTTTCGCCGTATGAATGCGGAATCGGGTCCATTCATGATACATCCTCTTCTTCCTCCCCCTACTCCTCCTCGCCGTCGAGGTCCACGTCGTGACGAAAAGACTTAGGGACGTAGCGTGGGTTCGTGTGTCCTAGTGACCATTAGCGACAGTTTAAAAAAGAATTAGAATAAAGAGCTTACGTATTCAATTTCCGGCGTTGGTTGATGACGTCTTGTCTTCTTGTCCACGATCCCCTCTTTCTCACATCTAATGTGTTTATAAGGGGGTGGACGTATTTCATGTACTACTCGCACTAAATCAAGAGAGAAATTCTAAAGAATGGATAGACATAGGAATTCGTTTTTCCATTTTTCCCCCGTGCAATGAGGGACTTAAATAAATGCCAAGTGGGACTCAGTCTTCTCATCTTCTTTTATTTCACTTTTTTGTTAACAGCTTGTGTCCTAACAATTCTATTTAAGCTATTTGTGTGGTGGTAGTAGATGTAGATGAACTATCAATAGATGTTTATTTTTTGATTCCGCAACCATTCCGTGTTACCATTTTATTCTCGCTTCCTGGCTCTGTTTGTGGAAATCATAAAAGTCATTCAGTAATAATTCATTTACTACCTGAATTGGGACGCCTGATACACCTCAATTTCACCTTACTGTGCGTAGCATTGTGTGCAATTACAATGATATTGGCTCTCATGGAGAAGGCTAACGTTCCAGCACTCATGTTGTTACTCGCGCTCATGTTGTATTTGGGCATCAGAAATAAGTACATTCCGCTAGTAAAGACGTGCAAATAACTTAACATTTCGACTTATCTGTGCTTCCCCGAATTTGATCGAATAACACACAAAAAGAAAGTATCACCCCTGCCGGCTTAGGTTCTAAGTAAAGGTGAATTCAGTCGTGGTTTTTGATCGTTGGTGAGAAGAGAATGTTTGATCCTCTCTATTCTAGTAACTATTTTTCTAGTTTTGTGGTCATCAGCTCTCCCTTTGTCAATTCATCCTACTGACCCTCGGCCGCATGATTACGGAATCGGGACCATTCATGAGACATGCTCTTACTAAGTGGCCTAACTTCTAGTCTTGAAAAGACGTTGCTAGGGCTCAGACATCGTAGTGACCATTAGCGAGGGCTTAAAAAAAAAATAATAAAAAGCGCTTACGTATTCCATTTCCGGCGTCAATTGATGACATCGCTCTTGCCCTCTCCGCACGGAAGACGTTGGTCGGAATCATTTATCTTCCTTCGTCCACCATTGATTTGCTTCCCGCCCGCAATTTACCAGGACATTCAATCATCGGGTCGTTATTCGCGACGGGAGACCTCACCATCGGAATATTCTTTGCCGGAGCGCCAATCTCATGGTTCAGCAGCCATCGAGGAAATTGGCTCTCGAAAGTTATATCGGCCGTTTCGTTTTGAACTTTATTTGTGTAGCTCCCTTGTTCTGGTTTTGGCTATACTTCATTTCAAACGACTTGGCAGCTGAGAGAGCCTTTGTCGTTATCTTTCGTTTATTCTCGTAGTCTAATGTGAAAGTCGAGCTGGTTATGAAAATTAAAAAAAATACCCTACGTGAAAGTAAATGAGAGACGACGAGATAGGCCAAAATCTGAGCTACCGAATCATTTAAAATAAAAATATAATCCTTAGGTCTCCGGCGGTTCATGTACAATTCGAAAAGGCGATAGGTCTAGAATTCCAGTGGAAACAATTCATTGTTGTAATTATTTTCACTGTCATTCTTTATTTTATCGATTGAGTATTTCTTACATGAAATGTAAAATGAAAAATGTAATGAAACTCCCTTCCATACTGACTCTGTTACAGTTCTGTTAATAACGCATTAATTATGAGTCATTCAACCTGAAATCATCAAATGATTCCTTTGTCTAAGATTTTGGTAGTAAATTATGTACGAAGCGGAATTTACCCCAAACGAAATGACAATTTTACGAAAAATAATGTACAGTCAAATCATTATTCCTTAAATTATAGTGTATAGAACCTCGTGACTGGCATTTGAATCTTCTTTCCATGGATTCAATGGGATTCGAGTGAAGTGACCCTCAGAACTATTTCGGCTACTTCGCTTTGAGCTATGGTTTGTAGATCTCTTGTTCCGGTTTCGACTAGCTATGTGGCCATCAGTGGCTCTCGCATTTGAAGTTTTTGAACTCACAGAAGACCACGCGTGCCTCTTGATGGAGAACCAGCGAGAAGAGGATTCTGAAGTCACCACGTCCTTTTGTGAAGGGTGGTTTTTGAGAAGGGTTAGCGGGTTGACAAGATGCAGCCTAACCGGGAGTCGACGTGCTAGGCATTAGTTCGGGGCATCTGGTTTTCAAGCGGTAAATGATTTGTGCCGACGCCGAAGTGGTTAGGCAGCTGTCTATCCTTTTCCAACGACGTCACGGTTGGTTGAACGGATTATGGTTTGGAATTCTATCCGCTGCAGAAAAAAGAACTTGGTGGTGAGAGTATTGTGACGGCTGTGGTACAGAGGATAATTTATGTGCTCCATAAATTTATACAGACGTATCGTTTTGTTACGAGCGATGAATTCTAGCAATTATGTGCCGTTGATTGTCCATTCATGCTACGCATATATCTTTTATCTAGTGGTTGCTTCTTCAAAAAGAATTTTTTCTAGGACCTGCATTTATAAATTATATTAGAACCCGGAGGTCTTGAACTTTCTAGTGGGTCGAAAATAATTCTATATTGAGGTAGTATTGTACATGTATAACACGGCAAACAGAGAGGAATCGTTGGTTCTCGATTTGTCTTACGAGGATCAAATACTTCGTGGTTGAAATTGAAGTTATCAACGTGAAATTAGAATATGGCAGTAGAGAGAAATAAGTTCACTGCTGAAAGAAATTTTGTTGAGGCTACTTAGTAGAGCTGGAGCGTTGGAAACGATAAATTCACTTCTTAAGTGCACCTCAATCCCCTATGTGTTCTCAATTCAACCGTGTAATTTCACATGCATCTATTCTCTCTTCTATCCCACCACCATTTTGTGGGCATGACGGCATAAAATAAACTTTTAGACTTCAATATATTATCTTTTAACTGTCTCAAAGTAATGTAAATTCGACTACAAATTTGCTACCCATGAGTTTAAAAAAGTCGGTTAAACTCTTTGAACGTTATCTAGTTGAAAGTTAAGGTAAGTTTTGCGATGTTTAGCCAGCTATCATGGTATTTCCTGGAATGATATCCTGTATAATCATCTAAATTGAGTGAATGGCGCTTATAATATTATGGCATTGCTTACTTAATGCTATGAGAGATCTTTTAGGGATGTTAGAATACGCGAGTTCTTTAAATTTGAGGACATTAGGACAAAATAGTGCAGGCTGTGGATTCTCCACCTTGAAAATGAATCAGTGTTAGCAAAAAGCAAAAAAATATCATGAAAGAACAGTAGATAAATCTCAAACCCATTATCACCCATTGCATTTATTGTTGGATGCCCCTCAAGGTAGGAAGTGAAAATAGTATTGAGGAATATTGAATTTTTTTAAACGATTGCACAATTATAAAATGGTGCATAACAATATGTAATAATAATATTTACTGTTATGGAATTCTTTCTTGTTATTGCGTTATAAATCGTATTTTCACCTTTGTACTCAAATGAACTGAAACATATTTTATAAAAGTATCATAAATCCTTATGCTCGGCCTTTCTGGGCACTTTTTGTTTACATTAATTCTGGGAGCATTGATTTTTGCTCGAGCCTCATCGATGATAAACATGCCATATTTCATGTTATTTTTTTAATGATTCAAGTGACAATTTGGGCTAGTAATCGGATATCAGATACAGAAAGACGTAGTCTACTATTTTTATTTTTGAATCGTAGACCTGACTAATAAAAACTTTCTAGATTTGATCGAAGTTTTAATTTTGTTCTAATATACTGTGGCGTGTATTAGGCCCTGCATTTTTCACGCCAACATCGGTCGAGAATTTTACAACTATTCCTTCCGAACTTTAAACCCCTACTTCGTTTTTATAAGTTTAATCACGTGACGGACTAGAGCTGGACGTACCGCCATTGAACGCGCCTCGTGAAACTGGATACGGCCGTCAACTCCTTTTATTTTTTATTCAATCCAGCCTTCATTCAAATTGCACGATGCTTCCTCCGTGCTGGTATAAATTCGGCCTTTGTTATCCGGAGGGATAAAAGCTGCGCTCCTCTCAAAGTCGGCTTCTGTTTCAGCATCCCCTACCCCCTCTCCCAAATATAAATCCCTTTTCAGAAGGTTTCCGCGGAGCTTGAAAGTGGAGGGGGGTATGGGTACCAGAGAGGACGGCATACATATTGTTAAAATCGGAACTGTCGCCGCTTTTTATAAAAGCACGCCCGTGAGATCACATTCTTTACCCCCCACCCCTCCCACAACCTCCTTCATGACCCCCCAGGAACCTCCCCTATTCTTCTCTTTTTTCAGTTCCCCCCCTCCTCCTATCTTAAAATGTCCCGGCAGGGGGTCAGGGGCGCTAAAAAGTCGGGTAGAGTTCAGTTCACCTCTTTTGCCAAGTACCCGCCCCCCCCACGTAACCCTGTTAGGGCCGTCCCCCTCCCCCCCACTTCGTTAACCCCTTTAGCTGGCTTTTCACGAGGGTAAGTAGCCTGGACGGGAGTAGGGTATGGTAGGGAGGGTTTTAATACGTGTGAAATCTCCGCTCGGGCCACTCTCGGACCGCCCAGGATGAGAATATTCGATGAGTTGGCCTCGGCAATGGCGGCGTCGGGTGTTCATGGAGCTTGGCTTGGCCTAGAATCCGTAGTGGGTTAACGGGAGGTAAATTAGCGTATGAGTTGCAGTTCGAAGTGCACTAAGCGTAGAATTATCTCAGTCAATTATTTTCTCGCCTTTTTTAAAGGTTTTGATTAATATTGGCTAGGATTTAAGATTGAAAATATACGGACATGAAAGTATGGCATTTTTGGAATGTATATAAAGGGTACGTAAGAAAATTAGGGCATGAGTTGTAGTTTTAAGCGCGCTATGTGTAGAACTATCTTGAGGCAATCAATTTTTTTCTCGCTCTTTTTGAAGGTTCTGATTCACATTTGCTAGGATTTAAGGTTGAAAATGTACGGAAATGAAAGAAAGGCTTTATTGGGAATGTATTCTTAGGGGAAAAATTAGCGTATGTATCTAATTCTAGTTTAGTTTAATATGGTATTAACTTAAACGACCGATTTATTTCACTATTTTTTTGTAGTAAAATGTTTTACGAGATGGAATGCAAATCCTCATGTAATACCTCGGCGGTTCATGCTTAGATAACGAGTAAAGTACTCGCGTGGATTTTAGAATTAATTTTAGGGAAAGAAAGTAAAATATAATAGTTTTATGTTTTCTGTGCTTGATTTCTCACCGTAACAACTTGAAGAAAAATATGCCTGATCTGAAGTCTGTGTGTAGTCAGTTAATGGTAGAAAATAAACATGATAAATGAAAACTAGACTAATGAAAAACACTTATCGGATGACAGGATGCAAAATAAGCTCTTATAAAATTTTTTTTTTTTAAACCAGCCTTTATATTTAGATTACAGGGGATGAGCAACGTTTATATATGACACAAAGCAAAAAAACTCAGTGACCCCGAAAAACCAAAAGTGACGTACATATTAAAAAAGTCACTATATTTATTAAATTTTCAGTGAATGGTAAGCCCCCTATGTTTCAAAATGCCACCCCTATGCTTTTAAATGCCTACCCCTATGTTAAAAATGCCACCCCCCTATGTTAAAAATGCCACCCCGTACGTTTTATGTAACGGTAAAACAATATTCAAACATTTACAAAACCTTACAATTGTTAATAAATATATGAAGATCATAATTAGCTAATTTTATGGTGGATAACTTTTACTGTGGTCGCAAAACACGAAAATCGACCATTTGGAACTTCTTAGATCAAAAACATGTTTTGGGGGGCTATAGGTTGACTGGGGGGTGGTTAAAGGGGGGTTGGAGAGAAAAAGTTATATTTTCATGTATTGTCATCGGAAATGAAGAAGTGTGCAAAATTTCAGCGTTTTTGCTTCACAGGAAGTGAGTCAAATTTGAGTTACAAGATTTGTACCAGACAAACAAACAGACAGGTTGGTGAGTTGATATAAAGGCTGGAAAAATATGCCTGATATGAAGTCTGTGTGTAGTCAGTTAATGGTAGAAAATAAACATGATAAATGAAAACTAGACTAATGAAAAACACTTTTCGGATGACAGGATGCAAAAAAAAGTATAGATGATTGAAATATTGCGCCCTTCTTGGATGCATATTTTGGCTTTCAGGTATTTAATACGAGTGTAATTATCAGAGTATGACGTATACGTTTCCGCCATCCTGAAAATTAAAGATAAATGGTCTGCATATTCGGAATCCACTCGAACTTCAGACGTTTTGTATTTGGTCAGTAGAAAAAAATAGCCTTATTTGTGTACAAATTTTGATTGAGTCGTTGTAAATCCCTTGACTTTCTTACCCTTAGGCTTGTGCATGTCATATAAAACCCAGAAGGTTAAAGTGTAGATTAATAGGGGGTTATGAAATTGAAATGATGAAGTTTATTTTGTGTCGTAACCAGTCACAATTCCCTAGGGGTGTCTTGTTATAGGTGATATGAACGCCAGAGTTGGCGTTTATATAATTCTTCAGTTTTCATGAAAAGTAATATACAAGGAACTGTGGAAGTTAAAGAGTATATTTAAGAATTGAAATTTTTAGTGTTTAGGAAAAGAAAAAATATGCTATCATCGTTTGCACGAAATGGACTAAATCAAAACTAATGATTTTTATTGACTCTTAACCATTTTTTTCATTGTTTATTGAATTATACAGCAAAAAGGAGATGTATATAATATCTAAGCCTGTTGAGGTAGCCATCGGCAGGACATGAGCGGCGGTTGTACTGAATTCTTTCGAAAATTAAGTTTGACAACTTTAACTGCAACGTCTATAGTACCTGTTTGTAATGTTGAAGGCTTTAATCCTCGGTAAATAAGCCGCATTATTGGTTTTAATACAGACTTTGTTATGGCAAATTGCATCTATGATGTCACGATGACATATTTCAGATGAATCTCAGGGAATAACTAAGGTATAACCTTATTTTTACTCTATGCAACGGCAGTAAACAGTAGAGACAAGTTGTATTCATTTTATCTTAAGTTGACTGCAGTTGGGAAAATTCTGAATCATGGAAACAGAAATAAGAAGTAGGAAAAATCGGTAGGAGTCTATAATATGCCCCTGATCGTGTCATCGTTGCTTTGCGGCAAAAGCTGAAAAAAACGAAAAAAATTAAAGTAAAACCTCAACCTTTTTCGTGAATTTTGGCCGTAAATTGGTTAATGTTACAACATATCCTGGGATAAATTCTTCTGAGGGAGTAGTAAAAATTGAGTTCCTTCGGTTACCTGTACTCGGGTGAGACCAACCCTGCATTTTAAGGGCCACTATGCATATACCGTACGTGAAATCTGTGCTGTGGCCACTCCCTGCCGGCTCGGGCTGAGAATATTCGATGAGTTGGCCTCGTGCGGTTAGGCACCCAACCCAACCCACACCACGCACTCACTCCGCGGCCATTGTGGGGGCCCAGGGGTTAATGTAAGGGGTCTCTTCTTTCTCATTCTCCCACTCCACTGGTCCCTTCAAACCATCCATCCATCCTCCTCGCCTAACCATAGCACCCTCATTCATTCTCGCCCTGGGAAAAATCTTCCCTCCCTCTTGGTCCCTCATTGTTATATAGAGGGGATAGAGGGAGTGCCCCTCTCGCTCAGGGGGGAAAAAGCCTCTTCTTAGACCGCCCTCACGCGTGCAAGTTGTCTATACTGTCTCCGTTGAAGTGGTTGACCCTGCTTGAATAGACGTTACTTACAAGGCATGTTTCGTTTGCCCGTTACTTACCCCAGTAAAGAGTCGAGTTACTTGAGTTTGAAGTTCTGAATCGCGGCAACTGGTTCGTACATCACTGCCAAACACCATAGAGGCGACTCGCAGAGTATTCATCTGCACATTACTACTTCAGACAATATTCATTGGATTATTCATCTACATCTATTATGCTGATGTATGTTGCAATTAAATAAGCTGCCGTTTGTAGGCAATTTATTTCAACCTTTTACTGCTTTCATCAGCGTTACATATTTACATACAGCGTTACATTTGAGCAAATTTTCATTCGGATTTTGTATGGATAGAAAGAATTTTTGGGGTTCAGAATGATACTAGCTTCGTTGTTTATTTCTATAACCGTTGAATTTCGAACATTTTCAAATGTATCAACCTTCGCGTAGTATCGTAGTCGGTATCATAGTTGAGAAATGCGAACTCGAAGTGAGCTCTACCCTTACCTATTCAAACCAACCTTAGGGTTAAATCACGGAGTGAATGAGTTAAGGCCTCTTTGATATTAACCAATTATAACTATAACTTTCATCATCGTATAAATTAAATTTAGATAATATTTAAATAATCAAATTTCTTTACTTTACGGGATAAAAATCAACAAATGTCGAACGTGGGTAGTAAAAGAAATATCTATAATCTCATAATCTGTTGTAGTTGAACCGTGATCGGTATAGCTAATGGGTTGTTATGCCGACCGACGACGCTGCAGACAGTGCTAACACATCAAAGGGGTGCTTGCGGGCAAATTCGAAAACACGGGCTAAGCGACGGCGTCAGTCGACTTCCAAGCGTTCACGGTGCTGGTGCGCTCTTGAGGAGGGCCGTCCTTGTCCCGCTCCAGAGGCTCCGTCCGACCCTTCCATCCCAAACTAACCCATTTCGCTCATCGTGCGGCCCGTTACAAATTGGTGCCCGCCCTAAATCCTAATTTCCGTTTTTAATTTTTTTGGCGGAGGATGAACAGGGCTCTAAAACGATGGCCTCGCTCCGAGGGAGTGTCATTTGGGAGCTGTGGAACTTTGAGCGTGTTAAAGAGGTGTTTGTGTGTTTGATAAACGGCGAAGTACCGAAGGTAGGGGATGGCGTGTGATTTCCTCGTCTTTCGGGCTATAATGGATGTAGTGTCACTGTTTTATTACGTTCCTTGATTAGGCACCTGGAAAAGTAATCATGCCGTAATTGAATAGGTGTGAAATTTAATGAGGGGTGACGTGATCTTCAGTTCATGTGCTTATGTTTACCTTGATTTTTAATAAAATATTGTTTAAAGTTTGGGTAACGCCATAGGCTGTTGGAAATTCTAATGATGAAATGAGATTTACTATATTCGCGTGCTATCAAATTTTAAATGAGGGAAATTGCCTCTTATGAATCTTATTCATGGACGTTGAAGTTCAATTGAGGATGAGTGCATTAGTTTATTTATTCGAACTAAACTCAACGTCTGCTGATCAAAAAGTTTTTTTGCCATGGGTGTCTTCAAGTCGTTAAATGAGTATCGAAACAGCCATGGTAAATAATAATTTAGATATTTTTGCGTCGTATGTGAACTTTCCCATGCCTTCCGCAAATGCAGATACGTGCCTAAAGACAGCCATTTCACAAATAATGCTGGTAAATTTCTCCTCCCACGACTCGTCACTAGGATTGTATCATTATCCATTGAGATCTTCTTTTAAAACCACGGCGAAACACCCACTGCTCAACAATGACGACCAGCTAAAAAATTCAATGAATAAGGCCGATTAAGTTAATTTAAAATCGGAATGCTTTTTTTAGCCACACCTTCTGTTTTTATCTCGGGTCCATACCTGGGGAATCGCTAATTGCGGATAAACTGCCAGACGTTCATGCTGTAGGTTCACATGCTTGGTATTGCAACTTGTGTTGTTGTTTTTAACTTTCCTCATGTTTGAAATTTCCATTTTATTTGAGGTTGCCCTTAGTGATTGTGTACTCTTTGATTTCTCCGTATAGGAGCCCATCAATTCTGGTAATGAAACTGTGAATTGCAGCTATTTTGGCTATAAAAGGGGACTCTCTATATCGCTTTCGTTCAGCTTCCGTTCTCCGAGCCCCTCAATCACGCGATCTCCATGGTGGGCGTCCCAAGTTTGGTGGGATCATCCTCGGCTTAAAGAGCGATCTTCCGTCGGTCCCGTTGGTGCGTCATGGGAATCGCTCGATGGCGACTTTGGTGGGAACTTAGTTTCGCCTTTGTCAGCCGGCGCGGCGCAAACTTTCTTCGAGACGTGTCATGGGAGGAGAAAATTATGCTTTCAGCCTCAAGCTTAATGAACTCGCAGCCATTTTGGACTGCTCCGATACGGCCGCTGAGTTTCTGACGAGCGCACAGTTTCACTCGAGCTTCGCCTTCCCGGAAATATCCTCTTCTTCATCAGTGTAGCGTTTGACATTCACTATTCAAGTGATTTGTATTGTATAAAGCTCTGTTTCTTATTCAATCCAGTCTCTACGATTGCCTGGAGCTACTTCGCTCATGAGTCGAGGTCCTTATGAAGAAGGGTTTCAATTTGTATGGCAATCAAGAAAAGTTCATTTAGTGTAGTGGTTTAGTTTTCATTTTTCTGGTAGTTCTCGCAAAACTTTCGAAACATATGAAAATCTGATCCTCATCTCAGAGTTTTAGACGGCACTAATGTTGCAGCTATATTTCCTCAGGAAAGGGTGTTCTACGGTATTTATACGTTTGATTAGATGCGTAGTTTTGTCCGATATCTACGTTTTTTGTCGTGTTGCCTGCCGTAATAATTTCTTTTGATAGTATGAGGCATATTACGAAGAAAAACTTCGATAGATTCGTATTCATATAGAACGTTGAGGTTTGTTTCTTATATGGCCCAAGTTTCACTTACTTTAGACCTGAATATCTAGTAAAAAAACTCATTTAAGTTTCACTGTCCCGAAGATCTATCTGGATTTGTATTTTTAATGTTATAGTTTGTATGATATCTTACAGCCGGAAAATCTTTTACTCTCCTTTAATTCGACCAAAAATGGACTTAATTTTAAAATGGAGGTGTACGTATGTACGTACACGTAAAGTTAGCGCTCAAAGCCATTGATTCTCAACTTCTCTTGTGTTTTCTTCGTTTTCCAGTGTACTAATTATATTTCCTCGCGTTATATGCCTATAGGAAGCTTTTTTCCATTCCTTAAACGAGTAAATTATTCCAATTTATGCCGCTGGCCAGTTTATACGCAAAGCTGGGCGAATTAAGACTGTAGACTTTTATACTTTTAAGTAACAATGACATGAAAAAATATTGGGACCTTTTCTACCGATGTGAGGCTTTTACTTCTGGCAAAAAAAATGTAGATAAGAAGGGATATCTTGCTCAACCCAAGTGCAGAATGTACGAGTGTGGTTGCTTGCTAATGGAGACAAGTGTGTGTCAGTTCGACTTTATCTGATAGACTAACTAGAAGACGAAAGTGATCAGCAGTCACCCGGAAACCGTTTTGTACACTTATTTATCTTCAATCTTTACTTTTTTTTCCATGTAATAAGAGGCATTCTAACATTTTTCATGACTTCAATAGCTCTATTTTCCCGTAAAATTGTAAACCTTGTGAATGCATAAAAATTCGTTCTTTAGCCTTCACCTCACCGTATATGTGAACGATTTAAGTATCTGGAGATTATAGAAGGCTCGTCGTCCTATCGCTAATTGCTCCCTGTAATCAGCTATCGACAATCAGGCGGGCCCGACCTTGACTGAAATGTGAGCACATTATTTCCTTATCGCTGTCCGAGGTGGCGGTAACAATACCCGGAGGTGGCCGATATTTCACAAGGGTTCCGGTGTCTTAAAGTGCAGTTCGCTGTAGGTCATTACAATGGGACGTTAAACTGCGCACCCTGCGACATCGTTGTTATCGCCCAGGCCAGCTCCATCTCCAGGTTTCTCTTCTTCCACACTAATGGCCACCTTACCGTAATTGCCTACCTCCCACGCCTTGTGCTCAAGGCTTGCGTAGTCCCGCATTCTTGGTCGGTAAACCACCACGTCTGCCGTTAGAACTGACTGGTTATTTGGGAGAGGAGTCCGGCTGGTTAGGCAATTTTTACGGTCGAATATATCTGGTAGTTTTGCTTTGGCTGGGATCTAGCCACATTTGCTTCTCGCCTCGTACCGTTCACGCATTCGGAGTCCCTTCAAAGGCTTTTAAGCCCACTTAAGCGTTGGCAACGATCTGTGGTATTTTTCTCATTTTTAAGTAATGCGTTTACGCAAGACGCAAAATTGCACAGAGAAATAAATCCTTGTGCAAGGCTCTTTTAAGTAAATTTATATTGAGTAAACTAGTCCTGAAAGATAAAAATAACTTCAAGTCGCACCCATTTCTAGGAATTAAAGTCCATAAACTAACTCACCTTGACAAAAAATTATTTGTACACTGGGGCTAACAACTTTCAATCAAAATGTTGGAAGTATTGATGAAACATAAGGACTATGTGTATAATACATAGAGCTTACTGTGAACAATACATATTTGTTTATATCTCGTATAATTTTGTACTTCGTCTGAATATAAATACCAAGTTCTTGGATTGAGATAGGAATCCACTGTATGGAGCTGAAATTGCGAGATTTATACCCTTGAAAATAAAGAAATGTATTTTCACCGGTCGATACATGTTTTACCTTCATTAATTAGTGTTAACCCCGTGGTTATGAGCCTCGATTCCCGGTACTAGGTTTTTTCTTGATGTATTTTTCTTGATTTCTTTCCTTGTGTGCCTCAGTTATTTTCTTTCAATTGAATATAGTTGAAAAATATAAATTCACTTGCATCCAATTCCGTTGTTGTCGCAACAAATCCACCGAAATGTGCTCCAACCCCATATTCTCAACATTTTATGAATGATATCTGGACGATGCTATTAAAATATTATAGGAAGACTTACCTAAACTTAAACCTCTTTCCCTCCAATATAAGGTCCGTCATCTATACTGTCTACTAGTATCAAACTAAAAACGATGTATTCTCTTATATGGACTATAAATATAACTTTTATGCCGAGCTTGTTGGATTGGAAGATTTGTCTAACTTAAAATTACCATAAATTTCATTGTAAATGGCAGGCTCAAATAGATACTATCACCTTGCTGCGTCATGTGTTACGGTGGCTCTTAAGTTTGTGAATGCTATGCTTTCGCCTTTTCACTCGTCTTCTCCCAGCTCCAGCGTTTTCAAGTCTGAAGCAGTCCTTAAAAGGGTCAGGGGATAGTTCTCGTAAAATGATCCCGCTGTCAGCGTTGACGAGGAGTGGCTGAGTCTCTGTGAAGCCGTATATCCGTCCATCCATTCATCCTAATCTCTGGGGCTCGCTATGGTTTGACACCCTTCCCCATTTGGCCTGAATGAGTGTCCTCCTCAAGTTTTGAAATTTTGGAACCATAAAGATTATTGAGGGGAAGTGGTGACGCTTGTAGGATCTCGGTGTGACTGTCATCTCGTCAAGTCCTCGTCTAACCGGAAAGTTTTCGTCCAAGTGCTCGCGACCATTTGAATTCAGCCTCCCCGCTGGACCCATTCGTGTATCGAGCCGTGCTTTCATGAAGTTCCTCCTTTAAAAAAAATATGTAAAAGTGTAATTTCTTTCAATTTTCCTTTTATTTAGAGAAAATCTTTATTTTTTTGTTCATTGCATTCAAATAAGTCGTATATTTCGGCGTATAATATAGTAGACCTCTTATAAATCGTCGTCGGATCGTCGTCAAAAAGGTGGAACCGTCTTTAAAAGTATCATTTATTTCATATTCCCTTTTTTTCTAGAGAAAACCATTCAATCCTTATTTTTGTTTTGACTTCAAATAAGTCGTATCTTTCGGATCATTATATAGTAGACCTTCTGTGGGTTGCAGCACAACTCCTGGCCAAAAAAGGGTGTATCAGTATTTGGAAAATATTATTGTGACCTAAATATTTTCTCCGAATAGGAAATAATTGCACTGTCCAATCGACATTTATATTTTTATCGGGCTACAACTTCGTATTATCCTACTAGTCATGTAACTGGTGTATTTCACGGAATTTATGCTGCACTTTGTTTCAAAATCCACGGCTCTTGCGAAAGCGATATGAAGGTGACTCATTTAGCATTACCCAATTTAATCAAATTTGGATTTATAACTTCGCGGAAGGTTCAGTGAATAAGTTACCGTGGTGAGTTGGAATCCATGTGGGTCCTTTCCCCATCATAACGCAACCTTGGTTATCCCCCAAAACTTATTTCCTGTATGTGAGTTTAAAAATTACCGACCTACCTCTAAGAACAAATGAAATGAAATCGCAAAAAAGTGGTCAGGACAAAAAAAAAACAAATCCTGTCACTTAGTGAGTTGTTTTTAGTTATATTTTTGTTAGAATATTTAAAATAATAACCATAAACCATGTGAAACCAGTGGCTTCGCGAGAATAACACGAGAGGTTCCGAACGAAAACATTTCCTCCCATGTCGATAGTTAAAATACTAGGGTTGCCTGAGAAAATAGTTTTCGAATCTCGAAAAAACAAAAGCACAAGATTTTTTGTAAATTTTGGGGATAGGGCAATTTATTCTCAAGTAATTTTCCACTGGTGAGCATGGTGGGTGTGACGAGAGGAACTTCCTTGATGATTATCTACATATATATGTATATTGTACAAGCCACCACCAGGGTGTAGCATTGGTTGAATGCACTCCAGCCTTGCAGCAGCACTCATCCTAGCTTTAGTCGGAAACGCGCTCATTCGCCAGACTCAGGCACAACGACACGCGGTCACGCCAGAAACTAGGGCAGTGCTAAGGACACGAACACGCAAATAAAACTACTAGTTATTAATGGAAAAAGTGATTGCAGTATGTGATTCATGCACGAGTTACAACATGCCAAAACCTTTATGCACAAAGTTAGTATTTACAATTATAATTAGTATATTAATTACACAGGTACACTCGCCGAATCAATTTCACCTAGTCCGAGTCGGGCCATACTAGAGCTATCTTAAGTCCCTTATTGTACGCGGAAAAAATCTCTTTAATCTATTGGTTCTGCAGTGTATTTCCCTAATCTCTCATCCATGTATCCGGTGATTTGAGAATGTAATAAAATAAATGTGATTGTTTCTGCCTTAATAATTAGGCTCTCTCACTATAAAAATGATGTAGTAGGGGAGGCCAAGGCTGTAACTTGACCATCCTCTGAAAGGCGGTTTTAGATATTGGTGAAGGCACACGAGGAAGTACCGAAGAAATGATAAAAGGAGAAGGATGCTGGATAAAGGGGAGGAAGAGAAGAGGGTTTTATGGACGTGATGAATGGAGATAAGGCCGTTTGCCGAGGTGTAGGAGGTATAATACAAACGGAGAATAGGGGGGTATGCGGGTGTGAAAACGAAATCTGGCTCGCCAGATTTCGTGTGAAACTACCTCAGCGGGTAGAGATATATATCATCTAATAAATAATGAAGCATATTCGATTTCGTCCACCGTCGCTTCGTCGCCGACCCTCTCTTCACTCGGTTAGCGTTGGGTGAGAGGGAAATAGAAGTGGGAGGAGAGAGTTTTGGGCGTCCCTTCCCCTCGCGTTCGCCCCTAAGCTTGCGACCGGACACCCCTCACCAATCACAAATGGAGCCTCGATGCTCGTGGGTTGACCACCACTTTAGGAGATTAAGATGCTCTCCTCTCAAATTAACCCGAAACCCGGGGTTGACGTCGGCGAGATTTACCGGCGGGAAAGGAAATGATCCTGCACTGTAATTTGCGTCTAAAAATGTCCGCCGTGGACTCGTTGCGTTTCAATCAACGAGCGTGTTTCATCCGTGTGTGATGTTAGTATCACGCTCTGTCACTCTGCGTGTGATGTAATTTTATCCAGAGTTTATTCTTCGCGTGACTGCGTTGGGAAAGGGTGCAAAAAATTAAGCAAGTATGATGTTGTCGTGCTGTAAGATCGTAGACGGTGGTCAAATCGTTTATGTAATCATTCGAAGGATTGTGAGCAGATTAATTATATGAGAGTTTATTTTTCGTGTGACTGAAAGATAGTGGGAAGATTTGTGTAGGTAATTTAGCTTTAGCTAAAGTATTAAATGGCAATGAAGTATACCGAAGCAGATTTGAGATAAAAATAAATTGATTAGTGATAATTTACTCCAAATATGAGAAGAGACTCCGTTGCGCACTGCGACAACCTCAACCTCAGGTGCATGGTGATAAGTTTTGTTAATCTTCCCAAAAAAAACTCCAGCTTCTGCAGATGGGACTTTTTGTTAAAATTATCCTTCTCTTTCGTTCACTGGCGATTTCCTCTCCACTCCAATTGAGAAATGCATTAAACAATGGTAGTGGAGATTAAACCTTAAGTAAATGATACAGAACAGAAGGTAATACATTATTAGAATGTGAAAGGATAAACTCTTGTTGATACCAATACGCTTTGTAAGCATTTGCCGAGTGCTGATTCACATTATCAGGCCTCTTTATGTTGAGTTACAGTAAAAAGTTGAATATCACTCGTTGTATCAATATATGTTCAACTAGAACACCCATCTATATTTCATCTTTATTATCCATGGTCATGTGTGCAAAAACCTAGCCGCATTTGTGCAAATTTTTCTTTTTGTTTGCATTCGATGTAGTGGTTTTCATAACCCTTTTTAATCATTTCACCTAGTTCTAATTAATTCAATATAGGTTAGATAAAAGTGGTTTCGCCATCGTCGTTATTTATTCATCTTCTCAGTTCAGAAATTCATAGGGGTCGTGTACATTCTTAGGTCCCGTATAGTATCAAGAGGTACTGTTCGGATAGCGTCAGAATTCAACAGTTGGAAATACTTGAAGTGTGAAAATAGAATTGAAATTACTGAGTCGTCTTTGGGGAGTGGTAGTCGTACTGAGAAAAGTACATTTTGATACGATGTTGGATGTAGTAGACTTCCTCATTCGTCTCTTGGGAGGAAATAGATGCCTCGAAAAGAATGCGCTATCAAATCTTAATCGAGGAAAGTTATAATGGAAAAAAAGATTTCGTCGAATGTGTATTACCTATTTGTTGTGTGTTTACCGACCTACGAAAATTTCATTTTCACTCTCACGAGGCAATTGAAAAAGCCTTGTTACTCCGCGAATTGCTCATGAAAATTTCAGTCTCAGCAAGTAAACAAAACATTTTGACTGGTTTAATATACTTAGTGGTGGCGTCGGAATCGTTGGAAAAATTTTATCGGCATTTCTCTTCGTTATTGTTCCCTCATTTGCTAATTTGAGTTCATTCCTGGACTCCCACGGGTCGTAAATCGTCTCCGAAAACAGCAGTTTAATTTCCCAGGTCCTTCGGAAAGTTATTTATTAGCTTATTCAGACATTCAATGTGAACTCATTTTTTCCCGTGTAAACCCGGAAAATTGTACGAGAGTCATGCCTCTCCGGGAAGAGAGGGAAGATGACTCACAGGTTTTTTTTTTCATTGGGATCCTATGTCGCTGATTCTCGCGCGCCATCAATTACGCTTCTTTAATGGGACTCACTTCCTTAGAAAGAAGTTGCTGTTCATAATCTCGATCAAGAATATTATAAAAGAGGATCCTAAAGTCGGTCTCTAAATGTGTTTTCACCTTCCGCGCATTTAAATGGGATTACAAAAGTCACCACTCGCGTCACTGACGGACAAGTCGATCTGAGTTTCACGGGAAAATAAGGAATAATTAGTGGTTTTTACGGGCGGTGCCCCCGGTCCCCCAGTCCTATCCCAGGCGGGAGAAAAATCTACCAAAAACTCCCATCGGTTTTTCAGTCTATTTTCCTAACATTATTCGCTGGGCTACCGGTAATGCCTTCAATTTGTTGCCTGATTATCGCGAAGATGTTATCTTATCGATAGAGGATTTCCACTTAATTGTCTCGATTTTAAGCCATCCAGCCTCTGGAGAAATCATTCACCTTTGATTCCACGACGAAGCAAAGGGGAATTGAGAGACGTATTTCGTTGGCCTGGAGAGTGGAGAGGTGCGCGGTGTTCTGAAAATCGGCCTCACAGCGGTTCGTCTTTTTTAATGGGTCCTTCGAGAAAACGGGGGGAGCCAATCTGCATCCAGCTTCCTCGTTGTATGCTAAACGTACCTTAGGGGCTTCTTCGCTTTAATAGGTCACTTGGGGGGTTGGCTCCGAAACAAAAATAAATATCCTCCGCTGTTTGTTAGAGTACGCGTATTCGTGATGCACTTTAAGTACTGCATAAATGTAAAAAAAATTGCTCTACTTAAACTCCTCTTCATTCTAACTATTCGTGTAAAACTAACAATACCCGTCGCTTTATTATTGTAGTAAGCAAAACCAGTGTATTCGCACCTTATGCCCTCCATGAACACAAGTCTCGAAAAATTAAAGATTGCATTGAACAAGGCAGGAATAACCCGCTTTTAATACGATTGGGAATTGATGATTTGCCCTCCTTTCTGTCTGTTTTGTCTGAGGAAGGACCCTTCAATTAGATACTGGACGAAGAAAAGAAGTTAGCGATACGTGTGGTGAAACTTGCATTGAATTGGGCACGAGCTGAGTGCTTGCAGTCGGAAGAAGAACACGTGGCATGTCTCTTCACTTCGATATACAGTATTTCTCTGTCAATGATCTGGTTTCACCATATCTTTCTTCTGTCTTATTCTCTGGGTTGTTATCACCACCTAATAATAACTACCGGTTTTAAATCCCATTAACTACCTACCCTCATATTCACAAGTTGCTTTCGGTAAACTGCTCTCTAAAAATAAATGAAGGAATGTTCGATTCGCATTCGTTTGGTGTTGCATACGTCTCTAACTAGATAATTGTGAGCTGTATCAATAACTCAAGTCTGAAGGTGAAATGCATTCAATAGTCAGTGCTTTACACACTTCAATGGAGTGGATACTAAGTACGGTAGACTGTAAACAGTTCGTTTATGTTCTAATTTCAAATTAATTCAAAACACTAAAGGAGACACGTAGGATTATGACGATAACCATTTTGGTAAACAGTAATTATCAATCTGTCATCTAGTTTATCTAGGTCTTACTTCTGTCTTATTCTCTGATTCGTTCATTTTTTACTTAAAATTGTCCCCATTTACTTGGTACATATGCACATTCCAAAGTCGGTGGTGGTGCCGCTTTCGCGTGAAATGGGTGCGAAAGAATTCGAGCGGTCGGCGGCGTTGGTTCTCGAGCCGGTCGGAAGGCTGTGAAAAAGTGGGATGGTTTTGTGGATTTGATCGATACGGAGGGGATGGACCAACACCCGCGTCTGCGTTCGAGATTAAGGAAGGGGATGGCATGAAAATGCGAGTAGGCGTGGCCGTGCGAACGGATGCGAGTGGTAGCGTCGTGGCGTACATCTACATAACACCATGCGAGCCACCTCTAGGGTGTTTGGCAGGGGATGATCAATCACCACCATGCAGGATGCAATTGGGCGTAAAAAGTTTTATTCAGCCCACTCGTTCATTTGTCAACGGGAAATTAATATGTTTACTTCCTCAAGTACTAATAGACAAAGACTACGTGGCACTTTTAGGTTACTTCAAAAAGATACCATGTGAGGCGAAATATGAGAAAAATCATAGATATTTAACCCTTTCTAACCCAAAGCTGTCTCTGTAAGGAATTTAATTTTAAGACTTCTCATTTTTGAAAATTTGAAATTTTTTTAACTCATTCATTATTATTGTGGCAGCTACATATTTCGCCATTAAACTTCACAGCACAACGGAACACGTAGTTTAAATATTTCCTGAATAAGAGCTGAAAATGCATGCATTTTGGAAGTTACTTGGAAGCAACATTGTGTTATAATCGCTTAAGAATTAAAGATAACTGAGTAGGCGAGATGCAGTGCTAAGGGCATCTTGACTTAATCATAAAGAGGTGACAATTCTCTACAAATCTTAAAGTAACGTACGACCCGTTTTGACCGTTAGGTCATTCTCAAGTACATTATGTTGGCGTCATAAGTTACGGAATAAATTTGTGGACAAGTTCCATCTCTTTATTATTAATAGTAATAAAAAATCTCGTTCGACATTGGCATCGATGTTTACTTCATCGTTCAAATTGTATGAATGGTGCACATCAATGTCTTAGAATGTAATTATTACTTTTAACTTTATTTTAGACTTAGAATATATTTATTACTTATGACTATGTTTGCCTATATTTATTACTTGTTGATTGCCTATATTTTAGAAGGCCAGGGTGTATTCAACTCTTCCGGTTTAATGTCTGGTTTTTTCCCGGTGATCAACGGCAAGATTCTCCCTTTCTTCCTCCGACGTTTCGATGTGCAATTCGCCCATCGTCCTCATTAAGGATTCCAAATATCCAAGTTTCCCTTTGATAAATTCAATTGAATTCCCGTATCCCTGAGAACGATGCGCGAGTGGTATATCGAAACGTCGTAAGGAGATATGGAGTACCTTACCCGGTGTTAGACCCGAGAAATCGTAACTGCCAACTCTTCGTGTAACTGGTTCCATTTAATAATTATCCTATTTGATCAGTGAGAACTTCTAGAACATTAGTTTTTTGGGTTGTAAAATGTGTGAAAGTAGCCGCAGAAAAAGAAATGGTTAAAAAGGGACGCAAAATCGACTCAATGAAAAATGTGTCTCCTGTGGGAAAATATATCCTGAGAAATGGTCCAGTTTTCGCTGTCGTTATAACGGTCCTTAGCACTCTGTCTTGGGCGTGATTCAGTGAACTCCTTCGCGGATTCCACGTCGTAAATATCCCATTTGTGGAAAGTTTCCGTTTGATAAATTCGAGAGCCAGAGGGTGGAGGAATTTGTCGTCCAAGCTTTCGCTCCTAGTTCGCAGACCGCAAAAAAAGTTACCCTAAATCTCTGTGCTACCCTGGTAGGTAGCGGAAAACTGAATTGAAGGTAGTGGTCAACTTGTTCACGCCGAAAAATTCCTGGCTATTCGACGGCAAAAACTATTTTCTCAATTCTCTTATATTCCATGAAAAAAGTTCAACGAACCATGCAAGTAAATTATGTATCTAGGAACCTTTTCTGGTGTAATGCCAACTGTTTTGCTGACATTCTGATCATGTTTAAGGTACATGATAATGCTCATGGTTCATGATAATTTTAGAAAAGGTGTTGGCTGCATATCTGCAAACTTTAACGAAATATGTGGATAAAGATTTCCTTGATAGCTGCGTATTCCTTCTTCATTTCTGGCGTAAGAATGAATCATATAGACTCTCAGTTCTTTAGTTTCTTGCATATTTTATTTTAGTATTATTTAAAATTTATTTTTCTATTTCATGCCATTGTGGAGACTGCAGAAATGGATAAAGCTCATTAATTCTCTAAACTCACTATTATCCTCTATTTTCAATCCCCTCGTATGCATTCCAGTATTCTTGATGGGTACGGCGTTGCTTTGTCTGCATGTGGCTACTTCATAAAATTTTGCCTTTTCAGTTTGATAACTTTGGAAATAAACCTTACCATTGTGAGCGCTCTTATCATTTGGGGGAGCTTAAGCGGAAGAATAAAGGACTGATGGAAGTGGATGGTATTAAATGGTAGCTTTTATATCGGGCTCTTGGGTAGCTCTTCATCTCAGTTTTCATCCCTAGGGAAAGGAGGTACATGTTTTATATGCTTTGATATAAAATGGATGATAAGAGGGCGTGACCATTATGTTAATTAAGGATAAAGATTCCAAAAATTGGTTTGCAAGAATGTAAAATTTTAAACGAAAAATAGAGAATGTATGATATTTCGTTAAATAAAAAAGCCGGTGTAGAGGCCACTGCCATCCTCTATGATTGTCAGGGGCAACAAGTTTGGGGGGGGGGGGGTCATGACCTGGGTCCGGGGAGTAATCCCCTGGAGAGAGGGGTGTTTTCCCTTGTACAATTTTTAAAATGCCAATTTTTACGCATTTAGGAGCCTAAGATTTCATTTTTGCTCTGAAAAACAGATTAAATTGAACAATTTCAGTCATTTAACGATTTAAAAAAACTATTAAAATAAGGAAAATTAAAAAGGTTGAATAAAATCTGTACGAACTTATTCTTATTATACTTAATCTTACCCCCGTGTCTCACACCCTGGTAAAGGCTTGGTACCTCGTAGATGTAAGTACTCGTTGTACAAATGTTTGCCCGTCGATGGGGCTTTACTCCAAGCTCGTTGCTAGCTCTCTTTTTTACATTTCACTGCGCCACTTACACTTCACAGCTCATCGTAATGTTTCGCGCGTGACTCACTGTTTTCTCGATTTTACAGATTGTCTAAGGATTTCGACGTGGTTGCCTTTATGACAGGCGTTTCCTCTTCCACCTCTGACTCGCGACAATTCGTCCTCTTTTCTCATTGTGTTCGGTCATTTTAAGATGCATTGTTTGCTTTGCCGATTCGGCTGGAAAAGAGAAAACATTTGACCTCTTATTTTTGCACTACCGGTTTTAAATCTCATGAATTACCCACCCTCGTGTTCACAAGTTGTTTTCGGCAAATTAGCGTTTCTCTAACAAACCGTAGGAATGTTTGTTTCGTATCCGTTTGGTGTTACATACCTGTCTAATTATATAATTATGAGCTATATAAGTATCCCGAGAATGAAGGTGAAATTCATTCAAAATGCAGTGCTTTATGCACTTCAATGAAATGGATGCTATGCGCTGTAGACGGTAAATAGTTCGTTTTTTTCTAATTTCATTAATTCAAACCATTAAAGTAAACACTAAGGATTACGAATCTTACCATACTGAACTCACCACCTCCTGTGTTGTTAGAATCTCGAATTATGAGTTGCTGGGTTAATAGATAATCGGCTTTTTCGCACATTCGCCCTTGTTTTGTATTATTTGTGGTGTTTTATCCTCATACTTCCCGTATTTATGTGCGTTTGAAGTATTGAGTGCTGCATTTACCATTTTATATCTATAAATAAGTTGCTTTACTTTATTTTCAAGTTTATAATAATTTATTAAATTACTTTATTATTCCTTGGGTTATTTTCTTATCGATAGCATGTCACCTGGTATTGTTTACAAATTTTCCGTCTATACTTTAAATAGACTAATGGAACCGAAATCATTGAGGTAGCCGGTGTATTATTTTATCTCTCGCTTCAACGCAAATAAGCATTTTTGTTTTTCCTAACAGTTCTGAATTATTTCAATAATTTCTCGTAAAATTTTGAAAGCATGAAATTTTACTTTGTCTTCCGTCGTTATTGACGTTCTGGCATCCGAGCGCCATAATTTGTGTTGGCTATTTTTCCAGGCGTAATTCATTGTTAGTCACTCTTTTGCTGTGTTTCTGGATATCGTCATATGGCATCACTCACTTTAGATGCTCTTCTTGTAATTGCAATTTCTCGATTACTCTTGCACCATCCACATATCCTACCCTTTCCCCAACTGTGGAACGATGAATCTAGAAATGTTTATTGCGTAATTCGCAGCTGGTTTAATCTCTATGGCTCACATCCTGGAAGATGTAATACTTCCTGTCAGGAGGATTTAAGCTTGCGTTATGTGACATAGAATATTATTCATGGTCGTGGTTGCTGCGTAAGGAGCTATTTTTTTGCGAAAATTCGTCACCTATGTATTCGTCCTGTTCTTAATTTAATGTGTAACTTCCAAACCTTTTCTGAATTTCGATAAGTTGATACTTAAGAGCATAATTGGTTTAATATTATTCCCAGATCATTTTGTAACCATTTTGGCCGTCATCTTTTATTGATTAAATGTAAATAAATTTTCTATCTGATGGCGTAAAATTTTAGCATATAAACGGCTATATTCGAATTGAACGTGATAGATTACATGTTCAATAGCTTTTTCAGTACTGAGCAATGGTTACCTTTTTATACGTGTCTTATATGTATAGCAATTTTCCATAGTAATAACTTGACAAATTTTGTAACGTGCTACACATGTCTAGATACACCATATTTTTCCAGCCTATTTCGTCACAAAATACTAATTCAATATTTGATTCTGGTTTAAAAGTAATAGAACATACTTTCGGTTTTTTTTTTCTGGACAAGGGGCAGCAATTCCAATATTCGTGCAATTATAGGGTGCTTCTTGCGTTCATTGACATAGTCTCTTCATTATTGAACGATTCATGTCTAGAAATAATAATTTCATTCACTTGAGTTAAAATTATTATTTTTTACGCTCCCCAGCTCTTACAACATCAGAAGGTGGTATTCAGTCCCCAGATTTAATTAGAAATGTAAAAAGTGTGATTAGGGTATTTTTGTGTGGTTATTTTCTACCAAAAGATAGTGGCAATAATTTTTTAGTGAACAGGTATAATGTAAGCGACATTGGAGAGTAACTGCCAATAACGTTTGTCTTAAGAGCTCAGTACTTCGAAGCTCAGGCTCCCCCATAAAACAGCAATTTAAGGCGTGGTAGAATGACTGACGTACACCACCGATCAGATAGTGTCAAACTCTCCGCTGGTTTTGAACTTGTCTCTAGGAGCGCATCAAAGCGATTTCGTAGGTTGATGGGCTGGAAAATATACGCTCTGCTTTCATCGCAAGCTATCCTTTGATAGCTCTGCTGTTTGGTAATCCTTTGAAAATGCCTTTATAGTGGTTTCGTATGAAGCTGGTAAGGCTAATACTAAAGCAATTGTAAGGGAAATGATCACTCTTCTTTTCTCCATATGAGGAAAAATAAACCTTATAGTCATTTTTTTCAAAAACATTATGTTGAAAAAAAATATTTCCTGCTTCTGTTTTGTAATCATACATTACTCATCTATGTTGACACTTTAAAAGTAGTTTCATCGGCTTCATAATGTATTAGAGCTTTGGAATTTTTAGTCATCCTCTTTCCTCATCCTTATTTTTGTCATAGTTTTAGTTTACTTAATCTTGGGAACTATGACTCATTCTTCGGCCCTACCTCTTAAATATGATTTAAATTCATCGCACTTGATGAATTTACATCATGTGGCAGGAATTTAGCAGCAAATCAAGCAATGAACATGCGAAACAAGTGCAATGAATTTTAATCATATTTAGCATGTTCTATGTTTGTATTAAAACTTTTTGGGAACGTTAAATATAGCTTTCTCCATAAAATTCTTTTTCACACAATAAAAATAAGCACATACTCCACTTCCCATGTCTTACACTCCGTTCAAATCTTATAAACCCTAAAAGCGACTTGGAGAACCAACGTGTTCTTCAAACTCTTGCGGTCGTCCCACGGGCCTTCACTTCCTCGCCTCGAAATATATTTTTCTTCTCACCGTGAAGGTCACGTTTTCATAGCTATGGACGTCCCACGCGGGCAGTCTTCAAAAACTTGTCTGGAAGATAACGAACACTGCCCTCGGACAATTCCACCGAAAATCTTCGACAAGCAGGTTTCCTTTCCCGACGTCTTAAATTTTGGAAATTAGGCAGGTAGTCTTTCCTAACTCCGTGCAGGTAGAAGGATCGTCCGGAAAAGCGGAAACCGTTCATTATGCGATGCCAAACCGTGCTGTCAACAATGCTTCTCGCTGCGAATATTTAGCTGCTATAGTCCTTGGGAAAAGGGTCCTCCGTTACTTTTCTTATACACAGTCTTTTACACGTTTAAAGTTAGAACGAATTGGTTGGAGTGGGGATCCAAGGATGAGGAATAGGAAGAAACCTATCTGAACGTTTTCTTTGCCTCGGAAAAATTGTTTCCAAATTCGTGATTTGATGATATGAATTGTCTTTTTTTGCCTTATCATTAGTATCGATTCCCAATACACACATTTCATTTTAATCACACAAGATATCTAATTTTTGGCATTAATAGTGATAGTATATCCAAATATTAATTTTAAATGTGGTCTACCAGTGATGAATGAATATTAATATTTTTCCCTTCTTTTCATTGCAGGTGAGTTTCTACTAATTTCCATTCCGCAAATGTAAGAGGGCCATAACAGGTAATAATTATGCAGTTTAATCACTATTTATGCAATAATCTCTTCTTTTAAATATTTATACAACAATAAACACAAATTATCAATACCTCTATTCATGCCTTCATCCTATCCCAAAAAATGTGTTGAACTTCGTTAAAATAGGAGAAATTTCAATTTATTTCTCTTCTGTATTATTTCTTAGGACACCATTTAAAAATCATTTGTTTTCTCTAAATAAAAGATTTTTTTCTTTGAAGTAGCTTTCATCTTGGTAATTTAAGAAAAAAATATTTTGTATTCTATGGAAAAAAAATAATCCGAAAATATTGTCGGTAGAATTGAATGAAATCAATATATGGTATAAATAGTGGTACTTAAAATTGCATTAGCAATTTCAAATCAAGGGAATTCTTATATATATATGGCTGTAAGGGAAAAAGTTACTTTTCTTACAGGGCTTTATTTTTAAAATATTAATGCAGTGTCATCAATATTAATATTAACCTCTTCCGAATCTTAACCTTAACCTTAATCCATTTTATATCAATAGTCCGTGACGGTATGTATAATTAATCGAGCAATATCGTCAATTGATAATATTTTGATTATTATTTTACTGTGGAGAAATTTTAATGAAATTGAAAACATTTGTATCCATTGAGCGAAGATGTCACCTGCTAAATCTAATGTCGTGCGGTCTTTTTCTGTGCTGTGTTGATTGTCTCCCTTTCTGGGAACCATTTGACTCCGTTTCCGCTTATTCGATTGACCTTGTTCCATTGCAAGGAGTTCGGATTTAATGTGGTGGGTTTTAAAATTTGATGAACAATTTCGAATCAGGCAAATACTTATATAATTATAACTAATAACTTCAGGCTTTACTTTGTGAAACCTCTCCATACCTGACGATGTAACCAAGTTACGAAACCCGGGTCGTGCCCATAATTATAAATAACAGTGAGCCTTACGAAGTTTTATTTCCTTACTTATATAATGATAGGAAAAGAGTAACTTTTGGGGCTTTATTTTTCAAATTCTAATTCAGTGTTATATTTAAAAAAAATGTTAACATCGGTAACGGTTGGGTCAAATATTCGTCTTCAAAACCGGAGTTTGGCACGTTAGTTTAGGGTATTTGTTTCATGCATTATAGCCTGTATTACGTACTCTATCTATGTAAAATCCCTTAAGGGTATATTCTTGACGTTGCTGCGTACATGAATGAATAATATATGGAAATTCAATCACGAGAGCGAAAGCCTTAGGTAGGAACCTTATAGATTGTCAATAATGTCGCAGAGCTATAAATTAACAGGAGTACGTACGCATAACACGCATAAGTTTTGCCTTTGAATGAATACGATAGTATAATTTGTTGGTATACGTGACGTTTTTTGGACGTGTGGTTTGCATGTGGGAGTTCAATTTCATGCTGGTGATTGATCACCCCCTGCCAAACACCCTAGAGGTGGCTCGCAGGGTATTATGTAGATGTAGATAATTTTTAGTATGAAATTTCATGCTCGAGCATCTCGAATTTTTTTGCAAGGGGTCCAATATCCTCCTGCGCCTAGAGGTTATGGAAGGTCTGTCTGTGTGAATTGAAGTGCCGCGCTTTGTGGTAGAACTTGGATATAGACGGGTCACCATTTTCGCCAGTCGCGTCGTGAATCATTTATCGTCGTGGATCGATTCTTTATGGGCACCCGTCGACTCGGACCTGAGTGAAAATTTGCCACTCGGAATATCTTTTTGGCGCGAATGGCTTCGTCTCGACTGCTCTCGTGGAAAAATTGAAAAATTGAACCCAGTCTCGGAGTTAATGGTTCGGGGAGCAAAGACCCTTGGAGAGGAGAGCACGAGAACGTCCCACCGTTACGGTGGAGATTGTTACGCATTACAGCCATAATGTGCGGAAGATGTGAACATATTCCCTTGAGGTGTCCTTTTGTAAATGAGCTTTTATACCACATCCACGGTGTTTCAACTCTACTTCGTCCTCATTTTCAATTTCCATCGTAAATTATAGTTCGAATTTGTTTCCATCATAATTTTTACCTTTCATCTGAAACCGTAGTTCAATCTACAAGTTCTTAAAATGGCAGAGCTGGCGTAGATCAGTTTTTATGTCCACGTTTTTTTATCTTAGTGTGACTTAGAAGGAATAATGTTAATGTTGAACTAGAAAGGGCATGATTTACGTCATGTCATAAATCAGGAAATTCGTCGGGAAAATTAAGAACTTTAAGTATTGTGGTCGCATTAAGACTATCGTTAATTCGATAACAGTTGAGTAAAACCTCTGTTATTATGGACATGGCGTAATACTTTTTTATTCTCATTAATTATTTTCCGACGAGAAAACTGAAGCAGCTAAGACTTACATACCTATGTATTGCCTCGACTAACTATAATTGTTCCACTATCTTTGGCTAGATCTGTTTGCGAAAATCAAATTTACAATTTTCTAGGATGCGATCGCAAAATATTTTTTGGGCCCAGTTCTGTGTAATGGTTGGTAAGAGGGAAAAGGTTTTAACATTGATTAAAAGTTGTTGTTGGTTTATTTTGTCACGGAATCGTCCACAATATACTATGGGTATTCTTGGGAAAAATTTTGCTGCAGTTGTGATGCGAGATAATGTTGGGTTGGGCACCTCGGACCTAGGTGAGTACTCACAATAGTGATGTGAGCAGTATTGAAGGAAGACACACTCAGTCAGATTTTTTGGATGAAATATTTTTTGCCAAGACGATAGCAGATTGAACCCTTAGCGGAGAGCTGCATTAGAAAATTATCATTTTCCTTAGAGAGTCTCAGCGTGTGATGCCTACTGTTAGCTCGTTGATTGACGTTATTGATATCTCGTGAATCGTAATTCTATCTTATTTAATCGCATCCTACTTTTAAGCGATGATTCTTTGAACTCATAATATAATTTCCCAGTTTAAACATCATTAAAAGCAGGCCGTGAGACAAAACGTTCTCGAATCTCAGAAAAAATCGTACGAAATACATGCTAAGTTTATTTAAGGGTACAATATATTTATTATATGGGAGTATAGCATATTTATCATACAGCAGTGTAATAAAATGTAATAAATAATAATCATAACAATACGGTAGTTTAATAAATAGACGTCCGTATGCTTTGCCATTATACCTTACGGTAACTCCCTAGGAGCATCGTAAATAATGTTTACGGCGCACACTTATCAACTTGCTTAAGTTAATGTTATAATGGACATAGGCAATTTTTTCCATGCCGCGTAGTGTGTAGTAGCCGAGTGAATCGATCCGAAAATGCAAGGAAGACTTCGTTGACTATCACTGATTTATTTCGTCGGTACGACGTTTCGATCCATAGAGGTCATTATCAAGTACAGTACGAAGTCTTCTTTTCATTTTCGAATATCAACTTCCACATAGTTGAGCCTGGTACCATTGAACGAGTGAATCGATTTCTTGCTGGACTTGACAACTCCAACTGCTTCGGAAAGTCCGCCAACTTCTCTTGCCGTCGTATTTATTTTTTTCATTCCCGAAAGGTCTCGAGTGGAATCGTCCCTACAGCACTCTCGACTTCGCGGAAAAATTGAATCCAGTTGTCACACAGTTTGCCGTTTCGAGTTTTGGGATCGTGGTCGAAGACTCACGGACAGTCGCGGGAGGGCGCGGAGCTAACCGAGAGTGAAGATTTCAAAGACTCGGGAGAGAGTGTTACTTTATCCGTTGGGCGAAACGTTAATCCGCGTTAACACATTTCACTTTCGAGGAGAGAGAGAAAAAAAATTCTCTCGGCTTACCGGAGACATTTGACACCCCGGAAATAATATGCCTCCTCCTCCTCCTTCTCATTCGCCCTCACCAAACCCTCCTAAAAAAAGAGGCAAAGAAAATATTTAACCTCTCTCTGCCGACGAGAAACCCTGTGCCCCAGGATCACTTTCTCCAACCCTTTCCCTCCCCTGCCCCCGCCCTCCTAGGGTCACTCTACCGTAAATCACATTTCCCCACCCCCTTTCTCTACCTCCCCCTCCCTCTCCCGAGAGTGACGCGGGTGTTGAGAGGGATTTGCGAGGGCGTGTGTAGTCCTTTTTTTCGCACGTGAATATTCCTCTCGCGAGGAAAACAGACGTTTTAGGCCAGCGGAAAAGTTTACTCGTCTCCCCCGCTTCATGTGGCATTATGACCACTTATCAGGCCTCGTGTTTAAATTTTTTTATTTCGCTCGGGTCCCATGTCGTTAAAATTCTCTGGGGAATGCTTTTTCTTTATTTGAAATATAAATGTTTTTGTATGTTTTCTCGAGTGTGAAAGAATCCGTGTTGGCCGTTTTGTGAGCGATGTGAAACATTTACGTTGTATCATGTTTTAAATCTACTATAATTACGATTCTCGTTTATCAGATTTGTAAAACATGTGATACACATCGTTGCTTGAGACATGCGATATCGTATGCTTCGTCATACCGTATTTCTTGGATGAGGAATGCGCTGTGAGTGTGTCATATTCGATCAAAATGTATGAAGCGGGTCAAAACCAGGGCGTGGCACGCTGGGGAAGCAATATTTGCCCAGTTTCAAGGTCACGGTCTCCCTTCGCGTCCGAGCTGAGCGAAAATCGTATTGCTCTTTGGTTTCAGGAATATATTCACGAGGTTTTAATGGCTCCATTACTTACTATATTTTATCCGTAATATTAATATCGAGAATTTAAATTATAAATACGTATAAAAACGTTGTTTTGACGTTGTCTTAATCTGGTAAAATAATAATAGTATCATTTTCGGTTTACCATTGCACGGAGTATAATGCATGTTTCTTTGTGATAGATGTGCAAATTATATAATCTCGGATGTGAATTTTGAATCTTAGCCCTAATTATAGTTCATTTCTACGCGAAATTAGGAACTTTTTACGGTTAGCATCACGAGTGGCCACTTATGCAAATTAATTCGAATGCGCGCTGGCTGACAACACGTGTTGTGGTCGACTGAAGGAACCTGTATTGTAATATTCATGGTCGTAGAATTCCTTGAAGTTGGTTCGTAGAGTCCATGTCGTAGAGTGTCTTGAAGAATCCTGCTTTAACCTCTCCACGAGGAGTGACCACCCCGTTTTCTGGCCTGCCAGGTTCATCACACTTCATGGTGACAAGATTGTGACAACCATTTTAGTAAAAATGTACATAATTTTCGTCTTCATCCATTAAAAGATTAGTTTTTTTTTTGTAAATGGCAATACTTCTTTGCTCCACATGAGAAACTTATTCGAGCGATCAGGACTTCGTTGTCTCACTTTATCGTCAGGCACTTCTTAACCCGGTTCGCTTAAGTAAAGTTTTTTTTTTTTTTTGAGCGGAACAACAAAGTATTATCACTTACTCGATGAATCGGTCCCATTAAATCACGCCAAACTCAGTCAATTAGAAATATTAATTGTCGAAATTAACTATAAATGTGGTTCGAAGAGTTATGGTTCATTTTCTAATTGACCCGCAATATCATTTTGGTTGCTCACCCGTGCTCTATGTACACATTTTCAGAGCAGAATGGTCCTTGTGATGTGAGCTATGCACAGAGTGGACTTGTATGTCGCCCGTCCGACGCCACAACGGCGACCAGACATCGGGAGTGTGCACTAAAGGTACACACAAACCGCTTGAGATGTCAGCGATGGAGCATCCTATTATTGATATCGGCAGAGTGAGGCTCCGAACCGCGCAGTCCGCCCTGCGTGACGAGGGGCGCTTCACTCCGAATATTTGCCCCCTCGCTGTGAGGGGTTATTCTGTTTGAGCTCAAATTGGGATGACGTCGCAAATTTAGCCAAATGCGGGCGGCGTTTGGGTGTTCAATACGTGGCCGCCTCTCGGCGCGCGAGTAACCGTTCACTTATGGTGCTCATCACGAATATTACGATAACGGAGGAATCTTAGTCCATACAATTCGTCGTTCAAATTTTTTCCCTAATTATAAGGCTGAGGATTCACAAAAAATGAAAGTATGATGCCACGTTGAACGAATGTACTTGATGCTTTCCTGTATGGAGTAAATTTTAGGCTTTTTTGTGGAAGTTGTGTCAACCGTAGTCGTGTACCCAAGCCCTACACAGCTTCATATCGAGTCACGTTCTTTCCTCCAATGGGGTTCTCGTACCGTGTATTTAAATGGGTTTGCAAAGCACTGCATCGTAGATGGACAGAGCTTTCCGAATTCCAAGGAGAAATAAGTCATAATCAGGTCTGTAAACCGAAATTACAGTTCGTGATGATGCGATCTATCCCTTTACAAACTTTACAGTGCTATTTCCTTACGATTCCTAATAATACAGGTATATTTGTAAATACCAAGACTGAATGGATCGCTTTCCGACTTATAGCCGCTCTGCGGACATTTTTGAAAACCGATAAAAATGTGCCCGTAGGTGGCAGCGTAAATCAAGCTTCTACGAGACAGACTTGGTCCTCCTTCACAGGTATGTAGTTCTTTTCATGTGCTCACTTCCACGGGAATGGTTGATTCAGGTTTTTTTTGCGATCATGCTGGTGCTAATTGTTAAAATTCCCTATTTGAAGGCCGATATGTACTGTTTTCGCGGTACTTAGAAATAAAATAAATGAGTAACACATTTAAAAATAAAATAAAAATAATAGATATCTATTTCCGTTGTGTCAGAGCTTTCGCCTAGTGCAATTACTGACTCATTGAACGACTCACATGAAGATCCAGCGGCTCTCCGGAAGTGGTCATTTTTATTCGAAAATGCGGACTAAAACCCTTTGGGAGTGTGGTTCCGCTCGAGTACTCCACAAAATTAGCCATGAACGGAGATCGTGGACTCAGGATGTTGGGCATTCAGTCAAGTTTTTGCGAGCTTGTCTCGATTTAAAAAATTTATCTTCGAAGTGTCAACTTTTTAAATTCCCTCACCGCTCACGTTCGTTTGTGGGCCATTTATAATAGTGCATTCAGAATAGCCAACGGTGAAAGTTGGAAGGAATCACACTAATGAGTGTTCCGGGCAATCTTGTCGATTTATAGCTACCGCGGGTGGAAAGTCGTTGACTCTCTGTTGACCTATTTTTAACACTCCTGAAAACATTCCTGAGCTAAGTCCTGTGGAAATGTTTTGTTGAATTAATGAGTATTTTGTTTAATTTTTTTAATGCACCTCATTTTACGTTCTCGGAATGAAAGGTTAAAATGAAATTCTTCATGTCTGCAAAGGTCTCGTATAGGCTGCATATTTATGCGAAGGAAGAAATCGGAAATTTGTTTACGTTTCCGAACTTTATTAGAGCAGTTTCTATTTTGTTTTCAGCCATTAAGACAATTCTGCTGGTTTCAATGCAATTTCATCTTTTTCAGTCAGCGATTTCCTCGATTACGATTTTTTCTGCTCAAGGGATTGTATAATTTATTGTGACATGTAAAACTGCCATATAAAAAAGATCAGTCGGTGTGATTAATAAAAGATGTGATAATTATCCTGTGATAATAACAGTAGGTTTGATAAATTTCCAATTAGCTGTCACTGAGTAAAATCCGATAAATTATGCGAACGCTAAGCTCATAGCACAACCGCGTTCATGTTGTAATAATTTCTCTGCTCTTTTTTGTTTTGCCACCGACCTCTTATAAGCCCTGTATGCATGAGTGATGATTTATTTTGTTTTTAATTTCGCTGCACAGGAATCGATAGAGTATGCTGTTTAATATTTAAACGAGGAAAGCTTTTGTGAACTCAGTAACACTCGTTCCTCGAAATTAAAGACAAGTACTCACATCAAAGCTACAGGTATTGGACAGGCGAACTTTAAAACATGCTCATTTTTACCAGTTTGATCGCAAAAAATAATTCGTGAAACTGATCTTCTACTAGAATGTTGATACAAACAATTCATCATTCATATTCTTCTCCCTAATTATACAGCAGAGGGTACTCATTAAATAAAAGTGTAATGACGCGTTAAACGTATGTACAGGATGCTTTCCTCTATGAAGTAAATGTTAGTCTTTTATTGCGGAAGATATGTCTACCTTAGTTGTGAACCCAAACCCTACATAGCTTCAGGTGGAGTCACGTTCTTTCCTCAGCCGTCGACTCTTGAGCTTCTCTGCGACCATTTATGGACTTCTAGGTAGGCTTTTGAGAAATCTGTCTTACGTTTAAGAAGGGGAAAATAGGGCATTTCTTTCTCAAGTGCCTATATTAAACATTCTCATATACATCGATAGGATCGCTAATCTATTTTATCTCCAGACTACCTTGCCGGAATGGCTTTTATCGGCAGCTCATGCTTAGTGTAATGAGCATTTTAAACGTACAATTTCTTAACGATTATAACTGAGCCTAAATTCTCAATTTTATGGCACTTTGCATCGAAAGTAAATGTAACTATTTTGAGGTAGATTTTTGTCATTCTTTTTCATCACCGATTAAAAATTCAGTTTTTAATGAGAAATATACTCAAATGAGCTACTATTTTTATACAAAAACTTTTAGCATTCGTTCCGCGTGAATTCTATCTTCGTTCGTTCTTCTCAGTTCATCTTGCCCGAATCATTTTGTCATTTTTAGCGTGTGCTATCGGGAATCATTCGATGTGTATCAGGGAATATTTGAGAGAAAGTGATAGGTCAAGCTATGAATTCTCCATTTACAATCATGCCACTTTTTACGTCACTTTCAGAGTATCGTTAGAGCTCACGATGTTTTAATCTCAAATTTTATGTATACAAGAGAAGTTATCGGCTGCTGCACGAGGAACTGAGATTGAAATGGCAAAAATTTAGATCATTCTAGGGATCTGATAGGCTGACTACGACCGTGGCATTTGTTTTCATGTTGTTTATATCGACTGGAAATTTTGTTTCCAAAAAAGTTAATAATTACGAAGAAGGAGAAGTATTATTATAATTAATTCAAGTACTTTATTTGCTAATATTTTTAGATATCCTTTGATGATGTTAAAGATGCGAGTTACAATCTTGGGCTCAGGTTTTAGTGACTGCGAAACCACATCGACCGCCTTTGTACATATTTGCTCTGAGGTTGGTATCTGGGCTCTTTGATGAAATGTTGACTGTCAGCTTTGGGGAGAACACCGTGTCCAAGTGATGGCGAAATGAATAGGGATTTATACCACTGCCCATCGTAAAGAAAGCCTACACCAGTTCTTCGTATGCCCTTCCTCTTTTTTTCCCCAATGCTATAATCCTTACCTTACCGCCCTATTTTTGGCGGCGTAGCAGATATTAGCTGTCGATCTTCTCCCCAAACAACTGAACGACTTGGGGAATCGCGGAATCTTTTTCAGGAACCTCATTTCACTCGAGATTAATGTCGGGCTCGTGCGTGCACAATCTGTCTAGTCCTCGCGTTTATCCTTTCCCACGCTGCCAAATCGAAGATACCTCGTCGTTTTAATCCGACATGCATTCATTCGATACGCTTCCGATAATCCTAAATCCGGGCGACGCGCCGACCAGCAGGAGATTGGGGTCGCAGGTTGATTATGGTGGGTTTTATATTCATACGAATGTTTTTCATCGATAGACTAATTTATCAAGAACGAACGTGGAGATTTGGAAGGAATGAGGAGCTACGTTGGAAAACAGCCATTTTGTTTTCTTAGATTTATGACATATTTTTGACTAACTTTAGGCCTCTGGGTAAGAAAATAACCCCAGTTATTATTTATCACGTCAATTTTTAAAGCTACAGGATGCCCTTTTTTTTCTCATACTTCATACAAAATGCAAGTGAGCGAATTTATAGGGAAATCTTACCATAAATATCACCTTAAATGCTGTCCATACAGAATGATGTAATTTACTCAAAGGTAAAAATACGCGTGAATTAACAAAAATTACATTGTAGGCAACCCAATCAACACCAAAGCTCCCTTACGGAGCAAATTTCGGGATACGTGCCTGTGTCTCACTGTAGTATCTCTTTCATAACTATACTGCTATTCACCTGTCGATGATCTCCTACGGCGTAAGTCACGCGTCGCCAGTCGGATAAGGTTAATGTCAGCCAATTGGAGGGCAATTATGCCTCCTGAGATCGAAACTTATTCAGACAGAGAATGGTCACAATCAGGGGTCTCCAATATACTAGGCCACGAGGGCCAAATTCCAAGTTCCGAATCGCCCCGCGGGCCGGATAGCAAATTTGCCGATGACTGAAGTATTCGATACCAACGTCTACTGAAGAATCCGATGGCGCATTTCTTATTTACGAACAGTTGAAGTCGACTTTGACGTACAGTACAGCCCTGCAATGCTCCTAGCGGCGTCTCACAGAGTTAAACGAGCAAGAATCGTGCGCTACCTGTAACGAGTGCCGTATTTTGGAGACCCCTGGTCACAATTACTCAAGGAATAGTGAAAAAACTTGACGTATTGGAAGAAAACTAGCAACAGTTTTCAAATCAGCATGCCTATTTTACCCTGAAGCTGCTCAAAATTGGAGTCATTGGCAATTAAATTAAAAAGTTTTCCCCAATGTTATTGCAGCTGCATGGGGAAGATGGAATGTTAACAGAGGTCAAGACATTTTGAGTAGTACATGTGGGGCCTGTTCAAAATATGTGTGGCGAAAGAGTAGTGAAAAAGTTTAAGAACGAAAACCAGAGGGAAGAATAAGAAGGGAAAGACTCGGGAAAAGGCACGTGGAGGATGTAAAAGAAGGAGTTGAGGAAGCTGGAGGTCCTTAAGTAAAGTATCCTGAGTAGCTAGGGGACAACAGAAAATGGAAAGAAGTTGTGAAGAAGGGCAGGGTACTACATGGGCTGTAGCGCAGAAGATGATGATATACATACCTGTATGTGTGTTTGCGAGTGTGTTTGAGTGTCTATATATGTTTTTTTTTAATTCTTCACCACGGAGGGATTGGGCTCAATTCTCGGCTTTTGTCGGACGGCGAAGAAGGGCATTCGCCAATGGCCCACATCGCCTCGGGCACGCGAGAGAGCCTGTGAAAAGACTCGTCCCATCCCTACAGGTACCGAGTGTTCAATCACTTGATCCTCACCCGAGAGAGAGGCTGATTTCGATCCCGTCCTTAATTCTACTATTTTTTTATTTTCGGGCCTCGAGAATATTTTTAAGAGGAGTGCCGTGAGAGAAAAAAGTGGAGGAGTTGGCCTTAAAAAAATAATAATTTACCCTAGTGAACGAACGACGGATTTCAAAAATCCTTCTCGGTTGGCGTTGAGGCCTTTTCACACACGTCACGTAATTGCGCTGGTTAGAACTGTATTTCTTTCTCGATATGGCGTTGAATTGTGCGAATGGTTGTACGAAATTAGAACAGAGGCTTTCTCGCATGTGTTCTAGCAATTCACCGCTTTACACGACGCTATTTTGACTGCGCCTTCGAACATACGTCATATTGTGCATTGTGTGCGCCGTGTAAAACTGTATTTACTCTGATTGGGTGAAGTTTATTGCGGAAAATCCCTTTTTCGCTCCGTGTTTTTATTTTGTGGCGCTAGATGAAGCCATATTCTCATTGTGTTCATTAGCAATTATGTCGAAAATCCTACCTATCTGGCACGGCATAATGGAATTTCAGAATAATGAAGAGCTTTTCAAATTTTCCGTATTAAACATCAATTAAAATCTGGTCTATGTTTCGATGCAATGCAGTGCATTATTAGATGTCTGTTAGCATTGATGTGGTACGTCGAAAATTAGGTCGGCATTGAATTATTTAATAGGGGAAAATTGTTTTGTTCCTCGTTAATACCATTTTAATTAGAAATTGTGGCTTGGAATGGACATTATTTGAGCTAATACGCAAGCAACTGTCTCGATCAGTTCTGACATGAACGTTCAAAATACCTCTAATGGAAAAAATACAGGTGGCTCGGTTTTCCTCGGATTCGCCAGGAAAGCTGATGAATGATTATGATAATAGAAGTTCCGAAAATGAATCCTTCAATGTCTCCCATCCTGTGGGTATTGCGATTTTTCACCAGGATATCTAAAAAAAATTCATTCTCATCTATATGAAAGGACGAATTTTGAAATGCTGTCAATTCTTGTATATATGGGCTTAAGCTATCTATGATGCAATTCTTTTTTACTTATCTATTGAACTCTGATGTTTCAGAATTTGAATCAATATCTTTCGGTATTATTGTATTTTTTTGTTGCTAAGTTGGTGGCGACGATTGGTTCTTTTTTATTTGGAACACAATGTTCTGCGGAACAGTCTAAGTACGTATTGATAATATTAGTTCGAGAATCTTTCTAGTGATGTCACCACTGGTCTCATCGACGTAATGGGGGTGTAAAACTTGACGTCCGTCGTATTATCCTCTATTTTTAGTGGAGTTGAATTCACACATAATCCCAGCGTGTAATCTATGTGTCTCCTGAGCTTGCCAACCGTATTCCATTTGAATACTGGCTGACGCTATCTAAAGGATCAAATGAATATTCAGCGGATCGAGCGTTTTTTTTCTTTCGTCTCTTGATGGCTCGAATTAAATATTTATTCCATGTGTTCCTAATCCTTGATTCAAACCGTATATGAGTAATATTCATCAGAAAATAATACAAGTTCTTCACACTTCTCTTTCTCTCTTTATATAAAATTTCTGCAATCAATTCCACTTTGCAATTTGTCTATTTTGCCAACGATTTTGTTCCCTCTCGTAGAACTCCGGGGACGATTTCTTTTCGGTTTGCGTTTCGATGTTCGATGTTACATTCACTACGCATCATTCGAGGATCGCTATCGATTAAATCCGTGTTGCAGCATAATAAGCTTGAAGAGGTGAACGAGTTCTCTTACCTGGGAAGCCGAATTACCAGCGATGGACGGAGCAAGAAAGAAATACACAGTAGAATAGTGCAGGCGAAGAGGGCTTTCTACAAAAAGAAGAATCTTCTTACAGCTGAAAATACCAGCATAGAAGTAAGGAAACAATTCATCAGATGCTACATATGGAGTATGTTTCTCTATGGAAGCGAGGCTTGGACGTTGACAGCAGAAGAGAAGTCAAGAGTGGAAGCATTCGAAATGTGGTGCTACCGAAGAATGATGAAGATAAAATGGATTGACCGTGTGAGTAACCATGAAGTGTTAAGGAGAGTAGGAGAAAAGAGAAGCCTCCTAAAAACATTAAGCAGAAGAAGGGACAACCTAGTTGGCCACATTTTGAGGCACGATGGTCTGATGAAGACAATCGTTGAAGGACAAATGGAAGGGAAAAAGGGCAAGGGACGGCCCCAAATGAGTTATATGGGACAGGTTATAAAGGATGTAAAAGAGAATAAATATGTAGCTATGAAGAGATTAGCGGATAGGAGAGAGAAATGGAGAGCTGCGTCAAACCAATCTTAGGATTGTTGACTGATGATGATGATGATGGAACAAACAAGTAAAATAATCATAATTTACGAATACCGTATTACCGTATTTAATAACACCGTATTTCCAATGACCCCTAATTAACTTTTTTTATCAAATTCATCGCATTACATCAGGATATTATAACCATTAAATCGGACGAAAATGTATTACGATGAAATCGATCTGTTGCATGCGAAATGACAATATGGAGTTTACCATAATATCAGAGATGAGAGTTAATATCGGGATTCTTCAAGCTTACAACTTGACCCGTAATTTTTAATTTGTTTTTTTGAAATCTTTATTATAGCCATATTTTTATTGCAAATTCAAATTTTAAGAAAATTCCATTTCCCATGCTGCAGTTTGAATTGATAGTCGCATATTATTGACATATTGGTCATGAATTATTTTCCCCGTATTTAGAGCAATTTCTACTTGAGATACTTCCTCTTCGGGCACAGTTTGTTATTATCCCTGTGCAACACGATTTAAGTGATTTTACGCGAAGGTCAGTGAGGATAGGTAAGGGTTGGGCTCATTTCTCACTAAGCCTCAGGCGTATTACACATTCAGTTTAGGAGTGAGGCAGTTCCATTCCTTGAGCCTCGCACTTGGAAGATTTATAATGGGGGTGTCGAAAGACTTTGAATTCGGGACGCTGTGGTCGGTAGCCTAACCCTCTTCCCACTACGCCACCTCGCTTCCCCGGCTCCAAAATCCGATCTCTCATCTTGTTACTGGATTTAAAAAAAGTCACAGGTTGGTTTTTAACCGTCTAATTGGGGAAGGTGGTTATATCAGCTATTGGATTCTCTCATCTCAGAAGATTAGTGCGGTGGACCGATATAACGGTTCTATCATTTATATTGCTAAATTTTATGACCCTACAACAATTATATTTCTTTTCTCGCTGCGTAAAAAATTAAAAGTAATTACTGGTTCAACCTGAACTGTAATGAAAGGCAGCATATGAATGCATAAAATATGTATGCCATCATATCATAAAATTATTAATTGGGGATTCAAGCTATTTTATATTCTGAGCACTGAGTCCGTGACTCTATACGATAGCAGCTTTTGATTTTCATTTTGTAGGTATTCTCAACGCAAATGAGTACCTGAAAAGATTACCGAAAACATCCGAATGTGTTGTACTCTATTATTATTTTTTTTATTCTAGGATCTAATAAACCTATCCCATTCCAAAAAAATGGCTTCATAATATTTTTTTAGGTGCGGCGTTATAGTAAATTGTCCTCATCATTTTTCGCAGTACTTCTGGAAGAAGGTTAGCAGTAAAGAGGGTTAAGCGTGACTCGGTGTCCAGAGTGGAGTCACTATATTTAGCGTCACGGAGTGTACAGTAGCTTTCTCCACTTTAGCGGCTACAGATTCAGCCCGTGGATTGAGTAATGATTGTCCGTGAGGACGTCGCGTCGCTTGCTCGGCTCCCCCGGGAAGTTGGTATCACGGCCATGAACAATAGTTCCATAACCGGCTCCGATAGGGAGTTAAAAAAATAAAAGAGGAGCGGAAGGCACGCGGAGAGAGAGGGACCCGGTGGCTGGGTAAGTAGTCCGTGCCCGTTTCTTGTGCATTCCCAGACAGCCCGAGTAAGAAGGACATCTTGCTTGGTCACTCCCTTGTCCGCACCGCTCCTTGTCCTCCGTCTCTCATCATTATTTGTTCCCTTAAGTGGTCTCGGAGCCTTGTCTATGTCTATTGGTATGAAAGCCGAGGCGGCGAACATAGAGCAAGACCATGGTCTTAGATACGAGAGCATGGCGCAAGACACACAGAATCGTGAACGTAACTACGGCAGCAAGGTTCTGTAATAATTTGATGTTTCGGGCGTGACTTCATGGAATCGACTTGACATAATGAAATGAAAAAAAACTTTATGATTCCACATAACTTTAATACTGTACGACCTAGGTTTCGATGTGGCACGTCATCATCTTGAGCATTTGGTCCTCGATGAATAAGGTAGGTCGTACAGTATGAAATTTATGTGGAATTATAAAGTTTTTTTTTTGCCTTTCATTATGTAAGATTCTTTAATTTGTTGAAGGGAAATATTTTAGGACAATTACGAACCGTTTTCCTTCATAATAAGAGATTAATCCCATAGCTTATGAGTTATATGTAGCCTAGATTTTGTGTAGTGCACCTTCGAGAAAAATATACTTCTATCCTTCGGTTCATGTTGATGATGGTTGTCTATGTCTAGGGATGAAACCCGAGACGGCGAATATAGACCAAGACCATGGGCTTAGATTGTAATACTTTAGATGAGAGAGCATGGGGCAAGAATTGTAAACTTAACTAAGACAACAATATATATTTTTTTTTATATCACGAGATGTGGGTCAAATGTAAATATTATTTATTTTTTCAAACTTTGCCTACGTTTCGGACATTATATTTGTCCATCCTCAGGGCTATAAAAATGATAATGTATGATACAAAATTAGTTAAATACAGGCAATTTTACAGTTGTTATACATTAAAATACATGGAAATACGTATTCAAAATTTACCTTTAAGTCTGATGTGGTTTTTATTTATTTACAATTTGGTTGCTTGGATTTCTTTCTTTGTTGGTTATGTCATTTATTAAATTATGATAAATTTTGCTAAGGTAAGTAATGTCTGTTCTTTTATTGCAGCTTTTTTTATTTCTGGATATGTGGTACATTTCTTTGAATAATCTTTTTGATAAAACTGGTTCTGTATCTGGTATGTTTAATAAGGGGTCGTGAAGTATAAAGTTTGAATAAGACAACAAGGTACTTTAATTTGGTAGAGGGTGATATTTGTGGACGATTATCAACCGTTTGCCTTCATAAATAGAGATAATAGCTTATGGGACATATGTAATGTGCATGTCGCGTGCTTCAGATTCGTGGGAGTAAAATTTAATCGTGTGGTGCATGTTGGTTATGTTTGAACTTGCGAACATAGACCTAGACCTTGGATTTAGTTGAGAGAGTGTAATGCGAGAGACATAGGATCGTGAACGTAACTACGGCACTATGGTTCTTCAATTTGGTGAAGGTTAATATTTGAGGACGATTATCGACCTTTCCTTTCATAAATAGATATCATAGCTTATGGGACATACTTGGCCTACATATTGCGTAGTTCATATTCGTGGAAGTAAACTTTAATAGTCTAGTGCATTTTGGTGGTGGTTCACTCCCTGTCAAACACGGTTTTAGGTGTCTTGAAGGGTAATATGTAGGTGTTTGAACTTGCGCAACACCCATTTATGTTAAGTGTTGGCTCGTTGGAAGTGATGTTAAAGTTAAAAAAATGATTTTATATTCTTCTTACCGTGTCATCTTTAAAGATTCGCTTGAAAATGCAATGGCAAACGAATTTTTATTCGGCATACAATTCTCTTGAAATGAGTTATCGTTTGCGGTTAAGGATGCCTCTCTTTCCGCTCCCATCGGGAACAACCATTTGGTGTGAAGTTCTCTCCACAAATCTTCAAGGTTGGATTGAATTTCGGAGGTACTGAACCGGTACTTCCTGGTGAACATTTCGCGTCGGTAATTTTTTTCCGTGCTCATTCAGGTCCCTCCTTGCTTCGGCTTGACCATCCAACTCGAATTGCTCCACATTAGGAGGGAGAACTGAGGAAAATCACGGCGAGCTGATATCATGATTTGTGCTGCCCATGAATCGGATTTCATTCCGATTTCGTGCGCCACATAACACACTTCAATTGCCTTGCGCTGCACCCTGGAAACCCAATTACCTCTGCATACCTAAGGAATAATGCACGTACCTACTACGATCGAGGCCCTCTCGGAAGAGCGAATCGATATCACCTCGCGCAGTAACCTTTTTATTTTTGCCGTTTTTCCTTTATAGCCTCGTGGAATTTTTAATGTATCCAGCTTGAGTTCGATTGGGAAGCATAGAAGACGTGGTGTTAGGGAGCTTGGAAGCCTAGCGTGAATCGGAAGGGATTTGACTCAAGTTTATTGTGCCAAGGTTAAGATGACCCAAAGAGGGTTAACTCTTATGTCATTGGGACTTAGTAAAGTGTCAAGGGATGCCTTAGTCAGCTTTTTCATCTCCCAAAAATGGAAGAAAATATTGTAAAACAGCTTAGAAATCATTGTGAATCCGTGTTTTTCGCAGATGTGAATTTTTGCGATTCGTTGATGCTTGAATTTTTAACACGAATTGTTGCCGTTTTTTTTACGATTTTTCCTACTTTTACCTAGTTTTTTTTAGATTATCATACCTCATGTAAAAATTGTAAATAGCAATGAAAACGTGAAACTATCATTTGGCTGATTGTCCATCGATTTATTAGCCATTGAAACATTTTGAGAGTTAATTGTCTCCGGGAACAATAGCTTATCCTTACCATAAGAAGTTTCTTGCACGAATGGTACAGATTAATTGTGTAGTGGTGTGTAGTGAGTGTGTCTCATGCAGGCAAAGAGGTACTCTCTCAAAGTTTTCCGGAAAAATGTGATTGAGGATTAAAGCACAGAATTTAAGTAGATGTCTAACTTATTTTTAAAACAATTCTATAAGGCATCTATTGCTTAATATCTCCATTCAAAGATGGCCCACGGGAATGGTATTGGTAGAACTATCGGTTTTTCATCGGGGTGAACAGTGAACTTTTGAGGTGCCGTAAATTTTACCCCTATGGTTTAATCGTGCCTTTTCTACGGACGAGCTCCTGATGTTGAGCCATGGGAAAAAGTAATGAATTTTCAATATCGGAAATCAATGCCCGGTCCTCTAAATTCGGCGTCCCATTATGTCATAGATACCCCCTCTAAGCTTCCATTTAGTGTCCTCTTTTGGTTAAACGTCGCTTGAGAGAATAATTTGTGCTGCGGTCGCGAGGACGGGTCGGGTGGTTGGTATGCGGCGTCGCTGTGGTATCCTTGCATCCCTTAAGTAGGCCTTCGTTCTTTTTTTTCCCGCTTGTCACATCTGCGGGCGCCTGAGGAATTTGAAACCTCCGCGGTCCACTTGCGAAATACGAGATACAGTTTGGACGAGTGGTTTTTTGCTCAATGCTTCACGCCCGGTCCTGTGCTGGTTATCCCTCGGCGTTAATCGTTTTCCTTTTTTTAGTTTTCCTTCACTCATAGCTCCGAGACCCATTTTACTGAAGAGATACCCAAATGATTTTACTGATTTCCAGTATACCTTTCTAATTCACTTCCGTTTGTATAGAGTTCTTGCTAGGTCGTTTAACTCAACTACATAATTATTGTTTTAGCGTTGATTGTTAAGTACTAATGACATAATTAAATACGTATAATAAACTATTTGACTTAACAATTTTCCCAAACCTTTTCCGTAATGCAGAGATTTTCGAAATATCTGGTTTGCCTCATTGGATTAGACTGTCAGTTCATTTGATGACTGTATATTTGAGAATAATAACTTTGGTTTTTTTGCTGAGGAAATTGAATTCATAAAAATAGTCCTAATCACACACAGAACGTTATCGTAACTTGTGCCTTGAAATCATTGAAGCGACAGCTAATAAATATTTCATGAAGACTGCTAATTTTCGGGTTCTCCAGCCGCGTCTGTCGTGACCTTCGACCTGAAGACGGGAGCAGGATGGCTCCCGACACTGTTGTCAACCATAAACGACAGACGCGGCTGGAGAACCCGAAAATTAGCAGTCATCGTGAACAACGCCGCGGAAACCTACGCACGAATATTTCATGAAGACTTTCATTAGTGAATTATCGAATGGTGCTTGCGGTATTTTTAGGGATTAACGAATTTGTAAAGCTGTGATAACGAAGTTGGTTTTTTTCTGTGCTGGATGGCCTATTGATTTGTTATCAAAATTTGTAACTTCAACTATTTTTTTAATAATCGTAAGTTTTTCTTTTCGTTCATTGTGGTCCTAGATTTATTTATTTTAACTTTCTAGTCTGTCGTTTGGAGGTTTTCCGTTTTTTTGTTCTTCCTCAATACTGAAGCCGACTTTCATTCAAACAGCAAACGTACGAAGCCGTTGGTTTATATTTTATAGTTATTATGTAATCGTTAGAAATCTGCTCTTCAAGGTTGGGTTTGTTTGAAGGACTGAATGATTTCAACGAACCGCTCACGGCCCGTGGCCTACAACTAGTAATGGTACTCCAACCTCTAGGTCAGATTTACTCCAGGTTTTAATTTCACAGTCCACTTCTGTCTATCGTCTAAGTGAATGCACACGTATGCATATGGACAACCTAGTTCGAAAATTTTATCAATAATTCTGGAACAAGAGACAGTATTTTTCAATCCTGGTATTTACAGTATTTGTAATAATATGGTTTTTGTAGTTAATGTATTATAAATTGTAGCATTTGAATTAATCTAACCCGAATCGATTGTCCCTTCTCCTTTCGTTATCGTGTCGGTCCCCTAGGGATCCTTGGACCAAAATTCGGAAGTGGCTCCTCTGGTGGGAGAACAGAGAAGTCTTCTAAAAGCCTTAAAGATAAGATGGGACAGCTTAATTTGGCCACATTATGAAGCATAATGGCCTCATGAAAACAATCGTAGATGGACAGGTAGAAGGAAAGCAGGGCAAGGGACGGTGACAGTCCCAAATGAATTTCATAGGGCAGGCTATTAAGGATGTGAAAGAGAAGAAATACTTCATTATGAAAATCTGGCAGATAAGAGAACGGAATGGAGAGCTGTTTCAAATCAATCTTAGGATTGTGTACTTGTGATGACGATGAGGTAAATACCACGAAGTCCTCGTCCGAAACAACAGGATCCGCCTCCTCCCAGTGGGAAGAAATGGTGGGGCGACTGTGGCGAGTTGAGCGTAGGAATTACACTTTTTGCCCTCCCGCCATGGGAGTTGATGGGTCTTACCAAGCTTTTTATCCTTCACGCTCTCGACTCGTGCCGCGTGTGAAATGCATTTCTCTGTGTGACGCAAGAGCGTCGCGGCACTAATCAAGTTTTGTGCCTCGCGAACAACGAGAGGAGGTCGTTTCATTTATAAAAAAACGCCGAGTTGTTCTCGTAAATGCCTTGGGAGGAGGTATCGATTTCGTCCTTAAAACGCGACCGGATGGAATTAAGGAGCAGTACCCGCCGTGATGGAGTCATAGTAATTGCGTTTTTAATGCACTCGACGAGAGATGGAGAGAGAGAGGTCGTGTCGCCGGGTTTATTCTGTCGTCGGGATGAAGTTCCTTTCGCTCCTTTACGTCGTCGTCTGCGCCCGAAGCGAAATATCAACCCGCGACCTTCGGATTAAAACCGTGGAGCGAGTTACGCTATCGGAGAGCTCGCCGGCAATGCGGCACCGAGGTGAAGTCTCTTCATTTAACCTCCGTCTTCCCCGGGTGTTTTCTCACGGCAGCGAAGGAAACGGTTAAAATTATTTCGACACTTATATCTAGTGCCGAAGAAAGGAGCGGTATCACGTGGTTTCAGAGAACGTCGGTTTTGGCCAGCAGAATTGCATGTGTTACCTTCATGGTCAGATTGCCTTCATGAGTAGGTGGCAAGTTTTAACTTTACATGAACGTGGGAGTATAATTTGTTTGTATGGGTAACATTTTTATGACCGTGTGGTGTGCATGTGGATATCCTCTTGCATGCCAAACACCCTAGAGGTGGATCGCTGGGTATTGTGTAGATTAAATATTATATAATTCGTCTGAATAAGAGTGTGGGTTTCTATTTCAGTAGTTTGTTTTATGAAGAGGAGAGGTTGGCTCCTGATAGGAAGACCGCCACTGGGTGACATACAGCGATTTAAACCGGCGGAAATTCCGAGTAGACTTCACGCTAATACTCCGCGTTATGGAAAGAATTGCATAAGCTTTAGTAGGTGCTTGAAAAATTGCACGTACGGTATTTACTACCGAGCCATTCCTCTGGAAGAGAAGGACCTTCTCTGATGTAGGAACCGAAGATAAATAAACCCCGACCCATGGTGTAAATAACAAGCCGGTGAAACTTTGATAACGAACTTGAGCTTTTGGAGAGGAAAAAATAAGAATTCGCCTTGAAATGTGGGCGATTAGAAGGACGGAAAAGTTTTCATGTTTTCGGCGAAGGTATACAAACGAAAAGTAGCATCCTCTGTGTGAGGAGAGAAAGAAGTTGCCATTTGGGATTGGGAGTGGACAAGAGCTAGTGGATGGAGCAAGTAATCAAGAAGCCTGGGGCTGTTAAAGTCTTCCGTTGCCGATAGAACGTAGGGGGATAACAGTGAAGAACGTAAGTTTGTTAGGTAGGGTGTAGAGAGTCGAGAAACATACGTACAGAGTTGGAGGAACGTGTAGTATGAGGGAGGGGTCTACCGTGGTGGATTTACGCCCGGCGAAAGCCTGGTTTATAATTGGCTTAATGGACTCTAGCGTGGCCTCGTGGAGGGATGGAAACATCAGCCACTCAAATGATTATAGAATCTAAAATCCACGTTTTTTTCGGGATAGTAAATCCGTTACGTATTTATTTGTAATTATCAATATTTTTATCGTAATAATGGGATTTGCTCATGGTAGTGGCTGGAGTTCGTGTTTGTTACCGCGGATTAAGTTTGTAGAATGCTCATAGTGCAGTTCTATAACTCGTCTGTTTTGATTGAAATGAAAAAAAAAATTATGGAGAGAAAATATCTTCTCAGCACAATCGTAGTTTTACTCGTAATCGGTAGTCGTTCCGGTGAAATAACATATTTCTCTTCATCACTCAAGGATTGTGTTGAGCCTAATGTTCGGAGAAATTAATCAGGTTATGGCCCTTGGGAGAAGCCAAACAAATTTCCTCTTTCTGGAAATAGTTAGGTTTCGCTCTCCCCCTTGATGACTTCTTACGGTGCGAGATGCTCAGGATATATCAACAACCAATGGGTACAGAGACCTTAGTCCGAGGCTACGCGAGGGACGAAGCTTAAAAGTGACTTTCCAATCCATGTAGAAAAAATGAATATCTAGTAATGCCATCAAAAGCGGCGCTAAGAGGTAGAAGAGAGTATGATATGATGTGGCGTCCGAAACAACCATCCGAAAATGGGTGGTGGATAAAGTTCTTTTTATCATGAACTCTGTTTTCCAAAAAAACTCATATTATAGTGAACCAACGACACTCAGTAAAAATAAATGAATTTTGTAGGATTTGAATGAATTTTGTGAAGAATCTCGATGTTTTTGTCTGGATCACACCTTTTCGATCAAGTTCTCGATCGTATTACCACTATGTCCCTTGGGTTTCTTACACCCCAACTGTATCATATGAACACATGAATCCCTTACCCTCTCGTCGCATACGCTGGAAACATTAACTAGTTTGTCCGTCCTTTATACTCATTCCTGTCTCGGATTTTTATAACCATATGATTGGGGCATCTCATGGTTAGTTGGTTCAATTATTCCACTGGAAAGGGCGATGTAAAGTTCTCACACAGAGGCGAGATTATGCTCTTGCGATACCGATTTCCTGTTCCGCTTTGACGGTTAAGGTCACATACATGTCTTAAATGCAACTGATAAGTACACCGATGTTAAATTTCAACCTGCCAATCCACGTGCGTAAAAAAAGCCACTCTTCCATCGCATTGAACAATGCATTGACCAAAAACCTGTTTCCCTGATTCGTCTGCCGTGGGCCAGGTGGCTTAGATAGTTTGATGGAAAACAGGTCATACCATCCGGTAAATCTTCTTATAACCAAACTCGTACAGATGTTCGCACGATGAATAATGTACGCAGTATAATTATGTTGTTGACTTTTCAAAGAACGGCTCTCTCTCTCTCTCTCTCTGAATATCCCTTCTGAAATTTCCATCGTTACTCCATAGTTGAGGACGTCAGTCGGGAAAGGATCATTTCTGCACCGAGAGGCGTTCTTTTTTTTCTCGCTTCGGATTGTGGGAAAGTGGGTAGACGAGTGGCTTTTTTCGCGTTTCGCAGCTGTTTTTTTCCTCCTATCGTGATAATCATGCCAGGTTTCCTCATTCGGAAATGCAAGCCTAGCACATAGAGCCACACCGTAACACTGGAGCCACTCCACTTTCCCGTGCTTTGAAATCGACGCGAGGGGACTAGCTCATTCTCTACTCAGTTTCCGTCTATGCATAGATGCAGCTTTTTTCAAAGCCTCTCAGTTATTTTTGTTTCTCTAGTATTTCATTTGGGTTTATTTAGTATTTGTGCTGTTTTATAAAAACATTAAAGTAGAAATTTTGTTGTATGTGCTTGGCTTCATGTTTTGGAGTTCTCAAATGAAATTTTTTATGGCGACCTGTTTAGGGAACTTTATCACGTAATTATTTTAATTCATGTGGTGTTATATATTTCTTCTTATCTCATGTGGAGAGAATTCTCTCCATTCCATTGGTTCAAGGTCATGTAAGGAAGCATGTATTTTAAAATCAGACAGGTATTTTATTTTTATTTTAAACCCATGTAGCCACTAGCGTTTAGAGCGCGCGAACTCTACTAATTACCATGCTACTTCATGCGATTGTGTCAAACATATTTAGCTTGAATAAAAAATTGGCTAGATTATGTCATTGCTGTCGAGAGACTTTTTCAAAGGTTGCATACATTTCTTCAAATAGCATCTCGTCATGATGTTGCTGATTCAGGAATATTCTCGAAATTTTACCTAAGTAATCGTTTTCAATCAATGATTTCAGTTTTATTGTTATTTTAATTTGTTTGGATCATGTTTTACTTTTTATGATCTTATGGTGCACTTTATCGTGCGTATTTTTACATTTTTGATGTGCCTCAAATCTTCATGTCATGCACAAGTTTCAGGATTTTATTCCGTTTCGTTTTGTTCCAGTTTTACTGTTTATTGATTATGCCCCCTTGAAGCGGAAATATCGGTACGCTATTTCGCTTTTGTAGTCGATCATTGTCTTTTATTTCATTCAATCAGTTTGTGCTCGAGTTTTGGATGGAGAACCACTGGGAAAGTTTTTGATTGCACGGCGAAAAAAGAATCGGTCATGGAAATCCTCTAGTGGATTTTAGGGCAGATATTTCCAGAGTGGGTTTTACTGCCTTGCCCATCCTTCGCCAAACTGGAATGTCTCCAATTAAGATGCTTGTTCCTGGGTTGTAATGGGCTCCCGCTATTACCGGGGAATTGTAAACCGATTGCCATTTATCTCTCACTAAAACCCAAGGGCGGAGCATTACGACCTGAAAACTCCATTCTTCTGGGCTTACATTGGCTAAGCGAAGGTACATTTAATTGATGTGCATTGAACTGTTTGTGTTAAGTTCTAAGGCAAAATATTTTTGGCTGATGATGCGAGGTACGATGCCTTTTTTAGCGCATTTGTATCGTGTGAACTGCCCAGACAGTTTTGAACCATCATCTCCACCAGCAGACGAGCTGCAAGCCATGGCGGGTTGTAAAATGAGTACTTCTGTGCCTCCAAGTATTTCCCTCTCTTATATTCATCTACATTTACATTCTACCCCTCAAGCTCCCTCAATTGGGGTGTGGCGGGGGTGTGGTTGGACGATAGCTGATTATACATAAAAATGAAATGCTCAAACGAAATTACGCCTAGAATTTATTAAAGTTCATTATTGTGCTGGGGAAAACGAATTCCCATTCCTATCCGTTCGGCAAAATATCTCTCTTAATTTATCGTTTATTTGGATCTGGAAAGTTAGTTGGGTTCTAATTTAATGTTTTCCGTGTCGCCCTTTAAGATATCCATTCTTAATTTCTCAAGCACTTGCCTTGCGCACAGCCTCCAACCCCGAAGTCTCTAGCGGGAGAGTTATTTGTCTATCCCCTTCATAAACTATATAGCTACTCCACTGGCATCAAGAACAATCGAATATTTAACAGTATGTACGCATTTTTATTTTTAATTTATTTAAATTAGAGCATTTACAGTACTTATATCGTGTGGCATAGATATTTATGGACCCCACTGTCAATACAATGGGTTTGTCATTCCATAATTTTAATGCAGAATTTAGTATAAGGAGTTGCGCTACGCCACTGGCATCTAGAACAATCGCATTTTCATAAAAGTATTTAGGCATTTTAATTTTGTAATTTATTTACAGGAGAGCAATAAATATCATTGAGTATAGATATTTTTAGACCCCACGGTTGTATCATCGGATTTGTCATTCTATATTTTTATTGCAGAATTCAGAGTGAGGAGTTTGCGTAGCAGTTGTTGGGCGTAAAATTTAAGCGCGTGTGTACATATTTATTCGCCCCACGGTCACTGTCGGCGTTGGTGTGGAATAGATGGAAGCGCCATCTCATCGGTCGGTGCATTCACCCTCCCGCTATCTCTTCCTTCCACATTTATCTATTTTCGTTTCCTTTTATTTTCCCCGGAGCTGCCTACCTGCACGCTTTTTGCGATACGTCATGGAGCGATGGCAGGTGCGCGGTCGACGCTGTTTCCTTCCCATCCTCCATCCCCCTCCCCTCTCTTCCGCGTGTGCGGGGGTGGAGGGGAAGTGATATGAGCTGTGGCGGCATGGCCGAATGGAGGTGAAGGGCACGCTGCGCGCGGTTGCCATCTTTAGTGCACCGGGAGAGAGAGAGAGAGAGAGGGAGCTCGCGCGCTACCTTTGCATTTTTTTTGCTCCCTTCATCTTTTTATTTTCGCGTTTATTTCTGCTAGCACCGAGCCGATATCGAGCTACGAGCCTCATTGCAGTATTTGAATAGTGTATTCACGATATGGTACGTGTCCTTTCCACACTAGAAACAAATTTTCAGGGCTGCGTGTGGGTCATGTTTTCATTCTCCATTCTTCTCCATCATGTTTCCTTTGGCGTTTGTTGGTAAACTTCGTTTATCTGTTGATTTGGTGCTGGTTTCTTTTCGTCTTTCGTCCATATGACGCGTCACGTTACCGTGAGGTTTCCTACCCACCACGCACTTCGCGATAAAAATGCTCGCCTGCTCATTTTTGCAATAGGAATCTGCTTCCTCAGCTGGAACTTATATGCACGTAAGGCTTCTCGGTTTTGATAAGATATCTTGGCATCCGGTTTGAAGGCGTTGTTTGCTTTCCTACAAGATTCGCCCCCGTCTTAATTTGATAATGGAAAGAGATGAAATATTCATCGGTATGAGGGGTCACGGATATCTGTGGCCATTCAGCATTAATTCAGAATTTTCTATTTCTAATTGTTTGATGAGGAGTAAGGTATGTGCCCTTTGGTGCCCAAAACTCTCGTCCAAGATTTGATGTTGGGCGGAAACCTACTGAGAAAATTGAGGCTGCATTATTTTAAAGTAAGGTTTATTTAAATACGTATTAATTCTTGTTTGTTGATTGATCTGTAATGGATTGCTAGGAATTTCACTGTACCACCGGCGTGTTTCAAGGAGCATAATATTTATAAATTTTGTACCGGTTTGAAATGGCGATTAGAAATATATCTTGGCCCGTAATTCTGTCTACACCGCCTGGAAATTATTGATTGATAGAGATTCTGAGCTTTGTGATTAATAGAATTGGCTAGGCGTAAATATTACTTTGCAACTTTTAAATGAATGACGCACACTTATTTTGTCGCATATTTTCAGTTGAAGATTTTGAATTGTTATTTTGTTCATAGATTCGTCATTGAAACCATTCCGCATCTTTCTTCTCATTCTCATGGTGATATCTGTACAACTTTTGAATACTCTTTGGCCAATCTATTTTGTAAATATGTGCTACACGTATAAATTTACTTTTGCTTGTATTATAAAAGCATCTATATTTTTTTTCAAATTTCAAAGAAAATTGGAAAATACACGATAGAAAAAATGTGTCATAGTGACGTTTTTCCCGGCCAATTACACCCGTATCTAGGGACTCAAAAATTCATATCAGCTAGGAGATTCCTTATTGAAAGAAATTCTTGCTATTTTCGACGATTACGAAATTTATTGCGACCTAGGTTTCAATGATACATCATCATCTTCAAGGTGATGAAGTAACCTTGTTGATGATGTAGCCATAATGAAACCTACGTCGTTACAAATTTTGTAATCGTGGAAAATTGCAAGTGTTTATTTCAATGTGGAAAAAATCCACTCAAACACGTTTGAATCTTCGGATTTTATGGGAGATTCCTAGGTTCAAGAAAGGCATAGCATTAAAGTTAAGTTACGTTACAGTAACAGTTGCCCATTATGTGTTAGTTAATTAGGTTTTTAACTCCGTGTAAACGTTACCCTTGTGGTCAAGGGCGGATCCAGGTTTTTTTTGGGAGGCACGAGTGACTGAGAGGCAAACGGTCTTCTCGTTTTTGGGATTAAACACAAAATGCAACACTTCCTCCACGAAATATACGCTTAAATTTAGTATTAAAATTATTAATATGTATCTATTTATAAATTTTATAATAAAATATAAAATGTATTAATATTTTTTTTAAATCTCGTCTACCTTTTGAGTGTCTGGTGGGGACGTGTGCCCCCTAAATCCGCCAATGCTGATGATATGGTTATTATATCCGCTGGTTATTATTATATGGCGAGAATATGGCAAATAATAACGCTGATGGCGATATGCGACAGTGTAGATTTTGGGTGGCTTTCGGCCGTATTAGGATGATGAAAATGTGGGACATCTTCAGTGACTCGTGACGGCTCCGCGTTTCGCTGGACCACTGGTTCGGAGAGCTGGAAACTAGGTGGGGAATGTCCTGTGAGCGACGAATATTGATTCGCAGATCACCTTGAATGAGCATGGCACTCTTCCACCACCACCCTGAGCTTTGTATTGTGTGCTTGCCCCTCTCGTTGTTCATCCATGGGATGGCGTGGCTATTGATCACTGTTGTGATAACGTTGACGTTGTGGTGGAGATGGGCCTTAGCGAAGGAAGAGTGTATTTTTCCTCTTTCACATGAGGTTCACATGTGGGAAATGATTAAAACTGTCCCGAGTCTAATTGTGAAGCAAAATATTTCGCTCTCTAAAGTGTAGCGGAAGGATGATTGTTGAAAGGTATTGCTGAATTATGAAATAATTAGCTGTATGTCAAAAATGCCTTAGGTAATTATATTCTCTTGCAAAGTTATGTTCGTTAACTAAAGCGAAATTAGTATTTATGTGATAAAATAACTTTGGAAATAATTTGTATGTGACCATTTCAAAAATGGATTCACATTAATTCCCATAATAATTATTTTTAATAATAGAATAATTGTTTAGACCGACAATAGAAATTTTGAGTTTTTTTTTCTCCCTGGCATGAACGTGGAATGTAGAGTCTTATATTTTGTTAATACCACATAGTTAAAGTAGCGTTGATTTTTAATCGCATTTTTGCACAAAAAAGTACTGGAATGTAATTTTCCCAGGTGGTAGCTGTTTTGTGTTTAATTTCTTGGAAAAATGTTTTTTTTTTGTATCGCTCCATTTTTTACCACATTTACTTGCATCTCGCGTTGGTGTAAAAATCAGGAAGTGGGAAATGGATCGCGGAAAAACTAAACGAGCAGTGACATCGGCTTCCTAAGGATGAAATTATAGTATGTAGGTTGGAGGCATATGTACAGTAGCTTCCTTAGTTTTCAAATTACTCTGCTGCATTGCTTAGAGAATGCGTGGCGCAGCTCAACTCTTGTCTACTTCTTATTGCAGGCCAAAACCTGTCTGCTTTCAAGCTTGCGTGAGAAGTTGCATGTTCCTTGTATAAGTTTTGTTGGCTTGCCTCGCACAAACATGCCGGGTTTTGTGGATCAGTGAGCACATTACAGCTTCACGGCGCACATGTATCCCTTATTATAATTGCAAGTATTCGTCATATCATTTATTTAGGCATCCACTCGTAGGCCTAAGCTTCTATCTGTTTTCACAGATTGTTGTCAATTAAGTAGCACTAACATATATTCCCATTCGTATCCTTCTCTGCTGTTGGCTTTTGTCCAAACTTCATGTGTGGCATCTTTAAAATAATGGGTGGGGAAAAGCATGGAAGGAGTTTGGAAAGGACATTACAAAACCCAGCTTTGTTGGAAAAAATTATCACCAGTTCAAGATAAAGTGTCGATAACAAAGGACAAATGCAAAGCAGTTCTCCTTCTTGAATAGGACTTTAAGGGGCCGGAACGACCTACCGGCAAAACTATTTGAGCCCTTCCCGAAAAAATTGCATATTTTTAAAAAGCGGTTGAAGAAGTATGGACCATTGGTTTCTTGTGATGTTTTCATTTGTTTCACATCGTATGTTCATGTTACCACCAGACCAATGGCCTACTTGTAACAATTTAATGATAAGAATAATAAAATAGATGTTACACATTTACCATTGCTTTGTGATAGTCGTCATTTTCATGAATAATTACTTATTTTCAAGGTTGAAAATATTTTTAAATCAATTTATTTTCCTTTATCCTTACTCCATAGCATCAAATATTAATTGTCTATGTATTTTAGCCTTTCAATTTATGTGTTAACGTGCTCTAAATAAGAACCCCCAATGATACGGCTCTATAGCTTTCGTAAAATCGTGGATGTGCCAAGCCTCTCTTGAAGATCGATGCTCATCATGAAATGACGTTTGTGTGAGAAGCTGGGACCAACAACTATTTGCCTGAGCGACTCGTCCACCTTTGAATGCTCAATGAATGAACTTGCTAACCGTTGAAAGCCCACAAAACCTTTGGGAACTCGTTGTTGTCCGTCTACATTGTGTAGACTGGCATCTGCTGCAACGCCTTCCGTGTTCGTCTGGAGCCGAGAACGTCGTCTCACCATTTCGTGCCCATTCCGCCCGAGGGAGCTCTCATCTCCCACCGCTCTTTTGAATGTTTCTCGGATTGGCAACCGCGAGATATCTCGACGAGGCGACGACTCGTCTTCCGTGCTCGCCGAGCGTGTCGCCTCGCAACCACGCGTGTTCCTGCGCCCGTGACCCTTGAGAGAGCACCCCTCTCTGCCACCTCGGGTAATGCGAGCTGCACGCAAACCCTCCCCCTCCACCCCTGCCACCCACATTTCTAGAGCGTGTACTTGTTGGCGGGCAAGGGCGGCGGCCTTCCTACGGTACCTACGTACTCTTCTTCTGGCGTCTTCTTAGTCAGCATTCGCATCAGTATTCCTCTCACGCACCGCCTGGGAGTGAGTCATCTTTTTAACGGAATATTTTCTTGGAAGAACTTCCTATTGCTCTTGGCTAGTTCAGTGCCATGCCCGTTCTACGCGAGACGAGACATTTCGCAAGAGGAAGCAACATCAATCCGTGCTATGAAATAAATCGGACAGCCCCAATGGAAAAGGGCCTTACATGATATTGTTTAACCGAGTATCAAATCCGACACTTAAAATGTGGGAGACTTCCATGACTAGGGGACCTCTTCCTCCACGGATGGTGTGCTGCACCTAACGTATTCTCCACACCTACCCGAAGAAGGGGTTGCTGTTACTCATGAAAAAGCATCGTCATCGTAGAGATGGGAGCATAGACTCCTGAGATAGAAAGTCAACACAGCAGCCACACTAACCGCAATTGTTGCTGCATAGGTATTTTAGTTATGCAGCTATCTGTTGCAAGTTTTGTATCTATCTAACGCCCTGCGAGTAACCTCAAGGGCTTAGTTTCATTTGTGCAATAAGCGGTGCATGCTGGGTGGGAGCTCACACCGGCCTCATAAGGCCGTTTTACTCGGGGCACATAATTGCGCAGGTTAGAACTGCTTCAATTTCTCATTATGGCGTGAAATTGCGCGAATACACCTACGAAATTAGAACAGGGGCTATTAAGCCATCTCACGTCCATGCATTATCGCATACGTTCTAGCAATTCACCGCTTTGTATGACGCAATTTTAACTTAGCCTTCGTACACGTTCAGATTATGCAATTACGTGACTCGTGTGAAACGGCCTGAATAGGTATGAGGCGGTGTCTGGTAGATGTTTTTCACGACAATGAACTCGGCTCGGCGTAGTTTACCCCCTGCCAAACACCCCTGCGTTGACTGCCAGGGTATTGTGTAGATGCACCCACCCCCGCGTATTTCCTGTGGCCACACAAAGTGCAACTGGAGTGGTTCGCGCCAGTGCGGAAGGAAGACCGGCCGGCGTCCGCGCTGTACACGGCCGGGGGACCGGGAAGTGCCGGCGGGACGCATCTGGGGCAACCCCCGTTCCTCCTTTTTTTTGTATCTGCGCTGCCCCGGCACGCTCGACAGACTCCTCTCGATTCGACGGCGACACACTGCTCCCAATAGTCGGGTCTTATCGCCATCGGATCAAGAGAGTGCGGTGGCTCAGGTCGCGGAAAAATCCCTCGCTCGCGCGCCACGCCAGTCCCCACCCTCATGAATGGGTTCCCTCCACACGGTTTTTTTTTCGTCGTTTCCGCCTTTCGATGAGGCTCTGGAAAAAAAGTCTGGGAATCGTAGTTTTTCGCCTCCCTCTCTCCCCTGTAGAAATGTTGCCCGGATTTCGCGTCGCAGGTGACTGGGCATCGAAGCGCCCGAACATTACGCCCGTAAGTCAGGGACACGCGTGTCGGCACGTGTTGAGGTGACGCTTACCTAGTTTGTTTGTTGTAGTCATAAGTCCGAGGGAGATTGATGAGGAAATCAAGTATTATTTGAGTCCCTATTTTTTTTACTTTAACCTAACGTTACGTTAGATAAACGATGTTACTTGTCCATAGGACCCAATGTGTAAAACATATACATCTACATTATACCCTGCGAGCCACCTCTAGGATGTTTGGCAGGGGATGATCAATCACTAGCATTCAATTGGATTCCCACATGCACACCACACGGTCCAAAAACCGTTACGCGTAATAACAAATTGTACCACCACATTCAGCAAATGATCTCTGCTGTCGGTCGCCTCCTCCAAATACCATACCATACCAATTCAGAAACCTGAATAGCGTAGTAGTTTGCGAAATGGCCTGGAAAGCCAAAGATCCGCGGTTCGATTTCCGGTCTAGGGGAATTTTTATCGTGGCAATTCACGTATAAAAAGCAGTTAGTAATGCTTGGGAAAGTTTACGTCAGCCAGTCTCCGTAAAAACATTCGAAATCTTTTAATTTTATTTCCATGCATCACCAGTTTAAACGTCTGTAAAAATTTAATGTTCAAGTTCTTGGAAAAAAATGAGTCGAATAACTTTTTCGTTGAAACTGGTTGTGGAAAGAAGCAAAAAAAAGTGAATCAACATAAGTAAGTTTTATAATTATTGGGAGGTTATCTCTTTTACCTCACCGTAGATACGCATTTCGGCTGACCTTACATCCAGAATCTATAGAGTATCAACTATTCCTGAATAAAATAATCCGTTTTTATAACCCTTGCCAAGTGCCGCATAGAGGACGAGGTTATGGGTGCATTTGTAAAAAAAAAGTATAGGGAACACGTTTCCCTATTAAATTATGCACGCCGCTTTTTGAATTTATTCAGATTTTTTTTCTCTCGTGAATCCATTGTTATACCAAAGGTAGTCGTGATGTTTTTTTTTCCTTCATCTCTGAGCTTAGTTATGAAGGTGTATCTTCCTGTCTTCCATCCTCATGGTCCCATTTTCTGGGCAATATCTCGCGGGCTACCCTTTCGGGGTTGTTCATGGCGGAATGGGACAGGAAATGGGCCGATACGGCGGGAACCCCGGAAGGTGGGTAAACCAGTGTTTATTTTGTCAACGCCTCAACGCGTTGGGGGAGTGCAATCACCCGAGGCGGCGAGCCACGAAATATGGCGGTACAAAATCCTTTTTGAAGTGAGCAACTCCGAAATTCGCCAGTGCACGGAAATCTGTGTGCATTCACAAAGGGGAATTTCACCACGGCGCGAAATCTATTTGCATTCACAAAGGGGGACTTCGTAGAAATGTGTCGCTCGATGACGCGTCGGCTCGTTGCGAATAGGTGTGGCTGGTGACAATTTAATTTTCATTCGGCGTGCGAGCGGATTGCGGTTTAACGAAGAATGCGTCATAATTTCTCTCCCAAATCCAGTCACAGTTCACCGAATCGTTGATATTCCACAGTTGCAAGTTGTGCTCACCACAGGTTAAATCATGCCAGCTTTAAATTGAACTTGCCTGTTCTGCTACACTGTGTGCATGTGATAGTGATTCCAACTTTTGTAACAGTAAAATAGCTCTTTATCTATAAAGTAGAAATTAGTTTTGATATTCTAGAAAGATTATATTTTGATGGTGGCGTAGGATTTAAAAAGCTTCACGAGGTATCAGAATCTCTCTGCCAAATTTTATATCCATTCCATCAGTAATTTTTGACTGCGGAATGAAATCATCTGCGGTAATTTACTAGAAATCCTCGCATCGTGATTGAAAGTTTGGACTAATACCACTGCAATTGGCTAAAATTTGAATTGTAAGGATTATAGACGTTTACTTGTCCAAGAACAAGTTCTACGGAACATTGATTGTTCGAAGCGTAGCTTTGTGAAAGCGATTCATTATTAAAATTAAAAAGAAGAACTTGGTGCTTTCACATGAATATTTATTCATACATTTACACGACCATGGTTTCAACGTTAGACGTCATCATCAGGTGAAACACATGATAAGTATCACGAAAATGTAAGTAAAAAAATACAATTCTGTAAATGGTGATAAAAATTAATTATGTTGTTGTGATACATAAAGCAGGCAATGAAGGATTTAAAACAGAAGAACTATATAGCTGTTAATAGATTATCCTATAGGTGCATTGAGTGGAGAATGGCGTCAAACCAATCTAAGGATTGATGGGGAAATAGGGGAAAAATCAAAATATTGATCCTCGTGAGGGAGTCTACCCTTAGCTTTTAATACCTCGTGGAATCAAAAAGCATTATAAATCGTCATACAATTTTCTCGAGTACACACGATAAGATTTGGATTCGCATCTCCGCGATCCACGACTGCACTGAGTCACGAACGACGCCGGTGAAGGTGAGCAAGTTAAATGACGAATCGCTTCCTCAGGGGAGTGAATTCTTTGCGCCACGCCCCTCTCCGCAAAGTTTCAGCTGCGAAATTGGTGTCTGCGACGGGTCCGATCCGTTACTCACACGTGGCTCACGATGCACATTCGTCGGCAGGAAATAATCGGCATAGTCTGCACAGTCGTGACGTACCTATCTGAACTCGGGTCTTCATTTCGCGGCCTGGTGTCTTCTTCTGCTCGTAGTGGCGCGACGATGTTCCTTATATCTCATGAAGATCCCGTTTCAAGTTGTTGGAAGGCATCTGCGTACGTGCTTGTGCGTTGAATCGTGACGTGGATGCAGCTCGGGGAAGTGAATAAACTTTTTTAGTTGCGTCCCTTCTGTAATTTTCCAGTGTGGTGGAAAAAAAGTAATCGCAGGCTTGTGCTCAGCGATAATGTTATGTTTCTATTGGATTAAGATAATGAAATATATGATTTTCTAAATTTCGTTTGCAACTTTCTAACTCCAAACTTTTAGTCTTCTGATCTACACCTAGATAATACCCTTCGAGCCACCTTATGATGCGAACCTCAGGTAGTTTGGCAGGAGTTGACCAATCACCATTATGCAAAAGGACCCCCACATCCACACCGTACAGTGTGTAGTGCACTAATATAATGCTAATGGCCGCTGGGGATCCATATATGATGATTAGTTACAATTTTATATTGATAGGATTTCAGAAGGTTGCAATAGAGGAAATAATTACGTTTATAATATTGTATTCCGAAACAAAATATTGGAAATGTATTGTATTTCATTTTTCGGAGGATGGATTGTTTTTTTTTAAATAAACGATTTATATTTTATCAAAATGTTCTCTTCTATTTAATTTAACCATTTACAGACTTTCAGAATTAAAAAATTAAATCGATTAATTTTAGTCGTATTTTTTGCATCTTCATCACCATGCCCACAAATAGTAAAGGTGAAGCATCAATTTTCTCTGTTCAATTCATCGTTTGTGCTAAAAAAAAATTGCTGTCCCTGAAAATTCTTTTCACTAAACAGCGAAAGATACCCTAAAAGAGACGTTTTTATTTAAAAAATAAACCAAACCACCGAAAAATGGAAACTGTGACGAACGAATATTGGTCAAGACAAGAAACATCGCATATAGGAAAAAAAAATGTTATGCCGCACAGAAATAATCAACTGCAGTAAATGAAAAAAATACGTTTGGGAAATAAAAAAAACTTGTTTGTTAATGTTGAACCAACGGTTTAGTACCTCATGTCTTTTTATTACAGTTTAATAGCAGACACCTACATATTTTATAGCTAGTCTTCAATGAATTGTTCCTCGAATTATATGCTGTGCACTATTGCGGTATCCTTATTTATCTGTTCACTATCGAATATGTCGTCGAAAATCTTGGTAAGTACTCATGTGAGCAAATCGTAGAAGTTTCTATTATTTACTTATCATTAAGAGCACAAAACCACACCCGCAAAAGTCATTCAAAACCACGGAAAAGTGGACAATCGCCGTATCTAATGGTTATAGGGAAGAGTTCCGCCTTTTCGTACGAGATATTTCGGCCGAGTAATATGCATGGATGGAACGGTGTAGGAATGTGTACCTATTTTGACCTACCCCTCTCACGTCGTTTATGATCCTAGATGCCATCATAAACGGTTGAGTTTTTTCCCGGATGAATATGCTTTGCCTTTGCTATCCTTACCGTTGCCTGACAACGAATGGAGTGATGATGTTTGCACTCCTGCCATTCTACTATGTCGTATGTTGTATCCATTAACGCATATCACGGCAATGCGTAGTCCCCTTGATCTGGTCCTCGAACTGAGGAATCACCTCTGCATCCATGCATGTTTATGTTCGGATGTCCAAATGTTGTTCGTCGTCATGGAGGTTGTAACCTTTTCCTTTGTGCCCTTCCTACATCTTTTGATTCTCTCATTTGACCTCAAAGCCATAGTCATCAATCCGTGCATTCTCTCATTCAATTACATACTGCTATGGCCCTTGTAGTATTCCTTCCATTTGTTCATATAGCACTGATCTGGAAGAATTCACGCCTATTTAAGGGAGGAAGTCTTTAATCATTTCTTATGGTTTATTAAATTTAATTGTGAATTGAAAATTAAAAATATATGGATTAGAGTATTGGGTCTGACTTTAAGAAACATCCGCCGACCTTTTCGTAGGAATATATTAGAAATGTCGTATAATTGCTAAGAGAATTTTTTGTGATGAGGTCCAATCGAATAAAACTATTGTATGTAATTCATCTAGCGATGTTTTGTAATTGAAGATGCTTCGTTCGTAAATTTGGTCGTATCTGGTGAGCAATGCGATATTGGTTCGTGAAAAGAGATGTGATTTAAAAATGAAGATACAAATATTTTTCATGCCAAAAAATATATGGAATTTATATTGTGTACTTATACGTTAGTCTTCCAAAGTATTTGGCTGCAGTTACAGATGCTTTGTGAAGGAGAAGGTCATACTCTTTTCCCGCATGGCGAATTACGATATCAGGATAAAAATTAAAATAATTTTAGCGAAAGCAAAATGAACGCCTTGTATTGCCATACGTAAATCTCTTAAAATATTCGGTTGTGGTGAAAGATTTCGTTTTTAAGTAAAGTTGATCAAAATGCAATGAATGCTGAAGCAAGTGAAAAAGAGTTTTTTTTTCCTTTTCCTGCATGTCGTGCTGTAATATGTCACATTTCCGCAAGCCCCGTTATAACATGGGTGCCTTGTGGGATGAGAGGCCGCAGTCACGTTGAAGCTCTCGTTGAAGTGATTTTTTTTACCTTTGTTCATTTTTAACCGATGGGTCAGTCCCGCGCCGCCGTGGGGGTATTCAATCTGGAGGCTCCGGTGTAGGGGGCATAATTTTCCAGGCCAGATGTGTGGCCGTGAACCCAATTATCGGTATAACGGTCCCTTTAATATCCGTGACATTTTGCACCTGCCCATTCTGTGTATATATATTTAGATCCCTCACGGTCGACTCGCTCCTATCCGCTGAAATAAATGGTATTTTAAGGCTGCTTTCACAATTATCGATCCTTCTCTCTCTTTTTTTTACTTCCTGTGCTCATCATTTATTTATTTTATCCGGCGCGATTTTATTTTTCTGGAGTGCCCTGAAATTGCCACAGGCGTTTGCGAAAGTGATTTTTTTAAATACTTTTTTATTCCTCCCTTTTAACTCCAAAGTTTCCGTTGGAAAGTAAAAGTCAATCGAATCCATTAGTAGATCGTGTTTGACTACATAGTTTGCTCGAATATTGAATTTTTATCGATGTGCCATTAATATGAGTTTGTTTATATTCGCTTCGGTTAAAATATTTTAGGGGGATTTATTTTGAATGACCATAAATTGAATGTTTCTGTTATTTAAAGAAGGCATTACAATGTTTCCACAGGATTTATTCGAACGCGAGGCGTTTCGTTGTTACAATAACAACATTATGGCAACGAAACGCGTAGTCTTATACTGCAATGTCTTATTTAACTAGTGATAAGAACTTCCACCACATCATGCCGCAAATTATAAAAGATATTTAACTCAAGCATGTCCTAATTGTAAATGAAAATGCTATGGTCAATATATGATATTGAATTAAATCAGAAATTATTTCACACAACAAATGCTAGCATGGAGCCCATATGCCCGATCACGAATCTTCCATTTGCGTTCCATTGTGATTTTTTCTTGGATTGCTTCCACCTTCTTATGCTTGCGGGTACCTAGCTAGCGGGGTAATGTAGCGTCACCTTATCCCTAGTTTTTTTTCAGGTTTTCTACAGGCTTATAATGTATCCAAATCATTTTGTAAGGAGCTGACACAACGTTTTAACACTGCTAAATAATCACTGATTAATGATTTTGGAGATGGATTGCTCACTGTTTCCTCGCCTTACTTCTGTTTCACACCACTTCTGCAAACTTCTCAAATCCAAAATCTCAAAATGTACTAATGTGTTTTTCATGTCCTACGATGTTTTTTACCAGATGATGGCTGTTTGAGCCGGAACGCGTCGTGAGCAATGAAATAATCGTAGGAAATTCTAATATTTTTTTATAAAATAGCAGTTTTGTGTTTTAAAGTGCATATTTCAAGATCATTCAAACGTTCGGGATAAAACACCCTTGGCGTTATTAGAGGGAGTATGTTAGCTCTGCAGCACAGCATTGAAATACTCAAAGATGGGTCCCCATGTTAAAAATCCTGGATTAAGCCTTTGGGCACCCCCGCTCAAAAATTCTTGGTGGTCCAGGGTAAGATATAGTATACCCTGAATATGTGAACTTCACCGAACTGTAACTTACTATTACTAGTAATTTATAGTGAGCTCTACTCTCCCCTACTAAAACAACCTTCGGATCGAATCCCTGAGCGAGTGATTTTTATTGGAATTTGTTGACACAAGACAGAAGCTGAGTTTTTACAACTTACAGAGGATGGGAGAAACTTAGGTGCCATTTTTTGCACCCCAGGAATTGAATTTGTTGTGGAGACACATGATCTCAGTCTTCCAATCGATCAACCAACACATTTCTCAGCTTCTATTTTCATGTTTCCTTATGAGTGGATATTTTCTTATTTGATTCTGAATGCTCTCCTCCTCATCCAGTATACAGATATGGAGCGTCGTGGGCTCTCTTGTAATCAGGGGCTAATTGCTTGGAATGTGCTGACTCGGCCGTATCCGTCGCACATGGGTAGATTCCGTCCCACCTCCTCGTTCACAAGAGCATCCGCAGCTGAGAGGACAACAGTTTCGGCATCGTTGCCCCTATCCATTAGCATACCTATTTCATGGGCTGTGTGGATGCTTGGAGAATAATCACGGATGTTGATTCCGCTTAAAATTACACAATCTTGCTTTCGCCTGCGGTTGAACGCAAACTGTATGCCGTTGACTTCGACATTTGGACTCACAGATCACACCCCCATCAGTGTGTTTCGTTGTAAGTCATGTTGTATGCTAGTTTCACTTACTTCGTTAAAAATGGATGGCCTCGGTGGCGGCGGGGTGAAGTCCTCGCTTGATATGTAAGAGGTGGGTTCGAGTCCTGCCTGGCTAGGTTTCCCCAATCCATAGCATGGCTGTTCGTGCACATGTTATTGTTGAAATCTTTAATAAATCCCGTTGTTAAAGGCCAATATGTGCTGTGTTCGGTGGTACAAAAGTGAATAAATAAAATAGGGAGTTATTAAAAAAAAATTTAACAGGAGCATGACAATCCGCAATAAAGTTTTATTTTTTTATTTTACCGGAATAATTAATCTGAAAGAATAAAAGTTATTTCAGCATTGCTTCATAAATTATCATTGAGTGTTAGATTAAGGAGGTTCAAAGTTTTTTTATAGCATAGGTTATACACTTCGGGAGTATCAATTAGATGCGTCGTATATACCTTTGGACTTCGAATTGAGAAATCGGAGAGCATACGAGAATAGGGATAAGATTTTCAAGTGGTGGTGCCCGAGATAAGTCGTGGGAAACGTACGGTACGATGATGAAAAAAATACCTTTTTTGGATGATGTCAGTTATACCCCGAACTTCAAAATTCACATTTTTCCCTAGAAATAGCGAAAAGTTTTGAAATTTTAGCCTCCTCGACGTTGCGAATGGTAACTTATCTGACTTGAAGTAATATTCTTTACCAACTGGTGAGAGACTATTTCGAGGACATTAAATTAAGGAGTTTTAATATTTTTCACTTCAGCTACACAATGTGGGAGTGTACTTTTCTGTAGCCATCAAGTATTTTCGTTTTTGATTCCTGAAATGAGTGATTTCGTATGTACTTTATTTTCCTCCCGCTATATGACTCCTGCAAAATATTTCCAACTTTCTGGAGAAATTGTTTTTAATTATTCAAGTTAGAAGAAAGTGTGAATCGAGTGTCTTTGTGGATCATCGTTTTTGCTCGTTTAGGTTCTCTTTTTCCAGCCTTTATATCAACTCACCAACCTGTCTGTTTGTTTGTCTGTTTGTTTGTCTGGTACAAATCTTGTAACTCAAATTTGACTCACTTCCTGTGAAGCAAAAACGCTGAAATTTTGCACACTTCTTCATTTCCGATGACAATACATGAAAATATAACTTTTTCTCTCCAACCCCCCTTTAACCACCCCCCAGTCAACCCCCCCCAAAACATGTTTTTGATCTAAGAAGTTCCAAATGGTCGATTTTCGTGTTTCGTGGCATTTTTAACATAGGGGTAGGCATTTAAAAGCATAGGGGTGGCATTTTGAAACATAGGGGGCTTACCATTCACTGAAAATTTAATAAATATAGTGACTTTTTTAATACGTCACTTTTGGTTTTTCGGGGTCACTGAGTTTTTTTGCTTTGTGTCATATATAAACGTTGCTCATCCCCTGTAATCTAAATATAAAGGCTGGTTTAAAAAAAAAAAATTTATAAGAGCTTATTTTCATCTGTCGAACTCTTGGCACCAGTGGGGTAGCCATGAATTTCGTTCTGGGGGAGGGTGGGTCCAAAATCACGGGGAAATTTTTTGACAAACATGGTCGTAGGAGATTTTTAAACTAATTTAAGCCCGGCCTTGAATTAAATTTTAAATTTTATTAATGAAATTAATAAATAATAATAATAAAAATTTAGCTGAATACATTTTTAAAGTACATGAGAACAAAATTGAATTTCATCGCTAGCCTCGGTGGCGATGGGGTAACGTCCTCGCCTGCCAAACAAAAGGTCGCGGGTTCGACCTACCCGCCTGGGTAGGTTGCCCCTGTCCAGGGCATGGATGTTCGTGTACGTTTACTTGTTAAATTTGTTGAATACCCCGTTATAAAAATGGCCAATATGAGCTGTATTCGGTGGTTTGAGAATTAAATAATTAATAATTAAAGGAAACCATTTTCACAATAAATATCTTCATTTGTCAAGGAAATATTTAGTAAATTCATGATTTTTCAATATTTGTTCTCTTTTATGAAGCAAAGTAATTCTGTTTTTATATTTCGGGGGGAGGGGGGGTTGGTTCGGATCCCCCGGATATTCCCCATGGCTACTCTACCGCTTAACACTGTTTCTATCCAAAGAGAGATTTTATTTAAATGTCCCACCAATTAGTAATGCTGGAACGGGGTTGTTTCTCGGATGTTCCCCGAATATGCTTTACTCTGAATATATGTGCGGGTACGTTGGCGGTCCGTTCTCGTTGAATTAATTCGATTCGGATCGTGAAAATTTCAAAATACTACATCCCGACTTGAGCGCCTCCCCGAAAGGAGTCCGCGCGGGTGGCAGGTGAATGAATCGAATCAGCGTCGCCAACACTTGAAAAATTAACTCGCGTGCGTCGACATGGTGATTGCCGGGTACTGGGTCAGGGAGCCATTTCCTCGACATGAACCTTCGTCGTGTCACGTGGATGGGCTTTTGAGTGACTTGTCCTTCCATTCATGTCCTGCGTGTCCTCGTACTCTGTTAGTTGAGCGGGTCGTGATGCAGTTAACGCGTGTCCGAATCAACCAATTAGGTCCCTAAATGCTCCCTCTTGATCGAGGTAATCAGGTTGAAACATGCCCGAAATTATTTCCTCTCCTTTAGGCACGAAGGGTTTCTTCGTCTGATGTCATTGTCGCCTGCTAAAGTGGGCCCTTTCGTGACGATTCAGTGTAAATCAGTGGGCATTCGTATATGATGTCGTTTGTATGATGTCATCCCTCTTCAGTCCGAGGAAACCAATTATAATGCGGAGCTAGGAAATGCTGCCTTAGTGCTCTGGATTGAACAATAATCTACCAGCCCCTGTGGCGTTGGGGTGGAAGTTCTCTCCTACTAGCTTTTGGGGCTCTCTCTTCTGCTTGGGTTGGTCAATCTCACGGACGACATGACCTAGAGCCTTAGGAGTTCTATCCCCGTAAATTCGTCGCTAAGTCTATTTCACATCTGGTTCTCATTGGTTGAGGAGTAATAAATATAATTACCAGTCCTATTATACACTTTCATGCTGACAGCTTCAGCCTGGGTCCCCATCTACGTACCATAACAGCGTACTCATCTGGTGAATTTTAGGCTGTAATCAGCTTGACCGCTGGAGCCCGGAGGTTTTCGCTAGTGAGATGCGTAAGCCTAGCGGATATAAAGTTTTTTGGCCTATCTTTGAGATTTTCGAGGTGTTGACGCCGAAATGACGTCATTTTCCTTGGTTGGAAAATGTCAATCCCTAAAAGGGTAGGGCCCCAACTCTTCGAGTGTAAATTTGGTGCTACTGAAGACCTTATTTTATTCAGAAGTGATTGCTATTATTATATTCTGCTCCCTTCTCGAATTGAAGCTTTCTTCGAAGTCAGGGGATCGTTGTTCTGTAGTAGTAGGCATAAACCCCATTCTCATGACCCGAATTCGAATAGTTGAAAAAGTGGTTCACGTTGGAAATTTCGATCTAATCTTATTGTTAAGTTTTTTGGGAGTTTTTCAAGTCTCTGCTTAGAATGCGCTGTAAAACTGGAATCTTCTTAGAAGGTTTATGTAACGAGAATGCTGTGTATTTTAGTTAAAATTTCACTTCCTCCTGAACAAGCCAAGTTCGTTTGCGCTGTACGTACCATGTGGATATAGATGTTATTCGTCTCCGTCGATCACGGTTTCGGCGCTGAATTCCCCGTATTATTTTGTTAAGGTTTGGTGAATGATAATTACGGTATTAATTTCAGCTTTTGCCCTATTTAAGTCAAAAAAAAATTATTCCTTTCACTACCCGTGTGCATACACAGTAAGAATTGTTTCCTGCTGTACAGCATGGACTTGGTACGGGAACAAATTGCATTTCTGATTTCTGTACTCATTAATCGTCCATTTTTGCAAGCTTATATAAGCTATGTTAAAGCCAAAACGTACTAGCCGGAATCCTCTTCTGAAAATCTGTTTCCTTCCTTTACATTCTATCGTCTATATCGTGTTGGCTGGCGGTTATACCCTCCCGTCTCTGACCAAGTCGGTGGTTTGTATCTTGGCTGCGTAGGTGTGCAGGGAACGAATCCAAAAAAACCATCTGTCGTCCCAATTGGGACTCATCTACAACATAATGGCGGTATGCCGGAAAACCCACTTCTGCCCTCGGAAGAAGGTATAACCACGTATATAACTCGAGAGGCTTTCCTCGACTTCCCGTACTCAGTTTTTTTCTCTCTCTCTTCACGGAATGAGGTATGAAAAAAGTTTAGTTCTGTTCCTCGCCCGGGGGGTTAAAACGATAAAAACAGAGTCACATGGGCGTTCGCGTGAGGCAGTCCAAAACTACGCCCGTGAGAGGTCACTAATCTCTCGGATAGAGGCACCTGCCGTACCCGCCCGCCTCCTCATCCCTTGCCTTCCCTTCCTCCCACACTCCGCGGAGAAAAAAAACGCCTCTTCCCTCGTATTCCCCGGCGACGCCTTTTTTGTGTGCCCCCCTGCCATCCGGCTGTGCCTCCTCGGAAGGTTTTCAGATGTGTTGCAGGCACCAACTACTGGGAGCCTTTGTCAAGTGTGCGTAAGAAACTGTCTCTGGCGCGTAGCTCCATGGAAATCCTCTCATAACTTTTTATGAACGTTAAAATAAACTTTGTTAATTTCCAGACTTCACTACCGATTTACCGAAAGGGGAGTTGTAATTTATTAAAGAACTTTATTGTGCAAGCATCCACATCTACATAATACCCTGCGAGTCACCTCTAGGATGTTTGGTTGGGAGTAATCAAATACCAGCATGCAGTATACAAGAGGATTACCTCATGCACACCACACGGTCGTAAAAATAATAGGCACACTAACAATTTATACTTCCACATTCATGCTAAGACAAAACTTGCCAGCTACTTATGAATGAAAGCCTTTGAAGCTAGAATATGCAAAAAAAAATACTGTTAAAAATGGTAGGAAAATTCAGAAACATGCATGAAGTCAACTAGCCTATTAGTAAGTCCTAACTCTGCCGTTATAGTCTCTTACCGGTCGTGGAAAAAGCAACATTCGGGATCTATCTGTTCTACAGAGTATCTCGCTATAATTTTTATGAACGCTAAACTTTCTTTATTTCCAGACTTCACTACCAATTTACAGAAAAGGGAGTGGTCATTTTCACGTGAACTTCATTGTGCAAGCAGGAAGGAGATGCGAAAGAATCATGAAATAACATCACATGACGCATTCGTAGTATTATCAAAATATTTGCTTAGAGGAGGGCATTGATTTGACTTCGATCCAATTTTGACATTACTCTTTCTCTTAGTTTGAGGCCTTGTATTTTGCTTGACTATACGTTTGAGGATGGTTGAAATAAAGCTTTTAATTTTACATTAAATAAACTCTGAAATTAACTAGTTTTTAAGTATTTAGCACATCTGCGAAACTGATAGTTTGTTAAGCTTTTATCATTCCTGAAAATATATGTGCAATTAATTTTTATTTCATGTGAAATCACTAAGTTTTTATTATTTCGTCACGAAGCAATGTTACGAAGGCGCGACGCAATCATCCTTTTCAAAGGAGGATTCGTCTCAAGCGTTACTTGGTGGAAAATCTTTCTTCATATGGACTTCCCAAAGAAATGGATTGTGTGATTTAGTTTGATAATCGTGACCAGAAAAATTGCCGAAAGGGAGAAGAATTCGTAACAAGAATGAAATAACTTGTGATTATGAGCTTACTTCGTATTTTATGATTTGATGATGCACCTTCATTCCAAGAATTTTTTTGGATGAATTTCGTTGGCACTTATTGCTGTTACTCATTTGCATGAGGAATGGCTTTTATGATAGCCGTAATTATTATGTTGAAAAATGTATAACTTACTCTCAAAGAAGAGAAAGCTTAGCAGGAAACACTAAAACAGATAATGTTTCCATAAATTAGAGCATATGGCCATATCGGTGAGCCAGAACTATTAATGAAATTTCTTAATTGTTAGGAGAAATAGCTTTAACGATTGCACTTCTTTATCAGGCACGTAGCCAAGAGGGAGAGGTTAGCGGGCTTCGGCCCCCCCCCCCGAATATTTTTGTCTTTCGGCGACTACCCGCGATACATCTGCTGAGGAGACCACCAATTCATCCTCTGACCCTCCATATTTCGATTTAGTTATATTTCATAATGTCTCCCTACACGTAACAATGAATTGAACTTTCAGCTTAATTCAACCGAAATAAATAGCTGAATTAATGAAATGTATGCTTTTCTGCTGCGTGTGAATTGAAAACAAAACGTCAGTATATGCAATCCGCATACCTCCTTAGCACCCCCGAAGACTTGGTCGTTACGTGGATTACTTAAAGCAGGTTTACCGTAATTTTATGTAGTTTCATGCAAAGCGACGGTTTAATTTTTGTTTAAAACAGTTTCAGTGTGAGAGATAGAGTCTCTCTAATATAGGAATGCCCTAAATTTTCGGGAGTTGATTCTAAAATACTAATCTTTGGGCGTTAATCGCGGCTTTAATACCATCAGGTCAGTCACCGTTTTGCCCAGTGTGAGCAGGGAGCGTCCACAGTCCAGAAAGAAAAGTTCGTTCACACTGCTTACTTGGAAAAAGTCTTTCAGAGTCGCAAAAGTGACGCAAGCTCTCCGTCTCGTTTGTGTGCAAGACCGTGCTGCATTTTTTTTTCAGCCAAATGTTTCCGCAGCGAGCACCATTAATGGTCGGGGATTCATGTGAAAAAAAATTACGTTCTGTGGAGCGCTGTGAAGAAGTTAAGAAAAATTTTCAAAGCTTCCCGTAGGCAAAAGATTGCATTTGGATTACGTAGTCATTTTTTCTCTTCCGAGCCTCGGCGATCGAAGTCAAAAGAAAGCTCTCCTCGTCGAGAAGGCATTCTTATTTTAATTTTAATCGCTTGGCCTTTACATTTTCTTTCATTTGGTGAGAGATCGAGATTTTTATAACCGTACTCGTGATTAAAGTTCTAGCGATATCGTGGTTATGCCGGAGGATGGGTTTGCATCGAAGAACTTAGTCTGGAAAGGTTCCATAGTCAAAGACTTGGCGACCTCATCCAGTATCTTTCTCATTGATATATCAACTGTGTTTTTATGTGTCTGTGACTAATCCACCCATTCGTTGAGTCATACAGCTGGAGTTTCCCTTTCATGTGCTACTTAATCGCGTCGAATTAGATCATCATATGCGAAGCTATTTTGTTGAATATTATTTTTGTAAATAGATAAAATTGCATCGCTAAATATTTAGTTTTTTTGGTAATTATATCATATTTAGCGACGAGTATGGGCGAGCTCCATATCGTGTGGAGTCATTCTTTACCACACATTTCAAGTATCAAGTGGCCTAAGATTAAATTTTATTATTGATATAAGTAGTACCTTGGAAGGAGATGTACAGAATGACCAAGATTATCCTATTGCATTGGCTCTGAAAACTATGGATATGTAATGGATGAATAATAATTAATTAAAACTACAACTCGTTTTTTGGTCGGATTAATTTAGCTAGCCTAGTTGTTATTCAGCGGATATTTACAATTCTCCTGAGAAATATTATATTCTGCAGCGAGCAACATTAATAAGAAATAAAATATTTGCCTTGCTCTATTTAATTGATAAGAGATGAAAATTGTGAAAGAAGCTCAATTGCCACATAGGTATTCATTTTAGGTGTTTATTTGCCATGACTTCATTCTCAAAGCAGAAAATTATTTCCTTTTAGATTAAATATGTTTTCTGAGTTCCTTCCCTTCGCTTGTAGCACTGGATGCCTGCATTTTCGGGAATGCTATACATGAGCCGAATTTTGGAATCTGGTGCACGAATTTAGGTATTCATGATATTTCCTGGAAATGAAAGAAATGGACAAGCGAAGATGGAATGTACCCTGTGCTCTTGCAAATTTCATGCTCGTCGAATTCTTGTTCATTGGTTTGGGGCAATGCTTCCCTCGCAGGAAGTTCGCCAATACGATTTATCAAAATTTCAGACTTGTAATTTGACAGGGAGTTGATTAAAATTCATTCCCCCCGCGTCTTTTCATGTGTTGAGCTGTCAAAAATAATTGCTATACACAGCGAAAAACAAAGGGGCAAAGATAGTTTCCAGATGTAAATCCAAGAAATAATGTAGGATTAGACTTAAGAGGACGCATCGCAACGAGTTACTACATTTCAACCTTACATTAACTATTTATCGAGTTATGGTGGAACACTGTACCTAAATAAATTCAGTATACTTTTTTATTTTGTTCTGTCCATAATATATTTAGTATTTCCTCGCCCAGATCTGAAATTCAACAATATTTGTCATTGCCTCTGCCTTAAAACTGGTACCATGAAAGTAATGAAATTAATTGCACAGTATTGTGCAGTTTTAAGGCCGTTTTACACGGGGCACAATCTGACGTGTGTACTAAGGCCCAGTCAAAATTGCGTCGTGTAAAGCGGTGAATTGCTAGAACACTTGCGAGAATCCGTGGACGTGAGATGACGAAATAGCCCCTGTTCTAATTTCGTTAATGCATTCGCGCAATTCAACGCCATTTTAGAAATGAATGCAGTTCTAACCTGCGCAATTCCGTGACCCGTGTAAAACGGCCTTTATTTTGAAAAAGGTGACATTGAATCTTTCAATCTCGTAACTTATCATCATCTTCCGTCTTTCAATGAATCGCAGTTTCGGATCCGAGTATCTTCAAGGAAATTACTGCTTTCATTTCTCAAATTTATATTAAGTGAACATATGATGATAAATCAAGTTTTAAATTAGCTATATAGCCCGCTAAAAGGCAAAACATGACCGCCTGAGATGGAGTGATGCACCCTCTTAATGCCTCTACGTCGAATTTCAAAGTCTCAGTTCATTAAAGCAGCCGTGGCTTGTTTTTGCCACTCTCATCCTACTCGATCTGTGATGCTATTCCTCCAACGGTCTATTACCCTTTCCTATCTGGCAGTAAATATTTTACCCTATGACGAGTGGAGCTGCAGCCGTTGCGTCCCAGTTTCGAATATGGACGTGGATATATATATATCGGAGACTCGAGGCTGGAAATCGTTCTTTTTTTATGAGGGCCATAGAATTTCTGGGAAACCTTTCACGGAACCATGAGGGTTTTCCCGGAGAAAGGGGCTCAACCCCCGGGATGTGATGTGATATCCTCATGAAGCAGGGCTCAGGTTTTGTTCAGTCGGGATTATGAGAGCTTCGAGAACTCCGCATTCACCCATCAAACCAACCCAGGGATGATTGATGACCACATATAATTTTTTTTAAGTGTCCCGATCCGACGGGTAGACTCAATTCTCTCAATACTAGAAGAAACTGCGCTTTCGTCTCTAGTGCTTTGAAGACGATGATTACAAATCGTTAGGATGGTATGAAATTAATAATATTAAGTATTCGAAGGCAGCGGTCAAATGTTGGGCGTGGTCGTATCAGTTCTCCTCTAATAAATAAAGAGTAATTAACATTCATCGTCGTGGACTCATTGGTCCTTTAGACATTGATGAATGAACAACAACAAAAAATGCTGCTCAAAGATACTGAATAAATGTGTAAGTAATACAACTTAGAGTGAATGAGAATATGTATATAATATTACATAATGGATAAAAGCAGGTGAAAGACGAGCCTATTTTACTCTCATAAGGGGTATACTCAATTCTCTCAAAATACAAGGAAACTGCGCTCCAGTACTTCGAAGCTGATGAAGAAAAATCATTAGGATAGCATGAAATTAATAATAATAAGTATTCCGAGGCAGCGGTCAAATGTTGGGCGTGGTCGTATCAGTTCTCCTCTAATAAATAAAGGGTAATAAACATTAATTGTCGTGGACTCATTCACCCTTTTGACATTGATAAATGAACAACGGAAAAAAATACAACTCAAGGATCCCGAATAAATGTGTTGGTGATATTACACAGAGTGAATGATAATGTGTAAGTAATATTACATAATGGCTTAATGTACGTGAAATACTTGTCTATCTCACCCTAATAACGGCATAAAAAATTCTAAATTCTGGATTTACGCGTTATTTGTTCAAAACATTTGTCTTTATAAGAGATGTACTACAACGTATGTCTATTAAGGGTTTATAACGTTGAAAATTGTTGTTCTTAAAAATTATATGTTATGCAAATAAAAATTTCAACAAAGCATAATCATTTTTCACGCGCGTGATTCGAATAACTTCTTGTTAAAATATTTCTTGGAGTTAAAAAAAAATAATAATAACTTAATCGTTGCGGGATTCATTCTCCAAATTGGGAAGGAAACTCAATTTTTCCTCCAGTACTACTTACTGGTAGTACGACCTTTAATAAGATCCATACAATTCCTTAGTATTAGAGTATGTTTAATTACTTCGATCTGACATTCGAGAATATTTGACGTACTGCCTTAAAACTGGTACCATAAAGAAGTGAAAATAATTACACACTATAGTGCAGTCTCATATTGAAAAAGGAGACTGCGCATCTTTAAATCTCGTAACTTATCATTATTTTCCATCTTTTAATGAATCGCGATTTCGGATCCAAGTAAAAGAGCTCATCATGTATACATGTCTACCATCCAAATTACAAAGATATTACAAATTGTCAAATTAATTAAACTAAATCAAATCTTAGAACTTCCTCTTTTCCTTGGTGTAAATCTTCTTCATTTTGGATTTGTACTCGAATAAATACGAAGTTATGAAAATGGGTCCGTCATTCAGAATAATCCTTCATTTCGGACACAATTGTGTTTCGTACGGATCAGAATCCAATCCTTCCGATGCCACCAGAATCTCATTCGCTGTGAGAGCAGAAACGAGACGAGGCGATCATTCTAGAGTTGAGGTAATATTCGTGACGATTGCGCAGTGCTATCTGTGGGATTGGCGTGAAAAAATTTTGAGCTAGTCGGAGCTACAGTGGAGTGAGAGAAGCGAATGGAGTGCCGGATGAAACCTTAGCGCCTCCCGCCCTCCCCCCTCCCTGTTCCTATGGCAGCCGTAATGAACTGGCCCAAATGGGCGGATTATTGCGCTTGAGTTGTTCTCCGAAACGCTTTCCCGGCTAGGACTGCAAGGCGTTTAGACAGGACTGTAATAATGCTCCTCTTACCATGGTCTTGATGGAAAGAAAATTTGGGATCGTCACGGGTTAACTTTTTGAATAATTAGCTAGAGCATGCTGTTGGGGGATAGTGTTTAAGAGACCATTACTTAAACTTGATTGTTTCTGGCTTTACCTTGTGAAAATCCATTCTGAACAATAAAAGTTATGGTACCTTTTCAAACGATTTATTCAATACGACCGGTTTCGTCGCAGAGGCGACATCATCAGGTACAGAAATCGTTATATTAAACAACAACAAAATAACTGTTAATATAACGATTTCTTTACCTGATGATGTCACCTCTGCGACGAAACCGGTCGTATTGAATAAATAGTGTGAAAAGGTACCATAACTTATATTGTTCAGACCATTACTTGCTTTCATTAGCCTAATGAAGCTTTAATTATTTTTTGAATTCAGTGTATGAAGGTTTTAGGTACAACCCTTCAACCAAATTTATTTTATTGCCAATTGTGATAGCGTGTGAATGTATGAGAGGGCAAAATTCAGCCACCAACGGGTCTCTGTATCTAGATCATTTGCGTGTCATACCATAAGCCACTTCTAATACGACGTTTAAGGATATGTTCAATATTATCCCACTCCGTTGATGATTTCGGGTTCGGAAGTTGATGTCAAAATGCGCTGTTTATCAAATACGATCCCTCTATTTTTTTAAGTTTTCGGCGTCAAGGAGGTTGCTCCGCCTGATTTAAATTTAATGAATATTTCAAAATATGGTCTTGTAATAGCGACTCTTGGACATGAAGGCCGCAAAAAATAGGCTTTCCGAGCCATATCGCTGGAACATAAATGTCGTTTTGACAATTTAGACGTTTAGACAAGAATGGTGTGATGCTCTTCTTACCATGATCTCGACGAAAAGAAAAGTGTTGCGTTGTCACCGTTATCGTAGCCTTAAGTCGACGAACTTGGGTCATCAGAGTAAAAAATTGAATAGGGAGCTTCAGGAAACGAGAATTTTGACAGGGAAATTTTATTTGTGCGCATTTCATTATTGCTATTATTTAGTTTGATGCTTATTTGATCCAAGTCGATCTCGTTATCATATCACAGATGTTAAAGCCTGCTACATCTCTCTCGTGCCTTACGCCATATTTTTTATTGTTATGCCACGGGTATCGCCTTTTAAATCAGAAACTAATAGTAATATTGCAAAGTTACTGATACTTTGTGTAATAAGTGGTACATATTGCCTTCCTGGAGTATTCTAGGCGGATTTTTGATATTTAGTTGGCTATGTTTCGTCGCTGAAACTTTTTTGTATTATTAATTGTGATACCTTGCACCATCAGTGTTGAAGAACTTAAGCATTATTGTGCCTATATATTTTTTGCGCTATCACAGTTGACCAATTATGATTTCAACATCTCTTAAGTAAAATTTGACTTAGAGAGTTTATTCTGTGAACGTTATTTTGCCGGTGATGATATCATGTTTTTTTGATAACTTGATTGTTCGATTCAATCCTATCATGTTTTTGGGTTTAATCCGTTTGATGAGGCTCACAATAGAGAATTTAGTATTTTAAAAGAAAGATTTTTTACTCATTGCGAGCTTGAAGTTTTCGTTTATCTTTCCCTCCGGACATGGCTGTGAGATCAGACTTGCCCAATCTGCATGGCGAAACCTTTAATCTCCATTACAAACCGATAATCTTGTCGCGGCGCGACGTCGCTCATTCACTTATTTTTTCATCCGTTTTTCCCTTTTACGGTAAATAAACGTCCGTTCGTACATCACCGTGGAAACTGCTGCGCTCGGCTAATTACCGCTTCACCGCTCTCCGTTCCTCATTTTTTTTCTCTCATTTTTACCCCGTTTACTTCCTCTTTTACGACGAATATAAAAGGAAGTGACGAAGAGTATCTCGTGTTCTTTTTTGGTCGCAGAAACAAGTCAATATAACGCCCGTATCTTCCCCCATCTTGACAAACACATGCAATTACCGTAATTAAAAAAAATAAAGGGACAAAGTAGCGTTTATCACGCATTGTTGTCGTCGAAGTGACACTCTCCGTGTTACGCGCGAGGCTCACGGGTCTACTTTTTTGAGCATTCTCTCTTCATTCATTTTTTTCACCAGGTAGTACTGTGACCGTGGGATTGAGAGCAGATTATGGGCTAAAATGCTCAGATTAAGACGACTGAAGCGAAATTATCTAAGTGCAGATTTGCGTTGAGTTTTGCATGCGTGCTAATTTCATCAACGAATGAATTTGAAAAAAATGGTACTATTTGAGTCTTTCCCTGCGATCTATTATCCTCATGAGACGCACAATAACTTGAATTGAAATTCTTCGTACTAATACAAATTTTGAACCCTGATTTACGGATTTGAATTGTGTAGTTTATTGCAGTTGCTTTTGGTTCAGTTGATGATTTTCTTTTTAATCGATGACAAACAATTACCGTCAAAATCATGTCATAAATAAATATCGGGTGAACTACATGCTGAATCTATTTCGAAGAGATTATACCGTCAAAAATTACCGTTTTAGAGATCTTAATCACAAGACTCAGGGAAGCCAAAAATGGACAATATAAATCTAAGATTATTCCCATTATTGTTAGTAATATAAGTCCGTGCACATAAAGAGTGGTACTTAAAATTAAATGGGCGCTGCTATGATGTTTTTCTTTTTGCTCAAAAACTTGGAAAGATAACGTTAGACAGTTAAGTAATAATCCGATCGTAGAAATGACGCGAGATGAAATATTATCGTAGAAACTTTGAATGAATATTCAATTTTATTTACCAGCATACGCGTCGCGCATTTTTTTTTTTTGCTCTTAATCTTTTTTATCATTTTTTGCTTGTGATTTTGCGTTTATATGCGACTAAATATAGCTTTCGTCATAACATATATGTCTGAGAGATTTTAATAAAAAGGATTTCGCGTGCCTCTAATTAATATATGTAGGTATTAAAGTTATTGCTTTAAAAACTGCACTTGTAACACAAAATACATTTTTACGTGGCCGTAGTAATAAATCCTGAGCCGTCTGAGTGCGGATTGGAGTATTGAAATTTGCTTACTAAACATTATTTTACTCAGTGTGTCTCGCGACAGAGTAATTATTAGTTATGTCGTCAGAGTAGTTATGTCCTGAAATCGTGCAGAGTGTAAAGGAAAAGTGCGATTGCGGAAAATGTGCTACACTAATATATCCGACGATTGTAATGGCCCCAGCCAAATCTTTAAAGGGAGTCACCGTGGTCGCTTGGGTATATGTAGTCGAAACGGCCGGGTTCGCTGGGGCGAGGAGAAGGGCGTGGCTGGCGAACATCGAGCGATCCCAACACACAAGAAACGAAGATTGGCGCCGAGTAATGTCGCTCCCTCGCTCGCCGTAACGGTCCCCCACCGTGGATTGCGACCCAGAAGGTTACATTTAAGCGATTTTTCTTCTCTTCAAATTCCGTTTGAGCGATATTTATTTAATATCCTTTTAGATTTTAAAAAACTTTGAATGAACGATCAATTTTACCTGCAAGCATACGCGTCGCGATGTTTGAAAATTTTCTTTTGCCTCTCATTATTTTATTTTTTTATCCTTTTTGCTTGTAATTTTGCATTAATTTGCGATATTTTATAGATTTACTCAACTAACAAGATATTATGTATGAGAGATTTTTATAGAAAGGATATATATTCCTGTAAATAAGGCATAGAACTATAATAGTTATTGCTTTAAAAAAATGAACTCAAAACACAAGCGTACCTCCATCATTTCCTTTTTGCAGATTATGTTCGATTTTCAAATGAGATTTTTAACTTCAAAACTTTATTAAATGGCTTGCAAATATCCATTATTTCAGTTACTTCATGTATTATCTGTGGTAATGCTTCTGTGTTTAGGTATGCCCCTTTGATGGTAGCTTTCATCCAAACGTTTCGGCAGGGTTCATCAATACCTTTCACCACTATCCATTACGAACTAATTCCCCATTATTTTCGTAATCGTGATCATATTTCCCTTGATTATCACTCGTTTATGTTTACCCTGTTTGGAAGAATTTAGGAATGGCCATGAAAGGGTGTGATATCCCTTTTTGTGCTTTTAAATGGAGCGTTTCCCTTGTAATTTATTTAGTGGTTTCCCATCTTGTTGACGAGTCACTTAAAAGATCGTTACCGGGAGTTGCGAGTTGCATTAAATGTTGCGTGTGATAGCGAGGCAATAAAACCGAGAGTCAGTGCTCTACTCCCGGCGTCTTGTTGGAAACATTACTGAATGAACGCAAGTTACGAGGAGACATTACCTTCGGTGCTCATTTCGTAAAATGGGTGAGGGTAAATGTGTACGTCACTCGTTGTGATAAGGTGACAACGGCAACGACTAGGAAATTTACTTAGGTGCGGCCTTTTCCGAGGTCTGTTAAATTTAATGCATGGAATGTTATCGCTTCAGTTCGGTATAATTTAAGACGAAGCTATTTACGACCGTTCGTGTTCGACGGAGAAAAGTTAACGTTGCTTCGTAATTTATCACTGAATTATAGATTTTTTTTACTTTAATTTTCACAGAATGCTTTGGTAAAAGGATTTGGGATTTTTATGCTTAATTACTCTGTTAAACTTTCGAGAGAAAATTGTATCCGAAGCAACGTATTGCAACATTTATCTTTCCTCGGATAATTTCCTCTAACAGCAGTGAAAGATGTTTTTTTCATCATGATATCCGTGTGTTTGAGATGATCAAGTGGGGTTCATTTTAATTTTCAGTTTGTTATGCCAATATTTTTATCTATTTTATGTGTAATGAAGAGAGTTTTACTTACCACGTGATAATATAATTGGAGTTTTTGTTAACTTAAAGGAAGCATCTGTGGAAATGTTGAAATAGCTGAATTAAGGAGACCGCGGTGTCCTAGCACAGCAAGATTTGCGAAGGGAAAAAAAATGAAGCTCATGCTACGCGAGTTTGTGGTACAAATGTGTAGTTTTTCATCGTTATGAATAACCGCATTCTTTGTGAGACATTTCATCATTATTAGAATTGCTCGTGGCCTCCTATCAATCTTCTCTTATCTTCTGATGCGCAAACGTAACATCAAATCAAATGGCGATATTTATCTGAAGAAATGCATGATCACCTTTTACTTAATTTTCTGTATAAAATCCGCGTATTAGTAATTTTATTCGAATTATGATCAATCTGCTAGTGAATAATCAATGTGATTGATGAGTCAATAAGTCCATGATTATGTGCATTCATGAATAATTCCAAAATGTGTCTTCATTAGACTATAAATGTGGCTTACGAGAAATTATAATCACTTACATGGCTCCATTCAGTCTACTTTATCTAGTCAATTAAATTATCGTGACAATGAAGCGAGTCTGTGAAGAGTTGCATGGATAGCGATAGAGACTGTTTTGTGCGAAGAAACGAAAGTGAAATTATGTTTTGGCTGTGTCGCCGTGATGAGAGAGCGTCGTGTAATCGTCGAGCAGGTATGAAATGACCGCATGTGATCTGTACAGTTATTACGGCCTGGCGTGTTGGAGGGGGAGGGGGTTGAGTGGAGGAACACAACGCTTGGAGACGACAGTAACGGGTCAAGGAACTGTCGTCGCGTTCGCACGGCTCATTTTTTTTTGTTGCGCTGAAGTGCGGAGAGTGCAATCGTTTTCCCCTCGCACGCCCGTTAGGAAAGAGTATTTTTGAGTTTCGGAGTCGCTCCGTTCCGTCCTCAGAATGCATCTCTCCGGTCATCATCCGCGAGTGTGTGGTCGTCACCGAACGTTTTGATATCAATTTCGAATCGTAAAAACAGTCGTCCTTGGTTCTTCGGTATGGACTTCGCGTAGAGAGAATAATTTCCGCCATAAGGACGATGTAAAATTTTACGGCAAGGCCAGTTTTATTGCCCATCACATCTTTTCCTCGCCCGCGTATTTTTTTTAATTACGAATTTTGTAAGTTGTGGTTTTTAATGATTCTCGTGGTCATTAATGCGGCGAGACGCATTTAGATGGCAGCTGTTCATTGTGATATGTATTTCTCCAATGCCTGGCTATGGACAGTGAGAAGAATTTCATTAAGTGACGGTTAAATAGTGTTACTAATGCAATAGGAATTTTTAAACAGTTAAAGTAGAAGTAGAAAGTTATTTTAGAGACTAATGGAGTGGACCTAAGAACGTTAACATAAAATTGCTTGAGAATAAGATTTTACTTTGTGAGCGGTTTTAATATCAGTATTTTTAATGTATGCATCATTTGTATTAAATGCATTATGAAACTAATGTTGGTTTTTCTTGTCCTTTTCAGGTGAGTTTTGAGTCCCGAGGTTGATTTTTCCAAATCTCCTCATAGTTAAGTATTAAACTAATTAAGAGCCTACATGGTGCAATTTGTTCAATGTACCCACTATACATCGGTTAATGGTAAGATTGTTGATATTATTGCATTTTCTTTCGACTATAACCTTAAATCGACGTAACAATGCTCAATCCATTTTTCAAGAATGTCGTCGCGAGAGCACGGTCTCCGTGCGCAAGGAACATTTTGGCTTTTTTGTTCCTTACTTAGTGGTAATTGGTGTCATGATGTCTTGTGTCGTTCACACAGACTTGATCATTATGGAAGAAAAACGAGTGTTGACTGAAAGCTGATGGAGTGCGTGGGATTTGCTTCAGGACATAATTTGGGGTAACGATGTGCTAATGAGGTTTGATGAAAAAGTTTGGAAGGTTGAGAGCCGAGAGGAAATAAATTTTCGAAGTCAAGAAGACAGTTTTACACGATTTCAGTTAGGAAAGTAATGTAGCCATTTGAGGAGGATATCTAGGAGTGCTCATTATTGGGGAAATTTTAGATAAAACTATCCAGGGATCTGCGATGTATTGACCAAAACGTTTAAAATGGCAAGCTTTGGCTTGCGGTCAATCGTTCGATTAATTTCTTTGTCTTTTTATAGTATTTGAATTATGACAAGAAAGCAAATTTTTAGTTTTTTACTTACTTTTCTTGCCGTTGTAAAAATAAATAAAAATTAAAGGAAATTAATGGTGACGTAAATATGCATAATGCCGATTATTAATTATTGGGCGTTTATAATTACTTAGCTGTTGCATTGTGGATTGGATGGTGAAACAGCATTGCCGATGGAAATATAAAGTCTTAAGTAAGTATTTAGTACGTCCATAGTCGCCCTATCATCTGCGCATAAGCGATGTCAGGCGATTTAGACTCATTAGCATAAAAATCACTTTACTCATTAATGCAGGGAACAATTCATCTACATCTACAAAATACTCTGCCAGCCACCTCTAGGGTGTTTGGCAGGTGGTGATCAATGACCAGCATGCAACTGAACTCCCACATGCACACCACCCAGTCCAAAAACGTCTCGTATACTAGCAAGTTATACTACCATATGCTGTTAGAAATAATAATAAAATTGAGGAACATGCATTAAGACTTACATTAGTAGGCTACACTACAAGTCATCTACTCTATTCATGAGTTCTAACGCTGCTGTTAGAATATCTTATATATCGTGGAAAAAAAGACATTCTGAATCTGCCTGTTCTACAGCCTATCTCTCTTATTTATTTATATGATCTGATCATCCATAGTATGTCGGCGTCCGTAAGATATGGCTAACTTCGTTAGAAAAGACACCTCTTGAATTTATCTGAAAGGTTTAGTCTATTTTTCAATCTACTGTCTGAAAGAGATTCCCATCCTCCTCCCAACATTGCTCATATCGTTGATCTTTCTTGGTGGATACACTTTTTAGTAATCGATGCATGATGATTATCGGCGTCTCCTGATCCGCCTTGTTCGTCACGCGTCTCGAGGGCTACCTTCTCTCCAGCAGCAGTCGCTACTTCCTCCTCCCGCGCGGGAGTCAATTTCCACGCGTTAACCCTTTTCTCAGCAGTCGCCTTTCTAGTTGGTCGATGCCCGAGAGAAGAGAGCATGTCGCCGTGACCGGTCGATCTCCCGCGGGAAAGGAGGAGAGAAGGTCCGTTGCGAGCCAAGAGTCAAGCCAAGCCAGTCATCCGGCCAACCCTTTGAAGTCGACCCCGTACCCTCCAAAGAGAACCCTTGCGGCCACGGAGAGAAAACCCCCTTTGTTCCCCGCCCCCCCCTGCTTTCCACCCTATCCCTCATACTGGCTTTCTCCCTTACACCGCCACTCGTTGGCCGTCCGAGTCGCCAGCCACACACCGCCATGTGTCGCACGTCGTCGACTGCCCCAAGTGGTCCTCTTCAGGGCCGTGGAAAAAAGGTCGGCGAACCCACCCATCTTATGTATACATTATGTGCATAAAAGTATGTGTGAAAGGAAGAGGAGGTTTGCTGAAGAGAGACTCTACTCTCTCTCTCTCTCTCCAGAGTCTGTTCTGGATGCCCGCGGGGCGCTTCAGACAGCCGAGCCTTACTACCACCAACAGCGGCGGTCGCGGGCATTGTTGTAGACTCGGGACCCAATTTCACATCTCGCGGGGCGATGTTGGGATGTTTTTTTTGTTGTCATCGTCCTCTTCGTTCTTTTGCTCTTATCCCCTCTCCCTCCCATCCCTTCTGCTCTCTTTAATCTTTTTTGTGTGTGTGTGTCTGCAACGTGGAAACGTTCACGTCCCGATCCCTCCGCACAAAAGGACCGCCCAGACGATTTTGAACTCGTAATTTGCATGAGCGGAGTCGGTATGGGGCCGAGAGAAGAGGTCCGTAGGGAGGGTTTATATATTCGTATGTATGTATCCTAGGGTTTCCCCTCCCTCTCCGGTGGTGGTCCAGGATTCATCCGGGCATTATCAATGGGCCGAGGTAAAGTGTGGTAGTAGAATGTATCTCGGTGCATCTACATATTGCCCTGCAAGCTGCCGTCGGGCGGCGTGTGGCATAGGGTGTTATTCTAGGTCAGCGGTCGTGAATAGGGGTAGAGGGATAAGGGAAATCATGAGAGGCGGGGCGAAGGGAAATGAGAAAAGGGATCTAATTGCCCTCCCGAAAATAACATCAGCGCGTATAACGAGTTTCCATTTAATGCGACCCTTTCGGATTGATGTGCACGGACGTCAGTCACTGTGATGGTAATAAGAGCATGCTGGGTCTGCGAAGCCTCGGCAGGGGTTCATTTCAGGAAATGTAAGATTACCGGCTGTGATTGAAGTCGTGGAGGGTGGGAAAGAGGTGTCTAGATAAATTCGAATTAAAAGTGGGAGATATGAAATGATTCTTCGTGGTGTTTTCGCTTTGTTGGCAAATTCTGTACTTAGTATTCAAATAATGATACTTGAAAAATAAGAAATAAGCATTTAAACAAATCATGTTCATGGTAAAAAAATACCTGATGAAGGTATAGAACATACCGAAACGTTGAAAAAAATTGCTGTTAATTCTTAAAGACTTATACTTCAAGATACTAATCAACGTAAGTAAGTAACGTGGCATGTAATTTTGTACGAATTTCACGCTCCCCATTTCTCTGTAAAAATGTAAAACATTTTTGTTCGTGTTAAAAAAGTTGTGCGGATTTGAGAGCTAGGCGTCATCACAGTTATTGGCCTCGCAGCTGAGGCCGATAGCTGGCAATTTTGATTCGACGAAGATAAATCCCTTACTGTTTGCAGGAAACAAATTGTTTATGCCACTAAAGTTGAAATAGTTTCTCAGACGGCATTCCCTTTGCAAACTTCGAAACCAACAGTGTTTGCATTTAGCTGAATGTAGTCATTCGTGTTTCCGGCGAACAAGCCTGAGTTCGCTCTTCTCCCACTTTCCTCTCGACCCATCCTTGACATGATATCTGCGTACTTTGTATTGCTGCAATTGCTTCTAAGTGGCCACGTAACGGACCTTCACTGAAAACAGAAAACATAACGATAGCGTGGCTGTTAAAAGGAAGTGACGTCGGAAGTTATTAGCGCTTTCTGAGAATTTTCGAAGCGTCAACGAAGACATTTCCGCGGAGGTGACGCCCTACAATTTACCGTTGAAACACATTATCGGTAGCGGCCCTGAAAAGATACCTACTTACACTTCTGAAAGTTCTCATTATGAACTGCCGTCCCATATGAACTGATTGAATCTACACGGTCCGTCTTTTGTAAAATTACATAAGCATAGTACTCCACATGTCACCTCGAAGGAGTTCATGGCATATGGGGAGTTAAGTACAACATGCTACTCAATTATTCGAAATGCACCGACCAAATGCATTGATGCAAAAAATTGAGTTTTCCGAACAGAGTCACAATAAAATCCAATTGAAAAGTATATCAATTCCTGGGGCGATTATAAGTGAGACCACTCCCCCGTACACTCGTAATGAGGATAATAGAGAAAAATGTAGCGCCAAAATCTGAATAATGTTAACGAATAATTTATTTATTTACTTTTGATCTTATTGATTAAATATTTTATCCCTAAATGAGGTGCATCTGGCTATGGGGTATCGTTATTTTAATCTACTTAACCTAACCTCATATTTATTTTGAGCCCAAATATATGATACTATATTGACCACTGATAAAAGCGCCCTTTATAATGTCTTATTGCTGGTCATATCCCGCTCTCAATGCCATAATCATTGTTTAGACGTACCCCAATGAAACTTGAGAGTTGAAAAGTTCAAATGCATTTGGCGAGATGTGGTTGAACAACGTGATGAATGAATCAAATAATACCTTTCATACAGTCCAATTTTTATTGGGGAAATTCACAACGTATTTCGACGGGTAGAGTAACTAATAATTAAGTGGACTAAATACTATGTTATAATGCCAATAATCAATAATGGTATTTTATCGACTTCATTATGACGCATAGTTAATTGTTGCAATAAAAATGTGGACGATTCCTAATGTTTCATTTAATAATCAAGTGTCGAAGTTGGAACGGAAAGTGACTCAATTCTCCTATATTATCTCTCTCATCGCATCCTCTCATTTCGCTTTCCTCAGCGGAAATTCTTTTCTTCCTCACTCCAAACTTCATCCCTCCTCCGGCTCATGCAGTCGACGAGATGTAGCTCGACGGCAAATATTCATGAGGGCGCATTGCGAGGAGGTCCCATTAAACCAGTCAAACGGGACCGTCCGTGGACGGGCGCGGCAGCGTCATCGAGATGCGTCGGATGTGTAGGGCCCCCATCCCCCGGTGGTGTCCCTTCACCGGGATTATTGTGAGCGCGGGAAGAATATCCAACTTCGAACACCTGTGAGGACGCGGAAAGCATAATTGCGCCACGTCCCCCCATTCCCTCTCTACCCACTCCCCTACCCTCTTTGCCCTATCCTACCCTCTTCCCTCCCCCTTCGCTGACGATAAGGGAAGGTCCCTCTGAAAGGGGTTCTGTGACCCTTTGGCTCACCCCCCACCATTGTGGCGCACTGCAGTGCGGCATAATCGATTCATCTTCGCTAAGTTTCCTCATTTTTTCCATCATCCGATGATTTTTACGGCCACAACTTTTAATAAGGAGACGGATGTCAGTTTTTCAGTCGCCCACCCTACCCTCTTGCTGTGATGGGAGTGGAGTGGTTCTCTCTATGATGTCGGTTTGGGCGGTGCGTATTTTTGTCGGGGCGCGTGATATGGGTGTGGAGAAGGTACGACGGCCCGTTAGACAAACGAGGAATAGCGTTACAGAATACCTTTCCTAGAGGTAGAATGAGAATGGGTATTTATGCCTCTGGGAAATTCCTCCGTTAATTAATAACCTAGGTGAATTAATTAATTTTATTAAGAATCTGTTCACGCTATTGTATAACTAGCAATACCATAATCAGAAATGTACGTACAGTCTATTAATATAATGGCTACTGTTAAACTATGAGGTTCGCTTGTTTCGAAATTGGCCGAGTTATAAATGATTATGATGATGTTATATCATCATCATCATCATCACTGGTCAACAATCCTAGAATTGGTTTGACGCAGCTCTCCACTCAGTTCTCCTATCAGCTAATCTTTTCACACCTACGTATTTCTTCTATCATGATTTAAAAACTTCTAATCCCTCTGCCGGAGTATTTTTCCAGCAACTCCATTGCTGACGTTACTATAGACTAAATATTTTTTTTTAATTCGGCAAACAACGGGGATGCCATAAAGAAAGAAGGCCACCGAGGGTTCAATAAACTCGCATGCATTTTGCAATCAGTCCTTTTACGATTCCTAATGGCCATTTTACACGGGGCACGTACTTGCACAATCTGACATGTCTACGAAGGCGCAGTCAAAATTGCGTCGGTTAAAGCGGTGAATTGCTAGAACACATGCGAGAATGCGTGGACGTTAGATGGCAAAATAGCCCGTTCTAATTTCGTTGATACATTTGCGCAATCGCTCGCCATAATGAGAAATTAATGCAGTTCCACACTGCGCAATTCCGTGCCGAGTGTAAAACGGCCTTTAGAATGCACGCAAACTAAAGAAAGGCTGAGAGGTCAACCTGGCCGAAGACCGGCTCATTTCCAGGAAAGGACCCAGTACCGTATTTCAACTTTAGGCATGTTGGAATTTTCCTCGCGGAAGTAGATTTCTTCCTCAGACCTTTTGGAGTCTCTGCTTCATACGTGAGCATCGTAAGCTTAATTTTAATATCTTGGATGTTCTGAGAAATTTGCGGGCGTCTCTGACGTCATTTTCCTCTTATTGCTGTTGCTTGGTAGTTCAAGCGCATGCTTGATCAAAGTCTGGAGTCTCTGCTTCGTGCGTGGGGGTCATCCGCTTAATTTTAATACCTTGGATGTTCTGAGAAATTTCCGGACATCTTTCCATGCCATTTTTGTGCCATTTTTCCATGTATTCCTGTTTGTTTGGTGGTTATAGCGTATGCTAGGACGAAGTCCGGCCATTTACATAAATGATATACCTACATTTTCTCCCACGGTTGACATGGTCAAGTGTCTGAGAGATTTTAGCTGAATACTGGCTTACACAAGGAGAAAGAAGTTAAATTGTTAAAGAAAAAACCTTGTTGTACTTCTTAAAGGGGACGTTCTCTCGGAATGGAATCCTATTTGCCCCAAGGCATCAGCTTCCGCTTTCAATCTCCAACTGTCTTTTAAAAAAAAAGTTGGAAATGGTTTTTTTTTCTTCTCTAGCATGTTTTCCTCGAGTTCAACTGCACGGAACTAATATGTGGGTGGTTTTCCAAAGTAAGCGGGCAGAAAAGATGCCGTTGAATTCCGTGTAAGGGCGTTGCGTGTCTAGTTGAAATTGAAAATTCCGTGTATAGCGGTGTAATCCAGCTCAGCCTTGAGTGCTCCGAAAGCCATTGTTGAAAGTAGCGCGTCATGCATTGTGTTGTAATATCCCCTCTTTCGTGCTACAACTCTTTTTATTTAAAATTGCCGAAAGGTCTCCTCCGTTAGGACGACCTAACCGCCCGTGTCGCAAATTGCAGTGACCAAAGTAAGCACGGCATCTGACTTTCCCACGTCTGGTCTCTTGAATGTCGTTATCCTAGCCTCATTTGAGTGTTTTGATGCACGCTTTTCGTCTTTGGAGATCCTCCTCTTCCTCTCTGTCATGCAATTGGCGCCAGTGATTCCGTGCACTTCGTTCTACTCCATAGGCCATGCGGCGTCTTCTGAAAAGCCTTTTCATTAGTCTTTGCTATTGTTCTCATCCAATCCTAGTCGCCCTTTGCTTTATTTTTGATTTTTTTTTAGTTTCTAGAATATTTTTCTAAGTTCCTGAGGACCATTTGTGTGCCGGGATTTTTTAAAGAGTAAATTGTTTTTTTTCCCATTTTTTTAAATCGTCTTTCTGCCATTACTTTTGTGAGTTTTTTTTTGTTTCTCGCCGAAGCTCTTGTTGATTGTTTTTACCAAGAAACTCATTTCTACCGCAGTTTTGCTTTGTGATGATTGCGGCTTTTCGCTCGCTATCATTGTTTTACCGAAGTTATTTTATTTGTATTTTTGGTATATATTTTTAATGTATTTTTCCCATATCCTTTTTTCCTTTTTCGCCCTTTTGAACTGGTAAAACCTTCGTCGGCATTATTTTTTAGTTAGTTTCCTATGTTTTTTTATTGAGCGAGTTGGCACTCTTTTACAAAAGCAAACACCTTTTACTGATAAAAAAAAACCGGTTTAGTTTGAGAAGGCAGTGTGAGAAAATATCGTTAGGACTAGATGTATTGACATCGACTCATCATCGAGGTTGTTCAAAGTTTTTTCTTTCCTAGCTTGAGAAACCGAATTGGTCACGCCAAATCCTCACGCGACAGATTGACTCCATATATTTGTGGAAGGAGCTTTCCATTTCCTTCAGTATCTTCTTTTCAGGGGAAGAGTATCGTCAGGGTTGGAGAGTTCCGGACGATTTGAGCTCGTGAAAGGTCATTTGTTCTCGCCTTCCTTTGAGAGTTACCTCAGGGATACGGTAGCGCAGCAACGACCCCAAAGGAAAGTTCCTGCACGGAGGCGTGGTCCATATCGCTAGGGAGCAAATCCTGGGCATGTTTAGGGGGAACATTCCAGGAAAAGCTTCTCCAACAACAAGGGTATTCGTGTCCTCATAGCTGTGAGCGTATACACAGGACAAATATGTTTCTGTAGTTTTCGAATCCTGATGTAGGGGCATTTTTATCATAATATGCGTATTTGATTCTGACGCTAACGCAACTTTTGTGGTCGTAATTAATCTCAGGAATAATAAACTCAGCACGGCCAATTTAAAATGTATTCCCATGCTGAATTTCCATGCTTGCTCGCGTTCACGGCCTGCTGGTCCAAGGGTTACAGGTTCGAACCCTGCCTGGGTAGATGGGGCATGGATATATGTGGGCATCTCCCAACCAGGGCTTCGATATATGTTCGTGTACGTCAATTTAATTGCAAGAAAGGACTGTATAGTACATATAAAAATTCTGTTCATAAATAAAGGTGAAATTATTACTAATAATATCATTATTATTATTATTCATCAATGAGCGTGTGATTGCTTTTCTCCGCCATATTTGTTTCAGAAAATATATGTAGCCTGGAATAGTGGTCATTTATGCCTCGTATATCAGTTGCTTTCTGGGGTTAAAAAAAGTCAAGCTTCTTTTTCCCCGTTTTCTTCTCTACCCGTTCGGCTCCTGTAGAAATATTCGTTATATCCGCGAAGCGTGTTCCCGTGCTTTCTTGGGCTCCAGGGATCCCAGGTGACCTTTGAGCTGTGCGAAGGGCGCGCGGCGCCAGTCAGCAAGCAGGGCTCAAGTTTCCGGGCTCGGCCCCCACGCCCTGATTCTTCGCCAGCGTACCTACCCCTCCCTCCCACCTTCCACTCCTCGCCTCCTCCCTTGCTCGCCCTGTCGCAGATGGACGAGATAAACTCTTCGGTCGACTCTTTTCAACGCTCTTGGTCCCTTCTCCTTCGCCCCTCGCCACCCTCTCTCCTGCTCCCTTGGTTTAAAAATTAACGTCGCTTCGAAACTGTGTAATTCGAAGGGCCAGCCCATAAATACCCGCGATGAACTCGTTTTTTTTCCTTTGATAGATGGATATTCGTCAGCTCTATTTACTAAGGAGACAGAATAAATGAAAAGATACAAGTCAGCATTAAATATGTGCGAAAAATGTTCAAAGAAAAAAATCATTCGCCTTGACCGGGATTCGAACCCGGATCCCCCGATTTCCGGTCGAGTGCTTTAGGATCGGGGGATCCGGGTTCGAATCCCGATCAAGGCGAATTATGTGTTCTCTGTGGATTTTTCGGTAAAATTTGTGCATTTCCGGTAGAGTGCTTTTGGATCGGGGGATCCAGGTTCGAATCCCGGTCAAGGCGAATGATTATTTTTCTCTGTGGATTTTTCGACAAATGTTGTGCATTGCGGGGGAGTCCGTGAAGTTATCACCGAGGCTAGTCCTGGTATAATTTAAATTCAGCATAAATATTTTAATGCACGACCCGAGTATCACTACGGCGTAGTATTTTTACATCAAGAGGTGCATCTTAACGTAGCACGTAATATCTTCAGGTGTAAATACTACGGTGAAACCCGGGTCGTGCTTTAAAATAGTTTTGTGGAGTTTTAGCTTTTCATTTATTTTATTTCGGTGATGGAAAAATTCCTCCTAGTAATCCCGGACACTGTTAAATTCACCAATTTAAGTTTACTCGTTTAAATAATGAATTCAAGTGTTCAAGTGAAGTCTCTCATGGTAAATAACTGAGTAAAAATTATAGTTCCCATCAGTGAATACTGTCCATATGTCTCCAAAGGTCTATAAAATAATAACACCAACTTTATATATATGGGCGTTGACAGAATTTACAGCCGTAAATAGAGATGCAAATTCGCGTACAATTAGTAATTATAATCACTGTAATTAATTAATCATTATTTTGTTTAATATCACTACGAAGAATGAAGACATCTGGAGTAACTTGTATCTTTTCTACTTCTCTTGGCTATAGGTACTAATTTTTAGTTTTCCCTATAGATATTATGGAATAATTGGCAAATATTTAAAGGACAGGTTTTGAAAAATATTTTTGGAAATATAACTGTGGACGTTTTCAGGACCCACCCTTAAGATCGTAGAGATAAGTATGTGTAAAATAAGTGTGTTTCATTGTTATTTGTGTCACTCCGCTCTCAAAAGCCGTGTCTCCACGGGATGCTTTCACGTTGAGCTTGGAATATTAATTTTTCATCTTTCGGCTCAAATCCCCTCATCTGAAAATCGATGGGAAATGTTAGCTCGTTGGGCGGTGGCTATTTAGCCGATGGGGGTGGAGGGGGTGGGATGGGAGTGGAATGGGGGTGAGGTACTTTCCGTTTGATGTGCATCTCTTTGGCTGAAAAAATGGGCGATCGATTTTTATTTATTTATTCCTGAAAAACTGCTCACATTGACCTTTTAAGTCGGGGTTTTCAACAAGATAATATTTACGAATGATCAAACAACCATGGCCTGGGTAGGGGCAACTTACCGTACGTGACTCGAACCCGCGACCTCTTGTTTGGAAGGCGAGGATGTAACCCCACCGCTGGAATTGTTGGTTTTAAATTAACTAGCTAACTTGCTAGTGCTTAAAAATGATCGGCAACGTGATCGAAGGTGCAGATGCTGTTTCAGCGCTAACATCCTATGAACTTATTTTTTCCTCATATTGATACATCAACTCCATTATCTAAGGAGATAGAACAAATGAAACGCTGGAATTACACATAACTATTTAAATACACGGCCAAGTTTTCACTACAGCGTAGCATTTTTACATGATTGTAGCATCATAACGTAACACTTAGCATCTTCAGGTGAAGTAAGGTAATGTCTATTAAGCTTGGCTTGAATCCAGAGATTTTAATTTAAAATATCAATATTTTAAGTAATAAAAAATATCAAGATTTTATATAATGACTAAAACTGAAAGAAAATTTTTAACTATTATATAAAACTATTTAAATCCAATACGTACCAACGTTTTGATGTTTCAAAATTCCCTTCCGTTATTTTATAGATCCCGCTTAAATGGGAGTTATCGAAATAGTCATTGGGAGTAATCGACAATCAATGGATCGGAGCTAATTTTCGAAGCCTTGCATCATTTCCAATATCTTCCTCTTGGGCTCACTTAGAAATGGAGTGAAACACGCAGTAACATCTTTTACGCTAATAACATATCGTAGAGAAATAGATATAAAAACACCTTTGTCTATCCACGCACAGACTCGGTCGCTAATAATGCTGCCTACGCTATAGAAAAGAACATTTTGGAGTTGAAGGAACGCTGTTCTTATCCGTGATTATAGGTCGGAAGCGCGTAACGCGGTAAATGTTCCGGTGCTCTGCGCTGAGGTCAGGTGCGGTGAGCGGTGTGGCCAGCCCGCTCGGTCGAAGGTCATACCCTTGTACCGCTGCTGGAATCCCTTTTCCTGACCGGGGCGCAAATCTGTTGTTTGATGAATTTTTAATCGGGTGCTTCGTTCAGCTTCCACGGCTCAAGGGCCCGGATACTTCCAACCCCTCCACCCGCTTGCGGCGTAAATTTGTCAACGGACTTGACCCCGTGTTGGAAGGTCAAAGGGCGGGTATTTTCCTGCACCACGAGCCCTTTTTTCCAATTTTCCGTCCGTTTTTTTATTTTATTTGCTTTTCATGTGCTGTTTATTTTTTTATTTTTATGGCCATCTTTATATCCGTAAAATTTTATCATCAAATCAACGACATTTTAAATGGATAGTGAAGTTATCTACTGCCCTAAAAATCTTGTTTTGTGCCACTTATCGTGTAAAAATTAAGTTTCAATTCAATTTCTTATTTCATTAGCATAGCCTTGTTGAAAAAGATAAAGTTCAATACTTGTATACCGTAGTAATATCGAATTGACTGCGCAGTCAAGTGCTATTAACTTATGCCGTCATGAACAGAGTATGCAGTTGCATTGTATTTTATCGTTGGAATTTGTAGTGTTTTCATTATAGTTTCTCTTGTACTCAAGGTTCTCTCGTATGCTCACTCTCTGTTTTCTTGTATAAATTAATACTTGTAGGAACTGGATGTACTCAAGCACATGTAAAGTGAAGTGGTTTAATACGCGTGGAAGGGTCTCATGCACAAGTAAAACATGTACTCAAGAGTTATCCAAAGAGAATGATCCATCGCTTGGGTGGAGTAAGCGTTTGTTACAGATCGTTCGATGAAAACATGATACTCCCACCATTTATGAAAACCAGTTCTAGGAAAGTAAATAATGTATGATTTTATACCTTCCTGGTAGAATGTATATATTTACAACAATGTCCTTTAATTCCCGTAAAACGGTGCCAGATTTAGCCACAGTAACGTTGGCATTTAAAAACCCATTGATATGATGTGAAGCCCGATAAAACTCCTCTGAATAAATGAGATTACAATATCGACTCACAAGATTCGCTGAACGAGCGCTGCCATCCATCTTTCTCATGCGACGAGCTTCAGTTATAGTTTTTAAGTGTTTTGACTCAAGAAAAAACACCTGGACCGCTTATTGAACCAGTCACCTTGGAATTACCGATCGGACTTTGCCTACCGCTACTGCACCTAGGGTTAATATTATGGAGAATCATGGGTATGGCCTCCTTTATTGTGGACCCGTAATGTATTGATAAATGCTATGCCCCTTGGTTCTACGAACGGTTGCGTAAGAGTCATGGAAGGGCCTGAAATATTTTTGCTGATTCGCTGGTTGTATCTTGTTACTCTCGATGAATTTCCACAAAGTTAACTCGTCAACAATCGATCTGAGTCATTATTTGATTTAGCGCCTGTGGAAATGGGTGGTTCGCGGCAGATAACCCTAATGATAAAATAATTCCTGGAGTAAAGGTCGTATATATATATAAAACAATTATGTGCAAAACTAAGCCCTGATGGAGGTTTAAATAAATTGAAACGTTGGCAAACAACTTTTTTGCATTATACAGGGTGTCCCAATTATCTTGACCTCCCGAAATAACTTTTTGTCCAGATGCAAATTCAAAAATGTGTCAAGCAAATGTTCATTAGCCGTCAGGGGGACATTAATCAGCATGATTTCCTTCCTTGTAGCTTTGTTATTTACAAAGATATGAACAGCGGCATGTCTTTTGTACATGGCACCCTATATTTTTTATTCGGCAATTCATTTCCTCTCCTATAAATCCTCGTGTTCATTTCTTTGTAAATAACAAAGCTACAAGGAAGGCAATCATGCTGGTTAATGTCCCCCGGACGGCTAATGAACATTTGCTTGACACATTTTTGAATTTGCATCTGCACAAAAAGTTATTTCGGGTGGTCAAGATAAATGGGACACCCTGTATATATGACCTATACTCCAGGAATTATTTTATCATTAATAAAATGAGGTCAAGATAGGAGGAAAAAGAAAATCTGATAACCCTTATGTTATCAGTAAAAGCGAGAATGGACCTAAGACTCAGAGGCACGACCCCTGTGCTAACCATGTGGCCCGCATTACTTCCGGTCTGTTAGCGCGGTCGGCTTCGCTTAATGAAAGTGGCCGCTTCCTCGCCGTGCATAAGTGGACTGTTTGTCCTAAGCGAAGGGCTTTAATCCAAGCGGGGCTCGAGGCTAGTGGAATCAGAAATTCTGTGCCAGTGAGTTAGCGGGACTCCTAACCCGTGCACCTTAGCGCTCGCTGCCTCGTATAACGGTGCGAGTCGGCGTAGAGGCTCTCTGGCGAAGAAGATATGATACGCCGTGCTTTCGTGGTCACATGCGTTCACTAACAAATTTCCATTTGCGAAACCGACTTTCCCGTCCGTCCGATTGAAACCGGTACCTGCTCTTAAACCGTTCCTCGCCGCAATGGAAAGTGGTGGGAAACCAGTGGCCGCGTGATTAACTCGTTAGAGAGGAGAAAAGGATGTTTTCAATTTTAGACAAATTTGAGTCCTCTTACTGTTCTCCATCAGCTGTTCTCTCGACTTCTTTTACGTGGGGGTGAATTACCAGTGTGATGAAACAAAAAGGAGACGTTTTCTCTCCTAAGACGTTGAGTAGGGCTCAATATGACCTGGTGGGTTGGTTCAAATAACCAATCCAGCCGTTTTCGTAAAAAATTATTTATACGTGAGGGTGATATGCAAGGTTAATGAAGCAAAAAGAATACGTTTTCTCTCCAGACGTTGAGTAGAGCTCAATGAGATCAGGTATGTTGGTTCAAATAATAAAGACAACGATTTTTTTTGTGTTACGAAAATAATAATTTTAGTAAAAATTGAAATGAAATTATAAAATCGTGTCATTTTTTGATCAGCTCTCTTAAATTTTGGAATGCCAAGTTTTAATGCATATTTTTATTTTGAGCTTTTTAATCCCATGTAGAAATTACGTAGCTATCTCGTGAAGGAATACTTTTAGAGCTCAATTTTATGAAATATTCCCGTGTAAGTAATGGAAGTTAGACCCAAAACTTTTATTAATAACAAGATTCCATCGTGCTACAAGCTTTTTGTGGATATATTTCTTCTTGCATTCCGAGCATTGTTATCATTTCCGTCAATCCCAAATGGTGAAAATGGCGTGATATATCTGTCTCGCATCAGAATCTGCTCCTCATTATTTGCGCAGCAAAGCTCATGAATACAATGTACCAGCGCACGATCCATGCGAAACATATGTTTCCACGTTCGATATCGACCTACATTTGGCTACTATTTTCAGTTTCGGTGTAATGCCCTCAGGACAAAACATGACAAAAAAAAAAGATCTCAGGAGTAATTGGTGTTTGCAGGAAAAAGACCTTTGGAATTTTCACTTGGGGAAAATTTCATGTCCCAGTTGCATTGCATTCCGCGTAGGGAATCCAACTTCAAGCAGACTCCGCATATCTCAGCGTTGTTTTTCTTTCCGATCGATCTTGTTATGTGCAGGCAAACCTTCCAACAATTTCTAAACTCGTAGCTGCGACTCATCCTTCATTCCAGGGAATCCAGACCATAACGGATGGTTGGAATTACGTTTTACCATGTTTTTATTTAATTTTTTCTTTTTTTTTAATTTCCGGATGAAAGAAAGGAGCGGTGTTCGCTTGACCGTGGCAAAAAGTAAAATGTCTCCGTATGTGGTTATATTTTTTTGTGTGGACAGATTCCGAATTTTCAAAAGTATTTTCCCGGGGAAAAGGGGTTTTCTTCTCGATGAATATTTGTCGCGTCACGCTTCATATTGCCGAGGCAGAGATTTATTTTTTTAAATATCCGCTCATTCGGATGTTACACTCGTTAGAAAACGTCATCGTTTGAAATCTTATCGGGAAAGCGGTTTCATAGAGGAGATAAAAATGTTTTGTAACCAGTTCTACGGTAAATATCGTTTCGCAGGACGCATCAAAGACATCCATTGCCTACTCGATCGTTGATCTTACATCAATAGATTTGACATTTTTTAAATGGGACAGCGTTTGCGTTCTTCAACGCATTCCTTTATTTTTCGATCATCGTTTTTATCTCAGACATTTTTTATCCCCATGGGCCATATGTAGTGCATCATTAAGTTAAGGTTTGATGGATTTGAGTGAGGAGCTACTCCATCGATATAGTATTGGAAAATTGATTTCACAGTAGGAATTTACTTTCGCCATGCTTGATAGTTTATCTATACCTGTTTTTGGGAAAAAAATGTTTCCTGTGCTTAAAAATGCATTGGCTCATGCATAGCACCGCGACTTTAAGCCGTATATAAATTTTTATCGCTTTAAATTACCCTCAACTCATCTATAGGTCTCAATTTATGGTATTTGCCAACTTTTCACTGACAAATGTACCTACTCTTCGGAAAAACGTCAATTATAAGGTAAACACCGAATTGGAATCTCCTGGCGCATTATATACACTCAAACTATACCATATTTGTAATATATCTTTATATCATCTGAATAATTTCAAACTCACCAATGGTTTACATCTGTATCGTAATTGAGGCGTCTCTTTTTTCTCTGAATCGATAGTGCTTTATAGACAGACACGATGCTTCATGTCTAATGATGGTATGAACTGATTTTGAGTTAGCTGGTTGTAATTAAATTTGTAGCTATCCTAAAGATGACAATTCCAAAATTTTCTTTTTCGAATATTAGTTGGTGGTTTCAAAATGTCCTGAATTTTTATTGTGTAGATTTAATGTGTCTTAAATTTGTTATTTTCATTGTTCTCTATGCACGGAAATTTCAAAAACTCCTCATCTTTTTGTTAAAATAATGTTTGAATCTATCGAAGAAAAACTCTTTAGCTCAAAAATCAAGTGTCCAAGTCTTTGAATAAGATACTCTTGTGTTTAGTATTCTTCTATGCGAGTTCAATGGCTAATTTTTTATTTAACTTGCAGTAATGGTTTGTTTGTCGCGTCACGCTTCATATTGCCGAGGCAGAGATTTATTTTTTTAAATATCCGCTCATTCGGATGTTACACTCGTTAGAAAACGTCATCGTTTGAAATCTTATCGGGAAAGCGGTTTCAGAGAGGAGATAAAAATGTTTTGTAACCAGTTCTACGGTAAATATCGTAACATAAAGCATAAAGTTTGAATAAGTCTCAACGTTAGGTACCACACCAGTTCTATTTCGCATAGCATGTTAATATTGTCTTTTTCAAGTAACTGCGACGTTAGAGATCAATGGAATTGCGTTAATAAGCCCATGCTGGTTTCTATTTAATCAAAAATGATAAGAAATCGATGAAATTTCATCAATGATGCTTTGACAAATTCTCAGCCACGACGCAATATATTTTTGCGGTTAGCATAAGTATAAATTAACTGTGAAATTGCTCTTAATTTTATTTCATGATGTGCAATAGCTTCTCTGGGGGGTATACACCATCCTCCATGGTGGTGGTAATTAAGCGTAAATTGATATCTCTGTTGGGAAATGATACAACCGCATAATTGATTTTGTTGATCTCCTCAGAGGCCTTTAATTTATTGCCTTTCAATGCAGAACCCGCAGTGGTTCAATGCATTGATTCGTACTTGCAATAGTCTCCGTACCCAAATCTAATCTGCGCCCACCTCTGGCAGGTGTTTGAAAAAGAACGCTATCGGAGTTGCAGGCTTTTGCCATATTATATACTGCAGTCCGTAAATTTCTAGCATCAAAGCTGGCTGAAATTCGAGTTTGCTCTTTTCATAGTTAAGTATATTTTTTGGGTTACATTTTGAGGATAACACAGTTTTACACCTTCTGGGCTAAATCCCAAAGTCTTCGTAAGCATTTTATAAAATTGGAAATAAAGGAATAAAACTTTGTGAGGTTCACTATTGTTTTAATGTGGGCACTACCCGGGTTTCGTAACGTAGTTATATAACTACGTTGGAGGTTTCACAAAGTAAAGCCTGAGGTTATCAGTTATATTTTATAAAATGTTTAGCGGTATCCGTTGAAACGACTGCACTATTATTTTGTGGTAAAACTGAAATTTGTATAGGTAAAGTATTGAAAATTATACAGATGTTATATGTATATTCTTAGATATATATTTAGTAGATTGAGTGCCTCTCGTGTTTTTGTACGCAATTACTGGGCTCTATGGTATTGCTTACCCTCCAGTTAAGTATTTTTTCTCGCATCTGCTCCATGGTTCGCTTCAATGGTCTTACCCCAGACTTTCTTTCTTGGCGAAACACTGATATCAAACATCTCCCGAGTCCAGAGAGTGGCAAGTGGGCATACATACACACGCAGCTCACTCAGTGTGACGCCCGAGATTACGAGAGCCGATAAAAAGCTTTTCTTGAGATAGAAATTATTTCAAAGTGAAGTAATTGATGAAAGGGACCAGTATTTTCACCGCCTGTATTCTTGGTGTCGTTGCTGTTAAAATGGCGGCGTTGCCGCAATCAAAGACCGAATATGGCCCTTATCATAAGAAAACTTTATGAACATTTTCAGGATTTTATTTTTCTACGGAAATGTGAAACCTTTCGCGTGTCGCAATATGTGACATATAATTAGTATCGCTCTCGCAGTACATAAATTTGAGTTCAGGAGACTCAGAATTCAATGAAATTTGAGGTGAATCATTGCATAACTTTTTAATTTAGGTATTTTTTATTGCTTACAAATCATATTCCGTCTTCATCTTAACTGGCGTGTATGTTTTCAGCGTACCTTGTTGAGTTAGATGTTTGAAGGTTGGAGTTGATTTCACCTAAAATGTAACTGTGAAGAATATACCTTGAAGATTCCCTGATTCAATACTCGACATTGTTAGGATCATGTGGAATGGATTCTTATGTCGTGATGAGTTTCATGTCCACTTATAAAAAAGGTAGTTCAAGTTTAACAGTCATTCCTGAAAAACTCTTCAGTTAACTTCACAACTCTCATATTTTGATAAAATGTCTTTAAATTGGAAATCGATAGTCAGGTGTATAAGTCATGCTAATATAACTTAGAATGTATATATACTAATTTAAATTACAAATTATAAGCAGAGTAACCGGAATGTACTCTTCATGTTGCAGGAAGGAAAAAATTTGATTCCGCTTGAAATCATGAATTTTGTTGTTTATAGATTGAATAAAATCTTGAACTCGTTACTACTCGTCTAAAAATGCCATATACTCTTTTTCCGTGCTGATTACTTCCCAAGTGTTTCGCCCTCTCAAGCCGGCTGCTAACCACACGTGATGTTACAAAACTTAGTGGCTTGGAACAGCTCGTGTTTTCAAATCAATTATTATCTCAAGCGTTAAAGGAATCATTATTTTTACTTTCATCTTTTCTTCTCGGGTATGTGTGATGTAACTTCATGATTAGATCTCTATACAAAGGAAAAGTTTTTTTTGTGAAATTAAAAACCCTCCTAACTCTAATTACTGGTACTTTGATTTGTTTCCTGGTGATTTTTTCGAGGAACATTGCACGGGCACTTCATTGTTGATTGGCTCAGAGTGAGAATGTGTCATATTCTGTAGTTACTGCTTTTCAATTAAGTTGTATGAGGAAAATTGGCTCGTAATATGCTTACTTCACTCGAGAATGTGAAAAATGTTGCATTTTATCATATATTCGCATTCTGGTTATCAATAGACCCGTCGGACGACCTGCTGGGTGTTGAGTTCCTTTCTATTCCGCCGTTTAATTAACATTCGCAATTCATTTGCCCTTTCTCTTTCGGACCGTATTCGCAGAGCAGTCTATTAGGTCTGTGCTTTCTTTGATCCTTGGTACGCGTTGAAGCAGCGATTTTCCCAGGCTGAAACTTTCCCACTTACAGGAGCCAATAGCGAGAGGCGTTCGTGCGGGGCTTCCCATCGCTGCCTTGTCTTCCACTTCATAGTTTCCCGGGCGGGCGAACTTCGGTGAACCCTTGGAGGCGCGCAACTTTGAATGGCCGCTGGAGCCGTTAATTGCATACGACCGTCCCTTCCTTCCGTAGGGTTGCGTTCCGGAAGCTGCGGTCCTCAGTAGTCGAGGTTCGACTCTCGAACGTTGTTTTAAGTAAGATTCGCGCATCCTATCGGCACCAAGAGGATACATACGAAAATTTGGGGAAGGCAAATATCCCTGAAATTTCCGAGAAACGTGCGTGTGTGGTGAAAGAAGTTGAAGTGTCATCATGAGCAGTGTTTTGGTGGGTCAGGGGGAGCCTCCCCCCAAATGAAATGGTAATTTGTCCTAAAGAAGTAGGAAACCTTTAAATCCAAGTACAATGAAAACAAAACATCAAAAGTTTAAATAAATTTTTGTCTTATGTAGCACTTAAAATGTTGTTTTCAGAGGCTAATTTAAACAGATTTTCCATGAACACTTTGGTGTATGGAATACGCTCAGCTTTACTGGGGGATGTTGCATAGTCACTAAACCCCTGGCAGTATTGCTGTCCCCCCAACATAAAACTCTGAATTTTGCCCATGAGTGTCGCAATATGTTTTGATGGCTGTATTTTGTTTATTTATGGATTTTTTATAGAATTGAGCTCGAGCGACTTATTTTTGGGAATAAATTATTCGTCTGATTTATCTTTATACCCTTTAATTGTGCGGGTAAAATAATTAAAATCAAATATTATAGTAGGTTTGGGGCATCGCGTAGGTACCTTGTCATTTTGTAAAAGATAAATATTTTAATTCTTCTGGTAATTGACTTTGATGTATCAAACCATCAGCTTCGGTAGCTTAATCACATAACCTCCACCGTTCGACCACTCGGCGACAGATTATTAGTGGAACTTTGGCTCATTGGACCAAAATTTTAAATCGAGGCAACGTTTTAAAACCGGTGCTAGGGTAGGTTTTCTAGTGGTTTTTGATTCATTACTCTTAAATTGATGGATGTACAAGCGCGGATGATAGTCAACAAGGCCATCCAACACTCTATTGTGTTTTTTTTCTCATTGACATTTGTGGTACATTTTATATTCTCATATTTATTTGATCCGAAGGTGAAGTAGACGGATAAGAGGAGGAAGGATGAAGTGCTGGACATGGTGGGTGAGGAGAAATGGCTAGATGAGATAGACGATATAGAGGGAGTACTTAGCAGAGAGGGGATGTTGCAAACAGTGTTGGAGGGTAGAATATTTGGTGAACGAGGGAGGGGGAGGAAGAGAATAGGATTTTTAGATAGAATAAAAGGGAGCAGGCCTTACAGTGAATTGAAAAGGGAAGTACATGAAGGAAGGGGAGGCTGACTGAATGCTTCTTAAGTACTCCATGGAAACCTACCTTTATCGTTAGAATACTTTAATAATAATAATTTATCCCACCACTCATTTTACGTTTATATTAGATAGTAAAAATACGCTAGGATTATTTGCGTTTTTAAATGTAATTATTACCGATGACCCTGCTGGTTACTTGTTTTCGGTGGCCATCTCCAACTGCGTCACCGCAAGATGATATCACTTTGCTTATCAGCCCTCAGCGCTTCGTCACCAGGAGCTCTACAGCTGCCAACGCGAGAGGTTTGAAACGATATCTGACCAGGCAACGTTCGCGAGATAACGTCGCGAGTCTCCCGCCCTCCAGACACACGTGAGACACAACACTCTCGCTGCGTAGAATCTCGCATCCTGCACCTCAGGTGCTCCAGGGCCGTACAAACTCCCTCGATTCGCGGACGGGGAACCATAACAGTGGTTAATGGCCCATGGCAGTTGCTGCCTCCCTCCGCATCGTAAACCTGCGGTATTGCAGCGTTTAAACGGCTTCCCGTGGAATCGTCCCGGGCTTAGCTCGGTCTCCGGTCTTTCTGATCCCAACGATGGAGGATTCCCTCCAATGACTCAGCGCCGTGTGGGGATCGCCGATATCTCTTGAGTGGGATTAACCTCGCGAGGTTTTGTCTCTCTCCATACTTTGCAGCGACTGTTTCTGCATTCGCTTTATCAAAGGGTGATCCGTGGGCCAACAAACTCATTCGGGTGAAGCTTAAGATGTTTGTATTGCTCATTGTAGGCCGTCTGCAATCCGGGTGCAGTGTACTCTCCTGCTTCTTTAAGACTAGGAAAAATTCTCCTTAGTTTTTTTTATGAATGTGTGTTAAAACTTTTTGAGCTACCCTGAGAAACAATTTCATGTATTTCGTCTTTATTTGCAGCTTTATTATTATTATCATTGGGAATTCTCTCAAATAAAAAGTATGGAGATTTAATTTAGTATTTTCATAACTTTAAGTTGGGACATATCTCCTGTGAGTGTATTTTATAAAAGACATTATAATATAGTTGCCATAAACATCTTTTTCTGCGCACAGAGAAGCATATCGATATGATAATGTATAAAAGTGACGTATCATATCGTCTTCCCTATCCCTTCCCTTTGCATTGCTGACTTATGATGGTGGAAGATTATCAATTTTATGCTTAAATTTTCTCCATTAAATCCGCGTACATGCTAATGAATCTAATAGTCGTGTAAATAGCTATTGAAGTGCTCTCTCATTTAGGGAGAATACTTTTCGGCCAGAAATTTGTTTTTCCTAAATTCGACTCTTCCGTCCCGTCGTTGATAGCTTCTTCGTTTATACGCCCGGCTGACGATAGCGTTTTTGATGAAGCTGTCGCGTATCATAATGCTAAATATCTCGTTACTCCCTTCATGTGAGTGTATCCCATTTACGCTCTGCGTTTAATGATGATGTGTCCAGCATTTTAATGTTTAATTACTCGGGAATGCGTCATTTTATCACTTATTTGCTTAGAAGTAGCTACGCTCAGAGAATATGTAATTATCGTTTTCTGTTTTACTTTATGAAAATCGTTGCTTGCAGTATGGTCATTCTTTATTATTTTTAATTTGAATTAACGATTTTTTATTGGAACTGTCGGTCTGTTGCTATTTTGTGCTCGAAGTGTCATGCACACTTACTACATTTTCGCAGAAGAGAATCTATATGAATTTAGCATAAGTAGGAAGTGCAGTTTTTAAATTAGGGAATGAGAGGTATATGTTGATTTTTGCTCAAATATCAATATTTCCGAATATCTTTGCTGTTAAAAGAAATGATTGGAATATTTGAAACCATATCGGTGTAAAAATGAAAGATTTTGGTTTTCTTTGATGTGTGTATGTGTCCAACAACTGTGTGGTCTCGTTATTCTCTTCACAAAATAGAACAACAGAACACCATTATGAGTAGTCTCTCATTTCTGTTTCGTGACCGGTTTCTTAAGTGGCTTTACAACCTGTGGCCAAGGCAAAGTGGTGGGGCAGTATCACGACTTTCCTCCTCCTACAATTTGTAGGGCTTCCGTTTGAAAAATTACCTTTGTGATCCAATTGCCGATCCATTGCTGTGAATGGTTTGTGCTCTCTTACACGCCATAACCGAAGCCAGAAGAAATATTCCACAGCATTCAGTGGAAAAATCTTCCAATGTCACTGTCACACAGAGTCAGCTTCCTTGCCTTGCATTAAGAGGACGCATCAATCCCTCTCGTTTGATGGTATTCCGTCTATTTTCATGACAACATTCTCGTTTGAAACTTAAGCTATCATCTTCAAATTTTCTCGAGGGCATATGGAGTAAAACTAGTCCCGCAACGTTACTCAGGTGTAAAAATTATAATCTGAGTAAATACTGAGGAAAATTTTTAAAATTTTAGATAATGTTGACAAGGGTATACTATTTATATACGACTTAAAAAATTCGAGATGATAGCGTAAAGTTTTAAGCTAGTCATTAGTCGCGAGAATGTTGACATGTGTATACGGTCTATTTAAACATATGCCTTAGAAATTTCAACGTTAAAGTGTAAGTTTTAAACTAGTCGCCAGTCGCGAAAAAAGGCCTGTCGTGCGGGAGTGAAACTTCCTCTAGAAAACTAAGAAACCTTTTCTGTGAAAAACAGCATTTTTATATTTGTGATTTTACTTTAATAAATCTGGAATTATTCATGTTCCTCTTAGTTAGAACATCCTAATCTATAGTTTACATTTACAGTGTTCTAGATTGTAACTACGAAAGAAACAAGACGTTAGAAATGTGAATTGATGGTTCTTGTGTGATGCTATATGTGAATGTAACGGTGCCACGTTTATATTGGATTCAAAGGGAATAGATTTCCCGTTTTGATTGGAGGTTTTTTCTCTCGTTTATGGTCATCATTAAGAACTGCTGCCGTTGAGAAATAAAAATTTCTTACGCAGCTTTTTGTTTGCTAGCCCTCTGAAATCGCCGTTGTGATTAGGAAATTCGTCTTATTGTTCCGCTATTCTTGTATGTGCCGATAAAAGTTATATCGAACCAGAGTGAGCTATTTTTGGCCTACTTTCGAGTTTTCCACCTTCTGTTTTTCTTGTTATAGTTGGAGGCAATACGAATTTTTTTTATGCTTAACTAGTAGATGGAACATTAGTTTGGGGTTTTCTAGAGAGTGAGTCGGGGCAAGGCCTCTGTCTCGTTTACAAATATCGGCGGCCCATAAATGGAAACTGTGTACGGAAGAAAACTGACATCTATCAATATTCTGTGGGAATATTTGCGTGCGCCACAGGGTTGCCATTAGCCACAGGGCTTCAGGCCATTTTTTCTCGGTCGGCTAGGCGAAATTTTCGAATTTATAGATGTAGTTTACAACTTTTTTGATCAGGGTTAATTGATAAAATAAAGATTAAGAGACCTTAGAAAGATTAATAAACTGAAGAAGGAAATTCAGTGTTCGGGCAGACAAAGGAGATGTTAAACAGTTCCATGTGAACCTGCCTTATCCGGTAAAATACCTATTGAAAATTAAATTCATGGTTGCATTAAATAATTTTCCTTTATTTAAATGAAAGATACTTACCCTTTTCCACAATTATTTAATTCGTACGACGCGTTTCGATGACAAGAGTAAGAAATCTTGTACAAGATGATGGTCTTTTAAGCCGAAACGCTTCGTTTGCATTAAATAATTGTGGAAAAGTGGAACTACCTTTTATTACAATATGTCGAACTTCCACTATGTAACGCCTGAATCGGTTGAACTTAATTTTCCTTAGGTTATAAAAAACTCTACACGACCCTAAAGTAAAATACAATCCTAATCAATCGGTTGGATAATTAAATACTGTAGGTATTCTTTTGATTTGTCGATTAGAACTGGTAAGGTATCGAATTCGTCGGTAGCTGCTTCTCGAGAATCGTGTGCAAATCAAAATCTTTAAGTATGTACCACTCAAAACTTCATTGCAGTGAATCAACACTCAAATGCTCATTGTATTAGCATCATTACTTATAATTATTGAAGGATGGATCATAATAACTTAACCATGTAAGTGAAATCGTCCCTTGAGTGGGTATGTAAAATAATTTCCATAGTGAACTGAATTGGATGAATCATGCTCCTGGGAAGGAAGAGGTGATTCACTTTAGTCGTAACTCATTGGAAGCCGTACACCGATATGATTTAAATCGATGCTGCAATAGGGGAGAAATCCCCGCCCTTCATCATTTCAGATGAATCGTTGCGATTCATCAAGAGAGAGACCCGTTCATTGTGTTTCCTCGACGCATGCCGTTAAAAGTGGACAGCGGCAGGGACGGAGATCAAATTAACGGGTTCACATTTCCCGGCAAACCCCTTCCCCCACGTACATTTCCGCGTATCCATTTTCAAAAGCGTCCATAAGGTACATCTCCCTACCAACCCCTATGTTTTTTTTAAATACATTTTCCGGTACTGCAGCAGCCTTAAATTTCCACCGAGAACAACGGGTCGAGGGATACCTGTTTCGTTGGTTGGTACGCGTTCCGTGTTGCAGTTTTTTTTCTTGCAAGCTTCCGGTGATCGTCGAGAGAAGTCCTGGTATCCGTGAGTTGCATAATGGACGTGCAATTACTGCAGGAAAGCACAAGGAGAGGAGGTAGACCAAGGGACGGACACATGTCGGCAATTAAAGAACATTTTTGAACAAAGGGAGTGCGAGGGTTGGGTATGTGGACGGGGTGAGTAACGCGGAAAGTAGTTGGGATAGGGGAAGTTTTAAAAGGGGTGAAATGGACCCTAGGGTACGCCTCTCCATCCCCACTTCTCCACACTCTCCATCCCAGAACTCCTTACCTCCGTGAGCAAATTCAAAGTGTGTGCTTCCATTTCTGCTGTCAGAGTAAGTCAAGCGGAATTACTCGCCGGGGAACGTTCCACGTATGTTAGAAATTCTCACTCCAAAAAAAGAAGCTTGCCCTAATTATATCGAACTCAGGTCCCCGAGCTGCATTCATTTCTGTGCATCTTGAGTACCTGTGAAGATCACTGGGACGACTGTGAAATCTTGTTTGTCGAATAAATTAACACGAAAGCTTGATTAAAGTTTTCGATTTCTTACAGGGGTGGTTGAATTTATTCTACTGAAATTTGGCCTCCACAATTGTTGCTCATCTTAGTGTCTCATCGCTATTTAAGTTTATCATTACTTCATGCCTCTAAATACTTAATCCGAGTCGAATGAAAATTCACTGACGGTCAAAGGATCGTAAATTCCGCGATCTATTGTATGTTGGTATAAGACACGGTCTCCGGTGTTACTTAGTGGAACTGCTTTATCATAAAATAAAAATACTTTGTTCTATTTCACACTTTATTTTGCCTGATGCCATCATATACCTGATGATAGCATTATATGCAGAAATCCGGGTCATACCATTTAAAATAAAGTGTGGAATAGAACAAAGTATTTTTATTTTATGATATTGGCCGTTGGAACTAAAGTTCCATCCAATCCATAAAGAACCATTCAATGCATTACCTCCTGTAATACCTCGATCTAATCACCGTCGAGGATAAATCATTCTATCTATAGCTGTGCAAAATAATGTTATAAGCCATGCTTTTGTGGCCATTCCCATGCTTCATTAACAATTTAATTTGATTTTTTTATATAATAGCTTTCGTTATCGCTCCTTAAAATTTTTTTTGTAAAATGTATTGTCGATTAGTTTAATGAGAAACACTTCGTCAAATGTGTATCAAAACGAGATTTATTTACGTTTCGCTTAAAATTAGGTTTATGAATTATAAATTTTTTTCTGACTGAAATGTCTCCGTTTTATGCTCGCCATGAAAAAATCTCATTTTACTTAGTTTGATTGCGCATAGTTGCGCATGACATTTACTTAGTTACATTGCGCATAGTAGTGTAAATATTCATTAATTTTTCTGAATGATTACCCTAAATTTGAAACAACAAAAGTAAATTTCACAATTCTACTTCTTTCAGTAGTATACGTACCTAACATATTTCAGGGAACTTCTAATACAAAAATCAATTCCGCGGTTGAAATGAATGCGTTCAAATTTTCAAATGTTTTCGTTAGCCGTTTGCTTTCCATTAGATTTCTCCGGCTCAATTATCATCTATTTGTATGAATGTAAACTTTTTAAGCATTTTTTTTACTTATCTTCCCTTCATATCCATATCCATATGGATGTTCATGCCCGTTCCCTACAAGCATTACCTCTCTCCTGCCAATTTACACTCGTTTTTTTCCTCCCCTTCGAATCCCAATTTATGCCTGGTGTAGCACTATCTGTATAGGCCCATTTGACTCTGGGTTTTCATGATTTGTGGCTGTCCAGTATTTTCCCCATCGCATTTTCGCCCAGATCCAGGTCTTCTCCTAACGATACGTCATTTCCGATGGCGTTGGATCAATGATCATTGCACACCACGCCATGGGAGTCCCAGAGGAAAAGATAGGCGCTCCCATGGTCTCGTAAAGCATTCGTATTTTACATTTACAGAAAATGTTAAGAAATTCATGCATTGGATGTACTTCAAGTTGACAGCGTTAATTCAGTTTCCGAGTAAGACTTGATGCTAACATTTGCGCAGCCGATTTTTTATTCTATAATTTCATTGTTAATTCAGTTTCCGAGTAAGACTTGATGCTAACATTTGCGCAGCCGATTTTTCATTCTATAATTTCATTGTTAACTCGTCCAACTATCTTGAGCATGCAGTAAGCTGTAACTTGAGTGTGGGTTGATTTGTTTTTACCCCAGCCGCGCTCGTATAAAATTTCGTTAAACTGCTTGTCTTGCGGACGAGTGAATCCTAGGTAACATGACTATCTTTAATTGGGAGAAAAAATCATTTGTACCCCTTGGCTTCTCACCATCTCATATCTTTCCGTTTAGAGAATAATCTCTCTTATTTTATTAATTTCTGCCGGACTTGAAAATATAGTGCGTCAAATTCAAATTCTTAGTTGTTTTGTGATCGGAGAACATAATTATGCGCATTTCGGGAATACCCCTTCGATGACTTTCCTTTTAATTTTTTTTATTACTCTCCCGCCCCATGACAATGGTCACATAATCCCAAGAGTTCTGTGAGGTTCGGAGACATTATTTCAGGTCTTCAAGAGGTAGAAGGGAGTTAATCCACACTCGGACTCCATTGACCCATTCTCCCATGACTTCGCCGTCGTTATGGAAGCATGCTGTTGAGCCGGACGGAAGTATATGTATTTTTTCTCAGAGGGGGAGGCCCTAAATTCAACAGAGGGCTAATTTCGGGGGGGAGGGGGGGAGTACGCGATCATTCTACCCTACCCTCCCTGCCTCACCGGCTTGGTTAAAACACAACAGGTGTGGTTGCGGGCCGCCCTGCTTGGCGACTTCCTAGCACGCAACCCCACTATCTCTTCGAGACTTCCTTGGCGCAGGGCTGCCAACCGGTCTTCCGTCTGCGTTCTCGAGTCTTGATGGCGTTTCACGATTCATTGTCGGTACTCCCCCATGTTTCGTAGACGCTGTCTGTTGATATTCAGGACAGTATCGCCGCGTAATATTTTGTTGTTTTAATGCATGATGTTTTTTATACCCCAGATTTCTCACTGGGATGGAAGTTTCGGGCGTTATCAAGCTAAGCTTTTCGTGTTGATTTATTTTTTGACGAAACTTGCACGTTTAAATGTTTCGCTGTAGTTCAATCCGTTCATTATTCATGGAACTCCTTGATACAATGTAGCCAATATGTAGGATGTTTGTGATTTCTTATATGTGGCATTTTGCTCGCCATTATATACATTGTAGTCACCTTAAAATAGTAGCCATGAAGTAGCGATACTAAAGTTTCCATTAGTGGCTACGCATAATTAGCTGTTTTATTAGGCCAGGTACTGATTTATTTTATGTAGAAAGTTCCGAAAACAAATCAGGCTGATATATTTTATTATTTTACAGATGCTGCTTGTTGTCATATGCTCCTTCCCTAATTTTAATGACGCATTAGCAAGTCTTGGTAAAAGTACCATTGGAACAATTACCGTTTGTAATATACCCCAAATTTTTTACGTTTTTCCTCCCGAATCCTAATATTTTGTTTACTTTTTTCGTACTCGTCTTGGATTTTAGCCCTCTGGTTTAGATTTTACTACTTATTCATTTTTTTTATCATTCTCATTATAATTATTTTATCGTGTTCAATTCTATTTACTTGTTGATAATTTTTTGCGTGGTTTGATCCGTTTCGCGACGACTCAGCGGTCAATAGATACTTTATGTTGGAGTGGTTATGATAATAATAAATATAAGTAATCCCTAACAACTACTATTTTATCATACTAGGGATCAATGTCCTTATGATAAGAAGAACGAGTCACCTAATACACTTAGCATGATGGAAATAATGCCATGTTGGTACTGACATTTTAAAGATTCGTTTTCAGACTACATTGAATGTAGGGTGTCAATGGAGTATTTTTTATGCTACACCAGTTACACATACGTCAGTTCTAATAATTATGATAATTAATTCAACTTTCAACATCACCGTGCATTGAAAGCCGGATATCCGGGGTAATTTGAATACAAAGTTTTTATGTGTTGTGTAGGGACACAAAGTTTGTTTGTGCGTTTGGGGATGCCTAAGTTGTAGACCATTAATCACTACTTTTCTGTTTTGTATTTTATTACTCACTGTCTGGGTGTAGCAAGTAATAGCATGTTTATGGTGTTATTTATTTCTTAGTAGGGTTCACATACAATGTAAATTGGTTTTTGTATTGTTTTAAAATTTCATTTTGAAATGTGCTTATTATTTTGAACTCGGCCACTAGGGCTTTGTCCACCCTAAGTAAATATTTATTGCTGTCTGAAAAAAGTTAAGGTATTAGTTATATAATACATGACCGCTAATTTTAATGTCATGTAAATATTGTTTTGGAAGATTTGCTACTTGATTTTTCATTTAATTTGTGGAAGCTAAACAGTTATGGCTTGTAACAGATTTTTATGTTTTGTGATATAGGGAAGGATGTGGAGCAAGGACAGGTTAGAAAGTTGTATAAGCAAAGAGTGAAAATAGAGGATAGGGATTGAGGAAATATTCAATCAAGGCAAATATTGATAACTGCATGAAGCTTCGTGGAGATTACTATATTAGTGTGTATTTTAGGTTATACCAGCTCAGTTGTGCGACACGATTCTCGAAGCGTAGCATGAGCTCCTCGAATTGGATAAACGGAGTCACTGTTACACGCCACCGATGCATCCCTATAAGAGCGTTGACCGGAATAAAATTATGTCGGTATTTAGTAACAAGTGTGTTTGACATTCGTATTTTATTAAATTCCTTAAATCACCTCACGTTACTATTTTTATTCTAACCGTGTACATTTGTGCACATAGGATACATAAAAAGTAGATAAAACAGTTTCTAGCGGACAGAAGTGTAGTATTTACTAAACTGTTAACGGACTATAAACGTTTTAAAAGAAAAGGGTAGCTGAAAAAAACATCTTTTTGCTTCCTATAAAATTTCATACAAAATATTACCAGAATACAATTATGTGACTCAAGATGAAGTCGCACCTTAGAGTTAAAAAAAAAAATTGCGTAGATTCATCTCCGCGAAAGGCATAAATTTCCAATACCTTTCTTTTAACCTCCAACTTGGTCATTCAAAATATTGTCTTGAAAATTCGGAGATAATAAATCGTTTTCCTGCCATCATTTTTGAATTAATTTCACTTTCATCATTAAAATGTCGATTTGGGTTATAGTTGATTAATCTTATATTTCTGTCTACAGTTTCTCACGCAATAATAATCTCTAATAATTTCTAACGCTCCTAATAATCTATTGAATTCGGTATCGTTTTAATTTTTCGCACATAACCCTTCCAAAGCCTCCTATGAGGCTGCGAACGAAAGAGCGGGTTAATCCGGGCGTAAGGAAGGGTATCTCTGCTATTTGGCACTCCGCTTTCCATCAGAATAGGGTTTTCACCGCCCCTTGGAAAACCCCTCAAAGCGGATCCTGGTCCGGTGCCGAAAGAGCAAACGACCGTGATTACGACCGCTGTGATTGACACGCATTCAGCTTCGGGGGTCTCTCGGAGGAATTAAAAGGGCCTTTGATTAATCCCGCCCGACTTTCATGGCCACACACTGTCGAGCCGCGTGTGACTCAACTCCACTCCGCTGGCATTGTTCCCAAGTCATGCGTTGAAATCACCCGCGGCGGCGGCGCGATGCGTTGGGGGCATTGCGCTGAGGGAGGGATCTTCTTACTCCCCTTTGTCTCCGGGAAAAGTGTCATTAAAGCTGTGAAGGAAGAGTCGTGTGAAAATTTTTGCTCTGAGGGTCGGATTTTTTTCTGTGCGCTTGGTACCAGGGTTGATAAAAATCATGATTTTTTTCAAAAAAATCATGTTTGTTGATTTTTTTGATTTAAATCGGATTTATTGATTTCAATCGGATTTTATTGATTTAAATGAGATTATTATGATTCTCCATTCATCAAAAATTCAGTTATTTGCAAAAGTAACTATTTGGGCAGCATATTGGAGAATGATCGTTTGCAGAAACAATAAGAGGCAACATACTCTAAACTCAATGCAACATTTAGTCAATCAGGGGAGAGAACTATGGAAATGCCAATGGTATCAAATTAAAAATTACACCAGCATAATATAAAGTTGCCATTGGAAGTATCCAATGTACTATATTACGCGGTTCTAAAGCATATGAAGTTTAGAAAAATTCAGTAATTGCAACTTTGTATGTTGCCTACGCTTAGAAGTTAAATCAGAACACAATTTATTTTCAACAGATACACTAGTATTCTAACCAAAGCCATTTTTTTTTAATTTTCATGTTACATGCATTCCTACAGTATCATTTCTAGTTAAGAGCCACCATTGTGCTGGTAACTGTCGATTCATTGTATTAATTAAGAAATAAAAATCAAAATAATGCACTTACAGCTTCCTTTTCTCGACTCTTTAAAAATCAAACATATAGATCACATTATGATTTAAATCACCTGATTTTTTAAAATAAAAATCAAGTGATTTAAATCGCGATTTAAATCATGATTTAAATCAATCAACCCTGCTTGGTACCGTGCTTGATGAAGCTTGAGTGTGTGGCAAGGGGTGTCCTGCCATCAAGGGTTTATAAATGAACCTCGTACGCATTAATGGAAAGAAAATTAATATTTGTTTGCTTAAATGGCGGCATAGGAACAGCGAATATATCGGATTATCAAATGTATACAAATTCTTAACATTTTATCAGAAAATGCTTACAAATAGCCAAGCCAAGTAGTAAGAGTCGTGTGAAGATTTTCGCTTTTGAGGGTCGGATATTATTTTTCTGTGCGCTTGGTACCGTGAGTGATGAAGCTTAAGTGTGTGGCAAGTGGAATCAAGGTTTTAGAAATGAGCGTAGTAGGAATTAGGAATAGCCGGCCTCGGTTGCGGTGGGGTAAAGTCCTCACATGCCAAACAATAGGTCGTGGTCGAGTCCCGCTTGGGTTGGTTACCCCTTTCCTGGGCATAGTTTGTACATATACGTTGGTTAACTTGTTGATGACATCCCGATGTAAAAGGCCGATTTGTACTCTTTTCTGTGGAATGGAAATAAATAAAAAAATCAGAAAAAGGAAAATTATTTTTTTCCAGTAAAATAGTAGTATTAAGGGCCCCCGCGCACTGGCAACTTTTACGAAGCAACTATTCAGTTGCTTTGAGGAAGTCCCTATGAACACACGGCAGTTGTGGCAACTAAAAAGTCGCCCGTGCGCGGGGCCACAGTCAATGCCGTGTGTCTCATTTGAACTTCCACAAAGCAACTAAAAAGTTGCTTTGCATAAGTTGCTAGTGCGCGGGGGCCCTTAAGGAACGAATACATGGAATGGCCAAATTTTACAATTTATTAACATTTTATTGGAAAATGCTTGCATATAGCCAAGCGATTTTATTTCGTAGAATAATGTCTTATTTTGGTAACAATCACTCATTGCAATTGTCGGGTAGAAACACTGACAATTGTCAATTTTTCTACTCGATGGTCGGTATGGATAAGTATGGGAGGAATTTAATCCGGTCCTAGCAACGGTCATGTGAGTAGAGGCAAGGAGCACATTCAGATATCTAATTGCAATTCAGTAAGGTAATTCGGTAGATGGATCGGAAACATAATTTAATACTAAAAAAAGTAATGGAAGAAAATGCAAAAGTTTCCAACCATTTTTTACGGCGAAATATCCGCGGGGGCTCGGGTATCAAGTATTTCGATGTCATTGTCTGAGTTTATGACGTCATTATAGTTCTGTTTCATCAAGTCGTTCAAATTGACCCAATCTTTGGATCAAAGAACCGCTCATTAGAGTTTTTTGACCACGAATCACGTGAAATGGATCCACACGGCCGAGGAGAAGCGGAGAATCAGTGGGCCGCTCGGCAAGAGTCAGTGACGTCATTAACTTTTCAGCGAAAAGGGTAAGCCCGCCGATATTTCATCATGAATTGCTCGAGAAGTAGGCGACGGATAGAAAAACGAAAAAAAATACGGGTCTCTTTATTTTGCAAACTCTATATCGCAATCGACAACAATAAAAATGGCGAATGAGCCCATTCCTTTCACTGTGTAATCTCGCTCTTCCAGGATTTTTTTTTGTTTTGGGGTATCGCAAAGGCTTCACTCGGGTTATGAATCTGAATCCTTCCATCAGCCATCAAGCGCTTTTTTCGCTTGGGCTTCCGCTCCTCCTTATTACCTATTTAAAAAAAATTATTGCTCACTCATTTGCACAAAATTATTTGCTTGTAACTATGAAATATGAATTGTTATAATACCCTAGTTTGAAATAATCTCAGTTATTATAATATTACAGTAATCTTTGATATCACGTAAGAAACCGGTGACAGATAATGTGATCCCTTTATTTGCGTAATGTTTTCTCTTTGGCTGAGTTTTTATAGAAATTTGTGCTCCTCGGAGAATTTTCCTGGAACTCATTGTGCAACTTAGCGTTATGAGCTATCGTTTTTCTTATGTATTCTATTTCATGTAGGTTTTATTTTTGTTCATATTTAGAGATTTAAAATGCTGAACAATGAAAGTGTAGGCTTTTGACTATATGGAGATAGAAATGGTAAATAGCTCAAAATCTCGGCTTGTAATTTTGTGGACATTTTATTCACATTCGATGAAGATGAAAAAAAAACAGTGCTGAAACATTGTGATCGAGCCGGAAACTTTTTAATTAGTTGGACTTCTTATTATTACGCTTTTTGCATATGTTTTTGCCTCGCACTTCACGCGGGCGTGATGGTGTACACATACTTGACCCCTTTTATGGAGTCTTCCCGCGGATGTGCATTACGCTCGTGTTTTTTTTTAGCCGGCATTATCGAACGTAAGTGGAACTGTTTCCATTGAGAGGGTTAACACAATGCAACGCTGGTATAGTGACGAAGAAAGGGTTCGTAGCTGTCAAAAAATGCAAGGAAAACGCAAGGGATTGAATGTTTCGTGTGTCGATGAGCCAGGGCATCGAACTCCAGCTTTTTTCGCTCCGGTTCTCGCGGCGCGAAAAAAAAAGAACGTCGAGCTAGCCTCTCGTTCCTCATCAGCGATCGGCAACCAGCAGGTTTCGGATCGACTTCGTCATTTTTTTCCCTTCTTCGCTTGCATGGGATTCGAATCGCAGCAACCGTCTGCGCTCTGCTCAAAACTTAAGTGGTAAAGTGTTCGCCCCACTATTCTCGAAATTTAAAACTCCTAAATCAACAAATAGCCACTCTTAGTAGGCTGAAGAACTTTCTGTTTTAGGGCGTCATTTTGTGGAGGAAAATGTGCTATATTCAAGATGAGTCGAATGGAAAAGTTTATTCGACTTTCTTGCTCCTGTTGTTGTAATGAATTCGAAATCGTAGCCTCTGAAAATTGTGGTGAAAATTCTTTTTCATTTTTTCAAGTGATTTTTACAATTGCTTTGGTTTTGTAGTGAATCCAGTTTTAAATGTTTCTCTTCGGTTTTTTCATGGTTGTAATTTTTTTATTTAAAGTGAATTTTCTAATCTTCTGATTTTTTTGGAATTGCTTGAATTCTAATATGTTTAAAGATTATTCAAAAACGCCCGATAGTTGATGTGCGTCAACGGTCTTGACTAATTATACTGGATGAGTATTTTCTTCAACTCTCGCCTCCCCACATTGTGCTACAAGATTTGTTCCCCGACCTGATAATACACTGTTCAGAAACTTGAAATTGGATGTCAACGTTTGGTCTACGACAGCTTATGTTTTTTTATCATTGCGCAATTATTATTCGAAAGTTACCCTTTAGAAAATAAATTACTATTGACTGTACGACTGTTAACTTTTAGGACTTAAATGCTGGTATACTTGAAAGTTATAGAATTTGGTGGCTAGAAATCAATACAACATAATTAAATGTTTTCACGTGTTATATCGATAACCGATTATCCAAAACCGAGATGATTGAGTTGACGTTCCTGGAGTTCTAACTTTCTGTACGTTGGATGAAGTAAGTATGATGAACCAAGTCGACTTTTCATTAAGAATTTCCTCTTTGGAAAGCCTTATTTTTTCCCTTACCCCGGGAACGGAAATCAGAAAGTTCTTTTTCATCAATCGATGCCGTGGCATTGGAAACTTTATGCGCGGAAATAAAATGTACAAACATCCCTCTCTCTTTCTTGTGTGGATCGGGTCCTTGGCATGGGAGAGGATTCACGATGATCGATTGCTCAACGTTCAAATCACGAGAATCGGCTGTATGCGATAGGAACAATCAACTCCATCTTAATTCGTCGAATCTCCCCTTATCGCATAGATCGTTGCGGCCGTGCCGTTGTAACTTGAATTTGGATTTTGAGGTGGTCAGAGCGTACGGAATACAGAGTTTTATCGAGGATATTTTGGAAATGAAAGAACCAAAATTGGTGATTCTATATGAATTTTATTTTTAAAAAACCTAGGTTTCGCCTCACGGAGTGCTTGCAGTTCAAAAATATAGCGTTCAAAATATTGCGTGCTTTATCTCGAGATGACTTTGTAAGTTGAAACGTGAGCCTTTAGAGTGTAATAACCAAGTTCTTTTTATTAATTTCAAATTTTTAATCAAATTTCGTAAGGTTTTTCCTGGTTCGAATGATACGAATGGTATCATTCCAGTCCTAAACGGCGGTATTTCAAAATTGGATGAAATTCCATTCTGAACACCTCAAAATCCTAACTCAAGTTCTAATGGCACGGCCGCATTGATTTATGCGATTAGTGGAGATTTAACTAATTATGATGAGTTAGTGTTCCTATCACATGCAGCCAATCCCAGGTGGATTTGAGGTTAATAGCTAGGCAAGCCGCCTTTAGAAGAACATTTTCCGTTTCTTTCTTTCCTAAAATACATTTTATCCTCCTGGTTTCATTCCTTTCGGAGATATTGCCGCACATTTTTTTCTATTCCTATTTTATGAAGAGGCTCCGGATAAGTCTTCGAGAACTACTGTTATGATTGTCGTTTCATTTTTTTCCCCTGGGATTTCAGCGGGGTGCTCGCCTGCTTAATCCGCCAACGGCTTGCTAGGATATTCAGATCCTCGTCTTCCTATGTTTTACTGTGGTTTAACTCTCAGACCACGCGATCCCACCCCCGTTGTTCCGTCGGACTCGCTTTGAAGTAACGGTCAAAGGCTTTGTTTCAACTGTGCTCATCTCGCGCCGGCTATCGCAAACCTTGGGTGTATTCTATAATGGAAACGGCAGTAGCGCCGACCGTGGTTAACCCTTTCGCTGCTGTTCAATCTCCGAAAACCTACTCCTCACATGCGGCAAAAAGGTTAAAATACGTTTGGTGGGCCCATGGAGCAGGTACTTCCAGGATGGGTGTGGTACACCCTCCGATGGGTCGCTAATCCGCGACCCTTTCCTCGAGGAACTCACCCACGCAGGACCGTTTCCTCGACCCAACCAGCGTGGGGCCTACCTCCCAAAACGTGACCGCTCTGACTTCATTTTGAAAATCTATCAATCAATCCGATCATCGAAAAATGATTGTTTGCATCGCACTCCTGCCAATCAAGCAATCAAGTACGTCTTTGAACCGTGTTCCTGCGATGGAGAATAACGATTTAGTTAACTTTGCTAAAAACGTGGCTGCGGACAACAGGAAAATGGCCATTTTAGCAAAGTTAACAAAATCGTTATTTTTCATCACAGAAACTCGGTTCAAAGACGTACTTGATTGCTTGATTGGCAGGAGTGCGATGCAAACAATAATTTTTTGATGATCAGATTGATTGATTGATTTTCAAATTGCAGTCAGAGCGGTCACTTTTCGGGAGGTAGGCCCCACGCTGGTTGGGTCGATGAGAAGGTCCTACGTGGGTGAGCTGGGCGAGGATTCCAGGTCCTGGATTAGCAACCTTTTGGAGTGCTTCGGCAAAAGTGCTGACCGCATGGCAGGGACGAAGAAAAAGTACGTCCACAGCAGTCTGCCGTGCGGACGTACTAGGTACGTCCACAGCAGTGAAAGGGTTAAAATTGAAACCACGGTCGGCTGACCGCGGTGGGTGAGTCACGCGGCTTTTTAGCAGTGATGGAAACGCTAGTTATGCCACCGTGATTACTCATAAAATCGTCTGTTCTTACACCGATTGCTTCAAGTCTTTCGTTATTTCCGTTTGCACCATCTATTGTTCCCGATTTAAAAGCTAGTACTTACTGTGTAGCACTGACTGGTTTGCCATGGGTGGAGTAACGGGTGATCTCTCTAATTTTTGTTCTTTCCAGAATCCATAAATTTTACTAATTTTTAAACATCTACCTATTACCCCGCTAACCACCTAAAGTGGTTTTTGGCAGATGGTGAACCGTCACTAACATGCCCCAGAGGATTAAAAGTTACTTCCACGAACATGCTCCAGGCAACATGTACGCTGCATTGGGCACATAAGCTATGGGATTAATCTATATCCTAATTATGAAGACAATCTCCTATTGAGTTTAAACATGGATTTAGGAATGTATAAGTTATTAAGGTACACTATTGGTCAATTAACCAATTTTCTGAGTCCTAGCCCTCCCGTTATAGTATCTTAAACTTCAATAAATTCAGAAACATGCATTAAGGAGAACATAAGTTAGTTGGCTACAGTAAAAGTCAACTGACCTATTAGTGAGACCTAACGCTGCAGTTATAGTCTCTTAATGATCGAGGAAAAGAAGACATTCTAAACCTATCTGTTCAACCGTCTATCTCTCGTGTTTTATTTATATGATCTGATCTACAGTAGTATGTTGGCGTTTGTAAGATGTGACTGAATTCGTCGGAAAAGAAACGGCTTTTGAATTTACACAATATGTTTAATGTAGTTTTCCTTCTGCGGTAGGGGTAGGGTAGGGACGTTTATGTTGAATAAATAGAAACCAAAATACGGAAAAACTAGTTTTTGTTGTTCGTTTTCATTCCACCGGAAACCCCACGATTTTCAGGAAACATGGCCTTTGTAACAGAAGCCGATACAAATTCAATAATAAAGATATATTTTCGGTATTCTCGGGAACTTTTCCCGTTCTACATTCCCGAAATTTTCCAAAAAATACCGGTTTTTTTTAAACCGTAGTCGCAGAGCCGAGGAGATTTTTCAATCGATGGCAAAGCGAGGCGTTTCGTTTTTTCCGCATTTTGCTTAAGCCCGAGACCGAACGCGTATAAAAAAAAACTTCACCGAATCAGTATTCTGGGTCAGCGTCCCTTTCCATCTTCCATTCATTCTCTCCGGGGCGGTCTTCCCGCCTCGTCGTGATGGGGCCACGAGAATCCGCGAGAAATTCCTTTCCCCCCCCGAATGTAGTAGTCTCTCGGCTCGAAAAGAGAAAACCTCATCACCACGGGCGGCTCTAGCGCGAAAATTAAAGGGATTCCCGGTTTCGCACGGATCGGGTCGGGTTACTCTCCGCACGAGCGAAATCAATATCGCGGAGTCGTCGAAAGCGAGGCTCCGAGGCGAAGATCTAAAAGCCCATGCAACGATGACACTTCCCCATTCTCAATCTTAGATAATGGACCAACTTCCCATCCCGCTCGCTATTTCCGAGGAAAATCCCGCCGACATCTCTGTTGAATCCCCGGAATATCCGTGACCATTTTATTGTCGTTTCTCAAGCACGCCCTTTTACACACTCTTTGCACAGTTACGTAGTTTAATGTAAACTAATTTGAAACAAAATTCAATAACTCTTTTTTAACTTGTGGTATTCCATTATAAGATTTCTTGGACAATTCACTTTTACTTATACTCTATTAAAACAATTGTTAGGACTCCGCTGTTTTCGTTTATTTCATCTGATTTTCCTTTCACATGGAGTAAAAATGTCACACTCAACTCCTTGAATATGGTAGTAATCACGTTCGTGGTACCGCTCATTCTAGATCAGATAATTCGCATGAAATCCGAAGATTCGAGCGTGTTGGAGTGGAATTTTTCCTTATTAAAATAACTCGAAATTTCCAACGGTTATAAAATGTATTAAGATCTAGTGTATTAAATCTAAAAATGTATTAAGTTTTAATGTTACTGCATTCAGTAACCATTGAAATCTAGGTTGTTATAAATTTTACAAAACGTGGAAAATTGCAATTATTTATTTCAGCTTATTCGATGCACGTTCGGATAAGATTTCGAATAAGACGATCCATATGGTTACTTATGTTCTTCACAATTTTATAAAATACCTAATAACTAGCTGTTCATTTGATCAAAATCACATGTAGTGTATGTGTCACGTTTGTGGTTTAGATACTTAAAAACCCAACTCATTCCCACTAATTCAAAATTCATTTTTAATATATATTCGACGTTGGCTCACGGTGAATTCTATGCTACTTGATACATTAATCATCAAGTAGTACAAGTGGCGATATAGTATGGCTATACAACACACAAATGTTCCACCACATTAAGCAATGACCTATAACATAATCTCTTATCATTTTCATGTTCGCGTTTCATTTAAATCGATTTTTCGAGGGAGATTCTCCATAGCCTCTAATTCATCGATTGATATTGCATACCCTCCAGTAGTCCTGAATAATTAGTGAATCGCCACGTCCACAAATACAACTACTTCACTCTTCCCGTGTACCTGAGTTCTGAAATTCAGAATATGCGACCATATATGCTTTTCGTTTTAAAATATATTACTTTTGTCGGAATATCGGTCAAATTTCTCTGTGCGTGCTCCGTCCTTTCCAGCCCGGAAGCGATCGAAACCACTCGCAATCTCTCGTGCGGTAAGGAATACCGAGTGCGTCTTTTCCGCATACTTCTGTCACCGCCTCTTACTTTGAGGAATCATTATTGAGCCCACCATGTTGAAATATTTTAAAAAATTGCTCCGGCCGGAATTCAATACCTTTGATGGTTGGCTTTGATGATTGTGCCCGAAGCAAGCTGCTTCTGTAATGGTATTCGACCAAATTATTATGAGCATCCGTTCCCACATTGTAAGGTCGAGCTAGGATAGTGGTCGATTTTCGGTCCCCGCAAGCTCAGTAAAATCTCTTTGCTGCTATTTAGATCCACGGGCAGATCTAGGATTAAGTCTGATAGGTACTTTAATGTTATTTTCTGGTTGTGAGAGGGAAGTATGGATTACTAGTCGGGTAGAAATTATTCATTTTTTCATCTCTGGGTTTGAGGGGGGTGGGAGGTACTTCAGCTACTTTATTCAGATTTACAAGACCACGTACCCTTTCTAACCCCTTGACAATAACGAATATTTCTGTACCCAAATAAATTAATATTATCATTGCTCAGTTTACGTTTACGCTAGAAACATCCAGCGTTTGAAACGTTTCATTAAATCAAATTCAATTTAAAGAAATTCCTTGTCTCACCTCCTCTCTCCTGTTAAATGAATAAATAAATAACTAAACTAATAAGAACAGGATTCTTTCCAAATCGAACATATCATCGTTAGCTGAAATAAGTATTTGCTATTTCCAAGATTTTAAAAGTTTATAACGATCTAGGTTTCCATGTTACTGCATCATCTTTAAGGTGATGAGTGATATAGTAACATTGAAACCTAGCTCGTAATAATTTTATAATCCTAGAAAATTGCAAGTACTTGCAATTTTCTAGGATTATAAAATTGCAATTGCAGGAAAAATTCCACTTCATCGCGCTTTAATCTTCGGATTTTATATCGTCGATTGGTTTTGCATACACTCCTGTAGCCCCGAAAAATTAGTGAACCGCCACGGCCACAGTATTTATTTATTCATCTACGTTTTCACGATTTCATCCCGTGTTTCTCTCCGCAGGGAAATTTTTAACATTTCGTTCTCTCCGTCAGCCACGCCCGTAACTACACCCTCACTTATGTTAGAAGAAGAAACGTCCTCCTCGCCCAATTCGCATGGTTGACTCCGAAGTGTTGTATTTCAGACGAAAAGGAAATCTGGTATGCGAGACGCATGCACCGTTAAAGATACCCACCCACCGCGCGACAATGTCCCCCTCTATCTTTTTCTCCCGCTACCACCTCGCGTTGCCTCCTCGCCGCCCGCAGCGCCTCCCGCGACCACGTGTGCGTAACCGGCAACATCCATCCCTGCCGGGCAACAATCTCTTCTTCCTTTCACCAAAAAAAAAATAATAAAAAAACTCAGCAACTTGTTAAAAAATGCCAAAGAAAAACGATTCTTCCCTTCCCTCCCATGCCGCTATAAAGCAGAGACGCTTCCCCTCCGCTGGACGGCAGCACAGCACCACACGCATCGCGATGGTGTTATTTTCCCCGGAAAGCAAATAATTAAGCTGGAGAGGACATTTTAAAATTTCTTTTTGGGGATCGTTAGCGTGCTTGTGGGACGTGATGTCCCTCTCGTGAGTCATGTCAGCCACTCCTCGGTGAGTCTTCGTGATCGTCAGAACGCGTCTTATTTGGGTGTAATCCCGAAATTTGGCCCAATCCTGCTCGCATTCCTTTTATTTTCTCCGATTTAACGTCTGTTTTTCCCCTTTTTATCCAACCGTGCTTACGCAGGTGGATTACTCGAGCTCGTAAAACTGTTATTTAATCCCTGTAATTTCGGGGTGCCATTTCGCTTCTTCAGTACACATTTACCCTAATTTTTGCTTTCGAAAATGATTTTAATCTTTACTATTTAATAAAGGGGATTTCAGTATTTTATGTTTGAGAAAAACAAGGAAATAATTACTCAATCAATTTCAACCAAATATTTTACTATGTTTCTATGCATTAATTTTCGTCTTGGATATCCCTCTACTAAGTTACTCCACGTTCCCGAAATGCAATTTTTGGAATAGTAAACCCATAGCATGGTAACCTAGCGCAAAGTGCAACCCGTGTCGAAATGTACAGGACATCCTCTTGCCAAAATAATACCTTCTTGTGGAATTTTATAGCTGCGGTAGTACTTGTAGTTTTTTAGTTCCATTATTTTGGTAGTACGTACATTCTCATTCATATACATAAATATGTCACCTTACCAAAAAATTACCTTCTTGTTGAATTTTCTAGTTGCAGTAGTAATTTTAGTTTAGTAGTTCCATGACTTTTTATGTTAGTTTGCTACATTCTCATTCACATAACTATGTAAAAGTTCTTTAAAATTCTAAACACTTGAAAAATACTCTTATTCCTCGGAAATTTCGCCCGCTCGGTCATCCACCGCTCTACCGACATTCAAGGCACTAACATAAACTGTCACAGTGATAAGTTGAGGCATTGTTTGCACCGGCACACCTTTTTATGACTGACGTGTGAGTGTCGGCTGGTACACACACTAATTTTGCTTGAATGCTCCCAACTAATCATCCTCTCCCTCTACAAAAATTCTTTGAGCACACTCTTCCTTTGTTTGTACCCCAACACCCCTTCCCAACGCCTTGTTGACGTACACGTGTACTGTGGTGTGAAAATTCCTTAGAGGAAAACCTTGACAGGACGCTATGGAAGGAGATGCCCGTGTAGTTTAAGGGCTAGAGCACCTGTCGCGGATTCGGGATCGTATGCCGGTCAAGACAAATGCTTTTTCCTCTCTGGAATTTTCCGAATGGAGTATTTACAAAAAAATTGGGAAGTAACTTCTAAAAAATATATCGATTCTTCTGACCCTTATTTTTCATTCTTATGTTCGGGAGGCTTTTTTATAAGCAAATAAAATCGGCTTGAACCTGGGGATGACTCCGTGAAGATACACCATGGGTTATTCCGCGGTCATTTCCTTGAATAATATCTTTGTGAGGGTCGCAGGAATTTTAATGAATGTCAAAGAAGGGGCCGAAATACGTGGAAAAAAATTTAATTGCATTTGTCGCATTAAAACCATAAGTTTGTTTTGATAAATGCCCATATTTACGCAGAGAAAATTTAGATTTATCAAGGGGGAGGGAATAGTTCCGATTTCATGAAATTACCGCAGAACATTCAAAGGAAGGATATTTTAGGTGAGGATAAGTCCTGTGCATTTCAAATATGGTTGCTTTCGTGGCATTACACTAGGTAACCATTATGTATACTTACTAGTTTAAGATCCGCCTTTCGGAAACGTGGAGTTACTGAAAGGATCAGTAAAAACAGTTCAGGAAACTTCATCTGTGAACATATATGTTCAACCGATTCAGGCGTGATGTAGTGGAACTTTGACATATTTAAATAAAAGTTAGTGTGACGCAGGGCCGGCCGGGCGGGTCGACCGCCCGGGGCCCCGCGCTTTGGGGGGCCCCGCGTTCGTGAAAAAAAATTAAAATATACGATAGTTTTGAATCAAGGTATCATAACGGCGTAATTACGAAGTCTGAATTTGGGAGGGGAACACATACTTAACCAGAGAGTGGTAGGGATTCAAAATGCTCGAGTTTGTAGATGGGGTATAGAGTTTAATATTTTAAGTGAAGGGCCCCGCACTGAAGGTTCGCCCCTAGCCCCGCACCTGCTAGGGCCGGTCCTGGTGTAACGGCAGAAGTTTATTTTTCCCCAAAAATCTCTTTATTTTCTTCCAAATCAGGTTTTCTTTCTGTCTCACTCCGAGCAAATTTTCATTTTCTCCTCGTAACTCCCCTCTCCCACCATCAACAACTCCCTAACTACATTAAATATCAATATTCATTAAATATGAGCAGTATTTAAATATCAAACGTTTCAGTAGTTGTATTAATATTTATAGGAAAGTGCAACTAACTTTTATTTCAATCGGTGTACATATTTTCACTTAGCAGCTTCGCAGCTTCTCTCCTCCTCACTGAATCACAGTTCATTCCTTTGGTGGAAGTTACGTGGCGTGCGAGGAAAGCCATATTCCTAAGTGGAAAATATTTTCCAAAATATACCTTCACTTCTCGCAGAATCTATAAATATACAGCTCCCTCTCTCTTTCATTTTCTCTCCAAAGGCAACGCAACAAAGCTTCGCCCACGGGCGTGGAATGGGATGCTATCGATTATGCCGGCTTGGTTGATATTCCGCGCGGCCTTCTAACGAATCCGAGATTTAATTCCGGATATCACGTACGCCTATGTGCTCAACATAAACACGGTTTACGCGTGTCGGATGGCGACAAAACGACGAAAAATGAATGAGACTGGCAGTTCTGATTGGTATGTTGTGGAGGAAAAGGACGTTTTGAGTATGAACTAAATGTTGGAATGAAAACTACATGTACATACGGGATGTGTTCAGAAAATAATGGAAACTCAAATTTTGAATTTCTTGCAAGTCTTAAGAGTCCGATTGTCAAAGTTTTTTTCTATTACGCTAGTATGCATGCCTCTAAAGTATTACCAAATTTTCAGTTGTATTCATTGTTTATTTGGTCTGAGGTAGCCGCTAAATTTAGACGTGTTTTTATGATCTCGGTGGTTTTCGGCTCGCCCTTCACTGTTTGTTCGTGAATTTTTGGCTGAAAACAGTATACTGTTACGTTGCCCCAGCCTTCATGTTCGTCAGACCTAGCTCAGTGTGACTTTTTCCTGTTTCCAAAAATAAAGAGAACCTTAAAGGGCAGTCGTTTTACAAGCATAGATATCATGAAAATAAACCGTTGATTAAGCTAAAGGCTGTCCCAAAGATCTAGTTTGAGAAGTGTATCGAGGAATGGAAAGAGCGCCGGCACAATTGGATAATTGGATGAAAATTAATGTGTACGAATAAATCGATATTTTAAAAACTAAAATTTTCACTATTTTCTCAACAAACCTCGTACTACCCTGCTAGCCGCCTTAATAGGTGAGTGGCGGAAGGTGTTAGCTCGCCAGTCGACCTGTAAGGGAATACAAAAAAAAACTTACGTTCCAGTTTGTGAGTAATTCGAAAGCCTGAGTTCGACCTGCATAACTTGTTAACTTCTCTATGGAAGAACGGATTCCTATACTTTAAAGTTTGCCAACGTTTCTCTCTCTGATTTTATCGTTTATGTCAAACATGGAAATGCAGTGCGGTTCTACGATAATTTCCTATCTGTCTGAAAGCTTAAATACTCTTTCTGTATGAAATTTTTTAGTTGCTCAAGAAATCGAAGCCTAACATTTAGCCTCTCAGTCTCTAGCGGCTTCCAGGCAAATTCTTGTAAGAACTGTGTAAAGCTCTCTGCTCCTCTGCTCCCTTGGTGACTTAAAGTTACTGAAAACTTAGTGACTCTGAACAGATTTTGTTGAATGTTTTCGCAGTAAAACTGAGATTTACTTGGGTGATTGACAGGGTTTATCTCATCAAGTACCTTTCTCTTTTGGAAATATTAGTTTAATATGAGTTATAAAAGGTTTGGAAATATTAAGAATTGGTTTCCGTAATTGATATCACAAAATTCATTTGCCACAATAGAGCCAATCACGTCAATTAAACCTTTAATAATGGACATTGGCTATCTTGGGGGAATCGTCTTCATTGTTTGTGATGTCATTTCATTTATCTTTGCTTCCCGTGCAAGATAAATGTATGCTACCTCATAAACCACCTTCAGAGCGTTCCGCTCGTCGTCAGGACAACACCTAAACCCTTGAGTTTGCATTTTAATGGTAAAAATCAATGTAAATTTTAATATCTTGCTTCATATATTCTATATTATAATCCAGGCTAAGAAAAAAGTGAGCGTATGAACTTTTTCCTTCTACTTTCTTGGAAATTGAAGCAAGAAAAACGGTTAGCACCAAAATAAACTTCCATTTACCATTTGTTAATTACCAAAACCTAGGGATCTTCAGTGGACCTGAGGAAGCCAACTGGAACGTCGGCGAAATATTGTCCTACAAAATGTATAAACGCGGAAGAATACCCGGAAAAATCACCAGATATCATCATAATCTCCGCGGAAGCCTACTTGGACTAGGGATCTCCACCCTAGCACCAACTAAGAAAGAACGCTATGATAGTTACAAAATGAGCACGACTGCAACGAATTCAAATTTTCCATGGCACAATGCTGGGTTCTAGTGGGATATAAAATTACGTATTCAATATTACTAAATCGGCAATTTAAAAAATTATTTAAAAATCTATATATTTTGTAATTTTCATGTGAGTATTTAGGTTTGCAGTATAGGTGAAGGAGCTAAAGACGAAGTTTTATATCGATATCTGAAAAATGTTATTAGATTTACTGAGGGATATGATCAGTTTTTAGCAGGTAAAAATACATTTTCAACGTATTGGAAAATATTAGCGTTTTGTATGGATGAAAAAAAGATATCATGATTAGTGATAGTTATCAAAATTTTCACAGGTAAAGTGACTTTTCAAACCCAATACAATTTTCAAGGAAGCAGGTCACTCAGCCATAAAGATATTCCACGGAAAAAATAATGAGTTTCATCGGTGTAACTGGAGTAAGCGATGGGAAACGTGGAGGAGGTAGGTATACCATTTCCCGTTGAGCTCCGAGGAGCAGTCGTGCAACACACGCGTCTCTCCCTTGACGAAAATTAGTCGCGGGGATCAGATTGCGAACCTGAAAATTTAGGTCACTCATTCTTCTAATCAAATTTCCGACTTTTTTCTTTTTTTGCTGGACCAGCGACACAAAACGCACCACTACTTGGTCCACGACCCGTTCGGAGCGTAGCTCGGGGAGAATTTCGATTCGAGCGCCCCAGAACGAAGGAAAAAATAAGAAAAGAACGGCGAAATGACTAAAAAAAGGGAGAAGGGGGGGGGGGGAACTTAATAGAGCAAGGGTAGACGCTTGTGGAAACGGCGCAGAGAACCCCGAGCACAAGTCACACACGCACTACATATTTCCTCCCTTCTTTGTTTTATTTTTTTTTATTCCTACTTTTTCAGCCCTCGCGCCAACCCAAGAGAGCAATTCAATTTACGTACGAGTGAGCTGAAATTATCATTTTTCATTTTCCCCGCTTTCAATCCCATGGCATGGCCTCGTCTCTCCTCTCTTTTCGGGAGACAGCTTCGTTAATGTAAAGAAAAGGAAGGAGAATAAAACTAAGGAGGGGAATTAAAGAATAATTTTCTTTTAAAAAGAAAACCAAGAGTGGAGAAATGGTGGCAGTCTCATCTTTTCGCAGTCGCATTTGACTCCGAATAAAATGGAGTCTCGACGACCGTTGGTGGTGGTGGTGGAGGGGGGGGGGGTTTAGAGGACACCGAAAACGCACACTCTTGCACACACAAAATAATGCGCTGTGTGAGGAACACTTGTGGCTATTGATCCACTGGTTGCCCGGCCCCGTTGTTGGAGAGTTTCCGGAACATAACGCACACCAACACTATAGCCTCGGGAACAGGGCCGGCTGGATGCGAGGTGTGCCGCCGGGGCCCCGGGCCCTGGTTCTCTTGTCGGCGGAACGCTGACGCCAGGGAGAAAGACTGGAACTTCGCTCCCTCCGTACCTCTCGAGGCAAAAAAAAAATAAACAAGCGGGGAAGTGGCATAAATCAGGGCAGGGCTCTCTCTCTCTCCTCGGATGCTAGTGGGGTGGAATGACACGGGAAGTGCGGTGAGCCCCTTTGTTTTTGCGAACCACCTACCGCGCCCCTAATCCTAACCCTCTCTCCCTCCCCCCCACGTGAGTGCGTGAGCCTGGGTGTGTGTCGAGCACTACTTAGCGAAGACAGAGGGTTGCAGCCAAGGCCGTTGCGAGTGGAGGGAGTGCACAAATACTCATAGGCTAACGGATAATTAAGAGCACTTGGTCATTAGTCGGGAATAGGTTACACTGGTATTGAATTATGTAAAAGCCGAAATACAGGGTGGAGAAAAATTCTGTCACGAAATTTTAACCTGGATAGCTCATCCATTTAGGAAACAAAATTATCAATGATGTTTTGGTAGAAAGCGCACCACTTTGAAACTCACAGAAACCATGGGCGTCCCCAGCGGGGGGCGGGAGGGGGCAGCTGCCTCTCCTAGTAGCAATAATGGCACACGTTTTTAGGAAAATCAGGACTGGATTGATACGAAAGTTTTTAACAAATTTTCTTTAAGCCGACGAAAAATGATATTAGTATTATACAAGTAATTAAAATAATTTTTATCGAGCAAATATTAAAAAAACTAATAAAACGCTGTTATAATTTTCTTAAAAGGTTATTTCAATCACCTTTTTAAAATGTTACAACTTGAAGGACCCTTGCCCCCCTCTATTTTTGATCCTGGGTACGCCCTTGGCAGAAACTTTAATTTTCTCCACCAAGTTTATCCTAAAACGTTGCTGTGATGACGCAAGTAGATTCGCTCTTTGAAGAAAACTTGCTTTTTTTCTTACGACATTTAATGAAAATATTGCAAGTACATTATTGCGAATGCTTTGAAACGAAATTGTGAAAAAACAACTATTGAGAATAATATCATGATAAGTACACGTTTGATCACTTTGCGTTCAATTGTCGTGGCATATTTTTCAAAATTAATTTGGTCGAACTTCGAATGGTCGTGACTCGGTAAGTATGTATAGAGTAATTTTTTTCCAGTACCAAGGTACTGAAAGAATAAAGAACCTTATATCATTTTTTCGTTGAAATGTCGTGTATATTTTTGCTCTATTCCATAATTTTCCCATGCTAATGCAAATACTATCGTTAGAGCCAATAAAAAAATGCATATTTTCAAATACAATTTCCTGAAAGGATAGTACGAAAGCTTCTTTGTAGACTTCAGTCGATACCATGAAGAGATCATAGTTTGAAATTTCCGTAAAAATTATTTATGCTGCATTTCTCGCACCGACCCACATAAGCGTACTCCTTTCCTCTGAACATCACTCCCTCCTCCCGCCAAAATCTTCCCCCGCTCCAAATGATACCACCCCCAAAATTACGTCTGCCTGCGTCGTTGGTTGCAGCCGCGGGAGGACATGACGAATGGTAGTTGCTCTCTGATCATGGGACCTGCAGCATGCTCAAGCAATGCTATGCATTACCCTCGGTGACCCGGGTTCGCGTGACGGCTGGCGTTGGTGACTCCCGAATTTAACCGTTACAGTTTGTGCGGCTCGTTGGTGTATTTCTTACAAAATTGTAGCCAAACGGATATGCCTATTGGCTCTAACTCCGAATTTTAACACATTCTAATCTCAATACGGACTATGCATGTAGTCTACGTTTTGACCCTTTCTAACCTAACGCTGCTTCTCAGAGAAATTAAATTTCAACTCATTTTAAAAATATGAAAATTTTCAACTCAATCGTAATTTTTGTGGCATCTACTTATTTTGTCATTAAACTTTGCAGCACAAAAGAACACGTAGTTTAAATCTTTCCTGGACAGAGCTGAAAGTGTATATATTTTTGATGTTATTTAGAAGCAACATTGGGCAATAATGGGTTAAGATGATGAAGTGTCTATCAGTACTGAGCTGAAATAGAACTCAATCTATACCCGAATTACTCATGTGTTTTTGACATCGTTTTAAAATGTCAGCCTAATTTTTATGGAAATTTGATGATAAATTTCTTCATTTGCAATTGTATTTTCGTGGGTATGGGTCTTCTCGCAATGGCGCAGAAACTGGAGTGATGAAAATGGAATATTGGTAATAATTGAAAAGGAAGATCTCTCGCATTTTCTGTAGATCAGCGGTGCGAAGTCTTCCAATGTGTGAGAGCATTTTCAAACTTTCATTATTTTTACTGCTGTTTCCAACGTTGATACTAGTAGAAGCTTTATTCAGGGCAAGAGGAAACTCACCTACCGGTGAAAGACCCTAAAATACTTTGCACAAGGTTTGGGAAGGATTCAGCCGAAATTCCTGCTGAATTAGTGATGCAGTCTTTGAGGATGTTTGATGATCGGACGGAGAAAGGCTGAAAATTTCATGAAGACTCTGTAGAGGGAAAATGTAAACAGTTTTACGACCCGCTATGATAAGCCGATTAGTAGTTCTGGCGTTCCCATTACCTTAGTTGACACGAATTTTCATCTCCTTAAGGTAGCGTGGAAGCTAGAATGAGTCACGCCGTAAGACTCGCGTATTTATTGCTAATGTATGTACTCACATATTCCAATCGGATTTCCTTGGATATTGAGACTGCAGATATCATACGAGTTTTCATTTATCCCTGGCTATAGATCATGCGATCACATAATAGCGTTGGTTGCAACTTAAAGCCCCACTCAGTTTCATTTTAGCTCTTTCGGCTTAAAAATAGAAATATAAGCTACATGCAGTGTTTAAATTACGCACGAATGTTATGCAGGATTATTTTATAAAAACATTCTATCAGTTGTACGTTAATACGAGGGCTGGAAATTTTTTTGTCGTTCCGGTTCCCATTTACGCACAAAACACTTAATTATGAACTATGTCATGTGTTGTAAAATATGTGGATGTCATTGAAGAGAGTTTTCCTGAAGATTATCATTTTTAAACTTAGTGAATGCAGTCTTTAGTTTCAAAGATATATATTTTAGGGAATGTGAGGAATATCGTTGGATTGCATTCTTAGTATTATCCGTAATTGTAATGGGCTTGTTGTGAAAGCTTTTTAAAAAACTTATCATTTTCTCATTATTCGTAGGTATTTCGTGTTCTATAATTTATTATTGTTAATTTTTTAATTTATTTTCAGTAATTATTGATACATACGTGACAATCAGCCTTGTATTCCTCAATTTTCATGGATTTGTTGCCCTTCCTACCAATTTAATGGTGGTTATGATGCTTTAACTGTCCTTCCCTAGACTACGTACATGTATGTAGTTTTGTAGAGGTCGTTTCTTATTTTCTCGTGAATACTGAGCGTATTATTACGTTTCACATAGCATTTGATTAGATGGGTAATGAAGTAAGCACAAGCTACTAGTTATGGTAATTAACACCAATCAAGCCTAAAACCAATCATTCGCGTATTTTTCGTAATCAGGATGTCGTGGTGTCTCAACGGAACTTTTTAAGGTCTGGTTTTTGGACCAAATCCCTTTCAAATGAGGATCGGAAATTCATTGAACTTATTTTTGCGTTAAACTCGGAAATTGTCGTGAATCGGAATGAAATTATCCGGGTGTGATCGTTAAAGCGTTATTCTTCTCCGATGCTTCCAATTTTCTGGCCAACACCTGGACGAATCTCGCCGAGCCTCTCTAAATCGTTGATAATCGAAAACGAACCGACCAATCAAAGCACCCCCAATCTTGTGAGTCGTATGTCAGATGGGGTTTAATTTCTGATTAGCAATCTCTGATCGATTAGTAATCTCTCCCGACTTATTAGTTGGAAATTAAAGTGAAATATATACAAATTACATTTACGATACGCAAACATAATTTAAAATTATGGAACTGAAGTAGAAGTTGGTTGCACTTTGCCACGATTACTTCAGCATGCACCACGTGTTTAGGCTCACAGAGCCATCATTTTGTGCAAGACGGTCTTGTCACTATATCGCGTCGGAATGAGTTGAATTTATTTATATTATTTATTTTATATTATAGAATTTATATTATAAATTTAGTTGACATTAAACCATGGTAAATTTTACACTTTTTTAATTTCTATGTGCCCAAACAGCACCCAATGCCGCCGGAGACTATATTATATAATTTAATTTGGTGTGGAACGAAATCAGATCCTAATGATTTTTAGGGATGGTTTTAAATATTGGAAACTTATAAACTGCTCGTGTCGTAGCACTGGCCGACATTAGTGCTGTGAACTTAGCCATAGCTTTAATGATGGACAACTTGCAATATGACGTAAAGCGTGTAAGCCGGCGAAGAGCGTTAGGTATTTGCATGTCATTTCATGTGCACAGTAGGAAATATTCGCTCGCCTCTGGCTTTACGCGGAGCAGGGTGATAAAATGGTTCGCCTGTCGTCCTCAGTTAAGTATTCATCATTGTTTATTTTCGCTTTGACCTTCGCTTTATTGCCGGTTTAATTTCTCTGGGTAAATGTTTCCTTTGAGTCCTTTTATTGATGGAGCGTGAGGTGATTGTGACCCTCCTACCAAGGGAATTTTTCTGTCTACTGACGTGAAAGTTTCCGCTCCGAGCTCAAGCGAAATCCTTTGAGTACTCCAATGAATTTGCTTTACCGTGAGAACACGTCATTTATATGGGCACGAAGCTTGGTAGAGGAATGATGTGAGCTAATGTGAAAGGAATGTTGATAATAGACACAGAAATCCTTGGAGAAACAGTTGGAAAGTAGACGTGTGAGGAGCGTGGGATACCTCTGTTCGCCTCTTATTAATAAATAAATGCACAAGTTAGTGTCGTAAATACTTCGAGAGCAATGTGCATTGATAGTGTAGAAATTTTTATTGTATTCACATATAGAAAATTAACTATGTTAATCGAGATATTGTTGCTATCATTTTTAGTACAAGGAAAGAATGACATGTCTACTTCATCGATTTTTTTCTTGCGATCAAGTCTACCACAGCGCGACGATAAACGAAGCATATGTTTCACGTCGTCTGTGAAAAAAATCTTCTAAATTTACTGAAAATAGGTAAAATTGGCCATTTGCTCTACGCTTCCATAAAGTTTCCCATCCTAACTCGCCAAAAATATTCGAAACGCTTCATTTTTTATCGTAACGTTGGCATTCCCGCATACTTCGACCATGTGTTAACCTTACGAAAGATCCCAAGTTATGGTGACATCTAAGTATTTTCCTAAAAAATCATCAAGTACAGTTTTCAAGATTTAATTCTCAAGTCTGTCCTATTGGTTTATGGCAGCGAGATCCATTTCTAATGCCAATCTATCGCAGTGGCCATAAAATTCTCTGTACATAACAACATCATCTGCAAAGAGGCGGATTTTGCTCGTGACCGCGGCGGTAATGTCTTTATTGTAAAGAAAGAACAAAAGAGAATCTATAACTCTTCCTTGGGGTAAAAACTGAGGTAATTTGAATAGAATCCGAACTAACTCCAAAACAACACTCACTCTGTTCGTAATAGTTAGAGATATTACGCCTATTACGTGCTTACGTGATCTAGCATTGATATTACTTTAAATTTTGTCCACCTTCGGCTTTATAAGGGCGCAGACTTCATGATCGCGCGGAAAGTATCGAAGAAACAGTACTTTTTTCTCTTCTCGGTTTATAAAAATGCCTGCAAAATACTATTTACACATTTTCATTGCCGACATAAGACTCAGAATATAATAGCTTTTATATTTACGCAAATTACGTTGAAATCGAGCGAGCAGTTGATTTACTGCAGCCTTTCAAACTTTTGAAATGGATAGTAACTTAAGTTTCTGGGTAATGGATTGCTCAAGATCGGAGACGAGTTCCTTTCCGCTACCCGGTAAACTGCTTCAAAAGAATTAATTCACTTTTTAAAACCACCAGTGTTGGGTACGATGTTGACGAGCGATTTTCGTGGGCCGGATGAGGATCTCATTTAGTGGGTCCTCCCCTATTAATTACCCGAAAGTTTCGCTCTTCAATAAAAAAAAGGGGGTTTCATAATTTGACCCCGATTTCGGGAAACGTTTCAGGTGCAAACGAACTGGTGAGAGTCGGACTCGGCGGGGAAGCTTTGTATCGTCTCGGGCGTCAGGCCACGCACCTGCCGGCGAGAGACAGAGGTGATCACTCGTGGTCGGAGGAGGCGACCGACCTTGAAGGGTAACCTTTCCTCTCGCCTTCCCCAATGGCCTCCCTCACTTCTCCTCCCTTTGTCCGCCGGAGAGTTCGTTGAACCTGGTTTCGGATCTTCTTCTGTGCCGGACCACCTCCGCGTTCGGGTCCTGCAATTTTTAAAACGGTTGTTTGCATTAAGGCTGGGACACAATCAACGCTAACGTGAGACGCGAGCCGTTAACGGGAGTCGGTAAAAAGATGGCGGAAGGGAAAGCTTATGGAAGGGACACAACCACCGTTTACGGGGAGTACGTAAACGCGAGAGATGGGCAACTTTCATCTCTTCCCGTGTCCCGTACACGGAAAGCCAATCAGAAGAGCCGGAGGAACCCGAAAATGGGAGCCACCTGTTGGCAGAGAAAGGTATCTACGGCATCACACAGCGATACAGCATTTTTGGCGCCCATTGCTGAATATACCAGTTGTTGTTGTCGTGCAACGTGAGCTGAAGAGGATTCATTTAAGGTAAGCCATTAATTAATTTAATTTACATGCATACTATCGTCCCCCTCTCGGCAATTATTTACTGAAGAAAATATTAATTCTTTCGAGATGCTATCTTCCCATGGTGATGTGCCAAACACTCTTAAATTCATCGGCTAAACACATAATTTTAACGCATATCTGGTAGTACTGACGTACGCTAAGTTTTCATTGTTTTCAGCCCGTAATTAACAGTTTTTACGTTCGAAAATCAAAATTCCTTTCGTTGAGTTTTTTTTTTTAGTACATCATTTCGAGTTCCTGTTTGGCTATTTACAAAATGACGCGTTGATAATGTACTTTTAATGTAATAGCACTTGGATGCTGTTTAATACAACATTTCTTCACAGCTACTTCCTAATGTGTTTTGCGAGTTTCATGTGAAGTGAGGTTGAAATTTAGTGTATTTATGGATAAAATGGAATTAATGTATCGAAATTTTGCACTACATCCATTTTTATATTTCAGATGGAGAATGACGAGTTACTAATTGATCTGGTAAAAAACTACCCGGTGTTGTATGACCGGAGCAGAAAGGAATTCCGGGACACTTCCCTGAAAGACAGGGTGTGGGCTTCCATAGGTGAAGTCTTGAAAGCAAGTGGTAAGTTAATTTTTGTTTTACTTCTTGGCAGTTTTTCATTTCACTGGAGGATTTTTACCATTGGAGTCAATGGTCGATTCGCTATCTTTCTTGTAAACAAAAAAACGGATCATTGGTCCTTTTGGGTCGTATAGTTGTTACACGTCCTAGATTTCTCAAATAGCTGTAATACAGATATATTGAATTGGTAACAATTATCAGCAAAACTTAAATACTTATACATGCTTTGTGTCATAAATGTGTTAGTAGCATAAATAACTAGAAGCAAATATACCCTAGAATGCATATATGTTTTTTTATCATCACCATGCTCTTTAAGAAGTTAAGAAATGGGCTCAATAGCAAGTGTAAGACTAACAAACATTTACAAGTGGGTGTTGATTATATAGCTTATGACGTAGGAAATGACTATCCTTCTCTGACAGTTGTGGTGAGAATGTAGTGACTACATTCTCACCACAACTAAACATTTGAAGAGAGATCTCATCATTAAATGTTGTCATCAACTGCATCAGGCATGCAAATATGTAGGTTATATTTAGCAAGACTGTGTGATCATCTTCATCCTTCCAGCATATTAGCTATCTCATACCCCAATGTGTGACTTTTGTCCCTCCCTTGTCATGAAAATTTCCAAGTCTTTTTGACTTTTTTTCGTCCTGAACTTGTATTAATGTGATCTAGTGCAATAAGATTTCGTCGAGTGCTCATCGCATGGTATACAAGCATGAAAATCCTGAAAAAACCTGCTTTACTAGGTACCTCTGAATGTGTGAATTCTTTTGGTAGATAAATAAAAATAATCAAGTCTGTTGCATGTCAGAGTACTTATTGAGATAGTTGAGCAGGATTTCAGCATATCTCTCAATGTGATCAAACATCATTGCTGTAGTCAGGAGATGATGTTTTGTTTGGAAATAGAGTGCAACCGACGGATTAAATTTGAATATCTTGAAAACAAACTACTGCTATTAAATAATTATACTCCTTTAAGCACTAAGAATTATAAAATCTCCATCTCTGTCCAACAACTAAAACAAAATTCATGGGTCTGATCATTGAAGACTGGAACTTGGTCTTTATATGTCAACAATCTATCTGTAAAATTATATGTGGTCCTGTATGGACTAAGGTTTTTAAGAAACTTTCTATCCCATGGGGTACTTATGACCTTGTTTAATTTTAACTTCCTGAGTATAGTCAATTATGCCATATATTCTGGGGATCAGCAGTTACTTTCCTAAGCCAAGAGTTTCTCCGGCAGAAGAGGGCATTAAGAGCAATCATGGGTAAATGAAGAAGATAAGATGCATGTTGACCACTGTTTGTTGAGCTGGAACTTCTCATAGTACCATGCCTATACATATTTTTATTGTGTATGTTAACACAGCTCAACCTCCATAGGCTCAGGACAAATCAGGAGATATTCATCAGATATTCATGATAACTTAACCAAGTCACATTAATATGTGCACGTGACCCTATTATGATGCTATGTACATTTTGGAAATATATATTTTGGTTGCCTAACTTCAATGGCATGTTCTGTATCCATGTTTTGTGGCACTCTGTAACATGATCTTCTGGAAAAAAAATATGATAATTATATTAACCACAATGCAAGGCATTTTCGACCAATTTTACTAGATCTTAAATATTCTAGAGGGGTTTGATGTTCATTAATTTACTGGAAACTAAATACTCTTCATGTTCTCTTTCCTGGTCCTTTTAATCTAATCAAATCATGCATATCTCTTACAGGTCAGGATTGCTCTTCACGTTGGGGGACCCTTCGTGATCGCTTTGTCCGCGAGTTAAAGGCGGATTCTAGTGGATTACCCTCTGGCTCTGGTGCAATGCCAAGAAGGGGATGGCCACTTAAGGAGGCAATGATGTGGTTGCAGCCATTTATCAGGGCTCGGAAGTGAGTGGAATTAAGTAATCTATGACAAATGCCTGTTGTTAATGTATTATAATGAATTATGACAAATCATGAATCACATAGCGATATGAGAGCATTATCTATGTCATTTGCTTCAACTTTGCAGGACCTTTGGCAACTGCAGGGACCCTATTAACTCCCCTCTGCTCACTCTTTCTGATTCCCCAGAACTACCACCTTCTCCTAAACCCTCTTTACCTCTTTCTTCACCCACTTCATTCGAGCTTACAGAATCTTCTAGTCCCTCATCTGCTTCCTTAACCATCCCTGTCTCCGCACCATCACCTGATACTATTTCAATTGGCTCCCCTTCCCCTGAACATACACCTCAGTCTTTTTCTCCCTCCCCCGATACCTTTAGTTTGAGGAAAAGGAAGCAGGGAGCTGACCTGGAGACTGCACTTGTCAGCAGCCTCTCAGGATTTTCTAAGTACCTCTCCGAGAAGAAGGCGAAAAAGGATGAGGAAGACGAGAATGACTTGTTTTGCCGTAGCCTTTTGAGCAATTTAAGAAGGCTTTCGAGCAAGCAGCAGAATCAGGCTAAAAGAAAACTTCTGGAAGTTATGTATTCATTTGAAGACCAATAAATCAATGCTCAGCAAACGAATGAAGAAGCCTGATTGCCTTTGATATTTATCCTTCACAATTCTTAACCAGTTTTCCATTTCTCTCAGTGTATTTCTGCCACTTATTTTCTGTAGGAGCTACTAATAGCTTGTGGTCTGCGCTCTGCAAATTATCAACCATAAAATGTAGAAGTCTTCCCAATTTTGCTTTATGGCATCATTTGTGGATGTCAGTAGCATGGTACAAGCATCTGTGTGTCCCCATACAACTTTGCAGCTAACTCTAGCACCCTAAACCTAAAGTACTAATCATCTGACAATTGAATGAAGAAGATTACCAGCATTTTGAGGTAACAGAATGAGTAAAGAATGTATTTGCTATTTTGAGGACTAAGAGTAGAGTCAAAGTTTTCTATACAATAATTGTCCCCTCAATAATGAATAACTAGAAGCAGATCTGGTAGACAGGCATGTATTAAACATAAAATGAAAATCATACAAGGAAATGTTATTAATGAACTGCCTCACAACAGGCAACATAGTCAAATAAATGTAGGGGATAGTGGGCCACAGTGAGAAAACATTCACATTATTATTTTCAAATGGATACAATGTACCTTGTTGTGTTAACATTCATCTATAAAATGAAACGAAAAGCAATGCTACACTAGAAAAATTAACCACTGCCTCATAATAGTCAACATAGTAAAATAAATGCAGGGGATAGTGGGCCACAGTGAGTAAACATTCACATTATTATTTTCAAATGGATACAATGTACCTTGCTGTGTTAACATTCATCTATAAAATGAAACGAAAAGCAATGCTACACTAGAAAAATTAACCACTGCCTCATAATAGTCAACATAGTAAAATAAATGCAGGGGATAGTGGGCCACAGTGAGAAAACATTCACATTATTATTTTCAAATGGATACAATGTACCTTGCTGTGTCAACATTCATCTATAAAATGAAACGAAAAGCAATGCTACACTAGAAAAATTAACCACTGCCTCATAATAGTCAACATAGTAAAATAAATGCAGGGGATAGTGGGCCACAGTGAGAAAACATTCACATTATTATTTTCAAATGGATACAATGTACCTTGCTGTGTCAACATTCATCTATAAAATGAAACGAAAAGCAATGCTACACTAGAAAAATTAACCACTGCCTCATAATAGTCAACATAGTAAAATAAATGCAGGGGATAGTGGGCCACAGTGAGAAAACATTCACATTATTATTTTCAAATGGATACAATGTACCTTGCTGTGTTAACATTCATCTATAAAATGAAACGAAAAGCAATGCTACACTAGAAAAATTAACCACTGCCTCATAATAGTCAACATAGTAAAATAAATGCAGGGGATAGTGGGCCACAGTGAGAAAACATTCACATTATTATTTTCAAATGGATACAATGTACCTTGCTGTGTCAACATTCATCTATAAAATGAAACGAAAAGCAATGCTACACTAGAAAAATTAACCACTGCCTCATAATAGTCAACATAGTAAAATAAATGCAGGGGATAGTGGGCCACAGTGAGTAAACATTCACATTATTATTTTCAAATGGATACAATGTACCTTGCTGTGTTAACATTCATCTATAAAATGAAACGAAAAGCAATGCTACACTAGAAAAATTAACCACTGCCTCATAATAGTCAACATAGTAAAATAAATGCAGGGGATAGTGGGCCACAGTGAGAAAACATTCACATTATTATTTTCAAATGTATACAATGTACCTTGCTGTGTCAACATTCATCTATAAAATGAAACGAAAAGCAATGCTACACTAGAAAAATTAACCACTGCCTCATAATAGTCAACATAGTAAAATAAATGCAGCGGATAGTGGGCTACAATGAGACAACATTCACATTATTATTTTCCAGTTGATACAATGTACCTTCCTCTGCTACCCTAAATCTAGAACATAAAACGAAAAGCATTGGTAAACTTGAAAAATCTCATTGTGGCCCACTCTACCCTACATTTCTTTGACTATGCTGCCTATTTTGAGGCAGAATAAAATAGAAAGTAAGTATGATGTGGGATATGTGGATACATAACATTTTCTACTATATCAGTTTATGCTGGTTACCTTGTGATATTGCCAAGGTACCTCTCCCTCCCTTGTAATGAAATAATTAGCCAGCATGTCCCTGAGTTCATATGCCACCCTGGTGGCTATATTGGCCCCTAATCTCCCAACACCTCTCAATGCTGCCATCTCCAGTCGCCAGTTTCCCTCATTCACCACACCATTATTTTCGGAATCAACATAATTTGGGGGACAATAAAATCTTGAGCCACAAGTTTCACTTTTGATAAAGTTATGAAGGCACACACAAGCTGACACATATGCCTCCACAGTGTCAGGCTGTGCAACCATAACACTTCTAAGAATTCTCCACCTCGAAGCTAAAATGCCAAAGGCATTTTCTATCGTTCTCCTGCCCCGAGAGAGCCTGTAGTTGAAAATTGATTTTTGCAGGCTCAGGCTCCTTCCAGGATATGGCCTCATCAACCACTTCCGTTGAGGAAAGGCAGCATCTCCCACAAGGTAATATGGCATCTCCTGGGCCATACCTGGAATTACCTCAGGAGGAGGGAAAACAATGTCACCTGTTTCCACAGCTCTACCGATAACCCTTGAAAATATTCCTCCATCACTTTGGGAACCTGAAATTAACAAATATATTTCAATACCACTGCGGGTGAATGTTGATGATACGGCAACAGGGTCATCTTTATAACATTTGGTTCGATCTGAGAAATTACTAACCATATGCTCCAATATCAATGAGCGTGAAGTTGTATTCAGCATCACAGGCAGCCATCAACACTATGCTATGCGTTTTTTTATAATTAAAAAATAAACTTCCAGCATTGCTGGGTGCCTGTATGGCAATATGCTTGCCGTCAATAGCACCAACGCAATTGGGGAGGTTCCATTTTGAATGAAAGCCGTCTGCAATGCGTCGCCAGTCTTCCTCCTGAGGTCTCTTCAAATACTTTGGAGAGAGAGCTCTCCAAATGGCTTGGCATGTCTCCTTCAGCACCTTTTGTGCAGTCGACTTAGCCACGTAGTACTCCCACCCCAGTGCACTTGTGCTACCTCCATGTGCCAAGTATCTGTCAATGTTAAAATTAACACGGTATAAATATTGTTCAGGTTTCTCGGGTTAACAGATTTGAGTAAAACTTAATTGATTAAGTAATTGGGCTTTATTGCCAACAAAGAAAATACATTCCCTTGCTACACACCATGGCCCCCTGGGCCCATGGTAACACACCAGGCTCACATACCAACACATACAGAGCGACTGCGAGAGACTGACCGAGACTGGCTCTCTCGCCAACTAACGTGCGTAACCAACGTGCGCTCACCAACGTGCGCATGCGCATCAGCAGTTTTGCGCAATATAGATGTACCACACATATATCCAACACACCTCCTTACATCTATATTGCACTTACACTAATTCAAACCCAACACATTTCGAAAACTTTCAAACTTTTGACGACACAAGGACTTAGTAAATACATCAGCAACATTATCCTCTGAATTTACCTTGACAATATCAATCATACCTTCCCTAACACATTCATGCACATAATGGTAGTGTACCTCAATATGCTTTGAATTTTTAGTAAAATTACCATGCTTTGCAATATCAATTGCACCTGAATTATCTTCATAAACCTTCATTGGCTTTATTAATTGTACATCAAATGTACTCAATAACTCTTTTATAAATTTTAATTCACTCACTGCTTCTGACAAAGCTACATACTCTGCAAAAGTTGAAGCTTTCGTCACAGACTTTTGCTTTTTCGATTTCCAATATACAACATTCCCAAATAATCTTATAACATAACCTGTTGTGGATTTCCTATCCAAATAATCACCTGCCCAATCAGCATCAACATAACAATCAATAATATTTACACAATCATTCATTTTGTAACATAATTTCAAATCCTTTGTTAAAATTAAATATTTCAAAATTCTTAAAGCATACTTAAAATGCGTTTCATTATAACAATTTTGATATCTACTTAAGTAATTAACGCTGAAACTTATGTCAGGCCTTGTAGCTGAACTTATATATAATAAGGCACCAATTAAATTTCTGAATTTAATGTTTTTGTCACAGATATCCGCCTTCTCAATTTTTAAGTTTACTTCCATTGGTGTATTGTACAATTTACTATTTTCTAAATTATATTTCTTAACCAATGATTCAATATACTTGGTTTGATTTAATTTCAATTCATGCTTGTGGGACTCATATTCAATGGTAATCCCAAGATACTCTTTAACTTTCCCAAGATCTTTCATTTTAAATTTTTCAGATAGTAAGACTTTAACTTTCTGTATTTCTTTCTTATTTGCACCACAAATTAATAAATCATCAACAAAAATTAATAAATAAATAGAATCTTTTCCATTTCTAAGAGAATATAAGCAGGAATCAATATCACTTCTTTTAAAACCTAAATTTGCCAAAAATTCATCAAGGCATTCATACCAAGCTCTTGGACTTTCTCTTAAACCATATAAAGCTTTGAACAATTTACATACTCTTTTTGTACCATCTTCATAGCCTTTTGGTTGTTTAACATAAACTTCAGAAGTGACCTTGCCATTTAAAAAAGCAGTTTCCACATCCATTTGGTCAACTTCTAAACCCATCTGACAACAATATGACAAAAGAATTTTTAATGTCTGCATTCTTGCTACGGGAGAATAAATATCATCAATTTCATCGGTTTGCTGGAAACCTCTCACAACTAATCTGGCCTTATAAGTACCATCAGTTTTTTTTGTATACACCCATTTAACATCTAAGACTTTATTTTTAATATTTTTGACCAATTTCCAAGTGTTATTTTTAATTAAACAATCAATCTCTTTATTCATTGCCTTTTTCCATAATTTACTCTCGTTGGACTCAATCGCCTCCTCAAATGTATTTGGTACATCCGTTCTGCACATATTTACAAATATACCGCTATTGTACACATAATAATCATCAAGTTTCTTAGGAGGATTCCTGTCTCGTTGAGATCTACGAATTTCAGCTTCCCTCTTAGTGTCTGACTCTAATGATTCATTTTCAGAACTATCGTTACTTTCATCTTTCAAATCACTGTTTTCATTGTCCTCATGATCAGATTCATTCTCATTTAATCCAATACATACAACATTTTCTTCTACAATATCTACATGCCGTGCTACTATGACTGTACCATTTATTAGTACCCTGTATCCAACATTACTATAACCAATTAAAATACCCATATCTGCCTTTTTATCCCATTTTGAAGATCTTTTCTGTTCTGGAACTCTAACAAAAACAGTACTTCCGTACAAACGTAAATTGGAAACATCTGGTTTCTTACCGAAAAATATCTCATAGGGAGTTTTTCTTTCAATAGTATTGGCTAATGTACGATTTTTCAAATACGTTGCAGTAAATATAATTTCTGGCCAATACCTTTTGTGCACATTTGCTTCTGCTAACAAACAACGTGCCATATTCATTATGGTCCTGTTAAACCGTTCCGCTGTTCCATTCAGTTCATGTACATATGATGGACAATTGTTAATTACAATACCTCTCTCTCTGGTAAAATTATAAATGTCACCATTCAAATACTCCTTCCCATTATCACATCTCAAAAATTTTACCCTTTTACCTGTAAGATTTTCACATTCATTCACAAATTCAACAAGACAATCAAACACTTCAGTTTTAGATTTCATCGTATAAACTTTAGCAATCTTACTATAATCATCAATGAAAGAAACAAAATATTTTTCACCTTTAAGACCTGTGGTTTGGAAAGGTCCACAAACATCAGTATGAACAATTTCTAAAATATCTTTTGCTCTGTTCCTATTATTCTTAAATGGAACATTACTCATTTTGTTTTCAATACATAATTTACATTTCAAAAAATCTGATTCAAGTTCACTCGGAATACCGTCCAGCAACTGATTTTTCACCAAAGTATTTAAATATTTAAAATTTACATGTCCCAATAAACGATGCCATTTTTCCTTTAGAGTCATAGAATCAACACTTTTATTTGCAACATTTACCAAAGTTCCTGATTTTACTTTGCTTTTCATAATGTATAAACCATTCACTTCCAAAGCTACTGCTGTAACATTACCTTTAAAATCAATAATTTTGGTCATTTTGCCTTTAGAAACAATTGTATTACCCACAGTTATTTTGCTGTAGCTAATCAGGTTTGATTGCATATCTTTAACATACAATACATTCTTCATATTAACTAAATTCTTCTTGCCAAATGCATCAAAATAACTTAACACATTTCCGATTTTTGTGGCTTTTAGAATTTCATTATTACCCAAATGAACATTTATGGGTTGCTTCAGAACAATGCATTTATCAAAATATCTATCATCATTAATGATGTGGTCTGTACAGCCACTATCAAGAAGCCACTTTATTTCATTACGATCTACATTACTTATCTCAGTGTTATGCACCGCACGATGAGCAACCGTTGTAAGCCATGCGCTGTATTCTTCATTCTTCTGTCCTTGGTCTGCGCATGCTCCGTGCCATACTCCGCGCTGCCCGCGATGAAAGCTGCCACGCCCCCTTACGAAGCCTCTTCTTCCGGATCCTTGTCTGCATCGTGATGAACGCCATGTGCCTCTGCTACTTGTCATTTGTCCACTACTTCTGCAATCTCTTCGTATATGTCCCACTTCACCACATTGGAAGCATGTTCGCTCTTGCCTATTTCTATCCGCCGCGAATGCGTTGCTTTTCCTAGCCGAAGTCTCGCATCTTTGATTTTTCAACTCGGCCATTTGAATTTTATTCCTCACATAGTCAGCTGTTTGATCCTCTTCTTTTAACGTGTCAATTAAATCACCAATGTAACTGTACGAGTCAGGCAACGTGTTCAACATATAATTTAATTTTTCCTTCTCTGAAACACTCGCGCCAGCGGTTTTCAACTCATTTACCAATTTTTCAAAGTCACTGAAAAATTTCGCCGAGTCACTGTAATCTCTAAGTCTCAGTCTTTCCAATTTATTTCTACACACAATCTGCAGTGCTGTTGACTCTTTCAGATATAAACTATCGAACTTCTTAATTATATCGTACGCCGTCGTTTTATCACATACAAATTCCAATTGCTTATTTGAAATAGCGCCGTATATATAGTTCATTGCCTTTAAATCATTTTCATCCCAATCCTCTTTGTCCGATGAAACTTTTCCTCTCATTATGACATTGTCACACTTTTTAAGTTTCAAAAATAATGTCACACGTTTCTTCCACATACCGTATTCTTCTCCGTCAAACACCGGTATAACCAAATCACTGTACTTCGCCATTTTACCGTCACTCGTACAATAACCAAGAAACCACCACGTGAACCACGGACTTCTGCTACCATGTTCAGGTTTCTCGGGTTAACAGATTTGAGTAAAACTTAATTGATTAAGTAATTGGGCTTTATTGCCAACAAAGAAAATACATTCCCTTGCTACACACCATGGCCCCCTGGGCCCATGGTAACACACCAGGCTCACATACCAACACATACAGAGCGACTGCGAGAGACTGACCGAGACTGGCTCTCTCGCCAACTAACGTGCGTAACCAACGTGCGCTCACCAACGTGCGCATGCGCATCAGCAGTTTTGCGCAATATAGATGTACCACACATATATCCAACAAATATAAACATCACAATTATAGGTACGAGAAGACTGCCACGTAATAACGCAAATACTTACTTAAGAGTCATCGCCAGTCTCTGACCAACGGAAAGAGCTTTCCTCTGGCTTCTTTTCTTGAGCAACGGAGTCAAGAGTTTCACTAATGTGTCGAATTGCCTTCGACTCATCCTTGTGTATTTAAAAAACTCCTCCTCGTCCATGGTCCGCATAGCCGCGAAAATGTTGGAATATGCCCCTCGTTGCTCCCGATCTTGATTAATCGGCCTAACCCACCACCTCCTGTTGTACCACCGTTTTCTTCTTTTGTACAGCATGTACCCTGATGTCATTAACATGATACCAAGGTATATGGCCGTATCCTCGTCAATTTCGAACATTCTTCAAAAACTCTTCCTACACACAAACGAAAAGACTGAAGACCACAAACAAAACCACTGCGCGGGCGTTAGTCAATTTTCTTTCCGGCCACGGGAACGTCAATTGTGACCGCTCAGTGGCGTTCCCCGTCTCACGTTCTCCCGGTTCCCGTAACCGTTTCACGTTAGCGTTGATTGTGTCCCAGCCTTTACTCTCGGAATGAATATGTGAAAGGTGACCCTCCAGGTGACAGTGCGGAAACCGAAAGCTGAGGCGACGAATTTTAAAATAAACGTCTCCTCCAAGACGTGGTACGCCGGGAGAACAGCAGGGAATGCTTCGTCATAGCAGAGAATTCTGCATTCGGCCGCTGAATTTGTTGTCACCAACAGGGGCGCAGCTAAGAATTAAGGCTATGGGGGGTTTTAGGCGCAACTAATACTTACGGGGTATTGCATACCCACAGGGGTAAGCAGGAGTTGTGGGGGCCCTCCTCCAGAATTTTTTTATGAATAATGGTTCATAATGGCGAGTTTTACGGCTGTCTGAGGGATATTTGATTAATCCTAACACTATTCTATATGTAATGCTGATCAAAATAAGTAAAATGGATTAAATTTAAAATTTTCTCTGAGCTCTGGGGGGGGGGGGGTTTACCCCCCAAAACTGCCACCTCGTCACCAGCTGCGCTCTTAAATAAGCTTTCAAAAGTCGCCACTCGCGGCGCTGACGGGCAGAGCCATCTGTATTCCACGCAAAAATAAGCAATTATTTGGGGATGTTTATGGAAACTTATATTCGAGATGTTACAATCTATGAAATGCACAAGTTTTTCAGCGCTATTCCTCACGGTTACAAATAAATTGAAATTAAATTATTTAGTATCACATAATAAATATTCAAAATAAGTCTATCTCTCTTACCTCATCGCTTCGCAGCGATTATTAAAAAAAAACTATTATAATGCGCCCTATGCGACAACATAAATCGAGCTTCTACGGGACGGATTGGGATTTCCTCTGCGTAGTACTCTTGGGTATGATTTAGGATTCTCGGCCTCCAGTCGGCCTCCATTAATTTTGCCCCTGCGCATTTAAATGGGTTTTCAAGAATCGCCACACACGTCGTTGACCGCGGAGCGATCCGAATTTAATAGGGAATTAAGCTATACTTAGGGTTGTTAATCGTATTAAATAATTGAAGGGGTGAGCAGTCAAGAGATTCAAGTGATTTTTTATATACAGAGCTCGGTACAGAAATTAATAGAAGAAATATGCAAAAAGGGTGGCCAAGATATACGAACGAGTCTCTGTTCTTTGCTGACATCGAGTAGAAAATCTATTGCGCTACTAAACATCTAGTTGATCTCGTTTGTTTTCTTTACCTAATTTCTGTACATATCCATATTTAGAAAAAAATCACTTGTACCCCTTGGCTTCTCATCTCCTCAATTGTGATGATATGGTACGTCAGTTTCATAAATTTTCAATTCTTGCTCTCGCGACTACAAATAGTGAGAATAAATGGATCGCTCTTGCACTCATCGCCACGCCACGGGCATTTTCGAAAACCGATTCCAATGTGCCCTTAGTGGAAGCGTAAATCAATCTTCTACCGGATGTACTGGGCCCCCCTTTATGTAGAACCCTTGGCTGAGGCCGACACTGAATTTCCAACTACAGTATTTACATCATTTGGAAAATGGAAACGGTTTGCCAATGAAATACCGATGAATAGATTTTATTGATAAACCCCATAATCTCCTTCTCCGTGAGTATTTTAGCTAATGAGACAAACAGCATTATTACGAACGCTATCGTCGTAACCAACCATCTCCCTCTTTTGAACTATTTATATCACGCGAATATTTTTTGAAATTTAGGCTAAGTAATTTTTACGACCATGAATATCTCGGGCTCCCAAAAAGTTACACTTAGGACGATTTTGTAGGTACGTCCTATAAGCTACCTAAAATAAAACCGTACGTGTATCTACTTATCAGCCTCAAGTTGTTTCCCGGGAGTCATGTATGTGTCAGTTTGTCTATTTTTTTGTCTCGTTAATGTAATAGAATTTTCACTCCATTTCGTTATTTTGTGTAAATCCATCGCCACAATAAATTAATATATATTTTGATCTAAAAGCCCCTCATTTAGTTTACTGGAAAGCTTTTTAATTCAAAATCTACATCTAAATAATACCCTGCGAGCCACCTCTAGGGTGTTTGGCAGGGGATGATCAATCGCTATCATGCAACAGGATTCCCACGTGCATAGCACACGGTAAAAAAAACGTCACGCATACAAACAAATTCAAAGGCAAAACTTGCCAACTACTCATTAAGATTTTCTGCCAATAAAGCTCGAACACACAAAACATGCTGGTAGAAATAATAATGAAATTCAGAAACGTTCATGAAGGTATACATAAGTTAGTAAGCTACGATACAAGTCATCTAATTTGTGTCAAATGATAATGTAATTTGAAATTCGTGCGAAGGTTCCCGAGGCGATGTTCGTGGTGAGTGCAGTTTTCCGGGTACTCCAGCCGTGTTCTTCTGTAGCGAGTGACGAAAGTTTCGAAACCATCCTGCTTTCGTCTTCGTGTCGAAGGTGAGAGGCTCGTTATTTCGCCGCCTTAGACGAAAGAAGACGGAAGCGGGATGGCTTTCGAAACTGTCGTTACTCGCTACAGAAGAACGTTGCTTGAGTATTCGGAAAACTGCACTTATCTCGATGATGTAATTTGTTTAGATTAAAACTTGAGTATTTTTCTGTTTGCCATATTGATTACAACCCTTTGTATGCTTATCCATACGCTAGTGCATATATGTCAGAGACAGAGTATCGTCAAGTGTCCATTTCTCCGGAAATTTTTCGTGATTATTTCTTCAATTTCCTCTTCACTTATTAATGTATTGCAGATTTAAGTTCGACATATTTTTCCTGTACGCTTTGGATTTTGTTTTTTGGATTTTTTAATAATTCAGAGTGCGTTCAAGTTTTTCCCCAATATACTCGCGGACTGCTCAATATTTTTTTCCAGCATGGATATATGTGGCCTCCTGTGATGTCCTTATCGAGAATTTCTCAATCTAACCATAACTATCTTGCCCCTAAAGATGTTATCAATATTAGCGTCACTGCTATGCACTTATGCTACTGCTGTGCGCCTCATATTTTGTTTGTCGGTCGCGCGAAAATTACAAAAGAGGATCCTCAAGGTATTCACTATAAATGTTGTCACCCATTGGACATTGAAATGGGTTTACAAAAGTCGCCATTCATGTCGCCTAAGGGCAAAGCGATCCGAATTTCACGGATAAGTTACCTTATATCAGGGCTGTTAACATTTTTTTTATATTTTCTATGATGCGATCTATCAAATTTTATAACTTTGCAATCATAGTCAGTAGAAAAGCGCCGGCGAAGAGGGCTTTTCTGCCAAAAGAAAAATCTTCTTACAACTGGCAATAAGAGTATAGATGTAAGGAAAAAAATCATCAGGTCATATGGAGCATCTATGGAGCATCTATGGAGCATCTATGGAAGCGCGGATTGGACGTTGACAGCAGCAGAGAGAAAGCATTCGAAATGTGCTGCTACCGAAGAATGATGAAGATAAAATGGATCGACCGAGTAAGAAGTGATGGGAAGCGTCGGAGAAAAGAGAAAGACTGAAAACATTAAGGAGAAGGCGGAAGAACTTAGTTGACCACATTATAAGGCATGATGAAAACAATTGTAGAAGTGCAAGTGGAAGGGCAGGAGGGCAAGGGACGTCCCCGAATGAGTTACATTTGTTAGGTTGTAAATGATGTAAAAGAGGAGAAATATATCGTCATGAAAAGGCTAGCGGATAGGGGAGAGGAATGGAGAGCTGCGTCAAACCAATTTTAGGATTGTTTACTTATGAAACTGATGAAATTTTCAACGCTTTTCCACATAATTTCAAATACTATGCTGAAAAATATTGGATCGCTCTCCACCCATCGCCGCGCTGAGAGAATTTTTGAAAACGGTCGAAAGCGATCGAAGCGGCAACAGAATTCACTCCTAAATAGGATGGAATGGGCGCTTCCTTAACGAAGTATCCTTCGTTGGTAGTCCAATATTTATAAATTTAGATTCAAAATTTGTCCAATGCCTTGGCGTCGTCATCTTGGTAGATTTTTCATTATCATTTCTTCATTTCGCCGATGGACCGGGAAAGATTCCTTTCTGAAGACGACTTGCTATATCCTGAGGGAAAGGGACGAGATTTCGAAAGCAGTTCTCTCTCCCTCGCAGGAGGACAATGGAAGGATCGAAGCTGCCGCCTCTCGCTGCGGTGAATGGGGATATATAGTCAGTCACCACTGGCGCGGCCTTAGAAGCACACTCGCTCCTTTTTATTTCCCCGGAAAGCCCGAGGTTTTCGAGAGTGAAATTACGGATGTGCTCAGCAGCCTTCTCTCCTCTGGGAGAGAGGCGAGGGATGGGAGAGTCCTTGGTTGTGTTCCCTGGAGATTTTAAGCCGTCTCTCCTTCGCCGGAAAGCACTTGAACTTTTAATTGGCGGGGATGAGGGGGGATTCTCCATCTCGCGCCAAGGGATTTATTTATATCGTCCCCTCGGTATAATCCTCGCGAAAGGATTAGTGGGACGGAGTTGATGTCGCTTTAATAACGCGACAGAAGTGATGGAATGTCGTTGCTTCGTTACGTCCTCCAATTGGTACCGCTCTCCGCCGACTGAAGATTTCCCCGCCTGAGAGGAATTAATTGGGTTTTTGGTTCGAGATGGTTTTGAGGGTTACATCTCTACATTGAGGTTAACGATATTCAACCATGCGAATGTTCGGAGAAGTGTTACGGTGCCATCGTTTCGAGGATTGACTGAGCAAGTGAAGGTGTTTAAAATATCTATATTCTGCGTGATATCGTGGTAATGTAAGGATATGGTTCTATTACCAAAACTTCTGAAGTTTTCGTTTATGCACCTTCATTCTTTACTATTTGCCGATGGGAATCTGTCATACCTACGCTGTGGCGGATACAGAAAAAAGCCAAGGGGGGAGGCAAAAGATAATTGGAGCTACCTTTACTTTTATCGTACTAAAAACAATCGAGTCACGTGCAAAGTTTAAGGAAGTTATATTCGAATTGATCAGGGGCGGATCCAGGATTTTTTTCTGTGGAGCACAAGGGTTTGATAGGTCTTCTCATATTTGAGGTTAAAAACAAAATACAACCATTACTGTGGAAAATATTCGCTTTATTTTGACACGAAAGTTATTAATATGAAATTAAATGATTAAGGCTCCGTATTACACAAAATAAAACCAACGTAATGATAACTGTTTTAAAAATCTTGTCTATTTTTCAAGCGTCTGGGGGGGGGGAGGGCACGTGCCCCTGTGCCCGCCTATGAAACTGATAGTACACATGTATAAGGCATTGCCATCTCATAATGTAAAAAAAGTTATAATTTTGGTTCTGTAGGTAATGTTCGGCAATACGAGCGGCCACGCAAGGGGGGGCGCGCACCCTCCATATGTATCCACCACCTTCGTGGATAGATAATGAGTATTAGGATTCAGTACGGACTAGTATAGAAGTGTTCAGCTACACATAAAACCCTATGAACCCTTTGTCATTGTTATTCAATGGCTAGTCATTAGATTCATGCTTATTACAGTTATCTTCAAATGAAATGTGAAATCAAAATTGCTGTGTACAACCTTGTTGGCGCATGAAAATAAGAAATAAAGACCGGAGTTTATGGGATTATAATGCTTTTCCATTCACGGCTATTCATTTAATATCTTATTTTTATCTGCCCCTGACCAAGTAACTTATTGAAGGTAATTATCCTAGGTGATCTATCATTTATCGAAGTTGCTCTATCATTCGTCATCAGGTATTTTGCCTACTCACACTATAGCAGTGAATAAAAAAGGAAGAGAATTGCGTTAGAAAAGGAGGCGGTTACCTATAAGAAGGGATTGATGAGAGGATCATCATGTAAGCATTTCAATAAATGACCAATGGAGAGTCTGATTTGGTATGAGACGCCTTGCGGTGCGGTAACCTGGACGTTGAGGAAGAAAGACGAGGAGATACTAGAAGCGTTCGAAATCTGGGTGTGGAGGAAAATGGAGAAGGCGTATTGGACGGATAAGAGCAGGACTGACGAAGGCCTGGACACGCTAGGCGAAGAGAGAAATAATTTAGATAAGAGTTTTTGGATAGAGCGAGTACTGAGCGGGGAGGGTATGATAAAATCGATGGGAGTGGAGATGGCCGGAATGATTATTAAATGTCTCATTCATAAATAAACAGATAAAATAAACAGAATATTGCTATAAATCTAGTCATAAAGGGAAAAATACTTCCTGTGCTCCCTCGCGAGTTTCCTTGTCGAGTATTCGATTTCATTATTTTTCTGAGTGATAGAGAAAACTTGGGACAAGATTAGTTTCCTTTTTATGCGTAAGCATGCACTTATCCTGGGTCGGTGAAGCACGTCATGAATATGGATATTCCCTCACCCTTACCCACAGCTCTCCTTGTCTACCTCTCAGAGATTCAGTTTTGCTGACGGAGCACTTGAGCGGATCGGAGGAGATGCTTACGACCTCGAGACCGTTATTGATAGGAGGTCTGATCATATATTTTGGATACTATATGGTGCACATGGCTGCTTATTTTATGTAAACACTGTTTTTCTTCAGTGAAAAAACCTATTGTCAGATAAGTATTTGTATGTATGCTCCCTTTTACTTAGCGAACCAATTTCTTATCTTAAATGATGAGGTTTAAAAGCATTAAATATGTTCGCGAGAATTTGTTAATCGGTATTTAATAAATGAGGTGTCTTTAATTGAAAAATGCCCAACTTAGAAGAGCATGAAGATGTAAGGTCAAGTTTTGTTTTTTTATTTACCTTATTTGAAATTAATAATCAAAATGAGATTTCTCAATTACGTAGGCGCAATGGATTTTAATTATTGTTTAGTGATAGGATATGCAGCCAAAGTACCCTTTTTAAGCGAGCAAGATTTCTGGGGGTTTATGCGCTGCAGTCTACCTACCCTAAAGGTGCCATGGCTCTTGCAGATACCACAAGTTCACCGAAGTGGCGCGAAAGAGGGAGTTCGTTATCTTCCTCCGTAAAATCTCTATCCGCTGGTTTGCAAGCTTCGGTTTTTTCCACTTCCCGCATAACCTATTTCCATTCGAAAATTTTCCTGGATATGTATCTAGGCCATCCCTCTAACAACTATAATGCCTCCATACAGTGGTGTCAGGGCAAAAATTATCAGTGGCGGAACGCAATTTCCTTCAATTGTTTTACAAGTGAAATATTACTCATTGTGTTTCAGTAATTTCAGAAAATAGAATGAAAAAATCGAAAAAAATTGTTTTGGTTACGAATGTTAATATTATAAATTTTGAGGCGCCAAAATTGATAAAAGCGTTACTTTACTATTAAGGTAAAACCACCAGTAGTTGACACCTTAAGGATTTATATGTCTGTTTGTTAACATTACTTAAACCGAATTCACTGTAGGGGAAACTTAAAGTTACTGATAGCTGTACAAAGTATTCCTCTATCGTACTGTCACAAGAATAACATTAATAAAATGAATGTGATTTATTATTATTTTTTTTTTTTGTTAACGGGCACAGGTCTAGTAGTTGACACCAAGCGAAAACAAGAATATTTAGTAGTTGACACATTTTATTTTCAGTAGTTGACATACTTTATAAAACTCTTTATTTCAATACACTCTTTATTTATTGACACTCTTTAGTAGTTTACATATGTTTTAAATGAGAAAAGGTTTAATAAATGAATTTTTGCCTACTTTGTATGAATACAGGGATGAAATGAATGATAAAAGTTGTAGAAAAATACAAAAATTGAATGTTAACGTATTACATAACTTAGGCTCATTCTCTAGTTAATTAAGTTAAAAAAAATGAATATAAATTGTGCTAAGCTATCAGAATGCAAGAAGTTAATCCCATAAAAATTCAAGTTCCGGGACTGAGTAAACATTTCTCGTGGTACTCATTTTTAAAGGCTCGTCAATGTGGTATAATACAGTTTCCCATTCGTAGTCCAATTTATCCTCTTTTTCTGGCCATTTCCAGAGTCTCCCAGATTTTTTCATAGCTGTAATAGTAGCAGCTGTTTCACAAACATCAGTTATAACCCCCGGAAATAACTCTTCTTCATAAGAAAAAACTACATACTCCCCTACTTTCCTCTCTACTGGTTTCTTTAGGTTTTTCTCATGTATGTTTTCCTCATCGCTCTCATCTTTAAAATCACTGTCTGATGGCACCTCTTCTATGCCAGAGTTAGAGCTGTCTTTGTAATGAAGCACCCGCTTTGCAGTCCTTTTCTTATGCTGCCGAACTTTATCTTGTTTCGCTCTTTCTTTTTCATCTTTTTTCCTTTGTCTCTCGGCAGCACGTTCCAGTTTTCTTTTTTCTAATTCTTCCTTTTTTGCCAACTTCTTTCTAAAATAATCTTGACACAGCTGTCCTGAGACAATGGCAGGCATTTTCTCCTTCATTGATCGTTTTTGTTTTGGTTCATTCTTGTCTTTCTGGAAAAAAAAGTGTCTTTTGAATGGGCTGGGGATTTCTGCAGATACTTTAGAAGTTCCAGCTTGACAAAGATCAGTATGATTAATACTATCTCTAGCAGGCTTATCGATACAAGTAAGGTTGTTCGTTCCAGATGGCATATTGTAATCATCAGTGGTATGATAAGTGGACTCATCGATAGCACTAGGAGTGAGTGTTGCAGATGACAGGTCCCCATCCACAATGCTTAGGTTGTCTGGCTCATTAGTAGCACCAGATGCATTTAACAAATTACTTTCCAGTTCTAATTTTGTCTTCTGCCACAGTTCAAAGAGTGAAATATCTTTTTCCTCCAACTCTTTATTTGTATCCCTGTTACAAAATATTTTGAGCTTGCTTTCTGGAATACTCTCATTGAGAAATCGAAGTCCTTCTTTTAAAAATTGTCCACGTTCTTTGGCTTTTGTGACTTGATTATCACCTTCAATGTTTAATGGGAGAGTGATAGCTTCTGGGTTCCATGGAAACAATCCACATTTTCTAAAACCATTTTCCAGGATAGTCACTTGTAGCACATTGTCTATAACTTCTTTCAAAAGTTTTGGAAATTCTTTCTTCTTTAAGACTGGAGCCTCCAAATTGGATAACCTCCATTCATGTACTTTCTTCTTCCAGTGCTCTTTAAGAGTCCTGAAAACCGAAACATCCATCGGTTGCAAGAGATGCGTCGCATTTGGGTACAGTGCAATGAGAATGATGCCACAGCTGCTTCCATTACCTCTTGAGTATAATTTCTAAAATTTCCCTTTGTTGGAGGCATCTGAAAATGAAAGAGGGAGTAATTCAGAAGTTGACACATTGTAACTCCAATAGTTGACACCCCCTGTCAACTATTGGATACAATACTTTGAAAATGTTTTAGAGGTTATAATACACAGTTCAACAATGTAAGCAGTTAAATAACACTCAAATAAAGCAGAATTATTAAATTATATTACTCCTGAGTAGTTGACACACGGTGTCAACCACTCAATACTATGTCATCTAAAGTTTCAGTAGTTGACATGATGCCAAACAGCCATTTTTTTTTAATTTACAGGTTATTTTGAAAACTGTTTGTATACTTTAGAGTCTAAAACAAAGTATTAAACATCTCCTTAATCAAAATTATAATCGGTGTTTAAATTTTCAATGCTTACCTTTTAGCTTGTTCTTAGCAAACTCCACAACGAAATCACATTAATCAATTGAAAAACATGGGCTGTTGTCATCAGATGATTGTGGTTAGACTGCTGTTAAAGATGGCGGTACAGTAGTTCACATACACACCACTAGAGAGCTACACTACACAGACAGAAAAATATTAATCATCTGGCACCTTTATTCCTCTTGTTATTGTATTTTTTTATTATAAGTGTCAACTACTAGTGCAGTGTCAACTACTGGTGGTTTTACCTTATGTCTTTTTTAACCTGTGCCGGAAAGGCGTTCCGGCACCACAACAACACTTCCTAGATAGAACCCCTATGAGTGCCTTCTGCGATGGTCTCAGGGGTCATTAGTCATAACCCCCTTACCCCAATTCCCAGGAGACAGCTGCAAAGCTGGGAACTGCGGAAAACAACAACGAGAAATATACTTGGACTTGGACCTTACCCCAATTTTTAAAATTTATGGTTTGATAGTTTTTGTATCCTTAAAATGTCTCAAATTGTTTAATTTTTCTGCTGAAAATAGTAAAAATTAAATGTTAGTCTCCAAAATTTATACAAAATGGATATTTATAAAAAACTACCCGGGATATAGCTCCTCCCCCCAGCTTACATGCTAAAAAAAAGTAAGTTATTGGTCCACAAAGCCTGTGGCGCAGCGAGGGGGGAGTTTGGGGTATTACCCCCTCCCCCCTCACAGAGCTCTGACATTTTTCATAATTTTAATACATTTTACCAAATTGAATCAATAATTCTTGTAGAATAGTGAAATTATTTATGAAATATCCCTCAGAAAGCCGTAAAACTCACCATTTATCCTAAACATTTTCTGGGGGAGGGCCACCCCCACTTACCCCTCGGACTCCCTTGTATTTTGCCCCCCCCCCCCCCCCCCAAACCTTAATTCCTAGCAGCGACCTTGCCACAAGGAGGTTGTTGATATTTACCTTACTCTGAGATATTTACCAAGATATTTTCTCATTTACAACCTCCTTGTTGCTCCCTAACGACGCCGCGCGATCGTCAATTGTCGTTTTGTTATTTGAAATTACGATTCGTTTTATGAAAGAATTCGAAATAATTTGCACCAATGAGTTGGCTGGCTCGCTTGATTAATTCCACCAGCCTTCTGTACTGAAAATGACGGAAATTTCTAGCGGTGTTAATCGTGAATGTAAATTGTATTCGGACTTGCACGAATGAGTTCTCATTACATACGAGGCAGCGCAGTATCTGTTGTTATGAACTACGAACATAAAACTCAATGACTACGAACCTACATCGCGACGATTTATAGAATCTTGGAGATGTTGGTACGTGGTTCATATATTTTTTCTTTTGGAAATGTTCTTCTCCCCAAACCCGCATTCTGTATGCTGTAGATATTTCCCTAAATGAAAGAGACGTCAAAGATAATGTGACTCCGCCCTCTTTGTTGACAAAGGGAGTATTTTTAGGTTACCCATCCAGTCTGTTGATGAACTATTGTGCTATTAAGTAAGATATCCACGACGAAAGAAGTTTTTCTTTAATAAGGGTTGTAACCTTAGTACTTACCAAATAATTGCATCCTATCTTCACGCATTTACAAGTGACAAAAATTTTACCGTTATGTGATCGTAACATAAATGTTGTTTATGGTGAATACTGAATTACATAACAGTTAATATAATTATTTTTGTTGAAAGCATGATATAATCGATTTATTTATCTTATATATTTGTTTATTTTTTATTTCAGTACCTGCCTCGCCCATCACTACAGATGTGGACCCAAAGAATGCCCTAGTCCTGCCAGGAAACAACATTACCATACTCTGTCGAGTTGGAAAACCCATATATTTCTGTCGGTTTGAAATACCCGGGGAAACTAATGCCGTTACTCTCATGCCTGGCAAACCTGCCAAAGGAGGAATCTCATACTATGGAAATGGCTTTGAATCTGGGCAATGTGGCCTTAGACTGGAGAACATCCGGTCGAAACAAAACGGGCACTTGAACTGCACAATGGGAGTTACGGATGAAACCGAGGAGGCTAAAGGGACAATGACGCTCATAGTTGCTCGTAAGTTGAAAATTGTTTGTTTCTAATGTTACCTATGTGTTACCATCAATCTCTGATAATGTTTCATGACTTTCCAAATGCTTCGTTCCCTTTCAACATCAGCATTAGTGAAGTACATATTCCTTCTTTATCTAAAAAAAATCATCCTTTCATTCATCCTAGGGCATTTCCTTGAATTTGGGTAATTAATTTTTACATGGAGGTCATTCATGGATTGTGAAATATGACATTTTTTTCAGTGGTGGTCCATGGGTAATGGTAAATTCTCGCTTATTCCCCAACTTTCCCACATTTATATCCATTATGCTCCTATTTTACATTTGAGTATGTAAAGAGTGCTCATTTCATGCATCAAAATTCCATTGCTTCTAATCATTTATGTGCACACAAATCAGGACCATTAATCATTACATGTGATAAGCATTTTTAGGTTTTTATTATCAATAGAGTATAATATATAACCGGGAAAAGTTATGCTGAACGTGTCGAGTTATTTAAGAAAAGAGGAGATGTTCCCTAAAAATGTGACAGCAATAAGTTTTATAATTGGCTAAGCTACAGAGCAAGTGGCTGTCTCATATTAAGGGACACAGTTTCAAAACTCAATTTATCTATCAAATTGGTTAGTTATATATGAAAATACGTGCTTTCAGGGATCACCGAAATCCATGCTTTGGGATGAAAAAATAGGAATATATTCAAGAAAATACCATTAGTAAAATAAGTGACATTAGAAATGCGAAACGATGTGGTCATTCAATGAGACAAGATCTCAAAATTCATGGCAAGAATTTCTAGATTTCGATTTTGTTTCATTAACTCGTTGAGGATGAATTTGCTCATTTGAGTGTAAGGTACAAAAATCTACTGGAGGCTGATGCAATGAAGAAAGAAGTGGAGGAGTGGCTTAGCAATAGTATGATGTGATCAACTTAACTACGAGTGTTGTATCCATCAACTTTTGGCCAAGGATTTCTCAGGATGATTGTAATCAGCTCCAGATTCAGGATAGGGACAAGGGGGGCTCTGTAGGGTTCTGGGGGATAACATCCCAATAGTAGTGGGGGTTGAAACAAAATCTCCATTTTATGTGGTGTAAACCACCACTGATGGTGATAGATTTAAAATTGGAAAAGTATGGGTCTCTTTAATTTTTCATGCTCAATAATAGTGGAAATTAATAAAAAAATTATCATTTTTCCCTTTTCTAAATTTCTCAAGTGCTTTGTGAGCATAAATAATTTCTATAATTATAATTGAATTATTTTTAGACATGAAAAAATAATGTTTTACCATAAAGGATGGTTACGAGGGAACAAATGCAGGAATGTAATATAACAGATTCTAATTTATGGATGTATATCTTTGGACTTTCTTGACAGATGATACAATTTTAATAGGTAGCTTATGTTTATTTGATGTGAACTATTATAACTTCACCTTATTTCCCACAAAACTTGCTTTGGGAGAAAAAATAAATTAATGCTGACGTGTGGTGAAATTTGAATATTTGTGCAAAGAATCATTAGGAAATTCCAGTAAATATGTACTATAAAAATATTTCTTCTTAATTTTACTATATATTAACTAATTTTTGTTAGCATTGGTGAATATGACCAAAAATCAGTGGAAATTATCAATAACAAAAACACCTGTGTCCTCGGATAGTTTAGATAGAACAGTTTAAGTGTAGAGGTGGACATTTTGTGTTTTACTCTTGAATTACAGTATCACAGCTTTGATTATATGCTTCCAAGTGCTCATAGAATCATGATATCTTAAATTTGTATCATCAAACGCTTTGTTTCATCTTAGTTCTTCATTATGGGCTCGAAAATTTGATGAATGACATCCAAACATGTGTGTGCCCTGAGCCATTGCAAGAAAATTATATCGAAATGCTAAAAATTTTTACGGAAAGAATAAATAAACCATTATTTTTACATCTGGAGATGAAAGAATATTTCTCTAGTGTAATTATGAACCAAAATTTATGTACATTTATGGACATCTTTTTTTTATATTAGGATTCATAGTTCCACCATGTTTTTGTCTGAAAAATGTTGTAAGTAAAAGTGTAATAATTTTTATACGGCTAATAGCTTAGAGCTATTACCAATTTTTCCATAATTCTCACACTCCTCAGTAATAGCTTAAGTTTTTCAAAGGAAGCAATGTTCATACCAACAAGTGATAAAGATTATTTTTTTTTAGTAGAAGTGTACCTCGAGAAACGTGCACCGAGATTGGAAGATATTGAGAAGCCTCCTTTAGTTACTGAAAAACTGCTAAAGCTAGATGAAAAATATTTTTTTTTTCATACTTTGGTGAAGGGATGAAATGCATGCAATTTTTGTCAAAATTTGAGGTGGCGAGTGTCATGGTGTGATTGACCCAGCAAAGGATTACAGTATAAAATGTCAAGCATGATTTGATGTATTGAGTTAGGTATACATAATTTTTCTAGCACACTCTATTGTATTTTTCATGATTCTTTGCAGAATCTCCGCAATTACCTGAACTGAGAGTAGCTGTGGGAAGGAAAGGTTCTTACGTGTTTATGGAGGGAGAGTCACTGAGAGCGACATGCAAAATTGCTAAGGGAAGACCTGTGGCTCGTATGACATGGTATTTGGGTGAGTTTTGTTTAATGCTTCTTTCTTTTATTTTATTCCATGAGATATCTATCTGTCATTTCTGTAGTTCCAGCCCTTTTGCCATTGAAGCATATGCATCATCTCTCATGTATATGTTCCTGATGGTGTTAATATGCATTTAGAAAAGTTAATTACGATCCTTGTCTGTGGAGGCCATTCTAAATTAAGTTTGCAACTTCTTTCTGAATCATAATGAGCTACCACCTAGGGCAGCAGTGACTGTAGCATGAACCACATGGGTGGGCTAGATTATAAAGTGGGTGGGCCTTTGTCACCGTAAGATTCACTGTGATTGTATTTGTTTCATTTTACGGAGTTAATATGGACAATACAAAATTGTTTAGCAAATGAAGTGTGTCTGTAAAGTTTGACTTAAGTTTTGACTAAGGTTTTCTACATGCCCGTACTGTATACAATTTATTTTAATTTTATTAAAGTAAAGTTTAACTTTGGACTACAATTCTGAAATTTTGTCGGTGGGCCAGGGGGTTGGCCCGTGCCCACCCCCAGCACCACCTCTGACTCAGGGTATGATCGCCTCCATGTTTCTCTGTTGATGAAACTTTTTAGGTTAAATTGTTAAAGAAGAAAAAAAGAATGGTATCGAACTTACTCTTCAAATTAATTTGATTTTCATAATCTTTTCATTCTAAACATTCAAAATTGAATAATGTAGGTCTTGCAGAGTTGAAATAATATCCCTTACTTTTTTTGCTAATGTAAATCACTATTTAATGATTATTAAAATCAATTAATTTATAAAATAAACCTGTTTTGTGGTACTTTTTCATAGTGAAAATCACTGTTGAAGTGTATTCATACAGTTCCGATTAATTGCTATTTTAGTTAGTATTTGTATTAATTGCATTTATATTTAGTTGCCATTCTCTAGAAAACCTTTGCTCTTGTTAAAAGTGCAACTGGGGATCTACTCAGTGAAAGACTTTGTTGTAAATAGTGGTCACTGAAAATGGCTGTCCTATGTAGTGTTATCTAATCATTTTCCTATCATTCAAATTTCATGTCACAGTACAAATAATGAAAATGTTCAATCTCATATTCTGAATTTTTACCTAATGCTCATGTAAAATTTATTTCTTGTGCTGTAATTTGTCCCTTTCATTAAGAGCCATGCCTAAATTATATTAAATTTTTTTCTCTACAGGTGACGGTCCTTTGAGAGAAGGTCTCAGTCGGACATTACTAGAGAAAGACAAGGAAGGTCTTGAAACAATCACACAAAATGTGACTAGGACGCTTTTATGGTCTGACAATGGGAAGCAGTTGCAATGCGTTGCCAACCATTATGCTCTCACTCCAGGCTCTGAGAAGAGTAACTTTCAGTTGAACGTTGAATGTAAGTCATCCACTATTTGCTGTATTTCCATGTGTAGTATTTCAATCAGTAGTCTACAATTCAATGGTGTTCAATTTATTTCATGAATTGCGATGAGTCTTTTTATCTCTGATTTGCTTCAGATGCCTTTTTTAATTTTTTAATTATATAGCAATGGTCAAAACTGTGTCACGTGCGTGCTTATTGTTAGTATTCATTTCTTCTTGGTCCTTTTCTTGCTAAAATTTGCCTTTTAAATACACACACAGAGAGTGGCATTCTATAAGGGGATGGGGGGATAGATACCCCATAGAAAGCATGAGGGAAATTAATTTTTTTTTTTTAACTTTGGTCTAGTTTTGACATGTAACAAATGCATCTGCTTAAAGTTAAATTGAAAGTACCAAAATGATCTAAAATTTATTTCCAGGAATGTCATTTTTCAAAAATTTTCCTGGATCCCTGGTTGCCTGGGGGGGGGGGGGGGGTAATTTTGCCACACAAGGCCATCCCATCCCCCCCCAAAATACATCCTTAGTTACGCCAATGCACACAGTTATCCTTAAATATCTCCCTAGCAAAATTGAATGTGAAGTTATGGTCTGTTCTATTTGTATAAGTTTAATAGATACATAATTTTTACTGATAAATTTCATTAATTTTCCTCAAAAAGTTCTATAACTTTATTTTTTACTTCCAACTAACTTGGAAGAAAATATGTATGTCTATAATTGAATTATTTTGTTTTTGAATCCTGCTCAATGTTGCTATGTAACAAACATGTATTGAATATGTGTGAGATTATACAGCTTCTTGCTTTGTTTTCTCATTTCGGGATATCATAAATTAAATACATATGCAATTAGGGAGAGTTTCATGGAAAACTGTAAATAAAGAATGCTCCTGCCACCTAAGCCGCTCATATCATTTTCATGAATTATCATGTTGATGATATCTTAGTTCTAAAAATCATTGAGTTGGCATATATTATTTAAGTACTTCTGTTATGAAAATTGAATTATGAAAAATTCATAATTCAATTCAAGTCTTGTTGAATATGGAAGTTATAGCATATCATGTTAAAATATTTTTGGCATTGCAAAAAGCAATAGCATTGGAAAATGATAGTTTTTCATTGCTGATGGGTTTCTTTTCCAAGCAGTTACCCAGAATTCCAATGTTTTTGATGGATTAAATTTTTATTGTTGAAATGATTTGACAGTAACTTGCCACTTATAATCCCTGCATTCTCTTACCAGATGCACCAAAGCCAATCCAGCATGATGCTGCCGTGGAGGAAGCTGATAATGGGAAGGGCAATGGAAGAATCGTAACCTTGGAAATCAATGCCAACCCTAAGCCAACTATTCGCTGGATGGCAAAAGGAAAAATGGTTAGGGAAGGGACATCTGACAGCAACAAGATTTTTGAGGTTGATAAAACTATAAACAATGTAAGTTGTTCTCATGGTATAGTTTCTTCCTTAGATTAGGTAATGAAATTTCTTTCGCATGTTAATGCCTCAAGATTGTGTATTTATCACGCAGAGAGCTGAATTTGCTTTTGTCTAATTAAATCAAGCTAAGGATTAGTTGAATCAAGCTTAAAATGATCTTATACTACATGCATATTTCAATCATTGGAAAATAATGGAAAGCTGCATATTATATATGTAGTTAATAGGGATATGTTCCAGTTAATGAAAGGGATGTGGAGACAATGTTGTAATTGCTGCTCTTTATGTTTTATGAATGGAAATCTAATATCACTGCTTTGCCAATATAGAGTTCTGTTAATTTTTCTGTGTAAAAGGCATAAACTATAAGTGCTAGTCATCAGCTCTAACCTTAACTTGAATATGATCACACACATGGTTGGTTGGGTATGGTTGTTGAACACATGGGTGCCTCTTTTACAGTGAAAACTGTGAAATCAGACAAAAATGACACCTCATTTCAATGTCACAGATATTAACTTCATGAAATCAGAAAATTTACTTTATTTTTAAACATTCTGTTTGAAAACATAATTTTATTTTTTCTGCCGGAGTAACCGTATTTAAATGAAGTGATATCAATCTTAAGGAAATTGGTTTTTAAACTTTATGTATCATAATAGTGATAAGGATATCTTAAATCATTAATAAATGACCTCTAGTTGTTTCACAGTATCTTATTTATCTGTCGATACCTACCCTGCAAAAACGCTCAACAATCACCCACCGAATCAAATCCGCTCATCTATTAGCCCAACAATACGAATCTGCTCAGCTGGCAGTGTCCGGAGCATAAACGCTCATCTCCTATTCTCTAAGCTTGGAGGTGAGCGTTTATGCTCCAGACACTGCCAGCTGAGCGGATTCGTATTGTTGGGTTACTAGATTAGCAGATTTGATTAGGTGGGCGATTATTGAGCGTTTTTGCAGTGGAGGTATTGTAATGTTCTTAGCTAGAAAAATTAAGGCTGTCTTCAGCTTTGGTTCTAGTTCATGGTGTGCTTCTCATGATTTGCAAAATGTCTTTCTGCCAATGCAGGGGATGCTTCAAATAATGGTTCATTGTGAGAATTTGGCTGGTTGGAGAATGGTTCATTGTGCTCATTCGTATTTTTTTCAATTCGTGTTTGAACTGATGTATGTTCCTGAAGACTGCTTCTTTATTGCTAGGAACACACCATGCCTTGTCATTAATCAAATTCAGAATTCTTATCATTAAATGCATTATAATTTCTCTTCAGGGAACTGGCAAATGGATCACAAGATTGAATGTTCATTCTGTGGATGAAGACATACTTAAAGCTGAGTACCAAGTTATAGCTGAGAATCCCCATGGCAAACAAACATATGATGTCTCACTGACACCCAGTTTTTTAACTCCAGGTAAAAATTTTAGTTGACAAAATTCAGGGTATTTGCAAACTGCTTTTAACTCATGTGTACATACCATTTTTCTAGGTTTGTTTATCATGCCTTTGTGGTAACTGTGGTAATGATGGAATTCAGATATATTTTTTTACTAATATTCATGTTATTATTAATTTAAATGCACAGCAAGTAAATTTACATTTCTTTTCTTTGCATAATAAGTCTTAGTGGTGAGTATCTTTGAAATTTAAACTGCTGCATCAGATATCCAACTAGCCGGTTACTCCTTAATTTTATCGGTCATTGCAGGTAAAAGTTGGAGATGGCAAAGGTTTCCTTAAAATTTCGATACTTTTCTACTTTGCCGCCTCAAATTTGTGCTAAAATGGTTAAAATGGAATATTTATGGTTAAATAGAGAATGCAGTGAGATAATTAGCAGTTACTTTGTCGTAGATAACAATGTGAAAGTTACATGTACCACCCATTTGTTTTTATTATTGGGAGAGTATAGCTGATGATCCTTGCTGCCCTAACTTCAAAACCAAAACTTGACTGCTGTTTTATAATTGTATTGGGTGAATAATTATTATTAGTCCAGCAGTTTTTGTATAGTGTAATTGCTGAATGTTTGCTGAAACAAACGTGTTTTTTTGCCAAAATGTTACATTTGTTATAGCTAATTGCCACAATACCTTTCCATTGTGGATTTGTGTGCTTTAGATCAGACTTTGTCAAAGTTGTTACTCGTTATTAATTGAACATTTTCAGTTTCTGAAAGGGATATAATTTGATAACTAATTTCTTTATATGGAGTTGATACAGTTAAAACCTATATTTTTTATATTTGCTGTCAGATAATGTGATCTAAATATCAAGTGAGTGAATCAAGTACCATTAACATTACTGATATTTTAACATAAGGTTACCATTATAAATTTAATGATATGATCTTGTTACGAAGGTATTAAAATCTGATTTATCCATTTGCTGTATTTTTACTACACATTCCTAGTTTTTAAATGCTACCAAAACGGTACTTATTTGTTATTAGATAAATTTTCATACTACACATGAATTTTTCTTACACTAATGTGTTGCTTAGGAAGTGAATAATGTTGATTTTTGCAATTTGTATGATTAAGGACACTTATAGTCTTTGAATTTTTTTTTAATTTGACATGCACAGTGCAAAAGTTCCTCTGTAAGCCATGCTGGTGACAACATGCTATTTTCCACTTTTCTGTCTTTTAGCTAATATGGGCAAAAATGAAAATTATGATGATGATCTTTCATTCATCAAGATGGTCTGGATAACAGCTTGCACAAGAATGAGAGAAACATATGAAATCCATTAAAGATCTAACTGAAGCTCATACCTTTAAGCTTTACTTATAATATGCTTTTCATTAATTCAGCTCAATCTCTTCAGTATACCTCAGCAACATATCCCTAGGACTTGAGTGAAAGGCCCACTTGATTAGTATTTCTACTTTACCGGACTTAGTTGTTTTATGCTTTTAATATCTCACTGAAGAGAGATTTTCTGAACCATAGACAAATTCCAGGTTCATTTTAGTTTGTGATGAATTTTTATTTCACTATGAATGACAGTGATTAGAGAATCACTTAGATTGCAGAATCTTTACCTTATTTCATTTTAGGCATCCTCCTTTGCTACTTGTTTCGTAAATCTTAATGGTGGCGGACTCTTTCTTCATTTTAGGAATTTCAGAAACTCTTTCTGCTAAAATGGTGGTCACCCTGTGAAAATATGCAGATGGCTTTAACACATTATGTTTGAAAAAATATTCATTTGTATTTTAGGAACCCTGGTAAACCATCGCCTCGTATTAGTGGTGTAATTCTATATTTCTTACCATCGTTAGTGGAATTGTTGCTGAAGTTAGTTTTCTCTTTAATTTTTGGTTACATGGGTAGTTGTATCCTCACTAGTTAATCTTTCTCTGGTTAGATCTGAGGTTGGTGTGAAATACATTGTGTTTTCCTTGTAGCCGAAACGCTTTGCTGTATACTTAGGTTATCAAACAGGATGTGGTTTCCTGTGATTTCCTCTTTTGGAAGTGTGATGTCTTATCAAAATGCTAATTCCTATTATGATTATTGAAGACTGTTCCATTAGCATTTGTATAACTGGTGAATTCATTGCTTTAGTGTCTCTTAATTCTATTAGCAGGCGTCTATGTCAATGTAGAAGTTTATCATCTTAAGATAGGTTTAATGCCTTTAGAAAGGATTGCCAAAAGTAAGTTTTCTAGTATGTTCACTATATCATATATCTCTTTGTGGTTGGGATTTTTATTTTTATTGTTTTTTAATATATTTGCCCAAATCAATGATTATTGGTTAAGTTTCTTGTGCAAAGAATGTGTTTGCAGGGATAAATTTTCTTGAATCCATTTAGCAGTGACTTACATTTTTGTTGAAGCCTACTGGAAGAGGCAAATGGTAAGATATTTTATGTATCAATGTCCATTTTGTTACACCAATTTTACTGTTTGAGTCATAGGTGTTTTTCATTGGTCAATTTCAATCAATTAATTACCCCAGTGGATTGCACCAATCACTTCTTAGATGGCTACTTTTGCAGATGAATTATGTATCTAAATATATCAGGCTTCTGTGGTAATTATTTGAATAGTTCATCTGTTTGTGGGTGTACTTTTAGCCATTTGAGAAATAAAATACATTTCAGTCATAGTTCTCATGAGTTACAATGAGAAATTTGGCCATGAAACTGAGGGCCTAAAAGCATAAGAGCCAAGGCTTCATCAAAAAAAAATTTGAGGGGTCCTCTTGGATGTAGAGTTAGTTAGATGCTTGGATGTTAGTTCATTTGGAGGGGGTGCACCTAAGACGGATTCTCCCACACATTTCTGGGGAGAATTTGAATCCCTAGACCTCCCAGCTAGCTATTGCCTTGCTAAAGACCAAATATACATTCCTAATTGAGTTAAATTTTTTCTGTGGCAGTTCATTTAAATTTCATCACTATTATCAGGGATAGAATGATATTTTTGCATGCCATCATAATAGTTCATTTTCCAAAAATTTAGTGCTCCACTTAGTACACTTAATAACAATGATAATGGCACTTAAATTTTCTCGTTTTATTATTTTTTTTCCATTTGGTAGGCAAAAATTAAAGCTTCTTGGTTACTTATTGAAGATAATGTTCCTATGTGCCAATATAGCTGATTTTGTGTCAAAATTGGCTTATCAGTTACTTGAAAATTACCATAGTAAAATACAGATGAAAATTGAAAATATTGCCTGATTTGTATGCTATTAAGCGGAAAATTTCCAAAAATTTAAGATATAATTAATTTACTGTTGAAGGTATGATGATGATTCTACAAAATAGTTTGTATTCTGTGTGTCCTGAGGCCATAGTAGAAACATTTTAGGTTGACATGTTTTTCAACTTGCTTAGAGTAAACCAGGCTACTGAAGTCGTACACTTGAGACAACTGCAGATCTCTGTGTGCATTTATTGTATTGCAACCTTAAAGTATTACTAATTTTCCATGCTAAAAAATGGCATGTTAGAAAAGAATGTGCAGCATTTATTTGTGTATGTTCTGACCTATATTTGTGGCATTAATTTTATAATAGTATTTTTACCCAAATAAAATGGTAAGAAACCTTATTCTGTGTTATTAAATGATACAGCTTACTCGTAATGGCTTTTGGAGAGAGGGATTTCTCATAAACATTTAGAATTATTGCGATGATCAGAGGTGGGGGTTTTTTATTGGGAGTGAGATGATAGGCATAGACAATAATTATGAAACTATTAAGATTGCATAGTTTAAGCTTCTCCAACTCCAATGTGGATTTAGGTACAATGTAATATTGTAGTCCAAGGTCAGTGCTACTATGAAAAAGAGAACATTATCATAAGGTCGTTAAGGTTTCTCCTAATAGCTTTCATATGGAACTTAAACATTCGTGATTCCAATTGAAAGAAACCATTGGCAATGGATTAAAAATGTCATCATGGGGCATGATTAAATTAATCGTGCTATCAATAAACTATTGGCATCTTGACCTAATCAATAGGTGTCAATCATGTTCCATTAGAGGGCCATAATTAAATATTATTGTGCTGTGCCTCAGGGCATGTAGGACTAAAAGGCTAGGTTATTAATTTAACTGAAAATAGTCATTAATATCTCACATTTAATTATATTTTCAATCAAAAATTGTTAAATTGAAAGTACATATGTCTTTAGAAGAAATTGTCTCTTGTGCTATTGGTGCTATTTCATATCTGAAAGGGGCATGGTTTGGAAGTATTTCTGAGATATTAGTGGTACAAGAGACTAACTTTAAAATTTTTCTTTGTAATAGATAGTATATTTTCACACCAAGAATGCTTTTCTAAGTAGGTTGATTTTTCAAGATCCTGGTGTTTTTTATACTGCTTTGATTGATCCGATTGAACTGATATTTTTTTTTAAATGTGTGCTTGAAGTCATCCCTTTTTGATGTGAAGTGTGAGAACTATTTGCAACTGGACAAATCAGTATGCACACAGTGTGCATGGTTGCAGTTTTTTTCACTGATATCTTGTATGATGTGAGGCACGATATGGTGGAAGTTCTTTATATTTGTGAAATTAGACATTGCAATATTTCCCCTGAATTTTATTAGGGCACTATGCGTTTCTTTGTTTCTTTGTCAAGCGTTATGTGTTAACACTTGATAATGTTGTTTGTAACGACGAAACGTGTAGTGTCATAATATAACTCAGTGGAACTATTGCAATGTCTAATTTTACTAATAATTTTTTCACTGAAATCGATAAGGTTAACCTTGTATGAAGTTGCGAAAGTGTTTGGCCCGCATTCTTAGTCGACCCTACATAAGTGGTGGGGGGTAATTCCGTCGTCAAGTTCTCAGAAATGACGTAGATGATGGCTTAGCGCTAGTTTTCCACTCTGGTTGCGTAATGAGACCTAACTATGAAACTGAGAAAAGACATCCGATAATTTTCGGGCGTATTGTTAGGGCAACGGCTAAACAATCGTTGCCGTCCGCCAGGGCGTGTCGGTACATTAATTATTGCTACAAATAATCTCATATCGAGCCAAAAGTAGAATCATATTGTCTTTAAATTACATACTTCAAAAGTGGTATGTACAATATAGTGATAAGTACGGGGCAGATATGATCATTGACGTGAGAACTTTAGTTCCATCATCAAGGTTAGTTATTCGCTTTTACCTTCTATAGTTAAGTTTATTATGTGACAAATAGCAGCATGAAAATATTTTTTCTATTATTGTACATAAACAATATTGGTTTCTCAAAAGCATACCAAATGCCGAAGGTGAAAAATATTAATATATCTGCAGAAACAAGGTGATGTATACCACTAAATTGTACTAATTATACTTCAGCCAATTTTATTGTTTGTTTCACTTGATGGGTATAATGTGGTAGTATTATTACCTTTCTGCTGTGTTACTGTACATTTTAAAATGGTTTGTGTGAGCTTGTCTCCCTTAATATCCATTGTAACGTAGATTCTTTAATCGAAGTGATCAGCGGACAAAATTTGGCCACCATGTTTTTGTAAGGTGTAAGGCTGGTTCAGGTACCCTACATTAAGTAGGACCCGTTTAGTTCGAAAAATGACCATATGTAGGGCTTGATGTGGCATATGTAGGGTGAGATTGGTATGTATGGGCTGATGACGTATCCAGGGTCGGTTGGCCCTGCAGGGTAAACTAAGAATACGGGCCTTAGCGTTTGATGAAGCGTGTCAAACTCTAGGCAGTTTTAGCATTTACTTAATAGGTTTCATGTAGATTTTTGATTTAAGTAGTAAGACAATAGCTAGTAGTGGCAATGCCAATCTGAGTGTGTTATTTGATCATATTTCCATTTTAATTTGAAGAATTTTTATTACCCCAAATTGAAGATTTTTAGTTCAGATTATGTTTTAAATATTGAAATAACTTGTCTTCTTTAGCAATAGGTCCGCCTGACTATCATCATTTGTTGAGTTAAGGCTGAATATATCAAGTAAAATAAGGTTGAACGCTAAGGTTGTCCATCAGTTATGTTGATGCTTGTTGAGCATCAAAAAGAAGTTTTAGAATTTATATCCCCCACCCCTAATTGTTTGCTTATAATAGAGATAATGCTATCGAATAGTAATTTTATGCCAAGATATCTAGTTTTTAAAACCATATTCAGTGATCAGTATACATAGCTTTAATATTTTTCCTTGACTTTAACTTTTGGACTGTAGCTAAGCAACTACCTCATACTGGACTGTAGCTACTTAACTTGTATATATTAGTGATATTTCAAATTTTAACAATGATAACAGGAAATTTTATCTTGCTAAATTAGGAAATGATTATTCATTAACTCCATCTGTGATTAGAGTAATAGTAATGCATATGTGAGTGATTTAAAGATTCATTTGCAATTCAGTGGAGCTCCACATGAAATCCATGACTCATATTCCGAGTACATATGTACACTCTTGAAAGAGCCAGTATTTGATGCAGTCTCCATGTACACATAACTTATGCTCAGTTATTGTGCTCTCTACAGTTAATTTTTATAGCTTTTCGGAACTGTGAGTCTTATGGGTTTTTATGTGGAAACAAAGAATTGTGGGATATACGGGGGTTGCTCTGAAAATTTTGAGATTAGCATTTTAGATGGAAGATTAAAAAGAAACTTTTTTGAAAATGGCAGAACCATAACAAAATGCGTATTGCCCTGTAGAATTAACAACACCAGCAAATTCTCCCAGAGAACTATAGAATCCATACCAAATGGGTGCAGTTTGTACCAAGTTGAGTGCTGAAAATGTTTTATAATGACTGCTTTTATGAATGAAGTTGTTGGTGATTTCTTTTTCCTTCTCCTCTCCCACTGGCATTGACATATCCGGCTGAATGGGCTGAGCAATGAAGAGAGAAAGACATTGTGGAAGAATAGTTATTGGAAGCATTGCAATCTTAGTTATTCATGTGGCTGTAAATAAATACTGATATTGAGTGATAAATACTTTTCACTTATGATGGGTGTGGCAAACCAAAGGATTGCCAAAAATCCATAGTATGATTGACTGTTAGGTGTAATGAAGTTGTCTTGTACATAGTTTTTGTAATTTTGGAGTCATGTTTAAGGAAGTTGGTAGCTGTACAAGTGGTTTAATAGTGGTTTGCCAATGAAACCAGTTTCGATTAATCCCAAAAGCACCTACACTTGCTCATGCATGTGGAGAATACCAAGATTTGGGGAAGCGCTGTGTCGGCGAAGTTGAAATTTTTAACCATTATCAGATGGTAAATTGGAGCAAGTGTTCTGCATTTGTAAAGAGATGCTTTAGGCAGTGCTCGGAACCTAAGAGTTCAGGAATTTATGATGAAGCAAAGAGTACTTCTATTATGGATGGAATATGGATTAAGTTCATCACTCTGAATCACATGCTCGGAGAAGATTATTCTTGCTCAGTCAAGTAAAAACTTAGAGCGAAATGAGTTCCTCTTCATGTGAGAAGATTGATGTGTTTTCAGTCTGAATTAGTGATCGAATTAATCAAATACATATGATTCTGAGAAAACAATGCTACCTGTTTTATGTGGAGTACTTTTTCACCACTGACTTTGGAAGACTGACTATGATGAGACTAGAATATGCTTTCTGCACACATTAAGATCCCAGTTGCTGCTTAATGAAGTTTTTGCTTCAGTAGTAGCTAGGCACTTCTGCTAAATTGTGGGCTATGGCTAATTGAAAATATTATCCATTTTGGTTAGCTGACAACTCTTTGTTATCAACATGAAGATTGGTGCAAGTTTTACTAGTTGATTACTGCAACTAATACTTCTTCTAATGCCAGAAATTATTATTATGTCTTATAACCAATCTTGATCAACTTCTTTGTTAGGATTTTCGTAGTTGAATGCCTTACCTAGTGTGGAATAAAGAAATTTGGCATTCTGAGACACTTTTACAATGATGTAATAAGAAGAAATGAAAATTATCCAAGGCGTAAACACTCAGGAAATGCATAAGTGATGTTGTATATTGAGGCCAACTGATTGTCTCAAAATCTTTTGAGCAACCCTCGTATAACTTTTTCTTACCTTCACAGACAGAAAGTAATGGCAATCTACATTAAGAATTTTTTTCATTTTCTTTGCCTACATCCTATGGAACTGCGTAAGTCATATTTCTTACTTTTCCCCTGCTTCCTAATTGTGATACTCCCTGTTTATCTTGAGAAATACTATTCAATTAACTAGAAGTTCACTGTTAAAAAACTTTCAATAAAAAAAGCTTTGTTCTTTGCCATTTGGGTTTCAAATTCTCAATTCGAAGTGCTCTTTCTTCCTGTTTTACATTAAAAATGTATGCTTTTCTCTGACAGAGGGTGATTATCATAATTTTACTCTAAATTACTTAAGAATCAGAATATGATAGCATAATGACTCCAAAAACCTTTAACTTTTTTAATATATACTACTAGATTGAAAGTAAATGCCAGTTCCTTCTGGAAGCTTACCATTTCTACAGAATTAGAAGAGAGATGATATATTTTTAGTTTAAAGTAATTAAAAAGAACAAAGCAATTTTGAGAGCAGTTTGGAGAAAGTATAGTATTTTATACATAACTTTGCATTATTTTCATGAAATTTTTGAAGTCTCTTTGCTATAAAAATTAGATTCCTCTAAATGCTTGTATATAGGTTTAGATTTTATTTCATAATGACAGTAAACGATTTTCCTCTATGAATTCTAATGACCTTGTAGCAGAGCAGTTACCTTTGCAACTTATATTGCATTCTGGAATGGTAGACAGAATGTAGCTTTCTCATGTTAGAAATTTCATTTTCAACCTTGCTGATGACTTAAAATATAATGCATTTTCCTCATTATAGTATTAATACTCCTGTCAAGTTTATTTGATGATCCTGATGTTTATCACCTTATAATGCTCAAAATCATTCAATTCCCATGCCACGTACTTATCCAGTGTACATCACCAGAATTAACTAAACTCATATTAATTGTTGGCCTCATTATTTTGACTTATGTATCATCTCAGCTCCTAATCTGTGTCATATATGTCATTGAAGGAAGTCATTTCTTCATTCATTGGATGGATATTATGTTTGTTTTTATTTGCAATTCAAGAAATAAATGATTCACCTCTTGAGGGATATTTTTGATGCATGACAGTTTAGAAGTGCCAATTTTTAATTTTAGCATTACTTTTTGTCTGTCATTCATTTAATGGAGTTGACAAACTCAAATTTATTTTTTATTCAGAGCAGATTTTGAACTTTTTTTTAGCATCTTCAGCTTATATTGTCATAATCTTGCTGAAAAGCATTGTTTCGAGGGTCAATTCTTGTATGTGGCATGGGAACTGCTTTTAATCTCCATTATTAGAGTATTTTGCTGCAGAGAAAGTCGCACTATCATGGAGTATAGCATTTTTACCCAGGGCTCCCATATCATTTTCAATATTACTTTATCTCGCTTTAAGAATTTGCATCTAGTTTTCCCCTGATCCTTTGTGATAATGTCCTTTCTGCCTCGTGAAGATTTTTTTTAAGTTAGGGATTTGGGAATGTACTGCTTATAATTTCACTCGTTGATCATAATCTTTATGGGTGAGAAACCAAGACCGTGAGTCACCACAAAATATTTGTGAAATTCAATCATCTCTTAAGAAGAGTTTTCATCGCCTCTGGGATGAAGCAAAAACTAGTGCACATGCATCCATTTGAAAGTCATTTTGTTTTCTGCCCTGAATGTTTATTTCTTTCTAAGAGAGAGATCTAAGTTTAAAAAAATAATTTTAACAGCTTGAATGTGGGAAAAAGTTTTAGAAAACAACACTTATTCACCTGTTTTTAAATTTTACTCTCTTTACTGAGGGTAATTTTTCAAATTTTTTCATTTGCCCTAAATAATATTATTCCCTGTTATTTTAAATAAAAGTGTTATTGAAACTCAAAGAATGTAGGAACGTTGAATTTTAGGAATTTAAATCATACCTCCGCTGATTATTAAGGTACTTGCATGTAATAACGTACATACATGCGAAGTCCTACTCAATTTAAAGGCACACAGGTTTAGCTCAATCATCTTGCGGTAAAGGAATTATACCATGCTGTAAAATATTGGGCTCCCATATGAATCTGGAGCTTACATTTTTATTTGTACTTTGTATGCTCTAAGTTTTAAAAATGAAATCTTTTAAACTGATACTCGTAACTGGATGTGGTTTAATTCCAAAATATTGTTTTTTGCTGAACTCATTGAATAGTGTGTTGTTATAATTGTCAAACTTGGTTGCCAATTGTGCGTTGAGATATGTTAGCTAGGGCTAATTAATTTGTAAGTACCATGTCATTGAACACTTCTGGGGTCAAACATCACTGTGGAGTTGGTAATTGAGTGATTATTAGCAGTAAAAGGGTTGGTCTTAATTATTTGATTCATGAGTTTTTGTATGTGTCGTGTGCTTAATTTTTTAATTTTTTTATTCATTCACACTTACCCACCTGTCCCCATGTACCATTTATTATTCAATTTGAATTTTGTCATTTTTAATACCTAAGCAAACACTTTTTACATGATAACATACGGAAGTATTCTTTTAAGGACAAATTTAAAATGTTTTAACCCTTGTGGTATATATTATTTTCCTTCTATCTTACCTTTGTCTTTGATCCTAAATCTTGCCCTGATGCATGGCTTGCCTCACTCTTTGCAGTCTTTAAAGTTCAAATTTTTAAGCACAAAGCATTATATTCTTATACACAATTGGGCTGGCCCATGCATGTGAAAATTAGTTCACAGTATGTAAATATTTTGGCCTATTTTTTTACCATCAATTTCCATCTTTCAATGCTTCTCTTGCTGCAATCAATACAATGAAAGTTTCCAAGGATATTTCAATATGCTGATTTCATGTGGTGATACAATGTCACCCGAGGAATTTTTTTAGGGATAAATAAGTGTTTAATTTCTGTATTGCTTCACATGATATCTTGTACCAATTAGTTATCATAGTATGCCTTTTTTAATGAGTCAATCAGAATTCCCCTCATTGCAATCACAAACGATAATATGATCTATTACTTCTTCATCAGTGGCACTTATTCAGAGTATGTACTTAATACACTCTGCACTATTGAAGGGACTTAAGTACCTCAATGCCATGCTAAAAAGCCACCCATTTAGAAAGCACACCATAATGTTGCATAGCCTCCTTATGTTTTATTTTATTTATTTCACTGAAGTTTTGCTTTGCCTTTTGAACAGCCTGACCTTCTCCAAAATTCTATTATTTTAGTATCACGGATTGAGTGGTTTTAATGGAAGCCCTTCTTACTCTCACTCTTCTTATACACATTGATACATCATCACTTATTGCTATGATGTGCATGAACTTTTCTTTTGCATCCTCTTTCCATGCTTATCCTTTAAACTTCTCTCGACATGATAATTTCAGTGTTTTATAATTGTTTGTCATAAAATAGAATATTTTATTTAACTTAGTCAATATTGGCTTTGGTTTTTATGATTATGGTAATGAAATATTACTTTTCTCCACAGACCTTGAAATGTCATCAGGAATCCTCATAGGAGGTGTGGTTGCTGTTGTTGTCCTGCTTGTGATACTAATTCTTCTCTGCTATGCTTGGAGAACCAAGAAATGGTGTTGTGCAGGTAAAGTACTTAGTTAATTAGTAACCCTTTTCGAAATACTATACTCCATGGAAAAACCCCTTTTATGTAAGCAGCAGCTCCACCCCTGAAACTTGTAAAAAGTCTTATATCTTCCTCAAGTGCAAGTCACATATTTGGGCTGGAGTAACCAGATCTCATCCCTGGACCACCTTTAGTTTACTTTGCAGCAATGATAGGTGGAAAATAGGACCATACTTTGAGGGAATTGTAGATGGGAACTTACAGAGGCTATGCCAAGATTTGAACATGGTACCACCCTGTCCATGGCTGTTTAGAGATGAAATAATGGTGGTGGGACAAAATATGTTAGAGGCAGGGAATTCCAAAATGTCCAGGAATATCCATGTCCTATTCTTTGATTTCACGATTCTGTTAATGTGTTGATCTTTCATAAAATGGGTATTCCCATGGAAACAAAGTATTATACTTTATTTAATATGTAATGAGAATGAGTATCTAACGTTGGTATTGCATTGTTAATCTGAAGCAAGAATGATTTTAAGTTAATTGTTTTACTCATAAAAATACTAAATCATACTTCCCCACCAAGTCATTCGTCTCATTATTGCTATAGCTTTGGCATTCAGACCCTGCTACAGCAATAAAGAGGATTGCCTTCTCAAAAATCAACCGTCAATCACTCACCATATTGAAAGATTTCTTTAAAATTCATTGAAAATTCCTTTTAAAAAATCTAGCCCACAATGTCTCGTGCACTTTATGGAATTCCAGAGACTTATTTAGGAAATACATATGTATTTTAAAGGGTCTTTCTAAAAATGAAATAATATAAAAAACATGGAAATCCTAAATTCTATTGAACCGTCTCAAACATATGGATGCAATCTAGGTTTCCTGAACCCCTTGTAAATACAGTGAAGACTTTTCCATTTTATCAGAAATTACTTATGATTACAGTTAAGTTATTAATTTATTCATTAGACACAGTGAAGTTTATTTGGCTCTTTACTTCAGTTAATTTTTTGAGTGACCTCTATGAAAGATTCAAAGATGTTCATTGCATGCTTATTTCTATGAGACTTATATTTTGGTGTTGTGATTTGGACTGTTCTGGTATTATGTGTTCAGTTAGATTTTGTATGTTTATCAAATCAGTTTTGGAATTATTTTTATGTCTTTGACTTTTTGTGCTGAAAATTAGGCTAACTATGTCGGGGTAATTTTGAATAATTTTTTCCAAATAGCATATTTCCATGTAAATACTTAAGCTCTAAAGTGTGCTTATCAATTCCTTATGCTCAACTAAAAAGTTAAAACTATGAGTTAATTGTTATTAGCAGTTTTAGTTCGTCCTTGTCCTACAACCTTCGTATTTGTGATGTGTTGGGCCATCATGACTGTATTGATTAAAAAGTTATAAGCTTTCTGTTTGTGATTTTAATCTATTTGCGTCAATGTATTCAACTGAATGGGATACATATGTGGGCATTTTTTGTGTTTTTTTTATTATAATGATGGCTTGGAGCATACATGTATCATTGGATAATTTTATATGAAATTACAATAAAGGACTCATAGAATTAATCCATTCCACTGCTTTGGTCATTAATGAGCCTTTGCTTTGGTATGCATTTTTATATAATATACATATAAAATATGTTGAAACATTCATGGCATTCTTACTTAAGAAAATTATGATTATAATTTATTTTATTTCTTTTAATCTATTTCTTAATAAAAAATCACAAACTTCGTGTTACATTGTTTTTATGATTTGCATTAAATTATTTTCTGTAGATATGAAAAGCTTTACTTCATCAAGAGTGAAAAATGTTTGTTTTCATAAAGATCTCCTTTAAAATGCAATCATTTCAGTAAATTATGTTGACCAATCACTCACCATAATATAAATTATGTAAAGTCTCATTGAAAATCATGTTATTATATTATCATTCATACTCAATGAGTAGGAATAATTCCATGCTTGATTATATTTGTGAAAAAGGTACTTGGACCGTAAATCCTAATATATTCATAATGTAAAATTTATGCTGATAAACAAGAACTAACAAATGGTGGGTAAAGGCAAGTGATTCGGTCAGATCCTATTTTTATTCATGATTTAAAAAAATATATATTTACTAGTTCAATAAACCGTTTGCAATGTCAAAATTTCAAAAATCCATGATAGAAAATAAATGTTCTCAAAAGCTTATTATTTTTTCTGTTGCAACTTCAATCAAGTAATTGATTACTGCTATTTATGTATAGTAATATAATCATTTCTTATTGTAGCTAAGTTTTATTTTGTCAGTATATGATATTAAAGTTAATCGAACCACACCAGTGCGCAGTTGCTTTGCTCTCAGCTTATTCAAGAGATGAATTTATCATGGATTTTTGAAATGATGTTCTTCTTGCCTGCAGAGGTAAATATGTAGGTATTGCGACTCTACCCCTGGGCTTTTAGTATCAGGAATTTTTCCCATCTTCTAAGAGGAGGATTGATTAATACAATCTTTGTTAGATGCTCTCTAAGGCATTTTTTTACCCAGAAAACTGAATATTTTAGAAGTGATGGGCTTGCTCTTGTGTATGTCAATTAAAAATATTATTACGGCAGTAAAATATATGGCAATGCATGTGGCATGACACTTTGGTACCCTGCTTGTTTCCAGTTTTTAAAATGAACTGAAAAGATGACTTCTGAAATTTAGTATATTATTTTTAAATTAGTTATTCTTTTCTGTGATCCCAAAGCTTCATTATTTAACAGCCTAAGCTGAATGCCATGCTAGGATAGCTCTTTTTCACATCTCAAATCATAATCCATAATGTCTGAAATTTTTAAAATTGATATTTAAGCAAATTGTAATGATCAAAGTCACCTTCAGTTATTAAATGAATGATTTTATGAACTGCTAGTGAGAAGCTCCAAGAATCCATTAAAAATTATAGTTTTTCAGGCAGAGTATAAGTATGAGAATTCCATTATTCTGAGGTCCTATCAGATTGTCTAGGCTGCTGATAGCTGTAGTTCTTGCTGCTTCATGTCTCTCCTGCACCCTCATGTATTAATTGTGGGCCTCAAATTTTTATTTTAATGTGTATAGCACTCTCTTCAAATCATGTGTTATCTTCATTTAATTACCTTTTAGTGCACTCCTTGAACCACTAAATTCTGACATCCTACCCTTTATTTCGATAGTAACTGCTGTCATTCCATGCCATAATGCATTAGAAAATCTCTTTCAAATTGCATGTGACTGTTATGTAAAATTGGTTCAGAACTTATAGTCTGATTTCAGAATTAGCAAGATTGCTTCTGCTCTTTCTTTGGACTCATGCATTTAATCATGCATTATTTTAATCCATGTTTATTAATTGCCATAATTTTTTAATACCCATAGTTTTCACTTGCTTGCCTCACTGATGAAAATTCAAGGAGCTGTTGTGTAATCCTCTCTTCTATCTTTTTTTCTGAACATGTGTGTAGAACTAATCTATGTAGCCGTGGTTCACTGTACTTTTGAATGATTAGCAACTTAGGAAATACCTACCAGACATTGTATATTTGTCATTACAAATAATTTTCAGATATTTTCGTTCATTTTTGATTGGTTTTATAATATTTAGTTGGCTGTTTTTGCATGGAATAGGAGTTAGTCATATAGTCTTAGTAGATACCAATCTACAATAATTCCCAAAGTGGCTGATTAAATGATTTTTTTCTAAGAATACTCCTATAGATAATTGTAGAGCTGAAACTTCTTCTTTATTCATAATGCTAATGCCATGAGTAATCTTCTCAATTGCATCAAAGTATTACCCCGAGTGTTCTTTTATTTAGTAAAGATAATTGGGGCTTATTGCTTGGGAGTGAGTGGTAATGAGATAGCAATGTGAGGTTTAGGTTTTTATGTGGTAACTTAGGTTCGTATTATGAGATGAATTTCATTCTGTTTTGTTCATTGCTTTGTCATGCCAAGATCAAATTCCACAAGAATGCAAAAATGGTGGAAAAGACTTCGAGTCGATAAACTCGATATGAATATTTTCATGAATATATTCGTAGATTATTTGCATAGTTTATGAATAAGATAAAAATGTCCTGAGTTTGTTTCCCAATGAAATTTTGCTTTTGCTTGTGACTTAAAGCAATGTAAATCTAGGTGACTACTAAATTTATTTTTCAAATTTTTAAAATTCTTTTTGATAAAGAATATGATGCCCTCCATAATCACTTGAGTGTAGGATATGCATCTACTTTAGGGATGGTATAATATCTTCCATATTATACATTAACACCATTGGTGTTGGATTTTTCAGGTCATTATTGCACTTGGCTACATGTTTAGTTCTTTTTTGTTTTCTCTTTCCTCTCCTATATTAAGTTTACGTAAAAACTCTTCTCATTATTAAATTTTGATTTGCAAGTGGAAAATTTCTGATTAATTGCTTTTTGACCCTCTTAGAGTTTGGGTGCATGGTAGTACTATCCCACATATCTTCTTCGTCCTCCTCCCCTGAGCTATAACTTCTCAATTATTCTTCCCTCAGTAGTTCTTATAACAATGTCTTCAGAGTAATGGACATTTAATGATATTTAGTTATTGTGAAATGATTTGAAATATGTTGCAAATGAGGGATCTTTAGGAGTACAGACTCTTAATTCCATATGTTGTTTAATTAATCCATCTATATATTGTTTGATTACATCCCAAATTACATTATGATATACAGTATGTCTTATGCCAGCCCTTAGGATTCCAGACCTTAAGCAAATTTTTTTCCAAATAAAAAATTTATAAAACACAATAAAGTCCCATTTTTACTGCCCTGATGAGTGATTTTTTTGCAAAATTTGTTAAAAAAACTGTGATGAATTCTTGTCAGCGTTAAATTTGAGTGAACTACCTTTAGTAGGTGTAACTCTATTATTGTGGAGGATGTCGATAAATGTATTGCAATAGACCTGCATGAGTTTCAAGTGGGGATGGGTGTATGTTTTTATTTATTATTTCAGCGTAATAAATGAATAGTTTGAAAGTGTCCTAGCTGAATTTGATATTCAAGGCTCATGAAGAAAATATGATACAGTTGGCCCCATTCTTGGTTAGTTTTGTTTAAGGTATTGTAAAATATTTTTAACTCCATTATATTTTAATTTTGATGGGTGTGTGACAAGAAGTTTAAGAAGAAGTTTTAAGGGTTTCTTTTTATCAGACCCTTTCCTTATCAGACATCTTTGGTTTAGGCTGTATTCTTAGCCTTGTTTAAGCAGGATGTAATGCATGAAGTCCCATGTTAATCTCTTATCTGATCACTGTACTGAAGGATATTTCACTGCTTATGGTACATTCGACCGCAGTCCTAGGGGTAAAGTTGGAACAATATATCTATATATTTATGCCATAGGATAGATTTTTTAAAAATCCAAATTACTGCTTCTGTCTTTGGGCTTGCCTTTTCCAAAAAACCAACCGTGTTAATTCTTGTTTGCAGCTGGGTCGAAAGCCAGTCAGTCTGGTAGTCAGGCGCACATAGATCCGAATGGTGCACTGGGCGCGACATCAGCGTCCCTCGGCAAAGATGGCATGTTTGAAGGGAATCAAGAGAAGGCTGGAGACGGTGGCGTTTTGGGACCTGGTGCCCTTGGTGCCAGCACAGAGTATGTCAATGGTGGAGGCGGTGGTGTTGGTAACCAAGAGGATGCCAAGCAAATCACAGAGAAGCCAAAAGATGATAAGGACACTCCAGTCTGAAGAGAGAGCACAGATTTTGTTTTGTGTTTTTATTTCATTGGGAAAGGAAATATGATTGTTTTCCCTCGAATTTTATTATTACCACATTAAAGACCTTGTTCCATCTTCAGTAGGAAACAAATAGAGAGCTGGTTCATAAAACTTTTGAATCAAGGAAAAATGTTTAGAATACGGAAAATTTTAGTCTGGACAGTTGAAAGTTGATGCTCCGCAAGAGTGTTTTTGAACAGTGTCTTGTGTATTTATTTTTTTAAAAGAGACTTCATTGAAATGCCAATCAGTATGTTCAGTGTCATGATACTATTGTTTAACAGTCTTGGAGATATGTTGAAATTCTATATCCAAATTTATCGTCTTTGGCAGCGTGGGCAGTACATGAGATAATGGTCAGTCATTAATCGATATTTCATGTGGCCACAATGAGGTCTGTATTTTTGCAGTTGCCTGTTAAAGTAAAACTATCATGATTTAACTTGTGGCAACAGCAATTCAACCTCTTTTCAGTTAATTCTTGCTTATTAGGTGCAAAAGGATGTGCCGTTGTCTCATTTTCAATATGCATGATTTCAGTGAATCAAAGATATTCCATTTCAACTCAGGCCCTAAGTTTGCTAGCTATTAGACTTAATGCAGAAACTTTATCCAAGAGTTTATGGTAGGAAATTGTTTTCTCATAAAATAAATTAAATATTATATTCTCTAGAATGAATCTGTGAAAAGGGTGTTAGATGTATTGAAGATACAGATAATTTTAAAAATTATTTACATAGAAAGCAAGTTGGTGTGATAGATATGTAAAAAAATATACAAAGAGATGGTAAGAGAATCTATTAAACCTCATATACCTTATTACTGTTAAAATAAAATTAGTGTTGGACCAAGTCTGAAATAGGACACATTCCCTGTTGAATTAAGTCCAGCATCGTAATGAAAAGAAAGAAAGATAATTATTACTGAATCTCATCCACTTTCAACTTCTCATCATTCATATTTAAGATCTCAAGAATTACTGGGTAGACAGCGAGTTTTTTTTCATTTTGTGGTGTGATGAAACTAATTGCTATTTTCTTGAGCAAAATAATTTAATGGAAATTAGTAGTAACATTTTAAAAATCATTCTTATTATGATATGTGTAAATGTAAAAAGTAAAGTTAAATTTTGTTATAAACTAGACATGCCCATTTAAGTAGTTGGGTTGATTTCCTCAGCTATTGATAAATACTCATTTGATTAATTTACAATTTTGTAGAATTTTTTACTTTTGTATATTTTTATGTCTTCCATTTTGTAGTGGTAATAATTTTGAATTACCTTTTAGCTGCTAACTATTGAGAAAAGGTTGTGTCATTTCCTGCGACTTCCAAATCCAATGAAATACATTCTTTACAAAGTTGTGAATCGAAGAATTTGAGTCACTGCTGGATAGGTCAAAGTAGCTGTATTGAAGTTTTATCCTGAATATGTATTATTTTGCTAAAATATATACAATATTGTTTTATCTGTAAGTAATATATACTTTATATTGAATCTCATTTTTAACCTTTATCCCCCAAATCAATTGATTATGATTGGCTTTGTGTTATGACGGTATATTGTTGAAAAATAAAATAACTTTTAGATCTAATGTTTAATGAGTAAAATGATAATGCTTAATAATGTTTTCAAATTTAAAACATGTGGCATAAATTATTATAGAGTGGGTGTAAATATGAATATTTACCAGTTGCCCATCTTTGCTTGTGTAATGCCCGCATACTAATTTTATGGATAGTCTTATAGAAAGATAATGAAGCCGTGCCTGGTATTCAGTGTTAGTCCCCAGGGACAAACCTGAGCCAGTGGAGTGCAATCTCCAAGTTTGGTCACAATTTAACTCCTGTTAAGCAGTGTCTGTCATAATGTTCAGGTGAAAACTATAGAAATATCATGTATAGCTCTTTTCTAGATAATTGAGGGAAGATCTTCAGACCTCTGACGAATTTCCTTCAATTGCTGTGAGGATGAGTTGTCTATTATTTTCCATCGTAGGTTTGTTGTCATGACCTTGCGGTAAATTTTTTTTCTTTCAATGCTTCGAAATTCAGTATTTAGAGTACAGCTATAACAACATCTGCTGATGTTGGAGCCATACATAGATTTAGCAATTTGTTCTCCATGGATTTATTTAGTGGATACCCATTTTACTTCTTGGATTGAAATTGAGTCTTTTTATCTTGAAAATAGTTAGTTTGATCTATTTCAACTCTACGAGTTTTAGAATATCAATGAAAACTACGTTTTTAAGCTACAGCATTCATTCACAGCACTAATGACCAGAAATGGATTACGTAAATCTACAAAGTTTCAATGAGACTGTGTGTATATATGCTAGCGATAGATATGTCACGAGTACTACTTATGACAACAGCTTTAGTTATCATTAAGCTAGTCTTGCTACTTCTAATTTCCCTTACTTACATTTTTCGGAGGTCAAAGTTTATTCACACTTACCAAGTTAACAGAACCCTTTTAAGTAGAATATTTTTTTTGCAGTATTTCTAGGGTTTTATGTCTCCAATATCATAGTGAAATTAAACCTAACATGAGTTCTTTCCTAAAATATGATTAAAGGGTGAAGGAAAGACTAGCTAGATGTTTAAATAGACTTGTTATATAAGCATTTTTGATGTGCACTAAGAAAACCAAAATTTGCTCAAAAGAAGGCTGTAGATCAGGAATGTGAGGAAAGATGCTGCCCTCTGTATGTTATTTTTGAAAACTTTTACCTCCTTGAGCGTCCAGCTCATACTGTAAACTATTATAATTCTCGAGAGATCTAGAGAATTAAAAGTTCATTAAATGACTGCCACTTCTGTAAGTGAACCCTGGACTTCAGTATTCAGAAGCTATTGTGCCAACTGTTTATGCCAGCTGTGCTCATTTTTCAGATGTTTTCTTTGCAGTTTTTTCAGTAGGTAGAGGAGCTTTGAAATGAATTTACATATGTCTCTGCATGTACGATTTAATTTGCTTGGGAGTTATAATGGTTACAATTGCTAAATTGGTGGAACCTTTTTTTTTTTTTTTGGAGGAGTTGACCACATCCTGTATTTTCAGAGCCGTAGGCATCCTATCTATTGAATTTACAGTTTTGTGTGAGTGAATCAAATCATGCATCACAAATTATCAAAGATTCATTACTCTATGAGAAATGTGTGTAATACTGATACTTCCCGAAGCCCAATGGTGTATTAAGTGCCAAATATTTAGGGGAGGGGCGGTCTGCATTTCTGCATCCTTGAAATGTCTTTCACAAGTTGATGAACCCTCAAAGAAGTGCCACTTTGGGTTTTGAATTCTCTTCTGACTCCCTTTCTTAATGCACCATTGGTGTCTATGATGAAATCGATCGTAACGCACATGAAAATTTACAAGCTATTGATTCACAAAGAAAAAAGTGCAAGTATTACACAAGCAAATCTGGTGTACTTGTTCATTCCTTTAAATTAGCCCAAAGGTTAGTGATATATAGGTAAGAAATTTGTAAGTTGTGACTTTATTTTCTTGGAACATTTTGAAAACATGAGACTATTTACTTGGCAAACTCTTCTCTTTAATGCTGCTTTGTAATTTACCAATGCTTTAATTAGTATTGTTGAACTTCAAATAAAAATGCTAAATTGAGTGAAATTTATCTAAAAATTTCTATGAAATTATTTTTGTAAAATATTTTATCAAACTATTTCTGTTTATGTATTATATTGAAATTTAACCTATTGGCTAGCCTTAAATAAAATAAATGGAACTTATGTCAAAGATATGTAGGATCTAAATATGTCTATTATTCATTTAAACCAAATCGCACTTAGTTCATTGCTATCACTTGATTTTTGTTTCTTTCTTGTCATCAACGTTGCACATGTTTATCATGACCTACTTTACTCATACATCTGCACTGAAATTTCCATGTCATACTTGTTAGACATTGTTTCATAACCATCTCATTGTCCCATGGTGCTGTAATCTCCTACAGTACAGAAGATGAGTATAATTAGGCCCTTTTTCGAAAGCTTTTATTTTATTTCATCTATCTGCATGCATTTATTCCAAAGACTCTTCAGCATTAGGGAGATAAGTATATTACTTGAAGAGTAATTATGCTCTGATAAAAGTTTTTACTCCAAAAATTGTCTTAATGTCTTCAAAGCGATTAATAATTGGATGACTTCTTTTTACATGCTGCATGATGCACTTTTCCAAGTAAAAAGGATAAAATAGAGTGGATCTTAAACCAGATGAGGCCGTAAATTGTTGATTTTAAGTACCCACTAGTGTTATAGTCATTTTCAGAGCATCCTATTCATTTGCACTCAAATTCGATCATTACTGGGTGCTCGCTAAAAATTTATTGATGTTCTGTGAAACTGTATTGAATCTGAAATTTCTTGAGGAGTTTTTCTTATTACCCTTCAGTTATAGCAAGAGGAATAAAGAAATATGCATAGATATTTTAAGTAGTACTTCTCAGTATTATTTGCTATAGAAACATCTCTTCAGCAGGTAGTTCCAAGAGCTGATAAAAATGTATCCTCCTAACTATCTTATTAGTCATAAATGCATTTTCAAATCCCTCATTCATTCGGAATATATGTACATTAAGTTAACTGTCCTGAAATCTTAATTAACTTGATAAGGTAGTTATTGCTAAACAAAGAACAGAAAATGCTGACAATGAGATTTTCATAAGCCACATTGCAAAAAATCAGGAAGACACCTCGTAATTATTTGAGGATGTATTATTTTGGTGAGCTATTATGTGAATTTTAATGCCCTAATTATGTTTTCTTCTTGTTAACCTCCTTTTTAGAAATCATCCATGTCACGGAGGATTTTTGTATTTCATAAAACTTCAATTTGAGTCTCTCATTAGTGTTGTCATGCCCTTTCTTTTACGATTATGAACTAATGTTTTCTCTCAGTGCATAATGAGTCTGCTAATCAGCAAATACTCTATTGTATCAGTTCTTCTACGCCTTTTATTCATCTGAAACATGTGTGTTGATGTCATCCCATTCTAATGAGAGACATCTAGGTTTTTGAGCTGAGTGTAAATAGTGGATAATAAAAAAAGAATATTACTCTTCTAATAAATCAAGTCATCAGTTTTCAACATTCTTTTAATGGTATAACAAGGCTACTGGTCTTTCTGTGTAGAAGTGTATTGTCCATCCGCAAAATTAAAACACAAAAATTGATACTGTAGTATGTTCAATGATGGCGTTTTCTCTTGCACAATTTTGATCAGGTTTAATTAATTAAGTATAATTGATATTGTGTACTGTCTAGTTATCTCATGGGATCTTCTAAGGATTAATGAAAAGTATTCCTCTATGGTCTAGCCTATGATTTTAGGCAACCTTAAAGTGTGCAAGTTACCTTTTCACGGTCTGGACAGTGCACATTATATGCAGCATTGGGATTTTAAATTCTGTGGTAATTACTTGTTAATGATTTAATGGGGCCAAATTAGTATAGAGACCATTGTGTTTTTTTGCAATGGTTTTTATCACTGCTAAAAAGAAACGTTGGGTGATCTAGACTGTATATATTGTATAATTATTATTTTAGATATAGTAGATTAACACCCATAGTTGTTATATGCACAGATGGACAATTTTAATAGTCATGTTATGATGACTGATGTTAACTATATGCTCATAGAACATTTTAATTTCACATTTGTGAATTGAATCAGGCAGTTACATATTAAAACATATATTATGAATATCAATTGCATCTACAGTTAACTTCCTTTTGAGTATATAAGATTCATTAAGAACTTGAGAAAATTTTGTAAAATTGGTTGTGAAGAAATATACTTGATTTTTGGTAATGGTTAATAACTCCTATTTGTCATTATGGTTAGTAAGTATGATAGATATTGTATGCTAAAATTTGTGAAATGTATTCTTGATAGTAAAACTAAGTATTTATTTTTGTTGTATAAAATCTCATACATTCCACTCGTCCTGTGAAGCTTAAGTGTGATAAATGTTTCTTGTTAAATTGTGCTATAGTCTTTATTACACTTATTGTATGATATTAAAACACTATTTGGATCTAAATAGAGGTACTCAAGTGGTATTCACCTTTTAGTTTGTTTCGAATCATTGATTTACTGTGTTAGTTGCCATTCCCATTGATCACTTCACTGGAAAGACACCTCTCATTTGTCATGAATTACAAGTATGCTGGTAAATCCAAAATGACTAAATATATTAACTGAAGTTGGCATAACATTTTGACTTGACAGCGAAACTCAAAATAAAGTATCACATGAAGACAATGTTGTTTATTACTTACAGTGTATCACTTACCAATGTTTTTGTGTGATTAAGAAAGTTTTTGTCCAGTTTTCACTAATACATTGTGGCGGAACATGAAAACGCCACCTATTTTACTGGGTGGGGAGGGCATCAATTGTCCCGAGTACGGAATGATCGAACGATTATTGAGTACTTTGAAACATTAAAAAAAAATATATTTTCCACTTCAGACATAGCATACACACACACTTATTGAAATTAAATACCCTGATGAGAATGAGGTGAATCGAAAAGTGCACAAGATGATATGGTTCTATTGCCCCCCCTCCAAAAGAAATACAAAAAAAAGCAACAATTTGTGATTGGTAGAATTCGTGGGCCGAGTTTACAATTTGCCCAAATTAAGTTTTTAGGCTGCTCTCGTGGTAACACTGAATCAGATTTCTGACAAGGAGTCAACAGTTTGGTGATTACATACGGCGCACCGGGATAGAGAGAAAGAACCCAAATATTTTGGATACACAGTTTGGGGATTAAATCGGGTCTGGGCGAACGAGCACGGGGACGGGTCGCTGACTGCGACGTTCTTACGGTTTCGTCGGAGCCTTGAGCAGTAGGAGCCGTCGATGATGCGACACGTTGGACCCCAAATGTCCGTGGGATCGGGGGCTGTCTTCCTCCCGACCTCTGGGCGTTGGTCCTGCCTGTCGCTCGTCTGCAATCTTGCTCTCCGCTGCTGGCTACCTCCGTAGACAATCTCGTCCCGCTAACAGCACTCTTTGGGTACACCCAGAAAAATGACGACCAATCTGGCACGTCATCAATCCCTTTCTGCGTCGATCAGGATAGCCTTTCTCGCCCGTCGACCAAACTAGCCTTTCTCGCCCGGAGGCTCTCTCCGTCCGCAGCTTTATAGTGATATTGGAGGGGGATGATACACAGGGGATGGGTCTTTTGGGACAGGAGGGGTTACACTTGGGCCTCACTGTTGGGTGGGGCAACCACCGGTCCGAGCTGACCAAACACTGAACATTTGTGAGTCACTTTTACCTCATGCCCGGGGCATGACACACTATTACGCACACACTCAGACATACCCACGCTCATCCACACACATGTGATCATCCCCTACTCGGGTCATTACATAACGAGAGAAAATACGTGACATAAGGTCGGTATGTCACAGTGTATCACTTACCAATGTTTTTGTGTGATTATGAAAGTTTTTGTCCAGTTTTCACTAATACATATATATTTCTCCTATGAAGTTAATTTCTGGTGGCATTCAATTTTAGCTTCATCTCACCAAGCTAGTAGACTTACCTATGTTCATACATTTAGACCTTAAGACTCTCCAGAGAGTACTAAACCATTTTGTGATATTACTATCACATCTGTGTATAATAAGCCATTCTGCATCAATCATCATTGATTTAGAGTATGTACCAATTAACACTCGCTGTAGGCAATGCATGCTATTTTCACTACTGTACCATGACTTATATTTTGACCCACCACAAACTTGCCAATTCATGCATCACAGATATACATCGTTCATATCCCTGATTATTTTCATCTTAATTAAAACACCTAACTGGGATGAAATTCATATACAATTGAAGATGACCTGGCATGGTGGTGCTAAATATCATTTCACTGAATATTTTTACTTTGCCTGTGCTGTGAGATATGGTTGAAAGACTTTCATTTTATCCATATAAGTTATCTCTTCCATATTATCAAATAATTTTACTATTAAACAGGCCAATTTCTACTTATCACTTCTTTCTCCATCTGCACAATGCTTACCTATAGAAATATATATTGTCAAAATCATTTAAATAAAACATTTCAAAAAGTGCAAGCAAAATCAGCTCAGATCGTGAGTCATATCCATATTAAGTCAAACCCATTGTAAACTGGGTGTCTACTGTTTTGGGAAATGTTAGGAATTAGAGGTTGACATATCTTACAGGAGGCATGAAGGGGGTGGTCGTTTGTCAACCACGACCTTGAGCTCTACTGAGATTATGGTTGATGTTACTCTTGAATGGCTGTGGGACAAATGCCTTCCTAACAAATGACCATCTCAGTGACACACTTGTTTGTTTTCTGTTGCTTCCTCCATGTGCCTAGAGTATACCTGATTGCAAGAGGTGGTTAAGTCCCTGGTGAGACACCAGAAATATTTGTCAAATTCTTCTAGGCATCTGTTGGCTTGCCTCTCTTTCTATCTCTTTCATGTACACGGTCAAAGTGCAGACTTTTGTGATTAGGCATGGGCCAGTGGTGTTATGGTGCCGGAAAGCAGTTCTGGTACTGGCTAACAAAAGACATTATAGTCAAATAACACTTGTATCAATTTTGTTGCCTCAAAATTTCCAATATATACATTCTTTACCAGAATAAAAAAATTGTAATGAAATGCAAATACATAATAGCTTGTAATAAAAAACAGTAATATTTCACTTCTAAAACAGAGTTAAGAAAAGTGCGTTCCGGCTCTGCTAATTTTGCCATGACATCACTGGCACAAGCCTTTTCATTTAATTCCAAACCCTTTGTGTAATCATCTTAATAAGATCAATATAATAAGCTCAACACAGCCTATTTTAGCCCTATTACCTTTGAGTACTACTCTTAATAATTCACCAGGTGTGACCAAAAAGCATCGCAAGTTCTATGGATGTGTGTATTTGAGCGGCTTCCTCAGTCTGTGCCTTCCTTACAGGCAACATGTTAGGCAGTATAAGTTTTTCTAAAAAAGTGAACATACAATATCTTGAGATATCTAAGCTACCCATTAGCAGACTTAGATACTTTGTGTGGAAAATGCCTTGTTCTCAGCACATCTGTACTGGCTGTAAACCTATGGCTTAATGGTTACCCTAAGGAAAAAGAACCAAGATAATCTCCATCGTATGGCCGAGAAAAGGGCCCAGCATCCCACTGGGCCCTGGAACAAGTTGAGATATGCATTCCAGAGGGTCAAGTGAAAGCGTCACCCTGGAAATGCTAAGAAATTTTGGTGGTACCCATGAGAGAAGGACCATTTTTAGACTTCTGGCCCAATCATATAAAGGCCAAATGCCATTAAATATCTTCACAAGACTGCAATAGGTATACCACAATAGCTAGAAACATGCAGCCTGCTAAAGGTTATAGTCTATTCACTTTTTGTCTGTGGGTGAGCTTTCGTGAGAGTCCGGACACTCTCGGATGGCTTTGCTGATAGGGGAGGGGTAGTTCCGAGAGAGAGAGAGGAGGAGCGAGCATAACGTTGCCAAATTTACATAGCTGCCCTACATTGTCAATGAAAACGTGTGAGTCATAGGTGGCCACAGGTATTTTGGCCCCGGCACTGAGACAATATACCTACTAATTTGGAAGGCATTGGGGATAATCCTTTCACAGAAGCCATGACATTGTCAGCTATCATGCTGAATGAGGCACCGCTGGTGGAAGGCATGCTTACAAGGAGAATGCGTGAGGTTTGGCAACACTGCTCCGCGAGCAGATTCACAATGTTCACTTGGCGGAAGTCTCAGAGCGACTCTATGAGGCCGCACCTACTGTTTGCTGATTGGCAAAGGCAAAGTCACACGTCGAGAAACTTTCCCTCCCCTCATCTCCACTTGCCTTGGCCACACCAGCTCACCCGCAGAATTAAATAGAACAGAATATAACTATGGGTAAATTTATGTCTCTATTGTTTTGAGTGTCTTTACGGACGATGATTGTGTACTCTTCAGCTTATCCTTTTCCAAATTTTTATCTCTAAATTGATCGAATACTTTTAAATATTAATCTTTATGGTATAGGTAATCATTTGCTTAGCATTTTGTCACAGTATATCACTTGATTGCTCTGGAGCCAACGTAAAATTTCTGATGAAGCATTTTAATATGAAAAGATTTCATGAGATATCATACGTTGTGACCTGCGACCGTCAGATTACAAAGAGGCTGAACTCCAGAAAAACTGTTAATTAGCAAAATTTTCAACCCAAGGATAGAAATCTTTCATTCACACTACCTCCTACTGGTCCTCCCGCTGGAAATTTTCTCTCCCAGTAAGAAGGCAAACACTATTTAGCAATTGAAGACCTGAAAACAGATGCAATAAAATGGTTGGCTCTTACTCAGGCATGAGTGAGTTATGGATGGGAAAGAGTGGGATCCGAAAAACTGTTTGATGAATATTTCTAAAGTGTTGTTATTCTTATAACCTTGGACTAGCCAGCAGCATACCTTTGCAGATTCACATGCTGGTGCAAAAATTGCACAGGAAATATTGCCACCTTTTTTCCCTTATCCTAGGGATTGCGGTGCTAAGTGCACAAACAAGCTGCCTTGTGGCATAGTAATTCTGGCACCATTATCCAACTTTTTCTCTAAAGCCAACTAAACTCCACTGAGGAAGAGGATGCGTAGGTAGATCAAGTGGTCAAACACATGTCATGAATTTGGGAGGTCTAGGTTATAATATTCGTGATGGGAAATAATTTTTTCTCTGTGGAATTATTGTACTTTCCAAAGTTATTGGACTGACATGACCATTGGTTTATGCTTTTCATTGTGTACATGACTGGGGAAATCCTGCAATTAATCATGATTTCTCAGAAACATGTTCAGAAACAGAAACATTTTTCAGAAAGGATAGCAGTTCAGTTCTTGGTTCCATGGGTCTTTCGCTTAGAACCAAAATCAGAGCCAAAGCAAAAAAAAATCAGCAACAAAATAATGTTTGCTAACTGTCTTGAAAACTTTTTTGCCGATAATGTACATTATGTACTTGAAATAGTGTGAAGTTACAATCCCTTGTGAGGCTTGCATTATTTTAGGAATATTTCTTGCATGTTTATGAAAACCTTAAATAACATTTTAAAATTGAGCGATTGAAAGGGAAAACTTGATTAAGAACTGGAACTGAGAACCAGGACCAAGAACCAATGCCAGGAACTGAGCTGGAACGGAAACCGGCAAAAACTTGGAGCTGTTCTATCCTTTATGTATTTTTATACTTTCACCTCCAAAATCAGCTCTGAAGCTTTACATTGGTGGAATTTGATAAATAAATATAAACATGTGCAGAGAATGAGTGAATAAATACTTAACGAATCATGTGCACCAAGCATACAGAAGGGACTTGGGGGTTCAAGGGAGAAGATTTTAGAAGTGTGAACGAACAACAAAATTCAGTCATTCATTCAGTAAGATTAAATCAAACTTCTATCCTGCAACATAGTATGACAGTATCTTATGAAACTAAGAAATATCATTTAAATTTTTATGAAATAAATATTCCATGATTATGTGTGCATGCTTTAATTGGCATATTTACACCATTTTTGACACATTATCCTTAAAAGCAAGTTCACTCCTTCTTTGATTTTTTTAGTCTTTTTTCGATAAATGACTTCTCATAATTAAATTATCTTCTTTATTTCCCTCTGACTACCTTTATTGTGTGGCTTCTTAGACACCAGAAGAACATCACTATCCTCCTTGCACATTGGATTTTATTTCCTCAAGATTATTTTCCTGATCATATCTCTAAATTGGTCAGCCATTTGATTTGAGGAAGTTGTGGTTTCTGTGGTGACTTCAGTGTTTTCATCAAAACCAAGTATATATGATCTGTTATAGAAGTCAATCCAGTTCACTCAGCTGCTGTTGAAGTATGAACTCTTTTAGGAATATAGTAAACCATGCAATCAGCAGGATGTACACATATTTAGTATCATTCAGAGGTAGGAATATATTGTTTCTCTGTAGTTCTACTCTCTGCTTTATTATTTTTTTTCAAACTTCAATTATTCCCGTGAATGTTATGATGAACTGGATAGTATCAATCGATACCTCCACTGCATAAACGCTCAACCATCGCCCACCGAATAAAATCCACTCATCTATATAGCCCATATGGTAGGTACTAGATTAGCGGATTTGATTCGTTGTTGAGCGTTTATGCAGTGGAGGTATCGCAATGTAGCCACAAAAGAGAGTAAGTTGAAATTTCCAAATACCCATTTCAGGGATTGTAACTAATAGATTATGATGTTTTTCACGAATTACTGATATAAAATATGGCCATCTTGTGCTGTACCATAAAGTTAATGTTCCTAGGTGCTTAAAATATCATTACCTCACATGATGCTTCTTGTATTTCAATGTTTGAAGCCTTGAGTCATAAATCTTGGATTTTCCAATGAATATTATTGAAGATGTATGAATATGACTTTTCCTGAAACAATGAAGTGTGTATTTTTTTCAATTCAGGTATCCAATATGGCTTCCTTATTGGAAGCCATCTGATTATGTATGATTAAGTATTGAAACATGCCATGTAGTACATTAATGGGCTCCTATGGAACATTTTTTTTCAGTAATTATTTGGGTAGTCGGATTTTTTTTAATCCAGACTTCCTTTATATATATTTATGCAAGATCTGGGTGGATCATTACTTTGTCCTCTTGTTTTGGCATATTTCTCTGCAATAAAATAATGAATACAGTAAAACTCACTGATAACGAATTTCAGGGGACCATCATTCTATTTTGTTAGAGGTGGAATCTTGCTGTCTCTGTAAAAAGAATTTTGCCCTATGTATCTCAGGATTGCCGGCTAACATTCCGTGTATTGTCTTTATTGAAGAAATTAACATTGGGATCATAGGAAAGTCCAAGGGATTGGGAACTCACCCCGTTGTATGTGGAAATTCATTGCATGTGTGATCGTTAGAAGCAAGTTTTATAATATATGTTATTTTCCCATTCTATGATCTCTTTTTCATGTATCTACTTGGTTAAATCTTTTATCAAAGTTATTTTGCCAGTTGAGGAAAGTTTTCTTGGAACAAATTTTTGATTTCCCGACTGGTGTTCACTCCCTCCTTTAACCTCCTAAAACTTTTTACATGGCATGCTCTCTTTTGCCATCGTTTAAGGACTTAATCTTGGTGGACACTTCACTTAATTCTCTATCTGTTATATAGAGAATTAGCAGTATGCAAGCAATATTCAAGAATATGAGAATAATTTAGGCTTAGGGAGCATTCCTGAGTCGTTCACTGAGACCCAAAGTCAGAATTCATGAAGTGAATTTTGTTAATGGAAGTGAAAGACTAATTAGAGTAAAAAAATCACCCTTATTGAGCCATTCTCTTGAATGATTAAAATAAGAAAATGTGAAAGTTGCTACTCAATTTTCATAATCGGTGACGTCTTCAGTGTTTTGGTTCATATATTCATTCAGGGAGAGCCTTTCATTGAGGAAAGGAATCACTCACCAAAGTGTGCGCAACAAAAAGCCACACGGAGCTCATGCACAAGGCTGAGGAGGTGGTGACCTGATGTGCAAGAGATAATGATTTCATCAACTTATACATGAAAGTGTTTTTATCTCAAATATGCATTCGATACATCCCCTCTTCAGTGTAAACATCATAGATGCGGTAATGAAAATGATACACTTTGTGTAGACAACAAATTTTTTTATTATGTCCAAATGTAATTGCAGTTGATCAGTAATGATTCTTGAGGAAGATATATCGATATGAATATGTATCGAAACATTTCATTTTCTCTCTGCTATTCATCCTACTGTTCCAAAATATTCTGAGTATAGCATACAAGGTTGATAATGTGAGACTTTACTTATCTTGTTGTATACAGGTCAACCTTTGTTTCCATTTTATATTGATATCAATTTTCAATGTAAATTATAGGGAAAGAAAATTCTAATAATCATTGACTGGATTCTGTTATAGTGAGACGAATGAAATTATCATGAAATACCACTCATTCGGTTGATCACGTTAGGCCATAATTGGTATTCCACTTTATCGATTTTTCTACGACTAATATCACATTGACTGTCCTGGGATTTAATTTTTCCATATTAACTTTCCTATTTTATGAAGTATGAGACTGAAACTCATATATTAAGCTAACATCAGAGTGCACAATGTAATAAAAGATTGAAGAGATTTTTCATCTCGAATAAGTTGACAAGTACCTAGGTGACAGATCAAGGATCGACAAAAATATGTCTCTTTATTTTTTACACTCTACGATTACGATCTTTACAGAAATCGATTACAGAAAAAATTGGTGAACAAGCCCATCACAAAAAGTTGATGACAGCAAGGGCACAGCCAGGCATCAAGGCTGGAGGGGGTTTAGGTGCAACTAATACCGGTGTGTGTGGGGTATGGAATACCCACCAGGATAAGCATGCGTGGGTGCGAGATTAATAACTTGCGGAATTTTAAGATAAATGGGTCAAAATGGTGAGTTTTACGGCTTTGCGAGGGATATTTTATTAATCATCACACTATTCTATTAGTAATATCAATCCAATTAAGTAAAATGGATTAAACTTAAAAATTTCTCTGAGCTCTGGGGGGGGGGGGGGGGGTTATCCCCCAAAACCCCCCCCCTCGCTGTGCCACTGAATGACAGGGCCATTGTGCAGGAGTGAGGAGAGAAGGTTGTTTAAGAATTGGTATGGAGTGCTACATTGTTTGGTACAGATACATTGGCTGCATTGCAATTTTATCAGTGAGTGCACTCAGCTACATTGAGCGATCACCTCAGATTATTGGGCAAGTAAGTGATATGATGTCAAGGAATTGAGTGACATGACGTCATGGTACTGATTGCTTACTGGTTTAGTGAGCAAAGAAATCTTCTCTCACTTAAATTGCCACCGAGCCTGAGGGAGGAAAACATTCTAATTTTATATGTACTTATATTGGGTTTTAGTTATTATTTATTTTTGAAAAATACAACGACAATGGTTGGATTCCAATGGTCATCCCAGGGAAAAATGGTACATCTCTTTCAGTTGCCTGACAATGTTCCCAGCAGGAGGAACAAAATGTTGAGCATTTAAAGATCATTCCACACCACAGCACACCCAAAAATGGTTTATACCAGTGCACCGTCACCCTTTCTTCCTGTAAGATTTGTTTTTAGGAATGCAACTATGTTCACTTTAAGTATCAAACTATTCCACCGTTTCAGATTGGCATTTTTCCACACAGTCCCTTTTTAGATTAGACGTAGTTGTACCTCCCATCTTGTACCTTAACCGTTTCATACCTCAAAGTGGCTGTGGTCCGAAACTTTTGGATCTCATACCTGCCTGCAAATCAGGAATATTAGGGAAAGGACAGGGAAATGAAACGCAACAGAATTAAACAGAGAAAAGACAGGGAAACATCTGGGATCTTGGTATCTTTTTCGAAATGTGGGCATTGTTTATTGGATAGTGCAATCCAGTGGCGGATCCAGGATAAGGACAGGGGGTTAAAAATTAACTGGGGTTAAAAATTCCAGCAGTAGTGGGGGTCGGAAAAATTACCATTCTATCTAGTGTTAATTGGATACCCGGGGGGTGGGGGGGGGGGCTATAGCCTCCTTACCCCCCCTCCCACCTCCCCATAGATCCGCCTGAGTATTTGAGTAACTAATGCAACCCAGTAACACACTCCCTGAAAAGAAGGCAAATTGGAAGAATTTGTTTATTGCCATTAAACATTCCCTCATTGGAAGAAGTTGCTATTGGTGTCATATCCTTGTGGAAACTCTGTAGAATCATCTTATGAGTGTGTATTTCACCTAACGAAGCTCAAAGCTCCTGTAAAGTAGCCAAATGCATACTTTTTGCCGGGAATATAGCTACTTTTCAATATTTTTCTTAGAATACTTTGTCAAAAAAATGAAATTTTAATATAATGAGAAGTATGATAATTGTTATTGGATAATTTTAAAAAAATAGGAAATTATAAAAAATAGGAGGAATTATACATGCTTGGCAGTACCCATCTCGTAAGATGTCAGATGCTAGCTGGTAAGAAAATATCTCATCGGGTGAACCCAATTTATCAGAAGAGAAGGATGATGGGCAAATACAGCCATTTGCATATGGATTGGAAAATGAACCATCAACGTTTTTTGACGACTATTGGAATACACAAGGCTTTTCCGTTATATTGTGAACAGTAAAGAGGAAATTATAGACAAAGCAGGTCTAGGTACAAGCGTCTACAAGCAGTAGATCCAACCCAAACAGGATGTGTAGCGCGAGCGTGAGTATGCCTGAAGCTCCGCACAGGTTGGCGCCTGCAGTGGATGCGGGTACATCTGACTCTGGGTTATGAGATTTGCCGCGCAAAGCCGATTGTTTATGCTTGTGTAGCGTGAGCACAAAGCCGCCTGAATACGCTTCCAGTGTACGACCAGCCTTATCCCTTCCTGTTATTCACTTTTACAAAAATTCAATTCATTGACAGTATTGAAAACATTCTCCTTTTTTCTAGGTCATGTGCCTTGATTAAACTCTCTTTTTTACCATGTGCTGCTCACTTAAGGTTAATTGGAAAACATCTTCTGTAATTATATCAATTTATATTTTTTGTATTTAAAATTTGCTATGCCAATTGAACCATCCCCGCTTTAGTGGAAGTATTTTATCCTTTTGATGTTATGTTCAATCATTCCTCTATCTCATTACGCTGTAATTCCACATCATCGTGCCCGAATATTCAGAGTTTCAGCTCAGATATTTAATCCGCTTTGCATATAGAAAATATGTTTTTAATTTATAGTATCTGGAAATTCTGTTATAGGAATCAATTTCCTTTCTAATAGAAATTCAGTCTGTCTTAATAGCTACTTGTGAATGCACTGCACCAATCTTGGACGTGGTGAACCATCTTTTTCTGAATGGATGACTATTGCTTAGATAGTTATATTTCTTTTATGCATTTTATGTATTGAAGTTGAAAGTAAACAATCTTTTTATGATTCTGTTAATTTGAGTTAATTTCCTTTTCATCTGTTATTTTCCAGATCCTGCTCCTTGCAGAAATGAAAAAGAATCGTGAGTATCTCACTCAATTCGGTTTTAGTCATGTAAAGTTATTGGTCTAAATTATACAATTTAGGGCATATGTCATCATCTGTTCTTATTTCTTCGATAGTCATCAATTATGAATTATAATTTGGTAAACTATGCAGAATAAGGAACTAGTTTACCTTGTGATCGAAAAATCATTTTCTTTTCAGTTATGATTATATTTTTCAATCATAGCTCTCATTTTTTATGTTAAATAAGAATCTCTAATGATTTTTTATACTTTATCACAATGGATTTTAATAAATTTAAGTATACCGGGACTAGCCACGGTGATAACTTTTACGGGAGTCACCCACCTGCGGGTGACTCCCGTAAAAGTTATCACCGTGGCTAGTCCCGGTATACTTAAATTCATCAAAGAGAGAACACCTATATGTGTTCAAAGTTCGGACTTTACTCTCCGGCTGTGGCGCCGTGCGCACGATTTGGACTGCTCGTCGCATAATATGCTCAGCAGTCCATACCACCTTGTCCGGTATAGTCCACAAATTTCCACAGGGAAGAATGACGCCTTGGTAGCTTAACTGGCTAAAGCACTCGGCCGGAAATCGAGGGATCCGGGTTCGAATCCCGGTCAAGGTGAATGATTTTTTCTCTGTGGATTTTTCGCAGGATTTTAATAACACTTTTTATACCTAATACATTATATTGTATGCATGTTTTTACCTATTCATATTATCTCTTTTATTTCCAAACCATGTTCCATCTATGAGCGTGAATATAAGTCCCTACTTTTACTTTTATACTTGTCACAAAAATGTGAATGAAGCTTAGTGGTGGATCCACGATGGAGGGGGGGGGGGGGAGTCTTAAGTGCGGTTAAAAATTCCAGCAATAGTGGGGGTCAGAAAAAAATCACCATTCTGTCTAGTATAAATTGGATACCCAATTGGGTGGGGGCTAAAGCCCCCTCAGCCCCCCTCCATAGATCCGCCACTGGTGAATGTTATTATATTTTACTATCATAATTTTGGATATTTCATTTTCATAATATATCATTTGTGGATTTTGAATCTCATAACTATTTACTCAATCCAATATCAATTTCATATGCATAGTATTAGGAATATTATTAATTTTCCTGCTCACTCCCTCACATATACTATTCATACATAAGTGGAAAGTAATTGGTGTTCCTGACATTGAGTTAGCCTTCCTAAAATTACTCTACCATGGATTTGGCAAGAACCAATTGAATCTTTTAATGCCTTTCCTATCTGCAAAAATGATTTTCAAAATTTATGATGAATATAGGCACCCAGAAAAACCTAAGAAGGCCTATGGGTACACAATAAAGTAAAACATGCACAAGTTCATGTGTGAATGCCTGAATGTGAGAATGAGCGTAAACATTCACCATTTAACTGCCCATCTTTTATGAATGAACTGAAATTTTCGCCTTTTTTAACGTGGGTCATGCAATAGTGCAGTTTATATTCTATTCTGTTTAAACCATTCACACAGTTTTACATATACTTGTTCAAGTTGATGTATTGTGCTATCAAATCATGAAAATTTTCGTCCAATCCATAGGATTTTAACTTCAAAACTATAAGAATGTTACAAGTTATTTAGTTGGTAACTTTCCTAATTAATTTTATTGGGATTAACTTTAATCAGATAATTTTGTTTTTTTTTTTTGGGAATTTTGTCAACTATGTATACAACCCATAGCCATTTGAGAATTTCTTTGTTGGTGGAGATCCCTGGGATATCTCGCAGATTATGAGTGTTTTGTGTGTGTTAATTGGAACTTGCATTGCTACCAATCACAGAAAATTTCTTGTGTTGGGTTTCATCTACCTATCTTTACTAACTAAAGCAACTGTAAATGGCTTGCATGAACTATTCTACCTTGCACCAATGTCTTGATTAACAAAATCCTTGCTATGACTACAACATACTTAAATAACCATTACATTGAATTTCATGTTAACATGTGAACTAACTAAAACCATTAACATAACTGTGAATATATCCATGTGTATAAATATGTGTTTGTAATAATTTTGACAACATTTCTTGGCTCAAATTATCACACATTGTAATATCTTTATGTATATACATGCACCATTCGTTAATCAAGGGTTGATTATGCTCATTGCACCTTAACCAAGATAATCCTGAATTTGGTATTTGATTGCTTAACAATTTCAGAGAGTCTCTGACTGCATCAGATAAGGAGAAGGAGTCCCAACCTGTTGGAGTGGACAGTGGTTTCTTGCCATCTAATTGCATGGTTTCTAATGGCCCACAATTTAATGGAAGGCAAGCATGTTTCTATTAAGCTTGTTTGTGTATGGGTTGTAATTTAGTTATGAGCTGTCAAAGTACATATTTGATTGCCCTATTGAAAGTGTATGTTGTCCAGTCAATGAAAATTGAAAATGGCCAAATATAGGAACAAATCATCTAGTTGCAAAATCATCACAGAATTTCACACAGTGTTAGGGCACAGGGCTGAGCCTCATGAACAATCTATAAAGCCCAGATCCCTCAGGGGTGAGCAGGAATCAGAGAGCCCCATTAAAGGTTGGATTTTTATGGATAAGTCAAAAACCGTGACCTGAAGAGAAAAAGAATAGTATCACATAAATTCAGAATCATCAGTTTTCCATCGTCTGCAACTGGTAAACTTATCTTCAACAGAAAGAATAATAAGGGGAACTCTGGGAGAAATGGTTTTTGCTTGTTTTTTTTCTTGTTTGCTTTTTTATTATTGTGTTGTTTGGTTACAGATCACAGTTCTCGAGTTATCAATAAAAAGTGACCAATGGGGGTCAGGGCTTAAAGTTGGTTGTTCATAAGACTCAGCCCTTCTACTATACAAAAATTTGCATCAACACGTTTTTTTTTCTCCCAAAATCACTTGTTCATTGGACTAATGGGGAATATCATTGATGGAGTCAACATGTTGACTGCTGAGTTTAAGATGATGTATGTGTCCTTAACATGTAGATTTTTCTTTCCATGATTTTAAAATGGCAGAGGTAAATCAAAATGCAGTATAAGTATAAACATTTTTCTTAATTTGGCTGATGAAATATGTATGTGAATATCATGTTGACATCTGGCGAAATAGCAGCTTCCAAGTCTTTTTAAGAAAATGAGAGTTATCGTAAACCTTGAAATGGTTTTGTTCCTATTTTTAAAAGGTCTTGCATCAATATAATTGTAACAGTAATCTAAAGATGCATAAAATCGTCTACTGTATTTGCACTTAGCACTGAATGTGCGATGGTAAGTGATACCCAAGCACGAAAGTAATACCAAACCATATCAAATTACCCCACCATTTCAAGTAATCCCGATGTACGTTTCTACAAGTCAAAGTAGTATGAGGTACTTTGTATTTGCTTTTGAAGACCTAAAATCAGTACATCTTACCTCCATGACATGTTTTTCACATTTCATTGGCAATATGTATTTATAAAACGTATTGTTATTTTTAAACTTGTGTAGTCCCTTTTAGATAGGCAGCACGTTACACACACAATTTATGAGGTGGATGAGCCTTGACTGAGCTAATGCTAGTTGGATTGAAGGTGAAATGATGCAAAATCAGGTCATCTAAGAACACTTTCATCCAATTTTTTCCTAAGTTTGATCTCTGAAAGTCACCTTTCTGGCATCAGATAAGGCATTCTGAAGTTTTTATGAGATGTAAATTTTATCTTGGCAGAAGTCTTCCAAAGAAGAATTTTAAATGTATGTACAGTAAAACCTCTTCACATCGTAATGGAGGGGGCCAAAATTTGGGCAATTTGATGTATGGAGGTTCACTATAGAGAGGTTTTAGTGGTAGGCACCATTTTTTCATATCCTTTGGAAATGAAAGGCACTACTGTCTTTTAAACCATTGTATTTATGTGTTTAAACAAACATGCATACATCAGGGAACATATATTTATTATTTAATAATTACAGAAAGCGAGCGCTATCGCATGATTTTTACCATGATTCAAGAGAAAATGATGTGATCTCTCTCAATTCAACAGTCACTTAAAATGATTGGGGTAGTTGGATACCTTTTTTCTTATTTACTGTTAGGTATGCTCTCATATTGAACAAAATGGCCACAACTAATGATTAACGTGAAAATTAGAGCATAGTGAGGTATATAAGAAAAGAAAAGAGTGAAACATTTATTGCTGAAAATTTCATTCTATGTACGTAATCACGGCTGCATTAATGGTCTCTTGTTGTCTCGGTATGATTTGCGGAGGTAGTTAGGCCGTCTCGGGGGTATCTCCTTGGTATGATAAGTGGAGGTTTTACGATATAAAGAGGTTCACTACAAAGAGGTTTGCCTATAAATTTACATGTAAATCAGACGGGACCGTAGGGGTGGTATGATGTATGGAGGTTTATGATGTAAAGAGGTTCACTACATAGAGGTTTTACTGTATTCATTTTTCTTTTCTCATGAAGAGTTCGGCATCCTGTTGGGTTCATGTACATGTTTTTTTTAATGGATGAACTTTTAACTAAATACGTACATGTCAAGGGAAGTTCTTGGTGAAAGAGCATGCTAAACCATTTATCTTTTGTTGCACTCTAATTAAATGTCCAACTGATTTATTTCTTATTAAGTAACATGATTTTATACAAAAGGCAAATGTTTTGTGTCCTATTTTTCGGGAAAATATGTATTCCTTTCCTTTAATGTACGTACATTTTTTCTTTTAGGAAGTTGTATTATAGTTTTATCATTTTATTTATAAAGCAGAAAAAGAATGGGTTATAAAGTCAATAGCAAGATTTTCTTGGAAGCCATGGAGGCAAAATCAATGCTATGTAAATTTTTTTAGCGCCACATTGTATTCCACCGGGCTTCTTTCATTTTCTAGTTCCTGCATTTTGAAAATGAACGTCTCGGCTCTTTCCAGTCATAAGTGAGATATCATCTCCTTTGATGGTTTTTTTCAGTAATTGAATTTCAAAATGAATATTCAAATGTAGGTATGTCAAATTATTCACTCTTAGCCTGACTTCTGGCTGTTAAACATACAATATTCTCCGTATTGATAATTTATAGACATACTGATAAATGCTGAAGCAAATATCAGATTTCAGATATGTTTGTTTCAAATCAGTGTGCATAAATTTATTTCTAAATTTCAAACATAGAAGCAGTTCACCGCAATGTATCTTCCCATTAATTGTGCATTTGTTGGAGCACTTCCCATGCATTGCCAAATCTTTTTCTTTTGTGTTGCTCTTTTGCTTACTCTGCTGGCTAAGCTTACCCAATGGGGTTTATTTTAAAGTGAATTTAGCCTGTAATAAATATTGCTGGCTGTGGGGGAAAATGGTTTTGTGTTTGGAGTTTTGTCGTGGTGGCAGTGGTTTAAAGATTTAGCTTAAACATTAATCACTAAATATGAATGCATATTTAGTGATTTTAATGTGTTTTGTTGCAGAATGGACATAAAAAGTACTCACAAGGAACATTGCGTTCTTTTAATATTCATATGTTCTTTTTGTTGCAAAACACACAAGGGGAACTCAACTTGAACATTGTGTTCTTCTCATGTTTTTTCTGTCACTAAACACACAAAAAAGAACTATCTATTTCTTCTCTTTATGTTCATGTGTTTTTTCCAGCCTTTATATCAACTCACCAACCTGTCTGTTTGTTTGTCTGTTTGTCTGGTACAAATCTTGTAACTCAAATTTGACTCACTTCCTGTGAAGCAAAAACGCTGAAATTTTGCACACTTCTTCATTTCCAACGACAATACATGAAAATATAACTTTTTCTCTCCAACCCCCCAGTCAACCTATAGCCCCCCAAAACATGTTTTTGATCTAAGAAGTTCCAAATGGTCGATTTTCGTGTTTTGCGACCACAGTAAAAGTTATCCACTTTAGGCATATCCACATAGTAGGCATTTAAAAGCATAGGGGTGGCATTTTGAAACATAGGGGGCTTACCATTCACTGAAAATTTAATAAATATAGTGACTTTTTTAATACGTCACTTTTGGTTTTTCGGGGTCACTGAGTTTTTTTGCTTTGTGTCATATATAAACGTTGCTCATCCCCTGTAATCTAAATATAAAGGCTGGTTTTTAAAAAAAAATTTTTTATAAGAGCTTATTTTGTGTTCTTTTCATGTTCTCTTTCTCTCAATGGCACACTTTAAGAACCATATTTGAACGTTCAATTCTTTTTATGTTCATGTTGACTTTAGTGTTCTTTTCATGAATTCTTCTATCACAAAACATAGAAAGAGCATGTTTTGAAATTTGTGAACACTAAAGAATATTTATGAACATTCAAATAATAGTAAAACATGAAATAAACAAGCAATGAACATTGATTGAACACTACATAGCTGCTTTTCTGTTAGGGAATCTTTGAATGGGGAATGGATTTTCTCCATAGTTACCGGCTCACGTTGGTGAAATTTCACTGTCACATTGAAAGAAAAACTTAGTAAAAATTATTTAATATTATATTTTACATAAATTTATTTTCAGAAGAGTCCTCGTTATCAGGAAAATTACATCAAAACCCTTGAACTTAAATATATTCTTCAAATCTAAAATCAAAGGGGGGAGGTATTGAGAGTTAGGGAGGGCAAGGCCAAGGGCATCTGGCATTTCTTTTGGTTCAGGTGGATGGATTAACACAACAGATTCCCAAGTTAATCGTCCCACTTTGCCCAACTGTGGTCATATCCTTTTCTCTATCCTTCAATATCCCCCCTTGTTTTTAAGCTTGATGAACTTACTTTGGTTCAGTTCGTCTGATGTAGAACTTCCGCGAAACCGATTGGGTACAATGAGATTATGAGAAAAACATAATGTGGCATAGATTGTGTCAATAAGGATTTTCCTTTCCTAAAAATTGTCAATCTTAGATGATATTCATCCGACAGGGAAAAAATCTTCGTACAGTATTACCTCGAGATACAAGTTTGTTGCCATTTGTTCCATAACCTTGCTCGTATGTCAATTTGCTCATATCTCAAAGCAGTTTTCTACATTGAAATGAATTGAAATACCATTAACCTATTCTAAACTAGCTTTTGCAGATTTCTTATATTGGGATTTTAGGATTAAAGATTACATTTTATCCTGGATGTTTGGGTGTTCATGGCTACTTTAGCATACCCCTGAAGATAATGCACCATGACACCCACTGTAGACATGCCTATGGTATTGGCTAGTTACTATGTTCTCAAACTAATGGATACATTCAGTGCAGGCCACATCAGCTTGCATGATCTGTTTTTTCCCCATTAATGGAGCACATTCATTTTGTGGTCAAGATTCCTCATGTAAATTTTCACCTTCTCTGTTCCCTGTATACCAGATCTTCTCTTCGCTGAAGTCCCTCCCTTTGCTATGACCTACTCCTTGCTCTCTTCATACGTATGTGCTGTTTATGTTTAACTTAATATTTGACAAAAAATTTAACTAGATCTTGACAAAAGTTTTAAATTGCATTCTGCGGTGAAAATGTTTAAGTGCCATGACATCCTTAACTATCTTTGAAAGTCCAGATCAAGGCAAATGATTTTTCGATTGGATGTACATTCTTTGCCCGAAATTCTCTTGTCTTGCGAGAATTAGAAAAGGTACTTTGTTTTATTAGTTTGAATTTATTTTAAATAAAATCTCAAGAGTCCCATTAAGATGACCTCTTTTGCTTATGAACATAGATGATGTTATGCTCAAAATGCAGTGAATTCACAGTTTTGGGAGTGGTGATCATAAATTTTGTAAATTTCAGGAGCTCATTTGATGTTATATTTCATGTATTATTGCAGGAGTGACACAGAAAGTGCAGATGGTGGCCCCTTAAACGGCCCCAAGAAGAAGTCATCTTTCAAGTTGCCTCCATTTTTTAAGAAGAAGGACAAAGTGTCTGCAGATCCTGAAAGCTTAACGGTAGAACTCTCATCTATTTAATCTACTTCTTTACATATTTCTTGTTTTATTGAATATAAGATTGCTTCTATCCTTGTCCGACATCTAATTGACACTTCTCTACTGCTTTGCATTGATAAGCAACTTAGATTTGATGAGGGAAATACTGAATGGGATATAATCATAATGCAATTTTTCAATGCAAGTTAAAGTGTGTGCACTTTCTACTCTCAAATTAGGCTTACACGATTCATACTAGTATTGCTGGACATGTCAAAGAGTATATTAAAGATAAGGCAGAACAGCTCAAAGATCATCGAAGAGTCATTATTAGTATACTCCCACCAGGACGTGAATTCCTCAAGTTAAAATTCCTGAAGTTAAATGTTTTGTGTTTGATATTAATTTATGATTATTTATAGCATTAAATGGTTGTTTTAAAACAAGAAAACGATTTTATGTATTTGCTTTATGTTGTAGAACATGATTCTGCATTTAATTTCTTGTGATAACAAGCAGTCTTTGATTGATGGCATACTTTTGTGCACTAATTTACTTATTTTTCATTTTGATTCAATGACAGCTCACTTAGACTCTTACTAGTGGGAGGGAGGGTTGCACTTAGTTATATTTATTACAAAAATTTTGGGGGAAGGATGGAGCCCTTTGTCTTTCCATAGGCTCATTGACATTGGAGATTGGTTTTGAGAACAAACCCATTGATGCAGATTTAAGGATCATTTACCAGAGTATTTTTATAAAATCGATATTTCTTCATTGTGTTTGATATATTTTGTTTCCAGGAAGTTTTGACTTTAGGCTCAAATTTATATGTGGGAATGTTTTTTAATTGAATCTTTTATTTAAGTGAGATCATTATGTAATCGATTGCAGGAAAAACTAATGGGAAAATCTAACATTTTGGTAGTTTTGTACTTCTCCTTACTTGCAAAAGTACACCAACAGATTCTTCTGGCCTCAATTTCAGTCTAGGTCCTACCTGCCTTAGCCATTTTTATTACTGTGTGCACATCCTTTAAGATTGGATTTTTGCTTATTAAATTAATTTTATCAGTGGAGGTTACTTTACGTAAAAGTGGGACATTGATGGAACATCTGTTTAGTTTAGCATTTATTTATATAAAATGCCTTTCACGTCTCTGTGTTGCACCTTCCATGTATAATACAACAATTTTTCTTGTTCACTTTCATTTTATATTTATATTAGAGATGGGTCGAATAGCAGATTTCTCAAACTCGAATATCAAATTCGAGTATTAAATCATTGCTGGAATATCTCGAATTTCGAATACCTCGAATACTGGTCCCAAATAAAGTTCCATAGGACAATTTAATTTTCTCCCGTATCTATCGTTCCCCGAAGTATCGCTTTCCCGCATTGATAGTTTGAAGATCACGGTCGCGACGTAAACTTTTCCTGCATGCATCGTTTGACAAAAATGAGACGAAGTGTTATTTGAAGACAATAGGGTGGATTCCTATTATTTTATTAAATATAAGATTGCTTCTATCCTTGTCCTAAAAACATGTAATTGGCTTCTTGGCAGCCTACCCACTTCGAAGTTCCTTGTTTCTGGAGGTCAACTGCTGCATGAGTCACCTATTAGCCCAAAAGGTGTCTAACAATGACTTTCGGCAATTAGTATAATAATAATAATAATAATAATAATAATAGTTTTATTAGCCAAAAGAACCAATACAAGTAAGTAAATGGTATAGGCTTCGTCAAGTATAATACATAATTGGTATTTTAGATAATGTTCACTCAAAAAAACAAAGACATCTTCCTAAAATAAAAAAGTTACATTACAAATTTCAAGCACACAATAGTGAAAGCTGAACAACAGCCATGTATACTTCAACACTTACTTCACAGCACAAAACCTTAAGCACAGGTATACAATTCTCATTTAATAGGTCAACACATCAAACTACATACTTTCTTTACAATAGTTAATAAATTCATCAACACTATACAATGCCTTTCCAGTCAGGTATCTTTTCAGATTTACTTTAAAATTATTTACAGAAGACAAACTTCTCAATTTTTCTGGTAAAAGGTTATATAGTTTTGTACCCTTATGTAGAGGACCATTACTACTCCTTTTTGTTTTCCTGGGTAGCACATGTAAACAGTCTTTGGTTCTGGTCATATGTGAATGGAAGTCAGAATTTTTTGGGAGAGAATTTATACGTTTTTTTATGAATAGCATTAAGTTCAGAATATAAATGGATGTTAGAGTTAAAATTTTGTGTGCCTCAAAGTGAGGTCGACAGGATTCTCTATATTTTAGGTTTAGCATAATTCTTACAGCTTTCTTTTGCATAGTGAATACCTCAGTGCTATTGCAACTGTCACCCCATAAAATAATGCCATAAGAGATTAAGGATTGAAAATTAGCATAGTACACATATTTTAAAACACTCAAAGAAACACTTGATCGTAAATAGCGCAGTTGATACATAATATGTGACAGTTTGGTGGTTAAGATTTCGACATGTCTAGACCACTTCAAGGATTTGTCTAGTGTGATTCCAAGGAAAGAAATATTATTTACATAAGTTATTTCAGAGTTGAATAGTTCCACTGTTGGTGGCGATTTACAATTTAAGTTCATACATACAGTTTTTTCTAGGTTAACTGCCAACATACTATTTTTTAGCCACATTTGAATACTTTGAACTGTAGAGTTTACCTTAATCTGTAATTCTTGCGAATTTGGGGCTTGCAACAATATACTAGTGTCATCAGCGAATAAGATTGTTTTTGCTTCCTGGAGATATTCAGGAAGGTCGTTAATATACAAAGTGAACAATAACGGCCCAAGGATTGACCCTTGGGGTACACCATATTTGACTTCTTTCATAGTAGAGGAGCAATTATTTATATATTTTGTGTTTGAGTCCAAGTAAGAAATTTGGACAATTTGGTGTCTGTTAGTTAGGTAAGAATTTAACCAAGAATAAGCTACTCCTGTAATACCATAATTTAAGAGGCATTTCAACAATATGTCGTGGTTTACAGTATCAAATGCTTTTCTGAGATCAATGAACAACCCCACAGTTTGGTTATTTTTGTCGAGAGCATCAGTTGCATCATTTAGAAATTCAAACAAAGCATCAGTTGTTGACTTATTTTGTCGGAAGCCAAATTGGTATTTGGATAAACTTGCATTTTTATCTAAAAAACTTAAAAGTCGATTGTACATGACTTTTTCGAAAATCTTTGAAAAACCTGAAAGTAAACTTATGGGTCTGTAGTTATTACAATCCTTTTTGTCTCCTTTTTTAAAGAGGGGGTAGACTTTGCAAATCTTTAGCTGCTGAGGGAAAATACCTTCTGATATTGATAAGTTACACAAATAGGTGAGTGGGTTTACGATGAACAGGATAGAGTATTTAATAATCTTATCCGGGATGCCATCAAAGCCCGATGACATTTTGTTATGGAGGGAGAGGCCAATTTGTAAAATTTCCCTTGGAGTGGCTGGGTAAATAAAAGGTGCATTCTTATTTTTAGATGCTGGTTGCTTGTAATAGGGATCTTTTGTAGCATGATTGCTGCTTAATGTTTTGAGTATTTTCTCAGGGGTTTCAATAAAGTGATCATTAAAAACATTTGCCACGGTTAATGGGTTTGTTATCAAAGTGCCAGAGTGTAAAACACTCAAGTCCTCAGGTAAAGAGGCAGTATTTTTGTTACTCTCTTTCTTAATAATCGACCAGGCAGCCTTTGTAGCATTCCCTGAGTTTTTTATCAATTTATCATTGTAAGTAGATTTTGCTCTATGGATTATTTTCTTGTATTGTTTGACAAAACATTTATAAGCAGTCCTGTTTTGATCACTGCAACATTGCTTATATTTATTGTATAAGTCGCGTTTTACTTTGCTTAGGTGGACAATATCAGGTGTTATCCAACTATTAAGTCTTGTGTCAGAGATGCAGGCCCTACACTTTTTAGATTGAAAAGTTGTGTCAAATATGTATTGAAATCTGGATAGGAAAGCATCCATTTTAGCATCAAAGGAATCTGCTGTGAATACTTCACTCCATTGTTCGTTTTGCAGTGAAAGCCCAAAAAGATGGATGAGGTTATCATGGTAGCAACGTTTCTGAGACCATACAGTAGGATTTTTAAGAAGTTTAGAATCACAGTTTACTTCCGCTAAAATTGCTTTGTGGTCAGAGAAACCAGGTTCAAAAATGTCAATTTTTATATTTTTTTCAGGGATGTTTGTCATGATTTGGTCTATTGTGGATTGTTTATATTTTGCGATTCTAGTAGGGTTTTTGATGCATACATTAAGGTTAAAACAGTTTAAAACATTAACAAGTCTCATAGCAATATCACAGTCATCCTTTGCGAAGTTGATATTAAAATCACCACATAAAATGAAGTTAACACCACAAGTTTTTAACAAATTATCCAGTAACTCTGTGAGTGAGTTAATGAAAATGTTGATGTCACCAGCAGGGGATCTATATACACAAACAATTACGATGTTGAGGGGAGGAATTTTTACAATACAGAATTCAAAATGTTTATCAATGCTAGAGACATTTGTAAGAAAGATTGGCTTGTGTTCAATGCCATGTTTTACAAAAATGCATGTTCCACCATTTTTAAAACTCGACCTGCATGAGATATTACCAACAGAAAAACCAGGAATGCGGATGAAATCGACTTCCTTGGCGTTCAACCAGTGTTCAGTAATGCATAAGAGGTTAATTTGACCATGTTCTTTGTTAAATAATATTTCTAGATCATGCAGTTTGTTTCTCAGCGATTGCACATTGTGATAGTAGATGCTGAGTGAGCTACCTAGTCATGTTTCCGGGCGAGAGATAGTATTCTGACGAAATTTCGGCAGGAAAAAGTTTCCGTAGTAAACGTTCTTTGGCCAAAAGTCTCCTGACAATAAGTCACGGCCAACACACTCATCATTTACAGAAATATGAAACGAGGCGTATTCCCCTCTATTTACCTTTAACTGTTCAATTTCAATTGAAGCGTCGGTGATTTCGGGCTTTTCTTCTCCGATGTACTTCCGGACGTCTTCCGCTGTTGTATTCGAAGGAAGGTTCCAAATGTGAATGTGCACACGCTTTGGAATACCCATCAGTGAACCTTTTTTGGCAGAACAACCCACAGTTGGAGGAGGACGACGTTTGCGTTTATGGATCACTTGAGTGTAACCTTCGTCAGTTTTGTTGTTGCACTCGTCGATTGATTCAGATGCTGGACACTCAATACGCAATACCCCATAGTTTGTTTGATCTACACGTAACGCTTTTTTCTTTTTGTTATTTACCACTTCTTTTTTGCCGGAAACAGTCGTTGCTCCAAAACCAGCTTCATTTTTGTCGTTCACCCGATGCTTGGCAGCGTCACGAGAGGCCTCGATTTCATGATTTGCGTCACTATTAGAAACAGACCTTGTTGCTGCTGTGTCTGCAAAACTCACATTTTTCACTCGAGATTCCTTCCCAGCATTATGTGGCTTAGCGTTATCTTTGATGTTGCGAATTTCTTCTTTTAATAGTTCGATGTCGTCCGCCATTTTATGAAGTTGGTTTCCTTCGTTAACGCGACATGATAAGCACTTCCAGAATAAACCATAAAATTCCTCCAGAGCTCTTAAAGCAATTTCTTTCAAGCCCGTACACTTATGATGATATAATTTCTTGCAATATTCACAGTGGAGGGCTTTTTCACTAGTTTTTAGATGGTTTTTACACTCGTTGCATTCTACGTTTATCGAACCGGACGCCATCTTGAATTCAACAATAATGCTTTAATTAGATTGAAATATAAGTAATGTGCACGTAATTCAGAAAAGAATGATACCAAATACGACGTATTTCTAGCGTTATATTGAAATTTTAAGCAAGGAAATAGTCGGAATAATACGATGATGATTTCTGGCGAATCTCAATATCCTCGCAGCTGAGCTTCTCGGCATTTGATGCGGCATTAATTTTCGAAAAAAGGACATCAGGTTACAATTTACGAAGTATGCTACAACTCTCACTTGTCAGAGTTGCTAACGAAGCGATATCTGTTCAGGATATTTTGGCATTCAGCCAGGGGCCCGCGCATATGCCGTTTTTTACTATTTTTTTAATGAAAATGTCGATCCTTTATCAACTTGTACGCATCATTGCGGAGCCGTCGTTTGGCATAAAGAAACAAAACTGATGTCACGGGAAGCCCGCATTCTTGTAGTCTTCGATTCCATGATGATCTTTCCGATGAGTGGAATGTTTTGGGGGAAGTAGCTCAATGCTTAATGGAAGGTACCCCAAAAGTCAATATTTTTTCCACCATTTTTAATTTTTTTGAGGGGTTTTGTGGGGGAAATCAGGGATTTTCGGATTTTTCCCCCGATCGGTTCCCCACTTAGTACAACATCTTTTCACCACTTTAATTCGCCAATTGGACATAGTTCGTCAACTTGTCTAAAACGGCGCTGCATGCACAAAATCCTTTATGTTGTTTCGGAGTTAACTACCAACGAGACGACGTGCGTGCGGCAGTGTATGACGCGAAATTCAAAGTATGTATTTGAGGTATTCGAGATTGTACCTTTAGCATAATTATTCGAGATCTCGAATATCGAATACTTTCTAGTATTAGTGGTATTCGAGTATTCACGGATACTATTCGCGCATCTCTAATTTATATCTATTTATCTTTTTAAAACATACCTAATTTTAGGTCAAAATTCCATCGCCTTAAGTTCTATGTGTGTAAACCTGAGGGCTTGGCTCAAATAGTGTGTTCCCTAAAAAATAAAAGTGTTTGGGTGTTCAAATTCTCTATGAGATTGTTTTCTCTTGCTGGGATATCTGGAACTCTTTTCGGTTACAATTAAGTGCTCTTTTGTGAAGAAATGGTTTGGGTAATTCGCTAACCCTTCTTATCGTTAGGCTTGTATTTCTCTTCATTCTAATAGCAAAGCAATCACTGCAGCTTTTGAGCCTCAGAATATTTTTTCAATGCCTTTTATGTGCTCTCATTCAATGTTTATAGCTATAGTGCTTTTAATTCTTTTCAACTATTTTGTGTGAAAGTAATATGTCACATGTGAAATAATTTCTTTTGTCTTTAATACTGCCTGCATTAGGTCTTAAAAAGTGTGTTTTGAATGAAAGAAGTTCCTGAATGTGGGCACTATGCATGAATTTGGTATGGAATAAATATTAGATGAAGGATACGCAAGAATGGGCGTACATGATGTTTTTTTGCTGGAATATTCTCATTCTTTTTTCAGATGTAGAGAAAGATGAGTGGAAGGCCTGGTAGAAAGTTTACTTTGCTAAGAGAGTGCCTTGAAATTCTGTCTTTTATTGGCATGATTTTCAATGAGTCATTACACGTGAATGTACAATCCCAAGTGCCTTTTCATTGTAGCTTCATGATTAACATAAATCAATCATTGAAGCTTTACTAAGTCTGCCTGTGTGTAAATCGTCATTGTAGCTGTCTGTAAGTTTAAGCGTTAAATCACAGAATCATGCATAAGAAATTTATCTGCAATCAAGGTTGATGTTGACTTGTACTGAAGTAATTTAGAGACCTGATCAGTGCATGAATGAGATGCATTATTTGCCTCAAGTTCAACGGTTAGGATTAAATTCATGTTCATGCTAAGGAATCGAAATTCACATATTTAGGCTAAGGGTCACTTATTTTCCTGGGCCCACCTTAAATTTACGACAAAGCTTTAATTTAGCTCCAAGCAGATAACTACCCTGCAAGTATTTTTTTAGGCAAATTATTGAATAAGGCCTGGCTGCATATTATCTCAGGTGGTGGAAAACAGTGTATATTTCTCAGTTATACTCATTATTTCTCGTACAATTTTGATACCTCCACTGCAAAAATGCTAAACAATCGGTCACCTAACCAAACCACTCATCTAGTAGCCCAACAATATGAATCCGCTCAGCTGGCAGTGTCCGGAGCATAAACGCTCACCTCTAAGCTTGGAGAATAGGAGATATGCAGTGGAGGTATCGATAGGTATCGATAATATCGATAGTGTCTAAAACCAAAGTTGGATATCACTTATCAAATAATGAGACTATGCTCATATGCTTCCAATTAGCTAGTTCAGTTTAGCATAGTGAACTTATAGGAGGCGTTTCTTTCATGGATGTACCAAGATACATAACTTGCCAAGTCTTAAATTTTGGCTAATTGAGATTTCAAATAAATAATTTTGAATTCAAAAGTGTTCTTTTATGATACGTTGTGATAATATGTACTTATACCGTAGGATTTTTCGAACATAGACATGCTCATTTATAGTGTGAACATTTTTTTATACATACATGCAGCTTTTCAGTGATTGAGGAGAAATCTAGTTTCACCATTAGTTTAAATTTAAATTCAAGATGCTCATTTGTTACTGCATACATTACGCTTCTATTTCTTTGGAATTCCCTTCTTTCATTCCTCACACACCTTCCATGAAGAGAGGAAGCAGTGTTTTTAAATTTTTAAACAAATTTAAATCATTTTTACATAATTTGATTGCTTCTGACCATCATTGTAAAAGGCAATTTAGGAACGACTTCCTAGATGGTAATAGTGACACACCTGGCAGATTATATTAATGATGCTGGGAGCAATTAAAATAAGAATTTATCAAACATAAAATCAACTACATGCTGGCGTAAAATTTTGTATAAGCAAGGATTCATTTTCCAAAAAATTATTCACTTGTAATGACTCCGTGATAAAATGATGATACAAAATAGGTCTTCATTCCTCGCTGTTCTTCTAATGATTGTGTGTGTGGCAAAATTGAAGTTTATATTTTTCCAATTCTTTTTTGCAGCATGAAGCTCAATTACAGGATGATGAGGTAATTCATTAGATCAATTCAGTAATTGCTTCCTAACCTGAGAAATTGCCATTTCAACGGTACAAATAATCACAGAACTAACTAAAGACTTGATTAATCCTTTTACCACCAACTAACCAAAGATTTTCATTGCAAATGGTGTTGCATACTTCTGGGATATGTTATTTTGAAATAATTAAGAATGACTCACAATTTTTAATTATCCTTAATTGTGGCTTACAATTTACTTGGGAATAGAAGTCTGAAAAAGAATAGGCATTTAAAGAATTTTGCTCTGAAGGTCATGTAGATGAATTTATTCACATAGTAGGGTCAGTCTCCCACAATCGCACAAAATTATATCCATGTACCGCCATAAAAAAACCAAAACTAGTAAATCAAAAATGAAGAGGCATATTATTTTATGTGCCCTGTTACTAATTTTAGTGACAAATTAAAAGAAAAAAAATTATATTCCCCAAATTTAAAGTCCACAGACTATGATTCATCGTGTCTGTGGACAGTCCCACATAGGTTTTCGAAGAGGTGTGTATTGTATTAACAACCTTTACTAAGTAATTTATTATGAATTCTATGATTAAACAAGTTAAAAGAATATTAACATTCCAAAATAGTCTTTTGGGGTTGGTTTTATTTCATAATATTTATTATAAAATAAAAAAAACATTTGTCCTACCGAAAAAAGTAATGTCCGTGGACACAGAAAAAATGGGGAATTATTCATAGGATATGGTGGCATCCCCGAACAACCAGTGCATAGAGAAAGATATTGTCAGCTAAATTGGGTTGTTTGAGTTTATACTTGCTTTATTGAATGTTTTAATGCTGGAAGAAAAATTTTGGTTCAGTTTTTTGAAAGAGCCAAGAACATCGGTCATGTCCATGTACTGGTAAAAATTAGTTAAAGTAAAATCTTTTACTAATTACAATTGAGATATATTTTGCAGCTATAAATTGCAAGTTCAGTGTTGTAAGGACAGTGCCCTAACTTATTGCAAGTCCCAACTATAATTTTATTTAGAGGACATTGTCACGTCCATGAACATCATGTCTGTGAAATCTGCAGTCCGTGGACGTAACAGATGGTAACAGACATGACAATACCTACACTATGACTAGTTACAAAATGTCCAATGACAAATTAAAAAAAAAAATTTTCTCGTGATTAAACGTAATATTCCTCTTCTTCTATGTCCGAGGACATATATATCACATCTGTAGATAGCACAAAAGTAAAAATAAAAAAAGTGTAAATATTACTAACGATCTCTGCCACTTACGTCATTAGATTGTACGATTGAAAAACTGTAATTACAATTTTGGTTCTTAATTAACAAAAATTAATTTCTTTAAATTTTGCCAGTTGAAAATGTACGTCTTTTGGAGATTGACCCAGTAATGCTTAAATATACACTATCAGATGTTTTCTGTTGGCAGGAATTGACAGAGTGGGCATTGTTCATGATTTTTGGCATTTTAGGGACATGACAATTTACAAAGTTTCAAAAGTACTCCTTTTAGTTCCAAAAACTGTGGCATATAACTTAGTGGCAAGCCCTAACTTCCTCCCTTTGTGTTGGATAGGGTTTAAAGAGGTGGGAAGGGGGAACAATTGTTGCTTTACATCCAATTTTTCATCCAATTCCTGTGCCGTCTGGATCCACACTTAAGTGTGGATTTTTTCTGGGGGGTAAGAGGGTCTGACAAGCAAACGGTCTTCTCGTATTTGGGATTCAGAACAACATACAACAAATACTGTATGAAATAGACTTTTTATTTTAATTGTAAAAGTTATTAAAAAGAAAATGTTAATGAGTTATATGTATAGTTATGACAGTTTCCTTTTATTTTTCATTTAGACGGCTTATACCTATTTTTCTTTTATTAACTCGTGATCAATAGCTGATAAATTGATTATTTTCATATTTGCATGGCATGCTCTCTGTTGCCTTAATGATTTTCTGACTCTCGCATCATATCAGCTCAGGTTTGTTACCTACTTTTTTATTTTCGTAGGGATATAACTTTTGATACCTTAATTTACGTGCGAAAGAAAAGCTTTTCAAGTACCCTATGTATTTAACTCTATTACTGATTGCACAAAGCAAAATGAACGTAATGATAATGGGACCGTATTAAAATCTTGTCTATATTTTAAGCATCTGTGGGCATGTGCCACCATCTAAATCTGCCTATGGAATGCAAAGATCATGAAAAGAACTTACACAATATTAGGACGTCATTTTGTGGATCACTTTGGTAGGACACCAATAGCTGTAGCAACAATTGATGAAATTTTGAAAGCCTAATGCCAGCTACATGAGGGTAACAGAGTTTTTTCTTAGGGTGCCTATGAATCCCATAAATTTACTCGCTTTTATGAATGAAAATGAAGCAATTGTCCTAGTACATGCAAAATAACGAAAGATTTTTACCATTTTTCTGCAATACAACTTTCCAAAATAAATTAAGGAAAAAAAATATGTAACTTTAGCCTCTTTCTCATCTTAGGCTATAGCATGAAAGTTTACATTTACACTGAATCATGTAGGTTTTCCAGGTTCTTTTTGCGCCACATACAATATGAGGGTATTTTTGGTTGGAGGGTATTTCTAATTTCAAAATTTAAATAAGACTCTTGAACCACAAATAAACTATGTGGTATCTATCTGGGATAAGTATACATATTATCATTTGCTAAATGGAAAGTGAAAAATAATTGTCATGATAAACCTCAATACTGAGGGTTATTGGTTCTATGGTGGTGAAAGGGTTAAAATTTATTTACCTACTTAATAATTTTGACAGCACTGGTGTGTTTTTGAGGTGGGTAAAAAAAATGCATGCCTTTTCGTCATTTTGCTGCTCTCTAATAGAATGTATTCATGAATTACTATTGCAAATGAAATTTTGGAAATCTAGTTATTATGTATTAAATGCATCGTGCAGTTGAAAATCACTTTGTTTTCTTTGGTAGCACATGCACCTTCGCATTTTCCTTTCTTTAAAATCTGGCTGGCAAAGCAATATGTACCTGCATTTTCTGAAGACCTGCATTTTCTGTGGTAAAGAACCAACATGCTGCTAGAATCATTTTAAATTTGTCTCATGTATCACACTTTGTCAGGCATCAGTCACTGATATGCCAGGTGTCATTTGAGAAGTACGCAAAATGATTTTTATGGTTTCATTGTGAGTTAATGGACATATGTTCAATATCATTTTACAATATCTTTGCTTTTACCTTGCCTTGTTCTTCTTATTAGTACATCTCTGTCCCTAGTCCAGGAGTTAAAAGCATGTTTACCAGTGATTCGTGCCATTAGATTTCCTTAACAGCTATAAATCAAAGAGTCTGATTATTGAAGTACACAAAATGGCTTATGAATCACTTTGATAAATGAATTTTTCAGACCCCTTGACAACTTACCTCAATTGTTACTTAAAATCATCTTACTATATCATATGTATATCAAATTCCCTGATACAGTTTACTCAGAATAATACTTATTTTAAAAACATAAAGAGGGCCATAACATTAATTTTTAAAACTTGTGCATCCACACACGCATGTCATTGAAGTTTTGAAGTTTTTCTTAAAGATAATGGATGCAATTATTTGATGTGATGTTAATGTTAGGTTTCAGCCTCGTATTCTCATTTTTACTTGCATTTAATTGGTATGAGATGAAGTATTTTGGATTAACCTATATTCTAGAAGATGGCACACACACTATATCATCTACCATTATCTTCCACTTGTTTGGTTGCATTTTGAACGCTGCACCGAGACATTAAATTTTTACCCTGAGTGGCTGGAAGCATACTGATACTCTGCTTCCCATCCGCACATATTGTCAAGGAAATCATGGCTCCGAATCAAAGTGAATCATCATTATGCCAATTCAAATCATCTCACACAGAAGGAGTCATGTTCAGATGACTAGAGCAATTGTGGGTTGAATGTTGTTAAATACCCACTGTTTATCACCCTTGAATGACGATCGATAGTTAAGAAATATGTACCCAATATGCAACAGAGTCTGCCTTAATAAAGGAAATCAATAGAACTCATTGTCAGAGCTTCCATTGTGAGACTTGCATTTTGCTCAAGGGCCACGCCCACCTCATCCACTGTGGCGAAAAAGGAAAGAAGTCATCCTACTCCGTGAATGAATGCTGTTCTCTCATTGCAGGCTAAAGAAAACTGGTGCAGCTATGAAATTATTTCAGAAAAAATATTTCTTTCGAGTGTAGAAATGTGAGAACACCAGATGTTTACTTGATCAATGGAAGAAATGCTTCCATTGGTTCTATTAATGCTTCCCCAGTGTCAATAACTTAATAGTCCGTCATTATCACCCTTGAATGAAGGAATCTAGAATTTCAGGAAAATTTTAACTTGTGGGTCTTCAGTGTATCGATTAGTTTTATGTTCTTCATTTTGAAAATAAATTGCATCTCTAAGCCTAACCTCAGTATACAGCTGTCCACTTTAAGGCATATACAGCTTGTAAAATAACTTGCTTTGGCCTATTACAGTGCAAACCTAAAGAAAATCCACATTTAGAATTTTCTGCTATTCATTGTACTTAAATAATGTTACATAATGTTGGTTCATTCAGAAAAGTGTATGAGAAGCTCATTTTTGATGTCAAAAATTACATTCGAAATTTCGAGTTTGGGTGGTTACAAACAAGAATGGAAAGCACATTCTCACCAAAGGAATGTACAAAACCACCTTGTCTTGCATGAATGTGCACATAGGGGAGGATGCAACCTCTCTTGTCTGATTTCCAATTTGTCCTACTTTTCAGTCCTACCATTTTTGCTCTACCTTTATTTACAAAGTGAAATGAACCAGATGGTTTTTGTGAAGGGTGATTTGTCTTTTGGTACTTAAATTGAGGATTCATTTTATGAAATTTCATTTCAATTGGATTATAACTCGTTTTGAAATTTTGTAGGTACCCTCTCCTGATAAGAAGAATGTCATCAATCAAGTCACTAAGAGTGCCACTCCAAACCCTGATGGAATTGTCTACGCCGAGTTGGATTTGCAAGCTGGCCGAAGAGCTGTTGTTGTCAGACCAGAGGATGATAAAACTGAGTATGCTGAAATAATGCACAATGCAAAACAAGACGAAGAAAATGACCATGCGCCCCAGTAGTGAAGAGAATAAGAAATTGGTAGCTTTTAAGTTGCTCTCTCACTTTTTAAGTCATTCCAACAATTACTTGTTCGTACAATGATTTGGGACCTTGACCATGATGAAACAACCAATAGTGGAAGTACTGCTATATCACTCCACATGAACATTTGTAATTATGTGCTTGTATTGATAAAGGTATTATATTTTTCTAGATTTGACCTATACCCTGAAGAATAGAGGGATAGCAATCTTCTATCTGGAGAACAATTTACCTCCTCCTTCATAAAAATTCTTAAATACCTATTTTTACGTTGTAGGTTGTGCAAATTTTAACCTTGGTAGTTTTATACAATTATTTTCGGACTTGAGGTTATTGAATGTTATGTATTAGCAGTTATCCTAAGGTATGACCACTATAAAAAGGATGATTGCGTGAGTGGTTCCTCGAAAATTTCTTATCTCTTTAGGTGTCCCTAATGATCGATCATTGTTTGAAATGTTATTATGCTGGTTTTATAGGCATTTTTTGCTGTCTGGCAGCATTTTATGTGGACTGAAGGGGTTGTGTTACTAACTTAATGAAGAAGCTTCATTCATTCCAAATGTAATGAGATGTTAATGCAATTTCTTTGCAGCATTCTCGTTCTTGTGTTATGTATATAATGCTTAATGTAACTTATTTGAAAGCGTTTGTTAAAAATAGTCTTTCAGTTAAGTGATTTGTCGCCTAAATACCAATTATGATTGTACCTAGTACATGCACGCATTAGTGAAAAACAGTGATTACTGAATAATATTGATTGTTCAGTATTATGAATCATATGCCTATGATAGTATGACATTCTGCATATGACGGTTTTATTCTCCCAAGGGAAAAGTGGTAGTTATCTAATTGCAGTATGCCAGAAGTTATCATATATTGTACAGTGGAGTCCTCAATGAATGTTTTGATTGGTGATGAATGAAAAATTGTAATATGGGCTTGTATGTATACATATTACATTTTGTTTGAGGAGAAAATCATAAAAGAATCTGAACGGTGCCATGAAGCTATTTTCAGAGCATTTCCTATTGAAGATTCTGGGTGACTTTCAGAGGAATACATTTATTAATATTTACTTCTACCTCATTGCATTTTCGGCTTTATGATGGCTCCAGAAATTTTATCTTTAGATAGGAATCAATCATAAGTATGATTTTAATTTTTTTTAGAAAGTAAATTGAAATTTAAAGCACACTTGGAAAGGAAATTTATAAACTTTGCAAGTCCATCTTCTTTTAACGCTGAAAAAAATATTTTGCATTGAACATGAGAACAGTGGTGGATTTAGGGGGGTGTTCAGAGGGGTTATGACACCCTTCAAATTTTATAATTTTTATTAGTTTAACAGTTTTTGTATCCTTGCAAAGGAGTAAAGGGAGTTTATATGCAAATGCATGACTGGAAGTCCCAAACGTGAGAGAAGTTAGAGTTGTATTTATCATAGAGTATGTTGTATTTTAAAATATTTTACATAAGGGAACACAGCATTCTCCTAGGTGGTATTCTATACATCCCGGACCCAGGTCATTACCCCCCCCCCCCCCAAATTTGATCCTGAATCTGGTCATGCGTGAGAAAATATAATTGAAGAGTTAATGTCATTTTATACCGATTGCATCAATTGCTTAGTTCTACATAATCTGGCATCCATATTTGGCATGAAGTTGAGTGCATGGATACTTAGTAGTTTTTGAAATGATTAAACTGAACTTTGAGGAACTAATTTTGATCCATTAATAGTGAAACTGCATCTTTAGTGATTTTGCCTTAAGTATCCCACAAAATAAGTTCCCTAGTACACATTAGTATTTGGTAATAATAAGAAAAAGTATGGATCAAGTTATTGATTGTAAATATAGACATATAATTGAGGTTTTCTGTTCATTTTTGGTTCAGGAAATGTAAGATATCATAGTTCATAATATTAAAATTCTTTGTTTAGGAGCATAAAATGTCTCTTCAGATGTTTACTTTCTGCATCATTAGACAGTTTATCAAGGTTTTAAGATGCTTTCCTTATTACTCGGAAATACATAACTGCCAAATACCTTCGTATTTCAGAAAGGAAAAAAATGCTCAATTTTTAATACAGGAATCATTTAGTTCCCATAGTAGAACACATCTATTAGAATATGAAAAACTCCTCTGCGTAAGTTTTCATCTCAGAAGAGTGGTAACATATTGTTAGAACTTTTCTTATGCATCATAAATTTGGGGTTGCACATTTAGTAGACTAAATAGGGATGCTTTTTTATTTTCACTAAGCTAAAAACTCGAGTAACAAATACAGCTACTCACAGCTGCTAGTTCCTTTGCTTGATAAACTGCATGTCTTCACTAAAATTTGCAACTTATATTATGATCAGCCAATGCTGATAAACATTTCTAGAATGACATCAGTGTATCTCATTCTCAAAGCTCAAGTGAACTCTGTTCACCTTAATAATTTCAACATCTATCACAAAGTGGCTTGTTAGTTGTTTTTATTAAAGAACTTCTCCTATTTTTTGATTCATGATGACAGATTAACCATCAAAATAGTGGAGATAAAGATTCAAAGTTACCTATTGTATCAATAATCTCAATATTGTTGCAGCTATTAACTTATATTTTGCAATGGTGTCAAACATTTAACTGCCAAGTCCTAAGATGCGCAAATACTGCCAATGTCATTTTTGTGAAGTATTTACAGCTTTGCTATGGAAAAAGTATGTTAATGGATTCATATCAAGTGATTTAAATATTTTCCAGGCGGGAATGAGGGCAATGATGATAAAAAATCATTCAATTTCATTGCTTCTTGCTGTGAGTTCTTAGTTTAAAATTATTTTAATTATTCTTATGAAAACACATGAAAATGAATTTACTTTTAGTACCTTCAGAAAACAAATAGGGGCCTCCTTTGGTCAACCTGTATGAGTGAAAACAGTTACCCAGACTTTTAAATTTCATAATTGTCAAGCTAGTGATTGCAAATATGTTTTTTTATAATTTTATATCTAATGATATCAATTCAGATTTTTAAGCTTTGTCCCAAAATTATCAAGGCGTTCGAATCCAGTAGCATGCTGGCAGTTGCATCAAATCTTGTCTGAAAATATGGCAATGGAGTTAGGAGCATATTCAAAACTATCTAAAAGTATTTTTACGAACTTGCGAAAGTATTTTTTACTGTGTCTTTAAAAGTAGTAGCAGCCGAGATACCTGCAGACAAATACCTGTATGTCCTCGTGTAATGTTTCGTGCTCATCGTTCTGATTGCTCATTGCAAGTGCATATTGAAACTTGCATTAATTTGGGAAGTACTTTTCAATTTATCGTTGAAAGATAATAGAAATATATGTACACACACAGTACCACTATTTTGATGTGTTCATATATTTGTGTATGTATGTATATTAACATCTCTATGCCAAGTTATCAAGGATAGGAAGCGTCATTATTTATAATGCCGAAGCCTACTCTATCATCTGCAAAGGTTTCCCCCCTGATGTATTTCTTTAAAAGAATGGCTATATTTGTGATTTGCCCCAAGTCTTTTACTTAATTTTAACCAATAATGGATGGAATTTAAATCCCTAATATGTCTAGTAAAATAAGAATAAATCGGTTCATTATTTAGATTTTAGTCAGATGTCTTACAATGGAATGTGTAAAATTCTTAGTCCAACCTCAACCATCTTTACGTGCCTAGGAATCCTTTATAGTGGCTGTGTTTACACTGGCTGTTTTGAAATCATTGTGGGGTAGTGTAGATCAGTCAATCTAGATGAAATCGTTGATAAACATGTATTTCGAGAATAAAATGGCTGGATCTTGTCATAATTAATGGTTTAAATCTAAAAATTGGTTCACATTGGTGCAGTGGTGTTAATTAATTATGGAGGAGATGATCTTATTGATGACTCTTAGGCTTCGTTTTATTATCCCTGGTTAAAAACTTTTGTCGATACAAACACCAGTGGCTAAATATTTCCATATTAATTATAAACTTTTCAAATAACCGACAGCCTAGTGTAGTACACAAAACCTTGGATCTCAATTGACATAGTCACTGACTTCAATCCAGTTAACAAAATAACTTACATCATCTTGTGGTTATCGAATATCGTTAAAGGTATATCTTAGGTTTACCTGTAGGATGAAATGATTGTGTCGTTGTTTAAAGCACTGATATCAATTTTTAAAATTCGATACAAATAACTGTTATACCCAAAATGCTTTTTTAATCTGTTGGAATTGCTTCCATATGCAGAACTTTTACCCAATTTCAAATAAGTTTCTGATTTCATTAATGTGCTATATGTAGTACTATTGAATGTATTTTAGGGCAAGCTAGCAAAAATTTGCTCTTGCTCATTTTAAACAAGAATGAGTATTTATGTATCTACTTCAAAGTGCAACAATTAGGTCACCCTGTGTAGATGAGAGTATTATAAATACTCAGCCATTACTTCTTTTCTGTCAGCCTTTGAACTTCCTCAATGATGATCATTTCCTTTTATTCTAAAATTTTAAATTGCACAGATAATTTAGGAATTGAATAACGAGCTGTCTGCCAAATGAAATTATTCATAGTCCGTATCTTTTGAGGTCAGAATTAATCTTGAAGTATTCATCCTAGGAGTATAGAAGACGTGGGAATATCATATTCATGTTTAAGTCCATTAATTACCTTTTTCACTTAAGTATTTATTCATGAACCTCAATGTCATACTGCTGCTTACTTGGGTTAATAATTATGAGCATTTAATTTCAGAAAAAATATATGTAAATGCTTACAAATTTAAAAAATACATTTTCATCAAGAAACAAGGCAGCCATAAAGACTGTTATGAAAATATTGTCATAGATATCAATATCTCAGCTGCCATGTTATATAAGATGCATTTAATCACTCTCTTAGGCTAAGGCAATGTCTAAAACTCTGTCATATGTGTAAGTATGCTTCATTCAGTCATCAATAAAATTAATAAGTTTAAGTTTAATTCAAGATGTGATTTTTCAATAAAAATCCACCCATGTTTCCCTCGAGCTCAACAGAGATTTCTTTAAGAGGTGTTTTTGAAAGCTCCACTTATCAAGTTAACTTAAATTTGAGTGCACTAAATATCAAGGAGAGCAGGCATCTGATGGGCATCCACTGTTAATATGCTACTATGTGTACTATGTATGAACTAGAATCTCAATGATTAAAGAGAGGCATACACCCGTATATACAAGACATATGTCTCTCTTTAATCACCATGAGTCGATAAAGCTTTAATCAAGAACCATGTTTTATTATATGTACTTACTTTCTTTTTAACTCTACGAGTACTGCTAGATGGCTTGTCCATTAGAGGTTGTTAGAAAACTATAATATTTGAGCTCTCCTTGACTATTATGTGAACCCAAAATCAAGTTAACTTCATTATTGGCACCTACAAAGATGCCCTAATTTCACATTATTAGATGAAATATAGTCGTAAACTGTCTTGAAATACACAATTTCGAAAGTGTGTGGAAGATTGAACAAAGATTAACTTATGGTCATTGTTGAAACTCTATTTCTTCTAATGAATATGTGTGGAAATATCCTTGAAATTTATAAATGTTCATCTTAGGTTTTTCTCTAAAAAAGTGGTTGTGACAAAGTTTCAGGAACTGACTGGCTTCCCTATCTGGCTGCATCAAGGCAGGTGATGTACATACGTTAGTTTGATTTCTCAGTTGTAACCCTTGCATTGGGATGGGCTGAAATGACGAGTCTAGGTTTTATGGTATATAGGCTTTATTATGTACACACGCTGCACAATACACTTCAGTCACGCACACAATCAGGGGGATTTTAGGGGATTTCAGCCCCCCAAAATTTTTTCCTTCCTGATGACTGACTGAAATACATCCACAATGGAGATGACTAGCCCAGAGTTACCTCTAGCCATGAACGCTACGACCTTGTCTTTGCCACAATACTTATACTACAAATTCATATTTGCTGAAAGCATCTTGGTTTGAACACCAATGTTTTAAGAAATCTATCAAGGTTTTCCTAGTAGGGGATAAATTAAGAATATCAATGATTTTAATATGTATACATATTAATCGAACATTGAACAAAGAATTTGTTTTGAATTTTTTCATGTAGTATAAGTGAATGCCATATGAGCTCTAAAGTGTAATTTTTTTTTTTAATTAGGCATACTTCGGGATTGAATGCCTATGGAAACAAAACATAATAACTACAACCATTTAAGTAGTAACAAATATGACAAACTTTCGGCTACATATTAATGGAATTTTATACCTTTTTTAAAATATGGGTTTCCTATGTGTGTGCACTGAAAGGAAATAACCAACATGGGCAACCTGTATACTAACCAAACCCTCTGCAAAGCCAAGTTCTGGCAATGTGCCTGACTCTGGGGATGACTCTTGTCCAGGTTGACTCCGAAGAAATTCTCCACCCAATATTAATGGCGAGGTTTCTCAAACTTCCTGACCTTATTTATTTAAGTAATTTTTCACACACAGCCATGACGCCAATTTAAAGTGAAATTTGATACCCATTGCTCCGCCATCGCATCAACTTCACAAAGGTGGCAGACATGCCACCTTTCTTACAACAACAGAGACGTCCTGAAAGTGGGAAGCAAGCTGGTTCCCAAAAAGATTAAAATCAACAATCCAGCAACAAAGCCAAGAAATCATTCAACAATATAATTTATCTGGAAAAACTACATGCTTTTAAAATTGAAATAGTTCCTCAAGTTAAATTCAAGGGAGATATATAAATAAGTCCAAAGGATGTGTTGACAGATCATGTTTAGCCTATGAATTGGAAGGAGGAAATAAAAAAACTGGACTTAAAGTCACAGCATAGCAATTAAAATTTTGTCAGGAAAAAATTTAACCATATTCAACTTGACATGTGAGGATATGGTAAGGGTTTCATTACACTGTGCTACTTACACAAAATTTCAGTGGGCTCTCGGCAGCATTCGTTGGGTGTTCATCTGCGTTCCATGACAGCCCAAGTGGAGAGCATTCTTGAGTGTTCCCGAACAGAAAAAAAAACACTTGGTAGGCAATTTCTCGGGCATTCATCTACATTCCAAAACACCCCAGTTGGTTAACATTCTTAAGTGTTCCATAACAGAAAGGCAAACATTCTTAGTAGGTATTCTTCTGTGTTTCCCCAGAGCATTTTTGAACCGAGTTGTCAGAACAGTATTACGAATGTGCACGAACAGTGAAGGCAACACATATAAACATGGAAAAACACTAATATGTGCCATGAAAAGCTTAAAAACACACAGAAACCTTAACAGAACACCTGTAAATGCACTCCAGCAGTGTTCTCAGTCTCCTTCATTTTTTTCCACGGGAGTTGTTGTGGATTTGATGAGAAATTGGGTAAGAGAATGAACGCACAGACATTGAGCAAGTAGCCAATAGGATTCTGAAGCAGCGCATAGGCATTGAGCAAGTACCTAGCTAATAGGATTCTGGTGGTAATAAATGAGGCAGGCCCTACCAACCTTGCATTTATACAGGTGTATGTGCTATCTTCCAATTGTAGAGAGAGGGAAGTAGATGGGGAATATGAATGAGCATCTCAAGGAAATTATAGAGAGATCCCAGGTTAGTAGTGATGGGGGACTAGGTAGAATGCTTCCATAGGGGATGTGAGGGGCGGAAACAAAATATGAGAAATTTAATTACAAATGAAAAACCGCAGGGTGGAGACAGCAGTAATATTTTTCAGAAGGAACAAGTTATGTATAACTAACACATAGTTTAAGCATCATTGTCATTCATGATCATTGTGATACGAGGTGCACATAAAGAAGGAAATATGGGAAGATATCAGATAGAGTAGATCGTTATTGAATAGGATGTTTAAGAATGGTATGAAAAGCTCACACAGTATCCCAGGGGCAAATGTCCCTTCAGACAATAATCAAGTCCAAATGAGATGTAATGTAAGGCTTTAAAGAATTGAAAAAATAAGGGTGAGAAAGTAGTATGGAAGCTCCTGACAGGGACTTGAAAGAGGAATACCAGAAACTTGCAGAGAATAGTGAGAGGAGTAAGTGATTTACATGGGAGATGCAGGCTGCATAAAGGCCTGTTTACACGATTAGTCATTAATACGTACAAGTTAATATCTATTTGTGTGAAATATTTTTGTGGACCGGAACGGAACATGTACGAATGCACTAACCAAATTAGAACAGGTTCAATTTTCCATTCACGCATTCGCACAAGTTCAGTGGTTACACAGTACATTTCGTGTTCATACATTTAGACATTAACTCGTATGGATTAATGTATCGTGTAAACAGCCCTTATGAAGGATAAGAGAGGAAATTAACAGGAATAATCATAGCAGCAGAGAAGTTGAATGGATATGCAGAGAGCAGGGGTATAAAGAAACTGGATCACAAAGTAAATGGTAAGAAAAATGGAAGAGAGAAGGTGGACAAAGAGCTATGCAAAAGGGTTCACTGAAATAATCAATACATTATGGCAAAAAACTAAGATAGGTTTGGTGGAAATAAGTCAATGTGAGGAAATGGAAAAGTTTCAGTAGAAAGGAAGGTACTCTGTACACCAAGGTAAAGTCATTATAAAATAAGGCAATAGCTATGTGAAAAATAAAGGCCAAGAAAGATAAGACTTTATGCAACAAGTTTGGAATACGTGTAGGATCTGTATGACAGCCAGGAAAAGTCCCGCGTTATGAAAAATTAAGGAAAAAGCATTGTATGAAGATAATCCTGAATCAGTGATTTTAAACATGGACAAAAAACCCTACATGATGTGAAGGCAAAGAAGTCGAGTTTGTGGACATAAACCTGACTGAGATTTTGAAGAATTTAGGGAAGGTTGGGAGTAAAACATTATTTGAACTAGTCCACAGTGGGGGTTTTGTCCGGCGGATTTTGAGAAGACAGTTTTAATTCGAGTCGAGTAATTTAATTTTAGTCGAGGAACACAAATTGGCCTAATGCCCAAGGAAAGAATTTCAATGCATCATATATACGAGAAAGGGGTGAAGATTAGTATTTTTGATCATCATAACGAGTTTCGATATGGTATAGGAGGTAAAGAAAGGTATAGTTCACAAATACACACCCACATAATAGATACTACTCAGCTAGATATGGGTGCTTACATACAACTCGTCACCATGTGAAGGTATATAATTTTCATCCTATATTATAATGGTTGATTTAAAATCAAATTCCAATGTTCATCAGTCATTAACATTATTAAACTCTGTTTATAATTCAGCACAAGAAATCCTTCGCAAAACGATTCTCGCCTGTTAAATACTGAAAAAACTGAATCACGTTTGTTTATGCGCAAAATAGCGGGAAAGGATAACTTTTCAGAAGTTTTGATAAAGTGCGATTAAAGACGTCTCGTTCGTTGAAGTCTATGGGGAATAATTTCTATGTTTTGTAGTTTTACAGCGATTAAATTTTGCGAACTTATCTCAGGGTCATTAGATTGGTCAAATCGTGAGTGATCACTATGAAACAAAGTGAAATAAATACTGCAAGCCACTGGATTTCATTACTGAAACGGGAAACCGACTGCCCTATATGGTTTGTATTTTTTGTCAATGCTATGTGAAACGTTTAAATATTTGAGATTCATCGTTTCTTTATTGCTGGATTTTTTTTCTTTAGTTTGCATACGTTGGTGAATCCAGTCACTACAAGTTGTTACCATACATTCTGTCGCACCTGCATTAGTCGGGTGTTGAATGACTCCCGTTCTGTATGCCCCTTATGTAAGAATAAAATCACTCGCAGAGGAACGACAGATAATGCAAGAGTTAAGAGCTTAGTGCAAAGGGTTGACGCTGTGGTGAATGCATTTAAAAATGAGAGTGGCGTTGATGGTAAGTCCAAATAGTCACCATTATTATAGGCACTAATATTAGTCATTATTATTATATCTAATTATCAATTAGAATTTATTAATGTCAATGCCTATTATGGTAGATTTAATTATTGTAGAGTATGGTATAGTAGGTCATTGAAACCTGTACTGTTGAAAATATTTTTGTTTGTTTTATCGACCTCTTGAATAGTTGTCATTTTTTGAAGATATCGGTGTATCCTTTTATAGTGTAAGCCCTATCAATGTTACGGAACCACATAGGCTTAGAGTTGACTTTTTATGTGATATGATAATAAATACTCAGTGCTTTAATCTGAAGGCTGCTTTGGATAGTTATGACTGTGGCTCATCTTAGAAACTGTCATAAGCCTGTGATGCCCCGCATTCAGGCAGGGGTGCCCATTTCCCTAATCGTAATAGCACATTCTCTCCTAAAAGCAGCAACTCCCTCCCACCTGCCGGTTCGTGGTTATAGTATGCATTTTAGAAATCCCCTCATTTGTTTCGCTATGGTACAACTTGTGCCATTCATCCCCAGTGTGAGTAGCTCTGCATTTAGGGAAGGGGCGTCATTCCTTTCCCGAGGGTTGCACTGCGATGATTTTTCTTAGGGTGTACCCTTTAGCTTCCTCTGAATATTAAATGGTGTCCTAAGAAGGGAGTCATAAGAAGAGTAATATAGAAAAGTAACCTTATGGAAATGTTGATGAGAAGACGGAACATCCTAATCGGCTGTATGTTGAGACATGATGAAGACAATTGTTGTGGGACAAGTAGATAGCAAGAATGGAATAAGGAGACGTTGAATAAAATAAATGAAAGAGTTGAAGAAGGATGTGAAAGAGAAGGAATATTTAGATGTGGAAAAATTAGCTTAGAGATTAAAATTATCTTTGGTGGTATGCAGTACCTCTCATCAAAAATGCATCTGAGGTCTGACAATATGTGGTGAAATAAAAATTTACATTGGCAGGGCCACTGTAAGATTACCATCTTTTCAATTTTTCCAGTCATTATGGGGGTGGCAGCCTCCTCCTCTCCACCCTTGCAATTTGCCTCTTGGTTTTATAAAATATTCGGGGTGTATGGTGACCGGGAGAATGGGGAATTCTGCATGAATTTTTAGTCCCTGGTATTACTCATTAATTTTTGCCCCAAACTGGAATTTCAAAATCTTTTATTTCAAATTCATTTCACACATATGTTTGCCAGTTCAACACCCATTTTCTGGCTTTTGTCATAATTTTAATTGAAGTGGCCTAGTAGAATTTTTACGGCTGCATTGTAACGTGAAATGTCAGACGTGTGCCAAGTGAGATTTTCATAAATTAAGTGTAAAATTTCTATTACTGAGTGTAATTTTTTAAATTAGGAAAATTGAAATTTGAAAATTGAAGGAAATAATGCAAAAATATGAAAATATTTGAAAGTATTGATGTGATTTTGAACATTTTAAAGTTTTTATTTATCGCCGTAATCACATAAGACAATAATAATAAGACAATAATCACACATCACATCACATTAACCTGGAATTTTGTAAAATTTCCCTGAAAAATCTGGAATTATACATGATTTTTTTCTGCTCTGATTGCCTGGACACCCTGAGTACATCTTGTTGTTGGCGTGGAGTTCAGTAGTCAGCTGGTCAAGTTATTTCCTCTCCTTGCCGGCTCTTTTCTTTACATCTCTTTTGTAGCTGTTCTTGGTAGTGCTGAATTCATGTGTTCCTGCCCCTACTGTCGGTATCAAAATGATGTGCCGCTGTACTTAGCAAATCTGTAACTGGACTTCAGCGCATGCCATAATAATTAATAATACGCCATTTTTAAGGAAATTTTATTCTCAATTCTGATTTATTTTTTGTTTTATGAAAAATTCAAAAATGTAGACACGCGAGTGCGATGAATGACTCCGCGCACCATAGAATTAGCCATTTTGTCAACTTCATGAACTTTGCAACTCAACCTCAGGAAAACTTGCACGTCTACAACATTCATCTTCCACAATAAGTTGCAAGCATTAATTTAGATTAATAAAATGGCTTTTGCATATTTTTAGAACGCATGTTTTGTTGTAATATAACAAAAATGTTTAAATACTATCTTGTCCTACAGTTTACCCCGAAAGAAAAAATAAAATTGATAAAAACACTTGTTAATTTATTTGCAATTTTCCTATGATCCATAATCTTTAATAATATTGATATTTGTGACTGTTAATAACTTTTATTAACGTCCTGTTGCCAAGCGGGGCTTAGCCGGGCCAGTGCCTGTTACCAGGAAGCCAAGTTTCGTACGCAAGACGTGGCAATGCAGCATTCATTTTTTTTAATGCCCATATATAATCTATACTACATAATAATCATGTACTTTCAGATCATAGAAAAATTGGAAATAAATTAAGAAGTGTTTTTATTAATTTTATTTTTTCTTTCGGGGTAAACTGTAGGACTAGATAGTATTTAAATATTTTTGTCATTTTACTACAAAATATGCATGGGAAAGTTCCCTGGCGCAAGAGATCCAGGTAGCAATAAAAATTTTGGTTAAATGCCTCAGTCGGCGTGCAAACTGTATAAAAATTTTCCCGCACTTGAAGGGTTTAAGTCCAACTGGATGAATTTTCACCACCGAGGGCTAATGTTATTGATTTTCCTCATTGTAAAGTTTCAGAGGACTGCAAGATCTTAAATTTATCACGTAAAATAAGTCGTTAATAAGAAGAAAATTTGTTGTATTATGTGCTTCCTTATCCTCTTGCAATCTATGACTCAGATGACAATATCAAATTTTTCTCTCGCTTATTTCCAGTGAAATGCCACCGTGGGGATACAGCTACTCCATTGAAGATCAGGAAATATGAAGAAAAAGAAAAGGAACGTAAGGGTCAAGAAATTTCTCCTATTGGGGGAGAATGTGCTCCTTCAGATGAAATTACACCTTCAGCTGTGAGATTGGGAAATGAGTCTCAGTTGAACAAAGGCAGGACTATCATTGAGGATAGTGATTTGGCCTCAGCCCTACTAAGTGAAAGCTGTAATGATATAGATCATATGTCCATAAGTCAAAATGTTCAGGCTGATAAACCTTCCACCCGGAGGAAATCATGTGGTGGACTCTCGATGTCTCTAATGAAAAATAAGCCTCAACTCCCAGCTCACACACCTAAATCTCCCGTAAAGAAAGTGAAAGAGTGGCTTGGTATGGGTGAAGGTGTCTCACATTTACCAGATCCCTCCAATGATGCTGCTAAGACACCATTAAATGGAGATTTGGTGACCACTCATCCTGATGATAGACTTAGTTCATCCAACTGGGATGGCAATGGATCTGATAAAGGATCCAGAGGAAAGCAATTTGGCAAGAGAGTTTACGGAAATTCGAGGATGTCAGGGGACTTATTTACTTACCCATCAAAAGAAAGGAGATCAAGAAAACCTATTATCATATCAGATGACGACGATGATGATGGTGTTAACGAGATTCCCACTTCTGATGCTGGAGAAATGATCCCTGACAGTTGTCCTGTGGAAACAAATGACACTTTTGACAAGCTATTGTGTGGCCTAAAACAAAAAACTGGAAACAAGAAGGACCATACTTCAAAGAGTCCTACACCTAAAATTCCCATTCAAGTTCCTGATAGGAATGACATCACATTATTTGAAAGTTTGCCCCTACCAGCTGATAAAGAATCTGGTCGTAAGAAAAATAACTCTTTTTCAATGAAAGAAGAAGAAGAAATATCTCGCAAGTGCGGGTTAGCCAGTGAAAATCGGTTACGTAGGAAAAGAAAGCTTTATTCAGAGGGGGGCATTATTTCTGGTGCTGATAAAAGAGGTCGGACTTCAGCAAGTGATTGTGAGGAAAAGAATGCTCGGAAAGATAATTCAGTACTCCTTGATGAAAGTGATGGTGATAATACGCCAGTTATCGAGGATGATGCCAGTAAACACAGTTCCAACCGATCCCTTGAGAAGTCTCCTGCTACAAAATTAGCTGTCATTCCTGATGTTATTATACAAGCTGAAGGCGATAAAAGCACGCCAAAAGGTGGCAGGAAACGGAATTCAGTAGGAAATGCAACATGTCCCTCACCTGGCTGGTCTCGCCTCAGGAGTGCACACAAGGATTTTGAAATTAAGAAGAAAAGTGCGGCCCTACCTACCTTAAATGTGAGTGGTGGAGACCCTTGTAGTAGTTCATCTACCAAGCAACATTCAGCAAGGAAGTCTACGGAGTCAGCTGAGGATGAATTTCCCATGTCAATACCCTGCATCGATGATGATGAAAGTAGTATTGCTCCTGATTTAAAGAAGCAGAAGGTTAACACATCAAGCATCACCAAGAAATTCAACAATAAAGGCATAAAAAAGAAAGCAGGCCCATCAGCTACAGCTCCTGTTGTTGGTCACAATTCAAGCATATCCTCAACTGTGGCTCAGTCTGTAACTCCCTTGAAAATGGTTGGCTCAAGGCTTTCTTGTCCTAAACAAACCACTGGTTCGCCTTCATCAAAACCATCTTGTGTCTTCCTTCAAACATCAGAAAAGACTCTTAAGGAGACCTCTCCATTGAAAGAGAGTGCACCAGGCATGCCCACAAGTTGTATGTCACCGAAAAATGCAGCAATATTGGAGACCCCTCAACTTGTTGAATCTTCTCCTGCAAAAAGTCATCCTGGAATTGGTGTTGAGAATGTTGTAGAACAAGGAAAAGCCACACCTGTCTCTTTTAATAAGGGTTCAAAGTTAGCAGTGCCTGAACAAGTTCCATTGTCGCTGAAATCCCAGTCAAGCCCAACTTCTAAACTTCCGTCAACTCCTGTTAAAGTCACATCTGTAGGAAATGTGTCGGAAGTTGGAGGACTTGAAGAATGCCCTGTTCCTGTTAACAAAATCACTCCCTCAAAAATGAGGGAGGAATCCCAAATTATCATCTCACCATCAGTAGAAAAGGTCAAAGGATATTTAGAGGTATCCTTTGAGGACAGGGAAAATGAAGTTGAAAGTTCCTTTTCAACTCATAGAAGAACTAGTAATCGTTTGAGTATTACTGGTTTGAATCACAATACCAGTGTTAGATCTCCTAGGAAGAGTCAGAAAACTACAATCCCAGTTTTGTCAGAAAGGAAAACATTTTCTTTAGAAACTAGCACTGAAGACTTGAGTGATCTTGCTCATCTAAGAGAGTCAACAGAAGATCAACTGAAAGGTTTTAAGACGAGTGACGCTGTAGAACCACCAGCTATTGTGCATGATTGCCTCAGAAATAGATCATTTGATCAAGAGAATAAAGTTAATACTGGAGTGGCTGTTAATAAAAGTATCAATAGGCTGAGTATGGATGTGGGGAGGGAAAATTGTTCCAAGCACATTTCTCCAGCGTCAGTTGAGGAGTCAGGAAAAAAAAATAGCATTCATAAAAAGCCCAAGTTGTGTGTACCTGTGATCAAAATGGGGCCCTTAACCAAGAAAGGGCCCAACTCCAGGCGAAGGGTGAAATTCTATGTTTTGGGGAATATGAGGCGATGTTATGGTGCCATTAAGACATCAGAAGTTGGCGTGGCTACGGGGCCCTGTAGCCTTCAGATCAAGTAAGTACTTAATCTTTTATTAGCTCTCCTCTTGAAAATTTAATTTTAACAAATCTCAAAAATTTCATTCATTTGACATAGGATTTCATGTAGCTGGCATTCATGAGAGTTCATTTCAAATATCTTTGTGACGGAGAGGCAGGCCTAAGTTTTTTGGGGGTGATTGGGGAAGGGCATGTGACTTCCTGAAAACCTACCAAAATGCTGTAGGCAGACCATAGCCTCTGGGAAATTCAGACCTCCGTAATGTACACTTCATGAGTAAGTTAGCTGTGTTGCCCAGTGGGAGAGGGTTTGTGAGACAGTCTTTCATTTCCATTCACTGAGTAAGTCTTCTGAGAAATTGTGATAACGCCCGCCTCTCTTTTCTCTCCCCATCCCACATCCCTAGTGTCGTAAGTCCCACCTCCTGCCATGACACAGCTTGAAACATTGCGCGACTGGGCTTGTTGCAAAAGATATTAGAAATGGATCATTGGAACTGTGCATTAAGTAACATTTTGTGTCCTAATAGGTCATTTCACCCTAAAAAATATCTTTTTAGATCAGAGGAATTGTTTTGTATGGTTGTGTGAACTTGGATTAGATGCTTTTGTTTCAACCTGAAGTTGATGATGTGTTTCATTTCAGGTTGCCTGAGGTGCCGAAAGAAGCTTTGGGGAAATGTGTTGATGTTGGAGTGCAAACCATTTTCTCACCAGAAAAATCAGAATCAGTTCCGTTGATGGAGAAGGGTAATGAAGAGGTTGAAAGTGATAATTTTGACAGATCATTCTTAGTTTCACCGCTTCCCAATACCATCGATGAGAATTATAACTCCGTAGAGAAAATCCAGGGTAGGGAGGCTGGGCTTATTGGTGAAGTAAAAGGCACACAGTTTGTCTGTAGCAGAGATGGTTCAGTTAGTCCCATATTTAGTATGACCCATGTTGACATGAACAAGGGATTTTCTGGGTTTGAGAAAAGCGGCCGTAAGTTGATGCCTCAGGAGAGTGCCAGAATAGTGGATCAAGATATACCCTATTCCGTTGCTGATTGCTCTTTGGAGCTTATTCCTGATACTGAGCTTTCGGGTTTGAAAGTTAAAGGAGTGCAAAGCTCTATCCACCAACGGTCTCATCGAAAGGGGAAGCCACTTCGTCGAAATTGGAGTGCCAAAAGTGCAGTATGCCAGCTTTTCTCAAACAATGGAAGTGAACCATCTCAGGGAGAAATGGCTCTTCCACTGGCATGCACTCAAATCTCAAAGCCACCAGAGGATCCCAAGGCGGAAGTGTCTGAGTCGAAGGAAAAAGAGTTAGTAGTGTCCCTGTCTTCTGACTCAACCAGTGACCACGAAGGTGAAGAAATAGCAAAGAACTTGAGGAAAATGAGAGGCACAAAGGCACATAGAAAAGGCAAACTAGATGGTGGTAGTCAAAATCGCAAGTTTTCCCCCATAAGGGAAGAAAGTATACCTAAAGATTTTGGTGAGGACAGTATTGCACATTATGGAGAAGATTTAGACAGTGAAGAGATGGACAAGAAACTGAAGCTAATTATGGCCAATATTGATGCCGACATGAATATTAGAAAGGGTAAGAATAAAAGTGATGATGATAATGTAGTCTCATTGAAAGATGATAGTGAAAAAGACATAATGGAGGTTCCCATTGGTAGCGAACCCATCTGTCCATCTGTCGCACCTGAAACTAATTCCATTCCACTTACGTGTGTGGCAGAGAGTGAATCTGAGCACGAGGAGGAGGGCAACAACGATGAGGTGAGTTAGTTTTTTTTGACTTCACGTACCCAAGAATTCTTCTATTTGTATGGAAGAGTCTGTTCAGATTGTAATCCTAACGCAATGACGTCTAAATGTACGCTCTTCCCTCAGCCAACAATTTGTGGGGTAACCAAGGTTAGGTCAAGCTTGTAGTGTTTCATTAAGGCCTGTGCACCAATGACACGGGAAAATGATCCATGCCACATCGTTAACGTAGAGTAAGGTCAAAATGAGATTTTCAATTGCCAAAAATTTACTTAGTGCTATGTTGCAAACCCATTATATATTTCATCTTCATAACATTTGAAGATTAGTTGATAGTCATGCGGTGTCGAAGGTGGCACATTGCTGCACTTAGTAAATAATATGCCTGGATGCCTCTGTTTAAGAGTTATCCACTTGGCGTGTAGATTTCAATTCAAACTTCCCATATTGAAGATTTTTGGTCACAAACTGCCCTAAATGACTTCTATCTTGTGCTTATGGATAGAAATATGCAGTAGCATTTTCTAGTAATTTATTAATATTTGTGGGGTTGTTCCCAGAAAGAACATTTATATCAAACTGTATATTTCAAAGTCCATTTTTTAGATCCCTTCAATTTCAAATTAACGATGTTATACTGTATGTAGATTCTTGTTGACAGCTTGTTTAGATAAGTACTTCACATGCTTTGACTCTGCTGTGTTAAGTAATTTAATAATGTTCAACTTTCCCTACATTTAAAACAATCCTAATTGACTGAAAAACCATGCATATGGCATAAAATTCTTGGCTGGTAACCAAATTTGTAGTTAATTAATCTATTGTGAAGTTGTTGCCTTTTAAGCAAAGATGTCCAAAAATTCAAGTGCTCAAGTCATCCAAGAATTCTTCAAGAATCCTTGCTGTTATGTCATCACAAGCATGCTGGCACTATGCCTACTTGATTATTTAAATATGAGCCAGTATAAGTCTATCTGTTGATACATCATTGAAGTTTTTTTTTGCATCCCTGTTTGTGAATAATTTCTATGACTATCGTGACACTCATTGTGTCATAAATAAGAACTATGTATCTGAGATGTGAAGTGACAGTCATGATCATATCTTTAGAAATACATGCATTCATAATTTGTATTAGAAAATATTAATTATATTGTCATTTACCACTGTCTCATTCATTGTAGGAGAAGAAAAATGAGACAAAATTGGAGGAAGATATTTTGAAAGATGATGAAGTGCCATTGGCTAAAGATTGCAGTGGCGAGGAGTCAGATTTTTTCATCGAAGGAAGCCAAAAGGAAGTTGAAACAGTGGAAAAGTAAGTAATGAAGTATTTACATGTAAGAAATGGTTTCTAGTTAACGTATGAACTTTAGTATTATTTAAGTACATTTAATTTTCCTTTTACAGTAGAATTAGTTAAAGTTAGGTAACAATAAAAACATAATATGTGTCAGTGTGTAAGTTTCTAAAGTGAGGAAAGAGCACCTCGGAGAAGGTTCATAAAAGGCCCCTAATATTTCTACCCAACGTTTCTCAGTTCAATGAATTTTACAATATTTATTTCAATATCATTTAAAATATCTGCCATCTGGAATGGCTGAGCATAATTCTTAGAGGCTTATGCCATGATTTTAATGAAGTTTAATACATAAAACATACATTTCTTCTAATTTTTGTCATTCTTTTCAGGCCAGTAGTGGTGAAGAAACCGCCAATGTCTCTGGTTACGAGTGGTCTACCAATGAGTGATGTGATGCAAGTGAAGCGAATGGTGCAAATGTTCAATCTCCAGTTTTCACCAAAGTTTTGTGCTGAGGGAAATTCGTTTAATGCTCCGCGGACCACTCACGTTGTAACTAAAACTGACGAGGCTGGAAAAACAGGCTGTACTTTCAAGTACCTTTGTGGCGTTGTCACTGGCTGTTGGATTGTATCCATTCAGTGGGTCAATGACTGCTTAAAAGTTGGCAAACTGTTGGATGAGGTTGGTAGTTTTTGTTGGCTTTGGTAGTTGGTAGCTCTTATTGGCGTTATTCATGGTCCAACCTTAATTTAGCGTGGCTGTTCATGTCTTTTAGCTTCTCATATTTGTGCATAATCTTATTTCATACTGTCATTTTGTAGTTAATTTTTCCTACCAGTGGTCTGTGGATGGATAATATAAAGCCATCAATACTGTCAATATTATGAGTGAACAATTACATACTTCATTCTCCTAAAAATTCTATGAATTTATTGGTATAGAAATTGCTATGGTAAAACTACATTGTTGATAGGAGTTCTTTATGAAGGAGCATCTCTTTGGAAGACCCAGAGGGATCGGTGCCTGCAATTACCCTTGCAAATTTGTATTCTCAATGCATTTATCTAGAACTGAGGAGTGTATTTCTAATGATTTTAGTCTTTGTAATGTTTATTTCCATCAAGCATTAATGACATTTATTTCATTTTCTTTATTGAAAAAAATTGGTAATCTGATGCGAGGAGAATGACCGTTTTGGCCAAAGTAATTGATTTTTGTAAAGTTATCTCCCTTAGATGTATTTGTTGATTATCATTATACTATTAAGATTATTATTATTATTTTTTATGTGTCTCTGGTTTCATAATCTGTGAAGTATCTTTCTAATGGACTTTGATTAACCTATGTGCCATTACTTCTAGGCCCCATATGAAGCCCTGGATGATTCTGGCCACTCTGGACCCTTCATGGCTAGGAATTCAACCACCAAACTTTTCAAGGATCTTCAGTTTTATTGTCAGGAGCCCATCTTGGATACAATTGGACAAATGGAGGTACTATTTGTGATAGTTTTCGTTATTGTAATTTGCAAAAGTGTTTTTCTCATATATATTATTAACGTTATTTTTTATCAGAAAATGACTGTGAATATGTAATTTTGTAACTATTTTAATTTTATAACTTAAGTCTTTTTTTAGTGTTTTTTTTTCTCCAATGTCTTTTTCTGAGCAAGTGTTTCATTGAAAATAATGCAGTTATAATTCATATTCTTAAAGGCAATTTTGAGGTTAATCTCGAAAATCTGTGCATCACTTCTTAACTCAAATTTTGCATGAATTTACCAATTTCTTGTCCTTTCCTCTTTTGAAAATACGGGGTTACATATTTATTCTTTGTAGTTCTCACACTCATGTCTATACTGTTCTTGATTGCAGGAGATAATAGAGTTGGGAGGCGGAAAAGTAGTAGCTAGCTTGGAGGAGTTCTCTGGAAAGAAAGGACAGCAGCTTGTTGTAGTGGATGCATCTGCAAATGAAAATCAAGAGTTCTTTTCCCGTGAGTTACATATTTTGCTTGTTGGATCACTCCTAATTTTTCTGTTTTTTTTTTCATTCTTGAGTGCTTTCCTCAAGACACTGCTCAACTATAGTTGCACTACTTGAAAGGGGTGAATAATAGGTAATAATAGCACTTTAAGTATTGTGTTAAGAACCATGGGCATACCCAGCGAGGGGGGGAGGGCAGCTGCCCCCCCCTAGAAGGAAAGAGTCTTTAAGCAAAATCAGTACTGAATTGAAACGAAAGCATTCAACAAATTTTCTTTAAACCCACGAAAAATGATATGTATCTGTACAAGATTTGTATAAAAAAAACTATTTTTTCAGGGAAATAATCTCATAAACAAATGCCGCAACTTGGTTTGCCCCCCCTTAGACCATGGCTTGCCCCCCCTAGTTATGATCCTGGGTACGCCCTTGTTAACACTTTCAATGCTGACCATGTAAAACTCAAAATCATCCCCCTGTGCGGCTTCCGTTTTTTAATGCAAAATGTATGCAGTGATGCCAAAAGAGCTGGGAAAAATAATGAAAAAAATTTCTTGGCTCTAATTTGTTAGCTATGAATTTTTTTATTTATGACGTGATATCATGTCAGCCGCACAGTGGGATGGACACGTGATGCGGGTTGCCTAAGGTCTGCTTTTTCCCCGTGCCACCGCTTTCTTTCAATTTTTTTTCTGCGCGATGCATCCAAAAAAATATGAGGAAAATGAATTTGTAATGTTCTACTGGTATCGCCATTGGTATTTTTCCACTGCCATAGGAAAGTTTTGGTTCAGATGGATGTAATGCAAATTATAAGTACGAGGAATCGCCGTGACCAGCTGTTTGATTGGGATGGTAGTTCCACGCAAGATATTTCGGCATATTCTTTGTACAAATTAACCTAAGTATCGGGGTAGGGTTCTAGAATATTGAATTATTTCTACGTTTTCTTCTCAAGCCACTATTCTTGTCACAAATTTCTTGACTCATTTCTTGTTTTCAGCTCCAATACGAGCACCTGTAAGCATCAGATATTTAACAAAAATGGTTTTCACGTACCATTATTCCCTTTGCTGCAGGTGCTTGAGATGGGCGGCACTCCGCTTTCGAGATTATTTTCCGACGGTGTATTAGGGTGTCTCTTGATGTGCACCACTCCTGCCGACTGTTCTAAAGTTGGAGGGGGTATGGAGATGAAGCGCGGGGTTATGGTAAGATTTAGTCATTCCGTTTGTAAGAACTAGGAATATAGCTTTCTTGGGAGTACCATCGGCACATCAAAAAGATGGGGAAAGTATAAGGAAAGACGTGTTCCTTTTGGGTCATTGGGGTAGAGACTCCGGTGCCTAAATAAAAATGGATGTGGAAACAGAAAGAATCAACCTATAACTTCCTCAGTATTATCTTCTGAAATCAAGCCAATAACATATTTTTGTAATGTGATGTACCAGAGTTAAAAATTAATGCATAAAAACTGGAAATTATAGTATTTGCAAGTAAACATCTTTCGAGAAATCTTCTTTTAGGCCATGTATCGCGGATCTTATTGCGAGTATTCTTTGTAAAACTGAAAATGATGTAAATTTTTATGGCAATAATAATAATATTTTTTTCATTTGGTGCATAATAATATCAATTCGAGTTAACCATTCAATAATATGTATTGCTAGGAATAGATTTGCAGCATCTATGCCCCTATTACGATTACCAAAAGCAGTGATGACATTTTCTTTCTAATTACACGAGGAAAGACTTATTTCATCGTGCCTGGAAATCTCTAGTTGCTTCTTATTTATGTAAGAGCCCTAGTCTATTGAAAAAAGGAATCACATGCCACGAAAAAATATAATGTTTGCCCAAAACAAATTCAATACAATCGAAATGATGACCATTTTCATATTACAGTAGAACCTGTTTAGTACGTTTCTGAAGGGACCACAAAAAATGAACGTACTAACCAGGAAAACGTACTAACGAGGAAAGTAATAAATAATAGCAGTCGGGGTTATTGCAATCTGTGGAAAAGACGTCATAATTACAATTACTATCGGTAGTTCTCGTAGGATCGCCTTCCTGAACTCTTTTCACCTTTAAAATAAAGAAAATGGGCGCTACATTGAAAAACAATACCATGTGAATAAAAATCGCAATTTTTCATAGATTTCCCGAAGACGACTCCATGATTACGGCGTCTATCTCCCGTGATTTATCCTATATGTATTTACAGAACGAGGACGAGTGAAGCCCAGACAAGCGAAGACAAGTTATTTTTCTTTCTCACAGCGTACTCGGATAATATAAAAACAACCCGGAGTAAGTCAACTGGTTCTTTAAGCATCATAAAAATTGGGCAAAATTATATTGACTTTAAAATTACGGCAACAGCCGTCGGCATTCGCTTCTGGAATATCATATCGATTGTTAAATTGATCGATATATCGACTGATGACACACAAGATTATTAGATTACGACGTAATTACAAGAGAATTTTATATTAAACAGTTGAAATTTACTTTCAAAATTTGTCTAATGTCGTCTGCTTTCGTTCCGAGATCAAGTATTTGTAAGCTAAGCTTCGCGTGGAGATCCAGAGAATCGTCTGCTCCCGCAACAGTAGTCAAGTAAATACGCACGACGTCAAGTTTATGGAGCAGTACTGCTTTAGATAATGTGGGAATTGTCTAAGACCGTTAAGACTCATATCTTCATCATGATAGCTCGTGCATTAGCAACAATTGCCCACTCACGAACATTATGCGCAGCAGTGGGCACTCCCAAGCGCTCCAAAGGCAACAGAAGGTGAGGAGCTCGGGGTGGGGAAAATTGGGGCTTCTTATTGGCTGTAGTTTATTATAGTCAGACATTCCCGGAAAATGGCCGCATTTTATTATTCAGCACGTCACAAGAATTCAGAAATGCCTTTGGATAAATTACGGTCGAAGAAAGAGATGTGGAATGAATGGAAGAATGTTAATTAATAATAATAAATTAAATCTTGAATTCAGAGGTTTGCGACCTTTGAGAAGATACTAGAGAACGAATTGCGGGTTGCGTCGCCGCTAGGAATTGAGCGTACTAACCAGGAAAGCGCATTTTTTTTCAAACGTACTAACCAAATACTTTTACCTGTATTTTGTTCGGGTGGTACCGGGACCGAGAGAAATCGCCATACTAAGGAGGAAAACTTACTAAGGAGGAACGTACTAACCAAGTTCCACTGTATACTTATATTATATACAATTACGTACATTCATGTATGTTTTACCAATGTAGGAAATACCTCGCTCATAAATTTTATAACAATATATTTTATTTATAATACTATTTACAGTATGTGATACTAAAATATATACTACTAAATATGATACTTAAATATAATACTATTTATGCCTTCTTATGAAAGGGAGAAAAGCACTCGGGACAGTGGAGGAGAATCCGTACAGCCAGTGTAGATATATGCAGTCTCTTTCGTACGCCCAAGAGTGCTTGTACTGCAATAGTTCTTGCACTTGCACCGTCGATACTTCTTTCTGCTACCTTCCTCTTGGATGAGTTCAGGAAAGTGAGATTGAGATATTGATGGTAAAAGTGGCTTGGGATAAGGAATGTAGTATGGAAGGTTTAAGGATCTACTGACAGAAAGACGGAATTTATAAAAGGAAATCTTTTCGTCGGGTTCACGATAAATGAAAAAGTGTGCACAGCTTTTGGGAAGGAATTATTAGTGAATCAATCAAGTGAATTGAAATGAATCTAAAAGGGACAAATTTTTTGCGGACGGAGCAAATCATCATGCTCGGAATCGTTTGGACCGGCGTTCGGTGAAAAATGGAGGGCTTGAAGAATGCTAAAGAATAAATCACGACTCAAGTATTTCAGAAAGCAACGCAGTTCAAACAAGATATCAATGCTCTATTAGTCGGATATATTGTTCATAGGAATACTTGTGAAATATGCCTATGAAAAATGCCTATGGAGGTAAAAAAAACTCTTCATAGGTCAAATGTTTCCAATTCCTAACATTTCCTTTCGGAGATAATAAGAAAGTATGTCTGTATTCGAAAGAGGGTGTCTGGGAAGAGGAGACGCAACAAACAATTGAATCGTTGGAAGGGGGTGGAGTGGTGAGAGTTTTCTGTCACTGAACTTTAGGTCCACCGCAAAGGACGTTTGGATGGAGAAGGACTGACGGTATAGTTTGAGGGTTCAGAGAAAGAATAGGACAAAGGGGATGGGCCAGGGATTGACATAAAGGGATCGGGCATAGAAGGAGGCAACCGAATACCTGACTGTGAGGGGTTCATCCTCCTCTCCACCCTCCTCATTGCTAATTTCTAACTCGGAGTCTTCAGAGAATGCCAGTTCCCCACTCTCTTCCTGGAGCTCCCGCAATTCCTCCTCCGTGTACATTCACCTAGAGAAGGTAGAGAGCTCGGAAGGAAATGTTTGTATCCTTGCAGAGGTTTCCTCCCTCGATGTTGATGGCTGCGGGTCCTGATGTGAGGTCGAAGACTGCTGATCATCGGCAGAGGCTGATGAATAGGGAATTTCACCTCTTTCAGGTGGCATTGACTCCCTGCCAGCATGCAATATTTTCCATTTTACTCCTCGCTGCCATACCTTATGCAATAAATACATTCTATATTTTTGTAAAAATTCCGATTAATAACAGGATCAAAATAAACACTCTCGGTGAAATAGGCCAAAGCTAAAATGCTACAAACAGCTTTACTGATGTAAAACTATCTATAGAAATTAAATATTTACAATGGTGAGACTAAGAATTGAGAGAACCCATTAGCCATTGATTTCACAGTTACCGAGAAAGTTAAAGCAGTTTTATAAAGCAACTCCTAAGAATCACTCCTTCGCCAAGCCATGGGATAATGTGCGAACAGTTATTTGGAATTATATTAAGAATGTTTATGGGTGCATAATATACACATATCAACAATAAATGTTATAAATAACTTACACTTTTTCCGTAAACAACTATCTTCACTCTCGTAATATTTCCGCTTGTAGATCCCCTCACTGCTCAGGAGTTACACTGACAAACAAAAGAATGGTGCCAAAGGTAGAAATATGTTACATTGCATAGATAAAAGGTAATGGCAGTTTCAAATTTACATTAAAGTTTAACTAATCACAGAACTTCATGTATAAATTAAATAAAACATATTAACATCAGACAATATAGGTTCGATAAATACTAGGCTCGCATGAAGAAAAAAAGGAAGGATGGAAAAAATATTTATATTCTCACTAAACATTATAAAAACGGAATATAAAATTAATGAACACACCTAATTAAGTTCCAGATAATAAATACATATGATTTGTAAAATTAAACTCAAATAAAATTTGTCATACTCACGCATTAATAGAAAGAAATAAAAATAATAATATACAATAAAAGGAAAAATGAAAAGAAATTGGCTTACCTCAAGATAAAAGAAAAAAAAATTCTCCCGATCCTCCCAGGAAAGATTGAGTGAAACAGTCTACACTAATGAGCTGCTAGATCCCTGCTGAGCAACTTAGAGGCGTAAAATGTCATGATAGAACTGAACCGAGCTCTTACAGAGGGCCGGTACCCTCGGGGTACGCATGACGTGATATCACGTCATCAGCACCAGGGGATAGCGCACCATGACGTGATATCACGTGATGCCGCACTCAAGGTGTTAAGAACATCAAAATTTGTCTTGATTTTAATGTTAAAAATGTTACGGTTTTATAAGAAGTAATATTTTTTTAAACCTAATTTTTTCATATTTAGACAAAAATGATGTATATTTTATTCATTTTCTTAATCCCAGGAATGTGTCAACGTGGTATAGCTGTGGTCACGTCAGAATGGATTGTGGAGAGCATCGGGCAGTATAAACTGCAGCCGTTGGTGGGTTATGTGGTGAATTTGAATTCTAATCTGACATCATATTCTCAGCATCGTGAGGCACTTTTGGCAATGGGATATAATGAAGATATTCTCGGCACCGAGGAAGATCAGATGGCTTTTATGAGAGATGATGATGATGATGATGAAGATATCGAGTCATGTACAGAAGATGCAATATGATTTTGAGAGAATATGAGCTGAAGTCTTTTTGCTTGTTTAATAAGTTACCTAGAATCAAGTAAATAGGTACTCCATTTATATCTTTTTGTAAAAACAATGTATAATATTAAAGCATGTATTTTTGTGATTATGTATTCCATCAACACACATTATGTAGAAAAGTTTTCATTTATGTCTGTCTTCTCATTCTGTTTCTATTATACAAATGCTAACATCACTATTTTGTAAGAGTTTTGTGTTATGAAAATTTATGTATATTTTTATGAATAATGATGGAAATTTTTTCTAATTAAAATAGTTTACTTTAATTTTTCTGTGTACAGTCAATTGCATAATGAAGCTATCAGGGTTTGAAGTGAGATAAAGTAAAAAATTGTTATTAAACCAGGTATGTTAGTAGGAATGACAGGGGGGTTTCCCAACCCCTATCCCCATTAATCCACCTGTGGTTACTGCAAGAGTAGTTTGGGAGGCTGAGTGGGCATGAATGAGTGGAGAATGAACATATTGAAGTTCATTGTGATTGATTAGTAAATGGAGATGGAACAGGCACATTTACATTTCAAGAAACTGGAATACTTCACACACTGTTTATAACAATTATTACTTTTGCAAATTCATCGTCAATATGCAGACATATTTCTCTGCCAATCTATCGATGCATGTATCAATTAACTTGCAAAATTTCGTAACTCAATTTCCAAGTGCCATCTTCGCTTTATATATTGCATATCTCTCATGGCGTAATCGAAATATTTATATGTCCTTGCAATGCTGATGTGTCTTGAAGAATCAAAATATGCCTTGGGAAATTAGTTTTTTTTTCAATGGCGTTTGCCCTGCTCTTGAAGTTCTCCCTTGACCCTCCAGGTGAGGGATGTTAAAATATCTTTTCCGGGGAGAGAGACAGGAGGAGCTGGAGAGACGTCGTCTTGATGCCTCGTCGCGGGTCCCCAAAAGAGAGTCCACATTTTACCCGAGGAGTGGCATAGCCAGGAATTTCGTTCGGGGGGTCAAAAAGCAGGGGGGGGAAATTTTTGAAAAACGGTGTACTAAGAGGGCTTTAAACTAATTTCATCACTTCTCGTAATCGAAAAAACTTCATTTGTTAAAGATATATTTTGTAAATTCATGACTTCTCAATATTTTGTTTTCTTTTATGAAGAAAAATAATTTTGTTTTCATATTTCGGGGGGGTCCGAATCCCCCCCTGGCTATGCCGCTGTACCCAAGTAGAGGATGACACAGCCGCTGTCGGCCCTTGTCGACATCCAGCATAATCGCCTCCTTCATCAGCTTCCAAGAGTGTAGGGGTGGTAAAGTTTTGCGCTTCTTCAGAAGAAGTTGGTAAATATTTTGTGGGCGAAAAGATTTTTTAAGGATATTTTTTATCCCGTAATGTTATCAGTTCTTTGCCCGAGCCTTGTGATTTTAATTTTTCATATTAAAAAATGCTAATTTACATAATTTTTTCCGAAGTATGATCGGGTGTTCTCCCGGCGTATTGCATCATGGAAGGATATTCGGATTCCCCTCCGGGTTAATCTTTGCAATAGCTGTCTGAAGTGTAGCTCCACTCTCAGTTCATCCGAGTTCCGAAACGTCGGCAACTGTGAAACCATTAACCCGTTGATGAAACCCAATTTTTTATTAAAGTATTCTACGGATTAAGGTAGGTTTCCAGTGTGTCTTTCGGAAGTATTCTGGAAGCCTCCACATCACGTGTATAGGCGGATTTAGGAGGGGGGCACAAAATATACAAATTTTTTAATGCAGTTATCATTACGTTCGTTTTGTTTTGTGTATTTCGGAGCCTCCATCTTTTAATTTCATTTTAAAATTTTATTCCTTCCTCTCCCTCGTTTACCTGACATCATACCCTCTAACACTGTTTTCAACACCTTCTCCCGGCTAAGTAGGTATCTATTCTCTCCTGTGAAAACCGAATAGCCTAAGGTATAATTTTTCCCCTTGTCTATCCTATGTCTGTGATACTACTTTCACTTTATTTAGGTGACGGTCTCTTTGATGTTATATTTGATTTCTCGAGTGTTGTCGACGCTGGTTTTTGAGCTTATCTTTGAAGAAGAATAGACGGGAAGATAGAATGGTTAAAGTTTCTTTGAAGAAGTAAAAGTGACCGCGAGTTGTGACCCGCTTAAGAAACGATAACCATTATGAGAACCTTCGCCATAGCTTGAGGTCTTATGAATGAAATATTACAAATAGGTTCTTCTTTTAATTGGAAAATCAATTGCTCTGGCATGACGAGTATCTTATGATTTCATTTGTTTGAAAGATATTATGTTGATGTTTTGTCCTGCTGTCATAATGATTTATAATGGCGCGAGTTCATGATACCGTTTATGATTGTATCTGCTGAGCCGTCCCTCACTGTGAGGGTGTCGGTAGAACGCGGGTAGTGTAATCCTCCTCCACGCTACCGGGCAAGACACCGGTCAAAAGGGGCTATGATACCCGAGGTCAAATGGGCCCCATATATATACATAAATCGGTGTTGCCCCGCGAGCACGGGCCATTTTTGTTGTGGTGACGATCTCGTCGAGTGTTCGACGCTGAAGGAGCTGCTCACGAGAGACGGACCTACGGCACTGTCTTGAAGACCCACGATACCTCCACAGCCAAGGTAACAACTTATCCAAACTCCCTGTCTTCCCTTATCTCTCGAGGGTGGTTGCTTTCCTCGAGCTGGTCACAATTCGTGGTGTATTCATTTACGACCGTTCTTTTTTTCTTTATACATTCTATTTGTTTTTTCAATTGGGTTTTCTCTCCACCTTTTACCTAAACGCCACTGCATTCCCCGGGCCTGTACGCACATTTCCATACTTACCAATAACATGTCATTACGTTTACAAGTGATTTATCGCTTACTCCCTGAATTTTCCAGAATATAGCAGCATCTTTCAAAATGAGTTGCATGATTTAGTTTTCTAGTCGTATTTTTTATTCCTCATGAATGGGACTGGGAGTATTCACCTATATAGCCGCCTAACAGGCGTGTATCAGGGGGTGTCAGTACACCAGCCGTTACACATTAAAGGAAATGCTCTAACGAAATTACGACTAGCATTTATTAAAGTCACAGTCTACCATTTAACTATGCAAACCAACTTTCCGGAGATCGGGTTGGTGTGGTGGTTAAGAGTTCTGGCTTCCCACTCCGTGGGCTCGGGTTCAAATGACGACGATGGCGATTTTTCGGGACTCCTCGAGTGCTTTGTGATGGGCACTTCTTGCACAGCACTCCGCCCGTCGGATGGGACGTTAAGCCGTGGTCCCTTTGGCACCTATGTCAAGAGCCGATGGGGCTACGTTGTTCAGGGAAAGGAACTGCTGACCACCTACCCGGAATGCGTGATATTCACACATCTGTGGCTTAATCTCGGGCGAGCACTACTCTCATCCAACCAAACCTACCTTCGGGTCAGTGGGGTGGCCAGGAATTTCGTTCGGGGGGTATCCAAAACCGGGGGGGGGGGGGAATATTTTAAAAACAGGATACCAAGCAGAAGGTTTTAAACTAATTTTAACTGTTCATAATCGAAAAAACTTCATTTTCAAGGAAATATTTGTAAATTCATGATTTTTCAATACTTTGTTTTCTTGTATGAAGCCATGTAATTGTGTTTTTATATTTCGGGGAGAAGGGGGAGGGAGTTCGAACCCCCTAGCCCCCCCCCCCCCCCGTCTCTACGCCTAGAACCCCCGTCTCTACGCAACTGCTTCGGGTTGAATTACTGAGTGCGTGAGAAGTTTCTCTCGGGCACAGCACCATTGGAATGGCCTTATACCCCGAAATAAGCTTATCACACTCTGCGAAGCCCGAGAGAAATTCGGCAATGAATACACCCGTTTTATCTCCACCGTTCCTTTCCTTTCACTTGCGCGCAAATGAACTCGCCCCAAAATTCATCTCTCTTTCCCTCCGCATGGTGTTTGCTGCGAAGGGACTCGCCCCATGGGCGGCGGAGCGCTGTTTAGAGTCATGGGAGGTGGTGGTGTTTGGTGCGTGGTGGTGCGTACGGAGGCGACTAAACGCGTGTGGAAAGGGGGGCACCATAAAAGTTTGGAAGCGACGCGGTCATCAGCAGTTTTGCTGCTGTGTACAAGGGGGGAAAGAATGGACACAGAGGGGGAGTGGACAAAATATTGCAGAAATTGGTAACGATGACATTGTTAGGGGAGCCGGTCAGTGTTCTGGGTAGTTTGGTGGGGGCGGTGGTGATCCGGGGGTACTTGATATTTTTTTATTTATTTTTAGGGATACCGGAGCGGAAGATAGCAGGGTGTGTGGACCAGAAGGGGCGGGGGAGGGCCGAAGGGGATGGAGTGGGAGAATAGATGGAGAGTGGAGGGGCGCGGTGGATATCGAGTACGACTTATAGGCCGCACTTTAGTGGACAGATAGTGGCCGCTGCCTGCTGAAGTTGTATTCCGAAAGAAATTATAGAACGTGAATCCTAGCACAGAGTAATTTACCGTAATAATTTAAGTGACTTAAGTAATAACTGAGTAACAAAATGGTCCTAGATTGCGCGATTAACACAAAATAATCGGGTTGCTGGAGAATGTTAACCCCCTCCACTTCAATTTATTTTCTAAATATCGTACTCCGATTCTCTATTTAATTTTTCTATGGTTCTTTTTAAATGGAGTGGTAATTTACCGTAATAATTTAAGTAACAGAATTAATAACAGAGTAAGAATATGGTCCTGAATTGTGCGATTAACACAAAATAATTGGGCAGCTGGAGAATGTTAACCCCTTCAATTTATTTTTTTAAATGTCGTGCTCCGATTCTCCACTTATTTTTTATTGGTTCTTTTTTAATGGAATGGTATGTAATGAAATGATATTTTGTAGTTTGTAATCAATATAGAGCAGAGAAATGAAAAGTGATTACTATTTCATATTGTAAAGTATCAAGTTCAATACTTCGCAAAACCCAGCTAACGTTACTCGTATAAAATCATTTTATTACTTCCTATCCATCATATTTCATTAAAGATGATTTTTTTGTGTAAATTATGGGTGTTTTAACATAGCTAAACTCACTAAATATTTATAGTGTTCCCCTTGATGGTGCTAAAATTGCGGAAATCTGATGACAAGCTCCACTCGTCATTACGCGATTTGGCATCGTAGATTCATGAGGAGCTAGACCCGTCATTTCAGCACAAGGGGTTAAAAAAGTGGTCATGAAACAATTGAAAGTGTTGAACTCGGAATACCATTTTTGGTTTGCGTCCCAGCCATTCGTTTGTTTAGTGTTTATTTTCAAGTTTTCGTTTATTCTCCGCTACGAGGAAACGCAGCAGCCATATTGCCGAGATTTCTTTTGCACCCAATTTTTCGTACAAACTTAAAGCTATTGTGCATTTCGATATGCCTGTGGCCTCAACTATATCGCGCACTTTAATTTGTCTTACACTTAAAACTATATCGTGGATTTTGTCAATCATTTCGAGGGTAGACACTTTCACAGGGCATCCGGAACGAATTTATTTCGGCGATAACCCTTTTGAAAACAATTGTTTGATCACAGCACGAAGCTCACTTTTATCCATTTCCAAAAAGCCATATGAAATTTCCAAAATTCCATATGAAAGTTGTTCACATCAATCTGTAACAACAATAAAACTATGGCATGGATACAGCTGAAACTGTAACAGCTGACTTGTCAAGTGTGCTGCTTTCTGGGAAAAATTAATTTTTGATATCAAGAGTGCGATATCACGGAAATTCTAAGGACTTACTGAACAACCCTCGTACTATACGAGTAACTGAAGAATGAAATCAATCTAATTGGATAAAAATAATGGAGGGAGGTGGTGCAATAGGACCTATTTCGTCGAAGCACCCTTGAAATCAGTTCTAGTACTACGGGCAGTTGAGCAGAGAGACTCGAATACATGTCTCCTCCGAGAGCGCTGAAGTGATATTCATTTGATGCGAATGCTCTGGGGCCAACTTGACGATCGATCTCTAGTATGAGAAATCGAGAGAGCCCCAGAGACTTATGGAAACATTTTTTGAAATGTTCGCTCTCGTATATAAGCAGCGAATATTCCACCCGTGGGCCAGTCACAAACTTACCAAGCCGCTTTTCAGATACATGGACAATAAATCTTTTAATAGTCAGTCCTGCTTTTCATTACCACCGGACACCCTTCATATTTGGTGACCCCAACGTGATTTGAGCACTCATTAGCACGTCATTGCGGCCACGTGTACTGGAAATATTGCTGCGAATTATTCAATTTGATGGTAACCGGCCAGACTAACGTGTTGATTGGTAAAAGTACTTCCTTTTCTCATTTTACCACTGTCAATACTCTGGATAGCTTAGTTTGAAAACATATTTTCATGAATCTAGGAATTTATTTCAGAATATTTTAGGAATATCACGTATATTATTCATAAATACACAAAAACATACTTCGATGCACCAGAATATGATAAGAGCTGCAAGAAAAATAAAACTCTCTTTGAATGAAATTTAAAAAAGTAAGTCCAAAGATAAAGTAAAGATAAGTCCTATGAAGTTTTGAGATTAGATGGAAAGGTTTCATTACAACTGGCAATTATTCTCGCGTTTATATCTTAATTATACGAACGAAAGAATTCCGTGATAAATTGCTGAAAATGCACCTTGTCATATGTATTACCTTTCTTTAAACATATGACCGTGTTAGCGAAAAGTGGTATTTTCGGGTAGCTCAAACTTGTGCAATAACTCAATCAAATGGTATTAAACCCCTTTTATTACTTTACATTCTGCGACAGCGTTAAGAAATTGCATCAAGTGATTTACTAATTAATCCTCCAGTTCCCTCGTTGATATTTTTTCTTGCGGAGACGATGTTTTTATTCTTAGTTTTTCTTCACTATTTCAGGTATTTCATTTTTTTGTGCCCATGATGTAGGCATCAGCATTTCACCCCAATCTAGCCCCACACCCCTTTACTGGCTAGCTAGTATGATACTTAAAGAAAAGCAAAATACAATTTTTTGAAATCACTAACTATAAGATGATTATTTGAAATAACTCCGTCGTTTTTAGACTTTGTTTATGAAATCACATGTAGAAATTAAAACTGTATTAAAAATTACAAATGTCGCTTACTTTTATGTGATAATTTTTCGGAGTGGAGTGCGATTCGTGACTCATTATGGCGAGCGCGGTCGACCAGACCCCGACTGTTGTTCGGCGGACCTAGGGTACACGGAAAGTGTCGGGCTAATCGAGCGGTGCCTTTCACCAGCCTTCCGTGTTTGGACAGACTATAGAGCATTACGTTGTTGGACAAAAACTAGGATACATTTTTGAAGGAGAGGGAGCATAGACAGATAGCGTTTGAAATGTGTGCGTGGAGGAAGCTAGAAGATGCGATGGGGGGAGAGAAAGTCAAAAGAAGTGGATCTCTGTATGGTCGGTGATGGGAGGAAAACTTATGGAAGCGATTTGGCGGAGACAGATGAGTAGAGAAGACAGGTGGCCGGAGGAAGTATGGAAGAGTGATGGGATACTGCGTTCAGTGGGACGGATGCCGGGAAATCGTGGAAGGGGAGGATGCGGAACAGGCTTAATAAATGGCATGAAGAGGTAAGACTTATTCCGCATTTACGAAAGAAGTAATAGGCGGAGTTGTAGAGTTACAGCCAGGGATTTTGAGGCTGAAGGAATTACACAAGGGGACTGCATAGAGGAGGTCCAATTAAATCCCAGAGAAGGCTGATTTCTGCAAGCCGCTTCAGTCGCATTTTAATCGGTTTTCAAAAATGTCCGCGGTGCGGTGATGAGTGCAATGCGATCCAATTTTATCCAATATTTTGCAGTATAAACGTGTGTAATTGCGAGGAATGGCATTGATAAGTAATGCATTTGATAGATCACATCAAGATGTGTATTAATTTCGGTTGATACCCCTAATTACACCTTATTTCCCCCTGAAATTTGTATCACTTTGTCCGTCAGCGGCGCGAGTGGCGACTTTTGTAAACCCATTTAAATGCGCGGCGGATGACAACACATTTAGAGGCCGACTTGAGGATCCTCTTTTGTAATATTCGTGGAATTACACATTCCTCGTGGAAGAGGTTAAAATTTTCTGGGGACACTTAAAGCTACAATCGGAAGATAGCTATTTCCGCGAAATACCGCTTAAAATGACTCACTTCATGCTATCGTTTATGTTTTAAAACGTTCCTCCCTACAGACGGTGGATCACTCGATTGATTGGTTGCATAAAAGTTTAGTAAAATTTACTCATTGTCCCGGTTTTTATGGTCACAAGAACGACCAATTTCAGCCCTAAAGCTACTTATTGGTCTATGATGTCTTTGGTCGTTCTTTCAGCCATAACAAATCACGGGATTCACTTTATAGTTTTTCTTCATTGAGATATGGGGTCATTCCATCGCGTGGAATCCTCCAATATCGATTTAATTTATATTTATTTATGTTGACAGAAGTAAAGTAGAGCATTTTATAGGCCTCCGTGTTAAGATTTAATGTTTTTAAATTGTGGTTACACTGTTATATCAGAAAAAAATTCAATGAAGTTTAGCACTCTGATAGCAGTCAGCGATTGAAAACAGTTTGTGATCTGCGCCATTATCGATGTAATTTGGTGATATTTATCCAATGCTACTTCTTTTCTCTTCTTTTCTTTTGGATGATTTGAAATTGCTTGTCAGGTGTTTGAATTTTTTAGTTAGAAGTACTTACCACTGGTATTACCCTCAATTCACGATTAAAAATTATATTTTTTCATGGAGTAAGACTTTACTCTTACTGTATGGTCTCCATATGCGCGGAAACATATCAACGGAATCGGTGGATATTGATTATTATTTACTGCAATTTGATTCGCTAAAATGAAATAATGCATGCAAAAATGCAAAATCAGCATAGACATTTCACTCAAAAGTGCCAAACACTTCCAGAATTAACGGAACGTGAATATCGTTCACGCTTTACGATCCAAGTCAGCGCTAATCGTAAACCGGTCAGGAGGCGGGGGGGGGGGGGGGGGGGGGTCTGTTATTGGCGCGGCATTCCAGGCATGGTTATATAGAAGATTGCAATTTAACTTTTATGATATAAAATTTGTATTTTCTCTATTTTCGTGGGGACATGTCAACAGAATCGATGGAGATACATATTATAATTACTTATTTACTGCAATTTGATTCGCTATGATTAAATAATGCATGCACAATCAGGTGTATTCCACGGTGTTCGGCGAGAGGTTGTGGAACATATTGCAATGATAAGGGGCGCAGCTAGGAATTAAGGCTGGGGGGGGGTTTAGGCACAACCAATACTGGGGTGTGTGGGGGTGTGGAATACCCGCCAGGGTAAGCGGGAGGTGCGGGGGCTTTCATTCAGAAAAATTTCAAGATAAATGGTTCAAAATGGTGAGTTTTACGGCTTTCGGAGGGGTATTTTGTTAATATTTACACTATTCTGTAAGTAATATTAATCCAGTTAAGTAAAATGGATTTAACTTTTAAAAAGTTCTGAGCTCTGGGGGGGTTTATCCCCCAAACCTCCCCCCCCCCTCGCTGCGCCGACTTTTTTTCGCCGACTATTCGTGTCTCGTTTATTCAGGAAGGGTTTTTCGGTAATTTTGAGTGAATTGTCTACGCTGATTGTGCATTGATAAATGAAAATGATAAACTTTGTGTATGTCCACAGTATTTATTATCACACGACGCGTTTCAGCGATTTCAGCGTTTCGCCATCATCAGGTACAAATTTGTACATCAGGTACAAAGTACGTTGTACGATAATAAACACCGTTGAAATACACAAAGTTTTTCATTTCCATTTATAAATGCACAATCAGCGTAGACAATTCACTCAAAATTACCAAAAAAAACCCTTCCTGAGTAAACGAGACACGAATATCGTTCACGCTTTACGTTCGAAGTCGTCGCTAATCGTAAACCGGTCGGAAGGGTGGGGGGTCCGTTATTGGCGCGGCATTCGAAGTATGGTTATAGAGAGAGAGACCCTGAACCCGAACTCACACCCCCTCCCCATCGTATTCTTGCCCTTCCACCCCCGCCATTCCCCCCTCCCACGTCGGCGAGAGAGAGAGAAGGGCGGGATAATTTAATTGGAACGCCTTCTCGGGTTACGATCGCCCAATTATACGGAGTGCCACTTAAGCTCGTAGGGATTGAGCACGGTGCGAGACGTGTGAGGGGAGGGGGAGGTTTTTGGGTCGAAGGCCCTCTCTTCTGCCCCCATACCTCTCTGCTGGGGGCGGAGAGTCGGGGACAGGGGCGCCCCGGAGGCCTTCGATGGGGTATGGGTGTAGAATGGCGTCGGTGTGAGGTGATGGTGGTGCCCGAAGTGTTTGGGCGCGTTTCGGAGGAGGAGGAGGAACACTAGCGCCACTGGAGGGGTGTGGTGGGAAGGGATTGAAATAGGGAGAGAAACGATCTTCCTTTTTTTTCCTGTCGGTGGAATTGGACGGGGCGCGCGATGAAAAGGGAGAGTTTTCGGTTTTTGTGCCCCAAAGGTTTGCGTATTAGCGTCGCCGTGAAATAAGGAACGAAGACGTTGATTTTTTTCAGAGCGTCGCCGCACATTAATTTCTCGATTTATTCGGATGAATTTCAAAATCCTGGGAGCTTATTTCGTCGGAGAGGCGGGCAGTAGCGTGATTAGGATCTCAGAGTTCCCAGGGGCTGATTACGGACCTCTTAGGCCTTCCTTCAAAATAATGAAATGCTTGGTGCGGCACTATCGGATGCAAATTAGGGATTGAAATATCGATTCACTGATTTGGATTGTTCAGTTAAAATATGTTATTTTTAGAGCAATGGGCATTTCAACTATTCAATTATTTAAAAAAAATCGATCAATATACAAAAGAACTTCAGAAAGAATTATACGGAAATAATCAACATTTTATTTTTCGAATTAGTACCTACTAAGAAGTTCTCCGTTAAAATCTTCATTGGATATTCCCTTGAAAAAACAACCAGCATCAGTCGGAAAACGTTGGGGCCACCCGAAAATTGACGCGATTGCATAGCCCAAAAGTATTTTTACTAGCATATTTCGAAGGAGGTTTAATAGTGGAGCTGTTATTCATAATTATTAGGGTTATCGGTGTGAGAATGTGGGAAAGTGTTTCCTAAAAGATGTTGTTTATGCATAAATATTGCAGTAAATGGCGTCACGCATTGTATGGGCATCTTGGTTGAAATGTTTTGTTGTATAAAAATTCCGGTTGAAAAAATATTTCACAATATTTTGGGTAATTTTTTTCCATTTCAATCCAGTTAGCGATGGCAAGGTTTTTCTGGGTTACTCACCAATGCACCCGGAAAAATGAGTTCATTTCAGACTAAAGATAGTACAATGCATTTCACCCGTCTGTAGTACGCACGGCATTAGTTTAATGTAGCTTCACGAAGTTCTCTAGTAATTTCTGTTTTGGAGAAAGTCCGTGAAGTGTATTCTGTAATAATTTTTTACATTCACATTGGATATTTTTTTCTTCTTCCGCAAATTGCCTCTGCGGATGTTAGATTTTTCTGCTGGTAGCTTCTTGCGTTGATGAGCATACTTACATTTACATTCAACGCCTAACGTGCGGATTACAACAGGTGTAGAGACAATTTCCTTGTGAATGAAAAGCAAAATAAAAATAAAGGGTTCGTTGCGATTTTAATCGCGGTTCAATTTTCATTTTGACCATATATGAAATGTAATTATGTTGCATAGAGAAATGATTTGATTACATTCTACACCACTTATGCCTAACCAACTCTTTTGATGAAAAAATGTAAACTTTGTTTTTCCACAGAATATTTTTATTTGTGCGCTACCTGGCACCTGGGGATGACACGGATCGTCGAAACCACGGTAGTGTACTACTAAAAATATTATGCGGGAAAACAGTTTGATTTTTTCAAACATAATGAGTAAATTCCGTTAAGTATCGCCAGAAACCACCAACTTCAACTCTTTTTTATTTACGTCATCATCATAGTCCTCCAACTTCGGCTTACCCTGTGGTAGTGTCGCTAATTCCGCTTGGTGTATCGTGAAATCGGCATGGTTATCGTCATATTTCCTTTTATAGTATTATTTTCTATTTTTTACTTTTTATTCTATAACTCTTTAAATTTAATATTCTCGATCAGGTTGCCATTCAAGATTTGAAGTCACTGATGGTAATTTTTCAAGCGGTGGTGGTGTTCTGAGAGCAAACGGAGTCTCTGATTTGGCAAAATTTATCCCTTGTGACGGTGAACGCATTCCGGGAAGTAGAACAGTTACGAAGGTCTTCGAGGAATGTGAATGGTGGGGAACACCCTCAACCTAAATTCTCGAATTCGAGGAAAGGCCGATGGGATTCTGGGAACGGCCTTCTCTCTCGTTCGCATCTCAATTTCGCCTGAATTTGGGTCGATCGAACGAATGAGGGAAGCAAAGGAGGTTCCGGGTTAACGCACCATTTTCTTCCCTTCAGTGTTCATTGTTGAACGGCTGACATGGCGAATCGCCTTTGATGGCTACTAAGCCTGGACTTCTGATGGGGAAAGACTGAAAGTACGAGCTTGGAAATGAAGGAGAATGGAAATGCCAACTTTAAGGGTGACAAATCAGGTAGATTTGGTCGGAAGAAGAGATATTGTCGTGCCAGAAGGAATGATGTTGGTGGATGGGGAAGGTAATTTGATGCGACGGGCTAGTTGTAGCCGTTGAGTTAAGGAAGAATATTTGATTAGCAGGGGAGAGTGGTAGTTACACCGAATAGTTTGGTGGGGTTAGGAAGGGTGCTGAGCTGAAATGGGATATGATTTGGAGACATGGATGTCTTATTTGGCGGCGTATCGTGTGTATGTATATTACACCGAAATTGGTAATTGATCTTCCTACACTCTTCCTCGACGATGATCGAGCGTTACATATGACTACTGTGTTACGTGTAGTTAGCTTTTTGGAAAAATAATGGGTTCTGTTCCCACTGGGAGTTGACTTCACTTCCCACTAGGTTTTGAACTACTTCAACTGATATATACCTAGAGTATGCACTTCGAAGTATTATTTTATGATTGTGGTTCGGCGATGTTGAGGTTAATTGTGTGATACAAAAAAAATACTCCATGATAATAATTAATAGTCGCAGACCCTTAATATCGCAATTCCATTCATATTCTCAATTTTTCTACACTGGTTACGGCCTTCATTTTACTGGTTAACATGCCACTTACTCCCTTTCCCCACCTGAGTAAGCATTTACTGCTGTTTTGTTTTTATATTTCTCTCTATCTAATACAGTGATTTGATATGATTAAAATATTCAATTTCCCTACGCAAAATCAATAAATTTTAACTGATCCATTATCTACTCGAGGAACTCATGGCGAATAGCACGTTTTTTTCGAGAAATAATGGAATAAATCATCATAGATTTAATTATTCATAATTTCCACTTTAAGTGTACTGCAGAGCATCGACAACACGCAGGCCGCATTCCTCTACTAAGCTGAAGGCGAGAGGGTCGTTAAAAAACGTTTATTTGTTCCTCAAACGTTAATATGCCTTTTCCTCAACTTGATATCCAGAAATATATATTTAGTTACATCATCATTAGCAGTGGCGCCGACTCCATGGGGCCTGAGGGGGCCCGAGCCCCCTCAAAGATTCGTTTGGGGGGGCGGAGCCCCCTCAATAATTCAAGAAAATAATTAAGTTATATTATGCTTTGTGAAATCACATAAATATATTTGTTATTTTTATTTCCCATGTTTGACGATAGTTACCTTTTAAAATAAATTCAACAATGTGTGTTGAAACAAATAATTATAAGGTTAAGCAGGTTAACTGAATCAAGTGGTGTGAATCATGCTAGTGTTTCGGTGGTGCGACACACTTTGAATTTAACCTCTTCCCGGGGCAAGACCTCCGATATGGGCCCCCCCAATATTTTTTATAAGTCGGCGCCCCTGATCATTAGTTATTTAGGAAATGGGGTTAGTTGCAGTAATTTCTTGTAAATAGGTTTTTGTCGCCAAGGTCAGCCTGAATTTTGGCAAACTTTACGGCTCAAGCGGCAGTGGTTACTATTTTCCGATTTTGAAAAAAATTCGGATCTAAGGCCATGATAAAAGTTCGCAACTTTCCCGCACAGGGCAAATTTGATCCCGAAAAAAGTTGAGGCCCACTCTATTCTCCAATTGGGGAATTCATTTCTATCAAATATTGCAATATGTTTGCTATTTTTCCTGTTTTCTTAAATACATCCATAAGGAGTCTTTCTGCGGATAGAAAGACGTCTCAGCCTCCAAACCAAGGGAGAGCTCTGGTCTCCAGCATGGGCGTACCCAGCGAGGGGCAGGAGGGGGCAGCTGCCCCCCCTAGAAGCAAAAATCGCAAATGTCTTTAAGGAAAATAATATTTTTTCAAGCAAATAATAAGAAAAAATAAATAGCTGTTACAGTTTCCTTAAAAATGTTGATTTCATTCACCATTTCCATGCTTAAATCTTACCTACAACTTGAACAACCATGGCTTGCCCCCTCCTAGTTTTGATCCTGGGTACGCCCTTGGCCTCCAGCCCTTGCACTAGTTGCCTGCCTCCGCTTCTGGAAGTGAGCTGGATTCATCGGCTGGGACACACAATCGAGCATGCGATGGCGTTGTAAATGACACACGGGCCGACTACGTGAAATAATGGGATTATCTGGTACACGGAATATATTGTACGAAAGAGGTGATTGTCATGGCTTGATTGAGGGGATCTAACACGTGATTGGGTTGGTTTGGTGGTGGTGTTTGGCCCCTGACGTGTTTCGCCGTCAAACAAAGGGCCTCTACTTAGCGTGCTCCCATGGGGGGAGTGAGTTTGTCGAAACTGCAGCGTGGCTTTAGGCGGCGCCCGCTCGATCGGGACTGATGTGACGTTTTAACGCCTAGGCACGCGATATATTTCACTCGGCACGGGAGGCCGTTCGTTGATGCACTTAAAGAGGCTGTCGGATCCGGGGAACAGGGGTGATTCCGACGCGCGAGTGAAGTCGGATAAGTGAAGCGTGTCGTACATGAGCGTACTATGTGAGCCACCCCTGCTGGGTGTGATCCTGCTTTTAGGGACGTGAGAATGTGATTTTAAATGGTTTAATTCGCTTGGATATCGTGATTATGTTCTCGTGCGTGTGATCGAATTTTTCGTCGTCAGTCAGTGGCGGATACAGATGGGGGTCGCAGGGGGCCGACCCGTATCGCTAAAAATTTCAGAACCACAGTAGGGTAGTTTCCTTCATCAAAGAAAACGAAAGGCATTGATTGCGATTCGTTACCCACTATTAGTGTATTCATAATATAAAAATTATTTTGTTTTAGAAATCCCAGTTCAGACGAATGGCAGTGGTCAATTTTAACCGCATTTGAAAAAGGCTAGATTGGCACCCATGCGATGCCACTCCAAGAAACGTCACAGGGACCTAGTTTCTATACGAGTGGCTAGGAGTTTTAACGTCTGAGATTACCAATGCATGCATGAGGCACAGAGCTCAGGGGAACATGTCTTAATAATAACCTATTAAAACTGGCTAAGGTCGGAAAGTTTTCTTCGTTTGATAAAGTATTAATAAACCTTTTTTAAGCCAAGCGCTACCAGATAGCATGGTACTCAGCTACCCGCTAGCATCCTGCGTCGTATCAGCGCTCAGAGCCTCTCCAAGGTCACCTCACAAGGCGGGAGGGGGAACCAGAATGACGTCACGTCGGGTTTTCCCAGCATTCCTGCTTAGCCGTCGCGTTTTCGCGCGCTTGAAATTGTTCACTTTTCATTTAATCGCTAAAAATAGATATCGTCATTTAAAAATCTAAAAACGTTAAATATGTACTCCAGGAGTAATAATCTGTCGATTTGGGCAATAAAAAAATAATAGGAAACCACCCTATTGTAACATTCTTATATCACAAGATGGCGTTGTCTTGACAATGTGTATAATCACTTGAATTAAAAATTTCTGAAGCTCTGCATGTGACTTGATTATTATTTATTAAGATAAAAGTAAAGGTAAAGGTCGGCAGTTATGTCAAATCTGCCTGACCCGGTGGCGATCCCGAGAATATTTTACGATGCACGAAAGTCACTTGACACTCTATCACGAAACGTTCGAGTTGTGTTGGAAGTAAGTAGTGACGTCCTCTACTAATATTTAATAATAACTATTAGCAGTGGACGTCATTACATCGTTCCCAGCATATCTCGAGCGTCTCAATTTTAAAGCTTTAGTCTATCAAGTGACTTGCGTACAATGAACGATGTGGTACACATCCTCTACAAGTATTTACGAATTACTTTTAGTCACTACTTAGTTCCCAACGTACCCCGAGCTTTTAAATTGTAACGTGATTGTGTGTTAGGTGACTTGCGTACGATTAAAGAAATAGTTCATCAACTCTGTGCATTTGGGTGTCGATAAAAATCATTCAAGGAAATATCAGACACATTTCTTAGGTGAGTAAAGTTAAAAATATATTTTGATATATTTAATTTCATTTTGATAAGTGCCTAACACTTTCTTTCTGGGATCAGTCATGTTTAAATGTCCCAATCACGTGATACATATATTGGGTACACGTCTTTCCTGAAGAGGGTCCTAACAACCCACCCTCTACCAATCTATACTCTAAGCTAATTGGAATGCAATCATTGTGACGTCAGCGGTCTGTGTTGATGTTTGGACCAAATGCTTCAATGGTGAAAGGTATAAAGCGGCGTATCTTTTTACGTACATTATCGAAGATATTCCCTCTGAATGTGAGGATTTTGTTCAAATGAAAATTGAAACTTAGTGACTGGCCGTGAAATAGCACATATGACAGATATTTTTTTCCATACAGTGAAGTGTATTGCTATTGTAAACCGAGCAAGCATTTCAAATGAGGTCCATTTAAGCAAAGGTAAGTGTAAATAGGGATGTAAGGAGACAAACTTGGTGAGTGGGACAAGTAACATGGGATAGAGGTATTAGGTTTGGAAATTCGGATTGAAAATAAAGGAAGTACAAAAATGGCCCAGGAAATATTCTACCATTGGGTGGCCAACTGAGCCCAAATTGCATCTATCGATAGTCAATGAGAATCCTATACATCGATGGGAGATCTCTTGTATTTTTAAATGAGTAAACATGGAAATGTATGCGTATTTTGAGGTGATAAGTGTACATAACGTGCATCGGAAATAACACATGCTAACTTCAAAAATCTTCTTTTAGGCGTGGGATGCCATCGCATAGGTGTTTCAGGTTTCCACAGTCCATAATGGCGACGTTTCTCTTAAATTTTATAGGAAAAAATAGAGTGAGGTGTAAAATTAGTAGTAATTTTATATCCTATGAGTATTTCTTTAACACATGAATCAAGGTACGCTGATAACTTTTTCGTAGCATTTTATTTTCATTGGTCTGGTTTATCTTAAGGTGGATTGGAACTGTTTGTTGCCTGAAGGTTTTCATGATCACCATCTTCATTGGTCAACAATCTTAAGATTGATTTGATACAACTCTCCATTCCGCCCTGCTATTCTTTTCCTGCCTTTTCATAGCGACGCATTTCTTATTTTTTACGTCCTTCATAACCTGTCCTAAGTAACTCATTCGGGGCCGTACCTTGCCCTTCTTCCCTTCCAGCTGTCCTTCTACGATGAATTTCATCATGCCATCATGCCTCATAATGTGGCCAACTAAGTTTTCTCGTCTCCTCCTTAAGGTTTTTAGAAGACTACTCTTTTCTCCCACTCTTCCTAGCTCTCCCTCGTTACTTACTCGCTGAAGTTTTACGGTAGGGTAAGCAGAACGCTGTGATCGAATACGTAGGACGGATGGTGTCCTCAGCGGCGCTGCCGAAATGATATGCATTTCCCTAGGATGGATCGAGGTCGCAATCAGCCCGGATTCCAGTCTTTTGAATCCGCTCCGAAAATTCCTTTCCTACTCCGCATCGAATTCTAGGCCAATTCGTATTTCATTCTCCCTTTTCCCATCACCATATCCTCGTGATCATGACTGACTGGAGGGGATTATAAATTGAATCGCGCGGTGCCCCGTGAGGAATCAATATAAAAATCAAGTGTCCTAAATCGCCTTTCCGATGTGATCATGAGCCCTGATTTCTCTCCGCGTCCACGGTTTCGAACCTCAGCCTCACCCTACCCATAATTCCCCACGCGTGCGCTGCAGGACTCGCATCGGGGGAAAAAATTTAGTCATCGCGCCCTTTTCGCGAGTAGCAATTAATTTTAATGAGGTGAGATCTTTCGTTGGTAGTTTTTAATTTTTAGCCTCGACGAGCGATAGATGGAGGTGATTACTTATTTTTTTTTCGATGGAGATTTCGTTCGAGTTTGAGAAGACAATGGTCCCTTCGCTGAATTCTGCCTTAATTTGTGAGGTGCCTCGCGTTGAATATTTTATTTATTGGTTTTCTGCATGCGGTACAGCTGCCTTCGTGATTTTATCAAGAGGTGGCTTTGCGGATTCACTAATTCACGGTATTATTATTTTTGAGATATCCAGACACGTATGAGGTTTTTCCGTCGGTGATCTCATTCGCAACTTTAGCAGGAGTTCCCCGAAAAAATAATCCCTCCAATGTAACGTAAAATAATATACAGGGTGAGAAGAAATCTGTCACGATATTCATATCCTGGATAGCCTATGCCAGTAGAAACCAAAATCACTAACGATTTTATGCCGAGCAGACGGAATTATGCGCCTAAGGCGCTTGAAAGATTGTCCCGGTAGCCAAAAGGCCACCACTACCAATGTTGTCAAAAATAATTTAAATAAAAATGACGTATGTTTGCGTGGATAGTGTTATGTGTTGTTTTTGAGAAATTGAGGCTTAATAACTAATTGACTGTTCGTAAGTTTGAACAACTAAAACTAAGAAAAAAATGAAAACAATAACTGGAACAATAAAATAAAGAATGGCGTAGCTATTTTTTTGGAATCTTAACAGCCTTCTTTATGTTTTGTGGTCTAGGCTATGGTCCTTTTCACTTTTCGGTTTTTTAATTTTCTTGCGGATTTTTCGAAGTTTGTTTTAATTTTTTAAAATTAACGTATCTTTTATTTTTTAAAGGCTTATAAATATTCTTATAAAAAATAACGCCAGAAGGAAAGACATAGGAAAGAATCATAGACGAGTGATATGTTTAGGCAGTGGATATGTTTATGCAGTCGGAAGATTTTCATCGAAGTTCCAGATGTTTACGAGCAATGGATTTTGTGTAACTGTAAGTCGAGCGCCCATGCATTTAACCTGTTTAGCTAAGAACTCTTGAACTGCTGGGAGTTTAACCATTTTTAGGATGGAAACGCATAATTTTTAAACAACAGAAACTTTGACGCAAGTACTCCGATTGGCCGCATGTTTTCCCTGTTGCCGAGTGCAGTGGACAATTCATGACTTCGAATATTTTGCCTACCGGAGATCGCGATGTATTCAAGGCATTAGGCATTATTTCGTTCAAATCGTTGTTGGGTGTTTTTAGAGAATGTGCTGAAGTTAATTCGCGATATTCGAACTATTCCCGAAAGCATAAGGATATAGTCGAACTTTACTCACTAAACAGGCATAAAAATTAATTGATATCTACAATCACCTAATCACCAGGCTATCACGCTAATTTATAGTTTAGCTAGATTCACAATCATAAGCACGGATATGTACCTTTTCTTTGTGATTTAATTGTGTAATACCTATAAAAAATGACCCCAAATATCAACTTCCGATGAGCATCTGGTTGAGAAGTTCAACTATTTGGGCAGTAGGTACGTTAGAGGAAAATGGATACAGTAATAAGGAAATTAGGAAGGGAATTGCATTAGCAAAGGAGGCGTTCATGAATAGGAAGGAGCTTCTGAGAGGTTCGCTATGTAAGAATTTAAAGAAAAGTTTAGTGAAGAGTCTGATCTGGAGTGTAGTGCTTTACGGTGCAGAAACGTGGACATTAAGGAAGGAGGACGAGAGAAGACTCGAGGCATTCGAGATGTGGGTGTGGAGAAAAATGGAGAAGGTGAAGTGGACGGGGAGGAAGGAGGAACGACGAAGTACTGGACATGGTGGGTGAGGAGAGGCAGCTTTAAGACGAGATAGGGAGGGGACAGAAGGTATGAATGAAGCGAATACTTAGCGGGGAGGGGGTGTTGAAAACAGTGTTAGAGGGAAGAATTTTAGGTAAACGAGGGAGAGGAAGGGAAAGAATAGGATTTTTATTTATGATGAAAGGGAGTAGGCCTTACAGTGAATTGAAGAAGGCAGTCCTGGACGGAAAGGGAGGCTCCCAGATCACTTCTTTAGTACTCCATGGAAACCTACCTTTATCGGTAGAATACTTTAATAATAATAATGTGCACCTATTCTTATTTCTTGGGCCTTAGATATATTTCGACAAAAGCTCTGCTATCCTTTCACTATGCTACCTTTGCCTGCGTAGTTCATTATCATATTTTCCCTGCACTTTTTATCGACGTTAGCAATTTCCTTTCAGGCGAAAAAAAATTCAGAGAGGGAGGATCATCTGCTCTTGGAAGACATAAATATCCGCGCCAAATTTTCCTGTGAGGAACTTAGAATAATGGAATTTTGTGTGCATCACTAATCGCCATTCTACTTTCATCGGAGAAAGAATCATCCTCCTCGTGATTTAGGCATTCCAAATGATATGTTAAAGGAGCACGGGGAGGCATTAGGCTTAAGAAATCATTTATCAAGCTTATCCTTTGGATAGAGGGGGAGTATTTTTCAATATTATCCGTGCCTAAATGAATTAGTCGTCTGCTGGACAGCTATTACGCTCGAGAATAATTAGAATATTAGTTTACAATCCGTCAAAAGTTATATAATTAAATGTATACTGAATCGAGCTGTAACAGAGCATTTTTCCAATGACTAATCTATTGTTTTGAGCAAATTATTTTTCGTTCAAGCACTATTACAGATGGTTGTGTGCTTACATAATTTCTTAGATGTATATCAACATTTTCGTATTTTCATTGCTTCTCTTTAGCGAATACACCCGAGAAAAATATATCTCAGGAAATATATTTTTAGTACAGTGTAAATTATTTAGTTGATGGACTAATTATTTGAATTAGGTTCTTAAGGGCATTCAATTACGAGCGTATCCAGTTAAGGATTTTGTATGAAAGTAATATTGATTAAAAGAGCATACTTCGTCACTCGCATGTATGCCTATTTGTATTTGACTCCTCATTATTTTACTTAAATTAACCAGAATATGGTGGACTTAGTTCGCTTGCTTTTATACATTTTCGCCTGTCTACGGATGGGTAACATTCGAATGGAATACGCAGGCAATGGCCAAGTTTCATGAATATTTTTCGGAATATTATAAAAATTTATGGGATTATCGATGCATGCAAGAGTTGTTACGTTGGACTCCTTTCAGCGTAAAACTCTGGGGAGCATTAGGCCAGCAAAATAGCGAAACAAAGGAGGCAAATACGCTAGCAAGACTGGTCTTTCTTTTTTTAAAAATGGATGAGGTCGATAAAAAAAACCAATAGGTACCCCATAAATTCGTCCCAGGAGCGCTCCTACTTACACTCTATACTCTCGAGACGTTCCGTCCACGAAAATTTTTCCGCGAATCTATTCGTCTTGTTCCATCCTTTCTCCCCAACTACTTTCACCACCTTCTTCTTCCCATGCTCAACTCTTCTCTGGGGTGGTGGTCGATCCATTTAAAAGCCCCATCTATCCGTCTCCGTCTCCTATCCATTTGTCTTCTTCTCCTTCCCAGAAGCCCCTCCTCCTCCCCCCCTCTGCTGCTCTCTCAGTAGAGAGCCTCGCCCACTTCTTCCTCAGCACCTTTCTCTCCCACTTGCGCCTGTCGCCATCGACTCCGTTCGACTCCCAATCGAAAACCTTTCCCTATCCCCTCTCTCGTGCCGTCAGCGACTTATCTCCTTCATCTCAGTAAGCGCCCTTCTCCTTTCTCCTCGTCCCATACCTCGCAGACGACGCCGATCTTCATACCGTGATAGATCCTTTTACCCCGGGAAGAGAGGAGCCGCTCCCATCCCCAAACCGAACCCATTAGGTTGAACCTCTCTGGTGGTGGGAATTCTTTTTCGACTTTGAGTTTCCAATCCCGTGATGGTGGACGATGTAACGAATCAAGGAGAATCGCGACCTGATAATTACATAAAATGGATTACTCTTGTTGATGAGGTCTTCACGGGAAATCAGCCGGGTCAAAATTGACATTGCTGCCAACGTTTCGATGGTCTTCTCTGCCATCGTCTTCAGGGATCATTCGCCATGGCAGAGTAGGCCATTGGAAAGTTGGCAGCAATGTCAATCTTGACCCGGCTGATTTCCCGTTAAGACTTCATCAACAAGATTCGCCGGGAAAGCACCAGATTCTTCATGGATTACTCTTAATGATATTATAATATTCTGATTCCTATGCCAAGCTTTCTGATACAAGTAGGTCCGCAGAGCGTTAGTTTTCTTTTATAATACATGAACTTATTTTGGGTTATACATTAAATTATTTTATTCACCTGTATTAGCCAGGGTAGGGATAGGAATGGTAGGGTAGCAAAGGGAAATACCCACGCCGCCATGAAAGACGACAGGGCCCACTACTTGCGAAACCATATTTTGTTTTACTAACGAAACTGGAAGATTTTTCTATTAAGAGAAAAATCCAAATATCATTTCGTTGGAGATAGCTGATGCCAGAACGAACCAAAATTACTAAAAATATTTTGGTCGAAAACACAGTATTTTTAACTACGCAAACTTTAAGTAAAACGCTCCGATTGACCGTGAGTTTGCCCCGTTGACAGATGCTCTGGACAACTCTTCGAATGCTGGAGATGTATCCAAGGCACCCGGCATAAGGGCAAACTCGCGGCCAATTGGACCGCTTTGCAAAAAGTTTCTGTAGTTCAAAAACGGTGCGTTTTCGACCAAAACATCATTGGTAATTTTGGTTCCTACTGGCATCAGCTATGCTGGGTTGAAATTCCGTGACACAATTTGTTCCACTCTGTATACCCCAAATGTGAAATTCGTCTTGAAAAAAATAATTTGGCTTAGCCGGGATTAGAACTCAAGTACTCAAGAACTAAGGTACGCTGCCTGATGAATAATTTATTTCAATATGATGGTTTCGTCTTATAGGCGTCATCAGGTGTATTTTCTGTTTAATGAGTTTTACTTTCCCTACGTGTGCAAATCTATTTTTTCCGTCTATCTTGCAGCGCGTCAATCTTACTAATCATCTCTGACCACTTTTTGGGGAGTGACCTTGGTATATGCGCTTGTCTCTGTAAAGTTCCCGCCAAATGGCGGCGACCGGTCCTCTTCTTCCTCATCGTCCCTATTTCACATGTTCCCCCCTTCCTCCCATCCTCTCCAACCCCGAGATCTCGCGCGGTGGTGTGTCTCTCATGATCCACCCTCTCCCTCCCCCACTTTTGCTCCCGCTGTGTACATTCCCGAGCCGATGAACGTGACGATCCAACGCTCTCGGCGATGATGGCCTCGCATCTCTCCCGACGGGGCGACTCCCTTATACACGACCTCTCCCCCCACTCACCACTCCGCCTGGGATACGCCTCTCTTCACAAAATCCACCGAATCTTCCGTCTTCCTCTCATCGCCCTCCGTACGTATCTCATCGCTGGGCGCTTCGATGCGTGCCAAACCCTGTACTACTCATCATAGTTCCCAAAGAGTGGCAGATACAAAACCAGGAAGTTGCTTCGTTGAATATTAGAAAAAGCGCTCTAAACGAAGTGATTGGCCGAAAAAATATAACTAGAGATGATCAAATTCAGTGGCGTAACTATGGGGGGGGGGGGGGGGGGGGGGGGGGGAGGATGAGGGGATGTATCCCCCCCCAAAGCATCAGAGAAATGAAAAAAATATTTAAAACTATTGCCTAGTTTTGCAATATACTCACTGCATGTGCTTAAAGTTAAATTTTTAGTGCCAAAATAATGAAAAATTTATATCCAGGCATGTCATTTGCCAAAACTTTTCCCGTTGCTTAGGGTGTAGCCATCCCAGGCCATCCCATCCCCCCCAAATCTTATTCCTAGTTATGCCACTGATCAAATCATTGGAATTTACTTCGTGGAATGGTGAAATGGTAGATGAAAAAATAAATGTGTTATATTCCGCATTATATCTATAGAAAACCATACCGATTTCGACATTTTCATGTCATTATCAAGAGGAAACAACCTCAGAACGGTTATATTACTTCTTGAATACCTTACTGACTCTGACTGATTTGAAAAGGTCGAAACCGGTAGTCAATGAAATCCGTATGGAATATATACGTTTTCTAATATGTTTATTTTTGAATCTATCTAGAGATAATGTTTGATCATTGATTGATTTTACGACTAACGATATACAGTGAGACCTGCCCAAGCGGACATCTCATTATGAGCGGGCGCTTTTCCCGTGAACCTTTGGAATTAGTCGTGAAAATATGGTGTATTCTAGCTATACCAACGGCCAAACCTGCTCCCGACGTTTAATTCCACGAAATACTGAATAATATCATTTGGAAATTAATCCCTTCAATTCTGGAAACTCAGCGTTGATAGTCAAGTTGCGCCTAAGTTTCAGATTCAAGCTCAATTCGTGACGCGGAGAAAAATTAAATATATTCAGTAGCCTACATCCTTCGCCAATAAGTCAAATAATAATAAGTTATACCAATATGTTTGATATTCTAATTTTCCGTGCTTGTGCTTGTTTTTATTTATTGCTCGCCAACATTGCACGCCCATTTTTGTGCCGCGTCACTTATCTAATTAAGCCACTCATCAAATGGCAAGGGGGTCTACCGGAGAATCTTGAGTATTACTCTATGTAGGTGAATCCGCCACGTTTACCCTACCTGTAATTCGTCCTTCAAGCGGGTAGCCTTATATCGTCGTTTCTTACATTGAAAGTCTCGTCATTGTGAGTTATATAAGTGTATATGATAGAAAAAATGGATATCCATCCCTAATTTACAGTAACCTGAATATACATATATCGCTGGAGAACCTACTCAAGCGACTAATTCAACCGAAGTCCTGCAAATAACTCTTTGTATTAATCTCTACATTCCTTCGTGAAACTGTGCTATTCTCGAGGTTTGCTGGGGCTCGGGATGGTGTGGTGGGTCGATTGTTGGTTTCCCATCCCGTGGGCTTGAGTTCAAATCCCGGAGGTGGCAGAGATGTCACAAAGACTGCCCGATTCCCACTTTAGTGCTTTGTGTAGAGCATTTCAAGTACAGCAATCCGTCCGTCGGATGGGACGTTAAGCCGTGGTCCCCTTGGCGCCTCTCGTTAAAAGTAGGCTAATGTCAACGCTAGTTTTGCTTCCTTTCCTATCCTTCCCGCATTGATTTCCTTCAGCTGTCGTTCGCCTCCTACAAATATTATATCAATGAGGTTTGCTGGCAGTGGCTCTTAATCTAGCGTGAGGTCAGCGGTGGAGTAGATTCGTGTAGAAAATAAACTACCCTCACAGAATTACGCAGTCACTGATAAGTCAGCACAACGCTTTTATGAATCATTCAATATAGAAAATGGACTTAAGTTCCCCTCGATTTCAAAGTTTTTATAAATCGGTTTTTAACGGGTTTGCCGTTTTCATACTGCTTCATCCCCACTTTAAAATTCTTGAATGAATTGACTTACGCCCTCAAACCCTCGAAAAGGCATTCGATTTTCGCCAAATACCGGCTGGGAGGGAAATTGTTTCCCAAGTGACTCAAAGCGCACCTCACAATATGTGGGTGACCACGGTGGAAAGGAATTTCCCGTGAGGTACCTGGGAGAAAAATGCGTGAAACGAGGTAAGGACACTTTTTCTTGCCTTGCTTTCGTCAATCAAATCAAATGCTTAACCCATTATAACCGAATGTTGCTTCAAAGCAACATCAAAAGTGTACAAATTTTCAGTTCTATTTGGAAAAATCTAAACTACGTATTATTTTGTGGTGTGAGTTTTCATGACGAAATATTTATCTGCCACGATAATTATGGCTGAGTGCAAAATTTTCATCTTTTCAGAATGAAAAATCTTGAAATTTGATTTCTGGCTCAATCAGCTCTGGTTTATATAGGGTTAAAATGTTTCGCTTCTAGTCGCACCACGCCATTCCCCTTAGCACAAATATTACAAAAGAGGATCAAATATTACAAGAGAGGAAGAAATATTAAAAGTCGGTCTCTAAATATGTTGTCACCCTCCGCGCATTTAAATCGGTATGCAAAAATCGCCACTCGCGTCGTTTACTGACAATTGATCCGAGTTTCACGGGGAAATAAGATATAATTATGGGTACTAACCAAAATTTATACTCATGATGATGTAATCTATCAAATCCATTACTTTTCAATGCTATTCCCCGCATTAAAAAATATTATTCTTCAAAATATATTTGAAAAAAGTGGACCACATTGCATTCATCTCAGCGCCATGGACATTTTTGAAAGCCGATTAACATGCGACCGAAGTGGAAGCAGAAATCAGCTTTCTCTAAGGGATGGAATTGGGATGAGATAAGTTTGTTTGTTTCCAATAAATCGTGAAAAGTTAGGCAAAAGCTACCCCAGTTGACGGCTGTATCTGACCCACCCTCAAGGAACAGCAGATAACTGTAACAATAATATAATTGTTAAATAATATGATAATTGATAATAATACAATAATGAGATTATTGATGCTATGTTTTAACGAATTGATATAATTTGTTTATTAATTTTAAAATTAGATAAGTTCTTTTGTTTCCAAGAAATCAATAATAATGGGACCAAAGTTACCCCAATAGACGGCTCTATCTGACCCACCCACAAAGAACAGCAGTTAACTGTAATAATAATATAATTGATATAATTATAAGATAATTGATTATTAATATGGTATTCTACGGATTATGGTAGGCTTCCATGGAATATATTGATAATAATACAATAATAAGATAACTGCTGCTGTATTTTAGCAGCGTTCTATACATAATTTATAAATTTTAAAATTAGATAACTTTTATTGTTTCCAAGAAATCATGGAATGTTTGGTCTAAGTTACCCCATTTTACGGCTCCCCTATCATACCCACCCGAATCGTGGCAACGATGAAGGCTCGCAAAAAACTGAGCCGCGCCTCTGTTGTCTCTGGCTTCCCAAAACCACCCCCCGCTCGTTCGAATCTCGCTGTGCGCTTAACTGCACCCCCACCCTCACTTTATACCCCTCTACCCTCTTCGGCCATCACTTCCTGTTTCCTTCCCTCGTCAATCACCATTCCTCCCTCCCCCCGCCACCAATCCACCACCCCTCCTCTCCCCAACGGTCCTTTCAAGGGCCTTCTTCAATCCTGGCCACCCCCACTATATACGTTGCTTGCGAGGGTTGCGATATACCGCCACCTTCTTCCGCTCCTAATCCTTCGCCACCTCTCCACTCTTTCCATCTCTTCTTTTTGTTCTCTCTCTCTCTTCTTATTCCTTATCCGTCACTCTTCCCCTTAACCCCGTCTCCTCTCCCCTCCTCAATTCCATCCCAGCCCTAATCCTCCCCGAATAATCCCCATGGTGCCTCCCCCAAACTCTCACCCCCTTGGTCCTCCTTATCCTTATTCCCTCCCTACCCTCACCCCCAATACACTTAACTGAGGATAGCCACACTTCTGGAAAACCTAAAGAGACAGGGAATGTGAAATACAAAATTCACTAACTCAAGTGAACCCATTATAGACCAATCTTGCTTTTAAGCAAGATAAAAAAATGTAAATTTTTAAATCTATTCAAGAAATATTTAAACTACGTGTTCTTTTCCGCTGCAAAGTTTAACGGCGAAATATGTAGATGCCACAATAATTATGATCAAGAAGAAAATGTTTCACATTTTTAAGGCGAGAATTCTTGAAATTTGATTTCTTCCAGAAGCAGCTATGGGTTAGAAAGGGTGGTATTCCATCCAATCGGCCATGCAATCGATCTCCTATGAGCAGTCTAGATCGCAGAAAAAATGAATACGAATTATTATCAACACTTCTCAAAATGTTTGTGGCCCAAAATTACTTCAATTTCAACGGTAAATCATGCAAACAAAGTAGTGACCTCGCTATGTATTCACATCTTTCTTTGCTATTTTCAAAGTTTTCGTAGTTTCGGGGCGTCCGTTTCAAAATAAATCTCTAACTTCTTCCGTCACGTAACTAAGGTTACAACAATAGCATAAATTAATAATAATTTTCGCCTGATGATTATGATTTTTCTGCGAAACCCGGGTCGCTTTATTTAAAAGATAATTTGATCAGGTCTTAAATTTCAGAGAAAATGAAAAAAACTTGGATAAATCATGTTTGCTCTATAAATCAAGTGGTGGTTTTCCTCTTTTCTAATATCTACATATCTTCGATGGCTGCAAATCCTAATCCCTAGTTATCATTCAGCTGGTGCTCCATTAACTATTGAAACATATTTTTTGTGCCATGAATTTAATTATTTTTTTTAAGTTTATCTTTATTTATCTTAGAATTAACCTTTTTCTCACCTGAGAAGATAAACGATCTCCAAATTTATTTTATCAGTCTGGGAAGTTTTGTATATTTTTTGGAAAAGTCAGACAATATCAGATTAACTTTGAAGCGTCTACCCTGTCCACATACCTGTACCCCTTCAATACCCTTACCCCTTCTTACCCTTACCCCCTCCATACCCTTACCCCGTCTTACCCTAACCCCCTCCATACCCTTATCCATTCTTACCTTAACCCCCTCTAAAACCTTACCCCCTACCATACCCTTACCCCTTCTTACCCTTACCCTTTCTTACCTTTACCCCATTCTTACCCTTACTCCTTCTTACCGTTACCCCTTTTTACCCTTACCCCCTCCATACCCTTACCACCTCCATACCCTAACCCCTTCTTAACCTTACCCCCTCCATATCCTTACCCTTCCATACCCTTACCCCTCGATACCCCCTGCGTGCCCTTACCACCTTCTTGCCCATTCCTTCTCGATCCCCACCTCCCTGATACTTCCTCCCCCTCCTGTCGCTGCCCTCTCAGTTTCCCCACATACGCACACAATCCTACCCACTTACGTCCCTCTCCTCTTTCTTACGTCACCTCACCGTCCTCTTCCCCCATCGCCAAACTCCTCAAGCACTCTTCCGCCACTCTCACTGCTCCCCCCCCCGTCTCTCCTACTCCCCACCCTATGACACCCCCTGCCATTTCTCCACACTCTCCCTCACGTAAGCTACCCTCCCCGCCAGTTTCCCCATCCAGTCTCCACAATTCTTTTTACATGCAATGCACGACTCTCGTAAGGGTTTTTTTTCGCACCCTTTTTCTCCGATGCTTTCCTCGACGGCATTACACCGGGCGGTCCACGTGAGGTTCTCGTTTTTCTTTATTTATTTGTGTATCCTTTTTTTACGTCGGTTCTCCCCCCCAAAGGCTCGCATCGTTCGGTACTCGAGTTGCTTTTTTTACACTCCGGTAAGGAGACTTTTTCTGGGTTTCACGACGTTTCATTCGCTTGGCAACTGCCCTCTCTCGTGTCGTGGAAGGAATTTGTTGGGGAGACGCCGTTGATGGAATTTCTACGAGGTTTTTCCTTTGTTTTTGTCGACGCAGACGCTTTCCTCTCCCTCCATCTCCCAGAATTTATTCGGCCGGTCATTCTGGATGAGCTCGTGGTGCGTGGTCTCCTGACCAAAAGTGAGCGAGATTTGGCGTGATGTTGTGAGAACTTGTTTGTTTTTCATTAATTATAAGGACTCAAGTTTATTCTAAGTGGCTTATTGTGTAACTTCTACCACTTAAAAAATATTTGATTAGATGGAACTCTTTACAAGATAAATGATTTTGTTCGATTTATAGATCACTGTGGAGAGAAAAGGCAATCGTAATATTGAATAACAAGTTCATTGTAATTACTAATCGATTTTTTTGCTAGGGTTGACGACAAACGTGTCCATTGCACTAAAAATTAATTTCATCAGTAACGTGACTAAAACAGGATTTTGGCTCCAATAAATCATATGTAATGTCGCAATTATTCTCTTTTCTCATATGTGGAGCAAAGTTTTCCTCGTAGCATCGGGGAATAATTATTTTTTAAAGGTGTATCGTCTTTGTAGTTAGACCAGCAATATTTTATCCACGCTTGAAACCACTCAGGTACTGCCACTGAATAGTCTCCGCTTCCGAAAATATGTGCTGTAAATTCGTAATATAAGTAAATAATTACGGAGGCATATAAGGAAGTAAGCATTTGAAGGATGTATATAGTGCGTATGAGTAACGGTACAATTAATCTTTTTTCCATCGTCACATTTTTGAGGATAGATGGGTGTAAACTTGTGCATAGAAAATGTTTTTGGCCGTATTTTATTGTATTTACTTAATACTTTCGACCATCCTTTAAAGAGATTAGTATCATGAAGAAGTCCGAAAAATGCGGATTTTTTTCGCATGCACGGATTTGGTCTAGGCTAAGAAAAATGACGTTCTCTCTTTGGAATGTCTGCCTTCGGCGCGCGTTAGCGGGTGACTTTGCAAAGATTCATCGTTGGCTAGTCTGCGGCTGTTTCTGAAACCACTGGCATCATGTTAGAAATTTGGATCCTTGGCTTTGGAACATTAACTCAGGTGTTTCATCAACTAACTACTATATAGCGTTCGGAAACTAATCACCTCTCATAATCATAATGGGCCACATTTATTTCTCTTACCCATCCCTCTACTATTACGCCAAATACTTAATGACTATACTCCCTCTGATTCACCCGGCTGAAAAAATATCAGCGTCCGAGGAAAATTGAGAAATGATCATGGACACTTCCTCACGAGAAGCAATAAGGGAAGCAGGTGGAACTTAGCGGCCGGGCCTCCGTGGAAGTTTACTCCAGCAGAATAGCAGACGCATATAAAGGTTGGAAAAATTGAGGAAAAAATCCGATCGGATTAAGTGTTCTTTTTTTCCGAAGGGGAGGTGGTAGAGGTTCCGAAGGATTGGAGTGTAGTGGAGGTCTCTTAAAGTATGCTCGGCTGCGTTTACCCCTGTTCTTCTTTTCCACCCTACGAAGCCGTTTTTAAAGAGGGTAGGGTCTCAATTTCTACTGATCCCCTAAAACGTTAACCCCCCTCCCTCTGTTCCGACTATCTGTGAGTTCCCGGTCCTTAGACTTCCGCCCTTCTTCTCTTAATTCCTTGCTGCTGCATAGACTTTCCCCCCACATATATCGCGTCCCAACCTTCTTTCCATTGTGCATTTGTGCCCGGAGCAGGGGTGTAGTTTTGAAGCTAATCATCTTCTCAAAAAGGACCCGGGTTCGATTGTTCGCGAGGTGGATTTGTCGCTGGGGAATTCACGCCCTTCCGTTTCCCGATTCAAATGTCTCATCCAGAAAGGATTGCTAGCGGTTGATGGGCAGCGTATGCTATTAGAGAGCTGAATCAGGGCGCAAAATCCGTTCGGCCTTCGCCCGGGTGGTAGTTACAGGGCGGGTGACAATTTAGAATTCTTCTTTGTGTATGTAGTTAACGAAGGTGTCCTGCAGTATGGACGTGTCTACATTGTTATCCGGAGGAAAATCTCTTTTTCAACGGGTATATTTTCCTTTTTCTTTAACATTGATTCTCAGATTTCTCTTGCGGTAGCTCATGCCGCCCCAGTTCAGGCGCGAGATTCTCAGGATCTGAGTTTGAAAGAGCCCCCTGGTTATTCCACTTATCAAGTGGAATAAGGCCCTTAATTAAAATATTTTACTTTTAATTTAACTAACAATTTGAATATCCGGCAAACATAGAAAGCCTATAGAAATATTCGGCGCTGGAGATTCTCTCACCTCAAGCCTATCCCAACTCTGAGGAGATGCCGAGCTCAACACGACGAAGCTCCTTTCCCATGATATTTTTTCCGAATCCCTGCCCCTTTCTGGAAGCGCACGGTATTAAGTTAATTAACTTGCATACCCGGCCAATGAAGAGAAATATGCCGCGAGGTCGGACGACTTAAAATTCTGTTGACTTGACTGATGCGCCTTCATATAGAACTCACGTACGTAATCTGCCGACTTGATAGTAATTTTCGTAGGTTCTCTTTAATGCATATATTCTTCGCTTGGGGTCAAGATTTTTTATTCATCAATTCCATTGCAAAAATTGGTATATTTTTGTATACCTTAGTTTTCTCTGTTATTTTTTTTTAGGTCTTTTAGCCTCTTCCTTTCTTGAAGAGTCTGCTATGAATCGCTCGATTGAAAATTATCATCTTTTACTTACGAATTTTGGTGTATTATTCACGTTAGATTTTCATATGTCTGCAATAACCATCGAGGTTATTTATCATTTGATGGTAGCGGAGTGGAAATCCTTGAATTAAAAATAGGGGAAGTGATATAATATAACAGGAATTAGTATAAATGGGTTCTTGGGCTGTTGGGCTGAAGAACTAGGGTCGCGGTTTCGAGTGCTGTCGCTGCAGTATTTCGCTCAAGGTTCGGGGTATTGTTTCACTCTGATGATTTCAGTCTCTAAAACAAAACAATTAGTTTTCTGAATCTCGGGGTTGCATGCCTGCAAAGCTCGGAAGCTCAAAAAATACTGCAAACAGCCAAATCTCTATGAAGTCCTTCCCTAGTTTTCCTTTCTCGTAGACGTCCTTGGTAATTCCATTTGGGATATCCTTGGCTCAATTCTCCAAGTGCTTGATGCTTTCTCCGCTGAGTTTTTCTGTCACAAGACGTCCCTTAATGCCTTTTCAAATCATCTCGCTACGATCGGCCCCTTTTTCGTCTTATTTTCTCCTTTCTCTCCCTTACTCAATTATCCACTTTTCAGTCACGTATTCGCTCATTCAATTTGCCCCTCCTTTCCCAGGACTTTCTGGTCTTAACTCTCTACGTTATTATCTTTCTCATCTCCGAAATGCTAGTCAATCTCATAATGCTACCTTAGCGAGAGTTGCTGCTTCATGTGATTGCCTATTTGATTTCTGAAAATTTCTACTCCCTCTTCTTCTTGATAAGCCTAATAGAGAGTGTGCAATATTTCGATCCTGCCGCGAGAACGCCGATGAAATTTACATGGCATGCCATGAGAAAAAGTAAATTGCAGTTGTCTGAGAATGGAGTAATCTGGCAAACGTAGTGGTCTGCGTAGATGCCCGGAAAAGCTGAGATCCGCGTTTCGATTCTCGTTCCAGGGGAACTTTTTCTCGCGGCAATTCAACTAATGAAGAGTGTTTTCACCTCAATATTTTTTTCGAAACGAGCATTTCCTCGGGAAACATAATGAAGATACACTTTTGTATGTTCCACAAGAGTTTTTAATACCGACCCAGGTTTCGGCAGTACACACTATCATTATCAAGGTACTGCCGAAACCTGGGTCGGTATTAAAAACTCTTGTGGAACATACAAAAGTGTATCTTCATTATGTTTCCTGTCTACAAGTTCCACCAAATATCGCCTTCCAACCTTAAGCTGAGCATTTCCTCCTTTCAGGCGTGTGGTATGGCAAACTCTGCTTCATGTCACCTTGAAATTGAAGTTAGCACCCAGAAATCGTTTTCTTCCAGCTTCCTCCGCGTTTTCAGTCCTGTCGCCATTTATTATTCATCTATTTATTATCAACTTCCCCGTAAACAGCACATAACGACCTTTTACAACGAAGGTTTCAGACATTTACAAAGTACAACCCATACATCCATGGCCTGGATAGAGACCATCTACCCAAGCGGGAATCGAACCCATGACCTTAGGTTTGGCCGGCTAAGACACACCGCCACCGAGGCCGGAAAAACCATTTATCCGATTCATCATCGCTGCCCTAGTTCCAGATACTTTCAATTTAACTGGTATGTCGGCATGTTGTCAAATAACACTGAATCTCGAACCTGCCTTCTGTGGGATGAAAAGAGATTTTATACGTTGCTTAAATATGATTTTGCGATTTATTGCCAATATTTTAGCGCTCAAATATTTTGCTATTTCAAGCAATAACAGTCAACGAACACTCAGGTATTTAACTAAGATTTTCAGCCCATGATGATTTGTGAAGCCAATTGTGATGATGAATCATCCTAGAAAAATCCATTCCTTGATAAATAAGTATCTGCTGTATGTGATTGTTTGATTACTTCACTTTTTGAAATTTGTTTTTTGCTCTCAACTCTGTCCATTCTTATTTTGTGTACATTTTGATATGATTTAAAGCGGACACTTTCTGTTTAGTTTGATTCCTTATGTATTTTTTTGAGATTAGTATCCTTTCATTCCCTTTAATATTTTTATAACTGGATTAGTTTGACCGAGATGCTCTCCTCTCAGTTCACCATCTTTTACATACTTGATATCTTACGTCACCTTTTCCTTTATATTCAACCATGGACTGTACCGTTCTAGATCTCCATGACGGTTGTTTTCATCTGGGCATCATTTTCCATGATGCTCACGATAAAGTTGTTCTGTACAATCTCATTCCGAATGCTTTCACCCTCGATTTCTTTTTTGCTTCCAAAGTGTACGCTTCTCAGCCGTAAAGGAGCTTGTTCCTGATGTTTCTGCTTAATTGATTTATGTTTTAAAAAACATGCGATTTAATATTCATAAAGATAAAATGGATTGACCGTGTAAGTAACGAGGGAGTGCTAAGAAGAGTGGGAGAAAAGAGAAGGCTCCTAAAAACCTGAAGCAGAAGACGGGACAACATAGTTGGTCACATTTTATGGCGCGATGGCCTGATGAAGACTATCGTAGAAGGACAGGTGGAAGGGAAGAAGGGCCGCGGCCTCGAATGAGTTACATAGGTCAGGTTGTAAAGGATGTAAAATAAAAGAAATACGTCGCTATAAAAAGATTAGCGGATAGGAGAGAGGAATGGAGAGCTGCGTCAGACCAATCTTAGAATTGTTGACTAATGATGATTAATATAAAATAATTCATAAATACTCGAAATAGCGTTGAACTTCCTAATACCAATAATATGGAAATTTAAAATGGTCTCGATTTCATACTCGTTTCAGTGCATCTCTCGTTAAAACCTATTCCGAAGGCTTTCGCCCTTGACTTCTTCGCTGCTGCCAAGGTCTACGCATCACTTGAGAAACTTGCTCCATATGTTTCTGCTGAGGTGATATATCTTTAAAAATACGCGTAATAATATTTAAAATAATTTAATGTTATTTTATATTAAATTATACAATATTATAATATATATAAATGTATTTAATATTATTTTATATTTTATTTAATTATTTTTTATTAAAATAATTTTAATATAAATAATAAAAAAATCTTCAAAAATATTAAAAATAGCGTTGAACTTCTTAATACCAGTAACTTGGCTGTAAAATCGCCTCGATTGTACACTCTTACAATAATTTGTTTCTTAAATCCAACACCTTTCTTGATTGTGTCGCCATTTTTTCGTTACTTTGGATTAAGAACTTCTAAGGTTGTAACTAAAGTCCTTATCTATGTCTACTCTACTCATCGGCTTAACTCCGTGTTAACATACTCCGTGCTACATAGGCTCTAAATTATGTTCTCATGAGACGTTATACCCACCCTCTATCCGCCGCGCACGCTCCCCAATTCAATTGCCTCGAGTTAAATTTTTATGTTATCACGTTCAGTGCGAGATTCCGTCCTAATGTTGGATTCGTGCCCTTGCATTCTTTCCGCAGCGCAACTTTGCCCATCATTGCATCACAGCCTTCGATCCAGCGTTCTTATTCCTCGCGGGTACCGTTTTAAATCTCCAACTCCTCGGAGGATTACCCATTTTTTTAATTCTCGTACTCTCTTCATATTCCTAGAGTTTATCTCCTTTTCGTGCCGACCCATTCCGCGGAAAGTTAGTTTCTCCGCGGATTCAGTGCGAAATAAAATTTGCGCAACCTCCTGCTGAATCCTTATTCTACGCTTCACTAATCTCATTTCTGTCTCCATTTCTTCTGAGTGCCTGCATAACTCAGGTAGAGTCCATTTATGCATGTAAGGGTGTCTAACAGAGAACTTCAGTTATGGATGGGTCATAAGACTATTGGACTTGGCATGAACTGACAGTGATGTGATCCCTTATTCTGAATATAGTAGAAGTATGTTTGTGTATTATTCTATCGTCGCGTCCTTCTTAATCGTATCGTTTTATAATAAAAGTATTTGTAAAAGGTAAGATTATTTCACTGCCGATATTATTTAAAACCCCATTCCTGTAAATTTCCTGCCTGAAGAATAAAAAAACCACTCGACGGTAGTAAGCTATCCGTCATATTTTGCCTCGCATCTCTTTCTCGTGTTTAATGTTCTTAACTAAACTATTCTGAAATTCTGCGTATATGAATTTGGGTCTCACGAGAATTCCAAGAATCTCCCAAAATATCTGGAATATTTGCACGTGCATCAGTATTTAGGTAGGGCATATACTCTGTCGAAAAATGCCATTATTGGACTGTGGTAAATTCTAGAATAGATCCAAATTTACGTTATTGCGGAGAAAATAAGTTGTTTCTTTCCCATTCGCCCTCACACTTAAATCAGTAATTATTAAGAATTATTATCCACTTATAATAATTTTGGCCTTGAGATGAATTGTTACCTCGGTACGACTTTTTGTGCCTTTGATTACATAAAAATTACGTAAACAGTCGTAAATATTTAAGTGCATCATAATAATATGCCATGACCGCCAAAGAGTAAGCTATTTTGCATAAAGTGAATTTGAATGGGGAGGCGTGAATCAATCATGCGATTGATTTTTTGGTTATCGTTTTGTATTAAAATATTTGTAAAATGTATGGTATGTCACTGGCTAGATTCTTTGAAATGCTGCCTAAATAATTAAAATACCTTTCAACGTTAAGAAGGTACACGTCATTAACAACGAATAGAGATGATAAAGTTCAAGTTTCATGAGTAGTACCGAAAATGGTGGGCCGAAAAAAGTCAACTTCGTCCGATCAAAACATGTTCGTCTTAAAAGTTGAGTACTTGCAGTAAAATCAATGACATAAAATATTAGGCTTATCGGATAATATCTTTAGACTTGGAAAGCGTCTTAAAATGTGATATTTTTGTGAAAAAAATGAAAATTTCAGCATTTAAAAAAACATGTTTTTTTTAATGCCATGCCAAAAATATCTATATTTTAAGGGATTCAATGTAGGCTTAGTATCAATCATAAAAAAAATATTAGACCTATGATAAAGTAATTTAAGACTGCGCAACGGAGCTAAAAATAGCGATTTCCATGAAAAATTCCGAAATTTTCTGCTCCCGTCCAATTAATTTTAATTAAGCAGTTAGCTACGATTGTCTAGAAAGCTTTTATAACAAAAAACATATTTTAGATCTAATATAATTGCTCACGGGGGCGCATAATCTCCAAAAATACCGTAGTTAATAAGATGAAAAGATTAAAATTAAGTACTTTTGCTACCCATTGAGTAGCTTTCCATTAGGACTTAGTGATCACGGTTCTGAAGCATGAATGTTTTGGTAATATTTAGAGATGTGAACTTAATGACAATCAGTTTCTTTTCCCCAAAATCACACTAGTTCGTTTTCAAGCGCTCGTCGCTAATTTGAAATGTATTGCGCATAAAACGGGCGGTGACCGCAGGAAAAAAACTCCAACGCGTGGAATGTTTGCTCGACAACAGTATTCATCATCATTGCCCTACTTGGGACGGCACCCGCTCTTATACGTAAAGTGCTCCCATTACCAATACGTCAACTCGTCAATCAAAGTAGTCTGCAATAGCCTTGATGAGGCCGACTGAGTCGCCTGACTGGAAGTCATCATTTTCCCATCACGTTGCGAGCTCGTAACTTCTCCCGCCTGATTAATGGCTTCACTTCTCGAAATTCGAAAACGTAAACATAACGCGACGAAAGCTATGCATTCCTCCTGAGTGTTCCACGCGTGGCACTTTTCATTTTTATCATACCTCGGAATACATTAATATTTTAATCTTTCTAACGCGTTCCCGGGGAATACGAGCGGCACGAACCTATTCTTTGAAAATTTGCTCCTCGGCGCGTAAATATTTAGCATCTGTGACGACGGCCCTTAAAGGAACGGGCCCAGATTAATCAAGATGAGAAGCCACTACCTACGCAGGGAGTCGACACTCGCAGCGGTGGACCTTTTTCCCCGTTTTCGTGGGGGCGGTGCAAACGTAGCAGTTTTGGGGGCGGCTAAAAGGAATATATACATATGCGTGCACATACATGCGTGCTATTACGGACCGGTAGTCCCTTCGGGTTGTTCATCACGCTTGGTTTGCCTCACGCTCGTATGCGCGATGAGATGCTTACTTGCTGTGAAAGAAGGGAATGATGTTATGTTGTATAAACGGTGAATTCAATTTCACTAGAGTGCCCGATTTTGCAGATATACTTTCTGAAATTATTCCGATCCTTTTCTTTCCTCTCCCCCTCCGTAGTTCTACACTCATCTTAGCGTTCTCTACTCCCCGTTTCCAGGCCGTATGATTTTACGGAAGGGGGGGGGGGGGAAGCAGAGGGGGTTCTTGCCTCCCCCCTTGTACCCTCGTATTTGCTTCCCCTCTTCCGACTCTTTAAGCCGAACTTCCCCCGCCCCTCGTCCCTCGTTCAGTTTCCCCAGCGCATCCCTCCCTTTCACGCACCACGCTTGGCCGACCCCCACGGGAGCCGGCTTCGCGTACATCCACGTCGAGACCGCGAGTGCTTCGCATCAAATCTTCTCTCGCTGTCTTTTTCGAAAATGGGTGAGACTTGAATGAAATTACTTTGGTCAAATCCGGTGATATCTTTCCTCTCTCCTCGATGTAGTTCACGGGCGGGTCCTGATATTATCTATTGGAAGAAAAAGGAATCCAATACCTGCACTTGGAAGTATTCTCTCGGAAAACATGATTAATTAACTTTATGAAAGGAATTAGTCAACTAATCCAACTTCAATTTGTCGAATTCGCATACATTCGTAATGAGAATAACTTGGTTTAAATCGTACGTATTTCGTGACGATCCAAGTAATACCTAGAGGTGTGCGCCGACTGTAGAATTTCGTTGTCGGCGGCTTCCGGGATTACATTTTGCGCGATGCGCGCACTGGTGACTGACGCTTATAAATTGAGTTACACGAGTTAAAAATTTTAAGCATGCATTAAATATCGAGTATGCATCCATACTTTGAGTATATTATAGGAGATTTCCGATCTCATCTTTTGCGTATTCGGCGTTGGCACCGTAGCCCCATAGCTCGCACTATTTTTCGGTATCGGCGGCGCTGCGATATCCACCTCTAGTTTCTACGGCGATTATTCTCAGATGATATCACCACTGTCTTAAAAGGTAGTGCGTAATGAAATAGAATGTGGATTTATACAAAGGGATTTATCATTCATTTCATGCATTCATTTTGACGAATGAGGAAATTAGGAAGAGGAATTCGTAGATGGATGAGAATTTTTGATGTTGTTATTGCTCATTATTAAATGTTTATATACGGCCTGCGTTAGAGGGAATCGAATATTATTTCAATAGGTGAAAACATTTCTTAGAGAAACGCGGAAATCTTAATTTGAGCGCCGCGATGATCATTGCGGAATCATGATCAACACTGTAGAAGAGAGAGAACAAGACTTTAGACGTTTGGGTTGCTGTTGAGAAGGAGCATGGAAAAAAATCCGTTTGGACCGCAGGGAAGGCAAACGAAGATACGGTTGAAATGATGGGTGAGAGGACCAAAACTTTTGGAAGGGATAACAAGATGAAGCTGGTGGCCTTAGGGGGAAAGAGGGGATGTTGTATTCAGTAATTGATGGTAAGGGAGGATATCGGGCAGACGGTTAAGGGGAATGATGAGAACACATTTCGACGACGGTTATAGCCTCCTACTCACATTGCTATTTGGCGTTGTTTACCAATGAGGCTGGGCCTGTATTTCGCCCATTAAAGTCTCTTTGAATATCGCAATAACCTGGCAACGTATATACGAAATGAGTAGATTTAAATTACTTTGGTAAATAAATTAACTCTGGGAACTTAATTTCTTACTGAAGGAATATGTTCTCGTATCATTTTCAGTGTTCTAATAATATAAAGCTTTATTTGGAAACACTATCGGGTGGCTATTTAGTTTAGAAATTATGTTTTCAGTGCTACTTATTATCTCTCAAATGCGGAAATGCTTGTTTCATTGATATCCATCTTTGCAGCCGAATGAGAGGGCATCGCATTACCTTGAGAGCTACGGCATCTTACATATTTTACTAGCACCTTGCTAGTTACTCCGTTGAGGGGTGCTTACGTCGTGACCATTTAATTGTTTTGTTTAGAGCAATAAAATGTTATACTGGCGATGAGATAAGTTTAACCATTGTTTTATAAATGTGTTTGTCGAATTTTTATGCCGGTGATTAAACATTGTCAAATTTTGAGTATTTGGACTTGCATTGGTGTGGTTTTATGCAATAAGTTTCCTATTTTTCATGCTGAACATTTTTATCGGCTTGTGCGGTAGAATTTTTATCTTTCTTTTGAATTTCTGCTGATTTCTTATCGCGTTTTTGAATTCGTATATTTTCATGGGAAAGGATATTGTTGATTTTTTGGTGACTTTTTCAGCATATCAGACAAAATAGTATTTTAAAAATATGTTGTAAATGTTTACCTAACTACTATCTCGACGGATTGTATAGAGGCTAGTTTATTGCGAAGAATACGTAAATTTCTTGGCGAAGCGGATAATATCTTTACCGGATTACAAATAATAACTTATCTCTACGCTCATGTCAGTTTTGATTTTGTCATCGCTTTTACTTATTTAAGCGATATTGCTGGATTGATGAACTCATGTCATTTGAAATTTTATTGGTCTTGACTTTCGTTTAGTTTCGACTGGCATCCCTGCGGGAAAACGATAAATAGTGGGCGTCATTCAATGAAGTGCAATAAATTCGAGGCATTCAAGGAATATTTGTGGTTAAGCCCTGAAGAAGTTAGCATTCGTCAGGCGTATAGTGGGAAGATTTTCAGATGAGAGAGTAAAATATAGGTGCTATTTTGCACTCGTCACACCACACCTTGAATATGCAGCGAGCGTATGGGATCCGTTACAGAAAGACTTAATCCGCGAACTGAATAAAATACAAAGGAAAGCTGCGCGAATCGTCAAAAATTGCTACGGGCTTACAAAAAGCGTTACACTGATGTTAAGCGAATTAGGCTGGCAGCCGCTGGACACTCGGACGCTGCACGCTAGATTTAGATTGCTTGAGAAATTGAGAATAGATATCTTAAAGAGCGGCACAGAGACCATAATATTAGAGCCCCACTATATTTTTAGGTCCGACAGAAGCGATTAAGAGAGATAGTATTTTACCGAGCGGATGAGTATGGGAATTCGTTTTTCTCTTGAACCATAAAGGACTGCAATAAATGCCAGTCGTAATTTCGTTAGAGCATTTGCTTTTTATATGTAGACGGCTGGTCAATGTTAAAATTCTTCTCTCTTCATTTTCATTTACGTAGAATTGAATTATTTTTATATATTTAAAACTTTTTTGTTGTAAAAAAATGGCAAAATTCTTGTGTACCTTTATCCATTAATTTATAGTAACCACTATGATTCAGAGCTCGCGACAGATTAATAAATCCTAGTCGTAATTTAGTTTGAGAATTTTCTTTTTACATTAAACTGCTGGTGTCCTAACACCCCATGCCTTGTAAGGGGTATTGCGGGGAAGCATGTGGATGTAGATGAATTAGAGGAGCGTATTTTGAAATTTAATTCAAATACGTACCTACACATCGATTCTCGCTCCAAACTCATTCAACCATCTACTCGCCCCTCCTCTAGCATGGTGTCGCGACGCTGCGCGCCGGATCTACAAGTCGGCCTCTAAAAGTGATATCAACCACCGCGCATTTGAATGAGTTTCAAAATTTACCACTCGCGTCGCTGACGGAAAAAGCGATCCGAGTTTCACGGGAAAATAAGATTTAATTAAAAGTTTTTACTGAAATTTATATACATGATGATGTGATAAATCAAATATTATCAAAGCTCAATGCTATTTCTCGTAATTGCAAACATCATACCGCAAAATATTGAAAAAAATGTGTCACATCAGAGTCCTCTGTATTTTTATATGAGAGTAGTGTTGAGAGAGCAATCTAGAGGACTCTGTATCACATTTCACTCATCACCGCGCCGCGGGCATTTTTGAAAACCGATTAAAAAGCGACCGAAGCGGCAACAGAAATCTACCTTTTATGGGATGGAATTAGGCTTCCTCTATGCAGTCCCCTTGACTTCGATTCTTGCTCTAAACTCATTCAACCATATGCTCTTGCCACCTCCAGAACGGCGTCGCGACGCTGCGTTGCCGCCTGACAATGCAAATTTGCCGACGCGAGGCTGCTGTTATGATAAGTGGATTCCTATTACACGCACACGCTTGCAGATACCCTGCTCACCGCTTACGGGACGGAGGAAATTTGGATTTGCCATCAAGGGGGCGTTGTGCGGAGTGGATTCCGAGAGTCTCCTGGCGTCGTCGTCGATGAAATTATCTTTAATAAAGCACTTGATGTTTGGGAGGCTGTCGCGTAGTAACCCGAGCGGGGACGGGTTGCGGACGAAAGTCAAAAGAGGCGTTGCGGAATAGAGGTTTCTCCCCCGAGGTCTTGATAGGCTATTTGCGTGCCTCCCTTACGGTTTTTGCCTAATTGCGGGTTGGTTAAAGGGATGGGAAGGCGCCCCGAGCTGTGGGGAACACTTCACCTATTTAGTGCACACAGAAAGATCGAGTTTAACCCATTTTCGCCGAGAAAAATGTTTTCTTGCGCTTTTGACTATATTCATGTGTTTTAAGTTGTCATTGGTAACTTTTTTATCATGATTGGAAATAAAGAAATAAAACTTTGTAAGGTTCACTGTTTTTTTAATATGGGCACGACCCGAGTTTCGTAACGTGACAAATCTTTATTTATTTCCAATATGGAGAGGTTTCACAAAGTACAGCCTGAAGTTATCAGTTATATTTATATCATGAATTGAGAGTTATCCTAGTCGTAATCAGTTGCCACTGAAAAATACCAACATAAGATGAGGCAATTAAAATTATTCAAAAGACTCACAGGAGAATAGGAATAGCATTGGATAAACATCATCTAATCCGATGGATGGGAGAGCAGCTTACCTACTATTTGTCCACAATCGCCAACTCTTATCAGTGCGCTAAACTAAAATCGCAATTTTTTCTGGTTTATCATGTTAACCACCATTTAAATAAAATGATTTCTTAGCATAGGGGCACAGAAAATGCTTTATTTTACTTCGATCGGCATTAATCAATCGAAATCAAATCGAAACTGAAGGATACCGCGTTATGGAAGGGCCAAATGTTTAAATGAATAAAAACTCAAGAGAGAACCCCATGGTTTATTGTGGCTGAAAGAAAGACCGAATACATTGTAGACCTAAATTGAGCTTTATAGCATAAATCGGTCGTTCTTGTGAGCATAAAAACGGGGAAAATGACTAAATTTGAGTTAATTGCTAACCAACCAATAGTTCGACCGATTCACCGTTTATAGGGAGGAAAATTGTAAAACGTTGATGACTGTATGAAGTCAAAAATTTGCTGCGGCATTTCGTGGAAATAGGTATCTTCCGATTCTAGCTTAAACTGTCCCCATACAATTTTAACCTCTTCCACGGGGGATGTGTAATTCCACGAATATTAAAAAGGATTATCCTCAAGTCACTCCCGTAATGTGTTGTCAACCTCCGCGCATTTAAATGGGTTTACAAAAGTCCCCCCTCGCGTCGCTGACGAACAAAGTGATTCGAAGTTCACGAGGAAATAAATTATATAATGAAATTTATATACAAAGTGGTGTGATCAATCAAATTAATCACTTTTCAATGGTATTCCTCGCAATTGCAAAGACCAAACTGCAAAATATTGTAAAAAAGTGGATCGCATTGCACTCATCATCGCGCCGCGGACATTTTTGAAAACCCATAAAAATGCGACCGAAGCCGTGATCTTTATCAGGGAATACGATTTTTAATTTATTTTCTTTCTCCCAGTATACCTTAGCGTGCAACATGTGATTTGTTTCAGCAATTTCACTAATAATCTCCAAGCTTCCTCGCAGTACTCAGAGATTATTTTGGTAAATATATGTTTCTACTTAATGGTCATTAATTATTAGCGAATAAACTTCCATTAGATTAGGAGTAATCTGATGTTTCAAAAAATTATAAAGCGCAAAAGTAGTCCATTTGTATACATAGTTAGTCTTCAGCTTTTCATCTCGGAGTATGTTTTTTTTTCTAGGGAGTTTTGGTCAGTTGCAATTAAAATTATCACTTTTACATATTTGACGTGTTGGTGGTAATTTGAGTTGTAATAAACCAAAACTCCTTCATCCCATTTAAAATGGAATTGGCAGTGAGGTAGATTCGAATTTCCCGGTGACAACTAACGCCATCTATTGCTGCGTAACATCACTAGGTCGGCTGGGCCACAGGTATAACACTGAGTCGACGCTCCATGACCGAAGTGGCAACAGAAATCAGCCTTGTATAAGATGGAATTGTACCTCCTCTATGCTGTCCTCTTGCACAGAACAATCATCCTTAAAAGAATTCTAGCGTCAACCGTGATACTGGTTCCGTTTGCAGAATTGCCGTATCGGCGCGCGCAAGTATTCATCGATTGAGGTCCATTTGTCGAATTCAATTAATTTTATCTTCTCGAGCGAAAAGTGAACGAAATAATATTTGCAGGCTTGCATGTAAAGCTTAACTTTGAAAATGGTTTTTGTTGAGTGATCTAGTAAGTTTAGTGGCCACAGCGCTGCCCTCCGAATACCAGGGCCTGCAGCTCGATTCTGTAAATGTAATATCTACGTTTCGCGTGCTTCGAACCACAGTGGAGTTCTCACGCCTCTCACCGTGAAAGACGCTCGAGCGATTCTGAAAGCCGGAGTCGTGAGATGTTTGACAGATTGCGAACGATCACTTGGGTTTCTTATGTTGATAGCAGTGCGGATCCGAAGAACGAATCAGAATCTCCGACACAAACTTTCTTCAGCGGCCAACTGCAACTTCAGTTACCATAGAGCAACATATACAATGCTGCCGTAGTTTCATTCCCAAAGGAGATAAGACTTCTTTACTCAAAGTTGAGTAAAGTCTTTTCTTTTAAAAGTACCTATTAATGATAAGTTACGGTTGCTTAATTAGTTTATAGCTATTAACTGTATATTACCTCTTTTATATGTTGTCAAGTGCTGCGTATCAAAGCCTGCAGTTATCACATAGCAGGCTCATAATTGCACAATTAGCACTAATTTTCTCATAATATGGAGCAAATGCTTACGTGGAATGAGAACAAGTGTTATTTTATTATTTAATAATGGTTCATTCTCGTATGCGTTTGAGCTGTTCTCATCATTTCAGTACATAATTTTAAATGCGCTGTGGTGCATTTGTATATGTCTGATTGTGCAAGCACATGCCACTATTCACGATTTATACTGGTGAAAATGTTTCTGGCGCGAATATGAGTTGATTATTAATGCTAGAGGACGAGATGTTTACATGTCTTAGTATTTCTATTATGTCAACAGAAAAAAGAATCATGTTGGTTGTGTTACAGAACGGTAGCAATAATGCATGGAAGAGATGGAATGGATGATTAATGTTTACCTTAACGTACTAAATTATGCCCCGGCAAGCCACCTAAACGTCTACGAATTAATCGTGGTTTGAGCTCAGTGACAATATCCATCGCCAATCCTCGAGATACGCGGGACAAACCTCTTAAATCCTCTTCCCGCATCTCGAAGGGATTGCTGATATCGCGTATCTGCCGCCGAAGTATGTGCATCTATTGCCTCCGTCGACATTGATGCTCATGAAACAGTAGCGAAGCTATGTAAAGAGCCTCCATTCTCCTTAATAAAACCAAATCGAAGGCTTGAACTTAAGAAACAAATATTAAATAAATCTGTTAACATTCAGTACCGCACAATACTTTTACCATTGGTTCTACACCAAATTATTATGAACATTAAGTTGTGAGTATTTGACTTGTACATTCTAGCAGATGCACAAATATAAGATAATTGTCAAACCCTCAGCGCAAAGTTTAACTTCTCACCAACTTCAATCGCAATAAAGGCCAATCAATTTAAATAGTACGCGGATGTAAATTTAACTTTACGCATTCTTTTATTTGCTTTTAATACATATTATTTATGGGAAGTGACAATATAAAATAGCCACCATCGTATTTAATGAATAATGTGTTATTAATTATCAATCACTGCGTAAATTCATAATGAAAAATTAGAGCGCATTGCCGCGACCATGAACATGCATATTCATGGCCGCGACGAAGCTACCACGGGCCCTCTTGGGCGTGAATACTTTCACGGACGCGGCAGTGAGAGTGACGTCACTAAAAAGTTTCAGAATCGCTCCAGCGTCAAAGCCGTGAATACATTGACGAAATCCGCTTGTGACAGCCATATCACATTTACAGAATCGAGCTGCAGGTGTCAATTCCCTGTCTAGTAGAGGCTTTCGAGTAGAAGTTCGATCTCTCCTTTGGTACTATGTTTTGGCTCTATAAGTACATTTAAGGGTGCCAAAAAATAGAAATTGATTGATCTGCTGATATACTTTATAATATAATTTCTATAATTTTTTAGGAACAAAATAAGCTTTTTTTCTGAACCTTTTATTCCCGCACACTCATGCTTTCTTCCTAAGAGGTGTAGCGTCTTAGAACTATTCAGGCATTCCTCTCGGGCTCAACACCAGGTTAATTCAGTCGTATTGACCAACGTTTCGGGAAACGACTTGCCTTCCATTTTCAAGGCGTGTTACTGTCTGAGTGTCGAAAATGAATTGACCTTGTTTAGAGCCCGAGAGAAATACCATTATATTATTCATGAGGAAAAATTAAAATTGTTTATCTAAGTATTTTCTCACTGTGCATCAACTGGGAGATTTAAAAAAAGGTATATTCTTACTAACTCTCCGATTTAGAACTTATGCAAATCCTACAAAGATGCACAAATGGTGGTAATGCTAATTTTCTATCACTATTTCTATAATCCTTGCTTCCAACAAAATTTCTATTCTCTCAAGATAAGCGAGAGAGCAGAATCGTGTTAAAAACATTGAAAATGTAACTCAATCATGAATTACTTTATAATATCTTTCTTTGGTGAAAAAAATGTGCATTTATAGTTATTATAGATATAGCATCCGAGTTATTCATATAAAACGGAATCATACCAAAAGTTTTTCAATATTTTTCTGCCAGTGTGCCAGATAAAAAATGATGAACAGCCGTTTTGATTCGCGTGAGGAGAAACTTCGTGAACGTGGCCTTCATCGGTTTTGCGGAGGACAATCGTATTTTATTTTGCGAGTGAAAATGGAGAGAATCGAGTGGCGCCACCACGAATATTACGAAAGAGGATCCTCAAGTCGGCCTCTGAAAGTGTTATCACCCACCGCGCATTTAAATGAGTTTCCAAAAGTCGCCACTCGCGTCGCTGACGAATAAATTTAGACGAGTTTCACGGAGAAATAAGATATAATAATAGGTGTCAACCGAAATTTATGTACAAGATGATGTGATCTATCAAAATTCATAACTTTTCAATACTATCCCTCGCAATTGCCAACACCATACTGCAAAATATAGGGAAACAGTGGATCGCATTTCACACATCACTGCACCGAATAAATTTTTGAAAACCGATCAAAATGTGACCGAAGCGGCAACAGAAATCAGCCTTCCATCAGCCTACCATAGGGTAGTTTCCTTCATCAAAGAAAACGAAAGGCATTGTTTGCGATTCGTTCCCCGTCATTAGTATATTCATAATATTCAAATTATTTGGCTTTAGGTATCCCAGTTTAGTCAAAGGTTAATGGTAAATTTTAACCTCATTTAAAAAATGGCAGATTGGCGGCCATGCGATGCCACTCCACGTGACACCACAGGGACCTAGATGCTATACGAGTTGTCGGGAGTTTTAGATCGTCTGAGATTAACAATGCATGCTTGCGACACAGAGCTCAGGGAAACATCTCTTAATAATCACCTATTAAAATTTCCCATGGTCGGAAATTTTCCTTCGTTGGATAGGGTATTAATAATCCTTATTTAAGAAAGGCACTACCTGCTAGCAGCCTGCATTGTAGCGGCTCATAGTCTCGCACCTATGTGGTCTCACACAGCGGCAGCCGGAACCAGAATGACGTCACGAGGGCTTTTCCCAGCATTCATTCTTAGCCGTCTCGTTTTCGCGTGCTTGAAAATTTTCACTTTTCTTTTAATCGCGAAAAATTGATATCGTCATTTAAAAATCTAAAAGCGTTAAATTCGTACTCCTGGAGTAATAATCTTTCAATTTAGGCAATAAAAAAAAGGGAAACCCCCTATTGGGACTCGTTTATGTTATTCCTTCTTCGGAGATAACCTTCGTGAACGCGTGGCCTTCGTCGATTTTACCGAGGGAACTCGTATTTTTTTGCAAGCAAAAAGAGAGCGAATCTTGTGGCGTCACTCTCTCCCCTCTCTGTTCGACGTTCGCACTCAATGACTAACGGGCCCACTCAGTCAAGTTCTTCGCCACACAACCCGAAATCTGAGACATCGGACCCTTTTCATCCGGGGAAAATGTCGAGCGGCGAGAAGCCAACGAGAAGGAAGGGTGTTGTGTATGGGTGTGTCTACGGGTGAATATGGGGAAGGAGATCGAGTCATTGTTTGTTTTGGAGGTTGTGAGGGAGAGGGAGAGTGATTGGGCGTGGGAGGTTATCTTAAAAGGAGTCGGCATCTCATGGTCGTCCTTATGGAGAGAGAGAGAGAGAGGGGGGGTGTGTGGGCGGTCTGAAACGATGGGAAAAGCCGGCAAACAAACCTCATCAGGGATACCTTCTCCCCATACCCTTTCTGACTGGAAAAGAGCGGCCTCTCCGGAGCCGGATCTGGTGACACGCGTGGGAATACCCCGACTGGCGGCGGTGGAGTAACAGGCGCCACCCTTCGACGCCTGCCGGCTGGGCTGCTGCCTCTGTCCGTTTGGTTCTCAGAAGAGGGCGATGCTCCTGCCACGTAAACGGTCCTGAAGTTTATGAGACTCCCATTTCGGCTGAATTCTCACCGAAGTGCCGCGCCAATATAATTGGATTTCTAAAGATTTTGTGCAACTTTTTCAGTAATTCTCCAATAGGATAATTGATCAGTAAAAAAATAAATAGGGCGGTTTCCTATTATTTTTTTATTGCCTAAATCGAAATATTATTACTCCTTCTGAACGTATTTCACGCTTTTAGATTTTTAAATGACGATATCTATTTTTCGCGATTTAATGAAAAGAGAAAAATTTAAAGCGCACGAAAACGCGATGGCTAAGTATGAATGCTGGGATGCTATGAATGAAGCCTGTGTGACGTCATTCTGGTTCCGGCTGCCGCTGTGTGAGGCCACCTCGGTGCGAGGCTATGAGCGCCGCTACGATGCAGGCTGCTAGCAGGTAGCGCTTGCCTTAAATAAGGATTATTAATACCCTATCAAACGGCGGAAACTTTCCAACCATAGGTAATTTTAATAGGTGATTATTTAGAGATGTTTCCCTGAGCTCTGTGCCACGTGCATACATTGGTATTCTCAGACGCGGTAAAACTCCTGACTACTCGTATAGCGTCTAGGTCCCAGTGGCGACACGTGGAGTGGCATCGCATGGTCGCTAATCTGACCTTTTTCAAACGAGGATAAAATTGACCATTAACATTCGTCTAAACTGGGATTTCTTTAACCAAATAATTTGTATATTACGAATATGCTGGATTTGGAATGCTGGGTAACGAATCTCAATCAATGCCTACCGTTTTCTTTGATGAAGGAAACTACCCTATTATAATTACCATGGTGATGGTGATAAATAGTTAATATCATTAATAATGGATCTCTTCAGTAAGTTGTAAAACTTTTACTGTTACGTCTTTTAAATACGCTTAAAATAGTTTTGAGGTTACCTCTTACCACAAAATAAAGCAGACTTGATTAAGAAAGGTAATGGTTTGATTCTATTTCACGTTGGCTTTATAAAAATTATTTTCTCATTTACATCCAAAGTTGAGCGCAACTCATTTTTGCTCCTATCATAGGAGACAGATAAACAGCAATAGAATCATCTTTTAAGTCCGATGACGGTGGATTGAGGATCTTGAGAAAAATAGTCTTGGGTTTTGCTGCGCTAAGAACTTCAAAATCTGCTTCGCTTTAGTGTTGTGTGCAAAGTTAACCAAGGTTGCAAAGCTAATAAGTCATATACCAATGCGTCAGGAAGGCATGGATGGACGGTATGAGGAAAACGCAACCTTACCGTAACCAACGAACGAGGTCAAAGCGTTTGAAACGCATTTTAGGGTCAGCATTCTGCTACTGAGCGATGGGCCTGTGAGACGCTCCGGTGTGCTATCATCCCAACGGCTCCGTTTTACTATCTCCGAATCACCGCAAAGTTCCACCCGCGCCCGAGGTTATGTAAGCCATTAACCCAGATACCTAGAGCAAGGATCTCTCCTTCGGTAGCTTCGTTTATCGTCTAAAAGTAAGTATTTATTTCCCTTTTTTCTTTATCCGTTCCGTGTAGATTCCCATAGGAAATTCTTCGGATCATCTCTCATTCAAGTAGGGGTGGTCTGGCCAGGTCAGCGAGGGCCCCGAGCTTAGGCGACCCCCACAGCGCTCGCGTCTGTCTTGAAGTGTGTGTGTACTCGGAGTACTTGAACCAAGGTTTTTCGCAATTATAAAATTTTAAGTTTTCTTTAGTTGCTTAACACTGCATGCATGCACAGTGTGAAAAGATTATATAAAAAAGTAAATAAGATAAAGAGAAGTATAGAAGATAAAAGAGAACCTGATCAGTTTTTTGAAAGTTTATTCGGAATGGTTACTATATTTTTTTAGATTTCAGCGCAGTTTCAAGGAAAAAACTCAGTAAATAATTGATAAAAAACCATAATACATTATTAAATTTTATAAACAACGAAATTCTCACTTTTCTTGGTATTTTTTCTTACGAAATAGGTATTTTTATTAACTTTTATCTGGTTTTTAAGAGTCAGAATGGCGTCAAAATCGTTTTCCGGGCATGCTATTACAAAATATTTTCCGAGGGATGACCCCCTGTTATCCTCCTGTTAGTGAGGCCCTATCATGAGCCTCAGCCGAGGGCCCCCAATCGCCCCACACCGCCCTTGCCTTCAAGCTTCGTTATCTGAATGCTGGCTGCCTCAATTTACACCGCACGAGCTAAAAGGATGGATTTTTTTTCAATGTTTGGTGGCCCATTTATAACAGATACTCGTAAAGTGGTAATTTATTTTTTTCCTGCGAATAAGATTTAATGTGTGTAGCTTTCTACCTAATAATAATTAATATTATCTTGGAGTATAGGTTTGGGAAAGAAATGCAAAAATGTTTGCGACTTTCCGATATTTTCTTATATCTTCATCTAGGCTATGAAGAATGGTTACTGTAAATGAATTAAATAATAATAATTAATTAATAATTAAATTATCATGATATTTTACTGCCCTAGTTACAGGCAAACAAAGTAAAAATAAGTTATGTCAAAATTCATGTATCTCCTTTTTCATTTATGTAAAATTGGATTCTCTTCATATTTTTTATTTATTTTTGAAAAAAAACGCTGTAAAATCGTTCATGCCTTCATGTATTAATTCATTGTGACCATTATTCATAGTCATAATGAAGATATAAGAAATACATCGAAACGTCGGCGTACATTTTTTCGATTCATTCCCTGAACTATACTCCAAGACTATAGTAGGTAATTATTATATAGAGTGAAGTCATGATAAAGAAATCGATTCCGAAATTATCTCTGTGAAAATTGGTGAATTTATTGTAATGGTGAATCCAAAATTTGGAATCGTTTCTATCAATGGACAAATACCCTGACCATTTACCAAATTTCCGGGAAAAATTTTAGTTATCGGCTTTTGTTAAGTGTCAGGTCGCAATTGGATTTTTCTCCTTGGAGATAGGTTCGGTGAACATTACTTTGTTGGCCCAACGTATCGTAAGTTACAATCGGTATCTGCGGAATAAGGAAAATATAACAACGACAAAATTTTGAGTGAGTCGTACAACGGTCGAGTGTATGGGATGAAACCTTCTCTAATATATATATATATTAATAAAAAAATACATATATAAATTCAGTGGTAAGGAATAGAAACATGGAACAGAAAAAGGACGAGGACAATGGTGCTGTGGTAGATGGAAAATGTAATAAAAAATATATATGTAGCGACCTGATATGGAGTGTAGCCCTTTACGGTGCTGAAGCTTGGGCTCTAAGGAAGAAGGACGAGAGAAGACTGGAGGCATTCTAGATGTAGGTGTGGCGAAGAATGGAGAAGGTGAAGTGGACGGAGAGGAGGAGGAACGACGAAGTGCTGGACATGGTGGGTGAGGAGAGGCATCTTTTAGATTAGATACGAAGGAGACAGAAGGGATGGATGAAGGGAGCACTTAGCGGGGAGGGGATGTTGAAAACAGTGTTAAATGGTAGAATGTTAGGCAAACGAGGGAAGGGAAGGAAGAGAATAGGATTATTAGGTAGAATGGAAGGAAGTAGGCCTTATAGTGAACTGAAGAAGGAGGTGCTTGATGGAAGAGTAGGCTCCCAGATTACTTATTTAGTACTCCATGGTTTCCTACCATAATTGGTAGAATTCTTTAGTAATATATCTATCGCCCAAAACCCTCAGAATTATATTAACACCGTCATATTTTATTTCCTTATGACGCTTTCAAAAATTTGAGCTGAATGTTTATTTTGGGCCCCCTTTGACCCGTCTCTCCACGGTCACCAGGTAATCCCTTCACTCCATCTCGTCCTGGAGTACCTCGGAAACCTGGTGGACCCACAATGCTCACTCCTGGGAAACCTTTCTCTCCAATTCCTCCTGGACTTCCGGGATTTTCATCAGGGCCCCGTGGACCATGGGCTCCAGGGAACTTTCTTTGCCTAATTAATTTATATTTTGACCCTATAAAGGATGACTCAGCAGGACCAAAATTGTAACGATTATTTGTAAAATATGCATAATTAATGTATATTAGAAATTGCTTTGTTTATACATTAACTTTGTTATTCGTTATAATACATTCATAATGTAAAATGTCAAGTGTCCATATATGTCATTATTTGTGTTTAGACATGAAATTTGTAATATGTTATAGGGAAATAAAACCAAAGAATAAACAATTTCATATATTTACGCCCGAAAACCATCAATTGTACTTAAATGCTTTCCAGGTGACACCGATCTTCCTTGCTGGCTCCATAAATCCCGCCATTGTCCACAGACAACCAGCGGATTCTCCCCAGCATAGCCATGGATCTGCTGCGTCTGATCATCAATAGGCGACCCCAGACTCCCATCTTCCGCTGAAGTTAATGGAGCACCTCGTCAGCAACACAAGCGCGTCTACAGATATCGATTCCGGGAGAGCAGAGCTAGCTGGTGAGTCACTCTCCTATTCCGATTTTTTCTTCTACCCTCTCCTTGTTCATTCCTCCCTTTTCCCTACACATACCCAAATAATTATATAAATAAATCAAAAGTTTTCATATCATATATAAAACTTGGAAGAAGGTATTAAGGCGACGCGACGCGGGATAGGAAAGGAATACAGACAGCTGACGCCAATATTGACGTTTAAGCACAAGATGGTACGACAAAAAATGGAACAAGCTATCAAATAAAAGGAGACTACGTTGCTTTTATAATAATTTATGAAAATCACCTTTCCAAATTCTGGTATTTTCCTTTTAGTTGTAGTAGTAGATTCCTGCCCTTCAGCTCCTATTTAGATGCATTTAAATGCTTATAGCCGGCACAGTTAATATGTACAGTTCAGTTAAAAATAAGTAAATGAAGAAATGGAACGAAAAAACAGTTTTCTAAATTATTTAATTCTTCGTTATTTTAGACCAAGTTTTTGCTTTGAAAACTCATTAATTACGGTTCATCACTATTCTAACGACAAAATGAATCGTTTTGGAGGGTTATCGAGTGGAGGTTAACAAAGGCGGAAACAAAAGTCGGAAAAATTGTTTTCTTGCAATCAGATTGTAGTAAATGTTACAATCACATCTTTGCTATAAATGCTACAAGATTCAATGTTACATAAAATGCAGTTTTGTTAAATTCGGTTAAAACATTTAGCGCGTCGCGTGTTTATGTTATAATTGGCCTCATGCTATTTTTGGACTGAATAAAATAAATGAATGAATAAATAAACAAATAAATGAAGAGATAAATAAATAAAAACTGCATTGTGTTGTCAAAATGCCCTCTAGATGGGCCTTCGCGTTTATAATTTTTTCTTTGTCCATTTTCCCGAAGCGTCTCCATTGGTAGAGTAATCCATAATGCACCCGACGTGTTTCGTGGAATGTTTCACGATTTCGCTGGGAAGCGTTCCTCTCTCTTCATGTTCATTCCTTCAATACGGAATGAGTTCCTACAGGGCGTAGATGACTTCCGTTCTTACCTAACTAGTTTCTGCGTTCAGCGGGAAACTCTGGTGGCATAGAACACGTTTAAATTTTTGGGGTAACTCAGAAAAAGAACTCAGGCAGAATACGGTTCTGAGGGACGCGAAGTCTCTTTTGAGTCGTGATTTTCTCATTCAGTGTCTGCCTCGTTGGATTTCGGCCCCTCTGCAGGACCACTCCGTAACTTTCTACGTGTGCGGGACTCCCACTTCGAAATATCGCGGAACCGTAACTCAGGTGCTTTAACTCAATTGCAGCAGTAAATGGATTTGCATTTGTGCAGTGCGAGCAGGTAATTCATTTCAAGGGGATTGTTGTCAGTTTGCATCAATTTCCACGTCATTTACTCGCTTGCGTGGCCAAATGGCTAACTTCGACGTTCTTCGCAATTTTGTTTTAATAGCTTTGAATTGGGAAACAGTTTTTGTCTATCGTTGGTCTTCTAGTAAACTCGTGAAAGTTTGTGGTGTAAAATTAATCTTCATTTATCGTCAAATCATATTTTTGGTGCTTTTTTATGCGGCTTTGTATGTAGAATGTTGATTAGTAAGAAAAATAGTCCTACTATCGGTATCATTGCTAGTAGGAATTCATGATATCCATAGAGCGGAATAATGGTGGTGATTTCTGTCTACTAGTTTCATAGGTCGTGGTTGCATGATTAGTTTTAAATTTTACGTGGTTATGGAACTCCTTCAATAGAAATATTACAATCTGTTTGAGTAGTAAAGGTATTATTTGTTTCAATGATTTTATTCGCAGTAAGATCCCGATGACGATCATTTATATATTTTTAGGAACTTCGAACTTAAGTATCGTGTAAGTCTTTCGCTGTATTCGATTCATTTTCCGGGGGAAAATTTCATTACGACCAAACAAATTTTCTACTAAAATCAATTATTTCTTGGAGCAAGAAGGGGGAAGATTTTCCTTAAACTATGCATTTTCATCACTGTCATATTTTCTGACCTTTGGTCTAAATAATTTGTGTGAAAAATATAAGGAGGTGACAACGTTGCAATCTTAGCTTTAATAGAAAATTTCTATTCCTTGGTATTTGTCGACCTTATTCAATTAAAATATAATTCAAGTTGTACTGGTGAGTTGTGGACAGCTGATCTCATCTGGTATGATTTCGACCCGTTTTAATGAACGATTAATCAATATCAATACCATATCTTATAGTTTAGACATTCATTCAAAACAGGGTCTCGTTGCTATCACTGTAAATCAGAAAAATGTGAAGGAGATATCGAACCTTATACTTGCTCCTCCCATGCAGAAAAAAATGAATGTAAATATTTTGGGGTGTCATCTTCAAAAGTAAATAGTTATTATATATAAGAGCGTTGCGTATCGGGTCCCGAAAATATCTATGGAAAAAGGAGATATGAGTATTCCTTTAATTTTCATACCATTTATGTAGATTTTGTATTAAACACAGCCGACAGGATTGCATTTTTTGCTTGAAAGCAACGTGGTCTCCTTTTCTTTGATAGCCTGTTCCATTTTTTGTCGCACCACCTTGTGCTTGACGTGAATATTGGTGCCTGCTCCCCATATTCCCTTCATATCCCGCTTCGTGTCGCCTTAATACCCTCTTCCGACTATTTTTCGCGAACCCTACGGGCCTCCCATAATGCCATCAATTGCATCATGCCTCCTAGTCACTCCCTGGGAAGGGTCGCCAAGTTCCTCCGCTCCCTTTCCCTTCCTCACGACCCTTTCCCTGTGTATGAAGTCTCTGTCTCTACCGCCACATACCCCCTGGGTCCCCATTTTCATCCCGCGACGTCGTAAGGAGCACCTGGAAAAAAAGTTTCCGAGTTTCAGTGGAACAACCACTTTTTTGCACCGCCTTCGCAATGCCTTAAAGCCATCCTTTCCATTCTTTGGACCGCCGGAAAACTTCAATAAAAGGCCCGCTACAACCCCCACAGTCTCCCGGGATCTATACTCCACCCCTCTGCCCACCCTCTTCGTCAATCTACTTTAACCCTATCTCCTTTCAATCGCGTCGATAGTAGATAATGTGCACGCATCTATGTTAATCCTGTCGAGGCAAACCTTTTTTGTTTATGTCAATCCCGAGCCCAAGACGTTGGTCGAACATTTGTTTATTTTCTAGTAGGCAATCCGGCGTTGCTCGCGAAGTATAGTACCCTGGGATGTTGGAACTTGGAATTCATGGACATAATAGGATTTTCAAGCTTTCTCTTTGAGCATGTCAAGAGGTGTGCAGAAGTTTTATGACGTGTCGTAACAAACGGTAGTGAAAAAATGACGGATCAGTCGCAACCGAAAATAGTACTACACACTGAGTAGGAGTATGAGATGCACCTATGTAATAACTTTGTGTACTAATTTGTCTCGTCCCTCTTAGTGATCACCCGAGCGATCGCTTTTCGGGACCAGAAAAGTGATCGCTCGAGTGATCATTATTCTGAGTCACACGGTCCCTCCCGTCGTCGCCTTTCGCATCACTTCCGATATCACAGCCCGTTGTCATAGGACCCGCATAACGAAAATATATAGCGTGTTTGTTTATCTATGTCGTTCCCACGATTGTCAAACGTTGCGCTGCAATCGCTCCATACGGGCATGCGTTCTGATTGGCTGATATAAGGTTTCAGTGACGGTTTCAGCGACGGAAAAAGCGACGTGCTGAGTGATGAAAAAAGTGATGGGAATCCTCATCATTGGAGTGATCGCAAAAAACCATTGCGCGCGAAGATTATTTCCGAGTGATCACTCGAGTGATCGCTGGAGTGATCACTCGAAAATGATGCCAAAAAAATGATCTTGTGATTCAGGCTTAACTCCTGACGGACTCGTTTTCGAAGCGCTAGAGGAACGCGCCGTTGTTGCAGCCACTAAATGCGGCTCGAATCCCGCCTTCAGACGAATTTTATTCAGGGTATTTCCGTAAAAATCTGCAATACTTCAGGAAGTGGTAAGAGAGACAATTTTAATCATTTATTTGTCCATAAACGTGGGGTCGAATCTCCTTAGTTACTGAGCTAGGACAACGCAAACATTTTATGGATACACTTGCATTTAGCATGAAAACGGTTTTTCTTGGGTATCCAGCCCTTTCGACATGTTATTCAATACTCTGGATTTTTAAGGGCATTTAATAATTAAGGCTGGACAAAAATGTGCGATTATAGCTGTCTGAAGCAATCTCAATATGGGTGAGATTGCGCAATCTTATTGTTAATAGTCGCTAATAGCTCGTGTTAAATTAAGTTCAAAGAAGGAACCGGAAGTGATATTAGTGGCGGAAAATTTGAAATTGAATATTCACTCGAATATAAAACTTTGGGTGGATAAACGTGACGATGACACGCACTTGAATCTCGATGAAATTATTGTTTGTGATTAGGAATGGTGTCAGAAGTAGTTTACAAGCCCGTGCTACCATGTATATGGCGATGAATAGGTGTGACTCTTAAACTGTTCACTCTATTACGCTGTGTTAGGATTTTTCTGATTAAACTCATGTTGTATAGTCCTCCTTCATCATATCCACCATTGGATTTTTATATTCCGAGCTGCTGTAGTGAAATCGCCAATCTAAAGGCATGGCTATAATCCCTTTGGCTATCTTTATATATTTTAGCTGGCCTTTAAAGGAAAATTGAGAGCAACTAATGGTTAGTGTAGGCTATTTCAGAAGCAATTATGAAAAATAGCTGTACTTATTTCCTCCGTCCCATTTAAATAGGAACCATTTCATTGAAGTATCAATGTTCAGCTTTAATGATTTCGGGAAAATATGACATAATAATTTTACAGTTTGGTTCGGAATAGAATAGAATAGAATAGAATAGGATTTTATTGTTCGAGGACTAGTGTCCTATGGAACAGGATTACAATTTACATACATATACACTTATATAAGTGCACTTTCTTATTAATACAAAAGGTAACACACCTACCTGAGTATACCCAGGTAAACATTAACAAAAAATAAATTATACACGTCTTCAGAAAATGAATAGTTACAAAATATACCAACATAACATATATACACTTATTATTATACATTGGCCAATGAACCAGATGGTTTTTCATTAAGGCTTGCGCGGAAAATTTGATACAGGTGAGCTGTCATAAGCCTTTTAAACTGTTTAATGTTATTGGCCTTAACAATATAATCTGGGATATCATTCCATAATCTCATAGAAGTATTTAGAGGGGATTGCAGGAACGAGTTTGTTCTGCATTTAGGTATTTTAAAACGTCTCCGCGCCCTAACAACCCTATCACAATTGCTAATGTTGACCATTATTCTTTCATATAAATAATCAGGAGTCTTGCTTGACAATAAATTAAACATAAAAATAGAATACTGTAACTTTTTTCGTTCTTCAAGTTTTAGCCACTCGATCTTTAAGTAGTAAGGAGTAATGTGTTCATGTAATGCCACATTAAATATAAATCTTACACCAGCGTTTAACAATATTTGCATTTTATTAGACAATTCATTAGTTAGATCAGACATTACCAGCGAGCAATACTGAATATGAGGAAGGTACAACGATTGAATTAACTTTTTGCGCAATTCAAGAGGTATTAAATGCTTAAAATGCTTAAGCTGGGCCAACGTTATATAACACTTATTTGAAATATGTGCTACTTGTTCCTCCCAAGTGAGTACATTGTTAAGAGTAACTCCTAAGTTTTTAACAGACTGAGAGTATTGAATTTCAAAGCCATCAACACAAATTTTGGGTAATGCATCAAAATTAAGTTTATTAATAAATTGTGGGGCGCCAATTATAATCCCTTTCGTTTTTAGAGGATTAATTTTCAACAAATTTTCACGGGACCAATTACAAATACGGCTGATATCGTCATTTACTTTTTCAATGCCTTTAAGCAGGTGAATTGGATGGCAGCGGAGATATATTTGTAAATCATCCGCATATAATTGATACATAGAATGAATTAAGGATGAAATCTTAGAAAGAATTGTTTACAGATCACATTCGGTACATTTCCGTATTCGTGGAATACGGAATTAACAAACGTATTTTCCTAGAATCTGATGATTTAAAACAAGGTTCGTAATGAATTAAATTAAGATCTTTAGTCGAGAGAAATATATGTAGGTATAACAAGGGGTTATCGACCGGGTCACAACTAGAACACGGATGAATATATAATTTAAAAGTGTTTCCAGTATTCGAGATTCAGGAAATGTCAATTTCTCCTCCCATGCGGAAATGTCAATACAGTTCGACGAGCTTATTTATAGATGGCACACATGCGGCTCGCCGGGAAAAATACGCGAGTGCACCAGGCTGTAACATGTCATTGTTTCTTTTTAAACATTTTCGAAGCGTTGTTATTCTTAAATTCAACTGAATGTTTTTGCACGTAAATTCGCTCGCCAAACTGATTCATAAAAAAAGGTACATACATAGCCCTCCTTCACTATTGTTTACAGATCACATTCGGTACATTTCCGTATTCGTGGTATAACTAAGTGTACCATAAAGTACTTCCGAAATGTGTAAACCTCTTGCATTTGTACTTGTTTTTGTTAAGTGGTGAGAAACGGTATAAATAATTATTTTTAATTGACATATTACCGAGTGTACGATTAAATGTCTCCTAAATGCGTAAAATGTAAAGTTGTACCCAAAAAGTAATATTTATTAGATTGGCGTTTGGTGCGATGGTGGTACGCGACGAGAATTGTTATTTTTTGTGGTACCTCGGCCAACCATTCACTCATTTTCTCGCATACGTTACTCTTTATTTGTGCACTGCTTGGAAATACAACTGTGTAATTTTTTAAACTGCGTGAGCGGGTTTCTATTATAACTAAAATACATTTTTAACCTAGATTCTGAATAATTAGGTTCCTTATATATAAATACTATTTTATTCTACATATTGGTACATCACATCGATTCATTATTGTTCTCAAAATGTAATTTGAGCGTTTTTTGCCTTCGCGTCTTCATTTAAAGCATTCACCCCTATCCTTACTAAATATTTTGTCAGCCCGCCTATATCGTGGCTTCTCTATCTCTTCTCCCGGCCTTAGGAATCTCTCCCAGTTAAAAATTATTATTCTAGATCTTCGTGGGTAAAATGCTACCGCTAACCAAAGTGTCTACACATGAATTTTGTATTGAGTCTTATTTCTTTTTCACTCCAAGTACTTTAAACTTTACCTTGATGTTCACGTTTTCAATCATTAGAATATAAATCTATCTGCCATCAAAGGTAGTAATCTCATGGCTAAATTTTTAATAATTTAATACCGGGTCAGGCATTTTATATTATATTTTTGGTATTATGAGCATATTTTTCACTCACAGCAAGCCACATATTTCTATACCAACTTGAAAATGCCTCACGTTATTATCATTACGCACATACAAACAATTTATAGTGTATCAGCGGAACAGATAACATTCAGCGTAATGTAGTGGTATTAATAATGATAAACATGTAAGTATTTTGTTTGATAAATGGATACAATTTGATGTGAAATATTCTTGTGATATTAAAGAGGCCTATGTAATAATTGAATCGCTAGCAAAATAAATGTTACTTTTATTCGTAATATTGTGAGGAAGTGTCATATTATGAATATTTGCCTAAAAATAGAGGTTTTGTATTTTATGGGCATTTTGAAACAAGTATTAAGACATGTCTAGGTAAGAAAAATGATTTCCTGAGATTTCGTCTGGTTCGTACTACGCTGATTGTTTCAGAGGGATTGTTTGTTAAATCCGAGCTAAAGGCATCCCAACTTGGCGTTAAATATCAGGATACGTTTTTTATGGCAACAGAAGAAAATGAAACGACATGAATCGGACAATACTCCAGGTACCGCACGCATGTTCATAGCTGTGAACCTGAACTTGCATTTTTTCCTGACATTTTGTGGCTCTTATTGAATTGATCATTGTAGAATTTTGAATCGAGATTTTAAGATTTAAAAGTGTTTTTAAAATGAAATTCTGCATTTATCTATATTGACTTCATTTCATTACGATTTCAACTCATCCTAACATAAAATAATTGGTATCAATTGCCAATTGGAAACATATAATTATAGCATATAGCTAATGCTTAAACTCGATAACTGAGCATTACAAATTCATTAAATAATACTTAAAGTCATAATTTATGATAAAGTCTGTGACAAAATATCATTTAACGAATAAAACTAACATTTATTTGGGGAGCGATTTCGATACTATATAGGCCTCTTTAATGACATAAGAATAGTTTAGGTCAAATTGTGTCAATTTATCAAACAAAATGCTTAGACGATTTGAATAATTCATATTCTCTAGCGTCACTAAATTATGCTGAATGCAATTTTTTCAGGACAATTTCGGGGCACTGCGCACAGCACTTGGTCCCTCGCTAGCTTGGTCCCTCAATTTCCATGGCTATTACTCGCTATAAATTACTTTAGAAATGATTATTTGCTAATGTGCTATGGGTATTATGGAACTAGAACAGCGCAGTGGTCTGCACAGTCGCCCATATAGTGGTCCACGGTTTGATTCCCGACCTTGATGAGCGATTAGTGCTGCAGTATTAGTTTCAAGCATGATTGAAACAACGCGATGGGAAATAAAGGCTGTCTGTACTCAAGACCCCTGCATGAATATCCATGCATTCCCTTCACCTTATTATTCATGTCCACCCTTTCGCGGTCCGCTACCCGCACCCTTACCATTATCCCTGCCCATCCCTCCTCCTTGCCGCGCCCTGCACCCAGCGCACTTCCCTCGTCATCCATCCATCCTCTCCTCCCCTCCAGTATCCAAACATAAATCCCATCCACACGTCCTCACTCCATGCTGGCAAACTCTTCCCCGGGCGAGCACTCTATCCGCTACGCACCCATATAACTTAGGTTGCCTACCTTGACAGGCGTGGAAACTTAAGGGCCAATCTCACGGATCCGTCTTAAAACTTCTCGGCAAGCAGGCGGGCGGAAGAAGAGATTTCTGGCGTCTATATATGCATGTGAAAGATTGTGTGTATTTAGGTGCATGGCGGTATACATACGTGCTTATATATGTGTACATATATATTCACCATTGGGTTGGGGCTTCCCTTGCCAGCTTCTGCCGAATGCCTTGAATCCACGCGGAAATGTCGAATTTTGCGCTTCACTTGTTTACTGGGTTGTGAGCGTTGTGAGATGCGACAGCGTTTCCGATGATGAAAAGTGGCTCGAGTCGAAAATCCGAGTCACTTTGCTTCCCGCACCGGGGAAAAAACTCGGGTGAATTTTCTCGGAGGCTTTGGTAGCAACTTAAAGAGAGCTGTCTCGTGTCAATCAGTGCAGGAAACCTTCGCCAAGTCTTTGGGCTCCGCAGTCGTCGGTTCAAATTCAGCTTCACTCACAAACCCTTTGAGAAAATTTTGGCTTTCCATGGAACGTTTCTTGTGCGACAATCCTTAAAATGGAATGCTTCGTACCTATTGATGTAAAATGTCCGAGTTATTGTGACTCAAAAGTAAATACTTTGGTATTAACATGGATTTATGCTCAAATTCGTAGTGAAAAATAAACTATTTTATATTCATTTAAGTAAGAAATTCCACCAATTGGAGTCGGAAACTCTTACTAAATATGCAAAATTAATCCATGTATTGTTATTTAATACAAATACAACTATCGTGACCTTTGGCAAACTAACAACTTCAATATAAAAGAGAGAAAAAATGAATGAAAATTACATATCGGGAAAATATCGAGGAAGACGGATTAAATCCATGGATGATGTTTTATATTTGAAAGCAGTAGAAAAAACACTAATATTTTGAGCAGTATATTGCCTGAAGTTAATTTTGTGGTTGAAGCATAACGTAGAACTATGACTATAATTGTAATTCCTAAATATCACATATCAAATATAAAAATTACAAAATCTTTAATTTTTTTATTCTCCTAAGTCATGGATGAATGCAGATTTATAAATATAATAATATTAACGCTCAATAAACATAAAAAATATTATAAAATGCGCTAAGGAGCTTCAGGTGACCCAAGAGGCTTTGTATTGTCAGAGGGATCTTCTTTAGAAAATAATCGTGATTCTGTGTATATTATTGAATGTCAAAACTTTTTTCTAGGAATATGGTTTGTAAATACTTCTATGAGATATCTCCTGTAATATTTTTGCTGGTTAGTAGCCAGAGTTTCACATTCTTTAGAAAGCCATATATGTTTTACTTTCTTTGATTGTTTTTAGCAAACATTTGGATGTTTTTGGCCCCAAGTAAAGAATGCTTCATTTACACAACTTAACTTTTGGTTTGGGCGATGCATTTTTAGTACGGTAAAACTCACCAATAACGATCACGCATGTAAGGAAATCCTACCTGCAACGAGGTGAGTTCCCGCTCCCTTGGACTTTCCTGAGATCGCCAATGATTTCTTCCCCGCATATAACGAGTTTGGCTGATACGAAATCCCCGCTGTTACGAGCTATCCCTTTGGTCCCTTGTGGAATTGTTTCTTCTTTTATTAAGAAATTACGGCCATCTTTTCTAATTAACCATCCCTTACCTTATCATTAGTTGTCCTCACGAGTGGCTGTCACCAATAGTTCTACTGTTGATCTTAAAATCCTCTCCTTAAAAGCCGTTACATGGTAAGGGTGGGACGATGGTCAAATGATTCAAATCTGTTGCTTAATTGAAGACGATTTGCGGATTATTAATTGGAAATCCTGTGATTAATATGGAAATATCCTTCATAATGGAGAAAACGATATTCCGTTCATAACAAAGTAGAGCGCTGGTCCCCTGAAATTCGTTATAAGCGAGTTTTACTGTACATATTTGTTGGTAGATGGTATGTAGTATAAGGGCTACTCCAAAACCTTTGGACTATCACAACTACGAAGGTGGAATAACCTTAGCACCTTGTAGACGTATAAGAGCCTCGAGGCTAGTACCTTCAGTTTGACTTACCCAATGGATATTTACCAGGCTTGCATCACAGCTCGTTCCAATTAGTGAGGGAAACCACCACAAAGTCTGGGCGCGCCGTACTCTAGGCATTTTAAGATCGATCATCCTCGTGAACTCTTTGAGCAAAGTTTTCCTATCCGCGAAACTTTGATAGGGCGGAGAATTCTCGGCTTAAACGCCCCCTACTCCAATCCGTGGACGGCGTGCACTTAATATCCCGCCGTGGAATCGCGGAAATGATATATCCTGGAGCTCATTTCAGATCTCCAAAGTTTCTTCGTTCTTTCGCGGATAATTTTGGCGTAGTAATGCCTGCGAGAATTCACCCCGGGAGTAAAATGGTCATTTTAATGGCCAGCATAGAATACGAAAATCTCCAACGTGGTTCGTGCCAATTGTTATCCATCCATAGGTTTATGGGGGGAACGGGTTGCTATGGAGGGCTGGAGTGTTGGCTTTCCACCCCGCGGGCTAGGGGTCAAATCCCGGTGGTGGCAGAGAAATGAATGTTGTGTGGAGGACATTCCAAGCACAGGACTCGGTCCGTTGGATTTCTAGATTATATTTATTATATTCTCAAATTTATTATTAGTTATATTACAGTACTATGACGAAAACTCCATGCTATGAACTCCGTTAAGAATTTTAAATATATGTGGAACGAGTAATGCCGTAATCGAAAGTGATGCATCGTTTACCAGACGAAACAATAGCTGAATTTAGTAAATTTGAATTTATGTACAAACCTGCGGTAGAGCCGTCTTAAAGCCTTCTAAAATTTGGCTCAAGAAAAATTTTTCTGGGGTTCGGGTTGGTGTGATGGTAAGAGTGATGGATTCCCACCCCGTGGGCTCAGGTTCAAATCCCAATGGTGGCAGAGAATTTTTAGAGACTGCCTGATCACTGCTTGAATGTTGTGTGGAGGACGTTTCCAGTGCAACACTCCGTCCGTCAGATGGGACGTTAAGCCGTGGTCCCCTTGGCACCTTTCGTCAATAGCAGGCTAATGCCGGCGCCGGGTTTCTCTCCATTCTTCCTTCCATACCCTTCCCTCATGGAGCAAATGACCTCAGCTGTCTCCTCGAAATATCATACGATAGGTTTATTTGCTATCATATTGATCTCAGCTCTGCGTTCTTGCCTTTACTTGTACAGTAGTGTCGAACAGGTACAATTAAAAAAATTAAATCCATACTCGATTATTTCAGGGTTAAGCCTGCCCCTTTAACGTCATTGCTGAAATGAATGAAGTTTCCAACAACCTTTCAATACAATGCTGGATTTGAGGCATATTGGTGTGAGCGCTTGGCTATTAAGCATAGGGTCCACGGTTCAACTCCCTAATATAGCCTTTAGGCACTCCAAACAAAAAATATCTTGCACTTCGAGTAGGCCAAGGGAAAAGAACTGGGGACCCTAACCTGTGTGTGAATGTGAAAATTACTCGCTCTAGGCTTAGTCCGGGGTGAACTATATCCATATCATATTAGAGCGCTGAGTGAGTCAGTGATAGTTATAATTCACCGTGGTACTTAGATCCTTTTGGAATTGATGGGCGTCGTAAAATACAGAAATATTCATCTTGCTATGTGCGAAGAGGTTTATTGTTAATCGAGAGGTTTATTAACCTCGATATAAAGAGGGAATTCCAGTTTTTACGTTCACGATTCCCGTCCGTAATTGGTATGACGTCGAAAGAGGTCTATTTATCATAGGACTAGCTGACCCGGCGAACTTCGTACCGCCTAACAATCAATGAACTTACAGTTTACTTACACCATTTATAAATCAGGAGCGGCTGTATCGTTTTTAATCATGTTTAATTTATTATAATAAAATAAGGGTACAAATTCAATAAAACTTCGTAAATGAGTACCAAAATTGCTTGTCAGAAAGACATTTTCTTTATTGAATCTACATAGGGTGAATCGGAGCACGTTTACGCGGATTTTTTCAACAAATTTTCTTACGTTTTAGCTTAAGAAATTTTGGGCATTGTGGTTTAATAAAGCAGTTCATGAAATAAAAATTATACGCATTCAGTTGTTGGCTATTTGCGTTATTAGCTGTAAAAAATGTTTTTAGATCCAAGTCTGTTGCATACTCTTGGCCCATTCAGGGGGCAGGTTGACACGACCCCAGACCGACGCTTTACTGATGCTCAAAATCGTGCAAGAAAAGCCCCTATGAAGCAGCATTCGCATTAAATGACTTAAGGCGCGCCAGTTTTAGTATCTCTGTTTGGAAAAAATGCGCTGCGTAAACGTACTGCATGCGTAAACGCACCACGGTGAGCCCTACACATTCGGGTTTAATGTCTTGCGTCAAGCACCTTCTGAGAAACAACAGTTTTTGTTTTGTTATCAGGTGCAAGATAAAGCGGATGAAGCTAAATAAATATAGCGAAGCAAAGCAGTGACGCAGCGAGGGGAGGTTTTGGGGGATAACCCCCCCCCCCAAGAGCTTAAAGAATTTTTTATGAAAGATTTTGTTATTAATATTAGGGGGACGGATGACTAACAAACAAAACATATTTAACTATTCACACAGCCGCAAAACCCACTATTTTGAACCATTTATCTCAAAAAATGTCTGAGGGAAGTGCCCCCACACTTCCCGCTTACCTTAGCGAGTTTTCTATACCCTACAGACCCGTGGTATTAGCTGCGCCCAAAACCCCCTATCCTAGCTACGCACTTGAAGCGAAGGATGAAATACAGAGGATCGTTTATCGACTCGTGAACATAGCACGCTAAATTGACCATGAGAAAATCATGGGTTTTCATTAGCACATGAGCACAAACAACACAAAAACTGAAAGAATGACCATGCGATTTTTTAATCGTTATCACGAATGCAACACGAATTGTAAATTGAATACGTTTTAGCTCAAAAGGGCATATGAGTTGAGATCATGGAATCTACGGAATGAGGACTTCCTAACCTTTGAATTTTCCTTTGAGTAAAGTTGCGTGAATCACATTCATCACCAATTTTTTTAATGATCAAACACGTTCCGTTGGATAGTTATGGTTGGTTTAGGCTTCGAAAGATCATGAGCACAGAAACTACATTTTTCTGTAAATCGTGCCTTGGTAAGCCAGATACGTCCAAGGACTTAAAATATTCAGATAGATAGTTGGTGATTTCGTCTTCGTTTGTTACACATTTAAAAGATTCGAATCCATGCAGAGTACGAACTATTTGAATTTACCTCGTTTTAGTCATCCACATCTTCGTTCTTGCTCGCTAAATCAACCATCTTTGATTCTTTTGGTGATCAATCATATTCTGGAACTCTTTGTTGATGAGCAAACTACTCGATTCCTCGACAGGAACACGGACATTACCGTTTGTCAACAATTGCTTGGAGATTTGTTTACAAACACGGTAGTGAAGTGTCAACTCGAGCTGGGCCACGGCTGGGCTTACAATTAGCTCGAATTAAATTTTAAAAATGTAATTTCAATTTAATTAATATTTTGAATATATTTAGTAATTAAAATGTTATATTGTTACTAAATTCAGTTATTAAAGTGGTAAAAACAAAACAAATTATTTAATTTGTAGTTTTGACCGACTTATCAATTGTTGTGTTACTATAACTCCTAAATGCATGTCCATAGGAAAGAGATGAATTTTTTTTGTGAAATTATCCTTTTTTTAATGGCCTATATGTTAACCCCGCCTGTGACGAATCCAAAGAACCAAATCTCATTGAAATCGGTGCAGCCGTTCTCGAGTTATAAGTGTTCTAACTAACACGATTTTCGACTTTCTTTTATATATATAGATTAAGCGTTGATTATGACGCGGCTAAAAGTCCCTTAAGCTATATAGCTGAAAATAACGACGATTCTGACAAACGATCACTACAAAGCGTCCTCCGTTTTGGTGTTTGCGATTATAATCATTTCGACCGTGTCGTAAGTACCTATTCTCCTGTTTATTAATGCGCATCCACAATATCTCCTCCTCCCCGTACTTGGAGCACATCGTTTCGGCTGGGCTGATTGATTCTCAGACGAAATTATCTCCCGGGTGGATCCCCTGACATTCTGGCGAGATGACTCAATGCATCTGGCAAAATGTCCCATCATATAACCCTTATTCGATGGTCGGGATCTTGTACGGAGGGACGGTACTAAAGAAATAGTTACGCTATACCCTCTGGGTTTAGGTCTAGAATACTGAATAGAGCGGGATCCAACACTAATAAGTGCATGTGTGTGTGCAAATATCCACAGATATGGACGAGAAGGGGATCAGGTTGGTGTGCTGGCTAGAGTGTTGGCTTCCCACTACGTGGATCCTGGTTCAAACCCCAACAGTAGCGCTAGTTTTTCAGTGATTGCCGGATCCCTGCTGCTGCAATCTGTGGAGAGCACTGTATGTACAGCACATATTCCGTCAGATAATAAGTTGAGCCGTGTTCTCCTTAGCGCCTCTCGTTAAGAGAAGGCTAATACCGACGCCGGGTTTCTCTCCACTCATCCGTCCTTATTTATTTCATCCCTCGTGACTCAATTGCCGTAAGCTGCCGATCGCCTCCTTTCTAATACCATGCCACACCAATACCGGCTAGAAAGCCCTACCTAACTCATCACTAACTTCCCAAATAGATGCGAGGATAAAATCCGGAAGGAGCAGTGAAAGAGTCAATGGCTTAAAAAAACGAACTACAGACTCTTTGAATGACATCTTCGCCAGAATAGGATTACGTAAGGTATGAGAGTACTTGGAAATATCAGAACTTATGAACTTTAAATTCAAAATTCTGTAAAAATATTATATTTGATAAAAATAATGTTAAATTTATAATGATTATACCTTAATCGCAATTAGTTCTTGATAAAAACTACCTCGATGTAATAACGCCTTGATGGATTAAACATCGGGGTCCTTGGAGTCAATCTTGTTTCTGTGCCCGATAGTACTAGCGATTTTCAGTTGTAACACTTGGATATTATTTTCAATATCTTCACATTTCTCTTGTATGCGAACGGTTACCTTCCACTAGCAATTGCATATAAAAATGTTCAAGGGTACAGGGGTGGATACGAGCGGACGTAAAAAAAAAGGATCGTGGCGTGAGCTCTTTTGGGGAATAAGGGACGGCATAAAATCCGTTTCGCACCCAAATCTGATAGCTCTGACTCACCCACCCCTCCATCACCTCTTCCTCTTGCACCCTTTCTCTTTCCAGGCGAAGATTTACTACGCCCGCCACGTCACGGGAGAACTCTTCTTCGCTCGTATGTGCAATACGGTTTTTTTCTTTCGTCGGGCCCACTGAGGAAGCGGAGTGGAGGGATGGCTGTGGAGTATCGGGCGAAGGGCGGATGCGATGCTAAGCCATTCTTTGCCACATGTCTCGAAATACAAACCATATCGATGTCCGCTCTCCATTCACTCGAAATGAAGGATATGCAAAGCGATGCGGATTTCCCGAGGGCTACGATGTTCATTATTCGCTTGGGAGGCAATACAGGGTTATCAATGGTGCGGTTTTGAACATGCTTAAAACAGAATTATTAAGAGGTGAATTCTTCTCGGGTTTTACACCTTGTGAGGTGATTGTAGGCCGCCGTTTCGATGGCTACCTCTGCCATCATCTCGGCCTACCATCAACTCACCCGGTGGAAAACCCAGTAGTATGACGGATACTTCCTCAGGTTTTGAAGTTGACTGTGACTTTTACTGTTTAGACTAATATCGTCTTCCAATTTCCTTCTCTCAGCAATACAAAGCGAATCGAAATCTTCGAGACCTACGTTGTTTTTCCTCGCTTGGGAGGCAACACATGGTTATAATAAAGGAATGGTGCCATTTTGAACTCGATTTAAATAAAAACAGAATTACGCACAGTTTATGATTTCCATTTTTCGAATTCATCGTCTCGAACAGTTTATTTTACATAATTAATAAATTTCAATGCGCTACTTTAGGCCCCTTGCACACATACTGATTTTGGACGGCCGCTAAAATACCGGCCGTTATTCTACCGGCGAAGCGCTGCTTGCACACACGCCGGATTTTTCCCGGTCAAATGATCAGATATTTGGTTGTTGTGCCGGCGCCGGTGATCAACAGTGGCAATGGCCGGCAGCTATCCGGCATTTTACCGGTGCCTGTGCGTGATCGGCGCGCGTGCAAGCTCCTACGCCCTTCCATTGTTCACTCTTGGAATGTGGACGGCCGATATTTTACCGGCCGTCCAAAATCGGTGTGTGTGCAAGGGGCCTAGTCGATCGACGCCTAGGCTACTCCTGACGAAAGGCGCCAAAGGGACTACCGCTTGACATCCGCCGCCGGACGGAATGCTGCACTTAAAGTACCCTAAGTACTCAATAAACTCTAAGCAATGATCGCGCAGTCTCTGAAAAATCCCTGCCATCCTATCTATACTATTTTCCTAAAACCATATGTGCGCTTCATGATACACATGGAAATTAAACTGTGAATTCGTAAAATGGACATGTAAGACTACCATCGCATGGCCGATGATTTCGTCACACAATCCAATTGATCGAACCATGGTAGGCGTAATTACTGTTAAGTATGTTTTTTTTGCTTGTACAACGTCCTAACTTCATTATTCTTTAGCTTATTTTTCTATCTTCATTATTTTATAGTTCATCAAGCTTATAATTTTATTTACAGTCATTTTTATATTGTTTCTACGCAAAGGATTTTGTTTGTAAAAAATAAACATTCATTCTGTCGTTTACGAAAACACAGCAAACATCGTCGATTTGTATTTTAAGTTTACTTTTGGTGTTCTTATTTCGAGTTTATATTTGAATTAAGTTCTTAGGACCATTACTTCCATAGCCGGCCTCCCTGCGATACCAGTTCTCTCGCCTAGCATCGCATCGGGTGTGCGGCGAGCGAAGAGTATGAAGAGGGTTCGGAAGGGTTATAAATGAAGGGGTGAGGGATGGGATGAGTTTGAGGGATAGTGTATGTGTGAAGGGGGCAGGGTGTACGGTAGTGAGTGGTGACGTGCTCTTCTCGAAGGGTTCCAGGGGTCGGGTACCGTTTTTGGGAGGGCGGGGAGACACGAGGGGTACACTAAGGGGAAGGGGTTTTGCATACAGAGGGTGTTGTGGGTAGCGTTGCAGGAAGCAGCGTCGTCGCTTTATTTATGGTGAAATTGAGAGCGGTGTGTCCTCCTACCTCATCTCGCGAGGGTATAAAACATTTTTGGTCCGGCGACAGCTCGGGTAAATGAAACCGGGATCCGGAGAATGCTGTGGACCGAGATGCATGGGTAGGAGTGGCAAGGCCCATCACTTGGAAAAGGAAGCATCACACCCACCCAAACGATCCTTTTTCATGATGTTTTGCTCATTTGAAACCTGAGTTATCTTGTGCGACAATTCGACAGAGAAAAAATCATTCCTTGACCTGGATTCATACCTGCAGGATCTCCCGGATACCGGTTGTGAGCTTTAGCTAGTTAATCCATCTTTAAATAAGAATTTGAGTAATTATAATAGTGGACATAATGGAAAGTAAAGAAAACTTTGAAATTCCACATAAATATAATATATATAATGTATGTAATATATAATATGTATAATATATAATATGTATAAAAAGACTTACAAAACTAAATAAATTTTCGGTGGCACCTATCACCTTCTTCAGAGTTAGGACAAAGATCTTGTCCTGGTCTTTGTGGTAACTCTGAGTAAGGTGTTAGGTGAAACCGAAAATTTATTTAGTTTTGTGAGTCTTTTTATCTTTAATTGTGTCTTTTGCTGTGTGTGCCCAACCTGGGATTTTTTTCGTGATATACACCTCATCGAGGAACATTTTGAATATATAATATAATATAATATAATATAATATAATATATTGTAACTCCACGGGGTCATCGGGTGGAGAGTAAACCAGCGCGGTCGCGGGTCAGGGGAGTAAGGGAAAATACGGAACTCGCGATGTGGTATGATGTGAATGAGGGAATGGGGTACGTTTTCCGAGTTCCGTATTTTGGTTTGCTTGGTCGCGGGCGGCGCGTTGCATGTGCCGGTCATTTCGCGTCTGCTTCTTCTCCACCCGAAATATTCATTTTCATTGCGTGCTTGGTCTGTTTCTCTGTTAATGAAGGTAATTAAATTTCATAATTGTTTGTTAATTCTTAAAGTAAATGCTGTCATAGATAATTGTGTCCCGACCTTTCATTTGGCAACCTGCCACGGATCCTCGGACGAGAACCTATTTCACGACCCGATTTACGTTAGCCTGGTATTAGTTCAGTGGTGGTGTAGACCGAGGGACGGCGCCCGTACTGTTACAATATAAATATAATATTTATGCAGAATCACAAATTTTTTCTTACTTTTCATTATGTCAAATAGATTCCATACAGTCACGCTTGAAACAACTAATTATATTAAAGTGGATTTAAAACGAAGTAAGTTTCCTTCATAATACATGCAAATTCCACAAAGAAAATCCACTAGGGTTCGATGACTTAATTAGCAATTTTTTCCTATATTTGGAAGTTTGTGAACATGTTCCTTCTTGGCTAGTCCCGGTATATTGAAACTAAGTTATCTTCTTTAAATTTTCAGAAAAAATAAAGAGCATACTACTATCATCATTTGTCTGTATCTCATCTTCCTAAATTTTAAGATTGCGTTTTCTAAGATGAAAAATTGTTAGTTCTGAGATGTGGGTAAATGTCCTCAAACATTTAGTCCATATGCTTTTAAATTTTCGCTATGACAGCATGCCTTTTAAGAAAGGAATTCGTTACGGAAACACCGGTTGAGAAGGATTGATGCTTCCTGTGCAACTGTGGAATCTGCGATGATTTTAACCTCACGCTCCGAATCAGGTGTACTTTTTTCTGTATCATATTTTATGCAAAATCTTATCGATCACCTTAAGTAGGCTGAAGCCTTTAAATAGCTCAAACTTACGCACTTCTCCCATATGCATACGATAACCGGGATAGTGACTCCTTGAGCATATGAAAACACCAAATTCCAAGCTATCTTTATTTACAGAACATCTCGTTTTCAAGGTATAATTAGTAATGTTATAGAAAATCATATTAGGGGATCGGGGTGGTGTGGTAGCGAGAGTGTAGTCTTCTCATCCGGCGGGCTCGGGTTCAAATCGGCGATGGCCGAGAATTTTCAGAGGCTGCCCGATCCCAGCTTGAATGTTGTGCGGAGAACATTTCAAGCAGAGCACTCCGTCCGTCGGATGGGACGCGAAACCGTTGTCCCCTTGGCGCCTTTCGTTAAGAGCAGGCTAATGCAGACGCCGAGTTTCTCTCCACCCTTCTTACCTACTCCTCTCTCATGGCGCAAATGACTTTAGCTGTCGGTCGCCTCCTCCAAATACCATACCGATAATTATACTAAATAACGCCAATAATTATCTTAGATTTACGTGTACTTTCTACATAAAATTGGGTAGCAACAGTATTATTTTGTGTACAGTAATATAAAATTGCAGTAAGTGTGGGTTCTATGAAAGTTTTTCATGATCTGTGGCAAATAGAATCGCTCACAGAGTGATTTGCTCTAATACTAGAATTTAGGTATCCGGCACGAGATCTCAAGTAGATATTATCGTATTTATTACCTAGTTGTCCATTAATTATGTTGTCCAAATATTTACTCAAGAAAAATTTGACTGAAACTTTAAGAAATTCATAATTCCACTCACACGCATTTCATCTCCTTGCATCACCTCCCCAAGACCCCAATTCTTTCCTGACATCATTTCTCGAACGCCATGCATTCTTTTGATCCGTTGGGCCGACAGTCCACAAGAATGTTTTCATATATGTACTGTTTTCTTGTCACCAATCCGATGCTCTTTGAACAGAGTGGCTTCCTCCTTACCCCGAATGAATGTCGTCTCAGCTGAAGGAGCAATGCTCATGTCCCTCGAGGAAAAAATCTTTCATGCGTCCCAACACCATCACCAACCACTTATCTGACGCGCACACCGTCAAAAACTACCCCGTTGATCTTCGCCACCACTCTAAAAAGGCGTGTGGGAAGGGTTGGCCGGATTCCTGGGACAGAGAGAGAGTGCACAAGAATTCAGCGTAGAATGTCATTCTGTCCTGCCGACGTCGTGCGTGGAGGTCGGTAGACGGTTTTGAGAGATGAAGGAAGAGGGCGTGACTCTTGAAAGGGGTAAGGGGTTGAGGGGTACGCGAGGGAGTTGTGAAGGCAGTGCAAAAGCGAAGGGGTTAAAGGCCTTTTTCTCCCCCTCACGCACACAGCCTCTTCCACCCGAAGGGGAATCAAGATGGCGTGCACGCGTTCTTTGAAGGACCTCCTAAGCGTGCCACTCGTGTAAAGGAGTGGGGGAGCAAAAGTGGCGGTTTGGTGGGGGGAGGGTGGTGGTAGAGAATGGGAAGGGTAGGAATTCTCGCCGCTGTCGTTTTTGGGGGTGGTCGCCCGCCCCCCTTCATTTGTCTCTTCCCACACACCCCCTTTCTTGAAACCCTTTTTTTTATAATTAGGGTTTTAAGAGATCAGTCTCTCGGTTCGAAGCTAATACAAAGCTGTTTCTCTTTCTTTCCTCCTTTTTTTCGTTATTCGGAGGGTTGGAAAACTGTGAAATATATATCTGAGAGTCGAGTGACAAATTTCGGGAAGAGACGTGAAAGCTTCCTGCTAGCTTTAATCTCCCTCTCCCCTTTTTCCCTTCCATTTGCAATGAGACGATGATCTATCAATCCTTTCCTCCCTCACGTTGCCAGCACCCCTCTGAAAGGGGAGATGTCTGGGGCCGTGGTCGCACAGCTTCCAAGCGATGAATCGAGCATGGAATTTTCTCGGGCTGTGGGAGAGATATTCCCTCAGAGAAAAAAATAAGACGCACGCTTGTTGTGGTCACGGAGTAGCAAAAGCTGAGGCCTGGGCCCCAAGGTCGAATTATAGATGAAGGCTTGGCACAACCCCAAATAAAATCCTCTGTGCTTGAAGTCTTCCAGAGAAAGGAACTTGCCACCTTGCCCTGCAAACGAGTGTTATTATCACGACTGTGGCTAAGTCTAGAGTGAGCTCTACCCTCGCCAATCCAAACTCGCCTTCGGGTTGAACCGCTTAGTAAGTAAGACACATACTGCTCTGTTTACATTGTCTAATGTGTTAATCATATGATATATCGATGGCTAAGTTCTAACAACACGTATCTTAAATTTGGCTGGTCTCTGTTAATACTGCTAATACTGTTAATGAAAAAATAAAATTCAAGCAAAAAACAGCTATTTGTTTGCAAATGTATGCTTCTTTTTCAGTTTTATCTATTTTTGTTTTTGAATTGCAATTAAAAGTATATACAATTAAAAAAATAAATCGTTTATTACTCTCCTGAAAAGTTGCTATTTTTTAGATACGTGTTGTTAGAACTTAACCATCGATATAGACTTTTTCTCGATCATGGGATGAGATTAATAGCCAATCAAACGTAAACTTACTGAATAACACAGTACGTGATATGTAAAATGAGCCCAATTTCTCATTTCGCAGCCTTTACGACGTTAAAAATGATGGGTATGTAACGAAGGAGGAACTCAGAGAGTATGTCTCGGCCGTTTACGACTTAGTGGGTGACAACCTCCGTCCGTGCCCATCACAGGACAGGCGACAGCGTGGACGGTGAGGTGATACCGCCAGAATCTACCAGTGATAACATGGACAGGATGTTCAAGGTGGGTGTTCATAGCATTCATTTGAAAGGATCGTCGAAACATTTCACATGATTTACGATAGTCACATCATATACATCGGTTCCAAGTTACTTTGACGGCGATGCTCAGAAGAGACCGAGAAAAATTAATAAACACGGTGCTCAAAGCCGCTTCTCCAGTCTACGACTGTTCGTAGTAGAATTCAAACGTATGTATATTCTATCAAGAAAAGTCACCTTTTTTTCGAAGAGAGATGTTCCGACGTTTTATTAAGGACCTTTGCCGTCATCATTAATTGTCATCTATCCTAATATTGGTTGACGCAGCTCTCCAATCAGTTCTCCCATCGGACAATCTTTTATCACCTGCACTGCAATACTTCTGCTTTACATCCTTCATCACTTTCTCCATGCACCTCATTCGTGGCCTACCCTGCCGATCTGCCGATCGAAATAGATAAAATTTATCTGTTCAAATTGAGGTAACACAATGCGTTAGCACCGCATGTGGTTAGCATCAGGTCTTAATGGGAAAGGGTTGAAAGAAAAAATATTAAAACCTATACCAGTTTAGTGTTGGAAAAATCGGTTTTGATTAAAAAAATTGAGTTTTAAACGCCAAGCATCGAGTAAATCGAGATCGAGCCTTGATCTTCAAGTTTCGATTCAAACTAAATTTTTTAAACTTCGATGTTGGCCACTTAGTTTGATCTCAGCAGCATCACAACCGGAGGATGATAACGTGATCCGTCGCTTGCAAAAGACTTTTCTCTAAGGCCGGTCAAATTGGACAAAACCCCAATTATCAAGAGAGCATCTCAATCAGTTGAATTTATTAAAAATTTTAACGAAGTCAAATGGTCCAAATACATGGTCTCAAAACTTTAATGCGCGCGCATTCGTAAAAATTTCCTTCTAATGTTAAACATATTTATTCTAAATAGATTTTTTGGGACTTTTAATAAATCTCAAATGTGGATTTCGATATTTTTTCGAATATATAATAAACACGCTTTTGTAATTATTGTGTTTTTTAAGAAACGTTAATTTATTCGATTAATCGATTTTTCGGTTCAAATTTCGATATTTGCTGAAATATGAGCTTTTCAATTCGATTGAAAATCGATTACTCGAAAAATCGATTCTGACCGGAATTTTTACATCGCTTTACCAGTTAGAAACGGCCTCCCCTATTTTATTTTAAATAGGGCGATGCTTGCTGAGATACGGAATTTAAATAAGGAGAATTTTTGGTGTTCTCGCTGAGGCACTCGTGGTCCCTTTCAATTTGTCGCACTCAATATCTCCTCTCGCACCACTTTGCCCGTACGACAGCACTCGACATTTCGACCGCACGCTTTAGCCGGTGTCAGCGTGAAATCGATAAGCCGCACCGTACCTCAAGTGATCACTCTTGATAATCCTTCCCCATCCCTTTACCCCCCTCCCTCAGCATCACCCACACGTGAGTAAATGATCAATCATCTTTGCCATTGTGATGCCTCCAGCCGAGACTACTTTCCCCACGGAGTGCTCTCCACAACCCTTTGGAAAATTTAGATGCTCATTACCTCTCGGGGCGCGGGTTCTCTAATGCAAAAAGTGTCACACGATGCTCGATAAATACGGATTGATTTTATGCTTACGTGAAATTCAATAACGCATATAGGAATTTTCAGGTGTAAAGGGTGCGTATACAATGAAATGTATATGAGCGTTGAATATCGGTCGAATTTTTAATGAATTTGTATTTGAATGTAAATGAATGAATGAAACACTAAAGAACTACTTAATCATCATGATTAACATTTATAGTAAAATAAAAATGAATTATTTCCGCGATGTACTTCGTAGTTTTAATTAACTATCGCTTGAAGTACTCAATATCACAAATTTAAAAACAAACATTTTTAGGTGTCTGCTTTTAATGTTGAAAAATGTTTCAAACATAAATGGAGCCTCGCCTAATTTATTTAATTTTCTAATAAAATTTTTGCTTTGATGAAAGAACACATACTTTTTAATATCCATGAATGTTATAATCTACATTAGTACTGATATTAAGTTGGGCATTTTAGTTAAAATTTGTAATTCTGATAAAATTGATTGTTTGAGGCGTAACTTTGTGAAAGCAATTCATCATTAAAATTAAAAAGGAAGAAATTTGTGCTTTCACATGATTAGTGAAAGCACAAAGTTCTTCTTTTTAATTTTGATTTGTAATTCTGTTTTGGGAAAAGCCAATTTTATACTTATTTTTATTTGTGGTTTACTCGTGGCCAGAGCTCGTGTCCTCACGCTCGATTTAGATATTGGTATACTACTCTAAAATAATATAATGCGACCTTCATTCATTTTCCGTCGTATTAATTCGTGGATTACTGCTACCCTCATTTTAGATTTATGGAAGTGAATGGAAAGTTTAAATCTCTTTAAAGGCAATGTATAAAAATTCACCTCTACTTCATTTGTCACTCTTTCCCACTACGACTCATAATCTAATTGATCCCTCCACCTTTCCTCTGTCACCTTGTTCTCTGTTGCCCAAATCACCTATAAAATGAAGGCCTCTTATGTCCACTATTGTATCTATATTTTACAAATGTCTTAAATTAACAAATTTTATCAGCATCGCAGTGATTTTTCTCTTAATCTTTTCTCACGTGTTGAAGGTTATATTAATTGAGTTAATGAATATATATCTGGCCTCCACATTAGCCTTCTTTTAGTCGTGGATTATTCTCAACACTGGTGTAGCTAAATGTAGGAGTTGTTATTGGACCTTAAAACCCCTTCCTTTGGATAAAAATGTTTTTCGCATTGCGTTTTTATGCTATTTATTTCTATGGAGAAAAAATTGAAACTCATACTTGATGATGTTTATTTTTTATTTATTTTTTAATCTATTTTTATAACAAATTACTTATCAGCTTAATGTTACTTTTGAAATAGAGAGACACTTTCAAAAATGCTTAGCAAGTAGTTTGCTAGCTTAACTACCGCGATAAATAATTAAAATTTTATTATTTTGTGCCTCAATAGGAATGTTTCTTCTGCCGTTAAACTCCTTTCAATTGAATTATGCATTTTATGAACCACAGGTACGGTGTATGGGACAATGACATTTCTCGGATAGGGTTTCTTCGAATAATGATTGATGAGGTCATCGTGGCATCGCAGGCGTGCGACGCACGACGCCTATTAGCAACCCAGGCCGTACACGAATAATTTCTCCAGTTATGGCAAATGCATTCGCGTTTATACCTCGCTGCTTTGTTCGCATCGCGGCTGTCGCTTTGAGCGCCACCACGGTGATAAAGGCGACCGCAGGGACATAGTGGGATCCGGCAAACTTGGAGCGTAGGTAATGCGAAGGATACGGGTCTTTGTTCACGCATTGCCAAAATACGTGCGACTCAGTCCATCGTGTTTGCGGCTTGACAGCGCCCAAATGCGCGAACATGTAGTCTTCTATTTATCCCACAGAAGGGGGCACGAATACTACAAAAGAGGATCCTCAAGTCGGCCTCTAAATGTATCGTCAACCACCGCGCATTTAAATGGGCTTACAGAAGTCGCCACTCGCGTTGCTGTCGGAAAAAAGCGATCCGAGTTTCACGGGGAAATAATATATAATTAGTGGTTTTCACCCAAATTTATGTGAATGATGTAGTGATCTATCAAATTCATAAAAGCTTAATGTTATTCCTACAAGTAATTGCGAGCATTACACTGATAAATATTGAAAAAAGGAGGATCACATTGCGCTCAACACCACGCCGCGGACATTTTTGAAAACCGATTAAAATGCGACCGAAGTGGCAACAAAAATTGGTCTTCTGTGGTATGGAATTGGGACTCTATAACGTCCCCTTGCAAGTGGGAATGAGTTTAGTTTTGTATAATCTAGGACTTGTGGAAGTGATTTTCGCATATGCGCAGAGTTTCAGTTCTATGGAGAGGATTGTAGATGTAGCATTGTCCATTTCCATGCTAATTCGCCTTGTTTCGAGTGCTGAATCATGGTCGCAAAGCAAGAAGCAAAAATTACGTCGTTTAAAGCCATTTGGTTATTTATAAATAATATATTCGAACGTAATATTGACTGGCACCTATTAGGTCCAATTAAGTATTGAAACTCTATTGGAAAGTAACCGTCATCTCTATAATAAATGATAATTTTATCCTTGTTTTTAGCTTTCTTGTGTTTTACGATATCACATACTGTTTCCAAAACTGTATATTAACGGTCTCGGTGGTGGAGGAGTAAAATGGTCCTCGCCTGCCTGAGTGAAGGTCGCCGGTTTGAGTCTCGTCTGGTTATATTGTCATAGTCAAGGGTAGAGTGTTTATGATCGTCCTACGTTGTTGCTAGTTAGATTACCGCTGCAGTAAATACCTCATATGCGCTGTTTTCGGGGAGTTGAAGATAATTAAATAAATAATAACTTTCAATTAAACGAAAAAGTGATGTGTTTGATTTTTGGTGTATTTCAAGATGTTTAATTTTTATTCGTTGAAAAGTCGGTACAGTTAGTACCACAATTTGGAACATTGTTTTGAAAGTAATATAAATTTGCCATACTACAAGTCAACCAGAAGTAATCATCCATTCTCCCAGAGATTTAACTCGAGGGTCTGTCTGAGGAGGTGAGGATAGAGCTCACCTCAGTCAAGGCCACTGAAAAAAGACAACTGAAGAGGATTCAGTATTCTAAATTATCACGACTTTACAACTTATTTATATATCACTGCTCTTTCTTTGAAAAAAGGACTTATTTGGTATTTAATTTTTTATAAATAGCATAATTGAGATTGGCTCTTCCGTTTTTACCTTTACATTTAATAGTAGCTTGCAGGCAGTAAATTTAGAAATAAAATTGTAGACTTAAATCCGCAAGAATCAGGAAGTATGGAACTCTGTGCACGTTGTTATAAAGATGTGGGATTTTTCACCCGAGGGATTCTTTGCTTGAACATCTACCGCTGTTCTTGATGAACTTGTCAGAGGCTTGCATCTTCTCAAACATCCTCTTGATTTTCAGAATATTTCTTGATGCGAGGTCTTGGCGAATCCCTTCTGGCTGGGAAGAAGAATCTAGGGGAAAAGAGTGTGCTTTTTGGGTTATGAATGAAGGGTGAAAAATGTTTCGAGGCTGTTGCTGATGTGCGGGCTGGTATAAATTGTTCCAATTATACTTTATTGTTTTTGGGAAGTTTCTCTTTGTTGGAGGATGGGAAAGGAGTGGCTAAATTGGACTCATCCATCTCGCCATTCTCCCCCTTTGCATAAGTTTCCCGGACCCATTCACCTCGCGAAGTTTTATTAAATTTTAAAACCAGGAGATAGAAACGTAGTCACGCCATGTTGAAATCTGGTGAGCACGGGGTCGTCTTACTTCGCTGGCTGGCATTAAATTGGATTTCTCTGTTTTAGATTCTTTTTTTTTAAGCGGAAGAAACCATTATTTCCAGCGAAAATGACAGAAAGACTAAGGATAGGTACCCCAGTCTTGAGAAGTATTTCTAGGAAAAAAATCTCCAGTGAGCTTCAGGCTCGTGCACAAGTCCATGGAATAACGAGAACAAGGGAAGATATATGATATTATCTCCTGAAAATAAATGACAACATACGTTTCTGGCATGTAAGAAGGATATCAAAGGAGGAATGAGGTTTTGAGGGAAAATGAGCTGACGCGAGGGTTTTTCGCTTTAATTTTTACTCAATTCGTTCCGTACTACCTGGAGATCTACATCTACATATATATAATACCCCGCAAGCCGCCTAAAAGGCGTGTGGCAGGGGGTGTTAGGACACCAGCCGTTACAGTTAAAAAAAGAAGTACTCTAACGAGGTTGGTACTAGCGTTTATTAAAGTTCTTTATGGTTCGGGGGGAAAAACGAATTCCCACATCTATCCGTTCGGCAAAACATCTCTCTTAATTTATCGCTTCTATCGGACCTGGAAATATAGTGTGGCTCTAATATTATGTTCTCTGTGTCGCTCTTAACGATATCCATTCTCAATGGGGAACATGCACAATTTTTTATAACCAGATGAATCGGAAGACCACTATCTAAAATGAATGTGGTAAAAATTTCACAGGTGGCCTGCGGTTTTTTACTGAGATATCACTCTTTAAAAATAATTCTTTCTCGGCAGCCTGAAAACACTGCGTCATGGGGTAATGGACGCGTGACGTCACAGAACGGTAACGCTAGAGAATATTGTTTATATTTTGATGAGAAAGTAAGAGGATGCTAATGATGTAACGGCATTTAGAGTAAAGTATTGCTTTTGTTTCTTAATTAGTGATTTTCACTAATCTTAATTGATTATTTCATTCAAGCATAACAAGCATTATGGATGTAAATGAGAAAAAAGAGAGAACGGTTTACAAATCTTGTATCGTGCCCTGTTGCTCAAATACCTCAAATTCCACGCCGAAGAAGGTTTACATTTATGTCCCGAAAGATTCGAAGAAGATGAGTTGAGAGCCTGCAGAAGAGACGTTAATTCTCTCTCGAAATTATCGACAGCTTTCTGTTGTGAGGATCATTTGAACGTAAGTGCCAGTAAGGTTGCAAATCTTATTATTGTGAGTTAAAAACGATTGAATTTAGCCAAAGGATGTTATTGCCACGTAATGTAAATTGAAAAGTTACAAACAATCACATCAAAGGAAAAACTTATTTATGAACGGAAAAAGTGTTATTATATTTCAAGAGAAGTATTATTATAAGATTTTTCTACCGTGTTGATGGAGACTTCCGCGGGGTGGTGCAGCATGCGCAGCAAGGCTTTCGGGTTGACCTTGCTGCGCATTTTCTACCGGTTAAAGTACGTCTACATAGAGCTTTGATACTTGCATTTTTCAATGCATATATGTAGATAATTCATGAAAAACCAATTTTCTCTCTCAATTAGTTCATGATTTGTCTGTTCACATTTTTATCATCAGTTGCAGGAAGTTATGGAAAACTGGCGCCAATATACCATGATTGGAGGGCCAATTAAAATTAAGCCATACGTTGTCCCACATAGATTTGACTGCCAAAACGATAGGAAGACAGCTCATAGTACTCCTTTAAGACCACTGGCAGTGAAGAGACTACATGCAGAATTAATTTCAGCAGCATTGAGCACAGGTTCCTGTGGCAATGAAGCTGACAAGCAATGTGAACTTGAAGCTGAGTCAGAGGATGACCGGGAGAGTAGTTCAGGTATTTCCTTTCAAGTGACATCAAGTGCTGGGGTTCAAGTACGCACTAAATTTAGGAGCAAACAAACGCAATTAAGGACATGTGTTTCTGATAGGGCAACATCACCAAAAAAATAAAATATGTAAATACCCAGACATCCCCCATTCAAAGTTTGAAGAGAGGGAAAGACAGTGAAACTTGTGGAAGGTCGAGTTCTGAGGAGGATGTGAGTGAAGAAGATGAGTACAGTTTTTCTGATAATTCATCTAATGACTCAGAAGCTGAATTTCTTAATGAAAATGACTCAGTTGAAAGAAAGCAAGTAGCAATTGCACGAATAAATTTAATTAATAGAAACCCTAAGCTATACATGGGTGTACCTGAAAACTGTAGCTTCATTCTGGGCACTCTTCAGAGAAACACAATTTTACATATGTCCATGATCATGCTAACTCTAAAAAAGATTAGACTTAATTAATTAGCTTTACAATTCTCTCTGATAACTTTGGTATATCATCCAGCACAGCTAGTAGGGTGTTTCATGATGCTGTTCCAAAAATATCCCAATGTATGAAACAGCCCATTATATGGCCAGCCAAGAAAAAGATATTAGAGTTACTGTCCATACCATTTCGATCAAGGTATAGCCATGTGCAATCAATTATTGATTGCTTTGAAGTAGAGATAGAAAAACCATCGGACCCTGTTAAACAAGCTCTAACGTGGTCGGAATACATGTATGCAAATACTCTGAAGTACCTGGTGTCTAGCACACCTGATGGATTAATAAATTACATATCTAAGGGCTTTGGAGGTCGGATATCTGATTCACTGCTTGTAGAGCAATGTGATTACTTTAAATACTTGCCTTCTCATTGTGCTGTGATGGCTGATCGGGGTTCCAAATACATTGATAGCTTTCTTGGTACAAAAGGCTGCACATTAATTCGACCCCCCAGGGTTAAGTCTGAAGTTAAGAGCACCCAAAAGGAAGTAATGGAGACAAAAAAAATTTCCAGCTTGAGGATTCATGTTGAGCGAGTTATCAGACGCATTAGGGAATTTAAAATGTTAGTTCCTCATGCCTGTATAGATCACAATCTTATTACCTTGATGGATGATGTGATTATGATATCTTGTGGCTTAATTAATCTTCAGGCTCCATTGATAAAGTAGCATCCTTGAAAAAATGCCGACAATGAAAGGGAGTGCAAAATAAATTTATTACAAAAATATAACAAGAAGGAAATGGGGCCAGTTCTGGAGTAACTGGAAAAACTAATCATGTTTACAACTGTTGAAAAGAATAGGAAAAATATTTTTCTCCCAAAAACTTGTGGCGGTAGCCACAACATTCATTACAAAATCATGGTCATACTCAATTCAGAGACGAGAAATATTCTTGGTCTTCTCAAAATGAGGAGCAGCAACACAAAGTGCAAGTCTTTTTTCTTTTAGAAATACATTTGGAGATGCATCAGTGCCATATATCTATTGACTGGTTTGTTTTCTTTGATGTAATTTTTGATTGTGTCCACTTTAGTGGGACATTTCACTTCCAAAATGAAGTCAGGACCAACTGCATCTGGGGAAGCTCCCATAATGGGAACTTCACTGCAGAGTATAAACCCTGTCTTCATCAGCCTCAACCCAAGCTTCTTCACCATGGTTGTTATTACTCTGAGAAATATCATAAGGTTATAGCGATAACAGCAGCCTCAGATATATTATAATTATACAGCTTTCCTCAGTACAAATACATTAAAATTAGAAATAAGAATAGATCTCGATGGATTGAATTTTTACGCCATTAAAGGGGAAAAATTAAGATTACATGGTTAAATTTTCTATTATAAGGAAATTTGAAAATCATTAGTGTCATATTATGAGACACATTTAGTTTGCTAAGTGCCGAATCGTATTTTTGGTGAGTGAAGATATTGTAATAATTCAGAATTATTTAGGCATTAATAATACCTGAAACATATTTGTACATTGGTCAATTATTTCATTACTTATATCCTAACCACTATGGAGCTGATATAAGAGAACCGCATGATAAGTTTGGTATTAAAATTATGGACAACTAATAATTAACCGCTGATGAAGGATAGTTTATATGATTTCAAAAATAAGTATTTATAAACAGAAAACAATGTTAAAACTTAAAATTTTTCCTATGCATATAATATCTTGCTTACCTGCTTGCTTTCACTCCACTCATCTTGGGAGCGACGAAAGAATCACTGTTTTTAAGGAAGGCGGCCACCATAAAGGAGTCAACCAAAGATAAATTGTCTGACTGCGTCTTCTTAAATCCCACTTCAGTCATTTTGTCAATCAGTTTTATTTTCACCTCATTCCCCCAACAATCCCCCTCTTTCTCCATCAACAACTCCCTAACGACATTTAAGATCTGTATTCATTGAAATACAGCAGTATTTAGACATCGAATTTTACGGAGAACTGAGGCCACTGAGACTGAAGATCGTTCGGTGACGTCAAGCCAATGAGAAAGCGTTTCGGGTCACGTGACTTTCGTCGATTTTTTTTAGAATTTCATTAGCATTTTGCAGCATCTGTGATTGGCGTAGATAACTTTGGCTTATATATTCGGATTGGTGAGAAAATACTCTATAAGATAGGCTACAATAACGGGAGAAATAAAGTTCATGCATGTTCCCCATTGTTTAAGCAATCTAAGTCTAGCGCGCAGCCTCCGAGTCTCCAATGGCTCCCAGCCTAATTCGCTTAACATCTGGGTAACGCTGTCTTTACGCCCGTAGCAGTTTTTGACGAAACGCGCATTCTTCCTTTGTATTTTATTCAGTTCGCGGATTAAGTTTTTCTGCACGGGATCCCATACGCTCGCTGCATATTCAAGGTGCGGTCGGACGAGAGCGAAATAGCACCTTTCTTTCACTTTCTCATCCGAAAATCTTCCCACAATACGCTTGACGAATCCTAATTTCGAGATATCACTATCTAAAACTGGAATCGGTGGATTATTTATCATATAGTTTTTATTAGCCTTAGCATCGTGCTACTAGTTTTTTTGGTCCAATCATTCTTTTCCTTTAGCAAGTAATAGCGTTGTGGTTACATTTTTTAACCATGGTTTTATTCTCCCTCTATCTCCGATTATGAAAATGTTTTACTTCACTCAAATAAATAAGTTTTTAATCTGAGTTATAAAAATAATATTTCAATGCCGTCCTTTTCAACGTCAGGGGTTAATACTTAGTTTTAAGATGATTTAAGCTACTTTGAATTAATTTTCCTCTGAAAAGAATAAAATTTAAACTTTCATTGCCCTAACTCTCATGATGGATAAAATTGGCCTCAGCCCTGAAATATTTTCTCGGTAAAAGGCCCGGTGAGGGTCTAAATTATATTCACGGATTCTACGATCCAGTTGGAAAGATTTCTTTTATTAATTCTATTATTCAAGTCCGTGGAATAAAAATGGATTTCATAAGATGGTTGGTGTAATTGGTGGAATTTCGGAGTGGAATAGACCAGTTTTCTCGCTTCACAAGTTTCACTCACCCAGAAATAAAACTCTTATAAAAAATTCTCGGAAAAATACTTCCGCACGTTTTAAGGGATCCTCTTGAGAATTCGACGCCCTCAAACCTCAATCTAAAACTCGCTCGAAGAATGCATAACAAATGTCTAACCTCAGGAATTTTTCCCTCTCCGCAGAATATTTATTTTGAACCGGGAGAGTGGCCTACCCTTCATATTTTCCCTTTGGCATCGTCTTCCTCCTTTTTATCTCTTCACCTTCGCCCCATCCTTCATAATTCCTTCCTCGCTATTATATCTGCCATTTCCTCTCAATGACAATATGCCCCTCGATTTCTCTCCTTCCTTTTGGTTGCTTTTTTCTTATCTTCCGCTACTCTTCACCAGAATCCATCCCCTAAAATAGAAGAGGGTCGTAGGAATCACAATTCTTCTGAAATCGCACTGCTGGCCCAAGGTGCGTATAATAGGTGCTACTTTGTGGGCATGAGGTTAATATTAGTACTTTCAGATATGATTTACCATGTAAATATGTAAGTTCCATACCCGGAAAAACGTCCTGTCTAAACATCAAAACTTGGCTGAGGCACGCTTATAGTTTTCCCTTCATTACTTTTTTTGGCGAATTAACTACTACTGGTGCTCATTTAGCTCAGATTACGGTCTTGAATTAACAGAGGATATTTATTTTTAGCCAAAATAATAGTTTTGACATATATTTACATTACATGCAAATGTTTTATCTTGATAGCAATAGAATTCCATTTGCAATTTTGAAGTGGCTACGATTCTGCAATCGTATTTTTCAGTTTAAATTTTAAAGCTGGAAATACTTAAATAAAATAAACGTATTTACCTATTTTTTACGGTTGCTTATTCGTTTTATGAGTTTAGAATTTCAAATAGCATGATACATAACGATATTTTGCGGATGAAACTATAGTATGTGGAATACGATAATTCTGCTCACTTTGCTAGTCTCATGATACGATTGAAAAGGAAATAGGGTAATTCCGGAAGAGTATACAACGTAATCTGATGGCTAATAACGATATTTTTGTTGTAACTCATAAGAATTTGATGAGGAAAGGCAATATCACGACCCTGTTCCTGCTTGTTATTCTCTGTCTCTGCTACAATTTAATGAAAGAGGCAAAAACTTCTATTGGAGCTGGAAGCAGGAGTTAGAGTGGAGAATAATTTTTATATCGGTGAGGGTCGTGGATGATCAGGAGCTCATTTAAAAAAAGGTGGGCAAAAACTTGAGCAGGTTGAGGAATACAACTACTAGGGCAGCACATTACAGGAAAACGAATACAGCAGTAGGGATATCGGTGAGAGAATTGCGTTTGCAAGGGAGGCATTCATGAACAGGAAGGAGCTTATGAGAGGGTCGTTATGTAAGGGTTTAAAGAAGAGGGAAGTGAAAAGTCCGATCTGGTGTGTGGCGCTTTACGGTGCGGAAACGTGGGGACTTAGGAAGAAGGACGTGAAAAACTGGAGATGTTCGAGATCTGGATATGAGAAGGATAAGTGGGGAAGAATTTGGGGGACGAAGTGCTGGACATGGTGGGAGAGGAGATGCAATTTCCGGATGAGCCACGTAGGAGGCAGAGGGTTTGGGTGGAGCGAGTACCGAGTGGAGAGGGGGTGTTGAAAACTGTGTTAGAATGTAGAGAAAATGTGTTAAAGGAAGGAGTAGAGTACGATTTTTTTAAGATAGAATGAAAGGGAATATGCCTTATTGTGAATTGAAGAGGTAAGTCTATGAGACGAGGAAAGGCAGCCAGAATACTTCTTGAATAATCCATGCAAACTTACCTTCAATTAATGAAAAAGAGAGATGGTAATTTTTCAAAACTTATTCAATAATGTACGACGCGTTTCGACCATTAGGAAATTCTCAAGTACAATTTTGTATTAAATATTGTTTTTGTTGCACATCATAAAATAATTTTGTAGAAAATTACCGTCTCTCTTTTTCATTAAATCAGGATGTCATTCCACCATATTTCGCCTGACTCATTTACCTCCCAAACTTATCGTAATCGGTATAATACTTTATTGGTAACAAAATGGAATGAATAAAAGCTCCACTTGGTCTCTTGATTTTCAATCATGCCATATAGAAAAAAAACCTGTTTTCAGTCAACCCTGTCCGCTGTATGTATTTGTATTTCACGTGCACTATCCTCTTTAAGAATGCCGCGAAGGAAAATTCACTCGATTTCGCCGCTCCTCCTCCTGTCACTTCATGAACCGTTTAGCCATTCTGATGATGGCTTCTCGCTGCGTATGGCACCCGCTTAACCACTGCCGATATGCGGTTACCCTTGTCTTTAGAGTCTCGCCTCATCGTTACGACTCCAAGGGTCGATATATCCTCGCATAATCTCAAGATTCCCGCCACTCTTAGCGTTTTCTTTTCTCCATTTAGTGATCATTAAACTGGCCTGTTTCATGCGCGAAAACTTACTTCGCTCGTTGGTTATTGCGATGGCAGTCTGGCCATTCAGGCCATTTGTGACGTTAAGGCGAAGTCTGTAGAGGTTGAGCGGTTCCGTTAAGTTTAGAGCAAAGGGGTTTTTTACTGGTTCTGCGATCATCGACAGTGCGCAGTTTGAATAGTTAACGTATTAGTTACCGGAAAGGCGTATTTTTTGCATGGTAGGTGTTATAAGAAAGTAATGTAATTCTGTTGTTTTTCATGATAGAAAATTTTTTACCGTATAATCAGTTCTTCTGATACTCGTAACATGGTGGGCTGGCGACTACTATCCATATTTAATTTAGGGTAGGTTAAATATATCACAGGTTGTGTCTTTTTCATGCCTCTTTTAGTTGAAGGGTCGCATAAGAAATTTAGGGAGGGTGGAGGGAGGTTATAGGGACTGTATCGGCCAGTTTTTATCGATATGCAGCTAAGATTACTTGTATTTCAGATATTCCACGACGAACTATCATAATAGAAGAATTCATAGCATATACATTCGTGCACTTTTCAAATTTAGTGCATTAATATGTTCATCACCAGGTAAGATTATGAACTCGTGATTTCTTTCCATATTTCGCAATTAGAAGGTTAATAATATCACCGGTTCTTAATCAGTGGCTCTAGTTTACACAAATTTAATTATTAATGCTTGTAGTCGTATATGAGTTTATAGAGAATGTGTGCTATTGGAATTCTCAAACTAATGGTGGCGATGAGTTCGGGACAGTAATTGGTATTGATATATATACTATATATCACTTCAATGGTCGTATTGACCATTTATTTTGTTATATCAAGTATGGCCAGCGTTCGAGCAACGGTGGTATATAGTAAAAATGGAGGGAAACCTTAAGAATGGTTTCATTTTTCAAAATATTTTTAATATCTTTTTGAACTGAGTATTGAAAATTCCAGGACTGATACATTTAAATTTTTATCCTTGTCCTATTTCTAGAGTTTTTGTTAGCGAAAAATTAACTTTTCACAAAAAACATTAACTTATCGATGGGTGAATAAAAATCATTAGATTCAGTGGTTGCCCATATCGGTGGTTATGAAACAAGACCGACCATTTATATTTCCTCCCAAAAATATAATATACCATGTATTATATCTGGGTACTATCTTTCCTATTTTTTGGGCTTCATAAATTCTAAAAAAATTAAAGACGCCCTAAAAATTTTCTTTTCTACTGCATGAACGTCGGCGATATCCATTGAAACAAATTACATTTCAAATACAATTATACTGCATAAGTTTTACCTTATTTAAACTGAGAGATATGAATTATCATTCGTATTCCTGTGGTTTAATTTTCGGTTGTAGACCATTGTCAATAAATATTAGTGTTTTCAATCTTCTTAGTAGTGGAAATTGATGAAAAAAAAGCTTTTGATGTTATCGATCAGCATGGAATAACATCAGGTGCTACGAATAATTCATCTACCTCAATAACTCCTATATCCCAGATCACTCCAAGATCCTTGCGCTTGGCAGCTTTTACGAATGCTGGTTTTTATTTACGAAACTAGTGGATAAATGTAAGCAAAACATAAATTCGCAAAAATTTCCTTTTTACCTTTACTTTTATTGAATTCATGAATTTTGTATTTAAATCTAGGAGGCCTCACCTTCCCAGAAATGATTAAAACTTAATCGATATCCAGAAGCAATTGCAAGGGTACTCACAAAACTTATAAAAACAAAAATAAATATTTTCCTCTAAGTCTAAGAATTTAGGAACACATATATTTATTTTTTTAAATCTCACTTCATGTTTACTACTTTAACGGACGGTGCATGGTATGTGTAATGTTCAACGTGATGCGTGTCCCATTGTGAACTTTTTCGGGGATGCCAAAACGGCAAAAAAAAAACAAATACAGTACTTTTCTCACCATATTTAAAAAAATGATTCAAAGCTCACCTAATCCTTAAAAAAAAGTCCTGTTAAAACAGAATGGAAGAAAAATCTCTCGAAAGAAAACAGGTCTGAGAGAAGAAAAGTGAAAATCCTTGATTCGCACAGCGGCGTGTGGTCTTTTTTTTTTAATTTCTTTTGAGAGGAACGACCCAGTTTAAATAAGAGTCGAAGGGAAATCGCGATAAAAAATAGTGCGAGAAAATAAAAAGCGAGCTCTCACAAAAGGATTTTTGAGAGAGGGAAAGAAGATGGAGGCGATAAAAAAGAAAAGAAAAAAAAAAAGATTGAAGAGCGAAAAGGGGAATAGGATTAGGCGGCGGGAAGGATTTTAGAAAGGCGTCGGGAAAAGGCGGGTCGGAAAATTGGTCAGGGAGGCTGGGGAGAGGAGAGATAATGGAGAGGAAAAGGAACGGAGGAGGAAAAGGAGGACGACGAGGGAAATGAAAAAGAAATGAAATAAAAGCGCCTCCCGAGAAAAAGAGGGATTGTTGGATGATGTCCCTCACACATGAAAGAGAGCCTAGCCTTTCTGGGGAACCGGAAACTCTCTCTGCAATTAGGAGAAGGGAGACCGTCCTTCCTTTGGCCGGGGGTCGACATCCTCCTCCTCGTCATATCAGCGACGGTGATTCGAGGAGGGACCGAGAGAGAGACAAAAACCTACCCCCCATGCCCCATTAAACCCTCTCATTAACACCGGAGAGAAATCGAGCCCCGATCCACACACGCGGTTTTTGTCAAACAAACCATTAGAGAGGAACGGAACTGATACGCCAAGGTCCTTCCAAATGGAGAAGAAATAGGTTAGTAGGTTTATAATATGAGGGAAACGATGGATGAACTATAAATGATTGAAAACTTTTAAAATAATACGCCTAACTTTTCATGCGGATAGTGGTAAACTGGATACGCGACTTCCTCAGTGATCGTAAACAAAAAGTAGTTCTTGACTGAATTGGTTATGATGTAGTGGGAGTTACATCGGGTGTTCCACAAGGAAGCGTAATCGGCCCCCTTTAGTTCATTATATACGTTAATGATCTCTGCTCCCGCATTAGCAGTAAAATACGTTTATTTGCTGACGACGCTGTCATCTATCGCGAAATTAGTGATCACTCTGATTATGAAATTCAATCATCGGACTTAAACTACGTTCATTTGTGGAGCCAAGAGTGGGGACTCGAACTTAATCTGAGCAAATGCATGTCGGTGCATCTCTTGCGGAACTCGTCCAACTATAAAAATGTTGATGCTGTGGATGGTATTAACATAAAGGCAACAGGTGAAGTGAAGTACATGGGAGTTACGATAACCTCGAACCTTTCATGGGGAACACATAAGGAATATTTGCGGCATAGCCCTGAAGAAATTAGGATTTATCAAGAGTATTGTGGGAAGATTCTCGGATGAGAAAGTAAAAGAAAGGTGCTATTTCGCACTCGTCCGACCGCACCTTGAATATGCAGTGAGCGTATGGTATCCGGTGCAGAAAGACTTAATCCGGAATAAAATACAAAGGAAGGCTCCGCGTTTCGTCAAAAACTGCTACGGGCGTACAGACAGCGTTACCCAGAGGTTAAGCGAATTAGGCTGGGAGCCGCTGGAGGCTAGGAGGCTGCGCGCTAGGCTTAGATTATTTGAACAATTGAGAACAGATATCTTTAAGAGCGACACGGAGAACATAATATCCGAGCCCCACAATATTTCTAGGTCTGATAGAAACGATAAATTAAGAGAGATATTTAGCCTAACGGATAGATATGGGAATAGGGTCCTTCATCAAAGAAAACGAAAGACATTGATTGCGATTCGTTACCCACCAATAGTGTATTCATAATATACAAATTATTTGGTTTTAGAAATACCGGTTTATACGAATGGCAAGGGTCAATTTTATCCTCATTTGAAAAAGGCCAGATTGGCACCCATGCGATGCCACTCCACGTGACGTCACAGGGACCTAGTTTCTATACGAGTAGATAAGAGTTATACATCGTCTGAGGTTACCAATGTATGCATGAGGCACATAGCTCAGGGAAACATGTCTTAATAATCACCTAATAAAACTGGCTAGGGTCCGAAAGTTTTCCTCTTTTGATGAGGTATTAATAATCCTTATCTAAGCCAAGCGCTACCAGCTAGCATGGAACTCTACTACCTGCTAGCATCCTGCGTCGTATCAGCGCTCAAAGCCTCGCCCCAAGGTCACCTCACTTGCGGCAGCGGGAACCAGAACGACGTCACACGGAAGTTTTCCCGGCATTCATACTTACCCGTCGCGTTTTCGCGCGCTTGAAATTTTTCACTTTTCATTTAATCGCAAAAAATAGATATCGTCATTAAAAAATCTAAAGGCGTGAAATACTTACTCCAGGAGTAATAATCTTTCGATTTAGGCAATAAAAAAATAATAGGAAACCGCCCTATTCGTTTTTCCCCCAAACCATAAAGGACTTCAATAAATGCTAGTCCTAACTTCGTTAGAGCTCCACATTTTTCTGTGTTAATGGCTGGTATCCTAACACCCCTTGGAGCGAAATGCAGAAACGACACGAAATGGATTTGAACCCGGGGAGCTGAACTCAGGGTCGAAACGAAATCGGAGTCAAAACTACTTCGGGTCGAAATTTAACTAATGCTGTGGGACGAAACGAAACGGAGATAATGTTTCGCACCGGAGAGACCACGTGCTTCACCTTCAAACAGTATAGTTTCGACCCACACACCGAGGGAGAAGTATGATTGAATGAAGTTGAGGTTCTGCCTATCGCCATTAGATGCATGGAGCCCTCATATTTTTGTCACTAACAGGAGAACGGTGAACGCAAACTGGCCATTTGATTTATAAGCTCAATGATTTAACATCTCTACACGCACGTCAAACGTAATGGGTCGAAACTATTCCCTCTTTTTCCCCTCCACACAACTTCTGGGATCGAAACTTAACAATGAGCAGCGGAGTTTCGATTAATTTAGTTTCGTTCCTGAGAATAGATAAAGAGAATAAAGGTCGAAACTAAAACCAGGCCTCGTATTTTCGTTCCCCTCCAGGTTTCCATGACAAGTGAAATGAAACATATTCGTTTCGTTTCACTTGTATCTCCGGTGAAATCTTTACGGAATCACCTGTAATTATCAATAAGACAGTTTCCTATCATAATATACAAAGTATTTGGTTTTAGAAATCCCAGTTTAGACGAATGTTAATGGCCAATTTTAACCATCGTCTGAGATTACCAATGTATGCATGAGGCACAGAGCTCAGGGAAACATCTCTTAATAATCACCTATTAAAATTGCCTATCGTCGGAAAGTTTCCTTCGTTTGATAGGGTATTAATAATCCTTAATTAAGCCAAGCGCTATCTGCTATCAGGGTACTCTGCTACCTGCTACCATCCTGCATCGTATCAGCGCTCAAAGCCTCGCACCAAGGTGGCCGGAACCAGAATAACGTCACACGGGCTTTCCCCCGCATTCATACTTAGCCGTCGCGTTTTCGCGCGCTTGAATATTTTCTCTTTTCATTAAATCGCGAAAAACATACCGTCATTTAAAAATCTAAAAGCGTGAAATACGTACTCCAGGAGTAATAACCTTTCAATTTAGGTAATAAAAATGAAATAGGAAACCACCCTATTATGAAATTTTGTCTGTACCGCATTATTTTTAGGCTCTCAATAAATTAAAAGACTGGTCTGATCGACTAAGCTTTACGGATCTTTTTCTGTAAAATTTCTTGCTCTCCATTTCCATTCGTGGATCTCCGTGCTTCTTGACCCAAAGTCCGTGTTTTTATGCTACTGGCCAGTTCCCACTCCAATCTCTTTCTCTCTTACTACTTCTCATCTAACCCCACCTCCGAGAAAACCCTCCTCTTCTTTTTCTGATGGGAAGAAAGCTCTGCAGAGGAGGAGAGTTCTTTATAATCCGCGCTACGTCAAGAAAGATTGTTTTTTCATATTACGCGATTAGGTTGCCCTCTGGTAGCGGAGGAGAGGAGAGAGAGAGAGGGAGCTTTATGGGACGTCTCCTCGAATTTCGGAAGCGAAAGGGCGAAGTATTTTCATGGGGACCGACGGGCAGGGGGAAATGGCGGATTAATTTCGCTCGAGGGTTGATGGGAAGGAGGAGAGGGTGGGGGAAGGGGGGTGGGGGAAGCAAGAAGTAGGGGGGAGGGTGGAGGAAGCCGATGCTCAACTTTTATTACACACGGAGGGATGTCTCAGAACGTTGACATGTTGATGAAAATATTGCGAGTTTCGCACGTCATTTTTTTTCATCATAATTCCGATTCGAGATCGAATGACTTCAAAGGTGGTCGGAAGCAATGTTTGCGAAAATATCGTCAGTGCCGTGCGAGCGGATTGGTTTAATTTTTCATTTCTTTCTTTTCTATATTCATCCTGTGCGATGCTTTAATATGCACACCGTTGAGCGTCAAGTTGGCGAGAAAGTTGATGTATGCGGGACGATGCGTCAAAAGTTCTTCCTCGGAGAAATGGCTTATTGCTAAAAAATTTTGTCTTTCGGGTGGTTTGACATCCTCTCGAATGAAATATCTCGACAGAAAGGCGGGCAGGCTGTCTTCTAGAGCAGCGCTCTTCAATGTAAAACGCTGCATTGCTGCGAATTTTTATGATCGCAGGGCTTGAAGCGACCTTTTTTTTTCCTTCCTCGTGATGGCATTCGATAAGACATGAGCGAGCTTATGAAAATCTCGGTGAAGACATTGCGGAATGCATCTGTCGATGGGATGGTGGCGTCTTGTAGCAGCGACCCACTTTGCAGTAAACTCCTCACCAATAAAATCTCCATGACAGCATAGCCTAGAAAAATGGGTAAAAAATAAACGATGGGCAGAACAGGTACATAATTTATCGATTCCGTTGTCAAATTATGATTCAGTTTGTGTTCTTATCTCTTTGTTTCATCTTCTATTTGTATTCCTCTTTGAGCATATTTATTTTTTATGAATTCTTTATGAGGATAAAAAAAAATCATAATTAGGTTTTCTTAAGTTTTTGCGTCAAATCTTTTTTTAAGAATATCCTGAAATAAATTTTGATTGAAATAACGAGTTATTTAAATAATTTACCCAAATAAATATGGATTCCTTTCGTCTGCTCCCCTTTAGGAACGGTTCTAAAACAATAGTATGGTTGAAATTTCGTATATTTTTACTGCTATACGAGTAGATAGCTCAGTAAAACTGCTGTTATAGACCTTCCTCTGGTACCCACGTTATCAAGGCTTCTTAGTATATGTCACTATTGGCCATGACCTTCTATCTCTTGGGTGCATTGAGTTTTTCATTTCGTAACTTGTAACATAAAGTCCACGTTTTAGTTACCTAACATGTATCCGACCATTTAATTGGGAAGTCGATATCAAAAAGGAACATCCAATAAATGATTTAGCTATTTTCGATACACATTCAAATCATTGTGGAGGTCAAAATGCATTTCAAATAATGTGATGAGTGAGGTGCCGTCTCAGTTATCAGTTATAGTCAACGAATTCAATCTGCAGGATTTAGGAATAATTTTTTTTGTTCTTACGTGGTGTGTTATTTTTATCTTTGCAAGGTATATTATTTTCATATTGATTAATAGTAATTCATCGATTTATTACGTAATTAATGCTATCTTTAGTCTTTTTTGGCCCATTTCCTTCCTTTAATGTTTCAGATTTTTGTATCTAAAACTATACCTTTTTTGCTTAAAAATTCTGCACAAAGTAGGTTTATCTTTTCTGTATAATATCTCTGATTTGTTGTTTTTTTAAAGGATTTAATGCTTTCGTTTGCGGAATGGTTAACATAATTTTGGCAACAACATATTCTCTCCTATGTAAACTTTCTTTCACTCTCATAACTTGCGTTCTGTGGACTTTGATATATTGAAACGTATCTCATTATAGAATAGTACACGCAAAGCAATGTTTTCCTTCCACGAAATGACTTTATGAACATTCCCTTCCCTTTCAACTCAGTTTTAAATCTTTGCAGCAGTAATGGATACGTCTATTTTCAACCCCTTAACACCCGCTATAGAGTTGCATGCAACAGCTTCAACTTACGAGATCCTGCGATTATTTCAATTCCATTTAAAGTTCATTCTTGAACAATCATTCTATTCCTGATACCTTGATTATTATTGACTGATTTTCATGGGTTATTCTCGCCAATTATCCGTGTTTAAATTTATAGGTATTCTTACTTGATGAGCATAACTAATAATTCTGATTTATTTGTCAGGGTAACTTTTCAGGTATTACAGCTGTACCGACTTATGCAAATCGTTGGTAATAAGTGAAGGATATTCTCGTTTCCCTTCTATGATTCTTGCGACTCACATTCACCCTACCCTTTCCCTTTTTTGCGCTTTCGTTTCACGAATTATTCTGATTTTAGGTTTTTTAAGAAAATTTTTAACTGATGTGCAATTCCACGTAAATGTCATACTGACTGGTTAAATAAAAAAAGTGGTTGGAGGCTCTGATAAGAATCAAAATTTGTGCTATAAAGTCTAGACTTTCGTTATTAAGTGCTGACACTTGCATGAGTCGCGTGCGTCTCTGATAAGAGAAATTTTTTTAGGTGCTCACCACAGTTTTTAGCCACATACTAAATTTAATGAGTCATCTACGCGCAAAAAACATCTGTTTCGCTAATTGATTTTTATGGCCACAGTATGAATAAATATTTTCTATTTTGAGGTTTGTTCATTATTTTGAATGATTTTGAGGGTTTTTGCACAAATTTGTTTTGTTTATTTTGAATTAAAGAAGTTATTTTGAAAATATTTTGGCAGTGAATAAATTTATACCAGAAGGGAATCACAAAAGTCAGTCCGTGACATTTCTGGTCAGTCCGTGACGATGCTTTTCAAGAGGAATTACTCCTCTGTAAAATCAGTTATTTTAATGGGCTTTGCAGCATTATGAAATTTGCATTTGGTGTTCTGAGATGTATTTTACTGAAACTCTGATCACTCTTTGTTTCAGAGCAAACCTTAGAGGTTTTACTCTGAGCTGAAGTTGGTTTCATTTTTGTCAGTCCGTGACAGTGAATTTTAAGTCACGTAAGTCCTGTATTTTTCAAGACAAAGTAGTGTAACAACCAAAGTTAAACTTCACACCATTGTGCTGCAATTTGGAAGTTGAAAAAGTTTTGTATGTTAGTCCGTTCGCGTTACGTGTGTTCTTAAAAGTTCAAAAACGCATTGTGACGGTCAGTCCGTGACACGTGGAATCGCCCTGATCTCTTTGTTAGGGCACCTACAATGAGGATCCAAGCACCCCGTTTTTTTCTATGTAATTTGATCGTAAAACGAAACTTTCTTCTGAGTACCCCAAACCCCTAGTTCTTGCTCTGCTCAGTACGGATATCGGTTTTCTGAATGTAAAAACCCAATTATTTCCCTTAATCCAGAGTACATTAAATCTCACTTTGAATATTGTGTAGTCATCTCGGCCATTTTTGTGCGGAAACACGAATTTGTGTTCAATAAAATCTTGCCATTCGCGCTTGGATCTCCAAGAATTTTTAATTCCGCAAAAAACTGGAAATATGCTATTAAATTTTCCATCGACTGATACATGCCCGGTAATAATTGAAATGCATTCTACGTATAATTGGAATTGTATTTATTTTCAAGGAGTTACGTTGTTTTTGAAGGTATGTGGGTGCAGATGAATGGTATATGTTATTTAATTCCGAGGTTTCGCTATAAATACGGGACATATAATCAAAAATAAATTATATTGGAAAATTTTCGTTCTATAATTTGTGACCTTCAGGTGTAACAGAAGATTCTGCACTTCTAGGCTTTCAATTCAAATGATTTTGAGGAAACTGTCCCACCCGCCGAGGTAACTGCAAATGCAGAGGAACATGGGAAAAATGTAATTGCGCCAAAATGATGTAAGCGTAATAAATTATTTAAAACAGTGTTCTTGATTTAAAGGGAAAAACTCCATACCGTGCGTAATTAACTCGGGAATGAGTGAGAAATAATGATCATTATTAAGAAATGTGTATTTTGAAAGCTGAAGTTCAAGTACCTAGAGTAAATTGATATTGATTGTTTCGCGTCAATTTCGTATATAATGATCGACGAGTAAATTTAAAGATAATTGGTAGTAAATAGTATTTAAGCTTCAGAATCCCCAAAGTTTATGAGACCCAAAAATTCTGTGAGTTCATTATTTTTATAAAAATTATTTAAACTTGAACTTAGCTGTTAATTAATTTTCGCAAAATCGATGAAATAAGGAGTTTACATTCAGATATTCTAAAATTATCTTAGCTTTCTTATCTCCTCTTAAACCTTTCCAATTAATTTTATCGACTCAAACTTACCTGGGAAATTAATTTTCTGCAATAAGCCTCGCTTGATAGCTAGCTATCAAGATAGATAGCTAGATACACGCTAGAGCACGCTACAATAAATTTTTCCGAAAATTTCGTATGCTCCAATTTCACATCATAGTATGCATATTATATTGTTACATTATGTGTTCGTTATTTAACTCATATATATAATTTAAATAACGAATCTGCATCTTACCGTCTTTGATCTTAACCAGTTGAGTGACATTTTTTAAAATTTCATTATTTTCTGTAAGTATATCAAATTATTAAATGACGCTTGCGGCATAGGCGAATTTCTCTTCCTTTTTCTTGATTTATGGTTCTAATAACTTACTTTTCTGCTGAATTCGGCTGAGTATTTTGAAAAACCGATAAAATAAGGACTTAAAGTTTCGTATATTTTTCTAAAATTATTTCAGCTCTCTCATCTCCGCTTAGACATTTCCAATTAATTTTCCATGACTTGATCTTAGCTGATAATATCCTGGAAAATCCAGCTTTCTCGACTTCAACCTTCTCACAAAAGCCCTTCCACCGTTGAAATTACGCTAATCACTCGAAGTGATTTCATTCCTTATTTTTCTTTCTTTAAGGAGTAGGATCAAATCTAATTCATCACGCATTCAAATTCCTGTCCAAGCTATCATGTCTTTCATATCCTACGAAATAGGTTGGAAAAGTTCTGCTATTTATTTTTTCCCCTAATATATAAGTAAACCTGGTGGTATGTCATACGCCCCACCGCGCCTTACTTAATTACTCAAATTGCCCTCTACGTAAGCGTGTATTATCTTAGATTCAGTGTTATTCTTCTCCAACTCTGCTTTCACACTCTATTTCTGCCGAGAAAAAACGATATATTTTGCCGTCATGAGATCCCTCGCGCATTTTCAATGTGATCTTAATATTTCATTGCTTCATTCATAAAGTCTATCCCATGGTTTTATCTCCGGAATGATAGGGATTACTCTGAAAATTATCCTCTCGTTGAAATGTAGAAAACAGTCTGCAATGTTGTACACGAGATATTTATGTGGGTAAGGAATTACTTTCACTGAAACTTTTCTGTATTTTTGTTTGTTTCCTTTGGTGGAGAGTAATGATTTTTGGATTTGCAGTAGTAAACGTTTTAGTAAATCCGTATGAATGTGCTTTAGCCTTTCCAATCTGACCTTCATCATCTTTTGGTGGCCTACTACTTTGTATTCGATGCTTTCTCTATTGAATTCTAATATTTTCCATTTCTTATTTAAATTTTAGTACAATTGAAGTTTTTGAATTGAACTGCTCACAAAGTGAGCTTTGGCTTAGACGTGTTCGCAAGATTACTAAAATCTGTTGAGAATATCTGAGAAACTTTATTCGCTAGAGAATGAATCAAATTTATAACATTTGAATTCAATTCAATTGTTTTTTTTAAATACATTTCACCTACACTGCTGTGCTCAAAACTTGTGCTTTGGCTTCGATGCGTTCGTAAGATTACGAAAATCTGTCGAGAATATCTACGAAATTTTATTCGCCGAGTAAAAATTTATGGAGCCATTGTCGCTTACGCCGAAGAAAGGATTTGGAAAGACGGAGAAAGATGATGAAATTTCGAATCAATGGTAATAGTCTGGTCACCAAAATTTTCCATTTGACCCGTTTCGTGAGCTCTCTCCAAATGACATAGCCTAGACCGTGGACCCAGTCCTAGTCCGCTGCCGTTGTTCGACGGCTTGATCGTAGACATGTCCGTGGGGGTACGGCCGTGGCAGTCATTGACTGCAAGGGCTATAGGTTACCTACCCAGTGTAGGCCTCCGTAGAGTGCATGGCGTGACCCAGTTTGAGAATTGCGTGTATCCGCTCCTAAAGAGAAAATTGAATCCGTGTTTCTGAACGGGCACTTCCAGCTTGGCGGATCTTAAGTTTTTCCAGCTACATTCTTAAGTTACTCAGGTTACAAATTTTATCACCTTTTTGTAAAAAAGAGAATGAAAATTTAGCGCCGCAATCTGTTCGTAACTTCGCCAATTTTTATCTTTTGCTCGATATGCTCCGAGTAAAATTTAATCCCTCGCCACTCAGCTTAAAGTCCGCATCCACTGGCTTACTGAGGCAAGGCGACTACTTGATGTAGACTACAGATTTAAGATACGTTAACTCTTCGAACGAGCAGTGAAATAGTCGGGGACTGTGAGCAACAAAATTCCGAAGTGGCATTAGTTGGCTATTTAATAAGGCTACGGGTAGGTCATTAATTACTAATTAGCACATTCAGAGGGAATATCTCGGATCGTGTAAGTAAAGAGATCGTCATCTCTGGTCATCAATTCTAAGATTGGTTTGACGCAGCTCTCCACTCAATTCTCCCATTAGCTAATCTTTTCACACCCACGTATTTCTTCTCATTCACAGCCTTTTTTGACTTTTATATATTCTATTCCATTCGAGGTCTTCGTTATCCGTTCTTGCCATCTTCATGTCCCTCAACGATTGTCTTCATCAGGAGCTAGATAAAATGGACTCCTAGAAAAGGGGGGTCACGTGAATTTAAAATTACGCAGCTGTTAATTTTAACAAGTAAACAAAGTACTTTTATTTAATAACATGTCCTTTTTAAGACAGCGAGAATGAATGCATTTCAATTACCTGCATAATTTCAGAGGAGAGCATGAGCATGCATTTTAGTTTGTTACTATCCAAGTAGTCCATCCAAGTAAGCAGTATATTGGGATGGATAATATTCTTCAGAAAAAGCCGAAAATTCATAAGGTATCAACAGGGGCATAAAATTTTAATATCACATTTTTTCAGAATTTTGTGGTTCCCTTTCGATTTTAACTCAGATTTTCCTTTATAATTGGCTTAAAGCTTGAAATATTTAAATTTTATGATATTAGCAATAAAAATCACCATGTTACTTCTACAGTGTATTTAAAAATTCCGACCGGTTTTTGTTGTTGCACCATTATCAAGTACATAAAATATCTTATTATTAAATTATCTTACCTTAAAGTGCTTAAATATATTTTATGTACTTGATATTGATGTAACAGCCGAAACCGGTCGGAATTTTTAAATATATTGTAGAAGTAAAATTTTTTCTTTTATTGCTAATATGGAGCCCTTCTATCACGTACAAGCTTCAAGATTCTATTTAATTTAATGATCTTCTCTGAGCATGTATTTTTCCCTGTCGTTTTACTGCTTAAAAAATTTCCATAGGGATGTGTACAATAAAGATGCCACGTTTTCTCTCTTTTTTCACGCGAAGTGAGTGGTTGGAGGAAGAAATTATACAATCTGTTGTTCCCAAAGCCCGAAAACTTCACGGAGCCCCTCGTCGCTTCTTGACCTTTTCGACGTGCTCGTCCCCTGTCCCTTACGATTCCGCGGAGCCACACTCCGTGCCATTAAATTCCCTAGTACTCGAGAAGAGATGCCTTGATCTATCTCCTGCCGAAGAGAGCGCGTTCATTCATATCCCAACGCGCTCTCCGACCGGTGAATAAAAGCGTCCGGCAGATCAGCAGTCAACGATCGCGGTTGTATAGCCACGCCTCCTTCCGGTAATAAGTCTAAATAATGAAGTCGTGTCCGTAGATGAACGATTGACTTAGATGCTCCATTTTCTCTCTCCTCGGCGAGAAAAGCGCATGTGGTCGAAAGAGAAATTGATAGGACCTCGGGAATTTGGTGTAGTAATAATGTTCCATGCATTAATTATTCCATCGGATGAGATTTCATCAGTAATATAACCATAATTATTGCACGGTGGGTAGATAGATGGGTAGAGAGGGATAGGACGAGAATATCAATACCTACCCTTGACCCTGACATAAATATATTTCTGAAGTAATAATTTGAATGCATCTAAGGCATTTAAATAATATTGATTATACATATCTAATAATATATATTATCTCTTTATTCCCATCTATCGATCCATTTTATTCGCAAAGAATTTAAGCCAAGAAATGATTCGTTTTTTTTGCGAGAGCATAAAGATGAGATAATAGCGCGTGCAGCGTGATAATATTGTCATACAATTCGATTAGTATTATTTACTTTCAATGTATTCTTGTGTTCTCTTATCTTCAAATTTTAAATTATAATAAAAAGAGGAGATCTTCAAATTTTTAATTATGATGAAGAGTGACTGATAAAAGTGTCTTACTTATGACTTCCAGGGACTTCGCGCTTTCGTGTTCATTCACGGATGATGGAAATGGATTTATTTATTTAAGAAGTTGCTCACATACAGCATTTCTGCCAATTTATAGTGACGCAGTAACAAACATAAAATTCTAACATAAAAAATTTGAACAGAGAGCAGTGGCATAAGATAGTAAAGAACAAAATAGAAGGCACGAGGAAAATTAAACATTTGAATATTTATGTAGAGGAACCATTTAAGAAGCACAGTAAACTTAAGTATAAAATATAAAAAAGTATACGTATACCTCTTAGGTGCTGGCACTAGAATGACTATTCGGTAGGAGGTCGTATGAGGCAATCGACAAAGGCTTACGGTCAGTAGTATCCGGAGCTAATAAGCTTGACTCGTATTTCATTCATGAGCAAATACATCAGCGAATAAAGTTCCAGTCAAGCTCGGAAACTTCGCGTCGGAACATTCAGCGGTGGAAAACGTAAACCGTACTGTTTAAAGTTTTTTGACATATTTTTATACACTTTTGAACGATAAAAATACCTATTATTGAACAATAATAAATTGGACATTAATGTTATATTATATGACTATTATAATTTGAATATGTGTGAATGTAAACATTTAGGATAAAAATCTCGATTACACTGCTTTTAAGACTAAGACTGGGTTGTGCAAATAGATGGCAAAATTGGCGAGAGGGTTTTTGTGACGCATATTTATGAATATTTGTTACGAGTATTAATTACTTGCTGTTTCATCGTTGAACTAATATGGTGGTAAAAAAAAACTGTTCTGGATGCTCCCAACCTGTTGTTAAAAGTATTCTAGGGAATTCAGAGCTGTTGATTGATTATCGCTGTACACTAAAGCCTCTTTATCGCAGAACTTCATCCAGCATAAGTCCTCTTATGCTAGCCGGCACTTGATACTGTGTTCAGGACCAAGCTTGATGGGTGCCGATCTACATTTAGCGTATACTAAGCTATTATGAATTACGCAGCATGCTCATTCTATTTCATTAAACGTTGGAAAGCTATCAGTAAAGTTAGAATCCTCGATATTGTGCTGGAACTAATTTCTAGTGACATTGGCTTCAGTTCGGTGAATTGTTATTCGATGTTTGTTCTAGTATTTTTGGATTATTTTACATTCGTTTTGTACTTTTAATTGTGCCACAAGCATTGAAGAGGATTTTGGGCCCGCTATTCGAGGAAGCAACTTTTAATTAAGGGATAGAGCTGTCAATCCTTTAATACTTTACGTTGAGTTAGCCACTACAAACAATGAGGAACGTCAGTTCGTGAGAGAAAAAGACAACGATGGTCCCTAGCAGATGACAGTGGCGCTTATTAATTAGCATCCAATCTCAGATTTTCATCTCTTTCGGCTCTTCTTATTCGCTCATTAAAAAAACTCCTTCCTTTCCCAGAAATGGTGCAACACATTCGATGAATATCGCCGCTGGATAAATTTAGTTTTATTTTATTTTATAAATCTAGATTTCACTGGGGAACAGCCATTTTGCTTTCATAGATCTGTGATTTGTTTTTGACTAACTTTTGGCCTCTGAATAAAAAATTACCTCAGTTTTTTAAAATCTATAACGTCACCTTACAGGATACCCTCATTTTATCTCTTGCGACATAAAAAATGGCAAATGAAGGAATTTTAAGGGAAATCTCACCATATATACTGTCTATACAGGAAATTTGTTAAGGACTGCTATTAAAAGGTGTGGTTTACCTATGACTGTGAATTAACATAAAAACAATTTCAGCGTATGCAATCCGCGCAACACCAAAACTCCTCCCAAGAAGCAAATATTGGGCTGCTTGCCTTCATCTCACTATAGTATCTCCTGCATTGCTAGACTGCTATGCACCAGTCGCTGGTCTCCTTCGTATTCAGCTAGCCGGCTGATAAGGCTAAAGTCAGCCAATAGGGTGGTTTCCTATTATTTTTTTATTGCCTAAATTGAAAGATTATTACTAATGGAGTACGTATTTCACGCTTTTAGATTTTTAAATGACGATATCTATTTTTCGCGATCAAATGAAAAGTGAAAATTTTTAAGCGCGCGAAAACGCGACGGCTAAGTATGAATGCTGGGAAAACCCCGCGTGACGTCATTCTGGTTCCCGCTTTCGCTGTGTGAGGTGACCTTGGGGCGAGGCTTTGAGCGCTGATACGACGCAGGCTGCTAGCAGGTAGCAGAGTACCCTGCTGGTGGGTATCGCTTGGCTTAAATAAGGATTATTAATACCTTATCAAACGAAGGAAACTTTCCGACCATAGGCAGTTTTAATAGGTGATTATTAAGAGATGTTTCCCTGAGCTCTGTGCTTCATGCATGCATTGGTAATCTCAGACGATGTAAAACTCTTATCCACTCGTATAGAAACTAGGTCCCTGTGACGTCACGTTGAGTGGCATCGCATGGGCGCCAATCTGGTTTTTTCCAAATGCGGTGAAAATTGACGATTGCCATTCGTCTAAACTGGGATTTGTAAAGCCAAATAATTTGTATATTATGAATACACTAATGATAGGTAACGAATCGCAATCAATGCTTTTCGTTTTCTTTGATGAAGGAAACTACCCTATTGGAGAGCAATGATGCCTCCTGTGATCGACGCTCAATATAACCGAGTGGTCACGATCGCATAAGTTGTAGTAAAAAAATTTGACGTGGTAGAAGAAAATAAACTTCAGTTTTGGAATCAACGTGTCTATTTTATCCTTAAACAGCTTCAAATTCTAAGTCAACAGACATCGTGTTAAAAATTGTTCTGCAGCTATATAATACCCTGCAAGCCGCCTAAAAAGGCGTGTGGCTGGATGTGTTTGGAAACCAGCCGTCTACATATAAAAAGCAAATTCTCAAACAAGATTACGACTAGCGTTTATTAAAGTCCTTTATGGTTCGGGGGAAAAACGAATTTCCATATCTATCCATTCGGCTAAATATCTCTCTTAATTTATCGTTTCTATCAGACCTATAAATATTGTGGGGCTCGATTATAATGTTCTCTGTGTCGCTCTCAAAGATATCTATTCTCAATTTTTCAAATAATCTAAGCCTTGCGCGCAGCCTCCGAGTCTCTAACGGCTCCCAGCCTAATTCGCATAAGATTTGGGTAACGTTGTCTGTACGCCCGTAGCAGTTTTTGTCTAATTGGTCCTCGGACGTTTCCAAAAACGCAGCATAGGTCAGCAACATTTTTATCACTTCTCGAGCATTTTCCTTGACGACCTCGAGTGATTTTTAGTTTTTATTCATCTGTTATTTACTTTTTCCTGTTCTATTTCCGTGAGAGAGGTAGAAATTAGCAAAGCGACGATATCCTGGAACTAAATCGGGACCGAAACTACTGATGTGAAGGGAAACTTTGCCTTCGCGGCTTTTCACGAAAAGAAACGAATGAATAAACAAATAAACCAGGGACGGATAGCTTTTGTGTATTATTTATTTTCTTCCCGACCAGCCGTTGCAGCGGAGGCGACCCCTTTTGCGGTCTGCTAGGGTATTCGCACCTCGGGGTTTCCAGTTTCCGTCGGATTTTGCGAGGGGAGTGGAAGGTGGACGCTGAATGGGAATCCCTTGGACATCGATTGAATTCCTTTCGTTGAGGGTTGGGGGGGGGGGGTGGGGTGGAGGGGTCACTTCCTCCCTATCGTTGCCTCTGACCCCGTGTCATCCACCGCAACGTGGGCTTCGTTTTCTCCCCTCTGGTTTTTCCTCTTTGTGCCCACCGGCCGATTGATCCGGACGAATAAAAAAACCTCTCTGGATATATATTTAAGGGAATTCATTCAGATTTGTGAATTGAAAAGTAAGGTAAAAATTACATGTCGATGTTTTTGGACGTTTTTAGGCTTCATTTCGTAGAAATCGCAAGCGCAATCTAATTTCAATAAAAAAAAATTATAATAATAAAAAATTGTTTTTTATTACTCCAAAAATAAATAAAGTACAGAATAGTTTGATTATATACAAGGAGTAACTTTAGGTAGCCATCAAGGAGAACCTGGTTCATAGCTACCATCATTTGCAAAAGGTCATGCTAACATAGAAACATTTTAGGCACAGCATTTGAATAAAATATACCTGGCACTCTTGCTTTATTTTTATTATGAGAATAAAATTTTCACAATATAGTGCACGTAATAAAAATACGTCATGATATCAGCAATATTGGTCCTTCGATTAATTTTAAAAACGCAGTATAAGTTAGCAACATATTTATTAACTCTAAGCCATTTTACGTGAGAATATTTTTTGATTTTTGCATTTTATTATCTATTATGTATTTTTTGTTCTGTTTCCGACGATAGTAAAAGGAAACAAATCGATTGATGATTTTCACCTGATATAATTACCTCCTTGCTTTGCTGGCTTACTTACTTTAATTGCACGTAATTTTTTAATAGGAACTTTACTTCCTAAATTTAGAACTCTTAATTTTTATCCTCCATTCCATTGATTTAAACAGGTCAAAAATGACTTCGCAATATTGAAAATTAGTATATTTAACGTTAGTTTGGAGTGAAGAATTACGGATCCGCGGTGTATTTTGCCTAATTCCTTAAAGCATATGGAATGCTGTAGAGGTGATTGTATATTATTCTACCTAATACGGATAAATGCTTACCTTCATATTCATAATACTTTTCGAGAGAATCTTGTGATCGTGGTTACTGTTAAGGTTTTTGTGTACTCCCTGCTCTCAAATTGCTTTTAGGTAATAATTTTTTGTATTTTTCCCCTTCACTAAGATATGATTTTTTTCACATTTTTAAGATTTACATTGTTATAATTTTGAAAACTCCTGTCGCTCGTGACTCATTTGACTTCCCGGAATGGTCTCGGTGACCTAAAGAGTCATCTCATTGGCCAATGGCCAATCGCAACTCCGTCTCTGGGTTTGTAGTGTATTATCGGCTGTCAAGAGGACTCAGCGTAGTAATAGATAACGTTGCAATCTGGTGATTATAATTTCACAAATTTCATCCTCCGTCAAAAATTCTCCCTTGTCTTAATTAGGAAAGTTTAGATTTTGCGAAATGGTATTGCCTCAAGCGTGAGCCTTTTCAGCATTCGTAGTTCCTAGAATTCCAATCTCCGTTATTGGATGGTCTGCATACTTGCTGAGTTGGGGACGTCAAATTACTTTTAATTGGGTATTGGAAACAGTACAGTTGAGCCTTCAATTTTTCTAGCCTATTTTCTAGATATTTTTATTTTACTATAAAATTAATTATTGTGTTCATACCAATCACGAAAACAGAGTATTAATAATTCACTTAAGAATTTTATATAAATGTTGTATAAACCGTGCCTTGATTGAAAAATATGCATTATTAACCAGAAAAAACAGTAACCGAATGTAGTAAATTTGAATTTATATTGATACCTTCAGTAGAGCCTTCATAAAGGAGATCAATTTGGTTCGAGCCAAAGTTTTTAGAAGAAAAAGTCATCCTAAATGTCAAATTAGTAAAAAAGAAAACTAACTTCTGTTTGATTGGTTACCTCATATACAGGGAGGATGAATGTGCGAAAAACTGGTAGCTTTCTTATTCTTGGAGTCCTTACTCAAAGCTCGCTTTGTTCAATCAAGATTTAGGGATATATCGTGGAAAATTTTAACTCCAGCAAAATTAATTCCAATACTAAAGATGGGTACGCATTCGTAATGAAGTCTTAGAATCGCCGTTAGTGTTGTTAAGTATAAATTAAAGTATGTTTAACTTCGTATTTAACTTGTATATCGTAGTTTCATTACGTTAGGATGTTAAGTATAAATTTAGTGAAAATAAATTTAAAATAGTGAAATTTTTCTACTCAATCATAATTATTGTGGCAGCTGCATATTTCATCATTAAACTTTACAGCACAAAAGAACACACAGTTTAATTCTTGTCTGTAAAGAGGTGAAAATGTGTACACTTTTGATGTTACTTAGAGAAGCAACATTGGATAATAATGGGTTAAGGTGAAATATGCGCCCAACTTTATTCGTTGTGTATGTACTTTTATAGACTTTCAGGCTCTGAGAAAATTTATTTTATTCTTTTTAGTTCGCAATAAAAACGTTTTTTATAAAAATTATTTTTTATTACAATATCATTTCAACCCAACGTTTTTCGTTGTGTATGAAGCATTTTTTATTGAATCTTTCAGGCTTTTATAAAATTTATTATATTTTTTTAGTTCGCAATGAAAACGGTTTACGGCTGGTATGTTTCTCTACTTGATGTTGAACGCAGGTTCTATATATTCAAATCTTCTATTTATCTAAGGATTCCAGTGAAAATTTCTTTTGCCAATTTTATTATCATTTAGATAACCTTGGTGAAAGTGTTGGTGGAGTGGACCATTGATTCAGCGTGGGAAGCTTGCATTCTGAAGCCCGCGGTTTGAAGTAATCCAATTTGTCGGAAAATGTAACTGGACATCCTCTTCACCTCTGCTTACGGGAGAAAACATCTTAAAATTCTATCCTCTCGCTCGTATCCCACTAAATAAATCCGTCCATATGCTCAGGGGATACGAACAACTCCGGGTAGTGCGATCACTTGCGGCGACACCTGAATGGCATTGCTATCTATGAATCTATTTTATTCTGTGACGTTGTCGTAATCGATTAATTAAGTCTAGGGAAAGTAAATTATTTAATTGTACTTGCAAATAAATAATTATCTCATAATTATAATTAATAGAGGTGATTCAAATCTTGAGAACTTAATTCTTTTGTTGTCAAATACTATTTTAGAATATTTTTTGCAATCTTTTTAAAGCCCTAAACTTTCAATCATTCTAATTTTTATCCAGTTTGTGTCTTCCAGTTGTCAGTGAATTTTATTACGAATGCTTCTTTTATAATCAATTCTCTGTATGTTTCCAGTTGAACATATTTATAAGCTGCTCGACTAGCAAATCTCCAACTCATGGTTTTTACCGAGACGCCACATTATGATTTCGAGTTGATTTATGCAATACCGCCTATTGTCTAATGTTATCCTTAGGTTTGAATTCCAATCTAAAATCGATTTTATTACCTTTGAGCATCAATAAGTTGCGACAATTGTTCCGTTTTCATATTTGAAATAAAGTATCTTAATTAGCTAAAAAACCGAATCCGATACAATTACGCTCGGAAAATTATTTATGCGTAGGTAAATTATAGTAATAGGGTATTTCCTACTCCTGTCAGGTATTGATATAACCTATTATTCTTTTCATCACCTGCAATTTCTGCTAAACTGAAAAATATTGCTAATGATAAACGAAGATATCGAATTTTCCACAATTTATTAACCGAGTAATTTTTAATTTACTCGGTTATAGCGATGGTGGGTGGCGTAACATGATGGAACCCCTTCAGAATGCACAAAGGGTAAGAAAAAAAGACTGCTGTTCCAAAAAATAAAATATATATTTGTGACCGGTTTCGATACGGCGCGGCGTATCACTCCTAATTCACGGGCCAGATGATACGCCGTATCGAAACCGGTCGCAAAAATATATTTTATTTTGTGGAACAGCAAAGTCTTTTTTTCTTACCCTTTGTGCATTACTCGGTTAGTACTTAGGTTTTAGTACTCTGTTAACAAATTGTGGACAATACGATATCTTCGTTTATAATTATTATTAGTTATGCTCCACGACATCTCTCCTAAGAAAGTTGACAAATATTGCGATTGCAAAACTGTTTTCGCTGGATAGGTTCGCTCTTTAACATTTTTTTCTTCCCTCTCCTGTATCGATCTGTTTCTCGTGCCGAGGGCCGTGGTCGGAAGCGGCTGCCTTTCACCGACACCCTTACTTCTGTAACGCTTTTGAATGTCTCATTACGTAAAGGTCAGCTTTAATGGAAAGGGGTGAATGTTGTATTGCATTACCACGTTTCAGTGTGGGCGGATTTATTCGTACATTCGAGTTCGATTGCCTCATGGAATTGATTTGGTGACTAAATTCAGCATGCAATTATCCTAAAATTTGTGATTCATGTTTATTTATGGTTTGAAAATCCTATTTTTCTAATGTTAAAATTAACTTTATGTAAAAGTTTGTCATTTTCCCTTTGCTTTAGCATATTGATACTGCCTATAAAGGTTGTGTATCGACATGGCATGCCATTGCGAGATCCCATGGATATTAGTGGAATATTCGTGGAGGTTACCTCTCTGGACCTTCTAATGCTTCAAACTTGACGGTATTCATGTCTTAGCCCATCTGTATACACCGCTGGGGATTGGTATACATTGCATGGATGTCACGTTCACCTATTGAACGCGCGGTCGGAGGTGTTTGCCCGCAAGAGATCTGTATGCATTATCAGTCCATTAATTCTTATTGCAACTCTGTTTGTAGGTGTTTGCGGCATTCTCCTCTGTGCGGAATTGATGTCGGTACATTAGCTTCACCTCTTGCACGCCATCTTCATGGATATTTTTGCGAGTCTTTGAATTTTTTAATGCCGACACTTCTGAAGAAAATATAACTCTTTTTTACTTATAATAATAAGAATAATGATAATAATTTTTGTATTTTTTGCGAATCTTTGAATTTGTTAATGCGAACTCCTGAATAAAATATATCTCTTTTCTACTTGTAATAATAAGAATAATGATAATAATTTCAATAATTGTCCTTAATTGAATATTTTTGGAAAAAAGGAGGTATGCCTTTAACAATATTTGTGAAATATTGATTGAGTTAATTGACTGCATACCAATTTCAAAACATCGCCATTTTCAATGGAAGAGACAGCTTATTTTAATTTCTCACATTAAAAACATCTTTTCATCGAATAGAGAACATTTTTGTCGCATTATTATTAAATCTTATTTCCCTGAACATTGGTTATCTTCTTTTGTCTTTTCTTCGGTTATGTATCTTAACCATTGACAAGCACCATAACATTTAATGTGATAGCGGCGTTTTTCTTCCATTTTACTGTCAATAAATTCTCTGTTATATCATGATGCTGGGAATGAGGTTTCCTGGACTTTTAAAAATCGGTGAGGTATTTTTTATCATTTGCATATAAAATTTTAATTCTTCCATAATTTCCAGCGTTCGCTATTAATCGATTCATTTTGATAGGGAAACGCAGTGACTTTAAAAAATATTGAACGCACGATAGGAAATAGGCTGTATTAAGGAAATCTCATGAAAATAATATCAAATGACTGAGATTTCCAATAATCTATGGCCTGAATGATGTAATATAGAGCTGCTTTCAAAGCAGCAACTACCCAAATATATGTGCTAAAATGAATATGCATTGGGTGTATTTATAGCTACGGCACTTGTCATCATCGGGAAGATTTTCCTTGGTGAATGTTGGATATCTGAGTTCAAATGCTTATTTATTCTGAATTTTTTTGCACTTTGATCTTATTTATGAAGCCTCTAAGTTCATTTTTTAAATAATTTCTTCATGACCATGTCCTTTTTAAGTCTTAAGAAACTGTACACTCTTCTTCAAAGGTTTAAATTATTTTCCACATGAGTATACGTTTATCCGCGGAAACTAAGTGTGCATTGCCATATTAGAGGAATTATTTGCAGTGAAGCGCAAATATAAAACAGCTCATCATAATTGGGGAGTGTGGTAGTACATGGGCTAGAGTGCTTGACTACTGGTTTCAGCGTCCCAGGTTCAATATCCGGATGAAGCCTTCGTTAACCCCCAAAGAAATTCCTTCAAGAGCGGGGTAATAAGGGGAATGGAATTGCGTCCCTTATTCTGAATGTGAGAAATAACACGCTAGTGTCGTAGTCTGGGGTGAGCTCTATCAAAACATAACCAAGCTAACCTCCTGCTGTAAACAATGAGTAAATATGTTAATTGAAATTGTGAAAAGATAAATTAAAAAAAAAAATTAATAATTTTAAACGTTATTCCGCTCGTCTATGGTTAGTATAGAGTAGATCAGGGGTCTCCAATTTACTAGGCCACGAGGGCCACATTCCAAGTACCGAATCGCCCCGGGGGCCGGATAGCAAATTTGCCGATGACTGAAGTATTCGATTCCAACGTCTACTGAAGTATCCGGTGGCGTATTTCTTATTTACGAACAGTTGAAGGCGATTTTGACGTGTAGTACAGCGCTGCAATGCTCCTAGCGGCGTCTCAAAGAGTTAAACGAGCGAGAATCGCGCACTACTTGAAACGAGTGCGCGGGCCGGGTGAAAGCCTTCCGCGGGCCGTATTTTGGAGACCCCTGCAGTAGATCATCAAAGCACTATACAAGTAAATACCTTTTAATAATAGTACGACACAAAAATGCTCTCCATGAGATGATAAAGATGTACTTAACGCAAGAAATTAAATTAAAATGTGTCTTTCATAAAAAATGGCCATGTTTTGATATCGGTAAGTAGCGAATGAACTAAATAAATTAAATTTAAAAAAATGTTTGCAAAAATTAATCTTCTGAACAAGTGATGCTTGGATATGCCGGCCTCGGTGGCGGTGGGGTAAAGTCCTCGCCTGCCAAACCGTAGGTCGTGGGTTCGAATCCCGCCTGGGTAGGTGATCCCTATCCAGGGCATGGATGTTTGTGTTGTAATTTGTTAATATTGGAAATCCTCGTTGGAAAAGGCCGTCATGCGCTGTTTACGGGGAATTTGATAATAAATAAAAAATATTGCGTCGATTGAAATTTTGGAATTGTATATTATACAGGTACGGAAAGCTCACGTCTAAATACTACCCAGCAAGCCGCTCAAATAGGCGTTAGGGGAACAGCATCCGGTAGGAAAATAAAAATAAAAATATTTGCGTGTACTGAGTACCACCTCATCATCATTAGTCAACAGTCCTAAGATTGGTTTGACGCAGCTCTCCATTGCTCTCTCCTATCCCCTAACCTTTTCATAGCGATGTATTTCTTCTCTTTTACATCCTCTGCAACCTGTCCTATGCAACTCATTCGGGAACTTCCCTTGTCCTTCTTCCCTTCCACCTGTCCCTCTACGATTGTTTTCATCAGGCCATCATGTCTCAAAATATGGACAACTAAGTTGTACCGTCTTCTGCTTAAGGTTTTCAGCAGGCTTCTCTTTTCTCCCACTCTTTTTTGCACTTCCTCGTTACGTACACGGTCAATCATTTTATCTTTATCATTCTTCGGTGGCACCACATTTCATAGGCTTCCACTCTTGAATTCTCCGTTGCTTTCAACGTCCAAGCCTCGCTTCTATAGAGAAATACGCTCCACGTGTAAGCATCTGATGAATTCCTTACTCCTATGCTTGTATTCTCAGCTCTAAGAAGATTCGTCAACGTCCAGACCTCGTGCAGGCCTCGCTTCCATGCTTCCAAGAAACATACTTCATATGTAGCGCCTGATGAATTGTTTCCTTACTCTTATGCTTGCATTCTCAGCTGTAAGAAGATTCTTCTTTTTGTAGAAAGCCCTCATCGCCTTTGATCTGAGCACCACCTACCATTTATTAAAGACCTTCATTGTTCGGGGGCAAAAAATTGCTATGCTTATCCGTTAGGCATAATGATATGTCACACTTGTTTGTGGTTGGATTTTATCATCGAATTCAAGGCCACGTGATAGAGCGTGTGAGGAGGAAGTGTAAAGAGGCGGCATTTTTCATGAGCGAGGTGGCTCTCTAGACTCGGATCCGTCCGACGTGAACCGGTGCTGCCACCACCATCCTCCGCGGCAGAGGCCGAAGTGATTTCGCCCGTCAGGCGATCATCCCCCATCCTCGTCATCTCCCCTGATATCGACGCAAAAGCCTTAAATATTTGCCACGAAATCCCCTTTCACCGTCAGAACTCGCATCTGCCCTCGAACTCTTAATCCCTCCCACAGACTTCCGCGCTGGGGACTTTTGTCAATTATTAAAACCCTTTTAGCGCTTACGCATCGGGATTGCCGAAGAGTTTGTGCGGAGAGCTTCAACATCGCCAGCTTTTGTGGAACACCACCTCTTCATGCGCGCGGTACAGAGCAGAGGATTCTTCCAATTGACTGCGGGAAGTGTTAGAACGTTGTGCGGCCTTTCAATGCCGAGAAAAATTTATGGCAATTCATTTTTTTGCACCTGTGCGAGTCGACCAAAAAATTTGGGCAAGAAGTCCATCGCTGTACTTGTTCATTCATACTCAGTGAGTACTCATGCGAATGAACAAGTACCACTCACTCTTTAAATTCCCGATTGGGGCAATTTCCTTGCAAATATTTCTCTTTCATTTTCTTATCGTCAGATTTTAGTGGTGCATGTGTTGACTCTTATTTGTGTACATCAATTTTGGAAGGATCTTCTCTTGAATGAGCAAATAAATAACTTATTTATCGCGTAGATCTTATCAATGTGTATATAGATCTTCCATCTCAAAATTGAATCCCGCGCTGGCGACTTTTGTCAATTAGTAAAACCCTTTTAGTGCTTACGCGACCGGATTGCCGAATTTGCGCGAAGAACTTTAACATCACTTCTTCTTAAGTTTGTGTAATACCACGTCTTCAAGTGCGGTACAGAGCGGAGATTCTTCAAATTGACTGCGGGAAGTTTGAGAACGTTGAGTTGCCTTTCACCGCAGAGTAAAATAAAATTCTGCCAATTGATTTTTTTGCATCTGTGCGAGTCGACTAAATATTTGGGCACGAATTTCTTCGCTGTCCTCGTCCATTCGCATGCGTAGGTACCCACCTATTTTATGCCCGATTCCCGTGCAAATATTTCTCATTTATTTTCTTATTGTCAGATTTTAGTGGTACATACATAGAATTTTATTTTTACAGGGTGTTTCAGGAGGAATCTGCAATATTTCAGGAAGTAGTAAGGGAGACAGTTTAGCATTTTTCGTCCGTAAGCATGGCGTCGTAACTCCTTAGTTACTGAGCTATGTTAGCGCACACATTTTTTGGGATGTACTTTAGAGTTGCTATAAAAATGTTCTATTTTTTGGCATCAACCCTTTTCTACATTTTATTTAACATATACTCTGTAATTTTAAGGACATTTAATAATTAAGGTTGGACGAAAATGTGTGATTATAATTTTCTTTACAATTAATTACAATTAACGTTTGAGCTTATTGTTAGTTATACGAGAGCTTTGAGCGACAATTAACAAAACGATTGCAGCAATTGTACCCATTTTGAGAAAAATTATTTCTGACAATTTAATCGCACGTTTCGTTCAACCATAATTATTTAATGTCCTTAAAAATCCAGAGTAGGTAGTAAATAAATGTCGAAAAGGCTGGATAACCAAGAAAACTGTCTCCGTAGTAACTACAATGTGCATTAAACAAAATGTTTGCGTTGCCATAGCTCAGTAACTAAGGAGTTACGACCTCATGCTCATGTACAAAATATGCTTAAAATTTTATCCCTTACCACCTCCTGATGCAGATTCCTCCTGAAATATCCTGCACGCATCGACGGCTCTTTTCTTGACTGACATGAGTAATGAAAATTTCAATAATTCCACTCACACAAGGTTTCAAGCCTAGCACGTTAATCTCACGGATAATATATTCACCAATCGAGCTCTTGGGAATACAAAAACGTAGGGTATAGCGAGTTGGTGCGAGGGGGAAAAGAGTACGAGGCGTCCGAGGGAAGGAACTGTGGTCCCTGCCTTGATCTGTGAATTTCATGCGCCTTAGACCTGGTCTGGGGTGAGCTCTATCCTCGCCTATCCAAACCAACCCAAGGAAGAGGATGTCTTTTTGTCTGTCCGCTTCGCATTTCCATACGGCTGCATGGATTGAAACCAAATTTAATTCATAGCAGCATCTTATACTTCCAAATCCCGTAGGGCTACTTTTGGTTGCGTCCTTTGCGTCGTTTTCTCATTACCATTTGTTATGTAACGTCATACAACTTCCGCCGGACAGCCTGCCGAGTAGGGACACCTCTTGACAAGCTCAGAGGGAAAACATAGCTCAAAGGATTCTACTTTTACCAATTAATCCTCTTGATGCAAACCTTTTTGTAGGGGTATACGTTCACACGAGGTTTTGGTATACGCACGTAAGGACACACAGTGATCAATGTTGTGGAGCGGGGTATAAGCTGATCCCGTACGCGGAATACGGAAATCCTTTTTTCCATTATTTGCTGTTTCATTTGTGTACCATCATGATGCCTGCTTTGTTCCTTTGCCAAATATTCAAGTTATGTGACCATGAATTACATGTTTCCCACTTCTCTGGGTTCTATCCTTCCCGAGCAACACCGCTTGGGGAAAATAAAAGAGTAAAAATTTGTTAAGTTCACTTGTACATTCAAATAGGCTCTACCAAGGTTTTTTTTATCATCTTACACCTGAAGATGTATCTATGTTATGTAATCCGGGTCGTGCCTGTTTGAATATAGCCTGAAACTAACAAGTTTCATTCTTTTATTTTCCATAGTGGAAAGGTTTCACATAGTTAAGCCTGAAGTATGAGTAATATGAGTATTTCCCTTTCAAATTCATCTTTCCTCATCTTTTCCTCATTTCAGTCCAAAAAAAATTAAGGGTTTCGCGAAATGTGCTCCACCCCAAACAGGCTTAACTTAAGCATTGAAATCCGTCGCATTGGCTTCTCTCTTTGGTGTAGGAGCGAGGAAACCTATTTTGACGTAGGAGGTGTCATCTAGGTGGGCTTCTCTCGTAAGTGGCCGTATCTCAGCTCAGAGGTGTCAATGACTGCGTTTTGCGTGAGGTACCATTTTGATCACCACCTGTCCCACAAGACAAACCCTTAGGATGGAACCCGTACATGTGTGATCTACCAGCAGGTAGTGTCATCTACATTGCACCGTGTCCTCCCGCCACCTACAAAGGTTTGTCACGCAACAGTGCGAAGAGTGAGGGGACTGCTTTTTTTTAATAACCGCGCTGTACCGTGAAATCACTATCAGCGTAGACCTATGCAAATATATTACTAAAGCGTATCCTCAAGTCGACCTCTAAATTTGTTGTCAACCACCGCGCATTTAAATAGGTTTCCAAAACGGGTTCCGCGCATTAAAATGGGTTTCGCTGACGGACAAATTGATCCGAGTTTCACGGGAAAATAAGGTATTATTTGCAGTTTTAACCGAAATTTATGCACATGATGATGCGATATTTCACATTCTTTACTTTTCAAAGCTATTACTCGCGATGACAACATTTATACTGCAAAATAATGAAAAAAAGTGGATTGCATTGCACCCTTCACCGCGGACATTTTTGAAAACAGCTTGAAATGCGACCCCCTATGCAGTCCCCTTGGCACTATGTTACAAGGATACGAAGGAATAATACTCAGGACCTTTCCGCACAAATCTTTATTTCAAAGGAGTCAACATTGCATTGCACTGTAGCAATATCAGGACTAACGTAGAATACTGAAATACATTCTTGCAATTTTCCACGATTATAAAATTTACTGATTAATTTAGTAATTAATTCTATAATCATGGAAAATTGCAAGTATTTATTTCAATATGGAAAAATTCCACTCCATCACGTTCGAATCTTCGGATTTTATTGCTAACATAGAAGCTAAACTTGCCATAATAAATAGTTCTGGCCAGAGTATGCTACTAAATAGAAATGCCAGAATAAATTGATCAGGCACGTCTAACTTCTATGTTAGTCCTGATGTTGATACAGTGCAGTGAAACATACTGACTCCTTTGAAATAAAGATTAATGTGGAAAAGTGGAAATTATCATTACTTCATATCCTAAAATGGATGTCCACAATGCATCAGCCCCCGCAATTCATTTCAACATGTTACAAATTGGTCCCTACGTATTTCGATAAAGCTTTTTTATGACTCTCGGATGGAAGCATGACGAGTGATTTAAATACCTCCGTTTAAAGTGACGATGGTAGCATGGATTTGACAGGATATATGTGCTGTGTCGTTCACGCCTGAGAGGCAAGTTCACGTGTTAATACATCACACAGACCATGAGCTATTGTGATTATAATGCTACCTTTTGGAATGCCGAGATGATCAGCGATAATTATTCGAGGGAGGCAAATAATATTGATGAAGTAGTGAAAACAAATTAAAGAATTTTTTTAATTTTACATTTTTAACCCATGAGACCCCGTGGATTGTCTTTAGAGTACTTCTATATGGGGTAGCTGAAATTACATATCGCCAGCGATTCCGGTGGCTTCGTCAAACTATCTGAAGTATCCCTTTCAATCTTAAGCCAAATCTTGTAATCAATAGGGTCACCTTTTTTCCGGATATTTTTGACTCGGAGAATCTATTTAAATCATTCACGAGAGTGAAAGAAACATCAAATTGGATCCTTCATTTCCCATGTTTTACCAGACATTAAAATATTGAAAAGACGGTCCTACATCACAAAAGAGACGGTTATAGTCTGCAGAATGGCCGCTAACCCTTTTCCGCCCAGAAAACTTTCTGTTTTCCATTGTGAAGATATTTAAATACCATGCTCTCGTATGGTCATCCTTAATAATCCAGTGAAATATTTTGGTGATACATCAAATTTTTTCTTCAGAATAACGTGAAGCCATATAGCTAAACTGGGTGGTTACGAGGTCAGAATCTAATGTTGTTTGATTTATAAAAGTGACATTATAAAAAAGGACGAATATTTGGGGCGAGCAAATTTTTGAATGAAGGAAATTCAAAATTCATAATCTTTACTGTGCCCTTATCTGTTTCCTTTCATGATACTTGCATGCAATTTACAGACAGTAGGCATCCATATTGGATTTCCATTTCGCACCCGTCTTTTTCTGTCTGTGGCCTTATTTCGGCCTGCTTAAAAAATCAAATAATGAGTGAAATAAGTTATTGCAATCTTCCAAAACGTATTTTCGACAGTGCGGCATCACTAAGGAGTGCAGGTTTTCTTCAAGAGCGTAATATGCTCAGAATCGTAGGATGTATGCATGCGGGGGGAGGGAATGAGTTAGATTATTGTTTTTGAACCAAAGGAATTCATAAACAGAAAGCCGTAAATGTGCACATATTGTCTCTTGGTATTCTTTAATATTTATCCTTATTGCGCGTCAACAATCCTGGGGTTTGACGCTGATTTTCACTCAACTACCCTTCAATACTCCCCGCAGGTAATCATTTCATATTTACTCGCGTGTTACATTTAAATCCTTGATAATTTGTCTTGCATGCCTCATTCGATCTTCCTTTGTTTGCTCACATATTTTTACACTTCGTAAATTATAACTTTGTTAACTTATAACTTTGTTTGTTGTTTGAAAACAGTACTTCTATGTCTCTTTTCCCATAATTGACTATAAAATTCCAAGAGCAACTTGGCAATGTATTTAATTTAATAATTTTTTTTGACGATGGGTTAGATGGAATATGGAACTTTCTAGTCCCAATCTCGCCAAATAAAGACGTATTATTATTATTATCCAAGTCCTTCCTTTGATTTAATTCCGTCCACGTGTATTATATCAATTGTGTTCATCGGAAAATCATACATCTTGGTGTTGCAGTTTGTTTTCCTATCTCATTGTTTTGCATGTTCAGAAAACCTTTTTTCTCACGATCTTCCGCACGGATACTTTGCTTGAAAATAATTAATCTCGCATGTCTAAAGATCACGTTTTTTAAACTGAATTTCATAAGTTTTACTTCGATGGGGAACAGAGGTAATGGTGGTGACCATGGTGCCCCTTGATTCAAGGCGGGATCTGATGATTTAAATACTTGCAAAGAGGTGAGGTGCGCCAAATGGATACGGAGAGAGCAATTTGACGTCAGTTTCAATATTGGAAGAATAGGAGGAAGGGATCGGGCTAGCGATCGATCAATAGGAAGGACAGAGGCGAGCCAACGGTGGGGCGGTTTATTTATTTGGAAAGTCCCCAAAACGGCGGTGAGGCTTTTCACATTGGTTTGCCCGGAAAAAATAAATTAAAATAAATAACAAAACCTTAAAAAAAAATTGACGGAAAATGACAGAAAACTAATAGAAATAACGAATCGACAATAATTTGAACGATACAGAGAGAGGTAAGATGGAAGCTAAGTCCGGGGATGGGGGATTTGAGTGCACGTCTTTAAATTTAATAAAATATATTCATATCCCCGAAAGTAGCGTTGTTATATAGACTTTACATCGGGGGCCTACAATAAATATCAATGGACGGATTTTCCTATTCGATGAATCTGTTCAAATTATTCCTGAGAGTGAAAGAAATATCGAAAGAGACACTTTATTTCCCAAGGTTAATCAGGCATAAAAATATCGAGCTGACCATCGTACATGAACAAAGATCCAATATCCACAAACATCATTGCTGAAGAGTAGTGTTCCCTGGCGGGATCCAACCCACGACCTTGAGTTTGGAAGGACTGAACCACGCCGCTCCCGAGGCTGGCAAAGGAGAGGATATAATAGAGTGGAGTTGAAGTCAGAGTGAAGAGAAGATGGTGATTTTGTGGTCAGGAAATTGAATATTCAAGGGAGGCGGTGGTATATCGACCGCTGGGTAATCGAAGGTTGAAATTTTGGAACGTGTTGACGAAAACTATAGTGTGTGGTACGAGGAAGAAGAGGAAGAGAAAAGAGATGAAGAAGGTCATTGCGACGGATGACACTCCAAATTCTATCGAGGAACTTCATGTCATAAAAAAACTAGGAAAAATAACTATAGCTCTCTACGGTGCGGAAACGTGGACACTAAGGAAGGAGGACGAGAGAAGATTGGAGACATTCGAGATGTGGGTATGGAGAAGAATGGAGAAGGTGAAATGGACAGAGAGGAGGAGAAACGAAGAAGTGCTGGACATAGTGGGTGATGAGAGGCAACTTTTAGATGAGATACGGATGAGACTAAAGGTTTGAATGGAGCGAGTTCTTAGCGGGGAGGGGATGTTGAAAACGGTGTTAGAGGGTAGAATGTTAGGCAAACGGGGGAGGGGAAGGAAGAGAATAGGATTTTTAGATACATTGAAAAGGTGAAAGTGAAGGCTTACAGTGAATTGAAGAAAGAGGTGCTGGAAGGAAAGGGAGGCTTCCAGAATACTTCTTTGGTACTCCATGGGAACCTACCTTCATCGGTAGAATACTACAATAATAACCTTTAATCGTCGGCTAGTTTCAATACACTGTATGATTTTTTAGATTAGTTTTGAAAATGATAGAGTATATTGAAACAATTTTGCGATTTAAGTTAAAGTTGTAGAAAGCGAAGCTGTTATTTTTCTCAACTTAAAGCGGAATACAACAAGGTTAAGGCCCCAGCAACTCAGTGCTTCATGCCATAAAGCCTTTGCTGGAGGATTTTCCATAATCCATTCCGCAGTAAAGGGGAGTATTTTGATTTTGTGCCAGCCATGTCGATCCTCGGCATATTTCTGTATCCTTGGTATATATTCATAATACGACGAATCACAACTGTAAAAACGTCGGATACGTATCATTTTCGGACGAAAATGGAGTCAGGTTCAAATTTACTTCAAAGCTCGCTTATGTAGGTGACCGTATTCTGGCGAGGCGAGGAACTGTAGTTTTTTTTTTTTTGGACTTGAGCAGAGCTCTGAAGGGAATGGATAGCCCTCTTTATCGCACGAGAAAAGCCACGAGAACTCCACTCATCATTTTGAAAGCGGAGTTTCCTGGAATTTATTGGCAAAACTCTTACCCTATTATAATATATCTCCACGTGGCTAGGCCCGGGGAAATTTGAAACCAGAGCGGAATAAAACGGACGTTCCTCGGCAGCGTCCCATCACGTTCACTTGGAAATGTGGTGCGTCTAAAACATCTTGTCACTTTAGTAATTCGGCGATAACGCAATTCCCCATCCTCAATTCATATAACTTCAAGGCATCAAATTTTAAAAGTGTGAAAATTTTCTATTCATTCTTAATTTTAAGTATACCTGTATTAGTCACGGTGATATCTTTTACGGGAGTCACCTGCAATGCACAAATTGTGCAAAATATCCACAGAGAGGAATGAGTCCAAGAGTCCACAAATATCCACAATGATGGGGAATGATGCCTCGTTGGCTTAACTGGCTGAAGCACTCGATCGGAAGATCTGGGTTCGAATGCTGGTCAAGGCGAATGATTTTTTCTCTCTGGATTTTTCGCACTCATTCATAATTATTGTGGCAGCCATATATTTCGCGAATAAACTTAAGGGCACAAGAGAGCACGTAGTTTAAATCTTTCCGTAATATATCTAAATATGTATACATTTTTGATGTTACATAGAAGCAGTATTGAATTATAATGGATTAAGAGGACCCGCACCACGTTATTCTTAGGTGACGGTTATCTTGCGCAAAACATATGGTATCATCTAGATATTTTCAGGGTAAACAAAGTACTCCATTGCCAGCATTTTCTTGTATCTCAAATATCCAAAAATGGCATTCTAAGAGCTAAGGATAAAGTAAATATATACATATTTATCAAATATTAGGTACAGGAAAATGTTGAAAATGGTCTACTTTATACATTCTGAAAATTTCAAGATCACAGCATTGGTTTTGAGCCAGTAATGCGTCATCAAGGAAAGACAGGACGAGTAGGAGGCATTAGTAATCTTTAAGTGAGCTCTACGGACATCGGATGGGCTGTAAAACCATGGTCCCCGACGCACCTCTCATTTAGATTAGGCAAATAATGACGCCGGGTTTCTCTCCATCCTTTCTTTGGTTGCTGCAGTTGCCTCCTCCAAACACATTTGCCTGCTTTAACGGTAGCACAAATTATTTCAGCCGCTGAGGTCTGACGTATGTTCTAAATGATTTAGAGAACCCTCAATAATTTTGAGTATCCAAGTTGACAATGAGGAAACAATAATGGGTTGTTGATTTTGACGATATTAGAAAAAGAACTCGAAAGTTCACGATTTAGTGCGTCAAATCTTAAGAGGAATAGAAAGAAACGTAATATATTGTGAGTAGTGGTGTGAAAAATAATTAAATCGCTCCATCATGGCAGGTCGTTCACTTCTACTTAAAATCGTGTTTGATTTTAATTCATCGTGAGGTAATTCACCTTCCCTCCGCGGTTTCATATTTTAATGCCATCAGCGGAATGTACTCAATGTTATTTATTAATTAATTACTGGCGAGTATGACTGGGCATTTTATTTTTTTAGTCAAAGATAAAACTCAAATGAAGCTCCCGCTCATGCTCAAGTATGGGTGTGAGTGGATTCCCTTCCACCAATACGCAATCCATCTTTGACGCTGGAGAGAGTGGGAAGTGTAGAGTCGAGAATGGGTGAGGGGCAGGGGCTGCTATGGATCACTTACGATCGCTCAGCCGAGCGGGTTGAGTTGAGATCCCGAAGGGGACGTCTCAAGCAGCCGTGGCGGTACTCTATACGGAAGCTCTCCCCTGATTTCTCTCGCATTGCCGCCGTATCTAAGGCGAGGGTCGCTTATTACATTTCATCTGCCATCGAGGTTTTGGTTTGATTGACGAATATCATGCACGGAAAAGAAAGATTTGTCAATAACTATCGAATACGCATAATTGGGAGTATTGTTTTTATTAAATATCCTTTACCTTTCATGAAAAGAATAAAGCTCTAGATTAATTTTTGCAAGTTTGAATGATAAAATGTTATCGGGAATTTCGACGTTTTATAAAATGGGCAATTGTACGAAATAGTTCGGTGAAAATAACTGCATAAATTTGATATGCTACGATAGAGTTTGGTAACTTTCATCGTAGTGATGATTAATTTTTCGAGCGTGTTTGCATGTTTGATTGCAAATATCGAAAACTCTATAGTTTTATTTGATAGAATACCCGAATCGCTTTGCAAAATCCATCGAATCGAAAATATTCCTGTCTTGTTACCAATACACGATAATTGAGGATTCTTAAGAGGACCTTCCTTAAAAGATAGGTGGGTAAAAGTGATATTATTTTCATTGTTTGTAATGGCGAGAACGTTTTAATTTTATTTACGTTCATTTATTTGTTTATTTTCGGTTTAATGAACAACGTTATATCGTATGCTGGCGTATTAAAGGCGGTGAAAACTAGAGGGAGGATAAGTGTAATTATAGGTATTTCATATTCAATTATTTGTGTAACGAAAATCACGTTTCATTGAGTGGCTACGTTATTTAGCAATTAATGTCTTCCAAATAATAACTTTTGCAATTTCATGGTCATAAAATGTTGTCGTCTGCTATCATGAAGATTAAAGCTGTAAGCTCTCCAACTACTATTCCTAACTAAACACTTTGCTGTGCATAAAGTTAAATTTTTAACGATATTTGTTCACCCAGATCAAATAGTAGCGTATTAATAAAAATAAGAAAGCAAATCAAATAGAGAATTAAAAATCAGGAAAACGTTAATGTTCGCTATAAATTGAACGTAAAGATAAATTGCCTCCAATCCCGTAGCTATGGCTGCTTGTATTTAAATTTCTTCCGTTACCGAGGATTTAGTACAAAAAAGCTTATAAAGGTAACTTTCTCAAAGTTTTGATTTATTAGAACATCTTAAAAATTTCTGAAATCCATAAATAAAAATAAGACAAACACATAAAAAAATCAAGGAAAGAGTATTGTTAAAAGTTTAAATTGGAGATTAAGAAAAATTTCTGCCGTATCCTTGGAGAGGGTTGCTTTTCTTATTTTTCTTTTGCTAACCCGGCCCTGGTTCAAACGATGAAGTAGGGCTAAATTTACCAACTTTTTGTCTAATTTTTACGTATATTTTCTTCAAAGCTATAACATGTTAATGAATACTCGACAACAAACCCTATCAAATATGCAAAATCACGAAACGAACTATGTTAACTTCCTCAAGATTTTAGGTTATTTTTTACATTTCAATCATAAATTTAGCAAATTGATGAAAATATGAAAAATGGAGAAATTGAAAATAGTTAAAAAATACAGCTAAAAGTTTTTAATTAAAGAGATATTGAATATTTTCCGCCGTATACGTGTAGAGGTCCACTGATTTTCTCAAGCTATCGAGGCTCTACGCTGGTTAAAATGATCATTAAAGTCAACTTTATAACATGATAATTCGACAACGAACCGTGTGAAAACTAAAAGTTCCGAAAAAAATATGTTTAAAAGTTTAAGTTGAGGATGAAGGATATTTACTGCTGTATCTGTGGAGAGGGTTGCTTTTCTTATATATTTTTTTCTATTATTTAGACGCTGCTTGGGTCATATAACCATATAGAGCTAACTTTTCGGCTTATTGTATTTAAAATTCAATGACTCATTATTAACCCCTTGCACTGTAATGACGGGTCTTGCTCGTCATGACCTTTCGACGCCAAACCGCGCAATGACGAGTGTATCTCGTCATCGGATTTTCATAATTTTAGCACTATTTTGAGGGACAATATAATTATTTTGAAAGCTTAAAAATGTTAAAACATACAGAGTATACATAAATAATTCATATTTCATGAAACGTGATGCTTTGGAGGGCTAAAATTATTTTATTCGAGCAGCGATAGTTGTGTTCTCCATGTTTAATAATCACATTTTATTCCACGGTTATACGTTGATTACAATTTACAAAATATCTTTTAATTGCCTACCATTTGAAAAAGAACCACAGGAAAAATAAAATAGAGAATAGGAGCACGATATTCGGGAAATGAATCGAAGTGGAAGGGGTTAACATTGTGGTATTCCATTATAAGTTTTCTTGAATACATATTACACTAATACTTATAATACTCCATACTCCACTCCACCAATGACACTGAAGTATCTATGTATTAAATAACTGGCTATCGGAGTTTTGATGTGTGTAATAATAACTATAGGGCTGGAGGAGTTATTGCATATGTAGCAGATACTTATGAGTGTTCTTCTATTGATCTGGGTGAATTAAAAACTGCTGATATGGTTAAAATATCAGTAGGGATAAATGATTCTTCTTTGATAAGCATTATTGGTGTATATAGACTTAATTTTAATCCTGTTGAACATTTTTTGAGTGAATTGGAGAATGTATTAACCATCTCTCGTGAGAGGAATTTAATTGTAATTGGTGATATTAATTTATGTATATTACAACCCAACGATATTTCCTTTGAATATCAAACCTTTATGGCTAGTCATGGACTGGACCAGCTTATTCGAGTACCAACTAGAATTAGCAAAACGGGTAGTACATGTATAGATCACATTTTTTGCAGAAGTAGAGATAACTATAAGTATGAGGGAAGAGCGGACGATTGGGGTTTAACAGACCATCATGCTGTATCATGTTCTTTAAATATTAATGTACCCATTAATATATACGAACGAGTTTATCGAAGCCATTGCCGGATAAACTTTAACCATCTAAATAATAGTTTGCTAAGATGTGACTGGAATGATGTTTATTCACAACAAAATGTCAATGAAGCCTATGAAATATTTATAAATAAATTGAAATGCTGCATTGAAAAAGCTGAATACGTGTCAGACAGTAACAGATCGGGAGGAATGAAGAGGCCATGGATGACTTACGCTTTGTGCGGGAGAATTTCTAGGCGAAATTTTCTGTATAAAAAAATGAGGAAACACCCTGAAAATGAAAAGCTAAATAGGTACTACGTATCGTACACGCAAAGATTAGAATATGATATTAAAAAGCGCAAAGAAAAGTATTACAGGGACCTATTTGATAGTAATGTCAATAATACCGCTGCTCAATGGCGCATTTTAGATTCACTCACGGGAGGAAAGCAAGGAAATGAGAATTGTGTAAAAATTAGAACTAGTAATGGTATCGTTGTCACTAAGTGCCAGGACATTGTAAACGAATTTAGTTCACATTATGGTAAAGTAATTCAAGAATTGACCCAGAACAATTATTTTGAAAGTAATACGAATAAATACAAAGAAATATTCCCAACCTCCAATTCAATTGACTCACTGTTTTTTGTTCCTACTGATGCGAAAGAAATTAGCAGCATTATTAAGGAATTAAAGTCTAAAAAATCTAAAGGTGTTGATAATGTTTCCACACAAGTTATAAAAGAAGTAAATGCAAATATTTCGGAGGTCCTTGCCCATATTGCTAATCTAAGTATGTATACTGGAATATTTCCTAAACAATTAAAAACTGCAATAGTGATACCAATTTTTAAAAAAGGTGATAAAATGAACGTAAATAATTACAGACCAATATCCCTATTATCTGAATTTGCTAAAATAATAGAAAAAGTTGTTAAAGTCAGACTTCTTAAATTTCTAAATCAGCATAGTTTTTTCAATAAAAACCAATTTGGATTTATGAGTGGTAAGAGTACAGAGGATGCATTATTAAAATTCTGTTCAGAGCTGAACGACGGACTGAATAAGAACTGTAGAGTTGCTGGCTTATTTGTAGACATTACCAAAGCCTTCGACTCCATTAATCATAACATACTAATGAATCGATTATGGGAAGCGGGTATACGTGGAACCGCATATGATTGGTTTCAAAGTTATCTTTGTGATCGAGATCAATGTGTGCGTCTCAAAAATTGCTACAGTGAAAAGATTCGACTCACCTGTGGTGTCCCACAGGGTTCTGTGTTGGGACCCATACTGTTTTTAATATATGTAAACAATTTATGTGCTGGCAGGTTTAAAGGTCAATTAACGTCATTCGCAGATGACACTGCACTAAGTTACTCTGTTAGTGTTAGTGTTAGAGTTAGTGTTGATGATCTATATGAACACATACAAAGTGATCTATTAACACTCAATATGTGGTTTTCGGCTAATTATATGTTGTTAAGTGTAAAAACGAAATATATTATGTTTAGCATGAGTAAATCTACCTCAAACAAAAGTAAACTATACTATCAATGTGCAAATTGTATAAAAGATAATGTTACTTCCTGTGATAAATGTATTTTGATCGAACAGGTTAGTCACATAAAATATTTAGGTATATATTTTGACCAAAATTGTAAATGGAAGTCTCACATAAATAAATTAAAATTAGAAATGATTACTATTGTAAGAAAATTCTACTTCCTCAGATACATATGCCCTGAATCAGTGTTAAAAATGGTATATTATGCTCTCGTTAATTCAAGATTGCAATACGGAATAGCCTGCTGGGGTGGAGCATATTTTATCAACATTAAACCATTGATAGTGGCGCAAAAAAGGGTTATCAGGGTTATAACACGATCGTATAGGAAAAGCCACTCATTTCCTCTATTCAAAAAATTAGATGTCCTCCCACTAAGGCATTTATTCATTTATAAAGTCCTTAGAATATTCTATAACCGTAGTGGTGAAAAGGCCCGACCACAAAACTATGACATTAGAGCTTGGAGAAACTTCCATATACCTAGGCCGACGACCGAAATTTATCGACAGTCATACAATTACTTAGGGCCTAAATTGTTTAGCATGTTGCCGAGTAATGTAGCAAACTCGGAAAAAAGATGGGGATTTAAATCCGCAGTTAAAAAATGGCTTATGATGTGTGAGGAAGTAGAGTTTCTACTAAGAAAGGTGGGTTAAAAAGTTTACAATAAAAGGTATATTGTATATTCTTGTATGTAATTATGCGTTTATATAAGAAAAATAGGAAAAATAGTTATCCTTGTCCAAATATTTGAAATACGTTTTGTAATAATGAATGCAATCGGCAATAGAACAAATAACTGAATACAAAGAAATTTTACTTCTCATGTGTGCTAGCACCAAACCTATGTAAAAAGTTTAAGATGGTAGCCCCAAAACTACTAAAAGGGGTACCTATATATTCCAAAATATTTAAGTATGTTCTAAAATGTAATATTTGATTGTAAATGGAATAAATTATATATTATTATTATTTTCATTTTTCCCTCTTGCTATCTTACAAGGATTTTTCACAGTGAACGGACCAAGTCAAGTTCAGCTGTGTTTTGTTATTACTTCCGTAATTATTCTATTGAAAGGAACCGTCGGACAATATGACAGGTGTCCAGGATGACTGACTTTTGTATTTTTGGTAGAGTTTTCTCCAAGTTTAGCTTTTTTAGCTGGTGTAGAACTTCGCACGGTGTGATTCCTGTTGTTGTTATCACTATTGGGCATATATCTACTGACTGCATCTTCCACAAGGCTTTGATCTCTGCTGCAAGTTCTGCATATTTGTTAATTTTGGTGGATTGTGCTTTCTGTACATTATGGTTTAAGGGAATTGTCACGTCTATGAGGGTAGTGTGCCGTTTTATTTTGTCTATTTTAACTATGTCCGGTCTATTGTTTTTAATTGCTCGGTCAGTTTTTATTTCTGCATTCCAGTATAGTTTGCACTCATTGTTTTCCATAACATCAGGTGGATGGTATTTGTAGTATGGTTCATCGGTGTCCAGGATTCTATTTTTTCTTGCCAGTTCTTGGTGCATGATTTTAGCTACATTGTCATGTCTACTGGTATATTCATTTGCTGCTAGAGCCGTGCAACTTCCCATAATATGCTCTATTGTCTCAGATTGGTTCTTGCATCTTCTGCACTGATCGCTGTTTATGTTTTCTTTTAATATGAACTTTCTGTAGTTCCTCGTCAATATTATGCGATCTTGAATGGCCCTCATAAATCCGATTGTTTCCCCATATATATTCCCTTGTTTCAACCATATATTTGAAGCCTCTTTATCTATGTGCGGCATGTTTAACTGATGAGGATGGTGCCCATGAAGCTCTTTACTTTTCCATTGATTGATAAGTTGTTCTGTAGTTTGATTCGGGATGTCTAGTTCACGGTTGCTTAGATGTAGTGGTGTGTAGTGACTGTCTGTTTTACATACTATTTCGAAAAGTTTGCATTTGACTCCTTTGCCATAGAAGTATTGTCTTAGATCAGCAATTTGCTTATAGTGAAGTTGTACAGCATCAAGAATACCAAGTCCTCCTTCATGTGTGGGAAGTATTACTCTTTCTGTGGAGCTCTTTGGGTGGTGTAAACGGTGTTTTGTAAGAAGGGTTCTCACAATTCTGTTTATTTCATTAAGATCGGTCAAGGTCCATTTGATAATTCCAAAGGTATAGAGAAGGATTGGTATTGCAAAAGTATTGATGGCTTTTACTTTATTCCGCCCGTGAAGTTCCGTTTTCAGGATATTTTCTATTCTGCTGCTAAGTTCTTTCTTTATGTTGTCCTTTAACTGTGTATGGGGTATGCCCATTAGTTGGGCAATGCCTAGATATCGGTAACTTTCGGTTTCTTTAAGGTTTTCTATTAAAGTATTTTCATCGAGGGTATAACCATCTGTGGCTGTTAGTTTTCCCCTCTGTAGATGAATGGATTTGCATTTGTCTATACCGAATTCCATTCTGACGCCTTTAGTAAAATTGTTAGTTATGGTTAGCAGTTTTTGTAACTGCATGGGCGAGTTCCCGTACAGCTTCAAGTCATCCATGTATAACAGATGATTTAGGGTGTAGTTGTTGTTTTTCGGGCTTGTGGCTATCTTAAACCCATAACCTGTATGGTTCAGTGTTTTACTTAGAGGGTTTAGACACATACAAAACCATAGAGCACTGAGGGAGTCGCCTTGGAATATCCCTTTGCGGAAGTATATTGTTCTAGACTGCTGCGTTCCATTTGTTGTGTTCAATTTAATTGTTGTTGACCATTTTTGCATTATCAGTTCAAGGAAGGCTAATATATTTGGGGCAATTTTATATATTTTAAGTACCTCCAGTAAGTAAGAGTGAGGTATCGAGTCAAAAGCTTTTTTATAGTCTATGTAAGTTATGCTTAAGTTTCGCTGTTTCTTCAGGGCCTGTTTCGTTACTATGGAGTCTATTATTAATTGGTCTTTGCATCCTTTTGAAAATTTGTAGCAGCCTTTTTGCTCTTCTGTCATTATTTTTTGCGCATCGAGGTGAGCTTGGATTTTATTGGTGAGTATTGAAGTAAGTAGTTTGTACATGGTTGGTAGGCAGGTTATTGGTCGGTATTATTATTATTATTATTATTATTTTTACATTACGCGACCCGGGTTTCGATGAGTTAGCATCATCTTTATAATATACGCATGAAGATGATGATAACTCATCGAAATCCGGGACGCGTTATGTAAGAAAGTAGTGGTGTAAGTAATAGAGAAATACCAAAGAAAACTTATCATATTTACGTACACCTCTATCATAGTTATAACATGATGGTAAAAATTCTACAACAAACCTAATTTGGAGTTAAAAATTACGAGAATATATGGATGAGCACTTTAAATTAAATAGAGATTATATCCCCTCGTGTTCGTGGCGATGGTTGCCCATATTTCTTCTTCTATTTAGGTTGTGGTTAAAAAAATAATGATATTAAGTTAACTTCTCCAGTCATTTGACTTACAACTCGTAATTATTATTATTATAGCATTTAATTTTGTCTTTTCTAGTACTTGACTTCTTTTCTTCTTTGTTGTTTCAATTGTGTGGAGTTTTTCAGTGAAGGTGGGATTTTTTTTTTTAAATATCATCAGTACGAAATATAATTTTGTTCTTTCACGGCGTATGATACTGGTGAAATCTTTTTATGTCATCCACCGGGTAAGTTGCTTGTATGCTAAATTTCGATGGCTGCCTCTGCAATACCCTGAGGACGACTTCAGGGGCAGCCACGTCGGCCTACAAGCAACTCACCCGGTGAAAAACCCGAGAAGGCTTTACCATTAGAATTGTGAATGGATTTATTTTTCATGACCTTTATTGCATAATAATTAATAACGATTTGGAGCGTTGGTCTGGGAATCAAATGCGAAAATATTTGCCAACGTTTCGACATTTTCATATCGATTGAATTCCTGGATCCCTGATGACGATGGGCTAGTTGTTCATCGAAACGTCGAAAGGAGAAATGGAGGACCTGATCCGGTGCGAAACCCGAGAATACTTCACTATGTTTCGACACTTTCTTATATCCTCTTCAGGGCAATGTATAATGGTTACAATAAATTATTACATAAGGCATGAAGGATTTTTACAATGTTTTTATAATAATAAATTATAAAATAATTCAACAATACATAAATGAAAAAGAACTAAAGAATTTTTCATATCTTATTTGCACTTTGTTTACCGATTGTAACTAGGATAGTAAAATATCATCAATTTGGATTAAATGAACAAAAATAAATTTTACTGACATTTTCAATGCCTCATCTTTCATTGCAGTTATTTTTAGATACCATTGTTATATTTTTTATTTAAGTATTTTAAAAAATATTGCAAAAATGGTTCATGCCTTCATGTATTCATTTATTGTAACCATAATCATATATCGAAACGTCGGAAAATATTTTTGCATTTCATTCTCATACCTATACTTCAGGAGGTTATTGATTAATACCAGTGTGTTTTAGGTTACCAGCTGGCCAGTGCTGGACCCAAAATCAAGGCTGTAAAAATGAGAGGCCATTTTTATAATGCAGAAAGATGAAAAATAAACAAAAATCGTATAATAATATATATTGTTCCAAGAAATATTTCAAAGCACAGTTCTATTTAAAAGACGGTGTTGACAGTCTTTACTCTAGACGGTGTTTATTATGCTGCTCCAAAAGTAGACATCATTGAAATCAAGTTAACTGCTCAATGTTGGTATTCTGACTGTGAAATCTGTCCGTTTCGGAACTGGAGGGCGCCAAAGATTTTGAGGCTGGAGGGCCCACCGGGAAGTCCCGGCGGCCCAGCAGGGGCCTGGTGACCAGTATGTCCAGTGACTTTGATATTTAGCGATGAATTTAGAGATACGTGCACTCTTTTTTATAGAAGAATAATTCTTATGGCATTGTTTGCTACTGAAAATTGGCTAAGTTGTGATTGTTACCCCCTACACTTTCGAATATTTACCGAAGCGAAAAGAGCCGCGAATATTCCCACGCTTCCACGGAACATCTCCAATGTCAACGGCGATTTCACTTCCTTTCTCGACCATTTCCATCGCTTGAGCGATATTGTAACGACGGTAGGTTGATTCTTTACGTGGTAGTGTGAAATATTTCTTCAAAGCTATTGGTTTCATTGCGTATCGATGTCATTTTGTACTTTGTAAAACACGTCTTCTTTTCTTTTCACAGCTTGGTACCGTACAAGAGATCGTATTGGTTCTCCATATTCTGTAGGTGAATAGATTTTATAAACTGACGTGCAATTCGTGCCATTAATGTACTGAAATAGAACTGTGCTTTGAAATATTTCTTGGAGGAATGTGCATTGTCATGCGATTTTTGTTAATTTTTCATCCTTCTGCATTATAAAAATGGTCTCTCGTTTTTTTTTATTTCAACAATTTATCTATTGTATTACCCGTGTTGATTTTCCAAAAGGGACTTTTCTTTGTCTTATTTCCTTAATCAATTGCTTTTGGTTTCTTGCTATCGAGCATTCCAATCACATCTCAATCGTTACACAGATCAGGGTTCGGCAACCTTTTCATGCTCTTTGCATTTGCGACAGGCGACTTGGAAACCAAATTATAGAATTTTAACTACAAATAGATATTGTTTTGCCATTTTTTTTGCTAGAATTCTGAATTAAATTACGAAAACTCTTCATAAGCACTCCCAGTGGTCAAAATAGGAAAAATATATCGTATGGCTCACTATTGTTCCATGAAATTCTCGCCAGGGTCGCGAACTGCCTTGGGCTCGTGGTTTTCCGACCTTATGTGCGAGTGCTATGATTTTCTCAGCATATTTAAGTATTTACAAACCATATTTTGCTCTATAATGTTTATTTAATTTCAATTCTATTGTTAATATTTACTGCATAATTACTTATATATCATTACTTTATATTATTTATGTATTTAAAGTTCTATTAATGTATCTAGAAGACTTTTTTTGCTCAAATAAAAATAGTATTACGATTGTTTTCTGAAAGTGATACAACCAATGGCAAAACCCTCTGGGGTCACTTTAAGCTCCAACCTGGTTTTGTATATATGATATTTGGAATTTTTTATGGAGCAATAAAATTATATTATTATTGTATTTGGACGGGCTTATTGGGTCCCTAAATTTCTCTTAATCTTGTGACAGTCCTTTTTGCTCATGGTTGTTCTTCCTCCTTGCATCCATATTGACTGGTTCAAATGCTTGTTATTTTCCTCGGAGAAATTTTCCTTCAACTCTTTCTCCCTCCGTTATGCGCATTATTATTAAATAGATACAGAGAGCATACATATTATAGCATTTTCAATTTTCTGCCATCTCCCACGGAATAGTCTTATTGATCTGAGTAGCCAACTCGCCAGCTGAGGATGGCTCATCCCATCGGGTCGATCGGAATAAATGCATATCAAAAAGCGCACCCTCTCCGACTTAAGAGGAGCAAACAATTCCTGGTTTGGCGGATATCCCATTGATATGGACCGCGTAGGCGAGAAAGTCGCTTCGGGCAGCCTGGCAGCCGTTTCCCGCCGTAAAAGTCGCCATCTCCTTTTGTCTGCAATCCTCTAAATGTAGTTTATCTTATCTACATGTGAAAATCACCCTACTGGCAACCTCCAGGATAGTCAGTAGAAGATGAGTTTTCACTAAATCCTGCGGTAAAGTTTATGTTGTTTTAGATGCTTCCATGGCAATACTTGTGTATCTTTGGGATTACTCATTGGCGAACGTAAGCCTTTCTTTGTGCTTGAAAAGTAGGGAGACCGCAGATCTGAACGAAAATAGCGTTTCAACGCCATGTTAATATAAGATATTGAAAGCGTTGATTATGGATACGGAGAATATCGTAATTAGAACTCCACTACATTTCCAGGTCCGGCTGAAATTTAAGAGAGATATTTCGCCGAACGGATAAGTGTGGGAATAAGTTTTCCCCTGCACGATAAAGGGCTTTAATAAATGCATGGTGTAATTTTGTTGGAGAATATCCTTTTTATGTGTAAACGGCTCGTGTTATAAAACCCCGCCACACCCCTATCTAGTATGTAGATGTGCATCCCTGATATGCGGGTACGAAATGCAAATACCTACTATAAGGGATACCTTTTATAAACCACCGGAACACGCCCTTCGCGGGACAAGTTTTTGTTGCATTCATTTCTTCAAAGTTGTTGGCGACTGCAACAAATTGATGTTTGAGTGGCCATTAAGAGATAGCATCAATGGCACTTTTGGATCTTTTATTTAAATATGTCGAACATCCACCATATAACTTCTGAATCTGTTGAACTTCATCGGCTAAGCCTTTGACCAAAACTTGGAATAATTTCTGAGGAAACAAATTTTGTTTCACAAATTATGAAAATATGGTAAATAACAGCGAAAAAATATATTAATGGATAGATAGATAAGTATTACTATCTGATGCATTGCTACAAATAATTTTGACGAATGAACATATAGTGGAATGTAATGTATTCATGAGCTAGAGTATTAATACGCAAAAAAGTACAATATCACTCCACTTTGCCGTTGAATCTGTAGAAATGTCAGGGATTTTCACATAAATATTTGATTTGCCACCGTGAGGTAACATTAATGACGCTTTCAGAAATGGCTTAGCAGATGAACAATTCGTTGGATAATTTCTATGGCAACAATTTCTTTGTTTGGAAAGAAGGCTTCCGCGGAGTGGTGTCGATGTTTGGCTGTTTTCATGTTCTCTCCCGCGTCTGTTCATCTCAGGCGACGACATGTTTCGCAAACGTTGCTGTTTGCTTCTTCAGTTCACTTTATAGGGATTTGTGTGGAAGAAGAGAATGGGCATCTTATGTTTTTATCCATTCTGAAGGGAAAGCAAGAAACCACCAAAGCAGCGAGGGGGTTTTTAGGGGATATAACCCCCCCCCCCCCTCAGAGCTCAGAGAAATTTTTAATTTTAATCCATTTTTCTTAACTGTATTGGTATTACTAATAGAATAGTGTAAGGATTTATAAAATATCCCTCAGAAAGCCGTAAAACTCACCATGTTGAACCATTTATCTTTAAATTCCGCAATTTATTAATCTCGCACCCACCGCTTATCCTGGTGGGTATTCCCTACCCCCACACGTCCCGGTATTAGTTGCACCTAAACCTCCCCCAACCTTAATTTACTAGCTGCGCCCCTGACTTTGATAGCGTATCAGAAGGCGCGAGAGACTCTCTGATTAACGGACCTGAAAAAGCAAACTGCAGCGTTTGCGAAACATGTCGTCGCCTGAGATGAACAGACGCGGTAGAGAACCCGAAAGCCGCCAATCAATTTATTTGTTTCACATTGTAGTCACTGCGTTGTGGGTGGGCACACTGTTCGCCGTGACTAAAGGCCGTTTTACACGGGGCACGGAATTGCGCAGGTTAGAACTGCATTAATTTCTAAAATGGCGTGGAATTGCGCGAATGCATGCAGGAAAAATGGAACGGGCTATTTTACCATTTCACGTCCACGCAATCTCGCATGTGTTCCAGCAATTCACCGCTTTACACGACGCAATTTTGACTGCGCCTTCGTACGCGCGTGAGATTGTGCAAGTACGTGCCCCGTGTAAAACGGCCTTAAGAAAGCATCGTGGCGCACGGGAAACTGCGTCTATCTCTCTGCTTCCCTGCTCCCGCAGACGAACCGTGGGGAAGTGGGTGTCGGGTCCGCGATGGCGCCGCTCGCCTCTGACGTCATCCAGCGCCCCCCCCCCATCCCCGCTCCCTCCAAACCGGCGCCGCGCTCGGGCCAGCGGCGGATACATCCATAATCCAACAAAAACTCCCCAGTCGTTATATCGTCCGCGGGGAAAGGAGTGATGCTGCTGGTCTAGAGTTTCGGGGGGAATGTGGGGGGGGGGGGTACGGTTCGGGGGATCTCTACCCCCTCCCCCCGTTCACTTTTCTGGAAACGTCGTCTACTTGCCCTGGGGAAGTGCTCGGCCAAGGTCAAAATGGCTATGTGCGCGGTTTTCTCTCCGTTGGGACAAACACACGCGTAAAATTTATCCTTCCTACTTCAGCCGACCAAACAAAAAAATTGGGGCTTGGCGCGGGGAGCTTTCGCAGTGACTCTGATGCCGCATAATCCTTTCGCATTTGTGTCACTACCAGGCTTCAAGGCCAGCAATAATTCTACCCTTGAAAGTATGAGTAAAGTTATTATTCATGATGTTAAAGCACGGAGGCATTTTCAGCCCTACCTAGATAACTAATTAGTCCAATCTGCGGCAGTTTTCTGTTGTTATAGGGGCATCTGAAGGATGGCAATTCGCGAATTGATATATTTTTCACAATCCAAAAATATGTCGGTAGTTTTGAAAGGATCAATGGAAGTTAATCTGCGATAATTGCTGATCAAAACTGTTTTAGCGGCAACTGGAAGATTGCGAATAGACGAACTTTTGAAATTTCAACTGGGGCGGCTTGCGGGGTAGTATATGCATAGATTTAGAATAGGTGGCTTTCTCCTTGTATGTTTTCCTGTTCATCTCACCTCTCCCATTCTGCCTCACACCTTAAGATATAATTTAGCGTATAAAACACCTACACCCATTTATCATCCTCCATTTTCACAGTTCATGTTTATTACCGCTTACATCAATGTAACTTCCGAATCTCTTTACATATATAAAATTAATTTCTTGCTGAATAATCGTCTTCCATTGCGTGTGTGACTCAATTATAATATGGAAAAAGGTGGATTAAAACTGAAGAAGTTTTGACGTATTATCACCGATTTTGTTCATAGCATCTAAGCGAAAACAAATTTTAATTTATCATGTATTTTATTGCATATGCACGATAAAATTATTTGATAAATATTGAAAATATATTCTCGAGGATGTAAAGTCTTGCATGAAAATTTTTATGAGTTAACTCACGTAAACTTTCTCACAGCACATGCAATGTGAAGCGGGCATTACACTTTGGTATTAAATTATATTTTAAAGGTAATATGGAATTCCTAACTTTCAAATCATCTGTGCGGTTGGAGGCTGCTGGAAATACTTTTCATTCCGTAATACTATTTTTAGATATAGATGTACACGAATTATAAGAAGCGATCACTTTCTTCGTCGAATTTATAATGATAGATGAAAATTCTCGTGGAATGTTTGTAGCATGTAAGCTTAAATATTGGTCAAGGCTTTATTTTGACGTTGTAACTTCAGTATTAATATATCTCCAAGATACGATTGTGAAAAAAATAAGCATGGAAAGAGCCTAATTAGGTGTCAGAATTTGGTTATTAAAAATAGATATTTATTGTTACGGTATATTATTAGTGTAGAAGTTTCCTAAAATAATATACTGCATTGGACCAATTGGCGGAAAATGGCAAGGAATGAATTCAAGGTAGCTGTGTGGAGATTTTTATTTCAAAGATGGAGTCCCGACCCACGTTGGCGTTGTCCTGTGCGTTTATTCGTGTGTTTTAAGTTACATGACCTTATGAGCTAAAGAGAAAGTATCTATTTGACCTTTTACCTGCATGCTCTCCCTCGATCGAGAGGCATCCTGGATTAAGCTGAGTGGTCATATAACTATATTAACCCCCAATGCGGAGAAAAGTTGACGAGCGTTTTTTGTGAAGAATTTGTCGACCACGTTTTGTACTATTTGCTCTACAATAGTCAAACGTTTGGAAGAAAATTGTTTTATGGCCCATTTCATAGAAATAGCAGTCAAAAACATTGACGTCCTCCCACACACCAAATTTTCGTGCTATTTGTAAAACACAATTGTGTGCCAGTGTGCCAATTTTCAAATTCAACTACTCTTCTATTGAAACTATTTTGGCACATACTCTCGAACCACTGTTGTTTTTACAGGGCAAATTAGCTTTAAACTATTATGAAGTTTTTTCTCTTCTTAACACCTAGATTGACTTAAATCACCCTTAAGCATAAATATCTCTTAACATGTATTTTTAAAAAATTCTGCGAATTAGTCAAGAGGAATCTGTGTGAACTGCCCATCCCTAATACTGAATCGGGATATATATCGAAGGATATTAAGGCCTGGTTATATTAGCAAGTGCAAGTTAATCTTTAAATGTATTGACGCGTGAACGAAAACGAAAATGCACCTTGTAACCATCCAGCTTGTGCGAACTCATTAACAGATAATAGAACCTGTTCTAATTTGATTCATGGAATCGTACAGGTTCCTTTCCGGCCCACCAAAATCGTTCATAATTTTACACATTAATTTGCATGTGTTAATGTACCGTGTATCCAGGCCTTTAAACTTGAGATTCCATCTAGGAAATAATATAAGTTCTGAACAAAATTGTCGAGAAAAAAGTTTTTAACTGTTACCACAATTCGCTAACTCATTATTAACTTTGTGGTATTTCATTATAAGTTTTCTAGGATATTACCGGATTTCGATGATTTAGCATCATCTTCAGGCGTAAATTATGATTTAATTATCTTATTATTGTTATTTATGGTAGTGAAAGATTGAATCTGAATTGAATTACCTGGTTTTAAGGGGATATGTTATATGTTATCATCATCTTCAGGCGTAAATTTTGATCTATTTATCTTATTATTGGTACTTATCATAATTTACGCCTGAAGATGATGATAACTCATCGAAACCGGGTCGCGTTTTATAAAAAAGCTGTGGTATAAGTAATAGTGTTATATCACAGAAAAATTGTTACCATAATATTATTTTTATTAATCGAATGGTATAGGTTTATCTTCAATATGGAATATCTCGATATCTCGATAGAATAAATTGTTATCTCCCCACACCCATTCAGTATCATTTATTAGCTTTGCAGTTGTGCTTGGTGTTTTAGATATTTCCAAAGAAAGTACTCCAAGGGTTTACCACATGTTTGGGTGACATGCGTAGATAAGTTGCATAACGTATCAACGAGACTACTTGCTCGATAATTGGAGCGGCATTTAAGCCCCAGGCAGGGAAAAAGTGAAAGGCAGCTCAGTCTCTCAGCTATTGTTACACTTCATCTCCATAGCGGCACAGGGGGCATTCGGGGACTCAAGATATTATTCGCGAGCAAAACAATGCGAGCGGAAAATCCGCGTGTTTCGCCGAAAAAGAAATGCTCCGGGCGAACGGAAAGTGTAACGAATCTTTTGGCATCATTAGGGCGGAAGTCGGTGGAAGATGCTGCCAAGAATGATGGGAGTGGAAAATTTCATGTATCCCTATTTCTAGTCGATGCTCAGGGCTTTTTTTAAGCGATGATTTTCCCATACTTCAAGAAATTATGCGTTGGAGTAGTGATGTTGCCAGAAAATAACTTTTGGTGGGCGGGAGGTCTGGTCAAATTCTTATATCATGATCAATCAACTACAAAATAATTTATATTGTAACATATTGATTTCTGAAAGGGAAAATAACGAATGAAAAGAGAATTATGAATCATTATTTCTGCATAGGTGGCATTTTTTTAAAGTCCGTGTCAATTCTTCGACTGAGCCTCAATTTAATAGCATATCGAACAAAATACTGCTTTTATCAGAGGGTTTAAACTCTCAAAACTCCATCTATCCCCACCATTAGGATAGCAGGATGATGCATCGGTATTAATATAATCGGGATTAACTTGAAAGCAGAAAAAATATCTAACTGCAAAAGTACGTTTCAAGGAAAAAAATTAATTTGCATTTCAGCGACATTTCTGTGAAAAAAAGTCTCAGTGACGTTTTTAAAATGTTTTTTTCACAACCAAAAAGCTTTAGACAAGCCAGGATTTTTACCACTAAGACACCGCTTGTTCTTTATTTCCTATCAGTTTTTTAATCTATCCCTCTTCTATTTTATATTAAAACTACCTGACCCGGGGAACTTCGTTCCACCTAACAATGAGTGAAAAATTTAGTAACACCATTTATAAATCAATAGCGGCTGAACCGATTTAAATAATTTTTACTGTTATAATAAAATTATGAAAAAATCAATAAAACTACACAATTGAGTATTAAAACGGCTAGTAGGAAAGGCATTTTCTTTATTTAATCTACATAGGGTAGACCGGGGCACGTTTACGCGGATTTTTTTTCAATTAATATGTTTTCTGACCCCAAATGTAACGCATTATGAAATAGCGATGGGAGCAGTGTTATGGACGTAGCGACATGATACGTTCAACTTGCGTCACGTATTGCTGGTACCATCTCTTCCGTGCAATTGTAAGAGAGCTTATTGTGCGATATGTTTCAATTTAGTACCTCTATTTATCGTGTATGTTTTGACATCTCACGAAAATACACGATAAGGATATTGGATGAGGAGAGCGTTTGATAATTATACCCGTGTTTTTACCTCAAGTTTTCATTTTTTTGGGAACCGAAATACTTGAAATCGTATATTCTTGCTAAGGGAAAAAAGGCATTGTTTGTGGTGATAGCGGTACTAGTTACAGTCCGTGGAGAATTCCTCGTTCCCCCAGCCGGTCGAGAGCTGAAATGACACCCTAGGGATCTAGTTAATTCCAGCGGATTCTCTCGTAACTTGTATCCGAACGTATCCTATCGAAATATATACGAGCTCGCGGAAAAAGACTTTCCCACAAATTAGTATCATACAACAGAGAAATGGGAAACTCTCCTGTTAGTTATGATCTAATAAGGCATTATGAAATAATGCCATTCAGCCCTATTAGATTATTTGTAGGGCTGTTTCCTTGATGAAAATACATTAAAACAGAACTGTTTCAATCCTTATCCACCCACTCAGTCGCGGATACAGAGAGGGGCTATAAGCCCCACCCCCTGGGGTATCCACATTATACCAGATGACATGGTAATTTTATCAATTTTTTTAAATATGTACAGGAGTGGAGATCCCAGAAAACCCAAAAGTTCACGGATAAATCCGTGCACCGCGACACCGATCAGATTATGTCGCTACTGGACACACGTCCAAGGTCATTCACTGATGCCGTGCGTGTATCTATGTATTTCAAATTTGTTGAAAATTAGTAATGAGACAGCCTTTAAGTGTTGTTACAGACCTCGAAATTCTCAAAATTTTCGTAATCTCCCCGTTGCCCGCTACTGCTGGGAGGTTACTACCTAGGCCCTACATCTAGCCCCCCTTGTACCTATCTTGTATTAATTAATGTAATTCAGTGTAGTAAACGCTTCTGGCAATGCACAGAAAAATATTGATGTGGTAAAGCAAAATTTGTCTGCAAATTATTGCTGGTACCATCCCTTGTGTGCAATCATAAGAGAGAATATTGTGTGATTTTTTTTTTAATTTAGTACCTGCGTTTATTGTGTACTTTTTGATATCTCTTGAAAATACACGATAAGGATACCAAACCAATTTCAGAGCGTAGAAACGTAGTTATGACAACGTTCGTGACGTGTGCTATAGACCATCCGTTAGAGAGTGGTCAGATGTTTGGACATGTCTTTTTATTAGGGTATTTCTTTTGAAATAATGAGAAAAATCCCCATTTTCGTCCTATTTTGATCGCAAGACCTAAGAGCCAAGCTCCTGGAGTGATTTGGTTTCCATTCCATCGATTTGATGAATTACTTAGTGCGTTCATACGTCTCGTCGCCTTAATAGTGAAACATTGAATAGTGATTAAGCCAAGTATTTTCATACATACCGATTTCATCGTCTTCCACTGAATATTCAAAGCTCAATCAATGACTTATTTCTCCACTTTTGCCTCAACATCATCTTGCAGAAGGCTTTTTTTTGGTGTGGTGGCTTGAGTGTCGGCTTCCCATCCGACGGGCTCGAGTTCAAATCCCGGCAGTGGCAAATAAATTTCAGAGACTGCCCGATCCCTGCTTGAATGTTGTGTGGAGGACATTTCAAGTGCAACATTTCTTCCGTCGGATGGGACGTTAAGCCGTGGTTAAGGCGCCTTTCGTTAAGAGCAGGCTAATGCCGACGCCGGGTTTCTCTCCACATACCCTTTCCTCATGGCGCAAATGACCTCAGCTGTGGGTCGCTTCCTCCAAATACCATACCAGCTTTTATTTTTTACCTCTGAAAGTTATTATTTAATTTTTTTAATTAAATAAATTAAATGTGATACGCAAATTTCGACACTGAGCAAGTATTTGATTATTTTTTAATTGAGTTGTTGAAAATACGAACATTCTATCGATCAGATTATCGCGACACTGTCCTCACTATTTCTCACGGATCTCACGGACTTAAGGAAATCCTAAAATGCTCGCACATCCCGAATCAGTAGCAGTTAGCCTTCGAAAGGCTCCCGCAGTTTGAGATCATTAAAGGTCGTTATGTTTTAGCATCCATTACTTCGTCGGGATGGCGACCATCGAGTTGGTGGTGAGCATGCTTTCCAATTCTCTTCATTAATCCTGACGTCATGTATGGAATTTGAGAATGGTAAAATTTTGCGAAATAAATCTCGGGTGAAATTTAATGATGAAACTGATGACATAATTGACATTTTAATGTTTTAAACGGAAATAAATGAAAATAGCGTTTAGTCCACAAACATAAAAATGAATCATCCGGAGACGCCCCATCGTCAACGAGGGATTTCGACAGTTTTCTAACCGCCCTTCATCGCCTCGTGTGCTTTTTGGTAGTATCAGAGGGGAGACTATACTTTTTTGTCTATTCATGGATTGCATTTTTTTGGTCGAATTAAAGGATATTGCCAAGTTTCGGTATAGGTTAGGGGTGTGTTTGAGATTAAGCTGCATCCTTCTCCTTGTCAGTGTAGTCGAACTCTAAAAAATGAGTAAATCGGGACAGTTAAACGGATGGCAGTAGAAGGAATCTCATACTAATTTAGTAATAAAATATTTTATCAGATGGACTTCAGTGATCAGGAATGATTGAGGGTTGGTCCTCCTTCTATTAAAAGCGCGAGGTTGTCTCTTTTTGAAGTCTTTCAGTGTGAAATCGGCTAAATTTCGTTTTATCTCTACTGCATTTGCTCAACATTGTTATCTAGAATAATTTTATTGGTTAAATAGGACTTTGGTCAGTAATTTTAAGAAGAAATAGGGTACCGCGAGGGTAATTCAATATTTAAATTTGAAAGTCATCTCATCATGAAAGTAAAGTAACTAAACTTTATTTAGTGCAGTTATTTTATGATGCATTAACAGATATTACAGTTCTCTCCAAGGATTTTACTTTCTCCTGATTATTTTTTAGCAACATTACGTCAGTTCTTTTGTCTATAAACTGCTCACGCATATCAAATTTTTAATTTAATTCTTCTAATTTGATCATTTCTATGGGTGATAAAATATATAAAATCTGTGCCATGGCATTTGACAGACACATAGTAATAATTTATATTTAATTCACACACATCATGAAACTAGTATGTTTCTACTCAGTGTCGCGCGCGGTACAAATGTTCGCCATAAACGAATAACTTAGCTTTTCTTGTATTTTCTTCATTCTTTTTGTTTTTTTTTCTTCTTTTCCGAAAAATCTTTTGGCTTTATATTTTCATTACGAAATTCATCATTGAATATAAATATTAAACGCTAATTAATGAGTTAATTCATTTGTCTGTAATTCAATTTTAATTATAAGTTGAATTTGTCGTCGATTAACTCTTTCGCTATAGATCTCAGTCAGAAACCTATTTTGACTTTACCCCTCGGCCTTAAATTCGGAATTTAAAAAAATTAATCTGTTAAACTAAGATTCAGGGATATTTTTGTCTTTTTAAGGATTCTTCAAGTATTTGAGGAGGAAATACTTAGATTTATGACAGTTTAATGATAATGGCACTAAATAATTACATTTTTACGTTCTAATAAGCGGAAAATATATAGAAGTCAAAGAAGCAATTCTAAATTTATAAATATTTAAGTTCCCATGATCAACAACTTTTAGGTCTGTGTTCAAAATACACATATCCATTTTTTATTTCGCATCTAATGAGTTTATTTTATCTACCTGAAAAACTCAAATATGTTTTACAAACATATACATGTTTCTTTGAACACGATTCAGGGATAAGTTTTCAACATTCCCAAAAAAATCGTAATGCTATTGTAAGAGTTGAGGGCACTAAAACTTTGCCTTTTCCTCATTGTTATTTATTTTGTTCGATCATGGCATCGTTAAAGCGTAACATTTTCAAGGAAAATTACCTTTAAAATTTTACTCTGTGACGAAACCATGGTCAGACAAAATATATCACCATATGTAAGAAAGCAAAGTTTTAATTGCTTCAACTCGTGAGATCAAGGATTTCCACCGAGTCACGCCCGCTACGATTACATACTTAATGCTACAGTTTAATAAGCGATATCATATTGCCAAAAATTTATTATAACACCTTACTACACGTGTTTCGATTGTTACACAATCATCATCAAATGATCGAAACACATGTCGTGAACTATCATAATAAAATTTGTGATATTATAAATATTTGTGTGAATTATATCGCTGATAATTAGATATGTTGTTTCACGACATATCACCTCAAAATAAAGTTGATTTCATAAATGGGTACATTTATGCTTGTCGACGGTGAAAATGCTGCTGTGCGGATTCCTGCAGATTTTCGCGTAGGGTTACGGGCACTCATCAATCGGATCACGGCGACGCCGGCCGTCGTCTCGGGCGTGATTAGGCCTCCATGATTCATTGGCCCGGAAACCTACAAATCTGCGACACAAGGTCCCAGCGAAAAGGCGGGGAGGGATGCTACACAAAGCCCATCCATCTGTAATGGACCGCCGCTGGGGTCGCATTGATAAGATGAAGGCAGTCGAGTGAAGCCCGCCCGGCGGCCAGTTATGGCTTCGTACACACGCGTTTATGTCCTCCGGAGGCGGAGCTTTATACCGTGCATCTCCCTCTTACCCGTAAACATCGTGAGCAGTTCGGAGGCCCGTGTGCCGATGAGTTCCCCATGCAACTAAACGCGGAAGGGGCCATCACCTGCGGCTTAGTCGGTGTGTCCTCTCCGCCGCCCGAGGACTTGATTGCCGCTCCCAAAAGTGCATGCATATCCAACTAAGCCTGAGGAAATGCTTATCAGTGACCTCCATGGCAGAATTGGACGTAAGCCTGGTTATATGTTCGTGCTTACATCATACCGATCGGAGATAATTGATGGGTAGTTTGTTCACCGTTGGATCCAAAGGCGGATTTAGGGGGGGAAATTACAGGGTTCAAGAGCCCCCCTAAATTTTTTAAATATTTTAAAAATTTTCACTAGTTTCATATTTTTGGTACCCTTAAATGTCTAAAAGTGTTCGATTTCATATTTTTTAAAGAATAAAAATGAAAATTTTGACTCTGAAATGCGTAAAAAATGCGTAGGTATTTTAAGAACATTTATACGGATGAACGACCCCCTCCCACAGGGGGTACTCAATTATTTTTATTAGCTTAATAGTTTTTGTACCCTAAACGAATAAATTGTTCAATTTCACCTGTTATCAAGAAATGAAAATGACTTTTTAGGCTCCAAAATGGGTATTTTAAAAATTTTACCAGGGAGAACGCCCCTCTTTCTCGGGGATATCCTATGATCCACAGACCCAGGTCAAGACCCCCCACCCCGATCAAATTTGATGCTAAAACTGCCCAAGATTGGATGCCTTATCAACCGTATGATGCCGTATTTAGCTGCTCGGTACTTGGTTAGACCGTAGAATCTATTTTCGACGTATTTTGAGATTATTTTTGGGATAAGTCTTCTAGGTAGAGTTTTTTTCGCACATTTAATGAGGTAAGTTCGTGACTACGCCATTAAAGCAAAATAATTTTCACGTTTGTTATAAAACATAATGTTTTACCATCCTATACGACATCTTTCGTGGTTAAAAAGAAAAAATAAGCATGCATTGAATGTGTGTAATTGAATCCTTAAATTTAAAAGTAATAGGAAATTTATTGCTTACATTTCTTATATATTTCATTAATTAAATACAGATATTTATTTCGCAAATATATGGGAATTTGCATCCTAACTAACTAACTAGGCTAACCCCTTCACCCCGCCCAAAATAAAAAAAAATCAACTCTAATTAAAATTCTAGATTTATTCGCGGGAAAAATGATGGAAAACCTATGGGAAACATCAACTCAATATCCTGCATAATATTTTGATTAGGAGCGCAGTTAAATGGTGGGATTTTTTAACGCCGAAAAGAAAATGTATTTTCTAGCATAAATGTGGCTATTAAATCTATGAGAGAGAAGAAGTGGATTTGAACGTATGCTATTCCAGGAGGGTACTGTATCAACCATAGTAAGGATTTCGTAGTTACGGGTGTGCGTTATATTTTATGACTTCTCACAAAGTGTGTTAGCTAAGCCAAATTCAAAATCTCGATTAAGAACGTGTTCCGGTTTTGCATGCAAGAGGCGGCATAGAATTCATCACTCAAAGTAATTTATCTCCATTGGGCATGGTCCTATCCCCTTTCTCCTTTTCAGGTTCCAAGGTGATGAATACTCAAAATTGATGTCAGTGGTAATAAAACTGTTGGGATGAAAAAATTTGAGCCTCGTAGTATTGCCCAACACGAATTTGTGGGGCATTATTCGTTGGAGCTCGTATGTGGCATGATTTTGCTTCAAACCCTTCAGAGTTTTATTTCGTATTTAAAGGTGGTCGTAACTTGAAGGTGCTAGTTTGAAATGATATAATTGTGAGAATTTCTTGCTAGAATTGCGGGAGTTTAGGCCAGCCATGTTTGATAGGAGGCTTTCTTGTAGGATAATTTCATCCAAACATTTCCGGGCGGTGCACTAAGCAAGGTAGAACAATGGTATGCAAGGTAGAACAATGGTATGCAAGGTAGAAAAATCAACCAATTGGCAAGAGAATTACAGGAACACCAAGAAAAAGGTGGTAATGTGGAGCCGGAACGGACTTAGAAGCCTAATCCATGAAGGAAGAAGAAGAGGGAAATTGAGCTGACGAATAATTCTATTATTATATCATACCTACATAGATTGTTTTGGAGTGGTAGCTGAGAATGCAAAGCGAACTGTTGCCAAAGCTAAGTTGGAGAATATTTTCTCCAGCCATCTTTGGGTTCTTTTAAGTCATGGAAGTTCAAATTATCCAACTATTTGACAATGGAGTTCTTTGAATGCTATATAACATAAGAAACCTTTCCGACGCGTCTCCAAATGAGAAAAAACTTCCTGTATTGCGTAGATATAATGCCATTGGAGACAATCCCTGAGAGAGAAAGAGTAATTCTTGATTTTATTCCAAAACTTTGGAGCAGTATTTAGAGTTTGAATGGGATGGTGAATCTAACGTTTGCGTTGGGTTTCTGCCAGAAGAACGTGAATAAAGGCTAGTCGCGCTTCTTTCCCGATGTTTTCTTACTGAAGGAAAGGAGTGAGAGAAATAAATATATAATTTCATAAAATTGATAGCTTTCAACAGTTAGTCTGTAATGGTAGATGAAAACTTTCTGGTGATTGTTTTAACATATAAGTTGAATATAAATTTCAATCGACTAATTTTTTGGTGTCGGAAATCATGAGAGCTCGAATATTTATGTCAGTTAAAGATGATCTATTCAGTCTTTATTTATCTGGACATAAACAGATGTAATTAGTCTCTTCTGAGTAAGTGAAGCTTTAAAAGAGTTTATTTAGGCCCATTTCTTTCATTTTTATCTTGTCTCTGATGAAGAAAGTATGGCTTAATACCATTTAATATATATTACCTGAACGGTCTCACTTGGGTCTTCTCCAGGAGGCTCAGTTTAAATATTTTCTCATTCTTTTTTTTCTATAGTCTTTTCTCGAACACGTTCTATCGTTTCTGTAGCGTTTGTCGTTGCCCCGGTTATTAAACTGGGCCATATTTATGGACGCGTGATTTAATTCGAGTCACGTTCAGAGAAGTTTCCACTACTTGGAATACGCCATCCAGAAGTTTTACTTCGGTGCATTCAAACTGCGTCCCCAAGTTTTGTCACGAATGGGGGTTAAACGTGTCGTTATTTTATCTCACGAAAGCGCTAGTTGCTCGGATCTTCATCACGGCGACCGAGGCTGGATTCTAATTAGTTTTAGAGCTTTCCCATCCCCGCAATGACTTTACCAGTTGGTACTCTCTTTCCTGCGGACCTTTTATACGGGGAGAAAACTGCTCTTCGTAGTGACGTACCGACGGTAAATCCAAAAAGAAAAAGCGCCGTGTGAGATCTTCGGTGAAGACGGTGATTCCCGTGGCCCTAATGTGGGATTCGATTATTTAAAGGTTTTGTTTTAATGCCGAGTGAGAAAGATATAAGAAAGTGGAGAGTTAATAAATTTCATTATCAACTATCTCCTTTAAGATTCACCCGTGAAAAAACATCGAAGTTAGACGCTTCCACGTCAGTTCGTAAACGGCTATTTCGTAACCGACATAGCGTAACCGCTACAAATGTTAACGAGACAAAACAATAGTTAAAAACAAGAAATTGTTCAAATAATTTCATGGTAAAAGAGTAATTGTCAAAGATTGAGCATAAATAACCGAATATTTGGCTTCAGTGGTTCAAAAACAGTATAAAAACATTTCAAACAAGGATAAAGTTAAAAACTATCGAAAACATGTTCAGAGGATGTAAAACAATCTGAAATTCGCAAGTTTAAGCTACTGTTGCACACTTGTTAGTTTGAATATTAATATTTTTCATACCCACCATGAGGCGACTTCATTACTTCCGGTTAAGGAACGTCTTTATACCCATTGTCGCGCTTACGACATAGTGACGAATTGATGTTTGATATATTGAAATCTTCTTTAATGAGCTTATTCTGGATAAGTGTTATTCATTATTTTACGCTCTATGTGAGGTTTTTTGTAATTGTTGGATTGAAGGACAAAGGATGCACTGGTACGAAATTAATAAAATTATTAAATGCATTTATTGCTGTAGGCTTGAACTCCTTTAGAACATAATATTATTTTACAATGGTTTGTAAGACAAATAATATGGGAATTATCCAATCAGACAATTAGAAAACAAATAGGGGAAATTGTCTAAGAAATCGTTATCAATAGTCAAAAGGGTAACAACATTATCATTCAACAATGTGAAATAAAAGCTGAATTGCTTCTTAAAACACAAAATTGGGAATTAAAGATAATATTAAAGTCTAAAAATAACATTTTTACAAAAACCACGCTTTGTTAAAAATAACCGCCTAAGGCCCCATAAATTATTGAAAATTTCAAGTATGATTGATGAGAAAGTAAAATAAGTTTAAGAAGAACATTTCAGATATCAAAAACGAAAAACTTGTTGCGCATGTAACATTACATTCGCTGTCGCCGTGATAAAAACTGATCTATTGACCAGAAATTATTAATTTTATAATCTCACATGCACACCACGTTTATCGTGTTTGATATCTGAAATGCTCTTCTTAAACTTATTTTATCTAAACTTACTTTCTCATCAATCATACATGAAATTTTCAATAATTTAAGGGGCTATGGGCAGTTTTTTCTTCTTTTAAACAAAAAGTGGTTTTTACAAACTTTTTATTTTTATACTTTCATATTATTATTTAAATTATTTTTTACTTTAATATTATTAGAAACCTATTATTTTTATAATTTGCATACAGGTACTCTATGCTTTACAAACAGATACCTTATTTCACCTAAGCAATAAACAGATAAATGAATTATATGATCAGCATTCATGAGTAACTGGAATCTCCATTACTACGAAACGCACACAACATCGTCTCGGCCTTGCTTTAATTTTTTGCTATCCTAGCTTTTTTGTCACATTATTCCATCTCTTTCATGTCTTTCATTCAAGATTTTTCTTTGCTTACTCCATGGGTTAATGTGTACTCACTTCCTATCTCACGCATAATAAACAATCTTTCTTGTGTATTTTATCGGGATAAAAAGCGGAATAATAAATCCCTGCCGTGACCTTGTGAAATTGCCTCATAATCGAATAGAAACTTAGCAAATCTCGCTTGAGGAAACATAATCCTCGCCGATGGCGGATCCTGGACTTTTCTTTCTGGGGGGAAAAAGGTCTTGACTGGCAAACGGGTACTCATATTTGAGATTAGAAACAACATACCTACATCAATTACTGCACGAAATATTCTCTTTAATTTAATATGAAAGTTATCAAGATTAAATTAAATGATTGAGGTTCCGTAATACACAAAAAAACGAACTTAATGATAACCGTAAAAAAATATGGTAAATTTCTTCAGCGTCTGGGGGGTTCCAACAACTCATACGACGATTTCCCCTATTTGTTTCCTGATTTTTTGATTGGATAATTCCCATGTTAATAGGGTAGTTTCCTTCATCAAAGAAAACGAAAGGCATTGATTGCGATTCGTTTCCCACCATTAGTGTATTCATAATACACAAATTATTTGGTTTTTGAAATACCGGTTTAGACGAATGGCAAGGGTCAAATTTTATCCTCATTTGAAAAAGGCCAGATTGGCGCCCATGCGATTCCACTCCACGTGACGTCACAGGGACCTAGTTTCTACACGAGAGGATAGGAGTTATACATCGTCTGAGGTTACCAATGCATGCATGAGGCACAGAGCTCAGGGAAACATGTCTTAATAATCACCTGCTAAAACTGGCTAAGGTCGGAAAGTTTTCTTCGTTTGATAAGGTATTAATAAACCTTTTTTAAGCCAAGCGCTACCATTCAGCTAGGTACTCAGCTACCCGCTGGCAGCCTGCGACGTATCAGCGCTAAGCCTCGCCTCAAGGTCACCTCACCGGGCGGGAGGGGGAACCAGAAATACGACGTACGGAGATATTTCCCGGCATTCATACTTGAGCGTCGCGTATTCGCGCGCTTGAAAATTTTCACTTTTCATTTAATCGCGAAAAATAGATATTGTCATTTAAAAATCTAAAAGCGTGAAATACGTACTCCAGGAGTAATAATCTTTCGATTAAGGCAATAAAAAAATAATAGGAAACCACCCTATTGTCTTGCAAACCATTGTAAATCAATGCTATGTTCTAAAGGAGTTCACTCCTAGCGCAATAAATGCATTTATTAATTTGATTGATTTCGTAATAGTGCATCCTTTGTCCTTCAACCCGAAACGAAACACGTGCCCCCGCCCGCCCCCCAAATCCATCTATGACCCTCACCCATTTCTCACCCGAATGAGAGAGTAGAAGAAAGGTGCTATTTCGCACTCGTCCGACCGCACCTTGAATATGCAGCGAGCGTATGGGATATGGTGCTGAAAGACTTAATCCGTAAACAGAAATAAATACAAAGGAAAGCTGTGCGATTCGTCAAAAACTGCTACAGGCATACAGACAGCTTTACCCAGATGTTAAGCGAATTAGGCTGGGAGCCGCTAGAGACTCGGAGAATGAGCTCTAGGCTTAGATTTGCATAAATAATATTAAGAATAGGTATATTTAGGAGTGTCACGGAGAACATCATCTATTAGCCCCACTATATGTCCAGGTCCGACAAAAGCGATGAATTGAGAGAGATGTTTTGTGGAACGGATAGATATGGGAATTCGTTTTTCTCACCAAACCCATAAAGGACTTTAATAAATGCTAGTCGTAATTTTGTTTGAGCAATTTCTTTTCACGTGTTGACGGCTGCTGTCCTAACACCCATTACCACACTCCCCATTAGGCGGCTTGCGGGATAGTATGTAGATTTCCTTTATCACGGTGTGTATAAAGGTCGTTCTACACGGGGCACGGAATTTCGCATTTTAGAACAGCATTTATTTCTCTTTGTGGCGTGGAATTGCGTGAATGCATGAACGAAATTAAAACAGGGGCTATTTTGCCATCTCAGGTCCACGAATTCTCGCATGTGTTCTAGCAATTCACCGCTTTACACGACGCAATTTTGACTGCGCCTTCGCACACACGTCAGATTGTGCAAGTACAGTCTTTACAAAACCACTATGCCTGTATTCATAGCGTTCACCCTATTTCATCTCTGGAAAATTTTCGTTTTCCATCCTCATCATCATCAACACCCTAACATCTGATTGTTGATTTGACACAGATCTTCTCTAAATTCCCTTCCTGGTCCTTCTCTCTCTAATATTTCAACTGATAATGCATCCCAGGGATTGGATTTAGGATGCGGGGGGGGGGGGGGGCATTTTGTTCGGAGGCCCACTGTTTTAAGATGTAGCAATTCGAGGCGCGACTTCCGTTTCCGGCGACACCGCTTGGTGGGCCACTGGTTGCTTTCAGGGCTACATTAACGACGCCAACGGAAAGTGTGTTTGTTTTTTTTTAATCCGCAGCGTTATCCATTTATTAACGTCCATAATTATTTAATTATTTATTTATTTAATTTTTAATTTATTATTCAGTTTATTAACGACTACATGTTAATAAATAAAACTCACCTTCACTTCCAATCATGGGCGTACCCAGCGAGGGACAGTGGGGGGGCAGCTGCCCCCTCCATAGAAGCAAAGACCGCAAAAGTCTTTAAGAAAAATCAGTACTGAATTGAAACGAAAGTATTCAACAAATTATCTTTAAACCCACGAAAAGTGATATGTATTAATATAAGATATATAACTAAATAAAACTATTTTTTCAAGGAAATAATCTCATTAACTAAAGTCACAACTTGGCTTGCCCCCCCCTAGACCATGGCTTGCCCCCCTAGTTATGATCCTGGGTACGCCCTTGCTTCCAATTTCCTCATACATGATGATTTTTTGTATTATTCCGATTTTGTGATATTTACCTCTATATAGGCGGAAGGCTCATGCTTGGTTGGAGGCCCAGGGCTAGGCCCCCCTTTTGATCCGGCCCTGATTATTTCGCATCACATCCTTCATCACCTACTTCGAGTCTGGCCGTCATTCCCTTTTACTCGTCTTTGAACGACTGTCTTCATCTCGCCATCACGTCTCATAATATCACCGATAAGTAGTACGCATTTATCTCTCGGTTTTCAACAGATTTATCCTCAGCCCTACTTATCTAACGGCTTTCACACAACTCACATGGTCGCCTCAGTGCATGCACAGTTGCACAATGAAAATCTTTTCTTTAATGATGATAATTTCTTTAGTCTCGTCCAAATTAATATTTAAAAGACATAATTGACAGGATTGATTTTTGACTTTTTAAATGTTCTTATTTCATCGTTTAAAAGAAAAATCCACTGATTGTAACATTATCCATGTTCAAACAAAGAGTTCCTTCTTTGAAAATCTTGATTGTGTGATATAACATGAAACATTACCCTTGCATAATCGCAATTATTTCGAGCCAACCTCGAATTTGGACACCTACGGATTAAGTTAAACGCACGAAGTGCACCATGTAGAGAAAATAAACCTTGCGGCCTCTGATTATGATTAAATACCATTTGAATGATTTGGCGACATCGAATGGTCAAATTCGAAGTTATTGGCGTCGAAATTACTCTTTTCCTTCATTTTAGAAACCCCTTTCGATACGCTAGAAATTATTTAACTACGGTTAGCGATCGTTTAAACCCCGAATTTTCGGCGAATGCGAACGCATTAACATTATTTAAGATGAAAAGAGGTTCAAAATGCCGATTTGAAATAATGCAACCAATTAAAGCGTTCGCATCTTTCGCGTTGAGTACATTATATATTATATTACGGATCCCTAATACTAAATGTTTAAAATCATTTCCAAAAATGATTATAAACATTTTCCAATCCAATTAGTGGTGACGAAGATTTGATTCCCCAAATCTGAAAAATTAGATTAGGTTGTTGGTTAATAACTCCCCTTATAGAATTTTCACCATCAAAAGAATCACAGCATAATGTCGACCAGTCCAAAGGCTATCGGAGGTCAAAAAACAAAACCTCCCTTGTATTAATGTGCTGCCAGCTGACTTTATTCATCTTCTTTTTGGGGAAATTTTAGTGGTAAAAAAAAATCAAATTTTCAAAAATGTCGCATTTAGAATATAGATCAAGTGATACGTCGAGAAATCAATTTTCAGACCTATGGGATAACACTTTTAATTTTGGCCAAATCGTGCAATTTCACTATTTCGTGAATTATTATCTCAGCAACGGAGGGGTATGTTGCGTCATGGGATTACAATGGAGATGGATGCGGATGGATGATGTTGAATCATTGTTCTAGTGCGAAATAAATCACGTCGTAATGTTCCACAAAAATGTATTATTCCGACCTTGGGTTTCAACAACTATACAGTCATAATCAAGGTATATAATAGTTGATAGTAGAGTAGTATATGGCTAGTTGCAACCCGGGGTAGGAGTAATAAAGTTTTGTGGAATATTACAATGTGATTTATTTCGCACTATAGATATGTGGTTCCACCAAGTGAAGCCGGAACACTTGATATACTATATTGCATCATAGGCTTCAGCAAAATTATAAGAATTGGCAGAGCAAGGGGGAGTCTCCGAAGTGAAGCAAAAGGAGTACTTAACTAAAACTCAATCTATCACTTGAAATTTTCAGAGCATAGACCAGCAGACACTCGTTCCCATTTGCAAGTAGCTCAAGTTTTGAAATTTTACGTGAGCTCGTTCTCAATTGAAGAATTGCTCTATTTTGAGATTTGAGGATTTATGCACAAGTATTTGGGATCGAGGAGGCTTGTGCCTCGAGGGAGAGAGAGAGAGAGGTAAAAGAATAGAGAGAGAAGTGACACTCAAGAGTTGAGTGCTGATTCCATATTGAAAAGTCTCAGGGCAGTGCTTCGAGTACTACGGCTGCGGAAGCGAGCGACGCGTTCCGTTGCTTCTTCTTTTTTTTGTTATCGATTGAGGACGTTAGTTTATTCCCTTCCTACCTCCCCGTCCCCAAACGCATTTCTCTCTTTTCACTTTTGCCTGTTCTCTTCGTCGTGTGTCGTGCGTGATTGACTTTTCAACGTGCTCTCTTCTGACGTATACCAGGTATGCACTGAGGCGCGCGCCCCCGCTTCGGGATTCTGCCGTTTTTTCGTATTTTCAAAAAAAAACAAGCTTAGATTTTTTCAGTGAACCCACTAGGGAGATGATCATATGGTATAGAAATTGCTCGCCAGCAATTAAGGAGGTTGGTTCGAGATACTAAGTGCGTGTAATGGTCATGAAATTTCAAAATTCTAAAAATTCCAAAAGTCAAACAGTGCCTGATTCATCGACTGACGGCATGAATTGATAGGCATTCCGTGCTTTTTTATTCGGTTGTGACATTTGAAATTTTTGGATACGATTATAAACATTTAGTATTAGGGATCCGTAATATATGAATAATGTACTCAGCGTGAAAGTTGTGAACGCTTTAATTGGTTGCATTATTTAAAATCAGCGTTTTGAACCTCTTCTCATCAATAATAATGTTGATGTGTTCGCATTTGCCGAAAATTCAGTTAAATAATTTCTAGCGTATCACAGTGGAGCCAGGACAAATAACCATTGTGTGGTCTTATGAAACTGACATGCCCTCTATCGTGGGAATACTGTTCGTTCTGCTTAGATAACATTTTAGAAACCCAACAATTGGTCAATTATTGAAATACCCCACCGAGTTATCAATGTTACATCCGGGGAGAAGTAATATCTACGAAGTGGAGTTTAAACTCATCGAAAACCAGGTTTTATCTACCGATGAATTCCCAAGGAAGTGTTCAAGTGACTTTGACCTCACGTTTGCGCTAACACGCGAAATGATAGGCTAGCCTTCTCGCGGATTACCTGGCTATTATTCCATCTTTACGAGTGGGTCTAGCTTATCAATCAAGTGATTTATTTTGATTATTATATGTTATATAAATAATATATTTCAATGATTTGGATGATAATATATTTTACTTATTGTTTGATGCATGTTTCCTACACTTTCTGGTAGCTACAATTTGGATATCCTTCTGCTAACCTCAATTTTCAATGAATCCTCGATTTTTTATTACGATTTAATTTTTTTTATTTTAGCATGAGATTTTTTCTCATTGGAAATTATTATCAATTTTTGAAATTTGTTGAAAACGAGAAAATATTAAGATAAACTTGGCTAGTGGTATTCGCTTCTTTCTTTTAAGTTGGTATCGTAAGTAAAATTTTGAATATACTTTGTTCAAGGAAAATACGGCTCAGGCATGACAAAGTTCAATCACTGAAATTAAGGAAAATATCAGTTTTTGGTGGATTCATGTGAAAATTCAGGGTCAACTTACTAAAGCGGCTTCCATAGTTTATGGAGATCCAATCATTTGCAAAACGAAATAAATAGATTATTTATCGAAAAATCAGGTACTCGGAATGAATTTAAAGAACTTATCGTTTAACGCATAAATATTTGGCGTTCGAGTGGCTGTCAAGTGGTGTATGAAAACGACTTGATTCACCTTGTTTCCATCCGTAATCTTCAAGGTACTTCGAAGGAAGTAAATCATATCTGAGTGGCTTGTCATCTTGTTTACGAATTAAGAATCTTTTTTCTGATTCCTGTTTTTTCTTGATTAATACATTCAGGGAAACCCATCAAGTACTATCACATTGAGAGTGTTACCTTCTTGGGGAAATCCTTCAGTCGCTTTAATTTGCTGCTGCGAAGACCTCATTGCTAGGTTTTCTCGATCTTTTTTCTGCTTATTCTCCAGTAAATTTTGCCCGCTGAGCCGCACATTAATACTCTGACCAGGAACATTAAGCGAAGAAGTGACGGTGTGAACTGGAATTACTTGAGAGCATTTTTCCTATCGAATACTTTCATACGGCCACGACTGGTACGGAGAACATTTTAAATAGAGTTTTTTCTTTATTTTGACCTCTAAATCACGCTTAAAATAATTTAATAATAAGTTTATTTAAAGCAATGACATATATTTTCATAAGAAAAATAGTCGTATGACGAAGTGTTAAATAGAGGAAGAGAAGGCACCTGGTGCTTGGTCTTGTGCTCACCTAACTCAAAACCAAGAATCTGTTCAGAAAACCATTAAGAAAAATTTACAGAACCTTGTGCACTCTATTGTACCGTGTAACCAGGCCTTTAAAGGATCGGACATGGAAAGTTTAATTAAAATTTATTGTTGTTGAATTAATTAAATTTGATAGTTAACCGTTAACTGTATAAGTTTAGTTACCATCCATAAACATTGAAAAAAGTGAATAAAGACCAATGTCAACAATCTGGTATCTTCTTTTTTTGTAAATAAAATTATGTACTCATTTTCATTCCAAGTCCCGATAAAGGTGTGCAAATAAACCGAATCCTAAGCAAAAATTACATTAAAAAAGACCTACATTCCAAGACACTAATAAAGAAAGAAAGTATTATAATGAATAGGGAAACTTGTGGAATCTTATTTAGTGTTTGCCTACTCCAGGCAGTTCGAGATGTGGTTGTGGAGAAGAATGGAGAAGTTGAAGTGCACGGGAAAGAAAAGAAACGGCAAAGGGCTGGGCATGGTGAACAAGGAGAGGAAACTGTTTCAGAGATATGTAAGAGAAAAAGGGTTTGGATTCCGCGAGCACTAACTAAGAGGAGAGGGCCGTGTTAGAGGGTAGAATGCTGAGTAAGTGGGGCAGGGAGAGGAAGAGAATTCGATGAAAGAAAGGCCATAGGGCATACTATGAATTGAAAAGGGAAATCCCCTTTGGTAGTGGAGACCAATTCTCAGTCACTTCATCCAAAAAACTTGTGTTTCCAACATCTCAAGGTATTAGGAAAACTCGAAAAAATGTGAAAAAATGAACAAAAGGTTTTTAACCGTCTCCTTAAATGCCCTTTTCCATATCTGGAAGAATATTATGAACGAAGCGTAATTTAAAAAAAAATATATATATAAAGTTGAAATGACGCGTTTTAAATCAAGGTAAACCCTGAAATATATGTTTGGTTATGCTCCGCCGTGAAGTGAGCTATTATTGGCCTTCGATAGATAGCTTGTTTACACTGTCCATTGCTATGCCATTGATGGTTTTTATCTGCATTACGTAATTTAATTTACGTTATACAATGTTAACCTACGTCGGATATATCTACAGATATGTCGCATATATAACCTACATATGATCCGATCGTCGGATCGGCTCAAAAAGCGGCACACCTGTTTGCTTCCTGGCGATACAATATTCAATAATCAAACATTTAAAAGTGTGTCCCATGGTGCTCTATTATACAAAATTTCCATGTGGAAAAACAGTTTTAAATTTACTCAAGAGATGGCGTTAGCTATAATTTTTTTGCATAAATTTCTTAAATTTTCTATTTATTTTTTATAATTTTTTTGCATAAATTTATAAGTTACTATTATTTTTTTTTATTTTTATTATTTCTTTTTATTTAACCGGAAAAAATACTATTTACTTTTTTGTGAATTTTATACTGTTTTTGGAAAAAGCATGTTTTTAAAAATAATTTTTTATTTGTGATTTAGGACAATTCCTTTGCTGGTAATGTATATTTTTAAAACGAGACAATCCGTGAAGAGTGTGCATTCAGCTTACTCGATTAGTGTTTTTTCTTCATGTAATACATGTCTAAAACTTGATATATCATCTCGAAATTCTCAGGTTGAATGGACGAGAGACATTCCATCATTTACTTGTGTATCGTTCAGAGCCATGGGCGTACCCAGGATCAAAACTTTGGGGGTGGGGGGAAAAACTAGCTGTGGTCGTTCAAGTTGAAACTTTTTTGCACAGAAAAGGTTAATGACACCAAAATTTTAAGTAAATTATGATTTTTATTTTAGTTCAATATCTTATACTAATATCATTTTTCTTCAAAAGGAAAATTTGTTCATAAATTTTGTTTTGAACTTAATTTATTTTCGCTTCTAGGGGGCACTTGACCCCCCTGTCTCCCGCTGGGTACGCCAATGATCGGAGCAATTTTTACTCTGAGAATGAGCTTATGTAAAATGTTATATCTTGAGGTACAGATTAATACTGTTATGGGTCTAATCTTTAAACTCTGAAAATTTAAATGTGACAGTCTTATTATTTTATAAGTATATGTAACGAAATAAGACCGAAGGTGTTCCGTCCCCTAAATTCGTAAAATATATTTTTGTAAAGTGGTGGTAATCATCATACAATTTCGTGAGAGCATCATCTCTAAAGTGTTAGGCAAATAAACTGCCCTAATGGCTGTGCCATGGAGCCGCTTGCGAACTCATGCACTCTTTAATTATGCCACTCTGTTGAAGTTGTTGATTACCACTTCCGCTGTGGTCATTCCTCTGTGCGCAATGTGGGGCCGTGGGCGGGGGAGGGATGGGAGTTTAATGCGCCCTGCTGCTCTGACAGAGGACATCCCTCGTAATTCTTTGCGGTGCTCCTATCTACTCTTAATGCGGGTGAAATTTTCAGCTTCTAATTGGATGATTTCCATTTACTTCCGAATATTCTCTTCTAAGATAGATTTTTCTGTCTCCCATTTTAAATCCACTACGATCGAGTACCAACAATACGGTTGCACAATTTCATCCATTTTGAGATTTATTGTTTTAGGTAATTATAACAGCACATTTCCGTCCAACCTTAATCATTTAATGTCCTTAAAATTTCAGAGTAATAAATAAAATGTCAAAAGGCTGTATAGTGTATACCCAAGAAAAACAGTTATCATTTTAACTGAATTGCAAAAACATTTTTGCGTCGTCATAGTTCAGTAACTAAGGAGTAGCAACCCCATTTTCATGGACAAAAAATGTTTAAAATTGTCTCCCCTACCGCCTCCTGAAGTATTGCAGATTCCTCCTGAAACACCCTGTTTATAGAAAATATTTTGAATAAATGCATCGCTCTGATCAGGAGTGTGAAATATTGCCTTCGCATTGATATTAAAATTATTGGACATAAGATGTACTTTTCAATACCGAATACCCTCAATCAGAAAATGTATGTTTATGTTAGCACTTTCTAACCTAGAGCTGCTTTTGGGAGAAATTAAATTTCAAGACTTTTCGTCATAAAAATGGGAAAATTTTCTATTCAGTCATAAATATTGTGGCAGCTAGATATTTTTCCATTTAACTTTACAGCGCAAAAGAACACGTATTTTAAATCTTTCCTGAATAGAGTTGAACATATTTTCATTTTTGATATTACTTAAAGCCTTTTAATCAGTATAACCAAACCTACCAAATGTTGCCTTTAAGTTAAAGGCAACATTTGGTTATACTGATAAAATTTACGTGGTTTATATCCAAGCCCGGATCCAGAATTTTTTGGGGGTTGGGGGCACAAGGGCCTGATAGGCAATCGATCTTCTTCTATTTGACATTAAAAACAACAGGAAAATCACTTTGCGAAATATTGTCTTTATTTTATTAATATGAAATTAAATTATTAAGGCTCCATAATATAAAAAACAAAACGAACGTAATGATAACCGTATTAAAAATCTTGTCCTATTTTTCAAGCGTCTGGGGGGGGGGGGAGGGATAAACATAGGCGGAATTAGGGGGAGGCACGTACCCCCATTCCCCCTCTAAATCCGCCTATGTTTATATCCACTCATCGCCATTCTTTGGACATTTTTGAGAACCGATCCAAAATGTATCGTAAGAGTAAACAAAACTCGAGCTTCAACGGGACGGACTCGTGTCTCCTCAATGGCATTCAGAGTCCCCTTGCCCAATCCAATGCTTTCCTCACAATTTCTCCCTCCCTCCCTTCAACGCTTTCATTTCGGATGGGCGCAATGCAATCTATGTGATTCCCACCGCTCGGCGAGGAATTCGTCCTTGAGACCACCAATCGATTTCGCTCGCGTCGACTTGTCGCCAAGCGAAGGCGGCCTTCAATCCGTGTTTACACGTGACGTGCCGCCACCCGAAGTAGATGCACCTCTGGACACAGGCGCTGGATTTTCCACGCTGCCAGCATATCGTGGGTGATCCCGAAATTTTCCATTCCAGTGCACCGGATTTATAACTTGGCGATAATTACGCCCCTCTGCGTGACTTTCCGACCGTTGGTGGTACATGTGCTTTAGTAGAAAAAGTTAATTCCTCCGGCCATCCTTTAAAACATGATATTCTGATTAAGATAAGCGTCCTAGGGTAGGTTTACGGAGGGAACAGCTCAAGAAGGCCCATAAGGGATGCGAAGAATAAATCATAAATTTATTTAACGCTCTGTATTATATTATTTAAAAAGCGAAATGCTTCAGCATAGCTCAGTAAAATACATGCTATTCCATTTATGTAATCCTTATAAAGTACAAATTCATTTTTTCCAATCTCAGTTTCATATGGCCATGGACTTTAATTGACTTACCTATATAATTAGGAGTGTTAAACATTACATTAAAACATTGGTATTGATATTGAAATTAGTCGACATAAATTATCCTTTTTAATTGCAACTACCCACAATCGAAATAAGTATATCTATGTTAAATATTAGACACTTCGAAATGCTCCTCGACGAGGTAAATAACATTAAAAAAAACCAGGTTGGGCAGAATCACAGTACACATGAGATAAAAAAACACTCACAGTAAGTACTAAATTTAATAAGTAATACGCCACCGAAAATTTAGTACTTACTGTGAGTATTTTTTATCTTTTGTGTACTGTGATTCTGCCCAACCTGGGGTTTTTTATGTTAAATTTTATATTCATGTGATTCATATAAATGATTTAGTATTTACAGTATCAAATTTATCAGAAAAACGAAGAAAAATGAGAAAGTAAATACTGAGAGCGATTCAGTTTGCGAAATCAAACACTGCACTATATTACTATTTTAAATACGGATTATGCGCCTGCCAAACCGAAAGTCACTGGTTCGACTTCCACCAAGATAGGTTTCCTCTATCCAAGGAATGAGTGCTTGTAATCATCCATCGTTGTTGGTGGAAAACCGTCTCATTGTAAAAGGTATCGTTATTAGGGATGACGGAGGCGAATGAGCAAAGGAATGAGTATCTAAAAATGAAGACAGTAATTGAATTCAGCTCTCCTTATGGTTAGGTATATGAAAATGGCAGAAATAATAAGAAAGAGGTAATAATTAAAAGAATAGCTAATGGGAGATATTAAGGAAAGACTGCTCCAAACCAATCACTTGGATTTTTGACCAATGAGAGTGTGTTATGAAGACCAACATTTATTTTCACGTAGTTCTTTTTTTCCTCCTTACTTTGTGAGCAAAGATGGTGTTGTTTCAGGCTTATTCAGGTGTATTTCTAACATAATAATCAAGATCAACATATTAACATTTTTTCACGTAGTTTTTTCTTTCTTACTTTATGAATAATGATGGTGTTGTTACAGGGATAATCTGGTGTAATTCTAGCATAGTAATAAATTAAAAGTCATTTTCAACTTTCCATGAACACTTAAATCGACCTGATGATAATAAAATGTATATTGAAGTATATATCACGATTCACGAATAACGATCAGCACTCAATATATACAAAGTTTATATTGAGTACTGATCGTTAGGTGAAATGAGAGTCATCATCATCACTGGTCAACAATCCTAGGATTGGTTTGACGCAGCTCTCCACTCAGTTCTCCTATCAGCTAATCTTTTCACACCTACGTATTTCTTCTCTTTCACATCTCTCTTTACTTGTTCCATATATTTTGTTCGGGGTCTTCCTTTTCCATTCTTGCCTTCCACTTGTCCTTCGACGATTGTCTTCATCAGGCCATCATGTCTCAAGATGTGGCCTATAAGGTTGTTCCGTCTTCTTATTGAGGTTTTCATGAGGCTTCTCTTCTCTCCTACCCTTCTTAGGACTTCCTCGTTACTAACTCGATCGATCCATTTGATTTTCATCATTCTTCTGTAGCACCACATTTCAAAGGCCTCTATCCTTGCTTTCTCCGCTGCGGTCATTGTCCATGCCTCACTTCCGTATAGGAGCAGATGTAGGTTCTTATAAATTGTTTCTTTACTTCCATATTTAAGTTTCCCGCTGTAAGCAGGTCTCTCTTTTGGTGGAATGCTCTCTTCGCCTGGGCTATTCTGCTGATAATTTCTTTCTTGCTTCTCCCGTCACTGGTTATCTTGCTTCCCAAATAACAGAATTCATCCACCTCCATCAGTTTTTACCTCCCTATTTTAACGTTGGTCTTGACTTCTTCTCTTCTGCTGCATACTAAGATCTTGGTTTTCTTCGTGCTTATTTTCAGTTGATATCTACTCATTACCCTACCCATATCAACCAGAATATTTTTCAAATCCTTCTCTGTTTCTGCTATAACGGCTATGTCATCGGTAACTGTGGAAAATTGCCGATAACTTTAAATTTACTCCTAAACAATGATTGCTTCAACAAAAAGCGCGAAGGCCTGGAATATCAAAATAACCTAGGTAGGAGACATCAACAAGCTGTGAAATTTTGTAATCAGCCGCTCACGCGTATCGACCTCATCCGATGAAAAGATTGAGTATACTAGTCTAGGTTTTATATTTTGGAAGCATGAACTGATTCTCCTTCGATTTTCCGTGCGCATCGTAAACGCAGAAAACGGCCGCGAGTGAAGACCCAAAGAAAATAGATTCCGTCCCAATCCCCTGCATGCATTTTCCGATTTTCATTTTCTTGTGGAAACACGCCGTTTCATTCTTCCGAGGAATATTGATTTATTTCGGGCAAACAGATTCCCAACTCTGTGCATTTCCCAACTATAGCCTTCCACTGACATATCCGTACCTTCGCGCTCCAAATTGCGTTTTGTCTCGCGTAATCAATTCATAGTTACCAACACGAAAAATTGCAGGATTGAAAAGACATGATGCATGCTAAGCTTTGTATTAGATGGTTGTACTTCATGCCATATTTATTTATGTTCCATCATTGGCTAATTCATTATTATTTTACAGGGTAATTAATGAATTAGAATCCACACATGTGCTGACTTTGTGGTGTAACTGGAGGCACAACTAATCGGCAATTGGGAGATCCGTGATCTAATCTTGGCTTAAGCAGATGATTTTTTCGTTTTAAATTTTGGCCTCGTCATCTATCCTCCTATCTATTCTTTCCTATTCATGAACGTCCTCGTTTCTCACAGGAATGTTACGCTCGGGAAAATCATTACTTCCGCGCAGATCAGTACGTTTAACCATGCAGGCTGCTTCCTCATGAACATCTTCTTCATGACGTTTATGTATCTTGAAAAATGAATTCAATTAATTATTTGAATCCCCTTTTATCAAAATTTTCTGGTCTTTTCTATGGATATAACGAGGAGAGCAATTCGCATCATCTCTGTTATCCGAATATTCTGGTTTTACTGTGAAGTCATGTAATTATTAGGTTATTTGACTGTTTTATTTTAAGCCATAGTTTTTTTAATTTTTCATGGCCTTGGCATCTTTTTTTTGTTTCTACTACCATCGTAATACCTCCAATTCGATAAGTACTTTTTAGTGCCTGATAGCAGTCCCCTATAGTGCAACATTTTCGTCTGGGTCACCCTCACAATTTATTTTAATTCCTTCGGTTACGAGCCTAATAACTTCGAGAGCCTCCTTTTTTTATTTCTGACAACTCAAATCTGTTAGCCATGTGATGATACACTCTTCAACCCTTAAATGTTGTCGTAGTAATGATTTAAGAGCAATAAATTTACCTTAAATTGCAGGAATTTTTCTCGTGAGTACTTTACATTATACAGCTTATTTCTTTCTCCGTAGAACAAAGTATTTTGAATAATCTACTCTAGCATCAATAATGAAGTTTATTTTCTTAACGATTACACTTTCATTTATTCAATTTTTGTAACTTTATGGAAGGTAAAATGCCTTCGGTGCTGGTTGGGGGTTTGCAATTGTGTAGAACGCTATAATCGTCAAGTGGGTGCTAATGCTTGTTCAGGGTGCGGGAAACTACTGCTTGGTCGTGGTACTGTGAAGGGATATGGTATGGTTGAGTTGAATGTAATGATGATTTCGGGTGTGGTGTTGCATGTTCAAGGTGCGGTATTGCAATGCTAGGTCGCTGGACCAGAGCAGGACTACGGAATGGGCACTCTAATCGCCAAACGGGTGTAGAGGCATTTTCACTGAACATTGTTCAGGGTGAGGTCATACAATGATTGGCAGTGTAAGCAGGATAGAAGTGCGGGCTGGTATTGTGAAACTCAGTAATGGTCACTGAGGTGTAAATGTATTTTAAGGGTGCCGTAATACACTTTGCGGTCGCGGGTGCAGAGTCGTGGTACGATATGGGTGTGTGGAAGGTCGTAATGACCACGTGTGTGCTGTTGGGTGCAGTTTCAAGGTGCGGAAGTACACAAAGGTTTCGTCGTGGGTGCAGATCAGCATTCACTGAGGGTGTTTTGACCGCGGTAGTGGTCACTTGAAATTGAACGAATTGTCAGGGTGCATGAAAATAACTCTTGGCTTTGGATGGAGTTTGCCTATGCCGGATGGTTCTGCAGATCGCGACTTTGATTATTGGATGGGTGCAGATGGGTTTTTAGGGTGTAGCAATACACTTCTCGGTCGCTAGTTTATGCAATAGGAGAGGTACGAGTTAAGTTTTTCTGGAGTGGACCACGAACTCACGAGAAAATCACCTGGGACGAAGGAACGGTAGTGGCCACGTGGGTAAAACACTGTTTGACCGCGGTTTCTTAATCGGGATGCGGAAATATTTAATCTCTTATGTGGCTAAAACATTCTATCTATTAAAGCTGAAATATGCATGAATTCCCATGAGAAAAAACTCACCTGGCCTGGGAATCGAACTTACCTTTGACTTTCCGCGGAGACCATTACGCTATCGAGGTTCTTGAATCCCCATGGCATTTGTACCATGGCTCATGGCACTAGATGCTAGGTCTATGTCTTTGAGGTCCATCAAGGATGGCAACGCGAGAGAGAAAGGACTACAATGAAGCCACAACCGGTCGAGAGCCCCAAACCTGTTCTAAAGTCGCACATGGAGGTATGTGTAACATAGCGGTATGTATAAGATAGTTAATGATTAAAACGACCCGAAATCATATTCCTTGCTTCAAGGTCATAATCAGATGAGTTGCAACTTTTCTCGTCGAGTTTAGCCATTTGAAGCTGTTGCGAAACGACTTACCCTCCTCTCAAGGATTTAACCCCGTAATAACGCCAAGTTAAGCCAATCTCTTGTGAGCAAGACTTAAAATAAGCATTCTTCATCCACCCGATGAGGACGAAGAAAGCCATAATGATAAAAATAATAATAGAGCGGAGACCCGAATACGTTTTCTCAAGTCCTGTTCCCTCCTTAGGAAAAAGTCATCCTTGATATATTGTAGGAGGGATTGTGGCGCAGTAAAGAAAGAAAGGAGAGAAAAAAAGAAGAGGAATTTCCGTCATTTTCGTTTCAATTCCGGAGATATGTGCATATTTGATGACGTCCCCGCCGAAGGAGAATACTCGTTCGCAAGCGGGGAAAGGGGAGGGGGTTAGGGTGGGTGGGGGTGCATGGGGGGGGGGGGTCCCCTACCCCTCCACTCTTATTGGTATCAATCCATTCTCTCTTCCCCTCCTCCGTCTCTCCCATTCAGCCCTCCGACGAGGGTATCTCCTCCCTTCTCTCTTATTCATCCCCGGCTCTTTTCGCTCTCGGGAGTCCCATCATGTCGTTGGCAGTGCGCGCTCGTTCGAACGATGGGCCCCGGTGAGCGGAAAGAAAGAGCGCCCTAGCGGAAAGTGGAGTGAGTGTGGGATATATCCGTGGATTGGCGGGAGGGGGCTTGGAATCAGCGATTGGCTGGTGACTGTTTAAAAGGATCTACTCAATTCAATCTGACCCCCTAAATCTCCCTTTTCTTACAGGGCCCCAGTGCATCCAATTTCGTCTTCCTTCCGTGCATTTCACTTTTTCATCCACCTCCACACCCAAACCTCACAAATGCTTGCGTCCTCTTCTCTTCCTCCCTCTGGTTTTTCCTTATTCCCATACCATTCATCAAGGGCACTGCATGGATGAGTCCCAATTTCATCCCATAGAAGGCTGATTTCTGTTGCCACATCGGTCACATTTTAATCGGATTTCAAAAATGTCCGCGCCGCGGTGATGGGTGCAATGCATTCCACTTCCTTCCAATATTTTGCAGTATGACGTTTATAATTGCGAGAAATTGTATTGAAAAGTAATGAAAATGATAGATTATATCATCACGTAAATAAATTTCGGTTAACACCCCTAGTTATACCTTATATATCCAACATACCTACTCGGATCAATTAGTCAGTCAGTGACACTAGTGGCGACTATTGTAAGCCCATTTAAAAGCACGGTGGGCGACAACACATTTACATGCCGACTTGAGGATCCTCTTTTATAATATTCGGGGAATTACACATCCCCCGTGGAAGAGGTTAAGATTTATTGGGAACTCAAGCTACAATCGGAAGATACCTACTCGTATTTCCAAGAAATGCCACAGCAAATGTCGAACTTCATACAATCGTCAATTTTTACAATATTCCTCCCTATAAACGGTGGATATCTCGAATTATTGGTTGCATAGCCATTAAGTAAAATTTTACTGTTTTTAATGCTCACAATAACTACTGATTTCGAGTATAAAGGTCGATGAAGGTCTATTATGCCTTTGGTCTTTCTTTCAGCTGTAACAGACCATGGGATTCACTATATAATTTAATTGTTCCATTCATGATAAAACAATTTGTCTACCATTTCGACTTTCTTTTTCTTATTCTTTTATTCACTTCCACTCACATTCCTTAGCGCGTCTCCTTGGGAACTCTATTTCTAATCTTAATTACAATGACTTGCTTCCTTCATAATGCCATTGAAGTAAGCTGAATGTTTCAGTAACGTTCTATTATCATATATAGTGTAGTCTATCGTGAGAATATTGTAATCGTGAGATGTGCCATGAAAATAATTATTATTCCTGATACATTGATCTTTCTCTTTTGACTTTTATGGGGTTTTACATCTTTTCAGTCGCATTTTGTTTTCGGTTCAGTCGAACAACTCTGTTGACCTTGAGAATAACTTTTTTCGTTGCGCAATTAAAGTATCTATTTTATAGGATTTTTTTCCGATATACTGGCACAAATCCCCTATCATTCCCTGGCACAAATCCCATCCCCGATATACTGGCACAAATCCCCTATCATTCCCTGGCATAAATCCCATCCCCGATATACTGGCATAAATCGTGTTTCGCTTTTAGTTCAAAATCATAAGAAAACATCAAGAACACGCACAACAACCGCTTAACAGGTCGTTTTTGATTGCAGATGAATCGCTAACAAAATAAACTAAGTCTCAAAAATTTCGGAATATATGAAGTAAATCGTGATCATCACTTTCATTCATTTAAAGCTATTGTTATATAGCTGTACTGAGAAAATGTAATGTACAAAGCAATACTGAAATAAAATACTGAGAAACATTTTTATATAGAAAATATTTTCCTTAGCTTTTTATTAATTGCAATTATTTCGTATTTGAGATAGGGTGAAATAATTACAAAAGTTTGCTTTGTTTATCCTGGAAATTTTAACTTGAAAGGTCACATTTTTACGTTGTAATATGTCATTCAGAAGACAAAATAAGACCTTTCGAGGTCTGTCCTTTTAAAGTCGCGATTAAAAGGACGCATACCTCCTACTTGAGTGGTCTTTTTTTGACCAATTACCCGCGTGAAACTTATAACACCATCAAATTTCCAAAGTAAGCCCTTGTCATGTATGATTTTATTGGAGTGAATATTCAAGTGCTCGTGGTTGCGGGGTGCTGACTGGCATAATTACATCTACATCCACATGCTACGCCGCAAGCCGCCTAAAGAATGAATGAATGAATGAATTTATTACTCCAACTGAAATGTACACTTTTTTTAACAAGAAAAAATTAAGAGGAGCTTTAGGTAGCTTCAATGGTTAAAATGAAAAACCAGCATGGAAGCTACCATCTTAAAAATTAAAATCAATGCACACCAGAAAACAAAAAGAAAGTATATATAATTTTTGAAACTTTATCATTATGAAACATATATGTGACAATAACTTACAATAAACAAGAACAAAGTGTAATATATGGACAGAACAAAATAAATTTCTTTTTCCTCCTTTCACAAAAATATAAAAATAATATATAATAATATGTATATTATTCACAAACACATCAAAAAAGAACATTTATATTATCATGGGATAACAACCAATCTTTGGTCTCTTTACAAAATTTATTTATACTCTTTAACTCTTTGATCGAACAAGGCAATTCATTAAAAATCTTCGGCCCCAAATAAGAAACGATCTTTGAAATAAAGAAAGATTAGGCTTAGGAACTAGAAAATTAACATTCCTACGTAAGTTATAACCATGCTCGGCCCGAACGCGCCGGAGGTCTGACCCAGACAGAGCAGGAATAGCAAATGAAACGAAACGAAAATGTTTCGTTTCGACCCGCAGCGAAACGAAAAAACGAGTTCTGGTTTTAGCTTCATCCCCGTTCGAAATTAAAATCACGAAGGAGTTTAGTCTCGACCCGGGAAGAAACTTTACTCCCGGGAACGAAACCAAAATAATCGAAACCCCGCTACTCATAGTTAAGTTTCGATCCCAGAAGTTGAGTGGAGGGGGAAAAGAGGGAATAAAACGACCTTAAAGCTTTGTGAGGTTCACTATTATATTAATATGGGCACGACCCGGGTTTCGTAACGTAGTTACATCTTCTGGTGACTATGAATAGTTTCGACCCATTTCATGACAGAATGTAGAGAGGTTAAAGCATTTAGCTTCGTTTTATTGCGATTGAATACTGCGTCGCGCATTATGAGCGGAAAAGCGCCCCATGCGATATTCAATATGTATGTATAAATATAAGATGCATGTAAGATTAGTCACCTGAAGATGTAACCACGTTACGAAACCCGGGTCGTGCCCATATTAATATAATAGTGAACCTCACAAAGTTTTAAGGCCGTTTTACACGGGACACGGAATTGCGCAGGTTAGAGCTGCATTAATTTCTAAAATGGCGTGGAATTGCGCGAATGCATGAACGAAATTAGAACGGGCTATTTTGCCCTCTCGCATCCACGCATTCTCACATGTGTTCTAGCAATTCACCGCTTTACACGACGCAATTTTGATTGCGCCTTCGCACGTACATCAGATTGCGCAATTCCGTGTACCGTGTAAAACGGCCTTTACTCCTTTATTTCCAATAATTTACAGCTTGTAAAATTCTCAAGTAATAGAAATGAATTCACCGGATTTGGTACTAATTTAATCAATTGACGCCATCTAACTGGAACCTTAACTTGGTGTCCTTCCCGGAAATGCTCTTATCCACCCCCTCCCTTCCCCCACCCCTCCTCAATATCTCCGGACCATTTCCACGCGTCGCCACCACTCGTCCATTGGTGTCATCCCCATCCATTACATACATCAACATTCCGCCCTTTTAATCCGCCTCCCTCCCCGACGAGGAGGGTCTGTCGGTGCTGATACTAGTGGAGAGGGGGTAGTGCGGGGTTCAGTCTTGCCCAATGAGCGGTGGTAGTTTTCGGGGTTGGGGTTGGAGGGGTCTCGGGTGGGTGAGTGCCGTTCGCAGTGCAAAGGATGGGACCGTCGGAGCTGTCATCAGTTCGCCCTTTCCCCCCTCCAAAACCTCTCCGGAAAAAACCTTTTTAACGATTTACGTACACGGGCTTAATTAAGTGTCCCGGGCCATTCTCTGTGTCGTTCCCTCAAGTCGGACGCGGTCCGTTAGCTTTCGTTCAAACCCTACCCCCCCCCCCCCCATCCCTCTCCGCCAGATTTCCCCTCCATCCCCCGTGGTTCGTGTCCAGTAATTTCAATGCAATAAAGAGATATCAGTGCCCGAGCGAATTTCTATCCTCCCTCGGCTTTTCCCTCCCTCTTGCAGGGTCGGGTTGAAATGGGCATCCTCGTGTGCTCCAGAGGTTCTGTTACGGCACCAAGAGCTAAGAGCTGATGAGGGGTACAGGGTAGGAAAGTGATTATAACTCAACCCTACAGATGGAATGGCATAGGGAAGGTACCGTGGGTCCTAATAGTCATTACGGAAAAAGGTTTTGCCTGTAGATAAAATTTGGCCAACAGTGTAGACTTCCGTTGTGGCTTTCGAAAGTTTCGAAAATCGTACGGAAAAAAAGTTTTCTTTGGTTCTATACAGTTTTTTTTGACGGTTAAATATTTCATCTGTCGTGTTGACCCCCAAATATGTATTTTATTGATAAAAATGTTAAATTTAACCCCAAATATATCTTGCATGGTCGGATTTAAATGGCCATCCTTCAGTGTGCTCTAGAGGTTCGTGCGCACGGCGCCACAGCCAGGTGAACTAAAATCTTGCTATGGCTTTCAAAAGTTTAAAAATAATAGGGTGCTTTCCCATTTATTTTTTAATTGCCTAAATCGAAAGATTATTACTCCTGGAGTACGTATTTCACGCTTTTAGATTTTTTAATGACGATATCTATTTTTCGCGATTAAATGAAAAGGGAAAATTTTCAAGCGCGTGAAAACGCGACGCGTAAGTATGAATGCCGGGAAAACTCCGTGTGACGTCGTTCTGGTTCCCGCTACCGCAAGTGAGGTGACCTTGAGGCGAGGCTTTGAGCGCTGACACGACGCAGGATGCTAGCAGGTAGCAGAGTACCCTGCTAGCTGGTAGCGCTTGGCTTAAATAAGGATTGTTAATACCTTATCAAACGAAGAAAACTTTCCACCCTTAGCCAGTTTTAATAGGTGATTATTAAGACATGTTTCCGTGAGCTCTGTGCCTCATGCATGCATTGGCAATCTCAGACAATGTAAAACTCGTATCTACTCGTATAGAAACTAGGTCCCTGTGACGTCGCGTGGAGTGGCATCGCATGGGCACCAATCTGGCCTTTTTCAAATGCGGTTAAAATTGACCATTGCCAGTCGTCTAAACTGGGATTTCTAACACCAAATAATTTGTAAATTAGGAATACACTAATTGTGGGTAACGAATTGCAATCAATGCCTTTCGTTTTTTTTTGGTGAAGGAAACTACCCTATTGGACAGAGAAAGTCTTTTTTGCTTCTAGACAGTATTTTTGAGCGGTTAAATACTTCATCTTTCATTTTGCCCCCCAAATATGTCCTAAACGTGCAGCATGTATGCAGTTTTTAGCGTTTAGATTAGATATTCTCAGAATCGAGATGTGAATGCTCGCGTCCTGTAAGATATTTGAATTAAATGATGTGAGCGCAAAGGGAAGATATAATGGGTCCTAATAATCATTGTAGATAAAGTTTTATCGATAGATAAAATTTGGCAAATTGTATAGAATTTCGTTAATAAGGTTTTTTTTGCTTATGATGGCTGTGAAATTGTGTGGCATAAATTAGCAAAAATTGTAGTTTTCCGGCATTTTCAGAGGTGAATGATGCTATGTGACAACATTATCGCTAAAAAATTAATTGTAAGAGGAAAAATTCTTCCAAACATACTCTTTCCCTTTCGTGTATGTATTCAAATCCTGGAAGGGGATAATTTTCACCGAAATCGAGTTGATAGACATCAGTAAATCAGTGGACAATAACTAAAGAGCTAAACTAAAATTTTACTGATATTTCTATTCTTAGAATTTTCGCGTGAACTCGAAACCACGGTGTGACTCGAGGTTTGGTGCTATTGGACACACCCTAATTAGCTCACTGTCGTAGGTACTGTGGTGCTATTCGTCTGCATCCTTCATGAACTTTCTCGTCGTGGAGATCATTGACATAATCATTTCTCCGACCAGTCTTAATTATTCAGGAGTGACGAGTTTTTGCGATCAAGATGTTGCCTATCAAGAACTCGTCTCTGCGTATCGCACTGCGATATTTCGAAGGCGGAAGAGTCGATCGCAGCATTTTGATTCGAATGCTCCCTTACTACATATTTTCTTTCCATCCTCGTCGACTTTACCGTTGTCGAGATTAAAAAAAAAAATGAACGCGGAGGAGCGTTGAACGCAGTGCGGGCTTGATCTCGTGCACGTGGAATTTCAATGTCCCCCCTCCCCGTGACACAACCGATTATTACTCCGCATTATCATGCCCTACGCCATCTGCTTCCCGCAGCCGGAGGCGCTTTTCGCCAAAGTTAGTCGCGTACGACGTCCCGTTATCGCGGTTATGCGAGTCTCGTGTGTGACGACTCCCGCGGAAAATAGCTGCTTGTCTCAGAGAGCCTCAAGGGGTTGCGCGCATAGTCGAGTCTCCTGAGACGAGTTCCACTCATCCTAGGCTTGGAGTTTCTATTCGCTAACACTTCAATTGATATTTCCGGAGTTAGTGGAAAATTTACCGCTGCTACATAATATTCTGAATACTTCATATACGAATTCATCTAGAATTTTAATTTAATTTCCCTAATAATGATGACAGCAATAGATATTGAAATTCTGGCGTAGGTTTCCGCGGCGTTGCTCATGGTCAGTGCTGATTTTCGGGTTCCTCAGCCGCGTTGGTTGTTTTTGGATGACAACAGTTTCGGGAGCCATCCTGCTCCCGTCTTCACCTTCTCACCTTCGACCTGAAGACGGGAGCGGGATGGCTCCCGAAACTGTTGACATCCAAAAACAACCAACGCGGCTGAGGAACCCGAAAATCAGCACTGACCATGAGCAATAGATATTAATCTCGCGATATAAAAACGTAATTAAACGTAAAAAACGTAACATAATATTTTGTTAAATCAGTTGGACGGGAAGAAGAATAATAAAAGCGGAAAGATTTATTTTAAAGGATAAATCAATCTTTTTCGGAAAAGAAGCTTTCTCAACAGGAATCTTCTTCGGGTATCTTCTACAGGAAGCTTTCTTTCCAGGAAAGATCTTTCTAATTCGTAACACTCCCATTCCTTCATTTTATACCATTTGACCATGATATGTTACAATTTTAAAATGCTCCAATCTCCAATTTAAGAACAGCAAATAAATCGCATTACTTTTTTTAAGCGGATGATTTAATTTTTCGAGAAAATCGTTTTATTCAGCCATTAAAACTATCAGGAGCTATTACCTTGTCCTAAGATGTCTTTCTCCCTTTCTGCAAAAGTGTCCCTAAATCCTATTAAAATTACCTGTTCCTTTTCTCCCCTTTCCCCGTTCCTTCAGCATTCTTTATTGCATTACGAACTTCACCCTAACCCTTCAGTATCTACTCTACCCATTTATTCGATTTCCTCAGCATCAATTGATTAAGTTTTGTGTCTTCACTTACCATATTGAGTACTTCCTTGTTTTCCGTTCATCTACCTTTTATCATTCTCCTCCACACTCACTCATCGAATGTCTATACTTGTCTATTTTAAAGTTTGATCCGCGATATCAATTATTTCAGAATATGCGTCGGGAGACTTCTTACTAATCTCTTTTCTAATAGCTATTTTTACTACTCTTTTACTTTTCATCAATTCTGTCTTCGCACGATATGACTCTTTTGCCTTCACAGTTCTCATCTCAATTTTTTTGCTATGACAAAAATTTTTCTTCCAATAAGTGGATCTATTTTGCACTGTAAAAAATCTATATTTAAAAAGTCATATAAGTATTATGACACAGTTGAAAACATAAAATATAATACCTAAGCAGTGAAAACATGGTACGTATCAAACATATTAAAACTCGCTAGAAATAACTATAAGACTAGCATATGAGCAATGCTTACTCATTGAGCATACTCACGGTATATTCACTGTTACTCTATGGAATGAGTTAAGATGATGTTAAATTGGCCTATGTGAGATCCAAAATCAGGATTTTTATTTGTCAGCTGGAAGATATGAGCTAATAAAAACATTAAGCACGCCAAAGTGCCAATAGGGTGGTTTCCTATTATTTTTTTATTGCCTAAATCGAAAGATTATTACTCCTGGAGTACGTATTTCACGCTTTTAGATTTTTAAATGACGATATCTATTTTTCACGATTAAATGAAAAGTGAAAAATTTCAAGCGCGCAAAAACGCGACGGGTAAGTATGAATGCTGGGAAATCTCTCTGTATGACGTATTTCTGGTTCCCGCTGCCGCCCTGTGAGTGACCTTGAGGCGAGGCTTAGCGCTGATACGACGCAGGCTGCTAGCGGGTAGCTGAGTACCCTGCTGGCTGGTAGCGCTCGGCTTAAAAAAGGTTTATTAATACCTTATCAAACGAGGAAAACTTTCCGACCTTAGCCAGTTCTACTAAGTGATTATTAAGACATGTTTCCCTGAGCTCTGCGCCTCATGCATGCATTGGTAACCTCAGACGATGTATAACTCCTATCTTCTCGTATAGAAACTAGGTCCCTGTGACGTCACGTGGAGTTGCATCGCATGGGCGCCAATCTGGTCCTTTTCAAATGAGGATAAAAATGGACCATTGCCATTCGTCTAAAGCGGTATTTCTAAAACCAAATAATTTGTATATTATGAATACACTAATGGTGGGTAATGAATCGCAATCAATGCCTTTCGTTTTCTTTGATGAAGGAAACTACCCTATTCTAGTCGTTAAGTGACAACAATTCCAATAATATTACTATTTAGCCAATCAGACTCAAGGGAAGGTAGTGTGTCAAAAAAAATTTTAAAGGAAAATCGGTTTTACTGTTGATATTGTGTGGAAGGATGGATCAATTCATGCATACACAGACGCAACCTATTTTCTTAGCACTTTTGTAATAACATGTTCTTTTTAATTTAGCACTGCGGATAACATTTCAGCGGTAGCGAGCATTCCTCAGTATATTCCTACTTACGAGCTTGTGCGAAGCTGAAATCCATTTTCATTTCCCCGAATATCGCTGCCTAACTCTTGGAAATGCGATATTCCGTAGCGCATCACCGCAGGAGTCGTTGCCGCGACCTCATCCACCTGAAAGCGCAAGGCACTCTGTCGCACGGTGACATGCTTTTATTTGTTTTCGAGTGTGGGAGTATGTGAGCATATATGAAAGTTCATGTTTCGTCAAAGGTTGGAGCATGGGTGGAAAGTTCTGGTATTGCATGCCCCCAACCTTGCGATCGAGTCTACAACTCTCTAGTTTTGTCGCGTTTTGTTCACGACTCACTATAATGGTGTTTCCTCGGATGTTTCCTGTGAAGATGGCTCTCTTTTTCCGGTTCGCGCATGGATGGGTAGTGATGGAATGCGTTCCGAATTCATCACGTCCATGAGTCAGCAATCCGAAGATTAGTTTGATGAAGCTCTCCACTCAATTCCCCCGTAAGCTAAACATTTTTAATTTAAAACTATAATTTTGTTTTACATCCTTCATCCAGTGGTGTATTAACCCATTAACGGCCAAGGCTAATATTCGGTAGAAATATTTGAATTTATCATCATATTTAGTCTTAATAGATACTAGAAAAGAAATTTTGAAAAATTTGAGGCTCTAAAAAATTTATTTATACCAAAAAAATAATGGTGCGTTTTCGCACCTTTGGCGGAATGTGGGTACTTCGGTTAATATACCGTGAAAAACTAAAATCTTATTCTTTTCCACCTTTTTAATTTATAAACACATAGAAATGAATAATTTAGTATTTAAAATCATTAAGTAAGCGTTCATACTATAAAAAATCCCTTTTATTAATGAAAATTATTTGAATATAAGGGCACATTAAATTTTACCCAAAAATATACACTGTGCCTATTACATTACCTACACCTTTCCCTGTTAGCTTTTTTTCGATAATATGACCTGCATTATCTTTTTTAGTGTCTGCTAGTAAAGAATTACGAGAAGGTTTGTCTTTTTTCGGATTTGATGGTCCTTCTGCATGTATTTCTTAGTGATTGCCATAACTGAATCGGTCACCTTTGATTGACGTTAGCGCGTCATATGATCTTTGAAATATCAATTGATGACATTTTGTGCCCTCCTATAGATTTTCAATGAATTAGCTAACACACTTTCCAGTAAATTGGTAAACAATATCCACCACCTTTTTTCCCTCTGATTTTCATTCTATAATTCGAGTTTGCATAATCGTGATGTATAATCCACCTATGGGATTATTGGAATGACAGAAGCTAGGGAATAGTTATGCCTTTTCTTTCAAATGGTAAATTGGCTATTTGTTGCTGGCCACAATTGTAACAGAGGTTTCATTCCATTTGACCGCGAACAATTCAGATTCCTCGTCAAAAGCATAATCAATTTTCAGAGGTTTTTTCCAAAAGCTTTAGGGTCTTCAAGCGGGCACTTTCTAGTTCTATTTTCCCGAGTGGTTCACGTTACAAAGGATCGCCTTTCCTTCAGTGTTTGGAACAAGAAACATGTATAAGAGAAGTTGTGAAAAAATAACCGATGCTGAGTAATTTCGGGAATTATTTTCAAGAGATGGGAAACAAAGATAGCTCCTAATCCTACCTTCACTCCATTAGTTTGATTGATTTAGCCCCTGCATACGAAGACAAATTGGATGAGGTAACCATCTGAAGAGCAAAGGTACCATAATTTGAACCCTAATCAAACCGGTTTATTTTGTATCAACATTTTTGCTGAGTGGCGTCCAAATCACGGAACCATTTGCTCATCCATAGAAAGGTTATGAGGACAAATTCCAAACTGCAAAAAATTAGCATTCAGCATAGTAAATATTGGTCTCAGCTTTGCACATTTGTCCGTTTTGTCGAGAGAAAAGGTGGATATTTTCCTTTATCTCTTTCTACTCATAGTTTGACGAACTAATTCAACCCATTTATCTTTATAATATCTTTAGACAAGCACAAGTCCTGCTGCGGGAGCACATGATACCTAGAGAGAATCAAAATCTCAAGACACTTCTCAATTCTACAAAACTAATTGTAACTGATGCGTACTGCTATAAGTAACATATATTACTTTTTTTGAAAAATATACCATTCCCTCCCAAACCTCGTCATCAAGAAACCGGAGGAAAATGTCAGATGGAGACATACCTCCAAATTCACGTCTTATTTTTTCGTCATATTCCTTCTCTTTTGATATTGGACGACACAAAAACTTAGCATCAATATCCTTTTTCCATTTTGGAAAATTAGTGCGTTTTATCAGACGACTGGGTATCTTTTTTGGTACTCTGATGGCTTTCCTTCTTCCTGTCGGTGCTCCACAATGCCATCGCCTCGATGCGTTTGCAATATTACCGCGATGTCATTGTTAATCGGCTTCGCAGTTCAAATGTTATCATCGACGTCTTCATCAGTCAAGTTCTTAACGTCTGGCGGTATTAAGACAACATTCGTGGCGTCATCCACAGAATCCAGGGTTTCCTCTAAAGTGGTCAAGATATCTTGGGTGGACATACACCTTCTTTTATTATCCACCTACAGTAGTCTTGGCAAATTTGATGAAATGAAAAAGATAATTTTTTTCACTCCTACGTTGCCTGAAACGTTGATATTGAAGATGTAGGATCACCCAGTTACAACCGTCGTACCTAACAAATGCGAATAGGCCAATGAGACTAACTTCTTGAAGCTTTCTTCTAGCGCTAGAAGGCAAGATCCATTGAACTATACATAGCAGTGATCCGTTTCTGAATGACCAGCGCTGTTTGAGAAACAGTACATTACACACAGTTGAAAACCGATAGGTCTCGTGGCGGGTAATCAAGTTGCTCATTAGCACACAATGGCTAAAAGAAGCCACATTTTAGAAGACGACAGCTGTGAGACCAATAAGATAAGAAAGTACATTTTATGGTATTTAATTAAAACCCAACAGGGATTAAATTGATTCACCGAATAATTACAGGGCGGCGTACAATATTAGTGACCAAGGTTTGCTACATTTGTCTCTCGGTACGGTGCCTCAGTCCTAATCCGCCATACCCCCAAACGCCAAAGGTGCGAAAACGCACCATTATATACAAGTGTCAAAATTGTACATCTCTAAATATATTATTTGGTTTAAAAAAATCCGAGTAATTAAGCATTATTAGTACACTTATAATACTAGTAATAGGATTCATAAATATTCTTAGTGCTTTCGTAAAAAAAATATTAAGTTGATAGCCCTCGATGAGCATGAAATTTAGCAAACTTGAAAAATTATAACAAAAAAATCAAGTCAAAATTATTAAAGAAAATGGTTTTAAAAATACGTTTACCATCTAAAGGGTAATTTACCATGGAAAAACTATTAAATAACGGAGTAAATATTTTTTCACGAACTAATTAAAAAATGGTGCGTTTTCGCACCTTTGGCCGTAAATGGGTTAAGGGGGGGGGGATAACAAGTCACAGGGATCATAATCCCCTAAAATTTTATCATTTTTTTTAAATTTCATTAATTTCATATTTTTTGTATCTTTTTAAGGAGCAAAGGGATTGTATATGAAAATTCATGGCTACAAGTCCCAAACTTGAGATAAGTTTTAGTTGTAGTTATCGTTGAGCGTGGCTCTTTAAGAGAAATTACACGGGAGAAAACCCCTCTCTCCCGGGGGGTATTCTATGCTTCCCGAGCCCAGTTCATGACCCTTCTCTCCCCAAATTTGATGCTGCATCCTCCCCTGCCTTCATTACCTGCTCCGTATGTCTCATGGGAAGTCTTTCTCTGCCGTAACTCACTTCTAAGTGACCTATTGAGTTGCCCTGTCTTCTTTCGGAGGTTTTCAAAATACTTATCTCCCACTCTTCTTAAGACTTCCACGTTAGACACACGATATATGCATCTGTAATTCATTATTCTTTCATTACATATCGTAATGTCGATCCGCTGAGTCATAGTTTTAATTTTAATTCTCAGCCAAACGTAAATATGATTATAAATGTGTTTTCTTGTCTATATTAGATATAATTTGAGCATAAATCAACAAAATAGCATAAATTTTAGGTACAATTCATTTGCTTATTAATTAAAGTAGCTTACTCACGTTAAAATGATATTTTTGCATCTGTTCAAATCAAAATATTTCGTCCAATGCCGTTTTTACAATGCGAGTATTCAGAGGTGGAAAGGTCCCATTACCGCTTCTAGCCCTTGCCCCTCGGGCTCATTAAGACGGCTATTGTCGACAAACTTAAATAGGATATTAACACCTGGATTGCAAATCGATTCAATGAGGGGAACAAAACGAGCCCCGTATAGCAACCATTTGAAGAAACACGTACGAGATAATAATATCGAAGTGGAAAGAAAGTTACAACTAATGGAATTGTTCAACCTCCGTTGATTAGTGACCTTTGATTCGATTTGTAATACAAGTACACGAGGTAATCAACAATTTCATTGCGGAACAGTAACTTAGTTAAGACAGATGAGGTTTCACTTGCCAGGTTTTGGAGATTTCCTCACGTAGTGAATTGTTTCAAGCATTATTCCTGAAGGTCGCGGAGTGGATCGAGTTCATATTCTTTTAAACAGACTTTCTATCCGGAAGTTTCCTTATCGCCTGGTTCCGCTACTAATTCACCCTTCTTAACATTTCAGACCACGAAAGCGTTCCCTACTTAACTATTTAAGTCTCTTCCTTCCGACTAGCTCGAGCCCACTTTAATAATGAAGTTATAGCAGGGAGAGTGGTCAATGGAAACTAAATCAATGATATCTACAGAATTACAGAAGGATAGAAGGGTAGGAGAGAAGAGAAGCCTCATGAAAACCTTAATAAGAAGACGGAACAACCTTATAGGCCACATCTTGAGACATGATGGCCTGATGAAGACAATCGTCGAAGGACAAGTGGAAGGCAAGAATGGAAAAGGAAGACCCCGAACAAAATATATGGAACAAGTAAAGAGAGATGTGAAAGAGAAGAAATACGTAGGTGTGAAAACATTAGCTGATAGGAGAACTGAGTGGAGAGCTGCGTCAAACCAATCATAGGATTGTTGACCAGTGATGATGATGATGATGATGATGGGATTATATTTAATGCTTGCATCGGTAATAAATATTAGGGTATACTTCAAGAAATTGTTGGAAAACCAAGCTCTTTAGCACGGATGAGGCTCGTCTTATTTTTAGATGTTTTAAGGGGGATGGGAAGGATATAGAACTTGCTATACGTTAAGATAGGTGAGAATAAAATAGATAAATTGGCCATACGTACCGGTTTGGACCGCTTTTGAAGGCCTCCTATCAGTTTCCGAAATTTCTCTACCAAGTCCCGGTTTCGTGAAAAAATTATGGGAATTATGTTTTTTATAATAACAGTTATAACAGAAAGCTTAAAACAAAACGGCAATAAGAGTTTATAGTCAAGTTTGTCAAAGAAGGAAAAAATTTAAAAATTAAATAATAATAATAATAATACAGAATATTTAAGTAGACATAATCAAGTTGCAAAAATTATCCACCAAAAACTGGCCTACCAACACAAGTTAATAGATACTAAGACCCCATATTATGTGTACCACCCTGAAACAGTGCTTGAAAACGGCGCATTTAAAATCTATTACGATCTGCCTATTCAAACAGATAAAACTATAGTTAATAATAGATCAGATATAATGTTGATTGACAAGAAATATAGAACTTGCTACATAGTTGATATTGCCGTGCCACTGTCGCATAACATCGAAAAGACAATTACAGGAAAAATTAACAAGTACCAAGAATTGGCAATAGAAATAAAAAGAATATGGAATATGGAACAGGTTTATATAGCTCCAATTGTCATCTCAGCCACCGGTATCATCCCAAAACATATACAAAATAGTTTCAAAATACTCAACCTCCATCCAAATACATACATCAAACTGCAAAAGGCTGTAATAATTTCAACCTGTCATATCACGAGAAAATTTCTCAACGCAATTCAACAGTAAAGAGTTACCTTCGTGAGAACCCGTGCTCTTAACACTAAAGCTACTCAGTGAAAACTGAAGAAAACTAAGGAATAATAATAATAACGAAAACAATCTTAGTTTTGATTTTACAAAACCCTTATCCATGGAGTAAGGCTATAGATTTTGTCTTCACCCCCCTCTCCTGGTAATATGAGGTCACGATCTGGGACAAAACATTTGTGGCCACCCGAATAGCAGGAAGCAACTCCATACAAAACTCCGAAGAGTAATAGAACTTAACGACTTAGAGGGACTCCTACAATTTCTGAATTGGTTACTTGGCGTAGAGTTGATCTATAATCAATAGTTAAGGTCTCCTGCATGACGAATTTTTACATTGTTATCTTTGAAAAATTCATAGATTTGATTTAATATAAATTAATGTATAACGACCATAAGCATGAAGAATATTTCCATCTATATCTTTCATAAATTGTATATGTTGCCGATGTTCGTTGAGGAGCTATGGTATTGTCTTTGGAATTTGGTATGTCTAGACTCATTTGCTCTGTCCTCTTTCCTCATCCGAAATGTCATTTCGCGTTTCGAGCATTTCCGTGGTTGAACTGAAATCCGACTATGCCCGCAATGTAATCATCTTCACAAAGGAGAGAATGGCGAAGAGAAATTTGACGTCGAGAAAGTCGTCTAAGAAATCTTGTCATTTGCTGGGCCATAGTTACGATAGCATGTAAATTTAAAGACTGAGAAGGCAGAGGCAAAGGTAGAGTGACTTTCAAAGGACTGATGAGGGTAGAAGGACTTGTGAAAGGCTATTTTTCTCGAATATTATAATGGGTAATATTATTAATAAGGAAAAGAGGAAGGAAACAAGGGCTAAGGACGGCCCCGAACGGGTTACATAGGACAGGTTACAAAGGATGTAAAAGAGAAGAAAGTCGTCGCTATAAAAAGGTTAGCGGTTAGGAGACAGAAATGGAGAGCTGCGTCAAACCAATCTTAGGATTGTTGACCAATGATGATGAATACTACTAAAAGTACTTCTGGTGCTTTTCAACTTTTTTTCAACTTTTGCATCCCTCTTCTCAGAGATAGTGTGTCCTCCTAAAGCTAGAAGTATAAAATAGCAAAATACCTGATACTGTTTGATAATATGTGCTAAATCTTGATTCACATTAAGCTGGAACATATTGCGTACTTTTCGGGGAAGAAACTATTTTTTTCACTGACCATTTTGATTTCCATCAATTCGTTTGCCCGACTCTCCCACAAAGATGGATGCCGCGGACCGAGATGAAAGAATTATATTCGGAGATATTCCAAATTTGGAATATTTAAATTATTTCGAGGAATTCTAAACATTTCAAGAAAAATGGTAAGCATTGGGAATACTCGAGATGCCGTCGAGCTGTGAGGCAAAAATTGGATGAGGGTGATGGTCAAGAAATTGGTCAGTGGAATACGTATGTACATCAGCTTTAAGATATGTTATAGGTTTGCTCTCATTATATTTTAACATAAATTTTTAGAAACAAATATGATGAGTGAAATTAACGTTAATGAGCTTTCTTAAGTTTACATTGATAATTTTCACTTCTCTGCGACTATCTCACTCCCCAAGAAAATTGTTAGGCAAAATTACATTTTTTCTGAAAAATTTCTGTTAGTTGTTTTAAATAGTATTCTACCGATTAAGGTAGGTTTCCATGGAGTATTAAGGAAGTGATCTGGGAGCCTCCCTTTCCTTCCAGCACTGCCTTCTTCAATTCACTTTAAGGTCTACTCCTCATCAATCCATATAAAAAATCCTACTCTTTTCCTTCCCCTCCCTCGTTTCCCTAGCATTCTACCCTCTAACACCATTTTCAACATCCCCTCCCCGCTAAGTACTCCCTCCATCCATACCTTCTGTCTCCTCCGTATCTCATCTAAAAGCTGCCTTTCCTCGCCAACCATATCCAGCACTTCGTCGTTCCTTTTCCTATCAGTCCATTTCACCCTCTCCATTCTTCTCCATACCCACATCTCGAATACCTCCAATCTCCTCTCGTCTTCCTTCCTCAGTGTCCACGTTTCCGCACCGTAGTGAGCTACACTCCAGATCAAACTCTTCGCTAACCTTTTCTTTAAACTCTTACATATCTATCCTCTCAGAAGCTCCTTCCTGTACATGAACGCATCCTTTGCTAGGGCAATTCGCTTCCTGATGTCCTTGCTACTTGCTTTACCTGCTCAACTTTTTCCCCACCTACTTTTATCTTAAGTCTCGCATTCCTCGCTCGCGATACTTTACAAAACCGCATTACCTTAGTTTTCTTGTGATTAATCCTCATCCCATACTCCTCAAACCGCTCGTCTAACGCATCCACTAGAACCTGTAGTCCCCTCGCTGACTGGCTAATCAGCGCCTGATCATCCGCGAACCTTACCGATTTCAACATCATTCCTCCAACTTTCACTCCAGCTTCCAACTCGTCCCATGCTTCTCTTACCATCTCTTCAGCGTGTACGATAAAAAAACAGCGGCGATGGAGGGCAGCCTCTGCCAATGCTTGCCCACCCAGATTCTCCGTCCGCTACCCTCACTTGCGCAGTCTGGGCCAAATACAGATTACGAATCACTCGTCTATCCCTCCAATCTACTCCTATTCTCTTGAGAATATCCATTAACTTAACCCAGTTCACCCTATCAAACGTTTTCTCAAAATCCACGAAACAGGCATATACGTCCTGGTCATATTCTAGGTTCCTCTCCACGAGGGACCTCATTAATGCTATTGCATTACGAGTTGACTTCCCTTTTCTGAAACCAAACTGATATTCACCCAAATACTCGTTTGCCCTCGCCTCCATTCCTCCGTTCAATATTCTCAGCACCACTTTCGCCGCATGTGATATTAGGCTAATAGTCCTGTAATCTCCGCATTCCACAGCTTTCTTCTTTTTCAGAAGCGGAATTAAAACCGTCTTCACAAAATCCTCCAGCCCACATCCCTCCTCATAGATCCTGCGCACTAGTTCGAAAAACCTTTTCTTACTATCCTTCCCTAGATTCTTCAGATGCTCACACGGGATATTGTCCACACCTACTGCTTTCCTAGCCTTCATATGGCGAAGTGCTCTCTCTATTTCCAAATCTAATATCCCCAGTCCAAGATTATCCTCTTCCACTGCACTTTCCTTTTCTAAAGTCAATCTTTCTGGTCTGTTCATTCCGTCATACAGATCCGCCACGTATTCCTTCCATCTACTCTGTACCTCTTCTCGTTCGCTTAGCATCCTCCCATCTCTAGCCTTAATTTTAGACATGCTTGACCTCTTTTGCCGCCCGATAGCGACTTAACTTTGGCGTACACCGCGCCTACTTCTCCATCCTTCTGGAACTTTTCCATTTCCTCACACTGTATTTTCCACCAAGCCTCTCTTGCCCTCTTAGTTTCACGTTGTAATCGATTATTCAGTTCCCTATACATTCTTTTTCCCTGTTCTGTGTCCACGTTCTTCCACTTCCTCCTCTCCTCCATTTCCCTTATCATGTTCTCCGTTATCCACGGCTTCTTTATCCTTCTACTGTCAACGTAGCCAATTGACGTATCCGCCGCATTGACTATTCCCGTTTTAATATTATCCCACCCTTCCTCTACAGTCTGTGTACTTCCAGTCTCCCGGATACCATTGTCCACTAGTTCCTGTCCACTAGTTCTCCTCATAGTCCCCTTCAGCGCTTCTACATACCAGTTCCTCGCCCTCCTGCCTTTCATAAGTCTTGAATCTTACGTTGTATTTCATGAGCACTACGTTCTGGTCCGAATCTGCATCCGCTGCAGGGAAGCTGCGCGGGTTTTTCACACTATTTCTAAACCTTTGTCTTACCATTATGTAGTCTATTTGATATCTCCCCACATACCCTCGGCTTTTCCATGTGTACCTTCGCCCTTTATGATGATTGTACCACGTGTTTGTGATGAATAATTCGTTTCTCCTGCAAAATTCTGCTGCTTTCTCTCCCCTGTCGTTCCGTATTCCTAGTACAAAATCTCCTATTTCGTGTCCATCCCTCCCTTCCCCGACTGAGGCGTTCCAGTGCCCCATCACTACCAAATTCTTCTTACCTGGTGTGTCTATATTTATTTCCTCGAGCTGTTCATACGCCTCATCTACTTCTAACTCCCTATGATTGCTAGTGGGCATGTAAACTTGGACCACCACAAGGTTGGTGGGCCGCGCCTCAATTTCTACCACCAGAATCCTATCGCTTACTTGGTCTATACCTACCACACGCTTACCCATCTTCCCGTTCAATACTAAAGATACCCCTCGCTGGCTTTCCTCCCCACCACTATATATATAACCCTATAACCATCACTCTAATAGTCCCCTCCATCCCTCCACCTCACCTCGCATAATCCTAAGATATCTATCCTCCCTTTATCTATTTCCCTTTTTATATTTTCTAACTTCCTCGCCCTCATCATTGTCCTTACATTCCACGTCCCTAGATTTATAGCCGACTTCTTCTTCTCCATCTCCTTGGTCTTCTTTTCTTCTTTCTTCATTGCTGCTCCTGCTGGTGATGATGATAAGTCTCCTCAAGGATTTCGCATGTTGACGACCCCGAAGACCTTGCCGACCTCGCTGCCGTGCCCGACACCCGCCCTTTGCGGACGGGTCCCGGGCGATGAGATTCCGAGGCTCATTTGGTTGTACTCCATGTTTTCAGGGAAGAGATAGTTGGTAGGGTTTCCCACTTCCATTCCAACAGTGTTTTTCACGTGACACCATCACGTGGACTACCTTTCGTCTGGCTCCTACCCGAAAACCGTGCAAGGAACAACTCAACATCCTATAAGACGGAAAAGCTACTTTAATCAATATCTCTCCTCAAAGCCTCCCTTTGAAGCTATATAGGGTGCAGCTTAGATAAAAACGGATTTAGTATCGAAATAATTCATTTTTTGCTTCATTTTAACTTGCATTTAGTGACCATATGACCACATACCCTAAGTTACATCTAGCTTTTTCAACATTAGATTTGTATCCGCCAGCTAGGACAAGATTCTTGTAATAATTACTTTGTCGACTTAACTACCTTGTTAGCTATATTTAATGCCGGTTCCGTTCAATAATGAAAATTTATCTAAATTAATTTTCATTTATTTGAAATCATAACTGAAATTGAATTTAATATTTCGTATCACGCTGTTAGCCGCTTGTCAGCTCGTCATAATTTTGACAATGCTTGATACGTGGCTTAGCTGTTTTAATTTTTTGTAATTGTGGCTGCCGGTCTTGTTTTTTCTGTAATTAAAGGTCCATTACTACTGTTATTTGAGAACGGATCCCCTTCATGGTGAGATAATTTTATATACCGCTTTAGTATGGACTTCCTTTCTATTTTCCTCGACAAAGCAGTTGTTTTGTGGCGTTGGGGGCTGAGGCGGATTTAGCGTGTCAAAAGGGATTGCTTTCATCTTTTATTTCTTTTCTCTATATTTATTATTGTTTTTTTTCCTGAATTGCTGTTTTCTTATTTATTTTTTTAGTTATTTGTTTAGTTATTATACTTTTTGGGACACATTTCTGATAGATTCTATTTTTTTAATATGTAAGGGGTACCTATATTCTACTTTAGTGTTTTATTTATTGTATATATGTATTTTGTCATTTATGAATAAGTGGAATAAATATTATTATTATTATTAATTGTATCTGATTTTTCGTTTGAACATATGCTATATAGATTCTATTTTTTATATGATGATAGATTCTATTTTTTTAATATGTAAGGGGTAATATTCTACTTTAGTGTTTTATTTATTGTATAATGTATTTTGTCATTTATGAATGAGTGTAATAAATATTATTATTATTAATTTTATCTGATGCTTCGTTTATATATGTAAGTGTCATTAAAAAGGTATATATATTTATTTTCATTAATCTATTTACCTATTATTATTAATCTATTTACCTATTAGATGACAAATCATTCGAGGCATTCATCAGTGAGAATGGCAATTCATCAGGCAAATCAGTGAGAATGCGTTGTTTCCACTCACCCTCCGATAATTGATAAATTCTGTTCCCTCATAATTTTCGCTCGCAGATTCCTCTGCTCTTTTAACAGAAGAAGAACTTCGGCTACAGGTCATCCTCTCCATTCTTCTCACGTATTCAATTCTTCTTAATGATATAATCGTCAAAGACAGCTGCGTAGTATGATCTCCTTTCATTATGTTGGTTCTATTTCAGTGCCTCTTATAACTCCTTATTAGGTTTTTCTTAATGCCTGAGAATACGGCTCTGTTAACTTGTTCCACCGTTATCACATTATCCTTGATATTTTTTTCCAAGTATTGCCGAGGTGAATCAAGGAATCAGATATTATACGACTAATTTATTGTCCCTTCCCAGCTCTGCCCTTATCCTTTTCATGAGACTATTTATTCTTTGCTTATGTGTGGACTTTTGGTGGCTAAAGTCGGTATAGACACGATGACGGCGTGTTCAAGTTGTACGCTATGTGATTCAATAGAGTTATTCTTTCATGCAATCAATTACTCCCATAAAAATGAGAAGCAAATTACATTATGTAGGCAATTGCAGTCACCATAGGTGCAACTTAAACATTTACCTGTCATGACAGTTTGGCTCAACGTTCTGTTGCTGTCTTTCTTCTTCTGCATAGTACTTTCCTTTACGAATGATTTTCACGTTGAAATTGAATGTCTCATTTGGTACACGCATTAATTGAGTAAAGTAGGTAGCATTCGATCGTTTATTGTTAAATGCCGCTCATAAAATGGTGCAATCTCATTTTCATTATCGTCATGAAACTGCTTTAATAAGGTCTGGAAAACGCTATTTAAGCGTTCTGTCATGTTGAAATTGGAATGTTTCTCACTGTGTTTTGGTGCAATGCTTGTAAATTGAACCTAATTTTCTACCCCATTAATTTGTTGAAAATGGCAATGAATTCAATGCCCCGGGATTATAACCTTTGTAAATCTCCATTTGTGTGACTCAGTGGCTGTCATGCATTACGCAAAATGAACGGCAATGGCTTCCTTGATAATGAACGCTATGTGAGCGTTATGAGCAGCTCATCGGAGATGCACCATATCGTTGTAATGCTAAGATTTAATCACTGATTTGCAGTTCCAATTTTTTCCTGAAAAATCATTGTTCATAACCATTGGGCATTTTATTCTTCATAATTTAGTTTTCTGTGTTTTATAGTGGTAACTTATTAATAATTAATATTATGACTTAATACTAACAAACAAACTAATTAAATGTTGCTATGAATATTAGGAGTCAATGTAAGGCTTCGGTGTACCCGAGGAAATTTAGTTGAATTTGCTTAAGTTTCGATAAACGTCAACTATTTAAATGCTAGTTACATTTTTGAGGTTCTTACTTTGATATAATCTTACTTTTTAAGTATTTTAGTAAATTCATTACCAGTTTAAAGTACACCGGGACTATCCGCGGTGATAACTTTTACGGGAGTACCCGCAAATTCATTACCTTTTGGAAGTTTGTTTAAGTTGCTTTCCCACTTTTTAGAAGAACGTCCACAGTCTACGCATCCTTCACGAAATGAAAAGAGAAGTGAATAAACTGATCTGGAGTGTAGCCACTTTGAGGCTCGGAAACGTGGACGCTGATGAGAGAGGATGAGAAATGACAGGAAGCTATCGAGATGTGGATCTGTTTGAGGGATGGAGAGGGTGAATCAGACGCAGAGGAAGAGGACGAATAAGTGATGAAGTGGTGGACGAGAAGTAGAAACTTCTAGATGAGGTACGGAAGAGACTGAAGGTTTGGATTTGGCAACCTCTGAGCGGAGAGGGGATGTTGAAAACAGTTCTTGAGGGTATGGTGCTGGGAAAGCGAGGGAGGAGACGGAAGAGAATAGGATATTTTGTTTGGACTAAAGGAAGTAAGCCTTATTGTTGTAGATGGAAGAAGTCCAATTTGCGTAGGAAAATACACGGGTATTCCCAGAATTCCCCGTGTAAACCTATCTTACATTAACTGCAGCGTAATCAAACTTAATATGAAGACGGATTCCTCATTTTTTCTATTTTATCATGAAAACACTCTCGTTGTCAAATGAAGAAAAGGTCCATAAAAACCATATATTTCCATATACATCGATTTATTAAAATTGGTGACCGTTCCGTCAGAGATTTGTAGTGATATGCACTAGATGTACAGCTGTAATTTTCTGGTTAATTGCCACTTAATTTATTTTCGCATGGTTCAGTGCGCTGGCAGATATTTTACGCTACTACACAATAGCTTACTCGCTCACCTCATGCCGAGGATGTTCTTTTGACGCGTTTACTTCGAACTTGTTACTGTAGGTCATGCCATCTTCTTTAACTTATGAATTAGGATATCCATGAAAACTACTGTAGTTACTCAAACATAAGAAGCGGATTAGGAAGCGGACGGGTAAATGTTGTCTAACTGATGAAAATTTGCCTTTGGTTAAATTTATCGACATTGATGATTTAAACCAAGAACAGGCAATTTCATTCCCCCAATAATCATACCCGCAAACCGGCAAGTGAATACTTATGGTCGCTTGCAAATTAGCCCCGGAGTGTGAATCACAACCGTCCAATCTGGAAGTATTAATTTTTGTTTTCGAGCGCATTTTTTGGCCTTAAATACTGCTCGGCATTTTAATGCTGTCGTCCACGTGGCGTGTTCTGCTCCGCTTGGATTACTCTACATAGAAAGTTTCCCCTAAATTGAATTCTGGGGGAAATGCCCCCATTTATTTGCGTTTTAATTTGGTTCACTTGCCTGCTTTGACAAAATTGCCTCGCACATTTCGGATCGGATGTTGGACATTAAATGGGGGCGTGCAGAATCCACCGCTTTCCGCAGTTTATTAAAACTGTTCCATTAAACCTTGAGCTTGCCAAACGGGAACAAAACGAAGAGATTCTAATGGTCACTCGGCCATTTACTGGGATAAAATGTGTTTCAGAAGCGACAAACCTGCAGAATACGAAATTAGGATCCGTGGTTACATCAGCAATACGCTTGTCATCCAACAATCTTTCCGGGTCCTTTGTTTCGACAGTTTACGAATTGTATTCGAAATTTTGCTAAAATGTGGTACGCACGAGGCATTTATTCCGATTTAATGGACCCATCTCCTGGCGTATTGCTGATGTTTCACTTTGTCGCATCCGCTATGAAGACGGTACTGATTTCAGAATGTCTCCCTTAGCTGATAAATTTTTCCCAGGTTTTATGAATGCTTTTATTCAGATATGGTGAAGATATTAGGTACCTTTTATTTTCTGTGTACAAATGAAAGCCAAATCTTTGAGCTTCAAAAACGTTATTTCGATTTGCAATTTCCTTGCGTCATTATGAAATTTTATTTTCACGTGGTGATTCGCTGCTAGTAGAATTAATGCTGAAATAATAACTGCAATAGGTATTATATATTGAATCATTATGCCGTATTTGATCATTGGCGACATAATTATGTTGCACATCCTCTTAAATCGATTTTTTTGCGTGAAATTAAGTAACTTTTACATCTTATTGTAAATAACTAAGAAATGTGGGTCAAAACTTTTTATGCATAACATTTTAGACACTCGTTCTAATCCTCTTTCAGAATAACTCACTCAGTAAATACATATGTAGGTACTGAAAGGGCGGTGAAGAATACAGTATCGGGTCTTATTCGTCATTCACCTTAAAATAGTCAAGTAAAACCCAATCAGGATTCACGTTAGCTAAATATTAACACGCTAGGGTATTTCAGAGACCCTTCATAATTGTATCCCGAAGTAAATACGCAATACTCTCCATAAATATGTTGAAAATTTCGTCTTTTTTATGCCAAGCTTATTACTATTCTTTAAATTAATGTTTGCAATCTATCCGCTTAGGCTAGTTATTTTTCTCTATTACTAATTTCTACAAGAGCATTGGACATTAATTAAAACCGTAAATTTTTAAACAAAAGTTTTGCAAAAATTGTTTGATCAAGATAAATTATTTACAAATTAACTGCATTTTTACTCCCGTTATGCCTTTGAAAAGATCAGTTCCGTCTTTCGGGGTTAGAATTAGTTTTACTTGTGGTTCTGAAACGAAGCCGAGCTTCAGCTTAGGAAATATATGAAAAGCACAGCTCTCAGAATTTTCGTGGTATTTATTGGACATGAATTCTTAGAAATATGAATATGATAGAAATTTGTGATATCTCATTCATGTTATCATTTAATCAAGATGGATAATGTCAGCACTACGCTCTCTTTTTTCATGTACCAATGCCGGCTTACGCATGCCTCCGTTCTACTATAGGCCTATTGCTTTAAGCTAAAGCCATAAAAATATTGCGAGCATTTTGATAGTTAGCAATATCCAGCAAGAGATTTTATTTATTTTATTTTATTTCTATTTTATTCCCAAACCACCGGATACAGCTCTTATTGGCCATTTTACACCGGGGTGTTCAACAAATGTAACAAGTAAACGTAACACAAACGACCATGCCCTGGACCGGGGAAACCTACCCAGGCGGGACTCGAACCCGCGACCTCTTGTTTGGCAGGCGAGAACGTTACCCCTACGCCACCGAGGCCGGCGAGATATAAATTATCAGCAGTTTTTCTTTGCGATTCCGTTTTTTTGCGTTTAATAAAGGTGTATTAAGGAGCTTCGCCGGTAGTTAGATTTGCCAGGGACTCAGTTTAAACGAATGCTTCCTTAATTCTGAGGCATTCGTTTTTCAAGGTCATAAACTTAAAAGACTCTTCGGTTTCATGAAAATTTAACGGACACCCAGCACGCAAGAAGATAAAATATAATACGATTTCTAACGATTAACTTACTGTTGCTTAAGCAAGACCAGCAGGCATTCCATTTGTTTTTACTGCTTTCGTGTCCGAGATTTTCCCCTTGCCTCGCTACTCGGGGAGCGGGATTTTGCGTGCCCCTGATTGCATGCAACCATAAATACGCCCCTACTAACTTCTTTCTTGGTGGAGTCCCTAGGCAAACGGTAAGAGTATCCCTACGGTATTTAGGTAGGTATCATTCCGTATTCCTTGTATTTCAAGAGTATTTATGCTTCGGCTCAGGGATACCACAAGTAGTATTTGTTCCGTAATTGGTATTCCACGAGTATTTAAAGAGACTCATATTTTATTCATTGGTATTCTACTGAAAGTATTTATCGATATTGCTAATACCGTAATTAATTCGGTATTCATTGATATTCTACCGACAGTATTTGTCGGTATTTCTATTTTATTAATTTGTATTGCACCGGCAGTATTTATCGGTATTCCTAATATAGTCATTGATAGCCTACCGACAGTATTTGTCGATATTGCTATTTTACTCATTGGTATTCTTGCGACATTATTCATCGATGTTCCTTCCGAATATTCATTCGTAATTCTCCAGTATTTTTCGGTATTCCTACTACCGTAATTCATTCCGTATTCATTGATATTCTACCCACAGTATTTATCGGTTTTCCTACCGTATTCATTGTTATTCTACCGACAGTATTTTTCGGTATTTCTACTGTAATCATTCAGTATTTATTACACATAGAAAATATCATCAAGTTGAAAATTTAAATTTTCAGGGAAAACCATGAGAAAAATGGTGAATCGATTACATCCGTTGGAGGAAAATTCGAGGGAATAAATAAAAAAGCAACACCTGAGAGCCGCTATCCAATTTATCATCTGGACTATTGCGGTTCATAAGAAATTTTCGTTTTAAAGGAATTGATTATGTTTGATACCTATGTTTTCTTTCAGTACAGACCTTCCTCAATCTTTCATAACACATGGCAATTCGAGGTGTATTTATTTATATTTTTACCATTCGCACAGATAACACGCAGCCATAATCGTCAAGCACTCACATGTTAGTTGTATAATTGAAATATCCGATTTGGTTGTCACTTCATAAATTATATTGTTCATGGAATCCATTTGTTTTTGGAGAGCAACCCATAGGATAATCTATTTACTTATAATTCTGATCTTTTGCGTATTTGCATAACACGTCACAAGTCAGATGGGCAAGGAAAAAGGAATATATGAATAACAACTAATGAATAACTTAGGGGACAATTGAAGTATATAAAAAATCATCTCAATCATTGACAGCTCCTGGCAAAGACTTCTATTTTCAAGTGATATTTTCAGCAAGGAATGAAATGTGTATTTCATTTTAGTAGCGCTAAAAAATCTCTAAGTAAAATACTTTTTCCTCTTTACTTTATTTTTACTTTTTTTACTCTAAGTATAATAATTTTTTCTTAAGGCAAAAGAAATTACTTCGCGGATTCTTCATCCAAAGTGAAAACTGAACGCTCTAAAGACAGCTGCAATTTAGCTAGTAAAACGTCTGTCGAAACGGAGGAAATGACCCGGTAGAGGACCCGCGAAGACATGACGTAGGTAGGAAAGCACTATGTTTCAAATAAATTTACTTATGGTACGATGAAAGCGAGCCAGAATGCAACGCAATTTATCACGCGCGTAGCGTGTGAGTCGTAGCCTAATGAAGGAGCATATAGTGGCTGCTGAACGAAGCGTTTCACAACGAGCAGGGGACATGAATGGCCGAAGATTCCTCTGGCGTGAGTCACGAGGAAGCCCACTGCGAGAAAGTGAGGCAGTTCGCTGCCACCACATCAGATGTCGCCACTCGTTACTGGAGTGGCGGTGAAGAGGAGAATAAAGAGAAGGGGGGAGTGAGCCAACTCTGAATTGGATTAACGCAGAACAGGTTGCCTCCTCTCCTTCAACCCGCAGCGACGCAGCTGAGGAATTCTCTTAGCCGGCAAGAGGCAGCGCAGCGTTCGACGCCCGCACCCGACACTGGGAGTTCACTTGGTCTGCCCCCGCTCTCAAATCTTCTCTGCACACCACTTCCACCAGACCGCGGCGCCACGGTGCTGTCCTCTTCGTCACGGTTCGCGAATTTCTCCCGGGGCAGAAAGAAGAGAACCTTCTGTCTCGGCGAAACACCGGAACGACTTCGAGTGCTTCTTCACCCTTTCATAAGAGTGTTCAATACTCATCCCTATTCTGTCCACGCCCGGGGTCATCTCCGAAGGGTCCGAATCGAGTTCATCCCATAAAAGGCGGAGCTTTCTGCCACACCCCGTGGTCCTACCGAGAGAGAATTTCGCGTGTTTTAGCTCGCATAAATAGGCGCGCTGGCGCAGTGATTTAATACTACTTTCCCCTCTTCAATCCACGCCCGGGGTCATCTCCGAAGGGTTTGCGTCTTCCGAATCGAGTTCATCCCATAAACGGGAGATCTGCCACACCCCGTGGTCCTGCGGAGAGAGATTTTCGCGGGTTTTAGCTTGTATAAAGAGGCGCGCGCTGGCGCAGTGATACACGGACGGCTCCTCGCGCGCGCGCCTTGACGACCGGCCAAGCGGGGAAGGGAAGCGAGGGAGGGGAGGTGAAGGGGAGGGGATAGATGGAAGCCTCTGCGGCGAGCGTGCGCGTTCGCGGCTGGAAGTAGTCCGGCGCAGGTGGCGGTGTGTTGAAGTCAAGTTTTTCTCCGAGACCAACGTCGACCGCGCGTGCGGGTGTGAACTCCGAGCGCCGGGAAAAGTGACGACTGCGTCGTACGAAGGAGGAGCGGTTTAACGAAGTTTTTCGCGTGTTTGATACAACGAGTGGAGATTTCTGACCAAGCTGGACGACCACGTAATCAACCTGTGCGTCGTATCCGATACATTTTTTTTTAAATCCTCCGGTTTTTGCCACCTTTACCTCTTGTCATCGGGACCACGGACATAAAGTGTGACGCTGGAGTAAAAAAAAAGTGTTCGACTCTAGTTGAGTTGTTGGGCGGAAGGTTTTTTTTAACGAATCAATTTTTTTCGAACTTTGCGTGACGAAGTTTTCCCACAGTTTTTGGAAAATAAAAGTTTTCGCTCCAAAAGTTTGCTTTTTTAGGGTGGGGGATTCACGGTGTCGTTTGTTGTTATCAAGACAAAGTATACCAGTGTCCAACCTTTCGGTGAAGAAAGGGGTTTGGAAGTGCCCCCCGCATCTACTGCGCAAACGAAAGAGTGTTGCCGGGTGATAAATATAAACATCGCGTCGGCTTGGTCTTTATCGGAGCAAAAGAAGCAGGTGCATTCCACATCTACCTGCGTGTTGTTTTCATCTCGAAGAACCTTCAAGAATCCTCAAGATGGAAGCTACCTTCGGTCGGAGTCTCGGAGTCGCTACCTTCGCAGTGATTGTATTCGTCATCGCTACTTCTAAAGGTATTTACTTGCCATTGTTTTTTTTCCGTAATTGTGAAACGGCTACCGTGGGGTAAATTTTCCCCTCTCTTGCGTCCAGTGTTGCAGTCCGATAAGAGTTGAGATGTGTGTGTTGGGAGACCTGCGGAGGGCTTCACGCTCAGTGCGCCTATAACGGTATTTGCCATCACGCTCTTCGCACCTCGTATAAGCATCGTCACGAAACACTTCGTCTCACTCGGCGTTTCTGCCGGTGCGACTGTTGTTGTGGAAGCTGCCTCAGTATATGCAGTTCCGCATCCGTGACTTTTACGAACGCCTTTTGTTCTCCAGACTCCTTCCTTTTATGTCTCCCTCAGGCTGGTTCATATATACTTACGTACACCTTCAGGAAACTTTGTCTAGTCAAAAGCCATTCGTGTGTTTATTTTTTAAAACTCGTCTGATATAATGCTGTTTTGTAAAAAAGAAGAGGAAATGAAAAAAACGTACGAAGCATCTAAAGATAGCTTCCCGTGGAAGGAACGCAGAAAAAAACAAGGTTTTGATGATATGAACAATAATTGCTGTGATAAATTCCTTTCCCCTTTTTAGCCTTCTCCTCCCATTGTCGTTGCCTCGCCGGACCAGTTTAATTAATCGTCTTCCAAGACTGGTTTTCCTCCAGTAAAGTGACTGTCTACCCGGGGGCCAACCTCCTCTCCGTATTTGCATCATCAACGAATCACTTTACGGCGAGCAGCCGCTGTCATCTCCGGCTTCGTCCTTGATGCTGCAAAAATCACCGGTGTTATTTGGCGCGCCATCTACTTCCGTTCCTGCGTCCGGACATCGCCATCTAGAAATTTCTTCCAAAGTCCCTTTATGAGTCACCCTTGTTTTAGATTTCATTTCCCATGAATGTTTTCGTCTTTAGTGATGTGACAAAACCGTCGTTTTCAAAAAGTTGACGCTTCCAAGGACTACATATAGTAATTATAATTTACAATTTCAAGGCTGGCACGTATGCGAGAAGACTTTTCAAATTTTTTTCACTCTAAAAAGATGCTATAATCAGCCCATCAGGTAATTCTGCCCTAAGTCATATTACCGAAGGAATACTTGTCTTGGCGCATGTGAAATAGTCATATCTTTGCGTAAGTTTTCGTTGATATCACTAGCTTTTCTCCAGAGCTTCCAGTGACTTAGAAAGCGAAACTAAAATTAAAACGTTGAAGGAGTCAAGCACAATTTACAGGTAGGACTGCTGTGCCTTTATCTCGCATTCATCTTTTTCTTATCGCTTGAGGCGAACGTTTGGTTTTGATCATTTACGTCACTCGGGGCAGGTGGATGGTTCGGCCGGAGCAGGTTTCCCAGTGCTGGGGAGGTTGGTGGAGGAGTGGAGGCGAACACAGAGAGACTTGGATTCGCTTTCTCTCGGCGCCAGCGGATCCATCCTCCTCAGATTCACATTCCATGGCTTTTGTTCCTTTTAAGTGCGCTTTTATCCGTACCTCCGTAGGGACATCGCTGCAGAAGTCATCATCATCTGACGGGTAGTGGATAGTATGGTAATTGGAGGAGGCGATCGACAGCTGAGGTCATTTGCGCCATGAGGGAAGGGTTTGGAAGGAAGGGTGGAGGGAAACCCGGCGTCGGCATTAGTCTGCTCTAAACGAAAGGCGGCAAAGGGGACCCCGGCTTAACGTCCCATCTGACGGACGGAGTGTTGCGCTTGAAATGTCCTCCACACAACAATCAAACAGGGATCGGATAGTCTCTGTAAATTCTCTGCCACTGTCGGGATTTGAACCCGAGCCCGCCGGATGGGAAGCCACCACACCAACCCGATCCCCTCCTCTGACGGTATGGAACGAATGAGTCGTTTGCGAAAATCGGTATTGTCTAACCAAATTGAACTTACATTCTATTTTATCGTGTGTTAAGGCTTGGTTACGCGATACATTAACACGTACGAGTTAATGAGTGAATGCGTCAACGATTTCGGTGGTCCGGTAAAGAACATGTACGAATGCATGAACCAAATTAGAACAGGTTCTATTTTCTGTTCATATGTTCGCACGAGTTGAGTAGTCGCACGGTGCATTTTCGTGTTCATTTGCGCGTTCATACATTTAGTCATTAACTCGGATGTGTTTATGTATCGTTTAACTGGGCTTTTATAAACTTTGCGACATGTCAATGAGGTAAATTGAATGGACGTTGCCTTACATATCGTGCTACCCTGCCAAGATGGTTCATAGAGATGTTGAAGGACGAGTGCGCGATTTTTTCCAATGTATATCTAATGTTAAAAATAAGCCTTTCTCATTTGTCTTGCCTTTATAGATCCTGTGCTTAGTGGGAATAAATTTTATTTCTACAGAATACTTGTAATAATACGGCTAAGTGGAGAGATGTGGAGAAGATTGAGTTGAACAGTTGAATTTGCCATATTGAAATGAGGTTATGCTTGCGACGCGCTGCGATACTTTTGATGAAGCGAGGTCATATTCACTGTGGATAACAGATAAAATGCGCTGATTATGCGAATGGGGTTTATGTTGAATTCTCCAAACTTAAATTATTTTACAACATTACCATTCGTGACACTTCCATCTGCTCTGCTATTCAGCTAATTATTCCGCCTTTTTTGACTTGGATGGAAACCGAAATATTCAAGTCCTGAACGCGACGACGAAATTTGCTCGTAAATTGCTCATCGTATTGCACTCCAAAGAGAGCAGAAACGTTCGGTGAAAATTGAACCTCTGTCAGGATGAGAAATTGCGTATTTTCTGGGTTGGAAAGTCACCACAAGGATGCTCTGTTGTCTCAGAGAATTTTTTCTCTTCCCCGTACGCTCCTTTACCTCTGTCTTAAAATCCATTCGTCGTAACTGTCTCGGTCCACTCTCGTCTCTTCTCTTCACATTGTTTCGGAGTAATGGCCCCGTGTCTTAAATGGACGCTCGGCGATAAAATGAGCGACGCTAGCACTCTCGGTCATTCTCCGATAAGAAGAAGACACACTTTGGGCATCTATCGGGTCCTCATTCTTTTTCCGAGGTTAGCGTAGAAACGCTCGTAATTTTTATCACACCTTTCCACCTTCAGATGTTTTATCTATTTATTGCCACTTTCAAATATCCGGGACAAAGGTTGGACCAGCAAAAATGGAAGCGCAGCGCACTTGAATTTTTGTTGGCCCTGCCGCCTTCCTCTAAGGTGCGATAATATTACTCTGTGACCATCCTCACATACTAGTTTAGTTTGCATAAATTTATCTTTGGCCCTGTCTGAGTTCCATATTTTGTGCACGTGTGACTTCGTCGAGGCTTCCATCACTTCGCTAGACTGATCTATCACTTCTTTTTAATATTTAGCTCAAATACATTATGCACAATCAATAAAGTAGCTGTGGTATACTCTTCCTTCCTCCTGGAAATAATCGTTATTGGCCCGCAGTTGACTCTAAGATGGACGAAAACAGTTAAAAACGCTTCCAAGCCACCAATGTAACTATAGTTAACAAAAAATGACTGATGGATAATATTTTAAAGGGATAAGTAGTATAGTACAAAGAGGAGAATATCGATAAATTGAACCAATAGCGTTCTTTCAAAGAAGACCTTTTTCACCGACATCGAATAATTTGTGGGGTCAGAAAACTTAAGGAAAATAGACACCTATAGAACATGAAAGAATATAATTTGGGTTAGGCTCAGGGAAACATTTGAAAAATGCACGGGTTTCATGACGTAAGCACATCGTAAGGTGCATGTAATCTATGTTATGAAACCCATGTCGTGCTTTTTTCTCAAATATATTAGTAAACCTAACAAAGTTTATCCTTTCATTTTCTATTAAGGAATGGCTTCACGCAGTTAAATCTGAGATCATCAGTTATAGTAAAATACATGTATATTACGCAAATGTTTTGAGGGTTAGCATCCCTTTATTTCGCTAGGGGTGGTTAGAATTCTGTAAATGAATTAATTGGCGTATGAAGGCATCATTTTTATGCTGCCGTGCATTCGATAGGGCTGGATTTATGGCAGAAACAGCGTCCGATGTGATGGTTTTAGGGAGAGAGGGCGGAGATCTGCGCGTACGTGTTCTGGCGGCGGCGTCTGTCCTGGGATGCAGGGCCCGGGCGAACGGCCGACCTCGAGAGAGCGAGGGCGTGGGCGAGAACCACTTTGGTGGACGAAGGCCGCGGCAGAAGTGGCCGCGTCCGCACATTCGGATCCCGGCGTCGGCGAACTTGGGTGTGGACCTCTTTGCTGGGTGGTAATTAATTGGTCATGCGGCGTCCGTCGAGAATAGCGTAGCCCTCACAACACTCGGAGGCTGCGCGCTAGGCTTAGATTGCTGGAACAATTGAGAATAGATATATTTGAGAGCGATACGGAGATCATAATATTAGAGCCCCACTATATTTCCAGGTCCGACAGAAGCGATAAATTTAGATAGATATTTTTCTGATCGGATAGGTATGTGATTGCGTTTTTCTCGTAAAGCATAAAGGAATTTAATAAACGCTAGTAATAATTTTGTTTGACCATTTGCTATTTATGTGTAAACATATGGTGTCCTAACACCCCCTGCCACGCGCCTTTATAAGCGGCTAGCGGGGTGGAATGTAGATGTAGGTGAAGATGTCAGTTCATCGCCATAACGGCCAGCTCGTATTCTTGCTGATATATATTTGGCAATAGTTCGCTTCAATCTCTATTAAAAAAATCTCTAATAATAATTCAGCAAATCGTACGCAGTTTCTGTACGCAGGATCAATTTTGGTATATTTTAAAAAAATATTCAAGTGACTTTATTTGCGTGTGCAACTTGATCCCTCTAATAATAATATATGTCTATTACTTACCAAAACAGAAAAAAATATTAGGAAATAATTTACAGGCTTCGTGAAGAGATCTTGGGATAGCCACCGGATCAGGAACTGCATAACTGCCGAAGTTTCGATGTCCGATTCGGCCATCGTCCTCAGGGCTGTGAATGAGACGATGGCCCAGTCGAGCATCGAAACGTCGGCAGTAATGCAGTTCCTGACCCGGTGGCAATCCCGAGAACATTTTACGAAGTCTATTCGCCGGGAAAGCACTAAATCTTTCTTCAATTTAATTTTTTTTACCCGCTAAGGAAGCTTTAGGCAGCATCTAAGAAATATCTTTGGTAAGGATACCGTCCCAGAATATATAGCTGTTTATTTCATGTAAACAGAACCAATTATAAATTAATTCTACAATAGTTTACAATGGACCAAGTGGAATACAATAAGTACAGAACAAAAACTTCATGCAATAATATTAAGAAAATTAACTTCTCTTTCCTGAGTTAGTATCCATTCCACTATCAGTGGTAGAAGTTGATTTTTAATATAAAATTTGGCTTTTAAGTCCTCAGGTAACAAGTTAAAAACATTGGGTCCCATGTACTAAGATGATCTTTTTGAAGAGCGATTTTTTTGTTTGATTGTATGAATATAAAAGTATATGATCTACTGAGTGTGAATACCTTATAAGTACTACAGTTAGTGCATCTATGGCGAACGTATAAGTTTAAAGTTTTTTAACCTGCTACTGCATTCCGGTGCTGTTTGACGCGTAGAAATGTTATTATACTTTAATGTTAGCAACCGTCGTAAAATATATTACATTTAGATGCATATTAAAAAAATAAATACTCTTTCTCCAAGAATGAATGATATCCAACTCTGGCGATTGCGACGGACAAATATTTGGATCGTGCAGTTCCTTTTTTTTCTCCAATGTGTGTCACTGAAAATGAGTTTTGCGTTTCACCTCTAATATCACTTCTCCAACCCTGCTCTACTATTCTCATTCGAGGTTATCTACTGATTAAAGGTTCCCTCATTTTAAGCCTTTAATCTGAGTGGTTCGGGAACGCAGGTTTCTCCAGCGAACGCCAAATGATGATTGGGTTTTCCGCCGGGTCAAGGCTTTATAAATCTACATGAAACCTCGAGTATCCCAAATGGCCGTTTCGCGGGGGTGCTAGAACACCAGACGTGGAACTGAAAGAGAGTGAAATAATAAAGATTTGTTTCGGGAGCTTTTCTTTAGTTGATCAATTTTTATTACAGACTTTTGTTTGTGGTTAAATCGCACTAATCTATTCGTAACTTCTTGACTCGAAAATTCGAGCTTCGGTCTAACTGGTGTAAAGTTTCGCCTGTCTCATCATAGCGGAGATTATTTCTGCCGTACCCCTGATCAATCGGTGCCTTAATTTGGCTTCTGCTAAAAATTTATCCTATGCATTATTATGTTACCATGTTGTTATACTCACTTTCTTATTTGGTCGCTTTTGCCTCCGAGCAAAATCTTGTCGTTCAAATTTAACCTACCTTCCGATCACCAATCGACATGAATTTTTAGTGGAGATCAAAACCAGTGGCGCAGCGAGGGGGGGATTTTGGGGGTTAAAACACCCCACAGAGCTCAGAGAAATATTTAAGTTTAATGCATTTCACTTAATTGGATTGATATTACTAATAAGAATAGTGTAAGGATTAATAAAATATCTCTCAGAAAGCCGTAAAACTCCCCATTTTGAACCATTTATCTTAAAATTCCGCAATTTATTAATCTCGCACCTACCGCTTATCCTGGTGGGTATTCCATACCCCTACACACACCCCGGTATTAGTTGCACCTAAACCTCCCCCAGGCTTAATTCCTGGCTGCGCCCCTGACGAAAACCACTTGACTATGCATTCTTACGCTATGTATATTTTTTTCTGAGGCACAATGAGCCACCATTTTCGACAATTTAATATTGTATTAATTGCTCAGCGGCAACATAAATTTTAATGATTTAATTCTTCGGAGGTATACCTGGGGTCATTTCAAATTTTTGAATCAAAGAATTTCTCGGTAGTTATTTATTTAAATCCTACATCTAAATTTTCAATTATATGTTGATGAATTTATGCCACTCCAGTGTTCAAAATTAAAGCGTATGTACCCAGATGTGTATATTTGGTTACGAAGGAGGCGTTTGCTGTCGAATAGCGTCAGGAAAAGAACATCGTGTTATTGTCTTAAGAAAGCACTGGCAAAAGTCTGAACTTTACCATAGCTTTGTTTTTGTGACGGAAGGGGGTGATGTACACTACTTTTTTGGTTTTGAATACGTAGTCTTTTATTTGTAAATTTAAAATATGCGGCCATGGGCCGAGGCGGGGTGGATTTTTTCTTCGTTTTAGTTCGAGTAAAAATGCGATTAATCTAGTTAATTAATTTAGTTGATCTATTTTCATAATTTCTTCTTTTTCGTTTAAATGATAGGTGAGTTTTAAAACTAATCTATTATCAATTCTAATATTCTGCGAATTGAATGATTCCGCCTTTCCAGAACTGTCACAGTATATGTATAACATTGAAGGCTGGTGTAGGTTTTAGGTTCACTCACAGGGAAACCGGCAGGTAGGCCGAGGCAGTCTTTGTTTTATCTTCGTCTTAGTTTTACGTTGCGTCAGATAAATATATGACATCCCGCGTGTACTGATTTGATACGAAGCGGTCGCAATGTAGTTCAATTGGTCGAGGTGAGCGTCTTTTTATTATTCCTATTTTAACTGAATTTTGACTATCAGAGGGAAGCACTTATTGATTTTGTGTGGGGTGGAGAAATACCTCATTTTTTTGTGTTACGTAAAGGGAATAGTGACCCGATTTTTGGCGTTCTGCTTTCCCCTGCGGTTTGCGATAATATAAGCGGACGATACAGCGTTGACTGCCTGGATTACTGTTCCTTCCTGCACAACCCAGTTGTTCATAGTTGATTGCGAAGGAGGCGTTTGCTGTCGAAGAGCGTCTGAAAAAGGACATCGTGTTATTGTCTTAAGAAAACACTGACAAAAGTCTGAAGTATGATTGAGCTTTCTTCTTGTGATGAAGAGGGATGTACGTAGGATGGATGAGTTCGAAAAGTGCGTGTAGAGGTTGATCAGTAAGGACGACGTGAAAGATGGACGAAGAGTAAAATGAACGAGGAGATTCTCGCTAGTAATTCGTAAGGCGAGGAAACCAATTGCAATGCTTAAATTTTTAATGGAACAATCAATGCAAGGACTAAGCCGTAGAAAGCACCCTCGTCAAGTTTTGTTAACACTTAGTTGCTTGTTATTAATTTAAGTCGGATTAGCCGGTATATACCTCACGTACTCGTCTCGTTTCATATCCCATTATTCGACAAAGTAAGGAAACAGACAATGCAATTCATAGAAAGCTGGTCATTTAATTGTATTTACTTTAAACACGAATTGGGACCACGGACGTGTAAAGAAAGAGGTTAAAATAAGTGCGTAATTAAGTCATATGCTCCAGGTCATTTTGTCGCTAATGGCTACCACAACTGAACCTATCTAGCCGTAATGAGATGGAGTAGCAATCGTAGCGGCAGTCTCTAATATCATTGCTATCTCTTCTACCGCAATGAAGAACGGAGATAAACACTCATTGGGTCGCCTGCACTTCACAGGCAAATCTGTGGCGGCGCTGCGGCGTCAAATCTGTGCCATGACACTTGTTTCCTCATTACCTTAACAAATACGGGTATTGTCTTTGCAGCTAAGGGACTACGAAGTTCAACTGTCGGGGCAGGAAATTGAAAACTGGAGTTCGACGCCGATCGCTTTTTTCTCGTGACGTCTACTTCTCCCACGGTGCTCACCCAATACCATAGCATCGAATATTCATCAAAAGGTTTCGTCGGAATCGGTAGTTTTCCCGGAAGGCGTGTTTATTCATGCACACGAGGGCGGCATTGTCGACGGATATGCGCCTCCGGTGCATTATCTCGAGTAGGCTATGCGATGGCCTTTTTGTGTGGGAAATTTGTCAACAGCGGTAGACACGCCGCACTTGATGCTTATCGTGCGAATAAGTTATCGCCTGTGAGGAGGAAGAGGGCTATGTGTATGGTCCCTCCGTGAGAATCTACCTGTTTATTGTTTTTCCCGCCATCCTTGCCGGGCCATCAACCGCTTTTCTTACCTGGAAGGGTAGCCTTTTAGCTTTCTCTCGGAAGCCTCCGTGTTCCAATCCTCCCCCGCTAAGACCACATCCTTTCCACTTGCTTTTACCTGCCTACGTTCCCCGGCTTCTCGTCCGAAGGGGAAAAGGTTGCCGTAGGGAACAGAAGGGCTACTCACCTGCCAAGGACGAGTTGTACCTGCCCCCCCCCCCTTCCAACTGCCCGACGCCTTAGAACCTTCCCCTCCAGGATCCTTCGATGGGCCCTCTTCCGTCCCTGCAGACTCGCTCCTCTTCGTCGAATGCCGCCTGCCGTCTTTCTTCTTACACACTTGCCGCGACTTGCCGGGGCAGAGCCCACAGTGGTGTGCCGCCTTTTTTGTGCGTCCACCGGGCGCAACCATCAGACCGGTACCATTCAGCGGAGTGTCTTATCCCCCGTTTCGAATCGCATGTAAGCTGTTCAAAATTTGTCCCTCCGAATTTTTTTTCATGTATATTTTAGTGTACGGTTGTTTTGGTATTTAGAGAGGGCCATCATCTTTTGCATTTTTTTTCACTTTCCTGAGTACTACAGAGGATGAGCGGTATCCCAACTAGCGTTGCGCCTGTGATATTAATGGCCCTCGTCAATACAGTGTGGAGAAAAATTCTCTCAAAATTTCAACTCTGAGTAACTGATACAAGGGCGTACCCAGGATCATAACTGGGGGGTGGGCAGCCAAGTTGTGATATTTGAAAATATAGTTTTATTTTAGTTACGTACTTTATAGTGATATATAACATTTTTCGTGGGATCAAAGAAAATTTGTTAAATACTTTCATTTCAATTGGGTACTGATTTTGCTTAAAGACTTGCAATTTTTGCTTCCAGGGGGCAGCTGCCCTCCCTTGCCCCTCGCTGGCCACGCCCATGAATGTACACCAAAATTTGTGATGATGTTTGGGTCGAAAACGCACCATTTTTAAACCACAGGAACTTTGAGGGAGCTATAGGGGAAACTCGAGGCCAATCGGAGCGCTTGGCTCAAAGTTTCCGTTGTTTAAAAATGCTACGTTTTCGACCCAACCATTATTGATAATTTCGGTCCATACTAATACATTCAACTATTCAGTGTCAAAATTTTGAAAAAAAAATTTCCGCTCCATATAATATAGCTGTATCATAAGTATATTATAAATTATGTTATTTTAACGGTTAATATAGGTTTATTAACAAGGGCATAAAATGTAGTGAGATACTCGGTGTCGGCGTTAGCCGTTGCAAGAGGAATGGCAGCGAGGAGGTCATTGTTCAACGTCGCATCCAACGCTCAGTGCTTTACTTGTAGCGACTTCTTAATTGCTTTAAAGTAGAGATCGTGAGATATCTTAAAAAATAATCTAAACAATAGCCGCACAACCGACTCGATCCCCGGCAGGCATCCATCTTATATTAATCGAGAATTATTTTTACGCGTTTTTTTTTAAATCCGAGAGTGGGTATTTTTATTCGTCTGGGTGGAGCCACGTGTGTGCTTGTTTTTTCTTTGGAGGATTCAGGTTTCTCCTTATGACAAAGTAAGGGGTTATTTAGAGGAGGAATGGTAGGGGATCGACAGTTTGTTTGTTCCGGGATCGCTGGGCGTCAGGTGCTCGACTGACGCTCTTGAGAAGGGCTTGTTTTCCATGTTTTTTTTAACTGATTTTTTGTACCCCTTTTTTTCATATTCTTCTCTTTTTGTAAGAAGGGGATGGTAGTGTGTGAGAGTGTCTGGGGACCCTCCCGCCTGTTATTTAGCCACGCTTTCCTTGAAGTGAGCAGTTCCTCAATTCTCGTCTGGGATCGGGTTGGTGTGGTGGCTAGATTGCTTGCTACCCACCGTGTGGTCACGGATTCAAATCCTGGCGGTGGCAAAGATTTTCCAGTGACTGCCAGATCCCTACTTGAATGTTGTGTAGAGGACATGTTAAGAGCAGCTCTACGTCCGTCGGATGGGACGTCAAACCGTCGTCCCCTTGGCCTCTTTCGTTTAGAGGAGGCTAATGCCGACGCCGGGTTTCTCTCCACCCATCCTTACCTACCCTTCCCTCATAGCGCGAGTGGTCTCAGCTGTCGGTCGCCTACACCAAATACCATACCAGATTTTCGTCCACTCATGCGTTTGAATATCCCATTGATGTATAGAAAGGCCAGGTCAAGTATTCCTACATTTTCAGCTCATTACGCCTTTCTAATCTTAGCTTGGCTTTACACGATATCTTTTTAGCGTATTTTTTTATCCATTTTGCTCGTAATCATGCCTGTTATCATATACCAAGGTCATGCCTGTCTCATTGTTACTTTCAGGTGTAATTTTCGAACTTCGGCTCTGGTTATTGAAATTAGGCTTAAGAATAACCGAACATCATTCGGTGGATAAGTCATAGAAATTCTTTAAACTTTGTTCTCCTATTGGATATGCGAATCGCCAAGCCGTGGAGAAGTATATCCCTCCAAACATATTTATCTCTCCAAATCTTAAATTGGCCTCATATGAATCATTTTAGCGTATTTGTTTTCCACTGTGGTTGATATCATACCAATTACGATAATCTCCAAGTTGATGATTGTCCCATTTTTACTTTCCGGTGTTATTTCGAACTTCGGCTCTGGTTGTAAATAAGGGTAAAGAATAATGGAACATCATTCGTTGGTTACAGTGGCGTAACTATGGGGAATGAGGGGATAGATCCCCCCCAAAGCCTCATAGAAATGAAAAATATTTATTACTATTGTTTAGTTTTGCACATAATTACTGCATCTGCTCAAAGTTAAATTTTAAATGCCAAAATGATGGAAAATGTATTTCTAGGTATGTAATTTTTGAAAAATTACATACCTAGAAATACATTTTCTCTCCCAGGCCCTCCCATCCCCCCAAAGCATATTCCTAGTTACGCCGCTGGGTGGAGAGGTCATAGAAATTCTTTAGCCTTTGATCTTCTGTAAGCCAATCGCCTGGCTGTGGCGAATCATATCCCCCAAATCTTTCATTTTAATTTTGTCTAGCCGCCCCTGACAGTGCTTGCCTATTCACTTACCTAACGCATAGGGCGGGCCTAACATTTTTACTGGCCCCCATACGAAATCGAGGAGGATTCGGCTAGGCCTTTTGGAACGAAAGCTGTAAACCGCGGGGAGGGGTTGTCTACCTTCCAAACCATCTTTGAAGAAAAATCTCTTCTTTCATTCCGTCATTCTTCTTCTTTCGTGTTGTTTTCCTTCCTTCTGTTCAGGGGGACGGACCCTGTAGTGGTGTTCGGGAGGAGGGACCTTTGTGGTCTCCAAAGTTCTGCGATGACCTCGGTTGCCCTGGTGCGGTCGAGGGCGAAGACTCCGGCCATTGTTTCATCTCTCCTCGCTTGAGCGCTGAGGCAGCGAGGAGAAATTTTCGTGAGCAAGACGCGGAAAAGATGGAAGTGTGCCTCTCCAGAATTCTCGCGCGTGAAGTTAGTACCGTAGATTTTCTTAAGTTCGCCCTCGTGACTTCTTTGTGACGTTATGGTTGTTTTTATGGTTAAAGTTAAACCGATTCAGGCGTGCAGTTCTCTGTGGGGGCGGGTTAAAGCGCTTGTCTGCCTCACGAGAGGTCGTGGGTGCAAGTCTCGCCTGAGTATTTGGCCTTATACAGGGAATGGATATTCGTGTACGTTTGATTGCTAAGTTAAAAACCGCGGTTTAAAAGGCCAGTGGAGCTGTATTCTGTGGTACAGAAATAAATAAAAGTGGTGAAGTTAGACATATTGAAATGAAAGGTAGTTGCACTTTTACGCAATTGTTTAATTTGAAACAAGAAACTAGATGATCTAGTACCAAACTATGACTCTAAGAGCCAAAACGCTTCATACGCAGTAAATGATTGTGTAAAAGTGCAAAAACCTTTCATTTCAATACATCGTATAAGGAGTAGAATACTAAGTGAATCTATTTTTGTTCAACAAAATTCCAATTACACAGATTCCAATTGTTAGGATACCCTTTTATCCGGGTCACTTAAAGGAGAAAGGATTTTGAAAGAGAATTAATTTTTGAAGTAATGGTGGAAATTTGACTCAGCGGTAAGATGAAAGGAAGGTGACGGGCGCAGCAAAGTTTGCGTTTACCAATAAGAAAGATTCGATGATCGAAACATCAGGTAAGAGAGGAAAGAAAACCATTGGCCCTGGTCATGATAGCGCTGTACGGTAAGTAAGTTTGGTGCATGGGATACAAAATATTTTTCTTGAAAATGAGACAAGCTTTGGTGGTATGATTTTATTTTTTGAGCTATCAAAGTTAATGGGCGTTAAACTAAAATTGCGAATCAAGTATTCTTTAAATCAGAGTAAAGGCTCACTTGAGCAAAAGTTTTGAATAAAAATTCTGAGCGTTCTTGAAATTTTTGCTTCTGATTTTTTATTCTATAACTTCTTTTTCCTCATTTTGGAGGAATTCGTTTAACTCAACTTCGTCGTAGCACTCCCCGATTTCTGTATAATTAGCCGAAAATTCAGTTGACTTGGGCATCCGCTGAAATTTATAATGTAATGTGGACATTTACATTTGGGAATGATGAAGTTCGGACCTAATGAAAGACAAAGTTTGATGCATAGTTCAAAGCTTCGTAGACTGTAGGCTGTGTTTATTAACAGCACCAGAACCATTTTCCCGACATATTCGCATCGAAACTTTGCCTCCAACTAAAGTGAATCTAACTTGGCCCCTCCAGAGAGAGCAGTGGATAGCAGCCACCAATCAAGGTTCTTCGTCTACACACACACTCTACATCGCAAGCCGCCTAAAAAGGCGTGTGGTAGGGGGTGTTAGGACAGTAGCCATCTACTTATAAAAAGAAAATGCTCAAAAGAAATTACGTCTAGAATTTATGGTTGGTGTAGGTGGTATGGCATTTATTATAGTCTTATATGGTTGATGGGAGAAACGAGTTCCCATATGTATCCGTTCGGCAAAATATCTCAATTTATCGCTTCTGTCGGACCTGGAAATATTGTGGGGCTCTGAGATGATGTTATCCATATCGTTCCTAAAGATATCTATTATCTAATTTTCAAGCAATTTAAGCCTAGCGCGCAATCTCCGATTTATATCATTCTCTCTAGTGTAAATTGGATACCCAAGGGGGAGGGGGGCTGCTATAGACCCCCATAGATCCGCCACTGATTATCGGCAATTTCGTTTGAAGTAACGTTCGCCTTAGGGAAAGTTTGGCTTTGCTTCTCCGTCGTGGGTATTTGAGTAGAGTAGAAAAAGATGTCGTATTACTTTCTTTCATCATTCGTCACCGTATTCCCGGACGAGAAAAATCTCCCGCTCCGAACCTATTTCTTCAAGTGCCTAGTTAAGGGGGATCAATCATCCTGCCTTTTCATCATCGCCATCCCCCAACTCGGCAGCCAATGCGTCCATCGCCGGCCTGTCGCCCGCCCCACCCTCGCTGAGTCGGCGTCCGGAGAATCTTGGCCGTGCCTTCGCCGCGGATAATTCGCGCCCGGGTCTAATTTTACGCCCGGTATATCTTCGCTCGTTATCGCATCGGAAGGAGGGGGTGGGTGGGTCGCGGACGGTGGTGCGACGTATGGGGGCAGTGCGCGCCGAGTCAGCTCTTTTTTTTTCTTCTCCGCACACCCTCCGCTCGAATTGCCCCGCTCTGCGGTATCGGGCGCGGAGATAAGGCCCGGCGTCAAGTGCGCCAGCACATGTGAGATATCTCGCCGCGGATAATTGATGACTCATTCACCGAGAATCACCTCTGTGGGGTTAGCCTGTCCGGTGAAACTAAATGATATTCTTATGTTCCTATTACTATTCACCTTTACAGGGCGTTTCAGGAGGTATCTTGCAATACATCAGGAGGTTGTAGGGGAGACAATTTTAAGCATTTTTTTTGTCCATGAACATGAGGTCGCAACTTCTTCGTTACCGAGCTATGGCAACGCAAACATGTTTTTGATTGCACGTCGCGGTTACCATGACAACGGTTTTTCTTGGATATCCATCAAATATATAGCAATGACGGTTGGACGAAAATGTGCGATTATAATTCTCTGAAACAATTACTCTTTGAGCTTAATTTAACGAAAGCTTTGAGCGAGTTCCAGCTATGGGATTGCGCAATGTTACTCACTTTAACATCATTTGTTTCCGACAATTATAATAGGTCATTTTCGTCCAAACTTAATTTTTTAAAAAATGTTCTTAGAATTCCAGAGTATTACAAAAGGGTCAAAATGGCTGGATAACCAAGATAAACCGATTTCATGTTAACTGCAAAGTTGCATTCAAAATATGTTTGCGTTACCGTAGCTCAGTATTTAAAAAGTTGTGATATCATTTTTATGGACAAACAATGCTTCAAATGGCTCCCCCTGCCACCTCTTCAAGTATTTCATATTACTAGAAATACCTTTTATACTATGAAACTAACTTTCGACAACTGAATGACTTTCTAACTGACACATACTTTTCGCTGATAGAGACGAGATACGACAAAAAGTCATGGAATCATCCCCTCTAAAATCGACTGATACCCTTTGGAAAAACTGCCGAAGCATTAAATTTTCTATCTTTTACAGTGTTGCCAATTGCCCATATGCATCTACCTGTTAAGGCATTAGGGGGTAAAAAAATATATTTAAAAAAATGTCATCTTCCTAATCTAGACCACGCGATACCTCGAGAAAACAATTTTCAGACCGATTAATGAATTTTTAATTTTGGCAAAATCGTGAAATTTCACTATTTCGTTAATTATTATCCCAACACGTACAGTTTAAGTCATTCGGTACGAAATATGGATCTCCGTCATAGAGAGTGGCCAGAAAAAGCCATAGGCCTTTACTATTGAATACTTTTCGGATTAATTTAATGTAACAACTTTTGTAATTGTGGTTGTAAATATTTATTTTTATTGCTGTATTACTATCATTGTGTTATTTACCGTGCGGTAAATTATTGTTTTCTGTTAATGAGGTTGTAAACATAATAGTTTTTTTGCTCTCAAGGGGTGAATATACAGTAACTCCACGTTTACTATGCCCTACAAAAATTAATCTTTTAGCTAAATCGAATAAGGTTTTCAAGTTAAAAATATATGAATATGAATATGCAATGTTTATAATTTCGTATATTGCTGAAAATCGAATTATAAAATTTCGAATTCAACACCTTCTTGGATGGAAAGTTGTCAATTTTGCGCGAGCTATTATTAATGACGTATCATATCAACTAATTGTAACTCTGGTGATGCTAAAATGTTTTCCTGGAACGATTTTTGGAGGAATGACGTTAATTAATTGATGGGAACCCCTCAACGAGTACAAGATAGTGGGAAACAGTCTAATAACTATGATAATCTAATTTATTGTAATAATGTAATGAAATAATATTCCCTCTTGTCACCTATCGACTTTATTATACCCGAGGGGGACCAGTTTGGTCACGAATATAATTACGGATGTAGCCACGTTTTTTTTTAACGAATTAGGTGTAGCAGTTGCATATTTTCTGCTCGTTGAACAAAATGATTGTATTAATTATTCATCAATGGCCGCTGAATGAGTTTTTCGGAGTGTTTATTTTTCTGGGAAAGTGAATGAACACATTATTCGTATTAAAATTTGTACCAAAAGGTGCGTGAATATATTCGACTTGAGTACGGCTTTTTGGCGGATTGCGCTCTTGAGATGAACAAGTAAATTTTTCGAGGGACTAAGGTCATCTTGTTTATGCATTGGTTTAAGGATAGCATATTTATATGCAGCTTGAGCCTAAATAAATGAACAGGAAACAAAAATATACCCTACAGAAAAATGACGTCATGGTCGTAAGGGTGTTTAATGAAAATAAATATTTTGCTATCTCAATTATAAAAAAATATGTTACATTCAACTAATCGATGCTCAAGTATACATTAGCATTGTAACATTTGATATTTAAGTACTGTTATTCACCGTTGTCAGGGTTGCTGATGAAAGGGACCGGGGGATAATTGAGAAGTAAAAGGAACTAGAGAAAGTTGCTTGAAGGAGTGAGGCAATAAAAAACTCTAATTTGAAGAAAATGGAGAGCGTTATTTTGGAAAAAAACCATCGTCTGACGTTACAATATGCATTTTTAATTACCGTATTCACTATAATCCAGGCCTTCTAAGTTGAGGGGCCCAGATCCAAGTGCTGGTAGGGCTAAAGATTTCGTTGATAACATATTATGGATCCTATTTTGAGTGCTACAATCGGTGCAAAAAAAAGGCAGAACACTGAACTTTAAGCATTTGTAAGAAATTTCGCCGAATCTTCATAGGGTTGTGTCATATATCGTTTTATTCATTGTTTATTCTACTACAACAATAAGTGATCAAACATTGTTTAAACGTAAACGTCTAGCTTCTACGATGGAAAGAGTGAAGAAGAACACGCGAAAAACTATGAGAACAGCGAAACAGTCGTCTTCTTCATCTCGGCACGGGTGAAATATTTGATTGGTTTATTTCATTGTATGTTTTATAGAGAGAACAATATCTTCGCATTACGGATAGCTTTTAAAAATTAAATTTTACTCATTCTTTGATTTTTTTAAATGGCCGAAAGGTAGATTTCATTTTCCCGAGGAAAAGAAAATTACGGGTTAAAAATATTTTTAAACTCCTCGTGCATAAAATGTTTATATTGTACCTCTTGCTTAAAATCTACCAAAAAGATGGAAATCGTCGTTTTGTTAGTGCATTCCCGCGTGGCCCAAAATTGTAAATCAGAAATGAGTCACAAATATTTCAAAAGTTTCTCATCGTATAGTTTAATCGAGCGGTGCAGATATACCAGTGCTTAATTTCTTAAATTTTAGGTACCGGAACTCATACCCGTAAATTTAATCCACACATTTTTTCCAATATAAGCCGCTAAAACGTCCGATTTTTTTCAAATCTTTTAATGACAGTTACAATGAATAATAACGTTTTACCAAATATTAGAAAACGACGGGATTTTAAAACTTTTTTTCATAAGGTATTCGCAAATTAAAAAAATGGTATTGTTTTCAACAACTCCCTGAAAACATTGCCTTGAGTCGGACTTGAATAAGGGAAAGAAAACACTTCCTAGTACAATTTTATCTGTATATAATATATATAAAAGAAAGTTCCTAAGTTAAAACATCAAAATTAGAAAATTCATTGAAAAATTCCGCATGTACATGCCTTGGTCTACATCCCCGGTGTAGTTTGCATAAAGAAAATATATTTCTAACAAGCCATTGTTATGCTTATTTATTTTTTTTTTTTAATTTTTTTAATTTTATTACTGTTAGCTAAATATTATTTAGATCTGTACAACCGCTCTTGATTAATAAATGGTGTAACTAAACTGTTAAGTGATTAATCGGCGGTACGAAGTTCGCCGGGTCAGTTAGTCGTCATAAACGTTTTCACTTCTTGGCGCCGATGCATATAGAATCCAACTTATCCCGAGAGGGACCGAAACGCCAAAAATAAGCGCTGAGATAAACCGATAGTGTCTCGTTAAAATCTATTCAGTTGTATTACTTAAATTCCCACGCTTCTAGTGTGACGCCACCGAGTTTGGGGTCGACACGACCTTTTCCAACTGCGACCCACTTACGCGAGGACTCGGGGTCAGGTGTGCGAAGGGCAAGCGAGTGGCACTATGGGTCGGTAGGGGGCTAAGGTATATTTCTGGATATAGTGGTTCGGAATTTATCGATGTGGCTGCTTGTTTTATGAGTTCCCTTTTCTCCTCTTAACCTCGTACAGTGGTCGGAAATAGAGAAAAGAAAATAAATCTGTGTGAATGCTCGAAGAAGGGTATGGTTGTGAGAACCCCTTCCTCTTTTTTTTCGACTCGCGTGGTTTCATCAATCCTCGAACCAATTTGTCAGAAATGTTCTCGTTCCGCGGCGAGCTTTCAATTACGCGCGAACTTCGGAGTGTTCCCCAGTCGGGAAAAGAAAGAAGGACAATATAGTTTGCCTTCGTTTGAAAAAAAAAGAAAACTAGACCACTTTCCGTGTTTTCTCAAGTCGGGGGAGGCTTCCGAGTCGTTGCACGAGTGTCATTTTCTCTGCCGAGTTTCTCTTCGTGGGAGTTGGAACTGGATCACAAGGACGGTGGAAGCAAGTGCCAGCGCAGTAACTCACAACTCGAGATATTAGTAAATGCGCCCCGCTCTCTCCAAGTCATTTCCTGTTACAACGCGGGAAAATATCATTTATACTTCACGATTTTTTTCACAATTGAATATAAGAGTAGTTGCTTAAAGCTATGAAAGCAATAACTAATTATTCTTAGTATCAGCATCTGTCACCATTTGTAATTTTTCTTAGCATCAGCACCTGTTACTAATTGTTACTATTGTTGCTAACTACTGATTGTTTGGTGCAGTTGAAAGTATTCTTAAATACTGCGTCATGGAAGCGTCGGAAGTCAGCTATAAAAGCACGCTCGATGGAAACCCCGAGAATTTTACCTTAACCAGTATCACCGTAAAAATTTCAAATCCGAAAGAGTCGTTCCCATCAATCCTCGATCCAATTTGTCAAAAATGTTCTCGTTCCGCAGCGTGGTAATACTAAAAATTGTGAAATTTTTTTTATTGAAAAGCATTAGGAATATATGATGAGATTTGAAGTTCTCTTAGATGGGTTGTTATCCTTATTTTCTTCGTGTATAAAGGAGCCCAATTTCCTGTAGAAAAAAGTGAAGATTTGATGGGTGAAGCTGCGAAAGCAATTAGTAAGTTTGCATATTTTCAAGAGATCAAGGGCAAGGGAATACGAAATAAATACGAAAAAAGGTGACGCAAGAAATCGTCTATTATCGATTCCAATAAATGGTTGGGATTTCATTAATTTACTTTTACTTTCATTTATTAATTTCATCATTATATTTCCTTAATCATTTCTCATTCCCTATGTATGATGGCGAACTGTTCCATCGAAAAATAGGTGCAGTTTCAACCGTAAAGCCATCAGTATACCCGTGAACATTTGTTATTGTTATTATTCGCGCTTAGAACTTGAGATTATACGTCTTATGCACGGGTTGATACGCGATGGTAATTTGCCTCGGTGATTTACCATCGCGTATTCACCTTAGGCTCAGGTGAAGTTCATCGGAGAGGCTGGCACATCCTCGCTTTCAGGATGAGCTAGCGCCATGCATCACGGGACTCCCTGATTTGTGGCGGACGGTGACTCACTTTCGCGGAAGCCCCGTCCAGATCCGTCACACCAACCGCTCCGTGCTTCCCTCATCCTCCATCCTCCCACTACATCTTTCCTGTGTGTCGGCTTCTTTATTTCATGCTTTGATGGAGAGCTTCCCATCCCTTCCGCGCTCCCTAAAAGTCGATTTCGTCCGAAGTGAAAAGAAATATCTCTCTCGTCCGATCCTTTCCATCAATTTTTAAAGGGAGCGTTGCGTGTACTCCATCGCTCTCCGCCCGTTTCGTTCTCCCTTCCGTTATTTGCCGTTTTTACCGTCACAGGGTTTTCGGGATCGCGGCGGCACGGAGCTTATGGCGAAGTTAATCGGACGTTCGAGAGAATTTCATATTTGATGGTTTGGCAGAAGCTGCTCGTATGATGTCGAATTCTATCTCTTTCTCTCTTCCTCGGCCATCGAGAAGGAATTGTATTACATTCCGGGCTCTGGGAACGAAAAACTATAATAATGATTTGAGCTCAGATCGTTTTGTTTAGCGGGACGTGAGCTTTTTATCGACCACCTTTTTATTTCGAAAAAAGGTCTTTTGATCTTCTATATTTAGAGCCAATGAGCACTCAGAATTGTTTGTTGTTTAATCACATTTTATAATAAATTACCTCATTTTTTTCTCTTTATCAGATTATTGAATGTATTCCTGATGGAATTTTGGAAAATCCTCCGTTCATTTTTTTTTTTTTAAAGTCCTTGGCCCTTATTTTGGTAGAATATGCGCCTCGTGGATTTTCCAACGAAAACTTTGGCATCAATGGCATAAGTCCTTTCCAGTTGGGGATTATTTCCGTGGGCTTAAATTGTGGATAGAGTGAATTCGCTGATGTGGCGGGCAGTTGGCTAATGGAAAAATGAAGTTATATAGACGCAAAAAATCGTCTATTATCGATTCGATTAAATGGTTGGGATTTTCCCGGCCCAATTTATGTTCGTTTTACCTATTTTTTTTGAAGGAACGTATCCTCCGTGACCTCAATTGCGCATAATTTATGTATTGAGCCATAATCTAAGCGATGAAATAGTTCGTGGAACTCCACCGGCTACGGTAATCATGATAAAATATATTCATCGAGCCAATTAGGCCATACTTTTACCAGCCGTTTTTTGGTTCTTGTCGATATTTTTTATCAGTGCGAGAGCCTCTATCGTATTAAACATGCGTTACATACTGGTGGTGATATTAGTGTCAATCATATGATATTATTATATTTATTAATATGATATTAATGTCAATTCTATAAATAAATGCTTCAACTCGTTCAAGTTTTAAAAAATTTAAAAGACTGTAATAAGCGAATGGTGTCTTCCAGTGAATTTAATGTAATGATTGTCCTCCTTGATCATTGGAATATACTATTGGGTAATTTCAATATATACTTGATGCTTTCATATCTGACAGAGTTTTTATACTTGTAAAGTGTAACTTAGTTTAATACGTTGATTTTTTCGCAGTAATCAGAGCAGTCTTATATGTATGGGGTATGGGGCACCTATTATGTCACGAATATAATACCTTAAATGAATGATACCTTTTCTTCTCGTGAATTTCGTTTCTTTTTCACTGTCGAATTCTAGGTAAGCCTTTTAAAACTATCGTCTGAGAAAGGATATGTGTCTCAGACAGTGACCGTGCAACTGTATCGAACGGAGCGGCCGAAGGAAGGACCTTCACTTCACCTTGACAGGGCCATGCTCAAGTGTCCGGAAATTGAAGCGGGATCGCTCGGCTAATCCCCGTTCTTTCCCCCTTCTGCTCCGTTCCTGCTTCGCCATCTGCTGCGAGATCCTCCGCCTGACGTGCAGGTGTTAAATCTCTCCTCCCAGGGAACTAGAAAGGAACTAGGGTACGGTCTTAAGCCTAGGATACGAACTGGAATGGGAAGAGAATTTATTGTTCTAGCAATGAAGTGAAAGGACACAAAAGTTGTATGCTCGTTTGTGCTGGAGTTGATTTGCATGTGAAGTCACTACCAGTAGCGAATATTATTTTTGGCTAACTTAGAAGTAAATAACGACAAATATAATGTGAAATATGTAATTTTTTGGTCGATTAGAATATGAGTTATTATAAAGTGTTTTTAAATGTTTTTTTTATGGTACATTTGAAGGCTTTGTTTCTTGGTACCACAATCTGAGATTAAAGGGAATATTTTTGTATTGTTCCTCGGAATTAAAGATCTAGTTTTGAAATTCCTAAAAAACCTAAAAAAAAAAAGGACAGGTTTTCGTTAAAAAATTCATTTTTTAGCTGCTCTGCTGCAGTGCGTCCTATCAAGTCCCTTTTTTACCATTTCTTTATTATTCCTAGTGGAAGTATCGTTCAATTTTTACCTCCAATTTTAAATTTGGAACACAGTTCAAAATTTAATTTGTGAAACAACGCAAGTTGAATTTTTCATCGTAGGTATTGTTGATTCAGTGATTGAGCTAGCGCATTCATGAGTTAAGTGACGGTAATTGGTTCCCATGGAACGACCTCATTTCTCCCCGAAGAGAGAATCGAAGGCAGGGAGCGAGGGACTGGAGTAACGATAGAAAATGTCGGTCGACATTTTCGAGCAATCGATTTTCAATGGAAATGAAAACCTGGCTATTCAACAAAAATCGAAATTTGAACTTAAAGATCGATGAATCGAAAAAAATAGTTCTTTTAAAATGAAAGTTATGGCAATAAAACTGATTATTAGTCTCTGCATTATCTTCGAGTTTCCACCGCGTCCGTTGGCTTTTGGCGACAATAGTTTCGCTGACATTGCGGTCAGCATATTCAGGTCGAAGACCTGACTACCTTCAACTGATTCACCTTCGACCTGAAGACGCTGACTGCAATGCCAGCGAAACTGTCGTCCTCAAAAGCCAACGGACGCGGTAAAAAAAAACCCCGAAGAGAATGCAGAGATCATCTGATCATCGCCGCGAAAATCTTCGAACCTACAAAATGATTATTATTCATTTGAAAAGCACTCAAAATACACTTTGAGTAGTAGAAAAAAAATGTATCTACGTAGAATACATGCTTGAATTGTTAGCAGTAAAAAATGACAAATCCCCGATTAATAACGTTTTGGGATCACCGGATGGATCCGGCTTTCCTAAACGTTTTTAGAAAGATCAACTGATTGAGATGCTTTCTCAATGATCGTAGGCGTGTCTTTCCCACTTTACTGGCTTCAGAGAAGTCATTCACTCGGGATGGATGACGTTATCGTAGGCCGGTAGTGATACTGCTGAGATCAAACAAAATGCTCAAGATCGAAGTTGGAAAATCGAGTTTTGATCGAAACTCGATGATCACGGCTCGACCTCGATCTTTCAATATTAAAACTCGATTTTCGATTTTAATCGAAGTAGAATTTTCCATCACTGGACTGGAGGAGTCTCGACCGTTGGGCGTGACTGTATCTTTTCCCCAAACTGCTGTGTCCTATTCTCATGCCATCCTCGTGCCTTCTCTCTTCTTATTCCTCTCCACTTTTCAATTCGTTCGTTTCGCTTTCCTTTTCCCCATCCCCCATCCCCGTCCATTCGTGCGGAAAGATCGACGGAAAGAATTGGAGGGGAGACTTGTTTAAGGGGTTTTTAGTGCCGGGTTCATCAATGGTATCGTGTAGAAAGAATGCTTGGACGAGTGGGTTTTTGGGTCACTCTGGTCCTATTTGTGTACTGTTGTATCACGGGAAGCTTCTCAAGGCTTGTTTACGCTGTATATTAACCCGTGCGAGAAACTTCCCGTGTCTAAACTTAATACTGAAGTTAATGTCTAAACTTATTAATGCGTGAATGAACACGAAAATGTACCGTGTAAGATGTGGAAGAGGGGACTTCTTAGTCTCAACCTCACCCGAATAAACACATCTTATTATTATTGATAAAATTAATAATATTATTATTATTAGTAAAATTATTATTATTATTGTAACCACCCAACTTGTGCGAATGCATGAACAGAAAATAGTAACTATTCTCATTTTGTTCATGCATTCGTATATGTTCCGTTCTGGTTCGCAAAAATCGCTCATGCAAAGAGACGTTAACTCGCACGCGTTGTAGGCGTCGTGTAAACCGGCCTTTAGGATTGTTAATTTTCCATAAGTTCGACGAAACTTGGTGCTATGAGTCAAATTTAAAAATAAACTTAAATTCAAATGGCCATTTAATATGGAAATAAAAGCTGGTATTTATTCTAACTAATTCCGGCCCGCTAATGGGAAAAGAGAAAAAAGATAATAAATATCCTAAAAAGAATCGGAATTAAAAAGGTCTCTTTTCTTCTTTTTTGGAATTTTTTGGTTGTTTTATTTAGAAACTATCAGAACCAATTGGCCTCCCAGTGATTTATGAATATTTTTACCAATTCATCAAAGGCAGTACATTGCAATTCTGTCACGAAAACAATTTCTAATGCCAGAAGGCAATGTTTTGAGGAAATCGCCTAATAAATTCGTATACACTTGTTCTGAATTCTTTTCAGTCATAAGAGGACTTAGGTATATATTTTAAATTTCATTACGTGCATTCATTCCGATGTGATACTGTTCTAGTCCATGAGAAGTGGCTTTGTCTTTTCTTACGGGAAATATTTCGTTTATTCTTGCTTTGATGAATGAACGTAGAGTAATCTACGGAGGCGCGACACTCGAACGATTGCGCAATTTCGCTTTTGTCTCTATCACAACGCACGAGCTGAATTTCGGCGTCGTCTGTATACCTCGGCCAATTCCCACGCAAATATTGTTGTTTCTTTTGTTTGCATTCTCCTCTGGGAGTTGCTTTAGCCAAATTCAATATCGGACGACTTTATTCTGGGACCCTGCCGTTGTCGAATTTCATGAAATCGGAATGCGACCCTGAGCCGCCCGCCGTACCCATCCTCGAAGGGGGAGGATGGGAACCCTATTTTCTTGGACTCCTTCCCGACCTCCGGAATGTGCCCGGAGCCAACCAACCCTCTCGGCCCGTTTCCTTCTCTTGCCTTTCCTCGGGAGGGCAGGGCAAGGTCGCTCCCACTTACGACTTCCTTTCACTTTTCGCGACAATCCCCCGCGATCCCTCCCACCCTCGTTCATCTTCTCCCCCCCCTTTCGGTTATCCACCCTTGCCTTCTCCAGGTATCTCCTTCCCGTAAAAGTTCTTATCCCCCTTCTAAATTCTTTCCCCATACCGAGGTGCGTATAAGTCTCACCATGAAGATATAAAAACTGAAAAAATCCACATGAAGCCTTAAAGGAATGTTAGGTAGATATCCTTCAATCACTAGCAAAACATACTTCTCTAGGTAGGCTGAAACAATTGACATTTGTGGAAATAAATTTAAGAAGGATCCTCAGAATGGCAGAGATTTTATCTTTAACAAAACAATACTTACCTGTCTAAAGGAATATTCTCAATTATTATGAAGTTACTTGAACCTCATATTCCAGTTCCCCAAAGATTTCAAGTCAAAGTACATGGTAGCCTCAAATTGCTGAACCACGACGCCACGATGCTAGGAACTCTGAGGAACCGAAGGCAATGTTGAACTTCGTGACGTCACGCATATCCTCCCCCACTTTCAGAGACCACCTCCTATTATACGCACCTAGCAGCGACCCGTCCTCATCGTGTGGGGACCCTCCTCAAGCCGGAAAGCTTCGTCTACAGCTTGTATTCTCTCTCGCTTTCTGTAATAGTCTATTCCGGGATCGTATGCAATGTTGGTTATGAGAAGGCCTTAAAAATGGCCTATTTTGGCCTCCGGGATGTCCTCCGCGTCCATTCATCTTCCTGCGACAGTTTAGCCTGATGCAACGCCGGCGAAACTGTCTACTAAAGCTAAACTACTGAAACTATGAAACTACTGAACCACTCCGCGGAAGCTTCCATCAACGTCTTAAAGATGTTAAATAAGTCGTACCTACAATTAGCAACCCGTAATCTGGAAAAGTTCTCAACAACCTACTCCTCCAACCTCCCGTTCCCCTCCCTCAACCCCTTGACACGAATACCTAAATACAGTGATATCAATTCCCACCTCATCAGATTCCCTTGAGAAAGCGACCAGCATCGGTCGAGAAACGTCGGGGCCACCCAAAAATTGACGCGGCGACATAGCCCAAAAGTTTTTATTAAACATGACGAGTACCAGCGAAAGTTTTAACGAAGAATTAGTCTCAAAGATGGTCTTGTCCCCGCTCTTTCTGTGATGTATTTCATGCCCCGTTTCAGCGTTGTTCAAAATCTGTGTCATTTATGTTCTCTGTCGCTTTCTGTGGTAGTCTATCCCGGGATCATGTCCAATGTTGGTTATGAGAAGGCGTACGTCTTGTTACCGCTCCCAGCATTCCTTCTGTGACGTGTTTCATGCTCTGTTTCAACATTGTTCATATTGTGCTTCACGTTTGTTCGACTATGGTTACATTTATATGCGTGTATGGTAGTGAGCGTGAACCTATATCGGAATTCGGACCTAGGTTCCTTCAGCATCCATTTATCAGTCGTTATGACTCATTTTTTTCATTACAATGACTTTGTGTATCAATTTTACCCGTGCTAACCCATAATATTTGCTTCATGGTAATACATCTTGTCATTATCTATTGCGTTCTGTAGGAAAAAGTTAATCCATATGCAGTGGATTGAGGTCACGTTTTGTATCGAGGACGGTTTGGACGTGTGTGTTAGTCCTATGGAGTGTGAAGACATCCTTTAAGATATTGATATACGTTGACTTCGGTATTTTTCCTGAGTATTGGGTCCTATTTTGCAGTAATTATGGTATAGTACATTTTTTTAGGCCGTAACATTCACGATCTCTCATATTGTTACTTCCGAGTGGTCGTTATCTGTCTAATCGCTGATCGGTTAATGCAGAAACCGTGATTTACTCATCAACAGTACGTGGTTCCCATTTTAAGAAGCATGGAATTTATGGTGTCAAATTACTACTTACTACCAATTTCTGGTTAGCGATTATTTTTTTTCCTTTTTTTCTCGGCATGCCTCTCGGGTTCAGACCACACACATCGTAAGATCGAGGGTTCAATTTGGTGAGCAATCGTGGAATCAAGGCAATAGATCTGGTAATTACTATGTAATTTAGTTATCCTTGAATCGAAGGTTAGTGCTACGTAAAAAGAGGGTATATTATGAGCAGTCTGTGTGTGTTTTAATCGCTTTCCTCCGCCTTAACCAACCACTTGCTATTTTTAAAATCAATGTTTTACTGCTAGTTTCCAAGAAGAAAGTAAACGGCTCGTTATTGTGACTCGTTGTGTTTGCCATCTTTGTTAATTTTAGTGCTTGCTATTCACATTGTGTGCTATCATTCGTCATAGGAATTAAAAATAATAGATTCTGTAATAATTTTTATCTCCATTTGAGTCCCACACTTGAGAAAAAAATTAGATAGCTGTAGTAGACTCCCGAATCGATGGAAAGTGATGAGTATGATTTTTACCGTCAGCGATGTTGGTGTTAAATATCTCTTCCCCCTTAAGTTAGTCTACTTATCACGTTCTTGCTTTTTTTCTAAATACATCAGCCGTTATTTTCGAGACAAATGTTTACGCTGCGAAATAGTTCGTTTACAAGATTTCAGAATTAATTCTCGAAAATTGAAGATACTCTTTCGAATTCGTCTGCTATCTCTCATTGAAATTTACTTCATTGCTGAGTTTACGTTGGTTTATTCTCTTTTTTCCATTCGCGATTTAAAATTAGTTTATATTTAACCTGCTCATCTTTCCGTCTTGATAACCTATTTCAGTAAGCTATTACTTGAAACAAGAACGTGCCGGAATGATTTGTTCCTTTTCAGAATTTTCACTCTTTATGTGCTTTCGTGGTAATTTCGGAAAGACTATGTTACCTTGCCCGTGATACATTCTTAAATGAGTGGCATCTTAGTATTGTAATCCGGGTCGTGTTATAAATAAAATTCAGAAATGAATTTGCAATTTTTATTTATTTCCGGCGTTGATTTTCTTTCGGATGCTGAGCAAAAGGTACTATTTCACTACATTGCTTGTTACTCCGTTGTTGTTTTGAAGTTTACTACTGTGATTTTCACAATGTTACTTTCTCAGTAATTCAAGTCTTTGGTTGGTTTGGATACGTACAGCACACCCCGGATTTAGCCTCAGGCGTGTTAAATATGAATATTATTGTATGAGGCTTATTAAATTTCCCTGGGCCACCTAGCACTCTGAAGAGTTTTGAATGGGGTGTCAAGATACCTTGACCCGGGTTTTGAACCCGAAACTCTTATTCAGTCGCCAAGCGTTTTAACATTTAGACTGACGTGATCCTCTTTTCACACATATTTGAATTCTGATTTTTGTTAATAGGGTGGTTTCCTATTATTTTTTTATTGCCTAAATCGAAAGACGATTACTCCTGGAGTACGTATTTCACGCTTTTAGATTTTTAAATGACGATGTCTATTTTTAGCGTTTAAATGAAAATTGAAAATTTTCGAGCGCGCGAAAAGTATGAATGAACGACTAAGTATGAATGCTGGGAAAACGCCGTTTGACGTCATTCTGGTTCCCGCTGTCGGCGTGTGAGGTGACCTTGGGGCGAGGCTTTGAGCGCTGATACGATGCTGGTTGTTAGCAGGTTGCAGAGTACCCTGCAAGCAGGTAGCGCTTGGCTTAAATTAGGATTATTAATGCCTTATCAAACGAAGGAAACTTTCCGAATTTAGGCAGTTTTAATAGGTGGTTATTAAGAGGTGTTTCCCTGAAGTCTGTGCCTCATTCATGCATTGGTAATGTCAGACGATGTTAAACTCCTATCTACTCGTATAGAAACTAGGTCCCTGTGACTTCACGTTGAGTGGCATCACATGGGCGCCAATCTGGACTTTTTCAAATGCGGTTAAAATTGACCATTGCCATTCGTCTAAACAGGGATTTTTTTAAACCAAATAATTTGTATATTATGAATACACAATAAATGGTGGGTAAGGAATCGCAATCAATGCCTTTCGTTTTCTTTGATGAAGGAAACTACCCTATTCTGATTTTTGCTCATGGCGTATGCTACATTGCATAATTTACCTCGCCGAATGCATGTGTGTGGTTGCCATTGATCTCAGTTCAATGTCACCTTCACCCTTGTCTCGATCGCTCGAAATGAATTCTGATCCATGGCCTAAAGTTTTCGCCACGAGACTCTCTCTCGGAAGTTCCTTCCTAAGTGCCTTTTATTGCCGTAAACACACCAGCCCTAGCATGTTTGCTCTCCATTAATGCGATCCGTCGAGTGTGTGCCCGGGATTATTATTTTAAACATCTTCTGTTCGATGATCGAGAACCTAATTAATGCTTCCGACGTGATAAACATAATAACGTTCCATCAATCAGGCTGCTTGCGCAGTGCTGAGTGCTAGTTTAGTGATCCATCTCTATTCGGTCAACTCAATCATCTAAGATGATAGTCGCTGACGTCTTCATTTTAGCATCTTATGATTATGTTCCACCGGGGACAAGTGAAGTATTGCAAGTGAAGTAGTGCGCCGAGCTTGTGGATGTAATTATAGGATGGCTGGTGTTTTCGACCCCCAATTTCCGTCCAACTGTAAGACTCTGATGTTTACGTATAAACCACGTATGCATCGCCGCTTTTACATTAATTACTCACAATTAGACATGATTAAATACGCTTTCTCGCTGAAATTTCACTCACTTTATAAATAATAGCAATGAGCTATAACTGCTAGGATAAGGATATACCTATATCGGTGCTCTTTTTTTTAAATTACTTACTGAATTACGCCTGGTAGGTCAAGATTAATAATTAATTGAGGGAATGAATATTGTGGATTGCCCTTCAAGCATAAACAAGTAAAGTTTTATCCCTAATGAGGCTTAATCAATCTTACGAGTGCATACAGCTCATACCCGCGTCTCATATATCTAGTACTTACAGAAGAAATGCCTTATTTGAAGCTCTCAAATTCTACGCTGAGAGCTGTCATTGTTATCTGTTAGCTAGTCAACCCAAGTATCGCAATTTGTTTTGCCTGCCAAGTTTCTGATACGGTTATAATATGTACACTGTCAACATTACAATTTTTATTCGAGAACGCATGTCGAAAGTAGTATCCTGAAATAAAAAAGACGTGATTAAAATTTTCTGTAAAGCCTAGTTTTCACTTTATCAGATATCAGTATTTATTTTTCTCCACATTCCTGAACATTGTAAAAGGGGTAGAAAATTTTCCTTATTCAATTAGCCTACACAAAACTATGGAGGGTCCGAAGCCCGTAGTGAAACAGTGAAATAAATAGTATGTACCGTGAAAAACTTAAGCACGTTAATTTCACCTTCTTCGTTCTCATCCATGCCTTCGTCTTTATCGGACGATTCTTATCCTCCTTCCAAAGTTACGAAGTTTTTTCGCTGTACCCGGAGACACTGTTCATTAAGTTCCTCTCTAGCCTTTTCTTAGTGTGCTTGCTCACGACCCTCGTCGTTAATTCTATCCTGCCGTGCAACGCTTCCTTTTCTATCGCCGTGGTTTTCCAATTGTCCTTACTCCTGCGTCCGTTTCGTAGAGAGCATACAATTTCCAAGTAATTAAATTGGTTCGTTTACTTCAGCAACAGTCGAGCTTTTTTTGTGTTAGCGTTTGTTTCTTTGTTTATGGAGACCTTCACGACTTGGGTTTTACGATTCCGTCCTCTTTATTCTGTGCTTCTTTCATTGTTTTTACAAAGCATCGACCAGTGCTTGTAACTGGTTTGAACGGGGTGTTTAAGTCAGATTTAGAAGGAAGGATCTGTATTGAGAGACGAGGAAGAAAGAGGGCAGTTTTTTGCCTGGGAAGAAGTAGATCGACCTACAATCATTTTTGGAGGGTGTAATTCAGGTTTAATTAAAATCTACCATAAATGGTCATATTTTAAAGGCTCTAAAGCTATTATTATTATTTTTCTGTAATGGGCTTATTGCTTCTTTGTGGTGAGAATATGCTGTTGGTGCTTGCTGGGTTGAATTTTATAGTGGACGAGTCTTTTTTGATGGAGTTATATGTGTTATTTTCGTAGTTCTATGACCCAAATTTTTACATCATGAAGTGGTTCCATTTGCCAACACTGAAATATCCAAATTATCCTGAAATATTCTGGAATTTGAATAAATGCTCAGAAATTGCTTGAGTATCGATCCACATTTAAATTCGCATATATTATTTATTCCTCAACTGAGATGGTGATTTTTTTTACTGTGTGTAGATATATTTTGGAGTCAAATGCCACTTGAAATATGTCAGAAAGCCTTTGATGTTGGCTGGTTGGTTTCCATTTCGAAGGATCGTGTCGCATGTACACATGCGAAACGAACTTTGGGTGGATATATTTTGAGTGGCTTGGATTTTTAATCATTGGCGGACGTAGTTACATTCTTGCATTCATGCAGTCTGTTTTTAGTCGTATTTTCATTGATGTAATAAATTTATGGTAATCTTTTTCGTCATTCTGCGAGGAACTGGTGCTACCGTGATGATTTACGAATAGATGACCTGAATTATGTTATCTAGTCACCTTTTTTAATTCGTATTTTGTCGTGGGATTTTTAAATGTGTTATCACCCGGTAATTATTATTTAGAGGAATCTGTATGGCGGCAATTATTAGAATATGTAACAATATCAACTCGTTAATGAAATTATTTTTAACACTTGTTCATTTAATATTACTATTCGTTATGAGGACCATCGGTTTTTATTTGTATGGGTGTTATGAATTAGGGAAATACACGTATTTAAACGAGTAAAGAATGAAAGAAATTTATAGGTTCAGTATACTTGCTGATATTGTCTCTTATTTTCACGTTTTTCCGTTTCCTGAGAGATGTTTCAGCGTTTAGATCAGCGACGGGTACGACGTCAGTAGAAGCAGCACATTGAACGATGCTGTTTGGCTACAAGCCATCCGCTCATTCGCTGTGTATTTCGTGTCTGTCGATAGAGCTGGAATTAGGTCACAGGTGAGAACTGAAAAAATTAAAAAGAAAATTGAGTTTGACCACTACAGAAATTATTTTTTCCCCTATTGCATTCCAAATTTATACGATTTCTTAGGAAATTGATTGGTTCCGTCCATCGGAATTGCTATTTCGCTAAATGAATTAGGTTTCAAAGTAATTTTACTTTAATTGCTAAATTAAATTTAGTTTTATTGAACAGCTACCGGCCATTGATTCAATCATTTCGGCTTCAGGACGTGATATTGCATTCGCAGTTATTACCTCCGTCATGATTCTACAGTTTTCCATCGGTTTTGCTAATTTGGGCGAATGTAACTGCTGTTAGCAGTTCTTCCGAAATATTATTCGTATTTTTATTAAAATACATTTATCCCTGGCCTAGGAAAAAAAAAGATTTTTTGAAAATGGAAGCGGTTAAAAATATATCCCAGGGACACGGGCAATGTATTTGGCTTATTGCTTCTTTGTTGTGAGCATATGCTGTTGGTGCTTGCTGGATTGAATTTTCTAGTGGATGAGTCTTTTTTGATAGTGTTATATATGTCATTTTCGCAGTTCCTTGACCCAAATTTTTACATCTTGATGTGATTCCGGAAGTAAGTCTCCTTTTTAGACGTGAGCGGATCAAATGAAGTACTCTTTACGCCCCAGCGAAGGGGATTGCGAAACCTGACCTATTTCAGTTCTCTTTGGAAAGAGGATGCAATTTTTTATGCTTCTCCTGTACAGCATTTTTTCTGGAGACTGCTCAGTGCTCCCTCGCCGTAGAAATAGTTTTTAAAAAATGTGTACCGCATGCATGTCCTGATAACATTTAATTATTACTAATTAACGGGAGTTACTCGGTTTTTTCCCCACGGTACAAGGGTAAAAAAATGAAGCTATATTTTATACTATGAGATTTGGCCATAAGCCGTTTTTTTGTTTAGGTTTTTTATTGATCGCAAAAGGACATTAAATGGACTTAAGAGATGTACAGAGAGATGGAGATGTCTACGAAATGAATATATTCCCCTACTTTTGAAATGAAATGTCAATTATGGATGATATATCCCCATTTGAAATCGTAACATAACCAAACAACATTGATTTACCCCTCATGCCTATATTTTAGAGGCTAAACCTAATGATTGACAAGGATGTCTTTACTGCAGGGCATTTTTTTTACCTGGTTATGAGTTGCCGCATATTTTGCATCACTCATGAGTGACTTAACCGTGGTATTACATGGATCTACTACACACAACCAAGAGGGATATACGTCGTGCTGATCCCCAAGTCCCTTGCCGCGGGTGCAGCAATCACTGCACCCATGGCACTGCGCCAGGAAGATCTTCCCCTGGAATATGGTTCGTTCTCACGTGCGTAAACTAGGCAGGAGGGCCATCCGCCGAATCCCGGAGAGGATTGTCGGACCAGTACGGCCTCACTCTGGGTCGTTTTCATTGTTTTATTTTGCGGCCCTTCCCTGCGCTCTCGCCGTTGTTTTTTGGGAACGAGTACCTAATTACCTTTCTCCTTTATTCCGACCTCTTTTTGACCTTCCCTCACTCTCTTTCAGCTACACCTCTTACGTCCGTACCCTTTTTAGGATATGTTTTATCTTTCCATATTAATTTCCATTTTCCACTTCTCTTCATCTTCTTTTATTTCGTTCGTTGGTATTACCTTCAGTTAATTTTATCGTTTCTCTTTATCATTTTTCTCTGTTTCAAATGTATTTAGTTTGTTGCCGATTATGTAGATGGTTACAAATTTCCCTTTCTGTTCAAATTTCGATTTTCCATTTCTTCATCTTCTTTGCGTTTCGTTCGTTGGTTTTACCTTATTTTATCTTGTTTCCTTTCTCTTTCTTCCTTTCCTTTCTTTGTAATGAATGTTATGTATTGCCTATTTTATATGTGGATAAAAAATTCACTTTCTTGTATTCCACACAAATGTTATCTAATTCCTAACCAGATGTAGCCTATTCCTGTCATTTGGAAGAGGTACCATTTAGGATTCCTTTTTTATTTCTCAAAATAATTACAAGAGGTCGTAACCGAGAGTTTTAAGTAATTTGTTCTAAGAAGGGCAAATTATATTTTACTAGTCATGTCTGAAAATTTTCTAGTAAACTCGAAAGGCCTTTGAAATTATTCTTCACTTCTTCCTGCCTTTTCAAGTCTAACTATACGGTTTCTCAATTCTCTTTTAAATTAATTCTTCTCCTCACTTTTCTTCTTTCATGTGGTTTGCTTACCTATTTATTAATATCTTCGTTTTATCTCCTCTCTACATCTACTGTCCATCTGCAGACCCAGCGAGGGGCAGGAGGCGGCAGCTGCCCCCCCCCCCCTTGAAGCAAAAATCGCTAAAGTCTATTAGGAAAATCAGACTGGATTGAATCGAAATTTTTAACTATAATATTAGTTTAAGACAGGTAACTAAAATGTTTTTTGAGCAAATAATTTTAAATATTAATAAAGCGCTGTTGTAATTGTCTTAAAATGTTGGTTTCATTCACCTTTTTCATGATAAAATGTAAAATATTACTACTTGAACGACCATGGCTAGCCCCACCTCTCTAGTTTTGATCCTGGGTACGCTCTTGCTCCTGTCTAATCTGTCTTTCTCTCCATCCTACCCCCATTTCTTCCTTGCCTCTCTTCCTCTGTTCGCTTCCATGTTTCTCGTGTTCCTTCCTTAATCCATTTCAACTCTATCTCCCCTCGCATCCAAATCCTCTCCCCTTCCTCCGTGTCATCCCTCCCCCTCACCCGTACATCCTCGTGCCCCGGTTGTTCACCCAACCGCCCATTCGCCCGAACCTGTCAGTGATTCGCGGTGGAGTCATTTCGCCCGTCCTCCCGCAGACGTTTTAAATGTGTACCCATTGTTCTCTCGGCATCCTTTAACACGAGACTTGGCTTTTCCCACACCGGCGGCATTAGCTGCTAGCTAGGCTCGCGGGCGTTCATCTCTCCGCTTCATAGACTCGCCCCGCTCCCTTGATGGGTGCCTCCGGTGCTTCCGTAGGCGCGCGTGCGAGTGTTAAGCACCTTCACGAGCCAATTCGATGTGTGAATATAGCTGGGAGGTGCATATTTTAGTGTCGATTTGCCTACGTATTATTATTATTATTATTATTTTATTGTCATGGAAAATAGTAAAATATTATTAAATTAAATTATTATTATTAAATTATTACAAGTAGGCCATTGGCCTGGTGGTAACGAACATACGATGCAAAACAATTGAAAACATCACAAGAAACCCTTGTTTCCTACTTCTTCCACTGCTTTTTAAAAAAATATAAACTTTTCGGGAAGGGCTCAAATAGTTTTGCTAGTAGGTCGTTCCAGTCTCTTATGGTCCTATTTAAGAAGGAGAATTGCTTTGCAGTTGTCCTTTTCTGATCGGTACTTTATCTTGAACTGGTGTTCATTTTTTCCAACAAAGCTAGAGCGATAAACAAAGATATCATTCTGCTCAATAATTTTATTTTTAGCAGCTTCTCGGCTTATCAGTACCTATGTCTTATTGAAGATCGTGTAGCAATCGAAATACGTGTTGTAAGCTTATGAAATAAAATTAGTGTTCAGTACGATATCGCTGTATATCATTCGATATGTTGTTCCACGATATATCTCCGCAAAAAGTTGACTCTATGCTTAGAGGGGGCTTAACAATCCAAATCTGGCCCCAAATAAAGGAAAAGTATTACCGTCAGCTTTTCCCGCGTCATTTCCTTCCGTTTTGCCTTAGTCGTCGGTAAGGAATACAGGGTATTCTCCTGGGGAAACATTTTCTCGTGCTATTGTTGAATGTAGTTTATTATGGCCTATTCCTACGTAATATTTAATATTGGGCCTGGGTTAAGCTTTTTACAATCATTTTAAATTTATTTGGGGATTATTCCGGTGGTTAAATTGAAAACATGGGCACCATTTTATACTAGTCATCACGACTAGTTAGTTTTTATGGGGATTCTTGTTGTGCCAGTAACATAAATGGCGACGTAGCGCTGCTAACGGGGTGGCGAATTCGAATGCCGAAGTTAAGTACTTGTGATATGGCCGCTGTGACAATTATGATTTTTGATCTTTCTTATTTTTTGTGCCCCTCAGCAAGAATCCTTACGCGTTTTAAATATTTTGTACATAAAAGGTGGAAGTGGATGACGATAGAATCAAGCTGAAAATCCTGTAGCTCTTCTTTCTTGTAAAAATATCACCGCTTAGTATTCTCGACGAGGAAGTTATGCTCACATATTTTATTCATCCGGTCTCGGAATTTCATCTTCTTCCATTTAGGTGCTCTTGAATTACACACGGAATCGTATGTTTAATCCTATTCTTTAGACGCTTGTGAATTTGAAAAGGAAATATTGCGTCGATTCTTCCGCTCTTGAGTTTTACTTATGTGCGGAACAGTAAAGGATACTTGTACTTCTCTTGGACATTTTTAATTCTTTTAATACAAGAGCAGCTCTTAGAATGTCGTATGTTCCCAGTAATAGATTTTGTTGCGCTGAATTTAGTAATTATTGCATTTTCTCGGGCTTAAAAAAAAAAGGAGCTTCCCGCAAAGGCTATTTATGTGATTGTAAGAACGGCTACTTGACCCCTAAGAATATCCTGACCACTTGAAATCCGTCGTCCGGTTGAGTTGAAAAAAGCACTTGCGCCACCCGACTACCCCGGAGAAACATTGTGCTCTCAAGGGATTCAGAAAAGCTCGTTCCGGACAGTATTGTATTTTCTACGTTGCAAAGCGTTGGCCTGGTTTGCCGCGAATTGAGCGGATAACAAAGGAGATCGTACTACTAACTCAGGGTTCCCCCTGTAAACGGAAATGTGTAACTTTTTGTGTTTCTCTAGATTTCCTAAGGGCTAAATAAATCCGGTTCTTTGTGCATAGAGAACTTTGGAGAGGATCGGAGAAACTGCGTATGACATAAACTGATTTTATTTGCTTTTATGTACATGTCGGCCGGCCTCTGTGGCGCCGGGGTAAAGTCCCCGACTGCTAACCTAGAGGTCGCGGGTTCGAATCCCGCCTGGGTGGTTTGACCAACATCCAGGGCATGGATGTATGTGATTGTCAAACAAGTTAATTGTAAGAGAGGACTATGTAGTTCTAAATTCGCTTGTGAAATAAAGACGACATTATTATTATTATTATTATTACATGTGGGTCCCTCTTGAATTATTTTTATCGGCCAGTGATGTTATAACTCATAATAAAAGCAGCGGATGTGGAGGAATAACGAAAGCACAATATAAATCTACTTAAATGTACTAAACTTAAAATTAATCTACTTAAAATTAGGATCACAAATGAAAGGAATGGAATTTTTTATAACAAGATTCTAAATAGGTTATATTCAGAATCATTTATTGTGAGTTGCGTTCAGCAAAATCAATTAACATAAGTTAAACTCGATGCTCTCGAGCGAAGATTTTTCTGTAATTATGAAGTCATCTAAAATTTAGGTTCAAAATCATATGTTTGAAGTACAAAAAATATGATTGTTTTTTGAGTGGTTAGAACAGCTTTATTCATATACCTACTGTTGTGAAACATGCCTAATTATCGGATTAATTTTTTTTACAGTCGGCCGTCGCTTTTCAGAGCTACCTAAATTTGCTTATCAAGCTCCATTCCTTTTTTCTGTTAGTGACAGGATATTCAAGAACGTCGGTCTGTGAGATGAAAAGCATGCGTGTTTTCAGTTTTCATCCAATCCAGTGCCTGACATGTAAAATGTACTTCTTGAAAACTCGTTACCAAGGACTGCAAAATCAATTCTGATAAAATTGTAGCGAATGCTTTTGAGCCTTTCCAAATTCATGATTTCATTTATCCGGAGCCGTTCAAATTCCCGAATGCTCTATTCATTTTCAAGAAAATTTTAAGTCTAATTAGCGTCGTCGTCAGGCATGTGCCAAAGCTATCGCAACTGCACGCGGTCACGTGAATGAATAAACGCCTGAGCTTTCAGTGCATGTAATTACGATCCTGCTTTTCGAATTGCTTCGTCTTGCGTAATCAATAGATCTACCTGTATACTTTTGCGCGCAATGGAGTATACTTCTTGAATAATCCTAGAGATTTTTCGCCTCACTCAACTCGTGATTAAATCTCTTGATGCTCTATTGCGCGCTGTGTTTCGAGATAAATTTCTCAGAACCACCGCTGGAGGAGGTGGAAGCTTGTATTCGTATCGTCGCCTGTCTTTGCCGACGTTGACGGACTTTGAAGACGCCCGCGTAGCCTATCTTGAAGCCCTGGTGGTTGTGAAAAGGAAGTTTATATTTGTGACTTTTGCTAATAGATGAATAAGAAGATAAGTACGGAAGTAGTTATAATGTAACAATGTTAGACCTTTACGTTTCTTCCGCAATATATATTAAAAATTAAAGAAATAAGTTTTTTCAAGGTTATTGTTTTTTTCACATAAAATATCCTGAGGCCCGTATTACCAGCGCTGATATTCATCTTACTAATGCAGACTTACATAAGATAAAAATTATTTTTCTAAAAAATTAACTAAATTAACCAAAAATTGCCGTAACTGATGTAAGACATGCCAGAAAAACGTTTATTATTAATGTCAGTTGCTAATAATTAATAAAAAAGAGTTATATTAATAATATAAAATTTGGGTACATTTACCCACCTTTGCCTTTACACTCTTTGAATAATCCTAGAGCCTTTTCGCCTGACTTAACTCGTGATTGCATCCCTTGATGCCCCATCGCGCGTTGCATTTCGAGATAAATTTCTCAGAACCGCCACTGGAGGTGGTGGGAGCGAATATTCGGGTCGTCGCCTGTCTTTGCCGTCGTGGGTCGGTCTTTCCAGACGCCCGCGTCGCCTACCTTGAAGACGTGAGCTCACTTGAAGTTTGCCGTTTTATTTTGATCGCATGATGCACGCGGGGGGTTGAGCGGGTCGTCTATACGTATAGCACCTGCTGTATCGCCCAGGCTTAAAGCCTTCTGGAGTGCTCTCTGAGTGTGCTCCGCGTGGAAAATCCCATCTTCCGCGCCCCCTTGGATTAGTGCACCCTTCGATGGGCAGTATGGAGCTCTTTGGAAGCGTTCGGGTGAAGCGAGTGACGATGATCAGTTCACCGTTTCTTTCTAGGGTGGGAATTTAAAGAATGTGAGGTGACGTGTGGTACCAAGATAAAAAAAATAGAGTTACATCTACGTAATACACTGCGAGCCACCTCTAGGGTTTTTGGCAGGGGGTGATGAATCACCAACATGCAGCATGCAAGAGAACCGCCTCATGCAAACCGCACGGTCATAAATATACCACGCATACCAGTAAAATATACTTTCTTATTCATGCAAAGACAAAACTTGCTGATGGTTATTAATTTCTATAGCAAAGCCATGCATAGTTAGAAGCATTAGACCATAACCATCAGAACCATAGCAAGATTGAAATGTTAGGTACCCAAGTTAGTTACGTTTCATGTGAAGAAATTCTCGGTGACACTAAAAGTACTCGATTTTTGTGAAGACTTTACGTTCTTGGGTCGTCATAAATTGAGAAGAAATTTGGTGAGTTTAGATTTAGGTATTTATTCGCATATTTGGTGGTCTTAATTTGGTGGCTCTGATATCATTGGGGCTTTAAGTTAACTTCAAATATGATATATGATGATATGAGGGAGAGTTCAAAGGGTTTCTGGGTTGAGGATTTCGGTTGTAATTAGGTTCTGTGAGTTACCATCGACCATGAAAGTTAGTTAAGTAGCCAAAATTAAAGATGATATGTCTATAAAACCTTAGATAAGTAAAAGTGGCTGAAGATGGAATAATTAATTGCACATGAATTTGCAGAGTAAGTATTCGATTTCATGCCTATAAGATGTGTACTTTTTATAATTCTTGGTTATCAAATTTTGCAAAATTTTTCATTGCTACGGATAGGCGTTATTAAATGAGAGAGATTCTCGGATTTGTGGTGAACGTTAACTTGACGCAGTGGGTTAGGTGGAGGAGTGAAGTGGGGTGTTTGAGGAATTGTTTGGATGAATTGAAACGGACAGGTTTCAAACAAGTGAGCGTTCTGCGTTGTTTCGGTAGATGGCGTGTGAGAGAGAGAGAGAGGGAAGGGCGCGAGCGAGTAATTTCATTAGCGGAGCTGCTACTCTGAGATGAAGAGGTGGAAGAAACTGTTACACGAGCGAATCGGAGATGGGGATGCTGGAGGTGTTTCGTTGTTCTCGTTCACGGCTCCAGTGGAAGGTTGAGAGGAGGAGGTAGAAGAGGATGAGTAGTTGATGAGGAGAAGGGGATGTGATGATTGGTTGCCCCAGGACGGACGTGTTTTCGGATGAAGGGAAAGTCATTCTCAAATATGCTGCTTGCTCCTTTCATATAGGTGATCCATTGCCGGAATCATTTTCGCCTGCAAAAATGTGCCGTTTGTAATTGCGAGGAAATCATTGTTTCGGCCCAAGGGCTTACCCGGGATCTTAACTGGGGGGGGGGGGGCAAGCCATGGTCTAGGGGGGGAGGAGGCAAGCCAAGTAGTGACATTTTAGCATGGAAAAGGTTAATGAAACCAACATTCTAAGAAAATTATAACAGCGCTTTATTAGTTTATGAGATTATTTCCTTGAAAAAATAGTTTTATTCTTGTTACAAATTTATGCTAATACATATTCGTGGGTTTAAAGAAAATTTGTGGAATACTTTTTTTTTGTCAATTCAATACTGGTTTTTCTTGAAGGCTTTTGCGGTTTTTGCTTCTTTACTTCCTTTTCATTATCGGAGTAAAAATATTCCTCCGCAAATGCTAGTCATCACGTGTGATGTTCATGTAGTTCAGTTCAAGTAATTTTTATCAGGTAAAACACCCACTGATAGTGCTTCCGCGATAATTTTTTAAATCACTTTTTTCTCATTTCGTATCCTTTCATGTGTAATGGTCACTGTATTCTTTCCTCATCGTCAATGTTAAACTATAGATAAGGCCTTACCAAAATGTTAGTAATCACGTAAGATGTTCATGTAATTCAATTGAGGTAATTTTATTTGTTAAATACCAACTGATAGCGCGCGCGTTAATCGTTTTTTAAAATTTTTTCATGTCATATCCATTCATTTCTATTGTCACCATATCCTTATCTTATTGTCGTTGAAAAACTATTTATAGGACTCTGGAATTCGCTAATGAGGCACTCTTTTATTCCTCAATGTCCCGTTCAGCATACAATGGTTTAAAAAGGTTGAGAGGACAACAAACGGCTATGAGGGTCCTCAAGGTCCTTTACGAGTCTCTTTCACTCCATTCAAACGCCCTGATCCCAATGTCTTTTGCCAACCGTTGTCCTTTTGACAATACCCTTAAAGCCTCTTAAGGCCCCCCCAAATGCCTTTTCCCTTTTGTTGGCATTGTCGACCTGAGTTTAGTGCCCTAGTCGTCAGCCCGGCGAATCTACTTCAAAACACATCATCAGGGGCGTGGGCAATGCTTGGACTTGTGTTACCTTCATAACCCCGGCCCTGCCGCTTGGGTGTCCCACTAACAAAGGGGGAGCAAGGCTTTGTTTTCGGGACGGCAAGTTTCTGGTGCCAGTGAGGTACAGCGGTGGCCTTAGTTTTTACAAGTGTAGCGCCGGGGTAAGCTTCTCTGCGCAAGCGAGGCATAGACAATGAAAGCCGCGGAGGAATCAAGTATAGAGGCCTTCGAATTGTGGTGCTACAGAAGAATGATGATGAGCAAATAGATCGACCGAGTAAGAAGAAAAGCGTCATGAATGAAAAAAGGCAGAACAACTTCATAGGTCATATATTGTGACGTGATGACTTGATGAAGTTAATCGTTGAGGGAAATGTAGATGGCAAGATCGTAAATGGAAGATCTCGATTGAATTATATGGAACAGGTAAAAAATGACGTGAAAGAGAAGAAATACGTAGGTGTGAAAAGATTAACTGATAGAAGAATTGAGTGAAGATTTGCGTTTAACCAATCTATGGATTGTCGACCATTGATGATATTGATGATGAGCGCTGTTTATGGTGAAAAGTGATGGTTATCATAGGAAAAGTACGAGATTATTTGTGCGCACGTCGCGTGTTTTTTGTTTTCGCGACGTGTTCTTGCATCTTATGTATCATTATGCTTCGCCTACACCATTATTGTATGTACATTCCGGCGGGTGATTCTTATTGCGCTCGCTAAGCAAAAATATGAAATTATGCGTGAATGTTGCTCTAATTAGCTTGCCCTGTGCCTTTGTAAAAGATTATCTTTTCTCCTACTATGGTGACACACTTTTTCTGAAGGAGTATTATTATCCTTAGCCCGTACCAAGGTGTTAATTATGAAAACAAAATTGGACGAGTTATGTATGCACACATTAAAATATTCCCTCTTCTTCTAGAGAGAGCATCCTTTCTTTTGACTCCATGAAAAAATATATATGAAGCGGATACCAGCATGCACACACCGCACTTAGAATTAGAAACGTGTTATTTAATAGGTATGTTAATATGTATAAATATAATATTTTTTTAAAACTCACTTTTCTTACTTGCTAATTAATTTTGCACTGTTTTTATGTTATTTTATGCTTCTCAATGCATCGTTTTTTTATGAGAAAAGGAAATTTTTATTCTTCGTTGATTCCATAGTTTACCGTTGGTGGTTAGGCGATTTACCGTGATCATTTTCCTCTTCTCTAAGCAGTTTTTGGATGACAGATACATATTTTCATCGTGACCTTTGTCCCGAGAGTCCCTCGCCGTTGTTCTCAAAGTTGAAACCCATCCATTGTTGGGATGCTTAATCATCCTACCATCATCGTGAGCTAGATCATGATCTCTACCCGATCTTAATCATCGCACTCTGTCCCACAATGGCTGATCCGCTCGATGGTTTTGGATGTCTCCCGCCGTGAACACTGCCCTATCTCGGTCGTGTTTCACGTCTCCCGGGGGAAGTAGGTCGCTCTGAAGATCGGAGGAGTGGAATGTTCCCTCGATCCCGAATGTTTGAGATTCGTGACCGGATTCTCTGGAGGAGAGACGCGGCACAGAGGTCCTCTCCTCGCTTCGAGCAGTGTGGGAACGCTTAGGCTACACCTGTGTCCCTCCTATTTCATGCCTGAATCTCGGCGCGGGACTTGATCGTCGTTTGCGGGTGGCAACTGCGTCAGTTTGGGGTAATTGGCGCCATTAAGGATGGGTTGCTAAGCAAAGGATGGGCAGTGTTCGTGCTCCTATGCATAAGACGACTGCGGTTCCCCACTGTGTGCCAAACATTTGTCTGTGTGTGTGAGAGAGCGGAGGTAAATATCGCACTGTGTGGAATAGCTGGGAGATCTTAAGCAAAGTTCTAATTATCATGAGGGAAGACCGTTATTGATGTACCGTAGTTGAAGTATTTTTAAGCAGAATAATTTAAAAAGTCTTGAAGTAAATTCAGTTTATAAACTACGTAGAATAATTTAAAGAGTCTTTAGTTAAGTTCTAGTCTTAAGATGTTAAGTAAAGTTCTGCATGAAGGTAAAAGCATCGGGAACGAATGTGTTGTGTTTCTGAGTTTGCTGTAAATTTCTGGGACGGCGAATATTTAGCACTCGCTTCCACAATTATTTTACTTCGTTAGTGTTAATTCAATGGACAGGCCGCTACTGTTTGTATAGTTCTCAGGCATATATCGCCAAGGATATGAATTAATTTTCCTCTGTTCGGAAATGTATGTGCATGAAATCTATTTTGTATTGATAAATATTTCGGTTGAAATACAGTATTTCGAAGATAATTTTGAACTGAACTTTTAAAAAATTATGTGAGAATGATAGTATCGTGTCATTCACATTGTGTCTGCAGTCATTTTTTGATTCTCATTCTCAGTTATTACACTTAACCACTGCCGATTCTGAGTACTGTTTTGGTATAGTTTTCTGCGTTAATATATCGCCCTTCTTGAGTGGGCATTTTCCTGCAATGGGTTTTTTCGCTGAAGGAAACTCCCTTATCCTCATGTTTTTCTCACAAACAGAAATCTTTTTTCCCCCACACAAATTTCCACTTATACTTGTTTATCTTATTTGACATTTTACCAATAGTGTATATCGCATATTTTTTATATTGTAAACTTTTATTTACAGTTTTCAAATGTTTGCATTGACGCTATCGAGGGGTTAGGTGGAAGAGGGGACTTACTAGTCTCAACCCCGCCCAAATAAAAACATCTTATTATTATTGTCACCAACAAACTTCTACACTAAATAGTTGTCAAAATATCACCATAAAAATTCATTAAATGTTAACTTTAATGCAGGTAGTTATTTATCGATTCCCACTGCCCGTTTTATGCGTTTGTATATCTCACTGAGAATGGATTACAATGAAAGGTTTTTAAGTTGTGTGACATTTCCTTGGGGTCGAAAGCGTGATGGGAAGTGAACTGAATGTGTTCTTGAGCTCTGCAGGGGGATAAAAATCGTCCCGAAGCAGTTTCGTCTGAGGCACCTGCCTTCTCCTTCCCTTATCTCTTCCCCTGGAGATAAGGGAGGTGTCTCTTTCCCACACTCATGGAACCCTCCCCTTTTAACCTTCCAATTCCTCCCTTTTGCATCCTTGCCGCTCCGAAGAGCCGCCCCGGCTGTTACACTGAATCCCCAAGTAAAGATTATTTAGATAAGGCGCCGCCCGATGGCGAACTTCGACGCCATCTCCGCTTCTCTCTCTATCCTTCCAAGATACCTTCCTTCCTTCCGCTCTTCTCACATACCCTCTACGAGTCGTTTCCCGCTATCCGTCCCATCTTTTTCTTTTCCGAGCCTTTAAAATATTCGATGGAAAAAAATGTTCCCAATGCGGAATTTGAAGTATGAATTTGAAGAACATGTCCCTCTTGGGATTTCAGAAAAGGGAGACCGTGGTGTGCGAATTCGTCATCCGTCTAGTATCAATAGATTTTAAAGTGAGCGGTTTAAGTACCGTACAAGTTCCTAGGCATAGTTTCGGTGCAGTTTTAAAATTTGTAATCAGTCACGTGTGACAATTACAAATTTTAAGAAGAAATTAAAATTTTAAAAGCGAAAGTTATGTTATTTTTGGAATTATTTTCAAAAATTTTAGTTTTAAAATAGCGTTTAGATTTATTATTATTCGTATAATATTTATTATAACCTAGTTTATTATAAAATAGTTTATAATTAATTATATTATTATATTTAGCATATACTAGTTGTGAATGTATTTCGGCTATAATTAGTTGGTGAAGCAATGGTATTGTGTTTGTGGGTTAGTTTTGGCGTTCCCATGACGTTTTAGGCATAGGCACCTTGTTTCAGAATATCGGGTAACGATAAACGTCAGGTATTGGTACCTAGTCTTATTGTTAGTTACATTAGTTGAACTTCAGCAATTTAAGGGAGACATAACCTAAATATTATTATTACTGGTGACACTCTTACAATTTCTGGTTAGACACGCGAGAAGTGCGAAGCGAAGTTTTATTTCCCTAGAGAGGAAATACTTATTCAACAGTAAACATAATTGGGTCTTTTTGTTGATTATTATGACGTTCAGGACGCCAGGACGTTCAGGACGTGGCCAATCTATAATTTAAGAAATTTCATTGTATAAATCATTTAAGAGGGACTTCATAGAAATTTTACCACTCGTTTTAATGTTTTAACTACGGTTTTACAATTATTTTACTTCGTTAGCGTCAATGCAATGGACAGGCTGTTACTGCTTGCGTAGTCCTCAGGCATTTATCGCCGAGGGTATGAATTATATTTCCTCTGTTCGGAAATATAAGTGTATGGAATATATTTTGTATTGATAAATATTTCTGTTGAAATACATTATTTCGAAGATCGTTGGCGATATCTTCCTGAAATTTTGTAAAATTATGTGTGAATGACATGGTATTGTTTATGGTATTGTTATTGTCATTGAATTTGTTCGAATACAATAGAAAAAAGCATAGCGGTGTCAAGAAAAGCGACGCCAAGCTTGGGTTTTCTTTAGACCGGATAGTCACAGCTCGTTTCACCAGTAATACTCCAATTGAAAAAGTGCAGTATTATTAGGATGACTTTTGTGCTTAGATAACCTCTTCATCAGAGCTTTGGGGTAAGTGAAATTCATGAAGGGAATGTGGAAAGGTAGGTTTTATGCTGAACTGAATAAATAAATTGAATCGGGAGTGTATATGTGAGTATTGGTGTGCCTGATAAATTATTCTCCACATTAAGAAATATATAAATGGTCGACTAAGTTTGGGATGTTGAAGAAATTTTTTGGGCCGATGAGGAGGAAAAGTAACATTAGAGCAGGTAATCTTACGCCCAGGTATGTGGATGCCAGAGTAATCCAAAAAGAGGGAAATTTGGAATTTAAGATTTTTTTTAGATTTACAACTTGATTTAAGATTTTTAAATTTAACATTAAAAGATTTGAGATAACAGAGCTAGGTGTGATCGTTACTTTATCTCGGGAAATAACAAGCATATTTATTTATTTATTTATTCATTCCTGTACCACCGGAAACAGCATCATTAACTTTTTACTTCGGGGTTTTAACTAGATAATTAAAGTCGCACGACATCCATTACCTGTATTGGGGAAACCTATGCAGGCGGGACTCAAACTCGCGACCTCATGTGTGGCATGCAAGGACTTTACCTCGCTACCACCGAAGCCTGTATTTTAGGAACCTATTCCTTCTTTCCTTTTTTCGTTAACCCTTTTAAACTGTAAGGGCTTTAGTTAATGCACCGAACCTTTCTTTAATTTTCCTCACTTCTTTTAATCCTATTTTTTCCGTATCCTCTTGTTGTGGATGACATCCTTATCTCCCAACCACACCCGCTCCTCTGATGGCCCGCAACCCATCCTTGCTTTCCTTCCCAAGGCCTTTTCCTCTCCTCGACAGCCTTCACAATGCAAACTTCTTCACCGTGAAAACGGTCTTCCTTTGTGATCCAAAGAGGTTCGTTTGAATACGGGACATCCTAAAAAATAGTCCTCTCCCTGACGGCTTGGGGTTGGGAGGCGATGCGGAGAATTTTTTCATCGAGCCACGGATTTTCTTCCTCCGTGATAAGCAGACTCCGTTGGAATTTTGTGTCTCATACCCTCACATTTACTTTACAGGTACTTTCTAGTCTTATCTTATTTCGGAATCAGAATCTGTGAGGTTGAAGGGAAGCTTATTTGAGTCTCGAGAATACAGGGTGGTTTTCTTTACGCACTGGATTTAGGGGCGGATTTAGGGGGTGGGGGTTCACAGAGGTTATGATCCCCCCCTAATATTATCAAATGTTTTTAAAATTTGTCAGTTCAACAGTTTTTGTACCCTTTTAAAGGAGTATAGGGAGTGTATATACAATGCATGGCTACAAGTCCCAAACGTGAGAGAAGTTTTGAGTTGTATTTATCGTGAAACTCCCTATCTTTTGCGGGATATTCCATACTCTCCGGACTCAGTTCATGAAGTATTTGATGCTGAATACCTCCCTTCTGAAATCTTGACTTTGTGGGCGAATTATCGGTTGCCCAAGTTCGTTATAAGATCAGCTTCATCATCTCGGAATGGCCAATGGACAAAAATAGAACTCAATACAAATATTTTTTTTACTTTTACTTATATATTTTTTTAAGGTTTTAATCACAGCCTTGATATTCGGTGTATTATCACCTCCATGTTAGATTTGGATTGATTTTGATTTTTAAACTTCGAAGTCTTTGAATTTTTGGTATAAATGAACGGAAGAAGCTGGGTAAAATCTTTGCATATTACTTCTGGAAGTTACCAGTTCGATTCCGGCCTGTGAATGTTTTCTCCTCCTTAGAAATAAGTTATTATCATCTGCGTGGCGTAATGAGTCTGAATAAGTGAGTCTGAGCTATCGAAGCATTTTTCTGTTCGCAATAAGTATAAGTGTTTCATAACTTGATTGCTTAATATCCTTGTAGAATAAGTAGTGATATGAATGAAGGATCAGAGAAAGGAACAATTTACCCATGTTGTATATACATGAGTTGCTAACTTCGTTGAGGCTCGTTCGTGGTTGTAGATGACCAGCAAACATTTATAGACCGAATGGAACGTTACTTGCACCATTAGAGCTTCAAGACCCAGATCCATAAGCGACAACTGTGCAATTACCTTTTAACATTTTCCTCCGTGATATGCGGGCTCCGTTGAAATTTTGTGTTTTAAAGTAAGGGGAAAAATTTTCACTATCACCGCAAATATTTTTCAATTACTAAGTCTCTGCTCTTACATTTATTCTGAAAATACATATGTGCTCCTTGATTCTGTTACCATAATTACTGGTTGTGCATTTCTCTGTTGTTGATTCATAGTTGTGTTATCAATATCCCACATAATGGAAGCTCCTTTAATATTCTTAACATAATGGACCGTTCATGCCGGTGAAATCTTGTTTTAATTGGTTTCTGGTGTGTAGAAACATTTTGTTTGTTTATTGGGCTGCAACCTTCTACTGTCAAGAATTATTTTCTGTAAAGTACGCAGAATCTATCTCGCATTTACATCCAATTTGTAAATGTCTTGGAGAATGAAATGGACCGCATTACATTTTACCTTCTAGCCACTTCCTCCTCACCCTGTAACTGTTCAAATACCTTTATCTTTCGTTCCTTTTATATCGTTTTTAGGAGTAGAGCTTCTATCCACTCCGGTGATAACTTTTATGCTGGGAATCTAATCTCGTTCGTATTTACCACCTATCGTCTTTATCACTTCTGCTCTGTGTGCTCTGATAAAATTTTGTTGGCCATTGCATCAGTGAATGCGTAACTTTGTGCTCCACGTTGCAGTTTCTCTGGGAGAGACTGCAAGTTACTAGCTTTTCGTGCTTAATGCCCGTATTTTATTCTCTGGGGGATTAAACTTAATTCTCGAATGAGCATTTCCTCTGGGTTTTATGGCTTAATTTTAAGGCCTGATCGCGATAAGAGGTTTGCCGAATCATGCTCTCTTGCATACAAATAATTTATGCCCAATGCGCACATTAGGTGACTTGCATTATTTTAGTTCTCTTTTGTGCGATGTGATGTTGCTTTTCAATATTTACGAATACCATTTGTCAAGCATTAGCCATTGTGTGAGCAAGTTATTAAATGCATTTTTTCTTGGCAGGTTCTTTTTTGTTGTCATAAATTTTTAAGATATTTTTATACTAGCCATCATTAATTTTTTTGTATGAAGGAGCTCCAAAAGACGCATGCATCATTTATTATGAAATTTAACGTGTTCGACCTTACATTGCATCACGTAAATTTGAAATCCAAACTAATCCTAAGTCTTAGTTCTAGGAGAGCTCTCCCCTCACCTATCCAAACCGACCTTCGGTTTGAATCATTGAATGTGTGATGACCTACATTGTAATAGTAATGTATAATGTTCCGCCGCGAGTGGCAGGTTGGAGCTGATTCTTTTTTCCGTTAAAGCCTGGGCTATTTAGCCAGTACTATCAAAGCTACATTTTGGCTATAGTTCAAGTGTCAAAATAATCAGATAGTTATTATATTTATGTTTATTATTATAATTTCTACTTGTTTTAAGGTTTGTACTAGCAACAGTAGCAACTGGTCTCTCAAGGGAAGCGCTGAAAAAACCTATCATTAAGCACCAAACTACGGTTCAATCGATGACACTTGTTATAGTTATTAGGTACTGCTTTCAAACGTGAACTGGCGGAAAACCCGTGTAAACTTGGCGCAATACTGGGAAACCCCCACCTTTTATACTTTTGCTTTATATCTTTTAGCGATTCAACCCGAAGGTTGGTTTTAATAGTTGAGGGTAGAGCTCAACCCAGATTAAGACACAGGAACGCAAATTATCATACCAGTTCATTTCTCCAGGTCATCTCGCATTTGGCGAAGATTTTTGGTGGAGAATGTGCAAAGAATTCCCCAATATTTTTACTTTCGAGACTTGGGTCAGAAGCCAAGTGCTCTGCCTACCTATTGAGCTACCACGCCCTTAGAATTTCACATAACCTCTACATTTAAGGTCAAAGGGTTTTAGCCTCCTCCTCCCCATGGTATTCATATAGCCATCTCTTGAAACACGTATTATTGCTATCTCCTGACGAGTTACATTCCCCTTTTGGTGGCAATAAAGTGTTAAACCCGGGTCTTGGCGGCGAAATTTTCTAGGCGGAGTAGGGATGCAATTCGCAGAATTTGCGCGCCAGCTCTTCCGTCGTGTCGCGGTGCTCCCCCGAGGGACATAACTCGTCGCATGCGACCGCTTTGCGTCGTTTTATGTCTCCTGAATGATGGAGGAGGCCCATCGCATTCTGTGATTACGTCCCCTCACCCGCGACTCCTTCCTGTTTTAACCTCCGCCTCTTCTTTTCCACCCGACTCGGAATGAGGTTCTTTTGGTAGTCAAAGTGGAAGGCGCTCGCTCTCTCGAAAGCCCAGGTCATTTGCTCCGCGCCGTGAGCTTTCTTTCAGGCTCGCATCTCTTATGCCTCGTGTTCCCATCGCCGCCATTCCCACCCCGTCGACTCTTTCAGCCAGTGTAGTCTTACAAGGGGAGACCACGTACCTCGGTCGTGTCGGTAAGGTCGTCGTGCGTTGTACGCCGTACTTTGCTACGCCTTTTCAATTCCAAATTTTTATGGTATTCGGAATACCAAGCGCTTCTCCAAATGGGGTAGTGGTTCCAATGAATGGGCCGTGGTTTGGATGTAATTAATTATTTTTCACGCGGTACGTTTAAGATGCCATAGATTATGAATGATTAAATAATTAATCATGGATATTCATTCAGTCACTATGGGCCAAAAATCAATATGAAAAATTGTTTTTTCGCTGGCATTAAGGTTCAATAATAATATAAGAGAAATTAATTCCTTATTTATATTAATATTGGTGTTTTAAATAATGATGCAAATGTCGATAGTTACCTACGCATTGACACTATTACTTGAGCAGTAAACCTTCGAGTCGTGCTTACAAACTTTTGGCCAATTACTGTTACAAACACTCATACTTTATTCACTATGACCTAATTTCTGATTAGGTTTCCCGTCGATTGCTCTATATTATCAGGTTGAGGAAAAAGAAATCCATTATTTTGCATGTTAATGGCTGAAGTGATCGATATCTCGTAAAGTATACATCAGACGATTTCAAATTCAAGCTCGTTGTCAAGGTGACATTTCATACTAAATAATGCAGTTGCTATTTATTGTTTGGTCCATTCAATTGTTAGTTACAGGATTTTAAAAATGGAGGTCAACAACGAGAAAATTCGGTGAATTGTACATTTTTTCTTTGATAAAGGCGAAAATGCAACCCAGGCGGCTGAAATTTGTATGGTGGTTATGGTTCCCGTTCTCCAACAGCTACTTACGAGCAGTTTTGGTTTTGTCGATTCAATTCAGGAATTTTTGATGTTAAAGATGCATCTCGCACGGGCAGGCCCGTCATCGAAAGTGTCGATAAAATCACAGAAATAATCGAAGTTAACCGGTATGTTAGTAGTCCTAACATCGCCCAGAAGCTAAAGATCGACTATAATACAGTTTTACACCATTTGCACAAATTTGAATTGAAAAAGAGGCTCGATGTTTGGGTGCCACACCAATTAACACAAAAAGTGATGGATAGAATTTCCATCTGCGAAGCCTTAGGCAAACGGAATGAAAGCGACCCATTTCTTAAACGGAGGGTGACTGGGGATGAGAATTGGGTTACATACGACAATATTGTGCAAAAAGGATCGTGATCAAAGTGCGGTTTACCTGCTCAATCGGCGGTCAAACCAGGACTAACGGCCAAGAAGGTTCTGCTGTGCAGTTGGTGGCACTGGAAAGGAATCATATATCATGAGCTGTTTCCATACGGCAAAACGTTAAATTCAGATCTCTTTTGTCCATAACTGGACTTTTTGAAAATAGCGATTGACCAGGAACGGCCAGAACTGGACAACCGAAGAGGGGTTGTGTTCCATCAGGACAACGCAAGGTCACACACATCTATAGTGACTCGCCAGAAAATCCGAAAGCTTGGCTGGAAAGTTTTAATGCATCCGCCGTAATCACTTAAGCGTATTTTCCTTTATACCGATTAGATCCACCAAGGCTTTCTAATGCACACGCAGTTCACCGTAACTTTTGGCCGTAACACCGTAACCTTGCACGCTGATGAGAGGACGTCACATACTGAGAAGCCAATAGCTGAGCGTATTCGTCTGCTCAATATCGATGCGAAAACAATGCATTTTAAATATTAATTATTGCGTAAACTAAGCAACAATTAATGCCGTTAATCGAAAGTAATGGTATTTATAATACACTTTATCGAATCAAATGCATTTAAATCGTAATCCTCTCTGGTGCAAATATTCAATTAAAAAATTGCGGCTCAGTCCTTTCAATACATGGCTGGTGTAGTGGTTATTATCGTCATCTCCCATCGTGGAGACTAGGGTTCGAGGCTCCGTCATGGCTCCTCCGTATTTTGTCTTTTTCAATTTGATCGTATCAGTTTAAATTCAATTGCAGCAAGCCTAGGCCGAATGAGAAATATTTTATCGCCGCAACGTTGTTAGTGAACGCACCGCTCGAAGAAGCTGTAAGTGTTTAGAATAACACCTTATTTATTTGCATCATCTCGGAAACGACTTTTTGCTTGCTCCCTTACTAGGTGTTTGTTACGAGCGGAAACACACTTTGGTTCTTATTAAGCAATGGGAACGAGGCATTGGGTCATTACATGCACTGAGTTACCTGCATTGTAAATGTAACATTCAGTTGGGTGCGGCCCTACGTGTATCCCTGATTGCGGCGAGTCTGAAAATTTTAGTCTTAGTAATTATCTTCATTATTGAAAATTTTATATTTTAATTTTACGATCGAGTATGGGGACGAGGTAGTCTAGAGAGTAGAGCGCCCTTCTGATCGAAAGCTAAAGCCGGGTGATCCCAGATGAAGCTATCGGATATCCTTAGACATAATCCTCGAAGGGCGAGGTGACCCTGGGAACGGAACTCTTCCCCCCCTACTACCATGAATTTGAAGGAAGATTTATTTAATATGTAATTTTATTTTTTTATTTATTACCCACTTCCCCGTTAACAGCACATTGCGGCCTTTATAACGGGTTTTCAGCATTAAAAAAGCACAACACAAACATCCATGCCCTGGTTAGGGATCACCTACCCATGCGGGATTCGAACCCACGACCTACGTACTGGCGGGCGAGGACTTAACCCCGCCGCCGCCGAGGCAGGCAAAGTACTTAGGTACTTTCCGGCGAATAGACTGAGTGGATAGATCTCGGGATCGCCACCGGGTCACGAACTGCGGCAATGCCGACGCTTCGGTGGCGATCCCGAGAACTCTTATCGCTACCATGAATTTTTTCAACGCCCAAAATTTTCACGCGCTTGAGGCTAGTCAACGGTGAGCTCTACCCTCACCTATTCTCACAAGCATTCGAGTTGAATATTTGATTGAGCGAGTGAGTCAGAATATTTGTAATTCATTTTGCTTATATAGGCTGTATACAGTGGTTGGATGAACCAGGCTTACGGAAAGGAAAGGGTTTTCCTGCTCTTCCTCGAAAGTTCCCCTTCTTCTCTTGGGAGAAGGATGTCTCCCACTTGGGTAGGGAAACCGCGTCTTCCTGCGGAGCAAGCTCTTTTGGAGGAGTGGGGTGGGGGAGGAGTATATAAAGCGTTTTGGTTGGCTCCGTCTTCCTTTTTCCACGCACCCGTGTGCGGGTGGCGCGTGAAGGTTTTTTTTTTGGCATTCCTTCGGGGAAATCTTAGATTCCACTCCGCCCTCGGCGTCGTTAACTCCGCACTATATATATATATATTTCTCTCCGCGAATTCCTCCCATCCGCGCCTTATCTTCCACCCTCGACTCTTATTCATCCTCCCGACGCAAAACCGCAGCACACCGCTCTTTCCCTTTTAAAGGGTGCGCCTCGCAGAAAGGGGGCGTTCCACCTGCGTTAATGCCAGCGACGCACCCACGGCCTATATTTCGGAATTCTCACTTCGGTACTCACAATGCTAGTCACGTCGGGTGTGTGCGGACAAAATTTTCACCCGCGTTCATTTTTTAACATTATTTCGAAGGAGAGGATGTGACAGCGTTATCCTTGTAAGGGAACTTACGTGCACGGGAAAGAGAAGTCTCTGTAATTATTCTTGGTGCTTTTATTAAGGTAATGGTTGTGGAACATGTTTTTGGTGGAATATTGCTTTTTTAACACCTCAAAAGATTAATTTTACGTTAAAAAACGTCGAAATTATCGTTCTCCTCTACCAAGCTGAAATCATTTTACAAAGGCATTGACCTGGAGAACGTTGTGTGCATGGTGAATGCCTTACGTGATGTCTCTTTTCCGTATAGTAACCGTAAGAAGAATATTCTCGGGAAAGATAGGTGCATCAACGTGGATGTGACGCGAAAAAAACTTAATTTGTAGAAATTGATTCCGTAAGAAGTACTGTTTATGACATCGGGACAATTTCCTCTATGAATGCTTTCGAAAAAAGCGAACGTTGAACACGAGCTAGTGTTTGCAGAATGATTTGTCAACGGAATATCCACAACCTACCGCAGGTATCACGATCATGCAATGGCTCAACTTTAGGGGGCTGAATTCTCATGGCAGAAGACTGCTGGTCAGTTTACAGGCAGTATTTGGCATTTATAAAATCCTTTTGTGAAAGGTGTAATTTTGCGAGTAATTGACCTCTGTAAGTTGTCCGAGATCGTAATTCCTTATTTATGCTCTATTGTCTCCGCTCCATTGCTGGCCCAGCCGGAAAAACGTCACTATCGAGGATAGCCAATCATTACTTCCCAGTGAATCGCATATTTACAAGCCTATTTCTTTTCAATATCCTTTTAAGTCTGTCTACTAATTCTCTCGTCTGGAGTATTTATGTCCATACGTGGAACGCGGTAATGGAGCTGACTCTATTATTATACGTTGTAGGTACGTGAAATTATACATTGTAGATTCTTTATACTTTCGAATAGGGGAAGTTGAATTAACTTTTATACCACTTCCTTTCTAATTATTAAATTCAGTTTTTACCTGTTGTGAACTAAAATATTTGTACGCAGTATCACACATCGTCAAATTGCACGTTCAAAATCGCCGTCATATTTATTTAATTAACGACATATGCCTACGTGTATAATTTATTATGATTTCGTATTGCACTATTACTGAAAATGATCTTATTGAAATAAACACTTGCGGTTATCCAAGATTATAAAATTTATTACGACCTAGATTTTAATGTTATCACATCGTTAGAAACTATAAATGTAATGCACTACAGCTATTTTGTACCTTGAAGAATATGTAGTAACACAGAAACCTAGGTCGTAATGAATTTTATAGTCGTGGAAAATTGTGAATGCTTATTTCAATATGGAAATATTCCACTCCATCACGCTAGTATCTTTGATTTCATTTGAAAATGATCTCTATGCCGTGAAAATTTCGAGACGTTTGAATACATTTTGATCAAGTAAATTTTCATAAACGTCCTGACGCGATGGTTCGCTGTCGTTTTCGGTTCGTCCGTTGCCCTTTGTCTCCATGTCGTGTTTTCTTGTCCTCAACCCGCCGCCGTGGCAATTGTAGCGCTTCAAGAGGAAGCGGAGGCCAGAAATTCTTCTTCCTCCATTCTCTCCGCAGGCTTCCCTCCATCCTTTTAGTTTGCTGGTTTTATTGAGTGTAAAAAGACTCGCTTTCGTCGCCGCCTTTAGCGGAGGTTCTTCATCCGCCGTTGTTTGTTTACTCGCCGCTCAACTTCCACGAGAGTCGGTTTCCTTCAAGCACCACCTTTGCTGTTTCTCCTCCTTCACCTGCACAATATGACAACGAGAGACGTTTTGTTTCGGAAGAAAAGCTTTCTTCGCGTTTTTTTGCGTGAAAATTATGTAATGAGACGACATCAAAGGGAATGAGCTATTTCGCTTTATCTTTACTCGTTTGATCTTTATCAACACTCTTATCCTTGCGCCTGCAGGACTTACCACTCGCTTTATGCACTTGAAACATTATTTTTATGTCTGGCATTCAGAGGCAGTTATGGTGGTGGTCTTTGAATTAATTCGTTTTGCATCATAATATGCCCTTGTTTCTCGTTAGTTTTGTTCCTGTTTCAAGAGTGAAAGCGAGTTTGGGCTGGCATACAGCTACCCTTATTATTTTTATTAGCTGATTAATATTGTAAATGTGATTAGATGAGGCAGACACAGCGGATGTGGATTACTTGGGGAATAGTTGTTGTTAAAGAAATCCAGAAATAGGACTGAATTGAACGAAGCTTGTAGATAGGATTTTGTTTTGCCCAGGCGAGAAATGTAATCAAAGCATAGTGGCCTTCAGGTTTCATATTAAATATTTGCTATTATTAAAACAACTTCCTTCCTTTTAGTGTGTACTAAGTAAAATTCCAAAGTTGAGAAGTCTTTGACTTTGAAGTAAATTTTATGTCACTCGTGTATGTAAATTGTGGGTCATTCTGTATAGATAAGGCACGGGCATTTCATGCCGAGGGTGCATCGAAAAGTAAGGTCTCCAACGACGCCATTGACGAACGCGAGTTGCTAGGCAAAATTTAACCACAGCACTGAATTCCTTGGTTTTTTCAACCTAGTTTAGAACCACCCACGTGGCCGTAGGCCGCTCAGTCGCCGTGTAGCAGTGATTTTGGATGGAGCTCCCTCTTGGCTCGCCCGCCAGTTGCGAACTACGCTCAGTCATTCGATTTTTGAAAGAAAAAAAGATTTCTCGGATAGAAATTCGTCCTCAGTTAGCGGAAGTATATGAAGTGTATGGATATCAAAAACGCGAGGAAATGTTGCCGGGAGTTTTCTGATGGACAGGAAAACGTCCATAATGAGCAGCGGTCGGGTAGGCCGAGTTTGCCGGAGTCGGCGGCGCGGGCGGCTCGAATCGACGAGATGGTGCGCAATAACCGGAGAATAACCATTCGTGAGATAAAAGGTCTTCATCTACATCTACATAATACCCCGCAAGCCGCCTAAAAGGCGCATGGCCGGGGGTGTTGGGACACCAGCCGTTTACACACAAAAATGAAGTGCTATGTGCCGGAATCAACGGCGGCTCGAATTGACGAGATGGTGTGCAATAACCGGAGAATAACCATTCGTGAGATAAAAGGTCTTCATCTACATCTACATATAACCCCGCAAGCCGCCTAAAAGGCGTATGGCTGGGGGTGTTAGGACACCAGCCGTTTACATACAAAAATGAAGTGCTATGTAATAGTGTATATATTATTAGTGTCTTATTGAAGAGTGTGACCACTTCTACTTCTAGGTAGGTAGGAAGACTGTTAAAACCAGTCTTTCTACCTACCTAGCCTACCCACCCACTGAAACTGTGTGTGCGATAATATCTTGATGATTTTTTTTCCTCGCTGGTTTGAATATCGACTGCGCCCTATTTGGGTCATCAGCTATTCAAATGAGGGAATGAATGACTGCCGGTAATCTCCGTGATCGATAGTGTGAAGGCCACCGTTCCCTCGGTGCCGTCTCTTCTCCTTTGAAATCGGGCGCGCTACTTTGATATTATCTCTGCAACAGGTGAGCTCGCCGATTATCTAGGGCCAAAAGCTACTGAGAGATACGGAGTCTGCTCTCAATCCTGAAGGTTCACACGCTGGATTTCTTTGATGATGAACGATTAGCTAGGAAAAGTGGACCAAAAAAATACAGTTCAAAGTAAACTTCCTGGAATATTTTCTTTTTTCCGATACTTTTTATGATTAAGGTTCCAGGTTAAAATTTTATTTGAACCTAAGGGATTGCGGCAATGCTTCAAAAATCTGGAAATAAAAGGATAGCTGAATTAAAAGATGCGATGGAGATAAGGATTGAAGTTGCTGAATATTGAAAGCGTAACGATAGATCGGCATCAGCTGTACCTCAGGAGAAGACTTGCATTAAATGTAAGCTTTAGTAGGTGGGTTATCGGCTGGTTATATGGATGTTGTACATAGCTGGAAGAATTGTTCGATCCATCCTTTAGGGTTGGAATGCCAGGACAGGACAGGAAGGGGCCTTCCCGATTGTTTTCGGAAGGAAGAAAGGGAGTTTCAAGTGTGAGAAAAAGTTGTTCCTCGAAAGATGTTCTAGCGAGAAAATATATGAGCCGGGAAGGAAAAACTTTTTCGGGGATTTTCGAAAGAATGGACGTGGAGAACGGGAGAGTTGAAGCCCGAACCTGCCGGTAACTTCGGTGATTTGTGATGCTGAATGTGTTTCCACGAGCGTTATGTCACACACTGGGAAGAAAGAAGAGAAAGTAATGGTTGAAAATGAAATCTGTAATTCTTTGAAAATTCAGGAAGTTCCACTTATTGATTCAAATCTGTGGTAACGTATATATTACTTCGATTTTGCAACTCAAGGTAGATGAAAACGCTGTTTAGAACAAGTGTCTGTGTACGCAACAGTAGTTCTATGCCATATGAATGAACGTATAAAATAGTTTCAGGCTCAATTTTGTGGAAGTTTGATATATCCATGATAAAATAACACAAATGGTAATTTCCACAATTTTAATTCAAAACTGAACAACCGACCATGGTTTCAACGCATTGTATCATTTTCAAGGATGGAAAAAATACACATTGAAAATGACACAATGTGTTGAAACCATGGTTGGTTGTTGAATTTTGCATTAAAAGTGTGGAAATACTATTTGTGTTATTTTATCATGGATATGGATGAAATATGCCATGAAAAAATCATCCCAGCTAAGCAAATTTATATTTTTATGACGAATGTAATTCTTCATGGCTATTGACAATTCTACATACATCTACAGAATACCCTGCGAGCCACCTCTAGCATGAGTACCTACTTAGGGTATTTTGTAAGATCCGGGGTTTCAAGAATTTGGAGTTAACTATTTGATATTATGTATTTACTATTAAGTATTTGTTCTATTTTTTGTTTCTAAAACGATTATCATAGCCCGCGATGAACTTGCTTTTCAAAGCAGAAGTCGGTGTTAAATAAGTCCTGATTAAAATGGTGTTTTGGGTGATGGGGTGACCGGCATAACGCAACCCCTGACGATGTGCATCAGTGGCGCAGCAAGGGGGGGGGGAGGTTTGGGGGATAAACTCCCCCTCAGATCTCAGAGAAATTTTTAAGTTAAATCCACTTTATTTAATTGCATTATTATTACTTATAAAATAGTGTATGGATTTATAAAATATCGCTCAGAAAGCCGTAAAACTCACTATTTATCATAAAAATTTTCTGGGTGGGGCCCCCGCACCTCCCACTTACCCTGGCGGGTGTTCTATACCCCCAGACACCCCAGTATTAGTTCCATCTAAAACCCCTCCTAGCCGTAATTCCTAGCTGCGCCCCTGATGTGCACCATGTAACTCACTAATTGTTACACACCCACATTCGTATTATTGTCTAGTAGTTAACCTGCGCTTACGGTCTTCTCGTGGAACAATTATGAGCGATTTTCCCTCTCGGCGGAACCCTCCCTCTCGCGACGGTAGAAGTGCCGTGCAAGCGGTCACTTAGCCAGCGATTTCCTCGTCGTATTGGTTTCGGCCAGCGCACGCCGTGGAGGAGGAAGCGCAGGAAACCGTGTCGTGCTTCCTTCCGCTCGCGTGCCACTGGATACCCCTCCGCTCACGGAAGAGGCTGCCGCTTGACTCTGCGACTTTCGCAGCCCCTCGGCCCACCGATGGTTTTTCGCCCGTCACTCCCTTCCACGGTACCTTCCACCTGTTTCCGCCCCGGGGGTGGATGGGTAATCGCACGATATCCATTCTACTGCGTCGGTGACGACATTCGTGCGTTGTTCATGTCGACATGACGTGTGTTCTTCGGTGTAGCTAATCCATTCACGTCCATCAAAAGGTATTTTGATCAGTTTTTTCCAGCTCCGCTGGGTTTTCATTTTACCGCAAACCCCTGTGATCTGTCATAGGATGGCGTGTACTTTTGGGACATCCATGAATCAAGGGAGGTGGTGAAGGGTGGTTTTTGGTTGACGGAAAGTCACGAAGCACGTATTCCCTAGATTTTTCGTCAGCCAAGCAATGCGGGTACGTAGGGATCGATTGAATTCAACCTGGGTCTTGAGTGAAGTATTTGATTTGATAAGCCTGTCAATAGGTATACTACGATACAATGCGATACTTCAAATATGTTGTAATTTCTTTTTGAAATGAATAAAGTATTCCGTCATCCTTATTTGAATTTATAAAGTCGTTTATAAGATATTCTTTGAGTTATTCTCAAATTAATTTTGTAAAATGGCAGGTGGCCGATCGTTGAAACTTATTGTTTTGTGACGTTTACATTGAATCGGTCATGTATCACTTCATTTCATTCGCAAACAATGATATTGGAAACGAGTCCTCCTTGTGTAATCTCGTCTGCCTGGAAAGGGAGTCGTAATGGGGCTTCACCGAAGCCAACCGGCAAAGCAAACAGATGCCTCAGTTCCCTTATGACTCTTGACGAAAGGAAAAAAAGGAATTTCCAGGTGAAATAATAGGAGCTATGCCACCACTTCGGTTCTCTTTGCATGGGAAACCTTTTGGAAATCAAATATTGACGACTAAAATGTAATGGGTGCCTATTGTAACCTCATGCAAGAAAACCCCTACTCACCCCGATAAAGAGTGACCATGCTTTGTGTTCTAAGTGAAGAACGAGCAGGTATTTCTGATTTCTGACTTGAACTGCTTAATCCAGGAGAGGGTGCGCGGTGAAATGTAACATTAGAAGGCGCTTGGGGTGTCATCGACACCCCGAAGAAAGTATTTTTTTCTCCTTCGTTGGAATGGTATAGTTATGCTGTGATCTTTTTTAAATAGGTCCACCGAATTAAATTGATAATAATAATTATTCTAATTAAATAAAGAAGAACCATGGGGTGACATAAACCCTGTGCGTCCTTTCCGTGTTAACCTTATGAAGAAGACGTTATGTCATAGGATGATGTGGTAGTTATACATAAAAGGAATGTTTACTTTTGGTCGATTTAAGACAAAAAAGATAACTTGTATGCCACTAGATTTATTAAACACGGTCCGGCTACTAATTGAATTAACGTCACATTCTTTAGACCCTTTGTATTATTTAATCTTGGTCTTGCTTTAAAATAATTGTTTTTAACAGCAAAGCCTAGGATTTATATAAACCTAAAATCACATCGATTTTTCTCACCCCTTTCTGCGTCTGCGATCACGCTTACGACCCTCATTACAGTGCTTTAGAGCGAAAATTGAAAGCAGCTGCGTTTTTTTATACGAACGCTTTACTGACACTTGTGTGTATCGGAGAAACTGGGTATAATTGATTTTTCTTTCCTTGACGTGTCCGACGTGAGGTAGAAAATTTCCTTTTGAATTCATCTCCGTTCTGGTAATTTGCAGAAAAAGTATACCGTGCGGCTTAAGCCGTTGCCGTAAAAATTGATCTCCTTTCCTCCTCTTAAAGCTGCAAAAAATATTGAATGTCTGAAACTTTCTCTTGGTGATTCAACATTCCATGAGCAGCTAATAATCCGGGTGGATGGAATATTTTTTTAAAGTTATCATACACAACGATCCCCTCTCCATCCAACTTCACCTCACACAATCCCCAAGTATCTACCCAATGTAAGAATTACGATTCGCGTAATCGATTGTTCCGCGGGAAATAAAAAAAGAGAAAGGAATAAGGATGGGTTTTGCTCATTCCGTGGGGATGAACTATGGAAATTCCTCATGAATATAAAAGGTCCTGCGGAATTATCATTTTCACTTTCCGGTCCCTACGCGGGGTTATCCTCGCGGTACGGCGGGTAGCGGTTCGGAAGGAAAATTTCTGCGCGGATTATTCTCGGGTTCCGTACGCGTAAACCCCTCCTGCCGCCTCAGAGTTTTGTATCGACCGTAACAAATCCCCCTGATAAACATACCTCACGGCGGAATGGATTCCTCAACCCTCACTCCCACTCCATGTTTATTGCCGCCTCTTTCCATCGGAGATTTTTGGACGCTTTTGGAGGAGGAAGGGCTGGGAGTGGATTACGCGGCTCTTGGACCTTTTGGTCGGAGGAAATGGGGTGAGTAGGCATCGTGCCTTCAGAGTCCCAGCGATGCAAATTAGGTCCCGCGGCAAACCCTGTCATATTTTAAGGGAAAAGTGCCATCTTCTTCCATTTTATGTGTGGTGTGCTCTTATGTCTGCTGTGGAGTATACTTCTTTTAAGGACCGTGGTATACCTCTTTTGATATTCAGGATAGTTTTAGGGTGGTTGTGGAATATAGCAAGTATCAATTCTGCATAGTATACTACTTTTAAGGACCATGGTATGTCCGTTTGTGATATTCAGGAAAATTTTAGGTTGATTGCAGAATATAGTAAATGCTATAGTAAGCTGGTATGTGTACTTGATCTTCAGTAGCATTTTAGGATTTTTGAAAGGCACACAAAATTTCCTAAGGACGTTTGGTATATCTTTTTGTGATATTCAGGAAAATTTAGGTTGATTTTAGATTATAATAATTATTATCAGCTGGTTTGCCTACTTGATCTCCAGGAATATTTTAGGGTCTATGAAAGACACATAAAATTTCCTTTTGTGATTTTTTTGGGCCGGTGCAGGATGCAGAAAATGATTCAAATTCGATATCGGTGGGATATTTTTAAGGCCTATGAAGAATTCAGAAGAAAATACTCCGAGCAAGATCGATAAATGAGTGTCTTTTGAACTGCTCTGAAAATCAGAGATTCGATGATAAAAAGAAGATTGCACTATTTGCTCAAATGTTTGGGCGCTTTAAAGGATTGGGTGGAAATAGAAATTACATATAGTGTGCTTATGGCAATATTTGAAATAAAGGGTAATCAAGAAAATCACCAGAGCTTAAAAATAGACCTAAGTTGAAAAGTGTGGAACTTCATTGTTTCACTAGTCGGAACTCACATTTTCGCTTTTATTTCTTTAGCTTATGCCTTATAAGTTACCTATTGAAAGGAGGTTTTCGTTATTTTTTTAATGATAGGAATGGCTTATTCATTTAATTTTAATACGGCGGACCAAGTTTTTGTTTTTGCGCTTGAATTATTTATAGTGTACGCCTTTGATCTCATTTGGTTATTTCTGGTGAAGAAGGCAACCTTATTTTCCGCGTTTCTCCCATTTCTTTAAAGAATTTCCCCGTTCCTCCCGTTTCTTGGCAACCTGGTTTTTCTTCGTTTTGCTATCGCCGTTTTGCCGTTGGATTTTGTCAGGCTTATTGTAATGGTTTCGTTATTAATATTACTTTACGATCAAAGCGTATCTCGTTCGAAACTTGGCTTTTCTATTTATATCTTATTCGATTCATCGAGAGGAGTGAATTTTTTTTCGTCTACTTTGCAGGACGCTCTAAAAGCTTACAAAGTAAGGAAGTGACGCGAAATGGCGTGAAATAAATAAAAAATGGAAGCAAAAATTCGAGGAGCAAATCACACGGATAAATTGAGAACACGGTCTCAATATTCTTCGATATTTCGGCCGCAGTTGCGGTTTTATTTTTGGAGCAGTACACTTATTAATTCATTTATTTATTTCCCTCTGTCTCCGATGAGCCACTTTCGCATGTCTTTTTCTACGCTTCCTCTACTCCGCTGTACATTTCACCCATCGTCGTGCCTCAATTCTGCCTTTCTCTCCGTGTGTATCCCTTGTTATAAATGTTTTTTTTTGACCGCCGCCGTCAGAACAAATGACTGCGCCAAACTTATAGGCCCGGAACGTGTTCTCCTTTCCCCGACGATTTTTTTTGTTTCATCCCCTTTTTTCCCGCGGTATATATATATATGAACTGGCCTTTAGTGAGAGATGGGGAGAGCCCTGTCGTATACAAATTTTTGGAACGAAAGGAATTCGTTTGTGTGCCCGGTATAATATTTTTTTTTTAATATTCGAGCATCGAATGTGGGTTAGTACGGAGAAATATTTGTTCACGTTCCTTATTTTACGGGAGCACAACCAACCCGCACGGCTTTACTTTTAAATTTGTCATGGAAAGTATGGTTGAAAGTTATTTCAACTGTTAAGTTGTGTTTACCTCATTATTCAGATGAAAGATTGTGGGGAGAGAATAAAGTTATTTCTGTAGGTCGATTCTGAAGAAATAGAAGCATTTTCAGGCAGACAGATTTTAGAACGTACATATCTTTTTTTTTTGAAATTTAGAGATATTTTAGGGTGATTGTAGAATATTGTTTGTACCATCTGCAGCTATTTCTACTTCATCTTCAGGAACATTTTAGGGTCAGTGTAAACGCATAAAATTTCCTCTTGCAAATTTTAGGGACGGTGAAGGACGAAGAAGAAAGATGATATTAATTCAACAGGCTAATACCGGGCATGGATGATATTGTTAACGATTTTCAGCCGAGTTCTGCTGTTTAACTTTAGTCATTATCTGTGTCATAATGGTTTTATATTGTTTATGAATTTCGTGTCCAATTAATGTTTTCTATCATTTAAAATATACAGATTCTTCCGAGTGTATGGACTTGATTTTTTCTTGTCTGAAATAAGTACCGCACATCAAATACTTTTCCCATCACGTTGACATTAATCCATCAAGCCTAGCCGTTTCGCGGTTGCATTTTTACAAATGTGATGGAAACAGCTCGATCGATTTCCGATTAAATCCTTGGAAAATGAAACAAGCATTTTTGTTGGCAAATAGCATGTAAAAGTCGGTGAGAAATCCATGTCCAAAAAAAGAGTATTCTTTGTGGTGAAGATTATAGATCCCACTGCATTGATGTGCGAGTCAGGTGCCTGTGAGTGGGGATATAAAGGAGAATCAGAATGAATGTATGACTACCTCAATAAACTTTTGCGACAATTCTTGTGAATTCGGCTACAAGTGAGGGATATAATTACTAATATTCCATAGCCCAGAATTTTTCCAATTACTATGTATTGATTCGCTTTCACAATTCTTTTTTAAGTGATGCCATTTCAAACATTGTTTAAGTCAACTTTTTTTCCGGAGAGATATCGTGAAACAGCATATTAAGTGATAAAGAAAGATATCATAATGTCCACTTCATTTTAAAATCACAAACTGTGCTACATGTGTTTCGATTGGCTTGCAATCATGAGTACGTATTGTGTATTTGCATGTAAATGATATTAAAATAAGATTGTTTATATATTTATGTTCTTTTAAATTTATTTTCATCGCCCCGAAAACAACTCATTTAAGGCCTTTTACATCGGAGGAAATAACATTTCATGACTATCACACACAACCATTCCCTGGGTAGGTGCAACCTACTCAGGCGGGACTCGAACCCGCGACCTTCGGTTTGACATGCGAGGACTTAACCCCTCCGCAATCGAGGCCGGCAAAGATCAGTGTATTACAATTATAAAATTAAAATGAAGTGGACAATACGATATCTTTGTGAATCATCAAAAATTATTCTTTCCAGAAATTTTCAGCCGGATTTATTTGGAAGACTACCTTCGCGGTTTAAGCTGAGATGGACTTTGAGGAAATTAAGGAATTAGACTGAATTATTTTTCGTGCTTTCCTTAAAAATAAACCGATGTGTATCAAACATGTTCTCATTTACTTTCCAAGTTTATCTCCCACCGAATGTTTCCGTCATCCTGCCGACTAATTATCGCAAGCGTGGCAGTTTCATTAAATGTCAATTCAAATCTGCCTTCATGTTTAAAAACATTCCTCTCTCTCTCTCCCTCGGGATTTATTTGAACGAAATTTAATTATGGATGCAAAAGAGGCGGATTAAAAAAATCGCTTCAACGATGATGTCCCGCGGGCGATTTGCAAATTGAATGCCTGCATCGCGTTCGCTCCGGAATTATAGTGGCTCGGTCGAAACCGTATCCCCTATGACCCAATTGAGATTAGCCAGTCAATTTGCATGATGAATCGGATCTATCTACCCTGATATTTATCCGCCAAATTCGCGCGGAATGAAATCCATTCGAAAAAGTCATTACACACTTCCACTCGCCACGATAGCGTACCTTGGGAAATTATTTTTTGTATTTTTCTGGATTTTTGTGTAAATGCCTTCAGCATGCGCGGTGTGTTATGTGAAAGCCTTTTTTTACGTCTCTATAAAACTATTGTCGTGTGTAAAATGGAATTTTTGATACCGAACTTATAATAATGTGCGGTAAATGATGGTGAAGATAGAGAAACTTAGGGGATGATATGGAGATTAGAAGAGTGGATACTCCTTGCTGAAAGCAAAGACACTGTAAGGGGACCTTGGCCACTCTATGAGATTAGGCCAGGTTACCAGTTGCGTGTTACAAAATTATTTGTGTGTGCGACCTCCTTTGACCTTGATTTCTCGTCATTCTTCGGTATTTTATGCGTATAGTCTTTGTGGTGTGCTCTCCTTGGCTCTCATATGTTCATGTAGAACGTCTATTTGCGCAATCTCTCGCTCTGTCCATGAACTTTTTGGTTTGATTGCCAATAGTACATATAGGTTACGCAGTTCCAGACGCATCTGACGCTGTGTGGTCTTAGTTTAGTGGAGTCTTAAGTTTTCAGAGTTCTTTTTTTCCCTCACTTTGTTTTACGCTCTTGCGTTCGTCATTTTTTTGAAAACGATAGATAGATAGATAAAACGTTTTCGTCAGATATTTAAAATGCCCTCCGGTCTGCGGAATCTGTCCTTATTTGTATCTTTAAAACTGGTAAAAGCTTTGATGGCGTCTTTGTTGCAGGCTGTAACGCGGCGCTCTAAGCCACCACGCTTCCCTGTAATGCCTGCCTGCCTGGGAATCTTCTCCCTTTACATTCCCATCGGAATAAATTATTGCTTAAATGAAGTCACCGGGGTGCGCGGTGATCTATGGTGATGTTGATTAATTTCCCTTCGTGACCTCATAGGAAACGCTCCCGCTGGCTTAGACGCATCTCCCATCTCTTACACCCGCATTCGTGATTCTCCAGTCGGGGGCAAAACCTCTCTACATTTCTAGGTCTGACAGAAACAATTAATGAAGAGAAATATTTTGCCAAACGGATAGGAATTGAAAATCGTTTTTCCCCGGCACGATATAAGTCTTGAGTAATAATAATTGCTAGGCTTAATTTCGTTTGAGCATTTACTTTTTATTTGTAAACGGCTGTTGTCCTAACAATCCCCGCCGCACGCCTATTAAAGCGGTTTGCAGGGTAATATGTAGATGTAGATGCTTGTGCGTAATCCCCCGTCAGAGCACTGTATGATTCAGGGTTTTAAATCGTCTGTCGTAGAAATTCCCACGCCCTGGTATCACGATCAGAAGTACAGTGTGGGGCAGGGTGGAGGGATAAACTCGGACGATTTGTACTTCTCCAGTCGGGGGCTAAATCCCATTACATTTCCAGGTCTGACAGAAACGATAAATTAAGAGAAATATTTTGCCGAACGAATAGGTATGGAAAATCGTTTTTCCTCCGCAGGATAAAGGACTTTAGTGAGTGCTAGGCGTAATTTCGTTGGAGCATTTCCTTTTTATGTGTAAACGGCTGGTATCCTAAGGGGGCTTAAATTAATTACGTGAGGCGTTAAGGGGATTGAGGGGGTCAAGTCGGTTCTCACCTAATCTCACGTGGGGGAAAGAGGGGTCGTAGTTAGTATCACGTACTTTTTTTCCGCAAGAAACAACGTAAATTGTGATTCTAGGCTACGATCTTAGTAATCTTAAATACTATTCTTAACTAATCTTGAATAATATTACCTTTATTGTTTTTTTATAAATCAAACGTAAATCACTTCACGTAATTATGGACTAACATCTAGGGGTACCCCCGATGCGTGTGCGAAGAGGTCCTTTGAGGCGGCTTGCAGAGGCGGCATGGGTACGGTGTACATTTTATTAGTATACTGATGCCCAGCCTCCTTCGTCAGCCTTTAATTTAGTGGAAATAAAATTTTCAGTCGATAGTAACTAACGAAGATGCATGTGCGTAATCTTCCGTCAGAACACTGTAAGATTCGATCGGAACGATAGTACTTTCAGGGGATAGTCGAAAGAGGACCTTATCCCAATACTTTAGAGGAAATAAAATCCCGCCGGTTCCTCCCAGTCACTCGCAGTGGCGATCTCGAATAATTCTGTGGGGCATCGTGCGAGTTGCAGCGAAGGGCGGGAGATGACCTACGACCCCTAGAGCCTGGACTTCCTTTACGGGGTGTCCCAATCGGAGTGACCCCAAGCGGATTAACCCCTCTCTCGCATCATCCCCCAGGCTTTTTGGCGGTAATGAAAAGGGAAGACCCTTCCCTATAGTCCCACGGTGTGTGCCCTTCTCACTGCGCTAAAGGGATCGCTCGGAATGGAAGAGGTCCTTTTAAGGATTGTCCATTCCTCTCCCAGTCGTGTTCTTCATCATCCTCCTCCTTCTTCCTTTTCGCTCGATTAGCCTTTCTTTCTTTGGCAGAAGAAGCCTCCCCCACGCAGCCGTCTCGCTGCACTTATCCCCTAGTAGATTCCTCTTCTTCCTCTTTGTCCACCCTCTTTTCTTCTTTTGCAACGAAGAGTCCTACTCTCAGCTACTCTTATTTAAGCTCTTTCCCTCTCAATTCCTATCTTTCCCTGCGTGCCCTCGTCGAACGGCTAAGCTGGATATTGGGATAATGAATGATAAAGGGATTTAGTGATGACGATGTCCAGCTATGACAATCTCGAATCGTTCCTTTATTGACACGTAACTGTTACCTCTAAAACTATCTGTGCATTTTTTTCAAAGTTATTATTTTCTCATACGGTTTTGAACAGCACCTTATCATTGAACTCGGATTTAAGAGTTCTGAAATGATTTCCTCTTGGAGACATTGCATCGTCGCCGGCCGGGGCGTAGGACTGTTTAAGGGTGAATTGTTGCTCGTCTGGTAAATAAGTAATTACGGACTAAAACGCTCACATGCTCACGTGACCGTGCAGTACCAAAAGAAGAGCCCAACTTTGTAACCCCTAACTTCAATAGTATAATAGACTTTGGGAAAAATTATTGCATTAAAGACTTTTATAGTATAATTGATAATTAATATAATGCTTAGTATAGATAATTTTTGCATGTATAGCATATATATAATATATCATTTAGCTAATATTTATATTTTATTAGTACACTGATTGCCAGCCTCCTTCGTGAGCTTTTAATTCAGTGGAATGAACATTTTCAGTCGAAATTAACTAATGAAAATCACCACTACTCGTCGAGGAATGGTATTAACGGTATCAAGCAATCAGCGATATTCCTCATGCTTCCTAGATGGGTGGGGTGGGGAAAGATGTGGTATTTCATGATCTGAGATTTTGCCATTACCATCTTGATGGCGTGGAGATTGCTTCGTATGAAAATAATAAAACGTTCGAAAAATTGTGCTTTTAGTTCAAGAGGTAATGTATCGTGTCAATAAATGAAGAATTTGGGATTGTTACAGCTGTACTTCGCCAAGCCAAAAGCCCTAAATAATTTATTATTCCTATTACAATATGCTTCTTTTTAGTAGTATTATGTAGATAATTATATAGTAATGTATAATATATTTATTGCCCCTTTAGGAATTTAATCATTTAAATAACATAGATGTTGATTCGATTTTGGAGCTTAAGGTGTCCCCAGAGGCTATTGCCTGTTGGAGGGATACAACCGTAATACTGTGCATGTTATTGTGTAAAAATATGATAACATGTCCGTAGTCCATGCTCTCCGAAGTTGGTATAAGTGAATATAAGTTTGATATCCGCCAATATCGATGCATGGCATCAGTGTTTTTGCATAACGAAGTTCTGAAAGCCAAAAGCAGCATGTATTGCGGATTATAAAAAAATGCGATTGTTGATGTCCATTACGCGTCTCGCTCTCGCTTTTTTTACTCTTTCGAAACAAAAATGTCACCCGGTGTGACCGACCACTCCATCCATCGTCCTAATTTTGGATTCCAACTTCCATTATGGTCGGGTCGGTGACGCCATCGCGCGATCGATGCTCTGGATATGACGTCAAAACTTTGTCATTCAGGGGGTTGTTACGCCATAACTTCGTCACTTCGTCATTGTTCGAAGTATGGCGTCGAAACTCTAGTCTTTGACGTGGATCTTTCATCTGAGGCCCTTTTGTGTCTTTACCCTCGAGCGACATTACCCTCTTTGGACTCCATACAATCCGTTCATCGCGCGGCAACTCGAAATAGCCTTTGCTGAGAGGTCTTAATGCATCACTGACTACTTGGATTATTAATTAACAGCATACCTACTTTAGGCTAGTATCGCTGGTACCAGAAATGTGTTCGGAATCACGTTTTCAATGGGGAGATCCGTGGAAAAATCATACTCTAACATTCATATGAAATATATCATGTTGTTCAGGGAAAATAGGGTATGATTGACGTACGGAGGCATTAAACGAATACGCTCGTGACGTTGAAGTGTATATTTCTGTAGACGATATTTTTATATATTTTTGTGGAATCCTGCGTGAATAAACTCGTGTTTATTGAATTATTAATTGATAATGCGCCACTATTTATGCAATGTATTTGAAATCCAGCCCTTCGTGTTTTGTAAGATTCATTGGAGCATTTTTTTTTGCTTCATATCCTTTTTTCCTAAACATAAAACGAGTGAAAAGTTGATTTACCCTCTAATGTTATGTATTCAATATTGGACTGTTAAAATATGTAGATTTATCCACTTAGTGTGTGTAATGGAATGGAAACTAATGAAGTCTGCGTATCCATGACGCTTCAGCTGCACTAGATGTTTTACATTAGTACCTAATGCCAGCACACTTAGCCTCTTCATTAGTTTCATCCATATTTCGAAGAGAGACCCCCTTAAGCCAACTACTAGGCAGCAACGTATTGTTTGCCCAACTGAGACGTTTCCTCCGTGGGCAATATCATCTAATCTGTTGTCCGATCAACGGATGTCGTGTCTCTGACGTTTAATAATGTGAATTTATATATACGATTTTTAGTAGACATTGTGAGGGAAAACCCTTTGAATAAAATCGTGATTATTTAAATATTACTTGATATTGCGCCACATTTTATGCAGTGCATTCGGAATTCAGGCCGTGGTGTTATGCCAGATTCATTTCCATTCTATACTTTTCAATACTTGGCATGTGAAAATCTCTAGATTTATCCACTTTGTGGGTGTTATGGATTGGAAACTGATAAAGTCCGCGCATCCATAATGTTACAGCTGTACTTGATGTTTCACATTAGTACCCACTGCCAATACACTTAGCCTCTTAATCAGTTTGATCCACATTGCGTGGAGAGATAGGATAAATAGTTCGCAGTAACATGTTGTTTGCCAACCTACGATGTTTCCTCAGGAGGCAATATCGTCCATTCTCCGTCTGATCCGCGGACGTCAGTGTTGAATTATTAAGTGCCATACCTCACGGCCTTATGGCGGAGCGCGTTCGATGGAATATGGCACGTAGTCCCTGCGGGGACGGACGCCAGCAGCAGCCGCCCGCAGCCTAAGCCGTTGCCTTCGCTTCCGTTTCCTCCGCAGCAGGTGCGCCAAGGCTCTTCTTTCTTGTCCTCTCCCCTTCCACTTCTAATATCGAGAATCCAGACAAGTGAGGCGCCATCTATAGGCAAAAATCGGAAGTAGATATCCTAGGATACTAAGAAATTACCTTAGGAAACCTTTTCTACAAATCATTTTAAATAGTAGATAGTCTTAACTAATCTTAAATAAAAATAATAAAACAATCAATAACAATTCCAACGCAATGAAGTATAGATTAACGTATTTACGCTGAAAATACGTATTTCGAACGACCTCACGGAAGATTGGAGGGGAGGGGGTCGAGCCAAATCTCACGATATCTCGCCGAAGGAAAGGGGGGGGGGGGACCAAAATCACCACACGTAATTAACACAGGAGAGGGCGCGCGGCATTAGAAGACATTTAACGTTAGAAGGCGCGTGGGGTGTCATCGACATCCCAAAGAAAATATTTATTTTTCTCTTTCCTTGGAATGATATAGCTATGCTGTTTTCTTTTTTTTTAATAGGTCCACCCAATTAAATTGACACTAATAATTATTCTTATTAAATAACGAAGAGCCATAGGGTGATATACCCCCCGCGCGCAATTTCCCGGGTTAATGGACGACCCCAAAGTAGTCCTCTTGGTCCGCGCCTTCTGCGCCGCCATCGGTGATTTCAGTCTGGCAATGAGATTCGCATCCCGCTCGTTCGGGTTCCCATCAGACGGAGGACTTGTGCGAGCGGTCGCCGTGACAATGTGTCATTGCGTCTCTCCGCACGGTAAGGCGATGTCCACCGCCAATTCTTTATATGGGTTACCTACCCGGAAATCCACCTCCTCCTTCCTCGTCGTGCCAGCCATGCTGGAATCGTTTCGTGGCCCATATATGCGTTCCGGATCGGATCTATCCAGGTCCCTCGGATTGGGACGTAATCCCTCGGAATGATGGCAGTGACCGCGTTTTCTACCGGTCGTCCAGAGTACGATGTTCCGCAGTTCGGACGTCACATTTATTACGACATCATCCCCTTAACCGGCGGTGGGGAATCGATAGGAATTCCTTCCCCTAGTTCCGATGATACATTTGCGGCCGCCAGCGTTTGTTTTTTTTACGTATCCCGTCCATGGAAAATTTAATCGTAGAGAATTACGTTCTAGTGTTTTTTTATGTTTCGTTGTGGAGGCATTGGGGATAGCAAAGAGTGATGTATTTTTTTTTGCGTTGGAAAAACAATTTTCATGAAGAATAACTGGAAGAATAGAAGCTTTAGTGAAGAACAAACATTTATTCAAGCAGATTAGTTTGAACGATGATGGTTGTATCCTCTTGCTCTCTCTGTCTAGCTTTGTTTAAATAATCGTTCCAGTGGAGCTACTATTATGTGTAATAACTTATGTGCATTTAAATGCGATGTACGCGTGTGGCAAGTTTTTCGATTTAATTGCTCATCTCGTTAGGACACTGCAGTAAAGTACCCCACTGTTTTTCAAATGTTTAAATCTTTTTTGAGTGTTATCTTACATCAGTTCAATTTTTTATTTTTTCTCAGAGGTTTCCTTAATCTTGGCCGTTTTATTCTTCTATCTCATCCGTACTCCAAGTTGACATTTCATGCTGACTCAGCATCATCTTAATAAATGTGCGGTCAATATTTGCTGACAAAAATATGTGGTTATACTTTTAAAAAATTTCTAAACAGTGCCGTTATGTGAACTCCAAAAGTTTCTTCAATGAATACCTTTTTTTCTTAAAATGTGAACACGTAACGAAAACCTCTTTTAGGAGAAAGAATTTTTATAGCTTTTTACCATTGAAATACGAAAGTACCAATCAACGTCGTTACCTTTTATTTACCTGGCGGAAAAACTTGAGTCCACGTTATGGTTATCGGGCGTCAAGTGACTAAAAAAACTCATTTTTGGAGTTGCTGTGTCTGCCACGTGTGTTTTCTAGTCGTAAAAATGATTTAGCCGAGTCGTTTTTCTTTTGCTTAGTCATCGATAATCTTTGACGAGCCAAAAGTGCCATTCTTTCTTACTTAGTCAGTAATTATTTCTTTACTATAATAAAGCTGTGCTAATTACCTATGCCAATAAGGATCGTCCATTGATGGCATTTTGAGGTCCTAGTTCTGGAGCTTTGACGCTTTCGTGGACTTGGGTCACCAGAATAGTTTTTCAGAATAAAGGCTAGGGAATAAAGAACTGGGAGATAGCCGTCGAGAGACTGAGTGTCGATTAATATATGGGTTAACGAAATCATATTTTCTACTGAAGGATTTAAGTTATATGTCAAGGTATGATGCTCATCGTCTATCGTCTAGGTCAGGGGTCTCCGAACTACGGCCCGCTAAGGGTTTTCATCCGGCCCGCGCACTCGTTTCAAGTTGCGCGCGATTCTCGCCCGTTTAACTCTGTGAGACGCCGCTAGGAGTATTGTAGCGCTGTACTACACGTCAAAGTCTCCTTCAACTGTTCGTAAATGAGAAATATGCCACCGGATACTTCAGTAGACGTTGGTATCGAATACTTCAGTCATTGGAAAATTTGCTATCCGGCCCGCGGGGCGATTTGGGACTTGGAATGTGGCCCTCGTGGCCTAGTACATTGGAGACCCCTGGTCTAGGTGGTTAGTTCACACAAACCTACAATCCTAAAAAATCGTAAGGAATGTCATATATATATTATTGAGCAACAAAATATAACACTTAGGTCCTTTTTCTGGGTTGTACTCCTACCAATTTATAGTTCAATAGAATAATGATATAAATAAGCCTATGCTACAAGAATATACGGAGCTACATGAGAATAATACACGGGAAAAGACTAACTATTGCCTACAAAAAATCATTTGAAAAGCAAATACTTTATACCAGGGATTGGCAACAATTTGAAAATCGCGGTCCACAAGTTATAAACTGCAAAGCTAGGTGTTGCGCAAGTACGTAATGTACTGAAGGAAACAAAGTTCCCACTTAAATCCCCGAACTTTCAAAAAACAATAATATACAACAAGGTGTAATGGGGGCCAATCATTTGAAAGATGACTTGTCGAGTAATAAATTTTATCAATGCATAAAAAAAATTCGTTGAAGTTTACAATGAAATTATACCAAGTTAGGCATTCAATCGTTTCATTTTCTAATAATCACATTGAAACAAAATATTTTTTTAAATCATTTAATTTCGTATATTCAAGCAGTTAATTATCCCGATCAGCATTTTCATTCCATTAAGCGTTAAAATTAATCAACCTATCAAATCAAATGTAATCCTCAATCAAAAGCATTAATTCTTATCTAATGAGTCACGGATTGACCAATCCAGCTTAAATAGTATTGGATACGACCGAAAGAAGCACTGTATTAATGAAAAGACCGTGATAAGGCTGATTATGAATGACAATTATGGGTCCTTGGAACTTAATTATAAATATGATCCCGGAATAAGAGCACTCAACTTGTTATACAAATCTGTCAGCGATGTCAGCTGTATTGTCGTCAAAGGCAGCATAAATGTCTATTTATGTAAAATTATATTTATTAAATAATCCTTTGCATCGCAACAATGTAAAAATGACTATTAAAATTTACAACTTGATAGACTATTGAATAATGAAGTTTGAAATATTTACTGAATAATAATAATCTTAGGACGCCGTAACAGTCGTCGGTGACAGAGGAAGGCTTTGTTGCTTACAACAGTGTCGTCGATGTGTCCCGTTGACGACCTCTCGGGGACAATCGATCAGCATGCTTAAGTCTGACTCATTGCAGAGGAGGGACGTGTGGGCGCGAGGACATACATAAGCGGCTTGCAGTGATCAACGACAGAGCCCTTCAAGTTCATTGGCATTTCCTCGATATGACGGCGAACGAATGGTTCTAATCCCCCGCAATACCGAGGGTTCGCGTGGGACGAGACAAAAGACTGCGGAAATGCGTGGGGGAGAAGCACGCGTCCACTCGGCGTGTCTTCGCGTGCGGTCAATTCGCAGCTCGGAGACCCAATGGGAGTGGGGGTATGGGAGATATGTGACAAGGATTGAGGCAAGTTGGAGCTGAGCCGTGCGTAAGCATCGTGCGGCGATTCATCGATGTCTTGAACGTAAACATCTAAGGTAATTCCACAGACTTATGCAACTCGTCTCAACCATTTGTGAATATCATTTCCATTGTGATCACGTATGGCTAAAGTAAGTGAGATTTTGAATCCCAACGAGATTGAAGTAATTTCTAAAATAATTATCGATTGTGGAAATTACTGAATCCAGAAAATTTACTTTCTGTGATATGAGATTACTGGGTTACTAGTACAATAATCACGATTAAAATTATGGGTAAGGGTATGTAATTTGTTTATATTCGACTCGTAGTTATTAAGAAGTCTGTAGAGTTTGTTGAAGGTTATGTATTTTCAAGATTTCGAACTTCCATTCATATTCCACGCCGACCTTTGAGTTAGATATTCCGATACCTTTATATGGTTAGTTACCTAAAAATTATATGCCATTTAATTAAAATGGTTTCATGTTGTTAGAATGTGTGGAAATTTAGATAACAAATTTAACTGTTTTGTAGTTCAAAATGTGTCTTATTGTTAGCCGAAGGTATAGTATAAATTTTTTTTAAATTCTGTGTGAGATATGTGAACTGAAGGTATAAGCATCCATGTAAATTGTATTTCGCACGAAATCCGGGGAAAATTCAAAGAAACAAGTGGTGTTTTCTATGTAAACTTCGCATGATATTTCAATTTAACCCCTTTTATCAATTCCAAATGATCTGACACTATAAAGGAGGTGTGAGGACCAAACTGGTTCTCCTTTGATCAACTTTTACGGGCAAAAAAACGATGCAAAACAAATTACCCTGCAGTTTGCTGAAACCCATTCACAACTATCCGAAATACTTCTGTATTCCCCAGGGATGAGCACTACACTTACGAATGATCGCTTGATGAACACGACATCTAGAAATGATACATCGCGTCGAGGGCAAGTACCTACGCCATTCGTTTAAAACGATGAAGTGATTCTTGAAAACCTATTAACGCGAAGAGTAGATCACTACTAGTAGGCGAGGCTGTATTTGAAGAGGATCAGAGAACAGCGTGTAATACTCGGCTCTTGGTTTTTGCGCCCCGTCCAGGACCTCTATACGGCGTTCAATGAATCGATTAGTGAGCAACGGACACTGGTGATGCACCGTGCACCTAGGGTGCTCGACGCCGAAAGGGATGGAGAGAGAGAAAAAAAACAAATGAACACCCTACCAGTCTCCGAGCCGTCTCGGGAAAAAACGTCAACGACCGGCATATTGAAACGGAAGGGATTAACGCACGTATCATCGCACTCAAAATGGTTATCTTTTTCGCTCCTCGAGTGGAGGAACGATTTTTTTCAGCGAATAAAAAAAACTTTTGAGTCCTTCATATATCCCCGATTCTGATCCTCGCAGCAAAGTGGAAGAGGGAAGGTTGGACGTGTGAGACTTAAAAGAGTCATTTCGAATGCTGATTCCGAATGCCGATTGCGAATGCTGATTCTGAATGTCCCCACTCCCATTGTCTCGGAAATCCAACGCGTTTTTCCGACCTCGTCTCCCTTCACCGCTACTTTTCCGGGTACATATAGGTATCAGCTGTATGTAGGCATTACCCTCGAAGCGTCTCCTCTTACCGTAGATGAATGGAGTCGATAGTGATCACCAATTGAATGGGCGAGGTGAATAATGGAAAAAGGTTATAGGTAGAGTGAGAGTCGCGGGTATCTCCCGAATGTTATCATGGAGCCGGAGGCACTTTGAACAGACCGTTGAAGAGGAGCTGCGAGAATATTCAAAAATGGTAAAAAAATAAAAATTAATGGAATAGAGTCGTATCAGGCATAATTAGCATTAGCAAGCCTGCCATAATAAGGCAGTTAATACGTTCTGGTCCACTCATCTTAAAGGACGCGTTTCCGCATCCAGCCTTAGTGCTCCTGTCACACATATTTTTACGTAGGTATTTTTGCATTGTGATTTGTGACTCCCCTGTACGGAATTATATTGGAGTTTATGGACCTAATTCTTGTTCTTGCAAAAATTTCAATAAAACAGAAATTTCATTAAAATATACGTTTACAATAAAATGTGTATTTTAAAACATACAATACATCTCGAGTTGTGTGAGTTTAGCCGAATACTTGAACTTTCCCCGTAAAAATTCTAAAAATGTCCGATCTCAAGGGCTTGTCAAATACATGTAACATACGCGGCACCAAGAAGTGTTAAAGTATAAATCCAGCTTGGTGCGTCGAAACATAGGTGAACAAGGTGACCTTTGCCGTGCGCAACCCCGAGAAAATTTTACCCAAATTTCGCGCCTGGAAAGGAAAAGATGTTATCTGGTTGTGGAGGTTGGAAAAAACTAAATGGAGTTGAAGTTGGAGCGGATTCTTCCACAACTACCCCTTTATCTCCTCTCTGCCCTTCGTAAATTTTGGGTAATTAGGTGGGAAATAACGCATCGCGATGTTTTTAACGTGGATTTCGGGATATAATCTCCCGCAGTCATGAGCTCTGATTAGCCTCGCAGAATTTCAGCTCGCGGACCCTGTACACCGTTGATAAGTCGTAGCGCCTCGTAAACGGCCCTCACGAGTCTGCAAAACCGCATTCTCCCGTAGGAGTCTAATCCACTCCGCACCTTTGCATAGCGAAGCAATTTGTGTCTTCTTGTCTACAGTGGCGGGAGGATTGCGGAGCTGGTCACAACTGGCCCGACTGAATGGTGTTTCGGCCGCGAATTCGAGCAGCCCGGCGTCTAAGACGACAAAAAGCGAGGAGAAGACTGGAATGGCCTAAAAACGCAAAGGAAGCGCAGGGAAATTTTTTTATCAGACTGGCGACAGGTTGGGTATGCTAGCCCGGTGGTTTTACCGGCAGAAATCATCGTTTTAGCAAATGCAATGGTGACTCGTGTTGGAAAATGGTCGGTTGATTATCAATGGCCACTAAGATGTTGATGGTCCTTGTAATTTTGTAGTCAATAAACACACTGTCGATTTCTAATCGATACTAAGTATGAGATAGAGGTTAAGAAGATAGCCGGATAAATCATCGCTCAATGCATACTTTTCTAAGCGTCATTGGTAGGTTAAAATTTCGTCAACCTTCCTTAAAAATCATTCGCAAGCATTAGGTAAATGTGAAGAAGTATTGTATCTTATATTGAGTTCAGTGATTGAATTTATATTGACCAATGAGATCGAAGGTATTTTATCAATCATCATTGACAAGGCCGTCGATGATTTTGTGCTTACATTAGTTACCTAAGGAAAAAAGTTACCTTTCGATCGTGCGTACTACGTGAGCCCCCTCTCCTTTTTGATCGGGTAGAGAAGGCCATTTCGCGTGGTGCTTCGGTCGCTGTGCCCGGGCGACAAAAGGCTCTTAATGTCCCTAGGGTTTGCGACACGGAAAGGTTTTCGGATCCACTGCCATAATCCCCTGGTTTTGCGGGCAGGAGGAGCGGCTTGTGTTATTCCGGCTACTTCCCTTTAATTATCTCCCTCCTAAACCCACTTAATGCCACCTCTTGTATGATGTACGATCGGCCCCTTAATAAAATGCCCCCTTACTATATATCCCATGGCCTTATTAATCCGCGCCTTGAGCCGCATTACCTCGAGGAGAGAGAGAAAGAGAGAGAGAGGGAATCCTCGCGGGCAAATCTCCGCCCCTGCCTCCATAGCTTTCTGGTTTTATATGTGGGTCAAAATCCCTACTCCGTTCCCCGTTCAAAATCCGGGAAGAGAGGTAAGAGCTAGGGAACTGCTTAGAGGAGGTCCAATACCATCCCACAGAATGCTGATTTCTGTCGCCACTTCGGTTTCATTTTAATCGGTTTTCAAAAATGTCCGCGGCGCGGCGATGAGTGCAATGCGATCCAATTTTATCTCCGAATATTTTGCAGTTTATTGTTTGTAACTGTGAGGAATGGCATTGAAAAGTAATGAATTTGATTACGCCACTAATTACACCTTATTTCCCCGTGAAACTCGGATCAGTTTGTCCGTCAGCGACGCGAGTGGCGACTTTTGAAACTCATGTAAATGCGCGGTGGTTGATAACATATTTAGAGGCCGACTTGAGGATCCTCTTTTGTAATATTCGTGGGTAAGAGGTAACCCAGGAAACGGTTTGAGAGAAAGAAGCCTCGAGGAGGAAGGGTCACTGGGGTTATGAAAAACGTAAAAAATCGTGGCAGGCAGTTCTGAAAGTAATTGGACGGGCCCGGGGAAAGAAGGTCGTGAAATAGTTATTGCCCAGTCAAAAAGGGGCGGTGCCATGAATCACGTTGGTGGTTTATTTTTTAACCTTTTTTCTGTGGGATCTCGCGGCTTTCACGGCGTTTATGTCGAAATTCGAAGTAGGATATTTTTTTTAAAAGGTCCCCCTTATAGCCGTTCGTTCGGCCTTCTCTCTTTTTTTAAATGGTTGAACGGGGAAGCGAATTCCTGGTGGTTTATGCTCTCTCGAAAGATAGTCGAAACGTCTAATGGAGGTCACGGTTTCTCGTCTTTTCCGTGTGATTCATGGAAGACTCGATAGGGATTCCTCTACTATTTCGCCATGATTGGTCGTCAATGGTGATAAGTGTTGGCTGCAAATTTTTGACTTCGTTCCACTTTTGTATAACGCCGTGTCTTTGATTCTAGCTGTATATATTGCGAACACTGAAATGCTTTTTCTCGGGAGTCGGTTATCTTCTCATATCTGTCGGCCGCATATTCAAATTGGTATAAGGCTTTTTGGAACGCAGGTGGTACTTGTATCTTCAACATAGTATTTTGAATAATATTCGTTCCAACAACCTTCGTTGGAACTCGGCTTGATAGACTTTTGGTCTAGGAATTGACTCAAAATAGGAAGGTCCGCCTTATAGCCGTTCGTTCGGCCTTCTCTCTTTTTTTTAAATGGTTGAACGGGGAAGCGAATTCCTGGTGGTTTATGCTCTCTCGAAAGATAGTCGAAACGTCTAATGGAGGTCACGGTTTCTCGTCTTTTCCGTGTGATTCATGGAAGACTCGATAGGGATTCCTCTACTATTTCGCCATGATTGGTCGTCAATGGTGAGAAGTGTTGGCTGCAAATTTCTGACTTCGTTCCACTTTTGTATAACGCCGTGTCTTTGATTCTAGCTGTATATATTGCGAACACTGAAATGCTTTTTCTCGGGAGTCGGTTATCTTCTCATATCTGTCGGCCGCATACTCAAATTGGTATAAGGCTTTTTGGGACGCAGGTGGTACTTGTATCTTCAACATAGTATTTTGAATAATATTCGTTCCAACAACCTTCGTTGGAACTCGGCTTGATAGACTTTTGGTCTAGGAATTGACTCAAAATAGGAAGGCATTTCCTAAATGTTCACTTCCATTCCAAGTCAACACAAAATATTCCATGTCTTTTCCTACTTTTTATAGGCGATGGTTTCATTTACGTTATTTATTCATCGTTCATCTATTTTTAAACTCATTTTAGGCATTAATTTAAAATTATTTAGTGAAATCTTTCCTCTGGAATTTTCCTTACCAACATTTTATATAAATGAGTGTTAATTTCGTGATGAAATAAAACAAGCAACTACCGTACTACGGCAACAACTGTCGTATTGCCGTGTTTCTTTGAGAATGTAACGTGTACGTGTTTACGACCTATGAACGTGATGCTCAGATTAGTTTATAATGGATCGTATTATTTTTAAGCAAATGCTCGTGTTTCTCCCTTCTCTCGATTGAAAATTTAGGGTTAACTTTTCTTTACAATTTTTATCGTTTCCGGTACTGAGGATATATTTATGAGCATAATTGAGCGAGCATCTCATAACAGATGTTCAATTACTTTATTATTACTCCCTTGAAATTTCTTAACGTATATTTTTATGGAAAAAGTGGGCCGTATTTCATGGTTCCACTTATACGGACAGCAAGTTTAAAGTTTTTCAAGTTGCTTTCTTTTTATTAATATTTTTTATTTTATTTTATTCCCAACCACCGAATACAGCTCATATTGGCCATTATATATCGGGCATACAACAAATTTAACAACTAAACGCTCACAAACAACCATGCACTGGATAGGGGAAACCTAATCAGGCGGGACTCGAACCTGTGACCTCTGGTTTGGCGGGCGAGGAATTTATCCCGCCGCCACCGAGGCCGGCAAAAAATAGTTTTATAAATAAATGTAAAAATATTATTTTTGAAAATGAAAACTGGACTTGGCTAGTTCCGAATCGCGGAAAAGTCACTGCTGTGAAGGACGTTCATGGCAGATTGTAAAGCGGAGTGAACTGGGTTGTTATGCGAGGAATCTTGACTTCACTCCAAGTCTCCTCACTCGCAATCTCTCTTGGTTGAGCTGATGGCTCGTCTCTTCGATTGTGAGCATTGCGGTGACTGCAATGAGGCATTTGGGAGGTACTTAGCAGATTGCACTTGGCGACGGGTTCAGAAAATTGCTCTTTGAAGTGATTACATTCCGCTTAAGTTTCAAAGTCTCCAATTTCAATCGTAACTTTTGTGCCTATGAATTACGGACACTCGTCTGCTCGACATTTTGCTCAGAAGTTGGAGAATAGAAATTATTGGTCCCCGTTTATAGTTTTTCATATTGTCACAATTTAATTTAATCGGATTATTTTATAATGTGGCGTATTATGTTTCACCATATACTAATGCGTTTCTTCCTTCTCTAGATGGAAATTTTATAGTTAACTCGTAACTTTCCATAAAATGAGTTTCCGTTTCTCGGAATCGGAAAGTGATTTGCCAGCTGGTAAGTTATGGAATATTTTTACCGAAAGTGGGTCTGCAGAAGCTGGTAAGAAGTCACAAGTAATTTTCAATACTGGCTCGTTATGTGTAATAAATATAATGGGAAATGGATGATTTTATAAGGAGTTAGGAATTAAATATCAACGATGAGACGTTAATGTATTTTCCCGTCATTTGGCGTAATTTAAAAGTTTCTGCGTATTTTATGGCTGAAAAAATAATTTTGTCTTTTACAACAGGCTTTAAAATTTTGTCAGAAGCAATCAATGCTCCTCTCACCTGATATTTTGTGTACCAATCGGGTTTCAATTAAAGAATTGAATTCAAAGTCAGAGTCATCTGCGTACAGCTGTGAAAGAGACGTTATGTATGCGCTCTAGGTATCAGTTGAAGAAAACAGTGTCTCAATTGAATCGCTAAATGCAGAAAGACAACATGTCCACGGTGGAAGATTTTATTATTTTATTTCTTTAAGTTGTTACAATGTGCAAGACTTAACGTTTCTTAATAAAAGGAAATATGTCCGCTCGGTGTTGTTAGCATGACATGTTTCCTTTTAGTAGGAAATCTTGAGTCTTGCACCATTGCAACAACTTTAAGAAAAAAGGAAAATCGTCCAACTAGGACATGATGCCTCTCTGCAGTCTGCGATTCAACCAGTAATTACTAGTAAAATTAAAAAAAAATATGATCGATAAAAATTGTTACGGAATTCGAAGAGTCATTTTATAGTGGTTCACATCGTATTGAATGTAAGTTGAGTTTTCCGAAAAAATCTAACATGTTGTGGTACGGGAATTTTCCTGGTACAGAGAAGGGACCTTTAGGGCTATAGTAAACCAATCCTGCAGTTGTAAATGTTTCACTAATAGCAGAACTCATTGGAAAATAACAAAGCTAGATTAAGGTAACTCAAGTTATTCTCCGCTATCTTAACTTGTGCTCTACAATTCCCTTTGATTAAAATCTCACTCTTTCAATTCTAAGGCGCTTATTTGATTCATTTTTTTTCAAATGTTGCTCAAATGCACGTACGAAATAATTCCTTTTTTAATTTCTAGTTTACACTTGCAGCGAAAAGAAAAATTTTCCCCAAAACATTTGTATCTTCAAGTGAAATTATTTCTAATTAATAACCGTGTATTCTTGTCTTCAAAAGTAGACATTACCAATGAAGAATTTTCGAGATATTTTGTACTTGTCATGTTATAGCGGTTCATAACGTATTGAATATAAGACAAGTTTTCCAAAAAGAAATCCAACATGGCGCGGTACGGGAATGTACCTGGTAAAGAGAAGGGACAGTGAGCGCTACCGTAAACCAATGCTGCAACGGTAAATATTTCAGTAATGGCAGAACTTATTGGACAATGAAAAAACGAGTTAAGAGTAACTCAAACGAGAAATTTGATCAAAATGAAGGCAATATTATAGCCATTCGGAAGTTAGACAAACCGAATACAATAGCGCCTATTTTTCCCCATACATGAGAAAATGCGTTAAAAGTGAGATTCACGAGAGCTGGACACAAAAGCGATGAAATATAATTTAGTGGAAAGGAAACTCTCGCGTCCGTTGGTGAAAGTTTCGCTTCCGACCTTCCGCGACAGGGAGTTCGTTTGGGATGACACCTTTGGGGGTAATTTATTGCGTTCGGTTTAGAACTGGCTGTTTTGAGCCGCGCCAGGAGGTAAACGGCGTTGAATTAACACATTGCCATGGGAAAAGTCACTAGGGGGTAACATAAAACACAACGCAACACACAATGTTCATGCACGGTCATATTTTTGGCCACACTGCTAAAAAAATCTCTTTAATGGGGGACTTTATTCCAATTCATTCTGTAAAAAAGCAAGCTCGTCCTTTTGGGACTAGAATTTAATAAAATAATGATACAAAAGTTGATGTACTATACATTTATTTGGTTGGTGTGATGGCTAGAGTGTTGGCTTCCCACCCCGTGGGCTCGGGTTCATATCCCGGCGGTGGCAGAGAATTTTCTGAGACTGTCCGATCCCGGCATTAATGTTGTGTCGAGGACATTTCAAGGACAACACCCCGTCCGTCGGATGGGACGTTATGCCGTGGTCCCCTTGACACCTTTCGTTAAGAAAAGGCTAATGTCGACGCCGGGTTTCTCTCCACCTTTCCTTACCTACCCATCCCTCATGGCGCAAATGACCTCAGCTGTCGGTTGCCTCCTCCAAATACCATACTTTCAGTTTATACGCTTAACAAATATGATGCACACGGTTACGAAAGAGCAAATGTATTGACTCCGATATTCAGGACGAAAACAATATTTTAGGGAAACCAGAAAATCTACGGGGTATCGTATCCTGCCCTTTTTAAGTTCTGGAGAGATCTTAACAATAGAGGCACTAAATGCATTGATAAGTAATCTACAAATATAAAAGAGGATATCTGTCTTGCTGTCATTTCCTTAAGCATATAACGATGCCCAGGTCTCGAATCCACGACCTCAGTCCGAGGCTTTGTTTGTATAGACACGATGAATTTGTTTTGGGATTTTCACGAATTTTGCAAAATAACTTCAATTATTTAGATTGTGGTGTTAGGAATAAGTTTGTGGGAGACCTCTGGAGTCTGATTTCTTCGAAATTATTGCCTTTGAAAAATATTATTTCTAGTTTTTTTTACTGCCAGCAGTATAATGCTTAAGTTTTTAGTTAAATTTAAGATTATACCTATCGCAGCGTAATAAACTAATCGCAGTTGAATATAATAATCGCGGTAAAAACTAATATATACAAGAAATAATGCGCTGTATGTCATTCACTTCAGTGAGTTCTGATTTAAATTTTTTAGCATATGCTTCTTGGTGGTTATATTATTAGTAATTATTTACTGCGTTTATTGCAAAACGTAAATTAAATAAAGAATTGGCAATTATTTTAAATTAAAATATGTAAAAATTAATTTCATCATGTTACTAGGAGTCAGGAAAAGAACGGGTTATCTCGCATGCTTTTGAAAGTACCATACATTCTTCTTAGCGTTGTCCTCGTGGAGTCTAGAGCATACATATTTTAATGCTTACCTTCCATAGTAAGTTTTCGTAAAAATATTATGAAAGAATTGAACCCACAAAAATGTGCAAAATTTAACTATGACGTAACTATTGTCAAAGGATTTAAAGGGAATTGCGAACGATCTGTGCTCTGTATTCGAAATTCGAATAATTGATGACTTTGTGCCACCGAATTTCGAATGGTGAAAAAAGCTAATTATTTGATGTTTGGTGATAATATAATAATAATACGAGGTGAGTCCAATAAGTAATTCATCACATATTTTTAACGGCCAATTTTGGTTGAAAAAGCTTTGCATTTCTTGTGGAACAATTATAAACATTCTAATTTTGGTTGAAAAAACTTGGCATTTCTTGTGGAACATTTATAAACATTCTCCCTTCGTCTTGTATAGTTGCGTTGACTTCCGATAGGAGACCACGCTATACGAAGCTGTTCAAATGGCGTTTGTAACGCAGGTGCATTCCAAACAACAGCCAATGATTGATTTTATTTTGGCGGAAAACCAAAACCTTCAAGGTGGCGTCATGCCGTAGCATTAATTGGAGATCACGTTGAAAAATATTGCTGTGTAGTTAATAGATTGGGGAATAATAAGGCGTAATTGAATGCTGAATAAAACAAACCCTGTTTCAGAAAATAAATGTGTTGCGTTACACATTGAACTTCTCTCGTATACAAGAGATGATGCAGTGTATGCCACTCACTGCAGTGAGTACTGATCTATGTTTTTCCTTTTTTATCGAACTATTTATAATAATTTTTCATCCATTTTCTTTCGCAGGTAAGCATCCGCCACTCTTCTTTTTTCATCCCCCTCTCTCTTCGCCTCCTGCTGCTGCTGCCTCTCTTCCCATGATGATGATGATGATGACGTGTGTCCCACGTGATGGTGGCGGAAAGAGGAGAAATGATAAAAAAAGAAAAGAAGTTGGGGAAATAAAATGGCAGCGAGAAATTCATTCGGCCCGCGCCAAATATTGGATTTCGTCGATCGATGACATTCGAGTCGGGGGAGAGTGATCGCATCCAGCCATCCCTTTTCGCACGTAAGTGTGCCATTTTTTTCCCTTCGCGAAAATGCGCGCGGTTGAGTCGTTCGCTATCCGCTGATCGCTCCTTTCGTCTCTATCTCGTGCGAGTCGAATGTGTCGTCCTGTTTTTTTAATATTATTTATTTATTTATCTACGCCTCTATCCCTTCTCTATCCCATTTCTTTTCGAGGCTGTCTCAATTTCTGTGGAAGGAATGTTCGGGGAGAATTGACAGTGCAAACGTTAAACAACCACTTTGCGAGGGACGCCATAACTCAAGTGCATAGTGCTGTGCTGTTTTTGTAAGATGTTGGTGAAATTCTCGCCTTTTTATTCTTATAGAACTCGAAGTCGCGATGTTTTGCTCATCCCAAAATTCGGGGTTCCTGTTTGAAAGCGTTTTTAACACAGCTGGTACTTGTCAGAAATGCGCGAAGAGTTAATGTAAGGAGTGAAAAAAGTGAGCAAGATTCTTACTTCAATTAGATTTATTTTTCCGTTACTTTACTAAGCAGTGCGGTCAGATATTCGCCGTGTTCTCCCGAAATATAACATTTTCTAATTTCCAAGAGTGCACCCATCGCGTAAATTCTGAGTTTATCCATTTCAATCTTTGTCGCATGCTCGGTTGCCGACAATCCTTATTGTTAAAACTTTCTCTGAATCTCTGATTCTGTGCTGTAATGTCTTACTTATGTCGGCGAGGAAGAAGTACTCTGGTGCTTTAATAACGACCTTATTTGAACAATGGTAACGAAACCCTTGGGTCGGGTTCGCGGGATACACTCCTGAGGCGAGGACTATAAGCGATTAGCTTTTCTCCTCTGCCCCCAGAAGGGGAAGGACGAGAAGGAACAAGGAAAAGGAGGCGCCGCCGCGATAGGAGCCCGACGACGCCTCCAAGGAGAGGACGGGGAAGGAAGGAAGGGACGAGGAATCCTGCACCGTCACAAAGGCGGGCAGGTCCTACTACTAACGAAACCAAGCAATACGCAATTAATATGCTACCAATTTTAGTAGATTTTCCTATAAGGAAGAAAAATCTATCGATCAAATCGGTAGATGACCTTATTTGAACAGCAGAACGTGATTTTCATTTTTGTTGTGTTCAAGTGGTGTTGAATTCATGAACGGTTGATGAATGATACGTAGTAACAGCCTCGCGCTGGAAAAAAGTGAGGTGGTTAGGAGAGGAGGATTTTAGTGTTTATACCCAGCTAGGGAGTTTATAAAGGGTTTTTGATAAATTGGCATTTAAAATGTGATTTATTTAACACAGAATTGAGGAAAAAAATGGGGATCTTAATTTGACTATTTTATGTTGTTTTTAGGTTGTGTAATAGGTGTAAGTAAGCTTAATAATAAGTGCCGTATTTCTAAGAGCTCCTTCAAATGATGATTAAAGTCCACGCAAAACAGTTTCTAGCTTTTGACGAAGGGAAAACATTTAAATTATGTACGTACTATTAACGCCATGGCAACCGTCATGGAAATACTTTAAAGTCGCCTACTTCAAAATTAGGATGCATGAAATAAAGATTGAGTTGCATGGGTCCATTTCCTACGTGTCCTATCACGAAAATGGACCGGTTAATAAAAAAAATTACATTTTTACGTGGTGTATTCTTGGTGTTTTTTTTCCTCCCATTCTGTGCGGAAGCACAAGGCAGGCGGATCGAGATGTGATGTTTTGAGGCCGAGGCAAGGGAGAGCGACTATCAAGAGGAGCTGCGCGAGGGTCGACGTTAACCTGGTTATGGGTCAAACAATGGCCGTAACGGCCTCGGGGTGGCGTAACACGCCGCCGCCGCCCCGGTGACAACAGACGGTGCAGATTGTCAGTCCCTCCTCCTCCCATCGGCCGATGTTCCCTTTCGCGATGCTACGTGGAGGGTATTATTAAAGAGCTTGATGGTTGGCGCCGCATCTCTATGCAAGTTTGATCTGCGCAGGTTTCCGAATATTGGGCTTACAGTAATGGCCAGAGTAAGTGGTCCCTATGTCATTTATCCGTGGCCAGAGGTATTTAATTTTTGGAGATATAGAGTGTTTTTGAGTATAAATTAAATTATCCATTGTACGTCTTTCGACGGAAGATATTCATGCCTCGTTTAAGTCAATAATTTAAGGTGAATGAATCTTGGGTAATAATATGAATATCACAAGCGGAATTGTCTATGTTAATGTCCCTCTTTTCTTAATTTTTATGCTTCGTCATGGTGAAATCTGATAAATTATTTACCGATTTCGGTTTTTTTCACGAGCGAGTGGGTGGCTTAGTAAATATTTTTTTGTCAATACTATGTTTTTTATTTCGTTATTGTTTTCGTCTACGTATTTGATTTTGCTAAAGCATACTATAAATAAAGTGATTGCTAGGAATACGGTCGCCGAAACAGTTACGGATTATTTTTCTTATTGTTAGTCACTTTGATCTTTCGTTGTGTTTTTCCGGCTATTTTGTTGTAATACATGAAATTAATGAAACTTCGTTGCGCATTTTCCTACCTTTGTGGATATATTTTTGAAACACAGAAGGTACATCCGTAAATAATCGTTTCTTACAATTGTTAATCTGGGATTAAAAACGAGTAACGTTATCATCTCTTTGCCTCCTCCTAGGTGCATATAAAAAATCTATTTCCTATGAATTTCTCTGATTCGTTTAAATACACACTTTTTTGAGAATGGCTAACAAATGGAAATTGGAAGGTATGACGTGGTGGAAGGACTTTATAAGAGCAATGAAGAGACTTTTGACGTAATGTGTTAAATGAACTGTGGAAGTCACAAAATCTCATCATACCTATTATTAAGCAATTTCAATATAATTACGAAAAATGGAAAGCTATAAAATATTTTGTCAATCAAAGTTTAGTCCTCTGGTGATAAGCTATGCTATTGGTATTTTTTTCTCTTTGGTGGAAGGTCGCACTGTGGGTACTCGGATGTACCGGATGTGTTCTAGGTTACTGCGTTTCTGTTAGTGCTTTTCGACGGTTTCCTAGGAAACCATTGCCATTGGCGTCATTATTTAATTTTCTGCTCATATTTTACCGTCTCGTCTACCACGTCTGGACCTCAGCGATGTCGTCTGTATCGTGGTGGAGGGAAAAACGTGCGTGTGTTTTATTGCTTTGAGGGGAAACTTGTTCGCGAAAATGTGTGGGGAAAGGCCCTTGAACACGCCCCTACCGTACATCGTGGAGAGTTTACGGCATCGCCGGAATGTGCTGGGGATTTCTTTTGTTTTATTCGTCGCTTTGCGTATATCGCCGGAGCACTGGGCGAGCACGCCTGTGCTTTTCTGCCTGCCCGTCGACCCAATTTTAGGTTCAGGGTGGCCGGAGGATTGGGCAACACGGATGCTGATTCTCATCTGTCGGAGCCGGTTACGTGGCGCTGTTTGCCCTGGTGATCCATGCGTTGCGCGCGGAAATCCTTGTGTGTCGTTCGCTCCCCTGTCCCTTTTTTCGCTTGGCGGTCTTGCGTAAATGCTTGCGATAAGGATTCGGTATTCTTCACATTTTTATTCTATACGTATTACACAAGCATTATTTATACTCTGTTACTTGAACGCAGTAGAAAGCATTGCGATGTAAGTTATCTTGGCTCTCAATTTAAAAAAAAATGATCTCAAGATGTCGTATTATATCGTCACTGTTCATCTTTTAACGTTATATAATTTTATTGTTAACCTATCGATTTGTGGAAATAGGTATCGTTTAATCTTAGATTGACTGTTTAAGGCAGGCGCGATTACGCGTTGGAGGAATGTAGACTGTGTAACGATCGTATTGATCGCCTTGCAGAAATTCACATAATCCAATTGCTGGGAATGCAGTATTATATTTGTCTTTCCTAGTCAAATAATAGAAAAGTATGCTTAAAGCCTTTACACCGGCGGTGAAATTTTTTGATCACAAAGCATAAATTTAGTCCTCTTGAACGGTCAAAAATTGGACCAAAATATCTGTTAGTCTCTAGAAACTTAATTAGCAATATGTCGGTGCTCCATCCCGACCCTCTCGAATTCTAAGCTGCTGATCTTCTATTTGTCTTCTTTCCCTTCTTTGTCGTGGATGCTTCAGATATTCAGCTAGATATCCAATAACGATGTAATTCTATGGAGTCCGAGGTAAGGTTTTGCATTTACGAATAATTTTTTGCGTGAAAAATATTTTGTGGAAACAACTTGTCATTTATATTCCAAATGAATGAATTTGCGCTTTGGGTTGGTGTTAAGACGCCATTTAAGGTATTTACAGCTAAGGCAGATGGATGGGAAAAATGTTTTGGATTCACGTGAAATTAGAAATAGGCGAAAAAAAATCTTCCGACTTCGTTCGTAACTTGTAAACAAAAATGACGTTTGGAGGCGTGTGTGATGTCTTTCGAGAGGTTCTCTATCGCTCTTACCGCACAAGTAAATGTTTGGATATGCCTATCGTATTACTTGGAAGCAGCTATTGACGTCAGCATCTCTTTTGGCCTTCTCTTTCATTGAAACGGTTAAGATTTCCAATTTTTCGCCTCTCATAATTCGAAAAGTTGTGCGCTATGGCTCATAAAACAGAAAATCTGGTTCCTTTTACATTTTTTAGGCCTCTCTCAGAACCGATAATAAACAGATGGCAAACGAGCCGATTCATTCGCGTCCTAATGATATATTTTTTTAAACGCCTTCTCTTCAGAGCGATATTACATTTCTCCATCTCTTTTTTTAATGCCTCATTAACTTTCATTTAACACTCGTGTCTTCAGCCCTCCGTCTTACCATCTGCAAGCCTCCACCCTCTCCGGCCACCATCTAGAAATCTTCCTTTTAATTCGTCTTATCATTTCCTTTAATCTCCAGACGTCATCGGTGCCTAATATATATATATTTTTTAATTGGGAGCCATACTCGTATGGCCATGTTATTTTCGTGTATTCCATGGAAAAGTAAATTCTCTTGACCTTTTCAGGGTATCTCTAATAAAACCGCGATACGTCTCAGTGCAGTATTTAATCATTAACTTAAATTGACGAGGAATTGGCGGGAGCTAAATTGAAGCTTAATTTTGTGGAAAAAGATTTTTGAGGTCTCCAGTCTTCATAATATCTACTTCTCCTTAGTTATTTTTGTTTTTATTTCAATTGGAATTTATCTGAAACTATAAAGTTTTACCCAGTATTCATGCTATGCGACCTTACTTGATGGGGGTAATTTAATATATATGGAAATTCATTCCATTGAAAAATGACAATAAATTAGCGTAGTAACTTAATAGATTATTTTTATACGCAAGCCCGTTTTGATTGTGATACAATCATTATAAAGGTAATGGCCATGAGTTTTATATCTCTACTATAAGGCCACCTAGCGGTGCTCGGAAGGATAGTACCCTACGAAGAGGGAAACTTGGATTTCGTTATCATTTATGATTTTAAGGTGTCATCTTTGAGCGTGCCAAGAGGTGTGCCTACTCGGCAGGATGACCAACCGTAGAAGTTGTATGACGTGACGTAACGAACGGTAATGAGATAACGACGCAAAGGATGCATTATACGCAACCGAAAGTAGCACTGCGGCATTTGGGAGCATGGGATGCGCGTACATACTAACATTGGTTGCAATCCGTTCTGCCAAATGGAAACGCATAGCGGACATACAAACATACATACTCTTTATGTATACTATAAAGGTGCGGTTGTGTATTTAAGGGAGGTGGATTGTTAGCTTTATTAGAGCATTGAAGTCCATATTTGTCGATATATGAGCATGAGTTGTGCGATATCCTGTTTTTTCCCGGTATTTTTCAGTTATCCAAAATTGTGCCACGGACGATTTTCTGGAAGTTTCTTTCAGTTCCTATTTTTCCATCCACTGTCGAGTTGCGACTCTACTTGCTTATCTTTTTATCGATCCAACAGCGATTTCTTTCTCCGAATGCGATCGCACATCCTTATCCTCCGTCGCGAATCTTGGGAAATCTGGTTTATCTCCTTTTTGACACAATTTTTTTGCCACCCAGTCCCTCCGCTCCCCCCCCCCCTCATGAAATACGTCACATTTTCGGTTCCCACGGGAAGGAAATGTATTTTTCAAACGAAATGGGACTTGCATTAGCTGTATTTTGCTCGAATAATTCAAGCCTCCCGCCGCTTCTTCGCGTGGGACGTTTCTATGGAAATGGAAAGCTCTACATTTTTGGAATCTTTCGATTCCGCCTGAAAATACGATTGTCGGCTCAAGGGTTCGATCACGGAAGAACGAGATATGTCACTCTCTAGATTTTGCGGAAGAATTTTTGGTGGTATTTTGCAATTCATGAGTTTGGTGAAAGTGTACGTTGAGGATTCACCTTTCGAGGTTATGTTTTTCGATGGATGGAGTTTTTCTATTGTATGATTGGGTGCTTGACAAGTTTTTCCTTAGCAACGAATCCTCATGAAGCTTTGCAAATTTTGATTTTAATGCAGTGGTTTGATTATGCATGCTCTTTAATAAATGTTATCGCATTCATGAATTATTTTAAAACTATTTATGGACTTTCTTGAAATCCTATCGTCGAAAAGATCTTATTCTTCCGGTAAACTTGATTTTTTTACCTTCGAGGAGTATAAAGTGTTATAAAAGCAAAATATTTTGTTTGGACCTTTTTGAAATCCTATTGTTTAAAAGATCTTATGCAAGAACTGCCCATAAGCATTGAATTTTCACCTTTGATAGATATTTTGTTCAATAAAATGAATGAAATTGATTCATGATACACAGCCGTAAAACGAAAATCAAGTTTATTACTCTGGCGTAAACCAAGGTATTTGGCGGTATTTTTTTCATTGCGAGCAATCGCTTTCATAGCAGAATGAAATATAGGCAAGAGAATATTCCGGGATCGGAGCTTGGGAGTGCTGGAGAATTTATATCGTCTGCCGACTTACGATACAGGTAGTGTGAGTCCTTTTAGGAGCAAAAAAATTCCTTCCTTTTCCTCAAGGAAGACTTATGACTCCCACAAGTGTACACTGCCGACGTTCAAGTGAGCTGGATTTACCGATTATGGACTGTTTACGTTAGTCCTGGCTGCTTTGTCCTCATGCCCGCAACAAATCTTGTGAAAACGATTCTCGCAGTGAGTTTTTCTTCTATTTTTCTGAAACCCCTCAAGTCGGTGGTACGAGATGAGTACTTTATTTCTGGTGCATTAAGTTATCATCAGTGCCAGGGCTCATAGGTGTATTTAGGGGGAGTGGGGGCTCGTGCCCCCCCCCCCGGTCCGCTTAAAAAATAGATAGGTAAGATTTTTTATATAGTTATCATTACGTTCGTTTTGTATTGTGTATCACGGAGCCTCAATAATTTGGCATCATGTTATAACAACTTTCATGTTAAAATATGGAGAATATTTCGTACATACATTGTCGTATGTTGTTTTTAATATCAAATATGAGAAGAGCGCTTGCCTGTGAGACCCTTGTGCCCCGCCCTTGCCAGAATTATAAATTTTTTTGTATTCCGATTTATTTTTCGATATCACTTCGTAAGCTTGCTTTCTCAGCTAATGTGCTTTCTTTGCGTATACTAGGATATGTCTCGATGATCAAGTCACAAGAATGGGTTTTGGAAAGAAATTACTTATTTGAAGAAGGGGTAAACGCGAACCAGTTGGAATGAGCTGTTTTTATCTGAAAGTGATGCTTTACGTGGATATTGATGAAACAGCGTCAGTAGCATTTTGCGGGACAAGTCCCGTAGGTACACAAGGTAAGAAGTATATATGCTTGTTTTTACCAAAATGCCTCAAATATATGCTTCCGATTACTAAGAAACTTATAAGATGTACTGATGACTTGATGAATCATAATTGTTTACGAAAATTGGCTTTCATGGGTTTTGTGTCGAATTTATGTAATAAATAGGTTTTTATATTGGGTAATACTGTCTATTCGTGCAATTACTTGGCCGTCTTTTATTCATGGGTTGTATTGGTAGCAAGTTGTTTCATCATGTGCATTTTTTCAAAAAATTTAGTTTTGATTTAAAAGTTTAATTTGGTTGTTTCTTTATTTGACATAATTTGATGTTTCGAGATAATTTCCAGTCAACTAGAAATGCCATCTATTGACTCAAATTTTGAAATAAATGGCCTCAAATGAGAAACTAAGGTTTAACGAGTTATTGTTTAGGCTGGTGGCTTAGTGGACTGCGCGCTTAGATGCTGATCGTCTCGGGTACAAACCCCTGGTGAATCCTTTGGAACCCTCAACGTTAATTCCTCGAATTGCGTGGCCATGGGGAAGCAACTGCCCTGAATGTGTTGCACGCACACCAGTGACTATGTCTGGGGTGAGCTCTACCCTCACCAACATTCGGGTTGGTTCACAGAGTAAGTTGTGATGCATATTCATTGAATTACTAAAATCACGTTGTACATGTTCTCATTCACATTATCTTTCTTTTGTTGTTTGTTTTTGTTGCTTTTTGGTTCTTCAGTGTTCCGGTTAAGTTGGGGCCTTTGATACAGGGAAAAAAACAAAGGATTGTTCTTCCGGAAGCAATATTTGGAAGTTTGTAGTATTATTCTCGTATTATTTCTTTTGAGCGATGAACTTAAAATTTCTTGGTGCCTTGGAATTATTGCCACTTTAGGCTAGAAACCGTACCATTTGTCAGCGCATTCGTCTGTCAATCCATGTAATGCATCCCATATTTTCTTTTTATTTAGTCTAGTTCGTGCAAGCAAGAACCTCCGAATCATTTCCATTATTTTTATTACACTTTTTCATTGTCTGCAGAATTTCCAAGGTATATAATGCAGTCCTAAATGTGAATTACTTGGTTGTAAAAATCTTGGAATCCGAGAAAAGTGCGATGCAATGGTTTTGAGGGAGAGGAATCCGTGTTCGACTTGTTTTTTTCTTCTCTCCAGTTTCCGCTCTTGTTTACGCGACCGGAACATTTCATACAATATACGGTTGTGTGTTTCGCAGCCAATTCGTGCGATAGTGGGACCGTAACGGCGATGGCAGAACCGTTCCTCTGGACGTTGTGTTACGGCCGCTGCTGCTTGGGACGCAGAGCGAAGACATGTTCACGAGGCAATTCTCTGGTCCTTTCCGGATCCCTCCTCGTGTCTCGCCCGTATCTCTCTCTCTCTCTTCCTCCCTCTAGGTTGTTTTGGCGTCGATTCACGGGGTGCCTAAGGCCCGTTACGAGAGAGGGCGATTGTTTCAAGGCATCGAGAAGCCAAGTAACTGTCATTTATATGAAACAATATTGAAATTTGCCCTTATTTTTTGTCAAAATTAACTAACTCATTTTTAATCGAGTAGTACTCCATACACAACGTAAGGATTTTCAAGAAGAGGTGTAAAGGATTTATATTGGAAAATTAATATCATCGCATTTTAAATATTCACTATCTAGTTTCATTTTGGTGATAAATTTTTCATTTACAATATTTTTGTTTTTTTTTTTATTTTGTATAAATTCTTACCACCTGGCAAATAGCCAAATTGTAACTTGTACAATATAATAATAATAATATAATAATTTTAAGGTTGATTGGTTAGATAAATATTATTTTTACTACTTCTTTCTTTTAACGAAGCAACTCGGGATCCGATGGAACTACTACTTGGGAAAACGAATGAATTAAAGCAAATGAAATCAACTGAATTTGGCGTGACTTAGTGGAACGATGAGATAGTATTCATGGCGAAGCAAAAATTCCAGTACTGTTCCACAAACTTTTATTTGCTGTCTTCTCAAGCATCTCATCCAATCTGGCCTTAACTGTTATTTTAACATTAAATTTTCACTTTCATCACACCTGACCTTCTATCAGCCTCCCCAGATTTTTATACTTTTATGTTTGAACCCTCCCCTAACCTGCCCCCCTTCCCTCATCTGGTCTTCCTCCCCCCTTCTGTTGTCGGATGTATAAGGCTTGACATTGTAAGTGCTCCTTGTTTTTGTGTTGATAATGACGCTATAGCCGTCGGAACAAGTCCGAAAAAAGACAGCGAATATAAGTTTGTAGAACAGTACTGGGTTTTTTGCTTCACTATGAATGAATTATATGTACGTCAGGATAGTCTTCTGCTAAATAAATGCTGAAATTTCAGGAATAATACATAATCTATTTGATAATTTACGCTTAATGATAATGATTATTCATCGAAATCCGGGTCAATTTTTACTTACTTAATGCCACTTAAAATAACTAGAAAATAGTTAAATAGGGAAAGATAAGAAGGCTAGGATAAGATAGTCTTTTTTTATCTGCTTGATGGTTACCGTAAGTTTGGTTGTCAGTATTAAAGGATGACATTTAAATTCAGTATATTTTTAGAATTGATTTTAATCGGCACATTTAAAAAAATGACAAAATGACGTTCACTAATATTGTTTTCGCCAAATTAAAAAAAAATTGTGCAACTCTTCCATTGTAATAAGTCAGTAGTTATCCTAAATGAGCAAACTAATGAATTACGTGTGCGTTAGAATTGTCTACTACTTCTACAATGATAAAATATCAGGAAAATATCCCTCATCACGATAAAAAGTTCATTATAATCGTAAAAGAAGTACATCAGTACACTTTTGTTAAAATAATATGATTGATTTTACAAATTTCGTGTTCGTGAACAGCATATTAAGGAATAATTATTATGAGAAATTCAAATCTCGGGCAAAGCCTTCGGACTCCCCCAAATAAAAAAGGTGAGTGTTTCGGAGGCTTCCGTGGTGATTAGATAGATGATTGCTCTCCGGGTTAATTCCGCGTCGAATCATTTTTGGAGGACGACAGTTTCGGTCACGTTCTAGCTCCCGTCTTCGCACTGTTTGGGTAGGTTTTACTTTTATTTATCAACAGGAATGTTGAACCCCAAGACGAGAGCTGAAACGCGACCGAAACTGTCGTCCACCAAATATGATTCGACGCGGAATTTACTCAGAAAAGAATAATCAAAAAAGGTGAGTGTGTGCGAGGGGTATAAATATATAAAGTAAGCAATTTTTCTAAATTAGTAACATTCCATCTTCGCTTCGCTTCGCCGGAATTTCTGTTTTTTGTGCTGCACTAGTCCCAGCCTTCTGGCTGTCTCCAGCGAGTTGCTGTAAATTTCAATTCAGGTGCGTTTTTTCAGTTTTTGATCATAGCGTTTCGGGTGGTGAGACTATTTAGGGGGAGGGGATATGGTTTGGGGGGAATGCTGAATTAGGTGTTCTGTGTTTTTGCCTTGCGTCCGGTGCGTAATTCCAAAGATTGATTATTCTTTCGTTGTCGGTACGGCTGAGTGTTTTTCTGAAGGATATTTAATTTTCTTTTAATTCGTGGAGTATCGGAGTAATGCACAGGTCCTTGCGGATGTCTCTGCACCTAATAAACCATGGAGCAGCAGCAATTATTCTGACGAGGATGTTTTCGGCTTTTTGGATTTTAGTTAGATGAGTTTTAGAAGCCATCAGCCAGACTTGTGACGCGTGAGTTAGTAGCGGTTTAAGCATTGTCTTGTATAGGGTGTCTTTTGTTTTTAGTGACAGCTTGGATTTTTTTGTAACATTCCATCTTGGAGTGGCGGGAATTCAATATATACTCGGGATCGCGTAGTCGCGGCGGACCTTCCTCCGAGCCATGCTCCGCGAATTCTCTTGGGAGATAACTCCGTCCGGAAGCGAACCCGCCGAATGAAGGAGAGAAGCATTACCGCCAGGACGGAAGCACGGCGAAGAAGTAAGTGGTCGTATCAGATGGTGAGGCACCGTTCTCGCGAGTGCCCACGGAATCGCTCTGAATTTCCGGCACATCCTGCGATATCACTCGGTGGCGAGATGAGGAGAAGATACGCACTGAGAAGAAAAATTATGTATCGTTTCAGGCTCAGAAGAACGTTCATCAGATTCTGTCGTGTTCTCGACTGCTTCACCGCAACACACGGCATATCCCTATGCATAAGGCCAAAGTTTTGTTAGCTATTTTTATTTTTATAATTTTATTGAGAAAAAATTCGATAGCCTCGCAACCTGCTTTCAGGAATCATATATTTAAGTATGCCATCAATCTGATTTGAAAATTCAACCTTTTATGCAATAATACGCAATATTATGATCAAATGCTGTTTCAGTGGGTAGTACCAATATCTCTTAATTTTATGCCAGGTATAATATTTGTTTTTTATTATCTTTTCGGGCTTCATTTTAATTATTGTGTTTCGCATAATGAGCGTAGGAGATAGTTGAAAACGCCGCACGCCTCATAAATAGCATATTAGTTCCAATATTAAATTAGGATTCTCTTGCTCTTCTTGGATCAAGAAAGTTCTGGTCATGTCATGCCATTATTTTTTTTTAACCATTATTGTACTTCATAAGCATACGCATTGTTCTTAAAAGCCGTATCTCCAAGGAAAAATTTGTGTTATTTCAGGCAATTACTCTTTGGGATTAGCGGAGGTTGGATAGTTGGGCGCTCTAAGTACCTGTGAAGTTGAACTATTGGCTCCGGCCCTTGTTTCGTCCGTAGCACGAATTGGATCGAAATATCGGTTTTGCTTCTGTTCTCGAGAATACATTGATTACTTCCATTGGAAATTCATTCGATTGGAATTCCATTCGACATTCCCTTCAGAAGTCGTCATTATTCACTTCCGTTAAGACATTATGCCACATTCACTGGTTAGGCGGAAATATGAATGGTTTCCTATCTTTCTGCGTAAGTTTATTTTTCGTCTCATCTTACGTGTTGTACGGAATGATGAATACAAAGAACTTAACCACATTTATATCTTACGTTTTAAAGCAGTTTGTATTCATCAGATTCAGGCTTCAATTGGTGGAAGTTAGACATATTTAAATGAATAAATAAGATCGTAGCTCTTTTCCACCAAAATGTTTTTTGCAGTGTCCTACACCAGATGATGGCTCAGTGAGCCGAAACGCGTTGTACGCAGTAAAAAAATCGTGGAAAAGTGCTGCGATCTTTTATTTATTTAAGTAATTTATATTCTTAACAAATTCGTGAGCTTTTCGTTTTGGTGAATGCTGTGAAGTGCTGGCGATACTGTCTCAGATTGTAGTGAAAATAATGCCTCTTCCGTCCCTGTTGAAAAAATACCATTCAATCCCATACGGCAAAGGAAGGGCCCTGTGAAGGAAAATAAGTATCTAAGTAGTTTGCCAAGGCATTATTTCCTGAGGACTGTGTTGCTGGATCAGTGATAGCATGAATTTGATTTAACGAAAATTGGGATGTTGAAGTTTTCCTTAAATGTGGATAGTTAGTTATGTTCACCAAGGATTAAGCTCGCCATGAAAAAATATTTGACTTTGCCGGAATACGAATTCGGCGTAGCCGGAATTCGATCAGTTCGAATCCCGGCCAAGCCAGATGTTTTTGCGTGGTGAACTTCATCCTTGGTGTACATGAATATGCACTCGTGTGCGTGACTGCGTTCCTCACTTGTTTCATGCAGTGTTTCGTTTATAGTTATACCTACCTATAGGCACTTCCAGGAGATGATTTATTAGAAAACCATTCGCCTCAAGTTTTGAATGTTTCCTATAGAAAATGGGGTCCATAATTTTTCAAGGAACTCCCCGTCGATGTCATCTTAGCCATCCGTGCTCCCTCTTTCCCTGTCATTCCATCAGACGGCTTTGTTTTATTACTGCTCTTCACATCACCACTACAGCCGCCACCCACATCCTCTCCTTCCGCTGTCGGCTTCACTGTGTGTACCCCCACCCCCTTGTTCCTCGTCCCCTTGCCTTTCACCTCCCACCCTTTGTCCCCTCTTTGCTGCCCCCCCACAGCGACAATCAGCCCAGCGACCCCTTCTTCCTTTCGATTCATCCCTAGCTGCCCCCAAAACCCGCATCACAACAACGACCCTACCCCCACCATCGTACACGCGGTGGCGTCCGACGCTGCCCCCATCTTCCCCCTCCCCCCACTCCTCTCCGCCCCCACCACCACACACGGGCACACACACACCGGTCCGGAGTCCTCTCGACCGCAAGGAAACTGGAAATCGCTTGCAAGGGCTCGCCTCTCTCTGCCGTGTCCGGCTTGCTGCCAGCAGCACCGGCAGCGACTGGGACGAAGAAGACAACGTTCTCCTCCTCGCCTTGCTGCTCATCTTCCATTCTCTCTCTCTCTCACCGGCAGCGGCGAATCACTCTGGCTGTATCCTCTGAGGATGATGTGCTGATCGTCAAACGTAGAATGTTAAAAAAACACCTTGTGACCATGATTAGAGATGCGTGAAAATCGCAAATGCGATATAGATGCGATGTGCGCAAATAAATGCGACTTAGATGCGATGACTGGACTTTTTTAAAAATATTTTTACGCAAATTTGTCTTTTCGACGGCAAAATTCGTACATTTTGTGCCGAGCGCAGTTTGAATGCTCCGCCGACGACACTCACCGCTTAAAGCATGTATGCGACTGGCCAGCTGCTAGTTGGCTGGGACTCTACGTGACCGCGAACTACAAGTTGGCGCGGGCAAGCTACACCTCCGCCACTGTATGTCTTATTCCTTAATTTATTATTGCTCTACGACATAATTATTAAAAATATTCTGTATGTTGTCATATATAGCTGTGTTTCACTACATTTTATCGTCATCTACCTCATTATGAAAATAAAAAATAATACACTACAAAATGCGATAATTTGTTATAGAAAGTGCGATAAAATAAAAATGAAAGTGCGATTTTCACGTACCTCTAACCATGATAAAATATGAACTAAAAATGAGGGTTTGAGAAGCCAAGGGGCACAAATGATTTATTTTTCTAAACAGAATTAGAACAGAAATTAGGTGAAGAAAACAAGCGAGATCAGCGATATATTTAGTAGTGCAATTGATTTTCCACTTGATGTCAGCTCAGGACGGAGACTCTTTGGTATCCCTTGGCCACCAGGTATTTTTGTATTTCTTTTCTTAATTACAGTAGCTGACTCTGTTTAGAAAAAAATCGCTTTGGCTTCTCACCCCCGCAAGTTTCCATTCTTAAATTAAACTCCACTACCGACAATGGTTTCGATATTCTGTGTCATTATCAAGGTCCTTGAAACCATCGGAATGATGTCGGAACCATCGTCGGTAGTGGAGTGTTTTATTGAAGTGTGTAAATTACCATTTGTTAATTATATTTTATCATGGACATATCACATTTCCACCACGTCTAGCCTGAAACGGTTTCATAAAAATTTATGAAATAAGTTGAGTTTATTTTCTTTTTCTTGACCTCTATTATTGCCTTGTAGTGTAGGTCTTGAAGAATTGTTAATGCAAAATTTTGCCAACTTTTCGGTACATTTATTCACCTTCATCAAATTATTTTTAGCAATAAATTGGATTTGTTTGTTGATGGCAACTATACAATTCGTAGTAACCTATAATATGTGCTACGAGTCCTCTTGGATTATTGTTCGAATTTTCCATTTATGATGCTCCAAAATGTGCGTTTCTGTTTATCGTTGTTGCACAGATTACTTCCTCTGATCCTTTACCGAAACGTTGGCAAAATTTTATTTTTTTAAATTTCAAGACCTGTACTCCAAGACACTAATCAGTCTTGTTAGTTATGCTGGATGGTGGAAGAAAAGTGGCGGCTATAATGTACTTATGTGTTGAGATTTAATTAGTATGTGAAGCATCATATCTACAGTAAAAAAGCACACTTAATTATTGTTCTAAAAACATGCTTATTGTTACGATGTGATTAACTCAAATAAGCGGGCTTGGTGGATCAAAAATAATAATAACTTAATATTTGCATCTTGGCGCCTCAGGCCTTGAGGATCTCTGACCTCGTTAGCGATCTGCCTCCATCTCTATGCATGCAACTTGCCTGCATCTCCTTACTTCCACTCTTCTCATGACGGCTCGAAACATTGCCCTTGTATAATCAATCCCCTTGCATAACCTTGTGATGTTGAGCTCAACTTGACGTTTTACCCGATGCTTGCACCAGGCCTGTCGAGCCAGCCTCGACGTTGGGAAAAAAAAGTTTAAAAAGAAAAATTATATAATTGTATGAGACAGGGAACTAAAATAAAAATTATTTTTTCAAGCAAATAATTATAAAAACTAATAATAAATTGCTGTGATAATTTTCTTAAAATTTTGGTTTCAAACGAAAACGGCTCCCCCCCCCCCCTAGTTTTGATCCTGGGCACGGCCTTGTCTGCAATAGAGTGCAAGTAGGGCGTGCAATGTCCTGGATACGATCCTGGACCCCTTTGAAGAGACGTTTGCCAGTGTCAATAAGAAATCCTTTCTAACGTTTCAACGTCGAGCGTAGGAGGTAAGTCCTTGTGTCTCTCCGCCGCGTCACCCTCATGCTACATCCATCTCAGTCTCCATTCCTCTCTCGCCTCGCATCATCATCCGAGATGTTCTCCTCCACGATTTCCCGTATCCATCAGTGTCCTCTTCGCACCCTACTTCTCGACCTCGTTTAACGCCTCCGACCCAACCCTTGACTTTAATTCTCTCCCCCCCTCTCTCTCTTTTTTTTCCCGAAGTCCTCTTTGATTCTTAAAGGAGACTCAACCGATTAACGAAGAAAATTTTCAATTTCGTGAGAATTTCAATGCATATTGTTTTTCGCTTATTGTTAGTAGTGTTAATGCGACGGTTTTCAGGAAAACTGTTACCTTTCTGAGGTGTGCTTTTTGTTTAGTTCAAAATTCATAAAATTTCTTTGACCTCTTACAATGCTGCATACTTTTAAGCTGAGGAATTTTTCTCCAAGTAGTGTTTTTCCAGGAAAGCTGTTGCTATTCTTCGTTGTTTTCTTTTTGGTAAATTTAATACTCATTAAATTTCTCTGGCCTCTTATTGAAATGCATCCTTGTGAGCTGAGGAATTTTTTTTAGGAATTGTCATTGATAGTGCCTTTTCCAAAAATAAATTAGGTCTGTTATGATGTGCGAGTCGTGATATGAATTTTATTTGCCTGCAGTGGTCTGCCTAATTTTGTCTTGAGCTACAGACGTTCGAGGCGAGATTACGTCAACCAGCAGAACACCTTTACCTATACTAAATTTCGAATTATTGACAAATTAATTATTTTTCGAGTCATAAAGGTGGCTGAAGATGGATATAATTGAACTCTTGCATCTAAATACTACTGCACAACGCCGTTCCGGCAGTAGATAACAAAAGATTTAATGTTCAAATGACACTTTTATCAATTTTGCTACCTCAAAATTTCTAAATCATACATTCGTAACCAAAGCGAAAAATTTTGTTAGAAAATGGAAATAATGACTTGTAATTAAAAAAAATAAGGGAGTAATATTTCACTTCTAAAGAAAGTTAAGGAAAATGCGTTCCTGCACTGCTAATTTTACCATGATTTCACTGATCTTAGGAGAAAACTTAATTCTTAACTACTGTATTCAAAATATTGTAAATATATGCTAATGGTGATGCTTTCAATTCATCTAGTTGGAAAAGTGATTACTTTAAAATAAGACGTTCATTTGCTAATTGTGTGAAATGTCTCTACCTTAACTATTCATTTTATCACGGGAGGATGTCATTCTTTAAAGGTGATCTTTCTCACGAAAAATTTATGTGAAAATTTGCACTTAGGGCCCCCGCGCACTGGCAACTTTTACAAAGCAACTATTTAGTTGCTTTGAGGAAGTCCCTATGGAACACACGGCAGTTGCGGCAACTAAAAAGTTGCCCGTGCGCGGGGCCACAGTCAATTTCGTGTGTTTCATTTGAACATCCACAAAGCAACTAAATAGTTGCTTTGTAAAAGTTGCCAGTGCGCGGGGGCCCTTAAACGATTACTTTGAATCGCACAGTCGCGGCTGAACTTCGTAAATGCTTCCATGGCAACCCTTTCTCTTAATCCCCTTCCCCTCTTCCTCCATTCGTCTTTTCTGACTCGACATCCTCCTGGCTCCTTTCTCTCCTCCCTCCTTGACGCGAGCCTCTTTACACTATCGATTGCCCCCTTGCAAGTGTCCGCGCCTTATCCAATTTGCGCCCCACGGCTCATTTTAAAACCTGAATATTCATACCGTCTGCATCGCTGATGCAGAATGACGCTGTTTCCAACTTTTGCCGTCTCCATTATCATTTTCACTCCTTCTCGAAGGGCGTGCATCATTGCCTTGACGTCGCGACGCCGTGGAAGTGCACCTCGTGGTATTATTACCCTCCTCCCCCTCGTCTCGGTGTCGACGTTTTCAAACTCCCCTTCTGATATACTTATCCATTTTCGCGCACTTAAATATACTCCAAAACACCCTTCAGTGGGAGGGAGGGTTATACATATATATATATTCATGGGGCTATAAATGCAGGGGCTTTGCATCACTTTTGACGACATTTCCACGTCTCAAGTATCGCGAGGTCCTATCAGAAGTTTGTGGAGCGCCATTTTAAGCGTCTATTAAATGGGATAGAAGGAAATTTGTTGTGTCATTTAGTTTAGAGCTTCGGAGCGCTATCTGAGGCTAGGTTTTTTTCTGTTGTTTTTTTTTCAGAATTATGACTCGATGTAAACTACTAGAATGAAATCAGTACGAATTATTGCAATGAAGATACGGTTTGGAAAACTTCATGGCTGATGAGCGAAAAGAGCATGACCTTTTAATTTTACACGCCTTGTCTTTTTTTGTATTTCTTTTTTTATCTTCTTTCTAAACTAACTCTCTTAAATGAGTGAAAAATCTCTACGTAAAAGATGGATTATTGTATTTTTATGTAAAAGATTCAGCTAAGTATTTATATTTTTATAACATAGGAAGTTGGAAGGGGGGATGGAAATCAGCCATTATGGCTTGGATGAAGGAATATGAGACGCAGGGGAACTAAGCAACAGAGTATAATTAAAATGAAATTGTGATTAGTCATTGCGTGAGCTTTTGAGAAGTATTTAATGCATTGCGTGTAAAAAGATAATCTGTTCGCCGACCCGCGGTCCAGGCACTAAGATTTTAAAATTATGTGGCTGCCATGAAATAGTCTTTAGCGTCAACTATTCGACCGTGGCCCCCGCCGTAATCAAAGAGTACCTTTCGTAAATCAATGAGCAGCCAACTGTTTTTGTCTAGTTTTCTAAGACCAGCTCATTGATACGGATCAATTGGTTGCCGATACTGGTTGTCAATACTCTTACAATTTTTAAGCGGGAATCGACAATCAATTACATTTTTAAGGCAACCGTGGGCAAAATGCAATTAATCCTCGATCCCTGAAATCCCAAGGGCATTTGGCTCTAGATTAATAATCAACGATAATCTATGAATATCTTAATTGTTTAAATTTATACTTTTCAATCTGAGTCGACCGTGGCGCATTCTCATTTAAACTGACGAGTTTTTACTTCATTTGAAACATTATCTTGCTACACTCTGAAGAAGTAGAATGGTGGTGTTACCGCATTGTATTTTGTGTGTGAGTGCCAATTATCTAAATATCACCGGCTCATCACGGAGTCAGATAGCCAAATTACTATCGACTATGACCGACAATTCTCGATCATCAATTATAAGTAGTGATTCTGTTATTGACTCACGACAGTTATGGTTGACCATCGCTAACCTACGAATTTGTTTGACCTTGGACAATAAGTTTCCAGTTGACCATCGGAAATCAACGTGCGTGTATGACAATCGTTTTATTCCCTTCATCGACATAGGCGCCCGTCAGCTATTGAATCCCGATGGCCCGAAACTCCAGTTGAACAATCCCGCCTCCCTCACCACCCTCCCACGCAATACAGCGATTTCCTTTGTCCCCTTGCTGCGGATAGCATCCTCAACTTTAGCCTTCACTGTGTTCTCATTCCTCACTCCCCCATTCCTTAGGCCGCAATCCCCATGGTGCCCCTGTCATTCTCCTCATTCCGTCCAAAGTTCCGCAGGGGGGGGGTAAGGGGGGGAGAAAAGAACGTGGGAGGAGGGCGTGGAGGAGACACACCGCTTCCCATTCCACCCTCTTTGCCCCGTCCGTGTAGGGATCCCTCCTGAATGCCTGGGGAACTACTTTGCGAGATTTAATGGCGAGCCATTTGCCCGTCTTATTTCAAAGTGTATCATTCGGCGCCATTAGATGCCATCAACTGCCGACCGTTGAAGCACGTAATGAAACTGATGGAAAATGAGAGACGACAACAAGGGATTGAGCAATGAGATGAAAAAGCAGTGAAAAGAAAGAGAGAGGGAATTTTCCGCGAAATGGTGGGGAGGGGATGTTTCAGTCGGAGCGGGCAGCGTCCTGTTTTTGGTGCCGGACTTGGAGGAAATATTTATGGTATTTTGTACGGCATCCCTCGGATTTTCCTCTTACATTTCTTCCTCTCTCTCTCTCTGATCTATCTATAGAACTGGTCTCTTTCTTTCTCCCTCTCGTTTGGTGTGATGCGAATCAAGTGATTTGACGAAGAGGGATAAATGGCTCGAGGGAAATGCGAAGACTTGATCCCCGGTCAATGTACCCAGCATGTCCGTGCATGTGTGTTGATTAGGACGTTACCCAGCTACCATGCGAAGGGGAAGCTCGGGTTTATGTCCTGGTAATGGCAGATAATTTAGCGCGAAGATTGAGTAGTTACAGGATTGATATGATGTACGTCATCCGTCTCGGAAATGCGAAAGAACTGTGTGAATGCCTGAATGAATTTTATTTATACGAATCTGGTTTCGGGCTGCAGTCTCTTGTGACAAATCTGGTTCCTCCCTAGAGAATGAAATATGCATTTAATTGATTAAATTTTCCAATTTATCGAAGTACATTGGCCCATAAATTAATGATTTTGGGCTAACTATGGAGTGCCTGAAGCAATTTAATTATATACCTATCTATCCTTTGTATTTTTAGGTTCGTGAGCGTTGATAAAATTGCAATGCTAGTAAAATATAGGTCTCTAAGGCGTATTCTAACTTCAAAAATGACGAGACGCCACGTTTGTGAGCTACCTTTTGCGATGCTTAATTTTATTGGCAGTCGTGCGAAAGTGGCTAATTGACAAATTAATTTTGATCAGACTGTGCATAAAACATGATTAGATTTAATTGCCAATTTATTGTAAGCCTCAAAAAAGTAAAATGATTCTTGAACTTGAACGGAGGCGAATGATATAATTTTGTTTACTGCTCACTGCATCGTATACTTACAGGGATTATCTCGCGAAAAAAACGTGAGTTTTTTTCATAGCGGATGAGAATCGCTTCGCAAAATAGCTCGTCCGCTCACGACGGGGGGTTATTGTTCGTCCCTTCAAAATCCTTTCCCTCTTTCCGCCTGGCGTCATAACAATAACCCCCTTTTCATTATCAGCTATTCGTATGTCCCGTGTCCTTGAGCACGCTCCAACCTCTCGGCATAAAAGATCGGGAGCCATAGTTATACGGAGAGGGACATAGAGGGTGGGGTGGGGGGAGAGGTCCTGCTGGGTCCAACATTAATCGCATTTGCCGCCGGGTGCTTTCGGGGGACACGTTAATGGCACGGAGCGGCTACCACGGGCCGTAGGAGCAGGACCGTCACGGAATATGGTCTCGGCACTTGCGCGCTTGCCGGCTACGTCGTCGGCGGGAATAATTCAACTTGTTATCGAGTTTGGCATCCGGGGCGGTTTTGAAGAGAGGGAGAAGGGTGGGGAGGTTAAAGTTGAGTGAATGGTGGGGTGGGGTGAGGTGTCCTTTTCATGGGCCCGAGAGGATGGTATTGGGGGTCCATCCCGATTGCTATCCGCCCTTGCGATCTCTGCCCCGCTGAGTGAGAGAGAAAGTGGTCCCTGTAGAAGGCGCAGTGAGTTACTGCCAAATGACCGCATTCGGGACTCGCCTCCCCCCCCTTGCGTCCTATCACCACGCCCCTCCTCATACGACGGAATTTTTTTCTGGTATCCCGGACTAGGGCCGTGCCATTTCCTTCCTGATTCGTGATGTTCTACGAGATGTTTTTGAAATTATGAAGAGAATAGCTTTAAGGAAAGAGCGAATGACCTGTGACGTGATATAATCATAAAAAATAAAATGCCTATTAAAACATACAGACTTCCATACGTATGTACTTACAGGTAATCATTTTCATTTGGGAATGAGCAATCATGCAATTATTAGGCAATTGAATTGGGCAATCTTCAAAATTCCTAAGTGCGGAAATACATAGAACCAATAATACTCATTACCTAGATAAAAACGTTGGAAGGAGCATTGTATGGATATCGTATGGTATGGTATTTGGAGGAGGCGACCGACAGCTGAGGTCATTTGCGCCATGAGGGAAGGGTATGGAAGGAAGGGTGGAGAGAAACCCGGCGTCGGCATTAGCCTGCTCTGAACGAAAGGCGCCAAGGGGACCGCGGCATAACGTCCCATCCGACGGACGGAGTGTTGCGCTTGAAATGTCCTCCAGACAACATTCAAGCAGGGATCGGGCAGTCTCTGAAAATTCTCGGCCACTGCTGGGATTTGATCCCGAGCCCGCCGGGTGGGAAGCCAACACACTTTCCACCACACCAACCAGATCCCCATGGATATCTGGCATTGGTGGCCCTACCGGGAATAATTTAGAATTAATCCCGCCAGTGCAGCTCTAGGGGTCATAGGAACGCGCAAGCCTTTCCACTGTGACAAGGTTGTAGCCCAAGGGAAAGGGTTCGTAAGGTAAAAGTTATTAATTGTTCATTATGCAAATTAATCCGTTAGTCCTCGGGTTAGGACCTGAAGAAGAGAGCTGGAATGCGTACGAAACTTTTGTCCACTAGAATGAGTCAACGCGGAATTAACCCGATAAAAATCCAAGAGCTATAAATATTTTTCCACCCTGCAAAAAAACTAAATTTTGTTGTTGCAATTTTATTTGTGGGGGAACGAGCTCTCTCGGTCATCCCTTGCTCTTCTGCGCCCTATCCTGCTTCCTTCCCCTCTTGTGCCGTGATTCACGTTGCGGGGGCGTCCTCTCCCAATCACTGCCTCCACGACCGGGCCATCCACCTCCCCCCTCCACCGCACTTGAAAATCCCCCTACCCAACCCAACCACCCACCCACCGTCTCCGGGGGCAACCATCGCCGATTAATGGAACGTCGCATCCCAGTTTCCTCATCTTTTCCGCTACATTAAACAAAAGCGGAGCGGAATGCGTGGGTTGTTCGGGAGGTTTGGTTGGCCTCGCTCCTTGTAAGGGGTCGCACGATGATGCTTCCTCCGTAGCACGTTCCAAGGCTCCCGCTTTTTTGTCCGCCTTTTAAGTCTTTTCTTTCCGTATGAAAGGGTGATGAAGTGTCCGTGGAAGTGACTTTCAATGCCAAAGGTCCCCGTTAGTCTCCTCCACTTTGGCCGAGATTTTTCCCGAGTGGAATATTTATCAATACCCATGTCTAATGTAGGTGGTTCTTCAACTGGGATCGTTCTGCCTAAATGCTATTGAGGAGAAACCGTCCGCCTTCATCTGGACTCGATTCAGGGACTCCCGAAATTGTGACATGGCATCTAGTCTATTAAGCTACCAAGACGTACTCCTACCAGTGGATTTTCTACAGCTTTATTGGACAAAAAGTGCTTTCGGTTACATCGTACCAGCAAGTAGCATATTAATGTGCATTACGACTATGTACCGGAATGTCATGTTAACATAGTTTGGGAGGGAACGTTGGATCAGCCAGCGTTGAATCTTTCCGGAGACATTCGTAATTACAACCTAGTAGGAATTTCTTCCATCTTGAATTTGATGTGTATACGTCACCGAGTTCTATAATGACTGAAGCTATCTTGACCTTCTTCTTTCCTGCCCTCATAGTTTTTGGTAGCTTCAGATGAGATGGTTTTTTAATGCTTCCGAACGCTTCGTTTAGACATTACCGGTGCCTTGCCACTATTTTAGAGGTTATTTAAAATGTTGCTGTTTTTGTTCTCATTGTGCTAGAATGTACAGGTTTATCACTATTTTTCCGACAAATTACTGTTTAATTTGGGTTGACCAGGCTCCTCCTAGGCCTCCCAAAACCCCGCCCATGCCTCCTTCGGTCCGGGCTCATCTGCAATTTCTCTTAGTTTTATTTAATTTATATTTGTTATTTTATTTAATCCCATGCCACCGAATGCAGGACGTGGAGGCCACTTTAGATCCGGGGTTTCAACAAATTTAACAATTACACGTGCACGAACAGTCATATCCTGGACAGGGGTAACCTACCGAGGCGAGACTCGAGCTGGCCACCGTGGACGGCGGGATGAAGGTTTTTGGGGATATCCATCGAAGGGCTAGTGCGCAAGGTCTTCCTTCTCGTCCGCCTTGCTCCTGCACCACTCTCCCGAGAGAGGACCATCCCCCGCGCTGTGGCCCGTCATCCGCTTGCGAGCTTCACGGGGAAGGCATCCAGAAAATTATGCAGCGACCTCCATTAGCGGAAGTTGGATTGCTCCCCATGGAAATTCTCCCTCCCCCCTTCCTCTCCTTCTTCCTCCCATCCATCATTCTTGTCGTCGTCGTCTACTGCTTGTCTGGCGTGCCGCCGAAAATATTTAGACATCAATGCGTGTCGCCCTTCTTCGCTCGTGTTAATTTAGCGGAGGCGTCACGTCATTAGGATGTAATTTCCGACGTTTATACATGAAGTGATGTGCTAGTCAGAAGATGACGAATTTTCTAGTGTTTTTCTAGACTAGACTCACTAGACGGGTGACGAATATGCCCAAACTTTATGAGTTGAGAATTTTTTCCTGGAAGTGCTGCCCTTGTGGAAGATGAGATGTGAGTGCGAAATATCCAAAGAGAAAAAATCATTCGTTTAGACCAGGATTCGAACCCGGATTCCCCGATTTCCGGTCAAAGCCAGTTAAGCTACCGAGGCGTCATTCTTCCCTGTGGATAATTGTGGACACAGCCAGACGAAAAAAAGACAATTATCAATTCAATTACAAAGTCATCGAATCTGATATGTGATATATGATTATGTGAGACATTTCCAGTAGTGAAAATTATGGTGATAACTAACTTACTTAATGATTTTGGTTGATTGTGGCGTTGAAAGTAAATTATAGAAATAAAAAAGCGAGGATATTTATGCGCTTTTTTCCTTTGATGTGTGCTAGTGGAAAACTTCATGTATGATGCCCTACACTGTTTGCACATTGCTGCATAAATTCTGGGACTGGTGAAGCTAAGTTAATAAATCTGTTGAGTTCATTTTTATTGTCTTCTCTGTGTAGTGGTGTATGAAATGCTATCGAAAAGACAAATAGGAAGTGAAATTCGGTGCATATATTACGTAAGAATGTGAACTGGCTGCTGGCGTTTTGTGACGTATGTATTAAGGAACTGTACTGTACTTCCAAGTATGGATTCAAGAAAAAAGATTTTTTGTTTCCATCTGGAGATGTGCCAGGGAATTTGTACATTTTAATAATAAACACTCATTGTTGTCTCTCATAACCCATCGTTGATTACTGCTGTAAGTCATGGTCTTAGTTTTTCTTGGCAAATTTAGTCATATCGCCTCCCTTCATCTTTTTGCCTTTACCCTCTCGCTATTACTGTTATGCTGCTATGACACTTGCCTAGAAAAAGAGAGATGAAGTTCGTTAAAAAGAAGGTTCTGTGTTCGGTGCGTTTATTTGCCTTGTGACCTATCACTAAAGAGATTGCCTAGTTTATACGTGGTGCTCATCTGTGAGTTTTTTCTCGGTGCCCGAGTTCGAGACGATTAATACGAACCCTTCGTTGCCCTTCAGCCATAACTTTTTTTATCGCTTTACTCACTGTTTTATTATTTTCTTAAATCGTAAAATATTTTTCCGCGTATGCTTCGTTCAAGAGGGTTGTATTGATGCATCGAGTAGAAGGGGAGCGATGGGTATCCAGTTTTATTTGACTTTTACGGCAAGCTTTATTTCCGTGGGCATGGTGTATGTATATTCTCGTTGGCGGGAAGTACACTCGATGTTTTCCACGCGTGTGATTTCATCCAATATTTTTGGTCCTCCTTCCGCAAACCAATCAGTTTTCGTAGGAAATGAAGGCATTGCAATTTGGCGTTTTCCACTTATTACTTAGAATAAACTTAACGTCCCACTCGTTGTTGAATTTGCGTCTTGCACGTGTAAGTAGTTTATACATACACTTGGTATGTGCTGATGTGATCAGTGACTGTTTTCATCGTCTATAGTGGGATTCACAGGAAATGGATGTTGTGGAAACACACTCTTGGCAGCTGGCTTCTCTTCTGAGTGAGAAGTAGAGATTTTATACGACGGTTGCTCTTTAGTGCTGACTCATTCCCATGATACGACTCAGTATGATAGAAAAGAAATACGTGCTGTGTACGGCATTTATATGAGATCTTTTACCGCTCAATCTAATTTACTTATTTTCACGTGCTATCGTCCGTGGTAGAATTATCGTGATCTAATATATAACAGAGCAAGGCTTAGGGGAACTTAATTCTACTATAGCCTTCGCAAATACTAGCATATAAATTTGATATATGCTCGTATCCATCCAAAAATCAATACTTAGCTCTTGGATACCTAGGGAAATAGTTTGTTTATTATGGTGGGGATTATTTGCGGCATGACTAATATTTATTGAAACTCATAGTATGAATGAGCACAAATGTCTTTCTTCCCAAAATATTGTGAACAAAACGATGCATGCTCATAAAAATAATTGCGTGTAACCTTAGGTGCCAACATTGTCTGAAGATGACCGAAGAAGCTTGTTTACTCTCTAAGCGCCAGAAACTCCATCAGATTCGATAACTTTGTAATTGATTAGAAAATTGTCTTTATTTTTCTGAGACTACAAGTCCATTGCAACGTAGAAAAAATAACAATTTCAAACAAATTATGAACACTGTTATCTTCCCCCACATGAAAGCCATCTTTCAGTTTTCGTGAACACTTATCTTTCTATCTTGAGATCACGATGAGGACTGGTGATTGGCATTTGACTCCGTTTGCGCCGTAGGATTTTTACCAGGAAGTTATGGACTCAAACTTTCCGACTTCTCGAGCACCTAACCAAACTCCTCGGAATCTTCCCTCCCTAATGTACGCAGGTCATGCTGTTCTCTACATCCTCAAGTAATACGATGGATTCGTACCTTAGGGCAACCTTAATTCGAATGTAGCCTTCACAAATACCAGCGTATAAAGTTGATATATGTTCCTATCTCGTATTCATCCAAAAATCAATACTTGGATGTCTTAGGAAATAGTTTGTTAATTACGATTGGGGATTATTTACGATATGGCTCCATTGAAACCCATCGTATGAATGAGCAGAAATGTCTTTCTTTCCAAAACAAGGTGAATCAAACGCTGCATGCTTATAAATTCATACTTTCATCCTCACAGTAAAAATATTTCTAATGCCCATTCCAAGAAGCTTGTTCCGGTTCCGCGCTGGATAATTTAATTGAAAATTGTCTTTAATGTTCTGGGACCTCAAGTCCCCTGAAACAGAAAAAAAATAATTACAAAAATTTAAGTACCGTTATCCTTCAATACATGAGACCTATCTGGCGGTTGAAAAGTTTAAAGAAATCTTTCCAATCTGGAGATCACCGCGAAGACTGGTGATTGGCGTTTCACTCCGTTTGCGTCGCGGGAAATTTACCAGAAAGTTATCGATTCTCTAACTTTCCGACTACTCCCGAGCTTAACCAAACTCCTCGGAATCTTCCCTCCCTAATGTACACAGATCATGCTGTTCCCTCCACCCTCAAGTAATACGACAAGGGCATCGTACCTCATCACCAAAACTCTCTCCCTTTGTCCCACCCCTGCATGGTAACCTCCCCTATCTCCCGCCCATGTCTCCAGAACCCTGACATTGGCCCTTCCCTTTTCCTTTCGTTCCCCGAACCTCAATCACATTCTTCCCCCCCTTCCTTTCACCCTCTCCCTGTCTTGTCCATCCCCCAATATTCCCTCCCCCACCACCAAATCCCCGGCCTCATTCATAGTCCCCCTTCCCTTTTCGGTCGGACTGACTTCCTCATGTTTTTCTGGAGGCGGCGCCAGCCAACGCCAATTCCGTAGACCCCCTTCCACTCCCTGTGAGGAAATCGGGGGAGAAGATGGCCCAGGACCATCTTCGCTGTCTTCTCTCTTTCTTCCTCGCCACGCCGAGCTGCATCAGGATCCGATGTGCGTTGTCGTTGCGTGAGGAGGAAATCTGAGAGAATGTATTCCCGAACTTTTTTTTCTCAGACCCTCCTCGCCCATCATATGGAGTTGTCGAACTTTGTTTGGTCCAACACGGTTGAAAAAGCTGGGCGACATTGTAACATTGTGAAGCCCTGCCTCGTGTGCAATGGTCCATATTTTCATGTTCGACCGAGAGAATGCTTTGGAAAATAGTGTTGCATTTCCCAAAAATGTGCCTACGTAATTTTATTTTTTTTGCCATTTCTCTGCCGTGTTGAAGGACAGCCATTGGTGGTCTTTTGGGCGAATTTGGTCTCCATACCTGCGAAATATAATAATAAGTGATTGTATTGATCTATCCCCCTTAATTTGGCATGCAAATTATGTTATGCCCTCAACGGGAGAACAGAAAAAACTATAATGGAATTATTTCTTTGAAATATTGTCACCCACGCAAGATTTTTTTTTGACAGGGCGACTGTATTTTTTTATTATTATATACTTACATTTTATTCGCTGGTAAATAATACATTTATTTTAATATAGTTATATGCTTCAATGCAGTGTGAAACCTTGGTACGAAATTCACTAGTTGAATTTTTTTAGCTCATGCGGGTGTATTTTAACTGCAAATAAATTTGATCTTCATTTCTAATGGCAAATTCTATTTTCAGGTGAGTAAACTCCATAAAACTGCACTGAGTCTGTGATTGGGATATCTTGGTGGTGAGTGATGCTATGTTTATTTATGCTCAGTCTTGTCTATCAAGGACGTTGGTCGAGCTCCTTACTGAACTTATTTATTATTAAATATTGCTAACAGTAGGCGTTTGCCTGGTGGTAGCCTAAAAGAAATGAATGAAAAGTCTCCCTATGAAAGAGCAAAGTAAAGGGGCAGAAAATAACTTAATTGATACAAAAAATACATTTATTGGAATACCATACTACAAAAAAATTATGTTTGAATCAAGTAATCCAATTTCTAACTCTTCCTAATAAATTACAGTGACATTAACCAAAAATCGAGGAACTCTATTTTAAATCTTAGTATTTACGGGGAAAAATCTTAAACATATATTCAGGTAGGTCGTTCCACTCATTCATTCCTCTACGCAGGAAGGATTTTTTCAAAATACCCGTTTTCGTATTCGAGTTATATCCATCATACTCGTGGAAGGTTATTCGGGCATTCCACCGGGTCAGGTTCTCCAACTCGTTCATCGAAACGTCGGCCGAGATGGAGTCTTCCACGATTCGATACGCTGGGGAGGCGTGCGATCATTCTTCCATCATACTGCTAATATTAGCAAGTCGTCAGTCATGATTCCCCAGCTTTGCTCCTTGTGTGTTTTTTCAGAACGTTATCTTTCTATTGACGTCATATCGTGCCCTCCTCTCGCTTATTAATAATTAGTCTTTAGGGGGTGGGGGGAAGTCGACCAAAGTCTCAAATACTGCGATGAATTTAAGCTAACGAAATGGAGGACGCTCCTACTCGATTTATCCATCACGGGCGGATGCCCTGGGAACTAATAAAGAGGGTCCACGCAAATTATATCTGAGCTCATAAAGCACCCTCGTTGTTGCGTCCCTCTCCTATTTAACTTGAGCTTTATGGCGTGTGTGTTGCGCACGAATACGAAACTCATCCCCATGACAACCCTTCTTACGTCATTCCATCTACAACAGTCGGGTTGTTTTTCTAGATTCCGTTCTCGGGACATTAATTTTCTCGGTTATTATTTTATTTTTTGGGCGAGGTCGTCGTTTTTTTTTTTGGTGTTTTCCCGCGCGCTGGAGGGAATAGTTTTCGAATTATCAATTTGTCTGCGAGTGTTCCGTCGGCCCGGAACGAAATGGATGGGACTCGTAGGGAAATGAAACGATTCGAAGTATGCAAATATGTAGTAAGCCGCCTTCGCCGCCCGGGTGTGTTTTGTTCCTCGCAGGAATTTTCCTCGCCGATGAATGGCATGCCAAGGGTTGTGGGCGACAGTTACGGATCCAGAGAGGGGCTATATCCCCCATTGGTTATCCAATGTACACTAGATGATAACACTAAAGAAAAGTATTTTTTTTAAACAGCGTTTTCATCGCGAACTAAAAAGAATACAAGTAAATTCTTGATCAATCAATTAGGAATAGGTGACTGCACATTTTTGTGGCCGATTTTAGGATCCTCTTTTGTAAATTTCGTGGGCTATCGTTAACTTACAATTAGCTCCGAAAGTGTCCCTCCGGTCTAAAAGCCGTGTAGTCCCCACGACTGCGCCGCACTGTGGGGCGAAAACAGTTTTAGTCTGCCAAAACCCTAAAGTCATAATATCCGGATTGTGTTAAAAAAAAATTTCTTGGGTGTTGTAAGGCCACTAGTAATAGAATTTGAAGAAATATTTACGTTTCAATGATAAGTGTAGAGGCAGCAACCCTACGAACAAGACTAATGCAGAGATGCGATCTATCGAGATAAAATAAAAATCATAATAGTTGTGTTAGAATATTGCATTGTCATCTGGTTCCGAGTGAGGTATCCTGAAATTTTCAGCTTGATAGCTAATAGGAAAATGGGTTAAAATGGAGTTGCAAGATTTGACCCGGACAACATGACTAACAACTATGAAAAAAAGTTATGATTTAAATCTTTTATAATTAGGAATAAAAGCGTAATAAATTACAGGAGAAACTTACCACGAGAAAAAATTGCTCAAAATGTGCATAAATGTTGGTTTTAATAACATAACTCTTTGGGAAATTAGTTGATGAATACATAAAGGAGAGGAGCTGAAAATGATAAAAAAAATATTCTGCTTTGGATCTTTTATAATAAGGAACAAAGTCGTAACACAGTATAGAAACTTATTGGTAATGAGACAACCTCAAAGTGTTGTTACAAGCATAGAAATTCTCAAAATTTTCGTTACCTCCCGGACCCTCACTACTGCTGTGAAGTTACCCACCAAGCCCTCCCCTACACCATTGTCCCTATCCTGGATCCACTACTATTGGGGAGGGGGGGGGTAGGAAAGTGGGGGTGGGGATAGGTCGAGCCCCCACATCAACGTCATCTCTACGGGCGGCTAGAATTAAACTCCTTTTGTGGCGACAAAGACCACGGAACCATCGTGTGTGTTTGTCGGGGAGGAGCGTGGGATGTGTGCGGGAGCCGAGTTGGTTGCCCCGCTCTGTGAATTCGTAATTGCTGCGGCGCCCGCTGCTGGGAGAGAGAGTGACCTTGCACGTAACTTGTTTGTTGCTTCCCGCGCTCGCTCTATCTTCAGTGCTGATTGGGTGGCGAGCGGCTCTCCGCGTTTGAACGTTAAAGGCGAAGGTGCCCGCGTCGTTTATACGTTCGCGGACGCGTTGCGGTCGGTTTTCCTGTTGTTTGGAGTCGAACTATTAAAGGGCACAGCTGTATCAATTTAGCGGATTGAGTAATGTCCCAATTACGAAAATTTCGCAATATGGTCTTCTTAATATCATTTTAATCTTGTCGAATAATAATATTGTTTGGTAAACGAAGGTGTCGTACTTCTCACTAATTTTATTCAACAGCTGACAACACGTATTTCGATTGCTATGCAATCACCATAATCAGGTATCTGCTGATGATTGAAATTAGTGGGTGGTATTAATGGGCAGAACGATATCTTCGCTTATCATTCGATATGCTGTTCCTCGATATATCTCCGAAAAAGTTGACTTTATGCGTAAAATTGGGCTTTCTGGGTGATTTTTTTGTTGCAAATTGCTTTGTGAACACGAAGTTTACCATAGACTCTCTATATAGCTATTTCTATGGCTCTCAGGTCTTTTCCTCGGGAAATACAAGTCGATAATCTTTTTGAGTTTGTGCTTTTGCTTAATAGGAGGCGCTAAAAGTAGCTGTTGTGATTTGGGCGTTGCGACGGAAACTTGTTTTAGAGGCTCCCATCTTTGACGAGTCATTGATAACGTCTAACGTTTAAAGATTAATTGTTCATCACTGAATAAAATATTTTACAGCATATTAGGTTGTAAGTTACTCTAGTATTATTCCTCCTTGACGGTTCGTATCGCCTACTTCATTTTTATTGGTAATTGAGTGAACTTATTTAATTTTACAACATTTTATGTCCTACATTGGCGTGATCATGTTTGCAAGTTTACGAAATCGTTACAGGCTTGAGGTGATGGAAATGCGATATATCCATTAAGAAATATAAAATCAGAAGAATTGGAAATTACTATTAGGGTTTATTTAATATCATATTTGCAAATGTCACGGGTTTCATAAATACATGCGCTCTTTACATTGATTCGATGCGTCAAAATTTTACGAGTTAGATTCTGCTTTATAGGTATATTTTATCTTCACTGATCGGTGAACAAAATGAAATGCATTATATCTTCCTAAAATAAACGGTCAGGAGGTTGAAAGTCTGTTATGAACGAGAAACAATATTGTTGTATTTTTATGGAACATACTTGCTGTTATTACTGGTAGCCAATGTTTTCTGAATTTTCACAGTTTTTTTTTTGATCGTCTTTTTCATTTTCCATTTGCCCTTTGACGTCTGGTCTGATAGCAGTCAAATGTTATGGCAGCTGACAGGCCATTTTCAGGCCTGTCCCTGCGGCGACCAAGTCAACGAAGCTCATTTCAAGTCAGCTGTCTACGCGTCGACGTGAGGGCCATTGTGTGATATTTTATATGACAGTTCGCGTATCATCATCAATGGAGACAAGTTAACCTCGCCAGAGATATATTGAAAAATCTTGCGGTATTTCTCCGACAATGGATATTTTCCAATGATGTTCCATTTTGGAAATATTATTGATCCGATGGGGAAAATCTTTTAAAATTTCCATATTTTTTACTCGTCTTATTTTTCGAATTTTTTTTCACTTTCATATGTGGTCTTATTTCTTACTGTCTCCTTCCGATACTGTTTGAGTAATTTTCATCCCTTACTTTGCCATAACTCGCTTAAGATATTTTATTCACCCCCCGATATCTTTTTTCTGCTTCATTTCATGTTTTATTTCCTGCTCGTTAAAATTTTTGGAACTTCTCAGTTTGATAACGATACCTATTTATAGAATCCGAAATTCTTGTTACAGTCTTTAGGAGAATTTTAGGGTAATCCGTAAAGCTTCTTAACTTCAGATAAGATTCTCCTCCAGCTTTTTCTTCACATTCTTACTCTGAGAGCTTCTCATCAGTTTTTCCCTACTCATCAACGCCAGCTTTGCATCGGAAATTCTCTTCCTTCAACATCCTTAATGCTGTGGCTGTTTTCCTCTAATGCGCCACACTAACAGTTAAACTGTTTCAATTTCTTTAGTTTGCGACCACCTAGGTTTATCTTTCTCATTTATGAGCGCCTTCTTAGCTAACGCTAAACCTGGTCAGAATTTCCCTATAAAGAAATGGTGTCATAATCTAGATTTGTATGCCATACCAGAGCGCGCGAAAAAATGTACGCGCCTATTGACTGTTGCCTGAAGTTGAAGTATCGACTATTGAGTGGTGGGTAGGTATATTGCGTAGCGAAATTTGCAACAAAGAAGTGTACACATGCATAAAAAATATAAGGGTATTGTGCTTTTACCCTCAAAAGTCACTAATGATATTAATATCCTCATAATTTTATACAGTGCTATCCTTAAATCGTTGAGAATAGTGTTAGACGGTAGAATGTTGGGTAAACGACGGAGATAAGGCAGAAAGTAGGACAATTAGACGAAATGAAAGGAAGTAGGGTTTATTATGAATTGAAAAGGGAGGGAATACTGTTAGAAAACTTCTTAAATACTCTATGTAACCTATCGTAATCAGTAGAATACTGTGATAATAACTACAATCCTAATATCAGGATCTTGTGGTTTCAGGTGTGAAAATGATTCTTAAATTGGACCAAAAAATGTCCAAAACCCAAAGGTAACGTTTATTTCTCGCTCTTTTGCGGGGGTGACTCTTTGTGTAGGTATATGGACACGTTAGTGACGCTCCGTCGATATCTTTTTGGAATCGGAAGCCATAGGAGGACACGCGTCGCGGCCGCTCCTGTCTTCGCCAGATGAGGTAAGGCGTCGCGCGTCGCAGCGGCGTCGTCCGTCTCCGCCAGAGATTACGTGCGGCGAAAGCGGAGGGGCAGCGGAGTGGCCCCTTGCTCTCTTTTAAAGGGACCCAACAACACTCTTTCACTCTCTGGACTGGCTCGATGGGGAAGGGAGGACCGCTTGATGAGTGGGAGGAGGAGGAGTCTGGTGCAGTGCGGGTGCCGCGGCTGGGTGCGGGGGGGAAGGGGAAGATGTGGGGAGACTGGCGGAGCCGGGTGCTTTGATGGATGGATGTTTCCACTGCGAGGAAAGGGGAGCGGTTGGAAGGCGAGAGACTAGAAAGAATATCATCCCGCTGCGCTTGAAGAGAGAGAGAGCGTGGAGAAAGAGGCGTATGTAGCAGTGGGAGTTGAGATGGTCTTCTCGTCCTCTCTCCATCGTTAGGTTCGCTTCAGTCATCTCCTGCTCCCCTGCTTGCCGCTGCCCTCCCTCGATCACGCTCTCTCTCTCTCTTTCTGTATCTCTCTGCATTATGCGCGGACGCAGCTGGAGATTTACTACCAGTGGTGTATGGATGCGAAATTGTACGTGACGCAGCGTATGCTCTGTTCTTTGAGGTAGTGGCGAGTGTAGGTCCATTGCAGTTATAGTAATTTTTATCCCAATGAAAAGTCTGTTATAATGTCCTAGGAGGCATGAAATCGTTTCAAGCTTGACTTGGTGGTAGCGAGATATATCTACGATAAATACGAGGGTTATTTCGAAAGTAAGCTCCGATTCGCCGTAACTATTTGAATTTAGCGCCAGGGACAAAAATCGCATGCGCGCCGACTCCCGGCATGCCTTGCCCGTCAAGCGCCGCCATTAGCATTGTTACTGTTGCTGTGTGCTGCTTATAGTGTCAGTTAAAAATGTATAAGACAATTGATCAGCCCGCCAATTGTGAAGTTAAGGCAGTGATACGGTTTTTGTCTGCAAGAAACATTTCAGTGGCAGAAATTCATCGGCAAATTACTGAAGTTTACTGTCCTAACATAATGAGTGACAGTTAAGTGCGCACGCGGGTGCGTGCGTTGAGCGATATGATGAATTGAAAGAAGCAGTTAAAGACTGGTTATCTTCGCAGGCGGCCGATATCTATTACTTAGGTACACAAAAGCTTGTTTGAACGACGTTACAAATGCTTAAATAGGTATGGGAATTACGTAGAAAAACAGAGAAAGACGTAAGGAATGGAAACAAAACAATTTTTTTGGAAAAAATTTGGATTTTTCATTTTTCTCAACCGGACCTTACTTTTGGAATAACCCTCGTACTACAAATGTTAATTTCCACGCTTTAATGCAAAAATCAACAACCGACCATGGTTTTTATATTCTTTGTAAAAATGACATTGAATGCCAAAACCATCGTCGGTAGTTGAGTTTTGTTATGAAGTGTGGAAATCACCATTTGTAGTTTTTACCATGGATGTACTGGAAGATAACGGCGGAATTGCTAGCGTCATACTTTTATAGAGTCATCCACAAATGGTTGACAACGTGCGAAAATTCCTCACCGAAAAAATTATTTTCCTTGACCGGTATTCGAACCCGGATCTGCTGAATCCTTGCCACGTATTCTATCTCGTCAACTACCCACGCACATTCTCTTTAGTGGCCATAACGAGATTTACAGTGCCTACCTTCTTTCGTGCTGTCCCTTGTCAATCATGTGTACATATATACACATAGATTACTCTCCATATATACGCATAGATTGACGAGGGACAGCACGAAAGAAGGTAGGCACTGTAAATCTCGTTATGGCCACTAAAGAGAATATCCGTGGGTAGTTAACGTTATAGAATACGTGGCTCGGATTCGGGAGACGAACAGTATAAAAGAAACGCATTTCAGTACATATCATTCTTTACTTTGCAGCTGTGATTTCTACGTGAAATAGCGTAATCAAAGTGATTTAGAACCGAATTTAAGAGCATTTTTGAATGAAATTTATTTGAATGAGAATTAGTAAAAATAGTTTTAGGAATATACTCTCAACCTTGGTAAGGTGACCCTTAACCCTTGGAAAGAAAAAATATCTGCGACACTCATGTCTCGTGCAGATCCACCCGCTTCCTCCGCTATGTGGATGTGTCAAAGTGAGCTCGGCATTTTCACGAAATGCCTCTCCTCCGGTCTAATACGAGTGTCCGTGTCACAGTCCCGACGCGCTGAGGGATATACCGAGGTGCTGAGGGAGGGATACGAAATGGGTGCAGCCTTGACGGGTCCAGCCGTTCGTGCGTCTCTTCGGAGGGAAGCTGTGAGTGGTGGGAGGGGTAGGAAGATGAAGGAGACGTGTGGAAAGACTGTCTCGCTGGGGAGGGATTTCGTATTGAGGAAGGGGAGGGAGGTGATTGGCAATACGCCGTGTGTAGCTGAGGGAAAATCTCTTCGACGGACAGCGATACACGTGAGCCCCTCCCATATCGATCTCGGAGAAGGGAAATGGTTTCCGGATTGGGTACGCCTCTTCTGCGTGACGCACGCTTACGGTGGCAGTAGGAGCTATTATATAGGGGAGTTCGTATGGATCGTCGTGGGGCACCTTTATCGTAGGATGTGTATGTAACAGACAAGATCCGTATTGGACACGCGACGATTTTCTTTATGTTCGTGGGCAGTGGCGTAACTAGGAATATGCTTTGGGGGGAGGGGGGCGAGGGGGAAGGGCGACCTCTCCCCCCCCCCCCTCGTTAGGGAAAATTTTGGGAAAATGACATGCCTGCAAATGCACTTTACATAATTTTGGTACTTTATATTTGGGTTTCATTAAAAGGTTACGTTAAAATTTTTTTCTATGTTTCAAAACTAGGCAATAGTTTTGAATGTTATGTTTGTTTCTAGGGGGATCTATCCTCCTCATTCCCCCCCAAGTTACGGCTCTGTATGTGAGTATAGTTTGATGTACGTATTTCATTCGAAAGGAAGCGCAAAACTGCTGTTTTTTTGTTAAAAACGAGGGTGGTATCTCACTGGTTAAAAAGCTTAGTTGCTCATCGGAGGGTACCTAGTTCAAATCTCGAGTGAAGCTTTAGGTCATCGCTGATTGAAATCTTTGAAGTGCGATGTAGCAGGAACTGGGGTGTACTAAAATCCACATGTCTGTGGCGTAGCCTGGGTTGGACTTCCCGCTCTACTGTCCAAACCCACCGTCGGGTTGACTCGCTGATTGAGTTTTTAAAGAAATGGCAATTTCTATTAAACAGAACACCAGGTAAAAAGGCACATCTGGAATGATGGTTTCCGGGTAAGATATTATTCCGTTATAAGAAGAGATTTATGGTTTACAGGAGATTCATATTCAAGTCACTGCGCTGATTTAAGTTTTTGCCGAACTCCTTAATACAGAATTCAACTCATTGTACTTAACACAATAAATATTGCTACATTAATCGGAAGTGTGATAGGCTAACGTGATTACTAAGTGCAGGGGAATTGACGAGATTTTTACGCTTGTGTTGAATTCCCGAAGTTAGCTCACTAACAAATAAGCGCATCCCGCAGTCTCATAGAAATCTATCTATGAATGTGTGGAAGACAGGTTTTTTCTGTAATGTTTTTGATCCCTTTGAGGAATTTGATTTGGGGAATAATTTTAATCTGTTCATGAGGAACAATCATTTGTGTCGTCGCTGTTGTCATCCGTAGCGTAAATATTACTAAAGACGTGGAGATCAAATTCATGAACGACAAATGACGCGGGAAAGATTTCGTGGCTAGTCTACGGATTTGTGATCCCGATACCAACTTTTTAGCTTAAAATCAAATATTTCTCTTAAATGCAATGTAGGGATAAACTATACAGTCTTATGGTCAAGGCTTACCGTATGGTAAAGCTCTAAGTTGGCCCAAAATGAGTGGGTTGTTGATTCTTTTGGAAGGTCATTACTATCACAATTTTTTCGGCCCTGGGGCTTTGGAGATGATACTCTCGACTCCATACATACTTATCTCTGGGGGAAAAGTTGTGAGAAAGACACTTTTGATGCGATGAGGCAGCTCTTTGGTGTGGTCGAAATAAAAATTTCCTTGAAGCGTCCGCTCCGAGGTCCTCTAAGCCTGAGGGATGGTGGCCATTAAAAAGTTTTCCAAGTTTTACGTTTCCCACATGAAAAAATGCCTTTCTTCGGATTGTATTTTTTTTAAATTCCGCTTCCGTTAATGTCCATACCTGGCCGCCAATGAAGGCACATATTTCTGGAAGAGAAAAGCACGTAGAAAGTTTTGCGGTGACGACGAATGTGTACGTGCTTTAGGCTAATGCTTTTGTGTCGTTCGCTCTGCTCTTTACGAGTCATAAGGCTCGTAATGGGGTTGGTTTTTCGGGCCTAGCGTGTGCCTGTATGTCTTACAGTTTGGGGAGGGAGGCTAAAAAGTTAATGTTTTTGCACCACGCATTCACATGTCAAGGATTGCCGTCTTCCTCACGCGGTTTGCTTTACGACCCCTCAAAAACAAACTTCTTTTTGCATCCAAAGTGGCTGAAATGTGGAGAGTAAGGTAACGAGAGTAACGAGGTCTCTTTTAGCTGGATCTACCCTTGAGCGGGAATCGGTAAAGCCCGCATACAGCCATGGTGATTAGGCTTCATGAAGGCCACATACGGGTGAAGGTAAAAAAACCATGCTAAGCGAAGGAATTATGGGTAAAGCAAGAAGTCTTCTGTTGGTATAACGTTATCTTCTGGCTTGTAATTAAGACACGGTTACTTTTTGAACTCCTTTCAAGTAAACTAGAGTTTTCCTACGGAGTTACCGTAATATCAGTTCAGTTTATTTTTCCCCCTTGTTCTTTGCAATTGCTTTAGGAATCTTTTGCTTCTTACTCTTCATCGCACATTAGTGTAAGCTTCAGTCATGAATTGCTCCTGGCCGTACGAATCGTATGAAGTTAAGGATACGAACTTTGGGGATTATATTTCTCATGGGAAACGAGTTCCCTTGAATAACGTTCCCATTTAAAGATGTAAGTATTCATTGGCATAAAGTCGAGAAGCGGGGAAAAAAACGATCAATCACGAAATACTGGGAGTAAGTAGATATCAGGGAATAAGAAGATGTTGTGTTTATCATTCCTGGATAAGCCTCACCGGTATCCAATTCTGATTTCATAATTTCATCTTATCGTAAATACCGAGTAATACCTCAAAAATGTATTTGAGTGTGCCAACTTGCATAAATATGACACAGCTATAGCAGTTCCAATGTAGCGTTAGGTATTCCGCATTTCACAGTGGTGCAGTGTTCGACATTTTACCCTGGACTATTGTTCTGAATGCATAGTCTATCTCATTATACTACTTTACAATATAGGTATTATAAATGTCACTTATAGAAACTATGGTCCTAGAATGAAACCTTCCTACCAGATATCATGTACATTTCTTTAAAAACCAGGCGTGGGGGTTGATAAACTAATTCATGGATTACCCGGTGGAGCAATCGAACCGCCTTCACTACCAGGATGCGCCGGGAAAGCATCAGATCTTAATTCGTGGGTTATTAATATTGATGGAGGCATGTATATTGACGTAGCGATGTTACTTTTTAGCGATTTACAAATTTTATAGTTTCTAGCACGATATTTTGTACGTTAAACCATTTTATTCCTCACTCCTTGCCAGTAAGAATGCAGCCTTATCTCCATTTATTCATGCACTTTGGCAGTTGAATCATCGGTTATTTGGCAGTTGAATCATTGATTCCTCGATGTATACAATAGTAGAGGGACAAGTAGATGGCAATTACTGAAAAGGAAGACCTCGAATGAAATGTATGGAACAGGTAAAGGAGGATGTTTAAGAGAAGAAATACGTACAAGTTGAAAGATTGGCTGATTGGAGAATTGAGTGGAGGGCTGAGTCAAACCAATCTAAGGATTGTTGACCGGTGAAAATGATGATGATATCGCTTTCGTGATTTTCTCCTTCTTTCTCATCTTTTTGGGGCGCTGAAGCAATTTGCCAACGGTCAGCCCTGAATGAATTGGGATAAATAAATTCTCGAGCGATTTATTTCTCGAGGGTCAAGTGCGGCGATGACTGGAGGATATAGCTTGATTATCTCGTTCCGGTGAAAGAGAAGGGGAGGTCGGGAATCCCCAGCGGATGTGTACGCCTCCGTTTCGGCGTTGTGCGGTCCACGGCGCGTGTCTCCTCAAATCCCAGCTGAACATGGCTGTAAATCCGTCAGAATTTTATATAGTGCCGATCGGAGGTTACGGCCACGAAAAGACTGTCTGACTGACCTGCTTGCGGCTGATCATTGAAAAACGTAATACTCTAACCCGAATGAACTTGCTCGATAAACGTGCCATGGGTTCACGAATGAGTCTTAAAATGTAGTTCAAGAATTTTGTTTCAATCGATTGAAAAACGATACTCCCGATGGATTATTTTTCTTAACTGAACACTGAAAATATTTCAAGGCTGTGCAGATTTTTCGAGAGTTTTATTTTTAGTGAGAACTTTTTCCTACCATACATCGATATCTTCATCCACACCGAATTTAGGTATTTTTTGTTATTTTTTGCATTTTACGACTATGATCTAAAGATGAAGTATTTTGATACTTCCGGAACATGGTACATACTAATTTTCGTATGAAGGTTTTCACAGCTTTTTTGTTAGTATTTGTTGAGTAAGAAAATGTTACCTACGCAGAAATTCCCGAAAACAACTACCACCATGGTACATACTAACTTTCATCTTTTAAGATATAATAGGAGTTTTGTTGACAGTTTTCCATGTAAGTGGAATTTGTAGTAACTAAAGACAAACTATTTTCCCCACCCACTTAACCCATTGCGTTATTCAATGAATCGTTACCTCACGACCAATTTAAGGAACAATGTCCCTGTCGAATGAAGGAGTCTGTAAGGCTCTCCAAAGTTGCAGTCTGTGGTATTCTGTGAAAAAGTAATTATAAAGAACATATCTTGGTCTTAATGTGATCATCTTAATTGACAAGAAAAGAAAGTATTTTGTATGTCACAGTGATGTATTGCTGATATCGCAAATAAGTTCATCGCTCGTGTATCAGTTCCTGAAGATGACTTACATGATATAAGATCATAGGCTTTCCCGGTGAATACAATGGATAAAAATATTCTCGGGGTAAGCAACGGGTAAGGCTGTTTTTGGCCATATGTTATGTCTACCATGCGTCCATTCACTTCTTTACTTCAATAAAAATAACCGTAAAATATAAAAAAGGTTTTGATTAGTTAACGCGCGAAGAAAATTGTATTTCCTTTTTTTCCTTTGAGAGCGTGCTATGAAGCGTAATGTTGTAAATCAGCTGTGAATCACTTCGATACCCGGCGTAAGAGCGCGTTTTTATGCTTCTTATATCGATGCGTGGAGGATTTACTCCATCCATCATCTCATACGTACGTCTGGAAACCCTTCTCTCCCCTATCTCATCCTGCGCCCCCACCTCCCCCTCCCCGACACCCCCATTGTGGCCTAGATGGGGCGAGGGAAGAAATGGATAGAGTGCGTGCATCTTTCTGCCCGATTGCCCTTGCGTCCATCTCCTCACCCCACGGGGCTGGCTCCACGACCATCCCCAACCACCCTATCGCGCCGGAAGGAGAATGACTGGGCAAGAGTGTGTTTGGGGAGATGAGAAGTATTCTTTGGTATTATGCTCCCCCTCTTAAACCTTTCATGTCTCGAAGATATCCTCTCTCCAGTGGATGTCTCGAGAGAGGAGAAAATCATTTGTGATCAGGTCTGATTCCTTAAAGCAGTGGGTTTACCCTTACTCACCAAGTACATGAATTGAAGACCCTAGATGCCAAGGGGTACAGGTTAAATTTTTATAACTTCGGAGATAAGTGCTGATAATGGTTGGTGGAGTACACAATATCGTTGCGGCAAAAGGATAGATGACTATATCTCCCCGTATCATTAAAATTTCACTTGTACCCCTTGGAATCTACGGTCCTCAATTGAAGTACTTGTTTAACAAGGGTTCGCCTCTGTTACCCTTAGCCCTTATTCCTAATTCTGAGAAAGGTGGTATTGCCGCCGAAAATTTAAAATCATGTGAGTCTCGTTTTTACTGTGTCTTTTCAACCTGAGTAAAATTTGTGTTTGCTACCTCATCGAGGTTTTTCAAGAAATATGTATGTGTAAGCATGTATATACATACTCATCAGTGATTCACTCGTACCCTTTTCCACAACAATATTGTGTACCCCACAAAATATTTTCTTCACTTATCTCCAACATTATAAAAATTGCACGTGTACCCCTTGGCTTCGAGGGTCCTCAATTCTAAGTTTGGTTTGGATAGGTGAGGGTAGAGCTCACTTTTTAGGAATGGGTGCCTGAAATTAATATAATTAGGCTCAAGCTCCAAAGTATGTTTCAGGGACGAAAATAATCATTAATTTTCTTGCATCTTGCAGCGTCGTATTTCAGTGGAGAATCGCATTTGTGTCACCAAAAGTACCATAGAAAATCTCCAAAATGTGTAAACTCAATGTATGTAAAAACTTTGTATTTGCACTAGTATTTTTTAGGCAATGATAAATGTTTTAAGTATTTTTTTAAGTCTGGCATGTTACCAAGGGTACTATAAAATATCTCCAAAATGTATAAACTTTCAAGTTGCATCAAGAAAGTAATACTTATTCGGTTGGAAATTGTTGCAGCGAAGGTGGTTGAAGTGGATTTTTATTTTTTGTGGTACCACGGTTAACCATTCACTCATTATCTCATGTGTCACTTTTTTCAGTGGTCTTCTTTACTGTAAATTGGAAATGTAACTGTAATTATTTAACTGAGAGAGTGCATGTATGTCTAAAATATGTTATCTTAGAGTCCGAAGGACTAGGTTCTTGAAATATGTACTATTCTATCGTATTCAATTTTTTTAACGTAGTGCACCGATTCTCGTTCGTAAACTTACTTTATTGTTTTTTTTTAATAAATATTTCTCGAGTTTCTAGCCTCACTCGGACTAGCCGAACTAGAAATATTCGCCGAGAAAAAACAAGATCATATATTACTTTATTGTTGGTTTCATACTAGTTGAGGTTTCGAATCCATCTGAACTCTACATACTCAACAAAATGGATTTCTTGATACTTTTGAATAATGCAAGCGAAATTCGGTCGGAGCCATTCCCCTTTTTAGTATCCTATGCCGATCGTCCAAAATCCCTCCTCAATCTTTGCTACTTATCTAGCCTTAGACCATCTATCACAGCCTCAAACGTCCGACTATTCTCCGAAAATATCCTCCATCCATTTTTTTCAGTCTCTTTCGAATGTCTCCCCTAGCAGAACTTCCATTCTTCACTGGCGCTATCTAAAAAACCTTTCCATCTTCCTTCCATTTAATCCACTTTATATCACCATCCCACTCCATAACAGCGTTTCTTAAGCTGCAAATCTGTTCGAGTTTCCTCACCTTCGGATACCAATTTGAGTCTTACGACGCACTTCGTATTGATGTCTGTACATCCTAAGTTCCAGCAGTGTTTACAGGCGCTATGTTTGTGTTCATGCAAGTTTTTTACTTGCTTCACCAGCAAGGTTGTCTTCTTCGCCTGTATACTTTTAACGATAACATAATCATAGGTGAGATGGTTGTCTTACTCAAATCGGTAATGGCTATTTCATTCAACCCAATAAATAATCGCTCTAAGATGAACGTAATACGAATAAAATGTGAGGTAGTATTGAATATTCCATTTTGTCATAACTTTTATTTGCCGTTTTCGTTCCTCTTTGTGGATATAATTTTGTCGTTCCAATCTCTAAATTTTCTAATGAATAATAAAATTTATATCTTTTCGAAGCTTTATTAGCCAAAATAATTTAAAAACGTACGTTTGACTAAATTCATCATAAAAATGAAAATAAGTCTAGTGTCATTTTATAATTTCTAAGCATGGCAATGTGTTGACAAAATCGGTATTTTATGTGATCTATAAATCCAGGTTGAAAAATGAAGTTTCCGGCATAATTCGGTGATAATCTTTGATGTTGAACTTAAAGAAAGCACTTGTCTGTTTCCACTTTTTTCATTTCAACCGATCTAGATTTCGGCACATAATGCTGTTTTCATGGTACTTATTTGTACCTAAACCTGGGTCGATTGAAATAAAGATGAGTTACAACATCGTTGTCTTTGTGATTGAGCATGCAAATGATTCCCTCATTTAAGTCCCTCTTAATAGGCAAAATCACGAATTTCAAGTAGTTAACGGATACAAGCTTGCTTTAGTTATGTTTGATAAGTGCGGCTATGTTGTAGGGTTTTATACGGTAAGCTTTCGTGATTGAGAGGCCAGCAGAGAAACGGTCGTCATGCTTCAATTACTGCGGTGGAATCGGTTTCATCACCGTGCCGGCGATTTCCTGGAGGTCGTTCGCCTTTAATTATTTCCTTCCAATTTTATTTTTCGTTTCAGTTCCCGCTATATGAATGGCGGAGGTTAACGACGGAAACAGCCGAGTAGTGCCCCAGGGAACTGACCTTCTTAGGTTAATCATGGAGATAGTTTTTTTTTACTATCGTTGAGTTGTTTTTTTTTAGACTAGTTCTGCCTCATCTGGAAACAGGATGCTCTGGATCGTAGAATTTTGGTCCAACGTCTCACAGAATTGCCTCTTGATCTCTTTTCGTTTAAACAGCGAGGTCTTTTTCTCTCGTACTCACTTTTTTTTAAAGTGGTGGCTAATCTGAGCTCGCGCTTCACCTCCCCTCTGTGGGTCAGCTTAATGAACCGTGGTAAATGACGAGTGTGCGAGCGTTAGTCTGGAGAGGTAACCACGCAACAGCGGGAGTGAATAAGTGCCCCCTTTGTCCCACGAGTGGAAGGGAGAAGCTGACATCCACGCGGTCTCAGTAACGACCTGTATGTGCACTGCAGGACGCCCTCTGTTGAACCTTATTCAGGAGAGAGAAAAACCGTCGCAAAATAGTTCTCCTTTTTTTTTTTAAAATAAACCTGGACAGAAAGGTGGCTTTCGTGCTGTATTATAGCGGTTATTTTCACTTCAACACCGTAAATTACGCAGTTTGGGCACTATTAGATGCAGGACATAAATGAATGAGTTAATTTCCACCGATTAATTGTATTTCCCATGGATTTCGCTTCGTGCACAAAAGTGTTAATATTTTTTGGCTTTATTAAAAGCTTAAAATTATCCGGTGCGACGTTATAAAATCTCGGTTCGAGCATTGTGCGTCGTCGTTTAAATAAAATCATACAGCTGCTTATTCTAAGTACCTATTGACCTGTATATATCCTGCCGCACGCCTATTGTTGAACCTTATTCGGGAAGAAAGGAGGAAAAATCCGTGATGTCTCTTTGAAATTACAGCTACTTTTTTACCAATTGAAAAAAGTGGTTCTAGTGCTGTAAGTGAGCGGTTATTGTAACCTCTTTACCTTTATTTACTTCTTTTCGTCTCGGTAATATTTAAAGATTCGACGAAGAAGTCAAAAGTTTTCTCAGAGTAATTTTATTTTGTAAATGGGTTTAATTTTTGCAAAAGTTTAATATAAATTAAGTTATTGTTGTAACTATTAGGCTTATGTGTAATTTTTGTTCGCCGTATTCTACTGAAAAATTGTCTAAAATTTATGCGTGGTTTCACAGGTTAATTTTTACCGTTAACTTATTGTTCAAAAATATTATGGAACTCTTGACATTCGGTAAGTTGGTAAACAAATGCAACATTTAATCCGACAGCGTCATCCAAAGGGACAATATTCATTTGAATGAAATTTAAAATGTTTATGAACATTTTTTTACCTTGTATTTGATGTATCCCATGTTTTTGAAACTAAAAATCAAGTGATGGATGGAAAGTGCTAGAATGCGGGAACCGAGGAATACTTTTTGCTGTTTTGTAAATCGTGTTTAAAATTATTTTTGAGCAAAAAATGTGGTTTAATTGGAGGTTTTGGTTTCAAATTTTGGAAAAAAATTAGGATTGACGGATAGAAAGTGAAGCATATGTATAATTTCGTGTAGGTTCTGTCATCGTGTGGATTAGTTTTGCTTCCTTTTCAACGACGGGGATGTCTGGCAGCCTATTAAGGCTGTACGTGAACGCCGGACATCTGTCACTTGCGCGCTTTTGGGTAGTATCTTTTTTGCATATTCACTCAATTGCGCATGCTACCTATTTTTTGTTCCCAATCCTTGGCCTGAATTGGGTATTTAAGGCATGCGTATGGTGCTGCCCTCGAAGCAGTTGCAAAGCAATATATCGGTAGGTATCGATCATATACATTTTGGAATCAAGTGAATTTATGCATTTCACTATTTCCGGCAGAAAATACCTGTTTCCTATTTTGTGTAGGGCGGTTTCCTATTTTTTGCTGCCTAAATGTAAAGATTAATTACTCCTTGAGTACGTATTTAACGCTTTTAGATTTTAAAATGACGATATCTAATTTTCACTTAAAAAAATGAATGCTGGGAAAAGCTCGTGTGACGTCATTCTGGTTCCGGCTGCCGCCATGTGAGGCCACCTTGGTCCGAGGCTATGAACGCCGCTACGATTCAGGCTGCTAACAGGTAGCAGAGTACCCTGCTAGCAGGTAGCGCTTGGCTTAAATAAGGATTATTAATATCCTATCAAAAGGCAATTTTAATAAGTGATTATCAGATGTTTCCATGACTTTTGGTAATCTCAGGCGATGTAAAACCCCTGACTACTCGTATAGCATCTAGGTCCCTGTGACGTCACGTGGGGTGGCATCGCATGGCCGCCAATCTGGCCTTTTTAATGAGGTTAAAATTGGCCATTAACATTCGTCTAAACTAGGGTTTCTATTACCAAAAACATTGTATATTATGAATACACTAATGGTGGGTAACGAATTGCAATCAATGCCTTTCGTTTTCTTTAATGAAGGAAACTATCCTATTAGGAGAACCACAAATTCTTACCATGAAACTCGACATTTGAAGAAAATTTTTATTCCGGGAAGGGGGTTGGTTAGTGAAAATTTGCTATCGCATTACTTCTTAGATTGTGAAATGTAGACATTCCACTGGCCTGAGACTCGAAATAGGCGAAAAGTTATCAATTAAATAACGAAAAATTTGTATTATTAGTTGCATCACGAGTTGATTGACGAGATAATGGTAAGTTACACTTAATATTTTTTTTTAATGCATAGGACTTGTAAGGGGTACTGAAAATCTTCCAGTATCTTACGTGCATGCTTGGAACCAAATATCAGTCCTAGTCCATTTCTGTCACTCAGTTCACCATATAAAAATTTTGAATATTTTTACTGCTCATGCCTATTCAATCTCTCACATTCCCCTGTGATAACTTGGCAGGTCATATTATTACTGGAGCAACGGGCGCTGCTCCTGAGTACTCCCGATCTCAAGTCCTTTCTTCTCTCTCACTGTAAGAAGTATTGAAAGCCTTCGTTCGTGGCTGTTCTCTCGTTATTCGTGAGTCAAAGAAAGTCGGTGATGCTACCATTTGACTTGTTATTCAATATACGCCACTTTCATGGCTAAAACGTCTTTATTGGAAAGTAATTTAGTGCCATACTATTAGCGTATTGGTCAGCGGATACAATTTTGGAAATAATACTTTCCTGCTCGATGAGCCATTTCCAGCGTAGTAATCATTCATGTAATAAATTCGACCGATTCATGCGTGATATAGTGGAAGTTCGACTTATTGAAATAAGAGACAGTTAAACTTTTTCACAATTAAGCCGAAATGCGTACAACGACTCGTTTCAGCTCAAAGAGCCGTCATCTGGTACGAGAAATCTTGTACCAGATTTACAAGAAGTCTTGTACCAGATGATGGCTCTGTGAGCCGAAACGAGTCGTACGCATTAAATAATTGTAGAAAACTGATTTTTATTTCAATATTCATACCATAAAATTCTCTCTCTTTTTATCCATTTATAGACTTGAGTGGATAGGATGAATTACCCTTAAAATAATTTAAGATGTTTTTCACGTGATATCAACCATTGAGGCTCAAAGGATTTCAACCACTCATGGAATGTTACTTATTTTTGTGTATTTAGTTAGTTTCCATTCATATTCTGGAAAACCCGTGGGTGCAATCAAAGCCGAAACTTTCGCGAATTCGAGTGCGTAACAGCCAATTTCCCTTTTTTCCGTTTGATAGTCGAGGTGGTGGTATGGCCTTTGGAAGCTTTTTGAAGCCCTTTCGTGAGATGGGAGTGACTGCCGTCTTTATGCGTCGTATCAATTTTGGCGGGAGGCGTAATCAGTGGGGTCTTTTATATCCTCGGGAGGATCGTCGTCTCAAAGGGAGAGCTGGAGAATAATTTATAGCCCGCTGTCGCACCCACCGTCCTAACCGTATATCCTTTGCCTTGTGCGAGGAAATTTATTTATTTATTTTATTTTTATTGACCTTTCCTTTTTATACGTGCTATCTCTCTCTCTCCTCTTGGATTCCATCTTGGTGATGGTGATCGCTTTCTCTCGGGAATCGTCAACGAGTTGGAGCTTAGCGAAAAGTATTTTTATCTCTTCCGCGAGGGAGTAGCAGCGTTTGGCTGGATGTACTCTTGGTACCCCGGGAGATGCTCTCGTTTCTTGAGTGTTTCTCAAATTTCAAGGATGCTTTTGGGATACTTTTTTTCCCACCCAAAAAGGGAATCAAGACGGAGAGTGTCCAGTGACCGAGAAATCCGTGAGAGTCGGTAATTATTGGGGATGGACGGATCCAGGATTTTTTTCGGATCCGGATACGGATCGGATCCTTGATTTTCGGAGCCGGATCTTTCGGATCGGATATTTTCGGATCCAAATTCATTTTCTAATTCCCGACGCTCAGATTCCCCCGATGATTGTTCAATTTCTTGGGAAGAGTCATACTATGTGCCAGTCGTATTTTGCCTTTTTTATTCACAAGAATCGTATGCGACGGCGCATTTGAAGAGAGAATCGGAACTCTTCCACCCTTGATTGATTCCTCTGAAGGTATAATTTAAAATTTCGGATCCAGATCCAACGTCTTCCGCGACTTTGGATCCGATGTATCCGATGAAGGGCAATATCCGCGGATATTTAGATCCGAGGTATCCGATCCGACCATCCATTTTTATTATGCGTGGATTTTTAGTCCATGGAATAGCGCATGAATCAGCCTAGTTAAAAAATCTCCACAAAATTCAGCGGTCTTCAACCTTTTTTTTAATGCGAGGGCCATAAATCGATTTCGCACCATCCGGAGGGCCACAATAACTAATGTCACTATACCACCACATCAATAAAATTTAAAAAACATAATTTTAAAGTGCAATAATCCTTATTGATTAAAAAGTTCAATCAATCAATGCAATTTATGGTATTGTTTTTTTGACGATTTTGTCGATGTATAGGTATTTTATATTGCGTGGCGCGATGCATATTTTCTTCAGACTCTAGGAGCCACAAGAAGTTAGCCGTCGGGCCGCATGTGGCCTGGCGGCTGTGGGTTGCAGACCCTTGACTTATTGCAACGCACACTGCCTTATCTATTGCCGATGCATGTCTTTTACGATTTATTATCGTCACATAAGTTATGAATGTTGGTATTTACCAGGGTATTGTCATTGGGTATGGTATTATCCCAAGTACATATTGCTCCCCATTTGCGTGCCTGAAAATTTTACTATCAGTAATCCCCTAACTGTTGAAATAGTTGTTTTTATTTGAAGCGACGAATTTCATCTTAAATTTACTTAGTTTCTCCACCTGAAATGATATTCTGTACTCAGTCTGGCCTCTACCAAAACAAATGTTAGGAATTTTTCTAAATAAATTTTAACCCTTGGGTAATTTTACATCGTTTTGGGTTTTGAGGGATTGAAAGACTTTCACCTAGGTATACGGTAGGAAAATAAAAATGCAGCATATTTCTCGCTTACAGTAAATATTAATATGAATAATTACCGACGTTTTCTTCGCAATGAATTTCCTTAAATAAAAAAACGGTAACCCACAACGATGCACAAAACTTAAATACTTGAGGAGATTATAAATACCAATAAATCAAAATGAAAAAATCTTGATGGATAGGTACACTTAAATCAGAACTTTTTCCAGATATGAAAAAATGCCTGGGTGGGAAAGCGAAGAATTCATTCGATCCTGAGCTTTTTTATGGCGTTCTCTCGCCAGGAAATCGCATACCGAAGAGTTCGACGATTTAAAGTTAAAAAAAAATAAAGGAGTCGACTGCGTCCCATAAAAAATGCGTCAGTCGTTGCACGGCAGTAAATCTATTTTTGCATGACGAAGTAGCGAGTGAGATAATGCGATCGGAATTCTCGAGAACTACTTCGGGAGCAAATTTTCCACCCGTTTGACTCGGGGGGGAGACGACCTCGAGAAGCAGCACTGCACGCCGCGTGGCTTGAAGCCGTTTAGTATCCCCGGAATTCTTCTTTCCACCATAAAACGTTTTTTTTTCGATGGATTCTTCTCCCGAAATCACTCCGCGAAACGAGGAGTGCCCTGTGCGAAAGGAGGAATGTCTTTTGATGTACACGGGGTTTTCCATTTCAACGAATTTATAACTCCTATTCAATGCTTCTTCAGGGTGTCCAGCTATGGGGCCTTTAGTTTCTTACTTCCCAACGAGACGGAAATAATTCGTTTAGAAGATAACCTTTGTGCAATCAATATTTTAGCAATTTCGTGCTCAGTGTACTGCCGTTATACATTTCGCTAATTGCTCAAGCTCGTACAAGATTCTTAACATTACATACTCTTTGGATATTCACTTATGTAAAAATATTAATTAGAATGGTAATTTCCTCAATTGAATGTTTCTCTTTAATGTTTTAAATTTAAAATAGTGGAATTAATTATACCATTCGTAGTTTATATGTTATCATGGATATATCGCATTTCTTCCGCGTCAAGCCTGAAACGATTTCAGATATTTTCTCGGCCAACTTCTCTTGAAGTAGTACATAGTGATTGAGGCACCTTTCAATAATTCACGTCCTTAGATTTGCGCTTATGTATTCGCGGCACGGAAATTCCATGTGCGTTGGACTCGTCGCGACTCCCGATCGGACTTTTCCCAAACTCCTCGCACGTGCCGCCTCTCAAAGGCTGCATGATCCGTGGATGATCTTCCCACTAGCACTTGCCCCCTCCCCCCACGATCGTGTGCATGACCAACTTTGAACTAAACTCGAGTCGCCGATCCCGAAACCGACGTCTAAACTTGACCGCGTAACAAGATGAGGCAAAGAGGCAACCTTTCTCTTTGAAGCTTCGCTCACGACCTTTCTCCGCCTTCATTCAATTACTTACCTACCTTACGATTCTCCTCAATCGATTTTCAGTCGGATCTCTGCTTGAGAAGAGGATGGAAATAGATTTTGATACATCCTCTCCCATTTCGCCAAGGATATAATGAGAATAAACCGCTGATGCATAGATATTTTAAGCTTAACTTTTGACGATGTTTTTTTCGGGCGTTTTTCGCGTATATTTTCGGTTTTAATCCGACGTTTCTTGACCGTTGCTGGTATTTTTTTTTCTTAGGGAATGACGGGTAGTCTTTCTGTGGAGGGTATTTATATGGAACGAGGTTGAAAAGGGAGGGGGTGACGGAGTTTTCATTTTCTTTTGCATAATTTCAGGGCAGAATGCTGTAGCTGATTAGTGATAATCTGTGAACCACAGTCTCAGTTGAAATTCTGGTCGCATTTCTCTATCTCCAACGCCTCGCAGATTAGCCGGGGTTAGAAATTTGTCACCATTTCGATTACTTAAGCATTGTGGGAGTCAATGGCGAGTCTGGAGGCTGTATGCTTCGCCACCGGCAACTTCAAGCGTTGTGCCGGTCGAGTAGCACGGTCTTGCTCTGCCATTCTTGTTTTTGGTTAGCGCCCGGTTTGGTCGATGTATTTCTTAGGGCAATCTTGACATGGTGTCTCATACACTCCTTTTACTCGAAAAGGTGTTGTGTCCTTTTTACTCCTCAGTCAATTTAAAGTGTCGTATGTGGCTTAAAAATTGTTTTTATTTCATGTTCGCAGAGAATATTTCTGTCACTCCACGGACATAAATAAACAAGTAAGCTCAACTTGTTTAAAATATTCGGCAATGTAGTGGTGTAATTGTAGTCAGAAGATGTTATTAAATGAAATAGGCCCTGTAGTTAGTTCAAATCGCCGTCTCTGTAGATAATCTTGTTCCACTAAAAATGTATAATTTAATTATTCCCTGCATTACGTGTGACCCGATATATTTTTTCACTTTTGAATAGTTTAGCGATGAATTCTCAAGTGAAACGATTTATAGAACCAACTGTCATTGAGTATTTAAAGCGAAATAACTTTGCCTGTCCTCTTTCACGATATGATGCCCTTTGCATAGCTTTCACTTCACTGCCGTCGATGCGGCGCGGCGAGTGTAGTCTGGTGATGACAGTAGAGGTGTAGAGGAAGCGCAGTGGATGCAAATCTCTGATTCCTGCCCATTTCACACTGCCAATCGCTGTCTCCTACAGCACCCATTTCATATGGTACAACGGTGCCACATGGACGTAAAACATTTGAATGATCTTCTCATTCTGCTGTTGAAAGTGTGGGTGTCGTTGTGACCTAACAAACATGCTCGATCCTTCTATCATATTACCCCTCTTGCGATCATCTGGTAGTTAGTAGGTGTATTTTTGTTTCTACGTGGACATGACGCCATAGATATTATCCGAATGGTTAATTCGAGTTTCTAATTGGCCATTGTGAAAAGGCCTCTTGGATAAGAAAATTATAATTGGAAAATATTAATGTATCATCTCTTACAGAATATTTTTAAACTTTTACTACGTAAATTAAATTTCAATCTTTTCCAACTATAATTGGCTTTAACATTTTCTTGTATTATGATTAAAAGACATAATGCTTTCTTTCAATATTCGTCATTTGGCGCATGGCAATTTTAGCGTTATTCGGTGATAACTACCGACCCTCGGCTTGCCTGTTAGTATAGGCGTGCCTCGAATCTTTAACATATATCTCCCTGTATTTTTTCAAAATGGATATAATTTACCAGGCACGCCCTCATCACTTCGTTTTCATTCATTTATTCACTTCAGTTCCTTCCGTCACTAAGGGATACACCGAGGGATCAATCATAAACTAAGCTTCGAAAGGGGTAAGAGGTCGTTTCAAACCTGCTCCTGGTAACGAGGAGTGGAGATTCATGAATGCTAACGTAGATGAAACCCTTTACGTTAACATAGAATCGAATAATACTGTTGAGTTCAGCATGAGGAATTTCGTGCGGAGTCCTTCTTGCTCCCTTAACTTGTGTATTCACTGAATGCTACTGAAACATAGCCTAAACGATGTTTCAATTCTCCGTACAGTCATATTACTTTAAATTGAACCTTCTCGCATGTTAAAATGCGACCTCGTGACAGCGATTCAAAGCGATGGCCAGGAGTGTGGGGAAAGGGGAAATAATTCAATGGATGAGTGGGGAAATATTTTTAAATCGACAGCTTCATTTGTGGAGACAGCGTTACCTTTCTGGGGGAGAGAAGAGCGGGGGTCGATATTCTGCGACCGTTAACGGAAGTAGTGGGGTCGTGCGAAATAAATCACATGAAAGGATAACGGGGGTTATATGTTCGAGCCCTAACTCTTACCATCTGCCTGTCATCTGACGACTCGGCATAGTCCTGCCTTTTAATCTTATAGAATATGTCCATTTCCCTGGACTACATTGAGCAAGACAAGTGGTGGAGGGGAGTGATTGGTCGACTTTCCCCGCGGGGTGCAAAAGCTCGGTGGTGACCACGTCAAACCTTCGAACTGGGGAGGGTGGAGTGGTCTGGGGGATTGGATTGGGCGCCGCTGGACACTCGCGGGCACCCCACTATCACTTTCACTTCGCTTATAACTCTTCCCTTACTCTCTCCGTTCGGTGAGGTCTCTCTCTTCTCGTATTCCTCCCCTTCCCCCATGCACGTACGAGAGCATACAAAATCTCCCCCATTCATACCCCCGGAGCACGGAGGAGACGACGATGCTCCGTCAATGCATCGACCACACCCAAGGGGGGGGTCTCAATTTCGTTCCGAAATGACGCCCTTTGTCCACCTCCGAATTTCACTGTCTCCGGTTCTCCCTTTTTGCCCCAAACTTAACTCTCTCTCTCTCTCTCTCTCTCTCTTTCGCTTGTGTGTGTCTGTCCGCTCAACCCCTTTTCGCCGTGTGCAAACCTATCCCCTCGCCAGTCAAAACCCTAAGGTTCGCTTTACACGGACGAGAACCCCCTCTTTGGTGTCTGACCCGTAACCCCTTGTTCCTCCCTTCCCCTACATGGCTTCGCTTCATGGTTTTGTGTCGTGATGGGGATTTATTATTTATGTCAATGTCACGATCACTCGCGAATGTGATCGCTTAAAGCGTCGATTTTACCCCTCCGATTTTGCGTTGCCGGGGGCTACGTTGCCAATCAGGAGCGGGAACGCAGTTAGCGTTGCTACTCTTGTTGGCCAACTCCGAATTTGATTGTGTTATGCCACGCATCAGTGGGCTGAAGGCGTGGTCTGTGGTTGGCATATGTTCATCCCCATATCGATGTCGCCGACACAGTTTGCCGCATTAACAAGGTAAAAAAACGCCTCCGGAACGCATGTATACTTTCGTGCGTAATTCGTAGTTCTCCTAGCTCCCAGATATTTTGAATGGTAAGTGTTTTTTGAGACTTGACTGGGATAAAGCGTTGCAACGGCAGTTAATCCCTCACTCATCCTTATCATCATCGCTCATCATTCCCTCAATTAAATGATAACGCGTTGGTATTTAATTGAAGGAATGATAAGCGATGATACGAAAAAGAGTAGGAAATAAGGTGTTATCTTATATATAGAATGTGTTAATTGTAAAATTAGAACGAATACAGGTTAATGCATGTTGAGCGACTTACGTATGTCTTACGTTGTCCCTCTCAATAATAAAGATAGCCTACCTTATGATTCTCCTCTTATCGCTTATAAATCCTTGTATCCTACTTCCAATGGTCATCTTTAATATTTCTTCCTCCTTACTTATTCAATCATTTTAATGAATGGAGCCTATCTCTGTATGCTCCTCTGATGTAATTCAATTTTTGGTCGTTGATTTCATTATAAGTTCTAAAGGATTTGCTAGTCCCTTCTGGTAAGCGCAAAATTAATTCTATTCCATTCCCTTGTTCTCCCCTCCTTCCCGTCCTTTTCGCTGTCCACTCTCCTCCATTGTTGAGCACGTCATCCTTTTGCCTTTCGCGTGTCCGTATTCCTCTGTTTGTTGCTCTCACAAGTCCTTTTCATTGGCCTCCCACGCTCCATTCAAGAAGTCCACACCACCCGCCCGGGCTTGACCGTATCTTGACCGCGACCAGACCCTGCCATACAATTCCCCTCGCCTCGCCTCTCCTCCTGACCCTTTAATAGGCCACGTCTCACGCCCATAAATAACGCGCCCGGCATCAAAGGTCCATCTAATCTGCTTTCGAGACCTCCTCTTAAACCAGGACGTCTTTTCAAACGCCCGCCCTCCGCCCCTTTGGAAGTAAACACTGGGACATATTTTGGTGCCCGAGTCCCTCCATCGCGTACTCAACCATCTGGAACGGCTGGCTCGAAGAGAGATCACTCGAAGTTCTTCTTATAACCTGTTCCGGCGGCGACGATCAATTTCCCTGCATTTAGAAAGATAATCGGTCTGGATCGATAGCGCGGTGGGTGTTCGCTCGAGCGCTGGAGATTTAATCTAGAGATGGCGGCGTCTTTATCTTTTAGTTTCTCAAGATTGCTACTGGTCCAGACTCTGGGGCTTTCTGTGTTCTCTTTCGGTGGCTCGCGGAAGTATTGCCTCCTACTCGTTTGTGAATGAATGGTTTCATTGATGGACTGTGGAAATTCATGCTGGGTGTGCGAATTTATGATGAAATTTTTTGGGATAGCTCTTTTGTAAGTATCGTGGGTGTTAGAAATAGGAATATGATTCCGTCCAAACTCCCTCATGATTTTAGGTTTTGACAGGACTGTGACTGAAGTGTGTTAGCGCTAATGAGACGCAAGTAAGACTCAATTATGCGCGAACGTAATAGTTTTAGGAATACGTTCCTAACATAGTTGGAAAATAGACAGTCCAACTCGACATGCTTCAGCCGGGTTCAAATAATAATTGATTAGAGTTCAACAGCGCCGCCATCTCTTGATTAAACTAATTTTATCTGGAGATAAGGCGGCATCGTTATGTTGTAGTTTCTCCAGATTGCTACTGATCCAGACTCTGGAGCTTTCTGTTTATGTTCTCTTTCGGTGACTCGCGGAAGTATTGCCCCCTGCTCGTTTGTGAATGAATGGTTTCATTGATGGACTGTGGCAATTCATTCTGGGCACTAGTGTACGAATTTGCGATGTAATGTTCTTTGAATAGCTCTTTTGAAACACTATTATAATTCATTTTCGGGAATACGTCTGCGTGCTATTAATATTTAACTCAACGTTTCGTTCCACTTACTGGGAACGTCGTCAGGGTTTCTCCTGACGACGTTCCCAGTAAGTTGTTCCCAGGGTGTTAAAAGTGGGAACACGATTCCGTCAAAACTCCCTCAGTGTTTTAGGGTATGACAGTACTCAAGTGTGTTTACGCTAACGAGACACGAGTAAGATTCAATTCTGCATGAACGTAATAGTTTTAAAATTCATTCCCACTCGCCGAATTTTAGCCGAGTTCAAGAAATATTTCAGAATAGTCTCAAATCATTTAATGTCTATGACTTTTAGAATAAGAGAATTCAACGGTTTTCAAGAAGAGGCCAAAAGTGATTTTATTACTTACCACCCTTTAGCCAACTCACAAATTTAACTCTATGTAATAAGTTGCCATCAAAATTTCTTATTTAAATGGTTATCTGCTTTATCGTTATGGCCTCGAATTTGATTTAGGACCTCTTGACAAAAGTAGTGTTTAAGTGCCTCGAACTTCATTTTACCGCCGATTAGTACGGGAATAAGGTTAAAAAGTTACGTACTAAAACAAGGATTTTTCGAGTTCAGATCGAATTCGTTGCAAAAAAAATACATGGAATTAGCCCCTCGCTCTCTAACTACCGAATCTTGAAAATATACAGTGTTGTCAGATCGTAAATGACTATTTGCGTTTTTCATTATCTCTTGTTTCGATACAGTGGAGCTTGAATCCATCCAGATAAAACATAAAGACGGAAGTCAGTCCAGATTAGGTAAGAAGGTGGTGCAGGAGGAAATTCTCCTGTAACTAACAAAGTTCTCCTCTATTTGTAAAGCTCCGGCGCTAAAGACCTCCATTGTACTACCGCTGACTCACGATAGGAGCTCCTTTAATTAAATTCCTCCTCGTCGCTGTGAGTCGCATCTTGTTTACTCCGCTGCGGAAAAACATTTCGCTGCGCTGTCACTGCCTCGTGTCGCTACATCCTCGTCGAATGGAAATGAATGCCCCGGACTGGACTTCTTGTGTTTGTCACCATCCCCCTTACCGTTTTTCCCTCCATCAAATAAATATGGAACAATGCAGTGGCTTCGGTCATGGGGGTGTGCGACGTTATGGGCTTGCTTATTCCTCCTAAAAATTGCCAACCTCCTCCGACCCATCTGTCAACCTTTGCGCGTGCCTCTTCTCGATTCATGTGTAGATTTGTGATTACAAGCTTATCTCCCCCATTCATTCGCAGTGTTTCCGAGCATTTCGTACGTTCGGAACGCGCCTATGTCCCCTCCGCTATCAATAAGGAGGTCTCTCCTCTCTACAGAATCAAGGCGGGCCACAATATTCTGTGACCTCTCTCCCCTGGCCCAACGCGGTCAATGTTATTCCCATCAAAATTCTCGTCACCCGCGTCGCCGTGGAACGGGGAGCCTATTCTCTTTCGACTTCCGTCTGCGAAGGAGGGACGATATCCGTCACGTGTTGTCGCTTCTTCATTTTCGCCCTGTACTGGGGGCCGTGTTCACTCGGAATTCGGCGTTGTCGAGACTCGACGTTGTGTGCCGATTGCATCATGATGTCAGTTTGAGAGCCCGAAAATGAGGCTATATGGAGAAAGTACGAGCTCTTGACTTGACAGAGCAATATCCGACAGTTTCGGACATCGCTAAAACCTCCTGACTCCAGGATACTGTGGAACTTGGATGATTCGAACATCAAGGGACCAGTTAAAATCTTCGATTTATCCAAAAATTCGAATTAGAGAAGTCCTTAATAAAGAGGTCCAAAACAATTAAAATTCATATTTAAAATCAAAACTCGTTATTAAAATGACACTCTTGAAATATAAATACTTTTATTAACGCCTATTAACAAGATTAATGTAACCTTCAAACAGGAATATTTATTTCAACAAACTATGAAGTTGGTTTGGAACGGGTTCGGTGCGGCGGGCGGTAGGGGAAGGTTGAGTCATCAGACTCTACGGTGGCACGCATTTTGTCTAGCACCATTTTGACAGTAACGTTAGTAAAGCATATTTTCCGATGAATTCACAATCATATTGAGTCGCAGATTATAATTTATACTCCAAATTTGACACACCAAAAATTCGAATTATCTCAAATAAAATTCGAATTATCCACGATATTTTAGCACTGTTTGAATACAAAGTACTAGGGACCAAGAGAAATAATGTAATTAAAGAATATTTCGAATTAAAGAAGTTCGAATTATTCAGGTTCCAATGTAATACCAAAACGGCAAATGGAAAGTGTGAAATTTTGAGGTCTATTTCGGAACGAGAAAATGCAAAACAGCTCTCAAACCCTTATATTCAAGAATGTATTTTTAAATAATAAAACAAAAATCACTTTGAGCAAAGCATCAACAACATGAGGTTATTCTTCCTGGATAAAATTTCAACAGAAAACGCCTTTATAAAAATATATGTGAAACAGTTTATTTAATTAACAGGCGTTTTCTGTTGTCAATTTGTGAGAATTTTAAGCTGTGCTTTTTTTTTAATGTGTGACCACGTATTCACTGGGAGTTGTAAATTAAGTTTAATTAAAATTTGTTGCAGAAAATTAACTCACCGCTGAAAGTAGAACAGTGCTACGGATGGAATTGACCAATCAGCGGTTTCCCTACGAGGGTAATGTATGTAGGTCACACGAAGTATTTCCCTTGAATTCAATATTTCAATCATGGCTGCTCGCGGAAAGCCAATAATTACGGCCCCTATTGTTATCCTTAATAATACTTAAACACATCAAGAACTCAGTACATTATTGCTATCCACCTTTTGTCAATAACTTAGTCTTATTCGTTAGGGTTCGATAACATTATATTGTTGCGGAAGGGGAAAACTTCAGGTTATAATAGTTCCTCGCTTAAAAAAATGGGACGGGAATGTGATTTCTTAGTTTCCAATTTAATTTTATTATTTAATCCCAGGGTTTCCGGCAAAATTCATTGGCCCAATTTCTTTCGATCTTAGTATGTTTCATGTTAGAGCGTAGGTTTTTAGCGAGGTTTTTAGGTAGCGTAGGTTTTTAGGCAGCGAGTATGTTTCGTTGATATATTAAGTCGGTTTATCATCGTATGGTTAAATATTCTATATTTTCCTGAAGAAATAAGCATCCCGCGAGATTTAAAGGTAGTTGAAATTTACGATTGCTGGAATTGACTAAAAACAAAAGGCGTTCAGTAAAATAATAATTTAGATTAGTTGCTGATATCTCATTTTTTTAAGAATCAACGCTTAGATTATGACGTCAGTCCCTCTTGGGTGTGACGCAACAATAACTTTGGGGCCCTTCGAAATGCCTACGGCCTTCTCCCCTCATCACACAAGAAGTCGATAATTTTGGGCGCCTTCATCAATGGGAAACTGGCTTTACCCCCACCAATTATGCTTATCTGGGTGCTAAAATATTTTGCTACCCCGAGGGCGTACACTTCTCTTGATTAGTAGGTCGTGTGATTAAGTTTATCTTCCGGGCACGAAGTTCCTTCTAGGATCTAACGACATTAAGGAGGGGGTATCAGAAATCTCCGATTGAATCATCTACGAGCACTCTTTTATTACGTAGAAGCTTTTAGAAAAACGATCCTCATACTTGTAACTGTCGGTTCACCCCTAGATGCAATCCTTGAAACTTTCATGGCATCCCAATTGCAGGAGAGCTGTCTCATTTCGGTGGCAGCACCAGATTGGTAGAACCGATAACTAGGGTCTGGGGAGCCGTAACACGAAAGTCTTTTGATATACGTTGCCATTTACCATTGGGACTATTTTGTCCCGAAATAATGAAACTAAGTCCTCTTCTTCCCCCTCTACCTTTAACAAGTTCCCCCCTTTTCGGATCTTTGCTCCCCTTCTATTTTGACACGCGTGGTCTTTCTTGTCCCTATCTCCTGTTCATCAGGGAACCCATCATCCCCGCACTAACGTTCGTATTTTGCCTTGATTCCCTGACTCGTTTATTCTTTAAATCTTACGCCATGAACATTGTAGTTTTCTTTTCCACTTTATGGTGCACCTTTGTCAATATCTGCCCATATCAGAGTTTGAAAATTTAACTTAATTTAATTTTATTCCCAAACCACCGAATACAGCTCATATCGGCTATTTTTATCGGGGTACGTAAACGAATTTGCAATTGCACGTAAACGAATAATCGTTCCCTGGATGGGGGAAACCTATCCCTACGAGGCTCGAACCCGCGGTCTCTTGTTTGGCAGGCGAGGACCTTACCCCGTCGCCACCGAGGCCGGCTTTAGAGAAAATTGGTGATGGCATTCTACTGGATAAGAATTATGGAGCATTTTGCGAACAGATGAAATTTTGTTGTTACATTAGTAGCAAACTTAAGGTCATCATAGCTTCTTCCGTAAAAAAATTAGTGAAAATGTGGCTTCCTAATTTCTCCTGTAACTTTTTATTATTTTATTTCTAGAATTCCTACCAAATTCATGGATCCAACTTATTTTCAACGCCGTATGTTGTGTAGATGTACCAATGAAGCTTGTACCATCGTCTATGTACCAATGAAGCTTGGGGATGGGATAGTGTCCAATCCTCAAGCTTCATTCTTAAATTCCCAGATGAGGCCTTTCCCCTTTATTCAATCTAAAAATAATATTATATTCCTCCCCATTCCCCGCTCACCGTAAATTTTCCCTTCTATCTCAGCGTTTAAAATCCCGCTCAGTATTCGCTCCATCCAAACCATCTTGTCTCCATCGCATCTCTTTCATAAGTTTGCTGTCCGCGCGCACCGTGCACTTCGTCATTACTCTTCCGCTCTCTCCATTTCATCCCCTACATTCTCCCCCGCACCTCTTGAACGCCTTCAGTCTTTTATTTTCTTCTTTCCTAAGTGCCCACGTTTCCGCCCCGTAAAGCTATTCCTGCGTCCTGTCTCTCTTTGGTAAGTATGAGTATTTCCGCAACGTAAAACGGTATAGTTGAGATCAGTTTTCACTAGATTTTTCTCTACACTGTTCCTCAACGATCATATCATTTGTTCTTACCTGTACTTGTAAATCACAGTTCTCTTCCTTATGTCTTCTATCGATTTTCCGTTTTCCTCTGCCGTGCTGTATAAATTCCTCCACGTGCTGAAGTTTTTCCCTGTTATTATTTGTTATCTACTTTAAATTAAAGGCTCAAATTTTTTGATCGCTGAGGTTGAACTTCCATATTTGAGGTTTGTATACCTTGAAGATTTCAAGGTGTTTCCCTAAAATTCAGCTTAGGGTCGCATTCAAATCGGAATTCTTGAGCGTTAGTGATGCGTCCTTCTAAGATTCCGCCATCCACCCCCGTCACGGATGCGTAATGGCTATCCCCGTCTCCAGTTCTTCAGCACTCTTCAGTGCAGGCAGCTGGAGTGAGTCGGACACTTCCCTCTTCCTCCCGGCCGCTTGATTAAGGAGGAGGGCGAGAGGGAGGTGGGGTTGGCTGGGGGGATTGCGTCCAAGGGCGCTGCAGGATGGACACAATGGGCTAGTTGACCCCTCGTCCGACTAGCCACGCTCCCTTCCGCATGACTATCTCTCTCTCTCCTCGTGGGGAGTCGTCTGACAGAAATGGGGTGGGGGCAGTGGTGGTAGAGTGGTGGGGGGATTGTAAGGAGGGATGCCAACCCCGGTCTTACACAGGCGAAGAAAAGGTTCCTGTGTATGATCGAGTAGGAGGAATTTTAGTACATTCCATCGTTCGAAACAAGCTCATCCGATTCAGGCGTGATATAGTGGAAGTTCGATGTTTTGAAATGTATCACTTTTCCTAAAACTTAATATTATTTCCACAATAATAATATTATTACCACTTCAATAATATTCCTATTATTTCACCATTATTATGGAAATGATAGGAATATTATTATGGTATTGAAACATTTACCGGTAGAATACTATAACAATATAACAATATTACTATTATTTACATAATAATATTAGTGTGGATAAGTGCAGCTACCTTTCATTTCAATATTCCATCGTTTAGGTTGGAGATAAAGCCTATATTTGCCGCTAAGCCTGTATTTACTCCGTTGGAAACAAGATCCTGAATGTCCAAGAATATACTGAAAACTGGGAGGAGTACCCAATAGATGTTTTTGATCATACCTTTGCATTCCTTTATTCTTAGGACTCAATTTTTAATCGTCAGTGGGCAATTCGTGTCATGCATAACATCGGTGCGGACGCCGGCGCACGCCGAAAAATATTTCTCGGCACTGCCTTTGATCTGTTTCCGTCGGTGCATATGTCATGCTGGAGCTTGGGTGTTGGTTTTTCGGTGGTTTTCGATTCGTGGCCACTTTGATTCAATTCTTTTCTTCTCTCACGATCCAGATCGAGTGGAAACTCTCTATACTATTCGTATTCGATTTATCTCTTGGTAGGTGAAGGCAGGAAGCACGATAATGACCAGAACGGCCTCATTAGTGAAACGAATTACGTACCTCCCTTGGGCGTAATTAGTTTTGCGCGTCTGTTGAAAAATTAAAATACCTTCTCCAGTGATGTGTCCCAAGCGCTAAAGAAATTGTAGTTTATATTTTCTCGCGAGGTGATAAAAGTAATTGTATCCAAAGGAGAGCAATATTCTGCTCCATTAAGGTAGGTTTCATGAATGTTCTAATGTACTTTTAATGTTCCTCAACTATTCCGACCAATTTTTCTCCGGCTTAATGTTCCCGGTGTTAAACGTAGATCTAACCTCCGATTTTCAAATTGTAATTAAATGCACGCAAATTCGTATAAATTCTTAAAATAGTTCTAATCTCTGCATGGAAAAAGTGCAGATTAATGAATTCTCAAATGCAAATGCTGTAACCACTCTTTCTGTGACAGTTTGCTTCAAACCGTTTATGGTTGTTATCGGAGACGTTGAGTGGAAGCTTGTGGTGGCGCAACTGTGCTACGCGCTTCAATTTGATTTTGAGATATTGTCCGCCGTTGGTGTTGAAAAGCGAATTCAGGATACGTTGCATGCACATTAATTTAGAAATATATACAAAAGTCATCCCATTTTTCAGCTGGTTTAACGAAATTTATCTCTTAAAATATGTTAATACCAACGTATATTGACTTCAGCTCCGTACTTTTAGAAAACAATTTTTATGAATAATAATAGCAATAAAAATAAATAAGTAAGTATTAGCACTGGATACAATACCCCTAAGAGATAATTTATTTACTCACACTCAATGAAAAATAACACCAATGAAATGTCAATGAAAATTTACACAGTTGAAATGATAATTTACACTAGATGGAAACGTGTTTTGTCCCAAAATTTATTGAGAATTAATTTGAAAATTTTGTTTTTGGAAACGAGAAGGATATGAATTTCGCTCTTCAGTGGACCATTGCAATTGTAAAATCGGAACGTTCTTAAGTTTCAATATCCCTCTCAACCCAGGTGGAGTGGAGTGGGTATATGTTCAATCTCCGGATCGGTCCAGAGAGGGGAAATGGGCAAATGGCGAAGACGATGCCTTCCCCAGAGCGGAAGGGTCGGAAAGTTAGGGCCGCTGACGCGAGTGACATCTCTTGGGAGTTCTCGGGTCGTCCGCACGAATTGATTCGTTTAGCGCCTCGGAAATTCGTTCGGTGTGACTGACTGAAAATATTCGCGCTCCTCCTTTTAAGTGAGCCTTACCCTCTTCTTGATGCCTTGTCAAAAATAAAGTTTTTTTTTTGGAAGACGGTCTGTGACAACCTCTATTTAAATCGCAGAATATAATTCAGAATTCCGTCTCTCTTTAAAGGAGCTACCGCCGCCAATATGGCATTCAAAACAAATACTTCGACTTTATTTCGTTCTGTACGCAGATTACATCGATGATATCTTTCAATGTTAGGATGAAAAATTGAAGTGCCGACGTGGATTTCAGGTTAGTCGGTGATAAAATATATTAGTTTTCACCATCTTTTCATCATCAGCAATATTTCGCATATATTTCCTGTAATAAATGTATTTTTACTCAGATTCAGGTATTTATTTTCTAACAGCTAAATCTATACGGAGCGGTGAGGAGCTTGTTGTTGATATACTCAACAACATTTTATTATGTCGGCTATTGGTATTTTCGTCAAATGATATCATTACCATGGAGATCAAGAAAGCCCTCTGGTATTTCTAGATAAGAGTTCAAGTTTATGTGGTCATTGTTTTTTCACTCTCACCAGGGGCCTTTACTCTTTTATGTAATTAAGAACGGTTATAGTTGTTAAAAGGTATTTCACTGTATTATCCCTTTTTTTCTTGAATGAGAATCTTTCCATTTTTCTAATTCTGGAAATGAGATTTAAAGCCAGCCGTAACTCCTGTGGATATGTGAAACTAAAACTTCACAGAGGTTGTGACTTTCCTGCATTTATGGCAAGAAAAATGTTGAAGGTTGTTACGTTTTAGAACTCAAAGAACTTCACGGTGAATTCGTTAATCCTTTACGCTATCTGCCTTAGGCGAAGTAAACTTATGGGGTTCAAAGACTCCGCCATAAGCTTTCATTTCAGTGTTCTTTCAGGAAGTTGTAGCGATGTCTTTATTTAACTCCACGCTCCAAAAGGAGCCTCTGTCGACCTTTTACATGAAGGCTATTAAGAGAGCATGGAGATTTCGGCTGGCAAGTCGTGAAAACAAAACTAAATTGAGTGGCGTGACCTATATTTGTTGTTTACTCGTGTTGAGGCTTTTTTAATTAACTTATCACTAGATACAACGGGGAACCTTATGACGTAAGGCCCTCTTACCTTTTACACAGGCTTTTCAGATTTTAATACCGCGCATTACTTTAGTTAAGAAAGCCATTTTTTTCACGGAAGTATCCGACGTTATAGTTCAGCTGAAAACGTTAATTTGGAATTTCCTGGCCTAGGAAGATTCTCTCTCCGCTTGTGGTGCGGTAGTCACCCTTTAGGGACCTCCGTGCCACGTGAGGCACTTCTATCTCAATGGCCGTCGGACGCAGAGTTGTAAAAAAAAGGTACTAGCTCCCCAAGATCGGGGTTGTAACCGGAATCATGGTCTCTATCGAAGGTCGTAAAAACTTACGATAATTAGCTAACTTCGGGAGATTCGTGGACGAAAGGGCATTGGCTTCTTGCACCGATTGCATCCGAAGCTCATGACGCAGTGCTGCAGTGGTAGACGAAGAAGTTTTTCTGTCGATTAATTCTATTTCCTCAATCGAGTATGAGAAGATGGAAGTTGACGGAAAGTTGGAGGAACGAAGAAGTGCTGGACGTGGTGGGTGGGTAGAGGTAGCTTATAGATGGGTTACGGAGGAGACTGAAGGTATGGATGGAGGGAGTAATTAGCGGGGAAGGGATATTTAAAACACTAGAATGTTGGGTGAACGAGGGAGAGGAAGGAAGAGAATAGGATTCTTAGATACAATGAAAGCGAGTAGGCCTAATTATGAATTGAAGAGGGAAGACCATTAACCCATTATAACCCAATGTTGCTTCTAAGCAGCATAAAAAATGTAAACATTTTCAACTGTATTTATGGAATATGTAACTTGCGTATAGTTTTGTGGCATAAATTTTAATGACAATATATTTACCTGTGGCGATAATTATGGCTGAGTCAAAATTTTCAAGTTTTCAAATTGAGAAATTTTGAAATTCGATTTCTCCCTCAAGCAGCTCTGGGTTAGAAAGGATTAAGGCAGTGGAGACTGCCAGAATATTTCTTAAATACTCCATGCAAACATATCTTCATCGGTAGAATACTTTAATTACAATCGAATGTGAACTATCACTGCCTGAAAATAACCGGGAAAATGTTTATTTGGCTCAGGTTGACAGAAAGTTCATTTTAACGATCGGGAGAGTTATTGTTGTTGACCCCCCGGACCAGTCCAGCTGAGATAGGTGATTGTGTAATTTCAGAATTTCGTTCAGTTCTCCATTTATTTTTAGATTGGCTCCGTTGTTAGGAAATGCCCTTTGCCCTACCTACAAGGCAGGCAGTGAAATGCCCTTTGTTGCCCTTTTGCATGAAATTGCAAGGATAAACTCAAAGTCTTATTTGCTTCGGTGTGGGTGTTTTTGGTGCTGTGCCGAACCTGAGAAATTTAAGTCTGAAAATTTAAATTTAAATTAGCTATTTGGGAACCAATGCATTTTTGACCTCTAAAAATATTGTACTTCCCTCCCTTTAGCACCACGCAGATATTCTCTCGAATCGGTGGTGATTTTTTTTAGGTTTAAAAGTCGATAAAACAGTATTTTTATCGTTCAAATAAAGTGTAGTGGTTATATTGTTTGACAAAAAAATGAATTAGCAAACTTTGCGTTTGCTGAAACTCACTGAGTTTGTTGCAATGCGGAAGCTATCTGCAAAGCGCTTTGTCTAAACGTAAAACTTTTAATTACGACACTAAGTCTCAACACCCAACGTCAGTGTCGTGTTGAAGCCAGTGGGTTGTAATTAAAAAGTTTTGCATCGAAAGACCAAATTATTTCATCGAGTTTGTATTTTCCGATGACGTTGCACGTGCAAAGGGCCGCGTATACGTATATCCTGCTTCCTCGTATTGTATTTAGTGCGTACGTGACCAGATGTACTCCTTCAAAATGGGGTACGTCTCCACCGTGATATATGGACAAACATTTACGGAAAATAAAAATGGTTGGTAGCGATGGCCCCTTGCAGATAGTGGCAGGGTTTTCCTGGAGTTTCATAGCGGTGTACGAAAACTTTCTAATGATGCTTAATTTGCATTTGCTGTAGATGAAGCCCATCCCTGACTTAGCAATCATATTTCAATTTGAAATGCTAGAGATCATACTCCTGATTTGAATGCAAAACCAGCTAACCAGTTCGGAGTCTGAGGTTTGTTTGAGAAACGCTTTAGGATGCAAGGAAAACATAATTTTCTCTATTTTGGTCTAACAAAAATATTTCCAGGAAGTGAAACTAAAAAAAAAAATTAATTTTTATTTGGCATTTTTCAGTGCTTTTAAGTTGTTCTCAATATGATGGTCTAAATTAGGACGCAATTGAACTTATTATCATCTGAAGACTTATCATCTTACTTTGGAATTTAATTTTTTAACGCACTTCAGAAAATTTACGACAGTATCAAGATTTTATGAAAAATCTGAGGTGTCAGATATGAACACAATTACCTTTTATTTGTCAGTTGCAGAAATTGCTTGAAAGGGAATGCTGATCTTACGGTAGAATCTTTTAATTACGAATGGAGATGTTGGGTGGAAGTGATCCCCGACATGAGTCAATCATGAAATGTGATCACGTTATTCCTCCAAAAAAGGAGGAAATGTCCAAAGTGTGTATTATGTCGTAAAAATTTTAAGGTCCAGTTGCGACCCTTATTTGAACACTGATTAGCAGGTCTCTCTCGCTCCACGGAATTGGAAGACTCGAAAGCCGAATCTGACAGGTAGATTAGCGCCACTTTTTTTATTTACTATGTTATCACTATAAAGAATTCAGCTGAACTCATAATTTCGGGCATTTATTTTGGAAGTTGGAAAGTAAAAGAGGGGAGTTTTCCGAAAAACTTAATTAAAACTTTTTCTGCGATCGTTAGGTTGGAAGGGAGGAGTCAAACTTCGCAAATCAGTTCATTAAAACTGTGATAGACTTAATAAGGTGTTTGATATATCTTCCTCTTCCCACCTTACCTTCTCTTGCTTCATTTTTACGCAGCATTAAATCATTTTCTGTTTTTTTTTTCATTTGCCCTCGCTTGAAAATAAACAGGGGTGGCCGAAGTGAACTTCTTCAGGACCCTGTTTGTTTCCTGCATTACTCAGGCTTAATTGGATTCCTGTTAGTGAGGCGTCTCATTACCACCTTGGGAATTGTGTTGTCATTAGCATGTTGATGCTTACAGAAACGTAGCTATCTGTAATTCGGTCATTATTTATATTGGCAAGCCAAGTTTTTACCTGTTGGGTTTCTGTTAGCAATTTCGTAATGAGCCCCTGGCCATAATTTGTTTCCTGAACTTAAGTATTTCCTGGATCTCATGTTAAATTAGCTGTGCTTATGACTATGAAGTGTACATAAAGTGTGGGGCAAATTACTGTTTCGGAAAATAAACCACTTACCTTAGCTTTTCTAGGCTGATGAGCTAATAATTTCGTCTTTCTGTTATGCTACAAATCTCCTCCTCTGTAAAGACGTGCGTATTCCATGGACCCTAAGAGTTTCCCCGGTGGACGTAATTCTCAATCACTCCCGTTTAAGGCCACGCATGCCTTTTAGGTCAAAGGGCTGGAGGTATGTGATAGCTAGTTCACGTGAATGCGTCACATTTAAAACAGAGTCGGAATGAGCACGGGAAATACTACCAACCACCTCTTCCACAAGAAAATGTAAAACAATCTCCTTAAAGACTAAAATAAATATTTTATTTGGAGTTTTAATTTGATCAATGCGTATGATCAACGGGAATGATTTACATTTAAAATACAGCGGTTCGTTTTCAGTAGTTGCTTACGTTATTTTACTTATCCTACACATTCGAATTTCTTCATCTTCCGGTTACTACCACGTCAGTTGCTACATGACTACAACAGTTTCGCTGGCACTACTGCCAGCGTCATCGAGTAGAAGAAACTGTTGTTATCACATAACAACTGACGAATGGTGACTGGAAGATGGAGAAATTGAAATCTCAACACCGCGCAATCCTTCGTAGTCTTCCGAATAATTCAACTGATTCCGGCTTGATATAGTGAAAGTTTGGCATATTGAAATAAATAGAAGGTAGTTGCACTTTTTCTAGAGTATTCTTTACGTAATTTTACTGGCAAATCCAGGTAGAGTTTGGCTTTATATGATGTTATAGCATTCCGAATAAGTTTAACGGATTCAAGCGTGATATAGATAATTTTGGAAAAGTGCAGCTACCATTTATTTCGATACTCTTATTGGCTCATCCTCTTAAAGCCATGCCATACAAATATCGCTGGTTAATATCCCACCTAATTGGATCACTTTATCCCAGGTGAGAGTATTTCTTTGATTAATAAAAGCTATAAAATCTCTTTGGCCCGACTTTGCTTTTCGGCGTATGTTTCACCATATTCCAATGCTGTAGTAGTGAAGATATCTCAGGTCTTGCACCGGATAAGTTCCTCCATGTATTCTTCCAACGTTTCGACCAGCAGCTCGCCCATTGTCTTCAAGGGTTCAGGGATACAATCATTGGATTCCTGAATGAAAAGCGACAATGGGCATGTTGCTCGTCGAAACGTTGGAAGGAGACATGGTGGACCTTACCCGGTGCAAGACATGAGATATCTTCACTGTTAGTGTTCGCCGGGGAAGAACCAAACATTGCAGTCCAACGTTGGCGTTAAGTTCCTGCGCATGGTGTTTTCTGTGGCTGGGGATCTATTATCCTAAGTGATCTCCCGATTCGAATGGGTCCTCAGCTGAGGAGTCCGTGCCAACGTTCCATCCACGCAATCCTCCGACCACACTCGAGTCCTCGCTTCGCCTTCGATGTCCTACCCCACTTCATCTCACCCATTAATCCTATTCTCCTCTCCCAGCGTTCTGTCCTCCGTCACTAAGTGGAGAGAACCCTCTGACCACTCAGTAGATACCTGCTACTCGTACAATCCATCCAAATCGCCTTCTTTTTTCCTTTCACTTTGTCATAGTGTCTACGTTTTTCGTTACTTAAGTGGTTTGGTTGGTTAGCTAAAAGCTTGGACCCATACAATTGGAAAGTGCAATGCAAATAACCCAAGGATGTCGCTGTACTCGAAATTTACTTCGGATTGCAGAGTGCGGAAGCATGAAATGCCTTCATGCCACGTGACCTCTGCTAGAAAATACCTATTGTGATAATATTTTCTATTTTCTGAGGGCTTTAGTTCTCTTGGACAGATGAATCAAAAATGTTTTATTGCTTACATCAAATTGTATGAAAAACCCTCCATGAAAATAATACTTTAGTTATAAGTGAAGGTGAACCAGTCGGTTTCGATGGAGTTTAAGTCCTTTACCTTAAGATTATCACAAAAGGTAACTCTCGATTTTTCAACTTCTATCTTGACCATTTCGATTTATCTCAGCAGCGTCACTACCAGCCTATGATGAAGTTTTCCCTCCCGTGTTTAAGACTTTTCTCTTATGCCGGTAGCATTGGAAAGGTATACCCTCGATTATCAAGAAAGCATCTCAATCAGTTGATCTTTCTTGAAAATTTTAGTGAAGCCGAGTGGTTTCAAGGGGTGATTCCAAAACTTTAATGTGCGTGCATTTGTAAATTTTAACTAATACTAACAATTCAAGCATTTATTCCAAGTTGATTTTATTCTGATACTTGAATGCGTATTTTGAGTGTTTTCCGAATGAATAATAAACATGTGTTTGTGCAAATATTTTTTTCAAGAACCGTTGATTCTTTCGATTAATCGATATCTTGCTTCAAATTTCGATTTTAGTTGAAAAGTCGAACTTTTCATTTCGATTACTAATCGATTGCTCAGAAAATTGATTTAGACCGCCATTTTTTCCATCACTAGATGTATCTGAAACTAGAGCGCATCACCTTCGGTTATAATTCTTCGCGATAGCTTTTCGTGCACATATGCTGCAAAGCTATCGACGTATTTTATAAAACTCCAAGGCCCTTTTCCGCACTATTAATTCAGCATATTTATCACGCGCCTGTTATTTAAACTATTTTTCTCTCCTCTCCTTATATCTCCATGCAAAAATGAAGGGGGAATGAGAAATGGCATTCGATGTCCTTCACGTCACCTCTCCAGCGATGAAGAAAAAAAAATAAACATCTGGGGCGTAATGACGCCGCTTTATCCGTTTGCACCCTCAGCGAGTCCCAGCTCCTATATTTCCTTGAATAACGACCGGCCCTCCGTCAACAGCCAGTACTCTGTGTGCACAAATCACCCGTGAAGGCAAGAGGAGGGAAATTAAAGGAAAAAAAAAGAAAGGCGAAAGGATAAAAATGAATGAAACAATCGATAGTCGCCGTTGCGCATGTGCGAAATATTCGCCGTCGCTATGCCCATTACGAGCGAGATGGTTTCTCGCTGAACAGCATCCCTATAGGGAGAGATTTCGACCTTGGGCGGCTCCCTTGCCGCTTCTGATGTGTTCATTTCCGTTTGACGGACGTACAGGGTGGCGTTGATAAAAGTGTAGCGGAAAGATCTTCTACCCTAGGCAAATAAGTGCAGCGGAAGCTGATGAAACCTACGAGTTACTGAAGCCAGTGTCTGATATGATAACTTGATGATGGAAGTTTCACATGATCGTGAGAAAAATACTTAGCTTTTTTCCAGTCCTCATTCGGGTACTCGATTGTTTTATGCAATTACTGCTCATTTTCCAACAAATGTTTGCTCTCAAAAAGATATTTTTCGTATTATCCCTCCTCTATGGAGGCGGAGTGAAGTCCTCGCCTGCCAAACAAGAGGTCGCGTGTTCGAGTCCCTCGTGAGTTGGTTGCCCCTATCCAGGGGATGGTTGTTCGTGCATGTGTAATTGTTGAACTATTGAATGAATCCCAATGGAAAAGGCATTTACGAGCTGTTTCCGGTGGAAAGAGAATAATAATAATGATAACAATATAAGATTTACGTCAGGAAAGAATGGTTTTTGTGGCTTCGAGCAATCGGTCAAAACTGAAAATCTGAAATCACATTTTCCACTCCCGCCCCTCCACCCATCCGTGACGACTTTAATAGCTTCTTCCTGTGTCCATTATACATATATTGGAATCTCTTAGAAGTCACCACTTAGATTCATTGTTCACCTCATCTTTTAGCTACTTCGCGTGTGGCCAAGTTGAGCTATCTGGCTGGGCAAGGTATGTGGTTTTAACGCAAAATTTTGTCGTGTCACAGTAATCGTCTCGAGCATCTTTATGTTATGTTTTATGAAAATATTCTATCTTTTAAGGTAAGCCTACCGAGTAAGCCGACGCTTTAACCGTGGTATTCACCCACCGATGCCTCGACACTTTTTCTATCGCTCGGGCTAAGGCTCACACTTTTCATTTTGTCTATTAACCCTGTTCCGTTCCACCATCCCCTTAGGTCCAACAGCCTTTTCTCAATCATGCTCTTTAGCTTTGCATCCCCCATCAGTTCCCGGCCTATTCACCTCTCCTTTCTTACCTCAATGTTATTTTTTGTCAGGTTAATCATCCACGACTTTTTTTCTCATATAACTCATTGTAGCGAAAGTTGATGTAACACCCCCGTTTGTCCTTTGAGCCACCATTGTCTTCCGACCATTTTATTTATTTATTCGTAGTTGGTGTCTCTGGTTATTGTAGCTTCTCAAAGTGGGCACGCAAAATTCAGTCTTCACGCCCGCATACAGCCATTTCCCGTTGTCATTCAACACGCCCCTATACCCCATCCTTTCTTTCTCCCTATTCTTACTGAACATCCTCTCATTCTTCAGCATCCCATGGCTTCTACATTCTCGGCTGGTGTCACCGTATTCATCTTCGTTTATTCAATGTCTTCGTTTCGGACGTGTTGAGGAATTCTACATGTTAATGGAGGGTTACGTGGGAGTTGGAATGCTAAATTCCGTCTTCACGCCGACATGCCTAGGATATAGGATTCCGGAATAGGATTTCATTATTCTCTAGAGTCGGACTCGGAAGGATCGGTGCAAAATGCTCCCAGTTGGCCCGTCCTTGCGACGTTCATGTGACCGTGTCACGTAAGAGACGATGATTGAATGGAAGTTGGAAAAAACGTTACAAAAAACGTCTCATCCTGAGCGCAAGGGAGTTTGGCATGCGGCTGGCCTACTTCTCTTCATCTCTCTTATCGACCCTGTCTCCCTTCTCTGTCCAATAATTCGATCAAGGCCGTTTACCGCATACCTACATGTTTTCTTCGTGTTAGCGCTGTCCTTTGTAATGCTCAGCCTGCAGTGCATGGTCCGTTCACACCCTTCACATCTTCTTTATCCTGCATTTGTTTCTGTTTTCTTACATAACGCCTATGTTTCTGATATCTTTGCTTTTTCAAGATATTGCGAAGGTATATGAGAGGCCATGAGTTCCTGCCGCACGATTATGGATCCTTTTTCTTGTTTCTGTGTATCTCTCATTCTGGAACATCATTCAAGTCTCTGGCGTATGGAATCAATGCAAAATATTGTGCTTAGGCATTTATGCCAACTTTCGTAGGCGTCAATAGTAATTGTGGCTATTATCCAATGCATGAAATAAAAGCATATATGCTTAAAAATTGTGCCTTGAAGGGTATGTACGGCGTTAACGCTGCTCACTATCAAGAATTAAAATAATTTACCGGAATATGGAAACAAAGCCATGGTATTGAATAACGATGAATAATTTTAGGCGTAGTAACGTTAATTGACTAATTCCTGATTGACTTTTGGAAAGATTAAGAACTTGTCCTCTAAAAGTTACGATTTGATAAATTAGTATTACAGCACTGTTAATGTCCCATACCCCGTTGATGTCTACATTAACTCTGTACGGGTGTAATAGATGGTAAATACAAAATTATTATTAATGTTTTGATAATTGTAGGATTCGTATCCTCAATATGTTCTCTAACACTATCACTGAGATTTTCTGCACCAGACAGTGACTGGCTCGATTCAGAAATAAATGAAGTGAAAACAAAAGGTGGTTGGTAGTAATGGCGTGGTGTAAAAATTTGAGTTCTTTAGCTCATATTTGTGCTTCACTGCTCGTGTGAGGAGTTATTATAGCGTGCCATTTTTGCGCCCGACGGCGCGGCAACCGCCGGAAAAAAATGTGATCCTCCGCGTGGAAGCCGGTCGATGTTTAATTACTAGCGGAATAGATAACCGCGGTTTGTGAAATGAGACGCATCAGGTTTCATGGAACTCTTTGTTGTGTCGTAATTATTCCCACCGCGGAAATGAACATCGTAAATTTTATTTAGGAGAAAGACGGCCGGTACTTTTTTTTTACCGCGAATTAACGAACAAAAATTGAATAAAACCGGGGCGGAGTTGGTCGGGCGATTGTTTGGTAGTTTTTTTATTTTTTTAGTGCTACTCTTCGTCTAGATTGAGCGAAGAGATTAGTTACACGCGTTGAAATGGGCAATTTGCCTTTTTCATTCGTCGCTCCAGTCAGTCCTGCAGGCGCTCGTTTATGAAAAAAAGCTGTTTTTTTTACTTATAAAAAAGTAATGCAAGGTTTTTCTTTCATTCCGCGAGGGAGTCGGAAAAATGTATACTCATGAGTATTTCTCATTATTCTCCACTTTGCCGCGTAATGTAACTTATTTTATAAAACGTGAATTTAAGCTCGTGTTAAAACCAATAAGCGAGGATTGAGTGCCCCTTTTTTGTTACTCTCAGCATGCCACTCAAGATGCGAATGTAAGTAATCGTGATTCGCTCGGAGCAAAGCCTTGCATTACAATTATATATTACATTATATTGTATTTATTTTTATTTTTATTATTAAAAAATAGTCGCTACTATGTGGACGTGAATGTTTCTCTGACAGTGAGATCGTTTCTCATTATTAGAGGTATGTAGAAGTCTTACGCCACAAAAGTAAATATTTTTATCGGTGTGGCTTTGTTCAAATGGCACGTTATTGTTCGTAAAGCAACATTCATAGCAAGAACTGGTGAGTAATTATTGTTGAAGGGACTTAAAGTAAAAATAGCATCGAAATTGTGCGATATGAAAAGAAAAATCCGAGATACTTTAAAAAATTATATTTAATATTTCAGGTATGTTTTAGGGAACTTAGCATTACTAGTTCAAGATAGTAGGGACAAGTGTAGAGGTACTAGTGTCCACTTACATGAAGTTCTTACAAAATCTTTGCCTTACTCAAATTGCTATACGATATTCATGTAAATAATAAATGAATTTATTGTTTTAATGGGTTTTCCATAGTAATTAATTTAAATATTACATAATATTGTATTTATTTTTCCTTCCATTATTACAAAATAGTCGCTACTATGATTAGTGTCGCGTACTTGCATTCTGCGAATTTAATTCCTTCACTTCCTAGATTGCTTCATTGCACTGTTGGTCTCACATCAACCGGGGAGACTATTTGCGTTGTAAATTAAAATACGGATATTTTGAGGACAAATGTGATGAGCTTAATTGTTCAGGAGAGCGCGTTGCGTTTGTGATGACACTCTGTTAGATTTCTGATGTTATGGATGGGGTGAAGTAAATCTTTTTTTGCGTCTCTGAACTCTTTATGGTTATATCTCTGAATATTTTCCTTAGACAGTCTCTTGTGTAGCATACGATGTTTATTTTTTTTATTCGAATCCAGATTAATGAATTATTCACTCTTTACAATCTATCTATTACTCTTTCCCTTTCCTTTACATCTTTAGTGGTCTTTCTTCTTCTAATTTCTCCTTGGCTGGTTGTTTTTAGTCTTCTCCGTCGATCTCCATCGTGCTAGGATTCCCCTCTGCCCCTTTTTCACTCTCCAAGTTGTCTCAAATTAATCCAGTGTCTCGCATGTGGTGGCTAATCCGTCGTGTTTTCTTTTTACATATCATGCATTCCGTGGAGTCCTCTCTTCCTCGTTTTTTTTCCGTGCCAGTTGCGCTGCCTTTACACCAGTTTCTTAGCATTCGTCTCCTACGCACAATGTTTCGTTGACTTTCTTTTTTTGCCTGTTTTCCGGTGAACCATGCTTTTTATCCATGGAGTATCCTATTCCCTGCCTTTTTCTTTCCCCGTCTTCTCATATTTTCTTTGGAATGAAGATATTTCTCTGAATTAGAAGTGAATTTCTTTTATTGGGACCTGTTGAATTATGTTCATAAGTCGACGAGCTATGATACTTGTATCAGGTCAATTTTCGACGAGTTCACTTTCACTAAGAAATCCGTTTAGGTGAAGGAATTGAAAAACCTTTCGTAACTTTCCACACTTTTTTATTTGTAGTATTTGGAGTTATAAACGCTGTAAACCGATCGTGGTGAATGAATTTGTAGTGTGAAAATTGCTAAGTGATTTTCAACTTCCTCTCAACGTATTTTTGTATTAAACGGCCTTTATATCAGTTTCACCCTTAGGACAGTAGAAGACCAAACATCACGTTTGATACATCATTCTTCGTTTACACATAGTAACATTGTGCTGCGGGAAATTTGGAGTCAAATCCTTCGCAGTGGGGCTGCATTTTTTTAATTCTCGAGTAAATATATTCACCACCTTTCGGGACATATATTGGGATCGTAAATCAATTGCATTTAGGGAAGTTTCATTGTTAGAAATGGGCGTGGCTTCATGTTTAGTTTATCTTCCAGGACTTGGTACGCAAAATTCCGTCTCATAGTTCCTCATTTACGTAACTTACTCTATCGAAGAGCCACGAAACTTTGACCAAACTGTCCTCTGTCTGAAATTTACATTACTGCCATGGCGAGAGTATCCAATGAATAAATCTCTCCGTACGATCCCATTGTTCGACCATAGATTTATTAAATCAGACAACGTTTGATTTAATAGACAGGTTTGAAAAATGCTCCATGTGAACTTACCTACAGAATACTTCTGTATAAATAGTTTGTATTTCACTATCGATGAGCATATACGAAGCAGACCACCAAAACCCTCCAGTTGGCTACGATTCAAGAATACACATGCTTGAATTTACATATTTTTTTGACGAAAACGCCAACGGATCCAATGCTATAGGGCACGTTCCATCGATTTCTCCGTCCGAGGGACATTTTCATTTTTTTAATGGCCACCACAGCCCAACCCCACATCCTCCGCTGTGTCCATTGCTCTACGTCATTCCCATACCTCCGCGGGGGAACGGCTATCGCAACGTCAGATCCGAAAGCGTTCCTCCGGTCTATAAGCCATGCAGTCCCCACAACCGCGCCGCACAGTAGAGCGAATAGCGTTTTAGTCTGCCAAAACCCTAAAATTTATAATATTCGGTTTTGTGCAATTTTTTTTCTTTGGGTATTATAATGCCGGTAGCAATAGAATCTGAAGAAATATTTCCGTTTCAATCATAAATAGCAACCTTACATATATGACTAATTCAGAGATACGTCGCCACTATTCACGGATCTCGGTTTTATTCGCCAAGTTCTTCACAACCAATGGTGATTTCCTGCAAAAAATGTTTCCCTACTCATGATAACCGATGCTTAATGAACACAACCATTAAATATCAGGCTGCAGTGCTACAATAGAAGTCATATTATGAGCCTAAATAACATGTGCTACAAGTTTTGCAATATCACAAAATGCCGCATGACCTAAATTAATACTAAATAAATACAAATTTTTTATTAAAACGACGTTCTTATCGCGAAATGAGAAGAAAGAAGTAAATTTTTGTTCAATCATTTTTTCAATGAACTTTGATGCATAAAAACTTGTTGTTTTGACTCTCTGTCATCCTCATCCCTTTTAATGATCGAAGCGCTGCCATCAGATTTGGTGAACTTTCGTGAACTAACATACGCATTTAATTTTAAACTCTCAATAACGATCGAGATACAGTTGAAATCATAATAAAATGTTAGAATATTTCATTGTGAGGTTCTGAGGTATCCCGAAAATTTCAACTTGTTAGCTTAGTGGGAAAGTGGGTGGGTTAAAATTCAGTTGTAAGATTTGACCCTGGCAAGATGACAAACCACGAAGGTAGTATATAAAAACTTTATAATATAAAAAATGGCCGCTACCGCTTGAAGCCAGGGGGTATCCGTGGGATCACCTCTCTCTCTTTCCCGCTTAGGTTTTTGCCATTTGCTGTCGTCTCCTATCCCTATCGCGATCTCGCCCGCTATTCCAGTGGATCTAAATAATATTACAGTGCGTACCTTGCGTGAGGGCTCGTAGCTATCGGAATTTGCTTTTTCTGCCGTGTGTTCCACCATGCGTTCCTTTGTTTCTCGCTGAACGAAACCGATCGCATTGGGTACCTAAATGTGTAGGAAGTAAAAAAAAATAAATATACCGTGTTCTCTGGCTTCCCTGAGTCTTTTTTGGTAGACAGTTAGTATCTCGTATGTTTTGGGGGTTGAAATATCGATTATGATCCTCACGTTCATTTCTGACGGAGCTTTCTGTCTGGCGGTGCCGAATTTCAATAACTTTGGCGTATTCTTTGTTTGCATGAAAATCATATTTATTCATCTTTTTCCACCTTCCATTATAGGAAGTTATGTATTGGATGTGCTGCATTTAGTGAAAAATAATTACTTATGACGATCCACATACATATTTTCGTTTCAGAAATATACATTTATTTTGGAAATGATTTTTAAAAAGTTATCTTTGATTTCATTATTTTTTTTGGAATCTAAATCGAAGATTGAGTTTGTGAATCAGATTTATATGATTATAAATAAATGTTTACTGTAGAATCCACACATTTTCATTGTTGTTTGTGGTCTTTGTGACGAAGATCTTGGTTGTGGGATATCGTGTTCAGGGATACGGCTAGGGTTTTCCTTTAACCTTCCTTTTGTTGACAGAAAGCTGTAGGGATGGGATTCTATGGAAACGAGGGATTCCAATCTGAACTAGGTATAAAAAAAAGCTCTGGGGAGCAAATCAAACGGTCCACTTATACTGATTGCATGTATTTCGCTTAGTCCGTTGTCTCGCTAGTTTTTATCGTGTCCAAAAAAAAACCATCGGGAGTGTTTTGCCGGTGGAAAGGTAATCGTGAAAGCCATGAATCATCCTGGATAAGCGAATAATTCAGACGTTGTCTTCTAAGTAGGCAGAGTGCTAATTTTTGTGTCTCACTACTTTCATATCCTGGTTTCAATTCAGGTTTTTTTTAGGTCTAACCAGGCAATGTCACCTATTCAACTATTAAGGAGTTGTTGATATCGCGGAATGTTTGGACCCAAAGCAGTTTTAAGGTAGTGGTGTTTCGAGGTTTAACTTTTGTAGAAGTGCTTTTAGAATGAAAGAAGATCATGAAGTTTTTCACCACGAAATAGAGAATTCATAATATTTTTGAAAAGTCCTCTCTTTCATTCTGTGTAACGAGAGGATTCCTCGACTTAAATTATTTAAATTATTCATTGTACCTTCTCTGAGCCTCTTTTCTGTGAAATTTAAATTATAATTTCATATTCTCAGAATATTCCCATCGATTTTTTTTAGGGAAGCCACAGTATTTCGGCAAAGGCATAAACTAATAAAACCTTGGTTATAAAATGGTCTAATTTTGTTAAGAGGATACATAACCCTTTTTCAACCTGTTGTATTGCTTTGTTTTGCGTCTATTAAACTGAATAATTAATACCAGAATTTTGAAATTTTTAGTGGATATTGAGTTAACCATTATCAAACTTTTTAAATTAGAAAAAAAGATTGACTCTGATGAAATACTGAAGTAAATTTCAAAATGAGGGCAAATTTTGACAAAGATTTTTCTAAATGCGCCGCAATGATTTCAAGATCATTGCGGAAATTTAAATATAAACTTATTCGTTGCTTTTAGAAGACATGACGAACGAGTGTAATACTTCGTCGTGTTGCTATGAGTCAATATACCGAATTCTGACTTCCTAGGGCGCCAGTTCTTCTCTCCTGCGTGACACTGCATTTGGAAAAATCTCATACCTTTACTCCACGTTCCTCAGTCGCTTAAATTGGGCTGGTTGATAGCGCTTAAAGCTTTATCGTCGCGGAGTATCGCGGCCAGGTACGCGTTAAACCTCCGCCGTGGCCGCACCTTTAATTACGGAGAACGTTCATGCGGCTCGCGGGATCCCATTAGCGAGAATTACCGGTGTTGCCCGCCTCGCAGTTATTATCCCTCGTCGTCGTTCATACCGCATTTCACTTGCGCCTACCAGCTCGTGTTGCCGATTTATTTATTTTTTCCCCGTGATTTGCGCGCTTATTGCACTCCTCGCATTCATTTTTTTCTGCTTGATTTCACGAACGAATCGGTGCGCCAATCGAATCGGTCCCATTAGACGTTATTCCGCGAAACAATGGTCTCATTCGACCGTTATAACACGGATTGTCAACCGAAAGGTGGGCTGATGAATCCGTCTGTTCGCAACAATACCGAAGTATGGGCGAATAATCGAAGGTTGGTGTCGAGGTGCGCGGACGGCTTTTGCGTGAACGATCGTTCGCACCGTCGTAAATTTCGCACGAAACGAGGGTTTTCGAAGGGTTTCGGGGACGGATGAAACCTTACGGTCCCGTCCAAATGGTATTTTCCATGGGCTCAGCTCGACGTTGGCCCATTATCTTTCGGGGAAAATATGTTTTCGGAGAACAAGGTCAACATTTGCGAAGCGTTCGAATTTTGGATTGCGTATTTGGGTTACCCTAATCGTCCGTCGGCGGCTCTCCAGTCGCATTTTATGTTGCTCTGAAAGGGAAACCGGTTGCGGTGTTAATGTTTGTTGGAGTAGTATTGGAAATAAAATAAAATGAAGGGTACCAGACGGACATTATATCGTGGCGAATGATAAGGACTAAATTTCAACTTTTTCCTCCGTGATTTTTTCTCGTGTAGTAAAATTTTCTTTAAATATTCTTAACTTTATTATTTCAATGCAAATTTTAAAAAATAAAGTTTCTCCTAGGATGGTAATGTCTGTCATGCACTTAGGTGCCACTTCATCGTTCATATAAAGGGTTTGCTGGGCCACCCAAAGGGCTAAGGGCGTGTAAACGACTCATAGGTACGCTACATCTACATCTACATAATACCCCGCAAGCCGCCTAAAAGGCGTGTGGCAGGGGGTGTTAGGACACCAGCCGTTTGCAGCTATATAAAAAAAAAAGAAGTGCTCTAACGAGGTTGGGACAAGCGTTTATTAAAGTCCTTTATTGTTCGGGGGAAAAACGAATTCCCATATCTATCCGTTCGGCAAAAAATCTCTCTTAATTTATCGCTTCTGTCGGACCTGGAAATATAGTGTGGCTCTAAGATTATGTTCTCTGTGTCGCTCTTAAAGATATCCATTCTTAATTGTTCAAGCAATCTAAGCCTAGCGCGCAGCCTCCGAGTCTCCAACGGCTCCCAGCTTAATTCGCTTAACATCTGGGTAACACTGTCTGTACGCCCGTAGCGGTTTTTGACGAAACGCGCAGCCTTCCTTTGTATCTTATTCAGCTCGCGGATTAAGTCTTTAAGACACGTAAGCTAGACACGTAAGAGAAACAATTTGGGGAATACGCCGAACTAAGATAAATCACGAGTGTAGAGGGAGTGCGGGTAAATACAGATAAATGAAGAGTAAAAAATAGCATCGAAGTGTATCTCATGGTGGGCAAGGGAAGGAAGGTGATACATGAGATTGAGAGGAAGCAGAATGTGTGCATCAATTATTAAGTTTGGCAGCAATAGAGTGTAGGATTTTGGAAAAACGTCCAAGTTTTAGTAAGAGAACATGCTTGATAAATGAGATAAAGAATGCAACACAGGTACGATTAATACAACTGAAACTTACGTTTGGACTTTTAGACATGGATTTTCCTATACACTCACTTTACTCATTTACAAGGATACAAAAACTATTAAACTTATAATAAGAATTAAATTTTAAAAAATATTTTGGGGCGGTGTGACCCCTTTAAACCCCCCTCCCACTAAAATCCGCCCCCGGAGTGGAGCCTATTGTGTAAAGCTAGGATCTACTGTACTTCATGTAGCTCGGCGGTATTCCAACCCCAGTCGCTTTTGCAACCACCGTCGGGGTCTCGTACATTTCGGCCTCGGAAGAATGCTCTCTTGCGCATTTAATATCTTTCTCTCTCACTCACGCGTGTCGACGCCACCGAAGGGAGGCTGGCAGGGGATGAGGCCGAAAAGTGCAAAGTTTTCACGCGCCTGTCTCTCTCTCCCTCTTGGCGTCAGGCGAGGGCGTTGATACGGGACGCCCGCCGTCGGCGCCGGCGTCGGCGGATCCCGTCCCGGCGGGGACGGACGTGTGTCGTCTCCGAGCGGCGTCCCGGCGCTCTTTGCATTTTATGCTAATGACCCAACGCCGGGCGTGGGAGGAGGGGGAGGAGGCGGAGAGTGATGCATGATGGGAAGGGGTTGTTGACGCGTTGTGTGGTTGGTGACGGCGGAAGTTGCGCATGGATCTGGTGTGAAAAAAGAGAAGATGTAGAAAAAATGACGTTTTGTTTTGAGGCAGGAGATGATTACACTGTCCGCTGTATGGAAGAAGACTTAAGAGTCATGGAACATACCCAACAAAATTCGTTTCATGCGAATGTCCGCCTGATTTGGATTTCTTTCTGGCCAAACGTGATATTGCTTCCGTATTTGTTCCGAAATTGTTCCGTAATATTTTGTAGATGTAAGTAGTTTGTGAATAAAATTCAATAAATATAATGAATTTCATTTTATTATTCTATAACTACACTTTTCTCTTGCAATTATCGCTATTTGTCTCAGCCTGGTTTATTGCATACCAATATTCATTCATTGTATTGACCGTAGTGCTCTTGTGGTCCTAAGCTGGCGTAATTTTCGTATTCTATCGCTGCCAAGCCAATTTAAACTGCTATATCATAATAGATAGTGGAATGGTGACGCCCATGTTGATGATTTGGGAGTTGGGTGGTAAATAAAGTTCCCAAAGGTAGGTCATGGCATATAATCTCCGACATTATCAGTTAAATGTGATGGCATTTACGATAGAATTTATTTTCCTGCTGAAATCGAATTTTTCACGAAAACCAGAAATTCACGTGCTCACATAGATGGGTGTCTTTATTGCGGTTTCAATATTCACTTTCTTTGAGTGTGCTGGCAGGGTGTAATATTCCAACTCTCACCCCGTCACATGATTAAAGGCCTAATAACCATCCGGTTCGCGTATACACGTGCTTGTCATCCCTAATGGCGTCATAGAGAGGGTGGGTGGTTTGCCACGCACACAATTGTCCGTGCTTGGGAAGCTCTCTCTCTGGAGAGCGGGGAGGAATGTCACGCCGCATCGCGGACGAGAAGGAAGACGCTCGGACGGCACGCTCCATCCCCCACACCCCCTTTTCCACCCCACTTGACGCATTCAACCCCTTGTTGACATGGCAGATTCCGAGATAACATTTTTCCATTATGAAGGAGGGAGATTCTAGAGAAGGAGGGAGAGAGTTTGTGGTACAGAGTAATAGTATGCGATAGATAGTCCTAGAAATCAGGGCTTAGTCCTGTGAAATTGTGATGGTGATATTTCTTTGCGCTCGTTTGTATTTTTGAATGTTGAATACGAATTTAAAATTTTTCTGCAGTATTCGAGCAATATTTGTGACTGGGAATCAGTTGTTTCATAGATTTTCCCAGTTTTTTTCATTGAACTTGTTTTGGCTGTGATCACGGAAACTGTTGTTAAAAACTAAAATCCTTGGCAAAATTTCCTACAAAATCTGTTTAACAGTACATTATGAATGAATATACATTATTAAATCTAAACTCGAAACTTGAACGTGGTGAAAGGGCACCATATTAGGAATGATAACAAGTCACCAAGTGTTGTCATTGCCAATAATATCAATTATATTTAATTTTTATTAACCCTTTGAAGACCGAACTAACTTACCTATTGATTTCATTATTTTCTGCATATCTCGTTTATTTTACAACTAATTAAAAGGCATTATGGAAGAAAACCCGAACAAAAATTTTTTAATGTATTTTCAAGCATCTTTCCAAATGGGTAATATTTATTGATCTCTTACATAAGATAGCATTTGTTACTGGGGAGATAGTGTAGGGGAAAATATGGAATAAACCATGTATTTACTTACCACAGAGGTGTTGAAAATAACCAACTTTGAAAAGGTGTAATTAACTACCAATATATACGCTAGTCATGCGATTATCGCTTGAAAAATACTCCCATAGTTTATTTACGTAACAAAAGCTACAAAAATAATCAAAGATACGAAATATAATTTTCATGAATTTTATAAATCTGTTCCCAAATTGGAACATTGGACTGTAAACGCTTAAGTAAAGAAATTTTCTAGAAAACATGCCAAGCAAATTGTTTTATTGCGAAATACAAACGTTTATTTAAAAAAAATGAGTTTAAGCCCATATTGTGTAACTTTAAATGAATAAAACTGTAAAAAATATGAACGAACTCTATTCCAAAATTTCAAGTTTGTGTTACATTGATTTCGCTCATAATTATTTTTCACGCTTGCTATCCTCGCTTCGATATTCTTCCCCCGATTCTCTCCTTGGCTCGGGTCCGTCGGCGAGGGCGCTTGCGAACGTGGTTTTCCGATCACGGCACTGCACATTGACGCGGCTTGAACGAGGGAGTGTCTGAAAGGAGGTTCCGCGAAATGGGGAAGGGAAGAAAAAGGGTTCTCGACTGGAGGAAGGAAGATGAAGGGGTCTTCAAGGGTTCGTTTTTAGGAGTGGAGAAGGGGGAGGAGTTGAAAGGGGAGAGGGGGAGGGTGTTTGTTTGCGCTGCACTGTGGATTCGCGGCTTAATTGCCAGGCACGCGGGGAGTCAAAAGGACTCGTGCGAATAAAGGCGGGGGCCAATCGGGCGACGAGAGAGCTTCGAGTTGAAGAGGGGGAGAGGGAAGGGTCACGGTTAGTACGCGCGTATTTAGTGTGCGTCTGGACCTGGGGGGGAGAGATGCGAGTGAAATAATAATTTCTGGGGTAGCCAGGGTGTGTACGCACTGCTGGTGTTTTCTTGCGTATGGCATCCGAGTCAATTGGACTCAAAGAAGAAAACCATGGAAGTAAAATCTGATGCTTTCCCGGCGAATATGTTCGAAAAAGGCTATTCGGTCTTCCAGCCGGGTGCTCTCCCTCCATCCTGCCGACGTTTCGGAACACGAGTCGGGTTCCATCCTCAGGGTTAACGTCGGCAGAATGGAGGGAGAGCACCCAGATGGAAGCCCGAATAGCCTTTTTCGAAGAAAACCATATATTTCCGATAGAATAATTTTTACGATTCCTTGATATTTTACCAATATTTTTCTCTGTCTATATCGATAAAGCGGAAAATCAATACCATTGTTTTTCCGCTATCATTTTGGAGCAAAAATAAAACTTCACTGAGGACAAGCAGCTTACTAGCATTACATTTTCTTTTTAATGAACATTATTATTATTCTACCGATTAAGGTAGGTTTGCATGGAGTACTAAAGAAGTGATCTGGGAGCCTTCCTTTCCTTCCATTACCGCCTTCTTCAATTCACTATAAGGCCGACTACCCTTCAATCTATCCAAAAATCGTACTCAACATATTTGGCGGAAAAGATTTTTTTTCTCAGCATACAAAGTTGAGAAATATCTTCAGAGTGGACTTCTGCCATGCCTAAGGAGTTGCCTAGCCCAGCCATGCCTACATCGCGAGTTGCGATTTAATTTATAGATTTTACGGGCCATCAAATATGGTCGCGAGTGTGGCTAAGTTAGAATGGATGTCGGTGCGGAGGTGTATATGAACGTGCCTTTTGAAACGAGGATGAAACCAATGAAACGCGGGAGAGAGAGAGAGAGAGAGAAATGAAAAAAGAAATCGGATAAGCGAGAGAACGAAGTTTCGATTTTATGGTTTGAGGATTCTCATTTCCGTTTGACGTGGGCCTTTTGGGGGGGCGTGGTGTTCGGCGAGGTGTGATGGCTGCATTGTGGTCTCGTGTGTTTGAAGCAGTTCCTGTGGATCGGTGGGAAGGCTTGGCTGGGTGGGATCAACTCTCCTAATCAATCACACTCCTCCTCTCTTTTATGTCTCCACCTCGCGTTTCCCATTTTCGCGGCTCTGTTGCTTCGGCTCACTTATCTTCACCCATATTCCGTTCCCTTTATACAGGGTGTTCATTGACCGGGAAAACTGTGAGAATCGGGAATTATAAGTGAATTTTTAGTATCTGGAATTATTGATGAATTATTCATAAATTCTTGCTACAATCAGGAATTTTGAAATGTTTTATCAAAAATTACTTTCGCAAAAAAGTTTTCCTGTTCAGCACTCATTTTCTGGCCTAAAAGGTATTTGTCGTCATTTAAAGCGCATTTGCTTGGTAGGTTTTTTTTTACAGTGTTTGTTCCATCTATTATATCAAGTTATCAATTAGGCCTATATGTTTTGTCCATAATATTTTTCCGTCTTTTTTCCATTCTTCAAGCCTAATATTCTTAGCATTCGAGTATTATTTATTTATTTTTTTATCAAAGACAATATAATTCACATCCAGGATTTACAATGTATTGATAAAAATTCAAATTGCACCCTACGAAACCATTTATTTCTCTAAATTACTCTTTAAATTATAACGAGAGTCTTGAGGTGACAAGTTAGACATTCTTAAATTACTTGTAAAATTTCTATTACTAAGTTGCTCTCTTTAAATTATGAACGTAATGAAATAGAAAAATAAATATCAATTGAATGTATTGAAGGAATTTTGGGCGTTCTAAAATTCTTATCCGTCGCAGTAAGCAAGTGAAATTAAGTCCAACTGATTCAGACGTGACATAGTGGAAGTTCGGCGCATTAAAATTATAGACAGTTGCACTTTTCCACCATAATTCCACTTTTTTGTACTAGATGATGGCTCTGTGAGCCGTAGCGCGTCGTAGGTACGCATTAAATTGTTTTGGAAAGGTGCAATGGCATTTCATTTCATTGCATGAGTTTACCTGGAATTTTATAAAATTTCTCTGGAAAATTGGTTGAATGACACATTGAAATATATCCTCTGTATTTCTCTGTACCTCAGTGGTGTACGCATCAGTAAATTTTATCGTATACTTATGATTTCCCTGCTGTGATTATTTCCCGCAGAATTACGAGTGAAACCTAATTTTAAAGTGCCATAATGGTGTAAAATGTATTTCCCGGCATCAGTTTTCAAAATTGTTCCCGTTTCCTGGGGTGGGTGAGGTCTTCCACGAGATCTCACGATCTCCCAAAAGCATATTCCTAGTTACGCCAGTGCTGTGCTTTATTTTGCATTTATACTGTATTCCAAATACAGTGGAAATAATGCGATGTCTCGCGTAACTATACTCTGTCCATTTTATCTTTGCGGGTGAGCTGGTGTGGCTAAAGTAAATGGGGGTGAGGGGAGGGAAAGTTTCTCGACATGTGACTTTCCCTTTGCCAATCAGCAAACAATAGGCGTGGCCTCAGTCGGTCGCTCTCAGACCTGCGTGAATCTGCTCGAGGAGCAGTGTTGCCAAACCTTTCCTTGTGTGTTTTTAAGTCAGCCTTTTACCAACAGTACCTCATTCAGCTGACAGTGTAATGTGTTTCTATGAAAGGATCATCCTTAATACCTTCCAAATGAGTAGGTATATCGTTTCGGCGCCAACGTTTTCAGTGACAAATTAGGGCGGCTATGTACATTTGGCAACGTTAAATTCGCTCCTCCTCTCTCTCTCGGTACTATTCCTACCCAATTAGCGAAGCCTTCCGAGAGTGCCCGGGCTCTCACGAAAGCTCACCCGCAAATATAGAGCGAATAAACTATAATATGAAGAACTTCCATCACATCGTGCCGCATTGATTGTATGATTGCAATATATTCCCTGGAAAACTAGGAATTATACCCGAATTTTTCCGCTTTGATTAACTTCACATTCTGATATCGCCTCCTCTCATTTCCCATTTATGCGGCTTTGTTGCCACAGTCCACTTCGCTTCACCCACTGGTTTCCATTCCCTTTTATATCACTCCGTCGGCGTCTCAATTTCGCGCAAAACGCGTCCGAACGATGTGTGTGGGTGTACGTGCCTTTCCTTTCCATCCATTTCTCTCCCATCCCATCCTCCTTCGCTTCATTTGGCTTTTGCGCCTCTTTTTAAGGTGTCCGGCCGTAGCAATTGATTTATCGAGCGCCCAGCTATAATTGGCTTAAAGCACTTTTTGTTCCTCTCCCGCGAGTGAGTGGGGAAAGGTTTATTTTCCTCCGTGATGATTCGAGCTAACCCAATGCTGAAGAATGTAGTTTCTAACTTATCCTCTTTTTTTGCAAAATCCACGTTCATCCACTTGTTTGAGCTAGGAGTCTCTGCATTGTGAGTAATGATGTGCACTTTAAATTTATTCGTACATCATTGCGGTTTTCTGATAACTGTTTGTTGCTCAATTATACCCCTTTACCGTTGCGGTTTCATGCTAGCTTGGGAAATGTTTTGCTGTTTTTCCTCCGTCGCGGCCGTTTATGTGTTAATCACCGTGAAAATGTATTCTCGTCATTTTTTTATTTAATGGTGACGGTTGGTTTAGAGTGCCCAACTATCATATGAATTATTTAAATTTAAATATTTGGATGTGTAACTGAATTTATTTTTTGCCTCCTTTATAACCATCTATTGATGCATGAATTACTATGTGGTTTTAGCGCTAAGTGTAAATCAATGGCATCTTTTGATTATTATTTATACTAATGGATCTATTTTGTTGCTTTCAGGTAAGATGCTGTGTTTATCAACGAGAAAAAGCGGTTTAGTGTCACCAGATCAATAATGCAGGCGCGTAAGTAATGCATACCATGGTGAATAGATAGGTAATGTGGAAATATGTGGATGATTGTGTTGTCATCAATGGTAGCTCTCTATTATCGTATCATTTTGACGCTTCAGTTTATGCATACCTATTTATAAGAGACTCCGCAGAATATAGACATGTACCTATATTTTAAATGAAGCTAATTCATGTTGGATCTAAGGTTTCCGCGGAGTTTCTCCATAAGAGTCACGGATTTCAGGCTTTTCTCCGCGTTGTGTTGTCCATTAGTGACGACAATAACAAGGATGGCTGGAGACAATGTCGTCAGCTATGGTCAACACTACGCGGAGGAACTCCCGAGAGCCGTGAATCATTTGAAGCTAATTCGTGTCGTGTTTCTGAATTACATTCATTTACATGGGTATTTATATGTCTGGCCACACCCAATAGCCCATTTATTTGGTGCGTAGACACTTGAGGAATCAAAATTCACCAGCTCAATCTTCACTGTGTGGTATTCCATTATATTCCATTGCATTATTTCTTGGATATTTCACATTTTCTTATACCGCTAATGGTATAAGTAAAAATTAAATATTCTAGAAAACTTACTTGAGGAATTGTTAGACGTAGAATACTTCACAGTTCATGCTTATTTCGGAAAGTAAATATATTTTCCGATTTGGCAGAAAGAATTGGTGAATAAATTATGGCATATCATTAGTGCGTCCCAGCCGAGCCGTTTGTTTTTGACGCAGGATTAAGTACGTTTTCACATTTCACTCAGTTTTCCTCCGCCAAGTTTTTGGTCTTGATCCAACTCCCGGTTTGCATTCTCCGGGATCTTCCTTAATGGTCCTAGCGTCTCCCTACTTTACGGCCCGAATTTCTGGCCAACGAGCCTCGCCCAATCCCCCCTCTGCCCGGCTTCGAGTTTTGGAACCATGGTTCAATGTTAACCAGGTCGCTCACCCCTACACCCCTCCCTTCTTCCCCCCCAATTTTTTTGCTTCTTCTCCCGGCATTCTCTCTTCAGCTGTGAGTTTGTCTCTCGCAATTGTCGTCTTGGGTCGTCTCAGTCTTGAGAGAGGAAACTTCTATGGCGCGTGGATTACATTCCGTCTCCAGGCTTTGAATTGTTTTCAGAACTTTGATATCAAGGAAAATGCGGCGTAAGGAGTTCAGTGGATTAATTTTCCTGAGTTTTCTGCTCTGTGTTAATACGTATGGACCAGTGGCGTAACTATGGGGGAATATGTCCCCCCCCTCCCCCAAAGCGTCAGAGAAATAAAAAAAATAATTAAAAATCTTGTATGGAGTTGATATATAATAAGTTCATCTTCTTGAAGTTATATTTTAAGTGCCAAAATGATGTAAAATGCATTTTCAGGCATATTATTCCTGCACTCCCCGTTCTCTGTGAGTGTAGCCCCCACAAACCCCCTTTGTCCCCCCAAATACTCCACATCCCCCCAAAGCATATTCCTAGTTACGCCACTGGTATGGACCCTTTTCTATCAACGGTTCTGCAATTCAATATTCGGATTACGTTGATAGATATAAAAAGTTAGTAGGTTGTGTATTTTATTAATTATTTTCACCGAAATATTAATCAGGCATTACTACTGCGTATTGAAATAATTACTTGCAATTTTCCGCGATTATAAAATTTATTTGGACCTAGGTTTCAATTTGACTACATGTTCTACACATTGAAGATGACATAATAGCATATAAGCCTTGGTCGTCATAAATTTTATAATCGTGGAAAATTGCAAGTAGTTATTTCAGTATGGAAAGTTTTCACTCCATCACGTTTGAGTCTTCAGATTTTATTACTTATTAGTTCGGGCAGGTACTCTCAAATGCCGATCTCAATGCTTTTTCAAGGACATAGTGTTGACGTAGTGACAGTTTTGATTCGCTGTTGCGCTGTCTTTCCTCGAGCTGAAGTTCAGTTAAAAACCAAGACTCATGTTTTTTAGTTGGCTTCATCTGGTTAGTTATTGTCAATATTTTTAGTGTGGTATCGCTTGAAAAAAAATAAGACCCGGGCTCTTGGTATTACCGAGCATTTATTTTATAAATCCTTTTCCGGGTAGGTCTTCCTTATAATCTTTTTTCCAATATCCATTTTTTCGGCATCATACTCTCTCTCACCACTCACAACTCATTTCACCTCATCCGAGTGGTCTTAAGCGGAATAGTACCGTGGGCGCGGAGGACGGAGACATGATGGAAGAGTACTCTAAACCCTCTACGGTCAAGCGCGACCTCTCTCTAATCCCAAGAGATTCTAAATTCCTGTGACTTTGCATTTTTATAATGAACTGCCTCCGCAGTACATTATCCTTATTGATTCTTTTCTCCCACTCCCCCTGCTGATCCAGTCGTTATGCAAATTCTCCATTGTTTTCCCCGCCAAATATTGGCGTCGCCGGAGTGGAAGACCCGCTTTTAATTTCCCCCGTGTCAAAATGCTTCTTTTTTTTATTTATATCCCGCGATCCTCTCTACTCTCTCTCACACTCTGATTCGTCCAAAACGGCTTTCATCCAGCTTTTGTGACTTTCCTTTCCGTATATATAAAGCTTTGGAAAACTTCTTTTTTGTGAAGTCGGGCGTTTATTTTTGTGTCCTTCTCTTTCTTTCACTCCTGCTGCTTTTGCGACTTTTTCTCGCCTCTTTATTTCTCCTGCAGTTTCCGAAGACCCGTCCGACTTCCATGGGCGTAAAAATGGGCCGTGGGAAAAGTGCGAATGAGCGGAGTGGAAACTTTTCAAATGTAAACGTTTGCCTAAGAGGATTTGAATTCTTGAGTTGGCATCTTTCGGGAGAAGTTGAATGGTCACAGGAATAGAAAGAAGGAGGGAAATCTCTTTGAAGGAGGAGAAAATTTTTAAGATGGTATTTGAGTTGTACCCAGTTGATAGTTTTTTATAGGGAGCCTGAAATATCCTTTCTTAATGCAGCTCAGTACACAGCTTATCTCCATTGTTCTTATTAGTAAATTCTTTTCTCTGTTTTCATTTTTTCCCTGCTATCGAACATCTTGCTAGAGTTAACGTTTTACCGTGGCCCTCATTACCATTTCTTTACCCTTACAATTTCAACTAATATGGCTTTTACTTGGAGGGTGGTAGCCTAGTGGATAGAGCGGTAGGCTACTGACCGGGTTAACCCTTTCTAGCCCAGAGCTACTTTAGGGAGAAATAAAATTTCAAGATATTTCATTTTGAAAACTTGAAAATTTTCCATCAAAGCATGTTTATCATGGTAGCTAAATATTTCGTCATTAAAATTTATACTGCAAAATAATGTGTAGTTTTGATATTCCCCAAATATTGCTGAAAATTTATGCATTTTTGATTTTGCTTAGAAGCAACATTGGGTTATAAAGGGTTAAAATCTCGGTTGAAACCTTCGGGTACCCCAAATTAAATAATCCTGGAAGTGCCAGTGAGCCCAGGGTAAGGAACTCCACCCTAATCTGAACGTGTGATATGCATTCGTATCTGGGTTAGTTCGAGATGAGCTATACTCATACCTATCCCAACCAAACTTCAGGTTGAACCATTGAGTGAGTGATGGCTTTTAGACTCATTTTTTTACCTTAAGCTGCTGTGGAGTGATGTCTTATCGAATGGATAATTTTAATAAAGACTTTCAGCTCACGGAGCATAAGACGACGTCATATCGGAATGATATCGCAAGAAACGTAGTTGTGAAACATCGTGTTTAGCGGTATTAGGTAGAAGATAATGTCAAAACAACTTTCATGGATGGTTTTGTCTTTTTCTTCTTCCGATAGGATTAAATACGTTTTGTGTGGTCGTAAATCATTGGTGCTACTTGCAAAAAATTGTGTCGTGTTGATGAAGATAAGTATATCCCAAGGGTCTGTTGAATTTCACGGGTTTACACGTAGGTTGAAGGTGATGATTTGTGCTGACGTTTCCAAGGATTAGTATATTATCTCCTATAGGGGGAATTATTCGCACTTAAAATAGAGTTATGTTGGTGAGATGAATTCGTGGTTCATTTTTAGCTTAAATATTTCATCCTGGAATCGATGACTAAGTACGCCTTCGAATGGTCGTTGCTCTTCAACTTCTTAACCTGGTTGGGAGCCTGTTTAGTATTCGCTTCATCAATTGATTTAGAATCATGCACTAATCTCTCCATTGTTTATAAGCCAGATTGTTTTTTTTATCCTGAAATAATACCTATATATGATGACGCAGTGCCGTCCACACTAGTAGCATCGAATAAAACCTTGTGCATTAAAATATAGTTGCTTTTATCAATGATCTTTCTTAAGGTTACGCCTTAAAGTATTTAATTCATTCCTCATTTTTTATTAGTTTTGATCCCAATGAGTTATATCTCACGAATAAAGAGGGGAAAGTTGTCCATTATTTTTTGTCCGTGCATCATAAATCTCAAAATCAAGTCTGCCTTGACGGAATATTAATTTCTTGCACGTTTAGACAGCAGTATTCGCTGATATCAGTTCGCTCACGTATACTATTGTGATCTTTACCCTGATCAATTCCGGTGCGAATCTTGAGGTAACCATCTGGGCCTCTTGAGGAATATTATCACGTCCTTAAGGGAAGTGCTGCGTTGAATTCGTTCGACGGCTGTAAATTATGCGATGTAAACGGGGTAAGTTCGTATTAGCATACATTTGCATTAAACCTGGACCGGTGGTTCAGAAGGGACTAGTCAAGGGGGGGTCGGCGAGAGATTCGGAGTTGGGGATCCGAGGTGTTTTTTTTTACGGCGAAGGAAGGGGTTGAATATCTCCCTTTCTCAGGCCAACCCCTAATGGCTGCGCTCATGTACTGAATCCCTTCGCAGTTAAGTCCTCCGTTTATGTGCATGTATAGGGTTTCTCTTACAGAACGAACCTCCGTCCGGTGTAACTTCCACCCTACTCCTCCTTTCCTCCGACTACTTTCGGGAATCAAGAGTTGACCTTCGAGACTCGGCGTAGGAGATGCATCAAAGCTGTTCTGTGTGCTCCAGGAAGTCTTTCGAATTAAAAAATTAGTTATCCTCACGATACATGTGGAATACTGTTAAGCGATTAAAATCTTAATTAAATTTATTAATTTTATGCGCCTAAAATAATCTCTAAAATTGTATTAGAGATAAAAGAGATAGTTATAGATGAGTACATAAATAATTTTAATAAATATACTTTTTCCGAGTCTAGGGTTGTTTATTATGCGCAAAACCAGCTGTACTCTGCATAATCAGGTCTTGATAGAAATTGGCGTTTTCCACCGTTTTTAACTTATAATACGCCTGTTGAAATCGTAATTGCGGAGGATCTACTACGAGGAACTATCATTACCATAAAATGTGCGAATCAAAAATGAAAAATTTTGAAAACTTATATGTTCTGTACGGAGCCTATCGTATACACTTAACAGTGGTACCCCTTAATGTACGTAGATAGCATAGTTTTCAAGGCGGGGTTACATGGAAGGTAATTAGATTATCTCTAGACGAGAGAAACTCTTATTTCCAATTTTATTTTTTGCGATAGGTCTTATTATGGTTAAGGCCCTTCATCCAATCATTTCAAGCTCTTCTCATCCCAAATCCTTCCCCGTTGACCATGCATCCTTCCCTCTATCGTGAGCAGTCTTCAGCATTCCTCCAACTTCAAGTAGTGGCTACATTGCTCTAGATAATAATTTACGATGATTACAATATCGTCAGTATATGGCATATGTATTGTAAATCGGTGGAAATCGATGTCCATCGAATCGAAATCCATTTCCTGTCATTTGGTTCCTACTCGCCTCCTGAACTCTTCTATCCCCGCCCCCATTCGCGGTAGGACTCTCCCTTTTCAGCCATAGCGGCGAACGCTATCCGACTTTCCGTGTCTAACCTCCCTGCCTCCTCCTTACTTTCCATCTATACGTCCTGAAGCTCCTGAATAGCCTTTCCACTACTTTTTCCCGTTCATACGGAATGGAGAAATAGGTAAAGGGTTTAGTTAGACAGGGTTACATATAATCTCTAGATTACCCTGCCTAATTGTTTACACAAGGACTTAACCGCTTAATCCGCGTTAATATCCGAACTGAGGGAATGTTTTTGTGAGGCTTAGCACGAAGAAGTCAAGTTAAGCAGCTTCATTTCATAAGTGTGCCGTTCTAACTTTTTTTAATGTAAGAAACTTCGTTAATGAGTTAAATCAAACCGCTCCTCAAATGTCCACTTATGAAACCCAAGATATTTTTAACATACGCTGGTTTTCTGCTCCTTTGGTATGTAAAAAGTTGGTGTCTCAACATCCCCTGTCACGCGCTTTTTAAGGTGGCTTGCTGTGTAGTATGTAGATGTAAATATTTTACATTACTGTTCCCCGTGTTTTCCTTCCTTTTCCTCTCTAGTCGCCCTAGAACTCCCGAAATCGAGCATTCCCACCCTTCGCGAATGGAATCCCCCTCCCCCACCGACCGTGTGTTCGTGTCTTCCTCGCCTGGCTTCTGTCCCTCCCTCTCTCTTTCGCTTTCTCTCGTTTTAGTTCCGCATGGGAATCGATTGCCTTCAGTCGCTCCACTCTGTGTCACTCTGCTCTCTCTCTCAGCGGAGGGAGGAGAGGAGCGTGCAGCCGTGCAAGGAGGCTGACGAAGCCAGGGGACCGGGGGGGGGGGGGGGGGGGGGGGGGTGCGGAGGGGTCCAGGGGTGCGGTTGGAGAGAGGCCGGGGTGGACTTCTTATCTCCTGCATCGCTCCACGCCCGTGGTCATTGGAGGGTTGGGTGTACGTCAACCTCCTAAATCCGATTGTCGAGGTCATCGTACATATATTGATTGAACTCAGTGGTGAATACTTCACGTCAGTACTAGTGAATTTTACGTCGAAACGAACATGAGAGCAAGAAGGAATAGGGACAGTGAATTCAAGGGAATTTATGAAACAAGCTTTCTGAAAGATGTCCTGTCGAGAAGTTTGCTATTACAATTTTTTCTCGTAATCGTATTTCAAAATGAAGTCAGTAATTGAACTGGTGGTATTGATCGATGTGCTTCTTTCCATTTATTTCTCCAATGGATGTAGAGAAGGAAAGGGGTTCGCTCCTCGTTTCATTTACTGTTACAGCCGCCGTCTAAGGCTCATCCCTTAGTAGGTATCCCTCAATGCGACCATATCACCTCCTCTTTCGCATTAACCGGGAGGGACGGATGCTGGATCACGGTTAATGTAGGGGTTCTGCTGCAAAGGACTGAGAATTTTGGAGCGCAAGGAGTGGGTTTCTGGCCTTAAAGAAAAATGGTAGGGGGCAGGGGTACGCACTGGAAAGTATTATTGATGATCTCGGCTCATGTCGCATCCCCTAACTGCGCAGAAACATGTCTCAGAAAGGAAACTTGGAGAACCACTTTCAATCTCGGTAATCCTGGGGAACGGCTGAGTCTCAATCAATTCTTATTCAAATGACTAGTTGCGTAAGTCCGAGACTAGACGCGGTGATCCTGTTTTTACTTGATGAGAACTTGATGAATTGCGCGATTCCTTGAAAATTCGATTATGGCCCCTTTAATCTGGTTCTGGATCTTTTAGCCCAGCGATGACGTTAAGTTGAAGGTTCTGGGGTGAACGTGGGGAATGACGAATGGGAATGCCCCTGTTTTTCAGGGCGATTGCTAAGTTCATTGACGCCCTTAGGATTACTTTTTACAATACGCTTGACATTCAGAGATTGGGGTAAGATTGAATTAAGTCGAAATTTTTGCACATATATCTTTTTTTAGTAGGTATTATCCTGTATTTTGAATGCTGTCGTTGAATATTTAATGGTCGTCTTAATTTTTAATATTTTGAATTTTATCGAAATATGAAATGAAATATTTTTTTATGATAGGGAAACCGCATAAATAAAAAATATTATAAGATGTTAAAAATTAAATAAATATTTATGTAGTACTTGAAAAAATATTTGAAAAAATACTTGAATAAATACTTGAAATGACATTTGGTTGTAAACGAATTCGTGCCATTACTTTCAAACATGAAAAACTAAAACTAAAAAAATTGGTGATAAATATGTTCGCCCATAAGTCAGGAACTTTTTATTCAATATTCTGATCCCAATATTTTTTAGTGAATCTTCCTCGACACTTTTTTTACTCTAAGGTATGAGTTACCTTCCTTCCTCTCATAGTATACCAGTGGCAATAAGAAATAGACAACTCGCAGATCGTGTTCTTTTATTACGGAGACTCACAGGTGGGCGGAGGTAAACAGCTGGGAAAACACGTTGAAGAAGTCGCGCACTATTTGCGTGTTTGCTTTTGACATTCAGCCTTCGGAATAAGCACGGGACAGGTTTACGTTTGCGTCACACTTAGCCACCTGTGGGAGACGTTTTATGCCCTCCAGTAAGCATTTCGCCACCGAGGAGGGTACGAGTGCTGTCGGTCCCCAAGCACGTGGAAATGAAGTACGGTGCTGTGGACTGACAAAAAGATACAGGTCGCGCAAATCCTAATGCACATTGGATAGGCATGTAGCTCCGAAGCGCAGTGTAGGCCCTATAGGATACTGAGGAGCCAGGTGTAGTAAGGGATGCGTTTAATATTCAGTAACTCCTGTTTAACTGTGTGGTAGTCCATTTTTTAGTTTCTTACACCATATAAGTAATATATTTATTCATCCGAAAAGCCTTATGATGCCTATAAAATTTTTTTTAGATGAAAAAAAACATGAAAAACTAAAACTAAAAGGTTGGTGATTAATATGTTTGCCCGGAAGTCAGTAAGTTCAGCACTCAGTTAAGTTTTGATTGTGGTTTACCGTATCGAGTTGTATTTCGTACAGTCAAATCGAAACACTTGAGAACATTTTCATTGAACATAGATTTATTACTTTTTTACGTCTACCATACAGTCTACCATAAGTTAGCGTCTACCATCATATTTTAAGCGTATCAAGTTTCATTGTACTGGATATTAAATTTCACATCTCATCTCAATATCATCTGTTATAATCATCATCCAAAACATTGTGAAATAAAAAATTGTCGTTCATAATTCCATGGAAACGCAATTTACCTACTTTTATAAGTTGCTCGCTGTTAACAGCATTGATAAATTTTATATAATTTTATTTGTAGCGCCTCATTTTCGTTCAAATCTGTGGATGCGATCATGAGGATAGCAGTGCATTATTTTTGTGATGATGAATGCAGAAAATAACTCCAACTCGAAATTAATCAATCATGAAGTTGGTAAATAGTACTGCTAAGTAACAACTGGGTATATTGTAGGCATACATACAAGGACACCTTACTGGAGGTGCAATGCTTCGTTTATTGGCAAAGCGTCCAGAATGAACGACTATTTTTCAATACTCGCTGTAAAGTACTTCAAGATCGTTTTTTTATGTTATGAAACCGTTTTACATCAAATTCCTTCTACATCTTGGGCATCTAAATGCTATTTTTATAATCCACCTGGAATACTTCAAAGTCAAGGGAGCCATATTTTTATTTATATTAAAATAGTGCTTCATTTTTATTTTATATTCTACACTTGCCCAGGAATTTTGGAACTAAGACAGTGTATCAAAAATTACCTTGTTTGCTTTGTGAGGCACAAAATAATAAATTTAATGGAGTTACTAATGTCTGTGGCGGGTTGGTTTCAATTCTGTTAAAACGTCCAGATATTGAGCTTAATTCTAGGTTATGAGTTTTTCCTCCAATACCCTGATTTACATTTTTAAACGATCAAATGCATTTAATTTGCATTTGAAGTTAATTACTCTTTGTGCGGTTCATTTTCAAAGTATTGCATGGTGTTATTATCAATAAATCTCTAAGCGTTTTTGCCCAAATAATGATTTTATCGTTCACACATGTCGTTTCAATGTTAAAATAGTACCAATGATATTTTACTCGCTTCTCGCCACGCTTTTATAAACATGAATCCGAGATGAGTTTTCACTCGTTTATTGAATATTTTATTTCCTGCGGGTGTAACAAATATGTTCCACTAAAATCATTAATTTGTTGGTCGAATATCGTTTTCCCTAACTCGTCGTCGGTTGGTGTGCGATAAAGTGTGGAATATATTGGAGTTAAATTTAGGAATTTTTATTAAAAACTATGTGCATTCAAGCTTAATGCTATCAAATTCCCATGCATACGAGTTGTATTTGGTGTACATAGGACGTGGAATACCACAGTGCGATTTGAATTATTTTACACTCGGAAGTACGTTGGGTTTTTTTGCGCGACTTTTTCCATGCGGTACCATTTTCTGACGTGGTTATTCTTTGATAAACATAGTTTTTTTTCAATACTTTTATAGATTACTCTGATAATGTGTTGTTTCCGCTCCTTGCAGTGGTCCGTCGCATATATTCCGTTTGCTTGTCATGGTAATATCACGGAATGTTGTTGTAATTTAGAGATTTCTTACCGTAATTATGTGAGATATCATCTATATTTGTTGAAAAAAGAACTTAATTCGTAGATTTGAGCCTTTTATTTTTATCTCTTTTTTATTGCTCATATTTAATTATAACCAGGCTTCTTCGTGCGGCTCAGGCCATTACCACTTGACCTGCAAAGGTCGTATGTCGTTGCATTGTGCTAGACCTGGAGAATATGGGTCAACACAGATACCCTGCCAAAGTTAGAATTTTCCTTCCAGGTTGAATTTCGAGGATGTTGCTCGACGTTTTCGTTACAAATACTCGCTCTTATTAATTGTGGCTCTGAAACAACGTAAGAACTCGTAAATTTGTAAGTTTATGCCTTTTAACTATTTTTTTAGCCTCGAGAGAATGGACATGACTTTCGTTCGGGCTTTTCTGGTTAATCTATTTCCGTACCATTTAGTTTCATTATTTTTTTCGCTGAGATTCATGCAAGGGATTATGAAGAAACCCTCGGTGGGGTGACGTTTAAAATTTGTCAGCTCGTTATGCATGTCGCGTTCAAACACATTCCCGACTGCCTGCATACCGGGCCAACTAAACACGAGCGGCGGCATAAAAAAAAACTCGCGTGTTCGGAAATGGCCCACTCTATCGCGTGAGAGCTCTTCTTCTGTTTTGGCGGGAACAGGCCACTCTCCCACGACTCCCGGCAGACGGCGGCGATTAGGAAAATTAAGCGGCGCTCAGAGAGGCGCGAGATGATAGAATTATTCGTCGACTTCGCCGTCGTCCGCGGGAAATAGGACGACAACGACGTTTTTGGGTTCACTCTTGACTCGCATACGTTTACGGGTGACTCGTGGTAATTGCCCCAATTCAAAACCCTCCACCCTTCTCGCCTTTTTGTTATTCTCGCTTTCCTCTCAAAATTATTGAGGGCATCCCGAATTTGGTGGCTGTTTTCTCTTCATTACGCGTCCGTCCATCCTTTCTCCTTTCCAATCGCTAAATAACTGTCTTTGTGATAAAATATTCTCGGACTTTGCTCCGAGTCAGGCTGTGTAAAGGCCGCTATACACGGTGAATAATCATGCAAATGATCATGCTGAATGATCATGCGAATTCAATCATTCGCCATGTATAACGGAAAAATTCGCGAATGAACCGTCTTGCGCATGTTCATTCAGTGAAAATTAGAACATGTTTTATTTTGCTCGGATGATCCTGTGAATTATCACGTGATTATTCAGGATGGTCATTCACCGTGCATATCGGCCTTAAGGCAATTTCTTGGTAATAATCAGCCTAACCCTATGCCTAACCAAGAGAAGATTTTATCAATACTATTCGCCGAGAAAGCCTACGACCTTTTAACTATCTTCATGTTAGCGCATTTAATTCGAGGTTGATTTTTGTATCTTCCATCTTTGTCGTATTAAACTTCGTAGGGTTCTTCCTAGTAAATCCATATCTAATTGCTCACGCCATATGCTCGACAGGGTACCTTCTTTTTTGACAAATGATTAAAAAAATAAACTTTTAGCTTACGTCGAAGGGAATTAGGTATTGCTGTGCGACTTTCATGGTAAACCTATGTTCACCGATTATTAACCACAATGTACTGTGAAATATTGAAGAATAGCCAATTTACATTTTTTAAATTTTGGCTCATTTGTCTCCAAGCAACATCTGCACTATATGAATATTTTTGCATGGTATACTATTGCACCGCCTCTTCACTGTCTTCAATCAAAATCCTAGAAATTTTTACCTACCTAACAAAAATGGTTCTACTATACGAGGGCTGACTAAGGATATATTATAGGGCCGGGGGCCGTTCTTAGGGATCACGACATTTTGTGGCGCCTTGTTAGAATACAATGTCTATCAAAGGAACAAGTATTCGGCTCGGTCTGCGAAGAAAATAAATGATTTGAATAAAGGGACTTCATTAAAGGAGGCCGAAGAACATGGCGGTTAAGGGAAATATCTGTCGCTGTTTCGCGCCGCGAACTTTGTTCGGCGGCGACTCTGGACAGCTGTATCTCATTCTGTGTGACTTTCGCCATTAACCGTCGTTAAAATGGCCTTTTTTTAGTTAACAATCGTCTCGCATGCGTTAAATGTGTGATTTAAATGTTTTGCTGGCTCAGTTATGTATTACTGCCGTGTATTTTCTCATGAAGAGTGGATATAGATGACTGGTAGCGCCGCGAGTGGCGATATTGAAACCTGATTTTGATGCGCGCGGTGCGACACCAATTATGGTGGCTGACTTGATAATCCTTTAATGCAGAGGCGGGCAAATTGTGGCCCGAGGGCCACATGTAGCCCGCCACTGAGTTTGTGATGGCCGGACTCATAATTTAAAAAAATATTATAGGGTACTCCTGTCTCAATAAATTGATTGTATAATTAAGTGGGCTAGCAACTAGAAATCTAACTAATATAAAGTAAACAAAATTAATAAGTTGAATCGAACTACCACTATTGTTTAATTTTTATCATACAATTAATATACCCATTTTTCTGAAATTAAATGTAATGTTAACCGATGAATAAAATCCTTGCAAACGATGCAGCCCTCTGATAACCTCCGCTTAAATACAAAGTGGTCCTCGAGCCCAAACATTTGCCCACCCCTGCTCTAATGGATATGAGGCATAAATCCTTGTTTTTTTTTAACCAGTGAACTCACTTTGGAAAACTCCGCATAAAGAACTCGATTTTCGTGTTTTAATATCACGGCGTACACCCTTCCTCCTGCCGCCAATTGGCTCCTGCGGCGCTGCCGGGAGTTATCGCCAGCCGGGCCTCGCCACCCCCAAGTTCGCCTCCTCCCATTTGCACGGTCCGGCTGTGCTGACTCGTCTGACGGCTGCCTCGTCACGTCTGTTCTCCGCAAGTCGCTCCCATAGGGCGGGGGTGCGGTCGACGGAGCACACTCCCACCATTCTCCGATACTTCCAAGCCCGTCCCCTCGACTAGAGTCTTCTCTGCACACGCCCACACTAGACTATGTCCGTTTACATAAAGGGGGTTCTGGCGGGTCCAGGCACCTCACGTAACCATATGCATCTACATAATACCCTGCGAGCCACCTCTAGGGACTTTTGCGCGGGGTGATCAATCACCAACATGCAAAAGGACCGCCACATGCTCACCGCACGGTCACATTAAAGATTGCAACGGTGTCTCAATTAATGGAATTAATGGCGTCACTCGATAGGACGACTTAATGCACGTTTTTTCCCTACATTGTTCTAAGCGTGAATGGATTTGCTATAGGAATTACAAACCGTTGGAAAATTTTGTCTTTGTATGGATATGCACGTACATTTTGCTATTATGCGTAATTCAATTCGGTGATAGATGTCGTAAAAAGAAGAAAATATAAGGGGGCGTCCATTAATTACGTGAGGTGATTTTGGCGATTCCCCCCCGCCCCTCCCCTTTCTTCCCGTAGTGAGATATCGTGAGATTTGGCTCGACCCGTTCCCTCTCATCTCACGTGAGATGGTTCTAAATGCGTATTTTCGGTGTAAATATGTGAATCTATGCTTCATGCGTGTGATTTATGCGTTGGATTTATTCAATAAACAATTGGTTTCATTATTTTTATTGATTAGTTAAGACTAGTGTTTAATATTACTGATATCGTAGTCTAGAATCACATTTTACTCTGTTTCTGGCGGAAATTTTTTTTTTCGTGAAATTTGCCAGGACCCCCCTTATCCGTACGTGATATTGGGTGAGAATCGGCTCGACTCCCTACCCCCCTAAAAGGCCTCACGTACTTAATGCCCCGTGACAGAATATCTTCAAATCATCAAATGAAAGCATGGCATTTCTACAAAAATGTTAAGTGGGTTCTAGTGGGTCCAGGGACCTCGAGTAGCCATGTGAGATACGTCTTTTCTAGGATCGGTGAGTTTGGGGAAGGAGGATGAGGGTTGGGGATATGTGGTGGTTTAGGGAAATGGCCGTGACGGGTGCAGGGTGGGCGTAATGGGGTGCGGGAAGTGAGCTTGGAAGGTCTCTCGCCTCAGCACCCAGTTGGCGATGATTTAAAGGTCTTATTGTCATTCTCGACGCAGGCCGTGGTGGTGGTGGGGTGGAATAGGCGTTGTGCGGCCGGGTCGGGCCATATGTCGATTTTACTGGATATCTCCCTGTATATTTATTCTTCTGGGCTAGACATCCCTCGCTGCTAGTTTCCTCTCTATATTCCTAGCATTCCCTCGCGTCATTCCCTGCTCCCTGTTAGGGCGTGAATAGTGATGGATGACTCGAGAAAAATGGGAGCTGGACGTTTTTTCTGTATAAAATTTTTTCATGCTATGCCGCGAAGCAGTGGCGGATACAGATGGGGGGCGCGGGGGAAGCGCGCCCCCCTTGCGGGCCCGCCCGTCTTACCAAACATTGCAGCACCATAATTATAATTTTTTATATCATAAGATAATATTAAAAGATATCATAAGATGGCATTGTCTTGTATATGTGTGTAATAAATTTCACAAACATTTTCTTAAACTCTGCATGTGACTTGATTATTGTCTATTAGGATAAAAGTAAAGGTAACTCAAGAGAGACCTGCTTACAGCGGGAAACTTAAATATAGAAGTAAAGAAACAATTTATAAGAACCTACATCTGGAGTATGCTCCTATACGGAAGTGAGGCATGGACAATGACCGCAGCGGAGAAAGCAAGGATAGAGGCCTTGAAATGTGGTGCTACAGAAGAATGATGAAAATCAAATGGATCGACCTAGTTAGTAACGAGGAAGTCCTAAGAAGGGTAGGAGAGAAGAGAAGCCTCATGAAAACCTTAATAAGAAGACGGAACAACCTTATAGGCCACATCTTGAGACATGGCCTGATGAAGACAATCGTCGAAGGACAGGTGGACGGCAAGAATGGAAAAGGAAGACCTCGAACAAAATATATGGAACAAGTAAAGAGAGATGTGAAAGAGAAGAAATACGTAGGAGTGAAAAGATTAGCTGATAGGAGAACTGAGTGGAGAGCTGCGTCAAACCAATCCTAGGATTGTTGACCAGTGATGATGATGATGATGAACTCAAGATATCTTTTGCGCCCCCCCCCCCTCGAGTTTTTCCTGTATCCGCTACTGCCGCGAAGTATTACTTCGGACATGCTTTGGTGAAGTGGATATTATTTGAAAAAGAGATAGCATTTTTACATATTTAAAATGCATTTATCGCATGCCCATCATGTGTAAATATCTTACAAAGGTGAAGAGATAGGATCGATTGTTGACAAGATATTTTATGTTTACACGTCATTATCATGTCCTGTCTCTTGATAATGACGTCTAAACGTTAAAAACGGTCGAACGAATTAACTAGCGTTGAAAATTAGTACAGCTGTTTGTATCTTATGAGAAATGGTAGTTTCGATTCGAATATTTTCTGTTAAACTTTATTCGTTTGACGAAGTATATCATTGCATAGAATCTCTGAATTAATTGAAAGTGAATAGATCATGTGTCTTTTAATATTTTTTTAAGGATGGGTCACCTGTATTCATAGTTTTCTGGATGCATTTACTTAAATACCTTCCATCCTAGTATCAAGATTTCACAAATCTTGCTTCATATCCTTCGTCCTACAGGATCGAAACCCATTCTTGTCCATCCCTATTTGTATGGCATATACGTTGCCATAAGCAATGGTGGATCCAGGATTTTTCTCTGGGGGAAGTCACTAGGGTCTGACAGGCAAACGGTCGTCTCATATTTGGGATTAAAAACTGCATGCATAATTACTTTACGCAATATACTCTTTATTTTATTATAAAAATTATTTATATGAACGTATTCATAAGTTACATTTATAATAACGACAGTTTTCTTTGATGTTTCCCACTGATGTTAAGGCTGATGATATAAAAAATCTTGTCTATATTTTAAGCGTCTGGGGGGAGGGGCACGTGTCCCCCTCTAAATCCGCACATGGTCATAAGCCATTCTTTATCATTCATATCAAGTGTATACTCAAGGTCTAGAGAGCTTGCTGCTCAAATTATGGATTGTCAGATGATGAATAAATCGGCGTGGTTCGTTTTTAATCGCAGTAGGAGCAAAAAATCGCATCGAATGGAAAATTAATATCCTGCCCTTTGCTTTTCGCGTCTTCTCCTTTGGGGCTTACTTTGTTTGTCCTACTTATGTTAGATTGACTTGACTGTGAACGAAGATATTCCTCAGAGCGTAAAGGTCGTAGAATTGATTCTTATTGTGTTATCATTTGAACTAGTTACTGCGGTTTTCTCTTTTGTACTCAGTGTTCTTAACCGTCTTCTGTATAAATTTTTGATTTTAGAAAGGGTTCTTTGTTCTTTGGAGCAAAAGAAATTCCCTAGAGAAATCTGTCGAGAAGAAATTGATATTCGCATATATTAACTCTGAAATTGAAACTCCAATGCTATTAAATTAAAATTAGCTTTTTAGAGCATAGCGTGTTATTTTAGCATCACAGATAGGAAAAATGTTAAAATGGTAAAAGTATGGCGCTCAAGCAATTTATATACTTAGTACTTATTCGACGAGGGAGTCGCAGAGGTTCGAGTTTAATAATTCATTATTGATGACTCATGCAACGTGTTGTTGTGGTAACTGGGCTGTATATTCAATTATCCAGAGAATAGAAATATGACTCCTGAATTTGTCAACTTTAACGATGGAATTTCGTCCTGTTATTCACTAGAATAAATATATAGTAACGCTCCACGAGTTCCAAGTGATTTTATCCTTTCACCTAGCATCTACGCGTGCTTTTTGTGTGCTTTTTCATCTGCCATGTTTCTCATTTCTCTTTTCCATCTCAAATAGCTCTCATGCGTCAAACGTTTTTAATTGTCCCTCAGGTCCATTAATAGCCAATGGAGTTGCCGAGGAATATCCAAAATGTACAATTAAGCTATTTGAAACCCAAGTAAATTTTTATGCTATCGGATGAGAAAATTTAGTCGCCCTTGAGGTTATGATTATGGTTTACCGTTTCTGGAAAGAGCTCAATTAATTTTCAGCGAGCTATTTCGAAGTAGGTATTTTTCTTCAATTCTTGGTGTTCAAAATTGCCCACGAGGGTTAAACTTTCGCCGAAGCTGAAGTCGACGTTGCTTTATGAAATCTTTTTGTGAATATTTGCACCTTTTGAAGAGCTCAGACTCAGCTGTCTCCGTGCGTAGGAAATTTTCTTTGGGCAACGATCTGAAAAAGAGGAGTGAAACAACTCCCACTTATTGTCTGACTCTTACGTCTCTGCAAGTCGTAATTTAACTCAATTTTGTCTCCCAAGCCAACTTTCCTTTGCCCTTTACTCTCTGCTCGCGAGACTTCCTTTCTTCTTTCCAGTCGGCTGTCTAGCCACTTTCCTTACACACCCCGTGTACGCGTTTTGTCCCTCTATACCTCTTTTATATCCACATATATTTAAACAGACATCCTCTTTTATATGCTATAAATATAAAAGAGGATGTCTCTTTGTCTGTCCGCTTTGCATTTCCATACGGAAGCACGGATTGCAAACAAAGTTAGTACATAGGTGCATTTCATTCTCCTTAAGCCCGTAGTGATACTTTCGGTTGCGTTCGACGCATCTTTTGCGTCGTTTTCTCATTAAAATTTGTTACGTCATATAATACAATTTCTTTGGTTGGATATCGTGCCGAGTAGGCACACCTTTTCACTCGTTCAAAGGGAAAAGCTCAAATAATACTACTCTTATCTATTAATCCTCTCGGTGCAAACCTTTTTGCTGGGGGTATGAGTTCGCAAGACATTTTTGTTTTTTTTTTCTTTTACACGTGCGGGCACAAACAACTATCAATTTTATGGAGCGGGGTTAATAAACTGATCCTGTGCCCACGATGCGGTAATAATTTTTCAATTTTTTGCTGTCCAGATTCCCTAAAAATCCTGCTATGTGACCATGTTTTCCAAGTTCCAAGTTACCCACTTTTCTAGGAACTATCTTTCCCTAGCAACGGGTGGCCTGTTAGTATATAGTTATTAAGTTTGTAGCGTGTCAGTCTGTCTGCATTTTGCGCTGTCACACTTTAGGGTCTCTCTCAGTTGTGCCGAGTGCTACAAGGATGGAGTTTGGTGCGTACGACGTATTATCTCTGCACGCACATTTTAGGCTGTAGCTCTTCATAGCGTGAAGTTGCGGGCAAAAACACATGCAAAAACGGACAAAAAATTGCGTATCCACAAAACGCGATACACACAGTGGAAAGCCACAGTTACTTCCTGTCTCCACGCTGAAGTGGTTCTTCTCCTTTGCAAAATTCTAGCAACCATCAAAAAGTGCAACACTATGACAGGCAACAGCGCCACATAGGCGACTAGGCAGCGACCGGTGCCGCAGTCAACTTGGCTGTGGAAGAGGCAGGTTGTCACTGCTAGTCTGTACAGCTATAAATAAAAAAGACTATATTTTGCAGAACACAATTATTTTCTTGCTAAAGAAAGAACATTATGTAAACTTGACACAACCACCTGATTCTTCGTTGAAACTTTTGCGGGTTCTCATCCTGTTAGTTATAAACTTTTGGACAATGACACCGCGTCAATTTTTGGGAGGCGCCAACGTTTACCGACCGATGCTGGTCGAAATATAATTCAGATTCCCTTGATATGGGGAATTTTTCCTTGGCGCAAGAGAATCTAATTCAGACCCTTGAAAAAACGACTAGTATCGGTCGGGAAACGTTGGGGCCACCCGAAAATTGTCGCGGCGACATAGCACAAAAGTTTTTGATTTGCATGACTAACACCTGATGTTAACAAAAGTTTCCCTGAGTGGGGATTTCGGGGGGTCCGGACCCCCCCCCGAAGTATGAAAGGACACCTACTTTGCATCACAAAAGAAAACCAAATATTGAAAAAAATGATGATTTTACAAAACATTTCTTTGAAAAATGATTTTTTTTCGATTATTAAAAGTGTTAAAATTAGTTTAAAACCCGCTACTTAGTACCCTGGTTTTCAAAAGATTCCCCCATAGTCTTGGACACCCCCCCTCCCCGAAAGAAGTTCGCCACTGCTGCTAGTCTAGATGTTTTATTTGGAAAGAGTGAGGTAGCTACACACATTCTTCGAGGGTGTCGGTATTCACTTGCACACCGGGTCGATTCGTGCGACTGCCGCTACGAAATTCTCTCTCTTTTCCACCTTTTGTACGTCTCTCGAGCGAGTGTCTCTCTCTCTCTTTTTCGCTGCTTGCATGCTAAGGAGAAGATAAAGAGTGCTCCTTGCCCACCACCTCCCTCCCCAGGTCACCCACCGCTGGCTGCCAGCCTTTTCTTCAGAGTTTCTCTCTCCTCCTCGTCATCTTAAAAGGGTGGGCCGTTTCGCTTTTCCGCGATTCCACAATGGAACCAGTCGCATTGTTTCCTCGAAATGAATGAAGATGGCGGTTGTGCGTGCGTGCGGGGTTATGGGCCTAAAATTTAATTTTCCTCCCTCTTCCTCTTTCTTTTATCTATCTCTTTCTTCCAGCCTTCATCTCATGGTTTCCCTCTCGCCTGCTAGGATAACCTTTTTATACGTCCTTTCTACCTCGTTCCCGTCTTTCTTCCTTCCTTCCTTCCACTCTTTCTTAATATTACCCGCCCTTGACTCCATCAAGGCGTCCATCATCTCGACGCCATTGTTGTTGGAGAGGAGCTCTCCATTTTCCTCATTCGTGTGATGATGCTTCCTCGTGTAGTCCTGCGTTCCTTACTGGAATTCGTAGTCGGGAAAATACACTCCGCCTGGTTTTACGTTTTCTTTGGAAATGCCGCACCATCTCTTTGATCAAATTTCTTTTCCGATGTTTTAATTACTCTCATTTTCATCATCAATTGTATAATGATTTCATCGGGTTGCGACCAGATTACCTTCAACCTTTTCCAACTAAAAGATATTAATGAGCTCAAATAATAACATCTGTTCTTTAGTACCCTGGGGGATATTATTTTTGTAATGTATTTTGCAGCGATGTTTCGGTGAAATTCATAAATTTTTGTCATTAAATCTTATGTTGGAATTATGATCGAGGTATATAATATTCAGCGCGGTGCATGAATATGATACTGGGTAAAAGAAATTAGGAAAAAAGAGTTGGAGGAAACGTCTGTGAAAATTATTGAATAAGGTTTGTGTTGCAATTGAAATATAATATGACGCACTTCCTAGCTTATAAATGTGTAGGATAGACTTAGAAAAGTTTGAAACCAAATTAATAAAGATACTTTGAGGAAGGAATTCGTCTTAACCCCTGGGATAGGATAAAACCACACCAGTATGTACCGTCTGAGAGCGCTGGAATTAAATAATCCAAAACTGGTTGAATTTAAAAATGCAACAATGATGTGGTAAACGAGCAACCTGAGCATCAAAAACTATACTAATAAAAAATTGCAGTCTTAACATGCTTTACCCGAGATAAACTAGAACTTAAAAAACACATTCAAAAAGTTATTCTTTCGTCTTCAAAAAATGTATGTACCCTTTGATGATATGAATTGATGTGAATTTGCCCCTTGTTTGTTTCTGTATTTTGCCCAAAACAAAGTCGAGCCACGCCACCTGTTAGCGATGCCACTAACTTTGGAGTTTTCGATTTGCTTTTGTTTTTTGTCACTCCGCGAGCGGGAGTGAATTTGTGTTGTGAGGAGTCGTCCTGTGAACTTCCTACGTACATGATCGAAGAGCAACTCTGGGAGACGGAGCCATCGTCCTGCCCGCGGCGTGTCTGGATCGTTGAGTGCTATTCGCCAGCATGGCTCGACTTTGATCGAATAATTGTAATAGTAATTCGTAATATACAGTTCGAAAGTGGTCAACCATTTTAAAATCTTTGAATCATACCCTATGTTCTTGGCAAAAATATACCTAATTTAAATATAAATTTGAAACCTTCTGAGACGACTCCAATCTGAATTGATTCCATTATCTAAATTAAATAGCAGCAATCACTCGAGGTGTCGAGTTGGATCATGTATCACACGATACGGGCTTTATTATTTCGCCCGAAAACCTTCTGTGGCAGTTAGTGTTCTGCTATAGACCCCGACACCTTTGGGCGTTCACTTGGGCGTCCAAAAACGATTTCGCACGGTGTGTGGAGGATTCTAAAAGGTTCCATTTACATCACGCTCGTGCCCCATCTCCTCTCCTTCCCGGGGCCGTCCATCCTTTCAGCGGAGGCGGAGGCGATCCGTCCCTCGCGAGCGCTATTCGGCACAGTCGGGGCCCTGGTCGTCGCCCCATATCGGCCCTCACGTGACCCGCATTCTCACCGAGGCAAGCCGCCCCCGTTCCTACCCCATCTCTCTCTCCGCTCTTGGGGGATGGATGAGGAAGCCTCTCTGGCTGCTCGCTTTACGATCCTCCCCATAGGAGGCGTTTTATTCTCACCCGTCTGTTTTCATTGCTTTCACCCCTTTCCCTTCGCTTCGTTTATCTCTCTCCGGGCCTTTATTGCGTCGAGCGATTGTTTTTATTTTTTTTTATTTCAGACCCGTCTCTATCCTTTTCCACACTCCCCTACCCGTTTTCCCTTTCTCGCAATACCAGGGACCCGGGGACCCATTGGCGCGCTAGAACCCGGTTCGGCTAGGATCTGTAGAGAGAGCGCGCTGCCGGCAAAATGTTGCCGGCTCCCTCGATATATATACACACACACACACACACACACACCGTCACGCAGACAGACTCCCGTCGGGTCGAGTTCATCGAAGTTGTGGTAGGGAGTGTATATATATATATATATATATATATGGGGCGTGCGAAGGGTTTGGGGCAACGAGAAAAGGGAGGAAGAAAAAATTGTATCCAACGTCGTTAACCTAAAAAATTGCGGTACTCTCTGGGGTAGTCACTCGGTCGACTTTTATGGCCTGATTTTCTTCTGCTCTTTTCGTTTTCTCTTTTATTTTTGTGATGCGTTCGGAATGACCTTCCCTGGGTGCAATGGAGTCCTATCCTGGGCCGTATTGTGACTGTGGGTCCAAGAGTATGTATATGTATAAAGCATTTGAATATCATGTTGAAAATTATATTTGGCGATGAGAAAAATCTCAAAGTCTCTGGTTCTTTAACATATTTATTTCATAACGATTTGACCTTTAATAATTCAAGTAATCTTGATTTTTAAGAGCGTAAATGATTTCTATTGAAAGAACCTTTGTATACTTTTTCTCAACGTTAGGATTTACGTTGTGGAAATTCTGGGTACCAATATTGAAATTAGAGTGTGGTGTCGTGGTGCTGGAACGCTCTAGAACGCGAAATAATATTTTTATCAATTTTGTTGCCTCAAAATTTCTGATATATAAATTCATAACCAAAACAAAAAAATTGTAATAAAATATAAATTATAACGTGTAATAAAAAAACACACAGAGTAATATTTCAATTCTAAAAAAAATTTAAGGGAAGTGCGTTCCGGCACTACTAATTTTGTCATGACATCACCCAATGAGAGAGGAGGTAAAATTCCAAACCATGCGTTTATTAAACACCGACCATGGTATCAACACGATTAGTGTCATTATCAGGAGCGTGAATTTTCGTGTGTTATTTATGAAAAATTCTATGGGTTTAGGGTTGGTTGAAATTTGATTTTATTTTTCTTTTATAATCCTTTAATTTTTAATTCATTTTGTCGCTCGATAATTTTAAGGCTATGGTTTATTTTCTTATTCCCGGGATTAGTTAGCAGGTATGTCATTGTCAGGATACATACAGCTTTGAACCCGGGTCCTTCTCTTCAGCAGCTAAACGCCATACTCACTAAAATACGGCGGTTTTCCACTCTCCCTCCTGTGGTAGATATATTTGATTTCTCCAGAACTAACAATGATTTGAGAAATTCTCCTGAAAATAGCTATCATTTGATTTGGTGAAACCTCCTGGATGGTTTACCGTATTGTTGATTTTAAAATCAACCAATTGTGATGGTGAAAATTAAATGAAGTATTTTTATGAGGTGATTAATAACTGCATATATTACCTGTGCAAAATTTTAGGTTGTAGCACAATAGTTTTGTTTCTGCCCGTAAAACTCGCCTATATTTACAATGTTAAAGGAAATTCTAGTTTCCTATCCGTCATGGCTTCATTATTTTTGGCTAGTTTGAACATCCTTTGATGTGATGCCATCCTTTGTGCTCACTCAAAATCGTAAATTTCTCATCTAGATTTTCGGAAGGTAGGATTTGCCCAAAGTTTAACCAACTTTGTTTCAATTAGAGCTTGCTTTTTGAAATTGCCATATTACCGGTTGCCAAGAGAAAGATTCATCTCATCCTAAAGTTTAAAAAAAAATTCAATCCCCACCAACCTTTTAGTTTTTAACAGTAATTCTATCTCCAAAGCCTAAAATAAGAGATTAAAAACGTTTCTCTATGTGCCGTGGCCTCATTCGTAATGAATGAAAAGTGTGCATTATAATTCGCCTTCAGGTGGAAGGAAATACGTGCATCATTTCGTACAAAGCTTAATAATTGGTGAAATCCTGAGCCTTAATTACCGGAGTTTAATTTTTATTTCTCCTGTTAAGTGCGCTTAATGGTATTTCAGTATCATTATCTCTGCCGGATTTTAGTGCGGAGTATTACTCTGGAATAAATGATGTGCAATATCCGTTTCGGTGGCGCGTTGATTGCTCGCGTTCGTTATTGCGCGGTGATGGTCCCTTTAATAAGGTGGAACGCAAGATAGGCCTTTGTGCGGAGCGATACGCTTTGTGAACTTTCTTCGCTTATAGTTGAGGTTCGTGGGCCAGAAGTTCTGCGCTCCGATATCTGCCCGAAAGGAGTCATTATGGGAGAGCACGTTGAAAGAACCCGGGCCTTTGCGCTCGCCCTACGGAACATCTTTTTAATTGGTCCTTTCGTGCGCTCCACCATTTTGCACTTGGGTTTTACTTACTGCAGACTTGGCTTAGCTTTGATGTTTCCATTTATTAGTCACGTGAATGCAAGCACAAGCAAAACTAAATTTTCGTCGGCAATCGGGGTGGGGATATTTAATATTACAGTATTCTACCGATTAAGGTAGGTTTACAAAGAAGTGATCTGGGAGCCTTCCTTTCCTTCCAGCACTGCCTTCTTCAATTCGTTGTAAGGCCTACTCCTTTCACTCTATTTAAAAATCCTATTGTTTTCCTTCCCCGCCCTCGTTTCCCTAACATTCTACCCTCTAACATCATTTTCAACATCCTCCCTCCGCTAAGTACTCCTCCCATCTATACCTTCTGTCTCCTCCGTATCTCATCTAAAAGCTGCCTCTCCTAGCCAACCATATCCAGCACTTTGTCGTTCCTTTTCCTCTCCGTCCATTTCACCTTCTCCATTCTTCACCATACTCACATCTCGGATGCCCCCACTCTTCTTTCGTCTTCTTTCCTCAGTGTACACGGGTGGGAATAGGGCATATGAAAATGTTTCCTTGTATGAAATACTTTCCAGTCACGTTTCAAGTATGAATTCTGCTTGTTATGCATTGTTTTTTCCTTTTTACCCCGGGATTGACCAAACTTCATGCTGTTGGTCTGTACAAATAAATGAAACTTCAAATTTTAGCGTCTTTTTAATTAAACTTGCATCGTTTTCAGCATTACTTATGAATGTATGAGCTCTTATATTCGAACAGAACTACAAACTTTCTCGTTCAATGTTTTTTAAGTGATGTATTTCAAACCTGCGGAATGAGCGGCGTCGGAAATAACATTAAATAGTGTAATTTACGAATTTTTACGATTTATTCTATACCTAACGTTAACAGTGGCTTTGGTCGCCGTGACTTTCGATTCCAATGGCTGCCATTCGCTACTGCCATCTTTCATTTATCGTCAACAGTTGGTAAACGGTGATCGATTAATCTTAAAATTAGGTAACTATATAAAAAATGTCCGGAAATGCAGGTAATCTACGATCAATGACGACCATCATTTCAATTATTAACGTTGCCCATCTTCGGTATCAATTCCAAATAATCTTTAATCATGGAAGGTGGATGTTAAATGGCTCCCGTCGTCAGTTATGCCTGTAAGGGTTAACCTTATCACTCCTCATATTCTGGAATAGTTCACGGTACTGATTCAGTTTTCATGATAGCCTGTAAATGCCACCCATTTCCTGATGTCTTTTTCGAAGTGTCCACATTATTATTCTTCGGTGTTTCAGAGCTATTCATATTTTCTTTGCTTTTGAGTTATTATGCGAACGTTTATGCAAAATTACCTTTGGAAGGGAAGCAGAAAACAACGAGAAATGCGGGATGTAATATGTCAGCTTATCTCACATCACATCTCTGTAAGGAAATGCGAAAGGGAAGCGAGAAACAGGAAGTGGAATTAAATACGTTGAATTAGATTAAAGAACTACTTTCTGCGAAATAAAAATATGTCGCAACAAGTGAGGGTGAGTCCAGAGAAAAGCGGTTTAAATAGAAAATTTGGTTTACAGTTGGGGCAAATGCTAGCGTAAGATGGGAATTTTTTGAATGATTTTGTTTAAAAAGAAATGTATTCAAATGGATTTCGCATAAAATGCCCGCAGATTGTCGAATACTGTTATTGTGAGGAATATTCGTCTGGTTTCCATGGAACTTTATGCTATGACTTAAAAATAAATTAAAACTACTAGCAAATCCCTACATAAAGAAATGAAATTGGCGTGCTAAATGTTAAAGAAAATCAGCTCTTAATAGTCCTCCTTTTGGGTACTTCAGGGGTTCAGTGTTGAACTAAGGTATCGAAATGCCAAACGTGTCTCCTATATAATTGGGAATTATTTTGCGGTAAAAATGTTTTGAAAACGCTTATATCTGTGCAGTAGCTGAGTATTAAATTGCTGGGTAGCGACTAATGACGCACTTTTATTATCACGCCATGGTTCATCTTTATTGAGAAATACGACCAGAAAATATACAATCCCGGAAGAAATTCAAGATTATAATATTAACAGTAAAAATGGTCAGAGAACGAACGGGAATTAGGTATCTTGATGATCTGCCGCCTGTTAAGAAGAAAACTGAACAAAAAGATTTTGTGCACAATATGACTGCTTAAGTTTTGCCTTGCTTTTATCATTACTGACTATTAATATGTTCTGTACTCTGCCGTGCTGGGTCTTTAGAGTCTTCCCAATACCATTCCATTAGGCTTAATTTCAAGTCATTGAGCATTGACATGAAAGTGACACTTATTTTATCTCGCGTTTGAATGACTGTAAGGTGTTTTAACCAAGTTCCTGAAACGCACTAACAAAAGATGTAATAAGTGTCGGAAATGAATCGTTTTAAGTGACATACCTTTTCGTAACTCTCATCTAGGTGTAACGTTTTCTTCATTTTTGCGATTATTTACACCGTTTACTTTGGCATTCCGGTCATTCCTTTCGTAAATTGATTTCAACGTGTCATTTGCCTATATTTGTCATATGCCTAAAATTTGTATGGTCTCATAACCTTCCTTCCTTTACGATGACCCCTGTAATGTTTGGCCTGCATTTCCCCACTGACGTGAGGCTGCTGCTCTGGTGAAAAACTCTGCAGGCGGAGATGTATAGCCACGTTGTTTACAAGTTTGGTCCCGGAAAGTCTACGGGGCCAGACTTCTAAGCACTGTTAACGAGGCCCGACAGTGGCTCTCGGTAGCCTCCGAGAAACAACATACTTTGCATTGCTAATTTCCGTAGTTGGGTTTCATCGTGTGTTTCATGTTTGAAGGGATATATTTGCCTTTAGATTGCCGATTATGGGAGTTCGGCCGTGAACGTGGTGGCATATGATCAAACGTGGGCTTCCTTGAAGACAATTAGTATGTTTATGGTTTCAGCGGGCTTTTTTTGGAAACTGCAGCGGGAGAGGCCGAAGGGATCTGAATAAAATGACCCCCTTCGAACGGATAAAAGCTGTTTTAATGGATTGAAAAGAAATTAAGGAAGAGTTTTCCTATAACCTCGATGAGTCACCAAAAATTAGAAGCCCATTTTCGTATTTTTTGTTGCAGTCTCTAAAAACTCGCGAAAGATAAAATCTCAAAGAGTTCAAAATTAACTGTCCAAAAATACCTTTGAAGTTTATCACTGCAACGGGTCGCGAAATTCCATGGCATTAGTGCGGAGTGGACCCCTCTTTTCTCGCGAATCATTCTGTAATTACAAGACCCAATTTATCAAGTTAAGGCCATTTATTATGGGCTACTGGGGATGGGGTACGTTTTATCACTTTTAGCACTTTTTTCTGTCCTTGGAAATGCAAACGAACTCCTAAACCTATACTTTATAAAAGTCATCTACGTTATTCTATCGTTTCTGTCGAACCTAGAGATATATGGTGCTATTCTCAAGTGATATTATCTTAATGAAATTCGTCTAGGGGCCCACGGTTTAACTTTCCGCACCAAGGGCGGTGTGCTGCTGAATGAATTTAAAGCGATTTCCTCTCGGCAAACATTCCCGTAACCGCTAGATTACTTTCCCTGATTAAATCATCAACCAAAGCAAACCCGAGTAATTTTCTGTAATGAAGACCGTAATCGTGGACGGCTCGAAGTGATGGGTAGGTAGGTATTCCGGAATTAATCATAGAGTGGACATTTAAGTGCAAAGCTGCATCCGCGATCAAATCCATGTAAACGTATCGCGAGCACATACGCTGCACATATGTAGGAGCATCCATTCATTGTAGGGTGGAGCGCTCGAATAAATTGCGTGGCCGTGATCCGTCGCGTGATCTCAAACGTGTGCACCCCATTGTGATATCCTTCACCCTCACGCCACGGCAGCTCTCGCGTGCGAATGTTCTGCCTCTGTCCCGAGTGAGAAGTGACCTATCGCGACTTGAAATAAGCGTTCCTCTGAGGTCTCTGCTGCCACCAGCAGATGTAGGTATTCCGCAGCCGGGAGACTCAGATTGCTCAGCAGTTCTTCGAGAGAATCGCCCGTTGAACGGAGTGGAAACTACTCACATCTTAACCCACGTCTGTACCATTAAAAATATGATGAAACTTCTAGAGGAGACAGGGCCGGCTCTAAACGTTTTTCTAGTGTAATCGAACAATATTCCGTCCCTCCCCACCTCAGAAATAACCTGATGGGTGCATGAGCGAGCCCATCGAGGGGCAGTAGGGGGCAGCTGCCCCCCTGGAATCAAAAATCGCAGGTGTCTGTAGGGAAAATATAATTTTTTCAAGCAAAAATTTTTAAAAACTAATACAGAGCTGTTAGAGTGTCCTTAAAATGCTGGTTTCATTAACCTTTTCCATGCTTAAATCTTACCTATAACTTGAACAACCATGGCTTGCCCCCCCCCAGTTTTGATCCTGGGTACGCCCATGGATAGGTTGTAGGGATTCTCTCTGGATACATTTTAAAATAAATATAAATAATTTAGGAATTAGGGTAGAGACTTAAATATCAGCGAAAACTTTAAACGTGCTTGCTCTTATATATTTAATTTGAAATTTTTAGAGCTTAAAAACTAATTATATATATTGAACTTAGTGCTCAGGCGCCCCCTTTTGCCTGGAGCCCTACGCGGCCCTGAGAGGAGTTGTGGGGGAACAGAAGATTTGGGTAGAGCGAGGAGGGGATGGTAAAAACCGTATTCGTGGGAAGAATGTTTGGAAGGAGGGAAAGGGAATAGGATTTTTTGAAGGTAGGCGAAAAGGCATTATTTTTTTACAAAGCACTACATCGAATAGGTAACATTGTACGCAGTCACGTGCACGGGCTCAAAGTTAAATACACCATATAGGAGGAAGTTCACCATGATAAATCATTTGGTTTAGCCGGGAATCGAACCCGAATCTTCCGATTGCCGGTCAGGTCCAAATTTTAATCCAACGATTTGATTCATCCAGCGATTTGATCTTTGGATTTTTCTCTTTCATAGAAAAATCTTTCAAAATCGTTGGTATGACAAAGTTCGGTTTCGCCAATAGTGGGCCCTGTCGTCTTTCATGGCGGCGTGGATATTTCCCTATCCTACCCTTCCATTCCTATCCCTACCCTGGAGGCGTCGACGGGCTCCTTATCGCGGCGGCGTCGTCATCCGTTTTCCTTCCCGTTCCATTCCCCTCCCCGGGTGCGCGGGCGTATCAGTTGTAGGACTGGGTCCCGGCCCCGGTGCGTTGTAACCTACTAAGGACTCCCCTTAGGGTTCTCATTCTCTGCCGGTCAGGTATGCTTCCAGTTACGCCACCAAGCCTCTTTCAAGGTTAATCTCAGACTGGGTTAACTGAACAATGTGATGACGATGAACCAAAGTGAACCAATACCTTGCTCGGTTAACATAGTCTGAGATTCGCCTTGAAAGAATATGGCTCGGTGGTGTAATTGGTATCATACCTAACCTGCATTCTTGGGATCCGGGTTCGATTTCTGGCAAAGCCAAATTATTTCCTCATGGCGAATTTCATCCTTGTTGTGCATAACGTTATTATTTTTAATTGGAGAGGTACGTTCAGTGTCGGAGGGAACGCAATTAGGTGTGGTACATCATTTTATTCCATAGAAACTTACCTTAGCCATTGGAACACCTTTGATGATTATTGAAATTCTCTGCTAAACGTAATGGAAAAAGAGCTATCTTCTGGTGAATTACAAATTTCATTCGGTGCTTCTGAATGAAAAATTCCATAGTAGGTTTTCTTTTACCCTGCCGGGAAAGGATTGCATCATGTTTATTTATTAGCAGATAATAAATATAGGTATTTAATTATATTTTGAGGAACCCAGAGAATATCTTCCCATTTTATTCTTTTAACGTGCTACAAATTTATCTGAATTGGCGATAAAATCCATCTCGAATAATATGTCAACTTGGAGTCATAAATGATGAGAAGTATTTCGTTTCGCGTGGTTTTTTCTCTTATAACTCTGATTATTTTTTTCCTTCTTTCATTTGTTGGGGTTTTCTTGTGACATTTCGGTATCGGAAATTGAATTTTATGAAAGTTAGTCTGTCAACTTTTATCGTCTATATTTTTTTTGCCGAATATCGAAACCTACAACCTCTCCACTCATTATCGGCGGTAAATCCAGCACTTTAAAATCATCGTATTCATGAAATTACGAGATGCCTGGGGGTTAATTGATAAATTCGTTTGTCCAGCGTTGCCGTTTCGGAGTGATGACGAGCCATGAATATTTCCCTGCCTCTAATTCGCGTGAAGTTCAGGTGTTGAACGGATTTGGATCTCATTGTTCGTATACCTTTCCCCAATTTCGCCTTCTATTCGTCTGTGGGGCGTGAAATCCTTATAGCCCGAGGGTACAACGAGGCGCGGGATTGAATAATTCGGTGTCGATTATATATTCACGACGCTCGGAAATGGAAACATTTCGCCGGACCCGAAGCATTGTGGCCGACCTAATTAAAGCCAGTATTTGACATCGAAAGCAAACCCGGCGCTTCATCGGGAACGTGTTTATTGTGTGCGGCTGCCGTGGTGATAGATGGAGAGAGTTTGAGGGAAACAGTTGCGACGCGGTCGGGACTGGAAAAGGGTTACCTATTGTATTCTATGGAGTGTGATGCTATTTGACTGGACTAGCGATTTTATCAATTAACCCTTAGCTGCATAAATTTCTAAATACGTGCCAACATTTTTTATTAATGAAATATATCCAGAAAAACTTCAATTACTGCATTTTAATAACTTTTTCTGTTATTTTTTAATTTTTAAGGAAGCATTCGTTATGTAAGAGTTTGAAAAAAGTTTAGTGAAGAGTTTGAAAAAAGTTTAGTGAAGAGTTTGATCTGGATTGTAGCTCTCAACGGGGCGGAAACGTGGACACTAAGGAAGGAGAACGAGAGAAGAATGGAGAAGGCGTAATGGACGGAGAGAATGAGAAACGGCGAAGTGCTGGACATGGTGGGCGAGGAGAGGCATCTCTAAGATGAGATACAGAGGAGACAGAAAGTATGGATGGAGGGAGTACTTAGCGGGGAGCGGATGTTGAAAACAGTGTTAGAGGGAAGAATGTTAGGTAAACGGGGGAGGGGAAGGAAGAGAATAGAATTTTTAGATAGATTTAAAGGGAGTAAGCCTTACAGTGAATTGAAGATGGCAGTGCTGGAAGGAAAGGGAGGCTCCCAGATTACTTCTTTAGCACTCCATGGAAACCTACCTTAATCGGTAGAATACTATTATAATAATAATAACATATGATAGATTATGGCTAAAGACAACTTTTACATAGAATGGATGAGTATCATAGATTTTTGCAATTTTTCACAAAAGGTATTCATTTCGCATACACATTGAAAACTTCTCATTGGCGCCCATATCTTTACTAATTACATATATAGATATCCTTTGGGTAAATCCTCTTACTCGTATCTCATTCGGGGTTTCTCACTGCGTTTCTTATGCAACTGATAACAGGTGTCCATGTATTGCTAAGAAACACGACGGCGGTAGTTGAGCGGGTAAACTGATATCGGGCAGGATTGGGAAGATTTCAGGATGATTTTTCAGGAAGACTTCTTTAGTAATCCCTGTACCGTTTCTGAATTTCACGAGTATTTCTATTTTTTGTGCAATAACCAGAGATACACCAGTTAAAGCAAGCTAACATGGAACACTTCACGAGTCACCCCGATCTTTACATCGTTCCACCCTGAAATTCCTTTTTTTAAATTCGATTCGTTAATTATCGATGAAAACCATTATCAATAACATAGACCATTAACAATAACCTTGTTTTGTACTCGCCAAACGGTCGATTCTGTTTGGTGTGAAAATGGCCATTCAGACAGTAACACGTCTTGAAAATGGAAGACATGTCGTTTTCAGAACAGTCGGCCAATGCGACTGAATTAACCTGCTTTAGAACTCGAGAAAAATTCCTAAAATTCACCGTATTCCTGAATTCACAGTAAAAATTAAAATCGTTTATAATTCTGACGAATATTTATCGGGTTCTCAGCCAGGTTAGTGCTTTTATATAAGCCGACGTTTCGGGAGACGACTTGTCTCCCATCCTCAAGGCTGTGTTACTTTATGCAAGTCTAATTTCAGTTTCGGGAGACAAGTCGTCTCTCGAAACGCCGCGCCGGCTTATATAAAAGCACTAACCTGGCTGAGAACCCAAGAAATATTCGTCAGAAGTATTCACCAGGAAAAATTAAAATCGTTTATCGTTTATAATTCCATTGGTGCTTCACTGCGTACCACATTTTCCAGGATCAACACTTCGCGCAGCAGATGGGGCTGTATCGATATTTCAGGGTCTTTTCGCCAGTCCCGGCCAATTGCGTCTCTTCCAATACGTTCTTCGCAGAGGGCTGCTGAATGATTGATGTCCTCCTCCTTCGATCCCTCTCTCAATGTGCCGAGGTGTGGGAGAATCGTGAGGGTGTGCGAGCGTGTGTACCGTGGGGTGATCCGGGGCTTTGAAAAATTCGTTGCCGGGATTCCTGGCACTCGTGTCGTATATATGGGCCCTATTGACAGTTTCATCGTTCCATCTTATAAAAATGAGCCGTCCTTTTCGAGGCATGGGTGGGGTTTCGGTGATCGTTAACGACTTCGGGTCGTAGAAGTTTATACGGAACCCCGGAGGGTCTGCCCGGAATTTTGGCCAAAGTTCGCAATGTGGGGTAAAGAATCGAGTTTTTCTCTCTCTGCAGATTTTAGCTGTTTACGAAGATTCCGTGAAAGTTATCGGCGGTAATGGTCGTCTACGGTATTTTTAGTAGCAATTTCGGGAATATGCTATTTTTTCTATCTATCGTATGTTTTAAAGTAGGATAAAATCTATTGAGAATATTGTATCTATCAGCGGTTTAAGAGTGAGGAATCTACTGCTTTCGTTAAGGCTGTAATTAATCATTATATTATGTTTAAATGAATTTACAATTTAGAATGACGATTAGGATTTGAAACCCTCGGCATTGTTTCAGCAAATGCGGAAAGGTACAATTTAAATCTTCAAAATGTATTGCTTGCTTTTAACCATTTTAAATCTACCACCAAGTAGCGTGAAACCATTGAACGTAAGCCCAATTTTCCTTTGGGAGACCAAGCTACACTTTGAATGGAATCTGTCGCTCTTTCGTACTGTATGTATTATTATTGTATTCTACTAATTAAGGTAGGTTTCCTCGGAGTGCTTAAGAAGAATTCTGGGAGCCTCTACTTCCTTCAAGCACTTCTTTCTACAAGTCACTGTTAGGCCTACTCTCTTTCATTCTATCTTAAAATCCTATCCTTTTCATTCCTCTCCCTCGTTTACCTAACATTCTACCATTTAACACTGTTTTCAACATCCGCTCCCCGCAAAGTATATGCTCCATCCATACCTTCTATCTCCTCCGTGTCTGATCTAAAAGCTGCCTCTCTTCACCCTCCATGTCCAGCTCTTCGCCCTTTCTCCTCCTCTACGTCCACTTCACATTCTCTATTCTTCACCACACCCACATCTACTTTGCCTCCAGTCTTCTCTCGTCGTCCCTCCTTAGTTTCCTCGTTACTCTTCTCTAACCTTTTCTTTAAAGTCTTACATAACGAACTTCTCAGAGGCTCCTTCCTGTTCACGAACGCCTCCTTTGCCAATGCAATTCGCTTCCTGATGTCCTTACTACTGTATCCGTTTTCCTATAATGTACTACTTAAATAGTTTAAACGTTCAATCTGCTCAAGTTTTTCACCACCCACCTTTATCTTGAGTCTCACATTTCTCGCTCATATGTATGGATCTAAAAAAGTGTATATTGCCATTGCTCTACCCTTTCCTCTTGCGATGCGTACAATGTACATTCATGAACATCTGTGGTAGCAGCGAAGAGCATGAGTATAAGCTGAATGAAAATTTGTAAAAAATGTTTATATTAAAGCTCTGTTGCAATCTCAAATATGTAACTGAGGAAGTTTGACAAGAAAATTATCGAATTGGAGAAGGAAAATTAATGTGGGTCAGTACGGATCGATTCGTTAATTGGTCCACGCAAGCCAACCATTACCGGTAGAATATCTTTAATATTGGAGGAATATATAGGATTGTTAGAGATGAGGTAACGAGATGAGAGGTGTAAGGGATTCATGAGACAATGAGTCAGGTTTATGGATGAAATGTAGATATGCGAGAGCCATTCTAAATGAGAGGTTATTTGCCAAGCTGAAACTAAAAAAATGGTCTTTTTGACTTATCTTTTATGTATTTTCTATTAATATTACTTTTTAATGCTAGCTTTAAAAAATATTGTTTAAATAAATAATAAGAATTTTCCAATACGCTTCATAAGTGTGGACGTTTTGATCAGCTAAATTCCCAGATATCCACTTTTGGTATACAATTGTGTATCTGTATTTATGTAGTTATAGTATATATTTCCTTTCTTTGTTTTTTCCTTTTCTTTAAACTTATGAAATAAATGTTATAATTTTTTTGTCCCTATTAATTAATTTTCCTGTGCTGTAATAGTATGGGCCAGGGCCAGATGGGCCACAAAGGCTCACCGCAATAAACGAATAGAATTTAAAAAAGGAATTTCAGGGTGGAAATGTATACAAGGTCGAGGTGACTCGTGAAATGTTCCATGCAAGCTTGCTTTAACTGGTGGATCTCTGGTTATTGCAAAAAAATAGTAAAACTCGTATAAATTCAGGAACGGTTAAGGGATTGCGAAAGAAGTCTTCCTGAAAAAATCGTCCTGAAATCTTTCCAATCCTGCCCGATATCAGTTTACCCGCTCAACTACCGATGTCGTGTTCCTCCTCTTCCCCATCATATTTTCTCTCTCTCATATATTCCCCCCCCCCTTCTCTCATGGGGAGAATTGAGAATTCCCCGGGGGCATGGGTCGTGAGAGGGGTGCCGTTAGGCGTGCCTGGAATTCGGTGGCGCGTGCCGCTCAAGGCCGGGATGCCGCGAACTCGCCGATCGCACCCTCGTCTCTCTCTTTCCCCGCGTGATAGGAGCGCCCGTTCATCCTCATTCATTCTCATCACCCGCGCTCAACCTCACTCTCATGCGCCGACCCAATTCCCGCTCCCTCTTGCCCTATTTTTGGTCTCCTCATGGGTGGATGAATTGGCTCCGGGATGAGTGGATTGTAATGTTCATGGCCAGTGGTATTGCCTGGAAACGATTCTTGTGTGTAAAAGATCGTAGGCTTTCATCATCATTAGGCAATAATCCTAAGAGTGGTTTGACGCAGCTCTCCATTTCTCTCTACTACCTGCTAACCTTTTTATAGCGACGTATTTCTTCTCTTTTACATCCTTTATAACCTGTCCTATGTAACTCATTCGGGGCCGTCCCTTGCCCTTTTTCCCTTCCACTTGTCCTTCAACGATTGTCTTCATCAGACCATCGTGCCTCAAAATATGGCCAACTGAGTTGTTCCGTCTTCTGCTTAAGGTTTTTAGGAGCCTTCTCTTTTCTCCTACTCTCCTTAGCACTTCCTGGTTACTCACACGGTCAATCCATTTTATCTTCATCATTCTTCGGTAGCACCACATTTCGAATGCTTACACTCTTGACTTCTCTGCTGCTGTCAATGTCCAAGCCTCGCTTCCATAGAGAAATATACTCTATATATAGCATCTGATGAATTGTTTCCTAACTTATGTGCTTGTATTCTCAGATGTAAGAAGATGCCTCTTTTTGTAGAAAGCCCTCTTCGCCTGCGCTATTCTACTGACTATTCCTCTCTAGCTTCGTCTATCGTTGGTAATTCGGCTTCCCGGCGTAGGCTTTACCGGCAATTTATATTCATGCTTTGATACTGGCATATATACGTAGGCTTTACCGGCCGTCATCCGTTCGTACGTCACACTTGGGGTTTTAAGTGACACCTTGTTGCCCCGAGATTTCATTTGCTTATTTTCTATGACGCTTCAAACAAATTTCGTTGGTATTCGGGAGAAAAATAAGTTTTGCCTTATATGGAATAGTATTACTCACCGTGCGACCTGAATACAAGCGTTATGGTTGCTTCATGCCTCTTCTGTGCCTGTTGTAGCCGTTTTTTAATTGTTTCTCTGGTAGCAAGAAATTTAATTATTGTAAAAAAATTGTAATAACCTTTTATGCATCAAAATGAAATACCATTATTCACTCACATCCCTGATGAGGGTTTATAAGTATGCCGAAAATTTGGAAAATATTAACATATGAAATTATTCATTACCTATTCTCCAAGACACAGAATCAACAGTAGAAATAGAGGTCAATGAAAGGAAAAAACTCAATTATTTGAATGAATAATTCTCGGGTTGTAATAAGTAACTCAATTGTTGTAATAAATATCACGATGATGTTGATGTCGTGTCATTTGATGTTACCGTGAATAAGTGGGAACCATTCTGTACAAATTGTGCTGGCGAAACGGCATGGCGTACCCCCGATACCCCCATGGCGTACCCCATAGACCCCGATTCTCTCTTTCCTTTCCACCTCATAGGCGTGCTTTCCGAAGCTCCGATATGCCCCAGGAATGCTCCTATTATCGTTTTTATCATAACCACCGACCTCAGTTTTTGTATAATGCCAGTACACCCAAATTCTGCGAAAAAATTGTTAAAACCTATATTATTTATATTAAATTTGTAAAAATACTGTAATACCCTTTCATGTCATTTATGCATCAAAATTATGTATCTACTCATATTCGTTCATAGCCCTGATGAAGGTGTATAAATATACCTAAACTTTGGCAAAAATTCGCTCTTAACGTTCTTTAAGACTTATAGGTTCTCCAACGCAGTGAATCAACATGAAACATAGAGGTATTGTCGATTCGGAGGCGAAACTGCATGGCGTAGACACGGATTTCGTCCTCTTTTTCGTTTTCCACCCCGCGTGTGTGCTTTCCGATGCTCCGATATGCCCCTGGAATGCTGCTGTTTTCGTTTTTATCATAACCACCGACCTCAGTTTTTGTATAATGCCAGTACACCCAAATTCTGCGAAAAAAATTGTTAAAACCTATATTATTTATTTTATATTTGTAAAAATGCTGTAATAACCTTTCATGTCATTTATGCATCAAAATGATGCACTCATTCATTCATAGCCCTGATGAAGGTGAATAAATATACCAAAATTTAGCAAAAATTTGCATTTAACGTTCTTATAGGTTCTCCAACGCAGTGAATCAACGTTAAATATAGAGGTCGAGAGAGGGAAAATACTTAATTATTTGAAAGAATAATTCTCGGGTTGTAATAAATTACTCAATTGTTGTGATCATAATCACGATTACAATGTGAACTGTATACTTGAACATACCGAGGTGATATTGTCGATTCGGAGGCGAAACTGCATGACGTAGACACGGATTTCGTCCTCTTTTTCGTTTTCCACCCCGCGCGTGTGCTGTCCGATGCTCCGATATGCCCCTGGAATGCTGCCATCGTTTATATCATAACCACCACCGACCTCAGTTTTTGTATAATGCCAACCCACTCAAAACTCTGCGAAAAACCTCCACAATATTTTTTTCCCTTTAAAACCGGCACCCCCCGCCCCTCACCTCCCACTCGCGCATACTTTCCGAGGGTTCAATTGATTTTCAAGTCCCCCTCCCCTACCATCCCCCTCCCTCTGCTCCGCGTAACACTGCTGGGACCCCATCCCACCGCGCCCTCTTTCACGCACCGCCCCTTATCTTTTGTTAACCAGCAGCAGCAACCAGATGGAGTGGGGTGAGGGCATCATCTTCCCTCTCGCTATCTCGCCTCGTTTCCTGTATAACCCCCGTGATCCCTCCCACTTTCATCGCTTTTACCCATACCTTTTCCGTCATCCCGACTTTTTTTTACCGGCGACGCCTCTTCAAAACCGTATATCGAGAGTTGTGAGCGATGCTCGATTTTCAAGTATCGCGGGGCAAAGCGAGAGAAGAGTTTTTGTAGCTTTAGAGCTCCTGGAAATGTTCTCAGTCGGCTTTAATCGCTGGATGTTGTGCAGATGATTTCGTGGTGGATGTTGCGGCAGGATGTTTTCATAGTGAATTTACTTAAGTGTTTCATTATGTTACTAACTGTTTGTGTCCTCTTCCTGTTTCAACTGCGTCATTTTTCCAAGGATATCTACATCTATAAAATTCTTCATGAAAACGGTATTCGATAATACCTTGAACACGTGGAAACTATTGGAGAGCAAAAATTGGGTTGGGCTTCTTTTTTTATGAATGTAGAATTCTTCAAAGTTTCACCCATGCTCTACGCTTTACCCTTCGTCGCTATCTCCTGTGAACCATTTTCCCCGTCCAAAGATGCCCATTTCGAGCATAGTGCACCGAAAATACTAAGGTATCGTATTTATTAATCCATTTTTCTATCAGAAATGCTCTCCACGCCGTCAGTACCCACCACGAGTGAAGGATTCCATGGAAAAATGCTCCATCACCTCAGGGACAAGGAAACAGGCACCCTAAACCGTGAGTTTGGAAAATTTTGAGCATGGATGCATTGTAAATTCAATATCAGAACGAACGAAATTAAAAACAAAATCTATGCGAATAGTCAAGATCCTTCGAAAATGATGGTAGCCCGACAATATTTGAGGCTGCACCACGCTTCTTCTTCGGGTTTCACGTAAAACGCTAGAATTAATTATGTTACCTTTAACCAGTCTTTTCTCCACGCTTATATGTGTTGTCACTGCCAGCAATTCTCCCTAATTTTTTAAAATCTTTTTGTAAATTTTGTTCTCTTCCTGTTTAAACTACTACATCCGTTTCCTTCCTAAACACTGCTAGAGTAATTCAATTCCTCAACTTGCTCAAATCGTATCGTTTTCCTTCTCTAGATCTGCTAAATCATCATTTTTCCCTTCATTTTATAATAGTGATAAATTCCTCGCCAGTGGCCTCGCCAGCCATTCATATTCCGGTCCACTGCAATAAATGTTAGGGATCCATCGCTGCCCCTTGGGTAGGAAAATTGCATTCCATAGAAGCAAAACTAGAATGTGACAGCATCTATGTCAATGTGATGTTGAATCATGTTGGTTGTGGGCAGCTGTGGTTCCTTTAAGGCATTAATCAACCATAAGGATACCGACGTTGCGTCATCTCACTGATTAGTCTGTTTACCCTCCTTCCTAGCATGCTTTATTATTTAGGAGAATGCCTTGGGAATCTAAAGATGCATAAGGTAGAAAAATGAATGGTTTCTATAGAAATTTGAGTATGATTTTTCTCGTTGGAAACTCCTTGTGAATTTCGATACAATAATTGAAATCCCGATTCGATGGCATATAAGAGGTGTGGAAATGGATAAATCAGGGTATCTCCTCGTTTATATATTTAATTTATTTATTTATTTGAGTAATTTTTCACATACAGCCGTGACGCCAATTTATAGTGAAATTTCTTTAACAATAACATGAATTAGACACAATACAATAACAATTTAAAAACTAGCATAGAATTAACCAGTAGGGAAAGTAAAACATTCAATTGGCAGACAGATTGGGACAGAGCTTGTGCGGTGAATTTCTTGCATGACAGGTAAAAAGTTTTGTGCTCTTTAAGCAATGTCCTTCACATTCACACTCGTCTAACTTAGATACATGAAGAACAAGGATCCCTGGGCAACAATACAAAATATGGTGGCACCGGGTCGCCACAGAGGGAATAGTTGAGGAAGAATCGGAGGGCATGAAATATATGAGAACAGGAAAATTGGAGGAAGAGGCAACTGGGGAGATGGCAAACTCGCGGAGGAGTGGAATGAGGCGAACGCAAGGAAAGGGTGTGAGGGTTATGGGACGACCACAGGGCGAGGTTCCAACCCTCAGGGCGTTGGGTGCAGGGATAGGGGTCGATGGAAAAGACTGGTGGGAACGACGACCTTTTCGTAGTATTCGCAATAGTTAAGACTCTACCGATCGCGATGTTCGCGATGAACTATTCCCAAGTGTCGGAAGCACGAATTTGGTTCCAATCAGTTTACAAATAAATGCAAATCGAATATTTTCAATGGTTTTGCTAATTTACTTCGAACAACCTCGTATTAATGGCTAAATAAATATATATGGAACAGTTGAAAATTTCGCTCAAATTAATTGGATAAGCTTCGAGCGGTGTCATCTTAAACGTATCATTCTCAAGAGAGAGAAAGGAACAATGTGTCTTGAAACAGGTCGAGGGTTACCGAAAAAAGTTTTGCCGAATTAACTGTTTCAATATGCATTTAGGCAGTCATGAATGTTACTAGAATTTGGGAGATTATATGTTGATGAGAAATTAGCGCACGGAGTTTTTTTTAAGATCATGGATTCCTTATTTTGTTTGAATTTGGCAGTTGAATAAAATTATTTTCGCATTCTTGGTTATTTTTTGCCCCAAGGTTGATGATAAATCCCGTTTTTTCTGAGCGACGTTGCGGGTAACTTGATTGTCGTTTATGTAAAGCAGCATAATTTTTATGAACGCGATTATTGATAATAGAAGTACTAAATCTAAAGTAAAGGTAAAGGTAAAGTGCTAAGGTTATCATAGTTATTGCACATTTAGCAAAACGCCTTGAAACTGGATTGTCATGGGGAAAATTTACGGAAGGGTAGATGTTTTATTATCGCCGTAAGAGATCATTACGTTAACATTTAACTATAGAGAGAGTTCTCTTATATATTTATATATAAGAGAACATTTAACTATACATAATTTCACGCCAGTTTTCTACGAGGATGAGCGTTGGATTTCCACCACTGGCCCATGGACCAAAGCATTGCGTTCTACATTATCCAAAAATAGTCGATGTCAACAACATTTCTGCCAGTTTGGTGCTGAATTATATCGGCTGTGGGTAACTGTGCTTCCTTAGCGAATTAGCGGCATAGATCGTTACACGCTCTCCAACATTCAAGGCTCTAATGGTTATTTTTTTTAATGTAACCGTACCCAATTATCTCATAGCCTTCATTCTGTAAAAAAAGGCTTGTTTACACAGCAGAAACTTAAGTTATCTTCCATGTTGCATGGCGTGACTAGATGGAAATCCCTCAATGGAATGTTTAAAGTTTTACTTGACTATTTTCTGGTGTAGTTTTGTTGCTTCCGACAATAGTTTAGATGCTGTTTCTCTTTATCAAGGCGTGCTTATGTTAATTATAATCTAGCCACCCATAGTTGAAATTTTATAGATGCTAATTGGTACCATATAGGTATAATATCATTTATAACATATGGATATGATGTGATTTTGCGCTTTATCTTGTGGAATATTTTGGCATCTTTCATTGGCCACCTTTGAAAATTCTGTGTCTGTCTGTATTTGTGCGTTCATCTCCGCTTTCTCTCCCTCCCTCTCTCTCTCTACGTTCCGTTTCCGGCCCATTCCTTTGCTTTATCCCCCTCACTTCTCCCGTTTCCATTATTCCTCTCTCCCGCGGATTCCTTTCCGTTCCGAACTTTTTTTTTTTTCTTTCGATCATCCTTTACGTTTTGCAGAGCGCGCCATATTTTTGCCTTCATCCTCGCTGTCTCCGCTCTGCGACTGTTCTTTTTTTTCCATCTCCTCTCGTTTCGCGTCACCCTATTCCTCCTCTTCTTCTCGATGGGGGTGATTGTAGGTTGATGCCCCCAGGAGGGGGCCGTCTCAATTTCGCCCGAATATTAATAAACGAAAAGCGGCTGTTTTCTTTTTTTTTCGTCATTTTCTCGTAGTCTTTCGTCTCCTCTTCGACTTTTGTTGTTTCCTATATGCACTCCTGTCTGTTACGCGGCCTACGCATGGTTGGATCCTGGGTTCATCCAAGGTTGGTGTGGCAGAGAGGAAAGTTGGAGTGTTTCGTTGTTTTTCTAAGTTTTGCTGTCCATGTCAAAATTGTCTGTAAGTTAAGAAGAATTATTTCAAAATCGGAAAATCGGATATACAGCCTCTATGGATTAGCAGTTAAAGGGTCTCCAATTTTAATTCCTTAAATTTATTTATTCTTGAAAAATTTACGGCCATTGGAGACCTTTCCTTTAAATGTTAGGCTAAGAATAGATTTAATGAGAACTTTGGGAACAGTTATTATTAAAATATTATACTTCTCTTCTATTCCGATAAAGGTAGGTTTCCGTGGATTATTTAAGAAATGTTGTGGACATTTCCTTTCCCTTCATGAAATTCCCTGTTCAATTCATCGAAAGGTCTTCTCGTTTTCATTATATCTAAAACTCCTATTATCTTCCTTCATCTCCCACGTTTATCCAACATTATCCCGTCTTACACCGTTTTCAGCACCCCCTTCCCGCTCGGTATACAGTGAATTTGGGACTATGAAATATTTTCGTGCGAAGAAGGGAGTATTAATTCCAACAAGATTCCTGTTGATAAATTTTGAGTGCATTAGAAAGGATTGATTGAACTGTGATAAATTTTAATGGCTTCATTCTAACGAAAAAATTAATCTTAAAATCAATTCCACGATTGCTTATTTTCCTGGCCGAGGTTTCCACAATTTTTGCTGGTCATTATGTTGGACAATGTTATAACTGGATGATGACAAGTTAAAGCGTCGAAACCTAGGTCGGGAGAATAAACAGAAGTGGAAGTGGCTATCAATTTTAGATTTTCGCGTGAATGACTTTTTGAGTTATTTATTGTGATTGGATGGTAAGCCGGAATAAAAGTGAGGCATTAAATTGTTAATTTTCCTGAAAAATGCGTTGACCGGAAATTGAGTCGATCGACCTTGAAATGTATTCTGGACTCTTGAAAACTTGTGCCTAATGTTTTTACTCATTTTTTTAGCGCAGTTAATACGAAAATATTTATTTTTAATTTAAATTCCATTTTTTTATAAATAAATTCCATCTCCCAGTTATTGGACGTTTACCATCAGGTATCCAGTTCGACCGGTATCGTTTAATAGTTGAATATTATTTATCGTTTACGTCTATGTTTGCATTTTATCGGATCTACATCTACATAATACCCCGCAAACCGCCTAAAAGGCGTGTGGCAGGGGGTGTTATGACACCAGCCGTTTACAGCTAATAAAAAAATGAAGTGCTCTAACGAGGTTGGGACTAGCGTTTATTAAAGTCCTTTATGGTTCGAGGGAAAAACGAATTCCCATAGGTGGTTATGTGGAAAATTTTCAACCAATTCCCGATGAAATTTTTCTTTTTTGTGCCGTCGTAAACTCCATGTGGGGGTGGAGTTTTAATTAGCTCTCCAGAAATCATTCTTGCATCCGCGTCCCATTGCGTGGCCGGCCTCTTGATTTGACCTTGTTTTACTATTTTCACCTCCCGACCATGTATTTTTTTAAATCCTTTGTATTTTAGGAAAAAAATAAGATCTTGGGATCGATTTCCCTCCCAAATCTCTCTACTCGTAACGACAAGATAATCCGCCGTAGTTACGCTCGAAGGAAAAGGCCTGATGGTTCTCTATTTTACCGTCTTTACTTTTCCATTTCGCGTAGCGATTCTCTTTAAGCCCGTGTTTCGTTTTGATGCTCTTGGAGGAATGCCTTTTGCTTTTTCTCCATTTTCTTTCCCCTTTTTCTCCCTTCGCCCTCATCTCCGTGGGGTTAATGCGAGAACGATACCCCTCAGGTCTTTTTCCTTGAATGTGTACTTGTAAATATATACGTGTGTGTGTGCGCGCGTGTGTTTTATCTTTATTTCGCCCATTGAGAACGACCTTTTCTTCATTTCTTCGGTATCTCCCAGCGTCCGACTGTACTCTTTAAAAAAAAACTCCCTCTTCTTTTCGACGCATGCAAGTTTTTGTTTTCTTTTCGTGGATATTATCTCCGTGTTCCAACGGTGAGTTCTCATTTTCGCGCAGTCCCTGCTGCCCCCCATCATGCACCCCGGCTCGGCGATTGGTAGGTAACCGTACAGTGTACATACACATGTACGAGACGCAAAATATGGGGATATGCCTCGACCTCTTGTTCCAGTCGAACAATGGTCGTCCGTTCATTTTTTTGTTTTGTTTTTCCTCGTCCTCTATTGTCTCCATGGCTCGTTTCTCTCTTCCTTGTCCAACCACGTCTCCTATCTCTCTCTCTCTCTATTCCCTATTCTGTCTCCGTATTGCGCATCGTAGTCGCCCCCAACCCAGCCTGTTAGTTTTTTTTTTGTTTTTATCTCTCTTAAACGGTGATGGTCACTCTCCTCTAGCTCCGACCCTAATTTCGCCAGTGCGATCCATCACATCGGTCCGTGCGAGTATTTGTGCACTCTGCGCGGCCCTTATCTCTGCTTGCCACCCGTTTGCCCCCTTTTTTTTTGCTGCTCCTTTTACTGAGATTTTTCGTCCGCGTGTTCTCCGCGATATATATACCTATGAGTCACTAAATGGAATTAAATGGTCCTTACTGTACTAGAAGTGCATATCTGGTTGTTGTAGTTGAAGGCTTTACTTGCAATTATTCGGTGCTACATTCGAGTCAATTCTAGCGTATTACGTGGCAAAAAACACTACGCCGCCAACGAACCCGTCATGCCCTGCGTCCGGATATGTAGAGCATGGGTGAATTTCGTCTGTATTGTAGAAATTTTAGTAATTGGGGAACCCGTTAGCGTAAGAAACTTCTGTATAAATGTGTTAGTTTAGTAATGCTATGGTATCGCCCGTTCCATATATTCAACGTTGAAATACATTGATGGAACTTAATATTGGGATCTATGTAAAGTTAAAAACAGGTTAGGCAAGAACTGCATTGTTAATGTGGAACTTTAACTCAAAATATTTAAAGCGCTAATGCGAAAAAGCTCTTATCGGTACTGCGTTTATCGGGGATTGGATGTTACTTAATAGTAATAGTAATGAACATCGCATTCAGCAGATGATTATAGGTGGATGAACCGTTTATTTTTTCTCCTTTTGATGCCTTTAACTGCTTTTTCAAAGACTATCATTTATTCGCGCGTCGACTGACTTCCGATCAGTTTTAAAGTTTTGGGGAATCTACATCACATGCTGGAAATGCTGTGGGCAGTTGTTAGAACGTCGGGAGTACGCCTGGGGTCCAATTATGGTCAGTCTATTTAAGTGATAGGCGATATGTCAGCTTTCTGACTCATCGGATTTGGAATGAAGGCACAGAATCGCGTCGGGTCTGAGGCCTGTGTAATTATACATGTGACTTTATCTCTCCTTTGTGCGAGAGTGAGGGACACTCATCGCCAAGTGTTGGGCTGGGTCGGCCGCCGATTTCGGGTTCCGCTCACGTCTTTCTCCCTCTCGAATCGGCCCTTTGTCCCTTTCCTGTCGCATCTGCCTATCTTGCCTTTCTCTTCGTCCTTTCTCCGTGGGGTGAAATAGCCGGGGGAGGGTGGTTGAGTCCACGCCCAAGAAATTGTTACGGTCCTCATCCCTTGAGGGAGCGACGGGCGTGGGATATCCCATTCAAAACCCTTTAGCACACGTCCATCCGGCACCTTGTCGACCCCATGAAAACCGCCTTCGTCCTCCACCTTTCCCCATCTCACTGCTCAACCCATAATACCTCATTTCCATCCAATACCATCTCACTTCTCAGCACAGGGCATGCCGGCCTCGGTGGCACCGGGGTAACGTCACCGACTCCCAACCTAGAAGTCGCTGGTTCGAATCCCGCGTGTGTGGATCACCATCCCGAGCAATGATGTATGTCATTGTCGAACTAATCGGTTGCAAGAGAGGCCTATCTAGTCCTATAATTTTTTTAATAATAGCTAAAACTAATAGTTATAAAATTGCGTGTGATAAAGACGTTATTGTTATAATAATAAGACTACATTTTATACGCGTTTTGCCGGCCTCAATGACGGCAGGGGTAAGTCTTCGCCTGCCAAACCAGTCGCGAGTTCGAGTCCTGCCTGGATATGGTATTTATTATCATAGATAATCCCGAAAACAGCGCCATTTAGCCTTTACGTAGGGGTTTTCATAGCATTTAACCAATAAGCGCACACACATATCCATGTCGTGGATTGGGGCTACCTAAACAGGCGGGACTCGTACTCGCACCTTCGGTTTAGCAGGCGAGGATAAAACTCCGTCGCCAACGAGCCCGTCATGCCCTGCTTCCGGATATGTAGGGTATGGGTGGATTTATATATGTTGCGTCTGTATTGTAGACATTTTTGTATTTAGGGGACCCGTTAGCATCAGAGAAATTAATATTATTATTTATCCTCATCTTAACGCACTATTTCTCCTTGCGTATGCGAGTTATAACCAGTATGTTGAATTCACGCCTGTATCCATATTTTTAGTGATATTTTGATTACTATATATTTTCTCAACGTTCAGAGGGATTGTTTACGCCAAGTTCAATTTCTGCGAGGAAAAACCGCCACGAAAAGTTATTATCCGATGCAAATAATTGATATCAAATTTCATTTAGTGAGTGTAATTGATAATTTTAGTTTGTTTTAGATTTTATTCCTTGACCTAAAATTCGTATGTTTACTCACTGTACCCTTCTATTCAAAGGTTCGTTCTCGCAAGGTACCGAGAACATGAGTTCACTCACCAATTGCATTGATCTTGTCTTCTCTAAATTGGTAGGTGTTTCAAATTCAGAAGCTACCGTTGTTGCCATGAGATAATGATCATCAAAATAAAGCTGTACGGATGGTATTTGTTTTCAGTGAGATATGCCATGAATACTCAGCGTTATTTAAGCTTGCGCTGAGGCAAAAATTGTCTCCAATTAATCGAATTTTATACGCTTAGTACTATGTCTGACGACGCAGTACACCATTTTGTGTAGACGCGCGTCTCCTGGGGAGGAAAAGAAGTTTCAGTTCCAAATTTTGGTTTTAAGGTTTCCGCAGCGATTAGACGAACTAAGTATTACATTCCAATTTCGGGTGTACGTCTGCATGCTTAATATTTAACTCGACGTTTCGTCGTCGTCAGGAGGCGACGACGTTCCCAGCTGGAGGAACGAAACGTCGAGTTTAACATCAAGCACGCAGACGTACAACCGAAAATGGAAAGTCATAGTTTCAGCTCCACTTTATAAATCAGATCTTTTGTTTGCCTCTTGCCTTGATGTCTTCCTTTTCCGACTCCACTCCCACGCACCGGCCCACTACAGCTCCCTCTTCGGCTTCGTTATTCTCGCTAACGTCTTTCTCGGGGATGACGGATGATTGAGTAAAATTAATGAAAGAGACCTCTCCAGCAGGTTAAAATTCTTTTTTTTTTTTGCGCTCCTCTTCCTTTCACGGATTATTATTTTTTCTCCCTCGACCTTATCCCATTTTGCCTCGTGGATTTAATGCAGATTATTTATTTTGTTTTCTCCGCCACTGGGCGTGACGTATGGGAGTCCACGTTTGTGATCGTTCTAGTATTAATTATGAAACAAATCAACTAAAAAAAGCCGCCGACAAATTGTACGAGAAAAGCTTAAGATCGAGACAGAAGCCACATATACAGGAAGTCACAAATCAAGTACCTATTGTGTCCAAGGTGAGAGTAAAATCGCTAATTAGAATAAGGATTTAATCAATAACTTCAATCGTAACGGGTAAACATCGGAATAAGAGCTTATGAGCTTATACTGAATGGTTGTGGCTGCGTAGATTTAGTTTTTGTGTTATCTAAGAGTGGTTGCGGAAAAGTACAACAGTCTCATTAAATAGTTAGGTTTATTACCAGCTGTGTCTTCACTTGCGTGGTCATCAGTTTTTCCCACCATATACTGTGGCCTAATTTCGTGATATATATGTTTTTACTAAGTTGCCGAATCACTGTCCTCGTATGCGCGTAAAAAATAATACATGCCGTCAAAATGATTGTAATTCAATGCTTGTTAACATTTCCACCTTCTTTCTGGTCTGGTTTTCCTCATAATAGTCCCCATGTTATGGAAATTATTCATTGATTGATGTGAATTATATGTAAATATTATGTATTTAAACCTAGCTGTTGGTTCTTTGGGATAAGGGTCGTTAATGCGATTGGCAGTCTATATGGGTCATGAGGTTCATTTCCAATACTCCGTGATTCAAGCGCTTGTCTCCTAAGCAACGGATGCCAGGTCAGCGCCCTCAATATGATGAGATCTACCAGCACCCTGTAGTCTAACTAAAACTATCAGGACTAAACATGATGATTGCTGATCTATCCGTGCCTATATTATCCAAGTTGCTATATTATCCAAGAGAGATTGCTGAATAATATATTTGTCACATTAAATAATTAGGTATTTTAGGATCAATTGATCATGGATAAATGCGACAAACACCATTGGGAATTACCTTGCCATTGGTACTTATTGCATTTTACCAAAACTTCTTACGTGTGTTTTGTTTTGCAAATTTAGTTTTGCATGAGGGTTTATCAAATCGGACCACAGGTTCGTGTTTGGAAAAATATTTCTTTCCTTTTGCGAGGATTGCAGGGCGTAATATATATGAAGAGAGGAGAAAGAGAGGGACATTTGGATCCCATCGTCCGAGCTAAGTCATTTGTCAGTCAGGAGGGGTCCTCCCCTGTTTTCCCACCTTCCAACCCTTTCCTGATACGAACCACACCCCCCCCCCCGTTACCTTCCCCCAACCCTTTACAGTATCCACTCCCTCCATCATCACGCAACCCCCATTGTCTTCAAGTCCTTTCGCTAGCCCTCAGAGCCCCCCCCCCTATTCCTCTCCCCAAACCCCACCCCTTCTCCAGTGGAGGACGACGGGAGAATGGCAACAAAAGAGCGTCGCACCCCACGGTGTGTGTCAGCCACACTTCTCCCCACCCCCCCTTTCTCTCTCTCTCTTTGAAAAAATTACCCCATCCTCCGCTTTCACGTTACGTAACACGGGTCCCCTTTCTCCATGCCAACCGAGTTCAACCCCATCACCTTCCCTGACTTACTGTTTCGGGAGAGAAACGGACAAGGAGAAGGAGGGAGAAAATTGGGTACATGAGCCCAAGAAGGGGCTGAGGGTTTCCTGGAAAATGCTGGAGGGTTTTACCTGCTCTAAGGTTTTCAGGGGTTGTACTCCAGGTCAAGTTGGAGAAAACTTTCGTTTTGGTAGCTAACTCCGCGATCATTTTTTGTTTAGGTGGGAACTTCCTCGGGTTAACCAAAATTTTCTCTTCCTCTTATGGCTTCCCCTTCCACGTTACGGATCAGAATCCTTTATTCTGCCTATTCAATCCAGTTCAACTAACTCCGACACAAACAGCATACAGACTTTTTCTGTACTTTACTTTAGCTCAGCTCACTCAGCTCCCCCTCTGAGTCAAATGCCCAATTTTCTTTCTCTATTTCCTCATCTGTTTCCCCTGACATGGAAAAAGTCTGGATGCTATTTTTGTCGGAGTTAGTTGAACTGAAGTTGTCCTCCAGGTGAAATTTTTGAACACTAACGTTTCGGAGGCTAGACTCCGCCATCGTTCTTAGAGTGAAAACTTCACCCCGATACCCCAACCTTTGACTCCATCATATGAAGTAACTAAGTATACCCCTACCCTTTCCGTGGCATGAATACCTGATTCCCACTAAGCTTAAGATAGCTAAAACAAAAACACTATACGTATAAAATCGTATCCGGCTCGATTTTGTGGAAGTTCTTTATATCCATGATAAAGGGCTTGAACGTATATTGAAATATTGACAAAGGGCTTAAACTAGATTTTATGGAAAAATTCGAAATAGGGAAGTGCACTAATTTTTTTTTATTGCTGAATTTGAAAGTTTAGCCTAAAAAAGAAACATTTGTATAGTCACTTTTATTTTCTGCATCTGGGGTATGCACTTTAAAACGTTTTGAAAGTCGGAAAATTTCATGTTGCGCTGAAACACAGTGCCTCCATCTTGATTGAGATGTGACGTCACAAGGCAGTAGTCACCAGTGGAGTATCGCTGAATTCCGTCGCCTTCTTTAGCGCGGCGAGAGTTTCCGGGAATCGGTGGAGTTTGCTTCCTAAAAATGTCGTCTAGTACCGAAAACATGAATTCAAAATAGAATTATAAATGATTTTTTGTTCCAAATTTCATCTCGACGTCGAAACAAAAGCCTGGAGAAGATATTCATTCCCGTGCCTTAAGCACAAGCTATACGGAATAAATGGTTCAAGGCTGCTCCTGACTCTTACCTATCGATGATATTCTGTTTTGAAGATCATTTGAAGGTATTGTAAGATCAAATTGATATTTATATTATAATAATTTACTTAATAGGTGTCTCAGTCACATCAGAAAGTGTGTTGAGTCAAAATATAGCATCTTCCGCGTAGACCTACGTAATTTATAAACTGAAAGTAGTTTGGTTAAAGAATTATGGCGCGACTGTTTTTTTACACGACCGGGCAAAATGCGTACTTTTCCCATGATATGTGCATATATGATAACAAACTATTTTTGTTAAAGTTAATCTTTATTTGTTGAAATTAGTACATTTATAGGTGATACAGATATAAAGGTACACGGCAGGTCGCGCGGCGTAATTTGTACTCCACTGGTGACGGGTTCATCTTGCTGATCCAAAAAATTAGCTACAATACCTCGAACTTTGAAAACTCGCAATATAGGCAGTCAAAGTACATTGTAAGAATACACGAGACCATTATAGCCCAGAATGTACGTACAATGTCGAAATCCTTGGTTTTAAAAGATTGACGTATTTTATACGCCAGCGCGCCCGGTCCAGGGTTATCAACTTTTATTTCATCCTATTTGTTAGTTGAAATTATAATTCAGAATGGTTCTTTTAGCACTGCTACTGAGGTAAACTGGTAGGTACTGAGTACAAGGTACTGAGGTATGTACTGAGTAAGTAAACTCCCTTTGGAGTAATGTGAATTACAAGTGTTCGAGATATATGGCATTTTATATTCGCTTTGTGTTCTTATTAATTATGCCTGTACGCATATTGTTGCTTGCCGCGAGCCTTTAATGGTATGTGCTCTTGCAAGAGTGGTTTAAATTTTTAATGTGGAAGTTGGTCAGTATAAGCAAAGAAAAAATTAACATTTTAGCGCACACCAACCCTTGTAGTCATCGTATCTCTGCGTTTGTAATGACACTGCTAAAATACCTAAACGCCATAATGATGATAAAAAAATTGTCTTATGTCAATGATTTCTGCAATTATAATTAATGATAAACTTGATGCCGTATGATCACAATGAAGACAACAAAAAATAATGCCATGACGCAGTCTTGAACCACGGTCCTTCGAGTGAGATCTATCCTATCAAACGTGCACGCTACCACTACCCCAACCGACCCATTAAGAAGTAGTAGACATTTTAAATTTATACATATAACTTGTAAAAAGTAACGCATGAAAATTAATTAATTACAGCCTAACTAACGCCCTAATTGAAAAAGATGGAGCAAGGTACGCGGTCTCCCCTTGTTAGCCTTAACGTCTCGCATTTCTATGGAGCGTTGAACCTGTCCTCCTTATTCAGTAACCATAAATACATCAAAGTTTGGTATACCATTTATAAATCGTTGGAATTTTCCTTCTCCCAACCAAGATTATATTTTCTTGAACCCATCCTGGACAGCGAACCATTGCAACAACCAGCCAGCTCGGAAATAAGGCTAACATCCCATGATTCTAGTTGCGAAGGGCGAACGTTCTGGCCGGCGTGAATACATACGCAACGAATAAATCTTGCAGCAAACGTCTGAAATAGGTTTATTAGTTTGACTCGGTTCTTACAAAAAAAGTTTTGGCATGATAAACGGCATTGTGTCAAAATATACCCAGCGAAAAATAAATGCCATCATGCATTTATTAAAGATTCAATGTGCTATTCGTACTACTCTTTCCAAACTTGAAGTTGACACGTAAATGAATATTAATGTATTACGCAATGATGAAGTCGTTTACTCAAAAGAGAAGCAGCCACATATATATTCTGAAGATATTTTATGACAGCAAAAAACGGATACCCTCAAATTCTGTAATTTTTCTATGCAATAATAGTGGTAGAACTAAACGGTGTAGAAGCTGCCTTCTGCTACTGCCTTGTGACGTCACGGCCAATATTCAACATGGACACCCGTTTTCGCGGCCTTTGAATTTTTCCATATTTCAGACGGTCATCTCGAATAAAGTATTCACTATTAGGATTTAAACTGTGGTTTTACGACATTATGTTATTCTAAACTCTAATTTAAAAAATGTGTTTGGTGCATTTGAAACACTAGTGCACTTCCCTATTGCCAATAGCACGGATGGACTTTGTAATGATGTTTTATTTTGTACTGACTCTCCTTTGTTAAAATGCATCCCCATGACGTCAAAACCGAGACCTTCACTCCGATCCACTCGATGTATGTTTTCGTCCTTCACTCACTTTTTCACCAAAACAGTTTCCCCTCCCACTCCCCCACACCTAATTCCATATGCCCCCACCTCCTACCTTGGCCTGGGTATATATACCGAGAGTACACTAGATTTTTCACCTTGAAAATGACACGTGTTGAAACCATGGTCGGTTGCTGAGTTGTGACATTAAAAGTGTGGAAATTACCATTGTGTTCTTCTTTTTATCATGGATAAAAACACCATACCCTGATCTCCAGTGTGAGAGAAGTAGAGTTTCCAAGTGGGCTTCCGCGGAGATAATGACGATAGGCAGAGATTCTTCCGGGTTTCTTTACGCGTTTATTCATTTTAGTGGACAATATGTTGCCAAAATTTCACGGATTTGCTCTCAGGGCAGGTTTGAGAACGCTTAAGTTTTCTCGTTTGGCTTCAGTATTTCCTCTGGGTGGACACCATGTCATAAAGACGATGTACCCTGATGCGGGAGCTTAAATAATTTGGAAGCGTTCGAGGTGTTGGAGAAGGCGTGATTGAGAGAAAGTCAAAGGAATTTAATGGAGTGCCTACACTAGCCTTTTCAATGGTTTCTCTCTAAGGACGAATGTGTAGTGTGTAATCAGCCGCGAAGTTGTTGTTCTCAAACCCTTTGATCATAAATGCCTCAGAAATGCCCATACGTTCCTTTCACCGCTGTGGCCTTTGATCCGAACATCAGATGGTAAATTTAACAGTAGTGACCGTAACCATGTAGAATTTCTCTATGTTGACGCACTAAAGGACGCGAAGAACAATTCATAGGTAGACAAAAAGTAAATATTATTCATTATTTTGGTCTCCTTTCATTGCAGTATCCTTACCGATACATTTTGTAATCATGGTTTTTACTTGATTTTTCTATGGATTGGCATCGTTAATCTGGTCCTTTTGATAAGTTTCTACAGCCAACTACAGAGCCTTTCATTTTGATACCCCCTTTTTGTAAATGTGTTGAATTTTTTCAGCATCATTGTTATTTTTCTATATTATTTTTACACTGGTTGTCATCATATTTACATAATTAATTTTTTAACGTAACCCAGCCTAAGTGCTCTTTTTGGTGTTAAATAAATAAATAAGCCATCATCTGGTGGATTTCTTTTAACGTAGTAATATTATTGACAGTGCATCTGCATATTTAATCGCACGCCAAGTATTCTATGATCATTGCTAATTTTTTTTCTGCGTAGTATAAATGCGGAAGGTAAGAAAGAAATTAGCACTCTGTTGAAGCGAATCGAGTATAATCGTATGTAGGCCGAATGAGACCACGGCATTAACTTCTCAGTATCAACCGACTTCGGGAGCAGTTCGTTTCAGTTGAGGTCGGAGTTTCAAACCAGGACACGTAAGCGAGACAGTGGAGAATGGGGTTTTATTTTGAGGTAAGAAGCCAGCTTGGAATAACTGTCTGAGAATCTTCAAAGTTTTGGAGGAGGGACAAAGGAAGGTGTAATTGAAAGGAGGAAATGAAACGGGGAGGAAAGAGAAAAGAGAAGAAGGACAAGGAGAAGGAGAACGGAGGAAATAAGACAGGTTGGAAGCGGAAAATGAGAAACGCAGGGGTGTGGAGTCTTCTTTGAAATTGAGGAAAGAAGGACCTGGGTGGCCGGAATGGGAGAGGAGAGAGAGACATTGCTACCTTGAGCGCTTCTCCGCAAAAAAAATGATAAAAAGTAATTAGCGAGTGGGAGAGGAGAGGAATGGAAAAAACGAGCGGAGAATATGAGAATTTGCGAGGGAAGGGTGCAGCAGAATGGGTGGGGTGGTGCATGGAGGGAGAGGGAACTCCGTTTGCTTTCTCTCGTCGCCAGATCGAAGGGGCAGCCACCTTTCCTCGCGTCGATGTTACATGCATATGCCTCTCTCCTGATTTTCTCGAACGACATATCCTAAGTTTACCGTCCTACTATGGTTGACTTGATCACGAGAAAAAAATAAAAGAAATTTATAACTTCTGAACTTAACTCTCAACTTTTCTATTCGCTCCTCACCAGTCGCGGATCCAGGATAGCGACAAGGGGGGGCTAAGTGGGGGCTAAAATTCCGGCATTAGTGGGGGTCGGAAAAAATTACTGAAATTCTATCTAGAGTAAATTGGATTCCCAAGGGTGGGGGGGGGGTGATATAACCCCATAGATCCGCCACTGCTCGTAACCAAACGTCAATAAATTGGTGTCGCAGTGAGTGTGTTAACCCATTCCATTCAAGATAATGTGTTCACTCCATACATCGTTTCACTCCTTATCAATATCTTTGCAATTCATTAATTTAATCTTCAGAAAAGGTCTTATGTCAACAATTATTTCATAATGGTGAATAGTATCTTTGCTTAATTTATTTCTTGACTCGTATCAATATCGCCGAGCATTTTTCCTCCAACTTACAGCTCCCTTAATACATTTGTTCCTTCTACTCTAGTTTCCTTATTTTTTATCGAAGCTCTTTAGAACGTCATGACGCCAACAGGAAGTTTCTGTACCTATTTAAGTTCGGTAATTCGGTTAAGAGATATTAGAACGTAATGGAAAGCTATGTCAAATCAATCTTACGGTTGTTGACTTATGATGATTACAGAACTCTAACATACCCTTGAGCGACGTAGAGGGTAAAATAATATTTTCTTTCGAATTTATTTTGCGATTGCGAGATATACTAGCAATGATATTGCGAATATTTGCGGAACCTGGCATTTTATTTAACTCGTTTCGCAATTGCGACGTTTACATGTCATAATCAAGAGACAGCCCTTGATAATGACGTGTAAACGTTGAAATTGGTCGAGAAAATAAAATAGAGCTGAAAATTACTACAGCCGTTTGTATCTCATTAATATAATTTCCAAAAAAGTGAACTCGTCAACAATCGATCTGACTCGTTCCGATTTGAATTTCGGGTAAGCCTAACAATGCCCTTTCTCCACCGTGAGGGAACCAGCCTTACGGCACATCCGACAGCTCTGAGGTCTGCCGGAGAGTTTGAGCGCCAACGGAGACGTCGAGAGGGGAGGGATCGGGTGGGAATGCACTGGAAGCGAGATAAACGGAAGAGGTGCACACATGAATAGGATATGGCAGGGGTGGGTTGACGCCACTGAGAAAAGGGGATAAGCAATGGGAAGGGTGAGAGGCAGAGTCCTCTGGATGGCAGTTCTCCACACTACTCCCTCGTAGGGTTGAGTCGTCGCATACATTTTCACTATGAAATTAGAGAACACCGCCATATTTGTTTCTATGTTTACACAGAGTGTTATGGGGGAAGGTGAGATTAACGTTGTTTTTTCACAAATAAGCGATTCCGATCGAATTTCGTGTGATCATAAATTATATTCAATTCCGCCTTGACGTGGTGGAAACATTTTACCAATAATTTATATTTTATAATTTATTATTTATAATACAGATTAAACGCGCATCACTCAAGTTTTGATTCTTTTCAAGGGACTTTCCAAACCATTGTGATTTATATCTTCTGTAAACAAAGAAAATCCTGCAGAGCGGCTGCGTGCCACCTTTACTTTTAAACGGTAAACAAGATGTTTGAAGAACAAAAATGGCGGAATGAGGCGACTCAACTTTATGGTGTATTTATCTACATCGGTGGTGTCACTGGTGAACAAAAGGCATTATAATCAATGACATTTTTGCCAATTTTGGTGCCTCAAAATTTCTAATGTATACATTCGTTACCAAGAAAAAAAATCAATATTGATCTAAAAAAATACATTTAAAAATAAGCAGATATAACTTGTAAGAAAAAAAACACAGAGTATTATTTTATTTTTGATAAAAGTCGAAGAAAGTGCGTTCCGGCACTGCTAATTTTGTCATGACACCAGTGATCTACATGTGATACCCTGCGCGCCACCTCTTGGGTGTTTGGCTGGCGGAATCCGGAGGACTCCGGAGAGGGAGGAAGGGAATCTGAGCGATGATAAGGGAGGGGTTGCTCTCGAGATGGGACATGCAGGTAGTAGTCGTCCCGATGTAGATTAAGGGAGGCTGGTGGAGGAGGAGAGGCGCGTATTGTGTCAGGGAGCGTGTTATAGGCAAGAGCAAGCAAGCGGCGGCGGAGAAGGAGGAGGTCGACCAAGTGGCTCTTCCTCCTTTATTTGTGCGGAATTGAGATCCCAGCGGAGTAGTCTCCCGACGACGCCCCCGTGCAGGGTTCTAGTCCTCAAGCAGGGGGCGCGCAATCTGCGATAAAAGGGGGTGGGTGTGCCTCCCTTTCGATCGATCCGCATTCGGCGCAAGGGCATAACTTAAGGTCGTAATAAGGTGGAATTTGGGCGGGTGAGCATCTTGAGGAGGGCGTTAAGAGGAGGTAGACTCGAAGAGGCGACTGCGTAATCCAAAGCAAATACTTTTCCATTAAAATCCGAGTGTGCAAGCGTGATGGAGTGGAATTTTCAATATTGAAATGAACACTTGCAATTTTCCACGGTGATGAAGAATGGAGAAGGTGAAGTGGGCGGAGCGGAGGAGGAACGACGAAGTGCTGGGCATGGTGGATGAGGAAAGGCGGCTTTTTCATTAGGTACGGAGGAAAAAGAAGGTATGGAGGTAGTACGTATGGATAGAGCGAGTACTTAGCGCGGAGGGGATGTTGAAAACGGTGTTGGAGGGTATAATGTTAGGTAAATGATGGAGAGGAAGGAAAAGAATTGTGTTTTTAGAATTGGCGACTTTTGAAGCTCATTTAAGTGCGCGGTGGGTGACAACGCATTAAGAGGGCGACTTGAGGATCCTATTTTGTAATGTTCTTGCATCGGTAGCTCCGTTTCTTATAACCCTCGCGATTTGACTTCGTTTTTAGCATCCATTTCCTAATTGCTCAGAAAGTTACGTGGTGACTACGTTTTATTTTTACCATGATTTTCGTGATAATATCAACAGTAGTATTTCGTGGTAATGACATATATTGTAACAGTTTTTCCTTAGCTTGGAGAATGACGGAAATGAGAGCCTGTGTAAAAATATGGATTTTCACATGCAATGGATGTAATTTGTGTATAGATCAAATAGATGTAACTCGAGCAGCCTATTTGTGGCCGCAACTCAATAAGGTGCAGTTGAAAGAAATGAAATTTTATGAAAATGACATATCCTAGACGTATCAATGCATTGGTTAACATTCATATGCCAGATACGCAATGTAATGCTGTCCTTAATTGACTTCGACTCGGCCTTACAATTTAGACAAATCTTTGACGTAGGCTATATTTGCTTGGGATATGTAGTCGAAAAATTTAACTTTACCCATCCAGAACTAGCTTCTTACTATGATATTATACAAAGAAAAGACACTGTACCTTAGCAAGGAGTAAGACTGTCCTTAAGGAGTAGACGTAACGATTTAATTTTTTTTACCGTTACTTTATCTGTTCTAATTTTATTCAGACAAGAGTTGGAGTTCCGATTCATTTGTTCTTGCAGAAACTTACGGTTTGTAAAACGTCTTTTTATGGAAGGAAATTATGGGAACCTTTGCTCTAAGGAAACTGGATGAAATTTGGAATAAAAGTTAAAAAAAAAAGTCTCCGCGTGAGACGGTCCCGTTGGGGTAAGGGAGATAAGAGCTCGGAGTCGGTCGTTGGTTGCATTACTTTCCCCGTCCCGGCATTCGATTTACGTTCCGGGCTTAAGGCAGGCTTATTTTCTGTTTTTTTTTTACAATTCTTTTGTGAGAAGAGGGAAAAAAACCTAATGGAATCCTTACATTTCGCTCTCACATCTTGTATCGTTCTTCCGCCGAACGGAGAACAGGGTAAAAAAAAGTGTGTTCAATTCGCATCACAATGAGACTTTTTCTTCTCGATTCCAATTCTCGCCCTGTACCTACGGATTCCCTCTCTCTCTGAACTCTCGCAGATTAGGATTATGGCACGATGGAACTTGCAGCGTGGCGGTCTATGGTATTAGGAACGGCATGCGTCCCTTTCTATGTGGTGGTATTCCCTACTGTGGGGCCTGCCCGGCCTCGTAGCTCATCTGCATCTGCGCGGAATTGCTACAGTAGAGTGAAATGGGCGGCGGGTGCCCAGGAGACTAATTTGTCGCTAGACGTGGCGTGTGTTTCGTTGCAGGTTACGGGTGTATGCTTGGGACCTGAACTGGAATCGTCATGCTCTTTGGAGCAGAAACGTGGACCTTTAGGAAAGAGTTAGAGATTGGACTCAAAGTCTGAGTGTGAAAGTAAATGGAAAGGATCTGCAGAAGATGAGAAAAAGGAAGAAGTGAGTGTTCGACTCGTTTGTCGAGATAGGGAAAAGTTTCAGGGGGATAAGAGTGAGACATAGTTTCTGTTGTAGGAAGGGGAGTAAGTGAAGATTGAAATCGTGTAAGAAGCCATTCTTTCTGGAGGTAATATAGACAATTCTGTTTCCAACGAAACATAACAGTGCTGGAGTGTCGCGGCCACTTTGGTGGTTCAACTATTTACAATATTACAATTCTTGGTTCGTAAGTTCTCTGTCAATACGTGGATTGTGAAATAGCGTGTGATTTCGTCGTGTTTTCTCGCAAGAATCACGTGTATTAACATCTTTAAAACACGGTTATTAAAGTCGTAATAAAATTTAAAGTTATCATAGGTAATATTTCCGGCCTAATTTATCGAGTTTCTTTTGTTGAAAAGGTTTATATTGTGTTATCAATTATTTCTTCCTTTACTCACGCAAGAAAATTTTCACGTAGTAGGAAGGTAAAAATGGAGAGCTGCAGTATAGCAGGATCTAAGGATTGCATTACTATAAACTAATTCATAATTTTGAGTCGATTTGGCACTTGGGAAGGTAATTTTTACCTGTGGCCAAGATTAAATTGGCTTAAATAAGATTTGGTGCTTATCCGGCGAATAATGTGGGTAAGCTTTACTTGGGATTCCTACCGGTTTAAATACTCCATTTTGCTGCTTTGTCTGCCTTTAGGATGAGCCCCGAGTCAGAGCGCGAAACGTCAGCAGAAATATGGTGTATTTAAACCGATTGGAAACCCGAAAAAAGAGTACCCGCGCTAAATTAGGCTCATTGCATGCCGCCTTACGGTCTGCAAGTGTCTCTATTTTCCCTCAAAATCCTCAAAAGGTACGGCGAGGAAAAGGATTTCGTAGGTTCGGGAGATGCAGTTGGAGGAGAAAGGAATAATCGCTGAGTATACATAAGCCAAGGGGTACAAGTCTCTGTTCTGTGGTGACATCGAGTGGAAAATCAATCGCATTACCAAATATCTAATTGATCTCGTTTGTTTACTTTACCTTATTTCTATACCTAACTATTAAAAAAAAAAGGAAATCACTTGTACCCTTTGGCTTCTAACCCACTCACATATGTATCAAGGGGTTACGCCCGGGCGTTAGGGAGAAGCAGGAGAAGAGATAGGCCGATGAAAGGAAGTATGTGAGGAAGGAAGTGGGTTGGCATGTCGGGAGAGAAAGGGCATCTGTGGGAAAGGGGCGAGATAATGGGGTTCCACCTCGGAGAGTCTCTTTAACTTTGGCGACCCGTCGTTTGATTGGCAGTGCACGTGATTAATAGTCAGCCGCGCATGCTCTGGCGCCCCCATCACCACGGGAATTGTTCCTCATGGGTCTCCGAAACCCCCTTCGCATGTGGAGACGGTGGCGTAGCTAGGAGTGAGGGATGAGGTTTGCATCTTATAACCCTTCACGAGAGCCGAAAGGGTTTACGGACCATGTGATGTTAAATTGAGGTTCGATCGACGAAAAATTCGTGTTTTGTATGCGTTAAAAAATTAACTGTTCTTTAGGTCGGTCAAGAATCATCTGATTGGTGCTACTCAGCTCCCAATTCAGTTCTCCATCCAGATTTTCTTTTTGCAAGTGCGTAGTTTTCTTTTTTATCCAGGACCTTACTTTGCCTTTCTTGCAATTCCCTTGACTTTCAGCGATTAGAGTAATTTATGTATTTATTGGCTGAAGTGGTATTGTATGAAACCAAAATAAAATCATGATGCCAATTTATTTAAGTTTGAAGGGATGATCATAAAACCTTTCACAAAGACGAGAAGGGTTTCGAGACCATGAGTTGTTTAATGGAGGTTCGATCGTCGAAAAAGTCGTGTTTTGTATGCATTAAAACTTATAATGTTCTTTACCGTCGCTTAAGAACCATTTTATTGGTGTTACTTAGTTCTCTATTCAATTCTCCGACCACCTTATCATTTTACAGGTACTTAGTTTTCTTTATCATCCGGGGCCTTTATTCGCTTTTCTTGACAACTTGTATTTCAGCAACTAGAGTAATTCAGGTACTTAATTGCTGAAGTGGAAGTATCTGAAAACATAAAGATCCGAATGCAAATTTATTGAAGTTGAAAAAATTTATAACTCATTAACAAGTTTTTTTTTTGTGAATGCCTATCCTCACCTCCTTGGGGATGAATGCCAAGTCAACCAAAAAACTGGTTCATATTTTTCGGCATTGATTGGCTCAGGCAATTTCCCATCTTCAACGATTGTATCCGTCAAATCTTTTCGTTGCATGAAGCGTAAGTAGTTCCTATTTCTTCTGATGGCTAATTTTTTTAAGTTTCGTCTTTTTTTCTTCTATACGGACGATAAGGCATACAAATTTCGCTTTTAAATTAAGTATGCACGATTTCATGAACAAATTTTGGAAGTGAAATTCACCTCCTTTGTCTTTCTTAGACTGGAAAATGTATCACATTCATAAACCATGTATATCCTTAAACCAATATCAAATCCATGAAATTCGTTCACTTTTATTATATTTTCAATAATTTATTCATAAACATCGCTTGGTGAGGGTGATAGTGGGAGAATTATTCCATTTCTCCTACGTCAATATTTTTCGTATTCCGACTGTGCTGCTGGTGGAAAGAGAGAGAGCCGGCATGCGGAGCGACAGTTTTCGGATACGCGACTGCCTTGCGAGTCATGCACGTTTTCCGCGAGTTTGAGAGTAAAATAGGGTGAGTGGGTGGTGCCCTTGTGCCATTTATATCCGTCCACGCGGTGCTGTCCTACGGTGTCCATTTTGTGTCGGGGCAGTTGATGGTGACAGAACATGGTGGTGGGATGGGGTGCTTTGTTTGTCCCAGGATCTGGGCGGTGCACATTCTGGAACGATATCGTATCACTGTGTCGAAATCACGGGCAAATTCTATGTACTCGAGCGTCGCGTTTAGCTCCCGACGTACGGTTGAGTCATATGCGGAGTATGATCATTTTCGCGCTGGAGATGATTTTGAATTCCTCAATGAATTGAATGGCGAGTCATGTTTATTTTCGTTTATACTCTAAACTATCGATTAAAATCACTTAATGTTATGCATATTTCCTCGTTTCACTTTTCGTACGTTCATTTTATCTTAGTAGAAGTTTTACACAATAAATCTACACATACGCGGATTTATTTTGGCAACGGTATCTCATTAACCAGCCGTAGCTCTAACTGAATCGTACTCAAAATCATAAAATTGCGGAATATACGTCAAGGAAATTCACGAAGAGAATGGAGAATTAGGAGATTCCGGTTCGTATCCTGGTGAAGGCATTTTCCTCCGAGAGAATTTCGCTTCGCAGTAGATTATTCTTCCGGTAGAATCGGAAGTTACCGCTGAAAGTAGAATCAGAAGTTACCGCTGAAAATTTCAAATTTGGGTCACTATTTTGCTGGTGAACGTTAAAAATCGGTTGAATAGGTAAGTGACTCTGGTTAAATTTCGAAATAATAGATCAAGGATATTGAGGCGGGCTAAGGTGGTTACAAGTGTCTCAAAGTATTTGAGAGGTAGCTGAGCAATCGCTGGGAACTGGGAATGGGTGTCAGACTCAATGCAGAAAGGAAAGGATGTTGAGTAGCTAATGGATGGAAATAACTAGATAATACTCAGGAAAAAGGATGGCATTCCTTGTGCCAAATAGAAAGACAGAATATTCTTCAAAGGCGCTGTTTTTTCTCTCTGTAATCATAATATCATACCCTCTCCATATTATATTAATCACCCACTCTATAATTTGTATTATGGAAGGCCAATTGATGGTGTTTTTCCATGCTCATGATCTCGATGATTTTTCTTTATTGAGTGGGTGCAAATGGCTTTGAATATTTCATTAAGTAAGGAGGAAATATTATTTAGGGTTCATGTAAAAGTATTGTGCCTTGCAGGGGTAATCATAGGATATCGATGGCTTTATTTAGTTGAAATAGTCTCTTTGTTTGTCCTTGTTGTTTGGCAAGTTTCCCTTTCCTCTTGATTTTGATTGATGATTGTTAACGGTTGACTTTGGGTTGAGGTTTCCTGATTTAATACTGGTATCGGTAAACTGTTTCCGCCCAGCTGCCCTCAAGGTGATCGCTCCAAAAGGATGTTTTCCATCAAACATCCGCAAAATGGCAGTATCTCATGTTTTTACCTAGTTCGGGCTCGGGCTCGGCATGTTTTCACCATTATCCATTAATGATTCCGCAGTCAGAGGAATTTTGTGTATTCACAACAAGGAAGAATCTGATATTCTACGTGTTACTTCAAGAGAATTAGAGGCTTCTGCTCTTTTTTTGGTTTCTCCGAGGAAAATAAAAATCGATGAATTCGCGTAAGCAAAAATTATATGCGTGTTATTGCCAGTAACAGTATTGAGTCCCTTTAAGATTACTAAAATTATCATTGATGAAGTATAGGTGACGCTGCTTGGTAAGGTAAGGGTCTAATTTTAAGATGTATAAGTGTTACGTTTTTCACAGTGGTTAATTTTATTGCAGTGCCGGGTGATAACAAAGTAAATTTCTTAAGCAAAGGTAAGGATGGTGCGGAGCTGAAAGTCAAACTAAGTAGGTGCATTTTTTTTTAAGTAATGCATTATTTGAGAACGCTCTGGTTTGCCAGTATTATGACATTCATAGGCGGATTTAAGGGGGACGGGTGCACGCACCCCCCCAGACACTTAAAAAATAGACATGATTTTTAATACGGCTATCATTACGTTCGTTTTGTTTTGTGTATTACAGGGGCATCATCATTTAATTTCGTATGAAAAACTTACATATTAAAATAAAGAGAATATTTCGTGCTGAAATTATTGCATGTTGTTTTTAATCTCAAATATGAGAAGACCGTTTGCCCATCAGAACCTTGTGCCCCCCTCAGAAAAAATCCTGGATCCGTCCTTGATAACATTCCTGTGTGGAGTGTATGCTATTGGTCGTTATAAATGGCAAGACTAGGCATAGAAGTGAGACACTAAGTGTAGGGAACATAATTGCGGTTATCTAGTGTAGAGCAACTTTCAAATCTTGTGGCGATTTTATGTTGAAATACTGTCAATTGTCATCTACTCGCTTATTTTCAGTATGCTTTCATCCCGCCATTAAATTCTGATAACTTGATGTAATTTTTATTCGCTGGAATGAAAATATTTGGTGCTCGTGAAAATATTCAAAGTATTTGTGTTATTTAATTCCATTGAGTTTTTAATACTCTTTCCTTCTTTTTTCAGGTGAGTGTGACTTGTGAATTCCCAGTGGTTCAGAATGTTCTCTACTGAAGAAGTCGTAAGTATATACAACAGAAGTTGAAAGATAAATGTGTAGCAAATGATAAGGCGTGTTTTAACAAATTTTGGTGGCTTGCGTTACTTTTATAGTAACCCTGTATTGCAACGTGGTCACCTGACCATATAAACATTTAATTTTTTGTAATTCTGCCCGGGAAATGTGTGATGATAGGAAAAACATTTAACGAGAAGTAGGAGTTGAAGGAAAAAAACTGCTTTTCCCACGTGGTGAGATATTTTTTTGTTCGACTATTGTTTCGTTTCACCTTGTAAATTCTGCGCTGTTACAGAACCATTGTTGGACAAAATAAGTATTTTTATGAAGTTGATGGTTTTAGGCGTTAATTTATGGAATTTATTCATATTGAAAGAAACACTATTTTTTTCCACATGAAATATTTATTAGATCACTACCATGGTTACCACGCTCCGCGTCATCCTCATGGACTGAGGATGACGCGGAATCATTGTGTGGAAAATTTTAATATATATATAATAAGGGGTCGTGAAGTATAAAGTTGAAATATATTTTATATGGAAAACAGATGTTAAATTTTCATTCAACAAAATAAATCTCCGTGCCTGAAAAGCAACGTTTTGATTCCTTCAACTCCTACGATAAAGGATTTCCATCAAGGAAATGAAGAAATAAAACTGTGTAAGGTTCACTATTATTTTAATATGGGCACGACCTGGGTTTCGTAACGTCATTTCTTCTTCAGGTAGAATGTGAACATCTGAATATCTAACCACGTTAATGACCCGGGTCGTGCCCATATTAAAATAATAGTGAACCTTACAAAGTTTTATTTTTTATTCCCAATATGGAGAGGTTTCACAAAGTAAAGCCTGAAGTTATCAGTTATATTTCCATCAAGTCAGGCCCGCTACTATTAGATATATTTAACAAGGTTTTCGGATTTGGAGGTAAACGCGAAATAAGATTATGTGTGGGGTTGTGGGTGCCACTTTCAAGAATGTTTACGTTTTTCGTCGAGTTGAGGATTTAATGTCCTTCGGGAAATATAAAATGAGTCACTTTATGGAGCCGTTCGTTCATGGACTCACTCACTCGCTCCCTCTCTCATTCAAAATGAGGGACACGATCAAAAGCTGAGTGGGATAAATTTGTGTGCGACTCGACAATTTTTGCGTTAAGTTCGTCGCACCCTCCTCTCTCGATCGTGTTCCGAAACCTTTTTTCGGGTTCTTTTTTATATATGTACACCCTCTTCTTTTCCAAAGCATCCTACACCTCTACCAACCTCCCCTCTCTACATGTATAGTGGAGGTAAGTAGATAGGCTCTATCCCGTATGCATCTCACGCTTCTTTCCACCCGCACACCAAACACCCAGCAAATGGCGCCACCCTCGGCCAACATTCTCTTCAGTCACATTCAAAAACACCCCCCCCCCTCCTATTCAAGCTCCCCCCAGAAATCCTCTTCACCCTTCCGACAAATACCTCCGCTCTCACACTTCACTCCCTGCCATACGTCTCTCACTATCTATCCTTACCTCACCCACTCACCCTATCTCTATCTTCTATCCCCCTTTTATCCCTCTAATATCCATCCCTCTCTTCGTATCCCCCCATCGCGGTGTACAAGGATCCGCGCGCTATCTCCTGCACCGCCGACACAACCTTCTCTCCCTCCGACTCCCTCCTCTCTTCACTGCGGTCTCAGCGGTTTCTTCAGCATCCTTCGCCGCTGACGTGTGCCGTAACGCGAATTCGTACCCGCCCGCAGTGCCTATCCCTTCTCCGTAATCCCCTCTTGCTTTCAGCCGACGTGCTAATAATTACTTGGGTGCTGTGGGAAGGGTTGAGTTTGTGAGGCCGTTAAATATTTAACCGAGGCAAATTGTTTTCCCTTTCGTGTAAAACAACTTCTTCCGCGTTACGCTTCGTCGGCTTCAGCTTATGTTTCGGTTCGTGCCCATGTCCTGCTGACGGATGCGTGTGCCCGGCATCTAACATGTGCAGTGTTTATTTGGGACGAAAATGTTAAAGGAAACTAATAGAGCGTTATTGTTCAAGTTATTGCGATCTTTGATAACGATAAATGTACTTCATAATGTTTGGTTTGGTATAAGTAACCATCGTAAAAACTCATTTTTTTCAAATTCGCCACTTTGTGTGCGTAACCCCAATTTATAACTTAGGTTTATCTTTCAAGTTCCTTCTTTATTTGGAACCTGCGGTGATGATTTAATCTGCGCAAGTAGTTTTCCCTTTGGAGTGAAAGAATCGAATCTTTGCCTCCCCCTAGATTTTAATGCATGCTCACATCTTGCTGACGGACACTTGTGTCCGGCCTCAAACATGTGTAAATGTGTGTTTAGGGACTAAATGTTAGTCAGCGGTGTGGAAGTGTCCTCAAAAGTGGTTCTAAATCTTCTTTTAATTCTTTATTTTTTGTGATATTTCATCAAGGCAATTGTGCTTTAATATCTTTGGTGTGTCACTTTAGTCTACGTTATTGGTTTGCCTTTCAAGCCCCCTGTTTGTAAAACCGGAAGTAAAGATAACGAATACGGTATACCTTTCAGATGTTGGCGTGCCCTGCGGCGTTATTTATTAAAATTGCAGAGGATATGAATTATCGAATGTATGACGTCGTGACCTTATGTAATATTAATATCCGCAGTAATTGTTGGGAAATTTTCAAGGAGTTTTTTGAATTACGTAAGATCAGAGATGAAATTTACGAAAAGATACTTCCTTCCTTAGCGCTTTTTACTCAATTACTCAGTTACTGACCCGCTGTCAATTTTGAGTCAATTCTCCAGTGATGAAAGTAATGTCATAAATGACAGTCACCAAGTTATGCCGGACTATACCTGTACACCTGCAACCAATAAATTTAAACGCCATCCCCTAATAGGTAATGACCATTTTGGAATATCTAAATACCCTGCTATTTTTATTTTTATTTCTTAGGAGAAACATCTTAGTTGGAGATTATTAATTAAGATTACTAAGCTGAAGCGAAAATACGCATAAGTTTTATTTTTGAAATGGAAGATATGATCTATTCAGGTCAAATATTAGGAATTAAGATGAAACTAGGGACACTTTTGGACAATAAAAATGGGAACTTTACTCCTTTATGTGGCGCTTATTAGGACATCCACCCCACCATAACTACTTAATGACTGCTTCACCGTAAATTGTGGGCTATTGAAGTTGGTACCATCTTTGTCACTGCGATGTTTCTAAATGAAGCATGCTTTTAATAATCTACAATGGGATTCAATTCTTCGAAATGAATTCCCGTGATAATCCGAAAACTTCGAATACAGTCAATGACGCAATTGGAGCAATGAGGGTATTAATCAAGTTTTTAAGCGGCACAGAACGGCTGCCTCTTCAGAATGCCGGGAAATGTCATTTCCGCAGGAGAGAGTATAGGTACTACGCTTCCAAAAGTTTCAAATTTTAATAAGAAACATTCTTCCCGAACTCTGAAATGAAATTTTACGGATTCTTGTATACACATTTATATCAAGCGATAAAAAGTATTCTCTTCTTCTTCGGGGAAATGAAATTCTTTCGTATATTCACGGAAACCACTTGAATCGAGTTTGCGAGTGCTTCTTTTGAGAACTCTCCGAGTTCGTTTCGAGGAGCGGCTATGATTGCATCGGACCTCTCTCCCTCAGTTCATTCATTCGGTCACGTTCGGGTCAAGGATTAAACTCCGGAAACTCGAGAGTCTTTAAAACGAAAAGAAAACGGAAATGCCAGTACTCTCTTTGTGTGTTGCTAAAGCCACTCTCATTAGACGTCCGCCAAAAAAAAATTCTAGCGCTCCTTTTTCTTTTGTTGTACTCTCCCCGAGGATGTAGACGCCTTGAATTAGAGCGAAACTGTGGACCAGATATGAGGGAATAACGGCCAGGAAACAAGTGCGTTTCTCATGAGCTGGGGCCGGCCGCCTTGGAGGATGACTTCTCTCTGGTTCGGAGGAGTCGTCGACGTCTTCTTGAGACACACTCGTTGTATCTTTTCTAATTTTTTATTAGTTCTCCTCGGCCCTGGCGTATTATGTTCAATATATCCACGTTTGAATTCTTTCCCGCGTGGCTAAATGAAATGTCGTTATAGCAACTATTTCCGTGCTTCCTGACCGATGATACAGCGGCATAATTCACAGAAATCACTAATGTTGTTTGATAACATCTAATTAACCAGAAAACATGAAATTCAAACAAAAAATAACGGCAAAGTCCCGGGAGGGAGGAGATTCGGTTTCCATTTTTGTTCGTGAATCTCATGTTAATAAGTGTGATTTAAGTTACGTGGATTACTATTTTTTTCGTGTTATTCGTGTATGTCTGGCTGAAGAATGTACCAATGCCAGAATTATAGAGCTATTTTGTAGGATATGGCTATATTAATCCTATCAATGATAAAAGTTATAGTACTCCTTTTTTGTTGTGACAAGAAATAAATGAATACCTAGAACTTGCTGCTGAAGTGAAAAATATGTGGAGAATGCAGTCCGTGAATGTGTGTCCATGCATGACGGGAATTTTGCGGAGCGAAACAATAAAGCGTCTGAGGAAACTCAAACTAGAAGGACTCCTCCAAATTGACAGAAATCCACTATCCTTGACAAATTCTATATTGTACGACAATTCGTTTCCATAGAATAATATTAAGGAAAGAGCATTGGTGAACTTGACGTGGTCAGTTTGCTGTGAACAAACCTTTTAAAACACAAGCTATGAATTGAAGAAATAATGGCAACACACGTAATTAATGTGCAATTCTTTGAAGGAACTTCTGAGGATATTAAGGGTGGTACCTTACCCGCTAGATTACTAAAAATAATAGTTGGCGGACGGTGTCCAAGAGAGTCAGGGATTCGGCCTATTCTCTCTCCCTTTCTGCGGACTACGCATTCTGCTGAAAAAATATCGTGTAAAAAAATCACCATAGGTCTGGGCGAGGGCGGAACGTTCGTTCTCGCGACCTGGTTTCCACAGTGGGTGAGTCGACCTCACTTGCACTCTCCCGTTGCCCGCGTTCCCCAGGCGCCATGGCCGGCGACACGAATCGCCCTGGACGGAGAAGATCCCGAGACCGCATACCCATATATATCCTCAACCCTCTCAACACATTCAAATGGGATAACTGTGGCCCAACTTTTCATGATTTCTTGGATACAAACCAACACATCTGATTTTAGGATTAATAAATAATGTATAAAAAGTGGTTAAAATTATTTATAGATCATGTATCATCAAATTACGGCTGTTTTTGCAAGTCTGAACTATTTCAGCGATTAGGATTTTTTTATTTGAGCCGAAGTTATCTTGAATTGGGGTAAATTTGGCCCTGTCTGATAAACATACAAATCTAATTCTAAACCATGAGTTTGAGCGATGATACCACACTCAAAATATCTCTTTGTATACTGGTTTCAAGCGTTCCTTGATTTTTATCTGTTAATTTAGTTTATTCGGATAATAATGATATTGATGATAATTTCTGCTGGGAAAAGTCATATTATATCGCCAAGTATCAATGTATTTATAACCAGTTAGTGTTCAAAATTCCATCTGTTGTATGGAACTGAAATCCAAACTTATTTTGGTGTTAAGCCAGTTCTGCTGCCTTCCGACTGATGGAAAAATTAGGTCGATAACTCATTGCGTTTGGCAAAATACAGAACTATGAATATTTTTACGACCCTGGCAATTTCATCTCCCACTCTCGCCGTGCATAATAAATACGACTGCATAATTGCATTGTAAATTAGCAGATTTTCTTCTAAGAAAGATGTAAATTGGTCCCAAAGAAAAATGAACTTAATTTACCAACTTGTAGCATCGGAAAAATGTTTATATTTCGTTTTTGCAGACGGAATGGACCAGTCGTAAGTTAAGTCTTCCCTTAAAGTAACAAACATGTAGGATGTAACTATTTTTTGCCATCTCTTTTTGCAGAGTTATTCATTTCTATCTGTTAAAAATTCAAAACTGAATAGGAAAAATTTTAAAAACGTAATGTATTTGTCCTTTATTAATGCACGGGAATATATTTTTATTGGCTTAATTGAGGCTACTGCGATGATAGCCGACGACCATTGAAAATCAACAGCTTTACAGGACGATAGAGAGTCATTTACAATCGAAATCTGTGTGGAACTATATCGATTGTTCACTAAAATCGATCATCTACAGTGATGTAGGAGTAGGGTAGATTTCCGGATTCCATCCGTGTTGTCATTTTGATGGCGACGTTTCACCTACTGTGCTGTAGGCGTCATCAGGCCAGGATGAAGTGCTAGTAAAGCTTGACTTCAACCTGATCCTAGAACGTTTACAGCCCAATAGGTGAAACGTAGCCATCAAAATGAATACGCGGATAGAACCCGGAAATCTACCCTACTGAAAACCTGAACGCCCCGAAAACCTACATCAGAAACTTCAGTGATGTAGAACCGACTAAAATTGAAAATCGATGACCGTCGACATTTTACAACCATCGATAGCTAATAGCCGCCGATTGCAGTGCTATATTTATCGATAGCAAAAGCCGATTAGTGGATTAATTGAAGCCGTTGTATTTGGGTAGACGAAATCGTCCTTAGCGCTATCCCTCTGCCAGGCACGCATCCCTTGTCACCCCTGCAAAGAGTGAGGAAGGAGGATGATAAAGAGAATGGGGAGCATTGTGCACACAAGAGGTTGGGATGACCAGAATGCGTCCTGCGATAGCGATCGCACATCCGGAGAGTGATTAAACGAATCTTAGGGGGTGAGGAGGGGTGGGGGGATGAAGGGCCACCCGTACAGATGGATGGAGCGGAGTGGGGGTGGGTAGGAGAGAGTAAGAGAGAGAGAGAGAGAGCGATGGATAGATAGGGAGAGTTGCCTGGAAGGATGGATGGAGACTGTTCTCAGTACCGATTGTCTTCGTGTCTCTGACGTCAACCGAGAGTGGCATAGGAGGGGGAGTGCGTATCTCCGGTCACTTCATAAGGTGGGAGGGTAAAACGGAAATTAGTTGGCAGGAGCGCATCCTCCGAAAAGTTTATTCGCCCCCTGGATCTGTTCCTGTTCGCTCCGTGCTATTATGTGCTGTCTATGTCAAATGTTCAGGCTTCGCTCTAGTATAAATTCAAAACCCTGGGTCGGAACAATAAAAGTTTTTGTGGGGCATAACAATGTGATTCCTTTCCCACAATCTTATGTGCTGTGTTGCCAAATACCGTTACCATCTTCTCGTCATGGGCGGAGTTTTGGGGGGAGGGGTGGCAGGGGGAGTCTTCCCCCCTAACTTAAATGGTAATTTATCCCAAATATGTACGAAACTTGTACATTCAAGTACAATGACTACAAAAAGATCAAAGAATTTAAATAAATTTTAGTCTTAGGTAATATCTAAAATGTTGTTTTCAGAGGCTATTTCAAACAAGGTTTCCAAGAACATGCAGGGGATATGGACTACCCCCGTTTCCCTTGGGATGTTCTACAGTCCTATAAACCCTCGTCAGATTTGCTGCTCCCCCCGACATAAAACTCTAAACTTCACCCATGCTTCTATAAGTTATCATGATTATATTGTGACCATAGGTTTAGAGCACCCAGAATGAGCGGGCCACCTGCTCAGTAGTAATAATAATAATTATAATCATACGTATTCATTGGGCGAGATTGTTACTAGGAGGTCCCATCTTGCGGAGGTTGACAACACATTTAGAGGCCGACTTGAGGATCCTCTTTTGTCATATTCGTGCTTATATCCATACCAGTCGGCTTGGGTTTTTCTTGAAAATAACGTTCCGTAGAGGTTGCATCGTGTCCCACTTGCTCTAAATCCCTCCTACCCTTAGGAGGAACGGGCGATGCGATGACGATTGTGTTCGGATGAGGGAGCGGAAGTATGCTTGGTGACGAGGCCCCGATAGGGATGGAAGGGGAATGAGGAAGGGACGATAAAGGAAGGGAAGAGATTGTGGAGAAGAAAGGGAGAGAATGGATGAGGACGTAACCTAATTAAAGAGCCCCAGGGCGCAAGGGGTGAAGGCGTAGCGTCCAGGCCTTTCTGTTCGGTGGGAGCGAGAGTGCGAAACCTCGGAGCCAAGTTCGACGCGGTTCGGAGACGCCTGGTTCGGCTCACGACGAGACGGAAGCGGGGTGGGGGGAGGATGGAAGGACCATTCAATTCTTCCCGCCACCCACGCCGGACGAGAGCGACTGGGGATTAAAGTACATAAGTGATTACTTTAGACTGAGCGTGAGGAAGGATAAAAGGAGGAGGGGGTGTCGGTCGGCGGTCAAATGTGACGATTTACCAGGGAATTTGGGTGTCTGGAATGCTTCAACACGCTCTCTCTCTCTGATCGAGGGTTCGATTGGGCGCGGCCAAAAGTCGCCTCCGTGACGGTTCGTGCACTCCTGGAATGTGTTTCAACGCAAGGTCGCGTCAATGGCTTTTGACTTTCGTCGCCCTTCGCCGTGAAAGTGTTGAAATAAATCCGTGTTTCGCCTGTATTTCGAAAAGGAGGTTACGGATCTATGTAATGTGGAGTAGAGGTTTTAAATTTTATTTGAAAAATAAATTGGGCACTATAGTGAGGTTATATGAGATATTTGAGATTATATGAGATATTTGAGATTATATGAGATATTTGAGATTATATGAGATATTTGATTTAGTTGCACCTGCTCCATTCACACCTCTTATGACGAAACTGATAGTTTCTGGAACGTTGGATGTTCATCGCTAAAATAAAGCACCAAAACTCTGTAACTTTCTTGGATGATTACAACGGAAAAGGAGGGCATGGATAAAGTGTATGGTAACTACTCAGATGTTGAAGGAGTAGCTCATAGCTGAACTTAATGGCGATCTTAAGGATAATGAATACAAAAGAAAAAGGATTTCAAGAAAGCAACAAATAATTTACTACTTCAGCCAATCGGAATCGGCTTATCGTGTACACTCATTCATTTGTTAGTAGTTCCGATAATAACTAACCCTGCGCTGCGGTCATTCTGCTGTTACTCTCAGAATTGGGGAATCAAGATTTATAAACGAAAAGGCAGTCTGTCACGTTGAGCTTTTTTTACCAATATAATTAGACAGTTTTCAGGGTTTGGATAGAAGGACTGATTCTCAACTTGTGCACCTGTGTATCCTGAGATTTATGCTGAAAGTGTATGTATCAGTTGATGATAAAAATTTCAAAATGTTAACCTTTGAGAATTTTATTTGAATAATCCCTCAGAAAGTGAGTTAATATACGTCCTCTTCTCTTTAACTCTGGAAGAATTCCACAATCTCTCACTGAATAATTTCGAAATTCCGTTGAAGCTCGCAAACTTTCTCGTAAATTTTTATTTTGAAGGCATTTATCATTTTGTATGCAGACAATTAAATCTACAAACTTATACCAATGTTCTCAAGTTTTATTTCAAATTAGGAGTTGATTTTCGACCATGCTTCTGTATTCAATTCCAGGGAATAGCTGTTGATCGGGTAACTTTCCTTTGTGTTGAGAATTCCCTTTTATGTTTATCGCTGATGCAGGCTCGCTTGAAATTGAATTTTCCTCTTATTAAACGTTTTTTCGGAATGTCTTTCCTTTAATTTCCGGTCTATACACGTGTAAATGCATGGCCACTTTTAATTCTTCTTAAATATTTGCTATCCAAGACCTTGTTCTTTCATTCAATTAAATGTTTCTCGATGAAATTATCTTTTTTGCTTTGTACAGAAGGAAGCTACCGTCGGTTGGATGTAAATAACTCAATCTAATCCAAAGAAATATTGATGTTGAGCTCTTTGATGTGGTCTTTGGTATATAAGCTACGTGTGCAAGAATACAGTTATTTCATTTTCTTTGAACATCTACAACGAAACTGTATTTACGTCCTGAAATGAGTATTAAATATAAGAAATAAAATTCACGCGCCGGCGTTTTTAAGATGGCTTGCTCTTGTTCAAAAACTTTTGTGTCTAAAGTCGGTGGGAAAAGGTATCATCATCAATTTTTCTGATTGCAGCATAAATAGCAATCGTCGCAAACAAACTCGCCTTGATAATGGGATTAGTGATTTGGAACGCTCTAACGCATGTCAAAATTTTCTTCATTCAGTCTTAGAATTAGGAGTTGATTTTCTGACACGTTCAGCTTTAGCCCAAATTATAATTTTCGTCTGGTAAAGCTAAATTTTGCCAGTGATGGTTTTAATTGGTTATGCATCACTATCGATCCTCCCAAAAGTAAACGTGTGCCACGGGCTACGGGCCCGATTCTCGGAATTATTTTATCCGCGTTGGAGAAAATTTCTCCTTGCCAGCCTAAATATGTGGAGGAAAAAAATTTTCAGTTTTTACCTTGCGATTTCGAGGCTTATAGGATCTTAGATTTTCATTCGCATGTGTGGTTTAATACCTAAAATTGAGCTGAGCAAATGCTTTACAATGTTGTTTATTATCACAGAATGTTAGGCTAGCACTGTTCCCTCAGCGGTGAAGCTTACTGACTGTGTATAAATATATGTTAAATTGTTATAATAAGGCTTTTATCCTTAGTATCGGAAAGAGAGCGATCAATGTTAATCGTAGTAAACGTGTAGTTGAGTGTGTGTACATGTTATTAAAAACAGTTTCAATCGGAGTCTTCTTGCCAATTTTTCCCTCGATATTCAAAGGACATCAAGTGCGATGGGTTAACCACTCTAAGTCCTGTCGAACCCTTTAAACATATTTTCACATTCATTTCTTAAATTTCGCATGATTGAATTTCTTGAGTTAGAATAGGAGAATGAACTTTCCCTACGGATTTTATGTGGGATATCGTTGAGGAAAAGTGCTAATTCTTCGAATTTTTAAACAACGTCCTCATAAATATTATGTTGTATGTGTAATGGAGTGGCTAAATTGTTTTCAGCCTCCTCCAATGATTCTATCAGACGAGTATTGCGTCAATTTGTGGAAAGGGAGAGTCATTGGTTGCTTTTCGGGGATATTTTCGTTCTTTTGTTGTTTCGAAACTGAGAAGTAGCCATTCATCACACCACACGTTGCCCCTCCTCCTCCCTGACAATGAGTTCATCCCTTTCTGAGGTATTTCCCCCTTCATTTTTTTGGGGGGGAGGGGGGAGGAGAAACATTTGATGGATGAGAAATAAAAGAATAGGCAATCGTGACGCGTGTGGAAAAAGGGAGACCGAAGACCGATGTTCTGCAATCTTTAATCCTACCAGGGTACGCCTCGATGGACTGTATGAGCTAACTCTCGAATATTACAAAAGAGAATACTCAAGTCGGCTTTGTAATGTGTTGTCACCGACCGCGCATTGGTGTACGAAAGTCGTCACTCGCGTTTCTGACGGACAAAGTGATCCGTGTGGTAAGGGGTGTTTACCGAAATTCATGCACATAATTATGTGATCCATCAGATTCTTAACTCTTCAATGCTATTCCTCGTAATTACAAACATTATACTGCAAAATATAGGGAAAAATTGGAACGCATTGGGATTTACAGAAGTCGCCACTCGCGTCGCTGACGGACAAATTGATCCGATTTTCACGGGGAAATAAGGCATAAGTAGGAGTATCAACCAAAATTTAAACTCATGATGATGTTTTTTATCAAATTCATAACTCTTCAATTCTATTCCTCGCAGTTACAAATATTATTGTGCAAAATATCGGAAAAAATGGATCGAATTGCACGCGTGACCGCTCCGCGAACACATTTTTAAAACCGATTAACACTTCTTGATCCGGCGCCTTTTACCAGCGCCATGACCTTTTGAGGCCGGCAATTTATGGGATATTTGCGGGGAAGGCACAAGTATATAATTAAACTCACACAACTCGAGAACTAATCCTGGTTTCTGATACACATTTTTATAATAAAGATATATTTTTTATTTATTTTTTGCCAGAACAATAGCTTGGTGCAAATAGTCCAAAATACTTCGTGGAGTATAGTCACTAATTACAAAAAAAAACTTAAAAATGCGTGACCAGACTGCGACCGCTGGATGTGGAAACACGTAATTTTACGTGAGCGGACCGTAATGTGTAAAAATGCGACCGAAGTGGCAACAGGAATCAGCCTTTTATGGGATGGAATTGGGCATCCTCCATGCATCCCCCTTGATTTGATGGATGGGAAATAAAAGAACAGGTAATCGTTACGCGTGTGGAAAAAGGCAAACGGAAGACCGATGCTCTGCAATCTTTAATCCTGCCAGGGTACGCCTCGACAGACTGTGTGAGCTGGCCGAACTAAAAATTTCGTCCCTCTGTGTCATTTTCGTCCTTGCGTCATCGTCGCTGGCGAGGTTCAAGCGGCCACAATTTAATTTTCCGCTTCGTTTGGCTGGTAGCAAACCGTATACATACTACGTTTCCCTTTCCTACGTCTGGGACTCGAATTATTCTCCGCCCGAATAGCTGGTTTCGCAGTCATAACTGCTCGCGCTTATTTCGCGCGGCGGGCCTCCCATGCTCTTTCCGCCGCTGCACAGTGATATTTTTCTCTTGGAAGCTTGCATGTTCAATTAACGCTGTTCCGTGCGGCTAATAGAAGTGACGTGTTCGAGCGTAACGATTGTTGTTGTGCTCCTTGCTCCTTTTAATATCCTCTTATTTCATTTCGCTTCTCCGGAAATTATAATAGTAGAAGGATAACAAATGTGTAGATCGCAAGAAGTGAATAGTATTGCGGTATCATGTATTTGCACTATATAATGATTATTACAGTCGTTTGGAATGCTTTCCAGCATAAAGGTTAATTTAAAGAAATGTAAAGACATTTTTTTCGCATTTTTCCCCTCTGTTTCATTATCAATCGATGCCTTAGATGTGTTTAGAGTTTTTTATACACTGTAGTTATTTTGCTCTCGTTCTACATGCTAAAAAAGTGAATTCGCGTACACTTTTACCAGTATATATGAATTATAGAAGAAATAGGCTGCACTATGAAGATCAGTTGACTTTATTTTATTCCAATATCCTTAGTTGAATGGTATTCTATAAGAACTTATTATTCTTTCAATTGCTTACAAAATAAAATTTTCTGCAACACGATGGTTTATTTTGAAAACTATCTTCCTGTCTTGGATATTTGGCTTCAATACATCCCCGTAAAGATCTTTAAAGCGAAATTATTTAACGTTACACAATGGTTGTAACATCTGTGCTTTGTTTAGTATTTATTTTAGAGCTTCTCTTGCATGCCGTTTGCGGTATGCTGAAGCTTTATCTCCACTTTCGTCTTTCTATAATTTACTAGATTCTCGGTCCGCTTCGTTTGTTCCGATTCGAGGCATTCATTTTAAGGGAGCATGCCTGTCATCCGACCCCTTGACTGCGTGACTATGTTTAGGCTGTTTTATTTGCGTGGCATTTTCGCTGGCCTCTCGATGTTCTAGGCGAGGTGCATTCAAGATTACATCGATTAATGGCGCCGAATATTCACATTGTATGAACGGGAGAAATAGCCCGTTCATTTCTGTCTCGTTGAATTTCTCCAATGACTGCGTGGAATTTGGTAGTTTTTTCAGGTACACGCGTTAAATGGCCCTGGAGGAGTCCATATAGAAATAGAAATACGTCGGTACTTTCCACATTTTTTTCTTCTGTTAACCAAGCTTTCAGCACTTGACTCTTACCACTGAAGTTAAGCCTGATGATGGCATAATGTGCTAAAATCTTGGCCAACGGGAGATTAAGGCAGCGGGAATTAAAAGTATTATTTATTTCCATTTTTAACTTACAATTAGTGTGATTTAAGTTCTGAAGTAATGATATAGCAATTTTGTATTTTTTTAAATTTTATTAGGCGACCTGTTTTTGTGCATTATTTCATTTTGAGCCTTAAATTAAGCATTCATTGCTTCCAAACCAGTCATTTCATGAAATAGCTGGTTAATACCTGGTGGAAAATTGCTTTTTATTTTCCGGAGGATTTTAAATGTGTACTAAATTTTTCACTTTTAATATTTTTTAAGGGTAGGTGTAGGTCGTGAAAATATAATATTATTAAAAAATATAATATATTATAAATAAAAATATGCAGGGTCGGAGGCGGTGGGGTAAAGTCCTCGCCTTTCATACAAATGGTTGCGGTATCGAGTGCCGTTTAGTTGAGTTGCTCTTCCCTGGGGCATGTATGTCAAGGATCGTAAAGTGTGATTTGTTGTAACCCCACCTATGGAAATGCCAAGAAGTGCTGTTTTCCGGGTGGCGAGTATAAATAAAAATAAAATAAAGAAATACAAAAAAGGAATATATTGAGACCGATATGTTGGAAAATATATTATATTTAGATGATGTGAAAGACAATGCACTGTCGTACGGTGGTCCCAGTCAATGGAACTGCTTAGAGGAGGCCCAATTTCATCCCATAGTAGGTTGATATCTGTTGCCACTTCGGTCGCAATTTAATTGGTTTCCAAAAATGTCCGCGGCGCAGTGATGAGTGCAATGCGATCCAATTTTTCCCAATATTTTGCAGTACAATGTTTGTAATCACGAGGAAAGTGCGAGCATTGAAAAGTTATGAATTTGATAGATCACCTTATGTTGCGTATAAATTTCGGTGAAAAACCTTAAGTACACCTTATTCCCCCGTTAAACTCTTATCAATTTGTCCGTCAGCGACGCGAGTGCCGACTTTTGAAACTCATTTAAGCGCGCGGTGGGTGACAAGACATTTAGAGGCCGACTTGAGGGTCCTCATTCGTAATGTTCGTGTTCCTAGTAAAGGCTATATCCGCGTACTACCAATTAGTTTGTCTTGCAATACGTCTCTCTAGTCCACTATATCTCCATCCCCCACTTGGGTCAAAACCGTCTCATTTTTTTTGACCGAGGTAATGCTCGTCTGGAAGGCTTATTTCTGAATAAAAATTCGACGAGACGCGACGTCCGGCTGGGTTCCGCGAAAGATTAGTCCAAAGGTTTCCTCGACCCCTCGAAAATATTCGCTCCGCGATGTGCAGCTGCCGGCAATTTCGCCCAATCACGGAGTGTGCCACAATCGCGGAAGCGCAAATGTGTGTTTTAGCATTTTTTTGGGGTGGGTTAAGACTTCCTCTTTCCATACGTCCATTGCTACTTGCTCACTCACACACACTAAAATTCGAAGTGGTTGCACGTCCTCGTCAGCCAGACTGCTCCCTTCATTTTATTACGGCCTTTAGTTCTCGGCTGGACGAGGGAAATGATGAGAAGACATTTTGCGTTCCTCTTCCCCCCTAACCCCAAGGGAGGAGTGTGGTACAGCTGCTCTTTTTCGCGATCATCCTCTCCTCGGTCGTCTGCGACTTAAGCCCATTAGCGAATGGTGTGGGGCGTGGAGAAAGACGGAGGGAGAAAGGGAGGTGGGCTGTTAGTGGGGGGAAGGGTATGTCTCGTGTATGTCTGGGTGCTACAAACGTGGTGTTATATGGTCGAGCGAAGCCATGGCCTTTCGATAAGCATTGATGGATGACCACTGATTGGCATTTAATACTTGGAAAAGTTATTTAGTGCCGCCGCAAAATGAGACGAGTACTTGCTCAAATTAAGAAAAATGTATATTTCGGAAGAATGATGGGAGTCAGATTTTGGAAGTTAAATGTTAAAAGTAGGCTTTAGTAAATCCATTTTGGCTTAATATTGATGCTTGGAGTGTTGATGGAATATTGATGCATGTCTTCAGGGTTTATACTGGTCAGGGAAATAAAAATTTCGGCACACTAAGTTCCTCTGAAGTTAAGTGAGGACATAATATGCGGAACTCTTTGCCAGCGAAATAGTAAAACAACGGAAGTTGTAACTATCACTATTTATATTTATAACATGATATGAGTTAATCAGAGGCATGGAGACCGTTGGCAACACTGTAATAGACAGAAAATTGAAAAGTTCGTGTTTCGGCAATTATTCCTAGGGTTTCAGACGATTTTAGAAGGGTCTATTTAGTGATTTTTTTGTCGTATCTTGTCTCGTTCACCCCAAAAACTTGTATGAATCACTCTATCTACTTAGACTTCTCCATCACTTAGCGATATTGGATACAGCCAGTTAATTTCGAGACGGGAATTAAGAAAGAAAATATGTACATTTCGGAAGAACGATCGGTTGGTAATTTTGGACGGTAAATTTTAAAAGTAGCCTTTAGTAAATCCATTTTGACTTAATATTGATGCATGGAGTATTGATGAAATATTGATGCATTGAGTATTGATGAAATGCTGATGCATGGAGTGATGTGATGCGTGAAGTGAAAAGATTTCAATACCTGCAACCGTGTAGACTCATCGATACTTCACTACGCTTTCTTTCCAAGGGGCCTAAGTCACCGTTTTAGTTCATTCCCCGGGAGCATTCGTGCACTTCAAAAGTGCCGTAGGATGGAGCGATATGGTGTGTTTGAAGTTGGAGTAGTTTAAACGCTTTGATGAACTTCTGGACTTTCTTATAGCGTCCTTATACGAGGAAAACATTTGAAGATTGGATATCTACTTGAATGTCTACAATGTATATAATGGGAAGATTGGATGTCTACACCCCTTAGAACGTAACTCTGAGCCCGTTTTCTTGCACACTTGGGACATGTATCTGTTCTTACGGAACAATTAAAAGGCTAATTAGTCGATAAAATCATTATCACTGCCAAAGGATATGGGAAGGCCCTATTTTAAAAATAACTTGGGGATTATTTCTTTTTGTTGAAGTTAAAAAGATTATGCAATATCCTTTTCAATGATATAATCTTCATTAAAGTATAACTTCGCACATGACCCCTTTAATTGCCATTTTTTCAGCAGGTTTTATCGGGTAATGGATAGACTGCAGAAGATAGGCAGCGTGTGGACTATAGACTTCTACTTTTTATCTCATAAAGATGCAAACTCTATCAAGCCAATCCGTTAAAGTTGACTCTGTATGAAGATGCCTAATTCGACCAATTATTTGTTAGCGTTGAGTATGAATGTTGAGTCAAAATTAATTTATTCGAGATTTGTATTCGTTAGTTTCACTGTTTTTATACGTAGTGATTTTTGGTTGTACGTCAAGAATATGCCACTTCAGGGGATAGGGTCTTATTATTATTTTGCGTCATTACGTTATGCATTACCCTGACGAGTGATTTCTGATCATTATCGGGCCACTTAAACTGCCCCTTTTGCGTGTAAACATCCAGTAATTATTTCGTCACGCTCTGCCTTGTGGAATGATCGAGTGAAGTTAAGCGCTGCTCAATGATCCAACTGGCATCCGGCAGCATGTGAACTTTTGACCTTCAGCGTAGAGGTACCTTTGTTCCGACACTATTACATTATTCAGCTGCTCATCGCTTCTACTCCGTTCACGCCGTCCTGGAATTCCTTCGCCGTACCCGAACTCCGCCACGCCTCCGCGCTCTCCTCCATTTACCATCCCATTGCGTTAATACCGGCGAAACTTTTTTAGCCCTACCAACCGAGTACATAGTTAATCAAGCATTGAAATATAAAAAAGACATTGTAATTCCACATATCGAGGGGATCGGGCTGGCGTGGTGGCTAGGGTGTTGTCTTCCCTCCTCGTGGGCTCGGGTTCAATTCCCGGCAATGGCAGAGAATTTTCAGAGAGAATTTACAGATCCCTGCTTGAATGTTGAGTGGAGGAAATTTTAAGCGCAACACTCCGTCCGTCGAATGGGACGTTAAGCCGCGGTCCCCTTGGCGCCTTTCGTTAAAAACAGGCTGATTCCGACGCCGGGTTTCTCTCCACCCTTCCATACCTACCCTTCCCTCATGGCGCAAATAAGCTGTCGATCGCCTCCTCCAAATACTATACCACCACCATCCACATATCGACCGCTCCTATTCGTAAAGTACCTACTCATAAAATGTATTTGCTCATTAAATCATTCCATACAGCCGTGACTTCATGTAATCGAATAGCATAACGAAATGTAAAAAAAATTGTAATTGAAAATGAGTATTCATTACTGTGCGACCTAGTTTACGATGTGGCTCGTAAAAAATTCCAAAAAACACAACGGTATAAGGCTGAGGTCTTCAACCTTTTTTAAAGCAAGGGCCAAAAATCGATTTCACATTGTCGGTAGGGCCACAATGCTCCACATAACTTTACCACCACATCAATAAAATAAAAAAATATAATTTCAAGGTTAGGAAAAATTTAAACTTTGCTTTTCTGCAAGCAAACTTATACTGTCGTCAAATTTTTTCGATACACGGTATCATTCTCAAGACTAATGCCTTGAAAATGTTACACTAGTGATGAGAATATTACGGTGCATCGAAACTAGTTGTTGACAATATAAGTGTCTTTGTAGAAAAGCAAAGTTGTGATTTCTTTTGGTCTAAGATGTAGATTAAGGAGTGGGGAGAGGAATTCACCATCCCTTAACTCTCATTTTAGACCTTTGTATTTTTTTGGGAATAAAAAAAAATGATTTTGTGTGACTATTTTTTTTCTCTCTCTCTCTCTCAGATGTAAATGTACGAGATGATACCGTGACACGTCAAAACCTAGATCTTGCAGTAATAAATACATCGACCGCTCCTAGCCGCTAAGTATTATCTCAAAAAATCATTCCTTACAGGCGTATCTTGAATATCTAGCCCAGAAAATTTTATCTGTAAAATTTGAGCCGTATAATCGTATCTGAAATTACTTACTTATAATGGAACACAAGAATATCTTGCCAAAATGGAGGAAATGTTAAATACTATCATATGGCTCATATTTATAGACACAATTTTTTGGTCTCGAAATTCAAGACACGCCTATAGGGAATGATTTTTTTGTGATGCAACTTTGCTAGGAGCGGTCGATACATTTATTACTGCACGAACTAGGTTTCGACGTGGCTCGTCATCAACTGGTACATTTGAAACGAAGGATACACAGTTACACTAAAATAATTTAAAAAAAGCAAAAAAACGTAACTATTTAAACTGTGGGTTAAGGGGGTAGGGGAATACCCCACCCCTTAAACCTAACCTTAGATCGTTGTGTTTTTTTATTATTAAAAAAATGATTTTATATGTGATTATTTTCACTGCCTTCGATGCAAATGTAACGATGCGAACGGTCTTAATTTAATTAATACGCATGGAATTACAAGGCTTTTTTACGTTACATCATGTTAAGTGGATTCCATGATGTGACGAAAGATCCACAGAGAAAAAAATCATCCGCCTTGACCGGGATTCGAACCCGGATCCCCCGATTTCCGGTCGAATCCCGGTCATGGCGAATGATTTTTTCTCTGTGGATCTTTCGCACGATTGTGCATTGCTGGTGACTCCCGTAAAAGTTATTACCGCGGCTAGTCCCGTTATACTTTAAACCATGATGTGACGCCCTAGACAATGAATTATATCTAATAAACTGTTCAGTAGGGTCAAGAGAAGAGTCAAGTTTCCACCCATGGACATTCTTGCTTTTCCGTGTGTTACCTGGTTGAATCTGAAGATGATTTTCAAATGAGTGTTCGCTCTTTAAAAGGAAAAATTAGTTCTCTCCCTGCGCCAAATTTAGCTTTTTGCTTTGTGTCACCTGTTCTCTTCGCCCGTGACACGAAGCGAAATTCAATTTCCGAGGTCTCGATCTCAGTCCATGAACCTCGACTGGTAAGACGCCACTCCGAATACGCAGCGAGGACGTAGGGAGCTCCCGTCGTTTTCCCTCTGATGCGCGCACAATGGAGTGGTAAATAAAATCCCGTCCCTAACTCTTCCCTCTCCACCCTAGCAGAAGGAGCCGATAAGAAAGGAGGCGAGGGAAGGACAATAAAAACGTTGGATGTGTCGCCATCATCGTCGTCAGTTAATGATATCTGGCCTCTTATTGACTTATATTTCGGTCGAAAACAGCCCTCAAGGCCTTATGTGTCGAAACTAATGAGGCTGAAAGCGACCTTATGGCATTTTTATTTTTACTGTTTGTGTTATTAATAAATATTCTACCGATTAAGGTAGGTTTCCATGGAGTACCAAAGATGTGATCTGGTATCCTCCCTTTCCTTCCAGCACTGCCTTCTTCAATGCACTATAAGGCCTTCTCAATCTATCTAAAAATCCTATTCTTTTTTTTCCCCTCCCTCGGTTACCTAACATTCTACCCTCTAACATTGTTTTCAACATCCCCTCCTCGCTAAGTACTCCCTCCATCCAAACCTTGTCTCCTCCGTATCTCATGTAAAAGCTACCTCTCCTCACCCACCATGTCCAGCACTTCGTAGTTCCTCCTCCTCTCCGTCCACTTCACCTTCTCCTTTCTTCGCCACACCTACATCTCGAATGCTTCCAGTCTTCTCTCGTTCTCATTCCTTAGTGTCCACTTTATTGTCTGTGTAAGGGAAAAATTAATCCATAGTCATGCATTGTCGTAAACTTCACTTCATGTTCCGTAACGAAGGTGATTTAGCGACATCGTAACCTAGGTCGTAATAAATTTAATAATCCTAAAAAATTGTGTTTACTTTAACATTAGGAGAGTCTTGAAGGCTGATATATTGAGGAGATTCAAAAATAAATGTTTATTGTAATAGTTGAGCAAAATGTGGGAGAAGAAAATAACCACAGTATAAAGATTGATGCTTCGAACATCGAGTCAATTTTAAGTAAATTTGATCACATGCGCATAATAAAACGTGAAGGTAATCTATAATTATTTTTAAGTTGAAAAAGATAAAGAAGAAAAATAAATGACCCCATTTAAACAATGCCCTTTTAAACCGGTGTAAAAGATGAGAACTGAAGCCTCAAGATGAAAAGTTGGAATGGCGTCATACGTAGGAATAAACCCATAAATAGTAACAAATTTTAAAATTTGAGTGCCTCCTGAGGAGAAAAAATGAAAGAGAAATTATGCAGCGTGAAGTAAGGTTTACGGAAATGCATTACTTTGGATTAATTTTCCCCTTACACGCACAGTGACGTGGACACTGAGGAAGGAGGACGAAAGAAGACTGTAGGCATTCCGGTTATACTGAAAATTTGACTCAAATTGAAAAAAAAATCATATTTATTTCTCGACTAAGTTTGGCTCCTCATGAGGTAGTGCGACCACGACAGATGGGTTTTTGAGACTCGGCAGTGTTTAACGAAGAGGGCAGGAACCCTTTTTCCCTTCCGTTTAACCTTCCCAGTGAGACGGGGGCGGGAGAGACGGAGTGTGTTTCTACGGTAATCTGTATTTTCACTTGGATGGCTTCTTCTCTCCGCGAGAGCGTACGTTATTTTTTTTCATTCCGGAGAAAAATATTCCTCCTGCGATCGATGATTCGACTGTGGGAGTTAGAAGGAAGGGGGGGGGGGTGGTTTTTACGGAGTGGGAGGAGGGTACCTTTCCCCTATCACCCCCTGCCCCACACCATTTCCCCCTTTAAAGCCATATGACGCCTCCTCCTCAACCCATGCACCCCACGTTTCTCTTTACATCCTCCACCTCCTCCTCCGTTCGCTCCGCTCGTGCCCCGTGCACTCGAAGCCTTGTCAGTATGGGACCCCAGCCATCTGATATCCGCACCTGAGAGGGGAAATATAGGAGGTGCACCCTCTGTGCTACGCACCACTTAGGTAGGTACGTACGGGGACGTCTGCGTACTAGGATCATTTTTACCGTCCTTTGGTTTAGCTGAACTGATTAACCACCCGACCTGTCCTATAATTACAACCGTTTTTGTTTTAAATTTTGTGGACTATTATAAAAATTGCTACCTCGGTGGCGATGGGGTAAAGTCCCCACCTGCTGAACCGTGGGTCGCGGGTTCGAATCCCGCCTGGGTAGGTGGTCCCTATTCAGGGCATGGATGATTGCGACGTTTGTTAATCCTCCGTTATAAAGGCCTCTATGTGCTATTTACGGGGAAGTGGTACATAAATAAATAAATAAATAAAAATTCACAATAAGATATTTAGTACCTACTTGGCTCATGTACAACTTATTGGTCTTCAAAGCATCGCTATTTTTATGCGAGCGTCTTTTTTCCGTAAAAGTTTTGCCTATTTTTAAAAATAAATATATATTCCATGGCCACTACGGTATTTCACGGGCCTAACATAATTGACCGTCAAACGTTCTGATTTATTTATATGTAAAAACTTATTGTGTTAAGAATTGCGAGTCTTAATTGGCCGAGTGTAGGTATATAAACCAATACATTTATGAATAAATGTTAAATTTTTTAAGCTTGTTCATGTATACTTCGTTGATTAGTTTTCCACGAATTGCATAGTGTACTGATAACATCTCTGTAGTGAATCGGTCATACGTTGCAATGATTTGTTCGAATAATCAATTTTTTTCGAGTGAGGTTTCGCGGAAACAACGCGATGAAAAACGAAAACTATTCATCGGCAATCAGTGTCATAAGAGTGCGTTGAAATTTTTGGAATGGTAATGGTTGGGCCAGGGAAATTTATCTTCGAAAATACATTTTTCTGTTGAAATGAAACTCCGTGACAAGAATACACGGATAGTCACCATTAAAAATAATGAGGTTGATTTGACGCTTTTCTCTACTCAATGCTCGCATATGCTAAATTTTGCATACATACGAAGTTCTTTCAAATCTTTTATCACTTTTTCTGTCTATTTCAGCCGAGGTCTTCCTTTACCGTTCTTGTCGCTCACTTTAATGACGACGATCGTCTTTATCAGAGCTATATGACTCATCAGTGGACGGTCAGATTTCGAAATTCTCTCCAAAATGGCATTTACTTCGATTCGCTTTGCATCCACCGCATAGAGTAGTAGCTAACCCGCAGCAATTCTGTCTCTCTTTACGTTCACATTAACGTCTTTACGTTTTACCTTTCATCATGCCTCCAATCTTTCCGCCTGCACTTCAAGTGTGCCTAGTGCTCTTTGGTACTCCAAGCCTTCCCAGCAGGACTCTGTCATAGTATATCCGCACCAAAAAAAAAGGGGAAAAAATAGTCCCACTTACTTTGTGCATGTACTACCCGTCGCCAGCGTAGACACGTACGGGTATCAAGGTGGAGAGGAAGGGGGATTTTTGTATTGGAGAAGGGCACGATGCTTAGGGGGGTTGGGTCCTCCGACAATAGTTTCCGCCATCTGCCGCAAGGGTGCAGGATGTGTGTGGGTGGTCCCCGCGTAATATTACTCTTTTTCCCTCTCCCCAGCCCACCCTCGCATCCCTATCGCTTGCTTCCCTTCAGACCGCATATCCCTCCCTTTCCCTACGTTAACCTTAACTCGCCTACGCTCAAGCCATACCAGGAACCATCCTACATTTTATCCCTCACTTAACCATAGGCCTTTCTAGTTCCCCTCTAGCTCTCTTGTGCATCTCCATTATCAAACCCCTCACTGAGCCTCTTCATATCTCTCCAATGGCCCTACGTTTGCCCACTATATTCCCTCCACCCTACCACGTATTCGGTGACCACAATATCGCGTCCCATGCCCGGTATTTCCGCTCTGGTTTCGCCTGTCATTATACTGGATGTACAGTAGGCCGGCCCTTATTTTTCAGAATTTCGAAAAGTTATGTTTTCCTGGTCTCATAATGATCCAAATGAGGTTTATATTCACGTGTTAAAATTTGGTTACTTTAAAATAATGGCAACCCGTGCCCCAAGGGCCCTAAGTACTAAGGACCCTCAATTGAGTTTTTTCGGATAAAAAAAATGCTATTCCTAAGTAAAACGTAAAAGTAAAGCCCTCTAGGGCCAATTTTCTGTTGGTTTTGACCTATCTCTAAGCGTTTAGGAGATATCGTCCGTCGTAAAGCAATCCCCCCCAGGGTGCCACCCCGCACAGCGGCACCGCTGAGGTACGGCCCGCACCACTTACTACAGACTTCCCCTCCACCCCCTCCCCTCCCTCGGCAAAGACTTTGCTCCTGACGACAAGATTTACGTGCTAGTGGTACAGTATTGAATAGTTTTGTTCATCTTCTGTCATGATTAATGTTGTTAAGGCCCATAATGTCAATTTTAACTCTTCAACGCCGTATTATGTACGAGTACTGGGTACATACCCCTTAAACCTTGATTTTTTTCCGCCAAACGGCCGCGAACCATTCCAGCAGGCTTTGTTCCATAGTGCTTTTTATGTACAAAATATTATAAGCATGTGATACAATTGTGTCTATGAATTATAAAGGAATGTAGGGAATGGGCAGGGCTTCCAGTATATAGAAATATTCAAGGAAGAAGAAACGAGGCAGTCAGTTCACGGATGTAGATCACTGTGGAGAGATAGAGATACTTCTTGTCTATAGTGTGCAAAGGATAGGAAATGCTAAGTTTTTTAGGATGTAGGGGAAAAGTGGGGAAAAAATACTTTATCATGAACGTGAAGTTCATTTTAAGAATATACCAAAAAGGAAAGGTATCAATCAAGACTAAATCCAGGCATTGAACTGTTTAGAAAAGAAAGTGAAGAAATACTCGGCTCAAATTTACCTACAGTGAGAGAAGTACAGTGTGTTTTCTCTATCACCTAATTGGTTCAAAATTTATAAGACTTACAATTAGTGCGAGAAAAACCGTGAGAAATGCGTCTCATCCATAGTGCAAAACTAGAATTCCTGTTATTATGGAAAATAAGGTGATTGAAAAGTTAGAAAAATAACGCAAAGAATGGATGAACGTGCAACGACATAAAAAGAGCACGAACTACAGTGGAGATGAAGATAAGAGATTATATTTGGTAACAAGCTTGATGATTTGTTTGAAAATGCAAGGAGCAGTACCATTGAATTTTTGATGCACGAGGAGGAAAGTGCAGTTAATCTCTCGGATAAATGTGCTTGGGCTGAAGAAATAACGTTCTTACGTAAATAAAGAGGAGAACAAAATGAAGTTATTAGTGGAAATTAATATGCACTCCATTATTTGATGCGCTCATACGAGGATGGGATGAACATCCAAGAACAATTTGCAAATTATTCGGGAATTCAAGTGGGAAATAATAGTGCAGCGAGAGGGGTGAAACTAATTTAAGATTTTTAGGCAGTCACTTTGAAGAAAGAGGGCTTTCCAAATTTAATACTGAGTGTGATTTTTCATCGTAGTACAACCCTTACGCGCGGAAAGGCACTTTAATTGCCAAATATGGGATGTCAGTGAAAAATTAGAAATACAATGAATATGTATTTTATTTTGGTTAATGTAACGAAATTCATGGACAGAGTGTAAATAAATTCATCTCTTGGATTGCAAGTATTATTATGGCAATTAAATTCTTTCTAAGGTAAGCACATTTCTTCAGAGGCTAGATCTTGCCAGTGTGAGCAAAGTCTTTGCCGAGGGAGGGGAAGGGGTGGAGGGGAAGTCTGTAGTAAGTGGTGCGGGCCCTGAAAGCCCTGCCCATTCCCTTCATTCCTTTATAATTCATAGACACAATTGTATCACATGCTTATAATATTTTGTACATAAAAAGCACTATGGAACAAAGCCTGCTGGAATGGTTCGCGGCCGTTTGGCGGAAAAAAATCAAGGTTTAAGGGGTATGTACCCAGTACTCGTACATAATACGGCGTTGAAGAGTTAAAATTGACATTATGGGCCTTAACAACATTAATCATGACAGAAGATGAACAAAACTATTCAATACTGTACCACTAGCACGTAAATCTTGTCGTCAGGAGCAAAGTCTTTGCCGAGGGAGGGGAGGGGGTGGAGGGGAAGTCTGTAGTAAGTGGTGCGGGCCGTACCTCAGAGGTGCCGCTGTGCGGGGTGGCGCCCTGGGGGGGATTGCTTTACGACGGACGATATCTCCTAAACGCTTAGAGATAGGTCAAAACCAACAGAAAATTGGCCCTAGAGGGCTTTACTTTTACGTTTTACTTAGGAATAGCATTTTTTTTATCCGAAAAAACTCAATTGAGGGTCCTTAGTACTTAGGGCCCTTGGGGCACGGGTTGCCATTATTTTAAAGTAACCAAATTTCAACACGTGAATATAAACCTCATTTGGATCATTATGAGACCAGGAAAACATAACTTTTCGAAATTCTGAAAAATAAGGGCCGGCCTAATGTACAGCCATTTATTTCTAAAAGTACTGCACCGGTTAAGAAGGTTCGAAACAAATTGAATGAAATTTTACGAGAATTATTTTTTATTTTTATAATTATGTACTGTCAAGTTCCATCCAAAACAACTTAGCTATCCACGCTCTGCATTTCGGAAATTGGTTAAAACCTGAAATTATCTTCATTCAAGTGTCATGTACATGTTTTTTTTTTGCACAGGGAAAAATATTCAAGTGATATTTCGAAAATATTTTGATATTCATTGCGTATTAGTATGTTAACTGTGAAAAAACAAAGCGTAGGAAGATCATCCTACTATTTTTCTGTACCTATCATCCTACTTTTTTCGCAGATTGTAGCTGTAATTGGAGAGGGAATGCGTTAGCTCATTGACTTTCTTGCTTGGCTGTAACAGTTTTTCATCGACTAATGTTCGTTATGTTAATCCTATTATTAAATTTTAACGGCAGAGTATGTCGACTTAAAGAATAAACCTATATAGAGGAGTATCCGCCGCTGCTCTAAGGTTTCAAGAGAAAGCTATTTACATTCTTCAAACAGTTTCCTTTGTATTATAATATTACTTTTTAGCATCCTATTTTAATCCATCATCTGTGTGTAAATAGTAATAGAATTCATATAACTGTTATTCGTAATATGAATCCTAGTACTACTTTTTAACGCCGGGTGATGTCGTTAAATTAATAAAATATTTGTTATGGATGTGAACGACGACTAAAACACCTGCGTCTGAATCTCACAGCAGCAGTGCACAGTAGGCTCGACCGCGGAAAAGTTTCGTGGCGGAAGCTCCTTAACGTAGGTTTTTGTTTCCTTAAATAGAAGTTTTCCTGGAAAACAATAGACATGACGGCCGCTCGTATTAAAGAAACATGTCCTAAAGCATCATCGTGGCAATCCTTTCTTATTGGTTCGCGACAAACTTTAGAGGAGACAAAATCGAATTAGTGCGAGCGTACGAGATGACATTTTCTCCGCAAGAACGTTGTAACTCGGTTGAAAAGCGAAGAGGAATTCATCGTGGCTGGTTTATGTTAGGAGCTGAATTCATCTACTCTATTCAGGAGGACGTATCTTCCTCCAGGATTTCATTTTTCTCCTTGGTACACGTCTGACTCCCTTTATGACATTCATAAACCCTACTATACCCTTTCCCCTAGATCCAGAATGTTCTACCCTCTTTCTGATTTTACCATTTCCCCTCTCCTCAACTGACTCTATCTCATAAATCTTTGTGGGAATCGGGTTGGTGTGATGACTAGATTTTTGGCTTCCCACCCCGTGGGCTTGGGTTCATATCCCGGCGGTGGCAGAGAATTTGCAGAAACTGCTAGATCCCTGCTTGGATGTTGTGTGGGGGACATTTCCTGCGCAACACTCCGTCCGTCGGATGGGACGTTAAGCCGTGGTCCCCTTCGCGCCTTTCCTTAAGAGCGGGCTAATGCCGTCACCGGGTTTCTCTCCACCCTACCCTCCTGGCGCAAAAAAACTCAGCTGTCGGTGTCCTCCATTGATTACCATGTCGTAACTAATACCCTAGCCTTAGGTCTCCTTTTGGTAGCCAAGAGTTCTAAGCACTAGACTTTAATGAATATCGTGCTCGATTCGTTTCAAGCTGAGTCTGCCCTAAAGCCGGTTGCCATCCGCTCTCCTGTCTGTCATTCACACCATAGAATACCATGAATCTCCGTCTTGCTTCCTCTTATTACCAATCATGATGAGGACTTATTCGTTCGTTTTTCTCCTCATGAAGTGCCCCTTAATCATTCTTTTCCACACCCACAGTCACTCATCCAAAGACAGAAGCCCGTTTTCACCTTCCTTCCTGGTTATTAGCGTCATATAGGAAGTGCTCGCCAATGAGTTCCTCTATAGGCCGTTTTACGGAATTGCGCAGTTTAGAACTGGATTAATTTCTAAAATGGCGTGGAATTGCGCGAATGCATGGACGAAATTAGAACGGGCTATTTTGCCATCTCACGTTCACGCAGTCTCGCATGTGTTCTAGCAATTCACCGCTTTACCCGACGCTATTTTGACTGCGCCTTCGTACACACGTTGGATTGTGCAAGTACGTGCCCCGTGTAAAACAGCCTTAACTCTCTAAAATGAATCCTTTATGTGAAATTTCCCTTATCTTCTTCCTCCTCTAAGTTTTACCATCGCTCTCTCCATTTCTATTGCTGCCACGCGAGGATCATCCTATATGTCCGCTCTGACATCTCTACTACTCATATTCCCTTCTAATCTCGCAGCTTATTGCGCTTCCTATGACTCAAGAGAGGCGCAATATTGCTTTGCACCGATGATGATGCAGGCCCAATGTGTGTACCAATGTCTGCCCATGTTCAGCTGACTGCCGCGTCGATTTGCGTTTACGATCGAGATTGAGGAAATTTGTGTACCTTTTTGTTCTTGGTCATTTCACTTATTGCATGTGAGGGATTTTTATTTAACCCTTTAAAGATCGAAATAATTTACCAACTAATGTTTATTATTTGTTTTTAATATCCTATTTATTTGACAACAAATTAAGGTATATTATGAAAGAAAACCCGAACAAAAATTTTAAATGTGTTTTCATGCTTGTTCCCGAATAAACAGAGAAATAGGTACCTTGAAATACCATACCTTGAGAAATAAATATACACTTGACCGAAAAACTAAGTTAAACAATGTAATATGTATTGAGATTTTGAATAAATTATCATTTGCTACTGGATAACGAGTTTAGGGCAAAATATGGCATAAACCGCATACCTACTCACCACAGAGGTGGTGAAAGTAACCAATTTTGAAAATGTATAATTAACGAAAAATGTATACACAAGTCATGCAATCCACTTTTAAAAATACTACCACACTTAATTTACATAAAAAACTGTGAAAGTAATCGCAGATACGAAATATAATTTTCTTGAATTTTTATAAATCTGTTCTTCAAACAGGAACGTTGGACTGAAAACAGTTAAAAGATAAAAATCGTAGCCTAGCGATCAGAAGATGTGAAATAATTTTTCATCTCATGAATTATCGCTCGACATGAATTGTACCAACTCCCGTTAAACCACAGGGGCTCCAGTGGGAAACGGAAGGAATGTTTTTTAATTTAGGCTCCTAAATTTTACCCTATTAGCAGTCGAAAATACATCATTTCTATTATATTCTTGATAACGCATTTAAAAAAGCTAACTTAATAATAATCTATCAAATAACAATGTCTTGTACTCCTACGTTAACCTACCTTAAAATATTTGTTACGGATGGTGTGCTATTCTATCATATAGATGTCAGAGTTAAGCAATCCATCTTTTAAAAAATTGTCTCTTTTTTGTAACCGTGATGTGTACTTGATATTTAGCTCCCTTTGAATTATCTGGAATATGAATGATACCGACGCACAGGTAGAAAAAGAGACTAAACGATTGATCGCTGTCGTTGAGGAGCAAAAATTCTTATTTCTTCCGAAAAATTAGTGATTAAGGCTATGACACGGCAGTAGGAGCAATAATAATGATGACGTACGGCTTTTATTGGGGCGGAATTGAGACTATGAAATTGCCGGCGCTAGTAACGGCGGGGACTCGCCTGCCAATCTGAAGACCGCGGGTTCGAGTCCCATCTGGGTTACCTTTAGCCAAGACATGAATATCAACGACAGTCCATTCTCACATGTTGTAACCCCTTGTTGTTTTCCTGTGTCAATTTTTGTAAATCCTCCGATGTAAAGGTCAAATACTACTGTTTTCGGGGTGTTGGAAAAAAATAATAAATCACTTCTTCCAACCGAACGGGACATCCAAAACAAGTAGACATAACACGAGGAACCGTAAGCCTATTCGTTCTTCCCGTGCTTAATACGCTCTCGTCGAACCGTCGATACCTTCGTCGAAGTGGCCGCAAGATTCGATTTGCCTCCATCGCGCGTGGGTGTGCGAAATCGAATTTTGCACCACCACCACCACCGCTGCCTACCTCTGTCCTTGGGACTTAATGCTTCTCTCTCCCTTCCTCTCCTGCTAGTCTCTCCGGCACCACTCTTAACACCCCCCGCCCATCACCACCTTTCCTCTCTCACCCGTCACACCACCGCTACCACCACCAGGGGTCAGCCACCCTGGGGATTTGCCTCGGGGGATGTTCTCTCTTTCCCTTATCTCGTTCACTTCGCCGGAGTGTCTTCAACCCACCCTTCCCAACGACTCTTCCCTCCCCTGGGGCGACGGACCAGGGAGAGTCAGGGAAAAATGGCTTAAAAGCACGCCCACCCGAGATGTTGTACCCCGTAACCACCGCGGCGAACCTTGGCGAGAAGAGAGACATTAAGTAAGTTCCCGAGGACGGGATTAAGATATTCATTCCTGCCACGCCTCGGGCTGTGAAGTCTCTTCCCTCAGGGGCCCCTGCTGAGGGGCGTAAACAAACGTTGTCCCTTCCAGGATCGAGGCACGCGTCGTTTATGTTAGGTGTGGTCGCTTGTGACGGTGTGCTTTCAGAACGCCCGTGGATCGTGTTGCAAAGTGAAGATACATCTAGCTGTGGTGTATTTGAGTTTTATTATTACTTTTTGATGTTTTGGCTTTCCTATTTTTATGTCGTTGTAAACTATCAACAGAAAACCCACAATAGGGTGGTTTCCTATTTTTATTTGATTGCCTGAATCGGAAGATAATTACTCCTAGAGTACGTATTTCACGCTTTTAGATTATTAAATGACGGTATGTATCTATTTTTCGCGTTTAAATGAAAAGCGAACATTTTGAAGCGCGCGAATACGAGACGGCTAAGTGTGAATGCTGGAAAAGCCCATGTGACGTCATTCTGGTTCCTGCTGCCGCTGGATGAGGCCACCTTGGTGCGAAACTAAGAGCGTCGCTATGATGCAGGCTGCTACCAGGTAATAGAGCACCCTGGTAACAGGTAGCGTTTGGCTTAAACAAGGATTATGAATACCCTATCAAACGAAGGAAACTTTCTGACCATATGCAATTTTAATAGGTGATTATGAAGAGATGTTTCCCTGAGCTCTGTGCCACATGCATGCATTGGTAATCTCCAGTGGCGCCGACTCGATGGGGCCTGAGGGGGCCCGAGGCCCCTCAAAAATTTGTTATGGGTGTGAGGAAAAAGCAGGTCAGGCTTGTCGATTTTCCCCGGAGTGTCCAGATATTGAAATTAGAGTTATTAGGGTTCTAATGTTGATCATATGACTCGTTCAAAATGCGTAAAAAACTTAAAACTCACTATTTATAAAATTTCCCGGGGAAAGATCCCCGGTTTTGGCCCCCCCAGTATTTTTTGTAAGTCGGCATCCCTGGTAATCTCAGACGGTGTAAAACTCCTGACTACTCGTGCACAATCCAGGTCCCTGTGACGTGGAGTGGCATCGCGTGGGCGCCAATCTGGCCTTTCTTAAATGAGGTTAAAATTGACCGTTAACTTTCGTCTAAACTGAGGTTTCTAAAACTAATAATTTGTATATTATGAATACACTAATGTTGGGTAGCGAATCGCAATCGATGCCTTTCGTTTTCTTTGATGAAGGAAACTACCCTATTTCCTTCAAAGTTATTTGTTTATTCAAGGTTCATTTAAAAGTTTATTGTCGATCGTTTTTTATGCAGGTCGCACCGTGCAATGCTTAGGTAATGTATATTTGAAAAATTGCATCCGTTTCATTAAATATTTCATAATGACGCCAAATCTGCCCATAACGCATTCTTACCACTGCATATTATTCAACTTTCAACTCTCAATACACTCCTACCACTACATTTTAAATAGTGTACATTATCTACATCTACATAATACCCTGCGAGCCACCTCTAGGGTGTTTGGCAGGGGGTGATCAATCACCAGCATGCAGCATGCAATTGGACTCCATCATGCACACCACACAGTACAAAAAACGTCGCGCATACTAGCAAATTATACTACTATATGCTGTTATAAATAATAATAAAATTAAGAAACATGCATTAAGTTTTACATAGGTTGGTTGGCGACACCACAAGTCATGCAATCTATTTATGAGTTCTATCGCTGCCGTTAAAATCTCTTATCGATCGTGGAAAAAATGACATTCTGAATCTGTCTGTTCTACAATCTATCTCTCTTATTTTATTTATATGATCTGATCTTCCGTAGTATGTTGGCGTCCGTAAGATATGGTTAACTTCGATAGAAAAGACACTGCTCTTGAATTTATCTAAAAGGTTTAGTCTATTTTTCAATCTACGGTCCGACAGAGATTCCCATCCGAGTTTATCTAAGAGGTCAGTTACACTAACAAGACTATCGCAACGACCTTTATGTTCATAAATGTTTTGAGCTAAGTGAATGAATACTTTTGAACAAATTTGGATGTGTGAACTGAAGGCTCTTAAGTGTTTACGAACAAATACGGTGCTAGTTAGGCAATCGTAGAAGGGTAGAAGAGAATTGGATTTGTGGACAGAATGAAAAGGAAGAGGCATTGTTGTGAATAAAAGCGTGAAGTTGAATTTGGGGCTTGGCAAGAGACGAGGTGATTCGCATAATGCTCAGTGCAAACCTTTTTTTAACCCGTAAAATAATTTTAATGACAGTGTACTGTCCCACGGAGTGATTTATTACCGTTAATCCATCATAAAATGAAGTAAATTTCAGTTTTCCTTATTTGGGGGAACTAAAGAGAAATGTTTTGAAGCACCAACTATGAGAGCATAAAGACCTACTTTTTACAGTAATTGATCCTATGTATGTATTTTAATGTGGAATTTAATATGTTAGAATTTGCTCCTATGTATTTTTTTCTTTTTTCCGATATACTGTCTTTTATGTTAATATAAATGAATCCTTGATTTGTTCCTTAAATAGTCATATTGACACGATTTAAGGGACTTGCGAAATTTTTGGAGAATTCCACTTTTCTCATTACCTACATGGTTAACAGGAAAAGAAAAGAGTTGAAACGCGGGGACTAACGTGAAGTTACTGAGATGAAAGTAATTATGGGAGCACACAATAAGAGGAATCTTAGAAAGGATGTGAATCTGGCGATAGAAAATACAATATTAGTTCAGCGCGGATGAAGGTGATGGCAAATAAGAATTTGGGGGAGATTGCGGCGAGGTAGAAAATATGAAGAGCTTAATGGAGCCCTAATGGCGAGAAAATTGCTGATTGCGTTTGGTGAAGTAAAGGCGCGGGGAGGGAGGGGATTAAGTCTGAGGCCCTCGCTAAAACCCACCAATCGATTTTACGGCAAATCCTATATTCACACGTTTCTTCACTCTGTGAATTTTCTAATTTATAGTGCCGAAAAGAGGATTTTCTACGTAAATCCTAGCGTGTTGGAGATCATACGGGAAATAAATTGCAAATACAAGCAGTATTTATCGTAAAAAAAGTTATTAAGCCAGACTATTTAATGATTTAGAAGGGATTAAAAAAAAATTAGATGTCATTAATAAAGGGTTCTACATGATTATAACCTCCTTAACAAACGCAGCCCGCAATACTTTACTTTGGTATGCTGAAAATAAGGCATTTATACATTACGTTTTAGCTTACTTACGTGCAAGTTATGAATTGTCATAGTCGTCATAAATTTTGGGTATTTACCCGGTTACTTCTGCTGCCCTTGGAGCCATATTACGGTACTCGCATGATGTTTATACTATTCTGCAGGAAATAGTCATTTTGATGATAGATGTGGAGTCGCTGAAGCAAGTTCGTCATGATCGCACTGCATAAAAAACGAAACTGGCCGGTGCCCACTTGGTGCTTGGTGCAAATGAGAATAATAATTATTTCCCATTATCGTTTATCTTGTGCCCCAACATTGATGAGGAGGAGCTTACCTGATCGGACACAATCTATGATACTCTATTTTTTGCCAGCTGCTTCTGCATTTTACACCGGAGTTCTACTTCGTAGGTTCCATACTTAAGGGAGCAATTATGGAAGACTGCTGCGTCTCACCATACTATACCTACTCTCTACTACTGGACCTCGACATTAAATGGCTTAAGTTAGGAAGGCAAGGAAAAAATAAAGGACTCTAGTCTGATTCATCAAGCTAAGCAGTTATATTAATTGGTGCTTTGTCCTTTGCAGAAAGGGCAGAATTCACCATGCCATAGGTCTATAGGCAATTTATTTTATTTGAGAACATTCTGAATGGGAATAAAACATTGTTATTCCAACAATGGACATATTTTTCGCTCTCTCCCGGCAATGAAATTGCGTGAATAAGTATAAGTTCTCTTCAGAAATGTATTTTAGTCGAGCGCTCCATTATGCCTCTCCCTCTGGACATTTCCGCTGTTCTGTTGTTCCCTTGCTGTCCAGAGAGGTCGGGACAATAAGCCCACCTTGCGTCTCGCTGCATTGTTTTCGTACGTGGCGAGTAGTTTGTGCAGGAAGGAAGGAAGTGGCCGAGTCACGGTAAGGTGGAATCGGTAATGCGTGACCGTGTGTTTGTCAATTGCAAGGGTTGTGGAGCGGAAGGGGGGGGGGTGTCGAGGGGGAGATAGAAGTTGGGTGGTATTTAGGGCTGTTAACCCCGTGTGCGACGGGGGTCATGCGCGGGGGTCGCCAGGGTCGTCAGTCATATGCGCTTGCGGCCGATGTAATTCGTTGGTCCGCCTCGAAGGTCGAGGGCAAACCAGTCTACGGTCCCCTCAGGACCAGGAACTTGGTACATCCATCCATGACCTTGGGTGAAATCTTTCTCAATCGTTTTATATATCTCGCGATAATGTGAATATGTAAGTCTTCGTTGCCTTACCCTTAGTAGCGCCTGATAGCCACCTTGGGTATGTTTGGATGGGTTTGATTTTACTTCCTTAGGCTTCACATCTGCATTGCATTTTATGCATGGAATCCAATGAACTAATAAATATTTTTGCATGTATATGGCAACGGAACAACTTGGACAGTGTGTGCATCATTTCTATTTCTATTTCAATGGAAGTGTGCATCATTTCTACTGCTGCTGCATAGGTCGAATATAACGAATCCATCTTACCGTGATTTCTTGCGATAATTTGAATCTATAATTCTTCATTGCTTCGTATTGAATTTGAAATCCATGTCCCCACCAGTGCTCGACTTATGTTGCAGCGATAGAAAAAATGAACCCTCTATTCTAATCATTCATAGTCACATTGGTGCATGCACATATATTAGCGCATTGGTATTCATTAAATATAATGCAGATTCGTAGCCTATGGAACTCACAATCAGTCCCAGGAAAACATACCAAAGGTGGCTATCAGATGATACTGCGGGTGTTACTGGTTTAAAGTGATTTAAAGTTTTCCCTGAGGTTGGTTTACGTTGAAGGAGATTTATCCCTGTTTATCCAACATTCTCCGGATACTTCTTCTGGCTAGGTATATACTAGGGTAATAGAAATTTGAATAAGCTTTCTGACAAGATACGCCTTGTTTGGTCGTTCTGAGCATTTTTATGTGTGGTAGTGGAGAAAAGATGGTCTAGTGTATTCATTTTTGTAATATTTCTCTTGGAAAACATCTTTGCGTGACTTACTGGATTTAGGATGGGCTTTTCATGTTATTTTTAAAATTTAATTTTAACTCCAGTGGCCGCGCTCTGGTTTAAACATTCATGTCCGCCGCCATAAACGTAATGGGCAGACTATCATCTTGGAAATCTTTTTCAGGATCCGAAAATACCTCCTTCCATGTTTATCAAGGGTGACCTTACGCTTCGCGGAAAGGAATACCTGTAGCTCTATTATGTTTATACACGTACCTTGAGATGTGCTCTCGTTGTGGTTTCTGGCTTTCCTGCTTCCGTTGATAAAGAGGAAAATTTTATGAATAAAGTGATATACTGTATGTGTGTGCATAGCTGGTATTCAAATTACGTCTTTTGTTGGTGGAATATGCTTCTCTACTCGCATTCCGGGGACTGTTTATTTTCTAGCTCTTAATTCCCGTTTTTTAGCCTCTTTCACATCGTCGGAAGCTTAATTAAACTCTGTGTAGGTTGGAATTTACTCAGCCGGTGGTAGCTTGCGCTAAGGGGACATTCCTCTAGTTAAAGGACTAACGCTCTGCATATTTATTTTTTTTAGAACCGGAGAGTGCTTAGTATTGTTTTTTTTAGTTTTTTTTCCGCGGAAAAGGGGTTAGTGACAGTTACGCGGCGTTGTGGAAATTTTTTTTTCTCTGGATGCCTCTGACGCGCGGCTGTGGTTTTCTTGAATTTAATGAATATATTTTTGAGCGACAATGTTGGTTCGTGGGGTGTGAAGGTTTCGATATATATTTTTTTTTCAAATTTCACAGTGGTTGCCCGTTAGGTGTTGGAAGTAAAGTTCTAGTTCCACGTGTGGATTCTTGCGTATGTTGATTCAAGCTCGTTTCCCTTTCTGAATCTCCATATTGGTCCTTCGCTTCGACCATACCTCGAAAATGGTCTCTCTTTTCACTCGTGGGAGAATGGAGCGGGCGAATTTAAAGTTTTAAAGCGGTTTAATTAAGTGTTCAGGCTCTGGTTTGAGTCAATATCAGTCTCCATGTACCTCAATGGTATGCTTATAGACGCCTTTGCTTTGTTTGGCTGGGGTTGAGTTTACTTCCGAAGGCTTCAACCAATAGCTGCATTGTATTTTTTTTAAACAGGGTGGATAAAAATTTTCAGAAAATGTTAACCCTGGATAGTGATGCCAGTAGGAACCAAAATTAATAACGATGTTTGATCGAAAACGCACAATTTTAAACTATAGAAAAGTTTAGCCAAGCGCTCCTATGCGTCAGAGTTTGCCCTGTTTCCTGATGCTCTAGACAACTGATGACTTAGAACGCTATGTCTGCCGGAGATCGCGATGTATCCAAGGCATTGGAGTACGAATAGCTGTCCTCCCTGTTGAAATTAGGTGTATTGGCTTATTCAATATCCTCTCGCATGAGTCGGGAATAGTAATGCCTCTCTCTAGCTATGAGTCATTTTCGAAGTCCACATTGTGCGTTGGTCCTTCCTACACTTGCGCGGAAATGGCGGATAAGCGTGACTCTCTATTCTTGGTGGCCTTATGTCGTTCGTTTATTCTGCATTTCATGGCTCTTAATCAAGGGGACTGCATAGAGAAGGCCCAATTCCATCTCATATAAGGCTTATTTCTGCTGCCACCTCGGTCGCTCTTTAATCGGTTTTCAAAAATGTCCGCGGTGTGGTGATGAGTGCAATGCGATCCAATATTTTGCATTACAATGATTTAACTGCGGGGATTAGCATTGATAAGTAATGAATTTGATAGATCACATCAAAGTGTGTATAAATTTCCGTTAACATCCCTAATTATACCTTATTTACCCGTAAAACTCGGATAACTGAGTCCGTCAGCGACGCGAGTGGCGACATTTGTAACCCATTTAAATTTGCGGTGAGTGAAAACACATTTACAAGTAGAGGTCGACTTGAAGATCGTCTTTATATAAAATTCATGCGCAGAAGTTACTGATGCAGAGTGTCAGCTGTGGTTGGTGGAACATTTCCCCTCAAGGTCATGGCGATATTAACCCATTAATCCCCAGCGTTGCGTTAACGCAACATTATTGAATCCTAATTCTCAGAACAAGTTTCTACTTCAGAATGATTTTTATTAGATTTACTGACTTTTTCATAGTATCTGTAGTTCTAATTTTGTCATTTTCACTAGCATTTTTATTCATATAAGTGTATTTTTATGACTGATGGCGTTTGGCATAAAATTCGATGCGCACGTACGAGACACCCTAGGAAAGATGACATGCCCCAGCATGTCCGGTACTAATAGGCAGAATGGGGCATTTCCTCCAATGGAATACTGATAACTCCCGGCGAAGATGTCGAGTGTGCAAATCAAGAGGAAAAACAAGAGATTTAACCTAAGTTTTAGAAATTACTTTTTTTGTATTTATTTACCGGAGTTTTACCTGCATTACGTATACGCAGCGTCATGAAATTCATATAATATGATGAAAATGTTTTTATTCCAAAAATTCATCTAAATTAAATTTAGTTAATTTCTAATTAACTAAATTTAATTCTTAATTAACTAGGCCAAATTAAATCGGAGAATGAGAAACAACCGAAGTTAAAAGCCCCACATATAGTCTGGGGAATAATGGGTGAAGTAAGATAACGCCATGTTGAGCTGTTGTGACAAAAGAGATTGTAAATGTCTGCAGGGGGCTCCACTGGTTTCGAGCGTGGAGCGAAGTGTGGCCGGAATGGGGGTGGTTGGGTAGGACGAGCCACGCCCACTTTGACCGAAACATTGACAATCCCACAAGGGTCAATGTTCACTATTTGGTGAAATATTTGGTCATAACTCGTTTGATGAAATATTTGGCCATAACTCATAGTAAATTAAAATAAACTACGGAAAGCATAATGTAAACCTTTTTTATACTTCATTGGTAGGTTTCGCGAAGTTATGGCACAAATATCTATTCCCAGGGGAAAATTATTATCAATCACCACGGTTACGCTCTGCAACCAACTCAGCCGAAAATAAAATTTTATTAGAGGAAACTAGTCATTTATCTGCACTTATACAAGCATTGAATGTTAGTATAGCCAACGGAAATTAACAAATGCAGTAATAAAGTATATTTTCAAGGATATCCCCACCAGTAAAGTGGCTAACAGACACAGATGCAGAAAGGTTTCTCGGGTTTTCCACCGGTTGGTGTCGTCCATGTCTCCCGACGTTTCGATCCGCGACTTGCTGATCATCCTCAGGGGATCTTCCGAAGGGGATCTTCATCGCCGGGAAAACCTAAGATCATACATAACAGACACAGAGTTTACACATTAATAGAAGTATCGCGAATGATGAGAAAAATCCTTTGACAATCACCGGCGAAATACCAATTATTATGGTAGCATTTTTTACTTCATTTATTTTAGAACAAAACTTAGCCACCTCAAAATATCAGCCAGAGATTGAGTCCAAAAATCGTCAAACTAAGATGGCGGAACTTTGACAACGCCAAAAACAGCGCCTTCAGATATTTACAACCTCCTTGGTTGTGACCGACACTGTATTCATTTTCGCCGAGTCTGTACTCTCTGACTTGGTCCTAGGAAATCGCTCTGGGCGTGACGCATCGGGCGGGCTGTGGCGATGGAGTAAAGGGGGCGAAAGTGGTGGGCAGATAGATGTAGTTGATGCGCCGTCGCCCGCGATGAGCGAACGGCGTCATTCGATGCGACCGGAGAGATAAGGACGTGTCGCTCCTCTCTCCATCCCTCTCTCTCTCTTCCGCCTGTTCCTATTCCGCGGCCGCTGATGAAGTTAACTCTTCGCTGCTCCTTTTAATCAGCGGATTTAATCTGCGGTGAATCATCGTGGACCTCACTTCTATTCCTGGGTCGCTTTTTTTCACCGATCGTTGGTCGTCATTCCCACTTTTCAAAGTCTCCGTGTGGCGTTGTTTGAGAGCCTTCAATGACTCAAATGTACTTGTGTGTCTTCTTATTTGTATCGATTTGAATCCATTGTATAGTTTTGTATCTAATTTTATTTTGTGTTCTTTCATTTTAGTTTGTTTCCTTGGACTATTGACGCCAATATTGTTGTATGATCCTATGTTTCTTAAATGATATCAAAAGTGTATCAATATAATGTATTTTTGAATTGACTTTCAGCTATGTTAGATTAGGGTTTGATTCGGAAATCAGTCCTTGAAAAAAAGATTTTGTTCGTAGTAAGAGAAAACTGGACATATATCTGTATTGGATAATCCTTGAATGGCAATGTGTTCAATTCGTCGTTGAATGTACTATGGAGTGAATTATGACCAATAGGCGTTACGATGGTCCATCTAGCAATGTTTCTTATCAAGCTTAAAAGACTATAAGCAGCGTTAGTTACTTTAAATTTATTATGAACGAATCTAATTCAGTTATTGCTACCGGTCGAGTGACTCTTTCTCTTTATTGTGGTTTATTGTAGTCTTTTTTAGTACTCATTAATTGTGAATAGCAATTATTATATTCGAATATGTGCGTTTCGAGTTGACCACTGGATTCCAGGCTTATGCTATACTTTAGTTCATGATGGACCCTCCAGTCATGATTTTAATTTTTTGGTTCAAACTTTGCGGATACCATCTCCCGTCAACAAATATTTCTATTATTTATACTAATTGGATACTTATGATGCGAAAATATTTCCTACTCTAGAAGGTGTAATTAGCGTGGTGGCTTTTTCTTGGTGGGTTTCTTGCCTTGCCTAAAATCAAAGCCAAGATCCTTTTTCTACTTAAAAGCTCTCTTTTACCGCTTTAAGCCCTCAGGATATATTTTTTATTTCCTAATTAAAGGGAATATTAAACGGCAACGCTTCAATTAATTTTTATCTATGCATAAATCATGTAGACGCGCCCATTTGGTCACGGCTATCGAGGTGCACGATGGAGATGTCTCGTTGAAAGAGTGCGGTGGAAAGAAAGTTGGCTGCTTTAAAAATACAAGCTTCGCGAACGCGCCATCCCCTTCCTCATACCCCATCCAACTTCCCCCAACGAAAGAGGGGCATCTCATCTATATGCACCTCGTCAGTAGTCGGCTCTCCGTTCTCTCTCTAGTGCATTCGCCATTCCTGCCTTGCACTGAAATCCTTTCATCTTTCCCTTTCCCTTCTACGTTTCACCGCGCACCCCTCTACGTTTCGAACACACCCTCGGCCGCCACCTTCTTCTTTCTTCTCCCGCCTAGCGACCTCCTCGCCAACTTTCCCTCGCCTTCGATATCGATTTCGACGGAGTTCCCTCGTGTATATTTTTTTTCTTCATCTTTATGTTTCATATATATATCTCTAATATCTAAATGATGGTTCGCGCGAGAGATATTGGCAAAAAAAATATCTCCCCCCCTATCGCGCTCCGAGAATGAAATTTTTTGATGTTTCTCTCCTTTCGCCTTTTTTTTATTACAGCGTTTTTTTATCGTCATAAAGTGACGTGGCAGGGTGCGAATAGTGGAAAATTAAATTCGCACCCGGGTGAAAGTGCGATCGTCTATGATCAGCGTGCGGAACGACTTGCGTCGTCTCTTTTGACGTTAGTGAACACTTGATATAAAATGTGATTTACCATCACGGAGCATATTATTTATCGCTGTTTTGAAAATTTCTTCTTAACTATGTATATTATTTTTACATATCCTTAAGATTTTAGCCTCTTCTGGATTTGTTTAAAGCGTACTTAATGCGTAATTGTGAATCTTATATGGGATCAAGGGTGGATCCAGGAATATTTTCTGGGGAGGGGGGAGAATAATGGTATGAAAAGCAAACGATATTCTCATATTTGAGATTAAAAACAGCATATAAAGATTATTTAACGAAATATTCTCTTTATTTTAATATGAAATTGAATGATTGTGGCTTCGTAATACACAAAACAAAACGAACGTAATGATAACATATTGAATTGTGTATTTTTTTAAGTGTGTTAGGGAAGGGCACTAATCCCCGTACCCTCACCCTAAAACCGCCTATGTATGGGATATTCTGTGGCAATATCTATGCTGTATTTATTGCAGAATGTCGCAAAATTTTGTACATTATTAATTGTGATATAATGTATTGATATGTATTGATCAAGTTATTCAGCCAGTGTTGTAGTAATTGTTCCATGTCATTCTGTCTTGCTATAAACATCATTCTGAATGCCACACTGCGTCATTTTCTGAGTCTGCAGTGAATTTCGCTCTTAATTTCCTCCTTTCTCTTGCTTTACTGCGACGGACTCAGCCTCGGCAGACCTTTCGCTGGTTCCTTTAAAATTCGTTTCTGTGAGACTCTTTTTCTTATCAGAGTGGCGGATAGAGACGAAAATACTTCAGTTTCTCAAGATTCTCTAAAAAATGAGCGTATAAAATGTTAGCAACCCAATTCTCTCTTTTACTCATCTTAAATTCAGTGCAGTCGATCGTACTTCGAAGTTTTCATCAATGCCACATAAATGTGCTATCCGTCATTAATGAAATAATTTCGTTGTAAAATGCATCGACATAATTTATAGATTTTTATCGGCCGCAATATGTACTGCTTGGGGCATGGGTCGCCAACCCTTGGCTTAGAGTCTAAACTAAATGATTTGGGAACTCACGTATGGATCATCCCCATTGTTAACTCCGAAATAATTATTTAGGCATTTATTTAAGTTATTCACGTACGGCATTTCTGCCTAATTACAGTGAAAGAGTAACACGATTTTAATGAATATGGGTTACAAGTTTAAAATATCAACGACAACAAAAAAATAGGAGATTACTGAAGTACAAATAAAAATTTCGACGAAAATATTAAAGTGGAAGAAGGGGGAGCTGCGTTTTTTTTACAGATACATGGGACATTAGGGTGGTCCTTATTTTTTGATTTTTCGAATTTCTTTCGTGACACCCCCTCATTTTATGCCAATCGGTGTAAAAACATATCCTGTAAAATATTATTGCAATTGGATCACGGGAAAAAGTGCCGCATCGCACTCAAAGTTTAGAAATTTTGGTACTTTCGGCTGTTTTTCGAATATGAATGGCGATAAGAAGGCGCTGGTTTTTTAAAACTGATTTTCTATGGTAACTTACGATACAATGGACATTAGGCATGATTCTCCTAAAATATTTTCCAATTGCGACTAGAGGTTCCCGAGATACGGCCCCAAGAGTGAGCGCGCCCCACCCTAGGCAGACATTTTTGTGGCACGCGGGTTGCATACACTCACCATTTGTTGATCATTCTCACTCATCGTAAAACCATAGAATTCTTTAAATAATCTTTAAAATTCGTCAATATAACCTTTAATGCTATATTCATCACTGTTTATTGCCAAAACGGGGTATTATTTGGTCTTAGTGATTTATTCTCCATAGGATTTGAAATATTTAAAAAAGAGGAACATTAGTGTCCGACGACTTCCTGATCCTCGCGTCGAAGACACTTTTTAAAACCAGCTTGTACATGTAGTGCCGGCATTGTAGAATTTGGATATGGAAACTTTAAACCCCGATCAAATATTCCCATTGGGACATAGCAAGGTTGATGAATGAGTCTCATGAGAGCCGGAAAGGATCGACAATATCTGGCAGAGAATTAAGAGGTGAGGAGAGGCGGTAGTACATTAGAATTTATAGACGGAGGACTTCAGAGGCGGTGGTACAGTAGTAATACTTTCCTAAAACTTCGCTCGCTAGTTTGCATTTATTTTCCCTGCCTATCCACCTGTATTTCACCCCTTTTTTGTTCCTCTTTATGCATGCATGTTGCATATCTTGAGATTACATCGTGTTGTGGTATACATGTGGCTATCGGAACTTCCGAAACCCAAGTTAACGAGTTCTCCCTTTCATTCCGGTCACGGAAAGCTCCCCTCTCATCCTGGTCCATCACCGTGATGCTTGCGAATCTAAAATTACCGTCGCTCTAACCATGTGTATATTTTTTTGGCGAGAGAAAAAAAGAGTGAAACTCGAGGATAAAATTATTATCCGCGAGTGATTCTTCCGGATTAAAGGCGAAAAAAATGAGCATAATCCCTCTCGCCAGCTGGTTGGAGGGGGTTGGTGGTGTAGAATGAATATTTATGCCCTTCGCATGGGTGGTATGCATACTGCCGTGTTCGTCTGTGCCGATTCCTTTGTGTGCTAGAGCTTTATGCGTTTCCGTGCGTACGGAGGCCCCCTCGGTGTTTCGGGGGGGGGGGGGGGGGGGGGGGGGGGGAGATGGGAAGGGGTCCATGGTTTTGGGGCGATGATGGGGAATTACAAATTTGGGAGGGGGCGTCAGCGTGGGATAGGTATGGGGGTTGGACATGGGTTGTTCGTGCGTAAACGGATCATCATGAACGACTCTTCTGGTATGACTCTTCATGAATGAATTTTCTGTATTCTCTTCCGGATAAACACTTCTGGAACGACTTCCTGAAGTGATTTGATGTCAATATTTCCCGTCGGTGGAGGAACTTTCCTATAGCCGTGGCAATGAGATTCCGTATTTCTGTGTTTCACGAAAGAGTTCTGTGACTCACTTACGAATTTTTACTTGGAACTGAATGTTCTGAAATGTGTGCGAACTCAATGAGAGGGATCCGATTAATTATTTAATGATTCACAAATTATTTATTTAGAGCGACACAAAACAGTCAAAATTTTAAAATGATCGCGATTTAAATGGCTAATGACATCGAAACATGAGTATTTTTTCCCTTTCTTAAACGAAATCTTCTACAATATATTTTCATTTTCATCTTTTACAAAAGGATTTCACTGTTTTACTCCTGGAATTATTAACATTATCGAACACTTTCAATTATTGGACCGAGTCCATTGTTCACGGCGAGTATTATCGGGAATGTCTTATTGTTTCGATGTATAGAAGAAATGGGAACCAGACGTTCAAGTATTTATCACCACGCGAGCAAGTTATTGCAAGACTTGACCGAGATTCATCCTTGTAGATATTCGCATATTTTGCTGCAATGTGCATCAAGCCTGATAGAATGGGAAAAAGATACTCAACTGTTTTCAATCACTGTGGTGAAATATTATGATTGGCTAATGATGGAGTGAAATCTTGAAAAATTTGATGTATCAATATGTAATGAATTCGAGAACAATTGAGATCCGTAGAAGAAGAAGTATTTGTGCAATTTTTTTTTAATACGGGAGATATATGCAGGTAATGGTTATTGGTGTACTTAATGTTGTTGTGGCAAAGGAATACAAATCAATCGCTGAATAGACATATTATTACGAATCCGTATTGTATTAATATTGTGTTAATATTATATTGTAATAATATTACGTATATTTAAATAAATAAAAGATCGTAGCACTTTTCAACAAGAATTATTAATGCGTACAACGCGTTTCGGCTCACTTAGCCATCATTTGGTACAAGAAAGTCAAAATTTTAAAATGATCGCGATATAATTGGCTAATGACACCGGAAAATGAGTATTTTTCCCTTTCTTAAACGAAATCTTCTACAAAATATCTGGCACAAGATGATGGTTCAGTGAGCCAAAACGCGTTGTACGCATTAAAAATTCTTGTGGAAAAGTGCCACGATCTTTTATTTATTTAAATATGTCTAACTTCCACCAATTGAAGCCTGAATCAGTTGATATTACGTATAATTATCAGTATATTACGTATTACGCATACTTATCAGTGCTTCATTTGTACTCCTTTGCCACAACAACATTTAGTACCCCAATAACCATTTCCTGCACTTACCTGCAAAAAATGGTAAAAATTGCCCTTATATCCCTTTACTTACTGGGCTTTTAATTAATATTGATTACAGCATCTTTGTATACGTATTATATATATATTGCATTATTGAATTTGAATTATGAACGAAAGGTTTTCTCAATATTCGACTCCTCTGTTTCGGCTCACATTCGACTATACTGTATAAAGATCGATTCATGAATAATTCGCGGAAATGAACGAGTCGACGTTTAGAGGAGGTTTGGTGGAGCAGGGTGTCGAGGGTGGCTGTTGGGTGAGGGTGCCGGGCGTGGCCATTTTGACGAAGACGAATGGCGCCCGGCACAGCCTGCTGCAGCAGCGCCTCCCACCGCCGCCAACGCCGACGTCTTTGTGTCGTTTGAGCAGTTAATTACCGCACATCCCCTTAAGCTCACTGATTTGAGAAAGCTTTGGCAATTTCCGTCGTGTCACCCCCGTCACTGCCCCTTTAAGTCCTTCTCTCTCACTCTCTCTGTGACTCCATCCATTGAGTTTCGTGCGTTTCTCCATCTCCGCGCCGCCGTGGGTTTTGTTCGGGCTAAGGTGTGGTGGTTGCTGCATTTCAGATTCGATCCCGTTAGTATGCACGCCTTTGTTCTCTGCCTCCCCAAGCTGCATGGTTTGTAAAGAAGAGATAATCTACCTTGGCAAATCGGTGTTTACCATAAATATTGTTCGTAATGATGGAATATTCACTAATTTTGAAGGCGAGACTAATCTCAGACTTTAATTATTACGCACTCTTTATCAGTCTAACAAGCCGATACAGTTTGAAAATAATGGTTTGCGAGTTCACTTCATTGAGTGATGACATGATAGATTTAAAAAATTAACTTTGTTATATTTCACTAAAGATTTATTGTAAAAAACTATACCAATTTCGAACTTTTCTGGTCACTATCAAGAGGCAAATTAAGGTTCTTTGACCTGAAAGGGTCGAAATCGGTAGAGTTTTTTTTATAAAATACTGTGTGGAGTATAGTAAAATTTATTTTTGAATCATCAAAGCGATACAGGTTTTGGAATTGTATCATAATAATTTGTCAACGATCTTAGAATAGTTTTTACGGAACTGAGTAGTTCTGTTTCCTCGTTAAGGTTTTTAGAAAACTTTTCTTTTCTCCCATTGTTTCTCAGCACTTCATCATTTCTTACTCGGTCGATCCCGGCAATATGAAGCTTTAACCATTTAACCAAAAAATTGAAACCGAACAAATTGTTTTAACGAAAGCCAAACTCTGTTAGCTTCAAAACTTCATGTACCGAGTGAAATAGACATCTATGAAAAGCCTAGCGGACAGGAATCGAGTGCTACGTAAAACCGATCTTAAGATTGAAGTAAAGATTTCATGCGACGGATCAGATCCTCCATGTCTCCTTCCAACGTTTCGGTGTTGAACTAGTTCATCATCTTCAGGGATTCAGGAATCCAATGAATTCCTGTGACGAATATTTCTCAGCCAGGTTAATGCTTTTGTATAAGCCGACGTTTCGGGAGACACTAGTGAAATTGGACTTTCATAAAGTAACACCGCCTTGAGGATGGGAGACAAGTCGTCTCCCGAAACGTCGGCTTATATAAAAGCATTAACCTGGCTGAGAACCCGAGAAATATTCGTCAGAAGTATTCACTAGGAAAAATTAAAATCGTTAATGAATTCCTGGCTTGGATTCCTGAATCCCTGAAAACGATGGGCGAGTTGATCACCGAAACGTTGGTAGGACCCATAGAGGTCCCGACCCGGTGCAAAAACCCGAGAAATCTTGACTTCAGTTGTTCAATTTTGGGGGAAAACAAAAATTAAATCTCAGGATTGTTGATTAATGATGATGATGAAATAATCATTACTTTTTGGATAATTTTATTTATTTACTATACCCGCCATCCCCGAATGTACCTTAAAAGCCGAGCCTTGCTTCTCTCAAGATGTTTTCTTTGAGCTATGCGTGATTTTATCAGCGTTGGCCACGGGACGGAAGATTAGCATTCGGTGAAGGGGCCCTCCACCATCCGATCGAATCCCATGCTTTGATTAAGCATTCTCGCTCGCAGATTACCGCCTGGGAGTTGCGAATGCTTGCTCCCATGCGTTTCTCGGAGTTTCCTCCTTTGATGGTGAGTTGGTGGGTCTTAGTGTGGAAAAAAAATATTGTAAATCTTCCTCGGTTGCCCGTAATATAACGAGAGGAGGAGCGAGTGTGGCTATGATTTGAATAATTCCTATCTTCTTTCTTGTGCGAGCTTGCTAGAATTTTGAATCTCGGAATCGATATATTGCTAGCGCATCCGAAAATATGAAAATGTATAGCATTTTTTAGGGCATCGGTATTTTTTAATGTGCTAGATTTTGAAATAGGGTTCGTTGTCTCATTTATGACAGCATTTTCGTTTGTTTCGACGGAATGGCATTGATAAATTTTAATGGAAAAGTTGTATTTATCGGATGTTAAATTATTGCAATTTTCAATGAATGAACAGTGACTAATTGTCATAGTCATAATCATATTGGTGGCTGCAACGTAGCATATGCAGTAATTAAAGAAAAAATGAAAACCGGAGTGAAATCGACATTATTAATATTTTTTTCTTCTACTTTCAGGTACGTTCTCGAGGGATCATATTAATTATGCAGAACTTGGTGAAGAGGTATGGCCTGGAAACATCAAACTGTATTTATTATTTCAGGTCCTTTACGTCTATTTTATCATGTATGCAGGATTTAGTTTCATTTTGTTTCAATTTTTGATCGGAATCGCATTAAAGTTTTATTTTGGAGGACAGCGTAGCCTTTTTATACAATATATTAAAATATTTCCTCTTTATAATATCAGTCCATTTGTGGGTGAAGGCACGGACTAAGCTTTTGGCGTATAATAAAGCTTACGAAACCTTTCTTCGTTAACTTTAGATGTAATATATTCATGTATGATTATAATGGATATCGGAGATTGTGAATGCTGTTGTTTTGCGAGAGGTGTCCACTTCTTCGTTTACCTGCCTCTGCGCCCACTTAACTTTCTCCATTCCCTCCCTTACTCATTCTCGAAGGGATCGGGTTGGTGTGGTGGCTTGACATTTGGCTTCCAACCCCGGCAGTGGCAGAGAATTTTCAGAGACTGCCCGATCCCTGCTTGAATGTTGAGTGGAGGAAATTTCAAGCGCAACACTCCGTCCGTCGGATGGAACGTTAAGCCGTGGTCCCCTAGGTGCCTTTCGTTAAGAGCAGACTAATGCCGACGTCGGGTTTCTCTCCGCCCTTCCTTATCTATCCTTCCCTCATGGCGTAAATGGCTTTAGGTTTTTCTACCGCATTACTTCTGTGTTGAACTCACTCCCTCCACACATAGGCCCCTTTGCACTTCCATTGAAATCCTTCATAAGCCTTTCCCTATCCTATCTGTCACAGAAGTAGTCTGTATCTGCAGTCTCTTGTTGTCCTTTTGCTTTTGTAAACGTAATTATTGTTTTCTACTTGTTATATTGCATCTTCGTCCTCTAAGTAATGTATTGTTACCTGGCCACTATAAAATGGCAAGTATATGATGTATGTGGTTCTCTTCTTTAAAATTAAATAAATAAAAAAATAGGTATCGGTCGCCTCTTCCAAATATCAAACCATACGTCAATCTCGAACGCCTCCAGTCTTTTTTTCGTCCTCCTTCCTCGGTTTCCACGTTTCCTTACTGTTGAGCGCCATCTCCAAAAGGCAAAAATTTCTGGCCGGAGTGAAAGACCTCTTTGTCACCCTGCATTTTGGTCTGGCAGAAAGAATTACTTTTTTTACACTTCCGCAATGTCCTGGAATACCTTTGGAGTGTGTCAGTGGTTCGTGCTTCTCCCCAGTGTCTGTTTGCGAGTGAATGAGTTTGTTTCATTTATAGCCATGGGCAGACAGGCATCTGCTCCGCTTGGACCCATCCGAATGTTTAGGCTAGCGCGCGCTGACCAGTCAACCAGACGCCCCGCTTCGCCCGTGAGACGCGTCCGTTCCGCACTATCCCACCGCAGGCTGTTGTTCTATCCCCCTTCCCAGAATAACGTCCCTTTCGGGAAGCGATAGTTAGTTGAGCGGCGTTGGGTATCAACGCATATCCGGCAGCATTGTCATTCGCACCGTTAGAGAGTCGCTTCGAATCCTGGGCAAGACAATTTTGGTTATAGCTTGAATTTTTTTTGCTGCAATAATTTCAGTATTCTTCCTCAGGTTTATTTTCAGCTTGGACAAAGCACTAGACCTAGCACCTTTTATAAACTTTTTTATCAGGAAAAACGTGCGAAAGGGTTTGAAAAAATCATCGAGGGAGAAGGGTAGCTATTCAGTTCGGCAGTAATTTGCCGAAAACAGATGCAGATCGCTGGAAATGAGAAGTTTGTGTCATTTTGACTGAGAAGTTTTGGCCGGATTGGGAAGGGAAAAATGAGGTTAATTTTGAGAAGAGTGGAATTAACTCATAGATATCTCTTTATATACCTAAAGACCTGGATATTGAGGAAGCGAGACTGATAAAGGACGACATGACCGAATTTTAAAATTAAAATATTATTTATGGAGAAAATGAAATAAAGCAGTCCGAACCTTAGAGAAAGTAACACGAGTTGTGGGAAAGTCTTTCTGGGTGCCTTATAACTAACTATTATTACAAGTCGTCACAGTTATAATGGTGGCAAATGTGAGACAGTGCAGCATAAGTACAGACTGTTCTACGGCGATGATAAATTTGCATTGCCGGTCTCGATGAGGGCGGGGTAATGTTCTCGCCTGCAAAACACGAAGTCGCGGGTTCGAGTCCCGCATGGCTAGGGCACCCCTATCCAGGGCACGGTTTTTCGTACACGTGTAATTGTTGAATTTGTTGAACACTCCGATGTAAAATGCCCAAATGTGCTGTATTCCGTGGTATGGGAATAAATAAAATAAAAATAAAATGAATGAAAAATATAAATGCCAAAATTAAATTTTTATCAAAGTATTCTTCCGATTAATGTAGGTTTCAATGATGTATTTAAGAAGAATTCTAGGAGACTCTTTTCCTTCCAGCACTGCCTTCCTCAATTCACAGTAAGACCTACATCCTTTCATTCTATCTAAAAATCCTCTTCTTTCCCTTCCTCTCCCTTGTTTACCTAACGGTCTACCCTCTTAACACTATTTTCAACATATCTTCCCCGCTAAGTACTCGCTCCATCCATACCTTCTGTCTCCTCCGTATCAGTGCCAAAAAAATGCCTAGTAAAAATTCATAATTCTACAAATGGATATGTTCTTTTTTTAAATTGTCTCTCGAGGAAGCTCTTTCCGTTTGTGTAAATTACATTCGGGAAGGTCCGAGGAGCATCCGTTCACGTGGCAGACTGCCAGCTTTGGCAAATGCATTAAATCAGTGTTTCCAAAACCGATCTTCCCGATAGGTTCGCTTATTTTTCCCGCTCTGAGTGCCCGCGGAATTCAATCCTCAATTTTCGCGGAACGATTTCGAGAACTTTTCCCCGGAGGGTTCCGGGCGCTGAGAGGACGCGTCCTAGATTTTATTCAACAGTCCACGAATATTAGAAAAGAGGATCCTCAAGTCGGCCTCTAAATGTGTTGTCACCCACCGCGCATATAAATGGGTTTACAAAAGTCGCCACTCGCGTCGCTGACGGACAAATTGATCCGAGTTTCACGGGGAAGTAAGGAATAATTTGGGGTGTTCACCGAAATATATGCACACGATGATGTGATCTATCATATTCTTTATTTTTTAATGCTATTCCTGTCAGGAAGCGAATCGCACTAGCAAAGGAGGCATTCATGAACAGGAAGAGCTTCTGAGGGGATCGTTATGTAAGAGTTTAAAGAAAAGGTTAGTGAAGAGTTTGATTTGGAGTGTAGTTCTCTATGGTGCGGAAACGTGGACACTGAGGAAAGAAGACGAGAGAAGATTGGAGGCATTCGAGATGTGGGTATGGAGGAGATTGGAGAAGGTGAAATGGACGTAGAGGAAAAGGAACGACGAAGTGCTGGATATGGTTGGTGAGGAGAGGCAGCTTTTAGATGAGATGCGGAGGGTACAGAAGGTATGGATGGGAGGAGTACTTAGCGGGGAGGGGATGTTGAAAATGGTATTAGAGGGTAGAATGTTAGGGAAACGAGGGAGGGGAAGGAAGAGAATAGCATCTAGATTGAAAGGGAGTAGGCCTTACATTGAATCGAAGAAGGCAGTGCCGAAAGGAAAGGGAGGCTCCTCGGTCACTTCTTTGGTACTCCATGGAAACCTACCTTAATCGGTAGAATACTTTAATAATAATAATAATTCCTCGCTATTACGAAAATTGTACGGCGAAATATTGTAGCAAAGTGGATCGCATTGCACTCATCACCGCGCCGCGGCCATTTTTGAAAACTGAATAAAATGAGACTGAAGTGGCAACAGAAATCAGTCTTCTGTGGGGTGGAATTGGTCCTCCTCTCTGCAGTCCCCTTGGAGGATGCGTCATAGATTTTATTCGACCGTCATAATTCCCGTAGGCCATAAAGTTTTGCGTGGACTTCGTTCTCCCCATTCCGAAAGATGAAGTGAAAAGCGCTGGGTAAAAGTATGGGGTCGCTCTCAGCCGATTCGAAACTTCTTAACTACATTCCGTTCGAGCGTCGAATTCTGGCCGCTATTGTAATTAAAGGTCCTGAGATTTTATGATTAATTAGGTCCCGGGAACACATTATGCTGCCTTTCCTCATTCAATACTGCTGCACATTGATGTGAGAGTTCCTTCGTGACTGAATTTATCTCTTTAATGTAGGTCGTGATTTCCCATTTTTGAGAGAGTATCGACCCCGAATACGCGCAATTAAAAATTCAATTCTAGTTCATCAAACTTTTTTGGCTCTAATTACTCTCTTAGTTTATAAAAAGTATCGTTTTATTTTTAGAGGAACTGTAGTAATGACTTCGGTGCATCGTGATTATTAGGACGCAATATAGCTTCGAAAAATATTTAGGGAAAATCTCCAGTCGACCTAAGCACTAGAAACTTCTACTCACAAGTTGTCGACCCTGGATAATGAACGAGCATAAAATGCCCATGGTGTTGTGAGAATTTAATTAGACGTCAGGATTGCGGACGAGGAAACTTCGCCTGCAACTAAAAAAAGTTATCTGATGCGCTATCATTCAACTACTTTCTGCCACATTGGTATTACAAGTCATTTGTAATATTTCTAACCCTGCCGCGTGAACGGCGGTGAAATATACAAGAATTGCCATGAGAAGAAATCCCCTGGACCGGGAATCGAACCACGGACCTTTGGCTTTCCGGGCCACTGCGCAGACCACAACGCTATCCAGGTTCTTTAATTCCCGGAAAGCCAAAGGTCCGTGGTTCGATTCCCGGTCCAGGGTAATTTTTTCTCATGGCAATTCTTGTATATCACAAGTCATGTTTAAGTTACATAGGATCTGTATCTACAATCCACCTTTTTGGTTTTTCGCTTTTGTCAATGATCGAGATGAAGGTGTCCAAACCAAAAGCCACTTCTTGTCTGCTTCTTCGTCACTTAGTCCGAAGGTCAGGGGAAAAGCGCAGAATCTCGCCCGTGTCCATTTGTTCGCAATCAGCCGTGCGTGGCGCTGCTTCGGGGGCGGGTCGAGTTTCCTTCAACACTTGACGCGAGACGAACCTGCTCCTCGCGGGTGTCGACCTCGGGTCTCCGTGCGGAACGACCCGGTTTAAGCCGTGCGGGTGAGAACTGCAGCCGTTTGTGGGCGTTTAAGAGACTTGCATGAACTACGTCGCCACGATGCATGGAGGGGGGCTTTAGTAACTTCAGCGCCCCCAAATTTCTCTCTTACATATCGTTGTTTCAGGCATGAGTTCATGGAATCGACTCGGCATAATAGAGTGGAAAAAAACTTAATAATTACACACAAATCTAATGCTGTATGATCTAGTGTTCGACGTCGCGGTACGAAATTGAAATCATACGACGAATACAATCTAAGATGATGTTAAACGGGACTTTTTATGCTAGTGAGGCAGAAAGGATTTTAATAATACTGCACCAGATACACTTTTATCAGGTACGACCAAAGTTTCTTCGTATGCTACGTTGATGTATAATAACAGTCTCACGTCACCATTCAAATTTTATGCTCGTTCATTACCCAGGATCGGTGACATATGAGTAGAAGTTTCTAGTACTTAGGTCGACAGGAGATATTTCCCTCGTCGAAACCTAGTTCGTATAGCATTGCATTTATGTGGAATTATAAAGTTTTATGCATTTTATGAGTCTCTTACGTTGGTAATAGTATATGCTACCGAACTTTATGTAGAAGTTGTACGATCGAGTATCTGCTCATTAACGATTTATTTTTTTATATTTTACAATTGATCGAGGCATGCACAAATGGTGTATAGGAATTGATATATATTTTTTTGCCGGAATACAATTGAATCAATAAATCATCTAAAATATACTAGAAGACGAGATAGTAAATATTACTCACGAAGCAGTTTATTATCATTATTACTATTAAAGTACTCTACCGATTAAGGTAGGTTGCATTGGAATTATTACGAAGTATATTGGCAATATCCCCATCTTAAATGGACTTCCCTTGACTCCCTTCCGACCTCGCTGCCGTGAACGACTCCAGCCAGTGGACGTGTCCCGTTCAGTGCGTTTCAGAGGCTCATTTGGTTGTACTCCATTTTTTCAGGGAAGAGATAGTCGGTAGGGTTTTCTACTTCCATTCCAACGGTGTAGTGTACGTGGAACCATCACGTGGATTGCTTTTCGCCCGTCTCCTACCTTTCGACCTATCTTGCATGGGTGGCCCCACCGGGAATAATTTAGAATTAATCCTGCCAGTGCAGCTCTGGGGGTCATAGAAACGCACAAGCTTTTCCACCTGGACAAGGTTGTAGCTTTAGGGAAAGGATCATTGTTCTTTTTATTATAAAACCGTCCAAATTCCACCTATTACTCAGAGCCATTTATTTGATGGCCCATACTATTAATTTTCCTTACAATTTGTTACCTATGTTAGTAGGTCAAAGTTACCATTAATGGAATGCAGAATCCACGGATGCCTGTGAATCCGCGAGTGTTATGCAAAGTTGAGGTCCCAGATTGGACTAAGATTCAGTGACAGACTGACAGCGACATGCTGTTACGTATCATGCTAATCACCCGCGACAATGCTGGCTCCTGCTGAATAATTAGGCTATGATGATGTTGCCTGGGATTAGCGTAGGACCAGCGGAATGTGCGGTATATATTACGAGTGGGAATAATAGCTAGATCACCTGTGGTGCAAATTAGGTACAAATTACACCAATTCTCTTTTAATATAAACCATTTCATTTTTGAATAAGAGGTTTTCCTGGTATTAGAGAGTCGTTAATTTGTGTTGCCTTAGATGTTAATCACTATGGCTTTGACATGTCTTTGGAAACCATATACATCCTCATCGATGGTTTAAAAGGATATGTCTCTAAATTCCTGTTAACAAATAGGGAACCGTAATTATTTCCCATTCTAAGTGGTAATTTATTTTATATGTTAATGGGGTTGAAAATTGAATGTTTCAGGGAGTACCGAAATATTGGAACCGTTGCGTAATTAAGTAACTAAAATATTTGTTGATATTGCCCCGAATTTGTAACTTATTATTCGGCCGAATTGTTAATTTCAATTAGAAACTATTTTTTAAATTTTAAATTCACTCGAGTTTCGTGGACCCAGTATTCTCGAATTGTTATAAAAATCATAACAATACCGCGTATAAAACATTTTTACTTTTTGTTCACTTTCGTCTGACGGCTCAGCCGAGAAAAACTTTTAATAGCTTGGCAGTCAGAAACGGACTAGATTGAAAGCCTGGAGCCGCAAATGGGCTGTTTGGAAACGAGCAATTCGCCAGGAATCTCGTAAAGTCGTGTACATATAGCAGCATTGTCTGTAGAACAATAGCTAATTCCAGAAAGTTATTTCACCCAGCTTTATGTGGCCAGTGATGGGATAGCAGTTATCCTTGCAATTTTAGTACTATTTTCTATCGGTCGTCCGTATAAATGTGCGTTGGTATACAGGCCCGTTTTATGTTTTAACGAAGCCGTAGCTTGAATTTCTTTCAAATGAACTAAATTTGATAGCTTTTGTGCTTGGCTCTTATCTGGTGGGTATTTTGTTTGCCTATTACTGTTGTTTTGGCGAGTACCTACGTATCGACTTTTGTTGAAACATTTCCCATGGTTTTTCTTTAGTGTATATCATGCATGCGCCGTTAAATTTTTGTGAATTCGAGTGGGTACATGAATCATACAGCCAAAGCTATGGTTGCGGAGGAGTCAAAAATAATTTCGTATGGTTCGGTGACTTATCACCATGGATTCAGGCACGCATTCTACTAACCCTGTTCAAAACAACTTGTTGAAGGTTGTTTTTTTGTGACCGAAGAAATTAACTAAATATTTTACCAATCACATCCCAGACTATTCATCAATTTTTGGAACGATTTTGGAAGAATTCAATGGGCTGTATTGTTATCGATGGAAAACGCCATCTTCCTTGCTTTGGACTTGGTTTCAATGAACCCATCAACTTTAACCGGTAGCACTCGTTTTTTTCTACTGAGGTATTATCGGTTTAAAATTTATGCTATCGTTTTGAAATTTCTAGATGGTATAGAGTGAACTTTTGCTAACTTTACCTTTAACTCAAGTATAAAATTCTTACATTGGGGGAAAATTCCGACGTCAAATTTTCATGCTTTAGTCAGAGGCATGTCATGAAGGGGCACGCACTATATATGATTACTCTGACATCCTGAAAATTCGAGTTTATAGCCTCATGTAATAAGGTATTAAAATTAAAAAACGAAAGTATACCGGAATGATGCGTTTTCTTAATCCTCCGTCTGTCGCGTCATATATTGGACCGCTATTTGTCGTGCGGCGTCTCACAGACACCATTTTGGGATGGTTAAACAAAATGCATGAAAGGAGAAATAACTTTCTTAACTACAATAAATAATTCATTGAATAATTTATTTCATGAAGGGAGAAAAAAATTATGCATAATGATGATGGAGATATTTGTATTAATAAAAGATTAAATACAACTTATATTGACGTTTCTTACATTTTTTCTTTCATCGCAAATATATGAAATTGTTTACAATAAAAAAATTAGTTGCTATAAGAACAAAATTTAAAAGTATTTTAAGATATCTTGTACGATGTTAGGCACGATGTGGTGGAAGTTCTTAATATAAGTGAAAATAGACATTGCAAAGTTTCCATTGACACAAACTCAGTGGAAATATTGCAGTATCCAATTTTGTTTGTATTTAAAAACTTTGCGATGAATATCACGAAACTATTACCATGCTACGTATTGTTACTCAATAGGAACGAAACCCTTGGGTCGGGTTCGCAGGATTCACTCCTGGAGCAGGGACTATAAGCGATCAGCTTTTTTCCTCTGCCACCAGAAGGGGGAGGACGGGAAGGAACAAGGAAAGGAGGCGCCGCCGCGATGGGAGCCCGACGACGCCTCCAGGGGTAGGACGGGGAAGAAGGGGAGGGGACGAGGAATCCTGCACCGTCACAAAGGCGGGCAGGTCCTACTACTAACGAAACCAAGCTTACGCAATTAATATGCTACCAATTTTAGTAGATTTTCCTATGAGGAAGAAAAATCTATCGATCAAATCGGTAGATTATTGTTTCTCAAGTTGTCGCGTGGCGTTTACCAATTCAAAAACAACCAGATATCAAAATATATTACATAAGTGTGAAAAAACATAATCATATTGATGGCCATTTCAGAATCACAAAATAATAAGATATAAGGAATATGAGTTTCCTAGCTATGAAAATACTATGTGGGCAAAGAAAAGAAAAGGGCCAGGCGTCTGGTTGACGCCACGCGACCAGTGGAGTGTTAAGAGAAATTTGAGGCACTAAAGTGCCTGATGATGATACAGTGCATTCGAAACCGGTCTCAGTAATTAATAAATTGCGGAACCTGCCATTGTCTTTCCTTTCTGACATCATGAAGGAGTTCCATCATGTTTCGTCGGACACGATTGAGATTTGAAGTGCTCTCAGCTAAAGAATCCGCCAATATACGTACGAGGCCAAGTCCGTCAAAACCGCCAAAAAGTTATAGTGATATAAAATGCTTTTCTAGTATCCTGAACTCCAAACACGCACCAGTCAACTACTGGAGCGGGGTGATGGTAGTTCCCCAGGCTGTTAAATTTGTTGTTTACTTCCGGGGTGATTTGGCGAAATCGCGTAGCTACTCAGTAGCTTCAAGTCTACTCCCCCCCTTCCCACCAAACTGGTTCATGTCAGTCTATCTCACCCTTGTGCAGTGTAAACATTGTGCAAAGAGATCTGGGGACTCGGGTATGTCCCCGCGCCACTAGTTGCGTTATAGATACCTCGTTTTTTTGTATCCTGTGTATTTTTTATTATTTTTTTATATTTATTTTACATGTGTATTACTTCATTTTGCATTTTGTTATAATAATTGAATCATGAGTTCCCAGGGCCTGAATGAAGAGAGAATTAAATATATTTTACGTTTTCACAAAAAATGCAAGGTTTTTTTTTATAAAAGTGTTAAAAAAATATTAAACATCTACATCAAAGTGTCTCGGTTATTTTAATTCCTTCGTTATAAAAGTCCTTTTTTTGTTAGCGCTATTCTGTCGTATCCGGGATATAAATCGTGTCCATGGCTCAGAGCTGTCCAACGGAAAGACCGATATTGACTCTTGGTCAACTCAGACGCAATCATCAATGACAGTGCCTCTTCCACTGTCATCTCAGTGTGGACCTTTTCACTTGTCCTCCACTTTGAAAGAACTCTCATGGCCCGAGTAGGGGTCGTAGTTGTTATTTCTGCAATTAGGTGAGCTGCTGCAGTGTCTCCCCTCTCTCTCAAACTCACAGATGCCGCGAGAGCAAGCCCAGCAGTAGTAGCAGTAGTTTTTAAAGTTTGAATTTTCTTCTGCGTGATATTATACATGAGGTGCGGCATTTTTTGGGCCTCCCGGGAATGCATAGCAAATATGATATGAATTTTGTAACATGAAGCTACAGAGGGAATTTTATTTAATTCAATCAATTTGAGAGGAATAGATTTTTAGAAAAATACAATACCAACCGGCTGTCGTTGAAGTATCGGGAAAGTGATGCATAACAAATTCTGGAAATGTTATGCATTCAGCAAGCCAACTTTTGTATGTCAGGAAGTCATTGAGAAATTTCAGAGTATCAGGGTCTTGTCTTAAATTCAGCCTCCGCGATAAATAATGCAGCAAATATTTTTTTTCCGAGTGAATAATTTTTTTCCCAATTCCAATATTATTTCATTACTTCATTGGCATTTTCTATTGAGTGGCGGATGGAGCCTATGTAAAATTTAGAAATAATAAATTTGTCGAACTAATGGTTATCCAATGTCCTAATGAGTACACAGGGAAGAACGTATGGTAAATGTGTAAAAGACATGGTAATCTATAATCAAAGTAGAACTGAGGGTATGATACACATTTTAAAAAAGCTAGAAGTTCCCGTGGAAATACCCCCGTTAAGACGGTCAAAGGCTCCACTCCGCGGTGTCATAAAACGACCGTTTTCGAAGTAGAATCCTGAGGGTCAGGGATCGGAGAGTGAAAAAGGTATAAGGGTCTCAGCTGGTACCTTTCTGGTAGGTCTTTTTGTATGAGTCCCAGGAAAACAACTCACTTTTTCGAGGTCTGAACGCTTTTAATAGAAGTATGGTCTTCGATCGTATCCAAAGAAAACGAAATCAACTTCGATGAAACGTGCAATTACATCGCATGAAAAACCTCCGCTGTCTTCACCATAGACCATTTGAGAATCGGTGTCTTGAAGAAAAACATAAAAACGGTGAATGGTGAGCGTTAAAACCCATACAGCTTCAATAACCTTACCGCGTCGCGGCTAATCCAACTCCCGACGCGCGGAGACGAACCCTGCCGCGCGGTCGAAAAATCAATGTCATTTCCGGCGACGCAAACTTATTTCAAAGAAAGTTGCATAAAAACCTTAAGAAATCTTCAGCAAATGCTCTCATATAAGTTACTCCGCGCGACCTTGCCGAAAACCTATTTGAAACTCTACCTAAATGTAAAACTTTGTCGAAAAACAGTATCCGCCATTTTGTTACTGCACGGTAAGAATTTCTGGACGGTATTCTTTAAGATTACGAAAAATTAAATAAAAAACACCATGCCAACAGATTATGTGGTTTTTTATTTCGCAAGAATCCACCCATAACTTCACCATCCACTTACTTTGGAAGATTTTCAGAGAAAATTGAAGACGGGCGTTTTTATGGAAATTTGCTCACGTTTGAGCCTCTGTATCTCAGTAACGGGTAGGATCTATGTCAAATGAAGTACATATCCATAAATTTCTATCATTTCTGAGTATACCTGCGAAGTTTCAAGTTTATAACTCAAAAAAAGCCATTTTGTAATTTTGTCCGGCTTTTTCCGATTTCCGCCCACTGTGCTGCGGTCCGACAGAGATTCCCATCCGAGTTTATCTAACGTAATATATATTTAATTCTCTCTTCATTCATGTCCTGGGAACTCATAATTCCATTATCATAACAAAATGCAAAATAAAGTAATATACACCACTTCACTTCACAATGGTAATTACTTCAATGAAAAAAACGAGGTATCTGTATAGACTTAAAATTAAATATTGAAAATATCAAAATCTAATAATCTACAACCGATGAAAACAGTCTAAACTTTCAAAAATTCGTGGTGGTTTTGACAAAATATCAGTAGTTCTTGAGAAATTAAATAAATAATTTGGGGATATGGTATATCCAGTACTTCAGTCCGGCCGCCAAGAGCTGTCCGATGACAGGCAAAAAGGGTATGGGGCAACGTTGCCAGGTAAAAAGGAAAACGCCCACCTCACATGTAAACAAAAGGGTTGCCTTAAGAAATGTTTTGGTAATTCGAAGAAAGGGCTTGCTTTGGTGGTTCAGGCTTTTTTCGGTGCTTCATATGCACGTGACAACGTTGTATGACTATATAGGCGAGGGCGTGAGGTGCGTTTGCGGGATAGCGATTGGCAGCAAACTGTCGCAGGTGTCCCCGCCCCTCCTTTAGAACTGTCATCAGACAACTCTCGCCGGCTGGACTGTAAGTAACGACTCAGAAACCCGTGCCAGTACGTTAAGTTCCTGGGAAGGAAACTCGAGGGCTGTTACTCCCTTGAACGTTGACCGCTCCCTCTCTCCGTGATCAAGAAATTTCTCCTCGACTCTGCGAACCCGACGAATCGCAAATGGTCGACGCTGCACATCCCTTGAGCCGTAGATATTGCTGAGCCCACCAGCGTGTGGGGTGTGAGGGAGGGATATTCAGGGGGATAGAAGGGGGCTCCACAGACGACACCGTATACTCCTCGTGGGGAGGAACGCCTGCCGTGCCATTAAAAAGCGCTCTCGCCCGAAACCTAGCGGGGAGGAGATGGGATGGAGAACTTCGATAGGGAAAGGAGAAAAAAAACGTAGGTATTATATAAGAATGGCGGAGGAAAGAAGGATGGGGGGATAAGTTAGGAAGGGAGGCCGCGTGGGTCGAAAAGTGGCGAAGTGACACCCTCATCTCAGACGCCACAAAAAGCAAGCGAAGAAACCCCTCACCCCCGCTCTGCGTGACCCGGGGTCAAACAGGTGACGGGGGACGCGGGGCTGGGGGGGCCCACACTGTGTACGTGGCTTATCTGTGTTGGGAGGGTGTGTGGAGCGGGTGGGAACCGCGCCCTTCGCCACGGATCATCTCTCTCCGTCCTCCGCATCTCCACTCGTCTACTCTCCCACGATCCGCTGAAAAAAGGGACATCTGGCGTGAAGAAGGGTGGTATAGAAGTTGAGCGGAGATCGGAGACATTATTATTAGAACATTCTACCGACTAAGGTTTCCGACCGTTAGGCTTCGATGGAGTTTTTGGGTAAACATTGGTAACTTTTTTTTGCCATATTTCGTAAAGACAACGAATATACTTGAAATAAATATATATGATGTACCGTTCCACAACATTACGGTTGATATAAGAAATCATTTTAATTTAAACGATTTTAATTTTTCCTAGTGAATACTTCTGACGAATATTTCTCGGGTTTTCAGCCGGGTTAATGCTGTTATACAAGCCGACATTTCGGGAGACGACGTGTCTCCCATCCGCAAGGCTGTGTTACTTATTGAAGTCCAATTTCACACACAAAAAATGAAATTGAAAAGTGAAATTGAACTTCCATAGAGTAATACAGCCTTGAGGATGGGAGACAAGTCGTCTCCCGAAAAGTCGGCTTGTAAAAAAGCATTACCTGGCTGAAAACCCGAGAAATATTCGTCATTTTAATTAAAATACTCAGTATGTTTTTTAAGCTTTATATCATATATTCATCGAGTTATGAAGAGTTATTGACCCAATATTTCAGGCCCACAATAGTATAAATCAACAGAAAATATTGCAGCAATATATTTTATTCAACAGCAATACGAGCGCAAAATCTGTATTAGTATGAACAGGGCTCACTGCTCAGTTATTTAATGTGATTTTGAACGCATTTGCTTCGGCAACGTTACTTCTATCACTATTCATTTCGATGGCTTACGTAATGGCATCACTGAGCGTGGAATCAACCAATCATCAAAATTTCGTTCAAGGGTATTTAATGACCGTTTTTGCCGTTCGACGCTCGCGCTTTGCAAGTGTTTTACCCGTGGAAAATTATCATAATTTCCTTTTGGACCTCGTTAAAACGGGCGTAATCGGGGAATGTATGCAACTATGCACGAGATCCGTGTGTAGGATACCGCAAATGCGCCGGAAAATTAACCCCTACCATGGACCGCCCGTGTACTTTTTCCACACTCAACCCTTTGGTGAGTTTTCTGTGCCCGATTTAAATCCGAACAAAAGCGCGAACATATCTCTTTTTTGCACGCCATTAAAATTGCAAATTGTTCACCCCATCCCCAATCTCTTTTGCCCTTTGGGTTTTATTTTGCGTCATCTGACACGTATTAGCGTAATTAACAGGATTAAGAGCGGCATTAAAGTGGTCGAGGGGGAAAAGAGACTAAGTTTTTCGCCCGCGTTTACAACAAAACTGTAGGCAGGAGAAAGCGGAGAGTGAAGAAGACCCATTAGGATTGAGTGCTTCGCGCAGTCCGCCTCGTAAGGTCGCGAGCTTTAAAAACTCTCTGGGGCGCGGAGGAGGTGACCGCACCGTAGAGTCCGAGGGAGATGCCGAGCGTTCGGATTAAAAGGTCCCTCCATCCGGAACTTTTGCCGTCTAAATTATGACTAAGAGTCGCCGGAGAACGGTTTAGCATATCCACCTGGGGGAAGAGGATTTTATGCCGAGGTGGCCGAAGAAGCTCGGGGGCGTGTAAAGTCGTGACCTTTACCCATTTTGCTCTTCTCACCCTCTTCTTTAAGTTTTCTGGTTTTATTTTCTTTGCTGCCCCGGCGGATACTTGGTAATCGTACCCATGGGACTCGAAGATGTTTGAGTATGTCTTATCCCACACTGATTCGCTTCAGCTCTTGCTGTTCTAAATTGATACATTTTTAACATTGGTTTTCAGCAGTTGAATGATTTTACTTAAAAATATGGACTTTGATTTTAAATATGATGAGGATAAAATGAAACGACTGAGTAAGTAATGAGGAAGTTCTAAGAAAAGTGGGAGAAAAGAGAAGTCTTCTCGAAACTTAAAGGAGAAGCCTGGAGAACTAATTTGGCCACATTTTGAGGCACTGTGGCCAGATGAAGACAACCGTTGAAGGACAGGTGGAAGGGAAGAAGGGAAAGGGACGGCCCAGAATGAGTTACATAGGACAGAATATAAAGAATGTAAAGGGGAAGTAATACGTCGCTATGAAAAGGCTTGGGGATAGGAGAGAGAAATGGAGAGCTGCGTCACACCAAAGGATGGACTGATGATGATGATGTCGAATATAATTTTGGCTAACATATAAGAAACCACCGCCAACCTTATAAAGAGGGCATATTGCGCCGCGCCATGAAAGTCTTCGGAATTGACCAGCTGAAAGGTAAGAATGAAATGGACTGCTATTGTTGGTAGTTTCTGACGTGAAATGATGCGAAGTGAAATTAAATTATTTCTTTCTGCCTTTTTAAATTTCGTTTTCTTTTTCTCCCTCTCCCTACATCTCACTCACTCAGTTAGGGTTGGTTACCGGAAGTTTGGTTGGAATAGGTGAGGGTATAGCTCATCCCAGGCTTAGCTGGAGGTGTGTGAATTTCATAGATTCGGGGCAGGGTGGCCAATTGCTTTCCCTAGGCCGCCTCATGCTTGGAAAATTTTGTTTGAGGGTGTCCGAACTCTTGACCCAAGATTTGAACCCGGGCCCCCTTCGATAAGAGCCATGGACTCTACTTGCTGGGCTACCACGCTTCCAAAAAGATGATTCTATGATTCATTATGGCTGTCGCCCGTGGCCATGCGCAAGTATATTTAACCGATCTGATTTAATCTCTGTTTTAGCGAGACAACTCCTTCGGGTCCGTCGTCGTAGTGAAGAAGGAGCGACCCTCGGTGTTGCAGGCGGCCTTCTAATTTAATACAGTTTTGGAGCGAACGGACGGTTGTCGGAGATTCCCGGCGAACTTTTTGTCGCGTTTTAGATTTTCCGGATGAACGCTTTAATTAAGGTTCGAGTTAACTCACTGCTCCGAGGGCCGCCTTCTCTTTTCCTCCATCCGTTCCCTCCGGACTTAATGTTCTATGCCAATGTATGCGGCCATTTCCCGCAGGCGGTATTTTTTCACACTTATTCCGCTCGCAAATGAAAAAAGATTCGCTGTGACGCGTTCAGAGAATTCGCCAAGTGATTACCGTCGCTTCATTCTCAGGCACTTGCTGAATAGCTATGGAAACGAGAGTTCGTGACTTTCCTTAATTATCTGTTTTTCAAATGATTTCCACGAATTATTGGTTGGTGCCTACGTTAAAATTGTGTATTTCTTTCGGTATATAAATCTGCGTCGAATAGATTCTCCCTCGACTTCACACCTTTTGGTTCTCCAGGAATAGACCGAATATTTAATTTACAAGTTTTTACTATATGGCTCCTCATTCAAATTTTTGTGCAGTAATAAGTTACCGAGAAAAATATCGAACATCTCGCAATCACCGTAATCTTCACTCAGCATCAGGAATGGGTCGTCGATAACACATTTAGAGGACGCATAATTTCCTCTCGACCAGCCTGAATTCGTGGCGTATAGCCTGTGCAATATCCATAATTTCACCGTGTAATTTTAAGAGCATGGCTAGAATACCTTTTTTAATGATCGCCTATATCTCAAAATGATAATTTTATTTTATTTAATTAATTTATTTATTTATATTTATTTATTTCACACACCACCGAAAACAGCACTGTTCGGCCTTTACATCGCGGTTGATAACATTTAATAATCACAAACATCCATGCCCTGGGAAAGGGTAACTTACCCAGGCGGGACTCGAACCCACGACCATCGGTTTGGCAGGCGAGGACTTTACCCCGCCGCCACCGAGGCCGGCGGGGCATTTGACCTCAATATTTTGGTTGAAGAAATTTGTCACGTTTTTAGATACGAGTGTGGGCCTTATATTTTCATTTTAACTACCAGAAAGTGGTAGCCGAAGTTCTGAACACGTAATGCGTCCGAAAATCGAGACATTATGCAACCACTCGTGCGTAGTTCATAGTGGAGAAATGTTTGTATATTTTCTTTTTGAGACAATTTAAAAGTATATGTAATGGAACAAAAGTTGGTCCAGTATTATTTTGTAGTCTATATCTTACTAGCTGACCCGGCGAACTTCGTACCGCCTAACAATCAATGAACTTACAGTTTACTTACACCATTTATAAATCAAGAGCGGCTGTATCGTTTTTAATCATGTTTAATTTATTATAATAAAATAAGGATACAAATTCAATAAAACTACGTAAATGAGTACCAAAATTGCTTGTCAGAAAGACATTTTCTTTATTGAATCTACATAGGGTGGATTGGAGCACGTTTACGCGGATTTTTTTCAACAAATTTTCTTACGTTTTAGCTTAAGAAATTTTGGGCATTGTGGTTTAATAAAGCAGTTCATGAAATAAAAATTATACGCATTCAGTTGTTGGCTATTTGCGTTATTAGCTGTAAAAAAATGTTTTTAGGTCCAAGTCTGTTGCATACACTTGGCCCATTCAGGGGGCAGGTTGACACGACCCCAGACCGACGCTTGACTGATGCTCAAAATCGTGCAAGAAAAGCCCCTATAAAGCAGCATTCGCATTAAATGACTTAAGGCGCGCCAGTTTTAGTATCTCTGTTTGGAAAAAATGCACTGTGTAAACGTACTGCATGCGTAAACGCACCACGGTGAGCCCTACGCATTCGGGTTCAATGTCTTGCGTCAAGCACCTTCTGAGAAACAACAGTTTTTGTTTTGTTATCAGGCGCAAGATGAAGCGGATGAAGCTAAATAAATATAGCGAAGCAAAGCAGTGACGCAGCGAGGGAAGGTTTTGGGGGATCAATCCCCCCCCCCCAAGAGCTTGGAGACTTTTTTTATGAAAGATTTTGTTATTAATATTAGGGGGACGGATGACTAACAAACAAAGCATATTTAACTATTCACACAGCCACAAAACCCACTATTTTGAACCATTTATCTTAAAAAATGCCTGGGGGAAGTGCCCCCACACTTCCCGCTTACCTTAGCGAGTTTTCTATACCCTACAGACCCGTGGTATTAGCTGCGCCCAAAACCCCCCATCCTAGCTACGCACTTGAAGCGAAGGAAGAAATACAGAGGATGGTTTATCGACTCGTGAACATAGCACGCTAAATTGACCATGAGAAAATCATGGGTTTTCATTAGCACATGAGCACAAACAACACAAAAACTGAAAGAATGACCATGCAATTTTTTAATCGTTATCACGAATGCAACACGAATTGTAAATTGAATACGTTTACGCTCAAAAGGGCATATGAGTTGAGATCATGGAATCTACGGAATGAGGACTTCCTAACCTTTGAATTTTCCTTTGAGTAAAGTTGCGTAAATCACATTCATCACCAATTTTTTTAATGATCAAACAAGTTCCGTTGGACAGCTATGGTTGGTTTAGGCTTCGAAAGATCATGAGCACAGAAACTACATTTTTCTGTAAATCGTGCCTTGGTAAGCCAGGTACGTCCAAGGACTTAAAATATTCAGATAGATAGTTGGTGATTTCGTCTTCGTTTGTTACACATTTAAAAGATTCGTATCCATGCAGAGTACGAACTATTTGAATTTACCTCGTTTTAGTCATCCACATCTTCGTTCTTGCTCGCTAAATCAACCATCTTTGATTCTTTTGGTGATCAATCATATTCTGGAACTCTTTGTTGATGAGCTCACTGAAACTAATTTGCAATCATTCCAAGGAAATGAGTTAAAACTACTCGATTCCTCGACAGGAACACGGACATTACCGTTTGTCAACAATTGCTTGGAGATTTGTTTACAAACACGGTAGTGAAGTGTCAACTCGAGCTGGGCCACGGCTGGGCTTACAATTAGCTCGAATTAAATTTTTTTAATGTAATTTCAATTTAATTAATATTTTGAATATATTTAGTAATTAAAATGTTATATTGTTACTAAATTCAGTTATTAAAGTGGTAAAAACAAAACAAATTATTTAATTTGTAGTTTTGACCGACTTATCAATTGTTGTGTTACTATAACTCCTAAAAGCATGTCCTTCGGAAAAGATGAATTTTTTTTGTGAAATTATCCTTTTTTTAATGGCCTATATGTTAACCCCGCCTGAGACGAATCCAAAGAACCAAATCTCATTGAAATCGGTGCAGCCGTTCCCGAGTTATAAGTGTTCTAACTAACACGATTTTCGACTTTCTTTTATATATATAGATTTTCTATTGTAAATGCATCACGTAAGCCTTGGAGAAAAAGTTTCGGCCATGGTAATGGCACAATTTTAAGAGTTCACCACCATGCAGTGATAAGTTAACTTGCCCGACTTAGTTTTCGAGTAAGATCATATATGATTGCGAAGAATGTCTTGACCGAGAAATTTTGTCATTCTGAGCGTCTTGCTCCAGAAGTTCTTTGCAGTGAACTTCCTCTGCTGGAAGTGAACCTGGAAGATTTCGACGTTGCTGATCTCTTTGCTGAGCAGTGGCTCAAATATGAGGGGGGGAATAGGGAATAGATCCCCCCAAAGCCGCAGAGAAATTAAAAAATATATTTAAAACTATTTTCTAGGGTTGAAGTGTAATAACTGCATATGCTTAAAGTTAAATTTTTAGTGCAAAAATGATTATTTCTGAGCATGTCTTTTTTATTTTCGCGGACCCCCCGTTGCCTTGGGGGGTCATCCCATCCTCCCAAAGCATATTCCTATTTACGTCACTGCTTTAGGGGTTACCAGAAGGTTCTGAATCATTACTGTTCATAGATCAAGCAGATCAATCGACCTTTATCCGATCAAACTATTTCTGGTCTATTTTATTTTTTTTCCATCCCCCCATAATTTTCCGTTTCCTTTCGACAGCGCTTACCTATGAAGGAAACCATGTCCACAATATTTCCGGACTCGTCGTAAGGCCCTTTTCAGGACCTTTTGTAATCGTAATTGAATCATTAAAAATGTTAGAGTAAAAAAATGTGTTTCGTCTGGGCTTGATTCGTTCGTTCCGCATGGAGTTCATTGTGCGTATGGGTTTTATGTTTACCCTTTCATCGAATGCGAGGCCCCCTTTAAATTTTAAAAATTGCCCGAACCGCTTTCATATAAGTTTTTGGCGTTTCTCAAATGAACCCCGTGTTTATCGCTTTTCATTAATTAATTTTGACTCTTATGATGAGGACTGTCGCGGTTAGTCATCTACTGAAAATAAGAGCAGCTTTCCCGAAAAACTCGTAAAAACTTAGCGATAATATGGATTAAGTTCAACCAGGGAGTAATTAAAAAGATAAAATGATAACCGAATAGTATTGAAAAATTTTTAATTGATAATGAAATTTAAAAAGTGGGAATGGTAATGGCTTGTAATTTTTTCTCCGATGTAATTATTTTAATGGGGCCTTCATAAATATTAGATTTTGGAAAAGAAAATGATTTAATTTTTTATTGGCGTAACTGGTAGATGTTTTAAGTTCCCTCTGAGATAAAGTGGGTTTTCGATCGAATAATTTTGATTTGGTGGAGGAATATTTTATCTCTTCATAAAATAATTTATTATTTGTGCCTACTTCTTCAATTATAAATATTTAACTAAGCTGCAGTGACCCTGAAAGATGAACTCTTTTAATCCCAGCTGTTTCTTGGTGCTTCGTTGGGCAGTTACTAAATTATCGTGTTTATCACGTGAGCTTATATGTATTATTTCTATTGAATTTTTTCATACCGCGCGACAACATTGTCCGCGTAGGACTCACTTATTTTCGTCAGAATACTCCAAAAATAATCATTCCTGTACAAATTAATAATTTGAAAAGGATGAAACGTTTTATTCTCCAAAAGTTCGCGGGTCGAAGTACGTACGTTTTTTGTGGATTTTCGTCTACCTTGCGGCCTTTTTTTTGTTCGCATTTCCATGGTCATTCCTTCCAATCAATGTGCTTTCATGCTACTGCTCCGGACTCTTTAAAGCCTTTGAACACGGTGGGGTTTTACAATCCTTTCCTCCGCTCCACAAACGATCCCAAATTGATCACACACAAAAGAGCGAGAGCACGAAGCCCCACATTTTACTGCGCACTCGAGAAAATAAAAAAAATTAAATGCCAACGGACGTTGAGAGTGGAAATTAGGGGACTACCGACAATTCGGCGGCGACTGGCGACGCGTATTCGGGTCGGGCCGCCCGAAGGGGTTGGGGAAAACCTAGAGTAGCTCTCCATTGCCGTCGGAAATAATGGAATGATTTAAGGTTCGGAGAGAGTGTGTGTGCTCTAATATCTCTCCTCCCCCCTATCTCTCTCTCTCTCTCTAGTAGGCTTTCACGGTTCCATTTCTATGTTTTCCGCCTCCTACCCCGCGCGGAATAATTCGGAAACAAGCCCTCGATAATTAATGCAATGAACGGTTGTACTCGCAGTGCGGTGGGCCAGCCTTTGAGTGCTGGCTCGTTATCATTCCGCCGAGTTTCTCGTCGAATCCTCCCCGCGAAATCTGCTTTTCGTGAACGGAGGAGTGTTGGTGAATCGCGAGAGATTCCGGGGATGTTTGGCGTAAATTTTGTCATCAGTAAATTTGCACTTTAAATTCACTTCATGGCCTTGCGTAAGTTTTTAGCGGACTATCGCAAAGTGTGTTTATAATGATGGCTCAGTGTTGGCTTTAAAATATAACCAAATGCGGTTGCTCGTTTGATCATTACGTGAGGAGTCAATGGAGGCCCGATGACAGTGGCGTTGGGATTTGAATCTATTCCTTCCAGGAAAGACCTTATTTTAACAAAAAGGGCTGTGTCAAATAATACTGAATGGAAATGAAAGCAATTCTTCGAGCCTTTGGCCTTAGCTAGGACCTCTAACGAGCTTTAAATCTTGGATAAATTCTTAATATGTGAGGATTTCTTCGGAAGATTTCTATCATCTGCATATGTGCTTGTTCTAATAATATGTATTTGTGTGGCAATTTGGTGAGGCTACGCTTTTTTTCATTGAAAAATTAACCTCATGCCAACTAGTATTATTAAATATATATGTCATGGATTGATTGGGATCACATGTATGTGTGCTATAATTTGTGTGGGTGCAATAATTTAACTGCTGTATCTGCTAGATATTTATATCATATATATATTTCACTAGATCGTATTTAGTGATTAAAATATGTAGTACTTATTTCAGTGGTCCTTTCGGTCTTACATTATTCTCAGCTTTTTAACATCGAAAAAAATTATGAATGAATGTGATGTTGGAAATTAATGTTGATTTTTAGCTCAGAAATGCAAGATTTAAACACTTTGTTTTCGTGTTATTTTTTCGGTAATAAATTAACATAAGTTCGGCTCGTTCGCAAAATTGAGGCTCTTACACTCTTATTGTATGGTCTTCTATTCACTAATTTTAAAGCTTTCGCTCTCGCGGCTACTTCCGTTTCATCTCACAGACAGCTTTAGCCCGATTTTTAAAATGTTCGGTTTTTTAAAATAATTATTGCAAAGGCAATTCTTGAAATGTGGTGCTGAAATTTCTACCTCGAGTTCAGTACAGATTTTATGCTACAGTGACAATAAATTTTAATTTTAAAATATTCGTAAATTATTTTGATAAAAAATAATTGAATAAATATTTTCGCAAACACGTGGCCGATGTATCGGCACTTAGACAATTTCATGGCGAAAACCGAAAGCCGATATATTGGCACGTTGAGCATAAAATGGTTAAATTATTGAAAGGTGCCCTCAAACCATATGATATATCCCAATTTGTGCTTGATGGAAGATAATGTTTCGTTGGAGATTTGGATGTGCTCGGAAGGAAACAACCCGAAAGAAATTACGAGATGGCTTGGGGAGGACGGTTAGTTTTTCGCTTCGCATGCTTAATACATTACTGGAATCGTAGAGCAGTGAAGGTATGCTTCGATTGGGTGCGGGTTCCCCCTACCGACACAGTGTGAGCGGCGCGGGCGCCATAAAAAGCACTGTTTCCCACGCCCGGCGACATTTAATGTCACTTCGCGTGCCGCCAAGTGGGTAAATATTTAAGCCGGTGAAATGTGGACGTTTGCCTCGTCCCGCGAGGACGGGAGCGAGGTTTTTAATTCCTCAGCACGGAATTCTGGGACTGCTGGGAAACGGCAAAATACATGCATGAGATTTCACACAAGCCACGGAAACCATTTCGGACCATGCAGACAGACTAGATGGATGCAAAAAATACATGATACAGATTGCAAAGTGTCCCCACTTTTTCGTTATCTAATACTCTTATGTCCAAATAATTTGATAGAACGCTGATTGCTGTTTCCTGTAAGTAATTCACGCATTCGGGATGTATTACCATGCTCCCAAATAAGTATGCAATTAACATGTCGGCCTTGGTGGCGGCTGTAATATGTCCTCGCCTACCATACCGTAGGTCGCGGGTTCAGATCCCGCCTGGATAGGTTGTCCGTTCCAGGAAATGGATGTGTCGTCTATAGTTTATTGTTCAAACTCCCGATGTAAAAGGCCTCATTGTGCTGTTTTCGGTGGTAAATAAAATAAAATAAATGAAATGAAATATATAAAATAAGTAAAATTTAAAAAAAAAATGTAAAGAAAAAAAAATATGTAAAGTAAATAAAAAAAACAGTAAAATAAATAAAATAAATAAAATAAAATGAAACTGTATTTATGGCCCATTTATTGTATTGTAATATCTCAGCCAGCTTTGACATTTTTTCAGCTTTAATACTATTCCGTCTTCGCACCGATATTTATTCGGAATGGACTTCTTGCTCTGACATGAAAAATTGCATTTTTCTCCAGAATCTTGCTCATAAAATAACATACATGGTACCATTTTCTAGTTTGACCACAAAGTGACGCCTGCAGTTTTTTGTCACCTAACCATTCCTTTGCGTGCTTAAGTGTGCCTTACATTTCATAATTTTGGAAGATATTCGAAATCATGTAACGCACTGGATTTATAAAAAAAACGAGGTTTAGGATTAAAACTGAACTGTGATTTCGTCTGATTAAGTTATGGATTACTTAGAATTGAACATCAATTTCGGAACGGGAATTGCTGCTATCGAGATGCAATTTAATGGTTTGAATTAGTATACACGTAAAATGAGTAAATGTTATGCCTAGTCATATGGTTGGAAACTTCAAACAATTTTTGAATTGGACTTGGCTGAAATAATTTTCTTGCATCTGGTTATTCACGTGGAATGAATTTCTGAATGGCATGAAAGGATAATATTTTAACCTTCATTCATCCATGCAAGTATTTAGCAGCATAGTGAATATCACCATTGCTGAAAAAATTAACGAAAAGTAGTAATTGTTCTGTCGAAGTTTAGGAAAAATCCACGATTAATCCGCATCGATTGCTAAATTAATTTGAAAATATCCTAAACTGACTGCATTGGTAGCAAGAACGAACTTATATCGAATGCAGCGAAAGTTTTTTTTTAAGGGTAATCTCGTATCATGCGATTCTTCATTTATTTCTGTAGTTACTTGCTGAGAGTATCGTTTCGATTGCGGGTTTGCTAGATTGAGATTACAGGTTTTTCCCCATTTACCAGAAAACAACGACTTTTGACTGCAATGCTACAGTGGTAGTACTTGTTAACAAAAAAACGACGACGGACGTGACCGCAATGCACGCAGGTACTTCTCGTGATTAATGGCTGATAGCGATACTAAATGACCAAGCGACACAGAAATGCTCCCTCTCGCCTGTTCACTATCTGCAAGAGCTTTTGAGGCCGGCGTTCGACGTTTTACCGAGATTAGTACCGTCTACGCTTCCGTAATTTAGATTGGTAGCCGCGCGGAATGAAAACAAATAGTGTAGACTGCACCAGCACGGTAACGATTTTATGCGTCAAATTCACATCCTGCACATTGCCCCTACGGTAACGACTCCCCGTTGAATGGATTGGCTAGATTTCATTGAAATTATTAAACATAGCATTCGAGATGTGGGTATGGAGAAGAATGGAGAGGGTGAAATGGACGGAGAGGAAAAGGAACGACGAAGTGCTGGACACGGTGGGTGAGGAGAGGCAGCTTTTAGATGAGATACGGAGGAGACAGAAGGTATGGATGGAGTTAGTGCTTAGTGGGGAGGGGATGTTGAAAATGGTGTTAGAGGGTAGAATGTTAGGGAAACAAGGGAGGGGAAGGAAAAGAATAGGATTTTTAGATAGATTGAAAGGGAGTAGGCCTTACACAGTGAATTAAAGAAGGCAGTGCTGAAAGGAAAGGGAGGCTCCGAGATCACTTCTTGAATACTCCATGGAAACCTACCTTAATCGGTTGAATACTATAATATTAATATTAAACATAAATTATTGTTTCTCATCCTTATTTTTTATATCGTTATTTTTTCAATTATATTGCAAGACTTGTGCTACGGTTCACTTGTAATAACAATTGCCATTCGTAATCATAAATCAACAATCCTGAGATTGCTTCGACGCAGCTCTCCATTCCTCTGCCCTATCCGCAAGCCTTTTCATTGCGACGTATTTCTTCACTTCTACGTCCTTTATAAACTGTCCTATGTAACTCATTCGGGGCCGTCCTTTACCCTTCTTCTTCTCTTCCATCTGTTCCTCCACGATTTGTTATCATCAGTCCATCATACCGCGTAATGTGGCCAACTAAGTTGTTCCGTCTTCTTGAATTTGTCAAAAGGAAGTTTTTTCTCCCCTTTTTCCATTTTTCGTCATCACATTTTTTGAGCCATCGCCGTGAAGAATTTTACTCCTTGCCCTCTTAACCCACTTCCTCCCACCGCAACCATTTGGCTACATCCTGCAGTTCTGAGGCTATTGAAGAAATATCACACGCATTTTTGCTGCCGCATTGCCACGTATCGTATATATTCTTGAAGCTTGCAAAAACTAAATTCATTTATTACCTCATTTTTAAATCAGCTGGAAATAAGCCCACAGCCGGCAAGAGACGGGTACAATTCAATATGGACGTAAATTACATGCAATTATCATACAAGTAAACAGAAGGTAGCATTTTGTAGATTATTTTCAATTTCCTTTATTAAAAAATATGCTTATTGTAGATTTATACTTTCTATTACGGTCGCTCGCTGAAATTGATCAACATTTGATTTTGACCTCGTTACCACCCTATCTAGGTATATCGCTACTGGTAATTCTGGAGAAACAAGATGATTTATCACCAAAATATTTCACTCGAAAGCCATATGCGAAACGTACCTAGATATCTTCTTAATCGCCAGCAGAAAGTATTCTGGGCTTAAATGGGATAAATACAATTTTTTGAATGCATTACTTCCTACCCAATTCGTTTAGCGGTTTTAATTTGTGTTCCTAATGAAGGCCTCGTGTTTTCATATTTCCGTCTCACTCAAATGCTCTCCAATGATTTATTCTCTGGACGCATTTTTTAGTAGTTAGTGGAGCTAATAGCAAATTGGAATTTAGGTCTAATTAGCCAGACCAGTGTCTGGACGAGACGGTATGAAGTACCGTCGTCAAAAGATCGCTTGCTGAACGTGCCCTCGCTAATGGAGCCTGACAATGGAAAATCAGCTGCCCTGTCCAACCTTTTCGTTCCCCTCTATCAACTATCCGTTCCACCAAACCCTTAATGGACTAGTATCACGCCCAGACTGTGCGTCATTCATTAGGGGGTAGTCTGTCTCACAGCACCTGCCCTCGCAATGAAGAAAGCCTAGACAAGCACAGCTGACGTTAAGTGTCGTGTCAAAAAATTAGCCTCCTACGAGGATGGGTTGTGGTAGGATGTACACAGATAGGATTCGACAGTACGGGTTGGAGAAATTAGAGTTGCTGGCAGCAATTTATTGGAAATAGGTATAGTGTTTCGAAGAATTTTAGGTAAATATATGTTAAAAAGTTAAGTTATAAGTTAAAAAGGTTACGAGCTAACGAAAAGTTCAGTTCAAATGAGGGAATAATTTGTAGTGACTTGAAAACTGAATGCAAAATATGAAATATAATAGCATATAATAATAATATATATAATAATATAAAATTGCCAAAAGATATTGAATAGTATCATATCGAGCATAGTATTTCATGGAGTATGTCGCATGGGCGATTTTAATTTAATACTCTGGATTTTTAAGGATATTAAATAATTAAGGCTGGACGAAAATGTGCGATTACAATTGTCTGAAGCAATTAAACATTGAACTTAATTAAACGAGAGCTTTTAGCGAGTATCAACAATACGATGGTGCAATTTCACCCATTTTGAGATGAATTGTTTCAGACAATTTTAATCGCGCATTTCCATCCAGCCTTAATTAATTTATGTCCTTAAAAATCCAGAGTATTGAATAACATGTAGAAAATACTGGTTACCCAAAACCATTTTCATGATAACTACAATGGGCATTCCAAAAAATGCTTGCGTTTCCATAGCTCAGTAACTAAGGAGTTGCGACCCCATATTTTTCGACAAATTATGCTTTAAGTTGTCTCCCTTATCACCTCCTGAAATATTGCGGATTCCTCCTGAAAAACCGTATAAATTACTTGCAATTATCATACAAGTAAACGGAAAATTTCGTTGCATAAATTATTTTCAATTTTCTTCATTCAAAAATATGCTTACCCCAAAGATTCATACTTTCTATTAAGGTAACTCATAGAAACTGAACGACATAAGATTTTACCATTTAGTGTCGTCTAATGGCTACGGGCTATTATGAACAAACAAGTTCTTGTATCTCCAAAATATTTCACTGGAAAATTAAATTATACCGCAAATTACATCAGTATCACAGGACAAAGAGTATTTTTTTAAATAGCAGACTTTACAGGCTCTCTAGGTCGTGATAATTTAATTTTCGTCGTTTTTTTCGCGTGAACAATATCCACGTGCCGACTGGCCCTTCTCTCGTCGCGGAGACTGCCGATTTCTTGAATTTGCCTTCATTTCCTGGTAGAGGGGGCGTGACTCGGAAGGAGGGCCAATTGAGAAGGCGGTGTGAAATGAAAATTCATGAAGCCAAGGGCCATTCGAGCTCCTTCCTTTCCCGTTGGCGTTATATCCTTCGGGCGGATTCACACCTCCCCGCATTCACATCCTATCTCTCGTAAATTTTAATTTCCTCGGGCGAAAAATGGGGACGTTATCAGAAACGGGCAAAAAAAAAACACCGTCACTCGGTGATTTACCGCCGAGTAACGTTCTCGCCCGCCTAGCCGAAGTCCGTGGTTGGCACTTCAGCCTTTAGAAGTTTTTTTTTCATCCAAATTGTCTATTGTCGTATCTTCCACTTTCCATCGATTCATATCCTGGATATGAGTGACCTGAGCTGCTGAATTCGGAGATCTTGAAGGTTATTTTGCTAGATTTTATGAAGTGCTCTATAATTGATTTCTTCTTTTTTGCAAGTATATGTTTGCACTAAGTATTAATTAATTTATATGATTCATACATTCTTTAATAACTTGTTGTCTACATAAATAGCTAAACTGGTGAACGCTGGTGTAACAAATGAAACACATATAGTAAGCTATTATTATAAAACTTGAAGGCAGTACGATATATTCGCCGATCATTTAATCTTTTTTCTCAATTGCCAATATTAATTTTTACCTATATTTGTTTAAGTATGCGTTATTATTCCATGAATGTGGCATTCAACTGTTGCCAGGTGCATTTCCGGATTCATATAATAATAATATAATAATAATAATAATAATATATAATTTATTCCATTTACAATCAAATATTACATTTTAGAACATACTTAAATACTTTTGGAATATATAGGTACCCCTTTGAGTAGTTTTGGGGCTACCATCTTAAATTTTTTACATAGGTCTGGTGCTAGCACACATGAGAAGTAAAATTTCTTTGTATTCAGTTATTTGTTCTATTGCCGATTGCATTCATTATTACAAAACGTATTTAAAATATTTGGACAAGGATAACTATTTTTCTTATTTTTCTTATATAAACGCATAATTACATACATAGAATATACAATATACCTTTTATTGTAAACTTGTTAACCCACCTTTCTTAGTAGAAACTCTACTTCCTCACACCTCATAAGCCATTTTTTTACAGCGGATGCAAATCCCCATCTTTTTTCAGAGTTTGCTACATTGCTTGGCAACATGCTAAACAATTTAGGCCCTAAGTAATTGTATGACTGTCGATAAATTTCAATCGTCGGCCTAGGTATATGGAAGTTTCTCCAAGCTCTAATGTCATAGTTTTGTGGTCGGGCCTTTTCACCACTACGGTTATAGAATATTCTAAGGACTTTATAAATGAATAAATGCCTTAGTGGGAGGACATCTAATTTTTTGAATAGAGGAAATGAGTGGCTTTTCCTACACGATCGTGTTATAACCCTGATAACCCTTTTTTGCGCCACCATCAATGGTTTAATGTTGATAAAATATGCTCCACCCCAGCAGGCTATTCCGTATTGCAATCTTGAATTAACGAGAGCATAATATACCATTTTTAACACTGATTCAGGGCATATGTATCTGAGGAAGTAGAATTTTCTTACAATAGAAATCATTTCTGATTTTAATTTATTTATGTGAGACTTCCATTTACAATTTTGGTCAAAATATATACCTAAATATTTTATGTGACTAACCTGTTCGATCAAAATACATTTATCACAGGAAGTAACATTATCTTTTATACAATTTGCACATTGATAGTATAGTTTACTTTTGTTTGGGGTAGATTTACTCATGCTAAACATAATATATTTCGTTTTTTCACTTAACAACATATAATTAGCCGAAAACCACATATTGAGTGTTAATAGATCACTTTGAATGTGTTCATATAGATCATCAACACTATTAACAGAGTAACTTAGTGCAGTGTCATCTGCAAATGACGTTAATTGACCTTTAAACCTGCCAGCACATAAATTGTTTACATATATTAAAAACAGTATGGGTCCCAACACAGAACCCTGTGGCACACCACAGGTGAGTCGAATATTTTCACTGTAGCAATTTTTGAGACGCACACATTGATCTCGATCACAAAGATAACTTTGAAACCAATCATATGCGGTTCCACGTATACCCGCTTCCCATAATCGATTCATTAGTATGTTATGATTAATGGAGTCGAAGGCTTTGGTAATGTCTACAAATAAGCCAGCAACTCTACAGTTCTTATTCAGTCCGTCGTTCAGCTCTGAACAGAATTTTAATAATGCATCCTCTGTACTCTTACCACTCATAAATCCAAATTGGTTTTTATTGAGAAAACTATGCTGATTTAGAAATTTAAGAAGTCTGACTTTAACAACTTTTTCTATTATTTTAGCAAATACAGATAATAGGGATATTGGTCTGTAATTATTTACGTTCATTTTATCGCCTTTTTTAAAAATTGGTATCACTATTGCAGTTTTTAATTGTTTAGGAAATATTCCTGTATACATACTTAGATTAGCAATATGGGCAAGGACCTCCGAAATATTTGCATTTACTTCTTTTATAACTTGTGTAGAAATATTATCAACACCTTTAGATTTTTTAGACTTTAATTCCTTAATAATGCTGCTTATTTCTTTCGCATCAGTAGGAACAAAAAACAGTGAGTCAATTGAATTGGAGGTTGGGAATATTTCTTTGTATTTATTCGTATTACTTTCAAAATAATTGTTCTGGGTCAATGCTTGAATTACTTTACCATAATGTGAACTAAATTCGTTTACAATGTCCTGGCACTTAGTGACAACGATACCATTACTAGTTCTAATTTTTACACAATTCTCATTTCCTTGCTTTCCTCCCGTGAGTGAATCTAAAATGCGCCATTGAGCAGCGGTATTATTGACATTACTATCAAATAGGTCCCTGTAATACTTTTCTTTGCGCTTTTTAATGTCATATTCTAATCTTTGCGTGTACGATACGTAGTACCTATTTAGCTTTTCATTTTCAGGGTGTTTCATCATTTTTTTATACAGAAAATTTCGCCTAGAAATTCTCCCGCACAAAGCGTAAGTCATCCATGGCCTCTTCATTCCTCCCGATCTGTTACTGTCTGACACGTATTCAGCTTTTTCAATGCAGCATTTCAATTTATTTATAAATATTTCATAGGCTTCATTGACATTTTGTTGTGAATAAACATCATTCCAGTCGCATCTTAGCAAACTATTATTTAGATGGTTAAAGTTTATCCGGCAATGGCTTCGATAAACTCGTTCGTATATATTAATGGGTACATTAATATTTAAAGAACATGATACAGCATGATGGTCTGTTAAACCCCAATCGTCCGCTCTTCCCTCATACTTATAGTTATCTCTACTTCTGCAAAAAATGTGATCTATACATGTACTACCCGTTTTGCTAATTCTAGTTGGTACTCGAATAAGCTGGTCCAGTCCATGACTAGCCATTAGGGTTTGATATTCAAAGGAAATATCGTTGGGTTGTAATATACATAAATTAACATCACCAATTACAATTAAATTCCTCTCACGAGAGATGGTTAATACATTCTCCAATTCACTCAAAAAATGTTTAGCAGGGTTAAAATTAAGTCTATATACACCAATAATGCTTATCCAAGAAGAATCATTTATCCCTACTGATATTTTAACCATATCAGCAGTTTTTAATTCACCCAGATCAATAGAAAAACACTCATAAGTATCTGCTACATATGCAATAACTCCTCCAGCCCTGTAGTTATTATTACACACATCAAAACTCCGATAGCCAGTTATTTGATACATAGATACTTCAGTGTCATTGACCCAAATTTCTGTCAAAACTATTACAGCGGGTTTTATATCGAGATTAATTAGTTGAAATACAAATTTATCAAAATTAGCTCTTAGACTTCTTATATTTTGGTGCAAGACAAGGAACCTTCCACCATTCAATCCACTATCATTAACAGTACTCTGCATTTTGTTAGTAAAGATAGGTTGAAGACATACATAACTCACTCACAGAATGCTTACAGTTTCTCCAGGTCATCAGAGGATTTCAGAGTGATTACTTGATCATTCTCCTTCTTCCTCATGAGTATTGTCCCATGCCTTAGCCATAAATATTTGTATCCCTTTTCTTTCTTCGCAAGACGCGCAGCAGCGAAGAGTCTCCTCCGACCTGGACTCAGGCTCTCGTTTATGTACACCGGAGTATCGGTCGCCAAGCCCAGGTGCCGTGTGGAGAAGGTCCTTTTCACTCGCCTCTTTTGAAGAATTTCTTCTTTTGTAGACCTACGGACGAATTTGACTATGATACCTCTCGTTCCGCCTTCGTGTCCCTTCTTTCCCAATCGGTGGCATGTGTTCACCATATCGTCGGTTATTTTAACACCAAGGGCGTCCCCCACACTTTTCACGATTTCTAAGGTATTTTCATTTGGTTGCTGGGGAATGCCGTGTATTTCAAGGTCATTAACTCGAGAATATTGCTCTTGGTCGTCTAACCTCTTTTCTAATTCACTCACTCGAGATTTTAAGCCAACATTTTCTTGCCTAAGCAAGTCTATTGTCGCTAAATATTCAGCAATCTGCGTTGAGTTTTCTTGAAGCACTTTAGTATTTTCATCTAATCTATTGTGCACAAACTCAATAGCCTTGTTCAAGTCCAATTCCATGCGTTTCCTGTCCTCTTTAGCTTCTTCTAGAAGGTTTATAATATGAGAGATACTAGCAGTGTCCGTATCCGCCAGTGGAACTACTGACATGCTCTTACGTTTTTCCGCAGCACAGGTAGGACAACGCCAACTTTGCTTTTCAGCGCTAATATACTCGATATCCTCTTTGGACAAGTGAACACAAGTAGCGTGACACTGGGTTTGACATTCACTGCAGGTAATCCTTAGCTGGCGCTTAAGAACACTCACATTACATACACTGCAATTAGCCATTTTAAACTGCGGTTTACACTTAATATTAGTAACTCGAGCTTCTAAATTGAGTAGGAAGTTATCCTCGTAATTGAATGCACTTATACTCTGGACGCAACTGAACACATCACTGAGGCACCTGCCTGTCTCGAGCGAAGCACCAGCCCACGTCTGTCTCGCGTGGAAGCTCAACCATGACTGGCATGCTGCTGATATATTTAACTATATGAAGTTTCTTTTGCTTTAAGAAATAAAAAGATTTAGTTATTTTATTTTATGGAAACGACACTGTTGATTGTTTTTATTATTGTATCCTCTCATACTCCGCCGTATTTTTTTTGGTATAGTACTAGAGAGTAAAGCATACTAAAGCGGTTGCATCAATACCAATTAATTTTTAATATGCATTTTTTTGCCGGTCGTCACTTCCATGCCTGCGTAGCTTGCATCTCTCTCTTTTTCTCTTTGCGATGTCGCCCCTCACGTAGATTTTCATTTCGTCGAGCGATGAATGGTGTCGCCACCGTCGCGTCTCCCTGCTGCAGCGGGCGCGTCTGGAGTGAATCCTCTTTTTGCTCGTCTCCAGATAGTGTTAGGGAAAATCCCGCTTAAAGGGGGTAGGTCGCTGTGCGCTCTGTTAATCTGGGGAAATAGACCAGTCCCTCTCGGAGACTCAGCATTCTCTCTGTAGCTGGGAATGGAATTGTCGTCAGTCGGATAGAATTCATTTTCTCAGGGAGAAGAATGGACGTTGAACTCATAATTTAATGAATACGTAGTCACCATCGTAAGGCGTTTGACAAGATATCCTATGCCCTTTGTATTATTTTGTTCCCAGTTGGCTTAAAATATTTGTCCTGTATACAAAATGTCTGTAAGAATTATGGTGCACTAGACTATGTTTGAAAATTAAAAGGTGATCTCTGTTGTGGTGAAAAGTGGCTGAGTTGTCATATCTTTTGTCATCCTAGTTAGAATAGTGATTTCTTGACTACTTCATTCCTGAGGGTTGCATGAATGTAGTTTTTCCTATGGTAACTTTAATAGGTATTCGGTCAAGATGTCATAGAGGTGGTATTAATGGATTGGAAGTTGACTGTAGGCAACTTCATGAATTGTAAAAGTGGAGTGGAGTGAGCATCTAAGAAGTGAAATGACTTTTACTTAAATGGAAGCTTGGAAGAGGACTATACGGTGGGTAAAGAACAGGTTCGCAACGGAAACATGACCTGGCATGCAAGGGAGAGGAAGATGTCGAGAGCTTGAGCTGAATAGCTGAAAAACAGATAATTACGCTCACTCTGGATGGGAAAGAAAGAAATTGGAACTTTTCGAATAAATGACATAGACAAGCAGAGGGTTGGAAATGTAATGAGACGCGAGGTGGCAGGAAAATTGTCTATTCTGGCTAGGGGAATGCTTATAACGATCACTGGTAGACTTTAGGTGGAAACGACCACTAAATGGGAGTCAAACGATAGAAGAGTGTGTCAGATAACAGCTGCAAGTGTGTGGAAAAAAGTCGTTAAAACTTATGTATGCGGCTGGTTACTATTTGTCTCAGAAAAAAACAATGAAAGCCATTAAAAGTGAAGTACGATGGGGATCGAATGGACGGAAGGAATAATCGATTAATTATCCGAAAAGGGTGGCAGAGAAATTTGACTGACTGACGAAGGAATTATTTGGATTTAAAGATGCAAGCTTAAGGAGGTAATCCTGAAACTGAATAACCTTCTGAAAAGTATAATGGGAGGCAAATTGAATGGTAGGGCTGACATTTGAGAAAGGTAAGGTGGGGATGCGTTGGAGATGGCATCAGGTTAGGGAAGCATGGATGGAAAAGAATAAAATTGCTGGTTTTGAGGGTATTATTGGTTGCCAGCTGGCGGAAGTAGCTTCGAACTCGGACGTGCTGGTAGCTACCGCTAGTAGCGAACGTTCTCCCGTATTTGCGTCGATAGCTAACCGAATGAGCACCTGAGTTCTTATTGCCATTTAAAAATGTTTTGTTGTTACATTCCAGTTTAAGGTTTCTAGGATGAATATCTATTACGTATGCCACTTCTTTTCTTCTACTAAAAGAATTTTTATAATTTATAGACATTCGTCCAAGAAACCTTAAACTGTGGTTCGCTTTATTAAGTTAGAGAAATATCATACGTGAACCTCAAAACTCCGTCATATTTTGCGAATTTGCCCTTTCGCTATATTTGGTATTATTTAATGAAAAAGCTGTATGACTGCCGTATTAATATTGACACCAGCCAATAATTATTAAATATTGGGAACAAACTAACTAGGACTGTAACTACAGACTCGTATGTAAGTGTAGTATTAGTAACCATGCGATTATGAATCAAAGATTTTTTCAGCCTCTTTGAGAAAATTACTAGCTTACCTGTGCAAACATTTCACCTGCGAGATGTTACGTATCTCAATGTCCTCAGTGGTGTTAGGGCATTATTGATTTTAGAAATTACCATAACGTCGTTGATATCGAACGTAATGGAGGAATTATTTTGTTTAAACGTAATACGACGCGTAAATATTTTGTTGTCATCGGTGCTCCGTGAGAGTCAACAGGTGGTGCAGAATGAAGAATATTTCTCCCATTCACTCAACTTTTTACGGCAATTTCTAAAAATTAAAAATACCCAATTTAAATGAGTTTTATCGTCCGAACGTAGGAACCAATTCGAATTCAGTAAAAATTAAAAATAAGACCAATTCGAATTCAGTGAAAATTAAAAATAAGACTTTATTTATATAATGGATGGATTTAAATAATACAATGTCCTGTACTCCTCGTGTAGTATAATTTTCTCGTAGCATATCAATTGCGTTGGAAGACTTATTACTCGATTGCCATTCTCAGGAACTAAGGTTAGAAGTTAACCATCTTCCTTTGAACGTGGGCGACTGCGAATACTGCGAGTCACTGCGTTACTCCGCGCGACAGGTCTGTTTCTCGCTTTGAATGAATTTTTAATACCCACTTCTCACTTCGAGGCTCATTGATGTCAGCCCGATAGGCCCTCGATGGTCCAAGCGAGTTGGTGGCCCTCAGGGTATGAGATGATTCGAATCTGAAGAGAGCAGCGCCCGTCAGACACGCGCCGGTACGCGATGCCGCTCGGGTGCGGCGCCTGGGGACATATCGCCCCGCACCCCTCCGTCCGCACGCGACTAACCAACCGCCCTCCTCCTCACATTCGGTGGTCCATCCCCACTCCACCTATCCAGTTCCCCATAATTCCACTTCCGTAATGGGATGAGCTGCACGTCCTCCCCTTCATCACCGCGGTGCGCTGTTTTTCGGCGCCCTTTGATCCCTGTACCTCCCTTATTCCCCATTCCACCCGTGTCATACGCTCACCCCCACCCTTCATGCGCCCTCTCCCTTCTCTCTCAATACAGGGTTGCCAACTAATGGTAAAATTAGCCAATTCCGCTAATTTCGGAAGGGGGTGGCTTTAATAAATGTGCTCGGGTCGATCAGTCACAGAGGTGAAGTCGCAAATAACTTACATGCGTTCGGTTAAACAAAATTATTTTTTACGGTTGTTAATGTAACATTTTTAACCATTGCGGTACTTAGGTTTGGTTGAAGAACCAAAGAAAAGAGACGAATATTAGTTCCTATCTCTGAGGAAGGTGGCAAGAATTACAGATGAGTGAAAAGGTTGTGTGTGTTTTTTTTTGAGTCATACCTTTTTAGATATCATATTGAAGGTTTACAGTTATCTCTTAATTGATATAAATTTTGGTAAAATGAGCATTGAAAATATGTATGCGGCAAACGTGTTACAAACTGCAATGTCATCTTTATCACAAGTGAATTTAGGACAACGTATTCCTTTCTTACAACTCCTTGTTTGACAGTCTTGTACATCCATTCCACGGACAATTTCCACCCAGGCGGGATTAGAACCAGCGACTTTCAGATCGGAAGGCGGGGACAATATCCGGGCGCCACCGAGGCCGACCAATGATATGGTGAAATCGTGAAGTAATGCATTGACCTGTTAATTGTTTAATAATTTGGCAACCCTGTGCTTATAGGTACACCTTCATCCACCGTTCCCATCTCTTTTACAGTACACGTTCGGGGGGGGGGGGGGGGGGGGGAGGGGTAACCCTTGCGCCTAGCTCCCCTTCGCTCTGTCGCCTCCGATTACGTCTCTCCCCTTACCCCCTCCCTTTATGGTTGCACATGGCGTATGCCCCACTCCCTCCACCCCGCCGTAGCGCGACCCCCTGCGGTTCGTCTTTTTCCCTCCGACTCATAGCCTCCCTGTCGGTGTGTGTACGGGAGCGTATGCATGAGGGCCCCGCTCAACCTAATATGTGGTAGTAATCTCGTTTCCTCGAGGAGGCTGCTGTGACCCCTCTCTGCTCCGTACCACCCCATCCCCCTCGAAGCATCTATATCTTGTTTCGGTTTATTCGGTGTGGCGGAGTGGTGAGTCTCATTTCTGTCTTCGCTATCCCTCTCTCTATCCCCCGCAAGGTTTCCATTAGGTTCCTCTCTCGTAGAGCTATTACAGCTGGAGCGATTTTGCGGCCACTGTGTATGTCACACTGAATCGGATACATTTCGGTAGATTATACGTCAGTGGTGGGAAAAAATTAATTTAATGCCGATGAGGATGCTGCTGCAGTTTCTGACTTGTTGTTTTTGCTAATTAATGGCCTTTACAAATTAAGGGAAATATTATTTATTCCTAATTCTTTGTTAAATTATTTTTTACCTTGATTTTCATCTCTCAATACCTTTTTTTATTGTGTTGTTGTATTAACATGTTTCCCATATGAAATTTATCGCCGATATGTTTTAATAGCCTATAAGGCGAGATGGTGAATTCGGAGATTTTGCATTCTTTGCACATATTTCGTCCCCAAAATATTACCAATATCTTCTCCTTATGGAACTCGTGGAGCGATGTTCGGCGTATTAAAAATAAAATCAATTAGTTTATTATCCAGTGGAATTATGAGAAATGTTCTGGTCATAATATTCTCAAATTTTCAGCCTGTTCGGGATGCTTTCCTTGAGTTTTGTTTCAAGAATTATTCTGCCATCCGACTTATTCACATAATCATGAGGGGCAATCTTTTGTGATGTGAATTCATCAGATGGTGTGGTTGTTCTAGAATTAAAAATATTGAAACTGACCATGTAGCCCTGTAATTTTTATTTAAGGATTTACTATAATTAAGATTTTAATCGTGAAGTTGAAATAGTATTCCCTTTTTCATTAATTGTTCTTTTTTTTGCCCTCTCGTAAATTTATCGCCAGGTGTCGCGGTTGTGCAAATTTTGTACGCTCTATTCAAGTATTACTTTCGTGGTAAATGTCGTCGCCAAATTTACCCTACTATAGTATACTATTACTAAGTTTTAGTTACTCATTCATACTATATGCTTCTCCCCGGCTGCCTGAGAAGAGAGGGTGGTTATTCGCCCGTTGATAGGGTTATTCCTGACTTTTCGTCGGGAGTTTGTGTCCCGGTGTGGGCAATTAAAATTTTCGGTGTAACTCCCGCCCCCAGTGGGCATTGTGTTGGAAGCACTTCGGCTCAAGTGGTGTAAAAATGGCCCTAAGTACGAGGCAATTTTATTTTAACTTTTTTTTTTGTCCTGGATGTTTTGTAATATTTCATCGACATGATAGCGGTATGTATACCCATATATCTTCATTCACTCCATATGTAAAGTTATTTCCATTTTTTATATGGGGAGTATGACGAGGTGGTTTGGTAGCCGTGGTTTGGGGGAATGTAAATTCAATTCAAAATAATCTACCGGCTTATGTATGCCGTCATGGCAGGCAATCAATTGCACCATACTCTTCTAGTGCTTCGACCCGATGCGTTTGGTAGGTGATAGAAGTGCAGGTGGTAATTAATTTATCTCCGGATTATCTCAACAGCGTGTAGGTGAGCGTTTTACCTTGGCTTGTCCAAAGAATTCACCTGAGATCTGAACCCGGAACCCTTCGTTCAGTAGGCGAACGTTTTAATCACTTGGCTAATGGCAGAGGATTACCTTAATAGGCGAATGCATACAATTTTTTTTATGTGGTAAAGAGGGGTAAAAGTATATGGGAGATGCATATGCGATGCATAATAGTGCAATAAATGAATAACTTTATTTCCTATCGGTGTCTTGTTTTGTATTTTTAAATTATTTTTACAATTTTTTTGTTAAGATTCTAATTTGGAGCAAATAGCACGCGCAATGAAAAAATACATGCAGAAACATGTATCTTAGGCGTATCCATAGTGCTTTGATTCCAAGGGTTAAAGTATTATGATTCCATTTATTCGGTGAGGTAAATTTGTTTGGAACGTTGTAATAATCACCGTCTGATCTACTTCCCTAGTTGAGTTTCATTTAAATTATTTTCATTTGCAATAATTTTTTCATTGAGATTAGCGGAGGGGGTACTCTCCTCATTCCGTACTCCACCATCTGCTCTTCCAAAATGTGCTACTTTGGAGAAATAGTAAAATGCATGTACCTTAGGATTCATTTACTGGACACAATCGGGGATTTCTTGATTGAAGCTTTCGCGGCTCATGATGATTAAAATAAGTCACATACATATTTATTTTTGTATTTATTTACGGCATAAACCCGTATGTGACTTATTTTAATCACAATCGGGGATTATTCTAAATTCCCGAGTGAAAATGGCCGCATTCAGATAGGTGTTGGATCCGTATGTGAATCGTTTAGTGGGCCATTCATTACTTGGTACAACGGTAATTATGATTCGATAGAAATGAATCTTTCACGCGGAACTGAACGCCTAATGTGAGCCGCTACGTTTGAGCCGATGGCGACCATTTATTGAAAATTTCGAACAGGCCCCGTGTTTGGATAAATATATGACGTCGTCCAAATCAGAGCCCAAATTCGGGAATGCAAAATAATCCTATGACCTCAGCGAAGTTAATTGATAATGATGGTTTAAAAAAATCAGGCTCTGCAGGTTATGGAGGGTTGGTCTACATAAATTATTTTGTATTTCCTCGGGCCAACGTTTCGCCCATTCATTGTAGCATCATCAGGGCTTAGATAATAATGAATAGAAAATTGCTCGAAATTCGTTACCAATACTCGGGCTCACTTATTTTACCGTAACAATATAGAATAGGGTGGTTTCCTATTATTTTTTTATTGCCTAAATCGAAAGATTATTACTCCTGGAGTACGTATTTCACGCTTTTAGTTTTTTAAATGACGATATCTATTTTTCGCGATTAAATGAAAAGTGAAAATTTTCAAGCGAGCGAAAACGCGACGCGTAAGTAGGAATGATGGAAAAAGTCCGTGCGACGCATTTCTGGTTCCCCCTCCCGCCTTGTGAGGTGACCTTGATCGAGGCTCTGAGCGCTGATAGGACGCAGAATGCTAGCGGGTAGCTGAGTACCTTGCTGGCTGGTAGCGCTTGGCTAAAAATGGTTTATTAATACCTTATCAAACGAAGAAAACTTTCCGACCTTAGCCAGTTTTAATAGGTGATTATTAAGACATGTTTCCCTGAGCTCTGTGCCTCATGCATGCATTGGTAACCTCAGACGATGTATAACTCCTATCCTCTCGTGTAGAAACTAGGTCCCTGTGACGTCACGTGGAGTGGAATCGCATGGGCGCCAATCTGGCCTTTTTCAAATGAGGATAAAATTTGACCCTTGCCATTCGTCTAAACCGGTATTTCAAAAACAAAATAATTTGTGTATTATGCATACATCAATGGTGGGTAACGAATCGCAATCAATGCCTTTCGTTTTCGTTGATGAAGGAAACTACCCTATTCAGAGTAAAACAATTCAAAGTTCAAATTATTATCTGGACTAAATCGTCAGCGGAGTTCAGGCAATTTCGGTGGGAATCATGGTGGGTGGAAAAGGGTTAAGAGGTTGTGAACAGAGGTGCAAAGGGAAGCCACTCACGTCTCAGGAATAGGGGGTGTGTCTGGCTTCTCGCCCCCTTTTCACTTCCATCCGTCTCGCCACTTCCCTCTCTCGCGTGTCCAAACTTGTCGACCTCGCAACTTGGGGCGCCAGTTGCGCGCGCGCGTGCCAGCCAGGCAACTGTCTTCTTACACCTTCCAGTCTGCTGGGGTTAACCGTCTCACCCTTTTCATATTTTTTTTATCGCGAAATTAAATGCGCGCAGTCCTGCTGCTGTCCGCCGTGATGGTTCTTTTCCGACACCTTTCGAAGCGTCTCCGGGGTGAGTTTCTCAGTCGACAGCTGTGACCATTAGAACCTCTTTCATTAAAGGCTGCTTGGTGTGAACGTAAGAATCCACCTTGCGTTCGCATAAGTTCCGTGTAACGTGTGTTACGCATTGCTGCCTTAAAACGAGAAGTTGAAAAGACTCAATCGAATATCAGCTAAGTTAAAAGCCAAAGGATTGAAATATTTATTTTCGATTACTACCGCGTGGTTTTATTGTGACGAAGACAACAAGTTCGAAGGCACAACTGCCAGCAAAACTGCTGTCTTTGCCTTCGCAACCAAAGATGTAGTAACCACGAATATTACAATATGCACTCCACTTGATAGTAAACGAAAATAAAGAATTTCTTCGTACGCTGCTTCTAAAGTTAAGAGAGTGGTTTTGACAGAGATCTCCACTCGGTTCTCCATTAGCTAATCCCTTCCCACTAAATGATTCTTCTCTCTTAAACTTAACTTGCCCTACATGAATCATTCGTGACCTTCCCTTATCATTCTTCTCTTCTACCTGACCTTTGATCTTTTCCTTCGGGCCATCATATCTGATGATGTGGCCAATTCAGATATAATATTTTTGATGAATGTATTTAGAAGAATTTCCCTTTCTCACACATTTCTTAAAACATCGCAATTACTCATCATACCGTCAATTAGTTTAATATCCACGATCAATCCGTTCATTTATATCAATAAAATATATATTTCTGGGATTTATCCCTGATGGAAATAAATTTACTTCATTTTTTACCGTATTTCTCCTTGCTGTGATCTTCCGAAAGTGCAGTTAATAATTGATTCTTTGCGACCGAAGCGCTTCGAATTGGGACATTCAATCTGACCCAAAATAGCAATCTGGAATAGTTTTTTCAAATTCTGTCGCAAACTACCTATAAGTTGTTTAATTCCTAGTTTGGCTCACGCCCGGTTTTTATTCTAACAAAATAAAACCCAGTGTGGGCCAAACTCGGCAATTGTTCTCAGCCTTGATGACGATGAGGGAGTTTCTCATCGAGTAGTTGGCCTTAAACAACCTTTCCAGGTGCCAAACTCGAGAAGATTTTATCTGTAGTAGAATGGAGAAGGTGAAATGGACAGAGGGGAGGAGAAACGACGTAGTGCTGGACATGGTTGGCGAGGAGAGGCAACTTTTAGATGAGATGCGGAGGAGAGAGAAGGTATGGATGGAGCGAGTTCTTAGCGGGGAGGGTATGTTGAAAATGGTGTTAGAGGGTGGAATGTTAGGTAAACGAGGGAGGGGAAGGAAGAGAATAGGATTTTTAGATAGATTGAAAGGAAGTAGTGAATTGAGGAAGGCAGTGCTGGAAGGAAAGGGAGGCTCCCAAACTGCTTCTTTAGTACCTACTCCAGGAAACCTACCTCAATCGGTAGAATACCATGATAATAATAATAACTCGCCGGAAAGCCTACGATCTTTTCAGCCCATTTCCAGTTTAGAACTAAGTGTAGCGCGTGTATGAATATGCGTTCACGCGACGATTTTGCCCCACGCGTGTAAATCTTGGTAACGGCCAGCGATGTGGTAACGGGGTATGAGGCAAAGCGAGTTCCTGGAGCAGAAGGGAGTTTTGGCTCAGAGAAAATGTCCAGGGGGAGAAAGACGCGGCTTTTGTGCATAAAAGGATCATCAGCATTGGATGGATGAAAGTCTAGAATAGGGAGGGATTATGACCCCAGAATAATGCGTATGGACTCCCCTGTTATTTTTTATTTCTCATCGGGCTGGTAAGTTACTATTGTATCCAGGCAGCTGCATCAACGTCTTTGTCCGTAGTTCGCATTAGATGACCAGTTCAAGTGAAGTATTAAGGTGTGGAAAACCTGCACGGATCGGTCAGGGTTGTGGTTTGGGAAGCGGATTAGAAGGGCTTAAGCCTCTCTCCACTGCATTATTTATTGTACAGAAATAAAAATAAAGAAATAAATGAAATAGTGGATCGTCATCTTGCTCACGCGTTTTCACATAACCGGTATTTGATGCTGTACGGAAGCTGCGCGACTCTATCTACGGGTCGCTCTACGCTACTCCACGTTGATACGGAAGAGTAGATCGCGTATTGTCACCCATCCGTGAAGCGTGTGAAATGTATTCACTATGGACGGGGTGTCCGGATATTCACCTGTACAACCGGAAGTTCCCCATGACGCTCGTTTGCGGGAAAAATCAAGGTGCGTGGTTTTACCTGCCGCACAATCATATCGCACGTAGAATCTTTGCTTTGATGTCAACTAAATCTCCTCGATTCATTCCGCTACAACTATCTTGCCTGTGGTTGTCACGTTTCGGAATATATTTGTTTTAAAGGGCGTGGGAATCGCTGGCATTGGACTAAATCACTTATAGCTTGCGTATAGTTGAATAGCGTGGTTTCATATTAACAACTGTCAAATGAAAATTATTGAAATGATAATCATTTTTCAGTTTTAAGATTACCTTTAATTCTCATCATTGGATTGTGAAATTATCATTAAAATTAATTTCTTGTGTTATTAGCGAAAATTTTATCAAGCATCATTTTCTTTAGTCTTGACATGTATCGCAGCTTAATTACTCCTCATCTCATAATTTTTACGATATAATTCGTAGGTTTGTCAAAGAAGTTTTTTTTTAATTAATGCTGATTATCTTACCGTTTTTTATGTTGCGAACGTATTCTTTGTGCTCTAGTTTTCCGGCATTATTAATTTCTGAACTCTTTGTTTTTGTGTTACGAGTCAAAGGCTAACTCGTTTCTTTTTTACTTCTTTAGAAGAAAAATTACCCGTGTAAAACCCGTCTTTATACGCGAAAATCTTCTCTAAAATTCTCTCAATTATTCATCTTTCCAATGTTAAGAAGGGCTTCCGTATACCGCATTTTAAATGACAGCCATTCTTAGCTTTTATTTACCCTTTGTCCCCTCTTCAAGTGAACAATGTACCCTCGATCCAATCTGTGATATGTCTCTTCAGTTTATGAAATTATATGTGCCTCCAGAAGGCTGCTTCTTTTGGGGAAAAAAAACTTTACAATCTTCAAGCGATATTAAAGTGGAGACTGGCTGGGAACATGTGCCGGGACAAAATCCGTATCCTCCGCAAAATGTTGCAAAGTGACTTCAAGGAGTAAAAGAAATTAAAAAAAGCACACCGTTTTTCGTGTATACCTCGAGGCTTTTTCAGGAGTAATATGCAATACTTCAGGAGGTGGTAGGGGAGACAATTTTAAGCATTTTTGTCCGTAAATATGGGGTTACAACTCCTTAGTTACCTACTGAGCTATGGCAACGCAAAAAGTTTTTGAATGGTTTTTGCAGTTACCATGGAAACGGTTTTTTTTGAGTAGCCATTTTATTTATTTCTCAGGATTTTGAAGGACATTAAATTATTAAGGGTGGATGAAAATGTGTGACTATAATTGCCTGAAAAAATTAATCTTTGAGGTTAAGTAAACGTGAGCTTGAGCGAGTATCAATAATATGATTGCGCAATGTCAACCATTTTTATATTATATGTTTCAAGCAAATATACTAGCAAATTTTCTTCCGTAACAGAGCTGCAGTTAAAATTCTTTTAGTTGTCAATACAAGTCGACAAAAATTCTGAGGCAGAATGTACTGTTGCATATAAATTAATATATTTTCAGATCAGTAAACGAAAGGTCACGCAACAGCAAGAAACAAATGCGATTGTATATACGGCATTTTTATCTCAGATATTCCTTATTATCCCTTGTTTCCAAAACAATGCGGCGTCTTATTATTGCTTTAATGCCATTGTTTAAAATGGAGAGACTAGACTAGATATAGCAGATGGTTCTACGCTTTGAGCAGGTTTGTAGCTAATTGGTATTTTATCAATAATTTTTAACCTTATTAAACTAAAGTCTGAGTGATTAATTGAGGAATAGTCCGTGCATGTTTTGCTTAATTCAACGATTAGATAATTCTTGCAAGAGATCGCTTACGTTATCGCGTACAATTCTTTGCGTCACGGTCATATTTTCTGAGAGATTACTCTTCTTGGCTATCCGAAGGCTACTACAAAAAGCTACGCTTTTTGAAAGATTAAAAAAAAACCTGAAGCACCTTTGGGGAGAGGGAGAACTGGAGGAGGAAATGAGAAAGGAAGCTCTTAAAGTTTGCATTGCGGGGGTGGACGGGGGGGGAAAGCGAGGTAGGGTGAAGGCGAAATGAAGGAGCAAGATGGAGAAATGCGACCGAGGAGAGAAGGGAAGGATGGGGAAGGAGATGAAAAGGAGAGGTAAATTAGGAAGCTCTGGAGGAGATGAGCCTGGATGAGGTGTGGAAGCAAGAGATCCTCCTCCCTCCCTCCCTTGCTTCAGGCACCGAGAGACGCAGCAATTACACCGGGCCATGCATATTAATTGGGAATTGAGGCAACAATCCTGCGACGCTCAAAACATTGTTGACGAATGAACAGTCCCCGCGACAATTAACCCAAAAATGGAGCCGCCATCCCACGAGTGGGGGTTTCCTCGTCCTCGTCTTGAGGACTGGCAGGGCCTTCGTTTGCTCTCTCGACAAGTCTCATCGAAGGCTAACCTTGCTCCTTGTGTGGCCCGTGTGAGATGAGTTGGCTTTGTGGGATTGCGAAAACAGCCCGAGGAGTGAGCTACTCTTTTCCTCGGAGAATATATAATGAGGAGCGAATTTTGGCTTCTACTCACGCGGCCAATGTAGAAAATCCATGAAGAAGGCAGTGGCGTCCACTCCATGGGGCCTGAGGGGGCCCGAGACCCCTCAAAAATTCGTTATGGGTGTGAAGAAAAAAATGTGTCAGGCTTGTCGATTTTCCTCGGAGTGTCCAGATATCGAGTTTCGAGATATCAGCGTTTTAATTTGGATCATTTGACTCTTATAAAATGCTTAAAAAACTTACAACTCTTACTTATAAAATTCCCCGGGGCAAGATCCCCGGTTAGGGCCCTCCCAACATTTTTTGTAAGTGGGCGTCCCTGGAAGAAGGCGACGTGGACGGACAGGAAGAGGAACGAAGAAGTGCCGTACGTGGTGGGTGAGAAGAGGCCGTTTCTAGATGATATACTGAGGAATCAGAAGGATGGAGGTAATACTTTGCGGGGAGGGGATGCTAAAAACGGTGTTGGAGGGTTGAATGTTAGGTAAACGAGGGAGGGAAAAGAAGAGAATAGTATTTAGATAGAAAATAAGGAGGTAGGTCTTATTGTAAATTGAGGAGGGAAGTCCATAAAAGGAGAGGAGGCTGCCAGAATACTTCTTAAGTACTTCATAGAAACCTACCCAATTCTGTAGAATACTTAAATAAATAAATGCTTGACCTAATTCCCCCTGCGCTCAACCTTTTCTGCGTAGGGGGGCATGTCTTCTTCGCAGCTTTGACTTGTTTATTTAAAGTGAACTTTTAATTTTTTTAATAATTTACGCCGAAGAAGTATCAGGCCTTTGTTCAATACGTTAAGGATTGAGTATTTTTTATTTTTCTATTTTCCTAAGCGATGTCGGAATTTTTTCAAGTGATGTGGTTTCGATGCTGATATCAGCTGTCGATATTCCCTACTTTACCATGTTGCAATGAGAAGGTACACCGCTGGTTGTGCGAAAAATCCACAGAGGAAAAATCACTCGCCTTGACCGGGATCGGGATCCCTCGATTTCCGGCCGAGTGCTTTAGCCAGTTAAGCTACCGAGGCGTCATTCTCCCCTGTGGAAATTTTCCAGCAGTCCATACCACCTTGTCCGGTATAGTCCACAAATTTCCAAAGGGGAGAATGACGCCTCGGTAGCTTAACTGGCTAAAGCACTCGGCCGGAAATCGAGGGATCCCGATCCCGGTCAAGGCGAATGATTTTTCCTCTGTGGATTTTTCGCACTATCTGTGCATTGCGGGTGACTCCGTAAAAAGTTATCACCGTGGCTAGTCCCGGTATACTTTCATAACCCCTGGTTGTCTTATTCAAAGAGATGGTTTATTTCATATCGAGTGTGTGACTTACATTTGAAACTGAAACGCTTTTATTAGTTTTTTTACGTTCCAATGTTGTAGGTGTTATATTATTACCGCTAGTGCTTGAATCTTGATATTTTGTAATTTTATTAAGCCAGTTCTTTTTGTTTCCAACTCTTTGAAACCCTTGAAACGTTTCCATTTAAACATTATTGGGAATGGTTTCGGCGATTTCAATGCCATTTGTCGTTCCTCTCTCTCTACCTCTCGCGATCTTGCGACACTTGCACAATCCGCGGTCGGGGCAGACTCCAGAGGGTGATTTTGGTTGGGAAGCAGCACAATGTGGAAAATGGAATCCAAAACAGTCATTATTCAATCCACGACGCCTGGCTTAACTTGGTGACGTTGATGCCTCCCGTAAGGAGAGAGAGCTTCTTCCGTGAGGCTTGTACCCAAGGCTTAACTGCGACTTAGAAGGGTCTTACGTGTGAGGAAGGACAAAGGAAGATGGGTGGAGGTAAAGTGCTGGGAATTAGGAGTAGAAACCGCGCTTATTGATAAGGTGATCAAGCATTCGGTGACACTCCACTTAGTTCAAAGTAATCGTGATTGATGATCATGGAAATTCTCCTCGAGCGAGGCAGTGACGACAAGAAAGTTAATTCATTCCGAGGAAAACGTGGCAGGCTCCTCAACTCGAAAGGCAAAATAATTCCTAATGATCACAATTATGTCTTGACTGGATATATTTTCATGGGGCTGCATTTGGTACCGCCTTCATTCGTTTGCGCGAATATTTGTCCGAATTAGTTACCAACCTCTCACGAAATCGTATCAGGCTTGACGTGGTAGAAATTCGATGTATCCATGATAAAATATTAGCCAAAAATGGTCCTCCTATTGCCTTGGCTCTGGTATAACTGCATGCGTGTGTCTGTTTCATCACCGTGAAAATGACAGTGTGTCGCTATTAGTTATACATTAAAGTGTGAATATTATCATTTGTTTTTTATGTTTTATCATGGATACAAATCTCTTGATTTTCTGTGCGAATGAAATTCCCAATTACTGGACTCCTCCAACGTCTGTGAATTGTTGTATCGAGCTTTTCTCTCGTAAAACTGTATTTTCATATAATTAAGTGTAAGGCAGTGTAGTAAGATTGATGTAGAAAATAAATACCTGTAAGATTAAGATTTTGATACATTCTAGTGTGTTTTCTGGGGTTTCGCGGTGTACAGTAGTTTCGGATTTTACACTTCAATAGAGCGTAAAATATAGTATTCTGCTATACTGTAGGACCACCTCTGGTCTTAGGTACTGACTCCTACAATGGGATACCTGTATGAGTGCTATGGGTAACTTATTCAACACTTTCCTACTTGTATGCCGTGTGAAAATTGCCTTTTCGCATGATGTTTGCTTCTGGTTTGCGTCCATGTGCGTTTTTGTATTTTTGGTTTATAATTTATGCGTATCCCTTGCATTATTTGCTGATTTTGCGTTTGTCATTTCACCTTGAATAAATGGTTTCTTCGGTCGTCTTTTTATCATACATCACTTATAATGAAGCAGAACACCTGCGGGCGATAAATTATTCGTATTGACCTCACCGGTAAAATTATGCGTAACATTTCTTGCGATATTTCATGCAGAATCGGAGTCTACCCCCCTTGGAGCGAAAAATTCTGAACCTCCTGAGAGATGTTCTGCGGGAATGCTGTTAAAGTACTAGTTTTTTCCTGTAAAAATACCAATATGCTGTAGTCAAATAATAGTGAATTTCATTCCAGACCTGCACTCCGAGTCGCTAAAAAGGTTAAAAATGGAGGTCAAGAGATAAAAATAAACTCAATTTATCTAATCGATCAATGAGGAAAACAACTATCAATTAAATATCATAATCAATCTCATTCAACGATAAAGAAGCACGAGGAAAAGGATCTGAGGAAGTAACGTGTGTAACAACGTCAAAGTGATATGCATCTTTTGTGGCATCAGAAATGGAAAATTTAAACAATAACACAGGCCAACAAAAAAATACTGTTTGAAAACTTTTTATTTTAATAGCTGAACTTATAGTTTTTTATGTGCCGAATCCAAACCTGGCCTTAGTTTTTTTGCATCACCCATAGTTTCCAAGCAATGTGTATTTAATATTTAGTGTAATACCCCTCTACGGTATGTAGGGAAATCAATGAAACACTGTGTTACATCATAAAATTGTTTGAATTTATTGTTCACTATATCGTGATTAAATTGTTTGTATTTACTACAGCGTGATAATGAAGGGTTCACTTGTCACCTGGAATTGGTCTAAATTTTCTTTCCCTTTTTTCCTCGAAGCTTCTTGTGTAGCTTTTTCTGCGATGAATCGCTTGCTGAACTTCTAGGTGAAGTACCAACAGTAATCCCCCATTATCTTCGTTCATTAGACCTACTTTTTCAATTTTATCGTAACTATAAAAAAGCTGTTAAATTCTAAAATTATTGCTTGATTTCATAAATTTAACTTTAAAATGCGAATAAATGGTGGGTGATACAACTTTAAAACCATCATATTTGGATTCAGCAGCTTTAAAAACATAAGAATAAGGTATTTTCAGTAAAAAAGTTTTTTCATTGCTGGCCTGTGTAATCCAAGAGGATCCGTAGAACGTGCTAAATAATCCAAGACGCTGGGCAATGTACTCATTAACCTAAGGATTTCAAAAGATATTTATGGAGGAATTTTTCTTAAATTTCCGTTAGCTTAGTAAAAAATTTGTGTTTTTTTATCTCTAGGTAAATTACGTCATAGATGCACTGTTTTTGTAATGGACTCGCAATTGATCTCAAGGATTCCTTATGGACTGAAGAATCGAAGCTGAGAATCTGGTGATTCTCACCGTGAACTCATTCCGGTTTTTTATCCGCCTTTCTCTCCAGGCAAACGACAGGATGAGCTCGTAAATTTCTCTGTGCGCGGAACGAGGCGGGTCTGGTCGGAGCTAGGAAAGTCAGAGTTAGAAGTGTTTCAGTGGTAGAGCTAGGCAGGGTTGGGCAAAAAATATCTCCGTTCGATATCACGGAGGAATGTTTTTACCTTAATTCTGTAATGTCGGACGGAATATTAGTCGGTGCTACCGCTTACTGGTGCTGTGCTAAAATTTAAGGTTTAGGAGATGGTAGCAGTGAACTCAGAGTGTTTTTTTAATTAATTCATTCAATTTGGTAATTAATTTCACTTTAATTCATACAGTAAATACATTCTGTCGACGCAAAGTTTTTAATCTGAATCATTCAATATGCGGTACAACGAAAATAGGCGAAGTTACCATTAATTATTTATCAGTTATTTTGAAATTTATTATTCCATTAATAATTCGACAATTAATTATTTTGTAATTCAAATTGTTATTTTACTAGATAAACTCATTAATTAATCTTAGGGCTACAATTTTAAAGAATGACTTGGAATAATTTTTTGTGATTGCGGTACTATTCGGTTGTTGTGAATATTTATGTTACAAGAGAAGTTTGAAAATCTATGCAGGAATCTGAGGAAAATGGGATTGGGGAAATTTTTTATCATTAACCATTTTTTGCTACGCATCGGTTATCGAATTAATTTAAAACTGTTCATTGGCGGTGTGTGTTTCATACCTATATCCACTTTACGAATTTAGTAAAATTAATAAATAAAATATAAATATAATTATCTGTAATTTAAATTTATTATTTATTTCCAAATCATAATGTGATGATTTCAAATATTAACAAATGTACAATTTCTGTTTGGCACTTATTTTTTAATGAAATTTTCGTGAATACATGGGAGGCAGATGGTATGTTCGGGATAAATTGGTAATGAAAATATGTAAAACCGGTTTAGGAGGCATCCAATAATTCTCTTTATCCCTGACATTGTCCTTGATCAATCGTAAGCTACTGTGATATTAGAACAAATTTCATAGAATCATGAGAACTGGTATCGTTTTATCGGCACGAGGTGAGTCCGGCGAGAAAGCTGGAGTTAGAAGTACTGCGGGCGGTGGTTGACCTAGTTTGGAATGGGGGAAAAATCTGTTGAGTTACAAGTTTAGTTCTAAGCAGATGTAAATGTTTTCCAGCATTTTGAGTGCCAAAAAGCGCACAAAAACACTTTTCATATGCATTGGTAAAAAGTTGTGATTTCATTGATGGCATCAATTGGCGTAAAAAAGAAAAAAACATGGTACTCATAATTTAGACTATTCATTGTTTACACTGCGTTTTGAAATGAATCTTCAAGCTCTATCAATCGATGCGACGAAACACACGTAATAATTGGACTTCAATTACAACTTCAGGGTGCTGTTATCTCAATGAGTATTTTGGTGATATGACTGATTTTTATCATGATCCTTGTGCTACATTAAATTTTTAAAAGTTTTTTTGCTAATACAGCACTTCAATTCAAGTTCCAGTTAATAATTTTCATTTGGTTAGACCAGTTTCCACATTTATGCTCAAGGAAGAATTCTGATTTTAAAGCACGATCATCAGGAAATATATTACGGAAATAGTATTTTTTATCGTAAGTCGTAGAAGAACAATTTAAGGTATGTTTCGGATATTTTCAAAAAGATAAATCCATTCGTTACTCCGTGGAACGTCCGTGATAACCGCATAGCCGGAGAAAATGCCTTGTCAGCGTTGGCTAAGTTCCAAGAAAAAAGTGGAAACTCCCAAGGTTTATAATCAGAATAGTGGTACTCTTTTGAGAATTGCCCATATCTAGCTGGCTCGTAACTCTTCTCTCATGTACGCCCTGAAAAATATCCTCCCTTTATGCCACCCTACTTCCCATACCCTCTGGAAGGGCTAAGCTCCCTGGGTCCCTTCACATTCGCTCCCCCACCCTAGCCTGCCTGTTTGACCTCCGTATCACCCGGCCTCTCCCCCCTGGGGATAGCAGTTCAAAGCTCGGCGCCGCCGCCCTCCCCCCCACCCCCTACGGGCTAATTAACGAAATAGTCACGCTCCGAGGCGCCGTTAAACGGGCGAGATACGCCTCTCGCCTGCCCAATTCGATTTTCTCTCGTGAGGCGGTCTCTGTTGTGCATGTGTTCGCGACTCCTGGACCTAATTTCGCCCGCGGCTCTTTCCTCCCCTCCCCCCCCCCCCATGCGACGATTGGGTGGTTGGGAGGATGAAAGAGCATGTGGACGGACTAGAGTCGTTTTATAGTCGCCGTGGTTCAGCTGTCTTAACGATCTGCGGTGATCAGCTATCGCAGTCGGCTGCATGGGGCTTGACAAAAAGAAAGCATTAGAGGTTAATCTGAAATAAAGACCACATAACTCTAGTGGCCTTAGATCAAAGATCAGCTATGATTTCGTGGCTGAGCGTGGCTCAGCAAAATTGTCGTAGCTACATGTGAGGAAGAACGAGTGTCATAATGACTTAAAGTTGAAAAGAAATGTTCGTGTATTCATAGAACATAGATGGCATTGCCTGGATCTATTGGCAATGTAAGTATGCAAAACCCATTTAGAAGACTCAATTGAATGTATAAGTAATCAGTGCATACATTTTTTTCTTTTCTCCTTTTCATCAACTTGCGTTTTTATAATGGTTTGGCGGACTAAAGGCTTTTATTTGATATGCGACTAGTATAACTTCCATATGAATGTAATCGGTCCAGGTGAAAACTCTTGCAGATTAAGAGAGTTTCTACAAGAAGTATGTTTTTCTAAGGATAAATCAATGTACTAGTGGATACTTTATAGGACTTTTCAATGAGGGTTACTTTTCGTACTACTTAGCGGCAAGATCATACTGTCAGCAGTGTTCTTCAAATCGATGAAAACAGTTGAGTTTCGAGATACGAACGCGGATGTTAGGACAAATGAAGAGCGATGGGCGAGGATACGCTTCCAGTCCCGCTGGGCGTGCACTGGGTTCCGTGAGGGACACGCTCACGGGCGCGTGCCGCCGCACGGGATGCTCTTTTTAAAGCACGCCTTAGCGACAGCTGCGAGCGCGATGTTGCCAATTCTGTAATATTCCACGATTATAAGAGTTATTACGATTTAGGTTCCAATATTACAATATCATATTCGAGGTACAACTAAAATGATATAGTAACATTGACACCTAGGTCGGAATAAAATTTTTTAGTCGTGGAAAATTATAATTGTTTATTCCAAAATGGAAAAATTATACTCCATCACGCTTGGATCGTCGGATCTCATTCTAACGAGGTTACTCAGCGAGTATATACCCTTCCCAGAAATCACGTCTTACGATAACCTTCCCTTAATTCTGTCACAGTTTAAAAGCCAAGACCTGATGCTAAGAGTCTTAATGGGTCGGAAGTGCGGTCAACTTTTTGTTGGTGCGGAAATGGGGAGACTTGGGAACAGTACGGTGTAATTGAGGTGTTAGGCAAAAGAGGAGGATGAGTTTGTTGCGACCGCGCCCGAGGCGAGGTTTTGCATGGAATGAGGAGAAAGAGAGGGATCAAAGCTTTGGACACGCTCTAGGGCAGGGTGGAACTCCGCAAGGGTGGAATGCCGCCCGGTGTAGAGTAAGGAAGGGAGAGTTGGGTGAACAGAAGGGGGCACTACGCGATATCCGCACGGAGCGGCAATGGTGCGGGCTCATGGAAGGCTAAGGAGTTGGGGGAAGTGGACCACAAGTTTCGTCTCTGAGCAAGAAAAATAAAGTTTCTTAGAGGAAATCCTCCGAACTCTCTTTTCTTTCCTCTCTTTGATTTACGTGGCGAGTTGGTTGTTTTTTTCCAGTGGGTATTCGGTAGATGTATGGCTCAGTTTTGAATAAAATCCGAAGATTCAGACGTAATGGAGTGGAATTTTTCATTATTGAAAGAATTACTTGTAATTTTCCATGGAAAGTTGCTGGTATTTATTTTAGCCTAGGTGTTAGATAAATTAAAATCAACTCGTGTAGTTTGAATACAATGATTTAAGAGAGCGCTCCCCGCTTATTTATTTAAATTTTAAATAAGCATTACAACCTGTCTGCAGAAAAGGAATCTGCTACAAAATGCGAGGAAGTCCATTAGTATTACAAATAATCATTTCCAATGGCTATATGTAGTTAGCTTTAAAATATATCTCAATATCCTCTCACATATGCAGTGCATGCATCCAAGACTATATATTTTAAGCCTAAAGTGGATTGCTTCCTTTCATTTTGAGCCTAAAGATGGCACTCATTCGTTGTTTTGAAGCTTTAATGAATTTGAGGACCTCTCACCAGCTTGTCCACATTGAATGACAAATTTCTTTAACATAGATATCGACCGTTTTCCCGAAGTTCGCCCTGGATTGCGATTAGTATTTCACGAGTGGAGTAATATAGGTGTTACGTTAGATTTTATTATAAGCAGGAATGCTGCGTATCAGTTGGCGTTCTGTAACTTCATTTTCACAAGCTTTTGTTCGCTAAGGAATTTCATATTCTAATTGGGAGTAATTTCCGCCACTCTCAACCCATGAATAAGAATAATTCTCTTACCCCGACTGAGCTAATGTTCTTCTCAATTATTCAAACTCTAATACGTCCAACCTCTCCACTCAATGCCTTTTTTCAAAGCATTCCCAAGTTTATTTTCTTCTCTCCAAGTATGAAGGATTTTTTTAGATCTGTCATGTGGAGATTATTCATGAATTTTGTGGTTTAAACTTCATACTGTGTAGTTAATGAAATATTTTTGGTGCCAGTTCACATCCATGTAATGATAATACTACCTCGTTCAAGAGCGCTTGAATATTGTCGGACTCATAATCACTGGTGCCTTCACCACACTCGGCTTCAAATAAAAGTGGTGATTCGAATCCTTCGAGTAATCCTAAAAGCGGTTTGAGCCATTACAACCCATAAAATTCCTTTGATAAGGACGTTTCTTTAGTGCTTTATCAAAGAACACTCCTATAAGGCTTACATAATTCAGGCCAGTGAGGAATTAATGAGGCTTTTACGATCCGAGATTCGCAAATAAAATACTCGGAACGATGAAGACTCCCGATAAAATTTTTGAGGCAATCGGAAGACAGATTTAATGGTCCATGAGCTGAAAAAATACCTCCTTGTTTGAGGAGAATAATTGGTTCCTTGAAGCGCCATATTTTGATGACTATAATTAAATGGGTTAATTCTGTCTTCAGACGACTTCGTGGAATGATGTTAATTAGCCATCTCCTCGGGGAAACGCTAAGATAATGCTAAAATAGGGCCTCCTTTGTGATGAGTTCATGCATCAATGGGCATCGGAGACTGGAGAAATCTTTCGGAAAAAACAGAGGCGATCGAGAAATCAATTTGTGAGGGTAATGCCATGAAAAATTACGTGCACACTCTTTCGCCTCGGCTTTTGAACAGGAATTTTTTTCACGCGCACTTTTTATCGTCGCAAAGATATTTATCACACTTTATTTGACTCATAAAAGTAGTGTATAAATTGATTTCGAGACATTATTTTACGCTGATCGTAAGCAATGAGCATTTTTGTTGTTTTTTCACTCGTAAGTAATTGACTCCGAAATGGGTTGAAATATTCGTTTGCACCCCCTTATTTTTAAGAGCCTTTCATAGGGCTTAAGGGTGTCGTGATAATTAACGATCCCGTGAACTTCTTTTCTTCGCATAACTCAGGATTTAAATGGCGAGCTCGCATGCATTTATCAGGTTCTTTCTGGATGAACAGATAGCCTTTGAGGGGAACGGAGCGTGTTATTTTAGACGAGGAAATGAATACCCACTCCTGGAGATTCTCATGCCTAGCAAAAGAGTCGAAGGCAAACAAACAGCATTCGTTTCGATCGGTAGCGCGGAGGAAATTCTTTTATTTTAATGCCCACGGCGGGATGGGGGTTTTGAGAGAATAAATTTTAGGGGTGTCATGGTCTATGTTTACACGGGCAGTTTTTTCGGAGGGGTAACATCTGTAACGTTTCGAAGCGGACCGCGCGGTCAACTTTCCTCCTTTCCGTCTTCTCTCCCTTTAGTCATGCATCCATGTTTATATATTCACCCCCTTTCACCCTGCTCTCCACCCCACGGCGCCCATAAAGCCTCTCTCTCTTGTTCCCCTTGCTGCAGGCCACCCTCAACACTCCCGTGAGAGGCCATGACTCCCCACGGCCGAAGCTGAGCCAACCCCCTGTCGAACCTAACCTCCCTTCTTGTTTCCCTAAGAGGGGTCGCGCAGTTATCTCACGGGTCGGAAGTCCCGTATATATTTTTTTTTACTCTTTTTATAGTTTACTCTTTTGGGATGGGGAAGGGAGGGAGCAGTTTACGGTGACAAACCGCCGTGTCTGTGTCTCGGTATCCAGTTTCATTTTTTTATTAGCTTTCCGTCATTCGTATACTCTCTCTTCATTGCGTGGTGGCCGACGTTTAGGGATGCTTTTCAGCGGAATTTAGTCGCCTTCAGCCAGAGGAGTAAGTATTGGTTGAGAGTATTGGTGTGGTAGACCTGTCAGTCCGATAAATATGGATGAATACATATTTTGTAATCATCGTGGTGTATTTCAAATGGATTGTGTGAGTAATACCTTAAGAGCGCATCGAAAATCGTTTTAATACTCCTCCTCCATCAATGATCAAGGACTTTAAAGTAACTAAATTGTAGATATTATGTGATGCATTAATTTATATTTTCGTGGAAGATAAATTTGAAAGATTTTGGGAATGTGATCCTTGGTACACTTATATTGTACGTTTTACAAATGTTTAATTGTCTAACCCAGGTTTCGACCCTATACACTAGGTTATTCTCAAAAGCCAAGAAGGAATATAAAGTTACAAGTTTAGTGGGACTAGCCACTGTGATAACTTTACGGGAGTCTCCCACAATGCACAAATTGCGCGGAAAATCCCAAAAAGAAAAAAATCATTCGTCTTGACCGAGAATCATACCCGGATCCCTCGATTTCCGTTCGAGTGCTTTAGGCAGATAAGCTACTGAGGCGTTATTACTTTTTGTGGATATTTGTGCCCTTGTACCACGTTGTCAAGTATTGTCCACAAATATCCACAGAGAGGAAGGATGCCTCGGTAGTTTAACTGGCTAAAACACTCGACCGGGAATCGGGGGAACCGGGTTCGATCCTCCGGGTCATGGCGGATGATTTTTTCTCTGCGGATTTTTTGCGCGGAAAATATAAAGGTTTGAAGGTGGATGATCACGAGCGAATAACTTTTAAGGTCCGCTGTACAGACATTTTAACAAAATTTGATAGTGTGTGAAGAGGGTTTTGCATCGCCTTAGACCTGACTGTGTATGGAAATTATCTGCCGTAGATCGCATCCGTAGGATTGAAACAGAGACGTGCGTTGATGGGGATGGAATCGGAGACTCCAGCTGGGAAAAAATCAAGTTTTGAAGTTTGATAACCTCGAGCATATTTCAAACTGGATTTGATCGTGCAGGAAAGTATCTCGGGTTTTTCTCCGGTCGACGTTTTCCATATCTCCCGACGTGTAGAGCAACTACTTGCTGTTTATCCTCAGAAGATCTAGCGAATACCGTTCTTTTTTTCAATTTAAAAAATGGTTTATTTCCATACTGCAAGTTTTACATGAATATTTACATAGTGAGGGATAGATTGTTATAACACATATATACATTAGATCCCCGTTATAGGAATATTTTCCTCTTCAGGGCGTCATAATTTGTTATTATTTATACAGTGTTTGTGAGCACGTAGCGGATATGGCAAAAATTAAAAATCTGGAACTCTTTTCTTCTGGGATGGGTATTGGCCTGACATTCGTCCGAGACGTGAGGGAAACCGGCAAAACCCCACGTAGACCGCCGTGTAATATTGGTGTTGTTGCTGTTGATGGTGATGTTCTCGCGGTGCTGTTAGTCGCTGTTATCTCGGTGTCCTTGGATTGCTGGTGCGTCCGGTATTGGAGTAATGGCTGTAGTGCTGCAATGTCAGAGTGTGAATTAATATTTCGAAATTTGGCAATAATACATATATATATATACCCCATCCGTGGTCAGGTGTAACCTGATTGGTTCACGCTTGTTGTGCTTTTCCCGCCATTTTTGCACCTGATACGCCGGGAATACCTAATTTGCATTTGATTGTGCTTGAAGAGGGTTCTACATCGCTCTAGTCTTGACCGTGTATAGAAATTTTCTGCTGTAGATTGCATTCGTGGGATCGAACCAGAGACGGATCTTGCTGGGGGGGGAATCGAGGGGCTACTTGATGCATGGGGGCGCAATGTGGGTTGCAACGTAGGTGGCGGTGCTGTTCCCCTCGTGGGGCCGCTCTGTACTCGCCGGCCCCTTCAACCCTCCTTTGTAGTTTTTTATCAGAGGAGTGATCTTTTCAATGCCCACCCAATTAATGGCGTGCATATCCAGGGCGGACCTCTCTTTGTACGTACTTATCTTTTTTATCCCCAACCCTTCACTTCTTTTGTAGGGCCACTGGAATTTTAGATTGCGCCGCAAGGTTTGCATTTATTCTTATTATTTTTTTTATAAATGGACTTTGCAAGCGATACCGTTTTTCTGGTTTTTGTCCTTCCCCTCTGGCACCCTCGTCTTTCTATTCTTTCTTTGTATGGGCCCCTCTCTCCTTGTTCTTTCTCTTACAATCCTATTCTCATTTTATTATTTGTTCCCTTAACACCGAAAACAGCAAATTTAGGTTTTTTACATCGGGTTTTTTAATTAGTTAGGTACATGTAATTTATTGAAACGGAATTTTTTCAGGCAGTTTTCAATAAGTTATGTGTACGTAACTTAAAAGAAAACCCAAAGCTTAACAACTTAACTTAAAAAGGCCACAATTACGCGTGCGCGTTAACGATGCCGTAGGTAAGGGCAACTCAACCCAGGCGGGATTCGAGCCCGCGACCTCTTGCGGAACGAAGCGAAGATCTTACCCTTCCGTCACTGAGGCCAGCGTAAGAATTTTTCTCGAAAATTGCAGAATCATGCGTAGGTATATTTATTTCTCTCTCTTTTCCTCCCGTTTTTTCCAGCCGCTCTCTTTGCCGTGTCATTAAACATTAAACACACTTTAATGCAAATGAAGGCCGGGTAGAGAATTAATGACCCAGAAAACGGGGAGGTATAATGGTAAAACTTTTACCGCGCTCGCAATTTTTTTCTGCATCCTTCTGCAATTTTTATGAGTCACGATGCGAGAGGGTTTGTTTAGAAAAAGATCACAAAATTCGCCCTGTACGAGTTGAGTTCGTTTCTGCATCTACTGTATTTATTTCTCTGCGGAGTATGTTCATCCTAGGTAAACATTGTATTGCTGTAACGGTTTTTTTCCCTCGATTGGAATTCGAGGACTTCAGGCAAAATTTATTCCCAAAGCCTGGCCCATTATATGTTTCTGTATTTTCGCTCACTGCTTAAATTATGCATAGTTTGCATAATTTCGCGAGATAGCAGTAAACATGCTCGTTTTGGAGTGTAATTTTTCGTCTCGATTTCCCATTTTCTGCTTATTCAATCTCATATTTGTTTTATCCATCTTGGATAGTTAAATAATTGATGTTGTCAGCTGAAACAAGACCGAGCGTGATTCACGAGTGGTAGTGATTACGACAATATATCGTCAGGAACAGAATGAATTGTTATGTGATTTGAGGAATCGGTCATCTTAAATGGGAGGCTTTCATTGGTTCAGTAGATGGAGAACTTAAAAATATTTTATGACTTAGAAGGATTAACAACTTTGCTATTTCTATATGGTAATTTATTGAGACCGACCATGGTTCCGTTACAGCGTAACATTATCATGGTTCCTGGCGATATATTGTTGCAACGGAACCATGGTCGGTCTCAATAAATTACCATGTGGTAATAGCAAAGTTGTTGATCCTTCTATTCCTGCGATTATGGATTTCTACCAAGTTACGCCCGCTACTATTGATTATTTTAGTTCAATTTCAATTTCGTTTAACCAGCCGTGTTCTCTTACTCCAATAGTGCAGGTACGCGAAATTTATCACCGCGTGAAGTTTTTTGAAATTCTAGTCAAATAAACTCGATTTATCGGTGATGTAATATCACAGTGAGTTGCAGTCGTCGGAAACGTGTGTCGATGGAAGTAATATTGTTTATGATATTTTACCCTTTAATTTAATAATTTTCAATTAATATACTCTTTTAAGTCTTTCGTAAGACAGCAATAATTATGCGTCGCGTGGGCGTATTTTAGTGGATATAAATAAAGTTGTGGATATAAATCAGAAATGTGTGAAACTAATGAGGTACTCCATTTAATGAAAACCGAGGTACTTTGTCCCAATTTCTCATTTGCGAAAACTCGTTAATTAATCTGGTAAGCCGAAAACCAATTAATCTCGTTCCTGAGGCATTTCAGATTTCTGCATTGCTAATATCTTAGGGCGGAGAGGTTTGTATAAGCTAGCTATCATGGCTCCATTTCCTAGAATTTCTTCCTAGAAAGAGCATTACTGGATTTTATCGTGTTAGATTGTGACGGTGATTTTTTTGCTTTAAAGGCGCATTCCTATAAATTTGTCTTGCTTGTTGTTTCCGCTGAGAAAATCTTTTCGTTCTTATTGGCTTCTACATGTTTTTAGTTAAGATACATATGATTTGGGAATGAGAGTGGCTCATCTCCTCGATGGATTTACTCATTTTAATGTATAGTCAGCATTAATCAAAGACTTTGGTCGACGTGATCGATTTGTTTTCCATAGTTCGTGTCGGTGATGCTAGGAACGCTGGTAAAGAAAATGATTGAGTAAGTGCATGAAATTTTGCGTTTAGTAACCTTGAGATAATCGGTGGGTTGCGTGAAGTAGTTTTCCATTGTTCACAATTGTTAAATTCTCAATAGATATCATGGATGTCCAGGTTTGCATTATTTAATTGTAACGTTTTGCGTAGTTCTTCTAGCTGTATATACTGGTTTTCATTGGAAAATTGCGGCGGCGTGAATATTGTTCTATCAGATCTCGTGGGAATATATTTTAATTATGAGATGCAATAGTTCACGAAAATAACTTCTCTTCCTTGGGTAATAACTTCTTGGGTTCTTAAATTCTTCTTCTTCTTCAAATATCAACACATCATTGCTTGGCGTGGTGTGAGATGTTATAACGCTGAAACTCGGGTTTAATTATTTATTTTCTTTTGGAAAATTGCTCCTCCTAATTCACATATTGACAAAGTCTCCACGTCGCTGAAATCATTTAATTTTTACTGGATGGAATATTCAACCACGTAGTTTTCGTACTTCTCTAAGTTCCATCTTAATTCCCGTTCCTTACAGCCATTGTTGGGTGAGTTTACCCTGGAAACCAGTCAACATCTTCTCCGTAGAGGCTTAGGTACGAAGGATAGTACCCGAAAGTTTCCTCGCATCATCATTACCCCCACGAAACGACTTCATCCTGAAAGATGTATGACGGAGACCCCCTTCGGTAACCCCCTGTCGGGCTGAAGACTTGCTTAAGAAAGGCCGAGGGAAATGATGAACACAGCGCCGGATGAGGCAATCTGTGAATTTTAATGGGAAGCGAGGACTCGGGATATATTTCTCCCGGGGATCGACGGCGTCCCGCGCCGCTTTCCGACAGGGGGAGGCTCGCTGGCCGGGGTCTTGGTCCTGTTTTGGCGGCAAACTCGCTTCAGGGGAAAATTACGTGGCGCGTCAACTCAACACCTGCATCCCACTGCGTACCTTATCCTTTGTCTCTGGTATAGCCAAGAGTGTGTGGTGGGATTTTCTTTAAGCCAGTCGCGTTTCTTTACTCCCTTGGGGCCATAATATGATTTTTTTCTTTAAAGGAAAGGCCAGAGAGAAGTTTCATATAATATATGCATTGTTAAGCATCGTGGGCCCTGAGGACTGAGGGAAGTTATATTGTTACCATTCTATCCATAATGTATCCTAATGTAGTTTCGTTTCATTTTATTTTATATTACTCCAAGCAATGCGGCAATAAAATTGAAACTGAAGAAACCATTACCGAAGGATTTGAGGTAATTTTCGTAGAATATTGACTTTCATAATCAAAATATATTCCAACTCGATCTGACCTTGGGTCTCCTAATCCTAATCTCCTAATTCATCTCCCCGAAAGAAAATATAGTATCGTAATCGAGGGTTACTTACATCCCCACATTTACTTAAAAACTATACTCGGGCCACCATTAGGTTTTCCGAATGGATTCATGTTCATCAAACAGATACGTGTTGGAATTAAGCCCCTTAACATTGAAGGCCTTTGATAAACGCTAGATCGATAATTTATTATTATTAATTTTTAGTAATCTGTAACACAATATAGTAATATATAATCTATTCACGACCTACTACTTCCTGTCACTATCCTGATGAGGCGTCTTACGGGGTAGTAGCTAAAGGAGATATCTGACGAAATACTGAGACGAGACTCAGAATCTATTGTCAAAGCGCGTATAAATTTGTTTGTTCCTTGTGCCGGCCTGTTGGAAGCTTATGCGTTTTTCAGTGCAAAGACTATTTGACCATTTTTCCACAAGATTGTTAATCTGCATGTCATGTATGAGTAATGCGTTTAGGATCATTTGAATTTAATCTCTATGAGCTATTACTTGGATATGACATAATGTGGTAGGCATTTAGTATGTTTCGTTTTCCATTTTATTTCACTTAACTGACTAAAATATTATGTGTGTATAGTGCGTATTGCAGATTATTGATCAGACGATAATTTTTATCAATTGTATTGATTTACTTCATTGTATTTTGTGTTATTTTTTGTTTTGGAGGCCTTTGAACATTAATACTTCTATTATTGAAGTATTTTTTAAAAATTCTCTGCTATTACTGCGGCAATTACAAAACCACTGTGTATTTAAATATTGTTCTTAGGTGGTTCGGCCATGAAATATTACTATGTACATTAATTTACCCATATAAGCCATTGGAAAGGAAATAGTTTTCATGGAGATCCATCCCGTTTATATTGACGGCTTTTTCTGCTGTCGAATTATTTTCCCTCCGCCGAATGACCGTGCTCATAGGACAATTCAACGCTAACATTTATCGATGAACACAGAATATTTGCATCGAATTGAATATTTAATTGCGCTTACCCGATGCTGTGAACGAGGTGGATTATTTATATTTTTGTCGTCGGATGCGTTGGATGTGTGTGGCGGGAGGGAAATTTTAGGTAATTAACCTATTTTATCACATGATTTTAGTGTTGTTCATTCCCACACTCGCTCGTGTCCCTGCGTCCTGAACCGCTTCATTGGTACAAGTGACCCGGATAATTAATCAAACATCCAAACTCATCTCATTTGAATGAAAGTTTGAATATGTTATCCCCTTGGGCATATTTAATTTGGACTGTGATGCACGATGAGCCGATAAAAGATGAGCTAAATTTTAGCTAATTTGACATTTCCTCATTAAAATATATTCAAATTTTTCGCCTCATTAAAAGCCTTGCGTTCATATTTTCTCTGCGTTTTTATTTATTACATCTGTATTGTGAAATGTTGAAGGTGAGCAATTTAAAAAGAGTTAAGTGGTATTAATGAGATAAGAGGAGACCTTCTTTCTTCCAACCGGCCGCAAGGCTCTCTTATTTAATATAAGTAATTATATCTACCTGGAATCAGTGCAAAAATTCTTGATTCTTCTTAATTTAAATGTGAGTTACGTTTAATGTGGCCTGAATTACGTGACGAAGCTTATTATTTACTGCTCGTGCAGAGATGTAAATATTTTGCTCGATATAAATAGTAGTTTCTTGTTCAAACTGCACACAGGCTAACCTTAGGTTTTACTAATCAGCTTGCGTCAGTGGCTTAGCGAGGGGGGAGGTCCGAGGGGTCCGGAGGCCCCCTCCCGAAGTATAAAAACACAATTCATTCCTCCATAAAAGAAAACAAAATATTGAAAAATCATGTATTGACTGAAGATGTAATTGATAAATGAAGTTTTTTTTTCGATGACGAAAAGTGTTAAAATTATGTGTAATATTTCAAACCCTGCCGCGGGAACAGCGATGAAATATACAAGAATTGCCATGAGAAAAAATTCCCCTGGACCGGGAATCGAACCACGGACCTTTGGCTTCTTGTATATGTGTTAAAATTAGTTTAAAACCCTCTACTTAGTACTTAGTTTTTTCAAAACCTTTCAACCCTGAATTTGACAACCCCCGTGAACGAAGTTCCTGGCTACCCCTCTGACTTGCGTGTTTACGGTTTAACAACCACGTGACTTAATGCATGTTATATGTAATTAGACATGGACATAGAATGAAGCGAAATTTATTCATTTATTCCCAAACCACCGAAAATAGCACAAATTGGCCTTTTATATCTGGGTTTTTCAAACAATTCAATGCACATGCACGAACAACCATGCCCTGGATAGGGGGTACATACCCAGGCAGGACTCGAATCTGCGACCCCTTGTTTGACATGTCAGGACTTAACCTCACCGCCACGGAGGCCGAAATCTACACGTCTAACCGAATCACCCCAATCAAACTAATAACTATGGAAAAAAAATTACTCCATGGTTTATAGGCCACTGGCTCTTAATAGGATAGGATGCATGCATCGGAAATCGATTCCAAGACAACTTTTACTAACATTGTGACAATCATGTCATGCCTCGGAAATTTTTGCCCTTGGAAGGGAAACAGGCGCACTCCATATCTTTACAATCTCCTGAAGACTGGAATAAGAAATTGAATCTTCTAAAAAATATTTAACAACGTTTGCAAATTCGATTCCATGAAGGTCCTTCGTGTGTGATTAAGATTGGTGCAAAGTGTAGCCTTCGATCGAAAAAAAAAACCGCCTCAGGTCATGCTATCGGTATCGAAATCCGCTAAGCCGTCATTACCACGTGAAATAGAACGTTTTTGTGTCTTCATGTAGGAGGAGATAGGTACGGATAAACGTGCATATGCTCGCGTGTTGGGAGCATTACAAGAGATTGCTCACACAGATCTCGGTAGAACTCGTTATTTTTTTTTGTATGTGTGTGTACAAACGAACGTTTCGCCTACTTTTTTAATTCGCCACCAACCCACGGCATAAAATTTACCCGCGTGTCTAATTAACGGGATTCTTCGTCCGCCCACCCGTTTGCTCCGTAGTGGCGCATCCCAATGAGGAAATGCAGCCGCGATGTTAATTGGCGAACGAGAGTCACTCGAGATAATCCCAGCTCTCTCGCAGCCTCCCGCGTTTTATCAGGTTAACGGTTTTTCCAAAAAAAGAACATCATTGGATTTCTGAAATAATTAGGGGCCGGTGCAATGGGGTGGCATCAGACAAAAGACGGTAGGGAGCCGTGCCAGGCTTTAAAGACGGATTATAGTGAGGACTCGCGTCTCGTTTATATATAGAGGATAGGTTTTTATTTTTATCTCGCCGGAGATAGCCGCGAGAGGTTATTGCTCCTGATGTTTTGGAGCGTAGAAATTGTGCATTTCTTGACTTGACTTGACGCTCTTAGTATCGGGTGCGAAGGATAATTTGCTCCCGCTACGTATCCAAAGTGCCACTGGTTCGAGACTTGTTTTAAAGTACGTTTTTAAGTAATTGATTTCCGTATTTTAAAATTAGAGGCGTTGGTGTGGAAACATTTGACCCATTATAACTCATAACTGATAACTTCAGGCTTGACTTTTGTGAAACCTCTCCATATTGGAAATAAAGGAGTAAAACTTTGTCAGGTTCACTGTTATATTAATATGGGCACGACCCGGGTTTCGTACCGTAGTTACATCTTCAGGTGACTGATCTTACTATGCATATTATATTTATACATATATATTGAATACGATTCGCCCCAAACCAAGGCTGTTCCTCCTCCTCCTCCTTTTCCTGCTTAACCCTCACCCCCGCCCACTCAACCAGTCCACTCTCTTCCAATAGATGTCCTTACTATCGTATTCAAAATGTATGTATAAATATGAGATGCATGTAAGATCAGTCACCTGAAGATGTTACTACGCTACGAAACCCGGGTTGTGACTATTTAAATACTCAAGTAAACCTTACAAAGTTTTACTCTATTATTTCCATTATAACTCATTGTTGCTTCTGAGTAACATCAGAAATGTGTACAGTTTCAGCTCTATTCTGGAAAAAATTAAATTGCGTGTACTTATGTGCTGCAAAGTTTAATGGCGAAATATGTTGCCATCATAAGAATTAAGACTGAATAGAAAATGTTCACATTTTAAATAAGAAGTCTTCAAATTTAATTTCTCGCAGAAACAGCTCTGGGCTAGAAAGGATTAAGCGTAATGAAAACGTAGTGCAGTAATGAGAAACCTCAGAAATAATTCACTGTTTTCAATTACTATTATATATACTTCTACGATTGTTCGAGACTTGTTTGAAAGTCGACGCGTACCAGTGAAAGCCATCAAGGGTAAAAAAACGTAGTGCGGTCGTGAGCAACCACAGCGACATATTTTCAGTTTGAAATTATTGTATGCCTCTGTAATTCTTTTGTCAACCGGAAATGCGTTTCTATTTAATTTTAATTCAAATTCCAATTAATGTGAATTTATTGATTTTAATATTTAGCCAAATTTGTTCGTCGTTTAAAGCAAAACATGCCAAATTTTATTTTGAGCTTCAAAAGTGAACGTTCTGCATTGATAAATTGCCCTGCCTAAATTGAACTTACACCAATTGCTTCTTTCATCTAGTATTAATAATTTCAATGATTTTTATCTTCAGTTTTTCATGATTTCAAATTATTTGCTTTACAAATTGGAATAGAGATATTTATGCCAGTGCTTGACTTTCTGAAGCAAAAATAATGTCAATATTTAGATGATCATGCGATGGGAATAAAAAAAGAGCATTTGGATTGTTATTAAGTATATAGACATTACCATTATTAGTTATTTACTAAATGTTGATTTTAGTTAACTTCACGTGCTATTTTTGCATTAAGCAAATGAATCTTTCTTTCATATTACCATCACTAATTTCATGTTAAATGCAGCAAAAATGATGTGTGCTGTGATGAGCCAGGGAAACTTTAGTCAATGATGATCTTAATTTCGATGGAAAAGGTTAATGTTTTGTTTACGAATTAATAATATTTTGCGAATTTTCGTTGGAAAAACATATCTTTAAGGCTATTACTTGTATTTAAATAAATTTTTGTGACAGTTTTTTTCTGAAAAGGTAGGCGGTTAGGTTGGCATAACTGGTGAATTCACTCTTACATAAGCTTTATTCTTAAACTGAGCGCTGGTTATGATACCGTGGATCTACATCAGTGTAATGAGAATTCCGTGATATTTTCTGCCACTAGTTACTTATTTTTTGTTTAGGGCATCTTTTCTCACTCCTCATTTTTCTTGATATCTGAGCCTCAATTTATTTTTTTCTTTCGTGAACTCAGAAAATGTTCATCAGAAGATTTTTGCGTATCAGGTTTCAGAAACAGGTGGCGTAGCTAGGGAGCATGGTTTTGGATGTTTGAACCCCCATTCTCTGAATAGAATTCAGTGTTAGTCTGAGGTTCATTAAAAGAATTAAATATTCGTAGATCGAATTATGCCGTCATTTTGTGGTGGATAAAAGTAGATTTAGCTCTTCCCCGATAGTCCATTTCATATGCATGATCTGCACCCCCTCTCATAAACAATTTATTCATGGGAAATGAACGCATTTTACCATATAAACATTCGCGTGCATTTGTTTAATGACATTTGTGTGTTGATTCAACTTTAGAGAATCATTTGGAAATAAATATATTCAATTAATTGATAAATCGCTTTTTGATTTGCGATTCTGTAGCTATTTGAATGACATTGCTCTGTTAAATTAAACAAAACCGCATTTCTCTCAGTAGCCGAAAACAATTTATTTAATTTTGGGTCTGGGATTTTTATTATATTGTTTACCGTACATCCAATCTGGTTTCGCTTATGGACTGTTATTGAAAAGATAGTCGTTAATTTATTTTGTATCGTCGTGTTGCAGTTATGGAGGAGAATTTTCCTCAACGCTGACCTATTTTTTACCCTTTTTTCCTTAAATCGTAGGCTGTTCAGTTAGCAGAATTGGTGAATTGGCTCTCATATAGGCTTTTACCTTAAACTTAGCACTGGTAATGACACTGTAAACCTGAAGTTGATGCGTAGTTTTCCGCGGCGTTGTCTAGATGATGTCTCCATGTTCCTGGGTTTCACCGCGTGGATTTTCTTTGTGACGACAGTTTCGCCGGTATTCCAACCGGCGTCTTCAGGTCGATGAAACTGTCGTCACAAAGAAAATCCACGCGGTGAAACCCAGGAACATGGAGACATCACACTGTAAACCTACCTGAAGATGTTTTCCCCAATTTCTACCTGAAGATGTGGTATCAGAGTAATGAGAATGCCCTTAGAGATAATGCCACCAGTTGCTTTATTTCTCAGCAGGACATATGTTTGTTTCTCCTTCTTTTCTTTCTGCGTGAAATTTGTAGAATATTTATTTACGTGGCATTAATGTGCATTAATACAAAATGTCTATTCCTCTTCATCCACTTCCCTGCTTGCCCATCATCCTTATTTTATCACAGTCTCAAGGCCACTTTATACGGGACACGTAATTTCGCAGGTTAGAGCTGAATTAATTTCTCATTATGGTGTGCAGTTGCGTGAATATACGAACAAAATTATAACTGTGTGTATTTTGCCATCTCACGTCCATGCATTCTCGGATGCGTTCTAGCTACTCACCGCTTCACACGACGCAACCTTTAAAATAGCACGCGTATGTCAAATTTACCCCGATGACCTGGGTGGCGGCGGGGTAAAGTATTTGCCTACCAAGCAAGAGGTCGCGATTCGAGCCCCATCTGTGTAGATTGCACAGAGGGTCTGGATAGAGGCAATAGACGGGAATGTAATGGTTTCTCATTGCTATGTGAAAACTTCTCCTGGACTGGGATTTAAAGCAATGAAATTTAGCTTTCCGGGCCACTGCCCTGATCACTACGCTCTCGATTTTCCTAGATTCTAATGGCAATATGCGGGGAGACGATATTTAAAATCGTGTTAAAGGGAAGAAGAAGATTATGTAGGCGAGGAAGTGGTATTGATATAATAGATATGTAGTGTATAAAGATAGCGGACAGGGTTTTTTGTGATTTGAAGAGGGAAGGGAAGAAGGGAATTGTGGGAAAGGAAGAGGCCGGGGTGATAATTAAAATACTCCACGCAAACCTAGCTTAACCGGCAGATTGCCGTAATAATAACCTTCTTTTTCGTTTTCCTCCGGTGCAAGGTTTGGAAGGAATTTCCCTATCCATGTCTTGAAGGGGATGATACCCTCATCTTCCCAAACCTTCGTCGCACCCACCCTGAGAAAGAGTAGAAAGGAAATAAAAGAAAATCTCTGCCGTCTCCCTTCTTTCGGCCCATACCCCTGGACGCGTGCCAGCGAGATTGCCTTGCGGAGGACCCCCGCTGATACAGAGGGGGAAGTCGTTCGGAAATATCGGCGGCACCATGGAAGGCGCAAAACAGCGGGCGCGCACAATAGGCCCTCCTCCTCCTTGTAGGACTTCCTACAGCACACACAGCACTACACCCCTCCATTTTTTCCGTCCCTGAGAGTGATAGCTGAAGCGATAGGTTTTGAGGGACCAAAATAGTGATCTCTCGACTCATGACTTTCTGAATCACCACCGACCACCCACTTTCTGAATTCCCACCGTCCACTTTTTAATCGCTTTTTCGAAGGGAAGAAATATTACAAAAGAGGAATTACCCTCTGTATTATCTGAATGTCCTCAACTATTTTTGGTCTACAACTTATATTTATTCACTCGAACATATACTATTTTTTATTCCTATACCGCCGATAAGAGAACCATTAGCCTCTTACATCGGAGTTATCAACTTAACCGGCCTCGGTGGCTGCGGGGTAACGTCCTCGCCTGCCAAACATGAGGTCGCGGGTTCGAGTCCCGCCAGGGTAGATTTCCCCTGCCCAGGGCATGGTTGTTCGTGTACGTTTAGTTGTTAACTTTTGTTGAATACTCCGATGTAAAATGGCCAACATGAACTGTATTCGGTGGTTTGAGAATAAAATAAAAATAACTATTACGGGTACGCGAATATCCATGTACTCGATGGAAGCAACCTATTCAGGTGGGACTCAAAACCGCAATCGCGATCACACAGGACCAAGACCCCTTTACCCCTGCATCCTGCATACAGGAGATCCGATTCCATCCCATTCAAGGCTGATTTCTGTCACAACTTCGATCGAATTTTTCGTCGGTTTACAAAAATATCCGCGACGTGTGAGTGCAATGTGAGTGTGTTGAGTGCAAAACGATCCACTTTTTTCCAATATTTTGCAGTGTAATGTTTTATGTATTACGAGGAATAGCACTGAAAAAATATGCATGCGATTGATCACATCATCATGTACCTAATTTTCGGTTAATACCCCTAATTAACCTTATTTCCCCGTGAAACTCGGATCACTTTGTACGTCAGCGACGCATGTGACAACTGTTGTAAACCCATTTAAATTCTCGTAGAGTGACTGCACATTTAGAAGCCGACTTGAGGATCCTCTTTTGTAATACTCGTGGCTTTTTCCGCCACGTTCCGTATTTATGTCTGTCATTCAATTAAATTCCATGAGTGGCGTTACTATCGCTGGTAGCTGCCTTGCGTTATAATTGGCTGAAGGACGGTACCAACTATGGTTTCAGCTACGGTAAAAGGGACGTGCAGAGTGATGGAGAAAGGGATTGAAAGTCCATCCCTCGAGCCATCGCGGGAAATGATCGCGAGAAACGGTCATTTCTTTACGCCGTCGTTGGAGCGGTCGCTGGAGCTGTCCCTCAAATGGGATGGAAAAAATGATCGTGTGATTCAGCCTTTAGCTGGATCCGCACTATATGGGAAAGGAAGCCGCCCCTTAACCCGTGCTGACTGAGGAGATGAAAGCCAACCCCCCGAAAAAAAATGACGCGGATTTGAAATTCAAATGCATTTTTACCGAATGCAGTGCACGTCTCATATATTTTTTCCCCTTCACCCCATCAGACAGCTACGCCTGTCGTCGCGAGGGCCGCAAATAGTAGGGGTTCCGACGGATGTCTCACGGTGTGCGTGTCCTTGCGTGGAAGCGGGGAGATGCCGAGTCTCTTAAATCCGTGTCCCAATCTGCGTTTACGCGGTGGGTGAGGTGTTGTCGAGTTTGGGCCCGTCGACAGACCTCGGGGTTCCCTTTGGAATTCGGTCGATGAGAAGGGATTTTTCGGTGGTCTATAAAAAGAAGCAAGACACTGGAGTTTTTGGAGCACTATCGTCTTAGGGAAGCGATCAACTTCAATGCAACAAAAAGTATACGATAGAAAAGTAATTTCTACTCTTGATCATTTACTGGAATACAATTTCTGCTCCATATTATTTCGTGTACCTATTTTTTTCTAAAAAAAATTAGGTGCGGGAAATCTTTTTTATTTGTAATATTTTATATTTTGTAAAATATAGGCTAGCGGTTTCTGCGACGATGCCTTCAAATTTGTGGAAGGCTATTAGCGGATATTTTCAGCATAGGACGTGTCCTGAGTTTGGAGAAAGATAAGAATTACCATTATTTAAATTCATTTAATGGAAGACTGGGCATATTAAGAGCATAATATGGTGTGTAGCTTAAAGTTGTCATTTTAAGAGGGGAACTTTTACAGAAGGGGTCTTGACCCATACCTTGATTGCGTCATAGTGTCTTAGTCCTGTGTGATCTCTACCCTCACCTTATCAAATTAACCTTCGCGTCGAGTTACGTAGCGAGTGAGTGAGATATATTTAGTGTATTTCACGTTTTGTGATAGTTGAAAGTAATTATTTATTTAAGGCCTTCGTGTCTTTCCATCGACACTTGGGAATTTTTTTATCTACGATTGATATCGTATTTTTACGAGACATTTTATACTTAAGAATGGGATTTTTAGATGAAATGAAGTAGGCCTTGTTGTGAATTGAAGAGGGAAGTGGTTGATGGGGAGGGAGGATCCCAGAATTCTTCTTAATTACTCCATAGAAACCTACTTAATCCGTAGAATACTTTAATAATGATTTATACTTGGTGCAGAATTGAGGGATCGACTTGGAAGGTGGCCCAAGCAGGCGCGCTATACGATACAGCGTGGTTCAGTAATTTTTCCCGTGGGCTGGAGACGGCCGCGGGGAGGCGGGAGTCGTAGGCTTATCCTGGCACACGGGAAGTGGCGTCGTGGTCTATTTCCAGTCCCAAAAGAGGGAAATCTGCTATTGTCGGATGCGATCCCTCCTTCCTCGGAGTGGTGTCTCTCTCTCTCTCTCCACGGTGTGGCAGGTCGGGCGTCCGTGGTTTTGGGGGGCGACGGACATTCACCCTAGTCCTACGGGCGCTCTGCCCATCGCCTGGAACAGTGTCGGTTTCTGAGTATACTTTCTTCTTCTTCTTCCTCACCCTGTCGATTTGCATAGCGACCACTATTCAGATCCGAGCATGGTAATTGGGCTCCCTCGCCACATTTTTTGGTGCAGTGGACTGAAATCATTATTTTTTAAGTATTTAACCGCTTAAGTTAGAAAATTCACTAACTCATTATTAACTTTATCGTTTTCCATTATAGGTTTTCTTGGATATTACACTATTACCTAAACCACTGCTTTTTTACATAACGCGACCCGGGTTTCGATGAGTTATCATCCTCTTTGGGCGTAAACTTTGATCTAATTAAATTAATAGTGGAATATCCGAGTAATTAAATGTAATAGTATAAAATTGAGTAATAGTGTAATATCCAAGAAAACGCTCAAGTTAGATTTTCATGGAACATTAGCGTACTACTCCGTATCCCCGTAAATATCGAATTTTGAAATAAATACTTGAAAATCTCTACGATCACAAAATTTATTACGACCTATGTTTCAATTTTACTTCCATTCAAGATGCAAATGGTATGCAGTGTATTCAATCGATACAATTTTTAACTGGAGTGAGGGAAATTAGTGGAGATAGAAGGGGTTCAGGAGACCGGAAAACCTCATAAGAACAACGTATGTAGATATATGCAGTTATATGTCGCTTACCATTCTTTCTTCCCTCTGCCTCGTTTTTCAACAACTCTTCCCCGCTCAATACCCGCTCCATCCGAACCTTTGTCACCTCCGTGTCTCATCTAAAATATTTCTCTCCTCGCCCACCATATCTAGCTATGCGTCATCTCTCTTCCAATCCGTCCACTTGATCTATCCTCTTGCTCACCCAGATATCGAACTAGTTCTCTGTCTTCGTGAATGACAAAGTTATTTTTGCAGAAATTTGGGCACATTAGCCACTCACACTCAGTAAATCACAGAAAACTAAATTGAGTCATATTTTAGATTAGGTTTTGTTAAATTACTCTTTTTATCACCTTCAAATAACTCTTGGAATTCAGGAATGTATTCAATGAAGCGTTGAGTTTGTCGTAACTTGATGTCATTTATTAATACTCGTGTTTTTTAACTGACGTTCACTTTTTGCTCTTCCATTCCTGGAGTTATTTTATCTTCCTTACCTTTCATCGATTCCTCTCTGATCGGTGTTCAATGTGTGTTCAATTGTCTGACTCATACTCTTCATTCGACCGTGAACGATATTTGCTCGCAACCACCAGAATGTCCGATTGAGCTGCAGTGCATTGCCACATCAAAGAAATGGTTCATCATGCGTTGCATCGATTCAGTCCATTGCAAATCTCACGCAAGAATTGTTTCTCTCATTGCATTAAGGCATAAAACCGCGGAGAGAATGCAATTTGGCTAGTTTCCGAGGCTACGTTTTTCATTGTCTCTTGTCAAAGAATACCGTATAGACATTAAATATCCCCCAAAATGGAAGATGATTTTTCCTGATCGTTCACTTTTACTTTTAAATTCTGTTACCGTTTAAATGTGTCCATTTCGAGATAGCCTAGCTTTCGGCAACTTATTTGATTCACAAGGGACCAATTATTTGTCTATCCGACTCTGCAAAAATGTTTGAGTTGAAATAAAGTACTGGATGGGAACATAGCAAATGGAAGGTCAAAAGTTTCTTATGTAATTTGGTGGTAAATATGGACTAGGATTTCAAGTGGAAGGCCAAATACGTGCTTTATTTTAAGTGTTAACCATGATTGACCAAATAAATGACAATGTTGTTCACTTTCAAATATCACTACAACAGATAAAATATAATAAGACCGTTGTAACCATATTAGCCACGCCATATCCTTGCACGTCCTGTTGAAAAATTACTACGTTTTCGCACCTGAAGTACAAATAGTAATTCAATGTGATTTCTAGTTATTAAATGACGATGAGACACAAGAAAAATCACGTAAAGGTTTAGTTATAGTAAATGTATTGAAAAGGTTCAAATACTTTCCTGAAATCTATATTCCCTTTTTTTAGTGCGTTAGATCCTTATTTTTGGCTGAGATGCTAACCCATATTAGTCACCGCCAGATTCCTTGGTTCGTTAATTTATAAGTCTATTTTCAAAGCCTGGGCCAGTCGAATGTGTTTGGCGTTAAATTTCAGGGTATATTCAATCTCCACTAAAGTTGGAAGTGAGCCGTAAGAATCATTCCGTCAGACCACGAGTCGAACAACAGCCTGTTACGGTTCGATTGATGGCAAATGATGAAACGGTATCTATTTGCGGATATCCCGTGTGTGCTCGTCAACCTTAATAACAGCATACTCTGTTCTTGCGAGGTTTTCCCATGAAGTTTCTGCGGCGAAAGAAGTTGAAACGAAAAGGGTGGGAGGGAACTGACGAACTGTGATTTGCGGTAAGATATGAAAAACGTCGCGACGCATCGTCATACAGAGCTCATGTGTTCGTTACGGTTCGGTTCAGTAAGCATTCCTAGCTTTCCTAAGCGTGGGAATATTACGAGCGAATTTTGAAATTGTTTCTACATTTTTCTATTGGCATTTCCCCAACATTCTCTGCGGCCCTTTTCGCTCATCACATATTTTCCCAAATTATCTCTTGTCACATATTACGAATGAATTTTAATATTATTTTTAATTGTAGGTTCGAAGATTTTCGCGGCGTTGATGAGATGATATCTGCATTCTCTTCGGGTTTTCACCGCGTCCGTCACCAAGACACAACGGACGCGGTGAAAACCCGAAGAGAATTCAGAGATCATTATTTTTAATTTTACATATCGGCATTTCTCCAACATTTTCTGCGGCCAAAATAAGTACAAATTCTATATAATAGAGTCAGACTTTGTCATTTTCATACATTATTTTGGTTTAAAAGTTCATTTGGCACAAACTTTCCATAACCTCCGAGCAAAATTTCCCGCGATGCTCAAATAAATTCTGGTCGTTAAATAACGTAGTTATTAAATGATTTACAAATCATATTTTAAGGAGCAATTTTTTCAATAGTCACTTTAAAAATTCATCTTGTAAAAAAAAGTCCTCTTATACCTATTTGGAGCATCCATGCATATTCTACTAGTCAGACTGCTACATTCACCTTTATTAATAATGTCTTGCGTGAACTATTAATCTTTTTGCTATCTCCTTACGAGTAGTTTTTGAAACTCAAATATTTGCATTAAGCTGACATACTCTGCGTAATTACCAATTAGAGGGTAAGTATAATAACGAACTTAAAACATGTACTTCAAAAACCTTTTTTGCACTCTCTCAATCACATCATTGTATTTTTTTGTGAACGGCTTCCTAATAACGGAAAAGTAAGGAAATAGTTTTAGCCATGCACAGTGAAACCTCTCATTTACGGACTCGTCATTGAACGAACGGTCATTGAAAATGTGTCCGCAAGTGAGAGGTGTCCGTAAGTTGGAGGTGGTCTAAAGGAAACCTCATTTTTACGATTAATATTGCCCCGCAAGTATTACAATGTAGCCATCCGAATAAAATCCTTTTATTAAAAAAATCAAATTTTTAGAGATCGCTCAAAAAAGCAATGTCGATGGTGTCCGTAAATGAGTAAAATTGTGCCTAAAAAGTGTCCGTGTGACACTTTAAGTGGAAGATGACATATATTAGAAATTCTTTCTTTGTTCAAATGCATATCCACCTGGAATTTAATTCCTTAATTAAGTCAGAGGTGTCTGTGAACATAGGTTTCACTGTACTTTTTTCATTTCTTCCCCTCCGAAATCGGCGTCCTTAGACGAATCCAGCCTCAAACTCTCTTTCTCCTCTGTCGGCTTTCACCGCGGTCCCCGCTCTTTGGGAAGTCAAACGAAAAGGAGTGAAGAAAATCGTCGACGTCCCACTGCGCCGCCAGGAGCCGGGGAAGAAACGCTCCGAGTGCTGACCATGAAAAATTCACGGAAGACGTCCCGGCACCTCTTTTTTTACGTCTCGCCGACCGCCGCCTGGTCTGCATCGGCAAAAAACAGTCGAACTGTTTCGCTCCGTCAGAAATTTTTGGCCCTCACGATACTCTGTGTAGGGGGAAAATTTCTGGGGGAAGGACGCATGCCGTAGGTGGACCGAAACTTATTACGCTTCACCAGTGTTTTTTTCGCCGGTCTCTTCGGTCGATTGTGAGTAGATAAGTTGCAATGCGCCCGTAATCATACGGTACATGGGTCGAAATATCCCCGGATCCTTATACTTTACTTTATGCCGGAGACGATTGAACTTGGTAGGCATCAGTGGCGTAACTAGGATTTTGCTTTGGGGGAGGAATGGAGGGGCACGGAAGGGGACCCCCGACCCCCCAGGCAACATGGGTATACTTATATACTATATACGGAATACTTTTGAAAATTAACCTGCCTGGAAATACGTTTTACATCATTTTGGCACTTAATATTTGACTTTGAGCAGATGCAGTTATTATATGTAAATACTTGGCAAAAGTTTTAAAATAATTATTTGATTTTTCTGAGACTTTGGGGGGGGATCTATCCCCCCATACTTACGCTACTGATGGGCATTATCAAAGTAAATTTGAAATAGTATTATCGCGGTTACCTTTACGCATATTTTCTTCCTTTTCGTGCTTTGCATAAATAAATTAGTTTCTTCTTTAGGCCCCTTTGTAATGAATATGTGAGATTGCTCTGATCTATGCTAGAAATTTCGTTTATTTCGACTCTTAATGAGTATACTCTAATAAAAGTTATCGCTCGTGACTCGGAGTAAGGATAGGTAAAGCGGCTTTGGCGTTTGCGATGTTGAATAGTTTCGAAACCAGAATAAAGTTTCCCATACCAATCTTTCCGCGATTGGGAGGATCGCATGTTCGCATATTATATGGGATTATTGTTCGGCTTCTATGCATGTGAGTTTCGTCATTTCGTTTGAAAGACATTGAAGGAGAAGTAGTATCTTGCTTCAAATTTAATTTTTTTTAATGCAAACTTTTTTAATGTTTTGTGCTATAATCTCAATTTTTTTTAGTTTTCCAGTGATGTGGATCATACGATGATGTTCTAAGCCTCCATTTGTTTTGCAGCCAAGTCTGGTGATCTCGTTGAATATATCTATACTCTCGGGCCACACAATTACTCTGTTCGACGATATGATTCCAATAATCTAATGATTTTTGTTTTAGCTTTTTTTCAAATCAGACTACGACTTTTAAACTAGCACATTAGGCCGCCTCTTTTCAGAGATATATAAGCGGATAGTAGTCATTGGTGGGTCATGTGTCGTCTAATAATCTTCCGAAATAGTCATTGAATCGAGTTCGTTCGGAACAAGGGCGATTCTTAATATCGACCACTACAATCACTTCAATTAATTCCTGGTAAGTCACGACTCTAACGATGAGAAAAATCTGTCGAAAACAGTAAAACTGATTACTTTGTCAGAAACATTTCACGAATCTCGTCGGGAAAGAATTGAGATGAATAGATAGTGTAGGCGGAAGGGAGCGCGCTATACAACACATCCGTCTTTTTTTTTTCTTTCTCTTCCCTTCTCTCTCCGCTGTTTGTTATAAAAAAGATGACAAACGAGGAAGCGAGAGAAAAAAGCCGTACACGCAAACAACAAAAAAAACAAACTATTTATATTCGTGCAGCGGAGAAAATCGTTTCCGGAAGCTCTTGGCGATGTGTCCCATCGTGCCATTAGGTTTTAGCGAGCGAGTGTCGACGTTCGTACGTCATTTTCTTCTCGCTCTATAAAGGCCCTCCTCCCAACTCCATTCTCGACCCTGCCTTTTTCCGTCTTTCCACGAAGGAAACAAAAAAATACAATGGGGTGAGGTGGAGTGTTCGCGATGAAAAGGCCCAACTCGCCGTGAGGAGGGAAAGGGAGACAAACACACGCGTGCAGGATAGTGACGAACGCGTTCCAGAAAATGATTGTGCGAGTTCTTACCCTATCCCACCATCCTTTCCTTTGTCCCGTACCATTGGATACCACGGCCATCTTACTTAAGCCTCTCGACTACTTAACGCGGATTAACTTGGATTATTCTCATGCAGGGAAGCAGGGGCGCAGCTAGGAATTTAGGCTGGGGAGGGTTTAGGTGCCACTAATACCGGAGTGTGTGGATAAGCGGTAGGTGCGAGATTAATAAATTGCGAAATTTTAAGATAAATGGTTCATAATGGTGAGTTTTACGGCTTTCTGAGGGATATTTTATTAATCCTCACACTATTCTATTGGAAATATTAATCCAATTGAGTAAAATGGATAAAAATTAAAAATTCTTGAGCTCTGAGGGGGGGGGTTATCCCCCAAACCCCCCCCCCACGCTGCTCCATTGCAGGAAGTAATTGAAATATCCAGCTAGTCAGTGGAGTAACTATGGGGGGATGATGGGACAGATCCCCCCCAAAGCCTCGTAGAATAAAAAAAATTAAAATTATCATCTAGTTTTGACAGATAATAACTGCATATGCTTGGAGTTAAATTATTAGTGCCAAATTGATCTAAAACATATTCCCAGACTAGTCATTTTTCAAAAAATTTCCCGGACTGCCTAGGGAAGGCGGGTTGCCACCCCAGGTCATCCGATCCCCCTCCCTCCCAAAGCATATTTCTAGTTACTGAAAGTTTCTGAAGCTAGTCATAGACCTTTCTCAGTAATTATGATGAAAAAATGTGCGCGGACGGGGAATCGAACTCCGGTCAAATATCCTTTTGATCGCCATGCTATTAGCGGCTTTTTTTAAATTACTTTGCAATTTTCGGAAGGCAATACTTCCCAACTGATACCCCGGCTAGCATAATTTTCCGCTCGCGAAACTACGTAACTCGGCGTAACTAGGATCATTCTCACGTTGGGGAGCCATTTTAATATTCAACTAATCATAGATCTGCTCCCATTAATTTTGATGTATAAATGCGAGTGGAATGGCGAACGAACTCCGGGCGATAAACTTTTTGATCAGTTTGCTAATCGCCGCGGCCTGTTTATTTAACGCAGCAATTTTCCGAAGGCAATATTTGGGTGGTCTTGCTTTCTTTCGATTTAAATAGGCACTGCCTTGGGGAAAATTCAATCATATCATTTCATGCATAATCGAGAAATATACATAAATTCAAGATAACATGTTACAATTTTCAAACGAAGCTGTAATCATAGAAAGTATTTTTCTTTCGACCTTTCCCTATATTCCTTGATACTTGTTAAAATGATATACTTTCCTACTTGAGGCTGAGGCAAGTAGAAGGAAGTTGGCTCCTTTAAGAAACTCCAGATTTCATCGTAAAAGCCAAAATGATGGTTTCAGATTGTTATTCGTAAGCAGTGTTCGTTGATATATATGTACTAGACTTTTTTTAAGTTCTCAAATCGATAGTAGCGCGGAGTTAGCCAAGCTACGGCCAGTTAAGTTGTCGGGGAATGAGGCTTTATGTGTATATCCCTTGTGAATAATTATGACGCGAAGGTGTGGAGTGAAAGAGAATTCGTGCGCCGTGCGTGTCCTCTTGATCATTACTTTGCATTTTATTTTTCCTTTAAATGTAAAGAGAAAAGGAGGAAATGGTTCGCCCGTGGACAACAATGGTACCTACGCGTGCGGATACCGTTACACTCTTGTTTTTATTCTGCTATCAACCCGTCAAGCTCTTTTATTTTTCTCCTTCTCCATCTCATGCACTTCTCTAGATGAAGGGAAAATGGGCCGTGCGCTAAAATGGGTCCTTATTTTTATTTTCTTTCTCTCTCTCTCTGGGGGAGGATATGAGGGGTTTTTGAGGGGGGGTTGGGTTGCAGCGTGTGCTGCCAGGGGGTTTGAGATGAGAAGTTAAGGGAGTGTATAGCGTGTGGAGTGAGGGAGGGTTTAGGATGAAATTGGAGTGGTTGCATGCGAGATGCTGTAGCCAGGTCTTGGGGTGGATCAGCCTTAGTTTTAGTTTAGGTACGTATGCATGAGAGCAAGGGAGGAGTATTGTTGTAGGTGGTTTAAATCGAATCTGCGTGCAACCTTTGCGGTCCAATGGGCGTTTACGACGGTTGCACAGATCGGAAAATAAGGAATTTTACGTTTTCATCAATAGCTAATGTATTAATGGGCTTAATATAAATAAATGGACTGGCCTTAGTTTTAGTGTAGTAATATATGCGCCCAAGAGAAAGGCAGGGGTGTTGTAGTATGTGGTTTAAGTCGAACCTGTGCGCAATCTTCGCGGTCCAAACTACGATTGCGCGGATCGTAAAATAAGGAGTATTACATTTGCATCAATGGCTAAAATACTGTTGATATTATCATATAGAAATAGTATAACTATTGCACGAGTCCTCAACTACACCATGTACCAAGGAAATTTTGCTGTAGTCATCTGTTTAGTTGCCACAAAGCCTTAAATATGATGCACCCGTGCAGTGGATTAAAGAATGCGCAAAAATTCCGTTTCTTAGCGCATGGAACTGCTTTTAAATTGACGTGAGAATTTGCTAAGAGAAATTGTTATTAACTTCAACACAGTTTGTATCTCGTTAGCCTGCGCAGAAATAAAAGAGCTTGTATACGGTGACTTGTTTTAAAATCACATGAGCGGTTTTGAGAAATTAATCCTCAAATTTGAGTGGCATAATTTTGCTACTGGTTGTAGTAGACCTTATTTTCTTCATTGTCTGGGGCATACTCTTCATCACTGCGTGGAATGATCGAATCTTACCAATGACGTTACCTACGGTTTATAATATGTGTACAAAATCTTCTTTCCAGCATTCTGTTTAATCCTCATGCTGCTTCTCCGAACTCTAAAAATGCTCAAAAATGGGTTATTCGTTTGCGTAATCCGGTGTTAGAATCTATTTCTTTACCTGTAATCCCAGAATCTGGTTTGATTATAGCCGCAAAATCCGTTAATATGGTGGTTCCTTGATTAATCAAGATTTCCTCGTGTAGCCGCACGCATTTTTTTAAATGAGCCTCTTTAAAATTGTTCATTCCTTTAATCAGAATGATTTTTCTCTTCCTTCAGTCGTTTCGAGCATGCAGATAGAACCGAAAATTGCCGCAGGGCGTCCTTTTTTTTTTAGCGATAAACTGCTCTCAGTTATTAAATCTGCTGACGGAAGGTTCCTTTTTACGAAATATTAGTAATGATATGGCTATTTTATCTCCTCATCATCCATGTCCCCCCGGGGACGTGGTTAATTTTGATGATAAATAGTTTCCAATTAGCTTCAAATGCAAATGAATACATGGCCTCATAAAAAGAATGACTTGAGCTTTGTTGTGCTTCGGCATAAACCTTAATGGGGTATTTATTTAATAATGATATTTAGCAATAAGAAATTGAAGCGTGGTATTCTAGTGGATAGATCAGTGGGATGCTGTGTGGTCCCGTGTTCAAAACCTGGGTGAAGCCAATTGCCGTCCAAAGCCCAGGGAGAGATACTTAATTGTATTTCATTCGCTCGCCTATGTCTAAAGGTCACTATTCTCGGTGAATGATCATGCGAATGAAATAATTCGCCATGTATGACGGAAAAACTCGCGAATGTCATGCGTATTCAGTGAAAATTATAACATGATCGATTTTTCTCGTATGATCCTGTGAATGATCTCACAGTCATTCAGCATGATCATTCGCATGTTCATCCACCGTGAATAGCGGCCTTTAAACTGAGTCTTGCCCAACCATCAATTATCCATTCCAGCCTTCAGCTAGAATAACTGAGTGAGAGTGGAGCACTGATGATAATCTCATAAGCTACCGGACTTTATTAATTAAAGGATTTGTAAGTAAAACTGACTGTTCACAGTTTGACTTTGTGGCTCAAAGTATCAGTGGTAGGTGCCTTGTTTGTCGAAAAACGATGGTCATGTATTTAACGGCGCAGGATTATTCAAATTGCTTCCTGAAGAAACCCTGTATGGTAAAATATTAATGCGACTCATTGTAATCCCATCCCAGCGTCTGGTTTGAATCCAGTGGTGGAATCTGTTAAGGCGTAAAGTAAAAAAAAATCTTCAAGTAAACCATGGATTTTGTCATAAAGGAATTTTTCCCCAGAAGATTCTGATGTGAAAAATATAAATCATAAATTGCACCTGAACTTTAGATTATGCCACTGCGTTGAATTTATGGATACTGTAGAATGGACCAGTAAAATTTATATAATTTTAGCTGCGCCAAATAATTTTTTACGCATGAAAGCATTTAAACCTCTTGACAATTGTTGCTGTTGCGCTGTGATACAGCTCCGTGATCGCTCGTTCTTTTTTTTTAGGCGTTAAAAAAAATACGCCGCAGTTGAATTGAGTCGCTGAAGGAATTGCTTCTTTCTCTTCTCCGCTTCAAACGTATTTCACGACCTCTCAGCTGGATGAATTGGCCGTTCTCTTGAAAAATTGAGTTGCGCCGCCGACTCGCGGTTGGTTCCCGGCAATTTCGTGCCCTTCCGCTGCGACTCGACTTGCAGCCGGGCCCCTTCTCGGCTTCCACTGCAGTAAATAGGGATATAGGTACCAGCGGCTATTATTGGACTGTTTTACGTAACACGGCGATGGAGCATGCATGCATAAAGAGGAGAAACTCTGGTGCTTACGTATCCGCCGCATTTTCTTACTCTAGTACCCGCGACATAAAATTTCCCCTGACATGTGGAATACTCCTCTCCATTCCAACGTTATTTCCACCCCAGTTCTACTAACCTACCACTCTGGCGCTGCGGACGTTGGGTAGAATGATGTGATATGAGGAAAATAAAAGTTGTCAATTGTAGTGCCATGAAAGTTAAAGCACATATCGTACGCTTAGGGGATATTGCAAGGAATGAAAGAGCACTAGTAATATTAATGTCGCATAAATTTTATGATGTTTGTAAAATACTTAATCTTATGCGATGTTTATCGGCTTATGTAAGTATTCTGTTATTATTAGAAAGTAACGATACTTTATGTACGGATTGATGGAGCTATTTTTGCGCTTACCTGCCGAGCACTGCCATTTCCTAGGAATGAGAAATGAGCCTCTCTTTTTGAATCGCCAATTTCGCTCCCATCATAATATTTAATTTATATTTGTGCTGTTGCTATACATATTTATTATTATAAATTTTCGCAATTTACATCAACCGCATATAAAATATTAAAAATTTAAAAATATAAAATATTGCGTTGAATCTTTTTTAAATCACTACTTAAAAGTTTTCTCGAAACGTCGTTCTTCGTCATTTGAGTACCGATGGTATTTTAGGAAAGGAATCTTACAGCGGCAATATGATTTGAGGTGAAGGATGGATGTAAATGAAAATATTTATTTATTCGTTCTTGAATCCGCACATAATTAGATGGAGTTAGGGACCATTTAATAACACGGATAAGTATGGGTATATTCACCTCTCGAATTATCAGTTTTCAGCTTTAATTTTGGTATGTAACAAACAAAGTATGTGCATAGGATTAATTGGTTAATATTCCAAGTTGTACCCTGAATCAAACTTCATTGAAATGAAAACGTCACATTGCTCAAACGCTTGGGGTTTGCTTACTGGATGATCTAGTTCCTGGATGATATAGTTCGCTGAACTATTGTACTTATTCTTTGGACAAAGGGAATGAAGACTTTTGCTGCCGTAGATGGCGTAGCGTAAAGAGAAGAAGATGAACGAGGTGGTGCTCGGCGTGATGGGAATTGGGGTAACCACTGGAAGAGATAAGGAAGAGTCGCAGACGGTGATTGGAAAAGGTAGTGAGGGGTGAAGAGATACTGAAGTCCGTGGAAACAAGGATGCTAAGACGGCGGGAGATAGGGAGGGGAGGCTATTGGGATAGGAAGTATCTGGAGCCGAAGGCTGGGGTAATGCTATTGATAAAGTTTTCTTACGCTGTGGAATGGGAAAATTGTTTCGGATGCTCCTTAGCTTACTTTTAACCCTTTCAAGTCCAAGACACATGTCCCAATTTTTTTTAAATATTCTCTTTAAAAATTAAATGAGAAGGTGTATAATTGTAATAATTGGTTCTATTGAAGAATCGGCCATTGGCTTTTAGTTTTAAATTCTTTTTGTTATATCCTATAGATATTATAGTCTCCACATTGTGATGAGCTTTCACTTGAAATGCTGTTTACGAATTGGAAATTTGATAGTTTGTAACAAATCAATGAGAAGGTCAATTATAACATGACTGTCAGTTTATACTTTATGAGTACCTAGCTTGTGGATTTAGTACGCAAAAAACGCACTTGAGCTTTAATTTTCACAAAATTAGTGTTTTTATGTTACGGGACTCATGTCCCTATTGAACATAAGGGAGGGAGAATTGGTATTATTTCACCCCTCAGACTGTATCTCATAAAATATTAGAGATATCGCTTTCACATAAATGTTTTTTTGGAATCTACGCATTAATATTAGCCTAAAAACGTATATTGTTTTGCAATCTAGAGGCTGCAACCTTTAAGGGTTTAACCAGCTGATCACTTTTCATTATAACTGTATCCGTTTTTTCCCTCGCTTGCGCTTTAGATGCAATGGTATTGCTTATTGATCGAGAGTTTTTCTCTCATCAATCAAGTCCTCAAACCATTACTAACGCTTTGCTTTTATATTTTTCGGATCTTCAGTGATTTTTATAGTAAATACTTGTGGCAACTTCAGTTGAGTGTTATATTTTCCCAGTTATTTATCATATCCTATGTTCCTAAACCAATGGCTGGTATCGAAAACACCATTATACGTTAGGTATAATGTAAAAGATTCCTTATTCAAGCATTCAAATTTTAATTTAAGAATCCGCTCTTTGGTGCTTTTTTCGAAAACATTACATAACGAAAACTGAACTACCTTGTTGGATTTTTATTTTCATTTTTAGAATGCCTGGTTAGTATTAGCCGTAATATCATCGAGCCACAGCCCTATTATGAGGTTGATTGAAAGGTACAGGAAGGTGAAGAATTTAGTTAATAATCAGAGCTAATTACCATAAATGAAACGTCATGTCATGTCGCCGAATCGTTAAATGAATATATACCTCTGAGAATCCGCCTTTCGTAGTATTTTATTATGGAGCGAAACCTTAATAACAAATAAAGGGCTATGCCTATACCGACAGAGCAATTCCTTCTAATTTTACTTCCAGTAGTCATCATCGCACAGTACTTACGTCGCAATTATTCCACCGAATCAAAGTGTGTGCAGTTTATTCGCGTGATGGATGTGAGCAACCGCCTTTCGTAGCAGTTTTTCGGGAAATTAGCTTGGCAGAAGAGCAAGGGGATGTGTTGTATGTGTAATGAGAGAATTCGAGGCAAGAAGTCGGAAGGGAGGAAGAGAGAGAAAGGTGTCAGGCCGGAAGGAAGAGGGCTGGGGAGAGAGGGGGGGGGGGGCGTGGAACGTCAGGTGTTGGATTCCGGGGGGAGGGAGACGGCCACCACGGTGACGAGAGGCGGGAAGTTGAAGGAGGGTTAGGGGGGTGTCTGTCTCTCTCCCCCACCCCATTCCCTTCCGCACGGGCGAGCATTCCAATTTGCCGGAATTGGAAGGGTTGGGAAAGATGGTGGGGTAAGGGTGGGTGGGACAGGGGTGTCTGCAAAGTAAGGGGGAGAGAGGGTGGAGAAGTCGTCGCCCATTGCTGGTGGTGTCCCGTTGAAGGCGTCGTTGGAGGGATTCCGTCGTCGTGATTAGGGATGTGTGATGAATGCTAGCTCAGAGATGGGTGTATATTGGCGTGAACTGCATTTTTTTTGCCTTCGTAAAAAATATCGCGGGTGCATGGTAGTTTAAAAAGGTTTATTGGGGCTATGCCGCCGCATCAATTTTCGGATGCCCCCAACGTTTCTCGATCATCCCATTGTGAGGCTTTTTCAAAAACAAACTTCGCCTAATGTCGATGAGCTCATTTGTAATAATCACTTGGGTGACAAAGTGTATTTCATTGATGAATTACGCACAACGTTTATCAAGTATTCGATTCCCAATCTTACCCGTGTCGAATTTACGATAGTCAAAAGTTGTTAGTCCGGAAAGGTGGTTTTTCCGAATAGCTTTCAACAATTTTCGTCTTCTCGGGTTCAAATTATTGGCTGGATCAGGTTCAATATTTGAAGGCAATTCAGAGCATTTTACGTTCTCGGATTATCCTTCATTTCATTCATTGTCTTAAACTAGAAACTAATTAGCATTGCAAGAACATAGCATAAAATGTTGTTATTGTATCATTTATTTAAAATGGTTGTGTTCATGTTTAATTAGTATGACGGGGGATGGTCGTCATCCACCTTTCCCTACCTTTGCCGAGCGCGAAATATTCCGCGCGATCTATTTTCCGGCACGGGGGCATTAATAAATAGCTTACTCCCCCGCTCGTAGTCGACGCAAGATCCACCCAAGGCCCGCCTCCCTCATACGTTTCCTGTCCGCAATCTCCGCCTTCTACCCATTCTTCTCCCCTCTTCACCACCCACCCTGTAAGTCTCTTCCGTCCCGACGGAGGAAGTCGCGTCAGCCTTGAAGGGCTACGGCGCGGCGGCTTGAGCAAGTCTTGACTTTCTCCCATAATTAGCCGCCGAAATTTGTGAAAATCATCATTAGTTCAGGATCAAATCCAGTCTGATGTTCTTTTAGAGTTTATTGACAGCATGTGAAGCAGTTGCGTTGTCGTCCTGGAGTCTTCAACTGCATACTGGTGGGTTTCTAACACGAAAGCTTTTTCGGACCTATTCCCTGGTACCCTCAAGTATTTACTTCGCACGTTATTTCAGTTCCTTATCGTCTCCTTCATTACAGTGAGTTGATATATTCATGACGTGCTCACTATGCTATTTTTGGTCCAAAACTTAACGCCAATTACGGCCTTTGACATACAAACCAAGAGGTCTCTTGAAAATGACCTGAAAAGGTGGAAACCGGTGGAATTTTTTAAATAACAAATACTGTGTGAAATACAGCAAAGTGAACTTTTTAATTTGTTTGATTTTGTATTCCACAAAAAGAACTCGCAAACCATTGGTTTCTTTGCTATATAATGTGAGAATTTGTAACATATTCTAAATGTGTTTGGTAGTTGCCAGTACAGAGCCCATGGAAGATGAAGGCTTGTTATGCAATATCGGTTACCAAACCGTCAATTTGGTGATTCAAGTACGGATCCCGGTCGAAACAGGGGGATTTTTCACCGCGGAATCCATGTCCGCCGTGTGTTACTTGGCTCTCTTGCGTGTGGCCAAGTTCGTAGGCGTGTGCAAATCAGCATTGGTTTATGTGATCATGTGCAGAGTAATTTGTTTATTTAATGTTTTTTTTTAAACTGTGAGGCTTTTATTAGCTATTGTTTTCTTGAACTCATTAACTTGCAATACCATTTGCCGGTGTAAAATTTAATTTAAAGTATACACAAGAAGACTAATGTAATGCGGTTTTGTAAAGCATCGCGAGCGAGGAATGCAAGAGTCAAGATGTGGTGGGGAAAAACTTGAGCAGGTAGAGTAATTCAACTATTTGGGCAGCACATAGAGGAAAACAGACGCAGTAGCAAGGACATCAGGAAGCGAATTGCACTAGCAAAGGAGGCGTTCATGAACAGGAAGGAGCTTCTTAGAGGATGGTTATGTAAGAGTATAAAGAAAAGGTTAGTGAAGAGTTTGGTCTGGAGTGTAGCGCTCTACGGTGCGGAAACATGGACATTGAGGAAAGACGACGAGAGAAGATGGGAGGCATTCGAGATATGGGTATGGAGAAGAATGGAGAGGGTGAAATGGACGGAAATAAAAAGGAACGACGAATTGCTGGATATGGTTGGCGAGGAGAGGCAGCTTTTAGATGAGATACATAGGAGACAGAAGGTATGGATGGAGCGAGTACTTAACTGGGAGGGGCTGTTGAAAATAGTGTTAGAGGGTAGAATGTTTGGGAAACGAGGGAGGGGAAGGAAAATAATAGGATTTTTAGATAGATTGAAAGGGAGTGGGCCTTACAGTGAATTGAAGAAGGCAGCGCTGGAAGGAAAGGGAGCCTCCCAGATCACTTCTTTAGTATTCCATGGAAACCTACCTTAATCGGTAGAATACTATAATAATAATAATTCTGCTTGGGCGTGAACGCTTAGTTGAGTGTAATAATTCCCCAAGGCCATACCCTTCAATGGGCAAAGAATGTGAATGATTACAGAGAAGGATTGGGCAGGAAAAAGCGAAGAAGTGATTGAAATACGAAGAAGAGAAGGTCACGAAATAGAGCGTATATCCTATTGTTTTTGTGCGGTCACTTTTCTTAATTCCCGCTTATTTCCCATGTTGTTTCAAAGGATATTTGTTTTCCCTCCTCTACCTTTCATCTCGGCGTCTTGAGGCCAATCTCCTCTTCCCGCAGTAGTTTGCGTTCCCGTCTCTCGTGGTCTGACCCCCAAGGGTTCCGCACAGAGGCCCCAAGGTTTAGCTCGCAACCCCTACGGAACATTCCCTTATCCCTCTACCTGCCTCCTAGTTTCCTTGTGGTTTACGGTCGTCCAGGTCACACCACTGGATGCTCTGATTGCGCGAGCATAATTGCTTCATGACTACTCTGCGATCCGAAACCCATTGATGAGGGTTTCGGCTCGTGCCAAGGTCCTTAGATTAAGCCGTTGGGGGGTCGTGTGTCGAATCTGAGCAGTGCCCAGCGAGCGTTGTGAATTATTCATCTCTCCCCGGTGCCCAATCGCAGTCCTAAGGGCTTCAACCCTTTACGTGAAGGGATCGAAATCTTAAGCGCTGATCGGACCTTGCGTACTGACCCGAATTTCCTAATTTAGCCAAGAATTTAGAAAAAGGTAGTATAAGACGATATTTTTTTCGGTGTAATGTTGCTTCTACCATTACTTAAACCACATGAACGACACTATTATTCCGATAGTTCTTTTATAATCAGCATTGCACTCCACATGAAAGTAACTAATTTAAGTTTTTGTTATTTATATATAGTATCACATAAATTGATTAATAAAACGTGTCTTGCCGGTTTATAAGAAGAAATGCATTATTTTCCTCAAAGCAAACCTAAATTTCCAACGGAAAGTCATTTTTTCTCTGCATACTTTTAGATCTAAGCCACTTTCTTAATAACGCTATTCATATTTCAAGTTAGGAGTAATTGAACATTTTAAATGGAAGAGTCGCAATAGTTGTCGTCCCCTCACTAAGTTCTTGAAGCTATCTACGTTGGTGGACTTGCTGATATGTTTAATTACTGTGTGCTACCGCGCTCCTTGCGAAGGAGGAACTGCACCAGCGTAATTAACTCTTATTGCTGTCTACTATTATTTTTTTGCTTCTTTTGGCATTTGTATTTTTTGATGCTGTGTCGTCTGGAATGATGCTTGGGACCTTTTCGTCAGGTCCCAAGTGAGGGTAACTCCCTTAACGTGGGCAAAGCCCTGCAATCATCTTGAAGCGACTGTAAAAAGGAGCCGAAAAATCAAATTCTCTGAGGAAATCATCGGTGCAAAGCTTCTGTTATAAAAAGTACCTATTTTTTCAGCGATTTGGCACCACGGGTTGTGTTTTTGCTAAGGTTTACGTTCCTCTTAATCTGTCTTTTAAGAGGAAAAGCATTCGAAGCCAAAGGTATTTAATGAATTGCTTTATGCCCTCAGGTGAAGTGAAAGCGAAATGTTTGGAGAGGCGTCGTTCCACGATTTATAAACCTTTTTCTTCTTAAATATATTTGCCCCTCGGTAATATTCCTGTCAGTTTAAATTTCCGGTCCCTCGGTTTATTTAAGAACATAAAGTTTTTTCCCATGCAGTGCCAACATTTAAGGTAAGTAGTGAGAGATATACCATCATAAAGTTCAAAGGTGTTTTTATTCATACAACGTTTTCATTCCGTAATAATCGCACTTTTGTTTGTACATTTATTTTAGTATTTTAATATTCTTTGAACACATCTACCTCCACGTCGAGTTTTATTTGGAGTTGAGTTTTTTTCCCCTCCGCAAATTCTGCCCTTGTAAAGGTTAAAGGGAAACGGGATTTTAAATTGCTTCCAGACCCGAGAGATTTTGAGAGTATGTTTTTGAGGATGGATTTACGGGGCTCGCAAGACGGAGAGTTGACTCTGGTAGAGAATGCTTGCTAAAAGTGCTTCGGTCGTTAACTACGAACTGTAAAAACAAAGAAAATGTTGATGCCTCTAGGTCAAACGCAACCTCTGATGTTGCATCGGTCGGTCACTCAAGATATTTAGCTTGTTTTTCCCTTTACGTGAGTTGTACAGTGTTGCATGAATTTCGATGATTTTTTTGTCTCCCTTGAGCGTTATAGTTAATATTTTTGTTTCGTTGCTAAGTCCTGGTGGAAAGATTTTCCGGGGTCAGTGTATGTAGATTAGTTGAAAGGATCGTTTTATTGCCACAGAAATACTTCGCTACGAATCTGAGTCGTTCAAATCAATATTAGTTCGTTTTTTTTGTGCACAGGTAGCCATCTTTTGCTTGTTGGTTTTCTAATTTGAACCTTTTTGGGCAACCCTATCAGGAATACTCGGTTAAAAATATTTAGCGATTCTGCTATATTTTATTGATATCAGGCTCGCGAGCTCATCAAGTAAATAGAAATTCTAAATGAGGAGATTTCAATTATATTGATTGCAAAAGAGTTTCAGATAATTATGGAAATATTTTATGCTATGCCGCTACATTGTTTTATCATCATCAGTGGTCAACAATCCTAAGATTGGTTTTACGCAGCTCTCCACTCAATTCTCCTATTAGCAAATCTTTTCACACCTACGTATTTCTCCTCTTTCACATCCTTCTTTACTAATTCTTTGTATTTTGTTCGAGGTCTTCCTTTTCCGTTCTTTCCATCCGCTTGTCCATCGACGATTGTCTTTATCAGGCTATCATATCTCATGATGTGGCCTATGAGATTGTTCCGTCTTCTTATTAAGGTTTTCACGAGGGTTCTCTTCTCTCCTACTCTTTTTAGGACTTCCTCGATACTAACTCGGTCGATCCATTTGTTTTCAATGGTCCTATATTATAATAAATATTATTTTGTCCGAAAACAAGGTTTGTTATAAAGCTCTCATTTCTATTTAATTGTGTGTGAGAGGTTAATTTCCCTTCATTCTGGCGGATAATACTTAAAACCGGTGATGTTAATGTTTTACTTCATCGTGTTTAAACTCATCTCATTTAAGCTCATTTGAGAGCTAATACTATTAAACGTATTATATTTCTTAACAAATAACGTTTGTTTCGTTTCGAACCGTATCGAACTATTGTTACAACATTATCGCTGACTCACACATGTTATAAAATTGATACAATCCCTAAAGGGATGGTAAACAAAAACAATTTTTTCACAAATTCTTATTGTATTTTTAATGCTCATTCTGTAAATAAATGTGAATCAGACAAAAATTACGGAATAAATCACCATACATTCTAGTTGCATTAAAAAAATACTTTCCATGACAATTTTTGGTAGTTTATAATGGGAAAATCGGATAATTCAAATCACCATTAATTTCACCTCTAAATTATTAACCTTTTGGTATTCTTTTGTCTCTCAAGTTTTATCTAATTTGCCTCTCTTTTTTTATTTTTTCGCAGGTAAGCACAAAGCAGGGAATACTAGTCACAGCAGTGATATGGACAAATACCTTCGTGGAATTGAGTGGAATTTGGCCGCCGGAAATTCCGCATCACAGACTAAGAGCATTGCAGTGTCCTGGTGAGGAATTTCATAGGTTTCGCAAGGTCTGTCCTTCATCCTTCATTTTGAGTATTTGTGTGCGAAACCAGATGATTGTCACAAGCATGCGAGTGAACTGCGGGGTATTGAAAATGAGTTCTTATTTCCTCGTGGGTAGGTAACCCTAGGATTTACATCCTGGAACATTTCGTAGTAAAACCATTCTTGCAGGATTATAATTATTGATTTTGCATTGTTACTTGATATCTCTAAAATTTTTGTTCGGAGATTTCTGTTGAACGGTCTTTGAGTGGCATCAGGTTTCATGCACGTAATTGTCGAAAGTAAATGCTGTTGGGACTTGATGATATATATAAATTACATGTGAGCACTTGGTTTTCCTGCATTAGGTGTTCCATCCGAAACTTTTCAGATGTAAATGTTTAAAAAAAATCACCTTTACAATTCTTTCTTTAAAATCCGACATTAGTAATGAGGAAGTGCTAAGAAGGGTGGGAGAAAAGATAAGCCTACTAAAAAACTTGAGCTGGAGGCGGGACAATTCAGTTGGCCATATTATGAGACATGATGGACTGATGAAAATAGTCGTCAGCAAAAGTGTAAGCGCAGTGGATTAAGCGACAGCCCGGAATAAATTAAGTAGGGCAGCGCATTTTTTTCCACTGGGTTTTATTTTAATACGACACATTTCGTTGTTAGGAACAACATTACCAAGTGTTCGTAAAACAAAAAATTATCACGTGTAAATAAAATCATTTTAATGTTGTTTTTAACAACGAAACGCGTCTTGTTAAAATAGAAACCAGTTGAAATATTGCAATGTCCATATTTACTAATATTAAAAACTTCCACCAAAACGTGCCTCATAATTTACGAAGTATACGTAGGAAAGGTCATAAAGAATGTAAAAAAGAGAAAATACGTCACTATGAAAAGGCGGATAGGAGAACGGAGCGGAGAGCTGCTTCTGACAAATCTTAGGATTGTTGCCTTATGATGATGATGAACGCCGTTTTCGTCGTATTTGGGAACCTTATTATTATTACTGTATTCTACCGATTAAGGTAGGTTTCCATGGAATACTAAAGAAGTAATCTGGGAGCCTCCCTTTCCTTCCACCACGGTCTTTTTCAATTCACTTTAAGACCTTCTCCCTTTCAATCTATCTAAAAACCCTATTCTCTTCTTTCCCCTCCCTCGTTTGCCTAACATTCTACCCTCTAACGCCATTTTCAACATCCTCTCCTCGCTAAGTACTCCCATTCATACATTGTGTCTCCTCCGTATCTCATTTTAAAAACTCCCTCTCCTCTCCCCCACCATGTCCAGCACTTCATCGTTCCTTTTCCTCTGCGTCCATTTCACCTTCTCCATTCCTCTCCATACCCACATCTCGAATGCCTCCAATATTCTCTCGTCCTCCTTCCTTAGTGTCCACGTTTCCGCACCGTGGAGAGTTACACTCTACATCAAACTCTTCACTGACCTTTTCTTTAAAATCTTACATAACGATCCTCTAAGAAGCTCTTTCCTGTTCATGAACGCAAGAGGAACCTCATAACCTTAGTTTTACTGCAATAAGTCGCCTACCCATATCTGTCGCATTGATTACTCTTGGAAGTACAGACCGTATCTTATCTCCGCATCGGAGGCCACAGATGTATGCATCAGGAATAATAAAAAGTGGGACAAGATGGGAGTGTGCGAGAGTTCGACGTGTTTTTCGTCCTCAAGGGATTCTGCTTTGGAGGCACATCCATGGCAGCCATAAACTCATACTTTGAGCCTCTTGTTCCCGGCGGGCCGTAAAATGTCGTCATGGAGAACATTCTGGTCTTGATTTACGGGAATGTCAAGTTTTCGCGGATGCGCCGGAATGTTTTACAGGAAAATGGGAGTGAGTTCGACTCTTCCGCTCGATAAACGAGATACACGCTGGGAAATTTGTTTCTCTAGTCTTAGTGTACTTGTTTTTATCTTGACGTTGGCTTTCGTGAAGCTTTTTTGTCAGTGATTGATGAAGTTCGCTGCCAAGCATTTGCCTATAACGAAACCTCTGGCGTCTCGTGGTACACCGGAGTAAGTGAAGGGCGTTCGTCATCTTATTTCGCCGCTATATCCTTAAACCCAATTTAACCCAATTTTGCCTCTAAGTAACACCAAAAGTGTATACTTTTTCAGCCTTATTCAAGAAAGATTTAGAATACTTTTTCTTTTGTGCTGTAGAGTGTAATGGCGAAATGTGTTGCTGCCACAATACTTGTGATTGAGTAGAATATTTTCTCATTTTTAAAATGAGAAGTCTTGAAATATTATTTCTCCCAGAAGCATCTTTGGGTTAGAAAAGGTTAACTGAAACATTGGGTAAATTCGATCAAGTTCTTGCGTTAAGATTTTTTTCGTCAAGGAAAACTTTTATCGCATAATATTGAAATCGCAATCGTGGCTGGCGTGAAAAGAATCCGGGTGTGTTGTGAGCCTTTAGGTAGTCCTTAAGTCACCAAGATTTAGTTCATACTTTGTGGGTATTCTCCCTTAAATCATTGCACTTAAATAAGCGATGAGGAATTTCTCATTTAGAAACGAAGGCAATTGTACTTTTCCTTAAACATTTAAAAGGAAATGCATTTTATTGTAATATGGAATTCACCCCGTTGAAAATTTCTCAGAAGCGGGAAAGTCATTATTAAAATATATCTTTGGAGTTCGCAGTGTTGCTATTTGAAGTTATGGAAAAAAGTTGCATTACTTAAAATTAAAGATGTCTCAAAAAATTTAAAAAATCATAACTTATTAAAAATTTCTTTGTAGTGAATTCGTGAGTGCAACGGGCTCTGAATTTACTGAGAGTTATCGCTCAAATGACCAAGGTGAATAATGGAGAAGTGGACATTTAACTCGTGGACCGATATCCCTTGTTAATTGAGCGTATTCCATGCCCATTAATTTCCCTATTTCCTAAAATTACGTCCATGTATCATCTTTCCGTTTGATATTCATTGCCTAATCCGCATTTCATGTGTCCATATTTTGAATTTTACAAACTTTAATAAGAAACATAGACTGCATTAAACAGCTTGCGGTCAGATTTTTGCTCCGATTTGAATGATTGCTGCTCTAATTTCTCAAGACGTATTAACAATTTTTGTGAAAAGCTACAGATAGTAAGTACCGTAACACTGTTTAAAAGCTTCTGTTGGCTCTGGAATAATCGTAGGATGTCGAAAGCTGTTAATTTTTTCAAAGGGATAGGTATCATCCCACAGGAACAGCACAACTTCAAAACTGACTATACATATTCTAAATAATCGGTATTCCTTGTTTATAATCCATGTAAAACACTAAAGCAAGCGTCAAATTTCATGGTAATCCCAAAATTGGCGATTTAAGTTAAAGTGATGAAGTTTTCATAGCATTCAGCTTTGGGCTTATTTTCCAGCAGCTATTAAAAGTTAAAAGAAGAGCTTAAACTTTCATGTAATGGCTCCTGCATCACATAAATAACGAAAATGACGGCCGAGTTTAATAATGCCCGCAAGACTTGCTCTCGAGGTAAAATTTATGGTGGCCCAGATTATTCAGTTGATACCTGTGGCTCACGTTGAGATTATATTGAGGCCGTTGTACTCTGGCACAATACGCTAATCGGACAATTTAGTCTCTGTGATGACATAATGAAATGAAAATTTAGCCGTTGGCGATGTCATTAAAGTTACACCGAAGGAAAGGCGCAAGGGGCTAAATCATTGTTTGCTTTTAGATACGCTACTGCGTATATCGTAATTATTAATGCGAGTTTTAAAATAGGCCGCAGACGACTGCAGTGATTAGTAAAATGTGTTTTCCCATCTCATTTGTGCTCACGCGTTTTAATTGCTGCGCAGGAAACTCGACTATTGCTCGATTTCCCGGTAGAACGCGTCGAAATTTGTCGGATCAACACGTTTTGATGATGCACGGTGAATCGCGGAGAATAATTAGATGTCTGGGTCGTGTAAATATCCTTTCGAGTCACGGTCAAAAATTGTTGCTTTGACCTCGTCAGCTTTTAATTCTTTAACAAAATAGTCGATTCTTTATTTTATTTATGAACCCTATTATATCCATCTCCGTACTCAACATGCTTCACTCTAATAGGATTTTCAGTGTTCTCTTCTTTCTTTTTACAGAATTCGTCCTATCTTCCGTATCACCTCAAGCAGTTTTTTCTCGTTTCTCAATAAGTTCCAAACTTCATCGTTTCTTTTTCTCCTGTGGGTTTCTCTTTCTCCATACCCTAATCTACAAAGCATCCACCCCATTCTCTCTCTGATCCAGTAAAATGCTACACTACATTTCAGACTCTTCGCTGGTATTTTGTTTACTCTCTTAAACATCGTTCCTCCAATCTACTCAATTATTATTATACACTCTAACATAATCGCATACTTTGGGATACGCTATTCTCTTCCTGATTTTCCCAAGGCAGTGTCAATTTTCCACTAATGCCCTCCCCGAATAGTTATATTGTTCTACCTGCTTGAGTTTATAACCACGACTTTTTTGTGTGAGCCTTAAACTCCTTGATGTCGAACTTTTCAGAAAATTTAGTAAGGAATCGAAGTAAAGATATTGAATATAGTCTCTAAACTTTGGATGCTTTTTTTAAATTTCTTTATGGTCCATCTTTCTGGATTTCCATTGTCTTGCATGTGAGGATAAAGCGGAAACTGAAAAATTGGTCAAGATATAGAGAGGAAACCCTGCGTTAACTTATTTGCTGGTCTTGAAGCTATACAGGTGAATCATTGTTTCTCGGGTGTGCAACCAGTTTAGGTACACCTTCGCCCCACGTTTCGCCCGTCAGTTATTCCTTTATTTTCGAAGCGTTGGCTCAGACTCTGCTTTTGAATTAATTAGTGTCGGAGTGAATAATTAACGAATATTTCGGCGGCTTGCACTACCGTTACCAAGGAATTGAATTTGCATGATAATGTTGGCGTAGGAGTTGATAATTCAGGCTTGTTATTTAGAGGAAAAAATACACTTTTATTTATCCGTCTACGAATACACCAACTTCTATAATCCATTGTCAGGAGAGAATTTCGATCGCCATTATTCCGTCAGAACATTCATGTTTTGCACTGCCAGGATCGTCCTGTTTTGAAGCAAGCGTGCAACCGCTGTTGGATTGGTACTTTATGCAAGAGAAGTTAGTACGTGCCTGCGCGTCAAGTTTAGTTGGATGCGGGCGTCGCGGTGTAATCAAAAGTTTTCCCTTGCTTATTCCCGAAGGTCATTACGCTCTCGGAGGGTAGTTAACGGGCCGCGGGAGAGGCGTGAATTTTTAGTCGCATGGCTCATTGCCATGGGACTGTGAGGGCATAAAAAATGATTTTAAAAAAGTAGCAGCTTTGGTTTCCGGGCTCTATTAGCCTTTGATATATCGTGAAGTTTGCTAGCCGCATATGGAATGTACCTTTCACTCAAGAGGAGACAAAATGGGAGTTTAATTCACGCGTGTGATGTATTAACTGGCTGACTCACTAATGAACGAAATAACTAACTCATGAAACCCTATCACACCCTCGTAAAAAAACAGGGGTTTCTGCGTAGCACTTCACCCAAAAGGATTTGAATAATGTTTTCGGAGTCTTTTTTTAATTTTGGCATGCCTCCATGGACCACTTTAAAGAAAGTTTTTTTTTCATGATGGATTATTTTTTGTGTGGGAATTAAATTTAAAGCGCTGAAAGATGAGAGTTTGGTGTTCCATTACGCGAAGTTTGGAACTGCCTTTGAGTTTTTCCGCCTTTCATTTTCCTTATGGTACCCCTGGTGATAACTCTCGCTGGCATGCAAAATTTTGCATTCTTACGAGAGTTATCGTGCTTTACCGCAGTATATATTTATGCACACCGAAGGAACTTTCTCCTAATGAAAGTAAATTCATAAACGGAAGTTCCACATTCATTTTACTTATCCTCAAAATGTTTCGACATTATGCTGTCATTGACCTTGATTCATGACAAGCCTTCTCACGCCATGATCTGGTTAATGTAGCCGCTTTGGAAATTTATTGGTTGAATAATTCTTTCTTATTAAAATAATAATCCATCTATTGAACCTTTTATCTGCTGTTTTAATTGGTCTACGGTGTCTCCTGTGCCTCAGCGTGGATTTTACTCGTGGGCATGGTATGTGCAGTAAGCTTCTAAAATTTTATTTGTTTTTGTATCGCATATCTAATTGTTTTTAACGATGGATTGAAACAAAAATAGTTTACGATGAGAAAAAACTACCATGACACATTTAATTAATATATATTTTTGTGGTCTTTTTGTTATGAAGGCGGAAATGTCATTTTCACGAAAACTTAGTCCTGTGGCAAATGCTGCTTTTCTTCAACTATCTCTGCTATCTACCTCCACCAAGCTAATTACTTAGCTCTTTTGAAAACCAGGTGTTTCATTTCTTCAGTAAAAGAGTAACCTTTTGGCCAGAAAACTAGATTTTGAAAGCAGCTCACGGGGCTGACAATAAAACTGAAATGGTCAGTGACTTACTGATTGCTATTGTAAGGCATACATTCCTACTGTATGTAAGACCTACTAATACGATGGACTTGCGTGTGAATGAGAAAATGTACCTATATTGCTTTTGTATTTATTAAAACCAAGAGTGACGTCTCTATTTTTTCTTATCTTAACCCTCGGCATGAACATATGCTATCACATTACTAAATTAAAAGTTACTGCAAATTTTTTTGTGTGTAGTATTTTTGGGGAATTGCCAGTAACTTTTAATGCAATAATATTCTAGAATTACACGAGATTGAGCCGGAAACTACTCCCAGTAGGCTATTCTCTTGAAATTTCTTGGTAATTAGAGTGGACCTTTGTGAATGTGTTCCTTTATTTCAAAATGTAAAAATTTACCTCAGTATTTTTCTAGGTGTAGAATGTTTATATTTAAGATTCAGCCAAATATCGATGAAGATCCACTCTATTTACCCAGACAATATTAAGGCGATAAATTTTCAGGATTGCTATTGTGGCGTAGCATTTATAGAGAGACTTGCTGATTAATCATCTAGAGCCTTGGCAACGGTGGTTATTGACGGAGAGAGGGAATAAAAAAGGAGGGGATTCTGAAAAGTGTGTGTTTGGAGAGACTAATTTAACTGTGTATTTGTGTATTGGGAATAAATGAGTTTAAAGTGTTTCCGGGAAAAGGAATGGTTTTTTACACCCACGCACGTTACACTATTATAAGACGTACACACTGCTACAGATCTACTGATTGTAAGACCTTCTTATTCTATGGGCAAGCAACCTTTTTACGAATAATTCGTCGCGAAAAAAGACGCAATGACGAGCGTCGAATGCTGCATTGGTAATCTGAGACGATGTAAAACTCCTGACCACTCATATAGAAACTAGGTCCCTGTGACGTTACGTAGAAAGCATCGCATGGGCGCCAATCTGGCCTTTTTCAAATGAGGTTAAAATTGACCATTAACATTCGTCTAAACTGGGATTTCTAAAACCAAATAATTTGCACATTATGAATACACAAATGCTGAGTAACAAATCGCAATAAATGCCTTTCGTTTTCTTTTTAAATTTATCTTTTTCCTTTCATAATTAAGTATTTCATAATGCGTCTTCTTAAGCAGCACTTATATAGGCAACGTACTAAAGAGCCGCAGCGCGCTTGTGACCCTCACCTCAATAAGGCAGCAATGGTAGGTCCCTCTGCTTCACACAGGCAGACTTGGCAACGTGGTCGAATTAAAGGGGCAGATATTGTTACGAGCGAGAGGGTTACGCTGAAGAAGATCTTCGCAAGGACGGGAAAAGGGTTCACGTGGGTTGTGGGTGGGTCGAGAGGGAGAGGGGGGGTAGGGCTTAGTAGGGGTAGATACGGTGCGTTCCTCTCACTTCCCATGAGCTGCCGTGCAGAACAGCCGACGACGGCGGCAACGTGGGATGAAGAACAGGTTACGTCGTCTTCTTGTTTATTTGCATAACGTTTGTCTCTTTCACTCTCATAAGGCAGATAAGTGGAGAAATGTATTATCTCCTTTCTTTTCTTTTCCCCGTAAGTTCCCATGCAAATTAGTATCCTCCCCAACTGAATCCCTCTCTCCATATCGCCATGAACCGTCAAGGCGAGCGAAATCTCGGAATGAATTCCCCAAGACTCTACTGAGGAAATTCGCAAATCCCCAGGTGACGACGTTAAAAAAAGGCTACGGTATCACAGATAACGCCTTTAAAATAGGTCTTTAGAGAGAGAGTTCAGAGCGCGAGATTGCGAGGTAGAATTGGATTTTCCGAATTAATGATTGAATTAGTGAGTAGGAGGAGGTAAAGGAAATGACTGCGGGATCGCTTTTAGTCGTGTTTATATAATAGATGCACCCGCACCGGTGGATAATCGAAAGAATAACAGAAGAAAAGCACGGAATTAGCATGAAGACTATTACGTAGACATCAGTTAACGTCTTTAGTCGTGTTTATACAATAAATCTCCCCGCCGGTAGATAATCGAAATTATAGCAGAGGGAAGCTCGGAATTAGAATGAAGTCTATTATTTAAATATCAGTTAAAATTTTTAGAGCAATTTCTGAATTAGAGGTATATATTTATTATGTTCGCCCACTAATAAAAGCGAGTAAATAAGTCATTAATACAATGTTTAACAAGACAATATTTATGTAACCAAGGAGTATTTTCTATATTTCCACTGATATTCTAGCAAACAGACACAGTATAGTCCCATGGTTTGAAGTTAGACCTAAAATTTGGACCGATATCTGAGGGTTCAAAGAACTTTGGATACTTCATTAAGACATTCGCTTTAATAAAAAAGAACACCCATTAAAAATATTCAAACGGTAAGGAGTTAATGCAGTTTACTTTTCTTTTTCTAGTCTAAGAATGGTAATATGATAATTCATAGCGCATGGAGGATAAAATATTATAAAAAAGTAAGGCTTTAAAAATGGATAAGAAATTTTGAAATCGCCCTCTGTTGTACCGTTGGTAAAATTTTGCGAGATGCATTTGGCCGATTTTACAATTATAAGTATGTCTTAGGAGACATACCGCCATAAATCACAAGCTTAACTTTTCTTAGGCATCAGTTTTCCGTCCTGAGCCTGTTCCTATGAGGAAGGTGCACCTCAATTTTCGTTTACAAACTGGAAACAAAATTCATTATTTTGAATGGATATCTATGTAACATATGAATTTTCCTGTGCAAGTAAAACTTCCTTTTATGTTTAAGAGGGTGGCGATGGAATGTTTAAATCCGTCATAGAAGGAGGAATGTTGGGTAGTTAGGGGTGCACAAGATTAGGATTTACTGATATAATGAAAGGAAGTTATCCTAATGAGGAACTTGCATGGGTCGTAGATTGCTCTAAAAACTATTTTGAATAAGTCAAATGGATACATTAGCTCGCAAAAATACCTTCAGTTTCTCCATTCAACATCAAAAGAAATAAAAAAATTGCATTTAAAATCGAGAAAAATTTCTCTGAGCCGACCACTGCGCGAAGACACCCGAGCGTTGCCGAGGCCAGGCGTGACGTCATAGGTGCCTAAACAACCGTAGGGAGTAGGGAAATACGCTGAGCGCATGGTGTAAAATTTGTTTTGAGGGAGTATTTAGCCGCTCATCGTCACTTTATTTTGTTCTGTTATTCTTGGGAAAGTTTTCCTATTGCTATTGTGCCTAGATTATTACTTGGGATATTAATAATGCGGCATCGGGATGATGAAGTACAAGCGTTTCACTTCGTGTGTTTTGGTTATCAGAAAAATGGATGATAACGTTGCCACTCGTTCGAATAGTACACCTGAAATTCATCTACGTCTACATAATACCCCGCAAGCCGCCTAAAAGGCGTGTGGCATGGGGTGTTAGGACACCAGCCTTTTTTTAGGACACCAAAAATTGATGCCACGACCCTCATGGAATTTGTTAAGACAAATTATTGCTATACGTCGGCGGCAAATCGAGTTGTAAAAGAAACTTGTAATACTGGAGGATAACGATCGTAAGCTGTGCTGTTGACATTAGAGTAAGCTGTGCTGTTGAATTTGGCAACGCCGGATTAACGGAGAAGGTAGTCCTATCCGCCCTACGGTACGAATTCACAGCAAAACAGTCTGCACACAATCCACATGTGAGATCGCGAATCGGTTCCGCTGCCAACACACACACAAGCTACAACCTATTTCAATAATAAAGGTAAATCCATAAACAATATACTAGCATATACCATAATAATATAGTGGGAAATAGGCAAATACTATTATCAAAAACTGGATGTCACTATCACATTCTTATATTCATCACGTACAACTTACAATAACAGAACTCGTTATGATGAATACAACTATTTATTCACTGATTTAAACCCTTAAATTATCCCACACAAGTGACATTTCTCACTACTATTCGTTGAAATAATGGAATAACAAACTTCACACACAGTTTTTATTTCAATAGCGTGATCGTGAAATGTCATATCTACGGTGAACAACGGAGATTAGCACGCCACTGACAATTTTTACACTACTGTTAGACATTTATCGATAGCGTAGTAGCACTTTTTACAATTCAATCACGATGGAACACTGATAACTCATGGCCGATATTTTTCAACCTTGTCAAACTTTGTGCATTACAACCACTGGCACTGTGATTATTAGCAGTAGCTTAACGGGAGATGTCACGTTGAAAATAACACTATTTTGGCACAAAAATGTTCCTAGATGTCTCCAATCAGCGAGCAAAATTTGCATTGACTGGAATTCACCTCATAATACAAGCACAGACAGTCCTAAACGACGAATTCTCCGGTACCTACGAATAAACGGATGAAGTTATTGTATATAAAAGCTAAGCGGACATTAGTAAACATCAAAATCGTTCTAATTACATACTTAAATGAATGATATGCCGTCGATAACATCAACTTACAATTAACGTATCCCCTTTCCAATGGCCGTGGCTCAGACTCCAACAACGATGTTATTTAGGTATTATCAAATTTTTGGTTTAACTGCTCCAGTTTTATATTTTATGCCCTTACTCAGATATTAATATTATAAATAATGCAAAATACGAGGGCTTCCAAACCTCTATCGTCGGATATTTATCATTAAATATAAAATATTCAACACGTCTAACAAACGAAGCTCTCACAACTGCTGGCAACCATTACATACAATCACAACAATAGCTTCGCGTGGTGTTTAGGCACCTTTGACGTCATCGAGGCTTCGTCGGCAGTGGCTTGGGGGGTGAGGGAGTTTTTCCCGCGCTTTAAAATTCGTAATATTTATCATTAAATATCTCGCGAAGGAAAACTCAGATTTACATGCGGTTTTCTTTGTTGTATTCAGAAAATAATTTTCTGTCCGCCTATGAAATAAAAAAAATTCATGCAAGTTCCCCATTTAAAATAAAAAAAGTGGAGTCCAATCTGGACGGGGAAACAGAATAATTAATTCGCAAAATGCTCCAAGAAAAACTATGTCAACCAATATAATATTTTCTTAATATTAATAGTAGTAATAATTTTAGACACGTTTTCTTTGCGAAAATTCGAAAGAATTAAAATCTGAATGAATTGACCGGTAAAATGCTTAAAGGTTAATGATATAGTTCTTGCGATATTTGCATACACCCGTTGACGCAGGGTCTTTTCGAGCCTGGCTACTATTGCGTAACTCTATTGGGATTTCTGCGGAACACTGCCTGTTAAAGTTTTCTCGTCTCGATTCCCCGCGTCTCAAAAACGTCGCGACTGGGGAAAAATCTAATTGAGTAAAGTTGCGGGAAAGGCTCGGCGATCGCGGACGGAAAGGTCGAGTTCACGAGAAAAGAATCGCACGTGAGAGTGCTCGCGCGGACGAAATTAATAACGAAAAGACGAGGGACATTTCCCGTGGGATGTGTTTTGCGGAGAAGTCGTAATGCAAAAATAAATATCGCCAGGTATTCTTTTTCCATTCCATCCCTGCTCCGACTGGTCTCTCTGGTTGTTTTCATCGCCGTAGGCGGCTTCGCGGCGCTGTTGCTTGTTAGCGGGAGGAGAAAAAAAGGTGACGGATTTACCAAAGGATTTGCCGGACGCCGGTCTTTGTATCCAGATAACTATCTGTCGGTGCCGACACACTCGTCGAGCGTGAGAAAATTTTAACTCTCAACCTTTTTGTGTGTAACATTTTTTTTAAGCATATTAGAGAAAAACGCGTGAGGATGTTGAGGTGGAAAAAAAACTTAAAGCTGGAATGAAAGAAGCATTAAGGCCATTCAATTTGCTGGCGATCGAAGATTTATAGGGCGGAGAGGTTGGTCGGTACTAGTTTTGGAAAAATTGATTTCGATGATAGTCGAAATCGATAGCCTAAAATCGAAATCGAAAATTTTAAATCGAAATCGAAAATATAGAATCTTAACCCTTAGCTACACGCGCCTGCGAGGATAGCACTAGTGTACCCCTGCGGCTTTTTTGCTGCACTTTAAAATTTTTAGTTTTCCTAAATATACATTAAAATTTTAGGGTATTTTAACTCATTTGGATAAATTCAAATATTAAAAGCACTTTAAATATTTTTCTCTTTCATGTAAACGAAAATAAAGCATATCAATATGCTAATTTCTTGATAAATATTTTGAATAATTCTTCTTGAGGAATTGCAGACGATAATGTTCTTGGTGGAGGAAAAAGTACAGAAATAGAATACCAAAGTGTGCCACCAGTGATCCATGTACAGTAAACGCGCTATTTTGAATTTTCGAAAAATGCGGCAGAATCCCCGCTTTACGTGTAACTAAGGGTTGAATGAAATTTATAATCGAAAATTGAGTTTTAAATGCCAAAGGTCAATGAGATCTATACTGAGCCTTAATCTTCAAGTTTTGATCCAAACTCGATTTTTCAACTTCGATCTAGATCATTTCGTTTGATCTCAACAGCGTTTCTACCGGCCTATGAAAACGTCATCCATTTTATGTGAAAGACTTTTCTCTAGGGCGGTAAATCAAATAGCAAGCCCTCCATCATTAAGAAAACATCGCAATCAGTTGATCTTTTTTTCAAAATTTCAGTGGAGACGAGTTATTCCTAGCGATGACCCCAAAACTTTAATGTGCGGGCATTTGTAAAATTTAACTACCAATTATTCACGCATGTATCTTAAGTACATTTTTTCTGCATCTCAAGTGTGTATGTAGTGTGAATGTATAATAAATGTTCTTTTATACTCACTGTATTTTTTAAAGAACTATCGTTTTTTATATTAATTGATGATTCGGTTCATATTTCGATTTTTGTTGAAATGTCGAATTTTTTTCTGCTGTTAAAAATCGATCGCGCGTAAAGGCTTTGTAGGCATTAAAATATTGTGGAAAAGTACTATAATCTTTTATTTAAATACCTCATAAAATAAATACATTTTCCCCCGAGGGAAATTTGCATTAGTTATTAAAATAACTTGCAGCTAGGTATTTTCGGATAAGGATGGGTTAGTTATGAAATTCTATCATACCTCTGGTATGATAGAATTCTTTGATGATCTTTCCTCTAGATTCCTCTTACCTCTGGTATGATAGAATTGTTTCTGTGTGGTTTCTGTGTGGTATGTCAGGTATCCTGACACCTCATCCCAACGTTATATTCTATTTTTATAATCTATTTCTGTAGAAACCATTTCTCTCCAAGTGGTACTGTGATTACATAAGGTATTAATTATTTTTTTTGTTAATGTGATAGTTTATTTGACCGATCTCCCTACATGCCCGTTCCATCTCCGGAAATTGTCTAGGAAGCATCGGGAGCCCAGGGAGAAGGTAGTTACCTTAATTCATTTTTACTCAGTCTTGCTCTACCTAGTTTGGTTGATGCAGGGGATGTAAGTTCCTCCACCCTTTCTGCTTACCATTACCCACTATCCATAAATCATTATCAGCATAGCCTCCTTTCATAATTTGCTAGAAGTCATGAGGGCGCTCAGAATACGGGGAGCGATTATAAATGTCCAAATATCGAGAACGAACGGCAGCGCGGATGCCCCCGATACACGAAGCTTCTGGTAGCTCATTTATCCAACCTCTCTCTCTCTCCTTCGCTTTAAAAAGCAGCCTTAAGTAATTGGAAAAACTCAGGGAAATGGGAAGAAGAACCCATGAAAGGTGCGTGGAAAGCAGGCCAATGCCTAACCACGCATGTTACTCTTTACCCATGAATATGGAGCGCTAATGGTATATCGTGGCGTTCGTTCATTCTCGTAGGTTCGGTGAACCTTTAATATTTTATCCCCCGTCTACCGAACGTGCATGGCCCGGGCCTCTGACTGAATCCGGAACTTTCGATATATTATCGTGGTCCCTTTGTGAATGGTCCCTCACACTTTTTCATACTACTCTCATAACGCTCTTTTTGTTGAAAAGAAAGTCGTGTTTGTTATTAATATCGCAGATTATGCAGCGGTATTGCATGATGAAGTAGATTATGCAGCATGGCACTCCCTGGCAATATGAATAGAACCTATTTAAATCGGCCTTGTTTTCAAAGTAGCTCCTTTTTCAGCCATTTCAGCCAATTTTGGTGCCATTTTCAAGGTTTTTGACCTAAGTTGCTGCATCAAGAATTTATATAAATTTTAAAAATTGAATTTTCCATTTTAAATCTTTATCATATAAGTTGTGTTTCATCGCTCTTTCCTCTAGATTAAATTCGTAATGTCGTTGCCAATCTTTTTTTCTGTTACTGAGGTAGCACTGCCATAAAAAATCAATAAATTTTGGTTTTTTAATAAGATTTTCAAGAATGGCTTGGCGAATCAGTGGGTTAGACACTATTAGAAGGACAATCTTTTGAAAATTTGTTAAAAATTACGTATTTTTTCTTAATGGAATGCCCTGAATATAAGTCGTATATTGTATCGTTATGAGAAAACATATGAGCTCTACTGGTTCCATAAAAATTTTATGGACAAGTTGGTCGACTATGTATTGGTGGTGAACCTAGTTTAAATTTTTTTTTAATCCTTCGGGTGCCTAGTGTTTACTGAAGTTCAATTAAATTCATTTTTGAATTTAGCTACCTCTTCTGCCCGAAAAAAAATTCTCAGTTCTCAAAATGTTTAATGCGCTTATTTACATTATTAAGCTATTCAACTGGTGATGGCAGGGTTGTCCAGGCCATTTAGCAAATAACCGAATCCTGTCCCACCTACCCAGCTTAGAGTATATATGTGAATTTTCTGCTCCAACATTGCTTACTTCAAAAATAATTAAAGTCTTTGTTATGTCGTCCTTACTTGTTATTATTATTTATTGTGACTTTGTCTTCTCTCACGTCTCAATAAATAATAATATAAAGAGTGGTAATTTTTTGGAGTGTCCCTTTCATCAGCGGAATATCGAATCAGTTATGCGCGTTTATTCACCTGCTCGCAAGCCTCCGCACACGGCTGTATGACCCTATTACTGTCCTATCCGGATCGTACAGTACAGGACATGCTGGCCTGCCTTAATTACATTCCCTCCCGGACGCGCTCGACTAGAATTTAATAGGCATTAAAACCGATAGCGTCCGATTCGTAATTTGGAGAGTCATCGGAATTTGTTCCGCGTGTCAGTCCCATTATTCGGGTCTCAGAGTGACAAGAGCGGGTCCAACTCTTTCAGCGAGATAAGGGAATTAAACTCTGTGACCGATGCGTTTAATAAAATCGTTCCTCTCACACCCCGAGGGGTTCGTGCCTACGCGACCGAAATTGGACCTATTTGGTTATGCGAGATACGCGATTATAAATGCATTATGTCTCCTGGGAATTTAGATAGCTCGTTAGATCTTTGCCATGTTTCCAATTGACTCGCTTCAATTCATTTGATTCGAGACCGATTTAGCTCTTATGCGCCCTCATTTTCTTCTATTCGATGTGGTTTCATCCGCGAAGGTATTTTGCTTGGCATTTTTCGTAGTTTTCAAGTTTGTGAATAAGCGGGGCAAATCGATTCCATCTTGTTAAAGTAAGGTTTGTTCGAGAAGAAATATCTTATATGTTAAAATTGGAGGTCTGGAAGGAGGGGAAGGTTACCGTCATGTTCAGAAACTGTCGAATATCGATCAGTTTTCTTCACGGAAAATTTAGTAATGTTTGAAATGCAATATTGATACGCAACTAGGTTGGCCTTGTTCTTGACGACTGTGATTTGCGGAGCACAATAATTTCTCCCATTTCTTATTGTAGACTTTATTCTCTCAAATACGGTAATGTCCATCTTGAATTCCAATGTATAGGAAGATTAGTTGTTACAGAAAATGGCTATGAACATTACTGCTAAAATGGGAATTAGGATTTGAATCCTGGTCAAGGTGAATAATTTTTTCCTGGAAAATGTTTTATTTCGACACATGCTGACAACGTTTGATTGTTTTATTCTTCATATATCATATTAATTACTATCTTTGAATATGTTTATAATACTAAATTCCTAAAGTTTGATGGGAGCTTTTTTTCTCCTGCTTTTTTGGTCCAAGGTTTGCCGGTCGGATGCGTAATACGGGGAAAATTGCAGTGAATAAACCGATTTTGAGAGTAAATTACCATTCATGGAAAGTGGATTTTGGCTGTATTGGAGTGAGACAGGTGAGGGAGAAGATTTCAGTGTAAAGAAGTGAACTAGAAAGATATAGCCGAAGTGCCAGAGACCAATTATAGGTGGTCAACTTCTGTGTAAGGAGTACGTTTGTTATTCTAGGAAATGTGGGGTTGGCTGGTAGTTAGGAAGCTCGAGGCAATTAGAGGAAATGGAATGTTGAATTCTGCAGCTGGAGTAAATATGCTTAGTGGGCGGTGGTGGTAGCAATGAGAGTGCCAGTGCATGTAGATGAGAAATTAAAACGAAAAAGCGGGAGTTAAAATGAAAAAAAATCAGTCGAACTTCGTTCGTAATCTCAAATGACCTTGTAAATACCTCAAAAAAATATCAGTACCTAAGTGTAATGCTATGGAACGTGTTTTGAAAGAGGAAATACATTAATCGATTTTCACTCGTATATTGAACCTACCTGTTCAAAATTAAGTATTAATGTATAGTGGTTTTTTGTTATAAATTCTCTTTTTACTTAGATAATCATTATCATTGGACATCAATCCTAAGATTGGTTTGACTGAGCTCTCCAGTCAATTTTCCCTTCAGCTAATCATTCACACTTAGGTATTTCTTCTTTCTCACACCCTACTTTATCTATTCCATATATTTCATTCGAGGCCTTTTCCGTTCTTGCTTTGAACCTAGCCCCGATAATACTTACAATTAGATATGATTCCTAAATATTGAAATATATCTAAAGCATATAAAGCCCTAAGCCTAGAACTTTCCGCCAAATTCCGTGTAAGCGTGTTTTGAAAAATCACCTTTTTTCAGTCTCCCCTACGAAGAAATGTGAGCTGGCGAGTCGGGTGTAAAATATTATATTTTTATTTTTTGATCTTACATTCTATCTTATTTGGAGCATGGGCGTACCCAGAGAGGGTCAGGAGGGGGCAACTGCTCCCCCCTATAAGCAAAAATCGCAAATGTATTTGAGGAAAATAATACTTTTTCAAGTAAATAATTTCAAAAACTAAGAAAGAGCTGTTACAGTTTCCTTAAAATGTTGATTTCATTCATCTTTTCCATGCTTAAATCTTACCTACAACTTGAAGAACCATGGCATGCCTCCCCCCAGTTTTGATCCTGGGTACGCCCTTGATTTGAAATATTAACATCATTATTAACATGCTATTTTTCCGTCATAGATTGGACTTAATTGTCCGTGTGAGACTAGGCCAGGGAATCAGAAGGCTGGCATTCGTGCCAAGAAGTACGGTGGCGGTTCGGGACTGACATAACGTAATTAGCGAATAATTCACCCGCAGCGAGTATGCACGGGAGAAACGGGCGGAGGAGGCTTGAGGCAAAAGGGGGCCTTCAAAGGGGTTGAGTCGCCGGGAGTTGGCGCGCGCGCTGGGCCAGATTTTCGGGATCGAAGAGAGAGGCCTCCTTGCATAAACGATGGGACTCGTCCTTAAATCCCCGACGGCCTCCTCCTTCTCCAACCATGTTCCCTTCAAATCTGCCATCGCTTTCTCTTTCCATGAAGGAAAAATATTTTTGCTTTCTCTTTTCTCACGATATTTTGATCCTCTTTCATAGGAATGCAACATTTCAGGGTACATTTGCATTTTCCATTTTGTAGGAAGAGTTCTCGGTCCAGGGGTTGATTGCTACCAACGCATTGAATTCGTGTACAAGCCTGTAATTAGTCTGAGGATGGCAGTGACGGATACATTTGGGGGCGCTGGGGGCACTCCCTCCCCTGGCGGGGCTGCCCGCATAGCCGAACGAAGCAGAACCGCAATTGTAACTTTTTTTATATCATAAGATGGAATTGTCTTGTATATGCGATCTACCGATTCGATCGATGGATTTTTCTTCCTCATAGGAAAATTCACTAGGATCGGTAGAATATTAATAGCGTAAGCTTGGATTCGTTAGTAGTACGACCCGCCCGCCTTGTGACGGTGCGGGATTCCTCGTCCCTTCCCTTCCTTCCCTATCCCCTCCCCCGAGGCGTCGTCGGGCTCTCATCGCGAGCCCGCCCTAGGGTCTCGTTTCCACTGTCTTGTATATGCGCACAATAAGTTTAAATAACACTTTCTTAAACTTTGCATGTAAATTGATTATTTTTCAATAAGATAAAAGTAAAGGTAGCTCAAGATAGTTATAGATGTATCGGCTACTGGAGGATGGCAGACTATGCCTTCGAAACGACGCGTCGGTGTCAATCAATCATTGGACTCGGTGAGAAGCATGAGAAATTTTAACATTGGTAATTCAACAATAAAAATTATTCACTGCAAACCTAAGATTAGTAGAATGAGAGTTAGGCATAGGAAATGCTCATAAAAGTGTAATTTGTTGAGTTAGTATTCATGTTGTTGAGAGGCTTGGGTCGTAGTTCCAAATGTCTGTCAGAAGTGTGTTGTTAGTGACCATTTTACCCTACAATGGAGGAAATCGTAAGGAGCCATTCAATATTCCGTATTCCGAAAGCAGGTTTTGCCTCATATTCCCTTACATTCTTTTATCCTAGCCCTTACGTATTTAAAGATATAAAATAGAACACTGTGCTTTTTCCACAAAAATATTTGCTTAAAGAGGTGTCTACATGTTTTACTATACTGCGGTATTATCACGGTTTAGAGTTCAGTGCAGTGAAAGTTGACTCCTTTAGAAATAAATTTTGATGTAAGAAAAGGGCAAAGTATTTTGATTAATATCCTACAATGGATTACCACGAATCATCATCTTCCACTATTCATTTCTCTTGCCTATTTTTCACTAATGTGACGCGTGAAGTAGAGCGAGAGACTTCATCTACTCCGTCCTTTTGCTTCCTCTGGACCTTCCCACCATTTCTCTCTGCATCTACTCCACCGCTGCTCCTCGCACCGCACACGGATGCTGCTGCGGCCTCATCTCGGCGACGTAACCCACTGCGAGGGATCGATTTCCAATGCCTCCCAACCGCTCTCCATTTTTCTTCCCCGCCACTTCCTCCGTCTTAAGACGTCACACGTTTGTGTCCAAGGAGTCGGGAGGGTTGGAAGGGGGGAGGGGGTGGTTGGGGAAGGACATTTTCGCAAACACTCCCCTCCACCCCCCTCCTGCCCCGGCACCCTGTCGTTGGTAAGTGGAGAGAGGAACTGTGGCGAGAGATACGTCACAGAGTGGCTGCTGCAGAGGGAATTGTGGCGCTCGGTAAGGTTCGCCGATAGGTCCTGTCTTTCCACAAGTCGTCACTCAAAGTTTTAGAAAATAGGCTTTACGAAGGATGCTGGTTTTGCGGGTTTTCTCCCGAGTGGCGATGCGTTTCGACGACATTCCATTTTCCTCTTGGAGTTAAGAGTGCTGGGTAAGCTCAGAAATATGTCTTCCTTTGAAGAGAGGATATTTCAAATGACAGTTGAAGGAGTGAGATTAATCAGCGCTTGAATTAATTGGCATTTAGATTTTCCTCTCTTCGAAAATTATCTCTTACGTCGAATGGGAGCTCAGCGTAATCATTATAATGTTTTTATTCAAATTTGTCGTCAAGCGAAGGAGAATTACTCACGAAAGAATAGCTTCATATCAATATGGTAATTAAAAAATTGGATAGAGCTACCACTCAACCGTGAATAAGCCGGGAATGCCTTCTACCGCGAAAAAAAAACCTGAAAATAGCCGTGAATTCCCTCATAAAACATTAAAAATCTCTCAAACTTGATTGTGGAACTACGATTGACGGATTTAAAAAAATCGATATGTCAATTATAATTCAAGGTCAATCACTAGCAGGCACTGTCCACGCATTTATTAGCACACGTATATTCGAAGCGCAAATATTGGTCCGTGTGCCATGACGACAATTGACCTTAAGCCTGTGATTGGAAGACCGATAACCAAAGTGTTCATTAACCTTGGCGAAAAATCAGACACTTCTTCACTCCCCTGCCACCCTAGTCCCTCTATTTTCCACTCACAACCTTTAGCCGGCCCTGAATTTTGCTAACGATAGGTGACTTCAAAAAAGATATTTTTGACGTCGTATTCGATACTTTCATTGCTGCGTTTACATTAACGGCGTCTGTCATGTTTGTTAAATTTTCTGTTGAAGTGCGGCCGGTGATTGTTCCGTCATCAATATTTCTGCCTAAAAGGGCACATCATCAAACCGTGAATTTGACGACATTTACACCGCGAAAACCTGGAAAGTACCGTGAATTTTATAATTTTGTTAGAGTGAGAACCTTGATTGGAAGAAGGTCAATCTTCTGCGTTTTATTCTCGATTATGAATATGAGGTTTGTGGTGAAAGAGCTTGATAATGGAAGTTAAAAATTCGTTTATAAGGCGCTAGCGATTTGAATGTAAGTAGTTAGTAATTTATTTATGATGATTAAAAAATCGGAAAGGAGATGAGCGATGTTGATGTATTGGGGAATGCTCTTGGCAAATGTTGATAGTAAAAATTCGATTGCTTTCTACTTCCACTTCCTCTGACAATGAGTGTGATGCGTTTGAACGGGGAGGCGTAGTAAGGAGAGAGGAAGATGAATGACATAGTACTAGACTTGAAGGTCGAGGAGATAAAGCGTTTAGATGAGATATGATGGAGAAAAAAGGTTCTGATGGATCGAGCACTGAGAGGAGAGGGGGTTTTGAATCGGTATTGGAGGAAAAAATGTTCGTTAATCGAGAGAGGTTAAAAATGCAGGTTGAATTTGGGGGAGGAACAGGCTTTGTTGATTCGCAAAATGCTGGATGATAATCTATTTTTTTCGGTAAAGTACTTTTAGTAGAATAAGGATGGGCTTGAGAGTAACGAGGTCTGCTGGATATTCCCAATGGAACGAGAGATTAGTTGGCGCACAACACCCAGTTCATTTTTTTCTCTGTTCTCCATGCGAGAGAGAGAGAGAGAGTGCTAGCGACTAAAGCCACTACGACCCATTCACTGGGATCCGTAGTAGTTGGAATGGCGTTTCTAAACAATTTGCATGTCCTAGTAACGACAACAGGGGTCATTTTTGTGCACGCTGTACTCCAGCTGATGGCGCAGCCGATGTGAGTCGAGTTGATTATTACGTAAGGCCTCACTTCTGTTTTAGTGTACTGATGATAATTAAAAGTCATATGTTCGCATCCAACTTATTACACCAGTGGCTATGAATAAGCTCGACGCTTCAGTTGAACTCAGCCCAGCGACCCGTCAAAGATATGCTGAATATCTCGTATGATATGAGATATTTCGTTTGAGAAACACATAGTGACACCTTTCAACTTTACTTCAAGCTCGCGCCGGAGTAATGAAGAACCTTTGCTTCGGGATAAGATCCATATTAACCCGAGTAAATGTGATTAGCTTTCGAGCTACCGTACCTCATTTATTTTTTGTCTTTCATGTTTACTTCCTGGACCCTGGAAAATGTAATACGCCCATTTATTTTTCTTGTGCCTATTGGTGACTTTAATTATGATTGCCGAGTGATAATTTCAGGATATATCTCAAAGAATAGGAAAATTACCTCTCTCTCTTTATTTTCTTGAAAAAGGTGAATTGAATGTGAGCAAAACTACCTACGACCTAGGGTGATCCAGATTTTTTTTCTGGGGCGGCTCAAGGGTCTGACAGGCATACGTTCCTCTTAAATTTGAGATTAAAAACAGCATACAAAAATTACTATACGAATTATTATCTTTATTTGAATACGAAAGGTATTAATATGAAATTAAATGATTGAGGCTCTGTAATTCACGAAACAAAACGAACATAACGATAACAGCATGAAAAATTTTGTCTATTATTTAAGAGTCTGGTGGGGTGGGCACGTATCCCCGTTCCCCTCCCCTTTATCCGCCTATGCTACGACCCATTTGATCTTGTTGATCTTCATCGTGCCAATGCAATGAATAAATAGGCACAGTTGCTGTTACTATTTATAAAGTCAACTTTTTCGTGGAACGGAATATCTAATGATAGACAAGTACCTACATGATGATGATATCTAGACAATCTAAACACGTGTTGTGAGCTGTTAAATGAAATTAGAGGGCAGTAAGATATCTTTGTTTATTATTTGCTGTTACTATTTGTTGGTCTGGCAATTATTAATACTAAATGAATTTGTTTGTGAGGTCGTCTAAAGCCATGCTAAATATGGGTATCTTGGGTAATCTTCTTTATGTTTCCCAATCCTTTTGCACGTTTTTTTTTTGTTCAAGTCTTTTGAACGCCTAGCCTCACTTCATTACTCCATACCTTTTGTCTTGAAAATTTTATAACGCTCCTCGCCGAGCCATCTTGACACAATTTTATGTTTGATTTTCAAATGTATTCCACTTCATGAAGGACTCCTTACATGCTCTCACGGGGAAAGATTAGACCTGCTTGCTCCATGGTTCAGCGATATTCGGGCTCGGTGCCCTCCAAACGGATCTGAACTGCAGCATCGTTTTTCGAGTGCACTTGTAATCGAGCCAACCTAACCCGTTTCTGGCGTGATTTGCGGAGTGGGTGGTGTCTAGTGGGGGAAGGACGTCAGTGATTTGGAGAGGAAGGGGGGCGTGGTGTCTATTGGGAAGTCTGCCTGCTGGGATAGCAGGGGCTGGTGGGAGAAAGGGTCGAGGGGGAGGATTTAGTATGATTCGGCGAATATTCCGCAAACTGCCATCGCCAATGGAAGGTTTTTGGGGTAGCCTCGTCTGTCACCCTCCCCAAATAAACTACCCTCATCTATAGTAATAATTGAATCAGCTGTAGTAATTTTCCACACTTTTTTAAATCTTTCTCGACCGGTTTCAATGCTTACGCACCATTTTCAAGAGCTGTATGCTGAGACAGTTATTTATTTATTTTATTTTATTCCCAAACCACAGAATACACCTCTCACAGGCCATTTTATATCGGGGTTTTCATCAAATTTAGCAATTAAACGTACACGAACAATCATGCCCTGGATAGGGGAAACTTACCCTGGTGGGACTCGAACCCGCGACCTCATGTTTGGCAAGCGAGGATTTTACCCCACCGCCACCGAGTTCCGCAAATTAATGGAAATAGTCGGTATGTGTATGGGTCTTTTAATTATTTAACTTTCCCTTGTAAGCGTTTCGAAAATCAATAATTGATTTTACCTATTTGCTGATCAGAGCTTTAAATAAATACTATCATCTTTTCAGGGCCATTCCGTGGAATATGTGGGAAAACAGGTCTTTTATATTAAAAATACAATGGTCTCTATTTTTGTCCTCACTTGGCCGGGAATTGATGCATGCCAGACATTTCCTGATTTAAAGAAGTAGTGGACTATATTAAAAAAAGAAAATTAGCCGAAAGCACGGAGTGACTTACTCCAGGTTATAGGTAGTTCTTATATGAGTGAGTATATAGGCACCACCTTCTTCAGCGTGCGTCAGGCGTCTTAATGATACTATGCTGCCCGTACTGCGGTGTGTCAGCGAGTGAGCTCGGGTTCGTTGCCTCATGAACCCAGGAAAACATAAGAAAACCAAATATTTACCGACAGGTGTCGGGATAAGGAGCAAATCCCTCTTTGCCCTCGTTAGGGCATTGAAAGAAAATTCACTATACCATTTTTCTGAACTGAAGGCGGCTGACCTTGAGCGTGCTCGCAACCCACCCACTCTTCTAGCCAATCACAGAAGAGCGACAGGAGAAAGTGTGGAAGAGCCCGCAGTCTCTCTCCGAACTCCGAGCAGTGAACATCTCTCTCCAGCTGGCAGTGTTGCCAAGCTGAATCTTTGGAGATCGCTTTGGCGCTCGTTCTGCCGCCCCCGAAAGTACCATTACTCCCAAGGCTGGCAACGCCGGTCGGCCGGATGGAGGGGAGCGTAGGGGAAAAGGGAAGGGGATGGAGGGGAACGGAGAATTGGAAGGGGCAGCGCTTCTGATTGGCTACTTGCTATTTTCCACCCAGCCGCCTTCAGTTCAGAAAAATGGTATAAAGGCGCGTATATCGAACAGCAATTGATTATTTTGCTTTTTTGTCCACACATTCCAGGGTGGAATAATGATTCGTAGTAGCCCATAATCTAACCGGGATACTCTATAATTGTTCCTGTACTTCAATTAAGCATGGTACTAAGGCAGCGGTACTTGGCATGGATTCGGGAAATACAGGTACGGGTCGAGTTGGTGGGGGACTCCGTAAGATAGAATCGGTACAATTTTTCGTTGTCCATGATCCTGGGTATCGATCATAGGTTACGCTATAGTGGAAAAATTAAAAATAAAAATTTATTTTATGAAGTCATAATGTGGATATGAAGAAAGTAAGATATTAGATATATTTATAGAAAGTTGAAGTGGGAGCAGGTTTTACAGATCACATATTTGGATCGTCAGTTGAAGTAAAGCGGTTGTTGTAGTTAAAATATAGGGTGTGAAAGAGAAAACTTGAGAGGAGTGATGATTGCCCATAATTTTGAACGTATTTAGTACCTACATGGTCAGCCCGGGTGAGTTCTCCGATTAAAGACAATTTGAAGTCATTTGAATGCGGATGTTATCAGTTTCATTTGAGTTAAATCGCACGCAATCACCCATTTCAACGGTAGCGTTTCATCGTCGAAAGTATTTCTCCTCGGTGATGACGAGTAGTAGGTACATATATGGATGGTTCAACCCAAATTTCCATATTATTAAGATTCAGCTTCCATCATCAAATCCTCCATGTGGCGTGAAACCCCTCTTTAAATTCCCTTAACCTACTGTCTCCCTTCGTACCGTGCCAGATTCCCCGCTAGCCTCCTTCGCCAACCCCACTTCCCATCATTCTGCTTTGCATAATGCTCTCCGGCACGTCATTATTCCCCGGCCACTCCTGCTGCCTTCCAATCATCCCCACCTATTCCTCACGCCTCAGAGAAATTATTAAGATCTTGTCTTCCTCCCAACTATTTTTTCTTTGCCCATCTTTTTATGGGCATCGATCAGGCTCCCAGTTTACTTTCTGCGCCGACGAACGGTTTTTGCATCATAGCATGCTGTGCTGAAAAGTAGATTATTACCTAAACGTTTTGGTATTTTAAGTTTCATTTTTCGGGACTAATTTAATCTCATGTTTAAAATACAAACATCGATTTTCAATGTTTGTATTTGTTGATTGATTATTTGTTGAAACATTGATTTTCAATTTTTGTAACTGTTCACTCGCTTGAAAACTATAAAAATTCAGACAATTTTTCGAGAAATAGTGCTACCGTCTCAGTAAATACTTGTAAGAAAGCTTATTCAAATACACCATTTCATATAAGGGTCTACTATGGATCATAATGTCAGTGTGAGGCAGAAGTATCCACTTATTCATTTATGTTGGGTATTTGTCGGATTAAGTGTCCATTTTCTTCATAATTTATACTTTACACTTCACCTTGTATATATTTGTATATATGTATGTATTTCTACTTGTTTCCTAAAAGTCCAATTAAAGTGTCAAAAAAGGCGCCTTTTAGGATTTTTTTTGGCTAGTTCTAATTTAGTCATTTTAGCCGTTGATGGAGATCTAGCAAGGTTTTACAAACATTTTAACCCCACGCATTTTTTAGTTGAAACATATTGTTCCACAAATATACCTTTCTTTCAAACAAGTGATCAGTATCAATTGAACTGAGATGAATCAAAGACAGTTTAGTTTCATATCCCAAAACTTTTCAGGCAAAGCTACATATTGAATACACTACTATTCCTCTACTTTCTCACTAATGTGCGATACCTCCACCACTTCCACCATTCCACTCACTTGACATGCGTCCTTCCATTTATCACGGACTTCAGCGTCCTATCATCTCCTCCCCAAAACCCTCTCCGTCTTCCTTTCCCTTATCTCTCCCATAAGTTTTCTCCCTACTCCTCTGATGTCAAGCACTTCCTCTTTCCTCCTCCATCTCTCTCGTTCTCTATTGTCCGCAAAACTAACACCATCTGGATTGACCCAGATGATTTAGGCTAAACCCACAGGTAAACATCTGCAACCTTTCCCTATTTGACCCCTTATTACCATAGAACGACGCGTCGTAAGATGTTACTGCGTTGGAACACTAAATATTTTCTTTGATTTTATTGTAGTGACCGAATTTTATTTTAATAGCTCTAAATGCTTATTTACCCAAACTCTTACGATTTACTTACGTATTTATAATGTTTTATCGCATTTTGAAAATAATTACGCGGTATCAAATCTCCTGATAAATACGATTTTCTTCAAACTTCCGACTCTTGGTGGTTGTATGAGGACATTCATTGTACAAAAAAAGCCTCTCTCTGTAAAATCCATTTTTCTCTCGCGTGTTCGTATGCTATGATCATTCTCCTCCTGCAAAGCAGTACGGCATTCGTGGCCTATTTTTGGCAATATCACAGGAGTTTTTGTGATACTCACTTCAATGATAGGGTTTTTTTGTCTTCCATGAAGTATTGTCTTGCATCACCTGGTGTAAAATGGACTTCCATGCAACTGAAACAAGGGTATAGTAATGAAAGCTCCGCTATTCTCGTAGCGTGGCGTTCGAATGGAAAAGGGGAAGTCTATTGTTCTTCGTTGTTCTTCCTCGTCTTTATTGTTTTGTGTGTTATATGGTAGTTAAGCTATCGAGTTCATAGTTAAGGAGAGTGGGAGCCTGGTATCCTAAAAGCCGTAGGCTGCTGACCCGGGTTTATATCCCGGGTGATGTCGTCGGGCGATTAACTCAAAAATCCACGAAGTAGGTAGCCCAGGAGGAAGAACTTGCTCCCGTTCACAGATTGTGTAAAGATAGGGGCTGATTCATATGTTGAGCTCCGCCTCACTAATACAAATCAACCTATGGGTGGAATTACTGAGTGAATGAGTATTAGTAACACTTCATACCGATACCTAGGTTAATTTTTGCGGAATAAACTGCCTGGAAATGAATATTCACAAGATGAAATGATTCACTGTTGTGGAAGACTGCTATGCCATCGTTAAATCCTAATACTTGAACTCGGAGCATTTTCGTGGAAATAGGTTGAAATTTATTGGGTTGCGCGAAGGCAGACGATATGTTATGGAAATTGTTTACTGTGGTTAATGAAGTAACGATTTTGCAATGCCCACTTAGAATTTTAATTGAGTACAACGCAGTTTCAGCGCTACTGCGACATCATCAGGTACACACACCAGATAAATGTGTTGTACTCGATTAAAAGAATTATTGGACTTTGCAAAATATTTTCTTAATTAATCCTTGCAATTGATGTTCTTTTGAGTTTCATTTGCTTCGGAAACCTCACAATAAATCACACATGGTTACGCTTTCTCTCCGAATGAATTCATCCCGCCCTTACCACCCTTTTGAGAATTGTTAGTAGGTAACTTCCTCCTCATTTAGAGCGAACTATTCCATTGTTGCTCTCACTATTACTTGCCTGGTGCACCACTTACTCATTCTGCACCTCTCCCCGTTTTCCCGATATCCTTCCCTCCTCGGGCCGCTTAGCGGGCTTTTTCTCGTCATTTCCCGATCGCCTCGAGTGCTAGGGGAAACGTGGAGGCCTTATGCTCACTCTCAATTACGCCCGAATGGGAAGCCTACTCGTCCGTCCACGTACTCGGGCGACCATCATTCTCTCACACTCACACACATCTCAACTCTCGCATCACTACCCTATTCGTCATCTCCTTGTTCCTTCCCTTGGATGCTTCATACTCGTCCATTGTCATTCGTGGGTAACCCATTCTATTATCAGCTCTACGTTTATCACAAAGGAATCACGGGATGACGAAAAAAATTAAGTTAGAGTAATAAGAATGAAGGAATCATAATAAATTTGGTCAAGGGGCAATATTTTCCCTTAGTTTATCTCTGTGTCCTTAGGGACTTAATGCATCGGAATATTCAAGACATTATAAGTTATCGTTGGGCAAGAATTGGGGAACTTTTCATGATAAAACCTTGTAGTTAAATGCGGATTTCAAGGTGGCGTATCACACTTGCTCGATCGGTTTTTTTAAGAACAAATATGTTGTTTAAAACTTAAGCCATCATTATGAACTTTTCGGTGAATGTAGAATGAACCCTTGTCAGCATCAGGCCGTATCCCAGTTTAAAATACAACGTCAGTGTTTTTTTCAGATTTAAAGTTACAGTATTAAAATACCATTAAATGTATGCCTCGCTATTTAATAGCTTTCTTTTAATTCATTAACTTTTACATGGTTTTTGAGTTTGTCGGAATGTTTTTTCTACATTTTAATCCCAACAGTGATAGATCCTGAATAACTAACCAGTCTAGAAGTAGACCAGAAACGACAAACTTTATGGTTCAATAACTCTTTTGTTCATAGTTTTGCTTGTGCCTGATGATGTGGAAATTAAGTCACGTTCAAGACCTCTAGAGAATAACTCTTATGAGCGTTGAAAAATGTCGCAGGCAAGTCAACAGTACTGTGTAAAATGCAAAGCTTGTGGTCATTTATTATAAATGAGGATTATAGAAACCAAAGGATACTAGTGCGATTTTTATAATTTTGGAGATAAGTGCAGATGGTGGTTGGTGGGGTACATAATATTACTGTGGCGAAGCAATACTAGTGAATCACTCAGTCTTTAAATAATGTATAATTATCAGCGATTCCCTTGTATCCCTTTGCCGCACCAATATCGTGTACTCCATCATCCTTAACTTGCACTTATTTCCAAAATTATTAAAATTGTCAAGCGTGTTTGACATGATGATGCCAATGCGATAGGGACAGAGATTTTATTCCGAGGATAATATATACTACGACTGGAACTACGAGAAATAATGGATAATTCAGTGAGGAAAACCGCCATAAAAATCGTGCGAATCCACCTTTTGTGCTCGAGGAGGCGCCTGCCTCGTTTACTGCCTCCGCGAGCGTCTTCTTCGTCATCGCGCCTCCCTCTTTAGCCACCCTTCTTCTTCTCTCTCCCCCCCCTCCGCATCCAGCGCCCCCCCGTGGCGACCCTCGCCAACCCTTTCTGCATTGATCGGCTCCGGCAGCCTCCTTTGGCCCACTTTGGTGCATCGCCAAACACTCTCCAGCCCACGCGACCTCTATTTGCCCTCGCCCCCCTCCCCCTTCCAAATTGCAAATGCCTCCCACCCCACGTCCTTCGACGGCCCCCACTCCTAATCCCACTCACTTCTGCCCGGTGATGCAGGCCTCGTAAGCTCCCATTCGGGAGGTTGATCGTAATTGGGAATTAAATAGTGATTAAATGGCTACCTACTAAGAATTACTTAATACGATTTTGATTCCGATGATGTAATATAATTTTTATTACTCCATATTAATTACCATCAAGCACTTCGTAATTACCATGCAAAAAATGTACTGTAATGGGTGCGACCCGTCACCTTAAAAAGTCGCGGGTCGCACGCTTTGAATTGCGTGTGGGTTCTTTACCTTGGTGTCGGGAAGCGAATAATCACTCACAAGTTTTAAAGTTTTTTATCCCAAAGTTTATTTCTCATTTAAAATCCCAGTTTCCAAATCAATTCAATGAATATACATAAAGTAATGATGAGTCTGTTTGTCTAGAATACCCAACATTTAGGATATCCAAAAGTCTCGGGAACGAGAGTAGCTGCTGGTGATGGCACGGGTGGATAGCGAGGCGCTTCGGTCCATACGGCCCGCGCTTTCGACTCCAACTGACGGCTACATTGCTGACTGACCGCTGACGAGTGACCCGTGACTGAGTATGAGTTACTGAGTGAGTCCCAATGGCATCTCCACCGTGCCATTATATAGGGAAGTGGAACCAGGATGTTTTTCCAAGAGGAAGGGGAAAGGAAGGGGAAGAGGAAGGTTAGGCGTTCTTGAAAGTGAAAAGGTGCAAATCCAGAGGCATAGTTTGTCATAGCTGGCTATTATGAGACGTCACACAACAACTTATTTATGCATATTTTGGAAATGGAAATCTTCTTAATCGGTAAAATACTTTAATAGCAATAATAATGCTTGAAGTTCGTGTCATTAATTGGGAGGAGATAGATTCAGGGCCAGATTAAGGATGTGAGTGACCCAGGCCCCATTTTGATGGGAGGCCCACTGTTTCAGGTGTTGCAATTTGTAACGTAGTAACAGAAAATGCAAGTAACACTATGTTCAGCAAAATTTTTGACAATATATATGTGGGTATGGAGAAGATTGGAGAAGGTGAATGCACAAAAAGGAGGAGGAACGACAAAGTGCTGGATATGATTGGCGAGGAGAGGCAGCTTTTATATGAGATACGGAGGAAAAAGAAGGTATGGATGGAGGGAGTACTTAGCGGGGAGGGGATGTTGAAAAGGGTGTTAGAGGATCGAATGTGAGGTAAACGAAAGAGAGAAATGAAGGGAATAGTATTTTTAGATGGATTGAAAGGTAGTAGGCCTAACAGTGAATTGAATAAGGCAGTGGTGGAAGGAAAGGGAGGCTCCCAGATCACTTCTTTAGTACTCCACGGACACTTACCTTAATCCGTAGAATACTATAATAATAATACGTATTACTAATGCTAACTTACGGATAGTGTTTTTTTATCAGTAGCTTTAACCATTTATTAACACCAATGCTGATGACTACGTGTTAACCAAATACAATCCAGATTCACTTCGAATCTCCTCATACATGATGTTTTTTTTCTATTTTTCCGATTTTGTGAAATTTACCTCTGTATTGGTAGAAGGCTCATACTTGGTGGGTGGCCTTGGGTTGGTGGGGATATTTTTCAATCACCTGCTGGTTAGCGTGCAGTCGTATCCTTTTCCCTTCTTTCTTTCTATCTTTCTCTCCTCCTCTTCTTCCACTTGTCCTTTCTCCCTGCTTTCTATCCTTCTGCCTCCTTCCCTCCTCCGTCTCATCTCCCGCTGCGGAATCAGCGCCCGTGTCGCGTGTTCGATTTTCATCGCCGCACACCCTTTTGCTCTGCGCTTCCCTCTCGTCTTTTGTCTTTTTCTCGCGATATTCCCCCTTCCCCCCACCACTCACGCTCGTTCTCGTTCTGGAGCGATGGGGGCCCTTGTCGCGTGCTCACTTGTTCCTGATCATAGCGCCTCCTCGTATGCGAGGAGTTGGTTATACGCGCGGGCTGCCTATGACGCCAGCGGGACCAACCTCGGAATTAAGACAGGCTAGAGTGCTCAAGGTGGCTGCGCAGTAACCTAAAGCCGAAGGCAACATGAAACCTCAGAGTTAGTATCAACATGGGAAGTAGAAGAAGTTAGCCAAAGAAATACTTATTAATGGATTGTATTGAAATCGTGATTTTCTCTTCCATCGCGAGTAACAATTACAATGTTAGCCGAGGAAATATTTATTAATAGATTGTATTATAGTCAAGATGCTTCTCTTTAATGATTAAAAATTGCAACTAAAATAATATCAATTCGGTTATACATTTATGATAAACGACCTTATCGTCGTAGTCAGATAATTAGGTCCAGCAGGCCTTTCACGTAATCCCGGAGTTTGATATTTCAATCTAGTGGAGCGCGCAGAACCCTAACATCAATCTCGTATCGGTATACTTACTCTCAGGGTCAGACTGAGTGCAATTTAATGTCTTTCTTCTATCCCCTTTTTTTCTCGGGAAATGTATGAGGCCCGTTACTGTTTTAATGCTTATCCATTTGGAAAGCCATTTTAAGCTAGGAAATATTGAGAGACGACGTTACCTAAGGTGTAATAATTCTTTTATAATCGCTCAAAAGGGTCTGTTGGCTAAGTGGGACCGTTTTCTTGATTCTCAAGCGTGCACACGCCTTCTTCGTAGCTGCTATACGAGGACTTTGGAAGCCAAGGGTCGGAGTGCCATTTTTATAATTTTGGAGATACGTGGAGATAATGGTTGGTGGGGTACACAATATTGCTGTGGCAAAATAATACAAGTTAATCTCTGAATCGATGTGTATACTTATCAGTGATCCTTTGTATCCGTATACGTCAACAATATTGTGTCCCCCACCAACCATTATCTGCACTTATTTCCGAAATTAAAAAAAAAATTACATTCTTACCACTTGACTTCTGGGGTATAACTACTTCTACTTATCCAATTGGAAATCAATTTTCAGAGAGAAAATAATTGAAGAGGACGATACCTAAGTATGTGTAATTTTTATTTTCTATTCGTTCCTGTGGGTCTGCTGGCAAAGTGAAGTCTCTTTCCTGGTTCTTTAGCGTGCACACAGCGTCGTACTATGTATAAATTTATTTCTCTCTCCTCTTACATTCTCCTTTCTCCCCAACTTCATTTCCCATCTCTTCCTTCTTATCTTCACCCACTCTCGCATTTTCTTTCCCATTTCATCTTCCTCCTCCTGCCTGTTCTTTTTCGCTCCTCCGACCGTGCGGGCGTTTCATTAGCGTCCGTGAATAATTGGTCGCAGGGACTCATGCAAGCGGTGCGGAGGTAAATGAGCCGGACCCTAATGAGTCTCGTGGGTTCGAACTGTTGAAGAGGGGGGGAATTGTTCCGGGAGGAGGGGAAGCGTTTGTTTGTGTCGGGAAAGGTAAACGTCCCCCGTACCCTTCAACCCAGTTGGTGCAACCCTGGAGACCCTATTGGAAGTGAAGACGGTTGGGGCACCCCTCTCGATCCTTCGGAAGTAAATACGTTACCGCCAGAGGTCGTTTGTTGTGTTGGATCACGTGAGCGGGAAGGGGACCTTCGCTAAGTACGTCGGTGAAATTCACGAGCGGTTTTCGTTCCGCAGAGTTTTCGTGTCCTTGTAATTTCGCGCCGTTTATTTTTGGTCGGGAAAGGGGTATTTCCGATTGCGACGTCGGAACGTGCGTAAAATATATTCCGAATATTGTAGTAGAGCATATTTTTGCATGTATTACTGCAATTGCTGGCGTTTTTCCGGGAAGTGTGGGCGTATACCCCAACAGCGAATAATTGCGACAAAATATCGTTTGCTGTTTTCGGTCTTTGGTTCCGGTGAGAGTGGGAATGAGCTTTTTGGGGAGAACGTTCCCTATTCTAATTTTTTAATATGAAACACCGTATATGTGGAGTTTGTGACATTAAATTAGTGGACAGTACGATATCTTTATGTATCTTTTGTAATCATTCGCCTGAGAGTAAGGCGTACCGCCATGGTTTGGTGACTGCGACTCCCCTGTGTTTGTCCGGAATATAGCGACGGAGTGTGATAAGTACTGGTCCCATGTAATGACTCAAAAAAGTTAACGGAATAGTTCTAATTAATGAGTAGAGTTCTAAGAAAATGGTTGAATTCGAAGTAATCCTTGACGCTTTTCCTAATTATCTCACCCAAGTAATTTTCTTTTTAAAATAAATCCAAATTATTAAAAAAAGATGATGACTCCATTGTTTGTCTGTGGCCAGAATGGATGGAGTTTTTGAAATATTAGTGAAAATATTTTTAAACGCACCATGTTTTTACAAAACTTAATATTTTCGGTGCTCCCTTAAGTTGTGTTATCCTACTACTGTTACTAGCGCTTTCTAAAGAAAAATAGAGGAAACACTGCATTCGTGTGAGTATAAAAGTGTTGAACAAAATGTTACTCTTTTATTTAGTTTATTATTTATAGCTATAAATCAAATGTAATGAATAAGAAAAGACATTAAAATCATGATTTTTCATTTTGAAACATCCCGTATCAGCGAAGGACTTCGAGGAGCGTAAAGGCATTAACCGACTTTGATTTTTTCCGGAGGCTATATACCCTTTAAGGCGATCCAGACTTCTCGAAGCTGTGGTTTTTCCGCATCCCTTTCTCGTCTGCCAACCAGTCGGTGCTGCACCTTCGGTAAAGGAGCCGCAAATATTTTCACCGAAAAAACCAAAAGCGCGCGCCTTGTGTTCGCGGTGAACGCCATCTCTCAGAAATGGAAGTAAGCGGTCGGGATCGAGTTGAAAAAAAATACCTTCCGCAAAAGAGAAAAATTTTCAGCGCATTACGGTATTTGATCGTTTAGCGCAAAGGGCCCTGAACGTATTTCACGCAATGTGCAAGCATATTCGTGAGCCAAATGCATTGTGTATCCCATGACTCATAGCATTTTTTTATTTTAGTGTTTATATTGGTTTTTCGAATTGAAAGTTCTCTCGCATGTTCGTAGTTCAAGTGTTCCGACTGATATTGGCCTTGTAGATGAGTGATTGTTGTTTTTTTTTTCAATATGTCTGCGAAGCCTTCAAAAAAGTTTTGGAATGCAACCGCGCGTGTTTTTTTTTACTGAAGGTTGGTATGATTGGTAGAAATTCCTCGCATAACTTGGAAAGAAACTCGAGTTAAGCAGTGTAAAGGCAGTTTTATGGATTTTTTTGGCAGATTGACATAAATTTTAGTCCATCGGATATTGAAGTGCATTCGTTGACTGCATTGTACTGTTTGTGAAGATTCCTGTTATGAGATCACTTTGCTGTAGTCTTGTCTCTCTCTATTTATATCCCCTCCTACTCTTTGGATCTGCAATTAATTTGGCTTTGCGGAAAAGGCTGACGTCTATTTTTAATTTTACTCGAATTTGTAATACGAGTTAAAATTTATAAGTTATTATTTAATCTAATTAATATAAAGTTATTAATTTAGAGTGTAACTAGAATTAATATTAAATTATTAATTTCTCCTTAATATAGTTAATTCATGTGTAAATATTTGCTCTGCAATGCATATTTTTTAATTTAGTACGTTTATTTATCAAGCTAAGGGATATTTAGCATCTTATCAGGTTAAGTTATCATTTTTCAATTATACTTTCTGCAAGCATCCATTCAATTTTCGACCTGCATGTAAGGTTAAAAATTATTAGTGGAAACAATTTTGTAAAATTCGTGATTCGAATATATTATTGTGACTATTTCTGGAATGATGTATGATATTTTTCCTTCATAGATTGGTAAGTCGCGTTTAATGATGGTAATTGAAGAATTTGTCTTGAAATGTGAACGAGAGGGTCATTTTTCCGCGAATAGCCAACTCGAGCAATGTTGGCTACTGAAATTGAGGATTGAGTGAGGTTAGCCAATTATCGCCGTCAATCTATTTGTTACTCAAGTCCGTGCGCCTTGGGGCTTTCGATAGAATTAGGCCCACCTCGATACGGCTCACGAATTGACGCTGATAGCGATTTCTGTAATTTAAATCGGTTAGTGCTGTACCTACGTGCTAATATTGACGTTGATTAGGATGGGCTTGGAACGATCGTAGCGTACTCATCTTCGGCACCTTGATGTTTGCACGTCATCAATGCAATTCAATTGCTTGACGTACCCCGGACATGGTTGCATGAATGGAGAAATGCATTTCCACCACTAGCCCATCATAGTTAACTTTACAAGTGGATACAAATTGTGAAAGGAGTTATATAGGCTGCGGGAAGATATAGAGCATTTATATTTTTGCTTCGGAGTGAGAGATTTTGTGTAGTATCCGGCTAAACTGTGACAGACGAGAGCATGGCTCTCTGAATTAATGCAACGTTAGTGGTCTCGCTTAGCTTTTTTTAACCAGTGAGGTTGTCGGTAGAAAACCTTTTTGTTACCTAAAGAGAAACACATTTACTGAAATTTTACCATCAATCACTCCCCAATTATTATTTAGATGATCGTCTTAATTATTCCCTCCCCGAAACGATAACTGAAAACCTTGGCATTGAATAAATAAAGGAAGTCATAAATATATAAATAAAGGAAGTCATTTTAAAAACTGTAAAGTTTCTCAAATTCGTTGAATTACTACTGTTACTAGCGCTCTCTAACGAAAAATAGAGGAAACACTGCATTAGCGTGAGTAAAAGTGTTGAAAAAAATGTTATTATTTGGTTTTGTTTATTATTGATAGTTATGAGTCAAAGGCAATGAATAAGAAAAGACATTACAACTATAGTTTTCATTGTACAGATTGTGTAACCATGTAGAGCGTTGCAAAGATCGAAATGGTTGTTCAATTGTCTTTCTAATTCTTGGAGATAATTGAAATTTTGAAATAAATTCATCAAATTGATATTACATAATTTTAGGGATTCAATCGGGTAAATTGTGTTTAAATGAAAAACTTTGCGATAAACCAGACCTTGTTCCTCTTAAATTGAACCGTATACCTATTATTATTATAAAAACTGCTATACTCCGCTTAATTTAATCGAGCTATTTCACACTTTGTCGAACCATCCACTTTAAAACGGACTTCACGCGAGTCAACGTACACAGTCCTTGTCACGGACCTTAGGTCGCACCTACTTATGATACGTAACGATCATAAATTGCGCCGGGGCAGCGTTTGAGCGGAATTATCCCTTGCGGCGCGAGTCATGTGTCCGTTAATTTTGTCGAGGAGCGAAGTGTGCCGCGGTTTCGAAACCTTGCAGCGTGTTGTGCACTATGTATTCGCTTGGACCCCCTGGTCACTGTTAAAATTGTGCGGTCATCGCTGGGACGGTCTCGGTACTCTCCGCTCGGCGATCAATCAACGAATCTAACCGGCACGTCGGGAACAGGGGGACATGCTAACATTTCGGACGACCTTTCCTTCGCGCGCATAAATAACCTTTTATTTCGGCTCGTAATAAAACGTCGCTATTAAAGGGGTTGGATATGACGAGAGAAAGTTGGTTGCTTGTCGTTGATGTTTTCATCGCCGTGAAATAGGGATTCAAGGTATAACAAACATAATATTGGGGCTGGACTAGTCACCAAGGACGTGTCGAACATGCGGTGTCGGGGTCAAACAACCTCAACAGGAAAACCCCCAGTTTTTTATAAAAATATAAGAGAGAATATATTCGCGTGAGCATTATTTATGTTTTGAATGAAATCAATTCAACTAGATACTTAAAAATATAGTTATTTCAGTTCTTATTTAATCTGAGTAAACATGGTATATTCGACGCAAATACGAGGGCGTTCCCTGATTGGTCGAAAGAAATCCACCGAATTGGCGCCAAAAATTGACTATATAAGAGAGGACTAAAAGCTTCACTTCATCCTTCACCTGAGGACGCTGGCAGGAGAGCTGGCGAAACTGTTGTGGTTCTTCGACAACGGACGCGGATGCAGCCCGAAAGAATGCTGAACTCAAACATGGTTTGAGTTTTATTTTTATTCAACATTAAAGCTAACACTCTATCAACACTCATTAAATCTTAGGGACCGAACTAAGGGCAGAGCAGGCCGCGGGCCTCGGCAGGGATTCCCACCCGTTCTCTCTGGCCACCAAAATCTTCGTACCATCGCCGATTTCTTTAAAGTGATACGTAAAGATATTCTAAAGGTCGGTTTACACTGAGTAACGTGTTATATAAATAATTAATAGATAATATATTTTACGAAAAAGTTACCAATCCGTCTAACATGTTACATAGAACATTGTGTTATAAGACGTACATTCGTGTTACAAAACAAGTTTTTTGGTTTCCCGCTTCGTGTGCGAAGCCAAAAACTTGTCTTATAACACGAATTATTGTTTTATTGCTCATTGTCACATGTAACATGTTACACGGATTTGTAACTTTTTCGTAAAACATACTATATGTAACTTGTTTATACGGAGTGTTACTCAGTGTAAACGCACCTTTATTATAGGGAATTTTGAATTATTCTAAAAATGTAGACAAGCAGTTAGTCTTTTGCTGTTTGAACGGTATGTTTATTAAGCAGTTACGTTTGCAATCAATTGCTTTTTCCTATTACCTTTCAATGCCCTACCTTGAGCCACAGCCTTGTCGCAGTGGTAAAGCGTACGCGATCCAAAGACCCCTTAAGCTGCCCTTGCTGGAGCAATCCCATTTACTACAGGCAGGGCTACATAGGTCGGAGGGTCGGGGCCAAACGATGGGTTGTCCTCTTGGTGGTGAGAAACTGTTGGAATGAACGTGGGAAGCCGCACCAACAGTATTATCACTGAAACAATGTTACCGAATAATGTAGCTACCTCGTGCGTATTTGTACATGATAATGAAGATATTTGTTCAAACAGCAAGTGCAGCAAATCATTCAATCGGAAATAAGATTTTACATACATTAGGTAAGATTGGAACGTGATTAATGTTTCTTAGCCCACACTAAGACTAAGACTCGTAGCGTCTTGTATGCAAATATTTTACAAAAAAAACTAAATAAATTTGTGCTTCCTTCTAGTTCTTTTTCGTAGAAGCAGTTAGCAACTTGTCGGAGGACATGGTCCTTTTTATCTTGTGATTTTACAAAAAAAAACTAAATAAATTTGTGCTTCCTTCTTGTTCTTTTTCGTAGAAGCAGTTAGCAACTTGTCGGAGGACATGGTCCTTTTTATTTTGTGATTTTTTTTGTAACAGTAGTCTCTATTTTAGCCTACAGTGTGTCGCTTACTATTTTCTAGTACTATCTTGAATTCTGCTTCGCAAACAGTTTTATGTAGCGTCAGGAGAATTCACACATCTTGAGACTAGGACGTTATGACGGAAATAAGCAAACCGTTTTTCCTCCAATGAAGATGTTTTGCTCTCAAAGCAATAGTTAATCACCTAGTAATTGTATTTCTACAAGGAGAAAAATAATAGCTTCCAAGTGGGCACAAGGTCCTTTCCTCCAGTGTTCATTTCTTACGTTTCATCTATTTTTTCGGGGCTGGTATTGCCGTGCGGCTTCAAGCGTCCTTCTCCTCCAGACTTGGACTTGGGAACCGTCTCACCTTCAGAGCAAACAAACCGAAGGTGGAAGTGGAAGAGTCTGAGGAGAGAAAAAACAATCCAGGAACAAACAAGTCGTAATTGAGGTGGAGAAAGAGAGAGGTTGCTGGAGTCAGGTGTTGTCTTGATTCGCGTGCCTGTTCCTCCGTCGTGTTTACAGTTTTAATTGCCCTTCTATTTTCCTCAGCGGCGACCCCGTCGACGGCGCCTGTCTCAAGCGCCCGCACCGCGAGGATTTCGTGCCTTGATGCTCGCTTGTTCGTCGGTTACGCCACTCTCTCGTTACGATTGTCGAGGATTTCCGAAAAGCGTGAATTTTTGAAGCCGCGTGTGTGGGTTTTGGCGAGGCATCCAGTAGTCGGCGCCGCCCGCTCCGTCCTTCTAATTTTGGACAGCTTTTAATTAAGGTGCTTTCCCCTGCTTTCCCGTCTTCACCGGGCATATGATGTGCGTAGGTTTGTTATCTTGTGATGAAATCAGTTTCCAGCTCGGGCGGTCCGAAAAATGTGTATAAATCTATCTTAAAACATTTGTTACGTTTAACTATTCCTTAGTCCAACCCCTAATTTAATAATTTTAATTTATGTATCCCCTTTCGTGTTGTTCTCGTGAAATACTTGAAAATTAGTGCTACTGCTTTCTATTAGAAATGTCTTATATGATCAACATAAAATATGAAGACATTTTAGTATCATTTGTTTCACCGTTGAACAAAAAAAAATAAAAAAAAGCGTCTTACTTACACAAATATCTCTTTTATCTACTAAACAGCTTCTTCAACAAGTTGGACCCTATTAATTCATGTTGAGCATTTTTAATTATATTTTGTAAATCGCACAAACAATTTTAAAAAATCTCTTCAATTATCTACACCAGTTTGAACCGGGCGGCGTAAATGATTTCAACAGAGTTCACATCGTCATACTTAAATGTAAAATGTGTTGCCTATTGAAAGTGTAAATATATGGATTAAACTTTTTCCCTATAAATTATCGTTCTAAATATAATTACATCATAGAATTTTCTATGTAGAATTATGGTTCGGTTTTATTTTCAAGCCAATAAACTTTAAGGTGAAGAGGAAGTAGCTCGAGTAAGGGCGGGAAGATCCCTGTATCCGCGCCCAGTTCCCAGTAAGTGGGTTGGTAAAGGGAGTTGACGGGTAGGTACTCTCCTCTCGTTGGCGTGTTGGTTTTGGAAATCCGCGGGGTTGTTTTTGGCTGTCTCCTGGGATATGAGGGTTGACGGGAGGTTATTGAGGTAAATTTGGCACGCCCGGGACGGTGAGCTGGGAGCTCACCCATTGGATCAAACAAAATGTTTCCCGCATTTACGCCATTCCCGTTTCCCTCGCATAGTTCGTGGGCATTAGAGAAGTGGATTTACGTTTTTGCTTTACTGAAAGAGATATTTTCGCTTTATTTTAGCTGATGAAATAGTAGCGATGCATTTCCAATTTAGGAAGAACTGTATCACCTACTTCTTTCCTTTTAGGTTTTATCTAAGGAACGGTTATATTTTTTAGTTTGCTGTATTATATTTATTAAACATATTACTAATACATTGCAGTATCGCCAATTTTGAAGAATGCGACTTACAGCAATAAAAGGGAAAAATAAATTTAATCAACAAGAAAAAACATCTTATCGGCAAATGTGACGATAGGTAATAATGTTTACCTGTGGGATGGTGCTTCGGTGTTTAGAAATTTTATTAATAGAAAACTCATCGGATCTTTGAGGAAGGAAAGTCAGTGTAGAAGGAGTCGATTTAAAGGCGAGCACTTGACGATAGGCAATCAAGGAATAAAATTATATGCACATATTGATCAATGAATGCATGCGGAAAGGTCAAGTTGGTAAATAATTGGTATTATAAAGTTGCAGAGAGTAAGAATTGTAGGACAGCTTGTAGTTTCATGAAGTGGTTTGAATGATGTGGAACGTCAATTGAACTTGCTCACAAAAATTATTTTAGCTGAAGCGAAGATCGCTTAGCCTTTCGTCAATCGTATTATTTCTGCTCATAAAAACGAAATTCTTGTTTTTAGAATTAAACTTATATTTACGGAGTGGGAAATGTGATTGATAACTTCCAGAATCTAAAAAAAAAACAAATTATCAGGTTGCGTCTTAAATTTCATCACAAAAGAAAAAAAATATCTCCGTTTATTAGTGGCAGAACGGTGATTCTAGCAATGTCGTCGCCCATGACTAGTAGACCGGGAAACCAAGTTTTGCGGGTGTACCTAATGACGTTATAACTTTTAAGTTGGCCCTGGGAAACCCTTGAAAGTATCCATCCAGCCGTGTGCGACTCTAAAGATTCCTCCCATGGTGCGATGTCGCTCCCACGACCGTAATATGGTGCGCCCTCTTCGTGGAAAGGAGCGGTATTTTTCCATACCGACTCACGGCTTAATGTGCGCCGTTAAAAAAATGCAACCAAACCCTTTTTGCCCCTCCGCCCACGGCCACGAAGGAAACATTCATCGTCCCTGTCGTTATTTTTAATCCTTCGGTACTGGGAAGGGCTGGTTATGCCTCGTTCAGATTAAAATTTTTCCAGCGATCGTTGGAACTGTCGTGCATTCACACTACTACGGATAAAACCTGTGCTGCCCTCCAGTGCTGAAATCTAAAGTGAACGAGAAACTGACGTTTAGCAGTTTTGTTGAGGCATGGAGGGTTAAGATATCACTGTGTTCAACGTGTATTTAACGTGTAATTTTCTTCCACCCATATTCTTCCTCGCTTGGACAAATCCATGAAAATAAATAGAGCGATAGGAGCTTTGCAAACTTTTCGTCCTTCTCTTGACGCTTCCTCTTTCGGTGTCGCAGCACCTAACCATCGTAAAGTGGCAACTTTCGGAATTACGTGAACTATTGTCAAGGCATGCATTCACGCAGCTAGTTCTGCCAACTATCGTTAGGACAATCGCTGGGACGCTCGTAATCTGGAGAGTTGGTTATTGGTCATCACCGAATTGCGGGCAAAATAATACCGACCGGGAAATATTCCATAATAAATTTTTGGCGTAGGCAGTAAAGTTATCTCGGGTATCACTCCGGGTAAGGTCCTCCATATCTCCTGCCGACGTTTCGATATCGTACTCGTTCATCGTCCTCATGGATTGAGGAATCTGAGAATTCATAAGGTTCCTGAGGATGATGGGCGAGTGGCATATCGGAACGTTGGAAGGAGGTATGGAGGACCTTAGCCGGAGTGAGACCTGAGAATGTTTCACTGCCATTGTTCCAGGAAAAAAACAAGACATTAGGTACATACTTATTGGCTTTTCTTTCTGATATACTGTATGACATCAAAGTGAATATGAACTAGGGCGATTTTCGGCTTATGTGCACACGACTAAAATTGAAATAGAAAATTCTGATATAACTTGATGGATCTGATTGGTTGATTGAGACGTGTTTTTTTCAACGTACTGTTTATTTCGACGAAAAAAGTTTATTTCCATTAAAGTGGATACAGATGGGGAGGAAGAAGTGTCAGAATTTTTATGAAATCTATGAATAAGTATCGGATGAGTATATAGAGTACATGATGAAGGATTCATAACATAAGACTTATGTTGGTATTAAAAGATTAGATGTAAGTATAGATTAGCTAGTTATGAATGGAGATCTGCGTCAAACAAATCTTCGGATTGCTGATGTTGATTAGTAATAAGCATTTCATTTGCCTTCCGTTACCATTTCTTTTAACAATGTTGAAGTTGGGGCTTTTAATGTAGCCCTCGCCTTTTAGTTACCGAGCACCAATATTTTATTCATATTAACCCATTAGGTACACACACACTACCAGTGCCGGGTAGAGGTGGCATAGGTCAATGAGGGCATTTGATCAGTGGCCCGAATCGGTTGGAGCCGGTCCAAGTCCGAGTATTCAATACAAATTCTTGTAGTTTTTTGTCATTATTATGTTCACCCGATGGATATATTTTACCGTAAAGTTGGGGGTGTACTTAGTGAAATTAATTTTCAGTTGTGGAGCAATAACCCCGGCGGCATGTGTCACATGCATTACTTAAAATAGTCTTGGTCACCTGGTTAAATATAATTATTATTTACATAAGTATTTCCTCAATCGCTTTTTAGCAAGTTATGGTGGGTTTACATGTTACTTCTACCTGATGCTCTTCGATATCCAATTATATTTTACTTCTCATTGTCAGCTTCACAAACACCTTACCTCCCTTATCTTATTTCTTTACTCTATCCACTCTGTACCCCTTCTCCCGTCACCCAACATTCATCTCGTTATCACTACGTTCAGAATACCTTCTTCCTTCATTTCATCCCCCTCCACAACTTCTGCAGATCCTTAATTACGCTTAGCAATATCATCTCCTGTTTCTAATCGTTTCTAATTGATCTTTTTCCTCTCCTACATCACCTTTTCTATTTTCCTCCCAATACACATCTCAATCTCTTCGAGCCTATTCTCATTCGTCTTTCTCCACGTTCCCGGTTGAGACCCTTATTCATGGCAAGGTTGAATGTTACTTCACTCTTTCATAGTCCTCTATCGGCGACCTTTTATAAATGTTTAGGTTCTGGGAAACCCTGACGATTTTCAGTGCTCGGTTGACATCGCATGAAGGGTGATGAAGTGCATTGGAATTTTTTTTCTAACAACCATCCCATCTTGTGACGAATTTGCCGATAAAAATAGGGGATGGCGGAAAAAGGTCTCCCTTTTCTTGGTGAACGAAAAAGCTATTTCTCCTAGGGTTATTTCCTGCGGGCCGAAATAGTTACTAAAGCATGTTGTTGTGAGTGAAAATCACCACCTGTCCTTATGTGTCTCATTTTGGACGAGTGGGCATATATATATTTTTTTTGTCACCACGGTCGATATTCCAATATGTTGGCGCCCAGGCTGTGCTTTTTGGAAGGGTAGCAATGTCAGGGGACATTCACCTGCCTGGGTTTTCTCATCAACCGCTTTTAAAAACTTGTTTTCCACCGTGGATGATGGAGTCTCTTGCGGAGATGAGGACTTAGCTGCATTCGTTCCATCCTTTCCTCAACCACCGCTCGGGATTTTTTTCTGATTTCATTTTTTCGTCGCGTGTGAAGTTGTGATATTGTTTTTGCAGCTTTTTTACAGCAATATACAAAGATGTGCCCAAGATTTAAAACAGCACAGTGACAGGGCGGCGTCAATCGATGCTTCCTGTATAAGAGCGAACAGATTAAGAGAATGAACTCATTCTCTGCAAGACTAATAAAAGATTTCTCACGGTGCAGCTGTAATTCAAAATAATCTTTTCATTGTGTTCGTGGATTTGCAATTTTAGGGGTAGGTAGTATGTGATAATATTCACGATAGGAATTTATTTTATCTCCTAGATAAATTGACTGTTATTATCTACATCGTGCTTTATTTCTCATGAGGGTCAGGGGCGGTCTGGAGTGATCGGGAGCCCTCGGCTGGGGCTCATGAAGGTGCCCTCCTTACCGGGAGAATCAGGTGTTCTCACCTGGAAAATGCTTGGAAATTGCTTACCCGGAAATGCATTTCGACACTATTATGGTTATTAAAAATTAGGTAAATTTTATTAAAAAATTATAAATTTCGTAATAAGAAATACCTACTATGGAATTTGAGAATTTCACAGCTTAAAAAATTTAATAATTTGTTATGGTTTTATAATCTTACTTATTTTAAACTTATTCCTTGAAACTGCTCTGAAATTAAAAAAAATGTAAAATAAGCTTTACGAATAAACCTTCCACAGAAGCATCAGGTTCTCTTTTATCTTCTGACACCTTTATTAATGTTTTATATAATCTCTTTAGCATGAGTATGTTATAAATAAATCAACTAATGAAAACGCAGAATTTGGAAATTGCAACAAAATACTGGTTCAACTAATAAGAGAATTTTTTTTATTACCTTCGTCTGTCATGCACGCTGTGCGATTGACGCGAGCGGTGTTGGGCCCCCCGAAGCTCGGGGCCTTCGGAGATTACCGACCAACCGACCTGCTCAGACCGCCCCTCATGAGGGTGTGCAAAGCTAGCAAGTCTAGTCTGCCGCTGTATTTATCACCATTCGTTCGTGGGTTTCAATTCGTTTTATTATATTGTTTTGTTTGTTGGTTTTTGCAGCATTTTTAACAATATATAAAGAAGCGGCCGAGTTTTTTTTTAACAGTCCTGAGTCAGAGCAACGGTTATCGATGCTTCCTATGTAAGAGCGAACAGATGCTCAGAATAAACTCTCATTCTCTTCATAAATTTAAAAAAATTTACGAAAGTCAGCAATAATTGAAATTAATCCTTTCACCGTGTTCGTGCTTTTACATTTTAGGGGTATCATGTGATAATATTCTCGTTAGGAGTTAGTTTTATCTCCTAGTTATATTTGCCGTTTTTTTACTTAGGTTTCATAGATTTATTATGTTGAGAAGCGAAAAAAAACATCATACCTTTCTAAAAATCAAAATTTTATCATTTTTAAAATTTTCTATTTTGTAATAAATGTGCCTGCAAACTGTTCTATATTATTTTTGTTCTTATGGATTTTTTTATTGAACAATACATTTTTTCTATCAGTCTACCTAGATAAATGGACTGTAATGATCTCCATCGTACTCCATTTGCCTTGAGAGTGTAGGAAGCTAGCAAGTCTAGCCGGCGACGGTATATATCGCCATCCGTTCATGGGTTTATATTCGGGAGAGGTGTGTGTACTTCGTACAACGATGGGGTGTTTCTACAGTCTAATGATAGAGGCTAGAGTGGTTCAGTGTTTGCTATTCTCTCATAGCTTGACGATAGCATCTCTCCAACGGATGTAGTTGTAATTATGGGTTTCATTGGGAATGGCTTCTTAATGCTGGAGTTACACCCAACCAGTTTACTCTCAGGGCCTCCTTCTCATATCATAGATGGAATATCAATTCTCATACTGGGATTTGAGCCATTAGCGTTGTTAGCTAGGAGGTTCGACCTGACTACAGTGTATATGGTCTGCTCAAGACGAGAGGACTTGCGTCGGAAAGTAATATTGTCAAGTATGTTTTTATTTTTAATCTGAGGTGTATTCAATCGCAGTGAAAGTGTATAATTTAAGCGATAATTTAATGAGAGCAGTCTAGTTTTCAAATAAAGATCAACTTTTGTAAATCTTAAATGTGAAAGGTGAATACATCCTATTCAAGAGCATAATTGAACGCTTCATCGATGTATTCGTGTTTTGATGGTTTTATATCTCTTTTTCAATTGATGTGCCACCTTTTCACATTTCTTTTCCTTCTCCTTAGCCGGAAAGTCTTTTTAAAGACTTTTTTCTTCTTTCCTCACCGTAATTAATTAATAATAGCGGACGTAACTTGGTGGAAATCCTTAATCGTAAAAATAGAAGGAATAATAACTTTGCTATTTCCACATGGTAATTTATTGAAACCGACCATGGTTTCGTTACAGCGTAATTCACCTTGACAATGTCACGCTGTACGGAAACCATGGTCGGTCTCAATAAATTACCATGTGGAAATAGCAAAGTTATTATTTCTTCTCTTCTTACGATTTCCTCACATTTTTTCATCGACCTGTACCTTTCGTTCGACCTTCTGATGCTTTTTTCAAATTCTCTCACCTCATTTCTACGTCTACTTCCCCCGCCGTTTTCGTCGCATTCTTATTTTTATTTCTCCTCTGTTACTATGATCCGTCTATACATTTTTTCCTAAACCAATTATAAATATATGGTATAGAGATAAAATTTCTCATGAGAATCTTGGAGCTCGAACATGAATCATTACTCATTTCACTTCTCATTAAAAATCAAAGTTTTTAGCTTTGAACATCCTTTACAACTTTTTTCATGAAATTATTCTCCGAATTCATTTAACTTGTGTTTCAGATTCGAAGTCATCTTGCCCTTTCAAACGAAGAAAGTAATAAATAGGAAAAAAAAATAAAAAAGATATGTTCGTAAGTTGGAAAAAAGCATTCCGTGACTTGAAACAGTTGTAGTTAAAATCTTTCAAAGTAAAATAAAATCACCCGACGTAGTTCAAATTCTGTGGCTGCAGGTCATCGTTTTCCGTTAAATGAGGATTTTTAAAAATCTAGATTTCCTCTATTTTTTGTATTTCCTTGTTGCCTCTTTTTTTATATTAATGGTCCAATCTCTCGAACGTTCACGTGTCCAATCAATTTCCTCATAAGTTTTCTGTGTAGAGGGGCTAGCTGTCCTATTATAAACTCTCAAACTACCGTTTCCAACGTAATTCCTACTTTCAATGCTGTAAATTTGGAAAATCGGGTATGCAAATTTTTTCACCAACAGCCTCGAAAATGGGGATGCACTTGCTTTGCCCGAGACTCATTTTCTGAGGCAGCATTGTTTAAATTCGTTTACGAAACAGTGATTTAAGGTGATATTACAGATAGACTAATTGCGGGGTACAATAAAACGGTATGTGGTTAGCGTTCGTACCACGGTTTTGCGGGTGCTGTTTTGTGAGTTGGAGAAGAATATACGTAAATGGAAATTTCTGAAATAGCATTCACTGCCGCGTCTATTTGAAGAAATATTACCCATAGTAATGAAAAACAAGGTCATGACTGAACTTAAATGATGTTATATTTCTTTATTTATGACTCAAGTTTTAAGCACGCCCCACTTTCTATGAGATGCTATGATAGGAAAGCCCTGTGAAGGATTCTCTTTACTTTGAAATAAGACATTGCTTCATGCGAAGAGGAAAGATTCATGTTTCAGATACTAGCTTCAATTGGACCCCAATCCTAATCTTGTCATCGAAACTTTTATGAAAGGAAATTTACGATCGAGCATAGAGGTAATATAGTGGTCCGGTTCGCTTCTTAAAGGAATCATCGTATATAAATGGCTCAATGTAACGGAAGAGAGATATTCGCTGACATCTCCAAAGCAAGTACCCCTCTCAAGATGCGATCTAGATTCAACGATGCATTGTTCCATTTTTTAAGATCCAGGTTTGCTTGGGTAGGCGAAGTTTCTCATACTCAACGTATCTCAAGTATATCTCTACATTAGTGGGTTCCATTTTGTACGAAGATAGCTTCTAGTCTAGTAGCATTGTTTGGCCCGATGCTTTGATTAAGGGTGCAAACTTGATTTTATGTGAATTACGTATTTAGCTGAGGGAATGGTTGTTTCTCAGAATTTCCGTTTTGCGATGGTTTTAGTCACCGCTTAAGAGTCTGGAAGTTCTCAATATTAGTTTTTTTTATCAGGAAAATAAAATATAATCCTTGCTGCCAGGATAAAAGACTAAATATTTTTTAAAATTTACTATGTTATAGATTTTAACATTTGATCATTTAAATTAACGACGAGACAATGATCTACGAATTTGTTTCGTAATATTCCCTTTTCGACTTTTCACCGTAAAAGTGAAGTTTTAATCTATTTTTAAATCGACTTTATTATTGACTTTAGCATTTCCTCATTTACATAAACGACGAGAAAATTATTGACCGACATGTTTCGTAATATTCTCTTTAGACCGTTGCACTGAAGATAAGTGAAGTTTTATTTTGGGAACTATATTTTTTCATGGGCTCGTTTGCATTCGCTGTCATCACAATATCATAGTGCGTTAAAGGGAGAACTCATATTCCTTTGTGTCGAGCGACACGCTAATGATATTAGTTCGCAATATCCACTTCCGAAGAAGAAGTCTCTAGATATTGCTTTCATACCGGTGTCGTAAGATTTCAGAGGCGCCTCTGGGATATGACACCCTAGAGTGTGTGTGATTGCCTCACCGTGAAAGGTAACGGAGAGACTTGTGTCCCACTTATGGATTGACTCTTCTCACGTGTATTCCTCACACCGTTCCGTCTCGAGGGAAGTGACTGGAAGGGTAGGGGAAGATAAAGGTGGCAGTGAAGCACACTTCTTGTACTTAAAATGCAATTAGTATCTATTAATTTCTTGGGAGTACATGGGTAACTTTTTTGCCATTTTTCGCCAAGACAATGAATATACTTATAATATATTTGTCAAGGCAAAGATAAACAATATATCTACCAATTGTTTGAAATATATTTAATTCATCTACACGCTCACTCTTAGGGATACTTTACTTTTCTTCCCGCTTACTCTGTGATTCAAATAAAAGGGTTTGAATAGCCCAGGGTAGAGCTCACTTCAGGCAGAGTCAGAGTTGTATAAATAACACAGATTGAAGGGGGGACAGATAAATTTCTTGGGTCACCTCGCACTTTTTGTTTGGTGTTTCAGTTGGATTCACTTGGGATTTGATCTGGGGACACTTGAAATTTTAGCCTTTAGGCCGGTTTATTGAAATAATTAGTGATAAATCATGCGTCGGGAGCGCTTACCGTGAGATTTCAGTATCAATACGTAAATGGCTACATTCATAAAATTATTTACGCGAAACATAATGCGAAAATTTGCTCTTTTAACTACAAGTATACGCTCTGGCTACCGCTCAGCGCTATTATCCTAAGTTGCATGCAACCCTCTTATCGTGTAGGTATCAAACTTCGAAAGATCGAGAGGACGTCCTCGGACATTTGTATTTTTAACTCACTCACTCGTTCGAAGGCTGGCTTGGATAGTTTTGGGTAGTACTCTCCCTAAACATACTTGCAGGATTGTGAATGTAAGTCACTTTGTCGATTGGGAGAGCTAGAACAATTTTAACCATCAATCGTAGTGGATTGAGAAATAATATTTTGATTCACTTTTGGAGTAATCAATCACGTTGAATCATTAGTATTATAACTTATTAGTTAAATATAAGTGCAGAATTTGGTGTATATTTCTTTGATAGCCATGCCATTTTGACGGATTAATTAATCAGTGGGTGCAGATTTTGTTTAGCGCACGTCATTTTATACTTGTAATATAAATCTAATTCTTCTTAAATAATTTTTTTTCGTTAGACGAGGTCTATTTGATCTTCGTGTAAAATAAGGACATTCACAATCAGAATTATCGCATATAATTATTACCGGAAAGAGATGAGTGATTATATCACTGTACCATATCCTCTCCCGTAATTTTCGGGCTCTTTTTGATCTTCGTGTGAAATAAGGGCATTTAAAATCAGAAATATCGCATAAAATTATGAGCGGAATAAAATGAGTGATAATATCCCTGTACCATATATTATTTCATGTAATTGAACCGCATACAGTGTGACCATTTTAAATTTGGAGGATTCCATCAAAATTCTGGCAAAGGAATAACACATATATATCCTACATCATGGAAATTAATTTCCGTGACTCGGAAAACCGCACCCAATTTTGTGCATTTGTGCATAATTCCCGAGCCAGTGAATGGGAGGGGAGTAGTGGATCGAATCAATCATAGATAAAAATCCAAAGTGGCCCATCTGTTCGCCAAATAAGTTTCGCGAGAAAAGTATTGTTCCGAAACGGTTAGGGGATTGCCATGCATCAAAACTGGTTAGCGCAGCCGTTAATGCGGCAGATAGGAGAGAGCGATGACGGAAAAGTTGGCTGTGCGACTGAAAATTAATTTTGTATACCGTCATTTTTCCATTCCCTCCTTCCTCCCCACCCCGGGAGAGAGACACCCCTCATTTCATTTGGTCAACCAGTCGCCTGCATTGGAAACCGGATCGATCGCGGTCTCCCGACGCAAACACGAGAACCGTGTAAAAAAAAGAAAGAAAGACCAAACTACGGACCCGGCATCCGTACGAATATCGGGAAAAATCATTCCTTTTTGTATGTTCGCGGCGATGTATACTACTCGACTGCCTGTGTGTGTCTATGTCGTAGACACTATGGTGTATCCCTGATATACTTTTACGCTTTGGAATGTCAAGCCTTCCTCCCTCAGAGTCAACATGTATTTTTAGAATATCGATTTTATCATTGTGTAATAACTGCTTTATATACTTTTATCAAATATTTTTCACTCTTTTCGGAATTCAATTTGAAATTTGACAAAAGCAACAACATTAATTGCATTTCTCGAGTATGTTCACCTGTATGCGTCTATATTCTATATTCTATGGCGTATCATTGATATACTTGTACGGTTTGGAATGTCAAACTTTCCTCCCTCACAGTTGAGACATGATTTCATAATACATACGTTGTTATTGTGTAATAACAGCTCTATATATTTTTTTATCAAATATTTTTCACTATTTTCGCCGACACTATTTTCGTAATTCAATTTGAAATTTCACAAAACCAACAACAGAGGAATATTGGTACTCCAGAGGATAAACTGACGTATTACATATCAATACGAATCGTTGAAAAAATCATTCCGTTTTGCATGCTCGCGGCGATGTGTATTGCTCGAGTATGTTCACCTGTGTGCGTCTGTGTTCTGTATTCTATAGCGTATCCTTGATATACTTGTATTGTTTTTAATGTCAAATCCCACTCCCTCAGAGCCAAAATACGTTTTAAAATACCAATGATATTATTGTTAGATCGTTGCTTTACATTTTTTTTCTTTTTTTCGCTATTTCCGGCGTCACTATTTTCGCAATTTCAATTTGAAAGTTGAAAAAAAGAATAACATTAAGTGTAGAGGAATATTGGTACTCCAGGGTATAAACTAAGTATCCTATTTTAATCATTCGTCAAAGCAGAAGTGGTTGGTGAAAGTATATGTAATTTTTTACTGACAGGAAAATTTTGACTTTTGGTTTTAAAAGGAACAAGAATTGATATAAATAATGGTGAATTCAAGACAACAAATGTAACGGTATTAGCTCTAATTATCTAAAATGAGCTTAAATAACCAACGATTGTGACGACATTCAATTTGCCTAAGGTATGTGCATAGAATTTAGTTCTTTGCAGTTTTCTTCTCTTCATGATTCCTATTAGCAATTAACCACTCAAGATGAATTTAAGTGCGTCAAATTATCATTGTTACTAGTTGTGTATCTTTTCCAATTTTGGAAAACGCGTTTTTGTTCTTCATAAGTTTCCCTGGATATACACAATTGCTTATACCACTTATTTGTATATATCCAGGAAAACTTTTAATGGAAAACCACAAAGTAAAGCAAGTGTTAGTGAATTTTGTTTGTTCTTCATGCTGAATAAGACATATTTCATACCCACCTTTATTTGATCACCTTAAGGGTCAACTGTTGTGTTAGCTATTTCTTTTGTATAATTCATTTTACCAAGACTTAAAGCTATTTTACCAATGATATCTGTTTAAAGTGTCAGCATTTCGGTTCTTTTTATTAGCAATCCATTCCCTCCACCGCGGACGTATTGTTTTTCTGGCCACGTTAGTGGAAAGAAAACCTTTTGCGCATTAGCTTGTGCAAATTTGGTGGAGGAGACAAAGTGGAATAACTAGCTAACCAGGTCGGGCACTCGATAAATGGTCGCTGTGTGCGCGATGCTCGTTTTAAAATGCCGCAGTGTCAAACTTTAGACAAGTTTTAGGGGCCATGTCGGAGTGGGGAGGGGTGGTGGTGGGTTTGGGGGAGATCGGGGGAATAGGGAAAGGAGGGGGAGGGAATACGGTGCGGTAGGCGGAAAGGGTCCGGATCACAAAAAAAGGTCGATCGCTGTCGATTCTGTTAATTGAATATCCTTTCCTGTTGAATCGGCGATATTCTTCATAGCTCTGGACATCGATATTCCGATGTGTACCATTTGTACTCAAGTAATTTAAGGTGTTTGAATAGTGTGATGCATCAATATCAATGGAGGCTTCCGCGGAGTGGTGCAGTAGGATCAGAAAAGTTTTTAGGTTGTCCTCCGCGTTGATTCATCTCAGTTTCGCCGACGTTTATATCCGCGATATTCTTCATAGCTCTACACATTCATATTCCGTTGTGTATCATTCGCCCTCAAGTAATCTAAGGTGTGAGGTCTGGATAGTGTGATGCATCAAATATCAATGGAAACTTCCGAGGATTGGTGCCTAAGAAACAGCTAGGTTTTTGGGTTGTCCTCCGTGTCGATTCATCGTAGTTTTGCCGACGTTAGAGCAGTCTTCTTCAGGTTTAAAGTGGCTTTAAAGGGCTTCAGACCTGAAGACGCCTCCTGAAACACCTGTAGGGAGTCTCCTCCATTCATTAATCGTCCTGTTGAGGTATGACAACTTTTTTACGTTAGTCCTTTCAGGCCGGCATTTCATCTTGTATTGGTGTTATCGTTGTATCAAGGTATGGAAATATTTATGTCACTTATACGTGAATAATTCTCTACGTTATGTTGTGAGAAAGCCTGAAATTGAAGTTTTTTTTAAGTAGGTTTATCAATCCGTCGGCATATAATCTACTATAATTCTGTAAAAGTTAATTCTCTTCTTCAGCCACTCTAAATGCTTCGAATGTATGACTATTCCGAATATTCAGTTTTGCTACATTTCTTTTCGAATCGCATTATAACGATGTTTTATATGATAGAATTTTAAGTCAATAAGATACATGGCCAATTTCAAGTATTCCCATTACTCAAGAGTAAATTTGTTGCTCCCGATGAATTTTTCATAATCCTAACTAGCTCTGCGAGAGCGAGTGAATTTTTTTAATTGTATTTTCCTAAGCAGTTTTTTATTTTAACCCTAACCTCAACATTAGACAAAGAACTTTTGGCAAATAAAATAGTCTTCATAATGGCTATTAACTTGTCGTAACCTAGGTTGGTAGGCCTACGTAAATTAGCGAAGGTTTTTTGCGCAGTAATGAACGTTTTACATTCCCACTGCGACTGCCTGCCACTTTAAAATTAAAATGTGCAGTGGAGTGAGATTTGGAATCATGATACGGTTTCCAAGAGCACTTTCTCTCTCAATGTATCAAACTGAAGATTGGTGTGGATTGGTAGTGATAGAACTCACCCCAGATTAAGCCAAATGCATGTTAATATCCAACCTTCAGGGGTTTGGGGCGGGGAAAGAACGGTAAGCGAATCAATCAGAATTTCATTTGTTTCACGAACCCTCGAGAGCCGTAGAAACAGCAAGCAGAGGAATTAAAAAAAAAAGAGAAAAGACTAGGACGAAAAAACGACTGCAGATAATGTCTAGCTGTTCAGCAGCTTTTATTTTTTTAATATTAACACAGTTTTTCAGCAGTTCCCTTCTCGGGGCTACCTCGCACGTAGTTTATTTTATTTTTGGGGCACTCGAAGGTTTCACCCGGGATTGAACCCGGGATTTCTGTAAAAGCAGCCAAGCGCTCTACCCAATAGTCAACCACACAGCCAAATCACATGAATTAGTATAATAATTTCAGAGTTTGAAATCGGAAGTATGCCTCGACGTGGACCCAATGTCATTACATCACGCGATCGTGGGGAAAATATGCAGAATCGTCTGCGATAGGGTTCGCGAAAAAATCGACTGAGGAGGGGAGTGCGGTGGTTGGTGGGGGGGGGGAGTGTAAGCTAAGGAGGAGGGTGAGGAGGTGGCGGGGGGAGGAGTGGGGCGGTTTTGGTGGAAATGTCGTCCGGACGAGGCATCGAGGCGGAATCTCGCGGATTGGAATCCGTGGGAGCATTAATTTCGTAGCATATTGCGGCAAAACGGGTTATATGGTGGAGGACGGGAGAGTTTCTTCCAAATTTCCACCCAGAACGGAAGATGAAATATCGAAGTGTAAATATCAGAACCGATTGCAGGATCAGGATGTACGTTTATACATTGAAACCCCGTAAGGCAAATTCAAAATTTTGTTTTGGGCCCACATTGTGAGGTCAAAAGGTCAAAATTGTAGAATTTTGATTACCCTCAACAAAACTTAGGACCTCTCCCCATAATTATGCCAATTTTCAAGAATATTGCTCGAGTGTAAGTTATTAAAATTAGAGGTCAAAAATGACACACGACCCTTGGGACAGTCTGTATATACGTTGGGTGTGTGTGGTTTTAGGACATCATATGCGGGCGAGTTTCCATCCTGCCTGTTTTCACAACAATTTAATTTGGCATAACTTGGCTGCAGTGACCTAGGCCGGATGTGGTCGAATTGAGGCCCGCCACAGAGTTTGTGATGGCCCGACACAGAATTTAAAAAAGTGATAGGGTACACTTGTCTCATTAAATTGATTGTATAATTAAATGAACTAGCTGCTAGAAATGTAACTAATATAAAATTAACCAAATAAATTAGTAGAGTAGAACTACCACTATTATTTAATTTTTATTATACAATTTATATTTTTTCTGAAATTAAATGTAATTTTAGCTGATGAATACAATCCATTGTGAACGGTGCGGCCATTCAATAACCTCCGCTCATACAAAGTGGCCCTCGAGCCCAAACAATTGCCCACCCTTAACCTAGGTCAATAAGATAAATTATTTTTCCATTAAAATTAAATAAAATAGTAGTTTTTGCTCTGTTGGAGGATTTACGACGGTGTTTAGGGCTACATAAGGGTTTTATTGGAAATGAAGAATTTCTTGAATATTTAGATAAATGATAAGTCTCAAAAGCAAAAGAATGGGCGGAGAAATAGGGCGTGAAAAATACCTATAAAAGTTGTGGTTTTAATTATATGAAATCCTGCCTGCCTAGTATGACGCCTATTGCGAAGGCTTAGCACTCTGTGGGCCATGGTTCAAATCCCTTATTTCCCCTTTTTTAAATTCTTCTTCTTGTTCCGTGCAGGGTTCTCGTTGAACAAATGAAAATCTAATCTCTTCCCTCATTTTTTTCCTTCTTTTCCTCTTTTTCACCACGTAGGCCGCTTTCTCTCGTGGCGGGCGAAGAATCATCTTTTGTTCCCACTTCCCCAGAAAAGGGAAAACGTTTTGGCGACGATGCAGTGAGACTTCGATCTATCGTTTTTTCATGCGTGCGAGTGTTTCCTTTTTTTTGTAATTGAGGGAAACCCTGGAGAAAGGAAGTGGTGGAGGATCGATCGGAATACGGCAAGCGGATGTGGTCGGAAGGGAAGGGCGGGTAAAGGAGACGAGACGTTCGCTTATGAAAGTGCCGCGACGTCTGTCATGTTCGCTTACGACGGCCCATTAATCCTAGTTTACCGTCGCACCCTCTCGTTCAGCGCCAAGATACCCTAATTTATCCGCAGTTTCCAAGTGGGGTTGCATTTGAATCAATTTTTTTCCTACCGCCCGTTCTAAAGGAAACAGACTGAGAGAAGTACCTGGGGGCTACGATTATGTGGAACCTCTCGTGGGGAACACATATAAGGAATATTTCCGGCATAGCCCTGAAGAAATAAGGATTCGTCAAGCGTATTGTCGGAAGATTTTCGGATGAGAAAGTAAAATAAAGGTGCTATTTCTTGAACTTCGTTCCAACGAATCGCGGAGTTTCCACAGCCCTAGAGGTCTTCACAGCATTCAGGATATTTAGCAGTAAAATACGTTTATTTGCTGACGACGCTGTCATCTATCGCGAAATTAGTGATCACTCTGACTATGAAATTCTATGATCTGACTTAAACAACGTTCATTTGTGGAGCCAAGAGTGGGGACTCGAACTTAATCTGAGAAAATGCATGTCGGTACATTTCTTGCGGAATTCGTCCAGCTCTAATCATGTTTATGCAGTGGATGGTATTAACATAAAGGCAACAGACGAAGTGAAGTACCTGGGAGTTACGATAACCTCGAACCTCACGTGGGGAACACATATATAGAATATTTGCGGCATAGCCCTGAAGAAATTAGGATTCGTCAAGCGTATTGTGGGAAGACTTTCGGATGACAAAGTAATAGAAAGGTGCTATTTCGCTCTCGTCCGACCGCACCCTGAATATGCAGCGAGCGTATGGGATCCGGTGCAGAAAGACAATCCGCGAACTGAATAAAATACAAAGGAAGGCTGCGCGTTTCGTCAAAAACTGCTACGGGCGTACAGAGAGTGTTACCCAGATGTTAAGCGAATTAGGCTGGGAGCCGCTGGAGACCCGGAGGCTGCGCGCTAGGCTTAAATTACATGAACAATTGAGAATGGATGTCTTTAAGAGCGACAGGGAGAGTATAATACTATAGCCCCACTATATTTCAAGGTCCGACAGACACGATAAATTAAGAGGGATGTTCCGAAAGAATCATGGTAGAATGTTCTTTATGTTAGCCAACGGAAGCTTGCAACACTTTGTATATCATCGTCACCAGAAATGCATCTCCTTCACGTGCCTGTAATGCCCTCTCTGTCTCACACCTTAATCAAATACCCCATTTTATGCCTTTTTTGTGAGGCTTGTGTGGCGATAGACACTATTTAGGTTAAAAAAAGGCATTCTTCCGAATCCGTCCCTTCGATTAACTTAGATTTGATGAAATGGGAGAGTTTCAGATCTCTAGATGATTGTGAGTGCGACGTATTTCGTCTTTCAGGCTTTTCATTGGCCCATTTCAATAAAATTCCACGCTGATAGGTATGTAGTGTTAAAAAAAAGGTCGGAAAGAGGCTCTCGATTTGAAGTAGGTTGTATAAAACGAAAAAGTTCAGTTCAATAACAGCGAGACTACTTGTATTTTTAATGAAGCTGCGCTCTTTGCATCAATTGCAATGACTTGTCTACATTTACAGCCTCGTTGGTCGAGTCATTAGAAGTGCCTTCACCTATTCATTTGCACTCTCCTGCGGTAAACAGTTTGGAATTTCTGCTCGCTCGTGATAAAACTCGGCTTTGACCAGGATGCCATTGTATGGGCAAGAGGGAAGCTGCGGCTTATTCACTGCTTGCATCGTTTCATTCATCGCCTTTCGTGTTCGCTGATCTGTTGCAATCTGCGCTAAATTCGCCACATTGTATGCACGATCCCAATAAATCTTTCTGCATGTCCCTTTGTTAAAAAGGACATCGCGCCGTTTTACCATACCTTCAGGGATATGCACTCCTGTGTACAAATGTGGAACCCGCTCGCAAATCCTGGCGTTGGAGCAGTCTAGCGAAGCAACTGGAGGTTTTTTAAGCCGATAGCTTTCGGTGATGTACACTTTTTCAATGAATATATGGGAGAAAAAATCGCAAGATGCTTCTTCCCCTGGCTGCGGCTGTGTTGATTTATCCCTGACCTCCAAAAGGCAGTGCCACGGTCGTCGGGTGTATTTTTGAATTCCCTCCAGCTAGACCGTCGAGAGCTCCAGTATCGACCTTTCCTCAAATGAAAGGATGCTCTTCTCTTGCTCGTGTGGGTAACTTTATGCGGAGGAAAGATTTTTGAAGCTTTTGATATTCTCCTGCCTGTATTAAAGGTAGTCATAGAGTTAAGGTCGTATGAAAGTCGCGATGCAGTGCATATTTGCGTCTCCAGTTCGCTTCCACGCCCTAAAGTTCGCTGCTACCTCGCACAGTGTTAATTTTTAAGCTAATTAAAGAGCATATTCTCTGTTTGGATTTGAAATGAGGTTAACCTATCTGCCTTTGGTGCTTTAATCATATTATGGTGTCCTTTTCCCTTCGGTAGTTTCTTTCGTGGATTTCTTGTAAAAACATAAATGGCGTATATGTCAGGGAGTGTCGAAGGATAATATTGGTTTGCTCTTTTTCTTGAAAAGATACCCTACACTGTGAAAAACCTTCATTCTTAGTTGTGCACGTTTGGGTGACGCTGTAAAAGATGGCTATTCCATGGTTGCATTCTTAGTTAGCAATTGAAGGATTTATTACTTACGAGAAAGGAAGTATGAGTGGTCGTCTTAATCCAATTAATTCTTTAGTTCCATCGCTTTTACCGCCTTTAAAAGTAATATTTTACATTATTTTTACTATTCTGAAGGCTCTTATTTTGGAGTAGCGCGCATCGCAAATTCGTGATGCAGTAAAAATTTTAGTTCTTACGGAAGAAAAGTGGTTGCAAGTTGTTTTCTTTTAAAAGGTTTTCTCCCGTAATGTGCTTTTGCATCATAATAATAGTTCATAATTGCGAAATTTAGGTCGAAGAGGGAGACCAAATACGCACAGCCTCAGCTTTACTCTGGTGACCTTTACCGCTGTATTCGCTCCTTCGTCGAGAACATTTAAATTATTCACTTCGTCTTGCCGCCAAGCCTGATTCTTCGGAGTGCGCGTGGCTTCCCATGCCGAGAGAGAAGACGTAAACACATTCCTGAATACATGCATGTAATGTGGGAATTCCAGAGGAAATAGCGACGCCCACCATGCGTTTGAGTTTAGTCATGTGTTGACTTGAGGATATAACCCCCGTTTTCGATTAAGGGCATTAGAATCGAGTAGAAACATATCTTTCCCGTAAAATTTTCGATCGTAGATAGAAATTCTCTCTGACTCTGTACTCAGTAGGTACTCTGATGGAAGAACTATCTGAATGTACGGTAAAATAGATCTTCGATGAGTGAATTAATGTAATTCATTTATCCACCCACCAGAAAATATATTTACGCCAAATCTTTTGACCTTGAAAATTTCCAGATGGCAGCCGAAATAAAATTTGATGCATTCCTAGTAAATTATGTGGGTAACATTTTATCGGGATCCCCACCGGGTTAAAAAAAAATTCATTTTTGCCGACGTGACGAAAAGGCATTCAGTAGCCGTGAGGTTGAGCTCCGAGTCGGGGCTAGAAACGTAGGGATAAATGGAGTTTTTAACCCGGAGGTATTCCCGAGATAGGTTTACCCATGATAGCTTAAGTTTTAAACTAGAGATGAGTCGGTTGCAAATGTAGATTCTTTATTCCATCGATTCTCGGGCACGGAGTCGGAATCGAGAATTGATCGCGTAATATCGATTCCAATTCCATAGATTCCAGGAAGAAAAGTATTTTGAAAATAGACTATAACATTGGGGCATAGAACCACACAACTGAGCCATTGTGCATGTACATTATTAAGTTAACAATTCATGTTTGAAACAGTTAGTATGTGTTTTATTTTATTAAAGCTGAGGATATAGTACTATAATACTAATTTTTTTTAAGTATAATTTTTGGCCTCTCTATTATCTTTTATTGTATTTCATTCAATTCTTAAATTTTAATGACAAGAATCCTACTGGCAAATACGTATCCCTGTTGTTAGTGTGAATAAGAATCGACGGAATCGGGAATCGATTCGAAAGAATCGAAAAAAATTGAATCAACTCATCCCTATTTAAAACAAGTAATGCGTGGAGAAAAATGACTTGGAGAATGACCGGTGAGTCATCATAATGCGTTCATGCACGTATGATTGGAATAGCCTCATAAGCTGCCCATTGTATGGAGTTTTATGTGAACATCTAGGGTAGAGTGTTAGAACGTAGGTTTCCGCAGCGATGGTCTGATCTCTGCATTTCTTCAGGATTTTCTTCCGCGTCAGCTTGTTCATAGACAACAGTTTCGCAGGCTATCCGGCCAGCGCCTTCAGGTCGAAGGTGTCGGCTGTTGGTTTCTGCCTAGCTTATATAGCGTATGCTGGATGGGAGCTGCTATGTGATTGGCTGTCTGACTGGGCGCTTCTCTCTGATTGGCTCTCTCTTTGATGACTCCTTTCCAGGCGCTGCGAAGGAAGCATCCATCGTCTCTATTGAAATTCAACCGTGTCTTTTAAATTTCTATTGCTTCTCTGATTTGTCTAGGGAAGTATCAGCACTCCTTAACTAAAAGTTTCTTTTCTTCAAATGGATGTCGTGGCCAGGTTCCGACAGTTTCAACTCCCACCATCGCCGAACATCCATTCGAAACTGTTGTCTATAAACAAGCTGACGCGGAAGAAAACTCTGAAAAAATACAGAGATCATCCAGGGTAGAGGCCGTTGCCGAGTTGGCCGTTCCGCGGTTTGAGGGAAGAAAAACGAAGCATTTCGAACGTATGAGGGAGTAAATCCGGTTTTTTTTTCCTCTAAGGAAGTGCGAGCGGACCCGTGGCGAAATGATTGCCGTGACGGACGGGAGAGGAGGGTGTGCCGCGCCTATTTCTGTGAGTGCTCCGTGCAAATCGAATTCGTTGCAGCCTCTGCAACTCCATATTTGGCCCGTGGCGTCCTCTCGCGAGTTCAGCTGGGCCGGCCGCAGGGAATTATAGGGGCGAATATCATGTGGAAGATTTACGTGGGAGAAGGCGCGCGTGGTCAAGATAGTCGACTAGTCTCGTCGTGATGTCTTCATTTACTGACGTAGCCATGGTTCGAGATGTGGGTGTAGGTGGTGGTTTACCGGTTAAACACCCCCCCCCCCCTTGAGCCTTGAAAAGAGGCGCCAAAAACGAGTAAGATGGCCTCAATAAATAAGAAATACTCGCACAAAATTACTGTTTTTGAGTCTCAAAAATCACGTTTTCTACAACAAAAAAATCCCAAAATTTTCCATTGACATGAAAAATTATTTAATACGGTGACGCAGAAATTACCCTTTACGGAAACGTGGACACTAAGGAAGGAGGACGAGAGAAGACTGGAGGCGTTCGAGATGAGGGTGTGGGGAAGAATGGAGAAGGCGAATTGGACGAGGAGGAGGAGGAACTACGAAGTGCTGGACATGGTAGGTGAGGAGAGGCAGCTTTTAGATGAGATACAGAGGAGACAGATGGTATGGACGGGAGGAGTATTTAGCGGGGAGGGGATGTTGAAAACAGTGTTAGAGGATAGAATATTAGGTAAACGAGGGAGAGGAATGAAGAGAATAGGATTTTTTACTTGATAAAGCGCAATTCACTGCTGCTCCCGAAAGCCTAAAATGCAATAGGATTTTTAGGTAATATGAAATGGAGTTGGCCTTATTGTGAATTGAAGAGAGAAGTGCAAGAAGAAAGGGGATGCTCCCAGAATGCTTCTTAAGTAATTCATGGAAGGCTACCTTAATTGTTAGAATACTTAAATAATAATTATGCACTACTTAAAGATATGCGTAGTGCCCATGAAGACTGTAAGCAGTCTTAGATAGCGATTTCAATGCAGGAACTACTTTACTACAAACCGCTATAATGAGTGTCTGTCAATCTTCGTAATCGAATGGAATTACATCGTGGTCATCACGTGCCTACTTAGCCTCAATCACATTTTTTTATTCTTTTCTAGAGAAATATTTTTACCCCCGTATGTATAAAAAAACTGGCGGAACTTAGCTCAATCACATATTTTATAAATATAGTTTTTCATCTATCTTGTACTTTTTACGCCGTGGAACCTTTAAAAAACCTTTATTGATAATAAATAGCCAATCTAAATATAATGCCAACAAAAATTGACTGTTTTATACCAGCCCATATCCAAGTTAATGACCTATGTATTTCCTAAATACGTGTTTGTTTTCATAATGATTTTCTTCGATTCATGGAATATCCCATCTCGTCCGAGAAGAGATTATACATAGCTGAGCTTTTTTTGCTTCATTGTTAGTATTTGAGTTTCTTCTTGGTTTTATGACACCTCCTTTCCCCGTCGCTAAGCTGGGAAAGGAAGCCATTCTTTTTTATATGCAATTTACTAATCCCCCTCGCAACTTTGAGCTCACGTTATTTTCTATTTTTAGGTTCTTAACTTAATGGATACCATTATCTATAATCTGAGCCGGTAAGTCCCTTTCTAAAGTTTCAAGGGAGTTTTTTTTACGCTGCTTACATTGTTCACATTGAGAAATATGTGCATGAGAATATATTATGGAATATGTAAAGTATATAATACATCCCTTACATATTCCCTATTAAATAAATATAAGTAATAACGTATACCTTATAGTAAGGGAATGTAGGAATATACAGGATAAAATTTTCTAAAATTTAAATCGCTGTTTTACTTGAATAGGAATGTATTTCCAAAATATGATGTTCACGTTTCGTAAAAACAGGATTCACTCATGAATTATTCTCAGCCATAATTGTGTGTTGTACAAAAAATATTCCGAGGCACTAGTAATTTTACTTCTTATGATTTAAAGTAATAATATAATCAGCAATGAGATAAAGTATGAATAACTTGGTTATTTTAAAGCAGTCGATGTTCAATTTTATCCTTTCATTTCGTTTTCCGCCGTGACTGAGTTCCATCTTTTTCGTAATTCAAGTATGCTCTTTAATTTATATATTAATTAGAGGATTTTGTCTTAACTATTCAATTCCTTTATTTCGTAATTGCAGTCACTGCATTCCATAGATTAATATTCTATTCGTAATTCAAGTGTGCCCTTTAATTAATTAATTTATTAGGAGTTACTTTCTTCTTTACATAAAAGAAGACCTATTTTGTCTCCCTGAGAACCTACCGTCTCCGTTTATTGCCTAGTTCTAGCTTCTAATCCCACTGGAATCCTTCCCAACTAATTGTCTAAATCAACATTTGCTACGAGGGTATAGCTAGTATCTCCGAATCCAAACCTTCAAACGCGTTTGTATTCCCAATCGTTTATTTTTGGCTTCAATTTTTTCCGCCGAGCGATGGGCCTTTCATTTCTCCCCATTGCGTTCGAGGATGATGAGGGAGCTTTGGGATCACGCCGGAGCAGACTCTTCTCCTCTTTCTCTCCAATGAGCACTTGCCACGTCATGACCCTGGCGTATATCTGCCGCTGCTGAGGTGTTCGTTCGATTTTTTCGGTGGGCCTTTTTCGTGCCGGGATCCTTCTCAGTTCAGACATCAAGCAAAACACTTTTCGATTTACGGCACCACTCCGCACCGTGAGCGGCTCTGACAGATAATCCGCGCTCGCGTTTTGTGTGTGAAGCGATTCCATCCAGGCGCAGCGCGTGTCATCATCGCACCTGAAACACTCGGGCCGCTATTTTCCTTCCCCAATTCGAAAACGTCTCCTTTTTTTCTCTCGCACGGTTTTGAAGGGGAGGCGGTTAACGGGAATCCTCTCGATATCTCTCCATTATACGTCCATTTCGCGTCTGGGTTTGCCGGCGTTTCATATATCTTCCCTCACTTGTTCCTGCTCCCACCGACGTGCTGTTGATACAATGGAAGTGTTTCTTCTCGCACTTGGCATTATACTATAAAAAAGATTTATGTTGCCGCGATAAAAAGACTGCACGAGCCAATTTTCGGTGATTTCCAGTAGCTTGGTGGTAAGATTTTTCGGTTTTCAGGGACTGGTATTGTTTACCAGATCATCAATTCCTCCCTGAAATGCGTTTTTCATTCATGTTTCAAATTTAGAATCAATCAAGTAAATTCATCATGTTCTAATAAAAAATAATAAAATTAACATGAGAATATAATATAAAATTAACATTATATTATTTAGTGTTTTTTTTATAAATTATCAGTGTATAAGTATCTTGTATGATATTAGGCACGATGTGGTGGAAGTTCGTAATATTGTTGAAATGACACATTGCAATATTTCCACTTATAGATTTATTTTACACTACGCGTTTCGTCGTTACAGCGACATTTCTCAAGACTTTTTTCACACTTGAAAATGTCGCTGTAACGACGAAACGCGTAGTGTAAAATAAATCTATAAGTGGAAATATTGCAATGTGTCATTTCAACAGTGTATAAGTAGTCCATTGGTTTCATAAATAAGAATACGTTGGAGTTCAGCGATTATAATAGAAATTCTCTTCCAACACCCTTACCTCCTCAGATTCCTTTACCTTGTATGTCGATTTTGATGAGACGCGATGCCGCATAGGACTATGCTTCCCACCTATGGATGAATCAGGTTAAATAGAGCTATGGACAATGCTCTTTCACAATTAGGGTGGTTACCATAATGTTATATTTCCAATTTTCAAAGAGTTACAGATAACTCATTTCATTAAAGTTTATCAAAATTTTAATTCTTCACTTCTTTTTCTTTACAGGTAAGTTTCCGAACTGACGCTGTTTGCTGTTGGGGCTATGAAAATCCTTGGGCTTCCCCTGAGGAGTCCTCTGCTGCTACTGATTACGTTTATGGATCACGTAAGCTCGTCCAAGTAGGCCCCTCAATAGGTTCAACTATAATTGTCGTATGTCCGTTTGCGTCTTCTATAATTCCCTTCAATTAAAGTGTATCTTTACTAGAAGTTTAAAGAATCGTTGTTTAGTTTATGTTGAAATTTGGATGGTAAAAAAGTATAGAGTTATTTGTTAATGTTTCGTCCATTATACTGTCATCCTCATGTCTTGGGACTTCATCGGGAAACTCGGATATGGAGAATAACCATTTGGTAATTCTTCAAATGAATGAGTGATTCGTGAAGAATTGCATGAAACAAGCAACTTGTGATATAACTCGGTTTGACTAGGATGACATAGTATGGGCGACTGAGAAACTGCGGCTTATTCACTATTTTCATCGTTTCGTCGCGAATTTCGCAGTCTGGCGCACTGACTCAATCTGCACTGAGGGTGAAACTTGCCGTGAAATAAAAACATAGCTGGGATTCAAACACGGATCGCTAATTGCTGGTTAGACATGCTACCTGTTACACCGCCAAGCCTCGAAATATATTTCTCAATTACATCACCATTCGGGATCGAATCCCGGCTGAGCCAAATGATTTTTTTCATGGAGACTCTCACCCTCGGTGAATGCTTTGTGAATTACTAAATGTTTATTTTCTATTCTCCTATGTGTTGCTCTGCAGCACCAATCCCTGATAGTGACATTATTTCGGTCGATAACTTTGCGAAGAACTAATAACTTCTTATTTATTCATTTTCCAACTTCCCCGTAAACAGCACATAGAGGCCTTTACTGCGGAGGACTAACAAAGCATGACACAAACATCCATGCCCTGGATAGGGACCACCTACCTGGGCGGGACTCGAACCCGCGACCTACGGTTTGGCAGGCGAGGACTTAACCCCACCGCCACCGAACCTCTAGATACAATGAATAAAAAAATTCTTTTGCTTTTCCACTCGGGGGCATGCCCTATCACGTTCACCTCTTTGCCACTCGATATCAACCGTATTTTACGACGGTCATTTTAGCCTATCATTCGATAGAATCAATGAGAAACACCATTATGATGTGCACTCGATAATGAAAATACCAAAATGGTTTGATTATCACAATTTAACAAGCTAGAAATCGTTCCAATGAGTTACGTTCGCGATTCGAAAGTTTCACGGTAAATTGAAGGGTGGTAATCCCGAATGCGTGGAGCTTAAGTGGATATGCAGAAAGGATTATCGAGTTTTCCACCAGGTAATTGTCTCCCGGCGTTTCGAAGAACGACTTGCTTTTCATCCTCTCTTCCAAAACCTTATCCTCCTCAGAGTCGTTTTCCTTCTATGTGGATTTTGATTAGCCGTGAGACCATCTAGGCAGTGGTGTCATGGTGCCGGAACGCGCCGGAACACCGGAAGGTCATTCCGGCACTGGTTAACGAAAGAGATAATGAAGTTGATGGTTTCTGGCGATACTTTATGGAATTTACTCATTTTGAATGAAAAATTAAATTTTGTTTTTCCTCAGAATATTATTATTGGTACACTACCGTGGTTTTGAGGTTCTGCATCATCCATTAGGGCCTGAGGATGACGCGGAGCGTCGAAACCATGGTATTGTACCGATAAAAATATTCTGTGGAAAAAAGTTTAATTTTTCATTCAAAAGGGTATAATAGTCAAATAGCAATTTTATCAATTTTGTTGCCTCAAAATTTCTAATACATACATTCGTTTCCAAAACAAAAAAATTTAATGAAAAATAATTAATAACTTGTAATAAAAGCACACACAGAGTAATATTTCACTTTAAAAAAAAGTTAAGTAAAGTTAGTTCCGGCGCTGCTAATTTTGTCATGACGTCACTGCTCCTAGGTCATTGCTATGTCAATACTCCCAATACAAGATCAATGCAATCTTCAGATGATCCCCTGAGGATGAAGAGCAAGTCGATCATTGAAACGTCGGGAGACACGAAGCCAATTACTCGGTGGAAACCCCGAGAATCCTTTCTGCACATGATACGCCGGGAAAATCTTAGATCTTACGTGGATGTGCTGACCGTGTTTCACGACGGCACGCACTTTTTCTGGAATCCAGAAACCCTGAACTCCCCTGCCTCGTCGCCTCATCCCCACCATTGACTCCCCAATGATCCACAACACCCGTCCCCTCGCTCTCCTTTCGTATTTTTTCCCACCATTGCCCCCCCCCCCCCCCCCGCCCCCTGACGAACGAATTGTAATGCCCATTCCATTTTTTTCATATGTTCCTTCTTTCCCACGGAAATACGGTCTCCCTCCCCCCCTTACGACCGTCACTCCTCTATCGTCTCCACACTGCCGCTCTCCGAGTAAAATTTACTCTACATTTTTTCCCAACTCCCTTTACGAATTTGGAGCATTTCGAATACATTTATGGCAGTAAATTGCCGATAGTTCATTTTATATTTTGAGAGGAGCACACATTTGGGATTACGATCCTCTAATTTACCGTGGACCATTTGGGAAGGCTCAGAATCTGGTAGAGATATGTAATTCTATCATTAGGAGATAACACTTGGTAGATATAAAACATCTATTTAGTAATTCACTAAGCATTCACCGAGGTATCTCAACCTCAACCGAGTGGAGTCGATTGATTTCTTTTTTGTTAACTTGCAATAATCCAGCCATTTTGGATGTTCATTACCTAGCGTGTATCATAAAGGTGTTTCTAATGGATTCTATCGTATTGGAAGCCTAAATGACCCTCAATTCGTTTAAATGAATATGCTGTCAATATCATTGGTTCAAATTGAACAGCATGCAAGTGTTCTATTTTACACTATGCTAGCAACACCATTCATATAGCAACCCTTTGTTAAAACTAAGATTAGTTATAACAAAGAAAAGTTGTAGTTACTGTGCATTAGAAGTTTAAAGTCTAAGTAGTCATCACTGCCTTTATTAAGTGAATCAAGCCGAAGGTTGTGTAGGTGAGTGTGGAGCTCATCATGGACTAAGATTCTAGTGCGGAAAGTTTCACTCGTTGAAGATAGGACGACCGGTTCCTTTCCCTGGGACATCTCGCAATGTGAGGATTTTATGCATAGGGTCTCCAAAGACTTCGCCGGGGCTGGAACCCTGTGCTCTCCTTTTGGTAGTCAAGCGCTCTACGAACTAGACTTTAAAGATATCGAGTTCGATTCGTTTCACGGCGGCACTTCCGGAAATCCGGTTGCCATCCACCCTCCTCTCTGTCGTCTTGCCTCATTTTCGCCTTGGCTCCCCCAGGGATCTACCTCACAATCCTCGCACGTCTCCAAAAACTGTCTTATATCCAACCATTGCTCCTTCACCCCTGCCGAACGAATCGTAATGCCCTCTTCATTCTTTTTTATATCGACTCATTCGCTCCAAAATAGGTTTTCCTTCCCCTATTACAGGCTACCAGGCCTCTACCATCTCTCCTCTGTCTTCTTATCGCAAACATTTCTAGCAACTTCGTCCGCAAAATTAACCAAAAATAATTTTTTTTTCATAATAATAGTATTTAAGTATTAATAAAGCATTAAGTAGTATTTAGTTAAAGTATTACATTAAAGTGTTAGTAAATAGCATTAAAGTATTGGTGAAGCATTAAGCATTAGTAGCATTAAAGTGGCATAAATGTAAAAGCAATAGTATCGGTAGATCAATTCATCCATTTCAAGCATTTCCAAGATCTACCCTTCAAATGAAGAGACTTTTGAGTTTCTACTCTTTGAGTCATCATCAGGCTTAGAAGTGGTTAAATTGCACATTCTCTAAGGTGAATTAGTCCTTTGAGAATGGCATAGTGTCGAAACCTGGGAGAGAACATTTAAAAAAATGTGTGGAACATACGATATTTGAGTATCTGTGATTATGTTTCCTTCAGCCATAATCATCGCGGTTGGTAGCTCAAGAAAATTTGTCCAAGGAATTTGAATTGATTTTGATATCGGTTTTCCTATGTTCTCATATATTGGATCATGGATGGTTTACTGTTTTTTCTCTCCTTAGCTGGACTTCGTGAAATATATCGGCTTTCCTACCGCCGGGTCCTTTTAGATCCACCCGCCTCCCTACACGGCCTTATATTTTCCCCATTGTACGAATTGTAATGCCATTTCCCCCATTTTTATGCGCTCCGTCTTCCCCGCCGAAATACGGTTTCCTTCCCCACAATACGACCACCACCCTCCCGGCCGCTTTTCTCCCAGCCGAAATTCCTCCCGTTAACAACTCCCTCCTCCCCCTTTCCTCCCCATCATTTCGGACTTATTCTTCGTCCCTCTCTCTTATGCATCACCCGAGTCTTTTGCACCCCCCACCCCCACCACCAGACCGCATTCCCTCGGATTTTTCATTTGAACTTTTTATGAAGTCCGAAATACTTGCCTCCCGCTCGTGGACGTGCCCTGCCCATCCCTCGTGTGTGTTAAGTCTTCGTGCGGGGAGAGGCGTGGGGAATTCGAAACTGCCTGCTTTTCTCTCTTCACCCTTCTTAACCTTCCGTTTCCTCCCTCAACACTCCCCTTTTTTTTACTGATTCCCCACCTCTTGGCCTCCCTCGCAATCCCCACCACCACCCATTCCTGGGGTTGCGGCGTACTCCCCGCGTCTCTGTGTGTGCTGGTCTCGAGTCCGTCTGGAACATGTGCGTGAGGGCAATATGAGGTGCTCGAATGAGTTGCCTCGGTTTTATTTTTCCTCTCTCTCTCTCTCTCGTTCTCTCTTATTCGCTCTTGAACGCGCGTGCTACCGGGATCGATTTCTCTCGTTCGAAATCTCGGAATCGACGGGGTAAAAGTGGACGGTGAAATACCGCCGTCATTCAATTTTTTTATACCCAGACTCCTCGGAATGGTATGGACGCTATCTTGGGTCATTTTATTAGCTCGCCAAAGGATTTATTCCGCTTCGCGTTGGTATTTTTAAAATATTTAGTGTTTTGTATTAATTTCATGAGCAAGATGTGACTAAAATGGCAATATCTATCCCGATCTCGCGAGTGGTGATGCGGGCCTGCTACTTATTACTTGAGGAGGAAATTTAACATGTGGTGTTTTTCCATGACATTACGGAAGCTAGGTTTTTTTTTAAGTAAATGGCCTTTTGCCATAAGCAGTTAATTTTATGTTTGAGGAATACATTGGGCTTTCAATTTAATATGTATTTTCTTAAAAGATCTTCTTTCCGAAATTTAAAGTAAACATTTCGTTTAATATTAACTCGCACCCTCCTCTAAAATTTATCCGCGTTAATAACAAAAGTGGATTGTCACAATTTCCAAGGTTTGCTCTACTAGTTTAATAAATTCTCATGGTGTTTGCATGTTTTTTGTTTTTTTTTTCGACTGTTCGTTGAATGAACGGGGAAGGTGAACTTATTTGTTGCGAACCAGTTCCTTTTTGCGTATCTTACGCCGCGCCGCCGCTTTATACTGTATTCAGACACTTTAAAGTCGTCTAATCCGCTAAAACTCAACGTCCTTTGAGGAGAAAGAATTCTGAGTGAAAGGAAGGCGAGGGGGAGCCACTTGGATGGAGTTACTGGCCGTGCGCGAAATGAGTGCTTGGCGGAAGTAGTAGGCGGGCGCACTTCAATGACTCGGAGCCGACCTTTCACTTTTCCGGGAACAGACTAAGTCCGCCGCATCGATGAAGCCGTTTACCGAAGTTTCATTGCGTATATTGCACGAGACGTTGGTATTTAGCGTTTTCGTCGATATTAACAAGTATGTACGCTCGTTGAAGTGTTTTTTTTTCAAAGAAGAAAAAAAATAGTAAATGAAAGATAAGGAATGGTTTTTATGCACGCGAACTCTCTTACAAAATTTCTTCATTCTTCTCCACATCTGGTCTCTAGCCTTTTCTCACCTCTCATATCCAGAGGCTTCCAGTTTCTTCACCATATATCACGGTTCTTTATACTTGGATCTTCGCTTGTCTTTCTCAACGCTATTCAGCGAGGTGTTTCTCCGTAGCTACCTTCTGCGGCGGAGTATATCATTTATTTTCGCTATTGTCGTCCCAAATTGGATGTTCAATCAGCACCGCCAAGGTATAACATATTTTCGTGTTGCTTTTTGAACAAAATATTTGAATTTCAAACTTCACCAAGATAATAATTGCTCTTAAATTCGTTGTGATACCTAAAAAATTCAAAAATTTTGTCAATAGGATATTTTAACTCTTTCATCGGGGTTTCTTCTAATTTTTGGACCATAGACCTCAAAAGAACTCCCTATTAAATATTTTCCATCACTTCCTTGCTCAGAATACATTACTTTACACTCTTCACGAAGTGGTGAATGCTCTAATTCCTGCGTGGCTAAAGTTAGATGTTTACTGCAGGCCTAAAAATTAATCTTTTTTGAAATTTAGAGTTATAATAATGTAATAATATATGCTCAGTAGCAAAGTAGTTTATGTGTAGCTTTGCGTTCTCCTGGGTTTGTTACCTATGTTTCCCTTCCGATGCTTTCCCTCTGCTCATTTCCCGGGAATTTATTTGGGTCCAGTTGGGTAGGGTGAAGGTTCTGAAGGGCTTTAATGTATTGGCGTTCAATAGTACAGATAACTTAAGGATATATCGTCGTGCCTTCTAATCGGCAGCGGACATCAGCGTGGGAATAGCTTTCATATATTTCAGTTGAGATTTACAAGGAGACATGGCGAGAGTGATGCTCGGAATTTGAACGACGATGTTATTTTCTGAAACTACACAGGAAATTCGGGAAAAGTATCCCGGCTTTCGTCACCATAGGCCCGGGTACGAGAGATAATCGGAAGTAAATATTTCGCGCAAAGGTACTCCCATAGATGAAGTGCATATCTCTAACAACCACCAAATTTGTGCATGAAGGCAAGCGGTACATAACCCTAGCCATGAATGACCTAGATTCGAGTCTCAGTGGAGGAAACTATAAAGGAATCCTGTATAGTAACAGAAAATAACATTTTCGTTCAAATCCCGAACACGACTCTCGCGATGTCTCCTAGTTTTCGGTTGGAAAATTATTTATTTTATTTATCTTCATCGCCCCGAAAACAGCTCATTGAAGGCCTTTTACATCCGATCGCGTGGGAAATAATGCTTAACGATGATTATCACATGCAACCAAGTCCTATATAGGGACAACCTACCCAGACGGGACTCGAACCCACCACCTTCGGTTTGGCAGGCGAGGACTCTACTCCGCCGCCCCCGAGGCCAGGCAAAATATTTGGTCCAAATGCTCGGAAATGGAAAATTAAGGCTACCAAGTCGTGAATGTTCACCTGGATGACTGTGAAGGGTAGAGGTAAGTGCGTACGTTGTGCTGGAGAGTACGGCTGTCTACATAGTAGTCCCTATTAGTCGGAGAAACGCGGTTTGATACCAGCAGCGAGATACGGCGCATGCGATGCAGACTAATGAACAGGAGCGTGCCTTCCATCGAGCCATCTAGGAGCCGCGGTCGAGTTCCTCCCTATCCTCGGGATTCCGGACGTGCGACTTAATCAGCGGAGACGCCTACTTCGCAAGTATTTCTCGTCGTCAGCCCATCCAGATCTTCAGGATTACTTACGCGATGTGCACCAGAGTGGCTTTCCGTTCCATTCATTTCACTCGGGAGTGAATAATGCTTCAGTTCTCGGGAACTTCGAGTGGGGAAGATGAGCAGACTCAGGTGCGTGGGGTTTATTTTACTCCGAGGTGAAAATTATCGTGCACGCGTTTTATATTTCCGCTCATATTTTCCGGAAAAATCTTCGCGAATGCAGTTAAATATATGCGTACGTGAGTGGTCCTCTCAGTGGAAAACCACTCAGACAATCCTCAGACGAGTTTAATTGGGAGGCTCGGTGCGCGTAACGGATGGGATTTACGCTCAGCCAATGCGTGAGCGAGGATCATCCCCTGCAGTCTGCAGGCCGTTGGTGCAGCCTCCTGTATCCGAGTTGGATTTCTCTTCCATCTTGTTTCCGGATAATTTTCCTATTTCTCGTCCACGCACTTCGTGGTAATTAGTATCAATGGATAGTAGATGCATTTGTGTCCTCTATTATTTTATTAAATTCTATTAGGCTAATTAATTAATTGAAGCTTTCGATGCCTTAATATGGCATAATTTACACCTTTGAGTCTCAATTTGAGATTGAGTAATGATAAAATGGAAATGGACTGCAGTTAAGTTGTAAGTAGTAGATAAGGTTTTTCGTAAGTTCGCATCCGGGAGTATGTTCGCGTTTCAAACAATTACCGGTGTTACCGCGCCGAAGGCGCGAATCAAAGGTGTACCGGTGAGCCTTAGCTATTTATATTTGCTGCTGATTCATTTCCAATTGCCCGACGAAACTTGAAACGACGCTGAATGGAGACAAAATTTTATCTAGTCACAACTATTTTTGAACTTCGAGTTTCGCTAATTGTGGATGTTTTTTTATTTTTCTCCTTTCTTAGACTTTTTGGGTAATATTTCATTGAATATAAAATTTGGGTATTCTTTTGCCCACTTTTCCTGACTTAACATTTTCCAATTGCTCGATGAAAAACTTGAAAAGACGAAAAATTGAGACAAAATTTTATCTTTTGGTGATCACGACTGTCTTTGAACTTCAGTTCCATTCCAGCTTCACTAATTGTGGAAGACTTTTATTTTTCTCCTTTAGTAGACTTTTTGGGTAATATATCAGTGAATCTAAAATGTAGAGATTCTTTTTCGTAGCCCATTGCTACCTAAAATAACAATTACTATCTTAGTCTTTATTAGTTTTTATTTAGTTTGCCGGCCTCGGTGGCGACGGGGTTAAGTCCTCACCTGCCAAACAAGAGGTCGCGGGTTCGAGTCCCGCCTGGGTAGGTTACCGCTATCCAGGGCATGGTTGTTTGTGAACGTGTATTTGTTAAAAATTGTTGAAAAATCCCCGATGTAAAGGCCAATACGAGCTGTTTTCGGTGGAATGAAAATAAATAAATAAATTAGGGTAGGTGACCTTGGTGATGCCGTTCGCAACCTCCGAAAAAAGATGATATCATGGTTAGAAGTGAGTAATTTAAACAGTAAACCATACTGAATAATTTCCAATTTCTCCACTAAACTTGAAACGACGATTAATGGAGGCAAAATTGTATATTTACGCGAATGCTCTCTTTGAACTTCAGTTCCATTCCCGATTGGCTTTTTGTGGCAGCCTATAATTTTTATCCTCTCTTAGTCTTTTTGGCTTATATATCAGTGCATATATAATGTATAGATTCTTTTTCGTAGCCCATCCCTACCTTTAAAAATAACAATAACTCCCTTTGTCTTTATTTGATGGCCTATGTGATACCGTTTGGAAGCACTGAAAAAAAATGATATCATGGTCGGAAGTGGGGAGGTGAAATAGTACTCGGGAGACTCGGCCGGAGTTACCGAGAAAGATGAACGCTTTTCACCCGGAGAACGTGCTGGGTCGAGACAGCATCCTCCCGCCGGATGTATAGCAGATGGCCCGTAAAAATAAAAACGTGGAAGTTTGAGAGTGAAGGGTATGGTTCCTAAGCCGTACCCAAATGCCTCGAGACCAATTCAGGTGCTCTTGTTTTATGTTACTGCGGCGGGCGTTGATGGATTGCCGTGTTTGCTTCTCTAGTCGGCGCTAGTCGAAAAGTTGCATGCACGGAATCCGTTGCAAAGATAAATTTTCCTACCTGTCGGTACCACGTACTTGAGTGTTCGTTGCTTTGCCGCCGGTACCTATTGCAAATAAGAGCGTTCACGAAAAGCGGAATTAGATTTTTTTGCAATCTTATTGTCGAACGCACGCCTTTAGACTAAAATCCTTTGACAGTCAATCGTGAAAATTTATGGGGTCAGGTGTTGACTTAACGCCGGTTTCTATTCCAAATAAGAGCGTTCACGAAAAGTGGACTTAGATTTTTTTGCAATCTTACTGCCGAACGTACGCCGTAGGACTGGAATTCTTTGACAGTTGATCGTGAAAATTTATGGGTACAGGTATTGACTCGACGCTTTTACGAAAAGTTCATGCCAGTTGCCAGGTGTATTAGGATTAATTGTTAGAAAAGGTGTCGAAGTAGTTTTGGCTGGAGTAAGAAATGATCTTCGGACGTTATAAATTTTTACTTTTTTTAGCGGAACTTTACTAATGATCTTTGCGTTTCGATATGTTATTTTATTAAATTTTGCTATTCTTTAAGGTTGCTATTAGTTCACAATATTCTCTATATATCTAAATAACCGTCTTTATGGGTACATCACAAATCTTCATTAGCAATAGCCTATATTCATCGATCGACTTTGACATCTTCCAACGTGATTAATATGTGCATTGTTGCTATTTTCCTATGTGTCAGCAAAAACTGAGCGACCTAATTTCCAAGTAGTGATGATTTTCTCCTTGTTTTATAATAAAAAAACTCGTGTGTCTGTGCTTTTATATGGAAGGTTTCCATGAATAAAGAGATGATACATTGATGTAGATTTGAGTCACTTCTTTATATATAGTGGAGTACAACATTCAGTTTTAATTGGTCACGCCGAAATTTCGTCTATTTTGTCTTCGAATTCTATGTTTTGCTGATACTAGAATGCATTTTATGCAAAACATGTGTCAAATAGTTTTATTTCATGCGTCTCATTATCACAACTCTTTGAGTATGCAATAACTCGGGAGCGTAGATTTCATCTGAATAAGATATGTAATCACTGGACTTCATTCTTGTAAATTCCCTCGCGCACGATGAGGTTTCTGACGAGACGTTTCAAACCGCACAAAAGACATACCGCGGGCCATAACTTACGAAAGGGGAATCCCTCAGCTCGCCCTGGAAACCGTGCCCTAATAAATTGGAACGGAAGAGGGAAAGGAATGAGGAGGAGATGGAGGGAAAACATGGCCATCCGTCTTCTTGCCTCCCGAGGACAGGTTTTATGGGCCAAGTCTCACAGCCCAAGGCCCACACGTACTACGAACGTCTCTCTCTCACTACTGTATCCACGAATTCCCCGCCCATTCTGAAGTTCCCATTTTCACGTCTTCCGGCATTTAATGCTACTCTCTCTCTCCTGCATAATTTCCTCCCTACAAATCTCCCGCGCCGCCCGCGTCTCAGCTCGCGATCCATTCGGGGCAAAACGTCTTCGCCTCCCACGAGGCGGGGACGCGTTTTGAATTTGCACCCGAGTATGTCCTGTTGCGTGACGGCTTGACTGGATGGGTGACTGTTGAACACGAGGTGTTCGAGAGCTGAGGTGTTGCGAGACGGTGTGCTAGCGAGTAGCATGTACATTCTTGCGGAGAAAATGTGGGCGAATCGCACCACCGAATAAATCTTATACAATATTATCGGGTTTCCCAGTTTAACGAATTTTTATCGGGTCAAGTTGTCTTAGGCCGACGATTCGATGTTTGCCATTCAGTCATTTTTTCCAATTTGAGCATCGAAATGTCGGCTTGTATAATTTTACCCGGTGAGGACCCCGATTAGGGTTCTTTGAAAAAGATTTACGCGCAGAGTTTCTAGAAGTACTTGATTAAAGCTTCAAGACTAACTTATACCTGGCACGTATAGAAATTCTGCATCTTCTATCGGCCAAGTGTCGTATCCCGCTCGTCTTCGAACGATATATTAGCGGCAATACGAGCGTCTCTCGAATGGAAGGATCTGGTGCCGGAAATAAAAGGAGTCACTCTGAATAAAAAAAGCAGTGACTTAATTCCCTTTAAGAATAAACAAATATGTCCCCAGCCTCTTGGCCGTGACCACCACAGTGAGACGCCACGCTACAACTCAGCTCCGAGCCAAGCTAGGCATACCCTTTTAATCTTACTCAAGGGAAGGTCCAAAAAAAACCCTCTTATCTACCCCTGGACCGACATCCGCCGATCACGAGCGGGTCATCTCGTAGACTTGCACGTTGGACTAGCATGCTGTAACATAACATAAACAAGCCACCATGTTGTTTGTATGTAATTTCAAACTAACAATGGTAGTGAGGGACGGGGAGATTGTTGTGAAAGGAAAAAGGCAGTCGTGTATGGAGAGGAGGAGGCAGACGTGTTAAAAAGAAAGATCGGGAGAAAGACTAAAGTAGCGGTGTATTGAGAGAGCAGAGGAAGAGATACGGCAGAATTCAAGATCGGCAGGGAGAAGAAGAGAACGCAGAGAAAAGGAGGCGCCCACGAGAGGAGAAGAGAACGGGAGGAAAGGGATACGAAGAACTCAAGATCCACAATGGTGCAGTACATGGCGGTGGTTCAGTGAGTGGTAGTACAAAATATAAATGGGATTGTGATAATCATGGTGGCTTTTTGATGTTGTTTTTTTTTGCTCCAAAGCTTTAAAATATAGAGCTGGTTTTTGAATTGTACTAAAATTATTTGTTTGCTTAGTAGTGGATATTCTTAAAACGTTACAATGCCTACGTGCCGGCTCACGCGTAGCAATGGTTGCTGGTCGCAACACAAGTATTTATTTCCGTTACTCTGAAAACGGAACATATCGACCTTTTACATTGGGGTTTACCCAGCAATTACGCATGCACAAACAATAATGCCCTGAAAAGGGGCAACTAACCCAGGCGGGACTCGAACCCACGACTTCCTGTTTGGCAGACTTTACGCCGCCGCCACCGAGGCTGGCAATTGATTTAAAACCGTGGACGTCACATTATTTTTCAAAAAATATTTTTGCTTTCATACCGTATTGAACTCCTTAATTTATGATTGGACTTATTTGAATTTGAAATTTTTGGGCGTGGAAAAATTCTACCAAAATGACAAATTTCACTGATTTTAGGAAACATTGTGGGATATCCTGCTATGAATATTGCCGGAGTCACTAGGAGGTGAAAGTGTGAAGTGCGTGAATATGTGGAAACAAAATTTCATCTTGTATTCCATTGGCATATAGAATCCTCTGGGGAGGACTGCCTGGGTGGATTTATTTTAAAAGCCCACTGCGCATGAGAAGAAATCAATATCGTGAGATATAATCTACGTATTTTTACTCCTCCTGTGAGAAGTAATCGACTTGAAGTGCCTTTATTTGATATTCTTTTGCATATCAGTGGATTTTATACACTACGGGATTTTACAGCCCATACATATATAAAAAGTTAATATCATAATTATGATCATGTTAACTCCACAACTCCTAAAATGGAGACCAATGAACGTTCGCCTGGCGCCATTGATGCAGGCCTCTAGTCTCTTATTCTAAAGTAAGGGGTGACAAATATTAATGCCTTGAAAATCTAAAACTTGAAATATATGGGGAAAACTGGGTCTTGAGAAGGTAGATTGCAAGATGGAGGAATACATTATTCATAGCACAAAAAAAGTTGAAGTGGAAAAACTGTTTGAGAAAACAAAAGCTTCTTTTTTGTAAATAATAGAATAAGTTCGATACTACTAGAAAGTGGGTCAAAATATGTGTAGTATAGTGTATGACATCCGGAGTTAAATATGCGTTCAGAAATGTAGAGGGTTAAATTTACTTAGTTTTGTGTGTTTCCGTTTTTTTTTTCGGGGATAAGCCGAAAAAAGGTGAATTTAATAAGTTGTTGGAGTCTGGAAAAGGAACTTACGTTGAAGTTTTTTTTTAGGCATTATCGAACAAAGTAAAACTCATTCCTGAGAAAAGCTAAGAATGGGGACAAAGTTTTCAGCTGTACGATTAATCTGTTTACCAAAAACGGAATAAAAGTCAAGACATTGTTCGTGGAAATTTAAATATTAAATCCTCATTACAGGACCTGAGGTAATGTAGAAAGTTTTTCAGAGATAAAACTATTTCATGCGCTCGTGTCATGATTCAGATACACGATAATTATGTATTGAAGGAAGTGCATAAAATCTAAAGCTCCTTTGTTACCATTTTCTATTGAAACTTTTTTGCAACGGTGGAGTAGACCTGATCTACTTATTAATGTGATATTCCTGAAATCCACGGTATTTTTCGGGGTATTATAAGTTTGCCTAAAGATGATTACTTACTGATTTGAAAGCAAAGATGACATTGAATAATTTGTAAAGGTTACTAACAACGACGTGTGAGTTAGTAAAAAAACTGATTACTTAGAAGCATGTTGAGGTTATTTCTCGAGTGCTTTTTAGGCGTTACTGTTGAAGGGAACAATTTATAATCCAATATTATCAGATTAGAGATCAGATACTACTAAATAAAAATACTGCATCTCCTATAGGGTTAAATTCAGTTTTAAATTTGAAATATCTGCGAAACGTTTGTGAGACATGAGCTTATCTGAGGTTATAGTTGTAGGTGTTGCGAATAGAATGAGGAGTGTGGCGGTTTTATCTAAACCGTAATTATTATTTTTACTTTTATTTTCCACTAGCTGACCCGACAGACTTCGTCCTGTCAAAAAAATTTGTAATGTGGCAGTGTTTTGTTCCTACCTTTTTTATATTCTTTGCAAAAAATTATCCTGAACAGAACCGTCACCCTGGTAATAATTCGGTGTGAATTAAAAATAATTAAATAAAACACTATAAGCATTTAAAAGTAAGTAATTTTAATCATGTAAATCATAATTATTAACAAAAAAAATCAGTTCTATTTTCATTGTAGTGCTTTGTGATAAACGATGTTTTTTGTTTGATTACCTGGCGCATAGACAAACAAATCTGATGGTTTTCCAATACGGGAACAGGCAACATACAATTGACCATGTGAGAAACATGGGTTTTCCAAATTAATACCACAAACACTTAATGATTGCCCCTGGGACTTGTTTATGGTCATAGCAAAAGCAAGCCGCACTGGAAACTGTAGTCGTTTAAACTCAAATGGCACATCAGTCGGAATCATTGGGATGCGCGGTATGAGAATATCTTCTCCTTTATACTTTCAATATAGTTGCTTCTATCACGTTGTTTAGTAGTTTTTTTATCGCTAACCGTGTGCCGTTGCAAAGGCGCGGTTGGTTGATATTTCGCAACATTATAATTACCGATCCAACCTTTAATTGAAGATTGTGAGGTGGCAATCCTGGCAAATCCAGCGAGTTTAAAAATTCCGGTGGATAGTTAACTACATCGTCTTGGTTAGTTGCCGAATCAACTGATTTATATATCCTCGATTCGCCTGTAATTTGTTCTTGAATTTTGAAATTTAATTCATTTACATCAATGTTTTTGGCTGCCAATATAGCTCGTTCGCTTAACCAATCATGGTTTCTGTAATTTTGAGCAACATCTGGAAATACCTTCTGAATGAGTTCTTCTTTTGATTGAGTTAAATGGCAAAAACTTTGAGGAAAGTTAATGCATCCAGTCAACATGTCAATAGGAAAATTGCCATTACCAATGTCAATGAGTTGTTTAGAGAATATGTTTCCAGATTGGTCATTTTGCAACTCAACACGCATATTCTTGCTTAAATGAAGTACTTTGACATATTTCCACAAATTGGATGACTTTAGACATGCGTTGAGTTCATCAGCTGGCGTTGATCGTGGAATCACTGGCAATGTTTGACGAAAATCTCCTGCTAATAAAATCATTGCACCACCAAATCGGTTCTGATTGCTCCGTAGATCTTTTAAGGTTCTGTCTAAAGCCTCCAAGGCCCGTATTCATAGTCGCGTCTTGAGCATTTGCTTGATGAAGATCGCCTCAAGCACGAGCTTATTCGCTATTTCCGTTTCATAGTCGCCAAACAAGACGGTCTCAAGTCATTGTTGAATGAGACGAGCTTGATCAAGCTCGCCTTGTAATAAGGCGAGCTTGTCCGCTTTCATAGTCGCGCCTTATTGTAAACAAGCAAATGCTCAAGCGCGCCTGTATTCATAGTCGTCAAAGGTGGTCTTGTTTATCAAATAAGACAACAAATAAGATCGCCTTCGTCAAGTCGACGTCGACCTCGTCTTGAGCAAATGCTCATTCAAGTTTGTGTTACGATACCCGCTGGAATCCGGACAAATTACAGTTTTCTGACGTTTTTACCCGATTTTTATTACTAATTATGGAAATTATTAGTATTTTGCTTCGAAATTCGGCGAGTTATGAAGTGTTTCGAAGAATAGATTAGGCTGGAAGGTATAGAAAGGAGTGGTGAATATATTCCTAAAAAGAAGGTTTAAGGACGTAAAATTGTGGCTGATTCGTATCCTGCGGGTTATGCCGTATATTCTAATGTAATCTGTGCCAACTTCTCTGACGACTTGATTCACTTCATTGCTGTCACAAAATGGGAAGTGGACAATTAGTAAAGTGTGTGTAAAACATTGTTTTTCAATGCAAGCAGAGGATACCTCGCCTTATATGCTTCAGTAATTACATTTCGAATATCAGTGAGTCTTATTTGACGTGGATTACGTGTTTGAGTAGAAAATTTGATAGATAAAGTGATGTCTGAAAGTGCGAGTAACGTACCATTACCTACAATTCGTGATTGTGCTACTGTGCACATCTTTGGTGACATAATTTTTTCCATTTTAATTGTTTTACACAATATTAACCTTGTTATTTTGCGTATCTGATTATTCATGACAGAAATATTCTCCTCGTTTACCCAATGTAAACAAAGTCAGTGTTCTGGAATTCTTCTCAATTAGTTATAATTTTTTTGTGTCTTTGGAAAAGAAATATATCCTTTAGTTGCACTGTGTAATTGCTGTTCTTTCAGTCATTTCTAACTTCTCGAATTAGGGGAATTCATGTCTGTTCGTGCCAACGTGTATTTTGTGGATCTTTGAATTAAAGTAAGTAGCCACTGCTTCGAAGAGTATCGTGTAACAGTTTTTGATGGGACTGTTATGGCAGTGTAGAAGTATGTACTGATATTTTAGTAGTATTGTGGTGAAATGTTTTGTGCTCTCTAAATGTGAAAATTTAAAAAAATGCTGTTCTAATAACAAATTAAGCTGCGGCTTGATATTGGCCATAGCGTTAAATATATGTTTGCTTTGTGTTGATGTCTGATTTGAGAGAGCAGATGAGATTTTCTAGTGTATTGCATCTTTTGAGTATAAGTAGTAGAGTAAGTTACGATAACCAAGTGATCCCTGCCTATGCTTACTCAATTTTCCAACCCAGAGATGGAGGCACAGCTACTGTACATATTTGAGCCAGTGGCATAATCTCTTAATTATTATTATCTTCAGGTCATGCTACCAGCATGGGGTCTTTGATTTAGCAAAAGTTGCCATGCTAATATATGTATTCTTTACACTAACAATCACTTAAATGCCCATTTTGAAATGCATGCTTTCAATATTAATCATGACTCTAAAATCAGAGAAACACAAGAGTAAGTACTGCCTGTGGTATTCGAATTACTATAGCATAAATGTGAGTGGTAACCAATTAATTTGAAGTTTTAAGTGAACATAAGACAATTGTTCTTGACTCATTTATCACATTAGAGACCCTACTTCCTCAAAGTATATTCTTTAGTTAATGTTGAGTATTTGCCACTCTAGTTTCATCATAGAATCAACAATTGTTAGATAAAAGTCCTGTAGGGCTGAGGTTCTCAACCTACCATGGGCTATATATGATATTATAATACTTTTCTTGCTGCCATTACCACCAAGTATAAGAAGTATAAAATTATATTGATTGCTACTTCTTCATTGTAATTTTAAAAATTTTTTTTCAATGGTTTCTGAAAACTCTTGTGGAAGGGTCAGTCCACATCCCAATTGGTCATAACAGACAGGTGGAGAACCTAAGCGTTAAAGGACTTTTGCTCTTTTAATGTAATGCAATGCTATTAAAACCCAAACTGATTTCCAGGAAATGTTTTAGAATGATGTCAGGCTCCCATTTAAGCATTTATTCCTGCAAAGTTGTCAGAAAAGGAGATCTAAATGAAATGATATTCGTGAAATTTTTGGCATTGTAATATATTTTTACCTTATTGCATTTTTTAAAACATTGTAACACAAATACTTTTGCACAAAGCAAAAACAATGCATAACATAAAACAATATTACAATCAATGGAACACAGAAAACAATATTAAAATCAATGGAACACAAAAACAATAATACAATCAGTGAAAGTCATAACATAGTAAATAATCTGGTATAATGAACGAAGCAATTAATGAGTCAAACTTTATTTTTTTCTTTTTGAAGGAGGAGTTCCTCCAATTCTGCTTTTGCAGTTGCAGCCCTCACCTGCAGTTCATTCATGATATTTGCATGCCTTATTTGTATGCAACCCAATTCCTTTTCAGTCTTCAGACGCACGCATAGCCAACTCTTCATCATACTTCATCAGTCTTCGGTAGCGCTCCCTTTTTAATGCTAACTCTGTTTTAGGGTAGCCTTTTTCCTTTCCCTCAATTGTTGATGATGGAGGAGCTGAAATAATTTCATTAATCGTTAGGAAAATTTACTCAGTGTCATAATTAGAATTATAAAATGTAAAACTGATTAGGTAATTTAATTTAAAGCTCATTGTGGGCTCTGAAATCAGGATATAAATTACTGAAAAAGATTATTTATTAATTGTGAAAATCTGTGATTTAATTGCCAAAGATTTTTTAAAAGTAAGGTATCCATTAATGTGATTATAGATATCTGAGGCCGTTAAATATTTTATGTTTAATTCATTCTGATCAGTTTATCTATTCATACAGATTCTAATTGTATTTATTTGCTGCCTTACAAAGGACTTAATTAAATAGAAAAATTTAGAAGATGCATTCCTTAAACCTCAATATTTTTATTGACAACATGAGGCTGTTTGAGAAGTTCTGGGGTTTGTTTGTGAAATCACATAGGTAATATAATCCAAAAATGGCCTAATATGGGGGTCATATTGGAACCACCTCGGATAGTCTGTTGCACTTAAATTGGAATGCCTGAAGATAATAGGTACATACTTGAGTACATACAAGAAACTAATATAGCTTCATATCACTTCAAAATCTCATATTTAATGTAAATGGAATAGAATGTTATTTTGAATCGTATTGGCAATCACTGTCAAGCCTGCAACATATTTACAAATGTATATTTATTTTGTTCAATCTAAAAAAATTAAATTGTCTTTGGCCTCCCTTTACAGACTAATTGCTTTTATTTTGGACTACAGTTATTAATAGATCCTCTGAAAATGGCCTGGATACTTTCAAAATGAGACATAGTAAGGCTCTATTGATTATAAGCCAACTATAGATTGTATTATTAATTTCACTATTAAAAACCAATATTTACACACCTTACACTAATTCTGATGTCCATATTCTAAATTGGCTTCATTAAATGTATAGGTGCAAAGAAATTCATACAAGAACTAGATTAATTGTGGAAAGGGTGTTAGGCATTAGGAAAAGGAGTTCAACATCCTTGATCCACAAAACTTGTTTGCTCAGAAAGTGTCATTGTGGCCTCCACTGTGCTGAACAATTTGAGCCTAATATTGCACAATGATCTTGTAGAAGATGATCATGTTAAAGATGAAGTGGTTCCAATGAACCATCTAACTGACTGCCAGAAGACGGTTTTGCTATGCGACAAGCATTTATTGATCAAATTTCCATTTTATTTGTGGGAAAAACATAATGCCTTAAAAGGTTTAATTTATTCAATTCATTTATATTTTCTAGCAATTAAAATATGTTGATGGATCATTAAATAATCATCAACTAAAGCATTCCTAAATTTGGATTGATTAACAGATAATGTTTGAGTGTAACTTAGTGAAATATTGTGTATTAGTTTGTTTATTGAGTTAGTAGTTTAGGCCAGTGAGTAGGAGCTAATGGACACCAACCTCAATACTGACTGCACCAGCCTAAAGGTCATGTATTGCAAGTTCATAGCTCAGTTTTTATAATTCTATCTCTTATATGTGCAAATCTAATCAAAGTCATCTCTTCACTGGAAACAACTCGTGATTTTTAGGGCAATAAATGCTACAGTCAGGGAGTCATAGGCTAAAATTAAAGGATAGTCCCTATTTGTGAGTGTTCCGCTGAATGGCTTAGGTTTTGAATAAGGCATAGTTATCATGAATAACCACTCTAGCTTCCATAAAATTAAGTATTTATCCATAAATGATAATATATACTCTCTTATTCATTATGTAATTTCATATTTGCTTGCTCATTGTCCCAAAAATATGTCTAATTTGTGCAGCTACAAAAATTTTGATCAGAAGTAATTTGTAATTAAAATATATTTTCACATATATTAGAATCACCCACCTTGATCTGATGATGTGTCACCCGAGTGGGTGTCCAGTATCTCCACCACCATCTCATTCATGTCTGCAATTATAAAAAAGTAAATAAATTATGACACTGATTACTTAACCTAACTTTATTTCTTTGTCTTCAAAGAAGACTGATTTAGTTGCTTGTTTATCTCGTTTCAAATTTTCTAGTTCAAAAAAATACTTGATAATGGTAGGTACATGATAGTCCATTGATTCTAGCCTTGTTTGCATTAGCAATAGGAGAAATATGACACTATAAAAGGATATAAATTTCAATTTACTTATTCGAGGTATCATAAAATATGGTTACGAATAAAAGTAAAAATGTAAGTATGAATAAATGGCATCTATATCCATCACTGAGACCTTTCTATTGTAAGCATGTATCTCACCTGTGGATATTGCCTCATCACCTTCACCAACATCGTCTGCTACGAAGTCTGCTTTTTCTATCAAATTAAAAAAGTCAGGTAAAAAGTATTTTTAGGTGACTTTCATGCTGAAAATTTTAGCGAAACAAATAAAAAGTTAATTAAAAAATAAAAATTTCATTTATCTCTTTTTATCTAATTATACAACACTAAAAAATTTACCTGCGATTTCTTCTGGAGTCATGTTGGAGGTGAATATTGTAGGGGCTGTTGCCATTAAATTGGGCACAATACAATGAACTTCCGGGTCAATTTCAGGGGATTTAGGAGGCCTGCCTCCCCCAGTTTTCATTTTATTTTGTTTTTCGGTGGTTAATGCACTCCTCTGATGCTGCTTTATGTTAGACCACCATTTCTTAAGTTGAGCTACCGTTCGCTGCAACATAATGATAACTTAATTTATTACTGCTCTGAAGGCCAATGAAAGTCATGACTTTTTCGTGCACTCACAGTTTACCGGCGAAACCAATTATCACAAATATATCCCATACCGTAGAATTATAAAATGTTACCGTACCTCCTGCGTAATGACACTCGACGTGTTGTACATCTGAGTTATTTTTCTCCAAGCATCTTCTTTTTCGCGAAGTGTCGCTCCATCTCCTTTTTTGTCCTCTATTTTCTTGTTTTTTCCTAGAATGTCCAGGAATACTTTTCTTTCCAGAACAGTATAGTGCCTGTATTTGGTCGATGTGGATGCCATAATTGAACTTCACTTCGCTCTACTCGAAATAACCGCCAACGATCATAATACTCTTTCGCCGCTTTGTGTTATGGCGCTGGTTGTCTAGTAAACAAATGTAACGACGTCGGTGATTGGTCGATTTCAATAAGCATTTGCTTGAGCATTTGCTTGACGAAGCTCGCCTTGTTTCAAATAAGGCGAGCTTGATCAAGACCAGCTTCGTCAAGGCGAGCTTATTTGTTGACTATGAAAGCGGCAACCAAATAAGCTCGCCTTGACCAATAAGGCGGTCTTCATGAAGACGGTCTCAAGTAAACAATCAAGACGCGACTATGAATACGGGCCCAAAACTTTTTTATGTGCCATCGTGCATTCATCCCAAATGATCAATTGACATTGCTGCAAAACCTTTGCCATTGCAGAGTTCTTCGAAATGTTGCAGGTTGGAGTTTCATTGCTTTGCATATTTAATGGCAATTTTAGTGCTGAATGGGCTGTTCGACCACCTTCAAGCAAAGTTGCTGCGATTCCCGACGAAGCGAGTGCAAGTGCAATTTTATTTTGTGAGCGAATTGTTGCTAATATGTGCAGTACGATTAGATCGGTAATTAGCTTGGTTTGTAGCATTTCGTGTTCTTCTACTTAAATTGCCTCGTATTATAGGAGGCATTATTAAAATATTGTGTCACATGCAATAACTTTTTTTTCATAGGTAGATAACAAAACGCTGCAAACAAAACAAAAGCACACTCAGTAGAGTATAACAGAAAATCCAAGAAAAACAACACCGGCAAAGGCGGCAAATCGACATTGACAGTTGTTTTTTTAATTTGTTTTTTTTTTAAATCTGATATGACTTGAAGTCAAATCCTTTAAAGCCATACCAATGTTTTATTTTTTTTGTCGCCTGCCGAAAGTAAAACAACAGAAATAATATCGCGAAGCCAACCAAGTTGTTATTATTATATTTTGTGACTATTCAATTTGGTCGGGTCCGCGATCACTTTTTTTTAGTTTCGGAACGCGACATTAAATCCTCCAACGACGTATTCTGTGCTCCAACGCACGCACGCACACTGTTTTGATAGATATGATTGAATTTGAACTTTGTATAGCGGTAAGAAAGTGCAAATTTACTTTTTGACGTTAGGAACACACCTACATTTCTTAGATAACAGTGAGTGCTTGTAATTTAATATGAACTTTACATAATAGCAATAAAGCTCAAATTGATTCTACGTTTTAGTTATGTGAAAAAGAAAAGGGCTGTTTTTAGGGTTTTCCCGGCAATTATTCGATTTTTTCTCGCCGTAAGAACCATCCTTGGACTTCAACGAACATTTAAAAAAAAGAATTGGCCAAATTGGTCCAGGCGTTGTTGAGTTATGCGCTTAGCAACACATTTTGCGATTCATTTTTATATATAAGATAAGTCTTGGATGAATATTTTTTATACTCATGCAGTTTCGAACTATTAAGATTACCATCATGCGATTGTTCAGAGAATTATGTGTGTTCTCCTTTGAACTTTGGCCAGTTATTGAAAGTTTTGTTTAGTAGATTGGTACGAAAATAGAGGTACGTGTACAAGTTAATAAGGAACCGCAATAACATAAAAGATTAATGAAATTATGCGTGGAATATTCATCTGCACGCTTGAAATCATGCCTTTATTACTTTTGAGTGAATTTTTTCAAGCATTTTTTATTTACTCTACCCATTATAACGATTATGTGGGGAACTAAGTTTGTTATAATTTTTCTACGAGATGATACCTTATTGACTTGAGAAAAAATATGCCATTGAATGATTAAGTTGTTTCAATGAAATAATGAACTTTGTAAGATTCATTAATTATAAAAAGGCATGTTATAATTTATCGATCTCACAGGTAAACAACTGAAATCTTTAAGTAACCGTAATCATGCTTTCAAATTAGTATTTTCGTTTTATTCATGCTAGATTTGCATCGTTTTAGTGTGTTATGAGATGGGAAATGCATGCGAAATATTGTGTCCCTGCAATTTCAGGAAGCTTAGACTCCACAAGAGATGGTAGCGCTGATCATCAATTTCTATTTCAGAGAAAAATCAGGGCACCGCCGAAGAGACCTCTTTGCTTAGGTTCCCTCACCTCGATCCGGGATCCCTGGGTTGGCCGATGCGACGGGAATCGCTCGGGTTCTCTGTTGGGATGCTGCGGAGGTCGAAAGGATTAACGACGGCGAACAACCTTGGGCTTCTACCTCGAAGGAGCTGGGAGGCCATATCTCTTCATTATACCCTCTCCGACTGTCCGTGCATTTAAGCAGTGACCGCTTCCTTGCCATTAGCCCATCCTCCCGGCGCATAGCCCTTTGCGGGACCGGGTTTAAGTCCGTGGGCCGGTAGTGGCCTGCTTCGTCCTTCTGGGATTTCGCGGTCGCCCTGCATAATTTGCGTTTGATTTAAAGGGTCTTCACTCGCATCGATCGTTGCACAGCTAGCTCTTGCGTCCCAAGTTTACCTTCGCCACATCTTACCGTGAATAACACAGCGTCACAGTTAAGGATGAATCATTTGGTCATTAACGTGGAAATCCTATCATTGTTAATAGTTTCCTAATGGAGTTAGGATCTTGGTATGTTCCTTTGGATATCGTACATTTGAGCGCAGTTATGTCTCCATTGTTGTCTTTACTCTAAACCTTTACCTTCTGAGAGTAAAGTGATTTTCGGCTTTTTTTGGATTCCTGCCGAAATAAGAGTGACCAATTTTTTAGTGATAAACAAGGGCATCATTATTTTTCAAATATTATAAAATTAGAGGGCGTTTTAAGCGTGACTTAATGTATCGATCTCATAGGAAAATAATAGAAATCTTTGAATAACCATATTTATGCTTTGAATGATGTCTTGTCCGTTTTTTATGCTGTAATAGCATCCTTTTAGTTTCTTATGAGATGGAAAATGCATGCAAAATATTGTGGGCCGACATTTTCAGAAAAACCTGAACCCGCAAGGGAAGTAACGCCGAGCAGTAAGCAAGCCAGAATTCGAAATTACCTGGCGAACAAAGTTTTCCGGATGTACAGTATCCTCTTCACTTCTCTGGTAACCTGAACTTGTTAATTAGTATTTTCGGTCCAGTTGCTTTTCCTTCCAGGCAATTTGGTAATTAACAAGGACGCGCTAGTTCTTCATACTGATCTCCATCCCAACGATCTACGCAGGTGATTTTGCTCGCTTGTGTCATGCTAATACTGTTTTCGAATAATTTTCGCTCGCATGTCTGCGTAGGGGAGATCTTGTGTACGATAAGTCCGTACGAAATTACTCGTCAGCTCGTTGCGAGTGACTGTTGTAATTAATGGTGTCGTGTTTTGCATATACACGGAGGAAGCTGTAGCGCTAACCCTATTCATTGAATTGGCCAATCAACGTGCGGCTATTGCACTTAATTGCCTTTCGCAGCTCGGCGAATTTGTTTTCGCGTTGGTGAGGTTTCTTCATACAAGGTACTGATTAGCATCCTTTTCTCTCCCTCCCCACGTATGCCCCAATGGTGTGATTGAAAGCCGTCGCCAGACGGTTGACAATCCCGAGGTAGCTTTTTTTATACGAAGCCTCTATCCCCCTGATTTTGATATCCCATTCATGCGTCGTCCTAAACATAGGCTGCTTATATCCGCATGGGTCTCCTTTTCTTTTGAATTTTCCTCTTTCATTTCCATCTTGGGAACACCGCGTATCTGAATCCGATAGACTAATCTGCTGTTCCCATTAAGCGATTTCAATGGAATCCTTTCGTCACCTTTTAATCAACGAGTGTTTCATTTAGTGCGCTTCCAATCCCTTTCATCTTCGTCGATGCCCTGTGGTGGCTAGTTTACGGAGCTCCCTGTAATTTCCTCCCGCTGTTCTACCAACAGCTGACAGTGAGAATGTCCCCAGTTTGAAAAGTAGTTATAACCCTCCACATGGAGCTTAAGGCTACTGGGGAGGGCATTTGAGGTTTGGCCCGATCTGTGAAGAGATCTTATCTCTTTGATCGTACCCTAAGGCTTACATGGCGGTTATATCGCTGGGGCAGCCAGAGGATGGAGCTTGGTTTTTCAGCCGTCATGTTAATTTAGGTCTCATCGAATAACTAAATTTAAACACTGACAAATATTTCTCGGGTTTGCATCCAGGTTAAAGCTTTTATATGAGCCGATGTTTCGGAAGACGACTTGTCTTCCATCCTCAAGGCTGTGTTACTTTATCGAAGTTCAATTTCACACTGAGCTGGATCGACCGTTTACCGAGGACAACAATACGGCTCAGGTGTCGCCTATCGTTAGCAAAATTTAGGGCCGGCTAAAGGTTGTGAGTGGGAAAATGAAGAGTGACAGGGAAGTGAATTTTTCGCCAGGATTAATGAACACTTTGGTTACCAGTCTTCCAATCACAGGCTTAAGGTCGGTGTATCGCCATGGCACACGGACCAATAATTGCCAATCGGACAATCTACAGCCAATCGGACGACACCTGAGCCGTATTGTTGTCCTCGGTAAACGATCGATCCAGCTCAGTGTGAAATTGAACTTCGATAAAGTAACACAGCCTTGAGGATGGAAGACAAGTCGTCTGCCGAAACGCCGGCTCGCATAAAAGCTTTAACCTGGATGCAAACCCGAGAAATATTTGTCAGAATTATTCGCCAGGAAAAAACTTAAATTTAAACACGGTTCCCACTCAACCGTGAAAACCTTAAGGCCGTGAATAAGCCGTGAATTTCGTCTACCTTGAAAAAAAAAAACCTGGAAATAGCCGTGAGATTCGTCGTAAAACCTTAAAAACCTCTGAAATTTGATTGTAGATCTACGATTGACAGAACAAAAGAAAATCGATGCTGTTAGAGCGTAGGTTTCCGCGGCGATGGTTTGATCTCTGCATTTCTCCAGGGTTTTCTTCCGCGTCAGATTGTTGGTTGACAACAGTTTCGCTGGCTATCCTGCCAGCGTCTTCAGGTCGAAGGTGTCGGCTGTTGGTTTCTTCCTCGCTTATATACTGTTGGCTGGATGGGAGCTGCACTGTGATTGGCTGTCTGACTGGGTGCTTCTCTCTGGTTGGCTCTCTCTTTGATCACTCTTTTCCAGGCGCTGTGAAGGAAGTATCCATCTTCTCTATTGAAATTCAAAGGTGTTTTTTGAATTTCTATTGCTTCCCTGATTTGTCTAGGGAAGTATAGGCACTCCTTAACTAATAGTTTCTTCTCGTCAAATTTAATGTCATGGCCGGGTTCCGACCATGCATGTTCGGCGATGGCAGAGAGTTGAAACTGCTTGTTCTTGGTCGCCCTCTGATGTTCTTTAATCCTCACATGCATGGAGCGGCAAGTTTCCCCTATGTAGGATTTTCCGCAGGAGCAGGGCACCTTGTATACCCCCTCATGCAGTTCTTGAGGAATGATATCCTATCCTGGCGAAACTGTTGTCAACCAACAATCTGACGTGGAAGAAAACCCTGGAGAAATGCAGAGATCAGAAAATCGATGCGTCGATCATCATTTCAAGGTCGGTCATGCGCAGACATTGTCCACGCATCTATCTGCACACGTATATTCGAAGTGCAATTATTGGTCCGTGTGCCATGACGACACACAGACCTTAAGCCTGTGATCGGAAGACTGGTAACCAAAGTGTTCATTAATCCTGGCGAAAAATTCACTTCGCTGTCACTCTCCGTTTTCCCACTCACAACCTTTAGCCGGCCCTAAATTTTGCTAACGATAGGCGACGTCATAAGAGATAGCACTTTCAACGCTGCGTTTGCATTCCCGGCGTTTATCGCGTTACATATGTATTTTTAGTTAACGTGCGGCCAGTGATTGTTATGTGATCAATATTTCTTCCTTAAATGGCTTATCAAAAGACCGTGAATTTGGCGAAATTTAGACCGTGAAAACCTGGAAAAAACCGTGAATTTTATGATTTAGTTAGAGTGGGAAAAAAACTGTTAAGCGATTTCCTGTTAAAAGTTAAGCCCTGTTTAAAACTACTATAGAAAATACTATTTTATAATTATTTGCAATAGTATTTTACCAATGAAGATATGTTTAAATCTTGAATCACCCCAGGCTATACCCAATCCCCAAACTGAACATTCTCCAATTTCCAGTGTGGGCTTTTCCTTATTTAACAATTTGTAACGCATTTTATCTTATCCCCTTCCCCGTACCCCCTGCCACACACCCTATGTATGACTTGCAGGGTAATTTTAAGATGAAGATGCCTCTCTCTGACTGTTTTTTGCAACACCACCCCGCTTAGTATTAGGTTCACCTAGATCCTTTGTTCCCGCCTAAATTGTTTTCGTCTGCCTCTGTTATATTTCATTTAGAAGATTCATACTCTCGACCTCCGCATCTAGCACTTCGTCGATCCTTTTACTCTCTCCCCATTTATAACTGCTTATACAGCATGTATTTAATTTTTATTGGATTTTTTATTTTCTATTTATACATTTTCTCATGAGAGTAATGTTCATACCGGGACAAATCTTAAAGAAAACCAGCTCGTTTTGATAAGAGTGAATTTTCATGATAGGCAACAGGATTTAGGTATGTATTCGGCACCCAGTATCTTATACGTTACATTTAAATGCCACGTTTCAATGAAACAATTTAAAATTATGTTTTTTCCGTTCAAGTGTGAAATAATATGTATTGAGTTTTTTGTTGCGTATGCAGTGTCGTATGTGATACGTGTGGTGAACATAATTTTTCAACGCTCTTTGTTTTTGCGGCGCTAATTGCAAATAATTTTACGCCAGACATCCCTACTTTCGAAATTAAATACAGTATAACTGTTTTCTCCCGTTTTATTCTCTTCTGCGCGTTGCTATTTTCCAATACATGTGGCATTTCGTGGAGGCGACAGTTGAGGTCATTTGCGCCATGAGGGAAGGGCATGGAAGGAAAGGTGGAGAGAAATCAGGCGTCGGCATTAGCCTACTCTTAACGAAAGGCACCAAGGGAACCTCGGCTAAACGTCCCATCCGACGGACGGGGTATTGCGGTTGAAATGCCTCCACACAGCATTTAAGCAGGGATCAGGTAGTCTCTGAAAATTCTCTGCCACTGCCAGGATTTGAACCCGAGCCCACGGGGTGGAAACACTCTAGCCACCGCATTAACCCGACGCCCTTCAAAAATTGAAGTCCCAGATGAATTACTCATTTTGTATTTTTTCGGATTGTGGTCATATGTGGCCTGGATTTGAACCCGAGCCCGTGGGGTGGGAAGCCAACACTCTAGCCATCACACCAACCCGATCCCTCCCAAGTCATAACATTGGATACCATCCGAAATGTGCTTTGTATCACTCGGACCCAATTCGTAAATCTGACGATGGGAATCCAACAAATTATCTTTCGTGTTGCGTCCTATTCTAGCTATGCGCATTTTTTTCACATTCCTCGCTACAATTCTTTTTTTTTGCTTGGATGCGAGGAAGGAGAGTAAGACGAATGTACCCTGGAGACACCTATTTTGGCCCGAAGTAACGGCCACCCTGGAGAACGGTGCCGCTCGGGGTAAAAAAATAAAGAAAAAAAAACAAATGAACGAGAAATAAAAAAAAAACGCGATGCAAGATTTAGCATTCGCGAAGGCGAACCCCTGGTGGTGTGCCCGCTAAGTAAATCCATCACTGCCTGCGGCTTTCCGTGGCTTTTCCCCGAGTAGTAGTGCACTCGCGCCCTACATTCAAGTCGACTGGTGCATTAAGCTTTCATGGTGCTCGGGCCCAAAGCCTTTCATGTGTCCTACAAAAGGGTGCATCCTACGCAACGTCATTTCCATACGCGCGAATATTTTTTTTTTCGCCATTGTCTCGACTTAACGCGCCGCGGCCTCAGGGCTTTTCTATCGCGCGACACTTCCCCACGTATCCTTCTGTGTGCATAACTACCTTCCAGTGTTATGCCACGTTCCACGCCTAGCGACTTAAAAAGCCCGTGCTTTCATAATCTAAGGCTTGTTGGTATATACCCGTAAGTACCCGTAAAGTATGAATACTCAGGTATTTTTGAGTTAAATGACGCTTATGAATCGTAATTGACCAACCATAAGTATTAACTCTTCATAACCCAGCGTTATTTCTGGGTAAATCAAATTTGAAGATTTGTCATGTAGAAAATATGAACATTTTCGGGTCATTCACAGCTATCAATATACAGCATAATTTTTTGACATTCCATTTTGCATAATAAATGAACGGTAGTTCATATCTATCATTTTTACGGCGGATAAGATCCAGTCCACACATTTTTAAATGATGTTTCTTCATGTTACTCATAAGCAACACTGGGTTTGAAAGGGTTAATCTGAGTATTTGTTGAATATTATGTTGGGGTATACACCAATAATTCCTGAATTCATGTATCTTTATGACTTACCCGGTAATAAAATTAACTTAATTTTTAAATAAATTTCTTCACAAGCGGTATAGCAATTTGTGCGCTTTTTTTTTAAGAACGGACTTTACTTCTGCAAAGTTGGATAGGAGCCATTTTGAATTAAACCTGTCGTTTAGGTAGGTGTTTTAAATATGCTTTCTGAATCTTAAACAAAAACTCTGACGAAGAAATATAATTTTACTGGTTTTAGGTATTTATCCAGGCCTAAAGTTTAATACCCAGATAGGGAACATTTATTTGTATTATACCCGCTGATATCCAATTCCGTCCCACAAATTCCTCTCTCAGAGAATTGCCATTTTTCAAATCTACGTAGATTCTGGATTTTTTTCCTGAAATTTGGGTTACCTCGAAAATGTTCATCCCCATTCAGACACCCGCGAGAATTTGCCTATCATCTTTCCTCTCAACGTGGCGTCACTGTGCCAGAGGCTGTGATTTCTATAGTTGCAGGTGCCGTAGACCCAGAAGGCTGAAAGGATGCTGCCCTTCCCGAAAAGAGGTTTTTAGCGTCTTCCCTCAATGACAGCCAGCGAGTGAAAAAATTGCTGAAATCTTATGCATAAAAGTCTCTGCGAATGACTTACGTCTCGAGTGTAAAAACGGCGTGCATTGTTGCCTGCTATTTTTTCTTTCTCCGGGTTTTGTCTGGGATGCCATGACTTCTTGTGCCAGGATTTCTCCTAATTTTTTTTTTCTTTTCATTCCCATCTCCACTCTTTGTTCCCAAACACGTACGTCATTGCAAATAGCAATGCTCATCCTGGTGGATATTTTTCTGGAAAGATTTGAGAACTTGGGCACAGCTTACGGTCGTCAAGTATGCTCATGTGTGTCTGCCTATCCAATCCCATTGGCGTCCTATATTTTGTTTGTCATCACATTTTTAATTGTCTTTTCACCTAGGCTACTGAACAGTCTTAGTTCGAGAGCAATGTTCAATTTTGTTCTCAGCTTTCTGAAAAATAAGCTTTTTTCTCTCGTTTAACTCCAGCCAGTGAGTAATAGGAACTATTTTAAAATTAATCAACTAGTATTTTTTTATTTAGGATGAATTCAGTTACTTTAAGGGAAGTAAAGCAGAGAAAATAAACTTTGAACCTTAAAAAATAAAAGTTCCATTTTAGTTCGGTTTACCAGCGTATAGAAAAAAACTTTGAAAGACCAAAAAATACAAAGTTGCCAGCAGAAATAGTGAAATGTGGGTAGAAAATGGTTCATAAATGAAAGAAGGGAATAAGAACATTTCAGTGATATTGTGGCTTGGTGATAGGAAAAGCAAAAGGGAATAGTGGGAGACAAAGTTAGAGCTAATATCGCAACGAACCAATTATCTTAAAAGGCCAATAATTTACCACAGAATAAAAGTTTTCGGAAGTCGCAGTCTTATTCATTTGTATTTTTAATTTTCTACTTTGGGTCTCGCCTGCATTGAAGGATCAAAATTGGGTGTCCTGATGTAGAGACCTGTTGGCATGGCTCTAATTCTGCAGTGACATCAAGTTGAAGAAGAAATTTGTAATGGGCCGTCTTTCAAAATTGGTGCTCTTATGGTGTTTATAATTTTATATGGCATATATATTTACCTATTTGTCAATAGCGTATATCTCCGTTCATTGGCTTGACGCTCGACGGCGTATTTTCCTCTTTCAGATTACTGCCTTTGTGCGCTCCGTCCTACTCTCGCGTCTTCACTTTTTTCTTGATAAGATAATGAATGTTTTAAAGTATGATTTCATTTTTAGTTCTTTTTTAATATTTTTAGATACCTTTGTTGCCTTAGGCCGTCTCCAAGGGAACAAGAATGAATATCGCTGAGAACAGCACGACTAGAATGACATTTACCTCTCCTCTAATCGAAATTTTCTCGTGCGGTGGCTCGGGTATTAATTCTCACGACATCTCTTTAATTTAAGAGATTGTGGAACGAATGTATTCCAGAAGACCCAGTTCTTTGGTATTTTATTGCCGTCTTATTTGCGTTCTTTATTCGAAAAAAAAGGAAGCTTCTTTCTTTAAATCTTAGACGTTACTCTGGTGAGTTGGCAGAGCGCGAGCAATATTGCACGAAATTCTTGAGCGGTGGTTGTGATTACAAAAATTGTCTCCTATTTTTTTTTAATTTAACGTGAATACGGTCGTTCCTCCCTACGGCTTGTTCTCATTACTTCCCGAGGGAGGCCTTTCGGGTTTTTTGGATACGCGACCGAAAATTCTCGTATCCGCCGAGGAACTTACTATTGGGAGCCAAGCGCCGTATCTGAGGGACGTTTTCGCGTGAGATTTAATATCTTCCTTTCTCGATCATTGCCGAGGCCTTTGTCCCTGTGCTCTAGCAACGATCAGTTTTCGAGAGCACCCTTTGTGTTTTGCGGGACGCGGTGAAAAATACCCATTCCATATCTCGGTTGGTGACTCGAAAAACAAATCGATAGTGTATTGTTCAGCTTTTGAAAACGTTCTCTTCTTTCGTGCGCTGCTGTTATTTGCGTTCGACAGCTACTTGTTTTTTTCTCTCTCTCTCTCTGTATGTTTGTTTCTGCACGACGCCCCATTCCGACTGCTGAAATCATTTTCTCCATTGTGAATCTGCATGTAAAGCGGGATTGATTGCATGACAAGGGTGGATGGGAGTTCACAGTTAAACGTCACCGCCCCCGAGGTAATTTATTGTTCTCCAGGTGTTCTTTGAATGTGGGTTTTTCAGACGATAGAAAAGGATTTATACACGTTATTTGGATCTTTTGTCGTTTTTTTAAGATAGTATTTTCTCCATTAATCCCGTTAGTATCTTCATGCCATTGTTTTTGGAAATGTGTGAACAAGTTCTTATTCTTATACTGCTATCTTTTCACTGTTCCTAAATCTCAAGCAGCAATCAAAACAATTCATACACAGTTGCGTTAGCGTCTGTAGGGGATTCCTCCCCTCTTCAGGACTAGACTAGTGATACAGACTATGACTTGGTTGTCATAGTAGAATTAGTTATACTTGTATTCCCCCTTGCGACGGAAAAGAAAATTATTTTTGCTTCAATACATGTGATATTGGGTAGTTAATTATGCATTCCCAGCACTGACAATACCTTTTCATGTATGTACTGAATGCTTCAAAAGGATTTAAACGTATAAAAACCTAATGTCTATTGTAAAATTGGCCAAATCCTTGACTATCCGAAACGTATACTATGCATTAGCGTATTTATATGTTAAACGTCCCCGACGATGACGTATCAGGTAAGGCTATTTATTTTACCTTGTAAGATTCTCTGCGCTGTTTCGTGAGACATGGTCCTGGTTTCGTTACATAGTGACATATTCAGGTTACATGATCGTATTCATTAACATCCATATTTCAAGTAACTTGATGAAGTCACTATGTGATAAAACCCGGGTCGCGTCTCATGGATCAGCTCTTTAAACCCTGTCAAGTTAAAGTTTTATTGTTTTCAATTGCGGACGGGTAATATAATTGGTGATTACTGTATTTACTTACGAGATGATTATAATTCTAAATTTGGAGATTTATTATCCTAATTGTAGCTTCATTTTTTTCTCCCGTGTCTCTTCTTTTAAAACGATAGCTAAGCAAATATAGTGGAGACATGAAACTTGGCTTATTTTACCACTCTCTGTGTACAATGACAAGACATCCTCTGCGAAATGGGGAAAGTCGCAGATTTTTTGCGTAAAATTTCGGAATTTGCCATTAGTCATCCTTGTAGTCTCTCTGCAGTTTGTTCCACATAATGGGATGAGGTTTTTGCTTCCACATCATAGCATTCGTGTTGTTTTATTCGCTTGAACCAATTTCTCAGCTGTGACGGGATATGAGTGATGAGCCGCTATTTTCGTGTAATGGCCTCCCACAGAATAAAATTGCATAGAGAATGTACAGCCATGACTAGGCATTGGTCAGCATTCATCAATCAAATAGAAAAACGTTTCAGTGCACCAAAATTTTGATCTCGGTATATTATGAAAGGCTGACGAAGCCATCGCCTGAAGCCTTGGTTGAACACAGTTATTCATTTCGGACAATTTTTCATTGATGGAGTAAAGCCATATAGGCGAATTAAAATCTTCATAAAATGCGTAGAAATTCTCTTAGTTAAAACCTGATTTAGGTTTAACATTTCTTAGAATCTGATAATTTTAACACTCTTAATTGCTTACGTTCATTTAAGAAATTCATTTATGCAAATGGCTATTAAATTTGTAAGTACTCTGGCTCATCGAAGTACAAAGTCAAAATATAGTTTAAAATGCACAAACTTTACTTTCACTCCCATAAATTTGACATGAATTTCTTTAAACTTCATTTTCGTTAAGATGTGTCCAGAGACGGTGAATAGAAACAAATTTTTCAATACCAATGCGTGTAATCCTTCCCTCAATCGACTATCATTGAAGTTATCCTGATCCTAGTTGTCGCTTGCGAAATAATGTAGTCCAAATCATAAGTGTATTTTGGAAAACATAAAAATTGCTCGGAACCAATAGGGTGGAAGGTCGAACACAGGTAGCTAAGCATTGGCGTCTGTAACGTAAGACGATTAATTTTCATAACCTTTTTTATTTACTTCAATTCTCTCCACAATACTCCACAAAACCCTCTCCTTTTCACATCCCTCTCAACAATCCCCTCACCCAAACAAACCCTTCACAACCAAAATAACAACTTAAAAAAATCAGACGTTACACTACTCTTGTGTTCCACCTTCCCAAATTTCATCTATCAGAGCCCTTATTAGCCTCACATCTCAAGTTTAAACTATTGGGAATCTTGAAAACTCCGTGTGCTTGTTCGCCGGCTTTAAAAATTTGATAGCAGTGACGTTCAGGCGTAATTTTTCGGCGTGCGGCGAGCGCCGGCGTTCACGCTAATGTTCGTGAAATGTTCTCGGGATCGCCACTGGGTCAGGAACTGCATAACTTCCGACGTTTCGGAGGGAGGCAGTTCATCATCTTGAGAAAGGCCACTTCCTCTGCCTTCGAGAGGAGCGACCCCAGTTGCATTAAAATGACTATACAACCAACAGCTTTACAATGCAACCTAGGATCTTGAAAAAAATGAGCATGATACAAAAAAAATAAAATGAGGATGTAAGCAGGCCTATATTATAATACTCTCCGACAATGGAACTAAAGTAATTTATCCTCAATAATCAACCAGAGTAAAACATGCAATACGTTCATTCCCTAAACTGCCAGCTATAGAACTGGTGGTATTTATAATTAGTCACTAACGGTTAAAAATTGAGTTATAAGAATGAGAAGTGGATAACCAAGATTTGCATCAAGTATGCAATACCGAGTTTTTTTTGGGAGATTTACGATCTTATGTAGATGTAGACCAGTTGTAGATGTATTTTCTGCAGGCTCTGCGTCGGCGCCTAGATTAGCATTCGATGCTGGTGACACAGTGGCGTCCATCTCTAGGTAGGGTGTATGTAAATTGTAAACGTCCAACATAAATTGAGTCTGTGTACATCCTACTTCATCATACGCATTTGAACGTGTGACATGCAAGCTTGAAAAGGTTGCCGACCTCTTCTCCGTCGAAAATTCCAGCATCACTCGCCGTCCTGTGTCCGGCATTGCCTAAATCGCGGAACTGACCTCCGCCGCGCGGGTCGCGTGACGGGTGCTGTAAGATAAGCTACCGGTTACCCCTGGTATCGAAAATGGAATCCGAAGGGTCGAACATCCCCGACCTATGTTCCATCTTATTTTTCAGTCGCGTTGGTTATCCCCGCTTTGCTGGATTCTAAATCCTCGTATCGTCTTATCCTCCCGCCTATCCGAAACATGTAGAAACGTTGTGTAAGGGCAGTAATTTACGATATGGTCCACCTTTAGTCCGTTATCTGTAATTAAAAGTTTATCATTGTCTTTACAGTGATATTTCTTCGTTGAGGTGACGAGCTGAATTTTTCCGGCAACGCTGTAATGTTAACCATGCAATATAATGCAACTGTGTAGTGATATTATCGGTCAGCTAGAAATATGTTCAAAAAAGGGTAAATAAGGTCGTAGTAATTATATGTAATGGTAAAATACATGTGGTGCATTCGTGAGATCCGTTAAGGCCGTTTTACAGGAGTCACGTAATCGCGTAGGTTAGAACTGCATTAAATTCTCTTAAATGCCGAGCAATTGCGCGAATGAACGAACGAAATTAGAACATGGGTTATTATGCCATCCTACGTCGATGCATTCCCACTTGCACTCTAGCGCTGTGCTCGACGCAATTTTGGCTGCACCTTCTTGGCCTTCCGTGACTGTGCTTAGAAAACTTACGCGAACGACTGTGTGACTTATCTCTAGTACCCCATTCATAATGCATAAATTATATGTTGTATTTTAGTATTTCCTGTAATTCAACGCCATGGCTCTTTTTTTAATGATATAATATCTTGTTTTGCATGATTTATAAATATATTGTGGGCTACATTCAGGTTTTAACATTGATTTTGTGCGATTTTAACTGATTTTTTAAACTAAATCCTTCAATCTCATAATTAGGCTGTGGGGCGATGGTATTACGGCTAATACTAGCCAGACATTTAAAAAATGAAAATTAGAATCCAACGAGGAAATTGGTAGTTCTTAAAGTTTTCGTCATGTAATTTTCTCGAAAAAAAGCGATAAAGAGAGGATTCTTAACCCTTCCGTGACTGTGCCAAGAAAACACGGGAACGACTTTGTGGGGTATCTCATGTTCCCGATTTATAATTCGCAAATAATGTGTTGTACTTAAGTCTTTTCTGTAATTCAATACCATGTATCTCTTTTTCAACGATATAATACCTTGTTTTGTATAATTTATAAGTACATTGTGGGCTACATTTAGGTTTTAACATTCATTTTGCGCGAAATGGGAAGAATCTTTCATTTGCTATCGTAAGTGTACATTGACTAACATGCTTTGAAAAAAAGTACGTAAGAGTGAGAAAGCACAGAAGATGAAAGTACCAAAGGAGCCATCATGTAGAATATTGGTGTTATTGAAGTTAAATATAATATAATCTATGGCATTCAACTTTTATCCCTGCAACAATACACGCTTATTTTATTCCCGCCAACAGTTGTGCGGGGTAACTAAATTACCCCACCAATGAAAATTGAAGTTTTAAAAAATGAGTTAAATGTTTAAAAAAATCATTCGTCGTCTAAGTAACTACAAAGTGGTTGGGCTCAAATACAAAAAATATCAAAGCGACAAAATAAAAAATAATACCACATTCACATAATTTGGGGTAACTGAGTTACATCGCACAATCACGGAAAGTTTAAGGCCGTTTTTTTTACGGGGCACGCAATTGCTTGGGTTAGAGCTGCATTAATGCTTCATCATGGCGTGCATATGTGCGAATTCCTCCGCTTTACACGACGCAATTTTGACTGCGCCTTCGTACGCACGTAAGGTTGTGCAATTACGTTCCCCGTGTAAAAAGGCCTTTGGAACATGTAACTGATGTCCACACCCGATGCGTAACCTGAAAGCGCAACCTTCAAAATCAGTCCTCGTTCATGGGGACAGGGGCAGGTTCTCTCCGCATCTTTTCCTCGCCCGCCTCCGGACCCCCTGCGGCGCCAAACCCACTCGCTCTCTCTGAGGGTGCAATCGCAAATTTAATCGCGCGCCGCCAAATTGCCGCAATCCGTCGGATTGGGCGATATTGCCCCGCGCCCGTGCACGCGTGCGCTGAGTGATTAATCAGCGTGCAGGCACGTCCTGTGTGCGCCAGGGCCACGAGAGGCCCCCCCCGACGCTGAGCCGCGTGTGTCCAACTCAGCCGACCCCTTTCCTATTCATACGTATGTGCCAGGACCCCTCTGGAAACGCACTACTGTGTGTTTGACGTACGCGTACGCATAAGGGGAAAGTATGCGGAAATTGTGCTGGGCTAGTCGTTTTTAGAAGCCTTGCCGGAATCGGTGACGATTTGGTGACTTCCATGCGTGTCAGGAAGTAGGTGGGGGAGATGTGGATTAATAATGGCAAAGCCCAATAATTTTATGTATTATTCATATACATATTTACCTAACAAAACAAAAAAGCAGGAGCAAGGAAGCAGGAGCTTCTTTGTTATGTTCCCTTTCCACTCCATCTCTCCTGAAACGTCATATTAAGGCTATACTTTTTGCTTGGCAGGGCATATTTTAGGAACAGGTAAAAGTAACGTGCTCAAGGGAATACTCAAACCTTTGAATAGGGTATTTGCTTGGCGTATCACTCCTAGAAAGGGGCTCGGTTTTTAATTCTTACCATCTTTTACACGACTTGACCCTTTGAAGTAGAGTGATGACGCTTACTTTTCTACCCATTTGCTCAACGCTATTGAATAATTATTTTATATGCTGTTATAAATACGAGGAATCAAGCTATCTCCCACGAGAGAGTTCTAATTTATGCGATAACAAAAATACCAAGCTCCACTCATTACATGCGGAGGACGGTGCCTTGCTTTTGTAACTTCTAACATAACCTGACGAAATAGCGGATAATTATCAGAAATCCTTATTGGGTTGTCAATCGGATGAGTTGACCTATCTCCTACGTCTAGGCAGCTCACTCCGCTGCCTGAAGAATATCCCCACCCAGAAGAAGGTAGTGGAGTGAGCAGACGAAGTGTTGGAGGTGGAGCCATTCACCCGGTTGACACCTCAAGAAGAATTTCTGCATAATATCCACTGGTAAAACTTCAAATCTTACCCCTCCTGACTTCCTTCATTCGCACAAGTGTACTCATGCACTTAAGAAACTTTGAACGCATCTGCCTCCGCAGAATTGTTTGAATTGACCTATATCGGGCACTCAAAATTTATAATTTGTCTGTAAATTAATAAGTGCGATGATGTTCTATTTTGTATGGTTTACCACTTACTCGCTCAGTGATTCAACCCAAAGGTTGCTGTGAGAGAAGTGAAGGAAGAGCTCACCACGGGCTAATCCTAAGAAGGGACTAATTTATAGTCATTCAACGTAGTGGGCCAGATCCTTTCCATGGGTGTCCTATCCTTGCGACATTTTTGTCAGGAGTGCCTCCCGGGACAGTAGTGATCAGTATTATACTCTCTATCCGGTATGCAACCAGGCATCCCTAAGTTACCGCAATGAAATGAAAATATTGTAAGCAAGGCTATTGTAATAACTTGCATACGCTAGGGATATAAAATATTTAGACCTGAGAGTACTCATTTTTGGTAATTATAAGAGAAACATAACCTCGCGCATTACATGTAGAGAACGGTGACCCGCTTTCGACGTAGTTTTCGAGGACGAAACCTGAGGAAAAAGCGGGCACTTCCTGCATTCGCGCGCGTATATATGTATATATACATACATACTTTCGCCTCTTGCGAACACATCTGTCCCCGCTGCGTTCGTGACGTTCGGTTGTGTATGGCGCAATTTTTTTTCATCGCGACTGGGGGGCCCCCCACCCCTCCCTCGAGGTTGGTGGTGTGGGGTGGGGGGGCGAGACCACACCAGTCCTCTTTCTCCCCACCCTCGCCCCCTCCCCTCCTCCGCCCACCCTCAGTCCGTTCTCTTTAATGAGGATATCCTGGATCCCAAGTGATGATCCTCGCGCTGCCCCCTCATTGGCCAGCGCTGGATTTCATGCTTTTTCTCTCCTCCTCCTTCCCCGGCCACTTCGCGGGCCTCCCCACCCCCGCATAGGGCGGAGGGGGGGGGGGAGGAACTGTCGGGGGCCCACGCCCAACTCCACCCCCTACGACGTCAAAAACTCATCTTTCTACTCCCTCCGTCTACTCACCCAGTCCCTCCCCACGTGCCCCAAATGTGATTCAACCTCCTCCTCGAGCCTTCATTCTTCGCCTCCTCTTCTTCTCTCCTAACACAGAACAACCCTCCTCCGCTCTCTGCTAGGCCTTCTTTTTCTTCCTGCCTTACTTATCCTTTCTTTGTCGCTAATCTAATCTCCTTTTCCCGCCCCCCTTCAGCTCGTCCTCTTTGCCTCGTGCCCTCTTTTATTTCCTTCTGCTCTCTCTTCTTCCTCGGAAATTTTTATCTCGTCAGGCCTCCAATTTCGTCCGGGACGTCTCCCTCCTCCTCTTTGTCGTCCCTTCCCTATCTCCCAGCGGTCATTATCTCTTCTAATTTCGTTGTTACTAATTAATAAATAATCATTATTTATTCACGTCCGTCTTTTTTATGCTCGTTCTGTCGTGGAGTCTTGCGTCAGAAGTGAGGGCAAACGTTGTGCGTACAATAAAAGTCGCTTATAACGAATTTCAGGGAATCATCGTGCGAAACTAAACGAAATATGTGGCGAAGCTTGCATATTACGAAATCCCATTTTGCTCTGGATGGGATTTCGTTATATGCGATTTTGTTATAAACGGGATTTCGTTATATCCATGATAAAGGATTTTGCTATGTACACGACAGGATAGCCCTCTAATATTCCGTAAATCCTCTTTATTCCAGCAGAAGGTCCATAGCAATAATTCACCTGCGGGACTGACCATCGGTCGTCCCCACGAGAGCGACATTAACCGCTTCTTATTTTCGCCGTCTCTCTATGCCTACTTCTGAGGGGAAGATCGGAAACTCATAATATATCTGGAACAAACAAAGTCATTCGCTCTTTCTCAGAAAGTTAATATGTCTACTGTCCATATCAGGTTGTTCTCTCATTCCTGGTCCGCCGTTTCACGATTGGGCCAAGATATCTAGATTTTCTGAAAATGACGTGTTTTTGGAATGTACTGCCATAGACGTTTGGGATGTGTTTATAGAAGAGAATGGAGAATTTTGACGAAGGGAAAGAGCGAGGAGAACATGTTCCATAAGGTCTGTGAAGAGAGACTTCCAAAGGAGATTGTGGATGCTGTCGGGTAGTTAGGGGAGGTTTTCATGATGCTCAATTTCAACTGTGTGATTAAAAATATTTGCATGAAATATCTTGTAGAACTGTAATGTACTTATATTAGGTAATTTAAGGCTTATATTTGTTGTATAAACAACCCATGTAGCAGTACCAGATAAGCCCAGCACAAGCCCATGCTCTGGATATGGGCAACCTACCCAGGCGGGACTCGAACCTTCGGTTTTGAAAGCTATTACTTTTCCACGCCGCCACCGAGGCCAGAAAATTACTCAGGAATAATGAAATTTCGCGCTATAAATTTTCTAAATGAAAAAATTGAACTTTCTGTTTGCAAATTCTTGAAAATTCTTGTAAGATATTCGTTATTTGTATGATCACCATGCTTTTTAATGTAATAATAATTTGTAGCATCCACAGATCCCTCATGTGAAAGCAACTTCTTGGAATATTTAGACTGAAGTGAAGGATGTTTGAAATCGTTTCAGACTCGATGTGGTTTCCATGTCCATAATCAAATATAAGCAACAAATGGTAATTTCAACCTTTAAAGTTATAATTAAACGTCATTCCGTGTATCGTAAAACTTCTTAAAAATGCCATATTTTCGAAACTATGGTTGGTAGTGGAGGTGTTGTAGAAAGCAATTTTCGAGGGAAGAATGATATAGGTAAGAATGTAATGGGAATAATGTAGAATTAATCCCGCCAGTGCGGCTCTAGGGGTCATAGGAACGCGCAAGCCTTTCCACCGCGACAAGGTTGTAGCCCAAGGGAAAGGAATAATATAGGTAAGCAGGGAAAGGGGAGGAAGAGTATAGGATATATAGAATGCAAGGGATGAGGGATTAGTGAGAATTTCAATTTGGGTTGGGGAGACAGGCGGAATGACTGAAAAATTCTCAATGTAAATGTACCTTGTCCGGAATGGCTTTAAATATAATTAATTGTTTAGAATCGCGTAGACATGGCGAGACGACCCCAAAACGTTGCCATAAACCAGCAATATTCTTCGTCCTCTCTCAGCAGTCTCTGGACTTTTCCATCTCGCACCGTGATGGTATCATCACTCTTTCCTTCTTACCCTCCGCGACCTCTCCGCCCCTGCCCTCCGAAACTCGTATAACTTCTCCCATTTAGGGAGCTATTCTTCCTTCCGTCCCTAAGGAGACTATGCTATGACGGGGCACAAAACCACTAGACGCTCACACACCCCCCTCGCAAGTTTCAGGTCGCATCCGGCTCCAGCCCTCTTCGCGAATCTTCAGAAAGTATTTTGGGGTGAATAAGATGGGAGTAAGACCGAGAATGAAGGTCCTGGCTTTTTGACCGTGTTGTCGACTGATGGTCGTGGCCTTTTGCTGTCGTTTGCTACCTCGAATATTCTCACGGAACTCCTAAACGAAGCTCCCTTACATTCAATTCTATTTGTTGTGCATTGGTTTTTATTTCGCGGCGCAATGTCGATGGTGATTCGCGGGTTGATTGGTCACTAGAAGCAGTAGCGGTTCCAGTGGGGCTTGAGGGCGATATTATTAAGGAAAGATGGATGCATTATTTCCCGCACAAGCTGCACCCTTCGCATTAAATGTTTTTTTTCTTTCTGTAGTTAAAACGTAGTTTTTTCCTGACTTTCCCTCTTATCAATCTCTTCTCTTAAAATATAATTACTCTTTGGGGTATCCAATTTACTCTTGATGAAATGGTAATTTTGTTCAGTTGTCGAATATAATCAGGATAGCATACCCTGAAAACCGTGGAGTTCACGAGTACCTCTGTGCGACCTGGCACCGATCCTATATGCCGCTATTGAACACCCGTCCACCTATCCCCTCCCCTTGTCCCTATCCTGGATCCGCAAAGGCATTAATTTAATTTATAAACGGTCTAGTAACGAGGAGACGTCGTATTTCTCTGTGGCTCCAAAACAAAGAATTTAAATTCCCTAGTGTACTATTCCTAAAGGAACAACATTTTTGAAATTCGCAATTTTGGGGAATCAAAATCCGAAACGGATAATTAATGTAACGTAAGTAGAAAATAAGAATACAGTTGTGCAAAACCCACTTGATGATTTTGAGAAAAGATATTGTAAAGGGGGTAATTCAGGAGAAATAATGACGTATTTTAACTACAGGAAGAGAAAAAACTTTTAATGGGAAGAGGATAGCCCATGCGGGAAATAATAGGTACACAAATATTTACTTAGAATATTGAATCTCGTGGTTCATTAATTCCTCCTTAATAATACCATGAGAGAGAGAGAGAAAAAACTAACGTGAATGTTAAAAATTGAAAAAGAGTGTAACATGAAAGGCATAACTGTGGACGCGGGGAAAAGGCGGTTGTGGGGCTGAAGGACCAGTAATGATTTTTCCGAAACACAAAAGGAATCAACGTTGTTAAACTGACAATGAGAGGGAAAAACAGCGGGGAGTCAGGCGGTGGCGTATTAGGAAAGGGTTCCCCAGGGGCCCCCGCCACCCCTCATCGCCCAAGATTTTTTAATCAAATCGCCACCCCGGCGGAGGTTTCCCCATTAAGCCTCCCCAGACTTGACTTCCCCAAACAATAGCCAGGAACCCTCCTGACAGCCCAAGCTCGACTCCCCAATCCAAAAACCCCACCACAGCGGTGGTGCCACCGGGAATTATTTCGTCCGATTCCCTCGAAATGCATCGAGCCAAGAGTGGCATCATTTGGCACCACAATCCACAGATTGTCGTCCTGACCGTGAAATCCGAGTGAGAAGAGAGGCAGAAACATGCAATCATCTTGGTTACATAGGCTTATGAGAAACGTTCCTTATTTGATCGGCACGAATTTAAATATTCCGAATAAAAAAGCAGGATAAAATACAGTATTGATGGTGTTTGTATCAGGGTAATTGATTACCGACGCATATATCATGATGTCAGCGGAGAAATCAAGGGTAGAGGCCAAGGAGACTCCATTAAAGGAAGACCAAGGATATGGCGGTTAGGCGTTATAAGCGTATGTTGCCGTTTCGCGCGTAATTTATTCGGTGGCGCCCCAAGGCGGCGGTATATCGTCCTGTGCGACTTCCAGAAGCAACAAGTAAGAAATCAGGAGAGATGAGAACTCACCAGGAAACCTTAAGAAGAAGAGGGAACAGCAACCTAATTGGCTATATCTTGGGACATGATGGCCTGATGAATGCAATAGCGGACCAATAGGTCCAAGCGGACCAATGGCGTACCCAGGATCAAAACTTTTGGGGGGGGGTTCAAGCTGTGGTCGTTCCATGTAATATTTTAGCGCAGAAAAGGCTAATGAAACCAAAATTAAAAAAAAAAGATAACAGCGCTTTATTAGTTAAAAAAATAATGATATTCATTTCAATTCCATGTCTAATACTAATATAATTTTTCTTCAAAAGAAAATATTTTTAAACTTACGTTTGGAAATAAAATAATTTTCGCTACTTGGGGGGAGGGGCAGCTGCCCCCTCCTGCCAACCCCCCCCCCCTGGGTCCGCTCATGAATCGGACGGCAAGATAGCACAAGGAAAACTCGAACAATAATATGAAACAAATGAAGAATAATGTATTGCAGATGAATTTAAAAGGGGATAAAAGATAATTTGTGTTGGTCTTTTTAATTTATGCTCATTTTTACTGTAGTTCATGTATTTGGGAGCACCTGTTTGGACTGAGTAAATCATTGCTGGCGATTCAAAACAATTTTTATCAAAGGTTTTCTACATGTTTAGGTATGAGTAAGAGAGAAAGATCATTTGAGAATAAGAAGTAGGCCCTCTTTCGGGATTAGCTCACCCATCAGAACTCATTGAGCATTTCCTCTGCTTACTCCAAACGACGCGCGGTCCCAGAAATGTGCGCAATTGCGAAGCCTTCAAACGACTCGACCAACCAGAGTGCGAAAGGATCCAACCCGACTCTCGTAAAAGCGAACGAACCGAATTATCCGTGCCCTCTTTCTTCAAATCCGATATTTTCCTCGTCCACTTTCGTCTCGTTTCTGTGGAATCTTAAAATCCCTTCAATCGAATCGTCTTTTGTTCCTTATGTCTTTTCCTTCGCTGGATTATCTTTTCCTTTAACTGAGGAAGCATCGGTATTGAATGGTTAAAGGATCCACGTTTGTGCTGCTGTTCGTAAAAATTGAGCACATCGACCTAGCAAATAACGAAGAATCAGAAAATTCAGTGTATTGTAAATAATGAAGATTTCAATTTTTTATTACTGAATTTTTTTATGATTTTAGTTTTAAACTTTTTGCAACTGTAATGGGTTTCATTAGAAATATCCAGTGCTATTTGAAAGTCCGTGTAAACATTCATACATGATTCTCCGAGAATGTGTGTTTAGGTCCTAATTGAAAATTTTTGGTTTAGAAAACTGTTGCGTCATTGTTTTTTTTGTTTTGTTGGAGTTAGTTCAACTCATGTTTTCCCCTCTTGGCTCCTGATAATTTCGGGAGAAAGTGTTGTAAATCATCATTTTAGAAATTTTGTCTCCGTTTACGAAATATTTCGACATCACAATAATACCTCATTTTTGGTCCTCTTAATTTTAGTATTTATTTAGTTACGATTGCGAGAAGAATGTTTCTTCCATGTTTATGCGGATATTCGGTGAAAATTTAGTGCGGTCCCGGTCCGCGGTTTTCCCGTTTTTCAATTCTCAATATTTTTATAAACTAAACGTAAATGTCTGTGCATTGCCGAATTTCTGGGACTTCTCGAGGTTGATTTTTAAATAATAAATATTAAAAACTTGAGGATAAAGTGAAAAAACACTTATTTCTGGTTAAAGGAAAACCAAACGTATGATTCACTAACTTTTTATTTTGGCAGACCCAAGTTTCATGCCAATAGGTATACTAGTGTTCAAGATAGAAAATATTCTTCCCCTACACAGGATAGAACGTAAGAATATGGAAACGTAGGAGTATGGAATGGTACGTAGAAGAGAGTGAGGTAGTAATTGGCATTGCTAAAGTTGAGAAATTTTAAATTTAATGCGGGATTATTCGTAGGTTTTATCTCCTTACTATCATCTTTGACGCACAAAAATTCCACTTGCTTGTCCTCAGTTCTCCGTTCATGAAATTTCTAATCCATTCTACGATCCAGCCACCTCAAGTCGCGCATGTTCATGGTTAAACTTTTGGCGCTCAAGGCGAGCTCAATTTTATCCCTTTAAACCCATTCCCCGGATTCCCCAGGCCTTCTCCGATATCTTTGCCTCTCGCTAACCCGGCTCAAACACAACCCAACCAACCTCCCTCCGCTACACCCCATCGGCACTCGCTCTATAATCCCCTTCCCTATTGTCCTTTTGTGCTCTCCTTCCGCGGTTTTCGCAGGTTTATCCCACACCTCCCCCTTCCTCCACAATCCCCTTCCTCCACAATCCCCTTCCTCCTTGGGGGTTATCCCTTGGGAAAGGAGGGGTTTTAAGGGTGTTTCCTACAACGATGGCCTTGTCTTTTCCTCGTGGTTCAGCCCATCTTTATTCTCGGCGAGCAGTTCGATGGCAGCGTATTCTCTCCGAGTTTCCATGCAGGCTTCCGTAGAGATTTTTACTGCAGGCAGTGAGTCTTAAGGCCGTTTTACACGGTAAACGGAATTGCGCAGTCTGACGTACGTGTGAAGGCGCAATCAAAATTGCGTCGTGTAAAGCGGTGAATTGCTAGAACACATGCGAGAATGCGTGGATGCGAGACGGCAAAATAGCCCCTGTTCTAATTTCGTTCATGCATTCGCGCAATTCCAACGCCATTTTAGAAATTAATGCAGCTCTAACCTGCGCAATTCCTTGTACCGTGTAAAACGGCCTTTACGGGTTTCCTACCGCGTTATCCATTTTAAAATAATATTTCACCAACTTTCCACTTGGGTTCCGCAAATCCACTGAAGTGCCGATGCAGAATTTGGTCTTCCATATTACGTAGTGAGAAGCAAGAGTGTAAGTGACAACAATTAAAATTTAGGATTTAATCTAGAGTAAAATATATTTCATAGTAAATATTTAGAAAGCAAAATGTAAGTAAAACTCATAAATAAAAATAATATTTCTTTAAAACATTTCTTTAATTTACCGTATGACTTCAAAACGGTGTTGCACCAAAGTTCTCTTTTGCCACTTACATCCCTTTGTTTTTCACTGCCTCATACACATCCTCGCGCCCAGCACACCTCCACAAAAAGGCGCCAAATAGGGTGAGTTTATGAAAGACCAAGTTCTACATTGGTATTTCAGTGAACCTGAGGAAGCCAACTGGAACGTAGGTGAAATATTGTCCAAAAATGGATTAACGCGGAAGGAGACCCGGAAGAATCATTGCCTACAGAGACTCCTCCGTGACTCTCAGTTCTGTCGATTTTTCGGATATTTTTTTCTTACCTGGTGCTGGGTGAAATTTTCTTATATTTGTATACATCCATCTTTATATTAGATCCTTATCGGCAGGTTTTCGCGGATTTTTCACGATACCCTTCTTGTGTAGGCGTTTTCGTGCTGTGATTTTTTCCAATATGGACGAAAGTCATTATCCTTAGATTTTTCACACGTTTTTTCACATTTTTTTACTCTTGGTAAATGTAAAATTGTTCAATTTACATTTTTTTTAGTTTTGAAAGCATGTTTCTACGTCTTTTTTATAATTTGGCTTAATTTAATTTCAAGAGTAACTTTACAATGTTTTCCTCTGCAAATATTTAATGCAAGACGAGGGGTTAGATGAAAGACGGGACTTTCTAGTCCCAATCTCGCTTCATAAAGACGAAATATAATTACTATTTTTATAGACTGTACGTCTTTTCCTCGTGGTTCAACCCATCTTTTTTCAAGGTTTTCTTCACTTCTCTCCTCTCTTCCTCTCGCATCGTCCCACTTTTACCTTTCCTTTACTTCTCGCTTCAATTTTTTCTCTCTCTTTCTCTGGGAGTGTATCGCGAGTGACAGCTCTAAGTTTAGGGGATAAAGCGACGAGGGTTTGGCACTGGGGTCCGGTTTGCCATCGAGTCAAGGAGTCTCACAGTGCTCCTTATCTTCAGGAATGGTCCTGAAGGGAGCAATGTACACTTCTCTCATTGTCTTGCTCGCCACTTTCACGTGGCGCATTGTGTGATGGTATCCAACTTTGAGGGTGTAAGGCCGAGGGTATGCTGGATTACTGAGTGGAATTGGACGTTATATAGTGTAAATAACTCCGGAAAATTCTTTCACTAGGGATTTTAAATGTGATAAATTAAAATCAACATAAAATGATATTAGCTATGAATCGCAATCATGTATACAAAAGAATGTATGCAATCCTCACTCATTAATGCCAAGCGAAGGTAGAATTAATTGCATTGATAAATTTAGATTTTAACCCAGTCTATTTACATCGGCAGGATCTAATAAGAGATATATGGTACTGGTACATAGATGAGAGTGAGGTAGTGTTGGCATGCTGGAGTTCAAGGAGTTTTAATTTTAAGGTGAGAATATTCAAAGGTTTTCACTTCTTTTCGTTCTTGGCCCGCAAGAATTTCGCATTCTTTTTCCCATGTCTTCGTAAATAAATTTTCTGATCCATTTTACGATCTTATCTCAGTTCCACCTACCCTAGTCATCCTACTTCCTACCAATCTGAGCAGGCTCCCGAAGGTAACTCGCTCTCCTTTTTATTTTCGAACAGCCGCGAATGTTTTGTTTAATTTGGCAATAACTTAATCCACTTATTAGTTTCTTTTTTAAATCCGATTGAAATAAGCCCACTCACGGGAAGAGACGGGTGCGAAACGGAACTTCAATGCGGACGCCTTCTTTCTGTAAATTTCATGCAAGTATTATAGAAATAAACAGAAAATAGTATTTTACAGGTTATTTGAACTTTCCTTCATCCGAAAATATGATTGATCACAAGATTTACCATTCTATCAAGGACACTCGTAATAAATAACTCAGTGTATCAATATGGCTACATTCTGAAGGGATAAGTTGATGCAACACCAAAATATTAAACTAAATTACTGAGGACGATCATAAGAGCAACGTACCTAAATATCTTCACAATCTCAAGAAAAACGTTTTCTGAGCGGAATTGGCCTATTTTACATTGGTCTATAAATTGTGTTACAATCGTTATGAAGTGCAAGATAACGATTGATTTATGAGTATCCTTGGCTCCATCCTTTCTGACCTTCTTCATTTAATCTTTGACTTGGTCATTTTTTTTAGATTGATAATGTAATTTGGAGCTAATCGGCTTCGCGGCTTGGGAAATTTGTCAGTACTGGTGGCCCAACGGTGAGGGAGTCTTGTTAGTCTGACAACTCGTTCAGTTGGCAGTCTTGCGTGTCAGTTTCTCCTCATTCCTTTCATTAATGCATCGTTCCCTCCCTCAGTGTACCTCCGGCTTGCCCACCCACCTCTATTTTTCCTTTTCATCTTTTTCCCGTTGCTCCGTCATCTCCGCTGCGCTCATGTCGCCTGTTAAACAGTGGCCTCACTCGAATGCGAGAGGACTTAATTGCGTGACCCATCGGGAGAAGGACGGTCGCATATTAAGATCCCACCGACGCAGTGGTGGAGGTCACACTTTATTTTTGGAACCCCCGCGCTGACGCGAAAAAATGACGCTTTCCCCGGATTCCATGACCATCACTGCTGCTACGCGTCCCAACAGGACAGTCCAGAGAGAGAACTCCACCACACTCTTAAGTTGAACAATGTAGTAGTGGTGGAGATGGTGGCGTGGCTGGTCCTGGCAATTGTTGCTGTCGTCGGCCAATTAATTCCGACAGTCATTTTTTTTCCTCTCCCCCCCCTCTCTCTCTCTTAAGCGTCCCTCTCTTCCCGGGGCGCGTTGTTCATTTTTTTATAATTCATTCCTGCCGTGCTCTTAGCCCGTCGTGCGTTGCGTTCCTCGTTCATTAATTCTCTAGATGACGGCCACTCGCGCTGCCGTGGTGGTACGACGCGAGACATTTGTAATATCCCGTCGTCTCTCTGGCTCCCTCCATCGCGGGAGCGTTGCGAAGTCGTGTTCCGGGGTGGGATGGTCGGAACACGCAGGAAAAATAGAGTCAGCTCTGTGCACTCTTTATTGGCAATTTTCATACGGAAAATAATTGGACCTAAAATGTTTGGAATTCAGATGGGTGACCGATAATTTTTGTTCTCTCTGTGGTGGCGAGTTATTTTGTGTTATTCCGTGTTTTCAGTCCATTCAGCATCAATATTTTATAATATTATTAATATCCTTACTTTATTATTTGATGAAGTGAACATGAATTATTTTATGGAATTAATGTGAGGTAAGGATGGGTACTAGATTCTTATGGGTACTAGATTATATTTCTTGATAGCCTTGAGGTATGTTTGAGAGTTACTTGACATATTGTACACCCTTTACACGTAGTACACCCTTTTGGCGGACTCGAGAACGATTGCAGGTTCAAGTAACGTAATAATAGTATCCAATTCAACTTATCTGCCTATGTCTAAGGTTTTATTTTGAATACCCATTTTCTACTAATCTTCGATGGAAATCATCGGTACTTCGTTGGATGCATCGATGGCTCAAAGGATCATCTATCACACGATGTAGTTGGTCACTTCCGTATTCTTCCTGTATCCCTTCTCCCTATCTAAATACCCGTTCCTCTTAATTTTCCTTTTCGTATTCCCATATTATTTCTAATGCCAATGATTTCAGCTTGAATTTTACTCCTAGGATCTTAACTAGTCACATACCCCAATATCTCCTCACTACTTCGAAAATTTCAACACTTATTTATGTAACGACAATGCCCCGAAAACAGAGCATTAAAAGACCTTTACACCGGGGGGAATGAAACTAATAAAACATTGGATGATCACAAACATCTATGCCCTAGATAGGGGCGACCTATCCTGACGGTAATCGAATCAGCGACCTTCGGTTTGGCTGCCGAAGGTTTTACCCCCCACCGCCGAGGCAGGATACTTACAATCACAATCTTAATTAAGCCTCTCTGGTAATAATCTAATATAAACCGTTACAATGTCCATAAAACAATTGAATCACTGTTCTCTCCTGTCGCACTAGCCTGTGTCTGTAAAGGCTCCTTCATCCAAGATCTTAGGAGTGATTTCTGAGGAACTGTTGGAATGGAGTGGGATGGGAGACCCTAGTCCGTCTTCACTGTCATAATATGTTCATACTCCGCGAGGAAACTAGTGGTTGGTGCCGGAAGAGGGTGTTGATGTTGTGCTCCACTCCCACCCCTCCCCTGTCCTCGTTCCCCACGGAAGTGTCTCAGGCTGACGGATAGGATACATCTTTTGCCACTCCCGAAATTAGTGCGTCGCTAGTCGGCAGCTGTGTAGACGACTACGTCGATGATTGCTGTTCTCGGGAATTATTGCTGTCTGAGGGGAGAGAAGCTCGTCGAGTTTCTTGACACTTGCTTCTGTTTGAACATGCATCCGTTTTGTTGGTATTCGAGGGATATTGTATTTGGTAGATTACATGCCACGGGGTAATATCTTCCCGCATTTTTGAGGAGGATATTCTTGAATATCTCTTTCAGGAATATGCTTGGGTCACTCCCTCCTGACCACTGCTAAACCTGGAGAATATTAATATCCCATTACTATCCACCATAATTTAATTATTTTTGCTATGAGAGAAGCAAGGAATAAGGTAGTTCTAAGAAGAGTGGGAGAAAATAGAGTCTTCTAAAAACCCTAAGTATAAGACGGGAAAACTTACTTGGCCACATTATGATGGACAGGTGGAAGGGAAGAATGGCAAGGACGGCCCCGAATAAGTTGCATAGGGCAGGTTATGAAGGATGTAAAAGAGATAAATACGTCGCTATGAAAAGGCTAGCGGATAGGAGAGAGGAATGGAGAGCTGCGTCAAACCAATCTTAGGAATGTTGACCAATGATCACGATGATGATGAGTAGAGCATTTTCGTTAAAGTTGTGGGCTAAATTTATAAAAATGTTGGTATTCTATTATTTTAAATTCTCTGAAGCAGTAAATCCCTGGCGTGCTATGGAAGTAAACCTGTACTGTCTACTCTCTAAGCCTTGTTACTGTTTCTTGCTGCCAGCATGCATTTCGGATTTGTTAGAAGGTCATTTCCACCAATGTCTGTCATGAATGTAGTGTCATGAAGTTCCATGTATTTAATAGCACTTCCCTGAGCGTTGGGTCTCCAAATAAATCCTCGTGACGTTGTATTTTTATATTTTTGGATGTAATGCTATCTAATTTGTTCACGTTGTTGTTGCCTAATATGAATGACTTTGGGGATATGAGAGATATTGCAATGTACAGGGGAAAGGGATTGTGTACCGCAGAAGTTAAATTTTAATGGATATAAAATTTTACCTCCGTTTCGAAAGCGGGGAGATGTGAAACGTGAAACCCCTTTTTGTTTTTGATGATGCAATTGTGTAATATCACCGAATCGTCGTCCCCATTCACCTGCAATGTGTTATAATTCCGCGATATTGCCGTCCGGAAACTTTCAATTTTACGTCAGCCCTCGGATATCATTGCCACCCGCGCAAAGGCTTAAAACTCACAATACCCTTTCCCAGAATACCAACCTATCCGTCACACACTTGGAGACCTGTCCGACACGGCCCGGACGAATGAATGCTGCATTAAACGTGCGAGTATCACGTTTGAGACTGGGGAAAAACGTCATGGGTCTGTCGCAGTCGATGGCGAGAGGAGGGCGATGTCAAATGGAAATTTTGCGAGCGAGGAGATAAGGGGAGACAACGTCGGCGGTCTGGTTCGTATTTCGGGCCGGACGATTGATTGCACTGGGGAACCGGCACTGGTCGGGGTTATTTTCCCTTGCGCCCCTCAATATTCCGAATAATAAAAGGGAACGCCGCTGTCGAAAGCGTCCAGACGTGCTTGACCGCTGTTGTCCTTTTACCCGCAGGAGTCGATGTAGAGTACACGTTGTACAGTTGTAATCACCTGGGGAGCAAGGAAGTGTCCCTTAAAATTACTTTTTTGGTGATGTAATTTCACCCCGTTCAAAGGAATGGATAAATGTTTGTATAAAAAGGTTGACATATTCCCTAGCACCTGTGGATAATACTCGAGGAATTAATATTTAATTGCCATCAGAACTAATATAAATCATACCCAAGTGCGTGTAAAATTTAATGTTTCCTTGACTTAGCTGCCTAAGAATCTTGATTTCGTAAAAATAATACTCCAATGCCAGTTACCCTTCGCCTCTTGTTATGTGGAACACGTATATTGGCTGCGAAAAATAGCGTTGAAGAGCTTGTCTCTAAGCAAGGCTTGTTCAGTTGGATAAAAAAAAACCTTTTGAATTAAAAGTTGGCGAATTAAAATGAGTTATTTAGGGAAATAAGGTGCTAACTACATTTGTAGTAATATCTAGAGTTCGTTTTGGAATTGAAAATTTCTTGTGACGAATGAACATGATGATGGACGAGATAGGGAGATGTCTCCTCTATTTGGATTTACATTCGCGATGCCTGTCATAGCTGGTGATTTTTACGCTGTCAGACTCGGGTCGCGTGAACTACGGGTGGAATATCAGTAGGATATCGTGCTCCTGCCTTGCATTGGCCGGTTTGAATGGAAGGGCAATTGCAGCCCCAGCTCGGGTTTCGTTCTTTATCGAGTTCATTGCGAACCAGCCTCCTGGGGCAGCTCGCCGGACCCACGTTGACTGATAAAGGGTTGCCTTTCTCTCGGTTTACACCTGCTTTTTTCTGCGAAGGTCCTTTGGGCAAGATCGAGGTCGAATGGATGATATTGATGAATGACGATCGACCGGGTTTTCGTTCGGCAATTTTTTTATTTCGTCAGCGAACCGCGCTATCTTTTCCGCCACCGAAAGGGTCTACTGAGTCCTGGAGTTTTTTTTTATCTTTCTTTTTTAAGGACTCTCTCCCATCTCTCCACTCAGCGAATGCCGACGTGGATGCAGTGGAATTTCGTCGGCCTCACTTCATTGGTTCAAACGTTTATTCATTTGTTTTTTTTTTTTATCCTGCCCCGCCGAAAAAACCTCCGTTACCGACGGCCATGCCCTCTTCGTGTGTTTGAAGAGTTAATTCAGACGGCCGTCGGAATGATGTGCCCGAATTAAATGGAGATTGATCCGAAGCGGACGCGTCGAATAGGCCGAAGCCCGCGTCCGTTTCCGGAAGGAGGTACCGGTTCATTCAACAGTCGAATGTCCCCGCGATCGCGCTGACAAATGAGTATAAACGAGCGCTACGCCCACGAATCTTACATTAGAGGATTCTGAAGTCCGAGCTAGAATTGTTGACGCCCCGGGCGCATTAAAATCAGATTTCTAAATCGCCACTCGCGGCGCTTATAGTTATCTGTATCCAGTTTTCCCGAGGAAATACGCGTCAGTTATGTATAACTGAGCCGACGAATCACATGAACTACTCATTTAACGCATGCGAGACGATTGTCAACTGAAAAAGAACACTTCCACTACGCTTAATGGCGAAAGTCACACTGAAAGAGATACAGCTGCCTAGTGGCGCCGCCGAATAAATAAAATGCGCGCGAAACGCCAGCATATATTACGCTTAACAGCTAATTTCTTGGGCCTCCTCTGATGGAGTCGCTTTGGTTATTACTTTCTCCCATCTTCAGGCGTCCGCCTTCGCCCCTGGAAATAACGTAGTGATCGGCCTTGGCCGAATTAAAATACAATCGTTTGTTTGTCCGTCATTTTCCCAGATACAGCTACAATCCCCAGGATATATAATGCCTTTTTTCAACAACCAAATGAATAGGTTGTGAGACATGAAATGAAGATAGTTTTAATTTCGTTATTAAAATCCTAGAATCAGGGGTCACATTTTCATTTCCTTGATTTGCAGGTAATTTCCTGCGTTATATATGGATAATTTTTCAGCACTTATCCATATCAGTCTTAAACCACAAAATCCTGTAAAAAATACTTTCTTTCACGAAAATGTGGAATCTTTTACGTGGGAAAACAAGTTTTTAAAGAGAATTTTGTCTGTGGGGAAAAATTATGGAGATACAGGTTATAAAAGACCTGTTGCCGTTTGGCATTTATTAAACATTAAATATCTGCCTTGAAGATATCCATTTAAATTTAACGTGTGATGTGGTAACACTCTCTTGGCGACATGTATTTCAAATTATCCGTGGTGCATTCCTTTTGTTTTTCGGGCCGGTTGAATATTAAGTTGACGGCGGAAGAGTAATTGCACCCTTTCGTGCTATCGAAAAGGGAATTAGAAATCGAGCCGAGGATTACTTGCTTGACTGCTCTCGCCCTGGTGTTAATTCCTTACGCCCCGCTTGGAATGGGGTCGCTTGAATCTTTCACGAAGTTGCTCCGCCCAGTGTCCAACCGCGAGGACATTTCATCGGAGGATATGTGCCGACCAGAATTCGCGCAATGCTATCTTTGGACGTGTGTGACTTCGCTTGGAAGAGGCACGAGTGATGATAGAGTGGATGACGAAGTTGGAGTAGAATGTAAAATTAAGTCGTCGTTGTTGCAGTAGCTTCCACGGGGCAACACGCTGATGCTTTTAGTCACCCAAATTTTATAATTAAAAAACATTCTGGTATAAAACCTTTAGTAGATAGGTACCTAGGAAAATTACCTTGGGGTTGAATTCGTTATGAATGCATGTGTTCCGCTTAGGAGTATTATCTCCAGTGTGTGTTTATCATATGTTTATTTAAAATTTCTTTAAGACATCTAGGTAAATATAATAAATGTTTTAAATGGACGTAATTCTTACGCTGGCTATTCCACAGTCATTTCCTTGAGTATCATTATATGGAATTTAAAATTATGCTTGATTTTCATATCGTAAGGATTATTGTGTACATTTCGAAGAGTTTTAATGAGTCCAAATTTTAATCATAGGAGATTTATAGAGAAGAACTCCAAAATCTAAGTTACTGTCAACACTTTTTGAGTAAGTCGCCATTTCTGTGCTTTTAGGTGGCGCATTACCACGGGGGAAAGTGTACTAACCATTCAAAAGTAGCAGCGATTGTTTCACCATTTTTCATTTAAAACTAGCTGCAACATTATAGATATACTTGCAAGTTATAGGTAGTTGTAAGCACACGGTATGGAATGTAATAACGCATTTTTTAGTGTTGTCGCCATGGATGAATTAATTAAAATCACGAAATATCTGTAAACATTAAAATGATATAGCTTTAGAAACATTAATAAAGTGGTGCATACTATTTATATTTGACGATGAAGGACCAAGATTTGCAGTGTTACGGGGTATACGAGCCGTAATTAGGGAAAACACTGCAAAAATATATGTAGTAAAACTGGGCACAAAGTCTATGCTCCCTCAACCTCTACGCTACAATTACGGCCTCATAACCCTAGTGCCGGGGAGATCTATCGCGTTCCCCCTATCTCTCGCGAAAAGTGTCGCAATAGCACTCCTCCTGCAATGTCACTCTTAGATGCCGATAGTTCACTAATCATTCAATACTCAATATTCATTTTATTCTAGCATTAACTATTTTCTTTAAATTATAAAAAATTACCTCATATTACCAAAAATTCGTCAAATAATAAATTAAAAAGGTGAAACCACATATAATGAATATTTCCTAAAGATTTTGAATGTATACAGAATTACGGCTCGTATATTCCGTAACACCGCAAATCTTGGTCCTTCATCGTCAAATATACATAGTATTCACCACTTTATTAATGTTTCTAAAGCTATAAAATTCTAATGTTTACGGATATTTCGGGCTTTTCATTAATGCATCTATGGCGACGACTCTAAAAAACTATAGTGGTTTTTGAGACCTAATTTTTTTCCCTAACCTACAGCAAAATCAGCAAAAATGCCCCGGAAAGTGGGTTGTAGGGACCTCTATAGTCCTATTCGGAAGATTCGTATCACTGCTCACCTTTTTTCTGGTGGCAATGTACACTTTTAAATTGAGCACCTAAACAAGATTCTCTATGTATAGCTTTCAGCCTTTCAGAGGTGAAATTATTCTCTACTTGTGGTATACCTTTACCTCCTTTCAGAAGTAAAGTAGTAGCAAAGTATAGGATTTTTATTATTTTACTTCAGCATTAGATACCAATAGTTTTGGTTAAAGTTATTAATATAGTTACCAACCACCCCATAGAGGTCTATTACATGGAAATAGGGTAGTTTCCTTCATCAAAGAAAACGATAGGCATTGATAGCGATTCGTTACCCACCATTAGTGTATTCATAATACACAAATTATTTGGTTTTTGAAATACAGGTTTAGACGAATGGCAAGGGTCAAATTTTATCCTCATTTGAAAAAGGCCAGATTGGCGCCCATGCGATTCCACTCCGCGTGACGTCACAGGGACCTAGTTTCTACACGAGAGGATAGGAGTTATACATCGTCTGAGGTTACCAATGCATGCATGAGGCACAGAGCTCAGGGAAACATGTCTTAATAATCACCTATTAAAACTGGCTAAGGTCGGAAAGTTTTCTTCGTTTGATAAGGTATTAATAAACCTTTTTTAAGCCAAGCGCTACCATTCAGCAAGGTACTCAGCTATCCGCTAGCATCCTGCGTCCTATCAGCGCTCAGAGTCTCGATCAAGGTCACTTCACAAGGAGAGAGGGGGAACCAGAAATGCGTCGCACGGACTTTCCTACTTACGCGTCGCGTTTTTGCGCGCTTGAAATTTTTCACTTTTCATTTAATCGCGAAAAATAGATATCGTCATTTAAAAATCTAAAAGCGCGAAATACGTACTCCAGGAGTAATAATCTTTCGATTTAGGCAATAAAAAAATAATCGGAAACCACCCTATTCTATTGAAAATTTTCACTTGATGAGTTTTTTATTGCCATTAAAATTTTAGCATAGAACCTAGAAAATCCGTTGGCACTCAAAGGGTTAAGGAGTGGGCTTATCCACCCTTACTTTAGATTTACCGAAAACTTGAGGTGTGCATCAAGTCCAGGGCTGAGTGACAAAATTGGAAATCGTGATTGCATGCGCCGACGCTTTTCGCCGACGTGAGGAGCCGCCCCTCAACCTTTTGAATATTCTTCGCGTCGATACTTCCTTCCTGAGCCCCCTCTGTCACCCTCGGAAATTGTCGCCGGGAAATTATCCGTGCGGGTTCGCGAATGGAAATTGCCCGCAACCCAGTCATATTTTTAGAGCTGTCCGACCTAGATACGGTGGAGAAAAACGCGGGGATGTAATTTCGCCCTGATCCCCGCCCGGACGTCAGGAGATAGAGCAGGCCTATCCTCGAAGCCCTCGTGTGACGCTCCGAACCGTTTCGGCGTGCTTTATCTTCGAATTCCTGCGGTGGATTCGAGGTGCGATCTTCGATAGCTAACTAACCGTAAGTTTCGTGACCTTTTTCCTGTTAGTTGTGGGGATGCCCGGTGAAATTTGACCTTTTCTATACGTATATGCCTCAGTATAATCCCCTCAAAGACTCAAAGGAATAAAAAAACTATATTGTCTAGTTTTGACACATTATAATTGCTCTGCATCTGCTTAAAGTTAGTGTTCATTTATTAATTATGTTAATGTATTTCCAGGTATGCCATTTTTCAATACTTTTCACCGGAAGGGAGAAAAATAATTTTTTGCCTGGAGGGAAGGGTTGCCCCTCCAGATCCTCCTATCCCCCCACCCCTCAAAGCATATTCCTAGTTACGCCTCTGCTATACCTTGACCGTTTTATTCAGGTGAAAGAATAAGCTGAGGTAATATGTGCTTCGAAGCCTACCGCGTAAACGATGGTGAAATATGCATGAATTGTCTTGAGAAAAAATTCAATTGTTACTTCTTAGTAATTGTAGCTTCATTGAAGTCCTTATTCCTTCGCGTTGCCATCCTTGATGGACTTGATGGAAAAAATGTAATTCTTATTCGTGCGAGTAATTTTCAACGTAAACTTCTGTTTTTCGGGTAATTCCGCCATGAAATGGCTTTATTTAAACTGGCCAGATGTATGCATATCCTCGGAAAGTGGGTTGTAGGCATATCTATAGTCCTATTCGGAAGATTCGTATCACTGCTCGCCTTTTTTCTGGTGGCAATGTACACTTTTAAATTGAGCACCTCAACAAGATTCTCTATGTATAGCTTTCAGCCTTTCAGTAGTGAAATTATTCTCTACTTGTGGTATACCTTTACCTCCGTTCAGAAGTAAAGTAGTAGCAAAGTAGAGGATTTTTATTATTTTACTTTAGCATTAGATACCAATAGTTTTGGTTAAAGTAATTAATATAGTTACCAACCACCCCATAGAGGTCTATTACATGGAAATTTTATTGAAATTTTTCACTTTATGAGTTTTTTATTGCCATTAAAATTTTGGTGGGAATTTATAAATTATTTTTGAATGATTCGTTAAGGGGTTAGCAGTATCATAAAGGGTAGAATACTTAAGCAATGACGTCATTCTGATTCTTGCATCCTCGAAATTCAACTCTCAGACTTCGGTTCATCTGAAATATTGAACTACAGAATGAAATAAAACATCTGTATGCGAAAAATGCCCTAAAAACCTTATGTAGGCGTAATTCTCAGTAAAAAATATTTCATGGTGAGATATGTGGCTTTTAGGTATATTTATATTTTTACCAAGGAATTTTAAAATTTTGACTGCAGATTCGATTAAGACGAGCTAAAATACTTGTCATTTTCTATGGATATTTTTTATTTATTTTCTTTACATCTTTTAGAGCTCAAAATCTAACTTTATCTATTCCAGTTAAATTGAAAATGCTCTTAGGAATGCGTTTGTTTCAGTATTACTCGTTAAAGTGACAAAAAAAATTCAATAGATTGAAATGGAATTCAAAATGTATTTTTCATATTTCCTCCAAGGCGCGTTTAAGTTACAGAAAATTTATTTCGTGTCAAAGTGTAATGCCCTATTTTTCCTTCGCGTATCATAAGGTAAGGTATAGTGGTGTTGGTTTCTTTGCTCGGACGCGGTGGAATTCTCATCGGAAAACATGAGCATTCCTGGTATTCAAAGTGGCCTGATTTATTCCACCACGTGCTGCAATGGAGAAAAATATTTCAAGGCCAGTGAGTGGCGAGACATGCTTGGCGTTCTTATCATGGGTAGTTTGAATGCGAACTTAATGTGCGGAGAGACAGATTTATATTGCTGCTTCCAGTCCGAACTGTTGTTTAACGAACAGAGAAGTGTGGAGCTTAAAGATACGAGGGAAAAAATTCGTGAACACGAGCTGCATACAATGGTTTTAAGGATTTTTCACGGCACGTTCATTTGTCCATTTTTTGTCATGCAAAGGCGAATTTTGGCACCTGAACTCAAAGTTTATTTGAAATTCAAATCTTTTATGGCGAAGCACGTTGGGAATTCATTTGTCTTTCCCATAGCTATTAGGAATTTTTTTTCTGCTGGAAAATAGGTTTAGAGAGCTTGCCATAATAATTGGCTTAGGAATTGCTGGCTTAATTTCCATTTCAATTCCAATCCACTTGCGGACAATTTATGTGCATGAGACCTGATGCTTGGCCAAGTAGATTGAAATTACCTGCGTTGAATGTTAACGTTATGCTTTGTGGTGACGCATGCAATTACTTGATTGATAGGCACAATTCTGTTATCTGCGATTCGAAATGATTAATTTAGTTTCGTTCCCGAAGAGTAAAGTTTCGCACCTCGTCGAAACTAAACTCCTTGCTGATTTTAATTTCGTGCGGGAACGGAACTAAACCCAGGCCTCGTATTTTCGTTTCTCTCCGGATCGAAACGAAACGTTGTCGTTTCACTTGCCATCCCTGATGAAAAGTCCCCCTAAAATTTTAAGTCCGCTCAAAGCTTAATGATCCTTCCATTGTTCTCTTAGTTACGCGGGTTAAAATTGGAAACTAGGCCTTATATAAGGGGTCGCGAAAACCGAAATACCTCGACGCTGCGCCGCGGGCTATTGTATGCATCCCAAGTTTCCGTCACACCATCGCATTTTAATCGATTCCCCCCCGTAGGGATCGATGTCGCCCTGCAGTGTGGACAAAAATACTTCAGAGTATGTGTGTGTTTATCTCTCGTCTCTTTCTCTGTGGTCGTAATCGCGCCTCGTCGCAATATCGCATTGCCCCAGATGCAGCAGCGACGAGGACGTCGTCATAAGGCCGCCTTACCTTCAACTGTTTTCACGGTGGCGTGCCGCCGAACGAGTGCATGGAAGTGAAATTGTGTTGGGCGTCCCTGGTCGGGAGGGAAAAGGACTTTTAATGGAAATGGAGAGGCGATGCGATGTGGCGTTCGTGTGTAGTGTGCGCCTCGCCCGTTGTGAGTCACACTTGGTCTTCCGTTGAGTCTATTGCGGATGGAGGGTTTTGGAGGTGGAGGTTTGGGATGGAGGCCAACACGAGGGAGAAAGAGGAGGCCTTGCGTCGTTGGTGGGGTCAACGCCACTGTAGAGGCCCAGACTGGCGGTGATGCAACGAGGGTCACGGTCAACTCCAGTGCTGCCGTACCGAACGGCGCAAGGTCTTCCTCGAGTCTAAGGGGACTGCGTAGACGAGGCCCAATTCGTACCTATCGGTTTACAAAAATCTACATATACATCTGCATTATTTGATGGCCTCGGTGGCGGCGGGGTGAAGTACTCGCTTTTCCAAACAAGAGGTCGCGGGTTCGAGTCCCGCCTGGGTAAGTTTCCCTTTTCCAGGGCACGGTTGTTCGGGCACTTGCAATTATTGAATTTGTTGAATACCCCGATATAAAACAGCTTATCAAAGCTGTATTCGGTGGTTTTGGAAGATAAAACAGCTTATGAGAGCTGTATTCGGTGGTCTGGGAAAAAATAAATAAAATCTTGCGAGCCACCACTAGGATTTTGGCTAATCACCAATGTGCATCATGCAAGAGGACCGCCACGTGCACACTACACGGTCGTAGAAATATTACGCAGACTAGAAAAATAAACATGCGTATCCGCGAGACAAAACTTGCCAATGGTTAGTGATTCCTATTGCAAATACATTGTATTCCTATTAATGTAGACAACGTTGCTAACCTTAATAGTACGAGGGAAGAATGTCATTTTAAATCTCTCTGTTTTGCAGACTATTTCTTTTATTTTCTTCTCATGATCACGTCTACCAAAGTACGACGGTAAACAAAGGATATGTTTCACGTCGTCTGAGAAAATATCTTCTTCGAATTTACTAAATAAATTTAGCCTATACTTCAATCTACGCTCCTGTAGAGATTCCCATCCTAACTCGTGTAACATACTGGAAACGCCGTTCTTTTTGTCGTAACAACTCATCACGAATATGCCCGTCTGCGCTGTGCTCGATTGATTTCAGCTATCAGTCCTACTTCATAAGGGTACCATACGCTAGCAGCACATTCTAAATGAGGCCTCACAGTCCGCGGCGCGGTGATGAGGGCAAAGCGATCCCCTTTTTTCCATTATTTTGCAATGTAATGTTTGTAATTGCGAGGAATAGCATTTAAAAGTAATGAATTTGATAGATCACATCATCATGTGTATACATTGCGGTAAATACCCCTTATTATTCCTTATTTCCCCGTGAAACTTGGATCAAGTTGTCCGTCAGCGACGCGAGTGGCGACTTTTGAAACCCATTTAAAGTGCGTGGTGGTTGACAACACATTTAGAGGCCGACTTGAGGATTATCTTCTGTAATATTCGTGTTCGAGTCTTTGTAACGAACGACGATGGAACGAAATATACACCTACACCCTTCCCTGTAAGAGCATACTTCAAGAGTTTTACAATAGGTGTCCATTACACAGTATGCCCAACGGAACATTATATTTGGTGTTTCATCCTTAAAAACTGCGCTAGTGCCCAAGGCCCAATATTACATATTAAACTTGATGCTTAACTACATTCATAGCTTACTCAGCATGACACCTATTTTATGTTTGGCAGGGACTGTTTATTTTAATACAGCATATCCTGCAAGGCTTTTCTTATCGTGTTAATAATAATATAATAATAATAATAATTGTTTATTACTCCAAAAAATAAAAGTACAGAATAGAATTAATTACATAAAACTTGCATACACTTTAGGTAGCCATTAAGGACAACCTGTTTTTTGGGTACCATCATTTGCATAGGGTCATGCATATATATAAACATTTGAATTGAAGCAAGCACAACATTTGAATTGAAGCAAGCACAACATTTGAATTGAAGCAAGCATAACATTTGAATTGAAGCAAGCACAACATTTGAATTGAAGCAAGCACAACATTTGAATTGAAACAAGTATGTACATATATTACATGGTATTACATAATAGAAAAAAATCCTCCTAAATTATATGTTGACACAACATATAATTTTCCCGAGTAATGGGACCGAAAGGTCGAGGTAAATTGCAAAATTTTCTACACCTCTTTACCAATTAGTGTACCAGGTGCATACTTCAAATGGGTGCTGCATGATCGATGTAAGGTATTTTTATTATTATCTTGATTTAAAATTTACCTCTCCTCACCGCTTCCTTTTCCGCTATCCTCCTCCTTCCTACTAACGTTAGGTGGAGGAACGCGAGCAGAAAAAAAATTTTTCCTGCGAAGTAAAAAAAAAAAAAGCTGGCATTATCCCATACTCCCTCGGGGAGTCTCGCGAAATTCAACGTGGGCTTCTACGTCTTTTACTTTTCATCACCCCGGCGTATTTGGGTGCCCGCGCGCGGAGTGATAATATTAGAGTTCTCGCTCGAGTCCCTCTGCACGATTCGCGATTGGGAGCACGATTCATTTGTGAGTGCAAGTGGGTCACCTCGCGACGCCTCCTCCGAACAAGCGCGGCGAAGTAGGAAGAAGAAGGCAGCCAGCCACCCGTAAAGAAGACTTCTTTTGTGTCTCTGGCATGCAGGCACTCGTCTGAAAAGGACCCCTTTTCTTCCGCAAAGATGCCCCCTGGTGTGCGATTCTTCTGTCGGCGAGAAACGGGCATCTGTGCTACGTTGCCTTCGCACTCTTCCGATTTTTCGATGAACAAGATGGCGATACTCATCGACGCGTTGGCCTCCCGCTTTATAGATGCTCTCTGTACGTAATAATAATCATTGAGTTTTCTTTCTTTCTCTTGACCTCAATTTTTAACGTTGATTAGTGTCTTAGAGTGAAGGCCTCTAAGAAGTATATGCAAAATTTTTGGCCAACGTGTCAGTGTATTTTTATACCTTTATCAGGGCTTTTTTTGGGCCAACCTTGCAAAATAATCATATGCATTGCAAAGCGAGTTTTGTTCATTACAAAAAAAAATCATATAAATTGCAAAGACAGTCTTGATTAGGGGAAAAAAATACCAAAACGTTGGCCAGAAATTTTTCATTTAATCCTTAAAGACCTACACTCCAAGACAATAATCAATAGCAGCAATATTAATAGTAATAATTTTCATCGTCCAGGAGTGTAAGTAATTTGTAAGTTTTAAGAAAGATAACAGTTAGTCTCTTGAAAACCTTGGAAAGAATTGTGGCTTACTGTTAATTTGGCACATGAGGTGACACTACGGTATGATGAAAACAATCGTTGAAGAACTAGCGTAGGGGAATAACGCCAAAGGAAGGCCTAGGGTGAAATGTATTAAATAAGTGATTAAGGACCCAAAACAGAAGAATATGTACCCCCAATTACATAAGTTTAAAAAGATTAGTTGATCGGAGAGTTGAGTGTAGAGCTGCGTTACACTAATACGAATCATCGGATAATAATGATGATGATTATCCTGAGACTAAGCACTTGGTGAGCAAGACATCAAGTTTACAAAGTAATTACGATAATGGTGAACAATAAAAAATCTGGTGAACAGAATAAATTTATATACACAGTAAGTGGGGGTCAAAAGTTAAGTTGGTAAATTTCGGTATTAATTCTTCAATTAGTAATGCATGTATGTAGAAGTTGATTCACTCAAGCTTTGAAATAATTAATAGCAATCATAAATCGGTAAATACTCGGATATGTTTATGGATAACATCGCGTGTATACCTCTTGGCGTGTTTAAGTGAGCGTGTTTAACTGAGTTAGACACGAGAATCAACTCATTAATCGGGATAGTACAACGCGCAATTGTATGAATAACGTAATTTATCCACGAATTCCCCGCTTTCATGAGACGTCTCTACTATTTCTCAGCATGGGCACCCTTAATACTGTAATACTTAATACTTACTTCTTAATACTGTACTAATTTTTTCAACCTCTTCCATATGTGCATTAAACCGTTTTGGGATTCTTCAGGTGTCCCTTTGCCCCCCTGCCAAGACGGTTCGTTCCCCCTATCTTTAATGCTGAGAAAATACCGCTAAACCTCTCTTTCCTAAAGTATTTTTTTTTGCTCTAGGATACTATTTGTAGCGTGTGCTACTCCTCTTCCACATGAAATTTATTTTTAGTTATATATTATATGACTTTGTTTTTTAATAATTACAAGTATACAATGACATGACCCCATACAAATATCAATGGCGTACTACTCGTCGTCAACGCCCCTTCCCTCCCCAGGTCATCACTGAGTTCTTTGACCTTTACATATGGTTTGATGATATAATGATTTTTTTTCTGTCTTACGCCCATTTTATTCATCCCTATTTGTAGTGGCACGCAGCCGTGTAAAGATGCGAGACTACACGAGGAAGAGATTTTCTTATCTATCGCCCTTCTCGTTTTCCTTCCCTCGCCTAAAGCACATTTATTATTTTCATCCCTTTTATTCACTTTCCGTGTCTCGTTACTTTCCATGGGAAACGCGACTCTTGAGTTGGGACGCGGTGAAATGGGGCAGGCGCCCGGTCGCTCATCAAGGCGAACAATCGCATTCGACTCTCCCATTTCGGAATGGAAAGAAAGGCTCGGAAGCTGGTTTCGCCTTAACTCCATGAGGAGATGCTCCACCCCCAACCCCAAAGGCTTTTTCTTCTTCCATTCCCTCTCTCTCTCTCTATCTCCAAGTCTTCTCTCTCTACCTCTCGCGAGGAAGAGCTCCGGGCCCGACGACCCTGCCCTCTGTCACACACTCCAGGAGAAAAGGTTCGACCCGGGGCTGTCGCTGGCCCTGGTATGGGGTGTGTCTTTGCCCTTTCGATCGCACTGAGGCTAGCCAGCCGTTTTACACGAGGCACGTAATTGCACAATCCCACGTGTGTGCGAATGCGCAGTCAAAATTGCATCGTGTAAAGCGATGAATTCCTAGAACGCGCATAAGAATGCATGGACGTGAGATGGCAAAATAGCCTCAGTTCTAATTTCGTTCTTGCATTCGCGTAAATGCACGTTATAATGAGATAATATTGCAGTTCTAACCAGCGTAATGACGCCACTCGTGTGAGACGGCCTTGAGAGGAGGAATAGCTGCATAATTTATTAATTAGTTCGTGAAGTCCGTGATGTGAACTGAAGGAGGTTAAGGTGCATTTTTTACGAAAATTAATTGAAAAGAATTTTACACATTGATGGCAGTACTTCTAAATTTAGATGGTCACCATAGGTGATAATAAGAAAATAACTGCCAAGGTATCGGCCTCAAAAGGAGACGCACACATACAGAGGACATTAACTCGAAATGTTTTTTTTTTAATTTCGAACGCTCTCAGCTCTCTGAGAGAAGAAACGGCCGAAAAATACAATTTTTACGTTGTTTTTTCCATAGCGTAAACTGAGGACGCTGAGTGGATTTTCATGATTTTTAAAACCAATCTCATGTCAATAGTTTATTTTGATTTATAGCTGTATGGAATTTATTGGCGATTAATTTTGCTAAAGGAATCGTAATGATATAAAGCAATGATTTTTAACCAATGTGGTTTTATTTTGAACCATCATCACTGAGTTCTTTGACCTTTACATTCGGTTTGATGGTATGATGATTTTTTTCTGTCTCACGCCCATTTTATAGTGGTTTAATGAAAACTTTTCTGGTCCTAATGCTACATCCTGTTTATTATGATTAAAGTTTTTTATCGGCTAAGGATGGTTTATGTGTAACATTTCAAGGATCACTCCAGCCTATTTCCCTCCCACGTTGAACTTCCATTCATAATGATGGCTACTCCCGCTTCATCGCTTTCCTGATATCTTACCTCTCTAACACTGTTTATGACATTCCCTCACCAAGTGGCTCTCGTTCCTTCCAAACCCTATTCTGTAATCCTCTTGAAGTTTCCTTTCGTCACCCACCCTGCGAAGCACTTCCTTGTTCCTTCTCCTCTCCGTTTATCAACTCCCAAAATAGAGGATTGTAACAACACTCTATAACTCAAGACCGGGGCCGGAAAACTGTTTTGTTGGGTTTCAATTTGGGAGGGTTCACTTGAGGCCCCCAACATTTCGTAGCCTGGATTGAAACTCAACGTTCATATTCTTCCTGTTGAAGCGTCACTGGAGATACCGATTCTTCGGCTACGCTACCACCTTGCGTTACGACGAGTGTCTCTAAATATTTCATTTTTTGCAATGACTTTCATCTCTAAACGAAACTATCTCGGTGCCTCAAACTTTATGAATCAATTATCACTACGAATTAAGTACGTTTTTATAAATGTAACTTATGGTAAAGTTGACTAAAGATAATACCTGGTCACAATTTTTCCAAGTAGGGAACCCATGTTGTGATTGTATCTTTTGAAGAAAACAAGATGGCACTTTTTCCACAAGTTTTACCCTGAGACATTTACGCGTGTCAACTGATAAGCTATCATCAGGCACAAAAGTGATGATCAAGTGGTTTAAAACGGGTGAATATATCAAAGTAAAACTCGTGGAAAAAGTTCTATTTTATTTTATTCTACCAATATATATTCTTTCCACTGCATCTCGCCTGCCTCAGTACATTTGATAGTTGCCTGCAGTGATGAGAATAAAAATTAGGCTAGACGAACGTGATTGCATGAATGAAGACATATTCCGTTTTCCGTTTGTGATACAGATAAATGTTCGTTAGGAAAAACAACAGGTGGAATTTTCTGTTCGCTGAAGTTTGCATTCGGTCCTCGTTCCTCAGTCGTAGAGAACCTAGACGGCGAATAACGGTGTGAGGAATTGTGGTTGGAGTGCTAACACTTCGATTTCCGTGCCCAGGTGCTTACTTGGCCCAAGTTACATCCGTTGTATCGCAACCGGCAACTCTCCATAATCCGATGATAAGCACGGCGCGGCGTCCGTTCCCCAGGCGAAATGCGGACCAGCGAAGTTTGGGTTATCAGATCAACGGCCGAGTACAGCTGCTGCCCGGGTAAAGGTTGCCTCTCACCTCTGCTCATGGGAATATTTTGACTGCTCGGATTATTTGCTCATCCCCCCCTGGTATTTCATCAGTGAATCTTTGTGTGCGAATAACTAATGCTTGCTTCTGTAAAATGTGTTCGTTCACATTAGAATTCGGTAGTTGTGAGTGAAAGATAAGTTAGGGCGTACAAAATCTTCCCCATTCAGTCATCCTCTTGCAAGTGGTATGAGTGAGCCAACTATTTTAATACAATCATACTTAAATTTCGCGGCTGAAAATTAGTACTGATATGTGAATATCAAAAAAGAATAGGAAAAAAGGAGGCGCTGAATCTGCGTGTTCCTGGGTTTAATTAATAAGTTTAACTCAAGGAATTAGGCTCGTTCTTACGCTTCACGGATTGTTTTACTGTTCCTGGATGGGGAACGTTTGCGAAATAATGCTGTAATGTCGTCTACTTGATTATTTATTTAGTTCCGATTACTCCTAGAAACAGCATATTATGGTCTTTTACATCGGAGGCTCTAACAACCAGTAATATATGACTCGAAGACCTATTCCCTGGATACATTTAATCTACCCAGGCGGGACTCGAACAGGGGACTTTTTGTGGGTAAGGACTAAACCCTACCGCCAACGAGGTCGGCTAGTTATATTTCTTATTATATTTACAGAAAGACTCACGTATAATTGGTTTCTTGTTTTGACTCAGTATGAAGATAAATTCAAAAATAAACGTTGTTATATTCCTCTCACAATAAACAAACAAAAAACAAACGTTGTTATATTGTCAGTATTTATTGAACAAAACTACCGGTTTCGACATCTTCAGGTCATTATGCCGGCCTCGGTGGCGGCGGGGTAAAGTCCTCGCCTGCCAAACAGGTCGCGGGTTCGAGTCCCGCCTGGGTAAGTAACCCCTATCCAGGGTATGGTTGTATGTGTACGTTAAATTGTTAACATGTTAGTAACCCTGATGTAAAAGGCCGTATAGAGCTGTTTTCGGTGGTATGGAAATAAATTTAAAAAATAAAATAAAAAATAAATAAATTATCAACAGTTATCAGAACAGTAATAGTTTGGAATACGACAACGATTATTTTGAATTGAATTTATCATGTCACCATTTCACGTAGTGAATTCGTGAGCCATTGATTTGATACAGTATGGAGATTTTAATTTTTTTTTTAAACATGATCGTGTTTTAATTTAAAATTCATCGGCTATAGCTCTCGCCTTAAAATGCACACATCAAAGAAGGGGCAAATTGAAAAGGGAGGTAATAATGGTGTCAGTGCTCTCCGTTCGTAAATCGTAATGTCACAGCTGCACGGGACCGAGGACTCGGTGTCACTTGAGGTGGGTGAGAATGCACCCTTATTCGCCTCCTTTCCCGCTGCGGCTCCGTGACAACTTGCCCGAGTGAGCTTTTAGTCTCCTGGCAAGGAGACGTGTGCATTATCCATCAGAAGAGCTCAATTAAATCATTCCGCTTTCCCCCGGATTACACGAAGCGTTGTCGCTTTTCCAGATACGGTATTCTTTTTTCACATTTTCCTCCGTGTTTTTGGGTCAAGATGCGCTCCAAGAAGAAAGTTATCGGGATAGGTTGATTAAAAAAAAGCCGTAAAAATAAAATTCTACCTTATAAGAGTTTAATCTAATAATACCATATTCCTCCCCTACTTGTGTTATACGAAGGCTTTTCGTTCTCCATATCTTTTCTCTCTCTTCTCAGTAAATACTGTAGATTATGTCTTCGGGTGGTCCAAGATCGCTGTAAGATTAGGGAAGCGATTTTAGCCAAGGTATTTTAGGGTTGGTATAAGTTTCAAATCAATAAGAAAAAAGAAATAACTATGGCACTATTAGATAAATAAGAAGTACGGCGATAGCTCTTAAACCGTTTTACAAGGTGCACGTTATTGCGCAGGTTAGAACTGCATTCATTTCTCATTATGGCGTGCAACAACGCGAATGCACGATCGAAATTAATACGGAGGCTGTGGTGCTATCTCACGTCCTCGCATTCTCGCATGCGTTCTAGCAATTCACCTCTTTAATCGACGCAAATTTCACTGCGGCTTCCTTCACACGTCAGGTTGTGCTATTGCTTGCCCCCTATAAAACGGCCTTCAGAGGTTGTCGGTAGGCCGCTTGAACGCAAAAAACTTTCTCACTTCACTCCGCCTTTCACTGACAGATTTTTTCTTTAGCTACTTTTCAAGGGTAATGAAAGTAATTGACAGTAAATCCTTCATGCACCATTTGGGTTGGAAAAAGTTTCAATCCCTTTTTCTTCTCCCTTTGAATTAAACATAACATTTTCACTTTCCAGATGTGGACCCTTTTTGTGTCTCCAGTCTCTCCAAATGTCTGGTTGAAAGAGAAAAATGAAGCTCAGGCGCATAGGTACCCTGGGACTGGGATCCAAGTAGCTGGGGAATGGCAATTTATCTCTATATCACTGTGTGCAAGCGCAGAAAAAATGTTTAATGCACACACATGCTTCGCAATGATTGCCCTCTCCTTCTCCTCTGCAGAGGTGTTTACGACGAAGTTTCCGTCTGGCGTGTGTCGCGATGCATACGAATTCGCAGTATATTTTGGTGAATACGATGGCTGCGTATTTGTCTTCTCCGTGAAGGAGGTCGCTTTGGGAGTCCTACAGGAGGCTGGGCAACCGTGTTCGTTCGCGTGGGGAAATACCCTTAGTTGGTCACTCTTGGTTCTGAATATCGGATGAAAATTCTTTTGTGAAATGCTTTTTTTGTGTCCAGGTCTGTATCAGCATTTAAGTTTATTTTCGGTTTTCCAAGAGTTCGACTACATCGCAAAAAGAATTCCTTCAGTTCGATTCGATTTGCCTCCAAAGTATTTAAAGAGTTATTTCCCGTTTTGATTCGGAATTATGTATTAGAAATTCTCTTGGGAAACTGTGGCATTTTGTTTACTGGCGAAAGTAAAGTTTTTTAATTAATGTTTTACCATTGTACGCCATTGTAGAAGTCATATTGCTGTAATACTTTTCATTATTTTGATTCCCGAGCCGTAATCTTAGATTCATCGTTTATGAAAGTTATCTTTTTGTGTGGGAATCATAAATTTTGCCGACCTGGATTAAGGGAGCAGTATTTAGGATTCACGCACGATCCAATCGAGATAAGAGATATGGAATAGCCGATAAACGAAATCCTGAGAGACTTTTTTCAATGGATAGGCACAAAAAGTAGATGGTGACTTTTGCACTAAATCTAAGATACTGACCGCTTGAAAAATGACCCAACGAAACGCGATTATCTCGAGAAACGCTGTCATGAAATATTGGTAGATATTCCGGTGATGCTACTGTCATGAAATATGGGTTGATATTCTGGTGATGGTACGTAGGAGCATTTTATTTCATTTAGTTCTCGTATTTATAATCCATTTTTATGGCCTTACGAAATCACTTATCAGCTGTGCCCTATTTAGATATACGAACCGGAAAATGCGCCACTGAATCCACTTAAGAGATTGAGCCCAGGTAGCCGCGCACTGTGTCCAGGGTAATGTGTACCACACGGTATGAATAGGTCTAACTCCTGTTTAATTATCTGTGTAAAAGTTGTTAGGGGCGGTACAGTCTCCAAATTTTCTGGGGCATTATGCGATTTTCAATAATTGGTATGTTTTGATGGAGCTTTTTGTACATTTGGGGTTTGAGTTCAAGGTAAATACGTAATCATGTGAGCATTGAAGTTTTCATCAATATTTCCTTCCACTCTTCAAGATCCAATCATTGAGATTTTTCTTTTGACTGATTCCCTCCTCACTGTCGACAATTTCGGGAAAGTTGAACTTCCCTCCCTCCAGAGTTCTTAATTAAAATTGATCATCCCCCGGGCATGACAAGAAAACTTGGGCTCTTTGCTATGTCCGTCACATTGTAATTTATCCTAATTAATTATTATAATTAATAGTATCGGGCGTTACTTGGTGGAAATCCATAATCCGAGGAATAGAAGGATCATCAACTTTGCTATTTCCACGTAGTAATTTATTGACACTAACCATAGTTTCGTTACAGAGTAACATTATCAAGGTGAAGAAGATGTTCAGTGACGCAATACGGAACTTAATCGTCAATTTCCTGTAGAGACTTGCCCTAATTGCGTTACTGGCGCACTTAATATAATTAATAGTAGCGGGCGTTACCTGGTGGAAATCCATAATCACCTTGATAATGTTACTCTGTAACGAAACCATGGTCGGTGTCAATAAATTACTATGCGGAAATAGCAAAGTTGTTGATACTTCTATTCCTGCGGCACTTTATCCTGTTGTCTCCTAGCCGCCTTTCGGTAAGAAATAGCTTATTTCGAAGCTAGACTTCTCTACTCCCTTCTTACACGACCTCCTATTAATCTTCATACTCTAATCCCATTGATCTTTATTGCCATTTTTGCGGAACAGACTTCAAAGAAGTTGGTAGTTGTACAGTGAAGTGTGCATTTTTAATCGGATGAAGATAGTTTTTTTTGTAATTATTTTTGTAAAATGGACTATTCTAGAAGAGGTTTGTCTATTTGAGGCTTATATATTCGTTTGATGTGCACAGTTACTATAATCAATTTATTGGGTCCGAAAAAGTTGCGGCAGGATATAAAATCCAAAAGCTCATTTTTAAATCTGGTCAATAAAATTTTTCCAAAGTCTTTCATGCGATGTGAAAATAATTTTCTTCTTGTCTCAGAATTTTAGCGTCGGAAGGGTGTGGGTTTTTAGTTTCATTTTTATTTAATGAATACAATTGGAAATAAAATTGGGAAAGACGTTAATCTCCTTCATTGAAATATGAATCATTGTTTTCTTAATCCGTCCGGAATCGGTCTTCAATTTAAAAAAATAATTAACTGACGTACTTTTATAAATAAAAATTCTCGGAATTCTGGTCTGAATTGTCCAGTCATAATTTGTCCCGCCGCGGTCTTATTTCGCAAAAGAAAAAATATATTTGTGTTTGCCGTCTCTTATCTTTGCAAGATCCTATTGTGTGAAATTTACGGATATCAATTGAAGCCCTTGGAAAAGATTGATTGATTTTTTTATTCTTTTGTTGAGTTCTTTATTTTATTCGTACACCAAATTAGATTTCTTTGAAATTTCGAAAATTGATTGGTCTTCTTTGAATCTTTTGTCTATTTCATTTTCGTTATACTAGGAATTCATTAACGTTTTAGAATAAGAAAACATTTCCGAATCCGGATACTTCTATGAGTTTGCTGTTTGGAAGTGTAAGCATATTGCACAAACTTACAGAATGATAGAGCCAACCAATAGGACCAAAGAATAGAAACAATAGAAGATATTGAAACATTGTGGCCGTTGGAATATTCACTCTTGAAAATGTTTACCTAGTACTGTTAATTATTTAAATTGCATGTTAACCCATTCCGTAATTAATGCTATAGATACGGTTTTTTGTCATGTTTTTGAATGTTTGAAGGCTCTAATCACATCCTTTCTTCTTTTCAGGTAAGAATACTCACTAATCTTCAGTGGTACGTTCAACTTCAGCGGATTACGAATGCTCTGGTTTTAGACCTCGTAAGCCAGATTGGTTCTGTAAGTACTTTTGGATAGTGCACAGCAGTTTAGGGTGGTTCAAGGATTAGGTACTACTCTGTGAAAATAGGATTCGTTTAGGGAATGGAAAAGATCTACTAAGGCTGAGCATGATGGGCTGCATATTTTTAAGGGTTTATACGGTTAAATACTTAAATAAAATAGAAAAAAACTTTATTGTGTTATTAATATGGTGCCAGTATTCTTCCCGTAGTGTTGACGGAATGGTGCCGAATTCAAATCTCGTAGGACGGTTTATCTCGTAGGACGGTAGAGGTAGGCGGACGGTAAATAAGATAAATAGGTGATTATTTACACCTGGTGATGATAATTATTCATCGAAACCCGGGTTGATTTATTTTTAAAAAAGTGGTGTAAGTGATAATTATGTCACCAAGAAATTAAAATGGAATGCCACAGAGTGAAAAATGAGTTAACGAATTGGCGGATTGAGAAGACAAGGCTACAAGTAATTTTTTATAGGGAGTTAGGTACAGAAATTGATGGTAGAGGTAGAGATATACAAATACTTGGTGACCAAGGGATAAGAGCGAGTCTTTGTTTTGTGCTGATCTGGAGAGGAAAATTTGAATGCACAATGCAAATAGCTGGTTGATATCGTTCGTTTTCTTTGCCTAAATTCTGCACCTAACTCTGTAAAAAATATTACTTGTACCAATTGGCTTCTCACCCACTCAAATTTTATGGAATTCTTTTGTTGGTAGGTGCACTGAGGGCTCGTCTTGTTGTGAGTAGTTCCTGAATAGCATTTGGCTAAACTCATCTTTCCCCCTTGCGAATGTGCTTTTTCCACCTCGGTTGCGCAGAGGTAAGCATGAGCGTAGTACCCATCTCTCTCTACGACCCCCTTCGAAGCGTTCCGCTTTAGTCCAATATCGATTTCTCGGAGCTGGAGTCCTCCGCGACGTTGATCACTGTCCTCGACTTGACTCCAAAATTGCCTCCTCCTGGAGCATTGTCTCCGCTCGGAAACTAATGGCCGAGACTAATTTCATTTGGCTGCGAGGCTTGCATTATGCCGATATCCAGCATAGTGTTACCTTCCGGTGTTCCCAATGCCTTTGTTCGCCTCTTACCTTATTCCTAATACCATGCTCGAGTTTAGGGCGGCGCGATTTGTGCTGAAGTTCGCGATATACGATGCACTCTCGAGGCTATCGGTCCCTTCCGAATATTGGGTTGGTTTTCACTCTGGATCGAATTCTATGTACCGGAACTGAAATCTGTGTTGTGGCAGGATCAGTGGGGCAATGGTGACTGAAGGCCGTTTTACACGAGACACGTACTTGCACAATCTGACGTGTGTGCGAAGGCGCACTCAAAATTGTGTCGTGTAAAGTGGTGAATTACTGGAACACATGCGAGAATGCGTGGACGTGAGATGGCAAAATAGCCCCTGTTCTAATTTCGTTCATGCATTCGCGCAATTCCACGCCATTTTAGAAATTAATGCAGTTAAAACCTGCGCAATTCCATGCCCCGTGTAAAACGGCCTTAAGACGATGATGCGTTGTGCCGATTCCTGATGGGGTGGAGAAAATGAATAGAGATTGTTCCATTGTTAGGGTTTATGAGCTCGAATAAGTCAGTGCAGATATGCTTCCTATTGTTGGAATGGAAATATTATCGTGAATTTGGGAAATCGAGGGTGAAAATTATTCACAAACAAGTTGAAAGACTCAATTATCTTAGTTTATCTACAGTTTGCGATAGATAAAAATTCGTGTGTACTAGAGGCGAAACTGTAGATCCGACTCGGGTCTAACACAGGGTAAGGTACTCCATATCTCCTTCAGACGTTTCAATGTGCAACTCGCTCATCGTTCTCAGGACTCGGGAATCCAATGATATCATTGGATTGAATTCCTGAATCCTGTAATTGTTCACCGCGGGAAAACCATGCAATGAGATCGGGTTAGAAAGGTTTGTGGTGGCTAGAAAGTTGGCTTCCCACCACGTTGGCTCGGGGTCGAATCCCGGCGGGGTCAGAGAATTTTCAGTGACTGCCCGATCGCTGCTTGAGTGTTGTGTGGAGGACACTTCAAGTGCAACACTCCGTCCGTCGGATGGGACGTTAAGCCGTGGTCCCCTTGGCGCCTTTCGTTTAGAGCAGGCTGTCGGCCCCGGGTTTCTCTCCACCCTTCCTTCCCTTACCCTTCCCTCGTGGAGCAAATCAGCTGTCGGTCGCCCCCTCCAAGTACTATACCATACCAAAAACCATGCATTACATCACCCTATTCACTCTATTCAGGAATGAAAGGGAGGAAAATACAGCCTTTCTTGCGCTAATTGTCTTGTTATTTTCATAAATTTGTCTGTAGGGAAAGGCGAGCTTCTCTTTCCACAGGTGGAAAATCTATGATTATGCTAAAGTTTCACGTCAATGTAGGTACAGCTTGATACCATATTCTCTCGTTGGAATGCAGGAAGGGAGGTATCCTGTGTACTCTCCCGGCTCTAAGTGAAAATTTGGCACCCAAATGTAGCCACGAAAAGCCAATGTTAAAAGGAAAATAGGTATACCGAAGCATAATATCGGTACAACTCTTTTTTTTCCAGCGGGTTTCCAATTATCCATTTTGTAGTGTCATTTTTTTCTGCCGTAATTTCGTTCAAATAGGAACTTAACGTACGTGACTTTTATCAATCAAGTCGTGTTTGCTTCGCTTTTAGTGCTCGGTTTCGCTCGCGACCGTGTGTGTGTGTGTGCTTTTGAAATGAGCTCGGTGGATTCTCTCTCTCTATATACTACTAACCTCCGATCGGGGGACGCAAGGAGATTTAATTTCCAAAATGGCCCCAAATGGGAGCGAATGATATTGGCGTAACGCGACCTGTTTTAAACGACTAGGGCGTGCGCACGCTCTCTCGAATTGGTTACCGGAGCGGCGGCGGTTTAAGGGGTACTTTCGGATTCAGACCAGGGAACATTGTTTCGGAGCATTACATGCATTATGAAGTCTCTCCTCATTTCGGATTCAGAATGGGTTGTTTTTAAATGTTCTCTTTTTTCTCTTTGCTGCACCCTATGCTCTTTTGCTTGCCTTTCCGCTCTTATTGCCGCGTTTGCGAAAAATTTACTCGCGCCGCATAAAGGGTGCAGGAGGTCTTTCCCGAGCATCCACCTGTAAAACCCATCGAATGTTTCCAATATAAGCGCATCGAACAAGATACTCAAGGAAGCCTCTGCACTATAAAAAAAAGCATCGGCTCTGCGGACTCCATATGCTGTAAGGTTTCTGGAAACATCTATTTGTAATCCGTTCGAGTAAGACGCTGTACCTATTTTCGACAGCTGGAAATATCGCCATTTACGCATGAGAACAACCGTATCGCTACCAGAGACGTTAAAAGAGCTAACATATTCTTTTATAGCGTAAATTGATGTATACTTAAGCATAATTAAATTAAGCTTCAACTAAGGACTAAATCAAGATGTCTTCTGAAAGAATTCGATAATTATATCATGTGAATTTACTTTTAAAATAAACGTACAATACTTTTATACTTTTCTATGAGATCATTATCAATTTAACAAATTATAGTTGAAATTTTGAAATAAAATGTTAGTTTCGAACAGTTTATGTGATAGTAAAAATAATTAATAGTTCCCTATTATATTTATCGCCCTACCCTCCTAGTTTCATACATTGTTTAACATTTTATTTCAATATGTATAACATTTAATTTCATGCCTTTCGGATCCATGGCGATATTTCGGAACTCGCCCAGCGATCGGATGTATCCCTGAGAATTCTACCGGGAAACCATATCGCCGTGAATTCTCCCGCGGGCCTTTTACACTTGAGCGGGCGCTTATATCGATTTGAGGTACGTTCCTACTCCGCCGCCTCCGGCGTCACATTCTTCATTCGATATGAATCCGCGCGACCGGATTCCCTTGGCCTTGCGGGGGTGGGTTCTCCAGCATCCGCGAGATTCATGCATCACCTGTCAACCAATTTCTCGTGATCCGGCCCCGCGGGGAGATCTTTAACTTTGCAGCCTCCGTGCAAGCGCGTTTCGCTGCGTTCCGCGAGATGCACGACTGATAAAATTCGTGCCCACCTCGAGGAAGGAAATTGTGATGGTGATCGTATCTGTGGGTATACCTGCATTTTACGGATTTTTTTCTGCGGTTGTTCGATTTATTGCCTGAAAGAGGTGTAGTATTTTTTTTTAATAATACTGATTTTTTTTCGTGGAAAATGCCCTTACACAAATAGACCAAGGTTTTTGGTTTTGGTGGCTGGATACCTTCTTTTGGACTACACTTTTTTATATCGGATATTTTTATCGTTGTTGAACACACATGGTCTGTACAAATGAAGGTGTCTAGCCGACAACACCGAAAAGCTGAGTCTACTCATGTAAGGGCTCCTTTCTTTCCTCGACGTGCCTACCTCGAGGAAAGACATTTAGGTAATCGTCTCTGTGGCTATGTCTCCTTTTACGGATTTTTGTTCCTGTGGCTCGTCCTTGTATTTCTTGAGAGATAGGTATTTTTTTAATGATAATGATTTTTTATCCATGGGAAAGGCCGTTGCAATGGTGGTTACAATGACCGATACGTGGTTTTGCAATTGCAAATGCTTGTCATGAACTAAATATTCTTCCATTTGGCATTAAGCGCAGTGTTCATGTATTCTTTCTTCTCGCATATTTAATCAATTCTACTCTGCTATAGTGTCTACCTTATTTATATATATTTAATCAATTGTCTGCCTCTTCTGCTCTGAAGTAGTGTGTACCTTATTTACATGAATGGGTAGTATGCTTGGGGGATCGGGTTGGTGTGGTGGCTAGAGTGTTGGCTTCCCACCCCGTGGGCTCGGGTTCAAATCCCGGCAGTGGTAGAGAAAATTCAAAGACTGCCCGATCCCTGCTTGAGTGTTTTGTGGAGGAAATTTCAAGCGCAACACTCCGTCCGTCGGATGGGACGTTAAGCCGTGGTCCCCTTGGGGCCTTTCGTTAAGAGCAGGCTAATGCCGACGCCGGGTTTCTTTCCAATCTTCCTTCCTGACCCTTCCCTCATGGCACAAATTACCTCAGCTGTCGGTCGCCTCCTCCATATACCATACCGTACGGGTAGTATGCTTCCTTCCCTTCTCCCACTTTCTTAGCATAAAGTGGGAAAAATGAGAGAGGGTTATGTGTATATATTTTTCCGTGGTCAACGAGAGTGGACATACATCGGGATATTGTGAATGATATGTTTGTCATATGATATGTTATGAATATCCTGATGTTAGTTTTTTCAAAGGCACACTGCATTTCAGAGGATGAGAGTATCGTTATGTAAGGGTTTAAAGATAAGAGAAGTGAAGAGTCGGAGATGGTGTGTAGCGCTTTACTGTTCGGAAATGAGGACACTTAGGAAGGAGGACGAGGGAAAATTGGAGGCGTTCGAGATGTGAGTGTGGCGAAGAATGGAGAAGGTGAAGTGGACGGAGAGGAGAAGGGACGAGTAAGTGCTGGACATGGTGGGTGAAGAGAGGCAGATTTTAGATGAGATACGGAGGAGACAGAAGGTACGGATGGAGCGTGTACTTAGCGGGGAGGGGATGTTGAAAACAGTGTTAGAGGGTAGAATGCTGGGTAAACGATGGAGAGGAAGGAAGAGGATAGGGTATTTAGATATAATGAAAGGGAGTAGGCCTTACTGTGAATTGAAGAGGGTAGTACATGAAGGAAGAGGAGTGTGCCAGAAATCTTATTTGATCTCATATGAGATCACTTAAAATTTAACAAAGTTTGTAATTATCTCTCTTTACATTTGCATATCTAACCCTCATTTTATATCTATTAGATATATTTCCCATATGAGATCTTAAAAATCTTTGCTAATTGACAAGCTTTTGCTTGAAATCTGTAAATTTTTAAGTGATCTTCTATGAGATCATTGGGAGGTAATGGGTTGAGTACTCCATGGAAACCTACCTTTATCGGTTGAATACTTTTATTATAATTTCTATTTTTCATGTGCGTTTCCCCTATAGTTATTGGGTTGGTTCTTTTCGCCTCCAAGGAATTGAGTAGTGCCCATAAGGTCGAGTATCCACCTTGTTTTCATCATTCCATTCAGATATTCGCCTTCATCCTCTCCCAATCGCGCGCACACATTCACCATCGCCGTAATAAACTGTGGCGCCGTCGGCGGGCGCCCTCTTACCGCCTCCACTTAGGTTCAATCAGGCGGCTTTTCCCCGGACGGAGCGCGGAGCCTCGCTTTACGGTCAATCGAGTAGTCTCTCGCCCCCAAAATATCGGCCTCTGGGGCGCCAAAGTGCCGGTGCAGGTCGGGCATGGGAAGAGCATGTGTGTGTGTTTGTGAACCCTGAAAAATTTATCTCCCCATCCGACCAACAACATTTCCTCCCCCGGAGAGTAAGTACCCGTCTCGCACGAGTGTCAATATTGCCTTCGTTCATCCTCGTGATAATGCGAGAGAAGTGTAGGAATATTGTGGCGGGGTATACCTTTGCGGGAAGAGGAGTGGATATAAACTATTTACTGGAAAGATTGACTAAAGTAGGCATGTATTTGTATTAATATTAATTGTTATGCTGTATGTTTGATAGTTATACACAGTTTTCTTGGAAATGCTATGAAATATATGCCTATCTTTATGGTGTGTAGGGTATTATATTAGGAGGTTTTAATTCCCGAAAATTAAAGCCGCTAAGAAATAACTTCATTGCTAATGGATTATATCCTCACTTACTGGAGGTACACAATCCGAAATAAAAGTAATAGTATGGAATACCTTGTGAATGTGGTAAAATGTATGTGGGGGAGACAGGCCGAACGATTGAGACGAGGCTGAAAGAACACCGGAGATTTTTCAGATTAGCGCAACCAGAAAAGTCGGCCGTGGCGGAACACAGCATTAATGAAGACCATGCTATTAAATGGGACGACACCAAAATCCTTTGCCATGCTCAACGCTACTGGGACCGCGTAGTTAAGGAAGCAATAGAGATCCGCCTCAATCCCAAAAATTTCAATCGGGACACCGGCTTTCATCTAAGCACTACATGGAGACCTGTAATCAGCTGTATGAAAAACATAAGGGTTAAACGTGAAGAATTTCAAAAGACCTACAGCCAATCGGACGACACCTGAGCCATATTGTTGTCTCCGTAAACGGTCGATCCTGTTCAGTGTGAAATTGAACTTCATTCAAGTAACACAGCCTTGAGGATGGAAGACAAGTCGTCTTCCGAAACGACGGCTTACATAAAATCTTTAACCTGGATGCAAACCCGAGAAATATTTGTCCGAAATAAAAGTAATTTCTCCAAAATTGAACTCGCACAGTATGAACCTGTTTCCGCTGAACGATCCGGCGAGTATCAGGTGTTTTTGGCTTTTCACTCTATTTCACTTAGTTATAGATTACTAGCAATTTTAGTAACTGAAATTAATTCATATCTATGGGTATTTGCAAAATCTTAACGCCGCGACGTTGCCATGAGTGGTTTAGTAGAGTGCTGTGTAAAATAAATGTGACAGATTCTCTCTTTGACAACTTTACTTCAAATTATAAAGGTCGTTTCACTATATTGTAATAATTTATTTGAATGTACCGTGATGAATTCCCCATAATTTACTTTACTTGAGAAATTTATTGGCTATGTAACCTATAATTTTATTCATATTGCGTTAAAATTGTGTTACTATACTAAAGAATACGACGTTATTTTTATTTATCAGATTTTTTAATATTATACAATTTGTGTCTTGGCCAATATTTTATTTTTATAGCATTCGATGATTTTTCGGGATTCTTTGTGATATGATGCGAAGACGTATAAATATTTAAGCTGATATCGTATGTCCCCAGTGTCGTAAAACGATACCGATATTATTTTCAAGACAGTCCACGAGACATCAAAGAAAGCTCGCTGTCCAAGCTCATCGAACCGATCCCTGTCTCACGGTTGGCGCCAGCAATTTGGGATATGACTTGGGCGACGCCGGACTAAATAACGACGGATCTGCACACACGGTCTCTCACTCATTGTCCTCTCTTCCTCCCGCATATTCGATCCTTAACACACACGTGCGGATACGACTTCGAAAACAACGGTGCCTCGTCTCGGGGGCCGCTGTTGTGCGTGGGCGTACGTATGGCCATGAAAGCTGGAGCAAGGTTTTATGTCAAGTGTTTTGTGCGTGTGGGTGGGTTTGGTATGAGAATAACAATCCCCGCTTTTCGAAATCCTCAACTTCTGTGTACCGGTCCAACCTTCAGTCACAAAATCCTGGGTTTGGACGGATTCCAGGATTACGGGATCGATGTTGCAAATCCGTAAGTCGTGCTGGAGGCAATACTTCGATGCATTTTGGGTGAATTGTAAGGATTGTTTCCTCAAATAAAAAAACTCTTATTGATCGACAATTCTTTACAATATCCTACGCGTAGTGGTATCCAGGGAAGGGACAAAGGGGGGGTGGGCTAGAAGGAGGATCTGGGGGGTAACATTCCAGCAGTAGTGGGAATCCGTGAGGTACGAAATTTTTGAGAATTTGGAGGCTTGTCACAACATTTTAAGGTCGTCTCACTACTAATTTTCCTAATAATTAAGTTTTAAAACAAAAAATTGTGTGCATTTTTAATAATTTCACCTCTTGCATTAAGTTTTCATTCATTATTGTAAAAGGTCCAAAAAGGCTCTCCTCTCCCTTATATATTCGACTACTGAACAAAATTACCATTTATCTGGTGTAAATTGGATACCTCAGGGGAAGGGGGGTTTGTGTTCATTTTCTGCATTCGCCACTGCCTCCATGTATAATATTTCGAACCATTATTTACTCCGTGGAAAAATTGCTACCTGCTTCTGGAAAATTTGAAGTTTCGAGGTTGAGTTGTTAATAGGATAAAAATTGAGTCGGTGACTGGAAAACATACGCATTCGTGAGCTGGTGTGGGAAGGGTGTTTACAGAAAAAAATCACGTTTGCCAAGGAAGAAATGGGAAGACAAAAAACAGAACTTAAGGATGTAGTAATGAGAAATGGTTGGACGTATGTGACGAGCAAAAACTCGTGAGAAGATAACTTGCAGTTCTATGGAAAAGTTTTGGAAATCGTCCTTGTTTATAAACACTACTTGGTGAGGTATTTGGCCCGCAATGAGCTCAGGGAAAGAAAGCGTCCCCTACACCCTGAATGTGTGAATTTCACTCGCCAGTGGCCTACTCTGGAGTGAGCTCTACCCTTTCGAATCTAAACTAGCTTTCTGGTTGAATCACAGAGTGAGTGAGAGCGATGCATTAACTTAGGTACATAATGTCGAAGTTATGTTTGTGTCGAGGCTATTCGTAACCTCTAAGAATTCAAGTCCTGCCTTGACCAGGAATCCATTATTAGCTGAAAGCCCGTGATAAAGAACCGCGTTGTTTCGGGATTGAGTGATTCCTCTGGGATGGACAATCTAAGTTTTATTACATCCTTTTTTCCTGTCTCCTTTTGATCTCTCTCTCTCTCTTCCTTGTTTTCCTTTCTGCTTTCTTTTTTCATTCTTCTCCTACCACAAGCGTCACGTCGGGAGAGGGAGATGAGTCCATCTCGCCGTAATCTCGTTTTATCACCAAGCATCACTCACACTCTCGGAGGGTGTGCGGAAGGGAAAAAGATTGCCAAGATTTGTCGTGTGAAGTATGTTTGGAAAGGGAGTCTCATCCTGTTCTTTTTCACCTACTCTGTGACCGGCGTCCTTTCTTCAATGCAAAATGTATCCCTAATTACTCAAACTGGTCAAGAAAAAATCATTTCCCCAATATTGCCTAGATAATAAGATAGATATTGATTTGTCTGGTTTGAATAGGAAGAGTGCAAGGTTAGTGAACTGAGTGAAGAAATATACGTTTAACATCAAACCATAGGAAAAATGAACAGTTGTTGGTGATGAGTGATAGCAGTCTGTTGTCTTCTATGTAAACTTATGTTAGCCGGTACATGGCCTTAATTTCATCAGGTTGTGGCTAAAGAGGTCGAGGGTGATGGATGCTGAATAAATATTATCGAAGCCGGCACAATTTATCAGCAATTTGAAATAGAAGCTGCTGTTTATAGTGAATACTTCATTTCGGTTTGACGACATTATTACTTTACGAAATATGAAAATCTTTACACGGAGAAATAAAATAAACGGTAGTATGAGCATACTTTAATCTAAAAAAGAATGCTATCTACTTGCAATATATTACGACAGGGTATTGAAACAAATTTCAAATTTCTTCTGTTCTTCCGGTCAACATTACCACCAAACTAAGAATGACTGTTGTTGCTCTGTTCACATTTTTACTTAAATCGCGAAACGATAGTGCTTAGCAACGGACTCGGTTGTGACTAAAGCATTCTACGTATTCAAGTAATGACCGTACAAGCAGAAGTTATTAGGGTTGAATTATAAATATAATTCGTAGCTCTCCTGCATTCAATATATAGCTTCATAACTCATCTCAATATGTTCAGTATATCATTATTGAATAATCAGTTAATAGTAACTTTAACAATTTCTTTGACCCAAAAACTTCTTGAAGATAAGTTCAAATTTTAAACAACCATCTTTGAAGTGTTTGGAAACCACTATCTTTAATTTACTTCCCCCGGAAATGGATTTAAATATAGAGTTTTTAATACTGGATAATCTTGAATTTGAATATGCATTATGCTATGATGATATTACCGAATGAATACCTGGAAAAGTATCGTTGTGACTATAATTGCCTAAGACTGGTGAAATTACGGTAATTAGGTGATCGATTAGAAGTGATTTCGTGATTATCGCCGTCATTTCAAACATCCAAGGATTGAATTGGCGTTAATGGCCTCTTCCCCGAATTCCTGCCGGCGTTTCTTTATTGGAAATTGATAGAACGTATTGGAAACTAGTTAGCTTTGCAGACGTAACTTCGACGAATGCTCTTTAATATTGAAGAAAGCTTCCGCAGTTGATGTTTTAAAAGTTTTGTCTGCATGATCGAAAGACGCTCATGGATAAACACCCTAATATACATATGCTATTTACTATGAAAGTCGAAGCGGCTCCAATGTTTTATTCGTGGGGTGTTATCTGCTGAAGATATATGCGTAAGGTGAGCGTGTATTCTTTAGCATAAGACTCTTATAAACCAAGTCTAAAATGGATAAGTTCCTATCGTCAAAAAACTAATAATTCTTAAACGACTTCCATTTTTGAAGAAGTTAAATTTAGGTATTAAAGAGGAAACATGGATCTTGGCCTGCTCTAGTCTCTTAAGGAAAATCTAATGGAATGAGCAAGTGACACCTAGTCCACCTTATGTAAGGGAGATGAAAGAACAGATAAGTTCCTATCGTCAAAAACCTAATAATTCTTAAACGACTTTCTTTTTTGAAGACGTTAATTTAGGTATTAAAGAGGAAATATGGATCTTACTCTGCTCTAGTCTCTTAAGGAAAACGTAATGAAATTAAAAAGTGACATTTAGTCCAGCTTATGTAACGGAGGTAAAAAATGGATAAGTTTCTATCGTCAAAAATCTAATAATTCTTGATAGTGGACGTGAGGAAGAAGGTCCCAATGTCTCATATCTCCCTTGTCGCTGTCTTCCTCATCGTGTTTTTCCCTTGGTCGGCTCTAATACACGCACGGCACCAGGGGTCGTCGCGAACAAATGAGGGTTGGTGCGCGAGCAGGGGTGGAGGGGGCCTTAAAGAGGAGGTGCGAGGGGGATGGGGGCGCGTGCTGGAGTGCTCGCCCTCTGGCGGAGTAATTGGGCGACGACGGCCAAGGGAGGAAAGGGGGGGGGGGCAAAGATTCCGGGTCCGCTCTCAGGGCTCACCCATCAGAGATTTCCCATGCCTCCTCACCCTGCTGTTTCCCACGTAGCGCCTGGCGTATGTTCCTGTACGGTATGGCATTTGCCGGAAGCGACGGGTAGCTGACATCATTTGCGTCGTGAGGGAAGGGTAGGAAAGGAAGGGTGGAGAGAAACCTGGCGTCGGCATTACCCTGCTCTTAAAGGTGTCAAGGGTGCCATGGCATGACGTCCCATCCGACGGACGGAGTGTTGTCCTTTAATTGCCATCCAAAAAGCTGTTTATCAGGGCTAGGGCAGTCCGAAAATAACCCAGTCATCTCCATTTCTCCATGGGTTGTTATGGAGATATTTTTAATTAACTTATGGAGATATTCCGATAAGGACCCAACGCGGAAATGCAATAGGTTTATTTTAGTCTATATAGATATGTCATAATAAATGAAAATATTGTGGTCTAGACTTCTCGGGTATTTTCTAGTTTCGAAGTCTACGATACGAAGCACCTCGTCAAGTTAATGAAAGCCGAAAATGTTTTCCAATATACTAATGTTTTATGCATTAAATATGTCTAAAGATAATAGTAAGCAAATTCATTTTATTTTTCGCGTACTACCCTTTCGTAGAATTAGGCAAAACATAAATGTTACTAATTCTGAGATAAAATATTGTATTTTTTTAGAAATTTCACCAAATACTGTGAAGCGTCTGTAGATGCATTAATAATACTTTAATGATGATAGTTTCTCTTGTTCATATAGATTCAATCAGATTTCGTTGTGTAGGGCATTCAAGGTTCGTCGGTTTGTGCGAGAGAATATGGTCCCTGGAAATATCTTGATCAGCACCAAGTCTAGAAAAGGTTACTGTTGTCGGGAGGAACAGAAATACCAGGAGCTCCAATGCTTGTGCGATTACCTTCAGACTGAGTTGTGCAGCAATTAGGAGAGGTTTCGCCCTGTTACCGTATTTAGAGCGGAAGTATCGATGCAAGATACCGGTTGGCATATTCGGGTTGCTTTTGAGAGGATTGCCGGCTAAATGCTCGTCATCAATGGACAGTACAGCGCAGAGAGAATTCCCGAAAGCGCTTCCACGTACCCAGGGATGTCGCCATAACTTAAGAATCATCGGTTCACTCAGCATTCACTCGTATGCCGAGCTCGGAGTGCGGTTTCAAATGATCTTACTGTAGCAAGGAAATACTCCCGCGTGGATTCAAGCTTTCATGCAATGTCTTTCGTAGAGGAGGATGTTTTCTTCGCCCACTATCCTACTATTCTCTTCTCTCCAGTGTTTGAGGATTTCTATCTAGGATCTCTTGAGCAGGTTAAGAGAAAAATGTTTTGAGTTCGACTCAGATAGTAACATTTTGGAGACGCATTTCTTTATACGTTTTCGTTGTGCAGTAAATTAAAAGAGTTATATTGCTGAGCAAATAAGCGAAATAATTTTTTTTCCTCCGTTTGAAATCATTGACCGGCCCGCAAAAAAATTCGTACGATTTCGCCTATATACTGATAGAAAAGAATCGCCTTTTAATATCTACTTTGCTTATAGGTAAGTTTATCTCTTGAAAGTTATTTATTATTATCCTGAATTAAATTTTTCTGAATGGCATCAAAAGCCATGTGAGTGAAATGCTCTTTTAACTGGTATCCACTTATAAATGGTGATTTTTACCTGTATTCGTATTTCTATCTGCGGTTTAATCATTGACTTGATAATCTAATTGGAAATTGATGGGGTTATCTGATGCCGTGCCTAATTAGTGATTAATATCTTTTCGAGATGGAAGAGAAGTTGGGATGCTTTCTGAGGGGACGAATAAAATCTCTTTTGATTTTTTTTGAGACTACAAGCAGGGTGGAAGCAAGAAACTAGAGTAAAAATATTTCCAAATTGGCTGGGTGTGTTACTTTGACTTGCGGTTATTTTTCTTTGAAGTTGGTGACATTAGCCATGAGGGAAGTGGCCTCAGTATCTTATCGTTGATTTTGATTGTGAATCTATGCATTTTAAATGAGGAACATTATTATATTCCGTTATCAAATCGGTATCCAATTTTGAACAAATTGGATTTTTAGAGGCAGCACGTAACAAAATATAAAAACTCCTGATCATATCAACTTGATGGAAATCCATTCAAAACAGGGGATACGTTCCATGTCCAGATATTCGTTCGGAACTTTTTTGTTTCAATTTCGTTCGTGTTGGAGGACGTGCTTTCAGAGTTTAATTCAAAGACCGTTACTTTGAATATGAAACCATTACCGTAGGAGGTGGGCAAGGAAGAAGGGGCTGCTTGACTGTTATTCCCCATTACGTCCACAATCTTCCCTTCCTGTACGCGCTCGGAAATTTTTGTCCGAATCGGTTGTTTTCTCCGGACGAACATTCGGACCCAACTTCACGCGTGTTTATTAATTTTCCGAGTGCCCACCGAGTTTTATTTGCTCCGCGATAATTACCTCCTCTCTTGCTTCCTTCCTTACACTACTTCTCGCTCCCGTGGGTTTGATATTCATTACGCGGAGAGTAGGGTCGAGAGAGACTTTGGGGATGGCCCAAGTTATTTCTCGGCCCGCACTAATGTAGAATAATGGATCGACCCTAGGAAGTCCCCATTCCCCACCACCCCCTCCTGCAAGGGGTGGTCGGGGGAAGGGGTTCCGAAATGACAAACTCTTCCCCTCCCTAACCCCTGTCGCTCCATCCCTACCCTCTCGGCCTTTCTCCATTCTCGGGACTACGGACCTCTATACCCTGGTTCAGTGAAAGGAACACTTCTCGTGTCCCAGGGGCTCCTGTCTGTCTCAAAACGACGATCTTCGCGCGAAAAAGTTGCCGTGGGAGAATCGCGTAAGGGGGAAGGGGACCTAATTTACGAAAACCCCGACTTCTTATCGCGGGCGATTCACCCGATCTGCATTTTAATGGACTTCTTATCTTCCACGTTGGATGTAGCGAAATTGATTCGCGTCCTTGCCACGTCGTGTAACTCGATGATGAGTCAAGTTTTCTCCCGACCGGGGAGGTTCAAATCAACTGGATTGGGAGGCGCCAGTGAGATGAAGTTTACGTTTCTCGTCGGAATCAATAATAAATAGCTCCTTTCCCTGTAGTCTCCCTGATGATGGCGCAGTTGTGCTGAAAACAGGGTCGTTATTAGTTACGAATGAAATCAAAAAAGTCTCGAAAGAACTGCTCCAATTCATCCTTGGCTTTGAAGCTTCTGAAAACTTAGCGTTACCTTTTCACCATCGTTGAGTAATGGAATGGAAAATCACGAATATTTCAAAAGAGGATTATCAAGTCGGCCTCTAGATATGCCTTCAACCACAACGCATTTGAATGAGCTTGAAATATTCACCGGTCGTGTCGCTGACGGCAGAGCGATTCAAATTTCACGGAGAAATTAGCTGTAATCAGGAATTTTAAACGAAAAGTGAGTTTGCCATGCAGTGATGTAGGTCCGAAGATTTTTGTGGCGTTGCGATCATATGACTTCTGCATTTTCTTCGGTTCCTCACTGCGTTTGTTGGCTTTTGTTGACGACAGTTTTGCTAGCATTGCAGTCAGCGCCGTCAGGTCGAAGGTGACTATGATCTGATGACCTGTAGACGCTGACTGCAATGTCAGAACTAGTCCTATTACTTAAAATAACCCACAAAGACGAAAATCGCCATTTTGATAGCGTGCATTTCCGCGGGGCGATTTCCGATTTAGTGGGTTATTTTAAGTAATAGGACTAATACCAACATTTACTTAGATGAAATGATTGGATTGTCATTGTTATGTATTTTTTTCATAAAAAATACGTAACTTCGATATTCATTTACTCTTCTAAACCTCGGAAATTGAAATGTACCTTTCTGCGATTTTAAAAATCAAGGAATGGGTAAATCTTAATTTTAAAAAGCCCTTTATTATGTAAAGCTGTTGCTCTCTCTACAAAAAATACAATGAATCCACCAATCATATATTTTGTCCGTTATAAGATGAAGAGGACGACCGTTTCGCTGTTCTCATAGTTTTTCGCGTGTTCTTCTTTACTCTTTCGACCGTAGAAGCTTAACGTTTACGTTTAAACAATTTTTAGTGAGTCATTGTTGTGGTGGAATAAACGATGAGTAAAACGATATATGACACGACCTTATGGAGCTTCGGGAGAATTTAGTGGTTAAAGTTCAGCGTTCTACCTTTTTTGCTGCGATCTTAGTGTTAAATTGGAATCAGGAATCAAGTGACAACGGGACGGACTGGTTCCTCTACTATGCGTTCCCCGAGTCTAAAATCATGGTGGCCTGAAAAGACGTTCCTAACAGACTTAATGACCTTCCTTTAATGCGCAGCTATTGGAATCACGTAAGAGGCCTTTCCTTTCTCCACAGTGATGATACACACTCCCTGTATGTTTTCAGTTTTCGCTTCTTTATCTAACGACGTCAATGTAAACGATGCGCGTGCGAGCCGCTCGGGAAGGAATGTTTTTCGAGAATATTCGGTTGCGGTTCAACGCTTTTGTTTACTCTGGGTAATTTCGGGACAGTTCGGAAGATTGCCGCTCTCGATGGCGAAATGAGATGTCGTTTTGACGACAGAGGTCGCAAATCCTTCGCTTTTGAATTATTCCCGTTATTGACTCAAGAAAATGGGAATAGAAATGCCGGCAAAGTCATAACTCTTTATTTCATGCTCCAGATATCATTGTGTTTTCGTGTTAACCCTTGCGTATCGTATTTTACGAGCGTGGTTACATCATGACCTTTGGCGTTTATTTACGACGTCGAGTCTGATGGTGGCTTCATGTCCCGAGGTAACGGTTTTAATTTGGTCTTTATGTGTGATGTATCAATTGCATACCTATCATTGGACTAAGGGCTCATGTTCTGGTTAAGGTAGTAAATTTATTTAATGATAGCAGAAATAGTTGTAGTGACAGGAAGAGGTCATAGAACCTATTTGAATCCATAAAAATAGAGTTTACTGAAGAATCCGCATTAAACTGATATTTTTGCTTCATTCCATATGGATTTGGATTGACCATGTGACTTAGCTCTCATATACGCGGCCTCATGGCCACTGTGTGTTGGAATCGCTGTGAAATAAATTCCGAGTTTTTTTGTCTATTCCTTTTATTACTTTAAAATTCTATCTTAAAATTTTATCAAGATTATTTAGTTGCCTCCATGTTAAATGTTTATATTTGTTTATCAATGTTTTGCGATAGTTCCTCTGTGTTCATTAGAAAAGCACTCTTACAATTTTTTTAAATCCTGTTTATTGTCTCTTACTTAATTTACTTGCCTGTTCTTTTTCACCTACTCAATTCTATTAAACTCTCAGGAAAACTACTTATTATGCATCATAATTTTGCATGCGATTATTTTTAAATTCAGTCAAATCCTCCGTTTTTTAGTCCACGTATCTCTTACATCAGTAACTCCTCGTCCTTTCATGAGTTTTATTTTTGTCATCTAAATTACTGGGAACTATGAAATTTTTATAGTTTTTACTGTAATAAAACGTTCAGGTTTAACATTTGATGCTTGAATCTGCAGATAAACACCATACGCAATTAAATCAACTTATATCATCCGGTGCAATACCTGTTACAATTATTGTGGTTAAACTTGTGGTTAGTTGGTCGTAACCTGCCACGGTATCACTTCAATGAAAGTGTATGTAATGGGTTTTTGATCATAAAATACCCTCGAAGATGCGTAGTTGCTCTTTCATTCCCTAAGGCTTCGTTTTGGGTAAAGAGTTGAAAATAGTTTTGGGTCTGCCTTGTTGCAGCGACAGGGGAATCTATTATATGGTCCTCGACGAGACGAATGAGAACGGCTCAACGCGCGCGTGGACCTTGTTAAACCGCTATGGCGTTGCTAGAATAATGGGTGCGCCAACGCACAAATAAGACCTCAAAGAGTTGATCTTTACGTCGCTCTTGTCTTTCACTTTCAAGTGCAGAGATCAGCAAAACCGAATTATCATTACCATGATTTCGTCTTCCTCACCCGAAGCACTCTTCTCCAGGGATGGCAAGTGAAACGAAACAACAATGAAAGATAAAGCATCTACTGAAAACCGTCAAGGATAGAACTCCACTACAAGTCGAAGGGGTATACCGAATTCCTTGCCAGACCTGTGGGAAGAACTACATCGGCGAAACAGGCAGATCGGTTAAAACACGTCTAGAGGAGCACGAGAGAGCAATTCGACTGGGGCAGTCAACGAAGTCCGCAGTAGCCGAACACGCAGCGCTGGGCCACACAATCGACCTTAAGGAAGCAAAAATTGTTGCGAGAGTGAAAGGCTTTAAACAGAGACTCGTAAGAGAAGCAATAGAAATATCTAAAGAGGAGAAAAACAACTTTAACAGAGACACTGGCCTTAAAATCAGCCGTACTTGGCAACCCGTAATCGGCAAAAATAATCGACAACCTACTCCTCCAACCTCTCACTCCCCTCCCCCCACCACCTGACACGTATACCTATATATACCAATTTTAAATCCCACCTCTTCAGATTCCCTTGAGAAAGCGACCAGCATCGGTCGGGAAACGTTGGGGCCACCCAAAATCTGACGCGGCGACATAGCCCAAAAGTTTTAATTCAACGAAACAACAATGTTTCGTTTCGACCTGCAGCGAAACGAAAATACGAAGCGTGGCGTGGGTTTAGTATCGCTCCCGCACGAAGTTAAAATCACCAAAGAGGTTAGTTTCGACCCGGGACGAAACTTGACATACGTGTATTATAATTATAGTACCCTACCGATTAAGGTAGGTTTCCATGGAGAACGCAAGAAGTGATCTGGGAGCCTCCCTTTCCTTCCAGCACTGCCTTCTTTAACTCACAGTAAGGCTTCCTCTCTTTCAATCTTTCTAAAAATCCTATTCTTTTCCTTCCCCTCCCTCGTTTCCCTAACATTCTACCCTCTAACACCATTTTCAACATCCCCTCACCGCTAAGCACTAACTCCATCCAAACCTTCTGTCTCCTGCGTATCTCATCTAAAAGCTGCCTCTCCTCGCCAACCATATCCAGCACTTCGTCGTCCCTTTTCCTCAGAGGTTAAAAATCCAAAAATCGAATGGCAAGTTTGCGTTAACTGCTCTCTAACTGTTTGTGGTAAAAATATGAGAGCCCCATGCATCTAATCGCGGTAGGCCGAACCTCTACTTCATTCAACCGTACTTCGTACGCGGTGTGTGTGGGTCGAAACTAAACTGGTGATTGATCACCCCCTGCCAAACACCCTAGAAGTGGCTCGCAGGGTATCATGTAGATGTAGATGTAAACTGTTCCAAGGTGAAGCACGTGGTCCCTCCGAAGCGAAACATTATCTGTGTTTCATTTTGTCCCAGAGTTTTAGTGTACTTTCGACTCGAAGTAGTTTTGACTTCGATTTCGTTTCGACTGTGAGTTTAGCTCCCCGGGAGTTTAGCATCCACATCGTTTCGTTTTAACATTTCGTTCCCGGGAACGAAAATATTGAAATTTTACCGGTTTTGACGTATGTTTAGTTTCGATTGCCATCCCTTCTTTTAATGCAGTGTTTTATCAAATCTCGGAGAAAACATAACCAGGTGGGTTTAGGAATTGGAGCGGATAGAGTACTCTGGAATAAAGAAAGAGCAATTGAAGTGCGTTCTCCCCGTAAAGATGCTGGCAATTGTGAAGTAATGGTTTGCTACAACTTTGTGTCGGATGGGATGTTGGTAAATTTTCACTCAAGGAAATATTAGGAAATCCTGAAACCCGTTTCTCCTCCCTCCGAAAAAAATCAACTAAAGTGTCCCTTAGGTTGCTTTCTTTTCTCGTGGATAAAATGGCCACGTGATTTAGTGATCTACATGGGTGCGTAACGTGTATGTTTTCGAGGAAAAGATAGCTGGAAGGTTAAGTGAATGGGAGGATTTGGAGTGAGAGAAAGAGGGAAAAAAAGGATCCTTTCGCTATTTAGCCAATTTATCTTGTAAACTTCTCCTTCCTTGCCATCAAGAGGTCTCCCATTCCGGTCACGTCGGCTCGTCGGAAAAAAATTGAGCATCGGAGCCCGCGTGCACTGCAGTTTATTTCCTCAATCTCTCCCATGTGATCTAGTCCACCCAAATAATGAGCCTGAATAATGTGCTGCTTTTATTTTCCTCGTTCCCAAATCCACTCCAGAATGCCCTTGTTTACTCGCGCTGGCCCCACCCTTCTGGGTAAATGATCTTATGTTGTGACTAGGGGAAACGACTATCCCTTTATTTTTACTGGCCGGTAAAACGCATGCTTTTTTCGTATTTGTATTCCCGAAACCACGGCGTTCGGTATTAATAATATTAAGTAAATCTCTGGTCAGCGACAATAGTGTATATCGTATTCGCTATCTCATCATAGATGTTCAATATGTCGTAATTGGTTTTTTATATAACTATTGTCTGTTCATGGTCGAATTGTAAAAACCATTGAAAATGTCACATAAATAATTTTAATATCAGTACCAGTGCTGTAAATTTATTACCAGTTCGTTCAGCGACGAAATTGGTCGATATTAAAATTGTTTTTGTGAAATCTACAAGGGTTTTTAATTCGACATGAAGCAGTTTCACGAAGTCACGCCTTAAAGTATCCATTGTCTGTTCATTTGTTTCCAGTATGCTTCAAAGGTTTAAGAAGTCCATAATAGCGTACACGCGTATGTATTGATCGGCTGTATGCTGAAGGTGGCATATGTGCTTGTTTGCCGTTGGTGGGCAATTTTTCCCAACAACGAATTAATATGTCCCCTACCAAAGTATATGTATATACCGATTAATTACGATCAAATTTCATCCAAATTTATCGCAACTATCTTCAAAGTTCACACAAGAATGTAGTATGTTTGCTGTCAGTGATTGAACTCATCTCCTTTCAATGTCTGACGGCTTTAATCCACCTCGTGCTGTTTGTTCTCTTGCTTAAGAATAGTGTAAGGTATTTCATTATTGTATTGCGGATTTACAAAGTATTTTTGACATCTTATTCTGCATTTCATCCAATTTTGTTTTGAACCAAGATGACGTTCTTTTTGTGCATATTGATAATCTTTAGCGACTTATGCTCCCGAAATATTCTTGCTATAAAAAATGGACCAATGTTGCTTGGGAATAAAAGTAAACGATTTGGTAGGCTAAAGAATGGGTTGAGACAGTTTTAAAACGTTAGTTTCGTTTAACTTCAATTATATTGATAGACATCTCATGGAAATATTCGGAAAGCGATGGTAATGTGTTCGCTTGCCCTCTGCACTTTGCCACGTCTCATTGTCAAAATGCGTGGCATGCAATAGTTTTAATTTTGTGTTTGCTTTTCTTTGATTGATAAATTATAAACTCAGTCATAATTTATTTTAGCGTAAATTGCAGCCGATGCATGGACTGTGTAAACTTTTCGATCACGAAGTTGCCATTTAGAATAAATTACCATAAGTGGTTTTCGAAAAATGTGAGCACTAATCCGTTTTGAATTCCGCAATGTCGATGTCAGCGCGAAATTTGCGTGATAAAGTTTTTATAAAAGCGTTTCTATTTTCCAGTCGCACGATTATATTACCAACCGCGAGCTTGAATTTTCAAACATGGATCGCTTTCACCGCGCTGCAGTTCGCTGCATAATTTACGATCGTAATCGACTCCATCCCGAATCCTTTCGACGCAGCATTTTGACCATTCGCGGTGGCAATATACCCTCGCCCATTTGCGTGCGAAATGCTTTGTTTTTAGTGCGTGTATCCTAACTGTTTGCGTCCTCTCTCGTCTCGCAATGGTGGCGCGGCGGTCGGCGAAGATTTAATCTTAACGGATTGCCCAGCGGGCTAGCACGCCCGCTTAACACGTTCCCTGCCACGCGCCGCCATAGGGCGTCTCACATAACTTCAAATCCGAGTTAGTGAGACGCCATATGGCGTCTCGCATTGCTGCTGGACGCAACTAGTGAGACGCCAATGGGCGTCAAAGTAGCGTTTTCGTTGAATCATCAAGCGGTGTATATAACTTGAAATTGAAGCTACATTTCCTAATGCACTGACGAGACAATGTTATCTTCTGTCAAGGGAGGGTATTGGTAACACATTTCAGCTCGAATTTCATTTTTTTTCGCCTTCGGTTTCTCGTGTTTTTTTCGGGAGTGGCATATTTCAATGGCTATATCATTCTATGTTTCAAGTGGAAGCTTGAGGTATTATATCTCCACACAATGTTTCAAATTACATTTGCAGAGCTTTTTTTTCGTTGTTTTCCTTCCCTCAGTTGTCGCTCATACCTAATCGAATGAGGAGCGCATCAGTATACCAAATTTATTCTCTGTGTCCGTGCCTTCGATACGGAAGTGATAACCAGTTTAGTGAATATATCATGTGTACTCCGTCACGCATTATTGGGGGAAAGAAACGTTTTAACGAAGAAGAAATCGAGCATATGTTTCATTCTGACAATTCGGCTTCCACCAACGACCTTGAAGGATTTTCTGAAGGAGACACCGTTAATTCAGGGTGTCTGAGGAGTCGTATGAATCCTCAGAGTCAGGTAATCTTTCTTCTTCTAATACAGGTATGATTACTTATTCCAATTTTTTTATTCACCTTCTAATAACTCCTGCTCAGTGTCACCGACTCCACGGGGCCTGAGGGGGCCCGAGCCCCCCCAAAAATTCGTTACAGATGTGAAGAAAAAATGTGTCATGCTTGTCAATTTTCCCCGGAGTGTCCAGATATCGAGATTCGAGTGATCAGGGTTCTAATGTCGATCATATGACTCTTCTAAAATGCTTAAAAAACTTAAAATTCACTACTTATAAAATTTACAGAGACAAGGTCCCCGGTTTGGGCCCCCCAATATTTTTGTAAGTCGGCACCCCTGCTCCTGCTGTAATGTTTAGATACTTCTAGTGAGGTGATTCATCCCACGCTTATGGAAAGAAATCTTGGGAGATAAGTCTCATTTTGTGGGAACCATTAGGAAAAATAGGAAAGGGCTGTCAAGAGAAATAACGACTGCTAAATTAAAGAAAGGCATTTCAGTGCAATGAAAAACTTGTGGAGCAACGGTAAAGAAATGGAAAGATCAGCGCGACGTATTCATGATCTCCATCACCATCAGATTGGAGATAATCCCAACGGGGAAAGAAATCGAAGAGGGGAAGTGGTTACTAAGCCAAAGATGGTGATTGAGTACAATAAAATAAAGGGAGGAATTGACATTGCCCTTTCGTTGCCCGACACCCTTTCGTTGTATCACTGCACTTATCGAAAAACAGTGAGGTGGTACCAGAAGGTGGCCGATGATGCTCTTTTTGGGACTTGCACTGTTAATGCTTTTAAACTGTGGAATGAAACACGGAATCTAGGTGCCCACATGATCTCTCTTCAGCAGTGAAGACGTTAAATTATAGAAGAATGACTGCATATTCTTCGGGATTCCGTTGATAGGGTCTAAAAAAATTGACGCACTACCTGGTAAATGCAAATAACACTGAAGGAAGTCTTCGAAGTCTGGTAATTTAGAGGATAAAATTATCATTACATAAAATCGAGAATTAGTATTTTTCGCACTCTTTTTAGCGCTGTTTCTTCATTTTAGAAAAGCCCGTGTTGGCTGTCGCGGATGTTACAAAGAATTCTTGCAGACGATGAGACGCAAAGTTGCCCTCAGTAAAGCCAAACGTGTTTCTACAAAAATTTATGATCTGTCCAGATCAGCCGTACCTAAGCCTCCCAAATTTAAATCATTGTACTAATCATCTCCGGATACGATATGAAATATTATTAAAAGCATAATCAACAATTAAAATTTCTTTAACATTATTTTCAATCATAGCTTTTGAGTGTACACTAAAAAGTTGGAACGCAGATCCAATTGCCTGAGCCGCCAAATGGCGTCTCATCAAATTTTAGGCATTGTCAAAAGTGGGGAGACGCCCTATGGCGTCGCACGTGAATAAAGTTACAAGCGATAGCGCATCACGTAATGAGTGTAAATATACCGAGAAATATTAGTAAAACCCGGAGATAGGCTCAATATCATTATTGCCGTTTGGTAATAGGTTCGAAAATATTCGCCTGGCACACGCGGAATGACAGCAGAATTCGGGCCCGGCAGCGAACGTGTTAAAACGCTAGACACCACCGTATGGGGTGGAAAATCGGGAGTGGAGGAGGAGCAGTGTGGTTGGTAATTAGTTCGTGTGTTTGCTCCGCGGCGGGCGAAGGCCCGGGTTCAGATTGCGTCGCGGAAGGACACTGCGCACTATGAAGCTCGGACGAACATGATGTGCGATATCCACTTCCACGCGTTCGCATTATCGCGGACACGAAAGGTCTCGTGCGCTCACCGGGTTTCTTGCAGCTCCTGAGGGAGATACGTATTTGCATTATTCCAGCGCCTGCTAGGGACACAGGTACCTATTCACTGAAGACTTGGAACGTGTTCGCTGCTTCGAAATGTTTGCTAAGGTTACGGCTCACCTTTGGCGTATCGAAATTTTTTTGACGGAATTCTTTAACATTCGCAAACTTATTTTAGAAATAAACAAGGGGTATCCAAGCGCAAAATATCTGGTTAATTTTTCTACAAACTAGTATATTAAACGTGGCTTAAAAGCTGTCAGGAAGGTGCTAGTTCCGGTACACAGGCCCAATTGGTGCACTCAATGGATAGATATGACGTTTTGCTATTCTTTAGAGAAGCACTTCAATTTATTTTTTTCCTTCTGCCATTTTGCCTTTGATTATGACAAAAGTGGCGTTTAAATTCGTAGTCTGTGAGTTTAGGGTCGTACAATTAATAAATAGAGAAATTTTGTTTGCTATCGTGTCGATAACCACTTGTATCTAATTCTTCTGAAATTTTTTCTTTCATGCGTCTGTGCTTATGATAAAAGTGGCGTTTAAAGTCGTAGTTAGTCAAGATAGTATCGTTATAAGTTCTCTCAATAGATAGAGAAATTGTGTTTGGTATAATAATAATAATAATAATAATAAATTTATTGTTCTAGGACCTTGTCCTATAGAACATATCAAATTTTACAGTTAAGTCTCTGCAGTGAACAACATAGAAAAAGTGAAAATACAATTTAACAGTATTAATGACAAATATATTACAATATTTTAATTACAATCTTATTTTTCGAGTAAATAAACAAACATTTTCATTTTGAATTGATTAACTAATTAATTAATTAATTTCTCGGTTTTTTATACTCCAGAAAAAGTTTTTTAGATTTTCTCCTTGTGTAACTGCGGCGAATTATGTCCCTTTAATTGATAATATTTTTTATTTCCGGGGTTATCCATGGAAGTTGGTTTCGTTTCGGAGTAAAACTTTTTAGTGGGACATGAATATCTAATAATTGATTTAAATTAATCATAAGGGTTGATACCTTGGTATCTACAGAATTGGTGGACATGAAGTCTGCCCATGGCATATTATCAAATTCTTCTTGAAAATTACGGAGAACAAATTTACTGAAATCGCGGTAGCAAATTACCTTCTCTTTCATTTTTGGCACCTTAAGATTAAATTTTATGTATATTAAATCATGATCAGATAAGAAAGGAACTGGATATTGGCCATGTTCCTTTATTTTAGAAAGGTCATCTATAATAAATTTATCTAATAGAGTACTTGATGTGAGCCGATGATGAGTTGGATGAGATGGTACTAAAGACAGATTGAACCTGAAACATAGGTCTCTTATGTAGTTACTGTCATGCGTAATCTTTAAAAGATCCGAGTTAAAGTCACCACAAATTAAGTATGTTATTATATGACGGAAGGAAGCCTGCCAGCGTACATTCAAAACATTCACTCAAGTAACCAACCTTAGGAGGTCTGTAAACAACACCGAGTAAAATCTTTCCAAGAGGACATGTTATTTCAACAAACATAAATTCAAGCTTGAAGTTTTCATTGACACAGGACAGTATCTTTCCATTGAGATTCTCTTTGATATATACACACACACCTCCACCACTTCGTTCCAACCTGTCGTTTCGTAACAATATATAATTATCCAAATTAACATATTCAGTGGGCACACATGGTTTCAACCAGGATTCAGAAATTGCTATCACATGATAATCACCACAAACAAAGTGGTTACGAGTGGTCAAAGTGGTCATTGAAGGGCATGGAGATCGCCTTCGGTGCGTAAAAGAATTCGCTCACTCCCATCACATTCCCTTGCAAATATTTTCCCCCCTCTTATCCATAAGTATTTAAGTTTACCGTTCTTTTTAAGCTCTCTCGCCTTAGCATACACTTTACGATTCAAAGCACTGAGTGATTCATTGACATAGATGGGGTAGTTAGGGGAATCACTGAATCCAACATCTCTTGTTGAGAAACTCCTTTTTGCTTTTCGAGCTTCCAGTATTTCTCGTGCTAAATTCGATCTCATGAACCGAACCCGGATGGAAGGGGGTCTGTTGTTAGGTAAGTTTGAACGGGCCTTCAGTCTATATGCATAATCGACATCACTGGTATCTAACTTGACCCCAAGGCCCAGCCCAACTTGACAGACAAGGGTCTCCAATACCTCATCAGACTTAAATGGGATCCCGTGAATTTCTACGACATTCCGTAGAGAGTCCTGCTCCCATGTGTTCAACTGAGTTTCAAGGTTAGCGACTCGCTTCAACAAAATTTCATTTTCAGCCACCATACCGTCGAATTTACCACTTATATTTGATAGTGACTCGCTAATTAGAGAAATAGTTTTGCTATGTTCGTTGATTAAGCTTTCCCAGGTTGATATGACTTTCTTTAGTTCACTTATGTCGTTTTTTATAGAATTCACAAACTCACTTTGGTTTTCTTGGATTACCTTGACACGATCCAATAACTCCTTCAATATGGGATTGGAAACCTCACATTGACTCTTGTCATAGAGAGATCCAGGGTCCAGGGCTTTGATCGGGGTGTCATCACCGCGGGTGGAGCGACACTTCGCTATGCAGGTGGCGCAGTTCCAGGCACGACTAGTGTCCTCCAGCAGCTGCAAATCCGCGGCGTTGAGCGAGGCGCAAGCAGGGTGGAACACTTTTTCACAAGTGCGGCAGGTTACAGTTTTCTGCGTGCGCTTAAGAACTTGGCTGCATTGCGAACAGGCAGGCATGATGAAGATCACCAAAGAATACCACCAAAACCACCAGATGAAGATCACCAACAACACCACCTTAATACCGTCGGCTAGCACCACCTTATACTCAGGCAAATATTCGAGACTTGGAGGCACGACCAAGGCCGGGGAAACGCGTCCGTTCACTGCGAGAGCGCGAAGCAGTATCGTCTAGGAAAGTACTTGAATCTAATTCTTCTGAAATCTTCAGCCATTGTGTCTGTACATATGACAAAAGTATCGTTTAAAGTCGCAGTTAGTCGCGATACTGTCGGAATAAGTGCTCTCAGTAGATATAGAAATCGTATTGGATATCGCGTAGGGAACTACTTGTGTATAATTCTTCTGAAATCTGTTCTTACATTGTGTTCGTGTGTAAGACAAAAGTGGCGTTTAGAGTCGTAGTTGGTCGCAATAGTCCCGGAATTAGTGGACTCATTTGAAAGAGAAATCTTGTTTGCTATCGTGTATAGAATTACTTTTATATAATTCTTCTGAAATTTCTTCTTTCATTGGTCTATGGGTCAAATTACGCCAAGTTAATTTTATAGTATACAAGGCTTTATAATAATCGCCCTTTAATTATCTGGGCAAGAATATTTTCCATATCGTCGCGTCTCTTTAAACACCCGCTTCTCTCCTCTGATCTCCTTCTGTCGGGTGAAATTCGATACGGGGGAGAGCGTGCAACTAACGATCCGCTTCTCCTTTGAAGTCTCTTCAGCGCCCTCTCTCTGCAGTCTCCGAAACTCTCCTCTCCTCAGCCTTCTTCAAAACTCTCTCTTTCACCCTCTTCCTTTCTCTCCCCGGGGAGTAATCTTACGCACTTTACTCTCCCCAAAACTATTTTATAATTAAACCGATTCCATTCGCCCGTCACTCCTTGATTTCCCGTCCACAAAGCAATAATGATGCTCTTTCTCTCTGCAATGTTCTCTTCTTCCTTGTTCTCCCCCTCTCTTCAACTCCTAAGAAACAATTCCACCGCCTCTTAGATTACATCCCGCGCAGTGGTCCACCCTGCTGTCACTTACTCCTCCTAGGTCCATGTCTGGTTTGCCCAGGAAAAACTGTTCGAGATGCATAAGGGGGGTAAACGGGAGTACTGCTTGGTTATATAATCACTGACTTAATTGCGTTATATTAAAGTCTAATTTTCCTAAATAGCATCCAAACATGTCGTGTTTCGTAGAAAAATTTTGAAACAAGATTTGCGGAAACTTGTATATGAGGCTTTCTTATGAACTGCGTGGAGACGGTGTATCCTCTTAAGTGGACGCATCACTCTCTAACAAAGATTTTGTTTTTAATTTCCTATCATATGAATGGCGAAAAACTTCTGATATCGTTTTGAAATTTTTGGGGTGTGCAGACTTGTCAATCCTTGTCAATCTTTGCCTGTATCATAAAAAATAGGAATGGTAAGAGTTATACCATTGGAAAATTAGGGATACTTTAATATATACTACTTTGGACTCTGTGAGTGGATTTCATTTTTTATTTCTTTAATATTTTTATTTTAACGGCTAATGCCCTAACATCCCCCACCACATGCCCATTTAGGCGGCTTGCGCGGTAGTTTGTGAGTATAAATGGAACATGAAAATCATAGCGCTGAGAAAAATACGGCATTAAAATTTTATATTAAAAATAGAGCTGAATGTTGAAAGGGTATGAAATGAAATGTATTCAATGTTCTGGGTACAAACCCCTAAGGTCAACAAATACATAAAGTAACATGACATTTGAGTTTATATTAAGCATAAGCAGCATTGAAAACGTATAATAATATGTATAATGAACAACCGACATAATTACATGCTCCTAAAAAACTGTAACACAAAGTAAAAATAATTAATTTTACTATTGATGTAGCAGGTATTTTTAACATTTGTTCGTAAGAAATTCATGTGTGCGGTGTTATTACTTCTGTTAACATCCAAGTTGCTCGACATGCGTATTACAGAGTACAGTTGCCACTAAGAGGCTTTCCGTAAACTCATGCGACCATGAATTCTATTTATGTCATCATTTCAACGGACGTCGCATGGGACATTGAAACCGTGGGTAATTCGGAAACTCTATGGTAAATTACGTCCGTTCGGCTAGGTAAGATGTACTTACTTCTCTCTACCCTAGTAAGCTAGAACTAGTATTTTTCATATTTGAAATTGTTTTGAAAGCTAAATTTTCATGTTTATTGTATAATTCATATTTAAAGAGGGCGATATATTTTAATAAAAATACACAACCATTTATAATTCATGAGTAAGATTCGTCCTGCAGCTTAAGTACTCCTCGAATGCAGAAATGTTGAGTTAAAATTTTGTTTTACGAAAAATCGAGCGAATACCATTCTTCTGTAATTTATATACACCAGCACGTAAAAAACGCTATCACCTAATTTATTATATCAATATTTAAACGTATTAATTCGTTGGATGTTATATTGCACATATCTTTCGGAAATTACCACCCAAGATTAGCGGGAAAATCATCAGGATATCAGAGAGATTGTTATCGACGCTCTTCCTCTTTTCATCCCTCTGAGGGCAGAATTTCGGCCCAAACCGCGTGCAGCGGATTAGCAAGATTGGAATCGTTGAACAGTAAAATGATCGTATTTTCCCAGTCGCGCGGCATGTCGCTTCTCCGTGAGTTGTGTGTCTCTCTCTTAAAGCACTCGAGTAATGAGTTATAATGTGCATTCCGTCGCGAAATTCATGTGCGCGCTTGAAACCTTTAGTTGAATTCGTGCGCCGAGGTTAATTGCCTCATTTACGTCATGCAATTATTAAAAAAAAACGTATTGCCTTTTCCCCTACTGAGGTTGACGAGGAAACTAAATAGAAAAAATCAGTGTCGTAGCGTTACTCCACTGCCTACAGTAGCGTGTCAACGAATAAAATGCCGTTTTAAAAATATCATGAGCTTTAATTATGGCTTTATATTTTTTTTCCTTTTAACGCTAACAGTTGGGAGGCGCAGGACATCCTTGTTGCGATTCGGCTGTAAGTTATTCATGAATCATATCGGCTTGTTAAATTTTTAGTAGTTAACACCGCGAGCCATTTTCTGGCATGAATGCGAGCAAGAGATATATATACGAGGGGAGAAAAATATAATTGTGAGTAATAAGATGTTCCCCGACTTCTTTCAATTATGAGTACGAGTAAGAGATTATTATTATAGTATTCTACCGATTACGGGAGGTTTCCATGGAGCAATAAAGAAGTGATCCGGGAGCCTCCCTTTCCTTCAAAGAACTGCCTTCTTCAATACACTGTAAGGCTTACTCCCTTTCAATCTATCAAAAAATCCTATTCTTTTCCCCTTCCTCGTTTCACTTACATTGTACCCTTTAACACCATTTTCAACATCTCCTCTCCGATAAGTACTCCTCCCATCCGTACCTTCTGTCTCCTCCGTATCTCACCTTCTCCATTCTTTTCCATACCCACATCTCGAATGCCTCCAATCTTCTGTCCTACTGCTTCCTAGTGTCCACGTTTCCGCATCGTAGAGAGCTACACTCCAGATTAAACTCTTCACCAACCTTTTCTTTAAACTCTTAAATAACGATACTTTAAGAAGCTCCTTCCTGTCCATGAACGCCTCCTTACGCAATTCGATTCCTGATATCCTTGCTACTATATCCGTTTTCCTATAATATGCTGTCTGAATCGTTGGATTGCTCTACTAGCTCAAGTTTTAAAATATGAAAAGTGTAGTGAATTTTCTTAGCTTTGGAATTCGTAGCTATTTCAATCACCAAAATAATAGACTGGCCATGATTCATTGCATTGCACTGGCCTTTGTGTTGTTTTGAAGCTTATTTTCCTCCTACTTTCCCAAATTTATCGATGTATTTTTCCTCTTCTTCGCCTTTTCATTCATATATGTGCTTGTATTCTAGTTTTGCGATTCATGAATCGATCACTGGCAATTTTTCAGAATTGAAGATTTTCAATGTGACGGCTAACGTTTTTCGCGAAATACTGTTGACGACCGAATGTAAGCCATTATTATGTTTGCTCATTGTTTTTAAAATTATTCTTTTTTCTCATACTTTGTAATTCCTTCTTTTCCACCAATTATTATTGTGTTGAAAATTTATGAAGCAGGCATCGGGTATCGAGTACAACCATCTTCGAAAATTGTGTGGTTAAAATTTGGAATTTACTATGGGTACCCAGGGCTCATAATTCAGATTTGTACCCTTGTATTTTCATAGGCTTTATGCTCCTGCTTTGCGTTGACTGTGAAATTATTGGCACAGTGTTTTCTATTGGAAATGTACAAATGGATCTTTTTATTTGCTAATTTTATTTTTTGTATGTCTTTTTCAACTTTTGAACTGAACTGTTTAGTTCTAACGAATGAAAATTAACTATTGTTCTTATGGGTAGCTGACAATATAAACCCCTGGAGTATTAAATATCGTATTCATAGTATCCAATTTCTAATTTCATAAGCTTTGGCATTTTAGCGTGATGTTGAATGGGAATTTTATTTTGCAGGAACTTACTTTAATACCGAGCATAGGTAATGGCTGTTCGATGAGCGTGAAAATATAACGGTTATCCTATGCGTAAGAGTTATGTTAAAACAAAAGATATGGTTAATGATTATGTGGAGTAGTCACGTCCTTGGTATCAGTGGTGTGCAGTTAATCTATGCGACATATACTGCTATCGATTTACTTTATATTTAAAAAAATTTCAATCCTGTTTATCGCAGAAAATCGTCATCAGTATTGGAGGCCAAATATTGATGCGAATAAAAAGTGCGATTCAACGATGTTGTCGCTTTCCCCTGCGTATAACCAGAGTATTTGTTTTTGCTATTGCATCTATGGCACTGCTTTTCAAGTTAGTTTTTACTCCTTCGTCCTAGTTTCTTGAGAGAATCAGCACATATTAGGATTTCCGAGATATTTTGCCTCTCCTGTTCTCTCGAAATGTGATTTCTAACTGCTGCGATGCACTGCTACTGGTGAATGTGTTTTTCGACCTATTTTTTCACCAACCTTTTCGCCAACCTACTCGGAATGTTATTTCTCTCCTCGATTCTATGTGACGCCTAGTAAAATATGGATATCATCCGAAGAAGGGGGTGAAAAGTAATTCTTGTGAGTGGATTCCAGCGTGTTTTTATCCTGTATCGCAGCTTTTTCTCTCTCCCGCACGCGTCCAATCAGTCCGTCGAATCAGTAAAGACCAAAGAAAGGGGCAAAGAGGGGAAAGATGGAGGAACTACGTCTCTAGAAATAAAATCCGAGTAATAAAACCGTCAATCGCGGCGTGGCCCTCTTGAATGTAAAAGAACCACGTAGAAGAGGTCTCCATTACCCGGTTAAAGAAAAGGCACTGCCGTCTAGCGTACTCGCATCTTTTCATAGAGGATAAAACCTCAACTCGATATGGAATTGCGGCGCATTCCCTCGTCCTCAGAACATCTTGACGAGATATCATTAATACACATCAGTACGAGGAATGAACATTCTTGGAGATAGCAAACAGGTTTTAGATGGCAACCCTGAGCCCAAAGACAGCGTTATGAGTTTTATACAAAAACCTAACATTTTTTTATAAATATGACGTTCTTTTACAATAAGTATTAATATCTAGTGAAGATTTTATAATTAATATTCTTCAATAAAAGTGTATTTTATATAAGTCTAATGTATTGAAATATTTTGAAGGTTTAAATTTAAATACAGAGAAAGGTTTAAAAAAAATATGACGTTCTTTTCCAATAAGTATTAATATCTTGTAAAGATTAGCTATAATTTATGTTTAAATAAAAGAATATTTCATAAAAGTCAATTACACAGGAACATTTCAAATATTTTAAATTTTAGTACAGAAGATTTATTAATTTAAAAAATACGACGTTTCTTTCCATTAAATGTTAATTTTTTGTAAAGATTTGCTAAAATCTGTTTTTCAGGCAAATAAAAGCCTGATACAAAGAAATATTTTAAATTTTAGAACAGAGAAAGCTTAAAAAATATTACGCTCCTTTCGAGTAGTAAGTATCTATATCTTGTAATGTTTGCTTCCATCTCTTTTCAGTGAAAGAATATTATGTAAAATTCTAATACAGAGAAATATTTTAAAGATTTTAAAAATTAATACTGAGCAAGTTCTAGAAAATATGTCGTTCCTGTCCAGTAAGTTTTAATATCTTGGGAAGAAGGAAGATCTGAGGTTTTCCCAACGTATGATGATGTTGAAATTGTTTCGTATTTCCCGCTGGGTGAGTATTTGTCGACGATGGACGACGATGGATGGAGCCTTTCGATGGACCATCGAAACGTCAGCAGAGATGGAGAGCCTCACCCGGTGGGAAACCCGAAACAACTTCAACGTCATCTTGGAAAGGCTTTCAAAAATATTTTTTCAATAAAATTAATATTTTATAAAATTCTGATAATGGAGAAAGGTGGGAAAGACCAAAGTCGTCGAGGTACCACATAAAACAAATCCCACTGCTGTCCAGTCCGAGTCCGTTGGCCGCATCTTTCTCCGCAATCTCCACCTACTTTCTTTCTTCTTTCTCCCACCGTGCGGGGCTCATCTCGAAGGAGAACTTGCAGTCGAGCAATCGGTGGAATCAGTTGGAAGCCGTCTTCGTTATCAGTTAATTCGCCAGAACTTCCTTCTTCTCTATCGTCAGCGAGTTACACCACCTTTTCTCTCCACCCAACTCACCTCGCAGAAGTTCATTCGATTTAAACTTTCGGCAATACCGTGGATTGCCTTGCCACTGTTCTTGGTAGAATTTTCTAGGGATTCCCGGTGATTGGAGTCGCGCTGTAATTCGGAGAGATACATAAGGATTCCCCTTCCCTGCTGCGATGAGTCGTGGTGGGAGACGCCCCGATTAAAAAGACGGAGTTAAAAATAAAATAATCCCACGCCTTTAACGGTCTTGGAGTACTGAAACGTGAGCGTTGCACGACTCCGTGGGTGTTTAAAATGACCCTTAGAGGGTTGAATGGATTGCATCTATTGGGTTTTATTCCGGCATGAGAATCCTTACTTAAGTACCGAGAGAGTCAGATCCGGTAAACTTTTGGTGCCCTTTGTGGCACTTCAAGCAGAGTATGGAATGCTTGGTGATTTACCACGAAATTTACGTTTATGAAAACACTCTTTCAAGGAGTGATAATAATACAAAATAAATCCATTTTTATTAAAAACAACGTTTTCATCGCGAACAAAAAAAATAGTAAAATATTCCTAAGAGCATGACAGAGTCTATAAATTATTTGCTTCATGTGCAACGATAAACTCTGGGCGCATGTTCCACAAACGGTCAATTTGTAAACAAATTCGTTGTTATGAATCGCTATCATCCACGACCACCGAGAGACATCATGTCTCTCGGTGGTCGTGTATCATCTCGATGTTTGAAATGATTGCAGCGCCGCCATCAAATTTTGGTGGCCATATTTTGGACTGATCTCCACATTTCCTGAATAGAAATCTATATTATAGCGTTTTAATGTCTCACCTTGGAACACAAATGCAGTTGAAACAAAATTAGAACACTTTTAACAGTTATCCCGGCGACCACATCGGGATCGCCGACGAGCACACCGGCACGCCACTCTTTTTCCAACCATACTCTCCTATTCTCTCTCCTGCGCCGTCAACAACAATTGATCCATTCTATTTTTGCTGTTCTTATCGCCTGCTTCATTGTCTTTCTCCCATCAATTGTCACAGTAACATTCAACTCAAAATAACTCAAAATTAAATGTAGAATATAAAGTTTAAATCATAATAAAAGTGTTATAATATTGCAATTGCATCTGATTCTGAGTTATCCTGAATATTTCAACAAGATAGCTAATCAGAAAATGGGTTAAAATTGAGTCACAAGATTTGAATCGGACAAGATGGCTAACAACAAGGAGAATGCATAAAAAATTAATAGTATAAAAATACATATAAATAATGCTCTTCAGAAACTTGTACTCTTAGCCCGTACCTATCAGATTTGGAGATAAATAAAATTGGTACAAAGTTCTCGTATTCTGGATTTCAGGTAACACAAAGTGACTTCTTGGGCTCCTGGCATGAATGCTAAATGTAAACTATAATAGCGAACGAATTTGAAAAAATTGGCTCCTCGCAATCGGGTAATCTGTACTCTGTAAACAATGTAATCCAACTTAAGCATCTGAATCCGATAGCATTTAAGTGGGGCCTGTTTTCTCCTCTGCCAGTAATGCTGGTGAAGCATCACCGTACGTTGAAAATAGTGTTTTTTGGTTCGTTCGTGGTCATGATTGTTGACCAGTGATGATGATTTTTCATTTCTTAAAGGTTTGATGCAGCTCTGCACTGAATTTTCCCATCAACTTATCTTTTCAAACTTTCGTATTTCTTTAATTTCACATTCTCCTTTAACTTGTTCCGTATATTTTAAACGAAGTCTTCTTTTTCCATTCTTGTAATCTACTCGCCCCTCGACGATTGCCGTGATCAGGCCATCATATCTCAAGATATGACCTATAAGGTTGTTCCGTGTTCTTTTCAAGGCTTTCATCAGGCTTCTCTTATCTCCAACTCTTAATAAGACCTTCTCATTACATACTGGATCGATCCAGTCTGTAGCACCACATTTTGAAGGGAAATGTAACAAGTTTTTTTGGAAGCTATTGTGAGTGCCTCATATTCACGTCATCAAATCATTAAGACTCCATGGCGTTAGGTATGTAAGTGGTATCCCTTCCTGTGGCAAAGCTTGTAATTTTGGAAACGAACACATTCATTTCTGCTCTCCGAGTTGGTGAGTGTTTCGTCTTTAATAGAGTTGAAATATTACTTTCAACTTAAATTACAGTCCCCTTGCAGGAGGCTAGCTCCCACCCAACGAATAGCTGGCGTTTAATCTTCCAGGGGTCTTAAGTGAACCGTGTCCCATCAATGCGCTCTGCGCCGGAAACCAACTGCTCTGCACTCACTAATGAGACCCGTGTGTTTTTAATTAATAGCGGCCCAATTGAATAATTATTGCCCATTAGGGACGAGGGCTTGTGGCTCCTCGAGCGATAGGGAAACGCCCGTCGTGAAATGCTCTTTCAACTGTGCTGGAAATTACACTTTTCCGACTCCAAAAACGAGGGTAATAATTACTGTTGATATCGAGTTTACCCTGAATCTAGAGAAGCGTTGTCTGTAGTGTGGGTTTCAATTCGATCGTCAAATTTTAGAATAGATACTCTTATTACTCCGAAAACAAGAGGAGGAAAGCTATGTTCAGCTTGTTCATTCTCATTGAGTTGAGTGGTTTTTGCTAACCGTTATGCGAGGGGATATGTTTGGCGAAATTTCAAGAGAAAAGGAGAGAGAAATATTTATTGATGAATTAAAAAATATAGTTAAAGAGGTGGTAGTGTAGTGGGTAGGGTGCTTGGCTACTGAACGAGGGGTCATGGGTTCAAATCCGGTGCGAAGCCTTCGGATACCTCCAAACAAACTCTTCGACGTGCAATGTGGCCTAGGGAAAGAAACTATTATCGGCACAAAAAAGGTAGAACGCTGAAATTTAAGCATTTGTAGGAAATTCTGCCGAAGCTCCATAGGGTCGTGTCATTTATCGTTTCACTCATTGTTTATTCGACTATAACAATGGATCATTAAACATTGTTTTAACGTAAAAAGTTTTGCTTCTACGGTCAAAATAGTGAAAAAGAACACGAGGAAAATCATGAAAACGGCGAAACGGTCGTCTTCTTCATCTCGGTACGGACAAAATATTTGATTGTTGCATTTCATTCTATTTTTTACAGAGAGTACAACATATTCGCATTGTAAATAACTTTTTTTAAATTAAATTTTACCAATTTTTTTATTTTTTACATGGCCAAAAGGTATATTTCAATTTTTCAGGATAATTCTATTCGTGTAAAGTTCTCATTGTAACCAAAGCTGAAGTAAATAGCCATTAAGTTCTTTTATTTCGTCAAAAGAAAAAAATAACCCCATGTTAACAAATATTTTAATGCAAATTTTGGTACCTTGGCAATCCTCATGTTTTATGATATTACCTTACGTATTTTTTAGTCAAAGAGCGGAATATAAACGGTTATTTACTTTGAATCGTTAGCTTCTTTATTTTAGCCAGTCTTTATATCCAAGCCAGAATAATGAGTGATGAAGACGAAAAGTTGTCTTGAGTGCGTAGATAAGAAGTTGGTAATAATGCTGGCAAACCACATTTTTAAATCGTTACGAGAGACTTTTATACTGTATATTTAACGAGAATTTTTTTTAAATATCCGCTATAAATGTAATGAAGCTAATGAATGCGCTCAATATATTATTACTTCAGTATTCTACTTCATACAGTTTAAAGCAAAATGGTGGCTGAAATTTGTACAGCTCGCAAATCGAAGGTTGCTGACCCCTATTATCGGTGCATTTTTTACATTAATGAATTTTCTAGTGGCCGGATGATTTTGATGAGGATATGCAGTAAAATTAGTTTTTATGGGTCAATCCGGCGACACCAGAAATAAAAAACGTCGATTCTGGGTCAGATCGAACGTCCAAATCGCTCTCGCTGCCGCGATTTTTCTCGGCGCGCGCGCCTCCGAAATCGGTGCGAGGTGGGAGTACGGCCGTGTCCCTTGTATCGGCAAACCGTTGAGTGGACGGGGGAAGGGGATGGGGTAAAAAAATAACTTGGCGGACCGTTTCGGGTTCATCGGAGTGCGAATTTAGCGCCCCAGCGGGTGGCAGTCGGGCAATTCATCACCGTTCTCCTCTCTTCTCCCCGGTGGGTATCTGCGGTTTGTGGAACGAACGAGCTAGGTCCCCGCGACTCGTGTTGGTAGTAGTTCTAAAGCGGCGGCGGCGGCCCTAGTCCGTTGCCCTCGATTTACCGAGAGCGGAGGTCAAAATCCTGGCCGCGAATATAGGCGCTGCATATTCGACGCCGTCCCGTGGGTGATGCCAAGACCTTAGAGCGTGTATTTACTGCAGGAGGTATGGGGTGTTCCCTCCAGTGCATACTACTGCCTCTCGTTAGAGTGGTGAGCCGCATCTCTCGACGTCAACGGTAGCGTGTAAGACTTTTGTTTGGGTGACGCGAGTTGAATCGGTCCACTATTACGTCGCCTTTATTGTCGAAAACTGCTGCATCGATGGCAGTGGGGTAAAATCTTCGCCTGTTAAATCGTAGGTCTTGGTTTCGACTCCCGCCTGATGTTGGGCTAGCGGGTTGAGAGAAGTTGGAGAAAAGTTTTGTTTTGGGTGAAAAGTGGTGGGCACGGCACTAACAAACATTGTGTGAGAAGAAAACAGTTCAATTGTCCTTCAAAGAGTAAACGGGAAAATCGCCAGAATTTCATGAAAATCCACCACCGATTAATCAAATACTGTCTGAGTTTTCAGCGCAAATTTTAAAATACGCTGTCATTTTGTTTATTTGCAAATTTTTAAAGAGATACTTCTTTTTATTTTTATCCCGGGCCTTGGACACAGAGAAGTGTATGAAATTTTATATGTGTATTGCTTCCAACTCCTAAATCCAACACATTCATGAACGGCGTATCGGTGTTGTGGGTTGCATATGGAGTGCTGAGAAACACATTGGTGCAAGACAAATTGGTTGATTTCGAAATATCCATGGCAACTGATTCCAAAATTGTCCATCTACCGAGAAACACAATGGTGTAAGACATAGTTACACTTAGGACCACCATCCATTAGCAAATACTGAGACCCGTCAGCACGGTTCCAACTTCTTTGCGAATCACAGAGAAGTGAGTCCGACGTACTTACTTCATTTTGTATATAAGTAGCTGACACTGATTGCAGATTTACATTGCATAATGGCACGCATTACATGATGAACAACATTGCATGATGAAATCCGATGGAGAAAGACCACTAAATGTATCGATGGATAATAATGATACCGATGAAGATAAGGACTATAATCCTGAGAAAAACGACAAACGCAAAGGTTTAATCATTGAAAAACTTTTGTTTTTGACTTATCCCAGTATGTTGTAAGCCATCCATATAATAACTAGAATGACTTAATCGCTCTGCTAGACAAATTGTCCTCTCTCTCAATTCCAGCAGGCACTATTTATCACGCATGGAAATTATATCCCAACATAATGTGGAAGATACACACGCAACAGGGAACGCGAAGCACTCTTGCAGCAGCCATTACATTCTTTCGTCGTTTCCCCGAAAATTTGAACAGGGTTTTAAGTTCTCAATTTCATCCAGCATGCGTATGCCCCTATTATTCTCCAAGGGTCGGCCGGATGGTGGAGAAGGGGAACACGGCAAAGTTAGAAGCCATGGCGACGACGAGAGATTGAGCGAACGGTCCGAGGGTATTGTTGTGTACGTACCGTAGTACGTTCTCTGTTACGGTTATAAAGTTCTCCCCCGGCCCATCCGCGGCCATTAGTGCCCAGCTCCGTCATGAGTGGCCCCGAAATGAGACGCTATAACTCTCAGGGCTCGCCTCGCTCTTGAGGAGAGCATCAACGTGAAGAGGAGGAAGTGCTGACGATACGCTCATATCGTCCAACTTTTCCCCGTACCCTCATGATCTAGTACTCCAGCCACCGTAGCAAGTGGATGTTCCTAGAAACATCCGATCAAAAATATTTCCACGGGGAAGATCGCTCATCACGAAATTTGTTGGGTAGGATCACTGGCGTAGCTAGATGGAGGGTCCGGGGAGAAAACAAAATATTGAAAAATCATGAATTTACGAAGTATTTCTTTAACAAATGAAGGTTTTTTGATTATGGAAATAGTTAAAATTGCTAAAACCCATTACTTAGTACCCTCTTTTTTCAAAAAATTTTCCCCGTGTTTTCGACCCTCCCCGCCCGAACGAAATTCCTAGCTACGCCACTGGGTAGCATGATGGTCTAGCGGGAATGAGGTTGGTGTGGTGGCTAAATTGCCGAGCCCGGGTTCGAATCCCGGCAGTGGCTGATATTTTTCAAAGATCACGCAATTCCAGCTTCAATGTTGCATGGAGGACTACTCAAGAGCAACAACTCCGTCCGGCGTATCGGATGAAAAGACGGTGTCCCATTGGTGCCTTTCGTTGGAGCAAGCTAATACCGGCGCCGGGTTTCTTTCCACCCTACTACGGATGCGAAAAATTGTTGCTTATGAATAATATCTGCTCTTTTTTTTTTTAATTCTCGCTAGTTCTCGGAAATTATCGGACACTAGATTCCTGGCGTTATTCAAACACTGGTTATGATTTTTGTGCACTTGACATACACCTGGGTATTTATAAATTTGGGGAATTTACTTATTAGGATATTTATGGTATGTTCAGGGAATTTTCTGCAGTAAACCTCATCTTAGTGTTTATTACTATCGTAACAGGCTCAACTTTGTGGAGGTTCATTCTAATAAATAAAAGCGAACAAACTATGTATAAATCCACCAATTTATTTTTGTGGTACTACTAGATTTCCCAGCCACCCCTTCCACCTACCTTCTTCCTCCCGATACCACATGATATATAAGGATGTTTGTTTCTTTGTAGCCTTTGTACCTGATGATGACGCCGCTGCGTCGAAACTAGTAGTACCACAAAAATAAATTGCTGGATTTATACATAGTTTGTTCGCTTTTATTTACTCATCTTAGTGGTTTGCGAATCTTTAACATCCCTCAGAAAAAATATATTTCAAGATAATAATCGTGATATTTCCGTTAATTTTCTAATACCTGGAATTTTACAACACAGACGGTAGAGCTTGCTTAGAGCTATGAGAGGAATTCGTCAGAAAAAAGAAAAAATGACCAAGAGGACTTGGGACATGGGTAGACACTGGAAGCGGATATCACTCTCCCCCAAACCTCACAAACAGAAGCCAACGGACGATTCAGTGAATCGACGACGGAGAAGTTCTTGACCGGCGGCACGTGGGGGTCGCTGCCTTCTCCGAGTGTCAATAGCCATCGGCTACTTTCGCTTATCGGCTCAAATCGACCGTCCGGGAGCGGTTAATGCCGCACTCGAGAGCCGGAGGAGATAGACCACGCCGCCGTGTTGTACGAGAATAAAAGATGCTAGGGGAGACGGCGCATGTACGCTTCCAAGCCGATTGCAATGTTTAAGGGTCCCCTCAGGACACACGAGGTACGGAGAGGCGACTGACCTTTACGCTTCCATTCCGATCCCCCCTCAAAATTCTCAATCGACAGAGGGAAGCGGAAAAAGGCAAAAAATCTCTTCCATTTTTCACCTCGCGGCTGACGTTACCAAGAATACAGCTTATAAAGGACACGGGGTTGTATACGCATCAAAGTTCGATCGACGTGGTCCGCGAAGTTTTCGTATCCAGGTTAATGTCAAATGACGAAAGTTTAATCAAAAGAAGAAGAATTATTTTAACCTTGAAATTATTGTTTATGTAGGCAATGAGAATTATTTCATTGTATTTCATATGTGTGGACATTTTAGACAGCTGAATTCCCGGGAATTCACATTCTGTATAATTGTGTTTACATAGTGCGTTTACATAGGTATAAATTTGTTTCCTTTTTTTCCTTATATTGTATCCACGAAGTTTTCGTAGCCAGGTTAATGTCAAATGACGAAGGTTTAATCATAAGAAGAAGAATTATTTTAACCTTAAAATTACTGTTTATGTAGACAATAAGATTTTTTCATTGTATTTCATATGTTTGGATATTTTAGACAGCAAAATTCCGGGGAATTCACATTCTGTATATTTGTATTTACTTCTGTTCATCTACATAGGTATAAATTTGTTTCCTTGTTTTTCCTTATCTTGTATTTACACTTATTGAGGATTATTCTTATAATTTTTTGTACCTCTATTAACAAATTTTCATGTATTGTAATATCATTGTGAAATATCTCATGGGCCAGAAAAGCCCAAGATAATAAACGAATTGAATTGAATAGGTCGACGATATATATTTCCCGTGGTATCTTCACTTTAGCAGAAAATATTGCGGTTAACGGTTGGATGTAACAATCATTGTCAACTGTAGAGTATAAATTATCAGCTATAAGGCTAAATTTTCAGCGGTAAGTTTCATTGTACAAGCTCCTGCAAATAACTTAAAAAAGTATGTTTTGAAAATTTATTAGGTTTTTGACGAAAACTTTTGGAAACACATTGCTACTTGCGAACAGCAAAATAATGGTGGCTAACTTATTTAACATAATTGCTTACTGAAATATCAAATATCATTAAAGAAATTTTGTTAAAGTCTTAGTATTTAACTGCCATAGGAATAATTTTGTAATGAATATTTTTAAATTATGTAAAGACCGCCGTTAATTAGATTCTAGAGAGCAGTTAGAAATTTCAAATAATTTTAATAAGCAGTAAAACACAATCATAAACTAATGTACCTACCCATCCTTTTCCCCTATTATGGCATTCGTTTCATAATTCATCTATTCTTCCTTTACGAAACTAAGTTTACAATATTACGGCAAATAGTTAATAATTTACTCATGATTTTGATGATGATTATTCATCGTAACCCGGTTCGCTTTATTAAAAAAAATGTGGGATAATTACATAATAGTTTTCCAACCAATAAAACCTTAAAATAGAAAACCATGGGGTTTAAAAAAGTTGGTGAATTTCATAAATTTTATATTCGTTTTATCCTACGGAATTTCAATAATTAATCGCTTTATTTTCCTTCTCTACATTCCAGGTAAGCGCAAAGTTCTCCACAGCAGTGATGCCAATTGGAGGAATATTGGAGCTTTGGTTTTTGGACTTCCGGCCGCACAGCTGTGTTCTCCGGTCAGCTTCCATTTAGGCGGCAGGACACGTAAGCTCGCTGAGTCGAACACTCAGCCCGTGTTCGTTTGCGTATGTATAAATGCACTTATTCACTAAAAAAATCTATATTGACTGCCTTCACCGCAAATTCTGCATGTTACCTGGGACTGGAGTGGCATATCCCTTTTTCCGTGTCCAAGGTAGCGTGAGACAAATTCTCATTCGTGTCAAACACTCTTAGTGTGGCGTGCCTTTAGGTTTTTCGTCAAGAGCAATACCAGAATTAAATAATTTTTGCTGCTGGTTTTATAATAGTTTTTCGAATCGTTAAATGACTTAAAAAATTTAATCGGTGTATGGACGCCGTGACGGAAACTTTAACCCTTCAAGGACCAAGGGAGGGCTTTTTTTAAATATTTTTTTATCTTTTCATTTTTTCAATATTTCAATCAAATCAAATTTTCAATCAAGTCCTCATTTAACCAATACTGATGTATAACTTTGTTATATTGTCGAATATAGGTTTTTAAAGAGAAATGCATCTTGATGCATACTGAAGTTTCTTTCGTGCTATGTTATGAGAGCGTAAATAAGCGGTAGCAAATTGAAGAAGGCAGTGCTGGAAGGAAAGGGAGTCTCCCAGATTACTTATTTAGTACTCCATGGTAACCTACCTTAATCGGTAGAATGCTATAACAATAATAAATAAGCGGTGGACACAAAGTAACCCTCCCTTGGTCCAACCTGTAACATATTTTTCGACCGAATGGAATCGTGTAATGGGACTAATAGTTTGGCTTGGCATTATAGTTTATAACTTAATTAGTATCAATTAAGCATTAACTGTGTGGTTAGTAGAGTGACTCAAGCGGATGGAGTTAGGCTTAGGGAGTTAAGGTACGATTTGAATACCTGTAGTCTCTGTAAGCATATAATTCGACTGCTTTGCTGTGATGATATCGCTTGTATTAATACCGGCCGGCCTCGTTGGCGGTGGGGTAAAGTCCTCGCCTGCCAAAACGCAGGTCGTGGGTTTGAATCCCGCCTGGGTAGGTGATCCCTATCCAGGGCATGGATGTTTGTGTTGTACTTTGTTAATATTGGAAATCCTCGTTGTAAAAGGCCGTTATGTGCTGTTTACGAGGGATGTGATATATAAATAAATAAAATAAATTACAAAATGTCTGTTTGCTACCAGATCGTTACCATGTCTGGACTGGAACTAATCATTTGTACTCCACATAGGCAAGTGATAATTATTCGTTTTGGGATTGTATTCTTAAGGTGGTAGCTAGCTCTTTTTTTTAAGTACAATCGATTTTTTTGGATTAATCGATCTCTGGTTCAAATTTCGATTTTTGTTAAAAAGTCAAACTTTCCATTTTGATCAAAAATCGATTACTCACAAAATCGATTTTGACGGATATTTTTCCATCAGTACCCTGTTATATATACATTTCATCCAACACATTGATTCCATCCAGCTTGCTTTCATTGATTTCTCTCACCCTCGCGGGTACATTATCATGGGCGAGAAATATTGTATAGCTCTCCAAAATAGGCGTTCGTTCCTTTTGGTCCGATTCATATGTTGTTTGTGATCGCTGCATCCGTGTTAGGCGCCATTGCTCTCCACTAGACTCCGAATTTTATTTTTTTAAATTCATTTCGTGGGGAAATGGCGCGTTTGCAATCCGGGGACTGTCCATATTTATCGCATGCAGGGATGTCCCTCGCTTTGTGGGGAGAGAATGAGCATACAAATGGTGACCCGCTTATGTAATGGAGGAAGTATTAGATTGCATTTTAATTATAATGAACTACATCGAGTTAAAATAGAAAGTGATATGGTTGTGAAGCATGGCGAAAATCAGATTCTCACGTCCTCATTTTTCGGTTGAATAAATATTCAGGAAATATTTTTGTATCCATGATATAATATAAACACAAAATGGTAATTTAAACACTCTATTGTGCAGTAAAAAAGTCCACTACTGGCCTTGGTTTCGACACTCAGTCATTTTCAAGGTTCTATGAAAATTACATAGAATGTCGAAATCGCTATTACATAAACCATATATTACATTAAGTGTGAAAATTACCATTAGTTTTTTACATGTTATCATGGATCTATCGCATTTCCATCACGTCAAGCCGTCAAAAATTTTCATAAATACTTCTGTTACTGACGTATAATAAATATTTTGGGAGTAACATTGACTTACCTAGAAGTTTTCCCCGAGAAATTTTTCAAATGTCGAAATTGGTTGAGTTAAACGAACGTTACTCAAATATTTAATTCTAATTCCAATGAGCAAATTATGCGTTGTCTCACAAGCTACTGTGGTTGCTATATTGCTCAGGTGGTGAAAAGTAATTGCACTTAATATATTAATCAGATATTAATAGCTTTTATCACATCAAAGGTCACCCGTCGCTAATTCACTAAAATGTTATGTAGTTTATTACAATAAAATATTATTGACAGGATTTTATGGTATTTTAATTATATGAGGGGTTGAGAAGCCAAGGGGTACAAGCGATTTTCTTTTTCTAAACATAGTTTGGTACATGAACTAGGTAAAGAATACAAACGAGACCAACTATATATGTTTAATACATTTGATTTTCCAGTCCATGTCAGAGCATAACACAGATTCCCTGATATCCCTTGGCCACCAAGCTGTAGTATACTTCCATCAATGTATACTCCAACCGATTTCTGTACGTAACTCTGTTTAGGATAAAAATCACTTGTACCCCTTGGCTTCTAAGCCTCATATGATATATCTTCAAATTTGTGTGTCAGCATGTTACCTAAAACGTCAGGAGATATCGATCTGCCTAATTATTGAATCTTAAGTATGCCAATCACTCCAGCAGTGGCTTAAAAAGCAAGACCTCCGCCACGTGTGCCACAGTTTAGACTTGTGAAGTCAACACCTTGTTCGGTAAAGTCCACCCCGAAGTTCGCTCTGAGGAAATGGCTTGGTGGCTAACACCCAATCGGGAGATCCGGGTTTGGAATCCGGCTTAGCCAAATCATTTTCATGGTGAATTTCATCCTTTTGTGTATTTCAATCTTAAATTTTGGTGAATGTGAAGAGTTATGTTTTCAACAACATGCAATTAATATCAGACGAAATTTCTGTGCGTTAATCTCGGATACATCAGCAAACGTCAGGCTTTAGAATCGTGCGTTTTGAAATGGAAGAATCAAATTGATGTTCGTCTGTTCATCCACGTAATTATTACAATACCTAGTGCAGAGTTTGTTTCCAAATTTTGAAATATCAAGAAACGAATAATTACGAGAGGATTGAATTTTAATTGGGCGACTTTCACCTCGCACAGTATAAAATCCATGCGTAATTCATCTCACCAAATACCTCCGAATCCAGATTTACGTACACGAACTTATTATCGAGTCTTCAACATACATGCCGGTAAAGGAATTCTGGTCAAATAAACTTAATGGAAATTTCTGTTGTCATTATTTCGAGCTTCTGAATCACAAGCGTGTTCAAATGGAAAAATCTAATTTCTGTGCCGACGCCGGGCAGAAAAACTAGGCCAGAGTTTTATTTTTCAAATAATAGCTTCCCATTTGCATTATCAATTCAAATTTTTCTCTTTTTTTTCTCGTTCTCGCGCACTGTGGTCTTGTGAAAATAGCATCGCCTGTAAACGAAATTTTGCTCCTCAGATTCATTTACATTCATGAATAAAACTTTGGTGACCGGTTTTCAATGTGATGATTAGGTTGCGTTTAGCGTTAATTTTGCAAATGTTACCTATTCGTGAAACGTATTTCGGAAACTCCATTACAGCTATAATGGCGTGACCTTAGCCCCTGATACTAGCGGCAAATTTCTTTGCTTCTATTTCGTCACGTGGTGACCTGTCGTCGAATGAGATTTGACTAGACGTGTTTCAGTGCTTCGTATTACAAATAGATGCGGGAGTACTTACTGTAATATGATTTTTGTTCTTTCCCAGATTATGAGACTGGTGAAATGAACTGCCTCTGCCATCGTCCTAAGGTAATACCAAGAGGACGATGAATTAGTGCCCGTTAGATACGGAAAAAACACCATGGCTGCCATATCAACACAATTAGTCGTGTTCTATGAAGAATATTCCTTATATTGACGTGAAAAACTCGTAAAACTAATCTTTGCTTGACGTTATGAAAAACAGTGACAGATTGTTTTGTGCACAAGTGTTGTCAAAGAATTTGTTCCTCATCTCTGTAGAATGATCAGATAAGTTTACATCGCTTTCAGATGCATGATCTGTGGATGGGTGGTTCGGAGACAGTTTATTTTAAATTGTAAACATTTTAATAGTTGGGAAAATTGCATTTTCTCCTCCTTTGGTCATCAACATTTAATAATGAATATTACCTTCTTCCTATTCTACAGTCTGACAGTTTGGAAATTAACTATTTATTAATTAGAAAGTTAACAACTAGTTTACAGTCCGACGGTTACCTTATGCATTCAAAACTGTGCAAACAAAACGGTCATGTGTAATGTCGACCTAATTAAGAAGATTATTAAATATTCTTGGCTGTAAAATAAATAGATCGGGAATTCCCTGTGCCGGAATGGGATATTCCAGTGGTGGTAAGTCAGGAATAATTACAAGTGAGATGGTAAATATAGTTACAGAATGCGTAAGGGGTACCTATCATTCGTCTTCGACCGGCTGTCTTTTGTTTTTTTCGCGACGAATCACTCGTTGAAGACTTGTGTTATCGTCTTGAAATATTGATGCCTAGTATAGACAATTTTCAACGGTTACCAGTATCTCAAATGTAAAAGAAAAATCACCTGAGGTTAAATTTTTAAGATAAAGGGAAGTATTGACTAGCGTCGGAAAATTTGTGCGAGTGAAGCTGAGAGCATTTTTCCTGAAGCAATTTATACCCTTGATTTTGTTTTTTTTCAGGCCTTTAGTTAATAAAGACGTATATTACTATTTATAAAATACCATACTCGGTGGGTACTTAAACGATACACATTATTTGTGTATGATTAGTGTTGGTACTTAATTAAAAGGAAATCGAATGTGGATATGAGAGTGAGATATCACCGCAAAACATTCTCGCTACTGCTCCTAGATGACCGTCGTTTCCCTTTCACAAAACCACTCTGACAATTTTCAGCTCCGTCGTGCTAGTTCCTTCCTCGAATCTTCTCCCAGAGAAACCGAAAATATTTTGGGAAGATTGTTCGTTCCCCAACCCTCATCAGAAGAACAAATAGGATTCGGACAAAACATTTCGGGCTCCGGGAATCCGAAATATATTTGTAAGCATTCGGAGGCTTTCCGTAAAGTTTTTTCCGACGATGAAATCCCAATCTTCGTAGACTTCCAGCTCCGGTCCGGAATTCCTTCCGAATTGATAATTCCGTCCTCTTATTTCCTCTCTCTCAAACTCTCTTTCGTTTTCTCTCTTACTGTCTCACTCTCTTTTTTCAGTTGTTAAAAAAATAATTATCATTCTTCGCATTACAGAGGCAATGGCTTCAAATCGATTTCCTCAGCTATTTCCTCGCTCTCGGAGCACATCACAAAATAATTGATGTCTTCGAAACATGGGGACATATTCCGGTTGTTTCGTTGCTAAGGGATAGCTGCAGCTTACGATAGCTTGCTAATTACTTCGCTAACGTGAGTTGGAAAGACACTTAATTCTGGTTAAAATTGTTAAAAATAACGATCGCCATTTCAATTTATTAGCGAGGAAATTAGTGATTCTCGTTACATTTATGTCGTTATGTGTAAGGCTGAAAACATTTAGCTGTAGTTAGCCATTAGCGACGAAAGTGAACGCTCAGGTGTTGGTGGAAGGTTCCTGAGATCAAATGGACGGATAGGCTGTGTTACGAGGAATGCACAAGTTACTTGTTCCATGTAATGCTTTGGAAAATATTGAAGGAAAAGTCTTTCGAGGAAGGTCAAGAAATAAAAATATAGACTAAAACTAATAAAATCCGAATAACCGAAGATCCAAGCGTGATGGAGTGGAATTATTCCATATCGAGATACATTATTGCAATTTATGCGAATAATTTCAGATAAAGAAATTTATTACCATCTAGATTTTAATGTTACTGCAATATTTGAAGATGATGTAGGAAATGAACCTAGGTTGTAATAAATTTTATAGGCATGGAAAATTGCACGAATTCATTTCTATATATGGCTAGAAATAACTATTTAGGGAATGTAAAGAAAGACTCGAAGATGATGAACTCAAGGGAACTTGTGGAAATGGCTTTGAGAAGGGAGTAATGGAGGGTATGAATTGTACGAATCTTAGGATTGCAGCAATATGAACGAATCCTCAATAGTACGAAAAATCCACTGAGAAAAATGAATTCACCTTGATCGGGATGCGAACCCGGATCCCCCGATGTACGGTTGTTTTCTTTAGCCAGTTAAGCTATCGAGGCATAATTATTTCCTGTGGAAATTATTAGCGCCTCGGTAGCTTAACTGGCTAAAGCACACGACCAAAAATCAGGGGATCCGGGCTCGAATCCCGGTAAAGGTAAATGATTTTTTCTATTTGAATTTTCCGCACAATTTGTGCATTGCGGGATGACTCCGTGAATTCATCACCGTGGCTAGTTCCGGTATACTGTTTTAAAAATCCCCAATTTCGTACATTTATCTCAATCACTTTCGTTTTATCTCTTGCTGTACGTCTCTCGCTCACTGTTATCAGTTCTTTTCTTGTATTATCTTACTCCTCGCATTACTGACGCAATGGCCCGAATTTGATTTCCTCACCAATTTTCTTTTCTTACTCGCAGAGGTCCCGGCCATCTCGGCCATAATGAAACTTCTTCCGTAATGCGAACGCAAATTTTTCGTTCCAAATTCCCTTTTCTTTTTCCTCCGTCTACATCCTCTTTTCTTCTTTTATTTCTGGAACCGAGAAAAGTTCTCGAAAAACGATCTGCCGTAAAGATGCTGGAATAGCAGCGAAGGATAGTCCCCAGAGGGAATTGTTCCCTTCTCTTCCCTGTTTCTTTTCTTCCCCGTGCATTATTTCAGATCACCGCCCGCTCTCCCTGGAGTATGGAAATGGCTGTATTTTTGCATCTTCACGGCTTCACGTTTGTGCTATATGTCTCAATGCTCCACTTTCTCTGCTTATTAGCTTTTTTCCCAGTACTCTACAGATAAATTCAACGTATGGTGTATGGTAAAGGAATGATCCATGTTTTTTAACTTTAATGCTGCTGGAATGGTCGAAATTGAATCGAATACTCCTGAGCAAGAAATTTTCCGTTTGTAACGAATTGGACTGTATCGATAGCGAAAATGTAGGGAGTAAAGTAATTTTATAGATCTCAACTAGGCAATGCAAAATATGGAATATATTTTGGTAAAAATATGAGAAAGTGGGGTTGCCGCAAAGGATCTATGCTGAAGCAACCTTCATAAAGGTATATTCATCGTTCAAGTTTAATTTTTTATGCAAAAGTGACAGTAGAAAGTGAAAGTTTCATGAAAGGGTAACAATGAACTATAAATACCAATTATTTATGAATCATTACTGAGTCATATTTCTGAATAATAATGATTACATTGCGTTACAAGGTCCAAACCTTGTGAATAACTTAGAATGCCGAAATCATTGTCGGTGGTGGAGTTTTGTTAGAAAGGGTAGTAATTACCATTTGTATTTCATATGTTATCATGACCTATTCTCCCTCTTATGATCCGCTATTTTGATCATAAATTCAATCAATGCATTGCATTAATCTGATTTCGTTGCTCATGCTGACTTCCCTGCTTCTCCCGTGTATATGCCGCTCAGTGAGCGCGCCCAGTCAGTCATCTGCAGAAACATATGACGTGCGTCTCCCGTCCCGTTTCCACGTGCCGACTCCGGAGTGAACGGGACCATAAGCAATAGATTCTCTTGCGGCAGCGCTGCGTGAAATCGATTTCGTGATGGGATTGATGTCCCTTTGATGATCGACTCGTGATTTGCGCCGGTTGCACGTCCAATGGAGCAGCTCGTGTGAAGGCAGAAAAAAATTGATAATCGCGTCGTGCCGTTCCGCATCAAAGAAAAAAATGTTTCGCAGAAAACCATATTTTCTGAGTTTTGGGGAAATTGAAAACTTATGGTGATTGATCGCTTTCGTATTTTGAACAAATTTAACATTGATATCCTGAGTGAATGAAGATTTTGAATAAGCCTTTACCGAGATGGCTTGAAGGAGGCACTCAAAGCGCGTGGAAAAACCTGAGATTTGCACTCTTTCATTCGAGTGACGTAGCTTTTGTTTGACGCCTTTGTCTTGTTCAGATAACTATGGAGATGAAATCCTGTTGACGATTACTACTCGGATCGGGTTTTATCCAATATAGATGATATGTTTTTGATCAATAAATCCAGCATATTATCATATTCAATCGGTAAAAAGGTGATAATTGTGAGGTAGTGTTTGCATCATAAGGTGAAACGAGGAATGCTCCTTGAAAATGTTATAAAAATATTAATGATCATTTTGTATTGAACTACAAGTTATCTGATTGATTTCGTATCATCCCTTCATAACTAGTGCTTCTATCGGAAATTTGAAAAAAACATTAGTATCAAATGAACTTATACTTACATGAACGTGTAGAGAACATGACTTAAATAAAAATGGAAGGCCTCAGATAGTTTCTAATTAGAGCAGTAAGTCCCCAGAGTGCTTAATTACCTTTTGTGTTTCCTTCACCGTACGCATTAAAAATAAGTGTACTTGGATCCCGTTCGCCGGCCCTAAACTCATCAGGTTAGTAATCACTACTGTACTATGCTCCATTTTAATAGAGGGACAGTGGGATTAATGCGCTAAAATTTACTATTTGCCTAATTCCATAAAGCAACAGAATGAATGCGTCTCATTTTGAATGCTTGATTCCCATAGAGACATCCTTTGTTTTCTTCATTCCTTCTGTAGCCAAGCCTGACTTCAGTCACAGATTCATTCAAGGGCTACTTATTTGAGAGGACTGGTGTAGGAAGCCCTTTAAGTAAGTTGTACGTCTATTCAGATCTCAGGAATAAAGGCTTCTATTTCCATTGATTCGTTAGGCATATTCTAAAGAGATATTGCTTTTACTCGAATGGAACATATCCCTCACAATTCTTTATCGGTCTTAAGGAGTTAGGTAGCTTTCAAAGGAAATACCTTCTCCTCTCAGAGAAGGAATTTTCTTTGCGACACTGGAGCCAGCATTGGAGTAGCTTTGGAATTACTCTCGGAGTACGTGTATTAAAAATCTCATTATTAGATATTGCCGTCTTAAATAATATGTATTGTTTGAGAAATATATCCTGAATACGATTTATCATCAGTTATCAAAATTTTCTCAATTTTACATTGTTAATTTACCCGTACGTGTGACTGAATGCGGGTTTCTCGCACAAAATCGTATTTTTATTGAATATTTAATTTTTGCCAGTTATTCTAACAATGTTTTCAATTTCTTGCAAAGAATCAGATAAATTATAAAAGCACTAGTTTCAGAATAAAAATCAAATATATGTATTTGGTTAGCTACTTCTTTTTACTGTTGAAGATTGTGTGTATTCTGAAACGGTGTTTTCTGTGTTTTCAAAGCATTACTTCAAGTCATATAGCCGTGGTAATGCGAGATGGAATTCTTGCAACGACCGCACGAGGGATTTGAGTGCTTATTTTCAATTGAATAAACCTCCATGCAGCGTGAATTTTTATGCGGTGAGGAAAAAAAACTATCGTCGCGGTTTTCTTCATTCCCAATACAAGGGAAACTACTCTTAAACTTGTGGAAAGCTTTCCAAACTATCTCCGAGATAACCCAGTGCACTGAGCTTTGATTTAAGGGAAGGATCGCTCCCATATTCCGTAATGTCTGCGTTTCTTCACTGGCTGAGAGATGCAGAAACACTTCGCGGTGAGTGGAGGAAACCGCCGCGCTTTATTTTCGCTTCGCGTTTTAACGACTTCAGCGACGTGCGCCGAACGCCGCGATATTTCTCCGCGAGCATCTCCATCCGTTCCTGTACGTGCTCCCATTTGTATTTCCCCAGCCACTCCCTTTTTCGTTTCGTTTTTCGGCATCTTTTTCAGGCCCCTCTACCGAATAGAGGAGGCCCAATTCTATCCCGATAGAAGGCCGATTTCTGTTGCCACTTCGGTCGCACTTAAATCTGTTTTCAAAAATTTCCGCAACGCGTTGATAGGTACAGTGAGATCCAATTTTTTTCAATATTTTGCAGTGTAGTTTTTGTAATTCCGAGGAATAGCATTGAAAAGTCACGAATTTGATAGATCATATCATCAGGAGTATGAATTCCGGTTAACACCCCTAATTATCCCTCATTGCTCCGTGAAACTAGGATCACTTTTCCCGTCAGCTACGCGGTTTTCAACTTATTTAAACACATTTAAATTCGCGGTGAATGACGGCATACTTCGAGGCCGACTTGAGGTTCCTCTTTTTTAATATTCGTGCCCGTCACCTTCAGTATTTTTTCCGGCGAGCCACGGTCTTATCTCCGTGGCCGCATACTCGACGACTTATCGAAAAATATCGACTAGTTACGGAAAAGAACTCCATCGTATCGATGCTCAGTTGTTCGATTTCCGTCATTAATATTTGCTTTCTGAAGAAAAATTTTCTATTATGAATGTATTGTCAACGTCATTAATGTAATTGTACTTAATTTTGAGGTTCCCCAATGCAGGCAATGCCTAAAAGGGAAATCTTAACTTATCCCTTTCTATTTGAAATATTAAAAAAATGCTTGTAATGCTGATTGTACGTATGAATAAAATTTATTTTTATACTTACTATCATTAGTTGCACACATCAATCGGATTCTCGTTCATAGCTTCCCATAAATTCTTCTCTCATTTTTATTTCACATACTTCATCCTCCATAACCTTTCATAACAAAATTATTTCCGACTTTATATCTATATGTACAAAATAGGATGTCTGTTGTCTGTCCGCCATGCGTTTCCATATATCTCCACAGATTGCAACCAAAGTAAGTACATAGGTGCAGCTCATGCTCCCAAACCCCATAATGCTATTTTAAAACTGCGGCCTTAGCGTGGTTTTCCCTTTACTGTTTGTTACGTCAGGTCGTACGACTTTCTGGTTGCACATTCTGCAGTGTAGGCATACCTCTTGATAAGCTCAATGAGGAAACAAAAATCCTATATGACCATGAAATTGAAGTTGCAAGTTTCCATGGGTACTATCCTTCCCGATCAACACCGGTAGGCGTGCTAATATTTAATATCACTCTGCTAGTTTGCGAATCTTATCTATGATTCCCTCCCTTCGTTTTCTCTGCCCTTGAACAACCACCGTATCTCTACCGTCCGTGATTACGCTAGGACTACTATTGACACCGCGGAAGCCAATACGTCGACAAGTTACGGAGGAGGAGTTGGTTCACCCGCTTGAAAACGTACCTCCTCCCGTCATGAACGGGAGGTCTGAGGCCGCCGTATCGGGGGGCGTTGTGGGGGTGGAAGGATGGGTTGGGGGTGGAGTGAGGACGATGGGAATGGGGGTTTGCTTTGTTGTGTTGCTGCGGCTTGACTTCCAATTCCGCCGACTGGATATCCGTCTGTCCCATCACTTTCCATCGATTCTCCAGTCCCGCTTATGTTACCCTGCGCGCCCTAGAGGAAAGCTAGAAAGGCCCTTTACTGATAGTGGATGCCTCGATAAGAGAAACAGTATCTTTAGAAAGGTACATTCAGTTCTCTCACGTTTATCACACATAGCGGAATTATTTTTAAAGAATTAATATAGAAATATAATGTATATCTATATTAATTCTATAATCAATTATAAATTAGGCAACAGGATTATTTTTCCAGTTTAGTTTTTAATATGTCACGTATAAAATGGTGCTGGGTCGATTTTGAAGCTATAAAAATTTTCTGCGTGAATCACCAGTAATAGAAATATTTTGGTTGAATCGGGTCATGATGGTAAAAGTGACCAATTTTATATTCATCTTGAATTATTTTATTAAGCGTAATTCTGAATATACGGCTATTCTTATTTTTTTTCACTTGGAGAATAATCTGAGGCTGTGAAAACCTTTAATAAATGCCAACAGTTAAGGTGAGCATATAAATATTTTTTATCAAAATATTTTGCGTAAGGTTACCGTGGTTGACATAACTTTGACATGAAAATAATTCTAGCTTATGTGGCTTATCGATTTCAGGTAAGGTTATCGTGTTTCTCATTTGGAATCAGTGACGTCGGGGACAGATGACAGAGTTGGGGTATTAAGTTCTCTTTTTTCTTTTTTAAAGGCGTACTCAATAAGACATCAAAGGATTGAGTTGCTTTAAAAAAGTAATTTTATATTGATTTTTTAAGCAAAGTATTTTCAGAAGATATTAGTAAGCATCAAGAAAGAGTAGTGGTAGATTAATACTCCAATATTGGAAACCTTCCTCAACAGGTAGATTTGTTTGTTTGAAATCCCCTTTGAGTGAATATCATAATCTATTTCCAAGATTATGTCATCATCTCTCCGCTAAGTCATAGAGGAACCCCTCCAGTCGGATCTTATTTTCTGAGAAAGGCGCCGGATCGACGGAACAAGAGGATTAAGCGTTATGACAAAGATATAGAGAGTGGATCACGTGCCAATTTTAATAAGGAAATCTTGTAAGACGTTCTTTGTGGCTATTTAAGTAACTGCCGGAAAAAAATCCCTCGGAATCGTGATATTACATACAAACTACCTCATTTTGATTGGTGATGGTTTTCCGGGTTTACACCGCGTTGATTCATGTTTTGCGGACGACAGTTTCGGGCGCGTTCCAGCTCCCGTCTTCTTTAAAGGCGTGAGGGCGACTCAATAAGACATTAAAGGATTGAGTTGCTTTAAAAAAGTAATTTTATATTGATTTTTAAGCAAAGTATTTTCAGAAGATATTTGTAAGCATCGAGAAAGAGTAGTGGTAGATTAATACTCCAATATTGGAAACCTTCCTCAACAGGTAGATTTCGAAGACGGGAGCTGGAACGCGCCCGAAACTGTCGTCCGCAAAACATGAATCAACGCGGTGTAAACCCGGAAAACCATCACCAATCAACTCACCGCGGAAGCCTCCGTAATAATTTACCTCATTTTGATGTTATCTCTTAACTCATTATCTCCATTTTCGACCCATTATTGTTTTCAGTTCATCGAATTTTGCTGCGACTTCATCTTCGGGGAATTGTATTTTTGCACTCGTATGTTGCCCCGTATAGAACGGAATGGATTTTTCAATTACAGCTGTTTAAAGGAAAGGGGGGTACAGCTGTTAAAAATTACGCATCATAGGAAAGCGAGGATTCATCTTCACTATATAAAAATGGTTATTTTTATCTTCATGTCTTGATTCCACCAAAATAATTCTATTACTGGTTTGACACACAATTTTTTTTTTTAAACTTCAAAATGGACCTAACGACATTAGCTAGGTGGCATATTAAAAAAAAGAGAATTAAGGGAAAAGGGGTATCAAGTCACAGGAAAGGAAATTTTGGATACCCCTTCGAATTGTTTTAATGATTTTCAAGGTAGTTAGGTTTTGAAGGAGGAGACTAACAGTTGAGGTCATTTACGCCAATGAGGGATGGCGAAAGAAGGTAGGATGAAAAGGGGTTTGGTGCATTAATATTCTCTGCTCCCCAACGTCTTGCGTTAGTTCTGAATAGCTCAAGTAAGGAAGGTGTTTTGTGAAATCTCTCGATAAACTTGAAGCTTGTCCCAAGCTGAATGTCATTTATTATTTTTTTTGACATTACTTGCAGGTTTATCCCAAGGATTAGATCTACGATTGAGGTCCTTTACCGTAGTTATAAGAGTGTGCAAGTGGAACGGGTGATTAAATACTTGACGTGGGGATTATCCACCATTTTACGTATGACACTAAAGAAAGAAATAGGTAGGGGTTGCAAACAAATTATAGTGTAACTTTTTAATTTATTCGTTTTAATCTAGAAGTACTCCAACTAAGGAAATATCACCTACTAATTAGGGTCGGTAATTAACAATGGAATGGAATTGCGAGTATGTTGGATGAAGAGGAACCGTGCCTTGATGTTCTCTATTTCCCAATAGAATTCTCCATTTCTGAATGACTCAAGTAAAGCACATGATGCTTGTCCCAAACGTATTTATTTTTGTATTTATTATTCCGCAATTCAGCTTTCGAGGACGTTGTCACTTCTCCGCTGAAAAGCACTAGGACTCCCTCCCCCGTGGTACATGTGCCCTTCAAATGGCTCAATAGCAAGGTATTAAGATCGGAGTGACTCCGAAAATTATTTCCCAAAGCCGGGATTTGAACCCGAATCCTCTAGGTAATATTGAGATACTCAAGCCAATACTAGTGATACATTCGAGTGTTAATTCCTAGCTTCCATACCGAGGAGAACATATGAATGGGCCAGCTCTCCTCCACCACCTGAAGCGAGGAAAATAAGGAAAAATTAACTACCACCCATTATTTAAAATTAGATAACGTAATCATACGTTACCCCCTCTACTAAAAACAATGCATATTCACATGGATTATGCTTTAACTAACGATTTTAGGGAGGGCTAAAACTTCCCTATTGTCGTAGGAAAGTGATGAAATTGCTTTGAGGCTTTCGCAGCGGTGGAAGTTTTTCTCTGGCCTTATTTCTTTTCTTCTACGACGCGGTAAATTTTTTGAGGAATTTTTTTTCCGTTCTATGGCCCTCCATCAGGTCATTTTAGCAATTCAAAAATCCTGTTATCGGAAATTTTCTCCCGTCTTTCACCATGCTCAGCGTGTTTCCGGCCGTAATTCATCTTCCTTCCTTTCCCTCGCGGACGAGAGGCCCAAGTGACGAGATCATTCAATCTTCGGGCTCATGATCAATCCATCAAAGTTTTGAATGGGTACGGGCGTCGACGTCGGTAAAAAGGGTTTATTTACCATGATCCATTACTCATCGAGCACTCAAAGAGTACGTGTCGGTCTTCAAGCTAAACAAGGTCATTGTTAAAGCCTTCCGGTTCCGCGTAACATGAAAATCGGCTAACTTTTATTTCATATCCGCATTGTAGTTGGCAATCAATAGTTCTAACGCCGGTCGCGTGGGACATTATCTTTGGGTGGTCTGTATACCCAATTATTTAATCGTTTCCTATATATTTGTTTTTATTTTATTCCAGTTTTTCATCGCATTCAACATAATTGGGTTAATTGCTATGGTAACAATTTGGCGACTATTTTTCTCGTGACTATCGTTTTTTTCTCTGCGAAATTTCCGCACAATTTGTTCATTGCGGGTGCCTCCATAAAGTTTCACCGTGGCTAGTTCCGGTATACTTAAACTCTATCTTTTTAATTAATTTGATATAACTGGCCTAGTCAAGAGGAATGATCAATTTAAAGTGATTAATCCGGATGCAGTTGTTATTATATGAGTGTTGATTATTATCAGTCGTTTTTAACTATTTTTATATTTTCTCCATTTTTACTGAGGCCTGCCCAGAGGGTAAGAATTGGATGTACCTTTACCATTCTTGTATTCTTCCCTAGGACACTTTTACTATGGCGGCCCTGCTGACGGTATCCTATATAGCCTCATTCATTCTGCAGCTGCGAATTTTTGACCCGCAGTGAATCACTTTCGTGGGAAATCATTTTTAAATTTGTAATGAATCCACTATGAAACATAACTTATCTAAAAGAACGGTTATCTTGATTTCCAATTGTATTGAACTGTTGCTGGAAATTACTGATTATATGGCAATGTTAGTCCTTAAATCCCATTTTAGTACCCGCTCATATGGCATGATGGAAATTTATCCTTAAAATTTATCTTAAAAATATTTATCTTTAAAAAAAACTTTTCATGTGTAAATTAGTTTCGAAGGATGGATAGTACAATTTATTTCAGAAATAAATTGAATATTATCTACTGCGATGGTATACTTTATGCGTTCCTTGATTCCTTCACTTCAATCTCTCTAAATGAAAGTAGTACAGCGGTCCGCGCCATTGTTTTGTTGCGTATATCTAAGGTTTGTGGCACAACGCTGGCAGTGCTATTGCTCCATAAGAAATCAATGCTTGTGTTGAAGTAGGGAAAAGTAATTAAACAAATTGAATTTATGGGTAAGGGTCCATAAGGGACGTTACGGTCGAGCAGCGATTGGGGGGAGAGCAGCTTCGATTTTCCCGACTTGGAGAGCACTTTCCTCATCGAAGTTTTTTCCTCCTCCAGATTCGCTCGCTCTCAGCCATTAAGGATGGACTCTTTACCTTCCCGCCGTAATTCAATTCGACCCAATAATTGCCCGTGATTTTTACGTCGTCGTCAAGTTTTCTGACCAAGATTTATGGGGAGGCCACGAAACTTTAGTAAAGCTTTTTCGGGGACGATCAATTTCGACGTTGGGCCTGAAAGGGTCTTATGCCCCATCCGCACGAGGTATCCCGGGGATTTTCTCCAGGATACCTTCTCCGAGAAAGGAAAAAAAATCATTCCTCGGTTGCCTTCTCGTCCGGTTGGGGGATGGGAAAAGATCCTTTGCTTTAATCAAGACGGCGAGCTATTATTTTCGCTAAATTGGCCACCGAGAAAAAGTCATTCTTATGCTCGTCGTGCGGGGAATACGTTCTCCGCGTGGAATACGTAGCAGAAGAAACGTAACAGGATTGCCACCCGTTGGGAAAATGGAGAAAAATCCCGTAGCTTCCTCAAAATAACAGGAAAAGTTCTGGGAGAGAAAGAGAAAAAATAGTATGAGTATCGGCGGCGTCGCCGGCCTCGGTGGCGGCGGGGTAGAGTCCTGCCGTACAAGTCCGGGTCGCGGGTTCGAGTCCCGCCTAGGTAGGTAGCCCCTTAATTGGGCGTAGATTGTTCGTGTACGTTTGTTCGTTAAGTTAGAATCCTCTATGTAATAGACCAAAGGTGCTGTTTTCTGTGGTATAGAGGTAAGTATGTAAATATTCTTGGCATTTATTTTATTTATTTTATTTTATTATTTCCATTCAATCGAAAACAGCACGCATTTGCCTTTTACATTTGGTTTTGATAAAAATTTCAACTAATGCACGTGCACGAGCAACCATGCCCCGGATAAGGGAAATTTACCCAGACGGGACTCGAACCCGCAATCTTTTGTTCGGCAGGCGAGAACTTAACCCCGCCGCCACTGAAGCCGGCAAAAAAATTGAAGGCAGTGCCGAAGGAAAGGGAGGCTCCCAGATTACTTCTTTAGTATTCCATGGAAACCTGCATTAATCGGTGGAACACTATAGTAATAATATCTTTAAAAAATGTATCTCGTAAACTCAACCTTATTCGGCAGATTGTTATTTATTAAAAATATTCTATCGGTTGACCTATGTTTACATCGAACGTTATGCGTATCACGTCCCGTGTCATCCATCCCCGCATTGAATTTCCCTCTCCTATTCTCACTATCTTATTTACATTTTTTTACTATTGTTAGATGTATTTTTGTTCACTTTGTATTTTTATGTAGTATTTAAAAGCATAATTCTATGTATCGCTTATTCAAATTGACTAAAATATTTTCAAGGGTAACTTGACATTGTATTCCTCTTCAAACATATCGTGTATGACGAGGGGTTAGCAGATGGGACTTAATAGTCCCAATCTCGTCCAATAAAGACGAGTTATTATTACTATTCTTATGATTTTTATGCCCTATTCCTTTTCACTCTGGCTATAAATCCTCTTTTTTCTCTTTCTTCCCCGCTTATCAAACATTCTTCCCTCTAGTGCGACTTTAATTACCTACTTGTTCTCTTATTTCGAAAATGGTAACTTTTTAAGTGATAAATACCATGAAACGAGACTAAAATGATCATAAATCAATCGGAAATTATCGGCCACGACACCAAATTTAAAGAATTTTATTTATCCACCTTAGATTGGCCACCCTGATATGGTCCCTTATCTGCAGTTATCCGGTGACTCAACTCTCTTAGCTCTTCCACTGTCCCTCTCTTTCCCCTGTCTTATTTTTTTCTCGTTCTTGCCCCTACCCCTTTCTCGGCAGAGAGGGAATAGTGCTTCATTTTGCGAGAGTAATCCTTTTCGGGTGGGAGGGAAAACTTATCCCATTCCGCGATTTCGTCTCGGGTGTGTTTTATCGCGTGCGGTTGGGGAAAAGTGGGATTTAACGAGGATGTAAGCTTATGTTCATCGCCCTGCCCCCTCCACCCCCCGTCCCGCGTGCAAGCCTTCACTTCATCTTCCACTGAGGGGGATAATCATCCGCAGACTTAAGTGCGGCTTGGAATTTTTATTGTGACGGCTTTTGGAGGGCTCGTTTTCGGCCAGTATGTCTGGGCGAAAGTTGGTTTCGCGTAAGCTGATCGGATTCACGGCGATTTACATGGCCATTCATCGCGTGATTTGAGGAACCGATTGAAAATGACCTAGAACAAGGATTCTCAAACTTTTTAGTGTCTCTTATGTCAGGCCCTCTCAATGTAGGTATCGCTGGTGTGACTAAAAAAAGCATATCATTCATATTATCACAATACTTCATCTCACATCATCGTTAGTCAACAATCCTATGCTGATCGGATTCAGGGCGATTTACATTACCATTCATCGTGCGTTTGAGGAGCCGATTGAAAACGACCCAGAATGAGGTTTCTCAAACTTTTTAGTGTCTCTTGTCAAGCTTTTTTTAATGTAGGTAACACCTTTACGGCTGAAAAAATTCTCTAATTCAATAAGCACAAAACTTCATCTCAACATCATCAAGATTAGTTTGACGCAGCTCTCCTATCTCTCTCCTATCCACTAACCTTTTCATATCGACGTATTTGTTCTCTTTCACATCCTTCTTAACGAGTTCTATGTAATTCTTACGGGACCATCCCTTACCTTCTTCCCCTCGAACTGTCCTTCGAACATGCATGGTCGGAACCTGGCCACGACACCAAATTTGAAGAAAAGAAACTTTTAGCTAAGGAGTGCCGATACTTCCCAAGGCAAATCAGGGAAGCAATAGCAATTCAAAAAACACCATTGAATTTCAATAGAGAAGATGGATACTTCCTTCACAGCGCGTGGAAAAGAGTAATCCAAGAGAGAGCCAATCAGATAGAAGCGCCCAGTCAAACAGCCAATCACAATGCAGCTCCCATCCAGCCTACGGTATATAAGCGAGGCAGAAACCGACAGCCGACACCTTCGACCTGAAGACGCTGGCAGGATAGCCAGCGAAACTGTTGTCTACGAACAATCTGACGCGGAAGGAAACCCGGAAGAAATGCAGAGATCAAACCATCGCCGCGGAAACCTACGTTCTAATGTCCTTCGGCAATTTTTTAATAGGACATTATGCCTCATAATGTGTACAAGTAAGTTGTTCCGTCTTTTGCTTAAGGTTTTTAGAACACATTCTCTTTCTTCCATTCTTTTCAGATTTGACTTCTTCATTATTTACTCGGTCGATTCATTTTATCTTCATCATTTTTCGGTCATACCACATTTCGAATGCTTCTACTCTTGACTTCTCTGCTGCTGTCAATGTCCAAGCCTCGCTTCATTTGGGTGATATTCTCTATAATACTTCATCTATTAAAATAAACAGTGAAGTCAACAACGCTATATTTTTTTAACCATTCTCGCGTGAAATAGCCTGCTTTACTCTAAACTTATTCATTTTAAATTGTGAGTTCAATTCTATTTTTGCATAATAGCCCGTTAAAGCGAACTCCTATGTTAACTCAGGGACCTGCAGACCACATTTTCTAAAGGGCTGATTCTGAACGTCGAAACGGATTGTTGAAAGAAGGAATATTGTGTGAAACATAAGACAGGTTCGGCTTATTTCCCCACGGTGCTTTAATAGTTTGTTCGAGAGGTTAAATTGAGGTTAACTTTATTTAAAGCTCCTATTTTTAAAGTTAACAAACTCGTTCCCTTCGCATCGGTCCACAGTCGATTGCCAATCGAGCATCGAAATACATTTGTCGCTACCAGAAATGGGATTTGAGGTTCACCATTTCATCATCGCATGGTCCTACTCACCGCTCTCTGGTGTAATCGTGAGCGCAGTTCGTATCGTAATTTTTCTGCGGCTTTCGTAAATTCCATTTCGGTAAATATCGAGAATAATAAAGTAAAAATAAAACCCTCTCTCCATCCAGCGCACGGGTGTTTAAATTTTTACGTCGTCCCCTAATTCGGGGGGATTCTTTCCTTCTCCACGGCAGCCGGTACTCTCTGCGGTGACGACCGTCCAGTGCGGTCGTAATTTTTCACTGTTTATTCCTTTTTTGTGTTTCATATTTATATATAATAAAAAACTGCGGGGATAAAAAAAAGGTGGACGTGCAGTCGAATGGGACCGCAAACGGAAAAAAGAGAGTCAAATGCCATCGAGAGAAGCTCTCATTTTCTCTCTCTCTTTTTCCCTCTCCCTCTTTCTCGTTTATTCCCCCTACCCTCTCCTCATTTCTCCTTCCCCTTCATTCTCTTCCTCTCGGCTTCCTCCTCTTCAACTTCTGAAGTCTCTCCTCCTCTGCATTCATCTTACCTCCATCCATACCTTTCAGAAACCGCCAACGTTTGCCTTTTTTACGCCGCATCCTTTTAAATTTTTTGTTCCCTCTACGGATTCATCGCTAATCCTCTTCTCACTATGAAAATGAAGCTCTTTTTACTTCTACCGGGACCGGACGGGTGTGGTCTCGAAATTTACATATAAAGAAAATTTTGCGAAATGAGGAGGTGCTACTGAAGAATGCATTAATTTATCCTTCTCTGCGGAAGTGAGGCACGGACAGTGACAGCAGCGTAGAAATCAAGATTTTCAAAATGCGTTGCTATAGAACAATAATGGGATTGAATAGATCGACCGAGTAAGTAATGAGTAATAAGTCCCAAGAAGAGTGGTAGAGAAGGGAGGCTTCATGATAACTTTGATAACAAGACGGAACAACCGAATCGGTTATATCTTTAGACATGATGGCCTGATGAAGACTATCTCCGAGGGACAAGTACATGACAAGAACAGAAAAGGAAGACTTCAAACAAAATATGTGAAACATTTAATGAAGGATGTGAAAGAGAAGAAATACGTAGGTATGTTAAAAGTAGCTGATAGGAGAATTGAGTGGAGAGCTGCGCCAAACCTATCATAGAACCAGGGATGATGACTATTCAAAAATATTGATTGGATATTGGTATTTAGTGGAGGCTGCCGACGGCTTAAGTAACTAGCGCCTGTAAGGGTGGAAGAGGAAGGTTGAAGAGAAACTTAGCCTCCGCATTAAACTCCTCCAGGGATAAGGGATGAATCCCCGCCACGTTACGATATTTGATCCCAGTTACACAGGGCGGGAAGCCAACCTTCTATCCACCTTACGAAACCCCGATTCCCGAAAAGGTCAAAGTTGAGACGAGGCGCTCTCGAGCTTTCCGCCTGTAAAATGTGTATTCCTTGCTGAGTTCAGGCCCAGTCATAGGTTAGGAAATAAGTGCGAGAGACGATTAGAATTATTCGCACTGAATGAGAACTCACTACATAACACTGGGTCGGAGTTGACTGCTATGGCATTCAATGAGTATTAGCTCGACTTGTACATGTGGACAGTGACTGCAAACTGGATAGTGTTGCATAGGTACTGTTCGTACGTACAGTTAGGCGTAATAGTCGACTGATATAACGGTGAATTTCGAGGGATAAACCAGACTTAAAAAGGCTGATCGTTTTAATTGACTAAGAACGGAGTTGAAGAGTAAAATAAATAAGTCGACACTCTTATATGCTTACCTTTCGGTGACTCTAAATAATAGTGTAATTCCCTTTGCACTGGAACAAAAGACTTTGTACGCAGTCACACAAGAACGCGGGCAGAGTTATATTCTCCAAGGATGATAATCGCCATGGAAAAATCATTTGGGTTATCCGGTATTCGAACTGGGCTTGGTGGTTTAACTGGCTACATACCTGATTGGCAATCGAGAGATCCGGGTTCGAATCCCGAGAAACTAAATGATTTTTTTTCATAGTGAATATCGTCCATGGTGTATGTAATTCCTTAAATATAACGGCAGGAAGTCACTTGTCGTAAGTAACTGAGACGGATATCGTTTTATGCTTTGGATTTAAGCTTTCCGTCTCTCTTGAATAAAAATTTTGGTCCATATTGTCGCTGCATCGAAGATATATCTATGATCGTGTTCTTGCATACTCCAAATAACGAGGTTTCCTCCTATCTTTTCTCATTCGAAGTTTCCTCTCATTTCACCGAAGAGTTCAAAGTGTTAAAAATTTCAGAATATTTTTCCCAATCGGAGAGTTCCTTATCCAAGTCATCTGTGAAACATTTCGCTCGCGCGTCAGAGCAGCTAGGCCGTTTTCCATTACCTGAAAGTTAATTTTTTATTACTCTCCGTGACATGACGTTTACGCTTTTTTTCCCTTCACCTCTGTTTCGAGGTGAAATATTCATCCGGTAATTTTTTATGTCCAGTTAACACTCGCGCGCCCACTTTTTCATCTTTATGAAATCAACCGGTAAAATTCATTTAAACATAACGTGCTTTTACCGTTATATAACGGGGAAATGTCTTTAGCTACTTTTTTTTAATAACAACCTGGTTTGTGAATAAAATATGAAGTTCAATTAACATCGAAAATAATAAGTATCGACAGCTGCGCGCAAATTTTCTTGCCCTCGTATCGACTTAATGAATATGTATCCCAAAAACATTCATTAGGGCTTATTCTCTCCCATGTTCATTGTTTTAAACTTAACACGTGTATTTTTTCATTTGACAAAGGTGTACTTCAAATGTAAATTATTCAATTTCAGTCGATTATTAATATATGTTTAATATTTTTGATTTTTCATCTTTTGAATCCTACACGCAAATAAGTCAAGAATCTTGAAGTAGTTTCTTCTCTGTAATATATGAATTTTAATGCTTATTTAATTGTAAAATCTATATTTGTTTTGTATTATTTGTATTTCTATCCTCTAATTAGTACAGTTTTGTAAATTTCAAATTGTATATCAAGGTCTAACTTCGTGTTCTGTTACCTTTAATACCATCTTCCTTTCCTCATTTGCATTTTTCCTAGATTAGACACTATTTTATGTGGTGAGGCTCAAATAGTCAAAACAACTCCCCTGCCTTTCTTTAGGTACTTTCTTGTTCCTTTATAAGTATTATTTATTTGATTAATAGTTGAGCATGATTCAAAGGTTATTTTTCAAACGTGTACGTGATTTTTCAGTGATCTAAGATATTCGATGTTCGAGTTAGAACGTGAGAGCAGTGAACGCCAGTTAATTTCTAAACTAATGAAATTGCATGTATGTACTTATTTTTCGCTATATGCCTTTGATGAAGAAACTAGATTTATTGTCTAAGTGGTTGGAGGATGCTGGAACTGGTGAGACCGGGAAGGAATAGGAATGGGTAAATGCTGAAAGGGGAAGAAGAGAAACAAGGGCTACGCTCAATTTGAAGAGAGGTATGACGTATGCCGTTGTGATTACTATACTGGGATAGGGAGGGGGACTGCCGTAGTAAAATATTAGATTTTCTTGTTTCAACATTCAGCTAATCCGTGATCTTTACCGGCTATCCTAAGCGATAGTACAATCTCGAGGAAATATTTTCTCATGGATTCCTACCTCTGCCTTTCAACAGCGATTTTTTCATCGGAACGTGCGTTTCCCGTTCCCATTCTAATACGATTCAAACGAGGGCGACGCCAGCTGAATGTAATCCTGGAGATATTCTTTTTCCTCCCTCCTCGACAATGCCCATCGGCGCATTATAATATGAATTTAAGGAGAGCGTCATACACTTCATTTTTCATTCATAAAATGCCCTCCTTGCTCGGTGGGGGTTCGTTCCCCTCGTCCACACACCTTCGTCTTCTTAGCTCCCCTTCGCTTTCAGCTGCCATTCTTCTCCTCTCTATTATCCTCTCTTTTATTCTTCCATTTTAGTCCCCTCGTCCCCTTTCATCTTTTCTTTTCACTCTTCCTGTGTTTTCCCGGGTACTCGTCCTGTTGCGGGCCACACAGCCGCCTCTTAAGGCCTGTTTTTACACGATACATTAACACGTACGGGTTAATGTATAAATGTATGAACGCGTGAATGAACACGAAAATGCACCGTGTAACCACCCAACTTGTGCGAATGCATGAACGGAAAATAGAACTTGTTCTAATTTGGTTCATGCATTCGTATATATTCCGTTCCGATCCACCAAAATCGTTCACGCAAACGTACATTAACTGGTACGTGCTAATGTACCGTGTAACCAGGCCTTAAAGGCATGTTTACGCGATACATTAACACGTACGAGTTAATGTCTGTTTGTGTGAATGATTTTTGTGAACCTGAAGGGAACGCGTACGAATGCATGAACCAGTGTCGTAGCCAGGAATTTCGTTCGGGGGGGGGGGGGGGGGTTCAAAATCAGGGGTGAAATTTTTTTTAAATACAGGGTACTGAATTTTGGTTTTTAAAATAATTTTAACACTTTTCATGATCGATATAAACTTCATTTTTCAAAGAAATATTTTGTTTACTTTTATGATGAAAATAATTGGTATTTAATAACTGTTACATATTTTAGGAGGGGTCCGGACTCCCTGGACCCCCTCCCCTGGCTACGCCACTGGCATGAACCAAATAACCAAATTAGAACAGGTTCTATTTTCGTTTATGCATTTGCGCAAGTTGGGTGATAACATGGCACATTTCCGTGTTCATTCTCACGTTCATACATTTGGACATTAACTCGTACGGGTTAATGTACCGTGTAAACAGGCCTTTATAGTTTCGTGCTTCACTTCAAGGAATTTTCTTCGACGAAAAACGAGGATTTCAAAATTTACCGCGATCTATAGACTTTCCCACGCAAACATGTTCTTTTTTCGCTGAAACTCTTGGATTTTTTGTTTAATCTTTGTTTACATTTACAACTCCAAAATTTATCTGAATAAACTCACGACCCGAGCCTAGACGCTCCGTATCATCGCCAGGTTTATTACCTAAAAATCACCTGACGATGGCGCGGAGTATGCAAACCCAGGTAATGAGCTGCTTCAGAACCTAACAAGTGAGTGCTATAATGTATTAATGATGATGATTATGAACCCTGTTGCTTTCTAGTCGGTAACTCGTAACTGAAACCAAAATACGTCATAGCATTGCACAGTACTATATTGTTGACTAAAACAGCCGGAGAGATTTGCTGTTTGAAAAATTCGGGCATTTTATACTCGTATTCCAGAATCCGCGTGGGAATTGAGACATGCGGGTTGGAAATCTACTGCAGCGCTCAGACACTTCCACAGCACTGCATCAAACATGTGATTTAGTACAAGTTATATTCAAGAAGGATGAAGTTTGCCATTAAAAAAATATTTGGCTTAAACGGGATACGAACCCTAATCTACCGATTGGCGGACAAATCTCGGCAAACGGGAAAATTCCGGTTAAGCGAAATTCTTTTCATGAGGAACTTCATCCTTGGAGATTTTTATTCTGTCTTATTTACATCTGTCAGATATAAATGGCATTCTATAGGGGATCGGGTTGGTGTCGGGTTGGCTAGAGTGTTTGCTTCCCACCCTGTGGGCTCGGGTTCAAATCCCGGCTGTGGCAGAGAATTTTCAGAGACTGCCTGATCCCTCCCTGCTTGAATGTTGTGTGGAGAACATATCAAGCGCAACACTCCGTCCGTCGGATGGGACGTTAAGCCGTGGTCCCCTTGGCGCCTTTCGTGAAGAGCTGGCTAATGCCGACGCCGGGTTTGTCTCCACCCTTCCTTACCTACCCTTCTATCACGGCGCAAATGACCTTAGCAGTTGGTCGCCTCCTTCAAATACGATACGATACGATACGGTATTCTATAATATAGGAAATATCATTGTTCAAACAACTTTCGAAGTTATTCGTTTAGAAGCTTAAATTTTTTGTGAGGGAGTTATGTATGGGAACAATGGGACAGAGTGTAATCATATCCGAGAAAATGTGCGACGACTTCATCTTGGTGTAGTTCCAATAGTAGCAAATTTTCTGAGGAATATACTCCAAGGATGAAGTTTTCCCATGAAAAGAATTTGGCTTAACCGGAATTTCCCCGATTGCCGAGATTTGACCGACAACAGGGAGATCCGGGTTCGTATCCCGTTTAAGTCAAATTTTTTTAATGGCAAACTTCATCCTTCTTGTATTTAACTGTTGCTAAGTCAATTGTTTGATGCAATTCTTTGAAAGTTTCTGAGCGCTGAAATAGATTTCCAACCCGCATGTCTCAATTCCCACGCGGATTCTGGAAACCGACACCGTACCTAATTGTCGGCTGAAAACCTCAAAGCTACCCCGGAAAGTACTTTGACTTCACTTCGCGGTCTTCCCTCGCTTGTTCACTGCATTTTTCTTTCCACCTCACGTAGGCACGGGAAAAAAGGCTCGCTCCGAAGCCGAAAGAGGGCAAGGATGTGCCCACAAGTCTTTCTATCTCTTCTCCCTCACTCGCTCTCTCTCAACAAGATCTTTTTAAGTCGCGCAATCTATTTCCATAATCTTTCCCTTATCCCCACCATATAACACGGGACTTTGAATAATATCTTGAGGGGTGTGGGGGGAATCTTATATTTTTTGTTGAAAAATAATCTCGCTTTACGTCCCACCCCTTTGCCATTGCTTTCTTTTCCGTCGTTATATCCTCCTGCGCACTTCGCCACCCATTCCATCATCTTCCAACGCATCCCTCCTTGGGCACATTATCCCCCTCCCTGCCTTACCCCCTTCCTCCTTTTCGAATTATCCTTTCCTCCGTCTTTATCTCCTCCATCTTTTCCGTTTTCTCGCCCATTCCTCTTCATCCTTTACTCCATTCTCGGTACCCTGCCAATCTTACCCTAGTAAGTCTTATGCTGCCTTCCTCTTGTGCCGTGGGCCTGGTAAATACTGTGATGTCTTCCTTTCTCCTTCGCAGTATTTTATGAAAATCGGGAATTTTCTAGCTGTTTCTTCAGTTGAAATTTATAACCATCTAGTAAGTTTTATGCTGCCTTCCTCTTGTGACGTGGGCCGGGTAAATACTGTGATATCTTCCTTTCTTCTTCGCAATATTTTTTTTAGCATCTGGAATTTTCTAGCTGTTTCTTCGGTTGAAATTTGCAACGGTCTAGAATCAATCACTTCCGTCAGATAAAAAAATTCCCTCCGTTCCAATAAACAACCTCAAAAAACTGACGATTAACATCTTTTGAGTTAAAATTGTTTTAGAAACATCGGGACATGAAAAAAAGACTATTAGAGATATCTATTATCAATGCATAAATCAATGGCCTACACTTTAAGTAACATATACACCCCTGATGATTTAGATGAATTAATTCGACCTTAAGGAAAGAGCTCAAAGTTAGTGCATTTACGTGAGAAACGTGTCAATTTCAAAGCATTGAGTTTTTACAGTAATTACTTTAAGACTAAAACATGCCGTATTGAAGCTTTGAGATTCCATAAAGTGCCGTTTTCAAAGAGGGCTCCGGTAGGAACTCAAAGTTTTTTTTCCAAAACTTCCGATGTATTCGAATACTTCCCCGGCCTTTAACACGTTGTGTACAGCAACGTTTAAAATTCTCGCACCCCTATGTACAAGCAGGTATTGAAACCTGAACGCTTTAATATGCACTCTTATCTTTAAAGTCCCATCGTATCTAATGTTTTAATAATTTTTAATGGAATATTTTATACTTACTCAGGCATGATGTTAATTATCCCTTTTGGTTGCGAATGCGTGAAAGTACGTAGCAACTTCGAAAACGTTACTTTATTTAAGCCAAATAAATGTATGCAGACGTTCTTAAACTGTGCAACTTTGGAAAAAAATTACAGCTTCCCGTTACTTGTGAACAAAACATGAATAACAACATTAAATTGGCAAAATAAAGCATGGAATCAAAAATAATCTTTTTTATATTCCGCACATTATTCAGACACAGGTAAAAAGATCCTCATGATAATGACCTGAATGAGTCGTGATCGGTAGTGTTTATTTTAACAAATACGAAGTTTATTTTTTAATGTAACATGTCGTCATTCCACGAGGTTAGATCGCAAATCATTGATTTGAAAATAAAAGGAGTCCACTGTAAAAACGAGAATTCTCGTCATCCGTCCTTCATGCATGGCTAAGAATAAATGAAGAATATCGTGATCTGTTTGCAACTGTTAAAGCCAATTCATAGATACGCGCCAATGTTCCACGTCATCTTCTCTGGCGCATCATCCCCAACCTTCTCCTCTTTAAATTATCCCTATCCTTTTAATCTCCTTCCCTTCATCTTCCCTTTGAAAAAAAACTTTACTGGTTTCTTGTTTATGTTTGTTTAAAATTTTATTTTCGTTAAACATTTTATTTTTAAATCTATCATTTTACCATTCCACGAAGTTAGATCTCAAACCATTGATTTGAAAATAAAAGGAGTCTACATTAAAAACGAGAATTTCCGCTATCCGTCCTTAATGCTGTCAGAATAAACGTAGATTCTCGTGATCTGTATGCAACGTGTTAAAGTCAATTCATAGATACGCGCCACTCTTCCACGGCATCTTTTCTGGCGCGTTATCCCCAACCTTCTCCTCTTTGAATTATCCTTATCCTTTTTATCTCCTTCATCTTTCCCTTCCTTTTTTCTTTCTCTCCTACATCCCCAGTCCTCCTCCCTTCGCCTTCTTCTCGAAATTTTTATGCCCCCCTGATCCCCTCCCTTGAATAAATCCCTTCGAGAAAGCCGTTTGTCTGTCAGTCAATTTGTCTGGACTCGCTCCTGCAATTTCTCTCCTGCGCCTGTCCCTCATTCTCTTTCACCCTCTCTTCCGGGTATTTTTTTACGCATGGTTTATCCCGCTAAGACCTGCGGAAGACGGAATATCTTCCTTACCCCCCTCCCCACCTACTCCCGAGTCCGATTTGTATTTTCGCTTACGGATCATATTTTTTCCCTTTCCTCCTCCAAGTCTCCAAGTTCCCATCTCTTTTCTTTCCTTTCGGCTCCTTTCCGCTGCGCCGAGTCGGATCTTGGTCTCTTTAAAATACATTTGGATCGAGTTGAGTTTCATGTGTTTTTCTTACTCCCACGGGGCCGATCTTAATTTTCTTTATTTTTTCCATCCACCTGCTACTCTCTCAAAATTCGTTTTGTTACCCCATTCCATTGGCCACTGTTATTGTTGTTTGAGATGACGCATCGCTCTGGCTGGGCCGGTATATTTTCGTGACGTAGCAGTCCTATGAAAAATTAAGCTATCATCTAGAAATTTTCATGGTATATAGACTGGATGGAACTTAGATTGTGAGTATGCTTTTCTTAGGAATTGAGGCATGAATAATGACGGCCGCGTAACTATGGAGAGTTGAGTCTTTATTTATTTCCAACTTCCCCGTATACAGTACTTTAAGGCCTTTACAGCGGAGGATAAACAATACACAACACAAACATCCATGCCATTGATAGGGACCACTTACCGAGGTGGGATTCGAACCCACGACCTACGGTTTGGCAGGCGAGGACTTAACACCACCGCCGCCTAGGCCGGCAATGTGGTGCTACGTAATAATGATAATGATTAAATGGATCGATCTAGTTAGTAATGAGGAAGTCCTAATAGAGTAGGAGTGAAGAGAAGCCTCGTGAAAACCTTGACAAAAAGATGAAATAGCCTTATAGGCCATATCTTGAGGCATAATGGCCTGATGAAGATGAGCTGACAAGTGGATGGCAAGAACGGAAAAGGAAGACCTCGAATGAATTATATGGAACAGGTAAAGAAGGATGTTAAAGAGAAGGAACAGGTAGGTGTGAAAAGTTTAGCTTATACGAGAATTGAGTGGAGAGTTGAGTCAAACCAATATCAGGATTTTGGAACAGTGATGATGTAGAATATCCCCCTATCCACATTTGACTGGTTCTACAATTTTAACCAAATAATGGAGCAGGCATTGTGTGGGTAACATTCTAAATTACAGTTTCCGCTTCCTGTGAAGGTGAATGTAAAACCAGTCCTTCCGTCTTCGCTAGTTATCGGGAGTGAGTTATTGAATGTGGTGGTAAATCAAGATGGTTTTAAAACCGGTGTAAGTGAGTGATATCAGAAGTGCAAGATTAAAAAAATATGGTCGGTTAACATTTAATTAAGTGAGGAGTTTACAATATTGTTTTATATAACGAAGATAAACAACTTCCTCAAAGATGATGTCTCCATGTTTCTGGGTTTCACCGCGTGGATTTTCTTTGTGACGACAGTTTCTCCGGTATTCCAACCGGCGCGGCGTCTTCAGGTCGAACCTGAAGGGCGTCAGGTTGATCGACCTGAAGACGCCGGTTGGAATACCGGAGAAACTGTCGTCACAAAGAAAATCCACGCGGTGAAACCCAGAAACATAGAGACATCATCTAGGCAACGCCGCGGAAAACTACGCATCAACTACCTCAAATTATCACCTAAGATGATTTCATATAAAAATCGACCAAGTCTACGCCTCTGTTGTTATTTCCCTATTAATCGTTAAGAGATTTTTTGTGGTTCTGATATTAGAATCAGTTTTTAAAACTAATGAATTAAAATATTAAAGTGTCATACCACCACTAATCCATTAACGATTCAAAATTAAACATTCTTAGGATTCCTTATAATATATTCCTCAGGATTCATCTTTGTTGCTTATAATTTTTTTTCCGTCTCCCCTCCTAAAATTACACCAGCTGCGAGTTATCATTGCAGAGATGATAATATTGAATTTTTGTATTTTTAAACATATGTGTGAAGGTGAAGTTTTCTAATCGTTGCCTTTCCTTTACACCCGTCTCCAAAGCCCAGCCATTCCCATAACAGCTTAAGTCTTGGGACTGCTATAACTTAGCCATTAGATTACTAGATTATTGCATTTTCTTAATGTGTCCTTCACACAATCCTGTTATGGAAGCATCTTCCGCAAATAAGATCTTAGCGTTCAATTTAATTCAATTGTTTGAGGGATATGTCGATGGAAATTTATATTTTGATGTATGGGAAATGAATGAGAGATGTTTTCTTCTCGTTGAACTCATAAACCTCTTTCCTGCGTAACTGGCAGTTGGAGGCCTGAATTATTGGATTGAAAATTTAGCTGCCTTGCGTATTCCGCCCACGGATACCTTCAACTCATTAATAAGTGAGTCCTCGATACGGAATTATTCAATTCTCTGAATCCCATGAGCCGTTTGGAATTTACCCATAATTTCAAGGGATAAAGTGCTCACGTATTCAATCCCCAATTTATATTTCAGTACGCGTTTTACCAAACATGATCCTTGTGGAATTTATACGAGATTAGTTTTCATAAACTAATGAAGCCACCGTGAAAAAATAGTGTTTTGAATCAATGAGCATCCTAGTTTTCCATTTATCCCTTTGTACCACTATTTGCTTACTCATTAGTCCTTAATATTAGTGGTTGGTTGAATTCAAAATTTTATGGAATACGAATCCTGTTTTTGTTACTGAATTCAGAACAGGAATCTTTTTTTTTCATTAAACCCAAATGGCCATTCCTATTCATCCGCATTTTCATAGGATATATAGAATTCCCTCAAATTCTTAGGCTTTAAAAAATAATGCCTCCGTCCTTACGAATAGTCTATTTCAACTTAATCGAGTCGTTGAATCTTATATCTTAAATTACAACTATGCCAGTTGCGTACGTCTATCAGACGGGAAACTTGCGTGGAAGCGGGAAGGAGTGACAACGCTGCATTCATCCCAAATTTGAGCCGTTATTGTGCAGTCTAAAGTGAACGGAACCAAACTCGGTTCTCCGTCTTTGCCCCCTTGAGGATAACTCTCTGAAACGTCGGCCATGAAATTCCCTACCCGATGTAAAAACTGGGGAGATTTTACTATTGATGTGGATTGATTGTCACCATTAACAGTCAATAATCTGAAGATTAGTTTCAAACAAAAAGATCAAATTGTCTATCATCTAATCTTTTAAAAATTACTGTACATAAGGCTTCTGGAATTATATTATTTATCTCCAGCTCCATATATCCTATGAGATGACTCCTAGTGCCTAAATTAATGTGACAGTATATTAACACGCGCCAGTAACTCAGAGAACGTTTTCGTAATTTTAGTCTATCGAGCGTGTAAATTAATGACGCTTCGTATGCACCCGAGAAACGCATTTGATGAAAAAAGTGCTCTTGCAAAATAGATTTTTAGCTATTTTTTAATGGCCTCTTTCCTTTTATATACATGTGTGATTTGAAACAAGTATTTGTCACTTGAGCATCTTTTAATGCAGGCTCAATCCGGCGATCCAGTATAGATCCAGTATACTATATTTACAGGAAAGCCTTAGAATTACCTCTATTGATACGTATGTGTCGGCCTACATTTCTTATCTCCATTAAATTTTCATTTATGTAGAGTTTTGGCTCGTGTTCATGGCAAAACTACTCCTCAGTGGGCACGCACGTGGTTTGAATGTTTCATTTTGTTCATTTTTGTGTCTGCCTCAATTAATATCCACTTCACTTGCGGCAGTTGCTTCGCTTTTTCCTCCTCGAAATGTATTTTTCCATATAATATAGTGATGCACATTTTAATTTCATTACATTGATCCTCCTCATGCCGCCATATCTGTGCTGGAAGCGTGATTCAAGCCTCTGAATCCATTTTCATTCGAGAAATAAATGAAAAGAAAGAATTTCTTTTTCAATTATCACGGACGTGGGCGGAGAATATTTTGCCTTTTTGTGCTCGCAAATTGTGTTTTCCCTGCTGAGCATCCGCCGAGTATCAAGTTTTCAAGCATTAAAAAAGCGGAATGGAAGTCTGGTGAACGTGGCCAAAGTCATTTTTCGCTTTAATATTTTCGCGCGGCCTCCGTAGTGTAACCGTGAAAAATGATTCATCACTTTGGAAAAAGCGGTCGGCGTGTGCCATGAGCAGCGCTTTTCGGTTGACGGAGATAAGGGGGTGGCGCGCGGAGTATCGATTTCGTCCGGATTAGAGAAAAAAAAGTCGTTTTATCCATCCGCTTATCCAACCATGAGACTTCCGCTCTTCCTACCCGATATCCCCACTCTTATGGCCACTCGCCTTCGCTTCCGATTCCGTCACAAACTCTACGCTCGTTGGCAACCGCTTCGACAGTGAGTATGTTATCATAAGCTGTAGCGCTACCGAGCTGGTGTAGACTGCAGGGTATCTCTCCGTTTATAAATGCTCCACACGCTGATTATAGTATTTACATACTGGTAGGTGGCTTCATGATCTACATACAGCGGGAAATTTAAATGTAGAAGTAAGGGAACGATCAGTATATACATGAATTGCTATGAGAAAAAAATCCCCTGAACCGGGAATTGAATAACGGCTTTCCGGACCACTACACTATTCAAGTTCCTGAATTCCCATTACAATGGTTCCGAGGGTCCTGGTACTCGATGTTAGGTACTAGATTAATCAGAACATACTTCTGAGATAAGGTACTCGACGGAATGTGAGGCATAAGCATTGACAGCAGCTGAGAAGTCTATGATAGAGGCTGAGATGCTACAGAAGAATTATGAGGGTCAAATCGATGGAACGAGTAAGTAATGGCGAAGTCATGAGAAGAGTAGGAGAGAAGCCTCATTAAAACCTTGATATGAAGACAGAACAACCTTATAGGCCATATCTTGAGACATGATGGCCTGATGAAGACAATCGTAGATGGACAAATAGATGGCAAGAACATAAAAGGAAGACCTCGAATGACGTATATGGACCAGGTAAAGAAAGATGTGAACGAGAAGAAATGCGTAGGTGCGAAAAGGTTAGCTTTAGAAGTACAAAATGAAGGACTCCAGCAATCCCCCACTTCCCAAACCATAACTCACCTTTTTGATTTTCGGGCTTCCGTCGATGGCTTCCCCTGGTTAGCGTCATCTCGAGACCCTGCTACCACGACGACAGAATAGCTTATGCCAATGCATTCATGGCCAACAATCACGAAAACAAAAACTTTCAACTATCACACACCATGGCCCACACGGGCGCACTACAAACAACAAACCGAGTGAGTGACGAATTAGCTCAAATTATCGCAGGATTCCCTTCGCGATGTATGACGCGAAAATCCCCGATCCACTTCACCTCCACCATTCTCCTCAGCATCCGCATCTCGAGCTTCTGTAAAAGAAACGTCTTAAAAGGGAAGTCCCTCAATTGTCACCACCAGCAGATCTGATTCAAATTTTACCTGGTGACAGGAGAGGGAAAGCCATGAGGTGTAGTTTTTGTTTCGGCCGCCAACGATCAATACTTTTCGAGATATTAGCGACGGATAGTACCGGATAAAAGCAACGGTGTGAGCCATTTTGACTATAGCATGCTGACGTTCTAGGAAAATATAATTTATTTCCTGAAAATATTCGCGTGGCAGATACCTTACTAAACTAACTTAAAGATCTTTAAAGTGGATGAAAAGTCACGAAAGTCGGAACCGAACAAAATAAGTTGGTGAATAAAGTGAAGGAAGAAATTTCACCGGCTCCTATCATTGTTCTAGTGTTAAGGGGCTATTATCGCGAAGAGGATTGCATAAATTTAAGCATTTCGCTTTAAATTTCCCTCGCTAATATCTCCAAAAGTATTGTGCGTTGGCGGCTGAAACAAAAAATAAACTTCGTGGGTATCCATGTCGTAGCACCTCGTCCTCGGTAGTATAGTGGTCAGTATCCCCGCCTGTCACGCGGGAGACCGGGGTTCGATTCCCCGCCGGGGAGAATTTTTTTTGCCGGCCTCGGTGGCGGTGGGGGTGCCAATCCGTAGGTCGTGGGTTCGAATCCCGCCTGGGTAGGTGATCCCTAACCAGGGCAATGATGTTTGTGTGGTGCTTTATTAATGTTGAAAACCAGTTATAAAGGCCGCAATGTGCTGTTTACGGGGAAGTGGGAAATAAATAAATAAAATTTGAATGAGATCTGGTGTTGACCCTTGAGGCACTTCCCTTGCTAGTAGTAATTGGCCTGAGTGGGACGCCTTAGAGAGGGCTGAAAAATATCCACCTCCGTCTGGAGTCGATGCCGAGACTTGGGGATGGAGAGCCATTGTCGCACAGCCACCGCAACACACCCTCCCCCCCCCCCTACGAACCCCAGCTCTTCAGCGGGGGTCTCCTCTGCTAGCGTCCGCGCCCACTTCATCCTATTATCCATCCGCGCGTGCTACCCCCCATGTTCTCTCCTATTCTCCGGCCGTAGCCGTCGCGTTGCCCGCTCTGCGTCGTCCGTTTGATTCGTGGCGTGGGGATGGGATCATATGGTGGAAAGGGTCCGAGGATTCCTCGCCGTAATGCGCTTTGCATGACTCGTATCTCAAACACCAATCCCCCACCCCTTTTTCTCATTCCCTTAGTCTCCCCTCTCTGGAGAAATACTTTTATTTCGTTTTACTTTGCTGCTGTTAAAGAGAATAAGGGATAGAGTCATGTAGCGAGATGGCATGAATAGAATGTTTGGCTGGTGAAATCTCCCTTCCTTGACGTGATTAATTTTAATTTTTACTTTACTTAATCGAGGCTAAAGATTTGCCTCTCCCACGAAGATAAATGGAAACGGATTTGTGTGGTTAAATTTTGGTGACAATTCAATGATTCCATTCCGAAACATTCTTCGTTTCCGAATTGTGAAGATTTGTATTCGAATAGCAACAGCAGGAACCCATGGAACCAACTGTGACAATGGCCCATTATGGATTATTTGTTTTCCCTGACAGGTACACCGAACATTTAAATTTACTTAAATGTAGCTAGAAATTATTAAATAAATATTACGCTTAAAAATGAATGTGATGCAAACACATCATCACACCACACTAAGGATGTCGCCTCAATCATTTTGGCCTTTCATCACCTCCCTATCACTAGTGTGTTCTTTAATACATCTGATCTAATATTTGTTGTGCGTAGCTTAACGTCAGACGTTTGTTTCAATCCAAATCCCCTTAATTTTCTTAAATATGCAGTTTATTATTGCCTCACAACTTCGAGCAACTTCCACTTTTTTCCTCAACAATCCTCTCTCTCCTCTACTACCTGGCAACATTAACATCATTAACAAATTTTACGTTACAGAAGTGTATGTAACGCACCATGAAAATACTTATGATCGCTAACTAACATGGTCTATAAGAAAGATATCATCCGCACCCGGTGGACGGCTGCGGTTAATTTTTCTCGGGCTTTCGACCAGGATTACTCAGTGAATCAACCCAAAGTTTGGCATGGATAGGTTAGGGTGGAGCTCACCCCGGACACAGTCTCAGGTGTGTGAATTTCACGCATTTCATCATTCTCAGGACTGGTTGATATTCTATAAGTATTCAATCGATATATCGCCAGAAATGGAGGATAGAGCACGGTCGAAAACTCGAGAGGAAGTCATGGACTATAGGGAAGTGAATAGAGAACAAAATCCAGATTCATAGTGTGGATGAGAAAAATTTTGTGACAGATTGTGAGGATGACGGACGAAATACTGCTTGGCATGGAAAGCGAGGAGAGAAGCCTCCTGGAGGAGATTAGGTGGGAAGAAAAGCTGTGGGTGTTCGTGGAGAGCAGCTGGGATATCTGTGGAGCGCCTTGGTGGGGAGGATACGGAAGAAGAAGGGAAGGGATTATACGGATGGAATGATTTGAGCCGCTACGTACGCCGAGATGAAGAACAAAATCTTGTGAGAAGATCGCAGCTCATGTCATATGAAATATTCGTGGAGGGTGCTCTTTTTACGTGCTTTTTCTTGACTTCGTCTTCGACTGTTTCATCGATAGAATCTTAAAATTGATTTTTTACTTCCCATTGTAGGATCGACTCGAAATAGTGCACAATTGTCTCTGGTTTCAATATATTCAATATTCTCATTACAATATTCAGTCAGACATATTGAATTCTATTCCTTTATTCTTTAATTAATTAACCAAATTTCCACGTGGAAAAATAGATTCAAAATTTCTCAATAGATGCTGTTATTTACTAATTTTGGAAGGAATTTCTTAAACAGATCGGGTTCAATTTTTTACATGATTCACCGTTAAAATAAAAAATTAAAAAAAGCATTATAAAAATATTTTTTCTAATTTTATGTTTTTATTGCGCTGGACATGGTGGGTGAGGAAAGGCACCTTTTAGATGAGATGCGGAGTAGAGAGAAGGCATGGATAGAGAGAGTACTTAGCGGGGAGGGTATGTTGAAAACGGTGTTAGAGTAGAATGTTAGGGAAACGAGGGAGAGGAAGGAAGAGAATAGGATTTATAGACAGATTGAAAGGGAGTAGGCCTCACAGTGAATTGAAAAAGGCAGTTCTGGAAGGAAAGGGAGGCTCCCAGATTACTTCTTTAGTACTCCATGGAAACCTACCTTAAACGTTAGATTACTATAATAAATACATCAATATCTGAGCCAGCTTGTGATTGACCTGTTGGTAATTTTCGTCACACCCATTCAAGATACATTATTATCACCCGTACAAATTACTACTACACACTACGACTACACGAGAATATAGTCATGCATTCTTTTCTTGCTCGGTTTTAAGCATCCCATCCCCGTTTATTCCCCCGATCCATCAAAAACCTTGATATCTTTCGTGTCTTCTCAAAATATTTCCTCGCTCAACACGCCCAGCTCTTCCTTTTTCCTTTTTCTCTCCGCACTCTAAACCTTCTTCATTCCTATCCACACTCACTTCTTGAATGCATCCTGTATCATCATCATTAGTCAACAATCCTAAGATTTGGTAAAGAGTTCTCGGGATCGCCACCGGGTCAGGAACTCCATATCTGCCAACGTTTCGATGTCCGACTCGGTCATCGAAACGTTGGCAGATATGGAGTTCCTGACCCGGTGGCGATCCCGAGAACTCTTTACCAAGTCCTTTCGCCGGGAAAGCACGAAATCTTTCTTCAATCCTAAGATTGGTTTGACGCAGCTCTCCATTTCTCTCTCCTATCCGCTAACCTTTTTATGGCGACGTATTTTTACTCTTTTACATCCTTTATAACCTGTCCTATGTAACTCATTTGGGGCCGTCCCTTGCCCTTCTTCCCTTCTACCTGTCCTTCTACAATAGTCTTCATCAGGCCATCATGATATGAAAATGCGGCCAACTAGGTTGTACCGTCTTCTGCTTAAGGTTTTTAGGAGGCTTCTCTTTTCTCCCACTCTTCTTAGTACTTCCTCGTTACTTCCAAGGTCTATCCATTTTATCTTCATCATTCTTCGGTAGCACCACATTTCGAATGCTTCCACTCTTGATTTCTCTACTGCTGTCGCGTCCAAGCCTCGCTTCCATAGAGAAACATACGCCATATATAGCATCTGATGAATCGTTTACCTACTTTTATGCTTGTGTTATCAGCTGTAAGAAGATTCTTCTTTTTGTAGAAAGCCCTCTTCGCCTGCCCTATTCTACTGACTATTTCTTTCTTGCTTCGTCCATCATTGGTAATTCGGCTTCCCAAGTAAGAAAACTCTTTCACCTTCAAGCTTATGCTTTCCTAGGTGAATATTTGTCCTCTCTTTTTCTGCAAACTAATATTTTAGTCTTCTTGTTGTTGATTTTCAGCTGATATCTTGTCATTGCCATTTCCGTGTTTGTCAAAGTCTTCTTCAAATCCTTCTCTGTCTCGGCTATGACTGCTATGTCGTCAGCAAATCGCAGCATACTATTTTTTTCTCCGTGGATAATGACTCATAAAGCTTTCTCCTTGATTTCATTGATGGCTTTCTCTAAGTAAACATTAAAAATTAAGGCGGAAAGCGCACACCCTTGCCTCACCCCTTTTCTTATTCTTGCTTCTGCACCGTTGGGTCCACATTTGATCACAGCTACTTGGTTTTTATACAAACTATGAACTATTCAAGTAAGAAAACTCTTTCACCTCTTCAAGCTTATGCTTTCCTAGGTTAATCTTTGTCTAGCCTCCTCTCTTTTGCTGAAAAATATTGTCTTAGTCTTATTTTTGCTGATTTTCAGCTGAGATTAAAAACCGTCGTCAGAAAATGCAATACCTATCGTTCTATGTGCATGATGTCTGCTGCTTCACTCTGGATCGAGTCCAGGGACCATTTCCGTCCAAACCAGACCGAGATAACACAATCCTCGGTGAAGGTCCTAAGGTGAGCAACGGAGGGTGCAGTGTGCAGGGATGTGGGGGCGTGGCTGAGGCTCGTTGAGGTTGTAGTCCGACCCTGTGGCGCAGTCGGCTCGGGTTGTCTCGTTGGACTACGGTGTAGTTGCGGTTGTAGCCGGCCTCGTCTGCGCTCTACGGTTTTGACGGTCGTGGATCGAATGTGTCCACGTCTTGTGCTCCTGTGCGATTTGTCGTCGGGCGATGCGGAATTGTCTCCCAGGATGCCTCAGGGCCGTGGGTGCTTTTCCCCACCCGCTCGGACGTCGCCACCGTCGTCGTCGCTAATGAGGACAAAACGGACGTCGAGAGGCGCCCCCGTCTGGGAGTGGGGTCGACGCTAAACGGCTTGGCCCAAGGTGTGGCCGCAGATTAAAGCGGATGGATAGCCATGCTGTGTGCGGGAACTCAGAGAGCGATACAATCACGTGGTCTCGGCCTTCGTGTCCGTTTCGAGCCGATGAATCGCAATGGGTCTAACTTTATATCGGTTCTCGTGAAAGGTATTAGCTCAATCGATTCAAGTGCTATATATTGGACGTTCGACATATTAAAATGAATAGTAGTTGCATTTGTTTACAGTTATATACAATGCCTACGACGCGTGTCGGCTCACAGAGCAATTATCTTGTACAAGACACAAGATGAATCGCGTCTTAAGGCCGTTTTACACGGTACACGGAATTGCGCAGGTTAGAGCTGCATTAATTTCTAAAATGGCGAGGAATTGCGCGAATGAATGAACGAAATTAGAACAGGGGCTATTTTTCCGTCTCGCATCCACGCATTCTCGCATGTGTTCTGGCAATTCACCGCTTTACACGACGCAATTTTGATTGCGCCTTCACACGTACGTCAGACTGCGCAATTCCTTGTACCGTGTAAAACGGCCTTTACGCATTAAATTATAGCGGAAAGGTGCTACCACCTTTCATTTCAGTAGAAAGGAATTAGGTTGTCTGTAGCCATGACACCTTATTGGACAGTTAAAAATTTTTATTTTGTTGCAACTTAGTAGTCACTGATATATAAAATATATTGGTCGGGCATAAAATGAAATGAACGTTTTGTCTACCTATCACGGTGAATTTGAGCTCTGCGTCCTCTTTTTTGTTATTATGTGGTACAAAATTCTGGAATTGCCATAAAAATCATAATAAAGGAATATTTTTCGTTTATTTATAACCTTCCACACAATTTTTCCGGTAAAAACCCCGGCTGATTTCAGCATTTGATCGTCATGTCAATAGTACCTATGTTAGGAGGACGTTCGGGATTTTTACCGCTGAAGATTTTGTCTGACTACAGAATTTATTTTATTTCAATATGAAAATCGTAGTTCCATAATTAAACAGGAATTAATTGTATATTGTTGTATGTTGGTGATTTAATCATATAAACCGCCTAAACTGCGATGGAATACCCATTAATTATCATCGGAAAAATTTCCTAAGACCGGAAATCGAACCACGAACCTTTGGCTTTCCGTTCATTTCATACACACGTTCACGAATCGTATATTAATACTTTGCGCATGCATTTTTAAATCTATTATATTTTCAACTCACTTGTGAAGTATAGCGTTGCAGAGTGAGTCAAACGTATAACTTGTTTAACAAATTATGAAATCGAATTCAAGTGTTAATTTTCTCTCACAGCGCCATCAATACCACCTTCTATCTTTGTAAAAAGCTCTCTATTAATTTCCCAGTATGCAAATTAATCCTGAGGAGCTTTATGACCTGAAGTACTTCACCCGAATTCAGGGTATTTGGGTCGACTTCCACCGTAAGAGATGGGTGAATTACGCGAATGTCACTTCGCCACCGCAGTTCCAATTTTTGCTTTGCAGTGCTACGGCATCAAGGAAGCAGTTTCAGATTCCTACTGCAGTGTATATACATTCCCATGAAATTCCGCCGGAATTACACCGATAACCTGAAACTAGGTGTTTAATCAAAGAGAATCCAGCAATGTGTTATCCAATTCGCTGGTTTCAATAAATCTCTTGTTCCAGCAACATCCGCCGCTTTCAAAATCTATCGTATTAGTACAAGAAAAAGAAAAAAGAAAAAACGCTAAAAATATTTTAAATATATTTTTTTCGTAAATCATCTCTTCCATATTGCCAGTAATTGATTGTTTTAACGATTTAGAAATAAGTTATTTCGATAAAGTTAATGTACTATATTCAGACCGCCTCCATCATGTACTGCGAGGATATTTGTTAGTGTTTTGCTAACACTGGTTATAAATTTGACGCAATTTACACTAATTTTCACAAGAACAGAGTTATTGATTAACTTTAAGAGAAGGTAATGGTGCGAGTCTCATATTTAAAGGTAATTGAAAAATTAAAATTTTGGTTTTTTCATCGTTCTATTTTCGCGTTTATTTCTCAAGAACTTTTGGTTAGATGCATGTGAGTCATGCTCCCAAAAACGTACATTTTCTACGGGCAAAATTTAAAAAATGAATTTTTCTTTATATAGGAACCAAAATTGTGTAATTACGGTTTGTCATTCATAAAAGCTAATGATATAACTGGCAGAGACTATGAGGGTTCTAGGTGAACCCTCTTAAGGATACAACACACCGGGGCCGGGACCCAAGCCCGTGGCTTATACGCCCGATCACCCGAGGAGGGGCTGGAGAGGTAGGAAAAAGGAAAGAGGCGCCGCCGCGATGGGAGCCCGCCGACGCCTCCGGGAAAGGATAGGAGCGGAAGGGACGGGACGAGGGAAAAACACCCCAACGCTATAGAAGCGAAGGAGGCCCTACTAATTAGCGAAACCAAGCGTGAGCTATTAATATTCTACCAATCCTAGTGAAATTTTCCTATGAGGAAGAAAAACCACTAGGATTGGTAGATTTTTCTTCCTCATGGATATAACTGGCAGTGATCGTTAGTAATATTTACACTGCTTTTTTTATTGTAACTTTTGTGTTGTCTACGGACGTGACATATGTGTCCATGGACACGCCAGAGGAGGAATATTGTTCTTACTCTCGAGAAAAAGTTTGTTTCATTTGTCATTGCAAATTCTGTAACTATTCATATTGTATCACCATATCCGTTGCCATCCGTCGTGTCCAAGGACTGCAGAGTTTACGGACATGGTGTCCACAGACATAACGATTTCCTCTAAATTAAGTTATTGTTGTGACTGACAATAGGTTAAGATACTGTCCTTACTACATTGGACATATCATTTTATAGCCGTAAAAGACATCTACATTGTAATAAGTAAAAGGTGTTGCGTTACTTCTTTTTACTTGTCCACGGACATGACTGATGATTTGATTTATTTCTTTTACCTGGCCCAGATGAGGCCACAATCCGGCCCCCTCTTCCTCTGGACCAGGGCGATTGATGATCGTTGCTCTTTCAATAAACTGAGCTTAACTTTTTCTTCCAACATTAAAACATTCACTAAACCAAGTATAAACTCAATCAACCCAATATAGCTGGCAATATCCCTCTGTACACGCTGGTTGTTCAGGGCTGCCACCGTCTCCTATGATTAATTACCCCTTTTTCCTGTGTGTCCACGGGCATTGCTTTTTTGGGTAGGACAAATTTTTTTTGTAATTTTATTATAAATAATATTAAATAAAAGCAAGCCAAAAATACTATTGAAATTTTTACATTGTTGTCACTTGTTTAATGATAGATTTTATACTAAATTATGTAGTAAAGGTTGTTAATGCAATGAACATCTCTTCAAAAATCCATGAGGGAATGTGGTAATTTGGGAAATATAATGTTTTTTCTTTACTAATTTGTCACGAAAAGTAATAAGAGGGTAAATAAAATTGTAAGCCAGTTTAGTTCTGTTTTATTATTGCTGTTTTTTTATGGCAGCCCATGGACATAATTTTGTACGATTATGGGAGAATGACCCATTTGCCTAGTACTTATAGCCCTCCGGATTTGACCATCACCTCCGATGATTTGAGGTTGTAATAGTTCATAGTCAAAGGGAAAAATTTGTTCAATCAATTTCTTAAAGATTCAATTCATACAAATGGGGAATGAAACTCAAAGTTTGGGAGCCTTAATTTGCATACAGAGCCGCGGTAGTCCATGACCGAATTTATCCTATCGGCGGTAAATGTAGTGGGCCGCAATAGCTTTGACCAAATCATGGACTAACTAACACCTTTGATATACCAAGAAAAATCGATCCGATATCCGATTGAAATCTCTGTGTGTACAATGTGTGCTCATAATGTTTATTTGGCTTAGAAGTAATCATATACGTCGCCAGGCTCAGTTTTGGCCAATAATTCTCGCTCGGTGCACTTGGAAAATGTATTTCCTCTGGTAATTGAAGCCTGCATCCTGAGCACGTGACTGTCCCTTACTCTATTAACGTCTCACTTTCCAGTCTTTTTGTGGGGAAGGCCGTACTTTTAACTCGGCACCGAGCAAAAGATAACGCCCCGGTGTTCAGAGAACTGCACGTCGAATAAGGAAAGGTAAAGCCGTTTACTTTCGGGAGGATCCGGGCCATTTGGTACCTATTCAAGCCGCTGCCTCACAATTCGCCCGAAACATCTGGGTCGCGTTCGTAAAAGGCGGTCCACAAAGTACGACCCGCGGGAGACGTGCCGCCTCTTCGCAACACGACCCAATCCGGCAGCCGAGGTCTCCTTTATATTTTATATGTACATTTCTTTCTCCTTACCCTCCATCACATATCTCTCTCCGTTTCCTCTTTCCTATTCCGTTCAGGGAATTTCGTGGGTTTTTTTTTTTGGGAAATGTATACTCCGCGCGGTGTCCCATATTATTTCGGAAATAACTGCGTTGATTTCCAGTTGCGTTCCATTTACCAGAAACAAGAAGTTATCGAGATTGCTGCCTGGGTGATTGTTTTCTGTTCCTAAAAATTGGATTGGAGAAAATCGTGGCGTAGCTACGTCCCGAAAAAGAAGGTGCTCGTAGATTTTGCTTTTGAGTCGCTGGGCATTATGTTGAATTACACTGAGGATGGAGGACGTGAGATGATTGGAGACATCCGAGATGTGGGTATGGTGAAGGTTAAATGGGCAGAGAGGAGGAGGTACGACGAAGTGCTAGACGTAATGGGTGAGGAGAGGCAGCTTTTAGATGAGATATGGAGGAGACAGAAGGTATGGATGGAGGGAGTACTTAGCGGGGAGGGGATGTTGAAAACGGTGTTAGAGGGTAGAATGCTGGGTAAACGAGGGAGGGGAAGGAAGAGAATAGGATTTTAGCTAGATTGAAAGGGAGTAGGCCTGAAAAACAGTGAATTGAGTAAGGCAGTGCTGGAAGAAAATGGAGGCTCCCAGATTACTTCTTTAGTAGGCACTCCATGGAAACCTACCTCAATCGGTAGAATACTGTAATAATAATAATAAACGGTCATAATGTTGATCGTAAAAAATAAAGCCTTTTAAGACGTCCTAACTTGACTTACTTTGGCGTAACTTGAGGTGACTAGAATCAAGTAAGTTTTTTTTGCTTGCCATCTTGATGGTCCAGAATCGAATCCCAGTGGCTGAGGAGATATTTTTTATGAAGCCAGACTCCTGATTTAATGATAAGTGAATGGCACTTTAAGTACATCAATTATTCCATCATATTATCAAATGCCGGACGTTATGTATATATTGAGCTGTGAATCCCGTCTTGCGTATCATTAAAAGCGTGATAATTCTGCTTTTTCTTCGCCCTTCCTTTCCTCCCAACATTAACGAAGGTTTCTCCCTGTTGCTTGACACTATGGAGTGGGTACAAAGCAATAAAAAATTATTTATCCCCTCGTACCTACCATAGATGAGGAATTCAAATACATGTTGGCTAATGTTCCAAATCCCGATTCAAGTGAAGCTTTCAAATCAGGTCATGGAACGGTAGGTGATGTATTCAAACGAATATTGGCCGATGTTTCAACACCCGATTCAAGTTAAGTTTACAAGTCTGGGCTTTTCGATTCGGAGAACTGAGATATATCTTAACCAGAAAAAAATCTGAAATCTTTTTAAAACATTTTATGGGAAAAATTGGATTAAATATATTTTCTCATCAATCCATAGATTTTTTTCGAATACCACGTATTTTTAATTGAATTATTCCTGCCGTTGTAAAAGTTTCCGTGGAAAAATTTTCGATCATGGGTAGAAATATGAAACAAGACAGTAAAAAGTCACTACGCGAAGTTCCTTCTGAAAAATATCGTCAATAGGAAGGTTGTTTCTCTACCAGTATTTCTTTGTAAGTATTTCATCGCCCTCCAGAGGTACTAATATAGCTATGATAGCTCTCTATTTTCCTCCAAATGTATCTAATGAATTCACGTCTGGCATTCTTCAGAAGGAATTCCACAATTGCACTCCACTAAGATGCATAGAATGTTGCGCGAATTTGAATCTTTTCTCGAGTCATATAATTCGATAAAGATTGGCTCTTGGTATATCTAAGAACACAAACGATTTTTCGTGTCCCAAAACCACTATCTCGCATCTCGAATTTTGAGATTTTTCCCATGTAATATACGCAGTGGTGGAAGTGGAATAGGTAAGTCTTTACCAGAAAAATCTGAAATCCTTTTGGAAAATGTTATGAGAAAAAAGTTAGGAATGACCCTTCTTGGCGTGAAGAATGCGATTCACATTTGAGTGTGAAACATCATGACGGAGTGCAATAAATATCGATTCCCTCGAGACAAGGACAAAGTGAGCGGTACCTTAAATCACACACACCCTCGGTTATTCTCCGGAGCGTTTGTCACGAGAAATTTCCTTTTTAAAGGAAGTCAACGTTTTTAACAGACTAAAAATTAATGTAAACAGATGTATGCATATTTTTTATTCAAAATATTAATGCCCTTAATAATGTGTCATTAAAGACTTAAAGTTTGTTTTACATAAGGACGGTTGTGGTGCAAAATGACCTTTGCTGTCGACGCACCCCAAAAAACAAACTAACGAAATAACTAAACTGGGAATGAATTTGTTTTCTTATATTTGTTTTTCAATTTTCACTTATTTTTATATGTTTAATACCCTTACCGTTGGTGAAGGCTCAAGAAGTATTTGGAAATCTATGTTAAGAGGTCTTGTTGTGGCTTCAACCTAGCTTCAATTCATCCCGAGTACGGCGTGTAGCAACCAGCATTCCGTTGCCTCGAGTACGGTGCATGCACCATGACACCGATGAGAAGTGATTGCAGCACACATTATATGGCGATGATGAATAGATTTTTTCTCGTTTTATGTGTGCTTAGTCAAATTTTTCCTTCGACTGGTTGTAATCCCGCCTCCACCGGACCATTAGTTCCATTTTCTGATCATTTGTGTTCTGGCTCCTTCCATCCAATACCCTTCACGCCCTGCTACACATGGCCACGAGGCGTCAGCCCTCTTTCTCTCTCGTCTGATTTTCTTCCTCGCACTTTTCCCCAAAATTGCTTTCCCGCCGCCTCCCCAGCCTCCAATATATGTGCTCCATCTTCCCTTACCCCTTCTCCCCACCCCCGAACCTTTTCGTACTTTAAATCTCTCCTGATATTCCCCCCCCCTCTCCTTCCCCGCACCGTCCGGCATTTCTTCCCATCTTCCTGTCCACTCGTTGCTGTTGCAAGGGTTTTTCCGAAATAGCTGTCGCCTCCTACATATTTTCGTCTCTTGTGAACTGGAGCGTTGATGACCGATATTGACGTCCAGTGCCATAAACAGATATTTTTTTCTCTATTCAATCCGGGGTATGTTAGTTTGGAGTATATCGCGCGAAATCAAAATATATCATGGTTGACTACCCTTTTGGACTAAGAAATTGAACTCTTTTGCTCGTATCCAACCAACTGTTGCCTACATGGTGATATAAATTTGTTGATATCTTAGTTTTAAGCTCTGAATTGTAAAGTTGGGAAAGGGGCAGCAATTTTCCTTTGGAGGAGAACATAACCCGCCCTGGAAGTATTCCATACCCTTAAGCCTCCTTATAATGTCGTTTTCTATCTGATATTACCCTCCCACCGCCAGATATCGTCATAGATCTATCTCGGAGGATATTCGGTTCTTAAAGTCATTTTCTGTTTATCCTTTATGCATATTTTCGCTATCCTAAATGCACATTTTCTTCTTTTCAGGTAAGAATGCGGTTCCTCATCATTGCAGTGATGTCGTTCTCTCTGCTGCGATGGACCATGGTATAATTCAGCTTTGGTCGTTTTCTTCAATGAGGATTGGTCGGTGAGAGTTGTGTTAGTTAAGGAAATTTGTGTAATAGGAAAAGGGCAGTGAATGAGTTAATATATACAACAGGTTAAAATGTGGCTGAAGTCCCTCTGTGCTACTGCGCTTAATGGATCATTTCAGATACCTTAATCCGCTTTTTTTTGCTTCATAAAATATTGCTAGCTCTCATTGTGTTGACAGATGCATGAGCATTAGTCTAATTTGTTGCCCTCAGAGGATTTTTCCGCCAGTTAAACCGATCTCTCAGCGTCTTATATTTAAGCATTTTGAGCTAATTACTTGCTGTCATTCACCTAGAATGTAAAGTGTTAGATGTTAAGGTGGCCAGAAAAGGATTGAGAGCTGGTGTACTGGATTCCCTCTCACATTAAACTTCCCACTTAAATTCACGTTAAATTAGGGCCTACTTGGAGTAATTTAATGAATATATAAGATTTTTACTTCCCTTCTCCATAACACCTCGTCTTCTTGTCCCCGGTTAAAATTCCCTCCATACGTAAAGTCTCCTCAAAATGTGAATTAACTTCCAAAGTTCCGGTGAAAATACGAAAAATGAAGGATAAAAATTTCACCATGAAGTTCGGTATATTTATGCCGCATCAGTTTAATAACGTAAGCATCTTTAATTTAAAGTTTCGATTGCATTGAGTAACATTTTATATGAACAAGTTACATATAATATGTTTTACGATAAAGTTACAAATCCGTACATCATGTTACGTGTAACATCATGTTATAAAACAAAAATTCGTGTTGTACAACAAGTTTTTAGATTCCTATTTCGTTGGGAAAACATTTTACTTGTAAAATGCTACACGGATTTGTAACTTTTTCGTAAAACAAGTTAATATAAGATGTTTATATAACATGTTACTCAGTGTAAACGCAGCTTAAAAGTGCAAGATCCTGCATTCTGGATCTAGGGCAACATAGTGCACGGGCGCGACGCTACCAAGTCGAGTTTTTGTCGCCTTGCGCCGCGACAGGACTCGACTTTGGAAAATCTCTCTTCAGGAAATGGTCTTTGTGTGGAACGGCGTCTGGTTGACGAGGAGAGGAAACAAGTCTCAACCGATCTACTATCCGTCGCAGTGGAGGTAAACCGCCTCCCCACAAAAGCTGCGTCTATACACACAATCCGACCGCAATTCCCGCAATTAATTCTGCATTAACTGTTTGTTTTACCGCCTGCGTCATTAGCGTGCGGCCTCTCTTCCTCCTTCTCCTCCTCCTCCTAGTCACGTCTGTTTACATCGCCGTTTTCCGTTCGAATGGCTCGATAAATTTCGGATGCCGGCAGAAGGCTTTTACAGCTCCTCTCTCAGGCCAAGTCGCGGCAGCAGTGCGGCTCCGTCGAGTCGGCTGTTTGCGTTGCGAAAACATATGAGGAGCGCGCGGTTTGTCGGAGGCGCAAGGGCGGAACACGACCCCACGTCCTCGCCGCGGGTCGAGGTGACGAAATCGCGTAGTGGAAGGAAAGACAAAGAAAAGCAGGTGAAGTAAAGTGATGGGGAAGAAGAACGCAGCAGTGCCCCGCGAGAGAGTTACCGAGTGAAAGGGTCTTGGCAAGTTGGGGTGCATAAGCAATTTATCGAAGGATGGAGATGCTGTGTTCCGTGGTGTGCACAGACCCAGTTCTGCCGGGTTATTCTATTTGCAACATTTCTCTCGCCGACATTTCGATTATCGCAGGGGAACAGCCATTTTATTGTCTTAGATCTGTGATTGTTTTTTTTATTAACTTATTATATCATATACCTTAATCTTGAGAATGCTTTTCGTTCCAATGAAGCGTGTGATTACCTCAGTCGATATATGCGTGGAAGGGTTCCGTAGCATAATATTAATAATAATTATAATATGACTTATTGTTCTTGGACATTATCCATTAAGAACATATTGTGGTTTTAACATACAAAAGAGCTCAAAATATAAAAAAATACAAAATTTAGAATTGGAAACTATAGAAATAGGCGGATACATTGCAGTAGAAAATGCCATAACAATATAAGAATTATAAATGGGAGTTATACCATTTTAAGGGTTTGTATACTTCGGAAAAAATCTATACTTTGAAAAAGACTAAGAGACAGAATCTTACACATCCTTAAGAACACTGTACCATAGTATGCCCCAACAACAGAGTAGGAATTTTCATAATTAGTAGTTCTGCGTTGGGGGCTGAGGTTGAGAAAATGCGGAGCAATTCCAGTCAAAATGTTGGACTTATTATTTCTAACAGAAAAAAGCTGCTTCAAATAGACCAATCGAGTATTTTCTCTTTGTTTTTGCCTTCATCCATTCGAGAAGGATGAAATAAGGGGAAATGTGATCGTCAAAATCAAACGCGAATTCGAGGCGACAGTCATGCGAAGCCGCAGATACGAGCAAATGTCCCCCGCGCAGCATTTCCCCAGGCGGTTCACCGCAATCGCGAGTAGATTGAATTTTTCACTTTCGCTCGGAAAGATTCAGCATTGAGTTGAGTGACGGGATTGGCTAGTGATGCAAAATAAATACCGCCTGCATCGCACACATTCCTCCCCTGCTCTCTCCTCCAATCGACTGACAGACCATACTCTTTGCGATTGCCTCCATTATTGCCGCGAGGACACTCTTCGGATTGCCAATGTAAAATTCCACGGCCACGTCAAGCTCAGTAAACCATTACTTATAATTTGTTGCGGTTTTTTTTCAATCAAATCAATTCAAACGTATTCCAATGAAGGAAAAACTGCGAATGCTAGTGTATTATCGAAAGAGAAATTTCGGCAATATCGTGGCGTTCAAAAATATCCCGTCGGTGAAAATCAATTTCTGACAGATGATTTGTCCTTTCTCGCCATATGATATTGGTGAAATCTTCTCGGGTTTTCCGCCGGGTGAGTTGCTTGTAGGCCGACGTTTCGATTGCTACTGCCGCCATCGTCCTCATGGCATGATAAGGACGCCCTGAAGACGATGGCGAAGGTAGCTATCGAAACGCCGGCCAATAAGCAACTAACCCGGTGGAAAACCCGAGAATATTTCACAAGGATCTCTGATAGAGGTCGAATTTTAGGATCCAACTAGTAGAAAGTCGACGTAAACACAGAAAATATATATAATTCAAATTATCGAGCTCGGTATTATTTATTTCTGTCTTGCGTAGTATTTTAATACGCTTCTTTTATAGGGCAGCGTTCACCACGAATGACCTCTATCGGCCCTGATTCTGTACCTTTGGCCTCTATGATATTTTCGGCCTCTGGAGAAAGTAATATATTATCCATAAAAGCATCACCTACGTCATGAGTCAACAATCCGAAGATTGGTTTGACTCGGTTCTCCTCTCCGCCTTCTTATCAGCTAGCCTTCTCATGCTGACGCATTTATTTTGTATTGTATCCTTAATGACTTGTCCTCTGTAACTCGCAGAGGGCCTTAATTTGACCTTCTTCCCATCCTTTTGCCCTACGACGATTGTCTTCATCTGAGCCTCCTCGTATCTCACCGAGTGGCTTGATGTAGCTTCGTCATTACTGACTCAGTAGGTCATTATTTAGGGCAAAATTTTAATAATTCACATAAATGAAATCGAACTAATTAAACTTCCTATAACGCATCCCTTTGATGTTTCATGTGTATTTTAAAACAATTCCCATCAGTTATCTTTAAAAATTGTGAAATTTCTACTCTATGATGATCTACACTACATTATGATTTTTTTAATGAATGTTTGCATCAATCATGTTTATTTTTCGATTTTTGCTAAAAGATTTGGTAGATCTCCCGTTCAGTAAAAGCATAAAAGCATCATCCAATGAATTTTAAAAAAAGTTTAAGTTTGGCATGTGAATGTTAAACGTGTCAACTGGCGTTTCGTTTACCATTTAATAATAGAAATTTTAATATCAAGCGTGGCCGAGTTTTTCAGTTCATTTATTAAAGAATAATTCTAATTTTTATTTCGTCGTTACATTTTTGGCTTGATGGAAAACGTGGAGTCACTCAAACGGCACATTCAATTTTTTTGGTGAAATATCATACTCGATTTGAATGATATTACAACTTTTTGACAATATTTGCATTCGGAGAGTTTTTTATGCTTTTACCGGAATGGGAACTCAAAATGAACGAGTGGAGCGATGAATCTTCTTTCTTTTTTTGTATGCAGTAGCATCCATTATTGTCATTGTTCATTGTGATGCAGAATTTATGATAGGCTTTCTTTGAGTAACGTATCCATCCAAGGTATTTTTTTTCGGAATATTGTGGTTGTAACATTACTCTCCTCAATAAACCTTGTTTCCCAGTATTAATACATGTTTTAAATGATGCAGAATGAAGACTCAGTCTGTCTAAAAAATAATAGAAAAATGTTTGACTTAAAGTATCAGCAAAATAATTATAATATTGTTTACATTTATCATATAATTTTATATATTATACGAGAAATTGTGAATTTCTCGTTATTTTCCTTTTTATTGATGTTGTAAATGATGTAATTCAATTATAACTTGGTTATGTACAGCATGTGTTTTTACTGTATTCTGAATGTAGGCTAATTCTGTCTGAATATAATAGATACCTAAATGTTTGATTGAAAGGCTCAGCAAAACAACTGTAATATATTTTTGCATTTATCTTATATTGTTTATGGATCATATCTTTTTTTCCTTTTAATAGAAGTAAATTTGGTAGTTCAATTATAACTCGGTAATGTTCGTGCAATAAAACGGCAAGAAAGTTGTATTTATCTAATACGTTTATTCTTTTGTTTTTTCCTTGCTAAGGGTGTAATGAATGTGGTAGTTCAATATGTTTGCAAAAAAAATCAAGAAAGAATTTAACCTTTCGGCTCCCACGTGTCCTTTGAAAATCTTACCAAGCGTTCATTATCGTTCTGTAATTGAGAATCTCTCGACTACTCTCTCTTCCAGAATGTGTTTCGCGGAGTCTAACAAGTTGTAAGCACTTCGGTGCGCGCATGTGAGTGCTCGGGTTTGTCGGAGCGTGATTGGGGCTTTGTGTGCAATGAGACCTGGTCGGTGAATGCACGAGGAGTGCTGATTAACTTGGGAGTCGAGCTCGGCTCAAAGTATCATCAAAGTCGAATGCTTCCCGAATATAAGGCTCCCTTCTCTCCCACTCGCTGCATGCAAATGTTCTTCGGAATGAACGTGGACGCGGCCGTAGCCGAAGAGCTCTCTCTCTCTCGGTACGTAAAGCGAGGCAGGGACTGGCTTTTCGTGCGTCGTTCCAACCGCACATGATGCCACCAGGAAACTCGAGGGGTAATTAATTGGCGAGACAGCTTTGATTGTGCAGTGTCGATATTGCTTTTGTGCAGTGAAAATAATGGGACCGATTGTGAGTTCGCTGTTTTTGGGATGAAAGTCGGTTAGGATGTCACCTTTTCGTTGTTTCTAGAATGAAGTGGCACAGAGTCATGGAATCGGGATGTGTTTGTAAAATAAAAACTTGTGCAAGAATGATGGCCTTTTAGAGTGAATCGGCAAATTAAAGGGCACCTTTTCCCCTCCATGCGTCTATGTTCGTTTACTTCATTAACCCAATTTCGTTCTGGCCTTTTGCCGCCTGGTTGGAAACTTATGGCACCCTGAGTATAAACCAATTTGCTGCCTCAGCGAGTTAGTTTTGGTGAATTACGCTCGCGAAGAAGCGTAGGTGCAAATTAATATTCTCTCTCTCAGGTCTTGCTCTGTGCTAATTGCCTTTTCTAAGAGCTATTATTTACTCCCTCAAACCATAATTTCTTCCTATCCAAGTGCCAGGAAAGAGTAATCAAGCTTTGCACGCTGCAAAAGTTCTCTTCAAAATGCCTTTCCATTGAAATGCTCTTGCTTGGCTGTGTCCCATTTCTCTATCCTCCCCGAGATCTTTGAAATGCTCCTCTCTTCCTTCTTTTCCCCCAATAGGATATTTACGGTGATAAATAATACGTGTCCTGTTGCAATCATACGTCTCAATAGTAATAATATTGTTTACAAAGGGAAATAAAACCCATTACATGATAAAAATAAGTAAAAAAAAATCAATACAAAAATGTTAAAGAAATACGAGATAAACACAATTACATAAGGGTATACTATTGTAAATAAGATAACAAAAGACAAGATTCTCTGGTGAAATATCGCATATAATGCATCGATCTCATTTCTGTATTCTACTAAAATAGGGTGTGAAGTAAGTAGCGTTGGGAATAGTTTCTAGCTAGCAATTTTTTAAGTGAAGAGATGTATTGAAAACAAAACGAAAATAGCAGCAGAGCTTTCAGTAGCGGACGCCTCACGTTTAAAATTGAAATGTGGTCATTTCTTCATCAACTATAGACACTCGAGACAATTAGTGATGGCTCATAGTCGTATCTTTCACAGATTTTGATCACGAATCAGTAGACTTTATAGGATACAATTAAATCTTAGTTGTCGTATCCTTGTTGTTTACATACGAGTCAGTGTTCATGCGAAGTTTCTTCAAATTTAAAAGTAATTCATCAATAAGTCTTTTATTCTACTTTGTTCGAAGATTCTGGCCCTCAAAACACTTCATTTTACAGGCCTGAAAATCAGTAAAGTGTTCTTCGAGGTATTAATTTCGGCTCTTCAAAATTAATTTCTAGTACATGACTGCTGATTTCTTTTATCTCCGTTTTAAGTAAATGCGTTATAAAAACCTTATTAATCAATTTTCATGACCCCTCCTTCCCGAAGTCATTTTTTTAAGCTTCGACAGTGAAGGATATCTCGCATATATTTTGAAAATGGTGTCAAATCAAAAGGAATTCTTTGTAAAGTGATGATTTGTCTGTATTCCAGGAAGCATCGATTGAAAAATAATGGTACTAGAATGGTTTATCGTTTACGCAGCGATTTGTGCTTGTTCGTGGCTGTGCGGATATTCACCCAACGGGAGTCGCAATTGAGCGCTTCGGTATCATTTTTGCCGTGATTACTTTAGTTTATTTTTTCGAGGCAAATATTGATACACGTCGGGGGACGTTGCCTCTCCAAATATCTCTTGCGGGGTTTAATTTTTTCATCTCCCTCCCTCAAAGTCCCCCATCTGCGAATTTGAGTGTCTCGGCTCATCGAATTTAATCGTTTTCGTAGCGTTTTACAGTCGCATTAGAGTTCGCTGCAGTGATTTTCTAAGTTTTGCATCTCACTGCAGTTAATGCCGCAGTATCGTAATGATATTAGATGATTAGAACGCATAATGGAGACACTAAAATATTTATTCTCGGGCAAAACTGGCAAATCGGAATAACTTCACATAGAAATTCCGGTAACGTTGCTCAATGCCACAGAATTTGCATCTTTTGGAGAATTATTTGAATGAAAATCCGAAGTTTTGTTTCCGTATAGAAGATTTATTTCATCACTCTACTCGAGATTGATAGAATTACGTTTCTACGCTGATAAGAAAACGAAAAATTATAATAATTCAAACCTCTTTATCATGGAAATGTATGAAAGAGTGGATATACACAACATGTTAACGTATTAAAGTATGCTAATGCCAATGGTCACAGTACAACGGTTCCTAGCTTATTATCAAGTTATCACCTTACTGTCCATATTTTAGTACAATGCATTATTCGATGCTCTATTTTGTTAAATCGTCTCCTCTATTATGTCATATCTTATATGTAGTACATGGAGCATTCGTTATCAGTGTTTTTCTCCTAACAATCATCCATTTTTTCTCTCTTGATTGCCCATCTCATTACCTTACTACTGTGGATGTTTTCTTCCAGTTACGATGTTCCTGAAAAGCTCAATCAGCTGCAATTAGTAAATTATCTTGCTGCCAACAATGAATCGTGAACGTGACCTTTACTACCCCAAATTTGGATTCTTAAATACCTGTGTAAAAATTGTAATCTCATTGAAGCATGTTTTTCTGATTTCCATAGAATGCATGGCATTTAATAGGCTATTTGCATTGAAAGCATGACCAGTGACCACCTTCATCGCAAATAACGGCTGCCGTACGGAAAAATTGGCTTAAAGGTGCTGTGGTAGATGGAAAAAGCCAGAAATCAGAGGGCAAAAATGCGACTTGACTGTGACTCGAACCCAGAACCTCCCGGTTACCGGCCGACTGGACGCATGAAAATTTCAGTCCTAACTGGTGGTCGCGAGCGCAACTAACGACATTTATAACACCGATGGCAACCCTGTCATCAGAACAGAGAACCTTAGGGGGACGAAATTAGGTACGGGGACGAAATTTGGCGACTTTACCTTAAATCCTTCTTAAATTTCGTAAAGTTTAACACTTCTTATTACTGAACATTTTTATTTTTTTATTTTTCTTAGCTTCCTTGTTAACTATTCAAGTATTTTTCTACAAATTAATGTGAAAGGATTATTTTGAGTGTAGGGTCGTTTTCGCAGTTTTTTAATTCTTTTTATTTTTTTCCGTTATCTTTTCGCACAAAATTGATTGAAGAAATATGCAAAAGCTTGGTGGCCAAGGGATACGAGTTTATCTCTGCCCTTTGTTGACATTGGCTGAAAAATGAAATGCACTGCTACTTACCTAGTTGACCTCGTTTCTTTTCTTTACCTAATTTTTGTACCTAACTCTATTTAGTAAAAGAGACATTACTTGTACCATTTTGCTTCTTAACCCCCTCATATGTTTTTTAATACGTTGCCGAAAATTCGGATACATCGACACTGCAATCGTCCTCGCAATGCCTTGTCTTCCTTGGAATTGAATTTCAGATCACGGCCGGTCGTCGTGACAATGGCTCCGTGGGTCCCTGGGGATTTGAATTTTTGAAGCGTCATCTCCCGGCCTCCATCCCTTGATCCCAACGCAGTCGTCCCATTGCAGGCCCTATCGCCCCTCGCACCGCTGCGCAGGAAGCCCAGTGCTTTTTTCCGCCCTAGTCGGGTGCCTCCGGGCCGTAAATCAGTGACCATGTATCGGGATCGAACCGGACAAGGGCCGAATTTTAAGGCGTGCGGGAATCGCGTTTAGATACGGTGTCTCCTTTTTTGCTGCATTGTTTCTTTACCTTCTTCAGCATGACTACCTTCGTTTGTTTCTGTTACAGGAAGAGAATCGAAGTCAAGAAAAGATGGATCAGGAATTGGTACTTCAGTCGAAGACAAGGCCGTAGCCAGAAAATATTTTCGGTTATGGAATAGTAGACAAACATAAAATTATTTTTATAAGATAAATAAAATAGCGTACACGGTTAAATATACATATTTATTATAAACCCTTAAAGTAAAATATAAAAATATTATTGTAAAATTTAATGTAGCCTTCTAGCTTTTTTTTCCAGCGACCAAATGAGTTAACTCATCGGTGTCGATGTCAATTCTGCGGTCCCTCAGAAGGCTCATAAGTCACTCACCTCTCTACCAATTCACAGCACTATTATTTCACTCACTGCACCTACAAATTCGCTTAGATAATTATTGAGTTAAGTCGCATTGGACTACTAGATGTCCCTGCGCCGCTATATAATATCGTCGTGTGAGCACCAAGCGAGCATAAAGTATCTATTTAACTTTTTTTTCATTTCGGGGGGATCAGTCCCCCTTGATCCCCCCCCCCCCTGGCTACGGCCTTGGTCGAAGAGAATGATATTTGAGTCGAAAGGCCTGTTTACACGATACATTAACACGTACGTGTTAATGTCTGTTTGCATGAATGATTTTTGTGGACCGGAACGGAAAATGTACGAATGCATGAATCAAATTACAACAGGTTCTATTTTCTGTGCATGCTTTTGCACAAGTTGGGTGGTTACACGGTGCATTTTGGCGTTCATTCTCGCGTTCATACATTTAGACATTAACCCGTACGTGTTAATGTACCGTGTAAACAGGCCTGAAGAGTCGATTAACGAATGAACTCTCATCATGTCTCATCAAAAATTTTATTGCGTTCCGACCTGGGAATCCTTTTGCATCGTTCACAGTTTGCAGTACTGGCTCCTGTTATTCATAGTATCTAGTAGAGACCGAATATTCATCTAAAATATCGTAAACTTGGAACCCCTCATCCCTGGATATTAAAAATGAATTCTTAAAGTTCTCCATTGTTTTCTTAGTGATCACTTGGTACTCGATCTATGAATAAATTAAAATATAATTATTTTGTTTATACATTTACCCATTTGTTGCCTCGTTTCTATCTCCATTCTTTTGATGTCCGCAGTAGATGGAACAGGAATGAATAGTTGAGTGAGAAAAAATGATTGGAGAGGAAGGCCGCTGTGTTTTTAATGTTATTGTTGTAATATCCACGAATATTTGTGTTCCTGGTGGTATGACTGATGTGAAAAAATACGCGAATGTAGTTACAATGTCTTATTTCAAGCATTCTCATTAATTGCCACGAGAAAAAATTTCTCTAGACCTAGAATCGAACCATGGACCTTTGGCTTTCTGGGTCACTGTGCGCATCACTACGCTACCCAGATTCTTCACTACCCGTGATTCGATTCTCAGTCGAGAGAAATGCCTTTGTAACTCTATATTACTATCAGTAAAAATAATACAATTGCCCGCTCTGCGCACTTTCTTCTGGCCATAATGGCAGCGCCATCGACTTAAAGGGATCCTATTGAGTTCCAGTTAGATCTATTAATTGAGAAGTCAGCGGTGTATAGTTTAAATAACATAAAAGTGGTCCTAGGACAGAGCCTTGCGGAACCCCCGCTGCTTTAAAAGAACTGGATTCGTTATTCCTTCTCGTGATAAAGTTCATCTGGAGTTCCTCTTTGCATCCAGGGAATTCTTTTGATTTAATTGATATTTGAGATGCCAATGAGAGAACACATTGTCACATAGTGGTCCTAGGACAGAGCCTTGCGGAACCCCCGCTGCTTTAAAAGAACTGGATTCGTTATTCCTTCACGTGATAAAGTTCATCTGGAGTTCCTCTTTGCATCCAGGGAATTCTTTTAATTTAATTGGTATTTGGGATGCCAATGAGAGAACACATTGTCACTTCCACGCCGTGCGGAGCGGACAGGAGGCGCCTCTTCTCACGCCAAGGAACGCATTCTCCCTCCCGCCGACGCCGGGCTCCTCCCCGCGCGCACGCCTCGTCTCTTCCCCTCCGTCAAACGCCACCTTCCGTCGCACCGCGTTCATTTTTCTCCTTCACACGCCCGTGACGGCATTGCTTCCTCCACCCTCCTTCGTGCCTCGCCTCTCCTCCGCATTGTGTCCTCTTCTCCTCCTCCACTCACGCATGCTCTGCGTTCGCACGCTCCACGTCTTACTCCACGCCCTTTGTCTCCTTCCCATCGCCATTCTTCTCTTTCCCTCGTGTCTCTGTCCTTTTCATCCATCTCTCCGTGTATATCCTGTGTATACCTTTCTTTCCCTGCACGCGTATTTCGCGTTCATGCGTTTCGGTACGTTCCTCGTTTCGTCGCGCTTCCTCTTCGTTTGGTTCCATCATCTTTTTTTTGTGGAATTCGACACTGTCAGGCCTCTCCTCCTCCTGTACGGCTGGAGCACAGTCGTTGGTATCCTTGAACTTGAATTGTGGAATGTTGATTCTTTATGTAGCGTTGAGCACGAAGACTACGTGTAGAGGTTATGTTGGTATTTATATATATGTGTATGCAATTTCCATTTTTATTTCTCTGAGTTACCATGTGCATTGTTGTTTATTGATTTTTTGAATCAGTTCAGTTTGTGAATCTTACAATAATCTCTCTATTTTTTCCCTATCTTCTTCTTTTTGCCAATAATACTTGTTTTTGACACAACATAACAGTCTTGCTTTACCAGTTTGGGGGTTTGCTTTGGTTTGGAGGAATCAAGCTTAAAATGCAAAAGTTTTTCAAGATGACTCTCTGAATTAAAATCATTGCATCCCCTCTGAGTTCAGCTCCAGCTGGAAACCCAAGCCGAGAGAACAGGTTATTCGTGCTATTGTGTTAGAGGGAACGTTTATTGCATCTTATCAACAGTTTCCTGCTTTCGAATTCGTTGGAAATTTTACTTTTTATGCTATGGCAATTATAAATCATTATAAAATGTCGTCAAATTTAATGGTCCTTATTGCTGGACATTCTTTCCAAGTTTCCTTATTAAATATTTAAGTCAACATGCACAAAATAATGTGAAAATATTATTTTGGGAATAGGATCGTTGTCTCTGATTTTCACTTCCTCTTTTTTTTGTTTCCGTGTCTTTTCTTTGAAAATTTCGACAGTATCAAGCTTTCACTCTCCCTGTACGCCAAGAACACATTCCATGTGTTCCGTATGATTATGGTATCCCTTGAACTTGAAATGCCAACGGTGCAGCCCTGGGAAAGCACTTTAAGTTATTATTGATTGATTGAATACTAAATGTTTTCAGTTGATACGCACTCACAGGCCTATATTCGTCGGCATTGTCTCCCAATTTGTTTGTATAACTATAAATAACTGTTGAAGTCTTCCCCTAATTACAAGTCGTCCCTATTCAGACTTTTTTACAGTATTTCGTAGCTAAAAAAAGGAAATCCGAATTGCCAACCCTTTTCCTAAGTTGGTGACGTCATCAGTGCTCTGGTTCATTTTCTTTTCAGGGAGAATCTTTTATTGAGATTGAAGAATTTCTTGCTATAGTATAAACAACAAAGAACCATGCGAAACCCATGCAGTGGCCGAGGATTGTTTGATAACCGTTGAACTCTTTATTGCCGTACTAGGTGGACATGGTGGTTAAGGTGAGACAGCTTCAAGATGAGATACGGGAAGATAAAATGCAAGAATGGAACTAGTATATAGTGTGGAGGGGATGTTGAAAACAGTTTTAGAGGATGGAAGAGAGTAGGGTTTTTAGATAGAATGAACGGGAGTAGGCCTTATCCTGAATTGAAGAGGGAAGTAGATGAAGGAAGGAGAGGCTGTCAGAATACTTCTTGAGTACTCCATGGAAACCGATCTTAATCGGTGGAATACTTAAATAAATAAATAATTATATGCAGTAAAAGAAATTGGTGGAGGATTACCTTCGCGCGGCAGAGTTCGCCTTGGCCGCCGGCGCGTGGCGCATCGGAGCGTGACACAAAAAAATACCCCCCAGACGCCGCCGCCATCGAATTTTACTGTCGCTGCCCACGTCTCCTCTCACCTAATGCGCTATCCTCCTTCCCTCTCTCTCGTCATTTCTCCGTTTTATTCCTTTTCTCCTGCGTCCCTTTATTTTCCACCGCGCTCACGTTCTCGGCACGCTTCCCTCAGACAATCTTCTCTCTCTCAAGCTCACCTGCCCATTACCTCCTGCCACCCTGTGCTTGCAGATCCTGCCTGGCTTACCCTCAACCCAGCCCCTTATTCTCCAACCCCCTCTCACCGTTATACGCTTCGCTCTCTCTCTCTCTCTTCCCCTTGTGAATAATTCTTTCACGAAGACCGTCCACCCAATCCTCTCCCGCCTTCTCCTCCTCAGCCATGCGCTGCCGAATATCTTACACCCATCAGTTTGCCTTCGCCCCCTTCGGTTTACAAGAATCCTCGCCATTCCCTCCCTTACTTCGTCATCCATTCCGATTTCGTGTATCTTTCATGCACGGTCTCAGCCGCACGCCAGACGCCACCTAGCGGGTGCGTGTTGTTTCAAATTAGTCTTCCTGCGACACCTTAAGAGGACGCCTCACTCCCGCCTCTCATTGATCTTGAATTATTACGTGTTTAATACACTCGGTATCATCTTGAACTTTTAGGGGTTTGAGGGAATATGCTTTTTCTCTAAAAAAGTTCAATCAGTATTTTCACAGTTGTAAAATTTTTATGTTGGATCTTCGGGAAAATGTTGGAGAGGGGAAATTCTATTCATGCACCGTGAAAATTTCAAGGTGATAGAGTTATTTTTATGTAAAAATATACGCCAAGAAAAAATTTAAGATTTTAGATACAATGAAAGGTAGTAGGCCTTATACTGAATCTGTCGAGCGAGAATGATGGAGATGATTGAAGGCTAATAAAAAGATAAAAAATATAAGCAAAGTATGTCAGCATTGAATTCTGCGTAACCTTAATAAATAAAGTCTACGGGCAATTTCCTGCGAAAACTTTTCTTTCTAGACCGGTTTGAATGCATTTCGTATTATCTTCACGACGCGGCACTTGGGGTGAAGGCCGTTTTACACGGGGCACGTACTCGCGCAATCTGACGTGTGTACGAAGTCGCAGTCAAAATTGCGTCGTGTGAAGCGGTAAATTGCTAGAACACATCCGAGAATGCTTGGACGTGAGATGGCAAAATAGCCCCTGTTCTAATTTCGTTCACGCATTCGCGCAATTCCACGCCATTTTAGAAATAAATGCATTTCTAACCTGCGCAATTCCTTGCCCCGTGTAAAACGGCCTTCAAAACCGTTTTAAATTGACGAACAAAAAGCGTTAATATCAGGTCGTGTGAGAAAGCTTTTTGTGGACGATTCCCAGTAATTTTTATTCCATTAATACGTTAGATTTCGACGACATCAACCCTGAACACTCTCTCTTTATTCTCGTTAACCTTGAGTTTAGTTCATAAAAAAGGATGCCACCTCGAGTGGTCGGTGTGCGTCATCCGTGCGAGGATCTCGCGCTGCCATTGTGCTCCTCTTTAAGCCCTCCTGACTCCTCCCTTCTACTCTTTGGATCGCCCCACTGCCCACTCCTCCCTCGTCCAAAGGACCACCTCTCTCCTTCCCTCGCCCGCCCTTGTCCACATGAAAGCGCCAGTCCCCCCCACATCCCTACCATCTCCTTAGTCTCATCTCCTCCGCTCTCGCAATCCACGAAACCGCACGCGCGCCTCCTCATCAAGGGAAGATGCGTCTCCCTACTCCCTCAAACCAACCGCCCTCATACCTTCTCGTCCCTCTTAAACCATCAGCGTCAGAGCCCGAGTCGCGCGAATGCTAGCCAGGCTCCGGCCTGTATGGATGCGAATCGCGCAAAGTTGACCATCATGCAGCATGAAACTGGTTGTTTCGGGTGATATATGGTGGAGCGTTGCATCATTAATCGAAAATCCTTTGCAGATTTAGTTTGAAAAATGTATTTATTTATTTAATGCAGTTCAAAAAGTGCTGTATATGGTTGTCGAGGAGAGGCAGCTTTTAGATGAGGTACGGAGGAGATAGAAGGTATGGATGAGTACCTACTTAGCGGGGAGGGGGTGTTGAAAATGGTGTTAGAGGGTAGAATGTTAGGGAAACGAGGGAGGGTAAGGAAAAGAATAGGATTTTTAGATAGATTGAAAGGGCCTTACAGTGAATTGAAGAAGGCAGTGCTGGAAAGAAAGGGAGGCTCCCAGATCACTTCTTTAGTGCTCCATGGAAACCTGCCTTAGTCGGTAGACTTGGGTTTCAATGAGATATCGCCATCATCTGGCGTAAATTATCTCATATAAATAATCTCAGATAATAATTTACACCTAATGATGGCGATTATTCGTCGAAAAATGGGTCGCTTTACAAAAAAAAGAAAGTGGTTTAAGCATTGGCGTACTAGGAATATGCTTTGGGGGGATGAAGAGGACTGGGGTTGGGTTCCGGGAAAATTTTTGAAAAATGACATGCCAAGAAATGCATTTGACATAATTTTCGGGATTAAAATACAACTTGAAGCAGATGCAGTTATTATATGTCAAAACTAGACGATAGTATGAAACATTATTTTTATTTCTCTGAGCCTTTGGGGGAATCTATCCCCTCATCCCACCCATAGTTACGCCACTAGGTATAAGTAACGGTTATCCAACCAAGAAAACTTTCCTGTGAAGATTTATTAGCTCGTATCTAATAATTTAATTAGACGATAATAATTTACGCCTGATGATTCTGATGATTATTTTTCGTTGAAACCCTTATTTAAATTTTTTGCTTGGGTGTATTTATTAAAAAAAAAAAAAGAAGTGGTATAAGTAATAGTTGTCCCACCGAGAAACTTTTTCTGTGAAGATTTCTTAGCTCGTACTCCCAGTCGCGTCTCTTTTCCCCCCGTGCCGTCCCCCAATCCCTTTGGCTTGCATCCACCCTCTTCAGCAATCTCGAGAGTACTCCCCATTAAAACCCTCGTGGACCTCTTCCGCCTCCACACGGTCTAGTCGCTCGACGAGAGAGAGGAGGTCCCCCTGTCCATCTTCCCGGCCTCTCTCCGAAGGGATCGCCGCGGTCTGACCACCTCATCCCCTCCGGCAATCCAACCTATTGTTTTATTTCGCGTTTATTCATCACGCGTCGAGGAGGGATGATGTGTGGAGTGACGACAAGGGTCAGAACGTGACGTATTCGGTGTTTTCGCGTCGGCCAGGGTCAGTCTTTTTTTTTTCACGGTCCGCGGATGAGGGTAATTGTCGGCTCGTTCGCTGTATGTGTGTGCAGTACTTCATTGTCGGGGAATGGAGTGTTTTTTTTTGTCGATGCTTGTGTATGGTTCATGAGATCGGTCATCGGCGGTGATGAGTTGGGGTTTTTCAATGTGAAGGGCAGATCGTGGTGCGTATGATCCCTGTGGAGAATCGTGAGGACGTGCGGGTGACGGTGCAAGTATGGGACCAAAGGGACTAGTAGGCTCAGTGGGATGGATACTTATTGCCAACCTCCATTTTTTCTCTCGTCTCCTTCCTCCTCTCCTCGTTCACCATGATGAACACTTGTTAGTTTTTTTGTGTTACGCTCAATTTGCCTTTTTAGCCGGTCATTTCCTTATGTGCGTACCCAGTGGCGGATCTATGGGGGGGCTAAGGGGGCTATAGCCCCCCCCCCCTTTGGACATCCAATTTACAGTAAATAGAAAAGTAATTTTCGTTCGGACCCGCAACACTTCTGGGAGTTTACCCCATACTTACCCTTGTGCCTATCCTGGATCCGCTACTGTGCGTACCCATGGTTGCCACGATTAAGTTCTTTTCCCTCGAAACGGCTTGTAAGTCAACTAAAATTGATCCTCACTCATTGAAAATATTCCTGTATTTGATTTTAACAGCGAAATCGTCTTTGCTTGCTATCTCTGCTTAATTGTTTGATTTATTTCCGTGGACTACTGAAGATTGGGGTGATTTTGAAGTAAGGAAAAGGCCCTATTAAAGTATTAAAAAAAATTAAAACCGGATGTATGCAGGGATATGATTCTCGTAAATATTCTGTCTTGGATCAAACTGAATGTGGAACAACTGGGCGCTGTGTAATGGTAACCCAGCCTTTGCAGTCGCTGGCCGTTGATTAAAATTAAGCGTAGATATATCAGCGTTTGCAGACGTTGTAGTAGCTGGTCGTCCATTAAAATTAAGCATAGATCTATCAGAGCGTTGCAGTGATTCCTGCATGATAGTGTAATGTTTGCCAGGCTGAGCATTTGCGGTATATCGCAGATCCTGCCCAATGAGCAGCTTGGTCACTCACTTTTCGATTCATGGGAACACCCCGATGGTCCCACCATGAGTCGGCCTACCTCCCCTCCGATCCCGGGGTAATTATATTAACGATCGTCCAGTTTTATGGTCGACCCCGAAAAAGGGAAGGCCGCTATTCTACCATTTCGACCAATCGGAACCGACTGCACCGTGCCCTTTCAGTCAAGAAAAAATTTGGCGCGGATGTCAAAAACGCGCGCGGGACGATTTTCATTTTTTTCGGGGTTTGTGATCGTGCTCTGCGATACTGGAAAACCCATCGTGGTTTGTCCGCGAGGGAGAGGATACTGCGCGAGTATATGCTCTTGTTGTGGACTGCAAAAATTGAATTGCGCAGGGAAAAATCAAATGTGACCCTATGCCGTCATACTCGTCGCTTTTGGCGCGAGATCGTGACGTCCATTAGGGCACGCGTCAATCGAAAGCGCGAAAAGCGAACGCAATTACGGGTTTTCAAATTCAGTCGGGTTCCATCATTTTTCTTTCGCCCCGCGTCGACCGGCAGGAAATAAATGTATTTTTCATTCCTCCTCCACGAAGCTTCCATTTCGGCCGTCAAGCCTGTTTGGGGAAACAAGAGAAGAAAAAAATGGGGAGAAATATTTATGCTCGCCGTCGCTGTCAGCTGAGCTAGGAGGGTGAAGGCTGCACCCTATTCCCCAATCTCGCCTCGCTTTAATAAAAGTCGATAGTTGAATAAGTAAATGAATAAATAAATAAGTAAATGTACCTACGGAGGGCACCGTTTCTTCGAACGCTGGTCTATTTCCTCCTCTTCCCACCCCTCTCCCTAGCCTTGCTTCATCCCCGCTCCCCTTACCCGGATATCTTCCTAGGAGACACCCCTTGGGTCATGTCCCAAGACTCTAATCGCCTGCTTACTCCCCCTAGCCGTTGCAGGAGCCTTCGAGGGCGCCCTAGGTTTTTGTTTGCTAAAATTTTGATGTTGTCATGGCAGAGCGTCATTTCGGTTGGGGGGTGGGGGAATCGGCTTGGGAGTTGAAGGAGATTGCTCCCTCCTCTCAGCAGTTTTTCCCTTATTAAAACTTATAACATCCTCGCGTTTTCTTCACGGGGGTGCCTTCAGTAGAACTTCCGCCTATTTCACCTCACGCCGATGCGTGCACCTCTTTGTTAAAGAGTTTGCGCCATTATTGCGCAATCCAAATAATTATTTCAAGGATAAAAAAAGGTTTTTAAAATAATTCTTTATTATCTAGCATATTTCAGTGCCATAACTTAGAGCACATATTCTATTTTTTAATAGAATAATTTTTTTTTACGTTATTCAGGTGGAAGGGAAGAAGGGCTAGGGTTATGGGTTACATAGGACGGGATAATGTGAAAGAGAAGAAATACGTCACTATAAAAAGGCTAGCGGATAGGAGAGAGGAATGGAGAGCTCCATCAAACCAATCTTAAGGTTGTTGACTAATGGTGATGACATTAATCGGGGAAATAGTGCCGTTTTATTTTTGATGACGTGTTTTAACTTAAGTTTAATCTTTATTTTGCGAGTGAAGCAGAAAATTGTTGTATTAGGTGACCATAATTCCTATTGACTATGGCTCTCCTGTTAATACCTCGCCTTAAGCTAGTTTATTCCTAGAGAAATTTATATTGTAGTCGTAATCTATATTTTTTTAGACTTGGAAAAGCGTGAAAATAAGAGCCTGGAGAAATATTATGATTGTGTTGGAAATAAAGAAATAAAACTTCGTAAGGTTCACTGTTATTTAATATGGGCACGACCCGGGTTTCGTAACTTGGTTACATCGTCAGGTGACTGATCTTGCATGCATCTTGTATTTATATAAATATGTATAAATATAATAACATTGAACCTTACAAAGTTTTTATTTCTTTTTTTCCAATATGGAGAGGTTTCACAAAGTAAAGCCTGAAGTTATTAGTTATATTATGATTGTAATTCCAATTCCGTGAAAATATAGCATAAAAAATGTCGAGCCTATTTTTATGGGCGGTAGTTTAAGTTAAAAAGAAGAGCATAATGTGAAATTTTCGGGAAAATGAAGAGCACTTGGTTTCCCAGTGTGGAACCTCTTTATGGACGTTCTTTAACGCCAAGACTGTGCTTTCAAAACAAATACTTTCCCCAAACTCGTCATCTTTAATGAAATACTGTGATAAAGAATGCTTACCATTGTTATCGAGAAGAAAATATCGGTTATCTAGCGAGCCAAATTATCATTTACCTATATTATTTTAGAAAAAAAAAAACTCCCTCCTGTTTTTTCCGACTGCATCCTCGGTATATCCAAGATTTGAGTTACATGTTCCACGCACGTAATCATGGCGAAAAATAATTATTTAAATACTTCGAAGAATTTTTGACTTTTCAAATTATTTAGTAAATGACTTCTGTGGTGCGTCGCGTTTAAATGCTCGTTTTACAACGTTACTACTTTTATTATTAGAAAGGAAAGTCGAGTGATTTGTTCGATTGGTCACAACCTGTCGAAAATATTATTTCTTTCCTTCCGCATCATTTCACAAAACGATGAAGCTGCATCACATTTTGTCATCAATCTACGCACTTCAGTTAGTCCTGTGATTATTCTGGAACTATGAGAGTGGAATAATAGATGCATAGGCTGCTTGAATGTTTTTTCTGAGAAATTATCTTCGTCGACGGGGCTTGGGGACAAAAAGTTGCCGTGAAACTTACCAAGGCAGTTTCATTTTCACATCTACCAATTTTTACGGTTAAAAAATTAAAGAGAAACACCAAAGTTGGAATTTTATGTTAAATATACGCGTGTATCAATAAATAAAGGTCTAAATATCGTTTGTATATGCTGTATGGTATTTGATAATGTGAATTTTTGGGAAGTGAATGAAAATATTTTTTAAATTTTATACGCAATACGCAAATTGGCTCGTAAGCAGTATTTTCAAACCAATGGTAATTTACTCTTGGCTGTAATTTTTTTATTTGCTTGCTTGGGTCACTAAATGTGCCAAATTTGAATAGGACCGGAGGGGTTGGGCATAAAAAATATTCCTTTTTTCTGGGGAGTTCCAGCATGCCCTCGATGAAATTTAGAAGTCAACCCCTGAAAACGCACCGGTACTTACGGTCGTATTTCAGTCTTCTCCCCTGCTGGGGGAATCTTCTCTCGGTTGCTCTTCGACCCTCTCCTCGGGACATTTCCCCACGAATTTCCGCATGCGTCCCTATCGAAGATCCCTCTTTCATAATGCATTCTTGTAAATATGCACGAGAGTTCTTTTTTCCGACCGTTGTGCATTCTTGGTCGGGAGCTCCTCCTTCCCCCCCCCTCCCCTCCCCCCACACCTCTCCCCCTTTTCTTTGATGGCTGTGTCTTGAAGGAGAAGACGGAATTACGAGAGGGAGGGGAACTTCCGCTTGGTAAAGTCGCAATCCGATGGAGTGAGAGAGTTTTTGTACGGTCCCCGGCGGAAGTTTTTAAAGAGGTCGACCCACGGGGGTTTTATAATGTTGTTCGTTTTTGTGGGAATTAAACGGAGGGAATGGGGTACACCCATCTTGGGGAAATTGAGGGGTCGATTAAAATATGGTCATGGGCTACACTTAGAAATTTTTTTCACATCGTTCAGTTCTTTATATTATCAGTCAGTTCATTCAATTTTCAATGGAATAAGAGGAAGCATTAATGCACTTACTAAGGTAATTTTTGTAACGTGCGACAAAATTACTGGAGAATCAAGTTATTTTCAATCAGCCTTTTAAATGCGTCTGCTGATTTGTAAATATTCTATGTTTATTGGATAAACACTAATTTACGCTGATCTGGGAAAGTTGAGACTTGTCCAATGCCCACGAGCTTATTTTCTGTGCTGGGACGGATTCGTCGAGAATATGTCTATGAATTTCCTGCTTCAAATTGTGTTTTTGCAATCGTTCAGTCCTTCACGCAATAAGTTTGTCTATTTATTCTACATTAAAATAGGAAAAAACACTTATCCAGCTAGTCACTGATTGAGTGCAACGTACGAAAACGCTGCAGGTTAATTGAGACATTTCAGTCTTCTGTTAATTGTACCATCAGGTTGGCAAGTTCTCAATTTTTTGTGAGAAAACGCCGATCTTAAGCTGGCTTGGGAAGCATCAGGACGTCAAAAAATTTAGCCGAGCAGTTTATTGGTGTGATTGATAAACATTTTTGTTTCTGTAAATTTTTATTGAGATATTTTAGCCCGTATTTATGATTTATTAATTTTTCTACTCGTTTAATTACTATTATCAACAAATAATTCATTGAACGCCACTTGAGTATCATTAAACGGTATCAGTAATTATATATTTATTTTCACATTTAAAATGTATAATGTATTCTAAGGCAGTGATAGCTAGGCATAACATCAGAAATGAATGTATTGAATTCAAAAGTGTATTTGAACACTCACTCTTTCTCTACATAACGACGTTATTTTAGAGAGAATAGTGAATGGAATGACAGTGAAAGCTATTCACATGCTTGTTCTCTCAAAAAAAGGAAGAAGAAAAGTATGTAAAAGGTAGTGGACTGATAAGTAATTTCTCACTCCCTTCATTTCTGAGAACTTAACATTAACCAATTCGGTGAATGTTTCTATGCCCCATGTTCTCTTGATTCCGACTTAAAAGTTTGCAGTATACATTTTTTGTGGAGTTTGAGTGGAGTGTATTTTAATAATAATCATCTTACCGTAAGCCGCTTAGTCCCAATGAATTTTTTTAAGTCCCTTGTTCCATTAATTTGGACCTTAATCCGTCTCCTAGGTTTGTTGTGACAATTCTGTATGCTCTCCCGGGCATAAAAATGAAATGAGTCATCAAAGCGATCACTCCTACTTGCCATCCCTCTCCTATCGACCACAACGCAGTAGATGCTGGAGTAGACGAAGGGCATGGTCTCTTATTACTACTAGGGGGTAGATTGATTCAGACAGGCACCGTTTGCTCATCGTAATGAACGGGAAAGGGAGGAAATTTCCCGAGGCTCGTAAAATACAGGCGATAATTTTTTTATCCCCCTCAAGCCTAGCCGACCGAGTGGGTAAACCTTTGAAAGACTGACGGCGTCTGGTTGTTTTTTCCTACGTCAACATTCGTTCTGTTTTCCTTTAATTTCCTCTCCACCCTCTCCCATCGCCGTATCCCGACCGAGTTACCTGTTTTATTTCGGTCCGTGGCTCAGCGGATATTGTCTCCTGTCGTTCCCCCCACCCGAAGGCTCACCGTGTTCCGTGGCCACTGCCGCATGGTTTTAATGTAGTTGCTGGAGTAAACGCAGTCCTCTTTTTTCATCCCCCCCCTCTCCCGCCTCGCAAATGCCAACACTCCCGTAAGAACCTCATCTCACCGTTCGCTAAGCCCTCCTCTGGCGCTTTCGCCCCACCCTAACGTAATCCCTAGTGCTAACTCACTCTTCCCCACACGTATCCCTGGACGCTCCGTACCTCCCTTCCCTCCCCCCCACGTACCACGGTTCGTGCCCCTAATCTATCTCTTCATATCCTTGCTCTCTCCTACAAACTTCTTCTTCCTCGCGTGCTTGATCGCTGATGGTGGGCGGCTTTTGAGGTTTTGCATGTCTTTTCCATCCCTCGGCGATTAACCGCACGAGGCTACATACTAGTGGCGTAACTATGGTGGGGGGATGAGGGGATAGATCTTCCCCCACCAAAGCCTCAAGAGAAATAAAAAAATTATTTGAAAGTATTCCCTAGTTTTGACATATAATAACTGCGACGGCTTAAAGTCAAATCTTTGGTGCCAAAATGATGTAAAATGTATATCCAGGCCATGTCATTTTTTAAGAATTTTCCCGGACTGAGTTGCCTGGACGAGGGGTCGCCACCCCAGGTATCCCTCCCCCTCCCCCCAAAGCATATTTCTAGTTACGTCACTGCTACGTATATTGGGTAGGTTGTGTAGCTGCCTTGGGTTGTCTCAGTCAAAAATTATTTATTTACCTTTCATGGAAACTTGCCTTGAATTTTTTGGGGTATGTAGAGTAGAACCTCTTCAAAATTTGACGGTATCTTAATTAAAGTATTTGATTCCGGTTGCCTCGCCGATATAAAGTTTGCATTGATAGTTGAATTTTAATACGAAAAATAAGTACGTCAGGAAAATATACAAAAGAACCCCCTTCGATAGAGATCGATGTTTCCTCTTCAATGGTAAAATAATTGCTTGATAAAAATTTGTGTATCATTCAGAAGTTTTATAAGAATGTTTTCCGCAATGTAAAGTCATAGCAGTATTAGTGCCGGGAAAATCAGGCTTGAGTTCTGGACGCATCCAGTTCGTGGAGCCTCTTACAGGCCTCTAACCAAGTATCTTGGCCTTTTGACCCACCCTCTCTCTCACTCAGGATTCTGTTTTTCCCTTTAACCTTTTTTAACCGAGTGCTTCTTCTGGGAGAAATTAAACTTCAAGACTTCTCATTTTACAAGTGAGAAAATTTTCTGCTAGATCATAATTATTTTGGCAGCTATAATTATTTTAGCAGCCATTAAAATGTTTAGCACTAAAGAACTCTTAGTTTAAATATTTCGTGAAAAGGGTTGGAAATGTATACATTTTTGATGTTACTTAGGAGCAACATTGGGTTGTAATGGGTTAATGTCCTTTAATACTTTATCTCACTAGACACGCGGGTATGAAATTACCATTGATAGCTTACGTTTAATGTGAATTCGTAAGCTAAAAGAAAAAGTTCAATCGAGTGGAATTGATGTTTCATTTCAAATGGCATAGTGCTTGCTGGATAAGACTTTTCAAAGTCTTAAAGAATAGGCCAGAAATTTACATAAAAAACTGCTACGGGCGTACAGGTAGCGTTACCCAGATTCTAAGCAAATTAGGCCGGGAGCCGCTGGAGACTCGGAGGCTGCGCGATAGGCTTAGATCGCTTGAACAATTAAGAACGGGAATCTTTATGAGCGACACGGGGAACATAATATTACAGCCGCACTATATTTCCAGGTCCGACAGAAGCGATGAATTATGAGCGATATTTTGCCGAACGGATAGATATGCGAATTCCTTTTTCCCCCGAACCATAAAGGTTACGTAAACGCTAGTCCTAATTTTTTGTGGGCATTTGCTCTTTATGTGTAAACGGCTGGTGTCCTAACACCCCATGCCACACGCCTTTTAAGGCGGCTTGCGGGGTAGTACGTAGATGTAGAATTGAAATTTTGCGCAATAATTATTCATGCCATGCATAGTGTGGAGAAAATCAGGTCCAAACTTCTGGATGCATCTGAAGTACCTAGGTGGAGCCTCTTTCAGGCCGCGAACCTCGTGTCTACAGCCCTTCGCCAACCCTCCCTCTCATCCTTGATTCTACCCTTCCCCTCATCTCATCCCCCTCAGCCACCGCCCCCGGCATATCTGAACTCCCTCGCCCATCCAACGACAGCCCCTGCCACCCAACTCCGTCAGACAAAGACCATCTCTCGCCTCTCACACCCCTCCCCCCACTCTTCATCAGATCTTTATTTATTGATGAGAAGCCGTTAGGGGGTGGGCAGTGCGTGACGTGCTTCCGAGATGGGGGTTGGGGTAAGAAAATCGGGGCTTGGGGGGGGGGGGGGGTGAATTTAAGAGGGGTTGAGGGGTGGGAGTAGGTTGGAATGAGTAGGGAGGGGTAAGGATTAAGAGGGTGGCGTAGTAGGGTTGATTGGAGTAGTGTGGGAGGGTTCGAAGAGGCCAGAGGACTAACGAAGCTACTAAAGTCCCCTTTACGGCAAGGCCCGTAGTTTATTGTGCGATATGCCCGGGATTGGTCCACGGTCGCCTTAGGCCTCTTTCGCACGTGATAATGCCCCCCCTGGGGTCCTTTGCTTCGCGTCCGGGTGGGCGCAACTTGTTGTAGCGTGAGTCCCTATAAGGAGACAATCTCCTTAAGTTTTGACGTCCAGGCTTCTAGGTTCAATCCTTTGCCGTCCCCGCTTTATCGGTTCACGTGCGATCCCTGCTTTATCTTATCCGCCGGCTCCTGCCGTGTTGATATTTATCCACGTCCAGCAAGCTAATCATCGGAATAAATTTTTATAAGCCTATCAGGTTTTTGTTTTTCCTACCGTTTTGGGTACATTCTGTTATATTATCAATGCTAACTCCTATTCACTGCAGCTAATCTAATAATTAACTAATATAGTCAACTTTTTGCGGAGAGATATCGTGGAACAATATATCGAATGGAAAACAAAGATATCGTATTGTCCACTAATTTTATTTTAGCAGTTACAACACATTTTACGATTGCTACCAAATATTTTAGTAAGTTATTGTATGTGGTACAATTTTAAGAGGCTTATTATAATTGTTAGAGGAGTTACATTATTATGGCTAGTACCGATGATGATTGTGTAGCAATCGAATCATTTGTTGTAAGCTGTTAAAGTAAAATAGAGGGCGGTGCGATATCTTTGTTTATTATTAACTAATAAGTTAACTTTGATAAATGTGCAGTAGGTAGGTAGGTAGCATGATGTATAGAAGTCTGGAGAGATAGGTTGTTAGGTCGTACGTAGAATTATAGGAGGGGTAATCGAAGGAATTGAGGAATGTAACAATGATCTCTAGAGTTTGTGTGCCGCTTCGATATGAACCGGCCCTGCCCGTTTGATTACAAGTAATCAGATCCTCGGGGCATGAATCGGTGTTCTATTTTCGAATGGAAACTATACTAAACATCGGAAGATCCCTAAAATAATATGAAGGTATTATTTTACGCTAGTATGAAGACCACAATAATAATATTATGATCAGCAATGAAAAATTACCCTAAAAATCATATACGGTCTCGTATGCTTAGCGTTTCATTCCAACGTTGGACGTTATTATGGACATAATTATTTTGTCGAAAATAAATGGAACCTATTTTATACGTACGACTACGTTTATGATAATATGATGGAGTATTTAATGGTGCGTCTCGTCAATAGATGTATTTAAATTCGCCGGAAAATTAAGATAAAATTTGCGGCCACGTTTGCCTAGCAGTCCAATCCAAAGACCTTTGTCATCGTTAACGTCGGGGATGGGGAAATAGCTTTTGAAACATATCGGTGGAAAAATCGTCCCTTTTTTATTCGGTTTCATTTTTTCGCGTGGAAACGAATTCTGCGTGTGTGTGTGGTTAAGCGAAAAAAAAAGACGGAAGGTCCTCTCTCGCCCGGCGAACCGGATCGAGATGTACGGGGATAGAATATTCGCGGAACGTGCTGCGTTGCCGGCCGCGGCATCGCGTCCTCGGGTAACTTGCTTGCACAAGTGTTTTCCGATCGCTCTCCGCCGTCGTTGTCTTGCCGTACGTGCCGAAAATCAATCTGGAAAGGCGAAACTGCCGAAGGGCACGAACCGCTCGCTCTCAAACCACTGAGCCGATCCGCCCACCGCCGGGCAGCGTTAACCAAATGCGAGGCAGAGAGTTTCCAACTGGGGATGTTTCCCTTGTTATGTTTAATCGTTCCAGTAATTAGCGGCGATCCCATTCCGATCAGACCCAAGTCCATATCCCATTTGTTATCAGCACCTAAAATCAAGAGTGGCTACTCTGATATCCGATTTTGATATTCTTCGAATTTTCCCTTCAGGAATAAAATTCGAAAATTCAAGCATGATGAGTTGAATTTTTCCTTGTTGAAATAAATACTTACAATTTTCTACAATTATTTATCTGTTATCGTGGAAATTTTCAAATATTTATTCAAACATTTCCCAATCGGTTTACGATTTTTCCTAACAGTCTGAAGGTATTTATATGCGGTATTCATATGGTCTGAAGGTGTTTATAGATATCCAGAAGAATGTATTATACTAGAGTATTCAATATCGGCGTAATTTAACTGTTCCAAATCTCAGAAATTATTTTAAAATAAAATCAGTGCAATTACAGCTTGTAATGCGAATTAATATTAATAGTCCTTAAATGTATTAACTTAGGATTAAGATTTTATTCAAAGTGCTCATGCCATGCTCTCTGTGAATATTTTTACCCAAAATTATTCGGAAAATTTAAATTTTGTGAAAATAATGACGCCATCTTCTCCCTGCCTCTCTCGCCCGTTTCCTGGTTCTCCTGGGATCCAATATTCCCCGTAATTGTAAGGTTTTATTGGTTTTCCCTGACAGTCGCCTACGTGTCTATAACGAGATTGCTCGTTTACGATAAGTCGAATGTTGTGGGTCCTACTGTTTGGCAGAAGATTGAGTACGCCTAACTGCTATTTGTTAGGCTTATCTTAGACTTTTGATGTTTTAGAATTTCGTTGAAAGGTATGTGGGACGATTTGTGCTGATGATATTTTACTGTAAATGAAAATTAAATGTACCCAAGGTAATTCATTTGAAGGAAAGTAGTGTTCTTTGAAAAAAAAGGGAAAATTGGCATAAGAAGGAATTCCAAGTTTTGTTTTGTTGATGAAAATACTAATGATGGCAAAACGTTGCCGTATTGGGAGTCGTCCAAATCTGTCACATTTACTCTCGGCCGTAACATCCATTTCAACATTCTTGTAGAGCGTTATCCACGGAACAATTTTGTCAATGGTAATGTATATTTGACAATTCCATCGGGATTATTTTGGTTATTTTTTCTATTCGGAGTTGTTTATAAAAATTAATTTGTTTTTTTTTCTTTCTAGGTAAGGACCTGATCTGCTTGTTGTTACGTTTCGGAGCTTAATGGATCAACGAATCAAGTTCCATTTGTCTCCAAATCACCTTCTCCTTTTCCGCAAAAAAATGTGAGTTTATTTGGTCTCATTTGATGTATTTTTAATAAAAACTATTGACTGCAGTGATTTTCATACTTAATTAAGGTATTTAGAAATAATTTGGCTGAATTTTCCTAAGTTAAAGAGAGTATGAGGTAATTCGAATAAATTTTTAAGTGCAGGTAGGAAAGAACTACTTTGCTGGCTTTTGGTCATTCGTTCACTTGTGCTTCGATAATCATGAGAGATGAAAAAAGAACGCTCGCAGTGGCTTGCAATTTGAATTAATTTTCTACAATAATAATGCCGATTACTAATATCCATGTCTCTACTCCAACATATCCAGAAAATCCCAACTTCAAAAATCTCGGTACTTAAATGTTTGAGGACAGTCAATATCATATCCTTTCTTGTTCACATTCAATTTTAACAGAAATGCTGCTGAGTGTTCAAGATATCGCTATCGTAAATACTCTAATTTACTGTTTTGTCCTCGGTAAATGGGCATATCGTGGGTAAATTCATTATTCTATGGGTATTTACCTCGTGTGCTAAACTGGCCTTGTCTCGCATATTAATTGAACGCAATTAGTCATTCGCAATCAGCTTCATCTCCATAATTAAGGAATACCTATTTAGGTCGTCTCAAGTTATATTATCAGTTACATTCCCTGTCAATTAAGTAGATGAGAGAGGTACGACAAACGGATTCAGATTTTTAAAATAGTTTCAAAGTTAGCCACATGGCAGAAGCGATTTATCTCTCCACTTAAGCTCGCAATGATGCCTGCTTCTAGCGTAGGCACTACACGTGGTTCTACTAGTAGTGTTTTTCGAATTCATTTCGTATGGAGACGTGCGCAAGCTCTATGATACTAGGTCTCATGCCGCATCTAGTACCTTTGGATTTGGGCTCCAGTCATTGTGTGCTTTTGTCTCTCGTTCGTACCCTTTTTTTTCTCTCTTCTTTTCCGGGCATGTATTTTTGCCGTGGAGAGGGATCGCTCGAGGCGTAATGGACCGTTGGGGCATTCGCGTACTACGTGTCCGTTTTCCATTTCGCCGAGGAAGGAGTGCCATCCACGGTGGAAAAGTACGACTGGACCGCCCGCCGACGACTGCTTGAGTCGACTCGCGAACACACTTTTGCGCCATCCGAACCCTTTGCCAACTCACCCTTCCCTCTGCCAGCGCTCCGGCCATCGCCCTACAGCGTCACCGTCCGCTGTAGTGAGTATCTTTCCCGCGGACAAGACCCTCAAAAGTGGGGAAAACGGGATGTGCGCTTCATTCTTTATTTTGATTTTTTTTCTGGTTTGTTTCGTCTATTTCCAGTGTGCGTGTAGCTGGGAAAGGGCTGGTTTTGAATGGCTCCATTAACGCCGTCGACGTTACTCCCGTTGTGTTAAAATAGCCAGCGTACTTCGATGGAGATATATTGAGGGTTCGAGCATTGGACGACGCGTGTCGATGGTCTAGGGTCGTCTGCGATTTTTGATGGTTGTCCATTTTCGATAATACGTTGTTTGGCAGTTAACCATGGCCAATTTCCTTTCTATCAGCGATCCAATTGTCATCCGAGCATTAAAATAAAGCTTGCGATATGTTGGCCCGGGGGCGGATTCAGCATCAAATCGGGGAGCATCGAATATCCCCCGAAAGTAAGGGGTGTTCTCTTGTGTAAAGTTTTTAAAATATAAATCATTTATGCATTTTGGAGCCTAAAATTTCATTTTTATACTTAACAACAGATTAAATTGAACATTTTTAGAGATTTTAAGATGCAAAATATATTAAACTTACAATAATTAAAAAGTTTTGATAAAGTTTTTGGGGGCTCAAGATCCCTGTACCCTCTCCTTAAATCCGCCCTTGGGTTAGTCTACGTGTGTCGTTGATCGCCGAACGCCGACGTTTAATAATAGTCTTATAAATTGCTTATGGTTGTGGTTTTTTTAACAATGTTTACATTTAAAAGCTGATAAATCGAAATTCAGTTTACCATAATATACTCTCAGCCAATGTAATAAGGTTGATGTTACGACAGTTTCCTTAGAGGGTCAGCTTTGCATCGTCGATAGTTTTGAGGTTTCAATAGGGTTATTTAGGATCCATTAGGGTTTTGTGAATGCATCAGGGATTTGAAAGCTTCGAGATTTTTCTTAATGATAAGAAGGATAAATAAATGTGAACTTAATTATAATTATATTCTCACTAGTTCTAAAGATGAACAGTGTATCAAAACTAATCGACGGTAAAAGTTAATTTGTAGGAAGGAAAATTTTTTATTTTCCTAACTTATAATTATATTAGTGTATTTTAGTTTATCCCGGTACAATTTTTTTAAACAGATGATATTCCCTACGTGCTAGAACTTGTACTGGCTGGAGTAATTCAGAGGCCATTTATTGATCATTGGCCGTGGTACGCTACGGAAGAAAAACGTAGACCTCTTTGTCGAGCATAAATCATTGCTGACGCTCTTAATTCTTCTTCGTGACTTATCGTATTTTCGAGACTCATTCTCTTGAAAGTTCTTGAAGGCCTGCCAACGAATACTAATCAACGAACGTGATGTATGACTCGACGGTATCATTCTTAACATGACGTTCTGCTCTGCAGCCCATGGACTCTGCATTGGATTTCTCCCTGTCTTATCTAATCGCGTATGCAAATTTCAGTGTCCTCGACTTGAAATAATGGTAGGTTGGTCATGAAGGTTGACAACTGGCCACTGGGGGTAATTTTCGCTCTTTAAGGCTGCCGGGTACATCAGGCACTTCTGAGATGTGGACTCTTCCCCCCACTCCTCAAAAACTCGGCCTCGTGGCTAACGAGCCTAGCCGACTAGCGAGCGGCCTTGGAGTAGAGGGAGGGTACATAGGAGGCAGTGTTTAGGGAAGGGAGGGGAGGCGGTGTGGAGGGGATGGGGTTTAGATGACTGAAATTTTGGGAACCCTCTCGCCAACTTGGGACTTGGGTTTGTGACTGTTGAACACCTAGGTAGCCGAGTGTCACCGCGCTTAGTCTCTCCGCCGCATGGAAGTAGATGTATCTCAAGGCATCACGGCGGTCTTCGAGATTGGGAAATGGATATTATTTACGGAAGTGTAGAGCACAGAGATTAGTGAGATTTCGTCTCCAAAAATCCGGAAGTATTCAAATATAAAAAAATTGATTTGGTTACTAATTAAAGCAATCTCCTGTAGTAGCGATATAATTCGGCAAGTAAGAATTGAAAGGTACAATTTTATTATTCGGGTAGTAGCGGCCTTCTTTGTTCTTCATCAACACTTCAATGGACCTGAGGAAACCAACTGGAACCTTGGCGAAATATCGTCCTAAAAATGGATAAACGCGGAAGAATACCCGGAAAAATCACCAAATATCACGAACAGTTCAAGATAAGCCCATAATAGCTACTCTGTTTTAGGACTTGCGTGATTTGAACTTGTATCGTCTCGGAGGAAGCGTCCAGTGCAACCATATATTCCAATGACTTCTGTCCCAGATTAAAATCATCTTCGGGCAGTTCCAATCCAAGGGAAATATAAGATTATTCCGATAAAAGAAATAAGCATTTGCCAAGGTGATTTCATTCTAATTTAACCAGAGGTCCTTCACTCGATACCCATGAAAATGTAACATTATTTGAAACTAATGCCTATTTTTTCGGTTTATAAGGCTTAGTTGATAATGATGAAACTGCGAGCGAACTAGTAGTAAAAACCAAGGGTCTAAGGATTGACGAGAGACGAATAGGACAGTGGGAAGATGAGAATCAAATTATCGCATTTTTATGCTGCAAAATATCCAAATATGTGGTGTTGCGTGGATTGCGATGACGCGAGTGCGGAATCCTTTCCTCACTCGTGCATCCTGTTACCTCTTTAAAAAATTATGGATCCCTGAATCAATTAAATAGGGTGCGATATGATATTCTGTTTAAGTTTAAAATAATGAGAGACACAAAACTAGTCCTAAAATATTTTATCTATTTTTAAGTTTCCAAAAAACGACACTCATTCCACAGAAAAATTAGACCATTACCCTGTATGTAGGAATTACGAATTCGAAAATGCTGCATTATCTTTTGCATTATAACTTACTCATCTATGTTTCCGTCTCAATTGATCAAATAGACAAAAAAGAAGCCAAGAAAAATTCTATTTTAGGGACCGTAGAGTGCAAGCGTGGGTTGTAAGAGACCGATGTCTTAAATATTTTCCTGGCAATTGACAAATGCATTCACCGCAGAATTAGCATTTTCTATTACAATTACCAATTTAGAATTAGCAAGTTTTTCTATGAATTAAGCAAACATGTTTCCATGCATCATGCATAGTACAAGTTGTCCATGAGTTCTTGACTTGCACGTTATAAAAAACTTCAATTACAAAAAATTGAAAATTTCGGTGATAGAACACACGGATGTAAATCTGCACGCTGGTACACGGTGCGTAATCTATGACGTGACTCGAGCTATCAAGAATTATATTTGTTACATAATTTTAGGCATTTAAACTAATGAATTTCTTAAAAATAAACATCCGAGACTCATAAATATAAAGCTAATCTTTCATTTTTAGCAGAATTAATGTAATTGATCTTATTTTTCGTATAAAATTATGGCAAGGAAGATTGCACCGATGAGAGGAAACTTTTAATCTCGAAATGAACTGATGTATCAGCGTAAAATGCAGTACTGAAGCGGATATAAACTGACCAGGGTCATTTGTAGCAATCCTCCTCGCTGAGAATAAACCGGCATTACCGATAGCAAATGTACGAAGTATATCTCCTCGCATGCAATGTGGGAAATGCATCTTGGTTGTATTGATACGTTTTTTTTGTAATTACATCGGGACAAAAGATTCAGGGAAAAATCATCATGGTAAGACAGTATTTTGGCAATAGGGTCATGTACTGTTAAATAGTACGTGGCGTTCTGCGCTCCTACCGTGAAACAATTCATGTCCTTGAGCGTGTTGTTGGACAAGATCAAAATTCGGCTCCGAAGCACGCATCTCACATACAAGAGCGACCCTCACGCGGCAAAGAGCAATGACACAGAATTCTCTCCCGCCATACCCGGCAGCTCGGCGGCTGCCGGCGAACTGAAGGAAAGAGACTCCATGCAAGCGTTGTCCCCTTCCACTGCCACGATGAGACTCGCTCAGTGGCTGACGGCGATGTGAACGGGAGAATGTCGCCGCCGTGGAGAGCGCAAAAATAGCGTGCAAAGGTTCGCATAGATTGATTTAGTGCCGCTTCTATGAGGACTACATTAAAATGGTATGGATTAATATGAAGATAAAGGATTATAGTTTATAAAGACTGTAAAAAATTTTGGGTTCCGTCATTATACACGCCGTAGCAGGCAGCCAATTTTACCGAATTTCGTGTTTTTCCGTGGTCAATATTGCAGCGTGAAAAACGAGAAATGAAAAATGACGATAATCTTTTTAAATATCGATCTTTCTTCTTCGTAAATATGCATTCAAATGTTATGTGCATAGAATAACAGAGGCGTCAGACGAATCTGCCCAGACGTCTGCAGCGTAGTTTTTGGACTAGGTATCCGGGAGCCTTAAGATCGTCTGTGCTGTTGTGAAATGAGGGCTTATGCGGGAAGTGGGAGAACGAAATGAAGATGAGCGCTGTGTCATAATTTAGTGCCCCACGTCAGGAAGACCGTCTATTACCTTAATATCCACGTTGATCTCCTATGTTCTTGTCACTCTTTGGCGTTTTTTTTTTATTTTATACAATTATTTAGATCTGGGTTACAATGAATTATTTCAATATAAACGAAGCCTTTCCGTCAACTCATTCCTGAACTCAGTGAAGTTGAATGGAAAACGTTGAAAAAGAAGCAATGAAATACAACGATACTAGGTCAAATGGGTTGGTTTAGAGAGTAAACCGTTGGAACGAAAACATATGAGAAAATAGTGGTATCCGTCGTTACGAAGCAGTTGGGACTAAATTACTACAATTAATCTAGCTTCGGGTTACCTTTTTCACCAGTTTTATTAAAAAGTAAATTTAAAGGTGACCCTATAGATATATTTCAGTTAATAATATTTTTCAATCCTACTTTTATTTTGAAAGGAAATAATTATTACGGCAAGTCTCTTTTCTTGAAAGCTTATATTGCAGCTGTATTGGTCAATTTGTTCATCTAATATAAAAAGTATCAGTGGGAAATCTATCAATCAATTCCGCATTGCTTGAATGGAACGGAAATACTCGTAATTGAAAAATAACGATTCAATATTGAATGGCTTGATTCTTTGGAAACAATCGGAGCGTAGTTCGTGGTACATTAACCGCCGACGTCCCAATTCATTTATTAAATAAGCAGCGATTGGACGTTGCTGGAATCGACATGAAGTCTGTTCAGAGGGCGTGACCAATCTAGGTCACGTCAAACATGAGATATGGTTCGTTACTCTTCTGGGGTCATCACATCCTTATTGAATGGAAGAGCACTCTCATCTCTCGTATCTTTGCAATAAACTTGTAACGACTCTTTTTATAATCTCGTAAAAATCATTATTAAATTTCATCCCGGCAGTTTTTATTTCATCGCATTGAGCTCTCGCGAAACGTTTTTGACCCTAACTCTTTACAAGCCTCGCGTTGCAATAATGGATGAGTTGTGTGTCCGAATAGAGGAAAAAAATCACAGCCCCTTTTTGATAGTGGCTAATGAATGAAATATGCTCGTGAAGTATTTTTTTTTCTCTGACCAAAAAAAAATGAAAGTGGACCGGCTAATGTTTCCCCGGTTGAGAAATGGGTTTACTCGGGCGGTATATATGAAAAAAATCGTTTATTCTCGTGGAACCAGTGCGGGCGTAAAAAAGACACTCTTTGGACCATTCTTCCGCGATCTTGCCACCTGCGTTTTTTTTATCTCGCACACACACACACTTACTCACACATGGGTCCTTCCACACCTTTAAGTCTACTTTTTCCACTCGTGATTTTTTTCCTCCCGGGCCCGCAGTCTGTGTGCTTGTGTACGTACGTATGTGTGCGTGTCCGGAGGAGAAAAAGTCATTACCACTATTTCATTCCGTTGTTCCCGAGGGGAAACTTTATGGCGCTGGTCACACGCTCCGGTTTCTTCGTCGCCCAATAAATTGTGCAGTTTAGTTTTCCTAGTAATCTCGGTAGTGGCTCAAGACCGTCGACTCTTCCCTCCCCCCACTCCCCACTGTCCGTGCGACTTGAAAATTTATGCAAACCGTTCGCGGGAGGGCTAATGAGACACTTGAGCAAGATGGCGACAATTTTATTCCCGGACACAGTGGCGGTTTTTTTTTCGCGCCGAAAAACTTGCCGCGACCAACTGAATATTTTCTTCTATTCCCCCCACCCTCGTCTGCAGTTCATGTTGGCCACTTGACCAGCCGAAAGGGGAAAAGCCTAATTTTACTGGTTTGAAGGGAATATTGTTGTAGCCAACTTGGCGATGAGGATGGCAAATTTAGTTTCTTAGATATGGTTAACTGTTCCTTACACCAATTTTCACGTAAAAAGAAGTGGTATAAGTAATAATTAACCATACAATAAATCTTAAAATTGAATACCACATAGTTAAAAATGAGATACCGAATTTTGTTGGAAAAATTATTGTATGATTAGCGTCCGGATGGATAACGAGATAAATTGGGTTATTGGTGAAGAATATAATGGGATATCCATCACTTGCAATTCATGCATGAAATATCTCCCTGACCTCTATCCATTTAAAGAGCCGCTTACGTCAGACAGCATTTGAAAATGATCCTTTAGTTTTTTTGGAAAAAATACGAAGTGCCACAATTCAAGGCTTCGGTTAACTCGAGTAAAGATAATAGTTGGTATGTGAGGGGTAACTTTAGGCCAAAATCTGTTGATGGTATGCCACCCTAGCTTGGTGTTAGCTTCCAAAGTAACGAATAGACGGCGACAATATCTCGAGAGAAACAACGGTACTCCATTCAGCCGTTCAAGTGAGAGGAAACCTCAATAACTTTAATTCATTTTTAACAACTGATTGTTTCTTCAGGGAACAATTTCTCTCACAAATAATGTAGTTTTCCACTGAAAGTTTGAATTAAAGAACTATGTTTTTATAATGTGTAAACTTCTCATTTACGGTACGGTTCTGGAAACATTTTCTAGCTCTTAATACTCGCTCGTTGAACGTGAGGGTAATGGTAAACAGTTCAAGGTGTTTTCTTAAGTATGGGAATCAACAGTATTCCTAGCCAGACCAAACAGTCTTTATTCGTCTATTCAGTCGTCCGCCTATTTCTCTTTTGTTTCTTGCTCCGACCACGTCTTCTGTATACAGAATCTTTTTTGTATTCCTTTTCCGTTTTCCTTCCTGTAAAAAAATGAGCTCTGGTTGCGGGTTCGATGGGTGCCCGGAAAAAGAACGTGCACGTGTAACGCATATGTATGTCGCGTGCACGTGGTGGGCTCAGATTGAGGGTGTAGATTTTCCCACGCTTGATATTCTGCCCGCTTTGCCGCTTTTCTTCAACGGCCTACCCGCTTGCACTTGACCCTGAATATAAAGGTGCCCCAGTGCCACGAAATAATTCCGCGTATGCGGTTATGAAACTTCCGGGACTGTCCAAAACGATTCGCCTTTCATTTTACTAAAGCTGTCCTCTACACGGGTGGGCGTAGTTACTTTTGTGGAAACAAAACAAATTTAGAAAGTGGGGTTCTTTTAAGTTTATTTAATGCGAATGGAATTCAGCCTTTTTTGAGTGTCGAATATGGTTCAGTCATGTGGCAAATATTCGTAGAAAATGTACGTCTTTCAATGGGAGGCTTTGTGGGAATTGCTCACGAATTTTTTTAATCGATCGTGTTTGATTTTTGCCTACGTCCTCTGCACATCAGCACGCTGAGGATTTTATATGATATTAATATGTGAGAAAAATGCTACAGGGTAAAAAATATCTCAAATAATAGTTTTGAAAGTTGCGGACAATTTGATTTTACATTATTTTGGAATTATATGAAAATGACGTGCTAATTGTTGAGCGATGCTCAACGTAGCGTGAATTGACCTCAGGTGGAAAGAATATTATTTTTGGCTTTACGCAATAAAATGCCCATTTATGTATATAATGATTTATTACCAGTTATGTCATAGCGAAATAGTTGTGAAAAACTTTGTTTTTTTCCCCCAAACATATTTCGGGTATATTTAAAGTTAAAAAAATGCTGTTACTCGTTTCCTCCTTCTAATAAATTTGAAACGATGCTTTTAGTTTTCACGTGCTTCACGCGTTCATATTAGTGTCTGTGACAAAATTTCAAATTTCATCATTTCATTTTCTATTATTAATTTTAAGAGTTACTTTGTAAGATTTTTAAATAGACGCCATATCATGAGTTTGCTATATGTATCTTACAATATATAATTTATCTAATACTTGTCGGTAAGTATTTTATCTTCCTACACGCTTGGCGAGCATAATAGGCACACTTCAAAGTCAACTTAAAGAATTCAATGACTCCAAGGAAAATTTTAGTCAGTTATTTATCAAGAAATTTTTCTTGTCATTGGAGGAGAAAGAAACCTGTCTCACGTGAATTTTTGGAGACCTGCATATAATTCTAGGAATTGATTTTCGCTTTCGGGTTCGCAGATTTTCCTCGACCTTTGAGGTAAATAATGACAGTCCCACCGTTTCGATACGCTCCATTCTTCGTATGTTATTCGGGCCTTTATTCCCCGATTGCGTGATACAATCCCATTCAAAGTATTTCTTGACGACTGAGTTAAAACGCGACCTGGGTCCCGCCCCATAATTTGCTCGCTGTTTTTGTATGCACGTTTCTTCATTTTGCTGTGCACACACGTACAAGTTTCGCTAATATTTCCTGTGCTTTGTGATTATTATCTGAATGCGGACAGATTTTTTTGAGTGGTGTACAGTTGGTAGCTATCACTGAAGATTTTATATTTTTTCAGGTTAAATAATCAAGTCATAATAAGAAGAGAGTTTTTGTGATTCACGGGTCACCGTTTTGAGAAGTTTCAGTTACTACGGAAAAACCGTATGTTGTAATTTGTATTTTAGAAAATTATGCATTCTATCCGTGAACTAAACTTAGCCTATGTATAAGTTGGGAAAAATAGCAAACTTTTCTTTCCACAACTTATTCAAGCACCAAGCCTCAGCACTTCAGTGCATCAGCTCTACATCTTTCTTCCCTTCATTTATCAGCTGTTAATAAGTCCAACATTTCCCAATGGCTCAGCGGAACCCCAAATCGATCGCTCATCCATCTCTCTCCTCAACTCCTCCAACGGTTTTCTTATTTTGCTATTCATGTAAAAATTTCCTTCTTTTTATCGTCAGTTTGCTTGCTGTACTTCTTTTTTCTCTTGGAGCCTGTTTTATTTCTTCTATCTATGTATCAAACAGGTCCTTATCAGGCAATGCCATATTCCACGCTCTTGCTTGTCAGTTCCCTGCAAGTATTTTGCCCAACGTCGTACTTGCGTTAATTTATTCTCATTATTCAGAAGTTTGTCGATTCTACTTGCAGAATATATTTTTTCTCTTAATATTCTTTTATATTCGTTGCAGTTGTTACGTATGCCATACATTTGGCCCTTCTCTGCGGGAACTGTATTCATTGACTATTAATACCGAGAACTTTTCTATCGAGCTTCATTTTCAATCAGTGGCTTTGGACGGAAGTAATTAAACGCACTCATATTTTTCATCAATCAAACTCTCAAAAAGTATTTTTTTTCCTGGATGGAGATTGATTTATTAGCTGCAATATTCACATATTCTCCGTTCCGAGATGGTAATAAAGCCCGTTATTGCTCTTGTAATCGGTTTTTGAAACATTGAAAAATTGCTTTCAATTTATGCTCCATTTTTTTCGAGAATCACTGATTACGATTCAATCCTCCGCTCTTAATGCGTTGCGTATTAAATCAAATTAGCGTATCAATTGTGTCGCCGATTGCCTGGAAGGGCCGATTGCATATTTTGTTCAGAGGGGTCAAGAGGAGACGTAGAGGCAAAAATGCATGATTTTTCACCGAATTACTTTCCGAATCAGTGAGCGGAAACTATCGTGTTTGGTGTGCGTGTCCGTTGGAGCGAAATATTTGTCCTATTTGTTGAACAAGCAAGGATTGCAGCCACCGGCTAGGTCGGCAGCATTCATGTGTGCGACTGCAGGGAACGTGGAAAACTTTGACGGTCTCTATGTATATATAGAAGATGATGTCTGTTTGTCTGTCCTGTATGTGTTTCCATACGACTGCATGGATTGCGACCAAAGTTTGTACATAGGCGCATCTCATGTTATCGAACCCCATAGTGCTACTTTCAGTTGCATCCAACGCTTCCTTTGCGAAATTATCTCATTGCCGTTTGTTACGTCACGTCATACAACCTCTGGTGTAGGACATCCTGAAGGATAGGCACACCTCTTGACAAGCTCAAAGAGAAAACAAAATAAATCCGATATGATAGTGAAATCTAAGTTTCCCACTCCTCTGGATCTTCCCGAGCAACGCCGCGTGGTCTGCTACTATGCATGTAGAAGAGGATTTCTGTTTGTCTGTCCGGTATGCGTTTCCATACGGCTGCATGGATTGCAACCAAAGTTTGTAAATAGGTGCATCTCATGCTCCTGAAGTCTTTAGTGCTACTTTCGGTTGCATCCGACGCGATCTTTGCATCGTTTTCTCATTACCGAGTCCTGAAAGTGCGCTCAGTGCCACCTAGCATTCTATATCCTTCTGCTTAATCTCCCACCTTCCGATAATACGCCCGTTAACTCTGCCATGTTTGTATATCTTCGTGCGCGCTGTGTTCGAGGTGAAGGCCGATTCGGGGACTTCAAGTTCCAAACCTACCTTTTATCGTAACTTCACCGTTCAAAGGTAAATGGCCCACGAATAACCTTGCTGTCCTTTTAACAGTGCATTCCGAAAAATCGTGCTTCCTCCTACGCTCCTTCATATTTTCCCTCTGAGAGGTCAATATGACCATCAAGGTTTAAGTTTCCCCTTCTCTGGGTACTATCTCTCCCTAGAAACGCCGGGTGGCCGGCTAGTAATAACGACGGCTGTTTATCGCTCTCCTACCGAGTTGCGAGCCCTATCGCGATTCGAAAATCTATTTGCTCTCTGTGCATCGGGCGAGCTCGGGTCGCAATTTCTGCACCGTTTTCCTCTATAGGGGATTCAGATAAGCCAGCTGCTCGTGCAGCGAGAGTGAGGCAGTATTTTGCGTGACCAGGTAGCGAATGTGTACCAGAGTGATTTCGCGTGGTGGAGGAATAAGGAGCGAGAGAACAAAGATGATAAGTAGGGTTACGCGAGTGAGTGAGGGACTAACAATTTAATGACGTGTAGTCGAACGAAGTTCCAACGTGTTGGCGGTAGGTGAAATATATATCGTTCTTAAAAAGTCGGTGCATATTTTTTTACCCTTTCAAACCGATGTATCTAGGACGAACATTGGGGTACGTCAATACATCAGATCCATCAAAATGCATTGTTAAATTGTAATACACCCCAATAATTGCATTTATTTTCTTTTGTGGAAGACGTAAAACATTTTCCATCATTTTCTATTTCAACTTAAGTGTAAGAAAAACCGCCGTTACATTGGCAGAAAATTGCGTTGTAATTTTTATATGTCCTAAGGTGCTGCATTTTTTAAAACTGCCCTAAGTATTTCTCTCTAGCATACGAGGAAAATGGTCAACTCTAAGTGGGTTAAGAGTCCTGAGAAAAGTCTAATGAAGAGCCGTATCGAGCTAAAAGTTGGAGGGTGAGGACGAGAAAAGACAAAAGACCTTCAATTGGTCTGCAGGAGAATGGAGAAGGTGAAGTTGGCTGAGCAGAAAAGAAACGAGGAAGTGCTATACATGGTGGGCGAGCAGAAGAAACTCCGCGAACTTATTCCAGCTGGAGATTTCCTTGTTGTACGTTGAAGGTTACTTTTCACATTACAAGGTGGTGTCGTGTTGCATTGGATAGGTATGCAGTGGGTAGAGCATTAATCATATGGGCGGTATCGGGTTCAAGTTCAGTTGAAGTCTTTGAGCATCTCCAAAAATTCTCTCGGTACGCTGGATGGTTCAGGTAAAGTTACTTGTGTACCACATGTTAAACAAAACGCAAAATCTTGCAAAACTTTTACCATTTTATTTTTGCTTATTTTTATGACAAGTATCACGTATTCTCCACCCTCACCGATCAGTAAATCTTCATCCAAAGCCTCAAAGATTATCCAAAGCAACCATTGCGAAGAAGTAAAGAGTAGTATTCGAGTATCCAACGGCCTTCGTAATGCAATATTTTGTGCTCATTTTAGCTAATTTCTCGGGTATAATGCAACTACCTAGAATTAAATAGAGTTCTCAACGCATAAAAATTGTCCGAATAATTATAGTCGTGCGATTATTCCTTATTCCTATGGGCTCTTTAATTGGAAAAAATACGAGAAAGCAAGCACAGAATTTGTTTTCCGCGCTTGTTCCGTGATGTAGAGATGTGTATTCGAAAACCACTCAGAACCACAGCGACGGGGAACGTTGCTAGGAATCGGAAAATTAGCCCACCCGTCATGACGCCGGAAAATGAACCCACTTGGGCATTTCGGAAAACGGACGAGGATTCCTGAATTACAGGCGTGACTTCCGCTCTTAATTGGAACACCCCCGCCTCCGTCTTAAAGGTCTTCCCCCACTACATACGCCGAAGAAATCTTTCCTGAACTCGTTTTAATGTGTACCGACATTTTTTTTCTCCCTCGAGAATTGCGATTGTCTTCTTTTTTTCTGGCTGATCGTGGCGGAAACATCTCGTTTTTCACGGTGTCTCATTTACCTTTTTTTACTTTTACTACGTATTTTTTTACGGCTTTGCCTGTTTTCCCATGTATTCTGAAATTAAGAGTTAACGAGCGTGGAATTCGGCCGTGATTTTCAATTAATCTCGCCGAGTGATGAGGTTTTTCGGGTCCGACAGTATACTTTTCCGTGAATTTCGACTGGAAACAGAATTTACAAACGTCCAAAAACAATGAGATCTGTTTTTCAACGATTTTCGTTCTCTTCAATCTGGTGCAAATTAAAAAATAATTTGCATTCCTACTAAATTTGACCTTAATGAAATAGGCAAATGAATATTTTATTGCGATGGTGGTTGGCGTAACATGGTGAAACCCCTTCATGATGCACAAAGTTTAAGAAAAAGACTTCGCTGTTTCACAAAATAAAATATATTTGCGACCGGTTTCGATACAGCGTATCATCACGCCAGATGATGATACGCTGTTTCGAAACCGGTCGCAAATATATTTTATTTTGTGAAACAGCAAAGTCTTTTTCTTAACCTTTGTGAATATTTTATTGTAAACATTAGGTCACTGTGAAATGAAATGACATTTTGTCGTTATCCAGTTTTGAATTGTTATATTGTGATATCACCCTCTGTTAAATGTGGGATTATAAAGTACCGCATACAGTCCATTTAGCTCTCTTAACCCCACAGTTGTCTTAGAATTCAATGTATTTTCCCCTACTATTGGATATTAAAATGAGACTTAGAAGGTGTGCTTTTGAATTCACCTATGAAAAATAATTGGAAACTTAATTTCTCATTCATATAGGACCTAAAGAGAGGTTTTCTAAAAGGTGATGTAATATATAATGAATATATGATTGGTGAGAACTTTGAGTGTTTACTGTCTAAGTTAGGATTGTATATTTTTCAAAACTCCAGAATATGAGTTTTGAGCCAAGTAAGGATTGTAGTTATGCATGGAAATATTCTGAGCTTTATTATATTCATCTGTGGGAAAAATTTATAAAAAAGTATATCGATTAAAAATTGGGTTTCTTTGATTTTCTATGATTTAGCTGGTGAAAATCGGATATAAATGGGATCCTTATGGTGATTCAGGGAATGTAGTGATCTATCTATATTTTTGATACATATTCTTCCAGAATGTCACAGTGTTGGACTTTTTTAAATGCGATACCAAATTTTTCAAACTTAAATGAAGGCTAGTATTGGATAATTTTATCAGTATTTGAATGGAACCAAAACTAGAATACGTCGCGGAACTGTGAATTGAGAAAAACTTACTCCTCCGCAGTTGTTTCATCATGGGAACGAAAACGGGATAAAAATACAAATGAATCGGAGAAAAATTTGATTGGGAGTTTATTTTAGCGAAGTCTCTTAAGTACGGAAAGGTTGAATGTAGGCACATATTGATGGTGGGTGGGATGGGATGATTGAAATGATGAAGTGAAAACTTTCGTCGACTCGCGAAATGATCCCGCTTGCAATCCAATCATCGGATATGGATTTCTATTGCTGGTTACTCATCAAACTTGGAGAGTGTATCAATCCAGGCCTGGGTTAGATCGAAGTTTTTCTGTGTATTTAAATTTTTTCCTCCCCTTCGTTTCGACGAAATGGGTCGCCGCGGGTAGAGGATTATTTCCCGTTTTATTTAGGCCCGACTTGCAGTGCAGACGAAGGACGTGTACTCGAGTCGTTACGGATGAATGGCTCGCTACGGAGTAATGGATTGTTCCTGAGTTTTGTTTACGGGGATGACCTCGCGAGCCGTGGAAGCACTCAAGAAAAGTAACCGTCGGTGCCAAGAAGCGGGATGAATAGTCTTTCGACCGAATTTCTTCGGGCCGCAGGTGAAAACGGGACGAATTCTCTTACACCAGCAGCGTATTAAACACTGAGTCCAGGACACCCTTTGTGCAAGCCTCTCGTGGTGGAATGCAAATACAACGAATATTCCCTTTCCTTTACTTCACTCCCTTATTCCGGCCCCGTGAACACGGCCGGCTTTATTCTCTTGTCTCTTAAATGTCGCGTGACCCTAAAAATGTTTGCGCAGCCGCGAGAGGATATTATTTTCTCTCCTCGTGCAATGAGACTGCTTAGCGTATTTTCTTTCAGTGAAACAATCGGATGGTGCCCTTCCTTCTCTATTCTTGGAATTTTCAACGTGTAAATGAGAAAATATATGTTCCGGTGCAACGGTAAGCGTATTTTACACTCGAATGAACGTAGCTTCTTGCATAAAAATTGTGAATTTTAATTAAATGCGGATGTTCTTTGATTACGTTAAACATTACGTGGACCAGCAGTCGTTTTTATTTGTCCCATCATACGCCTTAAACACAAAGGTATCGAGCATAGCTTTTCTTTTGACTGAAAGGAAGTACAAGTTGTTTCCACACCAACCGGGAAATTGCGACCGTTCCCAGCAAAGGAAATTATGAAGTAATTTTTGGATCTTATTTTAGAAAAACTCTTTTCTTTTTACGGAAGCAAAAGGATGACTGCATCGTCACGTAATTCTTTCGTTGTCTGGTTATTCGTTTCAATCTTAAAATCTTAACTTATAACGTTTCTTCATTCTAAAGGAGGTTTAATGACGTCACATTTTTAAGGTAGGACGGTGTCTTCACGTCGTGCCTGGATATGCTAGAAAGGTCGAACTTCTTGGTTAAAATAACCCCGTTTTCAAAGCGAGGGTTGTTGATGTCACGGTAAAGAGGCAGTCACATGGTTTCTTGTGAAGAGGCGTATTTATGGATATTATAAGTGTTTTCTTTTCTGGTCACTCTCATGTGTGAAGGTTTCATATGTCTCTCTGCTGGTGTGTTCCAATAAAGAAATGAAATCTTAGGTAGCTCCATCCACCGGGGTTATACTACAACACAGTGACGTAGCCAGGACTTTCGTTCGCGGGGGGGGGGGAACCAGGGCGTTAAGTTTTTTAAAAACAGGGTACTAAGTAGGTTTTAAGCTAATTTCAACACTTTTTAAAAAACTTCATTTGTCAAAGAAATCTTATGTAAATTCATGATTTTTCAATATTTTCTTCTGTTATGGAGGAAATAAATTGTTTTTTTTCGGGGTGGGGTCCGGACTCTCCCCCCCCCCCCTCGCTACGTCACTGTTACAACATGAAGCCTTTCAGCATCTCGGCACCCCTATGATGCTCTTGGCTTCCGAAATTAGAATACTTTGATCCCATCTCGGCCCAAAAATACTTCCAACACTCGCAATACTACTGGGGAAGATGAAAGTCTATAACTTCCTCCCCCTTGATTGAATACTCCCCGAGTTTTGGAAACTTTAACCTGCTCCCGCCAGTTTAAGGTTTCGCGAATGGGAACGGTTTAGTATCGCTCCACATAATTCCAGTGACGCTCCTAGCCCGCGTTTTTAATCGCTGTTTTTTTTTAATATTCTGGTATTAGGAAAAACATAGTAATTAATAGGCCTAAGAATGATATGCTACAATTTTGGCCAATGTTTAGATATATTTTTTTATATCCTCTTCAGGACTTTAATATGTCCTCTTGGATCGTTGCTTATATTTTCCATTCCTCATGATCCCTTAGCACATGTTAAAATTCTGAAGAAGACGTAAAAAGATATATCGAAATGTTGGCAAAAAAAACTTTGCGCATCCTCCTTTACCCTCTTGGATCGTTGCTTATATTTTCCATTCCTCGTGATCCCTTAGCACATGTTAAAATTCTGAAGAAGACGTAAAAAAATATATCGAAATGTTGGCAAAAAAAACTTTGCGCATCCTCCTTTACCCCTAAACTCAGGAGACGCTAATCAACACTAAAAATTAAAGTGTCTAATATAGTATTCTCAACACTTATTGAGGAACTTGCGAGTAAACTTGTTTGTGATAGCAGCCAAATTAAGAGAAAATTAAGAAGAAAAAAAAACTCAAATTTAGTCTTGTGTATCGATTTGAATATTTATATAAATTTCGTTTAAGGCAAACGTTTAGAGCTTATAACTTACTGACGCCTTATAACTTGTTGTTTACATGAAGAAAAAATTATACGTATCTTTTATATTTCTTTGGTTGCTTCTTTTTCTTCATCATATACCTTAATGCTATTCCTAAAACTTCTTCCTCATTGTTTCTGCTGTCATCGATTATGCCACAGGGTAATTGAGCGCTGTAATTCTACGCATAGTTATTTTGCTGGAATTAATTATTATCTTATGTGCATATACATATGAAAACATTGTGTATGGTATGCTTTTTCTTTCTTCTATGTTTATATTTACAATGTGATTTGTTACTGGTGAATTGTTTTATGTTCTTAGAGGACAGCAGTCCTAGAACAATAAATATCTTTCCAAATCGTCTAAATCTAAATCCGTGTGCCCATGTTGGGTATAATTGGCAACGCTTTTGAAGTGAGTGGTGAGGAAGGACGATGGAGTTTGATGGGAGGGAGAGTGGGTCGGGGATGTGGTGGAGAAGTGTGAGGTGGGGGAAGTTGGATGATGCTGAGAAGAGTGATGAGAGGGAGAGAGAAGACCATCTTGGCGACTCTCCATGTCCCCATCTCGCCATCCAACCCTTCCTCCTCCCCCAAGCCTCCTTTCTCACTCACCCCCCTCTTCCGCTGTGGTCCTCATACCGCTACACTCTCTCTCTCGGCCGGGCATCGATCGGTACCCTGATGACGTCATTGGTTTTGGGGGGGTTTCTAGCCAAGGGGAAAGGGGAAGAACGGATGGTTTCGAGGTGGGAGAAAGGAGAGAGAGAGGGTTGGTTTTTTTCCTTTTTTCGTTTTTTTTTCTTTTGTTTTTTTCTTTCCTCCTTCCTGGAGAGGAAAGGCTTTAAGGTGGATGCCGGATGGCAGATTGGTGGGGGAGGGTTTTCTTTTTGTGCGTGCACGCGTCTGGATGTGCGTGAAGGAGTCTGCGTGGAGCAGCTCTTTGTGTGGATGTGTTGGGCGCGTGTTCCTTTGCATCGACACTCGCAACACGTGCGGCACTCAGCGTGCCTTTATTCCTGGTGACTCGGTGAAGGAAAGGAGATAGCGAAGGTTGAAGGCAGGGAGTGTACTTTCCCTTCCACATCAGTTAACCAATGTACATGCTACCCAGACGGTCCACAGGTGCATTTTAGGGCATTTATACTTATCTATGTATTTGTAATGATCATATATTTAGGTGCTATCAATAAAAACACGACTTGGAAAACCCTTGACCGACAACAATCCTTGCCCTTCTCAATACGCCGGGCTTTATTTTAAACACAGCCGCTGCAACGACTATTTTGATTGAACTAATAATGATGTAATTAGGCACAGCAGAGATAACTATTGGAAACCGTTTAAATAATGATTCAATGATGAATTCAATAATCATCGCAACCACCCATTCCCGGCATGTTAGTGTCATACCTAGGTAGGAATCCAATCCACGACAACCTTCGCATTCACTTAGGTCAAATCATCTCAGCATTACGGCATATAAATATTATCAAATGATTGCTAAATGGTTACATGAAGCAAAAAATATCGTGAACATTTACAAATATTAACGAACATTGAGGTCCTGCTAAGCCAAAGGCTCATCAGAAGGTGCCACCGCAATGCATACCAGTGATCAGACCTTACTTTCGTAAATAAATAAAGACCACTACTTTGTCCAGATCATGCACATTTGTAGAATAACATAATTATATAACCAGAATAGCCATCAACTATTACTGGATGTTGCAACCACAAATGCCGCGAACCATGAGACATAAAGACTAAGGTAATCACAGAAACTTCGCTCAATTTATTACGCAGCATGATATTATTGAAGGAGTAGCAAATCAACAAGAATAATGAATTTCGTCAAGCATCAATTATGTAACATATTTACGTTAACGTCTTTGTTTTTTCCGGAGGATTTTGTTCCCCAAGGAAAGTATTTATGTTTGTGTCAGATTAATGGTGAGAACTATGTTACTGCATCCTAGAATTAAAAGAAAATGGTTTAATTGACCCGCCCCCTGAGTAATGAATGGGGAAAATAGCCAAGAAAGCCTCCCAAATAGTATTGTCTAACGGGCAATGGATAATAGAATGAATGTGAGCGTACACATGAAAAGGAAGGCTGATACGAGATGTGTTTGAGAAGCTGGGTTAAAGTGATGAAGTATGACGTACTGAAGATGTTATTAATCATCCTAGACGGTTATCGGGTTAGTACGGATCACCAATTAAAGATATGCATGAAAATTATTCTGTTGCAATGCGCTGAGTCTACCTTCTCGTCATATGATTTTCTTCTTCATATCTTGTGTGCCCATTCCATTCATCCAAATGATCTATTGTCGTTTCTCTTCACTGCTCTCTAAGAATAGTATCCATACTTCTGTCACCGCCTTCAAAACTCCCATACTTTTCATTACCTCCTCTAGCTATTCAGTCTGTTTTCTCCGTATTAAAAAAAATTCTCCCATCACTAATTATGAGTCCAACTGTAATATGTAGTTGGTTATTTTATTAATTTAACTTCTAATTCGATTAAATACAATTATTTCAAACGGCTTCGTGTCGGTAGTTTTAAAATTGTATTACAGTCTTCAATTTCCCTTGTAAATTTTGACCATCATCCAGATCTTTAATTTCATGATGACCCGAACAATTCTTACAGCTGGGAGACGTTTCTTCACCACCTCAGGTCTACGTGGTTAAAAGGAGGCACTAAAGCTCAGTATTTTGTGCCATAAATTCCTTCTAGATTAATTTGCACCGTCACTCCTTTCCTCCAACAGTAGCTGGTAAAAGAGGAGAGACTGGAATCTACTTGCGCCTGACTCTAAAATGTATTGAGGTTAAAAAGAAGGCGAAAAGTCCGCCTTTTCTGTGGGAACTCAATTCCCACGGAGCAAAGCGGAAATAAAAAATGGTTTCAATGCTGCAATTCCCGGGTCCCTTGGGAGGAGTTATCACGGCATTCGGAGAGTGAATTGGACTGCACTTCAATAAAACCAACGAATCGAACCGTGTCTGATGTCGCAACAATCAGGTTCCTCTGGCTCGATGAGAAATGGTCTCGGTCACGCACGCTAGGTTAAGGTTTCGGATATTCAGATCGCGCGAGTTCCGTGTTGACACAGGGTCTGTTATTACATCTATCTACTAGATATTTATGACCAATAGATAAAGTGTATTGAGGTAATGTAATGGAGAGTTCATAGGTGTAAAAATATAGCCTTGCTCTTTTCAAAGGTAGTTTCCACAACAAAATACTCATATTTGCCAACCATACATGGCTTGTTTACGTAGAATATCGTATATATTATTTCTAAATCGATGAAATTGTGTAATTTTCACCTTACTTATAGTCTCTGCGATTGTATATTTTTATATCAAATACTTTTTCACGTTTTATTACCATTATCTACAGTGCTAAGTTTTACATTTTTTTATTTCCAGTGATTAGTACCATTCCATTTTATGTGTATTAAACCCATTATAACCCACTGTTCCTCCAAGTCAAAGTAAAAAAAAAGTATAAATTTTCCGCTCTATTCTACCTGTTCTTTTGTGCCGTAACGTTTAATGTTGAAATATGTATCTCCACAATGATTATGATTTCGAGTAGAAAAATTTTGTTTTTTAAAATAAGAAGTCTTCAAAAATGTAAAGAAGACTTCGTTGACTTCCACTGATTTATTTCCTCGGTACGGCATTTTTCGATCCATAGACGTCATTATCAAGTACTAGTAAGTGTTAAGGTACTTGATAATGACCTCTATGGATCGAAACATGTCGTGCCGAGGAAATAAATCAGTGGAAGCCAGCGAAGTCATCTTTTCATTTTCGAAGTCTTCTTATTCAGGACATAGTTGAGCCTGACACCACTGAACGAAGAAGTCTTCAAATTTATTTTCTCTCAGAAGAGGGTCATGGTTAGAAAGAGTTAACGCCTGTTCATTTGAGTGGTTTCATTTTATTATGTGTACCTAATTACTAAATTACAGTGATTTGTTTTTGCTAAAAATGAAGTTAGCGGAAATGGCTCTTATTTTGGTGAATATTTCTTTGCTTAGCCGCTTTTGCCAATTTCTTATTGAAAATTCTGTTGAATTGGGTCACGTCGCTCGGTTGGCAACCCAAGAATGTGTCGTTAATTTAATGCACTGCTAAATAATTCAATTTTTATTATCTCCATAAGTACTCGTTTAATTATTTATTGGCCGATTGTTGGATACTTTGTTCGCAAATTTTTCTTTCTTTCGGCCATCCGCCAAACCCTTGATTTTAATCGCTGTTTAGAGTGAGGTCAAACAAACGATCCCATTACGTCACACGTCCTCGACTACTCTATTCCAGATGTCGCTAATAACACTTTTGGGACGTGCTCGTTCACATAAATACAGATTGGGCGGCGTTTATATCATATATTCAGCATTCATTCAAAACTGTGCATCCTTTCATTCGAGAGTGGATTTTAGGAAAATAAACATTCGGCAAAATTAAAATCGAAGTAAAAATTTTGCACAGGCTGACTTTTTTTCATGCTCGAGGGTTAATCCTTACGTTTTTTTTCAATCGGACGCGGGCCGTGCCCGCTGCTGTTTTTCAATTCGGGATTGCATGAAAAGAGAGCCATCTGGGATCCGATCGCGAAAGCTGGAGTGGCACGCGCTGCTTTCCTTTATTTTGTTTTTTTTTTAGCTTGCATTGATGTCGTCGGACATCGAATAATCTCCATGCGTGGTCAGAAAAATGTCATGAGGGCCTCATTTTTGTCGTTCATTTAATTTTTCAATTTAAAATTGGAATGTCAGGAAATCGCGGCCCCGACGCATGCACGATGGTCATTCTCTATGTGAAGGGGATGTGTTTTGCGAATTATGAGGGCATGAAGCTAGAGGATATTGGATCGTTGTGATGATATTCAGCGAGATAGTAGAGTTTTGGGAGGCATTTCTCGGGGAAAATATCATCTGTGCTGATCCTGGATTGCTCTCGTGATTTCTCTTTCCTGATGAGGAGATGAAGAAGGAAACAACATTCCATCGGAGGCAACACTCATAGGAATGATGGCTTTTGCTGTAAAAAGAGCTCTAAATGAGAATCCTAGCCTACATGGCGCTTGATTGATCTAGATATATCTATGAACATGATGTTTCATTTCGGGTAGGTTTTACGCGAAACCCAACAACCTCTTTAACCAACATCTATTCGACGTTTTACCTGACAACAAAATCATTTTTAAATGCTTTTTTTCTTCAAAAATATACATTTATCTGCTTCTAAAGTTATGCGCTATGTAAAGTCAGGTGGTTGGAGAGGTGAGTGGAGATAAGAGCTGATCCAGGATTTTTTTCTCTGACAGGACTGACGGTCTTCTCGTATTTGGAATTGAACGCAACAATGACTCTACGAAATGTACTTCTAAATTTAATATAAAAGTTATTAATATGTATATATTTAAACCTTTTACATGGAAATATAAATTTTATTAATGTTTGTACTAAAAATCTCGTCTACCTTTTGAGCAACTGGTAGGGGACACGTGCCCCCGTACCCCCCCCCCTAAATCCGCCTATGAGTGGAGAGTTGCGTCAAACGAATCTCAGGATCGTTGAATAGTGATAATGATAAAGGTTTGATTTTCTGGAACGGGCAATTAAGAAATGCATCCGTGAAATTTAAGTTGCTTCGTATTTTTTGTGTTTAATAGAAATGTAAATTTTTTAATGCCAAATAAATTATGCTCAGGGAATACTGCATAAAGTAATCCCTTTTAGCTATAAATTCGTTTGATCGATTTATAATTGGGTTTTATTAAGAGACATCAACACTTTAAATGTAAATTTGCAATTATTCATTGCAAATTTACATTACAAATATTCATTACAAATTTACAAATACTGCGATACAAGTGCCAACATTGTCTTGTTCCACGGTTTTGTGTATGATACCTACCATAGGCCTTCATCCAACATCCATCCATCCAAACCTCACCCATTCCCTACCTTTCCTTCCGCCCAACCTCCCTCCTGCAATTATGGAAATCATTATACTCTCAAACGTCAATAACTATCCTGTTCGGATGACTTTTTGAACCGTCAAGGTTGAGCCGCGACACTATTGGAGGTGCCACTAAACTGTCGGTTTTCGTTTGTTTTTCATTTTTGACGGTCACGAACATTACACCGCCGAGGATTGCCAAGTTGACCTCTGAATGTGTTGTCTCTCTCCGCGCATTTAAATTGGTTTACAAAAACGCCACTCGCGTCACTGATGGGCACAGCGATCCAAATATCACGTATAAATAAGCTATGATCAGGGTCTATTACCAAATTTAATATCCATAATGTGGACTATAAAGTTCATAACTTCCTCGCAATTGCAAAATTCCATGCTGCAAAATATTGGTTAGCTCTGTCCTAATCGTCTTTCTCAATCCATCATTAAAGAATTTAACTTCATTCCTTAATTGTAATATCTGCATCTACTTAATACCCCGCAAGCCGCGTAAAAAGCGTGTGGCAGGGGGTGTTAGGACACAAGCCGTTTACAGCTAAAAAAAATGAAGTGCTCTAACGAAGTTGAGGCCAGCGTTTATTAAAGTCCTTTATGGTTCGGGGGGAAAATGAATTCCCATATCTATTCGTTCGGAAAATATCTCTCTTAATTTATCGCTTCTATGGGACCTGGAAATATAGTGTGGCTCTAATATTATATTTTCTGTGTCGCTCTTAAAGATATCCATTCTCAATTGTTCAAGCAATCTAAGCCTAGCGCGCAGCCTCCGAGTCTGCAATGGCTCCCAGCCTAATTCGCCTAACATCTGGGTAACACTGTCTGTACGCCCGTAGTCGTTTTTGACGAAACGCGCAGCCTTCCTTTGTATTTTATTCAGTTCGCAGATTACGTCTTTCTGCACCAGATCCCATACGCTCGCTGCATATTCAAGGTGCGGTCGGACGAGAGCGAAATAGCACCTTTCTTTTACTTTCTCATCCGAAAATCTTCCCACAATACGCTTGATGAATCCTAATTTCTTCAGGTCTATGCCGCAAATATTCTTTATATGTGTTCCCCACATGAGGTTCGAGGTTATTGTAACTTCCAGGTACTTCACTTCTGTCTGTTGCCTTTATGTTAATACCATCCACTGCATAAACATGGTTAGAGTTGGACGAATTCCGCAAGAAATGTACCGCCATGCATTTGCTCAAATTAAGTTCGTCCCCACTCTTGGCTCTTCAAATGAACGTTGTTTAAGTCAGATGATAAAATTTCATAGAGTGATCACTAATTTCGCGAAATATGACAGCGTCGTCAGCAAATAAACGTATTTCACTGCTAAATATCCTGAATGCTCTGAAGACCTCTAGGGTTGTAGAAACTCCATGCCAAACTCCGCGATTCGTTGGAACGAAGTTCAAGGATTTAGGAAATCGATGCATTGACCCGTGAAAAGGCGAGTGAGCGGCCCATCGCTTCGCAGGCACGCGCCGAGACTCTCGGCGCAGCGCTGCGCAGGAGCACGCGGAATAATTTATGCGCCCACTCAAGTATGCACCGAGTAGTGCATATTTTTCATCGCTCCTCATTTAATTTGCACGCCACGGGAAATAATGCAGAATATTCGCTAAAATGTAATAAAAAAAACGAAAGCCCGACTCCGCCAGGATTTTACTTTCGCGCGCGCGCGGGGCATTTGTGAAGTGGATATTCTGCTCTTTCCATCCCTTTCCGAGAGGGAGAAGCGAAATACGCGAGTTTTCACGAAAGAAATAAAATCGGTTCGTTTTTTTTTAATATTTTCAGTCGCACCGAGATTTTCGTTGGTGCAGCAATCGTGTGCGCCGATGTACTCTCCGGAGCGTGTGTTCATATGTTCCGTTTGCGAATTAATGTATAAAAAAGAGGGAAAAAATGCGGTCATTTTGAGCCGGAAAGTCACCTCTATGTCATCGGGATCAAAGATGACTTCGTTTTATCGCGTAATTTTTGTCAATATTGTCGCATGTCGATTTTGTGAGGAACGGGTCGGGACTCTCTGTATAAAAGCCGAGTTTAATTCTGATTAGCATTCTTCTGAACAGATGATCTGGTATTGAATAAAATGACGAGATTTGTGTTTTTTTTTTAAACTCTCGTGACTCGAGACTAACCGCTGCCCTGCATGGACGTGTACGTTAGTATAGAATGTATTCAGCAGTCGGTGAATAATTTTAAAATTCAAACCCAATGCGTACGCAAGATCATTCGGGTTGTAATGGCTCTATTTTGAGAGAATTTTTTAAATCAATATGGGGGTATTACGTGTGTATTTTAAATAAGGTAGATAACTCGTTGATTCCAAGTTAATTTTTTTTAGCCTTTCATGAGCTAGAGGCGTAAATGGTCAGCCGTCTCTGGTGTTCTATTGAAATTGCTGGGTCTAAAGGCAGATTTTTACTCAGTTTCTATGGAGATCATTCTGACTATTTAGCTCAAAAATCACGTTTTCCCATACTGCATCCCAATTAAATTCTCCTGCTCGTCAGATGTTGATAAAATTATGGTTAGGTAATCCCTATTCCTCGTCAACTTCTTTGTGTACATTTTAATGTTGTTCCTTTTACTACATTGTTTTTGCTTCCATTTTTTTGTATTACAGAACGAGTGCACATACGATTCTGTACCTCGGGAGTAAAATATAGTATGTCCGTTTTTCTAACTGTTCAGGATACCAGTTTTAAGCTTTTTAAAAAATTGACCAGTGGTTGCTAGAAGGTTAGGTTACTATACAAATAACATTATGATATAAAAATTTCGTAAACTCGTAAACTGAACCTTCTAGTAATCACTGGTTAAATGTTTTAAAAAATCTTAAAACTGCTCCACTGAAAAATAAGGAAAACGGACATAGTATCCTTTACCTCTGATGTAAAAAAATATTTTCCTGAAATATATCTCGATTTTAAACTCTGTAACTCTTCCCTTTTATAGGAAATTATTGTAAATCTTGAAAATTTGGTAAAATTGCGAGAAATATTTTCTGAAAAAACGTAATGCTGAATATATTTATTCGAAATATCACTCCTCGCCTGATGAGTTACAAATATGTTTATTTGGAATTTTAGACCTTCAAATTTGGTCCAATTAAAGCGTGATTAGCTACAAATACGTTCATGCTTTTGAGTGTTGTGATTGCATAGTTTCATTCCAGCATATGCGTACTTTTCATATGAATATTTTCCCAATTTTTCAACGAAAAAATATAATTTTTTCTTCTCAATTTGGGATCTCTTACAATCCGTTTCGGAAGAATAAATTTCCATTCAATTTTAAACGGTCAGAGGGGGGAAACTAATTAGCCATAAATCCATGATTTACTGACTAAATCCTCGATTTCGACTTAATTGTCCTGAAGCTTAATTAATCCAATAATGAATGATTCAATGAAAAACCATGAGTTTGTCATTCCATTAGAATGCAATTTTGGACCGTGGCAAAAATATACATAAATATTGATTCGGGTGTATAATGCCCACGAATGAATTGCGCCGAAAATACACAGGGTGAGCATAAAGCCTTGCCCTGATTATAAACATTTATCACATAACAACTGTTTAACGTAATAGTTTAATTTGATATTGTTACATAAGTCACTGTTACTACCTAGTTTTTTTATGACCACTTACGTCTATAAATTTCAACATGTGCTCCCTTGGTAGCTCTGAGAATGTCGAAGCGGTATTACAGTTCCCGCCAGGTGTAATGTAGCAAGTGTTCTGTCACAGTACCAACAGCAGCCCGTATCCTAGCTTTTTGTCGACGTCAGCAACTGGTGTAGTGAAGACTCGACTCGGTCCTTGATGTGATAGCCCCAGAAAATAGTTATTATGCAACGGTTATTCTGTTATGTAAACGATTATTTGGTTATTTGACATAATCATTTAAATTGAAACGGCTTCATCAAGGACAGAGTCTTCACCACACCAGTTGTTGACGTCGACGAACTGAAGACTAGTATACAAGCCACTGTGACAGAGCATATGTTACAAAACATCTGGGGGGAACTGGAATACCGCTTCGATATTCTCCGAGCTATCAAGGGGGCACACGTTGAAGTTTTCTGACGTAAGTGGTCGTATAAAAAAACTAGTAACACTGACCTATGTAACAGCATCAAATTTAATATATTATGTCAAACTGTTATTCTGCAATATTTTTTTTAATCTAGGCAAGATCTCATGCTCACCCTGTGCCGTCGATTTTCATAACGTTTTCAAACGTCTTCCCCTCTTTTCCCCAGTTAATGAATTTGCCACTTGAAACCTCATCGAAGGGCCATTTTTCGTCACTTCAGCCTTTCGGATTATCGACCCTCTCCGTAATTAAAACTCATAACTTCGATCCCTCAGTCAATATTAGCCCCGGATGGAAAAGTCTCGTGGAAACTTACGGCCCCGTCGGAATAACGAGAAAGAATGTCCCGAAGAGATCGGATCCGAGGGCCCTGGAGTGGGGCATGGATTGCTTTCTTTCAGCGAGGGCGTGGGGTCGATGGGCAGCGATTCGTGTAGTTTACGACCGAATTGAAAAGTGGAGGAGCAGGCGTCTCTGTATGGCCGTTGTGAAAAGTTAATGAAATGGAGGTCAATCGTGGAAGCGAGAAATCTTGTCAGCTGATTTACGTGAGATAGTACTAATTGACATGTGTGAGTAAGTCCGACGAAAGGACTGGTATGTGCTCAAGTACCTAATCACATTGAAATAAAGATCATATTGTTGATTCAGTGCCTTGAAGTATAAGTCGAGAAATAAACTCCAAGATACTGAATCACCAGAAAACATTGCGATCAAGAGTAGAAAAATGCTCAATTTATAGAGATTATATTTGCAGGATAACCATATCCGAGAATGGATTTGAAATTGTGTGGTTGCCAGAGTTTCTAATTCTTCAAATCTTGATGGAATCCATTCTTCTTTTCTTCCACAATTATACTTTACACTTATCACTTTTACCTAACTTAGCGTATTAATTAAAATTGGAAATTTTTTCTTTGATTTTACTTTGGATTACTCAAACAATCATCCTATTAGTTTGAAGGAACCGGTCGGTAAAGCGGTCATTATGGAACATTGCATAAAAATTATAATGCGATGCAATAAAATGTGATTTATTCAAAGCATGTGTAGAATAAGTGGATGTTCTTGATATTAAGCTGGCGGTATTTCCTCTGTATTTTAATCCATAGGTATGGAATTTGGTTAGGTAATCTATTTATTACGTGTTTCACATTCATAGAGATTTGAAAATTATGATTCCTATATACGTAGTTTAAAAAGACAAGTAAGAGAAGAAACATTTGAGGCCTCAAACACCAAAATTTTACACGATAAGACTGTATTCAAATGTTCTCATTTCATATCTACTGTTTTAAAATCTGACTTCTTCCGTGCCAATCCTCCCTCCCCCCCCCCCCCCCCCATTTACCTTATCACCACCTGACCTTCTACCCGCCTCTCCCCCCCTAGCTTTTATACTTTTGTTTTTACCATCCCTCCAACCTGCCACACCCCCTTCCTCATTTGGTTCCCCCCTCCCTCATACATTTGTTGGATATATAAGGCTGGACATTGTACTCACTCGTTCTGTTTGCTTGATAATGACGCTATAGCCGTTGAAACTAGTCGATAGAAAATTAAATTTTGTGGAACTGTACTTGGTTTTTGATTGACAATTAACATATCACCGTTCCACCAAGTAATGCCCAAATCAGTTGACTTCAGGTGTGAATTAGTCGATTTTTTGTTCCATTGAATGTTGTTGGCCCTTTGATGCATACAAATGTTTGGCTAATGGAGTTTATTTAGAAATTTTAGTCGCTATAAATGGATGTGGATGGAAATAATTATTCCTTCCTGGGCTTGGTATGCTCAAAATAGCCTCTATACTTAATCGCTCGATACACCAGCCAAAGCACCAGTAATAATATTCCATTGAAGATCCGCAAACTTTGCATCGCGGTGCACCAAAAGTGGAATTTCCTAAGGAAAATGATTTGACGAGTCGAGGGCAGGAGTTGCAATAGGAGGGCAATTGTCGGAGAGTTTCACAGACACCTAAAAATCGGATTAATTACGGTGTTGCGTTGCGCCGGAATCGTTGTTAGCCGGCTCGTAAATGTCGAGATACATGTCGAACATTTCCGATTTCAAAAAAGACTGTGGATCCGTGTATTTGTTTTCCTCGTTTGCGATATTTGCTCAGTTTCTTTTTTCCTTTCGCCTCTGCTGTCGAGTCCACGCGTGAAATCAACAAAACGACGGAAAATGGGAATTCCAGAGGAATTGACGCGTTGCTGATGGGCGAGGTGTCCGGAAAAGGAGGAAAGGGCGAGCATAAAACGATTCCCCTTTGTTCTCGTGCCTTTTTCGCCTTTATAAGGTTGAATGAAATGAAATGCATCGGATAGCTGTCTTTTGGCCCGTGGGTATCTGGTTATTCCGTTTTTACATTAATCCTGAAATATGTTCTCATTTTGTGTTGGTCACGCTGCTGAGATTGGCACTTGAAATTTGTTTCAGAAACTTGGATTTATCTGGCTCTCTCCGATTTTAATGACTTTGCTTCATCTTCCAGAAATGTCGTTACAGTACAGTTTGGCCATAAAAAGAGAACATAGTTAATTTATGAGTTAAAAAAAGGTAGATTCTTACTTTGTGAAGCTAAAGGAAGGAGTGCAATCAGAGATGTGAGATTGTGTGAAATTCAGATTAGCAATTCGGCTCTTATGTTACCTTTCAAAGTTGATTAGATTTTCTTTTTTCTCTTGTCTTGACCTCTTTTAATTAATGATCAAAAATTCCTGGGGTACCTTGCTTTCCTATACTATCTTACCTATATTTTCAAGTTAACGATAATTACTAACGCTGAACGTAAAATTACTTAGGATTATAATTGAGGTGATACGCGAAGGGGTAAAATTGATTTTTTTTTAAATCAGAGTTAGGTACAGAAATTAGGTATAGGAAACAAACGAGATCATATATATACTTAGTAGTGCATTTAATTTTCCATTCGATGTCAGCACAGATCAGAAACTCGTTTGTATCCCTAGGTAACCAAGTCTTTGTATATTCTTATATCAATTTCTCTACCTAACGTGGTGTAGACAAAAATCACCTTCAACCCTTGGCTTCCCAACCCAGCGATTGCATTAGAGTTTTGCACGGCGGTAATTTCTTTTTATCGGCTGGAGTTCCTGCAGAATAAATGTGAGAAGGAATCTTCAAATATTCCCTCTCTTTCTTAATTTTAGTCATCGTCCGTAGAAGTGACCTTTCTCTTGTTTTTTTGTTCATTCAACTTCTCCGTAATATCGCCGTTGGCTGAGACATCGTACAATGGTGACGAACCCCCTTATATTTTAGCAAACTTTGAATGCAGTTCGTGAATCGCGCCCCAGATTCCCCCACAGTATCATTCTTTCATTCAGGAAACGGCTGATGCCCTTTAATAAATGTCCGATCATGTAGTGTATACGCCTTGGGTGAACATATTGAAGACTGCCAAGTCCTGCGGCCTGCCCATATCGAGCAGGCGCCTTAATGATAACAGTTTTAACACCGGCCAACTTCTCTTAAAGTTTAAAAGATGGAGCACATTGAGTACCTACCCTCGAGAAAACTTAGCCCTTCTGAGTTTCCGGAAGGGAACTTCTCCCATCTTTTACGGCGTCTTGGAAGTAAGGCCGAAAACACGCAGACCGGTCGCTAGTTAGCTGAAACTCAACCTCACGCTTCCATTCCGATGATTTTTTAAACCCATTTTTTCGCTCCACTTCCCTCAGAAATATCTCGGGTGTTCATCAATAGTCCCTTTTCCGTAGTCGATAAGTAGAGTTATAAGTTTTTGACTCTTTCGGTCGGCAGATGTCCCTGAGCACATGTGGAGTCTGCCTTCTCCTTTCGCCCCTTCACAGACGATAATGTAGAACTGAGCCGTGAAGGAAGCTATCAAGCCGTAATGGCCTCCTCAGAACGATGTGGTAGTGGAGATTAGTTTGAATGTGTAGGCTTAAAGCAGTCTTGTTCTTAGGTTTATGTTCCGAAAGGTTATACCAGAATCTGGTCTTCATCGTCCAGCATATCCAAAAGTTTTAATCGTTACATTGTGTTTATGCTCTAAACGCATACGAGAAACGAAGTCTGGTACAACTTGATGGGAATATAGAATCAGAACATTAAGATAATCTCCGTAGTTCTGCACAGTTTTTAACTTTTCTGTGAGTTCTTCTTTGAATGCATTATTTATCAGTGTCGTATATCATCCACAGGGCGCATAATATGATATTAATGACAAGAAAGTTAGAAGTCCACGAGATTAAGCCAGATACAACTCTCTAAACGTCTAATATTTAATGTTTAGGGGACGCAACTCTCACGCTCAATTTTTTTCTTCGAGACTTATTTATCGTTTAGAACGTAAGTTGTTGAAAATTTCGGGGTGTATAAAGTTGGCCCTTGTCAATATTTGCATGTAGCTCAAATTCGAAAATGTACACCCGGCATTTTCTCAAGTGTAAACATTTATATATTTTATATGCTGGAAAATGTCGAAGAATTTCCATTTTATATACCATGAAAATTTCAAGATAATACCTTTGTTTAATTGCAAAACAAGACAAAATATGACAATTTTAGAGGGAGTAATATCATATTTCGTACTATAAAAAACTGAAAACTCACGTGTACAACAATTGAGGGGTGAGAAGCGAAGGGGTACAAGTAATTTCTTTTTGTAATCAGTGTTGGGTACAGAAATTAGGTAAAGAAAACAAACGAGATCAACTATGTCAGCGTAGAACTGAGACACACTCGTATCCCTTGGCCACCAAATTTTTGTATATTATTTCATCAATCTCTGTACCTAACTCTGTTTAGAAAGAAATACACTGGTACCCCTTGGCTCCTCAGGCCCTCAATTCATGTTCGAATGAAAATTGCATTATGGTATGGACTCCCGGCGTTTCCTTGGGGCACTTCAATTCCAAATTTGATATTATTTTTTCTGCCTAATATCATCTCTTTTTGGTGATAAACGGTCTGCCTCTCTCAAAGCTATAGGCTAAAAAGTTCATCACGAAGCAAAATATTTATTATTTTACAATGGATATCCTTTCCATTTCAAAATTATGCCGGTAGTACCTCATTTTAAGGAAGTGGATTATAAGAAAACGGTCGTGACATATTAAATGTTGTGAGAAATTACAAACTATGTTACGTTATTTCACTTAAATTTACAATGTATTTCCTCGGCTCTTTTCTTAGCGTTATTCCATCTTATTGTCAATGCCACCTCTGAAATCACAACAGCAAAATAGGAGATGAAAAGTTCAAGTGCCCATTTTGCTTGACCGAACACTTAGTACTTCGTCGGTGAGCCCCCTACTTTGTCGTAGAAGTGAATCGTTATATTTTTTATGCAGCGAGTTAATCGCTTGGCGTCCCCTGAGGTATCTACCGTGTTGCTTTCCGGTGTCCAGTATTCGCCATGACTCGATTGTCTGACCAGGCAGCAGTCAGATTTCATTAATGGCATCCATCCCAATCAGCCTCCGATTGTGAATCGCGGAGGAGTAATGAATAGTGTACGACGCGACGCTCAGCGGTACGAAACGGAATGATTCACTGCGTTGGACGACCTCACTAAATAAATATTTTCTCCGGAGAAATTGCCCGTGTTGTGACGTTTTCGCGATTTCGAATTCTTTCAATGTTTGATTGATTGATTTACGTTCCCCGTACAGGAACCTCGTGATGCCCCCTGAGTGACACGCCACAAATGCCAGTTTTCCGCAAGCATCGCCCACTTGCCTACCGCAAATCCAAGCCATTTTTCCTAAGGAATTAAAATCCTCAAAGCCAATTAAATGGGAATGAAATCTTCTTTATCCATGCATCAATCATCACAATCTGTCATAACACCGAGTCCTGAATTTTGTTTGATTGTAAGGAATACCTAGCATTATTTTGAGAAACTTTTACTTTCTATCGATTTATACTTCCCCTCTGCATAGGAAATTTCTTCTAATAATTATTCTACCATGACAATGTGGTGGCTGTGAATTCCCTTCAAATATCTAACCGATATATTTTCGCGAAATAACTTATACGTGTATAGAATTCCACTTACCTCAAATCCACGTATTTTCCAAATGAAGTAAAATCTTATTAAGTTTTAAGTATAAGACAGTTAAATGGGGACGAATACTTCTTTAACATTGTATCAGCCATCATAATTTGTCAAAATACCGAGGATGATTTCCCTGATTTATTATTTTATCGTAAAAAATAACCTGCATTTTTTCAGGAAATATAGCTTTCAACCGATTTATACTCCTCACTTCTTATGACAGTACTCTTAAGTAATTATTCTAATGTGCTACATATTAGGTCGTGGTGCGAATTCTCTTCAAATATTTAACTGAGCGAAATACTTCTCGAAATAACTTAAATGAGTATATAATTCCGCGATCCTTACCTCAAATCCATGATATTTTCCAAAGGAAGTAAAATAATCAAAGTTCCCAATTGAATGGGAACAAAATCCTCTTTACTCTTGTATCAATCATCATAATCTGTCAAAATACGGAGTGTGAAATTCCTGATTTATTATTTGATTGTGAGGGATACATAGTATATCTTTCAGAAAATGTTACTTTCTAACGATTTCTACTTCCTCTCTTCTTATGGCAAAGCTCTTTATAATAATTCCACTCTGCCATTTATATGGCCCTGGTTGCGGATTCTCTTCAAATATCTAAATTAGTGATGCGATTTCTTGGTATAACTTATAACGTTCCGCTGGAGACAGTGGAGCTATTAGTAAGATAGCTTCAGCCTTGAGTCTTTATACTATATTGAATATTCTTTGTGTATACTCGAGGAGGAAACGTAGTAGCCTAGTGTAAATGGCGCTTAGCTGCTTATCGGAGGATCAAGGGTTCACATCCCGAGGGAAACCTTCGGAAATCCCTTAAAATATCATCGAAGTGCGAAGTGGCCTAGGAAAAGGAACCGGCCCCCTGCCCTGAATTTAAAATATTAACTCATCTGTGGCTTAGCTAGAGGTGAGCTCTACCATCACCCATCCAAATCCGCCTTCGGGTTGAAGCAATGATTGATGTGCGTTTAGGTTGGCACAGGCGATAATGCAGAAAACCCAACGCACAGGTAACATTTTCTCTCAATTTATATAAAATTGTGGCTTATCTCAATTTTTGTTCGAGTTGTCTCCCATGAAAGGGTCCCCGGTCCCTGGGAGATGAGAGGAAATTCTGGGGGCGTCGGCGACAGCCTATTTTCCCCCAAGACGACATCATTAGGTCTCGAAAACCCCCATGCTCCCAACAAACATCTTCCCGCCTTTTCTTCCCGCCATCCTCACCGTGGCGGCGTGCGTGAGGGATGTGGGAGACGTGCCGGGACTAACTTTTCCTTCGGCACGAACCACGGGCACGGCCGAACACGTTTCGTCTGGCAGGCGACGAAGGTGAGGTCACAAAAATGTCTTTGTCTCCTTGCTAAGATTGCGCTAGTGATGCGGAAACGAACGCCTTTTTCGTCCCCCGGTCGATACGAGGAAGCGGCTTTTCGGTGACAGGTAATATTACGATAGCTCCTTTTGTCTCGGTAGAAATCTCTGGTATCGCAATGGATTTTACCAAATTTCTGATTTGCAGGTAGCTAGGAAGCAAGCTCAACACATTTTAGGTACTTATCGTTTTCATCCTTATACCTTTAAATATCCTGAGTAATAAAGGCTTCTTAATTATTCTGCAAACTTTTAATCATATCAATTCATGTTTTGAGGTTTAGTAGGTTGTAGATGATACGATAGGAATAAATTATTTTTCTTCTCTCCCAATTTAAGAGATTGTATTTTCGCATCCCTGGAGGCAAAATTATGTTTTAAAAATAATTCAGTTATGATGAAAACAAAAGTTATCATCATTCTTAATATAAATTAAAATATTCCAACAATCTCCAGTCTTACAAGGAGAATTGCAGACTGCCATAATTCACCAAATTTCATGATTTTTTAAAAGCATTTATATATTTTTCTCGTGCAATGTGATTAAATAACGAATATTTTAAGAGATATGATTTTCCTTGGAAAACTTGTCATTAAATAGCTGAAAGGGTTTTGGAATGCTTAAAGGATTATTTCGTTACAGTTCGAAATTATGTCGAAGAGAATCGATTCGACTATTTCTATTTCAAGATAACATTACTTCATAACAGTAACAGTACTTCTTTTTTTTTTTTTTTTTTTTTTTTTGCTGTAAACGGCTGGTGTCCTAACACGCCTTTTAGGCGGCTTGCGGGGTATTATATAGATGTAGATGAAGATAAAAATCTTTGATTCCCATAGCACAACAGTGAACACGCGTGGTTCGATTTCGATTCGATTTCGACTGAAATGCCTCGAGTTTGACCTCCTCCTTTTGCTCGAAGCGCTCATGTCAGAAAGTTTAGGGAGGACGTTGAACTTTATCCTTCTTAAGTCTTCAAATGTTCTTTTCATTACTCTGTTGCTCAGAAGACCTCTCGTAATTGCGCTTTCAGAAAACAAGTAAAGGAAATGTCTCGTATCTGAATATGTTCTTTAAGGATTCTGGTAATAGTGAAGATTCTTTTTGTTTTATTTTTGAGTATACAAACATTTCTATGCTGGAAATGAGTTGAGAATATTTTTAATTTTTTCCATTAAACACGACGGCGTAGAACTAGACGCATGAAAGGAATCTTGTTTCCCCCACCTCCTCAGGTTGTATCGCCGTCGCGTTAATGATGCTTGCCGCGGAAAAGTTGGCGTTGCGAAGCAAGGGCTTCGAAAATTAAAATACGAGGAAATATGAAACTAAGATTTTTCAAGATATCTCTAAGAAATTCAGTCTCCATTTTTATTTCCTGCGAGTGAGAATTACCTTCTTCTGTAATCTCTGCCTCGTACTCCGCTTCTAGAAATATTGCTTGAAGAATAAGGTTTTTTATGCGAGCATATTTATGTATGCTTATTCCCTCACCTTTGCATCTACCTATACTGCCGCTATGGGCGTGTGGCGGCAGGTGTTCGGTCACCAGCCGTAAAACTGGGAGAGAATACTAATTATTTAAGTACGCTTCGTGAGAGATTTGATCGCATGACTTCGAACAAGCATTTATTTAAGTACCTTATTTTTTGATAAAAACGAATTCGTCCACTTACTAAGTACCTTATTTTTTGAGAACAACGAATTCATATAATTACTACTTCTACATACATTTACCCTTTATTAGCTCCTCAAGATGGATTCGGGCTTCCTCTGTAAAGTATCCATCCACGCAAAAAGAACGCTCTTACGGGGAATTGGATTGAGATGGTGTCTGGAATGTTTGCTTCCCACCCCGTGGGCTCGGGTTCAAATCACGGATGCGGCAGAGAATTTCGAGTGACTACCTGATCCCGGCTTGATTGCTATGTGGAGGGCACTTCAAGTACAGCACTGCGGCCGTCGTCGGAGGGAAAGTTAAGCCGCGGTCCCATTAACGAATTTCGTTGAGAACAGGCCAATGACGACGTCGAGTTTCTCTTCACCCTTAATTCGCTCATGGCGCAAATGAACTAAGCTCTCAATCGCCTCCTCCGATTACTAACATCATCATCTCTGGTGAAAAATTCTAAGATTGGTTTGACGCTGCTCTTCACTCAACTATCCTATCAGCTAATCTTTCTATATATTTACATATTTCTTCTCTTTCTCATCTTTCTTTACCTGTTCTGTATATTTTGTTCGAGGTCGTCCTTTTCCGCCCGTGCCATCATGTCTCTAGATATGACCTATAAGGTTGTTCCGTCGTCTTATTAAGGTTTTCTTGAGACTCTTCTCCTGATCTTCTCACGGCTTCCAGGACTGACTCGGTCGATCCATTTGATCCTCGTCATTCATCGGTATCACCCAAATACCATACCATCCCTTTAAAAAGATAAGTGTATTCGAATTATAAATAAAGATATGTTGCACTGCCCACTAATGTACTTAACAGCTCAGAACAAATCTACATCAGGTGCAGTGCCTGATGATGATTTAAAATCAATCGAAACATGTGTTTTGAGGTAATAATAAAATTAGTGGACGGTACGATATCTATTTATGTTATTAGATATGCTGTTCCACGATATAGTAGAAATTTGACTTAATTAGTGTATTCGTATGAAAAGGCAACCTTTATCCGCTCTTCCCTCTCTCTCAGTTTCCTCTTGAAAACGTTAAGTCCATTCTGGGACTACATATATCGACGCTTTGCTTTCCAACTCTAGGGAAGTCCTATTCCTCTTTCTTTACCACCCACTCCTCACCCTCTCACCCACCCACAATCTCCTCCCCTCTCCTCGTCTCTCAACCGCCCGATCCGTTCCCAGCCAAGACGGTAGTTTTATCTCCCCCTCTCGATCTCCATCCCATCTTGTGCAGGGAGCGGAAAAGGGACGCCAGGGTTCCGATTGGTCACAGTTGTATCGGCCGCAATATAGCCCTTTCCCCCCCCCCCGGTGTTGCTTCTGCGGTCGTCTCCCACTTCCCCTTATCGTCTCATATCTTATTTCGCCCTCTCTCTCTCTCGCTGTGGTTCTGAATCATCTTTTGTCTTTCTCTCCCCCCATTTTCTCCCCCTCTCTCTCCAAGGATGTTGTTTCCACCTTCTCCCTTCGCGCGAAGATTAAAGATAAATAAATTTTCTCTCTCTCCCTCCCTCCGACGCATGGGTTAGCCAAGTTCTGCGGCCTTGTGTGCGTGTACGCCCGTGATAATTCTCATCTTCTTCCCTTCCATGGATTCATGGCTACGATTCATTCCTCTCTCTCTCTCGTATGGATTTCTTTATTTCTTTTCTCTCCCTCGTGTTTTCGGTTCCTTGCAACTTGAAAGGGAATAAGATTTATCGCCTCGCCCGGAAGGGCGCGGTGGGTCGACGTCTGTTGCGTCTTCGTGAATGGATCTGTTGGATTTTTATTTCCAGAGGTCTCTTCAGAGTGTGTTGATTGAGTCCCGATCACCGCGACTTAACACAGCGTAACTTGAATTATTGTGACTCAGACCAATTGATGAAATATATTCTACTTTTAGCTACTTGAACCGAGCATCAATCGTGGAATCAGTTTTAGATGACTTTGGATAGGGAGAGATCATCATCACTGGTCAACAATCCTAGGATTGGTTTGACGCAGCTCTCCACTCAGTTCTCCTATCAGCTAATCTTTTCACACCTACATATTTCTTCTCTTTCACATCCTTCTTTACTTGTTCCATATATTTTTTTCGAGGTCTTCCTTTTCTGTCCTTGCCTTCCACTTGTCCCTCGACGATTGCCTTTACACGACGTTATCTTTGCGTCATATATCGAGTCCATGGAATAGCACCGTTATATTGTCTTTCTTTTTTCCGCTAAATTCAAATGTCCCATGGTTCTAGTCGTTTTTACCAACTCTTGAATAGATCTGTTGAATTTTTTTTCCAGAGGTCCCCCCAGAGTGTGTTGATTAAGTCTCTTTCACCACGACTTTATATTGCGTAACTTGAATTATTGTGACTCAGACCGTTAGGTGAAATATTCTGCTATTAGCTACTTAAACCGAGCATCAATCGTGAAATCAGTTTCAGATGACTTTTTCTCGACTCTTTTTTTAGTTGTCACTATTCCTGGTCCCATGGATGACCCGAGGTTCAAGAACTCTTCTATGAACCTCTTTATGATCTTATGAGGTGAGATTGATGAAGAAATTTGAAAATCCAAAGTTAGATTATGAGAATATCCGTGCCGATTCTAGAGTACTAAAAGTAGATGGGTATTGAAGTTTGTGATTGCGTGAATATTTGTCGAGAGAAAATTTATCTCACTGACTGAACTGGACTAAAATATGAGGTGAGCTTTTTGCGAATTCGGCTTGTTACTGCATCGAAGCCTGAATGAGATAAATCAAGTTTCTCCGACTAATCAGCTAGTTACGACTCTGTATAAAATTAAATAAGTGCAGGCCAAAATATTATCGAAACTAGAATTTTGCCAATAATTAATCTGTATTTATGCGGCGATCATATTTTCGGTCTTTCGAGTAATACGCTTGGCTATGTGATAATAATGTTATCATTCAAGCGCCGCATTTTTCACCCGTGATTTACCCAAAGCATTTACGAAGGATGGTAATCACGCAATCGTGCCAATGCTGCTCTAACTAGAAAGTAAAACTCCGAATTATTTATTTGTAGTGAAAGAAATGTGTAATCCTCGCATGTAACGAGATAATTTGTTCATCGAAATAAGGCTAACTTTCTGCTTGCCTAGGTGGAAGAAACACGAACTAATGCTTGTGCTGGAAACAAAATAGTATTGCTTTTTTTGGAGATCCGTGTGAAAGTTGTTCACTCTCTTATTGTGATTCGGGGTAATATTAGAACAAATCGTTACACAATTCTTTCAGGAGAAAACGTGTGTTTGCTGTGATGCTCTACACTGTCAAATTGAAAATTCAGTCATTTTCCTCCGATAACGACGTGTGAACTGTCGTGGGGGGATTTTTCGAATTATTCCTCGCTCGTGTTTGCCTTTCTCCTTTCCTAATTCGTTTCGATTGTTGTTGTTGTTGCTGTTTGATCCCTGTTCCCTGGCTCAGTCGCGGTCGGTTTCTCCTCTTTGAATCGGACCTTATCGGTTTGCATTTTGCGCCCTTTTGTATGCATGTACTATGTACATCGACGTGTCCGGCGGCGAAAGAGAACAAAAAAAAACAAAAGATGGACAATATAACGCGGTCAGGTTCAGTCGGCATGCCCCAAGGCAATGGATTCGCCCGCCGAGCGGAAAACCCTCGTATTTACAGCTCTTGTTTGCTCTCGAAAATTGCATTTTGATTTCGCGTCTCTTTCTCTCTCTCTCTCTCTCCGCATTGCACCGGGGCGTTGGGGTCGGCCTAACCCTCGGGTGCAATCCTGGATGCATTATTATTTCAGCGGGGAGGAGGAGGATACGATTTCGAATTGGGGAAAACGAAGGTTGTCCCTTCCCTTCCCTTTGCCCTTCCAATTCCCCCCAGTCTGGTTCCGCCGATCCACTTCACGGTTCACGTCACGCTCCGAGCCCATCCGGGGCGCGTTCATAGATTTCAAGTTGAGGCGCGGAGTTGGGTGGGGCGTTCACCTCACACTTATTGTCTTAGAGTAATTGAAGCTTCTTTCAAGGCGTGGAGTGTTAATCCGCCCCACATGTACCTTTTCAATTTGTTCCAAGTAAAAGAACTCTTAATAGTTTCTGGCTGGATTAATCAGGCTTAATTAATTAGTTTAAATAAATAAAAGATCGCAGCACGTTTCCACAAAATTTTGTATAAATAAATTTGTTAAAAAAATTTTGTTAAAAATAATATTGTGGAAAAGTGCTAGGATCTTTTATTTATTTAAGTATGTCTAACTTCCACCAATTGAAGCCTGAATCTGTTGAACTCATTAATTAATTAGGCTATCTGGACACTGGCGTTTCACAAGTGGTTGAAATTTGGTATTGGTGACATTTTTTTCACGCAGACTGCTTGGAAAAGGAAGGTTCAACTGAGGTTCATTGTAAGAATTAAGTAAGTCGCCGTATTTAAAATAAAAAATAAAGTCTGGATAATTTTACGTTTTTTATGTTTAACATGTTACATAACGCCAGTATCCAGATATCCTAATTCAAGCATTAATTCGAGACTTAATTAAGGTGCAATTTTTTGACCTGATCTGTGTCGCTTTTCAATTTGTGCCACGCTAAATGAAATCTTAGCGCGAAGGCACTGTGCAAAACGTCGCAATCCATGAAGATTCCTGAGATAGACCTATGCTAGCAGTAATTCAAGACTACGCAAGGGTTCGTAATGTTGAATCTGCTTTGTAATTTTTTAAACTTGCGATTAACCATGTCAAAAATTAAGCCCTGAGTCCATAATATATCACACACCTTCAGAATTCATGCAGATTCTTCTGATTGACCTCTTATTTCGTTAATCATTTCTGCATATATCCCCTCCCAACGATATTCAAGCAACTTGAGATAAACCTAGCCAACCCAACTCCCCTAGATTTGAAGGAGAACACAGTTTCTTAAAACTTAGATAATTTAGTCACTATCTCCCTACAAACAAATTGATGCGAAACCGTACGATTTTATCGATGCATGGAAACCGTACGGTGTTATTGAGGGCGCAATGTATTGAAATATTTCGAGACAAGTTTTTATTAACCGAAGGCATTGGAAGGTAATGTTCTTCATAGTGAGCCAACAGTAATAAATTAATGGTTAATGTAAGTAATTCCTCATTCATCGTCACAAAAGGTGATGCTTTGTTTATCGGAAGAGTTAGGAAAACCCTTATTGACCTGCCCTTGACTTATTTTATTTAAATATGGTATATTACTTTCATTTTCCTAGCAGTGCCCGTGAAAAAATTCCACCATGACCAAGATTCAAACCCGAGTGTCAAACCTAGGACATCTTTTCTCATCCTCCGTATTGATATGTCCGAAAAAGTCTCAGGTTTGAAATATAAGTATGTTGCAAGAAAATTCTGGAATAGAGTCGTCTGTGCGTGTGATTTTCGCAATATTTTCTTGCTGCATCACTCATTTGCTATCTTTCACAGTGATTAGCGCCACAGGCGTGCGATGTGCGAATAATCTTGAATCAACGTCTTTTTGTGCAGACTTCCTGCATTGAGTGCACCGCAGGATTATTGGGGCAACAGTTTGATTTCAATTGCTTCTGAATATATGGTCTACGTCGAGAGAGACTATCGTCACCATCAAATATGTCGATTAATTGCTTCCACTCAGTCTCTTTTACGTGAAGGGATCACTTTAATCTGTATTATATTACACATCCTCGATATTGGATTACGTCTCTATTGCTTAGGATCACTTCGATTATTTCCTGTTTATGGTAAATTTAATCGAATTACCATCTCTTTCGTTACGAATGTAATGCTAATGACCTCTTCTGTTATTCAGAAAATGACATGTTTCAACTTGAAATGACAATCATTTAGGGATGTAGTCATTGGCTTCCTAAAATCTGTATCACGTGACGCATTTCCAGTGATGATGTATTGGACATCAAATATCTCTTCGTATCATTCATTTCGTGTTCCTACTTCGTGGGTTGCTTTTAGTGGCACTCATGCATCGATTAATTGTATTTATATGAGTTTAAAATGTTTCATTGACGATACCCAATATAAGATTTTTTTTCCTTATTGCTTTAATCATCATAACCGTTAGCCGGCCTCGGTGGCGGCGGGGATAAGTTCTCGCCTGCCAAACCGAAGGACGTGGGTTCGAGTCCCGCCTGGGTGGGTAGCTCCTACTCAGGGAAGGGTTGTATGTGATAGTCCTTGTTATATATCCGGGATATGGATATGTTATATCCCCGGTGTAAAAGGCCTTAAATGTGCTGTTTTTGGGGTAATAGAAATAAAAAAATAAAAATTATATAGCATATAGTATAGCTCCCATGTGAATTTTAGAATTTTAATCGCAATTCAATTCGTCGAATATAAATCCAGTGTGTCCAGCGATTTGCGCTCAAAATTTGTATTTTTCAAAACATGGCGTACGTTAGGCACAGTGGGTGGTCGTTGGGGGATATTTTTGGTGGAACAAAAGTTCACAACTGGATTGAATTCTTTGAATCGATCATCCACGATTCAATTTAAAGATCAATTTAATAACCGTGATTTATTCTCTCGCTCCTAATGTATGTGTAACGTCTGCATATCTTTTCATCAAATGGAGTAATGAAGTATTATTTCACGAGACTGGTCTGAAGATTGTCAAATAATCATATTGAGGCTGTATTTTGAACGAGATGCTGTAGAGTTCGCAGCGTGATTTGATAGTAATATGGAGTATTTTGTGAGTCATCCCTCTCACCGCCTAGAGCCTTGTTGTATCCGTGCAATATTTTATCGGCATCGCCGAAAAAAGTTTTCCAACTGCCTCAAACTCGGCGCATGATATGCCTCGTTATCGTACATTGCTGCTCCAAATGAAATATTGCACATTTGAGATGAGGTTGGAACGGAGAAGCGGCATGTAGTGAGTCTCCCCGTCCCACTTCAGAGTGCGATATCGAGTCAGCCTTGCAATTTCAGCTGTTTTTAGATTGAAGCATCGGTCTTATGTTTATTGCGGTCTCTCCGAACTCGGAATTGTTAAGTGGAATTTTGAAGGGATGATGTTTTATTTAACTGCAGCCCGTTTGTTGATGGTAGGCCTCTTGAAAAGTATTCTGAACTCATACTGAAAATCGTACTTTTGGCATCACTGGGAAAAAATTTCAGAAAATTGCCTTCTTATCCTTTTTGTATGAGTAGTTTTTCATCGTATGATTATCGCGGAATGCACAGTATCGCATTACTTAATTTATCTAGAGCGATCTCCCAAACTGTATTTCCGTGGAAGGGGTCACTGGAGTGGTTGTGGTGATTGAAAAAAATACTCATAATTAGTTGATTTTGCATTTATTTTCTTGTTTGCTATTTTGACATTTCTTTATTTTACCATTTGATAATTGGTTACGGTGGTGATATATCTAGTATTGAGGAGAGAAAAGACGCAGGAAACATCTTTGAAAACCGATTAAAATGCTACCGAAGTGGCAACGAAAATCAGTCTTGTATATGATGGCATTGGGCCTCCCCTTTCGTAGGAGATTGGATGTGACACATTTTTCCCTGTGATGAAACACTTAGTTCTCGGCTGGCCTTCATCTACTTTTCCGTATATGGGGTGCGGCGGGGTAGAAGTCCTAGACTGCTCAACCGAAGGTCGCGGGTTCGATTCCTGCGTGGGTCGGTTTCTCTTATCCAGGGTATGGATGTTCGTCTACGTTTAATTGTGTTAAATGTTATGAAAACTCTTATGTCAATGCCATGTAGCGCTGTTTTCGGCGGTGTGATAATAAATAACTTAAGTATACCGAGAATAGCCACCATCTTGTCCTGCGTAGTGCACAAATCCCACTGAGGAAATTGTGGTAGCTTAACTAACGAAAGCACTTGACCGGATATCGGGGGATCTGAGTTTGAACCCCAGTCACGGCAAATCATTTTTTTTCTCTGTGGAACTACCTACAATTTTTGCATTTCGGGTGACCACGTAAAGTTATCACCTTTGCTAGTCCCGGTGTACTAGAAACAAGAACACCGACTATTATTAATTTATCTCACACCCCCTGATGCTAATCGAATACTTCGTTTCCATCTATCGCAATCACAAAATACTCTAAGCCTTCATCCAAAATTCGGTACAGGGCATGTAGGATTTGGTGCTTTCCCGGCGAATCTTGCTGATGAAGTCTTCTCGGGAAATCAGCCGGGTCAGGATGGACATTTCTACCAACGTTTCGACGGCCTTCTCTGCCATCGTCATCAGGGCGAAAATCATCATCAGTTTCGCCCTGATGACGATGGCAGAGAAGGTCGTCGAAACGTTGGCAGCAATTTCCAACCTGACTCGGCTGATTTCCCGAGAAGACTTCATCAGAAAGGGCATGTAAAAAAAATAAATGCATCTATACATCCCGCTCACCACATTTATACCTATGATCGTAAGACTCCTACTCCTATTTCCATTTACCCCGAGCGGTTTCCCAAACTGTCTATCCATAGGAGGAGGGCGTTGGAGCAGTTGGGTGGTGGAGGAGGTTTAAGATGGGTAAATGACACCCCCTCTCCACTCGCTGTTCCCGTTCTCGTCTAACACGGGTTGCGGTCGGATGGATCGTAGGCAATGCAGCGGAGGATGAGATAGACGGGGGAATTGTCATGCCGCAAGCTTCTCTCTCTCTCTCTCTCCCCCCAACCTCGTCTATTTCTCTCTCCTCTCCCCCTTCTGGCTTTTTAATTCCGAAGAGTGCTTGCTGAGGAAACCGCGAGGAAGCTCTCTCTCTCACTGCAAGGCAAGCCCAGGCGACGAATTCGCGTTTCGGTGGAGATGGAGAATGGCCGAGAGGCGTGGGAGGGGAGGGTCTTGGGATGTTAGTGGGTGGATGTAAGCGTGTGTGTATGTAGTAGTGTAGGGTGGAGTTTTCGGCGTCGATGGTGGGAGAGGTTGCAATGAGGGGCTAGAATAGGCCCCACCCACGTTGGGTCTTCTTGCATTGTCTCAAACGCCACGCGAACCTAATTTTCCTTTATCCGTGGATGTCTTCATCTTCCGGGTATTCGCCGCGTTGTTTGTCATAGGTTGACCTATAGTGTCAATGCATACACTGTAGGGAATACCAACACTTCCCCTACAATTTGCATTTATATCTATTCCCTTGTATTATATCTACAGGTCCCTTCTTTCACTTGTAAATCATTCTTCCTTCTGTCATTGTTCTTAACATCTCCATCGCTGTTCATTACTCTCCCTATCTTAACTGTCCGTGCCCTCCGTATTTCCTCAAAAATTTTCCACAATGTTCAACATTTCGTCGTTCCTTTTCCTCTCAGTTCAGCACGCCTTCATCACTTTACGCCACATTCACGTCCGGAACGCATCCAGTCTATTCAATGTCAGTATTTCTATTCCGTAAAGCGCGACACTACAGTCATACTCTTTAATAGTCTTTACCCAAAAAAATCGCATAACGATCCTCTCATGAGCTGTTCCCTGTTCATAAAAGCCTCTTTTGATAATGCTATTCTCTTCCAAATAGCCTTACTGCTGTTTCCATCTAGCTATTATGTTCTGCCGATATAGTTAGGCAAAATGCTTTTCACCTGTTCATGTTTGTGACCAACAACATTTATCTTGAGCCATTCCTTGCTCGCAGAAACTCATATATTATAATCTGGTTTTTCTCTTGCTGACGATGTCGTAATTAAAAAGTTACATACGGGTGTATGTCGCGTGATAAATCGAATTTTTGCCCCGACGTTTCGTGGCCGACTGCTGGTCACTTCTTCAAGGGAGTGGTGAAGTTTTTCGTTGCTGAATTTTGATTTCAAGTGGGAGGGGGCATGAGTAAGGATTGGAGGGGGCAGATGGGAAAAAGTTGTTGATGACTGGGTTCCATGTAATGATGACTCTAAATCCGGTGTCTCTGTTGAAATTATTTTTCTTTTTTTTATCACGATGGCTTCACAGATGAGTCTACGTTTGAAACGTTTCACCTTCGCGATGACTCGAGATTTACTGCGCGACAAACAAATCCGATATACCACGCGGCATACACCCAAACGTTACTTTTTCATCATCATGAGCCGCGAAAGCTTTTATCTAGATGTTGTAATTACTGAAATTACTTTTTTGTCGGCCTCGGTGTCGGCGAGCATAAGTCCTCGCCTACCATACCGAAGGTCGCGAGTTCCAGTCCCGCCTGGGAAGGTTGCCCCTAGGTTAGGACATGGATGTATGTGGTCGTCTGTTGTTTATTGTTGAAACGCCCGATATAGACGGCTCAAAATGCGCTGTTTTCGGAGGGAATTGAGATAAATAAAATAAAACCGGGGTTATAATTTAAGTTTTTTTTATTTTGTTGAATTGGCAAGTTTTGATTTTTTTCGCTGATGGTACTTGTACTCGAGTACATTTGGCACAATAGTATTTCTCTCTAGCCCATCCACCTCCTCCTCGCACATCGCCAAACAACAACCGCCTCCACTCTTTGGCCCCCAACCACTGGCAACGCTGTCCCATCTCTTTCCCCCGCTCACACGCTCGGGGTCCTTTGGGAATGCATTCCACGCGTTACATCTGATAAGCCTCGCCTCTTCCGCCTCACGGAACCTCCCAAACCCCCACCCGCTCACACCACCATTGCCGCGGCATCCCCCGTGAGGCATACCCCCCTCACCCTCTCTCCGCCCAACCTCTCCGCCTCAGCCTGCTTCCCGTAGGAGAACACGAAAACCTTTGCGCCCTCCCTCCGAGCACGGGCGGTTGCGGAAACTTGTCAAAGGCTTGGTTGGGAGGGGGTTTAAGATGCTCTATGAGACTATAATGGGCGTCTTACCGCCAAATACTGTTCCAAACCATTCAAACTCTTTTGGATAGAATTGCGGGTGCATCTCAAGGGAACACCAGTGCACATACATGACAGATGTAGGGGATCCCGGGGCGGAACGGGTTAAGAGATTTCTAAGTGCGAAAAAATTGGCAATAACTGTAACTAGTCCAGATTGATGTTGCTTATCTTATAAGCAACGCCAATCGGGACTAGATATAGTTATTGCCGCTTGCGTAGCACCTTTTTCGCACTTAAAAAATCGATCACCTCGTTCTGCCCCGGGTTCCCTTTCTCCTCTGCTAGGCAAATTTTTCATTTTTAAGTTGAAGGTCAAATTTTTGCAACATCATTCTATGCCTCAATAATCTATCTATGTTTTAAAAATGAGAAATTCTAAGGGATGTAATCAAAGGATATTCTAATTTTTCAGTTATGATTAATATGTGAATATAAAATTTAATGTATCTGCGTGTCAATGTCTCCACATAAAGACTCTGATTTCGATATTTGCCTAAACTTTACGTAAGGATAACAAGTGATGCATATGTTACGGTTGTATTGACGGAAAACTACATTGAAGTGTAGGAAATATTAAATGAGAGCCTCGATCGAAGTTTAACGCGTTATCTTCAGCTAGGTTTTTTCGGACGATAGGCTATTAATACGGTTCTTATGTCCAAGTGCGATTGTTAAATATCACTAAAGGCAGACAAGCCAGCACTGGAAAAAGTATGAAGACGCTGGTATAGACATCAAGTAGTCTGGAGATTGTATGAGCTGATTCTCATTATTTCATCGAGGTATGTCATCTTCATTTGCAGAATTTTTTGAACAGCGCTTACTAAAATGTGGAATGTATGCATTTTTGTGGAATCGCACTGACGCTGCGGTACGTCCTTAAATGTTACGGAGGCACTCAAAATTCATTCAAGATACAAAAACACTTTTTGCGGAAACAGAAGTGAAGCCCTAACTTACTGTTCTTACATGTGTTGAGTACTTTATATTTTGAATTTTCCAATTGAAATTGAATAATATTCGGATTTATGTAGACGTGGTAAAAATGAAATCCCAGTTATATGGAGGCACTCATTCCTTAGTAAATTAAAAGGATTCATGGTACGATTTTTTGAGGAAGAATCTCATTTCCCTCTCGTTTGTATGGTACTCGTGAGGAAAATGTACTCTGAACTCCAGAGGAATAAAAGGAAACTTTCCACTTGCCGTTTGTGAATGAGATATTAATTTGTGTATACAAGGACGAGATGAGTCATGAAAAATTAGAGTTGAGGAAAATCTCCGCCATGGAAAAAATTCTGTCTCTTCATATTTAAAAACGTTGGCTACTTCAGGCGTAGGAATTTAATTTTTTGTATCCGTTTTTAGCTCGAAAAAAGCTATGGTTAACTGGAGAGATGATCTGGATATAATTTGTAAGCGAGCTCTTAGCGCCTACACTATAAATGTCGGGTTTAAAAAAGAAAACGGTTTCGTGTTACGGAAAGTCAGTTCAGTTTGCAGGATGATGGCGAAGGCATGTCGGGGAAGGAATGAAGGATAGGAGGGTGGTGATCTTCGAATATATCTACGTAAAGGTTCCCCAGGGAGCGCGGGTAATATTTTCCTACTTCCTGTTCTCGAGTTTTCCCTTTCTACGAGCAGTTAAGGCGGTCTCTCGGGATGAAATGTAAGATAAAAAAATTGAACCCGATTAAAAATTCAAAGCCAATAGATTCGCACGACCAGGGAGACGTATTGAAAAAGTTGAGTGATTGATATCCATGATTTAGAAGTTGCCGAGTGAAAACATGAACCGTCCTATCAAATTTAAATATTGAATTGACTTGATACGAATTCTCTTGTGGTGGATTCATTTTTTACGTCACCTTTTCTCGACGATTGTGCATTCAAAATGCGATTGAGTCGTCTCAGTTATGGACGTTACTGCTTGTACTCATATTCAACATAGGGGTCACTAAGTTTTGTACTCCTGTTGATCGACTTGATTTAAAAAATGATTTCGTTATTGTTTAATAAAGTTCAATAATCAATGCATTGATTTGAGTTCGTTGCTTCAGATTTCTTACCTCTGAAATGTTTCATTTGTATATTTTTTAATTACGTTCTTTACTTTGGAGTGGTCTCTCAACTGACGTGAAAATGGCGCAAGGAAAATGAAAATGCTACTGCTTTTGATATTTGGTTCATAATTATTTATTTAACTGATCATGTGAATTATTCTGTGGTAATAGTTTGTATTAATTATGAAGTGATGATAAAGTAATCAATCTAATAGATGATGTGGGTGGATAGTTTGACGGGAAGTCAAATTGCAGGGCGCCACTTTCCTCCTCATAGATACCTTAATGTTCACTAAGGGATATATTTGCATTCTGTTCCAAATATTTTGTGTTAAATGCGTTCAAATAATCTTATATACTCTTTTTTTTCTCTCCCATTATAGGTAAGCTGAAAATTTGATAGGAAAATGGACATTTCACGGCTGAAACAGAAATGAATCCGAGATGCTGAGAAAGGTAGTATAAGCTTAAGAAAGAAAACTATTGATGAAATTTTATTCGTTATCTACCGTGAAAACGTTGTACTAATGTCCTGGATTGTCATTATTTTTATTGTCATCGCTTATTTTCTATTTTTTTTTTATTTTTGTACTACTATGCCCATATATTGAACTCGTACCCATGTAACACCGGAATGAGGAACTCTATGTATTGACATGAAATGAATTTGAGGTTTCGAATAGTCAATACATGAATAAAAGCGTTGAGCGATGATAAGTCTTGAATAAGAGCGTTGAATCTGCTGGTGACTCTCAAACTGCTTGGTTTCTGAGAACAACCAACATAAATTATGCTGAGGCAATATTTTTTCGTGATAATGCTGACTTCTCCCTCCAGGATGAATCCATTTAAAAGGAGGATTATTGACGGAATTTCCTCGCAGCCGTCATGCGAAAGTTGTTTCAAGTGACGCAGAGAGAGCTTTGGAAGACGTCATCGTCAGACGCAGGATTACTTTTGCTTGATCTGGCATCGTCTTTTCGAACATTATATATTACTGTAGATAATTCTTTTTGAGTACACATATCGGGCGTAAGATAGATGATGATCTAAGGAACTGACGAAGAGTTAACCCGTACAACTATATAATTAAGTGGTTGTGTCTTTTCATTATTATAACGACCGAATATTTTTATTTCATGAACTTTTAATATATTTCATGCTTATTCGGAAGGCAAACTATAGCTTGCAAAATGTTTAGGATATGCTAGTCTGCCCCTATTTGCTTTAAATCCGCGGATAAAGTTGAAACATGCGGACCGCAATGACTTCGTCCCGCCCAAGAAGTGACTGTTACATTTTTTCTCTTTTCATAAGTCAAAATTGGGACTATCAAGTCCTCTCCTTAATTTAAATTGTTGGGAATGCACTTAAATCGAAGCCCTCGGTTGAGAAATTTAACTCAGGCTCCAGCAAGGCCGTGGTTTCTTTTTGAGAATGAATGTTTTATATTTTGTACAATTACTATGAATTTTTTTAATCCCCCGTAAAATGTAAGGTTATACGCCCCTCGTTGCCAGGTTATATTTTTTATGCGATCTGCTGGTATGGAAAGGTTGTCGACATAGCATTATAATTAGGAACTCATCATGAACTTAGTCATGGATATATATCGGTTGCTGTCGAGTACTGAATGGTACTACGTGAGTCACAAGCCACAGAAGACTATTCAAATAATGTATTTGATGTGCTATGAAGATACGTAAGACAGTGCCTTTTATACGTGCTTAATTAGCTGCCGTGGGTGGACTAGTTGTACCGGGGGTACACAAAACGTGATTTAATTGGTAATTGCTTTATTTGAGAAAGTCATCATAGGGCAATTAGCTAATTACCTTCATTTCCTTTGGCACAACTTTGCTGTCAAGCTTAGTATACAAGACGGGAGCACTTAAAGTATGCCAGAAAGATGACTTCATTGCGGATTTTCAACTCTGGGACATTAGTACCTCAGCATGCTAGGAGGTAATGGCATCGCTGGTGAATGTGGGCTAATGGCGAGGAGGAGTTGGGTATTTTCCGCTCCGTTCCCTTTAATACCCGCGCGAGTACGGGGGAGAGGGGTGCGGACAGAGGGCCAGGGAGCTCTTTAATGTGCCAAATGGCTTCAACCATCCGGGCGACATCATCTCTACCCTATCCCCCCGTTTGCCTCCTCACCAAGGGTACCGCCCGGATCCACGGGATGTTGATTCGTAAAATTTGGACCCGGGGAGAGACGCGTTAATGGGCAGTCTATTCGCTCACGGGTGACGCGTCATTCCTTTTTATTAAAGCCTTTATATCAACTCACCAACCTGTCTGTTTGTTTGTCTGTTTGTCTGGTACAAATCTTGTAACTGAAATTTGACTCACTTCCTGTGAAGCAAAAACGCTGAAATTTTGCACACTTCTTCATTTCCGATGACAATACATGAAAATATAACTTTTTCTCTCCAACCCCCCTTTAACCACCCCCCAGTCAACCTATAGCCCCCCAAAACATGTTTTTGATCTAAGAAGTTCCAAATGGTCGATTTTCGTGTTTCGTGGCATTTTTAACAAAGGGGTAGGCATTTAAAAGCATAGGGGTGGCATTTTGAAACATAGGGGGCTTACCATTCACTGAAAATTTAATAAATATAGTGACTTTTTTAATACGTCACTTTTGGTTTTTCGGGGTCACTGAGTTTTTTTGCTTTGTGTCATATATAAACGTTGCTCATCCCCTGTAATCTAAATATAAAGGCTGGTTTTAAAAAAAAAAATTTTTATAAGAGCTTATTTCTTGCTAAAATAGCGTATTGCGAAGTGCTCAGCTTGGCTGCGCCGTCACCAAATGCTTGGGCTAACGTTGAAAGGATGTGACCAGTCGGAAATGTTGGTTTAGTTCTTTAGTTCTCGTTAAAACTCGCGAAGTTGTGCCATAAAGAAACTTAGCCGTTTCAAATGGTAGCTGAATTTTTCTTCTCTTTTGTAGGGATGGCGGTACGTCTCGTGGTTTCGAATCTTTGCCACGTATTTATTTGGTCACTTCCTTGTCTGAAATGAAAAATGTACAACCTTGGTATCTTTTCGCAGGAAAATTTAATTTCCTGTGAAAAGATACCAAGGTTGTACATTTTTCATTTCAACATGGATTTTCACAAAGTTAAAGCCGAATCAATTGAATTCACTTCCTTGTCTATTTGTGTCCTTTCGGGAAAAATCTTGCTAATCATATTTAACCACATCGCGATTAGATGTCAACTTTAAATTTTCACCTCAGATCGGAACCAGTTCACAGTGAATTCTTTCGCTGTTTTCAGTTCTTCAGGGGCAGTGCGAGCCGCCATTTTCCTCAGGAAACGTTTGTATGTATCAACCGATTCAGGCTTGATATAGTGGAAGGACGGTGTATTAAAATCGAAGGTAGTTGCACTTTTCCGCTATTATTTCAATGCTTACGACGCATTTGACGACGTACGACGACGTACAAGACCAGATGATGACTCTTTGAGTCGTACGCATTAAATAATTGAGCACAAGTGCCGCTATCTTTTATTCCAATTTGTATTTAACGCTCATCTTTAGCATATTTTTAAATATTTGCTATAATTGGCAAATGCTTTCGGCTATTCGGTGCTATGAAGATGTAAACAAACTATTTAAAAAATAGTGTTATTATAGATAAAAAATTACTCCTGAAAACAATGTTTTTATTTAAAATAAAAAATATTGCAATAAATTGAAAAATTAATTAAAAGTCCGCTTTTTATAAACGAAGTAAATAGAAGATTATAAACAACCCTGCCTAAGGAGATAGTGAAAACTAGGGAAATGGGGGATAGTAAGGGGATAGTGATATTCCTTTTCAACTCAAAAGGTTGGTTTTCTAATACATGCCAAATGAGGCGGCTTGCGGGGTCCTCAGTCGATGCAGACGTTCTCTTCTCTGGCACATTGGAATGAAGTTGGGAGTTTACGCGACTGCAGTCCTTGGAGAATGCGGTTGGCCGTCGAGAGTAAAGTAGTCGCAACCCCATTTGACTCTTCTCGTTGTCGCCCAGCCAGTGTCGTAAAGAGAAACGAGGGAGAGTAATTGCCGAGTGATGATGCCGGGGTAATGAACTGGAGACTCTGGGTTGCCGTCGGCTGGCTTTTTCGGTGTTTTATTTTAATAAACAGGGTCTTTGTCTACTAGCTCCAAATACTAATTTTCAGTTTCTTATGGTTAAGCGATTGTTTACATAAAGTTATAATTGACAGTCAATTTTTAAGCCATTCTCTTATACGAAATAGCTGCAGCTATCAAAGACAATATATGCTCCTCGACAATGGAATAACAACCTAAAATAGACGACTATGAACAATTATGAATGTTATCGACCATCGATATTAGATAGCCAACGAGGAGATATTAATTTTTTTGTTCATGTTTGGCGTGTTACTTATTGTTACGAGTGATACGTATGCCGTCTAAAGTAGATTTGCTTGAAACATTATTTGCCAGAAGTAAACTTTACTTCCCAAGGCATCTATCCTGCAGTTACATTATCCTATTAGAATTGACCTTGGCCTCCACTATTTTTTGCTACCTATTAGTAGCGAGTATAGTGTGCCCGTAGAACTTCTCGCGCCTTAATCGGCAGGCCTTAAAAATTACTTCAGTTATCGTATAGATGAAATGTCACTGGTGATTAATTTTTTTCGGAACGGTGGTGGTAGTGTATGTATTTCGTATCGCATGGATCGGCAGATAATAATTATTATGTCAGAAATTAAGTTTCCACTGCTAGTTATCTTGTTTATTTCTGGAGATTGTGACAGCAATGCAAATCGCTCGTCTGGGACACCAGGCGTTAAAAAGGAGCTTCATCATTGGTTCAATAATAAAATTCACGCTTTAGTAGTTTGACTCTTCATTTGTAGCGCTCGTGCTGTCATTGGGGATGCGGGTGAAGGGTTGCGCCGGGTGAAGACTATGGAGGAGTAAAGGGACGCTCGCTGGGTGTCTGGGGTCGTTTGGAAAGGGTGCCGCTGCGATCGTAACCCTGAATGATTCTCCCCTCCCCTCTTCCTCCCTCAATCCCATCCCCATCCATGTGGCGTGGGTGTCCCACCCCCCCTGCAGTGATGACAGTGACAAGTGACTCCCATGAGGCGGGCGCAATTCGTGAAATTGAAGGCAAAAAGCCATCAAAATTAAGTGGCCTCCTCTATCTAATTGCCCCTCATCTCTGGGACTTGTGCAAATCCTTCCCCGATCATCCCAACTCTTTCCCATTCCAGTCTTCTCCCCATTGTCACTTTGAAGCGTATTTATCGACGTCCTCCATTATTTTTCGGTAAGTTTTCGATTGTTTGAACTAACATCTATTTTCGAGGCAATTGGCAATGTGAGGGCGGCTTTTGATGCTGATCGCAACATTGTCATTATCGTTGGTAGCTATACATTACCAGTTTATGACAAATTTAAACTAAGTCGCAATTTTGATGTTTCGCCGAATGAAGACGTCCGGAGATTGCTGAAAGTCGTCGATTGTTGCAATTTAAACGCTATTAAGCCGATCACCGCGACGTATTCTCGCGAAAGCATTAGGAAACCGAAAATCGAGTAATAACCACATAGTACGTAATATACAAGCGCCTACAAGCCATGAAGGATTCGTTTTATAATTGTTTTTACCGTAATCAAAGCTATAATGATAATCGGTATTAGGCATGGATAATCGATTACAGAAATCGCCCATCGAGCGGTCGTGAAACCTGGTCCTGGTTTGGAGAAAGCGACCGATCGCTAAGGTTTGGAGGGACGGAAGCGGAGAGAAACCCGGCGTCGGTATTAACGTACTCCTAACGAAAGGTGCCAAGGGGACCGCGGCTTAACGTTCTATCCGACGGACGAAGTGTTGCCCTTGAAGTGCCCTCCACGAAGCAATGAAGTAGGGCAGACTCTGAAAAATTCTACCACCGCCGCGATTTGAACCCCGACATACGCTTAGATGACAATTACGCTCGACCCGAAAGTGTGGACAGTAGTGCTGTAGTTGGGCCGGTACGGCGTACCCCCTAAAATCCAAACTCGTCATAAGCTTACCGGTTAAACTACCTTTTTAAATCTGTAAAAAAATAGCCCTACTGTAAACTGTCCAATGGATTTCAGAAAGAAAAATCGGAAATGATTATTTACTTGTTCACAGTTATCTCGTAGCACAACTTGGAACTAATATGAGAGTTGGAGTTTGACATTTCAATCGCTTACGGATGTGTGATACATGTTCCTCTGTTGGCAAATTTTGTTGGCCACCGCCTAAATTTTTTCCCACCTACTTTGGTGGACAGTAAGTGTGAAGCACTATCAGGGCGATATTATCTTCGTAGTCACTGTCCTTACGCACAAGTTGAGCCTAATAGTCATCTGCTTTAGTAGTCAACTTCAATCTGCATACCGGGCCCAACTTTTTCAGCCTCCGGAGGCGTAGGACAGGAACGCGGTGGGTCAGGGGAGGCGGCAGATCGGACTTACTGGCCCCCTCCGTCTCCGGATCGCGAACTAACCAAGCCTACCCTGGAGTATCGGGTTACCACCGTCGGCATTGCCGCCGGGGCAATATCTTGATTGTTTGCGATCGTCTTATTCGCTTCGAAAGACGACCCACCCTCCGCACGTGTCGACTCCCCCCACGGTGTGAGTATCGAACCGAAACGAGAGTGGTGATCGAGGAATAAAGTGGGAGAGGTATATATGCTCGTGGGTGGGTAAACCCGGCGCTCGTTTGCAGAACCAAAACTTTTAAGGTCCGCATCCCATTGAAATGAGCCCTTTCGGGAGAATGCCCGGGTACTTGCCCGCTTCTCCTCGTAATGGTGGCATTCGGGATATTTCCCTTCATAAATCTACGCGGAGGAGAACGGAGAATATAACCCCTCGGAGACTTTATCGCGAAGGAAAGAGAGAGATGGGCAATAAAGGAAAGACCGGAGAAGTTGATCGTATATGACGGAACGATAAAAACGGATGTTTTATACATACGCGCCCCCATTCTCTTTCGTTCGGAGGTTTCGTCATGGAATGGAGGAATGATATGAATGGTCTCACTAAGCCGTACCTTGCCTTCAAACTTCCGTTGTCGTGCCGAATTAGTCCTCAGGCTCAAGAGTACTTGTTTCCATCGGTGAGTTTTCGGGTCAAGCCGTTTGTCAAATGTTCGTACTTTACCGTGAACGCTGTTCAGAACTATTTAGCTTATAGTATACCACCTTTGATCACGTATCGATCGCAGAAGATTTTGGAGAGTTTAATCGACCGTCGATAGATTTTGCGAACTTTCTCGCTACTGTCTGCATGCAATGAGAACTTCGACCGTTCCTTAGCTAATGACGATCAAGCTGTTGTGATTTTTCACTCCAAGTTGCTGCAAGAGGACCGCCACATGCACACCGCTCGGTCATAGAAATATTACGCATACTAGCAAAATACACATGTATATTCATTGAAAAAACCTGCAAATGGTTAGTAATTCCTAGACTAAATGCATGCAAGGTTAGAACTAAGGAAAAAAACATGCAATGAGTCATCCTAGCGAGCGACGCCATTAATCCTATCAATTGAGACAACGTTGCTATCTTTAATAAGGGGTGAAATTAAGTATATAAAGTGTGAAATTATATAAAAGGTGAAACTAAATGAAGGGTGAAATAAAGTATCTGTCAAGCCCATCCCCATGGTACGGTTATTTCACTGTCGGGATTTGAACCCGCGTACCTAGGGTTGGTCGGAATAGACCCGATCCCGCCACCAGTGAGGCTTGCAAGTTACGAGTTACCTTGGGGAGATTGGGTGTCACATGTGTCGCGTTGGGGGCTTTCCCGGGAAAATATTGTTATTCGCGCCGCGGCTCTAATTAAAATTTCGCGTCGCGGTGTTTTGTGGGACGAGGTCAAAGCCAGGGTTAGCGGAGCGCAGTGCTTGACTCCTCCCGCGTGTCTGGTTCCGCTCTCCGGGGAGATTACGAGAGCGCCAAACCTCCTTCCGCGGGATTATTCGGAAGAGATTTGAAAGTTCCTCCCGGGACACGATTCCTGGCGGTGTGCTCTGAAGGGAAGGACGAAACAGCACGAGGTGGCTTAAATACAGATCAGACTTGTGCCGCAAAGCGCGTGTATGTGCGGTCGTGCTAAAAGTTTCCTTCCATTTGAGTTCGTTGATGTTCGTATGTTTAAAGTCCTTAAAATACGTTCAATTGGCTTATCTAGCGATCTGCGGTCGAATATATAAATTTTATTTTAATTTCACAACGATACTTTCTTGGTTAATATGAAAGGAATCATGCATAGCAATTCATATAAATAGATTCATGATTAAAGTCGTTAAAGTACTTTCAATTGCCTTATCTGGCGTTCAACGCTCGTATGTATTTCATTGTTTTCATTTTACAACTGTGCATTCTTAGTGAATTTGGAAGGAATCGTGCGTAGCAATTCATCCAAATATATGTTTTATTTAAGTCCTTAAAGTACAGTAAAATACCTGATCTGATGGTGTACGGTCGAGTGCTACATTTTTTACAATATACATTGTTCTTTACATTATTTGTGGAGATGAGGGAGTGATGCATAATATTTAATAGAAATGTATTTATAATCGTTGAGGAAAGTGCTATTTGTGCGATGTTTTCCTCAAGCTATTAGTTTCATTCTCTCGGTGGACACCTCAAATGTCAGCATTGTCATCTTTCTAATATTTTTCTCGTTATACCGGTATTCCACCAAAGTACCACACAAGTATATATCGACCTGCTCGTATCACTGTTCAGTTTTTCTAGTACGCAATATCTAGTACATTTTTACTGGGGATTGGATTTCTGGATCCCTCATGAGGATGGGCGAGTTGTTCACGGAAACATTGGAAGGAGATACGGAGAACCTGACCAGGTGCGAAACCCGAGAAACCTTCAAGGCAGTAGTACATTTTTATAATCAATTATATCAAACTGGTTTATTAATCCCTCGGTCTGTATTGCCCATCCCAATCTTCTGCCAGAATTTCCCGTTTTACCATGCTATATAAGCCTTCATTGTCATCCGATAAACGGCGAGGTTTACTATCATACGGTATTATTCCTGATTTACTCCTCCTTATATTGGACTTTGTGGCTTCATTAATCCTCGAGCATCTGTCTCATTTCTCATTCACTACATTTCTCTCTCATATCAAATCTTCGGTACGTGCTCCTCCTCCCCTGCCTTCTTCAACGCGAACGGTCGAAGTAGAGCCGTATACGGTATAACGCATGGCCCGTAGAGCGGCTCTGTCAATTTTGTTTCGCTTTTCGTGTCGCTTACTTATTTTAAATTACTGACGTCCTGTAGAGGTCATATCCATGCCATGTCATCAATCGCCAGAATCTTTCATGCTTCATATGCCTACGATTTCCGAAAAGGCCTCGGTAGCTTATAAAGCAAATCCTTACGATAAATCCGCAAATGCTATTGTGCGTTTTCTGATTGGCATTTTGGCAGAATTAGCCAAAATTTTTAAGCTGATTTCGCCATCAAGGAAGGGAAATAAGAATAGCCATCATCTATGCATCTATTTCTCTGTAGGGACTCTGGTGATTTTATGCAATTACATTGAAATCAAGTAGTTTTAGCGCATACCCGATAACACTTACGAAAGAATCGATATTTTTAAGAGAAAGACCATCCCGTCTCCGGGTTTTGTACCCGATTGGATGAAAAGTCTCCGGCCGCCACTGTAATTAGGTCTTCGTAATTTACTAAGTCTACAGCTTTGTAACTCTCTCCACTACTCTGATGCGTCGTAATACCACCTTTGTTGCAATTTCTCAAGCGCGTTCTCGCTACAGTCTTTTGGCATTGTACGCTTTCCGCATATTCCTTTTAGTTCAGATCTATGCACGCATTACTCATTTGCATTCCATCCCTTTGTCGGCATCATTTCCTTTGTACTCCCGTTTTCATCTGCCTAGTCGAAATAACTAATTAATTCTTCTAGATTCATACTGTTGCTTGAACTGCAATGCAGCTTACTCAGATGAAGTAGTAGTATTCTCTGGCCTATTCTAGTGCTGGCAGAACCAAGAATATAGGTTCTTTTATTGTAAGCTTATCTTCTGTAATATCGACTCCGGATGCTTTTTCATGTGCTCCATTTAGAGGTAGGAAAAAGGAATCATTCTCTCCGCTATGGGAGAGTATTTCATGGGCAGTTAAAAAGACGGAGTGCACTATTTCTTCGGAATGGGTCTGGGCAATAACGCTAGTGAAATTTTTGTGCCCTAATGCAAGATGACGGCGCCGTACTTACGTCCGACCGTCGCTCGACTGGCAATGGGGCAGGATTAACATTGGTGGAAATGTGTCTGTCGGGAGTGTGTTGTGCCACTACATTGCTAAAATAAATACCGGTACGATCTATAAAAGCTGTCTAGATGAAATTAACCGTTATTTTTAAGCCTTTTGTAGCCCTAAAAAATGAAGTTATCGCTTATAAGATTAGGAATGTAAATGGAACTCAATATATTTTTCACTCAACAAGGGTTATTTGCTCTCGCGAAGTTTTAGGGGCTCGTAACCATTATTAAGAAGTTAATTAGGAAGTAAGAAAAAATGGGGAAGAATAGGGCTTTTGATTTTTCGTACTATATCACCTTGACTAAACGCCATTATCAAATGCTGATTAGGGTCTCGAAAAAGACGAAGAATTTTGGCCTATAGATTTCGGAGAATAAGAACGGCCTATGTATATAAAATTAAATTGATTTTTAAGTAAATGAATCTCGCGATAGTAGTGATGAGTCAGGGAACTATTCGAGGACAAGGTAATAGTTCTTTATTACTTGAGGGCACATTATTCCTACATATGATGATTTAAATTTTGCTCAAAAACCGATTAAAAATAAATTAAATATGGACTAAACAATATGAAATAACTACATGGGTCCATTTATTATTTGACTATCTCTTTCTAACCCAGAACTGCTTCTAGGAGAAATCGTCAGGTTCAATCTTCAATCAAAAGGATCAAACATTTTCCAATGTAGTTATTTCTTATGTATACCTGCACGTGTGATTTGGTATTGTTTCATATTTTTATTATCCATCTTTATTTGCAAGAACTTTTAATTAGCTAAAATAAAGAGATTTTTTTCATTTATAATCCGAAGTGTTTGATGGAAAAAAAATTACCATGGACTTCGAAGGTTTTTGATGGCTTTCATTTTTACCGTGGACCATGTGGTTCTCTTAAAGACTACAAATTAGCCTCCGGGGCGGCCTCTTCACAAGAACGACCGTTTCGCGGTGATTGGTATGTGTGCGGCCGACTCGAAGGTCTTCGTTGTGCGTACCGATGCGATATTTGCTCGGGGTAGGGCTTAGAAGGCTGACCAAGTGCTGGAAGCTCATCAAAAGGACGTGGAAGTAGAACGTGACTTGCCTCTTGTCGGAGCTGCTCTAGTGAATGCGAAAAAAAAATTCAAAATAAGAACCAAGCCACGATGCGGGTATATAAATTTGGCTTTTGGCGAGAACCACAGGTTTTTGGTTTTCCCTTAACCATCCATACAGATAAATAAGTCAATCACTATTACTTTTCCACTTTTGAGACTAATTATAACTGAGATTTCCCGTGGGGCAAAAGTATAAATATGAATCCGAATGCATTTTTTTTAAACATCATGAAACATTTTAGTATGGTTATATTATTTATGTACCTAATAAAAATGAGTTGGTAAGAGAACTGGGTGTGCAAAGAAGGGAATGATATGGAATACCTTGAGGAGAGAAGGATTTCAAGGTGCCAGAGTCATATAGTTTTACAAGGTTTAAACACTTGAGTAAAAATAGGATCCACCCTTTTGACGTAAGTCTGTGGTTATAGATTAAAGAATATCTAATCAATTTCAGAAAAAATAGAATCATTTAATGATAGAAATAGATAGAAATATTTATTGATAAAATTCTCCGATATTTGTCTCCGTAATTTAACGTTTAAGTTAGTGCATCGAGGTTAACTTAGTATTTTACTGAGAAAATCACTAACCTCCTTAAGTTTGACTATCTGAATATTGTTTTTGAGAAAAATTTGAGATATGCGGCATTTCAGGCAAAAATTATTTATATGCTTAAGCGGCGTTTTTGGCTCAAAAATGGTTTAAATTTCCTATACATTATTGGGGGTGCTAGTACAGCAAAAGTGCGCAGTTTAACAGTGCTTCAAATTTAATGAGGGCTAGGGAATGTTGAAATTAGTCACGAATGAAAAACATTGGAGATGCGAGGTTTGAGAAAGAAAAGTATGCCTACATTTTACGACTAAAAGGATTTTTACTTAATAATTCTAATGTCTAAATAACTCTAATATAGCGTGAATAACAACGTATATCTGTGAAGGTGGCAGAAAAATTGGTCATCCATCAAAGCTTATATTGGGCAATATGTCATGGCTAATGGAAATCTTGAACATTAGTTTTTATGTTCTCATTTTCAGAGTAACTTTGGTTTGGTTTGGTACTAATGCTAACAGGTGAGCAACCACTCACGCTTTTGATTTATCTTATTTTATGCTGTACCTATATTTAATTTGGCATCATTTTGTTTTATCGAGACCAAAGAATGTCTATTTTATTATCTATAATTTTTGTGGTATTTGTAAACTCATAATTTTAATTTTATTCCCTGGCCAGCTATTCCTTGTTAATGGAAGCTTGGGTTCATAATATCCTACCCTATTTAGCTAATATCGGAAATAATGCGATCACTCAGATGTTAAATTAATGCCGTAACATATTTTTTATATTAATGTAATGTTTTTATTGCATATTTAATTACTAGTGAACTACATATTCGTTTTAAATTACCTGAAATTGATTTTGCCTTTGTAGGGCCATAGAATTAATTTAGAGGTCTATTGCTATTATAATTTAATAACTGAATTTGAAGTATTTATTGGTAGTTCGAGGTTATTCATCGATTAATTATACTCGTTCAATTTGAGCTGCCAATCAAACTGTATTTTACGACCCCAGTGCGTTTGTTATTTCGGGATGCTGTTATACCAACCTAATTGGGGTGAAATAATTATCTCTCTGAGCCCCTTTCTTGTAATTACTGCCTCATTATCATTTTATGCGGGACTCGCAAGCTCTATTTGTCGTATACCTCTTGCCAGAATACCTGGCATCTTCTCATGTTGAGTACGGAGCGTATGCCTTTTGTAGCTCCATCGTTTAAGATCTGCAGCAAGTACCTACATTTCTCCAGTCCCTTTGTATCTATACTCGGCTTTTATCGCTAATTAATGGTCCCTCTGTGCCGTTGTACTATGCGATCGAAATCATCGAGTTGAAATTTCGTCAAAATCGCCGTTCTGCAGGGAAACAATCTTCTCTTCCAAAACACGAGGAATCCTTCTGGCACACGCCGTGTACTCGCTAAACATTGATTTGAATATCAGAGCCATACACTTTAGTGCTTTTTGCCTTACTATTTACTCTAAGGGTATGAGGACATTGCACCCCTAGTAGCGCCAAGTTAGATAGATTTTTGATATTCGGTGCGTCGGGGGAAAAGGTCATTTCTCACCGCGTTCTATTCTTAAAATGATTGTAGGTTGTAGTAAAAACATTTATCGAGATATTTAAAATTGTCCGCTTCTTCTAGAATAATTATTTACTTACTACATTATGCACAGATACAATGAATACATTGTCGAGAGAGGCAGTTTAACTAGTGCACATATGTACAAATCTGAGAGAAGGTAATGCTTTAGTTTAGTACCAAAAAAATTAATTATTATTTTAAAAAAAGCCATAAATAAAGCACTTTTATGCCTAAATTTTAAAACAATTCCTCACTCTCCTCAGGAGAATAAGCGGAGAAGTTCACGTTCGCTTATTAAATCATGTGCTTCATGTTGTTCTCAAGGTCTGGAAAGTAGCAAGGAGTAGCTAGGAGTGAGGATGACGGGGAAAATGACATGTTGGGTTTCATCGGAAAAAGTGAGTGTTTATCTTGGGAATTAAGTCCTGACATGTATGGTGCCTGTGATTTCCACGGAATACGTTCAGAGAGTACGTTTATTATCCGGTAAAGTTGTCTCTCCACGTCTACAGCGTGAAAATTCAGGAGATGGTTCTTTCGAGCAAATCTGCCATGTGAGAGAGTGAGAATTTTTGATCATTTTAGTATTTATATTGTCTTTTGTGAGTGCGATTGATGGTCGCTGCCGAGGGACTGATCCCCGTAAACCTTGGAGAGTGCGCGCGTGAGACCTGCGTAGAAAATTATTCCTTTTTGTGGTAATCTGCGGGATGAGTTTGTCAGCTTGTGTGTGTTTTTATTAATTATGATTATTTTTCTTTCTTCCTCTAACAATACTGTTGTATATCTCTGTTCCCATCTTGGTGTGTGAGTGCGTGAGAGCTGCGCAGAAAACTTTTCCATATTGTGAAAATCTGTTAGGTGCGTAAGTGTCATTTCGTAAATTATTACTTTTGACTTTCTTCCGATAGATTAATTGTTCTAGACCTCTTGTTCCGAGTTTTAGACCATCAATGAGTATATCCTGGCGGATATTACACATTTTAAACTTAAAATAAAATATATTGAAAAAAATATTCTCTTTCACCTTGAGGAGATTTTTTTGGCCGTTTCCTTTTCATTGAGTTACCAAACTGTCTGGAATGAAATCTTTCGAGCTTAGAGTTAATCTTGTTGAGTTAAACTTGTTCTCGGTAAGGGGTAATTGTGATGCTAGGCTTCAAATTTTCTTCACAATGCACCCGTATCTCTATCGCGTGCTTATTAAATTTGTGTGTTAGGAACACTTGTTGGAAACCTCTTTGTGCAGTTTTGTCTGGAATTTTATCATCGCCATGCTGCTGATAAGAATTTTTTACGATGCTCAGTCTCCTTTATATCCTCGGGTCCCTTATACTCGTAATTTAGGCGGTGGGTGTAGCCGTCTGCGCCCGCGAGATGAGACATTTGAGACAGCTACATGCGGGAGGCATGGTGGCAAACGACCTCGCTACCCGGTTTTTCAGTAGTCCTCTGTGGATGACGTAAATTTCAGTCTGTCTCGGGACATATTTTAAAAAGGGCTTAAAATTAGAAAAACCGAAGCAAGATTCCAATAAATTCTGCCACATCGTGAATGAAACAATTCGTGGCATCAAATGTGATTAGAAAACAGAGAATCTGTAAATATGTATAAAAGAGAATATATGTTTGTTTGTCTGCTATGTATTTCCATACGGTTAGACGAATTGCAACCAAAGTTAGTGCACAGGCGCATCTCATGGTACCTAACCCCATAGTGCTACTTGCGATTGCGTCCAACACGTCCGTTGCATTGTTTTCTCGTAACAGTTTGTTACATCACGTCATACATTTTATGCGGTGCGACATCATGCCAGATAGGCACACCTCCTTGCACGATCGTAGGAAAAAAAGTAAGTCGAAGGACCTCGCTACTCGGTTTTTAAGCCTTCTGTGCACGAATATTACAAGAGGGGATACTCAAGGCCTCTAAATGTCTTGTCACACACCGCGCATTTAAATGGGTTTTCAAAAGTTGCCACTAACTTTGCTGACAGGCAGAGTGATTCTAGTTCCACGGAGAAAGAAATTATAATTCATAAATTTTCAATGCTATTCCTCGCAATTACAAACATTACTCTGCATTATCTTGGAAAAGTTGTATCTCGTTGCACTCATCACCACGCCGCGGAAATTTTTGAAAACTGATTCAAATGCGACAACAGAAATCATCATTCTGTGAGATGGAATTGGGCCTCTTTTATGCAGTCGCCTTGCCTCTGAGGATGAAATGAATTTCATTCGGTCTCGGGACATATTTTAAATGGCCACTACAAAGAGAAAAAAACGAAGCAAGGTTTCAATAAATTCTGCCAAATTGTGAATGTAACAGTTCTTGATGTCAAATGTGACTAGAAAACAGAGAATATTACATATTACATCCGGGATTTCGGATGAAGAGGGTATTTGTGTGGTTTGGAGCGAAGAGTGTTCCAAATTCCGCGTAGGAAGGAAATCAAGGCGGAAGGAAAATTATTCGATAAGGAAGTTGCTAGATGAGGTTGGGCTGGGGAAGAAAGGCGTTCTCAGATGTAGGTCGTACTTCGAGATGAAATCGTGGAATGAAATATTGAATTCGCGATAAGTGGCTGTCATACATTCCCAGGGCCACAATTTATTTTAATTTTATAGATTATTCCGATATACGGTTCTTGATTGGAATTTTTTTAATCGAAAATTATAACATATAAGCTCAAATACTTGCGGCTTCACTGTAGCTGGTACTCCGTTTATAATCATATTCATCACTTTACTATCCTTCATGAGAATAGTAAGTACTGATCGTAATCGTGAAGTACTGCTACAAATTTGCACCATTTTATCTCGCTGCCTATTTTTTTAATATCGAGTTGATTTTTAGTTTGAATTATTCCCATATTAAAATCTGACTTCGGTCGGTGCATTATCCATTTCAAGATTTTAATACACAATGCTCACATCACGTCCAGGTTTTAATCCCAGGGAAAGGATTTGAAGCGTCGCGACGTTGGCATTTTTCATAAAAATTCGAGGGTGGTCGTATTTCGCAAAATTTGTTCAACTTTGACCTCAAATACATTTTAACGTGAAAGCACAGGAAAGAGATAATCTGACAAGTTATGCACAATTTATTTGAGAATATGCATGCGAAGTTTCAACTTCCTATCTTGAAAAAATCGATTTTGAGGTTTTGGTCGGCTTTTTTTATTCTAACCCACTTTGCATCGCAATAAATATTGAAATCTATTCTAAGGAAATTAAAACTGTCAACAATGTTGGCACCTTCTCCATGTCGGTCCTAATTCACGCCTTTACGACGGAATCACTAAGATGTCTTCCTGTTGAACGAGAATCGGGTTGAGGAGGAAGTCACCGAAAACTCCGCTCCATCGCTTGTAATCAATTCTCTCCTAGCGGAAGAAAAAGGTGGCTTCCGCCGCCTAGTCCTATGATTTTCACTCCACCCTGACGGGAATATTGCCCCGGAGAGGACTGGATGGGAAATAAGGCAATGCTTTCTCGCCGTGGGGGAGATATCTCCACATATTTTCCTCGGGGCCAAATTCGTGCTCAATTCAGGTATTCCGTTCTCTCTCTTATCTCTTCCTCTTCTGATTTAATTTGAGGGCGGTTGTCTCCCGGGTGGCCAGATTCAATTCCACCCTCCAAATTCACGTTCCGCGCGGGCGCAGTCGGAGAGTGTGGGTGTCTGGAGCGGGGTTCTTCCCGTCATGCATGAGGGGAGAGAGGGAAGATGATGATGAGAAGGGAAGGGAGAAAAGAATCGCTTAAATTTCAAAAGGCCGCGGAGGAGACTGGGGTGGAGAGTGTCCCCTTCTCTTCTTCGCGGTGATGAATCAAATGAAGTCGTGACGAACAAATAAATGTGCGGGAGGATGAAACGCGGAAAAACCACGCGCTGTGTTCTAGTTCCACTTTTTCTACTGTAATATGTATCTGTTGTTTACATTGATGATATCCCCTAACTTCTCATTCAATTTTTGTATGCTCATCGTCAGAGTTGAGGAATTTCGTAGTGATGGTTAGAATAACGAATTAGTCATTTTCCGCTCAACGTTTATTTAGCACTTTGTCATTAACTCTATTTTAATCCTTGACAGCAAGAGAGTTGTTCCCTTGGGTGCGTCACCGTAAATGCCGAAACTGGTTGAGTTAAAATGAATGTGTGTAATCTAATTAAGTCGCAATTAATCTCGTCATCCCTTAACTTAATGAATCAATGATTCAACCCTAAGGTTGCTTTGGATACCTGAATTCACCCCGGACTAAGCCACAGGCGTTTGAAGTTCGCACATTAGGGGTTGGGTGACCTGTTTTTTTCCCTGGGTAACTTCGAACTTCGGAGGATTCAATTTGTGGGAGTCCAAATGTGTGTGTTCACCAAAGGTGTGAACCCACGACCCATTCATGAATATGAATGCTCTACCTTCTGGGCCGCCAAGCTGTCCAATACCCTCTAATCGGTGAGATTTCGAAGAAAGTCTCATGCGTTAAAAAATTCTAAATCCTAGTTGTGACATCTGCTGAAATATTTTTTGTTATGCAGATTTATTATTGTCACTCACTGTGTTTTTTTCACTATGCGTTTCAATCCGGTGGCTGACTTTAAAAGGTGAGGGTAAAGTTCACTCCGAACTGAGGTGGGCATGTCATCATCAGACAGTCAAGTTATTGTGGTGAATTTCCTTCCCGAAGGTTACCTACGATATTCTGCGAATTAATGACCAGCTGATATTCGCACTGTCCATTAGTCTGGATTCCTCTCTCCATCAGGTCTGAGTTCCTACAAAATTCACATCAGTCTACAGCTACGTCCCAAGAAAAATACCACGCAGAATTCCGTTCTTCATTGAGTTAAATAAAAAACAAGGCCAAAATAGACTCGAGACTGAAAGTCACTTCCTTCGTATTTTTTTCTGCATCCTTTATCCGTCTTGGTTTTCGCTGTGCCATGCCACCCATATTTTCCGACTGAATGGAAAATCTTCATTACATTCGCTATGTTGACGGAATGACCAATCGGAATGAACTATTCAGTCAGCTGTATGCTAACTGCGAATGCCGCAATCTACAGCTACTGTCTTGAAGGACATAATTTTCCTCTAGAATATCCCGGAACACTAATTTATTCAAGGGATAGATATCGAGTCGCCGCGCCCCCAAGACGTTCACAGGTCTTAGCGTCCCTTCTGCGGCTTCCGCACAAATTGTATTCATCTCATTTACGCACCGCACGTTCTCCAGCCGGTAACCACTCCTGCGGCGCGCGATGTCTTTCCAATCGTGCCACGCCTGCAAGTCTCTGCTTTTCTCTCTCGTACATCTCTCTTTTCCTCGGTTCTACTCCTTGAGATGCATGTAACCTCTCCCCAGCCTCGCCCCATTCTCCCCGCCCCATTCAACTACCCTCTCCCTGCCCCATCTAACTACCGCCTCCACGCGGTCCTCTCCTCGCTACCTTTCCACAACCGAATTTCCCCATTACCTCACCCCACCGCCTTCGTCCTCTGGCAAACACATCTCTTAGCCCCTCGGAAAGTTCCCTCACCACGTTTCGGAACCGGAAGGGGACCCCCCTGTGAAGATCTTTCCCTGTTCACTACGCCCCTTTTAAGTATTCCTTCCTCAATACACCCTCCTTTTTTTTTTCGTTCCCTTTCCGAGCCATTAACAGGCCACAGCCGAAGACCGGTATCTCGTTTTTCGGTAAGCAGTTAAAAGATGGCTTTGTTGTGACTAAACATGAATAGAGGTGGAGCCAGGTGCTGGTTCGAGGAATGTTTTCCGCACAGGTTCAAGTTCAACAGTAGTTTATTCCGCGAATATGAAACAAACACATGAATATACAATATGCCTTTACCAAAATAAATTGTAACAGCAGTATTTTCATGGAGTTGTGTAGGGTGGTGACTGGTCAGCAGTACTGTATTTAAACACTGGTATTTACACGAGGACGGCGGAAACCCGGCAGGATAGGTCATGTCTGCCGCGCGAAGCAGTTCTTTTAAACCTTTACCAGCAATGGTGATGGTAAATTCTAATTATTTCCCGTGCGAAAGATCCACAGAGAAAAAAAACATCCGCCTTGACCTGGGTTCGAACCCGGATCCCCCGAGTTCCGGTCGAGTGCTATAGCCAGTTATTGTATACTTGTGAACAAACTGGATTGTTTCACGCTTTGGTACCGAAACCATGTCGGAGCCCAAGGTAATTACTCTGGCAACTTGAGCTTAGAGCCAGTCCTGGGTAGATTGGTATGATTAATTGAGTTTATGGATTGTCATAGCAGTTATGACTTCGTCGATAGTTGTAAGGCACGCATCGAGTACGGCTTTGCGAATACACTGTTGTGAGTAGCGGTAAGAAATTTATATTTTAGCAAATATCCAATGATTTTTTGTATGGAACCCAATATTTCCCTTAAGGGGTTGTAGAGGTGATGATTAAGGGGATTATTTAACCAAGTAAGCCATATGGATCATTTCATGAGAGAATTTAAAGTGGAGTTATGAATTGTATTTGATGCAGTGCTGAGTTTTAAATGAAAAATCCCATACCTCTGCTTAGAACTTAATGAGGCTAGACTGAAAAATATTAATTTGTTCTTTCAGTGATTGATTATGTCAAAATTCATTTGTCCATTCTCCAAACAAAAATCTACAGTGGGAAACATGCTAACTTATGAAATTGCTTGTCATTGCCGCGGTTACATTCTGCATTTACCACGACCCCCTTGTTTCTCGTGTGGTTATATCAATTTCTTCGAAGGGAAATGATGGAGCTTTTGAAATTAACAAGCGGGCCGAGTGAAATCATCTTATATGAAAATAGTGTAAGCCTCCAATCTCCCATCTCGACCTTCTCCGGAAGCGGAAGTTCACATTTCACCGCTATTCTCCCCACCCTATGAGGGTCTTTCCCCTGCCCTTCCCACTCTCCCACACCCCCACTTTAAGTATCCCCCCCCCACCAACCCCCTCGGATGCTCTTCCCTCGGCCATTTCCAGTCCGACCTCCCAGTGCGTCCTTTCTTTCGATTGCGCTGCATATTGAAGTGGTCGCCACATTGATTATTGATGCCCTTGGCTCCTTCACCACTCCCCTCAACAGCAAAGCTATCCTGACCCTCTCTTTACGCCTCCCAGACGTTTCCTCCTCCCTTTTGCCTAACTTGTTTCTCCCCCTCCACTTCGGCTCTTCCCTTTATTGCCACCCACCCCCTTCCACTCTCCTGAGGAGCTCTTGATCTTCGGCCGCGTTTCCGCCACTCTCGCAGACCGCGCGCGCCTTCTTCTCGCTTACCTTCTCATCCATCTACATCTACATAATATCCCGCAAGCCGCCTAAAAGGCATGTGGCTAGGGGTGTTAGGACACTAGCCGTTTACAGCTTTAAAAAAATGAAGCGCTCTAACGAAGTTAGGACTAGCGTTTATTAAAGTCCTTTATGGTTTGGGGGAAAAACGAATTCCCATGTCTATCCGTTCGGTAAAACATCTCTCTTAATTTATCGCTACAATCGGACCTGGAAATATAGTGCGGCTCCTATATTATGTTCTCTGTGTCGCTCTTAAAGATATTCATTCTCAATTGTTCAAGCAATCTAAGCCTAGCGCGCAGCCTCCGAGTCTCCAGCGGCTCCCAGCCTAATTCGCTTAACACATGTTGGTCCACAGAAGTGCCGTTTAGCTAATCAGGACGCATTCAATAATTATTGTCGTCACGGTCTTTTCAAATGCTATCATCGTGAACTGTGTTATAGAAGCGGTTAAATACACCAACGGATGAAGTTCGCCATGAAAATATATTTGACTTAGCCGGGATTCGAACCCGGATCTCCCGATTGCCGGTCAGGCGTGTTAACCAGTTCCACCACCAAGCCATTTTCTCAGGGCAAACTTCATCCGTTGGTGTATTTAACTTTGCACCCGTGCGCGTGACTGCGTACAAAGTCACTTGTTCCTGCAGTGCTATAGAAGCGGTGTTTGAGATATTATAAGAAAACCTCACACTGACAGAAAAGACCAGGCCAGTCTAAAATATTGGGTAACTTGCGTTGGATGTAAAACATGACTTGTTTCCCTCCTATTCCTTCTAGGGCGTTACCTCGCCATATCGATACCCATCTTACTCCTTTTCGTTTTCTCTCCCGCCCTAATATTGGTCTACAGAAGTGGCGTCGAGCTGTGGAGGTCGAATTCGATAGCTATTAGTTACGATACGATAATTATTGATGGGACCGTCTTATGTTCATGCAATCGAATCTTTTAATATAGAATGGCGTGGCGTTTGGCGTTTGAGTTGTTATAACAGCACCTCATTGTCACAGAAAAGAGCTGGCCAATTCAAAATATTGGACAACTTGCTTTGAATGTAAAACCTGGCTTGTTTCCCTCCTATTCCTCCTCGGGCGTTCCCTCACCATATCGCTAACCTTTCTACTTCTTTACGTTCTGCTCCTCGTCCTATCATTGGCTCACAGAAGTGGTGAAAAGCTTTGGATGGCAAATTAGATAACTATTTATAGGATTCGCTGTTGTGTGGATTCTATCATGAATCGTATTCGTATTATTGTGACGTCAGAGCGGTATTGGAACAGTGTTTCGTCCTTTCTACACACCGATTTTGGTCGGCCGGTAAAATATCGGCCGTCCACAATCTAATAGTGAACAATGGGAGGTCATGGGAGCTTGCACACGTACCGACCACGCACCGGCACCAGTAATAAGCCGGTCGTCACTGGCGGCGACACAACAAACTGGCCAGTGATCGTATGACCGGAAAAAATCCGCCTTTTGCGCAAGTATCGCTTCTCCGGTAAAATAACGGACGGTATTTTACCGGCCGTCCAAAATCAGTGAGTGTGCAAGGGGCCTTATAAGACCTCATTTTATCGAAAGAGGACATGGCAAACGAAAATATTGGGGCTGCTAACAAGGAATTTAATGAAGTCCTAAATGAAATTAGCCACTTTATTGAAGCTTATAAAGCTGTTCTCTCTCGACAACAAAATATTAAAAATCGCCTCATAAATTTTATTCTTATTTTCTGAAATCAGATTTAAAATATTTGGTGGGGTTACAATATAGTTTTACTCTGCAGTAATATAGAGTTTTGTATAATTAGTGCAAATTAGTATTTATTTACCAAACTCAGTTTTTCATCGAATCATTACTCCTAATTGTCTGCCTTTATTCTTGAGTAGACAATTTTATTTGAGTAGTGAATCTTTGCGCCCTTTGGTTGCCTTTCATAATTAAAATTAATGATCTTGTAGGACGGAGGATCTTACCTTGATCTTTTTCCAATTAATCGCTTGGACTCCCTTAAAACTAACCCCCATCGATGTACTTGCACTTTTGAAGAAGAGAAACGTACGCACCTTGACTCTGTAGTAATCTGTGTGATGACAGCACGCTTAACCAACTGGAATAACGGGCCAAGCTTAACCATGCGTCATAGCATCCGCTAATGATTTAAGCGCGGGGTTTGTTGAAAGCAAGTCCTGTGTGAGGTATAACGTCTTGACTAAGGGTTGATGTGATGAAGAGAAAATAATCAAATAGGCGATAGGTTTAGCCGTGGACGAGTGAAATGAACAGCTAAGGGTACCATCAATTTCATAATGCGCCTACAGTCTCCGAATTTCCGACTAGTGGTCAGGTTGACGGGGAATTGAAGTATTAGTTATTTCTGTATGTCAGGAGAGGTACGGCAATGAAAATAGTATTCTGGAAATGCTTTGCACGTCACGGTTCTTCAAACTCTAATCTTTTATTGGAGGATCTTCTTGTAGTCCCTCTAATGTTTCCCGAAATTTCTCGAGAATTAAGCGGTGGTCGTTATTTGTTTATAGTATATGTATTCTTCCGCACACGTATCAAACGCGTGTTGCTGCTATACCATAACGTCTGCGTCTTACTAATTTTCATTTACATTTTACGTAATAATTTAATATGAGATTAAAATTTTATTAATGATATTTTTTATGAGAACTCACCATTTTAACTCACCTTACTTCAATGTTATCAGATCGGAAATTTATTTTTCCCTCTGGAGTTCTCCAAAAACCATTTCTATGCCACTGCCTTCAAATATCGGTTTTTAACCTCCACCAAGGATGTTGTTTTCCAAGAAAAACACTCGTATCGATCCTCGCAAGCAGCTTACCGTTTTATTTTCCAGATTTCTATCAAACGCGAGTGCAGAATTCACATAATGGTAGAAACTGGATCGTCACATTACGTCAGTAAGAGAGTAATAGCCATTCCACAACACTTTGAAATGTGACGGCAGAAGGTAGAGGTCGTTACTCGGCCGAATGGTGTTGGCGACAATTCAATTTCTGGTACGATCGATACCATCGAGCAATTGGGTCAGGCATTATGCTCCACGTGCTGGTACATCGAGGCAGATTGGCAATGAAAGCAGCCTGCATGGTTGCCGTCTACTAGAAAATGCCGTATTGTGAGGAACGAGTGTTAAATCCACAGATGTTTTTTTAGAGCTCGTGTTATTGACATGGCCTTCATTTTCTGGTTAAAAATCAAGGAGCATGCGTTAAAGTTAAAATAAGATAAAATCATACAAATACGAAACCTTTTAATATTATTTCCTAGCTATTTAAAAAATCACACGAGTTGCAATTTTTATTACTTGTTCATTACCGATAGAAAATATAGTACTCGTACGTATTGTCCTTGCAGTTATTAATAATTATCATTAACAGAGCTCATTTCTTAGATTCATGAATCTCATTACAATGTGACCATATTTCTTTCTCAGTATCAGTATGCTATTGGTATTTTTGGTATCCCTTATTGGAAAATATTTCAAATTTCCGCCAAGTAATGGTTGACTATAACAGATAAACGATAAAATCGTTCGATAATATCGAAATTTACTTTAAAAGACTGGAGGCCTTCAAGATGAGGGTATGGAGAGGAATGGAGAAAGTTAAGTGGACCGAGAGGACGAGGAACGACGAAGCTCCGGGTATGACGTGTGTGGAGAGGCAACTGCCGGGTAAGATACCGAGGAGACAGAATGGCTTAGATGGATCGAGTACTGAGCGGGCAGGAGATTTTTAAAACAGTGTTAGTGGGAAGAGTGTTGGCTTAGCATGAGAGAGGGTGGACGAGAATAGGATTCTGAGAAAGGATGAAATGGAGTGGGCCATATTGTGAACGGAAGAAGGTATTCCAAGTTAAGAGGGGAAAAAGGCCGAGCCGATCGGAAAAATGTTCCATGAAAACCTACCTTGACCGGAGATTACTTAAGAAGAATACTTAAATAATTATCATCACTGTATTTTATGGAAAACAAAATAAATATATTGTTCTTGATTTATTAAAAATCCATATTCGGAGTATTCGTTGTTGCATGTTGTCAAGTTAAAATTTTGCAAAGTTGTGCGTTTTTTCCGTTGACTTGATTATTATTTTAATATGGTGAAATCATGAAATCTTTGTTATACTCTCTGGTCTTCGCGCTGTATGCATCCTCCTCAACATTACGCGATCAATGTTTACTTGTAATGCCATGATAATAGTAATAATAATGATTTCGTTTATTTTCGTGGGCACTGAGGTCCATGAGAAAATAAATGTTCAGCTTTCTACTTTTTCAGCATTGGTAGATATATTGAAGAAAAGAAGTAAATAAAAAGAATTACAGACAAATGCAACCAGTGCAGATCGCCAAGAGCGTGAAAAAATATTCGGCAAAACCATATTGTTTTTTTTTTATCATATGATGTGTTCACCAGCTTCTCCCTTCTGCGTTCATGTATATGTTATGCAAATGTTAGATCTGACATAGTTTTTTAACCATTTTCTATTCATCCTTATAATTTTTCCTTACCATATTACATTTTTGGCCCATTTCAGCTTAACGTAGCGCTTTTTCATTTACTCGCGGGTGTTTTGGACCTTTATTTGTAGCTCGCTTACCAGTGTCCTTCGAATTTCTTCTTAAATTTTTATCTTATACCTGCATTAATTTTGTGTAATAAGTTAATTATGTTTTGTCATTGAAATTGCATATCTTTCTCATCGCGTTTTTACGTCGATATATCGCATCGCACTCCCCGATGGAATTAAATTCATCTCTTCCCTTCATTACATCTCTCATCGAAGCGTTTGCACTTAATATCCGTGACCCATTTAATGCGTTGGCCGATAGCAAATTCTTTTTCATTAATTTTCGTTTGATGAATGATTGCGAATTTAATCATGCATGCCACGTGCTCAATTATAAGTTCAATTAATTCTCACCCTATCGTAACTGGTGAATTCATTTTTCATTTTGTAAATTTCCGATGCCGTAGTTTCGATCTATCTTAGTATTGAAATTATCGTAGTTTATGAATAAAACAGCTACATAATTAAGGTTATATTTCCCAGAGTTAAAATTCCTCTCAAATAAATTTTCATAGCTAAGGCATGCATCTCTTAATCCAGTGACATAGCCAGAAATCGATTCCAGTTGGAGGTTTGAGGGTAATTTTCTATTGTCAGTATTCCGCATAAAATTAGTATTTTCACCAATTGAAAATTAAAATTTATTGGAAAATATTTTCAATTTCTGCCAAGTATTGGTTGCTTGTAACAGTGCTTGTAACAGATAAGCGATTATATCGTTCGATGATATCGACATTTGCGCTGAACGACTGTAGGTCTTCAATATGGAGAAGAATGGAGAAGGTTAAATGGTAGGAGAGGAGGAGGAACGACCGAGTGCTGGGTATGATGAGTAAGGATGGATGAGATACCGAGGGGACAGACAGAGGCTTAGATGGTAGGACTACCGAGTAGAGAGGATCAAAACAAAGGCGTATTAAAACGATAAATTTCAATGCATGTTTTATTATCGTCAGGTGTTCATTATTTCACTAGATCAAGCCGAAATAGACTCCCTATATTTTCGCCAGCATATACAATAATAGCGTTGGATGTTTTCCATGGCGCAATCGTAGTTATAAAATACCTCGTTCGGGAACACATTTTAATTTTTTGGAGGATTTTCAATTCGGAGTCTTGTTCTGATTTACCACTGATTTGTCGTGTCCTCACACGCATAGGAGTAGGTATATTGAAATTGTGGAGCGAATCAAAAATCTTTTAGCGCGAAGTAGTCATCAGAAAAAATACCCCACCTAGGAGAAGGAGTGAAAAAATATTGCGGAAACTTCTTTCCCCTACATGATAGGTATTAGACTTTATTCAGGAGCGCGTCTGCTTAAATTGCCCTCGCCAATCTCGCAATTATTATTTGTATTTTTGTCAACTTATCTACCGGCCAAGGTAGGTATACACACTACACAGCGCATTTTTCCGATCGCCACGTTATATTTACACGCCCATCTCATATCATTATTCCCTCCTGTTCACAATGGGGCCCACCCCTTTTCGTCCTACCTCAAATCCTATTCTAATCATTCCTCTCCCTTGCTTACTCAACTGTTTTCTGTTATTTGTTCTCTAACGCTGTTTTCAACATTCCCTCCCCGCTCAGTACATCCAAACCCTGTGTACTCCGTATCTCATCTAGAGGCTACACTTCCTCACCCACCGTATCCAGCACTTCGTCTTTCCTCTTCCTTTCCGTCCACCTTACCTTCTCCATTCTTCTCTCCATATGTCTTATATGAAAATATTTTTTTAAATAAAATACTAAATGTCCTTAGAATTTTTAGTGCTATATCTATGTCAAAGCACTCGGCCAAGTATTTGGCTAAACGTTTATGTCACGTGGATAGAATAGCCACCGAATACCTTTTATTTCATTATTGGTGTTTTATTTCGCATGCCTATAATATTAGGATGCTCATAGCGTCCAGATTTTCGTGTTAACTGATGAATGATAGTAATACATAAATGATAAATGCGTCTAAAACACTAAATTAGGGAATATTTCGTGATCTTCTAGTTGCTTTGAGCGGGTTTTGGGTCGCAAAATGAGTATTACCTTTGATGTGCACCTGAAATTATCCGAAAAGAGTAGAATTCGATCCAGAGCATAATTAATCGCATTAATTTACATGTCCTGAATTAATTGTTTTGGTGAAAAATATTTCGCTCTGTGCATTCTCATCAGTTATTTCATGAAAGGCATATATTTACAGCAAAGGATCAATAGGAATAGGTAACGCGAGGAAGAACCCGACATTAATTGCTTCGTTTTTAAAGATAGTCTATAGCGAGGTATCAAAGGCACGGTGTAGTCTGATATAAAGAACACCGTTCTCATAGGGAATCCTCCATTAAAAAATTATTAGGAAACAATATCTAGCATTGCTGAGGTTAAAACCCAGGACGTTTTGGATGGATGACGTTTATTTACTACACCTACTCAAACCCTGGTAACGATATGCATTAATTACCAAAGAAGAATTATGATTTGTTGATTTAAATATTAAAGCGTACATAGCGCATTATGGATGTATATACGTTATGAATATTAAGGTAATAATTCGTGCTCTCTTAATGCTACACTGCTCAAAAGCAGCAAATTTTTCATCCCTCCATTGGCTCCACAGTTACTGCAAAAGTCGATGAAAATTGTTTAGATTCTTCCTGATGTCAGTATTATAAGCATCAGAAATGAACCAGGGGCAACATTTATTCGTCCGAGAAATGATTTCCAAACAGCAGAAATAAGAGAGACCAGATGATGCCGGATATTAATAGAAACCTTGACATGTATTGAAGTCAGTGTGAATTTGAAAATAAAATCCGAAGATATAAGCGCGATGAAGTAGAATTGTTTAGGTTGTCCCATCTCCTCAATCTCCTCTCTTCTCTAACTTTCCCTCACTAAAGTTAAATTCGTATTAATTAAATGCAAATCACTCAATTTTGAATCATTTTGTACCTTGAAGATGGTGTAGTAACATGGAAACCTAGGTCGGGAATAAATTTTGTAATCGTGGGAAATTGAATTGCAACTGTTTATTTCATTATGATTTGAAAAGGTCCTGATTTAAATTTTATTGCAAGTAAAGGATTCTAAGTTTTATTCGACACTTGAGTGCTGTTGCTGAAAAACTCCAAACGCATTTCCTACTGTGTAATTCTCGGTCCATTATTTTGAAGGAATTCGTTGAGCTGGCATAAATCCAAGGACAATTCATTTTAGGTCAAATAATGCGAGCGGGTTCAGGAAAGGATCACAATAGATGGGCATTTCTCGCGCAAAATCCTTTGCTGTCTTGTTCGCGGACGAGAGTAATCCGAGGACGTTGTCCCCGAAACTCGTCCGCGAGATACATCGCAGCCGTACCGGGATTTTGGTCTTCGTCCTCGCGTAAACTCTTCCGTGCAAAGTTGGCGCAGACGTCAGCCTAGGTCGCGTCCGTCGTACGTTTAACGATGCGCCGGGTAATACATTCCTAGGCTGACCAGCTTGTCGCGGGAGTGGAGTGGGACGTCGTGTGCCTTCTCCGGGAACTTCTCCCTGGAGGAGTGGTGAAAAATGGATGGCTGAACTTGGTCCGCGAATTCAGTCCACGGCCCAAGTTCACGCGATACATGGCCAGGTCATGCTGTGTGGTTGTGGTGAAGGATGGTATTCAGTGCCCTCCCTGAGATGGGGGGAACGTATTTCAGGCCATGCTTCATCGCTGAGGGAGCTGAAAATCTATCTTGTGCTCTGTGAACTAACTACCTCTAGGTTTTTAGCGGGGGTTGCGCATTTTTCAGCTATACTTTGCTCTTTATTATTTTTTAAGATATTGATAAATCTTATTTATTTTTAAGGATTATAGTAATGCGCCGATTACCCGGCATGCACAGCCTCTTTTTATCCTTGCCTTTAGCCAGAGCTTATTTCGATGCTGTATAAAGCGTGTACTAATTTAATTTATTTTATTTTTTTATGCACCAAAGTAATGCGCTAATTACACAGCAGGCACTGCCTCTATTTTACCCTTGCCTTTAGCAATAGCGATACGTGTACTGAAAGCATGTACTGAAAATAATTATGGTAGCAGAAAATGTGGCCTTGAGATCGTTTGATGTTGATACTGCCTCAAAACAAGCTGTTAGTACACTCCTCATTCCAAGCACCATGCATAATATTGACTTCTTTTGTCCTCAACTTTTTAAATATTCATAGTTGATTTGAAAAAAAAAAACTTCAACTTTTTATACTATTTTCCTTATGAATTAGACTTTATAAACGACCAATTTCGTCTAACAGTGACTATCATCAGGCCTGCTGGGCAGAACCGGTCGCCTATGAAAGAAAAATTTTAGTTAAATCTTTTACGAACTAAACGATAAAAAAGATATCATAAATGTCGCCTATAATTTATTAAACTGTGCAACTAATTTCGACACTTACTGCGTCATCTTCAAAAACTGGTGCAAGTACTGGCACTGGCCAACTTATACCAGTTCCTAAAGATGTTTAAATCAGCGCCGAAACTAGTAGTACAATTAAGCGAATCAAAGTGTTACCTTTTCTACCATTCCATATTGCATTGGAGATTTGTCGTACAACATCTCGCATAATACCGATGAATTCATCGCATACCAATTTTATTTTTTTAATCTCAAAACACCATACTTTCTTGGAAGTAAGGAAATAAAACTTCGTAAGGTTCACTGTTATTTAATTATGGGCACGACCCGGGTTTCGTAACTTGGTTACATCGTCAGGTGACTGATCTTGCATGCATCATACATTTATACACAAAGTACACAAGTGACAGTGAGGACATCTATCGGATTCCGTCACCTCTTTGGTCTAATTTCCTCCACGTTTTTCTTCCTCTCCATCCAAATTACCTTCCTATTTCCATATTTTCCAACGCCTTTCTTTCTTTTAAGTCTCCAAGTAGTCTGCCGCCTCACCACCCCTGAAAGTTAACCTCCGTCTTCTTCAACGAAGAGCCCCAGTGCCAAGTGTCTCGTCGAGTTCCGCCCGGGGGGGGTGGGGGGGTGGCAGATCCTGAGGCGCATAACCGGTTAATTAAATTTTTGATGAGAGAGGAACATGGCGGTGTCAGGTGGTCAATTTCTGCCCTCCGTACTCTGCCGCGAGGTTGACTCTAGGGGTATCCCCCGACTTGTTGTTACAAGGATAGGACGAGTGCTCGTGGGTGTAAATCAAGTTGTCTCGGGAGTTTGTGGTACGCGTGTATTCACGTGTAATGCCTCTTATTTCTTCTCCTCCCCCTGTGGTGATATATAGGCCTCATTTAACCCTTTTACGACCTTTTGCCTATTTAATTATCAAATGAGAACACGCAAGATGAGTGCGATTTCGTAATGAGGCTCGCCGCACTTACTCCTGCATTGAATGTTTGAATTTTTTATGAATCTTGGTGGTTTTAAATACTTTGGGTTCCATGTTGTTGTGCATAGCCATTGCTGGCTGTCTTTGAGATTGTTCAGTGCTATCACGTAAATTGAGTAATTCGTATCGTGATATTACACCATTACCGTGTTTTTACGTGATGAAGCTCAATGCGTTTTCCAGTTGTCTATAAAGACGAAATTTTTTTTTCTCATCTTCAATTCATGCCGTAGCCTTTTGCTACTTTGAAATGGTTTCAAGACCACGTTCATCATGCTTTATAATAAATTATGTTTTTATTTTCTGTTCACGTCTGTATAAACCAATGCACCATTCGTATAAATAAAAATTGCGTTATACCACAAAATAATTGCAGGATTGTGGATCCTATGAGATTCCAGATTTTAGATAGATTGTAGGATTACAGGATTGTAGATCTTTTAAAGCCAATTTTTGAACGCCCTATTGGTTTGAGAAACCTTGCACGCAGTATGCTTAGTATGGCTGCCATCAAATTATTATATTATGGTTATTATCTTGTTTCAAATTTATGGTTTGCATATCGTTCCTCCCTTTTCAGCAAGATATTAAATACGTTCCACACATTTAGGAGCGTTGGTGGAAGTTCGACATATTTAAATAAAAGATGGTGGCACTTTTCCACAATATTTTAAAGCATTAATTTTAATGCACGTCCAACTAGATGATGGCTCTGTGAGCTGAAACGCGTCGTACGCATTAAAATATTAAGGAAAAGTGCTACCATCTTTCATTTAGATAAGTTATTAAATTTTCTCCTGCCTTTCTCATAGGCCAAATCCTCATCATCCTCCATAGATAAGGGACTAAGAGCTCGTCTCATACACTACCGTCCTATCTCCTTCTCATGTCGTCCATTGTCTCGGCATTTTATTTCTTATTTTGTGCTAATTTGTGCCTAAGAATGGACTTATAATAATTCTATTGTTCCCGTGGTAGTTAATTCTTTTATCTTAAAATCTGTTTAGGGATGGTAGTATTTTGGTCTTGTGCTTGCTTTTCATGTCTAGCGTGATCATTTTAAATGCGATCATTTTTATATCATGTAAATTTAAAAATAAAATTCCTTCTCTGTTTCGAATTCATGTGAGAGCTGTGCGAAATTAATAAAAATCGCAATCAACTCTTTTATTTGAATGAAACGGTGACCTCATTTCGCTATTAAAGATATTTCATATTCGGACTTGGAATTATTACGATAAATTCCGAATCATGTTTTTCGAGGGAACTGGTCCGCTTCCATGGCACTGACCACCCGGTGGTGGCGCTGAATTCTGCAAGGACCGGGTACCCTCGACATTCCCCCTGGCTACTCATTAAATTACAAAAAATAGGAAGCGAGAGATCTTTCACATCTCTCTTTCGAACGGAAGACCGGTTCTCAGAGGCATTAAAGCGTTAGACAAAGTAATAGCAATGCAGATGCGAAAATCTGCCAATTCTAAGTATGAAATGCGACAAAATTAATTGATAGTCTAGAAAAATTTTAGTGCGCATGTTAAAAAAGTAAATAAAGTTGCAAGCCTAGGAATATAATCAAGATAATTACTAGAACTGGCGACTAAGGGACGTTGTATAATGAGAGCGAAATTGTTAAGAATCTGAAGACGCTGAAATTCTTTGTCAAAACTGTACCTCTATCACAGCAACCGACGTGGTAGTAACCGAAATGAAGAACTACAGGAATATAATCGATATACAGTAAATACTTGTACATAAATGACTATGAGGTAAGCGAGTTCATCTTTCTTAGTACGTTAGATTGCGTATAATTGGTTTTATTTTTTTAGATTAGTTTTTACATCCTCAAAATTTTGCTCTCAGTGAAAAGTCAGTTTTTCTGATTAAAATGCTGCCAACGATGATTTAAAAAGTTAGGAAAAATAATAATTTAAGGCTTGCATGGATTCTATCTCATTTGGTGATGGACTTCGTTTTACTACGCCAAAAATCTGTCAAGTGATCCTACTCGTTTGTAAATCTCCACGGAAAAACTGCAACACTAGTTTTATTGGATTGCATAGCATTTTAATGGATGAGGGCAACTGTAAAATGAATGAGCGTAAATTTGTAAGCTTAATAATTTTGATAGAGAAGCTATTAAATTATGTGAATAAAATGGTTCATATTGGTACTTTTTTGAACTTAAAAAGGTTAAGTGACGTGGTACTTCGTAACGCAGGTGTTTTGAACGTTGTCATTTTCAGAATATGAGTTTACGGTAAGAACTTAATTAATAGTTAAAGCTTTAATTTTCCTTCATAAGATTTTAATGCAATGGGTGCAAACATTCTAAGGGTAATGAAGAATCTGAGCTTTTCCCGGTGAATAGCGTGGATGAAAGCTTCTCAGGTTTCCAACCGGGTCAGTTAGTCAGGGATCAGTTAGTCCGAGCCAAGGACCCTATTGGTCTCAAGACAGCCGGTATTTACCGCATCCCATGCGAATGTGGTAAAGTGTATATTGAAGAGTCGGAGAGGACCATTGAGACGAGGGTGAAGGAGCATCGACGCCACCTCCGACTCGGACAATTTGAAAAATCGGCCATTGCTGAACACTGTGTCCAGGAAAATCACAATATCCACTGGGAAGAAACTGCCCAACTTGGAAGATCAAGAGGCTATTGGGACCGTATAACTAAAGAAGCCGTGGAGATCCGTCTTCACCCCAACAGCATCAATAGAGATCGAGGACTGCAGCTAAGTAGCGCTTGGAACCTGGCATTAAATAGGACGAGGGAGGAGGAAAAATCCCGGACCAATCAGAGACCACCTAGGTGAAGGAGGAAGGTATATATATCGACACACCGCGACATCGGCATCATCAGCCCTGAGGATGTTGGGAAAGTCTCCCAACGAAACGTCGGCCTACACCATGCAGACCCTGACCCGGTTGGAAACCCGAGAAGCTTTCATCCATTCTAAGGGCAGTCTAGTATGTAAAGGAGCGCAATTAGTCTCGAAGTTTGAGGGTATTCATTTTAGACTGTTTTATGTGTGCTCATGTTAACCGAATTTGTAGAATGATACCATCAAGGTCAAATCTTTTTTTTAATACTGGCTTGGGATTCGTAATTAGGATTTTCCTACTTTACGGTCGTAATTAAATTCATTGGAGCCCAGGATTTATTTCTAGGGCTGAATCATGCCTGCGCGTAATGCACTGAAAAAATAATGGATGGCACGACATGTTTATGTTCTTATTGTCGGCAATAACCCGGTAGCCATTATTTTTCACGGCATATGCGCCCTTTATAGTCGTGATATTTTTTATTGATTAATTTGACAGCCCTTTCCCGCCGATGAGTATGCATAGACATAAAAGTTATTTACGACAGCGGTCTGCAGCTGCCGTATAGGTACGTATGTCCCTATGGCCTCTTAAATATTCTTAAAGTGGGCTGTTCGATATCGGAAACGGAATATTCAGCCTCCTTTATTCTCATCTTCGAATTCTCCTTTCGGCGGTTTGGCGATGGAATTTTTTGTCGCTTGAGCGCGCACGGATCTTAAGTCGATAAATTTCACTGTGGAACTCCCCGAGCATGAAGGAATTGTAGCGTCAGAGAAATTATTCTGTACCGAAAATTCGGGTTGTGATTTCCCGACTGTCGGAATCAAAGTATGGAAGTAATGTCAGCTTTTGAAGGAAAAGTAGAAACGTATTCTCCCTTTGAAGTATGTGTTTTATTATTAGCTTTCTTCTTTGCTCTAATCATGTCGCACCTCGTTTCATCCAATGAACCAACAGTCCCCAACCTTTTGTTTTTCCTCCCGTATCCCTGTATATGTGTATGACTAATTACATATGTACATACCCCCAAAAGTGTAGCGTGCTCATTTTATTACATAATTTCAGTACGGGTAGGTGACACTTTTAGCTATGAATAATTTTATCAGTAGAAAGTTTGTTTTGAATATCCCTTATAAAATTCATACATATTTTCTAGTAATAAGATGCATGGTTCCTGGCGTCCATCCTTACCGATTATTTTCGGCGTACCCGCGACTGGTTCGTCGCGTACCACCAGTTGGGAACCGAGATACTGGACAAATCAACCCCACAACGGAAAATCTAATCTATTAAGGAAAAAAAGTGAATTATGCGTGAAAAATACCGGCATTGTTCATTGTGTGATGAAATGGTGAATTTAGACATTTTAGTGTACACACACTTCTCCGACGGAAATTGATAAATCAACCCCCAATATCGAGGAGATCTTTCGCCAAACCCGAATTAATTAATTTTGTGACTTACCTACAATGGAGAATAAATTGAAAAATGAGTATTAATCATTCCTGTATTGTTCAACTATTGATGCTGAGGCCAGTTTCAAGTTTTGGTGAATAGACACTTTTTTTAATAAGAAATTAAAAATTCAATCCTGTAACTTAATTTCTGTGGAAAAATCTCGTGACTTACGCAATGTAGAGAAAAATTATAAATATTCCTGCATTGTTCTCTGTTTGACTTAATGGCCAGTTTCATGTTTTGGTGAACCGACTCTTTTCTATTGGGAATTGAAATACCAATGCGATAACTTAATTTCTGCGGAGAAAAAACCGAACTAAGAAAAAGGAATCCCTGCCTAGTTAAATGAATGCTGAAGTAACACATTTCGAACTTTGGAGTGTACGTTCTATAAAGGGCGTTGAAAAATGAGCTCTTAAAGCCTTAAAGGGAGTCTTTTTCTGTCAAATTCCGAAGCTTGGGAATCTGTATTCGCCCCATTCCTGGGGTTCAAGGATTGACAGTTTTTCCTTTGCCCTAGGATTAGGGAGTAAAATGGTGACGGAAAAATGCCGTCCGTATTCGATGTTTAGTATCGAGTATCTATTATGCGAGTTATATCGGCTCGTCTCCCTTTAAAATTTGACTTTCCTCTTCAATTCGCAATAAATTAAGCCTACTCCATTTTTTAATCAATAAATCTTACATTCTTATTTCTCCTTCCCTGCTTAAGGAACATTTGTCTTTTCCGTATCTCCTAAATAAGTCTCCCTCTCATCACCCATAATGTCCGGCACTTTTCCCTTCTTATTCCTCTACGTTAACTACACTCAGAGTGGTGATGGGAAAATAATGGTCAAAATCGATTTTTCGAGCAATCGTGTTTTAATCGAAATTAAAAGCTCGACTTTTCAACAAAAATCGAAATTTAAAAAAAATCGAGTAATCGAAAAAAATGACTGTTTATTTTTAAGCACGGTTTGTACAAAAATATTTTATCCATTCATTTTAAATACAGTCAAAACACACATTTGAGTAGTATAAAAATCTACTTTGAATAAATCCTTTAATTATTAATAGCATACATTTACAAATCCACGCAATTTAAATTTTTGGGATCACCACTTGGAGCCTTTTGTTTTTGCTAAAATTTTTAGAGAGATCGATCAACTAAATAAGATGCTTTCTTATTAATCGAGGCCTTTCCAATTTTAACCGCCTTAGAGCTGCGACGCTGCTCAGATCAAACGAAAATGTCATGATCGAAGTTGAAAATTCGAGTTCGAAGAACATGCCTCGATTTCAATTTCCTCGATATTTGGCCATTAAATCTCGATTTTCGATTTTACCATCACGATATTGGAGGAGCCCGCAGCTGCAATCCCAAACCGCATCTCTGCTTGGCATTCCGTCGTATTCCCCGGGGCGATTCCTGCTCTTCGGCTGTCTACCCGACCGCCGTCATCTACTTCCTAGAAAACTCCCACACGAAAACCGTCTTCCGTACGCTAAAGTTCGCCTTTCACAGGCATACTCTTCTTCCCGCAGTCTCTTTCTCTCTCTCTCTCTCCCTACGTATTCCAAGCGCATCCTTTTAAGATATTTATTGGGAATTCGCGGAATTTTCTCTCCGCCGAATCATTCACTGAGAAATTCGGTATTAGCGTTGTAATATCGCGTGAAATGGCCTCGTTCGTACCGGGTTCCTCGTGGGGGTAAAAAAAAAGAAACGCGGTCCCCTTTTACTATCCCGTCGTGGAAGGCTGCATTGAGGGAAAGATACGTTTTTTATTGCATCGAAGGCGCGCGCTACCGCCGTATTGCCGCCAAAGCCATCGCGATTTTATTTTTCATACAAAAGACTGCGAATCAGGTCGATTGAAACGTTTCCTTAGAATCTGCTCCATGGTTTTAAGGCAAGACCCGCTTGTTTCATTCAATATTTTCATTTTGTCTTCTTAGAATGTGTCTTTTGATATTGAGGAGACTTGTCGCTTAGAGCAGAAGTCGAATTTTAAAGTTAACCTACTTGTTTCTATATCCTGTGGAGCGCCTGGTAATTTATCATATTTATTAGAGTAATATTGCGATGGCGAATCGGATTTTACCGATAAATTTTCCCTGAGTTTTGCATTGACTAAAAATGTTAAATTCCTCCTGGCGTGAAGTCATCGCCTCGGGCCGCGCAGATTCGCCGATATACGCGTCAGGGGAAATATTTTATGCGAAACTGGTATTTCTGTGGCAGGAATGTAAGTTAATTAAATGCATGCTCCTAATATTTGAGACTCACTCTATTTGTTCGCATCAGGGGAATAATATTTTATGCATCCCACCCAAGGCTATTTTTCCGCGTGCGCATTTTGTCGATGAATTATTTGGCCCGGTTTAATTTTATTGTTTTTTACCTTATCCGGCCCTCTTCATCATTTTCGCTCGCTACTTCCTCCCCGTTGTTGAATTAATGTCCGCAAAACGGTTTTTCGTCGCCCAACGTTGCGTGCGTTACAGATTGATGGTGTCCGCAGTTTTTTTTTGTTTGTCGATTCGCATTTATCTTTTTATGCAAAATTTCCTTCGCGGAATTGGAAATAGGATTTAATTTTACGCCCGCATTCGGTCCTGTTGGTTTCAATATGGTTTACAAATTTCGCGTTAATTTGGAAATTCATTCATATTCCTCATTTGATGATGCATTCTCATATGAATGCACTGAATTCGTTGGATCAAAGCTACTAGCTCATGTATCGTCATATTCCGTCGTATGTATCTGTATTCGTGACGATTTTACTCGCTCATAAAATTCGTTTTATGTGGTATATTGTCAAAAGTAAATATTAGCCTACATGGCTGCGAAAATTGAAAAACGTTGTAGAATAAAGGTACGAATAGTTTTAAAAATGTTGTTTACGGAAAATATTGAAAATACTGTGGATCAATGAGGTGCGTGTTGACGTGGCTCTCTGTCTTAACGGAAAACGTGAAAATAAGGTACCAGGCTTATCGGTCAAATTTTGCGCCATGAGCAAATTGTGAAAATTATTCTGTAAGACTACGTCAAAGGAAAAAAGGAAGGAGAAGTTGAGGAAGACCAAGATAAAAACTACAGTTCATGAAGGGGATTATAAATTAAGTGCGTATTAATTCCGTCGCAGAAGTGAATTGGAAGGCAGAAGGGCGATTTATTTGAAGAGTATTTGCAAAGCTATTGAGGAACTGAAGACTTAAGGAGATGTATTGGCTCATTTTCATGAATTCAAGTATGAATACTCCTAACCATATATACCAACAATCCGCCGAGATCGAAAACTAGCCCACGCCGCGTTGCTGACGCGAAGTGTGCCGAAAATGAGATCGTGAATCTTCCAGATATTATTAGGGTGTATTCCATATTTAATCGTATCCTTCATCATAAGCAACAGTCATCAATCCTAAGATTGTTTTGACGCAGCTCTCCACTCAATTGTTTTATCGTCTAATCTTGAATGCCTGAACAGTTATTTTTCTTTACATTCTTCGTCACGTGCACTAAAATTCTCACCTGTGGATGCGTTCCATATTTAATCTTCGTCTTCATCTTAAGCAATAGTCATCAATCCTTTTTCCAATCAATATTTTTGACGCAGCTCTCCAATCTATTCTCCTATCGTCTATTGTAACACCTGCGTAGTTCTTCTCCTTTACTAGTGAACTATGATGCCAAGCTGTGGCCTGAAAATGCGATATTATATCCCTTTGACGTTCTCCACCTGTCCTTTAAAATCTTGGTCTTTCTCCTCTTAATTCTTGAAACTCAATATTTAATTCCTTATCTCTGGCGTGACTCTATGGAATCGACATAACACAGTGAAATGTAAAAAACTTCATTATTCCACATAAATTTATTACTGTACGACTTAGGTTTTGACATCACACTTAATCATCGTCACCACCTCGAAAACTATGTCTTTCAGAATTATACGTATTGAATTTATGTAGAATTGTAAAGTTTTTAACATTTCATAATCAATATTTGATCATTGAGAGACGGTCGGTGAGGACGGCGATTCAAGCCGTGCGTCGCAAAAAATGCGCTCGGACCATCTCGACACGAAATGTTCTCTGTCGACGCGTACGTTTACTCAAAATCCCTGAGTTCCCTGGCCGATAAAAAAAAACCACCATCTCTTCCACATATCTCATTGGTGTCTTTACTTAAATCGAGGAGGGGTTTGACGACGTCAGGTCGTGGGGATAACGATCACTTCTTATAAATTAGTCGAGTGGGTTGAGAGGAAAGGGGTGGCGAGAAAAAAAATATGAGGCGCATCAATTTCCCATTTCGTCTGATTAATTTCACGAGGTCACGCCATCAACGGTGTGCAGCTTTATTACCTCGTCCCTGCTTCTGCCATATTTTTTTTTTTAATTCGTGGGGCAGTGGCGGTCATCCTTGGTTATTGATTAAAAATAAAGATTTCTTGGTCTTCGTCCTGAATCCCCTTTCAACTGGACGTGTGGCTGTCTTTCATTTTCATCGAGGGAATATCCTGCAGTCTCGTTGCAACGTTGGCGTAGAGTAATTAAATGTAGAAATTTGATAAAGCGGTCTTAAGAGTCAGAGGTGGACGCAGTAATACACTAATAATCTTTCTTTTGGCTAAAGTTTTTTTTTGGGACGGATTTCATATTTTTTAATGATTTATATTTAGTGGACTTTTTATTTCCAATGAATTCTAAATCCTCTTTGCCTTCGCATCCCCTAACTTTTCCATTTCTGCTTCTATTTAAATCTGCCTTTGTCAATTAGCCTTAGCTGATTATAAACAAGCTCAGATTATTTAGTTGGAATTATATTTAGTCCTCTTTTTATTTATAATGAATTCTAAATCCTCTTGAGCCTTTGTATCCCCAAAATTTTCCAATTCGGCTTCTATGAAAATCTGTCTTAGTCAATTAGCCATAGCTCATTATAAACAATCTCAGATTATTTAGTTGGAATTATGTTAAGTCAGAAAAACGAGTGATAGTTGTAGTGGGAAAGAAACTAATAGATTTAGCGTAGGATCTGAGAATTTAAATGAGCCAACAGGAAACTCCTGGTAGTAACTGGCCATGCTGAAGGTGTTTGTAGAATACCTGGTGGACAAGTAGCTCAATGAATACAAAGGAAAACGAGATGTACAAGAATCACTAGGGATGAATGGAAAAAAATGTGTAGTTGTGAATGACTGTGAATATAAATTTTTACGAGTTATTTTCGTTCAATAACTATTTGAAGTAGAGTATTCAAAATCAGAATTATTACAGAAAACAACGATGATAACTAATGATCCCATAGGAAACATTACCAAAATAAATACCAGCAGTATAATTTTTCTAAAATCGGCCAAGTCAGTCACGCCATCCATCCACCACGAGAGCCCGAGCAGAAGAGAACGAAAATTATTTTAATTAAATCCTACGCCAGCCTTTGGTTATCAATAATTCTTGTGAATTTCTAAATACTGGAGATTTCAGGCCTATTTATAAAGTCCAGAATCGTTTCTTATCCATGGGGTGACCTGGATTTTGGGTTGAATATGGAAGCCTGGTCGAGGCAGTTCATTCCCGAGATGGGGAAGCTTTTGTAAATCAGCCAGTCGAGAAATTGCTCAGAGGCCTGTTATATCAAAGAGAGAGACGGATGAATATCTGCTCCGGGAAGATAAAATTTGTGGTCGTGACGATCAATTCGCGAGTTTAGATATGATGAATGACGCGGTTTAACATGTTGGTTAATGTTTAAACGCATATGTACGCATTTGTTAGACTCGAAAATTTATGGACAGAGGTCTGTTAGGGCTCTACGTAGGCTCTATTTCCCTCGATAAGCGTACTTAACATCCTTAATAACGGTAATATACGTAATTAATTTCCTCCTAGTTCACGAATGATCACCATGGTTTCAGCACCATGGTTCATTCTTCTGAAAACAAAAACGTGGTACACGTTGTCGGAACCAAGGAACGAAAATTACCTTTGCCGTAAAAAATCTTCTGAAATTCAATCAGTTGAGGCTGGAATGAGCCAATGATGGTACTTTTATTCACAGATATTGTAACCGAAAGATTTGAGGTGATAAATTATTTTCTTTCATGCCTCCTGAAGGGTATGAGGCAGGTTCTTACTGAAATTTACCAGCGCAAAACATAATAAGACATTGTCGTGGAAGTGAAACTTCAAAAATTGATTGGTAGAAGAGGCAAACGACAGCTGAGGTCATGTGCGCCACGAAGGAAGGATAGGTAAGGAAGGGTGGGGAAAAACCCGGCGTCGGCATTAGCCTGCTCTTAACGAAAGGCGCCAAGCGGACTGCGGCTTAACGTCCCATCCGACGGACGGAGTGTTGTCCTTGAAATATCCTCCACACAACATTCAAGCGGGCAGTCTCTGCCAGCACCGGAATTTGAACCCGAGCCCACGGGGTGGAAACACTCTAGCCACCGCATTAACCCGATGCCCTTCTAAAATTGAAGTCCCCGATGAATTACTCATTTTGTATTTTTTCGGATTGTGGTCATATGGTTGGAAATGGGTTTTCTGGCCCACAGGCAAGGGATCTCGTTCCTCAGGCATGTACAAAACTGACTAAAGTGACCGATAGACCCTGAGCAATAAATCTCCAACTTTCTGAATAGATCCTGTTCGCGTGCCTCTTTTGAAGTGAGCTGGCGGGTCTACACACCCGGATGGGACCTTTCCGCCTCGAATATGTTCTTAGCAGTTCTCCAGAACCTTTCACACCTTTTTTTTATGGAGCACGCGGATCTCCAATTCGGCTGAGTCATCTTCTAGTGCGCCTAGCAACATTCATTTCATCTGATTATATTAGTTCTTTTCTAATTATTGGTAGCTGAACATTTTTCCATAGAAACTTACAAGAGAATTGAGTTCCTCACGTCATAAAGTAAGTAACTTTCTCCTATAGCCGTTAGTCGGGTGGAAATCCAATAATTATATGTTGCTTTCGATAGTTATCGATAGAATCGATGTATTTCCTTATATTCAAATCACCTTGTTTCAATCCATTTTCGGGTTGAACTAAATGGAGTTATTTCTGTATCGCAAGTGCGATATTCCTTTCGTTACCTTCCGCTGATTTTTATATGTTTCCGTTAGTTCTGGTAATATCACTGGAACTTTTTTAGTTTTCAGATAAATACAACTATATGAGAGCATCCTAAATAGCAATTATTATACCCTAAGTACAAGGATATTTGCATGTCTTGTCTTTATTTAAAAAAACTGGTTTAAAAATTTATTTGAAATATATTCCGTTAAAAGTTTCAGAGTCTCTTTAGTTTCAAAGTCTCTTTAACCAGGACCTATATTTTCTAACCTACTCGACGTTTATAGTTTTATTGATTGTAATAAGTCTATTCTTACCTTTCTTAATGGTTTTATAGCATGTTATCAGGCTTAATCTGGTGATAGTATAACATGAAAACGTAAAACAATGGCAATTTTCCTCAAAAACGCTTTAATTTTGACCGCTTTTGATGCAGTTCGTATCATCGTCTCCTTGAATCGTCGTAGTATAACCATTTTTCAGGAAAATTGCTGTATCATGTGTTGATATTCCTGTATGTTTACGTAAGGTTCCGCAAGGTGATTTCCGTCCAATTTGAGCGTGCATATCCCATCCCTCTTTTCTCCTTCACACCGCGATACCCTTGCGTAATCGCGTCGCTTACTCTGGTGACTCCGTAGTCCCGCCCTCCCGTGATGCGAAGCAGAGCGTGGACAAGTGCGCAATGACGGCGTAGGCATCGTAGCTCTCGTGGCTCTGTCCTCGCCCCGCCACGCCGCGCCGTTGCCGCAAATTTCTGAAACGATTCAAACTGTGTGATATTACATTTACCATGGGATTTTAATGGAGTTCGAATCATTTCTTCCATATCGAAATTCCACAATTTGAATATAATCTGAGGTTTCATGCGAGATGGAGTGGAAACGTGACATAATGAAGAAGCAGGAACAATTTCCACACTTTTAAATTAATTGGTACAACCGGTTTTGCTTTACAGCATCAGTACCTGATGATGCTGTAAAGCGAAACCGGTGGTACCAATAAATTTAAAATTATGGAAATTGCTCCTGCTTCTTCATTATTCCGCAATTTGAACTGCCCACTGTTGAATTCTCTCTACAAATGTGTGATGAATGAATGAAAATGAGCTCTTCGGCCTCTATAGATTAGCAGTTTACCCATGGTAACCCAATGTTGCTCCTAAGTAACATCAAAAATGTATACATATTCAGCTCTATTCAGGGAAGATTTAATTTACGTGTTCCTTTGTTCTGTAAAGTTTAATGGCGAAATGTGTAGCTTCCACAATAATTATGATTGAGTAGAAAATTATCACATTTTTAAAATGAGAAGTCTTTGATTTTAATTTCTTCCTGAAGCAGCTCTGGGTTAGCAAGGGTTAAAAGAAGGGTTTCCATTGACAGCCGGAATCATTGAATCTTGACTGACCAATGTCTTCGGGTGGAAAATAAATAAAGATCGAAAGATATTCCAGAGTCCTCTATATTGCCATGTAATAATGAGAGAGTAGTGTTGAGAGAGCAATCTAGAGGACTCTGATATATTCTACCTGGAGGCGCCTCGTGGAATCCCGGCGAAATTATCGTCAACCTGTGACAACCAACGCGGTGAAAACCCGAAAAATTGAGTGATCCACGAATAATATGAACATTCCCTAAATATTTCAAGATGATAGGGCAGGTTTAGAAGTAGCAATTCTTCGCGAAAATACACTGGCTGAGTGAGAATATGTGGATTTTACGAGGTCCCTAGTTGAGAGAACAATTTTACGGCCGAGGAGTTGAAGCTTGTGGCTCAAAAACCAGGGGCTAAATTTTCTAATCTTCTTGACACGACCCTTTGTGTGGAGGCTGCTGCTTCGGTTGCACTTCTCCTCCCGGAATAGCCAACCAGCGGACCATGATGAAGATAAGGGGCCCGGGCATTTTGGTCGTGAAGAGTCCAGCGGAAATGTCCTCATCAGCTTCGAGAACGCTCCCTCGGAGGACTTAGTGGTACGAAATGAGGAAGCTTCGGGCGTCGAATATTTTAGCCCCCCTCTCTTCCTCGCAACTGTCTAGAGGAAACAATGTGCCCGCTTCTCCCGCGCGCGTGCTTATCGCCCTGCCCATCTCGTCTGTCGTGGAGTGCTGAAAAGCGTGTAGCGAGCACGTGTGAGCATCCCCCTTCGTGCCCTTGAAAACACGAAGCATCGTCTTCCCACGGCTAAATCGAGAGAGTTCGAGAGAGTCACATGGGAAAAGGAGTAGAGTGTGAAGTAGCTCGATCTAGTGACGTCCAGCAATGTTAATATTAAATACAGTACAATCTCTGTTATCCGGCCTTGCTCCAATCCGACATTTCCAGTAATCCGGCGTCCAGAGCAGGCGAAATTATATTAACCTTCGGATGATCTAATTTCGTCAGTTTTAAGGAAAAGATTTTTTAATACATAGTTAGTGTTTGTTTTATTATTACCGGTGTTCGTCTGCTCATAATTTGCATGAAACAAAACTATGTATTTGTCGTGTTCCTCCTTCTGATGGGATGTGCTGGATGGATTAGTGTTATGCTTTAATAATGCATTTTATGTCTGCTGATAAAAATTTTAACGTATTGAGGCTTTGAAACAAATTTCTTACTGGAAGAAGCTTGAAAATTTGGTTACGTGACCCACTGAATCGGGAAAAGAAATGTTCTTTCCACAGTCACAGTGGTGTCCAGGGTTTATTCTGCCTTTATATACCATAATCGATATTATTAATTTGGCTATGTACCTTGAACCTATCTGGTTCTAACTCTACCTATTTGGTTATCTATTCAAACCGTAAGTAGTGGGAAGAGTTGGCGTCACTGTGTGTATTTAATTGCAAAACTATACCTTAAAAAGCTTTTTCTGCAAACTGATTTTTTCCTGTGCGTTTCCAATGATTCGACGTTTTTAATAATCCGGCTATGCCTCAGCTGCATATATGTCGGATTGCGGAGATCGCATTGTTCTTGGTCCTTCCAAGAGGAGCTTAGGACTAAAACAAAGCTTGTACAAAAATTCAAACATACATTTACATAGACCACGTCGTGTTCCTCCTTCCAACATCGCTGCGTTTTAGAAAGCATTTTGGATCAAAATGCAACATTTCCATGTACCTAATTTCCACATTTAAAAGTGCCTTTAGCTGCACCTGCTAGGAGTATTTTCAGGTCACTGCATTTTCATCCAAAGCTCCAATTATATGATTATATTTACGAGATATTCTCAGCTCACAACCATTTTGTGCTCTATGATCCCATATTTCTAAAATTTAGCATTCTTTTAAAACAAAACTTGTCTCATTCGACCTTAATTTAAAGTCAGTTGTTTTAATTTTACTTGTTGGAATTAATACACTATAAAGAAGCATTAGCCATTTCTAAAATGCTATAAAACATTTCGCATAACAGTTTCAAATTCTTAACCGGTTTTGCAACTCAATACAGGTTACGTTTTTTGTGAAACTGTGTGGAATAATCGGAAGGAATATTTCCTGTTTAGTCTAATCTGTTTTATTTGTTAAATACATATTAGCTGGGATCTAAAAGGGAGCTAAAGAAAAACGTTTTATGGGCGAGGGATATGCTTTAATAATGCATTTGATGTCTACTGATAAAAATTTTAACGTATTGAGGCTTTGAAACAAATATCTTACTGGATGAAGCTTGAAAATTTGTTTTGAAATGAAAGGATGTATTGTGAAGCATTTGGGAGCAAAGGATTTCGAAGCGTTCGTGAAAACGAAAGCCCTTTCCTTGCATCTGAGGATCCTGAACGCCAAAACCAGACGAAATAAAATGGTCTTGAGACTTTTGAGGTCTGAGCTTAAGTTGGCTGAAGAGGGCCAGCTTCATGTGAAGAGTAAGGAAATTAAGATATGTCGACTTTGAGCTCCAAAGGGAAAGGAGTCCTTTTTGGTGAAATGCAAAGGTAGATGTGAGATCGTGCTTTAGACATAAGAGATGAAAGGCCAGAACAAGTGGAAAGACAAGATTTCAAAGAAGAAGTTATGTATTTCAGATTATACAGTGAGAAAAGGTTGATGCATCGGAATTTGTCACGCTCTACAATCTTTATAATATGATGACTAATTGGCTACTGCCTTATAACTTTTAATATAACCTTACGAATACATGGGTGGTCTCATTCATTAGCGGAGCCTTCAATAAATTTACGCCGCATAAATTGATTTTCTGTGGATGGTTGTTGACTTAGGTCGTAAAAATTTAACTTCTCCGAACCATAAGTTCAAGGATAATATTTCGCCATTAGTTAATCATGCGATAGTGCTGCCAAGAATTAGTACTTGGTCGAGCGTTTATGTAAGATCTAAATTTCAACGCATTAGATTTGTTATATCATGGATTGCTCAATTTTACGTAATGAGATAGTGTTAAATTATTCAATAGTTTTGGAAATATAATGGAAAAGAGAAGACGAGAGAAGACTAGAGGCGTTTAAAAAGTGGGTGTGGAGAAGAATGGAGAAGGTGAAGTGGACGGAAAGGTATCGGAAAGAAAAGAAGTGCTGGACGTGGTGGGTGAGGAGAGGCAGCTTCTTGATGAGATACTGAGGAGACAGAATGTATGGATGGAGCGAGTACTCAGCGGGTAAGGGATCCTATAAACAGCGTTAGAGGGTAGAATTTTGGGTAAATGAGGGAGAGGAAGGAAAAAAATAGAATTTTTAGAATGGAGTAGGCCCTATTGTGGATTGAAAAAGAAAGTATATGAAGGCTGCTAGAAGAGGTGCTTCTTAAATACACCATGAAAACCTATCATAATGAGTGGAATAATTTAATAATAATAATAATGGAAAAGGGGACCTCAGATTTATATTTTCATGATGATTTCTTGTTCCTAATTCGATATTTCATTTACTAGTTGCTAATTTGTTAATGCCGTTTGGGGTATTTGATGCCTGAAACTGGATTATTGAATTATTATATCTATTGGCGGATTATTGTCGTTTACTGATGTCGTAAAGAGATTTTACCGCTGTTTACTTGCTCGAGCCAAATGATTTCATAAGAGCTCTCTCTCATATTGCTTTAAAATTCATTTCTCAGGTGACAATTTTTAAAAGCGCTAACTAGACACTTAATCCCAGTCTTTGTTGTCCAGCCTAGAATCAGTTTCATTTACTCTAAGTATTTTGACCTGAAGTGAATTTTTCTTTAGGAAGTAGTGAAATTATAAATTTATAAATAACTCAAAGCGTAGAATGATGAGATTCCTACTTCCTTAATCATTATGAATTGTGAGTCAATCACTTCGCTCACACTCACATAATATTTGATTCAGATTATTTTTTCATAAATTTTACCCGGAAAATGTCCACGTCAATTCAAATATATCTCTGAAGGCCTACAGACGATTATATAAAACTCTAATCCAGGAAAATGGCACTATAACATTGTATCTTGTATAAATTTTATCTTGGAGAAGGGGGAGGCAAGGATAAATGTAAAGTGAGGTTATTTTATTTTTAATAAACCACCCCATGATATGCGTGCTTCAAATTAAGTGTGAAATTTATAAAATAAGAAATTTAGGCAGTGCAAGAGTAGGAAAGGAATTTCTACGGGTAACTCTCTAGAGACGGACGTAATCTTATCTTTTACGTTTCATCGTTGATTATATGTCACACTTCTCACTTATATCCATTATTATTATGTTTCTGTGTCACTGTAAATTGACAGAAAATTCTGTACGCGATCAAATAATCAAATGAATAAATAACCCATGGGGTTTCGTGAGGGAGGCACTCCAACTTTTTTTAAAAAACATTCTCTTCGCGCGGGGAAAGGAAAGAATCGTCGCGAATCAACGCGAGGAGGTAAGCGGGGAGGCATTCGGACCGGCGATGCGGAACCTTGGATGAAAGGGAAGCGAGGGAGGATGAAATACGGAATAAAAAGAATTACGGGGTGGTTTTTCCGGGGAATCGTCTCCCACTGCTAAGGGTGGTGTTTTTGAGTCTGCGTTGATGTGATTTCGGGAGGGATTTTCAAAGGCATTCCTTGTCAGCTCTCCACTCATCCCTTGCATGCTCACCCCCTCTCTCTCTCTCTCTCTCTCTCTTACGTTGAAGGCTATGCTTCATTTACCGCCCGAGGGTTGGAATCCGAGCGAACGTATTTCCGAAAATTAACCCCCGCGTCCGCGTGTTCCGAGTGAAAGAAATGCATTGGAACGAGGAAGATCTATGAGCCCAGTTCATTACGACTTGACTCCACATGGCGTGACTATGGAGCAGAAAACGTTGGTTCACAACAATTTTAAATGGAGTAATTCGATATATAAAAGTCGTTAATTGGGACTTCGTCGTCCTAGATACTCAAAAAGTATCGCTGAAGTTCTCCAAATACGATTTCACGGTCTGTGCTCTAATTGAAGGAAAATATCATAAATTGGTCTGGAAAGTAATTTGTCAAGTTTACCCAACTACAAGTTAGGTAACCTCTTATCAATGAAAGGTTCTCCTAAAGCTTAATTTAATGTATAAATATTGTTTAACATCGATTTTCAATTTTTGCTAGTTTATTGCTTTTTATTGTGTGCCGCAATAATGTATTAATGTTCTCTTCTTTTCTATTTTAGGTAAGCTGAATGCCTATTTGGAGAAGGAAGTGTTTAATCTGGACTCCTTCGGCGGAAGGAGTAGTGAGTGGACGAGTAAGGTAATTCGTTGGACAGGAATTTTTTTGTTTTAATTTTTATCTTGACATTTCATCGCTCTTTAAGTAACTCTGCGACTATCGCCAGTCTTCGCCTTTTTCCTAGTCTTCTCTTCAGCAAGTCTCACTGAATGTTTCTTACCCCAACGGACAATATTTAATAATGGTTTGTATATTTTTACTTCCGATTGCGCATTAATAAAAAACAAAAATGAATAACGAATTTACTAGTAGCTGCGTGTGAGATGCAATTTATGTCACTTAGTGGTAAAACATTGTAAGCGTAGTTGGTGGAATGGTATTTTTGCTCAGCCTTAAGCCACAACACCATATAAGTGATATTTCACCAATCGCAACTAAGACCGCACATCGATGGTGGAGTCAATTTTAGAGGATGGTTTTTGAAGAAAGATTTCGTGCTTTCCCGGCGAATGGACTTAGTGAATAGTTCTCGGGATCGCCACCGGGTCAGGAACTCCATATCTGCCGACGTTTCGATGTCCGACTCGGTCATCGAAACGTCGGCAGATATGGAGTTCCTGACCCGGTGGCGATCCCGAGAACTATTCACTAAGGATGATTTTTATCCTCTTTATCTATCTATCACCCTATTAGTGCAATTTGGGAGACGGGTGCAATTGAAGCTTTTGCCCCTAATATGCTCTTTGCCAGTGATTTTCTAATATATAATTGACAGTAAACCCACTATTGAGAAAGCATAGGAGTCAATAAAATGTGGAATTTAAGTTTGCTTTCACGAAATAAAACCTGAAAGAAAAATAGTTTAAAAAAATATTTACGGAGTAGAATATTTTTTCGTGGCTCTCAATTTTTTTTTCTTGCTCACGACACGAGAACCGCAGACCATTTCAATCTTCATATACTTTCGCACCCACGGCAGTGAGAAGACGTGTGTGCGGGGGTGGTTGCGAAGTGTTTCTCGCCGCCTTGAACTGCTCCAAAGGGAATCTAATAAGACGACGAGGCGCGCGAGGGATGCAAGAGGGCTTTTGCGGCTTAAGGCGCCCACCAGAGTGTGGAGTCCTTGCGAACCTCAGACGCTCCCGAGTCGTGAGAGCTAGGTCGTCGCTCGTTGGAGAGCCACGGTCGTGCACCGCAAGTAAACACTTGCACACACTACTTAGGTGTGTGTGTGTGTGCGTGCGTAGCTTTTGCCTCTTGTGCAGGTAGATGAATCCATTTGGCACCGCATTCACCTCTCCAGATTCCACTTTGAGTTGGGCTGAATGAGTGGAAGGGCTTATCTAGTGCTCCTCTAGGGTGGTAACCCATTAGAGGAATGAATCTGTGATGATTTCATGACTTGCTCTAATATTTGAGCCCCAAGTTCACGCTATATGATTACGATTTCGATAACATGACGTGAAATATTTATAAAAAGTAATAATGGTGACAATTGGTAAAACTTTTGGGTTAAATTCGCGTTTGGAAAATTAAAAGTCTACGTTTCTTCCCCCTTACCCGGTACCTCTACAGAACAACTGTGATTAATTAATTTAATGAAATGCTTAAATAGGGTGGTTTCCTTCATCAAAGAAAACGAAAGGCATTGATTGCGATTCGTTACCCACCATTACTGTATTCATTATATACATTTTTTTTCGTTTTAGAAATACCGGTTTAGACGAATGGCAATGGTCCATTTTTATCCTCATTTGAAAAGGGCCAGATTGGCGCCCATGCGATGCCACTCCACGTGACGTCACAGGGACCTAGTTTCTATACGAGAAGATAGGAGTTATACGTCTGAGGTTACCATTGCATGCATGAGGCGCAGAGCTCAGGGAAACATGACTTGATAATCACTTATTAAAACTGGCTAAGGTCGGAAAGTTTTCCTCGTTTGATAAGTTATTAATAATCCTTATTTAAGCCAAGCGCTACCAGCCAGCAGGGTACTAGGCTAGCCGCTAGCAGCCTGCGTCGTATCAGAGCTAAGCCTCGCCTCAAGGTCACCTCGCAGGGCGGGAGGGGGAACCAGAAATACGTCACGCGGAGAGACTTCCCGACATTCATACTTAAGCGTCGCGTTTTCGCGCGCTTGAAAATTTTCACTTTTCATTTAATCGCGAAAAATAGATATCGTCATTTAAAAATCTAAAAGCGTGAAATACGTACTCCAGGAGTAATAATCTTTCGATTTAGGCAATAAAAAAATAATAGGAAACCACCCTATTGGCATCAAAGCCATATTAGTTTGGAAGAGGTAACCGGCAGAGGGGAAGAAACGGGAGTAAATCCAAAGGTTTTGCCAATTCGCAACATATGGACAGGATGTTTGAACAACTTCATTAATGGTTAGGTTTTAAAAAATTATCGTCTTTGTTTTCATCAATATCCTCTCGATTTTCTTCGTCTGGTATACCTACGTTTCGAGAAATGCATTTAGTTACATCTTACCTCACCGACGCGTCCGAGGTTTCACTTTAGATCCACAATGTAGAAGCTTCATAGAACGACATGATATAAGTGACTTAGTGAAAGTCGATGATAATGTCTACTTTTTTTCTACGTTTATGTAAAAAAAAGGGCTGAAAACAGGCTCCGCCATTTTGTTATATATCAATGATTATTGATGAAACAAAATCTTTAAAAACCCTTCAAATGAAAGAATAAGAAGTGTCAATTAAAATGATATAACAGTTTTGTCGATAAAACTATTCATGAAACCACCGCACGAGGATAAAGTCGGCAATTTTCAGAAAAAATCGAGGGTCATCGTTTTTTGCTAAATTTGTTCAACTTTGACCTCACATATATTGTTAACGCGAAAACACAGGAAATAATTAATCTGGAAAGGTATGCACAATTTATTTGAGAATATGTATGCGAAGTTTCAACTTCCTAGCTCAAAAAAATCGATTTTGAGGTTTTGGCCAGCTTTTTTCGATTCTAGCCCACTGTGCGACGTTCCACGTTTAGGAAACCGAATTAACGTGAAAAATCAGTTAATTTCAAAGTAATCGTTTTAAACTGATCATTTTAATACGAAAGAAAGGAGAATTTTTCCTCGGGATCGCTTGGTTCTTCTTCTTAGTACTCCTCTACCGCGGTAACCAATTAGAGGAATTAAAATGTGATCATTTCACTGCTTGCTCTAATAGCTGGACCTCACGAGAACGCTATGTAATTACGATTTCGGTAAAATGACGCAATATAGATGTAGAAAAAAGCGTTAATGGTGAGTTATGAACAAATCATTGTATTCATTTTTATCAAATTTCTCTTGGTTTTCTTTGTCTGCTATACCTTTTGAGATACATTCTAAATTCAGTTTCTTCTTACCTCTCCGACGTTACACTTCTAGAAAACCGAACGAAATATGGAAATTCAGTTAATTTCTATGTAATCGTTTAAAACTGAATGTATTTTTATATTATAGAAGGAAGAAGTCTTCCTCGTTGTCACTTAGTTGTTTGGTACCAATGATTTACTAACAGAGTATAAAAAAATTACGAGCAGCCATTGAAGGTGTTTACCTTGATCACCTTATTGCATAAATTTTGTTGGCTGCCGCGAAAGCGTTTTCCGTTTCACTTTCCTTTCATTTAAAAATTTCCTCATTGCGTGTGGAATAAAACCATAATATTTCATAATTTCATTTGTTAAATGTATAAAATATAGTAGAAGAACTAAAAACATGTTTGTAACATAAATGGGCTTGAGGTTAACATCAAGTCGCATCAAAGCATACCTTAATTTAAAAAATATTTCATGGACTTACCGATTTTAGCGATAGATGTAGCAAAATTGGTTAGAAAACACGACTCCTAAGCTTGGAAAGGCACCAATTCTTTCACACATCTTCTTGTTTCAAGTACGTGTGCTGCCACGAAATAATTTTCCGTTTTACTTGTATTTCATCTAACAATCTCCTCATTGCGTCGATTTTCATTTATACAATGTATAAGATATTTTAGAAAAACTAAAAAAAATATCTGGAACCGAAGTGTGTGATGGACTTTTTAATAAACTTAAATTGTCATCGAAGCATACCTTAATAAAAAAACATCTCGTGAACTATGTTAGAATGGATCCACTTAGCAGAATCAGTTCGACAAACACGACTCCTAAGTTTAGAAAGACACCACTCCTTTGACATAAAGAAAATAATGCCTGTTTCTCACTTTGATTTGAAATCAGGGCGCAAAAAAAAACTCGTACCCTTTGACAGTCTCGGATATATAACACCACCAATATCTTTGAGCACTCGTGGTGGTCAGTGTAAAAGAAAAGAGCTGGCTGGCATCGAGTCCGGAAGGTGAAGAGACTTGATATTTAGGAGTGGACGACGACTGGTCAATCCGAGAAATCCACTCGGACCGTGTGTGCCCACTTCCCTTTCGACCCATAGAGGGCGCCTCGTATGTGTGTGTGTCTGTCTCTCTCTCCCACTCACTTCGATTGGAGAAAAAATGAGGTCGCCACTGGGGCTACTCCGGGAAGAGGAAACCCTGTGAGGAGGATGAGGATGGGTCGCGCACGACCGAACATGAATGGAGGGACAGAGAGGGAGAAGTGGAATAGTGGACGATCCTTTTCGCGCGGTCAGACTCGTCGCGAAATTTCCTCCGACACTTTATGCTCGTTGAGTTCACAAGTAAAGTGGTATGGCAGGCGCTCTGCGTTCAGAGAGACGTTCTTTCAAGGTTTGAATTAACCCAATATGGTCTAACAACGTAAAAAATACGCTTTTTCACGACCAATTCTAGTTGACCGAAAATGTATTGCAACATAGTCAAGTATCGATTAGTGTTTCAAGTAGTCAAGTGTGTAGTGTAGTCAAGTATTGATTAGTGACTAGTGTGCTTTTCTGAGGCGGTGCAATTTAGGCTACTGTCCCTAATATGCTCTTTTTCAGTGATTTTCTAATGCACTATTTGACAGTACAGCCACTATTGAGGAAGCAAACGAGTACTATTGTGTCAATAAAATGGTGGATATATTTTTATTTAAGTTGAGTTCACACGTAAAGTGTTTTTTTCCAACGCTTTTTGACAACCAGAGCTTAGTGACCAAAAATCTGTTGCAAGTCTCCTATTACCTACTGACCTCATATTTTTGATCAATTTTACGTAAACATATCATGTGTTTAAGCGAAGTTTGCTGTGACACTTTATGCTCGTTGTGCTCACGATTAAAGTGGTACGTGAGGCTCTCTGTATTTAGAGAGACGTTCTTTTAAGGTTTGAATTAACCCAATATGCTCTACCCGCGTAAAAATACGCTTTTCGACAATCAATGCGTAGTTACCGAACATCTATTGCATCGTGTTCAAGTACCGACCTCATTTTTTATTAATTTTACTTAAACATACAATGTGTTTAATTTCCTATGTAGTCCCCTTATTAAGAATGTCTGAGGGCACAAAAATCCAAATTCCAGCTAAGATTGGAACAATATAGCTCTGAAAACAGTTTTTCCGTTGACTTGGCAATCATATTCAGGGAGGAGAAAAGATAGAAAGCTTCCCCGTGGTATAATACGTTTCTGTACAACGTAAGATGACTTAACGATAATTATTCTCTGACTAGCACTCTGACTATGTATGTCTGTATGTATGTTAGGTATGTATGCCTTCCTAAATTTATAATTGGGTGATATTAATTGGCTGATTTCGTAGCCCTTGGCAAGTATAGATCTAGTCCCCCCTCCCAGATAGATAATTGCTAAATCAATTGGAAAGGCGGTTTCGGAGTCAATTTTTCCTCAACCCTATTAAAACTTTCGTTTTGTCTTCGGAGATTTCCACTTAAGCAAAATACCAACTCAACTTAATGTCTCTGCTGCCTCTATTACTTTAATCTCTTTTGCTACTTCTTTGGGCACTTCTCAAAGATTCTTAATGATTACTCGTCAGGTTAGTAGTGGTGCTTATCTAAAAGCTAGTGCTAGGACTTGTACGTGTAAAAATTTCTTAGTGTAATAAAACTATTCGTCAAAAATTAAAACCTCTGGATCAATCTTTAATCCAAAATGCCAATTAAAAAAACCACCATAGTTTGAGTACCAAATACCTTCCCTTGTTAATGGCAGTAATTGCTAACACCATGGTTTTGTGAATTATTGAATAATTTTTGCGGTAAGTTTCCAATTCTCTTAATTTTTTTACATGAATACAGCCAATTTTCTACCAGTTAAGCCTGATACTCATATGTGTATACAAATCAACTTACCTCTAGAGTAAAGCTAGTAGCTTCCTATTCGAAGCCTATGCGTTGTGTTGTTATATTGCGTGAGATGACTTGCTGATCGTTATTCATAAGCAGGCTATGTATACCGAACAAATTTAATAATCTTTGTGGTATTAGTGGTACAGGTTTTAAACGAGAGAACGAGCCCTTGTTAGCGTAATCGTGGGTAAATTAATCCTGTATCCACTTTCTGTGAGTTTCTTTCTTTTCCTAACAGGAGGAGCAATAAAATTCTTCAAACGATCATCTACAGCGCTATGACTAGCGTTAATTCAATCAAACATTATCTAACCACAGTTTCCTAAACATATTGATATAAGGAGTTTCATCAGATGTTTAATGATTCGTATAATGAGAAATCGTGCATACATAACGTTCCACGTGCCACGCTCAGTAAGCTTATCCGTTTAATTTATTGGATGTGGGAGCAGTAAACTAGTTGAAATTGCTCATTAGGGAGCTAATTTGGTGAATATCATGAACAAAACGCGCCAATCCAGAAATCGACATAGTTTCCGCAAGCTTGAATGGCAACAGCACGCTGCGATATGCCTAATTTGCCTCCGATATGCTTTGGATTCTGAAAGCGGGAAATAATAACGCGGAAATGGTGTTGCTGTTGGGGAGTTTTTCCGGTATAACGTAATGACGCGTATATCTACTGATTTATGAGTATCGGCAATAAGTCAGAATGACGCAAAAAAATTGGTTGTGGAAGTTACGATATCTTAGTAATGTTGTCTTATTTGAAATAAACTTCTCACTCGATACTCTCTTACTGGCATTTAATGAGTCATGCCTTTCATGAACTATTTTTTTATAAATGTTATTTGAACATTTCAGTATCTTTAAATGTCTCAAATTGATCGAAAATTTACTCATCCTTAAGTAAATCAGCAATATTAACAACTAATAGCCATTGTGTTACCTATTATCAGGGTTTTTATAAAATCTTTTTACCAGTATTTCTTCGGCTAATTATTAAGTTCCTATTTCACTTGGAATTAAATTAGTGGGGGTTCAATGTCTGCCCCAGACTTTCGCCAGCCATTTGGAACGCTCTCGCATGTATTCAATTTCACATTACATTGTCATTTGAAGTGGAATATTTGCGATTATCAAAGGCCTGGTTACACAAGACATTACGCTACTCGGAGGCAATGAGTGAATGCATGACCAATTTTGGTAGAACGGAACGCACGAATCCACGAACCAATTATAACAGGTTCTATTTTCTGTCCATGCAGTCGTACGAATTGGGTATTCACACGGAGTATTTCCGCGTTCATTCAATAATCACAAGAATACCACGGTTATGCGGTTTTGTAAGGCATCGCGAGTTAGGAATCGGAGACTCAAGATAAAAGTAGGTGGGCAAAAATATGAGCCGGTCATCTTAACGATATGTCAGGAAGAGAATTGTTGTTGAGCGTTTACGAACAGGAATGGTTATTGAGAGGATCGTTAAGTAACAGTTTAAAGAGAAGGATAGTGAGGAGTCTGATATTGAGTGTAGCGCTTTACGGTGTGGAAACGTGGGCACTTAGGAAGAAGGACGAAAGAAGACTGTAGGCGTTCGAGATGTGGACGTGGCGAAGAATGGGGTACGTGAAGTGGACTGAAAGGTGGAAGAACAACGAAGTGCCGGATATGGTGGGTTAGGAGAGGCATAGATACGGAGTAGATAGAAGGTATGGATGGAGCGAGTACTGAGCGGGGAGGGGATTTTGAAATCAGTTTTAGAGGGTTTGAGGAGTTATACTTTGGTAAACGAGGGAAAGGAAGGGAGAGAATAGTGATTTTAGACAGAATGAAAGGTAGTAGGTTCAATTATGAATTGAAGAGGGAGGTTCATGAAGGGAGGGGACTGCTAGAATACTTCTCTAATACTCCATGAAAATGTACCTCAGCCGGTAGAATACTTAAATAATAGCATTTGGACATTGATTAGGCAAAATTTTTGTAATCAGGCCATGAAATAAGACCTCTCAGAGACGTTCCTGATATGTCTCGGATAAATCTCAAATGTCTCATGAGGCACCTCGGAGGCATTCCTGAGATGTCTAATGTGAAATTGTAATGTAAAAATTTAATCACAGAGAACATTTTTTGGACGAAGTGACTTCTCGGAAAAATCCCACAGATGCCCGCAGGTCGTAAGAATATCTCTGAGACATCACATGTGGCTTTCGAGATGCCTCAGACATGCATCCGAGAACGAGCGGATCCAGGATTTGTTTCTGATTGGGGAGGGGTTGAGGGGGACAAGGGTCTGACAACCAAACGGTTTTCTCATATTTGAGATTGAAAACAACTTACAACAATTACTGTACGAAACATTCTTTTTATTTTATTGAGAAAGTTATTAATATGAAATGAAATGATTGAGGCTACGTAATTCACAAAACAAAACGAACTTAATGACAACCGTAAAAAAATATTGCCCGTTTTTCAAGTTTCCGGGGGCACACGTGCCTCCTTAAATTCACCTATGTACCCGGGACGTATTTCTCCCATGTGGGCAGGTGCGATTTGAGTGTACGACCTTTGTTTTGGTAAACGTGGACTGCGAATATACAGTACGGATGTAGCGTGTGATCAGGCCTCATGGGTCGGTGTCGAAGATCCATTGTCTGGATGAGTGTAGTGTGGAAAGATTCCGGTGTATCCGGATGGACAGTCGAGAAGCAGACTTGCTTCCGTGAAGGGAAGCATCGCTTGCACTGAGACGTTCTCAAGATGGACGCGACGACACAACCCCCTATCACTTGCTCCCGGGCGTCGGGTGGGTTGCAATTAAACCGTATCAGGCCAGACTCCCCACACGCGTCTATGTACTCTCTCTCTCTCTCAGGGGCGCAGGTGAATGGATGGCTCGCTTGTGACAGCTCTCCGGTGAGGGGCGCATGGTCTCTCTCCACCGCTAAGACCAAAGCAAACATTGCTTCGTGCTCCCCGAGCGAATTGGAAGCTTCCCTTACCTTCCCTTAGACCGAGCGAAGAACCCTAGCCAAACCTTTTACTCGGTACTGCTCCCCTTAGATACGATGTTAGATATTTTCTTCCCCATTGACCACCACGAGTGCTCAAGATATTTTTGGTGCTGTATTACCGGTACTGTCAAAGGTTTTGAGGTTTTTATCGCGCCTTGATTCCAAGTTAAAGTGAGACACAGGCATAATTTTCTTTATATCGAAGGAGTGGTGTCTTTCCAAGCTTGGGAGTCGTGTTTTCTAGCTGATATAGTGCTATAGAGATCGCTATCATATATAAGTTCATGAAATATTTTTTAATAAGGTATACTTTGATGCGAATTGACGTTAATTTCAAGCTCATTACACGCTTACGTTTCAAATTTGTTTTTAGTTCTTCTAAAATACGTTATACATTTATGAATCAAATTATTAAATTTTATACTTTTATTCCTCACTCATGTTTCATACCTGTTTTAGAATTACTAAAATATTTTATACATTTATGAATTAAATTATGAAATTTAATACTTTTATCCCACGAGTAATGAGAAAATTTTTAAACGAAAGGAAAGTAAAACGGAAAAATCTTTCGCGGCAGCCAACAAAATTTACGCAATAAGACGATCAAGGTAAACGCCTTCAATGGCTATTCGTACATTTTTTTAAACTCTGTTCGTAAATAATGGGTATCAAAGAACTTAGCTAGTGCGAGGAAGATTTCTTATTTCTACGATATAAAGATACGTTTAGTTGTAACTATTACCTTGAAATTAACTGAATTTCCATCGCAAATTTGGTTTTATAGAAGTAAAATGTCTTTGTCTTTCATATCGAATCCTCCTCGTCACTCTATTCATTCAAAGGAAAATAAGAGTTTGAATAAGATACCACCCCTATTGGTTCCTAATCTAATAAGTGATTGATCCTAGATCTTCTCCAGCAATTTTTGTGAGAATAATTTTACGCTAGTGACTCCCAACCTTAATTCCAGAAACTTTCATGATATTGATAGATGAATTAGAATTTGCTAGAAAGGGAAAATTCGTTATTTAACATTTATCATTTGCTGCATATTTGGTGTACAAATTATCTCGTGAAAGCGACTTTTAGCGAAAAATGTCTAGATTTTAGTTTTAAGGTTTTCGCAGCGATTAGATGCACTATTATAATTCATTTTCGGGAATACGTCTGCGTGCTAAATATTTAACTCAACGTTTCGTTCCACTTACTGGGAACGTAGAGTTAAATATTTAGCACGCAGACGTATTCCCGAAAATGAATTATAATGGTGAAAAATGTATAGGTTTATACGGAACGATGGAACGAGAAACAAAATAATTGGGTCCTTAGAGAAAACTAATCATGTACTTTAATATGTATCTACATTATTTATCCATTATCATCGCTTCAAATCCCTTGGGATCAGTAAATTGGAAAAAGTAGGCGACTCTTGTCCCAAGCGCCCCAATTCCCGTTTCGCATCCTTGCTTTCCCGTGGGGGCAGTAGCGCCCTCTTCAATAAATTACTACCTCTTCGAAAGCTTCGGTGTGACCTTTCTGCATCTTCGGCTCCTTACTCAGTTACCTACTTTCCGTGACCACCAAATTCGATTCCGTGGCCGAAGTCCCCGAGCGAAGTTCACCGATTGACTCTCTACGTCCCTAAGTCCACTCCTCTCCATGATCGTATTTGGGTCGTAATGTAGTCCAGCCATGTCCCAGTGAAAATGCTTTCTGCAGTTTGTGAAACATTTTTACTAGTTAAATTTATACAAATGAATACAAAGCGTGGACATAAAATGGATTTTTGTCGTTACACAATGTGTTTTGAATGTTTTGTGTCCATTTTTTTCGGAAATCCCACATGTTAGATGGAGATTATACAGATTGTGTGCAGGAAGAGTGATCATGTTTTCCTCTGCATTAAATGCTCAAATATTGTAGACATTGCGAGCACAATGTATGCACACTCATATACAATTTATTGAATGGGGTGCGAAAGCCTCAAAATATTTTTTTTTTCTCTAATTTGGTTTCTATTTAAACTATGGATTTCGTCGTAATTTTGCTGATTAAAAAAATTAATATGACTGGGTACTTTCATTTTGTAAAGGTACAGAGAAAAACAAGTGTGTATTGGCCTGTTTGGCTGGTTATCTAATCGGAGAACTAGCTGTACTGTCGGATGCAAAGGTACATCATGTCCTCTCAATAAGCGCGCATACTCATCCTTTATTTTTAAATTTCATTGTTCATATCAATCCATTGTCCCACGAGTTCATTAACCCAGTCAATATGCTGTACTGAATGATTGGAATCGATCAATAGGCTTCTTCTTCATCTATTCATGCGCTATATCGATAGCCAGGAATAGTTGCAAAAGCCCTAGATTAATCGAATGCCATTGTATCTACGGCGCTCACGCCACCGGCTTCGGATTAAAAGCGCCGTGGAACTGCCTCATGCCTTTCAGTTTTAATGAGAAATGTTAATTACCTCCGATGAAGAGTACGTATTTTTTTGTTTTTTATTGATGAGCATTCGTGAGTGATTTCAATTCTTCGCGCTTATTTAACTCCACGCTTACTTCTCCAGTGATTAAGGCTAATTGATATTGCCATTTCATTGGCGTTAATTTTACTCGAGTAGGATAAGTATTAGAATTTGTAGAATTTTAAAGCTAGAGAAAATGATTGAACTAATTTTAAACGGATTTAGCAGTATTTTGAGGGTTACGTCAGATTTTTTTTTCAAATTGTCAGTATTTTATTGTGGGTGAAAGGTAAATTACCGGACATGAATTGGGTGTTTTCCACTATCGTCAGCTAATTTTGTGCGTGCCAGGCTGAGTTCAACGAGTGCGTTTGCAGCAACCTTACGCTTGGGGTTACTCTAGGTATCGCTTATTCAGCCATTCGCATTGGAAGCATATGAATAGAAGAATGACTGATGGATGCGTTGTGTTATATTATTTCGTTGGATTTGGTCTCGCCAACAGCAATCACAGTTCACTACAGAATGGGACCCTTTTGCATCGTAAAACCATTAAAATCGAAATTACTTGCGTGAAAAATGGCATTCTGGTAAAACTGCGCGAGCTTCGTAAGCCTATACAATTTCATACAATTTTTCATCGGCCGGAATGGAAATTCAGTCCCGTGATCTCTTCGTTTTGTCGCTTGACCTATATTTTGATTCCATGCCATTCATTTTCTCACGCTATGGCTGATATAAATCGTTGTCAGAGTGGACTCAAATGCTGAAATATACGATCTCGTAAATCATTGGTAAATAAAACTTGTTATTATAATGGAAAACGGAGAATCAAGCGTATGGGGATATAGGCACAATAATTCCCTCTTGTTTGGTACCGAGATCCAATTTTAGGAATTTCACGAACCGTTGTAGTTAAGTTTCTTTATGTGCAAAGCTTTAATATCTCGCCGCTGTTTCGGCTTTTTTGACGAAAGTTTTATGAACTTTTCTTATTTACCACGCAGGTTCTAAGGCTATTTTTTTAATAGAGGGCGTCCTTAATGCTTGCATTTATGATCTTCAAAAAACGGCAGCATTCCATAAAGATTTTTCGGATCTAAAATGCAGATTTTACGTACGCTTTAAAGAACAACTTTCTGATTTTCAACGTGGTTATTTCTTTGATATCAAAGCTCAATAATATTTCTAACTAATGCCATAAAAATTCAAATAAAATCAGCTGATTTGGGAGGTACTTGGTGGATCGATGAAATGTTCATGGTGAAACAAAACCCTGTACTGTTCCACAAACTTTTTATTATTAGCTGTCAACTAGTTACGACGTCTATACTGTCAATATCAAGACTAACAGTCATGTCATTGGTCTATCACAGTCAGTTACTTTTTCATTCACGTTGTATAACTGAATGATGAATAAAAGTCAGTCCGTTACACCATTATAAAGATTTTTTGACATTTTCGCCTTGCACATATAAACACATTTTTATTGTACATTCCGTTTGTTAAGTTTTTTGATAGTGTTTTTAATATCCTTAGACGTAAAACTTCCATTGCATATGTTCACGCTAGTCGTCCGTTATCGTTTAACTATGTACATCTTGTGTCATCCTATTCAGTTATTGGCGTGTTTGTCAAATAAAGGGAACTTAGAGATACGTCTCTTGATGAAAGCTTTCGCGGCTCATGATTAAAAAGTGACATACGGGTGTATGCCGCGTGGTACATCGATTTTTCCCCGACGCGGCGTTTCATAACCGACTGCTGGTTACTTCTTCTAGGGACTGGGACCGATATCGGACCTACATGGGACCTCCTTTACTATAGATACATCGTTTATTGGCTTATTCGCACATTCAAAATCTAAATTCTTTGCTTTCTCTGTATTTTTCCTTGAAAATATTGTCCTCACCCTCCAAGTCCGCTGCTTCCTCTATACTTTTCTATCGATCGTGTTCCTTCCCCTCCTTACCCATATATCCAGTCATCGTTTTGTTATACAGTGGAACTTGGTTATAACGTCATCAAAGGGACCAGAAGATTTTTAACGTTATATCCGAGTGACGTTATAAAAAAGCAGCCTTAAATCTGAGTAAAAGGACAAAGTAAAAACGCAAATGTTCTGCTATATACAACACTGTTTATTGAAATCTACTCGTACATTGGAATGTGTATAATAAAAAAACGTTAATAAAAAAATGATATTCACTTCTACACATGGTTTCTATGAACTTTGGGACATAATACAATCACACTACCACTTTTGCAACCTAAGAATCGCAAATTTTTGACGCTATACCCGAGCTTCGCAATATTTGTTGACGATATAAACGGGTTTTTGTACAACGTAAAATGTTCAATTTCGGCTGGTCTGCATAAAATGTGACGTTAAACCCGAGTTGACGTTACAGCCGATGCCGTTATAACCAAGTTCCAGTGTATCTGTTATGAATTGAGGGCAAGATGTAGACGACGTATTCCGGTAGCGACGCTGATTTAAATTTGCTCTCGCATTCGACGTGAATCGATTGTTATTCGCCGCTCCCGTCATTCTCTTCGCCAACCGCCATCCTCATCTTTCCCTCTCTCCTCGAATTGTCTTCGCCTGCGTCTGTCATTTTCTCTCTCAAGCTCCCTGCTTTCGAGATAATGGGACGGTTTTTGAATCGGAGTTCTCTTGGTATTTCTCCCTCTAAATTGAGAGAAAACCACCATGTATGTCGTCATAAAAATCCTCCGACGTCACTCATAACCTTTGCGAACTGAGATATCATGCCTTCAAAATGACAAAAACGATGCCCTTCCTCGAATTTTTGGGTGGTGATCTAGAGTATTATTATTATTATTATTTTCATTTTTCCCTCTTGCTATCTTACAAGGATTTTTCACAGTGAACGGACCAAGTCAAGTTCAGCTGTGTTTTGTTATTACTTCCGTAATTATTCTATTGAAAGGAACCGTCGGACAATATGACAGGTGTCCAGGATGACTGACTTTTGTATTTTTGGTAGAGTTTTCTCCAATTTTAGCTTTTTTAGCTGGTGTAGAACTTCGCACGGTGTGATTCCTGTTGTTGTTATCACTATTGGGCATATATCTACTGACTGCATCTTCCACAAGGCTTTGATCTCTGCTGCAAGTTCTGCATATTTGTTAATTTTGGTGGATTGTGCTTTCTGTACATTATGGTTTAAGGGAATTGTCACGTCTATGAGGGTAGTGTGCCGTTTTATTTTGTCTATTATAACTATGTCCGGTCTATTGCTTTTAATTGCTCGGTCAGTTTTTATTTCTGCATTCCAGTATAGTTTGCACTCATTGTTTTCCAAAACATCAGGTGGATGGTATTTGTAGTATGGTTCATTGGTGTCCAGGATTCTATTTTCTCTTGCCAGTTCTTGGTGCATGATTTTAGCTACATTGTCATGTCTACTGGTATATTCATTTGCTGCTAGAGCCGTGCAACTTCCCATAATATGCTCTATTGTCTCAGATTGGTTCTTGCATCTTCTGCACTGATCGCTGTTTATGTTTTCTTTTAATATGAACTTTCTGTAGTTCCTCGTCAATATTATGCGATCTTGAATGGCCCTCATAAATCCGATTGTTTCCCCATATATATTCCCTTGTTTCAACCATATATTTGAAGCCTCTTTATCTATGTGTGGCATGTTTAACTGATGAGGATGGTGCCCATGAAGCTCTTTACTTTTCCATTGATTGATTAGTTGTTCTGTAGTTTGATTCGGGATGTCTAGTTCACGGTTGCTTAGATGAAGTGGTGTGTAGTGAGTGTCTGTTTTACATACTATTTCGAAAAGTTTGCATTTGACTCCTTTGCCATAGAAGTATTGTCTTAGATCAGCAATTTGCTTATAGTGAAGCTGTACAGCATCAAGAATACCAAGTCCTCCTTCATGTGTGGGAAGTATTACTCTTTCTGTGGAGCTCTTTGGGTGGTGTAAACGGTGTTTTGTAAGAAGGGTTCTCACAATTCTGTTTATTTCATTAAGATCGGTCAAGGTCCATTTGATAATTCCAAAGGTATAGAGAAGGATTGGTATTGCAAAAGTATTGATGGCTTTTACTTTATTCCGCCCGTGAAGTTCCGTTTTCAGGATATTTTCTATTCTGCTGCTAAGTTCTTTCTTTATGTTGTCTTTTAACTGTGTATGGGGTATGCCCATTAGTTGGGCAATGCCTAGATATCGGTAACTTTCGGTTTCTTTAAGGTTTTCTATTAAAGTATTTTCATCGAGGGTATAACCATCTGTGGCTGTTAGTTTTCCCCTCTGTAGATGAATGGATTTGCATTTGTCTATACCGAATTCCATTCTGACGCCTTTAGTAAAATTGTTAGTTATGGTTAGCAGTTTTTGTAACTGCATGGGCGTGTTCCCGTACAGCTTCAAGTCATCCATGTATAACAGATGATTTAGGGTGTAGTTGTTGTTTTTCGGGCTTGTGGCTATCTTAAACCCATAACCTGTATGGTTCAGTGTTTTACTTAGAGGGTTTAGACACATACAAAACCATAGAGCACTGAGGGAGTCGCCTTGGAATATCCCTTTGCGGAAGTATATTGTTCTAGACTGCTGCGTTCCATTTGCTGTGTTCAATTTAATTGTTGTTGACCATTTTTGCATTATCAGTTCAAGGAAGGCTAATATATTTGGGGCAATTTTATATATTTTAAGTACCTCCAGTAAGTAAGAGTGAGGTATCGAGTCAAAAGCTTTTTTATAGTCTATGTAAGTTATGCTTAAGTTTCGCTGTTTCTTCAGGGCCTGTTGCGTTACTATGGAGTCTATTATTAATTGGTCTTTGCATCCTTTTGAAAATTTGTAGCAGCCTTTTTGCTCTTCTGTCATTATTTTTTGCGCATCGAGGTGAGCTTGGATTTTATTGGTGAGTATTGAAGTAAGTAGTTTGTACATGGTTGGTAGGCAGGTTATTGGTCGGTAGTTTGCAGGATCTGTATTTGCATCGTTTTTGGGAAGGAAAAAAGTGCATCCTCTAACCAAAAACTCAGGAGTATCTATTGGTTTCTGTAATATATGGCAAAATATTCTTGCTATGGTGGCATGCAAAGCAGTGAATTTTTTAATCCAGAAGTTCTGAAGTTTGTCCGGGCCAGGTGATTTCCAGTTTAGTGTTTTTCTAATGGCCTCCTGAACGTCGTGTTCTGTTATTCTGACTGATGGCATATCTTTTACATCAGCGACCCTGTTTCGTTCTTCACAGAGTGTCTCGGTGTTGTTGTCGTGTGTATCTGTTTTTTCCCATAAATTAGACCAATATTCTGTTAAGTGTGCTATGGGGGGATATTCGGTTTGCGTTTTACTTTTTGCGTTCATTAAATTTCTATAGAATTGCTTTTCGTTCTTTTGGAAGAGATTATTTTGGCGCTTCCGCTCTGTACATTTTTTGTATCTCCTTAGCCTTTTAGAGTAGACGGCCAGTTGCTGCGAGTACTTATCAATTACCTCTGTGATCTTCTGAGCAGAAAGATCTTCCTCACGAGCAGGATAAATTATCTGTTTGACTTTTTTGAGCAGTTTTCTTGTATGTGTTCCTCTTCTATATTGTGTTAGCTGGCCCAGTATCTTCCGTATGTTTTCAATCCGATTCGTTAATCTTTTCTCCCATGGGGGAGCTGACTCAGTCTTCGGCTTACGTCTTCCATTGAAAGTGTCCATCATCATGTTTAGTGATGTGACTGTGCATATTGCAGCACAGTACAAAAGCAGTTGAAGTTCTTCTATGCTATTGCAGTTCGAAGCTTGATTTGGAAGTATGTTATTATTGATGTATTCCATTATTCGAATCGCTTTATTAGATGTTGTGATCTTTGGAATGTAGGGTCTAAGTGTGGGATCGGTTCCAAAGTATTTCTCCTTTGTTTCATAAAAATTGCGCAAGATAATTTTTTCTTCCTCATTATCACTTCCCTTATCCTGTAATGTAACTGGATCCATCTCTGGAGTTATTTCTCTTTCTTGTTCGATCAAGGTGTTGATACCTTCTGTTGTGCTCACGTTTTCCTGGTTCGCGTTATCACTTTCGATTTGTGCTTTGATTCTATTCAGCTCAAGATTGGAGAGAAGGTTGCGTGTGACTATTGCTCTTCTCCTATTTGCAAGGTTCTGTTCCGAGATTCTACCGGCCAATTCAGAGTGTGCATTTATAAATAACTGTAGCATCCTGGATCTATATCTTATCAAATCGGTCTCCATTTTAGTACTGATATAGTAGCAACGCATGACTTCTTCATTGAGGCTAGTAGTCCATTCAATACGTTGCCTCGGTCTACCTGCTTTTTTGGTTGCTTGAGTTCTATCAGGTAAAGCACGTTCAGCAGGAGAGGTAAGTGGTTGTTGGTTTCCCTCAATTTCGGTGGCAGTAGTATTTTCGGGTGTCCCGATGAGTGCCTGCCACAGCGCATTCTCATCACTGGTGGTCCGTATGCTGTCAGATCCAGCACCAGCTCCAGACCTGCCCTGGCGATCCCCAGGCAGCGACCCTTTCCGAGGCAAATTAATATTCTCCATATCCAAAATGTATGGGTGTAGCTTTTTATACCTACAGCCAGGTTTATAATGCAGCCGGTCCTCACATGGACAACAGACGCTGACCAGGACGCCGCCCAATGTGGGAACAGACACGCCTGGATTTTGGGTTCCGTTTTGGTCCGCGGGTGGTATTTTATTTCCCACCTACCCTGCTTATCTGCCGAGCATTCCCCTATCCGCCACCTGGGGACGCGCCCGATGGGGGACGGAAAACCCCACACGGGAGGCCGCATTATTATTATTATTATGTGTTTTTTCTTAAATTTTCTTCAGTTTTCACTGAGTAGCTTTAGTGTTAAGAGCACGGGTTTTCACCAAGGTAACTCTTCACTATTGAATTGCGTTGAGAAATTTTCTCGTGATATGACAGGTTGAAATTATTACAGCCTTTTGCAGTTTGATGTAAGTATTTGGATGGAGGTTGAGTATTTTGAAACTATTTTGTATGTGTTTTGGGATGATACCGGTAGCTGAGATGACAATTGGAGCTATATAAACCTGTTCCATATTCCATATTCTTTTTATTTCTATTGCCAGATCTTGGTACTTGTTAATTTTTCCTGTAATTGTCTTTTCGACGTTATGCGACAGTGGCACGGCAATATCAACTATGTAGCAAGTTCTATATTTCTTGTCAATCAACACTATATCTGGTCTATTATTAACTATAGTTTTATCTGTTTGAATAGGCAGATCGTAATAGATTTTAAATGCGCCGTTTTCGAGCACTGTTTCAGGGTGGTACACATAATATGGGGTCTTAGTATCTATTAACTTGTGTTGGTAGGCCAGTTTTTGGTGGATAATTTTTGCAACTTGATTATGTCTACTTAAATATTCTGTATTAGCTAGCATCTTACAGCCAGATATAATGTGCTGGATTGTTTCAGGTACTTGAAAACACCTTCTACATTTGTCATCTGTTATGCTTTTATCACCAAGGATGTTATTATTATTATTATTATTTTTTTATGTTTTCACAGCATTTTTGCTGGTTGTAGGCGAGGTACGGGTATCACCAAGTACTCTCGTCTCTTTACTCTGTTTTGAAAAATTTTCTGACAATCCGGCAAGTATTTAAAATTGCTGCTTTTTGTATGGTAATAAACAAGTTTTTCGGCAGTCCAATAGTTTGAAGACCTTGATGGAGTGAATGAGGCATTACTCCTGTGGCGGAGATAATGATGGGTATTATGTGTACTTTATCTGATTTCCACAATCTCTTGATTTCATTTTTAAGTTCTTCATACTTTTCCATTTTGCTGGTGTAGGCTGTAGTGATATTATGCGAATTAGGTACGGTAATGTCTATCAAGTACGTTTCATTGTGAGTTTTATCTTGTACTACTAGATCAGGTCTATTGCTATTGACTGTTTTATCGGTAATAATTGAACGGTCATAATAAATCATATTATTATTATATTTATTACTATTATTATTATATTTATTATTATTATCGGTTATTATTATTATTATTATTATTATTATTATTATTATTATATTGTACAAGTTACAAGTTGGCTATTTGCCAGGTGGTAACAGTTTATACAAAATAAAAGAAAAACAAAAATATTTCAAATGAAAAATACATTGCCAAAATGAAACTAGAAAGTGAATATTTAAAATTCAGTGATATTAATTTTCCAATATTAATCCTCTACACCTCTTCTAGAAAATCCTTACGTTGTTGGGGTAGGGCTTAAACAGTTCTGCAGGGAGTCTATTCCATTCCGTAATCGTCCTATTGAGGTACGAGAATTTCTTTACGTTAGTCCTTTGCGGCCGGCATTTCATCTTGTATTGGTGATCATGCCTACCAATATAGCTGGGGTATTCAATCTTCTTCCGTAGTCCCCCCCATGCCTTTTCCCCTTTCAGTGTGCGGAATAATGCGCAAAGCCTATTTATTTATTTTCTCCTTTCTAGTGTGTCCCATCCCAGTACTTTCAGCATTTTATCGACTCTTTCGGTCTTTTTGTGTTTCCCCATGACGTACCTTGCTGCCTTTCTTTGCACCTTCTCGATGGTTTCTGTTTGTCCCTTTTCATACGGGTCCCACACTAGTGACGCGTACTCTAAAATCGGCCGGATTAGTGAGGATGAGTGAGTAATATGTGGGTGTGATTGAAGTAAACGAGATATTCGATAAGTAACAGAGTAAGTGTTCTTGTGCTGAGGCTGCGTCAGATTCCGAGATCTTTTTGTAGTATGTGTCTTATTCGTGAAGGATTATATAGATAGACGTTCTTCAGTCATGTGTGCGATATTATCTTGGTTACTGCATTCGACCCAATTCTTCATGGTTTTGAGTCCTTGTTTGAATATACATTTGATGCATGCTGATATATAAAAACACAATTATGTTCCTTCATAAAAGAAAACAAAATGTTGAAAAATCATGAATTTACGAAATATTTCTTTAACAAATGAAGTTTTTTCGATCATTAAAAGTTTTGAAATGTTCTTTTAAACCCTTTACTTAGTACCCTGTTTTTTTAACTTTCCCCCTGGTTTTGGAGCCCCCCCCCCCCCCCCGAACCAAACCTGGCTACTCCACTGCTATTTATCGCATAAGTTTAGATGGCAACCAAATTTTATACATAGTCGGTCCAGATGAGTCTTCTACCGATGCAAATGAAAGCATCTTACGACCTGCATAGAACATGTTCTTTCCCGAGCACTTCCACACAGTCGCCTCCGATCCCATCTGCTGCATCTGATTTCCTCGCAATGGAATCGAACGTCTCCACCAGGCACCATCTCCTCCGGGCGCATACCCCGGAGGAGCAAACGAACCGGAATCATCTGGGGATTCACAGTTCGTTCCCCAAGAACGCCCTTTCAAAAGCGAAGACCCTGCTGGAGGCGTCTCTCAAACCCCACTCCTTTCCCAATCTTTCCTCTGATAATACTCCTTCTTCGTCTTTTCCCGTGAACTCTAATATCCGCTGAGGATCCCTCGTCCAGCGAATCGTCATCACTGCCTGTTGCAAAGCATATCGAAGCGATGCCCAGCCCGGTTCTTGTGTGGGTGGACCCATGGTGGTGGGCAATGACCTCTATCCTCAGGCTTGTCGTAGAGTTTTCATCTGCATACTACCCATCTAGCCGCATCTATAGGCGTGGGGCAGGGGGTGTTAAGATACCAGCTTAAATATTATTTGTTTGCCGTCGTTATTAAATGATGAAAATCTTCGCTGTGCTGCAATTAAGGCAGCATGATAATACTTCAGAGTAACTTTCAATGCTGTTGATGACTATTCTATCTGTGATGTATTTTCTAATCAATGTGGAAGTTATCCTGTCTTAATTGAAATTTCTGCTGACAACGTTAGTTAATGGCGTTTTGCTTACCGCTGATTTCTAAAAGGTAACCCTGCCTCTATGGCAAACTTAGAGAGGTTATTTTCAACTCCTGTCATCACAATATTCTATGTAAGTTTACTGCAAAAGAGTCATGGAAACTTTCTATGTAACTTTGAGAGGAACACCATATACTCCCTTGTTTCATTATTTTGCTAACAATAACTTTGAAATTTAATTTCGACAAATCATCAGTAATTTTTACAACCACATATATTCTTTTCATTCAAATAATCAAGTATTCAACGAAATTATTACGTTTCTCTTTTTTTTGAAAGTAGTACATTTCTATCCAGGGAGTCTATTGGATTATTTTATACCGGCTGGTGTGTGGGCCAGCACGGGATTTGTACTGAAATATCTTCCTTTCATGGGACGTTTTCATTAGGAGCGGCAACGACTCATTTCAAATGAGAATCGTTTGATGGGTGGTCTGTGGCATTCAGAGGGACTTAAATCTCAGCGGGCGGTGTTTGGGTACAGAGCGGTGTACTTGAGGACAGTGCTATAGGGGGACTGCGATGAGGAGAATAATTATTGTCGTTGAAATAGACCACAGCCGTTGCTTCCTCATACGTGGGATCTCGTTATTTATAGTTCGTTTCCCCGTAGATGAGAGTGACTCGATCAATGAACTGCAGCTCTTCAACAATGAGTAAAGGATAAAATTTGCCCTCGCTGCCAAAATCATACCCTTTGAACGAGAAAATATTCAGAATACATTTTTCCGATCTTTATTAATACCAATTTGTTGATTTCAGTCTCTGTAGAGGGACAAAAAGAATTCAAGTGTGAACACAAGCCTTTTTAATAATTACTCATTCACACAGCTAGAGAATCAATTCTGACAAACTGGAGCTCTTCTTCAATTAGGAAGGGATAAAATTTACCCAAGCTAAGAAAAGCATGCTCTTTCAATGTGAATCTATTCGGGATACATTTATTTTTTGACTTCGCTATTATTTTCACCGCGCGTATTTCAACAAAAATATTTTTCGGAACAAATTTGAATGAAATGAATCAGTAATTCCCAAAATGTTTTTAGAAATGTGTACTCTCATTAAAATGCATACAGTCTCACATTTCATAAACTTAGGAATAATGTCATGATATCCCTCTCTTTTTAATAACAATATCCTTACTCACTTAATAAGTACTCATAATTAGAGTATTATCATCAATTTATTGTATTAAGTCTCTTTCCAGGGTCGAAAAGGATCGAAGCGTGAGCTCAATTCCTATAAAGAATAACTAAACGACATAACTAGAGAACCAATTGTCACAAACAAAGCCGAAGGTTTTTTTCAAGCTTGAAGCCTCAGAAACACACGAATACATACTTGGACATTTTAAGACGAGGACATGTTATCTAAACGACCTAAGTAGCGCTTAGCAAAAACGATAATATTAAATTTTATTCACCTTTAAAGTATTATATTATATAAGGTAGAGCAAATACAGGCGACTGAAAGTGGTGTCATTATCCATGGGAAACACTATTTTTAAGCAAATGGCATGATGAATTGCACTAGATGCTGTCTGTGATTTCTCCTGCTGTTTCTGTATCAGTGGCCTAGCCAGTCGAGGTGTTTTTAGTTATTGTAATATTTGGAGGAAAAATGGGTTTTGGATGGAGGTCTTATTAAATTGCCGTTACATTAAAAATAACTGCGAGGTTATTGCAAACAAATATTTGCTAAATTGGTTTTTGGGCCATTCATTATTCATTTCTAATAATTCTGACTTGTCAGCATTTGTGTGCGGTCTTTAAAGAGGGTGATCAAGATGTAAAACATTTTTAAATTACATACTCAAATTCCGATGAGATGATAGGTTGCATAAAAATATCCTTTCGCGATTTTTCGCGTGACTTCTGACTGCCCGTAATATTTTCTGTTGGATTGGTAATTTTACCTTCGTAACACGATTAATCCTCAGAAGCACTTATCAGTCCTATTCATGTTAAAGTTGTATAGCTCTAATTTTTCGGTCCCTTTTATTTATTTTCATTTAAAATTTAAAGGAGTTAAAGTTGGACCTTGAGGGAAGTACCACAGCTGTTAATATTTTATGCAGAACGTGCTTTAGACCTGAGATGTAATGTTTCAATCCAAATCCTTAAATGAAACTACCATTGGTTTACCTCAATTTTTTGGGCACTTGTCAAAGAAGCCGCCGTGATTTATATATCATACTCGCCTCCAATTCCTAGTACTCTTCCTTAATTAAAACAAATAAGATAAAATAAGCGATAGGATTAGTATTAGAGAGTTAGCCGGCGAAGTATTCATTTTACCAATTATAATTCGAAACCCACCGTGGGCCGAAACTTCAACCTTTTTCCTCGCTTAAATATCTCTCTCGCACGCTAGTGACCTCCGTCAGAATTAATTATTAATTATAGCCTTAGAAGCGCATTAAAGAGCACTCAAAAAATTCCCAGGCAGAGAAGTAGCATTCCGTAACTTGTGCTTTCCCTTTCGTCTCGAAAAGAGGGCCGCCGCTACTGCGGTTGCCTTTTAAAGGCCGTTAACTTTAATGCCATGCTTAGTGGACGACGGTAAGGGAGAAAATGGTTCTTCGCTGTTCCATAAATTGCGAGAATATTACGCCGACCACCTTGCTTGCCTGGGGTGAAGATCTTGCTTGGCCCTTGGAGCGAAGTTCGCCGACCCTCCCCCTTTAACTATCGCTGCCATTCCAGAAGCCATCGCTTATTAAGGTGAAAATGAAGCGATTCCGTTGGCTGTATTGGATACGGACTCGTCCGCCGCACCGTGACCCGAGTCTATGGGGTCGCGGCGGTCGTAACATCCGCTTGTTATGCCTTCACCGTTAAAGACAAACCTTTTCGCTCTTCAGCGGCAGATTCTGGAGGGTTCACGGGGGTTAAGGTGTGCCCTCAGACCTCCATGCTTAAAATCGAAAATTGAGTTTTAATAGTAAAAGATTGAAGAAATCGAGATCGAGCCATGACCTTCGATGATAAAACTACAATTGTTAATTTCCACACTTTGATACAAAACTCAACTAGCGACAATGGTTTCAACATATTATATAATTTTCAAGGGGATACAACAAGCACTCTCTCAGTATTTATGCCAGAGTATATACCTCCTACGTAGGCTTTGATTATAACTTCCGCCAAGTCAAACCTTAAGCGATTTTATTCTTGATGTTTGAGTTTCGATACAAACTCAATATTTCAACTTCAATCTTGACCATTTCGTATGATCTCAGCAGCGTCAATACCGACCTAGTATATGCGTTCCATGTGAAATACTTTTATTCGAGGCCCGTAAAATTGGAAAGACACGCCGTCGATCATTAAACAAGCATCTCAATATTTTTTTTTTATTATTTTAATGCAGCCAAAACGTTTCAAGTGGTGATCCTTAAACTTTAATGTGGGTTCAGTCATACTTTTTTTACCGAAATACTCAATCATGTTTTCCGTGTAAATTTTTTTTATATATTTTTTCTACTACTCAAATGTGTATTTTGATTGCTCTTTGCATAAATAATTGACATGTTTTGTATGTGCATCTTTTTTCAGAATATGATCGTCGATTTTTTTTTATAAATCCATCTTTTGGTTAAAATTTCGTCGAAAAACTCGACTTTTCGACGACTTTTTCCATTTTTTTAGATAAAAAATCGATTGCTCGAAAAATCGTTTTTTAGAATCGTTTCGTCGATTTTGACCGTTATTTTCCTATCACCGCTCTGATTGTAGTTAACGGAGAGGAATGAGAAGGGCAAAGTGTTAGACATTTTGGGTGATGAGAGGGAGATTTCTGGAGGAGATTCGGAAAAGACAGAGGGTTTGGATGGAGCGTGCACTCATCGGACGACGACGTATAAGGTCTGTTAGTGGGAGGAGTGGAATGTTCCTTAAGCAGGGAAGGAGGAATAAGAATGTAGGATTTATTGGTTAAAAAATGGAGAAGGCCTTATTTATTGCGAATTGAAGAGGAAAGTCAAATTTTAAAGGGAGACAAGCCGATATAACTCGCATAATAGATACTGAAAGATTTCTGTAATAGATGAATGCTGTAATGAATTGTTTTGTTTACACAGTGCGTGATACTGAGGAAGGATTAAATACTTATTTATTCCCATACCATCGTAAACTGCTCATCATCATCATCATTGGTCAACAATCCTAGGATTGGTTTGACGCAGCTCTCCACTCTATTCTCCTATAAGCTAATCTTTTCACACCTACGTATTTCTTCTCTTTCACAACTGCTCGTGTTTGCTTTTTACATCGAGATTTTTCAACATGATAACATTCACAAGTGTACGAGCAACCTACCCAGGTGGAACTCGAACCCGTAACCTCTTGTTTGGCAGGTCCCCGCCACCACCGAGGCCAGTCAATATTGTTAATGACAATATTAAAGGAATAAATCATAAATAATGAATAAATGCCTCGGGCTTTAATAAGTTTGATTTATTCATTTAATCTTTTTAGGGCACACAGAAAAAATATGGGAAAAATAAAAGGAGGGAACTTACGGGGAATAGTTACGTCGAATGTTCGATGGAACGCAGCCTACCTTTCTCAAGTAAGAAGAGGAAGAAAAGTGAGGGTAGAAGGAAGGGTGCAAAGGGGAATGTGAAGATGGAGCGAGTAAAAACGGTTGACGGGGATTGTTGGTGCTTTAGTAGGCGTGGTTGATCTGGTGCGGAAAACGCACGATAATATTAATTGGGACGTGGGAATTTGGGGGTAGGAATGGGTTATCGGATATGTTTTGCCAAATTAGGCACGGGGTGGAATTATTTTTCTTATTTGTACAACAAACACGCGTCATGTTAGTGTTTTTCAACGGCATCGTTATGTATTTATCCTCTGAATGAATAAATTTGCATGTCACTGGTATTATCACGATCTCTCTGGCACCAGAATTTAGTATTCAAGTATATTCAATGCCTTTAAAAAGGATTTCATGTTTTCGCGTGTTATGTATGGGGTATCATTTCGTGGAATCAAAAGCCAATATTTAAAATTTGAATCAAATAACTCTAGTGCATCCCTCGCTAGCCAAAAATTCCAAATAAATTTTTCCAAATCTTTTTAGAGATTCAGTGGAAAGTCCCCAATTGTTGAGAGGGAAGGAATTTCAGGAATCATATAAGCTCGGTTTTTTGAAAACATGTCTTTATTACTTGGGTTTTTTCTTTTAGTGAGTCTGCAATATAGGTAAACTCTTCTCGGGATTCCCACCGGGTTAAATCATTCATATTAGCCAACGTCTCGAGCTCCGACTCGTGGCTCATCCGTCAGGCTACTGAAAATGATAAAAAAATCAGGTTTGCTGAAATTTTTTGGATATTATTCGCCGGGAAAACTAACGATATTTTGTCATTCACCTCTGAGGATTCTTGTGTTTTGATGCAAAAAATCCATCCCGAACTTTGACCACATAGACTTGACTTGACTTTGCTGTTTATTTTACCAGGCCTAGATGAGGCCACAATTCGGCCCCCTCTTCCCCAGGACCTGGGCTCTTTTACATGGTATTTATTTTGGTATTGAACTTAAATACAGGAATTTGTACTAATACATTCTTTAGTCTGGTTGTCCAGTAGGCAGAGGCATAGAGGCATTCGCTTTTGACTAATTTAAGAATACTGGGTCTATTCACGGTGATATCTCTCCGGAGTCACCCGCAATGCACAAATTGTGCGAAAAATCCACAGAGAAAATATCATTCGCCCTGACCAGGATACGAACCCGGACCCCCCGATTTCCGGTCGAGTGCTTTATCCAGTTAAAGCCACCGAGGCGTCACTCTTCCCTGTGGGTTTCCCTGTTCCCATTCTTCCCTGTTTTTTCGCTGTGGATTTTTCGCACAAGTTGTGCATTGCGGGTGACTCCGTAAAGATGTCACCGCGGCTAGTCGCGGTATTCTTAAATTCTTATGTTTTGAGACAATCTGCTCTCTCACTTACGTGTTCTTCGGTGGTTCTCGTCACATTTTGGGACGCATTTCTTCCCCGCCCGCCCGTCTCGTAGCATTCGCGACACGATCCGAGGCGCCGTCGGCCAATTAGCACTCTTTTCGAGTCGGCGCAGTTCCACGGGGGGGAAGTGAAGAAGTGGGGTCGCTTTCGGAAGGGAAGACCGGGTCGCCGGGGGACGGGACGGAATCACTTAAGGATTCATTAGGCGAATCTACGAAATGTGTGGATTCTGCGGAAAGGAGGCGGGAAGATTGCCGACGAGCGCGACTTACATAGACGCCTGCGGAGCGGTCCCGGAGGACATCCAACGCCAGAGGAAGAAGAGATGAAGCAAGGAAGGGAGAAGGGACGGAGGAACAACGTCAGTCACTCGTATTCTTGAAATTAAAGGCGTGGAAAAGAGACTTGCGACGCAAAAAAATATTCACACAGAAGCAGGGGGCGAAGCTCTGTACCTAATCAGCATCAAGAACCCCTCTACTACGTAACCATTCCGGGTCACGTATCTAACGTGACACTTGCTCTCGCTGAAATGAGAAGTGAAAAAAAATATGAATGCATTTTTCCCGACAAAAAAAAAAGAATCCACTACGAAAATACCCCTTCGTATGAACACATATTCAGTTTACACGCCCTCGCTCGGCAGGGATGAATACCCCAGCGAGGGTACAAGGGTGTTTCCGTGGGAGAGAACAAACATTAATCCATCGAAGAGGAGTGAGAGAGAGAGACACGAGCGCCGACGGTGGGTGAGTGGCTGACGGGTAAATTAAAAACCTCGCGCGGAGGATCCGGGAGGGTTTGCTACCGTGGATACACACGAAAGGGTGGAAATGTTGTTGGGGAGAAGACCCTAGGTTGGGAGACTTAGGGTGGATATTTGCTGAAAGCTTGAGTGTCCCTCAATCCCCTAGAAGAAATTGAAATAAGGGTTTTTAAGGGAGTCGCCAGGGCGGAAAGGAGAGTACATACAAATAGGGTGAGGGAAGATAGGTTGGCGGAATTCGGAGGGAATGGGAATACTACTCACAACTTAGCGACGATACTTGAAGTATCAACAGAATCTCTCTAAAATTCCCTGTCAAAAATTTCATTCAGCATTTCTAGTAGAACGTAATATAATCCTTATAACTCATGCATAGTTATGAATATATTGTAGAACATGATTTGATGCTTTCCCGGTGACTAATGTGGGTAAACTCTTCCGGGATCCCTACCGGGTTAAATACAAGGATAGACTGACTTAGCCCTGATGGCGATGAGGGAGTTTCTCTTCGAAACGTTGGCTTTAAACAGCCTAACCCGGTGCCAGAACCGAGAAGATTTCATCAGCCATTATTGGTTTGACGCAGCTCTCCATTCTTGTCTCTGATCCGCTAGCCTTTTCATAAAGACGTAATTCTTCTCTTTTACATCCTTTATAACCTGTCCTATGCAACTCATTCGGGGCCGTCCCTTGCCCTTCTTCCCTTCCACCTGTCCTACGATTGTCTTCATCAGGGCGTCATGCCTTATAATGTGGCCAACTAAGTTGTCCCGTTTTTTCCTTAAGGTTTTTAGGAGACTTCTCTTTTCTCCCACTCTTCTTAGCACTTCCTCGTTACTCACACGGTAGATCCATTTTATCTTCATCATTCCTCGGTAGCACTACATTCCGAATGCTTCCGCTGTTGACTTCTCTACTGCTGTCAACGTCCAAGCCTCGCTTCCGTAGAGAAACATGCACCATATGTAGCATATGACTCCTTAATTCAATCTTTCGCAGTTGGAAATTTTTTTAGTACAAAAATTTCCACTAATTTTGTCTCCAAGGCTTAATTATGAAGTGCTTGTACTCGCTAACAAGGAGACATCGCGAAAGTGACGTTCGGGATTTGAATGATGATGTTATTTTCTGAAACTTTAAAGAAAATGTAGGAAAAACATCTCAGATTTCTTCTCCATATGCTCGGGCTCGAGAGATGATCGCAAGTAAGGATTCCGCTAGGCATCGCTCCCAAACTAGCAGGTGAAGCGCTTATTTGCTATTATCTCTCAAATCCGGGCCTATGGGGAAGAAAGTCGTGACTATCTCTACATTTCCTGTATAGTTTCAGAAAATAACTTCGTCGTTCAAGTCCCGAACATCACTCACGCGATGTCTCCTTGTAACTCATAGTTCCTTAATTAGATGCATTGCTATTCTCCTTTTTGTTATACCTTACTAGAATGCCCTCATTGATTTCGCAAACGTAATTTTTTCTTAGTCCCTGTCTTTTGTCAGAATTTTTCCCCTTTAAGTTTAGGAATTTCGACAAAATCCACAAAATTATTGGTTTATGGCCGTTGAGTCCATTATTTTTGTTAACTCCGTTCATTTTTTATGAACATTGGTATTAAAACCCTAATTCTGAGGTTGTATGGCCACTTTTCATCTTATAGTTGACGTTCATCTGAGAAAAAGAGGCAAAATGAGGTAACGTGGTCATCGATATGACAAGATTATATATTACCGAGTTGCTTTTTACTTATTAAAAAAGTTGTTATCTCCCTGGGAGTTCCCACGTAAAAAAAAAGTTCTCATGCTGTCGGAAATGCCCACATCATTTCGCCGTGTCAACACTTGTAGTTGATTCGCCTAATGGATCCTCAATTGAATCCATTATTCTCACGCATTACTGTTTTGGGCCGTGGATCGTCAGCAAGCTGCCCTTCTCCTTTTCAAGGTCTCAGCACTCGAACTGATTTGTCGTTGGCGCCTCCAGTCGTGTTTTTCGTATTAATAAAATCGAGGCCTCGCTGGATTAATCACGTCAGAGGTCATCCGCCAAGCTTTCCGGGCCCTGAACCGCACGACCTCCACCGTGGGAAAGTGGCTGTATCGGAATCATATTTCTACGATTCAGTTTTCGAGGTAATCAGCTGTGGAAATAGCCGGAGCAGGCAGTTGCCAGTCCGTTTAGTTTTGCGAGGGTCAAGTTTCCCTGTATTTTTCCTTCGTCACGTAATACGGTGGAATGAATGGCGTTGGGTCCATGGTTTCTATGGTGAAATGAAATAAACTGTTTGCTCATCTTCAGTCATGAATTTTTAGTTGGCAACGATTAATTGCTGAGTTAATATTGTATTTGTAGCTCCTATGCGAGTGACTAAACTCGATTTTGGCGAAAGAGAACGTTACACTTCGAAGTATTGGACAATAAAGAGGAAACTTTGATCTTTCTAGAGTATAATACACCAACGTGTTCGTATGAAGTGTGAATTTTTCTAACCTATTGCATGATTTAAAGATGCCATTGGAAACACTTTGCCCTTATATAAAGGAAATACCTGTAATTTATTAAAGATGAATATATATTCACAGCATGTGAGACAGTTAGGAATTATTCCAAATTCCTCCCAACAGAAGATTCAAATTTTGGAGAAATTAAAAAAAAAGGACTTCTGCTCACCCTGCTCATGTAAAATATCTTCGACCTCCAAACTACATGTGTTGGAGAACAAATACTTAAACCGATATAATAGCATTGGATATTGGTAATTTAGACGTTGAAGATGTAATCCACATCCTTTTCTTTTTCAACTTCCGAGTTGATGCGTTATGCCACTTTTTTCAGGCAATAATTCCATCAAATGTTTTAGCAAAGGTTGCCAGTGGATGACTATTTTGTAGAAAAATATACGTATGGTAGTGTACACAAATCACAATACTGCAGTCACACATACGTTCCTTTTTAAATACTCACTGTTTTATGCGCAGCGGTGTACTTTAAAATGCATAATGTGAACTAGTAATGACTGATTTAAGCTTTTTACAAGCACTTTTTATGATATTCTCATTGTCATGCTCTTCATTTATCGCCCTTTAAAAAAGCTCTCGGGTTCTCTCATTCGTCATGTTAACTCTTTACCGCGTCTAGCCCTCGTGCCTTTTTAATTCTTGATGCCATTCAACCTTCTGTGCGTAGTTTAAAATTCACTCTTTTATTCTTCCTGGTACGTTCTCCTTTCTGTGGCGATATTCTTCAAATATAGCCAGGGACTTGCTTGAAAACGTGACGTAGGTGTCCTATTATTCGGGAATTTTCTTTTCTCTGGCGGAACTTGGTTACCCTTAACCCTTGACATTTTCATTCGCCCACCATTCGTAGCTAGAGAAAGGGAGTTTAGGACTTTGCCGTGTAACGGTTGGGTATGAGAAAAACTATTTGATGGGGAAAGTCTGAAAATTCTGGCAATGAAACATTACCCGTTTCTCGTGGACTTCAACAGTATTCTCCGTAATCCTTATTCGAATTTGAAGGTTGCTGGTTTGCGTTTTTGTTTGGTTGAATAGTTGTAACTTTAGCTTGGACTATGATCATACTTTTTATGCCGATAAATGTACTTTTCCCATTTGAATTATTTTTATTCTTTATTTTTAGCCTTGTAAATATATTAGTATATTCACGTTGTTAATATCTTAGTACTACTAATTTAATTTATTTTGTGTACTATGAAGTACTATTAAAATTGAAAGTAATTTAAAACGTTCCGGATCTTGTTTTCGTTTAATGACCCTGTATATCATTGGAATTATTCGTAGTTCAAATATAACTATAATGTTGCGAATATAATAATTCTCCGCGTAGTGACAACTGAACTATTCCGGTAAATTTTAGATTTTTATTTATCATTAATGTGGCAAACGTTTAAGAAATTGCACATAATTTGTGAAGCTAATTAAGGTAAATGTTATAATCAGTCGATCATAAGCATATAAGAGGCAGTATCATTCCTTTGCAGTTCCCATTCATTCGTAGCTCTAAAGGCAATCTAGCTCTACAAGGGTAGGAAATTACGCTGTATTTACGTGCACAAACGAAACGAAAAGAGTTTACACACGAACGTTATTCAAAACATCGTGTTGAGAAAACTCCTCTTGTCGAAAAAAAAGTAAAAGTTCCCTGTGTCGCGCTTTCGTACCGTTGAGTGCGTGTGAGGGTAATATGCCGAGCTATGTGGACGTAAAAAAAAACCTAGCGTGTCAAAACGAATGAAATGGTACGAAATTAAAAAGTTGGACTGTGGAGGTGTGAAATTGTACATTTCCGCGTTTAAAGTGCTGGGGACGGTTGGCGCCCTGAGGGGTCTGGACGAGTCTCCGCGTCCGAAACGGTCATTGCTGTTAGAGGAGATGAGGAGGGTCCGAATTTTGTTCGCTTATTCAGAGTCCTCCACCCGACATTCTACGCCTCATGATAGGCACCCAACATTCGTTTTCTCTTCCTCATCTCCTGTAACATTCGTTCATTATCTATTCCATTCCCTTTGAGTTGACGTTGACGTCATAAAATCGTGTGTTGACAATGATGTTGGTGACTCGGTACGAACTTTGTTGTATCTTTCGGATGTACAACATTAATTTGAGTTTTTGCGGATTCATGTAATCTTCTAAGTACGCTTTTGCCAGTTTGATTGTCCTATCATCAGGTACATACTGAATGGTATATACATATAGATGGTGTATATGTAATGATGGTATTACCGTCGAAACCTAATGTGCATGTTCCAATTTTATAAAATATGTTAGATTTGAAAAAAATACAACAGCATTTACTCATATTAAATTTTCTTTCATGGCTTAGTTTGGCCGGAGTATTTTTCTAAACCTCTCCTAATATGAGCTCAGTATATTACTTTTGTATTGATTTTTGGGGCAAATTTTGCCTGTGAACTATTTTTTTGTTGGTTTTTATGTATTTTTTTATTATTAGATAGCCTATCTGTTGAAGCTGGAACTTATCCTAAAATAAGGAACACTTATTCCGTGATAAATATTAATTTATCATTTGTTCGATTCCTTTTAAATTTTAACGTTTCCTTTATTCACTGAGGCATAATAATGTGTAATCAATCGTTAAATTTTGCATGCTTGAGTTTTTCCTGTTACGCCCTTATTAATGCATTTAAATCTTCCCAGATTTACGACTGATTAATTTCATTATTTATTTGTCGCGTAGCGGATTAGTTGGTCGCGGTACAAAATAAAAAATAATTAGGTCTTTCAGTATCTCTCACTTTTTTTTAATTGTTCCGCTTAATTTAACTCGTGCACGCTTTTGTAATTGGTTGAACTGTAATCCACTGTAATCAATTCCACATTCCTCTCTTTGAAATTGTCTCCCACCCTTTGAATGACCTTCCTACCCGCCTATTCCTTTCAGTCCCTCCATTTATTTTGCGTATTTTTTTTTTAATGTTTGTTGTTGCCTCATCTTTTATTTTTATTTTCTATTAGTTAATGGTCTCGTTCTGGCTAATAATTAACCTAATCTCGTTAACAATTCCTACTTTTCCTCTTCTATTCTTGACCTTGTTCAATTAACTTTTTATGATGTTTCTTGGAGTTTAGGCCTAATGAATCCAAGTTATAGCCAACGTTTCGATTTATGTAAAATCATCCTCAGGGCTCTTAACTTTGTACATATTTATTGATGTTGTGTTGTGTTAGTAACACAACATCAATAAATATGTACAAAGTTAAGAGCCCTGAGGATGATTTTACATAAATCGAAACGTTGGCTATAACTTGGTTTCATTAGACCTAAACTCCAAGAAACATCATAAAAAGTTAACAATTCCTTGATGCACAATGTTTTTAGCAATAATTTTAGGATTTCTTCTCTTCATTGTCACCATTATTCTTTCTATTATATATCCACGAATTCTTTAGTTTTCTTATTGCTGATCATTTTCTGCATAACTCGTATTTCATTCCATTTGTTCTTCGTGGCTTTCTTCACAAATCTCTCTCCATTAAGATGATGAATACCTCCCTCTCGACCGGACCTTGTGGTGACGAATTACTTGCGTGCAATTATTGCTATCATTTTTTTAATTTTTAGCGTAATTTGAGTAGACCCGATTTGACGATTGACTAGATCCTAAATGTTAAAAAATCACATTAGAGAACCTTATGGAAATGTAAAAGGTGAAAGTTTCACATTTAAATTATTGACAAATGTTGGTAATGGTCTACTTTATAAACCCTGAAATTGTCTCCCGAAGCGGGAACCATAAACTTGTTGTATAACACGGCAATCTGTTTTATAACACAATGTTACGTTTAACATGTTACACGGATTTGTAACTTTTTCATAAAACATGCTATATGTAACTTGTTTTATATAACATGTTACATAGTGTAAACGCACCTTTAGCTCTCTTAAATTCATTGTGATTACAACACATCGATGGCCAAGTTCTAACAACACGTATCTCGAATTCGGCCGGTTTGAGACAGGTATCTTAAACAAAGTGTAATAGCATTAAAAAATAAAATTCAACCAAAAAACAACTCATTGTTTGCAAATGAATGCTTCTTTTTCAGTTTTATGAACTTTTGGTTTTTAATTTCAGTGTATGAGTAAAAAAATAATCTTTTTTTGCTCTCGTGAAAAGTTGCTATTTTTGAGATACGTGTTGTTAGGACTTAGACACCGATATATCCTTCAGATTTCATTATTTCATTTCGTTCCTTGCTGTTGTTGCTCGTTCGTCTTCTTCCCATTCCGGCTTCTTTCCCTCATTCTCTTCCGCATTTTCTCACCCCTTCTCATTCTCTATTTCCCCTAATGCTCCACAGAGAGCTCCGGCAAAAAAAAACTCCCGCCCGCCTGTCTCCGCGTAGAGCGACGCGACCCCTCCCCTCTTACCCTCCCTCCACCCCCACCTCCCCTCCCAGCAATTCCTCCTTTCACTTTCGTACCCCCATCCCACCCCCTTCTCTCCCCTCTCCGCGCTTTCATCATCCCGCGCGTATATTTCACCCCATTTGCAGCATCCACCATGTACCACCAAGCGCCTTCACTACCCCCTCCCCCACGCCATTTCCCCCATCTCGCCCCGTTCATCTCTCGGAAATTCCCCTGCTCGTTTTAATAATAATAATGAAGCGAATGGGAGAGGGTGGGGTGGTTTGTAGGGACCTTCCGCGAGTCGGTAGAGTGTGTGTGAGTGCATGTAATACTGTGGGTGTACGCGGCTTTGCGCGGGATATTTAAATATTTTTGTCTTATTCGCAAGTGGTGGTGTTGTCGTATTCGTTGTTGGTAAAACTGGTGGCATACCTGTCCGGTAGACTTGGGTTTTAAACCTGGAAAAGCCAAATCTTTCATGGCGAATTTTACACTTAGTTTAAATGAGTTTTCACGGCCGTGCGCGTAACTGCGTACAAAGTGTGAGCACTGCGTCAGTGCACTGCGCACATTTTTATCTGTACTTTTTTGGAGAGAAGCTCAAAATACCTACTCGTAAATGTTCCATTCATCAAAGAAAATTTTTATGAGAAGCTCAAAATACCTACTCGTAAATGTTCCATTCATCAAAGAAAATTTTTATGGAAAGTCACTCACTCACCTCCAGAATTCTCTGCAAGTGAATTTTATGATTAATTTTCGAACTGAAGTTCGATTGGTCGTTTACTTAACCTCATGAACATTGATAGGGGACGATCATCAAGCCGTAAGACTACGAGCAACAACTTTTCGATACAAGTCTGTCAGCAACTAGAGAAATTTACACTGCTCGATGGTAGCAAGTGGAACAACTTTGTTTAAATCGCAAAAGAGCGGTCGAGGTGGGTGCCAAGCGACAAAAAACCTGAGGAATTCATTGAAACCCTAACTTTAGCGCTGCGATGAGAAAGAGAAAAGCTTAGGAAATGAATGAATATCTTTTGAATAGATTTTATTTTTATTCTGATACCTCTTCTTTCGGTTTAATACATTAGTTGAATAAGTTTTCCACCAATGGGAACCCATGGGGGGTTCTTTCAGGGTTACAACCACCGGGGTCGGGACCCAGTACTACAACTGATACGCCCGCGCTTCTGGGGAGGGGTGTGTAGGGGAAGGTAAAATAGGAAAGAGACGCCGCCGCGATAGGAGCCCGACGACGCCTCTGGGGCAGGAATTGGGATGGAAGGGCGGGACGGGAAAACCCTCGCCGATATGGAAGCGACCAGGGCCCATTACTAGCGAAACCATGATTTAATGTTTCTACAGAAAGGAAAAAATTTCCTACGAGGAAGGAAATTTCTACGATTTTCCGTACATATAATAAGTTTTCCAATTAAAATATGGAAACAAATGCTAGAGCCGTTATAAGCTAATAGATCCATCATGCCCACCACGTGATCTCGGATTTTGCCTGATCAATTTTTGGCCCAGTGCGTAGAAGATGATAAGCGCTCTATTGTATGTTTATTCCGAGACCATGGCATCATCTATCCGTCTGGGTCATGAGAAATCATGTTACGCCAAGTTGCGTAGTTGTGAGGGGGGCCTTATTCCTGCCCCTATCCCACCCCTACTTTCTCTCCCCCCTCCTACCGGACGTAGTCTTCCCCTTTTCACCGGCCACTGAGGGTTCCCCTCGTGGGCGCCGCGCGAGCTTGATCACGCACTGCCGAGGTGCTCGCTTCAGTTAACGCGAGACGTAATTTTGCCAATTGCAAATCCCAACCCTTCCTCCTCGCTCGTGTGTCGAACGTTAATTTTTTTTGCATCCCCTTTTCATCGGGTTAGGAAACATTTCTGCCGATTGGAATCCTGATCATCCTCTGAAGTACTATATGCAGCTCGCGCGCGTCTAGGAATTAAGGCTAGGGGGGAGGTTTAGGTGCAACTAATACTGGGGGGGGGGGGGGGGGGGGTATGGAATACAGGAGGTGCGGGTGCCCTCATCCAGAATTTTTTAAAGATAAATGGTTCAAAATGGTGTTTTACCAATTTCTGAGGGATATTTTCATTAATCCTTACACTATTCTATTAGCAATATTTATCCAATCAAGTAAAATTGATTACATTTTAAAATTTCTTTGAGTTCTGTGGGGGGGGGGGATTATTCCCCAAACCCCCCTCGCTGCGTCACTGGCTGAAATACTGAATGACAGAGAAAGGGAAACTGTTAGCGGCTAGTATTAGCGTGGCAAATATTTTAAAACTTACTCTCACGGGAGTATTACCAGATTAATATAATAAATATATCTTCTTAAAAGACTCAAATAGCTGAACGCGAGATCTAAGTACCTTTAAACGGAGCTAATATACGTCGGTATCTGATTTTACATTCTAAATACGCATAAGTTCCAATTTTTTGTGTGCAAATATGACTTTCTTGAGTTCAAAAAAAGCGTATTTAAAAAAAATTCAAAATATATGATAATGATCGATCAGCAGAATCTTCCAATTCTTTAACTAGCCAGCATGAAGACGAATAGAAGACGAATTATAGATATTGATGGAATCGATCGATACTTGATAATTTTCACTCACTTATCCGAATTAGTGATTAAATCCGAAGGTTGGTTTGGATATGTGAGGGTAGAGCTGTCCCCAGAATAAGCCACTGATGTGTAGATGTCACACGGTCAGGGTACAATGGCCTGTTCCTTTCTCTGGGCAACCTCGCACTTCTACGATTCAGTTCAAAGGTGCCCGAAGGCTTCACCCAGGATTCGAACCCGAAACCTTTCTGATAGCAGCCAAGCGCTATACCCGTTAGGTTACAACGATGTAAATATATCGTAAGTATATTGTTGTAATATATCGTATATATATCGATGTATATATATAAGTATATCGTAAAACGGAGAAAATGAGGCTTCAGGAAGGATAAGTAATTTTTGAGGCGTAATTACGCCAATCTCACGCTCATTGTTTCAATATATCAACGAATTCCGCCACGTTTTTTTCTATTTTACACATGGTGTGTCGTAAGGTGTGGATTTCCCAAGTAGTAATCATTGCTAATCACACATCGGAAACTTCAAGATGATCGCATTTACTTTCATTTCATCACCTTCTCTTGGATTGAAGGATATCTCGATGTAAGTGTGGACAATAAAGTACAGGATGTCAGCTAAAAAATGAATCCGTTCAATGTCTGCACTTAAGGGCGGCTTTTTACGGCTATTTCAGCTTCGCCTCTCCCTGGCTGATTCTGACACCTCATCGCTCTTTTTAAATAGCCCGAACCTCTCCCGCATTTCTTTTTGGGATTTTCTCGTCAATTATAGATTTTTCATCGGCTCCTCTTTATTCCGATAGCATCGATTGGTTTGGCGGAATTGGGATTCACCTAGAATCTATGCTCGATCAAAGGTTTTTTGCATTTTATGAACTTGTTTATAGTTACCTTCCGGCGAAGTCCTATTTAATTGTTGTGATTGATATTTTACCGGTTTGCTACATTGATTCTTAAGCAAGTCAATTGTAATTCGAGTAGGAAACTCGCTGAAATATATTATTCAATGGTTATCTTACCACACGAATTGAAGTTTTTATTGAAGTTTTCTTTTGGGTAAGGACGGGAGTTGTTCTTTGAAATTTAGCTCGCTCTACTTTAAACAGTATTTAAAGTTTAGTAACATCCGAAATTAAGCTTCAGTCAATTTAATAAATCAATTCAATGCTACGCACCATAAATGACGAGCTGCTTTGTTTAATGTTACTATTTTTGGTGTGATCCGCCCCTCTGTGCAGAAATTTCTATGTAGTCATTAGTCAATCTTACTTAACAATGAGCATGAAATAGAAATAGCCTGTAAAGGCCGTTTTACACGGGGCACGGAATTTCGCATGTTAGAGCTGCATTAATTTCTAAAATGGCGTGGAATTGCGCGAATGCATGAACGAAATTAGAACAGGGGCTATTTTTCCGTCTCGTATCCACGCATTCTCGCATGTGTTCTAACAATTCACCGCTTTACACGACGCAATTTTGATTGCGCCTTCGCACGTACGTCAGATTGCGCAATTCCGTGTCCCGTGTAAAACGGCCGTAAATGATGCAGCTGCCTTGATTTACGCAGAAGTTTTTTGGGTAACTTTGTTTTCCGTGACGTGATAATTATCCTAGGAGAAGGATCAATGGCCTGCCCGTAAGAATTATTTTTGTAACCTTGTTAAAATTAGAAGGCAGTGATCATTAAAGGGATGGTAGAAATAGAACGAAGAAATATTAAAAACTTCCAATGCCCTACGTAGGATATTGGAAGAAAATCGTTTGAAGAAAGTTTTATACGGAAGAATTTTTTGATGGAATACGATCAATTTAGGGTCAGAACTAGGAGAAAAAAATTTCAAGTCCGTAACGGAGGCATTGAGATTTTTTTCGCACTCCAACTAAAATATTGAAGCCAATGGAATGCGGTATAAAATGCAATCAACTAAAGTGTTTTATCGCTTTTCTCTTTACATCATTTTATTTATAACTTCCTATTAAAATTTTTCCTTGATTTGTTGGGCTTATTAATGATAAAGCAAAAGCGATCGGCTCCGTAGCTAATTTCGACTAACCAGTAATTAGCAAGGGGATCGAGTGTATTTCACTTTTATGGGAAAGAGTTTTTTGATCACTTAGCAAAGTGTAATTACTCTGCACTCTCTTATTTTTGCATGCCTCGGGAATTGGAATGCTCGAATGGCTTTTTATTGATCTCCCTACATTTTAAGTCATGATTACCCCTCTCGCCTTTGGCTGCCTTTAACATAAATTCAAAATTTTTGCAAATATGGCAATCTTCAATGAAATACGCTGGTAAACTTGACGCGGAAACGAGTTGTATTTGGTAGTTTTGGTAATTATTTTTCAGTAGAAATAGATTTAATAAAAATTGCAGGAATGAGGTCACGTTGTGTTTTTATTTTTTCGTCTTACTGCTTTTTCAGTTTTATTGAATTATTAATGAAATTTATATTTAACTCAAAAATCACCATTTCCTCCTCATTGTTTCTGTACTATATTTTTTATTTGTTGTGGGTTATTTTTCGTTTAGTTTTTCTAATATACTTACAAAATAGATTATGCTATTGTTATGGGATCACTTTAATACAAATCTCATGCATTTATTAATATTATCATCAAGGCCAGTATTCCATTTACTGTACGTTTATGTGGACGTTGCATATGAAACCTCTAACCTTCACACCGTTAGGCATCTATTCTCCATATCTAATTCTTTCTTAAGCTATACTTACAGCTAGCGTCACCAGTGCCACAATGTCATACAACAAAAGGAGTAAATTGGAAATTCTGGGGATCGGGTTGGTGAGTGGTTGCTAGAGTGTTGGCTTCCCACCCCGTGAGCTCAGGTTCAAATTCCGGCGGGGGCAGAATTTTCAAAGACTGCACGATCTCTGCTTGAATGTTGTGTGGAGGACATTTCAAGCGCAACACTCCGTTCGTCGGATGGGACGTTAATCCGCGATCCCCTTGGCGCCTTTCCTTAAAAGCAGGCTAATGCCGACGCTGGGTTTCTCTCCACCCTTCCTTACCTATCCTTCCCTCATGGAGCAAGTGGCGTGAGCTGTCGGTCGCCTCCTCCAAATACCATACTGGGATATGCTATTGTGGATTCCGACTTGTGAATTATGTTCTTATGCCTGCTTTAAGCAACTCATCTGCCAGATAAGTCAACTAATCTGTTTCATTTTCTTTTTATTCTAGGTAAGGGGAACATTGGATGAAGGACTATGGTACCGAGTATCGCGAATAATGATGAAAGTTTTGCCAGCCTAAGGAGGAGAAAGGTTTGCTTATGAAATTTATCTTTATGAACATTTTACTTCGCCTCTATTTTGGGCCGCATTCTTGAATTAGCCGATTCATTTGCAAAAATATCACGTTCTGCATGCTACGTCTTACTTCTGAAATGTCCGGATTGATGACCTTCCGTCTTCGAGTGCCCATTCTTGAAATCGATTCATCCAACGTTTTTGAATGGGCATTTCAACATAATGCGCTCAGCAAATGGATTGGAAATAATATATGGCGCGCCGACATCTCTGCTTCCGTCGGGGGACGTTTCAAATTGTGAGCTTGAGCGGTGGATATCCGTCTGAATGATAAATTGGTCGGTGGCTGTCAGGCTGAAAGGGCCCAAGAAATTTCTCCTACGCGCCATGCGAAATCTGTTCTTATGCGACGCAATTTCTTCCTCAGTCACAAGCATAATGAATGAAGTTTCCGATCTGTATTGTTCATCCAGACTTCGCATTTATCTCCGGCTCTATTTTTTTAATGGCAATCACCTTCAGGCCTCTCAATCATCATTAAGTGATTCAATTGTAGATTGAATTAGATGAGCATAAATGGTTCAAGGGGCGATTATTTCATTTTTCATTTATCTACTCAACGAGATTTGAGTTGAAACTTGATTCTCTTAAGTTACTTCAAACTTACGAATAATGAATGTTACCTACAGAGTTGGGAACATGATCTATTGTGATTAATAATTCATTGGGCATCAAATATTTGTATGTGTAGTAATAATAAGATGATCTCTGCATTCTCTTCGGGTTTTCACCGCGTCCGATGGGTCCGAAGAGAATGCAGAGATCATCTAATCAATGCCGCGAAAATCTTCGAACCTACAGGGTAATTATAAATTTATTATCATTCTCGAGCCTCCTTATCAGTGTTTTCAGGAAAAAATACGACGCATTTGGAGTAATTAATCACTGAATAGCAGTTTGTATCTCGCATATTGCGATTTAGAAAAGATGTTGAGCATAGGATTAAAATATTGTCTGTTGTTACTACCGTTAATCGAAATTGTATATATTACAAGCCAATTAAGGACATAACCTTCGCCCTCTTGTGATCACCTTTATCGAGTATCAAAATGTGCTAGACATAAATGTGTGTATATGATGCACAAAGGCGTTTACGCATGCCTAATTGATTACTGCTTTGAAAAGAGGCTCTTAAAGCTGATTATTGAAACTGCATGTATGTTTATCAACATACTGTTTGAAAATCTTTGATCTGGAATCTATGAAATTTCGTCTGCATCTAGTAAAAACGTTTCATGTGCCTTTTTGATCATTCCGATAGGAGAAATTCGTTGAATTCGAATTGAATAAATGGCGTCAATGAAAGTCATTATCTCCTCTATGCACCTTTGAGTAAACTTACTGTACTCTGTCACTAAAGCTTGCAACTATTTCTGTGGACAAAAATGAAGTGGTACAGGAGCGAAAATAAATAGATTTTCTCTGCAAAAGCCATCCTTTGTCACTTTGTACTATATTTTTTTCAGTCGAAACATGCATATTACGGGATAAATTGGAAGGATTCGTCCTCAAATTCAGTATAGCGTACACGGGTGAGGGTGCTCTCAATGGTTTCAAAGCAGACGCCAGGGCGGCAAAGGGAAGATGAGGGGGTTTGCTTTTGTACCCCTGTTTTTTCCCTTCCACGCACCCGGTCTTCAATAAAATGCGTTGCTAAACGTGACGCGGAAATGAGTTACAGTTGGTCGTCTATTTTGGAAACAGCATCGCACAAAATCGTAGAAATGAGGCCGCATAGTATTTTTTTATAATTTTGATCTTTTTTGTCTGTCTAGATGAATTGTTAATGAGATTTTTATGTGACTCCAAAACAGACATGCCGACTAACTAACTAATATATTGGGGGGGACCCAAACCGGGGATCTTGCCCCGGGAAATGTTATAAGTAGTGAGTTTTAAGTTTAAGACGGAGCTCGGGCCCCCTCAGGCCCCATGGAGTCGGCGCCACTGCTCCAAAATCACCTTTTGCCCTATAGTTTTTCTGTACTTGGATTTTGTTTTATTTCGGGTAATTTTTTGTTTAGTTATTATTCCTGTGGATAAAAATTATGTGGAGCAGGCTGGAAAATAAATAGATCCTCGCTACAAAAAAGCCATCCTTTGTCACTTTGTACTTATATTTTTTCAATTGAAACATACATGCACATTACGAGCGAAATTGGAATGTTTCCTTCTAAAATTCAGTGTCGCGTACGCGGGTGCTCTCAACGGTTTCAAAGCAGACGCCAGGGCGATGGTAGAGGGAAGGAGAAGAGGGGGGCTTCCCCTTTGTACCCCTGTTTCTCCCCACCCCGCTCCACCCGGTCGCCGGCCCTAATTGAAGCACCCGTTTTATGGCGTCCGACTAGCGAGTGCGGGTAGCGAAGAGTACTGCCGGCCTCTCTCTCTCTCTCGGTCGGGGCCGGCAGACGTGAGAGGGTGGTTTTTCAAGGGTTAAAACGTGAGGGGGTGGGTTTCGAGGAGGGAAGGGTATGGGATTGGATTAGGGTTAAAGGGGGTGCGGGCACGAGGGGGTTAATTGCCGGAGAGATAGGGAGGGAAGGGGGAAAAGGGGATGTCTCGGATGGAGTAATGGTGTGGGGGTTGTTTGGATCGTTTGTCGGGTGTGGGGGTTGATTGGAGAGGGGTTAGGGGTTAGTCGGAAGGGATGCAATTTGCGTAAGGGGGTGGAGAGTATGGGCATGAGGAACGGAAGTGTGAAGGGTTGGTGGTGAGGGGGGTTTTTGAAGGGGCATGCCGGGGCTCCCACACGGGGAACGGTTTTCGAGGGAAATTAACGCGAAATTAACTTAAGCACTTAGCGCGAAATTAGTGTTAACGAGTTGAGTGGGTCCTGTGTAAATTTGTGAGGATCTAACTAGACGCCGTATGTTTCCGTTTCGGGAATAAATGATGAATTTTTGGTGTGTACGAGACCTCCTTTTGTTAAAAAGAAAACGAAACAGTTTTCAATAGAATATTGAGGTTTAATTAGGTTTGCTATTAATGTGTAATGAGCATAATGACGTAATGTGTTGATTTGTGAGAATGTAACTAGTCTCCGTACTGTATGATGTGCCATTTTATCTTCCATTTTGTGATCTGTTAGACTTCTTTTTTGTGTATTCATACGCGTTTTATAATTATGAATCTGTACGGGCCCCTTGATAAATGTTCCGCAATTCCGGATGTAAAAAAATAATTACATTGTTCTGTGTTTCCAATTGTAATTTAATAATGCCAGTATCTTAAAGTCATCAAGTATTTCGCAAAATTGCAATTATATCTGGTCAGAAAAATTAAGGCATCCGATGTTTCGGCGGGAAAGTGCTAAATCAATTGTTTGATTATGCAATCCTTGATCAGGTCAAGAATTTAAAGCAATAGTTTTATTTCTGTTTTGCTTACAGCCGCCATAGAATAGAATGGAGTGTTTCGGCTATCATGAATATTTACGTGAATGGGCGACTAATATGCGAAGATCGAAATAATCAATGCTTTCTCCAAGTCTTTCATTTTCTTTTCGGTATTTTTCGCAACCTTTTTAAAGTGCGAAACAGTCTTCGATGTAATTTTTCACGTAACTTGAGATGTTTTTAGTCAATCGACGGACTAGGGTGGTCACCGGTATGGATCTGGAGTTTCGGGAACGAGTTCTCTACGTGAATAGGCGCATTTTAAGCGAAGGTCGAAATAATTCATGCTCCGAGTCTTCAGTATCTTTTCGCTAATTTAAAAATAATCTTCGATTCATTCTTTCACGTAACTTTAGATTATTTCAGTCTCTACGACACGTAACTCGAGATGGTTTCAGTCGCTCGACGGACTTGGGTGGTGGTCACCGGTAGGCATGGATCTGGAGTCTCGGAAATGAGTTTGCTCCAACTTCAATTTGGTGTTAATTTATTCCATAAACTGGCCATAAGCCTTCTTTTCCTTCCCCTTCCGACCCCATCCACTTCCAACTCACTCATTTTCTCTGCCTCTCTCATTCCCTACGGAGAGAGTTGTTTCTCGAAAGGTTTGGCCACAGCCGCTGTTGTTTCAGTCGACGTTTTTAAACCGTTCAAGGGGACGGTTCCCTTCCGACCCCGCCTTCCTCGCGAACAATTAGAGGTCAGGGAGGGAAGAGGTGAGTTCCAACCTCTCGTCTATAACCAATTTTTGACGCCCCCTCCCCCCCTACTCCCCCGAAATGCGTTTACGTACCCGTATATATGCATACACCGCAGATCGCACGGGTGCCGGTACCTGCGTGGCTTGGATTTGTATCCGACGTGGTCGTGCGGCGCCGTTAACATTTTCCGATTTCGCAAACATCAATGTTTGTTCCCTCATCATCCATCCATTTTCGCCGCCCTCAAGAAAGCAAGCACGCTCCCCCGGTTCGGTTTGTGTGTGGTTTTATGGGAGAGGAGGGGACTTGGTTCCTGTTAACCTCGTTGATATTATCTCCCAATATATCTGGTGTTTATTTTTTGATACAATCTCGTTGTATTTTTTGCTTGATTTTTATCGTATTTTCCAAGCCGTGTTTCATGAAAAGCTCTTTTAGTTTGCATTAAAAATCCTCTTTGCGGTGTTTTATATTTAAAAAAGCATAGGTAAGTATTATTTCATGGCAAAAGAATATTTTATCGGGGAATATTATTTTTAAATTCTTTGTTTTTATTGTATCGATCAACTAAAATCGAATTTCTAATTTTATCCCTCTTAATGAATATATTATAAGATTTTTTGTATTCTTTTTACTTCTAATCCTTGTAAAAGGTTACATTTACTTATTCATTATCTTTTTGTTATCCAATATCTTTTCTATTCTAGTGGTTGTTATCATCAGATAATTGCAATGCCCCCATTCCACGATTGCATAGTGATTGCCATAGGTTTGTCTTTTTTGTGCAATAATTTTTTTCATCGCTTAAATACAAGCTTTATAGAGGAGGGATAATATTTTCCTGCTTTCTTTGATGACATACTGATTGCCAATCGCCCGTTGAATTGTCTAATTCTCCTCGAATTACTTGTAGTTAAGAGGCCGTCACTTTTACTTTTCTGTTCTTGTAAATGTTCCATCACTCAACCGAAATGGTGAGTAAACAGGGAGAATCTTAATTGAACGTCAATGATAGCGTAGTGATTCCCGCACGGCTGTTACATATCTTGTTTTCGATTCTGCCTTCTAGTAATGTAGTCGTCTCGTCCACTCTTCATGTACTGAAGAATCTTTCCACCAATCCATTTTAAGTGTGTTCAAATGGATGGAATATTGCTCTGTCAGCCAATACGGCATTTTTATTGTGATACACTCGTCGTGAGTCTTGCTCTCTCTGAATTTCTTCTGGTAAAATGATCTTCAGGTTTAGTTTCATTGGTGATTCAGGTATGGTGTAGTTTCTTTGTGCAAATGTATTCTTCCATCACTTTATCGCAAGCTTGTTTAATGGATGGAATATTGCGCCACCAGTTCGAATACGGTGTGTCTATTACGGTATTTGTGAATATTTCCATCAATTTATCACGAAAGCGTTAAATTTGGGAAAATCCAACCCTTACGTACCTTTACCGCGATGGTATTTTGATGCCCGCCCGCACGATGCGATACTGTCTAGCCTCTACGGTAATTTTTATTATCGATTACGATGTCTCTATTCACGTATTTGTGAATATTTCCATCATTTTATCCAAAGTATTTTTAATTATGAAAAATGCTACCCTTTCCTATATTTACCGCGATGGTATTCTGATGAATAAAGTTTCTTCTCCTGACCTTCCTTATTATAACAACAATGTAATGTTTATGCTCTTGGAGTATAGGTCATGAACCTATACTCCAAGAGCATAAACATTACATTGTTGGTATTCTGATGGTCACACGCCCTATGCGATACTGTCTAGCCCAGTGTTTCCCAAACTTTTTCTAACCACCATTTAGAATCACTTTTATCCATAAACCTATACTAAACGCACTTTAATCGGTAGTTTTAAAATAATAATTTGAATCATTGACTAAATAACTAAATGAGTAACATTATAGTAATTAAATCAAAGACAATGGCTAATTAAATATTTATTTATATTCCAACAGATGTATGGTTTTCATAGCACATTCATACAAAAGACTAAATACACAATAGAAGGAACTTGAGAATATAATTTTAGCATTAAAATAAATTAACACCCGCATGGCTTTTTACACTCCTATAGTCTAGTGCACCCACTTTGGGAACCACTGGTCTTGCCTCTACGTTGATTTTACTATCGCGTACTGTGTTTCTATTCCATTATTTGTGAATATTTCCATCAAATTATCAAAAGTATGCTAAATTATGGAAACCCCCACCCTTTCGCGTCTTTGCCGCGATGGCATTTTGATGGCCGCCCGCAACGGTGCGATTCGTGTCCACTCTGCGAAAATATATTCATCCATAAAAATGCGTTTTAGTGCGTCTGCCGTCCGTCCATCTCCGCCCCTTTTTCGCTCCGCCCGTCCCTTGATTAACGTCGATCCGCATTACGCGGAGCCGACAGCGAAACCGACCTGACACTGCAATCGCCCCGTCACTTATATTCCTTGAGCAATTTTAATGAGAGCCTTTTCCCGGCCCTTTAAGCCCCGTTGTCACGGGCGGTCAGCGTCACGTCACATCGGCGGCCCTGGGTTTTTCGGTACGTGGAGAAGGGTTGGGCTCAACCACCCCCTCTACCCCACCCCATATCTCTAGGGTTCGTGCATGGAGGGAGGTCCTGGCGTTTGCTGAAATACATTTTTGCGATGGGAATTACGGGTGCGCGTAATATGGAACGGGATATGACGGAGCTACAATAGCTCTTCCGTGAACGGTGACGTCTACTTACGCCTCTAAGTTAATCACCCATCTGATTATTGGGAAGAGTCTAGGAACTTGTCATGGCGGTAGGCTGCAAATGTCATGATTACTGTTATGGAGGTTCCAGGGGTAAGTGCAGAATGTATTGATTTGTCGATGGATTATCTATTGATACGTCGATTATTCATTGTTATTGTCATTAATACTAATTAATATTCATTGTAGACAAGCATTACCTTAGACCTGCATACATAAGTGACGGAGATAGGACAACTTAATTGCTTTTGTCCAGAAACAGGATGGCCTAATAATTAATGAATGTCTAGTTATCATGAAGTACTGGTAATCGGGAAGTCGTCAGTCGTCAATGCCCAAATAAAATGTACCGAAAGAGAACGTGTCACTCCTGTATGACCAGTCGTATTTTGTTTTTCGTATTTTCATTTTCTCTTTTGCGTAAATTCGTGACGTAGATAAAACTTTTTGAAAACACATGATATATTCTTGATATTTTCGGGGTTCCGAGAGTAATTAATAGCCTCGGTAATATTTACTTGAACCTCAGATATAGAAATTTTACTTCTGTAAAATTTTCAAGTATGGGGTACTTGATAACTTTTGCAAGGTCTAATATATCACGTCATGTCATAAAAATTTAAAGATGAAATTATCAGTTTCATTTAGGTGACTGGTCACAAAAAAGACCGCTCTGACAGGAGTAATGCATCCTCCTAAGCGCGTCCACTGAAAGCGTAATACGCTAAATGAGCGCTCGAATGCACCGTAGTTAATGTTGCACTCTTACGCATCTGATGAAAAATAAGAGCGAGAACTTGTTTCCCATCTCACGCTCACACACAATATTTTCCTTCTGTTATACAATATTCCGCATAAAAAATTTAACTCTCTCCGCACCTTGTCGCGTGGATAAAAATAGTTTACATTTAATGCCTTGCACTAAATTGCTTGTTTAGAAGCCGTTAAAAACATGTTTTCTTATGTTAATTTTATCCATTATAATTTGCGAGTCCTGTGAGTGTACGTATGTAAAATGTACGCTTTTTGGAGATTGACCCGTGTGCGAGCACATACTGAGATAAATGCGTACTTTAGCAAAGTCCACACGCACCGAGTATCGCTCGGTCGTTATAGATATTAAACCATCTTCAGGAAAACGCCCACGCGCGTAGAATAGGGACATGGGATGGACAACTGGGGGAAACCCACGCACAATGAGATGAAAGTCGGAACGAGGGAAGGGGACGAGGCGATATCGCGCGCTCCGTGCTTTTGGCGCCGGCGCCACTGCGTAACGCACCGTCTCGCCGACAAACTGCTATCATTCAGACATAAACGCGGATATTACTCGAAGGGCTTGCTCCGGGGAATGCCTCCGCGTGTCATAATCGCGACCCGACGTTATGCCTGGACGATACGCTCCAATGGAGGCGAGTTACAAAGCTGGCAGGATATTAAGGACCAAGGGCATCCATAACACTCTCTCCGTTCATGGGAGAAAACGGCACTTGAAGCAGTACCAGAATACGCCGTGTGGAGGCGTCGCTTTGTCCAGCAGCGTCCGAACGGGTCAGCTACATCCTTTCCCAACTCAAGTGAGCCTGCTAGTATCTTTCCGGTCATTCTGATAAGTTTCGAAACGCTCGCAGGTTACACTGTGATGTTCCCATCTACTTAACATTTTGAGGGCCGCCCGCTAATTTTAAAGCCATACTGAAAAATCCAGTCATTTTTATTAAATTCGCAATTTTTTTAAAACATTAGCATCACAAATAAATTGATATCGATGTGTATTTTAATAAAAATGGACCATGTTCTTCTAATGAATGAGTTTAATCAGTGACGGCGCTAGCAGGTGCGGGGCTAGGGGCGAACCTTCAGTGCGGGGCCCTTCACTTCAAATATTAAACTCTATACCCCATCTACAAACTCGAGTATTTTGAATCCCTACCACTCTCTAGCTAAGTATGTGTTCCCCTTCCAAATTCAGACTTCGTAATTACGCCGTTATGATACCATCACGCCTTTGAGTTCAAAATAGGACAATACAAATTAAATTTATAATTATATTTATTCATAAAATTATAACGTAAAATAAACATAAAAAGCGCGCTTTTTACTTTAAATTACTGCATTATTATTCCTTTTTCATAATATTATTTTTTGTCATGCACGGACTTAACAATACAGTAATAATTGAAATTGCGTTTTCGAACTATCGTATATTTTAATTTTTTTTTCACGAACGCGGGGCCCCCCAAAGCGCGGGGCCCGGGGCAGTCGCCCTGCCCTAAGGCCGGCTCTGAGTTTAATAACATTTATTGCTAACTTTTAAATATATATTTTAATAATGAAAACCTACTGTTTTTTTTAAATAAAAAAGTTGCAATAAATGATGTACCGCCATAAAATGCATATTATTTTTTTACGCTCAATTTAAACTATTTAAGCCATGGAAATCATACAAAAGCATAGTTCCAAGCAAATCATTCAAAATCCTGGATGACAAAAATGGTCACTGCACCCTCAACGAACGGTTCTTTCCTCCAAAGAATTTTCACACAAAGTAGGCTGAGAGAAGAGTGCCGGTAGCTACAGACTTTTCGTCCTCAAGACATTAAAAGAACTCTTTTTCCATCGTGCAGTTGATTTTTGAAATAGCAGAACCACTAAGCAGTAAACTTGAAAAGTACGATGGGCGAAATATTACAGCTTGAAGCAATCAAAGTCAATAAAATAGATAGACGTAATATTACGTCTATGGCAATCCTCAGAAGGATTAACAGGACGTAATATTACGCCCATGGTACGCAAAGTGTTAAGGGGAAAGTTAAGACTCTAGTGCTCCTTTGATTGCTCATCAACGTTTAAAACTACCCCTTTGCTTAAAAAGGCGTATAACTCCATCTCAACCGGATTTATTTTGCATTTTTTCGTGGGGCATCTCTATACTATAAAACCCTCTTCCGGCCACTGACTGATTGTTTCATTACTACAATTTTTCGGTGTGATCGAGACGAAATACGACGTTAAGGTGTGGAATCTCTCGAGATTTCCATTAAAATCGTGTGAAACCCTGGGAAAAATTGCCGAAACACTAAATATTGTTTCACAGTGTTGCCAACTGCCTCTTTGCCTTTACTTTTTGGGGGTCAAAAAATCGATTTTTCAAAAATGTCATCTTTCGAATCTAGACCACGTGATAACGTCGAGAAACTCGTTATCAGATACATTGTATTTTTGCAGTTTTGGCATAATCGTGCAAATTCACTATTTCATGAATTACTATTCAATAACTAAGGGAGATACGGTGTTGCGTGATTCAACAAATGCATTTGTAAGAACTGGCAGAGTGAACAAAAAAGACCGCAGGGATGAAAAGTGAGTTCTTAGTTTAATATTTACGCTTTAAGTTTGATATTTTCAGAGTACTGAATTTTGACTTTTGTCAGCTTTTAATGAAGCCTTAAATATAAGCATTTTTCTTTACATTTTCTGAGTCAAAGGTGAGGATGGACAAGGAAAAATTGAGATACAAGTAATGTTGACTGTCACTAACTACACGTACCTTAAATCAAGACTCAGCATTTTTTATATCCCGGTAAATAATCTTGAAGAATGACAGGACGAGCGGTAAGGGTGTGTCCTCTTAAATCTGTAAGTTAGTTTGGATAGCTCAGGGTGGAGCTTAACTCGGACTTAATCATAGGAGTTTCAATTCCACGGAAACAGAGTAGGGATGACTACTTTCATTCCAATTATCCATTTTATTGTAGACAAAAATGCGCAAAATATAGTACCCCTTCGGAAATTTCGTGAAATCATTAGAGATACGGTTTAATACTGCTGAGTCGTGGTCATGGAAACGATCGGCAATTCTATGCAGCACCCAAAATAATTAACGTCTACAACTTATCCGGCTTGTTTCCATAAAACGCCTAAGCAACTTCAAGCTCTTTCCGCTGATGGTTCGATAAAGTAACGCCCTATCAATAAACGGAAAATGCTCGATAATTCATTTTTAGGCAGTAGTTTCACGGTGCCGAAACGCGCTGGAACGCCGTTCCGGCACTGGTTAACAGAAGACATAATAGTCAAAAATAAAATTTTTATAAATTTTGTTGCCTAAAAATTTCTAATGCATACATTCGTAACCAAAAAAATTCCATAAAATGTAATTAATAGCTTGTAAAAACTGACAGAGTAATATTTTACTTCTAAAAAAGTTAAGGAAAGTGCGTTCCGGCATTGCTAATTTTTCCATGACGTCACTGTACTTATCTATTATCAGAAGTAAAAAAATGCCTAGTGCTCTTCAGGCAAACGCTTCTGTCGGTAAAGAATGTTTTCTTCTGATTCAAATCTTACTCTGCTGCCGATGTTTTGATGGCCCAGATTTCCACCCAATTCAGGGTTACTACAAGTTCAGTCATCATTTCAGAAATGCATCTTAATGTCAAGAAAAATGATCCATGACAAAAGCACAAATGGTAATTTCCACTCTATTTAATTCACCACTCAACGACCGACCATGGTTTCAACACTTTGTGTCATTGTCAAGGTCTTGCCAAGGACTTTTGTGTCATTGTCAAGGTCTCTACATCTACATCTACATAATACCCTGCGAGCCACCTCTGGGGTGTTTTGCAGGGGGTGATCAATCACCAGCATGCAGCATGCATTTGGACTCCCACATGCACACCACACCGTCCAAAAAACGTCCCGTAGGTATAATAACAAACTATACTACTAAATGCTGTTAGAAATAGAATATAGAATAGAAATTCAGAAACATGCTTTAAGTTTTACATAGGTTAGTAGGCTACACTATAAGTCATACAATCTATTTACGATGTCTATTGCTGCCGTTATAATCTCTTATTGATCGAGGAAAAAATGACATCCGGAATCTGTCTGTTCTGCAATCTATCTCTCTTATTTTATTTATATGATCTGATCTTCCGTAGTACGTTGGCATCCACAAGATACGGTTAACTTCGTCAGAAAAGACACTGCTCTTGAATTTATCTAAAAGGTTTAGTCTATTTGCCAATGGTCAAGGCCAATTGCGTTGACAATGACACAAAGTGTTGAAACCATGGTCGGTCGTTGAGTGGTGAATTAAATAGTGTGGAAATTACCATTAGTGTTTTTATCATGGATATAGCAAACTTCCACAAAATCAAGCCTGAAACGATTTTATACGTAAGAAAAATGCTTCGTTAAAACTTTCGCGGGTGCTCGTCATGTTGAATTAAAACTTTTGGGCTATGTCGCCGCGTCAGATTTTGGGTGGCCCCAACGTTTCCCGACCGATGCTGGTCGCTTTCTCAAGGGAATCTGAAGAGGTGGGATTTAAAATTGGTATATATAGAGGTATACGTGTCAGGTATACGTGGAGGTATACGTGTACGTACCTGACACGTATACCTATATATACCAATTTTAAATCCCACCTCTTTAATTAAAAATTAAAAATTCAACATGAGTAAGAAAAATGGTTGCTCAAATCGTCATTTTAAAAGGCCTTGAAGAAAATTTGGTGAATCATCCCTCTGAGTGAGTCATCGTAAGTTGGTGAGACCTCGTCTCTGCATTGCGGTTGAAGTCCTTTCCATGTCCCGCGATTTTCGAAGCTCGGTGACGGAGAGAGCGAAGGGCAAGAGTGAAAGTTGGATGGTTTTCCCCCGCGCGGATGAAAATTTAGCGAGAAACCACTTTCAATTTTCAAGCGGACGGTTTGAGGCTTCACTCATGATTACATTTTCTCCGGCAAACACATTCATAATGAACGCGTTTCCAATTCGCCAGCGGCTCAAGTAACGCAATAAGTATGAAAAACTGCCTCTACTGGTCGGGAAATCTTTTCATTACTCAAATGGCTTTGAATCAATTTGAAAAAATAAAAGCACGCAGTGTTTTATGCCGAGCTTAAATTTCAGTCCCAAATAAATGAGTTACAAAACTCGTGTACAGCCGCTGTTTCCCTCATTCATCTTTTCATTAAGTTTCCACATGCAGTTACGAAGAAGTAGCCAAACGATTTCAAAAAAATATTTGAGGGAAAAAATATCCACTTGTGCACAACTAAGTCCTTCAAAGCTGAGATAATATAAATATGGTCGCTCGAGAGTTTAAATACACCAACCCCACGTAGTCAAAGTACAAACACGCGAAGTTTTTTTTTCGGTCAAGGGTAGGTATCCTTTCGCGGCCCTCAAAAGCATTAATTATGCCGGAGGATGCGAGCTTGCTGTTTTTTCCGTTGCTCCAATTGCCGCAGGAATTGCATTGGGCGAAAATATTTCGCGGATATGTATGAAGCCAGAAAAAGATGGAGTGATGTAACTCACTCAAAGGGCTCGGACGAAAAAGTGAATAAAAAGTCCTGGAGATACGGAAATAAAGTAATAATCGCGATTATAAAAAAAAACATTCGCCCGGAGATCTCATCTTCCGCTTTAACCTAGCCCTTGGCCATAGTCTGGACATTCTTTCGGATTCAAATGAAATAATGAAGAAAAAGGAAAATGTGTTGCAAAACCCTGCCGAAACTAACTCCCCTTATACACGGACAAAAGAGTCTTGTGTGTCATACATAATGCAAAGCGACAGTGTGTTTGAACCGTGGGTCTGCTCGCCTCCAACCTGCTAATCCCTCTTTTTCTCCTCCCATGCCTTTCATTTCTTTCTCCCTGCGTGTCCCGTCCTTTGTCCTCTCCTCCTATTCTCTTTTTTTTGTGTCCCTCTCCTTCCCCGCTCATTCCTTCGTCCTGCCCTCGGGGATCGGAGCAAACCCTGGAGCCGGTCCGCGCTCATACTCCCGCTGGTGTCTCGTCTCTCCCAGCCCTCTCTACCGGGCGCTACACGAGTAGAGGTACCGCTGCTGGGTTCCCTCACCCCCCTAGAGAGGGAGGGAGTCTTGTCAATTACACCCTCTACTCCCTCCCTCCCCCAAATGCCTCACCCAAAAGACCACCCCTCCGCTCTGCGCGTCACATAATCCTAATCCAATTTCTCTGAGGATTGCCGCCTTCCCCTGCCATTTAGTCCTCCTTTCATCTTCATTTCAGCGGACCTTATCCTCTTACCGCGCCGTTCAATTTCACTTTCCTTCGTTCCTCCCCTCGTCCCTGTATTTTCTTCGTCTATGCCCCCCGCCTCCATCCCAAGGAGCCTTACGCGTGTCGCGGTGTGGATGAATCGATGGCCGAGAAGGAGAGGAAGGAATACATCTTCTGCGCTCTTTTGGGTCCAGTCCACGTTCGACGAGAGTGCTTAGCTGTGAGAATTAACATTTTTTCACCGTTTACGGGAATAATCCTCGCAGGTGTGGGAATCGAGTCAGCTGGCTCGTGTGCTTTTTCTTCATTTTGCTGTTATTTTTTCCTCCGTTATCCTTCGTTAAAATAGCTCTACTACCTGGATAAAATAGTTCTGGATCGTTTATCGATATCGATAGCTGATATAATTATCTTTCCTCACCTGTGTGTGTATTTCTGGAATACTATTCCTCAATTACATCTCTTTCTCTGTTGTGAGTACACCCTACTATAAGTGTGAATTCAATTATCAGAGTACTTTGGTACTGTCCTTTTCTGTCATTTTTCGTGAAATAAGTATACATTGTTATATTAAAGTTTTATTGTCAGGGTTATGAGTTTTTTCTAGGTGTTCTGGAAATAATTTTCGGCTTGCCCACACTTCCCGGATAGGAGGAGAAATATTTAATATTCACGGCAATGGGAGATTATAGGGGTTATCGACTTTTTGGGATTTCTTCTGGCCGATATTAGCGCTCAAAGTAGCCATTCTCTGCTGTGTTATTGTATTTTCCTTGCTCCAGGTCTATATTCAGCGCAATTGCTCCCACTAGTTCAGTTCGAATGTGTGCTAAGCCAGATGAGTCTGCACCTTTTGGGGCAAACTTCGGAGTTATAACCTTTGCAGGAATGGGAATGAATTCCCGAAGTGTTATTTCTTGATTTAGCTCTGCATTTTTGCAATATTTAGCAAAAAAATTCTAGTCTAGCATTGTGGATCGTACTTTTTAAGTTCTCATCTTTGTTATTTTTTATTATTGGGATCTTTCTTTTTGCAATACTTCGTGAATACGTATTTGTCGGGGATTTAGACTCTTCATTTGAAACACTGATTGTTATTCTTTGTCTTTTTTTTATTATGAGCAAATGCTGTGATTTATATTGATATTAGGTAAAATGAGGGTGTCGCATTTTTTCATTGAAGCTTTCGAAGGTCATTGAGCTGTTGACGATGATTTTTGGGTGGGTCTGCGTGGAGGGTATTTAGTTTTTTATTATAGTATTTAGTAGAGGGTTTAGTAAAGGTTCATAGGGGAAGGAGGTTTAAAGGGTCCTACATAGTGATATAAACCGATTTCATGCCATTATTATTTATAAATTACCATCCAAATGATGGGCATTTACTAATGGACTCTAATTTCTATGTCTCTTTGTCTTTCTTTGACTCTGATGTCATTTACTAATGGAGTAAATAACCACAATGAGGTTATTTATGATATTTTAAGCTTCAATACAAAAGCAGCATTTTGGTTGAGTAATAGACCCTAGATTGTCATCCATATTCTATCCCAACTTCCTTTTCAATCTCCTCACTTTCATGTACGATTATGAATAACCTCCACGGGAAAACTATCCTTATTCCCTCAGAAAAAATGACCAGCAACGGCCAGGAAACGTCGGGCAGCAAACCCAAAAAGTAGGAAGCCCGAAAATCATCAACAAAATCATGAATAAAATTATATCTAATCCTAAACAAAAATGAAGTATTCAACTGACTGGCGTGCGAAAGAAGGTTTTTTCCTCCCACTCTCTTCACTTTTCTCTCTCCAGTTTAATTTTATTTATGCCACTTACTACATTTTGTAAATTCTCCCTTCAAGTAGTTTCGTGTAACCTTCTCTCACTCTCCGCTACGGAAGATTTACATTTTTTTCTTTCGCTTTTCATTAATTCGCCACGCGACGCCAACGAGAGCGGGCACTTTCAGTTATTGATACATCGCTTCGCTTTTTTTTCCTCCTCTTCACTTTACGCCCTCGTTCGATTTTATTCTCGGGACGTGAAGGGCGAGGTCCGTTACGATACGGCGCCAGGGGTCTTTTTTTTTATACGTTCCGCTGCGATTTTCACGTCCTCATGTATTATGTGGCCTTCTCCCCTGGGTTTTTCCGCGAAGTGGGTGCCAGGAGAGAGTGTGTAGATATATATGAAGAGGAGGAGATGGATAGGGAGGAAGACGGACGGAATTTCGTGGGGAGAAGGGAAAAAATATTGTTGGTGATGGCTAAATTGGATGCAGCTCGTGTGATGGGGAACGCTATATTGAAGCATTGGGGTATGAATGGCCAGTGCGGAGGAGAATATTGGAGGGTTTATATATTTCGGCTGATAAGAGTGGTTTGAAAGACTTGAAGCTTGAACCAAGTTACCCGAACCCAACGTTCATTGCTCACTCTTTCCGTGAATCGACCCTGAGATTGGTTAGGATTAAGGAGGGTTGAATTTATGACGGATGCGTAAATTTCATATATCCTGGTCATGGGGGACAGTCTATTTGCCTGGGCTATCACATCTAAGGGAGGAGAGAAGAGAAGCCTAATGAGAACCATGACAAGAAGACCTAGAGAAAACCTAATAAGCCATATCTTGAAAATAACATCATGGTCTGATGAAGACAATCATCGAGGAACAAGTGGGTGGCAAGAACGGAAAAGGGATTCCTCGAATGAAATATATGGAACAGGTGAAGGAAGATGTGAAAGAGAAGACATACGTTGGTGTGAAATGATTAGCTCTCATGGGAGAATTGCGTGGAGAGCTGCGTCAAATCAATCCTATAGGATTGTTGACTAGTGATGATGATGATGATGATCACTCGTTATGAAGAGTTTTGACAGGGGTGTCCGAAGGCTTACCCCTAGATTTGAACCCATGATCCCTCTGTTAGTAGTCCAAAGCTCAACTATCTGGACTATCACGTTCCGCGTTCTTAGTTAATCGGCTCTCTTCTCCAAATCTATGTATTTATATATTTTTTTACACCATTTATCTTCCCATGGCCATTCAAGAGAAATTTTCGTGTAGAAAAGTAATAAATATTTTTCTGCTTGTATATTGGTAGTGGTTTTTAAGAAATGTCTTACATGTTCCTATCTTTATTTCTCTTGAGAATACTTTTTAACTATCGAGTTGCCGTATAGAGCAATGGAAGATAATTACAGAAGTGAGAATGTAATGCCTAAAAATTTTACACAGTTAACAATTCGTGTAGGGTGACAAAAACTACCTTAGTAGCATGAAATGTTTTGGATAAAATGGAATAGGATTTTAGGAAATTTCTCTCCTTTGTAAAAGTATTTTTTAAGGTGAGTATGTGTACTGCCTTTTTTACTAAACCACTTGGAAAAACAATTTACTCTGACCAATATCCAATAAAGGGGATCAAAATTATTGGTTTAAAATTAAATTCACGTAATAATCTCATCGACTATTCCATGAATTACGGAAAAGAACTTCTGCCTTAATAGCATCAAGTTTTAATGGACAGCATTAAAAAAAATTTCTTCGGCGGAAAACGGTTTCGTTATTAGGTTAACCTTTCATTCTTCAACCCTCTTGGGAAAAATTATCCCCCGATCAATCCCCATCGAGAGAGGTGAAAGATGATAAAGGAGAGAATTTAATGTAAGCGACAGTCGAAAATCCCACCCATCCACCGGTGGAGTAGTAACTAATGAAGGCGCAACGTGGTCTGCTCGAAGTTGTCCGTGGAACAGAGCCCGGCTTCCCCCCGTAATCCGACCGCATTGCCCGCCGGTCGTCACCCACTTAAAAACCCCAAAAGAACCATTTGTAAAGTTTTCCACATTCCCCCTCGAGAGAGAGAGAGGGTCCGATAGACCCCCAACCCTCTTTTCCGCTCACCGAGTGCCGCTCCCGTGGGATCGTTTCCCGCGCACCGCCCTCCCCATACTAGTCTCCATTCGATTGATGTGTGGAGCGCGGAAAAAGGCCTTTTGCCGACGCCGAAACCTTACATTGGCTCCAATCATTCCTTCTCCTCTCTATTACCTTCCCCTCTCTGTTCTTCGTGTCTGTCGAGTGGATCAAATTTGAATTTCTCATCGCCGTACCAGTTTTACTTGCCTAAATTACCTGATGGATTCCATTTATTTCCTTTGTGACGGAATATGTACTTTCAAATTTACTGAGCGATCTGGGTCGATATAATCTTCGACGTAGTCATAGTATTACAAATGATCTAGGATTGGTGTACCGTAGCCTTCTCAATCCCATAGTAGTAGTAGTTTATTTTTAATTTTCATGAAGGCCTTAAGCCATTCTAAGCCTTGATTTTATCATTATTCTAGTTCTTTATTAAAACTTGAAAAGTAGTACGGTAACGCGGCATGAACCATACGAAACATTAATTAAAATTTGAATGGGTAAAATTTGAATTCCGAAGCTTGGTAAGAATTTAATTTTTTTTTATTTGAGGTACAGGAAAATGTTGAAAAAGTTCTGCTCTACAATCCCTGAAAATTGCATGATGCATGTCCAAGGTTTCTTATTGCGTAACGAGAAAAGGCAAACAACTATCAGTCGATAGAGAGTGATGCGGTCTCTATACCGATATTAAAACTTAAATTACGAGACTAATCCTGCTCATGGACTTATCGACCTTTCATAATCAATTTTTTTCAACGTCCAGCGTCTATAAGTGTCCTAGTAGAATGCTTAGGTAAGAGAAGTAATCCTCCTCGTGAGCTATTGTACAATTTATTTTCAAATTTTTGCAACGAGCATCCTCGGAGTGCTTTCATTTTTTTTTTTCTACGTCCAGCCTCTAGAGTGATATTTCCTAGTGGAATATATAGGTAAGAGAGGTAATCCTTCTCGTGAACACTTACACAAATACAATTTATTTTCAAATTTTTGCAACAACCAGTCTCTAAGTGCCAGTGGCGCAGCGAGGGGGTTTTGGGGGATAAACCCCCCCCCCCCCCCGCAGACCTCACAGAAATTTTAAGTTAAATCTATTTTACTTAATTGGATTAATATTGCTTATAGAATAGTGTGAGGATTAATAAAATATCCCTCAGAAGGCCGTAAAAATCATCATTTTGAACTATTTATCTTAATTTTTTTCCGGCGGAAGGCCTCCGCACCTCCCGCTTACCCTGGCGGGTATGCAATACCCCAAGCACCCCAGTATTAGTTGCGCCTGAAAGACAACTCCCTGCGCCTTAATTCCTAGCAGCGCCCCTGCTAAGTGCTAATAATACTTTTCTGCCTCCAGCCTGTAATGTACCCTCGTAGAATACTTCGATAAGAGTAGTAATCCCTCTCGTGAACACTTCAACAGTTTATTTTCAAATTTTTGCGACAATCAGCCTTGGAGTGCATCCCCGAAGCCTGATCGGTTGATATATCCCATCGCGAAAACTGTGAGATTGGATTGAGTGAAAGTCCACCCATTGCAAAGCTTTACCCTTCCGTTCCCATCTCATCCTTCGCCACATCCATCGTCACTTTTTTTCCCTGGAAAGCGAAATCATGTAGATTGGCCTCGACCCTTCTACCGCGGAGGATGCATTGAATGAGAAGGTCTTCCTCTCCCTCCCGTGGGATGACTTGCTCCGGGCGTCTCCCGTGCGTAATTTTGAAATCGCTCCTTGCCGCCCGCACGACCCTGCCTGGCTCCCTGAATAAAAAGAAAGGGAAAAAACCCTTTTGTGGCGGTGAGATCCCTTATGCGGTGAGCACCCTTTTTTGTGTGAACCCCTTACCCCCTCCCTCTCCCACTCCCTGTCTTTTCATATTCCCCTTGCAAGTTTCATGCATCTCCGAGGTGCCCTGGGAAGTGGAAAACGAAGTTAAACGTAAGGTTGAGAGGGAAGATGTTGGAGTTGGTTGGGTGCCACATTCACGTGGATAGAAAAGGGAAGATACTCCACAAAATTACGCTTTTTCAAGTCTATTTCAATCATTCTGTCGGTAGTTTTGACCATTTACACGAAGTAACTACTCAAGTATACTTTAAAGTAAAAAAAAATAGCTTCTTGCTTTTCTTCAATTTTTATTATGGTTACTGTGTATACTGGCTATACCGTGTATATTACCCCCATAGAGTATATAACTATGAAGTGCATTTTGAAGTATTAGATGGATATCTTTCATTCATTTCATTGAAGATACATAAAATGGATTTTTTCCAGTACCTCTCATTCATTTCTATGCATAAGCTTATCAGGATTTATTTTGTGGATATTTGTTAAATTCATGTCAATATCAATTGAAAACCAATAGCAATGCGAAGGGATTGCCAATCTTTATGAGATGTAGTTATGTTGATTTGATCTGATAGCGAAGTTGGATCAGCTCAACTTTGCAGGCAGTAGGAATCGATAACGATTGTTATAGCATAAGCGGTAACACGAGAAAACTGATGTATTTGTAAAAGTTTTTAAGGTGTCTTTGGGAGACATAGCAGTGGACATATTTATAATGTATGCATAAAAATATTTGTGAGAATATTTTCACCAGTATCAGAGGTGGTGAAGCTATTTATCTTTCAACGAGGACATTTCTTTTCCCCTCTTCCTCCCCAGCAATCACGAAACGTTCTGGCATTGCTGTAAACTTCTGCTTTGGAAATGATCGCGAAATACAAATAAACTTAGCTATCGAAACCATCGAAGGTTATAATTTGAACTGCGCGACTTTCAGGAAAACATACCCACATAATTAAATGCTGTGTATGCATATATCTGCGCAGTAGCTCGCACGAGTTTTGGCGAGGAGGCCGGCTTCCTTAGCAGACTCAGTTCTCTCCGTGGAGGTTGCGAAATATACATGAGCGCGGTGTCCGCTCCTCAGCAGCGGCTGCGGAGAAGGGTGAAAGGCTTGCCAGCGTAAAACATATCTCTTTCTTCTCCGCCAACCCCACCTTCGTCTTTCCCACACAGTAACTGCCGTCCCCCTGTCCTTCTCACGGCTTGGTAACCACACGACCAGCGGCTTCTACCAAGATTGATGTTGTGGCCAGGGTAAATGCTCGATTATTAGGATATTAATGCATAAAACGTCTGTAGGTGATCACTTATTCCTCGAATTAATAGCTCAAATGAGGAGGGTATTTATAATTTTATTGGTTTTAGCATTATGAAGTGTGCATACTTTTGTGAGTTTTTGATAATTCCTTCGTCGGAAAAAGATTAATGACATGTCTTTCATTGTCTTCAAAGCGTTTTTCTCCTACTTTTTTCAATTACATGATGCCATTCATGTGTGACCCCTTGCTACTCCCCAAAAAATATATATATGCCGTGGTATAAGTGAATTATAGGATTTTAAGTGGTGAAAAATCAGGTTATTCAGAGAACTTGTCCCTCCATCTGGACTGGCCGTAATATGTCTCTTGCGAATTACTCTTTGTAAATTTAAATTATCATATTCCAATCATTTATATCTTGTACTATTGTCATTATTTGTCTGTATATCAAGAATAAAATTAGTTTGCCAAAATAATGAGGTGAAATTTTCAAATTTAAGCCTCAGGGAAATTTTGACAAGGATTTATTTTATTACTCTTATAACTTGAAAATTTTCCTGATTATTACGTATGTTTTAAACTTACTACTACTACTCTGTTTAAAAAATACGTATGAAATGGAATACTTCAAGTGTAACCTTGTAGTAATTTTGAACTTTCCTTATATAATAATCAGAACCTTTTTAGTTAATTTTTATTTAATTAAACAGTCATGTGCGTTAGGGCGGATCGCAAAAATCGATTTTTTTCAAATCCATCTGGCCCAATGAAAAAAAGTTGTGGGACCGATCAAAAATAAGGCCTGAAAAATTTGAGACCTCTACGTGAACCCCTGACCCTCGCTCAAATGCGATTTAGGGGGGGAAGGTCAAAATTCGAAAAATATAAAATTTTATGGTCATTTCCTATAGATTTTGCCGAGTTACTGCCCTTCCAGGGCAAAAATTTCGTGCATTTTGACGTATCTGCCACCGTTTAGCCACAAAATGCCTAATTGGAGTCCGCGCCCGCGAAGAAAATATTACAACGCCCGCGCAGCGTCGCGGATACAAGAGCTGCTAGCCGATCCCGTCCCCTCCCCGCTCGCTTCTCCCCCTCCCATGCCTCGAATGCAGCAAAATTCATCTCGCGTGTGCTGCTAGGAGGCCGTTTATCTTTGATAATATAAATCGGAAGATGGTAGAAGGTAAAAAACGGTGCGTAGTGAGACGACTTGTCCCTTATTTGGAGCCTCGTCGGCGTTAAACAAATCGATGTTACCAACTTATAGAGAAGTGATGAAATATTTTTAGATCTGCGAACGCAGGAAAGGAGCCTGCGGTCTATGAAGACGCCTCTCGAGCGGCTATAAGGTGTGGGAACTTAGGATATACACTTCTATTCCGGTATTGTCCGACAGCTGTGTCTAAATGGATTTTGGGTGAAGGCCGCTCGCGTCCCCTCCCCGCTCGCCTCTTCCACGCCCAAAATGCACCAAAATTCACACCAAGTGCGTCTGTCTTCGTTGGTCTTACTAATATTTGATGTTTCAGCATCGTCCGGTGAGGAACAATCACGAAAGAATTACTCAATTATCTTCTTTCCAGTCTATATTTCTTATATCAGTGTCATTCCTCGTCTTTCGCTGCTGTCAACAAAGTTTTGGTGAATTCTTTCACGAATATCTCGTCCGCATGTATAATAAAAAGAATATTTAACTTCAATTTTGAACGTTCACTAATAGATTTTTCATTTCCACAGCGCTAATGTCAGATATAGCCGAAGGAACCGGAGTCTCTCTCCAATATATCATCAGCGTGTAGTCCTTTACGTCGATATTAAAACCCAGCAATTAAAAAAATCTCGGATTTGTTGCCAAACGCATCCTTGCAGCAACGCAAATTGGGTCCCTAGATTACCCTCCCAATGTTTATGTCGCAAATCCAAGTCAGCATAGTGCAATTAGCAAATAGACCACAGTAAGGGATGAAACACGGATTTAATGCTTTCCCGACGAATGATGTGGGTTAACTCTTTTCGGGATTCAACAAAATTTATCTCTTATGATGAGCCCCGAGTCGGAGATTGAAATGTTGGCCATTATGGAAAAATTAACCCGGTGGGAATCCCGAGTTGAGTTTACTCTTTAAGGGATGTTGGAATTATGCTTATAGCAAAGGGATGATGCCTCCTTTTTTAATTTTGTGTATCTACTTTTCACTCCGAAAGGAATCGATAATCGCATAATAATAATTTTATAACTTTTGCTAATCCTCTGACGGGCGAAGCAAACCTCCAAAAGTGGGACCCTGTTTCTTCAATTAACACCATACATTCCCCTCTAAACTTGTATTGATAAGTCCTCTTGCCTTTTTTCATCAGACAAGAGTATAGTCTTTCTTTCCAATAAAATGGAGCCCTTTGATGAAATCTCTCTTTTCTTATCCACAGTAGGCAGGGCTGGGCAAAATACAGGCCGAGGAGTATTTGAAATACAAAATACTGCACAAAATGTATTTGAAATGCAAAATAGTATTTTAAATACTTTTTAAAATACAAAATACACTTGTAAGGAAACTAAGACATCTTTTAAAAAGTTCTAACATATAAATAAACATAAAAATTCTAACATACACATATACATTTGAGATTTTTCAAAATAAAAATCATCAAATGTTGCTCTCTATGAATGAATTATTCCCCTTGAGGAATACAAGTTTTTCAAAAAGTTTGTCTGGCAGAGCTCCCCTCACAGGGAAATGGATAAACCCAGCAAGTGAAAATAAGTCTTTCCACTGGTGAAGATGAGCATAGGCTTGTATTAAATCTGATGAACATTTTCTTAATATTCGGATAATTTTGTAAACTCGACAGCGATTTGTCAGTATGTAGCATCTTTTTCTGTGTACGTAAGTGATTCTGGTACACTAGCTTTGATGTATCTTACGAAGTTATGACTTTTGCGTCGGCTAAAGTTGCGGGAACGATCATTGCTGTTGTTTGGTTCTTGCATATACCTCTATCACTGTTGGCAGACGCATTTTCCCCGAAGAAGTTCCAATTTGAGTTTATAGTCCTTAATGTTTATTTTATGAGGAAAGTAGAGATACAAATCGGCTAATTTCATTTTCTTCGAATGAATTGATGAAGAAAATTTTTGATACTATTTTCCCGTACAAGAATTGACGATGTTGACTCATCGATCACCGATTATTCCCTTTTTTCCTCAGTTGTCGAGTTTCTTTAGGATTCAATCCAGCAGCTATCATCTTTCTTTTCGTCAGCTTGTCTTTCAAACTACTTCTTCATTGGGGGAAACATGCTCCTCCTTGCACTTACACGCAAAAATATCGCATAATTAAACATGTTCCTTTAAAATTGTTTGAGCTTTATACTTCAATAAAACCCTACTTTTTGTCTATTCTAATTTTCCGTAAGTTATAGTACTTCCTTTGGTACCGCTAAATCCATTTAGTCACATTCACAATGGAAGAGAAGCGCGTCACCATAGTTCGCACACCTTTATAGCCACTCGAGAGGCCGCTTCGTAGACCGCAGGCTCCTTTCCTGCGTTCGCAGATCTAAAAATATTTCATCACTTCTCTATAAGTTGGTAACATCGATTTGTTTAACGCCGACGAGGCTCCAAATAAGGGACAAGTCGTCTCACTACGCACCGTTTTTTACCTTCTACCATCTTCCGATTTATATTATCAAAGATAAACGGCCTCCTAGCAGCACACGCGAGATGAATTTTGCTGCATTCGAGGCATGGGAGGGGGAGAAGCGAGCGGGGAGGGGACGGGATCGGCTAGCAGCTCTTGTATCCGCGACGCTGCGCGGGCGTTGTAATATTTTCTTCGCGGGCGCGGACTCCAATTAGGCATTTTGTGGCTAAACGGTGGCAGATACGTCAAAATGCACGAAATTTTTGCCCTGGAAGGGCAGTAACTCGGCAAAATCTATAGGAAATGACCATAAAATTTTATATTTTTCGAATTTTGACCTTCCCCCCCTAAATCGCATTTGAGCGAGGGTCAGGGGTTCACGTAGAGGTCTCAAATTTTTCAGGCCTTATTTTTGATCGGTCCCACAACTTTTTTTCATTGGGCCAGATGGATTTGAAAAAAATCGATTTTTGCGATCCGCCCTAATGTGCGTATGTTGATTATTCCATCAATAGTAATGCGTCACGAAAAAAGGCCGGTCATTTGGATAATTTCCACTGTGTCACCTAGGTCCACATTGTGCTTGGAAATTGTAATATTGTGTCATTTCCGTCACGAATGCTGGAATAGGAGATTTATTTTAAGAAGACGAGAGAAGATTGGAGGTATTCGAGATGTGGGTATGGAGAAGGTGAAATGGACGGAGAGGAAAAGGAACGACGAAGTGCTGGATATGGTTGGCGAGGGGAGGCAGGTTTTAGATGAGATACGGCGGAGACAGAAGGTATGGATGGAGAGAGTACTTAGCCGGGAGGGGATGTTGATAATGGTGTTAGAGGGTAGAATGTTGAGGAAACGAGGGAGGGGAAGGAAAATAATAGGAATTTTAGATAGAATGAAAGGGAGTAGGCCCTACAGTGAATTGAAGAAGGCAGTGCTGGAAAGAAAGGGAGGCTCCCAGTTCACTTCTTACTTCTTACAATACTCCATGGAAACCTGCCTTAATCGGTAGAATACTATAATAATAATAATGTAGTATTTTTAGAATGGATAGGGTGGGTTGCTACATCCTACGCCGGATTCTCGTTCCCTCCCGCTTGAGAGGACAGCGGAGGAGGTCGGCCAAGGTCGAATATCACCCGATCGTCTCTCGTGTGTCTCGAGAGAGGGACGAGTGGAGGATGCCCTTTCTTCGAGTGGCGATGATGACGACCGTCGCGGGATGAGTCTTCTTTCCGTGAGTGTTCTCACAAGGACAACCCACACGACCGATACCCCGCTCACCCAGCGACGATAGCCACGCGCCCAATCTTCCTACGTGCATTCGTATAAATCGCAAGATCAAATTAAGTTGATTCGATGTTGGATTAAGATAATAATTAGGTGCTTTAGCTTAATTAATAGGTCTTTTCGACCTTTAAATTCTTACATGACCTGAGTTCAGACCGGTTTAAGCCAGGTCGGTTCTTTATCAAGTCTTAACATTACAGTTGAGGATTTATTCTTTTATTCTAGCGGGCAGTAAATGAAATAACTTTGGCCCCAGGTAAAGAAAACAGCGTTTATATAATGTTAACTTAATGTTAACTTTTTCCGTTCATGACTTCTAATAAATACCTTCATTTGGGGTACCTATTCATTCAAGAAATAAGTGAGCACTCACATCTGAGTCACACATGAACACCCTAATAAATGGGTGTTGTCTTTTTTGCTTTTTCGAAGGCTCCGCGTATAAGTTCGAAGGTTCGTAGTTCAATCCCCAGTCTGATAAATCCTGTTAGTTATAGCCATTCGATATATTTCAAGAAAACACAGATTCGATATTATCGAAAATGAATTCCACCCACCAAACCATTCTCCATTGAGCGGTATGGGAAATACCAAGATGTATTTATTCACAAAATTCCATTAGTTGAACGAAAAACGTAGGATGATATGCGTGTTTGCTAGGAAATTGGGTATCGATGTTTTGATTACACTGACCCCTCTAGTGAAAAATCCCCTACCGTAGTTCCTGGTCGAAGGAATGTTTTCTCGTGACAACTTATGAAAAATATTCGCGTAAATTTTAAACGAGTAATACGCCACGGGAAAATACGAGCAAAGCGAAGTGGTCGTGACGCGTGTTGTATGTACGAGATGTGTGAAGGAAGCCCTCGACGCTGGGAGAAACAGAAGAACGGACGCCACCCCCTTCGCTTTCATCTTGGGACCTCCAGGTGCAGGGGCGAATTGTTCACTTTTCGAAGGAGGACCGGTTCCTCCTCACGCCTGACCTGAAGGGAGCTGCGCCGAACATAAATCTGAATGCAAATTGGCGCAGGGAGCGGATTACTACGTCGTACTCGGCGTCGTTTTCGTCGTTGTCATCGCCGCTCTCGCAAATGGCTCCTGCACACCCTCCCGATCCGGTTTTGCATGTAATCTCCTTTCCCTTGCCTTTGAAAGCCCTCCCTTGTCGCGTGGAAATAATGAGCGTTATCTCCTCAAATCCGAGAGCCGATTACTACCCCCACTCGTGTGTGTGCGTTCTACAACCTCCCAGCCCCACCCCCTACGGAAAGCCGCAATGAAACAATGAGCACGCCAAAGTTAAAATGGATTAAGCGTTGTGGTTGCCACTCGCTCCAATGGGAGTTATTAATGTGTTCCGATCCGTGTTGCGTGATAAGTTTTCGTTCCTGGGAAAAGTTTGGAGGGGGCGCAGATGGTTCTGCCTCCTAGAGTTCTTGCTCCGTTTTTCGTGGAGGAGAAAAAATTTTAAGCCCCCCATTGTTGCACGAGAGCGTGTTTTAGACTGTTGTCTTGGACCCTGGACCAGTATCCGTGTCTTTATCCATTATTCATCGTCATTATCATTCGCGCCACCGGTAGAGAAACTGGATTTTCTGACGGGGCGTTATAGTATGTTGCCGCAGAAATCCCTAAAACCGAGTTCAATTCCGAATAGTTTTCATGTCAATAATTACGTCTCCCCTTTAGGGTGAAATGCAAAGCTATAAAATATGCTATTTATTTTAAGTATGGATATAGGCCATAGAAAATATTCTGTCGTAATCACTCGATTCAAAATGAAAAGGTATTCAGTTCCAACTTTCCCTAAATATTTTTCATGCATGTACTTCTTTATAACGTAACATAATTTGATTATATGAATCAGAAAGGCGATAGGTATAGCAAGCGGATAAGTATATCTATAAATTTTGGTCGATCCTTTCTCCAGGAGTTTTTATTGAGAAACCGGCCGAAAAAAGAAAAGAGTTGCATAATTTTTGTTTTTTCGGTAGGAAGCTAAGATATGCAATTCGGTTCACATTTAAACCTACCTTAAAACGGTAAATTACCTTATTCAATGCTATTAACTGATATTTTTTAATAGATAAAGGTTAGGCTCATCCCAGATTAAGTCACGGACTTTCGAATTTCTCCAATAAAAGCAGTAGTGTGTTAAGTACCTTTCCTAAAGCCGTCTCGTTATTTGTGAAGTTTTTCGGCTGAATCCCAAGGCTTCACCGCGAATGGGAACCAAGACACTTCAATCGATAGTGAAACGGTGTACCTACCTGGCCGCCACACTCCCAAGCAATTTTGAATAATTTAAAGTTATTATAAACTCAACACTTTCTCCCACTTCGATGGTCTTTTTTGTGAAAGCTGTAATCATATTCTGAACGGAATCGAATTTAAAGTCTATCATTTTTCTTAGCTAAAAGGATTTTTATTTTAGTCCTGTTTGTTTTTATCAATATCTAAACGAGAGTTGGATTGCGAATTCTGTACAGTAGGTGAGGTATAAAATGGACTTGAATTAATCGTAAAATCAGGTGAAGTATCTTTTATAATCGTAATAAAAATCATGGATAAACACGTTGCTCGTGATTTACGTAATTTTAAATTCATTCTCGTACGAACCTATAATTTTGAGTATTTTATGTTGAAATTTTTCAGAGAACTGATAAAATTCCTTCCTCCTTCATTTAAAGCTGCCATGAATACTATAGTGCGTTACTTAACAAACCGTGCAATGCGAAGTCCTGATCCACAACTTCCATTTCCACTGTAAGAGATACCTAGTTTTATGGTTAACGTAACTTCATTACGTAACGGCAAGGCCCGTAGCATAATTCAAAGCAATGAAATACGCCCTTAGAAAATTTTGTTACCACTCCCTAAACTTCTGTTCTTTCGATGGAAGTGGATTGAGAATGTCGCTTGAGGGTTTTTCCCTTTCCTTCCTGGACACGTAGGACGCGTTTTTCGCAGACGGGTTGCGGGGACTACGCTAGAATCCAATTAACCACTCCGCCATCAAATCCGCCGTTATCAAGCTTCCCCGGCAATGCCCTCCGCAAAATGGTGGGGAACTTTTCGAGTCGAAGGTCTTCTTAAACGGTGACTGGGATGAAGAAAAACTGAGGGGGAGGATTTCCACGAATAACGTAGACTCTCTCTAAACGTTTGGTCTGGTGTCCTCCGGCCTTGGAAAAACTAGCATGGAGTTTGGGGGAGGACATTTTGATGACATATTTGGTGAAATTGCCGTAGGGGAGAGTTTTAAATTCAGCAGCCTCCAGGATTGAGGGGTTCGTCTCGCCCAGGGACTTCGTCACACTTCTAATTTATTCTTGTTTTCTCCTTCGAAAGTCTTTTTATAGCAGCTGTTCCTGTCATCCAAAAGTGGTTCACATCAAAAATCTAACGTTTTTCTTAGCTCTAACGTTCCATGAAATGTTTTTATTTTCGTTTGATGGCTTATTTAGACTGTTTTCAATCGGGATATTTAGATGAGATTTGGTCCTGAAAACAAGAAAATGGACCTACCCAAGCCTTAAAACTAGGTATCTGTAATGGTGAAAAATCAAAGCTGCGGATCAGCACTTTATATCGCAGGGTTTGTTCAGGATCATACGAAAATATTTTGCGATTCCTTAAAATAGTGGGAGAATGTAGTATATGATAAAACTCCAGAATAAAAGACCCAGACATACAGGTACGTGCATGTAAAAATGCAGAGTTCTTTTTTCAAAGTGAGCCTACCTGCAATGGTAGATATAAGGAAATCCCATTTATTAAAATCATGTACTTGGGCTTTAACAGTGTCTTGACTTTTGGGCACTTAGAAATTTCCTTGATCGTTAGGGCTCAGCGTTGAATAATATCTATATTTAAAATTCGAAGCAATTATCTTTCGCATCAATCTAATTCCAAAAAAAAATGCTATTACAGATCCGGTTAATATTTCACTATCCTCGAAAATCTCTATGCCTGCAAGTTTTCTTTGCTCTAAAATTTCTCTTGGCTATCTTGAACGCCACACCATTCAACTCTCTGCAGATGATAGTTGAAGAGGATATTTCAATATTTCTTCGCTGATTTCCCGTGGCGCAGTTTGAAAATGAGCAATATAAACCAATTCGTTTATATTACTTTCTTTTGAACGATCATTTCATTGAATGAACAACTCTCCTCGAACGAGCAATTGAGATTGAACTCTAATGACGTCACAAACTCATGATTAGTGGGCGGAAACTTTCGCATTTTGTTATTTTCATAACTGTGAGAAAATGGTTGGATGAATTTTTCTCACCATTACTTATTCTTCCCTCCGAATTCTTTTGTTGAATTGCAACTTCGGAAATCATCGAATGACCAGCCAACCCCCTTTCCCCGCCCTCCAACCCTCCGGTCATTTCCATCCCCTATCTTCTTAGATATAAGGAACGCTAAACTATTAACCCATCTATTTTCTTCATTAACTCTTTATATGCGTGTCTATTATAATGTTGTGCAGGCTTATTCTTGTCGGTAGTAATGACTTGCATAATTAAACCATTGGAGAAGAATGGAAAAGGTGAAATGGACGGAGATGAAAAGGAACTACGAAGTGCTGGATATGGTTGGCGAAGAGAGGCAGCTTTTAGATGAGATACGGCGGAGACAGAAGGTATGGATGGGGGGAGTACTTAGTGGGGAGGGGATGTTGAAAATGGTGTTAGAGGGTAGAATGTTAGGGAAACAAGGGAGGGGAAGGAAAAGAATAGGAATTTTAGATAGATTGAAAGGGATTAGGCCTTACAGTGAATTGAAGAAGGCAGCGCTGGAAGGCCTCCAAATCACTTCTTTAGTACATTTAGGAAACCTACCTTAATCGGTAGAATACTATAATAAAAAAATTAAATAAACCATTTAAAAATACTAAAAATAATTTAAATGTCTAAAACACCGAGTAAACTAGTTACAATAACTTTAACACTAGTAAGTTTAAAACACTGAAACAGACAATTGCTACGCACGAAGTGATTTAAAAGACCACCAGAATAGTAATGACTAATATAAGGTGGGTGAGTTGGTGCGGATACTCCGGAGGAATGTACCTGAGCTATTGTATTGCCTGATGACACTCGTGAAGGGTGAGGTGAACTGTAGTGGATGGTCAGGAGGAATCTTCCTGAGTTATTGTATTGCTTGATGACTTACCTCCAAGCAGCCCCAAGTTCTCATTTCCGTAGCCTCTACTCTAGACTGTCACATTGGCCCTTGTGCGCTTTCTTCGCACTCATCTATGAGTGCGTTTTTTTCGCATGATCACTGTGAAGTGGCGGTGATTTCGCCCCGTCTGTCGGATGAAGAGACACCGACAAGTGTGGCGGTTAAATAACTCTTACCAAGTTCTCAAACCTCCCTTTTCTCGTATTCACCTCTTCCCCTATGGTTACCTCAGCACACAGTCCTTCACAGAGTGGAGAGAGATAAAACTTTGACTGACAAGAGGTCTCGTAAAAGAGGTACGGCGCAGTGAGCTCCCTCTCCTTCCCCGAATTATTTTAGTCTGTTTCAGTTACCCTTCCGCGTAAAAAAAAGTTACGAAGTATTTCTTCAAACGGCACAGTTCATAACGTATGTATGCGTCGTGTAGGTTACGGAATGAGAGTGGTTTTTCTCGAGTCATGGCGGAGATCATGTTTCACCGAGACGGGAAAGAGGACTAAACTCGGGCGCTTGGAAAGTTGGAAGTGTTGAAGAGTCTAGCTATTTCTCCTTGAAAGTCCGTCGTATTTAATATTCCTTAAAGTTGTGTCCACAAGATCAAGATGTGATGTGTGACCGGTGTGTTGTTGTACAATGGAGTCTTCCACTAATTTACTTCAGGGTACTCTTGTTTCGACGCAGCGGCGTTACCCTCAGGTGTAAGGAGTCAAATCAAAGGCATGGATGGATCTTATATGAATCGCTATCTGGAGAAAGGCATAATGTCCAATATGGACGATTTTTTTTCCTTCAAGTGGTCGCTAGGTGCAAGACTCAACTTTTCCTGTCAAAAGGAAACATGTCATGCTAATAACACCGAGCGGACAGGTTACCTTTAAAAAGGGAAATGTTGAGTGTTGCACCTAGCGCTCACTAACAGAAAATAAAAAAAGAAAAATCGTCTAACATTTATATATTTTTTCTCATATTTTTTTAAAGAACTTTAAAAATTACTCGAAAATTACACTCAAGCAAAAACCAATCGCCAAAGCAGTCCGAAGCGAAGCGGTCCAAGTCCGTTGTACTGTCCACATGGAATGTTGATCCAAAACCTCACCTGGAATCAATTTTATCACTCCAAGACTATCGTATCAATATAACGCAATACCAAATACCATTCAATGAATAACTTACTCAAAGGAAAACAAATTATCAGAATCAATTGCAGATGAAAGTTCATCACGCACGGAAAAAAATGAGGCAAAATTTATGCTTGAGTGCATTGCTTAAACTATTTTCAAAGTTCGTTTAAAAGTATGCTATTTCAACAAAGAACTTTCGTATAGATTTCGCCTCTTATAATCGTAGATCAATACCTCGTTGGAAAGACGTACGCGTTTGATTCCTTTATTTGAACTAATTTTACGTTTATCTCCTTGGTTTTCGGGTTAGCTGCGTCGAAGATATTTTCAAAATGACGTTTCGTGGCCTATACTGGCCGCATCTTCAGATCAGGTCTGAGTGCTTGTCCGTGAAACGTCATCTTGAAAATAACTTCGACGCAGCTTACCCGAAAACCATGGGGATAACAGCAAACCGGCGCTGAAAAAGCTTCTTGCAGGAATTTCATACCTGCCTATTCGTGCACGATATACCGAAACACATAGACCCCAGGCCAGTGGTTTAGCCAGGGGGGAGGTCTCGGGGATCCGAACCCCCCCTGAAAAATAAAAACATAATTAGATACTTTGCTTCAGAAAATATTTTTTTTTTAATATTGATAAATCATGTATTTTAAAAATATTTCTTTGAAAAATTAAGTTTTTCCGATTATGAAGAGTGTTAAAATTAGTTTAAAACCCTCTATCTTAGTACCCTGTTATTTTTAATCTACCCCTGGTATTGCCCCCCACCTCCCCCGAACAGAATTTCTGGCTACTCCACTGCCCCAGGCTAGTAAATATTACGTGCATGCTAAGCGATTGAGTCAACCGGCAACCTAATTGTCTTGACCCCAACGTTCTATTCGCTTACTACGCAGATGAACCCCGGGGTCGGGGAACAAGAATCGTCTACAGGAGTGCATGCGTCTCGGCATATCCACGCTCTCTCGATTCGTCGACATCCCTTAAACCTCCTCGTGGGATTACGTCGACGAAGAATCCAGTCAAGTTTCTCCATCTTAATTAAACAGGTACCAACCTCCCATCTCCACCGCCGAAAGGGTTTTTCTTTTGGAAAGGAGTCGGGAGAGTTTTACTGGCCCATTTATAGAGATTCAATCTCCCCGGTGTAGATGAATGATTCGCGAAAGGAACTTCGTAAGACTTCTCTCCCCGTCGATAAAAGCGATCCAAACAAAAGGTGCCTCTCGTGGCATAAACGGCCCGGTCTAGTGTGCTCCAATTACCGCTGATTGGAGGACAGATGTTCCTTAATGGGGAATTTAATATGGCGTCGGATTATGAACTCCTTTTGGCGTCGTCTGCTCGCGGCACAATGGCTGGTTACAACCGCGAGATTCAAGCCTCTGTTGAAGATTCTTTTTCGTTCCTTTTTTGTTTTATTTCTCTCTCCGTGAAAGCTTCGCCCACGAATATTACAACATGAGGATCACGAATACTACAAAAGTGGATCCTAAAATTGCCTCTAAATATGTTGCCGCCCACCGCGCATTCAAATGAGTTTATAGAAGTTTAACTTCGATGATTCAGTTTTTCTATCCGAGGAGTAGCACGAATACATGGTATATGGGGCCATGCACGAATATCACTAAAGAGGATCCTCCAGTCGACCTCTAAATACGTAGTCACCCACCGCGCATTTGAATGGGTTCACTAAAGTCGCCGCTCGCGTCGCTGACGGGCGAAGCGATCCCAGTTTCACGGGAAAATAAGATGAAATTAGGGGTGTTAACCGAAATTTATATACGTGATGATGTGATCTATCAAATTCATAACTTTCCAACGATATCCCTTGCAATTACAAGCATCGTAATGCAAAATATTGGAAAAAATTGGATCGCATTGCACTCATCACCGCGGACATTTTTGAAAACCGATTAAAATGCGACCGAAGTGGCAACAGAAGTCAGCCTTCTATGGGATAGAATAGGGTAGTTTCCTTCATCAATGAAAACGAAAGGCATTGATTGCGATTCGTTACCCACCATTAGTGTATTCATAATATACAAATTATTTAGTTTTAGAAATACCGGTTTAGATGAATGGCAATGGTCAATTTTTATCCTCATTTGAAAAAGGCCAGATTGGCTCCCATGCGATGCCACTCCACGTGACGTCACAGGGACCTAGTTTCTATACGAGTAGATAGGAGTTTTACATCGTCTGAGATAACCAATGCATGCATGAGGCACAGAGCTCAGGTAAACATGTCTTAAAAATCACCTATTAAAACTGGCTAAGGTCGGAAAGTTTTCTTCGTTTGATAAGGTATTAATAATCCTTATTTAAGCCAAGCGCTACCAGCTAGCATGGTACTCAGCTACCTGCTAGCATCCTGCGTCGTATCAGCTCTCAAAGCCTCGCCCCAAGGTCACCTCACTTGCGGCAGTGGGAACCAGAACGACGTCACACGGAGATTTCCCTGCATTCATACTTACCCGTCGCGTTTTCGCGCGCTCGAAAATTTTCACTTTGTATTTAATCGCGAAAAATAGTTATCGTCATTTAAAAATCTAAAATCGTGATATACGTACTCTAGGAGTAATAATCTTTCGATTTAGGCCATAAAAAATAATAGGAAACCACCCTATTGGGCCTCCTCTATCCAGTTCCCATGATGAGGATCCTCAAGTTGGCATCTAAATGTGTTGTCAACCGCCGCGCATTTAAATGGGTTTACAAAAGTCGCATCTCCTACCGCTGACGGACAAATTGATACTAGTTTCACGGGGAAATTAGGTACCTACAATTAGGGATATTAACCAAAATGTACACACTTGATGGTGTGATCTATTAAATTCATTACTTTTCAATGCTCTTAATTGTAAACATATTGCAAAATATTGGAAAAAGGTGGATCGCATTGCACTCTTCGTCGCGCCGCGGATATTTTTGATAAGGGAAAACATAATTCGAATGACCTCGCTACCCGGTTTTTCAGTCCTCTGTGCACAAATAATACAAGAGAGGATCCTTAAGTTGGCCTTAAAATTTTTTATCACACACAGCGCATTTAAAGGGGTTTTCAGAAGTCGCCACTCGCGTCGCTGACAGGCAAAGTGATCCTAATTCCACGGAGAAGTGAAGTGTAATTAGGGTTGTTAACCAAAGTTTTTACTCACGATGATGTGATCTATGAAATGCATTACTTTTCAATGCTATACCTCGCAATTACAAATATTACACTGCAAATATTGGAAAAAAGTGGATCGCATTGCACTCTTGGCCTTCGCGGACATTTTTGAAAACCGTTTAAAATGCGACCGAAGTGGCAACAGAAATCAGCCTTCTGTGGGATAGAATTGGGCCTCCTCAGTACTGTCCCCTTGGGCTGGTTACAACCACGAGTTTCATGCCCCGGTTGAAGATTCTTTTTCGTTCCTTTTTTGTTTCATTTCACCCTCCATGAATGCTTCGCCGCCGATCGTATGATACGAACGCCCCGTGGTTAAACTCGCGATGATCATCTTGGCAGTAGTGGCTTCCTCCTTCCTTCCTCCCTTCGCGGCACTGCGGGGATATTGTCCTATTGATCGGGGAGGTAAGACGCAATCATGACGATGGGATTTGCCTTGTAGCCTCAACTCTCAAAAGGTTTTCTTTCCCCGCGGGATATGCTGTAAGATTGGAGCTCTATTTTAGCGATGCATTCATTTTACGTAAGTTTGTCTCATGCAGCTACTGGTGAAAGATACGGATGAGAACCTATTCTTGTCCAACTCCGAGGGACGAATCTTTTAAAACCCTGCTGTATTGAACGATAAATTACGCGATTTGACCCCTCAGCAGTCTTACATTTGATTTAAAATATGTTGGTTTAATTTTAATTAGGGGCGTGTAACTAATAGAGTTTCACAAGTTTGTATTCATATTTTTTGTCATTAATTCATCATTTAAAGCAGCATGTATTACGGAATTGTGATTTCATTCTCTGAAAAATCACATGATTATAATCATGCGTATCATAATCAATCACGTTCAATAAATTAATCATGACTGCGATTAAAATTACCAAACTGTGAATCGTATCTAATTTATGCTGTTATTTTTACCGAAATCTTTCACACAATTGCCCAGATTATGATATTTCGTAATGTCCGATAAAATTTAGCATGAACACCTGCTAAAATAAATTAAGATCTTAAACATTTGCATCAAATTTTTCGAATATTAAACAAAAATACTCCGCATCGTAACGTGTTCGATAGATATTGACGAATCTTTTTTTTCCGAGTAGTACCACGAGATTTCATTGAAGAAATTCATCTTCTGCTAAAATCCTGGTTCGCCTTACTTTAGGTCCTTTGAAACGCATTAAGATGGTACCGTGTGGGAACCCAATTAATTTAATGATAGGGCGATCAGGGGAGCGTAGTTGTCTAGTGGATACGGATTGTGACTGACCGTGGGGTTCTAGGTTCAAATCCCGGGTTAAGCCTTCGGACACCCCCTAACAAATCCTCGAAGTGCGTTGTGACTCCTGGGAAAGGAACGGACCCCTCCCCCACCCTGAATGTGTAATTTTCAAACACCTGTGGCTTAATCTGGGTAGAGCTCTACCCTCACCTATCCTATCTAACCTCCGGGTTGAATCACAGAGTGAGAGGAAATAGGCCGATCAATATTTCATCATCTGCGTATATTGATCTTCATGCTGGCCAGTTAAAGAACGGGACGAAGATCATTATTACATATTTTTTTTAATGTATGAATAAGCTATTCTGGGCTCTTAAAAGTAATTATGGCTCTAAAATGTGTAATACATATTTAAGATGTAAAAAAATATACTGGCGAATATTAACTCCGTTTAAAGGTACTTCGAACTTATATTTAGCTTTTTGTGCCGTTAAAGAAGTAAATTTATCTGGTAATACTCCTGTTTGAGTAAGTTTGAGAGTATTTGCCACCCTCATACTAGCCGCTACCACATTCCCTTTCTTCGTCATTTGATAGCACTCTGAATAAGCATGATGTTTCAGTGCTGTTCTGATGGATTCTTGGAAATGAAAACTTTTCCATCGTACTATTAAGTCTTCCTCGGTTCATTTGAGATGGGTTTATTTAACTCCAGACCAGATTTGTGAAAGTTTGGGAGTGTGTTGATGAATGGTGAGGTGTACTATTACATCCTTTTCTTCTGGTGGTATAAGTTGTTGGTTCGAGAAAACTATTTTAAATTATTTCTTTTAAAATTATTTACGGCTTCAATACTTTAAATCTCTTTCGTTGAGTTAATATAACGTAAATTCTTCTAAGGAGTAAAATAAGAAGAGCAAGCGTGGTGGAGTGGCATTTTTCCACACTGAAATAAACACGTGCAATTTTCCATGATAATAAACTTTTACTCCGGACCAAGGTTTCGATGTTACTGCATCATCTTCAAGGTACAAAATAGCTATTCCGAACTGTTTTGTACCTTGAAGATGATGTGTTTCCTTCAATATCTTCTGAGAAGTACAATTACTGCATTGTGATAACTCATACTAAACACTGAGGCACGTCAAGACATGGTGCTATAGTGAGCATGTAGATAAAATTTTATTTTCTTGTGCATTTCATGTTTATATTTTGTTTTTATCCTTTACATTGCAAGTACTTTTGCTGCTTAATAAACCACCTATTCATCGATTCGAATGAATAGCTATCACCTTGGATATATTCGATTGCTATCGATGCGATTTGATACATTTTATCTTGAATAAATTCTTCCAGTTGTTTTAAAACTTGATACCAGCCCCCTAACCCAACTAACCTCGCCTTTGAATTTTATTTCGATGGAATATAGCTGTATCCTTGTGAACGAAGAATCAATGTATTTTCATCTCTTCATATTTGGTGGTGTGACTCGTTTCGCAGCAGTGATTGTGTGTCCCAATCGCATTCCATCCGAATGATATCCTTAAATCCATTCATTTCTCGTTTTCTCTTCCTTTTCAAACCAGATTAGCTCTGAGCCATTGCAGCCTTTGATATTTGCTCCGACTGAAATCGCACTCATGGGATACAGACGGTCATAATATCGTCTTTTGACAAAATGTGTAAAGTCCCATTATTTCCAACGCATAAATGTGTAAAGGCTTTAGATCCCTTATCGAATGTTTGATTTGAATATCCTCTGTCATAATCACATTTATGCCGTCTTCTTTCCCTTGAGTAGCTAGATTTGAGCTCAACCTTTTGCCAATAGAGGGACGTGAGGACAAAAGGCCCCTCGGCATGTCTGTTCCCTAGAATTTGCTAATCTCCTCATAACAGTCGCTCTCTCGAGGGAAATGACGTTAGGGTGACTAGTTTGCCGTTTCACCCTCATCCACGCCAAAGACGGTTCAAATCACTTCCGAGGAAATGTTCTCCGATCGCCGAAGCGTGAGGAGTTCCCCCCATGAAACGACGTCTGTCTTACGAGAATATTCGGATATGGGTGAACGTATATCAACGATGAAATCTCTTCATAATCCAGCCAACTACCGCTTCCGAAACTGCGTCAAACAGCTGAATAGCTGACTGCCACGTACCGTTTTTGATGCTAGGCGTGAGATAATCGCAGGTTGTGCTCAAAGGCGTATTTAGGGGGGATGGTAACAGGGGTCATGGCACCCTCCCCCAAACTTTATCAAATATTTTCAATATTAATTAGCTTAATGGTTTTCGTATCCTTGTAAAGGGAGTGCACATGCTGATGCACTGCTGCTAGTCCCAAACGTGAGAAAAGGTCGAGTTTTATTTAACGTGGAGCGTGGCTTATGAAAAAAAAAGCACACGGCTGAACTTCTCCCGGGGGGGTATTTCATACTCCTCGCACCCAGATCATGACAAATTTGATGGTGAATCCGAAAACGGGGTCACGCATCAACCTCAGGTTGAAAGCAAAGAAGATTTTTGGACTTGGCTGCACAGTTACCGAGATCTGAGGCCAGCACTGAAACCATTTGAGATTTGTTTTATGTCGGTATTTCAATGAATATATGAAAAAGGAAAATGTTGTAAATCAAAATCGTAAAAGTTTTATAATTACAAGCTTTAATAAATTAGTTAAGGATGCCTGTAAAATAAGTAATTTAATCAAAGCTCAAATATAATTTTAATCAAAACGTGATACTTATTCCTCCAACGTAGGTGCCGAATGAAATAGTGGTTCCAAAAATAATTATTTCCTGGGAAGAAAAAGCCTTCATCGATATAAATCAAACGCCTGTCGACGGGATCAGGGAATCAGCTGTCTTTGTTGAGGATGGGGTAATATCATGTGACTGATATTTTAATTTTGGCCACGTATACAGAAGTTAATTATCTCTTTCTCCTCTCGTTAATCAGGGACAGAAATTAAGTATATAAAGTGGTATAAATATACTCATCGAGTTAAATTCGTAATTAATTAAAATGAGAGTAAACTTCCAGCAAGACGTCATAAACGTAATACGTTCTTTATAGGGTTTATCACTGTGTCATTAAAGTCGCTTGAAAGTCCTCGAGATAAAATGCCATAGTCTCAATCCAAATTTATTCTTTAAAAATTTTCATCGGTTTTCAAGATGTGCCGCAACGCAGCGATGGGTGCGAAGCGAAACATTTCTTCCCAATATATGCTATTGTAGAGGGTCTGGTGCAAATGTGGAAGCAATTGTTGGTAATGTGGGAGCATAGCCTTTAGGGCTTGGGAGGTACTGTAGGCTAGCGTTGACCGCATAAACTTCTTGGCCTGCTTCTTTAATAAGCCTGTAGGAGCGGTGGCAGTCAACTCATTGTTAATTGTCTGTGAAATACTTGTTCAAAGTTTCTCTTCACTCGTAAAACTTTTGAGGTAAGTTTTTAAGTTTAATCACCTAGCCCACCAAGCTATTTCTTAGTGTTATATAAGTTATTGTTAAGCGTAAAATATGCTACAATATGGCGTAATTAAGTAATCTACTAGGTGGAAAATGTAGCATAGTTTTAGCTTCATAGTTCAATATGCCGATGCTGGTAATGTGGAAGCACAAAACTGCGGTAAATGTGGAAACGTTTCCACATTTCCCTCGCCTAAATCTGTTCTGTCTTCTACATCACCTTTTCGCCAGTTTCAGAAGCCGATGAAGATGATTGGCCCCAAGCCCAAGTGTAAATGGGAAAATTGGGATGCCCAATCTATGATGATAGCGATTGTTCCCGGAAGAGAAAAGAAGAACATACTTTGTGCTCCAATTGCGAAAATGAGAACTACATATATGACTTTTGCAAGTGAACATTTTATTGAAATTTGCTGTTTTTAAGCCTTTGCGTTGGTTTTTGAATGAATAATAAGTAGGTAGATGATCTGATATTTCAATTTGCAATATTGTTATAGCCAGAATGCAAAGGCTTCCACATCACTAGCTCATTTTGAAAATCTAATCAAAGTGTCAACTTATAATTTACTATTATTTTTACGAAGTATACGATTTTAGCGTAAAACCACAAGCGGTTATAAAGGGTAGTGTCTTTGTTATTTTTTTCATGAATTTAGAAAAATTCCATTGGAAAACAAGCTGGTTGTAACATAATTTAAAACAGGGTTTCCACTTCTGCACCACTCCCTCTAGTATTTGCGGTCGAGTGGAATGGCATTGAGAGTTTATGAATTCAATAAATGATATCATTAGAAGAGTCAATTTCGGTTAACAGTCCTTAGATTCCTAATATATAATTTATTTCTCCACGAAATCCGGATCGTAATGCCCATCAGCGACGCGAGTGGTGACTCTAGTAAACATATTTAAATGGGCTGTACATGACAAAACATTTAGAGACCGCCTGAGGAATTCTCTTGAGTAATATTCGTGTAAGAGGCCAACATTGAAACCCCTTGACTTGTGAGCAACAGCGATGTTTTTATGGAGACTGGAAATAGTAAATCAAAGATCTGAAAAGTGCAATGAGTTAAAATGATAAATTGCTATCGCATGCGGATGTGATTAAATGGTAATTGCATTTCAAGGTCTACTTGTTGGCCAGGTCTACTTCATATCTGGCTTGAAGCCGAACTCGCGTGGATAAGACTCGCGCAGCTCGAGAAGCAGGAAATCTCTCCTCGCTCCACGGAGACCGTCTTCGCGACGGCACGTGCGCCTAAGAGGGGGAATGCGAGAGAACATGGGATTAGAATTATGTCATTAAGGTCTCCTCAAAGTCGTTCGGTTAAAAAGGTTCTGCGGGGAAGGGAGGGTTTTTCCGGCCATTCGGTTTCAGTAAAGGTGGAGTGAGCGAAACCAGATCCGAACGGGGGGGCGGAAAACCAAATGGATTCTCTTGCATCCCCTCACCCTTCCGTTTTTATTTCCCGCCATCACTTTCCCTCCCATTTACCCTCCTCTCCCTTCTAGTATTATCCCTTTTTCCTCCTTCGCTTTCGCTATTATCTTCCTCCCTCCCATAACATGCTTTTCCACACCCCCATGGTGGCACTCCTGTCCCGACCGTGGCTTACGACCGCCGACCGTCCTTTTTATGGCGAAACGACATCGCCGTTGTCACCCTCCAGTTAATGGACTCGCTCGCAGATGGCCGGTGCCTTATCCCCCGCGAATGCTTTGTGTGCGTGTGCTGGCCGACGGACCTATACGGAGTCTCCGGCGCTCGTTCGCGTCACTACATTCTTATCCAGACGGCGACTAAGTATAACGTGAGGAGCCCGTGGTTATTGCACGGTGTACGCCTGATTGGTTGGGCGTTATGTCGTGTTGTTTACTGTTTTCTCTCGCTTCCTCCCTCTATCTCTCTTTCTCGGTTATTTGTGGCGATGCGATGTTGTTTCGTCCTTCGCCAGTATTGATGTCGTCTGTCTCTGTGTGTTGGAAAATCCTTGGCCCCGATGTGCATCGTTCCGTTTCACGGAATTCTCAGGATAAATGTGCAAAAGTCATCTCGCTCACTGGGAAAGACACTTTTCAATTTTTCATGTAGAATTATGCGGCAATTTCGATAAAAAAAATGGGTGATATATTTGGTTTTGGTGGCTAGTAAATCGAATATAAAAGTTCAAAAGGGAATTCTTCCTGGAAAATGATGTTTTCGTTTAAAATTCAAATCTTCCAGTGACATTTGACTAGAGAAATATTCATGTTACAGACAAACGAAACCTGTGAAGGTTTTGTTTGTCTGTAATCATTAGGCTCTAACTCCAATTTTCGATTGGGTCCGGATTGATGTTATTCAAGGGATATTTAAATTATTCCATTTCAATTATTCTATTGATGAAAAGAGTTAATTGGTCTATGAGGTACCAGCGTAATTTTGTAACCACTCAATTTTTTAAAACCTGATGGTTTAAATTGCCGCCGATACGATCAATCGCGATGTTGCGATTATACCGACACTTTTACTAATAATTAATCAAAAGTTAAACAATACCTCATTTTCATTTTTTTTATTCTGATAACTGAATAGTACGATTCTGTATCAGCTTTAAGTATAGTACGCACGTTATGTTTTAGACAATTGTTCGCCTCAATTTCAGAAAATAGTTGGGTTTTTTTTTTCAAAGAAACCAAATTATTCCTATTTTGACTTTAAAGCAGACGCATCTACTCAAATCTTACGTTCAGAAGGCGAGGCGGTATCTTCTCTACATTTGTGATTCTGTGATGCAATGCAAAGCATTTCAACTTTTACTGATCTTCTATATCTTCGGTAATATTTTGCCATTTTTAAGGTTTTTTTTTAATGGGAAATCTACTTTTTTCTGGCTAAACAGCCATTTCGGTTCAATGCGCGTCAGGACTCGCATCATTACGGACACGATCCCCGTTTCCCAAAATTCAACGAGGCAAAGCAAACGCTCTCTGATCATATCCCGCCTCCTCTCATCGTGCCTGATTGATTTTTTCGCTTTTTTTTCAATACGATACGCCGCCAACTTCGGGAATCGATTGAAGAACCCACGCATTTACTTTTTCATTATCATGTTTTTTTTGCGTCGGCGCGGTGCTAGAGGCACACATGCGATAAAGCAACAATCGGATAGGAAAGTTGAGTGATAATGGAGCGTAAGAGGATAGTGACGGACAGAGTCCTCTAGATTGCTCTCTCGACACTACTCTCTCTATGGCAATATAGAGGACTCTGGCGACGGATGGAGATGTATTTAAAAAAATAAATGTCAGGGTTTCGTCGCTATTCCGTCGAATAAAAAATTTGTTACGTAAAAGGATTTCGGAAAATCGTTTATGCGCATAATCTGAAAACGTCTGCAGGGTAGAAAGCTGCCGGGTGAGTTTGTATTTTTTTTATTCCGAATGATTCGAAATTCCGTCCATGAGATATTTTTCTCCCCACATCTGCATTTGTCGGAAAGCAAATAATCAGGGTCACCGAAAGGGTGTATTGCCAGTTTAAAGAGAAATTTTCAAAAGGATATCCAGAGTATAAGCTTTAGCCTTGACTGAATTTTAGTGACACATCGTAAGGTTTTCTGACTACGAGCTTTTTTACATCCAGTGGAAATATTATTTTTGGATTTCCATTTCATTTTCTATTATAATCATAATTATGTAGTTTTCAGCCGTTATTTTAACAAGCAAACGTAAAACCTTGCCAAGTTTTGGGGTTGAAACCGATATCTTAACAAATTTGGTGGAACGTATTACATAGAAATAGATCATGTAGTTTAATTACGCAGTTATTAAGTTCGAGGTTAGGTGAAAAGTTGACTCATTGAAACTCTCCAAAAGATTTCGAAGCAATGCGGTTATCTGAGATTTCGAACAGCATTTTAATGATGACTTCCATTGGTTTTGCTAAATTGGTATGGAGCGATAACTTGTTGATAATTATTATTAAGTGCTAGCCAGCGTTGCTAGCATTTCACGTTTTATTTATGCAATTAGTTGATTAAAGATTTGCCAGTAAAATCCAATTACAATTGATCATGAGCTCTAATTTTTTTTTAATTTAATTTGATTGAAATTTAAATCGTAACTTTTTCGTGGTGTAGCCTACTGGCTGCATTATTTAAGACATTGAAATTTAATTTGGCATGCAAATTCGAATAATTCGTTTAAATCTGTAGTTAAAAATCATCGTTAACTGTGCACATTGAAGCCCAAGGTCAGGTTTACTCAGTTTGGAATTTTGGTTTGCGTTTAAAAGTGAAATTTTCCTCAAGGACTTTTACTATTTTACTAAGAAAATAATCACATAAGAATTTCTTTCCTATCTTCCTCGAATCTGTTGATATCACTCTAATATTTAAAATTGTGGATTTTATTTTGTCACTACTGTATTTTTTAATTTACTTATTATTCTCTAACTTTTTTAAATACAATATTTATTCAACAAATGTATTCCTTGAACTCTGTGGAAACTTCTGTTATCGATGAAAGCATCGATTTTAGGAATACAATTTATAGTATGTAATCGCAAAAAAATGACGGAACGATATAACGAAAATAAACAGTCTTGAAACTCATGAAACATGTAGGTTTATGCTGATTGACTTGGTTATTTTATCTTGCTAAAAAAATTTAAGCATACTCCCTAAACCAGTATCATATTCATAAGTCTCAAAACCTGAAGATTTTATAGTGATAGAGTGGAATTTTTCCATATTGCAATAAGTACTTGCAATTTTCCACGGTTATAAAAGTTATCTACCTAGGTTTCAATATTACAATGATTTAGTAACATTGAAACCGAGGTCGTAATAAATTGTATAACAGTGGAAATTTTCAAGTACTTATTTCAATACCTCAAAAACATATTTTAACTCTGGAGAGTATTACTACACCGCTGGTCATTCCTTCTTATTTGACTTTCAAGTGAATCGCTCGGAACATTGCTGCGTATCCGCTTTGATAAAGGCTATGCTATCATTTGCGTCGAGGTTCACGTCATCAGCAGTTCCTTTTTTCCAATGCCAAGGGACCGATTACTTGTTGCGCCCGGCGGCGCCCCAAATTATAATTCTGGTTGCGCCATCACTTAACCCTCATTACTCCACGCACTCGTCAGCAATGGTCCTTAAGTTGCCGGGCGACGTTGGGTATGTCTTTCCAGCATTGACTCTTCACCGTTACCGCAATGATTGAGGCAATGGCCATTTCATATTGGTCGCTCGTGTCGACTTAGGATGCATGCCATTTACCCTTGGTAAGCGGATTCTGTTCACCGACTGTTACGCCAGCCAATCAAATGAAGGGCCTTCTTGAGAGATGCATACTATTCCCTTCTCGGACGAACCTCTTGCCTATGCCGCAATCTTTCGACATTTCGTTCCAGTATCGTTATATCCAAGAGTTTAAGCATCTGTCACAATCGGTAAATTACTATTACTGATTGACTGCTATGGTCGGTTGCGCATTGCTTCAAATTTGACTATAATACTTTTGAGTCTATATTCTTTGTAATCCTAGGAACTTCATTTTTTGGTGTAATTTAAGCCGCAGAATAAATTACGTTACTAAAATAGGAATTTTAGAGAATTCGTAATTATAATTATTTTCGCTATCAACATCCTCAATATCTTTAATGAATACTTCTGAAGTTCTTTCATCTTTTTATCTGAAAGTAAAGATTAGAATAATGCACTAGGTTTTGCTTCAGATTTAGGAGTCTGATTTAGTGTTAGGAATTATCTCGCCATAACCATCTGATTCTCAAAATGCGAATGCATGAGTCAAGGTAATTTTGTCGCAATTTATAAACTCTAATTTCCTTACCTTTTGTAAATTTTTATGCTTTCTGGTGGAATGGCGTGACTTTGTTTTTGTCGGGCTTTTCCTTGACTCGATAGGACAGAACAAATCTGTTTTTCCGGGAAATTTAGGGATCGATACTGGATTGGAATTGGCCAAAATTGGTGTTGAATTATTTGTATAAGGCTGTCACAAAGAGTCTGAGAAAATTTTTGACTTGTAATTCATTTCTTTTATCTTCTGACATTGACAACTTGAAATAAAGAAAATGAATGTTTTTTAAGTTGTAGATTATTACATTTTCAGTGTTTTCTCTCTACCAAAAGAAAACCTGGGGATTGTTTTTTTTTCACAGCTTTATTTCAAAAGTTCGTAACTTTCATCCGATTGGATGTAACTCTATGAATCAGATCGATTGTCGACGAGTTCACTTTGTGGAAATTCATTGTAATAAGATATGAAACAGCCGTAGTAATTGTCCACAGTTAAGGAAGAGTGGCTTCCAAGCATAGAAAGGTACTATCAGACTCAAAGCTATTTTTATGAAATATCCTGGTCATCAGAATTTATAGTACAAAAAATGTTAATATTATCAAAATTAACCTTTTTCCCGAGTGTGGAGAGTTTTTGAGTACGCCGGAACTAGCCACGGCGATAAATTTACGGGAGTCTCTCTCAAAGCACACATTGGGTGAAAAATCCACAGAGAAAAAATAATTTTCCTTGACCGAGATTCGTACCCGGATCCCTCGATTTCCGACCGATGTTGATTTTTATGTTGAATATATTGATTTTTAGATAGATTGCAAGGGAGTAGGCCTTACAGTGAATTGTAGATGGCAGTGCTGGACCGGAAGGGAGGCTCACAGAATATTTCTTTAGTACTCAATGGAACCTTAATCGGTAGAATACTATAATAGTAATACTTCATTAACTCAAACAGTTTCAACATTTACGCGACATTCAAGAGCTGTTTTCAAGAGATAGCCTTTGGAAATGGCGTGTAAACGTGGTAACCAGTCGAGTTGATAAAATAAGTGTGGAAAATTCCTACGGTTTTTCTCGTATTATATCTTTATGTCACTATCGGTAGCCTTTTCCCTTGTTTAAGGTAAGTTTTGTCCTGTTTCTTTCACCCAGGAAAAGTTTCGGTGAATTGTATGAGTTCTCATAGCGCGTTAGTGGGTCAAGCATCGAACATTTTTGTGAACAACTGAATATCCAAAAGCTCGGAATAAGTCTTTTGTCGCGCGTCATGCATATGGCTTCCGACTCCTTCCGCTCTCCGGTTTTCCCGCGCTGAATCACGGTGGAATAGGAGTGGCGCCGAATCGGTCGATGGAACTATTGTGTTGGCGACCTTCCGCTCGGAAGCTATGTATTTTAAGCCACGGTCGCATCCGAGACTTTTCGAGCCCACCGTCGGAGAGTAATAGAGTCGAGAGCAGCACTGATTTCTTTTTTTATTCGGGTTTTGTGTTCTATCAGGTAATCCGTTTCGTAATTCACTAAAAGTAGGTCTGCACGCTCTTTGTATGTGTCTTTTTTTTCCTCGCGCGCGGGATGTGCCAGCGATGAAATGTGATGTATCACTTCCTCTAGGTGAATGCTCCGCAGGTTTATGACAATGGTCACTGGCTAGTACCGACGTCCCATGATCTCTCCATTGTGAAAATGAAAAAGACGCGATAGTATTCCTCTGTACGATTTTCGTGTGCAGAAATCGCGGAATGACGATGACGCACTGCGGTATTCAAGGATTATGCGAAATGAATTTCTGTATGAAAAGGGCCAGAAACGTAAAACTATTTCCATCACGATGACGTTAGAAACTCTCCACGCTCGTGCGAAAAATTCACAGGGAAAAAAATCATTTGCCTTGACCGGGATTCGAACCCGGATCCCTCGAGTTCCGGCGAAAGCTTTTCCCAGTTTTAACTACCCAGGCTCCATTCTCCCCTGTGGAAGCACATCGGTCGGAAATCGAGGGATCCGGGTACGAATCTCGGTCAAGGAAAATTATTTTTTCTATGTGGATTTTTCACCCAATTTGTGCATTGAGAGAGACTCCCGTAAATTTATCACCGTGGCTAGTTCCGGTGTACTCAAAAACTCTCCACACTCGGGAAAAAGGTTAATTTTGATAATATTAACATTTTTTGTACTAAGTATAAATTCTGATGACCAGGATATTTCATAAAAATAGCTTTAAGTCTGGTACCTTTCTATGCTTGGTAGCCACTCTCTATTTCGAACGTGATGAGAATATCAGGTCCTAGACTTTTTTACAGTCAAAACACCGGTTACTTATTTTTTGCCAAGTTTAATATCGGAAATCATGTGATTTAACTAATTATACCCTATTTCCGTGGTCTTAAAAATGAGAAATTAGTATACATTTGGAATTCTAAGCACTTTCTTGCGGTGCGTCGTCTTAGATTAAGTCATTAATGATGCATATGTTCTGAGTCATAATATATGCTTGGAATATTACATACAATAATATGCAGCTGCTTCTGTCATATGAATATTTTTGTTGAACAAGGGAGACTTGGTGTTCATTGTCCAGACAAAGAATGCTCTTACCTTCATGCGCATATAAATTTCTAAAATACCTCTCCTCAAATTGGTAGTACTTCTAAAGAGCGGGGTGTATCCTATATTGCCGTTAATGGAAACCCCTAACGTTATAGCGTTATTGATTGGCGTTCTATAATGCTGATTCAAGGTCTAGAAGCTTTCGGGGAAGTCAAAGGTACTTATATTTTTCCGACCGGCTATCGTTAAAAAGTTAGAAATTAAGATAACTGATTTTACTTTGTATAGCGGGCCTGTCTAAATAACGGATCTGTGAACTAATTTTTACAATTTTTTATGTCTATAATAAACAAGAAATTACGCATCGCGTTTCTGAACTGTAAAGTCTACTCGTCAAAAATATCACCGTCAAAACTGTAACTGCGTATAACTGTAAAGTCTACTCGTCAAAAATATCACCGTCATGAGATTAGATTTGCCAGACGCCATTGGCAGCTCGGGAAATAACATGGCGATTTAAGATTGAAACCTTGAAGACCCCTGATTTTTCGTTGCTATCCAATGGGTTTGGGGATCCACTTCGTGGCTTAGAGGGGAGAGATTCGTCAACAAGTTGCGTGGTCGACGAAATAAGATTAGTTCGTAGCTACCCTCTGAAAAGCCTCTTAACCAATCCGCTTCGAGAGGAGCTATTGTATCGTTCAAGTAGGGTCAAGGTATGGACCGAGGCCGAGGTACCGACGACGGAGGATAAAGCCTTGGTGACGGAGTCTTTGACGTCATGAACTTGTTAACCCCTTCCTTCATACAAGAAATTAGCCATTCGCAGATATTCTTATTGAAGAAGTGGAGTCGCAAGGCACTTAGCTGAGTAAATGGATTCTAAAGAGTTCTTAGTTTTCACATTTATATATATAAAATAGAATGAACAAATAAAGTTACAAGTTAAGTTTTTTCTAAAGGAATACCTGGTATTGCAAAATTTAACACTAAATTAACTTTAGTATGGGGAATTTGTGTACCTTTTCTTGACTGCATTTTTATGCCCCTGCGGATAATGCGTATAAATCGATTTTTGGTTAGTTCATATTTTCTTCTTAAAGAAAGTGATGCCATATAATTCTAAAGTCATAAGTTTAAAAAAACGTTGCTGATTACGAGAACTTTGATTGAATTTTTGAGAGATACTTTGAGGAACGATGCCAGTTTAAGACTTAAATTGCGTGAGTATTCGTGCTTCCGGTAGCAAAAATCTTTCGAATGTTCTATGGGCACTAATAGGTGCACAATCTATATACTATATGACACACGACCACTGACTGACTGAGTCATACTGACGTCGGAGCGAGATGCGGCAAAAAGTCATAGAATCCACCCCATTTGAAATCGTCTGAAATCCTTGGAAAATTTGTCGAAGCTCTAAATTTTCTATCTATTACAGTGTTGCTAACTGCCTCCACCCCTGTACTTTCTTGGTGCATTTGGGGGTCAAAAAATCAATTGTTTTAAAACGTCTATTTTCGAATCTAGACCACGTGATATGTCGAGAAACCAATTTTCAGACCAATCGGAGCACTTTTAATTTTTTTCCAAATCGTGAAATTTCACTATTTCGTGCATTATTAACTCAACATCCTAGGGTTATTACTTACGGAAGGCATTGCGGCATTGCGACATAGCATTCAACGAAAACTGTAAGTACGGGCAGTGACCAGATAAGGGCGGAGACCTTTACTTGGGAGGAAGGGGTCCAGCGAGCGAAAGCGAGTCCTCACATATAATTTACGCCGTGTGTGATTCGGGGAGATGGTTTTGTGATCGCATACCTACGAGGCACGTCGAGACCAGCACAGGTGCTTATTTCCCGCGCGCGCGCTAAACGCCCTAACCTCGATAACCTTCCCCTTCCTAATGCCGCATTTTATTTTCGAGATTAATCGAGCAAAGCGACCGTGAAATGGCGCACGGCGGTTGAAGCGTCAGGGGGGATTTGGTAGGTGGGAAATGTAGGTGGAAGGGGGGTGGGTGGAGAGTGTGTTTGCCTAAGTATGGGAGGGGGGGATCAAATGAAACGATTCCCCGAGCAACGTGCGTGACCACACGCCACACCGGTCAAATGCCGCACTCGCTCGCGCGCACCACGTTTTATGTGTGCATGTGTATATGTATCTAGTGGCGGCGGCGTAGGCTGTGTCGTAGTCGTCGGATCGGACCCCGTGCGTGTGTGTACTTAACCTCCCATCCACTTTCATCCGGGGTACGGGATTCAATTTCCGGTCGGTGGGGAGAGCGAGAGGGAGGGAGGGAGGGAGGATCAACGCTCATCGCGTTTCTCTTTTTTTACCGCGCGCACACACACTTCCGAGTTTGGCGCGGAGATGGCGAACTGTTCGTGCCCGAGGATTAGGTGTTCGTCTTCGTCTATGTTTACCTCGCACCCTTAGGGTCACCTCAACGGTTTTTATGGTAGGGGGTAAGGTTTCGTAAGTGTAGTCCGTGCCTCAAACTTCATTTTATTCTCTAAATAATGCACAAACTCGGGCACGAACGTGCGGTAAGTGTAATCCCCCGTCAATAAGGTACCACATAACACTAGGAAAGCATCAGTCCAAGTAGGTTCCACGGAGGAAGCATCTTTCATTCTAGACCTGCATTTCTTGTAACAAATAATGTAACATCAAATACGTAACTGATTTAGGGATTTCTATCAATGAAATAAGGTTCGTGAATTTACTCGGTCGTATAATGGATCGACATAGAAAGCGAGAAGAGAAAAAATGAAGATGAGATAAGGAGGAGACAGAGTATTTACATTTAGCGAGTACTGAGCGAGAATTTGATGTTAACAACCGTGTTTGAGGTAATTTATTTTTGTAAGCGGGGAGCAGGAAGACTGGGATGTGTGGATAGAATGAAAAGGAATACGCTTCACTGGGCGTGGAAGAGGGAAGTCCATTATGAGGAGGGAGGGGAGGCAGGGTGACTCGTAAAATGCTCCATATAGACATGCCGCAACCATTAAAATACCTATGCCAAATTGACACTTCTTTCCCCTTCTCAAAATTGAATATTGTATCATACTTTGGAGAGATTGGATGAAGAGCTAAAAAGCCGAATGTTCCTAAGTGGACTGCACTCGTCTTCGACGAACGGTTAGGTTTCAGTATCATTTTTTATATGATAGTATAAAGACGTGGATTCATCAGATGGGAATAAAGACAAGTTTCAAGTTTTTGAGGTGTTAGTATGGAAGAAAATTTCACGGAACGATGGACATAGGTAGATAAAATGTAAGGGGTATTCGACATTTTAGCAGCGCTTGATGTCAAAGAAGATTTTTTTAGAATAGCAGTAGCTAGCAGTAAAAGATACTGAAGTTTTAGGCAATGCCCATGTCAGTAATGATGTGGAGAATGAAGATGTTTGGCATTTTAAGAATGTGAGAAGCGTAGAATTTCTCAGGGAAAAGAATAGCCGGGAAATTGTCCTCAGGGAACCAGAGAGTATGTGAAAGAGGCAAGGGTCTAGCCACATTTTACGCACCAGTTCCCGTTAGATAACCGAAGTTTAGCAATATTGGGCCATGATTTGGTTGGTTTGATGTCCATGAATACCTTAGCCGTAGTGATCTTCTCTGCCGTTTGATAATGGCTCGCAGGGTAAACATGGGTTTGATTCAATGGACCAAGGAAGGTGAAATCACCTTGGCATATGATTAAGGCGATTAAGGCCTCCCTTAAATCTATCTAAGTGGGAAGGATTTTCAAAAATGTGTGATGTAGTGAAAGTTAGATTTCCAACCTAAATGTCATTCTACGATTTGAATGGAGTTCTCATTGTGAAGTTTGGTTCATAACCTAGGTAGTGATTTAATTGGTCGTTTCTCTCGACTATTCCACGACTGTGATTCGCGGCGTGAGAATTCGAGTGTGCTTTTAAATATTTGTTTCCGGTGTGGAAAATATACGGACATTTCAGCCCGGAAGCGTCTCCAGCGCCCATATAATCCATCAAGTTCATCGTTGCGAGCGCTTTAATGCGCTCAGTCAACGCTTAATTATGCTCGTTTTGGCCACCCCGTCAATTTGAATTTTTCTCTCCATCCCTCCACTTCTCCCTCGGTTGTTATTGTTCGTCAATTTAATCAGTCGTCCCGCTGATCCGATTTCTTCCCCTCAGGTGGCTGTATATTCGCCGCCGGTGACGCGGCGTGTGGATTTGGGTGGGACTTTTTATCATTGGCGTCGAATTCCAGCGCAATCGACGTGCTTGTTCTCCGCTCCACCATGGGGTGGGTGGTATAGAAGAGCGATGTTACCTGCATGACCGCCCGGATATCACTCCCTTGCGTTGCGAGGGGTTTGGCGGTATTTTGGGTGTGGCCGTGTACCTGCTCCCCCGCCCCCAATTGTCGTTTTGCGCCGAATTTTATTGCCCCATCCATCCCTGGCCAATTCGTGTGGTTATTTTTTTTATTCTCTACTTTCATTTGTTTGTCTTGGTCTCTTCCTGCTCTGCGTTTATGTACGAGAAAAAAAACACTATATTATTGCGAAAAAATATCCGCAGGAATACTTCTCTTTCCCTCCTTCCAATTATTTTCCTTGTTTTAATTTGAAACGCAAATGGTGTTATTCGCAGTCGGAATGTTTGCTCAAAATTAACGCCTGTAGTGATCATTTTACGCGGCACTTGACCACGTTATCGGAAGAGAAAAAAACGTACGCACTTCTTTATTTTTATTTTCCCGTGTGTATTTCGGATGTTTATTTGCAAAAAAATTCTCTGTGTTTTTGTGCGTGAGTAATGGCAACTGATAAATAGCTTCCATTTTAATGCATTGAAATATCGTGCGTTTACGGTTTTGGTTTAAGTTCATTAAGTGAAATTGGGGTTAAACTTTTTGGAGTTAAATAATTTGGATTTTATTGATAGGAATGCGAGTGTCTTGATGAATAATTTCATTATAAGTGTCTTATTGGCTAAATTTTCCTTTGCATGTACAATGTACATACTATGATTTTTCTGTCATTTATTTGAAATATTGATCAGCGAATTTTTAGCTTAGGTTTCATTTATACGTCGGTAACTCAATGGCTTTTCTTGATGTATCACCTGCATCCTATGGTATGGCATCTTTCCCGGGGAAAGTAGTATAAGGCGTTTATTTTTCTCTATAAATGAGCTATGTACCGATGAAATTGATTTTATCAAATGCAATGAGAGAATTTTTAAGCGTTTCTTTTTAGACTGTGAAATTGTAGGTAGTATGGTTGGTAATAATTGTTCCCGTATTCTCCCTTTACGTACCTGAGTGTGATTCAGGAATCTAAATTGTTGCAATGTTGTTGGTAAGGACACAAAGTGTTAACAATATACGTTAATGGGCAGGAAAAGGACATTATGACGGGACAACGCTTCACCGTCCTTTTAAAATCGCCAACTCTACTCCCACAAAATAGGTTGCTAAATCCTTGAAACCGAAATAGACTCCGGCAACCGTAGTTTATGTGTTTTGGTATATAGCGGGGATAATCCATGTATCGCCATGCCTCGGACTTGCAAGTTTATGGAGCTATTATATAAAAAAAATTAGTTGTAAATGTCCTTCAAAGAATCAAATATATTCCGCAAAAGCACTCCTAAGCCGCTGTTTTGAGCTTTGATGGCTATGGTTTAATTAAAAGTTGATAATAAATTTAATCCACATATATCTGATCTAGTAAGTGCTGTATTAAGGCTTGTATACTTTAAGGATGATATTTTTATTTTCAAAAAGTTTTCACATGGCATCGATGATTCTTTCTATTCTATTTGTCTATTGGTTACTTTGTGATCAGGTAACATGAATTGTAGGTCAAATCTGTGTTGCATGGTTGTACATTCGTTATCTTTTTGGCTGTATTAGGACCTTATTGCAACAATAAATAGCGCTTCATAGAAAAATCTCTTCTTTGTGAAATAAAATCCCAGTGCTTTTAATAATTATCGGAAACAATTACAAGTTCAATAGAACACCAGTGATCTTTTCATGCTAAACGACCTGCAAAGCCCACGAAAACTCATTCTTCTTCAATGTTATAAGACTTTCTGGTGTTAAGTCACAATAAAATGAGTGAAAAAATGATAGATCAACGATAATCAGTAGTTGCGCTTTATAGTATCTGTCTATTTTATAATATTTTTCTAGCATATTTCTAGAAATCGTCAATGCGACTATACTAGTGCTAAATTGCCTTCAAGGCTAATGGCCCAGAAAATTTTATGAGTCAATTTTGAATTATGTGTCATCGACTGATTCCAGTGTTTGTGAAATACGAAAATTGTTTCTTATTATTGAAGGTAACTACAAAAGGGCGTAATCTGAAAAAAATAACGAATATGGGAAGGAGATAAATAAGTACGTATGGTAATAATCAAGTTCCCTTGGATACAAGATATCTTACATCTTCAATAACCCAACTTCAAATTCCGCGAAATATTCGGAAGTCAAAAGAAGAGGAAAAGAGCTTTGATATTTGTCTAAATTATGAAATGAAAATTTATAAACAAAGGAAAACGGGCTGAGGAATTAAAAGATGTACACTGTACGCGTCTCACAATCATTTGGTGAATTACTTTGAAATTCCGGCGATGGAATAGACGGTACCATCCTGCTATAAAATTAGATATGACTTAATGAAAAGAAAAAGAACTTTGCTTCAGCCCTGAATTACATATGTGCCTTCTGTCGTATTTCGCGAAAAAGGATGATCATGACAGAATATTTTCATCTTCTCTTAACGACATCAGAGGGTCTTCGAAACGAGGTTATGTTCCTCGACTTTTCATTCAAAAAATGAAAACGCCCTTTGCCCTAATGCAATATAAAGAGTCGACAGATGGGTATGATTGAAGACTTGATGGGAAAAGCTCGGTGGAATATCATATATGGTGGAACACATATCTCATGACTCTGTAGCTTCCAACATTTCGGGCCATTATCGATATACACAAAATTTTCCTCATTTTCCTCTATACATGTAACTCGGTGAAAAAAAAGTCTCCAGGAAAAAGGAAATGCAAATGAAAAGCCTTTAGGAGGACAGAGGTCCGAATAGTTACATTTTTATGCCTATCCTATTATATTCATATTTCCAACTGAATGAGAAATGATGAAATTTAGGTGTTTTCACGTGAACCAGATATGACCCAATTTGAAGGTTTGCATCAAATATAGAATAACAAAAAAGTAAACAATTTTTTGAATGAAAATATTAAACGATTGTTAAAATGAAGGGTCAGGTCGCTTCTCTTTGTTTCTTTATCTCTTAAAGAAAATTATGAAATTTAGACTGAATGTTTTTTTATGATTTTAAATGAAACATTGAATTTAAATTCAAATTAGCATCTGCGAAAATAATAACATTTTTTACGAACTCATTGAAGCTGCTACTGCGCAATCATTTAAAAAACATCGCTAATGAAGAAAGCTAGTGTGATGTCATCTGAGATTGTAAGAGAGATGAAAATTACAGTTTTATTGGTGGAATGCATAGTGAACTTCCTGAACGAGTGATTGGTCATTGACAGTAGTCTTTCAAGGGATAAGAACCCTATGCCGCTTGAAAGGAGAAAAGTGGGTTAACAGAAAAAATAGAGCGGCGTAAGTAGAGCTACTCAATGGTGAGTGGAAAGTAGGTGGAGAGTTCTACAACGAATGCTTATGCCCATTCTAAACATGAGGAATACGGAAAATTGGTTGCTTCTTAATGTTATTCGCTCATAGCTATACAAGAGACAGCAGTTTAACTTCTTCCCATTAGTTCCCTAAAAAATTAATTCAGAGAAAACCACCGAACCTTAAAAGTAACCGCTGGAATACTCTATTTACCCGACTCGACGATTTGCCGAGTCCTTCGTGACGGTTTGAAGGGTTTTTTCTCTCCTTGTAAAGAGCTGGATAAGCTCCATTCATCTCGCAAACATCTTTATCGCCTCAGAGATACAATCGCCGTGCAAATGGACTAGCGGGAGCGGAAACGACCCTTGGCCTTATCGCCCTAAACGTCGGCGCCCCAAATCTCCTACATTTGAGGCTAGGGAAGAAAGTTGAGGCGAGACGCAATCCGGAAAATCTGGCATTTTATTCCTTTCGCCGAATACCCCATACGTTCATGAATCCACCGCGCTGAGAAGGGACTAGATTGTAATTCAATGGGAAGGCTGCCAGAATCGGGAGATAAATATCCGAAATGGAAATTGAGAGAGAGAGAGATAGGAACAGGGAATGTGTTTGAGAGGGAGAAAGTTAGTTTTCAGTGGGAATGACGGGCCAGTTGAATGTGTTCCTCAGGTCGGACGTCTGGCCCTATATATATCCACTCGAACACCTTTCCGTTCCTCTCAGGGATAACTCCAGCGATTTCCAGCTTTTCAGGGACCAAAGAAATGATCGCTCAACCTATCATTTTCTGAATAACACTTTCATTCTCACCGCCCCTTTTTCCATCGCTCATTCCGACACTGAGGCGTTCATGAACAGGAAGGAGCTTATGAGAGGTTCGCTATGTAATAATTTAAAGAGGAGGTTAGTGAAGAGTCTGATCTGGAGCATAGCGCTTCTCGGTGCGGAAACGTGGACACTTAGGAAGGAGGGCGAGATTAGACGTTCGAGGCATTCGAGATTTGGGTGTGGAGAATGGAGAAGGTGAAATGGACAGAGAGGAGGAGGAACGACGGAGTGCTGGATATGGTGGGTGAGTAGAGGCAGCTTTTGGACCTACCTTAGTTTGTAGAATACTTTAATAATAATAATTACGTCGCTTTCTGATTTTACGACTGTAAAAATGCAAGTGTGGCGTTGTAAAGCGGCCTTGCGTTTGCGGTCAAGGTGAATTATTTTTTTCTCTGTGGGTTTTTCACAGACTTTGTGCATTTCGGATGACTACTTAAGGTTGTCACCGCGGCCAGTCCCGGTATACTTAACCCATTATAACCCAATTTTGCGTCTAAGCAACATCAAAAATGTATAAATTTTCTGCTCTTTTCAGGAAATATCTAAAATACTCATTATTTTGTGGTGTAAATTGTAAACTACGAAATAGTTAGCTGCCACAACCATTATGGTTGAGTGCAAAATTTTCAAGTTTTCAAAATGAAAAATCTTGAAATTTGATTTCTCCCAGAAGAAGCTCTGGGTCAGAAAGGGTTAAAAGTATTTACGGTACGGTTGCGGTACGCCTTTATTTAAGTGAAGAAGAAGGATTTTGTTGCCAAAATGTACCAATTACGCGTGCTAATTTTCCAAACGCTGATCTCATCACAGTAAGCTCAGCTGCTGGTGCGAGTGTGTCCAACGTCCGCTTCGAGAACCGTCCAGCAACTCGCACGGCGCGCACGTCGGCTTTAAGTCATCCCAACGCCGGAGTGCTATCGCGGGCCGCTTTATCTGACAGCCGAAATCCGTGCCGGAGCAAATCTGAAGCGAGTCGGGAACCCCTCGGGGGAGATGCCCGGCCGCCTGCCCAGATAACCTTTCCCTCGGCCGCCCTTCCCCAAAAGAGGTTAGCGCTTTAATACAGCCAGCCTCTCTCACTCTCCGCCCAGATTTGATCCGCTTTTGAAGGTGGACGTTTTAAGTCTCCCACCGTTACGCACTCCCACACCGCCTGACCTGATGGGAACGCTCGGAAGGTGCGGGAGGGAGTGGTTCGGACAGGAGGAGAGAGGTGCGGCAGACGCGCGCGGCGCAGGTGTGCGGGCGATCGAGATAGTGCCCCAAGGCCCGTGGGCGAGGGAAAGGTTTGTTTGGGCTGGAGTGATGGAAGGGGAGAGGTTGGTTGGGTTAGGATGAAGATTGGATGAAACTGAGGGACGGGAGCATTTTTTATTTCGTAGTTCAACCTCTCCATCTGGTTCTACACCGGTTCAGTTCTTAGAAGAGATTCGGATACGTTTTCTTATCAATTGTTTAATAACATTCCTCAACATTTTTTAGGATTTTTTGTTAGCACTGCAGGAACAAGTGACTTTGTACGCAGTCATGCGCACGGGTGCTACGTTAAATGCACCAACGGGTGAAGTTTGCCATGTAAAAATATTTGACTTAGCCGGGATTCGAACCCGGGTCTCCCGATTTCCGGTTAGGTGTGTCAGCCTACACCACCAAGCCATTTTTTGTTGCCCTCCACCGCCAGCTCCACCATTTTTGGCTTGGTGGTGTAACTGGCTAACACACCTGACCGGCAATCGGGAGATCCCGGTTCGAATCCCGGCTAAGTCACATATTTTTTCATGGTGAACTTCATCCGTTGGTGTATTTATTTTTTGTTAGAACTACTCCGGATTGAAGAGCGAAGTTCAATTTGAGTTCGTGAAACATGCGGGGTTGTTCGCACGTTGCTCTATTTAAACCTAGCTTAACCGGTAGAATATCGATAAATAACTAATATGTTGTTGACCAAGCACGATAAATGCGTCGAGTTAATCATTTCACTTCATTAATTACATAAATTGAAGTAGAACGGTAAATCGTCACCAGGCAAGATTAAGGTTGCGGATATTCAGATGAGTAGCAGGTGATGAGTGTTACTTTTTTTGTTAAACTTACACCTGGAAGCAGATAGATAATTGCGGAAGTGGAGTAAAATCGACCAAAAGTCGAAGTAGTTAAGACGTTCAGTTGTAGAAATAAACCTTTTTTAGGGTTTTCCTCCACAGGTGTTCACTTTCATTTAGAATAGTGACTACCGTTACATAATATTCATCAGTAGACGTTTGATATCATGAAATTGTTCTTTGGGCACAAAAATATCTCTGTGTACATGAATGAACAAGTGAAAGGTTTAACTTATACTTTATTATCAAAACGATTAAAATGAATCATGCATATGATAGTTTATTTCTAATGAATGTTATATTCTTATCCTCAGGATTACCTGTCACGTATATTCAAAATCTATTTGAATGGTGAAAGGTTTGCAAATTATCATTTACCTCACATCTTTAACTGTGTTTCAAAACTCTTTTACTAACTTGAAAGGATGGTTGAATTAAGAAATGTATGGATGTATGGTTACTTGAGGGAATCCAAAATTTTAATTTTTTATATTATATGCATTAGGCCAATGTATTCAATCAATGTGGAATCCTTCCTGGAACCATTAGATTTGTTTTGTGTTCTTAGCTGTTAAATTAAAAATAGTGGCAACTTATTTTTTTGTGCTTGTGCTTTTGTGTTCTTCATATTGTGATGCTAATACATATTTTAATAAGGAAATTTTGGGCCATTAATGTGGCTTGACGGCGTCCCGTATTTGTTAAAAAAAATATCCTATAGCTCCTCTTTTTCTCGTCTAGAAACATGCACGAATCATATCGAGCGTCTTCGTTCTCCCGTTAAAAAATTTCGCAGCGTGTGGAGAGTGGTGAATGTGGGGTTGGGGAAAGTAGCATTCCGCAACATTCTTCGCTTCGCATCTTCCCTGCCACTTCACTCGCGTTTACCATTTCGCCGTCCTTCCGGTGGGAGAGCCGAGTCCGTCTGTCTTTTCCGACGTCGCGTATCGTCGAGCCGTCCTTTTGGCGTCGTTTTTCATCTCCTGATCTCTCTCTCTCTCCGCATCCGCCTCCCCTTATCCTCTCCCCTTGAACCTTTCCTACTCCCGGCCCTCGCCCCGGCACGGCGAACCCTGAAAAGGGGTGGCTCTGCAAATCCACTCGTCTTGTCTTACAACCCCTGCCTTCAACCCTTTAGCCTTTGGCCTGCCTCCTTGTGATCTTTTCCCGGTCCGCCGTGTGCGAGATAGGGTCGCAGCATTGCGGGTGGTTTGTGGTGAAGATTGGTAATTCAAGAAGCATATCAAATTGAATTCTCCTCAAATAGGCATGTTTAATGCCGTGTATGACCTTAAGTGTAAACTTAGTGCTGTTTAAATGAATAAAACATCGTAGCACTTTTCCACACTTGTGGAAATGTTTTACGATATTTTATTTATTTAAATGTCTAACTTCCACCAATTGAAGTCTGAATCTGTTGAACATATAACTGCTGTTTAATATTTTGGGTATCTTTTCTCTCGGTTACTCGTGATTTTTTGTGACTCTTCCTTATGTTTTAGATTTTTATCTTATATTTTTCGGTAATATTCGAGATGTTTTGTTCAGTAATCTGTTCAGGGCGTGTTTTCTGAGTGAAGAATATTCATTGCTTGTCAAATCCACTCAATATTAGGGGATGTATTGAGATAGAAATATTGTGGAGAAATGACCGTGTTTTAGAATCGATTAACACCAAGAAAAGGCTGAAACTTAAATTTATTTTATCATGTAATAGGTGGGAAAAGAGGCATAATATCTCGTATGCTGAACTAATTTGTCACGCAGTAAGTTGCTTCATGAAGAGTCTCGGGATCAGATATCGAGGCAACCATCCAAAAATCTACGATGCCTTCATCATCATGAATGTGTATTAATTGGTGCGAGAAAAAATCATTAAAAAATCAAAAATGAGAACGCCCCAAAAGATGTACTGGCTCGATTGTGTCAACTGTGGAGCATATCATTCACCGAAAGAGTAATTAAATTGTAACCGGTGGTAACTGTCACTATTTCATGATTCCTTTTCGACTTTCATAGTAGCAATTGCAAGTAGGATGATGTAATGATAAAATCGCTTATTGAAGGAGGAATATTCTCTTAACGTACGAGATGGAAGAGTTAACAGCTGGAGACGAAAAAATAGGTGAGAAGAAGTGTGACATATACTGAGACGAGAAGCCATGCGGTAATATGCGACCGTTTTCAGTGAGGTAGAAGCATTTTGAGTCCATCTAAAATTACCTTTAATAGCTAATATCTGCTAATCATTATATTATATTTTAGTCATTTTATCCCCATGTAGTCTCAATGGATATCCGCTAGCATTATTTTAATTATCATTCTTTTCGTTGACCTTCAATTTTCAATTTTTAAGGTTGATTAGTGCCTTGGATTGTAGGCCTTTAAGAATTAAATTCAAAATTTTTGGCAAACGTTTTTTTTTTTTCAACCTTTTTGAAATGAAAATGATTTTTTTGCCTTGATGAAGGTACAAAAATGTACCATAACGTTGGCCAAAACTTTTGCGTCTACTTCTTAGTGACCTACCCTCAAAGACACTGATGAACATAATTTTTTTATAGAAATCGACACTCACGCAATAGAATATAGTGAACATGCTGTCCTAGGTTGATATACTTACTCCGTAACGATATTAATTTCCGCCATCCTCGATGTTTTGCTTGATCTAGTTCCGTGCTAAATGGACTCAATACTCTGTGTCCGTCGTAACCAAACGCCGTGGCCGAAAGGGTTAAGGACCCTTCTTGCCTCCTTCGACATCTGCTCTCTCTTCCACCCGCCCTCCTCGCTGCATCGCCACGAGGGCCCGTCGAGGGCCTTGCGCGGGCCCTAATTTCGCCTCGAGTGCTCTTCTTCCGCCGTGACTCTTAAGGGGCCGAGGACTGCCACTGCGAGTGAGAGGGCTTGCCGCTCCAGCGATCGGAACCAGCGTAGCGTGGTGCGGGGGCGGAGGGAAGAGGGGGCGTCTTGGCAAACAAGTAACCACCCTCCCCCAATACCTGCCGCCCGCCCTCCTGCATCGTCGGGTGGGGGCGTCTTCCGCCAGCTGGCGTAAGAGCAGGTGTAGGTCCCCGTGTCTTCCTCCTGCAATAGCCCACCTGCCGTGATTCTCAACCCGGCTCTATCAAGCCCTGCAAGGAACATGTCAGAAGAGTTGCCTAATCTCCAGGATTGAAAAACATTAGGAGAGTGCAAAATTTTCACTCCATTTGAATTTATACTTTTCTACCCCCCTTTAGTGTTTTTAAATTTTTCATTAAATAAGGAAGATTGTCCGTGCCTTTTTTTGTTCCAGCGTAATGACCTCCTTTTTTATATCTTTTATGTATGGTAATGAGGTAATGGGTGTAGAGAATGTAATGTTGGATGGCGGTTCACATGAGTACTTGAACTAGGGAATTTACATCGAGGAAAAACATTCACTTTTAACCGTATACTGAACGAAAAACTTATTAAATCCTTCTTTAGGCTTCCTGCCATGCTTTCGTTTGCCCATGTTGGCCCAATATGATGTTCTCAGAGTTTTTTCTCATAAATTTCTCATTATAAAGATGAGTGAAGAAACTTTGTTTTCACTGACGGTAAATAGGTAGCCAATGGAGAGAGGGAGAAGTATAGATTTTTTACAATTTTCTCCATATGTTTCCATATTTTATTGCTTTTGTGACTGCTTATGCTCATGATATTCTTATCCAAATCAAAATTTATAATATCACTCTGTATCATAGAATTTGTTTCTTGATGCTACAAACTCATACTGGGTTTTAAGATCCTTATTTTTTGGGTTTACCCGTGTCACAAATTAAAATTCCAACAGTCCCCGCTGCTGAAGACTTCATCAGGGCGATCCCATTCAATGCGATCGCCCTGATGAAGTCTCCAACAGCGGGGACGAAACTGTTGGAATTTTAATTTGTGACACGGATAAACCCAAAAAAATAAGGATCTTAATACCATGGATCATACTGGGTGTTTATGTGCAAAGAATAATAATTTAAATCCAATTCTAACGAGTGAGCTTCGCCCATCATTGGAAATCCCTCTCTCCAAAAAATCTATTATTACATTTTTTAAAGAGCTGAGTCTATATTTTCTTGATGCTCGCGCGTGAGATTATTATTCTTGAGTACATTTCTTGGAGCAAAGTTTTCAATTAGTTAAGGAACTGAAACTAATGGGTTAGTCATTTCCTTTGACATAGTTTAATACTTACTCTGGATGATTTTCTAGTCATATTTTTGCCTTCGCGGCGAAAATATAAAAAGCGTCTTAATTATCTGTTAGTTAATGGCTTCGAGCTGCAGGTATTGAGTTTTAGCGTTAATCCTTTTTTACGTAATCCCTCTTAGACGGCTACTCTCAAAAGTGGCCATTCCTGGAAACAATCGCTTATTCGTTGAAAACCCTAGTAATGCGGCAGTGAAGGACTTAGAAGTTCCGAGAAATATTCTGCGAACGACCCCCATCCCGCGCATATCTGCCTCCTTCGTTTGCCTGACAGGCAGAACCAGGAAGTGGTAGAGCTGCCGTTGTACTTGCTCACCTCACAGCGTTCCTCTCGGTCAATCGGAGAAGAGGGTCTGGGAATCGACCCGTGTTTCATTTGTCGTTTCTTTCTTTTTATCCTTCTCTTTTACTCTTCCTTTCTATCTCCTCTTGTGTGTTTTACTTCTTGGACCTGCCAACGACGAATACTACAATACCAGTCGAAAGTTTTCGGTCACCTATGCACAAAACTAGATCTTTATTTCAATGTTCAAACACATCATAAATACTAAATAGACCAACAAATTATAGATTTCCGGTATCACTAAGTACAATCCAAATGGTTTATATTTTAGGCTTTTCTAAATATCCACCCTTTGCCCTGAGAATAGCTGCACAAACTCTTGGTTTTCTGGAAGTAAGTTTTTGTAGTGTTTGTGCAGATATTGCCGTCCAACAGCTCTGTAAATTATTCCATAGCTCTTCATTATTATATGACCTCAGTTTTTGGACCTCCCTGTCAAGTTCACCCCGTAACAGTTCAATTTAAGTCTGGTGGCCGACTTGGCCAAATCATATTTTTCAGTTCCCCACATTACTCGGGGATATGATAGATTATTTAAACCCAAACCTCTGTTTTAACCACAAATCCATAGTTGTGATAGGTGATCAAAAACTTTTGATCGGTTGTGTATTTTCTTGGCGCACAGGCTTGCGATTAATTACGCCTTAAATTACTAAATCTTGAAGCATATTTTTCAGATAGTCAAGGCATGAATATAGACGATGGAAAGGATGCATATACACGCATTGTAAAATTTATTCCCCATTATTTTTTACTTATTTTCTATTTTTTTGCGGGGAGATGTCATTGCGCTCGCTAAACTCCAAGCATTCCGTTCGATCAATCGAAACAAGGATCCGGTGGTCGAGCCGCGTTTCAATTGTTTCCTCGAGTTTCTCTGTATCCCTGTCTCCCCCTCCCTCTTTCCTCTTGTGTGTTTAGCGTCTGAGGAAACGTAATCCTCCTTCGCGTACCGAAAGGATGCGGTCTTTTTAATTCTAAGAGCTCGGCTTCTCGAGTGCTCTAATGGCCACTTGCCTCTCCCTCCCACTTCTACCCTCCCCACTCGGAAAGCCTCTGGAAACAGTTCTTCATTTTGTGACGGAAATGTTGGGAAGTCAAATGTTGGACCGCCCCCTCAGGATGAGTTTGGAGAAAATGGCGTTCGTAAATGTTATGGGGGAAGAATTCATGGGAGAATTCCGGTGGAAGAGCTTCTATCTGCTATCCTGGCGAAAATTTGGTGCACCGTTTATGAAACCCGTTTGTCTAGACAACAGAGCGGTTAAACTTGTAGGTGATATTACTTAGAGTAAGCGTTTATCTAGGATGCGTATCTAGCTCTGAAGTACGCGTTACCTAAATTATTCTGAACCAAGATAAGGGCATCTAAAGTCATATGTTTTTATGGGAAGCTTAGGGAAGGATAAAGGGGAAAGAAATTTCATCTGTGAAAAATCGGCAGAAGTCGGCTTATCTACATAGTCGGCTATCTGTATAGGTGTTTATGGGATTCATAGTTCCTTGTCATTTCCTTTGTTACCTCTAGGTAGCGTTAGGTACATCAAATGGTTTGGCGGCTGTTTTTGCCATCTTCATCAGTTTCGCTACATTGAATCGATTGCAGTAGCGTCAGTTCCGACCCGTGTGTAATATCTTTAAAGCTTCGCATATATTACACAGGAAAAGCGCGTCTATATTCGGTACTAGGCTTCACCCCTTTCGCGAATAACGGGTTACTGAACTTGATATTCTAATGCCCTTGCGGAGGTATGACGTTGAAACCTGTTTCCTCGGGATGCGAACCGCGTCCTCCAGGACAACAAAAATATTTCCATCATTTGCAACAATGCCTTTCATCGCTAATGCTCGTAGACTGCTTCTCGCTCTTGCTTAGGTTAATGTTTTTCCTGGTTAAAGAGGGTCGCTGTTACCTACAGTACGCTACCTTAAAATTCACTCAAATTCCCGCGTGCATTCATTTCTGAGTATTCTCTGGTAAAAGCTTTCTGGAGTGCACTCTCATCGGCGCGCCCTCCGAAATGGTGGCTGCGTTTTAAATCATTTCCATGCCGCAGGGCGACGATGAAGAAAAAAATCTCTCTCTACGCAATAAATGAAAAAAAAATGAGCGCTTCGCGAAATTTGTGTTTCGAAGCCGTTCCGAGAATTCGCGCCGCGAAACGTAGCTGCTCTGAGGATGACGTGTAGACTAATCTACGGCTTGATCGAACGAGAAGCGACGTGGATTTAGCTCATAGGAGAGGTGTGTGCGCAGAGGAGCGTATGTATCTATCTAGCGGATAGTGTTAGCATGTCGCCCTTCTTCCTTCGACCCGTCAATCTTCATAAGGTTTCTGTTTGCGAGGAAAGTGTGATGTAGTCACTTTCAATGAGTATTTGATGAGGTGTGAGCTACGGTTAAGCTCCCTCGGGCTCTCTCTCTTTCCCGTCAGGGCTTCTTTATATGAGAGTGTGGACAGGGAATCCCTTAGGTGAATGTGTAGAATGAAGTTGAAGGGGAAGAGCCAAAATAGATAAAATGAGAAGGGTATCCGCGATTCCAGGCAAGGGAGACACCACCTGGCGGAGAACGCTCGAAACAGAGGAACGATGGTCATGACGCGGCAGTACTATTAGGAATAGTGTAAGTGAGACCTTTACACTGTTTTATTGACTAGTTACGGGGTGATTCCTACTTTTATATTTCAAAGCAATTATTAACGTCACTTGAGGTTAAATATTCTTTGTTGTACGACCAGTGAGGGCCATGGGGAGTTTTTCTTGCAATATAATGATTTTTTTTCTAGTTGTTTTCATTATTCCTTGGATTTTGGTTTCAATATTTGTGATTAGGATAAATCAATGGTTTGCGATTACACTAAGTGGAATCGTAACAAGATGGATTAATAGTTAAACTTCGTTTTATTCTACACTGTAATTTATTTATTTAACCCCAACAAGTTTCGATCTTTTCAGGTCATTTTAAAATTTTTTTAAAATAAATTACTGTGTGGGATAGAGCAAAGTTTACTTTTTAATCTATCTCTTGGTCAGGAGCCCTGTTTTTGGGGTGATAACGTCATTCTAGAACTTTAAATATGTCCTTAAATACGAAAATATAAGGGAAATTATAATGATAATTGATAGTGCGAAAAATCCACAGAGGAAAAATCATTCGCCTTGACCGGGATTCGAACCCGGATCCCTCGATCCCTGGCTAGTCCCGGTATACTTTCATATGATAATTGATAAATGATAATAAGCCATTTATCAAACCTCGTTTGTTTTGGTACCATTTTTAACAGGATCCATTTGAAGTATAATGATCACTTTTTGAAGTCTCTATTGATTTAATCATTGTGAAACTGCCCACCTCACCCAGAGTTCTTTTTTGCCGTCCATTTTATCTTTTATGCAGAGAAACTGTGTCGGGAGTAAACGATACCAATTTAATTAAGTTAGATCCAGCTAATACATTTGTATAATTTAAAAGGAAAAAAAAACACCATTTCTCTCTTGTTATCACATTACTTATTTAAGAACTACTTTAGCTGTCACGCAAAGTGAATTGCCCATCAGTCATTCTCATTAATTTAATTCCCTTTTACCTTTGATTACTGCCATTAACACATGGTTGGTATCTTTCGCGTGAAAAATTGATTGTTTTTTCTAAGCCATGTGAGGGCACTTGCCTGATGTGGGTGATGGAAGAGGAGCTATATTTATTTTAACATCTATCTTCGTGTAAACTTATGAGTTGCTAAGTTCAACTGATTCAGACGTTAAATAGTGGAGGTTCGGCGTATTGAAATGAAAGGCTGTTGCACTTTTCCACAATAATTCAATTCACACGACGAGTCTGGTACAAGGCAGGTACAAGACTTGTACCAGTCTTCTACATCTACATCGACATAATACCCCGCAAGCCGCCTAAAAGGCGTGTGGCAGGGGGCATTAGGACACCAGCCGTTTACAGATTAAAAAATAAAGTACTAACGAGGTTGGGACTAGCGTTTATTAAAGTCCTTTATGGTTCGGGGGAAAAACGAATTCCCTTATCTATCCGTTCGGCGAAACATCTCTCTTTATTTATCGCTTCTATCGGACCTGGAAATTTAGTGTGGCTCTAATATTATGTTCTCTGTGTCGCTCTTAAAGATATCCATTCTCAATTGTTCAAGCAATCTAAGGCTAGCGCGCAGCCTCCGAGTCTCCAGCTGCTCCCAGCCTCATTCGCTTAACATCTGGGTAACGTTGTCTATACGCCCGTCGCAGTTTTTGACGAAACGCGCAGCCTTCCTTTGTATTTTATTCAGTTCGCGGATTAAGTCTTTCTGCACCGGATCCCATACGCTCGCTGCATATTCAAGGCGCGGTCGGACGAGAGCGAAATAGCACCTTTCTTTCACTTTCTCATCCGAAAATCTTCCCACAAATCGCTTGACAAGCACCAGACTGTGCCAGACTCGTGCCAGTGTGTTACAACACTGGCACAAGTCATGACTATTTGAGCCGAAGCGCGCCGTACGAATTAAATTATTCTGGAAAAGTGCCACTGCCTTTCATTTCAATTATGAGTTTCTGTGCATTTCTTCGGAGAATCCAAACATTTGTTCCTTGTTTCATTCAGTTAATATGTCTAGAAGCGTCACCCACTACAGCGCCAGGCCGCTGTTTTTTACGTAGTGGATTATCATCCAACCGAACAGCTCTCTCTAGAGCATCATTACTTCATTTTTTTCTTACCAGCGTTTCTAACCTTTCACTTCGATGTGGAACAATTTTTTCATGGGCCAGCTGCCTCTGTAAACGTCACGGGATTCACCGCCGCTCGCAGACGGAGACGGATGGGGTCGCGTCTTGTTAGCGAAGGCCGTGAAACAAAGAAGAAACGTAATTTATTGACGACGTAAACGTAAACAGTGCCACCCAGTGTGTCTCTCGAAGTTGGGAACTCGAGAGAGCGTGGGTGGGACGAAAAACTTCTAAAAACCAATTCTTATATCTTTTTTTCAACTCCTTCCTTTTCGAAACTTCCACCTTTCCCTTCTGCGTTTGTTTTATTTTTTTAGTGCAGAAGCGTCCTCACCCCGGGATTCTCCAATTCCATTGTTTGCAAACTCTAGACAATCGAAGCTTTTCTGTGAAATAAATTTTTACCCCAGTGAACTGTGCGACAAATAAACACCATACCTGATAAAAAAGACTTGTGTCCTTACCTGTTATTTTACTCAGCTGACCTTAGATTTCGACTACATCACTGACATTGCGAAAGGTCGATATGTGTACAAAAATCTACCTAAGTCAGTGAAATGAAGTAAGTGGAGAGTGTAGGAGCCATCTTGATGTACTGTATGCTCAAGTGCTCCATCATTAAGGAACTAGAGGGACGATAGGAAAGAGGGACCATCATCCGTGTGAAAATATATGTTATTAGTAAATTATCAACAAGTCCTCCCATTCAGCCTACGGTATTTAAGCGAGGCAGAAGCCAACAGCCGACACCTTTGACCTGAAGACGCTGGCAGGATAGCCAGCCAAACTCTTGTCTACAAACCAGCTGACGCGGAAGAAAACCCTGAAGAAATGCAGAGATCAAACCGTCGCCGCGGAAACCTACGTTCCAAGTAAAAATTATTGAATATGCTAGTCTACATGCATAATTGTCGCCTGACTCCGTCAATATTGTTGGCAATATCCTCGTTAAAATTCCAAAACTAGTGTGTAGTTGTTTCTCTGTGATGGTGTTTCTACGTTAGGAACGGTTATAAAACTATTCCTATTCAAATTTGTAGTTCAATATACCAGATCCTACCCTTCGTACAAAATAAAGGATGCGTAATTATTGTCACGATTAAATTACTTCCTTTGTAAACATAAAGGCCTTCTATGAAGAGCCTATGTCAGATATATTCATTGGTACGTAAGTTTACTTTATATAGGTAATCATCTCGAGTTCATGGTTAAATAAAAATTTAACTTGATTTTTTTTGTTTACTCTGACGAGTATCAATATTATCGCGTTATAATCAAATTAATCCCTGAAATGGGGTTGTATTCTTTGCCAGGAAACAGATTTCATGAAACTTTCTCAGGTTCTCTACCGGATCAGGTTACCCATGACTGGTATTCCGTTGCTCGAATACGATGCACGAGTTGAGCATTGAAAAGTCGGTCATGGAAACCCTGACCCCGTGAAGAACTCGGGATGAATTCCTGCAAGAGCATACTTTCTCGCTAGTACCCTTTGTATGCTTCAGTAGGTTAACACTCTTCTTACGAAAGTTGTTGTTATATTCACCTTGATAAAAACACGTGAGTAATGGAGCCAGTAAGGTTGTACCATTTAAATTGTCTGGGATTAATAAAGTCTTGTGGAGACTGGGGCACATTGGGACACGGGTTACAGTGAGACAATTGATTTATTTAATCAAAGCAAACCAAACCAAAGAGAAAATGTACTAAAAATAAGGAAGTCATATCATGAGAAATAATGTACAAAAATCTTAGTTCATAATCTTGTCGCGTAAATGTTACATTATATTTTTTCTATAATTTTCGTTACTTTCATGTTGTGAATGTTTATTCTATTTTTGGACAGTGTCACTGTGCAGCCGAAAACCCAACAACGCTTTTAAACGTTTATCTCCCACTAATGATTATTATTATTTTTATTAAAGTGTTCTACAGATTAAGGTAGGTTTCCTTGGAGTACTTGAGCAGAATTCTGGAATCCTCCCTTTCCTTCCAGCACTGCCTTCGTCATTTCACAATAAGGCCTAATCCCTTTCAATCTATTTAAAAATCCTGTTCTATTCCTTCCCCTCCCTCGTGCTCCTAACATTCTACCCTCTATAACCGTTTTCTACATCCCCTCCCCGCTTAGTACTCGCTCCATCCAAACCTTCTGTCTCATCTGTTCTGTAAAAGAGATAGTGGAATTTTTATCCTTTACGTTAAATGTGTGTGAGGTAGAGCGTTCTACTTCATACGCTTATTTCTCGTCACTTTGTCGAATCTCGTGTCTTCACCTGTCTAGCTTCCTTCTCCATCACTCCTTCCTTGAGGCTTGAAACAAATTCCTCCTGTCGCTGAATCCGTGAGCTCGGCTTACATCTTCAATATCAGGTTAGGCAATAAACTCTTCTGAGAACTGCAGTGGGTCGCCTTTTTTTCTCGGGGCTGCACATTTTGCGGCGGTGGGTGACGGCAGGACCTAATCTCTTTCCCCGTCTCGAGCAATGAACGGCGAGCTCTTCGGGGCGGAATGCAGTCGAATGGGCACTCGTAAATTAGGTGGTAATCATGGAAATTCAGTTTCTCTATCAGAATGACGCTTCATTGCAACTCTTCAGCTCGTATATGAAAATGAAAACCTATCTTATACAGAAATCATTTTGAAGTTCTCAGGATATGTACTAGAGTGCTATAGTGGCACTTGTTAACATTTTCCAGTTTCTCCAATATGAAATTTTAACCTCGGTGCTTGTCTAAACTACTGTAAAATAAGAAAATTTTCAATGTCTTTGTAAAACAAAAGTAAAGCTCTTTTCTGATTATATTCTATATATTAATAAGTACAAACCATAATTTTCTCGCCCATGTATTATTGAACCCTTCCCGATTGAATTTCATCAGGTTAAAAAAAACTATAGATCCTCTTTTTATCTGCCTTTGGAAGGACGGAAAAATATTTATTGAACCTTGCGATGCATAGAAATGTTTTATTCAAGGATACAACTTGCTACGGTTCGTGGATGCGTATATATGAGATCGGAAAGGAGAGGTTGTAACTTTGAAATGCGATAAATCTCTTCTACGATCCACTTTCCTGTCGGAGGTATCGAATTCTGACTGCTCGCATGAAGTTTTCCCGTGCCTTTTTCTTTTCTTCGCCTCTTACTCGGTGATCTATTTTCACTCAAATGGAACGTCTCCTGGAGCAGTGGATTCAATCGTGTTTATAGCGGTGAAATATTTACTCCGTCTCAACTCAAACTCGTGAGTGTTTTTGTTATTTTTCGGCCTAGAGTAAGCCTCAAATTTGGACCAATGCCTTTAAAATGCCATCCAAATATCTAAACGAGCAAATTTTTACAAGATGATTAAGATGAATGTGTGAAACTCGTTAACGACTGGATACTCATGAACTTCATCTCGTGGACGTTTTTTTAAGTGAAGTTTGCTCGGTCGGTTGTAATTTGTTTGATGTAGCGCCACAGTACTTATTTAAAACATTAACTCTCACTTTCAAATTTTCGGGTTAGTGTTGGAAGTTTGAATGAATACAATTTTCTCAAATATGAATATTTCTCTACGACGTTTTACTGAAGTAATATTTTATTTAATTCTATGCAGTATCAGACTGTTGAATTCGGTGCATATGTTATACCACTACATCACACGCTCTATCGAGTAGCTTTTATTTAAAAATTCCTCCAAATAATGAAATTTTAGTCCTCCATAAAATGAAAAATGATTTAATTTACCTTATTTCTGACATTTATTATTCTAAATTACCCCCGAAAAGAGCACAATAATGCCTTTTGCATCTCGAATTTGAACAATACTTAATAATAGACGATCACGCATAGTCGTGCCCTGGATGGGGGCAGACTATCCAGGCGGCAGTACCGCCTCAGGAAATCAGACCGGTTGAGTATGAATCCCATTGAATTGACAACTATGAGTATTCGTTACTCCAGCAAAAATTATTGGAGCAGTGGATTATTATTGGAGAATATCCATTGATTTCAGTTGGGTTGAAACTTACCTTCATTATAGAAAGGAATAATAAATATAAAACAGTCCAAACGGCTAGTTAACAGCAGGGTGTGTACAGCAGTTTAGTTGCAGTAGTGGTTTTGCTATGAATTTAAATTGTAAGTTTGTCAACGTTTTCCAGTGTAATTTGCTCATCATTAGAGCATATCATTTGATTTTAGTCGGATAAGGGTTGAAAATTTAACTTCATTATATAACATATTAAATATTAAACATTCTAAAAGGCTAGAACAGCATAGTTTAAACAGCAGTTTAACGGCAGTAGTGGTTTTCTGCTATGCATTTTATATTACAAGTTTGCCTACGTTATTTACTTCGGAATCGTCGAGGCATTGAGAGGATACGTCTCTTGAGCTTTTAAGTGCACGTTTTGGAACAGTGTAAACAGTGGAGTGGGGGGCGGAGATTTTTAAAAAGCGTATCCAGTCGATGCAAAAAGGAAGAAGTGGGAGTTTGAATTCTTATTTTTCGGTTTTGTTTCCCAGAAGACGCGGAAGAAGGACCTCAGGCCGAAGCACTCGTTTGAAAAAGTTGGGTGCAGCACTGAGGTGAGGTTAGGGCATTAAGATGACGCAGAAAGAGCCCGTTGCTCTCTGGGAGAGTTAAAGCGCAGAAATAAAACTAAGTATTAAAGCATTCCCAGTAAAACTTTATCCCGCGTCGAAAACCTTTTTTATTTTATTATCACTCCCATCCGCACGCTTTTTCGCCCGCGTTTGTTTTTTTATTTATTCTTTCAAGGCTTTCACCACGTGCCTAATGTTTCTCACTCCTATCTCAGTGCTCTTTGACGTCATCGGTCCGGATTTCGGGGAAGAATCAGAGGTATAAAAAAAGGATCCCTCGCGGTATTTTTTTTCTTTTTGTGGAGCTCTACTTTCTTGTCGAGTTCCATCCCTTCCTCTTGCATTCTCGTCGCTATAACTTCTTTATTTCTAGAGTCCAGCCTCTTTGATGCATCTCTTTATAAAAGTAGGCGGTTAAACTTTCGTGTACAGAATGCCAGAGGAACTCGTGGTTTGGGATATTGAGCGGGTATATATCTTTTTCCTAGATAAAATCACCACGATTATAAATGCGATGCAATATGTACTCATCAAAGAGAAGCTCAACTTATAAATAGCATAGTTGCAAACATTTATCATGAAACACTCGTCTATATTTAGCATCAAACATTCTCAAATGTAAGGTCTTTTTGGATTATTTTATTATTTTAAGTGCCTTTGCTATCGAATGTAAATAGGTGTTCAATGGAACCAAACAGTTTTCTAGTTTAAATTGGTATTTTAGTTTATTATTTTTTTTAACCGTAAATATGGGGAATCAACTTCAAATTCTGATGAAGTAGTGGATCTCTATTCATCTCTTTATGAAATACTTAGCTTATTTTTAATACAACATCAGGCTAACGTATGCCACAGTTAGGTTGGGCTTACAACGAAGAATTCAGTGTGTTTACCTCAGCTTTGTAGCATTATCTCTTCAATTAAATTTACTAAGAGTATGAATTTTAAGGGCACTAATTAATTATTTATTAAAATTTCTCTTTCCTGCATTCTGGTTACTAATTTCTCAAAGTGTAAATGTATATCGAAACCCATCCTCGGAGAGATCACAATCACAGAAAATCACAGGCGCCTGGTTTGGTAGAACGCATTAAAAAATGTAATTTATTATAAAAAACGTATCCTGATATTAATATTCGTTAGTTTTGCCGCCTTCCGGGGAAGTAGGAATAAGTTTGGAAATAGGTTGGTCTACTTACCTATTACGTGACCTCATCTATTTACTGTCAAGTACTTACACTCCCTCAGATTTGAACCTTTTTCAACTGTTACATCTACTTCCGGGAAGGTGACCCGGCCACTGAAAATTATATTGAATATGTGTTCTTTTACCTACGCCTTTTTTTGACTGTATTCTACTCAGTACTGGTCATTTCATTGTTTTAAACCCCTTTCCGCCCACCGTAGACAAATGGCTGCATCCTCCCATTCTGAGCTTATGGGGCTCTTGAAGAAAACGCGGACTCCTTTTTGCTGTCGAATTGCTACAAATATATTGTTGATGCTTTCAATAACTTTACCCACTTATTAATTTATTTTTGAATCCGGTCGAAAAAGCCGACTGATGGAAAGACACGGATGAAAAACGAAAATTCAATATGGATGCCTACTGTCCGTAAATTACATGAAATCATCATGAGAGTAAACATGAAGTATAATTTATAGATAACTTCAATTTTCATTCAGCCATAAATATATTTCTCCAAAGATTCATCCTTTCTATCGAGATCACTCGGAGAAATTGAACAACATTAGATTCTGACCTCGTTACCACCCAGTGGAGCTATACCCCAACGGGTCATTCTGGAGAAACAAGTTGATTCATCACTAAAATATTTAATTTATTACTAAATACTATTATAGGAGCAACGTACCTTAATATTTTTGCAATTGCAAGAAGAAAGTTTTCGGGACGGAAATGACTTAAATGCGATTTAAGTGCTAGTTTCTTTTATTATTATTATTATTATTGCATAAGTTACAATTTGGCAACTGGCCAGGTGGTAACATGTATATACAAAAAATAAAAACACAACATCCCCACAAAGTCACATATCAACTAGACAGTTGTACAAATTTTAAAATTTAATTAAAATTTCTAAAACATTAAATACTTTTTCAGCTTTTTCTTAAATATTTTTACATTATTAGGAAAGGGCTCAAATAACTCTGCAGGCAATCTGTTCCAATCTTCAATTGTTTTATTCAGGTATGAAATTTTTTTAACATTCGTCCTCTGCGCCCGGCATTTGATTTTGACCTTATGATCGTTCCTACCAATGAAATTAGGTTTTCCCACTTCATTGCTTAATTCCCTCCATGCTTTATCCCCTTTGTATATTTTATACATACCGCAGAGTAGGTTTCTTTTTCTCCTACTTTCCAAAGATTCCCACCCTAGTATTTTTAACATGCCTGATGACGAGCACTGATCGAGTTGGATGATATTTGTCTCTCGAGCAATCCCTGCTTTTCTCTCTCGACCCACTGCTCTGCTCTGACACAAGCTTCCCACCCTTCCGCCGTATTTCACCCGCCACCCCGTAGTCTGAGCCGTGAAAGGAGCGGAATAAGACAGTTGCGAACCGTTTCCTTCCACCCAGACGACGTCTTTATTATTATTTTCTTCATATTTTTTGGAGAAGAGTTGGCGTGCAGTATCCAGGGCCCCGTGTTGCCCCAGGGGCTGCGACACACACTGGGGGAACTGTTGAGGCAGAATGAACGAAGGAAATAATACCACTCGCGAAGGAGGGGTCCGGCGCAGATGGAGGAATGCGTCAAATGGGGCATAGATGGGAACGACGAAGGGTGAATACATTCGTACTCATTCTTTTGTTTCACTCATTATGAAGGTGGCTGAAGCAGTAATCTTTGATTATGGCACGAATATTACAATGGACGATTCATCATTGGACGACTAAATGCGCTGTCATATGTAAAATGTTTATGTTTGTTGTAATGGTAAATTTTGAATAAGGTCACTGGAATTTATACATATAGCTTTCATGCAAGGCCGTAGCAAGTGTTTTAACTCGAGAAAGCTTGGCGAGATGAAATTTTACGTCGTTCGGGAGGGTGGATGAGAAAAGCAGTAGTTTTTTCAGAGGGAATGAAATTAATTTACTTTTTGCGCTCTTATTGATTAATAAACCTAGATCATGAATGAACTTGCTAAATGCCAAGCTTTGAATAGTTGAGTGAAAATGTGTGCAAGAATAAAAGCAGTATTTAATTAAGTCTTAAACTTCTGTGGATGCTCTTAAAATAATTTTTTATGGCAAGCAGTTTTTTAAAATAATTTGTTATCTATTATGATAATAAAAATGCCTGTTATGATAATAAAATTGCCATAAACATAGTTGAATTGCTAGTTTTAAACGTTAGTGACTGCATTAATTAAAAAACATCTTTTTATATTCAAGACGCATAGATATGATTTACTTTCGTTTAAAATAAAACTGTCGTTTCGTCACATTGTCGTGAAAAGGTTTATTTTTATTTTTTATGTAAGTAAAGTGTTTAGATGTTTTAGAGCATTGGTTAGCTATGTTAAATTCTGGGTTCTCGTATTTTTATTAGTTATAACTTTAAATTTTCGGATTTATTTTTCTCGTTTCCTCGGATAACTCTCTTACTTTGTGCTATCTGGGTATGCCATTACCTGTGTTGAAATTCAACTTTTTTGAGAGGTAGGTATGTATCATCATCATCACTGGTCAACAATCCTAGGATTGGCTTGACGCAGCTCTCCACTCAGTTCTCCTATCAGCTAATCTTTTCACACCTACGTATTTCTTCTCTTTCACATCTCTCTTAACTTGTTCCATATATTTTGTCCGAGGTCTTCCTTTTCCATTCTTGCCTTCCACTTGCCCTTCGACGATTGTCTTCATCAGGCCATCATGTCTCAAGATGTGGCCTATAAGGTTGTTCCGTCTTCTTATTAAGGTTTTCATGAGGCTTCTCTTCTCTCCTACCCTTCTTAGCACTTCCTCGTTACTAACTCGGTCAATCCATTTGATTTTCATCATTCTTCTGTAGCACCACATTTCAAAGGCCTCTATCCTTGCTTTCTCCGCTGCGGTCATTGTCCATGCCTCACTTCCGTATAGGAGCATACTCCAGATGTAGGTTCTTATAAATTGTTTCTTTACTTCCATATTTAAGTTTCCCGCTGTAAGCAGGTCTCCTTTTGGTGGAATGCTCTCTTCGCCTGGGCTATTCTGCTGATAATTTCTTTCTTGCTTCTCCCGTCACTAGTTATCTTGCTTCCCAAATAACAGAATTCATCCACCTCTATCAGTTTTTGCCTCCCTATTTTAATGTTGGTCTTGGCTTCTTCTCTTCTGCTGCATACTAAGATCTTAGTTTTCTTCGTGCTTATTTTCAGTTGATATCTACTCATTACCCTACCCATATTAGCCAGAATATTTTTCAAATCCTTCTCTGTTTCTGCTATAACGGCTATGTCATCGGCAAATCTTAGCATGCTAATTTTATCTCCATGGATATTCACTCCCAATTCCTTTTCTTTGATTTCATTAATGGCTTTCTCAATGTAAACGTTGAGTAGGTGTGTAATGTATGTAATGACTTCTAAACACTAGCGCTCAAATACTTAAAACAAGTTAATCACATCTCACAATAGAAAAGAACCTAAGTATGTATCAATGATTAATCTGGAGCACTGTGTGAATAAAGTTTGAGGACTGCGTTTTTCCTTCCCAGAACGGCGAATTTTCCTGCCTGAGGTCACTTTATTCATTTCTCCTAAAGTGGATATTTTTGAGCGGAGAGTATTTAACGTTCTGCGAAACTACAGGCTTTTATATACAGACTGCGAAATTTTTGTTATTATCAAAGGAATTTGAAGTTGAAAAGGTGCCGGAATTCTTACTGCTATAAATTTGTATTCGCCCCAATTTATTTCGTAAAATACCCCGTTTTTTGAAAGTTACTCGAGGGTCAACCCTACTTTTTGATTCTTAATTGCTTGATATTTTTTATCCACTGCCTTATACTCGTTGGTAAGTGCTTATAGCAGAGGTGCCCTTGACAATTGGGAAAATATTGAATTGACAGTTTTAATGGCTCCTCTCGGTATTTTGAGCAAATTTGTTGAGGATATGAAATGATTGGCCATCATAAAAAAATAAAAACGGTTTTTCAGCGATTATTTAATAACGATTTTACAATTATTTTAAATAGTATTTCCCAACGTTCATACGTTTAAAGCAATTAGTCTCAAGTGAGAGGAAATAATTGTAGAATTATAGAATTTTTTCCTCCTTTAAACGAAAATTTTACTCGACTGCAAAATGACTGTAAGGTTTTTTATCTTTTCAAAATGGCTATCGTTCAATTTATTCAGAATGACACGGGTGATACTAACGTTTCCTATAATTGGACATTGTTGTCCTTAATCTCGATAGTCTTGAATGCCCGAGAGATGAAAATTTCTATTTTCAATCTACCTCACCCGTGAATAAATAATTTAATATTTAGTCTCGTGCTCTCTGCGGCAGTATCAAAAGTAATGGAACTATTGAATTTTTGAATGGCAATCAGCGAGAGAGCTTTTGAATGTGATATTCTGTGCGTAGAGAGTGGCCACATTACGCCCGACCACATGTGCACATGAGCTGCCGCAGTGTGCCATCGATCGAAACCCACAGAGCAATTCTTTAATCTCCATGCGTCATACCTCAAGGCAGAAGAAAAAATAAATCCTTTCCCCTCTCGCGAGAACTGTGAGAATAGAAAAATAATACAGACCATACACTTGGAGATTACTTTCGAGTAAAATCACTCTCTGTGCTTCAAAGTCTACGAAGATCCATGCACATCCGTCATTGTTCCAAACCTTGGTTTTCCGGTTTATCATATTTCCCCCACTCCCATGTTTTTGTTTTGAATGCAATACAGGGGAATTTTCAGACTACCGGTAAGAATGAAGGCAAATAAAGGTGTTTTCGAGTATGCTCACAAAAGGTTTCAATTTTCGGTTTCATTCTCATTGGAAAAACTTATTTAATGAAAATATTATATAAAAACTTCTATGCATTAATAGTGCCTTGAGCTCATCGAATTTAGTTTTAATTTTCCTGTCGCTAATGTAAAGGATAAAAAGCATAGAATAAAATGTAAACATATGTTAACTGTGGCTTTTACAATATGAAAGCATTTCTCGTGTCGCAAAACACTAATCAATCCATCGTTCATGTGAGGAATATTATTTTGTTAGATTTTAAAAATTTCTGCTCAAATATTGTGTGTTGAATAGTTCTAAGTAGCCTTAGTTAATTTATTTGGGATACATGATTTATTATTTTTCTGAGTTTAAGATGTTCCTTGTAGCGTCACGACCTGAGCGACGTGTGTAATGATTTATGACGCTGGATGAATCATAATCACAATATATTTTGCAGAATAAAGACACGGATAATTTAGGCTTTGATATTGACGAATCTCTCGTTAAACTCTTGCGCTTCAATTATTATAGACTTCCTTTTTACGTTATTGTGATTTAGTATTATTTGAAGCTTCGTGATCCGAAAGCTCAAATATGAAACCCCTTTGCCACAGAGGAGCAAGGTAATATCATGTGCTTTCATAACCAGCCGTGATCTGAAAGCTACCGGCTGCTCGAACTAATTCTCTTACACTCCCCCCATAAAGCTTAACTTGAGTTCATAGGTCGTCCTACCGTCGCGCTACAGCTGCCTCCCATTCTTTGCCTTCCATCGGGTGCGCAGCGCGAACCCCTGATATACAACAATTCATGCTTCCCGCACTTCAAACGTGTAATGCAGTTGGCTCTAACTCAAAGGATGTTTTTAAAAATTCTGTGATTTCGAAATTTAATTTTTTAAAACCAAAAGAAATATTCGCTCGTGCACATCATGCTTAATTCATATTTTGCTGTTCGGCTTTTAATTACATCTCCATCCCATCGGAACTTCAAAGAAACGTTTCACGTTTGCATCACTATTGTATTAATCCTCATCGTCGCATCCATCATTTGTACGAGGTCTGTTCTCTGTTAACTAACTCTCTCTGGTATCAGTCGGTTTCTTTGTCTTCAAATCACGTATTTATTTGGCAATTTCCTTCGTATTTTAACACAATGGCTGATTTATCCAGCAGAACAATAATGACTGTTTTGGCAAAGCATTGGGGAATGAAAGTTTGATCAGTATTGCTTTCGGAAATCTCCTCTTTGTTTTCCCGCGAACAAAGAACCCTTTCATCTTCACTTTTATTTCTCATTCGCAAAAAATTATTATTGAGAGAAATTCGGTAGAAATACGATGAAATTAAATAGATGTCCAGTGGTCGAACTTTTTTTCAAAATAATGACAAGTAGGAATTATTTACCTTAGGAATTATTTTCCTAATTGATAGTTTTTGTATTTTTTCCTGTTTAATAGTTATTTTACAGTCATTATCCCTCGTTACTTTAGTGATGATCGTTTAAAATGGATACCAATCGGTGAATGAAATTATCGGGAAAGTTTCTTCAAGCGTCTACAAACCTTCATTAAAAATTATTATTGGGAGAAATATGGTAAAAAATACATTTAAATTAAATCTTTAAATCTAATTTCCATTCGATAGTTTTTTTTACTGTTTTTACTTCTCGTTAACCTTTGTGACGACCATAAAAAATGGATACCAATCGATCTGTGAAATGATTGGGAAATTATCTTCAGGAGTCAAAGAAATTAAAGCTTTTCGGAATTATGAGCTTGTCATTCGTTATGTTATTTTTATGTATTTAATTTATTTATTTCCTTTTTAAATAGATAGTACCTAAGCAATGTATAGAACTAAGGTCATAAAAAAATAAATTTCACTTTTTTAATGATCGGTCGATGTTCATGGATATGAAATCTACAATTAATGCTTCTCTTTTCTTTTCCAGGTTGGTTTGCTTCCCACATTAAAAACAGGTAGCTGCTGCCAGTTGAAATTGAAGTCACTGTGCCTGCATTACCTACCACCATCCTTCTTGGTCAAGCAAGTCTTCGCAATTTTTTTATTCCATTCTTTTATATTTTGTAAAATGCTTAAATTTTCGAGCTTCAGCACGTTGAATAATTTGATGATATTACGGAGGATTTTAATGGTATTTTCTGCTTCAGGTTGCCGTGCCGGTATCCCCATTTATTTATCAAGGATATATATTTGATCATATGGTGTGCCTTGAATCTTAATGAGTAAACGATTATAATATATATTATATCTCCCCACAAGGTAGGACTTGTGGAAGCACAAGAAAGTTTCACCGTTATACATTTTCCTTTAAGAACTAATTTGCTTGAGTAGCTATCAGATACTCAAAGGTTTAGTGTAGTGTTTTTGTGCTCATTTCATTCTAAACTGAATATTTTTTGCTTGATTTAAATTTATAGATTTAGACCTAAACGATTTCTACGGTGATCTCCAGACATCATATTTTTAAACCTTAGACTGAAGTATACGATCTAATAATATCATATCCATTCTCACGGAGTTAAAAGAGTATTAAATGGAATAGAGGAGAAAAGTGCTCTCATAACGCCGCTGATCCGCCCGAAAAATGAAAGAATGATTCGATTTTAAAGCTGCTCGTAGGTTTTTTTTGTTTGCCAATTTTTTTCGTACCATCACCCTAATATCACGCCTCGAGTGCGGCGTTTTTTGCGCCCTTCTGAACTCCACACTTCCCCTTTCATCCACCCTTTGCCTCTCCAAATTCCTCTCGCTCGACTACCCTCACTTGCCAATTATTTCCTCCACCATCGACTTTTTGTCACCCCTTCGGTGGTGAGCATCACAAGAGGGGAACGCAAGTGAAGGGGGATAAATTGTCTTTCATTGAAACGTTTCTTTAATGAGTTTTTATCCTATCGTTAGCCTTTAGATTCGGCAAATTTTATGTTTGAATACTCTTCTGTTAATTTTCATATTGTTACATTAAACTTCAATAGCAGTCTTGCTACCGCGTATAATTTGTATCGAGCCAGTTTCAATCGGGAATTACTCTATTCGATTTTTGAGTGATTTGGAAACTTAATTCACCGAAAAGGTCTCTCCGGATTCATTTCATATCATATGTCATTTCTCCCGTGTTATTTTAATTCCTAGTAGGGTGTTAATGATTGGTGAGTTATTGTAAGCGAGTCCCAGGATTGGGACGATGAACGTAATAATAAACATCAATTACTATTTAATAGGAAGATACATCCGCAGGGATTGCAAAAGTCCTGGAAATTTACTTTTCATCCCTCCAACTTCAAAATCTCCAACCTCTTCCCACCCCTTCTTCAAACATGTGAAATCATCCCCCACTCCTTTCTCAAAGGTATAAAGGTGATGTACATATGTGAGACTCATGAAAATATTGTGGAAAGTGCTACCATCTTTTATTTAAATATGTAACCATATAACGCCTGAATCTGATGAACTTATTCAAAAATCTCATTCACCTCTAAACTCAAATGTAGTGGTAGCTCAGAGGTAATTTCTCTGTCTATAAATCCCGGGCCCTTTTTGTCCCCCTTCAGAACATGTTGACACCCAGAAGGAGGAAATTGAATTACATCATGTAGGAAATCGATGTATTCGTTAAACCAGTCCAAGGACTGTGATAATAATGAAAATTAGAAATGGGACGAAAAGAGAGAAGAAGCGAGAGAAATTTTTTTTGTAGAGATGTTTTGTTTCTGTTCCTTGTTTTAAGAATATGACTTGCCACCTATGAACCCCATCCCTATCCCAGATTACTACCCATTTTTACTTCGCAACTTTTAAGGCTTCAATGGGACCACTGGCGTAAATCCATCGTAGGGAAGAAAAAGATTGGGCTCTTTCATTCAGACCCAATATCGCAACTCATTAAAATATTTCGGTTGACGGAAGGAAATTTCCGTTGCGACTTACAAAAAGTCCATTCTTTCAACCCGTCGTAATTTTAAAGTAAAAAGTACGCGAAAGTTGCCACCCAGTTTTCATGAGTTAATACTTGCTGACTTCGGTGGCGGCGGGGTATAGTCCTCGCCTGCCAACCGAAAATCGCAAGTTCTAGTCTCGCCTGAGTAGATTGTCCCGGTCCATGGTATGGATGTTCGTGATTGTGCTACGATATTTTTTGTCTAATATATTTAACTTTAACCCCCGCTTTAAAACAGGAATCGCAAGTGAAACGAAACGAAAATCGACAGGACTCGCTTGCCTCAACTTATCTGCGAAAGGGTAAAGGCTGGCTATGGATAACGACAAAAGATGTGGCGTTGTGGGTAGGGAGATGCGTCTGTCATCGAAGGGTCCCGGGTTCAATGTCGCTGAGAAACTTTCTGACATCTCCAAATGAAAAATTCTCTCTGTACGAAGTGGTCAACGGAAAGACACTGGTCCCCTTACTTCGACTCCTGGGACATCTTTACATTCGCCAATCTTTGGGTTAATTCATGAGTGTTATTTAAACGATATACTCATCAGAATAATAATAATAAATTTATAGTTCTAGGACCTTGTCCTATGGAACATATCACATTTTACAAATAAGTCTCAGCAGTGAACAACAAACCAATTGTGAAAGTACACTTTTACAGTATTAATTATATATTGTATTACAGTATTTTAATTAAAATTATAGTTTTCAAGTAAATAAGCAAACAATTTCATTTTGAATTGATTTACAGTGTTATAGTTAACAATGTCGTTCGGTATTTCATTCCATATTCTTATGGCAGAGTTTAGGTTTGACAATTGGTACACCGTAGTTCGGCAATTTGGAATTTTAAATTGTCTTCTAGCTCTTACTATTCTTCAAGTTTCACTCCGGTGACATATAATTATTTTATAAAGATAATCAGGTGTTTGGATGACAAGATTTTATATACAAACACATATAGCAGGAATTTAGTTTTCTATTGGGGTTTCAACCACTGCAACTTTGCGTAGTAAGGAGTGACATGCTCCCGAATATTTATATCAAATATATAATCATAGAATTTAACAATATTTGTAACTTCTGATATAATTCACCACTTAGGTCAGAAAAAGCAAGAGAACAATAGTCCATATGTGGAACCAGCAAGGTATTTGCCAATTGTTTTCGTAATTCTATTGGGCATCTACCTCTATCTAGAAATGTAATCAGTAGGAGAGAAATAGTTGTACAGAGAGTTCTTTTTTTTATTGAAAATCCGCCTCCACTTTAAGAAGGTGACTTCCCTCCCTTGGACCAAAGCGTCGGCATTTGGGGGTCGTAAACCTTCTTATTTTTTGTATAAATCTCAACGTCTTTGGGGTCGCACCCTTGGAGGTGTTAAGGGTGACACTTCCACCCCTTGTGTCCTGGGCGTTGCCCCTCAGGGGTCACGGAGGTTGTCCTCCCCCGCTCGAATCGAGGGGCTTCCCTCTTTCTCAAAGGTTTTTCGGAAGTCGGGGGCTAGTCAGACCTCTCTCTCTCTCTCTCCGAGCTGACCGTGTGCAGGAATCCGAATTCCCCCAAAGGGAGTCGGACGAGGGTTTAAGCCATTCTTTCTCTCAACTTTTATATCTTCTCCGTCTTTCCGATACGCGAGGAGGTGAGGAGAGGGTGGCGAAGTGAGAAGGGATTGCGGGGAACGCGTCGGAGGAGTTGGATGCTGTGGTCCAGCTTTAGGATTTGAGGGTGAGAAAAAAGCTTCTCTGGGGATTTTCAGGAATGGAGTGCGTTCTTCCGGAGAAAAAAAATTTAACCCTCCAGGAATTCATCCCAAAATGATTAAAGGGGCGGAAAAAAAAGCTCGGATTCAAGCATTTGGTTAGCTAGATTTTGGCTTTTTTGGTACTTATACGCGAGTTTTGAAACTTCCTCTTATACCGTCGCCTTCACCCTGAGTATAAGCAAGATGGGGTGTCCGTTATAACGAAAAAAAATCTCAGAAATGATACTGAAAGTGCGAGTTTCCAGTTTTCATTTTACAAGGAAAATTTTTCCTTGCCGGAGTCCATCCCAAATTGTAGAGAACAAACTCTGATTCTAGCCGATAAGATTTTTGTTTTGTGAGTACTAATGCCATTTCTGGATTTTTGCTGTAGGTTAGGAAAAAAATTAGATGTCAAAAACAACTAACGGTGTATATTCAAAAACTTTAGGAAATCTTTATTATACGTGGTTTCTCCTCTTTAATATATTATTTGGCGAATTTTTGGTATTATGAATTAATTTTTATAATTTAAAGAATGGAATTGCAGGATGAGCGCTATCACGCCCCTAGCACTTTTCGCAACAGATAGGAGGAGCACGATTGCACTTCCCGGCACTCTAAGGGTTAAATCTAGAGGGTCCGATCCAATTCCCCTTTCTCTTTTGTATAGTTCTCAATGATGTCCTTTCCTCCCCAACCCTTTCCAGCACCTCCTCCTTATTCTTCACTTTATCCACTTACTTCACTCACTCCAGCCTCCTCCCCGCCCTCGTCTCCAAATATGATGTTATTTTTGCTGTCAATTTTTTTTGTTGTCGCATCATAAATTTGCTATGGTCGGCTAGAATATTAAAAAAGGCGTTACTTCATAGGTGTAATGATTCAATGATCTACATCTACACATATCTACATCCTCACGTTGCTTTTTAACTTCGGATTGGATGTCATCTATGATGAAAAACTATTCTATTGATACTTACTTCTGTAGCCATTCGAAACCTAGAAGATCTTTGGCCTCACCAACTAGGCGCCTCCATATTCTCCGGTCGACTGCCATATCCAGCTGGGCTCCCATCTTTCTCAAGTACTTCTTAACTTCATCGTCCCAGCGCATTCTTGGTCTTCCTACCGGTCTTCTGCCTTCGGGTTTGCCTTCCAGAACTTGTTTCAGCATTGTATCCTCACTTCCTCTATGGAGGTGGTCCAGCCATCTTATTCTCTTGCTTTTAATTCTTCCCACGATATCAGCTCCTTTGTGTAGGTCTCTCAACTCTTTGTTCTTCCTAATTCTCCATCTTTCTCCTTCCTACATCGGACCGAATATTCTTCTTAAAACTTTGTTTTCAAAAGTGATGAGCTTTTTTTTATGCTAGATTGATAACGTATGCGAATTTTTTTTAAATCTCGCAATCGCGAACCTACCTCCTCATGTGTATAATTGTTATTAAAGATATTCTATCATTTAAGGTAGGTGTAAATGGAGCATTTTGCGAATTTCACCTGCTCTCCCCATCTTTACTTGTAAAATTCATCGCGAAAGAGGACCAGTCGAGCAGGAGTTTTCTTTTTTTTAGTTATTTTGCTGAGAAGTGCCCTTCGTCAGCCTTTCCCAAGGTTCCCGTCACGCAAGGCACGTTGACGCGTTCGAGTGGCGTCGATCAGTTGAAATCCCACGGCGCGTGAAATCGGTCGATCTGATTTCCCGCATCCCAATCCTCCGCGAGTCCCTTCGTGTCACAGCGGCGGTTTCAAGGTACGGCCAACCACCTCTCGAGGGATGAGCCCCCGTCACGCGCCCCATCACTCCGAGCCGTGCGTCTAAGCGTCCCGTGGGAGAGGTCGCTTCGCTCGCGACGACGACCGTGCCCGACGAGTGCCCGACTCCCTCTTGACGCGTCGCCGTGAACTGCGCATCGCGACAGTCGGTCGCGTACCCTCGTGATTGGCAATGATTTGCTTCGCTTCCTTCAACTACCTCATATTCATAAAATATGAGGTAGTTAGTAGATAATATAATAAATTTTATGTAAAAAAAATTGCATTACTCAAGCTCCGTATATTATACAAGGAATAAATTTCAATTTCAAATATATAAAAGAGGATATCTGTTTGTATGTCCGCTGTGCATTTCCATACGGCCACACGGATTTCAACCAAAGTTAGCATGTAGGCCCATCTCATGCTCCCAAAGCCCTTAGTGCAGCTTCTGCTTGTGTCCGACGCGTCCATTGCGTCATTTTCTCATTGCCGTTTGTTAAATCACGTCATACAACTTCTATGGTTGGACATCCTCTCTAGTAGGCAAGCCTCTCGACACGCTTAAAGGGAAAAGGGAAAACACTTATTAATCCTCTTGGTGCAAACCTTTTTACTGGGGTATGCGATATTTTTGGCCTACGCAAGTACGGACACACAGAGCGATTAATGCTATGGAGCGGGGTATAACCTGATCCCGGGCACAGTCAACAGAAATCATTTTATTTGCTTTGGCTGTTGTTACATATTTATACCATCATCATTCCTTTGCCTAAAAATCCTGCCATGTGACAATGAATTCCAAGTTCTAAGTTTCCCACATCTCTGGATATTATCCTTACCGAGCAACGCCGGGTGGTCTGTCTACTAGTGGCCTCTTGATTAGACTGGTGAGTTGGAAACAAAATATCAGTTTGATTAAGAAAATATATTGAAAATAAAAAATCGAAAAAAATAATAATGTCTGCATAAATTTGCATACTTTTGTAATCAACTGCTCCTTTGATAATGTCAAAACATTACTTTAAAATTCCTCGTCACACAAACAGCATTAAAGCCTACAACGATGTATATGCGCCATTTATATTTATTTTTCGGTAACTGGCTAGATAACGTGATTGTCGGACTCAACGGTGCGGCAAAATTAAACGCAGCCATCCAATGTGAGGACCCGTGATTCGGTTGTAGTATTCGTCAACGCTGGCGACGCAAAAGTGCTGAGTGTTCCCTTATGCAAATTTCATTTCATAACCTAGGTTCCGTCGCGGACCGACATGATCAGTTGACAGATGAAACCCGTGTTGTAAATTTGTTTTTTTAAATGTGGTATTACTAAGTATAGGTGAAGTGGCCGGATAGGAGGAGGAACGACGAAATGCTGGAGGAGTGAGGAGAGGCAGGTTATAGATGAGATACGGAGGAGACAGAAGGTTTGGATGGAGCGAGAACTTAGTGGGGATATTGAAAAGAGTGTTAGAGGGAAGAATGTTAGGTAAACGAGGAAGGGGAAGGAAAATAATGGGATATTTAGATCGAATGAAAGGGAGATGGCATTATTGTGAATTGAAGATGGAAGTGCATGATGGAAAGGGAGGCTCCCGGAATTCTTCTTAAGCGCTCAATGAAAACCTACCTTAATCGGTAGAATACTTGAATAAAAATCTGCTCTTTAATTCCATTACTAAGCAGTTTCCTAAAGCTAACATGTACACGGTACACCACATCAATTATTTCACGTTTGTGGTATGATATGAAGGACCCAATTTCTCGAATTCCTGTGTTTTCCTCTTGCCAGCTTTTAGTTGAAGTTCCTCTCCCCTGCTACGTGATGTGGGGCTGTTTCGAAATGCGAGGCGTGTGACGACACGAGAGACTAATCAGATAAAGCTCTGGATTCGAAATCGTACGAACTGATTCGGCATTCCAATCCAACGTGAGGCCTTCACGTTCAGCCCTGCAAATCGTCTATCTTCGAATGATCATTTCTGGATCGACTTAGTGTAGAGGCTGCTTATCATGAACCGTGGCTATAATCAATCTTCCCCTTGTCGCTCGTCCAAAATTGTATCGTACAATCCAGTGTTAACTCGCCTCCCGCGTTCTGGCTACGCACCAAGGTTATTTGTCTTCCGTCGGATGGCATTCGCCGGATCGCCAATCGATGTTCGGTTTCGAACGTGACCCTGCGAAGTGAATTTGATCCGGCTCAACTGTCGGCGCCGCGACGTAATTTGGTGGCTTCGCATTCATGCGGTGGCGTCGCGCGTTGCTTTATCCTCATGAATGTACGGATTCCGTAATTTTCACGGCACATGCGTCCATGTCATCGGATACTACGGACACTTGAAAAGTTGGCAGTGAAGCATTTTAGCAGCCGTGAAATCCCCATCTTCATTGAAGTTCAATGCCCAGTTCACAGTGCAGAGTGGTCTCGTTCTTCAAAAAAAATTTTCATTGTCACATGTGAAAGAGTCGCAGAGACTTGGATTTTCCTGTTTTTTCGGTCTGTCGTATTCCTCTCGAGCATTGCGCGGCGAATAATCGACTGCCTTACATTTTTGCAGATGAGTTGCTGACGTCACAAATTCCTTCAGAGCGGGTTTTACTCTTCTCCCTTGCCTTTTTCATCGTCGGTTTTCAATTTACTTTCATCCACAGTACACAAATTCAGTTGAAATTTTGTGGATAATTAAAAAAATCGGCATGACAAGCTATATTTTTCTAGTTAAAAACGACAATTAAGGAAAAATATCGTCTTAAAAATAATGGACGGTATTACTAATGGAACCGCTAACGATTAAGAAATGAAATAATTGAAATTTTGTGGAAACGAAAAATCGAGGTGGCAAACAACAATTTTTCTAGTTAAAAAAAACCGTTTAGGATAAATATCGGTTTAAAATAATTAAAAATACTTGAATTTTATCGAAGCGTTAATAGTTAGGAAATTAAAATGTTTCAAGCGTAGGTGAAACCAATGTTTGCCGGTACTCTCGAATGACTATGGTGGCATTAACGCGGAGAGGCCGAAACTCCATCCACCCATTGCAGCTCCACAGTTACGAACGATCTGAATGAAAAACAAACTCGATGACTTACTCATATCATGTGCGCTGCAAAACCGTTTCCGTCCTAGCTTTCAATATTTACTCAAGACTGTATCACCCGCTCTGCGAAACTCAATTCACCATGAAAGTACATACATAATCGGCGGTACCCGAATGCGTCACCAAACTCGATACCGGAGCGACGTCGGTAGTAAGGTTTGCCATCTCGGGCGGACGAGAAAGGAAAATCCACCGAGAGGTTAGAAAAATATCTGAAATAAAAATCTGGCGAGGGGGTTAGGGCATCGTGGGGGGGTCTTAGCGAGAGAGGGTTTCTCCAAGGGATTGACGTGGGCTGAGGGAACATCCCGGCTCCGACGGGATGTGGTTTAAGGGTACACGGGGAGGGTATTGTGGGAAGGAAAAAAAATGGCGGAGGGACGGGGGACCCGAACCCTTTTTGTGCGGAGCGAGGGAATCACGAGGTTATGGGAGGAGATCAGAGAGGAATGGGTTGAGGGAGAAGGCGAAATGGATGCCTGAGCCACTTTATGCTCTTCGCATATTTATCTTGCTCCGAGGAGAGCCACTTTTAGCCTTTCAAAATGGTCCGGGGACATTTATTTAAACAAAAATGGAAAGAAAAGAAGGGTGGGATTCTCCCCAGAATAAATCCCTCTCCCCCCATCCTCGACTTTCAATTCGATTTTACGTAGTACAGTGCTGCCAAGGGTTCTGACTCCGGTCGCGCGGTTTCCTCTGGCATGAACGGTGGATTTTTTGATGTCCTTCTCTTGTTTTTGAAGTCACGCCATTGTCTGGAGGCTTTTTAGCGTCAATAACCTGTCGGAAGGATATTGGGAGAATTGGGGCGTACTCAGGAAGGGTTCGGGTTTTTTTTTTTAATTCTTTCTCATGGCGGTATTTTGACGCTAATGACTCCGAAAAATTTTTACTCTTGCTTTTTTATAATCGATTTATCGTAATCAAATTAAATATTATTAGTGCCAGTATTAATGAAACTAAAATTTATTGAATATTACATGCATGACCGGTAGCATTTACGTTTTGAAATCGGTTTAGTTTTGACGTCAGGAACTCGGAAATTTCGATCCATGCTTTTTTATAAACCAAGTAATCTAATGATTGAAAAACATGACTTCCATGTTCTAATCAGAAGTAAAATTCCTCTCATTCCGCAGTGTGTTATTGTTGTCCAAGTATCCAATGACTCCGAAAATTGTTTATTCTTGCTTTTTTATAATCGCTTTATCGTAATCAAATTAAATATTATGAGTGCCACTATTAATGAAAGTAAAATTTATTGAATATTACATGCATGACCGATAGCATTTACGTTTTGAAATCGGTTTAGTTTTGACGTCAGGAACTTGGAAATTTCGATCCATGCTTTTTTATAAGCCAAGTAATCTAATAATTAAAACACTTGACTTCCATGCTCTTATCAGAAGTAAAATTTTCTCTCATTCCGCAGTATATTATTATAATCAAATTCTTAACGCAAAGGTTCTTTTTGAGTATTTGTGTTACTAACTTAATGAAAAATAAGCATTTGATTTGCTTTGATGGGAGCATAAGAGTTCGGATGATGAAAGAGTAAATTTGCCAAAGGGCAAATCAGTCCGGGAACCTTCAGTAATATTTTAAGTGGAGCATGGAAAAAAACTTATAAAGAAGAAAAATATTTTTTTCATAGGTATTGACGTAGAGGATGAGATCCCATGTTTGAAGAAACTTATATGCATATCTAGGCTCTGTAAAGCATTTTCGTTTTAGCTAGATGTGTGATTAGCTCAGGTTTTCATAAGTCAGTAAGTAAAAAAAAATGGAAATATTTCATTCCTCCGACATATTTTCTCCGAATAACTCTCCTGAGCTATGAGTTAAAAGTTAAAATTAAAGAAAGGAGCAAAGCTTAGCGTTACAGAAGTAAAAAGGAAAAAATTTTATTGTTTTCATCTGTCTCTCCATTATCAATGTACCTATTAATTTCTTTCGTCACACCTAGAAGTGACCCATTTCCTTGACGTAATTATATATTGCAGCGGGCTTAAATGATTAACTTTTGTAGTTCGTTGAATGCTAATCTCTTCAATTCATACGAATACGGAAACTTTAAAATTCTTTAAGGGTACTAAAATTTACTGCATATTTTCGAAGATATTTTTATTTGTACCCTTTTAAATGTGTGTTCAACGAAGTTTAACTCCGTATCGCAGTACTTGTGTGGTTATGGATGTTAGGTTTTGCACGAATACGCTTTTAAGAACAGAAAAAAATTATTTCTAGTGATAGTAAATATTTTTTCTCTCTTCATCAGATTATGATAAATGGAATAGGATTAAATTATGTCCTTGTATGCTTGAATATTTTAATTTACCTGGACTCCTGCCAATGTCATATCCCATTATTTCATTACTGCACTCATGGTACAACAAAGAGACGCCTCTTTGAAGAGATCCGATGATACTAGTGTGTATCGACCCTAAAACTGGCTTCAAACCCGTATTTAAAATAACTACTAGCTCCGTTTTTTTTTAAAGGGTCTACTCCCCGTTGTTGGAGAGAAACGCATTCCAAAACAACGCTTGTAACTGTGAAACTTAAATGAATCGTTTCATCTCCCATATGTTTGTAGCTTCCAACGTTTGCTCATGACCTTTTGATACGGCCCAAAAGGAAAATAAAAAAATATATTGCAGCATGAATCCCATCGCTGTCTCGGCATCGCCCGAAGCGAAGGAAGGTCACGGGGTCGCATCGTTCCGTGATCCGCTGCCGTACGAATATTCGGACGACTCCGACCCGGATCGCTTTGATTTTCGAAGAGGAAAAAAAAAACAATTTTCCATCCGCGGGACCAGAATTCTGTCCCAGAAAATGGTAAAAAAAAATGGATGGACAGAACGATTCTCCAACAGAATTCGAGTGACGGATTCGGGTTTTTAAAAATGACTGAAATACAAACGCCGTGGGATATGGGAATTATTTTTTGTAGCACGAGCGTATAGCAGCGTTCGTAGTAGACGTGGAGCACCGTGTAGAGGTCAAAGGGTTCGCGAAGCTTCTTAAGTTCAAGGTGAAGGTTAACGCCGACGGAAATCTCTCGGCACGTGGTCCTTTATTTTTATCTCACCCGGGAATGTCGCGCGTCTATGGACAAGAAAATTGGGGTTATTGCTGCTCACTCTTTTTCCGCGATGTACTTTCGTCTCGTTTAATTTTTTTTTTCTTTTTAATGAGGTCGATCAATGAGGTGCACTTTCCGAGTCTCTCTCCTCTACGTCATGCGACCTGCTAAAAATAAGAAATTTCATCACCGTGCTGATTCAAGGCTTATGTGAACGTAACTTACATGTTCGCCACTTTGAATGTGCATTTTAAGCATTTGTTTGAGATGGAGGTGGTCAAATGTTTAGTTCAAATGTACTCAAACTTTTAATTATCCGCTAGAGATAATTAGGTTCTACTGAGAACGTGGTAAATTTCTTCTTTTGAAATATTTCGCGATACGCGACAGCTTAAACTTAAGTCCATCCGCCAGTTATTATTCATTAATTATTGATAAACTATTCGCATGTTTCTCCTCCATGAAGAAGAATCTGTGGTGACTTCGAGCAAAAAAAGCTTGAGGTTGAGTTTAGACGCGTCAGTATGTATTTTGTTGTAGCCTTATAGTGTGTCCGACTTTATCTGATTTTATTTTTATTATTAATTTTGCTAACGATTTGTGCGGCGCAAAAACGGAACGCCTTGATGCTGCGCAAATGTTACTTTTACTGTCCACCCAAAAGTATTAACTCTATGTTACAAAATGTTACTTATACTATAAAACCAAAATTATTAAGTATATTTGCGTTGCAGTATGATAGCCGTCTTTCATAAGCTACACGATTCTCCGCATATTATACAGTAAGGTTGTGGAAATTAATAGAAATCTCAGGAAAATCGAGATGCGTTTTCTCGGTATTTGTAACTTCTGGAAGGTTCTAAATTTTCAATTCCCATTCGATGCCTAACGTATGCATTGCAAGTGCAGTTAAAAAGTGTTAGATATTTTTTATTCCATAAATTCGCTATCTTTTATAATGGCCTGGATGAATACCCAGAGCATTCACAATGAGTTTTAAGAACTTCTCCGGTATGTAACATCAGTACTTGCTATTTAAAAAAGATGGTCGATCACATTATTAAGCTATGTTCGTTGCGAAACGACCTTCGATTGTGAGAAATTTTCCCGTGGGATTCTCTGTTGTGGTGGAAATCTTCGCAGAAAAACACCGTGGAGTTTTCGGGTGGGAGTTAAGTGGGGGATATAAAAACAATGAACAAATTTATGGCACGATTCGTGGAGAAGAAACGTAGTTATCGCAAAGGCTTTTTACGTTAGTGAATTAGATGAATGTAAGCATCGAGGGCTTACGTGCGTACTACCCGACAGAACAGTGTCTTAGCCAAATGGAGGGAGGGTTTCCGGGTTACAAAAAAAAGATAACGAATTTATGGAATAAAAAATATCTAACACTTTTTAACGCTTCCAGACAAAATAACTGCTGTTGAGTCCTAAAAATCACGTTTTCAGCATCAAAAATCCCAAAATCTTCCAGGGGCGGACCCCCATTTGCCCTGGGGTGGGGGGCCTTCCTTACACTCCGAGATCTCCGGTGAACCCCCCAATATCAAAATCCTGGCTACGCCACTGCGATAGGATGAGTATTTTTGTAGGTCTCTAGTGGTTGCTTATTTTAAGAAGCCTTTTGTATCCTTTATTCTCTTCTCTTATTTAGAAGTTGGGAAGAAAGATTGCGGAGCGGAAGGGATTTGTAGCGAAAGAAGTAAGATAGTCGAATGAGAGGAAAATTTATAGAGTTGAGGTTTCCGAATGGGGGACTATTTTCGTGCTTGTCCAAAGGGTGGCGAATTAAGTTGTATTTTTTAATTCCGACTGCATATTTTATTGTTGTCATTCGCTTTCCATAGTAAAATTTATTCTTCGGCTATTCATTGCTCATACGTAATCGCTTGATTAAGCCTTTTAGGGCTAATCAGATAGAATTCGGGCCTGATTGGAGTTAATCAGGTCTGACCAAAACCAGATCAAGATCTATTCTGTAATGACACGCATATATCACTTATTCATCTGATTTGAATCGGCTACGAATTTTTGAATTTCATTGCTATCTATAGTAGCATCTTCTATGAAGTTTATTATTTCTCTCTTTCGATCACAGCTAATGCAGCATGTTCACTTAGAACAATCGATGCTCATATTCTGTCATAGAATTCAGGAAAATGTGTAAGGATTATGTTTGTTTAGATGGCGTAGCTTCTTCTCTCGACTGGTCCTATTTTTGTCTTTTTAAGCTGCGTATTACTTGTTCGAAATTTAGGTTTTCCATTAAAAATTTTCGGGATATATATAGTATACCTTTGTCAACATATTTTCTACGTCAAATATAGAACAGTTACTTCGGAGAAGTAAATTCCGAGTGGTAAATACCGAAGTAAAATTTTCAAATGTGAAGATGCTCGAAAATTTTGACAAAGTTATGCTTAACATGCTTCAATAATTGCGGAGTGACGATTTTAAACGAGTGATGTGCCACCAAAAATACCGTTCGAGCCGGGGTCATTCATATTCTTGTGTCATAAAAGCGTTAGTTGGTACTGAACACTTTTTTTTTTGTAATTAAAGCTAATTTACGGTTGAGTTAGATTTTTATGGGATGCACTGTACCAATTTTGTGAGTCACTGTCGTTTCCCACTCTGAATCTGCTTTTAAGATTCGTATCAGGTCGGAAAATGAGATTTATTGGAGTGTGTTTGTCTATAATTTCTATAGGAAATAAGTCTCATGCACTGGGAAACGAACCATGGATCTCTGGCTTTCGTTTTCACAAGGAACCTGGATAACGCAATTGCCTGCGCAGTGGGCCAGAAAGTCAAAGGTTCGATTCGCGATTCAGGGCAATTTTTGCCCATGACAGCTACTCATAATTTCACGAAGCAGGTTAGTAATATATATATATAACATGGAAAATGTTTTAAAAGATATATTGCCCTGGCGTTCGAGATGTTGGCATGGAGAAGAATGAAAAGATGAGGAGGACGGAGAGGTAGGGGAGGAACGATGAAGTCCTTGATATGGTGGGTGAGGAGAGGCAGCTTTTAGATGAGATATCTAGGAGACAGAAGGTGCGAAAGGAGCGAGTACTTAGCGGGGAGTGGATTTTTGGCGCTGTGTTGGTGTAGAATGCTGGGTAAACGAGGGAGAGGAAGGAAAAAATAAGAATTTAAGATAGAATGAAAGGGAGTTGGCCTTATTGCGAATTTAAGAGGGGAGCCCATGAAGAGATGGGAGACTGCCAGAATATTTCTTTAAAACTACTTGGAAACCTACCTTAATCGGTAGAAAATTTTAATAACAATAGTAATATTAATAAAGAGGCCAGCCGAATCAGAATGCAAACTAGCCGGATCTATTTAATTATTAATGAACCCGATCTGGATTTCAAATCCAGAGTTAATGAAAAATTTCCCTGCGAATTATGCTCCTCGTCATCGATCGACTTCTTTCAGCATTCCAAAGACTAATCGGAAAGAAGAATCGGGTCAGTCCTCTCATTTTCCCCGCCGGGCATCGCCTCGTTTCAACGGGCTCTCAAACACACTGTCTCCTCCTCCCCGCTGAAAATTCACTTTCACCGCGCCAACGGATTCCCCTCGGAAAAAAAGTGCCTTCCGGAATCCGCCCCTCTCCGCGCGATTTTTCAGCGTCCGAGGAAAGTGATCGTTTTCGAGCGTAATTTACGCGTTAAGAGTTAATTATCGGACATATCGAGAGCACGGGGAAAAGGGTTTACGCTTTATCGAGCGCGGAGAGAAAGGCAGCGCCACGGTTCGCATTTCGGAGGGGCATTATGGAAGAGGAAAGGGGACGGTGGGAAGGGGTTTGTGCGTGAATACGGAGACCCTAGAGAGAGGGAGGGAGGGAGTTTGGTCCATTTTGGGGATGTTCGTGGGTGGGTAGGGAAGTGAGCGGGGTCTAGCCAGCAGCGCAGAGACGATCCCAAACAGAGAAGCGTTTTCATTCTAAAGGGTGGAGAAAAATCATGTCGTGAAATTTTAACCAGGGATGGCAAGTGAAACGAAACGGAAATGGGATGCGAAACGAAACGAAGGGAAACGAAAATACGAGGCATAGGTTTAGTTTCGACCCGGTACGAAGCTTTACTCTCAGGAGCGAAACTAAATTAAACGAATCTCCGCTGCTCATAGTTAAGTTTCGATCCCAGAAGTTGAGTGGAGGTACATAATAGGGAATAGTTTCAACCCATTACGTTTGACATACGCGTACAGATGCTAGTTTATTGAGCTTAACAATTCAATGGCCATTTTGCGTTCACCATTCTCCTGTTAGAGGTAAAAATATGAGTGCCCCATGCATCTAGTGGCTTCAGGCCGAACCTCTACTTCATTCAATCATACTTCGTATTCGGTGTGTGGGTCGAAACTAAAATGTTCTAAGTTTTTCTCCACCATCTATAGGTAATGGACGCAATATGAGTGGTCTCAATGATGTAAATCCCGGTTAGACTTTTAATTAAATTATCTGAATCATTTGGTGCCGCCTTTTTTCTGTTTGTAGCGTAAAAATAGTATGGCCCTTTCAAATAAAAATATGGTAGCGAGCTTCCATTCTTTCTGAGTTTTCAGCAAGTTGTTGGAGTCATTATCGGCAAATCTACTTATTTTTTGGACTCAAGTAACGTCAATTTAGCATCGGTACGCATATGTCTCCTTTTGTAAGTAGTGGTTTCAATCGTTATTTGTGATTTTTTTCAATTCAGTTCGTAGTTATTCCTCTACTTTCGAGAAATTCGGTGCGTTTTGTTCAAATTTAGTTCAGTTTTAATTTTTTTAAATCTAACCAGAGAATATAATTTTTTTGATTCGGGAAGGGAATTGTTAACCTCATCCTCATGACCCACCTCTGGGATACTATATCCATTCATTCATTCATCGAACTCGGAAGTTGATAAGAATAGGTTAAGGTAGTTCTCATTCCAGAGTAAGCATCAGGCGTGTAAATACCACACATTCTGGGTAAACGAACCGGATCTTTGCCCTGGGCTACTTGGAACTTCGGGAATTTTCTTTATCAATATCCACGTACTACCGTGAACTGATTTAAACGGATTGTGGCGGTAGGTATTAGAACACCTTCAGTTAACATATATATCAACAGTAGGTTTGGCAAAGTACGTATCTCCAGTATTTTTTTCGTTCAGCCAAATTACAGAACCGTTATTTCTGGTCTACATTGTCGAGTGCTGATTAGAATTAAATACAGTTTTAGAGCGGCGTTCTGAGGAAACAAATCAGAGCTGATTCGAACCGATCACGTCATATCGTAATCAGGTGAAATCTTTTTTGGACAACATCAAGTCTAATGAAAACGAGATCAAGTCTGACAGACTCAAGTCAAGTCAGTGATGCGCCCTCTTCCGATCTGATTTGAACCCGAGTATTATTAATAGATTGGATTTTATTTCCGACATTTTATGGATAGATTTGTTAATCACCTCTTTGCTCGTATTTATTTACCATCTTCTATTTATTATTGATAGTCTACATCACGATTGAAAGATATCGATAACTGCCTTTTACAATGGTTTTTGGGTGAGCCAGCGACAGTTGTCCGCCACTTAAGTGTTGTTAGTTTGTGTTTATTGTGGTGAAAGTTTGATTTGAGTGTGGAAAATTACAAAAGCTTCAGCATTTTTATTTTCCTGAATCGTAAAATAAAAGATTTTTCAATCGCCTCTTTGCTCGAATTCTGCTCCTGTATATTATTGGTAGTTTGCTTTACGATTGATAGTGATCGATAACTGCTAATTTTGATGGTTTTTGCCTCAGCCTGTGACAGTTCTCCTCCACTTTATTACGCTGTTAGTTTGTGTTTATTGTGGTGCAAGTTTGATTTAAGTGTAGAAAAGTACTAAAGCTTCTGAGTTTTTTTTTATTTTCATCGGTTTTGTTCTTTTTCGCATTGTGACGTCTAATCTAGTTGTACTTTAATTAAATCAAGTGATAAATTGTATTCTTTAATGGCTTATCGGTTATGTTCCACCCCATGTCGTCACCGTCCCGTGCTTTGTCTTTTTATCGCGCGTCTGATGACCATTTCAAAAGTACTGCGCAACAAACAAGTAACGCTGACAAGCCCACCGGTGCAAAGTGATTACACCAAAGATGAAATTCGATGTGAAAAATAAACCATTTGGCTTAACTTGGATTCGAACCCGAATCTCCCTATTTCCAGTTAGATATTGTACAACATCGGGTGATATTTTCATGTCGGATTTCTCCCTCGGCGTAAATGACCTTTCCGTACTCCCGGCCAGGGATGCCGACTTACAAAACATATTGGGGAGGGGGGCCGGGTATCTTGCCCTGGGAAATTTTATAAGTAGCGAGTTTTAAGTTTTTTAAGCATTTTAGAAGAGTCATATGATCAACATTAGAACCCTGATAACTCGAATCTCCATATCTGGACGCTCCGGGGAAAATCGACAAGCCTGACACATTTTTTCCTCACACCCATAACGAATTTTTGAGGGGGCTCGGGCCCCCTCAGGCCCCATTGAGTCGGCGCCACTGCTCCCGGCATAACTCTTTAACGTGCATTTCACAACGGACCGTCGGAATAATTATATTCATTGATCTAGATCCTCTCTCCGTGTCGCCTCTCGGAACAATTTCAGCGTCGCCGGGCGAAATTTGGGGCTCTGAGCCCTAGATGACTGAGCAAATATCGAGGAGTGGGAAGGGAAAGGCATGGCGGACGTAATGCTCGGCAATTTGTGGCGACGAAACAGAAAACAACTGATATTGGAGAGCGGCGGGAGGTTAGGAAGAAGGGAGAGTAAACAGATGACTGGGAGGAGGCGCAAGCGGGTTTTGCCGGGGGAGGAAGAAGTAGAAAAAACAAACGGGGTAAGGCAGACCGATAGATTGCGGTGGGTGGGTGTTTTTTTGTGGGAAGGGGTGAGGCGAATGGCTGAACGAGGGTTCGGAGAGCCAAGGGTTACCACCGCCCCTCCTCCTCCCCTGCAGCCGAGTCGGGGGAAAAGGATACGGGATTTACGGAACGGGCGCTGGGACGCTGCTGTTTTGCTTCTTTTCCGTTATGCCTCGTTCACATTACGATTGTCGGAGCGATCGTCCTAACGATAGTTGTCCGAACTAGCCGTGTGAATGCATGTCCTGACAATAGTTCACGTAGTTCCGAACGTTGCCACTTTACGATGGTTAGTCGCTGGGAAACCGGAAGAGGAAGTGACAAGAGAAAGACGAAAAGTTCGTGTAGCTCTCGTCGCTCTATATTTTTCATGGATTTGTCCTAGGAAGAAAGAATGTAGGCGGAATAAAAATTATTCGATAAATATACGTTGAACACAGTAATATCTTGACCTTGCATATCTCAACAGCTTTGCAAACCGTCAATTTCTCGTTCACTTCAGATGTCACCACTAGAGGACAGCACAGGTTTTAACAATCGTCGTGTGAATGCACGATAGTTCCGACAATCGCTGGAACAATCGTAATGTGAATGAGGCATTACGTCGCTGACGCCGTAACTCTATCCGAGGAGTAGCGAAGCTGTGGCCGTATAGTTCTCCATTAGAAATAAAGGAACCTCAACTTCGCTGATGCTGTTACTTTATCCAATGGGATTCTTAGCTGTGGTTTGAATACCGAACTCAAAAACAATGGAATGATGATCGCTACTGTCCACGCTGTCAGAAAATGGTAGCTAATCTCATTTTCGTGTCATAATCACTACTAATTTCAATGATAAAATACTCCAAAGTGAATTACGCCGCGATTATAAGTTAGCGATTTGAGTCACATGCAATGCTGCGTGAAAGAGCAGAAAAACCATAATTTTGTTAAGTGAATGTTAGGTAATTGTCTCTCTGGGAAGTATAAATTAGTAATAAAGTAAATAAGTATAAATTAGTTGGAGGTGGATAATATAGCCGTCATCAACACTGGGAACACACTTTCGAAGTGGTTACTCCATTAATATGCTCCGTCCATTTCTTTAATTACCATGATGTAAGCTTTCGGAGAGAAAATTGCGACTTAGGGGAAAACAGGATGGAATATTCGGTGTCCTCAAATATCTTTAATATACATTCACCTTGGGTGGTGAGACATGAATGAAGCGCGTAGCCATAGGAATCGCTCCGGCCGAGGAAACCAGAGAAGGTGAACACCCCGCTGAAACGCGTATTGTTGTGTGAAGCTCGTGTTATTTTCACTGAAAATGAGAATGAGAGGTGGTATGAGGCGTAGGAGAGGTTTTTCTCGTTTGAGATCTCAATGGAGTAGAATAATGTTTTGTAGAAACGTTTCGAGATGAAGTAGAAAGAGGAACTCGAGCAGCAAAGGGAAGGAGAAAGAAATATAGAAACATATTTGAAGGATATGTATTGTGATTTTAATAGTAATTCGTGAGAAGACGACTTGTGAAAGCGAAAAAAGAGAAAAAATATCAGAAAAAGTTTAGCCACCAGAAGTGCACCAATAAGGTTTCTTCAATAGAATTTTTTTTAGTGATTAAATGATACAGTCGAATTCTTATCGAATTACCTTTTTCCTCTTTGTTTCTACTATATGTTTACTGTTCTCCTTTACGCTAAACACGAGTTACATTTTTTGTCTTTCTTTTTTAACAAGATTTTATTTTTTGCTAGTTAAAAGAGTTAATTTTCCACTTTTTCCCTTTTGTTTCATTCGCCGAGACATGATTGAAAAGTTTCACCAAATCGATCAAAGTACCTTAGTTTAAATGTTTCGTCGTTTAAATTCAGAGACCACTGAACCTCGTGACTTTAAGCTGACGAAGTTATCTACATCTACATCTACATCTACATAATACCCTGCAAGCCGCCTAAAAGGCGTGTGGCAGGGGGTGTTAGGACACCAGCCGTTTACAGCTATAAAAAAAAGAAGTGCTCTAACGAGGTTGGGATAAGCGTTTATTAAAGTCCTTTATTGTTCGGGGGAAAAACGAATTCCCATATCTATCCGTTCGGCAAAAAATCTCTCTTAATTTATCGCTTCTGTCGGACCTGGAAATATAGTGTGGCTCTAAGATTATGTTCTCTGTGTCGCTCTTAAAGATATCCATTCTTAATTGTTCAAGCAATCTAAGCCTAGCACGCAGCCTCCGAGTCTCCAACGGCTCCCAGCCTAATTCGCTTAACATCTGGGTAACACTGTCTGTACGCCCGTAGCGGTTTTTGACGAAACGCGCAGCCTTCCTTTGTATCTTATTCAGTTCGCGGATTAGTCTTTCTGCACTGGATCCCATACACTCGCTGCATATTCAAGGTGCGGTCGGACGAGAGCGAAATAGCACCTTTCTTTTACTTTCTCATCCGAAAATCTTCCCACAATACGCTTGACGAATCCTAATTTCTTCAGGGCTATGCCGCAAATATTCTTTATATGTGTTCCCCACGTGAGGTTCGAGGTTATCGTAACTCCCAGGTACTTCACTTCGTCTGTTGCCTTTATGTTAATGCCATCCACTGCATAAACATTGTTAGTGTTGGATGAATTCCGCAAGAAATGTACCGCCATGCATTTGCTCAGATTGAGTTCGAGTCCCCACTCTTGACTCCACAAATGAACGTTGTTTAAGTCCGATGATAGAATTTCAGAGTCAGAGTGATCACTAATTTCGCGATAGATGACAGCGTCGTCAGCAAATAAACGTATTTTACTGCTAATGCGGGAGCAGAGATCATTAATGTATATAATGAACAACAGGGGGCCGATTACGCTTCCTTGTGGAACATCTGATGTAACTTTTACAACATCAGAGCTAATTCCGTCAAGAACTACTCTTTGTTTACGATCTCTGAGAAAGTCGCGTATCCAGTTTACAACTGTTTCGTTTAATCCGCATGACTGTAATTTGTATAAAAGTTTGTTGTGAGGTACAGTGTCGAAAGCTTTCTTAAAATCTAGAAATAGTGCGTCAACTTGTCTTTTCGATTCACCAGATTTTATAACGTCGTGAAGAAAGAGCGCGAGCTGTGTTTCGCAGGATCTATTTTTTCGGAATCCGTGCTGACAGTCATGGAGGAAGTTACGTCTGTCCAAGAAAGTCATGATATTACTAACAGCGATATGTTCAAGTATCTTGCCTATAATTGATGTTAGTGAAATTGGCCGGTAGTTGCCTGGGTCATTTCTGTTTCCCTTTTTGAAAATGGGTGTAACGCTTGCAATTTTCCAGTCGGGCGGTAACTTCCCTTCAGAGAGTGACTTCTTGAATATGATCTCTAAGTAAGGCGCGATCTGTGGAGCTAACTCTTTGAGGACACGCGCGGGTATTCCCTCCGGACCCGGAGATTTACTATTCTTAATCGATTGTAGTTGTTTAGTTATCCCATCACGTTTTATAGATATTTCTTCCATCAAATCCTCAGTATATGGGATGTCTACATTGAATTGAGTATCGTCAGTAGTGTATACACTTTCGAAGTGGGCATTTAAAGTGTTAGCTTTGCCAATATTTTCGGTGACAAGTTTACCATCTTTATCAAATAACGAATCTACGGTTGAATGTTTTCCCTGAAGCTCTCTCGCGTACGACCAAAAGGATTTCGGATTTTCTTCGAGTAATTCACCAAGTACTTTTTTCTTAAACTTTCGCATTGCAGTTCGCATTGATTTCTTGGTTATTGAGCGTTGAGCAGCGTAACTTTCTTTAGCTTCAAGTTCCTTCGATTTATTACGAGACGTGATGGACTTTCTGTACAAGTTGTATAGTTTTCTCTGTTTCCTAAGTTCTCTTCTGACATCGTTATTGTACCAGCGAGGTTCCTTATTATCACATTTCAGTTTTTGCGGAATATGTTCGTTGATTCCTTGGCGCAGAATTTCTAAGAAACGTGTCCATATTACATCTGTTCTTTGGTCCTTTGATGTAACAACGAATTTTTTGTAGGAGTCATTAAGCATCTCGCCAAATTTAGTAAAGTTACATTTATCGAATAGGTAAATATTGCGTTTTGGTTTTACGGCTGACACCACATCAACTTTTAACGTCGCAAAGATTACTCTGTGGTCGCTTATACCGTCAATAATATCGACTTGTTTTATCAACTTAGGATGGCTTACTACTAAAAGGTCTAATAGCTTGTTTCCTCTCGTAGGTTTGTCAACTACTTGGGCGAGAGAGTGATTTGCAAGTATGTTGAGTAATACCTCGCTGATTTCTTTATTCCTTGAATTCGGTTTTACAGTGTAAGTATCCCAGTTTATGGATGGAAGATTAAAATCTCCCCCGATTACTATTACACCTTTACTGTCTCTTTGAGTAAATGCGGATATTTGATTTTCTAGAAGGTACATAATATCGACTTCGGAGTTCGGCAGTCTATAAAAAGAGCAAACATGAATACTCCTTTTGTTTCGTTGTTTGATTGTACACCATACGCTTTCAATTTCGTTGTCAATTATTTCGTGGGCGGCGCTTTGTAAATGGGATTTAACTGCAATAAAAACTCCGCCACCTGTTCTATTGCGTCGATCGCATCTGTAAATTTTATATTCTGGAGGAAAAACTTCGCTGTCGCTTATATCTTCCGTAAGCCAGCTCTCTGTCCCCATGACCACGTCTGCGTCCTGAAAAATATGCTCGATTTCGGCGCGCTTGTTTTTTACACTACGGCAATTAACTACAACAAGGTTAATGTCATATTTTGTAGTTAGAGTTTCGGTTGGTTCTTTTCTAGGCTTTTGTATACTCAGCGGGAGAATTTTATTGGCAGTACTAATAATATTTGATATTTTTTCTTTCTCTGGAGCCCGCGTTTTGGGAATTATGACGCTATTGTCCGGCGTTAACGCTTCTAAGCTTACTTTCTTGTAAATTTCGCATTGCGGATTTCCTCGGAGGCTACGTTCAATTAAATCTTTGATAACCCCGCTAGATGACCTACCCTCTAGTCTAAAAAATAAATTATTACCGTAGAGTATATGTCACCGGTAGACGCGGCGGCATGGGGTATAGATTAGAATTGCCGCCATAGGAAGCTGACTCTTCTGACATATACCGCTCACTTGAATGCCACTGCAATAGGAATAGATTTGAATTGAAAGACTTTTATCCGATTTACCGATGCTTTGGAAAAGTTAGCTCATGATTGTAACAGCACAATCTCTGAATGCGTTTTCTATTGCTGACATGCAGTATGCTCTGAGGATCTAATTTTTTCCCCAACCAACTCTCTAGCTCCACGTATCGTAAAAAAAATTAATCGAAAGCATTCTGCAGTGAATACTTACTTTCTTTTATGTTATTTTCGCTTTTATTTGTAAAAATATTTTAATCGCGTAAAATATCGTATATAGGGGGCTCAACATACCTTGTTTTTCCTGCGTAGGTGTTGTGTAGTCGTGCCTCCGTAATGTATAAGTAAGAAATCAGGCAGAGGTGCCTTCATCAGCAATTAAAACACATCGTTAAAGTGCTTGCTCTCGTTAATGGGCCAGATCTATCTACTTCAAGTTACTTTCTAACCGAATTAGAAGGAAGAATTTTGGGTAAGTTGGTGAGCGTGAGGATGAGAATAGAATTAATTGGTTGAATGAAAGGGAGCAGTCTTGAAAAAGGAAGTTCAATTAAGGAATAGGGGAAAGGCTAGAGTGATTCTTAAAATTCTTCATCTACCGTCACCAGCGGAATACCTTTAATAATATGATTTCAGACACTAAAGGAAACATTTTTTTTCATTTCCTTGTCTGCAACCTCATCCTATTGATGTTATTCGTGAAAGGATATCGATTTCCTCATTAAAATATGATGGCTCTTACGACATATATGATACGTAGGAGACAGAATGTATGGATGGAGGGAGTACTTAGTATAGGAATTTCAGATATATTGAAAGGGACTAGGCCTTACAGTGAATTGAAGAAGGCAGTGCTGGAAGGAAAGGGAGGCTCCCAGATTACTTCTTTAATACTCCAAGGAATGGAGTACTAAAGAAGTATAAACTCCATGGTAGAATACTATAATAATAATAACGACGTATATAACTGGTGATTACCTGATATATTTTCATATTTATTAAGAACAGATCCATAAAATTATTTGACAGTACGCTGAGTTAAATTCTTGAAATCGGTAATCGAAGAATTTCCCGTTACTGTCTTTTAAACGTAAAATATCTCTCTTACATAAATAATTTGGTTTCGGAGAGCATGAAACTGTTTCGAGGCTAGGATTTCCCAGGTTGTTCTAAGAAAACTACATGCAAACCGAGCTGAAGTCATCAACATGGCCAAATTATGCATTTTTTCGTTCATTCAGGCCTTAGGAGCCAGTTAAAAACGCAGATTTTCAAATTCAGTTTATAAATAATGTTGATCTAAATCCTTTTTTGTGACGGTCAGTCGATGAAATTCAGTTAGGTGATAAAATGGCGTTGTTCGAGCACATATGATTGTTAACTTGCTAAACATGTATGTAATAGGCCAATGTGTTCTGTTTTCGGTGGTATGGGAATAAATGAAAAAACAAAGTATACTTCTAAGTTTTCCTGGATATCAGACAATTACTTATGCCACTTATTTTTTATCAGAGCGCGACCCGGGTTTCAATGCATCATCATTATCTTCAGGCGCAAATTATGATTTGTTTATCTCATTACATTGTCACCTAGTTACTTGATGAATTTTAAAACGGACGCCAGAATAGGGGAAAAGGATGGGTAGAGATATTCATTTATAAGAGTACTGTATTAGTATACTTCCTTTCCCGGTCCATACTTCTCAAGAATAACTTTTCCTCTTCATGCCGACTACCGGCAGGGATCCTTCCCTGGGGATGGGTGCGAGATTAAGGCCTGTGGAGGTGGGGTGGGGTGGGGAGAGGGCCCATGGTGGCGTCTGCGGACGGCTGCGTCGCGAAGGGTGGCGCCCGGCTGCCGGGCCAGAAGGGACCCGGCCCCTCTCACCCTGCCCTCCCCCCGTTTATGTATCGATTGGTGCCAAAGGGTGGGGGTGTGGAGTGTGGGTGGAAGAGGACGGGCAGGAACGGGGGTTGAAGGAGTGAAGGAAGTGTTGCGGGGTCAGAAGGTGCTGCGGTGGGATGAATCTGGGTTCGTATCCTCTCAAGGTCGCTCCCGCCCACCCGCTCACTCACTGATTAAGCCCGAATGTGCCCAGAATGGGGAACATGCACAATTTTTTAAAGAACTATAATCAGAAGGTCCCTACCTCAAATGTACTCGCCGATAATATGGCCGATGAATGATGTTTTTTTTTGCTGAGTTATGAGTCTTTAAAAAATAATCTTAATCGGGTGCTCGAAAACACGACGTAATCGGAGCGTGACGTCACGGTGCGGTTTCATTGATGACAGAATGGGAAAGTGGATAGAAAATCGGTCTATACAGGGGCTCAAAGGCAAATTTGGCGAAAATAATTGCTATTTTTACTTCGATATCTTACACTCAAGGCTCTACCGTCTTAGCGAAGTGAATGGTGTACCGTCCGATGACGTCAGAAGGCGTTCCAGGTCACGTGACTTGAAGCGATTTACGAGCACTTTTAATTAGTATTGAATGACGTTTGTGAAATACAAGAAGAGTTTTTGACTTATATATTTAGACTCTTGAGAAAATTGTCTATTCAAGGAGACTTAGTAGCATGATGAACAAGTTTCATGCATGTTCTCCATTGCCGGCCTCGGTGGCGGTGGGGTAAAGTTCTCGCCTGCCAAACCATAGGTCGTGGGTTCTAATCCCGCCTGGGTAGGTGATTCCTATCCAGGGCATGGATGTTTGTGTTTTAATTTGTTAATATTGGAAATCCTCGTTGTAAAAGGCCATCATGTGCTGTTTACGGGGAATTTGATAGTAAATAAATAAATAAGTAGAACCAATGGTGCCAGTTGCACCCTCAATGGGGATGGCTGCAATCAGAGGGTGGGGATCATACCAACACTCAAAGATCTGGCGAGAAACACCGGGGTTATGTCAGGCTAAAACCCTTATAGGAGAGCTCTCTCCTAGACTCGAGAGAAGACTTCTCCTTATGAATAGAAGGCAATTGCGAACGGTAGTAGGCCTGTCTTCGGGCCACTATCATGTAATGAAACATATGCACCTGCTGGGGGTAACAGACTCAGATAGGTGTAGATGGTGTGAGATGGGAGAGGAAACAACCACCCCTTTAATATGCGAGTGCCCCGCAATCATGAGGACTCGATATAGACGCCTGGGCTCACCTTTTATAGAGCCCAAGGAGGTAAGAGATCTTCCCATTTGGGACCTCTTGCCCTTCGCTAAGGACATAGGCCTCTATGGGTGATCAGTTATCGGTGGTTAGCACAATGGACCTACAGGTCTAAGTGCCCTGGGAGCTGATCCCCCACCGCATCATCTAATCTAATTCCGAATGTAAGTTGGGTCGGTGAGGGCAGAGCTCGCTCTAAATTCGGAGGAAGGATCCAGAGTGAGGATCGTGCCCTTGTTTGTACCGCCTCGTAAGAAGAAACGGGGTTCGTATCCCTCCAAGGTCACTCTCACACGCTCACAGATTTAACTCAAAGGAATTCTATAATTTTATGAGTTTTTGGCCCGTAAATTCTTGCATTGAAGACAGATAACATTACCGGCCTTTGTGGCGGCGGGGTAAAGCCTTTGACTGTCACACCAAAGGTCGCGGGTTCGAGTTCCGCCTGGGTAGGTTGCCCCTATCCAGGACATGGGTGATTGAGATTGTCCCTCGTTGCTGGATGTTGTGAATTCCCTGTTATAAAGGCCTCTGAGCTGTTACAGGTAGATAAAAATATATAAATAACGTTAGTTACACGGTGCCTCAGTTGCCTCTAATATTTGGAAAAATATTTACTTAAAATATTACGATTGAATTTACCTTTTATGGAATGGGAAGATGTGTAAAACATGAAATTTTCAGGGAAATACTTTGTCCTGGAAAATATGGTGCTTATAATAGATTTTTATTCATGTAAATGGTATGGAGATGAATTTATGTCGGCATAATTGGCGGCGTTTATCGTTTAATCGACACCTTTTTTAAATGAGATATAAAATAGTATACGGAATAAAATTCTTGCTATTTTTTTTTTAGTCAAAAACGGATTTTAATTATAGCGTAAAATATAAGGGCACCATTAGCATAGATTCGAGTTAAAGGGGACGGATGGAAAGGAAGGGGTTCGGCGTCTCCTTTGCTCTATTCCGGATTCCATTCCCTATCCCGTTCTTGGGTATGACTTGGGGGGTTCGACGCTGAAGCTCTGTGGCTGACCTCTTTCGCAGAAGTTCTGTTTGCCGATTACAGTTCCCCCCTTAATGTCTGCGCTCCGACTGTTGCATTCAACGTATTCGGATTCAGCCAAGACTTCTACAGGGAGACTCTGCGCCCCGATCGACGCTATTCACCGATTCGTTTTCTCTTTGTTTCATTCATAGCACTGCTATGCTGGGACTATTACCGAAACCCTTCAATCTTCATTTTAAAGAAAGAAAGGTAGATGAGTTTTTGAGTTTTTCCCGGCATATAGTCTGAAGGAATAATTATCGGGTTTCCCACCGGGTGTGAGTTTTGGTTAAATGTTTCAACGTTTCGATGGCTGAGTAGAGCTAATAACATAATATTAGAGTCCCACTATATTTTCTGGTCTGACAGAAGCGATAAATTAAGAGAGATATTTAGCCGAACGGATAGATATAGGAATTCGTTTTTCCACCGAACTATAAAGGACTTTAGTAAATGCTCATCGTAATTTCGCATTTCCTTTTTATGTGTAAAGGGCTGGTTCCTAGCACTCCCTGCCACGCGCCTTTTTGGCGACTTGCGGGGTAGTATGTAGATTCACTGGATCCTTTTCTGGAGTAATTTTCTCCTCTCTGGTAATAGTGACCCGCATGTCCCCTTCTTCTCTTATTGGATCTTCCTGTTGCTAACCCAATCCATACATAGCGATCGATCGAAACAGTTCTAAATCCACTAAACTCTAATTATATGTCCGTGCAATTTTGCGAAGCTCGCTGTTTATTCCTGTATATCCTGTAATCCTGGAGTACATGCGGACAAAAGCATGGCTCCTCAATAAACGAAAACCAAGGCCAAAGGTTAAACCATTTCTCTCAGCGATGATTCGTATATTATCAAGATAACTCGAAACATTATTTTTAATTTAAAAGCTCAAAAAAAATATAAATTCTAAAAGGTAGACGGTTAAAATTACTAATTGCACTACCTCGGTCTTCGGGATGAAGCCGCGCCGAATTGTTTCAATTCATATCGTTCACGTATCTAGCTGAGTTGATAGCTTGAGTGTGCCCAGAAGATGGAGTGCTACATCGCCTCCGAAACGTCTGCCAGGCACGTGAACAGTTGCAACAATGTCAACGTAATATCTTTGAGAAAATTAATTTTCACTCAAAATTGTATGGAAATTGATTTTTACTCAATATAAACAAACTTACCATAACCAATTTAATGTTATTAACCGTTAACTAACGGTTAATGAAAAAGACCGTTAACAAAGAATGCTGAACGAATCGGCTTTCCTCATGTTACGTAGCCTAGGTAGGTCCCGTGGCTTCGCCTTTTCCTTCGCGGACACATGCCGTTAAACCAATAATCGCTCTCCTTTTCTGAGTGCTTACCCGCACACGAAATCCGAATCTGCGACGCGATACTCTGAAAGACACATCTGACGTACCCTTTAAGAAGTTTCTTTACGAATGCTTTTCCGTGGAAGAAGCCCTCCAAATCTGGGATACAGTTTTATTTATAGATTTCTGGGCTTCTTGTGGAACAATTTCCATATAGTTCGGCATAATTTCCTGGAAGACAATAATATTCTCTGATTATGAGAAAATTCGGGCTTCGCTGTCGGTCCTAGCATTTTTCGGAAATGTTTTTCTCTCCGTAAGGTCTTGTTTTTTTTCAAATAACCATCCAAGCAGTCAACATAAGTATACATTTGCAAAAAAAATCTTTGATATCAAGGAGTAAATGTATATATTTTTCTCTATCATTGACTCATATGTATTCTTTGAAAGGAAGCACGTCGTAAAGTAGATAGTATAGCATTGATAAACAATCGCTTCGAAAATTTCAACCTAACCGCAACAATAATCATTTATGCTTCTCTGGGTAGGTAAATTATTTAATATGAATAGATCTTCAACAAACTCACCCCTCCGCTAAGAATAGATAAATCATTTCCTATTTGATGTACTCTTACGTCCGAGGGGTATACATAGTTTTCGCTTTCTTATCAAATCAAGACGATTTGCTAAATTTGGTCGAAATCGGTGGCGCAAGGGGCAATCACTAGGTCAAATTTGGTTGGAATGACCCTTAAAGATTGTTTTTGGGAACAATTTTGCATATTGTCTGGCGTAATTTCTCCTGGATAATGTTAATATTCTCTGAGAAAATGTCCGGTTCCCTTTTTAGCATTTTTCGGGAATATCTTTCTCTCGTTATTTCGTTTTTATTCCCCCAAATAACCAGTCAACACGGCCAACTTAAGTCGTCATATATGGTTTTGTTTAAACTCTGATTTCTTGTTGTAGATGTATATTCTTCACTTGGTTTGCTGCAAGTCCTTTGAAGGCAAGTATGCCCTTAAATATTTATATCTTTGAAAGGCAATCTTATCAAACTCCAATAGTAAATAAGAAGCAGCGTATCGATGACTAAGTTCTAACAACACGTATCTCAAAATTTGGCCGGTCTGAGTTAACAATGCTAATACTGTTAGTAAAAAATAAAATCCCAGCAAAAAAAACAACTCTTTGTTTGCAAATGTATACTTCTTTTTCAGTTTTATGTATTTTTGGCTTTTAATTTCAATTAAGGTTTTTGGTTTTTAATTTCAATTAAAACTATGCAATTCAAAAAATAATTCGTTTATTTGCTCTCCTGAAAAGTTGCTATTTTTGAGATACGTGTTGTTAGAACTTAGCCATCGGTATGTGCTTTTCTGAGCTGCCACCGGTTTAGGTAGATGAAGCATTTTTTTACGAGTGATCTGCTCCCCTCTATAGTTGGAACTACTCGCTCCAGTGCACTATTTGGCTTATTCCCTTTCACTCTACTTGTATACCCCATCTCTTCCTCTCCTTTCCTTGGTTGTCCAACATTCTTCCTTCTAATTCGGTTTTTCGCATTACCTTCATCCTTTATAATCTCTCCATATTGATCCTCCAAATTCATTTGCACATCGGTTCCCCTGAGATCAACCTAGCAATGTTGTGCCCGGGCTAAGTTTCCATGGGTGATGTTCTAAAGGCCATTTTACACGGTACACGGAATTGCGCAGTCTGACGTACGTGTGAAGGCGCAATCAAAATTGCGTCGTGTAAAGCGGTGAATTGCTAGAACACATGCGAGAATGCGTGGATGCGAGACGGCAAAATAGCCCCTGTTCTAATTTCCTTCATGCATTCGCGCAATTCCACGCCATTTTAGAAATTAATGCAGCTCTAACCTGCGCAATTCCGTGCCCCGTGTAAAACGGCCTTTACAGGCTATTTCTATTTCATGCTCATTGTTAAGTAAGATTGACTAATTACTACATTGAAATTTCTGCACAGAGGGGCGGAGCATACCAAAACTAGTAACATTAGACAAAGAATCTCGTCATTTATGGTGCGTAGGATTGAATTGATTCATTAAATTGATTGGAGCTTAATTTCGGATATAACTAAACTTTAAATACTCTTTAAAGTAGAGCGAGCTAAATTTCAAAGAACAACTCCCGTCCTTACCCAAAAGAAAACTTCAGTAAAAACTTCAATTCGTGCGGTAAGATAACCATTGAATAATACATTTGAGCGAGTTTCCTACTCGAATTACAATTCACTTGCTTAAGAATCCGTGTACCGTGTAAAACGGCCTTAATGGTGGTGCTGTTGTCTGCTCTCATTAGATAGACAAAAATGCCCATCTTCTGGAATAGTATAAAATAATTATGTTAAGCGTGAAAAGATATGCACATACCGTTGTCGTTTAAAATAACGTTTATCCTTTCCGAAAACAAATGAGCGTTCCCAGCACCCTGGGGACAATATATTGTGGTGCCCTCTCCGTGGTGTCCGTCTTTGTTGACCCTGGAGCGAGAGGTGGACACCTCTTCCCGCACTGACCTTCCCCGTTCTCTCTTTCTCTCTATTCGGCCGCGTGGACATGAATTTTAACTGCTTGCCCAGTGCTGGGACACGCTCTTCTCCTTCTAATTGGTATGGATCCCGCAGTGTTTGCAGCCCCGTTTTCCATCCGTTGCCCGAATCCCGCCCACCGCCAGAGAGTGGTGGACGGAAGAGGTTCGTGTTTCCGCTTAAAGATCGGGGTTAATTATTGGGGTGCGACATTATTCCGGCTGCAAATTTTCGCGTGCCCGATCTCGAGAGTTTATTTCGTGTTGATGGTGTCTATTCCTTTGTGTGTCCATTATTACTACGCCATCATCATCATCATCATCATTAGTCAACAATCCTAAGAATGGTTTGACGCAGCTCTCCATTTCTCTCTCCTATCCGCTAATCTCTTCACAGCTACATATTTATTCTCTTTTACATCCTTTATAACCTGTCCGATATAACTCATTCGGGGCTGTCCCTTGCCCTTTTTCCCTTCCACTTGTCCTTCAACGATTGTCTTCATCAGACCATCGTGCCTCAAAATGTGGCCAACTAAGTTGTCCCTTCTTCTGCTTAATGTTTTTAGGAGGCTTCTCTTTTCTCCTACTCTCCTTAGCACTTCATGGTTACTCACACGGTCAATCCATTTTATCCACATCATTCTTCGGTAGCACCACAATTACTACGCCAGTATCCGATAAATGATTTGTTCTGTTTCCTGCTCCTGGTAAGTATGTGCCTTTCGCCGTAGCATCTCACCAGCAAAACTGGTTTCCATGAGTGAACTATAGCTAGTAACGTTTATTCAAAAGGCATTGGCTACAATACGTTAACTTCCAGTTCTGATTTGAGAGGCTCATTTAAAATATTTTTCATCCATTGTGGTGTACTCCTATTGAAATACCCCTTGAACATCCCGTCGGTAGGTTCTTTATTTTTAATATTTTTAGCCCTAAGCTATTCTGCGTATCATTTTTGACGTTAAAGTGACTTATTTATGTCGAAGTTGCTTAAATTAGGCCGTAGAATGCAGCAAAATTCTTAAGTGTCCGAATATTTGACGTAAAAAGGTTTTCCTAAGTATGAAGACATTTACAGGGAAAACGGTGCCTACATGTGTGGCCAATTTGCCACTGAAGCACACGCATTTCTTTGATAAATAGAGTAAATTCCCTCTCTTTTAGTGAGCAGCCACCAGCATTTATCTAGACGAAACGCTTTGGAATATCGTTTGAGAATTGCCTTCGTCGTTTCTTGGAAAAAATATCTTACACGGAGCGCCCAGTAAGTGGTATACATTTATCTCCAGGTTTATCCTGCTTCCTAGAGGGTACGATTACCTTCAACGACTGCCTCTTAGTAGCCTACAGCCAGTGTTTATCGCAAGCCTTAACCATACATGTTCTACCTCTATTCAAAGGCCATCATCTCCTTTAGCGGCTACTTTTCTTTTTACCCATCGTTGGCCGCTTATGACAGGTCTCGCTGTACTTCGTTTTACCTTGGAACTTCCAAAAAAATGTATTTTTTCATCTTGGCGGTCTTCATCTCTTCACACATTCATACATACGCAGTGCCTCTCCGTTCATCTGTCGACTTCTTTACGCTTCATTTTTTCCATACCGATGGGCCCGACTTTCTTTTAGCTCTTTTGAAGCGTTAAATATTTATCTCCTCTATTATTCATTTTGTTCTGGGCTCTCTTTTTTTTTAGGTACTTCCCCGCGTGAAAGTTGCTCTTTGAAGTGCTTGGGAGAGAGAGGAAGAGAGAGGGAACATATGGGCGGTTCTCGTAAGCCGAGAGCAAAATTTGTAACTCCCTTTCATTCCTTTTGAAGTTCCTTTTCTGGCAGTTTTGGCATCTGAAGTGATGGAGAAGTACATCACGAGCTTCCATTAACATTAAAGAAACTAAATATCATTCCTTCCAATTGAGGTTTTTAGAAGAAGCTCCGTAGTAAATTTCGTTTGGCTCTAGGTCTCGTAACCGAAATGTTTTCTGGGCGAAAAAATTGATTTACCGGTAAATTACTTCAATAATAATCTTGCCTCGATCCATTCTAAATTTTTGATTCATTCCCATGGTCGCAATGTCGTTACGTTTGCAAATAAATTCTCCTCGGAATATTTTTGGTGATCTAGTATTGTGTTCGTGTAGTAATTTACATCAAAGGTAAGCATCGGCAAGGTTACGCATGAGCTAGATGTGGTGAGGTAAATACATTGCCCGACAAATATCTATATCTGTGACTTCCGCATGAATTTTAGAGTGTGGCATGAATATAAAACAACAGTATGATAGCTCACACGCCAAAACTAGGTGCTTCCAAACGGATTTAAAATCATTCACATTTCACTCTCACTTGAAGTAGTATAGTAGGTAGAACCCCCCCCCCCCCCCCCCCCCAGGCTCTAAAAGCATCGGCACACCGTAGTTTTCCGTTATATTGAAACATCTACGGGAATCTGAGCCGATCGCGGACCGGCTTGAACGAGTGCAATAACGCCCGCTTCGAATTTCAAAGTTACATACAATATATACCTCTCCGCGATTCTCGTTTCTCCCCCCGGAGTCTGCGACGACGACTGGGGAAAGATATTCATTCCATTCCTTCGACTGAAAGAGGTACACTGTCTTGGAGAAAAGCATCGCTGCATTCCTTGAAAGTATCTCTCTTCGTAGCTGAATGTTGATGCGTTGTTGCTCTCTAATTTTTCACCATAAGCATAAAAAATGTATGATTTTTCATTTCCAATGCTATGTAAGTGATGGATCTATGTGGTGAATACAAGATGATATTCATTGCTGAGTTTATTTTATTGAAAAACAGGCTTAAAATTATCGTTTCATTTTCTGTTTATCAACATATTTCACGAAGTTTCTAACCTTAAAATATAATATATAGCTGTAAGTATAGCTAAATTATAATGTACTTGTACATAATGTAATAAACTTGTAGGAAAATAGTTATCTATTCTGAATCTATTTTTGTTTTTAAACCTGAATAATGAAAAAAACGAACGCATATTTAGAGTTTTTTTGTGTTGATGGCGTTCGCGATGGAATCTAGAAAAATACGTTCATATATTTTATTCCGTGCATTTATTTAAAAACGCAGTTTTTAATACCATTTTCATGCAAAGATTAAGAACCAATCTCTGCTCTAACTTTACTGACTTTACTTTTTTCGCCGCCATGATAAGAATTGAGAAACGCTGGAAAATATCTTGTGTATGAAAGAAAAAACTATTCCGCTGACTAGAATCTACTAACCCCCCTTCAGGATATTTTCGTTCTCCGTCCTTTCCACGAAGACTTCTCTACCACTCCAGAATTTCTCGGAAGATACCGAAATTCGGCCTCCTTACCGGCGTAGGTATTAAGTTCTCTACGGTTTTTTTTAAGTCGAATGATTTGGAACTAACCGCCAAGATACTTCTCGGTCTTTAGATGGAATGAATTCAAATTATTTTCTTCGATAGAGTTTTTGAACTCCACCAACCCATGTCTCCGTGGATAGTATAAGGTTTCAGAGCGATATTCGTTGAATTGCAATGAAAAGATTTCTGTTGCAGAATTGTGTTGGGATATTAAACGGCAATTTTCGAAAATTGCCCTCTACAGGAGATGTGGAGAAGATAGATGGTTGAGATAGAGGGGGAGGAGGAAGAAAATAGCATTTATAGATAGAGCGATAGGCATTATTATTGATTGAAGGCGAAAGTTCTATTTGGGAGAGGGACAAGACTGGGTCATTCTTTAATAAAATCCTCCATGTAAACTTATTCTAAAGTAGTAGATTTTAGAGGTTTAATTTCACCGCGAGTGGGTGCCAGATCAGGTAGTTGGAAATTTTGGGCAGCACAGCCGAGACGGAATGGGACAACCACTATTAAGATGATGTCCAAAAAATATTGAGTTTAAAAGTCTCACATTTAAGGCACAGTTAAATTCTCACAAGGGTCTATTTCTTATTCTATGAAATTTTCAACGTGATGGTTTTAGTTTTAGAACAGTAATGCGTCAGAAAAAAGACCGGTTGAGAGGTGGTGATTTTGTCCTCTAAAGGGAAATTGCTCGAGACTTCTCGTGAACCTCCTCAACAATTTAACTTGACTTATCTTGGCGTAATTATAGAGTTGAGGATAGCGTCCACTGGTTCTTAAAAACTTAAAAACAGCTAAGCTTGACTTTGAACTGTCTTTCGTAGAGAAAAACGCTGATTTGTCTCACAATTGGCGAGTTGTAAAGAAGTTAGTGATGCCTAATGACCCTCATATGAATTATAAAAGGTTATTTTAAATCAATCTCACGATTTACATATGGTATTAGTTGTAATTGGCGGAATATTCAATCATCGTTCTATGGTGGATACAATGGCGTCAAGTTACACCATGTAGATGTAATTCACTTTCATTAATATTCAAAATATAATCCTTTAATTGTACTTCATCAACTGACTACAATATAAATAAGAAGATTAGCTGCTAAAATTCCGCGAGCGACCATAATGAATAATAAATGTAAGCTGCACTATTCGTCCAAAAAATAAAACTTAAGTTCTTGTGAACGGGGCTTTAAGATAGGGGACGGATTCTAGAATAAAGGAAGGAACATGGAAGTGAAACAGTTGGGGAGAGAAGACAGGAAAAGAAACGGGTTTAGAATTTTATTACAAATGTTTTTTCAAGCCCCCGCACCGTGCGTTGAGGAGGTCAAATTGGTGGACTGAAGGTTGAGAGAACTGTTGGAGGGGCACCAGCGCGGAGATTGGAGAGGGACGAAGGAAAGGGAGGCACTTTTTTTCGTGTATACCGAAGGGTGGAGGAAAGGGACGAGAGAGGCAGACGGGGGGAGGGGAGGTGAAATATAAGCGGTACGCCTAGGACCCAGAGAGGGGAAGTTATCTGTTATTGGAAATCCGTGGGAATAACAGCAGGCGCGGTGGAGATTGGATATCGTCCATGCTAAAGTGGGATTGAGAGTCGGAGAAGGGGGAGGGTGAATCTGAGAGGGTGAGGTGGTTGGCGAGACTTAGGAGAGGAGTGGGGAAAAATACATCTCTGTGCATGTGTTTGCAGTACATGTATTTGTTTGGGAGTATGCGCGAGTGGTCTTGCCCAAAGTTTGCCTAGGGTGGAGGACGACGACGAAGTTTGTCTCATGAAGGGGTGGTTGTAGGGTAAGGGTGGTCATACAATTTTTTTTCCTGAAGGATCCTCTTGCAGATGCATCTTTCGTCAAGTTAAATTCGTGCGAAATTCGTCTCTTCCGTATTGTTTTTGTTGCTGCAAAATCTGACGTGATTAGTTATAGTTATGCATTTAGGCGCGTTAATAAATTTTAGCTTTCGAGGTAGGTTTTAAATAAACCGATTCCCTTGCCAACATTCATTGAGTTCTCCTAGCAAGTTAATAGGTAACAGATAGTACGTGAATCAGTAAACGCCATCTATGACTTATGTCGAACTTTTGAGGTGCCTAAATCAATGCTATCTTTGGCCCTTCACTTTATTTTACTTTTGGAAATGCAGAGGAAGACAAAAGGATTTATAATTACAATGAAAGGAAAAACTTTTTGTTAATTAAAGAGGGAAGTTTAATTCAGGGAGCATGTGCAGCCCAGGGTGATCAGCAAAATGCTCCGTGTTAACTTATCGTACCCGGTGGAAAATATTTGATAACAACATCGGTATAGCAATTTATGACTCTATTAATAAAGCCTAAAAATCTCCATTTCGTTGGCCTGTCATAACTTCTTTCGTGAGGATGGAAACGAATTATTCTCTGTGCCATGCCACTCAGTCAGAATTTTTCACTCGCCTTTTCATCGATGAAAAGGTTTCCGCCAAAGAAAAAAAAGGCCTTTCCTTCAATGGAACCGTTGAATTGAAAAACGCCGAAATGTATCGTATATAAGCGAAAGAGTCCGTTACGCCAGAGTAAATACATTTTTTGCCGTGAATTTCCAAAAAGACGTCTCAACCTCTCCTCTTTGGACATGTTACCCTTGCCCCAATCCTTCTATTCCCTCCTCCCATTCCTTTTACCCTCACGAACCTTCCCCGGGGTCTTTTCTGTGTTTTTCCCCCGCAAAAGAAAAAAACAATCTCCACCTTTTCACCCGCGCAACACCTCCTCCGGAAGCGTACCACTTTTATCTCGCCATTTCAGGCCCGAAAGGATATTATGCATGGGCACGCGTAGAGAGTGGTGATATTTGAACCAAATCGCGCGCGCGCGATTTCTTTTTTTTTCTTTCAAGGCATCCTGCTCTTGTTTCTGCCGGCTTTCTTTCACATTTCTCCTCCCTTTCTCTCTCACTAAACTCATTCGCCCATTGAATCCAATCCGTCCTTTTGCCTTTTCCTCACGGTGTCCAGATAGTTAGCGAGATCCTTCGACACGCTGCAAGTTACCTCGCCACATTCAGCCGAAGTAGTAGTATGGAATCGTGATTCACGATAAGAATTTTGTAGGTGAAAGGAAACATAAGTTATGGCGCAAAAATATGTCTTTTTCGCTCTGCCATCGTCTCATTAGTTGAAAATTATAAACAATAAAGTACTTCCTAACTCACAACCAATGGGGTTGAAATATGTAGTCGCTCTCTGCATTATACCCGAGTAGGTTTCATGAATATATTCATTAAGTCCATGATAAAATATAAACAAAAATGGTAATTTTCACACTTTAATATATAACTCCACTACCGACCATGATTTCGATTCTTCATGTCATTTTCACCTGGGATATGGTTGTAATAGCCTCGAAGTAATATGAAGGTGATTGCCAATACGAGAAAGGCTACCCAAGGAATGAATAAGTTGGTGAATAATAAGAAATCAATCTTTTGATCTGAGACAGGAACTGAATAAGAGCTATCTGAAAGGACACATGGTGAACCGATTATTCTAACCCTATTGGGATTCAAGGAAGAAAATACACACGGGCATTTTCATGCGTCGGTAGCTGTATACTTTATTTTTCCTTTATTTTCACAATCTTAGGCCTACAAGTATTTACAACGCCGTTTTCCTGTTGGGCAGCTATCACCAGAGTCACATCTAGGTGCAGTATATTGAAAAAACAGTTCCATAGTCGGAAACCGCTGGAAAAGTATGTTTTAAGAGGCCGTGTTGCGGTGACTAATGCTTCCATTGTTTTGGGAAAAGGGAAATAACGCAGGCCTGTCGTTCTCAAAGGTCCATAACGATGAAATATCTATTAGCGTGGCGATCGATGTGCGAGTTGTGCAAAGATAAAGTATCTCGGGAAAAAGGAAACGAGAAAAGTTTTGTTCGTTAACTGCATTTGATTGGCCTTCCGAGAGAGACGGCTGTTGATAAAGACTCTCTCCTTCTGTCTGCTTCGAAGAGAAAGAAAAGTGGAGCGAGATGGATTTTTGAAAAAGACAGGAGTTTCGCCCGAAGGAGGAAGTAACAGAGTGCGTAGCAAGCAACTTCATTAGTATGGAATTCTGAGCGTGTTATTGCCCCTTCGCCAGTCTCGCATCATGATATGTGCTTATATTACAGTCATAAATAAAGTTGGCTCTCAAATGGGTGGAAAATGGAGATATTTTGAATCCATAACGGAACATAGAGCACAAAAAGACGAAGATATTAGCATACAGCTAAAAAGAGGAAGCTAAGACAAGCCTTAATATAGGGAAGCATAAGCTTGAAGAGGTGAAAGAGCTTTCTTACATGGGAAGCCAAATTACCAACGATGGACGAAGCAAGAATGAAATAGGCAGTAGAATAGCGGAGGCGAAGAGAGCTAACTAAAAAAAGGAATCTTATTACAGCTGAGAATTCAAGCATAAGAAGTAAGGAAACTATTCATCAGATGCTACACATGGAGCATATTTCTCTATGGAAACGAGGCTTGGACGTTGACAGCAGCGGAGAAGTCAAGAGTGGAATCATTCGAAATGCATGGTGATACCGAAGAATGATGAAGATAAAATGGATCGACCGTGTAAGTGACGAGGAAGTGCTGAGAAGAGTGGGAGAAAAGAGAAGTCTCCTAAAAACCTTGAGCAGAAGACGGGACTACTTAGTTGGGCACATTTTGAGGCTTGATGTCCTGTTGAAGACTATCGTAGAAGGACAGGTGGAAGGGAAGATGGGCAAGAGATGGCCCCGAACTTTTGCATATGGCCCCGAAAATGAATTGCATAGGACAAGGATGTAAAGGAGAAGAAATACGTCTTCATGAAAAGGCTTGCGGATCAGAGAGAAGGATGGAGAGCTGCGTCAAAACAATCTTAGGATTGTTGACGAATGATGATGATGATGGAGGGAACGTACATACTTGAATGAGAAAAAAGAAAAAAACTCAAAGCTGACCGAGACGTGGAAACTACTCACAAAATACGAGAGAACAGTTATGTAATGATTCGGAGAAACCTGGAAATTTTCTGAAATTTTTCAGAGTAACAGGTATACGAATTTCATTAGAGGTAGAATTGCCAAGTATTTTAATCATAATGTATGAACGCCTGAATGATGGACGTATTGGGCAAAAGGAACTGTTCATATTATACCAGGGGATCATGCGGATGCAGCGTGGGCTGAAGAAAACTCAGTTCTCTATATTCTACTATAAGGAGAGATTATGGGTGGAAATATCCGAGGTACTCAAAGCATATTTCGCACCTAATGCCCATTTTTCTTAAGGCCGTTTTACACGGTACACGGAATTGCGCTGTCTGACGTACGTGTGAAGGCGCAATCAAAATTGCGTCGTGTAAAGCGGTGAATTGCTAGAACACATGCGAGAATGCGTGGATGCGAGACGGCAAAATAGCCCCTGTTCTAATTTCGTTCATGCATTCGCGCAATTCCACGCCATTTTAGAAATTAATGCAGCTCTAACCTGCGCAATTCCGTGTACCGTGTAAAACGGCCTTTAGATATACCGGTGACGTTGTATGCAACCAGCATTTCTCATGTGCAATGCTAAGTTGTATAACTCCCAGGTTGTATATTCCGTGAGCAAACAATAGAAGGGATTACACTACCAAATATTTTATCTGATTTATATAGCAATGGGTGTAAGAAAGGCTCTCACCAAATTTTACCATTGAGCGCAGAATAATTTCGCCCCTAGAGCAGTTTGAAGTTTCAACTTGAATTCCGCGCCAAAAACGTATTTCTCGGGCGACGCCATGTTGATGACGTGTGAACCTCATGATGTCTGCATTGCTTGCATAAGGAGTGCATTGTCGTATACGTTATTTCGAGTATAAGTAAATACTATATAAAACGGAGAATTTTAAATGCGTGGGAGGAAACCTTATGTATATTGTTGTATGCCGAGATGTAAATTTACCTCTCGTTAAACGCCAGAAAAGTATTTTTTGTGGTGCCAAACGACCCAGACCGGGGAAGGCGGTGGTGCGACGCTGCACGGAGACTGCATATTCCTTCAGAAATAGGCTGTTATAGAATGTGTGAGGGTCATTTTAATGTAAATCACTTCTGCTTCTTAAAGAGATTTAGTTTCCATTACTCCTTTTGTTGTCTTTGAGCGCACATCGCAAAAATTTCGTATGTGCTTAAATATATACGCACTCATCGGGGAATTTTAATTTTTAATTGCAAATATATCATTCTGCTTCAATTTATGTTGGATATAATGATTATTTCGTGTGCATTTACTGCATATTTGCACTGGTTTTCACTCTTTGTTTCTATCTTACGCATTAAAAGGCAACCACTGCAACGGAAAGAGTCTTCGACGCTAACCCGGTGATGTGACAAATAGTACAAACTAATACATGATAATCTCAAATTTGTACTCCAGGAACACTGCGATATCGAATTACTCACAATGAGCAGAAATAAGCACATTTGACTCCCGGTGCCGCCAGGTCTTTAAATAGAAGAAGAAATAGTAAATAATAAACACAGATAACCTTGAAAATCTTACAAAAAAAACAGAGAAATCGGAGGCAAATACTTATTGGATGAATACTATCAAATAGTTTGAACTATCATCAATCTAAACAGAATAATTGTCAAACAATAAAATATAATGAGTGACTCCTTTCGCCAGGCTTCAAACTATACGCTAACGCCAGGATTTTGTCCACCATTTTACTCTTAATTTTAAAACTTCACATCGGCAATAATAAAAGCATAATATCAAATACAGCGAAATTACGATTATAAAAAACCTATTAATAAGTAGGAAAAGAAGCTAAAAAAATTATGAGAGACAGTCCCGACCCCTCAATCTTCACTACCCGAGCTCAAAGCATTGCTCACTAGGCCACCGCCGCGCCGCGGCGAATCCATTACATGTCAAAAATCATTTAATAATTACTTTAACCACTAAGGGTAAAAACCGGTGCAAGTAAGCAGTAAATGCTCACGAAATAATCATTACACCCTACGTAAATAGAAGGGGAATGATAAATTTGCAGTATAATATAATTTGTCCCTTTGTGTGCATGTATATAATCACAAGCGGAATGTCAGCGGAGTGCAGCAGATAACTACGAAAGGAGTATAGGATACTAAATTTCCTTGAGAAGCAGAAGTGGTGCCACAAACTTTGTCCTAAAACTTTTGAAAGTGACTGTACGTGTAATTCTGATGTAAATATAAGTGAACTTACGGATATTTTCATGTCAAAATCCCCATCTCTGAGTTACTCTTTCATTTTGATGACAATTGTTTACCATTTTTCATAGAAGGAAACTGACTTGAACATTTATCGGGAACATAAGTGGACCAAAGCGAGACCTCTGCTTTAAAAAATTCTGTTCCAACGAAATGTGAATGCTAATCCTAAAAGTAACGGAGAGAACCCCGAATTCCCTCCCTTCAGAGGGCAAGAAAACAGCTGTAGCTATAGCACATTTGTTCATTTATTTCACAATTTACATCCGGAAACTAAAAACCAGTAATAATTAAATGGTTTTATGATGGTAAGTCCACAAAAAACAAACATCCACGATAATTGCCATGATTACTGTCTCTTTCAAAAGTGTAAACATTTCATCGTGAGAAGTTTCATTTCAAAGAAATGATTCTTTTTTAGACGAAAAATTGTCCAGAGTCCGTGTTAATAATGTCAGTACACTTCTGGTATCTCCCAGAACAAAATTAACATTGTGTTTCGCCATGACGATAAACTTTTGACCACTATTTCCACGAACGCAGTGTGTTTACGGCTTCTTCAAGCGTTACTCTCGCGACATTCATGAGGTTCACACGTCACGCGGCGTCAGCCAATAGAAATACGTTTCGCGCCGTGGGCGTGGCCGAAGCTCCTAGCGGACTTTCAAAGCTACTTATCTCGGTTAAAAATCGACTTTGAGCTCTAAAATTTGGCGTGTGTGTTTTTCAATCATATCTTTTTGGTTATAAATAGCGAAAACCAATTTTTAATTTTGAGTGTTCCCTCCTATTGGGATAACCTGACCCATGTGGTGAGGGAAAATCTCCACCCCAAAAGCATAGAAGCTCAAGGTACACTTCTCGTCGTCTCTGTGTACCCTGTTCTATCTGAGACTGGACTAACAATATTTTTACATACGCCCAATGTCCTTGGTAACTGAAAACACCCTTACATGAGACTTGATCCCACGGCCCTCCTAAACGCCTCACGTAATTTGTGGATACCCCCTTACGCATAATCCCTTTTATTTTGTCAATGAACCGTGTTATCGTCCTCTCACTTTCCTACTTAACTCCTCCCTTTATTGTATTTTTAACAACCCTAAGCCTCAGTATTAGTTGTTATTTCACGGCATAGCTTGTGTTACCAGGTGTTTGTGAGAAAACTTATTGAATGTGGAATTTTATTCACAGGTACTCTTGGAGTACCAGACAGTGGGGAGCCTACGCCGCATCTGTTGATCTTTCCATCGCAACCTGTCCAAACGAAAGCATTAGGAAAGAGTGCTCTTCTCACCTGCAGAGCTGATGTCGAAAACATCGAGTTGATTCAAGATTTGAAGTGGATCGACCCGAATGGAAGGACTGTCGAACATGACAGGTTGGTATCCAAGCCATTTTCTTTTATAGAATCATCATTAGCTGAAAGCTGACGTTTAAGCTATAGGAGCTGTCTAAAATCTTCAATACGCAAGCTCCATTGATTCCTTGGGACAAATTTTTCATTTGCTTCTTATGTAAGGTCTATTAAGAAATCTTGCTAAAATATAACGATTTTTTCCTATTGCTAAGACATCATCCAATTGAAATGTAAATCTTTTTCTAGGCTTGAAATAGCTCTGTTTGGTTCAGGTCAGGGTGGCTGATAGAGGGAGAGATCTAATTTGAAACTTGCTTTATGTGGTCATTCTCAATGAAGTGTTCATTAATTGCAACATCTCAGGAGTATTCAGGGTAGTTTTTAGTTTTTCCTTGGGATTCAAAGATAGTTTGGATGAGTTTGGCCTAAGGGTAACATGAAATGAGGTTCAATAAATAGCATGGCATTTAGTGTTATATTTTGTAATTTTAATCATCTGGGACAGAGAATGAGATCTGAAGGAGTTTTTTGTAAGGAAATCTCCATGTTTAGTTCATAGCCAGAGGTTAAATTAATAATAGTATTAAACTAGTATTAAATGATTTATGTTCTTTAATATTTGTCTCATATTTAAATAATCATATTTTCCCCAAGGGACTAAACTAAAACATATTATTCCATAGCTATTATTTTATTGAGTAGTTTACTTCTGTATAACCTTGGTCTATGATATATATTCAGAGATGAATGATTACTTTAAATTTGAACAATATTTAGTTTCCATAGCGTCAGTACAGAATTTTAATTCCATTAATCACATGTAAGAGTTTTATGCAAGCATTTATCTTTTCAATTTTCACTTACAGCATATAAGTGCGTTAGCCCTCTGGCTTGAGAATGTGAAGTGCTCAGAAATCTCATGCCTTAGGATACCATTACTAATTATGTATTTACATTTCTTGGAGGGTTTTTAATGGTTGGCATTAAAGATCTTGACATATTTGCATATCTCTGTATTTTTAGTACACCTTAATGCCATCATATTCCATGAATTATACATACATATGTATACATAATATTAACGTATTTATTTTAATATCTCTTCTAATTGAACTTATTTTCTTCAGCAAACTTCAAGATAAATATCTAAAGTTGATGTATTAATTGCAGCAGCTTTTGACAGCCATGAACCCATAGAATCAATTTTTTGGGATATCAGCGATTGGTGTATATATATATATATATAAAATCTTGATGAAAGCGCACTAAGCGATAATATAAGTATATGGCCGATCGAGGCGAACGAACAAAAATTGTACTAATAAAAACATAGACACACGTAAAAAAGGGGACACTCACAAAAAAACGTTCAGACGTTTCAGCGGATTGATCCGCTATCCTCAGTGCTGAATATATATATATATATCCCTGATACTCAACATAATTTAAGCCCTTGAAGTGATACTATAGCAATGGAGAACACCTAATATTTTAATCAACTTTCAATAGGGTTTACATTCCATTGTAAACTCTGCATAATGAAGGCTCTTGTGAATTTTCAATAATAAAAATTCATAAATATTTGAAAAGTAAACATGTTGGTTCTCCATGAAAAGGCATATAATCCACAAGAAATTCATATGTTATGGATGACTTAGCTTATGGTAGTTACTTATGAGTTCGTGAAGTTTTGCAAGATAATTCATATCATTGCTATATGTCAGTTTTTAGGATGGCTTTCTGTCAAAAATTTATTCCAAGTGAATATTGGTTAAATAAATTTGAAAAAAAGTCTTTAAGCATAATAGTAAAGTGTAGAGAGGTAGCCAGTGTGGAAGTGGCTGTAGCATCTACTTGATATGAAATAAAATTTGAGATGCATATCTTTATACGTAAGAAGTCCAACTTAAAGAAAAATTCAAGGAACTATCTTGTCTTTACATTGGGGATTGTTTCCCATGCAATATTATTCCAGTAAACAAGAAATTTTCTATTTCTTTTTCTGACCAACACGTACATATTAGTAAAAACAATTCATTAAAATAATAAACCTGAATTAAATTCACATATTTGCTTTAGTCGTACTCACACAAAATAATCAAGTAAACTATGCAATTGCTATTTGCATGAGTGGCTGATTTGGAGCCAAAGTGGGCTAAGGTCATTGTTACGGTGGTGGAATTCATAATTTAGCTCAGCACATTGGTGAAATGTAGTACCTCATTGCCTAATACATTTGAGGTCTGATATACTTAGGCTAGTGGCTTTTTCGATTCTCATTGATTATTTTTAACCATTGTTTGTTGAGCTGGTGAAGTAAAAACTTTCATTGGAGAGCCATCATAAAAAATCTCATCTTTTTCGCTTTCTAGAAATTACAGGGGTCCCTTAATCTGTCACTGCATGGAACATATTATTTTTGGGACAGTCATTGATGTGAAATAAAATAATAGGTTAAAAGGTGATTCAAAGATTCAGAAGAATGATGAAATTGATTCATGTTATTTGTTATTTCCTTATTTTTAAAGGTTGATAATCAAACCTTAAATAATTTTTCTATCATTGCGAAGGTGTAATTACTATGCATTATCGAACATGAGGGTAAAATTTCTTGTGGATAATTGTTGTCTTTTAGCCTATCGAGTATTCTTGAGTTACTTAAATGTACCTCAGTGGTGAACTATCCTCTGACAGGTTTCACATGAACTGCTTCTTCTTTGCTCCTCAATTCTGTGCTGCAATCCCTTATTCACTTCATAGCTTCTGCTCATCATACCAGCTCTCACTAATAGTAATAGCTTGTTGCATCTTCTCTCTTTCTCTTACGATCGATCTTTCCTTTTAATATTCTCTTCGGAAAGATATCTTTTCTTAGCATTTTTTCATTCATGTGGTCTTTCTCTATCTTGCTTTTCCAATTAATCATCTTTTCTCACTCATCTTTTCCAGAATCGTCCCATTTCATGCTATATCTAACTCCCTCTGATTTTTTTCTATTCCATTCCATAGCAATATCTTGAATCTTTCATGTATTTCTTATCTTTCTCCTTCCTTCTTTCATCTATGTATCCGCTTGGTATAACATCGGGCTCAAATTAAGTGATCTATGAATATTTTCCATAAAACTTTTTTTGCTGATTTAAGAAATATAGCTTCATACATCTGAACCCTCTATGTTTCTCATATCTTCCAATTTTTCACTGGAGGATGAAGTGAGTTTCAAGTGTCTTATCCTTTTTTTTACATGAGAACACATAATGATTTTATTTTTGAAGTGTTAAGTATATCAAATTTTGGGGTTGACAGATTTTTGGTGATGTATTATCATAAACGTGTTATTCCTCATTTTGCAGTAACTTAGGATGGAGATATGAATGAGGTATATGTAAAACACAATTGAATTGTAGATATTCAGTGCATAATTTGTTCAGCGTTGTCCAGAAAATGAGCTTCATCTTATCTTTCTTCCAAAATGACTTTCACTGTTAATCTGTGTTTAGATATATTTTTATAACATGTGATATGTCATTTCTTCCTCTGTCACCTCAAGAGAAAATTTCTTTTTTTAGAGAATTTTCTTTTGTTGGAGGCTTGTCTGACCTTTTCTTATTCTTTTGTCACTGCTTCAAGTGAAGGACAGGACTCAAGGTAACATTGGCTTGGGAGTTTTGGATTGAAGCTACCATTGAGCTAGAATTCGTGCAAGAAATTGATGTTTTTGATTTTGTAGGAAGATGAATTTTAAAAATTAGTCCAATCATAATTGCATATTTATTATTTCATTCAAACATCATTATCATCACTTCTGTGATACATGTTTTTTTCACGCCATCATTCAAACTTTATTTCTCTGTTAAATTATGTGCAATCACCACGTAATCATTGCCAGCCATCACATTATTATCGCCTTCATAATTTTGTATTATGTGCTTTTGATGTGCATTATATTGACATGCAGTCATCCTTTCATCATCTGTTCCTGCATCTATGGATTATCTATTAGTTGGGCATGGAGAAGATATACTTCACTGATAGTTGCTCATTTTCTTAGTTGATCGATGTTTAGGTGTATAAATTTTTTAAATGATGAAGGTTTTTCATTTTTAAAGCTGAAGAAACAAATGTGATGAACCTTTAAAAATGCTATTTGCATGTATCTGATTTTAATTTTTTTCATTTAAGAATTTTAAAGATGTAATTAAAACTTGAACAATAATAGGTAAGTTCAGTTTTGGTTATGAGTGCATATATATCATTTGTGGCCCTCTGTCATTCAAATTTTTGAGAGAGGTTTGCCAATTATAGAATTCTGATTAAATAAACATGCTTTTATATACTTAATGAATTATTCATGTTGGGGAATGATTATAGGAAATAATCTAGACACTTAAGAAAATTAACCAAATGGTAATCTCAAAAGTTCTTTATAATATTTATTGAATTTTATGACTTCAATTATTTTTACTGCTTATATGTCCCTAAAAATTGGAATTAGTGAATGTCCCTAAAAAAAACAATTAGCTTTTATGAGATTGATTTCTTTTTTTATCAGTGCTAGTCTTAGCTAAACCCATTACTATTTATAGCTAAGTTAATGGACTTCTACGACAATGGAAAAAACCAAATTGCAGAGTGGGCAAAGAGCGTACAAAAAAAAAGATAGCTCACCCAAATTTAAATGTATTGTTACTCTCTTTTGGCATATGGCCATAGCCTAATTGTTAAGTTCCATAATGTGTAATAAGCAATGCAATTCCATTTGCTAAACATACATTATATAGCAGAGTGAGCATATATTAAAACTTTATAAATGTGTACCAATGGAGTGTATAAAGTAACACAAGTGGAAGTATGGGAAGAAACAAGTTGTTAGGAATTAGATGGTTGAGAAAGACATTATTAAACATGAAAGTGCATATTCCAAGGCAGAATCTTCTTCCTATCAATGAATCTTGTAGGCATTGTAACCATATGAAATACAAATACCTAGTTAATTATAAGGCTAAGACCTCAGTAAATCGCTGCATGCAGTATTTTCTTATAAATATGCCTTTCTTAAACCTTTATAAAAGAATACCTAACTTCCAATTGTTCCAGGGATAGTGATTCCTTCATTATTTCAGTCATAGTAAAACTCTAGCAGAAATAATACATCAGTAGAACTTCTGAATCACAAAAAAGATTTCATCACAGAGTGAATTCTCCCTGGATTAACAAATATGATGTATAGGCCATTAGAGTTTCATGAGATTTTATCATTCCTAAGGTATTCAAAAAATTCAAAGTAAGTCAATTAATTAGTATGAATTAAGGAACTGAGTACAGTATGACATGAATTCTGGTATTTGTAAAAATAAGAGTTTGTGCAATGGCTCACAACTTGGTTACGAAATGTATAGTACATAAACCATTCAAACCTATTTACGACAGTCCATTTCTAATCTGGAAATCAGTGACATCATGGCAAAATCATCACTGCTGGAAATCCATTAATTGTCAACTCCACTCATCAGCTCTTCTCTCAATCTCATGTTGAATTGCATTAATCTTTGTTATAATTCATCAACATCTATATCATTTATGTATATGATTACTCATCCATTCTTTAGGTTAATTATTTTATGAATCTTTATAGGAATCTTCTTTTTGTACTTCCTTATGTAATGATGACATGTAAGCGTATTGACTGTTGTAGAAATTAGGGAGTTGTAGAAATATTTTGCTTCAAAAAACCTGAGGGCCTTTAACTATCATATGAACATTGCCATGAATAATTGCTCATTTTTCAGCAAATGTGCCTATGTTTTACTTGTTGTTATCGCATGTAGCATTAATAGTGCATATAAGTGTACATATTTCCTTAGTACTTACTTAATATGTCTAGCTAAGGTATTCAAAGCATAGGTATTTTAGGTATAGCTCTATACATATTGATGTTAAATGTTTTATTGGTGTTAATTAGATACCTATGTAATATTTATATGTATGACTTTTAGAATGCTAGACACAAGCCAGGAAATTTCATGGTATGACCTGTTGCCATATGTAGTGGTTGTACTTATATTAAGATGCAAACATAATCAATTTGAAACTTTTGAACTCTGAGAATCAAATGATTGTTCCCATGCAGGACAAAATCTTATATCTATTTTCAGGACTTTTTATATCTTGCATACCACTGGAAATGGTTTTCTGAATTTCCTATGAAAAATTATCAATGTTAGCCCTATCCTCAAAATGATATCTTCCAAATACATAATGAATAATATTTCTGTAGTATGGCATAATAATGAGAATCAAACCATATTCATTTGAACATGGCACATACTAAAATTTTTATGCACCATGTTAGTGGTATATTATTTGTAAATATTTTAATAGCTTGATTTCATTATAGCGTGAATGAGTAGTAATAACTTAGCATCTGTGTGTTTTATCCTCTCATTTTAGGTTTAATGCATGTTCATGATGAGAATGAATAGTTTTTAAAGTTATCCTTTCAACTTCAATGTCCTTGCCAACATATTTTGCAAATTTGGCAGGCATATCATGACAGTAAAATACGGAATGAACAGTGTTGCTACTTGTATCATAAAAGTGCCTCATGTAATTTATGAACACCAGTGCAGGTTATTAATTATTAATATATAAATGTATTCCTTCGTTTTAAAAATCAGGCCAAGACATTTAATCACTTCAGTTTTGGTTAATCTTTCACATGAGGTGATTTCTGCTTTTGGCATGAAAAGATAAGTTGTATAAGTAGTCAAAAGCCAGAAATCAGTCATAAACCTTATGTGTAGCGTCAATTGTATTTCAGTACTCACCTGTGAATTTAGAAGAATTAATAGTATCTCATGTGATAAATGTCTTATACATGTTAGATGTTTAGGAATATTGACATGGGAATTAAATCTTTTATAAACCATTAATTTTTTAATATTGAAAGTTAATCCAAAAAGTTGTTTGCTTGCAATAGCCCAATATTGAATGTGTGAAATGGAACCAATTGTCTTAATGGATGCAAAAGAATCTTCTTGTAGCTGGGTGAAATTTGAGAGCATTATAATTGTGTCCTTTGGATAAGCGACATTTAATTTCCTATAATTGTTTAATTAAAATTTTTCAGAATTCATAATAATGAGGAATCAGATCCAATAGCCGCATTCAAAATCGTTCAGAGGCTACTAACACTCTCCAAGCAGTTAAAAATCTTAGTGACCAGAGCTCTTTTTATGTTTTGTCCAAAAGTGATTGTTAGTCACCACTGTTGTATTTGAAACATTTTTCTTTCTCAAATAAGTCAATAATGATATCTCTGGAAATGATATTTTTTGTTGAAAATTCCTGTTTGTGTTAGGATGCTCATTAACTTTGTGTTCGAAAACTTAATATCATTCCTACTGCTGTGGTCACTCATCATTGTGATGTATCTTTATTCTGCAGTGAGTTAAAGAGGAGGATGTACACAGAAATTATGCCAGGAGGCGACCTTGCTCTGTTCATCAAATCCCTTACTGAAACTGAAGCTGGGAATTACACATGTGAAGCCATTTATGCAAACACCGATACATTGAGGAAAATCGTGAGGATAGAAACAATTGGTATGTACTGATAAGAAACTAAGCATTTAATAATATTTCGAGGTGATTAACATAAAAAAATTTTGTATAATTATATTGATTACCCATGATATAAAAAACTGATTCATGTACACATGTGTAGTCCTCCTTGGTGCCCAGAGGTCATGCATACCATTAAAGAATGTGATTTTTTCAGAATAAATAAAAATGACTCCCTTTCTGTTATGTATACCGATATATCCATTATAAAAGAACACAAATGGTAATTTTCACACTTTTACTTCAAAACTCAACAACCTACCATTGTTTCAACGCATTGTCTCATTGTCACGGTGATGCAACCAGCACTCTCACAGTAATTTATACCCAGGCCAAGGTAGGAGGTGGGGGTACATGGAATTGGTGTGAGGGAAGTCGGAGAGGAAACAGTTTGGGAGAATAAATGAATGAAAGCCGATAACAGAAAGCATACAACAAGTGGGGCGTGAGTGAAGGTCAGTGTTTTGATGTCATGGGGATGCTTAACGTAAACAAAGGTGAGTGAGTACATTAAATAAAACATCATTGCAAATTCCATCACATTATTGGCAATTTCAAATTTTTCCATAAAATCTAATTTAAGCCCTTTGTCAATATTGTAGTATAATATATTATTAATATAATAATAATAATTAATATAATAATAATAATTAATATAAGAAGTATAATGTATTAATCACCAAGGGCTTAAATTAGATTTTATGGAGAAATTCGAAATTGACATTAGCCTGGATGGACTTGGTAATGATGTTTTATTTTGTACTGACTCACCTTTGTTAAAGTTAAGCATCCCCATGACGTCTAAACCCTAACCTTCACTCATGCTCCTCTTGTTGTATGTCTACTGGTATCTGGTATCAGCCTTCATTCATTTGTTCACCTAAACTGTTCCCCCTCTCACCCCCTCACTCAAATCCCTTTTGCCTCCCCCTCCTATCTTGGCCTGGGTATAAATACTGAGAGAGTGCTGGTTGTATCACCTTGAAAAAGATACAATTGGTTGATACCATGGTCGGTTGTTGAGTTTTGAATTAAAATTGTGGAAATTATCATTTGCGTTCTTTTATAATGGATATATCAAATAACTTCCACAAAATCAAGCCCGAAACAATTTCACAAATGGTTGACAGTTTCCTATTGGGATATGCTTTAAAATTTGAATGGAGTTTTTTTACTCTGACTCAAATTCATGGTTCATGAATTCTTTATGAGAAATATACCTTCCAAGAAAATAAAATTCTTCTGAAATCACTCACTCACTCTTAAATTAACATAAAGTTGCAAAAGTTGCCACATGTTTAAAAAGCATGTGATGTCATTCGAGCACCTCATTTGTATGCCAAAGGGTGAGGAAAAGGGAATTCTGTATAGTGCCAAAGGTAATTGGATGGAAAAAAAGTTTGATATCAGTAATTTTGTTGTCCAATGAAGGGCTTTAGCAACTCCAATATCTTGCTAAAAATAACTCAAGAAGTTGGCAGTGGATCAGGGCGTGGGTCTTTTTATCTCGGAAATTTAATCAAATTCGACTCGCTTTCAAATACTTTAAAAACTCAGTCATTGCACATGCTTGTGTAACATTTAATTAAATTTATTTATGTATTTATGTAACATTTAATTACTTAAATTATCTACAGTCCTATATAGTCTGAGATTACTTACCAACTCACTATCCCATAAAGGACTAATGACCCTGTATCACTGTAACTTCTTAAGTATAGTTAATTATGCCATTGAATTCTGGGGGTCAAAAATTACTCTCCTAAACAAAACCTTTTCTCCTGCAGAAGAGGGCACTCAGAACCATTTTGGGTATACCTAGAAGAGAATCATCACTGTTTGTTAAGCTGGGAATTCTCACGCTTCCTTGTCTCTATATATTTAAACTATGTGTACTAGTTAAACTCAACCTTCATAGACTAAAGCTAAATCAGGATATACATAATCACCAAACTAGATCACATACATCCATCCACATAACCCTCCACAGACGAAAACTTTCCTACACAAGCCCCATAGCTATAGGCTCAAAAATATATAATTCACTCCCCCCCAAACTTAGGAGCATCTCCTCAATGAACAGATTTAAAGCTGACCTAAAAAGATATTTTGTAAACAAATCTTACTACAGCATCCAAGAGTTCTATATTGATCCCTAAAAATATGTATAAATGAATGTGAATGTCACTTATTATTATATTGTGTTCAATTGTTTAGTGTTACATCTACTGTTCAGTATGTTACATTTTTATGATTCATTTAACATTCATGACGTGTCCTATATCTATGTTCTGTGGCTCACTGTAATATATGATCTTCTGGACAAATAAAATTAATAATCAAATAAATAATAATAAAATAAATAATAATAAATTACATATCCTTATGCTTCAAGGCTATTCATCCTAAATTACATTCCTCTCCTTGTTTTTGACAATGTCCCATTCTCTGTACTTACTGGTTGAATTGAAAAAGGGAGAGTGAGTTATTATCGAAAAAGCTGGAAGAAATGGAGCCTGAATCTGTTTGGAAACCCAAGGAGCCTTCATAAATATTCTTCGACAGTAAATCTCATGGGTCATTTACTTAAAATCTTGTTCTTTTACTTCTTCCTTTAAATATAAGTGTTGAATGGTTGGTTTAACCCTTTCACTGCTGTGGATGTACCTAGTACGTCCGCACAGCAGACTGCGGTGGACGTACTTTTTCTTCCTCCCTGACATGCGGTCAGCACTTTTGCCAAAGCACTTCGAAGGGACCCACTAATCCGGGACCCTATCCTCGACGAACTCAGCCACGCAGGACCGTCTCATCGGCTCTACCAGCGGGGGCCCTACCTCCGGAAAGTGACCGCTCTGACTGCAATATGAAAATCAATCAATCAATCCGACCATCACAAAATGTTTGTTTTCATCGCACTCCTGCCAATCAAGCTATCAAGTACGTATTTGAATCGTGTTTCTGCGATGAAAAACAACAATTATGTTAACTTTGATAAAATGGCCATTTTCCGGTGGTCCGCAGCCACGTCATTTTGCAAAGTTAGCAAAATCGTTATTTTTAATCGCAGAAACACGGTTCAAAGACGTACTTGATTGCTTGATCGGCAGGAGTGCGATGAAAACAATCATTTTTTGATGATCGGATTGATTGATAGATTTTCAAAATGAAGTCAGAGCGGTCACTTTTCGGGAAGTTGCGTGGATGAGTTCGTCGAGGATAGGGTCCCGGATTAGCGACCCTTCAGAGGGTGTGCCACGCCCATCCTGGTAGTACCTGCTCCATGGTCACACGAAAGGCATTTTAACATTTTCGCTGCATGTGAGGAGAAGGTTTTCGGAGATTGAACAGCAGCGAAAGGGTTAATATTTGTGAATGAATCTCATTAATTTTGAAAAGACTCATTAGATTTTTTCATGTTTAATCAAATTTTAACGTAAACCTTATCTTTGTTCTGTATTTTACAGAGGCAATCACATTTGTCGATGCACCAGAGGAGCAATATCCTATTCTAGGTGCACCATTCAAGGTTAAATGCCTAGTTAAGGCAAATCCAGCACCCATTGTTGATTGGTACAAAAACTCAGAAATGATACAAACTGGTAAGTAACAGTACCCTTATTCCTGTACTTAATCATGCTTTATGAATTCCTGAAATAGTTATTTTCAATCCCAATAGTCATAATATGCTGAACTTCACTACTTTAATGTGATTTTATTCTCTTTCTTAGATCATCACTATGTCGTTGAGACCGATGGCCTTCTTATTAAGAATGTTACTGAGATGGATGATGGTGTTTACAACTGCAGAGCTATTGTAATAAAATCAGGAGAACTAAACGACAGAAGCATAAGGGTGGAGGTAATTGTCCATGCACTTAATTGTAATACATATTCAAGATTATCCCTGCTAATTCAGATGCGTTAATCAAGGCAGAAACTAAAACAAAATTTGGTGGGAGGGGAGAAATATAATAAATATGACTGGAAGAAAACTATCAATTGAGTTTATGACTGAATGGTAGAATGTAGACCAAAGTTTTCATCCCTATGTTGAATAATGAATTTTTTATTTTAAGTCAAACAATACTATTCTCATCCTACATGCCCATTTAATATTGCCTTCCTGATCTAATTCGCAATAAAACACTCTTTGTTACTTCCTTTACCTACTTTTATTGCTTATATTTGGAGCCATTCCACCACGTACAAGCTTCATTTTCGATTTAATTGATGATCATCATAAGCTAAAAATATAATTTGTCCTTTTCAGGTTCATGTTCCACCTAGATTTCAAGAGCCTTTACAGACTTTGGAAGCTGTAGAAGGAAAAGCAACATCTATGACTTGTCTTGCTGTTGGTAAGCCTCCTCCAATTTACTCGTGGATTAAATCTTCTACCAAAGAGGACCTATCTAACCCAACAAATCCATCTACTGCTGGACGATTCTCTGTAGACAAGAATACTGGAGTTCTAAATATATTATCAGTCCACCGAGAAGATGAAGGCGAGCTTAAATGTGTGGCCGAAAATGCTGCTGGAAAAATTGAGCAGAGTGCTCAATTGTCTGTGATTGTTCCTCCTCGTGTGTTGTCGCTGGCCAATGCATCAATGGCAACCGGAAAGTCAGGGATGCTCACTTGTCGTGCATCAGGAATGCCACCTCCCGTCATCCATTTCAAGAGATATGGCTCCCAAACTAGATTCGTCGCTGGTGGCCAGCCTGATGACGACCATGTGTACGTTGAGCCAGTGGCAATCACAGATGCGGACAAGTTCATCGAAGGAGAGGAAGTGACCGCCGGAGCAAATTTTGTCGTGCAGAATGCGATACGCTCAGATGATGGCTTGTATTGGTGTGTAGCGCAGAACAAGGGTGGTGAAGATCAGCGGATCGGACATGTCACAGTGGAATTTTCCCCATCTTTTGCTAGCTCACCCATGAAGCAGGTGTGGTCGTGGCATAACAATCCTGTCAACCTGACCTGCCTGGCTGAATCCATTCCAAACGCCACAATAACATGGTGGTTAAATGGAAGAAACGTTGAGAATGATCAGAATATGCTTAAAATCGGAAATGGACCGGAGAGCACTCTCACTGTAAGGATATTTTTCTCCTGAAGTATATATTGGTATTTTAACATAGCTGTAAAGTTTAACCAGTAAAATCTTATTTAAGGACTGTCAAATCTCAAGGTTTTTACAAAAATGTTGTGAGTGCATTTCTTCCTGAATTATGATTGCATGTAGTGATTACGTTTTAAACAGACCATCATAACTTTCAAATGTAATCTCCAGTGGCGGTTTGCCCATAAGGACTCTCGGACGCCGCCCCTCCCAAATATTTGAAAAAGTAAAAAAAATAAGTATCCATTAATTTATAATTATACATCTGATTAATCAAAGCGTTTTTTCAGTCCCATACATCGAAAGTGTTGGAAAAACACGAAAAGAAATAGCGCGAGAAGTTCGTATTTGTAGCCGTGGGGCGCTGGCCAGAACGTCCCAATCCATCCCCATGCAGTTATATGGAGAGTGGTAGTGGTGGGGGCCGCTGGTGCTATGACGCGTCTAACGTTGTGTCTTATGGAAGTCTTGGGACGTCGTCCGAAAATGCGCAGAGCGACGAGTGAGTTGACATCGCTGCGCAGGCCGGCGGGCGTATAATCTGGCGTCTACTTGGTGCTGCCACAGAAAAGGGACCTACGGACTCAGAATGGTCACTGTACTGGGTGTAGTTATACGATTTTAATTTTTAATTACTGGTAGGTATTGCTACAGTAAATAAATTATCCGATTATGCTTGCGTTTTTTGGTATTTGAATTCCGGAACACATAAAATCCAACCAGTTAAAGGCCGACGAAGGAAAACTATTCTCGAGTATTTGACACAGTTCTGTTATGATTACGAATTTCAAGAACCTTGGGGAAACTAATATTATAATATTTAGGCCTTAACAATGTATTCATATCTTCCCGATGATTAGAAATGCGGTACCTATTTTTCAGATAAATTTATCAAAAGACCTGCAGTATTAGGAAAAATCAGTTAACATTCCCCACTGATTTATAATTTAAGAAATAGTTGCGTGCGTGATAGGGTGAAGGATTAAATATGATTTAAATCGTTAAGCGCGAATTTAAATAGAGTCATTCAATTAATGTCATGAAGTGCCGCGTACAATGCACCTTTTGTGCGTAGGTTCATCATTTTTCTAGCCGTCCTTGTTGTATTAGTTCATGTTCACCTAATTCCTCAGCGGCAGAGTGGTAGCTGTCTGACGGAAAATGCCCACTTGGGTCTGATTTAAGTGGCCTCGAAGAGTTCATATCAGTGCGGAAATCCTTACAGCTCCCATCTGTGGCTCAGTCGAGTCGTCTTCTTTTACGATCTAGAACTTATTTTCTATTATATCATGGCAATGATTTCGAAGACACGGTTATTCCAAATGCGACCCGTTGGCGTCTCGTGTGTTTACCACATATGAATCTTAGACTCAAGGAGATGGTCCGTGACGTCCTTTGTTTGCTTGAATGCCTTTGCTGACCTTAAATTCGTCCCTCAGCTGAATCAGCATTAGTGGACCACGACTTCTATCTCCCTCGAGTCGTCCTTATAGTAACGGCAAGACTCTCGGAAAGAACGGAGTGAAATGAGTTCAGACATCATTTTCGAGGAGTTAATTGTGCGTAATTGCCGATTAAGAAGTTTCTTAGTGCTGTGTGTACATTCAAGAAGACAATTTTGAATTAATCAACAGTGCTCGTTTTTTTAAGGGAAATATAGGGAAAAATTGTCCCAATTCTGTGTCCTGGCACCTTGTTCTTTTTGGTCGTATTTTTCGTCGGACTATTTTTTGTGGAGTGCGCCCCCCCTAGCATTTGACGCACGAGCCGCCACTGGTAATCTCGCTTGGATTTCACTAATCCCTAATTCTTATTACGAGTAATCAAAGCACTATGCCCATATCTCATTCCATAAATGATTCAACTCATTGATTTCTTATTGCAAAGCCCTTTATAAGTGTTGGAGGGTTATTCCGGCATTCCACCGGGTCAGGTTCTCCAACTCCAACTCAGCCGATGTTTCGATGAACGAATTGTCCATCGTCATCAGGGCATGTCGAATCTTGGAAATTGTCCTCCTAATATATGGATGACAGCGGTATCAACTGAGGCAGGGCACTGTGTAGTCAGTGTCACGGTTCATGGTGGCATATAGTCTCGACTGAACGCTACCATGAAACGTGAGTCTACACACTCAGTGCCTCATGGTAACAGGTGCTGAGGAGCATTCTTGAGGAATGGGATAAAAGGCGGGAAATCCTCCTCCAATCACGTAACTCCTGCCCCAGTTGATACCGCCATCATCCGTATGTAAGGAGGGTGATTTCCGAGATTCAACATGCCTTGATGACAATGGACAACCCGTTCATCAAAACATCGGCCAAGATGGAGTTGGAGAATCTGACCCGTTGGAATGCCCAAATAACCTTCCACGATTCGATATGCCGGGAAAGCCTGCGATCATTCTTCCCTTTAGTAGTGTAGAATATTTTTCCTCATTCTTCTCATATTGGCATAGGATTGAAAAATACAAAAAGACTGTAAGTAATCCTTTCAATCAGTTAATAAAAACTATTGAACAAATTATGGGGAAATTAATAATAATGGGAAAGCTCCTTTTTAGTGTTGGAAGAATGAATTACATTTTAGTGTTTGGAGTAATTGAAGCTTTAATTCCTCTCATGGTTGAATTGTTTTTTTTTCCCATGGAAAAAATGAGGAATGAATCTAGAACCATATATCTTTGAAAGACAATATTTTTTACAGTGGATTTTCTTTTGCAACTTCTGCTTTACTGTGAGAAATACAGCATCATTCTCATTTTATTTTACTTTTTCAAGGTAACTCCCTACGACCAAAGGTATTATGGAATATATGTTTGCCGAGCCACAAATGTTCATGGTGATGCTGAACATGAAATTCAACTGAGAGAAGCACATAGGCCTTCAGAAGTATTGCAAGCTAAATTGGAAGTCATAACAGGCATGTGAAAAGTCTTCATAAATGTTCTCAGACTTGAAAGTCAATATTCTTTGCCTTAAAGACATAAAAACTGCATTTTATTTTCTATATTTTGCAAGTGATAATTACATATCAATATCCTCTCCTGAGGCAAACCTTAGCTTTGTTATCAAATATAAATTTTGAAGTAGAAAATTCAAATATTTTAATCTAGGTAGGAGTTGGATGATGGGGAAATTTGGAAACTTAAATATTAATTTTAAAGTCGAAAAATAATTATACCAATACCAATCATATACTGGTGTATGTGAATAGTAAGCAATACCTAGATTGATTTTTTCCATTAATTGATGGGTAATAGTGATGTTTTATTTTCTCGTTCAGCCACAACAATCACATTTTCATTCATTGGACCAAGGGAAAATGGTGGTTTGCCTGTAAGGGCCTATGCAGTTCAGTATAAGGAAGAGAGGAAGACTTGGAATGAGGCAAGGAACAAGACTTGGTTTATTGGTAGGTTGATCATCCTTTTTTATTTTACCTCACTCTAGGTAAACTTTCTAAACTTGGTTGACTTTACTATAAATTTGATGATAATAAAATATTATGAATAAAACTTTTGGGCTTTGTCGCCGTGTCAATTCTTGGGTGGCCCCAACGTTTCCCGACCGATGCTGGTCGCTTTCTCAAGGGATTCTGAAGAGCTGGGAATTTAAATTCTTTTATATAGGTATCTGTGTCAGGTGTTTCCTCTGTTTCAGGTGTCAGGTCTTTCCCACCCCCCACCACCTGACACAGATACCTTATTGATACCTTACACAGATACCAGATAGTTATCTACCATTGGATATCTAATAGACATCTACCATAGATATCTATTAGACATGCTGCTGTTTTGACAATGATATATGTAATAGATATCTACAGTAGATATCTATTAGATAACTATTTATCTATATGTAGATATCTATTACATATCCAATAGATGTTAATTTTCTGTGTGGGTATCTTCAGTCAATGTTTTTTTACAAAATGGTTAGGTTTGTACATACCATCAAAGAATTTTTTTTTCCTTTTAATTTCTGCCACTGAAATCCTCGTGAAAAAAACCCGGGTGATATTTGGGCACTGACCTGAAATTTGCTTGCTCAGATAGCATTGAAAACGACATCCTCACCCTTAGCTCCATTGTGGAAAATACTTGGAAACTCCATTGATTCTTTCTTCATCCTCAGATTCTCCCTATATACTGGAGGGATTAGAACCACAAACCTCGTACAATTTCCGATTTGCGGCAAAAAATGATGTGGGGCTTGGTGAGTGGTCAGCCGATGAGCATCACACAATGCCAAAGAGATCGAATCCAGAGGAGCCAAAGATCCTGAGCAGTGGCATCCTTGGCAGTCATCCTGGCCCTGAGAGCGAAGTGGTCATGTCTCCATATGTAAACCGCTTTGAACTGCGGTGGAAAATCCCTGCTGATAATGGAGAACCAATTGACAAATATGACATCAAATTTTGTCCCGTGAGTAAAATTTATGTTCATGAATAGGTTGTTATCAAAGCTATTGGGACGTGACTGCAATTCTCGATAACAGCAACACTTCACATAAATACTGCTATTTAACTGCATTTCTCAGTCAATTCAATCCTCTCTTTTTATTAGTTAAACTGAATATTAAGATGCAAGAATGGCCACTGAAATGATTAAACCAGAGCTTTGAAAAATAATTACCGTGTTTGCAAATAAAGTGGCGATCATGCTTTGCATTCAGTGGTGCAAACCTGTTCTTGTGAAAAATTGCAATTCCTGAATTCTAGTTCCATAATCATCCTTAATTGACAAACCCTTAAAATGGGTGTTTCAATCATTATTTAACATCAGGCAAAGAAAACAAGTGAAGGCTGGAAGGAATCGGACAAGTGCGACACTATTGAACTGAAGTCTCACGACCACACCGCCCACGAATTGCGAAATCTTCAAGCCAACACTCACTACAAGATAGAGCTGCGAGCACACAACGGAATTGGATACAGCACTCCTGGACAAATAATTGTGAAGACAGCAAGGGGTAAGTGCCCAAAGTTTTCAATTAAATTTGATTGACAAACTTAACCAACTGTCGAGGGAATTTGATCTTTCCATTATGTTTTAATGATTTGAGGCTTTGGATGGAATTCCTTCAGTTAGAAGGACCTTACCCAAAACCGCATCTCTATTATAAGTGTTCTCTTTAGTAATAGGGCCAACAATACTTAAAGAAGTACCACCATATCACCATTGAAAATTGTCTCAACTCTTAAATTTAGATGCATGAGCAAAATACAAGGACTTACAGAGTGACTCTGGGGTTTGAGAAAAGAGATCCTATGTCCAAATTGTCTCACATTGTTTCCTTAAATAGTGTATGGCTTACCACCAATGAATTATTTATACATTTAGCTGTTTAGATGGGTGAGGGTCTAGATCACCCAAAACTAAGCAACCAGTGTATGACATTAGCACATCCAGGTTATGGGGACCAATACCTTCCCTAGGTCAACTCTGATTTGCTCCTAACTTCTGTGATGCAGAAACGTATTTTTTTCTCCACCAGTAATGGATAACAATTTTAATGAGTTTATTTAGGCGTACATATAAAGGTTTAAGGACATAATGAGGCACAAATGTCTACAGATTACAGTCGGATATCTTGGAAAAGGTAGTACCCACTTCTGCAATATTATCTACCTCCTTCTATACACTTTAATTTGTTGTAGATTACAATTACTGTATTATAATCACATTTTTCCATTTTTATCTCAAATTATATTTTGAAAAATCCTAGTGGTATATTCTACACTTTTATGTTTACTAACTAATAAATTTATTTTATTACTACTGGTTCTTGAATTTCCAACATTAATATTTAGTCTAAAAAATTCTACAATAGCTCCGGAAGTCACATTAATTAAAATGATGAAACCAGGACAAAAGTCATAATGAAATCATTATTCCTGCTGCAATTTTTAGCCTTGATTTTTTTCCATCCCTGTGTTTATTTCTCTTGAACATAAGTTATATTTATCGATACAACATCTCTATGAGAATCTGATGGAATTCATAAAAGCTGACATTAGTCTGGGCAGGGCTCGGTGAAGTTGTCACCTCAGCGTCAACTCAGGACTTAAAAAAATTTCATCTCCAGAATGCTAACTTTTTTTATAAGAGAATTGAACTTTTTTGTGCCAATATTTATTTTCAGTTTCTGGCCATAAGTCCTGAAATTTCTATTATTATACAAAAAAGGACTATGCATGATTTTCTTACACTTTGAAATTACTCTGGAATTCTAACAACACAGGGATTTTTAATATATTAACCTATAAGTTTGACTTGATAAAAGGTGTAATACAAACTTAACATTATTTAATGTCTTAAAATCTACTGCATAAAGCATTTATTGAAGAATACTTTCACGGATAACATCCAGAAACGTTCAAAACAATAACCTAAATTAATATGAGTTTAGAAAAATGAAACCAATAGTTTTGTTTGACTTGTTAAAAATTCTTGAAATTTTCAATACTTGTTGTTTCAGTCCCAGTGACTTCATATTATCAAGGGTCTACAGTATTCTAATGAAACTTCATGGACAGCAATATTTAACTTGAAGTATTCAAGTACATGTAGGGTTTTAAAGATGATATTCATTTTTTCTTAGTAGATGCATATCATCATCGTGGTCAGGGGCGCAGCTAGGAATTAAGGCTAGGGGGGGGGGGGGGGGTTTCAGACTAATTCAACTAATACTGGGGGGCTTGGGGTATTGCATACCCTCCAGGGTACGCGGGAGGTGCGCAGACCCTCCGCTGGAAAAAATTTAAGATAAATGGTTCAAAATGGTGATTTTTATGGCCTTTTGAGGGATATTTTATTAATCCTCATGCTATTCTATAAGCAATATTTATCCAATTAAGTAAAATAGATTTAACTTAAAAATTTCTATGAGCCTGGGGGGGGGGTTTTCACCCCCAAGACCCCTCCTCACTGTGCCACTGTTCGTGGTCACTTCCTTCCCAGTTAATGTAGAGGTGCCAGGCCATTGCCTATGTTACTCTAACCTAGATGGGACCCTGCAGAATTCAATAAGCATCTCAAATTATTACTTATTGCTACAGAGTACAGCTCATGCTAAATGTTTAAAATAAAATTAATTTATGCCTATGAGTATAAAATCAGGCCCACTTTTGATTTAATCTATTAAATTGCTCATGAGTTATGTAGAGCAACTTAAAACTAAATCATGCCTATTGTGGTCCATTTATATGTCTCTCTTACTGAGGATAGGTTTTCGATTTGGTAATATCATTGAACTAACTATTCACTCAATGTAGGAGCTAAAAATACTTTAATAAGAGTTCAGCATGCTGGTCGGGTCTGCAGAATTATTTTATAATTGTGCCTTCATTATCATGTGTTAAAGTATAAACTAACAAAATATATTACACTCCTTGATTTTAGAATTGCTTGAGATTAAGTTGTGCTTAAAGATATGGTAATTTTCAATAACTGAGATTATTTACCCTTTAACTACCAGCAAATTCTTAGAGGGGGTAATTTGCCATTTTCCCACAACTTGTTCCTAATATTATCAGTAATTTTCTTCTGCTGAGTGATCGTAATGGGTAGATTTTGTAAGTATTCATTAGAGCTCAATTTATTTAAGGTCTTGAAGTGATATTTTTGTCAAGTTCAGCTTTTGCAAATTATACATTTTATTTTACAAATAATATTGGAGTTCAATTTAATTTCCCATGATAAACTCCTCTTTGTCAAGTTTAATTGATCAACCCACTGGCAGAAAAAGGGTTTTAATCTCACAGTAATCTTCAGTATACCCCAGCAAAGTATAATCCATTAAATGCTTACCAATGCTAAATATGTAGTTCACACTCAGTTTATGTATGCTTACTTAATGTTGCTATGTACTGCTAGTGTAGACATTGGATTTTTGATGGGGAACAGAGGATGCTTCTAAAGTATTCTACCAGACTGAACACCTAATTAGTCATTGTAGTGATGACTATTCAGCCTAGATGGTTTCGTTAACTAATGGAGTAAAATTTAGTGGGGTATAGGCTATTTCAGATTTTTTCTTTCATTGTTTCCTCACATTCAAAGCTATGTAAACAGCCTGACCAGTTCCCAAGTAATCTCAGATGGGAAATGGGTGTGGTCTCATCTGTAACTGTAGTTCCTGATCTTAAGGTTTCAAGACCAAACTAGGGAATTTCACCCAAAAGCTTAGTATTCTTTAAAACAATTGTAAAATTATATCTGTGCTACATCAAAAGAAGTATTTATACTCATTATTGGAAAAATAGATGGCCCTACACCAACTCTAAATTTTCTGCATCAATATCAGTTCCTACTTGTTCCATATCATCTCTATGGAAACAGTAACTTATTTATTGTCCAATTTCAGTCCTGTAATTTATTTTTGATCAGGAATGGAAGGATGAATTATGCAGAAAATATTTCAGACAAAAGATGGCAAATTCTGAATTATCAGACAACCTTTGTAATTCCTAAATCCTTTCTTTGGCAACATAATGAGTGGAGTAGTTTGTCCTTTAAACGTTCATGGGTGCTCATCAAATGTGTGCTATGTATAAATGCAGTGGTGTAACTATGGGGGGGGGGGGGGGAGGAGGGGGAAGAGTGGATAGATGCCTGCCCAAAGCCTCGGAGAAATAAAAAAACATTTAAAATATAGTGTACTTTTGACATAAATAATTACTGCATCTGCTTAAAGTTTAATTGTAAGTGCCAAAATAATGTATGTACAATGTATTTCCAGGCATTATTTTCCAAAACTTCTCCCGTTGCCTGAGAGGTGGGTCACACACCCAGGTTGCCCCATCCCCTCCAAAAAAATAGTCCTAATTACGCCACTGTATTAATTAAGTACAAACTGTAAATACTAGAGCAGAAATCAATTAAAAATATATAGAAAGGGAGGAAGAGTGGAACAGGCTCCAAGTTGTAGCCTCGAAAAGTAAGTTTATTGTGAGGGTGGATGAGTAGTTTATTTTTGAAGGGGTTTAGTTGTCAATTAACTTATTTATAGGGTTGAGCTGTCAAGCAAGAGTGGGGTTTGGTAACTCAGTCATCCTTTAAGCAGAAAGTTTTGGCCAAATCAAGTTGTATCCTCTGTGGACCTATCAAAAATACAATTTAGAGATTCTTGGAAATAACATTTGTTCATTCCAGTTTTATTTTCCATTTGTCTAATTTTATTCCTTCTCCTCTTTTCCTTTTCTAGATCCCACCTCCAACACAGGTATTTTTTATGGTGATCAAGTGGCATCCTCCTCCTCTGCAGCCACAGCTGGTATAATCTCCCTCCTTAGCATAATTTTAGTCACGTTATATTCAGGCAGCATCAGTGGCAATTAAAAATAGTTGTTGTCCTTCCAACATAGCTCACAAGTCCTCTTCCATTCCACTCGAAAAAGATCCAAACAAAAGATATTCCCCTTTTTCCTGTCAAACTTAAACAATAAAAAAAAGCTGATTTTTAAATATTGTGGAGTCTTTTTTTGGTAAATTTGTGCCAAAAGAAGTTATTTAACGAGGCTGACCCCCCACGCCCTAGGGTGTTGTATGCCTGAGTTAGGGATCTGTGGGACCAAAATGGTGTTTTGCCTATCTGATGGCGACGGGCTTGAAAAATTAATGTGTGTTAAACGGAATGGGGGAGCGGATGCACATTTTAAAAACTGTGAAGGGTTTGTACTTTTCCAATGGTCATTGAAGTGGAGAGAGGGAGAGAGAGCGAGTGTGTTGAAAAGTGTCGGGAGAAGGGGGTGCACGATTGGGAAATGGTGCTTCCATAGGATTGGAGCATGACAATTTGGGGTTTGTCCCCACGTGCTATATTTCACAGTGTAGAAGAAAAAAAAGAAGCTGTATTGTTCTGTGCCAGGAGTAGCTAGATGGCTCGATTAAATTTCTTCTCCCATGCATTTTCACTATCAGGAGTCTCTTTTTAAAGAAAACATGTATGCCTTTTTCTGGATATAATTTTTTTTTATCATAATAATTATTGTGGAACATGTTTTAATGTTTTTTTTTTTAATCTTAGGGGTTAAGAGAGAAAACTACATTGGTTACTAACCCTGTTATTCCATCAAGTTGATAAAAATTTGAAATTTACTTCTAAAACATTTCAGCTCATGTGAGGTAGAAATTTGAGTACTGTATATTGCGGCATATAAGTTGATCTTTCAGCTAAAAGTTATGACAAAAAAAATAGAAAGGGTAGCTGGTTTACCTTTAATAAAAAAATGTGTCTTAAAAAGCAGTACTAAGTGTGTGGTTGGTGAGCGAAACCCTTATGGTTTAAGGTGATGTTTTGATTTTAATCGTAATTCGATGTTTTAACTGTGGTGACAAAATGTTTCTTTTAGATATATTTCAAATAAATCATCAGTCATTTTGACGTGAAAGATGAGTCATCCAAACTGTGTCCACGGCCTTAAGATACATGCATTTTCATCTTTTTACAATTATTAAAGATAATGAGAAAAATGTGATTGAATGGTAATGATGAGATCCTAGATTTGAATCTAAATTATTCATGCAAAGAATCAGTAAACTGAAATGTATGTGGTGCAAAATTATCAGTTTTAGAAGAAAAATTTAAGTTTGGTTACTTGCCCAAATTGACTTTTACTCCGCAATATAGGGTAATGAATGAGGATACATAGTAAGAAATCACTGCCGGGCAGAGTGAGATTCTTCTTGTAAAAACTACTGTTAAAGGCCAAAACCAAATAATTATGTAGTGTTCAATTGATGAGAGAGTGCATATGTCATGGTTTTGGGTTAATTGTTGTAATGGATTAAGGTATTCCCTACTCTCAGGATATTAAAAAAAAACTCTGTTGTACTTGTCAAGTGCTGTATCTAACAGTCATAAAGATGAAGACACATAAGATGACCATCTAGTCAGTGAAAAAAGTGGATGGGTGGTCTGAATGGATGTTTGGGTGAATGGATATGTAGAACTTTACATAGATGTTCTAAAGAATTTTGTGGATATGGGTTGCAACAGGTTACGTAAAATTTATGGTACATCTTCCTGAAGATAAAAAAAAAACTAATAAAATGACTTGTCCTAGTTTAAAAAAAAAAACATGGAATGGAATTAAACTGAGCATTTAATTTGTTGAGCATTTCATTCCAAATTTACGACTAACAATGGCATTGGTGGTTTTCTCGTTACAAATCATAATTTTAAGTGTTAAATTTTAATTTTAATACAGCAAGGGAACATTCTTTTCATTTCCTTGTGAAGAGGAATACAAATATAATTTTCCATCCAGAAAATTTCAGAAAGAAAACTTGTTATTTTTTAAGGGCCCAAAAAATTACTTTACTCTGAGACTACAAATGCCATTGCATCAAGCGAGAGAATATTACTCCTCATTTATTCTCAAATGAATTAAATCTTGCTTTTACGATATAGTTGCTGTTACAGCTGATATTATATCTTTTTAAAAAATACTTTTGATGAACTGAATGTGGTGTATATTTGTAATTATTTCTGCCCTTTCTTTAAAGAGGTGTCATTGGCATGTTAATTACATGTATGTCATTGTAGTGCTCGTCAGCATGCAAGCTTAAACAAAAATGCTAATAATTTATTTTGCAGTGGTTGCACCTCAAATTCCTACATAATTTAGTGCAATTCTGTTCTGCTAGGAGCTATCAAAATTACAATTGGTCCTGTAGGACATAAGTGTAAAATATTTTACTTGATCAATACAAATTTTTTAAATCCGTTTTTATTGGTAAGAAGTTAAAAATTTTATACAATTTTCTTCAAGAAATGGAAATTAAATTCTGCCATTTGTTTTTGCTGTTGTCCTCTGTGAAAAACTGCAATTTCTGTTACTTTTCTTAGCCTCAGTCAGTAGAGACTCAGTAGAGTTGAGCTTCCATTTGTTGGCCTTCCCTGTGACACCAGCATGACAGAATTGCTAAACTGAAGTCTTGGGTAGTCCATTGTTGTAGCTCTATTATGTAGATTTTAGTAGTCAAAGTTTGTGAACTGTAGTTTTGTCTTGTAGTGGGAATCCATAAACTTGACATGTTTCGATTCATGTGAAAACATCAAGCAAGCTACAAAATTAAAGAAAAAACAGTGAAATTTGTGTTCTATGCTTGAGTAACTTTTCCAGAAAAAAAAAACATTGTGCAATTATGTCATAACGTTTTCTGTTATGCTGGCGTCCCAAACTTTGCTCCGCAATGAAGAAGATATCTTTAGTGTTTGTTGTGACCTTTTTAAAGGTCATCGTGTTAACAATGTATAAAGAAGACCTGAATATATATGGCTGAGTCCAGCAAAATGTACAGATCGATTTTAAGAAATACAGATATTAAAGAAGTTTTGGTGTAGTTATTTATTTCACCTTACCACTCATATATTTTTGTGAACCTGTTTTCATGACCTGTTTTTTTTTTTGGACTCACTCAAAAAGATCCAGTCAGCACATTCTTTTGTAACATTGAAGACATACATTTTCAGATTGCTTTTGTATTTGTGATTTCTACTATATTTGTCATTAACTTTGAGTCTTACTGAATATGCTTCATGTGTGAAAAATGCTAATAATTAATTTTGGGTCATAGACTTAATATTCAACCTTGTGTGTCAGTAGTTTGTGATTGTGGGAGAGTATGTGTTGTGTAAGTGACCTGAATGAAAGTTGCTTACCATATTTCTTGTTTACGAGAGTGCTTCTGTGTTTGTGTGATTCCGTAATGCAGGTTGTTCTTTCTTCTTAACAATTTGAGATTTTGAATGCAGCCAAACTATTTGTTAACTGAAGTGGAGTCATTGATGTAGGTAAATATACTTCATAATTACCTACTTTATGTTAGTTGTACTTGTAGCTAACTGTTCTTGTTACTTAAGTATTGATAGTGATAATTTTGCTGTAGCTTTCACTACCCATTTTTTTTTGCTTGACTTTTTCATTAATTTGCTAGTTGTTTGTTGCATTTAGTTCTCAGTTAATCTGCACCATATTCATTAGCTTAGTATCAATAAAAACGGATTAAAATTGCATTGTGTTCCTAGATGGCCTGACCTATCAGCCATCTTCTAGAATAAATTGTTTACCACATAGCTATTTACAATTAGATGTGGCCACTGAGTAAAATATGTCACCCCCTGTAAGTTAAGCTCGTAAAAAGAATACTTCAATTGTTACAGATGTAGAGTATATCCTTAGGTTTATTTACAATGCACCATCTATAGCCTCTATAATGCCAAATGAATGCACCTCATGTATTCACACATAATTATAGTTATACCTAAATGCTTTTATCTTTAGTCATTAGATTTAGTAATCTCGTAAAAAATTATGGGTCTATATAATCAGTAATCTTTCTGTCTTTGAAATATTTACATTTATGTGCCACTGAAAAACCCATCACAGCGTTGCAGGAATGAATGGACAACTTATGTGAAAAGGATAACGAGGTATTAAGGGAACAGTGTGAGGGAATGGAAAAGGGGAAGAGGATGGTGTGAAATATACTGTACCCTGGATAGTTCTTGAATATATCCAATCCATCCTTTTTTATTTTCACTTTTATGAGCCCCAAAAATTTACTATTTGGATGAAAATATCCCTTTATCGACCTGAAGCTTGTGGATTACAAATGTTTTGAAAGACGTAAACCTTTTTATGACTCAAAATTTTTCACAACCCTTCCAATAGTTTCGCCATATTTCTTGTTTGTATATCCTGTTTCTGAACGTGAATCACGGAATAGCTGTAAGTTTATTTCTGGTGAGATTTGCACTGAATCATGAATGAAAAAGACTAGGATGTTCCTCCGTTTTTATAGTTGACGTTTTAAAGAAATCGTTTTCATTTTATTTTATTTTTATTTACTTTTTTTAAACCCTTGACGACAATGGACCAGTTTTCCAATGGTACGAGAGAAAAATGTTTACATCTTCAGTCTCCTGCCGACATTCCCAGCAGGAGGAACGAAACGTTGAATTAAATATTAAGCATGCAGATGTACACCTGAAAATGGAATGTAATAGTGCAAGGTTTTTAAAAACAGATTTTGCTGCAATCTCTTTCATTCATGAGTTAATTCAATGAGTGGTCATCTCCCTACTAATTTGAATCCATTTCCAAGCAAGTGTTGTGCCTAATTATAACACAGTGATTCAAAACAAGTAGGTGCTTCAAGTGCTTCAAGTTTTTATGAATAACTGCTACAATTTCAAGCCTCACACTGTTAATATTACGTTATTTAAGAGAGAAAACAAGAACTGTTATCTATGTATTTCAAATTTTTTCTTCCAACGTAAACACCACAAAGAAATTCGTCAGAGCTACTTAGGGAATTGTAATCAGCTCATAAACAATTCGATAATAGGCAATTATGCAAAAATAATTTGAAAAATATACAACTGGAAAAGAAAAAAAACTGATATCCGGCAAGCAATCAAAATGAACATTGCAATAGCAGATAATGCTCACTCCATCATTTTTGTGTTAGGTAGTCTCCATTGTTTTTTAAATTTTTCGTGCAAGGGAAACAGCATATAATTAAATTTAATCATGTGATGTAATTAGAATATATAGTTACCAAAGTACTTGATGGTTCGGCCATGTTGGCTGGTGAGTGTTAGTTCCCCCTTAGCGGTTAGGCCCTGGCCAAAAGCTGCATTGGGAGTACCTATTTGGAGCCTATGTCAACTTTGGCACTTTGGTTTAATTGGCCAATGATAAAACAAGGGTACCCAAATTCACTTTCAGATGACGGAAAGTGTGGAACCCAGTGTTGCCAGATCACTCCTGTGTAGAATTTGTTGTTTTTTAATAAATACATTTTCACGTGATATCCATGTGATAAAAAATTTTAGGCTTTCCTAGTGAATGACATGATTTAAATCTTCTCGTATATGATGCGAGATTTGGAATTTTATGGTCAATATTTTTCTAAACATTGGCTATAAAAATCCTAACCTGGTGCCAAACCAAAGTAGGCTTAATTCATGCGATAATGTACTTATTATTTTTTTATCTTAGGTAATTTTTCATTGAAAAAATTATCAGCTTAGGGGAGGCATATTCTTGTCCTCAACTGTTACTGAATTCTGTTCTACCTACCTGGCCAAAAATGAAGTTTAAGTCGAATCCTTGATCCATCATCTAATGAAATGAATTATTTCTTTATTTTATCATGCTCATATTTGTATTCCATTCCATTATTATTATAGCATTATCATATTTCAATACCATGGGTCTATCTTACGCTTAATCTAGGAATTAATATGATAATATTGAAAATTATGAGAGACATAAAAGTCTTTTTTGGAGTAGTGATTATTCAGCATAATTATATGGCATTAGATTATAAACTTAAATATAGCCATCATAATTTGAAATTGATGCTACAAAAGGCAAATACTATTTTATAAAATACTGCCAATACCTGATTGGCTCAGTGTCTTGTGATATGTGAGCTATTAAACTGTGTAATTAATAAGTGATTGGGATAGCTAATGCTTTAAGATGGTCCTAATTATCCTCTGGCTCTTAAAAAGAATTCAGTTAATGTCTCTTAAAATGCTTGGCTGACATATACGGAGGTGAGTCATACTGATTTGGATGAAAATATGCTTTGAATGCAAGATAATGCAACCCTTTATTAGATTGCAGTTCACTATAAAATCTGCTCATTTTTTTGAACTATCCATTACAGTGAACTTTTGTTAAAGATATTATGTAGGCATTAGGCAGATGATATAAATTATGTTCGCTGAAGTTTTAAAAAATATAAGTATATTTTTATACCGCTCTAGATGTGATTTCAAACTTTTCACTTCAAAAGTGCATGGAGGATGGTATGTGTCTCTAGTGTCTGCCTGGATCAGTTATTTATTTTAAATTTGTGTCACAGGATTTGTTTTCATTGGAACACAAATATTCTAGATATATTATTAGTCTTTTATTATTTTACGAGAGCATTTTTGTTCATTCTGATTTGTGTGTTTTGACTATGACGCTGTCATTGTTAATATCATTTTAATGCACATCAACATCAGAATTTTTATATATTTGGTTTAAGCTTTTAATGTTATTGATTTAATTCCATCTCAAGAATTTATGCTCTTTTTGTACTACCAATTGTTGTCTTAGTTTTAGCTATGTGCACCAAACAGCTGTAGTTGAAATCAGATATGTTTTATGTGTGTATTTACTTGATTCCATTTGTTTCTGTTTTCAGCTTCAGATCCTTACATGAAAGAAGAAAGTACAGCTTTGAGCAGTGGAATAATTATTGGAATTGTTGTGGCAGCTCTTGTGATTGTTCTTATAATTATTGATATGTCTTGCTGTGTGGTGAACAGAGCTGGTGAGTTGAGACAGCAAAAGTCAGAGAAATATGCGCATGACTTGTATTATTTAAATCTATCCATCTCATTGTTTGTGTTTTTGCAGGTTTGCTCGCCATGATCTGCCTGAAAAATAAGAAAGAACCCAAAGAACAAGACATAAAAAATGAATGGTAAGAATATCCCTTTAGTTGCTCCAGTAAATATAAATGTTTTAACAAAAAACTAATCAAAATGTGTAATGGCCCTTGGATAAATGGTCCAGCTACTGTAAAATTAATTCTTACATTTTATTTTTTCCTGTTTCATGTCATGCCCATTAAAGGATTATAGCCCCAAGTAAATATAGTGAAATCTTATAGGTATGTGAGTGACTGTTTAGCTATAAAACATTCAGTGTCTTTAAGTTATTCTAGATAATTAATAAGTCTTTTCTCTAATTTGTCTGGTGATTCCCATTGTGTGGCATTGTATTAATCTTTGTAAGCCATAATCACATGCTCACCATGATTTTCCTAACAGATTGACTAGGGATTGCTATCATTGTATGGAAATTTCAATTACACCTTCTGAAAAATAATTAATCAAGAAGCTAAAGAATTCCTGTAAAGTGAGTTACACCAATTTGATGCTGGTAAAGCCCGTATTTTTAGTAAAAAAATGAGCCAATATATTGGGCAGAAAAGGTATGCATCTTATTGTTGAGGAAGAAAAGTTTAATTATTCACTCATTTAATATCTCCATTCATTTTTGTATTAAATGGCAATTGCCAAACCTTTCGACCTCCTCTGAAAGTATTGAAGAAAGTTGAGTCATCATGAACAAAGAGAGTGTGTAGGAGAGATTATTCAATGCTCAAACTTGGTTGATAGAGGAGTGAGACTGCATAGATACATTTGCCAACCTTGAACAGCTTGATCATAACTTTCATGGCATTTTAAGCTCATGAAATATGTATGCATTTTTTAATAATTGCCTCTTTTATTGAAGTCAGACATTTTGCGTGAGTGAGTGATGAAGGCAGGAGGAGGAAGAATTAAGGAGATTAGTCTGAGAAGTGAAGTATAGACCCTTTTAATAAATGTTTTCTAATAATAATAAGTTCTACAATGTGCAAAAATTCCATGGTGGAAAAATTGTCCTGAGATGGATTCGAACTCACATCTCACTAATGCGCACCATGTGTTCTATCACATGAACTTCCAAAACCTCATCCTACGGGGAGTTTTGTAAGTCTGCATAGGAAGAGCACCTATGTCTTTTAGTTTAAATGGTAGAACACAGGGTGAATTTAGGAGATTACGGTTCAAATCCTGGTTATAGCAAATGATTTTTTCCCATGAGAAATTTTCACTTATTACGTGCACTTATGGGTTACTCCATGAGGGTATGCTACTGGTTAGTCTACAGTTTTTTTCCTTGAATTATGATCTTTTAATAATTGCAATTCAACTGATAGCCAAGAAATAGTCTTTCCTTGCTGTATTACTTTCGGTAAATTACATTTGATAATACACATGTGTCTACTTTTTACTGGCTCTCATGGTGATACCTATTGTAGCATTGGAAAATCATTGCTCAATGCCAAAATTAATGTAACATTGACAAAAAACAGATGTAATGTTGGTTATCAATAAGAATGTTGATTGAAAGGAAACTTAAGTGAATCAACAAAGTACTAGTCGAGTTATTACATATGAATGATTTAATTCAAGTCAAATCACATTAGTTACACAAAAGTGATACTTCAGTCAGGAGAAAAAAAGTTTTTAACTAAAACCATAAAGGCTGAATTAGGTATTCATATTCTGTGGACCCTAATGCTACTTTTGTAAATGAATACATTGTACAAAGGCAAAATTTTTAAACACTTTGAAGCCCGTGGTATTTTCAAATGTGGGTTGTGTGTGAAACCTAGTGTTTTTGATAGTTGTTTCATAAAATCTAGTGCATTTTGGAGCTGTTAAATGGCAGCACCTTCCATAAAAGAAGATCAGATGGCTAAAGAAGATGATAGTTCAAGTCCGAGAAAAATGTACAGAATATTTTTCCACGGAATCAAATGCGACTGCCCGAGCCCTACTTTGGCTTGGGTTCCTGGCAGGAAATATTTATACATCTTGAGGTATACTCCGGCTTGGGCTTAGAAGTGTTAAATAACACATGACTGAAGCACATGTTTTCTCATTATGTACTCATTATTTCGTGACAGAAAATTTCATTCTATAATACTACTTAAATTGTTTAAGAGTTAATCTTTTATGGGAAAGTATCATGTACTATCATCTTTAAAGTTGAATGTTCTATGAAATATATTCTATAAAAAATATGGAAAACTGTGATAATTGCCTGGAAAGTTAGGTAATTTTAGTTTGATATGCTAGTATCCACTCCATAATCTAATGTGACAAGGGAAAAGAATTTTCATTCAGAAGTGACATTTTCACTTCATGAAAAATTGGTGCAGCATACTCTGTGGGAATTCTCTAGCATCTATGCACAAGCAAAGACTTGATAAAGGAAGGATCTGTATCCCTGCCCTGAGTAAAAAAACTAATCTTGAGAAATTCCTTGCATTCAATGGATACTAGTGATAATGACTATTAATTTTACTACTATCTAATCCCCAGCTTGAGTGTTTTATGCATGCAGTTCGACTGTGTGATTGCTTCTTCACCAAAGCTTTTGATTGTATCACTGTAAATACCCCATATTATGCATGATATTAATGGAATTGTGATTCTGGCTGTGTGCGATCTAAATATCCAACTGAATGAAAACTTTTATGATTCCACATAAACATCTCACAGATACAGTCATGTTTGCTGATCATATAAAATGCATATACACATTTAGCTAACTCCATGAAGTAGTGGAGTTGATCTGTGATTTGTTGGTCTTTTAAGACAGAAGGATTGTTTGCTGACCCAACTTTTCTTCTCATAAGTGGAAAATTTTGTATTCAAATTAGTATAGAAATGTTATTGGCCGTTATTGTATTTGATGGAATAACACCAGTGCATACAGAGAAAATCATTTGAGTAATTCAAGTATGTAATGTCAACTGAGAACAGTCAAAGTGTACTCTTTCCTAAAAAAAAACACAACATCAATGAATATATTCAGCTCAGCAAGAAACTATTGGCCAACCATATTATCTTAGGGCAAAATTAAAGACTCATAGAGAGTAAAGTACTTGTATTTCTTTGATGAACAGCTATCATCTTCCCTAAACCATCATATTTGGCCAGATGAGATAGAAAAGAATTTCAGATAAATATCTTTTGATACATGAGTTTTTGGTCTTTTACTTTGTCCATTCTTTCAACCCTCATCACCATTTATTCTTTTCCTTCATAACTATTGGAAATTTTCTTTATGCTAGGACTGCTGCCTGCATTTATTTTGAATCCTGCCACTGACAACAGCACCCTTGCTAACTCTTGATCTCTGGACCCTGATTATAATTTTTTCTTTCATGGAACAAACTTCAATCCCATTCTCATTGAACATATTTCCACTATTTACTTGTTCCAGCACTTGGATATCCATACTGATTTTCCTGCTTTTCATATTAAAAAATGGCTCATGGTGCCTCTTTTGTAGTTCACAGGAATCACAGAGACAGTGGTGCAGTGAGGGGGTTAGGGGGATAACCCCCCCTCCCCCCTGGAGCTCAGAGAAATTTTAAGTTAAATCCATTTTACTTAATTGCATTGATATTACTTACAGAATAGTGTAAGGATTTATAAAATATCCCTTAGAAAATCGTAAAACTCATTATTTATCCTATCATTTTTCTGGGGAGGGACCTTGCACCACCCACTTACCCAGCCATCCATACCATCAGACACCACAATGTTAGTTGCACCTATAACCCCTCCTAGCCTTAATTCCTAGCTGTGCCCCAGCACAAAGAGGCAAGACAGTGGTCTATCCATGCTCAGGGTAGGTTTAGGTTCTGGTCTTTGAAGGTATTTTTTTAAGGAATGTCAATAAATTCTTTTATTTTCTATACATTTTTGGTTGATGTTCCTTGAATTCAGTATTTATAAGACTTCATTTATATTTATTCAATGCAAGTCAATAAGCTGCTTTGACCTCGTTAGTAGATTTTCACATTCCCTGGCATTCTATTCCTTCATGTTAATTAACCTTACTAGAGTCAAGCGTGCTAGACATTTTGATTATGTTTTCTTGTCTTACATTTCACGTTTCAATGCAGCTGTAAAAGTTCTACGAGGGTTGTACCAAAAGTAAGGTTCCCATATTTTTTTAAAATAGAAAACTTCGTTAATGTTAATAATTTTCACATTACTGAAAAGCTTAAAATTTTCTTAAAGCTTTTGTATCCCTGAGTTGAAGAAGTCTCCTGCCAACCCGTTGAGGAAGCTGCTCTGCTCGGACTTCATCATCGCTCTTGAAGCATATGACACCTTAGTGTTTTGTTTCGGGGGTGTAATGGAACACTCATGTTTCATCTCCCGTGACGATAGAATCTAACAACTGCTTGTTGCCTCCCCCCTCACATTGTTGAAGAAATTTGCAAGCACAGTCAAGTCGTTGCTCCTTGTGTCCATCAGTCAGCATCCGGGGGACCCAGCAACTTCACATATTGCGATAACCCAACATTTCTGTTAAAGTTCTTTCAATTGTGCAACGGGAAGTTTCCACTCCATTCTTCATTGTGAACTTCCGTGCGACCCTCAGCAAAAGACCTACCTAAAAATGTCACCATTTGCAGGCGTGCTGAACGGATATGCACTTTTCACCATAAACTTCAGTTAGTTGCCGATGAATCTCCAATGGCAGTAACTTCCTTGCGTGGAAAAATGGGATCACTACTAGAACCTAACACTTTGCGGGAACGGGGATCAACCCTTCCATTGTTGATGGTTGCGAAGCCAATAATGAGCGACATAGTGAATTGCGGACAGGCGGACTCAAGAGTAGGGGAACCACTGCGCACGGCACTGTTGTGGGATTTAGCCTAGCACCTTCCCTCAACATTGTAGCTCATTGGGAACCTTACTTTTGGTACAACCCTCGTACTAAGCTACAGCACTTAAAATTACAATAAACACATTTTAGGCCACAAAATCAACGTTGAACAAGTAAAAAAAAATTATGCAAAATGAATTTCGAATAAAAAATATTTTGAATTTCAAATAATAGAAATGAAATTCCAGATTTGAGCAAAACTTCATGAATAATTCATGTGTTATTCTAGGGACTAATTATTCACGCATGCATAATTCCCAGTTTTACTGGTCACCTGACACTCTGTCTAATCAACTATCCTACCTGACCCAATCAAAACCTTTCATTCCTCTTGTATCTGATACTTTCTCTTAAATATTATGTCCAGGAGACTTTTAGATTGTTTCACCTTAGTAGTGGTCCAGAAGAATATTTAAATGCTGATTCTTTGTCAATGTAAGCAGTTTTACCTGAGAAAGGCAGAAGAGGAAAAGAAGATTTAATTACTAGCTCACGGCAAGGACATGAAGATATTTTTTAGTCTAACTCATAAGTCTGATTTCCTTTCCGATTATAAGCAGGAGAGTTCAAGTTAGAAAATAGATGGAGAGAATCTTCAACAGTATTCTTTCTCGAGCTACCTTTGGTGCTGTCTATTTCTTAATTTTTCCCAGCAGCTTTTTCATATCATTCAACTATCTTTTCTAAATTAAGTTCCCAATCCCATTTCTTGTAGTCAAGACTTCTATTTGAAGTGCAGAATATTTTGTAGTTAGTGTGATGGAGTTTCAGTGTATTTGTTAATAAGAAGTTTTGTTACAAGATTCTGTAATGACTTCAGGGTGAAATGAAAGAGTTGACAAATCATGGACACATTCATGCAGTCAACTGCTAACACCAGTGCCCTACACAGTTAAAACATAATATATACATGCCTTTTCCTGAGGCATGAATGAAATATAATCAATAAACGACCATAGGCCACATGTAAATGCATGGTTGTGTCAATAGAAGTTCAATGTGATCACTTAAAATATTTTAACTCTTGGTATGCACCTGTGTAGTCATTTCTTGTTTCTGTATGATATCCAGCTTTCTGCAATAAAGCCATTCTGTTAAGATGCATGTCAATCATATCTTTCAATTTTCATTGAATTGGAAATATCATGTTGGTGTAATGCATTTGCATCATAAAAGTAAATATTCTGAAGTAATTTTTTAAAAAGTCCTGTTGAACCCTCAGCTTTACCAGATGTCTCTTGTTGAATAAATCTCATTAGTAGGGTGTGTAAAGCCACAGTAATGCCCAAAAAAATAATTTAGCACTTTTTTGTTAAAAGTAGTGGTCAATATTTTACATGCTTTGTAGATCATGTCCTTTTGATCTATCTTTTTGGGATTTATGTGGAGTAATATTTATTATTTTTACATTTTCAAGTAGTAGAGAGCAGGAGCCGCTGAAGACCATCAACAGCAACAAATATAGTGTTCATGATGAAGAGATGCAAAGGACAGAAGCGCCCCTCATTCCAACAGAAAAGTAAGTTGTGTTCCATACTATTACATCATGCAATTATATTTGCAAATACGTACATATTTAAAAAAACAGGAGATTTGTTAAGGCCGTTTTACACTGTACACGGAATTGCGCAATCTGACATACGTGCGAAGGCGCAATAAAAATTGCGTCCTGTGAAGCGGTGAATTGCTAGAACACATGCGAGAATGCGTGGATGCGAGACGGCAAAATAGCCCCTGTTCTAATTTCGTTCATGCATTCACGCAATTCCACGCCATTTTAGAAATGAATGTAGCTCTAACCTGCGCAATTCCGTGTACCGTGTAAAACAGCCTTTACAGCAGGAGATTGTTCTAATCTACAGTTTGTGAATCTCTACATCTTAACCTACATCATTTACTTCATCTTTTTTTTTCTGAAACCCCAATTCCATGTATTCCTCTCTTCCTCCTCAGAGTCATTACATCTGCAGATAGGCGGATCTGGGGGGGGGGGGCACTTGCCCCCCCAGACCCTTAAAAAATATGCAAGATTTTTAATATGGTCCCATTATCATTGCGCTCGTTTTGTATTATGAGGTATCCTTGTGCCCTCCCCAGAAAAAAATCCTGGATACGGCCTTGCTTTGCTTGAGCCTTCACCCTCCCCCCCCCACAGGAAGAAATCCTGGATCTGCCCCTGCATCTGCATCTTTCTTGTGTTCAATGAGTCCTACATCATGAATCGTTACAATCAAGTTGATCTGAATCTCAAATCCAATTCACTATTTTGCATAATGGGTGAACCATGGGTGAATTTTTATCTCTAATCCTTGAATTTGATCAAACTTAAAATCTTTTACTATGTAAGGTTAGACCAAATCTTTGACTCCTGTCTTTCGAAAACACTCTGGACTCCCTGAATGCATGCATCCATACATTGCGTATGTATTATACGTGCTGCATACTTTCAGGATGATAATACCTTATGAATGAACCTTTTGACCGAAGACAGTGGACTTCCACAGTTCCATAGGCCATGACAGGCCTGAAATTTGATTTTTCCTGTACATGAAGAATTTACATCCCTTTCGGCAAAATAATCATTCAGACCACTGTGTATTAAGTTGAATATTTTTGCTCATGCTGGACAGACTTTCAAATTTTTGCTGTGTCTAGTTCTAGCGGCTACTATGAATTGGAAAACCCTCATGGAAATTTTTGGGGAATAACCTTAGACCAGTCAGCAGTGAGCCTTCATGGAGTAACCCAAAAATACACTAAAACATGATACAATTTTCTTTTCGTTAAAAATTGTTTTACCTTCACTAAGGGCTTTTAGGGCTTAAATTAGGATACTGTAAGACCTCGTAGTGGGTGGTGGGCTTCTCATAGAAGGGAAGGGAACGTTATATCATAGCACCAATTGCTTTACATATCACTATATTCGTATCAAACACAATACATGTTGATTGTCAATAGGTTGGACATTCACTGATCCCTTTCATGGCATCGTACCCCTTCTCTCCCTTACAGTCTGCGAGAAATCTTTCTCCCCATTGGCTTGCATGACCTCGTGTGCTCGCATCCAAAGTACTTTTCTGCTTACTTATACATGCATGCCAAAGTACTTTTGGGCATGCGAGCACTTAAGGTGGCCTGCAGGAAGTACTGTGTGTGTGGGGAGGTTTAGGTTTGCTTAGTGTGTTGGATAAGGAGTAATGGTGTGACAGAAGGAACATGTCGGCCACCTCTTACAGTACTCAAATTTATTTTGCCTTAGTGTAATTTTTGTCCATGAAGTAACTTGCTAGTTGTTTATAAAAGTAATTTTAAAATTCATCTTCAATTCATAGTGGTTTTTACTGAGGTAATCAATAAGAATGGACCTGTTTCAAAAGTCTTTAAAACAATTCTGTATTCAATCTCTATCTTAGCACTTGGCTGTATGTTGTTTCAACTTCTATATTTCCTAGGTTACTCCTTTATTTATCTCAGCTTTTGAATTATTTTGCATTTATGCATTGGTGTTGCATAGGTTGACATCATAATGGAATTAATTCTTTTTAAAAGAACCAAAATTATCGCATGAATTCATAAGATGGTAGGGAAGCTAATAAGTTCTTTGTAATACAAGCTTTTTAATTAAAGCAGAAATTTTTTTATTGAGAAATAAGTATGAGAGGGGTAAACATATGCAATATGGAGAGTGTATTGGGTAATTCTTAATCAAAGGTGTGATGAAAAGTAAAACAAACAATATCATTTACATTTATGTAAAACGATCATAGGAGCACCTCTGAAATATCTTTGCTTTGGGTGTAACTCCGTAAAACCATGAACTTATATATTGAGGCCTGAAACACATAACAGCTAACACATTTACCTGCTCAGCAACAGGTACTTTCGCATACTTCCATTTCACAAAGATAATTCCTAGTGTCAGAAGAGGCTTCCCAACAGATTTATTCATTCAGTCCAACAAGCCTAATATTTCACCACTTCTCTATTCTTTTTAGTACCACTAAATTAATAATTTGATAGCATATAGAAACATTTGACTGATATCATTTCAAAATTCTTTTGCCTTTCAGTGTGAAGAGGGATACAGCCGTAGATTTTGACTTCAAGAATGCCACTTCAAGGACAACTTTTGTCAAAAATTCAGCTGTGTGAATTCAAAAACTAAAGTGAATCTGTGAAAAGTGCCAGAGATGTTTTCCCTTCTAAAGACTGCAAAGCTTTCTCGAAAGGTTAACACTTCCAGGTTTTCACTGAAAACCTTGGTGAGCAATTCAGGAAGAAGATTTAAACTAATTAAGCTATGTTTTGCTTTTGGTGGCATAATCCAAGACTTGACATGCATAATGTGTGTACAGAAGTCAGCATTCCAGCAGCTTGATTTTTTAAAAAAGTTGCAGATATGGATTCTAGGAAAGAAGCCTGGTTTGTAGTTGTAACCAAAGATGCGAGGGCGTCTACTGAAGTAGAGTGAGAAATGCTTGAATTGGATGCCTCATACATATATTATGCAAAAACTGTTGAATTGGAAAAAATCAGCAGTGCATTCATTATGTTGTGATTTATTGAAGTATTATATAAGGTAATTGTTAGACGTAGGAATATTATTGTATTATAATTGTGAAATCAAAGGTCATACTCATGTAGTTCTTGAACAAAGGAGAAGGGAATGGCTTTACCATGGTTAGTATTCATGCCCAATTACAAGAAGCCTCTCTAATAGTTTCTCACATTCTCAAGGGAGTCGAGTTTTTGAATTCTGGAGGAGAATCGACAACTCCAGATAATAAGTTATGTATTTAGATACCTAATCTTTCATAAAAAAAATCAGCCAATTTGTTCTCTGCTAATGAATATACTTTTCTTCTCTTAAGGTTCACTGTTAGGAAACATCTTCTCAATGCAAAAGTGTAAGAAACTTTACAAATATTCTTCCATCCTAAATCCCATTCATGAAACTTAACAATAAGCCCTTCTCAAGTTAATCATGTGATTTCTTCCACAAATATATATGTAAGTAAACTCAATCCAGAGGGATGTGCAAAGTAATACAAATTGCATATGCTAACTTTACATTAAAAAGCTATGTGTACGCCACCATTAACAAGAAGCCAACAAAAGCAGCCAAACAGTGCATGCCGAATACATATTGAGGCAATACTGTTTGATATTCTAGTCTTCACATCTCAAGAGTCAAAAAAAATGTTGCTCATTTAAGCAGTTAGGTTACGTTAATTTACAATTTATAATGACTGCACTTAAACCCTTAGAGCCAATCAAAATAACTTATTCAGTATCCAAAGCACAGTCACAATGACTTTCACTATCAACAGACTTAATTCCCGAATTTTGTAGTATGTCCGGAATGGGTGTATGTATATATACCTACGCCAAATTACCAATGAGTATCTTTCACAGTTAATCTTCAGTCAAATATGTTGATCTTTCATCGAATGTTGCTCTGACCTCATATAGAGAAAATTGATAAGAGGGAGGAAACAAATTAATATGTAGTTGATACAAAATTTAACCAACAAATTCATCATTTGAATGATTGAAATTTTCAAAGTTCAGCACACATTTTGCTACTGATACTAAAAAATACTGTTTTTCTCTCTTTGGTATCACACATAATTTGGTAACACTCTTTTTGTATGAATGCATGTATGTATAGGTTAAATTTAATGCAAATCTTTAACTCCAAAGCAATTTTTTTATATTATTTTGAAGTATAAACAAGTACATAAGTGTGGTTTAAAAAGTTGTAGATAGTATTTTATAGCCTTGAACATTTGTGTATGGAAAAAATGTTCAGATCAAAACCAAAATTTAAAGGCATTTACAATAGTTTTATTTTCCTATCGATACTGTTTGCTATTTCTGATTAATATGAGATCCTGATAGTGCAGAGGAAAAATATTACCCCTCCAAAGTCAATCTTCTAAATGATGGGGCCAACATATGTACCCTATTTGAGTGAGTGAAATCATAACCCATATGTTTCTTTCAGTTAAGTTAAATTCAAATAAGTGGGCAACGAAAGTAAAAGTGTGATGACAATAAAGGCAGTTTATCCTGAAATGAAGTTTCACATTGGCGCTAGTAGTTTAACTTCTTTGGTATTGGCTGAGAAAGAGCTTTTTGTCTTGAAGAAAATTGTCAGATCCTTTAGAATTCTCTCAAACCATTTAATATATGTGACTCCTATAACATTAAAATCTATTCAAAGTTTATTTTTCTTTCGCGAAATTGAATGCAACTTTCATTTGAGAAAATGAAAACATTTGGAATGAGCACTCTCCAATTTTTTGGCATTGTTTTCATAATTATGGATTACATGACAGATATTTTAAATGAACCACAAAGATTTAAAAATTTTCTTTATGCTTGCTTGTGTGAATGCCAAATGATTGGTTTCTGCTTACATTGATCATGGTGGTTTCAAAATAGATTTGTGCCAAGTGAAGACAAATGAGTTGCATCGAACAAAAATGACTGGGAATTACAAATATTAATCCATTTATGAATCTCTGAACAATTTTGTTTTCATAAATGTGTCACATGAATGTAGGTACTTAAGACAGTTGTACATGAACAAGCTTTTATTGTTGAAAGATGTTATGTCATTTTAGGTGTGTTAGATTTGGATGTTAATTTTTTAGAGGAAAGCAGGGAATTATGGTACTTAAATTGTAATTCATACCATGCTTATTTTTAGTGAGATAAGTTTAGAGATCCTTATTCATGTATAGAAGCCTCTCTCTTCTAATTTTCGGACAATTATTAGATTTGTTAAGAAGGATTAGATTTATTTCTTTCATTTCTCAAGGGAACATTGGTAGGAGAAAATAAAAAATATGATATTAAAAGTCTTCAGATACGGCTTTGCGTGTTTAGCCATTACACGGTATTTTCAATGCTAGAAGTTTGTGTACTTAGAGGATATAAAAATACCATACTACGCTTAGAGAGGGCTTTGACTAAAATCTTGTGTAAACTCCAGCGTATATTTGCCATACCACGTGGTAATGGTGCTAAAATTATGGGATGGAAATTAGCTAATTGCTTTGGAGAAACTTAAATATACATGAAAAATAAATTTTTTCATCTGCATGGAGCTCACTCCTGGGCCCTACTTGTTAAGGTTTTATATCCTGATCAGACAAAGACACTCTGCTTAAAAAGTATTTTGTACAAAAATTCAACTCTCTATTCAAATGTTTTTATAACTATAGCTAATGGCAATTTCTAAGATTATTGAGCAAGGTAGTTCTTTAGAAAACAACTTTAGTGTAAAACATGAATGAATTTTGTAAGTAAAATGTGACTCGTGTTAGAATAATTCTTTTTTAATTTGCTGTTAAAATTGACTACGATACATATAATTCCATTGTCATCTCAAGTTTAATTGCCCCTTCTCTTAGACATGTGAATATGCTGATGTGAGAAATATGAGTATGGCTTCAGAGAATTATGTATCTACTTTTTCAGACAACTGATAGAAAAACGGATATTACTGTTTTGGTCACTTTCTCCACGAGCCTTTAGTAGCCTTTTTTGGGTTCCAATGGGTGAAAATGCCAAAATCTAGTCCACAGTCATAGTTTCTGCTTGGGCTGAGGAGATCAGTTGCATTTTACATACTTATAATCAAATAATTGCATGGGAAAAATTAAAAATTTGACAAATATGTTAATGTGAATATTTGTTAGACATTTCGGTTTATATTTCTTTAATTAAGGTTTTGTCAATAATTTTAATAAAAGGTGCCACCAACAATTAAGGCTCAGGGAATTTTTCCAGTTTAAGTTTAACACATAGGTACGTTCTTGTAAAAAAATCCATCATTACCTTTACAGATAATATCCCAGCCATATCTAATTGGCTACAAAAGTTAATATTAATGAATGATCCTGGAAAAATTTGTAAGAAACAGCACACATGTCTAACAACCAACGATTTCTTTTAGAGGAAGATGCCATTTCAAAAGTTCGTAAAAATATTTTCATGGGATTTATAATTCAATACTTACTTAATGATTAATATAACAAGCATGAGAAATAATTGTTGGTTGGCACCAATTCCAGGTTATTGTCAAAAACTTATGTGGTGGGTAATTGTGAATTATTCACTGGTCTAGATAGAGGGAGTTTATCATTGGAATCGTTAATCAATGGCTAATGTATTTGTGATTATGGAATATTTGAAAGACGGTTAGGGGAGGAATTAGCAGTATATTTTTAAGTAAATATGTAGTAATGTTTCATGCTCAGAGATGAAAATTAACCTCTTGAAATTAATTCAGTGTATGATTTTTTCCCATGAGATTAACCGCTTTTCAAGTGATTCGGGGATAAATGGGAACATGGGTTGCCAGTGAAAAATTTCACACACTATATGTGCTTAATTTGGGCCCTCTTCAAAAGTGATAAATTTTATTGTTTACCATAGTTTTTTAGTTCTCTTTAATTTTATGCTTGACTGTCTGTAATGTGCTTTGTGATTTTAAATTTTAGTCAGAGTGTACCTTTACCTGTTAACTGTGTTTTTATGTGAGCATTAAGGGCAAAGCATTGTAATTCCCTAAGTTGCAACAAATATAATATTTTGTACAAGTGAATCCATATTTTATTTTCCTTATAATCAGAGTTGATTGATTTAAATCACTTTGATTTAAATCACTATTTAAATCACTTGATTTTTATTTTAAAAATCAGGTGATTTAAATCATAATGTGATCTATATGTTTGATTTTTAAAGAGTCAAGAAAAGGAAGCTGTAAGTGTATGTATACCTAATTTTGATTTTTATTTCTTAATTAATACAATGAATCGACAGTCATCAGCACAATGGTGGCTCTTAAATAGAAATTATACTGTAGGAATACTTTTGGCTTTGGCTAGAATACTAGTGTATCCATTGAAAAAAAATTGTTTTCTGATGACTTCTAAGCGTAGGTACCATACAAAGTTGCAATTACAGAATTTTTATAAACTTTGTATGCTTTAGAACCGCATAATATAGCACATTGGATACTTCCAATGGCAATTTTATATTATGCTGGTGTAATTTTTAATTTGATACCATTGGCATTTCCATAGTTCTCTCCCCTGATTGACTAAATGTTGTATTAAGTTTAGAGTATGTTGCCTCTTATTTTTTCTGCAAACGATCATTCTCCAATATGCTGCCCAAATAGTTAGTTTTGCAAATAACTGATTTTTTGATGAATGGAGAATCATAAAAATCTCATTTAAATCAATAAAATCCGATTTAAATCAAAAAAATTAACAAAAATGATTTTTTTGAAAAAAATCATTATTTATATCAACCCTGCTTATAATGCATGAAGAGGTATCTTCGTCAAAATACAATAAAATGCATTTATCAGGTTCGCTACCTCGAATGAGACAAGATGAAGATTCTTTGTAGCGAAGGAAAATAAAATCAGCTCTCCTATTGAAATGCGATTCAAAATGAAATTTTCAGAGATACATGGGGTTTTTTCCTCAGTCGACCATAATTTTGGTGAGAAAGTACTATCAAAACATTTATGCTACTCAAAAATCGACAATCCTGAAATATAACATCATTCGCATTTATGGAGACCCTTCTATTCCGATACTAGACTCAAGAAAGAGTGCGTAAGGGCAAAGGCATAGCAAGGGGGAGGTCTGAGGAGGTCCGGACCCCCCCACCCCTCCCCCCCAAAATATAAAAACACAATTACTTTCCTTCATAAAATAAAACAAAATATTGAAAAATCATGAATTTGCAAAATATTTCTTTGAGAAATGATTTTCTTTTTTCAATAATGAAAATTGTCAAAATTAGTTCAAAACTCACTACTTACGTTAGTACCCTGTTTTTCAAAAATTTCCTTCCCTGGTTTTGGACCCCTGAACGTAATTCCTGGCTACCCCACTGCATAAGGGGCTATATCGCCATTATACTGCAGTATTGTTGTGCTACAGGTTGCATAAATCTAGGGTTTTTACAGGTTCTTTCTACCGATATTATCTTGACAATAAATAAAAAGAAAATGACAAAAGATTCAACAGAAATACACCTCACTGATAACACCTTACACCATTAGCATGGATGCTCCCCAATCATTTATCTAAACCTATCGTCACGAGGAAATTGCTGCCATGCCACCTGAGGGCAGCTTAAGATATATTGCGAGGGACATACTCTGTTGCATTGGCACAGCCGACCTACTGTCTGCTGGGGTGATCGGCACCTACTATCAGGGTATAAAAACTCCACGAATCCCTTGATTAGTACCACTCAATCAGGGCCTTAGATTCAACCAGATCGATTCGCCTGTGTCCATTACTCAGTGCAGACCGACGACCGACTGGTAAGACCAAGTATCCCCTCAGGATCGGCTCACCCGAGTCACCGCAACCCAGCGCAGACTGACAGCAGACCAGTGCTCTAGTCAGTGTCTCCTCCTTCATTCATTAGCTCGCCTGTATCACCGCTACCCAGCGTAGACCGACGGCCATCCTGACCGACCCAGCCCTCACGGCTGACATTGTAAGTGTGCCAGAATCTTGTGTAATATTTCCCGTACTCTTGATTGTTTTGTAAGAGGCGGCTGTCGTCTTCCTTACCTCATTTCCTTTCCCATCCAAACTCAGCGATAACTCCTTTCCTTTCGGCTCCCAAGATTCCCTCACCACCAACTACGCATACAAAAGAAGAACAGAAAACGCTTAACGGAGGGAGACGACAGCTCGCGGGGCAGTCGTTGTGTGTATTAAAACAAAGGAAGAATAAAGTGTGCTTTCTCCGACATGTGACTTCTCCCTTCTTCTGTGTGACTTTCCTTATACTCCCGCGGATGACGAGGACGAGAGCGCCTGGCAACTTACAGTTTTACTAAATCAATTAAAAATAACACCAACCGCTTCTTCCTCATTGAACCCTCCTATGTCCAGTGCGACATATTGGTGTAATACGCATACATGTATTACAAACTTAACCTTATAAGGTATATCCACATAGTCATGCGTGATGGTTGTGGAATTCCTAAAGATAATGGCAGCCATGCATATGGCATGTAGCCTACATAACAGCAGGAAAAGTTGTCAGTTACCAACAAGCTCCTTAAAAATCCATTAGCAACATTGCAAATGATTTTAGTGCCATGAACAAGCATTCCTTATGCACATCCTTCATAACCTTTAGATATCTTATCAAGGTAAATTAGACGTAAAAGACGTAAACAGTTCAAAATTCCACACTCTTAATGAAATACGCAAGAAAATATTTCAATAATCACTTGAAGGTTACATTAAAATATTGTTGTAATACTCTTTTATTTGAAGATAATAAGATGATACTTTGGGCAATTCCTCTAAAAAATCATAAACTATAGAATAAAATAAGAATTCAGCCAAATGACACCGACTCACCAGAATTAACGATCAAATAATCCAATACTCTGAGAACTGCATTTCCAGGTGCTGGCTGGCTGCTGGGTTTGTTGGGAGCATTGCTATTTATGCATAGGAATCGTAAGTAACGTTTTCAGGAAGGTGCAAACTGAATAGAGAAAAGTATTTCATACCTACACATAGCTACAAGTTTTAACAAATGCCTGAAGGAATAACGAGTAAAACTAATTCACGTTAACCCGCCCAAAATTTCATATTGAGGCACGATCACGTGACATCGCGAATCCGAAACGAAGTCGATCGGCTTCGAATGTTTCGATTCAATGAAATCGTAGATTATTGTGATAGATCGATTTATATTCCCGCCGGTGCCGCCAGGGAAGTGTTTGTAAACACTTCGTTGGTTCTCAAAAATATTTTTGAGATTTAACTATTACTTGGAGTCAGAGCGGTGATAATAGTGGTTACATAACCGGCATAGAGAGCATTCAGGTAATTACCTCGTACATTTGTAATTTATCGTGTTGGACGAACTTATCATTCAAAATCCGATTGGGAATATGTGGGACATAATTGGCCTGACCTCGTTCTAAGAGCTCATGTTTGGAATTGGAAAAGTGGTGGTTTTAGCCGTAACTCTTTATGATGCAACACCATTTTCTGTTGAGTCAATGCGCTTCAGTTTCATTGAACATTTCGACGAATCTTGTTGATGTGCATGTATGATATATTTCGTATTGCATTTCGGGAATTAAAATGATGATTTGTTTTTCATTTAAATGAATATGGATTCACATGTCTAATCATATTTTTATTAAGTTAATTTTATAATATATTTATATAGAATTAAATCATGGCGAAACCACCACCGGCCAAGAAGTCCAAGATAGAACATTTTTTAAGCGGCGGATCTAGTTCTAGCACCTATGAGCCGGAAGAAAATATTTGGAAGAAGTTGGAAAAGGATCGGGCGCAGGTATTGTGTTCTTATTTTTACATAGTTTTCAGTGGTAAACGACACATAAAACTTGAATGTTACTCAATGATTTGCTGCAAACTAAATTATTATTTACCACAGGTAGCGTCTTCAATAACTGACTTTAAATTTAATAAGAAACGCGTGAAAGTACTGACAAAAGTTGGTGATGTGCCGGACAATTCTCAAGGAATCGTTTATTGGATGTCAAGAGACATGAGGGTCCAAGGTTAGTAATTTAGGGTTAATAATTAGCAAACGGTTTTAAGAAGTATGCCCAAAAGTTTTTTTTCGCTAAAATCCTTGAAATTTTTTCTTCTAGATAATTGGGCAATGCTATTTGCCCAAAAGCTGGCATTGAAAAATAAAGTTGGTCTCCATGTCTGCTTCTGCCTTGTTCCAAAATTCCTTGAGGCCACTATTCGTCACTACAAGTTTCTCCTTGGAGGTAAGTAATTATCTATAGCCTTATTTGGTCGTCTCACTGCTACCCTTCGAAAGTGCTTAGATGTCAAGAGGTTTCTGAAATTTTTTATTTAGAAAGTGAAGAGATTTTGTTAACCTCAATGAAAACCTTAAGAGGTTTTCAGCAGGATTTTTAGAGGTTTCATGATAGTAAAATCACATAGTATTTGAACTAGGGTCTCTGAAAAGGAAATTTCTCCTGGCAATCGCAGGGGTTTTCTTTCTGACCAGTGACGCAGCATTCTAAAATGTTGCTCGAGACCTTTATAGGCACTTTCATTAATTTTTATGATTTTGAGTGGTCATGCAGGTATGAGTGGTGAGGAAAGGCTTCAAGAATACTTAGGGCGTACTCAGATATTATTAGGTGATGCTGAAAAACCTTTCCTAAACATTTTAGAGTTATTGCATTTTTTGCCGTTTTCCTCCGGTAAAAAAGGTCAACAAAAATTGCAAATTCAGTATTACCTGAAGTAGAACAGGTAATATTTAACCTCTATATCTGTGTAATGCTATGAAGTAAATTTATCCTGCAGTAACCTCCTTCAAGTGCATACTGCAATACTATAGCCCTGAGGGTGTCTAGCGATCAGAAAAATCAGGTATTGTTGATGAATTTTTAGTCCCAGGAATTATGCATGAATTTTTGCTCCAACTGGGAATTTCAAATTGTTTTATTTCAAAATTATTTCACATAAAATTTTGTCAATTAAACACCAATTTTCTGACCTAAAATGTGTTAGTCGTAATTTTAATTACAGTAAATATCTTAGTGGAATTTTTACAGCTGCATCGAAAAGTGGAATGTCAGACAAGACAACAGAATCAAAATGTCTAGCACTCATGACTCAAGTAAAATTCTAAAACACGAAGAATAGATTGACAGGTGACGTCAACATCTACTGATGAGGTTAAAGCAGTGCGGTGGATTGCATTAAATAATTTTTTTAAATTTTGCTTCTGAGAGGATCATTATGTAAGAGTTTAAAGAAAAGGTTAGTGAAGGGTTTGATCTGGAGTGTAGCTCTCCACAGTGCGGAAACGTGGACATTGAGGAAAGAAGATGAGAGAAGATTGGAGGCATTCAAGATTTGGGTATGAAGAAGAATGGAGAAGGTGAAATTGATGGAATGGAAAAGGAACGACGAAGTGCTGGATGTGGTTGGCGAGGAGAGGAGAGGTTTTTAGATGAGATACGGAGGAGACAGAAGTTATGGGTGGGGGGAGTACTTAGCGGGGAGGGGATGTTGAAAATGGTGTTAGAGGGTAGAATGTTGGGTAAACGAGGGAGGGGAAGGAAAAGAAAAGGATTTTTAGATAGATTGAAAGGGAGTAGTCCTAACAGTGAATTGAAGAAGCCAGTGCTGGAAAAGTATTCAAGTAATTTTGGATTTTTTTAAATTCTCGTCTATCGTAGTAATCATGTATGATTATCCTGGAATCAACTCCCGTGGAATTTTGTATAATTTCCCTGGAAAACTGGGAATTATGTATGAATTGTTCAGCTTTGATTGACTGGGCACCCTTGCCCTACAAAGTGATTCACATCTCTACAGACCTCCCTCCCCTGTAGTTGACTAATTATTTTACAGAGCAGGTAATCTACCAGAATGGTTTATGTGCATGGAGAAGGAGACTCCAGAATTCCTTATCATGTTAAACATTAAAGTTTTCTCTGTGCTCAAGTTAATAGCCATGTATGTACCTTTACATTAAGCCTCATATTCTTAGTTCTTGAAGATTAAAAAAAAAGTGTTACTTTTGCATTTCATGTGGCTAAACTTAAGCTGTAATGCTTTTACTAAATAAATCTAGTATCTAAAAGCCTTCCATTGTCACACTGGATTCCTCCATTACATTTAAATCATCTAAAATTCTTGAGTTAAGCAAGGCAATAATTTGTCGGCTTTTACAGTTTGTTCCTCGTAGGACAAATATTCCCATCAGTGAGACTGTTTCTGAACATTGTCACTTCTAAGTCCAATGGACAGCAGAAGGGTATTTTTAAGAGAAAATTCTTATTTTCCGACTTGATATTACCTCTCATCTTGAGGAATATGACTTTTTTAAGAATCTGTTTTCCACTGAGAATGTATTTCAATTTTTTCTCTAATCCTTGTTGTTTTTATCATCAAACTGAGATTTTTTCTTGTATTGCATGAGCGATAAAAACATGCATATTTTCGCCCCTTGAAGAATGAATTCATGCAAAGGTCATGAATGCTTGGAATCATGGATGTATTTTTGCACCTTTATTTTTCTTCTAGGGTTGCGTGAAGTGGAAACAGAATTGAAAGCTCTGGATATTCAGTTTCATCTTCTCCTGGGAGAGGCTGCGTCTGTGTTGCCTAATTTTGTAAAGAAGCATTCAATTGGAGCTGTCGTGTGTGATTTCAGTCCACTTAGAGTTCCTAAGTCATGGGTTGAAGCAGTCAAAAAGTGTCTTCCATCAGACGTGCCTCTTTGTCAGGTAAGCTATTCATTTGTCCACTCTTGTGTACATTTTTTTATTAATTAATCAAATGATATGGTTACCTTTTTTAATACTCTAAATATCACCTGTTCTACTTACGGTAAAACTGCATGTGCAATTTTTCTTTACGATCAGTAGGTGTTCATATTCTTTTCTTTGAATTCTGTAGGTTGATGCTCATAATATTGTGCCTGTCTGGGAAGCTTCTAATAAACTGGAATATGCTGCAAGAACTATTAGAGGGAAGATCACGAAACAGCTGCCTGATTATTTAACTCAGTTTCCACCCGTGATAAAACATCCAGTTCCTGTTAAAGTAAAAGCAGAGGTAAGAATTCATTCACAGTAAATAATTATAAATGAACTATGCCGTTAAGCTTAGTTATAATAGGATGATTGGTGATGTTTAGTTTAGATCCAAGTTTTAGTATTAACTGGACAGAAATGGAAGTGTGAAAATTTCATACTATTTAGTCGTGCTAAAATTTTTGCTTATCAATGAATGATCATGCTGTGCCAAACTTCCTCTATTCAACTGATCCATCACTATCCATATTCATTCTTGCAATTTTTCTCTCTCATTGCTTTAACCCTAAGGTTTGTTGGGATTGGTGAAGGTAGATCTCCCCCAGCCTAAGCTAGAGGCTTTGGAAATTTCATCCACTCAGACACGCTTGTGAATTCCACTCATTCAGTCCAGCTAAGTCTTGGATGAACTCGACTCTAGACTCACCTATCCAAAACAACCTGTGGGTTAAATCACTGAGTATGTATACAAATGAATGGCCTCCATATATGTGCAGGGTCCGCCAATGAAACAGGATTATTAAATAAAGTAATTGGTTGTTGAAAAAAAGCTGTTTTAATTTTTTCTTTATAGTTAACTGAATTTACATAAACAGCCATTTGAATAAAAAAACGAGAAAAATTATTTTCTTAGCAATAAGTCCATTAAATGTTCACCATCGCAGATAAGGCATTCTTGCTGCCTGGCCTGGAAATTTTGCATAACCTCTTGTAGTATGTGGATGGGTATTGCCGCTATCTTGTCTGCAACTCTTTATTTGAGAACTTGGATGGTTCTGTGTGGATCGGTTTGGAAAACCTTCTGAACAGACTGGTCATGCAGAATTTTAAAATGACGGAAAACTTGTCTCGTTTGCACAAAGTTTCCACCATTCTGATAAAATGGTTTGCACGTTAAGCCGCAATGCTCGCCAGCACAACGATTCATCGCAACTTAAAGGCAGACTGTGCAATAGGGTAGTTTCCTTCATCAGAGAAAGCGAAAGGCATTGATTTAGATTCGTTACCCACCATCAGTGTATTTATAATGTACAAACTACATATTTGGTTTTAGAAATCCCAGTTTAGATGAATGTAAATGGTCAATTTTAACCTCATTTGAAAAAGGCCAGATTGGCGGCCATGCAATGCCACTCCATGTGACGTCACAGGGACCCAGACGCAATATGAGTAGTCGGGAGTTATGCATCGTCTGAGATTTGCAATGCATGCATGAGGCACAGATCTCAGGGAAACAAACATCTCTTAATAATCACCTTTTAAAATTGCCTAAGGTTGGAAAGTTTCCTTTGTTTGATAGGACATTAATAATCCTTATTTAAGCCAAGCGCTATCTGCTTGCAGCCTGCATCGTGGCAGTGCTTATAGCCTTGCACCTGTGCCTCGCACCAAAGTGGCCTCACATAGCGGCAGGGGGAACCAGAATGACATCACACGGTCTTTTCCAGCATCCTTACTTAGCCATCGCGTTTTTCCCATGCTTGAAAATTTTCTATTTTTATTAAATCGCAAAAAATAGATATCGTCATTTAAAAATCTATAAACGTGAATTATGTACTCCAGGAGTAATAATCTTTTGATTTAGTCTATAAAAAAAAATAGGAAACTACCCTATTGGTAACGCATCAGTATCATTTCTCCCCACTACTTCCCCCCTCCCCCCACTACTTCCCAACTCTGTCCCAAGACCACCTACAATCATCTGTTTTCACTGGTGGACCCTGTATACCTGCCTGTGAGTTTATGACGTAAATACATTTTCTGATTTCATGATTTCTGGTGACCAGCCAGTGGACTGGGATGAAGCAGAGAAGTCTCTGGAGGTCGACAGGAGTGTGGACGAAGTCAAGTGGGCCAAACCAGGCACTCGTGCGGGTCTTGAAATGCTTCAGTCATTCATTTCCAAAAGACTGAAAGTCTTTGGCAGTAAAAGGAATGATCCCACTGTTAATGCCCTGAGTAATCTCTCTCCATGGTTCCACTTTGGTAAGGACAATGCATCGAGTCGAAAAATTAATTTCTCAGTCAGATACTAATGGTCATTCAATTTTTAAAATGATATTCCCCTTGACACCAAAAGTGACCTAATAGCCCAGAAAACTATCGTTATAGGTCATTGAAATGCATTCTTAAACCTTCTTTTAAGCTTCATTCATGCTGTTTGCCTTTGTGAATTTTAAGAGCTAATTAATCTCAAAGTGTGTGAGTAATTTATGTGTTTTGTTCTCATTTTCTAATTGTTTTGAATCGTGTATCGTACATGTATGAGTCAATTTCTTGTTGTACGTTTTTCTTCCTGTGTTAAGTTGCCTTTGCTTATCTTAAAACTCAAGGTTGTAGTGATGTGGGGAACACATTTTAGAAGTATTTGTGGTAGAGCCCTGAAGGAGCTAGGATTCGTCAAGTATGTTAAGGGAATATTTTTGGATGAATAAATAAAAGAGAGGTGGTACTTCGCTCTTGTCCGGCAACACTATGAAAACTTAGACTTAATAAAATACAAAGGAAAGATGTGCAATTTGTCAAATTCTGCTCTAGGCGTACTGAAAGCATTATGCAGATGTTAAAGGAATTAGGCTGGGAGCCACTAGAGACTCAGAGGCTGCACACCAGGCTTAGGCTGCTGTAGCAATTGAGAATTGGTATCTTTCAGAGAGACACAGAGAGCATCTTATTAAAACCCCACTGTGCTTCCAGATCCAACAGAAACAATTAATTAACCCTTTTAGTGCGGTGGGCCAATATATCGGCTCTTATGTAGTACATATTTAATTTGCTAAAACTTATTACATTGATATACATATTTTATTTCAGTAAACGAAAAACATTTTGTCTATATTAACCAGTTTAACCTTAATAATAATAAAACCGCTTATGGATATGTAATAAAATAGCTTTGTATTTTTTTTCCTAGTCGCTTCATTATATGAAAATTCCCTCCGCATTTCTCACCAGTGCCCCAGAAGAAGGATAGCACTAAGAGGGTTAAGAGATATATTTTGCCGAGCAGATAGGTATGGGAATTTGTTTCTTCCCTAACCTATAAAAGACTTCAGTAAATATAAGTGGAACTTTGTTATAGCTCCTTTTTATTTTTCAACAGCTGGTGCCCCAACATCCCCTGCCACGCGCTTATTGACGTGGCTTGAGGGTTAGTATGTGGATGTCAATTGCCTATTAAGAATTAATTTTTGTGTAGTACTCCTGATACAAAAAAAAACCAGCTTTAGTTTAAACTTTGATCCATATTTTGAGTTGGTGCCGAGTCCAAGAACAGTAAATAAGGCATAAAGAAAATTTAGTTGGTTACTAATTGATCTACTCTGGCATTTGGTAGTAGTGATGAGGATATCAGTGAGAGACCTGATTTGGTGGCCAAGAAGGAATTTGGCCCCCAGCTTACAGATGGCTATTGAGATAAAAGCATTTCTTTATTAAGATTCAAGTGAATAAGTGTAAATTAAATTTGATTTTCATTATTCTGATCCAAATATTAAATCTGAATACAGTAGAACCTCTTTACATCGAAATGGAGGGGACCAAAATTTGGGCAATTTGATGTATGGAGGTTCACTAAAAGAGAGGTTTTAGTGATAGGCACCATTTTTTCATATCCTCTGGAAATGGAAGGCACTACTGTCTTTTAAACCATTATATTTATGTGTTTAAACACATGCATGCATCAGTGAACGTATATTTATTATTTGATAAATACAGAAAGCGAGCGCTATCGCAAGATTTTTACCATGATTCGAGAGAAAATGATGTGATCTCTCTCAATTCAACAGTCACTTAAATGATTGGGATAGTTGGATGCCTTTTTTCTTATTTACTATTAGGTATGCTCTCATATGGAACAAAATGGCCACAACAAATGATTAACGTGAAAATTACTGCATAATAAGGTATATAAGAAAAAAAAGAATGAAACATTTATTGCTGAAAATGTCATTCCGTGCTCGTAATCGCGGCTGCATTAATGGTCTCTTGTTGTCTCGGTGCAATTTTCGGAGGGAGTTAGGCCGTCTCGGGGGTGTATCCTTGGTATGAAGTATGGAGGATTTATGATATGAAGAGGTTCACTACAAAGAGGTTTGCCTATAAATTTACATGTAAATCATACAGGACCGCAGGGGTGGTATGAAGTATGGACGTTTATGATGTAAAGAGGTTCACTACATAGAGGTTTTACTGTATTTAAAATCTCACCTTGGGTTTCTATCAGTATATTGATGTTGGAAAAAAATAGGTTAAATGTGAAATCAGAGTTTTAGAATGGCTCAGTGATTCATCTGTGATTCATTGAGGCCATTGCTGCTAATATGTTTGTATCAGTAAATTTTATGAAATTTTGTGCTCTTATTCCTCTCTCCCTCATAATTTATTCCTTTCTTCATCATCTCTTTATTCCTTAAATTTTATTTCTTCGTAGGTCACATCTCTGTTCAAAGGTGTATCTTGGAAGTGAAGAAAAACCGTTCAAAGTATGCAGACAGTGTTGATGCATTTGTTGAGGAGGCAGTGATTCGCAGGGAACTCTCTGATAACTTCTGTTTCTACAATCCTCATTATGACAGCATAAAAGGGACAAATGATTGGGCAAAGAAAACGTTGGAGGATCACAAGTATGACCTTGACCTAATTTTATGTTTAAAGATATTGTTTGCAAATTTTTCCTTTTTTAAGTTCCAATAAATTTGAACACAATAACTTGACTTCAAGTCAGTCACCATTACTTCAATGACATATCGTAGCAATCTCAATCATTATGACAACCTCATTAAGACATCATAAAAGGGACAAATATTCTCAGCTCTTCAGAGTAATTTACAGTGTACAATATTCATTGCTAGTCAAGATACTCAAACTAAGTAGAGAAAAAAGAAAAGCTTGTTGGTCTCAAAATTTGTTGTAATGGCTTAACACTCATGCCATGCTATCGAGACAAATGGCTTTGCTGAAGTTAATTACTCATAGATTTTATCAGGGACAGAAGAAGATTTGAGGTATAGAATTAAATATGAAACTGTACTTTTTCTCCTTCCTCAGTCTTTATGTGTATACTGCTAGTAACAATTGTCATCATTTCATGATTTTTTCTTCATCTTATTGTTAATTTGGCCCCTGATACTGTATTCCCTCAGCTGATACTAAAGTTTTATGCAAGACTTGAACTGTATAATTGTAAAAGAATACAGTCAGAGCTAACCTTCTCATATTGTGTTTGTTCATCTTTACCTTGGCTAATGTTTGTCTGAATCCTTTCTGCATTGATGTGGTAACCTTCCTTGCTTGCATGACTAATTTCTCTATGATTCTTTGGAGATGACATCGTCAGTAGTTGAATAGATAAGTGAAAGGTGCTCAAATACATTTGTTGTTCATGGTGAAGCAAAAACCTATTACTGTTCCACAAACTTTAATTTTCTGTCGACTAGTTTCAACGGCCATAGCATCATTATCAAGGCAAACATGTCCGTGCTTGTCTTGATAATTAAGCTATAGCCATCAAAACTAATCTACAGCAAATAAAAGTTTGTGGAACAGTACTGGCTTTTTGCTTCACCATGAATATCTCATCGTTTCACCAAGTCACTCCAAAATCAGTTGATTACATTTGCTGCTATAACATGAGCAGAGAAGCTCGTTGTAATTAATTCTACAGGACTTGGAAAATGGCATTGGTATATGGATGTACTTTGTGGGTGCATTGTCACAGATTGAGCAAAGATTTCACATAGGTGGATGGGGAGATGCTGTGGGCTCATGATGGGGTGTTTTTTGCGCTTTACGTGATGGGATGGGATGAATTTTGCACTTAGGTGGGGGGACCAGTATTGATTTGGAGGAAAATTCTGATATTCTGAAAATCCTGCCTTTCTGCCTTAAAATGCTCTCAGTTTCTAAAGATTGTTCTATGGTTGGGGACTATTGTTGGACTGTATGTATTTCTTCTTGGATATATAACCAAAAATTTAACATGTTACTCAATTGCCCAAATTTTATTCATTGTGGCTTTCATACACATTCTCAGGAGTGGAATGTATCTGAAAGTCGTGGGCGTGCCATAAATTGTAATTAAGAAAAGTGATCAAAAGTCAAAATCATTCAATACTTTATGTACTTCACATGACGTTTAAAAGCCTGCAATGAGAAAAAAATCAAAATATTTGGGTCCCACCAGTCGTAGTCGTGATTTTTTTAGTGGACAATTGAAAACTGCACTATGTACATATTTAGTATTTATTAATAATGGAGCTTATATAAGAGCAGGTGTTTGTAGTGAGGCTGTGATTTGTGCCAATAATTTTTACATTGAAATGAAATTTTTGTCTATCTTTATTGCCTGCAGGAAAGATAAAAGGGCCTACGTATATACTCGTGCCCAACTAGATGAAGCCAAAACTCATGATGACTTGTGGAATTCAGCTCAGATACAACTTGTGAAGGAAGGGAAGATGCATGGCTTCCTTCGCATGTACTGGGCCAAAAAAATATTGGAGTGGACTGAAAGCCCAGAAGTAGCCCTGGCTGATGCAATATACCTTAATGATCGGTATAGTCTTGATGGGCGTGATCCTAATGGTTATGTGGGTATGTAATAATTAATTTGCTTCTTAAAATTTTTGCATGCTTATCCAATTAGGTTCTTGAGTTATCTCGGACTGATATTCATTGCATTTCATCCAAGAGGCAGGGTTAAAGGTAGCCAGTGCATTTCTAAATTGTCATAGTTTTGAGTTGATCATTTAAGTGCCGAAGTAAATCTATAATTTTTCAAACAAAAAGTCATAGATTAACATTACCTTAGGTAATTGTCATGCTTTCTTGAGTTTACATTTCACTTGTTATATTTCCAACTATGTTTCTTATTACTGCCTCTATATACAGTGGAACCTGTTTAGTACGTTTCTGAAGGGACCACAAAAAATGAACGTACTAACCAGGAAAACGTGCTAACGAGGAAAGTAAAAAATAGCAGTCGGGGTAATTGCAATCTGTGGAAAAGTCGTCACAATTACAATTACTATCGGTAGTTCTCGTAGGATCGCCTTCCTGAACTCTTTTCACCTTTAAAATAAAGAAAATGGGCGCTACATTGAAAAACAATACCATGTGAATAAAAAATCACAATGTTTCATAGATTTCCCGAAGACAATTACATGAAAACGGCGTCTTTCTCCCGTGATTTATCCCATATTTATTTATAGAAAGAGGACGAGTATAGCTAAGTCATTTCTTTTTTGTCACAGCATACTCGGAGAATATAAAAACAACCCTGAGTATGTCAACGGGTTGTTTTTAAACATCATAAAAATTGGACAAAATTATATTAACCTTAAATTACGGCAACAGCCGTACACATTCGCGCTTCTGGAATAAAGCCATATCGATTGTTATAGCGATCGATATATCGAATAATAACACGCAAGATTATTAGATTACGAGGTAATTACAAGAAGATTTTATATTATACAGTCGAAATTTACTTTTAAAATTTGTTTAATGTCGTCTGCTTTCGTGCCGAGATCAAGTATTTTTAAGCTAAGCTTCGCGTGGAGATCCAGAGCATCGTCTGCTCCCGCAGCAGTAGTCAAATACGCACGTACCACGTAGCATTGACGTCGTGCAGTACTGCTTTAGATAAAGTGGGAATTGGATAAGACTCATTTCTTCATCATGATAACTCGTGCAATAGCAACAATTGTCCACTCGTGAAATTTGTGCGCAGTGGGCACTGCAGAGGCAATAGAAGGTGAGGAGCTCGGGGTGGGGAAAATTGCGGCTTCTCATTGGCTGCTGTTTTGCATAGTCAGACATGCCTGATGAATGGCCATATTTTATTATTCATCGCGTCATAACAGTTGAGAAATGCATTTGGATAAATCATGGTCGAAGAAAGATATGTGGAATGAATGCAAGAATTTTAATGGCTAGTAATAATAAATTAAATCATGAATTCGGAGCTTTACGACCCTTAAGAAGATACTGGAGAACGAATTGCGGGTTGCGTCACGGCTAGCAATTGAGCGTACTAACCAGGAAAGCGCAATTTTTTCAAACGTACTAACCAAATACTTTTACCTGTATTTTGTTCCAATGGTACCGGGACCGAGAGAAATCGTCGTACTAAGGAGGAAAACGTACTAAGGAGGAACGTACTAACCAAGTTCCACTGTATTTAAAAGGTTCTTTGAAATTATTTTTTTTCTTTAATTTTCCTTGTATTTGCATGCATGCTTGTACATAATGGTGAATGCATTTGCATGTTAGAGATGGGGTCTTAAAATCCTTAGTGTATTGAGTTTTGAAAATCCCATATTTTTAATTAGGCCCAGAATTTCTTTCGTTTTCATTCTAGCTGTAGGTGCATATTTTTCATATCAGTCTTTCGTTTCTCCAAAAACATTGTGGATTTACATGAACAGTATCAACTGCAGTGTCCCACCCGCATTCAACACCCACATTACCCAGTCAGCCACAAACCAAAGGGGTTTTTAGGTAACTCAAAATTGGGATCATGAAAATAATTCGGTTAATGGATGGGAAAGATAAGTTTCAATGAAAAAATCAGCCATTTTCTCTTAAGTTTAAATTAAGAAAATGCAAAATTTCCACCCTTTTTACATGAGTAGGTGAGTTCTGGTTCCTGTTATCATTCTGGGAGAACTTTTTTTGAGGAAAGGATTATAATTAGTTACTGAGGAAGGCTCCCACTTGTGTTAACCGCAACGAACCACAAGAGGTCAATGTGAGGAGGACAGGTGTTGCTCTCAGTGACAGCAGTGACCCTCTCAGCATGAGCTCTTGATATCAGCTTATCTGCAAAAGTTTCAGGCCATTGATTTTGTGTCGCTAATAGCTCAAGAAGTAGGCGGCATAACAGAAAATGGAAAAATGTGAGTTTCTTTATTTTCAAGCTCGGCAATTATAATGAATGGGTGAATGTGACCATTTTTGCACCTTGTGCAGAAAATAGTTACAGATGTAATTTTTTAATGTGGACTCAGAATGGGGGTTTTACTTAAAGAGTAAATGTATCCAAAGGCTTCCACAATGAGTAGTAGATCCTTTATTGGTTTCTGGATTTCCACCATGTTTATTAGAGTTTGAAGACAACAATTTTGCTGGCAAACCTACCTGTATCATCAAGTGAGAAGTACTTCTGACATGAAGATATAGGTGGGATTTCCAGCAAAACTGTCATCATCAGGCATGAATTCACATTGTGGAAACCCAGTAACCATGAGAGCATAAAGAATTAATTATTTTAAATTAGTTAATGTTTTATGTCCATATCTCTGGTGAATACTAGTATGAAAACAAATGTTAGCTGTGCTCATTATAACTTGATGTATGATGATGTGATCTCTGCTCTGGGGTGTGAAATTAAAAATTAATTTAGTATGCATAACACTTTTACGATAAGCGAAAAGTTAGGTTTTGGAGAAAAACTGATGAAAATATCCGAAAAAGTGTTTTCTTGAGGGACTGGATGGAGATTAGTTTATCCCAAGGAAGAGGATGGAAAAGTAAGTGTCCTTATCAGTTATTTGTCACAATCTCTTATTATGGTCATATTTCCAAATTTAGCTCATTCCTACTCGATTACAAGCTGTGAAAGGTTATTACAGTATTTTTAGTGTAATAGCACCCCAGCCTGATCATGATCTTTTGTTACCTGCCACATACCGTATTTGCACGAATCTAAGACGAACACGATTCTAAGACGACCCCCCCTTTTTTGGAACTGCGCTTGGGAAAAATATTTTTCCTAATAACGATACGAATAAGCGATGAATGCGGGAATGTTTGGCTAGGTTGCATACGTCCCAGGAAACGCAGGCTTTTTGGCGCGTAATTATGATTAGATTTTAGCGCGTAATATTTCTTACAGGAATATTTCTTCGCAGGGGCCATGGTCCGAAGACGAATAAAATTAAACTGGTGAAAATGAAACCTGACTTTATTATACCCACACGGAAAACACTCCGTAGTTTGAATTCAATCCACCCTGGAAAGTAGGGAACCACTCGTACGAGGTGAAGTTCGGAACTGATGCTATCGCGTTCGGCGTACGCAACGGGAAATGATCAATGCGGGAACGATGGATCGGGATTCCAAGGTATAAATTTTCTTTTGAAAGCGGCATTGCAATGAATATTCTCTGCCATCGTAATACTCTGAAAGGCACGGTTAATCACAACTGAATCGATCTCTCTAATCAGAGGCAAATCATGTTGCCTTCTTACCGATGCTCTGAGAAAAATGCAACGACTTTGTAGCAGTTTATTCCGCGACATTGAGGCTTTAACGTTACAATTTAGGTAAATTGTAACCAATCACGCGATCATTTTGTGAGTTGATCGAGCTATAACTTGAATGGAGCCGAACCAAAGGTAAAGCAGGCAATCTCGCGAATAAGGCATAAGTGAACCCGGCGCGCCGCGGCGACTGATGAGCACACACCGAATCTTTGCCTGCTGCCCAAAAATGAAAAATGTTTTTTTTTCTTGAACGCAATATTAATTATGCTAAATTACTGTTCAGCTATTTTGACGGTAATTTTTCGTTGTATAGCTATCAGGTGGCAAACTCAGGTGACCATGATTTTGCCGACGTAAATTATGCAACCCGATTGACGTCGAGAATTGTGCAACCCGATTGACGTCGAGAATTTTGCATCCGATTGTAAGACGAACCCTCTTTTCTGCATGAGTTAGGAGGGAAAAAAACCTCGTCTTAGATTCGTGCAAATACGGTATATAATAAGGGGGTGATTGTAGGAACATTAATAACAAATTTTAGAACAGTGAGGTTACTAAGTAACATATAAATAGTCGAGTTTTAACATTATGTGATACAAGATGCATGAGTACACTTTACCTGAGTTGTTATAGAATTAGGTGAAATACAATATATAACAGCATTTACATCATTTTTCCAATAATTCTGCAATAATGGAACTTAGTGCTCTCATTTTTGTGAAGTTCTTTACTTTAACCTTGAATAATCAGAATGCTGATAGGGCTTTGATGTCTGGAGGGAAAAGTCTGCCGAGTTAATTGAAAAATATTTATTATTCATCCAAAAATGAGGTTTTTTTCTATAATAGTTTGTGGACATCTATACTTTAGACCAGTGGCTTTGGAGGATAAAACCCCCCCCTCAGAGCTCAGAGAAATTTTTAAGTTTAATCCATTTTACTTAATTGGATTGACATTACTAATTGAATAATCTAAGGATTAATAAAATATTCCTCAGAAAGCCATAAAACTCACCATTTTGAACAATTTATCTTAACCCTTGAACGGCTAGCGTGCCCATATGGGCACAGCTGCAGTGGTCTAAATAATTTCGTATAAATTCTGACCCAAACATTATAGAGCATGCTGTTTTCTCCAAAAATGATTACAATGTATCACTTTATTCGGTTCGTGTGCTTACGGCCAGCATTTGTACCAGCAGTTGACTGTGGCGTGATGGGTTTTCTTACTCACTCTGTTCGAGGTGGCAAAAGAGGAAAAATGGCGAAGTGTCTTCAGTAAATGCGATTTTTTTCCTTTTTATTTTTTATACTCGGCTAAGTATTTAATCTTATCCTCATAATGAATGATGTCAACTTCGGTTTCTTTTGCCAGCATTGTGATATCTTTCGTATGAAACAAGGAATTCGAATTTATTTTTGGGTGATCCCATATGGGCACGCTAGCCGGTAGCCGGGGGTGTCTTTTTTGGCTGGTGTCCTTCGCTACAAACGTCATTATTGGGTCTGTTATCAAATAATTTCGATGTAAAACGCTAAGTTGTTGTCAATCTTTCATTTTTTTCTTATATCACTCGATTTTAACGACTTCAATATTTTTTGCTGTATTTTTTTGTAATATTTCCATTAATTTTTAGTACAAAAATACATTTTATGCTAGTCAAAACTTTCATTCATGGTGCTTGCGTTATACTTTGCTAAACTATCCAGTATGAAGAATGATAGGGCTATTTTCTACCACTGGTATACATACCCAACAATAAAGTGCATGGTGGAAGGGTTAAGGATGAGAAAGCTAAAACATGATGAATCCATGATAAAATATTTTGGCAATCATGGCTGCAAACAGTTCATACGGGGTGAAACTATAAGTTTCGGCTTTAAAATATGGTGCTTGAATGCTCCTCAAGATTACTTGGTGGACTTCAGCATATAGCAGGGACTGAGTGCTGAAGAAAAAAATAACTACCATAAATTCGTAGGTAAATGCTCTTCGTATTTGCTTATCATGTTGGACAATTTACTAGAGCAAGCGATAAATCCTTTCCATTTATTTTGACAATAGGTTTACTGGCTTTCCTCTTATAAGTCAGTTAAAATCTCAAGGATGTGAGGCTACTGGAACAGTTGTGAGAAAAAGGATACTCAAAGGTCGAAAAAACAGCTAGCTAAGCGGCCCCGCTCCTCCCATGCTTTCGCACGGGAGAAAAAAGAGAATATTGTTGTTGTTAGATAGAATGATTTTTCGGTAGTGACTGTCAAGTCACCTTGCCAATGTGTACACTCACTCACAAAGGTCACGAGATTCCCGCGTGTTACCTCAAAAATGGTACAAGTTAGGCAGCCAGCAGTGGTCTCTAGATACAATATTTAGATAGGCGGAACTGATCTCACGGATCAAAATATCAACAGGTACAGGAATGCTATCAGAGGAAAAAATGGTGATGGTCCACATGAAGCTATTTCCTTGATGCTGTCATTGTTAATGCCTGGATCAATATGGAAAATTCTGGTTCAAATATACCGCAGTAAACCTTAGGCGAGAGATTGCACAAGTGTTTTTGTAACGAAAATGTACCTTTCCCAGACCTGGTGGTTATTTTTAATATTCCCTATCAAGTGCAACTAATCATAGAAAGTCTGATGATATAAGGTATGATGGCAGGGATAACCAATTTGTCCCGTTTCACAGACGCCGATGTTCTTATGAAGAATATTCTTCCCGCGCGCGCTCAGACTATGCTAAGTGCCCAGGTCTTTGCCTTCAATGAAATTCTAACTATAATACTCGGCAATTGAAAACCCAATATTCCCCTATAACCCCCATTATAAACCCCTATTAAAAAAAAACCCTAATAATATTAATAAACCCCTATTCAAAAACTCTACCAGTAATAAAGGACTAATTTTGTTAATAAACTCATCGATAACATGTTTTTTTATTCAATAACTGTTTTCAAATCTGTGTTATATACTGTTAAGATCTTTGGACAGCCAAAAAAATGTTTAAACCGAAAAAAATATAGTATAATGACTTGAAATTACTTCAAATTGCCAAATAAAAGAAGTACTATAGGTAAATGCGAAAATATATGGCGTATCACGCAGTAAAAATAAGAATTATGATGGTTCGAGCGATTCTTCTGCAGAATGCAGACCGGTGGCCGGAACGGCTAGCGTGCCCATATGGGCACGCCCCCTCTAGCAAGAACGAATCAACAGAATTTTAAAACTAAGTGTTTATCTGAATCCTTAGGAGGTAATCAATCAGTTTTTAATGGAAAAACAAAATAAAACTCCGAAAAAAAACTCCGCTGTTTAAGGGTTAAAATTCCGCAATATATTAATTTCGCACCTACCGCTTATCCTGGTGGGTAGTCCATACCCCCACACACCCCGGTATTAGTTGCACCTAAACCCCCCCCCCCCCCAGCCATAATTCCAAGCCGCGCCCCTGCTTTAGACACCTCCATATATGTACCAAAATATTTGCCTTGTCCAATGAAGTTAGCTGTAAACAGGTTTGGTTGTAGTAGGATGCACTGTAGTGCTTATTTTCCTGCTTATGAGCCTGTGAGTGTGTTTGCAGTTGTGAGGTCACTTGTACAAACTAACAGGGAGGGAAACATGAAATATTGAAAATTAGGCTGAAGTAACTTCTGCTTACAATAATTATTCCTTGAGGGTTAATGCTAATTTTAATGAAAGTGTATTAGGGCATGAAAGCAGAAGGCAATTTAGAAGACTAGTCCTACAATAGGGTGGTTTCCTATTATTTTTTTATTGCCTAAATCGAAAGATTGTTACTCCTGGAGTACGTATTTCACGCTTTTAGATTTTTAAATGACGATATCTATTTTTCGCAATTAAATGAAAAGTGAAAAATTTCAAGCGCGAGAAAACGTGCGCTTAGCGCGTAAGTAGGAATGATGGGAAAGAGTCCGTGCGACGCATTTCTGGTTCCCCCTCCCGCCTCGTGAGGTGACCTTGATCGAGGCTCTGAGCGCTGATAGGGCGCAGGATGCTAGCGGGTAGCTGAGTACCTTGCTGGCTGGTAGCACTTGGCTTAAAAAAGGGTTATTAATACCTTATCAAACGAAGAAAACTTTCCGACCTTAGCCAGTTTTAATAGGTGATTATTTAGACATGTTTCCCTGAGCTCTGTGCCTCATGCATGCATTGGTAACCTCAGACGATGTATAACTCCTATCCTCTCGTGTAGAAACTAGGTCCCTGTGACGTCACGTGGAGTGGAATCGCATGGGCCCCAATCTGGCCTTTTTCAAATGAGGATAAAATTTGACCCTTGCCATTCGTCTAAACCGGTATTTCAAAAACCAAATAATTTGTGTATTATGAATACACTAATGGTGGGTAACGAATCGCAATCAATGCTTTTCGTTTTCTTTGATGAAGGAAACTACCCTATTTGTAGTTATCTATTGCCAAAGTAAAGTGTTTCCTTCTTTTCAAAGTGTCTTAAGTTCTTTTCCAGAAAAAATCATTTTTTACTTTATATTTCTAACTCATGCCTCTTTTCAAAACTCTTCAGCAAACTGTGGGAATGGCATGCTTCTCAGTTTAAGGGTGTATGTATTGCAATTTCATCCAAGGCTATGAAGGGCTTCCTTTCTTTTGCTTGTAACAGAATGCATGGGAAACTCATCCCTCCTTAGAATTACTTTGGTGAGTGGAATCTGACCAATGTGAATGATACCTTATGAGCTTCATGATTACTTTGTTATTGTGTGGATTTTGAGCATGATTTGGGAGGGTGTGTGATTTTATTACTGAGTTTTGATCTTGCTGAATTGAAAGAGTTGAAGATTTTTTTAAATTAATTTTTTCAGACTACGTAAAAAAAATTTATATTTTTTGTCTTAAACTTCAATTATTTAATCTTATTTCACATCATTGTCATGTTTACCAAAACTTGGGTTGATACGTAAATTCATGCATTTATATAAATGAGCAAATATCAATAATTCATGTGAAAAACTTTTGGTGAATAAAGCTTGAAATAGTTTCATTTTTCGTAATTTTGTAGGTTGTATGTGGTCTGTGTGTGGAATCCATGACCAGGGGTGGGCAGAGCGTCCCATATTTGGCAAAATAAGATGTATGACGTACGATGGATGCAAGCGCAAGTTTGATGTGGCTGCATTTGTGGCAAGGCATGGGGGTAAAAAGCACAAGTACGAAGGGAAAAAGTAAACGTCGCCATATGTTTTGTTGTAAGAATGAAACATCAGTATTTTATTATGTGTTTTGGAAATCTTTTATTCTGTTATCTCTAAGATCTTTTTCATGCTCTCTCTCTGCCATTTTAAATTATGTTTCTATGGATGTGGCACTTCTGCACTTGTTAATTGATAGAGAAATGTACTTAAAGAAAGACGCCCATATTTTTGTTGGGCAGCACTATTGCCAGGAATTTTTTACACCACAATAACGCACATTGCTCAAACTACTTTCAAGAGAAGCATTCTGTAATACCACTTCGTGAAAGAAATGGCTTCCTATGAACCAAAGAGTGTTTGGTGAGGCTATTTTCACCATATGTTTCATATTTCCTCAAGATCATGACTCAAGGCTTCAGTTATATTTTAATGATCTAATGAGGAAATTGGTATTTATATCATGCAAAAGACTTATCTTTCTCTCTTTTGAGGAAAATGCACTATGATGACTCAGGTATACAATCCCTTTCCGGGATTTTTTTCTGATCTTTGAAAAGATTGGAATAGGCATATTTTAACATTATACAAGAGGAAAAACTAAAAATTCATTATTTACATGCCTGTTGAATACAACCTTCATTGATGACCATATTAATAGCTTGAAATAGTTTGTAATTTTTGAAGGCTTAATTTTTGTGATTTATTGTCATAATTTGTGAGTGGTGTTAAGTTTTGCTTCTCCATTTTCCTGGTTTAAAATTATATGTTAAATTTTTAAGTGGCAATTAGGTATTTGGAGGATTATCCATTTTGTTGTTCTTAACAATATTTCAATAGAGATTTTAGTGATTGCACTTATATGTCACAGATTTTCTCTGTCATCCATATTTTTAATTTTATGCCCCTGCATTTCTACATTCATTTTTGAATGAATAATAAAAAGATGAATAAAAATATTTTTAAGTTTTAAGTTCTGGTGTAGTGTTTATTATTCCTACGTCCTTCCTTTCAAATCTTGTGGGTGATCTTATGAGGTTATGTTCCAGGCAGAAGTGGTATACTTTTTTGTAATGGAGATTAGATTCCATAATTTGTGGATCTCGGCAGGTTCCCAAGCCTTTTTGGTCCATGGTCCCAACCCCAATTTTTACTCTGCCTTCCACTTGCAGACATCAGACAAGAGCACCACAGTTAAGGTATGATGGATACTAGAGATGGGTCAGTTCCGGGACCCGCTTGTCGGTACTGCCGGTTCTTGGCCTGTGGAACCGATATCGAGAACCGATCGCATAAAGTCGGTACTTTGGAACCGGCTCGGAAGGATAGTGAGGATTTGAATTTGGGGCCCGAAGCCGAAATGGTCTGCAGCGTATTCAAGGCCAAAAAGTGGAAAAAAATGAAAATTGCATATATGTATTGCTTTCTGATTGGATGGCATCCATTTATTTTTCTTTTGATAATTGCTCAGTAACACGTAAATTTAAGGATTCATGAGTTTGTCCCTCTCGCCAACATTGTAGCATTTATGTAGCCACTTTCAAACGAGCTGACTTTTTGCCTGCCGCTGTCCACGGCACGGCGATGCACTGTCTGCAGTGTGAAATACAGACAATGCTACATTTAGTCCACTTTCAGACAAAACGACTTTTTGCTGGCTGCCATTCGCATGAAATTCAGGCAACTTTCAGATGAGGCGACTCTCTGCAATGCCGTGTCCCATATTTTTGAGCTACCTTAACTTTTATCGTAATGAAAATATTCATGTTACATGCAAAGTTTAAGATAGTTTTATTTTGAACTGATTAAATATTTAAAATAAACTGATGCAAGGCAATGCTATCTTATGATGTAAAAAAGTTACAATTGTGGTTCGGCAATGAGGACAGCCTTGTAAGGGGGGGTGTGCACCTCCTGAGCACCCCCATATGTATCCACCACTGTCAGAGGGCCGCTCCAATAGAAATTTCTTCTGTTTCAATGAGTGCTAAATTGCCTTTGCTACTAATTGTATATCGATACACATATGTTAATTAGGGGTGTTTGCATGTGTTGGGCTTTACTGTTAAAGAATCGCTTTGGTTAACAATATACACATCGAGCATATTTCTGTGCTATTCATTTGTTTCATGAATTAACTTAGTGCCTATGCACGTAGGTGATAGATATTGAAGTAGTAAAAGCGACAGAAATGGCAAGGCTGAGAGCACCTCATCATAAAAATTGTGTATCTAAATTTCTTCCTCAACGGGTTTCAATACCCTTATTGGCCGGCTGTGATGGAAAGGGATTCGTGCCAGCTCATAGTGTTTGTTATTCTCCTCAGCAGGGGCATGGCTCAATGGCATTGTCAATTTGGTGTCGAGTCAGGACTTAAAACATTTTTGGCTCTCGGTCAGGTTTGGCATACAGTTTTTCTGTCTGGGACTGTAGTAGGCTGACCATACAATTCATGGCTGTTACCAGAGAGAAGCAGTAGTGATTGTGGGCATCCCTTTATTTTATATGGTGACGCAAGACTACAAGGTGGTCCTAGAGTGGCCTGAAAGACAAACATGCCCTCATAATGATAGTGCTTTGTTTCAGCGGCATTCCGGCACCTCTCAGGGAACATACAGCATGTCAAATACGTCATCATTTTATTTTTATATTTGTTAAAACAGTATTCCTTATTGAAATTTTTATTACAAGTTTTAAATATTTTTTGCCAATGTGGATTAAATGTGTTGGTATGAATTCTGGTCAAACTAATCTTTAGATTATTGACTTTTGATGATAATGATGTCTACTCAAATAGGTTTTGCATACATCACTGCTAATGATTTTCACCATTGTTAATTTTTACTCATTATCACTGGTCATGCATGTAAGAAGGATTAGTTATTAAATTCATACTGTGAGACTGTCAATACTGTAACTAATAAATGACTGCAGGCATTGAATAATGAAAAGATACTACTTATTTGCTAGATTACATTTATTCATGGTATCTGGAACTGTTACATTCTTAAGTAAGTCTCCTATTTTTAGTTAATTCATCGTATTTAAGTAAATTTTGCCTCTGCCTCAACTTTTTTCAACGGGCATGCATGCAAATACATTACCATGTACTCAGAAAATCTCCTCTGCAGATCTCTGTCTAGATCTTAGTGCTAGGAATGAAGTATGTTGTGAGCCAATTAAAAAAAATGTTTTTTATTTACATGATTGTTAATTACATTTTTAAATGATTTTTTATTTACATTAGTGTTGACAGATATTGTGTTTTCATAATAAATTACATATTTTCCAAAATATATATGAGTTTTTCCTAATACATTCACACAACATTTGTGCATAAGAAAATGGTACGTATACATGGAATAGGTGAGCTGGAACTCAAAATGAGGAACTTCAAACGATTTCTGAAGTTACTCATTGTGTAAATCTATTCAGCCTTATTCTGGATGCTCTCTTAGATCTTTCGAAAAACATATATTGCTGGAAAAGAAAATGCATATGATGTAACCATATGATATTCTCTGTTTCAAGGAATCATGATCAGTAATAATGCAGTAGGCCCCAAATGGAAATGTTGCCCATTTGTAAGATTAGATATTTTTGTGTTATTATGAAAGATTGGTTTGATGGAAGTGATTACAGGAGCATTATATAAAAAACAGGAATCAGATTTATTTATTGTGGATGATTTATTTTTGCAAAGGTTCCTGTGATAAAAAGTATGTCTGCTAATAATCCTAATGAATGAATAAATTACCACATGCATCCTAATTACCACCCTTTTCAATTCTTGCCTTGCAGATTGTAAATTAAATCCCAGGTTGTAAAATAAATTTTTGTAGAACAGCACGAATTAAGCTTACTTTCGTCCTCATATTTCAGGCTGTGACCTAGTGTAATTTGAAATCACTGTTCTCTATGATTTCATTACTTGTATTATTACTGTCATTCCTTAATAATGATTGAAAAAATTCAGGTGACTAAATTTCAATTGACAAACTGACCAGGAAGACCTCTCTTTTGTGGGTCTAGTTCTATTCTCTACGCCTAAAACATGTTTATGTATTTTCAAAGTAAGTTTGGTAACCTTCTGCTTCATATTCAATGATAGTCTAGCAATCTATCTTTCCCAGTCTCTTTATCCGTCATAAAGAGAGTAGCATGTTGTGCAAGTGTTCCAGCTTGATCCTCCTGTTTGCAAAGGGCTCAATCCCTCCTCTGTACTAGAATATGGTGTATCTCTATCAATAGTTTTAAAAGTTAGTTTAGTTACAAAACCATTTATTGTCTGAGGCAAACCCGTAGCCAGAAATTTGTTTAAGGGGGTTCAAGGTAGGTATGCGGGTTGCGTATTTAGCTGTGAAATTTCCTCATACCAGAAAACCATACCTTTCAATATGTCAGCAGTATCTTTTGTTTGCATAATGCTGCAAGTTAAATTCATCTTTCATTATGGGCAGATATTATGAAGTGTAACTTCATCAAAAAATGTAGTGTCAGTAGATAGATGCCCTTGAGTGAGTGGTCTCCTCAGTGGGTCTCACTTCGATGTTGCAAAAAATTTCAGAGGGGTGGCTGAAGCTCCCAGAGCCTCCCCTCCTATTTATGTGCCTTGTCTGAGGAAGTCTATGGCACATCTGGATATTCATTAGTAAATTTGAAAAATATGTGATATTTGCCAAAGAAAGAAGAATAACATTGAGCTTTAATGATGTCTACAGTTTCTGCAGCAAGTCTGGCAGCATGGACACTTGTGCTATGTTAATGAGATTACAATTTTGGGTAACTATACGTTTTAAAAATTATATTATATTTAACGGAGTAAAAAAGATATGGATCAAGAATTCAAAGATTCACTAGATTCTTGTAAAATACCTGGATTTGAATTATAAAATTTGTAACCCTGGGTACCTGAATTTGACCCATCCATGGAAAAATTAATTTGTGATTACCCGTGAAAGTATGAAGTATTGCTTTCTCTTTGGAAATTATAAAATTGAAATTAAGATTATAGGTGGGACTGGAGCTATTGGTGACTGAAGCCCTATCATTCGTTTAAGCCTTTTGAACATTTTTTCAAGTTAGTTGAAATTTGTCCCCACAATTTAATCACATTATGTGTTCCTTGTTATTAATTATCTCTTGGGTTTATTTCGGCTTTGTAGAGGAAGAAATTGAAAACTTACAAATATACATCAAGTGTTCAGGCTTCAGTTGGTGGAACCACACGGAGTGCAAAATACAATACACATTACTATGTGATTTATTTCGCAATGAAAACTCACCAATAAAAATGCTGCTCCCAGTAGCACAGCTTTCATTTGAGTGCCCTCATCTCGTGGAAATACCACATGTAAATTGTGTTGGGCTTGCACATCATTCCATATGTTAGATATAGAACCAACTATGCGTGTACCATCACAGGACATGATCTAGGAAAAAATGTTTGAGTGTTAGCTGAATGGTCTCACAGTAAGGAATTCATAATCACACATGCCTAGTCTGCTCTCCATACTATCTGTATAATGTCCAAGATGATTTCATAGATAAACCTTATTTATTTCGCAAAAGTTGTTTCCACCTTATTTAACTTTGTAAATTCTTGATGTACCGTGTACAATTGCTGTGAAAACAAAAAGAGAGGAATCGAAGAGTGACATCAAAGGGCTCCATTTTGATGGAATATATGTACTAATGTGTTATACTCTTATACTGGTGAAAAAAGGTAAGGGGACTTATCAATCCAAGTTTAGAGAGGAACATGTGGTGTTAGTTGAAGAACCGAATTATCGAAAGAGAAGTGCATCTCCAAAGTTCGCATACCCTTCTAGCCACTTGACTGGCCTCTTCATTGACCGTAGGCTACTTCCTAGCATTCTCGGATCTAAAAATATTGCGAACAATACAGAAATATTTCATCACTTCTCTAAAAGTTGGTAACATCGATTTGTTTAATGCCGACGAGGTGCCAAAAAAGGGACAAGTTGCTTCACTACGCATTCTTTTTTTTACCTTCTACCATCTGCCGATTTATATTATCAAAGATGAGTGCCCTCCTAGCAGTACACACAGGATGAAGCAGTATTCAGGGTGTGGGAGGGGGTGAAGCGAGGGGGGAGGGGTCGGGAGCGGCCTTCTGCTGATCTTTCCGCAATGCTGCGTGGGCATTGGAATATTTTCTTTGCGGACACGCACTCAAATTTGGCATTTTCTGGCTTAATGGCAGATATGTAAAAATGCACGAAATATTTTATAAAAGGGTTCTGTTTTCAAATTCCAGGAGTATCCTCCGGTCGACCCAGCAAAAATCCTTGGAGCGATATGTGACCCAGGAGAGTAACTGGCCCCCACCCATGAATGTGCATACCTGTGGCATTGACTGGGATGGGCTGAGCAACCAAAGCAAAAATTTGAGATGAAGTACTGAGTGAGTGATGTTTTTTTTATACATTGTAGGTGACTACGGTATAGTTATCACCTTGGCTAGTCCTGGTATGCTTAAAACTAATCAAGAGCGAACAACTCGATGTGTTCTATGTTCAGACCTCGCTCTCTGGCTGTGGTGCTGTGCGCACGATTCGGACTGCTTGCGGCATCATGTGCTCAGCAGTCCATACCACTTCGTCCGGTAGAGTCCACAAATATCCATAGGGAGGAATGACATCTCGGTAGCTTAACTGGCTAAAGCAATCGACTGGAACTCGGCGGATACGGATTCGAATCCTGGTCAATGCAAATGATTTTTTCCCTGTGGATTTTTTGCCCAACGAGTGAAAGAATTTAAAATGATAGGGGTATATATGTTATTACTTTGTCTGTGATATCGACCATGGAACCCAGGACAATGTGGCTCGGAGGCAAGGGCTAACCCAGGATCATAACTAGGGGGGGGCAAGCCAAGTTGTGATATTTGAAAAAATAGTTTTATTTTAGTTACATATCTTATACTAATACATATCATTTTTTGTGGGTTTAAAGAAAATTTGTTGAATACTTTCATTTCAATTCAGTACTGATTTTGCTTATAGACTATTGCAATTTTTGCTTCTAGGGGGGGTAGCTGCCCCCTCCTGCCCCTCATTGGGTACGCCATGCTAGGGGTTCAATCAAATGCCCAAACAGCCCGGACCCCTCAGTGAGGAGACGACACAACAGCAGTTTGCCTCGGTAAGAATTATGCCTTGAGCTGGCCCTGTCTGTAATAATCTGATTCATGTCACTATATCAATTGGCATGGTTCTTCAGGATCTGGTAGGCTCAAGTAAATATGCGAACTCATTGTAGTTTCACATATAACTTACGTATAAACATTTATTCTCATGGCAACTAACTAATCTATGTTCCATCCTACTCAACTGCTGCTTATATGAAATCACCATATGGTATGTGCATCATGATACCATGAGTGCACGTCAAATTCAAAATATTCAATGGTCCATTCTTTAAAAATCATTGGTTTCAAATCAAAATAGTTACCCTTTGAAAAATAACCTTATTCCCTGCAGTTTGTTTGGACATGCTTAACTTTGTTATCTGTCAGTTTTTTATTTAGGGATGAAGAAAATATTAAGCACTGTCTTGACCCTGAGAAAATTACTGCTTCTGATACTGCAGCTACCATGCAAGTCTGCTACATACATGCATTGGAAAATCTTGCAATTTATTCATGATTGAATTTTTCATACTGCATTTTTTTGTGCAAACCTTTGCTCTTATTTTTCCAAAGATAAATTTAATTAACTCTGTGTCAGGAAAAAATAATTTTAGTTCATTACCTTAAAGTTATCTTCCATGTTGACACAAAACATAAATGTACTTGGGCCTTCAATCCTGTAGATACGGTCACCAGCTGCATTTCTGACGCTAAAAGTTGGGATTAACATACTCCATTCTTGTCTAATAGATCCCAAAAGATTGGAATGTGGAGAGTAGACCTCAACATTCTGAAATATACAGAGTGGTGCTGATGTATAAGGTTTGCATCTGTTTGAAAGACACACAATGATTGGTAACATACACATGTATACATACAAAATAAGGGACGTTAATTAGTATTTACTGTTGAATTTTTCTCTTAGTTAAAGGATAACTGCAATGATATGAAGTTTAAGTTAGCCAATATTCTGTTGTGTATTAGGTAGAGCATAGGGGAGCATGGTAGACCAGTTGGTTGAGCTTCTGGCTACTGACTGAGGAATCCTGGGATCAAATCCTCATTGAAGTCTTCAGGCACCCCAAACAAAATCCTTATAGTGAGAGGTGCCGTAGGGAAAGGAATTCGGTCCCCTACCCTGATGTGTTAACATGCCTGTGGCTTAATTCTGGAAGAGCTCTACCCTTACCTTGCCAAACCAACCTTAAGGTTGAATCACTGAATGAGTCAGACCTTTAGGCGTAGGGATTAAATGACTCAATGCACAATCATTGAAAATCTAGAATCATTCCCATAAGTTAAAACAGTTAGCCTGAAAGTTCAGATGGCAAAACCCTCTAGCTAACATTTCTTTCATTTGATATTTCATTTTTTTAAATTTCGAGGCACAACGTCCGAGTACTTAACTACCTGAAGACAGCAGCAGTACATGAAACAGCATGTGCATGCAGCCATTCTGTATATTCTCAGAACTTCATTTCGACTTCTGTCAAATATCATTAGTACAAAGGAACGAGCTGCTCCAATTACAGCCCTTTGGCATCCAGATGATTTTTCAGCAACTTCAAAAATGGTATCTCCTCTTGGGACTTTAATCAAATATCGGTTCTCTGATTCAACAGCTGCCACCACTGGAAACAAATGTAGAATTTTTTTTTCAAATGATGATATCATTGAGAGGAAAAGTTTAGATTTCAAAAATCTATTCCGTAATATAATTTGCTTTCATGGCTTTTTATTTTTATTTTTTTATTTATTGCCACACCACCAAAAACAGCACTATTTGGCCATTGCATCAGGGTTTTCATAACATTTAATTGTACATGAAAACCCATGCCCTGGATTGGTGCAACCTACCCAGGCGGGACTCGAACCCACGACCTCAGGTTCGGAAGACAAGGACTTTACCCCGCCACCACTGAGGCTGGCTTGCTCTTTGGTTGAGAAAAATGTTTCATGTTAGTTCAGTACATAAATATCCATTGATTAATTTGTCAGTTGGGTTTAAAGGGTACATGGAAGGATAAGTTGGTGTCAAATCACAAGACATGATCTGCATTCAATTAACAAAATTCATTTACTCTAAAGACAAACTGCCCCTTCCCTTGCATCTATTGCTTGTTCATCCATCTGTATTGTCTTTAATTATGCCCACCTATATACATTACAACTTGCATCATTGCCTCCTAGCAGTGGCGTATCCAGGATTTTGAAATGGGGGAGGGGTTTTACTGGAGATTTCAGGGTGTATGGAAAACACCCCAGGGCTAAGAGGCGTTATTGGTGCTTCTTTTAAAGGCTCAAGGGGGGGTTGTAACCCCCCCGTGGTTATGCCAATGCCTCCTAGACAGCAAGTGCCTTGAGGCCAACTATGTTAGTGCTCTGAAAGGGGTGAACATAAGTTGAGTAGTCTCCACCGTCACTCATATGAAGAAGAGCTGCTACCTTCTCCCCCAGGTGATGTTAGGCATAATAGGTAGTTGGTGGCCTCCCATTGCCAAGTCAAGGCATTTTCACAGGTTTAATATATCATTTAGATGGCCAGAGATACACCCATACCACCACAGAATGCCATCGCTTTTTGTCCATGACTAATTATTCAACAAGTTTACTCACATATATCATAGCTAACCTCAATAGTGTAGCCAGGATTTTGAAATGGGGGGTTTACCGGGGACTTCGGTGCTCTTCGAGGAGGCATGGATGACACCCCAGGGCAAAGAGGAGTCCAGGCATGATTTTTGGCATCCCTTTTAAAGGCTTTGTAACCCTTGTGGCTATGCCACTGGCTTAACCTCTATATCTAGAGGTTGACCCACAATCCGCAACTTGGGGGACTCACTCATGGCTTAAAGCTCAGCAGCGAGAAATGTGTGGGCGTGGAGGAGATTGGAGAAGTTTAGATGGTTGGGGAGATTAACAAAAGAGGAGATACTTAACATAGTGGACAAGGAAAGGGAAATGCTTTAGAGGATGCAGAGGCCATGACTGTTATCAAACAATTTGAATTTTTGATGTGTGCTATCGCTGGAGGATTGCACTGTGCTCGACATCATGCTATCAAGCGAAGCTCCTTTTTTGATACACAGGGGCGGATCCAGGATAGGGACAAGGGGGAGTAACCTCCTAGCAGTAGTGAGGGTCTGTACAAAATTACCATCTTATCTAGTGCAAATTGGATACCCCATGGGAAGCCAATTGCTCCCCTTAGCCCCTGTCTGGATCCACCTCTGCTGATACATATGTATGCTTTGTAAATACATGAGGCCATTAGTCAAAATCAAATTCCTAACAGAAGCCAAAAATCAAAATATTTTTGGAGGTCCTCAAAAAGCAGGACTTTAAAGGCATATTACCAATTTTTGACATTTTTAACTTCCCTGTTTACCATATTTATGATTATGTATATTGAAATAAGGTAAAACTTACAGTCAAGAAGTTCTACAGTCTGCTGCACATAAATTTCATCAGCAATTCCAAGCACATCAATCCCAGCTCGTTGAAATTCTGGCTGATTTTGTGGCTGTTGGTTTCCAACTGTAAAATTGAATTTTCAATTATCATTTCAGCTGATTAGCAGTGTTAGAAAGGGAGATATTTTTTGGGAATTTTCTATGTTATAGAAAAAATTATTTCAATTAAATACTGGTGCTTATCAGTTGAGGCATCTCTTAATGTCATTGTTGTAATGAGGATCGAATTTTTTAAATCATTTAAGATAGAAATCTGATCATTGCTATGGTTAGTTTTTCAACAGCTGGTTTTTATTTTGATATTTTTATAACATCTCTCTACTTTAGTTGCTTAAGAGAAAAAGTGTTGATCAGAATGAAACTTTCTAATATGATAATAAAAAGTCCTAAGTACGAAATTAGTTTTAATACCGAAGATATGAGAATTTTTCGTTTACTGCATTCGTACCAAAACCTTAATTCCTGATATTTTCCTAAAGCTTATATGAATATTTTTTATGAGTTGATTACAGTATTATTTAATGGATAATCTTACCTATTGCTACCGGTATTATGGGTCTACTCCTTGGGTGTCCTGAAAGTCAAATCTGCATGATATTTTACATTGTAAATGCAAAAAATATCCTTAAAAAGTAAATGATGAAAGATTATGCTATGTACCTTGTGGATTGTAGGTTGGCTGAGTATTAATAACTGCACATGTGCCTGATGATATCTCTGAAATAGATGAAGCAATTTTACAATTTGGAACACTTCCCCCGCCAAACAATTCTTTGAATTTACATGCTAAATTTTGCTTAGTTTAAAGTTTTGTAACAATTTCATTTCATTAAAATTAATTTGTAAAATAAGAGGAAAGCTAGTAGATACAGTAAAATCCTTTTACAATGCTGGTCTCGTAGGGTGGAGTTTATACCTGTGCAATGAGAAACCTTTGAGAAACAAAGAAAATACATCTCATGATAAATTTTACCTCAAATTTGTTTACATAATACAATAGGGTGGTTTTCTATTATTTTTTTATTGCCTAAATCGGAAGATTATTACTTCTGGAGTACGCATTTCACGCTCTTAGATTTTCGAATGACGATATCTATTTTTCGTGATTAAACAAAAAGTGAAATATTTCAAGCGCGCAAAAACGCGACGGCTAAGTAGGAATGATGGGAAAAGTCCGTGGGACATATTTCTGGTTCCAGATGTCGGCGTGTGAGGTGACCTTGGGGCGAGGCATGAGTGCTGATACGACTCAGGCTGCTAGCAGGTAGCTGAGTACCCTGCTAGCTGGTAGCGCTTGGCTTAAATAAGGATTATTATTTCCCTATCAAACGAAGGAAACTTTCCGAACTTAGGTATTTTTAATGTGTGATTATTAAGAGATGTTTCCCTCAGCTCTGTGCCTCATGCATGCATTGGTAATCTCAGACAACGTAAAACTCCTATCTACTCGTATAGAAACTAGGTCCCTGGGACGTCACGTGGAGTTGTATCGTATGGGCGCCAATTTGGCCTTTTTCAAATGAGGATAAAATTGACCATTGCCATTCGTCTATTTGAAAATGTTATTTAGTTATTTGAGGTTACATCTGCCATCTATTTCTACAGGAGTGACTGAAATAATCTGAAATTTTCTTTTGGCGTGGCAGTTGATGGGACCAATTTTGCTAAAAAGGCCCCAAAAAGTAGCTATCATAATATTATGACTTTTGGGGACATGACGAGACCCACCACATATCTGAAACTGCAGTTTAGTTGGGTGCATTATAAATGGTTTTTACTTTAAATGAATAACCTTTAGCCATTGAGGTAATTTGGTGAATAATGAAAATGGAGGCTATCAAGGACATTGAATTTTGGGGGGGAGGGAATTCCTTGAAGCATAGACAATTTGCAATGATTGGTGAGTGCTAGTGTTTAAAGTTAAAGTTGTGACAAAGTTTAAAATTAGTTGTGGATTTGTTTGCTGATAGAGGACCTCAGTGGAGTGGCTATGGTGAGGCATGAAGGAAAGTTTGCCCAAAGCGCAAATGACTTAAGCCTTATTTCCAGTCCCCTCTCTTACCTCCTCAAAAATTTTTATCCGCTACCTAATCAGTAACGAATACAAGAATACAAATGGGTATTGGGTAGTGAAAAACAAATTGAATGTCCACCCTACCTCGAAAGCGTAAACATCCGGGAATTGTTCTTCAATCATTTCGCTCGCCAGGTTTCATTTTTTTTATTGTGGCATAGGTTTAAAAATAAATACGCCTGTATTTTTCGATTTTTTTTTAATCCGCCGCCAACTTCTCTAGCTATTCGCGGCGAGAAATCGATGTCCTCAACCCTGTCGCAGATAAGTTGATGACGTCACGACGTGCTCCTGCCGAGCGGATCGCGCCATTCTCTCCTTCCGTCGATCTCGGGGCGTTCTTTGTTGTCCACACTCTTGTCTGCGGTTCACCTCAATGAGCGATACAATCCTGATTAAGTCAATGTACCGGAATTCTAATCACGTGACCGATTCATGAAAATTGGGCGGCAACGTAGTGTTCTTTTCGTTTTAAAGTTATGGCACAACGGCTGAATGAGGAAGATTTTTACCGGTAACTTATCTTTCCCATCCATCTTCCAAATTTTTTTAATGAACTGCGATTTCAGTCCCGGGGTAACCAGTTACTAACCACCCCATTTTCAACAACGGAATACGCATGTCCGTAAATTTCATCTCGTAGTCAAGAATTTTATGCATCATTCTTTGGTCTTCCCATTTCTGGGATCGGTCTTATATAATCAGTATAGAGGTGAAAAGTCTCGAATTTTCGGTCTATGTTTACCATGTTGTGATTTAATGCAAAATTCACACGTTCCTCATTCCCTTTCCTCTTGACTTTAATCAGGGAAGCCGACTTACAAAAAATATTGGGGGGTCCCAAACCGGGGATCTTGCCCCGGGAAATTTTCTAAGTAGTGAGTTTTAAGTTTTTAAAGCATTTTAGAAGAGTCATATGATCAACATTAGAACCCTGATAACTCGAATCTCGATATCTGGACACTCCGGGGAAAATCTAAAAGCCTGGCACATTTTTTCCTCACACCCATAACGAATTTTTGAGGGGGCTCGGGCCACTGACTTTAATATCCTTCGACTCCGGCGATGCTAGGTTTTCTCATGAGATTAATTTTACCTTTCTTTGTTGGCTAGGATGGCCATAAATGTTTGGCCTGGACGGGGACATCTTACCGTTAGTACCGTGGGTAGGGGAAGGGGTTACCCGAAAAGTTCGAAAATCTATAGCCTCCAATGGAAATGGGTTTGAAAAATCAAAACTAAAATTCTTTTTATTATTTTAGTTTTTAATTCTTTTTCTTCGATGACAAAGGGAGAATATATATCTATACTCATATTGCCGTATTGTGTTACGCTTTCTATTATAAACTGTTATTATATATCCTTCATATCAATTAGGGCTCTATCGATGTCCGCATCTAAGATTACCGGCCCAAAATTATCCTCCTCCACTGCACTTTCCTCCCATAAATGCAATCTTTCCGGCCTGTTCCTGCTGTCAAAAGGATCGTCCACAAATTCCGCCCATCCACTCTGAACCTCAGGTCGCTCGGTTAGCTTCCTGCCATCTTTAGCTGTAATTTTTGACATGGTTTGCCTTCTTTTGGCGCCCGATAGCGGTTATCAGAGATTCCCAGCCACCTATTGCCAGTTTCAGGCAGTTTTTCGCAAATATCTATCTTATTTTATCATTGACTTATACTTTTCCGTACATATTTACATTTGTCTCTCAAATTTTGCTTCTAATGAGTGCCGTCCCAGCAAATTCTTGTTACAGACAGCTTCGCTCGCTCGAAAAAACCGTATTTCTCCATAAGAGCCCATGCTAAATTATCCTAATGTTACCGTCATATATTTCAAAAACTGCACATGATAATCTGTTTTTCTTTGGATTATCAATAGTGCGCCTCTCGAAGAATATGTGACCAAAGTTTCATCAAATTCTTGTCACTTTTACCGAAGCGTTCTACCATTTTTAAGAAGAGACCAAATTCATGGGCGTACCCAGCGAGGGGCAGCTGCCCGCCCCCTAGAAGCAAAAATCGTTAAAGTCTTTAAGCAAAATCAGTACTGCATTGAAACGAAAGTACTCAACAAATTTTCTTTAAACCCACGAAAAATGATATGTATTAGTATAAGATATGTAACTAAAATAAAATTATTCATGGTGAAACAAAACCCAGTACTATTCCACAAACTTTTTTTTATTAGCTGTCAACTAGTTTCGACGTTTTTACCGTCATTATCAAGACTAACGGCCGTTAGTCTTGATAATGACGGTATTAACGTATAATATAAACGTCTGTTAGTCTTGATAATGGCGGTATAAACGTCGAAACTAGTTGACAGCTAATAATAAAAAGTTTGTGGAATAGTACTGGGTTTTGTTTCCCCATGAAAATTTCATCGTTCCACCAAGTAACGCCCAAATCAGTTGATTTTGTTAAAATAAAACTATTTTTTCAAGGAAATAATCTCATACACTACTAAAGCGGTGTTATAATTTTCTTAAAATCTAGGTTTCATTCACTTTTTCCATGCTAAAATGTCACAACTTGGCTTGCCACCCCTAGAAGCAAAAATCGTTAAAGTCTTTAAGCAAAATCAGTACTGCATTGAAACGAAAGTACTCAACAAATTTTCTTTAAACCCACGAAAAATGATATGTATTAGTATAAGATATGTAACTAAAATAAAATTATTCATGGTGAAACAAAACCCAGTACTATTCCACAAACTTTTTTTTATTAGCTGTCAACTAGTTTCGACGTTTTTACCGTCATTATCTCTGTCATGGCTTGCCCCCCCTAGTTATGATCCTAGGTACGCCCTTGGGACGATTCACTTATTGGCTTCGAATTAGTTCAATACTGACTTTTCGTACTTTTTCTATTCAGTCTCGTTCATTTACTGATTACCCCCCCCCAGACGATTAAAAGATAGACAAAAATTTTTATACTGTTATCATTACGTTCGTTTTATTTTGTTTATTACGGAGTCTCAATCATTTGATTTCATATAGATAACTTCCAAGGTAAAACAAATAAAATATTTCTTTCGGTAATTTTTGTATCTTGTTTTTCATCTCAAGTATGAGAAGATCGTTTGCCTGTCAGACCCTTGTGTCCTCCCCAGAAAAAATCCTGGATCTGCCCCTGCGTTCTAACTACTTTAGCCGGCGCTATCCATATACATACATAGCTGCATACAATATGCCATCACTTCAACTGAAACTCACCCGCGTACGGCGGCCTTTCTTCAACCGCCCCATTTCCATATTGTCGTGCAGATCCAAACTCGGCCATTCGGAATTCGCTCTGTCGAATGCAAAATTACATAGTGTCATGAACTATAATCCAAAAAATATATATGTATAATGGCTATGAATTGCGTCATTTTAGCGCCCCAGATTCGTTGCATTCACGATAACGCAAGGCCACCGAAATATCTTTAAATTTCGTAAAATATTATCAATAGAATAATTTCATATACATCGTTACGTATTAGTTGAGGTGGAATCTACGTTATTAAAATTGTTACTTCTGGTAAACTTATATATGAAATAATATGAGCTATGAATAATATGAATATAATATTTGCTGCTCATGGATTAAGTCCTGATAAAGGAATATCCGATTGCCATTAAAATAGGAAATAAAATTTCTGTGTGGCTTAGGCAACCATCAACGGGCAGGAGGATGTGTTACCAGATAGGCAAAGTCAAGTGAACTGATGAAAGAGTTTAGACAAGGGCTTACCATTAGCAGGTCCTCTTGTGGAGAATCAGGATCCGACCATTGACGATTTTTTTTTAACTTTTATGGCCAGAAAAGTAAATGTCGTCGTCACTTTAATGATTCTGAAGGCCGACTGGTTCTTTTTTCTCCCTACCATTTCAAAGATTCCGTTTTGTTTTAGATAACGCTAGGTGTGTACATAGTGTTTTTTCCGTTCGCCATATATCTTATCTGTTGCCGTCTGACGATAAGCCCCTCAAAATCTTGATCCGTGTGATACGTATTTGTTGATCGAGTCACGCGGGAACATATCAATGAATACTTACCCATAACAATTGTTCCGCGTCTTGTTTTTTTGCAGTTCTCCTCCACCGTGTTAAGCCAAAATTATTCGACGAGCACTTTTTACAGTTAGATTACGCGTCAGCTCTTTATAAAAACACCCTGCCCGTTGTATGAAGTCGAGAAGAATGCCTGTGAACGCCCTTATCACGCGCGACCACCATGGGCAACCGCAGATGAAGATAAATGGGGCAGATCCAAAGGCACTACGTTGAGGATTAGTTATGTGAGTTGGGCAAATATCCAGGGGTTCGCGCTTTTTCCTGGTTAAAAACCCTAATTGAGATTATTTTTATAGGAGCTGTTCGGACGTTTCAGTGTTTTTTTCAGGTGCAAAGTCGGCGATCAAGTGAGGGACCCCGCGCACTGGTACCTTTTTAAAAGCAACTATTTAATTGCTAAAAACCCACGTGGTCTATTCCTGCCGGCAACATTTTACTCACCCTCGGAATAGGTCCGGACGCAATTATTTAGTTGCGGCAACTAAAAAGTCGCCCGTCGCGGCTACTAAAAAGCTAGGCCACAGTCAATGCCGTGTGCTTCATTGGAACTTCCTCAAAGCAACTAAATAGTTGCTTTATAAAAGTTGCATGTGCACGGAGGCCCTAAATAGTGGCTACGTTGCTATGGAAAATTTTCACTATTACTAATTTCAACGCAACTATCATGAGGAGTTATGACGAACTTGCTTGTAGCCTCTAGCGTCACGCATCTCATGAGTCGCGGTGCGCGAATGGAATCCTAAACAACCATGTGAAAACCATGTCATGAATGGGTCCCTCAGGTGAAAATTTATATTAATAGATTGACGTCAGTGATCTCAGTTGACGGTGAGGTACTGCCTGAATGATAAAGTGTATGAAGGTTCGGTCTACGCATACGATCTACTCATACGATCAAATTAGCTAAACACCGACATAATGATAGCCGTCCCGGTAAAAAATACACGTTAGTAATACGGATGGCTTTACCTCGCGCCGCTGCATTGTACGGGGTAAGTCTGGTTGTGATTATCGAGCTACTATTTATTACACATCTGTCATCGCTGATCGAAAGAAAAACGTATGTTTAGAATGGAGGAAGCCCTTAGCCCCCACAGCGTCATTTTTCCGAGTATAATTCCAGTACTAGTCTAACAAAAATAGTGTGTAACTTTCGCATACACACTTTAAACAAATTCTGGTTTCAGCTACTAAACCATATGCCGGAGTTCTAATTAATCATAGATTAATTGGGCAAATATAATATATTTTTATGATCTCTCCTCAATTCAGTTAGAAATAGTCCCCTACCATCTCAGATTTCAATCAAAATTAGTGTGTGGATGTAGGTATAATCACCTGAAAATAAACGTCCTCAATGCTGTCACAATATTAAGGGTTTTCCTGTAACTGCACATGTTACAGCCTTTTCATGGTAATTATTAGGAATAAGAAGTTAAAAATAGAATGCTTTAGAATGAGTATCTTTTATTTTAGTCGGAGAAAAAATAATACTTGGATAATATTATTTCGATTCATCAGTAATAATAATAATATAATTTCGATAAATTACATTTAATATTTGTAAATAAAAATAGTTAATGCCAAGTTTTCTAGAGGTTGCGTTGCAAGGATATAGAGTTGAAACAGGTAGAGGAGAGTAAAACCGAGTGTATTACAAAGTTTTTTAAGTCCAAACTATTTTCCTCTTGCCAAAGTTTAACGTCTTAAGTTGCGTATTCTTAAAGATTCATTGAGGTCATGAGCTATTCTTAACAACGTGCGAAGCATAATATTTATTAGGTAGTGTATTAGGCATAATTGAAGTGCAGCGGGAAATATAAGTGCGAAACGCAAAATAAGTACAAAAGTTATTGTGTGTGAACTTATGTTTCAAGAAATAAAACCTTCATAAAGAACATAGGTACACAAAATAATTATCTTAAGCGAATGCGTAATTGAGGTTTTGCAAAGCATCTGCCGAGTTGAAAACTTAATACGCCATGTAGGTAACTCGAAGCAGTGTTAGCTTGAGTTAGGTTCCGACTTGTTTAGAACCTTCGAGACGGGACCGAAATTTGAGTCATTGGTGATATCCGGAACTTGCTGAACGTAAGGTGACGAGGTGGATTTATTGGGGAAGAACTCACCTCTGCCGGACACCAACAATATTATCAAATTTTCGGGCAAAGGTTTAACGCGCCCGCCACCGAGGCTAGTAACACCTAAATAGGAAAGAATCACTGATAAAGCACTTCCATCATGAAAATAATATTTATACTGGTAATAACTGTGATGACAAAAAATAATGAATTATGAATTGAAAATTACTGCAATCCATAATGGTTTATTAATAAATAATTGAGAGCAGTAATCATCCTAGGGTAAATATATTGAAGAATAGATTACTCTCCTTTCTTTAAAATATCCACTCAAGTGTGCTTAGGGCTGTGATTGAAAGTCATGTTCGCATTCACTAGCATGCATCTGTTCCGAAATATTTTGCTTTTATCCTGATATTGATACTGCACGTCCGCATACTGGCGTCGGACTTGAGGGGGACATTTCCCCCCCGATATTGGATATGTAGGATTGTTTATCATTTATCCAACAAATTAAACTTATATTGTTTTTGCTCCTAATGGGGTATAAAATTGGGTAAAAATGCTATATAACCACAATTTCCATGATTTTCCATGAATCCACAAATTATTTTTTTATTTCTGGAGGGTTGGGGCCGGACTTCCCTATCACTAGGTATTCGATATCTCCCAGACCTCCCGGAAGCCCATCACCCACAAAGTTTCTCTGCAATCGACGCCAATGTGCTCACAAAATCCTTGCGTATAATCCCGCGTATTACGCGTGGAGTGTCGCTACCATCGGCAAAATCTCGAACTCGCGAATCTTTCCAACCCGCTCTAACCGCGCTTAAGGCGTTCATTCTTTCACCAGGCGCGTATCCAGGGGACTTCAGCCCCTCCGGAAAAGAAGTCTTTTTCCTTGAAGCTACTGCCCGCCATACATCCCCTTACGAGAAAATTAGCCGGGTAGCATTTATCCTCTGACTTTCTCTTAAGTTGTGGACTGATCTACAATTTTCTCAACATCGGATGATATTTACTTCTACCGCAACATTCCTTAAGTTAATATTTTTTAAATCAGACGAATATCGGAAACAAACGCCAACGGTCACCAAGCCATAACTATACGGCTATTTTGGTAAATGAAACAACGTCTATAAATTTAAGACAATATTAAAACGAAATTAATAGTTTATTCAATGAAATTCATACCCTCCCCATTCCGTACTCGCTCCATCTATACCTTCTCTCTTCTCTGCATCTCATATGGAAGATTCCACTCCTCAAGGCCGTTTTACACGGGACACGGAATTGCGCAGGTTAGAGCTGCATTAATTTCTAAAATGGTATGGAATTGCGCGAATGCATGAGCGAAATTAGAACAGGGGCTATTTTGCCGTCTCGCATCCACGCATTCTCGTATGTGTTCTAGCAATTCACCGCTTTACACGACGCAATTTTGATTGCGCCTTCGCACGTACGTCAGATTGCGCAATTCCGTGTACCGTGTAAAACGGCCTTCACACACCTTGTCCAGTACTTCGTCGTTCCTCCTCCTCTCTGACCACTTCACCTTCTCCGTTCTTCCATATACCCACATCTCGAAGGCCTCCTATCTTGTCTCGCCTTTCTCCATGTTTCCGCACCATTAAGCGCTACCCTCAGATCAGACTCTTCACTTGCATCGCTGGTGTTTAGAATGAAATAGTGGTTCCGATTCTAAGACAACAAGAAGGCTCGCTTAGATAAACGATTTAATTGTTTTTTTTTTCATGCACTATGTTGGGATGTTAGGGTGAGGATATGATAGACTGATCGTGTAAACGAGTCACGGGTTCCGGCTCATCCGTACTCTGCACATTTTACCTGCCACGATTGATAAGAATGTCTATTTTCCGCACAGCGTCCAAAGCTGTCTAGATTGCGACTGTCCCCAAGCAGCAATCAATATTTCAACAACATCCAGACAGCATAATTGTCGGAGTTAACATATGACATCCGAGCAATATCCATGTTATTCCAATGGGTGTTGTTTGGATATCCGTCAAATATCCAAAGAACCCGCCAAACAACGTTGCAGCGATGTCCAACAGAGGACATGGAGGTCCATATTACAACATCTCTTAGACATCTTTACAACATCTCTTAGAAATCTTTACAACATCTCATGAGGAGATAATAGGTGTGTTTATTATAGTTTTTGGTAAACCCCAGACGTACAAACAAAACGTTTGTGGTCTTCAATTCTAAATAGAACATATGCTACCTATGGATACAGTTTGGAATAACATTTTTTTACTATCACAGATACTCCAACTTGGATATCGTTGGATACGTTTATTTTACAACTTGTCGTGGATGTTACAAATAGGATTATGTAACGTTCTCAAAATTTCCATCATGAAATAATAACGTGTTTTGGATATATCAACCTTATTCAGATATCCGATTGATATTGTATGCTGCTTGGGATCCGTAATCCGCACATGAATCCCCAGCCCAACTTTCCTGACCGAAAGCGTCCAAACATCACACACTGCTTCTATGTCAACGTCAATAGGGCGTTCCTCGTATCTTAAGTAGGTGTATGGTTATGGTACCTATAGGCAGAAAGCCTATTGATTTGTCGTGAAAATAGTTGTTTATTAGCTGTAAGAGGCGCGTAATAGGCATAACTGACCAAACCAAAAACTAAAATTAACTTTCTTGTTCAAGTTTCCGTGAAGGTTTAATCAGTGGAGCAGCAATGCTACAAAATCACTACTTCATATTATGTCATACAACAAACATAAATTACACCTAGCAGGAATATCCCACGTACAGCCCCCGATCCCGCTCGGCAAAACGAGCCACTGGTCTTTGCGGAGTACCGACATACGGATTAGTGAACCTGTTCTCGACCCTTATTGACGCTCATAGAATATGCGAAACAAGGATGCGACCACGGATTCGTAAACGGCTCAAAGACACTATGGTTGCCACCAGTCACCCTGCGATGATCCAGCCGGGAAGTTAGTAGAAGAAGGGGATAAGGAAGGGGTGACTAAAGACTTATCATGTGGTCACGGGATCGTAACCGTCCCGAAAGCATTATACTCGCAGCCGGTCACCCTTCAAGGACCCATCGGCGAAGACAGCTAAACGGAGGCGTGAGCACTAGAGCATAACCTTACGCTGCGTGAGCATAAAGATGCACATCCGACTGCACAAAGGTGGAAAATCCTTTCTCTTTTATATGCACTCGAGATCGAATGAGTGAGGTGCGATAAGGATGACCAATGTCCCTCACTTTGCCGAATCACATGGTTTCGGATCCCATGCTCCGAATGAAGACACCGTCTGTTTGTTATCTGAGCATTCTTCCGTCCCAGCATCACATCGCGGCGTTTTCTCTGATGGCGAGGCACCTAGTTGCCCACAGATTAGTTTTTTTTAATTGAGGGGGATTGACAAGAAATGAGGTAGGAGTCGTTTGGGCCGTGGGGTTAGTCGGCTTGGCGACAATAGACTTTTCTTTGAATCCATAGGTGACGAACTTCTCATCTGCTCTTTCCTGTTCATGAATGTTGGTGAATACAATTCTTTTCCTATTGCCCTTAATGCCGTGTCCGATTTCCTCTAACTTGTTGAACTGATCCGCCCTCTCAAGTTTGTGACCGTCTACTTTTATTTTGAGCGTCACATTTCTAGCTTGCTTTGCTTCACAAAACCGCATAACTTCGGCCCTTTTACATGATTGGTCTTCATGCCATATTTCTCGTACCGTTTTTAAAATGCATCCACTAGTGCCTACAAGCCTGTTGCCTTTTGGCCAATCAGTGCCTCATCATCCGCGAACCTCATGTGTCAACATTAATCGTTCAACTTTACTCCTGCCTCTAATTCATCCAGTTCCTGCCGAGTCATTTTCACTGTATAATAATAATTAAACAGCAAAAGGGAGGAAAATTGAAGATATGATGTCGTTTTGCCCTGCTTTCATGGAAATGGATGATTAAGGTTGCATACATAATATATATTTCATTGTAATCAGTTTGGATTTTCTCAATCTCTTTCAATACTCTTAAACTTTGCCACCCGTAAATATTCCCTTTCATACGATTCTAAGTACATAGAGATTCATGAATTGTAAGTGCAAGCTATTTTGCCGAAGTATGTAACCATATTACCCACCTCTGTTACTCGAGGGTAAAGAGGTTGAGACATCAAAATCTTAAATTTTTATTGAGCCTTTATTGTAGAGTATTACATTCTTAGACAAATGAACGATTGGTAAAAAAACTTTTTCACTAAGAAATTTTAAATAAACAATTTCAGCTCTCAATTTTAACTGCTATATATAATGTTATAGAAGAAAAAAATTAAAAAATGCATGGAATCTGTTTAGGCTTTAGACTCTTCAGGAAGTAGGAGTTAAATACACTAAGCCAATGGCCGAAAACTAATTTTTTTCTATGCTGTCCTGCTGTGACATCAGGATACTTGCTGTCAATTGCGAGTTGAAACTTCAGGACCTAAGTCTTCTTTCCAAGCTCCAAACCACTTATTTCGTCTTGACATCAATAAAAAAGGAGCATCTTGACTGGCACTCTCTCCCATTATCTTCAGTCAGAGGCAGCAACTTTGCAACAGCTGTCAGATGCATTTGAGAAGGACACAAAAAGTTAGCATGAATCTTGAGATGGGCAAAGTACCAATCAAAGTTAGGTGAGAGTAGTTTAGGGATCCTACAATTAAACTTGGTGAAAATTGAATACGCGCAATGTGGGGCAATTTTTGCCAATAAACTGAAAAATATAGCATTCAAGGTTATATTGATGAGGTTTAAAGTTTATATAAAAAATGTCATGGTTTTACGATGGGTGAGAATGATCAACAAATATTCAGAGTATGCAAAATATTCAGTTTGGGTGCCACCCAAAATGTCTGCATGCGGTGGCGCGCGCTCACTCTCGGTGCGATATCCCGGGAACCAAAGGGCAGAAATGAAAGATATTTGAGGTGATCCACTACAAATGGCCAGCGAGTCATTGCAGAAAACAGAAAAGTGATAGAAAAATACGAAGATCATTTAATCGCGAAAATATATATCGTCATTTAAAAATATAAAAGCGTGAAATTCGTACTCCAGGAGTAATAATCTTTCCATTTAGGCAATTTAAAAAAATAGGAAACCACCGTATTTCAGTGAAGTAGCTTGGGATTTCGTTCGGGGGGGATCCAAAACCATGGGGGAAAATTTTTGAAAATCAGGGTACTAAGTAGAGGTTTTCAAAATAATTTTAAGACTTTTCATAATCGAAAAAACATCACATGTCAAAGAAATCTTTTGAAAATTCATGATTTTTTAATATTTTGTTTTCTTTCATGAGGGAAATTAGCTGTGTTTTTATATTTAGGCGGGAGGGGTCCGGAACTCCCCCCTCGCTTCACCACTGCCAAATTTCATCCCGTAGAAGGGTGATGTCTGTTGCCACTTCGGTCGCATTTTTATCGGTTTTCAAAAATGTCCGCAGCGCGGTGATAAAAGCAATGCGATCCACTTTTTTCCAATATTTTTCGAGGAATAGCATTGTAAGGTTATGAATTTGATAAATCACATCATCTTATTCATATATCGGTTTACAACACCAATTATACCTTATTTCCCCATGAAACTCGGATCAATTTCTCCGTCAACATCTAAAATTTAGTGACGCATTGTTCTCCAACCCTATATGCCACGAATATCACAGAAGAGGATCCTTAGGTCGGTCTATAAATGTGTTGTCACCCTCCGCGCATTTAAATGTGTTTACATAAGTCTCCATTGACGTCGCTGATGGAAGAAGTGATCCGAGTTTCACGGGGAAATATAGTACAATTAGGTGTGTCAACCGAAATTTATATTTCTGATGATGTTATCTATGAACTTTATAAACTTTCAATTCTATTCCTCGCAATTAAAAAACATTAAGCAGCAAAATATTGGAAAAAAGTGGATCGCATTGGACTCATTGAGATGATTTTATTTTTATTAATTCATTCCTATGCCACCGATAACAGTATACATTTGGCTTTTACATCGGTGTTTGTTCAACAATTACACGTGTAGGAACAATCATGTCCTGGAAAGGGGCAACCTATCCAGGCGGTACTCGAACCCGCAATATCTTGTTTGGCAGGTGAGGACTTTAGCACCGAGGCCTGCAAATTCAAATTCATAAATTTCTGCGGCATTCTTTGAGATTTCAAATACTCTATTTTGAAAATTGGGAATAAACGGATCGACGCGCTGCGAAGTTTCTTGTAAACCGATCGAAAAGCGCGCGAAGTGGCAATAAATCAAGCTTCTACAGAATTGGCTGAAGCGGGCCTCTTCCCTTGTCCCCATTACTCGACCGGCCACACCTTGAGCATTCGGTGAGCATATGGGATTCGGCGCTGAAAGACTTGGTCTGTGAATTTAACAAAATACAAAGGACAGCTGCGCTATTCGTCAAAAACTGCTGCAGGCGCACAGAAAGCGTTACATAGATGAAGTTGGTGCGAAGGCTTCCGCGGTGCGCTGGTAATGTAAGCTGCACTTTCCGGGTTTCCCGGGAGATGCAGCCTACGTTACACAGATGAATTGAATAATGGTGGCTGATACTTTGTGGAAGTCCATTGCAGGATTTATTTATTTTTATTTTATTTATTTTCAACTTCCCCGTAAACAGCACATCGAGGCCTTTACAACGGAGGAATTAACAAAGCACGGCACAAACAGCCATGCCCTGGATAAGGACCACCTACCCAGGCAGGATTCGAACCCGCGACTCACGGTTTGGCAGGCGAGGACTTTTCCCCACCGCCACCGAGGCCGGCAAATTTAAATATTTATTTAAAAATGAGTCAAAATGTTCCTTCAGTCCTGATGATACTGTAGTGCAGTGAAACATGTTTACTCATTTTTAAAGAAATATTTGTGTGGAAGAGAGCAAAGTATCTTTTCTTCATATCAGTTATACATTTGTTTAACGAATTAGGCTGGGAGCCGCAAGAGACGTTGACGCTGCGCGCTTAGATTGCTTTAGCAATGGAGAATAATCATCTTTCTGAGCGACAAAAAGAACATTGTATAAGGACCCCACTGTATTTCCATGTCCGAAAGAAACGATAAATTGAGAGGGGTATTTTGCCGAAGGGATGGGTATTGGAATTCGCATTTTCCCCGGGTAATAAAGAACTTTAATAAATGCCAATCGTAATTTCCTTTGAGCATTTGCTTTTTATGTGTCAACGGCTGGTGTCCTAACACCCCCCGCCACTCGTCTATTAAGGGGGCTTGCGAGGTAAAATGTAGATGTAGATACACATGCCGAAGTCGCGGGTAGCGGAGGGCGCGCTCGGTATTAGATCGCACATTCTCGAGGTCATTTGAATAGGCGCATGAACTTTCCCGCTGGTGAGGCTATGTGACACAGTTTCCAAAGGTGAAATAAAAGAAGAGAGATTGCCTAGTTCCCGCAGTATCAAACGCCTTGAAATGAAGCTTTGACAGCGGTGGGCAGTATTTGTGCCAGCGGTTGGTAGTCATAGTGTTTCGAAGAGGAAAGCCGGAGTGGAAGGTTGGACAGCGACAACGAAACTGGATACGGTTTTCAATGCATTTCACCAATGAAATGCAAGATTGCGTGCGTTTTTGTGACGACAAAATCAACGAGTTCTACAGAAACTGACAGGTATCGAATGCTCCTCCATTCAGTGTGTGAACGTCCTTTGAATGTGATAAATGGGCTGAAAGAGCAGGAGAAACAGTGCATTCTTGTTTTGAAATCACAGAAAACTAGGCTTAGGTTGTTGGAGGAAGTTGACATGCAGTGTTTCATTTAAAGCCTATCCCTCTGATAGCTGACAATTCAATGATCAAACGTGAAGCTTCAATATTGTGCGGTTGGCTTTACAGAGACTGCTCTCATAGCGTCATAGGTTACATCAACACAAAGGCTTACAGTTTGCGGTTTGCTTAGTTGTATTGGGCTTGCAGTGAAATAGTCATTGTCATTTATTTTACGGGGATCAATATATTTCCTAAAATTAAACTTTCCTCGCAATGCAGAGTATTTAGTTATACATAAATGAAACCGTACAACTACGTTCGTATTCGAAAACTGAGACGAATACAACAGTGCGAAATATTTTTATTCAGGATTTCACTTCTCCGTCTGTAAGAACACTATAGATTTAATGGACAAGCTGAGATTTGAGCATGCAATCTACTATTCCTTGTTCTGTTCGTGACACAAAGAAAGACCGAAGTAGACCATCCAAGTCAACTGGAAAAACTAAGTCTATACGTCATAGTTGGAATATCGCACCAAAGGTAAGCATCCTTACGATATGAGGCTTTCGAATATTTGAGCCAATTGATTGTAAGGAACAACAAAAATCGTTCGTCTTGAATTTTACTTTCTGAAGCGATTTGATTTTATGAATTCAAATGTAAACTCATAAATTCACCATCACGTCACGAGTTCGAGAAAATTTTAGCAAAAAAAACACAATAACATTTTCAATATGCTTCTTGATTTTCATCAAACCCCCAAATTTCGTAACTAAAAACTAGAATAGAATAACCTTCTCTTCAGAAAAAAGTTCGACTTCTTTCCATCTCAGTTAGGTTTTAAATTTTACAGATATCACTCAATCAAGTTTTCGGTAAGAGCAAACATACAGCAGATAACCATATCACTATTTATCACAAGACGGAGATACTTCTCAGATAAAACTTTCGGGAGTCGATTGGATTTTTGAGGAGTGGCGCTTGGTAGAATGTTATTGAAATAATCTCATTAGGCTGGACCACCCAAAAGTTTAGCATCGCAAAGGGAAGACCCAGGCGATAAATCTGAGGTATGCTTTAGGATAAGACCCATTCATCAGATATTACGACGGACGATTGTATCTTAGTGTTCGTTGTAAACGCAATTATCCGAATATCCCTAAGTTTCAGTATTTTTTTCATATATATGCTACCCCGCCAGCCGCCTATGTAGACGTCTGTTAGGACACCAGCGGCATCTTTTTTTACTGTCGTTCAATATAATATAATAGTGCGAACAGTAGTGGTGTCATTCTCTTCTTAACACGGATAAATTAGGCGTAGTCTTTTACTCGAATTTCTATAGTAAGGATTCATAAATGTAGAGCTCATGTTTCCATTTGGTATATGCTGTACAAAAGCGATCGAGGGGTGATGTAGGTGATCAGCTTCTTTTGGAACTGTTTAATGCGGCTCTCAAAACTATTGCATGTTCTAAAATTTATTTAGTTAATTTCTTGTACACATTTGTATGAGTAAAAATAAAAATTTGGAATATGCTCATCTTTTATGGTCTTCCCGTATTATTTTCCAATGCCCTACATTTTTCTACCACCTGCATTAAACAACAACGTGTCGTTCTCGGCACGAATAATGGTCCTAGATCGAATCCAGGCCAAGATTGTTTTTCCAGTAATGACTTTGTTAACTATTTGAGAAGCAGAAGTATAATGTTAACAAACGGGACATGCACTTCATTTCAACGACCCACAAATCAGTGTATTGGTTTTACGAAGTTCCAGCTGACAACTATGCATATGGTGGCGTTATGTTCTGTAGCTTTTATTTGAAGAATGACGGCGTAATGGGTTAAGTTTTTATTTGTTTAAAATTATTTTTATTCGTTTTTCAAAAATGTCCTCAACGACGATGAGTGAAGAGCGATACATTTATTCTTAAACTTTATGAGAGAAACCTTATGACTGCTTGAGAAATATATTTTCCTCGTAATGTCGCGGAGGAAACAAAACTCGCTTCGAAATGGCGATTTGTTTCAAGCATCGAGAGGGCTTCGGAGGGAACGCGAATCGAAGTAAGTTAAAGGACTGTGGAAAAGATTGCGGCATTTTATAGTGTACCTCCCGAAATTTATGGAACCCCCCCAGAAATTCCTCCGAACTTATCCGCAGAACTTAGCGGGAGAAGTTCTGGGGATAAGTTCGGAGGAATTTCAGGGGGGGTTCCAGAAATTTCGAGGGGAAGGTACAATTATAAATGCCACAAGATAAAAGTAAACATATGCGTAAATTAAGCCGCGTGTTCTATCTGATGTTTCCAACGGTGAAGCGTAACATTATTCTTATCTGGGAAACATAGCCGCACTAACTGGTTTAAACCATAAAATCTAGACCATAAAGTTTTTGCACTGGCGAGGAATAGCATTGGAAAGTTACGAATTTAAATTTGGGTTAACAGCTGTATTTATAGATCATTTCTCCGTTAAGTTCGGATCGCTATGCCCGTCAGCGACGCGAGTGACGACTGTCGTAAACCAATTCAACGTGCGATGGGTGTCACCACAACTTGAGGCGAACTGGAGAATCCTCGGTAGTAATGTTCGTGGTTGACAGACGCGCTCATCGTCCGCTTTGCTCGAGTGAGGCAGCATCTAGCAGTCGTCGCGGGGTTCAAGGCACAATTGATAACCTTGGGGCTTCATTTCTGATCTCGGCACCCCCATGCCCTCGTCCGCTGACCCTCCCTCAGTCTGCATCGTCCCGGCGAACGATTCGGCCACCGAACGTCTCCGCGTCCATCCGCTGCTGCTGCACGCCGTGTTTACTTTCACCGCAAACTGAAGAGGCAGAGATCGTAAGTACATCTATTTACAACCGCTGCACGACGGGGACTTTGCTTGGGTGCGATCACGGTGACGCGGAACGTGACTCAGCAGCAGAGTGGAAGCGAGTCACTGGGCCACTCGATAGATTCCAGTTTTACGAGTGCAGTGGGTGAAGCCATTACGTAAGGATAGTGAAAGTGAAGCGGTGTTGTGTGAACAATGTACATTCAGTGGCGTAGCGAGTGGGGAGGTCCAGGGGGTCCGGACCCCCTACCCCCAGAAAAACACTTTTAATTTGCTTCATAAAAGAAAACAAAATATTGAAAAACAAATAATTTACAAAAGATTTCTTTCAAAAATGAAGCTTTTTTGATAATTAAATGTGTTAAAATTAGTTAAACCCTCTACTTAGTACCCTGTTTTTCCAAAATTCGCCCCTCTGATTTTCAACCCCCTCTCCGAACGAAATTCTTGGCTACGCCACTGTGTACATTCGTTCACCAGCTTGCTTACTCCTCGAAGCTACAGTCTAGGACCCTTGTCGCTATGTCGGATTCTTCGCCGCAAACCCTAGCATTCATTTTTCGTCTCTTTATTCCCTAAATAAATTATCGCACTGTTTAAAACTGTACTGTTCACGAATTTTTCTTTTGATTTCTTCCGTTCTAATGTCCCGGCCTCATCAGCGGAAAAAACTTGCGGACAGTTCGAGGGCGTCAAAATAAAAATGTACGGGCAGCTCAGTTTTTAACGACACAAAAACAGAAAAAATAAATTAAGGAAGTTGAATAAATACTTACTACCTTTTTCAACATGATTGTTGAATTCGATATAAATTTGGCCAGTACTCTCCGAGAGTAAGACGGCAAACTTTTTTAAAATAAACACGACTAAAATAATCGACTCGAATGTTACTGTTCCACGCCGAACCTCCGGTCGCAATGGAGCGATAAGGAAAATAGATATGTGAAATTTATGGGGGCTAGAAGCTGTCGGACCAACTGTTTCATTCAAGATTCCTCATCTATCCACCACATTTAAACGAAAAGATTAAGTCAGCTTCAGTGAAATATAAATTAGATTTGCGTTTCTTTAGCAGCGATTCTCGGATTCGTCTGCATATTCGCGTGAGAAAAGGTACCCACTTGCTCCCTTCCAACGACGCATTGCGTAAGTTTATCACCTTGAAAACTCATGAGTTGTAACCCCAAGCGTGCGGGGAGTTTTTGTGGTTCGACCATAGATAGTTTAACTACAGCACAGGTGGTGAAATCGAGCCCATATTATTCGAAGAAATGGCAGACGTAAAGACCGTCATGATTTCCCAATAAGGCTTTCATATCTTCAAATTGAACGGATGCGTTAAAACGGACAAATTTTTATGGCCTTCCATGAGAGTGAGGTTAAACGGAAACATGCATTTCTCATTCCGTTCTCTCTTCGCCTGTTCACTTCTATACTTTTCCTGTCTTGTACACCCATTTTCGACCCATTAAAACGGCATGAACTTGTATCGGCAGAGGCGGATTTAGGGGGGGGGGGTTACAGGGGTCATGTCCTACCCCCAAATTTTATCAAAAAATATTTCATTTTTATTGGATAAACAGTTTTTGTAGGGATTGTACATGCAACTGCATGGCTTCAAGTCCCAAACGTGAGATAAGTTTGAGTTGTATTTAACGTAGGCGTAGCACTCCCGACTGCAAAAACGCTTCTCTCTCTCAGCGAGTATTCCATACTCCTCGCATCCACTTCATGACTCCCATCCCCGAAATTTGATGCTGAATTCGCCCCTGTACGTGTATCGCTAGAAATATTTGTGCTCTCCGTATAAAAATTGGATGAAATAGTTTTATTTCAAAGGCATACTCATGAGGGATATTTAAAAAAATGCTCTATCACGTAAATTAGTCCTGGTATACGTTCTCGCACCCATGATTGAGTATTCATGGGGTACGAGGCCGAAGCCAGAGAAAATTTCGAGGATTATTTCGTAGATGGGACATATTTGTGGGGAGATTTATTTAGCGAGGGTAAACTTTATCTCCAAAAATTTCGAGGGGGGTTAAAGCCCCCGCCCTTCTCGCTAAGGTCTTGATTTGATGGTTTAAGCTAGTTAGTGAGAGTGTGTGGACGGAATGATAGCGAAAGGATAAGTGGGGCTTAATATTAGTCTAGTCTAATAGTATCTAGTATCTAGTCTAGCTCCATTCATGTCTTTATCTGAGCAGGGAGACAGCAGTTTCGTAGCTCAAGCACCCATGATATTGGTATTATCCTACGTAACGTCTTCAAAGGTCACGTTCAAATGCTGAGATACAATCAACAGCATACGCAATTCCCGCCAATAATAGTGACGTTTAATTGCCCTCACTGATTATACCCAGCGATGCTAGAGTACCAACACTTGGGTATACGCCGCAAAAAATTAATTACCCCTCAGTTCACCACCCGACAATCCAAATTTTAGTCATGAAAGAATCGAAATGAGTGCTACCGAAGAGTAATGAAGATAAAATGGGCAAGGAAATTTTTTATTCCCTTATTCGCCAGATGTATGCGTGGACGATTGCGCAAAAAAATTCACTAAAATAAAATAGGGACTCCTTCGCGATCCTATGGAATCATCATCAGTTAACTTAGGGAAAAACACGTAATAATTATTCTTTCTGACGTTTAAATGTTACGCCATCAAGCCTAACTAAGATAAGGTATTCAATTCATGGTCACTCTATACAGCTACCCGTACATATTCTCCTCCGTGTCCATTCATTCATACGATTTTTTCTAGAAACATTAAGAATGTAGTTACCGAGGGTGTATTCACAGATACATCGCGCGGAAAAAAATTAGGAGAAGCAAAACTCTACAGTATGCAAAAAAGATAACGGAACTCTGAAATGCTCAATCCATAAATAAATTAAATTTGGTGAGAAATGACCGTTTACTCCTCCTAAAATTCAGATATGATTCAAGGTGGGAAAATGCAAACAAAAGGAGCTTCGCTATGAAAAATGAAACATCGTCAAGAAACTATCACTCTGAAAATATCAGGTTTATTAAACCCGGACCAAAACATTTAACTTGAAAACTTATCGATTTTTATCTCGACTAGCAGCTATTTATGATCTTCCATGAGAGTATTATCGCGGCATCCAACGATTCCTTGGTAATACTCCGTTTTTTAGAGTCATAGGTCGATTTGATTAAGGCATCCATGTCTTTTCCGGATAGAAATAATATTGCGCTTCACCGTTAAAAACAGCCAGTGGAATACACGGCTTAATTCACGCAAGTTTGTATCTTTAACTTTCCTACATACCTTTAACTTATTACGATTTGCGTTCCCTCCGAAGTCGAAGCCTAGCAAAGTTCTCTCAATGGTTGAAACAAATCGCTATATCGACGCTAGCTTTTATTAACCTGCTAACATTACGAAAAAAAATGTAACGCCAAGTCTCATGCAGTAATAAAGTTTATCTCGTAAATAAAGGGAGAATATTTTCGATTTTTTATTTTTTGTTCGCGATATAAAATTTAACCAAGCGATTACACCGTTTAGATGGTTTGGAGTGAATATAATAAATTTTAAATTGATCCAAAATGCCCTAATTGGGGCTTGAGGCCGTGGAAAGAGGTAGAAAAGGGAGCCATTATAGGGTCTCCCCTCTTAACCCCCAAATGGCTATTCAACTATAAATGCTCTCGTATTTTATACACCAATTAAAAGTAATTGCCGAAAAATTCCTAATTTTTACGATTTCAAATTTTTATCCGCGCATGTCATTTGATTTTAAACAAAAATACTAACACAACACATTTAGAATGAAATTCAAACCTCGAAACAGAAAATTTATGTGATCGCTGTGTTGCCTACCTTCAAAGGATAATTTGTTTTTTTTTTAATTGATCAACAGCTAAAATACGGGCAAATATCTAGCAATAAGTAAAATTCATTTACACTTCAAAGTTTCGATACATTTCTCTGTATTCTCATATTTCGGCAGTGCTGCGACTAGAATTAGGTGTTCATCCCTCGCAACAATGATAGGCCATTCCCCAAAATGCAAAATCTCAAAACCTCCATCTTCAACCCTTATACTGAGGGAACGTTTTCATAGGTTTTGGTGCTGACTGCAGAAAAAACGTTTTTGAACGTCTGACCATTGCTTGACTACCTGAAGTGGTTTCCCAAATTTTTTATTGCTATCTGGATATCTTGCCTTGGGCACTTTCCGTCATCGTAGGAATCGCCTCTCGCCTTAATCTCCCGGGCCAGCCCTAAAATTTATTTTCTAGGATTTTCTATTGTAATATCCATTTTGTATTTTTTCTTCCTGCTCCTCGCTTTGCCTCCACTGTAAAAATAATGTCCAAAATGTCCTGCAACAAGTGATCAGATGAAGGCCCATCCCCTGGTAAGAAAGAAGGAAGGGTTGCCCTGGATTATAAGGGTTCACTCCTAGCGAGACACATGGCCAGGCTAAAGGGGTAAAATGTGTCTTGCTTCTCTCCCGCACAAACTGGTAGCTAAAATCCCAAACTCCCGCAGCGCAAGGGTCAATAAAGTGCCACACTCTTACGCATCTTTTCTTTTTCAGAGGTGTGGAGATCTCGCATCAACATGTGGAAGACATTGGTGAAGAGAGCTGTGGCAAAAAATGCCCAGTACATCAACATAGGAAGCCGCAGGTGAGAGTCACAACCATGGCGTAGTAATGAATATATGCATAACTTGGTTGGGGAAATTAGTTTCCCTGATATTTCAAAATATACCTCTATGACTATTGACCCGCATTATGCGGATCGATACCTTTTGTTGGTGTGCCATCCTTTTTTTGCCATCCTTATGGCCTTGACTTCTACCTTACTACACCAAAAGTTGAATTTTTGCAAATAAAAGTGTTATTTTCGATTTTCTTGTGTTCAAAGACTTGAGATCTTGGTCAATGAAATTCAGACATCGCTTTCTAGATTTTTTTAAATTGAAACCCCGTAAGGCAAATTCAAAATTTGGTTTGGACCCTCATTGTGAGGTCAGAAGGTCAAAATTTTAAAATATTGCTTGCACTTAACAAAACTTAGGACCTTTCCCCATAAATATGGCAATTTTCATGAATATTGCTCAAGGTGAAGTTACTAAAATTGGTGGTCAAAAATGACACATGACATGTGGGACAGTTTGTATAAGTTAAAGTAGTGGTTTTAGACATCATATAAAATAATCTGTGCTAGAGCATGTGTAAAACTTAACATGGAAATGCCTTAGAATTTAAGTGAGAGTTTATCATTGTATTAAATCAGGAATAAACAATTGCATATCCGATTTCATGAATCCTAATATAATCCTAATTTAATCTATGGGGAATGCAATATGGTGCAGTTTTCTTAAGAAATTTTTTTATTTAATTGGGTCACATTTTGCTTTCAAGAACTGCAAATCAGGATGGCCAAGTCTCTGCACTTTATTTATTTTGTACTCTTTTGATAATTTATTTGAGAATTTTTTTATCTCACTTTACAGCTCTTCCGTAGCAACTAATGTCAATGTATTAGAAAACATAGATGGAGCAGCGAAAACGGAAAACCCATTGGATAGAACTCTTCCAGAAACTGCTGAAACTGTCATTATTGGAGGGGGAGCCATAGGTTGTAGTCTTGCCTATCATCTCACTAAAATGGTTAGTTATGCCATAAAATATGCAGTATTAAAAATTGGATTGAATGATTATGTATTGTGATTACTATGTGTCAATTACGAAAAATTTTGTATAATTCATATGCATTTTAATTACTTTGCATTTTTTTTCCAAAAAATATGCCTTGAATCATATGAATCCATCAAATTCTCGAGAGCATTGTCGTAGACTCATAATTAATGGCTTATTATAAGGTGAAGGGTTTGCAAAAGACAATAAAATTGTCGTAAATTCATAAGATGCCATTACATATTCTTGTTATAATTAAATGATTAAAAAATTGTTAATTTTTGTTTCTCCAATGCACTAGAAGTGGCGTAAATTTTTATAATCTAAAAACATCTGCCTTACTATTCCAAAAATAAAATTTAGTGGCATCTCATAAATGGATTTTTTTTAATATTTCAACATTTACTTTTATCTTTCACATGACATATCCGCTCCCCAAATAGAAACTCCATGTATATGGAAGACTTATTATATAAATCTAATAAATACCTCCCACAAGTCATAGTAATGTTTCTTATGGCTAATATTAAAAACTATCTAAGCTGCCATTATTTGTTACCAATATTATTCACAATATGCCTCTGATGAGCTGTATGAAGGGGCTGAACTCAAAATTTAGCCTGTATGACCTATTTTTAAACTTTACTCATGCCTTCATTATTAAGTAAGGTATAAATTATTGACATGAAAGATAAGATGATATGTAAAAACAATGTCACTTTAAATATAGACATGCATGATCCGAAGATAAGAAGTACTCATTTTATCTCTAGAAGTGATCAGCTTTGTCTTGATGAGAAGTAAACCTTGTTCCAACAACAGGAATCTCGCCCATGTTAAGCTGGAATGTTGATGAAATAGATGTTGAATTTACATTGAAAGTATGGGAAAAAGGTTTGGTTCCAGAGAAAGGTGGGCACTAGTAGGGATGGAAACTAAATGGGGGGGTTTATTTGAAGAGGTTTCGCTTTTTATATTTACAAATCCTGGCACTTTACCATTCTAATGCATTACCAATTTTCTTACAGGGCCAGAAGAAGGTGATTTTACTTGAGAAGAGTGAACTCACGGCTGGATCCACTTGGCATGCTGCTGGTTTAACAGCTCTATATCATCCAACTCCAAATCTAAAAAGGATTAATTATTACAGGTAGGGGACTTTTGATTCATCCGTCTGCGTAGCTTTGGCAGAGTCTTCATTGATATATATATTGATTTTCTGCATCAATATATATCAGTGGTTCTCAACCAGGAGACTCTTCAAATCAACAAGGATTTTGACAGAGAGATTTGTTTAATGAAATGGGGTTGATATTAGTCTAAATTAATAATTATTGGTGTATCATGAATAAACTCTTCCACTTAGGTATTTAATTTTGATATTTATTCTGAGAAATGTAATGGCTATTTTTAACCCTTTCCTGCCGTCGCCTACAATAGAAAAACCTTTTCGTGCTACAAGTAGCATAAGAATATTTTAAACCTCTCTGTACGCAGCTCTTTTTTGGGGGTGAGTTGCCTGGGTATTTTCGTCCTTCAGATTTGGGGCCCGAGCCTTACCCCGGCCACTGGACTTCACCCTCTAACCCTATCATAGCATGAATCCACAGTCAACTTATTGCATTAACAGTGTTTTTTTCAACCAAACATTGTAGTTGATTTTAAATGATTTACTCTTCCAAAAGAATTACTAACGTTTTTTTTTAAGCATTGTGGAATTTTAAACGGGTTTCTAGCGTTAATAACAAAATTAGTAAATATAAGGAAATAAGTCCAGAAGTCCATTATTTTTATTGCTAAAATTTTGTTTAAAAATTGCTTGGGCACCGAACAAAACGAAGAATTCATCTCAGAGTATAAAAACATAGTAGTATGCAATAAAACATACTATGTTGAACTATTGAAAACGTAACTACATACTGTGCAATGGATTCCTGGGGTGAGGATGGTCATAAATGAGTGGGAGGGTCGGGCTTTATTGCCTAGGAGTGGCCCTAAGGACTCGCTAAGCTGGGTCTCAGGCTGGGCCTGAATGCATTGGACAATTGCTACCTCAGCGGTCACTTCCCTTCCCTCGCATCAGCCAGAGCCGGCGTCTGGTCGTCTGCGTTGAATAATCCGCGACAGCTATACCCGACATCAGGTGTTCTGCATATGAAAATGCCTGTCGGCTCCACCTGACGTCCAGCACAAAAGGGTTAAGCAGTATTCTGGACAGGGAGTGGTCTGTACAGGAACTAATTTCAAGCCAAGAGGTTTGTGGACTTCTACAGGATTGGAAACCACAGAACTAGATTCAGTTATTATACATAGTTTAAATTATTCTTCCCTCATTCAGAACTCAAAGAAACCCAAGTGCTAAGCCAAGAAATTCTATTCCTTTTCCCAAAGATTTTTCAGCTCCTTAATAATTGAAGAGATATGAAATGTATGATGATCATTATGTCAAAAAATCTTCCAATATGATTTCCCAGAGTAACTTCAGCCAGGGTTGCAGCTAAGAATTAAGGCTGGGGGGTTTTAGGTGCAACTAATACCGGAGTGTTTGGGTGTATGGAATACCCACCAGGATAAGTGGTAGGTGCAAGATTAATAAATTGTGGAATTTTAAGATAAATGGTTCAAAATGGTGGGTTTTACGGCTTTCTGAGGGGTATTTCATTAATACTTACACTAATCTATTAGTAATATCAATCCAATTAAGAAAATGGATTAAACTTAAAAATTTCTCTGAGCTCTGGGGGGGGGGGGTTATTCCCCAAAACCCCCCCTTGCTGCGCAACTGACTTCAGCTACTTAATTTGTGAAATTAAGGAGTGGTTTCACCTATAAAACAGGTACATAGTATGCATGTAATCACTTCTAGCCTCAAGCATTAGATATGATTATCAAATATTATCACCAGAAATTATTTCTCATGATATTCACATAACTATTATAATCTATTCACTCACTTTTTAAGATGAGAAATATCACTTGAAAGTGTAGTGGATATTAGAGGAGGATATTCTTTTCTTGTGTAATTTAAAACTCTCAATCTCTCATCACTAGTATCAATCTGTACGCTCAACTGGAGGCTGAAACTGGGCAAGCTGTTGGATTCCACCAGCCAGGGAGCATACGACTGGCTACATCACCTGTAAGAGTGGATGAATTCAGGTAAAAACTTATATTTTAAGATTGTATGAGTCTACTTGCTAACGTTGCAGATAAAAGTAATAAATGCGACCCTTATGTTATGTAAGGGGTATATGTGACTTCTTCATTGGGGATCCAGCCTTTCATAATTTTAGTGAAATATTTATGTGTCACTCTTTCATTTAATTTTTATAGTTCAATTGATATAGGTTTTTCTTAGTTGGTTATAGGATGGGAAAAGGTAGCGAAAACTCCCCTCAAACCTCGGATGTAACTGAGCATGTGTTTTAACCTTTTCGCGCTGAGCTCCTTCACGGGAAGTTGCTTTTGGTTCTACGAAGGGTTTGAGAAATTCTTTTTTGCCCCGTACGGAGTTTCTTCTAGGCTTGGGACTGACCAGGTAGTTGCTTCCTCCCCTTAATGACCTTCCCTAGCGGGGTCCCGGACCCTTTCCTCCGCAACCGGGCAAATATAATCCTCGACCAATAGGGAATGTTTTACGTAGACATTCGTTCCGTGTTTTCTCCTACTGAAATATGTGTGTGGAAGATGATAACCTCACTCTTCTCGGAAAAGCTCATTTGGCTATGATATAGTGCCGTTTTGCTGAAAACCCTAAAAATAACCGTAAAACTTTGTTTAAAAGTTCTACAGGCATTGCAAAATGAAAGGAATACGTTGATGAACTGACATTTAATGCAACAGTAACAATTAAAAAAATTAAAATTGCACTGGCAACAATAAACTGACCGCAAAAGTACACTGGGATGGGCTGCCTTCGGGGAAATGGGTCGAGGATTATATTTGCCCGGTTGCGGAGGAAAGGGTCCGGGACCCCGCTAGGGAAGGTCATTAAGGGGAGGAAGCAACTACCTGGTCAGTCCCAAGCCTAGAAGAAACTCCGTACGGGGCAAAAAAGAATTTCTCTTTCTTAGTTGGTTATAGGATGGGAAAAGGTAGCGAAAACTCCCCTCAAACCTCGGATGTAACTGAGCATGTGTTTTAACCTTTTCGCGCTGAGCTCCTTCACGGGAAGTTGCTTTTGGTTCTACGAAGGGTTTGAGAAATTCTTTTTTGCCCCGTACGGAGTTTCTTCTAGGCTTGGGACTGACCAGGTAGTTGCTTCCTCCCCTTAATGACCTTCCCTAGCGGGGTCCCGGACCCTTTCCTCCGCAACCGGGCATATATAATCCTCGACCCTTTTCCCCGAAGGCAGCCCATCCCGGTGTACTTTTGCGGTCAGTTTATTGTTGCCAGTGCAATTTTAATTTTTTTAATTGTTACTGTTGCATTAAATGTCAGTTCATCAACGTATTCCTTTCATTTTGCAATGCCTGTAGAACTTTTAAACAAAGTTCTACGGTTATTTTTAGGGTTTTCAGCAAAACGGCACTATATCATAGCCAAATGAGCTTTTCCGAGAAGAGTGAGGTTATCATCTTCCACACACATATTTCAGTAGGAGAAAACACGGAACGAATGTCTACGTAAAACATTCCCTATTGGTACATTAAATTTACGAATTTTTAGGATATGCATTAATCAGTATTTATAGCGAAATTCGTTTATAATACCTTTGTATTAAAAGGTTGGTAAGAGGTTATTAAAAATAGCCGCTGTAATTTTGGCTCACGACAAAGAACTGAGAGAATCATATTTTATTACATTACGAGGGCTTTGTTTCATAGAAGATAAATCGGATATTCTATCGAATTTCACCGCAAATGTACACTTAGAATGTAGCTAACAGAGTAACGTATATTTTTAGATGTAAATCATTACAATATCGCTCCTATAATCTTGCTAGTAAGTTATAAAAATAACAATTAAACATCTAACCTTAGCGTCTCCAAAAATTGTTCTAGGTGATGATCAACTCCGTTAATATGAACGCTAGAATTCCGTTTAAAATTTGGAACCAATCAGCAGAACGTACAGAATGTAATTCCTCGCATAGATTTTCAATAAATGCAACATGAACGTTTTTAGTTATTTTAACTTATAAACAAATAAGTGACCATGAGCACCTTCCTTGAGTAGGACACTGAGAGCCGGAATGGGCTGAGGTAATCCCCACACGGACAATAGGAAAGGGTCGGACCTCTCGCGCCGAGGGACCCTAATGTCGGTTGGGACCCACTTGGCATGCTTGACCGTGAAACCGTGAAAACACGGCCTCTGGCCTTTTGCTTCGAAAAATTCAAGCCGTGAAAAGCCGGCCTTCCTTCTTTAGCATCAGAAAATTCAGGCCGTGAAATCACGCCCTGTGTAGGGAAGAGGTTAATAAAAACCCTCAAATGCCTAAATTTGTCCCAAAATTTTTTTCTATGGTACAACTTGCACCCTAGTGGGTGCCATCTCTTATATTAATCCTTATATCATCTTTAAAGATTTCAGATGTCCCGCCAACAACATAAAGATGCACCACAAATGCTGATTGACCCAGATGCTATTCAGAAGCTAGTCCCTTTCATGAATATGGAGACAGTAAGTTTCAAGGCATTCAATCTAAGAGTTGGAAGATTATTTAGTGTCTTAAAAAATATTGCAGCAGTCAAAGTTAAATGTCAGATCGATTAATAATCCATGCATTTTGTTTTTATAAAAATCTATTTATTTTTTTGTATTTATAAAAATGTTGCTACAAAGTTGTGAGGAAAATATGGCAAAAACAATTTATTGTGTATTTTTACAAATTAGACTGAATGTTGACCAAATTGTGATAAAACTTACTTTATTGCCTGAATGTAAAATCAGTTTCACGTATTGAGACTCCAAGGAGTTGAGTGTTTTCATAATAATGGGAAATGCCAATCATTGGGTATTAAAATGAAAGTGATTTTTGCACAAGGCATTAATTTACTTCTAATAATTTTGAGCTCTAATGTGAATTAAAATGCAGCGTTTTTATCAATTATGAGACTTTCCAGATAAGTTATCTAAGAGACTGACGGTAGAATACAAAACAGCTTATAATAAACAGCTTCCTTATTTATTTCTTCCAAATAACCTCATTGTGATTATTGTGATCTAGCTGGATAGTTATCTAATATATTTCTCATAGGGTTGAAAAATTTCTTCTCCTATCCCAGAGGCATCTTAAAATCAAATATGTACAACATAGAGGATCATTAGGTTTAAGCTCACGACCCTAATTTTTGTAGGCTCTGAAATTTTTCCCCTCCATATAGGAGAAGAAAATTTTTCATCCCACTCAAGAACACAACTATCATCCCAATTGAAGTACTGCTTCCATTTGAAAGGAAAAAATCCCAGATTAAGTTAAAATTGCTCTTTTCCTCAGATATTGGCTGGTCTCTACAACCCTAATGATGGACACATTGACCCATATTCCATGACCCAAGCCCTAGCTGCTGGAGCTCGAAGCAGAGGGGCAGAAATTTACCTTGATACAGAGGTTGTAGCCATGGAGCGACTCACTGCCTTACATAAATTTGCACCGAATGGCTGGGAAATCCACACAGCAAAAGGAGGCTCGATTGTCACAAAAAGGGTGGTCAATGCCACAGGCAAGTCTGTATTTAAAGTATGCATAGAGTTAAAATATTTTGAGCCAGTGAGCTAGCCAGAGGCGCAGTTAGGAATAAAGGCTAGGGGGGGTTTTAGGCGCAACTAATACTTTGGGGTATGGAATACCCGCCACAGTAACCAGGAGGTGTGGGAGCCCTCCCCCAAATTTTTTTTAAGATAAATGGTTCAAAATTTTGAGTTTTACTGCCTTGTGAATAGTTTGATGTTTTATTTATGAGTCATCCTTCTCCCTAATATTAGTTACAAAATTTGCCATTAAAATTACATTAAAATATTTTTATAAAAAATATTCTCCAAGCTCTGGAGGGTTTTATCTAAGGGGGTTTTATCCCCTAACCCTCCCCCCCTTTGCTGCATCACTGGAGCTAGCTGCACATCAGCAGCATTGTCAGAAAAAAATTTCTGTGCACCTTAGACAATGTAACTTATATGACTGCCAGTAAATACCATGAATAATTACTTGCAAAATACATAACCACGAGGTAATTAACAGTCAGCGCTCAACGATTAAAAATCATAATGGACTAAATAATGAAACCAAAATGAAAGATGATTGTAAGGTACTAAAATCTTACTTAGCCATTTAAAACTAAATGCTAATTTATAAAGTAAACGTGTATGGTCTTAGAGGGAAATTACTTTCATGCCACTATATTGAAAGCCATCAATGTTGTAGGGCTAGTATAAAACCAACACTCACTTATTGTTACTTCATGGTTGTAAGATAAAGCAATGTAACCACAATATCTAATGAATATGTAGGTATATATAGACCTTATCATGTTGGCACCTTAATGTTGATATGTAACATTACACCACAGGGTTTTGGGCACGCGAGGTTGGCAGATTGGCTGGACTTAAGCCAGACCTCCCACTTGTGCCAGTGGAACACCAGTACGCAGTGACTGCTCCCATACCTGAGGTTCAAGAGTACATGAAAAATGACAATGGACCAAAAAAAGAGATCCCTGTTCTTCGCCACTTAGATGGTTCTTTTTATTTGCGTCAAGAAAGAAGTGGACTCCTGATTGGACCCTATGAGAGCCAGGAGTCTATGAAGTTGAGGGATGAATGGGTGTTGGCAGGAGTACCTCCAGGTAGGCAGCTGGATATCATCATTGCTATCTCACATAGTCATTCATTCAAATATCTGTAAGCTATTGATCTAGAGGCCTTATTACATCTGCATGCCTTCTTACCTCCGATGCTGAGAACTAATCTTCACCTCGATGCCACGTCTGCTCAAAATAATATCATGAATCTTCCAAAATTTTCTCGGTCAAGAATGGATACTTATTATTTCATATTTATTGTGCGCTTCATAATGATTGAAACTCAATTTTGAGTCTTCAAGTACCAATGTGTGCTGCAGATACCATCGGTGTGGATCCCGGCGTGCCACTGTTCCCTGAAAAGTCACCCTTGTACTCATCATCCATCAAAAAACTTGTACAATTGGCACACAGGTTTACTTTGCTGGGCACATAGGCCTACAGGTTTACTTTGCACGACTCTTTCATTCCCTGGGGTCCGAGTTAGTGTGGTGGGTAGAGTGTTAATGGCTTCCCACCAAATACAACAAATGCAAGAAGTACAAGTCTCTCAGAGTAGTCCAGTATCCCCCTTGAGCCAAAAAGACTCTCACTTGCAGTAGCTAGGCGTGTAATTAGACATTTATATTAAGGGGAGGGATTGGCATATGATCCACAGAAGTCAAATACAAGTCAACTGTTTTCTTTAAATGCCTTTATACCAAAATTTTCTTTAAATACCAAACTGAAGCATCCAGTAAATTACAAAAATGAGAAGGTAAAGTGCAAAACAATGTAAAGACTTAATAAGAAAGCATAAGTTCAGTGGCAGAAAAAATTAGCATGAAGCTCATTCGATATCTCCACTGCAAAAACGCTCAACAATTGCCAACGGAATCAAATCCGCTCATCTAGTAACCCAACAATATGAATCCACTCAGCTGGCAGTGTCCAGAGCATGAATGCTCATCTCCTTTTCTTTAATCTTGGAGGTTGTCATTGGCATGTGAATTCAGGTACCTAGCTCAGGAGCTACTTGAAGAAGTCCGTCTTCTAAAAATAAATCCTTCTAATATTCTAATGCAACCAGGAAATTTAAAAAAATGGACTCCCTGTGCCTGTTAAATTCAATTATATTTGTTACCATGGGAAAATGTGTTATAGATCCAATCATGAATTCTTTCTCCAATTTTTTTAAATTATTCTTTCATCCACGTCTCTCCTAGAATGGAGATCTATAAATGCAGATGGATATTTAAACTGCTTGAAAGCATTATTGGTTCGGTTCAGTGATTTAAGTACCATCCTTTGGACCAGAGGCTCTGGCGATCAGACCATGGAGATAGATGATTGGATACTGCTAAAAAAATGTAGACCATTTTTTCTTATTGTAAAAACTTCACAGAACAGAACATGAGGTGCAAAAGATGATGTGCGACCATGGAAATCATAAATGCTTAATTATTATTCAGCCCTTCCTTTGTCTCTAACGAGTAGCAGTATGTGTGATGTATTACCATGTATGCTTCCTTTGTTCCCCATTTCAGGGACAAATTCATTGGATTTCATCAAAGCTGAGGGAAAGCAATAACTTAAGCCACCTGGAAACCTTTGAGTAATCAGTTTTATTTTTTCAATAAAGTATTGCAATGCCCTGCTTAGTATTCTATTTCCAGTATTCCTGTAACTTTTTCCTTAGATTACATTTAAATCATTTAACACACTGTATTTATAACAAAATCGATGTGGAAATGATTTAGTCTAAGAAAAATGATGATGTCCAAATCAGGCTTTAATTAGTTGTGAAGCGATGTGAGGAGGTACGGGGAGAAGAATTTGTCCCCCTTCACTGAAAATGTGAAATTTATTCACAGCTCCACCCTTACCAACCAAAACCAACCTTAGGGTTGAAGCATAGAGTGAATGAATGCCTTGAAGAACGACAAGTAGGTAGCTATATTTTCACTGCGAATTCTGAAAGATAAGAATATTTATTATTTATACACGACAAAACTTTTTCAACGTAGTTTGTTAAGTTTCTAAAAGTCTCTTCAACTCAAATTTAGGTTCCTCATACATGTGATTTAAAATAAATTTCCTTTTAGATGAATACCATGGCTAAGATTGTTGATGTTATCATGTACTGTCAGGGCTATCGATGCAGGCATATTAGATACTAACTAATTCTTCGACATTTGGGGGAATCCCATTAACTGTTTCAAACTTACCTTTTTTGAGCTTGTGGGTATGAATTTTTCTATTCATATCTTTTACTGAATGGCTAATCTGCTAATAAAAATTGACATTGCAAAAGAGGAAAATGCTTGATTTTTTTATTTCTTCTCTTAATAGGTTTTGGGAAGGAATTATTCCAGCCAGACTTGGACCGTCTAGCCCCACACTTGGACATTGCTATGAAGTTAATCCCATGCCTGGCTGATGCCAGCATCCCAACAGTTGTCTCTGGACCAATCACCTATACTCCTGATCTGTTACCGATGGTTGGGCCTTCTCTAATGCCCAATATGTGGCTAGCTGTTGGATTTGGGTAATAACATTAATTCAACATCCCATCCCACTTCAAAATTATGCTATCTCTAAAAGAGTTGCTATGGCTTTTACTGAAATCACTACTTATATGTATGTGCTTATGAAGAAGCAATGTAAATATATTTATGAAAAGAAGCATTTCTAATTACAAATAGACTTCTTTTTTGGCTGTTTTCCACATATTTTTGTGTCACTTCTGCCGATGTTTCCCCTTGCTTGCTGGCGGCTTCCTCAAAACGGTCATCAAAACGGTTTATTTTTTAACTGTTATCCAAAACAAAGTTCCTTTATAATTAATGGTCCATGAAAGCTTCAATAAATTAGTTCATTTTTTAACATTGCTATGATTGGGTAACTAAATTTTATGGTTTAATAACAAGTGGTTTAAGGTGGAAAAAAATCCCACTGTATTATGCAATAAGAATACATAAGAGTTAAACTGTAGCAAAAACTTAATAATTTTCTCACCAGTGACGTCATGGCAAAATTAGCAGTGCCGGAAATCACTTTCCTTAACTTTTTTATGAGTGAAATATTACTCTGTGTGTGTTTTTTAACTACAAGTTATCATATACATTTTATTACATTTTTTTATTTTGGTTACGAAGGTATATATTAGAAATTTTGAGGCACCAAAGTGATAAAAGGGTTACATATTTATCTTTTGTATCTTTTCTTAACCAGTGCTGGGATGGCATTCCGGCACGTTCCGGCACCATGACACCACTGCTTCCCACCCAAAGTTCCATTTTTTATGAAAATTCATATCTGTCAATATTCTACTATAACCCTCAACATTTCTATTTCTATCAATTATTTTATTGAAAGTAAAATTATTGACTGTAGAAATTACTGTTGCTCATCTTACAGGTATGGAATCATTCATGCAGGTGGTATTGGTAATTATCTGGCTCAATGGATTATCAATGGAGAGCCTCCATTTGAGTTGAATGAGCTAGATCCTCTTCGATTTTCTCATTGGACCCACCTCAGGTACACATTTGCCAAAGCTCGTGAGTCATATGGGCTGAATAATGCTGTGACCTACCCCCACGAAGAACGATTTGCAGGTGTGTCACAAGAGTAATTCATACAATATTGCATGAGCTCTACTTCTCTCACAAGTTGCAGCACCTTGTTCAGGATAAATTTATGCATGTACTTGTTTTTAAAGTGACAAATACTGCTTCAGTCAAGCCAAGTAGAGTTCCAACATATCACTCCCAAATATAACATTGAGTTATCATTTATCTCTGCACTATTATGTATTGATTAGATGACTGAAGATATGAAAATTATAGGATAATGATTGTGTAGTAAGGGGAAGTCTCAGCCTTTAATATAGGTAGTTTCCATCTATGTATGCTTAATGGTAGACTTAAGCACATCAAAATGGGATTACCATGAATGACTATTCCAAAAAGAGTTTCAGCATTATAATGTATATAAGTACGTTTATTTTATAGGACGACCAACAGCTCGTGTGAGTGGGGCCCACTCTCATCTGTTGACGAGGGGAGCACATATGGACTTTCACTCAGGTTGGGAGCAACCAGCATGGTTCTCATGCCAAACGGAAGAGGGATTCCAGCATCCTGAATATAAACCCAGTTTTCGGAGGTAAAAATTCTAAGGAAAATCCTTCACTCTCCTTATAAATGAGGATAATCCCTTGACATTTTTAAGCTTAATTTCACTATATAAATTACTTATCTCTTATTAGCTTAACACATAAGGTTTTCTGGGCACAAAAGAAACTTCTTTTAAAGTGAAATAATTTTTGTCAAATTTTTAATAACTTATCATATAATGTTTATTTATGATTTATTCTGAAAATATTTTTTCTTCCTAAAGGACAAATTGGCATCAACCAGTGCAAAGAGAATGCCAGTTGGTGAAAGAGTCAGTTGGAATAATTGATCTATCACCTTTTGCAAAATTTCACCTCAGCGGGCCTGATGCAACTGAGTTCTTGGACTATGTGACAGCAAACAGTGTGCCTAAAAAGCCAGGGCGATCAGTGGTGACACACTGTTTGACACGTGCAGGCACAGTCTATGCTGAGCTCACTGTCACTTCCTTGCCAATCTCAGATCCCTCTCAGGATCCTCATTACATGATAGTCACTGGGAGTGGAAGTGAGTTGCATGATTTGAGGTGAGATCAACATTTTCATATGTGGTCATCATAATTTCACACTTTTCCATTTTTTCTCCACTGGTAACAATTCTTATTCAATGTTAAGGCTGAGTTTTTTATTTATGCTATGGTTTCTAAGTACATACGTTCGATACAATAGATGATTCTTTAAATTTTCTAAATATTACTAATTGTAATACATATATTGTGTTCACTAATTTAAATAAATGGTCACTACTACAGTAAGCTAGAACCACAGACATATTGAGGAGGAACAATTTTTAAAAATTCTACCTTGAGCCATGGCATTACAATGATCTGTAATATAAATCTACACTGTTAGATCTACTATTTCTAAGGTAATACTCTTCTTTTGCACATTTTCTCAAATAGGTGGCTCAATGAGTTGGCGAGTTTGGAGAAGAAAGATGTCGTCATTGAAAATCTGACAGATAATTACGGTTGTTTGAGCATTGCTGGTCCAAAATCAGGAGAACTTCTGGCAAAGCTTAAGGATGGTGGAATATTGCCACAATTTCCTTTCATGTCCGCTAAGGAGGTAATATCTCTCTTTTAAATCATAACTTGTGCTTTGCCTATGCCATTTGTTGTGGCCAATGGTGTCCCTTGGGTGCAGCCACTGTTCACGAGAGCATTACGATGGAATTTTTGACTTTTATTTGCCTTGATGACACTAAATTTCTTGTAGCAAACCCATGACTAATTATGCCATATTTTTTTGGTATTTTTTGGGAATTCATTGAAGAACTCTATATTTGCAGTATGTCAGTGGCTGATCTAGGTTTGGATGATAGTGGGAAGGGAGGGAGGGGACAAACTGAGGGTCTGGAAGAAACGCCCTCCTGAAGCATGTAAAATAGGCCATGTAAAACCAATTATATACCGAGTACTTTAATCCATTGAACTTGATAAATATTCCAGAAAATATAACTTAACCCTTTCTTGCCAGCGCCTACAATTGGATAGCGTTTTCCGTGCTATAAGTAGCATGAGAATATTTTAAACCTCTCTGTATGGAGCTTTATTTTGGGGTGGAGTTGACCTGGTGTTTTTGTCTCTCAGATTTGGGACCCAACTCAAGGGGGGGCCCTGCCCTTACCCCAGCCACTGGACTAGACCCTCTTACCCAATCATAGCACAAATCCACAGTCAACATTTGCATTACCAGTGTTTTTTTTCAACCAAATATTGCAATCGATTTTCAATAATTTACTCTTCTAAAATAATTACTAAAATTTTTTTAAGCATTGAGGAATTTTAGATGGGATTCTAGCATTAATAAAAAAAAGTTAGTGAATACTAGGAAATACGTAAATAGCTTTATTAATTATGTCCGGAAGTCTGTAATTTTTAGCTATAAAAATTCTTTTAAAAATTGCTTATGCACAGAACAAAACAAAGAATTCATTTCTAAGTACAAAAAAATTGTAGTATGCAACAAATATATCATTGATAAAACAATTGACAATATAATCACTTACAATGAGCAATGGATTCCTGGGTTGAGGATGATCATAAATGAGTGGGAGAGTTGGGCTTAATTGCCGAGGAGTGGCCCTAAAGACTTGCCAAGATGGGTTCAGGCCGGGCCTGAATGCATCCAACAATGGCTAACTCAGCGGTCACTTCCCTCCCTCGCATCGGCTAGAGCCGACATCCGGTCGTTTACAGTGAAAATTCCAAGGCACCTATACCCGATGTCAGGTCTTCTGCCTATGAAAAGGCCCATCGGCTCCACCTGGTGTTCGTTGCGAAAGGGTTAATGCTTTAAATCGTACTCTCTAAAAATTTTGATTTTATTTAGAGTAAATATCTCTCCACCCCTTATTAGATCAACTACTTCAGGGCATCACCAATGAATCTAATCTCCTTAAGGCTGAATCATTAGATCATTTTTCACATAGAAGTTCAAGGATAGTGGTAATGATAGCTCAAATGAAGACTCTCTCGGGCATCATCATTTTTAGGGATGGGAGCAGTAATAGGGACTATCACTGTCTCCATTCCTGTCATACTAGCTGCCATCATGTTTTCCATCACTGAAAATGGGATACACAGTTGCAGCCAATCAGCACGTAAGACCAATTGCATACTATGGTGATGCCATTGAGCTTCATGATATGGAACATTGTAAAACATGGCAATCAGCGAATCCTAACATCAAGGATGCCTCATATGACAGCATAGTTGAAATGACCACTAGATTTGCACCTGAAAAATAGTCGTGTGAATCAGGCTTAAGTATTAAAGGAGTTCCCTGAAATAATAAAATGGAGGACAATATGATGAGGCATGGGTAAAAATGTGTTTCTTAAACATATTTGCTCATATTTTGACGCAGCAAAGATGTCATTAGTAGTTTAATTATAATTGACAATGCTAGTTTTGTGCCATCACAGCTCAACAACCATGAATTATCATTGACATCTAGTGAATGGTTTCATTTATTTTACTGTCGATTGTAATAGGGTTTGAAAAATGAAGGAAAGAAGACAAAGCAGCAAGAGAATCTACAATATTTCTGCCTGATTCCAGGCCATCCTAGCTGATTGGGATTATATTTGACCCTAAAGTAAAGGCAAAACTGGATTTGAAAATTTGAGAAAACTTCTTTTACTCCATGGGATACTCCATTTACCAAATAGTCATAGCTTGGTAATTTAGCAGTACAACTTCATTAAAATTCATAAAAATATATATGCAGCCTCTTACTGTCTGAAAAACAAGATTTCACCTTTAAATTTTTCAGACAGCATTTTATCTCCAATCAGCTCCATAGTTTTCTAAGGTACTAACATTAACTCCTAATTATGAAAATTGTTAATTAAACAATTTCACAGGATAATATCTAAAACTGTATCTACCGATCCGGTATGTGCTCTGACAGCTTCTGCTGGCTGGAAAGGTTAGAGTTACTGCCCTTCGCATAACATACACTGGAGAGTTGGGATGGGAGATCTACTGCCCACACAAGGATATTGACAGTGTATACGCCCTCCTGCTAAATGCTGGTGCTGATTTAGGTGAGTACAGAAATGAACCTTCAATTAAAGTTCTATCCCATTGAATACATCAAAAGAATACAAAGAAGTCACCAAAGAATAGAATTACATTTTACCTCTTGAGCTACCACAATACCAAAGTGTGGCATTATGCCATATTTTAATCGTTTTTAGTTGACGTTTTCATAGATTTCCAAGAGTACTTTCCGCAAGAACACTCTCTTCTTTTTAAAGATATTATTTTAACAAAAAATTGTGTTACCTGACCATACTCTCTAAATTCATAGCATTTGTTGTAATTTACAGAAAATATATTTAGTGTTGTCCAGCTCTGGTTGTTTTAATGAAATGAAATTAAAATTTGTAATCTTCCGAAAGATAAAATAACCTGCTGTTAAAAGTTAAAAGCTACTTCTGCATGTGACTCTTCAATTAGATTCTGCTAGTATTCATGTATCTATTCATGTTGTTTTTTTTTGAAGCTTGATGCTTGTAGTTTATTTAAAAATTGTTGTTGTGTTAGGTATATTTTTTACTGGCTAACAGTTTTCCAAATAGTCAATGTGACATTTTCAGGTTTATATGAAAAATGCCTGGAAATACTCTTTACATCATTTTGGTGTGTAAAATTTAACTTTAAGCAGATGCAGTTATTATATGTCAAAACTAGACAAGAGTTTTAAATAATTTTTAATTTCTTTGAGGCTCTGGGGTGGGATCTTTCCCCCTCATCCCTCCCCAATAGTTGCACCACTGGCTATGATGTTGCTCATTTCATCAAAAATCCAATATCTACGTATGTGTGCATGACTTACGTTCACGATGACTTCATCACGTTAGTCCTTCACCAAAAAGTTGGTCCTCACTTTTTTACGTAGGAGTTGGAGATTTTGGCACCAGAGCACTGAACGTGTTGAGAATGGAAAAGGGATTCCGAATGTGGGGAGCGGACATGAATGTGGACACTTCACCCTTCGAGGCTGGCTTGGCGCCATTCATCAAAATGGATAAGGTGAAGACCGGTGATAGCAGTCAATTTAGAAATTTTGTACTCCATGCTGATTGCCCCTTTCCATATCCATGATAACTTTTGGCCACTTTTCTTTCAGGGAAATTTCATTGGGAGAGATGCCCTAGTGGAGCAGTTGAAACATGGACTGAAAAAGACTTTGGTGTATTTGGCGGTCGACAGTGAAGATGTAGACCCGATTGGCGATGAAGCCGTTTGGTCATCGGGAAAGGTAACCTGAATTGAAATTTTGAATTTCCAAAAAAATATATGTACATGTGTACAAAGAAATTAAGTACATTTTCTAATCAGGAGAGGGAGATGGTAGCCTGTTGACATTTCACCAGTATTTTTTATTGTTGATTGCTATACAGTTTAAAATGATTGCCACCTCATGGTGAAAAAGTAATGTTCTTAAACCTTTCTCAGATATATCAAATTATCAAAATTTCAGTTATCAATTTACCTTTACCCAGTTGAAAAGTCTTTTACAATTACAATTGGAATTTTTATTAAAATGTACACTAATGAGAAAGTTGAACTTTTAATTCATTGGTCATTCAAGATAATTTGGTTCAAAGAGCGTGGAGCGTGTTGTCTAAGCTAAATATAGAAAATTCCAACTTTTGGACTAGCTCGGTGAGATAAATGGGGTAAAGTAAGGGCCAAATAAAGCTTCATTGATAAATTGTTAGTAGAAAATTTACTAAAATAAATAAAAATGAAATTGCATTGATTAAAAGCATGAAATCTCATTTTATGCTGATGTCTGACCTGATGATAAAGGTTGGGTTGCTCATGCGATTACTATATATATGATATTTTCCAGGTAATTGGCAATACAACTTCTGGATGCTTCAGCCACGCACTTAAAAAGCCCCTGGCATTTGCATACGTACCACCATTTTTAAGCACTCCAGGCACAAAAGTTCAGGTAATCTTAGAATGTACAAGTCATTAGCCTAACACAATCAGTAGTTTAAAAATGCAATCTTTTCCATTACTAATCCAGCAGATTTTACAAAAGTGAATTAAAAATTTATTTTAGGTGGAGCTGCTTGGTAAACTTAATGAAGCTACAGTGTTGAGTGAGCCAGTAATGGAAACCTATCCACAAAGAATTAGGAAAACAAAGAAAACATAACAAAACAACATTGATGGATATAATTGCAATTTATAAAGACATTTCAAGTGGGACACTATATTTCCATCAATGTTTACTAAATAATTTCTAGGAGCCATAAGACATTTTTAGCCTCAATTTTACATGGACAAAAGGTGAGCGGTCATGGAACACAAGAAATAAGTCAGTGGTTTGAAATAGCTGCCTATTGGTCATATCAGTGGAGATGGAATATGCTCTGTGCAATATAATTTCATTTGAAATGAAAGAGAAGCCACCATAAGATTCTAGTGAAGATATTAGATAATTTTCAAATGCTCAAGCTCATTTCAAGTGGTCTCAAGAGAGTGAAAATATTTAATGGAAGAATAGGCTTGATATATATATAAATATGTATCAAGTATGTGGATTTCACCTCTGCTGCCAGTGAGAGATCCAAAAAGGTGGAGAAAAGTAAATTTTCCTCACTCCAAATTACGGACAAAATGTTTGTCTGCACGGCAATAACTTCACCCTGAAATAGAGCATCGTCTCTACAAGATGCACAAAATTTACTCCAAGTATAGGCCCTCAACTGTGAAACAAGCCAAAACTGAATTAATTAGTACAAATTTGTCACTCAGAGGACTTAAATAATTCACATTATTTACTGCTTGAATATGTGTATCATATTGCCACCATTATATACAATTTTCTCTCTTCTTCACCAAAATTTATGGTTGGATCTACCTCTTGAGTGCTACCACTTGGATCAGTCATTTCAAAGTTAATTCCAGACATGAAATATAGTGAGGGTGTTTCTCAATACTGTTGGTCTGCCCAATCTTTTCTATTGACAGCAGCAAAACGTTTTCATCTAGGAAGGACTGGCGATGTTGTAAGGACCAAGGTCACTGTAACTAAAAATACCTCAGAATGTGTAAATAAATACATATATTTTTTAATCTTTAAATAACTTTAATCCACTCATTTTGAAAATAGGCCTCCAAAACTTTTTAGGGGTGAAGTGGTTTGAAAACATTGTGGAATGAAAACATTAGAACATGGCCTCATTCAACCGCTAGGTACTATATTTCCTCTTCATCTTGAAACATTTTCACAGTACAGCTGAGGGTACATATCCACATCCTCTAGCAGCAAATATGTCGTGGTGTGTTGCCATCCTCACAGTAAATATACACAAGAAGAGATTTTCTGCCAACAGCTTATAGTGCACAAAGGACCAAGGCTGAAATGACAGAATACCAAATCATGAGTTGAGTTTGATTAGCTGACTATGATAATACCCAAGCGACAAAATGATCTCTTCCTCATATCATTTAATGCCAAAAAAATGTACTGGTGATATGTTTTATGCATCAAAAATGATAATGGTTTTTTATCACTAAAGTGATATATACTGGTTACATCATTTTGATCTTAAAATAGGTATAACTCATGGCAAAATTAGATCCAAATTTAGATATCAGTGAAATGCAAAAATGAAGGAATTATTCTGGCTCCAATTTCTGAAAACTGCTTGAGGATGTTGCAATAAATAATAGTGACTGGCCAAACTTTGGTTATTACTATTAGTGAACCAAGTTTTTTTTTATTCGTTTCACTTTTTCTTCATTAGCAGTGGAATCAAATTATGATTGACGGGTTTATATTGTTTTAATATCTCTTTTGCATCATTCTTCAAATTTTTCTTTTCATTAGCGACATTTTCATAGAGACGTAAAGTAAATACATAGACTATAAATTGCATTGTTGTTGCATGGATGGCATTTGTATTCATGCTCTTTTTATTTCAACTAAAAGTTTATTTTAATTAAGAATAATACTCAAGAAGAAAGATAAATATAATGATTTTATAGAATTTATGCATAAGTATTACATGTTTAACATTGACTTTCGTCTAAACTGGGATTTCTAAAACCAAATAATTTGTATATTGTGAATACACAAATGGTGGGTAACGAATCGCAATCAATGCCTTTCGTTTTCTTTGATAAAGGAAAATACCCTATTCCAAGCTAGCATTCTCGTAGTTTCAATACGTTTTCAGTGCTAACCTGCGCAATGACGTGCCCCGTGTGAAACGGCCTTTAGAGTACATAAAATGAAGGATTGTTAAGTAACTAATGAAATTAAGCACCAGACGTCATTTTTTAAGCTTCACGAGACACTATGCAGAAATTGAAAGGCGCTGCAGAAACCATTGTTGTCGGCCCACTCCCCGATCCCATTCCGTTTTTTTCTAAAAACAAAATTATATCTAATTCCCAAAATTACCAAAAATAGACCACCAATTTCTCCATTCTTTGCTTATTACACTAGTTTTCCCTTTCTGCGAACTTTTCTGGGATAATATTAATACTTAACATTCCAGTTCATTCAGTCTGGACCGGTGCACTTCGTTACAATTAAGCGGCTGCCCCATTTGACCGAAGCGTTCCTTAAGCCAGACACTCACGATTATTTTTTTCGTCCCTCCTAGTGCTCACTCGAGCGATCACTTTTCGGGACCGGAAAAGCTATCGTTCGAGGCATAAGCTTTTTTATATCACACGGTCACTATTTCCGTCTCTCTTTCCATCACTCCTTCCGTAACTTTTCGGCGTTCTCACAGGTATTCGTTCATGTTTACCTATGTCGTTCATAAGAATGTCAAACGTTGCGCTGCAGTCGCTCTATACGGCCATGCGTTCTGATTAGCTGATGTGCGGTTTCCGTGACTGTTTCAGCGGCGTAAAAACCGACGTGCCGAGTCATGAAAAAAGATAGAAATCGTCATCCCTGGAACCATCGGGAAAAACAATCGCTCGAGACGATCATTTCCGAGTGATTGCTGGAATGAGCACTCGAAAGGGACGAAAAAAATGAACGTTTGATTCATGCTTTACGAACTACCAGGTGTTTGTTTTCAACCTTCGATGGGTCATGAACAGAAGAAAAAATTGATTGATTAAACATTATTTCATTGCTAAATATTGAGCACACTTGTGATGCCCTTTCGACATAATCGCCTCGGCAATTGAGGAATTGGTCGTGCCTGTGGACAAGCTTTTCTATTCCTCCTTCATAGGATGTTGCCGCCAATGACTTTCAATGAATTTTGTTCTGGAACTCATCGCCCGTTTGAAAACACTTTCCTCCTGGCCACATCTTCATTTCATCGTAAAGATGGAAGTCACACGGCACTAGGTCGGCAATGCACGGCGGGTGATAGAAAATGTCCGATTGAAATTGGTCAAGGAGCAGCAAGGGCTGCATCAGCGCTAATATGACGGGCGTTGTCATGGATAAGAACACTTCCAGAAGTCAGTATGTCTCTTCTTTTGTCTTGAATGGGAATGGGCATGAAGTTACACACTGAGCAGCAGCATTAACGTTTAAAATAAAAAAAAATCGCTTTTATCGGCACGGTAAAAAAGGTCATTACATGCCAATGCTGAAGCCATTCGGCGAGTTTACTGGTTGTCGCTCCGCAATGCACACATGGCGGGAGAATAAATGGAGGCAGTGTAGTTAATGAGATTGCTTCTAGCCTTAAACCAGCAACTTACGGTCGGAAATTACTTGAGCGTCTGGACGCGCAGTTGCCCTATCCGTGCAGTACCCGCCTGTCGCTTGTATGGTGTTTTCGCTGATCGATCGGAGATTGAAAAAAAACGGCCCTCGTAACAAAAGCCAAGGTAAACCAAAATGGTGTCGATGACTTAAACTTCGGTAAGAGAAAGGATAAAAAAGGGTAGATGCCCAAGATTTGCTACACAGGACAGAATCGGTTAACAGTATCTAAAAAGTGTCTAAAATTCTGGTTTCCACTCACCGAAGGAAACTCACGGTAAGTCTTCAATCAGGTTGTTTTATTGTAGATTTGACCCAAATAAGTGACTGCTCTCATTATTCGGTGGGCCCAAAAATTGGAAACCTACTGCAGTTGGCTTCTGTTTCTCCCATTTATACTTATAGTTTCAATGAAAAAAAATATTTTGTGGCTCATGTTCCTGTAATTCTGTTCGTGTAGATTCCCGTGGTTCTGTTCCTGTAGATTAGATCCAATGAAGCGATCGTTCCCATTATTGCATAGCTTCAATAACAGAAACCTACTGCAGTAAACTTCTTTTTTCTCCCATTAATGCTTATAATTTATTTTTTTAAATTATTTTGCGACTTTTTCTTCCTTTAGTTCTGTTCCTGTAGATTCATCTGGTTTAATTCCTTTAGATTTGACTCAAATAAGCGATTGTTCCGATTATTTGGTAGCCCCAACCTACTGCAGTTGGCTCCTGTTTTCTCCCATTTATACATATAGTTTCAATAAAATAAATTATTTTGTTACTTTTGATATTGAAAATTTTAAATAGATTTTTCTAACCCAAAAATTCCAACGCGCCATGAATCCATTTCAAGGGCACCCGTGTAGAAAGCTCACCTAGTTTCTTTCCGTGGCCAACGCAGTCCCTCCGCGTTCACCGAAGCGAGCGAGCTAATGAGAGCCGAAACTTTTCATTAATCTTCCTCCCCCCCGCCGCCCCCTGGAAACATTACGGTCTCTTCCCACCACGACTTAGTCCGACTGTCTTCCATGCATCGGAGGACAATGGGAATTCCCGCGGGGGGGGAGTTAGAAACGGCGTCCAGAAGCCCACGAGGCAGCAATGAGCTTAGGCCGTCGGCGCCAAAAACCTCGCCAAAGACCTGAGGAGGATCAAGCAGCCATCACGAGATTTTAAAAAAATTATAGATTCTAGCATTCCATGGGTACTCTACACGTTGCGTACCGGGGTATTTAAATTCCTAGGAACGCCAATTCTGGGTGGAGGTGTTGAGAATGGAAATATGCCTTTGGTTTAAACATGATTAAAAAGCTAATGTTTAGAATATAACTTTACCCAATGAAACGTTATGATGCATCAACTCATTATGAATTACGAACAACAACTGAAAACGTACTAACGAATACGTATTGTAGGCTTTAAAATTGTTTAGGTTGACGCGTCTAAATGACGAGAATCTTCGTCATCCGTCCGGAACGTTCGGGAAAAAAATGACGATAATTCTCGCCATCCGTACGCAACGTGTTAAAAAAATGATGCTTTCACTGATGATGTCTTTGGTTGCCAAAAATGAAAATTAGGGCGCTAATAACGTGTTCCACATTGTCAGAATGTGAGATATAGCTGTATCGGAATTCGGGCTCCGTGACCCAATTTCTGACATATTCACGTATTTTACCCCATCTGTTAGTTTTACGAAAACATTGTCCACATATTCAAATAAGCTTGTTATATAATCAGTATGTGCTAGTCGGAATTCGGGCCACGTGACCCAAATTCTGACATACTCACATTTTTTATCCCAATTGTTATTTTTTTTAAACATTGTCCATGTACCTAAAGTGGCTTGTTACGTGCTGCGTAAATCATATACCAAATTTCGTAAAAAAATTGAGAATTCTATGCTCAAATTCTTTGAAAATATTCATCATTGAACGTTAGGAATATAATGCAGGTACCTTATGTAATACCGATAATTCAGAGAGAGAATTTCCAAATAAGCACTTTTCTGAGGTTTTGACTTGACTCTAGCCCTAATCTTAATGTATTTGTGTGATTTGAATTTTAATCGGCGTTCAAAATCAGTGATTTTTAAAGCGGAATCTCATGAGCTACAACGCACTTGAAATCAGCACTTTGCCACAACGAAATTCATATTTTATAGGCAATCTAATTTTTTCTTGTGCACATTCAAGCATTCCCGATAACATCAAAAAATAGCTTTTCATGTTAATAATTCACTTGTAATAAAAAGAAATTTCTCCTAAGTTTTATACACAGCCGGTGGTGCGTTGTATTTCTTTAATTTTTACGAAAATTAAATGTATTCCATTTTGCGAACGAGCCTTCATTCAGATATCCCATCGTTATGGCGCAATACAAATATAATTTTTTGACAATTGTTGTACAAAAAGTTGGTGCTCCCAAGGGGCTATTTTCACGAGATTTTCTGCGTCAGTCAATTATCGGTCTAGCGCGGCGTAAACTTGCCCCAAGAATGGGTTTGACTTTATTATTTGCTTTATAAGACCACAGTGTCTTAAATTTCCTAAGTTAAAACATGAAAATTAGAAAATTCATTGAAAAAATCCACATGTAACATGCCTTGGTCTCCTTCCCCGGTGTAGTTTGAATAAAGAAAATATATTTCTAACAAGCCATTGTTATGCTTATTTATGTTTTTTTGATTTTTTATTATTTTATTACCGTAAGCTAAAGATTATTAAAATCACTACAGCCGCATCTTGATTTATAAATGGTGTAACTAAATTGATCAGTGATTAATAGGCGGTGCGAAGTTCGCCGGGCCAGCTAGTAACAAAATTAAAACGTATAACATAAATGGAACACTTGCCATGAGAAAGTAAATATGAAAATATATATATTAAGTAAAAAAATTATGAGCTACATGATAGATATGTAAATGTGGACAATGCTGCGAGTGGCGACTCTGGTCTGTTAAGAATGAGCCAAGAGAAATTAATCACGCAAGCTTGCGTTGCTTACGCGATGCAATGTCGAAGGTCATTTCGCTCGCGTAACTTCTTGCGAGGGTTTTTGCATCTTTAAACCAAGGCTTCACGCAGTTTCGGCAGCGTTCTCAAGGTCATCTTCGTTGCCAAATTCAAGTACTCAGTGTTACAGCAATTAGAAAAGCGCACTGTTGGACGCAATCCAATTGTTTCAATGAGTTTTTTTTTGCGATCAAATGACTGGCACCACGTGTCGATGGCACACTTTCCACTGCTCGAGGGGAAGCCCAATTTTGTCACTTCATCCATACCCAAGCAGCAGATGATATCCTTCGAGTGTATAAATAAGGTTGATATGGATAAAATACGTTTTATTACACGATGGATACTTTGAAATAGTTACTTAGATATCCTATTTGTAACATCCACGACAAGAATAAGCGGATTTAGAGGGGGGAGGGGGTACGTGCCTCTCCCCAGAAGCTTTTAAAAAGTAGAAAATATTTTAAAACGGTTATCATTACGCCCGTTTTGTTTTGTACGTTATGGAGCCTCAATCATTTAATTTCATTTTAGTTGCTTTTATATTAAAATAATGAGAATATTTCGTACAGTAATCGTTGTATGATGTTTATAATCTCAAAGTATGATAAGACCGTTTGCCTGTCAGCCCCATGTGCCCCCCATTCCCCAGAAGAAAAAAATCCTGGCTCCGCACTTGACAAGTTTTAAAAATAACGTTACATAGATAACCAAGTTGTAACACCCGAGATATGAAAATATGTTATTCCAAAAAGTAGCCATAGTCAGTATATTTTCCGTATAGAATTGAAGAGCACAAATGTTTTGTCTACATGTCTGAGGATCGCCAAAAACCATAATAAGCACACCCATTACTTACTCATTAGATATTGCCAAGAAATCTGAAAGATGTTGTGATATGGACCTCCATGTCCACTGTGGGACATCGCTGCAACGTTGTTCGGCGGTTCCTTTGGATATTTAACAGATATCCATGAAACGTTAATTGGATTAACCTAGATATTTTACGGACGTCACCAACAATGTTGTCTGGATGTTTTTGAGATGTTGATAGCAGCTTGGGTAGACCCTCTTAAATCCCTCATCTTTTCCGTTCAACTGCTATCCTCGTGAAAAGTCGACACACATTTGAAAACCTGCATCTTTCTCAATTAATCTGTAGAAATAAACTTAAAGTCAGTATTCACACGTTCCTTTTTCCTTTAAGTACCTGTGAGGCATAATGCGGATGTGCCGAAGAACAGAATTGATAGGATAATGGAAATTAATGGGATTGTTTTTTATTTTTATTCTGAATAAAAAGCAATGATTAACTATGCTGGATTTTTATGTCACCTTCAGGCGACTTGAATGAAAAAATAGGTACGTGCGTGGTACATAATGGAAGGCACTAATTTTTTACGTTTTACGTCTATCATCAGAGATTCTTTAATATTTGATGTATATTAAATCCGCATTTTTGGAAAAAAATCACCTTATTTCGCTCCATGAAAAAGATAGCTTTAGTTTGCACTCTTATTTTATCAAAACCCTCTCCATTCAGCCATCATTCATAATGTCACATTTTCCTTTAGATTTCTGTCCTGCAACTAGTTCCGAGCAAATGAAAAACATCAAAAAGGAGAAGTAAGGAAAAAAGATCGTTTTATATCATTAATCCGACTGAAAAGGAATAATTGGCCATGCTTCATTACTACGTCAATGACGGAAGCTAGGAATGGAAGAGTAAAAGGAACGTTTCAACGGTTTCTAATCGATGCGTTCGCCTATGAATTATAGGCTATTGAGATTGAATATTTAGCTGATAATTTTTGTAGCCTATTGAGAATATGCTATTTTCGTAATAAAAAAAAACTAGAAATTATTAAGTACTGAAGAGAAGACTGAAGACTGTATCCTGAAGACTGTGTATAGTACTGAAGTACCAGACCTGCCATGACGGAAATAGCGGGTAAATTCCTCTCCTCACCCACCATTTCGAGCACTTACTCTATCCTTTCCGCCCATCTCATCTTCTCCATCATCTTGCATATGGCATTTAAAGGCAACTCTGGACTATTCTCGTACTCCTGTCTCGACTTTCACGTCTCTGAGTCGCATAATATTCTACTAATCAGACTATACGCCACGTATTTTCTATTCACTGTTACCTCATATCTCTTCATCAACTCTTTTTAATATGTAAACGCTAATTTTTCTTGCGCTGCATCCGCATTCATTTCGTTTTATTTTTATTTTTCTGAACAATATCAGGGAGGAGTAATATCTTTTGGTAAACGCAACTTCTTTACTAGCAAGGTAGAAACACCATCCCATGCCTCCAACTTCGTCAAGCTTAGTTGTAATAAGCAATAGTCTTTCGTTTCTAAACTAGGAAATTAAGGATGTTAATAATGTTTTTGAATAAATGTAGTTCACGTTTACCTGTCGAAGGCATGAAAAGGTCAGTTAAAAATATCTACAAAAAGTCCATTCTTATTAAGTACGTATTCTGTTCCCAATGCCTTCAGTGCAACGTGTTCTTTTTACAGCCATGCGCTACGCTTCAAATAAATTATTATTGTAACGACACTATTCCATCAATTATCGGGGAGATGTTAATCATGCAATTTATTTCTCGTAATTCTTAAGTTTAAAATTTTTCTTGGTGTTTCCTCTGCTGAATATGCCTTCAATGTAATATTAAACTCCATCTGCCAAATATTCGTAATTATTTATGACCTTCATTGGGGTACTGAATATTATGAAATACAAAATAAAATCAATCAATATTTGTATAAGGTTCAATTTAAAAAATCAATTGCACATAGCATAAAAAAACAATGCATAACAATGAGTTATAAACTTCACCTTTGAGATCTGCTTGGTGATTTTTTACTTTGAAATTGACCAATGATGGAAAAGGCGATTTATATTTATTTTATTCAAGCCCTTAACTTCTGAAGAAACCCCGCAAAGTGCTGCTGATAACTGCAATCACAAATATCGATAATAAAACGTATCCATAAAATATGTCACTCGAGTGACGATAACGATCGAAAGATCGATATCGACCCCAATCCCGCATCAACGCGGCCGTGGTCGGAATAATAAAACCATCGACTTTTCGCCCTCCCATATGGGAGAAGGCCTTTATCCCCCCCATTCCCCACATTCATTCACCCTGGCCTTGCCAGCCACAACGGGCGGCTCGGCTCCGCTGCACGTTATCAACGCTTCTCCTCGCGTCCCCAATTAGGCCAGATGCAACCTCTTTTCCCCTCTTTCTATCTCTCTCTCTGTGCAGTATTTCTCTTCGCCTCCAGTCCTCTTTCGGATGCGAGGACCTCCAAATTCTTCCCACAAGAGAACGCATCACTAGCGTTCGACTGGTCTTTTTTAGCGACGGATAAATCGCTTGAAACAAACGCTATGATATGGAAATTTTCGGGAAATAAAAAGGCAAACACTCTTTGAGCCGATGTAGTGGGTTCTCTCAAGATAGCTGAAGCGTTTCTTTGAGAATTTAATGAGAAAATGTACTTGCAACACTTGTGCGAAAAATTCCGCACGTGTATTATTTTGTGATATCTCAGGACCAAAGAGAAAATTTCCAATTTTATGGCTGTTTTTACAAAATCATTTTAATGTTAAGTTTAAAGTTTTTAAGTTAAACGGAACGGATTTTTTTTACACAATATCGAAATTAAAATGAACGACGTCTATTGATGCCTTCAAAGATAAATTCTTTCCTATAAATGCATTGAAAACTTAAACTGTCTTATTTCCAAAGTTGAATCACAAAGATGGGTATCGAGAAAAAACCTTTCTGCCGAGGAAGAGGGGTCTTAAGACGGCTAAACCATTTCTTTGATGCTTTACTCAGGAAATGCACCAAAATATTTGTGCAGAAGTTCCCACACGGGTATCATTTTGTGATATCTCAAGATCAAAGTGAACATTTTCACAAAATTCGATGCTCTTTTAATGAAGCCTTCTGAAGTACAATGTAAAGTATGTACCATTAATAGCTAAATAAAGTAAGATAAAATACTAATATAACGGTTCCCAAGAAAAATTCGCGAAATAACGACTATCAAGAAAAAGTATCAATATCATTTTTGCTCCCGAGAGTGCAATCATGATTAAAGACTAAAATAAGGGACTTAATTCTTGTGTGGCTGCATGTAATTCTGGTAGTGAGATTAGTGAGTTCCCACTGCTATTATTTGTCCTAATATTTATAGACCTTGGACTTGTATTTCACGGACGTAGTCTCTGAAATGGGATTCCTGGGACCAATGATTGCCAATTTAACCTCCTTATACTCTCTTCCCTCACACCGCACACTTTTATTCCTCGTCGCCACCACAGCGCGCGGAATGATTAGCCCTCCAGAAAGATCGAAGTCGTGAACGAGTTTTCGTTCGCTTCCTGCACTCGTGAATCGATACTCCCGGTCGTGAAACGTCAAAAAAATAAGAGAATTTTCGTAATCGACAAAAAATTAAACTCCCGAAAACGTGCCGCAGTGTATGGATCTCGAATATTGGTGTTATTTCACCTTATCACACTCGCTGGTGTGTTTTCTTCGAACTTTCGGGTAGATTTTTTTAACATTACCAAGACGGCCAGTTAAAGATTGTTCAATGAATTTTTTTCCATCAGTCCATTCCGAATGAGTACGAGTTTGGTTGAACGCATTGTCATGGACCTTAGATGACAAAATAATTCCATCATATCTATACTAAAAACAAAAATCTTGGCTTAAGAATATTTTTCCAATTTTATACATGCTTCAAAAATATTCTCATGATGCAGTTTCTAATGGCTGAAGAAAGTAGTTCTGACTTGTTAGCATTATTAATTAATGGAATCAATGCGTGGCACATAACGCGTTTTAAAATATTCTTGTGGCGGTGGTTTCGTCTCCGCGGAGAGATTTATCTCATCTCGAATTTTCTCTAATAATCTTTTGCTTTGTCCTCTGAGTAATACTTATAAGAGAGCTTAATTTGACGGCAAATTAGGTACTAATATCAGATTTTTAATGTCACAAACTATACTAAACGTTTTTTGATTGACTTGTAATCATCATCAGATACTGATGATTGGATGATCGATTTCACATCAGAATCTTAGCCTATATACGTACTATCAAATAAAGGTACTGACGATGATTGAAAACCAATCAAAACACGTGTATTTGAGTTTGCGAAATTAAAATTAAGTAAGCATTGCAATATATTTCTGTACCATTTATAAGAAACATTTTTTTTCATTCGAAATAATCCGATTGAAAGGACATACTACCGCCGTGCGTCTGACATTCGGATTCGTCATGTTATCTCGTATTTTTCCAGTTACAAATCGTCGTCGTTACTAGGCCTCTTAAGGCCTGTTCACATGGTACATTAATACGCAACGGAAGTGATCGCCAAAATGAACCTTGTAACCACCTACAAAAAAACTACAACGATAACTACAACTACAACTACTTGTATATCTCGGGCGCATGCGCGGAAGCCGAAAATCGCTCTTGTTTATTTACACATCCGGTGGTTTCGTCTTCTTCGCAACACAAAACTCGGGACGAAACACGTTAAAGGCCAAAATTTCGAATGAGTCAAAGCTTAGAGCCTCTTGGCAGTGGCAGACGTTAGTATACGCGAATGCAAAGTTAAATCGTCTAAATATCTTAAGGATGTACCATTTGCTGAGATTTCAGAGAAAATCGCTTCCATATGTTCATTGGCGGTTCCAGAATAAGGGAAAGGGGGGCTAGGTGGGGGTCCTGGGCATGGGCGTGCCCACCGGGGGGCAGGAAGGGGCAGCTGCCCCCAGAACCAAAAGTAAATTTATTTCAAAACCAAATTTTTTAACAAAATTTTCTTTAAATACAGACAAGTGATCTTAGTATAAAACGTAATAGAAATAAAAATATTTTTCCGAGAAAATAATTTATAAAACCGATGAAGCACTTATAATTTTCTTGAAATTTTGGTTTCCTTAACCTTTTCTGTGTTACAACTTGAACGACCACGGCTTGGCCCCTTCTAGTTTTGATCCTGGGTGCGCCCTTGGTCCTGGGGGGGGGGGGGGTGAACTCCCAACAGTAGTGGGGGTTCGGGAAGTAAACGAAAATGTTGAGAATTTCAATGCTTTTAACAACATTCTAAGGCTGTCTCATTAATAATTTTCCAAATAATTAAGTAATCAAAATAAAAGTGTTTGCGCATTTTGAGTAATTTTACCTCATTGTTAAAGGTATATTGAGTACGTTTTTATTCCTTATCATAAAAGATCCAAAGCATAAATGTTTTTATCAACTATTACTTCTCTCCTCTGTATATTTGAAAACTGAACAAATCTGCCATTTTTTCTAGTGTAAAGTGGATAACCCAGGGGGGAGGGGACATTGCCCCCCTTAGACCCTCTCTGGGTCCGCAATTGCGTATGTTCCCTTGTCTCTTCACTTAAAATCACCTCAATTAAGCATACTCATTCTACCTTTTCCTCTCTGTTACACTCCAAAACTCACGTCGTAAAGGTACACGAAAGGCTTCTCAAAAGTAGGAATAAGTTCGAGAAAACGAGGATTATTTTTGGTTGAGTTCGACGCCGTACGATCGAAAAGTAATCGACCGCATTTCAGCTCAGGAATGGCTTCGATCTGTTTTATCTTCCCACCGGGACACCTTGCACCCTAAACTTAGCAGGAATTTCCATTCGGCCACCAAATCACCCACACGCCAGGAAGGGAGTGAGAATAATTTAATAGACGGAATATATTTTGTCTATAAAGTCTCCGGGGGTCAGAAATATCATGTTACATACGTGCTCCAAAGATGTATTTTCAATCCAAATACATTTGAATAGATAGAAATGATCACGCGGGTACGAAGTCTACACGCAATATACATGGCTATACGCATTTCATGTCAAACTTACTCAAGGGTTACATATTATCAAAAGGAGTATGGCTGCTTTGTTATCAGGTGGATGGGACAGGAATAACCCGATAGCCAAATATAGGGATCGTACGAGAATATTTCCCGAAATCTCTGGGGCCACTCCAGTCAATCTCAGTTTTTATGTTTAGCGGTATGTAGGCAAATCTATTGTTAATCATCGCCCTATTTTTCACTTGTTTCTGCTGTGCAAGTTTTTTTTGTTTCGACCGAATCTCAATTAGCCAAAAATTGATGGATCCTACTATACTATATAGTATTCCCGTTATACTATAGTATATATCAATAGTATACCGGAACTACTATCGGCGTCAAAATGATGTGCCGCTGTATTTCGCAAATTTATATCTAGACTTCAGTACATGCCATAATAATGAAAAATACGTCATTTTAAAGGATATTTTATTTTCAATTCTCGTTTATTTTAGCTTTCTGAAAAATTCAAAAATCAAGACACGCAAGTGCAATAAATGACTCCGCGTACTATAAAATTAGCCGTTTTGTCTTCTTCATGAACTTTGCAACTCAACCTAGGAAAAGCTACTACGTCTACAGCATTCACCTTCCACAACAAGTTGCAAATATTAATGTAGATTAATAAAATGGCTTTTGCGTATTTTTAGAACATATATTTTATTGTAAAATAACGAAAAGGTTTAAAGACTATCCAGTCCTACAGTTTACCCCGAATTCGGGTTATCAGTTTTTTAAAAGATTAATTTTAATCGTTTATTGCATATATGCTCACGACATCGCTTCATCACGTCAGTGAAAACTGATATGATCTCTAATAGTTCGCAGGAAAAGTTACATCTTTAACCTTTCCGTTTCGCAACACTTTTCCTGGTACTATTTCCATCACACGAGCTTATAGACTGATTCTCGTTTATTTTTGTAGGGATAGAAGCGCGTTGAAGGGGCAACCGACCGGGAACCGGATCAAACGGAAGATTCAATTAACTTCACTTCATGTAACTACACTCTTGGCTCCACCACTATACAGCCGCGGTAGATAATTTTTTTACGTGCTTGGCAACAACGACTGAGAAACAAACAAATTTAACGAAATTTATAGTTGGCGAAAAAATATTAATTTGAACCTGTACGTCCCACAACACCTTTCTGAAAAAATTTCCAGGATCCACGCTGAGGGGTGTCATATAACCGGGCATAGTATAATTATGGTATATTTTTTCTTTTAAAATTATTACACATTATTAAAATACTACGATTATTTTTTTACGATAGCGTGTAATAATAATGTTGTGTTATATCTTGGGTTAATACCCTAAATTCATAATTAGCTCATTATTTTTACACACAAGTTACAACTATTAACGGTAGTGGATCAACCTCTTGAAATTAAACAGTGTAAGGTAGAACTATTGGGTTTCATGGGAGAAAATTTTCAGAGAGGGGGGATCTCTTTCATGAATGCGAGCTATTCATTTGAAAGAAATAGGATAATTTCCTTTCAATATCTATATTTTACTTCCGAAAATTCCATTGAGGAAAAATCATTTGCCTAGACTGGGATTCGAACCGGGGTGCACCGAATATCGTACCTCATGAGCAATTGCGGGTGACACCGTAAAAGTACCCATTGCGCTGGATAGCATAAATCTAATCATTTGTCCCAGTTGCTTAACTATGTTGACGATAAAGGGTATAGAACCCCCCAATTACCTTAAAAATTATGCTGAAACCTCTCTATTATGTTATTTCACCTTCATTATCGTGAAAAACTAAATGGCTTGTACCTTTCTGCAGCAAATGTTAAATGTAGCCCTGTTTTTCTAAAATATCTTCATACTACAAATAAACATTTCGTGTACTATTGCTCGGTGAGATGCGCTATTCAATCCATTTCCTACCAAATCCATGTACTGATTACGACACAGAATAGACCTATAGCTGTGTCCTAAAATCATAACCACCCTCATTTCAGCTAATTAGCTAGAACTCAGCAAATGTCCTATAAAAAACATTCCCTATAAACTGAGAATCCACTTGTCTCACATTACTGCGCAGGCCACTGTACTGAAAGTCGTTTCACGTTCAGGATCAAGGGCCTTAGAGGTGGCAACTCACCGGGAAGAGGAAGAGGTTCAAGACGACACCCCAACAAGCCCCGGTTTACATCGAAAATATTTATCGACTTCTTCCCATCACCTTTATTCATAGCTGGGAGCGTGGGGGTGGGAGGTTGGAGAAAATGATTGGAGCGGTGGAAGGGGCAAAACCCTCCCCTCCACCCCTCAACCCCACACTTTAGAGACCTCGAGAACGACCCACGCACCTCTGATCTCCCTCCTCCCACCTGCCATTACCCCTCTTTCCCCACCCCACCGCATCCCACCCCTCCATACCGCCCTTCCCGTTTCGATCAATTCTAAAAATTCCCTTATCTCCGCTTCCTACCTCTCTCTCCGGTCCGCTGTGTAAGGTTGCATACGGCCGATAGAAGAAATACATGGGCAGGAAGCCGCCGTGATAAGGGCCGCTTATGCTAATTTTGAAGTATACCGGGACTGGCCACGGTGATGACTTTACGGAGTCACCCGCAATGCACAATTTGTGCGAATAATCCACAGAGAAAAAAATCATTCGCCTTGACCGAGATTCGAACTCGATTTTCACAGATTATGACGTCTCGGTCGATTGACTGGCTAAAGCACTCGACCGGAAATCGGGTGAACCGGGTTCGATTCCCGGTAAAGGCGGGTTCCTCGATCTCCCGATTTCCCGTCGAGTACTTTAGCCAGTTAAGCTACCGAGGCGTCATACTCCCCTATGAAAATCTCGGTAGCTTAACTTACTGAAGCACTCGATCGAAAATCGGGAGATAAGGGTTTGGAGGCGAATTATTTTTTCCCTGTGGATTATTCGCACAGTTCGTGAATTACGGATGACTCCTTAAATGTTTCACCCCGACTAGTCCCGGTATACTTATATTGTTCAAAAGTAGAATTAAAATCGATTTTAAATCCTAGAACCGAGAATATTAAAAGAGATTAGTGATCTAATTTTCTGCAGAGCTATAGCGTCAGCATGGCAGCGCGTACTCAGGTGCGGATTCAGCATCAAATTTGGTGGAGGGGGTAATGGCCTGGGTTCGGGAAGTATTCATGATTCCTGATTCAGGGGTGCTGTTTATAGAAAAAGTTAAGAGGGATATTAAGTCTTCAATTTTGAGAGGAAGGATGGTGGGTGTAAGAAGCTTTGGTGGTGAGGCCCCTACTTTATATGTATTTATGTCTAATAAGTCTCCTTTCTGCACCAAGTACGCTGATTACCTCTTCGGTTGTCTTCTTTCCTGTTTTCGGCCATGCTCCACACATTATACCTGCGACGGTATAATGTGCCACGGTATAGTTTGGGCTTTCCGCACAAAGCCCAAACTTGCCTTGACCGCGAAACTGTCCTTATTCCGCACATTACCACTAACGCAACTTTCCTGACCGCTAGCGTCCAAACTTCGCATACTGCTACTATGCAAACGGCAAAAAGTTGTTAGAACGTAGGTTTCCACGGCGATGGTTTGATCTCTGCATTTCTTCAGGGTTTTCTTCCGCTTTAGCTTGTTTGTACAGGAGTGCAGCTAATAATTAAGGCTAGGGGGATTTTAGGCGCAAGTAATACTTAGGAGTGTGGGGGGTATTGCATACCCCCCAAGGTATGCAGGAATTGCGGGGGCCGTCCTCCAGAAAAATTTAAACAATTATGGTTCATAAAGGCGAGTTTTTCGGCTTTCTGAGGGGTATTTGATTAATCCTAACACTATGCTACAAGTAATACTGATCCAATTAAGTAAAATGGAATAAACTTAAAAATTTCTTTGAGTTTATCCCCCAAAACCCCCCCCTCGCTGCGCCACTGTACAAGGCAATAGTTTCGCTGGCTTCCTCCCCGGGCCCAAGGACATCATTCCACAAGAAGTATGTGAGGGGGTATGCAAGGTGCCTTGCTCCTGCGGAAATTCCTACATTGGGGAAACTTGCCGCTCCATTCATGTAAGGATTAAAGAACACCTAAGGGCGACCAAGAACGAACAGTTTCAGCTCTCTGCCATCGCCGAACATGCATGGTCGGAACCTGGCCACGACATCCAATTTGAGGAGAAGAAACTTTTAGTTAAGGAGTGCCGATACTTCCCAAGACAAATCAGGGAAGCAATAGAAATTCAAAAAACACCGTTTAATTTCAATAGAGAAGATGGATACTTCTGGATGGATGCGATTTTTCTCCCAACCAACTCATCCCACTTAATCTAAAATCCGTATTTCAAATACATTCGTAATTCGTATTTGTTTTTTCAAAAACACGACCTCAATGTGTCTGGTACCTATGTATTTAAAATACAGATTTTTGGTATTTTCCTATTTTAAAATGAAAAATACATTGGTAAAATACTTTTGAAGTAGCTCTTGTAAAACTTCTGTAACACTGCGCTTCAGAAATTAATTCGTTTTCGCTAGGATCGTTTTCTTCATTTTTGCAACTATCCATAGCGTGTTAAGGCAGGTTATACATTTTTTAAATATCTTTTAGTTTCCATACTAATGTATTTTGTATTTTAAAGGGTATGTAAAATACTGTTTTGTATTCTGTATTTCAAATACATTTGGATCGGTATTTTGTGTTTCGAATACTCCTCTAACGGTATTTTGCCCTGCCCTGCTCAAAGGTTTTTAATGTAATGCATTCACAACCAGTGGCGCAGCGTGTGGGGGGTTTTTTGGGGGACAAACCCCCCCCCCCCAGAGCTCAGAGAAATATTTAAGTTATTTTTCATTTATTTCCATTTTACTTAATTGGAATAGTATTACTTACATAATAAAGTTAGGATTAATCAAATATCGCTCAGAAAGCAGTAAAACTCGCCATTTTGAACCATTATTCTTAATTTTTTTCTGGAAGAGGGCCCCCGCAACTCCTGCTTACCCTGGCGGGTATGCAATACCCCCATACCCCTAAGTATTAGTTGCGCCTAAAACCCCCCTAGACTTAATTTTTAGCTGCGCCTCTGTTCACAACATCCGTTTTAGGGAGGCATCTACGTCTTTTATCGCCCATTGCTGCTGACCAATGAATACACTGTATAGTCCAGTAGAAAAAAATATATGTAGTCACACAACTACCTTTTTTCTTCCGTAGAAAAACATCTGAACCTAATGTATGCCTACTTCATCCAAGCAAAGGTCGAATTCTCAGAATTGCCCATTTTTTTCGAACTGTCATTATCATTAAAGTGGACCCTTAGCTCAAAAATGGATACTTTTTTTCGCAACAAACTTCGTAAAAAGTATTGAAAATCCGTATTTGTAGTTTATACTCGGCCTGAAACAACATAAAAGCGACTGATAAATGAAATTCATGGTATATTTATCTTTTATGTGATTTATCTATCATGTCTGTTAATAGTAATTGGCATTAAAAAAGGAATTCTCTCTGTGTGTCTTCTCTGAAAATGTTTCCGACAAGCATTGAATATAAATCTAAAGATTATGCGGCACTTTTTCGCTTATTTCTTTGTCATTTAAGTCAGGGGCGGTCTGGCCAGATCGGTTCGTCGTCCATCGCCGAGGGCCCCGAGCTTTGGTGGCCCCCACAGCGCTCACGTCTATTGTGAAACGTATATAAAAGTTGTAATAAAAATACTCAGATTATTTGAACCAAAGTTATTTTGCAATTATAAAATTCTACGTTTTCATTAGTTTGATCTCTTCACAACATGTTCAGAGTAAAAAGGTTATCTGAAAAAATTAATTGATGAAAGGTGTCACAAGATAAAAGAGAAACTGATGCCTTTTTGAAAGGGTTATTTGAAAGGTTTTTTTTAAGATTTCAATGTAGTTACTAGAGCAAATCCACTAAATAGATATTAGGCCCATAATATATTATTACGTTTTATAAGCTGAAATATTATTTCTGCCCACGAAAGTGCTATTTTTATTAATTTTTATCCAGTTTTAAGAATTACTATAGTGTCAGAATCCATTCTGGGCATGCATTTTCCTAAAGATTTTCCTAGGGATGACCCCCGTTAAGGTGGGCCCAATTATGGGCCCCAATCAAGGGACCCCAATCACCCCACACCGCCCTTGCATTATGTAGACAGTTTTAATGCCTCCAATTACATTGTGTCTATCTGTTATTTTTCCTGGGCACGCATCCTCCCGCGCATGAGCGCATCGTTTGGCGCATAGCCGCTAGAGGGGAGGACCGTCGGCGGGGATGCTTATGAATGGCTCTCTCGCTGCGCCAGCACGGCCCCATGTGCGACCGTAAAAGAAAAGGTCTTGACCCTGACCTATGCGTCGCTCCGGATTCCCACGCAATCGACTCAAAAGTGTTCCCTTCCGCTAGAATTACCATTAATTAATCAGTCGCTCAAGCCTACTGCATACGAGATGAGTTTCCGAGTGATCTCACATACATGTTAAGCCAGATCGAAGTTGGATTAGTGCGGAGGCTGCGACAATTACTAACGATTTATTCCTTTACGATTCGCTTCGTAGGCGTCTCCAAATTCCCCAAACATTTTCTATTTTATCCCCACATGTTTGGGGACGTCTATTAATTGAGGCGTTTAGGGGGTGAAGGAGACAAGACGATTCTCACCCAATGTCACGTGGTGGAGAGGGGGGGTCCTGGCAAGTATCACGTTATTTATTTCAGCCAGTGACAGTGTAAAAAATTAAGATCTTAGTAACCTTGAGTACTAGTGTTAACTAATATTAAATAAAAATAGTTTAATAAGTAGTTTTTAATAAATCCAACACAATGATGGAAAGATGAACGTATTCACACTGAAAACCCGCATTTTGAACAATCTCACGTGAGATTAGAGGAAGGGGGGGTCGAGTCAAATCTCACGATACCTCACTTACTGAATGGGGAGGGTAAGGATCTCAAAATCACCAAAATCACCTCACGTAATTAATGGACTTTTCTGCTGTCGCCGTCCTTGTGTAGCTTTTCAATAACAGAGTGGTTTCCTATTATTTTTTTATTGCAAAAATCGAAAGATTATTACTCCTGGAGTACGTATTTCACGCTTTTAGATTTTTTAATGACGATATGTATTTTTCGCGATTAAATGAAAAGTGAAAAATTTTCGAGCGCGCGACGGCTAAGTATGAATGCTGGGAAAAGCCAATGTGACGTATTTCTGGTTCCCGCTGCCGTCCTGTGAGGTGACCTAGGGACGAGGCTTTGAGCGCTGATACGATGCGGGCTGCTAGTAGGTAGCAGAGTACCTACCCTTTTAGCAGGTAGCGCTTGGCTTAAATAAGGATTATTAATACCCTATCAAACGAAGGAAACTATCCGACCTTAGGCAGTTTTAATAGGTGATTATTAAGAGATGTTTCCCTCAGCTCTGTGCCTCATGCATGCATTGGTAACCTCAGACGATGTAAAACCCCTTATCTACTCGTATAGAAACTAGGTCCCTGAGACGTCACGTGGAGTGGCATAGCATGGACGCCAATCTGGCCTTTTTCAAATGCGGAATTGACCATTGCCATTCGTCTGAACTGGGATTTCTAAAACCAAATAATTTGTACATTATGAATACACTAATGGTGGGTAACGAATCGCAATCAATGACTTTCGTTCTCTTTGATGAAGGAAACTGTACATACATCTGTACGATGTCGATACCTAAGTACGTGGTAACCGTATGGGATCCGGGGAAAAAAGATTTAATCCGTGAACTATATAATTGTTTTGAAACCTCCCCCTCTCTCCCGAATGAAATTCCTGGCTACGTCATCGCTTGAAGTTCAATACCTTGCGCGTCAGATGGGATATCAGGAATCCTTTGTCCTTTTTTGGCTACCGCGGACCGATTAGGCGACTTTCTCTTCATACAAAACTCCTACTGATCTGATACGCCTCTAAGTCCGGATTTTACCTCACAAATATGAAAACGAATTTTCTCCTTATTTTCGGAATTTGACACAATTTTTTCAAATTTCGTTCAAAAATACTGTTTTTTTAAGCCGCTGTATTCAAATGTAAAGTCAAAATAAAAAAAAATTAATCGAAATATTCAGCAGGGAAAACCTCAAAAATTGTTCCTTTTCAAATAAATATCCGGATTACCACATAGCAGCCTCGATCACCTCTAGTGAAAACTTGTTGTTAATAGAAATAATTATTGCCTTATGGGAGGAAATATTTTATATATTAATCGACAGCCCGCTTTATCCTCAGTAACAGGCATGCTCAATACTCAGCGCACAGTGGGACATAGCGGCGTTAAGAATCCGATTAAGGTTCCGCCGCAAAGACGCAAGTCGATATCAATGCATCATTCCAGATTTATGAAAACACCTGTTACATACATAAACAATTATGAATTCAAAGAAAACGGTCTTCTTGTGCAAAAAAGGATGTTTAGGGTCATTAGTAATTCTAGAAACGTCCAAAGAAGATGAGTGTGTTCCAAGTCTTGAGATTTCCGAAGAAATTACGTGTTTTGAAAACGAGTTTTAAAAATATTTTAATTTATTTTTAATCAAAAAATGTTTACAGCCATAAACTCCGTTAATATGCCTATGATGGCTGTACCTATATAACATTTACAATAAGTTTCATCGGTGGCTCTATTTTGATATTTTAATAGCTCCTAGCCAATTGAGGCGGCTACCGTCATTATCTCCCTCAGTTTGACCTCAGTTGCTGTGAAAATATGCGAATAGCTGTAGATTTATTTTTTCATTACTTGTACGGTATGATATACATTATAACAGTCTCATATCTACCCGGCAGTCGGCATGAATTTTCTTATTGAAATGTAAATTTTTCCACGCGCAGATGTACAGAGTCAATTTATTTTGTTAAAAATGGCACATTTTAAAATTTAATATCCGTATATGTGCCGAGGAAAGATCGGTTTAAAATAATGCAGTTGGTAGAATGTCATGATATAGTTATAGTTTGAAAATTTTCCTGATTATGATACTCCGTTTCTTCGTGGGATATGCCTAGCAAAAATTGTTGGTCGCCAAGTTCTAAGGTATTAATTCAAAGCTGAATCATATTTTTCTTTTCATCCAAGTGATGGATGGAAAAACTATCGATTCCTTCTTTCCTTCCTCGATATCGATTCGATTACAGGTCACAAATAACCCTCCTAATTCATCAAAGTCATGAATTTTTGCTTTCGTCGACACACAACTTTGTTCCAGTTACATATTACATATTAACCATAAGCAGTGATGAAATGCAAACTCCACAGCTTTGCCGAAACCCTACAGTTTGAAGGAATCAATACTTAACGAGGATGTGTTACCACCTCAACATATACGTGTTACTTTACCCTTATTCAAAAGTATTCAGAACAGAGGTCCACAAAAGTAAAAATGTAGCATATTTTCATTCTTAAATCCAAGAATGATCTCTGGTTTTCAAGTCTAAAATGTCCAGGTTGTATTACCGTTGTTTTCATATTAGCCAATTTTATGTTTTTTTTTTAGATTATTGGCCATAAATTTACTTATAAAAAGTAAATTGTATACAAAGAAATGGGTGGGGATAAAAGCATTAGAACATTTATTTTTATTGGCAGAGAGAGATACGAGCTATTTCCCACAGTATTCTTGCTGTGTCGGTTGAAAATTTATCAGCCATTTAAGTGCGAGGGCAATCGGTTTTTAGTCCCAAGTTCTCCATTTGAGCAGATTTGATCTCGAGCATTTTTTGAAAAGAAGTGAGAAAATTTTTAAATAGCAGAGCTGAAATTCCCTCGCTTACGAAAAAAAAAGCTAACCTAAGTCCGTGAAAGCGGGAAAATTTAACCATGACACGCTAAGTGACCAGATATAACGAGCTGTGTTTTCCGCAGGGGGAAGTTGCAAAGCAGGAGAAGTTGAAGTGTGCATTGTTTCAGTCATAATATCATGGTGAGAATTTATTTCGACGATATATGTATTAGCATGAGGAATATAAAGAACGTGATCTAATCCCTTATTTTCGTAATGCTGAGTTAAAACTTAGAAAAACTGTGGGAAAACAGTGATTTAAATTTTCAGGCAGTAGGTAAGCGAATTCCGTAATGATTGATAAACCCACAGAATAGAAACTTTTGAGCTGTTTTTGTGGTAAGGGGTGTAATTGAGTTTTGCGTACGATGATTTTAAACTCGCCATAAATAGTTTTCACCACTATACGTTTTTTTCACCAATCATTTGAACGTAAAAATAATGATATTTTGTCACATATTAATTCATACAATATACAAAAGAATATAAAAAAATGTTGTCCTTATTATAGTGAATCATAAAATAACGCTCACTCGCAGGCTTGCAACTTTCTACGTGAATTTTAACTAAATTGATCAATGGATGGATGAAATGGATTGATAAAAATAGATTTTATCTATAAATTTATGAGACGACAGTCACATTTACATACTGCTGCCTTTTTTTTTAGTAGATCAAGATGTAAGTCCTCGGTAAGGAAAAGCGATTTTTCACTTCGGGTAGATATCGCATTCAGAAAAAGTCGGCATAATCGATCACCATGTTGGTGTTGTTGTCACGTCAGAGTATCCATAAATTGTAACTTTTAACTGGCATTGGAGTTCTCACTTTTTTGTTACTACCACGTCGGTTGCTAAGGAGAAGGGAACAATCGTAACTGGCATTATTTGTACTTTTGGGGATTCAATGTCATGGATTCCGTTGCTGACCACATGCAAGCTACCTCTCATTCACGATGAAGTGGTAAAGTTTCTCCAGATTTCGTAATATGTCACTTATTATTTAAACAGGAGAGATGGGGATCGGGTTGGTGTGGTGGCTAGAGTGTTGGCTTCCCACCCAGCGGGCTCAGGTTCAAATCCCGGCGCGGCGGTGGCAGAGAATTTTCAAAGATTTCCCCTATCCCTACTTGCATGTTGTGTGGAGGACATTTCAAGCGCAACACTCCGTCCGTCGGAAGGGACGTAAAGCCTTGGTCCCCTTGGCGCCTTTCGTTAAGAGCAGGCTAATGCCGACGCCGGGTTTCTCTCCACCCTTCCTTTCATTCCCTTCCCTCATGGCGCAAATGACTTCAGCTGTCGGTCGCTTCCTCCAAATACCATACCAATAGGAGAGATAAATATGAAACATTCGTACAACAAACGCTCTCAGAAAACATGTTTTACTTTCTCCGAGAGCAATTCTATATTCTGGAGTTGTATAACCAAGTAAGAGAGCCTTACCCGTAATTCACTGCTAGTGAGTGGTTCGGGAGGAAATAAATCCCGCGTCATTGATCTACAAGCGTCGTTCCCACAATCTAAAAGTATAAAGTTATATTCGCACAATCTCCTAGACACCATCTGTTTGGTTGTTCCATTGCCTTCTAAGAAAGTGATATTAACGTGTCTAACAGACGTAAGTAGTTAAATAAATGCCTTGTCATCGACCAACCTCCAGTAATTTTTATCTGCCTTTTTACTGTAGACAACTCATAAATGCTTTGTCTGCAGGAGATCGCGAGCCGTCCAAGTTTCTGTAGTTTAAAAATTGTGCGTTTTCGACCTAAACATACTTAGTAATTTTGGTCATACCGACCTAAACATAATATACACTGGCGTCAGATATAAAACGTTAAAATTCTGTGACCTAATTTTTCTCCACCCGGTATTACTATACAATATTTATGCTAAATACTAAGTAAAAATAAATGAAACCATCAAGTTTCACTTGAATAACAAGCAAGGGAAATTTTAGAGTTCTATTCTCCGATTATTTGGAAGCGAGTGAATGAATTCCAATTCCATTTGAATTCATAGAAACAAATTTGCCTCGTACACTTATTATAGAATCGGAAACTCGAGTGTTGCATCATCTAAAAACTGTTAATTCACCACATAATTTATATCCTATTGTTTTCTCAACTCAATCTTTTATTGAAAACTACGTAGTTTAAAAAAGAATTGTTTTAAGAAATTATAACAAAATAAACGATATACAAGAATTGCCATAAGAAAAATTCCGCTGGACCGGGAATCGAACCAGGAAACTTTTGCCGCGGATATCTACGGTATCCAGGTTCTTTAATTCCCATGGAATTTATGCAGAGGCTCAAGGTACTAGGTGTTAGGCCCCGAGGGCTTGAGCCTCGATATAATTGCCATGATAATTAAAGAACCTGGATAGCGTAGCGGTTTGCGCAGTTGCCCGGAAAGCCAAAGGTTCGTGGTTCGATTCCCGGTCCAGGGGAAATTTTTCTTATGGCAATTGTTGTATATTTCACCGCCGTTCACGCGGTCGGATTCGAAATATCACACAAAATTAACGATATCTTCAATCGTTTTCGTCATTTCCTTCAAATCAGTGATATGGCAATGATCTGCGTGAGCAATTTTTCTTGAAAGTGAGCATTTAACGATGCGTTCTCCTCCTCGGATGAGTGTTCCCGGTTTTGAAAGAGGAAGTAGTTCACTCTGTACACCGCAACTCAATCTTGAGTGTATTTGCCAGGAAATAATTCAATCTCACGAAGAAAGTTCATTTTTTAAGCTGTAATTCAATCCTTTGACGATGCTCATCAATGACAAGCAGTGGCGGCGCTCGAGTTGGGACAGGGCGGGCCCTGGTTCACCCAAATTTTTTTTCGGCCCACCCAAATAAGACGGACAAATTTCAGAATCAAAGTCCGAAAGTTTAACTGTATTTTATAACATGAAAATAAATTGTATACGAATAATAAGCATATGGAAAACTACTACGTTAATTTTCTAAGAAATTTTGTATTTTCCATATTAACTCCGCTAAATAAAACAAATACCCTGAAGTGGATTTTATGACGAGGTTAACATCGATCGATCCGAGTGCGGCATGTCAAGAAACGGGAACCATTCGTCTAAAGGTCAATAAATAAAGGTTTTAAATAGTATTTTTTCCTTCGTATTTATCCACGTTGACTCGAGGTTAGGCCCACCCATGTGACACATGGCACAGCTGCTGCTGATGGCAAGCTTTGGTAAAGGTCATACAAAAATGCTTCTGAAATATTTAATCTGACCCATCTAGTCTATCTAGTGACCCATTTAGTATCATTAGTAGTACGAAATAGCTCGTTCAGGACTCAGAGAAAAGATTTAATACTCAAGATTTAATATCGGCTCCTGCGTATGATACCAAGGTTTTATTGGTAGAATCGTCCAATATTACGTACTTGGTCTGATTGGCTGGCAATCAGTGGTGCCGGAACGCAGTAGAAAAGACATAATAGTCAAATAACATTTCATTCAATTTTGGTGCCTCAAAGGGTCATGCTTGGCTTCCTCACCTTCCGTAACCTCTAAGACTTTGACCTTTTTCTCCGCTGCCTTCCTAACTTCTTGATCAGGAGATAAAATGCACTCCAAAGCGTCTAAAAGTGCTTATATAATGCATTTGTAACCAAAACAAAAATTTATTTTAAAATATGCTAACGCAACTTGTAATATAAAAACACACACAGAGTAGTATTTCAATTATGAAAAACGTTCAGGAGAGTGCGTTCCGGCACTGCTGATTTTGCCATGACACCACTGCTTACGATGACGACAGCGTTTGTTTTCATGTTGTTTATTTTTAATTCGAATTCGTTTCCTAACAATAAATACTCACGAAAAGAAGAAATACCAAGAATTAAATAAATTCTTGTCATAAGTTTTTAATTTTGATAACTTTATTTCGCATAAGATGGCTGATATAGAGGTTTCAACGTCGGCCTCAAATTTCTGCTGCTCCGCTGCCATAATGCAGTCTGTTTAGCATATTTAGGTTCGATAACTTCTGCTCACTGCATAAGCGTCATATTTATACCACCACTGCAACTATAAAGTTTCATAAGCAACTTAAGGCTGGATGGCTACATTTGGTGGAATTTGGTGACATGAAACATAATAAAGATGCACTGAGTTGTAGGCTCCACAAAGTTTAATTAGCCGACTCAGGTTTCTCTACTGTACTCTATGTCCTTTAAAAATGACATAGTGTACATGTCGAAACTTGGGTCAGTCATTTTCGAAGGTCATTGTGTACAAACCTGGGTCGGACAGTAGGATAGTTTCCTTCATCAAAGAAAACGAAAGGCATTGATTGCGATTCGTTACCTACCATTAGTGTATTCATAATAAACAAATTATTTAGGATTAGAAATCCCAGTTTAGACGAATTGGCAATGGTCAATTTTATCCTCATTTGAAGAAGACCAGATTGGCGCTCATGAAATGCCACTCCACGTGACGTCACAGGGACCTAGTTTCTATACGAGTAGATAGGAGTTTTACATCGTCTGAGATTACCAATGCATGCATGAGGCACAGATCTCAGGAGAACGTCTCTTAATAATCACCTATTCAAACTGCCTATGGTCGGAAAGTTTCCTCCGTTTGATAAGGTATAAATAATCGTTTTTAAGCCAAGCGCTACCAGCTATCATGGTACTCTGCAACCTGCTAGCATCCTGCGTCGTATCAGCGCTCAGAGCCTCGCCCCAAGGTCACCTCATAATGCGGCAGCGGGAACCAGAACGACGTCACACGGGGTTTTCCCAGCATTCATGCTTAGCCGTTGCGTTTTCGCAAGCTTGAAAATTTTCACTTTTCGTTTAATCGCGAAAAATAGATATCGTCATTTAAAAATCTAAAAGCGTGAAATGCGTACTCCAGGAGTAATAATATTTCGATTTAGGCAAATAAGAAATAATAGGAAACCACCCTATTGAAATTTTTTGGAACATACAACTCAGTTTATTATGTTTCCTTTCATAAGAAACTTATATCCGCGGAAACATTTGGATGACACATGCAGGAAGGTTGGACTAAGTGATGCTAGGACACTTATGCCCTGCCGCCACTTATCTATCATGGCGGATTGCGGAGCAGTTTGTTGATATAGACTCTGCACTGAATATATCAGTCAATGGTCTTCAGGCGATTTCCCGCAGTAAAACGACATCCCGGAGTAAGATTTTCTGCGCCAATCGTTTCCGCCTGGCACAGAAGGTTTCGAAGCTTACGTGATCATAATGCGCACATTCCTCGCATCACGTTTGTCAGACGGTCGTTCGCATGTAAACGTGTCCTCAGTTATTTCCAACGCCAAGGAAACACAAGTTCTTATTCACATTCCCAGGTAATAGACCGAGGCACCGCGTCATTATGTGAACACAACAGAATCCTTGGTCTTTCATGACTCGACACTTTACCTCAACCCTAAAGTGTCTACATCTTTGCTGGAGACCTAGCCTTCGCAACGTTATTCATCTTCATTGAGTCATCATTTCTTAAATTCCGATTAAAATTATTGATGCTTATAAACAATTAAATATCCAGATTTAGATAAACATCGTCAGTTTCCTGTGATGTCAATAATAATAAAAATAAAATAATAAAATTTTAAAAATGCTTTCAATACAAATAAATATGCACACCAAAATTCCATATGAAGGGTTAAGAAGCCAGGGGGTACAAGTATTTTTTTTCCTCAACAGAGTTAGCTAAAGTCAATTGTTAGAATAAATACACAAAAACTTGGTTTCCAAGGGATATGAATAAGTCTCTGTTCTGTGCTGACATCGAGTGGAAAATAAAATTCTCTACTAAACATTTAATTGGTTTTGTTTGCTTTCTATGCCTAATTTCTGTACATAACTCTGTGTGGAAAAAATAAATCACTTGTACCCCTAGGCTTCTCACCCACTCATATGTAGAATAATGATTTTAAAAATATAATATTTATAAACGACTAAATATCCATATTTAGACTAACATTACACATTTATGATTCTATGATAACGATAATAAAAAAATAAAATAAAGAAAGATTAAAAAAAAATATTCACTAACTCTTGCTTTGCTTTGTGGTATTCCATTATAAGTTTTCTTGGATATACACAATTACTTATACCACTTATTTTTTTATCAGAGCGCGACCCGAAAATTATGATTTTTAAAAATCATAATTTGATTTTTTAAATCATAATTTGCGCCTGAAGATGATGATAATTTATTGTAACCCGGGTCGCGCTCTGATAAAAAAATAAGTGGTATAAGTAATTGTGTATATCCAGGAAAAATTAAAGACTAAAAAACACGATTTAAAAAACTATAAAATGCACTAAAAAGTAAAAAAATGAGCTTTCCATCTCTCGGAAAATAAAGCGTGGATGCTGATTAGGTCAAATAAATCATTGTAGAAGAGCCTGTCAAGTAAGGATTGGCATACGAAGGAATAAATTGCCATCTAAATCTGATCCGTACTGAAAATTTCAAGCTGATCCGAAGATGGGAAGTGGGTTTAAATCAATTACAAGATTCCAAGGATGAAACAGACGAAGCAACTAAAGAAAAATAGAACAGTACTCCCTGCATTGAGTGATATAAAGCGCACTTTCTCTTGTATAGATCGATTTTTTACTGCGATTAATTCATTACGCTGCGATAAATGTAATGCTAGCATTAACCGAAAAAAGTGAATTGCGAAGGAAACTCTAAATCCGGTTTTTTACAGCAATCAGTGCATTACACTGTTGATGGTAAAGAAAACAAGAAATTATATTTTTCGAAGGCAATTATTCCAGAGGAATTAGTTTTTCAAGATACTGAAAAATTAGTGGAATGTTTAGTCCACAAACATTTCTACCTGAACTTAATAAAAAACAAAGCCTCAGACTAAGGTCGTGGATTTGAGACCTGGGCATCATCATATGTTTTTCGAAATGGCATTCCATACCGTACATTGAACCACCATCGAAATCATGTTACATTGCATGGTGTTCCGTAAATTGACGTGAAAGTGAGGACAGATATACATATAAGGCCGGCCTCGGTGGCGCCGGGGTAAAGTCCCCGACTGCTAACCTAGAGATCGCGAGTTCGAATCCCGCCTGGGTGGCTTGACCACCATCCAGGGCATGGATATTTGTGATTGTCAATCAAGTTAATTGTAAGAGAGGACAATGTTGTCCTAAATTCGCTTGAATTATGTGGCGGGTTTAAGCTCTGGCGGTCGAACAGGGCGAATTTCATCCCGGGGTGTCGGCCGACGTGTATAAATACGGCGGGCTGACGGCGGAGCTGGGGAGTTGTCATGTTGTACTGTTACGAGATTGTTACTCTGTTTTTCGCTCTCTGCAATAAACCGAGTTCTCACAAGGAATTCCTCTAAGTTATTACGCCCGTCAGCATAAATAATAAAAACGAAATTATTATTATACAGTAAAACCGAATACGATAGCGCCTTTTTACCCACGTATGAGAAAATGCACTAAAAAGCGTGTAATATTTGATGCGAGACAGAGTAAGCAGGTAATGGTCATCGTCTCATTTCACCCATTGTTTTTATTGAATAAAAAAGGCAGAATATTGTAAGTGTTACAGTGCAACATACGACGAGGTTGCAATCGTATGGAAGGAAACTCTAAATTTATATTTTAAGTTTTCACGATAGACGAATAATGAGAGTGGGCTTCAAATCTTTCGTTTTCAAATGCGGGTTATGGGCGACCATTTTTGTTTCAATTGAAATATAAATAAAAAATAAATCAGATGGTACAATGATGCATAAACATATAATCAAGGTTTAAAATATCTATCTTGAAAACTAGCTTGTAATTTCTTGGCTATTCCTAAACACTTTAACAATAGAAAAGTCTCTGAAACTGTTGTCGCCAACGGACGCGGTGAAAACCCGAAGAGAACGCAGAGATCAATAGAAAAGCCATACTTAGTTAATTCTCTAACCAGGAGAACTAAAAATGAACCCTACGGCGGAAAATAGAAAGGAAATAGAGGTCAATAAAAGTTATAGCTGGATGGAGTGGAATTTTTCATTATCGAAAGAAAAACTCAGGCAATTTTTCACGATTACAAACTTTTAGTCCCGATCTATGTTTCGATGTTATCACACAGTGGCGTAGCCAGGAATTTCGTTGGGCGGGTCCAAAACCAGGGGGGGAAATTTTTGAAAAACAGTGTACTAAGTAGAGGGTTTTAAAGTATTTTTAACATTTTCATAGTAGAAAACTTCATTTGTTAAAGAAATATGTTGTAAATGTAAATGATATTTCAATATTTTGTTTTCTTTAATGAAGGAAAATAATTGTGCTTTTACATTTTGGGGGTGCGGACTCCCCCCCTCCCCCGCATCTCCCCTGGCTACGCCACTGTTACTACATCGTCTTTTAGGTACAAAATAGATCGGCTAATTACTATTTGAAACCTTGAAGATGATGTTGTAACATCGAAACCTAGCTCGGGAGTAAACGTATATAAACGTGGAAAATTACTTGCGTTTTCTTTCAACCTTTATGAATGACTATAAACGTCAATGATCAGGTAATAAACATAAATGAATATAAGCTCTCGACAGTTTGTATAAGTGAAATTTGCGTCGTTGCTGGGAAGGAAGAATTTTAATTTCGCCGGATGGTCACGACGCGACAATGATTTTCCACGGAGAAACCTCAAGATTGTTGAAATGTCGCATTCAGACTGAAGCTTTCTCTTCCGTCACTCCGCTCCTCATGTGAGGAAATGATATCTCTTTTTGATGAGGGGCTTTCACTAACAATAGCATGAAATTTTACGGACGTATACGACTTTGCCAGAGAAATCATTGCAGTTTTGAGTTTTTTATATGGCTTGTAAAAATGGCCAACTTAACTGTAGTACATACGACCTGGATTTCGCTTATCAAGGTACCCACATGTGTTTGGAGATGGTCTTTTAATTGTAATAAACATTTGTACTTGAAAGTTGATGCAATTAACTCCCAGACACCGAGTCCCTATCCTTTAGATATTAGCATCAGCGTCTTTTTTTTAACGCAAATAAAAGATCAACTTCGTAACTTTCCTCTCGGATTATTACAAACCGACCATGATTTTAATTGATTTTAGTTATTATCAACTTACTGACGGGAGCCCTTTGAGCTACTTAAACACTATTTTAGAAGGGGTGGGGAAGGGGAAATTCTACCTATAAACAACCCTTCTGAAATAGCATTTGTGGGATCTCTTAGCACTACTCACCGTACCTTGGTAATGACTGAAATCATGTTACAGGTCGGTATTTCATAGGTAAAATCGAAATTTACTAATCATACGCAAAGTTTTCGTACTGCCCACTTAAGTTTATTTCACACCCGTAAAACCCGTATTTCGTCATCAACAGGCTTTACATGATGATGATTGCAAGCCAGTCGAAACGCGTGTTTCAGAGCTGTGAAATAAATTTAAGCGGGCAGCACGATATCTTTGCTTGTCATTTGATTATGCTGCTCCACGATATCTCTCTAGAAAAGGTTGTGTGAAATTTACTAACTTTATCTTTCATTTGTATCATCATGGATTTGCAAAAATTGAAGCCTGAATTTTTATGCTACAGTTTCCTTTTCAAATACTCACTGTTCGAAGGTGTGTGAGGGAGTCAATCTAGGAGCCAGCCGTCTCCCGATGGACAGCATCTTGCGGGAGAGGGGAAATTCTACCTCACTGAACTACCCACCCTTCTGAAATAGCATTTTAGGATCTCTCAGGACTACTCACAGTACCTTGGTAAGGACCGATATCAGCTGTCACCATGGTCGGTATTTAAAAATGTGGCAATTTAATGAATTAATCCTTCGTTTGTGTCATCATGGATTTACGTAAAGTGAAGCCTGAGGTTATGTTTGAAATAGTTTCAGGCTTGACGTGGTGGAAATGCGATATGTACATGGTAAAATATAAACTGCAAACGGTTATTTCCACATTTAATAAAAAAACTCCACTACCGACCATGATTTCGACATTATATGGGTATGATTCTATCTAACCTTGGAAATGACAAAGAATGACATAACTATGGTCGGTAGTGGAGTTTTATATGAAAGTGTGGAAATTATCATTTGTAGTTCATATTGAACTAGCAGGCCACCCGGTATTACTTGGGAAGAAGTGGGAAACTTGGACCTTGGAATACATGTTCTCATTGGAGGATATTTAAGTTTTCTCATTGAGCGTGTCAAGTGGCTTGCCTACCCGGCAGGATTTCCAGCCGTAGAAGTTGTATGACGTGTCATAACAAACGGTAGTGAGAAAACGACGCAAAGGACGCATTGAAATAACTGAGAGTAGCACTACGGCGTTTGGAAGAATTAGATGCATCTATTTACAAACTTTGCTCACAATACTTGGAGCCGTATGGAAACCCATAGCGGACAAACAAACAGACATCCCCATTTTTATATATAAATCACTGAAGTTTAATGTTTTAGTTTCTTCATCAAAGCTCATTGTACGGAGGTGCGTGAGAGAGTCAGCCTGGGAGTCGAGACGACTGGTCTTCTGCCAGACAGCATCTTATGCGGTGAGAGGGGGGGCAGCGTTCGAGGCAGCCGGTGATGAAAGCCGCCGATGCACTGAATGGAGTTTGTGGGAAGGGGACCGGAAACATTACCGTCCGTCCGGTCTGACGAGCAGCAGCCTTCCACCCCCTCCTCCCCCCCACACTCACTCTCTCTCTCTCTCTCCCGACTGCACTCATCGAATAATTCAAAAGATCTCCTTCCTCCTCGAAAAGGGAAGTCTTCACACCTGAACTTTCAGAGGATATTCCACCGAGATACGGGGAAAATGTCACATTCGTGTAAAGTTCAGAAATTTTCGTTCTCATTATTCCCTATCAACAGCAGTAAGTTCCGGGCAACCCCATGGCGATGCTAGTGGGTCCGTGGAAAGAATGTCGACTCATGTTCAGAAAGGACTCTCGGGTTTTCCATGAGAATAACAAAAATGGTAAACTTGCACACAATTTCATTTATTTAAAAACCGACCCGGTTTAAAAAAAATAAAATGTGTGCAAGTTTACCATTTTTGTTATTCTCATGGAGATCAAATATTTCCTCAAGATAGCGCCGGACACTGTTACTTATAAACTCTCGGGTTCTCTCTCGAGTAATTGGCTGCATGTCTCCCGATGTTTCAAAGACGACTTGGTCTTCTTCTAGGGATCTACTGAATGTCTTCTCTCGTGGTGGTCCGGTCCATGGGTCAGATGTAATCTGATTGGTGTGATCATTCGCTGTGAAAATCTAAGATTTTACATGTTGACTCATCATCACTCAATCAACAATCCTACGAGTTTGACGCAGTTCTCCACTCAATTCTCCTGTCAACTAATCTTTTTACACCTACTTATTTCTTCTCTTTCACATCTTTCTTTTCTTGTACCTATTCAGTTTTTCAGTACTTCTTTACCTGCTCCTAATAATTAATTTATTCGAGGTTTTCCTTCTCCATTCTTGCCATCCACTTGCCCCTCGACTATTTTCTTCGCCAGGCCATCAGATATGGCCGATAAAGTTCCTCTTGCTAGCGTTTTCATTTTAACGTATTTCTTCTCTTTTACATCCTCAGTAACCATGGGCGCACCCAGCGAGGGGTAGGGGGTGGGGGGGGCAGCTGCCCCCCTAGAATAAAAAATCGCAAAATTCTTTATGAAACATCAGTACTGAATTGAAACGAAAGTATTCAACAAATTTTCTTTAAACCCACGAAAATTATATGTATTAGTATAAGATATGTAATTAAAATAACACTATGGTTTCAAGGAAATAATCTCATAAACTAAGGTCACAACTTGCCCCCCCCCCTCTTAGACCGTCGCTTGCTCCCCGTGTTACGATCCTGGGTACACCCTTGTTAGTAACCTGTCATTTATCCATGATGAAAGATCACAAATGGTAATATCCACACTTTTTAATTCCAAAACTCAACAACCGATCATGGTTTCAACACATTGTGTCATTTTCAACATTGAAAATGACAATATCTGGTAATTTTTCCGGGTATTCTTCCGCGTTTATCCATTTTGCAGGACGATATTCCGCCAACGTTCCAGTTGGCTTCCTCAGGTCCACTGAAGTGTCGATGCAGAAAGTTGTTCATCTTATATACACCCCGTTTGCCGCCTTTTTGAACATGAATTCGCCTAACTGAATTGAAACGAAAGTATTCAACAAATGACGAATGAATGAACATTTGAGATGAAAAACTATCTGCATCGACACTTCAGTGGACCTGAGGAAGCCAACTGGAACGTTGGCGAAATATCGTCCTGCAAAATGGATAAACGCGGAAGAATACCCGGAAAAATTACCAGATATCATCATAATCTCCGCGGAAGCCTACTTGGAAACATTGAAAATGACACATTGTGCTAAAACCATGATCGGTTGTTGAGTTTTGGAATTAAAAAGTGTGGAAATTACCATTTGTGCTCTTTCATCATGTATACATCGAAATTCCGCCAAATCTAGCCAGAAGCGATTTTATAACCTCTCCTATGTTTACCTTTCACTTATTTTGTGGAAAACTGCACAATGTACAGAATTTCTCAACAGTTTTTGTGGTGATATCCATTCATCAATCCATGTTACGGTCACAGTTGGTCCATCGACTGCCATTGCGTATATTCTCTCATAAAGTCGTTGCCTTGCACGATGCGAAAAACATCATATTTTGATGACAACACGGTTTCCATTCGTACACAAGATCTATGGACCCGACACAACGTTTTCAGGCCTCAAATTATGATGTCATCAAAACGGCACGGCGCTCAGTCTGAACTGATAGATTACGAACCAGAGCACAATCCGTCTGTTCTGCTCCAATGCTGCCAAATGTTAAAAAAAAAACTTGGCGGGAAGTACATTTCTGCACGTCTCTTAATATTCTCAAGAGCTTCAAGGTGACCGGGAGACCCAACCCAGTATAACCACGACTGCAGTAAAAACGACGATGACTTCGAAAAAGTAGTCCACTGCTGTGATAAATGCTACAATATTCACAGTACTTTACGTACTCGAAACTTGACGTAGTAGAAAATAATCGTGCACTCTAGTACCTTATTTTTATAAAAACTAGAAAACCATTTCTTTACTCCGTTTTTCTTTTATATGACCCATAATAGGTCAGAGTAAATGAAGTTAGTACATTTAATTTGAAATGTTGAGTAAATTTCGCCATTTGAGGAGCGGAGATGATATACCTTAAATATTATTTATTTTTTAAACAACTGTCGTAATCATAATTTGGGACAAATTTATTTTGTTGGCGATCGACGATAACGATTACCGATGATCAAATAAGGACTCCAAACGACAATTATCTAGATTTTCAAACGATTAGGTGTAACCTTCAATATCGAGAATTTCTTTTTGATATTTTGTAAAACTAATTCACCTGTTGGCCAAAGGAAATCAATGGAACGCAACTGGCCATCGAAATATAGCCATCAAGGTCGAATTTACGAATATCGAAGGTCATTCCATTGCCAAACTTTCAGTATTGGTTTTGAGTAATAGGGCGACAAAACATGCCGTAGCAAACTTCGTCAATGACATCGATTTTTAATAAGCCATCAATTTATCGTAATCGAAAGCTTCATGAACGTGAGCTTTCATAGACTGACTTGCTAAAATATCATCCATTATCTTAATGGATCTCCCTCGCCGTGCATTTTCTGCAGCAGATAAAAACCATGCTCGATCAGCCATTAGGCATCTCCCCACGTATCAGCCACTCGAGTAATGGATGGAACTCGTTTTCAGCGCATAGATCGATATTCAATCCGTTAAATGCAAATTAGAATCTTCAAGGCATAGAGTAGCCCCTTCCAAGCTAACCAAGGGACTTAGAAGAGAACAGGGAGCATATATCCCTTGTACAACTCACAACTTTTTTTATTTTCAACTGTATTTTATCACTTTCAACACCGCTGAAAATTAAAACTAAAGGACATATGCCTTCGTTGTGCCTATGAGCGTTAAAGAGATGAAAAATAGTTGACATTAAGGTAACAATTCAGCGAATATAGGTTTTTAACGTGGAAAATAAAGTGCTTATCACAAGAATATCGGCTTCTTTAGAAATTCATATTTATTGTCTCGGTTTCTTGTGTAGGCTGATGTTTTTTTATCTTTCCGTCAAAATTTTGCAAAATTATTGACCCAGTGTTTAGCTTTATTCTACGAAAACATCAGAAGGCCGAAGTGGTGGCAAATACAAGAGTTCGAGACTAATTCACAACGATTACAATTTTATGTCAAGTAACACCGTATACTAACATATATACTTGGACGGACTGGAATAAGAGGTGCTTAAAAACTAATTAAAGGGATAGAATCCAAGGGGTGCAAGTGATTTTTTGCTAAACAGTGTTAGGTACAGAAATTAGGTTTAGAAAACAAACCAGATCAATTAGATATTTAGTTCTGCATTTGATTTCCACTCGACGTCAGCACAGAACAGAGACTCACTCGTATCCCATGGCCACCAAGTTTTTGCATATTTCTTCTATTAATGTCTATACCTAACTCTATTAGAAAAAAATAACTTGTGCCGCTTTCAGAATTTTTTCAGAATTTCGGTGGAAAGATTAAAAAAAATATCAGCCTAGAAATACTTTATATCACATAATTTCTGATACCTCGTATTACATAGTCTGTTATTTCCCATTTTGCTTGGTTTCTTTTAATTTGTAAATTTGCGGCTCTAGATACAGTAGTTAATAGTATTCGAATTCAAAAATATTTTGCCGAAGATATCCAAAATAAATTATCAGCCCGGACGAAGAGCGCATTTCACAAAGACAAGGACCTACTTATAGCTGGAAACAAAAGCACAAAAATAAGGAAACAATTCATGAGACCTTACATCTGAAGTATTCTTCTCTACGTAAGGGTGGCATGGGCGATGACAGCAGCAGAGAAATCAAGAGTGGTGACATTCAAAATGCAGTGCTGCAGTGGAATGATACAAATCAAATGGGTCGTTGGAGTGAACAATGGAGAAGTTTTCAGAGAAGTAGGAAAGGAAGAAACAAAAGAAAACCGTCATTAGAGCGCTGAACAACTTAATCGGCCTAATCTTGAGGAATAATGGCTTAATGAAGATAGTTGAGAGGGACTAGAGGATGACAACAACAGAAAAGGAAGACATTGGATAAAATAAAAGGAACACGTAATGAAGGATATGAAAATAAAAAAGTGTATAGAAAAATATAATGTGCGAAAAAGTGTATAGAGAAATAAAAAAGTGTATATAAAAATGAAAAAATGTGATGAGATAAGCTGATAGGACAATTGAGTGGAGATCTGCGTCAAACCATTCTTAGGACTGTTAATAATTGAATGTGAAGAGATCCAATTAATGTTAAATAAACATTAAGTTAAGAAAAAATATACATCTTTAATAATGAAATATACTTAGTCTTCCATCCATTGCTAGAGCGTTTTCTCTTCGCGCGGCGCGCCCATGCGTTACGTATGCGAGCGCAGATGTGACTCACGCACCGCAAGGACCCGAGTGACATTAGCATATGCAGTTTTGGATATGTAAGAGCTCACAGGCAATAAGAGTGACCATAGTGCAAGAGGTGTCCTCGTTTTCCCAACAAGCAGATGACGAAGAGAAACACTGCGAGGTGACGCAGCTCTCCTCTCGGTCATGCCTGGGATATTCTCACCGAAGTGACTCTCTTGCAACCTCTGAGTTGTATCTTCACTCGGAGAAAACACATTTTAAAGCGATTCTTGGCTTTTGCGCAAGGTAACAAGATAGAAATAGCAAAACCCTTGATGATGATAATTTTCTGATGGGTTTCGTTGACCGACTGCAACGCAGGGGTTTGTTTTCGCGTTGTTTATATCTATTGGAAATTTTGTTTCCATTAAATTTTACATTCGCAAAGAAGGATAGGTATAAAAATCAAAGAATAATCTTCAATAATAAAAAAAATATCTTCAATACAGAAACAAAATCTTGCTCGAGTGCCTGAGGACTTTCTGAGAGTGCTCTCTGAGAGCATTTCGTATGCTAAATTTTTCCATTTCCCATTAGAACAAAGAGGTTGGAGTTTCAATGCTGGCCACAGCCTTTGATTACCTAGAGCGGTTTTGTATGTATTTACTTTGAGTTTTAACGCATCGCATTCTTCTATGCGTTCCAAGTCTTCAATCGAACAAGGTTAGATGTGTTGCTAAAGAGAAATATTGATCCCGTAGCTATGCAGTAAAATTACAATTATAATTATGCTACCGCTTGGAATGAAGACTGATTAGAATAATTTCGACTAGGGTCAAGCATGCCCCCCCTGGGATTTTTTTGTACGACACAAAGCGCACCAATTGGCTGGCGGCTAAGTAACCAAATTCGAGCCGAATTTTTAAAGTTATGACTCCAAAATAATTACGATGATATAACAACTAGAAATAATAAAAATGTAAATTGAAGCCGTGAATTACAGCCGCAAGTAAAATCCCAATCTCTTCTTTCAGGGGTAATTTGACGAACATATAGTTCAAATGCGAATTTCACATGCCATATCGAAGTAAGTTTCCGTTTAAAACGCACATTAATACGAGGGTCGTTTTTATCAAGCTCCGATGGGCCATGAACAGAAGACGAAATGATTGATTAAAAATTATTTCATAGGTAAATCTTGAGTACGCTTCTGGTGTCCTTTGGACATAATCGCCTCGGCGATCGAGGAATTGGTCGTGCCTGGCCGTTATAAAAACATTAACCCGGTGGGAATCCCGAGAAAAGTTTACCCACATTATTCGCCGGGAAAGCATAAAATCATATTTCACAATCCATGAAGAAGTTATAGTAAAGCTTGTCCACAGGCACGACCAATTCCTCGATCGCCGAGGCGATTATGTCCAAAGGACACCAGAAGCGTACTCAAGATTTACCTATGAAATAATTTTTAATCAATCATTTCGTCTTCTGTTCATGGCCCATCGGAGCTTGATAAAAACGACCCTCGTATTAATGTGCGTTTTAAACGGAAACTTACTTCGATATGGCATGTGAAATTCGCATTTGAACTATATGTTCGTCAAATTACCCCTGAAAGAAGAGATTGGGATTTTACTTATGGCTGTAATTCAAGGCTTCAATTTACATTTTTATTATTTCTAGTTGTTATATCATCGTAATTATTTTGGAGTCATAACATTAACCCGGTGGGAATCCCGAGAAACGTTTACCCACATTCTTCATAGATTGTTGCCGCCAATGACTTGCAATGAATGTTGCCATTGTCCTGAAGCTCATCGCCCGTTTGAAAACGCTTCCCTCCAAGCCACATCTTCATTTCGGCGTAAAGATGGAAGTCACACGGCACTAGGTCGTCATTGCACGGTGGGTGATCGAAAACGTCCAATTGAAATTGCTCAAGGAGCGGTTGGGCTGCATCAGCGCTGAGATGACGGTCATTGTCATGGATCAGACCACTTCCAGATTTCAGCCTGTCTCTTCTTTTGCTTGGATTGGGAATGGACGTAATTTTTCACTCTGTTTCACATTCTAGCCACAGTGCATTTAAAAAAATTCTCTTTTATCGGCATAAAGGTGAAGAAGTGTCAATGCTGAAGCCATTCGACGAGTTTTCTGGCTTTCACTCCGCAGTGCACATTTGGCGGGAGAATAAATTGAGGCAGTAAGTTAATTATATTGTTACTAAACTTAAACTTAAACTTAAACAACTTACGGTCAGAAATGACTTGAGCGTGTGGTGCGGAGGTCGTGCAGTACCCTTTCCGCGCAGTACCCGCCTATAGGTTGTATGGTGTTTTTGCTGAGCTATTGGAGGTTGAAAAAAACGGCCCTCGTAATTCGAGAGCAAAATAAATCCTATAAAACACTTCCTTTGGCGAGTGATAATTTAAGTGGGATTATATTTCTAGGCCATCCCATTAGCATTAAAATTACCTGAATGCAGAGAGCTGCCGAAATTGAAAAAAATGGTAAAATGAAGCCTAATAAATAGCTGTTTAAATCATACACATCCTGATAAGTATTTCTTTTCCATATCGAGATCAAAATTTAATTAGAATAAAAAATTTCTATGGAGATCATCTCGCCTTTACAATCCAAACAATGTTTTCGAATGAACTTAAGAATTGAAATATAATCCTAATACTACTTTCTCTTTGAGCTATTTAAGGTTTCTCATCTATTGTTATTTTTATTCATCCATTTAATTATAAAAAAAATGGTAAAGTGACAAAATAATAATTAGAAAATGATTTTGCCTCTTCGAAATGTTTTTTTTATTCACCATTAATTTTTTTATACGGACTCTATTAAAATATCTCCGTAAGGGAGTCCTTGAATAATAACCACCCATGCAGCAAATAAATTTAATTCGTCCTCGAAGGGCATAAGAACAAGTATGTTCTTGCTTTAATTCATTATTGAATTAAAACTTCAAGCATACACGCGCATCTTCCTATGCCTAATTTTACTAATTTAGTTAGTTACAAATTACCGATTTTGAAAACAGGGATATGAGCACTGCGGCCTTGAACGCGAAATGGAGTATAAAAATGCTCCAAAGCATTTCCATGTCCTTTTTTATCCAATTTTCCAAAGCAATAACCCAATTATCCACTCAGCGGGGTAAAGTTTACTCTAGACAGAGTGGCATTTCCTCTTTGAATGACTGTCTCAGAAATGCTTAAACGTTAAGGGAAGACTATTGCTTGGAAAACTCTACAATATTATATTTTCTTCAGCAAACAATTTACGTAAATAAGAAAAAAAATGCCAGGAAACGCACGCGATTAAAATGGTAACTTGATGGAAGACACGCATTCCGTCCCTGACTGGCCTGCTGAACCGTTCGATATGTTTGCTCATGATAAACACCTTGCCAATCCACTTTTCTCCACGAAGTTGAGTTACGAAACGAAAGAGAAAAATGGAATCGCAGCGAAAAAATCGAACGCACAAGTCTAACTTTATCGCGTTTTGTTCGAGTGTGGAAACAATAGATGACGATCTAGATGGCGGATAAAACAATGGGAATTGATTACACCTGAAAATCGGTTTGCGAGTAGTTATTTTATATAATTTTTCTCTCGAATTTTCATCCTCTGGTCATTTCCCAAATGTTTTGCCTGAATCACGGCCAAAATCACTAACTATAAGCACGAGTATCGGGGTAAGTGGAGGTCTGATAGATGGCAAAAAAAATCATTGGTAGAAGAATTATATCATACTTTTTCTATTGAAAAGTTGTGAAAATACAACATATCAAGTAATTGACTGAAGCATCAGTAGTATACCTAGGATGTGTATTATTATTTTAATTTTCGTTGTATGAGGGGAAATGATACGACTAGGACACTCAGTCTATATTATTGGGAACACCGTGATACTGAGTATCTACTCACCATTTATCTTACCGAGAATATCTCCTCAAGGCCATACTGATAACCGTGGTCTCCAAATTATGTAGTCCTTGCCAAGATAATGAATGTTATCGACCCTTTTTAGAGTCATCTTGGGACACCATACATGACAACATATTTTTCTCTAATCAAACCAGACAGAGGTCTGTAAAGGTATAGGAGAAATAAAAAGAAGGATAAGAATGGCGAAAGAATTTTTTATGAAGAAGAAAAGAATGTTGTGTAACAAGGGACTGGACTTAAAATTGAGGAAGAGATTGGTGAAGTATTATGTGTGGACAGTGGCGCCGACTCCATGGTGCCTGAGGGGGCCCGAGCCCCCTCAAAAATTCGTTATGGGTGTGAGGAAAAATGTGTCAGGCTTGTCGATTTTCCCTGTAGTGTCCAGATATTGAGATTCGAGTTATCAGGGTTCTGATGTTGATCATATTACTCTTCTAAAATGCTTAAAAAACTTAAAACTCACTACTTATAAAATTTATCGGGGCAAGATCCCCGGTTTTGCCCCCCCCCCCCCAATATTTTTTGTAAGTCGGCGTCCCTGTGTGTGGACTATGGAGTGTGTTTATGTATGGATCTGAGACTTGGACGATGGGGAAGAGAGACAGGGACAGGATTGGGGCGTTCGAGATGTGGGTTTGGAGGAATATGGAGGGAATACGGTGCACGGATCGAGTAAGGAATGAGCAAGTGTTGAACAGGGTAGACTAGGAAAGAACATTGATGGCTAAAATAAATAAAAGGAAGAGCAATTGGCTGGGATATGTGATGAGAGGTAATGGCAATTTGAAGGTAGACTTGGAGGGAACGGTGGAAGGGATAAGAAGAAGGGGAATGAGAAGGCTTAAGTTAATTGGCAATTTAAAGATCGGAAAATATAGAGACTTCATATAACTGGCCGGAAACAGGAAAGAATGGAGACAGCGATGGCTCAAGGGACCTGCCGAAAGGCAGAACACCAGGTGATGTACCAACCCGTATCTTTCCCCAGAAGTAAATCGCCATAAATTGATCCACACGGTCTGAACTTTTTAAGTACGTGGTCAACGACGAGCAACGGACTAATTTCCTCTAATTAATAATTCTAGAGCATCGTTTTATTAGACATAGGAGGGTCTCTATCGAGGTTTGGGGCCATCTGAATATAAAAGGTACCCATTGGCAACCAGTGCTATTGCTTCCCTCATTCCCGTTCGGTAACTGCATTAGTCGACCTGTGTGTCGGAGCACTTTCAAGGTACACCATCACAGACCTGTATTACGTAGGATTATCCCCACAGAAGGGTTATTGCGCTCGCATCACCTTGATTGTCCTCTTGCAATTGTTACGAAAGCATGGCTGACAAAGCGGCAAACCAAGGACTCCTCTCTGGCCAAACGCATCTGCACATCTCAGAGTAAGGACTATTAGAGAGAGGCTCACGACACTGATTTGATCCCTACAAACCTCGAGCGTCTCAATAGTATTATTTGGTATATGGTATGACGAAGGTATGGTATATGGCATTGATTGCTATGGTATGGAAGCTTGTTAATGGCTCCAAAGTCATTGTGACAGCCATTAGTCCATACCTTATGACAGTCAGAAAGCCTGGAAGCCAAGAGCTGTTTGGTATTTCTAGAATTCAATTTAATTAGGTTAGATATCACCGAAAAAAACGATCCTTAGCGAAAAAACGGAGGAAAAAAATTGGAGTAAGTGACAGAGCGACCGGGGATGTGGAGGGCAAACCACACCCCTAGCGAGCGAAAGCGATTATTTTTATGATAATACGACTTTCCTCGTGTTTTTGCTATTACGTTAAAATAGTGGAATATCTGTAACAAAGGAATCAGGCGATAATGGTTCCTAGACGACTTAAAAATAATTCTTTATATTAATCATGTGTGGAGGTGAAGAGGATTGGAGAGTCCCATGTGCCAGCGGAGATAATGCTTATCCCTGAAAGTGGATCACAATGATTAACGGTAAAAGCACCAACGAAAGTAAAAAATCATTCACAAAAAAGTCACACTTAATCGAGCCAATCATAATCGATTATGAAAATTTGAAGGAGACGGGGGATCGGGTAGGTCGGGTTTCAAACTCAACACTCAAAGTCGGATGGGACGTTTAAGCCGTGGTCCCCTTGGCGCCTTTCGTCAAAAGCAGGCTAATTCCGACGCCGGGTTTCTCTCCACCCTTCCCTCCTTACCGTCATGGCGCAAATGGCCTCAGCTGGTGGTCGCCTCCTCCAAATACCATACCATTCAAGGAGACGCATATTACCCGATTGACAGCGCAAATTTTGTCTTTTTTCGTCACCTATTATTACTCTTTCAAAACTCAAACCTCCATAAAGCATGTTGGATGAAACTATTTTGTAATTTCATTAATCTCTTACTTCACATCTCATGCAATTCAATAATAGATGTCCCTCGTGAGGAATAAATAATTTCAGATCCTATATTATGAGGCCAAAGAACCCGCCCCAATTTTTAGGTTTCTTAGACAAAGCGGAAACCAAAATGATAAAGATTTTTTTCTGTAGCCTACCCATTTCCGTTTCCGGCCACCTGGAATATTATTCAAGCGAACGATTCGGCAAGACTTTCGAAGCTCAGCGAAGATCAATTCGTTGAGGCCTCAATTCTTTAGTCAGTTTTATTCAGCGATGAAGACTTTCCTACAGTCTGTGGACCGTGAACATTAATTTGTGTCATTTTGATCCATCATCCGATAAAGATACTGGTAATTTTATCGATTCTATCGTACAGTGAGCACTCTGATAATCCGATTTTCTATAGTTTGAATTTTACAAATAAAACTGACGATAAAATGCTGCGTGTTTTCAACAATTCTTTTATCTTTTTTTATATATACCGCTCTAGGCTCTGTTCCATACTTAGGCTTCCAATTTTTACCCATGTATCATACTTTGTGAGTCACATTCGGACATGTATACTGAAGTTTTACTCGGCTTGTAACCAAAACTAAATGAGCCAATGCCATCAATTTTCCATTAGCTTACCAATGCACTATTTACTTTATTACATAATTTTGAATACTAATTGGCTGCTACGACGATAGGTATTCAAGTTTTTCACTTCGATTGAAATACTGTTGCATTATAATTAACTTTCAAGAAAATGGAAAAAATAAGATTTCAATAAAATATACCTTATGACTCTATATGGCTAAAGAACCATTTGCAATAATACAGTTAGCTACAGTGGGAGTTTTAAGTTTGACCTCAGTTTTTTAGTCAATGCGCAGCCACCTTTGGCCCTCTTGTCCACGGTTACTAGGAGTTTATTTTGCCCGAGCACAATAAAAAGAAACAGGGAGTGAGGTATAGGCGGCAGGGGTGGAAGGTCATTGGGTACTTTCTCACGACAGAGCGGGTGGATAGTTGAGAAGAAGGGGTGGGGACGCTTCGCTTGAAGGAAACAGATGAAGGTCGTGAAGCGCGAGGCGGCGGTGGAGGGCCCGAAAAGGAATCGTGAGCGGTCGCGAGCAAGCGGAAGGCATTGGTGGAGAGAAGCATCAGCCGGAAAAAGAGAAAACACTCAAGGTTCACGGTTCGAGTTGATTTCCCCAATTTTTTTTTCTTCAGAAAAACCGCGGACTAACCAGCATTAAAACTGTTGGGGTTGCCAGCTAGTGCCAATGAGGGCAAAGAACTGCTTGGGATTCTTAAGATTCAATCTAAGTAGGTTTGATATCACCGAAAAAAACGATCTTCAAGGAAAAAACCGCAGACAAAAATTGTTAGAACTGATAAAGTGATCTGAAAAGGCTTGCGGTAAGGGGGGCACCCCGCCACCCCAGCGAGCGAAAACTAGTTACTTGTTTAAAACTCACGGAATTATATGAAGTTTTCAGAGTGTGTAGAGTAGACGCATATGAAGTATTGTTTTTGCCTTAAATACACATTTCAGGGACTGAGGATCACAATTATCTCATTGGCCGGACACCCGCGGCCCCCAAAATTATTACCCTTTAATGAATTTACCCCTTTGACTTGTGGCACCGCCACAACACACAGTTGGACCGTTTTGGGGTCACTAATGTAGCGATTGCTACGCTGAATAACACACGCGTGAGGTTTCTGCTCCCGTCCGATTAGTAGTCGAACACCTATCCACCGGTCCACCTGCGTGTTGTGGCGGATATTGCGCCACAGACTAAACAGATAAAGGCATGTTTACATGATGCATTTGCCCGCGCGGTGCGTAGATGCGCAAGAAAATTAACCATCAACTAACTATAACCACTTCCGATTTCGTGCCCCTAAGCGAGCATTTTTCCAGTTCCGTACTTATTCGGGTACATAAATAGTGTGAACAAGTATTTAATATGAATAGGGTTTAGCACTCATATTCAGAAGGCATTTAATTATTCATTTACCTTTTGTAAAGATTGCAGCTCTCCAATTCTGTAGCTTAACTATTTACTTATAAAAATGTACTAAGAAAATAGTCTGTATTAACAAAGCACAGCACCTTAAACTAATCGGTGTTCTTAATAGCAGTCTCTAGTTGGCTCTGTAACTAATAAAACTTACGATGATTAGGAAAAAGGGAGTGGAAGTTACTTTCTTACAAAAAGGTCAGCGAGATGGAGCAGCTTTCGTATACTTCTGCAGCCGGATAGAGAAATTTTTTTACTATTATCAGGAAGTATAAGTAGAATTTGCACACGAATGAAACCCTTTGAGAAAATATCAACTGGAATGGCGAGACGAAACCAAAATTTTCGACGAGAAACTGATTTTTAATCATCTACCAAAAGCACCAAAGTAACATTTTTATGGTCACTCGATATTCTCCTTGCAATTTGCGCCTTGCGTATTTCTAAAAACATGAACTATATCGCTGGGGCCGGGCGGCTGTATTGCCCTCCTCTCTTGATAACCCTGCGTGTTGCCTTGTTTTGATGGCAGCTTCCGCCTCATACCAGCTTTGTCAACTTCAAGCGGAAGGCGTCGGCGAAAACTGCCGTCAAAACACACGGCCTACGCGGTGAATGTCCCGAATGAGGAAAATCGCGCAGGGATACCGATAAACAATGCCAATGAGTCATGGTGAGAAGCACAAACTACGCTGTTGATGAAAAGTTTCAATGCTATAAGTAAGTGTTCACTGAGCAGCAAAGGAAACTCCATTCTCCGGCCTAGTCATTTTATGTGTGCGGTATTCTTGGAATTTTAGCGAAAAATTAGCGAGCAATAAAAAACCGAGATATTTAAATAGATAAATGGTTTGTATATTCATATATTTCATTTATTAAGCAAAACCATTTTTTTTCAGGTCGAAATTCTAACTGATTTTCGGCTGTTACTGCGCTGTTGTCCTTTCCGTAATGACTATCAATCTCACTTGCATTCATCTGTCTCTATCAGGGCTCCCATGACTTTGGAAATAGCAGCATAAAATGCATGGAGGTCCCCAGCAGCGAATACGTAACTGTTGGTAGATATTTTAGACTGAAACGCCGGTGTACCAAAGTGAACGCAAAAGTTTTAACGAATTGATCATTTTGAAACACTAACTCTGCCAGCATGTAACTTCTGAGCACTGCCTTTTACAACGAATGACCCAAGCATAGGAATTTCCATTTCTGGTGCCTGACTTATAAATTTATTTTTTAACGACTTACTCCACCTCGCGATTTTTTTTTAGAAACGTCTAATCAACCTCTGCAATTACTAACGTCCATACCATAGGCGTACCCAGCAGGGGGAGGGAAGCCCCCCCCCTAGAAGTGAAAATACATTTAGTTCAAAACAGAAGTTATGAACAAATTTTCGTTTTTAAGAAAAATGATATTAGTACAAGACATGGAACTAAAATAAAAATAATTATTTTTTCAAGCAAATAATTATTAAAAAAACTAAATTGCTGTCATAATTTTCTTAAAATTTTGGTTTCATTAACCTTTTCTGTGCGAAAAAGTTACAACTTGAACGACCACGGCTATTTTGCCCCCCTCCTCCCCCCCGTTTTGATTATGTGTACGCCCATGGTCCATTCCCTGAGTGGTGATCAATCCAAGCGCGAATCCAGCTTTAAATCTCTAGGTTAGTAAAGAAGAACTTATCATCACCGAGTCCTTGGCTTTTATTTCTATCCAGCACTGGTAACCTATGTACAAATAAAAAGGTACTCGGAAATCCGCCGCGTTTTTCACCACTCGTGGCATGGGTGTTGGTGATTGAACCTTTCATTAATTATTTATGGGATGCGACCGCGCGAGCTAAATATTCATGAGGCGTTCGAAGCCGCAAATAAGAAAAGAAATACATTAAACCTGATCATTATTACATGGGAAGTACTAAGGGGCCTTTCAGAGCCCCTAATATATTGCAGTTAAGTCGTTATCCTCCTGTACTGAACATTTTCTGAAAAAAATTAACCAAGATCGGAATAAAACCGATAATTTACGTAATGAACGAACAAGAATAAAAACATTATCTTTCAGGCAATTGTTAAAATCCGCGCCAAATGCTTCAGCACATACGGGTAAACCTTACTTGGAAATGTAAGTGCAGTGTATTGATACCGGAAACGAAATCGCAGTATCGTGTAGTCGCGTGAAATGAATACACAACAGGCTATCAGAACACATAGCCGCCGACTTGCCGAAAAATAAGGTACAGTCCGACCTTGGAGCGCCTTCACACCGATGACAACGCAATTTCCTCGTATTTCCTTCAGTGTGCGTAATTACGCCCGAGACATCGCCGCGCCTACCTACGGTTACTGAGCGCCCAGGAAGACGGCGCAAACCAGATGGCAAGTTGCCATTTCCGGAGGAAAACATTAGATCATCAGCATAAATTACGATACAAGCCAATCGATGTAAATGTGTGACCACAGATGATAGGAAGTATGGGTATATATCTATGTATATAAAAGAGAATGTCTGTTTGTCTGTCCGCTATGCGTTTCCATACAGCTCTACGGATTGTGAGCAAAGTTAGTAAATAGATGCAACTAATGCTCCCAAACGCCGTAGTGCTACTCTCTGTTGGGTTCAAAGCGTCCTTTGCGCCGTTTTCTCATTACCATTTGTTACGCCACGTCATACAACCTCTGCGATTGGAGATCCTGACGGTTAAGCACACCTCTTGGCATGCTGAAAGGGAAAACATAACTCAAAGGATTCTCCACTTAACTAACGCCTCTATTCTGGGATATACGTTTACACGACGTTTTTGGTCTACGCTCGTAGGGACACCTATAATGATCAATGTTGTGGACCGGAGTATAAATTGATTCAGATCGCGGTATGCGAAAATAATTTTTTCCATTGTTTGCTGTTACATATGTAGGTATGCCATTATCATACCGTCCAATTCCTTCATATATTACCAGTTTCCGATCTCTCTGGGTTCTATCCTTCCCGAGCAACGCCGGCTGGCCTGACAGTATAGTATATAAGCAGTTTTTCCGGTGTGCCGCGCGTACTTATTGGGTTAGTTACCCGTCGTTTCGTGGCCGTTGCTTGTCGCTTTTTCCGATAGAATTCTTTTTCCTCTTCCTTTTCCCTCGGAAAAAGTGACTGGCAACGGCCACAGGACGTCCGACAGCAAACCCAATAAGTACGCGGGGCATGCCCGAAAAACAACAACAGCGCGAAAGCTTCAACGAAGTTGTATAATAAAACTTCTTTCGCAAATAAAGGCAGTTTCATTATTTATACCGCTCACCAAAAATATCTTAAGGTGAAATTTAATTTATAGTGGTATTTTCACCGAGAAAATTTTATATTTATACTTATATTTATTTAGCTTTCTAATTGCTTTGCCTGGGTTTAAACTTGGGATTCTTTGGTCCGTATCTAAATATAATCCACCAGGCGATTTAGCATCCTTCATTCTCTCCTTTTTTCCTTTATATTGTTGAAAAAAAGATTAGCTTTCAAACATGACACCTTTAGCTTCTAAAAATCGAAATGAGGGTGAACGGAGGACTGAAACCAAAATTTGGGAGTGGAATCTATATATTTTTTAATTTACTAATAACCAAAATATCAGGATACAGATTTCACAAGCACCATTAAACTATGCTGTGCTGCAGTTCCAAAAAAATTTTTAGTTAGAGCGGTATTTATATTTTAATTTTTATTCGACGCTCTAACAAGCACTACACATAGAGCCTATAGAAAATTTCCAATTTCAAAATGAATTTACCTCAAAGTTTATCATGAAAAGAACAATATTTTTGAACGACGAACGATAAGATACAATTACAACTTTGATATTTAGCAGTTTAAAATAATTTTGTACATTTTCATGACAATAGAATTTACTTTGTGTATCTTAGGAAACTTTTCAACAAATGAGTGCATATCAGTACTTACTCTTCGAAGGCATTGTAACGAGAAGTCACGAAGGAGAAAATCACACGTTGAGGAATTGAGAGAGCGCTCTCAGGAGGAAACAGAATTTTGTCGTATTTTAAACTGCCTGAATGAAAAATACAGAATGGTTGAAATATTGAACCGTGTTAGTGTTAGTAAGCTCTTCACTCCAACTGTGGCAGCATTCTCAAGCTGCAATCCTATTCCAATGCTTCAACTGTAGGGAGGCAGGTCAAATATTTGTGATTGAAAGTTTGTTTTGGGAAATCCTGGGGAAGATCACAATAGACTACCCCAAGTGAATCAGATGGCACTGTGAATTCCCCGCGTAAATTGTATTTTTCTCCCATTATCTTCAAATAAATTTAGCCCCACTTTCCAACACATTTGGAAAAGATTATGGTAGAATCTTACTCCACTAAGAATTTTACTAAATTATAATAAAATTTTTCGCATTATAAGTGAACACTTATATGACCATATGGTTGGAAGGAAATTACTTTGCTTTTCTACAAAACACACACTTTATTGACGACTAGTTTCGGTTACACTGTACCATTTTCAAAAAATGGTACAGTGTAACCGAAACTAGTCGGCAATAAAGTGTGTGTTTTGTAGAAAAGCAAAGTAATTTCCTTCCGACCATATAATGGAATTCTACAAAGTAAAGGCCTCAACAATTCAGTGCACTTATATGACCATTGTGTCAGTAAAATATTTAGCATTCTACGCCATGGATGACCTTCTAAGGGCTTCCTGCGAAATCGAGCGAAGGTCAACGTTGCATGCACTCAACGTCACTTCATAATATAACATAGCTTGTTTAGTTATCTTCAATGCTGAAACGGCCGGCGAAAGGTTTAAACGCCTTGATAACGCACGCTGAATAAGCTGCCGGGGTCTTTTTGATTAACTACGTCGCAATTCTGCACTGATAAATCTTAAAGGTAATATTTTTATCACTCCACTGATGGCTGGTGTTACATACTACATAAATAAACTGGAAAATTATTATTATTATTGTTGCATAAGTTACAATTTGGCAACTGGCCTGGTGGTAACATGTATATACAAAAAAGAAAAACACAACATCCCCACAAAGTCACATATCAACTAGACAGTTGTACAAATTTTAAAGTTTAATTAAAATTTCTAAAAAATTAAATACTTTTTCAGCTTTTTCTTAAATATTTTTACATTATTAGGAAAGGGCTCAAATAACTCCGCAGGCAATCTGTTCCAATCTTCAATTGTTTTATTCAGGTATGAAATTTTTTTAACATTGGTCCCCTGCGTCCGGCATTTGATTTTGACCTGATGATCGTTCCTACCAATGAAATTAGGTTTTCCCACTTCATTGCTTAATTCCCTCCATGCTTTATCCCCTTAGTATATTTTATACATACCGCAGAGTCGGTTTCTTTTTCTCCTACTTTCCAAAGATTCCCACCCCAGTATTTTTAACATGCCTGATACGCTCTCTATCCTCCGATGCCTACGTGAATTTCCAACCAGTCTCGGGAACACTGGAATCCTTCACGTCTCTCTCATTTAAATATTAATTCAGTTTTCAATGAAAGAATTACATATTTTTCGATATTGTTAAATTCATTACCTAATTCTATGAAGCATTTAGATTAGGACGATATTCAGGGGTTTATTTAATAAAGCCAGTCGTCATCATAAGTCGGCACTCTTAAGATTGGTTTGACGCAGCTCTCCATTCCTCTCTCCTAGCCGCTAGCCTTTTCATAGGCCGTTTTACGCGGGGCACGTTATTGCGCAATCTGACGTACGAGCGAAGGCACAATCAAAATTGCGTCGTGTAAAGCGGTGAAAGAACACATGCGAGGAATGCGTGGATGCGAAACGCCAAAATAGCCCCTGTTCTAATTTCGTTCATGCATTCGCGCAATTCCACGCAATTTTATAAATAAATGCAGTTCTAACCTGCGCAATTCCGTGCCCCGAGTAAAATGAGTATAGCGACGTACTTCTTCTTTTACATCCTTTATAACCTGTTCTATGTAACTCATTTGGGGACGTCCCTTGCCTTCTCCCCTTCCACCTGTCCTTCAACGATTGTTTTCTTCAGGCCATCATGTCTCATAATGTGGCCAACTAAGTTGTCCTTTCTTCCTCATTAAGGTTTTTAGAAGACCTCCGTTTCTCCCACTCTTCTTAGAACTCCCTCATTACTTCCTCGGTCGATCCATTTTATCTGTAATGCATAAAGAAAAATGAATTCGTCGATATATCAAAAAAATAAAATAATGGCAGCACAACATATTTTTAACACAGACGGTGGTGTATCAAGTGCTTTTTATTCGAAATGCTTGGCCTGCATAATTAGCGATTAGATTAGAAATTTCAATTGAGTGATAATCCATAGAACGCCTGGTCAATAGCACAATCGATTACCATGACATTCACCGTGATATTTTTCCTAAGTTCTTCACATCGAAACAACCCGAAATCTTTCATGTATTGTTCTTGAGTTCCAAAGTCAGAAAATCAATCGTAGTGACGATTAGGAAGGAGAAAACCACGAGAAATTTCCATAGTCATGCCAAATTTGTGATCCATATCTACTGATTTATTCGAGTATCTAAGAAGGAGGTGGTGCATTATTCGATTTAACGGAATATTACCGTCATAGTCGGTATACCGTTGTCAATAAACGTCTTCAATTTGCGTAAATTGTCGAAAACATTCCTTTACTCCTTCAACTAAATATTACTTTTCCTTCAAGTCTTCCACCGTGTCAGAATACTTTTTCTAAAAAAATTATTACTTGCAATTTTATATTAATTTTTAGTAACATGATCTCAAATTCCTAATGTTACATTGAGAATTAACTCTTGCTAGGAATACTCCTAAATCCGTTCATAACTCCTGCGTTTTTTCTATATTTTTAAAAGTAAGGCTCCCTGGCTTAATTACTTGAATACACCTAAATCCCTGAAAAATAATTATAAAATTATACGTTTGCTGATTATCTGCTCACCGCGCTCAACGACTACTCTTCTTACATTAAATTATGATGAGCACGATAGATTTCAGGTGCATAGACATTTTTTGCATACATTTTTCACACGTTATATAAAACTTTTTTATTCAAAAATGTTCGGTAAAATTTAATTAGAAGCAATAATAACTTAATTAATATTTAATGCTCAAGGGCAGAGAGAGCAGGATACAACTCACAGAAACAAAGAAAGAAAAACTCCAATCGCAAATTTTCAGGCCAACCCGTATTCTGGCGAAAGAGTTGAAGAACCTAATTAACTAATATTTTGCATACACCGACACCCGTGCCCTTTTACGATTTGATTATTTCACCAACTCGGGTTTTAAGTGGGTATTTCCCCATATTTTCCAATTACCCCATTTAAGGATACATATTTCATGAGTTTTAGCGAGAAGCAAATATTTTTATGATAATTAGAAATATAAATAAAACAATTATCATAAATAAACTTTATGTTGTCCGCAGAGGGATATAATAAGGAATAAAAATCTCATTAATGAAACCCACATTGAATTCATTATATACTCCATGTTTAAATAATTAGATTACGATGGATAATGATTAAATATTAAGCGATAAACATCCGCGAAGTAACGGATATCAAATATTTACCGGGATAAAGCATTCCCATCGCTTTCATCCGAAATATTACGTTACCATACATTTTTATTTATTCGGATATTTTACGTTTTTTAGACAAACCACGTATTTTCATAATAATCGAAGTAAGTATTTCGAATTCAATTAAGCCGCTGCTGAAGAGACAGCAGCAGTTGGAAACAAGTCTGCTTCGTAACCGTGATGTGAATTGGGGAATCAAAAGAGCCAATCTACGAGCTCTGGTGAAGTCACCATCGGATCACAACGGAGACCTTCGGCAACAAAACTTCTGCGAACCTTCAACGGAAAAAAATAAAGAGCAGTTATAATTCCGGCGAACACAACCAATCGATCGGGGCGCGCTCTTTCAGGACGCGGAGAAACAACGAGACTGGCGGGCCCGACATTCCACCCACACACACAACAACAACTTCGACTCCCCCTCCCGTCAATTGCCAAGGTCTCGCAAGTCGCCACCTCTTTCATGAGCTCGGGTTCACTCGTCGAGCACGGCCGAATGTCCGAATCACGGAGTGATTTCATGCAAGGGCGCTTGAAGTGGTTGCGCGGTAAACAAACGCTGCAACCCTGCATCTAAAGGACGTTTTACACGGAGCACGGAATTGCGCAGGTCAGAACTGCATTAATTTCTAAAATGGCGGGGAATTGCGCGAATACATGAATGAAATTAGAACAGGGGCTATTTTCACGTCCGCGCATTCTCGCATGTGTTCTAGCAATTCAGCGCTTTACACGACGCAATTTTGACTGCGCTTAGAGATGGGTCTGATTGGCAGATTCCGACGATAGCGTTAGTTTTCTTGTTTTTTTATATTTCGATTGGCAACTTTTAATACATCAAATAAATTAATTAAATAAGGAGTTTAATTGTAATTATTTTATAATATTATTCCTCGTTAGATGTTCCAAAGCATCTCGTCTAACAACGTTGAATCTACTATACACTATGTCATTCTCAAAGATTTTTTGAGAATTACATAGCGTATATAGTCGACACCTTGACCGAACCCTTAAAAATGTCGAAAAACGCTCACTATTAGTGTAACTGTGTTTATATTTTCTATTAAATAATTATGAATATTTCTTCAACTTCTTATAGAAAAAAAATACTTGTAAGTATTTTGGACACGGGTCACTAATTCCATATACTAGACATGTTTTAAACGTTTCGTGACATTTATTTGCGCATCTTCCGGGATTGTGAATTTTTAAGCCTTAACAAGTAAAAATACATGACTAAATTCAATAACAATTCATTGAAGTCGTATTTTTGAATTTCGATTCCAATTGGTCTTTAAACGTCGGTAAGAGAACTTATTCCAACGAATAGTGATTTATCACCATAATAGCAATCAAGGTATGTTATTATAATTATTATTAAAGGTATTCTACCGATTAAGGTAGGTTTACTTGAAATATTTTGCGATTCACGCCGAGGTTCTATGTCCCCAAAATTAAGTCAAAAATAACAAGTATTTTTTATTTATAAGAAGTTGAAGAAATATTCATAATTTTTTAATAGGAAATATAACCACAGTTACACTAATAGTGAGCGTTTTTCGACATTTTTAAGGGTTCGGTCAAGGTGTCGACTATATACGCTATGTAATTCTCAAAAAACCTTTGAGAATGACATAGTGTATAGTAGATTCAGCGTTGCTAGACGAGATGCTTTGGAACATCTAACGAGGAATAATATTATAAAATAATTACAATTAAACTCCTTATTTAATTAATTTATTTGATGTATTAAAAGTTGCCAATCGAAATAAAAAAAACAAGAAAACTAACGCTATCGTCGGAATCTGCCAATAAGACCCATCTCTCGATCTCGGTTTTCGCCATTATAAACTTGGTCGCACGCGCACAATCCGATGGTCTCTCTTGTTCCTATTTACTGTTGGCATAGCAACCTCTCTCACGGGTCTTGGTACACTCGTCGAGCACGGGCCACATTCGATTGGCCGCGACACAGCTGTTCCATTCCGACCTCTAGATCTCTCCCCCTCCTCCCTCGACACGAAAGTAAACACACGGACCGCACGCGCTCGCGATCTTTCCAATGCACGCGCTCCGATGCATACTCTCACCGTTCTCGGACGTGGAAACCTCGGAGTAAATATAAATACCAGTCAGTGCTCGCCAAATTTGAGGAGAAAAAAAACCGCGACTTTGCAGCGAAATGTTATGTCCTCTAGAATGAGTTTTTTTTCTGCTCTTGACCTCTTCTTTTAATGTTGATTTAATGACCTTGGAGTACACCTCTTGAAGAATTTTAAATGCAAATTTTTGCCAACGTTTCGGTACATTTACACACCTTCACATTTATACACATACTTGTTTGTCTTGATAAGGACGCTATAGCCGTCGACACTAGTCGACAGCAATCAAAAGTTTGAGGAACAGTACTTGGTTTTTGATTTACCACATAGAACATCTCATCGTTCCACTAAGTCACGCCAAAATCAGTTGATTACCTTCATAAGGGATATGAATGAATATGAGTACGTTCCGTTCCGTTGGGTGTCGAGTGAAACTTCCTCTCGGTGTTTAAATTGACATTCCACTGAGACAGTCCACTATAAATAGAAAGACATATCCAGAGGCATGACAAAATGCAAATGTTGAAGACTCACTCTTTTTGATACCTTTGAATTTTTACATCAAAATTCCTCGTCGGGTGACATCTCGTCACAACAATGATATTTTCATTCGAATGATATTTTAACACATGAAAAGCATAAAAGGTTAAACAAATATTTTTTACGATGATGAAATAAAAACATAAATTAATTAAAAAAGAGAGACTAGCATTTTTGACCCTCCTCAATATTGGCAGAATAGGGGAGGCGAAATCTGTGGGGAAGGATAGTAACGGAAGGGAAAATAAGCCCATCAGATAATATCAAAGAGAGCGATAATCGGTGTATACATAAGCGATCAAAAACAAATTGGAAAAATCAGAGTTCAGTTCCAATTAGGGGCCAGTTTCTCTCACTGGGCCACCTCCCACTTCGAGGGAAGAAAATACAGAGGAAAACGACCGGAGAAAAGGAGCGGACAATGTCTTTTGGGAAACTTCTGAAGGAGAGATGATACAGACGAAGAAAGAGAGATGGTTTGTCGTAAGTTTTGATGTCTTTTCCCGTCCTTCGCGTAGGATTGCAGAAATTTGGATATAGAGTGAATGAAAATAGATTCTTTGAGGAAGGATGCAGCGGACTTATAGGGAAGTTTCCGGGCTAGTCTCCCAAGATTTTCCCGCTGACTTCATCCTTCCGCCCACAACAACTGCTTTTTTTTAAAAAAAAGGACTCTTTCAGACAAATAATTGTATTTATAGCTGTATATACTTCGTAATAAAATAATTTGTGACGACGTAATCTTCCTGTAAGACTATTCGACAATACCACTAGGGAAAAATCATATGCATTGACCATTCGTTTGGCTCTAAGTACGATCACTTGAATTCGAGCGGAATGCGCAAGAGAAGGAACTGGTGGACAGGTCAGGTCACAAGACTATGCAAATACGCAAGGAACATAATGAAGTGAAGAACTGAAGGAATATTCCCCCGAGTAAGATTTAGATATATTCATACAACTGCAGTGTTTACGACTTAATTTGATTTTCCCTCTCCATGATTTAAACACCGACATCATCGATATCGTCTCGATGAATTAATCTTTCTCACTAAAATTAGCAGAAGCATATCGTCTACCTGAAATAATATTCATAATATTAACATAGGTTTGCTTACTTTCCACGTCAATCATTACGAGTCACAGTGCCATAAACTTGGGACAGATAAAGAAGAATTCGAGTACGAACTCGTGGAAGCTAAATGAACTAGCTTGTGGAAAAAAGAAATGGAGGGGTTCAATATTACCAATCTTAGGATTTTAAAACGTTGCAAAAGTACGACTGACACGATTATTTTGCGAAAAATCCACAGAAAAAAAAAACAAATTATTCGCCTCGACCTGAATGACTCGCTTATTTTGCGCCTTCAATGGTATCCACGGAAATTACAGAAAGAGTTGTTCTCCGGCTAATCCCGTCTTCATTTTGGTTGATGAGATTAATTCTGAAGGCGTCAAGTCGGGATTATGAGGTTCATGGGTCGGGATATTCTAACCGGGCAGATGAAAAAATGCTATAGTGGAACGAGCGTCGTAAGGCCGTGCATTATCGTGGAGAAGACACACACGAGAGGTCACGAAGGCCGATGGGTACAGGAAATACGGTTTAGATTTAATAAAAAAGCGATGGTGAAAAAAAGACAGCCATGTGGATCCGCCTTTTCTCTTTCGGCTTGCAAGACCCGACAAATGCTGCGTTTTACGACTTAAATCAATTTTCCCACCGCTATTATCGTTATCGTAAATATTAATTCTTTCTCGGTAAAATTAGCAAAAGTATAGCATCTACATGAAATAATCTTCAGAGCATATGTGTGGTTACTTTCCTCGTCACTTCATTACGAGTCACCACAGCTGAAAGCGAAGACGTGGAGTTAATTTGATCCAGTCAGTTTTAGATTTAGTCAAGACATTGAAAGGGAAGAGCGTCTATTAGACTATCTATCCTCTCCCCCTCCTCCCTCGACACGAAAGTAAACACATAGACCGCACGCGCTCGCGATCCTCCCAATGCACGCCCTCCGATGCGTACTTTAGACTATCTTGGAGAATTACACTACTGCAAGTAAACATAATGATGTCGGCAAGATATTTGTTTATTAAGAGAATAACAATGACGACACGGTCTCAAAACGAAAACTCTCAAGAAATATTAGTCGTTTATCATTGACCACCGAGAGGGGGGAGGGCAGTGGCGTAGCCAGGGATTTTTTCGGGGGGGGGTTCCAAAATCAGCGGTCCCGGGAAAAATTTTGGAAAACATGGTACTAAATAGAGGGTTTTAAACTGATTTTAACAGTTTTCATAGTCGAAAAACTTCATTTTTCATCGACATCTTTTAAGAATTCATGATTTTTCCATATTTTGTTCTCTTTTATGATGAAACAAAGTAATTTTTGTTTTCATATTTCGGGGGGCGGGGTCTAGACCCCCGGGATCCCCCGCCCCCTCGCTATTCCATTGGTTGAGGGAGAACAGTGGCCCCAGGTGACACCACCTGCATACGAAAATGACCTCTCAGGCCTAATTTTAATGAAATTCCATCGTAAGGATTAGGAAAAGGATTGCGCAGTCATAGACAAAGCTTTCTATATTGTTAATGGAGGTTTCCGCGGAGTAGTGCAGCAGAGGCAGTTAGGCTTACGGGTTGTCCTCCGCGTCGATTCGACAGTTTCGCCAGCGTTTGGGCAGGTATCTTCAAGTTTGAAGTCGCCGGTGTTGCAGCATCAAATCTGTAACACCGGCGAAACTCTTGTACGAAGATAAATCGACGCAGAGGACAACCCAGAAGCCAAACTGCCCAAACAGCTTTCTGTAGTTGCTCTGAGCCCTAAAATTATTTTTTCAAATTTAAATACCCATTTCTTATTTGCTGAGGTAGTTGAGAACGATTTTTAACGACACTTTAATCAAATTATATCACTGTCTTAAAAAAATACATCGACCTACCAAACTCACCTTTTTCAGACTTTATCGATTAGCACAAACCATAAATGTAATAAAAACACTCCATGCAGAAAAAAATAAGCGCACGCCAATACAAGAAATTTAACGGGAAAACTAGTAAAAATTACTCGTTGACAGGCTAAATGAGAAAATAAGCCGGTTAAGATGAGAGGCCCTTTGACAATAGAATCCGTTAACCTAACCTCGAAATTCAATCGATACAGGCTCGGCTATCTAGATTCCAACCCTGGGAAATCGGTTGCCTGAATAAACGAGTAGCCCTCTAGACAAGGGTTTCCCAAAATTTCTCTCTGAGACCTCAACAGGATTGCGAACATCTGAAGCACTAGTTACAGAACATAACTTTCTTTTCATTTAAACTAAGACAAACTTTTTAAATCCGACCATTTAAGCCTTAAATGCATTTTTTTCCATTTTCATGGAAAGTGCCTATCTCCTCATTAATCTTAATCCATTCTCGGTCAATTACAATGGAGATTCTCCGTGCTATTTCACAAAGTATTTCAATAAAAAAATCCGGAACTTTCCGTAGGCTCTAATACCGGTACGTTCGGTCAGAAAACGAAAATTCCTCATGGCTGTAAAAAATCTGAATAAAAGAGCGTCAACGCATAAAGGTAATCATAAAATTGAAGTCAATTAATTCAAAGAAGCATTCTAATTCCAGAGATATTATAAACTGCGTAATAGTATGGTGGCTAAATTGAAAATTCGTTTATTACCTTATACGATTAATATAAAAATACGTTTAATGCTACTAAAATAAACTGATTTTCCGTTAATGTCATTATTATTAATATATAATCATTTTATATCCATTATTTTACATAAGAACAAATATAAAATTAAGAAAAGTACTGATGATATTTTTTTGTTTATTGGTTAAATTGGAGTACATTATAATCCATTTTTGTGACGAATACAAGGAGTATTACAGCATACACGCTTTGTGTTTATGCAAACAAAATTGCATTGTTTCGTAAAATACACGGCGATTGAAAAAAATGGCACTGAAGTCGACTCGAATTGCTGGTTCAGTGCTAGTTTGAAAATTTACCACTGAAAAATCTGCAAACTAAATAGGCTAATTTGTTTATAATTTGAACATATTTCTCACATAAAAACAATACCTTTTATGCAGTATTTATCAACTTCGATCGAGATAATATTTGGAACTATAGTCATAAAACATGCAATTTACAAGTTTTTTCTCACATTCGTTGCCGTATAATTCTTTGCTTGATACTTAGTATACATCACGAATGTTTTGACTCTTAATTTTTTGAAAGATCCGACTCATTGAGATCCAAAATAAAATTTTGAGTCACACAGCTCCACATCTTTGCAATTTTTCATTTTTCTAAAACCTTTTGAATGCCTTTAAACCCATTATAACCAAATGTTGCTTCTAATGCAAGTAACATTAAAACTGAATATATGATCAGCTCAATTCGGGAGTTTGTGCTGTAAAGTTTAACGACGAAATATGTAGCGTCCACAATAATAATGAATGAGCAAAAAATTTTTCACATTTTTCAAATGAAAAGCTAGAGATTTTATTTCTCTTAGAAAAAGCTCTGGGCTAGCAAGGGTTAAAACCATTAATCACCGCTCGTATAGCACATTGCTTCTTTCAGTTGATGTAAGGGTACAGCAGCTTGCTAATGATAGCCACGACCCCATAATTGATACTTACGCAAACTTCTCCAGGTCTCGAGACGAAATAAGCCTCTTCTCTTAGGACAATCATATCTTCAATGTGCATACAAATCACAATGTTCAACTAGGCACATTCTCGCATAATATGGTGGAAGGCAAATTTGCCTCAAAATGAAAAGAATGTGGTGAATATCATTACGAATTTGAATATGAGACATCGGTACCGAAAGACAGCTGATTCCCATTTTCATGGGTTAATTCCGTAATTAAGGCGAACAAGGGATTGTCCCTCAAAAATAAAGACGCCATGGAGTTTTGTAAAAAAAAGTAGCGTCTCGTGGCAGAAATTTTGTTAATTTAACCATGACTCTATTCCAGGGCCGGCAGCAGGTGCGGGACTAGAGGCGAACCTTCAGTGCGGGGCCCTTCACTTAAAATATTAAACTCTATACCCCATCGACAAACTCGAGCATTTTGAATAGGTACCTACCACTCTCTGGCTAAGTATGTGTTCCGCTCCCAAATTCAGTCTTCGTAATTACGCCGTTATGATACCATCACGCAGTTGAGTTCAAAATAGTATTATACAAATAAAATTTATAATTATATTTATTAATAACATTATGTATATTTAAATTTTTTTTCACTAACGCGGGGCCCGGGGCGGTCGCCCCGCCCTAAGGCCGGCCCTGGTCTATTCCACAATATCAAGGTTGAAGTTTTTTCAAAGACTATACCGGCCACCTTCATCTGAAATGTCATCTTCACCTAAATGTCAAAATGTCACCTTCACATGAGGATGAAACGACACTTTGCAACGCTGGAACGTTGAAGGCTTCTCCAGAGTTTGCTGAGAATCGTTCTTGATTTTCTGGCGCTACCGCGGGTTTCAAGGCCACGAATTAAGAGCACCGGAAAATCAAGGGGAATACGTAGCAACATGTTAAATCCCATAGTCGTCTTATTAAAGTACATTGCAGTGTTCACCAAACAACGATCATTTTTCCGCGTTTTTACCTGGTTAACGCCACGAGTTTCCTCTTTGCTTCGTGCCCAAACTTAAAACAAGACCTCTTCAGTGCCGTGTTTTTGAAGTTCGTTTCCGATTGTCTCGGTAGTTATCTGCACGCGAGGACACAAAGCGAGTCGTCCTGCACTTCCTGCCGTTTCCAGCATGGTCACGGGGCGAATTTCCCCTTATTTTTTGGTCGGTTTTCTTCTAACGGAAAAGACGCTCGAGTTAAAATCTCGCCCGTGACGGAAAACGTAGCAAGGAAACACGGCTTTGGAGGCAGTCGAGCGCACGTGTGCGAAGTAATGCTTACCAAAGATGAAATTCTGCGTCAATAAATATCACTTTAAATGACCGGGATTCGAACTCGGATCAGCGGATTGCCGGTCGGATATACCAAGAGCTATCCAAAATGATTTTTTCGTGGGAAATTGAATCAGTTCTTAAATTGACTTCGAAATATGATGCCTGGGCTGTGTAAGTGACTTCGGTATTTATCTGATCGAAATACCGTTGCCATGTGGATGCTAACCTGGGATTAAAAAAATTAAAAATTGTTTGTTATTATAACTAACTAAATTAATTATCTTAAATAATAACTCGTGCGCGATAGCGCAGGGACGTCAAACAAATGAGGACCAGGAAACTCCCACTGTACCACGAAAATATAAAGGAAAAATCAGTGCGCGATTAATAAATCCAAGGTTATAGAGGATTGTCAGTGTCCTGAGAAAAACAACTAGTGTAAAAGAAATCATGGAAACAAAAAAGTAATTTTACTTCAATATTATTCGTTCAGCAAAAACATAAGACGGTAATTGTGCTAAATTGAAGCAATTCATGTACCTCATGTTGCGTAATAAAGCAGTCACCCCATGACTAACTCCCGATAGGTGTTTGACAGGCTACCATGCAGATCCAGAATCTCAAAAGACCGCGGAAAGCTGGCACGAGATTGACTCGCGTTGAAGGTATATGCGTACATGCTTCCCTGCTTGGCAACACAGACTCTCCGCAAGACGATCAATGAATCGTGGACAGCAGTCAAATGCGAACGGTGACGGGTCGCCCCAGTGACCCTTGGAAGATTCCGTGGCAAGACGTACGTCAAAGTATCTTTTGAATCGTGGATGCTACAGATGATACGGTTAGGACACAATCTTGCTGCCCTTATCAAACATGAGCTCGGAATAAACTACCCTCGAGTCATCTATTCGGTCGCTATGTGACTGCATGCCGCGCCGCTTGCAGCTGATTTTTATATTAATATCTTCATAATACTGTACTTTCTTGTTTATAATTTTGTAATCTATTTGATATCCCTGTAATCAATCTTTACAATACTGTAACAATATACATATTCGCGAAAATCAACGTAACTTTTTTAACTCAACATTTACGATTAAAAAAATGATTCCCCTTCAAATACTCTTTCAGCAATCATCAACATCACTAAACGGTTAATATCTAGATTTTATGATATTTTAACGTCTCTTTTATTACAATGCGAAGTTAGTTCACCAATATAATTGGCGACGTAAAGCCAAAATTAAATCTAAATTAAGGAATTTTCGAAAAAAAAACGTAAATTGCACGACTCCGTTCGTAAAAGCGCCACTTTGACGCAATAAGTCTAAGTTAACAATTTTTTAATCGAAAAGTAAGTATGAAATGTGATACCCCAGACATATTATCACGCATCTTTCATAGTCAAAGCGAATTACATGAAAGTCGAAACAATTACCTTTGTTTGCCTTTTTCCGGATCCGGACCACTGCGCCGTGATCATGAATGCTTCTTTAGAAGGTTCGCAAGTAGTGCTGCACGAATCGGAGATTTACGAATACGTTTAAGGGGCGGCAAAACTGTCTCTCGACCGGTAGTATTTTGTCTTTCTTCGTGACATTCATATTAACCGCTCGTAACCAAAAACGCAATATTTTCGAAATTGACAAGGTGTGCATAGTAGACATTTTTCAACATTCCTCTGTATGTGCCCAGGGCCGGAACTAGGAGTTTTGTTAGGGGGTCAACGATCAGTTTGCCGACCCCCTTCCCTGCAGCAAAAATATAATACATCCGCAAGCTATTCTTTTGAGATGCTGTGGTTGAAATTACATAGCGTATGTTTACTGTGAAGACGTTTTATTATTATAATTGTTTAATAATTTATATATTAATAAATATTATTCAAAAATTTAATAAAAAATTGAAATAACTGTTATGACCCCATATGAGATCACTTAAAAATTAAAAGATTTCTTAAATTTCAGTGTGTATATTTGTATATATAACCTCCATGCTATATCTATCAGGTATATTTCTCTGTTATCCACATGAAGTCTTAACATTTTTCGCTTCAAATTAATTTACATACAAGCTTTCGCATGAAATCTGTTAATGTTTTAGCTATCTAATATGAGATCACCGAGAGGTAATAGGATTATAAATTTTTCAAATTTTGCCGATCCTGAAGTCTGCTTCCCGGGGCACGTGCCCCTCTGCCTCGCCCCAGTTCTAGGCCTGTATTTACCTATAAAATAAAAAAGTTGCATTTGAGAAAATATCGGGAAATATATGCAAATTTGGACTACCATCAAATCTGGACAAATGCCTATTCTATTGACCCCGACAAATTGACAGAAGAAGTTTTCAACGGATATTAGGGCACCCAAAGACCGATTGAGAAAGATTGATACGTTGGTTGGTGGGAGACCAATGAGATAAGATGCAACATGAGTATTGCCATAGTAGTTCACTTGCCTTAATTAATTTACCCCTAAAATATTGGGCTATACCAGCGCTGTTGCTAAAAATACTGGCCTTATTATTTTGAAGCTGCATTTAAAAATATGAAAACTTTTAATTGACCCACATTCCAATCTTTCGTGTGCGTTGAATAAATTGTGATTGCAAGTACAAAGCTGGACAAAAGCTTACACGAGGCGCGCCATGGCATAATACTCATGAAAACAAAATAGTGTAGGCATGTCACCGGACTAACTTCGGAGTCATAAGCAAATAAACTCTCTAATTGGAGTCATTTTACGAAAAAAAAGTGAACATGGCGTAACAAATGACGAAAACAGCTAGAAAAATCAATTAAAAATATAGTCATAGTATTGTTCGTATAATGTGACTGGAATTTTATTGTTTAATCATATTTCTATATACTTTTTATGTAATATATATTTCTTAAACACTTGGTTTATATACAAGAATTGCCATGAGAAAAAATTCCCCTGGACCGGGAATCGAACCACGGACCTTTGGCTTTCCGGGCCTCTGCGCAGACCACTACGCTATCCAGGTTCTTTAATTCTCATGGCAATTATACCGAGGCTCATGGTACTAGGTGTTAGGCCCTCGCGGTCCATCAAGGATGGCAACGCGAGGGAGAAAGGACTTCCAAGAAGCCACAACCGGTTGAGAGCCTCAAACCTACGCTAAAGCCGCGCAAAGCGGTATGTGAAATATTTCTAAACCTGCCGCGTGAACGGCGGTGAAATATACAAGAATTGCCATGAGAAAAAATTCCCCTGGACCGGGAATCGAACCACGGACCTTTGGCTTTCCGGGCCACTGCGCAGACCACTACGCTATCCAGGTTCTTTAATTCTCATGGCAATTATACCGAGGCTCATGGTACTAGGTGTTAGGCCCTCGCGGTCCATCAAGGATGGCAACGCGAGGGAGAAAGGACTTCCAAGAAGCCACAACCGGTTGAGAGCCTCAAACCTGCGCTAAAGCCGCGCAAAGCGGTATGTGAAATATTTCTAAACCTGCCGCGTGAACGGCGGTGAAATATACAAGAATTGCCATGAGAAAAAATTCCCCTGGACCGGGAATCGAACCACGGACCTTTGGCTTTCCGGGCCACTGCGCAGACCACTACGCTATCCAGGTTCTTTAATTCTCATGGCAATTATACCGAGGCTCATGGTACTAGGTGTTAGGCCCTCGCGGTCCATCAAGGATGGCAACGCGAGGGAGTCCCTTGTCCCTATCCCCTTAGGGCGAGGGCCTAACACCTAGTACCATGAGCCTCGGTATAATTGCCATGAGAATTAAAGAACCTGGATAGCGTAGTGGTCTGCGCAGTGGCCCGGAAAGCCAAAGGTCCGTGGTTCGATTCCCGGTCCAGGGGAATTTTTTCTCATGGCAATTCTTGTATATTTCACCGCCGTTCACGCGGCAGGTTTAGAAATATTTCACTTGGTTTATGTTTCTATTTTCCTAGAGGATTGGTCGATTAAAGAGAATTTCCGTCCTTCGCCAGCATTTCGACATTTATATTGCCATCCTACAAGCTGGAAATTTATTTATCTCACTGAGAAACAAGAATAAGCCATGAGCTGTGTGAAAATAATTATATAGCGTATACCTACTATAGAAATTTAAAAGTAAATTTATATAATTATTTCCAAATACCACATGGGTTATTTTTGTTTTCTTTATATTTATTTCCTCCCGCTGATGACAAACTCTTTTTACCAAAAAACCGTATTTTATGATTTATGTTAAATACATTAATTTTGTCAACTATTTTCCGATGTCAATCATACTGTTATACAGAAATTTGTAAATGAATTTCACGAAATTCTTTTGAGGGTAAATTTGTCAGCAGGAGTACCAGGGATAAAATGATTTATCTATGTTAATAGATTCCGCAATTCGATGACTCTTTTCTAAGGTCCACATGGTTACCAAGCTTCCAGCTGACCTGTTCCTCGTATCTTCCCCACACGAGATTATCAGTGGAACAGCAGTCCCCATATGGGACCCAAAATAGCGCTACGTCATACACGAGACTCAGCTGTGAGAATGGCTTCCGATTACTCACACAAAGGCATCACATCTTTTCGCTGGTCCCTTCATTAGCCGGAAAATCAAAATTAAACCCACAAGGAAGACACACATAGAAATTAGGCCCAGGTAATTAGCCTCCAAATAATTTATTAATTTCAAGGAGGGTTTTTATGTTTACTTCGAAACTGCTTATACTTAACTATTAATTATCTTTCTTTAATAAATATTTTGGAATTGTTGATTCATCATACGTGAGGCTCGAATATTAAATTGGTTACATAAGTTAAGAAGCAACGAGAAATTGCAACCAGTTCAATGCCAGCAAGCCGTTGAGGGTAAATTTGTCAGCAGGAGTACCAGGGATAAAATGATCTGTCTATGTTAATAGATTCCGCAATTCGATGACTCTTTTCTAAGGTCCACATGGTTACCAAGCTTCCAGCTGACCTGTTCCTCGTATCTCCCCCGCGTTGTACTTAAAATATATATCTCCAGAAAAATTAATTATTTCTGTAAAACTTATCCACTTAAAATATTGGTTAAATAACAAGGAGTACCCAAGAATTGAAACGTTTCAACTTCCCTGTTAATTACAAGGACAATATTCGCATAACATTGACTTTTTGAAATATAGTTTCAACTTTTGCCCCCATTTACCGCCCATCACAGTACTCCGTACCACTTTTCACTGTTGGTAACATTCAATTGATAACGCATGCGGTAGAAAGAGATGTTTTTCAAAAACCACAAAGGAATATCCACCAGCCATCGGTGAATTTTTACGGAGACTAAATGAGATCGGGAGGGAAAAAACTCGCGTTGGAAACCTCAAGCAATGACCCTGTCAAGACGCCAAAAGCGTGCAAACCGAAAATTCGATTGAGTCACGCGGGAAAATTCAAGGGTAACTGGTTCAAGATCAGGTCAAGGCGAATGACATTACCTCTGCGGAATACTGAGGACTTGAGCCAAATTTGAGCACCCGACTTGCTCAGTATTGCGAGCCCCAAACATTAAAATAAATATGAAAAGGTAAAACCAGGCGTAATAGATGCGAAAAAGGGTAGAAAACACGACACCAATACCTTTGAACGCTTTATGAAGTCTTTCTCGTCCTTCACGCGTGAGTGAATTACACTCTGAGAAGATTCCTCGGTTTGTCTAGGATAGACGGCGCACCGATGAGCAAGTGAGCACCATATGATATCACTCTCTGATTCATGGGAGATAAATTATTCTTAAAAGAGTAAAACTCTTCTCCAAATCAGCTCAGATTGTGCAGTACGCGTCAATGTGGCTCTTAATCGATATAAAACATTTAATTGCATTTTATGAATACTTATAGATTAATTTTTACTCGTATTACTTTCTTTTTCGAAGCTTATATTTACTTGTTATCTTATCTTTAACCACTTTGAGTGATTGCAAATCCACAATGTTAATCACTGTACAGATCTACTTTTGGGGGCATCGAGAAATCACGTGATATTTCAGGCATTTTCTGATTGTGAGTATCGTGATGCTGGTGAAATTTGAATTATTCTCCCCATTGAATTGACTATTTTATTTTAGCTGTCCCCCACCCTTTAATGGAAGGTCACATTACAGCAATTTTTAGAAACTAAATAAATAATGCGTAGTGTAGGAATGTATTTCCACATGGCGCATAATTTGAATCCAAGGGAGGAATTATTTTCACAGACAAATAATTTCAGTAATTAATGGCATTTTTATGAATAAAATAACAAATTCATGGGATACTGCACCGGAATTTGGTCTAGTCCAGCTACATTTTTAAATAAATGGTCTATTTTAAGTATACCGGGACTAGCCACGGTGATAACTTTTACGGGAGTCACCCGCAATGCACAATTATGCGAAAAATCCACAGAGAAAAAATCATTCGCCTTTATAAGACCGGGATTCGAACCCGGATCCCACGATTTCCGGTCGAGTGCTTTAGCCAGTTAAGCTACCGAGGCGTCATTCATCCCTGTGGAAATTTGTGGACTATACCGGACAAGGTGGTATGGACTGCTGAGCATATTATGCGACGAGCAGTCCAAATCGGCGAATGAATTTTTCTCTGTGGATTTTTCGCATAAATGGTCTATGCCAAAGGGAAAAAATTGAGAGTAATATCACATATGAGGGAAGCAACTTGACAAATATTCGGGTATGACGAGTGCACAGGAATGTAGAAAACGGCGTAAGTAGGTCATACCCATCTACAAGGATGTGGTACTCATAGGGTAGCTTCTTGTCTACGTGAATCGATCATAATGCGTTTCCTCACCAAAAGAGACTCGTTTGCTGCAAGTTTATCCTGTAAACGTCACTTGGACCTAATACAAGGATTCATTCGCTCAAGGGTTCGAACCTATCGTAGGGATCTCATGCAAGAAATATTTGCGGCAGTGCCCTGAAGAAGCTAGCATTCGTCAAGCGTGTTGAGAGAGGATTTTTGGATGAAAAAGTAAAAGAGAAGTGCTATTTCGCTGTCGTCCGGCCACATCTTGAATGTGCAGCGAGCAAATGGTATCCGGAGCAGTAGGACTTAATCCGTGAACTGTGTGAAATACAAAAGAAAGCTGCGCGATTCGTCAAAAACTGCTTCGGGCCCACAGAAAGCGTTACACAGATGTTGGATGAAGCAGGCTGGGAACCGCAAGAGGCTCGGATGCTGCGCGCTAGGCTTAGATTGCTTGAGCAATTGACAATAGATATCTTTAAGAGCGACACGAAGAACATCATATTAGGTCCGAACAATATTCCCTGGTTTGACATAAACTATACCTTAAGAGAGATATTTTGCCCAACGGTTAGGTAACGGGAATTCTTTTTTCCACCGAACAATAGAGTATCTTCATAAATACGGGGCGGAACTTAATTAAATAATTCCTTTTTATCTGCTAACGGCTGTTGTTCTAACACTCCCCGCCAATTGAGGCGGCTTACGGGATAGTATGTAGATATGTAATTTGGAAAAAATGTGGTATTCATCAGAAGACTTATGATTATAATATCAAATGGTGTTTTGTGATTTTTCAATCCTTACTCCCTTCACTGATCGGATACATATTATTTTGCGCTTCTCCTTCCAAAAAGCTTTATATTTTTAGTCTACAGACATTTTTAGAATTTTTTTTAACTATTACTCTCGCCAACCCAAAAAAAGGACTTTACAAGTAAAACTTGCGATATAAAAAAAAATCTCAAACGCGAGTGTAATTTTACGGGTATGTTGAAATGTGGCGCGTACATGAGGAAACGGTGGCGTAACAAGGAATCTGCTTTGGGGGGATGGGATGGCCTGGGATGGTGACAGGGGATCCGGGAAAACTTTTGAAAAACGACATGCATGGAAATACATTTTACATAATTTTGGCGCTTAAAATTTATCTTTAAGGAGATGCAGTTATACGTCAAAACTATAAATTAGTTTAAAATATTTTTTTTATTTGTTTGAGGCTTTGGGGGGGAGGGGATCTATCAACTCATCCCCATAGTTACGCCACTGTGAGGAAAGACACATTTATATTCAGAGAGTTACCTGATTACATTTAGGGAATAAATACTATTCATTCAATATCTATTTAATCAAAAAATATGTTATGAAGTCAAAAAAAGAGCACCGCAAACATCTTGACAATGATATATATATGCCTACATCAAGGTGTTATGAGCGAAATTTGATGGTAAAAGTGTAACCAAATAGTTGAGGGAAAAACTAGTTTCCAGATTGAGTTCAGAATTTTCACAACAAAGACTACACAAGAAATAATCGATTGTTGCATTTTCAGTTAATATCTTTAATCGATTAATTCAGTCATTGTCGTTATATTATATCAATTAATCAATTAAACAATCCTCATATTCCTTTCCACTTTTAATACTAATAATTACATTACTCTCAGGAATTTTTCTGCCCCTTGTGTAAACCCTAGTAGGGACTTCGTTCAAGTATCCGAAGCGGCTTTTCTCACAGTTGTAAGTCTTCCATTTGTTCCACCACGACCTTTGAGTAAAAAAACTATCCACGCGAAAATATTCTTCTCAAGGCCTATCAAAGCCTAGTCGGGGAGTTAAGAGGCACTTAATTTGAGAGCTTGCTAAAGCTGAGGTTCGAGAAAGGATCCTGGAAGTTGACGGGAATATAATCAAGATGATTTGAGGAAAAGAAACTCATATGTTTAAATACATGTACATGAAAATGGTGAAGTTAAAACACATTGCATATACCATTAATGTAAAATGCATACTGTGCAGTAGGTTTTATTGTGAGTACAAAATTATGAAAATACACTACATATGAAAGGGAATTTTTTTGCGGACAAGGAAAGACCACAATATTAATAGCGACACTTAAAAAGTATCCTTTAAGAAATTTTGCGCGTGCTAATTCCTTTTCAAACGAATAATTAAAAATATTCGGGGGAAAACTAAAAGTGGCTGGCAAAATGAGTAAGATCGATCCTATGTGCTTCATTCAACTATCTATAAAACGAACTCCTAATATTTTCAAAGCGAAACCACCTAAAATAATTACATCTTCCACTGCAACTTCCATTTGATGAGGACAGCAAGAGAGAAATGATCTCTAATTTCGTAATTTATTTAAATTAATCGACGTGAGTTATTATGTGAAACTGCAAAACATGTCGATCTTTTTGAACAGTTAAGATTGGCAAAGGAGTGCATAAATGAATCCTGAGGCAGAATTGTTTCATAACAACGTGAATGCTAATTCGAGTTAAGTCTAGTCAATTCCAGTCTACCTTGTTCCATGCATGTCAATAGCCAGTTTTTTAGTACTGGGGCATCCCCATTGTATAACGGTATCTGTAACACGTGTAGCATTTTTGGTGTTTTTTTTCCTTTAATATGTTATACATTGAGCAAATATAAAGAGAAAACCTTTGTGATTCTTAAAACGGTTTCCTTACCTACCTGCTACCTACTGTTCTGTTTAAACCGAATTAGACAGCTGATATTCTCATAACCTTTTCTGGTGTCATTAGTGTCACCAGCCGCTCACTCAGTTGACGAGACATACCCAACAATTGTTATTACGCCACACAACCACTGGTTATCACACCACAGAGTTGCCTGAATTCCACTTTTTAATGCTGAATTGTAAATAATATAATGTAAAACAGTGGGATAAATAGCATATTTTTAATATTCGGGAAAGTCATTTTAACAACGCGCAATTTCGACGCATGAGGAAGATAAAATATGGAAGGTTTTCGGGGAAGAATAGGAGAAAGGGGGGCCTTGCAAAGGATTGACTGGAGATCTGGAGATTGCATATCTATGACATGGAGGGCACGCCTGCCTCTGAGGCGAAAAAGGCTCGGGCAGAGAGTTGGGATACAAAATTATTATAAACTAAACCAGACTTTTGTGGACGTCTTATCGACCATCAAAGCATGGCGGAGAAGAGATAAGCCTCTTAACTTGAAGATAACCAATTCACACATGACCACTCACTCCTTACTCACAAGTTTTGAGTTTTAGGGCTGAGCCATAAGGTTTGGGTTGGGTGCGAGTCGCCAAGCTCGGGAAAACTGGGTACACCTGAATATATCAATGATAATTCGAGGGTAAAGGCCGTTTTACACGGTACACGTACGTGCGAAGGCGCAATCAAAATTGCGTCGTGTAAAGCGGTGAATTGCTAGAACACATGCGAGAATGCGTGGATGCGAGACGGCAAAGTAGCCCCTGTTCTAATTTCGTTCATTCATTCGCGCAATTCCACGCCATTTTAGAAATGAATGCAGCTCTAACCTGCGCAATTCCGTGCCCCGTGTAAAACGGCCTTAAGATGCTGGCGAAACGGAGCAAGGTGATCCATGGAGCAAAGCGGAGACCGATCGTGGCGTAACGTCAAAAGTGAGCGAAAATTTAAGGCGCGGGCCAAGGAGAAATAGATCACGCAATGGGATTCCCCGGCCGATGCGGCGACGGATCCACGGGGTGGAAATATGCGACAGCGGAGGGGAGGGCGGGGCACGTGGAAATAGCTCCCCAAGCTGCCAACGGAGGGTGGGTTGCAATCTCAGATGACTCATCCAATACCATCTTCCTCCTGCACCACTTCTCTCTCTCTCTCTCGACGCGAAAGATATGCCTCCCAAATGCCTCGGATTACTGACTAATCTCGGGAAGGATGATGATAATAATAATTATAATTTTTTTCTTCTTCTTATCTTGACCTTCTTTAATTAATGGTTAAATGATTCTTGAGGTATAGGTCCAGTATATATGATGCAAAAAAGTTGTAGCCAACTTTTCAGTTTATTTTAAACTATCATCAAAAAAACAATAATAATCTCCAAAATTTAATAAATTAAAATTTAATTAATTTAAAAAAATAATAATCTCCATAGACACAGTCAAATCTGTAACATCATCACCATAAATTAGCTCTAAAATATGAATTCACAGAAAATACAGTACCCTACTATAAATACACACTTAAAACCATCTTAGAAAATGATTTCTGTAAAATTATTACGAACGATCAGTTATCATTGATAAAACAATCCATAGCAATAGACCTGATCTGGTGCTAGGCGATAAAAACCATAATACAACATTCTTGATGGATATTGCTGAACCTCAGTGGGGTAACCATTGGGAGGATAAGGAGATAGATCCCCCCCAAAGCCTCAGAGAAACAAAGAAGTTACTTAAAACTATTGTCTAGTTTTGAAATTTAATAACTGCATCTGCTTAAAGTTAAATTTTTTGTGCCAAAATAATGTAAAATGTATTTTCATGCATGCCATTTTTCAATACATTTTGCGTACCCCAGGCCATCCCGTCCCCTCTCCCAAAGCATATTCCTAGTTACTCCACTGCTGTACCTAATACACAATACCATGAAAACTTATATTACCAAGGCTGAAAATATGAAGAACTCAAGGAGTAAATTGGGACCCGTACCAATCGTACGAACTATTACCTCTGCTACAGGTGTAGTGCCTCACTCAATTCACCCACGGCAAAAAAATGTTGAGGAATCCTCCAGCAGCGGAGACGAAACTGTTGGTCAGTAATCCAACCGTGACGCGGGTGCACCTAAAAGAGAATACCGCTGGCCATCGTGGACTGCTTAACCTATATTTACCTATTGACGATAGTTGCAAGATCTTTTGAAACTCGCGGCAAAGCAATGAATCTCATATTGGACATACGCGTACAAACACCTTGCAGTGACATTTGTAGGCATTCGAGATTGGGTGTGGAGGAGAATTGATAAATTAAAATGGACGTAGAGGAAAAAGAAGAGGAAGCTTTAAGCATGGCGAATGAAAGAGGGAGCGCTAGAGAGGATGATTTAGAAGCTGTTAGTAGATCACGAATTGTTATTGAAGTACATATAAGGGATTCTGAAAAAAACAGATAGAGGAGGCTATTGGTTAAGCGAAGAAGGGGGAAGAAAAAACGCCAATTTATTGATGAAAAAGATCTTATTCCGAAGTGAAATAGATTCCAAGTGGGGCAGGCTAGGGTGATAAGCATAAAATATTCCGTGTAAACTCACCTTAATCGGTAGTTTAGCTCCAAAAATAATTATGTCATAGACTCCTTACAATCTACCACCAGGATCTTCGTATGTGCAACGAAAGAAGCATGCCAATTAGGATGAAAAGCATAAACATTCACACACAACCGGAAGTGAAGCTCCCACAATATGCAGTCTCAGACAACTTAAAACAAATAACGACTCAAACGACTAGTAGTTTAAATTTCTGGGTGCATCACTCGGCCAGCCACAATGGAAGGAACGTACATATATATCCAATCATTAAAAACATAAAGAGCTCTTTTTTATAGCAGTCGCATAAAACTGAAGGTTAATTGAATACAACCCACAAGAATCTTGCTTTCACAAAATTATTGCATTATCTTTTATGGATTTTTTCCTTTCCTCAGTCTCAACGCGTTTGAGCTAAGAAGCGATATTTTCCCAAGAAATAGTTTATGTTTAAGACCATTCGATGGTTTATATTGCCGTGCTTGCGAAGGTTTTCTCAGCGCATACTGACAGCAAAGTTACCTAAGTAGTAACCAACTTTGATGTTTCGTGAAATCAAAGAACAACATAACTAATCCGAAATCAATGATATTCCCAGGAATTCTGGAAGATGCACCTCCCGCCGGCCATATGCAGCTGTGTATGTATATATTCATGGGCACGGAGTAGCAGATGAGTAGCGCGCTGGCCTCTAACAGACAAGGGAGAATAGCTGGAGGGATAAATATGATCGACAGAGTGAAAAACAGATGCCCGAGTGCAAGATACGATCGAGGAATGGAGGCGGCTATTTTGAGAAGTTAGCTCTGACGGGGAACAAGGAAAAGTGAATGTACTGCGGGGCCGGTGGATAGAGAGATGTTTGCAAAACTATGGAGGCCGGAGAAATAATTGGGCCGAGTATCATAGCAACTGGATTCGGAATAACAGCTGAGCCCCAACGTTTTACTTATGAAAGGTATCACTCACGTTATTCAAATGACTAGCAAAAATTTCTAATAGATTTCAGTCGTAGGAATAAAATTTTGCTTTTTCCATATGGTAATTTATTTCGTTAATTCCGTTGCATCGCAATATTTTACATGTTATCGTAGTAGTTGAAGGAATAAAACCTTAAATTTTCCACATTTATTTTTTCCGATCATGATTTCGTAGATGTGTTACATTTTAAATTTTATCGTAGGAGTTTAAGGAATAAAAACTTTATATTTTACTCGTGGTGATTTATTTTGTCCAACCATGGTTACTTTACAACGTAACATTTATAATGTTTATTGCTTTGTAGCTTTTATTCCTTCAACCCCTCCCCTATGAAAAAATTGTATAAACCTGTTTCAAAATTTTATACAATTTATACAATTGCCATGGCAATGTATAAGATTATATAAAATTTTGAAACAGGTTTATACAATTTTTTCATAGGGGCTACGATAAAGGATTTACACCAAGTCACGCCAGCCAGTTTGATACTTAAAAAAATATTAGATTAAATAATATAGACTGCAGTAGTTTGTTTATTTTAGAGGCTGATTTTGAGATGCCGATGCTTGCGGATCTATTGTAAGTACAGTTAATGCTTTCAAATCACGTCGTTTTGACGCTTTAGTAAAACAAACACTTAAAATGCAAATCAACAAAACGTTTCCGCTCGATAATTAACATCTCTTTTCAGTTATTCTGATGAATTAACCAGCCACATAGTTCGAGTGCATATGTGTTTATATCAAAAAAGTTGAAACGGAAGAGTAAAACTGGAGAAACTTTAACTTAAGTTTTAACGAAAATAGAGTGCGATTGCACCTTTGATCGTTCTTTATTTCAATGGAAATTATGGCGCGGGGCTGCAGTCACCAATAGAAAACGAACTCGGTGAAAAAAAAACACTGGAGAAGCACAACGGAAACCCTCGTGGCATGATTGGGTTAAGCGTTAAGGGTAAAGAATTTCGCATTTGATCGCTAATAACCGTGCACTACAATCCTTTCCAAACATATTTGGTACTTAAGAGGCTGGCCTATGAAATTTTAAAGAGAAGTAACGTTTCCTGGCCCATAAGTTTCGCAAGCCAATTAAAATTCAGGATAGGTTCTGCCTACTACTATCTAATTGGCATTCGTGAAGTGGTTTCGTGTAGGACACCTACCCCTCACCCGGTACGTTTGGAATCCCGGGCCTTCTCTCATCTTCAAAGATGCATGAAAAGGATAGCAGCTAAAAAATCGAAAATCAGAAAATTTCAATTTTCCTAATTCCATCGGAATCGGCGGCGAATCCTATTGCTTTCACTGTACCTGATGATGTACCAAGGCTGCTTGTCGCCCGGGTCTACCTAGATATTTGCCGCCCCAACAATAAAAGGCAACAAAACGGTAATGGGAAAATCCGGGTTCGAATACCGGCTTAGTCAAATATTTTGTCATCTACATCTACATAATACCCCGCAAGCCGCCTAAAAGGTGTATGGCAGGGGGTGTTAGGACACCAGCCGTTTACAGCTATAAAAAAATGAAGGGCTCTAACGAGGTTGGGACTAGCGTTTATTAAAGTCCTTTATGGTTCGGGGGAAAAAATAATTCCCACATCTATCCGTTCGGCAAAACATCTCTCTTAATTTATCGCTTCTATCGGACCTGAAAATATAGTGGCCCTAATATTATGTTCTCTGTGTCGCTCTTAAAGATATCCATTCTCAATTGTTCAAGCAATCTAAGCCTAGCGCGCAGCCTCCGAGTCTCCAACGGCTCCCAGCCTAATTCGCTTAACATCTGGGTTTTCAGAAGTTTTAATGGCGTCTTTATAGGGTGTCCACTGGACGCTGTCCAGCCAACCAGAGGAGAAAAATTCATGCATAGTTTCCGATTTTTCCAGGGAAATTTCATAAAATTCCAGTTTAATCTTACATCAATACTGCGATGGATAAGAATTTTAAAACACCCAAAATTTCTTCAACGCTTTTAAATTATATTATTTTTATTTATTTACAAGGAGGAATAGGTTAGTCAACACACATGGTACGTAAAATTTAAACTTGTTCAATGCAAACCAAGAAGCTGGTTGGAACTCCTAAGTAGATGTTGACGTCACCTGGAATTCTATTACTCGTGTTTTTTTTTATCTTACTTGAGTCAAGAGTGCTAGAGACTTCGATCCTGTAGTCTTGTCTGACACTCAACGTCTCGATGCGGCTGTAAAAGTTCTACTAAGCTGCCGAAAGCACTTACTATTACGACTAACACATTTCAGTCCAGAAAATGGGCGTTGAACTGACAGAGTTTTATGTGGAATGAATTTTTAAAAAAAGATTTCGAAATCCCAAGATGTAGCAAAAATTCATGAATAATGTATGCATAATACCAAGGGCTGAAAATATACGTACAATTCCCGATTTTCCCGGTCGCTGGACACCCTGATTTTGCGCCGTGAAAGACCCGCGGGGCCCCGAATTTACACCTGAAAGTTGATTTTCACTATTGAGCATCAAGATGGGAATATGGGGGGGATTAGCCCTTATTTCCCTCACCTGAAGCAAAAAATTACACTGGTAGAGTGTACTCCGCACTTCAAGGTTTCCCAGCACAACGGTAGGTCGGAAAAAAGTTTACTTCCACTCCACCCGCACCCGAGATTTCTGGTCCTAGTACGCCACTGGAAAGATATACGCAAATTTTTCGCACATTAATCAACTCACGGATTTCAAGGAACAGAAGCGCAGAGCCTCCTGGAATAAATACTAGACACTGCATTACAGGAATTGGAGTAGATCGAAGCAGGATAAATTTAAATCTCCACAGATAATCGAGCTAGGATTCTGACGTGAGCAGTGGAGTAGCTAGCGGGGAGGGGTCCGGACCCCCCCCCCCCGAAATATAAAAACAATCATTTTCCTTCATAATATAAAACAAATTATTGAAAAATCATGAATTTAAAAAATGTATCTATAATAAATGAAGTTTTTTCGATTATGAAAAGTGTTAAAATTAGTTAAAAACCCATTACTTAGTACCCTGTTTTTAAAAAACTTCCCCCCCCTGGTTTAGGACCTCCTCCCTCCCTCCCCCCCCCCCTAAATTCCTGGCTACGCCACTGATTCTGAGGTTTCAAAGACTTACTGAGATGTCACTGCTACGAACAAAACACTAGTATCGAAAGAAAAAATAAATATGCTGTATTGCGCGGGAAACCAGGCTTCTATAAACAAATGGTAATACTTCAGCAAGTAAACAATGATTCGACGGTGATAAAAAAGATAATGTATGGATATATTTTTTTTTAATTCCAAGGGGTGCGAGTACCCGAGATGCAAACGGTAGCTTATTAAATACTTATTGGTTACGTCTCATTGATAATTTTTCTGTTCTTGTGGGGTGCCGAGGCGTACTATTTATCGAGATAAAAATGGATATTCAATCAAACATAAGACGATAGAGAAGTTGTTCCTGAAAGTACATTATTGGAATTAGGGTTTAGATTTTTTCCCCATTTATCTCCCAGCTGCTTAGGAAAAAGTGACCCCCCCTCCCCTAATACCAATGACATTATTGATTAACCTCGTATATGATATACAATTGGAATTAATAAGAATCGGCTAAACCGTCACCTGCATCACATTCATTCCTGCGTTCGAAAGGGTTTTTTCATCAACCACACACGATTATACCTTTGAATAACTTAGGCGCCCATTATGTTCCCTCCCTTCCATTGCCAAAATCAATAAGCATACGATCATAATTAAGAGAAAATCCTATTCCTGCTCCTGTATCAATGAGAAATCCTCCAAGTGAAATAATAAAAAAATGAAGAGAAGTAGAAGTGGATTGAAAACAATTTTTTTAGTGAGACAGGCACGAGAAAGGTTAAATTACACGTCAACGTCTTTCTCATTTTTTATGAAGACTTGAACAAGGGCAAACATTTTAAGTAGATAATGCTCATTAGGAGCTACAAATCTATAAGTATTTTTCTCAATCAACAGGAAGTACAACCGATGGTCTAAAAATAATATTTCACCTCAAGAATGTACAGCGATTACGAAAAGAAACGGAATTCAAGTGAACTACAAAATAACGAATGCGACACTAAAGGTAGGTGTGCCTTCGTATACTGTCAGATAAATATAAAATTCTGAAAAAACTGGCCAAGATCCTTATTTCCTGAGGATACCTTCCATTTCGTATCCAGAATCTTTTGATCGTCAACCAGAAAGGCGCCACACTGACTCAGAGTGAATTAAGTAAAATAGTGGACGAGCTAACACCTAAGAAATGTTGGAAACGTATTCAGTAGCTATAAAGTAAACAACAATCTAAATATACCAAACAATTATTGACGAATTTTCAGCTCATCAAAGTGAAAAGGACACGGAAAAGGACGACGTCTTGGAACGACGCATGGCATCTCGAGCGAAAACAAAAAACTGAGCTATAGATGGCAGTAATGTGTAGTGACGTAATGTTTCCTTAGGCAATATGCGAGTGAATGTTAAGTTAATGTAGGAATGTTGTATTAGGGATAGTTTGCTACCTCTTCTTAGGTTGAAATTTTAATTTATTGATTACTTAGGATGAAAACATTTCCTTCTAAGTAGCTATGTGTGCATTGTGATTAAGGATATGTTGTAACAAATTCCAGGTTAATTTAGACCCGACCAAAATTGGAGGCTGTCCAGGTAGGTAAGAATGAACAGATCTTCGCATATTGTGCGTAATTTAAGTATATACTGCATCCGATGTCTTGTTTTAGAATTTTATTTAGTTAATTATTGGTGTGTTGTTGTTTGTCCAATGCTATTCATATGTTCATGGTTGTCAGTGTTTATCTTACGGTGTGCTTGGCATAGATAACTGTACATGTAATGTTATACAGTTTTGGGAGTCTATGTTGTAATTATTTTACTTGCAGTGATCTGCTATCATGATCCTCAAAGTCTGCAAGTTCAGTATTCAGAGAAGTGAAGGAATCCTCTAATTTACGCAAAATTAGGTGATGTATTTGACTACTGTCTTAACATTGTGCATCAAAATAACATTGACCGCCTAACATTTGAAAATATGTGCCCATAAGTTTGTGAGTTTTGTCATGAAGTTTTCATGACAGCGGAACTGTCGTATAGAAGAGCATTATTTATGATGCTGACATTCTTGTGTTCCTATATCTAAAAGTTTTTTTCGAATACACATTTACAAATTGCACAGCGAACTTAAGCAGAGGTGAAAGCCTGATATAGTATTTTAGCATCCTAATTATGAGTGGTAGTTCCAGAAAATGGGCGTGCGAGTATTGTACCTTTGAAAATTGGCCCTCATCGTTGAAATGTACAATGTGTCGAGCGTCAAAACCACCTACATTAATAGCAGAAGCTATTTGTCATCAAGATATTTACCAATTACAAGGTGGCAGTGCTCCCCCTTTATTAGATAGTCCTTCCCCAAATGACAACCCGACCTCATCTGAGGAACGTTCTAATGGGAAATGGTCATGTAGCACATGTACATACCTTAATTGGCCAAGTGCTGTCAATTGCTCCGAGTGCTTAGTTCCTCGTAGGAAGAATACTTCATCTTCTAATATCTTGCCTAAGTCTAGCAACACATCGTTGTCAGAGGCTACTCCGCTGAGTCTCCATGAGCACCTGAATTCCCTTTATGAAAATATTGAATCTCGCCCCTCGGAACGAAGTTCTCCCCAAGCATCATCGCCGACTCCCCCTCCTCCACCACCGCCCACACCTTCAGCTGGTTCCCCGAAGGAGGAGAACTACAGTAGGTTCGCCTCTGATAGGGACAGCCAGAAGATCTCTGACCACGATGAACCCCTTGCAGTTAAGGAGAGCAGAACAGAAAGGCCAAGGAGGCCACCCATCGCTGCTGGCAGCTGTCAGGCATCTGCCAGTGGTAGTTCAACTTCCATCGAGGCAGCTGCACCATCATCTTGTCACAAATGGCCCTGTAGAGACTGCACGTATGAAAACTGGCCGAAAGCGACCCGCTGTGTGATGTGTGGGTCTCCGAGACCATCTCTGAAGGCCATTCAGGATATGAGTAGTGTCTTGGATGCAACCCCCAGTGATTCTGGTATCAACTCAACTGGAGGAGGTGGCAGTAGGAGTGGTAGGTCTGTGTCAGGTTGCCTCATGAACAACAACAACAATAACTACGCCCGATCCAGGGTTGACCCATCTCTCGATGCTGCCCCCTTGATCATTGCCCCTGACCAGCAGTCCGGGACCATTGGAGGCGTGGGCTGGAGTGGAGGCGGAGGAAGTGTGCAGTCACCAAACAACTGCGAGTACGAGAGGCGACTGAGGCAATTGAGGCAGCGAAAGCGGGAGGCCGACTGGCTGTGGCTGAATGCTTGTTTGGGTGTCGTTGAAGGGGATCCTCATCCCGTGGAGGCGTACATCTCTTCTGGAGGCAATCCCGCCAGACAGCTTACCTCCAACGAGGTGACACTCCTAAACCGCCCTTCAGCTTTTGATGCTGGTCACACGTTGGTTCACTTGGCAATCAGGTCAGTGCTATCTTTGTATTTCTACATATCGACGGATAAATTCTAACAATACGTATCTCAAAAATAGTTACTTTTCAGGAGACCAAATTATTAATTTCTTTTACTTGCAGACTGAAATTAAAAACCAAAAGTTCATAAAACTGAAAAAGAAGCATTCATTTGCAAATAAAGAGTTGTTCTTTGCTTGTATTTTATTTTTTTAATGTTATTACACTTTATATAAGATACCGGACTCAAACCGGCCAAATTTTAGGTACGTGTTGTTAGAACTTAGCCACCGATACATCACATATTCACTCATTTACGTATCACAGCCAATGTACAGTTTTAACCTCATAAACATGGAAGGCTGTTATACTAGCTCTTGTTAAATGTGTGGAAACTATCATGGGCTGCTTTATCTGTCAAACATTGGTATTAATTAAATTGTAAATTTTTCTTAATATAAAATTCATATTTATTTTCAATGATTCATCCATGATTTTCAAAATCAAAAATGTCTTGCCATTGCAAATAAATCTAGAGTTATTAATTGAAATGAATTTCTTGAAATGATTAAAAATTTTAATCTTTCAAACTTCTTGAAAGCAGTCTTTGCTTACCCCAGTCAACATGGAATGGCAGTAAAAGGATTATTTAGACTTAACCACTTAGAGAACTAAATCAGAAGTCATGCCAAAAAATGGGTTAAAGATTCTGAGAATTCTGTTCCATGACAGTGGCGTATTGACCATGGCAACTCACACAAATACTGTAAAATAGTGGTTAATGCCTTGGGAATAGTATTATTGGCCTTAAATTTTCATAACATTCATTAATATTAGTTCTATTTACTTTCATGTAGCTCGTCAATGCCAACTTCATTCACTTCCATTGGTCCCTAACATTTTAAAGATAAAACCTCAATGGGGTAATTAGAAAGAGTTGTCGTTATTGCCATTGAAAGAGTTCAATTGAATGTCTAGAATATCAGTTAGAAATTTCCAGTAGCCATTTTACGTCCCCAGTATCAAAATGTTCACCAAATGACTTTATGAATCCAATGAAAACCCAGTTCTTAACGTGCTCTCTTCAACAAAAAATACACCTGGCATACTTGTGTAAGTGTCTCAATTTTATGTTGGAATGTTAATTTGTAGTCAATATATTGTGAACCACGTTTCTGTAGAACTTTTTTGGCTGAAATATTTTGATTACAGAAATAAATAATTAAGTCAACGGTAAGGTAAGAAGTTCACTGTTTGAAAGAAAAGAGACCAATTTTAGAAATTGGCAGTTAGGGTTTTTATTATTATTATTAGGTAGTAGTTGGTTAAAATATGCTTTTTTGTGACATGGTATATAATTAGGAATGAATACTTTTCTGCTTTTTTTACCTTAAAAATTCACATATGAAAATCATCAATTGCGATCTCGTATTTACTATTGTAAAGTCGTGTGTATACTAACACTGTGGAAGAATCCCTCATATGTGGGGAAAGCCAACTTTAATTCAAGTGATTTATAAGTACTGTAATGTCAATAACCCAAGGTAATGAAAGGTGAAGCTCCCATTAGGTAATGAATTGAAAAAAATGGACAATCCATTCACTATCGTTTTCCTTGTATTTTTTACCTTTGCTGTGCTTTTCTGCACCTTTTGCACCAATCATTTTGAAATTCTCATTGTTTTCATTGGCTCTAAATTTAAGTTAGATGAAGAAATAGAGCTATGTTGTTTGTGTGGGTTTTGTGCAAGCATTATGAATTTGCTAAAATAGCTGTTGTCAACAAAAGTTCGTGGAAATGAAGAGGGAATGATCCTAACGGGAGAATTGGGGAGTGTAGGAATGAGCTATGTATTAAGTGATGGGTGAATAATTCAAGGAATGAATATTATAGCGATAGTCGATCTCCATTCTTCCATTAAAGTAAATTGTGTTTTTTCTTTCTACATATTTTTATGTTCGCAGGAAACAATTTCTCATTGCAGAAAATGGATCTGGCGACCACAATGTTGAATTATACTGCACGAATGGGTGCTTCCTGTATAAGAACTAAAATCTAAGAAATAAGAGATAGAAAAAAAAAATTCTGTGATGAGTTGATTTTGTAAACCTCATGGTCTGGATATGAGTTTTGTGAAACTGTGGCAGTCATTCTGATGATGACACCCAGATTCTGACAGTGTGCCTATGATAAGTAGCGACACCGAAGTGATGCTTTGGCCATTCATAATGTAAACATGGCAAAAATCGTGCATTTGTTGTTTTCATTGATAAAAAAATACGGGTAGAAAACATTATGAGTTCATGGGAAGATCGTCCTCTTGCCATCATTTCAGCATGCTGCCTAACAGACCAGCGTAGGCTCTAGATCTTGGCTCTGCTCTTAGACAGTGCTAGACATCCCAGCTCATGGATCTTGTCTTCTCCCTCACTGAAATTTGGATTTAGGAAAAGAAAGGGCACAAGAGAAGCAATTTTAGCCCTTGGGATCCTGGTAGAGGAGAGAATGGAGAAAAACAGACTTTCATAGCATTTTTCAACTTAAAGAAGGCCTTTGATAATGTGGAATGGAATTCAATGCTTTAAATTATGTAAGAAATTGGAGTGAGAAGGCTTTGACAAATATGGAAAGGACAATGGTCAGAGATCAGCTGAAAATCAACAAAAAGGACTCTAAGATATTAGTATAAAGCAAAAGAGAGGAAGCTGGGGCAAACATTAAAGTTGGGAAACAAAAGCTGGTGGATGTGGAAGAGTTTTGTTACCTAGGGAACTGGATAATTATGTAACAATAAAAGAAATACTCAGTTGGAATAGCACAAGCAAAGGGAGCTTTCTAGAGAAGTAAGTATCTACTTGCTTCTGATAATACAAGAATAGAAAAGAGGAAAGCATTCATCAGATGCGACACTCCAATCCTAGACTTCTCTTAACCTCAACGTCCAAGCCTCCCTCCCACTATATATTGGGAGCGAGGGTTGGATGTTGACAGATTCAGAGAAGTCTAGAGCTGAAGTATTTGAAACGCGGTGCTACCGAAGAATGACGCAGAATAAAATGAATCATCTGAGTAAGTTTTGAGTTAGTGCTATGAAGTGGGTGAGAAAAGAGAAGTATTCTAAAAGTCTTTAGGAGAAGACAGGACAATTTACTTGGCCACATTATGAGGCGTGATGACCTGATGAAGACAATGATAGGTGGACGGGAAGGACAAGGGACGACCCAGAATGAATTACATAGGACAGGTTATTGAAGATGTAAAAGAGGAGAAAGACGTTGCTTAGAAAAGGCTAGCGGAAGAGAGAGTGGAATGGATTGCTGCGGCAAACCAATCTTAGGAATGTTGACTCATGATGACAATGACCTTGGCATATACTTTTGGGTACCACTATATCCAATTTACTTTCTATGTTAATGATTGGACCTTTGATGGTTAAGAGCCAAAAGTTTCATAGTAAGCAATTCTTGCTATATTTCATAGGCTGCATAATGAGCTTGTACTTTACCTTCAGTGTTGGTATTTCTACCAAGAACAGCAGTACCAACCATTGGTCGGTGTACCATAGGAGGTCTGCAAGAGCTTTGGGTTGATCCATTCGAGTTCTAGGGTGATTGGCTGGACTAATATAAAGCTGACAGTAAATAGGATTCTTAAAGGTGATATATGTTGAACAATATGGTATAAAAGTGAGTCTTACCCTGCCTTTAGTTTTAAAAACTGCTTTACTTATTCACCTTTATGTTTGGCTTTGGACACAGTCTTTGTAGGGCTTACAGCTGTATGAGGATAGGATGGGGTGGCCTTTACATGGTCTAATTCCTGGCTTAGTGGTCCTTCAGACTTATATGCATTGGGAATCTCTGCTCAAGATGAACCAGGCTTTGAAAATTTGTCCATCTTTCCCTTTCTCTCGCTGAGTTCTCTAAAAATCTAATTCACTCCTTTATTTTGATCTGTATACTCTGTGAACTTAAGATGCCGTATTCATACACTACGTGGGAAAGCATTGGGAAGATGCTTCATTTATTTATGAAAGAGCATACTGTAAAGTGGAAAAAAGTTGGTAACTTGTCATTAATTTTTTCTCAAGCAAATTGATATCATTTACTCTAATTGGATGCACTCTCTCTCCATACCATTTCATACGGATTTAATTCACTTCTTTTTTTAACGTGAATGGAAATATTTACACAAAGCCGGACACTTTGGAAATTTATAAGCGTTGGAAAAATACTTACCTAAAGACTGCCATCAATATGTGTCTTTTATCGCTCATGATGAATCGCATCAGCCAAAACTAATGGTCTATGAACTAGTAATTGGCTCATTTGTTTGACGAGGGGCAACCGCTTCAGGGGAAACACTTTCCTCATGCTCAAAAATCTTCTATCACAATCGCCTTTAGGTTCGCATCATTTTAGAATTAAGCTACTCCTTTACTGTAAGTGACAAGGAGTGGCTCCATATAAAGCAACATTAGTGTCAACAATACTGGCATATCTAGATTATATGCTCCTATGGTTTCCCTTGTGTGTTAGTCAGATAGGAGACCATATAGTGCTGCTCCCTAAAAAGTTTACTGAAGACTGGCCATCTCCTTCACCTTCCTGGTTATATCATTGGTCCACAGGCATCTGCCGCGTAAGGAGCTCCAAGTGCCAGGGATGGTTAACTGTCAGTGATTCCCCTCTTCCATTCATAATTCATACATTTCATGAGTAGGAAACGATTAGTTAAGTCATGACTAAGCGTGGGGGTAGCACAAAACGATTAGTGTGAGGGAGCCACAGGTGGTGGGTCCCATTCCACTGGAATATCTTCTATTTTAATTGAGCATGTCCATTCCCTCTGAGCATGTCCCTCTGGCATAAAATTTCCGGTAGTGGATGAGATAACTAAAGGTTGCATATCCAAATCCCATCTAGATACCTTTGTAGTGCTTGCAGGAAAATTTTTGCCAGCTATGAGGCTTGAACTCAGGCCTCCCACTTGCAAGACGAGCGTGGAACCATTATGCCAATGCTATGTAATGGTGTGTTGTAGTGGACATATGTTCATTTTACGTAAGATCTGCCAAGCATTACTTCCTGCTCATCATCATCGTAGTTATTACATGTCTTACGATAAGGAAGCCACACATTGTCCCTTCCAGGTGGTGTCACCACTTATTATTATCAAATTGACCATACAGTGTATAAATGTTAAATGAAATAGATGGAAGCAGTGGAAAAAGTTACTGCTGTAACAGTGCAAGTACTATTGAAATTAGCATATATGTTTTGGTAATGGATAGCTTATTTCTATTTTGTAATAATTTTTTAATTTTTTTTATTAAGGTTTCATCGAGAAGATCTCCTGGCCACTCTTTTATCCCAGATAGAAGGTGGTGGGCCTGGAGTCAAACGTGTTCCATCTTATGTAGCTCCCGATCTGGCTGCTGACATCCACCGTCATGTATCTTCCATCATCCGCCAAAGAAAGGGTTCTTCATTTCCTTGCCATTATCTCACAGAAATTGCAACTTTTGCTCTGCCTGCAGGTAAGATTACTGTTAGCAACATGCCCCATATTATAATTTTACAATTTGCTTTGCAAATCATGATAGCATCGTCTCGCATTTGAGCAAGAATAAATTAAAATTTAACTCAGGAAACTCATTTTGCTCTATTTCTCCAAATATATGTAATACTTCTGAATAAAGTGTCCCCTAGTTTATAGGCTTCATTTGTGGATAAAGTTTATAAATGACGGAGCTAATTCTGGGCCTTATAAACTCTCCCATTGATGATTCTGAAAGTTTTCAGATATCTTACTTGAAGACAGACTTAGAAGTGAGAACAGACTGAGGTCTTACAAGAGCTTGTGAATATTTAATTACAACTTACAAGTACATATCTTAAAAGAACCCGTTGGTGGCACCTACTTTGAGTGATGCTGCGAGAAATGCCAAGGGTATTTAAATAAAATTAACACCTCTGGAAAATTTCTTTGCTCTCATTTTTGATAAATGAACATGCTGTTTTTATTTACTTTTGCAATTTTATTTGTTAACTGTAAAATTTAGCTTGATGTTTTATTGAAAGTTCATTAGCTGCATTGTTAATAATTTTAACGTGTTCCCTACATCAATGCCGGCATATAGGTTTGTGGCACTGTTTCTGTTGATAACATTCTGTTTCAGCTTTACAAAGTTGCTTCTGGCCAGATGATGATACGCTGTATCGAAACCGGTCGCAAATATATTTTATTTTGTGAAACAGCTAAGTCTTTTCTTAACCTTTGTGCATCATGAAGGAGTTTCACCATGTTACGCCAACCACCATCGCATTTACAAAGTTGCAGTTGGTAGCGGTAGTTACATTCTTGTTTTAGGGTAGCATTCTATCTATGATAGCACTGTACGAGGAAAGTAGGAGTGTCATTGCAGTCACGGGAATGTCAAACTTTATGATACCGACTGCAACAGCCTCAGTATCTGTGTTTGTATCACTGTAAGTGATATATCATTCAATCCTTAGCGTAGGATTTGTACGAGAGGGTTTTAGGGGTTGTAAACCCCCTTCTACCCACCCCTGCTGATGGAAAGTTATTCCATGGCTCAGAACACCTTCAAAACATCATTTTTAAGATGCATTAACTATATTTATAAAAGAGGATGTCTGTATGTCTGTCTGCCATGCATTTGCATATGCATCTGCAGTGCTACTTCTGGTTGTGTCCGATGCATGCTTTGTGGTGTTTATTTCTCATTACTGTTTGTTACCTCACCTCATACAACTATGTACTGTGGTTTGTCTGGTAGGCACACTTTTTGACGGAAAACGTAATTCAAAGGATTCTACTCTTAACTATTAATACACTTGGTGCAAACCTCTTTGCTGAGGTATGCATTTACGTGATGTTTTGATCTGCACACAAATGGACACACAAAATGCTCAATTTTTTGGAGTAGGGTATAAACTGATCCCATGCATGTTATATTAGGCATTTTTTTTTCATTGTTTGCTGTTACTTACCGTATTTCTCTGAATATAGTCCCCCCTGTAATTTTGAGGCTTCAGTTTCGGGAAAAGTTAAAAAAAAGGGGTTGGATTTTGTCCCTCCCTTTACTTTTACCTTGGGCATTTTTGGAAAAAAAGGGGGGACTATATTCAGACATATATGGTATGTATACCGTCATCATACCTCTTTTGTTCTTTTACCTGAAAATCCTGCCGTGTGACCATGAATTCCAAGTTTTCTACTTCTCTGGGTACTACCTTTCCGAGTAACGCTGGGTGGCCAGCTAGTTCTTTTATATTTTTCAAAATCCTGTCAGCTTACATGGAGGTTTTTCCATACTCTTCAATCCCCTGGGGGAAGTCACTCCCTCACCTCCTGCAGATGCAACTAGGTATGCCTTTAAATACTAGTCTCTGCCTTTTCTAATATTGGTGAATTTTTTTTTGAATTTCCAGAAGTGGAAGACCTTCCTCCTGCAGTACAGGAGCAACTGTTAGAGGAGCTGCTAGACAGGGATGCCCAAGCTCAGCTTGAGGAAGGCGATCCCCCTGCTTTGAACTGGTCGCTGGAAGTGACCGTTAGGTTAGGATCCCGACTGCATGCCCTATGGAATCGCTCTGCTGGGGACTGTCTACTTGACTCAGCCATGCAAGCAACATGGGGAGTGTTTGACCGGGATAATGCACTTCGCCGAGCTTTGTCTGAAAGCCTTCATCAAGGAGGCCATCTGTAAGTTTTTATTCCTACTACTTGTAGAAGGTGGTCACTCATCTGAGGTGCCTAGAAAGTTAGGAAATTTCCATTTGTGAGGAAAATCATGGAATGTCTGGGAAATTGAATTACAAATTTGAAAGAAGGGTCTTAGTCAAATGATGGTATTCCCTTATCTTTTTATGAACATAAAGGCATATTTTCGGTATTTGACTTCCTATTAGGATGGTTTCCTGTTATTTTTTCATTGCCTTAATCGAAAGATTATTACTCCTGGAATACATATTCCTCGCTTTTAGATTTGTAAATGACGATATCTAATTTTCGCGCTTAAATGAAAAGTGAAAAAGCACGCGAAAACGCGACAAATTAGTATGAATGCTGGGAAAAGCCCGTGTGACGTCTGGCTGCTGCTGTGTGAGGCTATGAACACCGCTACAATGCAGGCTACTTGCTGCCGAGCATGGCGGTAGCATAGAGTACCCTGCTTGCAGGTAGCGCTTAGCTTAAATAAGGATTATTAATACCCTATCAAATGAGAAATGTTTCCCTGAGCTCTGTGCCTCAAGCATGCATTGGTAATGTCAGATGATGTAAAACTCCTATCTACTCATTTAGAATCTAGGTCCCTGTGACGTCACGTGGAGTGGCATCGCATGGGTGTCAATCTGACCTTTTTCAAATGAGGTTAAAATTGACCATTAATGTTCGTCTAAACTTGGATTGCTAAAACCAAATAATTTGTATATACTCTACACTATACGTTACACGTACAATACACGTACAACACGTACAACTACAATATACGTTACACTACTCGTAGTAACGAATCGCAATCAATGCCTTTCGTTTTCTTAGATTAGGAAACTACCCTATTCCCATCATTTCATTCAGACTGAGTTGAGTTGATATATATATTTTTATATTCTAATTTTATTATTTATGTACAAATAAAGATCACTTCTGTTCTTCTGGTCGTATTTTGTCTTTCCTCATCATATATCACTCATTAGAAAGCTATGCCGTCCTCATGAAATAGTTAGGATACCTATGAACCTTATTGGCTTTACCTTAGATAAGATTTTATTCCAAATATTTGAAAGTAGTCCAGAAAATTCATAGAATTTCACCTTATTATTTGAGTGGCCACCTGGTCCTGTTAATTTTCCTTTATTGCTGTGTGTTTGAAATTGCTCAAATCCTTGATCTTTTGACTTTTGCAGTTTCTATCCCAGATGGAAGGAATATGAGTCGGTGCAAGCAAGGTTGTTGGAGTTTAGCCTAGAAGAGTGCCAATGGGAGGAAGATTGGGCTGGTCTCTTATCTCTGGCTGCCCAGCCTGGCTCCTCTTTGGAGCAGTTGCACGTGTTTGCATTGGCTCATGTACTTCGACGACCCATAATAGTTTACGGGGTGAAGTATGTGAGAAGTTTTCGTGGCGAGGCTCTTGGTTATGCACGATTTGAAGGTGGGTGCTCTGTGATTGCCGAAGTTTTTGAAGTGGGGTTAATAGAATTATGACTCATTTGTTCATTATATTTAATTTTAAGACAGTTTCGAACACTATGTTATTCTTTTGTTTAGGAACTTATATTACCATTTAGAAACCATTAGCATAGCATTGTGGTCTAGATCTTGAGCACAAACATTTTTGCCGTGATCTACTTTTTTATGTCAAAATATGTTAAGCCCCACACATTATGTTGTTGTATTACTCCTTAGCTTTTCAAGTTAGGGCCTAGTCATGTAAATTATATTTTTTGATTGCCTCAAAGGAGGTTTATTATTGCATTTATTAATGTAATAATCATGAATGTATAAGCTTTCAAAATAGTGATTTAAGATAGCTGAAAATTCTTTTGGAGCCATTGGCTCAATATGAGGTTTATACTCTAAAAATCGTATCATGGTGAATCTCCCTTTGTTGAAATAATTGTTACAAGGGCTGTCCAGAAAGTTGCAGATGTTTTGTCATGGTGCAGCAGTGGGCGGGACTAGTGCCACTATATTGGTGTCAGAGTGTTCCTACACTATAAGCAACCAGCTGCGGTATCTAGCTCATCGAGCCTATTGTACTTTGTATGCAGTGGAGTGTTAAAATGAGCACTACAATTTAAAATCCCACCAGTTTACAAGTTTGAGCTATGAAAAGATTTTTTGCTGGTGAAAAATCACAAATTCAAATTAATTGCCTGATTTTCGACGCATACAGTCAAGGAATAATCACTAAGAAAATTGACATGCGCGACGCAAAACAATCATCGGGTAAAACTCGGCAAGAAAAGTTTGTTTCTCCACGTCAACGCACATCCACACATGGCCAATTGAACCCAGGAGCTCTTGGATGGTTTTCGATGGTGAGTTTTCAATAACCCCTTCTACAGCTTGGATTTGGCACTGAGGGACTGCTGGGACTACCACCTTTTCCCATAGATGAAGACAGTGCTCACTACACAACGATTCGACACTGATGCTGAACTGCATGCCGGTGTACCTAAACCAGTGATTGAACTCGCAGGTGGCAGGTTTCTACAGAGAGGGTGTTGAAAAGGTTGTACCACGTCATGATAAATGCCTTAATTTACATGGCTGTTATGGATAAAACTAGCCAAAGAGTTAAGCTTCAAAATGTACGTGATAAAAATTGTCATTTTCACTTTGTTTCATTTTAATGTCAAAACGTCTGCTACTTTCTAGACAGCCTTCGTAATTAAGCCCTTAACTTTTTGCTCTTTAGAGCCATACTTTAATCGAAAATTTAAATCATAAGAATTGACTTTTCATTGTGTATAGTGCAGCAAAAGTAGTAAATATATGCAGTGAAAATATCTAGGTAGGGAAATATGATGATAGTCAACAGCTTGTCGAAATAAATAAGAGGAGATACTAATTGGCTTTAGACAATATGTCCAATGACAGGAGATGCCTCTGTTTGTTTAGCCCTTTGTGCCATAACACTTGTTCTTGGTGTAGATGATTGCTTAATTCAATGGAAAAGTAGGTTTTGGTGTTATATTTTACATTTCAGCATGCATTTGAATTTCATTTCTTTGGACATAGCATCCTTTCATTCGACCAGAGGCAGAATGAACCCAAATTTTGCTTTTAAAGGAAAACATTATCTTATATTAGTGCAAAATTAGTATTAATATAATCCAGTGTGATCTAAGGGTTTAATTTTAACCGACATTTTGCTTTTGAAGGAAAACATCATCTTAGATTAGAGCAAAATTTGTAATTATATAATCCCTGTGTCATCTGAGGTACTTTTCATTCATAGTCACAAATTTTTTTTTTGTAATGCCAGGCGTGTACTTGCCTCTGCTGTGGGACCCAGGATTCTGCTGGAAGTCGCCCGTAGCTCTAGGTTACACCAGGGGTCACTTTTCTGCTCTTGTGGCCACTGAGCCTTATTCTGCAGCTCAGCTAGGAATGGGTCTTGGCCTCGGAGTGGGTGCTGTTGGTGCTGAAGAAGAAGATCTGCAAATGGCATTCCTTCCACTGATGACTCAAGATCACAGTCTTCTTCCAGTACACTTTCTTACGCAGGCGGAGGTAATGTTTCATTTTGCCATTTTTGTATTACAGTTTTGCCTTAAAATTTTACCTGGCTGCAATTCTATTGCAATACTCTTACGAGAGCTTTTAAACAAAATTGTTCGTGAGTAGGACAAGCATCATAGAGCAACGGCGTATGCGATGAGAGGATCGGAACTCTTTCTCCCCACTCTTATGGGATGTTGCATTCATGAAAGCATTGATTTAAAATTGCTGATTCAGATTCAATTTCTTCGACGAATTTGGATCCGGAGTTAAAGGTGCAGGGCATTATCTGTGGATAGTGGGTTCGGGGGTCCCAGGGCGGGCCCCGCGAGGATACAACTCGAGGACCGGGAACCAAGTCTGAGACTTATACGCCCGTGCCTCTCGAGAGGGGAAGGACAGACAGGAAAAAAGGATTGGAGGCATCGCCGCGATGAGAGCCCGACGACACCTCCAGGGAAAGGACGGGGAAGGAAGGGAAGGGATGAGGATTCCCGCACCGTCACAAGGCGGGCGGGCCCTACTATAAGCGAAACCAAGCATACGCAATTAATATACTAACGACCTTGGAGGATTATTCTATGAGGAAGAATAATCCAACGATCAAATCGTTAGATATTATCTGTGGATATTTGGATCCGAGGTATCCGATTCTACCATCCCTAGTAAGTATCAAAAGGTTAAGATTACGAGTGAATACCTACATATCTCCGAGCGATATGCATATCGTACAAATTTAGCTGAAAAAATGCCGCGTAAATTTTTAGTATTGAAAGAGGAAATTTTGATAACTGTTGAAAGTCCAGTCTGCAACACTGCGTGATGTGATGAAACAATTGCCACAAAAATTTTTTTCTTTGGCGTCGATGCTCAAAATAGGGGTTCGTCTCTTACACGTGTGCGGCTCTTACATGTACTTATAAGGTATAGCATTTACATTAGTCGAATGTGTAAACAAAGATTATGTCTACTGCTTAGCCCTAAAAGGTTACTAAGAGAAAGCTTTAGTCCCATTCTAAGTATGATGACATTCATCAAAATGCAATTAAAAACTATCTTCTTTGTTGCCTTTTCGACGGTGATCAAGTATGATATTGGAGAAATATCGGCATGTTACAAATTTTCCCATTTATAAGTTTGTCTTTCCACGTTAGACACCAGTTTTCACATGTTAAATCTGTTTCATTTCATGAAAAATCTTTTTTCATGAAATTTAATTCCAGTGGAAGCCCCTTATAACGAGTACGGGATATAGCGACAAGCTCGAATTAGCGACAGCTACCCGAGGAACCATTTTAAACCCTATGATTTAAATGTAAAATAAATTCGTATTAGCGATAATGGCTCGATTCCTCTCTTGCGCCATTCGTAATTACGACAGGTTGACTTTTTGACCACGTGCCACATCTCAGGAATTCAATGCTTTTAAAACTGCATTTTTTCCGCCAACGTCGACGTCCACATGTTCCGTATTCTCCTATTCTTCTTTCAATAATAAATTTCTCGAGTACACATTTCATTGCTCTTTTGTCATTTCCCTCCTGCGCCTCCGCAGTGAGATTAAAAATTATTCCGCCCCTCTGCTTGCACCATGGCTGGTAAACGCAAGTCCTTGGATTTAAAGACCAAAATGAGAATTATTGCAGATTGTGAAAGTGAAGTGTTCAAAGAGTGAAAAAGCGAGGCGATTTGGAATTAATACATCGACATTGTTCACTATTTTAAAGAAAAAAGAACAAATTCGTTCGGCAGTGCTTAAAGAAGGGCGTCCAAGCACCCAAAAACACCTGCGGCCCGGAGAGCATCCGCAGCTAGAAACTGCTCTTTTCTCGTGGTTTTGCCAGCAAAGAGCCGCAGGGATTCCTATCATCAGCCCAATGATGAAGGCTAAAGCTGAGTATTTGTGTGAGAGGCTTGGTGAAGACAATTTTAAGTGCTCGGATGGATGGTTTGCACAATTTAAAAATAGGAAGGGGATATCCCTTCACAAACTATCCGGTGAATCATCAAGTGTTGATGTTAATGCTGTGGAAGGCTGGGCTCCGGTCCTTAAAGACTATTTGGACAATTACAGCCCCTGTGATATTTACAACGCGGATGAGACGGGCATATATTTTTAACCTTCTCCCGGACAAAACTCTCGCCACTCGAACGGACCCCTGCAAAGGAGGGAAGAAAAGTAAAGACCGCGTAACTGTTCTTTTATGCGCCAATATGGATGGTTCGGATAAGTTAAAACCGTTCGTGGTGGGGAAATCCGCCCATCCCCTATGTTTTAAGGGAGTTAAAACTCTCCCTTGCACTTACGAAGCTAATAAAAATGCTTGGATGACGGCTGCTATCTTCGCGCAGTGGTTATGAGCGTTTGATGCCAGGATTGGTGAAAGGAATAAAAAAGTACTATTATTCATTGACAATTGCCCAGCCCACCCACCAATAGAACTAAGAAACGTTAAAATTGTGTTATTGCCGCCTAACACTATGAGCGTTTTTCAGTTCCAGTCAGCATTCCTATCAAAAAGTGTGCGCTACTCCCGCTAGAGGTCTCTACATCCGCTGCTATTGCGTCTGATTGCGTGAATCTCTACGAAACATAAATATTGCTAATAGACAAACAAAGAGTGGGCTTCATTTATCATTTGTCCTTCTATTTATTTGAAACAGTTTTTCACCCTTTCCACCGAAGATAATTGATATGACTAATATGCTTTTAGATGCCGTAATGCTGTTCGGTTTCATGATTCCAATAGCATTTGAGTCGGCTGATTTGAAACACGATAGTAAACCATTCATACAGGCAGACTTGAAGCATAAGAAGATTACTTCCACCTTCATTCCGCCATTAACCTGAAAAAGATAGAATTGCAATGCTCATGTGGAACCCTAAAATTTTATCACGCTCCTTTCGTCACCCAATTGCAGCAGTCACCCATCATTTTCATTACTACTCGGAAAGATAGAAGGTATGAATTTTTGAACAGATTCCGAAGTTTTAGCATTTAATAGTCTGATGCATAGCCATAACTGGTAGTTATGACATGTATATTTGGAGCATCCAAGAAATAAGGATAATAACAGCTCATAATGCACAGTTAAGTACGAGTAAGTCTGAAGCTGGGACTTTTAAAATAGACTTCTTAATGCCTCGGCTTATAGCATCCTGCATAATTACATATGATTTGATCATAGATTGCATGTGAATATGATCATTAGTGAATTTAATGTTCAAAATAATGATTTAAAACGGCTATCATGCTGCAATTTTCGCCTCTCAGCAGAAACAGCCGTGGTGACGCCTGATGAGTGATTTTTTTGTGACGATGTGATTGCATTCGGTAACAACGACAACTCACTATAGCGACAGATTTCTCTGTTCCCAACAGCTGTCGTTATAAGGGGCTTCCACTGTACTATTTTTTATGAAGTGTTCCCACTTCCATTCACACAAACATTTTCCCTTGTATTTCATTTCATTACTTCATTTTTCCTTGATTTCAAGGTTCAGGGTTGTGATTTTTTTAGTGAATTTGTGATAGAATAGCATTCAAACATCAAATCCTAACTGTCTCATCTCATCCTGTGCTATAATATTTAGCCTGTTGCACTTGTAACCCACTTGACAGGTATAATTAATATGAATTTCAGCATATCAACCAATCTTCTTACAGTTCCCCTGATGGTAGAAACAACCATAAATTTAATTCTAAAAAATGTCCACTTTTCTAAACCACATTATTTAAACAAAATATTTTACCTATCAGCTCTTAAATTAATTATTTGAAAATGGAAAGCAACGAAGTCTCCTTATCATTTTTGTGTATTAATTTCCACAAAGTTGAGCCGAAAACCATTGAATGTATTAATTATTTGAGCAATGAACCAGTCCCAAGATGTTTCCGAATAAGTAGTCCAATAAGTAGTCATGATTTTTTATTAAAATCCACCATTTTACTAATTGTAAAACCAATTTTTTTTGTGCGAGCTGAGGGTACAGAAGTGTAACAGAGTACATATACATTTTTAGACATCAGAACATGTAAACGTAATGATTGTTTTTAGAAAAGACAAAAATTGGATTAGACTTACTCGATAAAACTTAAATGTTTATCATACAAATTCAAAAATTACAGGAAACAGAGAACAGGTTGTCAAAACATAAATTTTTGTATGATGAATTCTTATTGCATGATTTCTAAATATGCATCAATACCAATAAATCAAATCGTTAAATGTGACAAAAAACTTAATTAGATTGATTGAATGGCTTATCTTATGCTGTGTATTACTGTCCTATCTTGACTAAATTATTCTTTCTTTTCTTAACACCATGGTCATGAAAGGTCACTAAAATTGAGAGTGACCCATAAAAATTATGGTGTTTTATATTGATTTTGGAGTGGCATCAAATTTTAGCTGGAGTTATACCATCTCTTAGTTCTTTTGTTGTTGTGCAAAATAGGACTTGCAAGAAAGCTAATATCTGAGATTGAATTACAAACTGTATAGTAAGATAGCTGCATACACATTAGCCTATCACGCCTTTTCCAGGTATTAAATGTTTTTTTATCCTATAAATGATTTCCCTCTAGAATAGTGTCGCAGTTAGTTGTGGAATAGCACCGGAAGTCAACCAAATTCTGGAAGTGGTTACATATCTAATGTCATCCGATGCAGTTGCGTACCTGTATTTATATTTTCTTGTGTCTAAGAAATATAATTTTTCATATGAGGAAATACAGAGGCAAAAATCAAGGTGTAGGCAAATGTTGACATGGGTCTCTTAATGTATACTGTCTGAAAATTTCGTGATGATAACATGAATTTTAAGCAAGTATTTTATTGTGAAAAACAACCGGTCGAGTGAGGGTGATGCATCCTCTTTAGTTCTTTACTCATTGTTGCTTGTTCATTTTGTTTTTTGTATTAACTTTAAAATGAATGGCATATTCATTAATTTTGTTTCATCTGGTCTCTCCGAATAGATGGGCAGGGAAGAGTCAATTCTGAGGCAGTGGTTGGATGTGTGTGTTACTGAAGGTGGCACCCTTGTGGCTCAGCAACGGCTTCACAAGCAACCCCTCTTAGTTGCCCAAATGGTTGAAGAGTGGCTCAATCATTATCGAAGGCTTGCGTGAGTATTGGTGCTTTAAAATTATTGACTGCATTGTCAGCTTCTGAAGTTGATGCGTACCTGTAATGCTTGTTCAGGTTGCAGGGAACTTAAAAAGACTTCATTCTAGTAATGGTCTATTGTTGATGAAAGTTTTAATTGTTCTTCATTGATAAAATATTTGGAGGGTTACCATCCAAAGGCTGTAAAAAAATAGTTTTTCATATAGTGCATATACAAGGCTTGTGAGTGTCCAATGTGATTATGTGCCACTATGAAATGTTGTGTAAGGAAATGACCCCATAACTACGAACTGGTTTTCTGTATTACATATCCCCAGGTAATGATATTTGTTACCTAAGTTATATATTTATTACTGCCAGTTTTTTTTACTTGAATTTAATGTATCCTACTTGCCTGCCAATACAAAATGCCCACTATGACATGCAAACCCAATTCTTGTAGAGTTAATGAGAAAATTGTGTAATTATTCTCGAGTTGGAATTTTCTTATGTATTAATTTTTCACAACTTAGTTTCCCTATGAAGAAAATACCATATTTGGTAAATGTTCTTTTTTATTGCATTATATTCAATCTTGTGATTTGCGTTATTTTCACCTGTACATGAATGAAAGGAATCTGATTAAGGCTTACGATTTGCTGTTGAGGTAAAGCATCTTACATTTAATGTCTTAATTGTGTGGATAATTTTTATAGGACAGAATTTTATACCCTCTAGCCTCAGCCATGATTGTACTCAGAAGCTAGCTGAGTGAGACTTTTAATGATTGACCTAGAAAGGTTAATAGAAGCTATGGTTGCAAAAAATAGTTTAGCATATTTTCATAATGATAGCTTTGACTAAATAGGACAACTGACCAATATTTTATTCAGTATTTCTCATCTGATATTTTATCTTGATAGAAAACAATACGTACATAGTGTTGGAAATAATACCATTCTTTCAACTCTTCATTCATTCTCTCTGGCTGATGAGACAGCTCTGGCTGCTTATTCATTTCTTGTGTGATCACTAGGTAGGAAAGTTGTGGAATTTTTTTTTGACGGAGGAGTGCAAATCTTAGTTTAATATACTGGCATAAATTAATTTCTTCCCATTATAAGATGTTACTGGTAGAATTCCCCTCATTTTGCTCTCGTATGACCATTGTTGAAGGTGGAAATTATATGCAAAGGGCGGATACCCTCATTTCATGTTGAAAAAATCTTATATCGTGTGGTTTTCTCTGATAAATACTTGTTTAATTCATGTGTTTTGGCAGTACATACATCATTATTTCTGCAGCCCTGTTTTGTAGCCATATGTTATGTTGAATTCACTGCCAGCCTTAAATAATGTGTTTTAATTCATTCTGGACAGCACAACTCATAATTTACCCTGTTCTTTTTAGACTGCCAAGATAAAAGAAAGGGATATCTATTCAGTGTAATGCATTCAGATTATGTGGAGTATTTCTTGTTGCTGTGGTTAATCTTCCTTTTTGTATCCCAAAGTTTATCTACCTAGTTGTTGCCTACTGAGAAAATGTGGTTACATAGGTGGAAGCAGCATATTTAATTTAGCAGGCATCAAATTTCATTTAAAGTTAAACTGCTCCTTGGGACACATTTTTATCATTCCTGAGCTAGATGAAAAATTTGCTGATTTCATTCTTGTGTGTAAAGATGATATATTCACAACTAATATTTATAGTGTGGAAATTACCATTTCTGTTTTTATCATGAATATAGCCAACTTCCACTAAATCAAGCCTAATATTCACTTAAGCCCAAATGGCGAGGGGAATGGTGACAAGCATAATTCATGTATTTACACCAGAAATGTGCTCTAATTCAAATACTGTCATAGTCAAGACATTTTTATTCCTCAAAAACATCATAAATTAGGAGGAACCCATGATCAGCTGTTTTGAGGGAATAAGTCATCTCTTAGTTCTCTAAAAAATTATAAAATTTTACTTATTTATGAGTTTGAAATAGTTCCTTGTATTTTTATATCCATCAGCACATAGTTGATGTCATATCAGTTGCGTAAAATTTTTAAATAGTTTTGCCTAAGCTTGTGGTGCCATCATTAGTCTAATTTTCACTACAAACTGTATTTCTTATGTGGGGATTTTAAGTTTTCCTTTGCATAAATAATAGATCCTTTTGAAATGATTGTAAACAAGCTCAGTAGCCTGCAGATATAATCATTTCTTTCTTGATGTAAACATTAGTATAATTTCAGATTTGGGATAAAGCATGAATTAGATATGTTAAAGACTTTGGTTGCATAACATGTTTTTACTGAACTAGGAAAATGCTGTGGAATTAGAAAAAATTCTGACAGTCCATCCATTATGGAAGTATGCACTCTTAATTTTTAATGTCACTTAAATATTTAGTTGAATTAAAATCGCCTCATTCTTCATCTATGCAATACATTTAGATTGTTTCCCATGAAAATGTTATGGAATTAAATGTCAATAATCGTGCCCTTGGGAAGATTTGGAATACAGTGGAACTTGGTTAGTACGTTCCTCCTTAGTACGTTTTCCTCCTTAGTACGGCGATTTCCCTCGGTCCCGGTACCATCCGAACAAAATACAGGTAAAAGAATTTGGTTAGTACGTTTGAAAAAATTGCGCTTTCCTGGTTAGTACGCTCAATTGCTTGCCGTGACGCAACCCGCAATTCGTTCTCTAGTGTCTTCTTAAGGGTCGCAAACGTCTGAATTCATGATTTAATTTATTATTATTAGCCATTAACATTCTTCCATTCATTCCACATCTCTTTCTTCTACCGTAATTTATCCAAATGCATTTCTGAATTCTTGTGACGTGATGAAAAATAAAATGCGGCCATTTTTTGGGAATGTCTGACTATGAAAAACTACAGCCAATAAGAAGCCCCAGTTTTCCCCACCCCGAGCTCCTCACCTTCTGTTGCCTTTGGAGCTTGGGAGTGCCCACTGCTGCGCACAAAGTTCGTGAGTGGGCAATTGTTGCTATTGCACGAGTTATCATGATGAAGAAATGAGTCTTAACGGTATTAGACAATTCCCACATTATCTAAAACAGCACTGCTCCATAAACTCGACGTCGTGCGTATTTACTTGACTACTGTTGCGGGAGCAGACGATCCTCTGGATCTCCACGCGAAGCTTAGCTTAAAAATACTTGATCTCGGAACGAAAGCAGACGACATTAGACAAATTTTGAAAGTAAATTTCAACTGTTTAATATAAAATTTTCTTGTAATTACGTCGTAATCTAATAATCTTGCGTGTCATCAGTTGATATATCGATCGATTTTACAATCGAAATGGTATCATTCCAGAAGCGAATGTCTACGGCTGTTGCCGTAACTTGAAAGTCAATATAATTTTGCCCAATTTTTATGATGTTTAAAAAACCAGTTGACTTACTCCGGGTTGTTGTTATATTCTCCGAGTACACTGTGAGAAAGAAAAATGACTTGTCTTCGCTTGTCTGAGCTTCACTCGTCCTCGTTCTGTAAATATATATAGGATAAATCACGGGAGATAGACGCCGTAATCATGAAATCCTCTCCGGGATGTCCATGAAAAATTGCGATTTTTATTCACATGGTATTGTTTTTCATGGTAGCGCTCATTTTCTTGATTTTAAATGTGAAAGGAGTTCAGGAAGGCGATCCTATGAGAACTACTGATAGTAATTGTAATTATGACGACTTTTTCACTGATTGCAATAACCCGGACTGCTATTATTTACTTTCCTCGTTAGTACGTTTTCCTGGTTAGTACGTTCATTTTTCGTGGTCCCTTCAGAAACGTACTAACCAAGTTCCACTGTATATGTATTTTTAAAGCATCACATTGACTTGCAGTATCCAGCTTTTTTGCTGCATGTCACCAATCCCTTTCAAGTTGAGTGTGTTGTTTCACTTGTTGAGGAGTCAGCAATTTAGAATAAAGTAAATGCACCAGTCATGATTTGGTCGTATGTTTTTGTGATGTAGCTCTTGGATTTAAATATTTAGTTCATGCCAAATGTCAATGAAAAAATATATTTATACTAAAATGGCTGCATTGTGTGTAAAGTCTTGTTTTTGGCCAATGATTAACGGAAGAGGAGTGTGGAATGGTTGCTGCAGATGCTGCCTTTTAAATTTACTTTTTTTTTTTTTTGAGAAAATTTTGAGCCATATTTCATTAATAATTCCTTACCTGCCCTTTATACTTTATTTTACTCGGTCTTAAATGAGCTTGTTAGTTCAGCTTATCTTCTCATTCATGAAGCCATTCAATCTCCAATTATCTCTTTATTTTTGTTTGTTACTTTCAATTTATCTTAGATTTGGAAATTTTAAAACAGAGCATGCTGTCAGTTGTCCTTCAAGTATTTTTTGCCCGTTTCAGTCTCCCTTAGTCAGGTATTTAAGTTCAGTTGATTGAAATGTTTTTAAATTAGTAATTCTCTCATCACTTAAATAGATTTAAAATGCCAAGATGTGAGTGAACCCTAGGAAGAAGTTGCCCAGCTTTTTTTGCAAGAGACTCAGTATTCCCTTCCCTCTGTTTTCATTGAAATTGTTTTTTCATGATGCTTGAATAACACTTGCTCATCAGCATAATTTTGGTTCACCTCTATTTTTTCATACAATTACTAGCTGTTATCCCTGCCTGCAAACATTGTAAGATGGAAAATATAAATTGTAATAGGATTTTCTCTTACTTCTATTTTCAATGTGTTTTGTCCCTCAGATAGTATAATTTTCTTTCTCTAAGCATAGGAGCTATTTAAAATGCTTACGTGATATTAGCTTCTTGCTTAATTCTTTGTGAAAAGTGTAGATATTCATGTCCCGTTTGTTTTAATATATGGTCTTGTTTTAAATAAAGAATTATAACTTGTTCACCTCGTACCCCTGGATATATTTTTACCTAATGCCATCAAAGCCCTTATCTGCATCATTTCTTGCTTGAAATAACGCATAATTTAGCTGTTAAAAGCTAATGATTGTCATTTTATTCGTGATGTCTTGGTTCCACGGGCCCTGTAAAGGCAACGCAACCTTGTGTATGGTCTGTTGCATGCATCAATCATGCGTAGATGTGAATACATTTACAATGAGTTATGAAATATTAAAGATTTAAATATGGATAACTGTTAGTATCTTTATTCGATCAAGTCTTTTTTATGCCAGAAGATTTATGTTGGTGTATGCATGGTTTTTACAAATATTGGATGTTTATCAAACCAAAATATTTTCCTGCCCTGAATAGGCTCTGCGTAGGTGATTTTCTATTCTTAATCGCATTGATTTTGTATTTAAATGAGTTCCATTTATGTGGAACCATCTGTCCGGAAGCATCAGTGATTTTACTATCCCCTCGCAACTTATTAACCCACTTTAGGTCATTAGTGCGTAGGTTTCCGCGGCGTCGTTCACGATGACTGCTAATTTCCGGGTTCTCCACAGGCACTATGCGAAGGCGTGTACACAGTGCCATGCTCCTGCGGAAAATCATATGTTGGCGAAACATGCCGAGGAATGGCGACAAGGATGAAGGAGCATGTGAGGGCTACCAATAAAAAACAACTGCACTTGTCAGCCATTGCAGAGCATGTTTGGAGTGAGGCCGGCCATAACATTGAATTTGAAAAAGCGAAGATAGTGGCAAAAGAGAGTCGCTACTACCCAAGGCAAATTAGGGAAGCGATTGAAATCCACAAAAGGCAAAATATTAACAGGGACAACGGCTACCCAATCAGCAACGTTTGGAAGAGAGTTCTGACCAATCAGCGCACAGGAGGAGATCGGCCAGTGCTATATAAGACGGCAAAAAATGAACACTTCTCACCTTCGACCTGAAGACGGAAGCAGGATGGCTTCCGAAACTGTAGTCAACTATAAACGACAGACGCGGCTGGAGAACCCGGAAATTAGCAGTCATCACTTTAGGTCATGTTTATTTATCATTATAGGTGTTATACACAGTTTCCTGCTGTGTTTCTTTGTTCATATGCTGAATGTTTGTGCATTAGATACCTCTCTCCACTTGTGAGCCTTTTTTGTGCACTATTTTTTTTTTATATCTTTACCCTCATTTTATTGACTTTTTATATTATGAGCATGTTGAGTAAAGGAGGCACTGTGGGGATTCATTCATACTGTCTTTCTTTTATCATCCAGGTTTAGACCACATTTTTGTGTTTAAAATTGCATTTTAGTATTTTTATCGAGGTTTTTTTTACTAACAATACCTGTTTATGAAATTGTTCAAGTGAAGCGCAAGGGGTTGTAGCTCGTGACTCAGGAAAATGTCATTGTACTGAAACTAAGCTGTGGCAATTAATTGAGGCAAATCTTTGGTAATTATGTTGCAAGTTTTTAACTTGCACTTTTTGCAGAAAAATAGGTAGCTGTGATCAATTTTTGTTAAATGTGAGATTATCAAGACTTGGAATGGTAGAGTTTTCTTCTTGCTAGGAATGTATGTAGTCCACTATACGTACCTCACTCACACTAACGTGGGTGATGTTTGTGATGTCAGTTAATGTCTATCAACCAGTTTTTATGTTGATCGAAATCAATTTTCATAGTGGGCGATCATGCGGGGGATAACCAGAAATAAAATCGAGTGAAAAATCCACAGAGAAAAAAAAATCATTTGCCTTGACCAGGGTTCGAACCCAGGTCACACGATTTCCGGTCCAGTGCTTCAGCCAGTTAAGCTATCGCACCGGGCAGTCCTCAAATTTCCACGAGGAATAATGCCAATTTAGGAGCTTTAGATTATCAAAAAGCTGTTGCTTCTTGGTGTGATCATCTTCAGAAAAAAATCTTAATAGTGTGTATATTATTGACTATCAAAAATTGTCTTCCAGATAAATACCTGATAAATAAATAACAAAAAGTAAAGAAACAGTGAAAAATACAGAATTGATATCAAATTATCAACATTAAAAAAGTATTATGGTTTGAAAATATTTCTCTTTGATATCCCCTATAACATTTTTGTTGCAAAATAGCCAAAGTTTCACAAGTTTTAGGAAGGCATGAATGTGCGAAAAATCTAAAGAGAAGAATCATTCATCTTGACCAGGATTTGAACCCTGATCCCCTAATTTCCATTCGAGTGTTTTAACCAGTTAAGCTACCGAGGCGTCGAAACCTGTGGATATTTGTATCATTTGTCCGGTTGTGTCCGCAAATATCCGCAGGGAGGAATGACGACTGCGTACCTTACTAAACTTGAAAGTACTTACTCAGTACTTGATACTTTACTCACTCAGTATGGTACTGGCTAAAGCACTCGACCAGAAATCAGGGGATCTGAGTTCGAATCCTGGTCAAGGCAAATGATTTTTTCTCTGTGGATTTTTCACACTATTTGAGCATTACGGGTGACTCCTTAAAGATATCACCGTGGCTAATCCCGGCATTCTTAATTTAGATAAAAAAATCCTTGCTAATGTGCCATATTACCTCAATCGTTTTGCCACGGGCACCCTTGTGACAATATAATAATCTCTCAAGGAGTCTTGGAGAATGTGCCAAAATGTATATTGGAGTTTTAACGCTTTCCAATATCTACTGCACCAAACTAACAGCCAAAAATCGTGCATCAAATGAATAAGCAACTCAACAGTATGACTTAAAAGTAGTGATGGGTCGATTCCAAAATTCTAGCAATCCTGATTCCAGTTCTGACGTTTCAATTCCGATTCTACCAGTACAGATTCCATCAATTCTTATACCATAGGCTCCAAGAAAAATATCACTTAATTCCAGGCAACAAGACAACCAGGCAAAAAAAGTATTGTTCTGTTAAAGAATCAGTTAACAAAAGCATCACTCATGTCATCGCTTTTTAATAAAAATATAATTGTTAAATTTTGGAATCGATCTTATGTGTCTTTAACGTCACCTCAGGACTACTGCGTGAAAGAAACGGTCACCATGCTGATTCGAATGTGTTTTGTTTTTTACGATTATGTGGCGCGAATATTCAAATGACTGTAGGAGGCACACTCGTGTTAAAATTCGTTGTTTGAAATACTATTGGAATCGGAATTGATTTTTCATCTTTGTAAATACTCGTCTTTGATTCTGATTCTTGGCATAGAATGGAAGAATCCCGTAGTCAAATTGACCCATCACTACTTAAAAGCCTACAATTGTTCAATGTGAGCACCATTTATCACACGGCACACATCAAGACAACATGCAAGTTCTTCCCAAACGTTGACTAGCATGTCTCGAGTATTTGCTACTAGTGCTATCTAACTTGGTGCACGTATGTAATGTTGCCAACAAACAAAACAATTTGAGTTGCTCTTTCATTTGTTGTACGATTTATGTGAGTTGTAAGTTGAGTGTAATAAATTAAACAAAGCTTTAAAACCCCACTATTCATTTTGAAACACTCAGTATACCTTATTTCTCCGAATATAGTCCCCCCCCCCCCCTAATTTTGAGGCTTCAGTTTTGGGAAAATTTTAAAAATGCATTTGATTATAGTCCCCCCTTTACTTTTACCACGGACATTTTTGGAAAAAAAATGTGGGACCATATTCAGATATATATACAGTAATATGGAGCATTGAAGGCAAGGCCCTGGAGAAAGTGAGATCTATGGGGAATACTACCACTATGCACCTTTAGTCAAAGTGGAAAAGCTTGCAGGAAAAGACTCATTTCCACTATTATAGATGTGATAAGTATTTATCAAATGCTCACATTCACATCGTGGAAAATTGCATATTAGCGAATGTGAGGTCATGTTAATTACCGATTCACGAAGAAAGAAACTCTTTCATGTCCTTGTCTTTGCATAGTCATATTTTAGAAAATCGATTACAGTTGTTTTTCTGTAATAGATCTACGTGAGTTTAAACTTTTGAATTAACAGCAAATGTTTGTGTCTATCATAGGCACAACTGTGGTCTTGATTGAATTATTTGCTTCTGAGTTATTAGTCTTCAAAGTCAATGGTTCATTCAAACACCAAGAATAACTGTTTTTTTTAATAATTAAAATTGCAATAAAATCAAATTAATTTATTCTGTTTAATATGAACTATCTTCTAAAACAACAGAATCAAAAATTCTTGTTCGATGTATTTTCATGCTTAAATTTCATTAATTAGTTAAGCTGTCGTAAATAAGGATTTTATCCTCTATAGAGAAGGAATAACTATGTATCAAACTTTGTCGGCCTCCCTCAACATATTGCTATTTTTGTTTCATCCTATAAATATTTATTTATTATGATTGACTCTATTGGCTGTTGTCAACTACCTATGTTAAAAATAGTGTTGCTTCCCTATCCTTTAGATGTAAGATGTTTTCCCTAATGCCCTGTGTTTTCTAGTAAATTCTTTTCCCTAGACTTCTTTCCATAAATGTGCTTCTACGTTAGTGCAAATGGAGTCACTGATGTTAAGTGAATCCATCATTGTAATTCATATGCTATTATGTTTTGTATGTCAATGTTTGCTCGCTCCCCTTGGTTTTAGCTAATATTTCTAATAATTATTATCCATTCTGAATATTCTCGTACTTCTGCTGTGAGTATTTTTATGATAATGTAATTATCTCTCCTGGAATCTTGGAGAATATGCCAAAATGTATGGATTTCTGTAGAGATTATAAGATATCGTTTACATGTAGGGAAGTAAAGGCAAGGCTTCTAGAGTTGATCAGATTGAAAGAGAGATGATGATGATTAATTTTATAGATCATTCTGTGGAAAGTCTCAAGAGTCCAAGGGTAATTGGAATACTGTTATGGCACTAATCTGAGTTTTCCCTCCTATTTTGGAACTGCTTAAAAGAAATCCATAATTTTTTATACTAAAGTTTTAGTCAATGTTAGAATTTAATCTTTCATAACAATTAATAAAATTAATTAGGAAATAAATGCTATGGAATCAGGCTTATCAAAAAAATTCCTTGAGTGTGGAGAAAAACTATATTTAATGATTGCAAATATTTTTAATGTTTCAGCATCATTTATCAATTAATCTAGTTTGTACTTATTTATCTTGAACCTGGGTCTTTGCTTCTGGTCATAAAATTTGAGTTTACCATCTATCTTTGGAAGTGTAGGACAGATAATATAATGACAGAGATAATTGACAATCTAGTACTTTTTTCCTATTGAGTTTCCACTGGCTCCCACTTGGGCATGGCCAGTCTGGTTTTCCATTCTGTAGATACTGAGAGATATTTAAGATGGATAATAATTACCTTAAAAATGTAATTTCTCCCATAGATGTGAGATGTTTTTGCATTTTTTTCCTCAAAAGTCCTAGTTTGAGTAATTGGTTTGGATTTTTTCCTCTTTTTAGAATCGTAGATTGTACTCAGCTGAAGCGTAGACTGATGAATTTGGGATTAGATTGCTAGTCCCAGGTAAGGTTTTGTTAATTTGCATTATTTGGAATGGCCTGCAGTTCAAATAAAAAGATTTTGCCTGTTTTGCACTCCTTTCCCAGGCAGATGGCAATAGCTCCCTTCACCAGAATAGCACCTGTACAAGATTACTCTAGTGATGGGGACTCGGAGGATGATTAAGAATGCAAAATGAGTTCTGTACCTTCACCGTAGTCTGTCTCTGAAAGGCCTGTTTGACAGTGGGAAAGTTGCTGTTGAAAAGTTGTTTTTCAAAGTGATATATTTGCTGGACAAATTGAGCCTTTCAAAGGTATCGTAACTAAAGTATTTTCTTGATAATCTCCTATGTATTTTGAATTAATTATATTATCTCAAAAGAGTGACTGTGAAAATGAGTGAAAGCGTGAATTTTTTTTACTGAAAGTCTAGTAGTGGTCCAGAACACCTACTAGCTGTTGTGAACCATTTCCAGGGTTGCTAAGCATACATTTTGTTAAAAGTTAGCTATAAGGGCCAAATTGTAGCTGATTTTTATCCTTATCTTCGTTAGTTAATGTCGAGTACAAAAGTCTCACTGTATGTACAAACTTGAAAGGCATGTTTTTTTCCCGTTGGTCACTCGGTGTCAGAGGAATGAGTTTAGTTGGCTATTTTGTGGGTGAATTCATTTTGATACATATATTTTTGTGATGTTTTTGGAAGTCTAGTCTTTGAGTTGATTGATTCTGTACTGATGACAAACATTGATGAAAATCGCACTTTGAAATTCAGTGTATACCAAGGTTGTGTCAGTATCTCTACAAGAAATTTTTGTTGATATCCCTGCTTGTTTTCAGTTTTTAAGTATTTTTGTGGGCTTCTTTTTACTTCAAGTAAAAGCGTCCTTTTAAGGGAAATGACTTCATTGTAATTATTGTAGAGAGAAATGAGATTGTTGCATATATGCCCAGTTACTCCATAAAGAGTTTGTGGTCATTTAAAGTTGTTATTCTAATATATATATAATAATGCATAGATAAATGATTATATATACATAAATATATATATTTCAAAAGTAACAGAGGAAGGCACTTAAATGCAAATCACAGAGGCTTGGAAAGAATTGGTTTTTCAGTCCGTCCTCTCTTTTAATCTTAATTTTCCACCTTCATGGTCTTCCTGCTTCCATATTCATCTTGTATGTACATAAAAATATATACATATATGTGACAGCATGCTTGCACATTTGTTGATGTTGTAAACATCAGCTTATACTAATATAAACAGGTTGTCTCATGTATATTTAATTCTGGGTGTGGTCAGTTTGCTTTTGGTAGATTCATGGATTTTTACCTAATGTTTACCAGTCAGTCCCAATCACATTTGTCTCTAAGAGAACAGTATTTTAAGAAGTGATTATGTTACACAATAATCTCATAGATATACCAGAATTAGCTGTGTTTATTTTTTCATTTTGAGTTGTATAAGCTTTGAGCTGAATATTTGTGCTAACATTTTTGTAGTCAGATAGAGGGAATGCCTGCTTCTTTTATAGGCTATGTTATTATTTGGGTGCACAACACACAAGAATGTCCACCTTTCATGTCTTTAGGTGGATTTTTATCTTCCAAAACTGAACTTAGTTGTTAAGTGTGACGGAAGAGGATTTGAGAATTGCAGGTTGATGGGTCATTGAATGTGAAAGTGGTGTGCTACTTAACAATTTGTATTTCCAAAAAAAATGTTGCTACATGGTCTGTTATATAATTTCTTAAGCATGTGAAATAGTGGGATGTTATATTAAATAAATTATTTGTTAATAGAGTTAAATATGTTAATAAAATTTATTGTTAGTGTCACAATAAATCAATCTATTTATTGTTTGCTAATCCATAAGACATAGGGAAAATAAAAATTTTAATGAACACCTTGCAGAGTTCATTTCCATAATAATTGGTATAATCTCCTTTGATACCCTTTAATTTTCCTATTACTTGTCAACAATAGCTGTGAAATGTCAACCTTCTTTGATGACTGCTATCCATGATGCAGGTAATATATTTGTCCCTTGAAGTAGAATAGTATGGTTTGATTTGCAAGTCTTGCAAATGTCGTAAATTTTATTTCCTCAAACTTACCTTTTTCAACCATTTGAGATCTTAAATGTTTTGGTATATTTTGTAAGAATAATGAAACCTCCAATTGCACACGTCTTACTTAATGGACACTTCTTTCTTACTGGCAGTATTCAATACCCTGGAAATAATGTTTATATATCTGTCTTGGACAAATCTCACCTGCAAACATGTTCTCCTTGACCAATACCTGCTTCCATTTTAGGAAGAGTACCCTCAGCTTAATTAGTACTCAGTACTATTAATCTATGAAACATACTTTTAAATCTTCAGTAGCTACATGAAATATTGATTTAAGGTTTCAAAGTAAAATATGATCATTGTCGTCTTTCGTATTAGCCAATTTTCCTTATACATAATCTAAAGATTGGTACCCACCATTTTTTGCCACTAAGCAGGTACTACTTATTTGCAGTGGAAAGTTTGGTATAAACTTCTGTCCTGCTTATACTTGGTCACTCCCTGTCATTACGTTGAAAGCTCGATTGTATCTTTCATTATAGTCTAATGGTTAAGCTCTTAATTTTCCTTGAAATATTCGATTCATGACTTGAGCTTTGTGACATATCATCGTCATAAGGTGCCTAACAGCTTCAAGAAGTGAACGAGAGGTCTGAAGAAGTCTTCAGAGGAAGATTAAAAGAGGTGACTCCCTTGGGGGTATGGGCAGGGGTTGCTTGGTGAAGGGATCCTCAACATGTGTGAGGCTGTGAAAACTGATGGTTTGCTTTAGCTTGGATCGTGCAAACATATGACAAATTGTTGTGAATACATGCTGGTGTTAGCCTATACAATGGAATACAAATATTTTGGAGCAGTGGATGAGGACCAAGGGTAGGTCCTCAGAAGGGTACAACACATGAGGGCCTGGAACCAAGTACCAAAACCTTATTCGCCCAGTCATCCTCGGGAGGGGTATGGAGAGGAAGGATGGAAGCACCACCTCAATGTGAGCATGACGATGTCTCCATGTTAAGGATAGGGATAGTAGGGAAGGGATAGAGAAATCCCACGCCATCATCAGCGTGACGTGTGCCACTACTAGCAAAACTATAATTTGATTTAACTACGGATAGGGTGCATTTTTTTCCATGGAGAATATCTAATCTTTTAAGGAAAATCTTTTTATTCTTCCGTAGAAATATTTTTGGGGACTAGGGAGGCAATTCTTTAATTTGTGAGAGTGTGAAACTTATAGCTAATCCCTAAGCTTTGCATTGGTTGGCCTTCCACCCGGTGGTTGTGGGTTCAAATCCTGGCGGTGGTGGTAAAGATTTTTCTGAGACTACCCGATCCATCTTTGAGTGCTTTGTGGAGGGGACTTCATGCACAGCACTCCCTCCTTCGGATAGGATATAAAGCCATGGTCCCCTTCTTGCCTTTCGTTAAGAGCAGGCTAATACAGATGCATGGTGTTTCTCTCCACCCTTCCTTGCGTACCCTAACCTCATGGTGCAAATGACCTCAGCTGCTAGTTTTCTCCACCAACTTCCATACCAAAAACTCGTGTTGTGTAAGAAGTACATATTTAATAACCTCCAATGGATAGCATCACTGCTTTGGTCGTGTGGGAATTGTACATTATGCTTGAAAGAGCTACAGCAATAGGTTCGTTCTTTTATCGTTGATTTTGATTGAGTGTGAAGGATAAAAAATGTTAAAAGTAGCCATGGGCACACGAGAGAATTCACTTAACATATACATTGGTGGTGTGAGAGTAGCTTACCATTTTAACGGGCTTAGGGGCTGTCAAATGATGATAGACTTGATCTTTCTGTGGCCCGTAAGAACCTCCCAGTGCCAATAAATTTTAAAGTCACTACACTTGAAGCTGATGGCAGTCACGTGATCCATTCATTACTACCCTGACTGTGGCTGACCATATGTGTGCTGTAATGATTCATTTATCTAGTCCATGAAAGAAGAGTGCCTCGGAATTTATCAAACATGGCATTTTTATCTATATCTGTCACAGCTTGACTTATCTCTCCAGCTGTTGTTATTAATTACATTGGTACTTGGAGGAGTTGGCCAACATACCAGCAATTATGCATCTTGAGATTTAGGATTGGGAGGAGAGGGCACCAAGGGTAAAGCAGCTTAGCATCCCATTCAACATGCAGAGTAGGTACTGTTCTCGAAGTGCCTGCCACACAGCACTGAAGCAGGGATGGATACTACCTCTGGAAAATCTCCACCAACACGGCACAAAAGTGAATGGAAATAATGAATAATAATGGGTATAGTTAACCTCGTGGACATTGTTGTTTATTTCTTTGATAATCCTCATTGATATAAAAAGTCAAGTCTTGATATCATCTCATCTAAGGATAGGGTAGTTCATTGAAAATTGCTGGAGATATGTTACTTTTAGCTGATGTCTTACTAGCTGGGTGGCTGCATTCTCTTACAGAAGAAAGCTTTATATGCATTTGTCCACCCCTGATATTGTGTTAACCCTTTCGCGCCGGACCTTCGTTGAAGGAAATTCTTCCTCAATACGAGTCTCTTGAAAGTTTTCTTTACTCCTCTGTACGAAGCCTTTCCGTGTCGACTAAAGGCAGTGGGTCCCTCCCGAAATATTTTTGGACCCAACTCGGTGGGGCGCCGATCCTTTTCCTCGGCCTCTGTCCCAGACCCTAGAGGGATTAAAAGCCCCTTCCTAGCACGAGTCCGCTGTCAACTAGCTAAATTATTAATGCAGAATATATGCAAATACTTGTTGTTTGTATCGATTTTTTAAAATTCAAAATGAATTTCTTGTTTTTTTCTGAGCGTGCAGAAATTTTAAACGAAGTTCTAACGTTTATATAGATGGATTTAGTATATTTACTAATTGTTCTATAACTCTGTTGATATTAACGCTAGAATTTCGTTTGAAATTTCCATGTGGTCAGCAAAAAAAAGATGAATTCATTTCTAGCATTGGATTTCAAAAGTAAGCAACAAATATTTTTTTGGAAAACACACTGCAAATAACAGTTGTTGACCGCGTGGAGAGGATAGGAAAGGGTCGACCTGAGCGACCGAAGAAGGGGCTGGGCTCGCGCTAAGGCGGATCCTGAGGGGCGACCGCGTCCGTGGGTCTATTGTGTCCGGCGCGGTCACTTTTTTCGACCTGTGCCGCACAGGCACGGCATTCTTTCGTTAGGGTAAGAACATTCAGGACGCACTGGTGTGGCATTCGTAGTTGAGGAAAAAAATCCTCGCCGCACAGGTGCGGAATTCGGCGCGAAAGGGGTAATCTCTGACAATGAGTGATATTTCCTGGGAGACATTGCATTTTGATTAGTTGGCTCCACTCAAACGCATTTGTTCAGTCATGTAAATATGTCTTATAATTGATGGTGTATTTATGTTACTTTTTTGGGATGCATATCAAAATTTGGTGGAGTATCTCTGTAATGTACTTTCAGTGTATCATATGCTATCTTCTTCGACTGTTTTATTATTTTCAGTTTTGGGTCCTTAAATTAGGGTATGCAATGAATCAAAATTTTCATTAAAAAATGGGAACATAGTAGTTATTCGCTTAAACTACACAGGATAGTATTTCTTGTTTAAAAAAAGTAATTTTCTCTTTGTTAATAATGGCCCAAACTGATTTGTCCAGGGATCTTGTGATACAAAGGAGTGCAGAAACTTGTGGTTCTTCTTGTCTGAGTCGTCAATGCTTTTGGAAAGACCGATGGAAAATTTTATGATGAATGTGAACTGATAACCTATTCCAAGCTGACTACATGCCTGAATTTCCAGCATATTGCTAACCAGAATCTGCCATAACAAGGTTCATTACATATACAGTTAATGGAGGCCAGTTTCTGTGAAAGGAGAAGGTAGTGTTGAAAAAATTAATCCTTTTTCATGTCCTATTCACTGTACTTTTTGTAGAAGAAAGAATCTAAAGATTAGGTATGTTGGTATGAATTACGTTATGAATTTTAATGGTAAATGAATTTTACTTGGAAGAATGCCTTGCTTAAACTTTTCAGTTTTAAATTTACTATAGATACATTTTCCTTTGTTTCTGGATTTTTTTTCACTGAAAATTAATGCACAAAATCAAAGCAAAGTGTGAAAATCCAAATGTATTTGTTGAAACATCAGGAAAAGTAAAGCATTACCATAGGTGTTCTGCTTTGGCAAGAGCTTCATATTATGCTCTATCATGAATTTTTTCCTCTGCAGTCGCCTAGAGAAACTTTTGGTATCTCAAGTATATTATGGCGGTTCTAAAACTAAACTATTTTCATTTGAGAATTCCTCTTCATGTCGATTACTTTAATTTTATAGAAAGCTGTTGTGCTTCCCAGGAATAGTTAATGTAGGTTTACTGAGTAAATTGCCCCACATTTCAAAAATAATTTTTAACAATATTTTAGAGTGAATTGAAAAGGATAAATTATTGGCTCTTTTTATATATTTCAAACCCAATCCATGCCAAGGCTAACAACTCCCTCAGTTTTTTGGTTGAACGTGATGTTTTCTTCTGCTGACACCATCTTGAGTGAGCAATATCAGGATCAGTTTGTTTGAATTGTTAGAAAATACATGGATATGTAGCAATGCCTTGTATGACTATAAACTGATTTCACTTTGAAAGGTCTGATGTCACAGGGTGAAAGATGAAATGAATTTCATCTCGGTAAGTATTTGATGAACTTATATTCTTCCCACGGTGTAAGAGATTTTTAAAAATTTTCAGTGAATTGTATAAGCTATATTTATGCATTGTTAATACATAGTTTTTATGAGGTGATTCGTTAACTACATTTCTGTTTTTACCTCCTCATCTCTTTACAGAAAGTATTCTTTAAAAAAAGTCCCTTCAACATGCAACCTTATTTCCATAAACAAAGCTTTCAATTCAAAAATATTTTTTGAGTTTATTTATATGGCTTGGTTTATAAAGGAACAATTATAGATTGACTTTAGTAATCTAATTTAATCATTCATTACAGAAATCCCTTAACCAGCAATTTTTAAATTTTAGGTAAATCAAGAAAAATATTGCTTACTACTGTACTTAACCCTTATCCGGGCACCTCAAATTTCTAACGCAACCGGGCAAGCAGGGCCCAATGGACCCTCCTTGTTAATTTTTTCTTTTTGCTCAAGTTGGCCAACCTGCTAGCATAAATATCATTGTTTTTTGTCAAATAGTGCAAATTTATACAATATCAATGATTTCAAAATATTTTTTAATGTTCATAAATGAAAATTTTACATGTTAATTAGTAACAAAAATTTGAAATCTAAAAAAATTATGATTCATCCTTCATAAAATTGATCTTTGGTGGAAATAATTTAAATATAGAATCAATTAACATAATAGATAATTGAATATTATTTACTTATGAAACGAGGCACTGTACAACATCAAAACTTATTGTTAGGGGAAAAAACAAATTTTTATCAACGAGTCCAGGATAGGCTACCCCTCAAAGCTTTTTTCACTTTTGATTTACACGTTATACGTCACTATGCTCATTGCACACCGATTGCTCACAGTTGTTACACATTTGTTTTTGTTCACAATGTTTTTACTATGGGCATATATATTTTGTTGCCCTATAATTTGATGATTGTCTTGCCTCAGAAATTCCTTCATCAAAAAGTCCTTAGCCTGTGTTCCAAGACAAACCCAAGTTGGATCGTCTTTCAATGTGGACCTCAACCAGAATCTCGGATGAACTTTGAATGAATTGTTTTCTTGAATAATGTTTACCAACATCAATTTAGATCAGTATTCATTCACACCACTACTCACATCTAAGTAACTCATGCAAAGCGATAAAGGCCAACTATTTGTGCGTCTTTTACTCATGTGCGTATTTACCAAATGGTTTAGGAAATCGACTTCACCTTTTGGTGCATTTGTAGTGACTGATAATTTCAGGTTTATCATTGACGTTTTCCATAATTTTATTATGATGCATGATTCATAGAAGAACTACCGGCCAACTTTTTATCTTGGGCAATGACGCAAACATACCATTTTTGGTGATACCAAACAATGAAGAAACGACTTTACCACTTTTATTGGCTTAAAAATTTCCTGGAATAATTCGTAAATACTTTCCTATAGTTCCAACATAACTCAGAAGGCTCTATGCAAACTTTATATCAGAGAAAATGTCACTCGTTTCACTTCTGTTCGTATTCGTTGGTATAGTTTAGTGAGGTGCTGTACAACTCTTCGATCCAAACCAGGCAATGCTCTTTATGTCAATGTCATCTTCATTGGAACTCTCCTCTTCGATTGGCTGGTAATCCAAATCATCGTCACCAGTTTCGTCAATGTTCAACAGTTTTTGTGTGCCATCTTGAGGCAAAAGCTTTTGTTTAGCCATGATCTAATAATTATAAAAAATATGTTATTTCATAGAATTTCTCTAAAACTACGAATTACTTCCTTAGTACTCACCTATTAGAACTTACCTGGGCATGTGATGTCTTCGTGATGGAAACTTGTAAATATTTTCCATCACTCCGATGGCTGTGTTACTTTTACCCGAAGAGAATTGCATATTGAGGCGGTAGTTCCGTATAAAAGCCCATATTTTCGGAATCAGTTATGCGCAGCATCTTATATGCCTTCATCTACGTTGATCAGTAGCACTTTGCTAGATCTCTACTCTTTTTCATACATACCGTAGTTTATATGGGACAGAAGGATGGAAGATGTCCCCATCCTTCATTTATATATACAGATAATGATGTGTTGTTCCGTATTGTTCATTCCTCTCCCATCTCACTCTCCTTCATCAGGATTTTCCAACCGTAATGCACCGGTGTCTCCCAATGACCACTCGACTCTATATTCCCTTTTCACCTTCCCCGGTATCTGCCCCCATCTTACCGCCCATGCTACCTTGAATAATATTCTGCGTACATAACCTAGTTATTTTATTTACACTTATTACATTTTCCAACCTTGATAGCTAAAATAAACTTCGTGATTGAAGCTAACACAAACTGGATATATATGCTCGTAAGCATCCAAGTGCAGCGTGTTGCATAACTGGTGAAAACTCACCTCCTGCCATACACCACTGAGTTAGGGGGTTATTTAGATGTATATGTGAACATTCCCAAATAATACTTGAAAAATGACAACATAATACCTTTTATATTAACCATCTAATGATGTGCAACTGATCGCATATGTGAAGGGTCCATCAGACCCAGGTTGACCGGTTACGGTAGGAAAAGTTTAAATTTACCATAAACAAAAAAGTAAAAAAAAATTTTATTTAAAAATATATTTTTCTTATTCCATTTGTCCGTATAAACAAAGTCACTGAAGTTCACAGCCCTGGGATATTTTGTTCCCATGTTATAACCTGTAATAAAGGCAGTAGGGCCCGTTGGACCCTCCTTGCCCGGATAAGGGTTAAAAGGTTTTCTCGCAGTGTATGAAAAATTTGATGCTCAATCAGAAGCATTTAGAATTGTCACAGTTGTGTAGTTTCTGCACCAAACAATGTATTTAAAATTGTAGATTCATTATGTATGTACTAAGAAGTTAAAACAATTAAAAAATGTCAATTATGGGATTTCTGTAAGAAATGATTCAATTACCTGATGTCAAAATAAATTAAATTTTTTAATTCCAAAAGTAACCCCTAAATCTTACAATTTTTTTGTTGACCTTGTCTATTTTTTTCCATGGAAAATTGGAACTTCAAGTATAAGTTTACAGATATAAGAAATATCTTGTGAGCCATTTAATTATACAGTAAACATTGCCTATATAATGTTAATGAGTGAGAAACATTCATACATTGAGTCAATCAGTCCCTCAGTTCAATTCCATTTTTTAGGCAACCGTCTCGCACTTCTCTTGCTTGTTATTTAGTTTATGCATTAAGCCTTAAAATAGTATAAATGTAATTCATAGCCAAACTGCTTTATTTCAATTGGAATTTTAAAAAAATGTGGTGTTGTAAAATACTATTATATGAGTGTGAATAAGCTCTGAAAAATGATTTCAAAATACATGTATGAATATTTTTATCTATCAAACAATAAGCTATCAGATCTTGAAATGAAATATGTACATACTACATAAGAATTTTTTGGGCTTGGCGTTATTCTTTTTATGAGTCACGATGAAGGAAGCGTCCTCACACATTCATTGTGCTTTCCAAGTGAACACATTTTACTCCACTTTTTTCAGAAGAAATGGAAGAATAAGTTGGAAGAACGCATGAAAAATGCTGCAAACTTGAACTACCTTGTAAATTGAATTGGCAGCCTGAATTGAATAATAAAGACAAGTACCTCATTGATAACTGAATCTTCCCTTCGTTTTTAAAATATGATTAATGAAAATGTTAACCATGAACTATGAGAAATGTGCCTCTCAAATGGCTGATTTGATCCAAATCTTTGGTTGAACTATTGCCCAATGATTAAGTGTTCAAATGAATATGCTGCTCAATGAAACTAAATTCGCTATAAAGACCAGTACCTCATTGATAACTGAATCTTCCCTTTGTTTTTAAAATGTGATTAATAAAAATGTAAACTAGACTTTTTCTTCATCTTCTGCGGTCCTTTGAGGTCAGTGGCATAACTAGGAGTATGCTTTGGGGGGGATTGAATGGCCTGAGGGGGGGAGTGACCCCTCCCCCAGGTAACGGAATGCCCGGGAAAATTTTTGAAAAATTGCATACCTGGAAATACCTTTTGCATTATATTCGCACTAAAATTTTAACTTTAAGCTGATGCTGTTATAATATGTCAAAACTAGACATAGTTTTAAATAATTTTGTTATACATATCTCTGAGGCTTTGGGGAGTAATCTATCCCCTCACCTCCCACCCATAGGTATGTCACTGCTTGAGGAAATATAATGCGTTTTCTTTTGTAATAATCACTAGAGACATCACATCAGCTTGCATTCGATTCTTTGCAGTGAGTAGAAATACAAATGATGAGTTTTATCTTTCTCATATGGATTCTCTCAATTAAAACTCAGCATGACGACAAGATAAAGATACGGCCCACTTGAACTAGAAATTATTTTGGGACTGGTTGACTACTAAGATGATTACCTATCAACATCACAAGTCATCAATCTTAAGGTCCTTATAGTGGATGATATCATAGAGTAAGTATAAACTTACTCTATGATGATATGTACTAGGGGCTGACATCTGATCATAACGTATTCCTTATAATGTGAGAGCATATTTTTTCTTTCTTTCCCTAATATTTGATATGTACGATGTCCACCTGAGAATTTAATGAGGTCATTATGAATTAGCATTTTTTTCTCATGACAGGGGAAAAAATGCTTTAGAATCACAATATTGTTGATTAACTTTTTTCTTTAATTCTGGAGCAGGGCCCCTTGACCCTCCTTCCACTGATAGGTATTCCAGACATCCCAGAAGCTTGTACCCCATAAAGCTTCACTTCAATCAACGCCAATGCTTCAACACCACGCTCATTGGACATGGAAGACATCTAATTTATAGCTACTCTAACATACAGAAGGAGGGAAAGTGTTATGTTTCAAATGTTATGGAGGTGGGGAATTGTTATCGTCAATAATAAGAAGTATGATGAAGAGGCTGAAATGGCTGGGAAAGGGTTTTAGCCATAAGAGTTGAGTGGGAATCCCAGAAAACAAACCCGTGGTCCCCTTGACTGCAACGTGGGTAGGATGGATAAGGTTAGTCCTCCTATTGGGAGCATGTGTCTGTTAGGGCAGGCACGCAGCTTGGAATTAAGGCTATTGGGGTTTTAGGAGCGAATAATACTGGGGGTATGGAATGTTGGAGATTCGGGTGCCCTCCCTCCGAAAATGTTTAAGATTAATGGTTCAAAATGGTGAGTGCTTCGGCTTTCTGAGGGATATTTTATTAATCCTTACACTATTCTATAATCAATATGTTTCCCATTAAGTAAATTGGTTTCTTTAAATTTCTCTGAGTTATGGGGGGGGGGGTTATCCCCCAAAACCCCCCTCGCTGCGCCACTGTGTGAGGAAGCAGGGGAGGGAGGGAGATGCAACTCCACTTTTTTTTAATGTCAGAATTTGGTCCTTATGGTGTGTGATGCCAACTTCCTGAGGCACTGTTTATTTGTAAATGGCAATTCCAATTTGTTTTTTTTTATAAACAGGGCTCAAGTAGAGAAAAAATCTCCATTTAATACTAGAATCTTTATATCCCTGAAAATTTTACCGCAGCTTCAATTTCATGGAATGTATACGAGAGAGATACAGAGATATGAATTATACCAGATGCCTTTAGGGATATTCTTATTTATTAAGTATCATTTGGAGCTGGAGGCTTCATGTGATTTTCCTGGTGCTGAGCTGTCTGTTTTTCAGCTCATAAATGGTAGAAAAGAAAAAAATGGTGATTTAAGGATAAAACAAAAGAGTGATTTAAGCCCGACAATCAAATCTTTATAACCAATATAAAGATGCGGAATCATTGCTCAATTTAATATCCCAATACTGTTTAGAGATCTGTGATAGACTTGAACTTACTTCATTTCTCATGTGCTGAAGCAGTTGGTTTTGTGGGCTTGCTAATTTCAGGTATGTAATAACATTACAAAATCAAGCAAAGATAAAGGAAAACTATTCTTCAGCAATTGGCATAAAATATGTATGAATATTAAAATCCATGCAATTTGTAGACTTTTTGTCAAACGAATATTATTATTCCACAGGAAATTTTATTCAGATTGAATTATAGTCAATCAATTGAAACATATATAACTTCGTGCTGCGACGCATCTATTACTGCGGGGTCATACAATCTGATAAATATGTTAATAGAATCATAAAATCTGAAAAAATATGTTAATAGAATCATAAAATTTGTATTAAATGATTTATGTAAGAATTTTAATGGCACAAATTTCAACCATGTATTAATAATTCTTTCTACTCGCTTTGAAATATGCGCGATAGCGAACCTTCTCGACGTAGTTCGCAATCGTCTCACAGGAGGCGTCGCCATCACTCCAGCAGAAAATTGTAGCTATTTTTAAAACATTAAATCTTAATTATTAACTTATGTATTCGTTTTAATTTATGGATAGAGGCTTATAAAATTATATTAAATTTTACCTGTACTTGGTTTTTACTACTGGTCTGTGTGCTTTTAGAATTATGGAATTTGGCGCCCCACCTCCATGATTGAACTCAAGGCCGTTTATCAGGCCCGGGGGAAGAGGTACCACCGACCGCCACTCCGCCTATAGTTGGAGTAAGCTATAACTCAAATATATTTTTTCAATTTTAATGATGAAGTACTTTCAGATATTCGTATTTTTATTTTTATTGATATTTTTGACATTACTACATAACTCAAAGTAATATTTTCATTCGCACATGTGTTTATGTTTTGAATCGTTTCAACGGACATTGCGCACCGTTCCATGCCGTCCATCAGCTGTGTTGTCGTTGTCGTCATACTCGTTGTGGGCCGTGTTCTTTTTTGCTTTTAACGCAGAAAAGGTTTGTTAATCGACCATTTTCTGGAAGTGTAGTGACATTTAACGCCTCAAAATGTGCGATAAATGTGCAGTTACGGATTGTCAATGGAAAGATTGCAAGTTCTTTCGATTTCCGCGAACTGTTTCCAGGTGAGTGTTTTCTTCATTCAGATATATACAATTATTTGATATAAACTGTTAAGTTTTCAAGCCATATTAGCTTATAATGTAATTCTTTCTTCAAGGAATTTTGATGTGCATTCGATAATTATTCCAATGTGTCTATTAAGTTGATGGGGTTGTTGGAAATGCTGGTGGTGAACGTTGTTGATGCAACGTTTTCAAGATACCCTCGTTATTTTTAACAAATTGTCATTCATATGTGTCCGACATTCGTTCTGCAAAATTGGTGAAATGTTTCAGAGTGTAACTTGTTAACATGATCATTGCATCAGCAATTTCCACGTACCTTTTTAATTGCATGTAGCAACCAAACACAATTATTTTCTCTACAAAAGGAGGAGAGGCATAGTAATAACTTGTTAAGCCATCGGTGGAGATACATGGAAGTATTTCCATTAATATATGCTGTACTATTAGAACTCGTTCATGTGATTTGTGGACCTCCTGTTTTGTATTAAGATTTGATTCGGTGGGTCATGATTGTTGATCTATTATTTGCAATGGAGGTATTGATATCTCAGGGCCTGTGTTTCCGGTCCCAAGCCCGGAAAAAGGAGGGTTTCTGTTGTTATTGAATTAGTGTCCATTTATAAAGTGATTCTTATTTTCCATCAGTCATTCTTCCTATAGTAAATTTTGGGAGTGTAAATTGAGTTTTAGCTTAGAAATAACTGAACAGATGTGAAATAATCCTTTGATATAGGATTAGAGTGTTTTCCACTGAAAATTTAACAAATGAGTAGTTGCTGTTTGACAAATGTAGTTGCAGTTAATTGGTTCTTATGATACAATAGGATGGTATGAATGAAATATATAAATTTCAATTCATACCATCATTTATGAAGGTATGATGGTATGAATTGAAATTATATTGCTCATAAATGACTACTCAACAGCTGGACATTTAAATATTCTCATTATTACCTTCAATCATTTTCATGTTCAGCAAGCTCTTTGATGCATTCTGGCTACCTCTAGATGGCATGACAGAGATATGAGGATGATCATTCTGTTGCTGTTGAAACAAAGGTATGTTATTACAAAGGGACTGAACCATATATGTACATTAACTTTTAGATCTGAAACAATTGTCATCATTGCCACCAATTAAAATATATCCATTGTATTACTTGCAGCTAGCCGGTTGATGTATTCCAGTTACCTCTGATGGCATGCCGTATATATGGTCTAGGAATCTACTGTTTTGCTAAAGGTAAGTATTTCAAGAGGAAATGTAATAATTTTCTAAATCCCTCCATTCCTTCCACACTTTTCTGATCGAATGTTGAGGCTCACATTTTAAAAAGTATGTATCGATTAGTTAAAGAATTCATTGATGGATTTTTAGTATCAAGTCTTGGAAGTATATTGACCAAGGCCTGAAATGAAGTCACCATGTATTTTTGCATGTTTATTCCACTTCATACAAAATTTTGTCCTGAATGATTATCAACTATTATATGAATGTGGATTCTCAAACTCTTTGCCATTCTCTTGTAATATTGCATGCAATTTTCATAAATTTTTGACAAGTTTGATGCTTTAAACCAAACTTATTGATGACTTCAGCTATTCTATGAATTCAAGTATTCTGCCATTACTTGTTACTTCATGAATATAGTAACATATTCATTGTTGTAAGCAGCTGAGAAATCAATTCAAAACTACATTTGGTCCTCTGTTATTTTTAATTCTGACACTCTGCCTTCAGATCTTCTGATCAAACTGTTTCATATGTTTAAATTTTTGATTCAGTTTAGTATGACAATTTCATGAAGTCAGAAGTATTTCATAAGGATATTTCCTCAAAGAGAGTGCCTAAATTTTGATGAATCATTCTATCATTCAGTGCTTCCTGTTTCATTTTCATTAAGTGGACACCAAATGAGTAATGCCTTTACGCTAACGCCTTTTAGGTTATGATATACTAATGACTAATATCCCTGAAAAAAATAAACTCCACCATGGTGGGTAAAGGAAGGGTAGTAGCCTTCATGGTGGGTAGTTACCCTTACACAACCCACGCCCTACCCACCATTAAGGGTAAGGGAAGGATAGAAAAAGCCTTCGTCTACCCTTCCTTGGAACTCCTTCCCTTACCATCTGTGTACCCTTCCTTTACCAACCATTAAGGGTAAAGGAAGGGTAGAAAAATCCTTCGTTTACCCTTCCTTGGGACTTAGCATTTATAACTGAGGAAAACATATCCTGAAAGTATCTCCTCAGCTACTTTCACCTGCTAAAGAATATTGAGTTCTGTACAAGAACGTAAGCAGTCTTTGAAAGCAAAGATAGACGGGCTACACAACTAATCTTTAAAATTCCCTTGAGGAAAACAATAATATACATATTCAGTGGCTTAGCCATGGCTAAGCCACTGAATATGTATATTATTGTTTTCCTCCACTGAATATGTATAGCCATGGCTGCAGCCCCTATGAAAAAATTGTATAAACCTGTTTCAAAATTTTATACATTCTTATACATTACCATGGCAATGTATAAGAATGTATAAAAATTTGAAACAGGTTTATACAATTTTTTCATAGGGGAGGGGTGGGTTCCCGGGGGGTTTGGACCCTCCACCCCCCGAAATATAAAAACAATCATTTTCCTTCATAAAAGAAAACAAAATATTGAAAAATGATGAATTTAAAAAAATACTTCTTTAACTATTGAAGTTTTTTCGATTATGAAAAGTGATTGAATTAGTTGAAAACCCATTACTTAGTATCCTGTTTTCAAAACTTTCCCCACCTGGTTTTGGATCCCCCCCAAACAAAATTCCTGGCTACGCCACTGTACACAATAGTTTCTATAATTGTGTGAAAAAAGCTCATTTAAAAGTTCTTTCATTCGCATGTCTCGGATGTAACATATTTGTGTGGCTGACAATGGGACATCGCAAGAGTAATGTTCGGTACTTGAATGCCGATCTTATTTTCTGAAACGAAATAGGTAGAAAAAAGACACAGCTTTCTTCCACACAGGCCTGGGTGCAAATCTCATCTTAAGATTTTGTAGTATAAGTTCCGTTGAGAAGCAACATCTGACAAGTACCTCAATAGCTGAGGTTGTAAAAGCCGTAGTTCATTATCCTCCAATATGTAGGTTCTGGGTTCAAAACCATGTGAAGGCTAATTTTTTTTCTGTCTTATAACTTTAGAAATCACTGTTACAACTCATCCCCATTCGTTTAATTTAGTTTTTATATTAGACCTACCCTTCCTGTACTCTTTATTGAGGCTGGCCCAATTCTTCCCGTACACTCCAGGAAGGAGAGGGCCTACCCACCAATGTTCTAAATACCCTTCGTCTACACTTGCTTAAGGGTATAGGAAGGGTACACCTATCCTTCCTTTACCCTGGCTGGCCCAACCCTTCCTCTACCCTTCCTGTACACTCCAGGAAGGAGAGGGCCTACCCACCAATCTTCTAAAATACCCTTCGTCTGCCCTTGCTGAGGGGTACAGGAAGGGTACACCTATCCTTCCCTTACCCTCATTGGAGGGTACACCTCACCACAATGGAGGAGTTTATTTTTATCAGGGATCTTTTAAGCATATGGTGACATAATTTAACAAAAAATATTTATACACTCAGTTTTCCTTTGAATGACAGCGATTGAATTTCTCATACTAAGAGTCAGTCACATTCGGCCTAGTCTTTAAGGTGACAGATGAGTTATCTGCAGCTCCTTTGTATTAACTCCTGAGTGTGTGTTAGCAAACGTTCATATTTACTGTATCTCCTGATTTTTTTAAATTTTTACCAAATCACCTGCTTTTTACATTTTTACCACAAATGTATTAGGCGAACAACCTATAAATTTCGTGACAACCTTAAATTGATTTTTCTGTATTCCTACGAAATCATTCCAAAAAGGTGGGAGTAGGGCTCCCAAGACATCATGTTAGGTCCTAATGATGAAGTGAGGCCCAATTAAATTGTTCCAATTGTTCCTAAACCAAAAACATGATAGTGTAAAGGCATTGCTAAGTTGGTGACCAATGTGTTATTTTAGAAAAAGTTTGGTTCTCCCTTCTCCTAGGATTTTAATATTACTTTTACCTTAGAGAGCATGGTGGTGATTGCCATGTCTCATTCGTGTCCTTTATTTCTTTCAGGTTATTTGGTTGAATTAGCAATCAGGGATCATCATTGTGGAAAAAGTGAAGAACAGCTATAATTTCTGGCAAGAGTAAAGAGGAAAATTGATATTTTACATATTTTTGTACTTTTTTCATTATTTATCATGAATTGTGTTACTATGTAGCTGCACATTATTGAGTTAATTAAATTTTTGTGTTGACAATATTGTATTATTTGAATTTTTTAAATCAGCGCATGCTATTTTCAACTTTGCCAATAATTGCCTTTAGAGTTATTCCACTGCTTTAGCAGTATTTTTATCGATAATATGATTTATCATCATCTTTCTTTATGATTGATGAATTAATGCTCATTAAATTAAAGTTCTTAGTAAAGTGACAAGTAATTCTCAACGAACACCGAAGATACTTCATGGAAAGTAATCTTTAGCTGCTTAATAATGATGAAGTGGTTTTGCTATGGATATTTTGGCCTATAAGAATTCAAATTGCCTCCAGTTTATTTAATTGTTGGTAATTTGAATTGTTATAGGCTGAAATATCCATGCAAAAAAATTAAATCGAAAACTTAAACAGAATTGGGAAGAAGCCCGGTTTGAATTTCCCGGTGACAACTAACGCCATCTATCCTTGGAGTAGGTACTAGATCGGCCAGGCCATAAATATATTACACAGTTGGCACCTCTTGATTGAACTACTCCTGCCTTTAATTCGGCTCTTCGGCCGAAGGAATTCATTTATCAGTGCAAAGAGTTTGTGCTGGTTGTCGGTTTTGGGACGTGTTTATATCTTTAATTGTGGAGAGTTGGATCATTTAACACTCTTTTAAAATACTATGGAAATAAGGTGACACGTATAGTGGATATTTGTGAACCTGGGATAATAAGGAGCACCCTGAATCTTCAAAATGGGTAAGTCGCCCTCTAAACCCGGCTAGCTAAGTTGCATTGAGTTCTGGCAGGTTATTTTGGGAATTATTTTTGTGTGGCCGCGGAAGTATAATGTTAGCTAGTTTACTTTCACTTACATAAACCCAATCATTCATTTAGAATTAATAGGTTTCTTTTAATAAGTTCCAGTTAGAGAATGGTGTGATGTTCAGGATACAATTATCCTGAGGCTGTATTAGTATTGGTGTACTATTTTTTGTCGTGTATAATGAATGGTTTTTGTCATACAAATGACGCTAGGATTTGTTGCTACCGTGGTGGTCCACTAGTGCATATTCTGTATGTGAATTTCCTACATTTCTGTGAATACCGTATGTGAACGCCAATCGACTGAAGTTATTTCTGAGGTGTGAATGATACAATTGTTAACAAATTGACCTTGGACAGTATAATGAAACTATGAATCAGTAGTTGTGAAGCTTCTTTCACAATGATTGCCCATGTTATCCACAAGCGATCGTTGATGAAAGATTTGCACGATAATTCCACAAATAAATCGATTGTATGGCAGGGGGCGTGGTGGACGGTGCGTCCTTACGGTCCTTACCGTACCTACTCTCTTGATTCCCCTTTTTCTGACTCATCGTAGCCTAAAATGGCAGGCGACGGATCAGTATCGAGGAATGAAAATGCTTGGATGTTGCTGGCGGTGACTTCAACATTTCGGGTGCTGGACCACTCTCCATTTCGTCTTGTTACATTCGAATTCGGGGTACGCATTGATCGCTGTCGGAAATGTTAAATTTGTTGGGAATTCCCCCAAGCTGATTTCAATTCTGATTTCCGCAACCTAGCGGGTAACAGAGAAGAGACGTTCGTGTGTGCATGCGGGATTTCATATTGATCAGAAACGGCGGCACACCTAATGTGGCGTTACTTGTGGCTTTACACCAGTTTTTGCCCGATTGAGCCAATATGGGTCCCGTTGCGCAAGTTTGAGATCAACGGTGATGGTGCACCTATTGTCTTGCGCTCCATAGTGTCGACAGAATTTGATCATTCTGTGACTTCGATTCTTCGAAGCGATTGCGGCATGAACGCATTTCCTGTCTGTATTTCATATTGTTAGAATCTGTTAAATCCAGGGTTATACTTCGATCTAACGTTTCCTGCTTGTTTTTCCATATTTGATGGTGGTGGCAAAGGGTTTTAAAATGATGCAAATATCTTTTGAGAATCTCGTTCGGTGTCTGTTTGTAACCGTGGGCGAGGAGATCGCTCTGTCTGTCGCAGAGGCGGAAGCTCTATGCGGTTTATGTTGCAACTTCTCATGAGCCTCTCATTAGGTCACTCTGACCGACCTATGAACACGGTTGGATCGTTAGCTAATCATTTTACATATGCCCTTGATCTTCGGCGTGTGCTTGCCGTGGTGCGCTATGCGGATTATTAATGAAAGAAGGACACTTTCTTGTTCCGTATTTTGGTATTGGCCCCATTGACAATTCACTCTAGATAGCTGGTTGAGTTTTTGTTTTGAGTCTTTATGGAGATATTAAAAGAAGAAAAGGAGTCGCATAGAAGCTGTGGTACCAGTAAGACTGCAACATTAATGCCCTATGAATGTCTGTGACCATTAATTAGTTTCAGGTCCCTCCTTGATATTTCAATCAGTGGCGTAGCCAGGAATTTCGTACCGGGGGGTCCAAAATCAGGGAAAATTTTTGAAAAATAGGGTGCTAAGGAATGGGTTTTTAACTAATTTTAAGACTTTTCATAAACGAAAAACTTAATATGTTAAAGAAATATTTTGTAAATTCATGATTTTTCAATATTTTGTTTTCTTTACGAAGGAAAATAATTGAGTTTTTATATTTCGGGGGGTGGGGGGGGGGGGGGGGAGTCCGGACCCCCCTTGGCTACGTCACTGATTTTAATTATGACTAGAATTTCTTTTGGGTGTCAAGTCAAGTGTCAATACAAGTTTATTATGGGTGCCTACATGATAAATAGATATTATTTAAATTCCTAGTTAAATATGAGCGAATTAGCCGTATTCCTATGAATATTAACATGGATTTGTATAGTCTTGCAGAGAATGCCGCGTAATCTTATAAACATCCGATAGAACGTCGGTAGGAAGTATAACACAATCCTGTATAATATTCCCACATATCTATAGGATTGTTCATACGATTCATTGGAAATATTCTACTTGATGGAATAATGGCTATAATGAAATTCTGGCAAGTAATTTGCTTATCTTTATTTTACCCAACAATACTTCGTTCAATATGTACTCCACGTACCACATTCTAAGTAAGAGTTGTTTGTTGTTTTAACTTGCTCCCGGTGGGACGAGTCATATCCTGCCCATCCTTTGACGGGCCCATCGGCTGTGCTGTCGTTTACATCCGACCAACCACCCAGTGCGCGATATTTTGAATGGCTAATGAAATTGAGGAAGCTGGTGGTGGCTGTCCCCCATGGTGGAACCTCACCATTATTCCCTGCATCCGCTCTTTGAGTTTTGGTAATCGGGTCTCTTCATGTCAATAATGCCTTTCGATCGCTATCAATTGCCACTGTCCATTTGAATGAAGTATTCCATTCTCCAACTCACGGAATCCCCTTTGTTATATCGCAATTTTCCTTTTCTACCCGGTTTATAATTAATGTAGACAATATGCGCGATTCTTCGTGGTATTTTTTTTACGATTGCACGTAAGCGTAGATACTTTCAATCCGGCAAATGGATCACTATTTTTGTCGTTTGAATGTCCGTAATTGTGTCTAATTTTCGCTCACGCGCTACCTTAGTTGTGTTCCTTTGCCGAGGTTTCAATATCAATCAATGCTTTGTGTAGGTGCTTCCTTTATTAATTGTTTCAATGATTACTTATTCGTTAGACGTATAATTCAACAATTTCACTGGAACAAATGGCGAGCCCCCTAAATGTCTGGTTTCAATGTTAATCAGAAGATGGCAAATTTTGGTGGCTCAATTTTCATGCGCGAACGACTCGCGAGCTTCAGGTCTACAAGGATTGCTGTAGGTTCTAGTTTCATTCATTATGAGCGTACCCAGCTGCCCCTCCGGAAGCGAAAATAAATTTGGTTCAAAACAACAGATTATATACAATTTTTCCTTTTGAAGAAAAATGATATTAGTATAAGACATAGAACTAAAATAAAAATCATTATTTTTTTTCAGGAAATAATTATAAAACTAATAAATTGCTGTCATAATTTCCTTTAAATTTTGGTTTCATTAACCTTTTCTGTGCAAAAAGTAGCGCTTGGCTTAAATAAAGATTATTAATACCTTATCAAACGAAGGAAACTTTCCGACCTTAGGCAGTTTTAATAGTTAATTATTAACAGACGTTTCCCTGAAGTCTGTGCCTCATGTATGCATTGGTAATATCAGGCGATGTAAAACTCCTATCTACACGTTTAGAAACTAGATCCCTGTGACGTCACGTGGAGTGGAATCGTATGGGCGCAAATCTGGCCTTTTTCAAACGAGGTTGTAATTGACCATTAACATTCGTCTAAACTGGGATTTCTAAAGCCAATTAATTTGTATATTATGAATACACTAATGGTGGGTAACGAATCGCAATCAATGCCTTTTGTTTTCTTTGATGAAGGAAAGTAACCTATTTCAAGCACGCATGATGAGAAGCTATAACTTGTTCATTTAGAACTAGTCATGAGTTGGCAGAGATCCACGGTTCGCCTTACCTTTTAGAAGCGATCCGAAAGATCCCCGGAGGCAAGTGCTAATTGTTTCATTTTGTATGCGCGGCACTTGTAAGTTGACTCTCAAGAGTCCTTACGCAATCGGTCGGAGCGTGAGCATGAATGGTGTGAAGGAATTCCTCATTCGCGGACTTAGTTATTACGTTCGTCCTAATTACTTTATTGACCATAAACCGCCCTGCGCGCCGGTTTCTCGCCAATAGAAGACGCCTGAAATGTCCAACCCTGCTTCTCTTTGACTTGGCCACCTCCCAGGGTTAATGCTCGCTTCTGGTTCACTGTCGCATCTCCATTGCAAATGTGGAAAGATGGTTTGCTCTATAATCAGATGCACGAGGCTTTGATGAGTGTTTGATTTCTAAAATTTTAGGTTTGAATGAATTTGATTCACACTTGATTTTCAATTGTAAGCCGCCTCCCCCCTTAAAAATATACAAAAACGATGACATTTTAAAAACTTTATTTATATACGGTTCTCACAAATAAAAATATATGGTAACATATTTACTTCTACCATTCACTTAAAAAAACTGTCTTGAGCCGGAATGGAATTTGGAAAAACACTTCCAAATTATGGACAATGTTGTCTTCATCAAAACTTTTTCACTTCGTCTTTTCGAATGGGAGTCAATTGCAGAGTTGCGCCAGTTCGCCAGCCAAGACTTCACGTGGCGTTCAAGATCATTCTTGACCGAAGGTGATATGCCGATCCCAGAAGCCTGATATGCTGTAAGTCTAAACAGTTGTGATGCACTGTGAGGACCTCAGTGGCGCCATAAAAGTTCATAGCAGAAAATCCAAGTTCACACTCAGCACTGGGCACTGCAATGGTGTTACTGGTAGCAGTTTTTTGAACCCTGGTGGCTGTTCGAGAATCGTTGTTATTTCTCCGTATAATATTTATTTCATGCCCTGATAGTACTCCCTGTAGTAATTTATTATTTCACTAGGGCTATCAAAGTACCTAATTTTCCTCTATACGCTGAACTCCTCTTCCTTTCCTCTATATGCTGGAACGCCGTTCCAGCGCGTTCCTTTCGAAATAAAGCACTGGTGTTGATGACGAGTGCACTGAACGTATTGCAGGACGTTTGTTTAAGTTGTGACATATTGTTATTGGTGGCACTGATAAGCGTTCGTTGTATCCACAGTGCCATAGACGTTAAAATGCTTTTACTTTGGTGAGGGGTTCAATTCTAACATGAGCAGAAAACGCTCTTCGTAACGCAACGTCGAGGTAGCCTGCAGATATCAGAATATGTTGGCAGTGACGGATCCATGATAGGGGCAAGGAGGGGAGCTAAGATTCCGATTATATCTAGTGTAAATTGAATATCCAAGGGGGGTATCTGGATCTACCTCTGGATTGTAATATATGTACCAAAAGTATGTAAATTAGGCCCTAAGTTTAGAGCTAATTTCGTGAAAGAAGGTAAATATGTAGGAAAATATAAGTAAGCAGTGTAGTATTTCTAAACCTGCCGCGTGAACGGCGGTGAAATATACAAGAATTGCCATGAGAAAAAATTCCCCTGGACCGGGAATCGAACCACGGACCTTTGGCTTTCCGGGCCACTGCGCAGATAACCACGCTATCCAGGTTCTTTAATTCTTATGGCAATTATACCGAGGCTCATGGTACTAGGTGTCAGGCCCTCGCGGTCCATCAAGGATGGCAACGCGAGGGAGAAAGGACTTCCAGGAAGCCACAACCGGTTGAGAGCCTCAAACCTGCGCTAAAGCCGCGCAAAGCGGTATGTGTAATATTAGTACTATTAGCTAGTACTAATATTAGCCCGGAAAGCCAAAGGTCCGTGGTTCGATTCCCGGTCCAGGGGAATTTTTTCTTATGGCAATTCTTGTATATAAGTAAACAGTTTTGCGCAAAGTGGTGACCCCCAAATACTTAGATTTTACCTAGTGTGTGTTTCGACCCAATGGGGTATAGCCCCCCCCCCCCCCCCCCCCGTAGTTCCGCCTCTGTATGTTGGTGGTGCTCTTCGATGATCGACGTAACCTTGGCACTGCATTCCTTTTTTTACAGTCTGGCTTTCGAAATTTGATAAGGTCAAGATTGCATTTTTCAGTTATCTAAGATTACATTGTGACTTCATACATTCTGTTGTATCTCGATGTCGAATTATAAATACATAATAGTGAAGTAGGGTGAAAATGATCCGGTGACATTATGTATTGACTTTTTAATTGCAATTTTTTTTTAATCTTGGGCATTCGGGGACCTTTCCACCCTTCTTAGCTCCTATCCTTAAAGATTAAATTTCCATAACTAGACACTTAGCTGGGACAGTTAAATGGCAGCACGACGAAAAACCGCAAAACTTTACATTTAATGTTACGGGTGTGGCTGGATGCATGTATGAATTTGCATGCAAATGTATATAGACACCTGCTCTCTTTTACGCAGAAAGATAATTTTGAACCATTTTGTTCGGTAGTCATAAACTATTTTTATGGTAGGTATATACATAATGTAATCTGCTTGACTTCCTTAAAATTATTGTAAGATGCTCTTTTTTCTGTATCAATTATGTCAAATATTTATATGACTAATTATTGCAGTTCAATGTCTCTTTGGGGCCACCCATATTCCTTCAACTTAACTGTAAGATGCATTGTCCTCTATCGTTTCTTCTTTCGAATCTTAAAATTGGTGTTCCTTGTCTATTTTTCACCATAACATATTATCCTCTGCTCAGCATTCTTAACATGCATCCACAGTTATATCTGCATATTACCTTGCAAGTCGCAAGCAAAGGTGTTTGGCAGGGGCTGCACCATCACCAACATGCATCCGATGATCAAAATTTCCGTCCGCCAACTTGAACTACGTAACGTCTATGCAATATATACGCTACATTCGACAAAGCTGACACTAAAAGCAACTATGATTATTAAATGACCAGTACCAGAGAATTGCTGAAGCTATTTGAGCGGGTTCCGATGGCCACTTGAATGTAATTCGTCTCAAATGTTGAGGATTCTGACCACGACGGAAGTAAAAATATTCCACAATGGGAAAAATAATTTGCTTTGACCTGGATCTCGGTCAAGGCAAAGGATTTTTTTTACCATTGTGGAGTTTTCGCACTTGGTCCGCACCTGCGGGTGACTTCCTGTAACTTTCCTCTGGCTTGTCCGCAGTTGCTGCATTGGAAGCGAAAATGGGGTTTTGAACCGGAATAGATAATATGGAATATTTACAAATGGGCTTGACCACTCCCGAAGAAGAGTAGTACTGAACAGTGACGTCATGGCAAAATTAGCAGTGTCGGAACGCACCTTTCTTAACTTTTTTTTGGAAGCGAAATATTACTCTGTCCGTTTTTTTATTACAAATGATTACTTACATTTTATTACTATTTTTTATTTACGAGCGTATAAATTAGAAATTTTGGGGCAACAAAATTGCTAAAAGTGTTACTCGACTATTATGCCTTCTGTTAACCAGTGCCGGAACGGCGTTCCGGCATAATGACACCACTGGTAATGAACTAGCAGCATTGTATGGATTCAGGAAACTAGTGATGAGTGGTTACCTGTGGCTGAAAGACCTAAGCAATCTTTCTCTCGCGACATTTTTGAAATCTAATGCTAGCCGTTAGCATTTTCAGAGTATTTTAGCACTTCAATTTCTTTCGCTCGTGATTTTGTGTTGAAAGTTTATCTCGTATGAGAATCGAGTGGAGAGCTGCGTTAAGCCAGTTGATGATGATAAATAAAGACTTCAACCAAATGTTGACGAGTAAATTATAGCAATTGTATTATTTTATGCTTTTACTTATCGCTGCAACGCCAACTCATTACACGCCGTAGCTTACGTAATGGTCAGTGAGCTTGTTCATGCCTGCTAATGACCCTCACGAGTGCCATTGTTTACCATGTATTGCTTGCTTGCTTTGTTTTGTTGCCGAATGCACAGGTCATTCGCTTCCGAATTGGGGACTGTAATGAGCACCTCGCCAACTTTCGAAGGGTGTATCCCCCCCTTCCGATGGGTCTGGCGCCTGCGGCATTATTATTATGCGGACGATGTTGGCTTTCCGTTCCGTGCTTGTGATTAGCTTCGCGGTGAACTTGCTACTCCGGAAATCCCGTGAAGGGGGAGGGGCCCTGGTAAAATTTGTTTCGACTATAGGGGGGAAAGACGGATCCTTTTGGTGTGATATTTCTTGTCAAGGCTGGTATGTTTCTATAGCACAACTGGCAACTTCTGTTACAGCATGTTTGCGTTCTACGGTAGCTCAATCATTATTTCTATGAGTGTCTATGTCTGAGGGAAGTATCGATTTATTCATTTTAGCTTTGAATTTTATGGAATTATTTATAGTCTTCGTTCTATCCAATCACATGTGATGCCCCTCTTTTTGGCCTTAATTATCGTTCCCCAACTGTAAGGAACTTCTGAATTTTTTAATTCAAGTTTTCCTCATCGTATTTTTGTTAATTTCCAACCACTTTCATTTTATTCCTCACCATTACTTTTATTATAATTGATATTTTCATTTGTACTGCATTATGTCAGCAACCCAGGTAAACTTCCTAGACTTCCAAAGAGTAGATCTGAGTTAAAGAGGCAATTTTCCCCATTACACGACTAAATTTTATATCGCGTGCATCCAGGCCGGAAGATACAGGGGAGTTGTTTGGGAAATGGATTTTAAATTATCCGTTTTTCGTATTCCATTCAGCTTATCTCATGTAACGGAGAAGTTTAACCGGATTGAGTCGCCTTCATGTGAAACAAATCGTCATCGAACATATGGTTAGTGGGATCTACGTGTGTGCTACTGGTAAAAAAATCAATCGACACCATTGTGTAAACATATTATTTAATAGTTGTACATATCAGGATGTCAACTGTGTGTGCATCTTGGTGTCCATTAAGTTAAGGATTTCAATATCATTTTCATTTATATTTCAATATGTCCTCTTCCTTTAGCTTATCTCGTTGTTCTTTATTGCCTTTGTGTACATTTATGGCGGAATAAATCCTAATCCCCTGGTTGATTGATTTAACATGTCGATAGCCATTTAAGCACCCAATAGACAGGTCTCATTTATAATATAGAAATTTATAAAATTAAACTAGTCTCACTACGGGAGAATCAGTGATTTTGTTGATGATCGATGAGTTCAAATGTGTTTGGCGAGATATGGTGGAACAGCATACCGAATAAAATGGTAAAACTTACTGTTGATTGAGTTACTTCTTTATGATCAAGTATCTGTTAAACGGAAAATAATTTTCTACCTGTGTAATCATAATCCGTTTATTACAAGCGCATGAAAAACATCTCATTTAATAGTAGTTCCAATCATGATTTCAACATGTTTTTGTATGGTCCGCATTGTACCGTTCGGTCAGTGTCCGAGTGCCCTACAGAAAATTTCAACCCTCGAGGCGGGGCGCTCGTAATTATGGCGTGCGTGTTAACATTTGCGGGATCGTCGCTTCTCGCAGGCCTTCATTACGTGCGGGAGACTCGTTCATCGCGAATTCGTAATCGCCGCTCGCTTTTAGCGTTTGCGTTCTTTTGGTCGTAAAAATGGTTCAAGATTTACGGGCGGCCTTTGGCAGTTGAGAGGGGGATGGTGAACACGCCCCCTCTCCCTTCACCCCATCATCCCTCGTGACTCCCGTTCGTGAATGTTCGGCATCCGGCGAAGTGCTTTTCTCCGCGTGACACGGGGAAACCGGATCTCGCGGGAAAATATTCGCACTGCGCCGGGTGAACCATATATTTGCGGCAGTGGGTTAACTCCGCCGAAAAAAATTCGCTTCTCTTTGATTGTGTCGTACAGCAGAGAAATGTCGATCCTGAGGGATTTTTATACTTCTAAGTAAACGCGTTTATAAATAATCAAAAATCTTGAACCATTTTTACGACCAAAAGAACGCAAACGCGAAAAGCGAGGATCACCCAGAAAGTAGATTGCCGTCATGAGCAGTTAACATGCTTTTCCCTTGGATGATGTGGAAGTATAATTTGTTAGTATGCATAACATTTTTTATGATCGTGTGGTGTGCATGTGAGAATCCTCTTTCATGCTGGTGATTTATCCCCTCCTTCCAAACACCCTATAAGTGGTACGCAGCGTATTTTGTTGGTGGTAGTGCAGTAAATGAGGCCAACATTGATACCCAGTTTCGGTAGAATTATGAGCAATGGAAAAAAATTAGCTGGACCTTATTAAAATAATGATACTTCTTCGCGAGGATTAAATTTGATCGAAAAAGGATTCCATCCGAATTATGCTGCAAAGAAAGCGGTATTGCCGTATTCGGCCTATTAGATGAATTAAATGATCTCGGATTTTTGCCATTTTAATCTTGGTCTTGAATGCTAGGCCGATAATCCACCTTGTTTATATTTACTCTGTAGTTTTCATCAAGTCAAGGATTCGATTATCATTTTCGTTGAAATCTCAATGTATTCTCATCCGTTAGCTTGTCTTACTGTTCTTCATCTCTTTGTGTCTTTTATGCGCGGAATAAATCCTAATAAACCATCTTCAGTTTCGTTAAATATATCTATGTCCATTTAAGCGCCTGATTGTCAAGTCTCAGTAATAATATAAAGAAATATAAGTGTATCATTTGCCATAAGTCTTACTCTAGGAGAATTAACCTGTTTGTGATGGACATAATGGTCTACGGAAAATATTTGCTGCCTGTGTTCCGTCCGTCAGTCTTAATCCGTTTATCGCAAGCTCATGATCTAATCGTCTGCTGTGAGTGGGAGTTTGCGAAATATTTCTGGCCTCTGTTTGTGTAAAAAAAACTCCGATCTCGGTTTATTTTTGTGAGAAGTTGAACGGAAGGCCAGTGAGTACCTCGAGATACCGGGATGGTTGGCGCCTACGAACCTGTGTCGTAGAAATTGCACCCCTATAGTGGGAGGAGCTAACTCAAATCTACGTCTACATATTATCCTGCGAGCCAGCTGCGTGTGTTTGGCCAAACGTGTGCTATGCTACATGCGGCATAGTTGTAGGGACTGACACACTCATCCCTGACAACAGCTGCGGTCATACATCTGCATAATACTCTGCGAGCCACGTCTAGGGTGTTTGGCAGGGGGTGACCAATCACCATAATGTAGCATGGAAGAGGATTTCCACATGCACACCGCACGGTCATAGAAATATTACACGTAATTGCAAAACACACGTTTGTATTCATGCAAAGACAAAACTTGCCAATAGTTAGTAATTCCTTTAGCAATCCGAAGGACGTGTCACATGATGTAGATCTGTTGTAATTATGTTGATTTTACTGAAAAAATAGAATAATAACAACACGTGCTCATATGCGATAAGGGTTAGCTATCACAAAGAATTCACCATACAGTCCGTTGCAGAAGTAGTCAGAGCCAGTGCTTCATGCATCGTGCGACGAAAGACATGCAAAAACTATACTTGCGCATCAACCTGTTACTCACTTGACGGCATTGCAGCGAAAATGACAACTGGAAGATTGTTAGAAGAAGAAGTTACGTGGTAACACCGGCAGCAACAATTGCGATCTGTTGTGGCAGCACTTATGACGGAAAAAACGACACCGATAACAAATTGCTGGAAGGCCGTCGAGTAGTGTACTGTTGTCTGCAGACAGGCGGATGAGAGAGCTTCGGGGTTTGTCCTGTTCGGGGAGGGACCGGCAAAGTAGGAGGAGGGGCTGGGGGGGGGGGGGGAAGAAGTTTGTGGTGGGTGACGTCACCCTTGGGGAGGTCAGCTGCCGCGGTTGGCTGGTCTATGGGAGGAAGAGGGGAAGAGTTTCAGGAAGAGGGCAGGGGAAAGGCTGGAGATTGATAGGGACGGTGGGATGGGGGAGTGGAGGAGAGAAGAGAAAGGTTTTTGAGGAGAGAAAGGAGGGGGCGATTGTGGTAATCACGCTTGCATTGTGGAGGGGGGAAGGGGCGCGGAGGGGAAGCAGAAGACCTGAAGAAGTGGTGGGTGTGGAGGTTTGGTCGAGTCCTCCAGCTTGTCAGTGCTTCGTGGCGTTCCGAGACGGTGGGAAGTCAAGAGTGCTTGCCGGTAGCGGAAAAAGAGAAGATCCAAAAATAAATACACGTTTGTTTACGCTGTAAACCGTTTTAGGCTTCCCGATTGGTGTATTGTGTTTTCGTTCATTCATGCTCCCCATCACCAGTGATTGAAAACTTGACGAAGTTAGTTGCGGATCGCGACCGTCGTGCTTTTCAGTAGCAAAGGCGGGGAGCAGATAGAACATACAGTAAAATTTATTCGAGTTAATATAACCTGAAAACTGTGTTAGGTTAATTGGTGTATGGTGTTCGTTCTGTATTGCTACTGCCACTGGCTGCTTGACCGAGTTTGTTGCTGATCGCGACTGTCGAAGACGTAGCGGGGGACTGCCGTTGCGTTTTTCTACGAGACTCGACACTACGAACGAGGGATAGGATGGTTTTGCTTTGGACGGACCGCGAGGATGAGAAGGGCGAGACGAGCAGCAAGGCTGCGACTCTTCCCAGGGATGAGAGCAAAAGGCATCGGAACGGGAGTTCTTCTGGAGGTGGGACCCTCGAGCGCCTCAGCAGGTTGAGGAGAGGTGCAAAGGCGGCGAAGAAGGCTGAGGAAGAGGCGGCGGCCGGGGAAGGCCCCAGCGTGGTGGAGAAGCTCAAAGGTGAGACCAGCTCCAAAGCACTCTCGTTTCCGAGGTCAGGGTTCGGTGTCTGACGCAGCATCTTGTATTGCTTGGATCTGAGGTTTTGGCGGCGTTGCTCCACATTAGTAACGGCTTTTGGGGGTTTCCTCATAGTGTTGTCTAAAGGCGACGACAGTTTCTCCAACCATCTTGCTGGCGTCTTCAGGTCATCTAACGATTTGATCGTTGGATTATTCTTCACCATAGGATAATCATCCAAAGTTGTTAGAAAAGCAATGGCTGATACCTGGTTTCGCTGATGGTAGGACCCGCCCGCCTTTGTGACGGTGCGGGATTCCTCGACCCTTCCCTTCCTTACCTATCCCGTTCCAGGAGGCGTCGTCGGGCTCCTATCGTGGCGGCGCCTCCGACCTTTCTCCTTCCTGTCCTCCCCCTTCTGGGTGCAGAGGTAAAAAGCTCGCGCTTACAGACCCTGCCCCGGGAGTGTATCCTCGCGAGCCTGCCCTAGGAGTCTCGTTCTCACTGGCGTCTTCAGGTCAGAAATGACTTGAGGATAAAATCAATCAATGGAATCAATGATTTTTGTATGACTTGGTGGAACGTGGGGATATTCATGGTAGAACAAAACACTCTTATCAGTACAGTTCATCAAACTTAATGGTGCTGTCGACTAGTTTCAACGGCTATAACATCATTCTCGAGACAAAGCCTGTCCGTCTTGATAATGAAGCTATAACCGTCGAAACTAGTGTACAGGGCCATTAAGTTTGTAAAAATGTACTGTGTTTTTTGGTCTACCATAGCTTGAGGATGGCTGGAAAAACTGTCGTCGCCTTTAGAAAACGCTACGCGGAGGAACGCCCCGAAAGCTTAAATCTCGTATTACTCTCTACTCTGCTTGTGGTCGCGTGATAGATCCATGAGAGAACGATGTATTCTAACGTAGCGGGGCTGCACTACAGTGGTTACAAGTCGTCGAGTCTCAAACCCTACGTCCTCAGTTGGGGGTAGATTTAGGGGAGAATGAAGGGAGTGTGGGACTTGCCGTTGTCAGAATGACGGATTTGGGTAATTTTTCAAGATTTTGGAAGGGGGGGGGGATATCGCTCCGTCATTGAGGAAGCGCGGATTACCACTAGTGAAACATGGAATTTACTATATTGAGCGTAATAGGATCCATGTCCATTTATATTAATTTCCATGCGTAAATTAGAAAATGGGTAACGATTTTTCTCTCAATCTTGTGGTTGCGGGCGTTTGTGAGAGAGACTACGCAGTTATGGATATACTGACAGGCAAAAGACAAGGTTTTAAACCTGCTGTTATGTCCATCACGTGTTAGATCGTGGGCACTGGATATTTCGCTATAATAACTTTGGGTGCTATCTCGCTGGCGGTATCTAAGTAAAGAAATTGTAGAAAACTATCACTAATTCCAAGAATTTTACCATGTTAAATCACCCCTCCGTGACGATTGCTAAGGATATGAGAACCTTATTATTATACTGGATTGAATATTTGGCTAAAATATTATTTAGGAATCGGAATTGATATCATCGTTATTGTAATTTATAACCATATCTTTCTTAAGATTTGTGATAAATTTGCTGTTTTCTTTGCCCGACGTTAGTCCTAATTGTGACTCAGTATCAAATCGAGTCTTGATGGGACTCTAGTATTCGCTAGCAAATAATTCCAGGGATATTTTACTCAAGAATAAAATCGAAGTCTAACAAATTCAAGCCCTTAAGAGGAGGTTGATGATTTCGTAAGTAAGGCTTCGTTGCTGTAGGAGTAAAGATATCTCACGATTTTATTTCGTGTTATCTGTGGAGTGTGTGGGGCAATATATAATGTATAGCTGTTCAAATAGCCACACCCTCCTGGTAGTTGGCAGTGAAAAGTTCGCTTCGAGCCTTTTCCCGTGTGATAATACTGAATGGGCGTTATCGGCTGCAGGTGGAGAAAAAAGATATTTTCGTGATATTTTGTAGATTTGACAACGTTGACCATGTGGTCATCAAAGGAAAGTTAATAAATAATAAGGAGTATAAAAAAGGAAAATCGCCATGTCTATCATATTCCAAGGTCAGTCACTCGCAGACACTGTCCACGCATTTATTAGCACACGTATATTCGAAGCGCAAAGATTGGTCCGTGTGCCATGACGACACACAGATCTTAAGGCAGTGTTTGGAAGACCGTTAGCCAAAGTGATCATTAACCCTGGCGAGAAATCAGACACATCTTCACTTCCCTGTCACCCTCCATTTTCCCAATCACAACCTTTAGCCGGCCTTAAATTTTGCGAACGATAGGCGACCTCATAGGAGCACTTTCGTTGCTGCGTTTGCATTCCCGGCGTTCATCGCGATTGCTATGTATTTTTAGTTAACGTGCGGCCAGTGATTGTAATGTGATCAATATTTCTTCCTAAAATAGCTTATCAACAGACTGAATTCGATGCAATTTAGATCGTGAAAACCTTGAATAAACCGTGAATTTTATAATTTAGTTGGAGTGGGAACCCTGTAAATGTTAATCTGAAAACACTTGGGGTTAGTGGAAGGAAAACGAAATCTTAGACTTTATTTTCTGCCACAATGAATTGCTATGGGTAATGGACAAGTACGCTGACTTGTCCCTTGATGATTTTGGTTTAGATCCCCTGGCAGTATTTCGTAGGATAGCCTCCGTATCTCCTTGTTTGCGGTGCAGCCATAACTATTACATCTAAGGCGAGAATTTTAGTGCTGCTGGGTGATAATAAAGTCTAGCCGTTAAAAACTTAAATTACAAAGCGATAGTAAACATAAGTAATGCCTTTGCTCTCCGGAGGCTCTTCCGTATTGGTGGTTTGTTTTCTCTTTTGCTCCTCCAGTTTGCTCCGCTAAGTTCATCCTCCCGGGGCGTTGGAGAGAGAGAGAAAAAAATCTCCGCATACCTTGTGTGTTTTTTTTTTCGTCTTCACCCTGGAGAGACCTGAACGGTCGTGCGGTGCATCGGACCGTGACTGTCCCGTGATAAAAAAAACTCCATCTCCTTCCATTCCTCCGGTTTCCTTCGGGGTGACTCACCTAAACTCGGCCGGGTTCATAGGAAACGGCTTTTCTTGCTTCTTTGTCGAGTTCTCTCTCTTGTCCGATCTCCTAGCGACTTGTCTGGGAGCGGCGCTGGTTCTTTCACTGGGCAACCTTCTCTTGGTCTCTGTGAAAGGGTTGGCCCCCAGCTGCGAGGAATGTACTGGTTTTTCTGCGCCTTGAAACGGTGTCTTATCTCATCTTGTATGCATGTACTTCCAGGGTTGGTTTGGAGAAATGTCTACGGAAGTTCATGATTTTTAAGCTACTTCATATTTCTCTGCTGTTGTCACCGTGTTACACAATCGTGGCCAACTAAAATTTTTACCTTTCGGTCGACTTTACTAATTTTTGTACATTGTGCTAGTCATGAAAGATTTCTTTTCCGAAGAAACAATTATGATGCTCTAATTAATTTCTGTATTGTTTGCCATTGTAGAATTAATTTAATTTTGACCTCATGCCCTCCCTGCTTTCGTCGACCACCTCCTATATGAATTTTAAAAGCAAAGGCTTTTGCAATTTTTTATCGTGAAAGCAGTTGACAAATTGCACTCGTCTGTTTTTTATTGATTTAACAGCATGAAAATGATTTAGCTCGTCTACACGAGTGCGAGGGAAAATGTGTAAACGCTGACCGAGGAAATTCCCATGCAAAGAAATCATTTGAAGATATCCCTATTATGTCCGCGGCGCATTAATTCTGACGGGCTTTTATATCGCTGATAAATTGTAAGATTTTTTTGTAATTTGTCACGCAATTATTGATTTTGTAACTTGTTACGACACTGAGTTTTAGTGGTTACGACCACCCGGTATCTTGGATATTCCTCTCGGTTATGGAGGTTACAGTTGACCGTTGTCGCCTACGTGTGGTCGATTTCTTAGGTCTTCCTTCATGTTGTTCTCCTCGACACATTAGACTAGAGTTCTTTTTTTTAGCAAATATATCGGAATTCTAGATGAGATACGGAGGATACAGAAGGTATGGATGGAGCGAGTACTTAGCGGTGAGGGGATGTTGAAAACAGTGTTAGAGGGTTGAATGTTGGGCAAACGAGGGAGAGGAAGGAAAATAATAGGAGTTTTAGATAGAATGGATGGGAGTAGGCTTTAGGTTAGGATCGAAGTACACCTACTTGGAATCGGACTTCAGGCTCCAAGTCATCACAGTTTATTATTAATTTTAGCTATTGTGCTATTAATGTATAATACAATATGTAATTATTATAATAATATATTTGCTATTATGAATTTTTAAATTATATTTAGTGAATTAAAGAGGGAAGTACATTGAGGAAGGGTACTATATGGAAACCTGCCTTAATCGGTAGAATGTTTGAATAAATAAATTGATATATTTTTTCTCTTGTCTTGACATCTTTTAATTAATGACCAAAAATTCATGGAGTGTAGGTCATATAAGTCAAACGTTTCGGTTTATTTTAAAAACTTCATCAGGGCTATGAATAAAAAGATGAGAGAACAATAATGTACCATATTGATACATAAAAAAGGTTACAAAGCATATTTTTTATAATAATATAATAAAAAAAATTAGAAGGAATACACAAGACTTTTGACATAATATTTTTAAATTGATGCCAAAATTCTTGTGTATTCCCTTATCATTTTTTATTATTAGTAACCGTTATCTTTGTATCAATATTGTATATTATTTTATTTTATTGTAATCTCGTTTTTTCATTCATAGCCCTGATTAAGATCACTTTTGATCATAAATTGATATATTTTTGGCAAGCCTTGTGCCGAGTTTCATTTCGGGCAGTGGTATCACTTAAGATGTAGCGGATTTTGTCCATCAACTCAATCGAATTGGGCACACTGAGGTGGCCGACTTGGACGCCCTGACGTAGACCCGCTGTGCTTCCCGTCGCATTCTTTCGTGGAGACGTAATGGAATTTGCGTAGGCTGGACGAGTGTCGCGAGGTTTAGAATGGAGAAATCCGAATAAAGTGATAATAAACTGTGATGACGTGGAGCCTGAAGTCAGATGCCAGGTAGGTTTAGTTCGATCCTAATCGAAATACATTTCGATCGTGATCGAAATATAGAATTTAACATTCGACCCCATGTATGATCTAGAAAATATATTAACTCTTTTTCAGGGTTAGTGTTCTCCTGTCCTCCCCATGTGACAAAATAGTGCCTAGCAAAAATACCTTACGGTCGAATTAGGCAATATTCGCTCCTAATGCTGATTATGAAAGAATTTCCTTTCCGAAGAAACAATATGATTTTCTAATTCATTTTTTTATTATGAATGACTTTTATAGAATTAATTTAAATTAGGCCCCATATCCTCCATCCTATATCCAGTGACCTCCTAAAGGATTCGAATTTGGAAGCAAAGATTTTCTCAATTTTCAGCGTAAATTTTTTTATATTGACCCTTAAATTGGTGGTAATTTTATTGGGAATAGATTTATCCCCCCTGCATCCACAAGGACGAATACTATTACTTAGGAACCAAGAGAAACCACGTCGTAACACCATTCATTCATCAAATTTTCTATTTTATTTTCTCGTAGCATGTGTCATTCAGCGCAGAATACTATCATTTGTTGCACAATTCAGAGGAGGCAGCGCATTGCAGGGTTTTTGTGTTGACTTACGCAGTCATGGTGTGAAGACCCTTCAAAACTCGCGTCGTCACCCACACGTTTAACTCGCCCTTTGTTGTGCCGTTGCCTTGGGTTGAAATGTTGTTATTTGGGTCAACCGGTTGGTTCGCAGACTTGCTGGAACAGTATGCCTGCCGGCCTCCCATTCAACGTTTCATCGAGACAGGAAAAATGGGAAACAAGTGCTCTATGGCAGTCATGGAAGGGTGATTTGTTTTGTTGCCTGACGGACGGGGATGTATGCACGTGTCTTTCAATTAATTCGATCGTGAGCTATCAAAAAGATTGCGGTTTTCAGCTTCTCTCCGCGTGAAAGCTGTTCATTCATGAAACTGATCTTATCGTTAAAAATGGCACCTGTGGCCGCAGAGATTTATTCGGTTTACTTTTTCCCCACTTGGTCACGAGCGAGCCTGGGTTTTCAACTTGCGGTCCAGCATTGGCAACGAATCGGCGAAAACCGTGGTCCACTCGCTTTGGTGTTAAATTAACTAAAACTTTTGCGTGTTACGAGCCTATTTTCTTCTCCATAATACTGCCGTAGATTTGAATGTTACAGTTCGTTCGTTTTGTTCTTATTTTAGCCGTTGTACGTATTATCTTTAAGGTGCATGCGTTGGGGGTTGCTCTTAAACATTTTGTCTGCTTATTATACCGATTATAATTGGCTTATACTGAATTAAGACTTAAAATAATTAGTTTTATATTTTGATGAAATCCGTGTGTTCCGTAGTGGTACGATGCCTAATATTTATGAATGTGAGTCTATTAAAAAAATATACGAGAAGGGTGCCTTCGGATTTCTGGGGCGTTGTTGGTCCATAATGTGGTGTGTCTTCACGAAATCCAAAAGACTAAAATTGATATTGTGATTTGATCTTCCATTTGTTAAATTTTTGGGACTTAATTGGTAGTAGTCTCTCTTCATTTTTGTAGGCAAGCGCAACTTACACTGCGTTGCAGCATACAATATCATGATTGCGCCAACTTCAACTGAGTAGCTGTGTGGATGGTTCAAGTATTTTACGTACTTGCTTAAAGAACTGTTCGCAGCCCATTTGAAATTATCTCCTACAACGTTAGATATGAATACCGTCACAGCTTGCGCACGATTCGATAATCAATGCTTCAGGTGCCTACCACTTGTGCACGAAACTAGGTTACTCTACGCCTCATTCGCAGGTTATCTGAGAGCTGAAGTTGTTAGTTTCTTAAAGCGATTATAGGACGTGTCTATCCTTGGCCGTCGGAAATTAATTATTTATAGTCCAGTTACCGCTCGTTGAGTGGAATAAGGTTGGTGTGGACGTGCATGCTTTTTCAGCAGATGCAATGTGCGATTCTCCTGGCTTGTAATGGGGCATTATTTAGTTCTTAGCGGAATGGAATTGGAGATCATCATGACACATATAAAGCAGCCAAATTTTATTTTGTAAAAACAGTATTTGTAATCATTGATCTCGTATCGCACGCTGAGTTCCAAACGCCAGGAATAACATCACCGAGGTCGCGTAAGTGAAGTATCGGAGGAGTACAAGTGATTGATAATATGAGGGAGGTTTTCATTGCATATTTGCGTTTATTGTATTTTATGCCTGTTCATGCTCGTAATAATTCATTCCGGCCAAAAATCCCTGGTGAAAGCTTCTTTGGTACCGAATAAATGGAAATAAAGTACTCCAGCGATACCAAAGTAGCAATTGGAATATATGCACTCGTTTTTAGCCATTCCGGTGGTTAAACGTGTGTCCATAGTGTCTTTCTTCGCTGTTGCATCACCTAGCGACACCCTCCGATTTCCAATCCCGGTGTACCAAACCTCCGGTCGTTACGCGCGTACATAGTTAATCACCACCATTCATAGCCCCAAGGCCGAGACTCAATTCACCTACTCCGAAAGGTTTTAGGGCCACAACTTCAAGCGCGTCGTCGTTCATACATGCACATAATTCAATCTCTTGGGACGACCCCGATAGATGTGAAAGTTCTCAATTCACACTGCACATGTCCATATTATATGAACCTTGCTGACGTAAGATAAGATAGCTAATCCCAGGCTTTGCTGTATGTAGAGAATATTCCTCCTCCTTCCTCCACTCTGGGGTTCAATATTCCGCTTAATAAAATGCACGGAATAGTAAGACAAATTTGCCACCCTTGGAAAATAAAGAGGCGAGATATGTAGTGGCATATTTATTCAGTGTGGATAACACTTATTAGTCTAGCATTTATGCTCTACGTTTTCCACCTAATAAGCTTAATTTATGAGAAAGTGAAGGACTGCAGCGGTAATGACCATGTACATTTGGACGCGAAATATAGTCAAAAGGGAAAAAGCTTAAATCTCTCCTGCCGAGGGAAAAATTCCCTCGCGAGGCGCCCATAAGGAAATAGATACGGCGTTAACTTTAAACGATGACATACTTCAAATTCCAGCGCTTCGATCTCTATTGCGTAACAACGATAATCCATTCGGCGCTGCGAACGACAGTTAACATAGGTGATGACACAGTTTATGAGGGTCAACACGTTGAATATACATCTTCTCATTAGCAAATTGAACGCTATCTGACGTAAGCTTTTACTAAAATAAAATCGGTCTTCTGCCCTACATGGTAGGTAGTCGAGTGAAACTGAAACTTTGGAGTCGAGTGAATCTAAAAAGCCCCGAAAAGCAATTACCCGCACAATGTTCATTTGCAAGAGTGTTAACATCCGTTATCTGATGACGCTCACGTCCAGATAAGCCTAATCGCAAATTATCTTGCAATATCCATGCCTCTTATCGCGAAGTTTCTCAACCACAAGATATATCAAGTACCCACTCGACAAAGGTCTACCTCACTGACATCAACTTTTGAGTTAGAGCCATGGTAAACTTCAAGTCACAGAAAAAACTTCTTCGAGTTCTCACGGAAATGTAATATTCCAAAAGGTCTTTCTAAATAGTTTCATGAGTAATTGTAGTCTGAAAACGAAATATTACCCAGTCCTTTCAGTCCTGAACATCCAGGGCCTGTCAGTATTTGAAACACGAGTATTTTAAAATACGTATTTGAAATACAAGTATTGCACAATAAGTATGTGAAATACGTTTGTATTTTGCATTTGGTATTTCAAATACACGACCTGAATGTACTTTGTATTTGGTATTTCAAGTACAGATTTTTGGTATCTTCCCATTCTAAAATAATAATACATTTCTGAAATACTCCTGAAATAGCTCTGATAACACCTCTGTAACATCATGCTTCTGAGATTACTTCGTTTTCGCAAGAAGCGTTATCTTCGTGTTTGCAACTATCCATAACGTGCCAAGGCAGGTAATATTTTTTAATATCTCTTAGTTTCCATGCTAATATATTTTGTTTTAAAAGGTATTTAAATTTATATTTTGCATAAGTTCAACAGATTCAGGCTTCAATTGGTGGAAGTTAGACATATTTAAATAAATGAAAGATCGTAGATGATGATGGCTCAGTGAGGCGAAACGCGTTGTACGCTTTAAAAATTCTTGTGGAAAAGTGCTACGATCTTTTATTTATTTAAATAATATTTTGCAGTTTATTTTTCAAATACCCTAAACGTAGTGTGTATTCTGCATTTCAAGTACATTTGGAGCGGTATTTTGTATTTTAAATACTCCTCAGCCTCTATTTTACCCAGCCGAATATACATCGTCTAATTATTTTTCTGTTGTTTCGATCGTTATGATAGAATATCGGATTTTCGGAAATCGAACAAGAATCCTAAGCTGCGATAACGACCCTCCAAGAACTCTTCGGGTGAAACCAGGAAGCAAAATGTCAGCCTTCGTGCTCTTAGCTAAGGTTCGTAACCTTTTGCTTGGTTCCAAAAACTGGGTCATTACTCCCGCGTCTCGATGGTGGTCGGAAACTTGATATTCTGCGGGCGAAAAGACTTGACGATTAAATCTTCTCCCCTCAAACATAATTGGGGTGGTAATATCGAGTGTTTCTGCCTTAGTTTTTTCCATCACAGAGTCACTTTCATCACGGAGCTTCTCTTCGCTGTACAGAACAAGTAGTCCTGCGTTGCAATGAGCCGAGGAAACTCGTGTATTTTATTAATGTATCTCGTGTTCTCCCTTTCTGTACGCTTGATAAATAAAACATTGGTCGATCCTTTCCTTCAAGAAAGTGTACACTCCATAAATTCATACTGCAACCAGTTTATTAGATATCGCGTTTAAATGGATGTGTTTAGCGGTGGACTCATCAATGTTTTTTCTCGGGTGTTTGTCAAGTTCACTGATAGCTTCTCAATGGATGATTTCCACGTATTCGCTTACGAGCTGTAACTGCCTTCGGTTTTTTTCACTTAATCATAGGTATAAATAAGCCTTATGCCTAACGGTAGGACTTCAAATATCTTTCGTTGGGAATATAGATTGAACTGAACTGTATCAATATCATAAGTGATGACTCATTAATTCTGCAGGACTAGTCAAGAACACTTTGAGCATATATGCTGTTTTTTACGCTTTTATTTTATGTAGATTAGGAAGAAAACTTACGTATTCGTTTGCGATAGCCTAGCTGAAACAAATGACCCTGCTTTTTACAAAACTTCACAATCTTTAAAAAGAAGTAGGCTTGGTGTTATGGGGTTTAAACACGAATCATGCAAAAATCGTTTTGACTTGTAAAGGTCCACGTGGAGCTTTATAACCAATGCGACGCAGTCGCTAAGTCTCGCTCGATGTTCTGAATATGACATGATTGTCACCTTTCGTTCTCTCTTATTGTAACTATTATTTTATGGAATGGGTGGCAAGGTTTGAGGGATAATGCAGTACACAGTTTAAGGATAGCAGAAACCAATGTCATTTATATTCTGGGGGAACTGAATTTCTCTTCACAACCGTTTGGCAAAATATCTCTATTATTCTTATCACTTCTGTCGGATGTGAAATTTTATTGCGGTTCTAATATGTTCTCTCTGCCGCTTTCGAACTTATTTTTTCTCCACAGCTCAGAAAATCCAAGCTATGCACGTACCCTCCGATTCTTTAGCGGCTCCGAGCTTAATTCTTATACAAGCTTGTCAGCGGTCTTATTTCGCTCTTAGCGGTTTTTGACAAACGTGGAGCTTTCCTTTGTATATTATTTAGTTCACAAGAATTTAGATATTAAATGGGAATTCATTGAAATTCTCCTTACTCAGGACGTGACAAAAAATCGATCATTGCATGTAATCCATCCAAGGAATTATTTCGTGGAAATGTTTAACAATCCCATTGGCTTAGTGGGTTTAGGGTTGTTTGGTACGCGTGGAACTCTTTGGCAAGTGCGACGCAATTTCTCTACGTTCTAGGTGCGAGATGATTCTCATCTTTCCTTTTCTCTTTATATCGGATGTTTTTTTTCCTAAGGAGTGGCTGGTAGGACGAGAGAATGCGGACCCTTGTGGGCGGATTGCAACGCATGCACGGTCACCGTTCGCGCATGGTTGGTCGGTCGCGGGAATTAAAAAAAAACGCACGCCTGAAAGGGCAGGCCTTATCGTGTTTGTTGTTCGATGGGAGGAGGAAGAAGGTGTACAGAGAAGAAAAAGCCGGTGGGGGGGATGATATCGATAGAAGGACGTGGGGAAGACTCCGGCGTCCGTCACACGAGCCCGTGGTACTTCGTGCGGAAAGTACGGTCGCCGGTGATAAAAAGATGTATCCTCCCCTTGTCCCTGGCGGTGGAGTGAAGAATGCGAGAATATAAAGGTGGAGTGAAGAATGCGAGAATATGAAGGTGGAGCAGTGTAAGATCAGGAGACCACTTGGCTCGTTATATCGAATCGTTATATATATTCTCGATGTCGGGTCTTGGAGTGAATGCGAAATTTCGTTAAATCGAATATATTTATTGAATCGTTATTTATGCTCTCGATTTTTGAGTTTATTTATGTATGTGGGAAGGAAGATTGGCGATGCATGCTATTAATTATGCTCAAGTGTTCTTGAAGGAGTATGACTTCATCTCGTCTGATTTCAGGTTATCTCTACCTTTATTACATTTACTGCCGAAAACAGCAAAGTGTGGCCTTTATTTTCCAAAATTAGCTATTCACGAGCACAGCACACACAGCACACAACCTATCCAGGCGGAACTCGAACCCGCGACCATCAGTATGGTATGCGAGGACATATACCCATCCCCTTCGAGGCCAACTGACCTAACCTCTTACTCCCAGTGTATCACCCGATAAACAATTATATTCGTCGTCACTCATTATTTACCTTTCGCAACCACCTCCTGAAAAAAATATTCTCAGACTCGAATCATTTTACAAGTCCAATGTTGGGCCAATGGAATAGATTTCAAGCCAATCAAGAACCATGAAATTTGGATCGTTGAGATCGTGCATTAATTTTTTTTAATCCTGTAACTGAGGGATACCTTCACTGTACAAACGCTAACAATCGCCCACCGATTCAATTCCGCTCATCCAGGAGCCCAACGGTACGAATCCGCTCAGTTGGCTGTAGCCGGAGCACAAACCCTCGCCTCCGAAGCTTGGAGAAATGTATATTACAAGAGAGGATCCTCAAGTCGGACTCTAAATGTGTTGTCAACCACCGCGCATTGAAATGGGTTTACAAAAGTCGCCACTCGCGTCGCTGACGGACAAATTGATCCGAGTTTTACGGGGAAATAAAGTATAATTAGGGGTATTAACAAAAATGTTCATACATAATAATGTGATCTATAAAATTCACAACTCTTTAATGCTATTCCTTGCAATTGCTAAGACCGCACTGCGAAATATTGGAAAAAAAGTGGATCGCATTGCACTCATCACCGCGCCGCGGACATTTTCGAAAGCCAATTAAAATGCGACCGAAGTGGCAACAGAAATCACCCCTCCTGGACAGATATGGGCAAATTGTTATGCTGCCCGCCACAGAGTTTGTGATGGTCCGGCACAGAAGTAAAGAAAAAGTGATAGAGTACGATTGCCTCATTAAATTGATTATTTAATTAAATGTGATAGCAGCTAGAAACTAATATATAATTAACCAAATAAATGAATAGAATAGAACTACGACTATTGTTTAATTTTTATTATACAATTAATAATTTTTTTCTGAAATTAAATATAATGTTAACTGATGAATAAAATAATTTTAAACGGTGCAGCCCTCCAATAGCCTCCACTTATACAAAGTGGCCCTCGAGCCCAAACAATTGCCCACCCATGCTCCATGCGATGCACCCGAGCCGAGCGTTTCGCTCCCCTCCCTCACGCTCACCTCTAAGGTACTATTTTTTTTAACTCTCTCCTCCAATTCTCCAAGCTTCGGAAATGAGTGTTTGTGCTCCGTTTACAGCTAGCTGAGCGCATTCGTATTTGTTGGGATACACGATGAGCGGATTTGATTCGGAGGGAGATTGTTGAGCGTTTTTGCAGTGGAGGTATCGTTATGTTTTGATGAACAAATCCGCATATTTATTTCGTTTATGGATTCCATGCCTACTTCACTAGAGCTGTGCGTTTATACGTAGAAAATCTTTTCCTTTTCCCGAATAAGACAGTTGATGATGTGATTCTCCGCTCCTGCCCCATTACCTTAGGTGCTTCGGAGCAAACCTCGAGCTTTCCAGCGAAGCGGGAATATTGATGTAATTTTTTTTCAGCTAGAGATCTTTCGGCGGCAACCTTCATGAATACCGGATTTAGCGATTTTATCAGGTAGTGACTCAATTTAGAGGTCATTTTTTTCTCTCCTCAAATCTCTTTAACTGTTTTCCGGGCGAATTCGTGATGAGTTAATTTAAAACTCTTTTGACCCCATTGATGATAATATATTGATTTACCACAAATATACCATTAGTACTCCAAAAGGAACTTAGGTTTCCTATTATGGATGCGAATCTTTGTATGCTTTTATTTATACTACCCGGTAGAATCAGGCACTCTTTTTCGAATTGTTGGTGTTTTACCAATTCTTACTGACGTTGATTCCCAGGCACTTAAAAGAAAATTGTTGCCAGGGGAAAAATTATTTTCTTATTGCTGCTTTTAGCCTGAGAGGTGTTAGCAGAATATGTCGGTTTCAATCCAAACCAAATAATGAAGTCACTATCAAGTGTTTTTTACTGTTATTCTCCGTACGATGATCTGTGGAGATTAATGTTTTGGAGCCGTCATGTGTTCATATTCGTTGCGCACTGAAGAATTACTTTTTCTTACATTTCCTGTTACAAGTACATTCGCGTTAAAATCGTTTAGATCCCGCGTAGGTTAGATGTTACTTCTTTATTCTTTGTAGCCTTCATTATTCGGCTCCGCATTAGAGTATCTTGGGGTAAATAAAACTTAAAATGGATACATTATAATAACAGAAGGAATTGTATAGATTTTTCTGTGAAGATCGTGCACTTGAATGAGATGCCTCGTGTTAGCGGTGAGACTCGTGACGTTTATTGATAAAACATTCTCGTCTTTGGCACCTGGTAAGGTTGTTTGTGGTCCACGTTTTTCATCGAAACGTTGGTCTTGAACAGCCTTGCCCGGTGCCAAATTCGAGGATGTATTATTAATAGTATTCGCCGGGAAAGCCTGCGATCTTTTATCTTATGAAGTTACGTTGCCTTCTCGAGCGCGAATGTGAACCGATTATTATGCGGCGATGTGTCATCGAGAAAACTGGTCGGGGTTGTAGAAGGGGATTGGTCCGAGGGAAAGTGACTCTTTCCCCCCTTCGGGCAATTCCCGGCTCGTGTCTGAGACGACAAGTTGCGCTGGGTAGGGAAAGTTTCGAGTTCTATACATGTATGGGGGAGGAATATCGGCGATATATACTTACGCACGGGTCTACTTGAAAGAAAGTGAGTTTTCCTCGACTTTGTGGTCTCACTATGAGTAACTCGCGTGGGTTTGGCACGCGAGCGTTAATTTATGTGTGAATGCTACATTTCACCGCGTATTTTGTTGTCTTGAGGATTTGTTTTGTTTGACGAAAGTGACGAATTTAGCAGTAAATTTTTTATTGCAACCCTGGCCATTGTACGTATCCTCGAAGCCGACTTATAAGTTGTCACTCCCAAAAAAATAATTTAATTTCTTTCTCAAAATTTCCAAAAAAGGTATCAATATAGCGTTTTAAAATATCTAGCATACTCAATGAAGCGTCAAACTGATTGGAACTGATTGAGTAATGAACAGAAAGTATCATTAGAGTGAAAAAAGTGAATTTTAAAACTTATAAAAATAAAACATCGAAATTTTTTCTAGTAATGTCGGAAAAAAATAAATCTTAACTATGATAGTTGCTAATTATTTTCGTTTTGAAGTCATTATTTGTTTTGAAGGAAACTGTTTTTGCGGTCTTTGAAGAGTCGGTATTATTCTAAGTATTTCATTTGTTGCGTTTATAATCAGTGCTGAGAAATGGGAAGCAATGTTTTTCCATTGGTAGGGGGTTGGATTGTTGTCTTCTCGTACTGTGGAGTGTAGTAAAGGAAAGGCGATGTTGCCGTTGATGGATCACTCTGCTCTCCGCGAAAACTCTTTTGTCCCTCCGGCTACCTTTCTCTTTCAGTCTCTCCTCTTAGCTTTGTGGAGGAGGTTCCCTGGGGATTGCGTGACTCAAAGGAAATAAGATGTGCCGTCTTTACCTTTTATCTCTTGTTCACAAAACAAAGACTTTCTCTTATGAAATTCCTGCAGCTCCTATAGAACGATAAGAATGATGCTGGGAGTGAAGAGAAGTCGGAGAAGACGTTTTTATTCATAATTCTAACAATAAGAGCCGATTGCATCACTATTCCTGTTCTAGATTCATATTATTTGTAAGTGAGAGTAGATCAAAATTATTGCTTTGTTTTGCCTTTTGTTTGAGTTATTCCAGGGAATAATTCTTGTGAGTGTTAATGTTTTTAATGCTAATTTTTAACTTACTATGACTGTGTATTTGAGAATGGGAAAGCATTTTAAAGCGTTGGGCTGATGGATAGTGGGGAAGTCAGCTAGTGTTGGAGACAGTCTACCGTTAATTGTTTGAGAAAGGAGCTTTGTGTCTTTGCCCTATATAATTTGTCACGATTAGCTTTAGTTTTCTTTTTCTCGTAAAAAATTCTAAGTTTTAAAACTATTTTATCTGTTCTGCGGGAGACGCAGCTTGTCGATTTTGTTGTAACGTGTTGTTATTCTTGAAATGACGATATTTCGTGTGTGATACAGAACCTAACTTCAGGTTCATACTTGTTCATGGAAGTGATAATGCAGGGAGGTAAATGCGATATTTTAATTTTCGATCATTAGTTCGAACTGACAATTCATGGCGGGAGAGGATAAAATTCTTAAATATGTTAATTATTCATGTTTTATGACTGCCTTAATATTTTAGGCAACATTTCTTTTTATGGCGCTCATACGCTTGGTTTTATTATCTGTTAGGGGTGCGGAGTTTTGGATTAGCGTTGTCCTATCTTTGTACGCTATCTAGCTAGAAGCACTGAAAAATTTGCTTTTTACGTCCTGCCTTCTCGTGATGAAACGAGAAACCTCATCATTCTTGCCGAGGTCAGATGTGAATTCGCTTGCGTGATAAGACTACAGTTTATGGCAAAATTAGTCGTCTTCAATTCCGCCCGAGTGTCTGCAAATTTTATCCTTGGGTAAGTCACGCAATGTTGATTACCCTCATTATTTTTTTTCCAAAAAAATGTCATCAAGATTTGGATTGTAGGGGAGGTTAATAAATTCTGGTTACTCACTACTGTACGCAACCTTTTGTGATCTTCCAAAATGCGGGAAAAAGTTAGTGTTAGTGCATTGCAATCGATAGTGCGCGTGATATTCCAAAACATGCCCTATGCAGATGCATATATGGATTGTCGTTAAGGGAAAATATATAAGGTATTAATCGACTTCTTTTCCATATTAAAAAAAATCTTCTTTCAGTTTCTTTTGTGAAAAAGAGTGTTTTAAGCTCTTTGACATTTTCATCTATAAATAGATGACGGCAGTCTAACTATCTTTTCTGGTCATACTAACATCATGAATAAATATTGTCATATTTTTTAGAATAGTTTCCTTTTCTCGCCATCTTCTCTTAATTTGCTCCTTCACTTAAAAGATAAACACAAAGTCCGAAAATATTGTTTTTCTCTTTTCATCGGCCAATGAATTTGAGTTCATTTTTGATTTCAGAAATATATTTGCTGCTTTCTTTTCAGGTTTGCACGCCATGTTCTATAAAATTAACGTAAACTGTGGTGTATCGTTAACGTTAATTTGTCAGTTTCTTTATACATGAAGTTATAGGAATTCCTCTTTGTATTATGACATGGTTATGCTTGTTTGAATTGAATAGCATGAGGGAGCCTACCTTTGTTGCTTGTTTTTCCGGCTATGGAAAAAGATGATATCATTATAAATACTACTTAATCGAGTCAGTAATTTCACTTTCTCTCTAATATGTTGTACATTATGATGTTTTCCCCGGGCTTCCTTAGCCTGCGTATGGGGATTGACGTCAAAGTGGTAACAACTCGCCTTAAACCCTGTAGTTTGTTTCGAGGCGAAATGTTCTTTGTTGATTTTGGATGCGTATTTTTGAAGAATTTTAAAATAGGCAGTTACCTCATTAATACTCTTTTCAAGGGGACTGTTTGGAGGAGACCTTAGTCCGTCCTGTATAAGCTTAATTTATGTTTGCCACTTTGAGCTCATTTTCATCGGTTTCCTAAATTGTCCGCAGTGTGGCTGTGAGGTGAGAGCGTTCCATTTATTCTCGATATTTACAATTTAGTATTTTCACTCGTGTGGAATTCTATGGAAAAGTTATGAATTCGATAGATCACATCTTCACGAATGTACATTTCGTTTAACAGCCCTAAGTATAGCTTTTTTATCGAATAAATTGGGATCGCTTTGCCTCTTAGCGACGCGATTGGCGACTTTCGTTAACCCATTTAAATGCGCAGTGGGTGAAAACACATTTGAACCGCTAACTGTAGAGAGAGCATCATGTCCAATTTTGCTAACTTTACTGGAGATTAAAAAAAACCTAGTAAAACCATATGCACCACATGCATAAAATTTTAAATATGACTGAACATTTGGAACTAGTACATTCTAATAAAGCAAGAAAAATATTTTAAGAGAGTTGGCTATAGGTTTTCGACCATTCGGTCCGAAAAATCGTCCAAAATGGACATGATGCCTTTCTGTAGTTAGCGATTCATTTATCGGCGACTGGAACGTCCTCCATTCTAATACTCGTGACTCTTCTCCTCTGCATATTCGCTTTCGTGATTGGACGGCGTTGAAATGTTTGAAGGAGGAGATACATTTTGAGGTGAATAAGGAACACTTGAGACGAGATGAAAGAGCGGCGAAAAGAAGACGCACCATTCATTCCGTGTGCATACGTTAATCAGGCCCGGGGGCACGCGTCTGCCTGCTAATGTCGTGAACTGTATCTGTTACAAGGACGCTGTTGGGAGGTAGACGGGAAACCACCCATGGCTCTGGAGATAACGGCGCCTTCTTCTCCAAGGACGAAAAAGAAATGCAGGCGGGCCTTTCTCCATCTTGGTCACAAGACGGTACCTGTCAGTGTATGGACGTGTTCCCCATAGCCCCTTTGCTCTCGCTATGGGGCTCTTTTTGTTTGCATTATTCCATCATATATGAAGTGGGTTGGATTATAAATTATTTGTAAGAGGAAATGATATTAGTAGTTTGTTGTGATTAATTACTTCAACTACTTGATTATCGCTGCTCGTAATGACGGATAAATTAATTGCAGATTCGACAGTTTTAGAGGTGATATTGAAGCTTTTTCTGGCTTGTTCTCACCCAATCAATGGACAAACTGGTTGATTCGCCGTTGTCAAGTTTGTCCTGCTCGATGCTGCAGACGGTAGGCAAGAGAACAATGGTTAAGGTAAAATTGGTCATCCATCCAAAATCATCAGTCAAAGCCCAAAATTGCCAAATAAATTAGGTGATACTTCAGGAACTGGTGCGTCAAAATGTCTGGGCTGTTTCTCACGCCAACGATAACCTTTCGCTTCATCTGGCCTAGGATAAGGCCAATCACTGTGATAAATTTCTAGCGTGGGGCCTCCATGTGATGATTTTAGCGGAAAAATCATTACAGCAAACTGTCTCTGTCATTGCTCCGTATTTTTTTCAGCATTATATTTCATAGCAACATAAAAAGATATTCGTATATCTTTCCATGGCGTGAGCAGAAGAATTGGAATAGGTTTAGAGCGAATATTCAAATTTAAATATTCAATCGACTTTAGAAAAAAATAAGTTAATCCCCTTTCGTTTTCTAGGATTGGTGCTTTTTGTGACGTTGATACTCAGCGAAAATCGCGATTGTTTCGTTTCCTTTTCATGGGTTAATCTTTTTCTGGTAAGAAATCGTGGCTATTTGTTTTTCCATTCTTGTCGACTGTAACTCATCAGGGGCCGCCGAAACATTTCCAACAACTCTCTTGTTGAATATGATTGCTTTGCCATGTGGCGCTTTTCGTTGCGCGGCATGACGCATTCGCTTGTCAAAATAGACGAATGGCAGAGATAAACATCGTCTCTTAATCTTTTCCCCCTTCCCCTTGGCCTTGTATCGTTCTGTGGACTTGGCGTAACCCCTACTGTTCCTTCTGATCATGACACCAAGAGCAGCAACTCCATCTCGTCGCTAGCTGCTGCAAACCAACTTGATTTGTATCGCAGAATATTACGTCAGGCATTATGCGGAGAATTTTCGGACCATTCTATTTGACGGTGACTAGAATGAACTTTGTGTAATTTCCACGATAGTATAAATAAATTATGTGGAATTACCCAATCTTTTATTCTCAATGGCAATGGTTAGCATACTCCAGTAAATCACTACTGAGACAGCAACATTCTTTCCCGGATGCTCCATGAGTTTATTAGATCCAGTGTCTGTGTCCTTGTACGTGGAATGTGTGATTTTAGTGCGTTATTGGTAAGTTCAACTGATTCAGGCGTAATAAAGTGGAAGTTCGACATATTGTAATGAAAGGCGGTTGCACTTTTCTTCTATGCTTTAATTCTTACGACCTGTTTCGGCTCACTGAGCCTCTGGCACAAGGGTGGTCTTGTACCAGTTGATGGCTCTGTTAGCCGTGACGCGTCGTACGAATTAAATCCTAGTGGAAAAGCGCAACCGCCTTTTATTTCAATGCGTTTCGGGTGTTACTCCTCGGATTAAAGAGTGAGGTAACTAAACTAAACTCAATATACTCCCAATAATTAAAAAAATTTCCATGATGCCCATAAGTATTAAAAGGAGGGCAGCACCGAATGAATCGATGGATCAAAATATTGCCGACTTACAAAGTGCCTGTTTAATTTGAAAAATGTGTTTATTGAACTAGGCAGATCCTTAAGTATTCCGTAAGTATTCCCACCGAGTTTCAAAGGAGCTTAATGCAGTGAAAATGTGACCGTGAAAGGGGAATTCTTTATTTTTTTTAAAGGTTAGGTTTTATTGAGCCTCGTAATTGCTCGTCGTCAAGGTCCGTTGTGTTCGCGCTGCCCTTAATTTAGTTATTGGAAGAGGGGGATATCCGTGGCTGAGATAAATCTCACGTATGCTTAGGAAATGTCTTTTCGTAAATGGCTTAGTCGTATGCTGCTTGGACGCTTTATTTTTGGTATGTTAGCAACCTGCTTATATAAGTCGTCATTGATTGATCAGTCATTAGTATTCCATCTCATAATATCCGTTAAAATCTTGCATACGCAACGGATGCGTTGATGTGTATTTTTTCCGGCAAGACTTATACAGTTTAGAAAGATTTAGTGCTTTCCCGTCGAGTAGACTTAGTGAAGAGTTCTCGGGATCGCCACCGGGTCAGGAACTGCATAACTGCCGACGTTTCGATGTCCGACTCGGTCATCGTCTCGCAGCCCTGAGGACGATGACCGAGTCGGACATCGAAACTTCGGCAGTTATGCAGTTCGTGACCCGGTGGCGATCCCGAGAACTCTTCAGTTAACTTAACCAGTTAATCACGCATTTATACAAATCGATATCCTTTTTCTCTTAACTATCTTTATAATGAGATACTAGTGGCCCATCCAGTTTTTGATTTACCGGATGTGATTGTTGATCTTTGCGCCAATTAAATTGCAAATTTTAAATTAATCACTTCGAAGGTATTCAAAACTTTAGAGGTTTATAACTCTTGTGTACGATGTGCACAGTCGTGTCTTTATTTGTTTTTTTTTTCGCGGGGAAAGCAACTCTGAAGTTTGATACTACTCGTGTCGAGGTTTTTTTCTAAACTCATTACTTCTTGGGAATCATTTCTTTGGCCGACTTCACATTCAGAATGACATGTCATCTTGAATTAACTCAATTCGATTTTGAGGGGTGTCTGAAGCCTCTAATGTAGTGACCTTGATGAATTTCCGACCTCGTTCGTCGCTTAATTTTCATTTTCCATATGGGCGTGGCGGAGTTATCTGTGACAAGTTTCCTTTTTCGTTTCGCATTTCGTTCCTTTTTTTATTGGATTAAAGTGCCGAAAGAGCTTCAGTTGACGATTGAAGGGAACGATTCGTGGAGATTGGCATTTCGGAACTCATACCTCTTTGTGTTTCCACGACCAGCCGTTGATTCTGCTGGGCGTCTGTGCCACCCGATAAACTTGTTCTAGTTGCCAAATTCACAAAGAGGCTTTGTGAAAGTTCAATTTTTTCTCTTGTCCTGGAGGATATTTTTTTGCTAATGAGCACCGTGTTGATGTAAAAAATGGCTTTTTTGATTCAGATTTACTGCGGCCGATGGAGGACGGTACTTACATGCACAGGCGAGTAGATTAATGTTATCTTAATGACTCCTAGTAATTGATGTCGCTAAAATGGAAAATCTAAACCCAAGCAATATTCTTAGCCTTCCCGAACCACTCAATGTCTTCGAAAGTTGCTGTCGAAACTCTATGCTGGGTATTGATGGTAATGACCAGTTGGGCAATTTGTAATCCAGAGTAACATTCTTAATGTACTCGGTGTTTTTGGAAGAAAGAATCCGTAGTAGTGCGGTTGAATTATTATTTTGACCCCGTTCCTTTTGTGCCATTATTAATCAGTTACACAGCGACAGAGATGTTTGAAAAAGGAATGAGCTCTATATAGCATTATTTGTCCAGACCTCCATAAATGGGAATCTATTATATCCCAGGTGAAGCTTTCGGACGACCTCAAACAAAATACTCGAAGAGCGAGATGCCCTATGGAAACAACCTGGCCCCCACCCTGACTGTGTGATATCACAAGCCTGTGGCTAAGTCTGGGGTGAGCTCTATCCTCACCTCTCCTAACCGAAACTGGGGTTGAATTACTGGTTGAGTGACTTTGGTACCTGGTAGTCTCGGTATTGGTCGGTGGATTAAATTTAAATGCGAAGTCTTGCTGATGAAGTCAGGAAACGTCTGGAATTTACAGCTAAAATGTCATCTACTACTAAAATGTCACGTTACTTGTTAAGGCCGTTTTACGCGGGGAACGTAATTGCGCAGGTTGGAATTGCATTAATTCTCATCGTGCCGTGAAATTGCGCGAAATACATTAAAACAGGAGGTATTTGCCAGCCTATGTCCTCGCATTCTCGCATGAGTAACTGCAATTCGCCGCTTTACGCGACGCAATTTTGACTGCTCCTCCGTACATACGTCAGATTGTGCAAGTGCGTGCCCCGTGTAAAATGGCCTTTGGCGAACTTAACACCTTGATGGTCAGACAGATCAATGACTCGAGTTAAAGAGTATTTACCGTAAGCTCCTTCCATATTTCGCGGTGTTTACTTTCAAGAATTGGCCGTTAGCTCGGCGAACTTTAAAGCTCTAGCGGCTCTTTCAGTGACACTGCCGAAGGAGGTAAGACACCATCCCAAGTCTGTGGGTATTGCAACGCCGTCTCCCTCTACGTGCGGTTTTCTTTCTGTGGTTTTTTGTGCGATATTTTTGTGAGAAGGTTTTGCGGAAACCCTTCCCTCCTCCGCCACCCTCTCGCTGGAACGGAGTGACAGAAATAAGTGACGTCACGCTTATTTTGGTCTCGCTCTGCTCTTGTGATTACGTCATATCCGATGTTCTGGTCCTCCTCTGCCAAATATTATTTCAAGTTTATTTATTTATTTTCGTGGGATGAAGGGGAAGTTTCCGTGTGTTTTTAGTGGAGGAATTCCTCTGCTTTAGCAGTGGCGAAATATACTGAATGAATCGCTGATCTGGTTTGACCAGTTTTCGGCAGGGTTTTGTCTATATTTTTTTAAATCAAATTAATTTTTTTATTTTAACGGTTTAGCTTTTTAGAGGATACCGTTATCCTCCTCATATACCTTTGCGACTGTGTAGTGGACGTAAGATTTTTAGGCTCGAGGAAATTTCGCCAAGGATGCGACTCCGTGAGTATAGGCGATAAGAATTCATGTGAATTTTAATGTACACCATTCTAGTTTGTTTTCCCTGAGTCATGAGTTGAATCACATGAGCCTAAAAATCCTTTGCTCGCCACTAAGTATCAAAGATGTTCTATAAGGATCATTACCTTGTACTGCTAAACTTTGTTTCTGTAAACTTTGTTTCTTGTGTAAGTAATATAGGTATTTTTAGCTGATATGTTCCTATAGTTCGTTTTGGTTGCGATGCACACTTTGTGGCAGCGTGCATCGTAAGTTGAAAAATTTACGTGTTTGAGAGTTTATCATATGCATAGCAATGAGTTGTGCTTATTTTTGTAAACCCAACCTTACCAGGTGCACTCCAAATGGCTCGCAGGGTATTGTGTAGCTCTCCCCATACTACGTCATTTCCAATTTTGGGGTGCCTCTCCGCCGAGTGGTATTTTTATTTTACTTTTTTAATTTCCGTGCGCATTGCTGGGAGAAGCTCTCCACCGAATAGCGCTGAAGTCGAGGATGACTGTTCCGTTTTTGTTTTCTGTCAAGCGGATTTCTGGTCGTAAAAGTTTATTGTTGGTCGTGACACGAGAAACGGAGAGGAGATTCGTCGGGAGTTGAATACGCGATTGTGTTTATCCAGTGTTGCAGGGAGTGGCATAGGTATTGTTCGGCCGCATGACTCATGGCTGGCCGCCAACACGAAAGAACAGCGCTGCTGCTTGTCATGAAGCCAGATGTCCGTCCCACAGGAGATTCCCCTGACTAATCGTCTTTTTATTTATCGTCGGAATGAGATCTTTTTTAACCTTCTCCGTGCGTCCTAACTGTAGGAATGTCGTTAGGTTCTCCCCGCTTGAAATAGCCCGGCGCGAAATACGCTTTTTGAACCGCACGATAAGGGAGAGATTTTCGGTATCCGACCAAGGATTTGAGGTTCGTGGATTAATTAGGGCAGGATGAGACACGATAACTTCTATTTTGTGTATTATTTCAATTTTTTGGTCCTTAGCATCTAGATTTATTCCTTTCCAGTCTCTCTTGTGAAGGGTTGCCCTGGTAGACATAATAAATAATTTAATGTATTATTGTTAGATGATATGGTTGAATATATGAGGGATTTATTTTTTTATTAATGGTTCAGGAAGGACACTAGCCGCGAAATAGGAGTGGAGCATTGTTTTTTATGGGTAGGAAAGAGGTGAAGAAAAAATGGCTGTAAAATCCCATTATGCCGGCCGAAATATCCCTACCAACTGTTATTACCTGCTCTATGTTTACGAGTTCATTATAGCTGGAATCTCTCTTATTAACTTAACTATTCCAATAGACACTGGATTAAAATGTTTCAGCTTTATAAGAATTGTGGTAGGGAAGTTAATGTCTCGACTCGCTTTCGTTCGCTGGTAGGGCTCTGGCCCCCTGACTACCTCAAGAAAAATAGGTTTGCGGTATTATCTGGTCACTGCCAGTTCTTTAATCAATTTTTGTTGAACGCAACACCGCATCTCCCTCGGTTGTTGAGATTATAATTCGGGAAATAGTGAATTTGAACGATTTGGACGAAATTATTAGTACTACGATTGGTCTGAATATTGGTTTCTCGACGTATCACGTAGTCTAGATTCGAAGATACAGGTTACTCTACGCTTTGAAAACAGATAATTTATCAAACCCACTGTAATTGCAGCGCCTCCATTGGATTTAAGTGGCCATTTTTAGAACTCCATGTTTGATTTTTATTCCTGAGTATTACTCGAGGCACTCTTCCAATCTGGTAAAAGTGTAATAGAATTGCATTGTTCTGCAGTTCTGAGCTATCCTGAAAAATTCAACGCCCTAGGTGGTGGTCGAAATGAGTTACAAGATTTTTCCCGGTAGGACAAACAAGAAAACGAGTATAATAAAACGTGATAAATAAAAATGACGTTTTCGAAAAATCGATTTTTTTTACCCTCAAATATCCTCAAAAAGTAGTCTTAGAAGAAAATTTATTGTTTCGACAGTTTATCTTAGGATTTTTAGGCTATTTTAGAGGGGGTAGACTGAATGACTTTTTGTCGTATCTCGTCTCGTTCACCCTAGACATTAGGAAGAGTACTCGGGTTTCCAACCGGGTGACAGACTTCGCCCTCGAAACTACGGTGCTGAAAAACCCTTGGACCCGGCTGGAAACCCGAGAACTCTTCCTCCAGTCTATTCGCCGGGAAAACTTTAGATCCTTCATCACCCTAGACATTAGTATGAATCAAAATGTCTTCGGTTGGAAGTGGATTTTGTAGTATTTGGATGAAGTTCACAAGCCTCCCAATCGAATTTTTTCATAATACATAATTCCCTTTTCCCTTGCACATCCTCGATCAGTGATGATTGGTAGTACAATGTTTATGTTGTGGTTCTATCGTCATAAAAATGTGCAAAAAATCCACCAAGAAAAAATCCTCCGTCTTGACCAGGATTCGAACCCCGATCCCCCAATTTCCTGTCAAGCTAGTTAAGCTACCAAGGCGTCATTCTTCCATGTGGAAATTTAAGGACTATACCGGACCAGGTGAATTGAATTGAATTGAATTAAATTTAATACTCCAAGCTTGAATGTACACTTTTTTTTAACAGGACAACACAAATGGAGCTTTAGGTAGCTCCAATGGTTAAAAAACCAGCATGGGAGCTACCATCTTAAAAAAATTAATTTAACGGCAGACCAGAAACAAAAAGAAGTATATATAACTTTTGAAACATTATCACTATGAAACATTTATGTGATATAATAACTTACAATAAGCAAGAAGTGGTATGGACTACTGAACCTATGAAGCCACAAGCAGTCGAATCCTGGTCAAGGCCGATGATTTTTTTCTCTGTAGATTTTCCGCACAATTTGTGCATTGCGGGTGACTCCGTAAAGATATCACCGTGGCTAGTCACGGTATTCTTAAATATGTTATAAAAATGTGCTTAACGTGATGCCTGACAGTCTCAATTGTAGTGCAGGTGTGTGTCCTGCGTATTTTTCTGCCGCGCATTGTGGGCCAGCCGAGTGCTTATGCGCTCACAACTCTTTTGTCACCTCTCTCTCTCTCTCTCTCCCTCTTACTTTAAAGAGAGAGCTCATTGTGGTTCCCCTTTATCTTGTCCCCTTCCTCCTCCACTGTTTGCTTTCGGCCTCATAATTGAGGTCGTTAACCCGTGCTATATTTCGAATGAAATTATTTCCGTGCTCGATAAGGAAGTTGTCTCTTACTCCAAGTTGCATCAAAGGAGGTGTAGTTTTTTGTGGTTGTATAGAATAGCTACTGCCTATGTCATGCATGTTATTTTTTTAATATCAGGGGTTGGTCCTCGTGTCTTACTTTGCCAGGTGTTTAAGAGCTTTCCGAGAAATTAAACTCCGAAAGTTGTCGCAATTACAGTGATAATCTTAGGCTTATCTCGGTGAAGGACTGCATGGGTGTAGCGCTCGAATGAACTAAGTCATTTGGACCAAATTTTGCTAAAACTTTTATATAGAGTTTACTCACCATAACTTGCATCATGGATAAATTTATGTGTGTTTAGGTACTGAAATGGTTCATGGGTGGCATGTTTCACGTAGTTTATGGCGAGAATCCAACGGCGGAGAAAGGGGAATAGAAAAAAATCATGACGAAGAAATTAGTTCAAAATAAGTTATAGCAATTTTGATTAGCTTTTGGGGTATTTGGATGGGTTTGACATTTATCTCATACAATCCCTCAAATTTATGTTTTACGTGAAGAAAAATTCAGTCATATTCTCCATTTCCCTAGTATTGTAGTAGGTAGTTTACCCTAGTTGCCAAATGTGTGCCAGTACATCAATGGGTGTGCGTGGGAGTGAGGAGGCATTCAGAAAATTTGGCAACGATGGCGACTGCCTGGATTATAACATCACTCGACATAGCGACCGCAAGGGAAAGAAATTTGCGTCCACAGTGGGTTTGTGTCTCAGACTCATTCTTTTTTTCAGTTTGTTCCTCCACCCTATCCTATTCCACTGAGGAAAAAAAACAATTCCTTGAACGGGATTGGAAAACGCATCACTCGAATTCGTGCCATATTCTTCCTCTGCGGAAATTATTCCTGTTAAGTAAAATTCAGTGCTATCTACGAGGTAAAAACCATCTGTAATGTCGTCAAAACTCTTCAATGCCACCTTAAATTATTACCCATCCTCGTTTTCGCCCCATTGCCGAATATCTGGCTATTTCTGAACTTACTTCGTTGGCTCAGGCTCCAAAGAAGCGGAAGTATATTTAGCTACGTTCTGTTGATGAATCGAATGGAGGAAATCAGAAATATTGTTTTAAGCCTAAGCGCAGTCAAGGCTTTTTCGTTTGTGGCATGTCCGCATTTATGTATGCCTGCTGGCGTTCGAGATGTGGGTGTGGAGAAGAATGGAGAAGATGAAATGGACGGAGAGGAGGAGGAAAGACGAAGTGCTGGACATGGTAGGTGAGGAGAGGCAGCTTGTTGATGAGATGCTGTGGAGACTGAAGGTATGGATGGAGCTAGTACTTGGCGGGGAGGGGACGTTGAAAACTTTGTTAGAGGGTAGAATGTTGGGTAAACGAGTAGGAGGAAGGAAGCGAGTACATGATTTTTAAATGAAATGAAATGGAGTAGGCCTATTATGAATTGAAGAGGAAAGACCATGAAGGCAGGGGAGACTGCCAGAATATTTCGTAAATACTCCATGCAAATCTACCTTAGTCGATAGAATACTAAAATAATAGTGAAGGTACCCCTGCGGGTGACTCTGTAAAGGTATGCCGCTAAGTATTCTGCGATTATTTCCTGGAATGGTAACCATTCCTCGTTTTAAATCCAGCCTGATCCCGAAATTCCGGCCATCCTATTGCGTGGTTCGCGCAGCGTCAGCTCCCTGCTAAATTCGCGATTTCCGTCGACCTTGTGCGTTACTTGAGGCTCCACATTGCAGCGGGAGGAAAGATTGGTCAAACCCCGCCCCGGCCCTGCCCCTTCACCCTTTCCCATCCGCGTTAATGGCGGTCGCGGTAATGAAATCCCCGCGAGAAGGATAACTTCTAATGCCGCGGGCGTAATCGTCGCTGCTATATAGTCTTGGTCCACAAGTGCATCGTTACGGTGGGGGCCTGATAGGGGTGGAATGTTGGAATGTCACTCATGGAGAACTCTTGCAAGTGAATGGAATTGATCGGCATATTTATTAGAACTCGCGTGGGCTATGGGAGTTTTAAAATTCTTTTATGTCCCAGTTATCGCGAAATATTGACCTGGAATTTTGTAAAATTTTCCTGAAAATACTGGAATTCTGCATGAGTTTTTCTGCTTTGATTGGCTGTACACCCTCTAACAAAATGATACCTATAAATCGTAATTACTTTACATATTATCAAGTCATTACTCTAGTAGCGGATACAAAAAACTAAAGGGGGGGGGCGCAAAAGGAATCTTGAGCTACTTTTACTTTAGTTTTAATTACAAATAATGAAGTCACATGCAATGTTTAACAAACTTTTTTTTAAACTGATAATACGCATATACAAGACAGTGCCATCATATGGTGTAAAAAAGTTATTATTGTGGTTCTGCAATGTTAGGCAATGCGGACGGGCCCGCTAGGGGGGGGGGCGCCCCCCATATGTATCCGCCACTTCATTGCTCGCCAAAGATTGTGTTTATAATCGAAGAGAAATGCAAACCGTTGGATAGAGATGTGGCGAGAAGGGGGTGTGCAATAGCCTCGAGCGGGGTCATGAGGAATGCTTTTGGGGCATATTCACCCGTGGAATGTGATCTCTCTCCGTCCCCACACGCTGCTCCTTGCCTTCCTTCCCTCTGCCCTCTCAAAACTCCTCTCCGTATCGCTGGCGTCGTATGAGTCGCGGGAGGTGACGCCGAGGGTGTGAGGAATTGGAGTGGCTCTGGTGAGAATTCTTGCGCGCCTTCCCCTACTTTTTTTCTTCCTTCGTCTCCCGCTTCATTCCTTTTCTTCGTCGCGTCTTCCTCTCAAGGCTCTCGCCTGCTTGGAGTGTCTTTCGTTGGCGAACCAACTCGTGAGATACACTTTTCAGCGTCTGTGCCATGCGCGGGTCCCTGTTCATGTGGTCCGATTCTTTTGTCGCGAAGGGTTTGCTACAATCGAAATTCACTAATGATGAAAGTAAAAATCCTCGGACGTTAGTAACTGTGTTAATTTGAGGTAGCAATCGCTGGAAAGAACGGGAACGAGCGCTCTGTTGGTCAACTGTAGTTTGTTACATTTATACGGTTGTTTTACCTTTGACGTCACCGAGGTTGCATTTCGTGACGTCACAGAGGTTGAATTGCGTGATCTCGTGGTAGAATATTAACAAGTGTTTATATGATTTTCAAATTGTCAAGAAGGTACTACAACCGCGTGACGATGGCGTCGAAAGCGGCGGAGAGTAAGGAAGAATTAGGACGTAAGATCAAACATTGTCGCAGTTTTGTTGTGTCTGCTCACGTTGGCTTAAAGCGGCAACGCGCTGTCGTTGTCTGAAGTTGCTGGCAGTGTGTTGGAAGCAGTGGTCGTTCCTAGCCCTCGTCCGTGGACAGCATACCCGATAATATCTAGAGCAAGTGTGGAAAATTACGAATCACTTCATTAATCTCTGTTGTAATTTTTTCGAGGCTAATATAATAGTGAGGGGTGGTGAAAGGTTGATCGCAAGGAGATGCTGATGACATCTCTTCTGACGTGTGATTCAGCGGCAATTTACGCGGTTGTTTCATGGGCTTGTGTGTCGTCTCCCGCGGATACGAACGTGCATTGGGATGGCGATGCTGGGCGTATGGGGTGACGTAATGCCTTCGTCTGTCGCTGCGCACTGTCCACATGCGACCCACTCCTCGGTTGTCTGTTTGTATGTACTCTCCATACCCCCCACTAGCTCCTCCCCCGCTCCCCTCCGCTCCCCCGGCCGCACCTTCCCCCTTGCATTGCGTCACCGGTCCATCGGCGTCCTGGCGCTGGCAAGTGGCTCAAATGACCCCTCCTCCCTTCTGAATCTCCCCCTCTGTACAAATCTTGGCTGAAGCGACTTCACTCCCCACGTGAATCCCGCTGTTGTGTGTATATGTGTACTGCGATGCTTGGGCGATATGAAGCTGCGAAGGATAACGGGAGATCCGAGAGGAATACTCGACATTCGCGAATGCGAGGTTTTGCTTGGGCGCAAGAGACCCACGAGGAAGAATCCAAGAGAGAAGCCAAGGGGTACCGGTGATTTTCTTCTCTAAACAGAGTTGGGTACAGACATTAGGTAAAGGAAAGAAACGATATCATAGATATTTAGGAGTGTTGCAGAAAAGTATCTCGGGTTTTCCACCGGTTGATGTCGTCCATGTCTCCCGACGTTTCGATCCGCGACTTCCTGATCATCCTTATCTCATTCGGAAGATCCCCTGAGGATGATCAGCAAGTCGCGGATCGAAACGTCGGGAGACATGGACGACATCAACCGGTGGAAAACCCGAGAAACTTTTCTGCAACTGATACGCCGGGAAAACCTAAGGTCATACATTTAGGAGTGTATTTGAATTTCCACTCGATGTCAGCACATAACTCAGACTCACAGTATCCCTTGGCCGTTGAGTTTTTAAATAAGTTTTTCTATCAATTTCTGTACCAAACCATATTTAGAAAAAATAAAATCAGTTGTACCCCTTTGCTTCTCACCCCTTCTTGTGGAGGATATGGGGAGATAAGAGAGAGGGACTCGACATTCGCGAATGCGAAGTTTTGCTTCGGCGCGAGAGACCCACTAGAAAGAATGTGTCCGTTTGCACATGGGTTATCTCCCGAAGTAAATAGGAACAAGTAAATATGAACGAGAACGGTTTTATCAGCTTCTGCGCTTGCGACAAAGATTGAAATGGCAAAATCCGAGGTGTACAGATTTCATGGTGGGTCTCTTATTGGCCGATTCCGACGATTTCGTTCGTTTTCTTGTTGTTTATTTCGTTTGGAAATGTTATTTACCAACATCCACCATGCTCAACCTCATGCATGGGCATTAAAACTTACTTCTTCGAACTTGCGCTACGCAACATGCACGCTGCATGTAACTCATAAGGTGTAGGATTAATCTACATCCTTCTTATGAAGGCAATATGTCTCTGAAGCTAACAGAAAGAGCTAGAACCAGAGAAAGTAAGATTTTACCAGTCGAAAAGGGACGTAATTATCGAGGCAAAAAAATGAGCGAAGACCGTAAAATGATTCATATACTATCAGACGGTAAAACTTAACGCTTAGATCGCTTTCATTTTTATTCATTTGTATGTAAAACGACCACCCCATTTCTAATCCATTCTTTTTCCCAGCCGCCTAATCTGCCTATGAAGCTATCCACTGCGGGAGTGGGTCACAAATGATTGAAGTGTAGCTTCATAGAATTGAGAAGGGCAGAAATAAGACAAAACGTCGATTATGCACGCAAGTACTTTGTATATTCTTGGAGTTAAACGATCTGAAATTGTCGACTTGGCGCTGCGGCTTCAGTTAGTCATTGATGTCGGCAGTATACACCTCCAATGAGATTCCGAACTTGATGGAATGAAAGTGGTGTGTACACTTTTTTGTTGAATTTCCAGATTGAGGACCCGTTTTTCGGCTCTGGCAATGATGCCGCTATTTTACCTGAAATAAATGCGTATTAAGTTACGTGTGGTGAATACTTAAATTGTATCCCTCAATGCGTTCAATGTGACGATGAAATGTAACAATGCGTCAGTATGGCGATGAAATGTAGCAATATTTCAGCATGGCGATTAAATGTAATGCAAAGAGAAGGTTGAAGCCGACACCGGGTTTCTCTCTTTCCTTCCATTCCCTCCCATAAGGCTTCTTTTCCCCAAATCTACCCACCTGTTCTCAATGACTCAAATGACCTCAATTTTCCGTCCCCTCACACGCAAAAACAACTAGTTAATGTTATCATCGCAATGGTTTCTTTCCGAAAGGTGGCCTAATTTGTCAAAACCAAGTAGCTTACGAAGGATTTGCCGAAAAAAAAAATTTCTCAAGTTTATGTATACCGGAGAGGTCCTCCCTGAGGAAATCCCTTATCTTTTGCAAGTCTCGGGCGGTTGACGAAAGAGGATTACGTCGTGATATTTTCGTGGGTCTTTGTCCTCCCGAAAATTCCCCTGAGTCGGTGACGCACGTGAGAAGCCGTTCATCTGCCGCTGCGGTGCGTGACACGTTGCTCTGGGTTCGCCTCTAGGTCGTGCGATGTGGGGCTTTAATCACGTGATTTCGGGAAAACGTGCTGTGCTTTCGAAAGGGTGATGGAAGATGAGAACTTGTTTACGCGTTTGCGTCCCAAAGGATTAGGTCGAATAATTTGAAAAGCCACGATTTAACGCTTTTCTGGAAAGAAAAAGTTTGTCTTGTTTTCAGTAAATGTGAATTGTTTTTTCAAACGAATGCGTTCAAGTTGGGAAAAGGTCGAAGAAAAATATATCGGTCATTTTCATCTCTCTCATTCGACATTCTCGCGTCTTTCCTCGTAAAAGAATTGTTTTTCTCTCGGTATTCGTAGTGTGCCATGCTTATATTTTTCCAATCTTTTTACCAATCATTCGGCAATCTGGTCTGGCTTGTTTCCTCCGCCACCGTTCCTGCATCATCTTATTGTGATTTTTTGCAATGAATTTTTGCACCGCGGATTTTTCTTTTACTGTAAAAATGATTAGTACTATAAAAAATGTAATTAATTATTACTTTATTCCAGCTGTACCATTCTAAAAATTGTGAAAATGTTGGAGTGCCAGTTGTTCGAATGAAAAGTAAAATTTTCGTCGAAAAAAGTTGATGCTGGACTATTGCTTAAGACGTGGGATTTGTTTACGACGTAAAGGGTGGTAGAAAATATTGGAACCCAGAAATGAGTAATAATACGGTATAAATGAATAGAAATTAAAGTGATTTTAAGCGTAAAGTTTTACTGTCTCTTATATTTATGAATCCTTTCATTGTCTTTGCTTGTTTTTTGGCGCGATAATAGGGTAGTTTCCTTCATCAAAGAAACCGAAAGGCATTGATTGCGATTTGTTACCCACAATTACTGTATTCATAATATACAAATTATTTCGTTATAGAAATACCGGTTTAGACGAATGGCAATGGTCCATTTTTATCCTCATTTGAAAAGGGCCAGATTGGCGCCCATGCGATGCCACTCCACGTGACGTCACAGGGACCTAGTTTCTACACGAGAGGATAGGAGTTATACATCGTCTGAGATTACCAATGCATGCATGAGGCGCAGAGCTCAGGGAAACATGTCTTAATAATCACCTATTAAAACTGGCTAAGGTCGGAAAGTTTTCTTCGTTTGATAAGGTATTAATAAACCTTTTTTAAGCCAAGCGCTACCAGACAGCAAGGTACTCAGCTACCCTCTAGCATCCTGCGTCCTATCAGCGCTCAGAGCCTCGATCAAGGTCACCTCACAAGGCGGGAGGGGGAACCAGAAATACGTCACACGGAGAGATTTCCTTACCCGTCGCGTTTTCGCGCGCTTGAAATTTTTCACTTTTCATTTAATCGCGAAAAATAGATATCGTCATTTAAAAATCTAAAAGCGTGAAATACGTACTCCAGGAGTAATAATCTTCCGATACAGGCAATAAAAAAATAATAGGAAACCACCCTATTACGTCAATTTTCGACTGCTAAAACCTTATTTTCTCTATAGGAGTTACAAGCTGTGCAAGGCATTTTTTATGACTGAGATGATTGCGCTGATGTATCTTATACCTCGCCATATTTTATCGGATATTTTTGCCGAATTTAAGAATTACTGAAGTACTCAGTGAGGCAGAATTTGGTACCCAATGACCTGGTTATTCCTTTGATAAGATCCTTTTCATTTTTAAGTGATTGCTGCCTCCAGTTTCGACTCACTTGCCATGGCAACTTGCCCTATGGGGCTGTACACTCCCAATTCCCGGAGAAATTTCATCGTTGGGTGCATTGGAGTGAACGAGGCGATGGTGTTACCAACATGCGTTTGTAAGTTTCGTCACGGACGTGCTAGTGACCGTGTTGAGAAACCGAAACATTTTTTTAAATGGCCACTCGTATTTGGTTCGTCCGAGTGTTTTGGAGTGCATGGATTCCGTCGGTGAAGAGCGTCATGATTTACGTTTGCCCCGGTTACAAAAAGAACGAGCTCTCATCCCTAAAAATACACCTCTTAAAATGGCAGAGTGACAGCTGGTTGAAACCATCGAAGGATTCTGTAATTTATGGCGAATCGCTCTTAAAATCGTGGGAGTCTGGTGATGTACTTAATGGCCCAATTCTCGTTTCATAAATCCTGAGTTAGGTCGTGTTGTAAACGTGACGCAATTGGCATAAGAGTTATGGAAATCACTCTCAACCTTATCTCTGAATCTCTGGATCATCTTGCCTTGAACGGCGTATACAAATGTTTTTGAAATGTGTTTGTGGGTTTTATGGTAATGGTGATCACATTTAGGGCTAAATTGTATGCATTTAGCATGACGGGGCAACGCTGTATGTCGGTGAATAATAATTTCCATGAAATCAGCAGTTCGACTGTAATGCAGATCGTCGTGTACACTCAGCCTTTCAAAATTCTCCCCTGCATCCCGTGGATAACATTTTTTTCGGTGTGGACTGAATATATTTGAATTCTATTATCCAGGGAGTTAAAGTGAGAATCTCAGGGCTATCTGGATGAACACTCTCGCTTCCAGTTCGTCATTTGAATTTTCCCTTTCCGTTGGCCATAAGTGGAGGTGGATATTTTGATACGTGTCACTACTCCCGCTGGGAAATTATGTAAAACAGCAGTGGTTATGACTCTATTGTCTTTGCATTAGGATCAGATGTCTCGATGATGGATAGGCGGGAAGGAGTTGTGCTTTTGTCGGTTTGTGGGGAGGATGTTTTTGCATGCAAATCGTGACGAAACTGACTCTAGGTACGGGCATGAATAAAAGGTTAAGATTGTTTTAGATCAGGGTAGTATGAATACCTTACGCGATTTTGGAAGTACGTTCGTAAAATGTAATTCATATCAATAATCCATGGGTGAAGCATCCATCCCTTTCACCCAAATGTTTTAGAAGTAAGTTCAGGTTGCCTCCATGTTCCAATCGCATAGAAAATTTATCCGTTTCTTTCAGATCTATCACTGTTTTAAATGTCGGAATCGCAGTTTGATATCTGCCCCATTTACTCTTGTTTGCTTTTGGTTGTGAATGGCCGTAAAGGTGATTATTAGTGTAATTATATGTCGAAGACAATAATTTTCAATTAAAATCCCTCTCTGCCAGACTTTGGACATTGAGAGACTATGTTTTCGTTTTTAGGTATTTCTTTTAAGTTTCACCGTGAAAGAAAACTTTTTAGGAAGGATATTCATCTTTCCTTTAACTGTGATAGTTAGAAATAGGGTGATAATGTTCAATTCTTTCGCTAGAAAAAATTTAGGACCAGATAATCCGCGAAGAGCATGTATTCGAAGCATTTTTTTCTTAAGGCTATTATGAATAACGACAGCTTATGTGAGAACATTCTCTAGCATTTGCAATCTGCCTCAGATGTGAAAGACGCAGACGGAGATTTTAAGCTGCTGATGGAAAAAAACTAGTATCATTCAAATTGCCAATACTAGTGAATATAATGTAATTTTACATTTTTTAATATTAATATTTAATGAGTTTTTCGGTTTAGAGACTTTTCGATTTAGTGTATCGAAACGGGTAACTCGTTGAATTATTTAAAAAAGTGGGAAATTGTATTATATTCACCATTGAATGATGGAACAGCTGCAGTTTTCCTATGTAGGTTCTCTTTACGTTCATCTTGAAAGAAAACTTTCCACGGAGGATAGTCGGTTTTCCTAGTGATGTGATTTTTAGCTTTTAGAGTGTACCTCAGATGCAATAGTTGCAGAAGGAAATGTTTTGCTGCTGATAGAAAATAATGTTATTCAAACAGATCTGAAGCATTTAGAATCTACCTGAGATGTAAGTGACGCGGAAGATGTTTAGCTGCTGGCAGAAAAAAAATGTACTAAACAAACAGGACTGTAGCTTTGAGAGTCTGCCTCAGATGCTCTAGACGGAAAGAAGGAGCTGTTTAGATTCGGATAGAAAAATTATACAATTCAAACAGATCTATAGCATTTAGAATCTACCTCAGATGAAATAAGGCGCAGAAGGAGGTGTTTCTTTGCTGATAGAAAAATAATATTATAAATTAATGTAAATAAATTAACTTATATTCAAACAAGTTAAGTTCAACAGATTCAGGCTTCAATTGGTGGAAGTTAGACATATTTTAATAAATAAAAGTGCTACGATCTTTTATTTATTTAAATTATATTCTAACAGTGTACTTTACATTGGGGTGGCACTAATAAGTGCGTTTTTCACTGTATACCATCCGCGCAAAAGGCGTGATGAGGTGCATGGGCGTTTGTGTTTTTTTTTCTCCACGGGGAAAAGATGCACCTGCCAACTGTGGCCGGGCGCTCAATCAGAGCTAATTCGCGCGATTGTCTGGATTCCACGGGACGCGTCCCCCTCGTCTTCGGGAGTCCTTGAAACGGAGAATCTACGTTTTTGTTCTCGACTGCGGGTCTCCGCCTCATTAAACAGCTCCTCGCTTCATTAAAGGACGGCCTCTCATTATTACCGAGACTCCTCCTCCCTTCGGACCTTCTGCCTACGGGTTCTGCGAGCCGACCTCGCTGCTTAAATGCTGGTTATGTCTGCCGCCTCGTGCTTTATTGCCCCTGGTGCTGCGTGTGCCGCGGACATACTGACCCAATGTAGTCCTCTTTAGACCCCTGGGATTCATTGCGCCCGTCCTCGAATTCTCTGAAACGTTAGTCACCGTTTTTAGTGTCGTTTTTTCTCTCTCGTGACCTTGGAAGTGGCGTTTGCTGCGGAGCTAAAAAAGCAAACGCTGGAGCCGGAATTTCCAGTTAAGAATTCCCTTTTTTCACAGTAGTCTTTACATGGACTAAAATAACCTGTGAAAACGTATTATTTTGTTGTTCCTTAAGCCTTTTCCGTGGAAATTTGAGAGGAGTTTATCGCCAGTTTACTTACAGTGTACTTATGTTTGCATATTTTCCGCCAAAAGGCTGAATAGGGATGAATACTAGCGAGAGGTCCTTCACCGATTCATTTCAACGGCATGGCTGTGCATTATTTTATTCAATCTCATTGTAAATCGAAATTATCTTGATGGACAGTTCATAATTGTTCAGACTTTAATATTTATGAGCTCCGTTTGTCTATAGTTCTCCCTCTGACATTAGTGATTTGCATCGCTACCTATAGGGCACGATGGTCGCGAAGAAAGATCGTGATGTGAGGAGGCTATTTTTTTCGGGATAATTTTTTTAATTCCTGCTATAGGTCCAGTAAAATTATATCTTTCTTCCTGTTCTGGATAAAATAAGAGCTCATTCATCGTTATGCGGAGTTAAATTCGATACTTCCATTCTTCTTTTGAAGTCACGTAAAATTTTACAGTGATTTCTTCGTTGAAATGTATGTAGAAAAAAGTTATTGAGCTTTTTATGGTGCTAAATTTCTTTGTCATGCGACGGGGATACTCCGGTTTTCCTTGGGAAAACAATAACTTGATTAAATGACAATTTTATCACACCATCGTTATTTTAACACCTTATATAAGCGGAAAAGCGAACTTTAATTGATTTACTGGAGTTATGATCCCAGTTATAGTGGTAATTATATATTTAATAGACTTTAAATTTGTTTAAAATCAATGCTTCTGGAAGATAGAAGCCTTGGGAAAGGAATATCCATGGTACTCTGTGCTGCATCCTTCACAGATATCTTGCCTTCTGGTTGCTCTGATTAGAACTCAGAGAAACCCTCCACCTTGTGAAAAATTCTTGTAAATTTTGGTGAAATGCTACATTCTGGGCTCAATATTCCAAGAGCTTAACTATGCTACACTGAATTCCTCTAACGAACCGTTAGCCGTCTCGTGCGCCGAAATAAAACGAAGCGATCGTATTCCAGTTTATTATTCCCAGTTGAGGACAATATCGCCATTCATAAAGTTCTTTGCCCCTTAAGACAGCGGACGCAGTGTTTTGCGAGAGGAATTGTATCTTAATATCCAAGCTCACCACTGTCTCATCGGCCTTGTTCATGGCTATCGGATGTATTGCTATTCATATTTTTTTTGGTGGCGTTAATGATTTGGAGATGAACTTTTCTGCCTCTACCATCATCATCCTCTAAAGACACCATTGTATTGGATTGAAATAGCTCTCAACATTACATGTATCATGGGGCTGTATTTTCATTCCTCTAACGTTGACCTCCCTTTCGCATCTCTGTCTCGTATTTCATCCTTGGCCTTGCTCGCAGGTTGGACGCTATCTAGCTTCCTTTCACAAAGGCGCTGAGCCAAGGATCTTTTCCATTCCCCCTCGCGTTTTTCTTTCCCAACTTTGTTCGCCAATTCTTTCGTAGGCTGTGATAAAAATAGCGTATCCCCTATGATTTGGATACCGTTAAAACCACCCGTTGATATGGGATTAAACTCAAGGATCCGATACCTGTGGATAACTCGCGATGAAGGAGTAAAAAATTGACTGGATTTGCGCGGTTCACGGTTATGGTATTTGTATGTAAGAAGTATCTTCGTATTATGAGTGTAAGGATATTGAAATGTTATTTATTACTCTTTTTTGAAAATTTTGTGGGTAATGGTAATAAAAAAAATACATCTGCCGCGTGATGCTTTACGATAGTTGTCCCGACGTTTCGTGATCAACTGCTGGCCACGTATTTATAGGAATTTATAATTCCATTCTTTATTTCAAGTGGAAGGGGTGGAAGTATTGGGGAGGAAAGACTGTAAGGAGGAGGTTAAGAAATTTCGCGGATGACTGGATTCCATGTGTTTCTTATCTTTAATTCGTTATCTCCATTGAAATTTTGTTATTTGCTATGTATAAATAAATTGATTTTCAGAGGCGTAGTCGGAAACCGCAATGAGTACTTCGCTTTGGGGCCCGACTAGGCTCTTTGACTTAATATTAATTTTCCCAAAAAGAATACTGAATACAAAGATATGTCTGTTAAATAATTAAGAAAAAAGATTATTAATAATTTTTTTTCAAATTACTGTGAGTTTCACGGTATCCTTATCAATTTAAATGAAACGTTCTTTAGAAGAGCTGTAATTTGTTAAACTTTCTAGATACATCGTCCTACGAATTATGTTACTAGTTATCTCAATTTATTATGAGGGTGACATACCTTGCAGTAGTTTATTAACTCAAATTTTAATGTTTCCGCGAAGTATCATAATGGATTTCTCGTTCTAACTTGCCGTGGAGGGTTTTTAGTTCTACCTAGCCATGGAAGATAATTGCGTGAGATGAAGCTGAGCTTGATTGAGTGCTGAAATATCCGTGAAAGAAGAAGAGAACATACATCCACGCCCCCGCACATCCGGGACCAACCGTCAAGAATTGGGGCGGATTCGTGCAGATTTAAAAAACGTTTGCTATCCTCTCGAATGCCTGTATGGCATTAAGCATGCTCCTGCCCCCTCCTTCGTGATTGTGGCGGTGGTTGAGGTATTTTCGTGGTCTTGTTTATGAGTGCGTCGCCCGTTTGATCGTCTTCCCCGAGGCGAGGGAGGGACTTGGCTCGAGGCGGATGAAAGGCATTGGGAAGGAAGAGGGATAAACACGTCGATTCTCTTATAATCCCGGAGCCTACCTCGCGCAGAATGCGAGTCTGTGCGAAAAAGAACTGTTCTCTTTGTGGAAGTCAGCAATTCGCGTGCGATGGAACTAGAATACGGAGAGCAAGGAGAGCTAACCACGACAGGGGAACATGTAAGGGGTGACTTTGTGGTCCCTGGTCCCCCCCCTTCGAAATGAGGAAACATTTTTTACCTTTTATTTATCTAACACCTACCCGGCGCTTAAAGCTATCGTAATGCAGCCATCCATGCTAGTAGTATCATAATTAATTTTTTAAATATTTAATATAGTGTGATGCCCTTACTTCGGTCTATTCCAAAGGTTTAAAGCTGTATTCGCAGCCGAGGGACGTGTTGGTGTTTAATGTTATAATTTCAGCCATAATTGGACTCATAGGCTCATACTTTTCGTGGTACATAGGTACCATAATATTATAATCCCAGAAGACGAATGAAGTAGGGAAAATCATGTGAAAGAAAGGGATTACATTTTATGATTCACTCTGTATTTTAATCGAAAGAATTTTGGCCTTTTACGATACTGTTTACACATGTTCATTCCTCCCGTTTCATTTGAGCCTAGTGAAGCTAAGAAAGTTTTTATTTCCTTTTTGCCCAGTGCGCATGAATCTTTGCCCAATAAAAATTATTTTCTTTGTAAATACTAAAGCGGCCCTGTTCTACTAATAGTCAATGCAAAGTCCTCATTCGGTGGTGGAGGGTACAGTTCTCTCCTGTTTAAGTGAAGGTCTCGGGTTTGAGTCGTTTCTGGGTAGGTTACACTTAACCGGGGCATGGATGCTTTAGGTCGTCAATTGTTATTTGTTACAGCCCCCGATTATGACGCCAAATAGCGCTGTTTTCGGAGTGACGAATTTTAATAAAAAAATTACGGTATTCATAGATATTTACGCACAATTTTGGAAAAAATCATTATTCACCATCGGAAAAGAAAAATAAATCAGCATTTCCCGAAAAACATTGATAGCGCTTCTGTCTCAAAAAGCCAAAATGTTTAAAGCAGGAAATCGATCGAGTGAAAATCTCGCGGTCATATATTGATCTATATTCACTAATATGACGTTCAATCGTGCTTCTCCTCATGGATCTTTCACTGTCTGGCCATCGCCCCTTTTGGCTTCCTCTCTCCTCGCGTCCCGATTCACGTGCCAGCATCTCTCGTCTTCCTCCCGCGGGGCACGAAATTTGGACGCTTGAAAAATCACCGCCGGTCGGTCGGCGCGGTTAACCAAAGGGTTTTTGTGTGTGTGTGAGTGTGTTAGGGGGTGGGAGGGATTGTAAAGGGATGGGGGAAAGGGGTGGGGGGCGTTACGACTTCCTCCCGATCTCGTCACGTCCAGCAGGTGGGAGTCAATGCTCTCCCTCGCTCTCTCAATATCCGGCTGCAGATCCGAACGGGTCTTCGGGCTGTTTTTTCCCTGGTGTTTTGTTTGATAACTGATGCAGGCCAGATTCTGCCTACACGATCCATGTTCTCGTATTCATTCACGATTCCACCTGATTCTTATTTCCTGACATACTTTTTGGAACTTAAGCTGTGTGACCTGCAAGTCTAGGTAATTTATTTCAATCCGAATCGGACCGAAAACCTTTTATCCTAGCAAAATCAGCATTGTAATATTATTGAAGCGAATCAAATTAAACTTCTATGATTCATTTGCATCCAATATAAAATTACGAAAAATATCCAGATTATCGCGGAATTGTCCAAAGATAAAAGTAGTTAAGAAATTGACGAGTGAAGAGCTATCCATAGTATCATTGCTTTAAAATCAGTTCCGAAAAGTAGCTACTTAGAAGAGGAAAATTTTTTTGGTGCACATGGTTTCCGTAAATTGCCGTTCCTGATCTATCATAAATACGAAACCTGGAGTTTCTTTTCGGATACGCTCAATCTTTCATTGTGAATGCAATTCGATTTGTTGCTGAACATCGGGGTTTCACTATATCATTTTGCTCGTAAAATTATAACATGTTCAATTTCGCTGTTCATTGAATGCACCTTTAGTGTAATCTCGACCTCGCATGGTTGCGACTACAAATATTACAAAAGAGGATCCTTAAGTCGACCCCTAAAAGTGTTGTCAACCTCCGCGCATTTAATTGGGTTTACAAAAGTTGCCACTCGCGTCGCTGACGGACAATTTGATCCGAGTTTCACGGGGTAATTAGGCATAATTTGCGTTTTTAACCGAAATTTGTAAACCTGATGATGTGATGTATCAAATTCATAACTTTTCAATGGAATTTTCCATCAAACTATGCTCCGGAAAAAATAAAATTCTTAACTGTTGATTTCTAATTCTGTTTTGTGTTTATTTTATTTCCGATTTCTGCCAAGTCGCCAGAGACGACCTGTTCCAATTTTTTTCGCTTGTTTGGTAGGCAGTGCTTCATCGTGCGAAATCAGTCACTTTTTCTTCAGTCCATGCCTTTTTGTTTGTAATTAGCTTTTCCCTGTCCCTCCTCAGTTACCTGTCACCTTATCCTATATGCATAGCGGTATATTTAACCCTCCCCTGTTAATGGAAAAAATTTAAACACCGCGGTTTTCCTCGACACTGTTTACTACTGTCGAGTAATAGGTCATTTTGATATGTCTTTTCCACCTAATTCCTGTTGCTGCAGGAAAAAAAACTGTTGAAAGCGGACTGAAGTGTAATAAGTATTCAATAAGGGTGATAGATGACGTAACATCATAGAAACTGCTCTATTTAACTTGTACGATATGCTGCACAGTGTGGTGGAAATTCTTCTTCATCATCATCACTGGTCAACAATCCTAATATTGGTTTGACGCAGCTCTCCACTCAATTCTCCTATCAGATAATCTTTTCACACCTATGTATTTATTCTCTTTCACATATTTCTTCGCCTGTTCCATATATTTTTTCGTGGTCTTCCTTATCCGTTCTTGCCATCGACTTGTCCCTCGACGATTGCCTTCACCCGTTACTAGTGATCCTGCTTCCCAAATAACAGAATCCATCCACCTCCACCAGTGTTTGCTTTCCTATTTTAATGTTAGTCTTGATAGAAGGTCTATATATTAGTTAAATGAAACATTACAATATTATACTTGATAATGATAATATCAATGGTTATGGATGGGTACTTGATAATGTTGCGGTAATAACGAAACGCGTCATGTTCGAATAAATCCTGTGGTAGTATCGCAGTGTTTCATTTAACTAATAATGCTTAGTTTAAGATTTTAGTTTGGAGTTTGCGTTGCTTCTTAACGCATCGTGCGAAGCCGTGCAGGAAGTCAAAATTATCCTTCCATCAGCGCGCGTCGCTTTGAATTAGAAGTTTGCATCACCACTCTCTTTTAGTCCAGTGGGTACCGGGAAAAGGGTTACACATCGTCCGAGCGGACTAACTGGATCGTGCGATGTTGTTCTCATCTCGGAGAGATGATCCTGACTCAGGAGATGACTTAGGTCCCTAGAAATAATTGAGGCGAATCATCTGTAGAAGCGTATTCATTTGGAGCGCGCGCGTCGCCGAGTCAGACGCGCCAGCAGTATTTCTTTTACTCTTGTCATTGATTTATATTGCATATTTTAATTGTATATTTTTATTTTTTTGCTTTCTCGGAATCTTTGGCTTTTTGAGTTGTTAATATCACTCTTTGGTCTTAAGGAGGTACTACTTATAATGGATAGTTTATTTATCTAAGTTTTAATGAGTAATTCGTCACGCAAAGTTATGAGGTAGTAATGCGTCCTATTTTATGAAGAGGTATGCAGAACCTTGATCCGATTTAGTTGCAGTTTTCGAGTAATATAATTCACTATAGAAAGATTGGTTAGCCAGTGCTGTGTTGGGAAAAAAATTTAGGCGGTACTCACCAAAATTTTCCAACTGCTGAACACGTATTATACATCCGGCCGCGAATGAAATGTCAAACTCCAACTCTTACATTGGTTCCAAGTTGTGCCACGAGACAACTCTGAACAAGTAACTAATCATTTCCGATTTTTCTTTCTGAAATCCATTGGACAGTTTACAGTAGGGCTATTTTTTTATAGATTTTGAAAAAGGTAGTTTAACCGGTACGCTTGTGATGAGTGTGGATTTTAGGGGGTACGCCGTAGCGGCCCAACTACTGCACTGAGGGTAGCTATACAGGAGCGAAATTTTCATCGAAAACTATCCTCACCCCTACGGTGTACAAACCCGGACCCCTCATGTGTAAACCTCCTCCACTACTCTCGTCTCTTATTTTTCCTCATCTCCTTATTCTATTGTCTTCTTGCCATCTCACTAGACTTTCTCCCTCTCCTCCTTTCTCTCTCTCTCTAAAGCACACAAGGGCAACGGTTAGCCACACCGATTCTATTTTTACTCTCTCAACCCTTTCCCCCTCCCGCGCCCCATGTGTGCCCCAGCCTCATATTCTCCCACCCCGTAATGAATATTGCATCGTCGCCGTCTCTCGGTATTTCCCCCGTCTCTCTCTATCGGGTGTCTCTTGCGTCCTTTTCCACCTCTCCCGCATAGATATGACCTTCCCACATGTTGGGAAGGGGGGCGGGGCCGGCGCGGTGCGCGGGGTCGTCCTCGCAGGATGAATGATTTAAGCGGTGAGACGGGAGACGCAGCCCGCGCCAGGGCACCGTTGTGTGTGGAGAGGGCGCGTATGTGTGTATAAAGGGAATGATGGGAGGGAATCCTGCAGTGTTGCCGCTTCGTCAGTCCTCTCCTTCCCCTCCTCCCCTTGTGTCCCTTTCCATCTCTCTTAACGCCCCCACCTCCCCCCCCTTCTTTCCAACCCGATCGAGGAGAGCCAGAACTATTTCAGCGGCATTCCTTGTGCCCACCCACCAAAGTAGGGAGGCTGGGGAGCAATGTTTTTTTTCACCATACATTTCTTCTTCGCCTTCTTCCGTTTCTTCTATTTGTGCTACGTTTTGTCTTCGGCTTGCACCAGAGGATTGTACGATTTCTCCTTATGGTTTTGCTAAATAGATTTATAACACTTCTTCTAGTTAGGCACACTTCTTCTTTGTCTTTTGTGTTTACCATGATTTTATTTTGGATGTGCGAGGGACTGCGCGAACTTTGAATATCTCATTTCTCCTCTTTGTTCGGCTTGCATCTAGCGATCAAGTGATCTCTCTGATTTATTTTTGTAAGATGGACTCGTCACACGTATTCAATTCGTATATGCTTCCTCTGCGTTCTTTGCAAAAACCATATTTATTTGTATGGATCCGTGCGGAACTCCGATTACTGTAAGTGCGACGGAAAGGAAATAATTCTGTAAGGCTCGCTTGTAAAATTTCGTGCCCAGATTTTTGCACAGCATGACCATATTTGGGATAAAACGTTTCTTCGACTCATCCAAAACTCCGAGACTCCTCAGGTTTTGGAAGTTGAAACGAATTTCAAATAGGTATATTCATGAATTTTTATGCCATTTTCGTTGTTTTCATATATATTCTTACTTTCCTGTCCTCTTTGGTGTTAAGAATGCATCGAATGTTTGTCGTATTTCGTTGAAGTTTCGCTAGATGTCAACTTTTTAATGCAGGCGTGAAGAGCCCATATAAAGCAGACGCGTTGAAATTACTGCAAGGCGGGTTGCGCACTTTGAGGATGAAGCTAGTCTTGGCTAGTATTCATTTTATTTGGAAATATCTCACCTTGAAACTTTATCTTGATATCTTATGTCTTCGTTACCCACTCTCCCGACGTAATAGGGTGGTTTCCTTTTATTTTTTTATTGCCTAAACCGATTGATTATTACTCCTTGAGTACGCATTTCAGACTTTTACATTTTTAAATCACGATATCTATTTTTCGCGATAAAATGAAATGTGAAAATTTTCAAGCGCGCGAAAACGCGACGGCTAAGTATGAATGCCGGGAAAATCCCGTGTGACATCATTCTGGTTCCTACTGCACCAAAGTGAGGTGACCTTGGGGCGAGGACATGTGCGCCGACAGGCGCAGGCTGCTAGGAGGTAGCAGAGTACCCTGCTAGCAGGTAGCGCTTGGCTTAATTGTGGATTAATAATACCTTATAAAGCGAAGGAAACTTTCCGAACATAGCCAGTTTTAATAGGTGATTATTAAGACATCTTTCCCTGAGCTCTGTGCCTCATGCATGCAATGGTAATCTCAGACGATGTAAAACTCCTATCTACTCGTATAGAAACTAGGTCCCTGTGACGTCACGTGGAGTGGCTTCGTATGGGTGCCAATCTGGCCTTTTTCAAATGCGGTTAAAATTGACCAATGCCATTCGCCTAAACTGGGATTTCTAAAACCAAATAATTTGTATATTATGAATACACTAATGGTGGGTAACAAATCGCAATCAATGCCTTTCGTTTTCTTTCGCTCTTTCGTTATACTTCCGTGACAGTCAGCAGTGGCCTGCGGCTGAAATGCGGTCGTCGTGTTTTGCTTAACTACCTTACTTTATGCATTTTGTCGCATGTAAAATATGTATTTTAACGTAGATTTGATACTAATAGCTATCACGAACTTTCAAGTATGCAATGCGAGATATATTCTCAGTGCCCGAGATGCTTTTCAGTCTCATTATAGTCCTCTACGTCTCCGTAGGCAACCCACGTTTATTGAATACCAAGATGGCATCACGAAATATGCTGTTTTTGAGCGAGATATCAGTAAGCATTATAAGCTGATAACTTATATGATATATGGCACGATTTTGTGGAAATTCTTAATATTAATTGAAATGAAACATTCCAATATCTCCACAGAATGAATTCAAACATGACACATTTCTTTGTTACAACTACATTATCGAGTGCCCATCCATGCCCATTAATATTAGTATTAAGTTGGTGTAACAACGAAAGGTGTCGGGTTCGAATAAACCCTGTGGAAATATTGCTAATTTTTTTCATTTATCTAGTATTAAGAAGTTCCACCAAATCATGCCGCATATCATACTAGGTAGTTATATTGAGCATTTTATCTACGATGATACGTCATTTAGCCTTCTTATTGAATGCTCATCAGACTTCAATCCGCCTTCAAATGTTTTTTCCTCCACCAAAATGAATTAAATCGAAACTTGAAGCTAGGACGTAGTGGAAGGCCTTCATATTATCAATAAAGACACTTTATTACTACTTCCGCAATATATTTTTAAAAATTTCTATGACCGGTTTCATCTATTGCACCATTATCAAGTTGATATTTTTAAGATTATATCAAGATATTTTCTGTATTTGATAATGGTGTAATAGCCGAAACCGGTCATAGAAAAAAAATTAATAATACTTTGATAAATATTTTGTGGAAGTAACAAAATGTCTATTATTGATAAAAGGAATTAGGTGGACTTGACATTTCAAAAAGACCTATTTTGGAAAGGAATTGCATTATTGAGTAATACCACGGAGTTTAAATTTTATCGATTAAAAGGGCGGGTTAATCTACCGCGAAGCCTAGTCCAGAGTATATTCAGGGTGAGCGTTATCAGCCCTGTGTGCTTTAGTCTCCGGTGGGTGTTTTTTTGGTGTCTCCTTAGTCCACTTGCGTCTCCTCGGCCTCTTCATTCTCCCGAGGAGGAAGATGTCTGCGCCACCCTCTCGCCTCCTGCCCCCTCTGTCCCGTCCCCGGGGGATACCTCGTAAGCCGCTCTCCCGGGACGTGCAAGAGTGCCTCCTCCGAGAGATGATATCCGCCACACTGGCCCTGATTCCTCCCTCCCTCTCAAGCAGTCTCAACTCGCGTTCTTTCCCGCTGAGGAGATTTTTCAGAAGAGCCAGTCCTTTGTCTCGCCTCTGTCTCGTCCTCGAGAGAGTTGCGGTAGAAGGGTGGGGCATAGTGGGTGGATAGGGTGTAATAGTCGATGGTTTAGCCTAAATTATTAATAAGGGTATCCGTTTTATAACCATGAGCATTTCGTTTAATCATTAGGAAATACCATCAACGGGGTTAAATTTGGCCCAACTTTTCATGAATTTTTTGGGAGCAAACTAACTTATCTATGATTAAAAATAATGAAAAATGGAAATGAAGGGGATAAAATTATCGACAGATCATGTACCTTCAAATCAGGCTGTTTCTGAACCTCTTAACTATTTTAAAAACCAGAATATTAAAAAAAATTGCGCCAAAGTTACCTTGAATTGAGGTAACTTTGGCCCAAACTAATGAAAACATACAAATCCAGTTTTAAACCACGAGTTGGAGCAAATATACCCTACACAAAGTATTTCTTAGTAGTTCACTGTTTTCAAGTGCTCCTTGATTTTAATCTGTACCTACATTAATTTTATTCGGTAAAAAAAGAAAAAAATAAGTAATTCTCTAGGTAAAAATCATGTTTAAAATGCATGGAACAAAGAATATATGACCAATTAATGTTCAAAATTCCTCCCTAACCTTCATCAGAATGTTAATTAATCTTCGTCAGAAGAAGAGTTAAACTGTCATAACCAAGCTATGAGAAAATCCGATAAAAGATACAGTTTCCGGACTAATTCGGTGGAAATCTTTGATATTCAACATAATGTCTAGCACTAGTCTATTTCCACACTCCTTTATTTCGACCGAAATTGGCAAGAGCTTTCACTATGTTAAATGAGAAAATACTGTCATTGAGTGTGAATTCTATCCGTTTTTCGCATCGTTCGTTTCACTCTCTACGGGTCCATCAGGTTTATCAATTGGTTTCCCCACTTGCGGTTGCATCGTTATCATGGCTTTCGGTTCACCTGGCTTTGGGAGCCTCGTCGCTTGGGGAGGAAACCGACTTTCACTTGTTGGCAGTGCGAATCGGCGCGCTTTTTACACTTCGCGTGAAAGAGGGAGAGAGAGGTGGGTGTGGGGAATAAGAGCGAGGGCGTTGGATTCATTTCGGCGCACTCGGGTGCTGTCGTCGGCCGGTCGCCGCGCGATTGTCCTCCCGAACTAACTCTTCTTCCTCCCCGTCGCGTCGGCGGCGTCCGTGGCCTCATTTTCCCCTCGCCCGCTTCCGGTCTTCTTCTCTCCCTTCACGCACCTGCCCGCGTCCCTCTTTCCGCGGTTCCCTACATTCAAGAGTTTCCGGATAAATTAGCCCGTATTTTTAAAGCGGGGGTGCCGACCGACGACGTTTCGTCTGCTTCCATAATGAATTACTTCACGCGGGAAGAGAAAGCGTCTCCTCTCGGTGATTTTTTTCCCCTTTTCGCGGAATAAATGCTAATTAATCCTGAAAGCGAAGGTGGCCAGGTAATAAAATTTTCATAGAAATGGTAAGGTAGACTTTAATGGAGACATTACTTTAATTACCTTCAGTAAGTTCATTATTTTATCACTTGAAAGCTAAGAATGTATTCGATTTTATCAATATTTCGCTTGACAAAAATCCCCGAGTTAATTCTTCCCGTTTCCGCGCCGTAAAAAAAGAGTGTCTGGATAAATTACCCGTATTTCTAAAGCGGTAGCGCCGATCGGCGACGTTTCGTCTGTTTCCATAATGAATTACTTCACGCCGAAAGAGAAAGTGGTTCCTCTCGGTGATTTTTTTCCCTTTCCGCGGAATAAATGCCGATTAAATCCTGAAAGAGAAGGTGGCCGGTCAATGTTTTCCATCATTTACCTGCAATCGTCTTTCTTCAGGGTTCTAATTGTTTAAAAAATAAATAGTAACTGAGGTTCGCCAATTGTAAGAGGGGTTTGTGTCGCTGGTAGTGGTGGGAAATGAAGAGCGACAATACCAGTTTTATTCCTCTACTCGTGGATCAAAAGGTGAGAAAATTCTCTCGATGAGTGTGAATTCTACCCGTTTCCTCGCCTCCCGATCCAAGAGTTTCCGGATAAATTATCCTGTATTTTTAAAGGCCGGCCGACGTCGTTTCGTCTGTAATGAAGTACTTCTCGCGGAAAGTGAAAGCGTTTCCTCTCGGTGGTTTTCCGCTTTGCGCGAAATGAATGCCGGGTAACCCTGAAAGAGAAGGTGGCCCGTTGCGGATTTTCCATCATTTGCCTCCTATCATTTTTCGTCAGTGTTCTACTTGTTGCTTGGTTGTGGGCGAGATTATTGGTAAGAGTGTAATATGAGTAGGGTATCACGCTCCGTACCCCATAGGTAGGGCCTCTTCTGTTCTGCGAATGAAATTTTTTGCGGTTCCATTACTTTTTTCAGTTTTTACGGGAGGTAATAAGATTGGTACACTTTTCTTAAATCGTGGATAAAATTTTAAATAGCACCGAAACACTCGGAATGTTATATAAACTGCAAACCTAGGAAATAGAAACCCAGTATCTCTCTAACCTAGCGCTCACCTTTATATCGACTCACGTCCCTTCTAAATTAACTCCCCCCTTCCATCGAAACTTATTTCTTGTCATGCAAGAATTTCATCGCACAAGTCAATGTCCCATCTCTCCCCAAATTAAATGTTTTTTCTCTCTCCACTGGTGTATTATTTTTTAGTTTTTATGTTAGTATAGTATTTTGTGTCATTCATGTTTTGTTAAAATTTTCACTACAATTGGCGTCACGGCAGTATGTAAAAAATGAATTAAATGTATAAATAAACGTGCACGAATCGGAAAAAATCGAATTCTCTAAAATCTAGGTGCCCTACCAATAGCCAATGTCATACGCACTGTTTCTCCTCTTCCTATTGTTTGACTTAAGACAAATGACATGAAGCAATAAAATTTTCTTAGGGATGATAAGACAGACTTGAATGGATAAATTACTTTTATTATCTTCGTAAAGTCATTATTTTAAAACTTAAAGGCTACGAATGTATTCGATGTCAGCAAATTTTCGCTGTTCAAAAAATGGCATTTTTATATATCTTCATATATTTCGTGGAACAGTGCCTGTTTCAAAGACTCAGAAGTTTAATTTAAAACTGTCAGCGGTTGATAATCAAAAGATATCTATTGTACCTGGAGACATCTCGGCTTCTAGGAAATTGTGTTTGCGTGAAAGTTGCGCGGAGAAAGTTTTCTCTGTATTAAAGTAATGGTAGCGGTTTAAGTGCCTCAATTGGTTTCTGTTGGTACGGGCGTCGACCTCCACGACCAATTAAAGATTGCCGCTTTCACCTGGATAATTTACTCGCGTGGAACGTTACTCACAAGTGATTATGCGCGGTTTGTATTTTGTCATGTGGATGTTAGGTTCCGCATAGACATGATCTTATGGGATAATGTTCTTCTTTTACCCTTTCGTATGAGGTTTCAGATGTTTGAGGAAGTCCAGAATGCCCTTGAGACTTCCGCCGTCGACCAGACGGTCTCGGTTGTAGTACTGTTATTTCTTTTTCTATCGTCTCTAATTCGCTGCCGGGTGTCGCGGTGACGTGGCTTCATTCCCAAGTATTGTCTCCGATTAATAACTCACACGATATCGCGTAATTCTTGGCAAGAGTCTTAAGGCCGACCACGACCTCCGTTGTTATCCTTCCTGGCGTCTCTTCGAGGTTAAACGCCTGTTTGTGTTAGTGAGGGTAATTCAAGGATGAGTTTCATGCATTTTCCCTCAATATCGAGGAAGAAACTGGAGTATTTAATCTCATCTCCAATATTATAATCGAATTTAGAGTATATTCTGTTCTCCCCTCGTACGATACACTCACTGAGGTTAATATTTCGTGTCTGCCACGTGAACGGCGGTGACTTTTACATTAATCGTCATGGGTAAAAATTCTAGGTCCAGTGGAATTTTTTTCTCATTCCTAATCAATTAAAAGTTATTGACAATGAGTGATCAGTTATTAAAGTGACATTTTCCGCTAGTGGAATGGAGGAATGATATACAAACACCAACTTTTTTTTGCTAGAATCAAAATTTATTAATTTTAGCTTAGGTCATTGATATCATAGGGCTTCTGATATTGTATCCGTAAGTTATTTGCTAATTTTGTCTTATTTTCTCAGCTGAAATTAAAGTGCCTTTACATATTAAAACCGTAAAAAGTTCATTTTCCGTTATTGACGAAGAAAATAATGAAATTTATAGCTTTCCATGAAGTTTCACCGGTATTCTGAGTGTCCCTCTCTTTTGGTATCGTCTTGCTAAATTTTCTTGTTTTACTTCATGTGAAAGGTACGTGTACATAATTGGGACAAAAGTTGATGGGCACACTTGTATATGCTGTGATAATTGTGTTCAAAATATCTTAAAATACGTTTACTAGTATTTATCAGTTTACGCTGCAGGTTTGATTATCGGGGGCATGCCTTGTCATGTCGGCAACCTTGTCAGCTTTGTCCTAAGGTGACATGCCCTTCCCCCCCGTGAACCTAGCCATTCTGCTCTCCTTGATATAATCGTCTTCCATCCATTTCCTCTTCAGCTCCCTTTCGGAGAACAGACTCCGCAGCTGTCGCGCTGTTAATCCACTGCTCTCGCATTAACCATTCCGAGAGCCCCGATCCTTGTCCCCCCTTGTCCGCACTTCAGCTGTTCCCTCAGCCCTCTCGTCCACGGGCCCCGTCTTTGATGCCCTCAAACCATGCATCGATCATATCCCAAGCCTCGCTTCCCCTGCCGAGTTTTGTTTACGTAGTGAATCTGAAGGATTTATGTTGTTGTCTCAGTTGTGATATGATGGAGCGGTGCCTTCATCTAGGGAAATAACTATGTGAATTCCTCTAGTAATGTGGTATTATCTTCGAATGAGCTACATAGGTCAGGTTATGAAGGATGTAGAAGAGAAGAAATACGTCGCTATGAAAAGGCTAGCGGATAGGAGAGAGGAATGGAGAGCTGCGTCAAACCAATCGTAGGAATTTTGACTAATGATGATGATGATGATGATGGGTGTAGTATTTGTACCAGTAGATAATGGTCGGTCAGGTTTCCTTTACTTGATGTGTGTGAGACAGTTTATAACACTTTCTTTATTATGTATGACAGTGTATAACTTAGATGCAATGTGGTTGAAGCTGAAAATGACAGTGATTTTTATACTCTACTGCATTTTGAGTTCAAATTTTGTTATTCAGCATTTCGTTGCACACTGCTCGGAATTTATATGGATGTAAAACGAGTAATATTAGACACCGATTAAATATTTGATAGATCATTTTATTTTTTCATTTAATATGATTAAAAATTCTTTCTTGGCTTGTATGAGTTGCAAATTTGTCAGCAATCGGTATGGAAAGTCGTTTGTGTTGTTCCAGTGACTTTTAAATTGTTCTGTGGGTGCATCATCTTTCATTGAAATCGTGTGGTAAACATCGTTAGGCCACCCCTAATTATAACATGGCTTAGCACGTGGTGCACTCTCTCTTTAACTTCGCTCTTCTATTTGCATCGATTCTGGCAATGTTCTGTTTGCTTGTTGTCTCAGTTCGTTTATTTGTGGACAGTGATACCCCTGTCATACCTTAGGGAGATGATCATCATTGGCTTCAGACAGGAAGTTTCTTTCCTATACTGGGACGAAAGTCCTGAGACAAAGCCAAAAAATTCAATGAAGTCATTTTTAGGTACTCAATGCCTTATTGTTTTTAGAACACTCCTAAAATTGGAGCCTCTTTGCGGGTAAATCTCTTTCATGAGTGTGTTATAACTCGTTGCATGTTATGAATGTAGGAATTGATTTGTCTCTAATATTTGCTCATAAGAATGCATTATTGAAATGATTAAGAAATTATGTTTCATCTAATATTAATTATCGTTGCTTTAGGCCTAGATATCTCACATACATGATATATTATGATTATAATTTTATGCATATATCATGGTTATAATTTACTCGTCTCGTCCACTTTTCCAGAATCTCTTTTTGCTACCATTTTTAAAGAATGCGAAATGGGCTCAGTTGTATTTTTACATTTATATCCTTGTGCATATTAAATTTAATAAAGTAGTCAAATAATGCTCTCCGATCGAGGTGTCGTTAGTTTGAAGTACCAAATGGCCTTGGTGTTCATCTTCCTTTTGTTAGCGGCGGATAGCTCATGCGAATACATGAATTATGCGAATCAAATTCACTCAGAGGATTTTAATGAGTAATTTATTTTTGCATACTTCTTATCTATAGGTTTTCATGACCTAAATGGTGTTTTTGTGGTCGTTGTACCTAATTCGCTTCGTGTGCTTTTTTTGAACCTCTGAGCCAGTACTGCTATCAGTATTGCCCCTTTGTTATCACAGTTTGCTTTAAGTGTTCGCAACCAGTTCTTCTGTTGCTGTTACATTTAACGGAAATGATAATGTTGCTTCTCATGAGATAGCACTTTATCGTTTTCTCGGAGCTCTCTATCTTTGTCGTGACACAATTTTCTCCCAAGACTTGTTTGTGAAGCTGTAGATTTGAAAAAGTCCCTTCTCGTGGGGAGATTAGAGTTCACTTTCTTTTTTGCATACATTCTTCTTCTCGTGATGTATCTTGGTTTTGTGATAATTGAACAGCCGGCATGGAAATTTTTAGCTAAAAATACCATATGAAAACTAAACAATGGAGCCACCATTCATGTTTTAATTCCTTGAAAATAAAAGAGATTCAATGAAAGGAAGTAATTCAATCTTTGTAGGAAATGGAGAAGAGGGTATATGAATATTGGGCCTGGACCGTATGAAAACCTGGCTGATGATCGACCTCTCGCTTAGATCTCAGTGAAGACTCCGGCGCGTAATCATTCCTTCCCAATCAAGCTTGATTGAGTACTAAAATTTTCTGACCATCAATGTGGGTGTTTCGTAGTCCTTGAAATGGCTTCCATCGTTTAGTGGAAATGATGTAATGGCCTTCCCGGAAAGTACTTCATTACGAAAAATGCCAGAGACATCCTAAGCCCAGAGTAATGCAGATATAAAACCTTGTGAAAACAGCATACATTGACGGGCGAATGTTGTGACGTCGTTTGGTGTTAGAGACGTCAAAGTAAACATACACAAGAGAGATTTTCGGATGCTGCGCATGAGGCCAAGATTTCAATAGCAATTTTGAGATCAGGTGATGGGACTGATTGGCTGACTACGACGATACAGTTTATTCCATGCTGTTTATTTTCGAAATTAAATTAATCCAGTTATCATACCGACACTGAGGTTGAGGTTTCAATCTTGGCCTCTGCGTATGAAACATCGCAGCCACAGTGAGCACACTTTGAAGGGAGAATTTACAACTCTTGAATTTTATTACGATGCATTGAATGACATCAAAATCTACAAGTACCTTTACAATTAGCACGCTAATTTCAGTTTTTGAATTATGAAATGTTGACTTATCTGGCTGTGTTGATGTGTGTAGATGGAAAAAAAATTGTTATTATTTTTCATGACAACCGCCTATTCTTGTGCATTGCCGAATAAATTCTCTCTCTCTCTCACTCGGCGTCCATCTGCTGGCCGCTAACGGATTTTCGTGATTTTTTTCTTCATGGGTTTCTGGGAAGGCGTTCGATCGGTGCCGAGAAATCCTTGACCTTGGTGTCGCATGGTATCAGCAGCTTGTAATTTGAGGGTCACAATGACCTTGTACTAGAGGAAACAATTTGAGTTTATGGGATGTGTTTGGAGAGAATTCACGCCGAATGATCGGCGAACACGAATTTTGTTACTCTTTGGGTAATTTCTTGTTTTCTGCGCTTAAAAATCTCGTGGTCTGTGTTCGTGCTTGCTTTAGAAGATCCTTTAGTCTTATTCTAGCCTTCAAGAATGGGAACAAGCTTATTCGAACTCTCGTTTGTGACCTTGTTTCGGATTTGAAATCTTTTTCTGCAAATGTTTTTCGATTTCGATGCACCTATTTGCGCTCTTTTTCGTACGTCGTGCTCTGGCTTGAAGCATCAGCGGAGAGGGTAGAAGGAAAGATTTATTTTTGGTCAGGGAAACAATAGTCGCATATCCTGCATCAAACGTGAGTACCCCTATACTTTAGGGGAATGATTTGGAATTAAATGTTATATTTTCTCTACGGTGAATCTTCAGTGTTTCCTCTCCAAACTTTGATCTGAGGTAATTTTTGTCCCCTCTTGATAAGTTCTTCTTCATTTCGTTGTTGCTCCATAATGGAGGTGTTTCTTATAGACCTTGAAATTAAGACGTCCCATCAAATTGTTATTTTGAGCATTCACGTATCTCCTTCATGTCCTATGTGGTTATGCCTGCCTAATAAGGATTATTATAATAATTTAATGCGATTAGTATTATTTATTTTGTGGTAATTTACATTTATTTTTTATTATTTGTAGGAAATTGCGGAGATCAAAGCTAGATAAATTCGTTTCTTTCCGTTATACAGTCTTTATTGGAAAATAATCATATTTTTACCAAATGATAGATGAATTCGATCGAAAAGCATACTTTTTTCCGTATTTCTCTTCGTGCCCAAGTATTTTTATCGTTATTTCACTATTTTAGACCATGTAAAAATCCAGGTCACATCCACAGAAAAATTTTAACTACGTTTTATGTATAAGCTTAATTATTAATTGGTTGTGTGGTAGTAATTGCTATTTGTCTTTGCGGCAGACTTACAAGTTAATTCGGATTATTGTATCCTGTGTTGAGTACTACCATAGAGTAAGTATATTATAGAGGGCTCACGGCATAGGAGGAAATCGTATCGACAGTTTTAATTCTCAAAAAGCAGGAAGGTGGCACGAGAGTAGCTAGCCAGAGGCGAGAGGGTCTTTTTCTTCAAGGTCACCTCGCCTATCCCCTTTCCTTCCCGCTCCCCGTCTTCCAAACTCTGTCAGTACCCCAAGCATCGAAGGAAGGGAAGACTGAGAGAGCATAGAAGGAGAGGCGGCGCACAAAGGCCCAGATCGCGAAAAAGTTTGACCAAAATCATATTTTCGTTGGATGTCTTTGAAAATTGCTCTCTACACGTTTTTTGGCATGCTACTTTCATTTCTGCAGTTATTTTTGCGAAAAAATATTATTTTAGGCGATACGTGGAACTTTAACTTATTATATGGCTAATCGTAACGCTGACTGCATAGACGAACGCAAATCATGATAAAACATGAAAATAAATGATAATTAGTTATGAAGTATGAGTTAATGATCTTTGATATTAGTCAATAAATAAAAAAGGCTAAAAAGAGGGTTGTTGGGTTCATTGACTTACGTTAAAGAGGTGCGATTTCTATATACTTACTCTATGGTACTACCGTGGCAATAAAATATATTGGTGATCAGGTAGGTAAAGGAATTTGTTTTTCTTGGAACAATATAGGACTTAGATAGACGTTAGGCCATAGTCTGATTATCCTTCCGACGTGCACAATTTTTTGGTACACATACAGGTGAATAGAAAAATATACTACGCTGTATGTATTAGCTTAATCTTAATGGGTTGTATGGTAGTATTGGTAGTATGGTAGTATTGTCGTTCATCTTCGAGATAGACTTAAAAGGTAAGTCGGAATATCGTATCCTATGTTATGTGTTCCTACACCTCCGGCCACACGCCTATTGAGGAGTCTCGCGAGGTAGTATGTGGATTTTAATGTACGACGGGCAAAGGTTAGCATCCGGTTTCCACCCCCTTCCCTTTCTTGAATCCCCTTTACCTCTCTCTCTCTCACCGACCCGAATACTCTTTTAAAAACGAGCTTTTTTCACTCAAAAAAAGTATCATTGGCTCTCAAGCGGACGAGGTGTTGTTTTTTGTTTCTTTTTTAAAATTCCGCTCCTTTTTCCCTGTCCTCTCCATTCCCTTCGAACGGTATTCCTCGGAAATATCCTCGTCTGTTCTAATCCCTCCCCCTTCTTTGTTCTGCCCCTCCCCTTCGTCACGTTCATCGGAGGTGGAAGGCTCTCGTTGTGGGATGTGCGCGAACTGTGTCAGCCGGATCACGGAGGGGGCGTGCGGGCATCCCGTGTGCCATTGTTGCGAGACTTTCGGATCGAAAGTCGAAATGCGAGCGGCCCCAGGCATAACGGGATCCCCTCCGCTCGCTTCTGACTGTGGTTTGCCGTGCTGTACCTACCCACTTGAGGGTCGTCGTATCGCTCACATGCTTTCGAAGGTGTGAGAATGTGGATTAAATCGTTTTCCGTGACTTGTGAGTGACTTATATTAATCTAGGTTGTCCATACTTCGATTAATGGAACGTTCATCAGTTATTCGGAAGTCGTCAATTAAGAAAAAAAATAATCGATGGAATTGAATTCCAATGGTGTATCAATGTGTTAAACTATATGTATACTACTAAGCATTGTATTTATGCGTGGAATAAATATAATTAATATTAACAAATTATCGACAAATCGGAATTATCAACAAAGTTTTTTGTGGTCAGCGATGAAAATAATGTTGGTGAATGGGTAGGTTTTCAATACCGGATTATTTTTTTGCACTATTCCTTGTTATAATTTCTGTTCTCAGTCTATAGTAGTAGTCAGTAGTATAATGTGTTCAGTTAGATAATAGGAATTCAACTCAAATTCTTAAATACACCAAAAAAATCAATGTTCAAAATGTGTAACTCTTTGCCATCTTGATGTTCAAAAAAATTAGCTAATAACCATTCTTATGATATGAAAGGTAATTTTTGCTTGCTTAATCATGCAGTTGGCTCGTAATCACGCACTTAATAATTGAATTGGTAATATTTTTGTTAATTTATTTTTCTATAATCACATGGAGCTTTGTATTGATTGGCCGGTCTTCAATTTTTAAGTCTCTCACTTTTTATAACTCCTAGTTAAAACTTTAGTTAGTGGATTGACAGCTCTTCGTGTTTACCGCCTGGTTTTTCGGCCTGAAACTTTGGATTCTACTCTCCTTATATTTTGCTCAGAAATACTATCTGTAATGATCATTTTTTAATGCCCATGCGACCTTGAAATTTTTATTGTCCCTCCAGAAAACTGATTGTTGTAATTGACTGCGGCGTCTGTCACGAAGGTCATATCTTTCGCTAACAGCTCGTCCAGGAAAATCGGAATAAAAACTTGCCCCTGAAGACGGCTTCGCGAAGCCACTTGATACTTTCCAATCGCCCATTTCCATTCTATTTCTGCCAAGATTATCCTTAGTAAACCTAAGAATAACGAATTGGATAGTATTACGATCTAGTCCGAAGGTGGTCAACCGGAGTGATCTTGCGGGCCACTTTGGAAATGCATTTCCAAAACCCGCGACCGAATGTAAAATTATTTATCCCCATGTTATTATATTTTAAAGTTATATAAAATCTTATTTTAAATACTCTGAGTTTCACTTTTATGGATATTTTAAGCTAATATAATATTTTTCAAGTGTGATGAATCTTGCAGGCCGAAAAAAAGTAAATTGGGCCGCGGGTTGGCTACCTCTGTAGACATTGCTTCCAAAAAATTTCTTTCCATGTTCTCGCATGACGACCTAAGGGGATTCAATAATATTCTCGAAATTAAGTTTTTTACATAATAAAGGTAAATTTTGGTGGTGACATCAGTTAGCCTCAGGGTATAAATTAAAACCAAAGATTCATTTATTAAAAATTATGAAAAATAAAAACCTTTAATTTTTTACTACTTACGTAATTTAACTTTGTACGTTCCGTTTTCGAGAAAAATGTTTTTTTTCTTATTTTTGTTGAAATACCTATATTTTGGCAATGTAGCTTTAGTGAACGATTGGGTCTTAAGTAACAGTCGCCCATCATGTCCGTTTAATATGAGCTATACTTGGTGAAGTGAAGTCTGCAATCTACCTTCCATAACTATCTTGTATAAACCAATGCCTTATTTGTATGGAAGGAAATACCTCATCAAGAAACACTATTATGACGGCGATATAAGTGATTGTAATTTTAGTTTTCTACATCAATATTTTGTTTCTCATAAATAACGTGTTTTTGCCGCAGAGAAAATGGATGATATTGGCACTTGACTTACACGTCAATGTTACAAAAAGTTGAGATTGGATAATATTAAGAATAAATACATTTTATTCACAATTTTTATGAAAGTTTTAACAAGGGAGTGGCGCAGAATTTATCATATCGCGCGGTGTCGTAGTAAAATCGATAGTAGCGACATCTATATTTACCGACGAGAATGTTGTATGATCTTTTGCGTAGGAAATTAGCGACTTCGCGATTGTTGGAAAGAGGTTTGTTTTCTTCATATTTCGCCGAGGAAAGATTGATTTTCTCGTGGGCATTTCTTGTTACTTTTCGCTGTGGAGGGAAGGAGATGGTGCGTTTTTGGTCTTGGAGGTATTATTATAGGCTTTGTCTGGTGTCGTAATGGTGTATAGTCTTCGGCTTGGGAAGAAAGGAAGATCACTTGGGCGGATTTCTTATGGCCAGAATATTATTGTTTCAACGTTCCTCATCAAACGCGCGGTGTAAGTAAGAATTCGTCTGTCAGTTGGGGGAAACTTTCTTAATTCAATGGGAGGTCGGCTTAGGTTGCCACGAGGCTTTGTAATTACGTATGTTCCCGAAGTGGCGTATGAGCATTTATTTTGTGACTACTAAATAGCTTTTAATGGATATAATAGGCGTGGAATCTAGGTAATTAACTTCTTATTTATTTTGGATATGTTTTTATAGCGTTTTCGTGGATGAGCAAAATACATTCATATTTTGTTCAATACTAAAGACAGCTCTGAGACCTTGTAATTGGCTTAGGTGGACATAAACGAATACATAAGCCCATTAAAATTTAAATTGCCATTATAATGACTAAGAAACGAACTCTACCGTAGAATCGAAGTCAAAGGTGACGATACTGTGAGATGAATACAGATTTTTGCGTCGTGATTTCTCTGTGACATCGCATAACTCCATTTCGCTTTCGGCATGTATTTTTTTCTTTCCATTGCGCATGAATAGAATCGAGCAAAGACCACAAAGTCTAATTCTCTATTAGGCATCTAATAGTTCTGGTACTGAATCTACGTCTTAAAAAGTTCTCCAAAACATTTCGTTTTGTTATATCATAACTAAATTAAATTTTCTCCGAGATTTTTTTCTTATAAAAACGGGAAATAAAAAATACAATGCCTGGAAACTGTAAATTTGCGGTCAGCTCTCCTTGTACTTTTTTTTCTTTTTCTGTGAGCCGACCTTTGTGTGGCGAAGAATGGATAGTTTTAGTGTCGCCTTTCACACAAAAGCCCTTCCCGCTGAGTCATTGTCGGTGGGCTAACAAGTCCTTGCATTTTATTCCTCCTTCCCCGTCTTTGTATGTACAGTAAAAAATCTTCCACTGTGTAATTGATGTAGCTTCGCAGTTCTTTCCGAAGAAAAGTTTCCACCGTCTATCATTGTCCCTATTCACTACTTCCAAAGAAGGAAGCTGTATTTTTCACTTTTTAATTTATCGCGTTAAAGTCTAGCGATATCTGTTTCAATTGAGTTTTATGAAGTTATTATCTTAATTTACGCGCTATAAATTCGTTTTATTAAACTGATTTAGTAATTTTATAAATATAGCGCCATCATTTTGAAATTTTAAAGGGACCGTGGTCGATATCTTTATTATCGTATTTCGGTATTTTTAATGCGCATATTTTATCTCGGTATTTAATTTGAAGTAACATTTTTGTATTTAAATACGGTTAACGGTTGAAAAGGTTTTATTCCTTGTACACTTAAATCCTGCAGACGATGGTGTAATACAGTGTGTGTTTACTGGCTTATTCGCATAGAAATTTAAATAGATTTTTAAATATATATTATTGGCTATTTTCCGCAAATAGTTTTATCACACGATCGGTTTGAATGCATTTTGCATTATCTCCACTAAATGGGAGACGTGAAGACAGTACTAAGTGCATTGAGATGGGTCCTGAGATGAAAACTTTTGTAGAAAATTGCTTATTATTAAAATTTTATGAATAAGATAGTGAATGTTGTGAAACAATGTAGCTTCTCTAAATCTCGAGGAAAAACTACTCGTGGTGCGTCATCTTAGTGTAACTCTTGTTGCGACTATGTATTCTTCTCGATCCTGAAGAAATCGTCCGTACTGGGTCACCTCCGCTGACCTGTTTAGTAACGATTTTGGGTAAAACTTGATATCGTGAACCTTGTCCTACTGAGAAGTCAGCGAACTATCTCGGCACCTCGTAAAGATTCACTGCACGTATGTTGAAACGAAATAACGTGGACCTTACTTGATGTAAACTTTATTTTGGTAGTCTTTCGAAATAATTACCCTCTATTGGCCACGAGGTTATCTCGATTTATTTATTTCGAAAGATTTTCCCCAGAGAAAAAGCTCGAATACGCCGTAATCTGGCGACGTTTGAGATGCTAATGCTGTGTCCTGTTGATGTTTTGTTTGTATTCCCCTCGTTATCTTTTGGAAATTAAAACTTTACTAAGATGTCGTTCATTAACTTTGAATTTGATGTTGTCTCAATTTGTTGACCACCCCTCATGACGTCAATTGAGATGGCTCTTCGCTCAATATCTTTGCATAAAAATTTATTTTACTGGGTTAGACTAAAAAAGACAAGATATACTGTGCGTTAGTTTCGAATGAACTCTTCGTTCGGGTATTAAATGGAAGAAAATAAATTAGTGTTGTTGAAATATGAAACCTTTTGGTTGAAATTCATTGAAAGTATAATCCAACGATAGGGCAGTATCATCTCTCAGATGAACGTACAATTTGCTTTTTTTCGGTAAAAAGTCTTCCTGTTTCAACAGTTGTATTCCTACACTGTTCTGGGTTTAGCTTTTAGACAGTAATTATTAAGGAATGACAGTATTATGCATTGGTAATTTCTGTTATTTGAAACAATGAAAATCATTTGTAGTCGGTATTTATTTCATAGTCTTATCATTTATTTATGGCATATATTTTTATTACAGTGTTATTATAGTCGTAAGTTATTATATTCTCTACCAAAAGGAGTTGTTTCCCCTAACATCTTCTGGGAGAAAAATTGGTCTTCATTGGTTTGTAGCTTTGCGTTTTCTATTTACCTTCTCTCTTGGGCAAGTACGTACTTAACCAGGGAGTCTTGATTGCCGTCTGCCGGACGTAGTTGGACGCGAAAATAAAAAAAGAAGACGACACCATTCGTCTTTTTTTTACGACCCAGTCCGACCCGTTTTTCTGATTACGCAACTTTCGAGCCTTGAAAGGGGCTTGACATAAGGACGTGTTCCCCCATAAACTTCACCAATTGGCGAGAGAAAGGAAGGAACAATCGAGAGTAGAAATGCGATGGCCCGGGCACAATACAATCTCCCCGCCCAGGTTTGCCACCAACACGGCGGCGGCAAACTACTAAAGGGTGGATATCTTTCCTCAGCCTTTAAAACCGGAGGCCTTTGCTACCGCTCTCTCGACTCTAAAGAACTTGCGACTGCTCCTTAAAAATACTCATGGACCGGTTTGCGTAATCCCTATATGGTTAGCTTCTCACTCTCTCTATATTTTCCTCTATCACTGTGTCTGAACGAGGAGAAGTTGTAGCCATAGCTGCGAAGGAACTGGTACTCATATTGGAAATCCTTATTCCTTCGATTTTAAAAACGGGTCGTAAATTCATATATGCACTTTTTTTTTATAAACGGAAGGGCAGGAAAGTAAGTGGTCGAGAATCGAAGGGTACTGCGGATTGTTGAGCTGCCGGGGCGGAGAAAGGTGGTAAACAGAAGGTTGGGTTGAAGCCAAAGTATTCAGAGAGGGTTTTTTTGCGTTACGGGGGAGGTAATATTTTAGCAGATGTGAGTCATTTTCATACACCGTATGCGTGCCTGATTGGAGCATAGTGATGGGATTGGTCGGTAAAATTCATTGGTGAAAGCTGCGCTGTCGTACTTTTTATTGCTGGCGCGTGAAAGGGCAAACCAGTGTTTATATCTACCATCTTGTATAGTGTCCGAAAGCGACATATTCTATCCGATTGATCTCTCCTGTTGTTCCTTCTGAAAGTTTAGACCTCATGAACTTGGCTTTCTTAGAAAGAGAGTGGTGACCTGTAATATTAATGTAAATCGGGGATAGATGAGAAGTATAAAGGCCGTTTTACACGGGGTACGTACTTGCACAATCTGACGTGTGATGTGACGTGGACTTGATATGGCAAAATAGCCCGTTCTAATTTCATTCATGCATTCGCGCAATTCCACGCCATTTTAGAAATTAATGCAGTTCTAAACTGCGCAATTCCGTGCCCCGTGTTAAGCGGCCTTAGGGGACGATGTGGTTTTAAAGTGTTCCGCCGAGAATTGTGGTAGCCCCCTCATATTAGTTCTAACATGAACATAATTAATTCTAATTATACCATTGAAGTTCGGCTGAATCTAAAATCTTCGGATTTAAAAATCTCCTCTTGCTTCATTCTCTTCGTTTAGGAGAAATTCGATATGCTTGCATGTGAACGGGAATTTACGTGTGCGTGTAGGCAAACGCAGCTATTCCTTTGGAGTCGCAGGTCGTACGTCCGAGTCACGGGTCGTAATCCCCGCCGTGCTCGCTTTCGTTCGTGCGTTCGCAACTTGTCCTCGCTCTTGAGATCCATGCGAGGCTCAGATAGCCTTCTTTTTATTGCTACAGGGAATTTTTGGACTCGGCCTGTGTCAAAGTTTTTAATGCGGTCGTAAAAAAATGAGAAGTTACAAGTCGCAGAAATGGTACCTTTTCATCGAGTCGAAATTTATGATGTTCGTGTTTTTTTTCCGGTAAGGTAACTTTTTTAACTTCGAGGGTGTGTTGAAAGCTCTCAGGACTCTGATTTCGCCAAGATTGAAAAAATCGTCGTCTTTTCACATGCTCTGGAGTAATCGTCTTATCTCGCAAATAACAATGTCTTTTATCCGTTTAGTCTTTGCTTAACCCTAATGAGTCCTGCTGATCTTGTTAGATATGCTAGTTGAATAAACATGGGAAAGAAAATTTTTCCAATGGCCGTTAAATAAATGACTTTTTTTCTAGTTTTTCAAAAGGTAGTAAAGTCCTCAGTACTTAATGACAGTATCTTTTCGTGGATCGTATTGTAGCGGAAAATGGGGTATTTCAAGGTTAACGGGAAGTTGCATGCTAAGGGTATAGTACTCGCCTTATTATTTAGTGAATTATGCGGTAAACAAACCATTGCGGAAAGCCTTGGAAAGTTAATGAGGTTCGGGGGAAACAATTTGCGTTAGTAGGTCGTGCACGTGAGACGTGCACGATGTATTTTACCGTGACATGCGCGTCACTCTAGCGACTTGTTCATTCAGGTTTAACTCCTCGCAGGTTTGGGCATTTCTCAAGGCCGGGCATTGTGTATTTTTGTAAAACGCTGCGCTGCCTGTAATTCAAGGTACTTATTAGTATTCCTTGTAAGTGTTCTGAGTTATTTATGAGGTCTAGGGAGAAGGGTGAGCCATAAATTTTGAATTTTGAGTTATCCTATTGGATAAACCAGGCACAAATGTTACGTTATCCGGTGTTTTATTGGTAGCTATTACTTCAACTTATTATCTGCTAAATGAAACTTTTATTTATTCGCTCTGTGACAGTGACTAGTCTTTCGTCCTGCATCGCCTCTTCTTACTGCTTTGATGAAGATTTTGATTTAATAAAGCGTTAGAGCTGCAAGGGATGCATTTTTCTCAAGAAGATGTCAATTATCGGGTTTTTCGGTTCACTTTTTTCCTCGACATTTCTCCGTGATTTGTGTATTTGTGTCCGATAATGTTCGCTTTTTTAAATGGGACTATTGAACCTTTTTTTGTGATGAATAGAAGTTTCTGAGGCTTATGTTGAATCAAAAAACCTTGTAAATTTCACGTAAATGATTTTAATGCAGAGCAGTTTCGTCGCTGTGCAACATCGTGGGGTGCCAATACAGAATACAGGAAGAGTATGACCTTAAGGTGCGTTTATAGTGTGCAACATGTTATATAAACAAGTTACGTATAACATGCTTTACAAATCCGTGTAACATGTTACATGTAACATTGTGTTATAAAACAAAGACTCGTGTCACTATACAACAAGTTTTTGGTTTCCCACACGAAGCGGAATATCAAAAACTTGTTGTATAACACGAATTTCTGTTTTATAGCACAATGTTACAAGTAACATGTTTCACGGATTTGCAACTTTTTTGTAAAACATGTTTTATATAACTTGTTTATATAACATGCTATTCAGTGTAAATCCAGCTTTATATTCACTGTGTCAGTAGGGGTGGAAGGTTGTACTAGTTGGGGGTCCAAAACCAGGGGGAAATATTTGAGAAACACAGTACTAAGTAATGGGATTTAAACTAATTTTAACACTTTTCATGATCGAAAAACTTCATTTGTTAAAGAATTTATTGTATAAATTCATGATTATTAACATTTTGTTTTCAATTATGTAGGAAAATAACTGTGTTTTTATATTTGGGGGTGGGTATGGATCCCCCGGATTCCCCCTCCATTCACGCTACTGGCTGGTGTCATGACCGTGGCCTATATTTATGCTTTGAAGCTAGGAAGGGGGGTATGGTGGTCCTTTAGTCATTCAAAGTTGCAAAAAGAGAGGCACATAATGTTGCAAAATGGGAGGAAAACAACGTAAGAAAATGGGCGGCACACGATGTAACAAACGCTTCACGCCTCAAACTATAAATTCTTCTGATGAGACTAATTTTTTTCAAAATTGTTGCCTGAATGTGTGGAGAAAAGAGTTGGGCACTTTGTAGGGTTGATTAAAAATTTAAACCTAGCGAGGTGGCGAGGTTGTGTTCGACACACGCTCCCTTTTTCCCTTCGCACCGCTGACTGCACATCTCGCGTTTTTTAATCTCGCCTGCTTCGTTTGATGTCCGCGCGTGAGGCTGTGCACGTGGCCTTATGCCGCTATTAATCTTCCATCCTCCAAAATGCATGGAAGGAGGATACCTTTTATTAATAGCAGATGACGAGTGTTGCAGGCGTCCATTGAGTAGCAGCAGCGATATCGCCGAAGAAGGCGTTATCCTTTTAATCATAAGAGATCACTACCAAAAAGTAGTATGTACCTATTTTTATTCATGTCGAGCATGTGATATGAAGCGATGGAATTTTTTACTCTCCATTTTTATGCATAATTGCTTTTTTAAGCTCTAAAAATATCACATTCAATATATAACAGCAAGTATGTTATAAGCTCACACTGATATTTAAGCCTCAATCCTTTTTTCTAAGTATTTATATTTAATTTAAAATGTATAACCAGGTGAAACCCTACTACCTCTCAGGTTATATTTGGGGGCGGGAAAGGGGGGGCATGGAATGTTGCTCGCTTAAGGAGCGTTTACACTGTCTAACATGTTATACAAACAAGTTACATATAGCATGTTTTACAAGTAGCATGTTACACGGATTTGTAACTTTTTCGTAAATCGTGTTACCTGTATATAACATGTTACTCATTGCAAAGGCACCTTTACCCTAGAAAAATGAGTAGAACCGGTCCTGTCTGAAGGAGAGTTTACACACTATCGTGTTATAAAACAAGTTTTTGGTTTCCCACTTCGTGAGGGAAACCAAAAACTTGATGTATTACACGAATTTTTGTTTTATAACACAATGTTACATGAAATATCTTACATGGATTTGTAACTTTTTCGTAAAACATGTTATATGTAACTTGTTTTATTTAACATGTTACACAGTGTAAACTCACCTTGAGGCCTACCTCTACCTTTCTTTCTTGATGGGATACATTGAAATTTCCTGATCGTATCTACTAAGTACCTGCAAAATTTTTTCCGAGCAAAGTCCCAGCAACTTTCAATCGAACTCTTTATCTGTGAAAGAGTTTTATTGCCCTGTGGTTTGCTCTGATCCCTATTTCGTGGTTGCAAGGTCGGGGGCGGGAGGCATTGAGCCTTAATATTCGGTAATGGCGTGATTCCCGAGGTTGTTCTCCCCCGCCCACATCAATGTCAAGGGTCCGCCCCCGAGGGAGGTCCCCTTAGCCGTACAATAATTTCGTGGCCCCGTGGCTGTCGTGCGTTTATTCCTGTCTGACACTTTCTTCGCCTCCTCGTCGTTCTCACGCAAGACGTCGCGTGTTGCGTCCCAACTTTACGTAAAGGTCTTTCCCGTGTGGCGTGTTTTTTGGGAGGAAAAAAAGAATAAGGGTATCCCTTCTACCACGGGTGTTGCCCCAAGCACTTCCGTGGGTTTCCACGGGTCGTGCGTACGAGCTAGAATCCTGCTCGGTGTGTAAATCCATTCTTGACTTCCATTTGGCGTCATTTCCATTATTAGGGTGGACGCCGCGGCCATATCAAATGGAAATCGGACCCTCAATAACGGCAACACTATATTTAAACTCATCAAGTCCACTTTGGGGTGCCTAAATGGTATCCGTAATTATATATGGTTGCCAGAGATGCATAACCAAGTGGAAGTAACGGAATTATAATCAAGGATTGATTTCAATGGTGTCTGTAATTTAAATCGTTAAATTGAAAATTACCGTTTAATTATATCGTTTTCTTTAAGTATTCGTCTATTTATTAATCCCCATTTCGCATTACGTACTCATTTAGGGTTTAGCATATTGCGCTTTTGTAATTCTATTGACCTGGTAACATGTTAAATTAATATATAGGTGTTATTTCATGAACTATTTTGGTGGACCGGAACGGAAAATGCATCAACTGACTTGGAAAAGGTTCTAGTTTCTGTTCATGCGTTTTTACGAGTTGGGTAGTTACTCGCGACATTTTTGCGTTCATTCTCGCTTGCATGCACGTGTTAATGTATAGTGTAACTTAAATTTTTTCCTCTGCTGCTCGGAGGAGAGATGTGATTACACTGCTTGTGCAAAGAGTCCGGCATAAATTGGTTTTATTTCTTGTTTGTATTAGTGACATCTTTCTGACACCATAGCTCAAGAAGGAAAATCATCCAAGTGGTCGTCGTGCTTCACGGCATCTTGAAACATTCGAAAAAATTTATGAAAAGGAGAAATTATGAGTTTTCCGTGGTCCTTGTTAAAGAGTGTAGTTGTTCATGTGATAAATGAATTCAAAAAGATATCTTCAACTGAGCCTAGCATTCTCTTATTTCGATGCTCAAGCCATCTCCGGTGAATTCCAGTTGTGTTACGTGTGGGGCATATTCGGGCACGGAGACCCGACTCCACAACGACCGTCTCTCGTTTCAGCGGAGTGAACTGGCCGGAACACATTTCTCCTCTTTTTCTAGTCATTCTCAAATTTTTTACTTCGCGTATTTTTTTAAAGTGCTCTTTCCCGACTCGCAATGGTTCAACCTTGCCGTCGAAATCTTGTAAGCGTAATTTAACTCACTTCCTGGAGTCTGAACGTTATGAAATTTTGCAGAGCCCCGTAAATAAGGTGACAATTCAGTAGTATGCTCTTACTTGCTATGTTCTCGGCTAATTTGCTCAGGGATTATTTTATATTTGAAAGAGTTTATTTCATTTTAATGCGACTCATTTCCTGTACTCTAAAAAAATATGAATTTTTGCTCAGTTAGGTTCTAGCAAAACAATTTATTTATTACTTACTGGAACGTTTTCAGTATGAGATCGCAATTTGAAATTTTTATTATTATTTTAAAATGCCCTGCAAAGAGTATACGGTCTTGTGGAATCAACAATTGAGGGAGTTAGAAGCCAAGGGGCATAAGTGATTTTTTATTTACATAGTAAGGGACAGAAATTAGGTTAAGAAAACAAACAAGATCAATTAGGTATTTTGTAGTGCATTTGATTTTCCACTCGATGTCAGCAAAGAGCAGAGACTCACTCTTTTCCCGTGGCCACCAAGTTTCTGTATATTTTTTCTGTCAATTTCTGTGCCTAACTCTGTTTTGGTAATAATTACTGGTCGGCTTCTCACTCCCTCAATTGAATTGTCCATTTCAAGTCTTGGTCGCATGCGCAGAAGCCGATAATAACCGTAATCCATACTCACTCTTGAGATTTTCCTGAGCGGTCGCTTTGCACGGGTTTTGTCAGTGTGACATAACTTTTCGCCAGAGGTCCCTTCCCATCTTGAAAACTCACCTCCGTCTCGGAAGTGTTCGTCGGAGGGCGTTCGTTGCCCCTGTTTCTAGCCCTCCTCCTCCCAACTTTCAGCCATCCAATGAGCGCGATCGTGGTTTTTGTCGAATCGAGGTGGCGCACCGAGATGTTGAGGTTTCGGTACGGTGGTCGCGGTGTGGGATGTCAGGCGCCGCAAGCCGCCGCAGTGGTGGGCAATACCCTCCTTTTTTTTGGCCTTTTTTTTGGGTTACGGTGGCGGGTGGAGTCCCATAGTGTACTCATCGCTCGTTGTGATTATGTAACAGAGTATACATACCCTATAATACGTACACACGTGATCGATGACCGACAGCTACGGTCGTGATTCGATTACGTCGTGATAATGCGCGCTATTATATCGGCTATCTATATTTACGTGTGGAAGTAGTAGGGAGCGTAAAAAAATCGCGAAAATCGCTAGCTTTGCTAACGCCTGAATTACACGATCATTTTTTTCCTGTTCCACCGAATGATAGCTCCAGCCATAGGTTTTCAGGGACCAAGAGAATGATCGCTCGACCCATCATTTTCTGAATCACGCGGTCATTTCTATTGATCCACTTTCCGTATTTACAATTGTCGTTCAATCAAAAGCCAAGCGTGACTTTACAATCGTTGTTATCGGCCTTGAGTTCTGGTTGGCTGAAGGACGGTGCCAGCGATTGTATCAGCGACAGAAAAAGGGATATGCCGAGTGATGGGAGAAGGGATGAGAATGCCATTCCTCGAGCCATCGCGGAAAGTGATGGCGTGGAGCGGTAATTTTTTCCGCCATCGAGGCTACTTTTAAATGAGATGCGGAGGAGACAGAAGGTATGGATGGAGCGAGTACTAAGCGGGCAGGGGATGTTGAAAACGGTGTTAAGAGGGTAGAATATTAGGTAAACGAGGGAGGGGAAGGAAGAGAAGAGGATTTTTAGATAGATTGAAAAGGAGTAGGCCTTACAGAGTATTTAATAAGGCAGTGTTGGAGGAATAGGAAGGCTCCCAGATTACTTCTTTAGTACCTTAATCGCTAGAATACTATAATGCTAATAATAAATGGAGAGATTGCTGGAACTCTCCCTCGAAAGGGATCGAAAAAAAATTATCGTTTGATTCAGCCTGTAGGATCCTTGTCTCGTGATGATATCATTTGAAATCATATTACTTTTGAAAATACACGCGTGGGGGAGTCGCAAAGAGGTCTATTTATCTCTCACTGTTGGGTCGTTATTTTCCAATTCCCACCCGCCTCCATGCCGTATCGGTTTTGTCGTGCGACCATGGGCGGAAAGGAAGGATTGGTGATGCGGAAGAAGGTGGGTGGGGACACGTCTTCTGGGGGGGGGGGGGGAGGAGGGGGCGGTGGGAGGAGAGAAGGGGGCGGGGAAGCCTTATAAGAGTGTTGCGTGCGGGGGAGTGAATGTTTTTGCCACCCATCGTGTCTGCTGCTGGCTGGACGAAACCCCTTCGCGTAGTAAATACGCTGTGTGTGTGTTTCTGTCTATATCTCCGCTCCCTCGGTCAATCAGGGTCCGGGGCCTTGACCGGAGTCCTTCCCGCCGCCCGCCCCCCCCCCCCGCCTTCACTCCCACGTCCGTTTCGGTCTCTTGCATTTTGTCGTTCAATGTCTCGGCGAGGAAGAAATCCTCGCGAAACTCTGATCGGACGGGTTGAAGGAATGGCGTGTTGATCTCTTTGGTTTGTTCCATGGGTGGTTTTTGCCGGTGACGATTGATATATCGATAGAATTCATCAATGTTATCGTATATCGACAGGTGAAAGTAATCGATAGTCGATAGTATTCGAGTATAAAGTTATCTAGTATTCAAATATCTATGACCTAATGTAATAAATCGATGTACTTATTCAAAACTTGTTACTTGAGTCCACAAATTTAAAAACGCAGTCGACCCGAGTTTTGACGTTTCAAGTCACTCCGGATTTGTATTCTTTAAAATGTTTATTTTTGGGTAAGTTTGTGAATTCATGAATTTATGGACTTGTTTTTCATATCAATTATTGGTTACGAGGATGCACGTTCTCTATACTATCTTTGGTCTTCAACTATCTTGATCATAGTTCTTATTTGCTGTGACTTCTGTGTTGACTGCAGTCAAAACTAATCATAGTAATGAGGATACAGGAGACCATTTAACCGCCATAAGCTGCGCAAACTTCGGTGTAGAGAACTGACGATACTTAATAATTGACGTCCTATGGTAGTAAACTACTTTCAGCCAATTGTATCAAAAGTAACTTCACTTACGGATGACTGTAATGGCATTGAAAATAGAAAATTACCGTAGATGTTATCATAAAATATCCGCAACGCCTTTGGTTAGTTGGAAGTATAGAGCGATGTTTGTCTTCCTTGGTTATTCGTCGTGACCATTAGCACAGGTAGCTCCTTGTGTACTCCTCCAGGAAAACATTTCACTCCGTGCGGAGGTGGAAATCGTAAGGCCTCTTTCTGTCATTACTCCGTAATCCATCACGAGTTCACGTACGGAGCTGTACGAATCCATCACGTTCGGAGTTGTACGATCCGCAGGTCGGCGACATTCGGAGGGGTATAAATAGTAGCACGCCATGACCAAGCAAATATATATATTTATATTCATATCGCTGAAGCTTTTCGAGCGAGTTCTTCTCTACTGCAGTTGCAGGTAATTCCTTATTATTTTATCATTTGGAGTAGTGATCGATGGTAGCTGCTGCCGCAACTGCCTTTATTTTGCTCAGCGTGTTGTTTTTTTATCGAATACCCTTTTGCTGGCAGTAAAAAAATAAAGAAGGACATTGATCCTGATCTTACACATACTGCTCACGTTTTTAAATTATTTAATGTGTTGAATGCCGTTGCCAAGTGGATGTTAGGGTATTAAATTATTTAGGACTGTTATATTTGAAAACTTCTCCCGAGTTTTTGACGGGGGTTGCCGTCCGTCTTCATTTTAGTACTGCGAGAATTAATTATTAGTTTTAGTTGTATTTAATGTACTAATGTTTATAATTAGCCATGTTTATTTTATCTTCAGAAAGTCGTCTCAAAGTCTTTTTCTCTTTCATATAGTCTTTGTTTCAATGCATAGTTGCCATAATTGAAGTACCACTACTTTCATTTTGGGACTATTATACAGCTGTACAACTGAAGAATGTCATGGTTTATTTTTTAAGAAAGTATAATTTTGGTTAATTTAACGCTTGACTCCGGCATTTTAAAGTATGCAAGATGAAAAGTCCACTGCATATTTCAATAAATTAAAAACAAATAGCATCCAAATGATCATAATAAATTTTAAATACTGCTGATAGAATAAATATCAAAGAAAGCTCAAAAATATGAAATTAACTTAGTAACGACAGAAACCGTCAGGCAGAGATTGTCAATTTCAGTGCTTGGCATGTCTAGAATCTATATTTAGTGCTATATAGTGCTAGAACTGGATACTAATACTCTTAGTTTTCGCTTCTTCAGGCGAGACGTTGGTTAGCTTCGGCTTGGGGTGTTGTTTTTTTTTTTTTTTTTTTTTTTTTGAAATATGGGACTCTGGGCTCCACGGTAGGCTGCGTGCGTGCAGCTCAAATTGTTTATTTCCGCCCTCTGAGGTTGCCCGTGGCGAAGGATGGTGTATCCGTCACACCGACATCCCTTGCATCTTTAATGCACTCCCTAGATTTCTCTTTCCTCCGGCTTATAGCCTATTCGCGTACTGAACAACGTTTGTCTTGCGAAGAATTTGTGTTTTATAGCATTTGCTACATCGCTATCCTTGATAGAAATAATCCAAGAGTTGATTTAGTGTTCTTCGAATGGCAGATTTTTATTTCTATTCGGAATGAAAGATAAATCGAAAATCACCTTGGACTGGGAGTGGGGACAGCAAATAATTATAATAGAAGTGGGAACGTAGACTTGCCGTGTAACGTTTTCTTCATCCAATTGCTTATAATGCTAACATTTGTAAATATCTATCTCGGGCGTTTTTTTTATTTGTCTTATGAAAATTAATGCTGAAATATCTCTTTGCACCGATTTAAATCAACGGCTTTGATCCTTCTGTCGGAAAACTTCTAAAACTTGCCTTATCGCCGAGGTGTCATTTATGACGTTGGCTGCTAAATTAATTTTTTATTCAAGTATAGGTACTACAAATTAAAGCCGATATGTATTAAGGAGGAATATTTGTCAAAGTTGTAGTGTCCCTTCCATTCTGAAAGGGCTTTACCCTTCCATTATCTTTATAATTTGTATTCCCTTCATGCACGTATATAACAATCTTTCTTCTCTAAAACACAGTTTTAGTAAAACAGTTTTAAACATCGCCTCGCTGCTTAGGATTCGCTCCTACCAGACCTTTATCTCTTCCGTATCTCACGTTAAAGTTTCCTCTCCCTCCATGTCCAGCACTTCGTCGTTCCTCTTCCCCTAGGTCCACTAAGCCTTCTCTATTCTCCTCCACTGTCTGTAAAATTGCGAAAAAAAGTCTGGCAAGTTTGAAAAAGTTAAGGAATTTCAGGTTGACATTAAGAGGGGCCACCCTAAATCACACGGAAAACATGAGAAAACATTCTTGTCCAATAAAATAGACTCGCTTTCTTCTACGAACTTCCTTCTCGACACTCTCCTCTCTCGTAATGCCTTCGTTTTATCGCGGAGATTAATTGCCGTTATAGTCCGGATGGCGTGGTCGAAAAGGGAGGAAAGCTTGAAAGAAAACGAAAAGAATAAGAAAAAAATCCGCCCTTTGCCGAGTGATATTTTGGATGGATGGAGTCCAAAGATTCATGGGCGCCTGTGTCTGGTTATTTTCGCCTCTCAAGGTTGCGGGGTTTTACTTTGAGGATTTAATCAAAATTGGCGTGCCCCACGGTAGAAGGAAGGGTTCCTTGGTGAGGGGAAGGAAGGATGGAGGGTTTTCCACATACCATTGCGTCGGTTCCGAATATAATCGTCGGCGTCCGCCCCTTCACTACGCGGGGTGGGGTGAGGGTTGGCTCGCGAGCCTAGGATTCCGCCATCGACCAGTGCACAAGGACGGGCTATAGGACGCGCGTTCGTGGCTGAAAAAAAAATGGATGCACAGTGGTGGTGATAGTTGTGACGGATTATCTCCTGTTCTTTTTCTCTTGAAAAATCCACAGCTGTCGTGGAATCTTAACAGTCATGTCGTACTGACCTGCAGATACGCGTTTATGTATGCAAATTAGATGTATTCAATGAACACTTTGATTACGATTCTGTGCCAATGAGGCAAAGAATTAGGCCTCACTTGGTGGTAATGTATTCTCAAAATCAGTAATTTTTATTTTAATCTCATTTTATTTGAAAAACTTCTCAGCTGTCGTGGGATGTCAGCAATTAAGTTATAATGGGTAGCAGTCACTTGTATAAGTTGCTAGTATATACGGCTGGACGTTTTGATGAAAAACTCCCTCATCGAAACGTCTCTTAGTCTCTTGTCAGAAAGAACAGCTGAATTGTTGGTCATCTCTCCACCTTCGTCAGAGGTAGGAATGGAGGTAGAAAATTGGTGAGGAACGAGTTTTTTTTCTTTCTTCTAATGCTCATTTCGTGTGATTCCCATTTGTTGATTTTTTTATTGCCCCAGCGAAGCGATTCGTGTTCTCAGGCATGGAAACTACTCGATTGTGAACTGCGGATTAACTTCGCGTAGGTACCGCCATCAATTCTCTAAGGATATGCTTTCACCGTATATCTCCCCCCTCTTGATTGCATCCATCTTACCGACCTTTAGAAAATCCTCCGCTCAGTTTTAAAGGGCGGCTCTTTATTAGGCGTGCGAGATCCATTCTTCTTTTTTTATTTTTAACCCAGCGAGGATTAATGGTGCATCGAGAATCGGAATGGGAATGAGAATAAGGAAAAAAAAAACGTTCCGCCCTTTTGAAAGCTTTCTCGTGATCCTACTTACGTCCACGCCATTCATTTGTCTAGCCTTCGTTGTATTCTCTCGCGACACTGATGCATTGAGTAATTGGAGCGTGTCATTTAATTTCACTGAAGTGACAGTTGAAGGGGCGTGGCTTTTAGTTCAGGTGGTTCGCCCTGATATCTATGCTTAGCTTCGCGTTTGGAATTTGATTTCGATTCCTTTTCGTCTTGAAGCCACTGGCTTTGCGGATCAAGTTGTTTTAGTGCCTGCTGTGTTGGCTTCCCATCTGGAGGGTCCCGGTTTTCATTCCGGCAGTAAACCCCTCTTTTAAAAGATATCCCGATAAGATATATATTTGTTGCAGTGCAAGGTTGAGCTCTCCAATCGTCTGACAGGACGTACAGCCGTGGTCCCATTCGAGATTTTCGTTAAGAGCAGGCTAACACCGACGTCTGGCTTCTATCCATTCGTTCTTCTCTACTCTTGTCTCTACGGCGCAAATTATATGTGCCAAGCTGATAAAAAATTTAAATCAGAAAAAAATATTTTTTCTCTCTTGATTTGATTTTCGTTGATTTGCAGCATCTTCACTAATTGATATAGAAAACTCACTTAAAAATTCAACTGCTGAGAACGAAGCCATGGGATTTTAAATTTTTAGTGACTATATTTAGGTTTATGCCATCAGGAATTTGAACCGTCATATTGGCTTCTAAATGTTTCATTTAGGGAGTCATTGCGATTTTTCCAAGCCGCGCGGACTGCCTTTAGGATTACCTCCGCGCAACACTCAAGTGCGGTCTCGCGGTTGAACTTTTAAACGAGCATTTGGTCGGCTTCTTGGCACTTTCCCTCCATCTGAGGACGCCTCCTTGACCGGTTCGGCCGACCAAACTACGAAAATTTTCCTCGCTCTCCGTTTAGAAATACGTATTAAGTTTCACCTTTTTCTCAGGCAGCCCGCGAATTTCCCTTGTATCCTTCACTATCGAGCGCCTTTCCTTAAAGTTGAAGGGACTATCCCGCTGTGGGTTTAGACTTTCTCGCAACCCGTAAGGCCTTGGTCTTGAACTAGACCTGTGCGCCGACAGTCTAATTCGATGGTAGCGGCGAGGATGTGTTTGTAGCGGCGCGCCGGCTCGGCGTCCGCGTTGAATACCTCTACGGCGCAATCAAGCACTTCGAAACTGCGTAGAATACTTCGGCAGCCTCTTCATAAATATTTTACGCCGTTGAATAGCAATGAAAAAAAATTAAGTGGACGTAGAACTTTTGAGAGAAAGCATTATTTGTAAGTTTAATTATGTTTTACAATTACTAGGTGAAAGAGGTTTCTTTTATAGCAAACGAGTGCATTTTTTCCCGCATGCCTATGTTAGAGCAGTGTAGCTTCGAGGTATTTTTGCAGTTACATTCAAAGTGTACTCTTATCTCCACGTTTCATGTGTGTTTCAGCGAAACATCTGATGATACAGCGTGCCAAGCGCCGTCATACGCTGAACGAGCCCAAAATTTCACGTCTCCGCCTAGTTAACTCCTTACTGAGCACAGCCCTCAAGGTAGAGACGAAGTATTTTTTCTCTATTGAATAATAATGCTATTGGTATACTTGCGACTGCCTCCATGGGCTTGAAATTCCAACATATGGAGTGGTACGACTTATCGTTTTCTGTCAAATTTAGCTTTCTCTCTCAAGTAATAATACTCTCATTGTGGCTGAAATTTAGCGCGGGTAAATGGCTGAGTGTTACACGAAAGCAAATATAATCTAACATTCGACTTGCCGACTTAATGATGAAACATTTTAGTTGCCTATTTAGGTTACCAATGATCAGCTAATGCAACGAAGATTTTTGATAAATTACTTCATGAAGCATGACAAAATAGTCACTACGGTATTTATTTACTTTTAACTTTTATTTTTTCAATAGAGCGAAATAGATTTCCTGGTTCAAAAATCTTCCTCGAGCATATATGGCGCCACTCTATTTTTCAGAAAACATTCTGATTCGTAGTCAAGAGTGAAAGCATTCGAAATGTTGTGCTAGCCCCGAATGAGTTTCACAGGACACAATATAAACGATGTGAAAGGGAAGAAATACGTTGCTATGGGAATACTAGCGGACAGGAGAGAGAAATGGAGAGCTTCGTTAAACCAGTCTTCGGATTGTTGACTAATGATGACTACATTTATCCTACTCGAGCCGTGGCAGTCAGCGGTTTGGGGCCTATTTCTAAATTCGGGTCTTGGTAAATTTTCTCTTGTCACTCAGTACCTAGTTCGGTCTCGGTGACGTATGTAAGTTGTGCAGCTTCCAGGAGTGGAGAATGCTCAATTAATTGAAGGCGCTCGTTGTGCAAGCTTTTAAGTTGTGTGGGTTCGGTTCGATGACCGGCCGGAGTCGTCTGCGTGATATTTTCGTCTTTCGTCGGAGCCGTGTGGTATGTTGGGGATGAGAACATTCCTTCCGCCAGCCCCCATGGTCATTAAGGAATGGACTGGGAGGGGCAGGGAAACGAATAGCCCTCGGTGTCGTGCGAAAGGGACCCATAGGTACTTGCAACTTGTGGCTCTCCGCCTATCCATTGAAATGTCCACTTGTACTCCCACTTATTATGCTTGGATGTTCACTTGTGCAAGTATAGCTCTAGTACATACCGTGACCGGCAACTCTCGGGTGTTTTCCAGGGGGTGTTTTTTTTTAACTGTACTACATTCATTTCTAGTGCATTAGTTATAATTTGTGTTGTTTGAGTACTTGAACGGGAATTGAGAAATAACAAGTGAACATGTTCTGGAATACAATGGATGTACTAGTATCAAAAAGTTTTCCAACAAATGGATTGGCTCCATAAGCCATGCGCGAGAAATATATTTTAGCTACGTACTTTATTTCACTCTATGAGTGAAAAGTGAATAAATACCGGTGTAAGATGTTTATTATTCTTCAAACTCTAATTTACCGAAGACCGATGTTGAAGCAGTAATTAGCTGATCATGAGTGACCAAAAGTGTTAGTTAAAATGTTTCATCAATGGTACATGGTAAGTCGAATACAAGATATGATCAAGCTGTCGTGTAACGTTCAGGATTATTAGCCTAGTCATTCGAGTGCTTAGGTGCTGATCGAAGGGTCCCGGGTTCAAATCCCGAATGAAGCCTTCGGACTCATTTATAGAAAAAAATCCTCAAAAGTGCGAGGTGGACCATGGAAAGGAATCGGCCCTGAATGTGTGGTGGCTAGGTCTTCGTCGATCTCTACTTTTACCTATCCAAACCAACCTTGAAGTCACTGAATGAGTGAGATATGTACAAAATTAAATTTGTACCTGATTCAGTATTATTTTAATTAATCATGCACTTTGGAATAGCCGCTTCATGCAGTGAATCTCCCCCTTTTTGTTAAGTTATTTTAATTATAAGAGGTTTCCATATTTTAAATAAACAAAAGATACTCTTTTCGACGTAATTCTGTGGAAATCTTTGATATTTAACATAGCGAAAAGTACTTCCACACTTATTTGTTCCGAACGACCCAAGTTACGGCACACACTGTCATTTTCAAGGCATTCATTTCAATCTTGAAAATGGCATTATGTGCCGAAACCTTGGTCGGTTGAAATAAATAAATTTGGGAACAGAAAAGTACTTTTCGTTATGTTAAATAAAAAAAATACTCAACCTAACCCTGCATTTCTGTTTCTCCCCCATAAATTAAATCTGTATTCGCCACTGTCTTGTGTACATATCCATTAAAGACCGGAACATCCTTTATGCTCGCGACTGGAAGTGACCACACACGCTCTAGAAGTAATTTCGGAGAAGAGATGTCCCTTATCATTCAACGCATTGTTTTGAAGATGTCGATTTGCATTCAGTAGCTTTCGGTGTCGTGAGCGTACGGAACCTGACTCTACTGGGAGTCCTTTCATTGGAGTACCCACCCACTCGGCCTTATCGCTTAATTTCCCGGTAATGCTGCTCACTTGAGCGGTGATAACGCGGATTCACAGCCTGTTCGATTAGATATCGCCTCTTCCCCAAGATTACTTTGCTTTACGATGAACGATGCACTAGATGGGAAGCGACCTTCCCCCGGATACAATTAGAAGCTGGACCTCATTGTGCTTCTCCCGATCGTATCAATATGCAACCAGGTCGCGTTCCCATGGCATCAACAACTTTCTTATCTGAAAAGTGCCTGCTATCTCTGGGATACGTATGGATTTGGAGATAATGTTACCTGTCGTCTTGGGGGATGCATCTGAGAATGCCGTTGGGATGCATACCGTAATTGAAGTCCTAATGCTTATGATAGTTTCCTTTTATTGCCTTGCCGACTCTCTCGTGAACACTGTTGGCTAAATTTTATCCAACCAGGTGGTATTATCCAGTAGCGAAGTGGCGTAACTAGGAATATACTATAGGGGGAATAAGAGGGTGGGTGGGGGCTACTCCCCCAGGAAACGGAGAGTTCAGGAAATATCTTGAAAAATAACATGCCTGAAAATGCATTTTACATCAATTTGGCGCTGAAAATTTAACTTTTGGCAGATGCAGTTATTATATGTCAAATCCAGGCTATACTTTTAAATAATTTTTTGATTTCTCTGAGGCTTTGAGGGGGGGGGGGGATGAATCCCCTCATCCCCCCATAGTTACGCCACTGCTGTAGCGCGTAGAGGTTATATCTTAGGTTGGGATAGGAGGCAAGATCAATGTAAGATTAGGTTGAGTTTTTTTAAAATTAGTACGCATCATGGTATATCATTTTTTTAATAAACGAGAAATTAAAGAAATAAGGAATTAAAATAGTATGTACCAGCAAACGGAAATAAATCAATTACTGTACCTCGAATTGATAAGTGTTAGACACCCTAAACTTTAAAAAATGTCTCCATTTTAGGAGAGTCCTAGCTCCTCCCCGAGCCTCCCCATGTAGCTTCTTCATACGGACGTTAATATTAACTGTGTGCATACCTTTTCGTGTTACTTTAAAGCATATTTCTATTTGTGCAAGGCAATTCTGGACTATTGTAGCACGACTGTTGTGAAAGGAAGAATAAAACTGTCTTACCAATTAAGTCACTAAAACAAAAAAATATTTAATGTTTTGTGATTCGAATATTTTCACTCCTTGTGCCAAGATGTCACTAACAGCTAGGCTGAAAGCGCTTTTCATGGTTGGCTTATGAAGCGAAAGCTTTTCGTTCGACCGATTGTTATTTTTCAAATAAAAATCTGATTGTGTTTATTTCGTTATTTTATGTATGTCGCAGAATATTGAGTGGGACGTATTCCAAGCGTACATGGCCCACTAGGTAATATTTTTCGTCTAATCTGAATAAGGAGTGGGCGGTCTCTTGAAAGAAATGACCGTGTCATCTACAGATTATGTTTTGAAATTTAGAATAATGCTCCTAATTTTTTAAATGAAATAATCCTGATTCAGTGGCGAAGGATTGAATTATTCCCGATTCGAAGAATTCGCACAGCCTCCTTTAAACGTAACGTATTATCTTTTCTTTTTTCTTGTAAGTACTTCTATCCATATAGTTGGATAGAAGGTAGTTTCTATCATCATGCATATTCTGGCGTGCCCTTGCTATCGGATGATAGTGAATTCCAGGCTATCTCTTGAGCATTACTTTCCACCGCGTCTCGTATGCTTGTTTGCTAAGTCCTCGTTCCAGTCCTCTGGGTCTGAATTGCGGTCGAAATGATAAGATAGGGTGCCAGGCCGGGATAATGCTCCTCTCAAACCTCCTTCAGGTCGCAGCAGTGAGATACCAGTTCTTCTCTATTGAAAGGGTAATGAAACTCGCGAACTGAATGCGATAAAATGGTAAATACATGTGTTTTGGCTGATTGGATTCGTTGTCGTGCGATTCGATTTAATTTTATTTCGGGTCTGCGACAGGATCAGGAATTGAAATTGTGCCAACGTTTCGACATCCGACTATGCCATCGTCTTCAGGGCTGATGATTTTTCGAAGTTCATTCATGCTCATTCCTGAGTAGGTCGTCGAAGTGTCGGCAACATCTACTCTGCCTGAACGGATGGCGGTCTCGAGAGCCTCGTACTCATTAACGTAAATGTCAAAACGTGGGTATTTGCCGTTTTTTCGCGTTGAGCTCGCGAGTTTTATAACCCTTCTAACAGAAAGAATTGGTATCTCACTGGTATTCTTGAAAGATGTTTGGTGAGAACACAAGATTTATTAAAATACTATTCCGAAAATACCCAAAATCTCTTCATTTAGGGATATCCTCTTGGAAAATCCTTTTGAAAGATCGTCGAATGGAATTCCTGAAATAAAAAGGTTAGATCTTGAGGAATTAGCTATGTAAATGTCGAGGTTCCTTTTTCCCATAGGCATATGACAATCTGATTTTAGGTATAAATTTCCGTGAAGTATTAACTTACTCGTAACCCCAGGTATTATAAGGTGGTGTTAAACCTGTTACATTTATTACGATTTTAGTGTGCTTTTATGTCTGCTCTGTAAGTAATTATCTGGGGGTGACCCTAGGATTATCCGATATTTTTAACTAATTTTTCCCTTATCACCCCCAATCAATAATTCATACATAATTATTAGTATTCTTATTAATATGACTCTTGAAACGGTCTTTTTCAAAATTCACCTTTTTAACATGTCAATTTCCTTCTTTCATGCTCAGCTGCTGTCGCAGATATGGACGGTAGGTGGTGGCCGATTTAATTGGCATATGGTTTTCGGCATCTCAAAATTATTTGTCAATGTTGCTTCTCTACACATTCGTATATTACACGGCATTTAGACTAATCAGTCGTCAGCTTCCATCACATTGGAGACCTCTTGCACAAATACCGTCACCTTTATATTTAGGAATAAATTATTGCTTTAGGAAATTGTTATTGTATAATTTCGAAAGTAGTTGCATGCTAATAACTTTTTAAATCGCCAGCTTCATGTACCAAGTATGCAGAGCTTATATTTTATTGTATATTTTTATGTATTTCCTCTATATTGATGGGTGAGTGAATTGGTATTTCGATATATACGCATTTATGTATCCATAAAGAATTCTGGTTCTAATTGTTAGCAGCTATGTAACTAGCGTACCTATCATATAGAAGTTTTTCCTTCCCTTTTTAGCGATAGTTTTAGAATAATTTTTTTATGATTATTCTTTTAAGTACTCGTAATTTTGGTCCGAAATGATCAAATTGGTTTCAATAATACCTATGATAATCTCTCTTAAATACCATAAAGACTATTTTATCTGATATATGATGCAACAATATTCCTCAAACTCTGTAAAAGAGCCCTGGTCCTGAGGAAGAGGGGGCGGGATTGTGGCCTCACCTGGGCCAGGTTAAATAAATTCTAAGTCAAGTCAAATCAAGTCTTTCAATTATCAGGTATGTGCCTAATCATGGAAAAGTCTCAATTGATTTAAGTCATACTTCATCTTGTTAGGTCTGATTTTTTTTGCGATGGAAACACGTTCTTGTATTCAATGTCATCTCTTCACGATTTCAATTAGCATACTCTCAGAAACTTGATTATATGATTTCAGAATTGATTTAATTACTCATCAGAGCGGATATAATTTTAAAAGGGTTGATTTAACTCGTTGTCTTACCGATTATAGCCTATCAAATCCTAAGCCCAATCACTTAAGCCATTCAAAGCCCAAATATTGCGTTGAGCATTATGGGGCCGTGTTACAGTTGAGAATCGGAAATATTTAGTGAGCATCGAAAATGATGGACAAAGGGATGGTAAAATTACGCGCGGTCTAGGTAATAATAGCTCAAACTTTAATTTTCACGATCCCTTGAAATAGCTATCGCTATAACTATCCCTCACAGGAATATTGTAAATCCTTTGCTGATCCTAATACTTCTGCACCTTCGCGCTAATCATAAAAATGATTTTAATATTTACAATAGAAATAATCAAGATTTATACATATACTACGTCGTATTTGCGCGATATCTGAGTCTTCCACTTCATTGTTGGTACTTTATTGCATATGAGCACGAGACGAAATTTGTTGTTTAGTACGTTTAATGTGATAGGCTCCACGAATAGGTTACTTTTCCCAGAACTATTCGGGGGCGCGTATTGTGTAATGTAGAGGCAGAAAGTTAAAAAATCCCGAAATAGCACTAGTACCCCATTTGAGGTGATTTAAAACGTGAATAATGAGGTAGTATTTCCAGTGGTGGCTCCAGGATAGGGAGAAGGGGAGGGGCTAAGTGGGGGTTAACTTCCCAGCAAAAGTGGGGGCCCTAATAAAATTACCAATCTATCTATGATAAATTGGATACCCAAGGGGTATAGCCGCCTCCCCCCCCCCCCCCTTAGCTCCTCTCTGGATCTACCGCTGGTTTATAACGTATAAAAAGCGTGTAAAATAGGTCCTAAGTTTAGAGATAATTTGTGTTTCAATTCTTTAAGGTAGATAAATATATAAAAAAATATAACTAAGTACTTTTGTACAAACGGGCAACCTCCAAAATTTCCACACTAAGTCTGCCACTGGTTGTTTCCTAAATGATCACGAAGCTGCCGATCAACCAAGTTTAATACTTTCAATGTGATCGTCAATATTTAGTGTCAGCACGATTTATACGCAGATCCTATGATTCAATCGTTATATTAAGAATGAATTTCCTGCCACGTCACTTTCGGGCATATCTTGTGTGTGCAGCCTTTCGTATTGGTTGAGCATCCTGAGTCACCGTAGAGGCGTGGGTAAGCTCTCTACAGGATTATAGCCGGATTCCAGTCGATTTTTTTGTCGTCCGTTCCGTAATGCGATTATAAGTGCAAGCGCCGATTGTTGCTTTCTCCCTTGCCTTGTGGTGATGAATGAAGCGTACGATTCGGGGTTGTTTCGTAATCTCATTAGATGAGGTCTTTGATGAGGTCACTTGATGGCGAGTTAAGTTCCATCAGATGTTTATTTGAATTGTTTAGTTCTTTAGCTTTAGGGGACGCATCACTGCCCCCCCCCCCTCACCGGTCTCTTATCGTGACGTATTTCTATTTTCATCTTGAAAGTGGGCGAATACCACAGACCGTATTAAACATTTCCCGTATCTAAAATTTGAAAATATTACCTCAGTATTTCTCATATTTATTATTGTTTCTTTATAATAAATTTTTCCGAAAATATAAATGGGAGGATTTAGATTTTTAACGGGTTCTCACGTCTTCATCGTTACCAAATATAAAATTTTGTAAATTTCACTTATGATTTTAATAACAACCATTTTGTAAAACCTCCTTTCCGTCAGAGTTGCGTAAAGTTGATGAAATTATTTTATTTGGGATCGTATTTACTCTTTCATTTTTCTTGTCTATTAAAATGATTATTTTTACTCCTATTTGCCCATTTCAATTTTTTTCTTCCTTTCCTATCTGCCCTCGACTCCTCAATTTTCTAGGCTTTAACGATATTTATTTTTTTGGCTAAGCTTTTTAAAAGGTGAAAAATCCTATCTGTTCATTTTCGTGTGGCACGAGATAAATACACTTTAATTTTAGCCCAATTGTCCAGAGCTTTCACCAAAATTGTTTTCTTCGTTTTTGGAGTTGATTACTTTTTTTTTTTTAGCCATTTAGATAATTGCTGTCCTTAATGTTCTTCTCGGTTCTCATGTTGCGAGTGTTTGTAATTTTTAACCTCGTTTTTAACTCCCATTCTGAGCCGTAGTAGCCATATCGTTATGTAAAAATTTCGAAGCTTCTCCCACGCAATTATTCGTGTTCATAAAGATACACTTTGTATAGAGAGTTGGGAAAACCGTTTCTAAATGTTTGTATATTATAATTAATATTAATAATATTCGGTACCCTTTCTGAGCTTATGTAGCCAAATCATTATGTTAAAATTCGGAATTTAACAACTTCAATGGCGCGAACGGGCAATGTAATATATGTATTTATACCAAGTGTAAAGCGAGCAAGCAGATTGAAATTCCAAAATCTGAGGTCACGTGCTGGGTCTGATTGGCTGGGTACAACAATAGACTATGTCTTTTATTTCTATTGTCAATTTCATTTCCAATAAATTTCATACTCTCGAAGAAAGAGATGTATTAGATTTTTAATAAAATATATTCATAAGTGTGTCATTTTCTAACGATATCCATTTTCCATAAAAATTCCGAACGTGGGGGTTTGATTCTTGATCTCGACCTTTGGTCACTGCGCAGCCACCTTGAGGGCGTTCTTGTTTATATTTACTCCTAGACGCTTGAATTTGTTGGCCCTCGCCATGCCCACATGTTGCGTTTTCCTCTCCTCCTCCGTGCGTAGTCCTCCTCCTGCCCCATGAGGACGCGAGGCGAAAGGAAGTGGACTTCCCAATCACTTCCGCTCGACCGCGCCCTCTTCTCCGTGTCCCACCCGTCAACGCCTTATGCTCCCTAGGCACTACAGTGCATTGCCAATTTACTCCATCTCTGTTTCAATGTTTTTCTTCCTTTTCTATTCGCTGCCTCGTTAACTATTTATACGATAACTCTAATGACTATAAATCTCTATAACGATACTTCGACATTGAAAGAAACACTTGCAATTTTCCACAATTATAACCTTTTATTCTCGGCCTAGGTAGCGGTCAAGGAAGCTTAGGGTCCTGTGCGTAAAACGGACGTTTTTATCTACCGAGGCAGGTGAAACGTGCGGTGTACGGATGAGCCGTTTTTGAAAACTGATTAAAATGCACCCTATAAGTGGCATCACAAATGAATCTTCCATGGGGGGGGGGCTGGAGCGTCTTCTATATGGTCTCCTTGGTGGGACTGGCGAAGGCTACGACTCCCCTTTCGTGTGGGGCCGTGGAGAAGGAACGTCAAAATATTTGTGATGCATGCTTCTCGAGAGAATCCTCTTTTTAGATCTCGAAGAGAATTTCGGCGAGTCACGGGGATCGATGGGAATGAAAACAGATTATTCGTTGGCCTCGGAAAGCGCGCGGAGGTATTTTGGAAGGAAGGGAGCAAAAAAAATCCCTCTCCGGATTGTTTATGTCCGCCGTCGCTGGAATGCTGTCTTCTCCCGTCTCTGGAGATTTCACGACTCGCGGTCCTGACGCCAGCTGGCGTGAAAGACGTTTTTTTTTTAATAATTGATGAACTCTTTACTTCGTCGCTTTACTTTACTCGCTGCAGTGGGTCCATTAGCCATGTTTTAGCTATCAATCATTCATGCAATGGGATCGTAGGCTTTCCCGGTGATTTAGTTGAAGGTACTTTTCATTCTTCTCGGGCTCTCCTGCGGGTAAAATCACCAATGGCTGACGCCCCTTTCGTCATCACGGTAGCTGAGACTCATCGAAACTTCGGCCATTGATAATTTAACGCGGTGGAGAGCCTGTGAAGAAATCCTTTAGGTAGTGTGCCTTGAAGCCAGTTTCCATCAATATTGCTAACCAGGGTGAACACTAATGGAAAATCAGAAAGTAATTGAAAGTCATCAATTTTCATTGCCTGAAAAGTGGATGTCAGGGAAAATAAAAAATGTGAAAGATCTTATTTTTTTTCTAAAAAGAGGCATTGATTTTTCCTCTCCTCTTATGCTTAGGTATGCCATTTGGTTGATGCATTATTCCTGTAAAAATTAATTTTGAACATTATGATTTTACTTAATTTAGTTTAATGCTATTATTTACCTTGAGTGTATTAAATTTTTCTCTATTTTAAGATGAATATTTTGCAAAAAAATACGTTTTGTCAAACTGTATGGAAAATCATGAAAATAGTCTATGAAGTCTGAAGTTGTCTGATAACTTCTGATCGAAATTCGATTGGCCTCCCTGATGAAATGCGCTTGGTTTAATATTCATGTGTAGAACCACGCAAAAACATATTCAAATTAGTTTCTATGTAAAAAAAATACCTTTTTGCATGCAAACTTCTCTGGTGAAAATTGAAAATTGGAAATTATAAAACTTCTAAAAAATGTTAAATCATACGTACGACCTTCTATATTTATTACAATTGTGCGAAAGATAAATTATTCGCTCATTTCGGCTCATGTACTCCGTTAAACTTAGTACATGCCTGTTTTTTTTCGTGGCGTGATACACGTATTGAACTTACGCTGTCACCTTGAAATTTTTTCGGGTGTTATGAGAGGAGCCTTGTCAACGATTCACGAACTGTATCTTAAATAAAAAAAATTAAATTCGTGAAAAAACTAAATTTAAAATTTCCATATTTTGGAGGCGGATAAATATTGTCAATTGTCCACTCTGTATAACCTGAACGTATCGTCACGATGGCGTAAATTTTAAGTCAGTAAAGCGTCGCGAATGGAGCGGTGTGATGCGTTTTCTTAGAGTTGGATTTGCTTAAAAATGGATGGGATCGAATTCAAGAATAGCATTTCCGACAGCGCGACAACGTTCTTTAAAATATTTAGAATTAAAAATAAATGTTTCGTTTAAAAAAAAAAGAAATTCTCAGGAACGTCGTTTGGGAGCGCCAGCTCTTGCCTCGAATCCCTTTTCGCCCTAATTGCGACCGGCAGCCACTTCCACGAGTTGGGAAAAGGAGTGACGTGATTATCATTTTTTTCTTTTTAATTCGAAGCCGTCGCCGACGTTTTCCCTGACGCGAGTGGGTCCTCTCCGCGCTGCCGAGGGCGTGGAAAATAGTGTTGGCGACAAAAGAGACTGGCGTCTCTCTCTCCCCCCCGTGCTTATTTCCCCTTATAGCCTCCCCTTATTCCTCTGCTAAAGGGGTAGTTTTCTGCCAGCGATTTTTCACGCTTGGCGTAGACGCTTTCCCAAAATATACCTTACTCTGCCGTGATGGAGCCAGGGGTGGGCGTTGCAGACTGATGAGGGAAACGGATGAGGAAAAAGGAAAAGTTTGGGGGAAAGGATTTTGTGGAATTTTATGAAGTGCATGGAGATAATGCGGGTGAAACGTTCTTGGGCTTAAATTTTGAAGCCCTTACATATAAATCGATACCTCCACTGCACAAACGCTCAACAATCGTCCACAGGATCATATCCTCTCATATAGCAGCTCTTGTAATACTAGATGAGCGGATTGGATTCGGTGGATGATTTTTGAGCGTTTGTGCAGTGGTGGTATCGAAATATGATGCTGACTTTGTATATTTTACTCGGTGACGGCCCCAAAATTTTTTATCCTTGTTACTCGCTGGGAAAGTGGGCATCCATTCACGCATATGAATAATGGTTTTGTTGGAGTAGTAATTTTATTGAGAATTGAATTTGTGTGAGGAAATGCTTTACTTAGGGATGCTTTCAAGTATAGGGAATAGCTGATGAGAGCATTATTTTGTGACTGGATAAAGAAAAGGCTTGGCAAGAGTCTGGTAAGGAGAGATGTCCTTTGAATTCAGAAACGAATAAAGTAATGGCATTCGATGAACGAAAACGGTGGGAAATTCAGTAAATTCACGTAGAGGAGAAGGAAAGACGGAGTTTTAGACAAACATCAGACAGAGGGACTGATATAGGCATATTCCCACACATGAAAGTATTAATTAGTCTATGCTATTTTGGAAGCACGAGTACAATTGTGAATATCTATTATCAATTACGTTTGGGAAATGAGGACGAAATAGTTTTATTTCTTAGGATGATAAGGATATTATAAACAATACGGTTATTTCTATTATATTGTGAATTTGGCATGCACGTAAAAGGACTCAGAATGAAACATGGGGAGGAGCCAAAGAGTTACGGGGTGAAGAATTTCATGAGAGGTTGCTTCGCCGTCGTTCTTTTAACCTTTGAGAGTACATCACTGTAATTTGGTCGTGTTTCACTCCCTTAAACCTGGACGCCAGGTTACTTTCCCAGGCGACTTGCGCCGCGGTTTTCCAATTAGTGTCTGTCCGCGTCCCACGACGTATGGGTGGTTCACCTTTTGCTTGCACATCCTCTTAATGGACAGTACTATTCAAGGCACACCCTTTGAATATAATGTTACAGGGGTCAGGGTTGGAAAAAATAGGCCTGTCCTCGTAGCGTTAAGCTCATTGTAAAGAATTTAAACTGAGTAATCCTATCATTATCTGCTTTCCTTTTCCTATGTCTAATTTTCAGTGATAAAAATAAATATTAAAGGTTTGAAATGATGAAAGTCTGTCATGGTAGGCGAGTAAACGTGCTGGAAAGTCGGAATTGTATTATTAAAGCACATGACTGAAATAATTAATATTTGAGCTTAATTAAACAAGAGCTTTGAGGGAGTATCAACTAAAAGATTGCGCACTCTCACTCATTTTGAGATTAATTGTTTCAGACAATCTCAATCGCACATTTTTATCCGACCTTAATTATTTAATGTCCTTAGAAATCCAGAGTATTAAATAAAATTACTAAAAGGCTAGATACCCGAAAAAAAAACATTTTAACGGTAACGGCAAATCGCATCCAAAAAATACTTGCGTATGGATAAAAAAAATGCGTAAAATTGTCTCCCATGCCATTTCCTGAAGTATTGCAGATTCCTCCTGAAACACGCGGTATATACCAACTATTGATTGAAACTTCCGTTCCCTACGTTTATCGTACCTGAGGATGTTTCACGACGATGAAACTGGCAGCAATTAAGTTTTTTGTGCAAAGTTTACGAAGTTACTCATTTATATTGCTGGCGATCTCTTTTATCTCCGCCTGCTTCATTTCCTGATTTCCTATCCCGTGTATTGACTCGTGGAGTACGCATATGTCGAATTATTCTTTAAAAAATCGGAGAAGCGTTGAATGCAACAGCTTCGATCTCCCGATGGGTGGACCCGTTGCTTTCCGCTGCCCCGAGGCGGGGGCAAACTGGGAAGTGAAGCTCTGGTGATGGGAATGCGAATGTTTATTGGACCGTCAATACCTCCTTCCCCGATTTCAATTCGGTCGACCGGATATTTCTCCCCACCTCAGCGGCCTTGGAAAAGGGGAGGAAGGGATTCAAATTGGTGGGAGGAGGGCTTCCTTACTCCTCAAAACCCCTTATCCCCACCCTCGTCCCCCTCAATAGGCGCTGAACGATCGACCGCCACTATTTGTTTTTCCCCCACGGTTTTACAAGTTGAGGTACTGATATCGATGTAGTTTCATTTATCAGTAGGTATCGTGTTTTTCTTCCGCACGATTTTCCATGGGCATCGTTTTGGAAAAAAGTAGTCTAATTTTAAATTCTCTGTATAATGACATGCAAAACTTTGTAATTCCACATAAATTTAATGCTGTGCGGCCTAGAAATAGTCACACACAACTTCAGTTTTAAAAAATTCCAAAAACCCAACGGTCTGAGGTGTGGGTTAAGGTTTTTTTTGGGAATTTTTTGGATCGAATTTGTGGTGACTATTCATTATGTCTTCGATGCAAGTGTACCCGGTGATGACGTGCCACGTCGAAATATAGGTCGTGCAGTATTAAATCTAAATGGAATTACAAATTTTTTTACATTTCATTACGTTTAATCGATTCCATGCAGTCACACCCGAGAAAACGAATTCTAAAACCTCCTTCCGTTAGCCTGGTGATGTTGGCTAAGATGTTGGTTTTGCTATTGCGAGGTAAAGGGACACAGGTTCGAAATCTTGGGAATCTCTCATTCTTAGTAGGATTCTCACACGTCTTCATAATCTGCAGTATTTCTGCAATAGTGTATTTCTAGATTATTTACTTTTGGGCATGTTTGTAACATAAGATTTAGCAATAGCACCATTTAATGTCTTATGCAAACGTAACTTGAGTGGCTTAATGCTTCCAGAATAAAATATAACGTTAAATTCCATAAGAACATCACCGTAATATTAATTATTGATAATATTTCTGGTGCACTGCTAATATTAGAGTTGAATTTATTTGCACTGTACTGTGAATATTTAGTACATAGTTATTCCTAACTTTCATCCGCTATGCATTTTATAATTTTATTAACTTTGACTTTCTCTTTACTTTTTAGGTAAGTACTGTGGTGCATCTTGATGGTCGTCGTAAGAAATGTAGTATCTCATGAGGTAGGTGATTCTTCATTGTAGTCGTTTGTGAATCCCTTGATATGGGAATCGGAACAACTATCCACAACTGGAGTCAAGATATCGCTCGGTGGGAATGTATTGTTGCTGGATGCAAGGCGCAGTGAAGTATCGTGGGAAGTCATCTCGATTCTTCCGAGTCTAAAAGCACCCATTTGCTCCGCCAGAATAGCTGCTGGGACCTTGTCGAAACGGGAAGATATGATTTCATTCAGTTCGCGAAACATTTGGAATTGATTTTTATAACATTTTTCAGGATATGCCGAAGGTGGTTATTATTTTCTGGCGTAATATGTGCGTATCTTACTAAGGGATCATGATAGAGTTGATCTTTGGACAAATGTGTTAAAAACGCGCATTCTTCTACAGTAACTAGATTTTTGATTTGTCAATGACGAAGGTCATGAAATGAACAAAGGAAAAAATTTTACGTCACAGCTTCGTTTATTTTTTTAGTTGCATTGTCATCATAATTTTATTGGGCGGATCGGGAAGTTTTTAGGGTAAGAGTTAAACTTCGAATGGAAAGTAGAAGAAAAAGCTCTCGCCTCCATAGTAGTTTTTGCGGTCTACACTATAGCTATCATGGTAACCACCGATCAAAAAATCCCATCTGAATAACGAAATACTTCATTCAAACACTTCGCTCATAACTGCTTCATTTATTAGGCATTGAATGTTTTTCCATACTACACTAGAATGTGAAAAAAATTTGCCAAAATATTGCTATTTGTCGCTCCACTTCCTTCAATCAGCCGTTAGCAATCACTTAGATGAATAATAATATCCTCTAAGATATTTAAAGTTTATTACATTAATTACCAAATATGCGTTTCATTGTATAAATAGAAATTAGGGAAACATAAGGAATAATTGAAAAGCTAATAACACACAGAATGTTAGTATTACAAATGAGGTCAGCATTCAGGTTCTTTATAAATAGGAGTCCTGTGATATACGTATTGTTAAGGCCGTTTTACACGGTACACGGAATTGCGCAGGTTAGAGCTGCATTAATTTCTAAAATGGCGTGGAATTGCGCGAATGCATGAACGAAATTAGAACAGGGGCTATTTTGCCGTCTCGCATCCACGCATTCTCGCATGTGTTCTCGCAATTCACCGCTTTACACGACGCAATTTTAATTGCGCCTTCACACGTACGTCAGACTGCGCAATTCCGTGTACCGTGTAAAACGGCCTTTAGAGAAATACATATTAATGCACATTATACGCAGGGAAAAACGTTATCAATTTGTAAAGGAAAGAGTAGCATTTCCTCGTTCGTACTAGCTAGAGCAGCGATTCATCTACGTCTACGTAATACCCTACGAGCCACCTCTAGGGTGTTTGGCTGGGGGTGTTCAATCAAACATGCAGCATGCAAGAGGACCGCCACATGCACACCGCACGGTCATAGAAATATTACGCCTAATACCAAAATGTACGTGCATATTCATGCAGAGACAAAACTCGCCGATGGTTAATAATTCCTATTGCAATTCCATGCAAGGTCATGAGACTATGAAAGGAAAAAAAAAAACATGCAAGTAGTCGTCCTAGCGAGTGACGCCATTAATTCCTTTAATTGAAACACCGTTGCTATCCATTAATTTCATTCATTATTTTTCTTAGACTTGATTAGGGAGTGTTTGTAACTTACATTTTGTTCTAGCTCGCATGTTCGGCCGTTTTTCTTCTGCTAGGATTGAATTCGGACTGTTTATCCTCCGTCCGCAAGGGCACTCACCGCTGGTCGTGGAATGTTTGCTCCGCAAATGTTGGAAGACGGGAAGTTATCTACGAGATTTGGTCTCTTTCGCAGATAGCAAATCTGCGTCATTTTGCCCAACCTCTCTTTGTTTTGGTTGGAAATGGGAGAGAAAACAGCTGACTTATTCGGAATATGTTATCGAACTTTTCTGTGAAGTAAGTTTCCCGAAGGTGAATTTGGGAATATATGAAGCAAGTGTGAGAAGCTGAATGCTTTGGCGTTGGCGCCATTTATTTCGTGGGCTGGATAAATACTTAATGTATATTTTACATATGTAAACATATTTCGCTATGTCCTGTGTATGTACCCGAAATGAGGGCCTGTATGAAATCATGAGTTATCAGATATAGGCAGTACTTTTGTAGACCGCGGATTATTTCGCTGCGGAATTATTCGCACTTTTTTCAGCAAAAATATTATTCATGTATGACATTCGCTCAGGCGAAAAGATCTATTAAGCAACCCGTAATCGTCCATTCCCTCGTTAGGCATTTTAGCTGTTATTCCTTCACGGGGTGTGGTTATCGTTGTATATTATTATTATTATTTTTATAGAAATTGTGTGTTTTTAAGGCTTTCCGGTATATTTCCTGCGTTGAAAATGCCACTAGGCACCATCAACTGCTATTGAATGCAATCTACAAAACTCGTTCTTCTTCAATACAATCCTTAGGAAACAACCTTTTCGTAGGAACAGGTTCTTCTCATAAGGAGAACTAGAAAATTCTTTTATGCTTTATCTTTAAGCTTATTCTGTGGCCTATGAGTAGATGCGATTCTCTTTAGCAGGTCGCCGAACTGGTAGAGGGGAGGTCGTTCCGTAAAAGGCTGGTGATGCTGGGACCTGTAGAGTGTGGATTGCTCCGTCTCCTCTCTCGGTTCTCGATCTCTAGGCTTCGAAACACAGTGCCAGTTTAGGTGTAGATAGTAATCTTGCTCGTGTGAGTGAGGTATTCGCCGTATCCTGGGAATCTCCTCGAGATAATGTTGTAGTGGATGAGGTGCGTACCTAATGTATGGTATGCTGTCAACGATAGATTAATTCGCACAAAATGTAATGTACACTCTTCTACGTGTAAATAATACGCTGCGAGCCATCTCTAGGGTGTTTAGTGGGGTGTGATCAATCACCAACATGTGGCCTACAAGAGGACCGCCACATGCACACCATACAGTCCTAAAATATTACGCACAGTAAGAAAAAAATGCGTGGATAATCATGAAAAGACAAAACTGGCCAACCCTATGGCAATGGTTAGTAATCCCAATGGCAAATCAATGCAATATTACAACAATCGAAAAAATAAGAACATCCGTTCATATGTGAAGTTCGTATAAGTAAATTTTATTATAATCCTGATTCTTTTACTCTTTCTTGGCATAAAATGTAATGGAAATACAATTTTACAAGCGGATTAATCATCAAGAAAACAAGCGCTATCGTCTCATTCCCGTGAACTGGGAATTTGCTAGCTCAGTCTTGGTCATTCGTGCGGAATGCGATAATAGCTCCTGTTAAGGCCATTTTACGCGGGGCACGGAATTACGCAGGTTAGAACTGCACTAATTTTTAAAATAGCGTGGAATTGAGCGAATGCATGAACGAAATTAGAACGGGCTATTTTGCCATCTCACGTTCACGCATTCTTGCATGTGTTCTAGCAATTCACCGCTTTACACGACGCAATTTTGACTGCGCCTTCGTACATGTTGTATATTATACCCATAGACTTGGACACCGTGGTTTTAGAGTTCAACGAGCCGGCTCGCCGGCGACAGGGTAAGGAGACAATTGACTCCGAGCTAAACAAGTGAAGCTTGAGAAGCCGGGGTAGGTGGCGTGCCGATTGAGTCTCATTTATTGAAAAACTTTATAATTCCAAATACAAAAATAAAGGCCGTTTTACACGGTACCCGGAATTGCGCAATGTGACATACGTGCGAAGGCGCAATAAAAATTGCGTCGTGTAAAGCGGTGAATTGCTAGAACACATGCGAGAATGCGTGGATACGAGACGGCAAAATAGCCCGTTCTAATTTCGTTCATGCATTCGCGCAATTCCACGCTATTTTAGAAATCAATGCAGCTCTAACCTGCGCAATTCCGTGCCCCGTGTAAAACGGCCTTTAAGGAGTGATGATTTTTTTTAGGTTTCACAACGGGTTTCCTCCATATCTTATTCCAACGTTTCGATGAGCCCATCGTCATCGGGGATTCAGGAATCCAATCGTGAGATTGGATTATCATCGCCCTTGTTTACTCTGAGCTTGTGTGTGTTCTTTTACGCTTCCTGGACCTTGCCATCCGCCTGTATCTCTCGCTTGCAGTATCCTGTACGATCGCATAGCCATTTAAAACAGCCCTCTCTCCCCACCCCTCCCAATACTCGCTCACTCCTTTTTACTTACGCTCCCCTGTCCAACGCCTCTCTCCTTCCGGTATGCAGCACCGGGTTCGACGACCGCCTCAGTCCTTTCCCGTTTCCACACGTGAGCGGTCAGATAGCATTCGCTCCCGCCATCTACACAGTGGAGCATTCGGTGGTTGGCTTCTCGAATCACGCTAGTTATCTCAGTTTTCACTTCATCTTCCGGTCATATGTGTGTTGGTAAAATTTGGATGCTACGTGAACCTCAGGGAACCGATGTTTTATTATGCTTCTCCATTACTCTATGAAAATTAGGTGGAGAATCGTTATAATTATCTTAATACATGTTTACACGGTACATTAACCCGTGCGAGATAATGTCTAAATGACCGCGCGAATGAACACGAAAATGTACCGTGTAACCACCCTACTGATGTGAATGCTCGTATAGAAAATAGACCCTGATCTCTTGTGGTTCATACATTCGTACATGATCTGTTCCGGTCCTCAAAAATCGTGCATTCAAACAGGGCATTAACTCTTACGCGTTGATTTATCGTGTAAACAGGCGTTTGGGCAAGGGTTTTTTATAATAAGCGAAAAAATTAAGTGCATGGACCACTTAAAATTTTTACAATGGTCCTGGGTATGTATTTGTAAGTTGTTTTTCTATCCGTATACGATTTTTTAATCGGATTTTATGAAGTTTGGCGCACTCGTTCGTAAACGTGAGGTGAAATGACCCTTTTATGGTACTGCTTTTTTAGGGTATACCCCTACGATTCGTAGTAACTTAGGACGCTCTTTCGTTCCATATGTATTGTTTACATTAAATAAAAAAATGCTTGCTCATGCCGAAGTGTAGTCTGAAATGGTCATGACTTGTCCATCCTACGCTATCATTAGCCTTATCGTTAGCAGCACGAGGGCGTTCATGGTTCCCTGTCGTTAGTCACGGTTTTATGACCTTTCCCATGTTGTTGAGTTTGCTATTCTAGGGGACGTGCATTCGCTTATCGGGTGCTATCTCCACGGAGGAAGAGCAAATAAACGCGTGGATATGCCAATGTCGTGCTTTTAACGAGTTTGAAATTTGCACAAATCGAGCAGATAACGCATGCCTCGCTTGTTGCACGGTGACGGGAGCACACTTCAAGCAACTCTTGAGGTTCAAATCATTTTCTCGCTATAAGTAGTGTTAAGCATTTCGTGAATTTAAATTAATGCTTTGGCTCTTAAATATCATTTTATTTGTAGAAAACGTGTATGATTTATCATCCCTGGGAACTGGTCCCCTTACCCTGAATGTGTGTTATTCAACCTTCTATGGCGTAGTCTGGGGTGAGCTCTACCCTTACCAATTAAAAATAAACTACGAATTGACTCAATTAATGAGGGAGCATTATCCACACGTAAAATTTTGAAGCTCCCTGTTAACCTCTATTGTCTCAACTCGTTTTCGAGTCAATACCTTGAAATAGATTTGAAAATAGTGAGTTTCAATGAATTATCTTGGATTTAACACAAGCTGTATTTTAGTATCATTCTAAAAATAGACTCAGCTTGGTTAATCGTGGAAAACCGTGTGCAGTTAGTCATGATACGAGGAGAATGGCTTATTGTAGAAGCGAGTTTCTCGTATTATAGGATAATGGATTAAGATAAAGGTTTACTACACGTCCCGCTTTATCTCCACGTAGCAGTTAATCTTGCAGGCGGTATTTGGCTTCTCATTTAGTGGCACGAGTTTCCACTTTGTCTTGTGGGAGACTGCGTGGGAACTTAAGAGAATGTAGCCCTCAATTTAAGACGAGAACAATGTAGCGTTCGTTGTGAATGCAACTGCCCCACCTTCCACCGTTCTAATGTTGAGCCATTGTTCTACTTGATCACGATCTAACGTATGGAAAAAGGTGGTCGCTTCCACTCTATATTCGTATCAGTCGGCGATGTCATTCATTCATTTCCTTCGCTTTGGCGTCTTTCTTAGTATGATACGTCATGCGGTCAATCTCGTTTCTCCTCTTTAATTCTGTAGTTTTTCCGTAGTCTTATCCTTATGATATTGGTTAAAATTGGAAATTTTCGCCTTTTCCTTTGTAGTATGAAATCGTCCGTATGCATTTTCCTCATCACTGGATTTATGTAAAATATTTCCGCTTCATTTCTCCTGATATCATCACTGTCGATAGGGAATTTGTCATTCTTTTAGATCATAACTCAGGTTTTTTTTTCTTGTCGACTCATCTATGTTGTTTGTACACTTTCTATGAAGTTTTAACACAATTTGAAGTCTTAGTTGGTTTCTTTTTATAGATGAGCTTGAGTGATTTCTACATTTTTATTACAATGACCAAATTTTTATTACAATGACCAAAGTTAATTGATATCTGATATCCGCTTGAATCGCCAGTGAATCCTGCTTATCTAAATCATGCATTCACCATTTTTGTATACTTAATAAATGCTCTTTTTTATATCTGTCCACTAGACCCTTATAAAAAGTTCTAGCCTGTATTGAGTTGCGCGTTTATTGAAGGGAGATTCTGGCTTAGTAGGCGTCGATAATATTTTTTCCATGCATCTAATTTGTGAAACTTAATTAAGGCAAGGTCGTTCCTCATAACCGAGTTGGGGCAATTATCTATAACTGCAGAAATGATACTATTTTGGCGAGATAAATTCTTTTTCGGCTTCTTAATCAGATCAACTTGAGGAAATAGCTTTTAGTCCGCCAATTCCGTCATTGCACAAGGTTTGAGATACTAATCTGCCCGACGGAGGGTAACTGAGTGGTTGGTTCAATTGATGCCTTTAGGAAAAGTTGATCTGAGGAATTGGCTATTTTTTGGTTATTCTCTCATAGAGTGATACATAAAATGCACGGAGATACTTTGATAAAATATGCTTGGAGATCCGCCAAAAGGCCAAAGGTTTCTGCGACGGAGCCATTTATTTGATGGAGGGCATTTGGGTGAGCTGCTAGGCGGTGGGAGAAATATTGCTCTCAGCACGACGAGATTTTTAGAAAAAATGTAAAAAATAATCGTAGAAAATGACAATATTCAGTTGTGAATTTAGGATATTGTTTGATTTATGCCGTTGGAGTCGGTGTGTTCATTTTGAATTATATGTATTGCTTAACTAGACATTTATAAAACTTATGTAGCAAGGAAAAGTCGATTGATTGTAGCAATTTTAAGTTATCATTCTCTGTGAATTGAAAACATTTAATTTGTTTTCATCGCTTGTTGTTGTAAATTTAAAAATACGTATGATTCATGACTATTGCAGAACGTCAGAGATTGCTTTTTTTGTGATTTTTCCTTGAATGTTTCCTTCGTAATGCTTTTCTTTATTTTCCCATTTCTCTTTTCCATTTATATGGAATGACTTATCATTAGATTATGCGAGTAGTCAGAGTTGGCACTGAGTACTCCGCAGCTTTTTAACCTTAGAACACTTTTTCAAACATTACGCTTGTGGTTCTTTGTTCTGGCTATTTAAAATCCAGTACAGGTCTGTTGAAATTTTTCCCTAATGAATCTATGGGGTATTTTCGCATGTTTTCGACCAAATGCCTCATTATTTGAGCCTGGTTCCTGCCATGAGCGCGAATATCTAGGCAGCCTTTAGTAAATGCGGAAACGTTTGAACGTTTTATGGTCCAAGCCTTGTCCGGAGGAAAAGACATGGGTAACGAGGGAAGTTGGAACTTGGCCCGTTGGCTATCATTCGGTGAATGGCCCTTTGGTGTTGTGCCAACTGCATGTGAGGCCTGGATGGTTGTTGAATTTTTGGATGCAATTGGGTCGTCTTTCCGGGTGCTTATTCGCAGACTTCAGTTGTTTTTTTTTTAGCATTCTAAAGGATGTTGAATCATAAAATCAAGCATGGCCTTTTTTCATACCGTCGTTTCATTTCCTCTGTAGAATTGTCGTGTCTGAATTAATTTTTTCGAAGTTATCCTTGTGAGAATACTACGTTGTCCTGGGGAGGAAAGTGGATTCCTAGAAGCGGTACTGGCGTTTTTTTTTTTTTTTTTTTAAGATTTGATCCGGTATGAGCATCTAAATCCGGCATCAATCAAATTCCTTCACTGCATCATGATTGGATCCTTCAGTTGCATTGATCTCTCTTTTTTTCATTCCACATTTTAGCCCGCACGACCCGCAATACAGGAACTTTACACCAACCCAAATTCGGTGTATAACTTCGCAAAGGTTCCTTATCTACCGTTTATCTTCCCTTATCAACTCCCTCTCGAATACTTTTGCTTGTCTTGACCCCTTTGCCTCCCGCACCAGTTTCAACAACGACATGCAAAGTCTTTCATTCTTATACCTCTCTTTTGTATAAATTGAATTTTTAAACATCGTTGTTATTTGTGAAATTATTTTTATACTTGTTTTTATCTTAGCTAAATTTATTATTTTTATATAACCCGATGTAAATGCTTCAGAGCTGTGTTTGGTGTCAAACAAATGAATACTGCAGGACCTTGTGTGTTAAATAGATATTTAACCATTTTAGTGCGGCGCGCCGATATATCGGCTTTTACGTTATTGTTGTTAAATTTGAGGACATTGAAATAAAAAACTTACATATCAGTAAACGTATAAAAATGTTGTGATTATTGTTTAATTTAATCTCATTAATTAAAAAAACGCTTAAAGATATCAAAAAATTAATTATGTAACGTTTATTTATTTTTCCTAGTTGCTACATTTTATTAAAGTACCCTCCGAATTTTTCGACTCTACCCCGGGAAGAAGGATAGCACTAAAAGGGTTAAGATTTCAGGTTCTCCAGCGGCTTATGTCGGTCTAGTAGGATCCCTAAGCTTTTCCCAGGAAATTCGTCCGTTATTCGGGAATTTTCATCGCTTTAAGAGAAAATGATAATTTTTTTTGTAAAATCAACGACGAAGACCATTAACATACATTGCCTCATAGTATTTGTCTTTGTGAAATTATTTACCGTTGGTCTCCATAAATACGTAAGTTGAATACCAAAACTTACGTTGTCTTTTTCGTCAGACTTACTTCAAACAAAAGTACTGAGAACCAATGCATATTTTGTTATTATTTTTATAGTCTTAATATCTAATTACATTCATTAGAATTATATTATTATGACTGCTACTACCACTTAAGATATTCTTACCTCTATTACAAAAATTAGACGTGAAAAGCTGGAATATATCTGGATTTTAATATCTTGTCCTCAGTGGACCTCTAGTTTCAGGGCTATCAAAAAAGTCCATTCCCACTTCATATTTCGAGGGATGACCGCTATGCCCTCGGGCGTCTCGTCCCATTCGGAATACTTACCAATCGATCAAAACACCGCTCCATTAATGAAGGACCGTCTCTTTTTGGCGCCAAAGACTGTTAAGATTCGGTTATCCATTAGCGAGGCGGAAACGAACTCTTAAAACTTGTTTCAGGCAAATGCACGGATCCATTTTTGTCTCGTCGCTAACCGCCAATAACGAAGGCTGTCTTTCCCTAATTGCCTGTAAGGTTGAAGGGGAACAAAATGACGATTCTTGCTGCAGGGCATATGTTGAAGTCTCCACACTTTCGTATGTGGTTAGGACCAAAGAAGTGCCGCCGACTTGGATTAAAATTGGGGCAGCTCTTGGCTTTGTGGTCCAGCTTTGATTAACCGCATTCTGCGTGCATTGGAAATCTCCTGGATCCCGTTTTTTTTTACGAAAAATCAATTCGGAAATGATATATTTTCCATTATCCCTTTTGGGATTCATGATAACCCTTGACTGCGTTGAATCTTTCTCCCCGATCGCAATCAAAGTACTTGTTGTGCTCCATGCGTTGCACATACGGTTCATCGTCTTATAAAGATACGAGAGACTTTATGGATAATTACTCGCAATTTTTTTCTTTACTTTTATCAATAACAGACACTGTTACTTGCATATTATATCTAATTATTTTTTGACCGGTTTCGGCTGTTACATGATTATCAAGTACAGAAAATATTAAATAAATAAATGAATAAAAAAATATTTTCTGCAAGTGTTTGATGATGGTGTAACAGTAGAAATCGCTCAAAAAAAATACACTGTGGAAGTAACAAAGTGTCTGTTATTGTTTATGTGGAGAACTTCTACCACGCCCACAAGCTTCAAGTTTCTATTTAATTCCTTACTTTTTATTATACTCTGTATCGACGTGAATTTTGGTGTTTCGTGTTTGGAGTTTCGATTTAATTCCACGTAAATGCATTAATATCTCGGTTTGAGTGCATTTTTCTTTCTGAATCTTCTTAAAATTTCCAGTGTACTTATATTTAATTTCGTTATGCGTACTATTCAATTTAATTATAAATTCTGTCGGCTTTTTATTTTTTGCTTGTGAGTCAAGTTTTCATTTAATATGTAATCTTCTTTTGCGGACCGCGCCCCGCGCCGAGGTAAATAAGGCTCCATGAGAATAAAATATTATCCGTTTACTAATCGTTTATGCGATAATCATTAGCTTCATTACGGGATTGGTGTATCTTTCTATTTTTTAAAATGCTATATATGTGTTCGTCCTAAAATTGGTAGACACTAGGCTGTTCCATGGAGGGTACTTCAATGATATCATCTGTCTCGGGGACCATGAGGGTCACCGCTTTAAATCTGCATAATACCCAACGAGCCACCTCCGGGGTGTATGGCAGACGTTGACCTATCAACTGTAGAAAGTAGATAACCCACTTGTGCTCTACATCAGTGGCGGGCCCAAAGGGGAACCAGGGGGAGCTAATGCCCCCCTGGGTATAATGGTAAATTTGCTCTGGATAAAATAGTAAATTTGTTCAGTTGTTGAATATATACCCCCTGATCCCCCCTTGACCCTATACTGAATCCGCTGCTGCTCTAGGTAGTTATAATAAAATATAGTACTATAAAAGTAACACGCACACATCCATCAGGGTGGTATTAGCTCCTACTTAGCATAAATTGGTTCATCTAATACACGACTAAAACCCAAATACTCTTGCATTAAAATGTATTGACAATATTTCATCGATGAAAAAGACCAAGCAAGATAAGAAAAATCGTGTGAAAAGGAATCCACTACGCCAGTGGATTACCTTTAATAATTACCATCCGTCGCTGCACCGGAGACGAATGCTCCAAGCCTATTTTTTTTTTGTTTTAGTGTCGTTTTTTTCCTGTTTGTTTACGTGTCCCCACCCCTCTCGACTCCATCCCGCTGACTCACCTCGCCTCTCACCTGACTGACTCAGGACGCCGGGATTTAAAAGGGAGCATTCAAGGTCACGGCCCCTCCCCTCACCCCCCACCCCTTCACCCTTTACCCCTCCCTCCTGACCGCACAGCCTTTCCTTCCTATACGAGTGCTCCAGTCTCTCTCACTCTCTGGACCTCAGTGAGTCCTTCAGCTGGATAGGCGGTGGTGCATGATGTGTATCGCGTAGATACGTGATTTTGATTCAAGACGCGATTTGAAAGCCAACAAAATTCACGTGGTACCCTGTAAGCCTCCGCAAACATCAATATTTTACGTGGAAGGTTATACGGGATTTCCACCGGGTCAGGTTCTCCAACTCCATCTCGGCCTATCAAGATGGCTAATGCCCCCCTGGGTATAATGGTAAATTGGGGTATAATGTTGCTGGGCCTCGGGCCGAGGTGGAGTTGGAGAACCTGACCCGGTGAAAATCCCGGGTAACCTTCCGCAATTCTATACGCCGGGAAAGCCAACGATCAATATTTTACGTATCTCTGTTTTGAATAATGCCTAAGCTAAAAGATAGCGTAATTCCACCGTTATTCATTTTTTCACTCCTTGTCAAAATTGTAAACCAATGGTAAATTTCCACTCAAATGTATAAACTAATCTATAAGCCGACTTAAGGCTTTTATTGATGATATTATTTTAATAATTTATTTTACGTTTCTCTGTTTTGAGCAACTGTTAGCTAAGATATGACGCAAACCTACCCTTATTAAAGTTTTTTACTCCTTCTAAAATTTAAAAACCAATGATAACTTTCCACAAAAGTGTAAGTACTTAACCCACTAATTTTATTTATTTATGATTTTATTAGATTCCGAAATTTGGGTCGCTGAAGAAGTTTAAATCACGTAAAATTGGATTTAAATTTTAATATAGGTGTAACCAAATTCCACAGAGTTAACTATAGTACGCTCGTCTAGACATTTCACTTGTGCGTACGGCACAATGATTTCAAAATTGTCTAGTTCGCCTCGGTCTGCTCTATTTGCAATTTTGATGGGTATTAAGTGGAAATATTTAACTTACGTCATCATCACCTTGGCACTTTTTAATTGTCAAAATGTGCAATGGTGATGACGCAAAGAAGAAGAAGAAACTTCGAAGATAAGAATTTCTTCAATTTTCTTCAATGCGTGAGTGAAAGCGTAAGATGATTACGTAGATAAAAATTCATCGCCGTACGTCGTTACGATGCCTCACCTTTCGTGGATGCGTGTATGTCTTCGATCTATTCCGTCGGCGCCTCTTTTTCCCCTATGAATTTTTCCTCCCCGTCGTTGTCGGACGGCTGTCATGTTTATTTTCGAATTACCGGCCGTAATTGAAGTTTTCCTCCGCGGGGATGAGTGCACTCGTCGTGCTAAGTGGATGCGTTAAGAAAGCGCCCTTGGGGAGTCGTGCGCATGACGGGCGGCGGTAGCCTTGGGGGACCGTTCATTGGTGTATCCAATTCGCTGAATTACGCGATTTTCTTCGGTGCAAAGAAAAATCGCTGCGTTTTGCACGTTCTTCCTTTTGAAACTCGGGTTTTTTTCCTTATTTGTCAAACTTACTTGGAATACGTTAGCATCAAATAAAAGTTACTGCACCTATTTATTATTCTACAATACGCCGAGGATGAAATTCACCCTGAAAAAAATAAATTGGCTCAGCCGGGATTCGAACCAGGATCTCACTACAACACCACCAATAAGCATAATCGCGGTTCAGCCGGGACTATGCGGTGGTTTATTCTAGAAAATCTATGTAGCGGAAAAATTTAAAATAGGGTAGGCTGCTAGCTTAGTGATTGGAGTGCTTTTTTGCTGATTGTGGGGTCTTAGTTTAAAATCCCTGCTGAACATTTGGACATCCAAAATCTGAAAATCGTGTTGGCCCAGTGAATTCCACCAAAATCCAAAATAGTGAATTCCACAATCCCGTAGCTTAATATGGGGTGGGACCTACTCTCACCTAAAGGAACCAACCTCCGCGGAGCTCCAGGTTGAATTGATCAGTTAGTGAACTGAAAAATGGAAATATTTTTTTAAGTGTAAATTTAATGTATTATTTGAAGTTTTCGGTAACTTCATTTTAAAGTGTGTTGCCCTTCCGGGCGTCATGCTGATATGTACTATTGAGACTTTTGAAATATTGACAATGTGCGACACCGCGAAACCATTTCCTCGACATTCAAGCTGTAATTAACCTTAGCGTATTATTGGTTAATAAGACTCAAATTTGGTATGAAAATCGTTGTAAGGAAGTGGCTTTCTATGTTTTAATCTTGCGCGGTGTCTCAGTCACGCCTTTGTTTTATTATTATTTAACTTACCACCGATAACAGCTCTATATTGGCCTTTTACGGCGGGATTTTTCCAGAAGTTAACTAATAATCGTACACGAACATCCGTGCTCTGGATAGAGGGAACCCACTCATGCGGGATTCTTGTAAGGCAGGTGAGGAATTAACCCCGCCGCCCGCCACCGACTCATGGATACATCCTTTTCGATCACTGGGGAGGACGGGAAGATTTTTCTCCATCCAGGAAGGAAGTCCATCGAGTTTTTACAGCCTCACCGACTTAATTTTAGGTGATATTGATGGCCTGATTTTGCCTCAATGTCCACCGCATCCTGTCATTTTATGTGATGAAGATAAATTAAGTAGACCGTTAAGAAGTTTCGGACCGCTGTAATTTCAAGTTGTTAATGCACTTGGAAAAATGTGTCACATTGAATTTGTGTCCTTGGTGAGCTTTGCATAAATCTTAGTGACTTAATCCAAAATTTATTTTTACGATTATTTTGCAACTATAAGTTCCTTTTTTAATGTACTGGGATTTTTAAACTGAAGCAAATCTAGTGATTTTTGTCTTACTTTTTTATGGATGTCATCTCATCTCGTTATAACTCACGGGTAAGGACTGGCTGTAAAAGCATTCCGTCTCTCGCAGTATGAAAAGTGTCCTGGGTCATTGGGTCGTATAGGTTCTCTTTTTATTTGTTTATTCAAATTTACGATCGGAAAGCTAATGTCTTGATGTATATAGCTCCCATACTCGGCGGCTGGTGACCTCTGTTAGCCTTGGACCGTTGGTAAGCAGTTGATTCGCCTCTGCTAAAGACGACAATCGTTTCGATACTCGATTGGTCGATGCGCATCTTCGATGTCGGAGTCCGTCGATTTAATTTTGGCTGTTTAAAGCCGGGTTTACACGTCGAAGTTAACTCCCGTCGCAGTCAACTGTTGCCAGCTATTACGCTCGACTAGTACGAAAAGACTGCCAAGAGAGTAGGTACGAATCGATAAAGAAGACTAAATAGAAGCGAATTTGAAGTTGTTCAATTTTGAAACGTAGTAAGATTTTATTATTATGGGTTGCAGCTATAACATTTATTTTATTAAGAAGGCAAATAATGTTGCTATAGCTTGACATTTTCGATTTCGTATTAACGAGGGAGCAATCGCAAGCCATAATTTAATTATATTGTCTTATTAAAGAGAGGTATTCCAAGCATTCCTTTTTCGACAGCTTATTTCTTTCCTATTATGCCATTACAAATCATTTTGGCACTCTTTTGGACACATCATCTACATGTACAATGATACGTTGCGAAGGTATTCGAGGAGTATTTCCCCACATCCACTAAGCGACATGTGGATGATAACACAGTGATAATTGGACATATGTGCCGGAAGTTACTTCTCGCCTAAGATGCACTATTTATTCCCTAACCTACGACATTATATGAGCCCAGTACGTCATGAACTTAGGACAGGTTTTACTGTGTTGATAATAGTTGCGTGATATCATTTTTGAACTACTATGACGATGCATGTGGGAGTCCAAATGCATGCTGCATGCTGGTGATTGATCACCCCCTGCCAAACACCCTAGATGTGGCTCGCAGGGTATTATGTAGATGTAGATCAGTGGCGCAGGGAGTGAGGGGTGGGGGTTATAGGGGATAAACCCCCTCAGAGCTCGGAGAAATTTTTATGTTTAATCCACGTAATTTGATCAATATTAGTTATAGAATAATGTAAGGATTGATAAAATATCCATCAGAAAGACGTAAAAATAAAAAAATCACCATTTTGAATGATTTATCTTAAAAATTTCTGGGGGAGGTCCCCTGCTTAGCCTGGCGAATACTCCTAACCTTCCAACCCCCCAGTATTAGTCGCGTTTAAACCCCCCCCCCCCTAGCCTTAATGCCTAGCTGCGTCCCTGATCACAAGCATTCAATCTCTACAGCGAGACGCGGCTTAATACTAGAAGCAAAAGCCGTCCTTTGAAGCACCCTAGATCTCTGGGTGCGGCGCGGGGATCTCTTCCACGGCACCTCTCTCTGCACCTCCCTTCCCCTTCCCCCCAGCATCTACGCCTCTCTCGGGCCGGCTCGATATCCGCATTCGTGATCTCGTGCGGCCGCCCCGGGAGTGACATCATTGCCTTCACCAGGGCACCCAGCACACGAACACACCTTGCTTGCACCCCTCTCTTCGCCAATAGCGTCTCGGCTTCGGGTCTTGGCCTCCATCATCCTAATATGTATCATCCTCTGTGTGCCTCCGTGTGTGACATTAGCATGGCTACTTTTGTACTCGCCGTGTCCACCATACCGACGACCGACGACGTTAGGAGACGGGAATAGGGTACATCGCAATTCGTAATAAATATTCAGTAGATGGACAGTCAATGTTTGGAAGGCTACCATTGGTTATTAATTTTGGCATGTATATGGACAAATTCCACGAAGTTAAGCCTGATAAGTGTTCCTTAATTAATCTCTCCTTAAATATTTCTTCTTCATTCGTAGAAATTTTATTTCATGTTTCTCTCTTGGTATCGGCTCTTATTGTTGTCCAACATTCTGGCACACACCACATTGTCGGGATTGCCATTAGCTCATATAACTTAATTTGGTTCTCTTCTCTTGTTAATGGTCCATCTTATTACTTCCTATTGTCAGCTTACTGTAGTTCGATTCCGTAGAATAATTCATGTTACTTAAATTTTAATCATCGCATAAAATCGTAACCTGGCTAGAAGAGTCAACTATAGGTACTAAATTATATGTTTTTAAGTTTTTTTAAGAGGAATATTTTCGTCGAAAATTACCGGAATTTACGTATTGTATAGTGTTGTTACTAAGTTTATGCTAAAGGTGAAACTCTCCTCGAAAGGTACCTGATATCTCCGCTATTGTTTTGAATCAATATTAATTTGATCAATTTGCGAATTTAAAAGGAATTGACACGCCCCCTCCGGCGCCACATAATGCCCGGCCTGGCGTCCACCCAGTCACGGCGCCTAACCTCCTTGGCGCCGTCCCCGCAGTCAATAGCTTTCCCCTTTTCATTGAGATTATCATCACTTTCGAAGACCTGGGAAACAGCTTTTGCTGCAGAAAAAGTGGAGATTTATGCTTGAATCGTGTCGCGTAATTCATTCAGTCCAGCTATCCTCGAGTTGGGAAACGCGTTCCTCTATTCATAGTTGGCTGAGGTTTGAGGGTCTTAAGTACTTAGTAGAATTATAGTTTAAGTGGTTTTAAGTGCCACAGAAATGTGCAGATTTCGAGAAATCAATGGGGTTATGAAATGTGTTCGGCCCCGCGAAACCAAAGACCTCTCTTTCATCGTTGAAATTAACCGGGTTATTTTTAAATAAAAAAAAGAGGTATTGTTTACTCTCAACGATTTTTATCGATTATTAATAATGCCAGTGCTGTATCAATTATCGATTTGCTGTGAACCTGGTCCTTCCCTCTTACGAACCCTAAATTCTTGTGTTGAAAGAAATTTTCGGGTCTTTTGCGGCACGCTTCCGATAAGACTCATTACGATTAATTTTGAGCTGTAAGAATGCAATTACTAAGTATAAAAGCCCAATACACTGAAATCAGGAATCCTAGTTGGAAAGGAAAAACTTGCGGAATTTCGTTTTGAGAAATCACATTTGACATAAGTATCCCAAAACTATAAGGTTTTTTTTTCCATGGAAATTATTCGTGATTTCCTCAAAGCCCACCATTTTAGCTAAATCAATTCAAACTTTTTTCATTGATCCTGTAGTTCTTGGTACTTCTCCCAACAAATCCGTCAACATCAACTTTCCATCTTCTTTATCTGAGTTTTCTTTCTTCTCACGATTATTTCTACTTTTTTAAACTATAATCAGTCATTCCTCATTACTTGCGGTGTAATGTTCATGTCCCTTCTTTTTCTTGCATTAATAACTATAAATTATCTCTTTTAACGGTTCAAAAGGTTAGTCCTCCCTCTCCTTATTCGCCCTTTCTCTCAACCTTATCTTCTTCCGTATACGTGTCGGCTACTAGTGCCTTTATCGAGGTATAGATACGGAAACCTTAGCCGGTAGTTAATTTATGTTTGAAAGGTTACTTTAGTTTTTTTTTTAATTTTCAATCCGCCAAATTCCACGAAGTCAAGTCTGATTAGCTTTCATACCATGATAAACTTACGATAGAAAGGATATAATTTGCGAATTTCTCTTAACGAAGTCGAATTTGATGTAATTATCCACGTGACGGAACGATTTGTGGCCATAAAACTTGGTTTGTTATTTTCTGTATGCCCAAGTTTCCCAGTTATGAAGGTAACAATCTTTAACCCCATCGTCCACCCCTTCCTTACATGAAAGCGATTTTTTTGCAATTACTGAGGAATCTGTTTATTTTCAATGATTTTATTTCTATAAATGTGAACCGATGGTTAATCTCAAATGATAAGTAATCGTGAATCAGATCCGCCACAATTGTCTCGAGGTCATATTGAAGCATGGCGTAATAGTGGAGCAGGGTGCTGGGTTCCGCGCTGTGATCTAACTTAGCGACAGGAAAGTCATCTGTCATTGTCTGCGCATTGAAACTACCGTGGGGTCGTTCCATTGTCTCTCTGTGTATTTTCGTTGATGGCTTGACTTCGTAGCGCGCTGATTTCTTTTTCTTTGTTGCGAAGTTTCGTGATGAATGCCTCTTCCAGTGTTGCGACTCGTTTTTACTAATAATTATGGTGATTAGCTTCCCGACCTTCGACTTTCATGCTCGTCTTGGTGCTTCACATGCGTCCATATGTAGATTTACGGTATAATATCAATGCAATTTTATCCTCTCATTAATCTGTTACTATCTATCGTTTCACGCGGAGAAGGTGGAAGTCATAAAAATTTTCTGAGGGTTTACGTCGTGGGATATTTCGGCTGGGGTTCATTTAGATTTGAACCCGGCCACTTCGATTAGGTTATAACTAAGAATATATCTCCCCAAAAATTTGGGGGGTTCAATTGCGTTGACCCCCCCCCCCCACGCGCTTGGTCCTGGCATGCTAATTGATTACCCATTCTTTATGTCAAATATTTATTTTAGATGTTGTGTATACTTTTTTGTACAACCTTGTCTAATACTTCGATATAATTCATAGAATGAATGTACCAAAAGCGATTTCAGGATTCAATATGTAGTAAATCAAGATGCAAAGATAATCTACGGAACTGAATCAACCGAACAGAACCATCAACCCCATCACGTGGCCTCAGATTTTGCCATTTAATCGTGGTCGTTTGCGCAAAGGCCGAAAATCCCACTTGTTCGTGTTTATTCTTGAGATGTCCTCTGGTTTTGTTCCATTGGCTTATTTTCGCCCAAAAAAGCCGGTAGTCTAGCCTTCCTGCTCGCACACCGAAGTCGTGCGAACGTCTCGGAAAATTTGGGGAAAAATACTCACCCCTGCTCTAAGCCCTATAGTTTTTTAATTGTAAATTATTTTTGCATTAATTTAGGTATTCAAAATTTACCCTGCATAATTTTATGTGCAGCAATCCAGTAATTATACATTTAGTAAGGGGTTTGCAAGATCTTTTTGGTTATTTCATGTAGATCCATCTTCATATTTACGGTAAGGTTTCTTTTGTATTCGTCCCATTAGCTTATTACCGGCCGAAAAGGCTTCTCACAGCTTTTTGTTAGTGGTAAATTATTCGTGCATTAATTTATTCAAAATTTACCCTTTATGATTTTACTTGCGGAGCGCCGCTAACGATGCATTTCCAAAGTGGTCCTCTAGTTCATTTTGGTGGGCTACCCCAGGTGTACTACATTTAGATTTAGACCCTCTTCTTCATAATTAAGCTAAGATTTCCTTTGGATTTATCCCGATGGCTTATTTCCGGCCGGAAAGACCGCTTCCCCGTGCGCAAATCGTGCTCGGATGCATCGATAAACACTCATCGATTTACCATCTCGCTCTCTGTGTGTGCACATATACAAATCTCCCGTCCATGTGCTTGTATTTGTGTATATACCTCCCATCTTCTCTCGACCTGATTCCCGTCTGCCCGGCAGCCTACCTCGCATCCACTGCCTCTCTTCGTGCCGCTACGGCCCTCCCTCCCTTGCCGTCATTCATCCTGTTGGGCGGTTGCTGCTGCGGCCCGGCATCCTCTCTCCACGTTTTTTTCTCTCACATAACACTCGATTTCCGCGGCGTGACCCACTTCTCTCGCCTGCTGCCCGCGCGCCGCATCCCTCATCAATCTTATTTGACAAAACTTCATCTCTTTCTCGCCCCGTGGAACCTTTAAATATAGGCATCAAGTCGCCCCAAAGTGTGAAGTGCTCTGAGGTATATATATTCTTTTTTGGCTCACACCTCTGAGGAACCCGAGTTCTGTTTTTTCCATTTGTCTTAAGTTTCTTTTATGTCCTATTTCCGCGTGTGTGTTGTCTTAAAGCCTTGCATCTTATGTACAATAGAGTGTTTATAATTGAACGCAATCGTAAACTAGACTTATTTACTTAGACTTACAAATATAGGGATATGGAAGTGCGTTTCCATCATTCCAAAAGCTGCCGTAAGACCTCTAAAATCAATTTTTGCTGTATATGGTGTATTGAAGTGCTCCAAAAGCCGTAACGTATAGTTATGCGTAAATATCCAAAAGCCTTAATACGTTTCGGATTTTGGAGCCCTTCATTATACCATTTATATTCTAGGACGTAGATTTCAGCCCCTCATATTCATCTATTTTTGCTGTTCAGAGAGAATTTTTATTGGCTTTTATTTTCAATGAATTTGGCTTTATACCCAATTCATTGATTGGTTTCAGCCAAGTTACCCCCAGTAAAGATATTGTGTGGGTGGTTTAATGCATTACTGAAAGTACCGGTCAAGCAAAGTTGATGCATCCTCTTCACCTTCCCTCATTCTTATTATGCTTGAATCCCATTCACGAAATCCTTCATGTCGCTTCACTTCCATATATTTGCAACCTCTACGCCCTGCGAGTCCATCATTCTAAAAAACTCGTAATACCTCTGAAATTGAATTTTGCTGTTCACTAAGAATTGTGATTGCCTAGATATCCATATCATTTATTGGTTTTAGCCAAATTACGCCAAGTTATCTATTTGTAAGGATGGTTTAATGCATATGTAAATATTGGTCAAGCAAAGGTGATACATCCCCTTCACCAGTGGCGTAACTAGGCATGTGCTTTGGGGGGTTCGGAAAGTTTTGAAAAATGACATTCCTGGAAATAAATTTTGTATTATTTTGGCACTTAAATTTTTTTTCATTCGCGGGAAATCATCGCAACAGGGGAAACATTAGTGTAATGTTTTTTTATTTCTCTGAGGCTTCGGTGGGGGATCTCTCCCCCTTAACCCCCCCATAGTTACGTCATTGCTCTTCACCTTCCCTAATTCGTACCGTGCTTGTGTCCCAATCATAAGATCCTCCCTGTCGCCTCAATTCCATATATTTTCAACCTTCACGCCTCGCGGAAGAACCCCTTTCGGTTCAGTCCGCCAAATTGGCTCCTCCCTATATGTAATGGTTCGCATTGACCCCCACTGTCTGTGTGGTCCCATCTCTCTTCGAGGAGATCATCATCGCCTCCGCAACCAATCTCTCTCACTCTTTCATCCCTCGGCCTTCGCCCCGAGCCATCGCTCAACGTTTCATAATGAGCTATAATTAAAACAGGCCCAGAGACCGGGGGACGGGATGAAAAATTGAGGGCCGCAGGGAAGTCCCTGCAGGCGCCGCGTCGTACCAATCATGGCCGCGGAGGGAGCGTTGAAACATTTCGCGCGATCCATCGCCGTCTCCCCCACGCGACGATCGAGACACAAGACATATCCGATATGAGCAAATCATGAGCAGTGATTGATTCGTCTCCAAGGAAAGGAGACGATGATTTTTTTCCCATCTTGCAAACGTGAAGCAGATTCAAGTTCGCTGAAAACCGTGTCAGAGGAAAGGGCGTTTTATAATTTTACTATCACGCCACCCGGCGTTGCTCTGTAAGGATAATTTGCCGGCCTCGGTGGCGGCGGGGTAAAGTCCTCGCCTGCCAAACATGAGGTCGCGGGTTCGAGTCCCGCCTGGGTAAGTTCCCCTTATCCAGGGCATGGTTGTTCGTGTACGTTTCATTGTTGAATTTGTTGAATACCCCGATTTAAAATGGCCTATGAGAGCTGTATTCGGAGGTTTGGGAATAAAATAAAAAAATAAAAATATCGTAATCAGAGGTGTGGGAAACTTGGATTTTGGAATTCATGGTCACAGAGCAGGATTTTTATGTTTTATCATTGAGCTTGTCAACACGTGTGCCTACCCGGCAGGATGTCCAACCGCAGAAGTTGTATGATGTGACGTAACAAACTCTAATGAGAAAACGACGCAAAGGACATAACCGAAAGAATCACTATATGGTTCGATGGCACGAGTTGCGCCCATTTACTAACTTTGGTAGAAATTCGTGCAGCCGTATGGAAAAGCATAGCGAGCAGACAAACAGACATCCTCTTTTATGTATATAGATTTATCACTGTACCACTGAAAACAGCAACTTTGGCCTTATATATTGTAATTTTTTTAAATTACACGAGCACGAACACCCATGCCCTGGATAGGGGCAACCTACCCAGGTGGGACTCGAATGTGGCAGGCAAGGACTTTACCCCGTCGCCACTGAGGCCGGGTAGCCAAACGAAGTGGGAATGGAGAAGACTAAATGGCCGGAGAGGAAAAGGAACCAGGATGTGCTAAACGTGGATGGCGAAAATAGGAAATTTCTAGATAAAATACTCCGACGAAAGGGGTGGATGGAGGGAGATGTAAACGGGAAGGGGATGTTTAAACACTGTTCAATGGGAAGAACGTTGATCGTTGGGGAAGGGGTTGAAACAGATAAGGATTTAATGACTGGATTATAGGGAATAGACCTGATTTTGATTTAAGAGTGAAGTTCAATTTGAAAGGGAGTCGGCACCTTGTTTATACGTAGAAGTCTCCGTGCTAACCCACCCAAACTGGCGGAATACCTTTAATAAAATCTATCAAGAGATATGATGGTCTGATGAAGTCAATCTTTAACTGGTAAGTGGGCGGAAAGACCAGTAAAGAAAGGCCTCGAATTAGTTATTTCGACCAGTAATAATGATTATGCAGGTTTGACCAATAATTAAGGTGTGTGGAATTATATACTGCCTTGTTCTCGTGCAATGAGCTTCCCTCTCCTATGTCAACCAATGGCTGCAATTTTTCCTCCTTCCGAGACGATAGAAAAGACTTGAAAGCCATTTCCGGCGGAAGTGGCGCCGCTGAATCCGTTGCAACGCTTCTGAACCCGCGTGCATATTTAAGAGCTTCGTGTAACGAGGTGTTTAGACTAATCGCCTATGAACGTGTACGCATTAAAAAAATATATGAACTAGTGTTTTACCAACGAATCCATCGTCAACAAAGTTTAATATTTTTGGATGCTAGGGTACAAAAGTCTCTAAAAGTAGGTAAAATAATGATACTCTACTGAACCATTGCCGGCCTAGGCAGCGCACAGTGGGCTGAAAACTAAAAAAAACTGGCCAAAACCTCAAAAACGATTATTTCGACCGAGGAAGTTAAAAGTTCGCATAAATATTCTCAAATAAATTGTGCGAAATTTTACCGATGTATTATTTCCTGTGCGCTCGCGTTAGGTATATATGGGGTGGAAGTTGAGCGAAAGTGAACAACGAACACCCTCGATTTTTTCTGAAAATTGCCAACTTTATCCTCTTCCAGCGGTTTCATGAATAGCTTTATTGACAAAGCTATTATCCCAAAACATGGGGGCGGTAGGGTAATGTCCTTGCTGCCAAACCGAAGGTCGTGGGTTCGAGTTCCGCCAGAATAGGTAGCCCTTATCCAAGACTTGGGTATTTGTGACTGTCCATTGTTGTTTCTGAATGTGAAATCACGCTTTGCGCTTGTTCGGGGTGATAAATAAAAAATTATAAGTAAAATTAATCTGGATATTCCGCCAACGACGCTACCGTCCGATGGGAAATTCCAACGTTGGCACTAAACTACTCGAAGCTGGGGCCAAATGCATCCTGCGAACGCAAATAGGTTCTCGAAATATGAAAAGCATGATGGGTCAGACGACTGTGCCGCCGTGGAGCATTTGACATGCGTCTAATTAGTGGATATGAGCGGTAAATCCGTGTTGCAACCCCAGAGCGTGAGCCAACCTCCCTGCCTGCATCAGAGAAATGGTCTTGTCCAACGGGGATTTAGGAGTCTCCGAAAATACTCGCATTCATTCTTGTAATGGAAAGGAAACAGATTGAAAGGAAAATGTTTTATGTGCTTAAGAAGCATTTACGATGTTTGCAACTAGTGTTATGTCGGTCTCGGTGGCGGCGAGGATAAGTCCTCGCCTACCATATCGAAGGTCGCGGGTTCGAGTCCCGCCTGGATAGGTTGCCTCTTCCAGGACATAGGTATGTGTGATCGTCTGTTACTGTTGATTGTTTAAACTCCCGATTTAAAGGCCACATTGTGCTGTTTTCGGGGTAATTGAGATGTATAATTAAATAAATAAACTATTTTATCGTAAATATTATGAAGTGGAGTTGTGCTAATCTTATTTTTTTCTCACTCAAGAGCATTTATTTATTTATTGAAGTATTCTGCTGATTACGGTAGGTTTCCATGGAGTACTAAAGAAGTAATCTGGGATCCTCCCTTTCCTTCCAGCTCTGCCTTCTTCGATTCACTGCAAGGCCTACTCCCTTTCAATCTATCTAAAAATCCTATTCTATTGCTTCCCCTTCCTCGTTTACCAAACTTTCTACCCTCTAACACCGTTTTCAACATCCCCTCCCCGCTAAGTAGGTACTCCTCCCATCCATACCTTCTGTCTCCTCCGTATCTCATCTAAAAGCTGCCTCTCGTCACTCACCATATCCAGCACTTCGTCGTTCCTCCTCCTCTGTGTCCTTCTCACCTTATCCATTCTTCTCTATATCCACATCTCGAATGCCTCCATTCTTCTTTCGTCCTCCTTCATTAGCTTCCACGTTTCCGCACCGTAGAGAGCTACACTCCAGATCAAACCATTCACTAACTTTTTCTTTCAACTCTTGCAAAACGATCCTCTCAGAAGTTCCTTCCTGTTCATGAACGCCTCCTTTGCTAGTGCAATTCTCTTCCCGATGCCCTTACTGCTCGATCCCTTTTCCTCCAACGTGTTGCCTAAATAGTTCAGCTGCTCTGCCTGTTCAGCATTTAGGTTAGTTTTCCTCTCTAATTGTTTTCTTACTCGACGGCGGAATAAAAAAAGACTTGATGAGTATAGTCCTGGGACTAACCAAGATGTAGAGCACAACGAAGCAAATTGAATGGCACTTCTTTTTACATCGTTCTTAACTTCATAACTTTTCACTCAACAAAACACCATTATTCATCAAACTCAGAATTATTTTAACAGGGTACTTTGCGGTTGGGGAAAGAATTTGAATAGGAGGGTGGGATGACTAGGCGGCAAAGGGTTATAGCAAATGAAAGTCAGAAGACTAGCGCACACGTTAATGTGATACAGCGCTCATTTGGGGAAATCTCTGTTTAAGACAAAATGGTGCTGGTGAATGGAATTCACCTAAAAAAGTCATTGGGCGAAGTAGTACTCCACCTGTATAGTCGAAATTGAAGGCAGCTAGACTTGAACTTCCTATTTATCTGTATATCGATGTCAAATGAACCGCTAACAGCCCTGCATCAAACAGGTGACATTCTACGCCGTCAAGCGCACGGTTGCAAGGTAATGTACACTAAAGATGAAGTTCGCTGCCAAAAAAATATTTGGCTTATCCCCAGCAGGATTTGAAATACCTGTCTTATACCTGTATTTACTCGTCGAGTTAAAATATTAAATTAAATGTTTGAATCCTTTTTGTAAATATAATGGCTTAGGACAGTGGTGGACTTATGGGGGGGGGTTAAGTGGGCTACCCCCCCCCCTTGGGTATCCAATTTACACTAGATAGAATGGTGATTTTTTTCCGATCCCCACTACTCCTGGAATTTTAACCCCCACCTAGCAAAATGAATGTTTTCCCATGTCCCTATCCTGGATCCGCCGCTGGCTTATGACTGTTTTATTAAAGAATTCATTTCGTCCTCCCAGCAATATATGGAAATATTTAAAATAAAAATATTTTGGATCCGGGTTAAGCCAATTTTTTTCATGGCGAACTTCATCCTTGGTGTATTTGAACCAATAATTTTGGTTCCCAACTTGGGCGACTTGATTCACACGTTTTATATGGTGGTGAATGCAGTGTTATAAAGGCTTGTTTTTTATTGCGAGATAGGTGGAAGGATATTCCGATGTAAACGCGTGGATATTCGTCATACCAGCCCATTCCAGCAATTCTTTCGCTCACCCACTACCTTCGTTTTCTAAAGGGTTATTTTGCCGTGTCAGCGTGCCACCGTTTGAGCGTCTCTTACTTTTGAGTTGGCACCGGGCCCGTTGAAAAGGCCTCTCACCCCGTTTGTTTTTTAGGCCGGCGGCGCCCCGGCAAGTGAATAAAACGCTCCGGGGCATGAGCTTATGGAAGTAGGGCAGTCACGACGAGGGTAATGTCGATAAAGTTTCCTGGGGCCATTTCCCCTTTCCCAATTTTCTGTTCTGTCTTTAGAACGTATAGATAGATAAATTTTGGCTGCGTCTGTGTTCTATTTTAATTCTATTATATTTTTGAAAAAGTTATTTTTTACCGTCCGTCTAATAATTCACATTGTAAAACAATCCTTTTTGCTCCAAATAAATTGCTTATAACTCATCCGTGCGCATCATTTCTCTTTTTTTACCTGGTCTTCCTCTCTTTTGAACCTAGGAGTTGATAAATTAGGCAGAGCCAATGATTACGTGTTTAAATGTATTATATTAAAAGAAACGTATCCATTGCTCCCCGCACGTTAGAAATAAATAGCTGATTACGTTTTCGTTTTCTTCTTCTTACGCGTTCGTTTGGGTCTTTCTCTCTTGGAAAGGTATTAGTTCGTAAGTTTAAGCAGAACCTATGCATGCTATTCGTATTTTCTGTTATTCAAAATTAACATTTTATTAGCCTTAGATTCACTTCGCTGTACTTGGTGTACATTTTTATTAGTTCTTCTACCTGTTTTGGTCGTATGAGTTCAAGAATTAAGTAAATTAAATGTATGATTCCAGTGTAACGTAGCCTGCGAAAGACTTTTACTGAAAAATTCATGTCATCCTCCCTGCAATATATCGAAACATGATTAGAAAAAAAGCGCATTTTAAAAAAAGTGGAATAGTTATAAGATTTTTATTATGATATTCAATACAGAAATTTTGGTAATCGAAAAAATAAAAATTTTACCGTAAATATAATTAATTTTACTGTTGTTAAAATGTTTACTTCTTAGAAAATAAATTACGGAATAAGAGAAGTAACAGGGCATCCTAAACCCGCCTTTGACCACTCTTCTGATCTTTATATTGTAGTTTGGAAGAATGCTTTATCTTTTGTTATTAGTCTACTCTGGCATCATAGCGAGAACGCTACGAGGTAGTCCGTTCCTATTGGTATGTATTCTAGCCCTCCATCATATGGGTTCAAAAAAAAGGTGGCTGCGTTCATTGTCAATAATTGTGCCTGTAAAAATATAAGTAAAAATAATTAGCTCTTCAGTCGCCCTTCTAAGAAGATACTTTTGATTTTATGTAGTGTATGTTCGTTTTTTTTTCTAATTCATATCCAAATTAATCTGATTCAATCGAATCCATAGATTCCAATGGATTTGGCCAAATTTTCCCCTACTTTTATTTCAAAATATTTGATGCGATGTGAAGCATGCATTCAAGATGCATGTTTACTTGCGATCCGTACATAGCTATTTAAATATAACTTAAAATATAAAAAAATCGGTCTGCAAGGTTTTCATCATTTCCAGCATGGTCGAACTGTCCCAAATGCCTCACTTCATTTGCATTGTGGCTGTACTTGGTTCTAAGGTGTCCGTATTTGAGGCTGAAATTATGCAAAGGAATGCCATTTCATTTCAGTGAAAATAAGAGACAAGGCCTTTGCAGTGTCGAATTTTTATTCATAATTCCCTTTTTCTTATCGTCTTCTTCACATGCACTTATTGGGAGTGTGATGGTGATAAAAGGTTTTGTTGCTTTTTTTTCTTTCGTGCTTTGCCTGTGTACCGCCTCATCATCTCTGTGATTCCAGCTGCCTTAACTCTTTTATTTTCTCTCTAATTGTTTATTCGCTTCTGTGAATTTCTCAGTTTATCTTTATTTTACCGCCGACAACGCTTTAATGCGGGGACACTACCCGTGAATCCCGGAGTATTTCTCGCGTTGCGTGCCTAGTGTGCATAACGCCTTCCGCCTTTTTGGATCTCAAAAAGAAAGAGACATGAAGTCGCTGGGACTGGAACGTTTTCATTTGTTTTTTCTATTTTATTTTTGTTCGTGGGCGCCCGGCAACTGTGCCCCGGTCGTGATTCGTTCCACTCCCTTCCACCAGCCAGCGCTGGAAAAGCTTTGCTTCCATCTTCTCCTTTCCGCACTCGTTAGCCCAACTTCCTTCTTAATGGTTCTGCTTGCCTTAATTCTTTTTTACCCCCTCCTCCTCTACACCGTTCGACCGTCTTGTCTTCGCAGTGCTCTTAGGCCAACGTGCACGTGCAATCCATCGACGGATGAACACTAACTCGCACGAAGTATTTCAGGATTTTACTCTAAAGTAATGAAGAAGTGACATGAAATGAGCTTCGAAAATTGTTTTAATGTGGCCGTAAAAGCGCAATTATATCTTTAGTAAATTTTTATATCTTATAATGACTAATTGTGATATTTTTAGCCTAGAATTTGAAGAATAAAATGAGATTTATATCTCCTGCAGGCTCTTGTTATTTTTGAAGTTTTCAAGGGTATAAAAAGATTTCCGGTGAAATTTCACTATGCAGTATTTTCTGTAATTGCTGTGGTATTTGTGAATATGGTATACGTGGTATTTTTTTCGGTTTCCCATAACTACATATAATTAGTGTATAGCATGAAGAAGATACCTCTGATAGTGAATGCCTACATTGCATACAAAAGTAGTAGGTAAATTTCTTCATGCAGGCGTTGGCCATTTTAAGGAAATTATGGCAATTTTGTTTTACCAAATGCGTATGATTACTCTGTCTTAAGGGTTTGGGGGAATGCCCGTACCGATTACCCTTGAAGTGGAACCCCTCTATCGTATGAGATGTATAACTACCTTTTACTAAAATTAAACATGAGGGGCTACTTCTCATCCGTACCGGTATGTGAATCAAACCCCATATTTATTTCATTGTCTATTGTGATGTTGATTGAGAAATAGAAAGACTCGTTAATATAATATCGTTAATAAAATAAAAAGGCTGTTTTCAATCCCTCGCCTAATTTTAGAGCTATTCGCCGAGAAAAATTGGCGGTCTTAACCCATACGCAAATAAGTGGATTACGTCACAAACGCATTCCGAGAAATTAACCCCTGCTCAGCCACTTATTGGCCCTGTGCATAGTCCTCGCGTGGTTCGTTTTTTTGCGCATTTTTGTGAGCGAGTCCTTACCTCAATGAAAAGTTAACCCTAACGAGTAAATGAACCAGAACGCTAATGACATCACCAACTCGTGAAAAAAGGGCGGCTCCTTTCGTTTCATTTCAGTTTTCGTGAGACAGAATGGTCGAGGAAGATTTTTCATTCTTTACTTACCTTTATCCTATCTTATTCGTGACTAACAACCGAATCCTTTCAGTAATAAACAAGGATTTTGGGGCGGAGTTAACGACCCAGTTGTCCGTTGAGGCAACGTAGCCGAGGCTGCGCCTCGTATGCATATATATTATCATTTCAATTTTTGCAAAAAATAGAGCGAAAGTCTTGAGAAGCTGGCGTCTTATCTTTGATGCCTTACGAGTTGCAAAACGAGTAAAGCCCTGAAGCACTCCCTTCACAATGCATATATCGGAAAGCGTGCGCATCTGCCCACCACTCCAGGGATTCTTTCCAGCTAGCATCGAGTTGGGATTTCCCCGTCTGCATCGAGTCCTTCCGGGTGGGTAACTCAACAATCTTCCTCTTGGGACACCCCTCCCACGCTAAAGAGGCGAATTATTCATGAGGCAGGCAGGAAATCGTGCGAATTATCGATTGTCCCGCGTGTATCGACTTTAAGCCTCGATGGTGCCGTAACGATTCATTTCTTCTCGCTTTATGCTCGAATTTTGTTTTTAGTTAGTTTAAAGAGTACTGCACTGTTTATCCATGATGAGAGAATGCTAACGGGTCATAGGATGTTGGATGAACGGACAGTAGGGCCGTCATTCTATTCTAGCGAAGCCTTAGAATGCACGTATATATATATAATTAATATTCTTATATCAGAAATTCCCGTAAAAAGATGTTATAGCCACGAATTTTGATATTTTTTGATATTTTCAAAGGCTAATGCGGATAATGCAGTGAGATAAACGCGTTTGATCATTGAGAAATAAAATTTAATGTCGTGAGGAAATTTTGATAAAATAATTTTGCTGAAGAGGTGATCGTTTTCAGTGTATTGTGATTGGTTGGTTATTAAAAAATTGTTATTTTTAGTCTTTGATAATTTGGTAAATTTGAAATTCTTGGTTGAAATACTTACAATGAACGGTGTAAATTTTGTCTCTCTCACTCGAGTAATAAAATAAAAATATCCTTTGCCAATAAAAATATACCTTGACGTTGGCAAGCTTTGAGCCAGTCATATGAATAAGGAAACAGAATTTTCATCCTTGAAGCAAGCACTTAAAAAAGTAACAACACCTACACGATCTATTTCCTCGATGTATCAACTTCGATGGCAGTGGTCACATGAAAAAAAACGTGCTCGTAATTTGGGCAGAACCTTGAAAGCGGAAAAACATAGCCATATCTTGATTCGGGTAGAAGGAGGATAGACACAATAGTATGAAATCGTTCATGACTTGGTGAATATGCGATCTATGCAAGATAAAATATAAACAACGAGTCGATATTTCCACACTCTAATATAAAACTGCACTTCCGACCATAGTTTCGACTTTCTATGTAATATTCAAGGAAAATGACAAAGCATGTCGATTTTTTCCCTTGATAATGGCATTGAATGTCGAAACCATGGTCGGTAGTGGAGTTATATATTCAGGTGTGGAAAAATGTACGAAAAAATTTATCACCGTGGCTAGTCCCGGTATTCTTAAATTAAGGTGTGGAAATTACCAATTAGTTTAAATATAAGTCATGGACAGACTCGATAGATTCATTTTTCAGCCATAGTATCACCGCACTGGCTCTGTCCTAAGAACATTCCATTCACATTCCACGAAAGGAAAGGGTTGCGTCGTCTTTCGAATCGTTGTTCGTTCGTTTTTGTCGTGATCGGCTCCCTTTAATTTATTTAAGACTAGCAGAGCGGCATGCAGAGCAGGAAGGACCTCCCGTCGTGCTCGCGGGAAGCTTTTTCCTTGAGGAAGGACTGCAGTGGGTCCATCGATCGCCGACGCCGACTCCCATCCTCCCCCACTGGGCCTCGCCCTCCCTCGTGGGCGGGGAGAGGCGCAGCTCCGCACAGAGACCCCCGTACCGTTCGAGCCTTAACATTAATTCGTTCTCCCTAACCGTCCCTGCGAACTATTTCGACCACGCCCCCCCACAGCACAACTTTAGCACACCCCCCCACTCTCCGTTCGCATCCACCCCAAACCGAGGCACGGGGGTAGTAGTAGTAGAGTGTTTATCGCCGTAGCTTGAGTCAGAATAGGAGTTCTTTGGAGTGATACCGGATCTCTCGTCGTTTTGTGAATGAAATATTCCCTCAGGAAAAGTGATTAGCAACGACAACGATGCGTTGGGAAACCGCCGATGTGCGAATTCTTGTATGGATCAATCATATTGATTTTCCATTTTTTTTCCTGTTACAGCGTGTTTCAATTATTGCCATTACAGAAGTTTCGACAGCGTTCCTCCTGACATTTTCTGGTCGAAGTGACTGCTGTCAATGGCACCACTGGACTGGTGTAATCGGAAAAAATGGAAAATCCGCTGAAAACCTGAGGAGTAATATCAGAATCCATATTTTTGAATATACTTATTCGTTTGGTTGAAAAGAAAGGTAATACGATATTTTTTCAATATTACTGTTTGACCGTTGCTGATTTAAAAAAATTCTATTGCCTCTTTCATTGATAAATTAGTAATTATTGTGTAGTAAATGATGGATTAAAAGGAATAAAATAAAATAAAATCGTCAAGTCGAAAGTCAAATTTTTTGGGTTGTATTTGACCTTTAGCGTGCTTATTCTCCCATGCAAAACAGCATAGAGGTGACATGCGGGTTATTATATCGATCAAAAGTCGGGGGCAAGAATAAACCGTACACAGGGGTATGACCTTTGGCACGAATTTGGTTCCTTAATGGAAAGTGAGAAACTAAAAATCGTGGGGCAATCCATGTAGTGAGTGCTCTCATGTAGACGTGATTCTTTCTGATCCTTCCTTTATTCACCCAACCGCTTTTATTTCCGCAGAAATCACCCTCGTAAATATATCTCGAATGGGCCAAATTCACACGCCTGTGACTTATTGTTAGTGTAAGGTGAGCTCTCCCGTCAACGACCGTAATCAACCTTCGGATTGAATCACTGTATGAGTAAGAAGTCTACCAAATCAGGGATTAGAGGGTACTTATTAGATAGAGACTATTCAATTCTTACTTAAAATTTGGAGATGTTGGCCTTAGTAAGTTCGCGAAGTGATTTTGTTCAAATGAATTTTTTCTTCTTTTACAGTCTATAATTATTGTTATACCATTGTATTATAAATAAATTGTTGCGTTAACAGGCATGTTTTTTTCTCATGGCTGATAAACCGAGTGTAACGAAAGATTTAATGCTTTTCCGGATCGCCACCGGGTTAGGAACTGCATTACTGACAAGGTTTTGATGTCCGACTCGGCCATCGTCCTCTAGGATATTGAGTGTCGTGTGAAAATTTTGCAGTTTATAGTCAGTGTGACGGAGTGACTGTTTATAAGCAAGGGAAAATTCTCGCTCGACGCTCATAGCCCTGAGGACTTCGGCCGAGTCGGATATCGAAACGTTAGCAGTAATAAAGTTCCTGACCCGGTGGCGATCCCGAGAACTCTTCACGGAAACCGAGTGTAGCTCGGCCGATGCGTTGCTCTACTTCCCCCGTCGTAGCCAGCGGCCAGCCACCGAGTGGGATTCGAGCCAAAATCATTCCGCCCCTGTATTCTTTCCCTTTCTCCACCCCCTAATCCTCTCCCTCCTACAACCCCCGCTCCCCCAGCGGTCCCTCCCCTCCTCCCGGACCGTGCCTAGGCGTCTCGGATTGTCCGAGGCGTCTTTGTATCCACAGGGGTCAGACGCCTACCGAGGAGATCGAGTGTGAATCACTCGTTAAGTTCTGTCGCCATTTTCAAGGAACCGAATAAGGCTCGTTTTTAATTAGGGTGAAAAGCGATAGTAGTCCCCTTAAGAATTGCGTTGCATTCCATCCCTTAGAAAATTGATTTATGCTCGTATAAAATCGTTTCCGGCTTAATTTTGTGGAATGATGATATATCCATGATTAAAGCACAAATGGTAATAACCACACTATTTTATTATCACTTAACCGACCATGGTTTCGACACTTTGTGTCATTTTCAATCTATGATTTATGCTACCACATTTTAATCGTTTTTTTTCGAAAATGTCCAAAGCGTGGCGATGATTGCATAGACTATTTATTAAAAATATTTGCAGTATAGTACTTTCAATCGCGATGAAGAGCATTTAAAAATGTATGTACGAATCACGAATGTATGTAAATGTATCACGAATATAAATTTCGGTTAACAGTCCTTATTATAGCCTATTTCCGCGTGAAATTCAAGATGGGATAAGATAAGGTGTAACTAGCGCTTTTTACCGACATTTATGCTGGTGATGAGATAATCTTTCAAATAAAACAATTTTCAATGATATTCCGCACGATAACAAAAAGGTTTTTTGCAAATATTGAGGATATTGGATCTATTTGCGTTCCTCGCAGCGCTGCAGAGAATTTTGAACTCCGATTGTAATGCGAACAAATTGACGACGAAAATAAAGCTTTTTACGGGACGGACTGGAGCCCCTCATGTATGCAGTCACCTTACTTAGAGTACTGACCGCAAGCAAAAGACTGCCAGGGAGCGATACGAATTATGCTCGCACCCGCAATGTAATATCCATGTGCGTGCAACACGATGACCCGTTCCTGCGAGAATGAATTCCTACGACAGCCCTCCACAACAACACATGCTATATTTACGAATAAAAATGAGCGATGTGACCCCGTGACAGGCATTGAGTTTGTGCGGTGTAAGTTTACTCGTAGGGTCGCTGTTGCGGAATCCTGTTGATCGATGGGGTAACGTGGGTGGGGAGTGTGGGGGGTTGGTTAATTCCCGTTAGCGCGTCTTTATGCCCGCAGTGAGTGTGGCCGCCGCCGTGCCGCAGCGTGAGTGAAGAGGTAATTGACACCTCTGACTGACAACGTGTGCGTTGGCGGGTAATTAGGTCAGCATGGGTAGGAAGCCGTGCAAGTGCACTCTCTCCGTCGAAGGCATTTGCCGCCAAAAGGGACCTTATTTAATTTCGCTTTCCAAAGGGTTTTTGCGCAGGTGCATGATACTGAAAACTACCCTCTTCGTTCGAGCTGCTCGGCATTTTTTTTGTATTCGGGACTTCTCCTCTTTCCATGCCGTCTTTCTGTTGGCTTGTTGTCGCCTTAACTCTGTGAAACATCGAAATTTTCGTTCCACGAATATGACGGAATAGTGAAGGATAAATATCAGTGGACGAAAGTAAATATATGGTTGGAAGAAAATTACTTTGCTTTTCTACAAAACACACACTTTATTGCCGACTAGTTTCGGTACACTGTACCATTTGCAAGACTAGTCTTCTAACCATATAATGGAATTCTACAAAGTAAAGGCCTCAACAATTCAGTGCGACAGTAAATATGTCCGAAGACAGGAATTCCATATGTTAATTTAAGTTGGAGGGAAAAATACATCGGAGACTGGTTCTTCGTTGGTCTTAGGCAAACGTAAACAGTTCTCGGGTTTCCATCCGAGTTAGTTCCTCCATCTCCATCCTTGCCTACGTTTCGACGAATGCCTTATTCATCGCCATCGGAGCCGTCGATGCCGGTTCTCGAGTGGCTAGGTTTATGCAGAGTCTCTCTCAGACAGGGATGGCAAGTGAAACGAAACGAAAATGTTTCATTTAGAACCGGAGGGAAACGGAAATACGAGGTCTGGGTTTAGTTTCGTTCCCGCACGAAATTAAAATCACCAAGGAGTTTAGTTTCGACCTGGGACGAAACTGTACTCCCGTGCACCTGACGAAATTAATCGAAATTCCGCTGCTCATAGTTAAGTTTCGATCCCAGAAGTTGAGTGATGGGGGATGAGAGGGAATAGTTTGGACTAGTTTCAAGACAGAATACAGAGAAGTTAAAAATGGAATGGCCAGTTTGCGTTCACCGTTCTCCTGTTAGTGGTAAAAATAATAGCACCCCATGCATCTAATGGCGGTTGACGGAACCTCTACTTCATTCAACCATACTTCGTACTCTCGTGTGTAGGTCTCTCTCGTACTCGTACACACTCGGTGTGTGGGTTGGAAATAAACTGTTAGAAGGTGGAGCAAGTGATCCCTCTTGTGCGAAACAAAATCTGTTTCGTTTCGTACCGGAGGTTTGTTTAGTTTCGACCCGAAGTAGTTTTGACACCGATTTCGTGTCGACCTTGAGTTTAGATCCCCGGCTATAAATGCATTTCTTTTTGTTCCTACATTTTGATCCCGGGAACGGAACTATTGAAATTTTACTGGTTTTGACTTTCGTTTAGTTTCTGTTGCCATCCCTGCTGTCAGGTGAGGTCGGTTCCTATTGGTGGATGCAAACAGTATTAGAGTTTAGAATGTTGGGTAAACGAGGGAGAAGAAGGAAGAAATTAACATTTTTATGTGGAATGAAAGGTAGTAGGGCTTATTTGGAATTGAAGATAAGTAATTGAAGGGAGGGGAGGCTGCCAGAATGCTTCTTAAGCACTCCATGGAAAACGACCTTAGTCGGTAGAATACTTTATTAATCGTTCTCGTTAATCTCGTAGAAGTTTTACCAATGTATTAATGACTGGAATACAAATATATATTTAATTCATCACTTCGATCGTCGTTTGTAGGTCTCCTGCGTTGAGATTGGAGAAGGAAAACGTGACACTTTATTATTACTCGCATGAGTTAGCCGAATTGGAAGGGCTCCTGCTGGTGTGAATTACGCATATCGATTCTAATTTTTAGTATTAGCAGCTTCGAATTATCGCCGGCCTTCAGAATCTTCTGCCAGTCGCGTGACATTCACCATCGGTTTGAGTCGATAGTTAGCATCCGGGAAGGTAGACATCGGCTTAACTCTTTCCGCCGTTGTTGTTGGAAAAAGGGATTGGTTTTCCATCCCTCCAGCCATCGCGGAAAAAGGTCGCGTGGAAAGGTAATTTTTCCGCCATCATTGGAGCGATCGCCGAAGCTTTCCCTCGAAAGGGATGGAAAAAATTATCAAGTGGTCCAGGCTTCATGAACGAGCCCGAAGAGATACTGTTGGGGACTATAGGAATGTAGCCACGAATACCGTGCCACGGTTTTATGTCGGCTTCCATGTGATCACATCTTAACCGTCGAGTTACTTTTAATGATATCAGCGTCTCTTTATATCCTCTCCTCCCTTTACTTCGGCGCCAGCCCTTTTCCCATCACCACTTGACCCCAACCGCTTTTATGCTCTCAATCCTTGGAGTGGTCTCTGTGACTCAAAATGCGGGATCACTACTCAAGTTAGCTGACCCGCAATTAAATCACCGCGGGGAATGAGTCTTTGATTGGCTGCCTACTCTCTCCCCCGCTTATCTTTTGCGACCCTCGCGACGTTTGTTACGAGGGGCCAGTGCGATTTTTTTATGTGGCCGAGCGCAATTGGGAGGAGTGCTTTGAAATTGGGTGGGAAGGATGAGAGGGAGGGGCAGTTGTGCGGGATATCTCCCCATGAAAAAAAAAGACTTCCATTGCAATCGCTTGAAAGCTCAAGCGAACTTGCTCTCGTCCATTGGCAGGAAAATTATGGATGCGCGGTGATGCCATATCTCCACTTCACTGCCTTTTCTCTGGGGTAAAGTTATCGAGGGTAAACTATGCTGGCTGGAGTAAAAATGTGTCACGAAAATTTAATTTAAAAATTTAAAATTTAACTTAATTTAATTAATTAAATTTTAAATTTAATCTGTATAGCTGATGCAATTAGGAAGCAAAATTGCTAATGATGTTCACCTCGAAAACACACAGTTTTTATTCGTGCGTAGGTTTCCGCGGCGTTGTTCACGATGACTGCTAATTTTCGGGTTCTCCAGCCGCGTCTGTCGTTTATGGTTGACAACAGTTTCGATAAACGACAGACGCGGCTGGTGAACCCGAAAATTAGCAGTCAACACCGTTTTTATGCCACAGAAACTTTGAGCCAAGCGCTTTACTGGCCGCGAGTTCGCCCTATTGCCAGTTGCTCTGGACAGTTAATGACTTCGATTGCTTTTCCCAAGGGGAGTGCATAGAGGAGCCCAATTCCATCCCACAGAAGGCTGATTTCTGTTGCCACTTCGGTCACATTTTAATCTGTTTTCAGTAATGTCCACCGTGCGGTTATGAGTGCAATGCGATCCGCTTTAAAAAAAAATATTTTGCAGTGCAATTTTTGTCATTGATAGGAATAGCATTGAAAGGTAATGAATCTGATAGATCACATCATCATATCGATGGCTAAGTTTTAACATCATGTATCTCAAATTCGGCCGGTTTTAGGCAGGTATCTTAAACAAAGTGTAATAACATTTGAAAAATAAACTACAAGCAAAAACAACTCTTTGTTTGTAAATGAATGCTTCTTTTTCAGTTTTATGAACTTTTGGTTTTTAATTTCAGTGTACAAGTAAAAAATTAATCGTTTTTTTGCTCTCCTGAAAAATTGCTATTTTTGAGATACGTGTTGTTAGAACTTGGCCATTGATATGTATACATTTTGGTCAATACCCATAATTATACCTTATATCCCCGTGAAACTCGGGTCAATTTGTCCGTCGGCGACTTTAGAACGCGTGGTGGGTCAGGTCATTACGACTACCACTACAGAAGTCACTACTTCGACCTGGATGGATATCCAATAATTTTATCTGCTCACCATTTACCGTAGAGGCCTGAAATTATTGAACTATATTATCATCTTCTGCTTTTTATTGCCCGCTACTTCCCTTCGTTGACATCTGTATGCATCTTGTGTCTTTCAAAACCCTTCTTCCCCACGAAATATAGCAATGCCTCTACATATAAAACTTCCATTCAAATACATATATTGAATCAATTTAGTATTGAATTATTATGAATAATAGCTTCGATTGGAAAACACTCCCGCCTTAATTCCTCATGTTTGACCCTGATCCGACCATGGTGTATCGCTGAAATGATGACGAGTATTCTTTTTTAAGATATTCTATTGTTGAAGTTTGCACCCATGCCATATAGGTGGGAGGCACAAAGTGCCATTGAGTGCTCTATTGGGAGTTATTGAAAATCATTGCGACAATGCGGTTCTAGAGGTTATTGGAACTCGAAAGACTTCTACTATGACAAGGTTCTATCCCAAAGGAAAGGGTTTACAGTAAGGAGCTTGACAAAGACTATTTTGTCATACTTCTTCGCATTTCGTAATTTTCTTTCTCAACCAGTGACGTTAATTCAGTTTTGAACTCAATAGTGGCTCGGAATACCCGTTGCCTAAAGTATTTTATTGGGAAAACGTTAGGGTCTTCAATGAAATCGAAAGTAAGAGCTCAAATGTAGACTTGAAATGCTTTTTAAAGATTTTTAACCCATAAGACAACTGGTAACATCCTTTTTTTGCTCTCAAAAAATCCAAAGCGAATCACTTATCGCGAAATTTGTTTGTGAGAAAAATACAGTGTTCGTTAATTTTGGGGTAAAAATGCTACCCGATTGCCACCCATAAAGTGTTTCTGTGCTCTCATTACCTATGAGAAGAATAAGATTAAAAACGAATTGATTTTGCCGCAATTTATGTTGAATATTCTCTTTCTGACAAACTATATTTTATTGATTTTGTGTTTCTTGTTTCTTCTAGGTAAGTGTCTCTGATGGCGGGTATGCTGATTTGAATGTGTTAGAAATATTGTTAAGAGACTTTTAGGTAGGTGCCTTTTCAATTGATATCAGCGGTGAGTTGCATAAAATGCAATATTCATCGCGTTCCTTGTGAGGCCGAGTGCCATTTTTATTCTGTCGAGAATAATACGCGGGTATATACCGAGTGCGATGATAATCTATTGTCATCAGTTTCCGGATATATGCAGATATAGTTTGAGTGTGGTTTTCACGAGAAAGCTTCAGGATGGCTCGCATCACGTGTTAGAAATTTACCTTATACTTAATTAAATATTGTTATTATGTGTGTCTGTGCAGCGTAAGTTTTAAGGTTTTTTTAACAACCCTGGTTTCGACAAACTATGCTACTACCGAAGTCCTTATGCATAGCTAATTTATAAAAATTAGTTTTTCCTTGATAATGACATAGTTTATAGGAACCTAGGTCAGTCCCTAGGTCAGTTCCAAATCAATGGAACGCACAAAAAATCATCTGAGGTTATGTAACCTGGCACCTGGGGTGGCCACTCTTCTGGAAAACCTGGGAATTTAGGTAATATAAGGAATTCCTCTGTACTTGGAATGTCGGGGAAAATAGAAAAGTGAAAAAATCCTATTTTCTATGGAAGACAAATGGTGGCTTTTACTCAACCCTTTATGCATTGATATCCTCGTATTTCGCGCATCTTTGCTGACGGGACTTGCTACTCCCATTTCATTCATTTCAGATTCCATTCAGTTTAAATTTCTACTCGATTTATTTAACTATTATTTCTGCACTAAACGGCGTTTTCATCTCCCTTTAAGATGAATATTCCCGTAATTGCATTTTATCGGATAGTCTTCGGCAATACGCAGACTCAAATGAACGTGAAGATGATCTATCAAAGCGCTCGCACCAAATACCCAATAAATCACAGTGTTTGTGTGCGGAGCCGTGACAGTTTTACCCTGGATCAAATAGTCTGTAAATTTGGGAAAATAGTCTGGAGATTTTGTAAATGTCTTTCATCTTTATTTCATCATCATCACTGGTCTACAATCCTAAGATTGATTTGACGCAAGTCTCCTCAATTCCCCTAACAGCCAATCTTTTCACACCAACTTATTTCTTCTGCTTCACTTCCTTATTTACCTGCTCCATATATTTTACTCGAAGTCTTCCTTTTCCATCCTGGACATTCACTTGTCCCTCGGCAATTATCTTCATCAGGTCGTGTCTCAAGATAGGGCCTATAAGGTTGTTTACTCATCTTATTATCAATGTTTTGTTTGGGCTTCTCTTCTCTCCCACCAAGGGCGTACCCAGGATGAAAACTAATGGCGGGCAAGCCGTGGTTGTTCAAGTTGTAGGTAAGATTTAAGCATAGTAAAGGTGGATGAAATCAACATTTTAAGGAAACTGTAACAGCTGTTTATTAGTTTTTAAAATTATTTGCTTGAAAAAATATTATTTTTCTTAAAGACATTTGCGATATTTGCTTCTGGGGGGGAGGGGCAGCGCCCCCTCCTGAAGGGTGGGTACGCCCATGGGTACGCCCATGACTCCCACTCTTCATAGGACTTCCTCATTGCCTACTCGGTCGGTCTATTTCATACTCATCATTCTTCCATAGCACCACATTTCGGAGGCCTGTGTCCTTGATTTCTCTGCTGCTGCGATTGTCAATGCCTCACTTCCGTAGAGATACATACTCTAAATATTAGTGTATCTTCTTTAGACTTCCAATATTTGTATGAAATCGTTTAACGCTCCACTTGATGGAAGTTCGATATATCCATGATAGAAACTACAAACGGTGGTTTCCACACTTTAATAAAAAACTCAACCACCGACCATGGTTTCAACATATTATGTCATTTTCAAGGTCCTTGTACCCACTTTTCAAGGTCCAAATTTCGCCTTGAAAATGACATTTATTGGTGATTGGATTCAGGGATATTTCCGCCTCGACTCATTTTTGGTGGGCGACATTTTTCGGGCGCGTTCCGGCTCCCTGGACCCGAAGACGGGACATTTTTTTTGTCCACCAAAAATGAGTCGACGCGGAATTAACCCGGGGACCAATCATCAATTTAATCCCCTCGGAAGCCTCCGTAATACTTTTAATGACGTAATATGTTGAAAAAAATTCACTAACTCTTGATTAACTTTGTGGTGTTCCATTATAAGTTTTTTCTGGATATCACACAATTACTTATACCACTTCTTTGTTACAGAGCGGGACCCGGGTTTCAATGAGTTATCATCAGAAGAAGATAAATAATAAAAGATGATGATAATTCATTGAATCCCGGGTCGCGCTCTGTAAAAAAGAAGTGGTATAAGTAATTGTGTGATACCCAGGAAAACTTATAATATGTTGAAACAATGGTCAGTTGTCGAGTCTTGTATTAAAGTGTGGAAATCACCATTTGTAGTGTTATCATGGCTTCTTCCAATTTTCATTTCATCAACAAAATAATTTTGTCCTCATGTATTTGACTGGTCGTCCTGGACACGATCCGTGGGAAAATGTCTCCTCATCCTTCAATTGGAATTTCCTCTCCGTTGCTATGGCTGGTGACTATGCATATACGTATATTTAGTGTGTGAATTACCGCTTGGCTGAATGTCTCCCACCCTTTCGTCCCGGACCCGTCCCCAGCCGTCCGTGCGCGTTGGCGCCGTCATAGCGCCACCCGACACCTCGTCGATCAATCGCATGCCGAACCGCCGTTGTGTGTGGGCGTGGGAAGGCCGCAGGCGAAGGGATCGGTTTCCTCGCAGTCGTATCTCGCTCGTCCATCACTCGTCATTGTCCAGTCGTCTATGTGTTTGCTTTCACCCTCGCTTATTGCCGTTACCTCTCTCCGTCTGTTCGGTCTTGTGTAGGTCGACCCATCAACCTACCTGTTTGCTATCTTATCTCGCCTCTACACTCGTCCCGATTTCCTAATTCCGAAAGAAATTTAACCCCTTGCGCTGAAGTGGCTTAGTCCAATTCGTGTTGAACATCGGATGCCAAATCGTGCAATAACGAGTGTAGCTCGTCATCAGCTTTACATAATAGCACAATCTAGGGAAATAATACGAATATTTTGAAAGTTAAACAATGTTAAAACGTCCATAATGTTTATAAAGAACTCCTATGTCATGAGATATGATGAATTGGAAGAAATAAAATTATTTTATACGTGTAGCTATAGCTGTGTTGTCGATGTATTTAATTAGATATGACTTATGATTATTGTAGATTGACGATATGTTAAGTATCATACGATAGTCACTATAAATTCAACGGATTCAGGCTTCAATTGGTGGAAATTAGACATATTTAAATAAATAAAAGATTGTAGTACTTTTCCACAAAATTAAGAAAAAATTGTGGAGAAGTGCTACAATCTTTTATTTATTTAAATAATAATCACTATTTATCTACTCATAATGAAAGAACACTAATGGTAATTTAAACACTTTTTAATTCCAAAACTTAACTACCGACCATGGTTTCAACACATAGTGTCATTTTCAAGATCATCATGGATATGTCGAACTTCCACCAAATTAGCCAGAAACGATTTTATACGACCACTGTTCTACGTTTATTTTAACTACAGAATATCATTTCATTACCCACCATTCCATTTAAAAAGAACCAAAGAAAAAATAAATAGAGGATAGGAGCACGATTTACGGAAAATAAATGAAAGTGTGAGGGGTTAAGGATGTTGTGGGTCATTCTATTTTCACTGGTTGTATCTTTGGACGCCTAGAGTTTCTTTCCTATCATGTAGTTACTTTTCATTAAGTGTATTTTTGCATTGAAATGTATAGGTAGGTTTCTGTACGTTCCTCAAGTCAGTCACCACATTTCTCTCTACGTTTTGATCACCGACTCTGTAATAGTCTTCTGGAAATTCTGAATTCACCGAAACGTTGATGGTCTCCCAGACTTGCCAACAATATTGCAAAAAGACAATTCGGGACAAAATTTCTTGTTCTTGATAGTTCTTTTTGAATATTTGACCTATATAGTGCTTTTCCCCAACTACGGTTGTGTTTTATTATTATTTATATTCCTAGGCTATTTCTTATAATTTTTGCACTGTTACCTGGCCGCTGTAAAATGCGACATGTGCTGTATGCGGTTACAGTTCTTCAAAAATTAAAGAAATAAGATGTAACTATATTTGAGTGGAGAGTTACTCAGTTGTCAGTGTCACTCGCCGAAACGCCGTTCCGGCACTGGTTAAGAAAAGACACAATATTGTAATAATGTTACTCATATAAAGAGATAATAGTGTTATTTGAATATTTAGTCAAATAACACTATTATCAATTTTGGTGCCACAAAATTTTTAATGCATACATTCGTTACTAAAACAATTTTTTTCGATTTGTTTATTCTATATTTGCTGAAAAAATTGGTGGTTGGTTGAATTGCTTGGGTGAATCGATGTAATGTCCCGTAAGTGCGTTCCGGCACTGCTAATTTTTCCATAATGCCTCTGGAGTTTCTACTTAAACCTTTCTTTACATTCTTTGAACGAGGAAGGCCTTCATAAGCAATGTGCGCGCAGTGCCGTACGTCATGTTTCAATTTTTCCGCGAGTGTGTGATGGCGTGCAGAAGCGAAAGTGTGATTAAAAACGTGCGTCAATCGTCACCTGTAGGCGTGGTCGTTGACGGGTGATATATCATTCTCGCTTGGTTTTTGATGCTCGTGTTTCCCCTTAGTGATGTTTTGAGGCTCGTGTGTGGCATCCGAGCGGAATGACATTCGACCTCGAGTGTGTCGAACCCCTCCCCAAAAGCGAAAATAATCTTTTATCAGGGGCGTACACGAGTCGTGAAAATTGGCAAATCGTGAAAATGTCAGGAAGAAAAGTCTTGAATTTTTCTAAAAATAGCTTTTGTTCTCTTTAAGGCAACGATATGTCGTTTGTAAAATTATGGATAACGATCCAATTGAAAGCATTGAAATGAAGTCATTTTTGTGGTTTTTGAGTACTTTTGATGGAAATTTATATTAATTTTTTAATTTAAAATTGTCAGATCTTCATATCCGTATTTACTCAGAGGAAAACATTGAACGTCATTCACATTGACCGGAAAATAAATCTATCTGCTCAGTTATAAGTGAATACAATAATTACAAAACAGTTTGAAATGTGTTTATTGGAAAGAATATTTAGGATGAATTAAAAAATATATTGTGAGAACCTGTGTATGACCTTACTTCGCGAGAGTGAGATTTCCATGGTAAGATGTCAATCCTCGCAGAAATGACGACGACCGTTGAGAGTGACAATATGTGCCGTTTGTAATCACTTTCTACGGGTAACATTATATTTTATAACTAAGCTAATTGTCAGTGTAAATTTAAATGAATAGGGAACCACCGAAGAACAATTCGAGGGATGAATTATTTAAATAATTATACTTAAAGAGATGTTTATTTTCCTCAGGGCGGGCCCTCTGGACTTTCTTTTACATGTACCACAACCTGGAAGGGCTTCGTGTATTTGGGAAAGTATGGCTGTCTAAAATAGTGGCCTTAATCTTTTTCTTGCGTCTAGAACTTCAGTCGTCATTGTTTTAAGTTTTAACATAGAATTGATGCTTTTCTACTCGGCGGCAAAATTTGATTGTTTTTTTTTCAGATTTTTCAGAAAAAAATCCATTTAACCATTTATATGCTTACAGAATGACTGAGAGTTTGTCAGAGTAATAAACTTATTGATACTATTTGTATGATGCCTTATATCCTATTTTACCTACCAGCAGGCCAATCTGGCCTTTTGATTTTTTCAGTTACAAAAGAATTTCCTTTTACTCAGCGCTAATCTCTTCACTCCGCGACGTGCTTTATCGGACGCACAATGCTCTGTCAATGCAGACAACGATGCCTTCCATACGTCTTTCATTGCACTAATATGACGGTTGCCTTAGCGACCGCGTGGGTTCGTGTTCAACCACGTTCAACACGGGAGAGAGTGAGTGAGATGCATGCACGTAAATGCAATCGCTACTCCGCGCTCCGTCTCCGCGGTAGCGGATGGCGCGTCGTTTTTTTTTTGCTTTCGTTTGTCTGTCGCAGGGAAAGTTCATCGCACTTTCCCCAACCCTCTTTTAATCCGTCCGGGGGGTAGTGATGAAGGAAAGAAAGCTGAATGACGAAAAAAAGGAATAGCGCCTGTGTGAGTGGTTATATTATGTGCTTGGCACACGGCGTCTGTGTCTGGGAGGCCATATCCCAGTCTTTTATGCATGGGGATTACATAGCGGAGTCACCAGTCCGTCCCTTGGAAGCTTGATTTATGTTGCCTCATTGCTCGCGTTTTCATCGGTTTTCATAATATCCGCTTCTTTGCGATGAACACACAGTATTCCATTTGTTACCATGGATAGCGGTAGAGTATTCGCCCTCGCGCGGAATAGCTTTGAAAAGTTATGAATTCGATTATGTCATCCAAAATTTTCGTCCCTAGACCCATATTATCTGAAGGCTGTTTGGGGACCGACTACCGCCCGAGGTACTATTAAACAATGATCAAAACGTTGATTTTGTTTTCAATTATCCGTTCCCTTAAGTGGGGGTTGATTTTAACTGCTCGCATGTTAATATCAGTACATAAAAGACCTCCATGGGCTGGATTAGTGGGCAACTTTGGTCGCATTTGGCCATTTTAGCTACCCCTCATCTAGGATATAAATTTCGGCTAATGGCCTCTAATCTAGCTTTTTTCCTCTTGATCGCTTTTTTGGCCAATTGATTGCTATTGATCTATTGATTTATCGATTTGATCGATTGATAGCTATTTATTGATAATTTAATAATAAGAAATAAAATAATGTGGATGGTTTAACTCGGTGGAAATCCTGAGAAGAGTTAACTGTTAACTGTATTGATGATTTGATTATTTTATTTATCGCCAGACCGTTAGTGTTGCGACTGGCGACTTTAATGAACTCACTTAAATGCGCAATGGACGACTGCATATTTAGCAACCGTCTGGAGAATCCGTCGTTGTAATATTCGTGGGTTGCATGCACTCGTATGTATGTACTTGGCACATGGCAGTTGTGGGTCTCCGAGGCCACATCCCAGCTATTCCTTGTTGGTGTCCGTTGCTCTTACAATTCTCCGTTGCACTCTTGCCACTTCTTTCTCTCTTCTTGCTTCGCGTTCCTTGCTTGCTGGGTTCCCACCCTGTACAGCTCACTTTTTATAAAAAAAGGAAGGATAATTTTGAAGAATGATGACGTTTGTGACAACAAGTTCTGTTCGATTTTTTCCTGCAAGGAATTTATGCATTGGTCATTATTAGTCTTGCATTATTGCAGTAGTCCTTTTGTCCCAGTCGCTCATAATCTGTCTTCTCTTTCCTATTTACTCTTCCTATCTTTTATGCGTTCATATACGTGGTGAGTCGTGCGGTTTCGTGGGCGTAAAACCGAAACAAGTCGTCGCCATCAAAGTATGTTTTTGGTAGTTTTCTGTATTTTTTGGCCTTTCTCACGCACATTTCCACCACGTGATTTTGATCATTTCTCCGAAGATGTTTCTTTTTCCAGCTTTTGTGCCTTGTTTCGTGTCTTCATGGGCATAAAAATTAAATTATCGTCACTATAACCGCGGTTCAAGGTAGTTGTCCGTGTTTGCTTCAATATTTACGCACATTTCGACTGTGTGATTGCATTCGATAGTGGGAGGATAATAGTGTTATATTTATAGGAATTAATTAATTTCTCAACGTTTTCAGTTTGGGTGTGGTATTAACATTCTTTTCACAGCCAGCATTCATTAATTCAATTTGCGTAAAATACATATTCACTCATCTCGTAGATGTCACGCCGAAATTGTTCTCATAGGGTGGTGGAAAACAATTTTGTAGTAATAAAAAAATGTTCACCCTTCTCTTCGGATTTTCCTGGCGATTGATTCATTTCCGTATTTGGCTCAAATTTGTGGTTTAATTTTTAATGCAACTTCGTACTAATTTAGTAGGTTTTGGTATTTGTTGTATCTCCGGCAAGTGCTTTGAATCGTAAAAATCCCTCAGGAAACCAGAATGGCATCTAATGTCGTCCTCAAACTCTCCAAATTTCTGCCGATGCCTTTAATTACTTACAGTCGAGCCATCAATATTAATGAGCTATACTTATAAAATTACTAGTCTTGGATAAGTATCAGCGGTGAAATAATTTATGAGGTTACAATAATATGCTAATTAGAATCAAAATAGTGTAATTTTAGGATACTAGATGAAGTTAGATAGGCGGCCCGGGACCCAGTGCGAATTTGGCGCACCGAAAATTCTGGCCAAGGTGAATGTTTTTTGTATGTGGAATTGCCTCACTTTGACGCTTTATAAAAAATCTTTTAAGGCAAAGTTTACACCCTGGCTTGGGTTCAATGCGCGATATTATTCGTAGTATAATGCATCAGCGAAGTTATGAATTTATAACCTACTATTGACTGAATCACTAGGCGCAAATTGGAGGCATATGTTGTCGTTTAATAAGACCCGAAACCTGATTCAATGAAAAATTTCGGTAAATGAAAGGGAAAGCTAAGTTACGACGAATATCTTCCCCACTCTTAAATTCTCTCGTGGGCTTAAAATAAGAAAATACGAGAGTTGCCGCCCCTTTTTCATGAGGCGGTGACGTAATTGGAGTTCATCTACTCATTCAGGGAGTTCCTTTCATTTGGGGAGAAATCACTCAGAAGAGTGTAAACCACAAGGAACCTCAACAGGACTGTGCACCAGTCCTAGTAGTCGCGGTGAGGCGGCGACCCGCTCGGCATGAGTTCATGTCGTCATCGATTCATCTGTGAAAGGGTCAAGGCCGTCGATTTTTCGTCACAAAGAAGAAGAGTTGGCGACGAATAAAAAAACGGAAAATGCTGGTATCTTTATACTTCAAATTCCACCACAATCTGAACGAGCCCATCATGGGCTGAAACAGTCATCGGAAATGCGACGCGTAAATATATAATTCCTGTAAAATTGAAACTTTTTTAGCGAAATTTGTCATTCTCCTGCCAAGGTTTCACCCCTGGCTAGTCCACAGCTGTGTAAAATTCATTCTGGCAAAAATATGATAAAATATGGCTGATTCGTTGACTGCTGGAACCTTGAGACATCGCGGTCATTTTATACCGCCGAAAACGTCTTCCTACATACTTAATTTAATCCCGTGCCAACGGAAACAGCTCATGTTGGCCTTCACATCGGGGGTTTAAAAATATTTAACAGTTAGTTCAAGTACACGAATATCTATGCCCCGGATAGGGGCAACCTACCCAGGCGGGACTCGAACCCGCGACCTCTTGTTTGGCGGGCGGGGACTTTACTCCGCCACCATCAAAGCCGGCAAAAAATAATTTCAGCACCTGGGCTCTTCCGTAGAGCGGTCGACCACCGTAGCCGCTAGACCACAGCGGATTCGTAAACATGTATTATAATAACACATGCATGTATTATAATTATTCACTTGTGTCAGTGCCCTATCTCTTGATACTCTCAATACAACTCCTTGGTGTGTGTGTTAGTTCTTCCGATCTCGTTGCCTCCCGCTCCTTCTGCATCCGCCAAGGCAGTGTGCCGCTCGCGATAGGTGGATCGCTCCGAATGGTGGAAGTTGGATGTGAAGGGGGGAGGGGATATATCGATTGCGAGTGAAAGAGTCCGAGGGAGGGCGGGGGGGTGGGAGACTAGACGGCGCCTGCTCTCTCTCTCAGGGCCGCGCTGCCATGGTAACGTCCCCCCTTACTTCCCCCATACCCTTATAACCAATCCCGCACCCTCAACTTCCTCCGCCGTGCACCCTGTTCCTCGTTTCCGCACCCTGCCGCCGTCGCATGTCTGCTCGCTTCCTCTGGCCCCATTTTCCATCCTTTTCTCTTTTTTTCTTTCCTTCTCGCCCCGACGGTGCCTTTGCAAATTTCTCGCGGAGCGGAGTGTGTGAGTGAGGGTATCTGATGACCCGCTCAACCGAATATTGGCAAAAGTCGCCGGCCGGTCCTATGGAGTGTGGCCGGAGGACCACACCCCTGCTTTGTGTATGTAATATAGGTCAGATCAGTAATTTCAAGAATAATGCAAAGGAGGATCCTCAAGTAGGCCTCTAAATGTGTTGTCGCCCACCGCGCATTCAACCCTTTCTAACACAGAGTTGTTTTTGGGAGAAATCAAATTTCAAGATTTTTCATTTTGAAAACTTAAAAATTTTACACTCAATGATAATTATCCTGGCAGCTAAATATTTCGTCATTAAAATTTACACTACAAAATAATGTTTAGTTTAGATATCTCCGAAATGGAACTGAAAGTAATAACATTTTTGATGTTGCTTAGAAGCAACATTGGGTTATAAAGGGTTAAATGTGTTTACAAAAGTCGCTACTCGCGTCGTTGGCGGACAAATTGATCCGAGTTTAACGGGGAAATGAGGTATAATTAGGGATTTCAATCGAAACTTACGTTCATGATGATGTTTTTTTATCAAATTAATAACTTTCCAATGCTATTCCTCGTATTTGCAAACACCATACTGTAAATATTGAAAAAAAGTGGATCGCATTGCAGCCATCATCGCACTGCGGACATTTTTGAAAATCGATTAAAATGCGACCGAAGTGGCAGCAGAAATCAGCCTTCTACGGGATAAAAATGGGCCTCCTCCATACAGCCCCCTTGAGTAATTTCATTGAGTTAGTTGGAGGGTTGAATAATATCTTCGAATATTTGAGGTAGTCAAGGGAAAAGAACTTGAAGCGAATAGTGGAGACTGATACATTGTAGAAATCCATTGTTGGAAATGAAGTAATGGTACTTTGCCTCATAACTCTTTATTTCACAGCAGTCAACATATTTCACTGAACTACAGCCTCCGAGTCTAGCGGCTCCCAACACAATTCGCTTAACATCTTGGAAACGGTATCTGTGCGCCCGAGCTGTTTGTGATTAATCGCGCAGCTTTAAAAATTTAAGTAATGGTAATTTCATCGAGTTAGTTGGAGGAATGAATAAAATCCTCGGATGTGCGAAGTTGCCAAGGGGAAGGAAGTACGCCCTAACCTGAATGTGTGAATTTCAGTACCCCTGTCGCTTAGTTTGGGGCGAGCTCTACCATCATTAATATAAACCCATCTACGGTTGAATCACTCAATGAGTGAGTCTGAAGAGAAAATCTGAGTTCGCACAATCCCGTTAGAGCCAAAATAGGTGTTGATAAGGATGTTTTTTTCAATATTTATTCGCCAGGAAAGCAGCAAATTGTCAATGATTGAATTCAGTCAATAACCTCATATTCACAAATAAGTAAATTTCTTTTTATTTTTACTGAATTTCAATTATCCATGTATTTTAAGTTTTAAGTTTCCTAGGACGGTGGTTTTTAAGGAAACTTTTATATTGGGCTCCTCCTCAATCAGAGTAATGTATCCCGTTAATGAGTATTCATTCCACTCTTGTTAGTTTTTTACTTAAAATTATAGCACATTTAGAGTTGATCCGAAGAAGCCACCATTTCAATATCAAGAAATTTCATACTATTTTTCATTTTCTTACTTATGAGGGAGCAATGTTAAGCCGAAATTTTAGTATATTGTCTTAGAAGCCAGAGAAAATTAAAAAAAATTCATTATCACCTCCTGCGTTTTTTTTTACTTCTTCCATCGTTAAGAGTTTTCGCAATCTCGGGATGCTCCCATGTTTATAGTAAGAGCGGCAGCTCCTGTCGTTACAGCCTTACACTAGGCCTGGCTTAGTTGACTGCTGTAGTAGTCAAGTATGAATGTGGACAGGTACTAAAAAGCACTACTTCTTCGCAGTGCATCGTAGTAGTTGTCCACACGTTCGAGTGCAGAGTAATAGCAATGGGATGAGTAAAATACAATGCTAGCTTTAGGCTTTCTTAGGAGGCTACAAGTATCGTTCGATATGTCAATATGATCGAAATTAAATCACCGATTTAACGAACTATCTAACCGTCGTCGATGGCAAAAACTCGAAATAGACTCCCATATTTGTCGATTTCGACGCGTAAATCGAGCTTAAGTGACTGTCTATTTAAAATTGCATTGTCAATTTCATTACCAATCGGTGATGGTGTTAGCAGTTGACGGTATTCGATAGTTCGATTTATTGGCAATTTAATTTCGGTTTACCGAAGTATCGAACGATCGTCGTGGTCTCCTGTGTAAACCTAACGTCAGCATTGTATTTTTCCCTGAGCCCATGTGGCGCGTAATGCCCTTGCTTCCCCTGCTGTCTCCATTTTCTCATCTCACCCCCGATGTTGCTTACTTCCCTCCCCAGGGACCCTTAAAACTCTTGAACCATCGCGCCCATTCAAGCGGGAGCCCCTCCAATGGGACGCTTGGCATTCGTAACAATCCTGCTTCCAATCTTTCCATCCCCTTCCCATGTCTGCATTACCATCAGCTTTTGCTTTCGCAGCATTGGCTTCTGTGATGGCGTCTGCATTATCTTAGGAAAATATCTGCTGATCTTGGAAAATAATTGCACGATACTTTGCCAGCCAATTCCAGGGTGTTTCGAAGGTGTTTGTCATCTTTACCCATTTTCACCTTGCTGCATGCTGCATTGATTTAGATCTTTCTTAAAGAAAGCGCACGCGAGCTTTTCCGTTACAAAATTACGTTAAAGCGCCATGTAAATCTCTTTCTAAGGGAGGATATAACTGATGGAGAATCGACCTATTTTTTCCTACTACTGGTTTGACTCGATAATTTAATACAGTAATTAGTTGGTAATCTTATAATTTTACTGTAAATCCTAGGAGCGTTATGGTTTGCATAATCAGGACAGTTTGGAACCAGTGGAGTGTGCACTTAGATTGTCAATATTCTTCATTCGGAAATTCTAAACCCCTTAATCGAAGTGAGGAAATGGTAAAACTAAAACACGTTCTTCGCCGAACGGCTCTCCCACAAGTATCTATGCGGCTAGCGTTGTGCGTTTTGGTGAAAACTAATCCCAATCCGAACTCTCGTAGGATTCTTTGCTGGTTTACTGGGGATACAGATGAAGGAATTGGGTCAAGCGGCAGTGCGATTGATAAAAAAATTTCAATTTCAGATCTTAGAATGTTTCCCGATAGCTAAAAAAACCTCTTATTGTTTTTTTTTTCCAAACGTTTTATTTTTATCCTGAATCTTATTTTGTTATGAATGGCCGCCAATTTGACCTCTAGCATGGACAGAAATATTGTATTTCCCTGGTGGTAAGATTTTTCAATCCGGAACTGCACCTTATATCAGTTATTATTTTTATTTATTTTTTTTATTCTCGACCCACCGGATACAGCTCTTATTGGCCATTTTATACCGGGGTACCCAACAAATGTAACACGTAAACGTACACGAACAACCACGCCCTCGACCGGGAAAACTTACCCAGGCGGGACTCGAACCCGCGACCTCTTGTTTGGCAGGCGAGGACGTTACTCCACCGCCACCGAGGCCGGCAATTATCAATAGTAGAATATATATTTCACCTTTACCCCTATGTTATCTATGCATGTTTAATCATTGCTGTAATAATCTTGAAAATTTGCGGACTTTGAGAAGACTGTTGGAGCGAGCGAGTCCCCTTGGACGGAACGTAGGTAGAGGGCCCTTAACTCCCCTGCCAAAGGGCAGGATGTTTTCTTTGGTCGTTCGGGGAGGACAGAGAGTAGACGGGGTCTCTCGTCTTGCCCTGGCAAGATGGACTCCATAAGGAGAGAAGAGCTACCATGGAGACAAATAGCTGGGGGAATGAAAAGGAAAAAAGGGCGGACCTACTTAAGTCCAAAAGAGGAACAGCGTAACAACATGTCTTCAGCATAACGATTTCAAATTATCCCCTTCTAATTGTGATTCATTGATTGACGATAAAAATTAGGATTCCTTCACCTTTTTAGTTCGAAATTGCTTTTCCAAGTCCGCAGATTTCCAAACATTATAAGGCAATGTTTGACTATGTATATACAGGGTTTTTCAGGGGGAATGTGCAAAACTTCAAGAGGTGGTGGGGGAGACAATTTTAAGCATATTTTGTTCATAAAATGAGTTATGCATATCTAACATATCACGTTGAATCCGAGTCTCTATTGGTTCCCAGCCTATTTCGTGTAAAAACTGTGTGCGCCCTCTGTTGCATTCTGGATACTGGTGATTGATCACCCCCTGCCAAACACCCTACAGATAGCTCGCAGGCTTTTGATGTAGATGTAGAAGTTTTCGTGGAATCGCACCCCTTTCCTCTGTATTTTAATTCTTTCACGTATTTTTACCTTTCTGCGCCTCATCCCGCCTGCAGCGAGTGCTATTTTTGCCTATATTTAGAGCATCGATGACCGTAGTAACCCACCCCCGGTGCGGAAAGGTCAGCGTGTTTCCGGTGACGTAGCATCCTTCTCCCTCGCCAGCCGCATCTCCGCCCATTCTCCACGTCCCTTCTCCTCCTCTGAGGCAGCTGCCTCTTTCGTCTGGGCACTGAACATCCTGGGATTGACTGAGGTCCGCCCCCTGACTCGATTCTCGGCCTTCTACTTCCAACTCTTAAGCTAACTTCCTCTGCTCTCCCCTACTTCCTTCTTCCACTTTTGACCCCCTTGGGATTCTTTCTCGTCACCCCAGCAAATATCTCGAGGGATGTGCAACCCGTGAGTCGGAAGGGAGTCAAGAATTCCTAGTTGTCCCTCGAGAATGGTGGAGTATTGACTGGTGGAATGGAGGATAGACATTTTTTTCGAAGCCGCGATGAATAGAGTCCCCCCTTGGAAAAATCGGATATTATTTCTGCAGCACGAGAGTTCATTTACGCAGCGCCTTTGTGTGTACTGGCAGATTTTTTTGGGGAACGGAGGGGGATAATAAGGTTTTATCAACGGCTTTCGCGAACTTTTGTGTGGATTTTCGGGTACTCACCGCGCTATTTCTGTCTGAAGGGTTTTCAGACAATCCCTTCGAGCTGGGGGCCAATCACAATTAAACCCTGAAAAAATCCGACGGGGTAGCCGTTGATAACGTCATTTTTAGGTGGCCTGCAATGGGGTGGAAAAAATGAAGACGAGGTCAAGATAGTGAACAAATCGCAGTTGAGGTGTAGGAAGTGTAGAGGGGCACTTGGCATATATGTTTCCTCATGTATTGAAAACTTTTAGAAGTAAAAGAGACATCTATGTGTGAATATAATAAGTAATAAATCATGGCTCTAAGACGATTTGTTGGAGAAATATAGGGAATAATATGATTCAAGGCACTTTTTTTGGCAAAAATGTGAAAACATTAAATGGCATGATTTTTTTTCGCCCAGTGGTAGCGCATTTTTTAGTTTGAGGTATATTAGGACCACATAGAAATTTTCATCTAAATCTGAGACCCTAAGGAGCAGCGTTTCCTGAATTAAGGTGGCATGACCCATATCGCAGTTTTGAAAATGATCTTTCCCATGCGCCAATTAACTTTTAATATTTTATAAAATGTCTGGTTGAGGTGAGTTTTAGACTCACCGGTACAGCACCTTCGCGTCAATGACCGCGCCGAAGCTTCGGCGCGGTCATTGACGTGAAAACGATTTAATTTTATATGTATGGTGCCGCAAAAGCGTCATGCTCAGGCATACATTAGCTGTCTAAAAATGTCACATAAGTATTCGAAAAAGGTCGGCAATGATAACTAATAGAGTGTGGAACTGCGTAGTGTATGTTTAATCATTCTCACATACCAAGCCAACTATCAGTTCTTACGGAAGTCTTTTTCATGATGTAAGTGTATTTGCCGGCTGTTGTTACCAAAAGTTTATTTACTTCATATGCTGCAGCAGTGGCGTAACTATGGGGGGGATTAGGGGATAGATCTCCCCCAAAGCCTCGGAGAAATAAAAAAAATATTTAAAACTATTGTCTAGTTTTGACATATAATAACTACATCTGCTAAAAGTTACATTTTTAGTGCCAAAATTGTGTAAAATGTGCATCCAGGCATGTCATTTTTCAAAAATGTTACCAGATTTTACCTGGGGGGGAGGGGTCGCCATAACATCCCCCCAAGGCATATCGTAGTTACACCACAGTGCTGCAGTCTCCATTTAACTTACGAATTCGTGAAAATCTCTTCGAAGCGTTGAGTAGTTAAATATTTTCATCCCCCATGCAGAATGTTGGCAACACCTTGGCTGCATCGCGTGCAGCCCAAAGATACCCACAACATTTGACCAGAAATTCGGTTTTTTCGGTTAGGGGCAAGCTTGTCTCCATATGTGAAGGCTAATGACGTGAGAAATTCCCGCTTGAGGTTTTGAGGTGTCAGCTCACATTCCTTTGCCACTTGCGCTCGGTTTCCATCTCAAAAATACCGACTCAAAAAAAATCATTTTAGACCGGTTGGGTGGAATACTTAAAGAGAACACGTCGCGTCGATCCCACTCGAACAATCTTGGTTGTGGTCTTTTTCTTGTGAAAAACGTATGCTATCCTGAAATATTCCTGTCGTATCGAGTTGACCGTATTTAAAATCTGCGTAAAAAGTTGATTGGAAAATATTGCTTTAGTATTTTCTGAAATTCAAAATGTTTATTTTTTAGGTAATGGAAAAATTTGACCAAACTTTTCTCCATGTACCTGAATATTTCATAATGATTGCACAAGATTTAAATGAGTCAACGCGAATGAAGACAAAATACCGATCAATGGGAATTAATGCGTCTTCTTATGAGCAGTATTGCTCAGCTTAGTTGCAGTAAATTAGAAAAAATGATAATTTGTGGCTAGCAGCATTTCCAAAGTTTCTTAGGAACGCCTATTATTTTATTTCAGTTAATTTTCATGGGACTTTTGAAAACGTTAGGCCAAATAAAAATGGGCCAAAGCGTAAGCTTATATCCACCGTTCCTGTAACGTTAACTTCCTAATAGTGTTTTTCTTTTTTTCAAACAATTTGACATGGCAGTGTTAGCAATTAATTGAACTGTGGAGAAAGCCAAGATGACAAATTTCAAACGTGTCTACATTTAAGAATATCCACGAAGTTATGTCTAGCGCTCCTGGTTAGTTTTAACTAGGTTTTTAGTGAGCTTGCTCCTGATTTTAACATGCATTAGCCAGTCATAATATGTATTTCAAAGCAGTTTTCTGCTCAAGCTCTTGAATCGCGGGACCCATCGGCTTAAAAAGCACATGATGCCGAAGAATATCCGCCAGAATGAACATTATTCGTTTCAGATGAGATAAAAATTGAAGTATCGGTTTCTTTCAGCATACCTTGAGTACATATAAAGTAATAGTAACATTTTTCTTTTCAGTTTTATTTTAAATATATCTTCACAGCTTATTATACGTGACAACAGGGATCCTTGTACGCAGTTATTTCTTATCTTTGCAATCAGCTTGATGCCATGTAGACGTATTATCATTGCCGTACGTCGGAATTTCCGTGGAGTAGTTTTTCGGGTAGCAGAACGCTTTCTTTTCGGACTTGACTAAGCTTTTTATTTTACCTGGCCCGGATTGGACCAAAATCCGCTCCACTCTTCCCCCGGGCCAGAGTCGGAGTCTTATTCCATAATAGGTAATTCGTCGAAGGTTACTCGGATAAGGCTAGTAATAACGCTTAGCGTATGTGTTGCGGAAATTTTGCAATTGTGGCGTTATTATGATTTCTACTATTTCACGAAGTATTTTGGTTCGTCATAGTTGAGTGCGGTGTAGCTGGTGTGTCTATACCAATATGACATAAGATTTTTCATTTATGTAACTAAGCATTATTAATCAGATATATTAAATTGAGAATTTACCATGTTTTTTGACTAAAAAAATAATGATTTTACATTAAGCAATCGACGGGTGTTATCTGGTCGGAAAGCAATAAGACCTATGTGATAGATGTTCCGGACTTCTCATTGAGTGGGTTCTTTTTTGTCTTGTTACGGCATCAAAGATATTATGCAAGTAAAAAAAATTGAAAAATAGTAGTGCTTAATTTTTAATGAGGTTGTATATTATTCAATACTTTTTTTACCGGCGCATTTTCAATTTATTGACAAACTTCGTTGTGGCCGCTTTCGCGCGCAGGTTGAGGCTGGGAGTGTGAAGTGAATCGTATCCATGCTAAAACTGAAATCACTCCCCTTATCCGGTTGAAAATTTCTCTCTCGAATTTCTCCTTTTCTCGATTTACCATCCCATGAATGAACATTCCCTTTGCCGCCCGTGACTTGAGGGAAGCCTTAGAGGGAAATGAAACACGTTTTGAGTTCCCTTGTGAATTTTCAATTTCATTTAGGAGAAAACCGTTCAGAGAAGGCTTAGGTTATCTTCATCTCCATGTCATGTTTTGAGCCCTCTAACGCTCCTAGGAATGCTTTAACACATGAAGAGTTCGCATTCGAATTTTTAGAAGAGGGAACATATGTATGCCTAACAGAAATCGTCTGCACCTCAAATGAGAGATAAATGGAGAGAAGACTCTCTGTATGACCTGCTTTCTTGGTATTTGAATCGATTCTGAAGCATTCGAAATTGAAGTTTGGTGGAGGTGGGTCTAGGATAGGTATCTTCACTTTCGTACTAGTAGTTTCGTGTATGGGGAGAATATTCGCTACTGCGCCTGGGTTTCATCATATGTGACCTTAGTTATCACTCCTTTTTTGTTACTTAGTTATTTTTAAGAAAACGCACAGACTTAGAAATCCCCTACTCTGTACATAGAAGTTTTATCTCATTGCAGTTTGTTTGTAGGATCATAATTTCGGGTCGGGTTTCAATTAATATGGGTACTATACTCGCCTTTTGATTATGAATGTATCGCCATTCCGCTCGTAATAAAGGCAATTGTAAAAATACGTGACGATTAAATACCGCGGATAGAAATGGGTCTGAAAATACTACGGAAGATCAGATCATATAAATAAAATAAGAGAGAGAGATTGTAGAACAGACAGATTCCGAATGTCATTTTTTCCACGATCAATAAGAGATTATAACGGCAGCAATAGAACTCGTAAATAGATTGCATGACTTGTTGTGTAGCCTACTAACCTATGTAGAAATTAATGCATGTTTCTTAATTCAATTATTATTTCTAACAGCATATAGTAGTATAGTTTGTTAGTATACGGGACGTTTTTTGGACGATGTGGTGTGCATGTGGGAGTTCAAATGCATGCTGCATGCTGGTGATTGATCACCCCTGCCAAACACCCAAGAGGTGGCTCGCAGGGTATTATGTAGATGTAGATGAGATGAAATCGCCTTCATGAATCGGAATCAATCAAATTGATTCGACTATTCCCACGAGCTTGTTGTGGTCCCATATCGTAATTTTGGCGATTTATTTGAGTTAGCAACTTTGAGAGAATTTATTGCATGAAACAGCAAAATCCTATGTTCAGTATTTAGAATTGGCTCGTCATAGTTTATGATAGCATTGAAAAACATGTAAAAAATAAAGCCATTGGAGCCTGGAAACTAAAATACTCCAACTACAACTGTGTATTAAAAGCTCTTCTATTCTGTTTCCGTGAATGAGAAACGGTACATCGTATGCCAGTTGGAAAAAACTCGAAAATGGATGGGCGTCTAAGTATAATTCGATCATTTGCAAGTTAAATGAACGTGTATATCTTTTTGTTTTGAAAGAACTGTCCATAATAATTGTGCTTACAAATTTTGCTGTTTAAGTATCGATTTAGTTAATTATCTGACTAATCGCGTTATAAAATGCTTATCATTTAGCTTTTTTTCGGTCACATTTTGAAACCAAATCATGAAAAAACCATATTCCGTTGCTTTCCTAATGATAGATGATTCTACAAAAAATTTCCTGCCCCTCTAATTCTGGTAAGATCGGAATGAAATTTAAAAAAAGTCCATTGTATTCAGAAATACTTATTTCGAAGACTTCTGCGACAATGAAGAAGTCAACTTTCTATGGAAGTTTAAAAAATGTGTTGAGGCAATAATAGCTGGTAAAGTGTAGACTTAAAAATCAATGATAAAATCTTAACGAGTCATTTATCAGCGGAAACAGGGAATAAAAATTACTATCAGAAACTCATTGCGATGAAGCCTCATGGGTAGTAGGTAAATCCTTTTGTCCCGACAAATGCAGTTGTCATTACTATGGCATCGGAGAAAATCACAAATCAACGCTTTCACCCGTCGTTACTTTTTATTGCTCGCAAATCACACAGAAGTAGTATATGTGCCGTGGGATGTAGGATAATTGCCTAGCCAATCGTCATCCCAAATCGTCCTACCAAATCCGCGAGAGAGCTCGGCGGACCGGCAGAACTCTCCGCGTAAGGAATATGCAAATAGTGAAAAATATACCCAGTATGAAAAATTTCCATGTCTACATCTACACTTATCCACACATATCTCTACTGATTACCCCGCAATCCGCGTCAAAGGTGTGTGGCGGGGGCTGTTTGGACTACTGCCGTTTACACATAAAAAGGAAATGCGCCAACGAAATTACTCATAGCTCTTAAAAAAGGTAAAGCTCTTATTAAAGATACTCTTATTGTTATTGTTTCTTGAATTATTTTATCGTGCGGGGAAAAGAAGAATTCCCATACCCATCCGTTCGGCAAAATATCTCTCTTAGTTTATCGTTTCTGTCGGAACTGGAAAATTAGTGGGTTTCTAAAATGATGCTCTCCGTATTGCTCTTGAAGATGTCCATTCTTAATTGCTCTAGCAGTCTAAGCCTAGCGCGTAGCCTCCGAGTCTCTAGCGCTCCCAACCTAATTCGTTTAACATCTGTGTAACGCTTTCTGTACGTTTGTAGCAGTTTTTCGCCGAATCGCGCAGCTTTCCTGTCAGGTGAAGGCTCTACCTGTTAAAATGGTTGGAACAGTATAGAAACATTTGATTTTGGGAAATTAAAATTAGTGTTGTAATGCACTGCAATTAAAAAGCAAGAAGGTTGGGGAGACTAGTACTTGACGGACGTCGTAAGCAAGGAGAGGAAATCTCCCAATCCAAATCTATTGATTGCATGTAGCTCTAGGTAATTAAGTGCCTAATTATGCTATGTTAAAAATTAATGCATTAAAAATCCCCCGCTTCGTGCTGGACCCGATCTAGAATGTATTCGCGAGTATCTGGTTATAGTCCCTGCCAGTCTCTGGAAAATCGAGTAGCAGTCCTCATTGAGGGGTAAACTTATGTTCTTGGAGGGAAAGAGGCCAGTATTTATGCAATAGTCTTCCAATATTGTTCCTGTGATGCATTTTTCATCTACAGGAAGGGGGTATTTTCCCCTTGGATCCGCAACTGCGTTCACTGCGAGTTATTTTCCGCTGTAAATTTTTTCATATTTTTGACAATTGCGGAATATGTCATTTAACCCAGGTCGTGTCACGTTCCCATGTTGTATTTTATTTTAGCAGTATTGATGACAGCTCTTTCCGCGCTTAAAGTGATGGATTAGTTGAGAGAAAAGTATATTGTTGAAGATCCTCAGGGTCGAGCTGAGGGCTACAGGCCGGAAGGCTAACCATTTTCTCAATGGGGCAGTTATAGTAAACGGGGGAAAATTATGAGTCTCCAGGAACCCTTATTATCGAATGCATTCGTAGGTCAATACATCTAGTTTGAGTTTCGTGGATCTCAGATGGCTCAGCGTTTGCGTCAGGTGATTTCAAACCAATGCCTTTGTCAAACCGTGGGCTCCAGGCCAGAAATCTATCCATATTCTCAAAGGTACTCTTATTGTTTACCGAGGAAAAAATGTTCAATCCATATCTTTTCGTAGTTGTCGGTTCATGAATAGTTCGTTGTGTCCATATTTACAGATTTTCCTAGGACGAAGTTTGTGGTCGTGTGTAATTTTATATTGTCCTTGGAATTGGGTTTGATACTTCAATCCAGAAATTCATCCTTAAGTATAAGCATTGAGGCCTCCTTGGTACGCCATAATTTTTAATGGCGTACTTACTAAAGTAATGGAATATTTACGGTTCATCGGGTCACAACCACCCGTTCCCATACGCATGAAAAATGGAATTCCCGCCGCTTTCCGCACCAATGTGGTGGATTGCATTGGAAAAGTGCGTGTGACGACCTGAGTAAATAAACTTAGCTTGCGGGCGTGTTCGCTTAAGTTGGTTCCACTGATGGATTGTTCGCAGTTTTTTTCTTAAATCAATTGTGTATTTATCATAAACATAAAATAAATTTGAGAAAAGTTGCTTCATTGCCCTTTCGATGCCTCTTCGACGGGTCGAATAGATAGATTTTTTTTGCCTTCGTTGCCTATGGTTCCGTATTGTTGGCGAACATCACTTTCCATTTTATTGGCCCGCGTGCGTCACACAAAAGTGAACGAACGCTCTCGGAAACCCGTTTTTGGATAGTCTAGACAGTGAGGTCCAAGTGTTGATGCGTCTGGCCCGTAGAATCGTGGTTGGACCGTCCTCATCCTTCGTTTTATCCCGCTCAACAGGCCCCAGTTGCTTGGACATGGTCCCGAAAACACCCTATCGCTGTAAAAATTGTGGAGAAGGCGAGAGAGAGAAAAAAAATTCATTCGAACCGCCAGATCCCACGTCAATCATATTCCGATATGGCCGCCGCTCGCTGGCCGAATTCCAGCCGTCGCTTCTCACCCCCTCCTCCTTCCCCCAGTCCGATTATTTGCCATCCTAAACGAGCGTCAATTTGGTATGACGTCATCGCGATCGGCGAGGCGTTTATTGGGACCGGCGCGGGAGAGTTAGCGGCGCTAAAAACGTCAATCTGGTTAGCGCTCTTCGTACGTGTGCTAATGCACGCTGTGTGCTCCAATTGGAGGCAGGCCTCATTCGCCTTCACCTAAAGCTCTTCTACCGTCGTCGCAGGATTTTTGTCTGTAGATTCCCAGGGTGCATCTGTAATTTCAAAAACCGCTTTATCAACTTAATGGCATAGATAATTTTTATATTTAATGTACATTCAATCACGGCAGCCACCTTAATAGGATGAGTTTTTACAACAACTTAACGTGGCATAGCTAATTGTTACGTTTAAATTTACATTCATCCCGCAAGCGGCCTCAATAGACGTATGGAGGAAGGTGTTATGTCAGCAGGTAAATTAATTCCTATTTGTTCGGCAAAGTTCTTTGATAGCGACTGGGCTCATCACTTATCCTGACCCTGACCAATAAGTGAAATGTTCAACCAATTACCAGCCCGCTCGTCAGTCATTGAATCTATTTTTCGTGGAAATCGATTGTTTCTTGGACTATCGAAGGGCATTTATACGTACCTTTATATTGGTTATTTGAGAGAAATTTAAGGTTTGCTCAAAACATTGTTCCGCCTGGTCGACTTATTAGTTGTTTTATAATACCTTATATTCTTCGCAAAGTCTGCACTCCTCTAAGTCATGCCAAAATTTGTTATAACGTGGCTTAAGAGCTCATAGCTGCCCCTGGAGCTTATGATTTTTGTCTTTTTTCCGTGGAGTACAAGGTTCTTGTTGAGTACCTACGTTACAATATTGAATTTTTTTGGATTTAAAGAAGATAAATAATAAAGATTTTAAGCTTTAAATTACACACTATTGTAAACTTTGTCTTTAGAAAATCTGCAAATATGGACACAAGGAACCACTCATGAGCTAACAGCTATCAAAATATGTGGATTGAAAGTTGTTCCCTCGATTTACAATAACAGCACCTTTATGTCATTTTTCTTATGCATGGAAATATGTACCTTAGAAATATTTTGGTAACATTCTAAAATTTGGCATGCGAGAATATGTTGACAATGGTCTCCTCCGTAACATCTTGATTATCTCAAGATGATATCTTAAGTTTTTTTACAACGTAATGCGAGCATTTTGGCGCTAATAGCCCTTCGCTGATTATTAATATATCTACCAATAATATTGGGATTTGGTTGAATTGAAAAGTATGTTTACATTTCCATCTAATTTTATATGTCGCTCATATTTTGTTTCTTTTTTCTTCTAGGTAAGTGTCTGTGAGGGACGGGTGTGCTGACTTGTAAATGTTAGAATTATCTAATACTAACAATAAGAGGTATTCAGGTAGGTGCCTTTTTGATTGAAATGAGTTGTGAACCGCATAAAGGGAAATGCTATACGACCTTACATGGCATTATCATGCTGAACTGTGAGAACAGGGCGGACATGAATGTGGAGAGCGATATCGTGGAGAGCCATCTTGAGGAGGCTTCCGAGACATATCTAGTGAATGTTTTGATTTATAAAGAAATATGTGCAAAACTAAGCCCTGATGAAGGTTTAAAATAAACTGTAACGTTGGCCAACAACTTTTTTGCATTATATATATGACCTATACTCCAAGAATTATTTTATCATTTATTAAATGAGGTCTAGATAAGAGGGAAAAGTGAAGATTTTGGAACGAGAATATATTACGTTAGCTTATGGAATGTTTAAACCTGGATTTTATCTATTTTTACTGAAAATTTTGGAATGATTAAGTTTTAAGCGATAAGAGGGAAAAGTGAAGATTTTGGAACGAGAATATATGACGTTAGTTTATGGAATGTTTAAACCTGGATTTTATCTATTTTTACTGAAAATTTTGGAATGGTTAAGTTTTAAGCGATAAAATGTTACGTGTACTTAATTTAATAGGATTATAGGTGTATCAGAGTGTTGAAATGAAAATTGCAGCTAATTTTAATTTCAATATGTCGAACCTCCACACTATATAACGCCTGAATCAGTTGAACTTGTATAGAGTATAATGATTATGTCTCAGAATTCAAAATAATGTTAATTTACCGTCTTAGCCGTGCGATGTGACCTTTGTGAAAAAACAATCGTATTATTTCAATGTCTAAGTTAATATCAACATCATCTTTTTCGAATGTTCCTCTAAAATCGGTGCCTAACCCCGGAAAATTAGTTTGTTAATTGTGTAATTCGCTGTATCGGACGTGACTTAATGTAATCGACTTAACAAATTAAAAGTAAGTAAACAAACAAAATGAATTACCTTCACATGGAATTACAAAGTTTTTCACTTTTCGTTTTTTTAATAGTGAATTTACTCTCGCTATTAGTAACATAGATTAATATTAATTCTATAAGTGCTATTGATGACAAATAATATGCGATTTAGTGGACACTGAATGTTTAGGATTCCTGGGGGTAAGTTCTATTGTATGGATATCAGGGGGTGGTATTTGCCCTTGGAAGGCGAGAATAACAGCTGTTGATAAAAATTGATGTTTAAGTTATCGCTTTGACTGCTATGAAAATCATAAAATATGACTTAAGATCAAAAGAAATGGAGCCTCCTTAAAATTATAAAAAATTAATGTTTCATGGGTATAACTACACTTTTTTGCATCTTTTTCTTATAGTCGATCAGAGACCTAAAATGTCAAACTGAAAGCAGACCTTTATAATTTCTTCTAAAGTGCATTATAGAATAAATTTTTGACGAAAATAATACAAAAGAAACCGGCTGTGAAGTTGAATTTTATCATGGGAAATGGACCCAGGAAGGAGTCTTTTCGTGTGTAATGATGATAGTCACCCATGCAAACACTTTCATTGGCTTTAGTTCGTACGCATTGTTTCCATCCCGTCCACGTGGCATCTCTTATCTCTCCTTCCTTTCATGCGCCGACCTCCCAACCCCCTCTAAAATCCTCCGAAAACCCTTTCCATTCTCGAGTTTCTGTTTGCTTTGCCCAACCCTCCTCCCCCTCCAGTCTCCTGTTTGTTCCACGGCCACTCGTGCTCTTTTGTTTTTAATCTCTCTTGGGTCTCCCCGCCTCCCGCTTTCCTCCGTTTGCCTCTTCCATCATATTTCCTCTTATCTCCACCCCTTGTTTATCGCTACCATACTTCCACCATTCCCACTTTGTGCGTAGACTTTTTCGAAGCTCCTTTCGAATCGACAAAAAAAAATCCTCGGTGTTTCGGATCGGCACTTTGTTATTCCAGGTGAATCTTCGAAAGCGGGAAAAAATATTATTTACGATCACCAAGGGGGTCCGTTAGAGGAGGCCCAAGAACATAGAGGTTAAGCGTTGTATATGTTGCCGTTTCGCGCGATTTTTTTAATTCGTCGGCGCCGCTATAATATGTGGCGGTATCTCGTTAAGTGTGACTTTTGCCATTGACCGTAGTGGAAGTGGCCTATTTTAGCTGGCAATCGTCTCGCATGCGTTAAATGTGCGGTTTACGCGATTCATTAGCTCAGTTACGCATTACGCGTGTGTTTCCTCGTGAAAAGTGGATATCAATGACTGGTAGTGCCGCGAGTGGCGATTTTAAAATCAGATTTTAATGCGTGCTGAGCGACAACAGTTCTAGCAGCGAACTTGAAAATCCTCTGATGTAATATTCGTGACAATCATGCTACTTGGTCATCGTGTGATCGCATTGTAATGCGGAGTCGTTATTTATGTTTTTTTCTTCGAAAGCGAGACGTCCCTCCCTTGCCCTGTTGTGTTTCATCGCATTTCATGGCGTTGAGAGGCGACGAGTGCTATTAACTCGAGAGTTTTTATTTTATTTTAATGTCTTCTTTAAACTCTCCTCCTTAGTTTTCTTAAGTGAGATTGGCAATCAGGTGATGCAGTTCAGGGAAATGATTGTTTGTGACTTCTTGGTTGTTAAATGAAAGCCCATATGACTAGACCATTGTTCTCGGTTTACGTCACTGTATTTAATGCATACTCTCTGGCTATCTTGGAAGGTGTTAAAAGGGGTCAATTTCTGTACTTCCTAATGCATGCCATGTTAGAAGGAAAATATTAGGCTAGCAGGGAAGCGGGAGGAGAAAAGTACCAATAGGCGGAGTGAAATGAAATTGGCCTAATTTCGTACGTAAGAGGGAGGTTCAATTTGGCTGAGGGGACAGGCCTTGGTGAATTGCAAAATAATCCGTTGAACTCTGTGTTGACCGGTAGAATGCCTTTAATTATAATTAAATAAACTAATTTTCCAAAAAGTTCAATGTTTAAATTTCTATGCCGAGGTGATTGGCATAACGCTTCTGATACCTTAACATGGTACCCTTGACCGCTAGAGGACTGGAAAGAAATTAAACGCAACGTGCGCCTCAAGTACCTTTTTTTGGGCCTCTTTTCCATTTTATTGTAAGCATCAAATTTTACGAATTCAGATGGATGTTTTCCGTTATTTCTTGCCTTATTAAGTTGGTAACTTGTAACTGAACGCTCCAGAGCGAATTCTAGTTGCACCACGAAAGGATTTTTCAACGAGTCTATTTATCCTTATTGACTGAATACTTACTAAGTAGTGTCAATCCTAGACTATTCTCATGTAGAGTGTCTTGGAATGCGCTTTACTGCACACCCACATAAACGGTAGACGTGTTCTTAAATTCATGTTGCAAAATATCTCGCATTTTTAAGTCTTTCGGCCGGTATTGCACCGCAAATGCGGTCGCTTCCATGTTTGAAGGCTGCTCATCACAGGGCTTGGGAACGGTCGTAACGCTGCGGCATTAGTGTCAAAATTGATTTGTGCCAACGATGCTAGACTACCTCACGCATCTGGGTAGTTTATTTCTCAAGGGGAGTGGGAAGAAAGTTGGCGACATCTGCTCACCGTGTCAATGTTTCGTAACTTAGGCGACGAACGTGCTGTATTTATCTCTTGGTGCGTTCCCAATTGCTACCATGTAATACCCATGGTACAGAACTCGCTATTTTACGTTTTTACGGCGTTTCGTTTCTCTTCCCCGTGGCAGTGTGTGATATCTTTCACTTGGTAGGATTGCTCGTGCTCGGAACCTCATTCTCGACCAGTCTCGTCTTACTATTTCGGGCTTTTGGCATAGGTTTTTTAATACTTTCGCTTCCAATTTCGTGTTATTTCAGGTATGGCCGAACGGCGAACGCATATATTTTATTATCCAAATCATTACGTCCTTCAATTGAGAATGGCATTACCAATAATGAATAACCTACAACCGTACCGTCGTTATGTACGACCTATGGATCGAATTAACTCATAAATTTACTGTTGAAATTATTTATATTATGACTTAGTGTAAAATTATTTCCATTAAGTGGGAATCTTCTTGCTGAACCAATTTGTCATGCTCCCACAATCTTCTCTGGTCTCTCTGGTGGACACTAATATACTCATATGGTGGGTTTCTGTTACCACTCTTGCGTATGCGATATTCTCTACAAGACGGTCTTGTTTCAAAATTTAGAAAAAAATTCATTTTCATCGTTGTCTCATGAGGGCCGAATTTTTCGTTCGTTCAACTGAATTTCTTTTTCCTCTAGAGAGGCATTGTTGACGCTTATATCTTATCGCAATAGTTTCTGGGAAACATAAACCCTTTTCCCTTCTCAGTTTCCTCGCTTATACGATGGTTCATAGTCTATTTCTTATTTATATTAGCTCTTCCACGCCTTTCTGGCATGCATGTGTAGTGGATCTTTTCTTAGAATTGGTGGTCACCACTCCCGCATTCATGTGAAGAGAGGTGCGGAAACGTGTGCAGGTTTGTTATTTCTCTCCATAAAAAGCGGTGTTTAATTTTAGGTTTTCTTAGAACTATGAATGTTTATTAACGTTATCCATCTTCATAATATCTTGAATGTAACATTCTTTTTAAGACAGTTAAACGTGGTAGCCGTATCGCTATTTGCATTCGAAGATATTTGAACTCCCATTGAATTTTCTTTTCCCTTCTTCAACACCACGGGCTTAGTAGTACAGGTTTGATCTATATTGATTGCTCTGTATCTTTGATTGACCTGTAGATCTACGGCGTATTATACTATATCTCCTAGCAATTGAGAATTTTTTTGAAACCTTCCCGTTCGCCTAGCATCATTCTATCTGTTACACGTTTTAGCTTCCCGTCGTCTTTCAGGTCACAGGTCGTCCACACGTTCTGCTTTATTTTCATTGCGTTTATAGCCGTCTTCTTTCCTCGTCTAACTCATCAGCCCTTCCTTGTCACTTTTCCTTTATATTTATGCTTCTTATGCTAATTCTGTTCATGGTGAAATTGGTTCTGTTATTTTACTTAATTGAAAATTTACAGTTCGGTTTGTTAAACAAGTATACTGAACATGAATGGAACTTAGGCACGTAATGCTATTATCACCAAAACATGAATCGCCGTAATCCGGTACAATTTATCGATACATATATGATACATAATTTATCTTAGGCATTACGCAGTTCAATTGGCAATAGCCGTATCGCCAATTTGATTGCGATCAATGCGATTGTGCCCTTGATTGATAATATCATTGTCGATTGAACGGCATAATTGCTTTGGGTAATAAAACATCATTTACAATATATGTAAGTTTTTGTAACACATTCGACCACGTGAATGATTTCCACAAAGTAATGTTAACGAGTTATTTTTATAGTTTTTCTAGTTGTATTCCATGCATCTTATTCCTCGATCATATTTTCGAGTTCATCTTAAAATGCAACGTCTGCGGCTGACTATATTCAGCTACCTTGGAATGAGTTATTTTTTTACGTGTTCTGAACGTCGAGCAGGCATGAAAATGATTGCTTCTGGAGCCAATTTGGTCCAAAATGAGGTTTTCCATTCTGGAAAGCTTTACTGGAATGACATATTTATTGTTCTTGTGCATGATGTCGACCAAACTTTAGTGCTCTCCGGTGTCAGTCTACTTGATGCATACAATCGTATGTGAAAGCAGTGAATAACGGCGTTGTCATAGGAAAAACCTTGTTAAGGGACATAGAGTAGTTTTCTTTTATATTTTCAAATTTTTCTTTTATTTATTGTGCCTGCGTTCCTCTATTTTAACCTTTTTAACTATACGTAATCAGCAGACCAGAGCCGTATTCATATTTTTGTTTTTGATCTTTTGAGGAAAGGCATGCCATAAAACGTTTACGTCACCCTTGATTGTGTTTTATTACAGTTTCAACTAAATGATGTAGCTTGATTTGTGGTTCTCTCTACGACCGCCATTCTTCGTATTTTTTGTTTTCGAAGTAGCTATATTCTCCGTATTCCATTTCGTGTTGAGGTTTTGTTTTCATAGTTTATTTTCTCGTCGTCGGTGGGTAGTGCCTATGTTTTATCACCTATTGAAGGGAATAAATGGAAAGAAATTCTCGAAAAGCAATAAACTTTTGTATTATAATAGTGCCGCTATTTTTTCACGCGTCTTTAAGAAGTAAGCCGTTAGAGTAATGATGATGGATGAGATTGGTCGGCGTTTATAAAATATTGTAATTTTTTACGTCTAAACTCAATTCATAAGATTATTTAAAGGGAATTCAATAGATTTAGAATAGTATTAGGCTTTTATTGGTGGGGATCCAAAAATAGGCATCCGCTGGTAATAGACGTATTGGGCTATGTGCCTCTTGAACTCTGCTCTAGATTTTTGGAGTCATTTCGATCGGACATAAGTGCATGACCCGCTTTTGCCCTGTGCGATTTGGGCCATTCCATGCCTCGTTCATTTGAGATAACTCGTGCGGGCTTATGCAATGTTCCAAGTTTTTGACGCTGACCAGATGGCCTAGTGGTCACTAAAAGAGTCTATATCCGCAGTGCATTGAAGTTGGGTCAAATATTTGTGTGCTGATAATGTTCGGGTCACCCGGCTTTGTTTGGGATTCGAGATCAAGAAAAGAGGAGAGATAATTTTGTGCTCTTCCATTTGTGGATATTATTGGCTAAGTCCGAGGTTACGTCACTAATCCTACCTAGCCTCTCCTTGAGGATTCCGTTTGCAATTTCGGTGGTAGTATTTGACCTCTAGCGGTGAGCGTGTCTATTTCGAATGAAAATTTCGTTCCCATCAAGTATTTGACTCATATTGATGGTTGGGTACTGTGATTTGTAATGGAACAGCTATTTTTTTTAGTTTCCTTGAGATATTCTACTTTTTGGCCGACCTCGTTGTTTCAATGTTGACTTCAGCATATGATATGAATAATAAAGTCTTTATTTTTCTGGAAATTTCAATGCCCCTGGCACATTTGCCACGCAATACTTCCCAAAGCAATAGAATTGGACCAATATTTCTGGCAATACTAATTCTACTGCGGAACAGCGTATACATGTCAACTATAAGCGAGGACTAGTATCATAAAAAACAAATTACAGTCAGCGCAACAGTGCAAAGATAAAAAATTACGCTTTAATGGTTGATAAATGTAAACAGGCTGTCTAAATAATTATAATAGTAATAAATATAATAATTCACATTGATTACTTATTTTAAGACAGGTTGGATCTCCAAAATATAATGATGGGGAATTGCACTGCCAATTTTTCCAATTCGTGCTGAAATAAGTATACTTCACAGCAAGTATACGATAGTATACTTTACAGTAAAGAATGAGGCTCGCAATTAAATGAGTACTGTGAGTGCTGAATGACCAATGCGGTCGAAGCGCCTTCATAATAACACTGCTATTACTTCTACCGTACACGCGGGCTCGTGCCTTGCCATATTCATTCATCTCATCCCAGTTGACTCACTCAAACGTGTTACGAGTGCCTTTATAATCGTGTTCGAAGACGCTGCTTCGTTGCGTGACCTTTTCTCAGTCGCGGATGAGGCCCAGCAGCCGACGGAACTGGACCTCCTTTGAGTCGTTTGTCATTTCATCAAGTCGTAAAAAGAGACGAATCAGCGATGGTCGTATTTTATTCTTTTTTCAAATCCCGGTCGTAATGTTTCCCGCGAATCCATTAGGGGCGCTCAACCTCTTTAACCCGCAACTGACCGCTCTTCTGTCTTCTCCCGAAGGAAGGAAGAAAGATCGCCCCCCCCCCCTTTGTCGTGTGAGACGTCGCTCTATCGGCAATGAAGATTGGCAGATTTGAGATCGCAGCGGTGCCTTCTTTTTTTTCTGCCAGAGGCGTGACGCAGTCGAAGGAAATCCCTCAGAGTAATCGTAAACAAAGCGCTTTCAGTGCTTGCGCGGTGGCAAGTTGCTTAGCCCTGCATGGTAACCACGTGCCTTATCAATAAATCTAACGCAATAATAATAGCTATTTTTTATGCATTCTACTGTTTGAGGTAGGTCTTATCAATAAATCCAATGCAATAATAATTATCTTTATTTATGCATTCTACTGTTTGAGTTAGATTTACATGGAGAATTTTTCGCATTGCCTTGGACTCTCCTATCACCCGAATTGAGCTTCCCTCTTCTGATAATAACTAGGCCTACTCCATCATCATTCTAATCCTAATATTTTCCCCACCTTTAACCGCTTCTGTAGCTTCTCCTCTTACACGTTTTTTTACATCCTGTCCTCGCTTAGTACTCGCTCCGTCCAAAACCGTTCTCTTTACTGAATCAGCTCCAGAATTTTTCATTCCTTGCTCACCTTGTCTAGCACTTCGTTGTTCTTCCTCCCCTCCGTCCACCTTATCCTGTGATTCCTCTCTAATGGAATACGGAAAAGTAAGTATAATAAAGCTTTGATTGAATCACACTTCCAATCCGGTTACCATGCCTTCTTAGTGGGTCCGAAATTAAAGGATAATCATACCTCTGGAAATACGTAAGCATGTACTAAATGTAAGGCAGAATATCCAGAGTCACCTGATGGGTGTAAACGGGGGAGAGTTTTTTCCAGCATCCAGCATGCAGTACCCCACGTGTACACCTCATGGGCATTGATGGAATTGGGAAAAATGGTGGTAACCTGTGCACATGCGTGCTGGCAATGTGAGCATCCATAAGATAGGCGTCGGTCCATGTACTCAGCTCGGATAAACTTTTATCGAAAGATGAAACCTCGTAATCGGTTAATTATCATTGCAAATCCATCCATTCAGGGTTAGCATAAAAAAGATTTGACGCGGAGAAACAGCACAGTTGTATCGAAAATAGTCTGTTATGAAAAGAGAAAAAAAATATTAGTCAACTAAGCAAGATCCGCGAATGATTCCTTGTGTTTCGTAACTATTGATATACCTTAGTCTGAAGGATGAATGAAATCTTAAATCTCTCTGCTCTGCAGTCCATTTCCTTTGCCTTTCAATCACGGCTTCAATTCAAACAGTTCTAACGACGCAATGTAATTAGCCAATCAACGGTGTTTCCTGTCGCGGGAAGGTAGAGGATTTCCTTTTGATGCTTTGGCGCATGCGCAGGAGGCAAAAATCATTCTTGCATATCCTTTCTCAGTGGGAAAAGGGGAAAAATTATAGTAGCATGTCTTGTACCTGAATTGTATCCGCACATCATGCGTTGCGTTAGGAAATAAATATTTGTCTATTGTCATTTCAGAAAATGGCGTCGGCCTCGTTGGCTTACGTAATTTTATTTCTTATTTCCGTCCGAAACGATTCGCCAGTAATGAAGGGTTGAAGATTATCATTCATAAAGATCGTTTTTTTATCGTCTCATCCGAGGATTCGAATGTTCTCCTGTAGTTTCATTGACAGATTGTGGTGAAACTCTATTGAGCAGTTTTCATGGCAGTTCTCCTTTAACGTAATGCTTGTGTACCCCGCAATCCTGAATTATGGGTATTTCCGAGGAAAAATTTCGCTTCGCTTCTGCGCTTCGTTTAATTTTTCCCCGAAGAAAATGGGAAATAGTGGCAACTTTGTGAAGAGAATGCATCACTCTCGTTTGACCAGTATTTAATCTTTAAGAAGTACTCGTTTATTTTCCTATCAAGTTTGCTTGCATATACAGATTTCTCCTTGCAAGCGAATCCTCCCACGAATCTTGTAAGGTTAGAGCCTTGGAAAATTGTTCCCAGTAAATCTAACTCGAACGGTGAAATACGTTTACTAATTGAACGCCATAATATTTTACGAGGTACATATTTGATTTGATGTTGGTACTATGCATTATACCAATAGTCTGTACATATCTGTCCCAAAGCAGAATGAAAGTGCGTAGTCTTTTTATAATTGTAATTCAGCGGAGAGTTTTCCAGGGTATGCTCCGCGTGTGTCCATATTGGATTGACACACGCTTAGCATATCCCGTAATTCTCCCCTCTGAATCTTCAACACATCGCGAAAGCATGCACAAGAATAATAATTTTTATATTGCCAATAATTTCCCCCAGTTACAAGAAATTGAATGTAAGACAATAAAAAACAACTAGGCGAAACACATCTAAAACCACCCACGCCCTGGATACCCAGGCGGGACTGGAACCTCCGACCTTCGAGTCGCAAATTGGGAATTAGGAACCCCCAGGTACAGAAAATTTAAAGTAGGGCAATGAAAAATAAGCAAACGAAACACATTTAAATCACCCATGCCCTAGGTACCCTGGCGGGACTCGAACCTGCGACCTTCGGGTCGCGGACTTCCTTCGCGTCGCAAATTAGAAAATTCTCTCTTGCGCGACATCCTATTTATTCCTTCTTTCAACGGTCCCAAGCGCGTGCACCCAAGGGAGCAAAATGAACTCGTCTCTCGGGGTCGCAAGGAGCATATAAAAGTGAGATTGAAGGAGACGTCGGAACGTCTTTTCGTATCCCCCACAGCTCCTCTCGAAGCCCCCTCGTTTCCTCGCCTTCTTCCTCCTCCATTTGGGCCACTCCGGCGTGGGTGGGGTGTGGGGGGTGGAATGGGGTGTTGGGATGGGTTGAATTGGGTGGCATAGACCCTCTCACGGCTCTCCCTTGACTGACATTCACTTTTTGACGGGCCCGTTAGCATTTTCTCCTCGGTCTTCCCTGGGTCTGTCCATTGGTGCGGCTCTAAGGGGAGGGGGAGAGGGGTCGAAACGACCCTCGTTAAAGGGATCATAGTGGCGTGTATTCGCCGTCAATCTCCCTCTCTCTCTCTGCGCTCGTGTTAATAGGGAGCTTTTGGTGTCGAGGCGGGAGTTTAGGGCCAGCGTAGGCAACCTCCAAAATATGGAGGATAGATACATGGATGTGGTCTCGCGCACTTAGTGATTCAACCCGTAGGTTGGTATGGATATGTGGGGTAGAACTCACCACAGTTAAGGAGGACGTTCACTCAGACCAGTGATTGCAATTCATGGTGATAATTTGGTATATTGGAGGGGGAAATAAGATTTACTTATTGAATTTACAGAAGGATTTACGGAGACATTTACATAACGAATCGACTAGGTCTCCATACGAATGTATTTATTAATGAAGTTGATTTTAAACCAGTAAAAGAAGGCTATTCTTCCTTCCACCCGGGTGGTCTCCCTCCATTCTGCCTGCGGCGGGAAGCTCAAATAGCCTTCTTTGACTATATTCGCCGGGAAAGCATCAGATCTAACTTCGATTCTAAACCAGTAAATAATTAGGCTGTACCATTTATAAGTTCTGATTGTGTTGCAATGCCACCTCTCGATTGAAAAGATAAAATTATTCCGCGGATTCGTGCAATTTTTACATTATTCTTTTCCTAAGATGAATTCCTCTAAACTTCGGCCGTAACCGTTTAATACGTTAAAATCTTAATTGTATTTTTAATGCATCTTCTACAGTATTCCTCAAAGAACTAATCGCCGGTAAACACGGTTCAGAGTTGGAGATTTTTCTCTGTGTAACAAGCTATGACGATTCTAAAAGTCTCTTCTTGAATGGGTCCGTTCGACCGTGGCCATTCTTTCTCTTCATTCTTCTGATTCGTCAGTGACATCCGAGAGTTACGGTCTGGAAGTCGTTTTGTCGTAAGTCACAGGCGACGGCGGGAGGTGCATCGCTGAACACATTTTTCCTCTCCACAAATCTGTGAAACATGAGGAACCCTGGGGTTCAACGTCCTCGTCGCTGGATGAGGATGACTCGGGAAGCTAAGTAAGTGGCGTGGATAATCGGTGTCGGTCACAATTTTCCAGCTTCGTTCCGACTGTTCATGCAGCTGCAGCCAATGACATTCCATGTCGGTCCGAAAAAGTATTGTCGAAACTATTTGAGTGATTCCTGGTGGGCAAGAGGACTGCATAGAGGAGGCCCAATTCCATCCCACAGAAGGCTGATTTCTGTTGCCACTTCGGTCGCATTTTAATCGGTTTTCAAAAATGTCCGCGGTGCGGCGATGAATGCAATGCGATCCATTTTTTTCAATAGTTTGCATTATAATGTTTGGAATTCCGGGGAATAGCATTGAAAAGTTATGAATTTCATAGATAACATCATCATGTATATAAATTTCGGGTATAACCGCTAATTGTACGTTATTTCTCCTTGAAACTCGGATCACTTCTTCCGTCAGCGACGTCAATGGAGCACGCATTTAGAGGATGATTTAAGGATCCTCAATTGTAATATTTGTTCTGTTGGGAATCATTGGGGAGTACCAGGTGCGCATGTACTTGTGTGAGTATGAAGCGTACGTATTCAGTATGAAGAGTTTTGCCGCCGGGTCAGGAACTGCATCACTGCCGACGCGACGTTTCGATGTCCGACCCGGGCATTGTCCTTAGGGCTATGAGAATCGAGTGAGAGTTTTTTACCTGCTTATATACAATCAATCCGGTGGTCAGAAGTCACCTGAAGTCAGAAGTCACTAGAAGTCAGAAATCACATGAAATAGTGACTCTATAGAAGTCAAAAATTCTCACACGATACTCATAGCCCTGAGGACGATGGCTGAGGCGAACATCGAAGCGTTGGCAGTAATGCAGTTCCTGACCTGTTGGCAATTCCTCTTCACGCAGTTAACTCGCCGGGAAAGCATAAAATCTTTCAACACATTCAGTGTTGAACTCAGTGTTTTGATCCTTGGGTTGGCTTAAATGGTTGACAAAGAACGAAGAAAGCAGTCGGAGTGTGAATATCGCGTGTTCATAATTTGGTAGCGGGCTCGTTTCTTTGTGCCATCACCTGTGATGTACCACGGTTATGTAAGAAGCAGAAGTTGTAATAGCGATGTGGCAGTTACGAGAACGCGTCATTCCCTATCCAAGGGTGGTAGTTTTCCCTTTTTTGCGGAGTGTTACTCGTTGATAACTTGAGGAAATTTTGATGGTGCATAGAATTTACAGTTGCCAATAAGAGATAATATCTAAAATATGAATATTTTCGTTCCATAATAAAAATAAGTTATAATTTTCTTATTGAAGATACAGACCAACGTCTGCCTACTTTTATGTATGTATTGAAAATTTCAAGGCGTTCACTTAAGTTTTAAGCGTGTGCTAAGGGGTTTGAGTTGGTTTAGTGGCTAGAATCTTGGCTTCCTACCCCGTGGACCTGGGTTCGTATCTCGACTTTGGTATAGATTTTTCAGTGACTGCCCGAACCCTGCTCGAGTGCTCTGTGGAGGGTACTTCCAGTACAACCCTCCTTCCGTCGGATAGGACGTCAAGCTGTGGTCCCCTTGGCGCCTTTCTTTAAAGGCCGGTTTACACCGCGCACGTAATTTCGCAGGTTAAAACTGCATTAATTTCTGATTATGGCGAGCAATGGCGCGAATGCATGGACGAAATTAGAGCAAGTGCTATTCTCGCATGCTTTCTAGCAATTCACCGCGTTACACGTCGCAATTTCGACTGCGCCTTCGTACACGCGTCAGATTGTGTAATTTTGTTCCTTAACGGTTCCTTGCCGCTAGCAGGGTACCTGCTAGCAGGGTACCCTGCTAGCGGCAGCCGGAACCAGAATGACGCCACACGGACTTTTCCCAGCGTTAACACTCGAAAATTTTTACTTTTCATTTAATCGCGAAAAATAGACATCGTCATTTAAAATTCTAAAAGCGTGAAATTCGTACTCCAGGAATAATAATATTTCGATTTAGGCAAAAAAATAGGAAACCAACCTATTCTGTGCCCCGTGTAAAATGGCCTTTAGAGCAGACTGATGACGACGACAGATTTCTCTCCACTCTTACTTCACATCCCTTTCCTATGGATATCAGCTGTCAGTCCCCTCCTCCAGATGCCATGCAAGTGATACGTGACGAATATGTTTAGCGGGAGTGGTGCATTCTCTTAAGGAGACTGGCAACCTCTGTGCTCCCGACTTAATCCTGGATGAGAGAGTTCAGTGCCTTCATTTTCTCTCCCTGTCCGCCCCGTGAAGTAGGCATGGCAGTACACCTTGCCATCTGGAAGCCGCATCCGGTTTGAAACGAGCTATGCTTTTGAAAAAATCCCGGAAATCGATATTCCCTCCGAGCCAATCGCTATAATAGACCCTCACCCCCCGCCCGTTTCATTGCCAAGGGACACAATCTGATAGTTAGCTGTTTAGTTAGCTTCGGATGCGTTTTGCGCCCTGTGATATTATGTGATACAGATGTTGATGCTAGCCTCCCATTTTCTGGGGTTCAAGTATATGTTGGGTGACGATCCCGATCATCTTATTCGTGTCTCGAATCCTTTTTTTTTAAATACTGAATTTTTGAAAAAAAATATAATAGAAAAATTACCAGTCTGCAACTCTTGTTTTAATTATGTATTGTAATTTTTCATCTCTAGATTAAGATCAATCAGTTGAAGACTTGATGTGAATGACCTCCGTTGTTAACGCTCTAGAAACAACCAGTTATACTACTACTAATTTCATTTTCTTATTGTATAAACGAAGAAATGCTCGGGTAGCTGTAATGTGTAAAATTTTCTCCGCGTAGTTATAAATGTTTTTCTTATTATGCTTTGCTCCGTTGCATAAATAAAACTCTTCAATATCAGTAAATTATTACGTACCGACTTTCGCTGTAGAATGCATAGACTGAATTCCGTGTTGGAGTGCCTTCGTCAAATTCGGGCTTCTTGTTGAAATTATAACTATCCCTTTACGTTGTGGTTTGGGAAATTTAGCGCGAAAAAAATAATTTGAAACGGTGGCAAATATTACTTCTCTCACTGTTGTAGGATAATTCGTATGAACGTAATATCTTTTGCCAGAATGCATTTGTCAAATATTTATTCGCCAAAATTTTACTACTAATGATATGTATTGTTAAATTACCATTGAAACTCATATTGTGTCGTACTAAAGGTAAAGCCATTGATTAGATGACTAATTTTTTTTTTCAACCAATCACAAGCCGATAAATTGGTCCGTGGCACTTTTCACCTTGAAGCTTATGCTGATGTATCTACTCTCGGCTCTGAAAGGATTAATTTACAACGTTTACGATGTGGTTTGGCAAATTTAGCGCGAAAATCGGGCGTGCCGGTCTGTGAGGCATAATCAAAATCACCCCTCGCGTTTGAATTCCCTTGCCATTTTCACGATCGATCGCCGTATATGGAAGGCGTTCTGTAACCGCCGAACCTTGGCCCCGTTTCGTGGACAAAAATGTATTCGAGGACGAAATAACAAGAGGGGATGCCCAATCAGTTAAGGGAAAACAAACTTTCGCTTATTTTAGTGGCCAAGACAAAGAAAGCCCTTGCGTATGGGATTTGTAGCCGGCTGAAGGGGTACGAGAGACGGATCACTTAGCTGAGGGTGGCCTGTTTTAATTAAAGAATGTATTCGTTCTTGGTGGGCCTTTTTCCGGTAATTTCGAAAATCTGTTTGTTAAATCCTACGTCTGTTATTTGGTTGATTTTTACTTTATTGTAATGGTAGATCTTCTTTTTTTAGGGTACGCGGGATGATTAAAAATTATATCATCTTTTTTACTTAGAAAAAAATATATTTAAAACGGTGGCAGACGTAATATTACGTTTCCCACTGTTGTAGGTTAAATTCGTACGGGCGAAATATCTTTAGCACTCAATTTATGGATTTTTTCGTGGGTAGTCGATTTTTGGGGCAGCATGGTAGCGGTTTGGTCATACAATTTGGCTGGTATTTGAGAGATACCGGTTTCAAAACTAGGGTGAAGCTTACAGAGTGTATCCTCGAAGTGTGGGTTGCAGAGGGAAAATGGACTTAATCCTTACCTATCCAAACCAGTGTTTGGGTTTTAACACGAATGAAATGAGTTGATCATTTGCAGATAAAAATCATTAGGGTAGGCTGCTGAATGATCTAAGTTAGTATTAATTTAGGCCATTTGTCCATGTTGATGTTCCATGATAATTTTAGCTGGTGTCGACTGTGAGATCGAATGAAGTCAGCTGAGATAGTACAGCGTCTGCGTGACAGTCAAAGCGCCAGCGTTTCATTTTGTTAAAATAGTCAGATAAATAGTCCTTTTGATCTCCGTATAAAGTCTTTACTACCGGTCTTTAATACGACCCACTTCTTCAATTAATGTTCAAAGCGAATGCGATTTTTAGCTGATGTAATGCAGCGAATGAACATCCTGTCTTTTGAAACACCAGAACTATGTATTCATAATGCGCGTCGTTTAGTTAATTACGATTAAACCTTATAGATGATGAATCCTTCAGAATGTATAATACCTTTTCTAATACCTTTTTGAAGACACCGCATTATTTTAAGAAAAGGAATGTTGTGAAATGAAATAGCCGTTTTATGCCTAGGGAAAATGTGTAATCATTTGGGCATGGATGTTAAAGGAGTTTCATTGAGAGAAATGCTTTGGGAATAGTGAGCTTGGTATCGACCTTGAACAAGTGTAGAAGCGTTGCTAGGGAATAAAATTCGACCCATCATCAAACTTTTCTTTGGGAGTTATGAGGAGCTTTCCCTGAACCTCTAGCGTCTCGGAAACCATTTGAGTAATGGTTTCCTGGGATGGAAATATAATCAGTCTGATGTTAGTAGCCTGGATTGATTTTGTAACTAAGTGCCTCTATGATGGCGTGTATAAAGGTATTCGTATCTGTTTACGTGCATACTCAAAGGAATCGTTCCAATCCTTTATTATCACTTCAATCGTCGGCGCATTTGAATTCTTCTGAGTTTACACCGAGGATGAAAGTCTCCATGAAAAATAATTCGGCTCGACCGGGATTCAAACCAGGATTCTGTATCTCCCAATTGCCGGTCAAGTATGGTAAGAGTTACACCATCAAGCCGTCCTCTTTAAGGCATATCTCAGATTTTCGGGTTTGAATACCGGCGAATTCAAATGATTTTTTCACTAGTTCAACCGCTTCAGGCGTCATATTGTGGAAGTTCGACGTCTATCTTTTATCTATACGAATTAAAGAGGATGTCATTTTGTCTGTCCGCTATGCGTTTCCATACGGATTCAAGGATTGCGGCCAAAGCTAGGACACAAGTGCATCTCGTAATCCTAAACCCTTTAGTGCTACTTTCGGTTGCGTCCGACGCGTCGTTTTCTCATTACCATTTGTTACGTCACGCCATTCAAATTCTGTGGTTGGACATCCTGCCGGGTAGGTAAACCTCTTCACTCGATTGAAGGGAAAACATAACTCAAAGGATACTACACTTACCTATTAATCCTCTCGGCGCAAGCCATTTTCCTGGGTTATGGGTTCACAAGACGTTTTTGGTCTACACACGTACGGACATACATAACGATAACGTGCAGCGGGGTATAAGCCGATCCCGTGCGCGTTGTACATACCTAAATCGTTTTTTCGATTGTTTGCAGTTCAGTGCGCCTACAAATCCTGCTATGTGACAATGAATTTCAAGTTTGACTTCTCTATTATTTTTAACTTCTCTGGGTACTATATTTCCCGAGCAAAGCCTGGTGGGCTGCTAATATTGAGAAAAAAGGTAGTCGCACTTTTCCACAATTATTTATTGCGTATGACGCGTTTCGGCTCACAGAGCCATCATCTGGTACAAGATCGAAAATAATTGTGGAAATGTGCAACTACATTTTATTTAATCGTGATTACTTCATGGCGAATTTCATCCTTGGTGTATTTTTGCACCCGTGACGGCGTACTAAGTTACTTGTTATTAGCATTACTTGCTTCGGATACTATTTTCAACCCCCTTGCGTCTTTCGACAATATCTTCGTCGTGTCTTCCTTTTTTTACTCGCGATCTCTGGAATTGGTATCCCAGTCGCCCTTTCGGCTCGTCCCCTGACAGTTCCCGTACCAATCGAAGCGTCGATTCACCACCACCCTTTCACGCTCACGCTCCGGAAGCAGAGTGGGTGGTTGTGGGAAGGGAGGGGGGCGTTATTAGGCGGGAGGCCGCCTCCTTATTCCCTCTCAATCTTCGGCCCCATCATCCCATCCAGCGGTGCGGAAAAATTTCACCGTTAAAACTCGGTTCGAGGCAGCCATTTCGGAGTGGCGGCGGGAAGAGCATTCGATACAAGTTCTCGGAAATATTATTGACGGGCACCCTTGTGAAAGAATTGGAGTGAGGTGGAGTAAGTGCGATGTCTCGGGGAATATTTAAATAAATAAAAGATTGTAGCACTTTCCCGCAAAATTGCTACGTTGCTTTTTGCAAATTTTTGTGGAATATTTGGTATTGCAAATTTTTTGGAAAAGTGTTACGATCTTTTATTTTAACTTCCACCAATTGAAGCCTGAATCTGCTGAACTTGTATCGGGGAATATTTGTTTATTTTGTTTTTTTTAAATTTATTGATACACTATCGAAAGCGCTATTTGGCCTGTACATCGGCATTTTCATTACATTTAACGATTTAGCGTAGGTTGAAGAACATCCATGTCCTGGATAAGGGGAAACTATCTAGGCGGGACTCGAGGCCACGACCTTCATTTTGGCAAACGAGGACGTAACCCCGCCGCCTCCGAGGCCGGCAATAACCGAATAGGTTAAAAGCGTTAATAGGTTTAGAATAACAGCAACAGTTGTGCTAGACCTTTAATTAACCGTTTACCGATTTGCAATTAGGATTGAGGAGGCAGTCTTAGTTAGATCTTTCGAATATTAGTATTGGATGGTTGAGGGTTGTAATTTTTTTTATTGGAATTATCTTCAAGTAAGTATTTGAAATTATTTTTCGTGGTTTTCTCTTTTAAAACTCTCTCTCACTGTTATCCTATTGTTTCAATCAACAAAATTTTATTAAAGGTGATATAATCATTTTCATTATATAATTTCATTGTTTTCGTTCGTCGATGTCAAGTGTTTTTAAAATGCATACTATGTGAATCGAGTGGAAATAGTTGTGTAAAACTTTTACGGGCTATGGTATGTGGGGTAAAATTCATGGTCACGAAAGAGAAGTATTGAATGAATGAATTTTCATACAGTTTATGCACAACTTCATTATGTCTTTCAGTTCATACCTCCCTTCGACGAGTCGTATTTTTGTATTTTTTTGGTGACTTATTTCTCGCTTAAAACTTGGCTAAAATATCAAAACTGCCAGCCCTCCCAAATCTATCCAACTTCAAGTTTGACCTGCTTACTAGATAATTATTTTAGTAGGCTTGAGTTTCTGTAGGATAATGTAAGCATAAAAGATTATGCAAGCTTTTAGAGATAAAGTTCACGGGTAAAATTATTCTGTCGACACTTAAGGCCTGCCTTTACAGAAATTTTTATACTTTTCTAGTTACATAACTTGGATTGGGGTGCGCTATTATTTTTTTACGTGACTTACCATCAACTTCCTTTCCCGTTGCGTGTCATATTATTCCCAGTCTATCAGGAACAGGAAGTATGTGTCAGTCAAAAAAATGTTTTTACTCTTTCCGGTGCCTCCTCCCAATATTCCCTCACGAAAGGAAGGATAATTACTGTAGTGTACCTTGATCGAATCTATTCGAGGGTGCTTCGGAAATAATTGCTCTAGGCCTATAATTTACCATTTATCGATCTAGCTTTAGGAGAGATAACCTTAAATATTGATAATGCAATTATTGGATGTTCAAGGGTTTTTGTGCACATTTTTTATTGGAAGCATCTTCAAGTGTAATTTTTGAAATAATTTTTCTTGGTTTGAGTTTCAAAGGAAACTCCCCTCACTTTTGACCTCCTGTTTCAATCAATAGCATTTCAATGGAGGAGAGATAAGCTGATTTATTCATTTTCTTCCTTTTTTCACGTCGATCTCAAGTGTCTTTAATATGTGTACGTAGTGAAAATTCAACATTTAATGGACCCTTGTCACCAAAAATTGCTTAAGTAGTTGTTGTCTGATGGGAGAAGGGTAACTGGGTGTTATCTCACCATTTTCCGTGTCATGAGAAAATTGATTGGCTTTTAGTCTCTATTAGAGGGGTTAATCCATCAATCCATTCTTGAGATTTTTAATGCAGCGGAGCTCCTGTGTCCTAAGCCCTAGGAGTGGGCTGTCATGGGAAGATTGTAATCCAATCATGTTTTCTAGGATTAAGTCTCGAATTTCTGTTTAATACATCGGGGATTGTAAAAATCCTATTTCCTCCTCCTATAAATCGTTTACGGTCGAACCAAAGTTAACTTTTATGTTTCTCTTTAATGCATAATTTTTCTAAAATTTTTTGGTTTATAACTATTGTACATGTGGAATATTAAGATTGGTGCAGCATATAGCGCTTCAAATGTGTACAAAATTATGCTAATAATTGCATTACATAGTCATTGATAACTATTCATCTTGCAATTGTGGCAGAGTCGGTTTTTTCTGTTCTGCAAGTTTTTAATATTTGAAAATTATATGTATGAGAAAATAAATGATTTTTATTTTTATTTCTATCAATCTCAATAGAGAAGTTAAATGTAGTAATTACACATTTCAACCGCGTATCTGTGAGTCAAAATAACATCACTCCATTCCGATTATCGCTTTTAGTGATCGGACCAGTGCAGGAAAATTATGATTAAGGACATATCTTTTTCTTGTCAAGGAAAATGATAATTGATGTGCTATCGTAAGGGGTATAAAATTCGATTAAATTCCGTATTACTATTATTATTGATGATTATAAATGGGAGTTGTTTTTTTTGAGTTCGTAGTAGTAATCGTAAACACCGCCTACTCTGATGTATAGAGTGATTACTAGTGGTGTTTCAAATCATTCACGATGAGTATTGCTTATGGGGATGATACTGATCGATTGTGTAAACTGTATCGTCGGTGGTTAATTGATCTCCGCCGTGATCGCGCCTCTGATGTTCGCGTTCCCCCTTCTGCTTTCGACGGAGCCTTTGTAACGCTTCGCGCGAGTTTTTTCTCAGCCCACCAATTTCCGAATAGGGTGCCGCAAAGCGCCATGGGACAAGCACAGCTCGCCCATAGGTGGCGCACGGAGGTCGCTACGTTGTCTTGCTATTCGGCGTGAAGAACTGCATCATCCTTGATCTCCGCGTATCTGGGTTTGATCTGTGCGAATCGATTCCCCGTATGGCTCCTGGGATGTAGGCCGTCTTTCATTCCGGTTTCATTTCGTTTTCACGCCCCCATATCCTAGTGTGTACCTGACGCGCCTTGTGAATGTCAATATGCTGCCAGAAGTATTAGTAAATGAGATTTGGGTTGTGTTTTCTTGGTGGAAGAAACCTACCTAGTATGGTGAAAATTTGTTCAGTTGGTTGCAACTTCTGAATTCGTTAATTTTATCGAAGTTAAAGTTGACGAATAGAAAAATGAGTAATGAACGTTTATATTTCTGAGATGTTAAATAGTTTTATTTGGTGTGTGTCATCAATCTCAGTTGATTGTATTCAATATTTTAAAGGCTCAATAAAGTAGATGTCGGTTAGAATATCTTTCTACGAGCTTCATATATTGTACCCTGCTTACGGTATTTTGTAAATTTGAGTTGGAAGCGCATTTTTTGTAAGGTGTGGATTTTGTCTTGGAGTTTAGAATCGTATTGTTACGAACTTTTTCGATATTAGCTCATTCGGTTCATTTGAGTTATTGTTAAATATTATACGGAAATGTTCAAATCGCTGGTGTGTTGTAATGCTCAATCAATAAACGAAAAAAGGCGATTTTGGTAATTATTGCCTCGAGTGAAGTTTGACAGTTTTGTTAAAAAGAAAGTAATGCTGCTTCTCAGGTCTACGCGGAGTGAATGGTGATTTTCCATCTTCCATTGATCCTCCTGGCGAAACTCTTGTTGAAATGGAAAATCAAAAATAAAATAATATTGATTAACAAGTGAAATGAAATAAAACATTTGTAATTCCAAATTAGTTATATAATATTAACTTATATGTAATATTTAAATTTTTATGAGCTGTAATTTTTTAAATGTTGTGTATAAAATAAATTTTTTACGTTGCATTTGTTAAGTCGATTCCATGAAGTCACGCCCGAGACAACAAATTGATTAACAAGTAGAGTTATGCATAGCCATTCGTGATACTTAGCATCTGCGTTCTTCATACCGTTATTCCGGGTAATATCCAGTCTCCATAACCGCGTAGACTCTGGAGTAAAATCATCGTGCAGTGGTGCGGAAAAATCAATAATTTTTATATCGGTGCTGACGGTGTGAGAGCAAGGCGCTTGTGTCAGGGTCTCGAGATGTCGTCTTCTCGACTTTCGACACGAACCCCCGGAGTGTGGTGAACGATCAACAAAAGAAGACGAGGCGAACTCGGGGGGCCAATAGAAAGAGGATGCGGTAGCGGTAATTGGAGAATCTTATCAGAAGGCTCTAGAACTGCCTCTCCATTACTCCTTTTGAATTTTATGCCCAGTATACAAAACCCTTTGCGTAGGTTTAATGAGATATCTAAAGTCATTTCGCTCTATTGGTCACTAATGGCGTGGCACTTTCACCTGCTGTATATTAGGTTGGGCCGATAATATCGTTCAGAGTGGTCTCGGAAACTGGCTTATTGCACGTCAAGGACCTTGAATAGTTGTGCCTTTTTGCAATTTCAAACCCGCATTGCCTCGTTCTTTACTTTCACCCTCGCAGTTTTCACTTCTAAGCTACTCGAATTTATTGCTCGGCGCGGTCGATTTCCTGGCGGCGGCTTTTGATCCTTTGAAATTGTGATCCAAGTACGGTCGTATCTAATCCTGCTGGCACTTAAAAGTGCCGCGTTGAAAGGCTGTAGGTTTAGCAGCTCGCGTCGGATTGCTCGTATGTATTTAAATGGAAGTCAGCGTAATTCTTTGAAATAATATTTCATTTTTCCATTAATTTACCCGGGCTCTTAAATGAGCACAAATCTAAAGTTGCTGGGTAATAGGGTCCTAATAAAATTTTTTCACCAGTAAGAAATTTGTATGTGTGATAAAATATTTATTAAATAAGCAGGCAGATAGAGTGTTGTTCCAGTAGCATGTGGTCTTCTTATAGCTCTGTGTGTTACGTAGATGTACGAATATTTAGTCAAAGGTGGAATATTAAAAAAATAATGTTTTTTTTGGAAAATCTTCTACACGCGGCTATGGATAATTGAAGAGTTATGCAATATATCGAGTATTCAGTGCTGATAAAGTTTGTCATTTATGTGGTTACTAAGCTATCATTGCTACGTAAACAGAAATTTCACCAAGGGGATGTATCTCGCCCTCTCATACAGTCGCATTTCGTACTTTTTCTTGACGTGTCGCAAGTTTAAAACTTAACGATATTGTTTTGAAATATTCAGGGTACATTGAGTGGACCCTTTCCAGCATTTATCTGTATCTCGAATATAGATAAGTTTGCATCTAAGGAAATATGAGGTGCATTCTAATATTGAGTGTAACTCGGCTGAAAATTTAAAAATGATATGGTTAAGTTAAAACTAAGGCACTTTAAATGTTCCGTCTAGTTATCATTATTTATGTAGTATACTTGAGGTAAATATTTAATGAGGATTTTTTTATCCAGTCGAAGAAAGTGTCATAATTATTTTTAATACATGGAATTAAAATTCCAATTCGATTATATTTGAATTCGACCTGCTATAAAAATATGTTTGCTAACTTTCCATTAGCATCCATTATCCTCCCCGTGTACAGCTACCAACACTATGTAAAGCCCGTTATTATACACCGTAGCCAATTTGAAGTTCAAGTTAATGATGGCAAAGATGTTAAGATGAGTTACTGCAGTCACTGTTTTCGGGGTTTTCCGTCGGTAGCATTTCGCCGGTAGAGATATATCGCGTGCATTGAAAACCAGGCGTAGGGCGATGGGTGTATGTTGGTGTATTTGTCACGTGAGTGATGGAGGGTTCAAAACGATGATGCGATCCGAGCATCTCCGTATCTGTTCCAAGGCTCTTTTTTTTTAATCCTGCACCTCTTCACCAGTGCTGTTCTCGTCTCGTTATCTCAAGCAGGGCTGCAGCTTCTTCCTGCTCGCGGACGAATACCTACTTCGAAAGAAAAGAGAGGCCTGCGTCGCATTCCTCAAGTCGGAATCGTCTTTGGGCGCGAAGGAGAAATATTTACGATCGCCAAATGCGTGCTAGCTCTCGAGTCGGGGAAGTATTTCCGTCCGGCTGATCGCGGCAGAGGAGGCGCCAGCCATCAGAGCTCTGGATGGAAAACGAAAGGAACTCTTTCGCCCTTGCTGTTACGGGGATAAATAAACTACTTGTGTCCCCTCTTAGAAGTTTATGGAAAGTTAGATAACTTTATTTAGTGGTTGGTCGAATTCAAATTTATTCGAATTGGAATCTAAATTCCTTGTATTAAAAAAATCCAATTTCCAAATTATGATCTTGTTTTCGATGGAATTAAAAAAATCCCATTCCCATGGAATTATTTACCTAAAGTATATTTCATAAATAATGATAATAATTATTAGATAATTATTATTATTAATTATCATTTCCATTAATTAATTAACGTGAAACTATATTAGCATAAAATTACATATTAGCAATTACTATAAAGAAGCTAAGTTTATGGTTAATTAAAAATAAAATAAAAATTCACTATCGTAACAAAAATGACCCCTTTTGCCGTTATGACATGTCATTTATAGTCATGTCTCGACTCTATGCAAGAAATGTTTACTGCTGATGCTCATAAATACAGCTATAATTATCTCAAATGGGTCATAATAAATCCTAGAGAATTTTCTGGTTTTTAGTCTATGACAGCAATAGTATGGCTATGTTCATTATATTTAAAGAAAATCGCACTACGTTTTTTTAATAATAAAATTTTATCATGTTTGGGATTGGCTAACTCATGATCATTGTACTTTTTATTTATTTATCTTGTGATTTTTTTCTACTATATTTTGAAAATTTTCTCAATGCCTTGTGCGTAATGAGTGGTTCAACGAGGAACCCTTGCTTCCTTGAGCCCTTAAATTGAGTCGCCTATCTAATAACCCTAATCGTAAATCTTAAGTGTTTGTGAAAAGTATTCGGTTGACTGGCTTTGATACCTATGGAATGCGAGTTATAGTGCTCGAATTATTGCTGGAAAGGTTTGGATTCGATAAAAAACCGAGATTTTTCACGATCATGCATCTCAAAAAGGAGTGGGAACAGCTTTGACCTGTCGAAGGCGTGCATTTCCAACATTTTTGTGTGGTCCTATAAATATAGGCTTCGAATGTTTACACGCTGCGGAAGGATTTTAAAAATGGTGCGGAAACTATCGTGGTTCGGGGTCGTTGGGCAGAAAGGAAGTCATCCATATACATATTTACTAATCTTGCCATGCTGCGCCTTGCCGACGCGAAGACTCCCCTCAGGGCATTCAAAGCCAACTGAGGGTTCCCTTCTAGCCATTATGTATACCAATCAGTTTTTTGCAGATGTGAGGCGTAATTGCTTTTGGGAATTCCTCCGCGTAGATGTGTCTTGTGGATGGCATGTCTCGCGAGCTTTTCAACTTGCTACGGAGAGCCCGAGGTACGGTGCGTTTCAATTGGGTATCTTTTTACGTAGAATTCGAGGATATAAGAGGCCATCGGAGGATTTGGGTGGCTCGGGGGGTATGGCGCTTAAAATAGACAAAATTTTTATTGCGGTTATCATTACGTTCGTTTTATTTTGTGTATTACGGAGCCTCAATCATTTAATTTCATATTAATAACTTTCATGTTGAAATAAAGAGAATAGTTCGTACATTAATTGTAGTATTATGTTTTTAATCTCAAGTATGAGAAGATCGTTTGTCTGTCAGACCCTAGTACCCCCCCCAGAGAAAATTCCCTGTGAGATACGTGTTAAAATGATAAAGATACGATAGAGAAAAGTATGAAAACAGTTTTTTTCGAACTCTTTTGAAATAGACGGAACATGTTAGTACACCATCCCACAGCAATCAAACTCTACGTTGAAATAAATGTAAAAATACGCTCAAATACTTAAATTGGATTATCCTGGAGCTAGACAGTGAATATTTATGTGATTTAACATGCTTTTTTATTTTTTCCTTATTTTTCTTAAGTTTGTTTAACTTCATCCCTAATGCTCTCATAATTCTCGTCATCGGAAAAATAATACGCTCAAATATGTCAATTGTTCAAAGTATACCGGGACTGGCCGCGGTGATTGATTTTTTTCTCAAGGCGAATGATTTTTTCTCTGTGGATGTTTCGCACGGTATGTCAATTGCTTTTTTCAGGAGCGTGACAATTTATATTATTGAGATTCAGCATTTTTTATTTTTTCTGTCTTTTTCTTTGGTTTGTCATAATTTCATCCCCGACGCTCTCATGATTGTCGTCATTGGAAAGAAAATATTTTTTTTTCATTTCTTCATCGTTACTGAACGGGAAAGTCTTGACGAAGGAATATGCTTGTTTGTCATATTTTTTTTAATTTTGAATTTTTATCTCCCATCGACTGGTTCCCAGTTTGCGGTCGTCGCTCTGGTTTTCTCAGTCGTGTGAATCGGGTTTGGGATTCGGGTAGTCCGTCATATTTTTCACCGCAAGATGTCAGTCGGAGCTAAACTTTTTCGGTTACGGCGGTTACGGCCAAGCTGTTTAAGGTAAAGTGGCAGAATATATATTTTTTAGGAATTTATTTATTGGAATCTACTCGGGAATTTCCAAAAATATTTTCTTCTGAGAGTTTCGAAGTTTCTGGAGATATAATCTCATCTTACAGATCAAAATGGAACCGAGTTTTCCGTATTGAAACACGTAACATAGCATAAAATACTTTTCCAAAAAATTGCGGCAGGTACGGGAAGTTGAAGAAAATTATGTGATTAATAATTTCTTATCGCACCGGTTTATGTTATTCCTAAAATTTTAAATTTTATATTTTACGTCATATATGTTACTAAAACCATTAACCTCCATCATTATTCCTAGGTTTTTATTCCTTGGGTATTTAAGATATTACCCCCATTTACATGAAGATATTCTTTCTTTATGTTCAATTAAATTTTTGCCAAAACTCTTTTCATCCTCATTTCTTTTTTTGGTGTGACCGTTTTCGTACCTTTCTTGAATTACTGCCTTCGTTTGACTATTAGACTGTTACCAACGAGAAGAATGTTAGATTTCGTGAAAATTTTTGATACTAATATTTTTAATAAGTGTTTTAGAACGAATGCACCTTAATTGTACGTCGTAGCATACTTATTTTTCAAGTAACGCAAATCGCCAGTATGGTATATATATTTTTAACGAGTGCTTGTGCGTTTTTGAGGTTTCTGTGTTCGCCTACACCTCTATATGCAGCTTTCCTGTTTGTTTTTGGAAGGAAAAGGCGATGCTCTCGGAGAGCATATGACATCAAAAAATGGATATTTATATCGTAATTATCAGGCGAAACTTCGTGTGAATATCTCGTTATGATAAAATTAAAGCATGCTAAAAACGGCGTTAGACTCACAAAATTTTTTTATTGATACCCGTTTTTGTTATTTTCACACGTTACACACTGGTAACCGTGGAACGAAAAAGGGTGTAAAAGGTTGTGTAATATGTAATGTCCTACCCGAAGGTGCGGGGTCAAAGTGTAGGGGTGAGACGAGCAGTGCCATCAGAAGACATCTAAAAGTTTTTTAATGAAAAAAAACCTTCAAAAGTCTTCTGTTTATATAAATATGCTAACTTTTTGAGTATGGTAACTTGTTTAATGTGATAAAATAAAAAAAAATCAAAGTAGCAACCGTGGAGATTCAATGCGTCTTTCTGATTTTATTTCATCGTCAATTTTCTCCAGCGGAGGCAACTCTCGTTTTCTATACGTATGTAGGCCACATTTTACTCTCGTTCCTTGTCGAAATCTCTTTATCTCTCTTATCCGTTCATCTTTCATAAACATTTCGGGAGTGAAAACGACTGCAGTTGAGTGCTTCATTGTCTCGCCGTGTGAGGACCGTTAGTCGAATAATCTTGGGCGAAATTGCCGTGGGAGATTCGTCCTTTCGCTTCTGCCACATCCTAGTTTTCTTTTCGTCGCTTTTGCTTCCCAGGGTTATGGCCTTTATCGCAGTTAGTGGAGCTACACGATTTGTGAAATAAGAAAGGGGCCAAGAGGATGGAGTCGAAGCTTATCGCAATAACTCAAATAGTCCGCAGCGTGGGAGGAATCGCGTAGAGTAAACTGTCACATCTGGAATCTAAGTGCGGGCCTTGGATTTTTCTGAGTTAATTTTAGGTACATTTTCATGTCCCGGATACTTTAAGAGTAACTCCGCTCCAGAATATTTTTTTAATGCGACGAATTCCTCTTTCAAAACTTACGCTATTATGTAGAAATATTCATGATTTATCGAGTTGATCTTTGCCAAAATTGGCCTATACTTGAATTTTGACAATTTTACCTCATTACGGTATAGGATGTTAAATTTTTGTACTTGAGACAAACGAAAATGTTGACTCCGATCTGCTTCAGGTACCTTAAAAGTTTTAGATATGCCTAAATATTAAACAAGTGAGTGAGTATGGTCCCCTAGAATGGGTGACTAACACCCTAATTACCACCTCACGTACTGTGACATATTCCTGTGAAATTTTGGATATGGTCTCACATTAAACACGCTATTATGTAGAAATATTCATGATTTATCGAGTTGATCTTTGTCAAAATTGGCCTATTCTTGAAATTTGACAATTTTACCTCATTACGGTATAGGATGTTAAATTTTTGTACTTGAGAGTGATAGTCGTCTGCTGACTGAGCATGGGGCCAAGATTGAAATGGCAAAATTCGGGTTCTCGTGATGGGTTTGATTTGATGGGCTGATAACGATGATAAAGTTTGTTTTTATGTTTTTTATATTTTAAGTTTAAATTCTAATGCAATGCCCTTGTAGAAGGAGAAGAATTGGGACTTCAATAAAATCCGTGTTTAAGTTACTTGAAACCATGTGCCTGCTAACTCTTCCTCTTCCCGATAATAATACTTAAGTTAATCTTTCATTGTTGCCTCAACTTCAGGTTACTGTGTAGCTACCTTGAGAGCTCCTTCATATATTTATACTCCTAAGACAAGGCAGTTCTGTCATAGCGGTGATGACATTCAAAGCAGGGCACTTTTGCCTTGCCTTCCCCATCAATTTTTTCTCTGCGTCCTGAGTGTCTCCTTGGGTTGGACGGTATTAGCACCGGTCTGGGTGAGACTTGGCCTGGCAGCGAGCCTCTCCGACGTTAACCACCATAACATCGATTGTTTTTAAATATGCTGGGCTACTAAATGAAGGTCCGCTTCATTTGCTCCGTCTGAGTTGTCTCTCGTAATTTTGTATTCAAGCACTGCAAACACTGTCCCGTTCATCGTGTTCTATTATTTCATTTCTAATTTTAGGCTCTTATAGGTGTGCGACTTTGGTGAAATTTGGCGAGCACATCGCGAAAGGTTATATGTTTTGCCGAGTGTAAAACAAATTTGGCAATTTTGACTTTTTGACCCCGTAATGTGGGCCCAAACGCAAAATCGTATACATTTTTAAGATTTCCAGTGTAACTGTGTGGAACCACGATATAGGGATATATTATTATAAATTCCAATGATGCCTTAGCGGTTTTGATTATTTTAGTGGCAACAAAACAGTCAATCAACCTCAATTTTAACGTACCTAATAAATCTATAAAAAAATTTCCTTAAAGATCTATTTCTAATTTTCACTGAAAGTACAATTAAAGTATCTCTGTTGTTTATTGTTGTATAATTAAAGTATATTGTTAACTTGCTTCTAAGAAAACTATTAGATCTGAACAACGTTGCATATGCTGGCTGTTACTATCAAATACATGAGGCAAGTCGTGGAAGTCCATAAAATTATCTATTTTAGCTTGTTATTACGTCTTGAATCAATTGGTATTTTATCAGGTTTTAGGTTTTGCTTGAGATTTTATTAATTTATTCTTCAGGCGAGGGTTGGTGTGAATTATAACTTTTTTTTAATGTATTTGGATGAAAAACTTAAAATCGAGCATCAACATTATATCTAAATAACACATTGTAATCGAATTTCTTGTAATTCAAAGAGGGTTGTTACATTATTCGTATAATTTAATTAGGTACTCTGCTAAAATATCATTTTTGAAATACAGGGTGAGCGTGAACGCTTGCCCTGATTATAAAAATTTATTACAGAATAACCGTTTCACATAATAATTTAAATTTGGTGCCTTTACATAGGTCAGTTTACAAGTTTTTTTTAAAGACTAATTGCGTAAGGTAACTTCAGCTTGTCCCCTTTTTGGTAGCTCGAAGAATGTCGAAGCGGTATCCCCATTCCCGCCAGGTGTTTTGTAACGTGTTCTGTCGCAGTACTCTCTGCAGCTTGTATCTTAGCCTTCATTTCGTCGACGTCATCAGCTGGTGTGGTGACTCTGTCCTTGATATAGCCCCAGAAAAAAGTTATTGTGTCAAACGGTTATTCTGTAATAATTTTTTTACAATCAGGGGTAGACTTAACGTCCACCCTGTAGTTTTCACACTCTAGTGGGACGAAAGTTGGGCGTATGAGTCTTCAGCTTTTTTTAAGGGCGCACTCCTTCCCCGCGGCAATTCGCCCGAATCGGTTCATCTTCGACCCGCAAATCGATTGGCATCGCGTGTCTCTTCGCGTATGCATATAGCGTGATTGCACCCGCGCTCTCTCTGCCCCCTCTTCTGCGTTTCATTGGTGTGCCTTTGCGAACTTACGAGTAATGGATCTATTGGCCATATTTCAAGAGGGCGTGCGATATAACGCGAAGCTGGCTAATTTAAATCACCGAAAAATCCTACGGCATTGCGCTGTTGGACGATTTTGCAACTGGAAGAGCCAATTACTCAAAAAGCGGAAGTCTCGTGTGGAACGGTAGCATCTACGTACTCTAGCTTACGAATTTATATCATTGCCCTTTTGAAGTAGAGAGTTCAAATTTATAGGAAACATTAAATTAGATAGATATGTTTACTTGATTATCGTGGCGATATTTTTAAGTAGTTCGTCGTTAATCTCATCATGATTAACATTCACCATTGACCAGTGCTCCATCCGTAGATGGGGTAGAGCCCACCGCGGAGTAAGCCACAAGTTTATGAATTTTATGCGTTGCGATTAAGTTATGGGGTTGGTTCCTTTCCATAGGCTACCGAGCAACGCGAGGATTTTTTTATTTGGGTGTCTTCGAATTTTTCATTGATTTTTTTGATAGTGGGATCCTTTTGTTTTGTGGGTGAACGTTCCAAACATAAGTTCTTTGTGTATAGCAGCATCTTGCCCTAATAGGAATTATCATCCGGTCCAATTTTTGTTTTCAGTAGTGCACTACTTGTTCAAAACGTAAATCATTATTTTCAAATATACAGGAAATACTCAGTGAACTTATGTCAATATCTTACTCTGTATCAATTTTGTAAATTTCACATCTAACAGAATGCTAACATGTAAACGTCATTGTCAGTTAACATCTTCCGGTGCCACAAATGTGAGAATTTCACGTTTGACGAAACGCTAAATTTAACTTTTCATATTTCAGCTACAAGGAAATGTTGAAAATTCTACTGTATATACCCTGATAGGTGATTGTTTTCGTTTACAAAATATTCCGGGTAAGGTTTACCAACATTTCAAATCACGAATCGTTTGATATTTTCGGGGTTGTAGAACCTCACCCTGGAGGAAATTCCGAGAAAATTCCATAGCCACCGTGTGGCTATGAAGTAAAAGATTTATTTTATTGCTTACGTTATAAATAAATTATAAGAGGGAATTCCATGAAGGGAGGGTAGATTGCCATAATACTTCCTTAATTTTCCAGGCAAACCTACCTTATTTGGTAGAATACTTAATAATAATAATAACAACAATAATAATACGCTAAGAATTAAGACCGGTCGAGTCATGCATCCTCTTTATCTGTATTCCGGCCCTTCTCCGAGTACGCTCGTGTGTCTCAAGCATCCTGACCATCCGTTTAAATATCACCACACTCACTCAGCCTCCTGCTTATTTTCTTAAATTGCCACTCCTCCCTGAGGGTGACTCACGGCGCATTGGAGTGTGGGACGCCTCTTGCCGATTGTGTAATGCCCGCTGGGAATGATATATGGACTGGAGGTCACGTTGGAAGCTCGAGGAATTTTCGTTTATTGGGCGTGGGAGGAGGTCTTCGCGTTGGGATCCGTTTGTCTTGCTTTGCCATCCTCGACTCCTAGGCTCCCTTCTGGTTGGGAAAAGTCCGGAGTCACTGACCGGTAATTTGTGTTCTGTTTTTTTGTAATTTCCCGACGTTATCCTCCAGAAGCAGGTCTATGTGATCTAGGAAGGGTTGGACCGTGTCGCGTGATACTTGTTCTTGGTGAATAAATTTTATTTTTATTGTTCATAACTCGAAGTAATGGCATAAATAGTAATAAACAGCGATAAAACAAACGCGATCTATAATTTTCGGTATTTTTCGGCAATATCGAAGGTAAAGCGCCGATAAAGCGGGTATTTTTGAGTTTTAAGCCAAAAACTAATGAGAATTTGCAGATTTATTTTATGGTTGTTATCAAGGAAAATATGTTGGAAAATTTGATATTTTTTGATAGTGAGTAATAAAGAGTGTTAACTCTTGGCTCTATTGCTCAAGGAATCGACTGCGCACTAGCTATATATCAGCGTACGTTAACGGAGTCAAGAATAATACTACGGAGGATTCTCCAGTTGGTGTCCTAATATATTATCACCCACCGCTCGTTTAAATGTGTTTGCAAAACTCGCCACTAGCGTCGCTGATGGGCAGAGCGATCCGAATTTCATGGAGTAATAAGCTATAATTAGGTGTTTTCATCGAAATTTATATTCATAATGACGTGGTCTATTAAATTCTTTATCTTTCAATGCAATTTCTCGCTATTCTAATTGTAATAAGTTAAATGTCGGGAATAATGAATGGATTGCTATCACCGTATCGTCGCGCTTCGGACATTTTTGAAAACCGATAACAATGTGACCAAAGAGGCAGCAAAAATCAAGGTTAAATCGGACAAAATGCAACAAAGAGGCTGCAGAAATCAAGGTTAAATGGGACAAAATGCAACAAAGAGGCTGCATAAATCAAGGTTAAATGGGACAAAATGCAACAAAGAGGCTGCAGAAATCAAGGTTAAATGGGACGCACTCACCTCGATCATAGTAATCAATTGGTTGCGCAGTAACCAAAAGCCGAGGGTAGAGTTAAAACCCTTGTGTTATCATTTGAATTGTAAAAAAGTTAGCTAATGAAATCCGTATAAATGGACTTTATTAAAATCCTGGCTCTTCTCCTGCTCTTTGAGTATTTGATTGCATGGAAATAAAATTTCAAATTTTAATCAACAATAATTTAAAAAACGCCATCTATATTCTCGGTATTTTTTTATCGGTCATATCGTAAGTATAGAAGTGAAATTACGGACATTTTTGAGTTTTACGCCTGAAACCCAATAGAAGTTGCGATTGAATGTTTTTTTTTTTTAAGGAAAACATTTTTGAAAATTTGAATTTATTATTTTTTGGTAGTGTACAAAGAGCGTTTAAACTCGGCTGTGTTACGTATGGAAACGACAGCGAATTAGCTTGCTGCGTGCGTTACCGTAGTCACCCGCAGTTGCACTTTTTGTGCGGAAATTCCACAGCGGGAATATTTTTGGTGTCGATCGAATTTCTGTTCAAAGCGAATGATTTCTCCTTTATGAAATTTTGGAGTTAAGAGCAATTTGGACCATTCGCTTCTGATGGTTGACGTGTGAAAGACCGGCCGAGCGTCGACCCCAGTCCTCCCACGACCTTTCCTCTCCATTAGTCCCACGCGTTCTGTATCCGCGGACGTGGAAATCTCAGGGTCAGATCGCTCGTTCTTGCCATTGATTGGCGCGATCCTCATATTGACGCAATCGAACGAGAATAAGTCGTGGGTTTCGAAATTTCCGTCGATCCAGTTCCCGATTTAATAATGTCTCTTATTAGTCCACCGAAACTCCTTGTACCGAGGTTTCGTCCTTGTATTAACGGATTTAGCCCTAAATGAGAACTTCTCGAAAATTTGCAAATGCCTTATGTACATTTAATGGCTTAATGACGCTTTCGGAAAATTAAATAAATTTTATTCATGAGGCGATAATTTTTCTAGTTCCTTCTGTCACATTCTTAGCGTAGTCTGGGCTCGAAAATATCCTGAGATTGAATTGATTTAATAGAGTTTTTAATACAAGCATTATATTGTGTTTACGTTTAATTTAAATTTTTTGGAAGTTGTGGAGGGATGTGTCCATGAGTAGTAGTCAAATATTCGTAAGTAAGACAGTGTAGACGTTTTTCTAGGGTGGTCAGTAGCGATAGTTTTCGAGAAAGGTGATTAACATTTAATGGTTAACTTGATATAGAGGAGGTTAAAGAGGTCCAATATGATGAAAATATTTTTTTGCGGTGGTACGGAATGACTTTGATGTCGGAGTACCTACGGTAGACATTACCATCTATTAGTAACATATTAATCCACAATTCATTATTTGCAATGGAAATTAGTTGATTAAGAGACTGTTGCTCTCCCTCAGGACTGAAAATACGAATGAAGTGCGTGAAAGAACTTCAACGACAATAATAATTCCCTTAATATAATTTTCTCGAACAACAGGCTGGACTCATAGGAGGATGAATCACTTACAATCGACTGGTCGTATTTAACTTTCCATTTATTATTACTTGTTTAAATTTAACGCTATCATATTTAATTGTTCAGGGAGTAGACTATTGTCAATATTATCCTGTAACATAAGACTAAAAAATACATTTGAGAAAAATAAAAATTACATTTGAGAAATAGAAAGAATCAAATATGAGGTATAGTCAAATGTTGCAAGGGTTTTCTCAGTACAACCAGAAATTTTGAGGTAAAAACTCGAGTTTAAAATAAGAATTACGTCAGGAAAAAAGACCAGTCGAACGATAGTAACGCTTCCCCATTAAGTAGGGCATATTGGAGATATCACGCGTCTGATAATCCGCTTTTTAATAGCTATATATAATCTTGTGGATGACATTAGTTTGAACTACGAAAGTGACTTGTGGTTTCGTAGTAGCGTTATTGCCCTTTCTTTTCCTTTCATTTGAGATGCGTAACACTGCTGAGCGTCGCGTCGTGCAGAACGGACTTGAATGGCGTTGGTGATGTCTCCAGCGTGTCGCAGACGAGCGACCTTATCCTCTCTGGCCTGCTCTGAACTCGTCGACTGCTATTACGAGTGCTCGGTGCGCTTATGCAATGCCCACCACTGCCACACAACACTGGCTGTGGCGTCACTACGCGCGTATTTCCTGTATGGAAGTGGATGTCGGTTTACCGCTAATAAACAGCGATTAAAGTTAACTTCTACGTTGTATTTTTATCCACTTCTGATCGCGAATGAGCTTTGCTCTCTCTCTCGTACGTGTTTCTCATCTCCTCTTCCTTCAATGATCGCCCAACAATGCATTGCGCAATAATACGCCGCGCGGAACGATGGGTAATTGTGAATCCCGCCGAGGAGCTAACCTGATTTTCTTCGTTCCACACAATGGCTCCGCAAGCCGCGGAAAACTCCCTATGGGCCTCTTCCCGCCAAATATTTCTCTACCACGTGTGGGTTGAAATGCGCGTTCGGAATATATTTGCACCTCGACGCAGTTAGAAGTGCCTATTAGAAAGGAAAATATTATGGGATTTGGGGTTAATTAGTTCAGTATTTTTGGTTCTCGTACGATCTATCGAAATATCATCGCAATTATACCTGGCACTTATGCAAATTTGGCCGTGGCCTGATTACACAATTCGATGTTGGTTTTGAAATTTATTTTATGCGAAAAATACCTTCTTCTGTTACAGAATTAAAAACATAAAAATTCGCTCGCATTGAGCACCGCACAGAAAGTTCTTGATGCCATAAGAGTATCCTATTTCCTTGAAACTTGTGGGAAGGGGATTGCCGTTTTGCGCCCCATTGGATTTTAATCGGAGCAGCCAGTGACGCCAATTTTCCACGCCTATACCCGGGAAAGGGTTTAGAACTTCTTACTAGATGTTTCTCCACCAATTACTCAGAAAGTAGGCATGGGATGAAAATAGGGGAAGTGTGCGGGACATAATTTTTCAGACTTTATCGAACTATCAATTATAAAAATTGTGTACGATTCCATTGAAATTCATCCGTTTATCGGACTCCGAGGCGGTTATTAGAGTCTAAACGCTAAGCTAGACGTGAGTACAACCACTTTTGTGGTTAAACTAGGCAAAGATGCACTAATTAGTATACATATCTGTGCTAAATGGTGTAAACATGGATAATGCTCGAATGGAATCTTAGTCGTCATCACTGTGATGAATATTTATGGTTATGGTTTGATTGGGCTGGCTGAGTACATATATCTTCAGACAGTCTGGCTATTCTGGTTCTCCCACGTGGGTAATAAATGTCATGGTGATGATGAAGATGGCAGGTTAAATCTTAAGAGACCACTTTGCTTTGCAGCTTAGTTGAGGAACTATAGATGGGTGTTTTCGACATGTTTTTGCTGGGTCATAATTTGACCCTCAAAGTAACTTTTAGTTCCTTGATGGAAGGATGTATAAGGTTTGATGATTTAAATCATAGTGATTATGACATTCAAAAGTTGTTGGTATGCAGTTGTCATCGTTCTTGTCACTGGTTCAAATTTTGTAGGGTGGCTATTTTTTATAATGAATTTGAAAAAAAGGGTTTGAGCAATATTTTTAATATTGAAAATTATCATTTAATTGTGTTAGAATTTTGGGAGCTGATATCATATTTGCCCTGATTTTTGAAGGCTGTAAAAGAATGTTTAATGTGTACTAATAGGGATCCTGAAAAATCTTGGAAGTCCTCAAATTTGCTCCTGGTCGATTATTCCTTTTCAAGTGATCAATAAATATTACAATTTGAAGGGTTTCTTAGGAACTTCAGAAGAGCTACATGGATGTTAAAACCATTCAACTTCCTGAAGATAATGTATTTGTAATCTAGGGCAAAAACAAGATGGAAATTTGAGGGACTAGCATACATTTTGTGCTTAACTTCTTGCCTTATGATAGACAGAACGTATTTAGTTTCCACTAAAGATTTAGATGAGGTCATGTGACTATAATCTGATTACGATTTAAACTGCTTTTGATTCCAAAGGTGTGTATTTTTTCATCTTCACATGGATACAGTGGTGTATCAGGAGCCCTATCAATAATGCTACAACCCTAAAAATCGAAATGAGAGTCAGAAGAAATATGTTTAACAGGCCTTGTCATTAGAATGGATTTGAAGAAAAGAGGCTCATTTACATAATTTAGCAAATTAAATAATTTAATGCTAGCTTGTTTTAACTAGCTTTTGTATCAAAAATCACTGTTTTATTCCATTGCCTGCAACACCACTGTATTTGAATATTTACCCTTGCAAGAAAATTTTCCGATAACATGTTCAGATTGTTACCATTGGCTTTACTTCAAATATTTCTCTATCGCATATGTATTGATAAAGGGTTATGTCCTTGTTTGATATCTAATTGTCAGCGTTTAAATTGTGTAAGCCAGTGGTATTCATGAGTATAATTTGAAAACTCTTTTTCCCTATTAACATGTCTCCTAATGCAAGTGTGAGCCCAACTATTGACGGAGAACAAGTTGGGATTTGAAGAGATCAGCATCAATGTTCCGTGATAACATGACAAATGTACCTCGTTCACCAGTCTGCCATTCTTACTGTAATGTCCATCTATGCTTGGAGTTCCTGAAATCCTTTCCATAAAATTTTTATTTTATGATGTATTTTTGGCATGGCAGATTAGTGCTTAAAGTTGATGGAATACATCGGAAGAGATATCATTCATTATCAGTGAAAGATGAATTCATCATGAGCGGAGTTACAGAGGGGAGATAGTTTCAGTTAGATTTGTTTTCATGAAACATTTATATTGCAACTTTAAATGTTCATGTCAAGAATAATAATTTATCCAGTAGAGGGAAATTGAAATCCTAAAAAAAATATTAAGTTAGATATAATTACATCCTCTTTACGATTCCCTGAATTCCTGAAAACATACTGGATGAGCTGACAGTTTACAGAAAGCCTTGAACTCCGCCCATGGTCAGCATACACAAAATGTGCCTTTTTGCCGTTTTATCAAGTTGTTTTGGCAAATTACCTAACTCATTTTTCTATCTTAAGGCCTGGTCACATAAAATTTCTCCTAGGTCATATTGGAATATTGAATGAGACCAGGATATTCTTTATAGTGCACTTTGCGATAAGAAAAGTATGTATGGTGCCCTTTGAATAATTATTGGTGAATATTTATAAATTAATATCCTATATGTGATACTTAATACAATTTCGTGGATTTTTTTTAATTTCACGATGAATTTGAATGAAAATGCCGCATCAACTCGCTGAAGTTCATGGAATATGTAACCAGGCCTTAAAATATGCTTTTCATGTGGATTTTGCCTGCACAATCAAGTGGTTCATCTCTTTGTATTTATTAGAAAGGCGTCGCTATTATCAAATTCAAGTATTGTATGTTTTAGGCTTAAACCTTTTGCTGTGTATGACGAGTATTTATTATCATGGGTTGCCTTTCTCTCTACGGATATGATGATTGCCTCACCATTTCTTGGTATACTCTTCCCATTGCCCATGAGAATAAAAGTTCACTCCAGCAAAAGCGTTTATGTATGTGACTCAATTAAGCAAGCCTTATGTTTTTTTCTTAAAAGCAAATTTGAGCAGGCAGTTGCTTTTAAGGTGTAATGTGTATTCATAAAATTATCTCTGGCTTGCTGCTGTAGCTTTTGTATGATGTAGACAGCTGTATGATAGTCTTTTTTTGATGACTGTTATGATTGATGTTTAATAACTTGATGTTACTACAAAGAATTGCTTGCAATAGTCATTTTGCAGGCATGAGAACTTTTTTTTTAATTTTGGGGGAATTATTTACTGATGTGGTACAATGAAGGAATGGCTATGACATTTATTTTTCCGAATGCTGTTAGAAGAGGTTAGAATGGGTTAAATGAGGAATGCATTATGCTTCAATAACTGTGCTCCATTCTTGAGAACTTTTTTTTGAGTAATGCATAGATTTTTTTCTGTTTAAAGTTTTTGTTAACAAGTTTTTGTTTATTTTCCGATGGGCATAGAGTGTTAGAAGAGAATTTTTATGTCATGAGTTTTATGTTCTTCATTTTTTCCTCTTTTGATTTCAGGGAAAACATACTGCCAACTATGCAAAAAGAAGTGCTCAGGGGAAGTGCTGAGGGTTCAAGACAAGTACTTTCATATTAGCTGTTTTAAGTGCAAAGGTAAGACATTTCAATTTTTGAAATCTTAATTTCATGGTCTTAAACTATTTTTTGCAAATTGCATCATTGTATTTTTGTCATAGTTTATTATTACTTTCCATTTTCAAGTACAGTTTTATTATTTCCATTTTAAAGTGTTGAAAACGATAAAGGGATACTCAAATAAGATAAATGATCCAGTCGTGAAAAATGCGTCAAAAATCCAGCCATGGAAAATGAATGTCATTTTTATTTGCAATTTTAACCTTGATTTTTGTGTGATGCTGTCTCTGCAGTTTTTTTAGCTTATTCAGTTGAAGAGTGTGTTTGAAGAGGGGAAGAAGAATAGATAAGGTTAATTAGAAGAGATATGGAAATTATTCAAGGAATCAGCCATGAAGTAGCCAGTGGCATGATTTAACATGGTCCCCCGAAAGTTCACTTAATGTACAGAAATTCCTCTGCAGAAAAATCATTTTTCTTCACTGGAATTTTGACCTGGGTCTCCTAAATTTGTGCCAGGTGTTCTACCAATTGAAATAAAGAGGCATCTTCTTTGCATATGGAGTTTTGTTTGGAGTTTTTATGGAGTTTGTTTTTGGAAGGACAAGATGTGAAATGCTACAAGTAATGGTATGCCACAGGGAAACATGTTAATGCACGTAGCACTGTGGTCCTGAGACTGAAGCCAGACCTTAGAATGCTATGTTGTTCATCATAATCATTAGTCAGGGAAATAACTGAGGATTAGCCAGCGGCATTCCTTGGCAGAGTCATCAGGAAGTGCAAAAACTCGACGGAGGGAAAAAATAATTAGGTTGGAGAAAATAGAGTCTGTGACTACTTAGAGAGGCTGGCTGTGAGACTGGCAGATAGCTATTCTAAAATATAGTTAACTGAAAGATAGTTAATCTTTGGTCTACTGTGAATATACTGTATGTATTCTTTAGTTCCAAGGAATTTGTGGTGATGTAAAAATATTTGTTGTATATTTTCAAATGCTGTTTTCCATTGTAAGTTACCAATAATGAGTTCTCAAGGTACCTCAGACTCATGTGCCTCAGGTTGCTATCACTGGTTGAAATCAAAGCCAGGTAGCAAATTGCTTCCATTCATATCACACTGTGGTGAGTCACATAGTAGTTGTTTCCCCTAGAAGATTCCCATAATCTCTTTTTTTTTTTACTACTTGTTCAGCAAGCCTCTGTTTTGATCCATCACTTGACCTTTAAAAATCCAAAATATTTAATTAAATCCTTTGTAATAGCTGTACAACCAAATGGAAATTAAGGAAAATATCACATGGTTTTGATTCTCACTCTTTTTTTCCACTTAAAATTAACATAACACCAGTTTCAATGGAAGTGACTGAGCATGTTGATCTACACCTTTTTGCCATCAAAATAATGTGAACTTTGCATTGATGGACGTTCAGTGCTGTCATTATGCTATTATGTTTATTTATCAGCATTATATTTACTAATTGCTCTCTTTTCCATGGTTTCAGTTTGCAAGGGTTCTTTGGCCCAAGGTGGATTTTTCTGTAAGGATGGTGCCTATTACTGCACAACAGATTACCAGAAACAGTTTGGAACTAAGTGTGCTGTGTGCTGTGAATATGTTGAGGGAGAAGTTGTGTCTGCCCTAGGGAACACTTATCATCAAAAATGTTTCACTTGTGCGAGGTGCCGGTAAGTTGACAGGCAAATTGCTAATTTCAATGAACCAGGAGTCTCTTTCTATGAGTCTCATATTCCCATACTTTCTTCACGACCTTTAAAATATGCATTTATTTTTAAGCTGGTGAACTCTTGGTCTAATGGTAGTTTAAGAAGGTGAAATTATTCTCCCCTTTAAGTAACAATAATAATAATTATTTATTAATGCATAAGTATTTACAGTTTATAGCACCTTGTAAGTACAGCTAAATAGAGTAAAGTAAAGCTACAGTACTGCTAAATGTAAATTGGTGTCTTGTCATATGAAGGAGTGAAATTTTAAAAAAGTATGTATATCTAACCATTTCAAATCCATCTACATACATACATATATACTGTTTAAATTATTAATTTTCAATTAAAAACTCATTAATTGAAGAGTTGCACTTTTCAACAAGCATGGGCTTTGCTTTTATTATTATTTCCTTTTTTTCTAACTGACTGGTACTTAATTTCCCTATCACATAGTTTTAATAACTTTACGGGCATGTAAACTGTGCTATGGATAAAGTATGTTCCCCTAACTGTGTTGAATCTGAATTGGTTTTGCTTTTGACATGAGATATATTGCTATTATTACTCAGAAGGTTTTATTTTTTTATATTTTGTATGTGTTATTTCAAGGTTGTATAATCTGTTAACTTTAATGAGCTTTGGTGTATAACAAGTGAAAAATCCAGACTAGGAGATGTTACACCATTGTATGACATGTTATTGAGTACTTGCCCCGGCAAAATTTTCATGAATGTTGCTACTAGGTCCAGAGGGAGGTAATATGTAGGGTTTTTTAAGTTTTGTTAATAAACAACATTTAACATTCTTCGTCTGGTAGGCAACCATTCCCAACGGGTGAGCGAGTGACGTACACTGGCAAAGAGGTGCTGTGTCAAAAATGCGTGCAGATCCCAGTCCTAGACTCTCAATCCTCACAAGTGAGTCCTACAGGATCTACTCCTGGTAAGTCCACAGGATGGTGTCAATTATGTAGATGGATAACTAACTCAATTGTGATCATGTACATTCATCATCACTTTCAATGTTTTGAACATCAGATTAGTATCGGTAAGGGGCAGGAATAGTGTTATATGGTTGCTAATATGTTGTCAAACTGTTGATGTTAACTGTGTGTGTATGAGGAAATGCTTTAAGAGAAACCAAAGTGTTGTCAGACATGGGAACAATTTGTCATTAAATGTTTATTCACAGTAAATACACCTGTGTCATAAGGCTACTTCTTAAAACAGGTTGCCATAATTCATGCTTGACCAAGTGTTGACTCAATTTTTTTCTGTGTGTTGCTATGATTCACTGAAAGTAATATATACAAGATATATGGCCATAATGTGTATTTTTAACTAAGTTACCTTAAAGATTATTCCATGCTGCCAATTCATAATATATTCTGTTGCCATAATAGTTTGCATCAGTTTAAAGTAAATCGCAAAAATAAAAGTAGTTGTTCTCATAGCAGAAAGATTTTTCCTCATGGAAATGAGATGGCCATGGAGATGTGTGATCCTCTAATTAGAATGAATGTTCTTTAAATGACTTCATTAAACTTGCTCATTAAATGACTTCCCTAATAGGAGAGCTCATTAAAATTAGTGTTCCCCTCAGTTAGTACCTTCATTTTCACTTGCCTTTCACTTACTTCTTTGCATCTGATAATCTATCTTTCCTTTCTCCTGGGCCATCCCACAAACTTTCACCCATTGTCTTCCTGTTCACACCTTCCCATCCCACCTCCACTGTTATCCCCCCAAAAAAAGGCCATTGTCTTGAATCACCCATATTTCCCACAGTGCTCCTTGAGAAGGTGGCCATGATTGCTTTCACCTTTCCTTTTGCTCCTGTGCACGGATGATCTCTCATCACTTGTATCAAAGCAGTTGGATTGGAATGAGAGGCGTTCCTGAAAATCCTAGGACCAGATTGGTCTGTTCAGTCCTCCATATTTCGACCACAGAGCGACTTGGTGGGCCCTGCTGGCTGGATTACCTCTCTGTCCATCTTGCTTTTGGTGATGCCCGAATGCGTTGAGGGTATAAATACTGGGGATTACCCTTAAGTTACTCTAATTCTGACTCCTTCTCGGTGTTCGTTCCTCCTAGTGTTTATCCGTTTCTCCTCGTCAAACTTGTGTGCATGGTAGTAATAATGTTTGAGTGGACTCCGTGATTTGAGAAGTGGGTGATTGGTTATCAGTGGTAGGTGTGAAGTTGATTGGTGTCTCTTTGGTTTCTTATGTGCTGCAGAATGTGCTGGATGCAAGGAGGAGTTGAAGGAAGGACAAGCCCTGATAGCTCTTGATCGTCAGTGGCACATTTGGTGCTTCAAGTGCAAAACGTGTGATGCTGTTCTTCATGGAGAGTATATGGGAAAGTAAGTATCCTTCGAACTCTGTGCTTGTAAACTTGAGTAGAGTTTAATGTTGTTTTATTGAAAAAGTAAGTAATTGATTAACCATTGGGAGCTCTAAGTGTAATATTTCAGTGCCCTTGGGTCAATTATGCAATGGCATAAGAAATAGCGTGGAACCTGATTACTTTAGCTAGAAAACTTATTTATTTTTTTTATTTTTCAAGGGTTGGGAAAAGTTACTGTGTTGGTTGAATGGTAATCTTGGAGGCAAGGGTTGACATAAAATAAGTTAATGACATCATAATATCATTCCCACTGTGAATTTTGTTCCAAATGTACACTTCTATTGCTATTTTAATGGAATATTTGATAAAGTTTATATTGATTGATTGATAACTTGACTAGCATTTCTTTGGTTTAAATTAAATTTTACAGTCTGTATTTTTAACCAGTGAAATGGTGGATTCCTCTGGCAAATTGTATATTTAGTTCTCAAGTTCTTCAGGACTTTTCCAGAGTCACGTTTACCTAAGCACATTAATGTGCTCTTTGAAAGCCTGTTTCCTGAGGTTTCCTTGAGTTAATTTGTGGAATTAGATAATTACATAATTAATTTCGGCATTTTCAGGGACGGTATACCATACTGCGAGAAGGACTACCAAAAGCAGTTTGGAGTGAAGTGTGCATACTGCAGTCGATACATATCTGGGAAAGTTCTCCAGGTGAGTGGGATATCCATGAAGTTTTTGATAATAAGTAAAGTCTTCAAGTCTGAAGGCATCTTTGGTTGTACTTTTATTTTTTACTAAAAAAATAAATGCACTTACAATTGGGTGACTAATATTTCTCTGTGGGTGGGAAAAGAGTAATTATTTGATTAATTATGCTAATTTGAAAGAAAAAAATGCAAATTAATTTTTTTCCACTTCAAAAAGCTTCTACTTTTCTACTGTTTTTGAACATCAATTTGTTTTTATTTGAATTTTCATTTTCCTGTTGCTGAAAATCATATATTTTGATGAATAAATTTTCTAGTGCAACTTTGAACCTTACATAAGAAATAACATCAATGTGAATTTTCAGAGGGGTAACCGTCATTCATCGAATGATAGATTTTGCTTTGCTGTTCCTCAGTGGTGGTGGTAGAATATGGTGAAATAATTTTAGTAATAATGTTTGGGCTGCTGACACTTTCAATAGGTCTTGCAAACAATGTATTCATGGGCTTTCTTAGTGTTGAATGCTGGCTGATAATACTGCCAATCTTTGGGTTTTCTGTTTACTGTCAAATTAGTAGATTCAAGGGAAGACGTAGCTAATGGCAATAGCCATTTTATGTTTCTTGGTTCATTTCATGAGCAGTAATACATGTGTGTGAATAATTTTAGGTGGGTTGATGTACATATGTGAATATATAGCTTGGGCTCTAGATGGACTGGACTGGTCATGGTCTTCTTACTTTTATGAACAACATGTATAAATTATTAATATAGTTTTGAAAAACTCCATATAAAAACCATGCAAAAAAGAGATAACCCTTTGGTAACTTTTAGCTTTGAGTTAAATACATAGTGAAGCTGAATTCAAATTAAATTGATAATTTAGACTTGGATATGCATCTCAAATGTGGCATAACTATTTTAAATATTTAAACTGATTGATCCTTGATTTTTTAAGTCTTGCCTGATAACTTGTGCCAATTGATCTTCAAAAGTAATTTATTCAAGCAACATTTTTCTTGGCCAACACTATTCTTAATGTCTTTAAGATGTTTAAGTCTGTTAAAATTTGACAGGTTGATGAAATGAAATATTAAATCACAGTTTCCCTTTTTTCTTCTTCATTTCTCAATGACTAGGCTGGAGACAATCATCATTTCCATCCTACCTGTGCTCGATGTACAAAGTGTGGGGATCCATTTGGAGACGGAGAAGAGATGTACCTTCAAGGTATTTTTTTCTCATGATTTGGCATTGCCATTACTTTACAAAACAATGGCAAATCTTGGTTTTAAATTTTTTTGTCAGATAAATTTAATGAATATGAACTACTTTTTGATATTTTTATGGCGGAAATTAAAAGGGGGCTACAAGTAACATTTCCTTACAGTTGTTGATATTTTTTTCATTTTACTTTTGCACGGTAATTGCAGTTATTTTTAACTCAATATCAAATTCAGTGAAATTTTGTGATAATATCACTCAGTTCTTTTATGTTTGGGCGTAAAAAATAATTTTTCCACTGTACTTTTACTAAAATAAAGTTTCATCCATTCTGTTATAGTTCCAAACAACCAAATAGATCAAATGCAACATGTATTGCATTAATATATAAACCCTTTCTTGTTTGAAATTCCGGCTTCTAACCTTTGTCACCTGTTTTCTGTTGAAAGTCAAAATGTAAGAAGGCATCCTTATGTAAATATATTCATGAATACATGTGGCGGAGATTTTAAAGGGGAAACCTTATCCCTGTTTGAGTGATATGTGGAAGCTACTTGAAGCTACGGACAGTGTCCATTAATGTGGCATTGAGCTATTGTCCCCCATGTCACCATCCGATAGGAGTGGACTGATGCCACATTTATCTCAACCCTTCTTTCCCTACCCTTCTTTTAGTTGTTGGTTGCATCCAGCAATGGTTGATTTAGTCTCTAGCACTGGTTTTGCCTTGTGATGTGCCATGATGCTAAATTTCTTAGTGGTGTGGATGCTAAAATCTTCCTCAAATGAACTCTTTTGACAACTATGATAGGTTCCAATTGTCACATGTGAAGTTTAGAGACTGAAGAGAAAGTAATGTCTGTGCTTCACTAGAGAAGCTCTCCTGTTTATTGAAATAAATAAATGCAATATTTGTTCAATTTTTGTAAATAAAATTTTAACTAAACTAAAAGTTATGGTTCAATTTTCTCTGAAACTAGAGTGGATAGAAAAACAATGGGGGATTATAAAATTTTATTTTAGTTACAGTTAAAATAAAGAAAGTGTGCAAGGTTCACAGCCTGGGTTTCATTTCATACCCTGACGTGACCATGAGTCTCAAAGTCTGTAATCTCGGGATTGTGAATCTTGGTATTCCAAATGGTCTAAATCGCTGCGTATTTGGTGTCGTGATTCCAGGAGCTGCAATTTGGCATCCTCGATGCGGACCGGGACCAACCGAAAATGGGACAGTGCTGAACGGTTCTCTGGAGAATGGGCACGGAGGAGGGGGTGATGGCCACAGGTCAGGTGGGGAGGACAGCAAGGACGGAGGGAAGGATTTTGACCACATGAGCAGCTCGGCTAGTGAAATACAAGTAAGGGGGGAGGGGCTGCATCATAGGCTGCGGACCGGAAGAAGATTTCCCATTCACTCTTCAGAGCATTTAGAAAAAGCTACTCGCCTTCTATAGAGTCAGCATGAATGTATTGATTAAAGTCCTTGCTGCAAATTCTAAATCTTATTTTAATCTCTATGTTATTAAACTGTTTAGTGTTTACCTCTTTTATTTCTTGAAGAATTTTTGCAAAGTTTTCAGCCTTATTATTTTTCCACTAAATTTTTCTTAAATGTAGTTTGATGCTGATCATTAATTGAACTGTGTTTTGTTTCACTATTATATTGATATGATATTATTTTTTAGAGTTAAAATTATTAATGCATGAATTTTGTTAAATTATATGTTTTTTTCATGTGTATGTGAATAATTTTCTTTATCATGATCTGGAATCAATTTTTGCATGGCAAAGCTACATTTTTTTGTATCTCATGAAGAGGCTTTTAATTCATATTCATCAAATCTGAATGCAAAAGTGATAAATAAAGCTACTTTTTGTGCTCAGCTGCATGCACATTTGTATCAAATATTAATGATTTGTGTTTTGTTTTTAATTTGAAATGATATCAGTTGTTTATCAGTTTGAGCATGTCTATTATAATCAAGTTTTTGTTTGCCCTTTGATTAGTTCATTTCGTTCCTGTGATTCATATCATTCATGATTATTAGAAATAGTGAATTGACATTTTTTTTGTATTCGTTTAAAAAAGCATGCAGTGAGCTTTTGTTTGAAAATTAATAGTTTTTGTGTGTTAGTTTGATTTTTATGTTTTTTTTTTGTTTTGGTTTCAGTTCTCCATGAGATCCCGCACTCCTAGTCTTAACGGTTCTTTCTATAGTCCATATAATAGCCTCTCAAGAAAGGTTGGTTAATAGTGATAATATGTACACCTGTTAGTTTCGCTGGTGTACAGGCAGTGGATTGACTTAGCATGCTTATTGTTAGAATTAATGAGCTTTTGCTGTCGACTTGGAATTTTTTTCAGATTTAAAATTTTGTTCCATAGATGATTGTGAATGTTATATGCATAACATTTTAGAATTTTACTATTTTACCTTTTAGCTTCTTGCCAACAGTGACCCTGTCTATTGGTCTTGAGAGCTTTCCTGTTAATTACCGTTGGCTCGTAAATTATCCAGAATTTTCAATTTAGAAATACAACATCAATTTTCATTGCCTGTTTAACTTAACTTTAAAAAAAAGTTTTTCCTCTCTTTCACAGTGTGAAGGCCAATAATTTGTTATTGTGTTTACGATAATTCATAATTTGTATATTTTTGAAAAAATTTATTTTATATGTCTGCATTGTTTATGATTACATCATGTGGAGTTTGTGCAATAATTCCTCAGTAATAATATTACATATGCACATTCATATGATGGATTGAAGAATGGAGCTTCAATTCAACCAAATTTCAGTGACCAAATCATTACTCATGATTTATATTTCCTCTGGATATTATATGTTTTACAGAATATTTCAATTGGATAACCAAGTGGTGTAAGTTATGACAAGCATTTAAGATAATTAAAATGGCTGAAAAGAATTTACATGCTTTGTCTATATAAGAGTATGTAACAAACCTGATTTTAATGCAACATCTCTCATATTTTAGTTATAAGAGACAAAAGTATGTTTGAATGATACTAAATAATAGCAATTAAGAATTTAAAAATTACAGACGTGATTAACTTGTGCTTGTGTGCTGAAAACAGCAAAAATCATTAAAGAAAACATAATGTGTTATATTCACAATTCCAAACTTTAAATATCTAAATCAAGCGATTCGAATATTTTCAAGACTTATGATTACAATCGTAAAGGTAAATCTACTTTATTTCAGAATTCTGAAAAGAATAAAGTAGCATCTTGTATAAGAGCAAATGTGGTATTAAATCACCCATATGCTGCAGACCATTGATATGCCAACCTGATTGATTTTATACAATGGCAGCGTTTTACAGTGGCAAAAGGAATATGTAACTGTAAATTGTGTATATTTGCATTGCATAAAGTATTTAATGGTTCTTGAATTATTTTTAAAAATGCCATTGTTTCATCTCTAGTACTCGGGTGGATATCGAACGGGCAGCCCAGGGCTTATCCTGCGGGAATACAAGGGAAGCCAGCAATACGGCGGAGAAGACATCAGTCGTATATACACATACAGCTACTTAACAGAAGAGCCAACTCATGGCTACCTCAAGAGACCAATTGATCCATATGACAAGCCTCCTACATCACCTCATTTCCACCGTCCTCCATGTAAGTACTGTGCACAATTTTTTTTAACCCTCATTCTGGGAGATAAGTATTTTTACAATGCTTTTTGAAAATTTTGTACCTCGTAATATGGTAGGAAATTTTCATTATTGGGTGCACAAAACTGTACTGAGTGATCACTTCTGTTCACTGAGTGTGTAATGCAAAGGGGTTTGGAAAAACGACTTCCTGGCACTATTTGGTCACTATTTTTGGGAGAAAAATAGCATTTTGTTGCACAGTGCAGAAGATTTGGCGTAGTTGCTCCGAGATAGTGATGATGATGTTCTGACCACTGTGTAGAGTGCAGGTGAATGCTCTAATGGCACTACTATGCTCAACTTTGGCTATCAATGGTTTAATTTGTGTGAAATAGGTTTATATGTACTATGAAAAATAAAATGTTTACATGTGAAATTGAATATGTACTGGAAGTTGAGGAATATGGTATTTATATATGTTATGGTTAGTAATATACCATTCAAGAATTCTTCATTCTATTCTATGAAGTCAAAAAATTCTAAAGTTGCTATAATTATTGGCTAATTTTACCTTGAGGAAATTTTTGAACCTGTATTCAGTGCTGGTGCTTTTCTTGATGGGGAATGATGGGAGTAAAAGCCACTTTTCAAGAATAGGTTGTACTAGTTGCTCAGAACTGCCATAGAACTTAGGTTATCCATTGTAATGGAGGATGAAGCCACAGCAGATAAGCATTAGATGTGAATAATCAAATTTTGATAATTTTTTCTGGCAATTCCTATTTAATTTTTTAGGCATGTTTCCTCCAACTTTTGATCCCATTTGATTGTAAAAGTAGTTGTTTTGAGTTAGGGAAGGATAGGAAGTAGGTAAGGACTGATTGGGAAATGATTGTGAGGTACGTAATCCAAAAATTGATTGATTGAAATGTGTGCTATCAGGCTAAATTTTTCATAGTTCTGTGTTGGAGTAACTTTTATGATTTATCTTTCTTGTTGAATTGTAAATGCGTACATACATGGTGATGGGTAAAGATATTTTTTTAAGCTTCCCACTTCAAGTCCAAGCTGGGAAAGTTAGGTGATAATTGGATAATCCAGCATATGGTTACTTGAAAGACCAACCATAATTTAAGTATAATCAAGGCTCTTATGTACAGGCGGAGTTATAATTATGAAGTATCAAATGCATTGGATCATGCACAGATTTCGAAGGGAATTTTTTTAGCCTCCCTTTGACAGTTTTAGTCAGGTAAGTGACAGTTGGTGAGTCCAATGAACATTTTATTGAAAGATGGATAGTTAATAATGCACATAGTTTTTATGTGGCAAGAAGTGTATAGTCTGCCAAAACATGGAAGACAGGAGAGAGATTAAGGCACCACTCAAGAGCCCAACACAAGTAATGTACCTGCTGTTCGCCATACAATAGACGGAGTCTGGTCAACCATGTGCACTATAATGAGTCACGAATTGTACTCCACTCTGACAAATTGTCACTCAAAAGCGAGCTTGATTTGTAATTATTTATTACTGTTTTGATTTTTATGTGTGATTACTTGAAAAGAGAGTCTTAACATAACAAAGTTTTGCCACTTAGTTATGTGATACTTAGTAATTGCAAAAACTTGTACTATGCTTTTTTTTAAATTGTCACACCCTGGTTGACCAGACCTCAGCTATTGTATGGTGGGTGGCGGCACGGAGCTTGTGTTCAGCTATTGAATTGTGTTTGTATCTCTTACCCACCTTCCGTGCTTGGTCAGACTATAATCATGTATTTTATGTGCAATATCATGAATACAAATAGATGGGAAAAATTAATTATTTTTAGCTGCCCACTCACGGTCCAAGTCAGCTGGGAGCAGTACAGCTGGGTCCTACTACATGCCCAAGAGCGGTTCTTCAAAGCCGGGGATGAAGGTGTTGGTGGAGAGCATCCAGAGTGAGACCCCTCGCCCAAAGTCACCACACATGAACAATGAAGAGCCAATAGAATTGGCCCACTTTCCTGGTGCCAAGCGACCCGCACCCAATGAAAAGCCCAAGATTGAGAGGGATGACTTCCCTGCTCCTCCTTACCCATACACTGACCCAGGTTTGTCTTGGCTTCCTTGCTATACATACAGCTCATAGTGCAGAAAATCCTTAAAATTTCCTAGGAATATGATGTTAAAAACTATTTCATTGTAAAAACAGAAATTGTTGAATTCATTAAGTCTTTCATGATGTTTGAAAGAACTAGTATTTTTGGCAATTCTTTTGATTGTTCTTGTTCTTGGTCATACTGATATGAAAGGTAGTTTCTCCTAAGCTGCAGTTGAGCTGAGGACACCACCTTTAAACTTTGAGAAAATATCCTTGTACAAATATCAATTTTTGTGGTATAAAACTTGCTTGACCATATGTTTTAATATTACTGTATCTGATTCATAATGTCAGCTGATAGTCACTGAGTTTCTATTGTAATTAAGGACTACTAATATTCTTGTCTTGATTTTATTCACAATGTTGTAGCTATAAGATGATAGAAAATTTTCCTGATAAAGATCTAAATAATCAATTTTTTTAATTATTGAAGCTTGTTTTACATGGTGGTGTGGATAGTATTTATTCATGTATAATTTTAATTTTCATGAAATTCTTATGTATTATGGTATAATTGTCATCTAAATCCCGGGAAAGGGAATGGAGTATATTTATAACATATGCCTGGCTCTCGACACTTGGGTCATTCGTTTTTAATACTGAATGGCTATACATATATCAAAATGGACTTAAGGTGAAAACTTTTGAATTGCGTTTTACAGAACGCAGGCGTCGTTGGTCTGATACATACAAGGGAGTCCCCATTTCTGATGATGAAGATGAAGTCGACGGATCCACAGCTGAACAGACAGAAGACCAGAAGCTAAAAGTATGTGATATTATTTTGAAATATGCTTCCAATAGATACATTGAAATAGAATAGATGGCTTAGTTTATGCGAATTAGGCATCAGGCAATGTAGTTGTGAAAATTTTTGTTGCTTCCTGAAATTTTAGTATTTTCTTGTGTTTTATTACTAGTTCACTTGATGGCACGAGGAAAAGTCTGCTGCTTTGTATAGTTAATAACATAATATGTTTTGAAACAGTGATACTTCAACACAAATTATTTATATAGTGCTATCCATTTACGTAATTAGAACATAGTAGATTTACCTGATTTAAAAATTTTGAATTTTTAAGTGTTCAAATGATTCAGAAGATGAATTAAATTAGATATTCTTACGGCATGGGGTTGGTATCAGCTTTTCACCAGTAATTTTCAAAATGTAATGTCAATTATCATTTAATTAGGTACAGAATGCATGATTTTTAGATGGATAAAATGTACTCCACACTGGTCTGATATCACAATCCTTAGTTTCTTGAATTTTAGGTAATAGTGATCTTTATGTTTTATCAATTTGCTTGTGAGATTCGGTCAAATGTATAAGAGAATGGGTTAAACGCTTTGTTGTAGACTTCACCTCCTGTGATGCCTTTTGATGCTTTCTTTGTTGGGGGAGGGGTAGAATTTCTATGCGACTCATTCTCTCTTGCTCTATTTTTAGAGCATTGTATTATTGTATATCATGCCTCTGATTTTTGAAAGTAACATGGAAAGTCCACTCTTACACGCATAGCCTCCCTTAGAAGTGTTAAGTTGGGAGAGAAGTAGAATTTCTATGTGACTCATTAATTATGATATTCTTTGGGGCACTTGCTCTCTATATGTATGTAGTATTTTATGTATGTGTATCTTGTCCTTGATTTTTCATAGTAACATTGAAAGTCTGCTATTACATGCATAGCCTCCCTTAGAAGTATGGTACAGAAGGGTGGGAAATGTTAAAGAACATTTGAAGTGGGAAGAATCTGTTGGTCATGTATGTCACCTGAGCTTTCAGTTGGTGTTTCATTGCGTTGTGTATGTTCTTGATTTCATCATTGCGCCACAAACATTGCAGAAAGAGGAAGAAGAGCTGAGTAAGATAGCCACTGGCATTGGGAAAGTGTTTTTGCAAAATGTCCGTGAGCGGGAGAAGATGCGGCAGTGGAAGATGAGCCATTTAGACCCAAGGAATGCATCGAGAACGCCCTCTGCTGCTCGGGAGCCGGTGAACCGCTTGCGATACGAGTCACCAGTTAATGCCTGTGAGTATTATAAAAGAGACCTTAAAGTCTTAAAGTATGTAATTTAGTTATATTTCATTTTTACCTTAGGTGTATTTTTTTAAAATCATTGCATTCTTTGGCCAGTTGTCGAAGTTCTTGGAAGCTAGTGTTGAAATCTTGATTTTATTTTGCTTTGGCACTACGATGCCATTAACACGTTCACTGTTGCTTTGATCATAATGACTGAAACGAATACTTCATCTTCACGCTGGTTTGGTCATATTGACAGAAATGCATACTTTATCTTCATGCTGTTTCGGTGATAATGATCAAAGAATGAGTAATTTTTTTTGGCCTCTCATAGTACGCCGTTGGTCACAGCTACTTCAGTATTGTGTACATGACGTGACTAACACTGCGCATTAAGCCGAATGCTCATGAAAACCGATGTGGAAAGGATCTAAGTATTAAAGGGAAAGGAGAAAGGAAAACCATTCGGAACAGGGGCGAATCAATCTAAAATCCGTGGCAGAGAACGTGTTAATGAGTTGACGTTTGCGATTCTGAACACTAGCAGTAATCACAGAAATGAAGTACCTAATTGTATGCAAATGGATGTTGGTCATGGCAGAGAGGATTTGAAATGCCAGAATTAAAGAAGAGCTGGTGCTGTACTTGTTAGTATAAAAAAAGTCTGTGGCATTAGATGAAATTTCCTTATTGTTGCTACAATATTAGTTGTAGTATATGAATTGCTGGAAGATAAATTCTCTTTTGGTGGAGATAGTGGATAGTTAAGGTAATTGAAGGAAGGAAGGTAGGGTAGGGGGAAAGAAACTAAGGCATTGTTGTTTAACTACTACGGAACTATTGTCCTATCTGATTGATGGATTAGTTTTAATGTAATTTATTCAACACAGTACGTAATTTAGTTTCAGCATTCCTTTAAAAAATCTTCAGCATTTGAACCTGGGCTGGCAAGATGAATAATTGACTCTCTAGTGTTCACATCAAAGGGAATATTTTGTATTTGTCAAAATCAAGTGACCCCACTAATGTATCCAAATACAGAGGTTGAAATCCAATGAATCCTCGCACAAGCCTTAGGAAAATGAACCATTAGTTTTTTGATCTACCGACTAAATCAATACCTATACATACATAGTACATAAATCTCTATACATATGTTCCTAGGCTGTGAAGAGTAACCTCTTTCAGGGCATTACTTTCTCTGTGTGTGGAAGTTCAATAAGTGATGGCCTTCATTGTTCCATTTGAAGATCCAGTAGCTCTCTGAATGTGTTAATTAATCTTCGGAAGTACAAAATAATCCCCCGGCCTGATAGGCCTTTTGCTTTCTGTGCTGATGTGGAGACCAGTGCACCATCCTGGTTCGTAATTCTTATGACAATTTTACATGAAGTCAAGATTTTGATGTTATTCCTTTGGAGTGAGGTTCTAGTTTATCCATCCTGAATGCTGAATAGTACAAAAATATTCTTCCTGTGTTGGAAAAATTCTATTCAACCAAAATATTTTCTATTACTTGGGAATTTATGTTAGTCTTAATTGGGTTTTGAACACAGTTTTGAAAATGAATCCTCGCACAAGCCTTAGGAAAATGAACCATTAGTTTTTTGATCTACCGACTGAACTGTTATGTATACATAATTTTACATTTAAATGGCAAGTCGGTACGTGTAGGGTTTGGCATACAGCTATGCTCATTTCTCAAACAAAGCTTAATTATTCTCAGTGCCCAGTACCCTGGCTTTCAAAAAGAAATGCTCTCTCTATTTCTGTTCCTAGGCTGTGAAGAGTAACCTCTTTCCGGGCATTTCTTTCTCTGTGTATATTTTCAAAAGGCTCCAATTGTGGACATGTCTTTCTTATTTCAGCTTGTTCACTACTTGTACAAAATGTTCTCGGATATTTTCTTCTGCATGCTTACTCAATGATATTAATTGTTAGACTCGATCTTGTTAGTTACCCTAAAGTTTTACTGAAGAAGTGTAAAATTTCCTCACAAATTGATGACCTTAATTTCTAATTTATCCCTGACATTAATATTTACAAAAGATTCAAGATGTAAAAAAATAAACTTTTTAATATTGAGTTCATTTAGGGCTTGGTAGCGGTGTCAAGCAAGATCCCTTCTGATTGACACAATTTACAGGTGATTTTGGAGGTTTGTTATGCATCTCTAAATAGCTATTTAGCCTTTTTCTGAGATAAGTTAAATTAGATGTTCATAAGGCACATGGTTAGTGTCTGCTTTTTTAGAATGAATTTATATGGAGCACCTGTTTACTTTAGTAGTGGAGGGTAGAGCCTTCATTGTATGATACACTGACTGTGGCTTCAAAGATCCTGATTTTCTAAATTAAGGAGTATAACTGCATACAACCGCCATACCCTTGCTCATGATTTGTACATACATATAATTATGAGTACGGTACGGTAAACATTTTTTCCATCCATACACCTCTGGGATGATCGAAAAACATAGATGATCTGTTCATGATTATTTTACTTTTAATTTTGACCTTACTAATGATGCTCTTATTAACTTTTAATGCAGCATTTACAGTATTTAATGAAGTCTTAGTTTCCATAGATTAGATTGTGATTATACAACCTATCTCTTAACAATGACAGGTTTAATACCCATTGATTTTAGTTATGAAGAAAGTTCCTTTCAACCAGTCACATCCATGTATGTGGATGTCTTGATCACGCATAAACTGAAGTTTTTTTTATGTTATCAAGATATCGGGTATTTATGAAATACCTGGTGATAGATTTTGTTTGCTGTTCATGTGTGAGTGATTACTCTTAGTATTTTTGAGGGCATTGATGATTTAAAATGATTACTATGACTGATATTGTATATATGCTGCTATGGTATTAGGTTTTAGGATTGAGTAGCCATTAGAGGTATTAGTTATTCATGCTAAAATATTTGGGGACTATGTTAAACAGTTGTATATCATGTGAGTACTCTCAGAATCAAGAGGAGTGTAGTTGTGCTTGTGAAGAATGTGCTGTTGAGTACTTGATGAATTTTGACAGCTCCGTCCCGAAATATGGACCATCCACGGCCGTGGGAAGAGGAGGAAGCCATGATGGCTGCAGAAAGAGGTTCAAGTTATCGTTCTTCAGTGGGAAGATCAGTGGGTACGATCCCCAGCTATAATGGTACGTCATGTTGACTGGTGGATCATTACTAGTGCTGATTTTGAAATTTGATAAAGTTAACCCCCTGCACTCGAGTTTTTTTCTCACCACATTCTGCAGTGCTCTCTGACTCACTTTTGACACAATATTAAAATATAATTTTAGGCAATAGTTGTTTTAAGTAATAACTTCTGTAGTGATCCCTTTTTTAAGTACATCATTCAAAAATATCCCCTTCACGCACCGAGTAGGAAACACAATTTTCTGTTGCCCAAAGAACTGTTAGGTTTTACTGAATGGAGACATTTAATATGACTGTGAGACAAGAAACTTGGCTTTCAGTGGTAGAATGATTCATCCAAATGAAACTGCATGCCTTCTTGCTGAACATAAGTGATTTAGACATTCACTCATGTATGTTTTATCTCCCCATCCTTGGTACCAATTAATATATTATATTATTATTCTGATGAATCATTATTAGATGTCAAATTAATGTTCCCACTCCTTTATATGTTAAGTTATAGTGAAATAATTTAAATTACCAATTTGACATTGGTATTGAACAAATTTCTGACTGAAATAGACCCATTAAGCGATTAAAATTGCATTTCGTAGGTTTGAAAATGATTAAATCAATTAATTTCATTATTTTATGAGGTATACTTAAAGGTTTAAATGGTTTTTGGCTTAACTTTAATCTGTTATACTCCTCAGCTCAGTTTTGTGATGCCTGGTGAAAGTTTTTCAAGAGTTGCAGGGTGAACTCCCTTCCTCAAAAGTATTCCAAGCTTGAAAAATAATTATTTTAAAATTTATCCATAATTTGCCTTTTTTCATTTAAGCATTGCATAATTTCATGATGCAGAGAATATAAATACAGGTCACAGCAAAATTTTGGAAGGACAATAATTTTGAGTTCTATGTCCTGAATTAAATTAACAGTACATCCGGGGTATTCCTTAATCCATGAAAGCAAATTATGTGTGATAGAACTGAGTCCATTAATTGCAGTACTTGCGTCACAGAAAATGTTTCATAACATCCAAATATTTTGACTTTGGGATAATGATATCCCAGTTTAAAAAGAAGTTACATAAATGTAAAATTTAAGTTCATTGAAAAATCTTGCAATATGTAGTTGATCTGTGATATCTATCCGTATCATGCCTCTACTTTTCATTGCGACGGGTAAAGATTTTCATGTCTTGAAATTATTAATTTGATTTGGAATCCTTAATCTCTCATGATACATTAATACTAATCTACCAAGCATTGAAAATATCTGGGTGTGAACAGTCTCCTTCAGTGGAAGTAGTATTAATGTTTATTTTAAAATCTCATGCTACCAGCCAGTAGCTGTATGTATCATTAAAAAATCATGGTCAATGTCTCCAGGTGTTACAAAACTGAGCTTGTTCAAATAACCATGTAGCACCAAGCCATTGTTGCACGACAGTCAAGTATTGTCAGATTGCACTAACTTGCGTTTTACTTTCACATAATTATAATGTTATTAGTGTATGTTACTTGTGGTGATTGAAATATGTCTGTATGTCCTAAGAACTCAATGATGTACCCTCAAAAGTGAATCCCCTGCCAGTTTGTTCATCTGTTTATCTCAAATGGCTTTTGGTTGATTTATTTTGAAATCATGGATGAGGAGGAGAGTATTTGTTTGATTTAAATTTTATTTCATTGAAAATTGGTATACTCATTAGATTTTAGAATTTGCAATGGAATGCAATGGAGGGAGATATCTGTAGCGAGCTCTCTCATTTTTTACTATCTCGAATTTAGGAAATTTTAAAGAAAAGTTAGAAGTACATACATATTCACTAAATTTATGTCTAGTAAAATTCATTAAATTATATGATCAGCACATTCTTGTTTGTTTAACAAATAGTTGAACCTGCTGTAATGGCTCATGTGTAGGTTCTGATATTCTTTTTGGAGATTTTACCACCTCCCATCTCTTCACTGATAACATTAATGCTTTTCCCAATCCTCTATCCCCCTCTGAGATGTGTTATCTTTGCTCTACAAAGCTAACTTTCATTTTAAAATCATTTTCTTAGTCATTGCACTAGTTTTAATATTTCTGCTCCTATTATCTGATCGCTGACTTAAAAGTGTTGTCAGAAGTTTACTTATTTGACCTATTAGAAAGGTAAAAACAAGTATTATTATGTTATAAATGTATCATTGTTATGTAAATGTAACGCCTGTAACATTGTTGAAGCAATGTTTCAGTTATGTTGACTTAAAGTGGTAGGTTGTGATTTAGTAAACATGCCATGTATCATTCACCAACTCTGAAATGTAGTTGAGGTGATTTTGATGAATGAAAGACTTCTGCTGGCAATAGAAAGAGGAAAGATTATGTTACTGAGAGAGAAAAATCATCCCCCTTTTAAGTTGGTTGCATATTTCATGCATGATCTCTAAGAGATGATTGCAAACTAGCACCCTTGGTCAACGTTGAGATTTATTGTAGCATAGTAGAGACATCTTCTCTTTTAAAGTCTGATGAACATGTTGCTGATATCTCATCATATTTTACAAAAAAACCATGTTTTGCATTGCCCCTCGGTATTAACAGATATTTACTGAAGTCCCAACTACATTACTCAATTACTATGAATCTTTGCATTCCCGTAATGAGAATAATAAATTTGTTAATTAGTAAATGTGGATCATTCTAATGAAGTAGACTTTGAAGAGAGGAAGAGTTGCCAACGTACTTTACTTTCAACTGGGAATATAATCCATACCTATCTAAAATTCTCATTAGAAGAGAAAAATCATCATTTGAAGGTTGATTGCATTCCCTGCAAGCCAGAATGTGCTGATTTTTTTACAGCAGGTTATGGAAATCTATTATGAAAGTCACCTGTTTGCAATTTTTGCTATTTTCACCTTTGAAGGTTGATAGGGGGTGGAAAATAAAATTTATTTGTTTTTCTCATTTAATGATTTCATAATTTGCCATTGTTACAAATGGAATGGTTTCAGTTACAATTCAGTGTGTGCCCTCCATTCTAGCAGGTTTTTTTTATCTAGCATAAACTTATGGAAACCTATTTATATATTTTCTTAATATCAGGTGTATGTAACCTCTTTGCCTCTGATATGTGTATGTAACCTATGTTTATATCATATGGTATATGTCTCTTGGTTTTATATTTTTGAACCTTTTGTCTCTCTTATCAGATCAATCCCTATTTATATGAGAGCATTCTTAATATTTAACTCCGGGTTGTCGTACTTTATGGCTTCAAAGATACATGGAAAAATAGGAGTGTGCGAGTTATTGTCTTTTACATATTTTGGGAAAGGAATGAGGTCTATAGTGTCTTCAATGCTAATGAAAGAATGTTTAATTTGCGAGTGTGCTATTCAGTGAAAAACTGAGGGTGAAACAGATATGCCATATATACATATCAACCTGATGCAATATCTTTTCCCTTTTGGATTTATCAGGAGATTAAGATTTATCTTGCAGTCATAAGTGAAATTTCGGACTCCAAAGGCCCATACCCCATGTAATCCACCTACATATGGTTTTGCAGTACGTTAAGTGGGAAATTATGAAAAAAAACTAGAATTTCTGTGTAAGTGCTTGAATCATTGCTGTTTCTCTTGCATTCTTTCACAAATTTTGATTAATTGAATCTTTAGGTATGGCAGGTATTCAAGGATTTGGTCAAATCTGATTGAACCCAAAGGCGTGAAATGTAATCCAATTCTTATATACATATTAGGGATTTGGTCCTGCATGTTAATGGTGGAGAATTTATAATTTAGATAACATCACCATCAATTGAATTATATAAAATAATATAATTGAATTATATAAATTATATCAATTGAATATTATTATATCAATTGAATTATATAAAATATTGAAGGATGTAAGGCTAATTTTTGGAAAGTTAATTGTGAAAGGAAGTTCAGTGAAAAGGATCGATATTTGGTGCTTGGATTTGAAAAATGGAAATATGCATTGAGCTTCAGATTTTGGTTCTCATCATAATGGATTAATTTTCACCATCGCATTTGGAAGAAGCAAGTATGTTAACTGATTGGTTATGTGCCATGCCATCAATTACAATTTATGTGCTGAAGTTTACTTATCTGTGATTTTGACAGATCTTTAGTGTCTATTTATGTAGTGTGGATGGCATAATGGGCACTTTAAGGAAAATTTTAGTAAATATGGGGTTAGAATTCTATGATAAGTTTAATCCACCAGAAGATGTAGGTTTGCGATCTGAGCAATTTGTAATCCCTCCCTCAGTCTCTCAGTGTAAGTCCCTCAGGTTTACAGCTGATTGCTGTTATAGATTGATATTCAGGGAAATAGTTACCAGAAAAATATCCGGTAGTTTTCTGGAAAAAGGGGTACATTTTGTGGGATTTTCTGGAGGGGGTACCCTTAAGATTGAAATCCTATACCCAGTGGCCAAAATTCACATTCGCTCGGACTAAAAATTTTTAGGTTCAAAGAGTTTCAAGGGCACCCCCATCCATTTACTCCTATGCGCGGCAATCCTGGTCATGCCCCCTTGATAGGCCGCTGCCCATACATGGGGTGATTCTGCTCTCTGTTTTCATGCAATGATGTTTCACTTGGTTTTGTTCTTAATGCAATGTGTGGAGAGCAATGACTGAGCATGTAAACTGAGTAATAATGCAAAAGTATTTATTTTTGTAATACATATGTGCAAAGAATGCCACCGAACGAATTTAGGACACCGAAGGATGAAGTTCGCTGTGAAAAAATATTTGACTTAGCTGGGAATCGAACCCGGATCTCCCAATCGCCAGTCAGGTGTGTTAGCCAGTTACACCACCAAGCCATTTTCTCAGAGCAAACTTCGACTTGGTGGTGTATACAAGCTGTCGAGCGAAATTGAATTTGAAACGCGAGTGAAATTTGAAATATGAGGAACAGATGGTGATTTTTGAATCTGGTGGAAAAGGCGAAGACCTGTGACGAGAAAAGCAGTGACTTAAATTAAGCATGCAGCTAGTATTTTAAGTTGTGTGTAAGTTGCATTTAAGTGACCAAGATAGAAACACACATTAAAAAACCAGTTTTTTTTGTCTAACATTTTCTTTTATTCTGGTTTAAGACAATATCTGTTTTTTATGAACACATTTTTCTTATTCAAAAACTGGTAACAAAAACAATTGGGGTAGCATTTTTGGGGCTGGAACAAATTAATGGCATTTAAAGCAATTTCAATGGAGAAAATTGCTTTGAGATACGAGCAAGGTTACGGAACGAATTGAACTCATATCTCCAGGTATCATTGTACTTTCAAAAAGATGGTGTTTACCTTGCTGGATATTAGTCTTAGATCTGAGTAAGTGCAGTAATAATTAGTCTTTAATAGATTAGAAAACTGAGCAGAAAGAAAAGGATATGATTCCAATCGTGTCAAAGTTTCCTTACTTTGGTAACTATCACCAAGAAGGAGTAGTGGTAGTTTGACTAATAGATAAAAGAATTTATATTTTATGGATTCTCTCAGTATCATCAGATTCTGTTTGTGGCTAGTTTTTGTGTACCCCCTAATCAGGAAGTATATATGCTACGACAAACCTAAATGATGGCACAAAAAATGTTATAGATATTATAAATTCTCTTCTTTTTGGATTATGCACCTTCAATGTGGTGTTCATGAGAGAGTTTATTTGGGAAAAACATGTCTTAAAAGCCTTCAAGTATGGCAACTCAAATGTATACCCTATTTTTATCATATATTGCCACCTTTCTTAAATTTTTAGAATTTCATCAAAGAGCATGGCTCCTGCACTGGAGCTTTTAAACCTTGTTTGTGGTATGTGTCTAAAATAATTACTCATATTTTGCTCTACTTTTTAAATGTAATTTAAAATATAATTTATTATTATTAAAATGTCATAGAATTGTTGGTCAGGAAGAAAATTTTATGCCGAGAGGAATTCAAAATTAGAAATTTGTTATATGCTGTGACTTTATTGGCAGTGTACAAGAAATGCAGTTAATCTTCTTATAATAATCTGCCCTTCAGTCGGCAGAAGCTTTAGCAGTAGCTGTAATGGAAAAATGTTAATTCTCAAATTTCAATTGCTGTGTAAGAATGCATCATTTGGAATAGATTTCAATGAAAGATTGCATTTGTAAAGTATAAAGACCTTAACCGTCCTGCCCACCCAATTGCACTGTGCGCCTTAAGTGAATGTGTTAAATGTATACATATTTCCTCTATGGAGATATGCAATACAAAAATGAGATTGCATTTCCCTGTTTTATGCGTAATAAGTCATAGTAAAACAGTTACGTATTCTCCTTTAACTCTTACTGCTTGTGTGTATCATTATTTGTGGTACTAATAATTGTCAAATCCTTGTGACTTATATCTTTAATTCCTCTTGTGTATTATGTTGTGGGCAGTAATTCTGATTGCCGCAGTTGATATCAAGAGGAAGTGTTGTGAGATTTTTTGGTGGAATACTTGTATCTAATAATGAATTCGAATGCAGTTAGGAATTGAAGAATTCCTATTTTTATTCTGTAATGCTGTATCATTAAAAAAATTTTGCTTTCTAAGTGGCACAAGCTAGACTGGCTACCCAAATATGGTAAACTGCATGAAGATTTTGTTACCTTTGCTATTTTTTTTGGATATGTTTATGCTTTAACTGCACTCTGTAGACAGCTTGTATGTTCTGTGTTGCAGTCATTTGTGATTTTTTTATTTCGTCATTTCATAATTCTTAATGCATGACGAAGTTGGATCATTGAAAATAGTTATTGTCAAATTTTCTGTATTTTGTGTACCTACCTAAATTATTTGTGATATGTTACACATATATGAAAATTGTTCCAGGATCACGTTCAGTTTTTAAACTTGATTTGAGTTTCCCCAAAGTTGAAAATTTTCAGTCAATGATTGGCTTTGAGAGATTTAAGTTATATGGCTAAGTAAAAAAATCTTAATGGTGTATTGGATTGGGAGCTTGTGGGAAACTACATTCTGGGCGGAATTTTTCCAAGTGTTTTATTTCTTTATCTGTGTTGATTAATTCTTAAATTCATCCCAAAAGACTCGTTCAAAGTTGTTTGTGATATCATTGATCTTTAGCTATCGGAGGAAATCATAGAGATACAACCAAACTAAATTGCACTTTGCGTACAATATGTCTAAAATATTAGGCGTTCCCACACTGAAAAATTTATGACTACACCTCTGAATTATAGATGTAGTTTTGCTGGCTTTAAGTTTAAAGATAGTGGAGGATTAAGAGTGTATCCCGTGAAGTAAAGTCTAATCTCATGTAAGAAGGAAATAATTTTGCAAATTCATCCACCCTATAATAGATAAAGGCATTGAAAGATACCAAATTGCATGTCCATCTGGCATAACTTTGTGGAAACTCAAATTAAAAAGTTGAGATAGTAGTTGTGTATACTATGGATTTTATGATGTTGTCATGATCAAAACCTTTTTGGTGATTTTTTTTTAGTGTTATGTGGGTGTTATTGGTGGTGCAAAAATTCCACGGAGGAGAAAGCCATTTGCGTTGACCAGGATTTGAAACCGTATCCCCTGTGAAAAAATCTTCAAGGTCTAAGATCTCCTGGTCAATTAAAAGTTAGAGTTTGTAGAATGCGGAGATCTCGACTCAAAAACTGGCAAGATAATTGATTTTCCCTCTGTAGTGTTTTTACACTTTTTTCCACTTGTGGGTGACTTCTTAACACGTTGCGTACGGATGGTGAGAATTCTCGTCATTTTTTTCCCGAACGTTCCGGATGGATGACGAAGATTCTCGTCATTTAGGCGTGTCGACCTAAACAATTTTAAAGCGTACAATACGTATTCCTTAGTACATTTTCAGTTGTTGTTCGTAATTCATAATGAATTGATGCATCAGTAGGTTTGATTGGGTAAAGTTATATTCTAAACATTAGCTTTTTAACCATGTTTAAACCAAAGGCATTACGCCCCAACAAATTGGCATTCCTAGGAATTTAAATACCCCAGTACGCAACATGTTTGAGAGAATAGCTATGATAGCACATATATGGTTATTATAAAAATATAAACACTTAAGTGAAAAGAAAAAATGAAAAAAGTAAACTGAGAATCGTATTCATCAAAACTTATGACATCTCCTGAAAATAGTGGCGTGTGAGTGTGGGAAATTTGAAAATGGCTCTAGTATTTCATGTCAGAGAACTGAAGGATCCAGGTTTGCGGTACACACATTTTTTAACGTTAACCTGTAATCATCAATCTACGATTTTCCTTATTTATGGATATGTTATGGTTCTCACGCTCTGAAAGTCTGAATTTCTTATCCTTCTGACTTCATTTTGGGTTAGCCTTAATCTCACTCTTCTTCCTAATAAATGCATATTTAGTTTGAATTCTGAGTTGGATGAGGTTGGGACAAATTATTTTAAGCTGATTGGGCATAGATTGTATCATTTTATGGAGTGATTGCCGGAGCGTAGAAAATATTGGCAATTGAAGTCAACATAATCAATTTTCATCACTTGCAGGTAACCACTATCTATTTATAATTTGAGTATAGGCATTGAAGAAGAAACAAAATATTTTGTTATGCTGCGATGATATTTGTCTCAGACTTAGGATTTGCTGATCTGGTCTTTGTAATAATGTGTAGATGATCCTCATGGATGATGGTCAGTTGGTCACACAGTTTTCAGATGTTACTGTTTATAAAAGATCATGAAGAAGTGTACGTATACCTTGCTTGCTTACACATGCTGCTTTTTTTCTACTGATCAACTCATTACATGCGATTTATAAATTTGAATGGTCCTCCAGGATTTGAAGTTTATTTAACGAAATGGCGACGGATCTGAAGGTATCACTCATCAGCTGTGAGGTTGAGGTTATATATAGGTCAGCGGTAAGCTTGATGCTACATACCATACCATGGTACATATTATGAATATTAGCATGAATGAGGGAAATATCACATTTACTAGATATTATCATTAAGGGTTTTACATTGCTATTTCTTTCCAGCTCTCTGTGTATTTATTGACTGGTTGAAGTTGGCGTGTGAAATTTCTTAGAAAGCATGCTAGCGTGTACATACATATTTTTATTCATCAAGCTTTTCCGATTGTGAAAGAATAGCCAATTAAGTCTACATATTTAATTTAAAAATTTATGATTGATTTTGCATTTTAGTTTTGTCCTCCTCAGTGGGCATGAATAATTTGTTTAGCATACTAATTTTATGTTGGCATATGTATATATTACTACAATGTCTTATGCCTTAAGCCTTCAATTAAGAGTTATCTGAGTATTGACTCAAGCAGTTCTTTTGAGTGTCCTACCTGTGTTTTCAGTTTATTGTTTCTAGCTTAAATTCGGTGTGTCTATAGGGCCACAATTTATTTGCCATATGTATATGCTTTTGGAACTACTCATTATTTGAGCTTCAGACATAAAAATTTTTGTATTTGCAAGTCTTAAATGCCTTCTGCTTGAACTATTGTCTTTAACAGTCTTCTTTATTACTGACTACAGTCTTCTCGGGTTTATGTTACAGTAGATTTTCCAATTACTTACGCAATTTTTCTACGCATATTATATTCAGTAAGACAGCCCTTGAAATTCAACATTCTTGTTGAAGTGGGGATAATTCAAGGAAGTAATTTCATTGCCAATTGGATACTTTTTGAAAATTCAATGGACGTAACATTATTGATTGATTCTATAATGGTAAACGTTAGAGTTTTATGTTTATGTGTCTGAAATTTCTTTGAATTTTGAACATTGTTTACTTATACTCATGATAGTGTTTTGTACACTTATTTAAGCACGTGTGAATTATCTCGGAATAGGTATGGGTGATTTTCTTTTAGGGTGATTGTGATGTTAACAGCAATTTGAAGCCTTGAGAGAAGCCTGTAGGGTTCGTGTTACCAAAAATATTTATTAAAGTGTCAAATATAATTCAAAATATATTTATTAAATTTATTTTTAATAAATATATTTATTAAAATATATTTATTAAATATAATTTGAATGCAGTGATATGCCAGATGCTATTAGGAAGTCCCAGATTTAGAGAGTATAATAAAAAAATACTCATTTTTCCAAACTCTTATCATCACCTTAAAGTAGTTTGCTGTAATTTTTGTTTGGTAATTGAAATGACTTAGCAATATTTTGGAATCGATACTGTAAAGTAGCTGATATCATGTTTAAAAGTAAATGATTTCTGTCATTAACTTGTTCTAATTAATATGGTCGGGCTTTGATCATGAGATAACACTGTTAAATGTTTTCCTTATTTTTTTATTTGATTGATTCATTAATGGAGTGTCATATTTTTATTGCAAGTGGATGATAAATGCTGATCGTGATAATTTTTTTAGTTAAAAAAGTATAAAATTGGTAACTATCCATATTGGATATGATACATTTTTGCATTATCTATCCAACCTTTCAATTACTATCATTCTAACTTTAATTCATTGTATATGTGTATTGTAGTGGTGAAGTTTTGATGTTCTTCGTATCACATGGTGTGATATTAGGAGGGGATTGTCATTGTAGATGATTTTCACCAGGTTGATATTTCATTTGACATTATGGTGCTTCTGTGGAATTGTTGTTGGATATTTATCTTGTGCAGATTAGGTTGAAGCAAATTCCCAGCTAATAAATTGAAAAATCTTGAGTTTACATTAGGACGTTTAATTCTTTCGTAGTAATTATGTGACTGGCATGTATGGGACAAATTATAAAAAAATGTCTGCGTGTACAATATCAAACATGCATGGTAGGGCATGGTAGAAAAATTTCTTTGAATTGCATTCAGCTGAATAACTCCAGGCTTCATGTCAGAAGAAATTAACGTGTAAATAAAAATCGATTATTTTTTTTTGTTTTGTGTACATCTTTGCACTTTAAAGTCTTGCATGTTTGTTTGATTGTGTGGATGTCTGTTTATCTTGTTTGCCAACAGTTGTTTCATCACTACATTCGGTCCCAAAACCGGGTTATGGACTGAAATCGTCTACATTGCCTGTGGCAGGAAGGAATGGTGGTCCTGCTGGGCTGGCCGTGAGTATATAAGCTCTTATTCTTAAGTACTATAGTACCCTGTCAGCGTCATCACTGGTGTATAACCCTGAGCAAAGGATTTTTTTATGCTAGATACTCTTGGAGGGCACATGAGAGGTTAGGGGTTCGACTTCTGTCGTAGTCTTCATGGTTTTCTAGTCGGTGAGGTTCCTCTCTTTAGAAAAAAAAGCTAATAAATACTAGACTATGTGTTTCATATGTTTCATTCTCTCTCCCTCCATTGTCCTAACCTTATGCCCTCTCCCCTAACTTCCCATTTCCCGCTCAACGTCCCTCACTCCTTGTTATGCAAACTGCAATCATTGGCACACCAACCTGTAGTCGTAAGCGCCCTTCGCCATGTACCCAAGCCTGGATATGGCCTCGCACCACGTTCGCATACTTTCAGTTCAACGGGTGGAAGTGTTTCAGGAATTGGAGTAAGTTTTCCCCTTTCAGTTAACTGTTATGTCTTTGTGTGTCTGTCTGTGTTTGTTCATGTTCGTTATGGACGAGATGAAACTCGGCTCGCAATAGAGGAAATCTTCCTAGGTCTTCCTGATTGTGATGGCATGCAATGTTACATGTTGATATGAAAGTTTTGTGCTCTTTCGTTTACCTCATTTATCTTCTTTTCTCCTCTTAGATTCGATTGACAAAGCTTTTTTCTCTCTATTTAAGTTATTTTTTTCATATCTGTTTAAAGATTTTAGTTTTGCTTACATCATGAGAAAGAAAATGTTTGCATTTTTATGACTTAATATGTAGTATCAATTTTAATCAAAGCTTTTTTATGCTGTTATTAAGCCAGTTTCGACTAGATTAAATTTTTATTTTTATTTCTTTCTGCTAATTTCACTGAGTAACTTTTTTAATTTACACTTTTGAAGTTTTTACTTTGGAATTTGATAATTTTTATCAGTTATAATTTTCTTGGCCATTGGGCTTCTGATTGGAATCTTTTGAAATAAAATGTCTGCTTTTAATTTTATAATAAATCTTATTAATTTTTATTGGATTAATGTATATATATCCTTTTACATCTCCTTGTTGAATTGCTTTATTATTATCTTTTTCAATTTTATTCAATAATATTAATGGAAGGTAATATAGGTGTGGTCATGTGATGAAATGATTTTGACCAAATACAGTCTTTATATCCTCTAAAGGTCCAAAAATATTTTGCCTTTTTTTTAAGAAACTAAGATTAGGGATATTTAACTATGCTGACATATCCATGATTTTGCAATTGATGTAAATGAGTTCAGATGTTAAGTGTCTCATCAAGGCTTTGATGTTCCCCTAACTGATGCTTGTTTGTAATCTTCAAGATAAGACTCAATATTCCCATGGCTTTGATGAGTGTTATCTTTTCTTTCTCTTTGAGTGTTTAGTTAGAATGGCTAGTATAATTTTTGTTTTGAAAGCATGTCTGCTGCAAAAGATGGTACAAGACAAGAGGAGAAATCTGAGAATTGGCCCTTAAACGGCCTTAGCCCTCCTGTATAGGTATTTGGACTGTTGTAATTTAGTAGTTTTTTTTCCATTGATGTTTCCTGGACTGTCTATGTGCCCATTTGTCTTTTTTATAGGGCGACTTTTCGTTCACGGGCCTGGGCGACAAGACTCAAAGCACTGAGTTCAGCAGCGGAAAGTCTGACAGTAAGTTTGTGTGGCTGTATGTGATTTTGTTTGTGAGTGAGATTTTTGGTGAGAGTTTGCATTAGCAAGGTCTAGTTTTCAGTTAGTTTAATTCCAATCTGCCAATTAACTACAAAAAAGTTACATTAAAAACTTCCCCTATTGGTTTGTTTAATTCACACCTTGAATTGACCTTATGTTGATTTCTTGTGTCCATGAATTAAAAATTCGTCCATTTGATTGCATTCTTTACCAAGTGAATGCTTATGAAGGGTAAAGATTTGGGGATGTTCTAAAAGAATGAAGGTTGTTGTTTAAAGTTTATGGATTTGAGATTACATTTGATTCCTATGAATGACTAATGAGGTCATTTTTTTGCTGCATTACTTGCTATGAAATAACCATTCCCTTTCATTTTTTTCTATTAACCTGATGCATTAATGAATTCAGCAACAGCCACATCTTTCCACTTTTTGTGGCACTTGAGATATCAAAAATTCAAAATTTTGATCCCATCTGTTAATTATCTGTTAAAATATTTCTTGGAGTGTAGGTCAACGTATGTTATGCATAAAAGTTAAAGCCAACGTTTCTGTTTCTTTAAAACCATCATCAGGGCTTAACTTTGTACATATTTATTGATAGAATATGAATATGTATGAATAAATATGTATTTGTATAAATACACACTATGAAATGTTACTCGGCGAGGTAAATAACGTAAAAAACCCTAGGATGAGCAGTATCACAGAACACACAAGATAAAGATTAAAAACTCGCATTAATAACTGAATTTTCGGTGGCATTACCACCTTCCTAACTAACTGTCTTGCTGTCTTTTACCTAACTCCGAGGAAGGTGGTAATACCACAGAAAATTCAGTTATTAATGTGAGTTTTTAATCTTTATCTTGTGTGTTCTGTGATACTGCCCATCCTAGGGTTTTTTACGTTATTTGTATAAATAAATATGTATATGTTACGGAGGCTTCCGCGGTTAGTTGATTGGTGATGGTTTTCCGGGTTTACACCGCATTGATTCATTTTTGCGGACGACAGAAAAAAAAAATGAATCAACGCGGTGTAAACCCGGAAAACCATCACCAATCAACTAACCGCGGAAGCCTCCGTAATAATTTAATCCACCTCTACGGGGAGGATATTTTCAAGAGTAATAAGGATTACAGATCTGCAAATCATTTGGACCCGAAGACGGGAGCTGGAACGCGCCTGAAACTGTCGTCCGCAAAAATGAATCAACGCGGTGTAAACCCGGAAAACCATCACCAAATATGTATATGTATAAATATGTATTTGTTTAACTTTGTGCATATTTATATCAATATATATTTACAAAGTTAAGCCCTGATGATGGTTTTTAATAAACAGAAACCTTGGCTATAACTTTTTTGCGTAACATACATTGACCTACACTCCAAGAAATATTTTTACATGTATTAAACGAGGTCAAGATAAGGAGAAAAAAATAATTATAAGAATTATCTGCATTTCCTGAAAGCTTATAACTTTCAAGGATTTGTTTTTTTCTCAAATCCCTTGCTGTCACATAATTTTGACTCAATTCAGATGCTACTTTTGTGAATGCTGTTGAATAAATACATTATTTCATAAATTGAGTAGGTACTCTATTGTCATTCATTGTACTTGAAAGCTCTTTTGCCATTTCATCACAATTCATGCAATTATTTCAATCTCTTGAATGTAATTCCGAATGAATAATGAGAGGGAATAATGGCTCAGCTATGGTTTAAGGATTTTTGAAATGATATTTACGAGTCTTTTTTTTTTTGGGGCTTTTTTAGTATTTTGAATTTTAATTTAGTACCTATATTTCAATAATCCTGGATTCACATGCCAGGGTGTTGAAGAAAATTTAATTATTAAAATAGTTAATGATAATTTCTCTACGACCATGGGAAAGAAGCTCAATCCGAACAGGATTATTGATCATGCCTTCAATATTTGATGACCTTATTTTGCCACTGGTATCCTTTTCTAGGCCAATAATTTGCATGCTTTGCTATTTGTAATTTTGCATACACAATTACACTTCAACTAACAACCAAAGCCAAGTTTTTTTTAATTAATGCATCTGCTTGCAAAATCTTGTCTAGAGAAACATATATTTTCCTATGTAAAGCAATGCTTTTTTTAGAACACATCCTGTTTTTTCAAAAAAGTTGTACATTTCAAATTATTGAGAAGAAACTGTGAGTCTCATGACTGTATATTATTTTCAAGGAATCAAGGCTTTGAGAAAGTTGTGGTAGATATGACTTGAATGCCATCAGGTTTCATTAGTTTGCAGGAAGGTTTTTCTGATTGGGATTTTACACAAAGGAATTAGAGTAGAAAAAAGGGGGTGGGCTTGTATGACTGTTTTATTTAATATATAATTTTATAAATCCAGCCCCCCAAAAAAATGTTACGTATTTGCTGAACATTCCACGTGAGAGAAATCCCTCTATGTAAATTTCCAGTCGTCCTCTATTAAGCTCTGACGCCTGCCTTTCTCCCTCCCCAGTTTCAGCTGGCTCCATCTCTGAGGTGGACAGACGGGGGGCACTGGTACGTACCACAAGAGTGGCCGTCGAGGTGCAAACGCAAGCAGTCGGTTGCTCTCGAGTGCCACGAGCCTGTTTGTCCTCCCTGTGTAGTTGGCACGCTTAGTAGCGGGCCTTCCCGTTCTAACTTGTTGTAAACTCTCTTTTCCTTTATGTCCAGTAAACCACCTCTCCAGTCGTCTTGCTCTCTTTTTTTTAAAGTACGTCCTTCGTAATGCACCTTCTGTTTCCCTTTAAGTGCCTTGTTATATCGTTTTATGTTAATCATTTGAATTTATTTTTACCTACCCATCCCACTGTTTTTCATAATGCTTAATAAACCTTCCCCTTCTTTCATTTGGATCGTTTGCATGCTGTAAATACATATTCTCTAAGTATTGTTTGTAATGAAGGTATAGATGGAAATGATTCTTCTCTTCTGTGATAGCACATACATACCTATCTTGATGCACGAAAAAGGCAAGTTTCACTTTAGGTATCTCATTGTCTTTTGTTCACTGCATGTGGCCATGTATCATGCTTATGTTAATTATCCGACTTTATTTAATATTTGTCTTTCTCCCATCCTGAAAGCTGTATGCTAGATTAAAAAAAATATGTAGTAACTTTTTCCTGCATGTCTAAGATTCTGAAAATGAATGAAAATTGCTTTCCATTAAGAGCTACACTGCTTCTTTGACACCGAGTGATGTATGTGCAATTGTTTTCATTTTAAGAATTACTTTCAATTAAAAATTTTTGAGCTTACAAATGGAGAAAATAGTGATTGAAAATATACAAGCAATTACATTCAGTACTGCTAGTTTTGAGTCCTATGGATTGGTGTGCTTTCCTTCATAGCACATCGTGATGGAAGGAAATTCATGTGATGAGAATATTTTATTTCATTTTGTATTGCAATATCAACTCTAGGCAATTCAGTGAAAAGAAGATGAATTATTGGAAATGAAAGAAAATCAGATAAAATAGGTGCAAATAGTTTTCTACAGTACACCATCCCTAGAAGTGTAATAATATGTACAACTTTGAAATATACATGATTCACTTGAGAATAATGGCTTTAAAGGGAGTGAAACCTTGAATCTCTTTGAAGGAAATTTGATACATAATTACACCCAATGTTTTAAGAGTTTTCTTGCTGCTTTTACCAAACTAATTATTGAAAATAATCCCATGATGTGTATCTCCTTTAAAATTCATGCTTATTGTTATTTAACCTGCTTTACCTTCCATATTGTGTCCAAATTCTCCTACAAAAAATAGCACTAAATGTTATATGTCAGTTTGTGGAATTAGGCATTAATACTTCTGATGGAAAACTATTCCAGGCGAAACCGAGTATGATTATGATCAAGATAATATTTACGTATAACTTCTTGTATTATGTTAGTTTAAATGCTTTGCTTGAAAGCTAAATTCTATGTAGAACAGTTACTCTTCAGCCTAACTGATTAAATTTCAATTTGAGGATTGGGCAGTCAGGGATTTATTCTAACTGGCTATCCTAATTAAAATGAGTACGATTTTGCTCACATAGTTCTCCCCTTATGTCCTTCAATTATGGAATTCAGAAATATATTAGGATTGCACATATTGAGGTTGGTTAGAATACTTTTCAGCTATTCTGTTGAATTTTTATACAGATAAGGTGGTAGGTAGTAATTTAGAAACTGCAAACTACTTTAATGGTTTATACAAAATACCCAAGAATTTTTTTCTTATTCTTTATGAGGTACACTTTTAGTATAAATCCAGATTATTTATCTTTAATATTTGTTGGAAAATTTGACCTTTTTCTTTGCTTGCTGTGGAATTTTTTCAATCTCTGTTGTGCTCTATCTCTCTAATAAAATAGTATTGATCTCTTTTATGCATTTGCATTTATTAAGTTCATGATCCATTTTTATGGAAATAACTCTTGATTTTTTATTCATTTTGGTTTCATTTAGTATTCCATTGATATTATTTTTAACATCCATTCACTAACTGTCCCAAATTTTGTATCGATTGGACTGCTTTTAGAGTTTTGTATGATCAGTAAGACTTATGTGTGCTATTCAAGGTCAGTTTTATCAAAAAATAGTATTCTATAATATGTTTGTTGTGAAAAGTTGCTGCTCAAACATGTTTATTATATTGATTGCTTAAACATTACATTCCTGTGCAATTCAGTGGACATATTATAATGCTTCTTCAATTCAATTGAATGGGGTATAGCTTCCAATATTGGTATCCTTAGTGGAATATAATTGCTTTTTTGTGCTAGTGTTCAATTTAAGCTGGAAGGGTTTTAAAAACTAAATGGTTATTTGTTAATACTGTTTGATATTCAGAATTCCTCCTGACTTCTACTTTATACCTGCCTATAAAAGATATTTTGGAGCTCAGTGAAGTACATAATTCCTTTTTCCTTGTAGAAAGTTAATTTTAGCTTGAAAATTTGAGAAAAATTTTCCTATAAATATTTTTTGAATGGGTCATATATTGTCAGAAATGCCCAATGCATTCATTTCCTGTTATATTTGCTGTCGATATTGAATGAAAGTCGTTGATTTTCTACCCATATGCAAATTTCAGTGAAGAAACAATTCCACGTCCATGCTCACAAATATACCTACGGATAAAATTTAAAGAAATGTTGTGAGCTTCATTAGCTATGCATATTTCTCATTAACTAGGCATAGTCTTTTTGTAAAAATATTGAACTATGAGTATGTTTCTGATCAAATGAAATGTCTCATTGCAATTGCCCATTGGTAACACAATTGTAATATCAGGGAGCTGCTAGAATATATTGGAATTTCTTTTTGAAGTGTGCATCTTTTAACATTGCCCCTCATCTTGCAAATATTTCTCATGGCATTGACATGTATGGTGTTGTCTTAAGATATAAATGTTTGAATTCATTTATTTTAGTTTCAGTTATTCGTAGACAAATATTCAATTTATTGTTATTACCAATCATAGATAAGTCAATTTCAGTAATGTATTTAAATGATTAAAACAAAGAAAAATAAAAAAAATGATAGGTTATTTGGGATTGAATTTAGAGGATACCATGAGGAAACTAGACCAGTTCATGAGACTTAAGCCTTTTTTGTACAAATGCTTATCGCTTTTATGATGCTTGAATTATCTAGATTGATCTAGGGACATTTTTCTTGTGGTGCAGTCTACCGGAGATGCATCACTCTTGTGCCAAGCTTGAAATTGATATCTCACAGCACACTGAATGGTTTGAGGTGTTACAAATGCCACTAAAATATTGCTACTATGACTGAACTCTCTTACTCACTGTGCTGCTGCATCTGTTGTTCTATATGAATCACATTCTTTTGCATTCACTGCTGACTATGTTAGAGGCAAAGAAAATATTTGACTGATCCATTGACAGAATTGCTGAAAGGATAATGAAATAGTTTGCATATTTTTTGTAAAGTTTTAAGTTCTTTGAATCCTGTGATAAGTATGAATTTACATATATTAATCCGATGACAGGAATATGGTTGAAACTGTGATATGCCATTTCAGAATTTAATCACTTGGCTTCATGGCTTAATATAGAGTCTGCCTTATTTTGATGTAAAATAAGTATCTCTTCTTGCAATCTTGAAAGCAGTCCATTAAATCTCCCATATTTTGTATTAAAATGTAATTATACATCCCTTGATCCTAAATGCCTCTTGAGGTTGGTGTCTTGCTCATTTCTTGCCATATATCTTTAGCCTGCTGACCTCCGCTGCTCCACAACGTTTGCGGGTGGCCTTCTTCGCTATGCTTCTTCATGCAGCCCTCACCTACGCCGCTCCTTGCCCAATATGGCACAACACGCCACCACAGTCTCTTCAGAACCTCCAAAAATTTATCCTTATCATCTCTTGGTGACCACCAATTATCGTCTGCCCGTCGACGTTGACCGGTGCAATCTTGAAGTAAGTGGGTTTGAGAAAAACTTGATACTGATATTTTCCTCGTTTTAGCGTCATTTAATTGCAAAGTAATGGTTCCTAATGGGATTGTTTACCAGTTTAATTCTGCTGTCATTTATGAAAGAGTTTTAAAAATAAGGAGACCTGTATTTTTTTGTTTGCCCATCTGTTGCGTACTTCTCAAGCTGTTCCCAATGAAAAATAGGTTCCCTTAACCTTTTTGAGATAAGTTGATGACATTACAAACTTAAGGCGAGCAGGTTGCCGCTTTACTGCTTCTCCTCGGCCTTGCCCATGGGTCTTGTGTGGTTTTTTGCTGTCAGCACTCTTTCGAACGATTTATTCCCTCAGTGAAAGTTTTTCTCTGAACAAGCTTATGAACCAGTACTCTAATTACGTCATTAACTCCTGAAAAGTGGGTGACAACTTTTTTCCTTTCCCAATTTTAAATTTATGAGAGAATCGCTAAGTTGGAAAGATTTATTTTTTGTCTTAATTCACCTCTCCTTTCTATCTACCAAATTATTTAAATGAATTGCGAGTGGAGTGAATGAATCCATTATGTAGTGACTAGATCACTGAAAGCTCATCTCCTAACCCTTCCAAGTAATGGGATTGTTCTTCAATTGTTTGCATTGTCAATTGCGATAGAGTTTGAAAAATAAAGAGGGAAGAATTTTTCCATTCTAAGAAAACCCATCGCCTACTTCTCAAGTTATGCACAGGAAAAAGTTGACAGCCTTAAAAACCTTTGGCTGATATGCTGACGACATCATGCATTATCGCCAAGTAGGATACTACTCCTCCATTATTCATCCTCTGGGTATTAGCGGTCTTACTTGTTTACTCACTCGTGATTGATTCCATCTCTCAATGAGCAGTTCTCCTTAAAATAGTAGTTGATGAACCATGAGCGTTATTATGCATTTTTGCATTTGGGCTCAAATTGGGATTGATCAAAGAAAACAAGATTTCCTTTTTTCCACTGCTTTTACTTTGGTACTAAACATTGTAACCACTAGATCATCATCAGGTTCTTGTATCAGCATACAGATATGTGCCTGAAATGGTACCTAGTGGTTGAAATGTGTGGTACCAAAATTAAACTTATGGAAAAATGCTATCTTGTTTTCTTCAACCAATATGTATTCTTTCTGCTACCCCTTACCTGCATTGGTCAATTTTATTCAAAGCGGGATGACATCACAGATTTAGCCAAATATGGGCATTGTTAGGTTCAGCGTACACCTCAGTAACGGCTCACTTTAAAGGCTTCTATCAAAGATAATGGCCTTTTTTTGCCTCAAACAATGAATGAATCGCTGAATGATTCAATTGAAGATCTAACAGCTTACATATATAATGGGTTTCATGGGGGTTACTCTGTATTTCCACATTTTCATGTAAACACGGAAATACATGGTAACCCTCTTAAACCCTAAAAGTGTCATCGACTCATGAAGAAAGGGTGACAACTTTTGCATTTTTTTCTTTTATTAAATCACATTTGAGAATGGCCTATTGAGGAAGATTTTTTCGCTGTAACATATCTTTCCCTTCTATCTACCAAATTCTTTTAATTAAGTGTGAGTCTAGGTCTGATTGAATGAGTTAATTGTGCCCACTTCTAGTTATCATCTTCTATGGCTTCATCTTGTAATGCTTTAGAGTACCCCTTGTATCAGCCATTATCACCCACCATTAGATAATTGCCTGCATTTATTTGGTTTTTACGTGATGAATTTGTATAAATGCGGACATTAAAATGTTTTTTTTCCTGGAAAGTATGACACGTACTTCATTGTTATTCTATAAAATATCAAACAAAAGTTAATTTGTTGAGTCTGTATTGTTTTAAATATATACCATGCAATAACTCTAGCAATTTATGTTTATCAGTTGGATTCTGATGGATCAAATGTGGCATGTTACATTTGACCAAGTACTGGTTACATATGAGTGGGTGAGAAGCCAAGGGATACCAGTGATTTCTTTTTTCTAAATAGAGTTAGGTATGGAAATTAGTTAGATATTTAGTGGTGCATTTGATTTTCCACTCAATGTCAGCTCAGAACAGAGACTCACTGGTATCCCTTGGCAACCAAGTTTTAGTGCATTTCTTCTTACAAATAACTTTCCTTAACTCTGCTGAGAAAAATTTCACTTGTCCCCCTTGGCTTCTCATTCCTTTATATATGGTATGTAGCCCATGCCGGGGCAGATTTAGAGGGGGTTTACAGGGGTCATGACCATAGGTGTATTTGGGGTGGCATGTGCCCCCCCCAGACACATAAAAAGCAGACAAAATTTTTAATTGTCATATTTTTTTTGTGTGCATGACAGAGTCTCAATAATTTAATTTCATGGTAATAAATTTCATATTAAAATAAAGAGAATATTTCATACAGTATTTGTTGCATCTTGTTTTTAATCTCAAGTTAGAGTAATCGTTTGCCTGTTTGACCCTTGTTACCCTCAACCCCACAGAAAAATATCCTGGATCCGCCCTTGGTCATGACCCTCCATCCCCAAATTTTATCGAGAATTTTTATTAGTGTAATAGTTTTTGTATCCTTGTATCTAAACTTAACCCTGAATCTGCCCCTGAACATATTTACTTATATGTGAAAATAGTATGTTCATCTTTTTTAATTGGTAACTTAACAAAATCAATGGTAATCTAAGAAAACTGATAATGCCCTTAATTTTTTCAGCGCCACCTCTCTGAGGCAGAATTTGAAGCTGTCTTTCACGTTAACAGATTAGAGTTCTATCGGATGCCATCATGGAGGAGGAATGACTTGAAGCGACGGGCCAGACTGTTCTAAGTTTTATTTCAATTTCTTTCCCGCTGTCCAAGGTATTGCATTGACATGGAGATGGCCGTGCCTGTCGTATGTCAATCAATTGAACGTGGCCATACCTTGAACTTCCCACCAAAGATGGAATTTTATCCAATGTGTAAAGCAATTTTATGTTTTAAAAATTTCAAATATTGTCTAGTGGGCTGAAAAAGAGAGGAGAGAGGAAGGACGCTATTTTTCTTGATGGATGTCCGTGTAATTCTTCACAATGGTTCAAAATTCTAGTCTTTATCCTTAGGGCTGCAACGTTTAGGCAAATTTGGATCTTTTCTAATCGAACCTATCCATTTTTATGGTTTTGTTCTTTTTTTTTTGCATTTTTTTGAAGAGCTGTGGTGGTTAACTATTTACTTTCATTGATGTGCAGTTTATTGAAAAAAAATTACTAAAAAGAAATTTTAGCTGTTCAGAAATCATCTCGTAGAATTGAATGGGTGGATAGTGGTGGATTTCTATGCATATATAATATATATATTTTTTTGTTTTTCTTCAAAATAGTACATTCAATTCCTCAAAGGTTATGTTGCTCTACTGTAATTTTATTTTAAATGTTGATAATGTTTTTGATCCATTATTGTTCAGTGTAATTTTTGTAAATTGCCTTTAGATTAAGGTACGTACATAGCTGTATACACCTATGCTGTTCATTTGTGACTCATCTCGCAAGAGGGCCTCAAAAGAGTTTAATTTTTCCAGGAGTGGGCTACTCCATTTTATGTTATTATTTTATAAGAACATGCACGTAGACTTCTTTGGTACAACTATTACTACTATTTTATTTGGTAGAAGAAAGATATCTGTAACATACGAGGTTTGTTACTCTTCATTCAAGCTTATCTGAATGGGTTGCTGTAAAATTGTTTTTTTTATATCCAAGTTTTATAGCTGTTGTAACCACTTTTTAAATTTTTAAAAAATCTTTGGAGCTACTACTCAGTTTTCCTTCTCTAATGGAAAAAAAATTGCAGTAAATATTGCTGGCATTATAAATATACATAGGGCAGCAATATTTGAGGACAATCTAATTGTACAGTTCCTGCTTTTTTCTTGAATATATATTTTAAGTGCGTGCTTGCGTCTGCACCGTAAAATGGGGTTGTCAAATTGAAGTGTAGAGGACGTTTGCTGAGGTTGTAATTTCATATTTTTGAATTTGAAATGGGATGTGTGAGTGTGTGACAGTTCTGGATTTCGACGTAAGAAGGAAAAAAAAAGAAAGTGTGGTGGCTAGTGAAAATGGTTTTATGCCAAAACATTGTATGCTGCAAAGGTTGTGGCAATGTTTTTTGCTACTTAGCTGTAACACCCGGAATTATTTTTTTGACCAATTTCAAGAGGGGAAAAAATATGTTTAGCCTTCAAAAAATTCAATAGTTTAAGCCTTGATAGAGAAACCATTTGCTGGTATGGTGATTTATACTGTCTTGAAACAAAAGTACACATGTATGAAACTTTGTTTTTTTTTGCATTTCTGATGAATGGTCAATGAGGTGACTTTGCTTTTAAGTGTGAGAGGATAAAATTTTTATTCTTTGAAATTGTTTTCGATGAGTTTTTCGAATCATACTTGTTTTTAGTTGGTGGTTTTATATTAACTAGCTTAGCCTGGATATTGCTTGCTTCTGATGTCTTTTTTTAGTTTTGATCGTAAAAGGTGCCATTCGTAATGATCATAATCAGGTGCTGATTGGTTGTAGGCAACTCTTTACCTGTTTCTGGTTATTTGGGTAAAGAGTTGATAATTCCTCGGTGGGTGAAAAATTAGTTGACTTAAATATATGAATGAACATTGATGCTTAAGAATACATTTTTTTTTTACGAAAAACGCTAATTAAAGGGTCAATATTGCCAAAAATATGCCTGCTACTGCTGCTTGTTTCTTTCATATATGCAGTGGCTGTTTATTCTTCACCCTATTCCAAGAGCTATTAATACAAAAAAATATTGATTTGTAGGAAAACTCATGTCATTACAAAGCAGAACAAACAGATTTACTTTTAGTCTTCATTTTTATTTTATCAAAATTGTATGCTTTTATAATCCCTGTTGGATACTTAATTTATTGTTGAATTTTCTAGGTATATTTAAGGCCTGGGGAATTAGTTTTTTTTTAGCATTGCCTACTTTAAAACAGCTTTTGTTGAACATTGACTTTGAGGTAAAATATGCAAAATTATTGCTGATTGGAAATGGTGCCGGTGTATTTTGTGCTAGTATTGTACCCCAAGTGGAATTTAATTGTATTGAAATGTGGTGCTAGTTGGAACATTCAAATTGAAAAAAAAGGTAAAGAAAATTTTAATCCAGGACAAATAATCAATACTCTTCAATGCCTTTGCTAATACTCATTGGTACTGCAATCAATTGTAATGAGAGGTTTATCCTTTAACCTCAAGGGTAGCTAAATTGTGGAAAAAAATTGCTGGTCAGAGGTGATGCTAATATCTTACCAAAATTGTTAACCAATTCATTGAGTGTAGATTGATGATGGCATTTAGATGTATAAGCTGAAGTAAATAAAATCTTTCTTCTGTAATTATGATTCATAATTCTGTATTCATAGGTTTATGACATGTTATACTAGGGTGTATCATGTAAATGCTGTTTTGATATTTGTGGTTGATATATTGAGTTGGGTATTAATGCCTCAATCAGGTGAGGAAATACCAATTATATTCATGATTGAAATTAAATTTACTCTGGTGAATACAAAAGTTTTGAGATCACTTTCAACATTTCCATGGTATTGAAATAAAAGAATGGGTTGAATGAGTAAGCAATTAGGAAGTCCTAAGAAGTTTAGATGAGAAGAGAAGACTTAACACAAGCATTGATAAGTTGAAACAATTGAATTGGCTATATCTTGAGGCATGTTGGCCTAATGAAGATAATTTTTGCGGGACAAGTAGATAGCAAAAATGGAAAAGGTAGACCTCAGATAAAAATATATGGAGTAGGTAATGAAGGATGTAGAAGAAGAAAAAATCTGATAAGGTGTAAAGATTATCCCGTCGGAGAATCCGAGTGCTGCATCAAATGTATCTTAGGATTCTTGAGGATTGATGATGCCATTAATGGTTGTTTAGGATAAAGATACGATTATGAGCAAAACAGGATGCACATGGATGCAGAATTCGTGAGAAAACTGACTAAATTGTGAGAACTCATTCTTTTCGTGACATTATTAAGAATTTGCCCATTACCGTTGGCAGGAAAGCTATACATCATAATTAATGCAATTACAGCACACTAGCAATTATCTAGGCCAATGATGGAGTGAAACTGCACGAATAATAGGGAAAAACGGTTAAACCAAACTTTTCCTGTAATGTCTTGTAGTGTTCATAATCTACGTGAAAAAAGCAATGTAATATAATCGACGCACTTATTCTGTTATTTTAGAGTGTTTCCCGGACTCATTGGGAGCCCTCTGCGCAAGAGCGCGATCTTTGTGGCGGCGGTAGCGTGATTCTACTCGTATTCGTACTGCCCCTTATAAGTCCTGGTTTCGAAAACCACGCATCCGTGGCTGATTGCTCACGGATACAGAAAAGCGGTTTTCTCGAATGCTTCAAAACCTCTACGCGACGTCGAAAACTACACCGTCAGGTACCACGCCACGTAGTCGCGTCTCGCAACAGTTGCCCGGGTTGCAACTGCCGCGGGACGTGGATCCGTGATCACGTAGCGCGGTCGCGCACTGTGAGGCCTGGAAAAAAGGAACACGGAGCACCAGTGAATGCAGCTATAGCGCGCGATCGTGCCAACGTGCAGCAGCAGTTCTAGGCTGTCCACAACGGCGAGTGCGTGGGTGTGACTCATGCAGTCTCTACCTCATTCGTCTCTGCCTCCACTGCACTCGCTGCCTTCACTTCTACAAATCCCTTCCTTCCCAGTTTGAGCTTGACTGGTCACGGTTCAAACATGCCTGAGTTCGACGAAATCTCCGGTTCCCTTGGGCTGTATTCAACCGCTTGCACGACCACGGTAATGGTAGCGCATCAGTCCGCAAGTTGATAATTCCGTTTTACGAGGGGGATTCTAATAGAAATAATAAGCCCGGTGTAGCCTAGCATTAAAATGCAGTAATTATAGAGATTTTGCGTCAGGTTTTTTTAATAAGGATCGCTGAAAACATTTAATGAGAGTGAAAATATGCACGGATAATCCCAAATACGGATATGCCGCAGTCGCATAATCGGGAGTCTGCTGTACACATATTCATGAGGACTATGAAATAACATGGATGATGGAGAAATTAAAGTAATTAGCGAATCATTAAAATGATAGAATTTTTCTGAGCAGCGACAAATAGGCGTTTGCGAATTCAGTCATATAGGAGAATCTAAAGTCAGCCTTACTCTAAATCTTTCACCCATTCAATGCAAAGCACTGTGTGGAAATTTAGGTAAAATATCGTGTAGAATCTCATTTTTGTTAACACAAATTAGGAATAACGTTGCTTCAGCAACCTAGTCCTTGAGAAACAATGACAGCATGCCACCTCCTTTTTTCCTTTCATGCCTGTATTTTCTTGGCAAAATTACGTGATTTTGAGAATTTATATCGGTGGAAAATTTATTAATAGGCTTGACTTTAACAGGGACCGAAATTCGGTGCGCAACATCAACTTAAGGCATGATTACAAAGTAAATTAAAGTGGACTAGAGGTCAAGCATACGAGAGCTCAAGAGCTGAAGTACTGCATCGCGAATGATCGTGACAACGGGGCTTTCAGCATTTTAATAATCTAATTAACTTACCAACAGATTTTGATTATCGTTTTTTCATATTCTATTGATTTTACAGCTAACTAAGAGATATTCTGAAAGAAAACCTGAGCAAAAATTTTAAATGCGTTTTCAAGCATGTTTCCAAATTGGAACATTGGTCACTCCAGTAAATAAAATTTCGAGTATCTATTTGCTTTTTTAGCATGTATATTTTTTGAAAATATAAATGCGGTAAAAAATACACGTAATAATGCTATTATTCTCATTATATAGTGTATAAATTGCATTTACGCGATACTAATACATTGCTCATGATACATTGAAAAACAGTGAAGATATATTTTTTTCACATTCGTCACATTTGAAGCGAGTGTTTTTTTTTTGCAGACAATACGTCTTCCCTGTGAAGATTTATCTGAAATATGCCCCCTTGTTGAATGAAAAAATACTTAAATACTTTATTTACGTAACGAAAGCTATAAACGTAATCACAGATACGAAATATAATTTTCAGGAATTAAAAAAAAAATCTGTTCTCAAATGGGAACAATAGACAGTAAAAGGTTAATAATGCACCGTCAGAATAAGGAAACATTCTATTTTCGGTAATGCATTCGTACAAGTTCACTGTGCGTAGTTCCGTTCATTCTCTTGTTCACATATTCACATTTTCACTTGAAATTTATTGTTTTTAGGGGTAATATGGGTAATTTATGTATTAATTTTCAAGAACACAATAGATTCAATTTTAGTCCTGATAAGCCTGTGTCATTGGCTTTTCAGCTAGTGCCTCGTTCCGTCATTCAAAAAGTTTTATATTGAAAACAGTGAAAACGCGTTTTGACATTATATTTTAGCTATAAGACACAACAGAAATGTTAAAATACTGAAAATAAAGGCAAAATTTCCATTTTACTGGTGGCTTCATGCTTTTTTTTCTAGCTACTTTTCCGGAATTTCGATTTTTTTGGCCATTCGCCATGGTGTTATAATAATGTTAACAATGGTTTATTGTATATTCTAATAGATGTGCTTATTAACGAAATGAATAAGTAGACCGAAAGTCTTTGTCTCACAATTTAATTTTCTCTCTTATGTACTATCGTTTTCAAAAGTATGTAGACACCCACGAGCCCCACTTAACTGATGTGGTAGGGTCGGTAAAAACTTGGAAGGTTGGCACATGAGGTAGCCTGCATCCCTCACCAGTACGCCGACAAGAGCCGACGAGGACGGACGCGGGGGCGACCGGGCTAGCGAGACAGGAGTCAAAATACAGGCTCAAATGCCCTAGCGGATAGAGCACTGAGGAAACTCACGTCCACGCACAGGTTGGGCCGTCGGAGTTTTCTTGTGAGCTCCGTGGCGAGGATTTCCTCTCTTCAGATTCATATTTGGACTCACCGTGAACACGGAATGTGTATGCGGCCCCGTAGCTGAGTAGGATTACTTCACGCGCATTTGTTGCACTGAAGTTATGGGGGGGATTCGAATCTGAGCCAATTGCATTTTTTTTGAAAGGTCAATTGATAAAATCAACATAATAGATATAGTTTACTCGATAAAAAAATTAACAAAGAATTTTTTTAGTTTTTTTTCATTTCTAACACAATGGAATTGAACTCCCCTCGACAGCATTAACTCATGGAACTGACATGAAAGAATCTTACCAGAATATGCAGTAAATTTTTCTCTACGCAAAATTTGCGGAAAATTAAAAGTAGCTACTTTTTACTAGGCATACAGTTGGTCAACACGAAATATTACTGCTTCTTCTGCAATTGGGATAGCAGAGACAGAAAATATCATTACTTGAAAAAAGATTGACTATAACGTAAGCACTCGTTCCTGGATTCCAAAATGTCCCTTCAACTTTTTTACGATCCTAAAAATATTATTTTGCCACCTCTAAGTATTAAATTAGGGGTTTTTAAAAATTGTGTAAAAGATATGTGCAAAAATGGTGCAGGTGTTACTTATTTTAAACAAATGTCCTAAAAATCAGTGAAAACAGATAATAGAGAGATTTTTTATTGGACGACAGATTTTTTTAGGAGGCGCTAAAGAATTCGGAATTTTGGCAGAACAAAAAAAGCGCGTGGAAGGCTTTGAAAAATACATTTGAATATTTTCTAGGAAAGAGAATGGCTAACTATCACCACAATGGTGGTTAATGTAATTAAATTGCACAAAAAATGGGCTGCTCTAAGTATTCAAAACAAATCACTTCATCGGCTCACACCTGGACTTTTTTCCTAAAAACCTTGGCGCCGTTAGTGATCAACACGATAGGTGTTTCCACCAGAATATTTTACTAATGCACGAACGGCACCAAGAAAAGTTCAGCAACATGTTATCAGATTAGTGGTGGACACTGAAAAGGGATTCGTCAGAAGCTAAATATGCGAGAAAAATCCGAGTAAGTACCATGTTTTCCCATTATTTTAACTAACAATTTATTTAGTTAAACTCCCTTGAATCCGATTGTCCTAAAAAAACTTAACGTGATAGAAAAAATCTGGGCCCAGATTCGGAATCAGCCCGAAAAATACCAGAGGATCACTCAAAAACATGGCTAGAACAGAAATAATGATTTTTTGGTTGATCAGTGTTATCGATTAAGTTGCAAACATTATGCTCAAGGGATATCATTCTGATTTCAACAACGAGTGTATCTGGCTATTTATTGAGTATTGTCCATAATATGAGTAGAGGTTTTTATCAACGGAAATTTGACAGCAGCAAGGATAAAATACAACCTCTGCCACTTTCCCTGCGTATTTCCACTCTTTGAATAAACTTGCTTTGAAATAAATGTGTTAAGGCAGATTGAGTCATTTATGTTAAAAAATTAGTCACTGAAAAAATTCTGTGTTAATTTTTTTATCGAGTAAACTATATCTATAATGTTGATGTTATCAATTGACCTTTCAAAAAAAATGCAATTGGCTCAGATTCGAATCCCCCCCATAACTTCAGTGCAACAAATGCGCGTGAAGTAATCCTACTCAGCTACGGGGCCGCATACACATTCCGTGTTCACGGTGAGTCCAAATATGAATCTGAAGAGAGGAAATCCTCGCCACGGAGCTCACAAGAAAACTCCGACGGCCCAACCTGTGCGTGGACGTGAGTTTCCTCAGTGCTCTATCCGCTAGGGCATTTGAGCCTGTATTTTGACTCCTGTCTCGCTAGCCCGGTCGCCCCCGCGTCCGTCCTCGTCGGCTCTTGTCGGCGTACTGGTGAGGGATGCAGGCTACCTCATGTGCCAACCTTCCAAGTTTTTACCGACCCTACCACATCAGTTAAGTGGGGCTCGTGGGTGTCTACATACTTTTGAAAACCGATAGTACTTTCTTGGTCCATAATCTGTCCTTCGCTTGATGTCTTTTTGTCTTTCCTTTTATGCCCGTATGAATTTCATTACATTTTCTCGATATACACAATTTATTCTTTTTCAACTGATTTTGGTGTTACTTAAGTACGTTCCACCAATTAGTGGAGCGAAGAAGTATTCATGGTGAAACAAAAACCAAGTACTGTTCCACAAACTTTTTTATTTACTGTCGACTATAGTTTAAACTATAGTTTCAACGGCTATAGCGTCATTATCAAGACAAACAGCTTTTCTGTTGAGTTTGTGGAACAGTACTTGGTTTTTGTTCCACCAAGAATTATTCTTTTTCGTTTACGGGCCATATGTATCTTCCCATTTCTGCTTTTATTATTACATTCGCTGGTTTAAATTGTTTGAAAAATTATCAGTGATTTCGAATTAAGTTATATTTTCCGGCTCTACGATATTCGAACGTATTTACCGTTGCTTTTTGTGGCAGCGAAGCCATTGACACCCGTAAGTTTTGAATACTAGTTTCAGTTCTTACCCAGGCCGTAGCCAGGGGGGGGATCAATGGGGATTGATCCCACCCCCCCTGGCTACTCACAATCGGGCAAGGGTATTTGATCGGGCAAGGGTATGATGGAGCTTCTTCGACGAAAGGAAGTTTTAAAGGGGTACAGGTAATAATTCGTGAGTCACATCCAGAAGCCTTATACGTTCACTGTAGTCCATATTCACTGAATTTAGCTTTGGGTCCCTCTTGCCAGGTTCAGGTTATTCGAAATACTATTTGGAATCATAAAATCGATTGGAAATTTTATCTAGTCCTAGGCGAAACGATCAAAGTGCCTAAAACAGAATATCGAAAAAAACTTCCCCGAAACGCAATGTAAAAGCCTTTCGGCAATGTGCCAGACCGTCAGGCTGAAAATCATGATGGGTTGTTAAGATTTAAAGAAATCTATAAAGCAATTGTTCGTACCCGAGACAACTTAAGCACTGACATGGATTCTGAAGCATCTTTAAAGGCTGATTCTTTTCTAAGATCAGTCATTTCAAGTAATTTTGTTGTAAGCTCACGTTGCTTAGGAATGTTGTTCCCTTACACACGGTCACTTTGCAGAATACTCCAATCTCCATTATGCGAATAGGCAGCAGCTTTACAACATGTCGATTTAATTATTAACACTATTGAAGATGTTCGTCAAAATGTTGATACAAAATTTGCTGAACTTTTCATGAACGCGGAGAACTTGCTCAGAACTGCTAACGAGGAAATGAGCATTCCGCGAATAACAGCCCGCCAAGAGCATAGGGTGAACTACAACACAAAAGAGCCTAAGACTTATTGTAGAATTACTATAATGCTTCCACATTTGGATGATTTCATTGATCAGCTTATGTCGAGATTTCAAAATCACAAAGACACATTATCATTTCTAAATATTTTAATACCATCTGTGTGTTGTAATGAACAGAATAACCGTCGTAACTTTGAGCTCTATGAAAATACTCGGAATTGGACCTCGTAAACGCTGAATTAGATATGTGGCAGATGAAATGGCAGAATGAGTCTGAAACAAATCTCCCAACCCCGACATGTGTCATTGAAGCTCACGGAGAATGCCAGGAGGGGTTATTCCCAAATATTCACAAACTTCTTATGATCTTGGCAACACTGCCTGTTTCAACATGTACTCCTGAGAAGACTTTCTCAAAACTTACTGAAACGTCTAAATGCTTATTTAAGAAACTCTGCTGGCCAAGAAAGACTAAACGGTTTGGTTTTGATGTCTATCCACCGCAGAGTTGACATCGACACCAAGGAGTTAATTAATTTGTTCGCTGCAAAGAAATCTAGAAGGATAAATTTAATTATTTAATAACATGTTTATATTTTCCTTTAAGGGTTTATAATAAATACGTATAGTTAACAATATACGCTATTTTATTTATCTTATTAAAATAATTTTATGTTTGTCTACTCTTCCATAAACCCCCCCCCCCGAAAATATATTCTGGCTACGGCCTTGGTTCTTACCGAAACGTTCAGACCGCCCAAAGAATATGCAAAACCTTGGCCCATAAAATTTTAACTAGCTAAGCTCTGTCAAATGGAACACTCGAAAATTTTCTTTTCATTGTGCTCACCAACCCGTGTGAGTGGTGATGTTGGTAGGCTGTGGACTCACTTAGTAACCGCAGAACGCATTTACGAACGCAAATCATAGATCATCTTTCATGTCATAACACACCCATGTCCACATAAAGTTACTCTGACTCCGCGGTCTTATTTTTAAATAAAAGAGCGCGCGGATGCGTAGGTGTAACTCTAGCTTTCTCTCCAATGCCTACTCCCTCCGGAGAAAAAGAGAATTATTGATTGTGAGATGTAAACGTCGGGTCTGTTCGTCATCTGTTTCTTTTTCCATAGAGCGGGTTGCATAACATACGGTGATCTGTTTCGGTGAAGGTACTTTGGGGTCGTAAAGAGACCCGGGTCGCAATTTATTACTTTAATATATTAATATATTTATTTCTCCTTATGCAATTAATACATTAACATGTCGTAGATACAAAACCGATTGGACCCCGGAGGGATCACCCTCAGAAATACAATAGTAATACTGAGCTTATTGTCGCATGGCAAAAAATGTCTTCCAGACGCGAATTTATTGCATGAAACCTCCTAAGAAATCCTTGAAGTGCAAAGTGGCCTAGGGAAAGTAACTAGTCCCCATACATTGAATGTGTGATTTTTTCACGTATAAGGCAAATACCGTTGTGAGCCCTCCCCTCATCTATCCTAAAAATATTCGGATTTTTCACTGAATGCATTGGCGTCGATCGGAGTAAAATTTTGTGGAGTGCGGGCTTCCGGAAGGTGCGGGGGCTCAGGGAATGAAAATAAATCATGAAGATTGCGATGTAAAAATGTTTTTACCCCAATTTTAACCAAATTTTTATCCACTTTTAAACCCCATCAGGAGAAAAATAAACAATATAATATTTAATTTTTAATAAAAACAGTGAAATAAAGCAATTGCCGGCTCCGAAAAAAATGAGCTTTAAGAAAGGTATGGCGACATCACTAGCACTATCATATACTTTTTTATGTAAGCACATTCACTCAGTGGCGGATACATATGGGGGCATGCGATCCCCCCTCCCTGTGCGGGGCCACCCGCATTGCCTAACATAGCAGAACCACAATTGTAACTTTTTTATATCATAAGATAGCATTATCTTGCATATGAGTATAATCAGCTTCTATGAAACTCTCTCAAACTTTGCATGCGACTTATTATTAATTCCGATATAAGTTCTCAAGAAATATTTTGCGACACCCCCTTGAGTTTTTTTCTGTATCCGCTACTGACCCCCAGGGCGAAAATAGCGTGTAAGAAGGTATGTATACCTGTAAGTTGCCCTGCTTGACTTGTGCTGTGGCCTTGGACGGACGACCTTCTCACCCCCCTTCTCAATACTTTTTCTGCCATTGTCTGGCGTGGTACTCAGCTAAAAAAGGATGATCGCAGGGGGTGCATTACGAATAGCCAGCCTTTGTGGGGAGGGATAATAAGGCAGCCGTTCCATGAATAGTCAACAACCAGGAAAGCTCCAGAACGCGAGGAAAATCGTAAACAAATTCTAATGAAACCATTTACGAAGTTTAGTGGTACTGACATGACATACGACACTAATGGCTGGCTTCCAAAATGCCTAATTTAGAGCAAAACTGACGCCCCAAAGCCAAAATGTTCGAGATTTTCAGCTTGTATCCCCACAGCGAGAATTACGTGAAAGAAGGTGTAAGTTGCCCTACTTGACTTGAGCTGTTTGCCGTTGGCGGTCGACTACTCACCCTCCCAGTGGCGCAGCGAGCGGGGGTTTTGGGGGTTAAAACCCTCCCAGAGCTCAGAGAAATGCTTAAGTTTAATCCATTTTACTTCATTGGATTGATATTACTAATAGGATAGTGTAAGGATTAAAAAAATATCCCTCAGAAAAACGCAAAACTCACCATTTTGAACAATTTATCTTAAAATTCCGCAATTTATTAATCTCGCACCTACCGCTTATCCTGGTGGGTATTCCATACCCCCACACTCCCCGGTATTAGTTGCACCTAAACCTCCCCCCAGCCTTAATTCCTAGCTGCGCCCCTGCACCCTCCTTCTCAATGCTTTGTTTGTCATTGTGAGGAGTGGTACACAGCGAAAAGGGGATGAGCGCAGGGGTTGCATTACGAGTAGCCAGCCGTTGTGGGGAGTGACGATAAGGTTATCAGTGAATAGTCAAAAACCACGAAAGGTACAGAACGCGAGGAAGAACATAAAAAATTTCTAATGATACCATTAACGAAGATACCTTCTGACACAGCTTACGACACTGATAGCTGGCTTCCAAAATGCCTTTTGTAGGGCAAAAATGACGTCCCAGAGCCAAGATCTTCAAGATTTGAGACTTGTATGCCCACGCAGTGGCGCACACATTTGGGGGGCGCCCCCCCCCTTCTGGGGCCACCTGCATCGCATAACATAGCAGAACCTAACTTATAATTTTTGTATATCATAAGATAGCATTATCTTGTATATGTGTATAATCAGCTTATATGAATCTCTCTCATACTTTGCATGCGACTTTTTTTTTCATTCCGATAAAAGTTCTCAAGAAAAATTTTGCGCCACCCCTTGAGTTTTTTCTGCATCCGCTACTTCATCCACTGCGCCTATCATACCCACCTCACCCAGACTCAAATCTGGAGCCTCCTCTCCAAAATCCATTATTTTACCACTAAATTCACCCACAACCACATCCAACGACCAAGCCCGTGCCATTCCCACCTCACCGGCATTCGAAACCTGGAACAACCTCTCTTTACGTTTATACTTGACCACTGAATTAACATCAAAGTTCGCAGTTCGATCGCTCAGTAGGATTCCGTGAAAGTTCTCTGAAAGCCATTATTTTACCACTAAATTCACTCACATCCAACAACCAAGCCCGTGCCATTCCCACCTCACCGACATTCAAACCTGGAACAACCTCTCTTTACGCTTATACTTGAACACTGAATTAACGTATTCAACGTGTTTGGCGAGATGTTGTGGAACATATTGCAGTTATAAATGAAAGTGAAAAAACTTTGTGAATTTGCGATGAATCGCTGAAACGCGTCGTACTTGAATAAATACTGTGGACATTCACAAAGTTTTTTCACTTTCATTTATAACTGAATTAACATCAAAGTTCGCAGTTCGCTCAGTAGTATTCCGTGAAAGCTCCTCGCTAGTGAGACCCTTTCCAAATAAAGCCGCAGTTTTTTATTATTTGTGATTCTTTCGCCTTGGTATAAACGAAACCAGATCATGAACCGGTTTGGAGCGGAAAATTCCCAACTCCCTCGCTGAGGGGACGTGAGTGAGATATTGTGCGAGGATGCCTCCTTAAAAGTTGTTCTCCCCGAACGCATTGTCTTCTTTTTCTTTTGTTTTTTTTTGTTTGCAGTGGATAACCGATTCACCTTTTTCTCAATTATCTCTTCCGTATTTAGTTCCAAGGCCAATGGGAAGTGAAACTGTTCAGCTGGTTTGCGGTGGAGATGTAGTGGAGCACCAGAAGTGCGATTTTGTGTTGCTCTCGGTCGTGTGTCTTTGAACGTGTCTTTCTCAGGCCAGCAATGGATATTTTAGATGAATAAATTTAAACTTTTTTTGCCCATGGAATTTTTTTATTAAAGCACTACCATTGCGTCGACGGTTAACGTCATCGTCTGGTGCATTCGTCGAAACCATGGTGGTGTTTTAATGAAAAAATTTGAGTAAAAAACAGAGTTTAAATTTATTCCTCCAAATTGTTCTGCAAATTCCACAAAGTAATAGTTGGAAACCAGTAAAGGTAATCCAAGTAATCGAGACTTCCATTACACGTTGCCGTTCGTTCACTCTTCGCAATATTTACGAATACATTAGACTAATTCTCTTAAGTAGTAAATATTTTACACGTACATATAATTGCCATTCTAGAATTGTTTCATGTGCCTTAATCGCTTCCTATCTCATGCCAATTCATTCAGCACTCAATGTTGTTCTTCCTTATGTTCTCTTCTTCCCAAGTCTCTTAGGCGATCATGGAACATCTTCCTCGGGGACTTTAACTTCAGATTTTTTCCTCAAATTTGGATTCCCACATATTGTTGAAATCCCTGCATTCTTGTACTAAAGTTCTCCATTTTTTGTGCCAGTTCTTTTATTTCCCTAAAGTGCACTTTGGATCCAAGAAAGACTATCTAATCTAATGGGGAGGATTTCTATTTATTCCTTGTTAATTTCACCGTCATATTTTTTTTTCACCTTTTTGCATCAAGGTCGGGCCTGAAATATTAAATATTTCTCAAAATCATTCATGATTTCCTCATTTTAATTTCTTCACTTTTTCATTGGAAATACGTTGACAACTGTGGTACTACGTAGGTAATTTGATAACTGCGTGTGGGATAAATTTGTGGTATATAGATTTAGTTGGATACTTTGCGATAACTTTCCTCTTTTCTCATGGTGAAATTGGTGCATCTGGATCGATTTAAACATTTTAGCAAAATAATTTTGCTGGTTAATTTTAGGAATTGCGTTTCACACGGTGCAAATATATTATTTACGAATACGTATGATACTATAGGTAACTGATCTCCCTGCAGCATATTCGTCCAGTTGATCTTGTTATTCCCTTTTAAGCACCAGGATGCTTTTTTTTTTTAGTTTTTTTGCCTTTCTAACGTCCGACTCCTCTTTGAATGGTGATTGCCTCCTTAACGCATTTGCTCCATTAGCTTGCGCCTCATCGTTTAATTCTACATTCTATATTTACAACCTGAGAAGTTTGAGCAGTATAACTATTTAGGCAGTACTTTAGTGGAAAACGGGTGTAGTAGTAAGGGCATCAGGAAGAGAATTGCATTGGCATAGGAGATGTTCATGAACAGGAAGGAGCTTCTTAGAGGATCGTTTTGGAGGAGTTTAAAAAAAAGTTAAGTGAAGAGTTTGATCTGGAGTGTAGCTCTCTACGGTGCAGAAACGTAGACACTAAGGAAGGAGGACGAGGGAAGATTGAAGGCATTCGAGATGTGGGTATGGAGAAGAATGGAGAGGGTGAAGTGGACAGAGAGGAGGAGAAACGACGAAGTGCTGGAAATGGTTGGCGAGGAGAGGCAGCTTATAGATGAGATACGGAGGAGACAGAAGGTATGGATGGGAGGAGTACTTAGCGGGGAGGGGATGTTGAAAATATTGTTAAAGTTGTAGAATGTTAAGGAAACGAGAGAGGGGACCGAGGAGAATAGGATTTTTTTGATAGGTTGAAAGAGAGTAGGCCTTATACTTAATTGAAGAAGGCAGTGCTGGAAGGAAAGGGAGGGTCCCAGATTACTTCTTTAGTATTCAATGGAAACCTAACTTAATCGGTAGAATACTATAATAATAATTAATGCTACTTTCGGTTGCTCCCAACGAGTCATTTGCGTTGTTTTCTCATTACAGTTTGTTAAGTCACGTAATACACCCTCTCCGGTTGGATATCCTGCCGGAGATGCGAACCTATTGACACGCTCAAAGAGGAAAACATTAAGTATGTGATCATGATTCCAAATTCCAAGGTTCCCATTTCTATCTACCATTAATTAATATCCTTCCCGAGTAACGCCTTGTGGCGTGCTAGTACTTAAATAAATCCCTTACATTAATATCTCGACATATCGTACATACTTTTTAAACGCTATTTATGTTCCTTTTCGTGTCAAAAATCCTGTAAAATTAGCGTCTGTTATCATATGGGCTTCTAAACTAGGTTAAAAATCTTGCAAAATATGCTAAAACAAAGTGTTATATCAATAGATATAATCTTTTTTATACTTACCTTTACAATTCTCTATAGCGTTAACAAGTACGTAATAGATAATATTTTCTTAGAAAACTGAAATATGCGGTTTATTAAAAAGTTTAGTCATTTTTTCATACCCGTATCCAAACAGCGGCGAATTTACATTGCATTCGAAGTCTTTTTCTGAGATTGCCAACCATTTTGGAATATTTCCACCTCAAGTAATTAATGGACAACCCCTTCTCTACTTCGCAATAGCATAAAAACATTCGCGGTAGCTATATTTTATCTTATAGCCATCGTTGTGCACCGACTGAAATGCTATAATTCGCGTATTAAGTGCAAGTGGACTCGCTTGGTTTGGACTTTCTTGCTAAGATTCAGGCCATAGAATGAGTACTGTTAGTCACTTATAACCGTAAAAAAAGCGAACGCCCCAATAAATCGGAAGTCCGATGGGTGAGGACTGCTGTCCGTGTTTGTTAGCGTCGTAACCTTTGAGGGACAGGCTTCGGTGAGTCCCTTTAATGGAAAGTTTTAGGAAAACCGGCTAGCCCTAAGGCGGCCACATGTTGATCAAATATAACCTCGCCCGTTCCGTGTGAACCTTGAAGTTTGTGATGATGAGGTGTAGCCAATCAGTGTTACGTGTTTCCGGAGGAAATAATTTTCCATAGCGAAACCTTTCGCATAACGCCTTGAGGTCGATGAAAAAATAATAACAAGTGCAATAAAATTTCGATAACTTACTCGACCACTAAAGGGCATAGCCGAATAAGAGGATGAAAAGTCCCCCCTCCGGGATTTTTCCCGTACTTGGGGTATGCGATTTGGGATCAAATAGGACAAACCTCCCCTCATTTCCAGCCCGCTAGAGACCCACCAGGGCCGGCTAGATCGAAAATACGATTTTCACTCTATTTCTTAATATCTCGGTCAAGAAGGCATATTTTTTAATGCGGCATTTGAAACCCTCTCTAATGGAGCAGATTTCCAATTGTTTTCAAGAACTTTGAGCGGGACAAGAAGATATGGCGTTGATTTGAAAATTTCTAACGCATTTTTTTATAATATATGTTTGAGAGGGCCAAAAAGAAAAAACGTTTTCTGGAGGTGTTTTATAATACCTTTCGGCTGGCGTATTGAAAAAATAATTTTTAGGTGGCGTAACATCGCGAAAAAATGCGATTAAAAATATGCGATTTTGGCCATTTGGTTCTATGCTCTGGCCCTCCATAACACCCCTTTTTATTTATTATAGTATTCTACCGATTAAGGCGCCCACCACAGGAACAGAATTGTATGGATAATGGTGCCGAAAATGGCTTCAGGGCCTCCAAAAACTGCCGGAATTTAAGTAGGTATTAAGTATAGATTAAGAAAATGAGCTCGATTTGAGTTTTCCCCGCGTTGTATCTGCGCACAAGTGTTGTTTCATTTGTGGATATACCGCTACAAGTTATCTCCATCCTGTTCCCGTAGAAGCTAGATTGCAGGTGAGAGGAGGTTGATGATTCCTTTCAAAAATGTGGTCTGTAAAGGTTATCTACATGATAAGCGGTTTTTACCCATGAAATTCCCCGGTCCCTTCGAGGCTAAAGATTATGGAAAGCAAAACTTTCGCGGTTAGAGCCGATGCGTAACATTTTTATGGAACTTGCCCGTGTCTTTTTATTAAATGCCCCACCTTTCTTCTCTTCCTTGCGGAGAATTTGTCAGTGATTCTGATTCTCGCCCCATAACTTTCATTTACTGATGCTACACATATAATTATAAAAGTATAATACTCTGATAAAATTATGAAAATAATCCTTAAAATGAATCGATAATTGCATTAATTTTTTGTCACACACACTTAGAATATTTTCGGTGAATTCTTGAGTGCAGTATTTATTTGTCGGACAGGAAAAGAAATTGCAGTAGGTACCCTTGACGACTTCTGAAAATATTATAATTATACCACGGGCGCGCCGCGGCGGTCATGTCTCCTAGCTTCCACAATGCCAACTCCAACGCTAAAACCTGATTACGAAACAGTGTCGCAAGCCCTTGGCAATGATTTGAGTGCGTTAAAAGAAGGTAAAAAAAATTTTCGATTTTTCTACTGCATAATGTAGAACAGGCGATTTTTTCATTACAATTAAATAATTTGATTCGCATTTCTAACGGCTTTTTCTTGTGTTGACCGCAGAGCTCAAAATTGTAAAATTTCGACCAAAATCGGTTGTTTCAATTCTTTTTTTCCTTACTAATAATGATGAAGAAGTTTTGAAACAAATATATTCAAGTTTTTGCGAAAGATGTTTCAATTTTGAGTTTAAAACAATTGTTTTTATGGTATAAACATACACACTATATGTGCAAAATGCTCTATTCGCTTCTTTGAGTTAAGGCCTAGGGATAAAAAGCATCCTAAAGTTGGCAAGCGGCTGTTTACCTGTCGTATATAGCGATACAAGGAAGCTAAATGGAATAAGATTAAAATTAGGAGGGTCTAAGGTATGAATGGCAGGATCTAAAGGTACGCATGATAAATCAAAGTAATAAAGTTCATGTTAACGTCCTAAAACGAAGACGAAAATAGGTAATTATTTTCAAGTTTAGATAGGAACATGTTTTGCTCGGCAACGCGTCAATATTTTATTCCTAATTTTGCATTCCTTACTTTATCCACTGTTAAAAATTTAGCCAACAGGATTAGATTATGATATTTTGAAATGTGTTTCAAATGCGCTGTAATGTTACGAAATTAATTTTAATAGAAATTGTTGCGATTTATTGCTTTGACTTTTCTGCTTTAATGCTTCAAAAATTGGAATCCATTAATGTGAATTATATTACAACAAAAATGTGACCCGTTATACTACTTTCTTTATATATTTATATATATTTATGTATTTATAAAGTACTTTTTTTCCTTTTGCCACTGCTATAGTTTTCAGTTATTTTCCCCATCATTGGTATCCAAAGGATTTCTTTCCGATTCTTCGACTATATTTTTGGATGAGTCGTATTTTTAATTGAAGTCGGAGTAAATTAAGTAATTTTCGTCGAATTTCTAACGGAGTTTTACGCAAATGGAATATATAATAAAATACTACAAAAATTTAACTTAAAAATAATATTTATCATCATGTTTTCTTCAGTTACTGAATACTGTGAATGGAGAACTTGTGTTGAGTGAAGTTCGTGGCCTCCTTTTTTTTTCTTTGATCAATCCTTTCACATGCCATGACCGACTTCAAAACTTTAGGCTAGAAATCAATTTAGGAAATAATGGAGGGTTTACAAACATACAAGCCACCAATAGCGTCAATTCATAACATAATTATTGAGAATAGCATATACCAGTTTCCCTAAAGGAAGCCGATGAGCCATTATCAAAACTATCCTACCTTCTAAGTTGAGGTAAGTGCTATGGGACACACACAGTTGTCATTACAAAGTGGGACATCAACCTTGGAGCCATAGTTTGGCCCCATTTAACGCGTTAATGACAGACTAGCCATGTGTCCCAATACTTTCGGGAAAATCACTTGATAATTTATCTTTACATTTAACTATGTATTTCCGGCAATCTGCAATGTTAGGCAATAGGAATCCAATTCAAACAAACAATTCTTAATATTGTTCCATCTTTTCAGAGTGTGCCCCAGTGATACAAAAACGTTCAGATATCTGGTAAATTAATGAGTGATATTGAAAGAACTTCAGCCATGGCTGTAAAAAAGGAAGAACTTTATAAATAATATACTTTATATGTTTACTTCTGAATGGGAGTATCGCTCGGAAGTGTCATGGAGAGTACTCAATAATGTTAACACAAGTAACGATGACCTAAATTTCTATCAGGAATCATCACCATTAGTCAACAATCCTAAGATTTGATTTGACGCAGCTCTCCATTCCTCTCTTATATCCGCTAACCTTTTTATAGCGACGTATTTCTTCTCATTTACATAATTTATAACCTGTCCAATGTAACGAATTAAGGGCTGTTCCTTGCCTAACTTCCTTTCCACCTGTCCTTCTACGATTGCTTTCATCAGGCCATCATGTATCATAATGCGGCGAACATAAGCTGTCCTGTAATCTGCTTAAGGTTTTTAGAAGACTTCTCTTTTCTCCTACTCTTCTTAGCAGGAATAGGTACATTATATTATTATATTTTTTAAGTCTCGGGGAACAGCGCACTTTATGAGTCAAAAATATATGCACAAAATTTAGTGCTATTAACAAATATGATGCATATAGTCTGTTCTATTCTATCACACAAGTGTATTCAACAAAATATCTTTTGTAAAAATAGAAAGTATTCTTTAATTTTCATTATGTAAAGTAGATTACACAAAGCCACGCCTGAAACGCTTAACTATTTGAACTCGCCTGGAAATTGGTTTGAAACAAGTAAAAGGTCGGAAAAAAGTGACCAGTCGAGCATGATAGTGATGGAAAAATCATTTCCATTACAATAGAAAATCAATTTTTCTATTGTAATCGAAATTGCCAAAGATTGTGGTAATCAAGATCGAGCCATGATCATCGAGTAACGATTCAAACTCAATTTTCCAACTGCGGTCTTAAACATACCGTTTGATCTCTCTAGCATCACCACCGGCCATAGATGACTTCTTCGTCCGTCTCATGTGACAGACTTTTCTAAGGCCAGTTAAACTGGAAAGGCACGCTCTCGACCATCAAGAAAGATTCTCCATCAGTCGAACTTCCTCAAAAGTTTTAGTGAGTGAGGATGGTTACAAGCGGTGATCCCGAAACTTTTATGGGAGTGCATTTGTAAATTTTTGCTGTTCTAATTCAAGCATTTATTCTAACCAGATTTTTAAAAAATATTTTTAAATGTTCAAATGTCTTTTCTGAGCGTTTTTTTAGAATAAATTATAAACAAGTTTTTTATCGATTTATGTTGAAAAGTCCAGCTTTTCTTTCGAATTAAAATCGATTGCTAAAAAAATGGATTGACAAAATCTACGATATTATCTTATGCACAAGATGAATCAAAGTGCGCGATAAAATTAAAGCCACAGGCTTATCGCAGCGCATAATTTACTTAATTTTGCACGAAAATTTAGGCGTGAAAAAAATATCGGCAAAGTCGGTGCCGCATTTTCTCACATTGGAGGACAAGCGTAATCATGTGGTCAACTCTAAGGCTGTTTTGGCGCTTTTCCTTCATAATCCTGAGAATTTTCCGCATCAGTTCATAACTTTTGATGAAATATGGATTCAGCACTACACTACAGAGACAAAATGACACGTGAGTCAATGGAATTTTGAAGATGAACGAGCTCCAAAGTAGGCGAAGATGTGGAAATTGGCCGGTCAAGTCACTTCAACGATATTTCGGAATGTATGCGGGATTATCAACATCTATTAAATGGAAAAGGGAAAAACGATAACAAGAGTGTATTATGCATCGCTATTGGACCAATTGATGGAAGAAATAGAAAAAAAACGCCCTCATCTGAAGGAATAAAATTTTTTCCTTCCACAAGACAATGCACGATTGCACATCTGTTCAGAGTCAATAGCCAAAATTACAGAATTACAGTTTCAAGTATCACAAAATTCACCGTAAACACCAGATTTGGCCTCTGATGACTATTTATAATTTCAAAAGTTGAATAAATGGCTCTGTGGGCAAAGGTTTACGTCTATGGAAGAGGTCATCGCCCAAACCAATGCCTATTTTGTGGATATCCCGAAATTCTACTTTTCCGTCGGCTTTAAAATGCTTGGAAAAAAATGCTTAAAAAATATTACGGCCGAAAGTTGACTGTAATGAAAAATATGATAAACTGACCCAGTATAATTTGTTTATATACCTTTTTATAAAGACTTTTTGGGCGACCCTCGTGCAATGTTCAGGGCCACTATTGTCTTTATATGTAGTATTTCGAGGCAAAATTACTTGCAATCATGACATGTATACCTTGTTTCAATTCGTAATAGTTAAAAACAATAAATCTACCTATTATTTCTTTCCAATCTTTTTTGTAACTCTTTGTGGAAAACTATAATGGTTTTTTATAATTCCTTGGTTCTTCTACCCCGCTCTTATGACCCTCAAAGGATCGCTTTCCCATGGTGGAGCATGTGAAATTTATTGAGTTTAGTTTAGCGCTTTCAATGCTTTGCTATTTAACAGATTGATTTTCCTCTCCCATTTGTATTTTTAAATAATGTCTTTTGATGGAAAATGAATAATTTTCATGTTACTCTCGAGATATCTTTGGGTTGTTACTTGAATGATCCTCAAATCCACCAAACAAAATATAGAATATTATTGTATAGTCAATGCATCGAGCAAAATATATAATACAGTAGTGCGAAATACCTCACTTTGTGATGCTCCAGAAAACTATTATTATTCCGACCCTGGGTTTAAACACTAGATAGTTTGAATACAAGATAAACGGAAGACCTTGATAATGACTATCTGGTATTGAAACCCAGGGTCGGAATAATAAAGTACGAGTGTGCTGCGCCCGCTCCTAGCGGGCTTCACCCGCTCTTTTCAATGGAGGTCCACAGAGGGATAGGCACGTTTTTTATTTTTTAATGTAGAAAAAAAGGCAGGGTCTTATGTAAAAATTTAATTGAAATTTTCATGTAAAAATTGAGGTCAGAGAACCTCTTTAAACACAACATTGGAAGTAATTACACTATCCTCTGTTAAACGCACATGATGACTCATACTTACGTATCAACAGGAGACTTGAATGTGGAATCAGCCGCATTTTGATAAAAGTTATTTAAAGAATGAAAGATATTGTTGCAATGAACAAATGTATCAGTTTGTGCGCCGTTAACGTCAGGAATATTTTCCGTTTTTTTATTATTATTTACAAACCAATTTTAAGAAACATTTGCGATATATAGGAAGTAAGATATGCCGTCGCATATTCTCTGATAAATTCTGTGCATTTTGATACCTCATTTGTAGAGTTTGGTTGCGTATAAGTTGAGAAAAAGGTATCTCTACAGTAGAAATAATATAGAAGATTGTGAATCATTACTAAAAGAGTTATTTCGAATTATAGATATGTGGCTCAACCCAGGGAAGCGTGGACACTTGATTTAGATATGCATAATAAAGTAGGGTGGTCCTTATTTTTGAAGTTTTCGAATTTTTTTAGGGACACCCCCAATTTTGTTCCATTTGGTGAGAAAATAAATCATGAAATTTATTTTTGCGATCGGATGCCGGGAAAACGTGCCGCATCGCACTTAAAGTTTTGAAATTTTGGTATTTTTGGGCATTTTTCGGACATAAGTGAGGATTATGTCACTCTCGGATTATTCTATCACATTTTTGTCTTCTACGCCGACTCGTTAGACATTTGCGGTGCACCACCTCAAATATCTTTCATTTCTGCCCTTAGGTTATTGCACCTAGAGCGAGCGCGCGCCACCGATGTCAGACAATTTGGGTTGCACGCAGAATACATAGGTACTCTCAATATTTTTTGATTATTTTCACTCATCGTATAAGCATAAAATATTTAGGTAAACTTTAATCATCGTCAATATAACCTTGAATGCTATATTTTTTGACCTTAGGAACCTCTGCACCCTGGGTCCAAATTTTAAGAGGAGGTAATAGGAGTACATAACGACGTGCACGCCAGTGCTCAACAAATAGAGGGAGGTACTGTGTGCACCTGAATTTGAAAGAGAAATTAATCCTCCGCTCACCTTAACCCAAAAATGGACAATTAATCCGAAGTTGCAAAGATATCTTTCTACAAAAAGATGTATCTTCTTACAGCTTAGAATACAAGCATGAATGTAAGAAAAATGCAAGGAAGCAATTTATCAAATGATATATCGATGGCTAAATTCTAACAACACATATCTCAAAAATAGAAACTTTTCAGGAGAGCAAAAGAACGATTATTTTTTTTACGTGTACACTAAATTTAAAACCAAAAGTTCATAAAACTGAAAAAGAAGCATTAATTTGCAAACAAATAGTTGTTTTTTGCTTGTATTTTATTTTTTAATGTCATTACACTTTTTTTAAGATACCCGTCTCAAACCGGCCGAATTTGAGATACGTGTTGTTACAACTTAGCCGTCGATATAGCAGCAACCCGGCGTCGGCATTAGCCTGCTATTAAAGAAAGGCGCCAAGGGGACCACGGCTTAACGTCCCATCCGATGGGCGAAGTGCTTAACTTGATATGCCCTCCACACAACATTCAAGCAGGGATCGGGCAGTCTCTTAAAGTTCTCTGCCACCGCCGAGTTTTGAACCCGAGCCCACAGGGTGGGAAGCCAACCTTCTAACCACTACACCAAACCGATCCCTCGGTGGATTTGTGAATGAAGTGAGAGTGGAATGGATAATTCTTCGGAATAAGAACGTGGAGCTCTCTTCATTCCGTGGGATCGCGTGCGATGTGGGGATATAAAGCCGAAAGGGGTACGAAAGGTTTTTTTTGGGGGGTTGAGAGAGGGTGAGGCGCTGACAGCCGGAAATGGAGTGCGAGGGAAAGCGAAAGTAGTCCCTAGACGAGCCATTTAAAACCCTCTGTCATTTTTTTTCTTTTCTTTATCCGAGAAATTTTCGTCCTTCGCCGGACTGTTCTTCCATCTTTTTATTACGTGTCACTCTCGGAGACGTGATGGGAAGTGGTCCTGGGAAACTTTTGCGCTGAGACTCGGAATGAATTTCCAAATTCAACCCCCTCACCATGGGTCTAGACCCGAAAGTATGGTTTTTATGATGCACTGAATGGTTGAGGCCTTAACTTTGTAGAAATATATTATAAGGTTAGGAAAAGTTACATTTTTGCTTTCCTACAAACACACTTATATTGTCATGAAGACTAGTCTTGAGAATTATACAGTGTATAAAAACTAATTGACGACAATATAAGTGTGTTTGTAGAAAATCAAATTTGTTATTTTTCCTAACCTTATGGTTGTAATCAAGGCCCTGATATAAGGTATATAAGGGCCATGGTTGTTATATAACTGATAACTTCAGACTTTTCATGTGAAACCTTTCTGATCCTTATGGAAAATAAAAGAATAAAACATTTTTTTGGCTCATTTGTGAATTTAAATAGGCACAAACCTGGTTTCATTACACAGTTACATCTTTCTTGAAGATGTTATTATGCTATGAAACCCGGTTCGTGCCTATTAAAATAGACAAGTGAACCAAAAAAATTGTCATACTTTTTTGTAGTGTTTTTACTCGAATGATAATGGATACTGTAGTACTGCAGTGTCCATGATCATTCGAGTAAGTAATCAAGCCACTTTCCAACTGAATAACTAACAACCAGCCAGCATACTCCAAACCAACAGGCGATACTGTATCCATCTCTCACGGCTTCAAAACTTGCAGTAAACTATTAATGTTATCAAAATTGCTTCTATCATTTTTTTGCGCTAAAAATAGATTCAGAGAAATCGCGCGCGCCAAACTTTGCATTTCAATTTTATTTTCATTTGATTATTATGGAGAAAAAATAGTTGGTGACTTACCATTAATCCTATCAATTGAGACAACGTTTCTATCCTTAATAGTACGAGGGAAGATTGATATCTTAAATTTCTCTGTTTTGCAGTCTATTTCTTTTATTTTATTCTCATGATCGCTTAGTAGTCGTCGTCGTATCTCCGCTTATGAAATGGCAGTGCTTAAATACCTAAACGACATTATGATGATAAAAAAATTGTCTTATGTCTATGCTTGCAGCATTTAAAATTAATGAAAAACTGGACGCCGTATGATCACAATAAAGACAGCAAAATGTACTGTTATGACGATGTATCGAACCCTGGCCCCCAGGGTGTCAGGGGAGTCACACACGCTACCAATACCCCACCTAACCCGTCTGACGAGAAGTGCGATATTTTGAAATTATATGAGGCTTGTGAAAAGTACCGCATGAAAATTAATTAATTACAGCCAAACTAAGGCCCATTCGGAATTTGGCCTCATTCGGCCCATTCAACGGAACCACTACTAGTTCAGAAATGTGTTCACCATTCCGAGGGCCATAAAAAATGCGGCATTGAAAAAGGCGGAGCAAGGTATGTGGTCTCCTCTTGTTAGATGTATTAGCAAAACCTTCAGGTCGATTGTTTCGTCTTACTAAAGGCGGTATAAGCATATAAGGGGCAATCGCTTTTCTCCTGGTGACAAGTTTCCTATCCCTCAGATGTTCATCATCATCTGAGCTTCTTTTCTTCGATCCTCGATTTATAATTGATATTTTGGCAGTATAAAGACGTACTTATCGGATTATGGGAGAAGCGAATTGAAATTTATTCATCACTAGCCGCCCACCCGGCGTTGCTCGGGAAGGATAGTACCCAGTGAAGGGGAAACTTAGACCTTGATGGTCATATTGACCTCTCAGTGGAAAAATATGAGGGAACGAAGGAGGAAGCACGATTTGTCGAAATGCACGGATAAAGGTCAGCAAGGTTATTCGTGGGCCATTTCCTATGAACGGTGAAGTTACGATAAAAGGTAGGTTTGGAACTGGAAGTCCCCAAATCGGCTTTCACCTCGAACACAGCCCACAAAAAGATACACAAACATGGCAGAGTGAACGGGCAATTTATCGAAAGGTGGGAGAGTAAGCAGATGGTGAGGAATGCGTGTAAGGTGGCGCTGAGCGCACTTTCAGGACTCGGTAATGAGAAAACGATGCCAAGGACGCGTCGGACGCAACCGAAGGTGGCACTAAAGACTTCAGGAGCATGAGATACACCTATTTACTTACTTTGGGCGCAATCCATGCAGCCGTATGGAAACGCATACCGGACAGACAAACAGAAATCCTTTTTTACATGGATGCTGCAGAAATTATGCCTTACCTCTTGGTTTATGACCCTCATCTGTGCGAAGATTGGTTTGGCGTATCTCTCAACTCAATTATGCAATCAGCTTATCTTTTAATGTGGAGATAATTCTTCTGCTTCACATTCTTCATCTCTTGATCTATCTACATGTATGTATGTATCTCATCCGAGACCTATTTTTACCGTTCTTCCCTTCCACCTGTCCTTCAACAATAATATTCAGAAGACCATAAAAATTAATCATTACTACGTTTTTTTCTTTTTCTGTCCTTAGTATTCTTAATCGTGTCTTATTCAACAGTCTGCCTCATTACAAGCCAATCATTTCTCTCATAAGTGAGTGACTAAACGACTCAAATCACATGTCATTATTTCCCCCAGTGGGGTAACATTTTCGAGACGCTGGAAAGAGATGAAGGAAAAAGATTAAATCGTCATCATCATCATCTAAAGTCACAAATCTGGAGATTAGATTGGCGCAGATCTCCATTCCTTTCTCCTATCCTCCAATCTTTGAACACTGATATAATTCTTCCACTTAACATCCTAAATTAATAGATCCATATATTAGGCCTTCCTTAGAGGAGTTTCTCACATTATGGTTCTTTCTTAATGGAAAATGCTGTGTAAATCATATTAATTGTATTTTAGGGTCCTCTCTTTAAAGCTTAAAGAATTCTCAAATTCATTAGGACTTAGGTTATTCTTTTTCAATCATTATATTTTTTATCACAGTAAACCTTTTAAATAGCCTGCCTCTTTCCCAGCCAATCATTTCTCACACCAGTAAGTAAAATTATCACCCAAAATACATATTATTAATTCCTCTCACACCAGAAAGTAACATTATCAAGACTTTGGGAAGAGATGATGGAAAAATATCGACCCGTCATCATCATCATCATCTGTAGTCAACAACTAAGATTAGATTTAGAAAAAAAGATCTAATTTTAAGATAAGAGAAAACATCATCTAATTCCTATCAGCAACAATTGATACTGATGTCAGTTTGAGAGTTAGTTTGGGGCATTATGATCTGAAAAAATATTCAAAGAACATTTTGGGGATGAAAATCACTTGGACTTCCCACTTTTTTGCTCCTCGACACTATTAATAAGCGGCTTCGCCATCAGCTTAAACGGTTGGTGGCAGGAAAAGCTGCTTCTGCTCCACGATACACCAACACTTGTTGGGTGGGAGCAAATTTTTCGAATCGTATAATGGACTTCTCCGCACTTAACGCCCTAACATGCTTCCTGCGGTATTGTAAAAAGCCGTTCACCTCGCCCTTTGCTTCCGAGCAGTTGAAACCGTACCGCATACCGCACATTCTGCGAGATGAGTTTTGATGGAGGATATATCCGAGGGATTGGTAGGAGGAGGGACGACGTGGGAAATGAGAATCCTGAATTCAGCAGGGCTCCGGTTGGGGGCGTAGATGAGGCACTCGTATACCTTCCCTAGCTGAGTTGAGGCGAGCGAATAGGGTAGTTTCCTTCATCAAAGAAAACGATAGACATTGATTGCGATTCGTTAAACACCATTAAAGTATTCATAATGTACAAATTATTTGGTTTTTGAAATACCGGTTTAGACGAATGGCAATGGTCAATTTTATCCTCATTTGAAAAAGGTCAGATTGGCGCCCATGCGATGCCACTCCACGTGACGTCAGAGGGTCAGACCTAGTTTCTATAGATAGGAGTTTTACATCGTCTGAGATTACCAATGCATACATGAGGCTCAGAGCTCAGAGAAACATGTCTTCTTAATAATCACCTATTAAAACTGCCTAAGGTCGGAAAGTTTCCTCCGTTTGATAAGGTATTAATAGTTCTTATTTAAGCCAAGCGCGGCCAGCTAGCAGGGTGCTCTGCTACCTGATAGCATCCTGCGTCGTATCAGCGCTAAAAGCCTCGTCCCAAGGTCAACCTCACTTGCGGTAGCGGGAACCAGAAGGACGTCACACAGGGTTTTCCCAGCATTCATACTTAGCCGTTGCGTTTTCGCGTGCTTGAAAATTTTCACTTTTCATTTAATCGCGAAAAATAGATATCGTCACTAAAAGCGTGAAATATGTACCCCAGGAGTAATAATCTTTCGATTTAGGCAATAAAAAAAAATAGGAAACCACCCTATTATTGCGCTTGGATTCCCACCCTTGGAAGCGTCAAAGGGCCTGATATTTCTCATCCTTATGCGGAGTAGAAAGTCAGTAATTTATTCTGTCGAATCGGTTGTGGACACACTCAACTTATTGGTACCGATGTCTGTGTACGCGTTTTAAAAGGTTTTCTTGGATCTGATATCTTTTCCGACAGCACGTAATGATTTTGCGTAGGTATCATGGAACATTTGTTTCTGATGTGTATTGAAGAGAAGAAGCTCAAGGTATTAGTTATGATAATAACTCCATTATTTATGTCAAGAACCTAATGCGGGTTGATATCCTGAAGGTCTGTTTGAAGAAAGAGTGGGCGTGTTTTCCTGAAATCAATCATACAAAGAGTTTATTGCCAAAATATCATTCCAAAAATCTATTCGTGGATTTTGTATTTAGCTCGTGTTGAATGGAGTGTAAATCCTCTAAGTAGATAAGTTCCTCAGAATTCCATCACATTAATTCTTTTCTCTTCATTTCAGAGTTTAGGAGCGAGTGAAGAATATTGCCGTGAATGGGAAAAGCCTTGGAAGCTAAAAGCTCTAGTATTCTTATCGGTCTGCTCCACTCTACCAATATAATAGTGGCTGTTTTCATGAAGTAATTTCGCGATGTCCATTACATTTTCCAGTGATATGGTGACATTCCGGTGAAAATTATTTTATTTTAATGTCACTACTTGTTCCAGCAGATGATCTGTTTTAAGCAGTATCATGTGTAATTTGGAGTTGATTGATCATTGTCTTTATGTTATATTTAATAACAAGGTATGATTTTATGTACTGTATATATTTTACGTTAATATGATTTTGCCTATCATGTATCCTGATAGAAAAGAGAGTAGCCTTTGCCATTGTAATTTAAAAAAATAAAATGAGTAGCGTATTCTTATTTTTAAGAATGAGTTTGTTGCGCTATTTTGATTTTGGTTGGGATTTTTTCCAGTATTCGCCGGTCAAGTTAGTGATGGAAATAATTGTTTCGCCCGCTATTAAGGGGGTCATGGATTCGTTTCCTTTTCGTGGTCCTGTCTTTACTCAGTGCGTGAGTGTTTGCTACCTACTGTTTGGTTCCTGCCCCTGAGACACCGCATGATAATTATATGGCTTGTCGCTACCACATAGGTATATGTATTGACCAATAGTTTCCCAGAAGTAAAATAATTGAATCATTGATATGTTCCGTTTCCAATCGATAAAGTTCCATACTCGGGTTCGTGGAGTACATAATATCACTTATCATATCATATCATTGTATTATCTATTGCCGGTCAGGGCGGCTGAATGATCTTGGAGATCCGGGTTCAAATCCCGGTTTAGCCAAATATTTTTCATGGCGGATTTCAACATTTGTGTATATAACCACGAATATTACAATAGAGGATCCTCAAGTCGGCCTCAGAATGTGTTGTCGCCCACCGCTCATTTAAATGGGTTTACTAAAGTCGCCACTCGCGTCGCTGACGGACAAATTTATCCGCGTTTCACGGGGAAATAAGGTATAATTGATGGTGTCAACCAAAATTTACGTTCATGATGATGTGATTTATCAAAATTATAACTTTTCAATGCTATTCCCCGCAGTTACAAATATTATACTGCAAAATTTTCGAAAAAAAGTGGAACGCATTGCACTTATCACCGCACTGTGGACATTTTTGAAAACTAATTAAAATGCAACCAAAGTGGCACCAGAAATCAGCCTTTTCTGGGATGGAATTGTGCCTCCTTTATGCAGTCCCCATATATATAATTTTGCACCCGTGCACTTGACTGCGTACAAAATTTACTTGTTTCATGCACAGTGCTTTGAAAAGTAATGCCGTAAGTTCACGGATTTTCACCTGTGTATTTGAGTGGCCATCCACGTTTTTTTTTTAATATTCCACGTGCTCCCTCCACTCCAATTTCTGTCCTTTTCCTTTCTTTCGGGGTTTCCGGTTGGATATTGCGCCATCTCCGCTGTGCTTCGGGGGAGCGGAGGGAGCGGTGGTTGTTTGCCCTCGGGTGCAAATGAAATGAAACGGCGGGGGCGGCGAATTACAAGCGCCGCTTCAATGACGATCGCACGAATCCATGATCCAAAATTCGAGGCGAGAAACTTAATTCGTTTTGTCGCGCCGAGATCATTATCCGCCTTGTTTGAGTTGAAAAGCACCATCAAAAAGGGAAGCGACGTTTGACGTGAACTTGCTTAGGACATATACTCTCTGTGAATCATAATTTAGCGTTCTCTTACAAACGTAAAATGTTGGATGATGACTATGTGATATTATAAATTGTGTACCAAGAGCGAAGGGGTTTTATGTAATCTTGAATAATCCATAAAGTCCTCTATGGGGAATCATTTTGACTCCAAGCGTTCTTTTTCTAATTTTACTTAGCATTTTGCATGACTCTTCTGTGGTATTTATGGGTTGCTGACCCGCAATCAACCCTATGAGCAGTCCTATCGTGGTTTTTATTTCCTCTTTGCCATTCAGGATATGGATATAATAATACTTGGGAGGAAAACATAAAGGTGTTCATCTACTCTTCCATTCCAAAATTTTTGTACCTAATTTGCTACCATTAATTTGGGGATAAAGCCTTAATCACACGATACTTTTCCACGCACTAGTCCAGGGATAGAGAGATTGTGGATGAAACGAGTAATTAGCGGGTAGGGGATGTTGAAAATGGTGTTAGAGGGTAGAATGATGGGTAAACGAGGGAGAGGAAGGAAGAGAATAGGATTTTTAAATAGAACGAAAGGGAGTAGGCCTTACTTTGAATTGAAGAGCTTGATGGATGGGGAGGCTCCCAGAATTCTTCTTAAGTACCATGGAAACCTATTTCAATCGATAAAATCTTCCCTACGTAATAAAAATGAATTGTATTGCGTTAGTTTCGCTAAAATTGGAGATCGAATGGACCGATTTGGCTAATTTTGGTTTTAAAATGTTCGTGAAAATTCAGAGAAGGTTTAAAAGGTGAGGATATTATTTCGCAATGGTCATGAGGCCCTGGATTGGGCCCTGACTCATTTCCATAAGAAATACATGTAAAATTCGTTATGAATGCGTGCAGAATTTTTCTTTTACTCATTTAATTTAGTGATAATTGTAAAATATAGTTGAAAAATATACCCTTGGAAATACAAATAAATACAAATTCTTGCAATTAATTTTCGTTTTCCACGTGATTTACGGTGAATCTCGAAAAAATATTCATAAAAATGATGAAATTTAAAGTTTTCGGCTTACGTTGATATCCCGTTGACGATCGTCAGTATCGCTAATATAATTTGATACCTCTTACTAAGTTTATCACAAAATAAATTCTTTGTTATATTTATTAATAAGTTCATCTGTCATTATTTATTCACTTAATTAGTTCGCGAAAACTTTCTTCACTTACTGTTGGCTAATTCGTTATAAACTATACATTTTTAATATTAAGGCATTTGTATATGCAGTTTGACAAGCAGCACAATATACCCTTAAAAGCGCGGGAACTTTCTTTCCTTTGATTATTTACAATGCAAAGGAGAGGACGGCCCACCTTAGGTCGCCGAATTCGATCGAATATGCGACGATCTCCTTACATGCTAACCCTTCTGATGACCAGCTAGAGACAGATAATAATAGTCGTAAGCTTGTTGGGTAAAACCATAGAGTAAGTATATTTACTTATATATGTATACTTACTCTATGGTAAAACCCATCCCAGAGTTCGCCCTGAGGCTTGGTGGTGTAACTGGCTAAAGCACTGACTGGCAATCGGGGGATTTCGGGTTCGAATCCTGGCGAAGTAAAATATTTTTTCATGGCGAACTTCATCCTTTTGTGTATTTAATAATAGTGATATTGGTGTGGCAGAATTGCGTTCTTGAGTGACCGAAAATGAAGAAGATGGTCTTAGAATGCAACGAGTTCGTGCACATCAAACTTAACAGATAGCACAATACAAGGAAATCGAGGAATTACGATCAGATACAATGCTCCCCTGGAATTCCGTTCGGGGGGTTGGGGGTGTTCAAGACCACGGGGAAAAATCTTTGAAAAACAGGGCACTAATGTAAATAGAGGGTTTTAAACTAATTTTTATAAGCGAAAAAAGTTAATTTTTCAAAAAATAGGTATTTTGTAAATTAATGATTTTCAATATTTTGTTTTTTTTTTTACGATGAAGCAAGGTAATTTAGTTTATATGTTTCTGGGGGTCCGTACCCCCCAACCCATCTCGCTACGCTAATGTTCCTTATGCCTAACCAAAACTCAGTCGCAAACATTCAACCGAATGTCAGGGAGTCTAAAGGTTACACCAATTGTAATCTTGTCCCAAGAGGTTAGTTTCCTTCATTAAAGAAAACAAAAGGCATTGATTGCGATTCGTTACCCACCATTAGTATATTCATAATATTAAAATTATTTGGCTTTAGAAATACCGGTTTAGACGAATGGCAAGGGTCAATTTTATCCTCATTTGAAAAAGGCCAGATTGGCGCCCATGCGATGCCACTCCATGTGACGTCACAGGGGCCTAGTTTCTACACGAGTAGATAGGAGTTTTACATCGTCTGAGGTTACCAATGCATGCATGAGGCGCAGAGCTCAGGGAAACATGTCTTAATAATCACCTATTTAAACCACCTAAGGTCGGAAAGTTTCCTTCGTTTGATAAGGTATCAATAATCTTTATTTAAGCCAAGTGCTACCAGCTAGCAGGGTACTCTGCTACCTGCCAGCATCTTCCTCCTCCTCAGAGCCTCACCCCAATGTCACCTCACTTGCGGCAGCGGGAACCAGAACGCCATCACACGGAGTCTTCCCAGCATTCTTACTTAGCCGTCGCGTTTTCGCGCGCTTGAAAGTTTTCACTTCTCATTCAATCGCGAAAATAGATATCGTCATTAAAAAAATCTAAAAGCGTGAAAGACGTACTCCAGGATTAATAGTCTTTCGATTTAGGCAATAAAAAAATAATAGGAAACCACCCTATTCTCCTCATCCGATCGCACCGGAGGCTCGTTAATGAATGACGCTGCTGCTATTGCGCCAGTAATTTCCTCTCCTTCTTTCGCATCCGTCATTTCTGCTGTAATCATTCGTCAACCGAGCGGAAACTATGCCGCGGACTGTGTTACCGCTGGGTGAACTCACGCGTCATGGATTGAACCTGAGAAAAAAAACATTAGTGTCGTTTTCACTCATTTCGACCCAGTTGAACTCTACTGGTGGTTTCGAGATGAGATTTATAAAAAGTGGATGGCAATCATTGTCTAGCCCATTATTTAACGTGTAGCAGGCGTCGGGGTTGTCTGCTAGCAATGAGAAGTCAACGTAGTAGTTTGGGACGATATTTATTGATCCGTTCCGAATACAAGACTGACTTGCCGGCCGAAAGGCCGCTGTATTTATTCTGTTGGAGAACTTCCAGAATATTCTGGAATTACCGTTCTCGAACAAAGAAAATTCTAGAAAAGAATGCTAGAAGGCAAGAAAAATCAATAAATAATTTCACTCTCCGGCACGGGGAATCGAACCCGGGCCGCCCGCTTGGGAGGCGACCGCGCTTCCGCTGGGCTAGCCGGCCTGGGGAAGCGAGGAAAGAGCGCCGTTTATCTTGCCTCCCGGCAAGCGGTGCGGCGGCGAGGCAGGAGGTGCGGCCGCCACAAACGCATTATCAGAAAGCATCAACGTCATGTCAGAAATCAGTGACTTATGGCCTGTTATTATCGATATTTTTTGCTTGAAACCTGTATGATATAAAAATATTGATACATTTTGAACTGTTTTCCCAAATAGTTTATGGTTAAATTCTCAATTTTTCTTCACAGTTAAGGCTGTGTTTAGCCCTATTATTTGGAATTTACCCTACGTATTACTCAATATTTTCCCCTCCTCTATCTCTACCAACTGAACAATTTTGACAACGATTATTACGGAGGCTTCCGCGGTGAGTTGATTGGTGATGGTTTTCCGGGTTTACACCGCGTTGATTCATGTTTTTGCGCCCGAAACTGTCGTCCGCAAAAACATGAATCAACGCGGTGTAAACCCGGAACACCATCACCAATTTTGACAACGTTTTGATTCATCACTCACCTTTGAAACCCATTTATGTAATTGTAATTTTCCGTTTATAATTATAAGTATTTTTTTCAAAGATTTCTGTGCGTTTTCCGTTGATAATGCATGCTAGTTATCAATTCTATTTTATTGAGCGAACTCAATGTAAATAACTTATTGGGGTGTAGATGAAATTATTAATACCGAACAAGTCTTACAATAATTAGGAATTATTAAGTGGGCACACTTCTGAAAAATTCTTTTTTGCCCTTTCAAACTATAAAATTGATTTAGAAAAGAGTGTTGCTAGTGGTTTCAAAAAGAGACGGCAGTGGTGATGTACCGATTCTGGAAGAAAACACTTATTTCCACTCTACGCTGACTTAATGTTTAACCCAAGAATTGTGGTTGTTACTTTCTTGGGACGAATCTGCTTGCTTTTTCCAATGTTATTTATTATATTGTATTTCATTTTTTTAGATATTTTCATTTTTCTCCACCTTTTTGATAATACCTACGCGTAGTTTTTGAGTTACTCTTGAACACATTAAACATTTTTTTCCATTCAAATTATAAGATTTCAACTTTAAATAACTCAAAAAGAATGTATGAAATTGTTTCAGGAGAGATTCGGGGTGGAAATGCAACATATATTTATTCGTGGTCATATCAAAACATTTCATTCAAATTGTTTTGTTTAAAACTTGATCCTACATGTATGCCCGGTATTCTTTGAGGATGATGTCAACTTTTTCCAGAGAGATATCCCAGAATAGCATTATGTATTTGAGACAATGACTGAGAAATTATGGCTTTATGCAATTTTTATCGCATTAATAATAGCAAAAGATTAATGGCTAGTTTATTCAGCATTAGGTGAGTAGAGTCACTAATTTTTCAGGTAACCTTCAAATGACATCGATACACTTCCAATACGCTTCACCCGCCTTTTAAAATTTATATAAGCCTCTTCCAGGGACCGGTTTTTTGGAGTGATTCAGCATTTTCAAGAGGTGTTGAGTATTGGAGGAAAAAGTCGACCCGGGCCGAAAATTCGGAACCTTGACCACAAGTATAAATTATAGCACAGCATCATAATGACTGATGACGAAGACCATGTCAGGCTTTGAAACGTTCACTGCTGTAGGAAACCTCAAATCCGTCGGAACCCCGAGAAATCCTAGCCTATCTTCTGTCTGAACCTAGCCCGAATGAGGATGGGTCTTGAGAAAACCTAGTATATCCTGAGCGTTCTGAAGAAGGGTGAATATGGGCATTTATCACGAGACATAGTTAATTTTGATGTCATTTTGATAAAAAAACTGCTTTAAAACCAACTTTACCGTTTTTCACCATACATTCATTCTTTTCTTTGACAGGAAAGAAAAGATATCACGTATCAGCAGTGAGACCTTTTTCCTTTCATAATATCTATGTATTATACTCTTTCCCTTTCCCGATCACAAAAAATTCTTTACACTAACACGGTTTCTTTTATATCCCCTCCCAGTACTCTCCACACCCAAACCTTTTGCCGTCTTCGTATCTCATTAGAAGATTCTTCTCCTTGTCATTCAAATATAGCTCTTCGTCGTTTCTCTTCCTTTTCATCCACCCCACCTTATCTATTTTCCTCCATGCTCTCAAATCGAGCAACTTCTGTTTTTTCTCGCGCACTTTGTTACTTAATGCTTTTCGGGTAGAGAGCTTAGGTCATCAGTCCTTTCACTAGCAAATCGCGTGTTGATTTCGACTTGACTCAGAATAACTTGGCATTAGGTCACATAGGCACCTAAAGTACACCTATGCACGTTCAAACCAAGTCATTAAAAATATCAGTCGTAAATATAATCATTTCAAAACTTCTTGATTAAAGATTTCGCGGCTCATGATGATTGAAGAGTGACATGCGGGTGTATGCCACGTGGTATATTTGATTCTGCCCCGACTTAATGTCTGCTAGCCAATTCTTCTTGGATCGTAAAGATGAAAAATCGTCAATAATTTATGTGTGGTCTGGGCGTAAGATTTAGGAGCAAGCAGACAGAAACAACGTGGGCGCACACCGCAGGTTGCGGTTTAGAGCCCCGTGCCGAAGTTGGTTACCCCTGTCTAAGGTATGGGTATTTTTGACCTTCTTCTAACGTCCTCAAATAATTTCGAACGGCTTGCGACACTTTTTGCAATCAGTTATTAGCGTCGGAGTTGGACATCGCGGGAGCGAGGAGAAAAGACCCCCGCTGGTTTAATTATGATTTTCAGAAGTTGTCAAAGCACGCTCTCGACCTCTCACTCTCTCTCTCTCTCAAGAAAGTATCTCCATACAATGAACTTTATCTAAAATTTTAGTGAAGCTGAATGGTTCAAAGTGGTTATCCCCCAACTTTTATGGGAGTGTATTTGTGAATTTTTTCGGCTATATATTCAAGCATGTATTCTAACCATATAGTTTTGAATTTTTTTGTAATGCTCAAATGTGTATTTGTAGTGTTTTTTTAAGTAAATTATAAACATTTTTTGTGAATACAGAATGAAAAAACATCGATTTTTTTCTATTAATCAATATTTTGGTACAAGTTTTGATTTTTGCTGAATAGTGGAGCTTTTCATTTCGATTAAAAAATCGATAGCTATGAAAATCTATTTGAACCGACAATTTTTAAATACTAGAGCAGAAGTAATACGTCTCATTATCCAATTAAGATGCCCGCGCAAGAAAAGTAGCCGTGCTCTCACGTGCATACCAGCAACCCCTTAAACGCGATCCGTTCGACCACCTTAGCTAAAAATTTCCGGAATCCCGACCGCACTTAATTTCGCTGTCCTTGTCTTTTGTCTTTCGACCTTGTATTTTGATCGTCCCCACCCCTTCCAACCCCTCCCGGTGAAGATTTAAGCCAGCCTCCCCTCCGTAGCCACCGCCTCTTTTCCTCCTCCCCTGAAGTGCTCTCTCCATCCCATTCCAGCGAACCCTTCCACTGCGTTTTCCTCGCCGCAGGATCGCCTCACGTATTTATCCTCACTTTCCGTCTCCTTCTACTCCACACCAACTTCGTTCTTTGATTAAGGAACATCCTGTTGAGCTCACGAAAGGTCTCCCTTGCTGACTTCACCCTATAGAAACCCCTGGCTGCACAGCATTCGTCTCCCATTTCGTATCATTACAAGTCCCACGTGGAGACTTCAACGCGGGAAGCCTTGCTGTACAGCATTCGTTTCCCGGGTCATATTCCCGGGGGTCCGCGCGGGAGACTTCAACGCGTGAAGCACATTAACGAGGAAGGATCAGCTGTTGTCCGTTCCAGTCGACGCTGTAACATCGCCTGCCGCCAGTATCCTGAGATCTCGATCATCGTCCAAATCGATTTAATTTTTTGATCCCTCCAGGCGGAGGGAAAGAAGTTGACAGGAATGGCGTTTTCAACCTTCAACAGTATAATCAACGGCTACCACGATCTTATGGACCGCCAAAGTGGTGAGTGTTCTATTTTTTCTGGTAAAGTGTTCGCGATGTGGTGATTTGCATAGGGCCCTATTAATCTTGTTGCTTGGTTGAGAATGGAACACTATCAACGCGTACCATATGAGGAGATCCGTAAACATGGAATGCGAAAAGATGAATCTACAGAAACTATTGGGTAAAAGACCGCCGAACGTCTATGAACGTTTGAAATTTGGTGTATTACATACCAATTTTTTTCAGATTTATCTTAACGTGTTTTATATGCAAGAGTAGTCCAATCACACTAAACTCGATGTCTGTGCTATAGTGTGCATATTGCTGATGGATTGCATCCTTCTATTTTCGAAGATAACCGCAGCTACATATGATTGCGTATTTGTTTCCTCTACGATGAATCGCTAATGTTCGTTTCCGAGTTCAGTGTTGAAATTCTTGTTGGTCGATGAAAGATCTCTTAGTTTCACAGACTGCAATTGAAATCATTTCCTGTAAGTTTTCTGTAAACATATCATGTATATTTTCCCTTACGTTTGGGTAATGAGCTCTGTCATGAAATATACGAATACGCTATTTATTTGACTCCGTTACAAGTTCCATGAATCCTTTTCCTGCATTCATATGGAATTTCCTTTTGCGCGCACCGCCTTATTCTGAAGTTAATATCTTGCGGAAATTTAGGAAAATTATTTTTAATGCATGCGTCCGCAGTACCGAGAGTCATTCTTGAATTTGAATGGGGTATTGGAAGCTTAAGAGTTAATAGATTTCCCTGTTAGCTGAAGTCACTGATTGTTGGCCGAGGTTAACGCAAGAATGTATTAATACATATCTCTAAAGTGTATTCAAGCTGTTAGCACCCACCACCATCTTAGATTTCCGCTCAGCAGGACTGCTGAAGTTGCAGAAGATTTAGGATGTAATTGTTTCGATCCTAACTACTTGCATGTTTCAGATTTAAGGTTCAATAGTTCCAAATGGTAAGATATTCTGAGAAACACTATGTTATCTGAATCATCAGCGATTAAGGCCGTCCGACATTTATCGTTGTCTCATCAAAGTTTGGGAAAAAATGTACGATTGAATTTTTCTACTGCAAAAGCTAGAAATTTTACCGTCTGTTAACATGTCTGATCAAAGAATGGCCGAAAACGTTTCGGAGGGATGTTTTGGAAAATATTTATCTTGAGGTACTCCTAGAATTTGCTTCAGACTACGTCAGGAGTGGATATATTTAGGGGGAGGATCCAGGAGTCCCAAGTGAGAAATAAAGAAATAAAGTTTCATGGTATAATTTATTTTCATCTATCATGCGCATGGGCACGGTCACGCCATATCTGATACATAAATGCTGTAATTGCATATTTTTATTACATAATTGCTGCTCAAGTTGCATTTTTATCCTGTTCAAACCCGTTATGGCATTGGATATCACGACAAATTTAGATCGTGAAAAGTTTAGATCGTGAAAATAGAGCATATGAAGTTTGTAGTTTATTCGCCCAAATGATAAAAGATCGCGTGTATTCCTCAAGGGATGAATCTAGAAGGAAATAGTTTCGTTCCGCTTTGTTGTGGAGTCGCCTAAACATGAATCATGATTCATGGAAAAAATAATTTAGTCTCTCAAGGTTGAGTCTCGTGGGTCACGCTGTGTCTCTTGAGGGTGCAATACGTGGTCCAACTCTTTTAGCGTTATTTAGAGTGTAACGATGGTCAGTTTCCTTTTCCTGTAACTCTCATTACGACAGAGGCAGACTTTCATGGAATTAGCCTTGGCTGCTTTGGCGAGGAGAAGGTTTACGTTTTTCATTTATTCTTCCTTATGCTTCCTAATTTATTCAATCTCTGGTTTCCTGCCCCTTTCCCGATACCAAATTTTCATTTCGTTAAGGAATGGAATGGTTTCGACTAAAACATATGAGTAGCGGCTTGAGAGATTAAAATTTTTTCAAAAGGGGTGCTTATTCTAGTCCCAATCAAGTAAAATGGCTGGTTGTTAATAGATTTAACTCCTTTGGTGTTGGAAATTGAAATATTTTTGCTCAAGCTTGCTAATTTTTTTTTGCGCTTGACTCAGAAGTTTTCCATACCATGGGCCGTCTCAAACGTCGTAAATAGTTAAATATGGACTTTCCAAGGGAGATCAAAGCAAAATGTAAATTGGAAAAAGGAACAAGACACGAAAAGTAAAATGGAATAAGGCGCGTTACAGAACGTCGAAAGATGAGCTGTACCTCTTCGAATTCGGTGAATGCCCTCCCTTTGTTAGCTTTTGAGGATATACTAATTTGTTTACAGAGTGAACGTTTCAACTGGCAGTGACGCATAAATATTTTGACGGAATCAATTTACGAGTTTTATTTTACTGGTTTTAGCTGTTGAAAATGATTTGGCAAATTTAAAATCCATTTTTTCATCTAATTTTTTTAATTAGTGATTTTTCATAAATTAGTCTGAAACATATTAAGAGATTGGCCATCACAGTAATAATGACGTTTTATTATTATTTTTTAGAACGGGACTAGGTATGCTATTCATTTAAACGTTGGCATCATTCTGAATTCAAGAATATATTCCCCAAACAAGGTCCAAGAAAGGAGGACACTAAAAAATGTTGAAGAAAGTGGTCACTAAAGATAATAACTTTATTAGCATAGTTTTAACATTAAATTTGTAGCCATTTGTTACAAACTTGTCTTTAGAGAGCAGCATTTTTTTACTAATGTAGGTGTAGCATTTTAATGTTGCGGATGGGAATATATATTTCCTTTTCACATCAGATGGTGTAGCTAACAGGGAGTCGATAATTTATTATTATATTTTACTCGAAAATATTTCATTTCTCGCGTTTACGTCTATTATGCAATCAATTCTTTAATGCTAAAAAACGTGACGGGGTATGATATTTATTCAAGCGTTGGCATTATTCTGAATTCAAGAATATATTCCCCGACCAAGACTCCAAAAAGGAGGACACTTTATAATTTTAAAACAATTGGTCGCCAAAGACATTACCAATATTAGCGTAGATTAAAGATAAAATATGCAGCCTTTTACGGCAAACTTATCTATAGAGAGCAAAATATTTTTTACTGATAGAAGTGAACGGTTTTAATGTTGCGGGCGGGAATATAATTCTCCTTTTCACATTAGATGGTGTAGCTAGCAGGGATTCGATTATTAATAAATGCGTTTTACTCATAGATATACTAATAAACAATCATTTTCACTTAATTTATCTATTGAAGTTTTATCCTTGCTCTTAAAATGTCGCCTTTGGCCCACCTGCGCCCTGAATTGATTTTTCAAGTTTTTTAATGACACTAAACCTTAATTGGCAAGTGTTTATTGGGAATGTGTTAGTTTAATGAGTACAAGTCACCTTATTGTTTTCATTGGTATTAGCAAAGAGAAAATGATGATGGTTGCACCATCAAATTTAAGAATAAAAAAAAACTCTTGAAAATATGAGTAATTTGTTCCTCTCCTATTTTTTGCTCAATTCCAACCGGTTCCAAACCATCCGATTTTTAAGTGACCGACGTCACTCGCCATTCATTCCTTTGGATGTGGTTGAATCGGTTTGATGTGAACAGAAAACGGTGCAGTATTACCGAGTTGAATTAATTGAAATAGGGTGGTTTCCTATTATTTTTTATTGCCTAAATCGAAAGATTATTACTCCTGGAGTACGTATTTCACGCTTTAAGGTTTTTCAATGACGATATCTATTTTTCGCGATTAAATGAAAAGTGAAAAATTTCAAGCTGGCGAAAACGCGAGGGGTAAGTATGAATGCCGGGAAAAACTCCGCGTGACGTCGTTCTGGTTCCCGCTGCCTCAAGTGAGGTGACCTTGGGGCGAGGCTCTGAGCGCTGATACGACGCAGAATACTAGCAGGTAGCTGAGTACCATGATAGCTGGTAGCGCTTGGCTTAAATAAGGATTATTAATACCTTATCAAACGAAGAAAACTTTCCGACCTTAGCCAGTTTTAATAGGCGATTATTAAGATATGTTTCCCTGAGCTCTGCGCCTCATGCATGCATTGGTAACCTCAGACGATGTAAAACTCCTATCTACTCGTATAGAAACTAGGCCCCTGTGACGTCACGTAGAGTGGCATCGCATGGGCGTCAATCAGGCCTTTTTCAAATGAGGATAAAATTGTCCCTTGCCATTCGTCTAAACCGGTATTTCTAAAACCAAATAATTTGTATATTATGAATACACTAATGGTGGGTAACGAATCGCAATCTAAGCCTTCCGTTTTCTCTGATGAAGGAAACTACCCTATTTTATCACAATACAATTGTATTGAATCCCGACCGTATTCATACCATCCAATTTTTAAGTGACCGAAGTCACTCGCTATACATTCCCTTAGATGTGGTGGAATCGGTTTGATGTGAACAGGAAACGGTGCAGTATTACCGAGTTGAATTAATTGAAATTGTATCACAATCCCCAAGGTTACCGCCGAATTTCCTTCGATTAGGAGTGTGAGTTTAACTGTGTCAAGGAAGTGAAGATTGTTATGTCTTATTCATGTTGAACGAGCTCACGAAAAGCACACCCGCCGCTGAACGGGCGGAGAAACTTTGACGTTGGTCAGTGTTCGTCCTGGGTCAAGGTCGCTTTCTCTCGCGCGCACTCCCCTTACCAGCGGAGGATATCGTAAGAAAAAAAAAAACGAAAAAGAAATCTCGCTTCCGTAACTATTAGGTTCATGCGGACGAGTAGTTATTAGTGTAATTAAAAGGGATGGCAAGTGAAACGAAACGAAAATGTTTCGTTTTGACCGGAGGGAAACGAAAATGCGAGGCCAAGGTTTAGTTTCGTTACCGCACGAAATTAAAATCACCAAAGAAATACACAGTAGAATAGCGCAGGCGAAGAGGGCTTTCTACAAAAAGAAGAATCTTCTTACAGCTGAAAATACCAGCATAGAAGTAAGGAAACAATTCATCAGATGCTACGTATGGAGTATGTTTCTCTATGGAAGCGAGGCTTGGACGTTGACAGCAGCAGAGAAGTCAAGAGTGGAAGCATTCGAAATGTGGTGCTACCGAAGAATGATGAAGATAAAATGGATTGACCGTGTGTGTAACCAGGAAGTACTAAGGAGAGTAGGAGAAAAGAGAAGCCTCCTAAAAACATTAAGCAGAAGAAGGGACAACTTAGTTGGCCACATTTTGAGGCACGATGGTCTGGTGAAGACAATCGTTGAAGGACAAGTGGAAGGGAAAAAGGGCAAGGGACGGCCCCGAATGAGTTATATAGGACAGGTTATAAAGGATGTAAAAGAGAATAAATATGTAGCTATGACGAGATTAGCGGATAGGAGAGAGAAATGGAGAGCTGCGTCAAACCAATCTTAGGATTGTTGACTAATGATGATGATGAAGGAGTTTAGTTTCGACTCGAGACGAAACTTTACTCCCGGGAACGAAACTAAATTAATAGAAACTCCGCTGTTCATAGTAGTTAAGTTTCGATTCCAGAAGTTGAGTGAAGGGAATAGTTTCGACTCATTACGTTTGACGTAAGTGTACAGAGGTTAAAACATCGAGCTTAAACCTAGAATGTCCAGTTTGAGTGCACCGTTTTCTTGTTTGTGGTAAAAATATGAGTTCCCCATGCATCTAATGGCTGTAGGCTTAACCTCTACTTGATTCTGTCGTACTACGTACTCGTCGTGTGGGTCGAACTGTTCGAAGGTGAAGCACGTGGTCCCTCCGGTGCGAAACATTATCTGTGTTTCGTTTCGTCCCAGAGTTTAAGTTTGATTTCGACCCGAAGTAGTTTTGACTCCAATTTCGTTCCGACCCTGAGTTTAGCTGCCTGGGTTTAAATCCATTTCATTTCGTTTCAACATTTCGCTCCCGGGAACGAAACTTGAAATTTTACTGGCTTTGAATTTCGCTTAGTTTCTATTGCTATCCCTGGTTATTACCCCGCTGGTTCCGGTAAGATATTATCGGGAACTACGGGTTTTTTCCTCGTAAACAAACTTTATTCCTAATTGCCAGTCTTTCCAAAAGGTACTCAAATTTCTGAACCATGGTATTCTGAAGCACCGGTCGCGATTGTAGTAGGGTGAAGGGCCCTTTTGCCAAGCGGGAGGTCATGAGTTTGGATCCCGACTGGGTACATTGTCATCCCCAGTAATCGGAGTGTGTCATCGTTAATGTTTTAAACTGCTTGCCTTTTCCTTTTAACAATTTTTACGAAATTCCTTAACTATAGTATTCTGAAGCTCTGGTGTCGGTGGGGTGGCTGTAGCTGGATGTAAAGCGGGAGATCATGGGTTCGAATCCCGGCTGGGCATATTGCCATACCCAGTGATGTGAGGGTATGATTGTTTATCTTTTAACCGCAATAAAAGAGGTGCACAATTTATTTTTTCCGGTATTGATACAGTTTATTGGTACAGATAAACAACTTTTAATTAAATTTATACTTGCTGAGTGAGTTGATTCAATAGTAAATAATAAGTGGAAAAATATTTTTAGGCCTCGAATTGAGCCGAGAACTCTTGGTGAAAAATTATCAGCCTCACGAGTTTTAACATTTACTTTACTGCCTCGAACTTTTACATTTGATTCCTGGTACAATGAAATGGGATGATGATATCATCTTAATGAAATATTGTGGTTGCTATGGAATGTTATAATGTTGAATTACAGGAAAGTGATAGATAACGTTTAAAAAATATTGAACTCAACACATTTGAATGACGATTATCGAATATCGTGTAAATTTAACCGGATGATGCTATAATTTTTGTAATTATTCTTTGAGGAATATTGGGAGAGTTGGTATTATATGTGAATACCCATTAGTGTCAGAAATAATAACTTAGTTGCATGCAAAGCTTTCGCTATCTTTAAAGTTTTGCGTTCCTCAAGGTCTTACTCGGATTGAAGCTATTAAAGTGAGTTAGTATAGGTTATTTTGTTGCAATGTGGCAGAGAATAGCCCTCAGATCACTGGTTTGCCGTCCAGGGAGGTGAAATTAGCTGGCCATTTGCCTAGTTGCTAGTGCTTGCGAAAGCATGGTCACTATCAGCGAGTTGAGCGATCTCTCAAGGTCAAATTTGTGAGATCATGTTACAAATGTTGAAAATGAGGGTTAAATATCCATCATTACGGTAATCATATTCACCAAGAAGCGGTCTCTTCGTCCTTCGACAAATCGCTCGTGTCGTTTGCATGGATCGTTGCGCTTATTGGGCGAAAAATGTGGTCATTTGAAGTAACTTCTTCAACCTTGAGTCAATTTTATGTCACAGGGAAACCCTTGCCGGCTTCTGCATCGCTGACTAGGATATTAATGACCGTTGTCATGTTTTGTTGACTTTTGCGGTCATATTGAGATCTTTATCGAGTCCCTGCCGGCAATTGAATTTAGCTTGCGGTCTGCTGCCCTCTTGCTGCGGCATTCCAGTTCGGGTCTCTGTGGCCGACCAGCACCTAGAAATATAAATTTTTTAGATTTTCTAGTGGAGAGTGGCAATAATGAAATGATTCACCGTGGTGCCACCCTTTAAAACCGTGAAAAATTACCGCTTATCTTCCAAACGACCGCTGCGGTCGGATCAGGAGGATACATGATACATACCCAATAGAGAGTATTATTAGATCGCGCATCCACGGGGGGGGGGGGGGTGAAATGGCTGGGCGGATGTGCGGGGGGGGGGGGAAGGTGATAGTATGATTCAATTAGATCAGAATGGTAAAATGATGATTCCAGCAGATTCAGTTGGGTCTGCCATAAAATAGCTTGCTCTATCGATAAGAGGGGCCCCAGTTCCGTAGAAGTGTTAAGGAATGAGTCTTAGGGATAAGTTACTTTTAATGAATGTGTCTGCTGCGGACTCACGAGCGAGGAATGTGAGACTTAAGATAAAAGTGGGTGGTGAAAAACTTGAGCAGGTTGAGCAGTTCAACTATTTAGGCAGTATGTTAGAGGGAAACGCATACAGTAGTAAGGACATTAGGAAGAGAATTGCATTAGCAAAGGAGGCGTTCATGAACAGGAAGGAGCTTCTGAGAGGATTGTTATGTAAGAGTTTAAAGAAAAGGTTAGTGAAGAGTTTGATGTGGAGTGTAGTGCTCTACGGTGCGGAAACGTGAACATTGAGGAAAGACAACGAGAGAAGATGGAGGCATTCGAGATGTGGGTATGGAGAAGAATGGAGAGGGTGAAGTGGACGGAGATGAAAAGGAACAATGAAGTGGTGGATGTGGTTGCCGAGGAGAGGCAGCTTTTAGATGAGATACGGAGGAGACAGAATGTATGGATGGAGTGAATACTTAGCGGGGAGGGGATGTTGAAAATGGTGTTAGAGGCTAGAATGTTAGGGAAACGAGGGAGGAAAAGGAAAAGAATAGGATTTTTAGATAGATTGAAAGGGAGTAGGCCTTACAGTGAATTGAAGAAGGTAGCGCTGGAAGGAAAGGGAGGATCACTTCTTTAGTACTCCATGGAAACCTACCTTAATCGGTTAAATACTTTAATAATCTGGTGTGGACGCGAGCGACGGGACGCGTTATTCTTCGCGTGAACTGTTCTCATCATAGCGAACCTACGCGTAGGAGGGTCCCGCGATCTATCTGCCGCTGAGATTAGACAGTAAAACAAATGAAACGTGAAAACCGTGAATACTTCCACAGTAGTGGTGTTGTAATTGTCTTTTGTGGATTATCTACCCCAAATGAGTATAATTCTTTCATTTCTTCCGAGAGTCCAATACTGTCATCCACTCAGTGGCGGATACAGATGGGGGGCGAAGGGGGCGCGCCCTCCCCCCCCCTTGCGGGTCCGCCCGTATTGCCGAATATTGCATAACCACATTGTACCTTTTTTACATCATAAGATGGCATCGTATGTTACATGTGTATAATCACTTTAAATAAAATTTTCTTATACTCTGCCTGTGACTCGATCATTTTTTATTACGGTAAAAGTAAAGGCTACTCAAGATATATTTTGCGTCTCTCCCCTTGAGTTTTTTCTGTATCCGCCACTGCATCCACTCGTCAATTTGCAGTAGGGAAAAGGTGTGTTATTTGTCACGTAGAGATTTCCATCTGTCCGACACACATTTCACTACAAAACACAGTGATGTTACTATTCAAGCTTCATCATTCATGACCTTTGAGAATCATCAGAAATTAAAGTTCTCCTTACCCTCCATTCCAACAGATACTCCTATCTTCCTTCAGGCTTTATCCCCGAGATTTATATCCGGTATCCGTAGTCTCTAAAATTGTATACGCAAGTATATTTCTCTCTAATTTTGGCTGTTATAAATTTATCAACATAGACAAGGTCACGCAAGTAGCCATGTTGGCGAGTTTCACACGTTTTGCGCGTCGAAAGTTGAGAAAATTTCAATACTTCGGGCGACGCGTCTCTGGCGAACTCACACGAAGGATTCCAGGGTTCGGATTGGCTGCAGATCGCGTTTTCGCGTCTCTGCGCCTGAAACGCGTCCATGAAAACGTACCTAGAAGGATTTGCGCCTCTTGAAGGCTGCTGAGGCCACCGTCTTTGATGCTCAGTGTCAGTTAGGAAAGGCACCCTTAACATTTTCCGTGCCATAGACGTAATACTACGTCCTGCTAATCTTTCTGAGGATTTCCATGGACGTAATATTACGTCTTTCCATTTAATTGGCTTTGTATGCGTGAAGCCGTAATATTTCGCCCGTGGTACTTTTCCAGTTTACTGCTTAGGGGTTCTGTTTTTTCAAAAACCAACTGCTCGATGGAAAAAGAGTTCACTTCATGTCTTGAAGACGAAAAGTCCTCTGTAGCTACCGGTATCCTCATCTTAGGCCACTTAGTGTGAAAATTCTTCGGGCCAATGGACCGTTCGTTGAGGGTGCATTGACCCTTTTTTGTCACCCAGGATTTATAATGCTTTGCTTGGAACGATGCTTTTTTATGATTTCAAAGCTTTAAATTGTTCAAATTGAGCGTATAAAAAAAATTATTATGCATGTTTTGGCAATACATCATGTGTTGCAACTTTTTTATTTTTCAAAAACTGTAGGTTTTCATTGTTAAATTATAAATTTAAACATTAGCAATAAATGTTATTCAACTCATTCATAAAGAAGAGCAAAGTCCATTTTTATTGAAATGCACATCGACATAAATATATTTTTGATGCCAATGTTTAAAAAAATGTACGGATATAGTAAAAATGGCTGGATTTTTCAGTAGGGCTTTAAATTTAGCAGCCGGCACTCAAAGTGTTAAGTCCGTATGACACTATCCAATTTATTGGCCGATAAATCGGCGCGCAATATTTTTTAAAGTATTGGGCGTTACGAACCGTACGACACGTATCAATATTTACACCAATATTGGCCGAAATGGTGTTCTACCGTCCCGCTAGAGAACGCCATCGCTTTTCGATGATTTTACTTACAATTAGTATAAGAATTCGTGTGGTTTGTATGCTTCAATCAATAGTGAAACAACTTCTTTCGTCCACATTTTAAACTTCAAGCAAATTTTCTGAACAAAACCAATGTTTTACAGCCAAACCGGATTTTTTCCAAAGAGCTTCTTGTTTTGGCCACTAGGAGTCAACAAAACTGACTTCTGATTGGAGATTGGCCGCGATAAAATAGAACCTGTTCTAAATTCCAAATTAGGCGAGATATTGTGTCCAACATTGTGAAAGGAAATTGGCGTGTGTCAGTTGGACCACATTCCAAAATCCAATGGATTGGCCAATGAATTTGGAAGTGTCATACGCTCTTTAGCGTCAGACGGAAAAATGATCGTATTATTCTGGGTTGGTAACGAGAAATACGGAATGGGAGCAAATTTTGGATGGACTTGGTACATCTCTAAATTTTCTGCCCGACTACCTACATCTAGTACATTCATGACTCTGAGGTAGCACCTTAGCCCTAAGGATAAAATCCTTTTACTCACGAGTTCATTCGTTCAGTTACTCATAAAGTATTCTAAAGCATAATGTTACCGAGGTGTTATCAGAGCTACTTCAAAAGTATTTTGCAAATGTATTTTTATTTTATAATGGGAAAATACCAAAAATCCGTATTTGAAATGCATAAGTACAAGATAGTTTGAGGTCTTGCATTTGAAATGTCAAATACAAATTACTAACGTATTTCAAATACGCATTTTAAAATACTTGTATTTTAAATATGTACTACCCAGCCCTTTTTTAGGTGCATATCTGACCGTTTACTGAATTTAAATTAAATATTTTGTGAATTTTCGTTTAATACGGTGCTCTTACTGCTTTAAGTTTATCCAGAAATTGAAGGGGATAATCCGAGCGTTATACGAGTTTTCGAGAGTGCGATGCCGCTTCATTGTCATGGAAAGACTAATATTATTATTTTCACGCGATTAATTTCACATAAAACGAAGCTTAAATGTTTAATAAACTTACATATATCATGAAAAGGCACATTGTGCGTAATGAATCATGGAAATGGTAGCATAGGAATTTAATATATGCAAATGTCGTCGCTATCTTTGTGCAAGAGATGAAGTAAAGTTCTTTAGTCATAATTCCACCACTTTATATCGGTAATATTCTAGTTTAAGCAATTCTCCGCTGTTAATTTCCGCCAAGTATGATGACTACTGGCAGAGTATCCCTCAGCGAGAAAGAGAAAACAATGCTTTCTTTTAACAGGTACTTTGCTATACGTGGAATGAACATCGTGAGCGGTGCTTAAGTGGTTTACATGCCGCATAATGATTTGAAAAAACTCAGGTAATTTTATGCGATGCCATTTACTCAATGAATTGAATACCGTGTGTTTACGGACATGATGTGGGCCGAATAAGCGGCCGTGTTCAATTCACTCTGCATCCGGTTTCACTTTCCTGGACATTAGTCTTCCCTTCACTGAGGTCAAACATTGCCACGTAAGTGTTGAGTTCCTCGGCCTCGAGAAGCTTCTACGACGGAGGTGTATACCCCGGAGTTTGATGGCGTCACGAAGGGATGATTGGCGTTGAATGACGGTATATACTTACGGCATCGCCCTCAATGGAACGGGGGAAATCCCCGCGGCGCTAAGTTAATGGCCAGCAGTTCGGGCAGATATTTCGAGCAGGAGATGATCAGTAGATGAGTCCAGCGATCGGTTCGCCAGCGTACAGTGCTGTTTGGCCCTGATTACCAGGTTCGCTGTTTTAAGCGGACGTGGTTATCGGCTGCGAGAATATTTAATGTTTTTTTTTATGTGCTGCTTGATTGTTTCTGAAGAATATCGACAGGAATATTTCAAACGAGGATCCTCAAGTCGGCGTCTAAATGTGTTGTCAACCACCGCGCATTTAAATGGATTACCAGAAGTCGCCAAACGCGTCGCTGACGTACAAAGTGATCGGAGTTTCAGGGGGAAATAAGGCATAATTAGAGGCATCAACAGAAATTTATAAACATTAAGATGAGATCTATCTGTGTATAACTTTTCAATGCTATTATTTGCAGTTACAAGAATTGTACTGCAAAATATTGGAAAAAAGTGGATCGCATTGCACTCATCACCGAGCAACGGACATTTTAAAAAACCGATTAAAATGCGACTGAAGTGGCAACAGAAATCAGCCTTCTCTGGGATAGAATTGGACCTCCTCAATTCAGTCCCCTTGGCTCTGACTACCAGACTCGCTGTTCTAAGCGGTCGTTGTTATCAGCAGCGAGAATATTTTATGCTTTCTTTGCTGTGCTACTTGATTGTTTCAGAAAAGTATAGATGTAAGTTGATGACGAAAAAGAAGCACAAAGTTTTTGTCTCATATGTGCAACAAACATGGCATGATTTAATCGATATTCTAGAATAATTTGCTCAAAATATTCATAAACAAATTTGCATGCCTGTTTTAGATGTGTCTTTGGCGGAAAAATTTTCACGGTATAAAGTTTCCTTCATTTTTTCAAAGCGTAAAAAATAATGTTGCTAGACAATGGCGTCAGAAGGAACTACACGTGTTAAGAAACTCCACCTGGCTTCCGCAACATGGCACGGCATGATTGACAAATGAAATGCGCAGTACATCCCTAACATGAGACGTTCGGTCGCGGCGCGAGATTAAAAATACGAAAAATAGATCTCTTTTCTCAAAATTACCCCACCAGTCACATATTTTTCTATGGCAAAGATAATTGCATTCGAAATCGATACTTCCACTGTACAAACGCTCAACAATCGCCCACCGAATCAAATTCGCACATCTAGTACTAATAGGGCCACTAGATGAGCGGATTTGATTCGGTGGGCGATTGTTGAGTACTTTTACAGTGAGAGTATCGAAATGTGGTGGTACCGAAGAATGATGAAGGCAAAATGGATTGGCAAAATCAGTAACGAGAAAGTGCTGAGAACAGTGGAAGAAAAGATAAGTCTTCTGAAAATATAAAGGAGAACACGAGATATCTTACTTGTCAACACTATGAGGCATGATGGCCAAATGAAAACAATTGTAGAAGGACAGGTGGAAGGGAAGAAGGGCACGGGACGGCCCCGAATGAGTTACATTGGACAGGTTATAAAGGATGTAAAGGAGAAGAAATACGTCGCTATGAAAAGGCTAGCAGAAAGGAGAGAGGAATGGAGAACTGCGTCAAAGCAATCTTGGTTGACTAGTGATGCATGAAAAGTTACAATCAATCCTATTACCTAATAATTTATCATTAACTTTTCAAAATGGTACACTGTTAACGAGGATAAAGTGAATTTTCAGCATTCATTACCAAAGGCTATGGAATAATTTACTTTTAATTATACTTTTGATTATTTTTCTAAAAATTTTAGGTTTAATCTGCAGAATACTTGTGTTTAAAATGGCTACTGCCACATTGAGTGGATTAATTTACTGCACTGCTCTACATCTTTATTGCTCTTCTAACAAGGGACACCTCTGACCTCGAGCGCTATGAACCGCACAAAACCGCGCTCGGAACAACGAGCAGTCGTAAACAAAACGCTGCTGTACGTCATTTGCATGTAAAAAGTAGCATTCTACCTCAAGTAACATTTTAATAGGGAGGCACAAAGTAGCAAGATATGAATACCATAGGAAGGAAATTATATCTAATTACATGCGTAGGATTAATTCTCTTCATGATATCACTCCATTGTACAGTTTACTCAGTGCCTCGCTTGCGAACACTCCTAAAGACAAAGACGCACTGCAGCTTGTAACAATCTCTCTGAGACGATGGGAGGAAAAAAAATGGAGTCGAACAGCATTAACAAATTAACATATTAACGAACACATTAACATTTTAGAAAAGTCACATGACCGATTTTGGCCTCGTCATTGCGTTATCATACAGCCATATCGAGCGATTTGCTAATGATTTAGGTTCGTTTATGAGAATTCAAAAATGTACTTTCCTCATATGCCATTTAAAAATAGTTTTGCGATCAGATAAGGCATGTATGGAGTTTGAGAAGCAAACTTAGGGTACGCAGGATGTGGATAATTCAATTATAGTTTTTATTTAATACATTTTATATATTTTTAGCCGAACATAGTGCCATTTTCATGTAATAACGTAATTTGACTTTTAATATGAGCGATAATTTGTAATTAACTCAGAAAGTAGTCCATCGAAAAGTATGAATTTTTTATTATGATTATCATTTCTTCAAGGTAAAAGGAAAATTATATCGATTTTTATCAAAACTACAAGCGTTTTATTTTTATTCAAGCATATATAAAAATTTTAAATAAGCTCAGATAAGTATCGAGATAATATTTGGTGTTAAAACCATAAATTTTGAAATGCAATTTCATGCATACGCATCGCAAAGGCCGACTTTATTGGCCGTCATTCGTGAAGTTATATGATAAAATCATGGTTTGGAACTACGGTTTAATACTTTCGTTTCCCGAGATAATCTCCTACATGCTCCCGAGGGTACTCATTGTTGAAGGGGTGGGCCGTAACATACGTCTCTTGCCGTGTATAATCAAAGCACCGCCTTACTCGCATCCCATTCCATATGTCCTACGCGTCTCCGGCTTGCGAGTTGCGCAACAGATCGGGGTTTGGTCAAGGGGGCGGGAGGGCGGGACTCGAGGAATCAGTCTTCTGGGAATCCCCGGACGTTCAACGCCTTGGGGGCGCCCGCGAAGACGCAGGGGGCAGGGCGCTCTTTTTCGAGGCGAAGAAGTCCTTGAGAAGGTCAAGAAAGGCTCCCCCGAGAGGACCAGCAACATCCGAGCGACGCCTGTTTAGAGGCTGTAGTGCGGAGATTTAGGCTGACATGAGCGTTATTGACTTCGCCAGATTTGGAATGACACATTGGCCACGAGACATTGATGAAGTAGGTTTTAGCGATGTTGATTGGCGTTCCTGTTTTCCAAAACCAGTTCCGAGTTTGGAGGAGGTTATTGGGTAGGCTGGCACACGAATACGAAAGTGAAACTAAACTGTTGGACCTCGTGAAATTTGCTGCCGCTTAGACTACAGTTTTGTGAGAAGCCGCTTTATCGTTATTTTTGGTTTTGTAGTTTTGTTTTCATAGAGGCCTTGAAGTATGATGATAGATGAAAAAAACTAATTGCGGTCATGGAAAAGGTTCTGGTCCCATTGCTTGCTGTGTGATGGCATTCCAATGTGATATTTTTCATGGTCGATGTATTTTTAAATGCATTTTTTTTCGTCTTGTGAGCTCATGTATTGATCCATAAGCATCGGTCAGAAATGCTCCGTAAAGCAGCTCTGCAATTTACTCTCTTGTTAGCTTATCTTTTTATATCTAAGTATTTCTTCGGTTTTAAGTAATCCATGAAACTATTTCGAGGCATTCCTTTAACTCTCTACCCGTGAACTAATCATCATTTCATGATTGTTTTCATAAGATCATTGCGTCTCCACAAGATCATGGAACCGATTACTTTTTATGTTCTTCTTATTTGTGTTCTAAGGATAATTCCCTTTTCAGGACTTCCTCGTTACTCAAGTGGTATACCCTGTTGATTTCCATAATTTGTCTGAGAACTCGCTCTTCAAATGCTTCCATTCTCGACATCTCTAGTGCTGTCATCATCTATATCCCAAAATTATAAAGACATATATAACAAACAAAAAAAGGGATTTTAAAAAGGAAGTTTATTTGTACTGAAAAGCCCCTTCGGCCTTCACAAAATAAAATAGCATGAGATTTAAGGTGCAATAGTTCTTGGTATTTTTAGTTATCATTTTAGTGCGCCATCGAAGATTACCATCTTTGATCTCTGGATGCAGTAAATAACATTTTCATTTTTCTCGTCCGAATGAAGTGATGCAGTATTTATATTAGGTTGAATTTTCATCAGTGATATAACATGAGGTAGAGGTATTACTGAATCATTACAAGTGAACAACTATCTTATTTGTCTGTGGCCAACTGCAGGGTAATTATCGTATGAATTCCAAATTCCCTCCATTCGATTTTAATTTATTTACTAGCAATTTAAAACTGAATGTTGATGCCATCTAACCACATTTGTAATACGTTGCATTTGCCTGATTATTTTTTTATTTGAATTGGATGGATGAGGCAGATACTTTGTGGAGATCCATTATGAGATATGAAGTGAAACACTTTGCACTTTCCACATAAAATTTATTAAACTACAGTCGACACTCTTTATTAGTCTTGATGATGCTGCAGTGCAGTGAAACATGACGACTGTAGTTTAATAAATTTTATGTGGAAAGTGCAAAGTGTTTCACTTCATATCTCATTTTTTAATTTATTTTTTAAAAGTCTTCTGTATATCTTGGACAAATAAAATTTTGTTCCCATTGGATGCTTCATTATCTTGTACCTTGGCCCCAAGACAGTTCTTTTGTTAAGTCTTAAGGGATGGGAAAGTATTATTGCGAGGTTTATGTACTTTAGCATTTTTATGATTCTAAATCATCAGGTAAATGTTTGTTTCAGGGGCCACCTTGTGATGACGAAACCATTGACTTAACTTTACGATGCGAGCGTTCCTACGGTGCCAGGATGCGTCAGACACTCGATAATCCAAAGATGGCTCTGGATTCATAGATTTACGTATGTTGCGACACATGAAGCAGTTATACCATTTATCGGGATTTTATACCATCGGAATACAAATAAAAATGGCATGGATAAGCAATTACGGGATGAACGAACCAAGTATAGCACAAGCCATTTTTGGAAGAAAAAAGTAGGTCATCCAGTTCAACGAATCTCGTCATGCTCATTAGAACGCGTACGCAATATAAACGGTAATTTACGGAAGGAATTGGTTTTCTTTAGTTGATCTTAATATAATAGAAGATGATAAACAAAGAGTAAAGGTAAGCCGTGAATTGCAGGGAATTCTTTTACGTGTTTTTCTCCTCAATGTTATAAAGTTGGTGAATACAAATGTTTTCTCCCCATAGTCAGTATTTTAGCATCATTGTTCCTTCTTCCTGCTAAGATATCCTCCTAGTATTTAAAAAATAAAATTCGAAGATTCAAGCGTAATGTAGTGGAATGCTGAAATTAATACTTACTCATTTCCACAAATGTAATAACGAAGATAATTATTTAACATTGAAAGTATTAATTTTAATATATTCTTTTCTTGGTGTACCTCCTCCAGCAAGACCCCCTACCACTCCTTTCATTAAGGTTGTCATCCACTCGAAGAGACATAGAGGGTATCATAGGATCATTGTTTTCTCATCATCATTATTATCAAAAAAATTCATGTCGAACTCCCCGCTAACATTCTGTGGCATGTATCCCTTTTGCGTTGCATTTTCCGCAATCCCCATTAGTAAGTCCGAGCGGAAAGCATCTGTTTGAGAAAGACCGAGAAAAATTTGACGGGGGAATGAAATTGGTTGTGCTGTACGCTTGATTAGGGATTCTCTATGATCCCCTAGTGCGTACGTTGTTAATCGTAATGATTCGTATGACCTCGATTCTTTCTTGTTTATTTATTTTTTCGAAAGCAAATCAAAGGGGAAGAAAAATGGATGTTAGACAGACGACTTCTCTTCGGGGAGATAAGGTCCTCTGATGGGGGTTACTGCTAAGGAATTTGCAACCTTCACAGTGATTCAAGGACATCTGTGATATTCGGGTTACATAAGATTCAGGATACGTGCTGGAGCCGGCTGCGGCGTGGGAGGGTTTGGCGGATAGTAGGGGGTCCATCCTCCGAGAAATCCGACGGTGCGGGGCGGCGTCAATCGATTTCGTTTGCTGCTCTTCGGGCCGCGCGGCGTGAGGATTCGGACCTCTCCCGTTCCCCCATAATGCACCGCGCCATCTCGCGGTGACATCCCGGGCAGCGGCGGTCCAAGTCCATTGGGGACACATGCATTCCAGTGAGATGTGCGTGTGACGTCATTCTCTTTTTTTTTACGTGTTCAAGGTCGTAGCTTGAGAAAAAATTGGGGTGGCTCTTTCGAAGCAGGGCTTTTTCAGGGGGAATGAGTTGGAGGAGATTTATAATAATAATACATTTATTTATTGTTCTAGGAAGTCCTTTGGGACATAGTATCAATTTATAAGGTGTGTATTGACAATAGACATAACGATGGATAATTTCTTACAAAATGCATCTCAAATTCGGCCGGTTTGGTATCTTAAACAAAGTGTAATAACATTAAAAAAAATAAAATACAAGAAAAGAACAACTCTTTCCTAGCAAGTAAATGCTTCTTTTTCAGTTTTATGAACTTTTGGTTTTTAATTTCACTGTAAAAGTAAAAAAAAATAATCGTTTTTTTGTTCTCCTGAAAAGTTGCTATTTTTGAGGTACGTGTTGTTAGAACTTAGCCATTGATAAGGGTAACTACATTGTCATTTTAAAATATGAAAAAAAACTGAATTGCCTCTTCTAATGAACATTAAACACAAAAATGGATATTAAAAATATCAATAAACAAATAACAGCCCGGTTAAATGAGCTCAAAAAATAGTAGTGTCCTTACATAAATTCCCAACAAGCTGAAAATTTACGGAAACGTTAGTAATACCACTCTTATGAAATCCTGAAAACTCCCCATCGATCCCGTGTGCAAAAATTTTTATTCAAGGCCAAAGGTCATAAAAAAGGTTTTCTGCATATTTTGGCCAAACGGTTAGTTTACGATAAAAATTGCTCAGACAAAAATTGTAGATCAGGTAATTTTCTAAAAAAATTGCAAGCATACTTTTTTCTCTAAGATTGACCTCTTCTGAGAAAAAGCCATTCGAAAGTTGGCTGGAGCTTTAACTCAGTCAGTTGTTACTTAACAAAACTCAGTGACTCAGTCACAGCAGAAAAACTTGGTAACGACGTAATAAAAGTAACAACATTGTCAATCAACAATGTGAAAATAGAACTGCATTACTTCTTCTAGCACAGCAATTAAAACGAATCATATAAATATGCTTCTACGAAAATGCTTATTCATATGGATATGCTTAGGACTGTATCTTCCAAACATTTTCAAACAGCCGTTCAAGCTGAACTTGTATTATGTCTATCAAGAGCAAGTCACGATACCCTAGACGTTACTTAACATTGAGGTCGTATTACAATATGGTTGGAATCTTCTTCGAATGCTGGATGTGACGATTTAATTTTAATTTGCGGGGTAGTGTCAGGATAGTGGATATAAGTTACTATTTGTACTGATTGAAACTGAGATTATTCAAAGGCTGTGAAAAGCTAACGTGCTCATAGCTGATCGAAAGCTGTTTGGTCCTAACTGAATGAAGTATTTAGCTAGTGCCCCATCAAATATGACTTTAATTGCACGGCAAGTTAAATTGTTCTGAACGGGGCTAGAAACGGCATGAAATAAATAATTAATAAGTATGAAAAACTTAGCTAATTGAATTTAAGGAGTAACTGCGCCAAACCAATCCTAGATTTTTTAACAATGGCAGTGATCATATGGTTGACTCTACAATGTTCTTATGCTTTATATTCATGGTTTTTTCTCTGTTCTATGAAAAAGTTAATATCACAATCAGAATAACAATGTGAAGATCAATAATGCTGATCACAACACTCTCCATCAGCTTTACCTTTTATCTGTACTTATGACTATTTATAACCAATCCCGTATACCAAGGATAGAACCTACTAATTCCTGATATTAGATGTTTGTTTTGGTTAGATTTGAGGTGAATAGATTAAGTCTGTCAAACGCTAATATTCCTCGTTTTTCATTCTATTCCATTGCTTCGGTAACTCTCATTCTTTACTTAAAAGTTTTGCTGGCGTGAATATACATACTTTGATTCCCCCAGCCTATTAACTTCTTTTTTCCAATGACAGACAGGTTATAAATTCCTACGGCTTTAAGGTGTGGTTAATTTATCATGCCATGTGTCCGTCTCCTGACAGCGTCATAAATTCCAATCACTTCATTTGTCTTTCAAATTTTTTTCCGATTCCACACTGCCAGCCGTCTCAAATCAACCAATGGAACGAATCCTCGAGTTATACGCAAGGATATTTCCTGCAACGATCTGTGGCTGAATATACAAATATTTCGCTATTCTCGTCTGTGTGGCCCAAGCTTCACTGGCGGGGGGAATTCACAAACACTATTGGTGCAAGATAGGCCGAAGGTTTAAGAGTCCAGCGAAAGGTGATGACCTTAACGCAATTATTGAACAGGGAATTTGGCTCTTTGGTCTCAATTGTGAAACGAAAAGATAAAATCCAAATGCCGTAACATTTTTGGGTAATATTTTTTTTGGATGCACTATGCATTTACCATGAAAACGGTTTTTATTGGGTATCCAGCCTTTTTGACATTTAATTTAATGCTTTGGATTTTAAGGACATTAATCAACTAAGGTTGAACGATTGTATGCGATAATAATTGTCTAAACAATCTAAACTTAATTAAACGAGAGCTTTGAGCGGTTATCAACAACAAGATTGCGCAATATGACCCATTTTTAGTTAATGATTTCATACAATTATAACCACACACTCTTGTCCAACCTCAGTTATTTAATGTCAATAATAAAAACCCGGAGTATTAAATATAATGTCGAAAAGCATGGATAGACAAGAGTATAAGTTTTCATGGTGACTTATAAGTGCATCCAAAAATGTTTACGTTGCCATTGCACAGTAAATAAGGAGTAGTGACCCTATGTTGATGGGCAAAATTTGCTTATAATTGTCTCCCCCTAACTCCTCCTGAGGTATTAAAGATTCCTCCTAAAACATCCCGTATAGTGGTGGAGAGGAAAGTCAGCGAGGGGTAGTTGTGGAATTAAACAAGAAGTTTGGCAATGTTGTCTCGGAGTCTTCCGTGGCGTACAGAAATTGTGGATTTCTCTATTTTCCGGGTTATCGCCGCGTTTCTTTGTCAGAGGTGACGACAGTTTCGCCAGGATTCCACCAGGCGTCTTCAGGTCGAAGTGGTGCTTTCGGTGTTTTTGCCGCGTATATATGTATATCCGGTGTTTTTGCCGCGGTGGAATCCTGGCGAAACTGTCGTCACCTCTGACCACGAAACGCGGCGATAACCCGGAAAATGGAGAAATCCACAAGTTTGGTAATATAGTGACAGGGATGGAGCAGGTTAGCAACAGAATTTCTTTTGGTAGAAATTGAGGCACGCCCGAACAACCTTGTTGGGGTTGAAGTGCAAATGCCGACTAGCAATCTTAAGGAGGGGGTGGTGGACTGGTTAGGAGGTTTTTGGGAGGACGCTGGCCTTGAATATGGTGCGGGAATCGTCCCTGCTTCTGCTGCGCGCACTAGTTTCGCTCGAAAGTCGTTGGTTTCTCATTCATGACGAACCAATTGAAAAATATGTGACATAAGTACTAAATAGATATACTGGGAGTGTCTTCATACCTATAGAATACCAAGGAGACCAGCGAACTATCTTCCAGCAGATGTTCCGAATGACTCAAAAAACGAGTCGGGTTATTCAAGCTTTTATTGAATATTGCAATAGTATTTCATTGTATGACTAATAACTTCAGGCTTTACTTTGTGAAACCTCTCCATATTGGAAGTAAGGAAATAAAACTTTGTAATGTTCACTGTCAATAAATTATGGGCACGACCCGGGTTTCGTAACTTGGTTACATCGTCAGGTGACTGATCTTGCATGCATCATACATTTATACACAAAGTACACAAATGACTGTGAGGACATCTATTGGAAAAGAAAAGGACTGGTTGAAAGAGCGGGGGTGAGGGATAAACACGGACTGAAATAGGGAGAGGGGAATATTTCAGTCCGTGTTTATCCCTCACCCCCGCTCTCTCAACCAGTCCTTTTCCTTTCCAATAGATGTCCTCACAGTCATTTGTGTACTTTGTGTATAAATGTATGATGCATGCAAGATCAGTCACCTGACGATGTAACCAAGTTACGAAACCCGGGTCGTGCCCATAATTAAATAACAGTGAACCTTACAAAGTTTTATTTCCTTACTTCCATTATTTCATTGCACCATAAAACGTACGTTATGCACAACTAATATCCTCTTCCACCATCAAATGTGAAAAAACTTTTACAAATAATTCAAAGCAGACTTTATTATAAATTAGTGAATTTTATGTTCTTTTCATTCCCTGGGAAATATCTGGGAAATGTCTGAATTCAACTCTGGAATATTATTTTGTGCTATTGTACATGCCAGCAACGGAAGCAATGTGCCTTTTTTTTAAGTTTCTTTGTCAAAGTTCTCTTACGTTGTCGAATTCTTTTTAATACTCCCTCTGTTGCTGGGAGTATAATGTTTGTGGCGTTTCTGGAATCTGGGATTTCCTTTTATACAACCTGTTCGAGTCTCCTTGAAAAGAGTAAAATATTTCAGTTTTTTGAAAAAAAAAAATTTCGAAACCGTTCATACTTTTGTAAAAGTGCTATTAATAGTTAATTTTGGCTGTATAAACTTTCCAGATCACCAGCACGGTATTATTTAATGTAAGAAAGGTTTGTGAGCTAATATTTTCCCGGACTATTTTTTATTATGGTGTGTTTTTCACGTTTTCCGCTAAATATGTGAGTTAAAAAATTACTTAAGCTTCATAGTTGAAAATACAGACGAAACATTCTATTATAATTAACGTAAAAAAATCAGAATAATATGCAGAAAAAGTAAAAATTATATCAGGAAAACCTGGAAATCTTAGGGAATCAACAAAAATCATTACGAGTGATGATTCCACATTTTTGGCCAAATCTGTTTATCTCATTTCGATTCATAATCCACGGTGGCGACTCATTAAAATTCCTGGGCTTATTTTTACGATATTATTATGTAAGAGACATTTTGTCATATCTTAAAAGTCAAGGAATATTCAAGGAAAAGTAAAGCGCATCTGAAAAATCATATTTATTACAGTTTTCGTAGCAGAAGAAGAGGGAAATTTTCCTTTGGATATGGAATGGATTTATTTGGAGCGTTACTCTTTCTTTCAGACCCCGTCAAAGACCCCGTTCGCTGCATCTTTCCCACGTAGCATTGATGAGGTTGATCCATTTGCTGGCTATTCAGCGCGGTCTCGCCTCGACCTGGATCACTAATGCTCCATCTATGTGGTGCGGGTTCGTAATTATCCGGCCAAAATTCCTGTTGAGGTCGTCTTATTTCTTTTTTTCTCGATTTCCACGGGAATCGTAGCCGCATTTTAGTGCTCCACGTGGATGCCTCAACTTCATTCGGTATTCCTCCTAAGCTGGCGGGTAGCCCCGAGAGAGGGGTCAATGATGAAGAAATCGATGAAAGTCAGAGTGCATTTCATCTTTCTGCTTCGATGTCTCATGGACTCTGTTCGAAGTGCTCGCTATCCCTAAAGTAACGGATAAAAATCAAAGGAGGAAATTTTTTATATCCTTCTCGTTATTAAATCACAAATGATAATTTTCATTCTTGCACTGAAAGTATTTAAATAATTTCCACAAAATTTTAGGCATTGGTAAGACAAAAGTTGAAAAAATTATTTCAAATACGTATTGTGGATTTAATTATCATTAAGGAGTGCCATCTTCACAAAGAAAACTTTATCAAATACATTATTTTGTATATATATATTATATACCTATCATTTACGAGTGTGATGATTATAGACAAATCATAATATTTTTTCAGACCTTGAATCTTCTGATATGTTCTCACACATTAATTTTAGGTGTTGTTTACAGCATCGCCTTATTTTTATCAGTCCAAAATTTACCCGTTGTAATAAAGAGCATACAAAAAATTGAAGTCCTTCATATTATTTCTGGTCGAGAGTAAAATATTGCGGATTCATTATTTTTTTATAATTTTTTATTTTCCACCGATTGATATAGGTTTTGATGAATACAATATTTTTCTCCCACCTTCCAAGGGACGTGTCTTCATACACTTGTATTTACTTTGTCTCGAAATATATACTACTCCTAATTCGATCCTAAAATACTGCTTTCTTCTTTGTTATTAAGAAATATCCGTCCGTTCATTATGATTTTTATCATTCCCTTCCCTCTTTAGAGCTCTTCAAATAATTAGTCTATTTCTCTATCTATCAATCATTCCTCTCATACGATCTCAAGTATCATATGTTTCTTTTTCCAACTGGGCCACCTGACCTATTTTACGTATCCACATGGTTGGTAGTTTTTTTTTACGATACGTGGCGTTTATTGTAAGAGGACATGCAATTTTTTCCATTGTGGCATATAGTCGCAAGTAGTTGTGAAAACTCGTTGTGTCCAACAAAAAATATGATGCTTTGAGTGTGTTATTAGCCGTGTGGTTACCAGAAACCGTTAATAAGACTATAAAACTATGTGAGCTGTCGTAAAATATTTATAGTTGTTTAAAAAAAAGGTTCGGTAGCGCTTATACGGCACATGATGGAAAGAATGCAATCGTAAACTACGTAAGTTAGCAAAGAAAGTGACATAACCATTCGCAATGCTTGCGGATTTTTACTTCTTCCTATTTTCACTTAATTCAGAATTTGGGTCGCTTGTTTTTCTCCCTAAAAAATTAAGGGTGCACAATTAATATGATTGCAACTCACGTTAAATCGAGACAATACTGCCGTTTCTGTTTGGGAACGACAAGTGGAACGAAGGAAGTGTTTTCAAAATGGAAATTATGCCCTTGAGAGCTTCATGCTATTGACTTATTTTTCACATTACATATTTCGTGTTTATTCAATTAGCCATCAAGTAAAAGAGTTGTGTGATTAATAAACACATCTCAATAATTTCCAAAGTGCTGTTTACTCTTGCGTTATGCAAGGGTGAAAGGAACGTGAAATCGTACCATTTTTTCATTAAAATGTCTCCTTTTACAAATATAGCTTGTGTCTCACCGCAAATAAGTGATTTTTCATGGTATAATTGAAATGTCACAGCCAAGCGCGCTGAGAGCACAGTTAAGAGGACTCCATAATCACGTTCTCACTCTTTCGAATGGTCCGTTGAGCTTTTTATACACCCTTCGGCTTTCAAATGCACCACTCCATTGTAAAATTATATTGTCGTTTGCATCGAATTTATGCCGTTATTAAGGGACATGCTCCCTATTTCATGGCGATGACAGAATGATACCAGCTTTTAATGGTCGCAAAACCTGACGTTGCCTTTGCGTAGGTGGAATTGTGGGTAATATGTATGATGCAGAGAATAAGTAGGTATTTCCTAAGTAGTAAAAGTAAATAAAAAATTAAGATTTTCATTGTAATATAAATATAAAAGTTAGTAAGTTTCTCAAAATCAGGGCATTACTTGACTCCTCAATAGCATCCGTCAATAATTTGATCATCTTCTTATTCTGCTGCTTCAATATTTCTGTCTATAGATTTCCATGCGCTGTCATCAAAGCATCAAGATGTACTCGGTCATATGGCCTAGCTGCATTAAACTTAACTTTTTACATTCAAATCTTTAATTTTGTAAACCACCGCAATTTCTAAAATAGGTAGCTGTCTTTATCAAGGTAAGGCTAAGACTCGTGTCTGAATCCTGGTTGCTACAAATTAGGGCGTGGAATATACTAGCAAGCGCGAGTTAAATTTATTACGTATATCTTTCATCTGTGTATTTCGTTTTTGATAAGTAACTTAACGAAAGTATTAAACATATACGTTATAGAAAGTACATTTATAAAATACACCCAAACCCGTTTCGTAATATTCTCGGGTCCTTTTTATGTATTGCGACTGCTTGTTGATAAATAGCAACAGACCTAATATTAGGCACATACTGCTGAGTGGTATATTATTTACAAATGGTGAACATGTCACAGTTGTCATTGATTTGATGGAAAAAGTGGCTTATCAGTGACGCTGTCTCGTAACTTCGTCTTGACAAATAATCATGCAATTCCGGCTTCAAACTCCTCCAGTCCATATCTCTCGTTTCATTGGGGTGTAACGTCGCTGCAGTGAAGTACTTCAGCAATTTCTTTCCTTAGATTCGTTCAACAAAATCCAAGCAAACATTAGTAATCCTTTTCGACCCAACAATCATCTTCAAAAAACGAACCCAAGACAATCTCTGACAACCCAAAATACATAACTTCGATCCCCTCCAACATTAGAATGTTGTATAAATTCATAAAAAAATCATGCAGTAAATTCATAACCAAATTCTTTTTTTAGTAATTAAAATTATGTCGTCGGGCGATGCAAAGAGTTATTAAAAAGCAGGTCGATAGGATAATATTTGGAGGAGGCCTAACGTCCCATTCGACGGACTGTGTGCTGAACTCTAGTACCTGAACTACCCCTCATAATTTTCAGTATACCCGTGGACGGTCCAGCTGCCGGTGAGTATATATACCACCTCTTCAGCGGCGATGATTGTACGCAAAGTGCGTACGCGGGACAATTTGACAATAGAAGTGTGAGACCAGTGGACCTTTACGTAAGGGACCAGTGTAACCTTGCCAGTGTTAGTGAAGGAGAATTAGAAAGACAGGCTTCTAGTGAGCGCGTGCTAAAGCACTCTAAAATTAGGAAGACTAAACCTAACCGGCATCGGAAGCCGGCCCTCATTGGCCCAAAACATGAGAATACCAAAAATACAATTTTTTGAAGATTTATCACAATTTTATCATATTTTTGTTGCATCAGTATGCATTTTTGTTCATTTTATAAGTTTTTTTGGAGTTCTTTTTTCATTTCATCATTTTTTAAGTTTTTTTTGAACAATTGTATGCATTTTTTGTTTAAGTATTTTATTTTTCATTTTCTTTTCAAACTACAATAAACACTTTTGAAAATAATAATAATAATAAAAAAATTAATATAATATTGAATGCAAAGACAGGAAAGAATTCGATACTAGCGAATTAATATTTCTTTGGCAGTCCTCACCCTTACATCGTTATTATTCTCCGACAGTTAAACTGTTGCGTACCAATGTCACTGTGAGTTCTTCTGTCAGATTAAAACGGTCTCAGGACAGATTTTATTGGCACTCTGGCCCCAGAAGCAAACTTTTAACCTCCTTATTTCTTTTGATTCGAGATCTATGAGAAATCCACCCTTTATTTTCCTTTCGGTTCCAACTCTCCGTTCCATTTAACTCCACTCCTACACCATCTTGTTCCTCAAGAGTAATCCTCAACTCATTTTCCGCCTTTTAGTGACTTGAGCGCCGGAACGGGTCCATTGTGTCGATAAAATGGTTTGAATGCCTTTCCCTCTCTCGTTCTCACATCGTGCTCCTCACGTCTGCTTCTTCCATTCTTCTTTCTTCAGCTCAGGCGATGAGGTGTGCGAGTTCGAGACGTACAAAGGGGTTTGCTTACTACGTCATAACTTTTGTTTTCTTACATTAATTGCAAAAACTGTTAAGTGTCGACATCCATCGGTCGATATCAATTTCGATCGTAGATATTGATTGCCGAGTGGCCACCTCTCTGGGAAACCTGGAAAGTCAGGAAAAGCTACGAAATTTAAGGGGTACATAAAAACTACAATAAGGGGTACAAAATATGGAACTTATTTGTTCTAAAGGTCAAGGTATTTTTTCTCATCCTCTGACGCATGGCTATGTATATTTACGTTAACTTGCACATTAAATTACTAAAATGTCATTCAGGCGGTAATCTATAACCTCAAAAACTCATTTTTATTTTATGAATTTTCTCAATAGTGTCAGGCGGAACATGATGGATCTACTTCATGACAGTTCAGAAAGGAAACGCAATAGCAGATTCCACAATTAGATTATCCCACAAATAGATTATTTATTGATTATAATATATTTTACAGTTATTTATTTTTTTCTGAACCATCAAGAATTAATTTGATTTGGTTTTAAAGTTATTATTTGCCTTCATTTACTTTATTTAATAACATTTGTATTTTCAATAAAGATGAATATTCTGTGAAATTCATATCATAAAAGAGCTTGCAATATTAAGAAAATTGTCCGAAAAGTTTGGAAAAGCCAGAATACTATAGCGTGATGCTTAATTTTCCGCCATGTTTTAAGTCGTCTCTCGATAACAATAAACAAAGGAGAGTGTACTAGGGTTCTTTTCTATGCAAAATCGAAGAGAAAGTGTTTTTCTCGGGCACTAATTTAAAATTTTGAAGCACGAGTCATCTATAGAGAATGTGCTGAGCCAACTCCCAAGTATGCAACTTATTTTAAAAGTAAAAGAAGTAAAATCTATTCGTAAATGTAAAATTTGTCTCGTAGAGGGCAAAAAAACCTTTCTTGCGCATCGAATATTATCTACAGTCTCCTCCCCTGGATGTTATAGTGATGGAAGAGATTAAGAACGTTAAGGAGGATTGTATCCAAAGAAAATTCGAGTCGAGTAAAATCCTTTGTGAGGAATTAAAATGGGATAAAATTTGCTCAGATTTATGGAAGATCAAGTCATGGAAGTTCGAGTTGCGTGAGTTTGACTTTTTCTTAACGGTTTAAAAGACTTGATCTTCATTCTAGACCTTTCTTTTATCCCCGAAATAACCCTACTTTTGATAGCTTTACACACCAACACACATTTTCTATTGGTGCAAATGATCCCAGTTGTCAGTCCTCTCCACGCGTAACCAAGAAGTTCATAACTCACGGGAAAAATCTCTTTTATCGGCTTCTCAAGTCTCTATTACTCTCTTCAAAACTTTCCGCCTCCCATGGCACTGTCTGAAACTCTTATCCTCTTCCTTACTCAACATCGTTAGTTCTTGGCTATATATTTTTTTATTTTGCCGGAGACTTGTTTAATATCCCGTGATATGCACTACATCGTTTGTCTTCCTCACCACCCACCTTGCCAGATTTTCATTTTACTCGCCTCCGTCAAACCCTTGCTCTCCGACAATGTTTTGTATCTACGATAGGCGACATTCTCGTGCCTGCAGCTGCATGTTAAATGTGACGTGTACTTGCGGGCCGCATTTTAAAATCCGCAAGGCCACGTCTTATGGAAAAATCTGTATTCTCCAGAGATATTTTCACAAAATAATAGCCAGTGTGCTTTTCTTGAATTATGCACACTATCAACACGTAATATATGTGCTATAAAACCGTTGTAGTATATTGATTGCGTGTTAATAATACGATTACATGTTACGTTAACTTACGATCGCTGACTGACCGATTCATTCCAATGTTTGGGGTGAACGAGTCGATATACGACAAAAAGTCATTGAATCGGACCCCTTCGAAAATCTTCTAAAACCCCTAGAAGAAATGGTAGAAACAATAAATTTTCTATCTATTACATTGTTGGCAACTTCCTCGATGCCTCTACTTTTTGGGGGTATTCAGAGTAAAAAAATCGATTTAAAAAAATGCCATTTTGCGGATTTAGACCACGTGCTACTTCGAGAAACCGGTTTTCAGACGGATCGGAGAACTTTAAGTGTTAAGAAAATCGCGCCATGTCACTGTTTCGTGAATTTTCTCAACGAGGGATGGCATCAGCGGACGCAGCCCCCCAGCAAGCGAAAACCAGTCCAATTATTGTTAATACCTTTGTAGCTACTGAAAATTATTAGCCGGGCGGGCCACGTAAAATTGCTTTGAGACCAGAGCCGCGGGTAGTCCAAGCCTGTCCCATGGCCTTTAAGATGCACACGTAATCACTTAACGCCAAGCTGTCTGCCTGGATATCTTCCTGAAAATGTATGGATGATCCTTTCCTACCTTAAAATGTTTTTATAGTGCCTGATTAGTAGCAGCAGGTGCAAAAATCTTCTTTGATTTTTCTGACGATATAATTCAGCGAGTGATTAAGCGAGTAAGGACGAGTGATTGAATTAGGACGACAAAAGTAGAAAAAAAATATTTTTTCAAAATAGGTATCGAATACTATCAAAGTTTTACCCATGAATACTTCCGCTGGGAACGATAGGAATATATTGGAATGAAGTGACCTCATAGCCTGAGCTAGCGCACGAAGTTGAGTATTCTTTTAAAGAATTACAGAAAATAATTACAGGAGGTAATATGTTACATCATTCCGTTTGAAACTACTGAGGGGCGATGAAAAACGTTGACGCATAAAATAAAATATTTCTTGATTATATGCAACTTAAAATCCTGTTGGCACGAAATAATTTTGCGCGATGATTTGTCGTAAAATTGCATTGGATGCTACCTTTTTCGTTTGTAGGTGAACAAAGCTGCAGTAAAATGACATTTCATTAGTTTTTCGGTAGAATCTTTGTAAGCAAAAGAACCAAGAGGAGATACCAAAAATGTGACGCGTAAAACAAAATGTCTCTTAAAAATATTTAAAAATATTCAATTTCAAAACCTATATGCACAAAATGGTTGAAGTGGTAATTTGTCATAAAATTGTGTTGGAGTCTACCTTTTTTGTTAAAATTTAATTAATATTTTAGTAAAAAGACATTTTCTTAGTTATGCGAGAGAATATTTCTTATCAAATGAACCAAGAGGGGCAATGAACAATGTGACGCAAATATATTTCTCAGGAATATGTTTCTTCAAATCCTATCAGCACAGAATAACAAAACGTGTTCATTCGCCACGAAATACATTTTTTGCAAACATAGATAATAAAAAAATCAGCACCATGACGTTTGATTATTTTGACGGTTGAATCCTTATTCTAAAAATAACCAGAAGGGACAGTAGCAACGTGAAGCATGAAAACAAAATTGTTTAAAATGCTTTACTTTAAATTCTATGAGCACAAAATAATCGGACATGGTAATTTGTCATAAAATTTCTACTAGAGGTAGACTACGATAAAGGCTTATTATTATTATTATTATTATTATAGTATTCTACCGATTAAGGTAGGTTTCCATGGAGTACGCAAGAAGTGATCTGGGAGCCTCCCTTTCCTTCCAGCACTGCCTTCTTTAACTCACAGTAAGGCCTACTCTCTTTCAATCTATCTAAAAATCCTATTCTTCTCCTTCCCCTCCCTCGTTTCCCTAACATTCTACCCTCTAGCACCATTTTCAACATCCCCTCACCACTAAGCACTAACTCCATCCATACCTTCTGTCTCCTCCGTATCTCATCTAAAAGCTGCCTCTCCTCGCCAACCATATCCAGCACTTCGTCGTTCCTTTTCCTCTCCGTCCATTTCACCCTCTCCATTCTTCTCCATGCCCACATCTCGAATGCCTCCAATCTTCTCTCGTCTTCTTTCCTTAGTGTCCACGTTTCCGCACCGTAGAGAGCTACACTCCAGATCAAACTCTTCACTAACCTTTTCTTTAAACTCTTACATAACGATCCTCTTAGAAGCTCCTTCCGGTTCATGAACGCCTCCTTCGCTAATGCAATTCTCTTCCTAATGTCCTTACTACTGTATCCGTTTTCCTCTAACGTACTGCCTAAATAGTTGAATTGCTCAACCTGCTCAAGTTTTTCCCCACCCATCTTTATCTTAAGTCTCACATTCCTCGCTCGTGATGCTTTACAAAACCGCATTACCTTAGTTTTCTTGTGATTAATCCTCATCCCATATTCCTCGCAACGCTCGTATAACGCATCCACTAGAGCCTGAAGCCCCCTTGCTGACTGGCTAATCAGCGCCTGATCATCCGCGAATCTCACTGATTTGAACATCATTCCTCCCACTTTTATTCCAGCTTCTAACTCATCCCATGCTTCCCTTACCATCTCTTCAGCGTACACGTTAAAGAGCAGCGGCGATAGAGGACAGCCTTGCCTCACACCTCGGCCAATGCTTGCCCACCCGGATTCTCCGTCCGCTACCCTCACTTGCGCAGTCTGGGCCATATACAGATTACGAATCAGTCGTCTATCCCTCCAATCTACACCTATTCTCTTCAGAATATCCATTAACTTTACCCAGTTCACTCTATCAAACGCTTTTTCAAAATCCACGAAACACGCATATACGTCCTGGTCGTATTCTAGGTTCCTCTCCACGAGGGACCTCATTATTGCTATTGCATCACGAGTTGACTTCCCCTTTCTGAAACCAAATTGATCTTTGCCCAAATACTCGTTTGCCCTCGCCTCCATTCGTCTGTTCAATATCCTCAGCACCACTTTCGCCGCATGCGATATTAAGCTGATAGTCCTATAATCTCCGCATTCCACAGCCTTCTTCTTTTTCGGAAGCGGAATTAAAACCGTCTTCACGAAATCTTCCGGCCAGCATCCCTCCTCATAGATCCTGCGCACTAGTTCGAAAAACCTATTCTTACCTTCCTTCCCTAGATTCTTCAGAAGCTCACACGGGATATTGTCCACGCCTACTGCTTTCCTAGCCTTCATATCACGAAGTGCTCTCTCTATTTCCGAATCTGATATCCCCGGCCCAAGATTATCCTCCTCCACTGCACTTTCCTCCTCTAGAGTCAATCTCTCTGGTCTGTTCATTCCGTCATACAGGTCCTCCACGTATTCCTTCCATCTACTCTGTACCTCTTCTCGCTCGGTTAGCATCCTCCCATCTTTAGCCTTAATTTTAGACATGGCTTGTCCTCTTTTGCCGCCCGATAGCGACTTAACTTTGGCGTACAACGCGCCTATTTCTCCATCCTTCTGGAACTTTTCCATTTCCTCACACTGTCTTTTCCACCAAGCCTCCCTTGCCCTCTTAGTTTCACGTCGTAATCGATTATTCAGTTCCCTATACATTCTTTTTCCCTGTTCCGTGTCCACGTTCTTCCACTTCCTCCTCTTCTCCATTTCATTTACCATTGCCTCCGTTATCCACGGCTTCCTTATCCTTCTACTGTCAACGTAACCAATTGACTTCTCCGCCGCTTTGACTATTCCCGTTTTAATATTATCCCATCTTTCCTCAACAGTCTTAGTACTTTCAATCTCCCGTATACTAATGTCCACTAGTTCCTGATATTCTCTCCTCATACTCCCCTTCAGGGCTTCTACGTTCCATTTCTTCGCCTTCCTAACTTTCATAAGTCTTTTGAATCTTACATTGCATTTCATGAGTACTAGATTGTGGTCCGAATCCGCATCCGCTGCGGGGAAGCTGCGCGAGTTTTTCACACTATTCCTAAACCTCTGTCTTACCATAATGTAGTCTATTAAATATCTCCCCACATCCCCTGGACTTTTCCACGTGTACCTTCGCCCTTTATGATGATTGAACCACGTGTTAGTGATGAATAATTTATTTCTCCTACAAAATTCTGCTGCTTTCTCTCCCCTGTCGTTTCGTATTCCTAGACCAAAATCTCCTATTTCGTGCCCATCCCTCCCTTCCCCCACTGAGGCATTCCAGTCCCCCATCACTACCAGATTTTTCTTACCCGGTGTGTCTCTAATTATTTCCTCGAGCTGTTCATACACCTCATCTACTTCTTCTTCGCTATGATTGCTAGTGGGCATGTAAACTTGGACCACCACAAGGTTGGTGGGCCGCGCCTCAATTTCTACCACCAGAATCCTATCGCTTACCTGGTCTATACCTACCACACGCTTACCCATCTTCCCGTTTAATACTAAAGCTACCCCTCGCTGGCTCTCTTCCCCTCCACTATATATAACCCTATACCCATCACTCCAATAGTCCCCGCCATCCCTCCACCTCACCTCGCATAATCCTAATATATCTATCCTCCCTTTATCCATTTCCCTTTTGATATTTTCTAACTTTCCCGCCCTCATCATAGTCCTCACATTCCACGTCCCCACATTTATAGCCGACTTCTTCTTCTCCATCTTCTTGGTCTTCTTTTCTTCCTTCTCCATTACTGCTGCAGCTGATGATGATGATGATGATGATAAGTCTCTGCAAGGATTTCGCATGTTGGCGACCCCGAGGACCTTGCCGACCTCGCTGCCGTGCCCGACACCCGCCCTTTGCGGACGGGTCCCGGGCGATGAGATTCCGAGGCTCATTTGGTTGTACTCCATGTGCTCAGGGAAGAGATAGTTGGTAGGGTTTCCCACTTCCATTCCAACAGTGTTTTTTACGTGACACCATCACGTGGACTACCTTTCGTCTGGCTCCTACCCTTCGACCTATCTGGCATGGGTGGCCCTACCGGGAATAATTTAGAATTAATCCCGCCAGTGCAGCTCTAGGGGTCATAGGAACGCGCAAGCCTTTCCACCGCGACAAGGTTGTAGCCCAAGGGAAAGGATAAAGGCTTATAGTTAATAAAAATTTCAGTAAAATTAAATGTTCTTATTTGTTACTAAAAGAACCAAAAAGGCCGATAAAAATGTGGTGCACAAAAAAAAAAAAAAAAAATTTCTTAAGCACAAAATAATTGAACGTGTTACTTTGCCATAAAATTCCTTTGGAAGTCTACCTCTTTCATTTATAGTTAATAAAAGTTCCAGTGAATTAAATACCTAGTTTTATGGTGCAACCTTTAATCTAAAGGTTAAACCTCGTTGGGAGATAAAAAATACATTTTAAATGAAATATTTCTTTATAATGTTTAACTTCAAATCCTAAAAGCACGAATTTATTTAACATGGTGATTTATCATCTAATTACGTTGGAGTCTACCTTTTTGGTTTATAGATAATAAAAATTATAGTAAAATTACATTTTTATTTTACGCTATAATATGTTATTAAAATAACCAAGAGGCACAATAAAAGTGTGGCGCATACAACAAAATATATTTATGAAGCGCAAAATAACTAAACGTGGTAATTTGTCCAAAAAATTTTTAATTTTACCTTTTTCATTTTGAATAAATCAGGATTTAACAATAATGATATTTTCTTGGTTTTGCGGTTGAATCTTTAATCTAATATAATAAAAACCCGATTGTCGATGAAAACTGTAACGCATACAATAAGATCATCATCATAAGTTAACCATCCTAAGATTGGTTTGACGCAGCTCTCCATTCCTCTCTCCTATCCGCTAATCTCTTCATAGCTACGTATTTCTTCTCTTTTGCGTCATTTATAACCTGTCCTATATGACGAGTTAACGGCCGTGCCCTGCCCTTCTTCCCTTCCTCTTGTCCTTCCACGGTTGTTTTCATTACGCCATCATGTCTCATAATGTGGCCAACTAAGCTATCCTGTACTCTGCTTAAGGTTTTTAAAAGACTTCTCTTTTCTCCCACTCTTCCCAGCAGTTCCTTATTACTTAATTTTTTAAATCGAATAAAAAATAATAGTGTAAAAACTTACTTTAATATATAAAATAATAACTTAATCAAACTGTTACTTAATTTGCACGAAAATAACAAAACAATATTTCTGGAATATATTTAGCTTTAAATCCTTTTGCACAAAGTAATTGAACGTGGTAATTTGTCATAAAGTGCGTTGGAGGCCAATAGTTAATCATAATTTCAATAAAATGGCATTTTCCTGGTTTTGCGGTTGAGTCTTTAATCTAAAAGGAAAAACCTCGATGGGCGATGAAAAATGTGACGCATAGATTGAAATGTGCCATCGGCTACGTAAATCAATCAAAGGCCACTTCCTTTCAAGGCACTCTCCTCCCCACCCAACCACCGCTCTCCTTCCCTCTTCTGGAAAAATCCTTTCTTCGGCTTCCCTACCACTTTCTTCCGCCTCCTCCTCCTCCTCGCTTTCCTCCCAGTCCTTATAGATTCTTCCCTTTCTTCCTTCCCACCGCCCAACTGAACCCCTCTTCAATTGCCACGCCCAGAAATCGCTCGCATGCCTCACCCATCGAAAAATTCCCCCCTCGAAGTAAATAGAGAAATGAAAAATATGGGAGGGTGCCCTTTCAAGTTTTCCGAAAATCGATCTGCGATACGAGAAATTTATTGATTTCTAGACAGAGCTGTGTGCTAAGTAAATTGGAGGACTTCGCCATATTATTCAAGCCAACTATTATTTTAGAAGTAACGCAGGCATTCAGGATGTAGTGGCATCTTAACTTATTGATAAAGAGATGGCACTTTTCCATAAATTCATTGAATAATGCACGACGCGTTACAGCTATTCGGTCATTGCCAGGCACACTGCGTACTTGATAAAGACATAATTGGAGGGTGGAATTGTGCAGGTGATTTCATAAAGAAATATCGAACACTGAAACGCTGTTTACTTGATAATGACATAACGCGTCTACGTCATTCAATAAATTTGTGGAAATATGCCATCTCATTATTATTTTGCCAACTATTATAATATAGATTATTGCTTAGTTGTTTGAGTATAGTAGTATCCTAATGTTTCAAATTCTAAAGAGAAACCGATAACGGCCAGACAAATTTTTGTACTAAGTCTAAAGAATGTTCTCGACTCCTCATACAATTAAGGAAGCACCGTAGAGATATAAAGTTTGTCATTTCCTTGGAAACTGCCTAACTCACAAAAATATACTTATATTCAAAGTAATTTCGTGGCCATCTTACTCTAGTTAAGAGAAATTTTGCGGCAAAAGTTTATTTTATTTTTGATTTTAAGCATCAAATAATTATTTAAGATCTTACAGAAAATATAGTGGTGTTAACAAAATCAAACTAACGATACTACTTTTTCAGCCATGCGAATAGTAATTCAGTATTAAAGTCAAAATATAGTTGATGGCGAAACAAATGGCTGGATAGGATGGAGAATGTGCTTGTTTAAATTGATATTTACTGAATAATTTGCATACTGTCTAATCTATCTTTAATATTTATCAGCTTCATAAACATATGCTACCTTTTGGAGATATCACCTGTGTAAGGAGACATTGTGAAACACCGTATACAAATATTTGAAATAAAGTACATATTTGAATTGTGTAGTCACAGAAAAATACGCAAAAAGTAAAGGTAATCGATTCAATTCTTTTGATTGATTTTTACATCAGTGGAGCAAAACTATATAAAACATACTTCTCAGCAACTTTTGGTTGATGAGGTTGTGTCGGTCATGGATGAGGCTGATTTTTGGATTGAAGAATGTGCAGATGGTATCTTAAAAAAATAACCTAGGACACTCCTCCGACTTTTCCTGCATCTTGCTATTCCCCTGGCGTCATTTGCTCGTGTAGGAAGTGATAAACTAGCTTTACTTCGCTTCGACCCCCATTTTCTTTTCTATCAATAAAGATATAAATTGATCAATGAATGGTTAGAATCCTTGAAGCTGACAGGCCACTACGAAAAATGTCCTCGTATGTCAATATATCTGCTGGATAATGTATTTTACTCCCAAATACGGCACGCGTATGGCCTCTAAAAATTTATTCGCTGTAGTATTTTAGTAAATACGATAAGAGAAAGAGGAATGTACGCGTCAAACATTCAGAGCTATACGACTCTAAATGGTGTTACATTTCAAATTCACTCGCCTATATGTCAAAATAGTCACGATCACTATTTTTTTCAATAACAAATATGACATTTATCGGCATTTGCCATTCAACATAAAAAATACATGGTCAATATAATATAAAATATAACGAAGTTTATTTTGAGAGAAAATAATTCATTTCATTCATTTATTATGCATCTCTTATAAATATTCGCCACAATTTGGTCCTGCTAAGTCCGCGAGGACTTGTCAGCGGGTGCCAGTGTTTGCAAAGTTCCTCTGTGGCAATGAATTATCATTTTATGTCCACAATAAAATTTTTACATTTATTATAGTATCATTTTTTTTATTTTTGTTGAACAGTTAACTGTTGGTTTATCTGATAATTTATTTCAACAGCCATTCCTTTGCCTTTATTCTCTTCATTTATATCATTCGAATATCTTTAGCTAATTGGTTCAACAGGCTAGGTTTTTGGACAGACCTTGTCTTTCCTCCCAGATTCATAAATTTTGGTACAATATTTATAATTAATATTATTAATACTGGTTATTCAGGAAATATTCCACAGTCAAATTCAAGAAAATATATCCTTTTTCATTGAAAAACATTTAAAAATACGAATGGGAGAGGAAAATAAAACTTCAAAATAGCATTGCATTGAAAACGTTAAATTGAACACGTATGCACCACCATGAGTGCCACCTCCTTTGGGGGCCATAAGAGTGAGCGAGATACAAGAAGGAAAGGATTATAAAATCTCCTTTAAACTACAAATATGTAAAAAAATGGTGGTCTAAAAGAAACTTGAATGGTGATCGGTAAAAGGCTGTCGAACTCCACTGTTCTCGATTATACAAGCATCCATTTTTATCTGTAAGGTAAGTTTCATAAATATAACCGTGAAATGGTTGTTGCAGGTGCTTCAGGTCCCACTTACTTGTTAGTACGAATATAATGTGTATAATAGGAACACCGTGGTGTCCTTTGTAGTGAGCCGTGGCTAATTGTGCATTTGATTATTATGTGACTTTATTTGATGATAGAATTGCTATGAACTGTGTAACCAGTTCCATATCGTTTTATTTGTCATTGGTTAGTGAACTTGCTGATAGGAATTCTGATATTTAAAAGGTTTGTACCAAGAAATATCAATACCTCCTGTCCTCGCCTGCCAATCCGTAGGTCGTGGGTTCGAATCCCGCCTGGGGAGGTGATCCCTAACCAGGGCATGGATGTTTGTGTTGTGCTTTGTTAATGTTGAAGAACCCGTTAAAAAGGCCGCAATGTGCTGTTTACGGGGAAGTGGGAAAAAAAAATACCCCTTACACTAATCCTATTTGTTCACCAACTTAAATAATATATACGAAATAAATAGGAATTACAATTGCCCAAAAAAGTAAAATATTGTTTGGAAATAATTGCAAATGTGATTTTACTTACATGACCATTATATACCAGAAATCAACGAAATATGCAAGCAGTGAACTTAATGGGCAAGAGTTTAGTGATAAATGTAAAAAAATTGATAGTTTATGACTTAGTATGGTTTACTTAACGAATTTTGCACATTCAAACAGGTTTGAATAAAAGGATCTCCATTAAAATAACTCCTTTCTCATCGAAATGCATCATTTAAAAGGACAAATGTGAGGGAAAATCAAATTTTCAAATAGCGAAGCATTGAAAACGCTAAACTGAAGTCAATAATTTTCGCATGTCATAAGTCAAATGAATAAAGGCATACGGCCGTTGTACTTGTCTGCTATAGTAGAAGTTAACTTAAGAAATTGATGGTACGTATATGCTAAATAAACCACAGATTGTGACGCGTAGAGTTAAAAATGAGCATATTTGGCCATGCTGTGGAGTACACTGTTACCTCTTTACCTTTTGTTTGCCAAATAAAATTTTTAATACTTTATTATTGAGGTTTTAGGTTCTAAGATGCTACTTTCCAAACTTTACTCGTAAATTTCGTGATATCTTTCACGTAACATCGAAAAATTTCCCAAATGCTAATTTCCTTGAATTAATTATTGGTTACAACATCACGAGGATAATGCCAAATATGCGACATGATATAAAGCATTAGACACCAAGTGCACGGACCGAAACTCGATTTCCGTGGCTTTTCTGAGAAGACGTTGCTCCAAGGGTAGAAATGAAATTCCTCATCGCAGCTTATTGAATATTTCAGGTGATGTCGCGACCTTTTATTATTGACTTTTACTCCGATTTAATTTTTTCCCTTCTGATTGGAAGAGAAAACCTCTACCTCTGCCTCCTTCCCTTGCTCTGAACCAACCTGTTTGTTATTCGATGAAATTTTGGCTGAGGTGTACCCAAAAGCCACATTCCCCTCGGCGTGAGGGAAAAAGGAAAATTTCATATTGTTGGAATTGATGACTGAACTTGAGGCTTTCATTTGCAAACTTTGTTTTTTTTTCTCCATGGTAATAGGACAAGTTCTGATACCAGGAAATGTAGCATTTGCTAGCGTTTCGTTTTAACCCTAACAGTGCCAACCTATTTCATGTGTACTATGATGACATTGCCACTTTGCCAAAAAAGGTACTAGTTGAAAACATCAGCGATGACTGGAAAATTAAAAAGGTGATATTAATGCTGTTTAAATCTCGGGGTTTAGGTCTAAGAATGATATGCAAAATATTTGGAAACGTTTCTACATATTTTTATGTATCTTCTTCAGAGCTTTTATTGCAAATGTTTACAATCAGTAAACAAATCTTATTTAATATAAGATACTTGCCAACATTTCGATATATTTTTCGTACCCTCTTCAGGGCTTTTTTTTTTGCAAAATTCATTCAGTAAAAATGTTTTTGCAAAAAGTCCTGAAGAAGGTATATTACAAATAGGTATCGAAACATTGGCCAATATTTTATATTATATCATTCTAATCAGACCTTTACTCCGAAAAGACAATCAACATTAGATAGTTGAGGTCAAGAAAAAGAAAAAAGTGATATTAATATAATAAGCTCTTATAAAAATTTTTTTTTTTAAAACCAGCCTTTATATTTAGATTACAGGGGATGAGCAACGTTTATATATGACACAAAGCAAAAAAACTCAGTGACCCTGAAAAACCAAAAGTGACGTATTAAAAAAGTCACTATATTTATTAAATTTTCAGTGAATGGTAAGCCCCCTATGTTTCAAAATGCCACCCCTATGCTTTTAAATGCCTACCCCTATGTTAAAAATGCCACGAAACACGAAAATCGACCATTTGGAACTTCTTAGATCAAAAACATGTTTTGGGGGGGGTTGACTGGGGGGTGGTTAAAGGGGGGTTGGAGAGAAAAAGTTATATTTTCATGTATTGTCATCGGAAATGAAGAAGTGTGCAAAATTTCAGCGTTTTTGCTTCACAGGAAGTGAGTCAAATTTGAGTTACAAGATTTGTACCAGACAAACAAACAGACAAACAAACAGACAGGTTGGTGAGTTGATATAAAGGCTGGAAAAAATAATCAATTCAGCGGCTAAGCTCACGAAATCGTTAGGATGCGGTAATTACCCTGACCATGGGTGCATGATACCCGACTTATTTGGTGTTTATCTGGCTTACATAAAAAATCGAAATACTATATTAGTCATTTTTTAATTTCCATTCTTTGTTTTTTCCAGACGATCGTGTGAAAGAATGGCCTCTAATGGGAAGTCCCTTCCCCACACTCTTCATGTGCATCTCCTACGCTTACATCGTTAAGTACGCCGGACCCAAGTTCATGGAGAAAAGGAACCCGTACGACCTTAGGAAGTTTCTTTTCTGCTACAACGTGTTCCAAGTCCTTTTCAACGGATGGCTTTTTTGCGAGGTGCGTGCCTTATCCCCATAGGTCAGGATTTTAAAAATTGCACTGCCCCTCGTTCGCCTCAATATATCGTACGTGCTAGGTATGTTGAGGGCCACTACTGTCTTTATATGTACTCTTTCGAGGCAGCCTATCTTGCAATCATGATATTTATACCTTGTTTCAATTCCTAATAGTTGTATGCAATAATTCTATCCATCTCCTCTTTCTTTCAAATCTTTTTTTTGTGGAAAACTATAATGGTTTTTATAATTCCTTGCTTCTTCTACCCCGCCTCTTACGGCTCCCGAAGGATCATTACCAGTGGTGGAGCATACGAAAATTATTGAGTTCAGTTTAGCGCTTTCAATAATTTTCTATTTTAAAAGACTGATCTTCCTCTCTCATTTGTATTTTTAAATAATGGTTTTTGGTGGAAAATGAATAATTATCTTGTTACTCTTGAGGTTTCTTTGGGAGTTTTCTGAAATGGTCCTAAAATCCACCAAAAAATCGCACAGTCGCACAGTGCGAATACAGTAATGCAAAATAGCTCATTTTGCAATGTTCCACAAGAATGTATTATTCCGACCCTGAATTTCAACTACTAGAAAATCTGAATACTGTATATACTGAAGACATTGATAATGACTATCTAGTAGTTGAAATCTAGGGTCGGAATAATAAATTTTTGTGAAATATTACTGAGAGAGTTATTTCAAACTATAGATATGTGGCTCAACCCAGGGAAGCCTGAACACTTGATAAATACATGATACTGCTTAGAAATAATAAAAATTTTTTTATCCGTTAAGTATCGCTCTAATAATGATTTTAAATTGCATTTTAGATTTTCAGTGTTATCAAATATTATAATTTTAAACAGTTTTATTTTTAGATAATGTTACTTCGTGAATTTCGATTTTTTCCGAATTGGGTTAACCTTAAATTTTACACATTGAAATAAAACGTGTTTGTGCTTTCCCACAGTTACTTTAATGCGTATGTCACGTTTTGGCTCACAGAGTCATTATCTGGTAGACGGACAAAAGAAGTTGCAGAAAGCTGCTAGTACGTTTTATTTCAATATATCAAAATTCCGCTATATCGCGCCTGAAACGGTTGAATTAAATTTTTATACTTTGTGCTGAAAGTGTTAAATGACGTTGGAGTAATTTTCCTGACTACAGAAGAACCTAAAGGCATAAGTTAATGGACTAAAAATCTTCCTTTCTCATTCCAGGGCCTAACCCGTTGGGTTGGTATGGGTTACAGTCTCCAATGTCAGCCCATTGACTACAGTCGAAGCCCAGAGCCGGTTAGGGTACGTAATAGTGTTTTATATATTGTTCATAATGTCGTCTCATAAGAAAATGTTAGACTTCATAGTTCACACTTGCTATAAAAAGAAATTTATTTGCATTTAATATATATGTCATCCTGAGCTCTGATAAATGCAAATAAATTTCTCTTTTCTTTGTTTTTTTCTCTCGGCCTATTATTTGACAATCGTTGACTACATCGCCACCGATGCCGACATTACCGAAAAGATATTGCAAATGCGTAAGTCGATAATCTTTTAAAATAGAAAATTTACTATCTCATGAACCATTCACAAGGTAAAGATCTTGTGATAGGTACTCTCAATAATTACATAAGTAAGATTAATTGACATTGGTGCCGTCTAGTTGATGATTTGTTTCGATTATTTTTGCGTGGTTTTCCTTAACTTGCTTCGTGTGTCTCTTTCATTGATGAAATTATGGATTCGGTTTATAACCCACTTTCCATCGTCAAATCGGTTTGAAATCTTCAGTACTGATCAGAACCAGATGAAAATGCATTCTTGCACTGTTTCTATGTTTCAGGCGCAGCATGAGTCACAATTTTTAACAGTTAACATTTGAAGTGATAGGTCAGCTTCAGGGTGATTATTAGCAGAGGTGTCATGGCACCACTGTTTAAGGAAAGAAATAACAGTAAAATAACACTTTTGTCAATTTAGGTGCCTCAAAATTTCTAATATATACATTTTTAACGAAAGTAAAAATTTATTTTGAAATTTTCTGACGTAACTTGTTATAAAAAACACGCAGTTATATTTCACTAGTAAAAAAGTAAAGGGAGGTACTTCCTGGCAATTCTAATTTTGCAATACACCAATAGCTATAGTTAATTTCAATTGATTATGATTAAGTTAGTTACTTTATAAGGCACAATAGTAAACGTGTCTACCTAGCAAGCAGAAGATCATAGGCTCCAATTCTGGAATAGGCGATTGTTTTCCTTAATTTTTTTGAATGTCGTTTACAAGTTGGATCCACATAAAGAAAGAAATAATCATAGGGGAATCGTGGGTGCCAGTCTGTCAGACTCTTTTTCATTTCTAATACACCTAATCAGCAGATTTAGGAAAAAATGGGTGTTTTTATCACTTTCTATGCATTTATTTTATCATAATTTTCTTCAGCGTGAGGAGATTTATATACGAAAATAATGGAACAGCAGAGTTCCCGATGCTTACTTTTGACTGTGCTGCGTTTTTCCTGCGCTTCAAATTGATTTTTAACATCAGATTGTCCTAAACTGTGGAATTCGTGATGTCACCTGGAATCCCGTTTTTCCATTAAAAAATTGAATTATATATCCATTCTATGATCAAATTTTTTAACGTTATTTTTAGCCCTAGCGAGTTATTATTAGTTCCACTTCTATTAAATGGAATGCCGAATGCATTCGTGTTTCCATGGAATTCAAATATTGAATTTTATTTGTTCACAGGTTGCAACGCTTTGCTGGTGGTATTATATTTGCAAGTTAACGGAATTCTGTGATACGGTAAGTAAAAAGTAATGTTTTTACAGGAAATTTTATCTGTGATATTCATTATTGCGTGTCATTATGGTAACACAGAGGATGTGGGAATTAAAACCAAGCAATTAATATTTTCGATATATGTAACAGAAAAAACTGATTCTACAGTTATAAAAAATATTCAGGCTGTATCAAGCATTTTTATCCGGATTAGTTTTGTGTGTTGAAAATATTTGATATGCTTCGTGTGCTGGAGTCTGTGGTCCATCTAACTTTCAAATAAGTTTATTTTGGATTGAAAATATTGTTGAAAGGTGGATTTTGTTGATAATAAATGTCACTAAGTATTCGTATATTTTATTATTTCGTATGACTTTTATACTGCTTCTTATGGAGATGTTATAATAGTTACAAATATTTAAAAACAAGTTGTTTTTGTTAAAAATATTATCCTTAATTCGACCATCTAAATTTCAACTGAATTTATTACGCCTATAAATATGTTTCCGGTGTTATGTTTATGTCGCTGTGTATTTTCTTGTGCTAACCAAGTTGTACTCGGTGATATAGGTACTCATGTCTGTCAATCTTGCTGTGGCAGTCATTCTTGTAAAGACTTTGGACTAATAAATACCTATAGAAAATGCGGTAGGAATTAGTCTATGCCAATTATTTTAAGTGTACATTTATTTTTTGTTATAATTGCCAGTAGTCAATCTATTTGTGATAATACTATTATAGTATCATTAGAAATTTTACTAACAACGACATTCTTTTTTCTCGAATACAGTTCTCATTTGTTCTCCGCAAGAAGAACGGGCACATTAGCAACCTCCATGTGATACACCATGGAGTCATGCCTATGAGCGTGTGGTTTGGAGTCAAATTCATCCCAGGTGAGATAACGCTGATTTTCAATGTGAATTTTTTCTTTTACTTTTAGATTGTTTTTTCTCCCGAGTCTCTCTCAACTGATAACAAAATTACAGTGTCAGCCCAATTTCAAGACCACTGAAGTCAGTTTAATTATTCATTTTTGAGTTAAAGTGAATGGAGGATTATTTCTCTTTCAAATTCAGGTGGACACAGCACCTTCTTCGGTTTGTTGAACACTGGTGTGCACGTCGTAATGTACTCCTATTACCTCCTCGCGACATTTGGACCCAGGGTGCAGAGGTTCCTATGGTGGAAGAGATACGTCACTTCTCTGCAAATGGTAATGTCAACTATTTTTTTTCTTGGATATTACACAATTACGTATACCACTTCTTTCCAACAGAGCGCGACCCGGGTTTCGATGAATTATCATCATCTTTAAGCGCAAATAATAATATATAATAATAATAATTACAATAACAACAACGATAATAATAATAAGAATAATAATAAGAATAAAAATAATAACAACTTATAATGTAATACCACAAAGTTAACCATGAGTTAGTGAATTTTAATGTAAACTATATTTATAATATTCCTATATTAAGATTCATTGTTCGACATGCCTATGTTAAAAACAATATCTATAAAGGTAACAATGTAAGTCTCCCATTTGTATTGTCTCTTATTCAATTTATGCCGCGGCATTGTTTTTAACTTTTCACGAAAGGATTGTGTGACACATTTGGTTGAATTTTATTTACGTAAAAATCCAATTGGCTTGATAGCTTGAGGAATCGTATTTGATGCGTCCATCTTTCAGTTCTACTTTTTTCTACTTTTCTATTCATATGTGCTAAACTAAAAAAATAAGTTTCCTTTTGTGCGGTATTCTCTCTGGGATTTAATCCTTTCCTGGGACCCATAAGAGATAAATATAGAATATACGCCTATTAAAATTACATCACTTATACAGTAATCATAACTTTTATAATTTCCCATTTCAATAATGTCTTTCAGTCGTTTGAAATTTCAAGGCTTTTAAAGGCTCCTCATTTTGCTGTAAAGTCTGTTTTGCTCACAGAAAATATGTACAGCTACCCCTTCACGGGTAAAAAATGAAGTTTATTTCGAAGCGTGATCAATGAAGAATAGAGTGAAATACACCAAGGAAAATATTTGTCTTTATAAAAATAAATACTGTCTCGGAATACCGAACATTATTACCAGACATGATTCAAACTTTATCATAATCATTTCTTTTGAGGATAAATATTTTTTCTGATACATGTATATTTAAAATGTAATTACTCTTTCAAGAATAAGAAAATGGCTGGTTGCGCTGTTTCTTATATTACGGTGCTTAGATGTCGACAATTAAATCTTTTCCATAAGACACGTACCCAATTTATGAGAAAATTAATGTGTCAAGATACATTACGCAAGGGTCAATATTGGACCCATCTCTCATTGTACTGAATTGTAATGACGCTCTTATACAGCGAAAAGATGGAATGGTCATATTGCAATGCCTGCTAGTAAGCATTAACCGAGGCTAATTTAATTTTATCCTTTTTTTATCCACATCGAACGAGAAACTTATCAAGTCCTCGTTAAGGTGTGTTAAAAGGTAGTTGCTTGTCTAGCATTTAAAATATAATGTGATAAAATCTAATGACGCTCTTCGTCAGCGAAAGGATAAAATATTCTCTTTTTTTATGCCAACGATGTTGACATTAAAACGATGCTTACCAATGAAAATGTAATTTTATCCTGTTTTATTCACATCAAACTAGTATCTTGCCATGTCCTCGTTAAAAATGTGCTAAAAGGTTAAATTGCTAGTCTATTATCTAATAAGTTCTAGTTTTACTCACCAATTTTTTTCGTGTGTGTAATCTAATAAAGCTGGCCTCTGTGTTTATATTATGTTTTGCCGGCCTCAGAAAAGTCCTCGCCTGCCAAACCTAAGGTAGCGGGTTCCAGTCTCACCTGGGTAGATTGTCTCCTACCCAACGGCATGGGTGTTTTTTTGTACATAATTGATGTTGGGACAACCGTTGTGAAAGTCTTGAATGCGCTTTTTCGGGGTCGTGAAGATAAAAGAATAAAAATGAAATATTTTTCATACGAATCCATTCTCTTCCCCCTTGATGTGTTTTCCAAATTACCTTGAGGGTCAGCTTTGATGAGGCTGGGGATGTGCATAATATTTGAGGCAAGATGTCAATCAAAGGTTTGTTGAGGCTTTCAGCTTTCTTGAGGAAATAGTTCAAATATTGAAAGAAACACTTGCAATTTTATTCGATTATTTATTTTATTCATTCGATTGCACGAACTTTATTCCAGTTATATGTTTCAATTATACTGCATCATTTTCAAAATACAAAATGGTTCAGTGCTTCTTTCAATTTGGAGTAATGCCAATCCATTATGCTAAGTTCTTCTGATTTGAGTTCGAATAAATTGATTTAAAGTAGAAGCTGGGAAGGTTTAAGAAACACTACACGTACCTTCTTTAATTTCAATTCTGTAGTACCGTGGCAAATAAGAAACGCAAATTAGATAACGCCAAAAACAAAAAAAGGCAAAATAACGCAATTAAGATAAATAAGAAACGCAAAAACGCAAAGCGCGTTTCAACAGCTGAGTTACTTTGGATTCCTCTCTTCTATCCTATTTCCATCCCCCTGCAGTCGCACGACCCTTACGTGATGTTCAAGTTTTTACTAGCGGGTCAAGTGAAATGGCTCTCTCAGCGATTGCGACGTTTATTGCTCGTGTACACGTGACTGCGTGTCGTGTATGCACTAAGAGACATTTTGGTGTGAATTATTGTTTAATTAGTGGTGAAGTGTTTCAGGTTGATGAAAAAGAAAGAAATTTTGCTCGAAAATTTCGTCTAGACTCTAGGTTTCGATTTTGCTACATTCATTTTCAAGTTACAAAATGGTTTTTTTTATTATAATAATGGTGATACATATAAACATAGCATAGAATAAAATATTTACCACGGTTCGTTATTGGGCGTTATGAAATGGTGAGATATAAAAATTGTCCCGAGACGATGTATTTTGCTAAATGATTTGTCGAACGGGAGTAATGGAAGAAATGTGTTGGACACGAATAAAAATTTTCATATTATCTTATTTGTTCTATAGATATTCATAAGGGACTTCAGTTATCTCAATTTTTCAATTAATTCTTAGGCTAGAAGGTAATGTTAAAGTTAAATTGTTAAGTAATACGTAGATTTTCTAGTAGCGAATTTTTAACGCCTTTTTATGGATAAAACTTTTCATTAGAAAACACAAAGTAAAGCCTTAACATAAAGTAAATCTCTAATATTTCATGAGGGTGCATTATTAATTATCATATTAAAACCAAGAAGAATATATAACATGAACATGTTAATAAATTACGAGTGCTTAAGAATGGAATTTAGCTGGTTTTTTGGAAAAATATTGTAATCACGAGCATTTTATTGAAAGTTATAGCGAAGCCTTCGCCGAAACATGGTTGATACGAACATGGTTCCGGGCTTTCACCGCGATGCTTGTGGTAAGCGAATAACAATTTTGCCAGGATATGTGGAATGTCCTTCAGTCAGTTTCAGTCACTAAGGTTTTCACTAAAATTGCACTGAACTCTACTTCTAAGCTGCAGATGTTGGCGGGAGTGCGGTGAAATTGTTGCCCTCCGACAACAAGCCACGCTTTTTACACCAAGAGTGAAATTTACTATGGTGTAAATACATTAAGCTTTGCCTGGAATCGAACCCGGATCTCTCAATTTCAGGTCAGGTATGCCACGATCTCTTGATCACCGCTAGCATACCTGACCGGCAATCGAGAGATCGGGATTCGAGGCCCGCCTAAGCCAAATGATTTTTTCAGAGAAGATTTCACCTTCAGGGCCAATAATTTACACCCATTCGCGTGACAGCATACGAAGTCGTTGTTTTATGCTGTGATTTGAAGAAAGCTAAGCGTTGAAATCCCGGAAAATTTATCATACTATTTATTGAATGTATTGGGCTAGTTTTGGCCACCGAAGGCTTTCTTCAGGCTTTCGACTGTTCCTATCGGTGCAATAATAATTTGTGGATATTCTTGAGCAGTGGGCTTTTTGGAGTCATAAACGTTACCGTTCAAGGAGGCATTTCTTTCATCTCTGTTTTGTTCACAACCGCGATATCCGCCTTAAATATGTCCATGTCCATCTACATGCCTCTCCGAATGCTAAAATGTTTGCGTCAAATTATTGTTGAAGTTAACAATTAAACGATCAGTTTGCGTATTTGCAGGATAATTGATAGGCATATGAGAGGTTCAACATTTAAGGTACTAGGTAGTATGAAGACTTATATATTGTAGATGCCCTTTATTTAAAATGCTTATTGTTATATTCGATCTCTTAGTTCTTTCTTACTCATTTTTCCTCCTCGTCGCTTCTGGGTTTCAATTGTATGTACATCCAATTGTGAAAGAATTTATATCAATTGTGGGACTAGGAAAATTCGAATGTTAGTTTCTAAATATCTAATTTAGGCTAGCATGTCTAATGAGGACACGAAGGAAAGTAATGTGGGAAAATATTTTCCTCTCTGTTTGCAGTTCCATTTCGTCATTATCATGGGCCACTCCTTCCAGCTTCTCTTCCAAGACTGCGAGTTCCCGAGGTTCTTTATGTGGTGGATAGGTCTTCACGCCGTCATGTTCTATGCCTTCTTCACCGAATTCTACAAGCAGCAGTATGGAAGGAGTCCACCCCTCAATGCCTTTTTCGAGAAAAAAATTAGTAAGTATTTCACGCGAATATTTCTTGTGTGTAAGATGGATAAGAAATTTGTCACCATGAAGGTGAAAACCTTTAGCTAGAAGGATGCAACTATCGGCCTGAAGGTTTCTCTAATACATTTAAGTCAAACAGTACATGTAAACATGGCATAGCATAAAATATTTACCTTAGTTCGTTATTGGGCGTTATGAAAAGGTGAGAGATAAAAATTGTCGCGGAAAAACTGAGCTATTGTCTTGAAATTTTCAGGGTGTATAAAATAGAGCGTTGTTACCATTTGGCTTTCACTCCATTAACAGTTTTTACCTTTTTATAATTTTCACGAATGAAATTTTTAATATTTGAGATACAGGCACATATTGAACAGGGTCTATTCTGTATAACCTGAAAATTTCAAGATGCCGTATGCATGCGTACTTAACTTCGCGCATCTTGACTTGTAATGACTCAAACTGATTAGTGAAATACACCATCAATCACAGCTCATGGATGACGTAAATTTTGGAGTAGAAGGACAATCTATAGTTTTTATTGCTGCCGATAGATATTAAAACCCTTCACTACTGGCAGCTTTCAATATAGGAGCTTTTTTCCGTGTAGAACCCATGGTCAGACGAGTTACGCCGTTTTAAGCCACTTCCTATCTGAATAACCACCAACTTACCATCATCCTAACCCACATGCGATACACTCAAGCGATTTCTAATGGTTTCAATACCCTCAGTAGACTATTCAGGTAGTCAAAATTGCTTTCATCATTTTGTTTTTCACCAAAAACAACGGGTTCAGAAAATTTTAACGTGCCAAACTATGCATTCCTATTTCATTTTGATTTGATAAGCAAAGAGAAAAACTTTCGCTGCTGCCCTCATTCGAATGAAGTATTTCTTTAACATAGTAATGGTTCACAGATAAAATTTTTACATGAAAAGTCATGACGAACTATATCTGGACCACGAACGTCACACACTTCATGTCTGCTTGATGTCAGTTAGTTGCGTAGCCATTGAGTCGTGCTGGGTATGCGAAGCGCTTAAAACTGACTGCAAACTTTTTGAAAACTATTTAATCATGAAATACTACGGATTAAAGTCGAACAGCATGGCGTCATAAGCTCGGTTTGATGTAAGCATAAGCTTCTTTGTAGACTTCACCTCTTCGGTGAAATCTCCGGAGAGGCTATCTATTAACCTACATGCTATGAGGTCACTGAATCAATTATCTGATTACCCAAAAAATAGTGCGATGAGATGCCAATATGCTTTATTTTCATCAATTCAGTTATGCCTTGATGCATTTTGTATCGTTTTTTGTCAAAAACACGCTTTTATTCTAGTTATATGCTAAATTTTTTTCTCCGCATAAATAAAGTATCACCGTAAGAGTTTAAGAATGTTTCGAACGTTAAAAGTAAATCGATAAAATAGCCTGGAAGACCTATTTTTAAGGGAAGTTAGTAGAGATAAATCTCATCACTGATTCAACATGAAGTTCGGTTTGAATAAAGCGTAGAGCCCACCCCAGACTTCACCTGAAGATGTAACTGTGCTACTAAACCCGGATCGTGCCTATTTAAATACACAAATTTACCAAACAAAATTTTATTCTTTTATTTTCCATAATGGAAAGGTTTCACATACTTAAGTTTGAAGTTATCAGTTAAGTAAGTAGCAACCTCACATTCGGATTGGAAAGATTTCCAACGCTTAAGCCTGAGGTTATCAGCTACGTAAAAAGCTTACTTTCGGGTCTGGACGCTTGGTGAGGGGGTTGAATATCGATATTCATTCCAAGTCTTGCAAAAGTTTCCCTGGACCATTTCCCATCACGACTCCCAGAGTGACATATTATAAAAAGATGGAAGAACTGTCCGGCGAGAGGTGGACGGGAAAAAAATTCTCTGATAAAGAAAAGATAAAAAAATGATTCAGGGTTTTAAATGGCTCGTCTGGGAACTGCTTTCACTTTCCCTCGCACTCCATTTCCGCCCGTCAGCGCTCCACCCTCCACAAATCCCCCCCAAAAAACCTTTCATACCCCTTTCGGCTTTATATTCCCACATCGCCCACGATCCCACGGAATGAAGAGAACTCCACGTCCTTATTCCGAAGAATTATCCCTCCCACTCTCACTTCATTCTCAAATCCCTCGGCTCTGACTCGCTGGGATGGTGGTCACAAAAATCGGTCCCTGTCATGCCTTCCTCACCATCCAGGCTTCTCTTCCAAGATCCAAGATTGATTATTGATATTCGGACAATCTAATGTGGGTTATGATCGGCTTATGTGAGGAGGCAATTGAAATTTCTTCATCATGCTGCAAAAAGTATGCCCTACTGCATGAAGTCCTACATGAATAATTGAAGAAAAGCTAAAAAATTAAGTAGCATGGAAGACCTTTGCTCGAATTAGAATTAATCCAGACTGGATGTGACCAGGAAGTTCAATGAAAATGCATATGAGAAATACTAATGGCTGTGTGGATGTAATGTGACAAATCGCCTTTTCTGTCTGTAGAACAATATTAAATCTGTAGTCCTACAGATTTAATATTGTTCAGTATCGTTCAACCAGTTTTCCATTGGGTAGAACATATTGAAATAAAAACACCGTTTGATACAGCGAGCATAAAACCGTGGTTTCATCAGCTATAACCGACACATAATCCGCTGTATTTATTTCACTTCTTATTTATTCCTGACAAACTTGAAGCATGCATTGCAACAGGTAATTCTGGATGCCTTTAGATGTCTCTTTAAAAACTGTAGCATGGAGCAGATGATCCTTCAGAGCTGAATCTAATTCTGTCGTGAAGTTTAATCAGACCTCGGAAAACGACCGGATTGGCCGATTCCACATTTTTATCATTCCTCTTAATGCTAGCTCAAATGCATCACGAATCATACGCAAAACTGATCTTAGACTAGAGATAACGATTTTTGGCAACTTCTAAATTTTGTTTTTCAACATTCCGTCTGTGAGCTCTGTCGATCTGACTGTGACTATTGATGTCTAATTTTGTATTTATCTAGCATGCTTTACTCTAATGCAGCATTGAAATGACTCTAAGAACTTGCGTGCTTTTCAGCCATCTGTTTTTAATGAGAAAAATCACTAAATCCACCTTGCGACCAAATGGTGGATTTTTCAAGAGCAAACATTAGGCATGGAAAACAGAAAAGTCGATTTGTCACATTACATCCATACAGCCATTCGTATCTCGCATATGCATTTTCATTGAACTTCCCGGTCACATTATTTCTTTTACACGCAGTAGTCTGGATTAATTATAATTCGAGCATAGGTCTTCCATGATACTTAATTTATAGGTTTTCTTCAATCAATACCCGAGAAAAGTTCGTATTTTTCAATTCCTGGACCGTAACTGGATTCATATTGGAACATGTACAGTACCTAGCACGAACTAAAACTATAAGCGAGGGTAACTATGCGGAACGAAGGGCTTTTACGTATTCCACTTGGAATTTAGAAATATTGACAATATTTTTTAAATTAGCGCCATTCAACTTAAATTTAAGAGAGAGCCTAAAATTTTTACTACAAATAGATTTCAAATTCACAATGTAGTATAGAAAGCACACCAGCAATTTGCAACTAGGTGCACACGAAGGAAAGCTTGTTTAGCCTGAAGTTCAAATGAATGCCGCTAAATGGCGCTGGATGCATTAAAGGATCAGAGTCCTCTGGATTGTCGATAATGCACCACTAACCCTATGAGGGAGTAGATTTACAACCTCCTCGGGGAGTAGTAGTGTAGAGTACTTGATCCAGATGACTCGGTGACGAACTAGGATCCTGGGCGCAGGTAGTGTAGGTGGCAGCTACACTACCTGTGAGTTACTCTCCAAATATTCGCGTGCGCACTCGCGTCGTTTTGAGTCTGCTCCCAACACCCACTTGAACAGTGCATGCCCCTCGCTTACCTCGTCCCGCCCGAGCACCCACAAGCAATCGCGCAGAGCGAATATGCGGCCTGCGCGATGCCACGGGATCACACACTTGTAGAGCGGTGAATTCGCCAAGGAGATAGCTGTAGCGTTCGGAGCTTCATATTTCATCCATGTGTAGGAAGAATTTTTACCTTTCTCGTGGCAAAGGTAAATAGTTCTCTTTAATAATTCATTCATGTTTGAGAGTCCACTTGCTAATATGCGCAAATTCACGCACCGCCACTGTGCCTCATTACTATCCAATAATTTCCCACATCAGTGAGAGAATTCACGACCTAAACTATCTTTTATTATATCCGCCGGTAGAATTGCATTTACAATACTTTGGGAAAAGATGAAGGAAAAACTTCAATCCGTTATTATCATCATCTACAGTCAACAACCCGAAGATTGCTCGAGAAGACATTGCCTAATTTTGAGAGAAAAGAAAAAAAATATGCTGCCTTTAAAGAACGATGAATGCTAAGGTCAGCTCTTGAGCTATCTCGGGGCATTATGATCTATAAAAATATCCAAAGAACATTTTGGGGATGAAAATCACTTGGATTTCCCACGTTTTTGCCCCTCGACACCATTAACCCTTAACAAGCGACGTGCAATTCTTGTTACACTACCAGTGACGTGCGGTCTGGGAGACGGCAATAAAACAAAAATTCATAAAACGTTGCAAAGACATTTTTATTGCTCAGTTTAATGTTTCCTTTACTTCTCAACCATTATAAAACTCATATTTACTATTATGCATTCCCAATACGAACCAACTTCTCAGTAAAAATTGTTTGAAAGAGGATCAAAAAACTGATATCAAGAAAACTTGAGTTGTTATTATTATCGTAGTTTTCGTAATTAAATACTTAATTATCCACGTTATGAAACTAAAAATGATTCCTTGTACATTATTGATTATTATATTATTCTTGAAAAATTACTGGGAATTGTTTGTGACAACTTTTTGAATTATTCCCACCAGTATAACGTTTATCGTATTTTCCAATTTAGTAACCTGAGGTCTCACAAACCACTACTAAAATTCAGTTTAAAATTTTCAGAAATAAATAATAAGAATTGTTGAATTTTAAGAGTGCAATGTCCTTATTATACAAAATTATGACGCTCACGTGGATTACAGATGTATTGAAATTGCAATTTTTAAAATATTCATAATTTTAGAAACGCAACGGTTCCGTCAGACCGCACGTCACCGGCTAAGTGTTAAGGAGCAGCTTCGTCAGCAGCTTAAACGGTTGGTGGCGGTAAAAACCGCTTCTGCTCCACGATACACCAACACTTGTTGGGTTGGAGCGAATTTTTTGAAGCGTGTAATGGACTTTCTCCGCACTTCACGCCCTAACATGCTCCCTGCGGAATTGTAAAAGCCTTTCACCTCGCCCTTTGCTTCCGAGCAGCTGAAACCGTACCGCATACCGCACATTCCGCGAGATAAGTTTTGATGGAGGATATACCCGAGGGATTGGTAGGAGGAGGGACGACGTGGGAAATGAGAATCCTTAATTCAGCAGGGCCCTGGTTGGGGGCGGAGATGAGGCACTCGTATAGCTGCCCTAGCCGAGTTGAGGAGAGTGAATTATTGTGCATGGGTTCCCACCCTTGAAAGTGCCAAGGGCCCTAATATTTCTAATCCTAATGCGTGGTGGAACGTCGGTAGTATATAAAATCGTTTCCAGCTTAATTTTGTGTTATAATGATATATCCATGATTAAAGCACAAATGGTAATATCCTAACTATTTTATTTATCACTTAACCGACCATGGTTTCGACACTTGGCGTCATTTTCAAACCTTGAAAATGACACTAAGTGTCGAAACCATGGTCGGTTAAGTGATTAATAAAATAGTGTGGATATTACCATTTGTGCTTAATCATGGTCGGTAGTATATCCTGTTAAATCGGTGGTGGAGACTCAAAATTCATCTGTACCGAGTTCTGTACCTCCTGGACCTCTGTTTGTCAGGTTTTCATGACCTAAATTGGGGTTTGATTGACAATTTATCACTCCGAATTATTCCGATTAGTTTTCATTCCAAAACTTTGATTTTGATTGGCTGCAATGCGATCGGCGTTTGTTATTTATAAAATTATTTCACTCCGAAGACTCACTACTAGGGCTAATATCGTCGCAAGAAAGATACTTTTCAAACACAAAAAATTCTGTCTGCATTCATAATCAATAGGAATCAACCGTTCGGAATGAAAATCGATTGGAATAATTCCGATAAGTGTCAAGCACATCCCCCAGGGTTGGTAACCTTAAGCTAATTGCCATACGGATGCTATATTACCAATGATTTTATTTTACTCATGTGCCTACGTTTGAAACGATTATGTCGCCATTTCCAATCAACTAAGGAATTTTGACTTCCGCAGCTGCCCTCATTCATGTAAATAAAATATGTTTTACTTAGAAAGTAGCTTTTAGTGGGGTGGACGTCGGTAATATGTTCTGCTGAATCTTTTGCTTAGTAAAGTATTAGTCCATACGTAAGAACTTGTTCATGAAAAGTCATGAGGAACTAGGTCTGGACCAATAATGCCACACAATTCAAGTCTGATTAATGTCAGCTAGCCGCGTAGGTGAGTGCTGGGTATGCAAAACCCTAAACAAATAGCAAGAAACCATCTGAAAAGTTAAGTTCTAATGAAAGCAAGTCAATATCTAATCCAGTGGTTCAACTCGAAGGTTAATTTGAGTAGGTGACGGTTGAGTTCAAAACAGGCTAAAGTCACGGAGCAAGTTATTTCTCCACATTCATTTCTCCAGGCTACCTCGTTCTTCTGGGATCTTTGTTTGGGGGTGTCCGAAGGTAGGATTTGAAACAGGTGTCCTCAGACGAGCAGACAGTCGCTCTGCCCACGCTGCCCTGCTAATAAAGTACTTATCCGAAGTTTTAGGCTTATTTGTTCGAAAACATACAGCAGAATACGCTAGATTAGGAATATATTAGAAATATGCAGATATTTCTGGAATAATTGTTCGCAACAGTTGTTTGCGTGTTAAATAATGGCAAACTACTTTTACTCTACCCATTTTTGTTTAGCTTGTATTTGCTTAGGCGATCCTTACCATCTAAAGTGCGATATTATTCAGATATATATTTTACCGGTAATATTTTTTCAATTAATTTAATTTTTTGAAATCAAATATTCTTCATCCAGTTATTGATATTCAAATATTTTCCATACAATTTCTCGTGTCTATCGTTATGTCATGAAAATTTTGGATGAACTAGTGGGCTGGGGAACGGCAATGGAGAACATTAATTAAGACTTATAAATTAAAAATATGTTATAAATTGTGATTAGTGGAGAAATAGGAGAACATGAAAATATGGGTTGATATTAGAATGGAGTGGAGAGCTGAGTTTAACCGATCTATCGATTTTTATCCAGTGCTGATGATGTATTATACTCTGTTTCTCAGCTCATAGTAGGTCGCCGTCAATGAGGGAGTAGCTAAAATCCTGTGAAATCGATGCATGGTCATGAAGTACCTCGAGGAAAAAGAATATTCACGCAGGGTAGCGTTTGAAATATATATTTTGCAAATTCCACGGGCAAAATATAATTCGTGTGCACAAAGTTAATCTGGTAACGAAAATGGCTGGAGGTGAAGCTCAGCCGCCAGCAATTGAGATACAGAGTGTAATGCTAATTAAATATGAATCAGGAGTAATTTAAATCGTTTATTTACATAGTTTTAAAAAGCGGCTGAAGAAGTAGGGACCAAGGGCTTTGTATAATGTTTTCTATTGTTATTTCAAATGTTTTCTTCTGTTTTTTCAAATGTTTTCTATTGTTTTTTCAATTTTTCTATTGTTTTTTCAATGTTTTCTATTGTTTTTTTCATCATATGTACATGTTACCACCAGGTAATTGCCTACTTGTAACAATTTTAATAATAATAATACGAAAATAATGAGTGTTTAAAAAACTTTTTTTGGATCTGATATATTTCCCGGCAGCATGTACTGACTTTGCGTATCATGGAACATTTGTTTCAGAAGTGTATTGAAGAGAGAAACAGCCCAAGGTATTGGTCCATGGTATTGGTTATGAGAACAACCCCATTATTCATGTCAAGAACTTAATGCGGGTTGCATCCTGAAGGCCTGTGTGAAGAGTGGGCGTGTTTTCCTGAAATCAATCATACAAAGAGTTTACTGCCAAAATATCATTCCAAAAATCTATTCGTGGATATTATATTTAGCTCGTGTTGAATAGAGTATAAGTCCATAGTTATTTCATGAAGTAGATAAGTTCCTCAGAATTCCCGCACATTAATTGTTTCCTCTTCATTCCAGAGCTTAGGAGCCAGTGAAGAATATTGCCGTGAATGGGAAAAGCCTTGGAAGCTAAAAGCTCTAGTATTCTTATCGGTCTGCTCCACTCCACCAATATAATAGTGGCTGTTTTCATGAAGTAATTTCGTGATGTCCGTTACATTTTCAGTGATATGGTGGCATTCGGTGAAAATTATTTTCTTTCAATGTCACTACTTGTTCCTAACAGATGATCTGTTTTAAGCAGTTTTATGTGTAATTTGGAGTGGATTGGTAATTTTTTATGCTGTATTTAATGACAAGATGTGATGCTATGTGCTGTATATATTTTACGTTAATATGATTTTATCTATCATGTATCCTGATAAAAAAAAACATAGTAGCCTTTTCCAGCTGTAATTTTTTTGGAAAAATAAAATGAATAGTGTATTCTAATTTTTAAGATTGAGTTTGTTGCGCTACTTTCATTTCAGTTGGGATTTTCCAGTATTCGCCGGTCAAGGTAGTGATGAAAATAGTGCTTCGTCCGCTATTATGGGGGTCATGGATTCGATTCCCTTTCGTAGCCCTTTCTCTGCTCAGTACGTGAGTGTTTGCCACCCACTGTTTGATTCCTGCCGCTGAGACACCGCAAGATAATTAAAGGGCTTCTCGATACCACAGAGTTACATGTTTTGACCGATAGAAATGCCCAGAAATAAAAATAATTGAATCTTCGATATGTTCCGTTTCCAATCAATAACCATTCATACTCCAGTTTTTGGAGTACATATACGAAATACTTATACTTAATTCATATGAAAATACTTATCTCCTCTTTTAATGTCAATGTATACAAGTTAATATCATGTCCTTTATTTCCACCACCAGAATCATATCTTTTACCTGGTTTATACCAACTGCCCTTTAGTTAGTTCTCAAATTAGAGCGGAGTTACTGGTCATTTCGCCGCTAAATATCACCCACTACCCATACCCATGGCCCTATTATTAACCGCGTTATTTATATTGTTTTTCCTATAAATAACAGTTTATCTGGGAGTGTTATAGTCCATGGGGTAGAGCAACAATCCCATTCTTGAATTTCACCCTATTCAATTTTAAGTTCAATTCGTGCACACAAATATTTTTGAAAGGTAGAAAATCATCTCTTAACAAAGTCTGCTTTAATTCCTCCATTCATTTTCATAAAACTCTCCGGTTAGTAGCCAAACATTCTACTCACTAAGTCACCACACCCCCTCTGTAAGAGAGAAATTTTTCCGACCAGTATTGCCTTCGAGTGTATCCAGTTACCCAAATCCAGGGATATGGCTTCCTAAAATAAGCTGCTGTAATGAAATTGATGAAAATGTAACCAATGGGTACAACAGTACTGCAAAGTTTTATTTTTCCAACCTGACCCGTGGAAGTCTTAATGAGAGGAATTCTGCTCTCGTATTGAAATTCGACTGTCGCTTTTCCTACTCCCTCAGATGTGATAAAAATACGAGCCACACGAAGAGAGGTAGATGTGTAGATGGGAGTGGAGCGATGCTTCTTGAGGAAAAAATATTCTGGTGCCATAAATGGAATCAGAAACCGTGAAAAACTTGTTGGCCAAAAAAGTTTGAGCAAAAGTTAAGTTTGAGGAAAAATTCGAAAGTCTTCCAAAATGTTTCTCACAATTGGATGAGGTTTGAAAATACTTTATATTCATAATAGGAAATATGTTTTTTATGGGTGTATTTATACTTATCGTGGAAACTTATTTGCGCGAAATGAAAGCAAGAATAGTGGCGAAAGCTTTCGAAGAGGTGTAATCTAATCATTTGTGTAATCCACAAGTTACAGATTTGTTTATCGTGTTACATGATGCTGGAGTGAGACGGAACTCTCTGAAGTCGGGGGTACATATTCCATGAAACTAAAGAGAGAGTAAAATTGATGTTGATTTTATCCTCTTGTTTTATACGAAAGCAATAATCAGGGTCATCCCTGTTATCGCTACCATCATATACAGTATGTAATGAAACAGAAAGACATTATTCCATTTTTAGTTGGAATTTTTGCATTTCACGGGTATAAGCCAGTCATTACCAGTCGTTATAGATGACATGTTTGATATGAGGGCCAGAATTTCTTATTTACTGTCATGCAAACAAAATCCAAAATCTCCGAAGCTTGAATTTAGAATTACTTAAAAGTGATTGCTAGTAAAAGAACAGCAAACTTCTATTCGACAAGATTGACACAAAAACGTATGTTTTCACCCTACTTCGATCAGTTTATTAGGTAAATTTCTATTCAATTTATCTGATATTTGATCATATAGCCATGAAAACAAAAGAAAACACTAGTAGGATAATGAATAGGGTAGTTTCCTTCATCAAAGAAAACGAAAGGCATTGATTGCGATTCATTACCCACCATTACTGTATTCATAATATACAAATTATTTTGTTTTAGAAATACCGGTTTAGACGAATGGCAATAGTCTATTTTTATCCTCAGTTGAACAGGGCCAGATTGGCGCCCATGCGATGCCACTCCACGTGACGTCACAGGGACATAGTTTCTATACGAGAAGATAGGAGTTATACATCGTCTGAGATTACCAATGCATGCATGAGGCGCAGAGCTCAGGAAAACATGTCTTAATAATCACTTATTAAAACTGGCTAAGGTCGGAAAGTTTTCTTCGTTTGATAAGGTATTAATAATCCTTATTTAAGCCAAGCGCTACCAGCCAGCAGGGTACTCAGCTACCCGCTAGCAGCCTGCGTCGTATCAGCGCTAAGCCTCGCCTCAAGGTCACCTCACAGATGGGCAGCAGGAACCAGAAATAAGTCTCACGGAGAGATTTCCCGGCATTCATACCTACGCGTCGCGTTTTCGCGCGCTATAAAATTTTCACTTTTCATTTAATCGCGAAAAATAGATATCGTCATTTAAAAATCTAAATGCGTCAAATACGTACTCCAGGAGTAATAATCTTTCGATTTAGGCACTAAAAAAATAATAGGAAACCACCCTATTATTACACCTTTTTGCATAGGAAAATGTTAAAATCCTCGGACAATTCACGAAAGCGAATTAAAGACTGAGGTGTTAGAACCCATCATGAAATTGCTAAATTGACAAAATTGGCCCAAATGTGGAAAAATTTTTACTCAATCAGGGTCCGATGCAAAAAATAATATATAATGATTGATTGAAAGAATTTACATAGTTGCGTTGTAACGCGCTATATAACGTGGTCGTATTTGAATGTCAATTTAAAAGTCAAGCCTTTTGAGTCCTCTGAATCTGAGTAGAGTTAAGGGATTTTGTTAATCCATTTATTCGGTTGATAGCTCATGTAATGTTGTTGATAATCCGAGGCCACGAAAATCAATGCTTCTAATATGATTTGGGGTCGTTAATTTGTTCTTTGCGTCATAGAATGATTTCGAACAAGTAAATCATTCGTAAGCCCATTTAGGTATAAAGTAATGTACGTGGTATTTTGAATGAATTCGGAAACCATCTTCGGAATGAATGGTTGCCAATTTTTCTTTTCCTTACCTTCCAGCAAAGTTTAAAATGTAAATGAATAAATTTAATAAATATAAGAGCGCTCAACATTGCTGCTCAATGAGCAAAAGCTTAGATCAATAATAAAATCCTAAATTTATTATTACTGCGCGAAATGGAAAAATTAAGAGAATAAAAATACTTATAAATAAATGTCATCAAAACCAGGACCTTCCTATTTCTTTGAGAAGATTACATTTTATGGGAGTTTATTTTCCTCCAACTTTGGAGAGGATGGTTGCCTTAAAAAAAAGAAAAACCTGTGCTGAAGATTTTATTTGCCACGTTAATTGAGGGGTAGAGAAACCCAGAGGTACTCGTGGTTATTTCTTAAAACACAGGTAGGCACGGAAATTACGTAAATAAAACGAATGAAATGAATTATATATTTAGATATGCATTTAATTTTCCACTCTGCATCAGTACAAAACAGAGAATCACTCGTATCCCTTGGCCACCACCTTTTGTTATGTTCCTTCTATCATTTTCTGCACCAAACTATGTTTTGAAAAAACTCACTTGTACCGCTTATCTTCACATTCCCTTATTTAGCTTTGCAGGTTCCGATTCGATTGCTACCGAAAAATAGCTTTATTTAAACCAATTCACTGCTTCATTCATCGAAGTAGAGATGTTAAACTTTGCCCTCTGCGCACATTTTCACGCGAAAGTCTGAAGAAAGCGAAGCAAATGTCGTGGGCGTCAAGAATTGAGTCACGCATAGATGGCTGTCGCTGCAGGAGTTCCGTGGCTGGAAATATCGCGGGTTAAAAATGCGCCCTCGATCGCGGAAAAGCTTTTATGAGTTTCTCTCTCTTAAAGTATTTGCGCCGCACTGGAATTCTGTACAAACGGGTGGGGGGGAGGGGTTGGAGAAATGGCGATGGAGAGGCGTTTCCTCCGAGTTTGTCATTCTACGAATTCGCACGTGGAAAGTAAGCAACCGAGGCAGAAGGCTGGTTCGTAAAAAATAAGCATCCGTGCAGGGTCAAGAGGGAAATAAATGAATGAAAAATCCACGTGAATTAACGAGACGAAATGTTCGAGTGCGCATCTTTTGTACTGAGGGACAGAGGGACGTTTTATTGTGACTTTTTACAGGAATTAAAGAGAATATGTCACTATCACAATTATCAGGAAACAATCTGAGAATAGAAAAATGACTCCCAGTGTATAATTTCATGTAGTTATTATCAAATATTTCTACCGATTATGGTGTCTTTACATGAAGTATTTTGCGATTTATTGAGTCACCCCAGATTGGACTTATCTACTTACACCCTTACATTCAAGCTAAAAATCCTATTCTCTTTCATCTCCTTCCTCCTATGCTCGAATGATGCGTTACCTTAACCCTTTAAAGCCCGAGATAACCTCTCAACTGATTTTTATTATTTTTTCCACTTCCTATTAATATTACAACTAATTAAGAGATATTTTGAAATAAAACCCGAACAAAAATTTTAAACAGTGTTTTCAAGCATGTTCCCAAAACGGGACACGCCACAAAATTTTGCTATTGCTTGAAAAATAAATATACTACGGACCAAAAAAACTATGTTTAACAATGAAATATATATTGATCTTTTGAATAATGGGCATTTGTTACTGGAGAGCGAGTGTGGGGGAAAATATCGAATAAACCGCATACTCACTACAGAGATGATGGAAATAACCAATTTTGAAAAGGTATAATTAACGACCAGTGTACACGCAAGTCATGCAATTCACTTAAAAAAATACTTCTATTCTTTATTTACATAAAAAGCTATTAAAGTAATCACAGATATGAAATATACTTTTCATGAATTTTTTAAAATCTGTTTCCAAACAGGAGCATTGAGCTGTAAACCATTAATCAGATTTAGGTAGTATTTTTGCAAGAAGCCGCACACTTACTGTTGTAGACGAGAGTAGCTAATTCGTGAAAACCGATTTTTTGGTACATTTCTTGCGGGTTTTCCACCATGTCGGTACTTGTGTGCCAACGTTTCGATGATCAACTTCGCCATCTACCTCAGGAATTCGATGCCGGCTTAAAACCACAATATAAAACCGGGTAAAACTTCAACGCCGGGGGATGATGACGAAGAAACGTCGGCAGCAGAAGACCCGATCCGATTTGAATCCCGCAAAAAAATGACCGCATTTGTCTTCCGGGAAGAAAGGAATCTTATTTTAAAAAAAACTTGTTCCTATTCCTTCAAATCTGCAGAGGGAGACTGAACTTATAGTTCACTCTTTGAGAATAGAGGGTCATCCCTTGTCTGCATCGTCTGGAAAACATTTTGCTAGTGTTTCTTCTTCTTTGTTTCTTTGTTTTAAAATATAGTTACCTATTTATATAAGTGCGATCGCTAGAAGCGTTTTCTTCGTCTTATTCCAATAGTCGTGGGAGGGGAAGGATCAGAAGGAATAATGGGGGAATATGTGAGGAAGGGGAGGGAGGAAGCACAGTATCATTTTTAAGAAGAATTACTTCATACACACCAATAAAACAAAATTCCGGACTTGCCTCATGTCACAAGTTAAAAAGTTTTTTTGGGGAAGGGAGTGTGCTCATAAAGCAGTTAGGGGATTACATCGTAGATAGGGGACTGACGAACATACTTATTTTCGTTCAGTCAACGTCAAAAAGGTGAAAAATTCAACATTTTCATGAGCGTTTCGCCTCGCTCTTCAATCACAGTTAATCAATCCTTATTGATGTCGATAACTTCTGAGAATATCCCTTCGTCAACCTATTCCAAGAGTGGCAGACAACTTGCTGCTCCTCATCTTTCAACGGGGTGATTTTGACTGAAATATCACGTCACAAAATCCCAACTCTGTACGAGTATCTCACTCGCTCTAATTCATTTTCCTCATTTTCCTAATTTCTCTGAGTGGAACTAATCATCGCGACGACCGACTTTCCGAGAAGAAGGTCAACTTCCCACGCTCAATCGTAATTGAATTAGAGCTTGCTCCCGCTTTGGTTATCATCTTGGCTGAGGGTTTTGCGATATCGCGTCACTGAGGAATGGTATTTAATTTGAGCGCGACGAAGTATCTCGTTATGCTCAATACTAGGATGTCTGCCGACACAAAAAAACAGAAAAGTTCTGGAATTTTCTTCGCAACGGAAAGTCTAGGGAGTATCGTTGAGACTCTAGGAAAAGTCAATGATTATAAGGATATTGCTCGACGACACGAAATCATACAGTCTGCTCTTCATTCAATTGGATATTTAAAATTTATACTTTTATACAATTTTAAAATCTATATAATATGAGTGGATTGGAAGCCAAGGGATACAAGTGATTTCTTTTTTTTTGTACACAGCTAGGTACAGAAATTAGGTATAGAAAACAAACGAGATGTATTAGACATTTGATATTAGTGCATTTGATTTTTCACTCGATGTCAGCAAAGAACTGAGACTCACTCGTATCCCTTGGCAACCAATTTTTGTGTGTTTTATCTAAAAATTAACTTTACCTTACTCTGTTTAGAAAAAAATCACTTGTACCCCTTGGCTTCTCACCATCTTATACATAAAATTCTCGTATCACAGTTTTTTTGTAGCCAAACTCCTCCGAAATGGCTGGACCGATTCCTATGAAATTGTGTGTGTATATTCAGTACTTATGCCTGAGAACAGAATGTGCACTATTTTTCATTATTCTACTGGACCCATGAAACCCTGGATTGGACGCTGAATCATTTCCATAAGAAATACATGTAAAGTTCGTTATTAATGCCTCCAGACCTTTTTTAATTTCCATATTTAAATTAGTGGTAATGGTCACATATAGTTGAAACATATACCATTTCAAAGAAAAATAAATTCACAATCTTATGCATTCAAATTTCGTTTTCCTTGCATATTTATGGTGAATTTTGATAAAATCTATCATATATATGCTGAAATTTCAGTATTTTTGGCTTACTGTCCCCTTGATGATCGTCGATATTGTTTGCGTTGTATGACATCTCTTTAGCACCCGATTAATCACTTATAAAATGATGAAAAACGTTGTCGAAGGCATTTTGAATGGCAAGTTCCAATGAGAAGATATATTACTACCACGGTCCCTATTATTCCGAAAGATGTGCCAATTGAATTCAAACAGGTTCAATTTCCAATTACATTGACATTCAAAATGACAGTCAAAAGGTCTCAAGGAAAACGATGTCTGGCTTAGATTTGAGCACGCCGTATTTTTCACTTGGACTCATCATATAATCTAATCATGTCTTGCTCATATATTTTAAGGGGATAGTTTTATAATCCACGAGGCTTACCAGAATTATTAGCTGGATAGGGAAAACATAATACAAGTAAAAACAGAGTAAATAATAAGATGAGAAAAAACAAGCTTTCATGATACGTTCTAGCGTCGGTAAACCGTCCACTATGTTTGTGTTTGCTAAAGATGGACCCACCAAAAATATCGTACACTCCATTGCACTAGGAGACTGATAATTTTTCTCTTTTCATGTTCATAATTTGTGATAGAGATGCATTGGAAATTATTGGATTAAGATAATAAAAGTGCAATGAATTCAAAAAATGAATGTTTGGTGTTTTGTTATTTTTATAGGTCGTCTCCGTTCGCAGCGCGCCATTCCTCTTAAAGTCATATACTACATCCCCACACTCTAACAACAAGTTAGTTATTTTTACTTAACTACCAAAATATTCTCTATAAATAATTTATTTATATGGCAAAAAAATTGGCTGGGTCAGCTAGTAAATTATAAAATACTATAATTTCATAAAGCGCAAAATTATACCATGAGCTACGTATATACTATTGGACCCCCTAAATTTATACCCATCCGTACAAATAACTTCTTCTGCCCATCTATACCAATAAATGGGTGGCACATAGGTTCTGATAACTAATACGGTAAAACCACCCATGTTAATTGATACATCGAGGCAAATTAGATAAGTATTCAATCCTTACAATTTTCAGGAAATCCGTATAAAATTGTCACTTGCACGAAGCATATGAAGTAAGCCTATTTAAATGCGATGTATTTAGTATTTTTTTGCCTGGAAAATATGTAAACTCTGTGGACTTCTCTACGATATACAAAATTAAGGGAATATATTTCAAACTACTGGAAAGGGCTAAGAGTATGAAATTATACTGCCTAGTACACACGGTGTTGAGGGTGCTGAAATTACACCCGAACGTAACTTGCAGAGAGATAAATTAAATGAACTCATGGCCATATCTCATTTTAACTGCGCTATTGGAGCAAATACCTTACCACTGTCTTTTTTGATTTTCGACGCTGGTGATAGCAGTAGTCACTTATTTTGTTTGATCAGTTATGATTAGCCAAGAGTTAGAAATCTATACTATACCTATAATCCAGAACTAATATTTGCGTGCGTGTCATTCTGAGTAGATCCTAAGAGTAGCCTTCCTATTCAAGATATTTTTTGTCTGCTTATACTCCGTTTTTAACAGTCTTTAAGTCCAACTTTTAGGCCAGGCCGTTGTTTTTGCATGTAAATAAATTTAGTAATTAATTATCAAATTAAATTAATTTATATTAATTTATTCAAATTAATTTCATTGAATAATGAGGCACTAAAATTAAAACAAAATAGAATGTTAATTAAGTTGCATAAATAAAATTAATTTTAATTTGTATACATTTATGTAAATTAAAATAATTATTAATTTTATTTTTTTAACTATTCATACTCAGTGAGTGGATCAAATGTTAAAGTTTGCAAAACATATAGCGTGGTGGGAGCAGTAGTTACCATTAAAAATGTTCTGTTTAATTCATAGCTTCGCCACTCGTAATCGTTTAATTCAGGCCCCTGCTGGGCCGCTGGGACACCGCGGCGAATCCCGGTGCGCCCTCCGGCCTGGAAATCTTTGGCGCCCTCCTGTTCCGAAGCTGATAAAAAATTTTCCAGTCAGAATACGACATTGAGCAGTCAACTTGATTTCAATGATGTCTCATTTAGCAGCATAATAAACACCGTCTTGAGTAAACAAAATAACAATTTAATTAATATAATTCAATCTGGTGAGATTCAATTCAATCTCATGAGGGCAAGGATAAAAATGTCAAAATGTATTTATTATACTCCACACCTAAACATCCGAGGTGGTCTTCCCCCTACACAGTGCTGGCGCCCTCTGGCCATGGACGTGCATTGTCCTAAAGGCCGTTTTACACGAGGCACGGAATTGCGCAGGTTAGAGCTGCATTTATTTCTAAAATGGCGTGGATTTGCGCGAATGCATGAACGAAATTAGAACAGGAGCTATTACGCCGTCTCGCATCCACGCATTCTCGCATGTGTTCTAGCAATTCACCGCTTTACGCGACGCAATTTTGATTGCGCCCTCGCACGTGCGTCAGATTCCACAATTCTGTGTACCGTGTAATACGGCCTTAAGAAGGGGTCCAGCGCGGGCCTGATCGTTATAAATACTACTTGTACTCTTACAGAACTGCCTTCAATTATTTAGTTTTAACACTCCCTTACCGTACGGATAGTGTTTTTGCGTATACCATCAATCATCATCATAATCGGTGATTCTGTCCGTAGACAGACTTCAACAGTAATGTTGTCTCCACATCACTCTTTCCCGTGCCTCTCTATTTATTTATTTATTTTATTCTCAAACCACCGAATGCAGCTCATATTGGCCATTTTATATAGGGGTTTTCTACAAATTTACCAATTGAACGTACACAAACAACCATGCCCTGGAAAGGGGAAATTTACTCAGGCGAGACTCGAACACTCGACCTCTTGTTTGGCAGTCGAGGACGTTACCCCGCCACCAAGGCCGGCAAAGGCGGCAATGCAGGCATTCATCTGTATATAGTGTTTCTCTTCTTTGATATCCGTCAGCATTACGTGCCAACTCCTCCCTCTTCCTCTTTTCCCTTCAACTTTTTCTTCTATTATTAACTTCTGTGCGAAGTCACTCCTTAAAGCATGTCCTACCTCTCTCTTTTGCCTCTTTATTAATTTCTCTCAGCATAGTACTTCTTTCTTCTCCTATTCTCCTCAGTACTTCTTCAGTCTCGTAAAGAGGCGTAGATAAATTGGCGGAATCCTCCATTCATTTGTTTCGAAAAGAAAGCCTTTCAACCTCTTTAAAAAGGTTACGCACAGCGGCGCATATGTTTTCCCTCACGCATTCAGAGAGCCAAAGAGACGGGAACAATCGCGACCCTTAAAAAAATATATATATGATCCCTCTCCTTTCCCGCACAGACCGTTCGTGCCGTCACCATGAGGAGGAGAGAGATGAATATCATCTCTACGGTTCCACTTTTCTTTCGGTCCCCATTAGATCCCATCTCGCGAGGCGGTAAATCATTCTTGGTTCTGGAATAAGTGAGAGGAAGGAGGAGAGCGAAGGCGAAAGAGAAAGAGGAGAAGAATAGAATAGACGCGCGAGAAGAATGTGGAGTTGAAGATTTACATCTTTAAAAAAATGAACGGGAGAAGGCGCTTGACTCTGAGCCTGCGATGTCCAGACTTTTTTCCGGACTATTTTCTTTCTTTGACTATTTATCCATTCCTCCCTTTTCTAGAAGAATCCTCCAGAACTTCACACTTGACCTCTGAATTTGTCATACAAACGCTTAAATTTCTTCGAGAGGACAAATCACTATTCTCCTTAGTTCATAACCATCATTATATTTACATATATTTTATTTCTCCGAGTTGAAAAACCACTACTGTCCTTAGTATATAAATTGATTTTTTTACATGAGTTTTACGTATAGCCTATATTTTGGAGGAACTTTTGAATTTTTCAGGCGCGAAAATGCATTGGGCAGAGAGATGCATACTGTTATGTGAAAAATGACAACCAAAGTTACATCTTACTTTGGAAGATTTTCCTACCATTTTCAAGTTCTTTTCAAGCTCAACCTTGAAATCAAACAATGGTTTTGTAACGTAATTCATCCAAAGTCGACATTTGCTGCAGAGGCTCGTATGTAGCGTCTACAGCAGCGTTGTAGAGGAAGTAATATAGGGTATAGTATACTAAATATGCTAATGCAACGTGGAAAATCGTTTCAGGCTTACGTGATGGAAATGCAATGTATCCATAGTAAAATATAAACTACAAATGGTAACTTCCACATTTTAATTTATAACTTCACTACCGACCATGATTTCGACATTATCAAAATCACGGTCGGTAGTGTAGAAACTATGGTCGGTGGTGCAGTTCATAGGGTGGATGGTACATAAACAGGTATTGAGAAAGATTAATAAATTCTATATTAACAGCACTAATTTATTGAAAGGAATATCATGCATACAGTTTTTTTACACACGAATCTTAATGCATTCTTTAAAAATTCAATGTCAGCTATCGCCTATGGCATCGGCCATTCCTCTCCAGCAGCTACTTATCGTATCGTAGGTATATATCGATGGCAAATTTCTAACAACACCTATCTCAAAATTTGGCCAGTTTGAGACAGTTATCTTAAACAAAGCGTAATGACATTCAAAAATAATAATATTCAAGAAAAAACAATACTTTGTTTGCAAATGCATGCTTCTTTTTCAGTTTTACGAATGTTTGGAATTTGATTTCAGTGTACAGTTAAAAATATAAATCGTTCCTTTTGCTCTTCTTAAAAGTTGCTATTTTTGAGATATGTGTCGTTAGAACTTAGCCATCGATATTTTATAATGCCTAGTTAAATACCAGCCACCCTGTATTTTAAAGTGTGGAAATTACCACTTGTTTAATATATATTTTATCATGGATTCAATATATCGATCGCTAAGTTCTAACAACACGTATCTAAAAAATAGCAACGTTTCAGGAGAGCATAAAACGATTAAAGTTTTTTCATTGTTAATAATTTCAATTGAAATGAAAAACCAAAAATACTAAAAACTGAAAAAGAAGCATAAATTTGCAAACAAAGATTTGTTTTTTGCTTGAATTTTATTTTTAGTTGAAAGTATTAGCAATATTAACTCAGATCCGCTAAATTTTGAGATAAGTGTTTTTAGAACTTTGCCATCGATCTATATATTTGCGTGAGCATTTAAAATATAGGTAAAATCTCACGGTATATAGTCCGTGTTCACGAATCTATGCATGAAAAGAGTGGGGAGCGTGGTTGTGGAAGGATGGGGTCGAGACGAGTGAATAGGGCGATATGGGATGAAAGGCCCGTCAGTCTGTCTGCTCCCTGGAGTCGGGGTGGGATGCGTGGTAGGGCAGGGTAGCGAGAGTGGAATATCCCGTGGTGGGTGGCGAAGGCGGAGGAAGAAGTGAGCGCGATCCAGGATCGAGAGAGCATGCTTTTAAAAGTGTGGGGGGAAGGGGGGCTATGAGGAGAAAGGAGAGAGTGTGGGGGAAGGGAGGTTGGGAGGATGGAGAGTGGGATCGCGCACAGTCTTTGCATCGCGTGGCAGTAACGAGAGGCAAGGGGATCGCGTTGGTGTGGTGCAGGGATGCCGACTTAACAAAAAATATCGGGGGGCCCAAACCGGGGATCTTGCCGCGGGAAATTTTATAAGCAGTAAGTCTTAAGTTTTTTAAGCATTTTAGAAGAGTCATATGATCAACATTAAAACCCTGATAACTCGAATCTTGGTATATGGACACACCGGGGAAAATCGAAAAGCCTGACACATTTTCTTCTCACTCCCATAACGAATTTTTGAGGGGGCTCGGGCCCCCTCTGGCCCCATGGAGTCGGAGCCACTAGTGTGGTGGCTAGAATTTTGGCTTCCCACCCCGTCGGCTCGGGCTCAAATCCCGGAGGTGGCAAAGAATTTTCAGAGACCCGATCCCTCTTTATTAATTAATAATGAAAGGCACTCTTTTTCTTCCACAAGTTTATAAAAATTTCTATTTTATTACCGGCTTCGGGTATTGCACCATTATCAAAAATACTTGATCAAGTCTTTGATGATTAGATTTTCTTTTTTCTCTTGTCTTGACCTCTTTTAAGTAATGATCAAAAATTCCTGGAGTATAGGTCATATAATGCAAACAAATATGTGTAAAACTAAGCCCTGAGGAAGGTTTTAAAATAAACCGAAACGTCGGCAAAAAGCTTTTTGCATTATATGACTTATACTCCAGGAGTCTTTGATAATGGTGTAACAGCCGAAACAGGTAATAAAATAGAAATTTTTATAAACTTGTGGAAGAAACAAAGTGTCATTCATTATTAATATGGAGCCCTTCCACCACGTACGTGCTTCAAGTTTCGATTTAACCCCATCCCTCCTTGAATGCTATATGCAGGACACGCAACACTCCGTCCGTCGGATGGGACGTGATTGGACCCTTTGTCGCCTTTCCTTAATAACAGGCTAATGCCGACGCCGGGTTTCTCTCCACCCTTCCTTCCATACCCTTCCCTCATGGCGCAAATGACCTCAGCTGTCGGTCGCCTCCTCCAAATACCATACCATCCAAAGAGAGGCACAATCTTCAGACGAAGGGATGGAATGCCTGAATGCATTTTTAGGTGTATCTATTAACCCTTCCTAACCCAGAGCTGCTTTTGGGATAAATTAAATTTCAACACTACTCTATTGAATTCCATTTTTCGAGTGTACGTCTTCGTGCTTAATATTTAACTCGGCATTTCGTTCCTCCTGCTGGATCGCTAATCGTGCATCTAATCGCTGCGGAAACCTTAAGACTTCTCATTTTAAAAACGAGAAAAATTTCCTCTCAATCGTAATTGAAGGGGTGAGAATCCAAGGGTTACAAGTGATTTTGTTTCCTGAACAGATTGAGATACAGAAATGTGGCAAGGAAAACAAACGAGATCAACTAAATTTTCAGCAGAGTTTCCACTTAATGTCAGCCCAGAACAGAGAATCACAACTATCTCTTGGCAACCAAGTTTTTGTATATTTTTTTTATCAATTTCTGTACCTAACTCTGATTAGAAAGAAAATCACTGGTTAAGATGCGTTTGGTGGGGCCATGGAGCAGGTAGTCCCTAGATGGGCGTGGTGCACCCTCCGAAGGGTTCCTAATCCTCAACCCTTTCCCCATTGTATGTCACACCATCAAATACGCTTAGGCATGATAACATTATTTTCCTTAGAGCAGGGCTTCTTATTACTTTTGCAGTAATCGTTACTAACTCATAATTGTAACCACAGACCCTGGGACAGTACTCCCATTTCTGAATGACATTGTTATGCGGAGCTAAAATAAATTTTTTTCGGCCCACATTGAGCATAGATGGCAGTGCACTTGTTGAGCACGAAAGGTCGATCCATAAGGGGGAATTGTTCCTCACTGTGAAATGAGTTGCCTCCATACAGCCCACCATGGCAGGAGCAAAGTTTATTGTGTCTCCAACATCACCAAAAAATACATTTATGGTGTTAATCACTGCAATCAGGTTCATTTGTGTCTTATTAATCACAATCTCATTTAATGCAACATTCCAACGTCTGATGTAGGTCCCTCCTTGGTTCGGAGTAAGATGAAAGTGAGTGTCTTGGTTTATGCCAGAAAAGCCATCCATCGATAGTTGCAGACACAGCCATATCACCAATATCACCATACAGCTCCTGTTGAGGACCAACTTCTTGATAGCTGTTGAATGCGGTAATATTATTGCAGCTTTCCATAAACAGCAACATTTTTGATTGCCTTGAATTTGACGGTCTCTTTAGGGTATAGGTAACAAGCCCTTGGGCTGATACTGAATATTCGTTGAGCATCTTCCGACCACATTAGAGTGAAAGAGTCATATTTTTTTATTAAAAAAACTTGGCTTATGTGAAAATTCTGTTGAAGGAGAGGGAAAGTCCTGCCAATCATATCCCAGATTCTCAGCGCACTCAATCGTCGAGTCAGTGGAATAACTCGAATGGGCCAGTCTGCCCCTGATTCCAAAGTGCCCTGGTCTTCCCTGTATATCCCACTTTCTAAATTTTGCCATTTCGCATAATTCATGTCTTCACGATGCATTTACCCGCGCTGATAGGTGCGCGCATATATGCATTCACCATCAGAATTACTCCGTGTACACACCAAAAATTGCGCAAATGCACGAAATCATGTATCATACACTGTACAGGAAATAGCCCATGAATTCAATTTTGTGAATATATCCGAGCATTTATCCCCTGCGTACTTTCGCGGGTAAATGTATTATGTAAAAACGGCTTTAATGGGTGTTCTACCATTTCTCTAGGAATAGGAAATTCTATTTCACTGGTGGTAGCTCGCGTCGTCCAAGTGACGGCGGGGTATGTATGTTCATGATCAAAACAATCATAAAGCAGCGTGCGGAGAGAGCTTAAACCATAATATCAAGAGCTAATAAATAGAAATTTTATTTTCAAACCCCCGTACGGTGTATATCTCGGCTTCCTCGTCCGTAAGATCTAGAACTGAAGAATACTGCTTGACGACGTAACTTAAGGTGTTCATAATGTACCTAAGTATTACGAGTCAGGTTTGATTCTCGACTTTCATTCAGCGGACTCGTATTGCGTCACTTCCAAGCCATTTTCTATCGAATATGCTACAAGAGAACTGAATATTATTTTATACACAATGTGCCGCTTCAGTACATGGACCCAAAAACCATTTCAGGCAGTTTTCGTGTTGTGTTTGTGCGCCACAGCCGTCTGCTTCACTGATATAGATTGCTGTGTTCACTTACATTATTATCTTATTTCCGGATATGAAATGAACTAAATAGTTATGTGATGTGATTTACCATGGGGAAATGAAATTCTTTAGTATGATTTAAAAATTTAGGGACGACTTAAGGATCTTTACTGTATTGTTGATTAATTTTACTGTTCTTTTGTAAAATCATGGAGACGATAGTTCTTAATCCTTTATCCCCCATGATGAAGTACATACTAGTTACCGAACAGCAAGGTTTCGGATAAATAATGTCTAATACTACTAATTTAGCCATATTTAACAATTTTATAAAAAATTGCTGAGATGAAAATATGCAAGCTGGTGAAATTTATGGGGACTTTGCAAAAGGCTCTGAAACTTTTGATTTGTTGCTTAATAAGTTGCGCCTCATTGGCATACGTGGTCCAATATTGCATCGGATACAAAGCTATATTAATTGCTATGGCATGAAAAGCCAACGTATCTCCATTAACATCGTCCTAAACAAGAGCTTTCTGCTCTTACCTACGTACGGGAAACGACAGCCATCGCCTCGTTTTGAAACGATTCCATTTGTGCTGCAGTTATTACCATAGGGTAGTAGAATAAAAAAAATATTTAACCTCAAGTAATGTAAATAATTGCTTTGAAACCAATAAGTAGGTATCCCCCATAACTAGTCAAAAAGGGTCTCAAACACACTATTCCTCATAGCACTGCCGCGCAATGACCATCGTTCCTCTGTTTCGAGCGTTCTCCGCCAGGTGGTGTCTCCCTTGGCTGGAATCGCGAATAATAAAAAGATAAATACATAGATTTGCTTCTTAAACATAATAGAGGTATAAAAAGTGTAATCTACTCCGATTTATTCTAATTTTCCCTGATAAGCAAGATTAATCTTTGATTGAAATTTGAAGAAAAGAAGTTAACTATTGCGTGCCGAACTCAGTCAAAAATTTTACCACATTTGACGTCATCGGAGTCGCAGGATAACACGGAGGCTCGTTATTGTTTGAACTTATTCTTCAAGGCAGTATTATTAGGGAGTGTATTGCATTCACCTTTGTGATTAACTTCAAAGGCTTCGGACATTTAACATTCAGTCTCTGCGCGGCCTTCTTACGCAACGAGGAAATCTGGGCGAATCCTTGAGTGAAATCATTGATCAGACAAGACCAACCCTTTCCCAAACTCCACCCTAGAAGGCTGTGTCCCACAGGCGAATTCAAGATTGCTTTTGCGCATCATTTTCAGAAATTTCTTCGTGAAAAGTACAATCACGTACTCACTCACTGCTTCAACTCGGGGTTTGTTTAGATGTTCTATTGCAGCCAGTTTTAATGGGTAGGAGCGTGAATTCTTTTTTATTTAAGCCCCCCGTTTTTTAAGGAAGAAGAAGTCTTTTCAACACTATATTCTACGAATTCTGTTCTCTTATGGTTACTTTTTCTCGAAAAATCTGAAATTTTCAATTAATTTTAGGATTAAAGAGGCGATTTATAGAATGAAGTCCTGTCGTATTTTGCATGGGGTTAGAGACTTCGTCTAGCGACTTTTTTATCACTGAATTAGGAGAAATTTTGTCCATAAAGGGTAATAAATAGAGATATTAATGACGAAATTAATAAAAAGAGAATGCCTTAGGTATTTATTTGCATGTTACTTGAAAAAATTATCAGTAATTGAATATGTTTCTGATATAGAATTTATATGTGTGTTTTTGAGGAATATATACGTATTCAGTCTGTTAACCAGGGAACAGGTAAAACAAATTCTGCTCTATGCGGTCCTACAGAGATGAGAAGCGTGAATTGTCTTCATCATTATTCATCAGTTGTGTAACCATCGATTACACGAAGGAACTCTTTCCGGGATATCACTACGCGTTGGTATTCACGAATCCGCTTACGCGGTAGGTAATCCAAGATATATTCATTCAACTGACACACTGAGAAGCCATAAAATCATTCAATAGGTGTTCCGTAAATAGTGATCTTATTCTGCTGCCGCACTTAAGCGGGTTGTCAAGGAAATAGATTTCGTTTCCGAGGCACTACATGTGCAGTGAAGCGGAAGAAAGCGATACTCCCGGGAACATTTGGATTGATAATGCAGGAGGAGAGTTTAAGTCTGGTGAACGACCTGTGATTTGACAACCACACCGCCTGGAAGTCAACGATCTCTACCGAGAACGTTTTGACGTCATAATTGACACCTTTCCTTACCACCCTCCACCTCCCGTGTTGAAAGAGGAAAACCGAGGGGACTACAGGAAAGTAGCAGGAAGGTGAACGAGGCGTCTATGAAAAACACGTTGGGTTGGCGAATGACGAAGACGTGGCAATTGAATATATATCGGGGCGTCTATTAATTACGTAAGGCGATTTTGGACATTTGTGGACCCCCCTTAGTGAGATATCGTGAGATTTGGCTCGACCATCTACCACCTCCCTCTAAACTCACATGAGATGATTCAAAATGCGTATTTTCAGTGTAAATACGTTAATCCATGCTTCATTGCAGGGGATTTATAATTAAAAAACAATGTTTTAATTATTTTTCTTTAATATTAGTTAGGGAGCACTACTTTTTAAGATTGCTAATATCGCAATTTTACACTGTTTCTTTCGGAAGAAAACTTACATGATACTTGCCTTGACTCCCTCTCACCCCTACGTGAGATTGGGTGAGAATGGGCTTAACCCCCTCCCCCGCTCTTATCTCCTCACGTAATTCATTGATCAATTAATCAATTCTTATTCACTATATAGATACTCCTCCTCCCTCATTTACCTGAACTCTCGTCGTGATATCACTGTTGATGCAAATGAATAATATATATTTAAAGTCCCAATTCACATTGAAAACACGCCATTCACTTTCTAGTGTCCTTCCAAGGGAGGACCAACTAGTTTTGCGTGGTAATCAACAATGGATGTACAAGGGTACCATGTTAAGTGCCGGGAATAGAACGTTTCTTATCACCTAGCAACTCTAAATGATGTTTATAAACAACTTTTTGAGTTGATTAATGCTCAGGCAAAGTTTCATTAAAATCGGCCTGATAGTTTTAAAACGGTGGCTTGTCAAAGTTCCCAAGTCGTTAAACGTTAAAAAAATTGCCTCATTGTACCTCTTATAGTTTTATTAATTCCCGAAACTTAGAAGGCTACCCTCGCAAATCTCTGGATCTGCAAGCCGGAGAATAGGGCCGACGTTTAGTTATGCATAGCTTATAACAAGTCCTTACGTTAATTTTGGGTGAGTTTTACCTGAACCCATCCAAACTATCAAACTCCCCAAAATTTATTTTCCCTTTGGAGCAAACCTTCCCCGAAAAAGTTTCCCAACTGCGGACATCGTAATGACATGGGCGACAACTATAGGGATCGCTGACAAATTCATTGGAGGGATGCTGCAAAGTGATCTTATGATTGCTGACTATAGAGACTGAAGTATAAAGTAAAATATATTTGTAATTTATTTACTTAATCCTTGCTGAATATCTAGAGGGTTAAAAGGTGGAATCGGGAGCACCCTTGAGGATATGGATGAAATGGATTTCCGTTATAGCGAAAGATAGATAGGGACGTGACGATGGATGGGGAATAGCATCAGGTATAAGGTTCAAGGTTGAGGAGAAAGGAGGTTGGAGTTGGAGCTGCCGTGGGCGAATGGTGGATGAGGGACGGAAATAAACCTCTTAATGGTCCGCCCCCGGACTTGAATCCTGCCTTTATTCTACCTCCTCCCCTCCACTCCTCTGCACTCCCTTTATCCTTAAACTCACACCACCCCTCTAAGCTGTAGAGAGGGTTGCCGACCATTAGGAGCTTCATTATGGCAACACGACGAAATCCGATACAGAGGGTTAAAACGACCAGAAAGCTCGGGTTGATGCGGCGGCACCACCCTCTTTCTTTCCTCCAGACGCTTCTTCTTCTTCTTATTCTTCCTCTTCCTCCCTCGGAATGGGCTCAACTGCTTCCCAAGAACATCTTCCGTTCACGGGGGGAAAGAAACCAGGGCGACCATAAAGGTGGTTGAGGCGAAAATTTACTTACGCTTGCTCAGACCCTTTTCTGCGAAGCAGTGTTAAGAAGTGGTCTCTCTCCCTATAGGCCTGTCATGCTTTGTCTTTAATCAATGAGGCATTACCCCTTTAAGAGTTGCGTCATCATCTTGAAATTTTCGGTGCAAATAGTGAGAACTTTGTTTGCATTTTCCCGGATCTCAAGTACGGGAAAATGCAAAATAGTGCTCATATTCTGGACATGTTTCTAGTTAACCATCTTGATGGTCATCTTGGTTACACCCCGTGAATGGAAGATGTTTTTGAGCTGCATTTTCTCGTACTTGAGAACGGCATAATGCAGCCCAAGAACATCTTTCATGGAGTGTAACTAAGGTGACCATCAAAGTTGTTTATAAGATACCAAACTAGAATTTGTTTCGAAGGGAGCTTGGGTGGCATGTACGTTGACTGTCTTGATATTTTGTTCCCAATTTTCGCGTATCGGAAAAGCATCCATTTCATTGAATCAAAAACATGTTTCTTTTTTATAATGCTGAAAGTTAAATTCATCGTTGTCTATTGGCGGACACAATGAAATGTAACTTCAACGAAAAATAGTGTGAGATTATAGGTGCCCCTAGGTTGGTGGTCTCTTCAGCAGATGTATCGCGGATAGTCGCGGGCAAAAGCCCCCCCTAAACCTCCCCTGGCTATGTGCCTGGTTGAGGGGAATATTTTCTCTTTTCTCACGGTTTTCGAACCAACCAGGTGGTGTTAAGAAGAAGCGTCACTCCCTTTATATCCGTTGTATTTTGCCTTTTATTCATTAATGCCGCCTTCGTTTAACTCACTTCAAAAATTTCATTGCATTGTTATCAGACCTATGTAAGGTTATTGCCGTATCTCGAATATGGAAAAATCACATTATGTTCATCACTGTTCAACTCTTCTTATATATGTTTGACGCAGCTCTCTGATAAATAACCCAATCAGATAATCACTTTATGCCTACGTATTTCTTTCTCTCACATCCTTCTTTACCTGCTCCATATATTTTATTCGAGGTCTTCCTTCCCATTTTTACCATCCAATTGTCCCTCAACGATTGTCTTCATTACGCCATTATGTCTGAAGACATTGCCGATTAAGTCGTTCCACCTTTTCATGAAGGCTTCTCTTCTCACCAACTCTTCTTAGGACATTTTAAATGCTTATGGTTACTATGAAATGTGGGCAGGTTGGCCCACATGACCAGCGTGCCCCGATTATCATTTTGAATGATATTAATTACTATTTCAACATTTGCTATACATTGAAAATCCCAATTATAAACCCTGTTCATCGATTTATAATTGTTTTTACACATCATACCATTTATATGTCCAATTCATACCACAAATTGCTTTGTAGGCCAATCCTTGGGCCAATATAACCCGGAGATGGGGAATATTGGCCCAAGTTAGATTTATATTTAAAGAACTGTCGTTGACATGACGTTTTCATTGTTTTAAAAATGCATTGTTTTAAGGTGACATTCTAATTGTTTTAAAAATTTATTATTTTAAGGTGAAGTAATTGTCTAGTGACGTCGTAGTTAGGTCTCCTGACGATACACAATATAATGAAACCGATAGTGAGAGGAAAAATTATATTATTTGTGGAAAATTTCGAGTAAGCTTTAATTTACTTTTGACGTGTGATTTTGAACTGGGAAAGACGTTAAAGAGGAGAAGAAGGGGAATAGAGAGAGAGAATCACAGCTGTATGGCGGAGGGGAGTATCAGCCGGGAGTCCATTTACACTGCCGTGAACGGGTGGCGTAACAGGTCGTTTTTGACTGGTACGAGGGGGTTGTGTCGCTGCCGGAGAGGAAAATGTGGGCTGAATAGGGGTGTGTATGTATGTTTGTTGAGGGAGACGGGCTGAGGGTGGAGGCAGGGAGATGGGAAGGAGGGAGAGAGGGGGGGTTGTCAGAGAGGCGTGGCGATAGGTGAATCGAAACGAATTGATCGGAAAGGTAGGGGAGGGAGGGATGAGGAAGGGCGAATACGGGTGGCGGATGTTCGGGTGTGCTCGGACGTATCCAAGAGTTGCAGACGCAGCTGGGAGCCGGCGGACGAAATAGAGCAAACCACTTGCCAGCAATAGCCGTAGAACATAGCTGGGACCACATATATCACAATAGAGAATTGTAAAACAAGCCAGTGTTGGTGTCATGACATACAAAGCATCAAAATTTCGAGACTCGGAGGCTGCGCGCTAGGCTTAGATTGCTTGAACAATTGAGAATGGATATCTTTAAGAGCGACACAGAGAGCATAAATTTGGATCCACACTATATTTCCAGGTCCGATAGAAGCGATAAATTAAGAGAGATGTTTTGCCGAACGGATAGATATGGGAATCCGTTTTTCCCCCGAACCATAAAGGACTTTAATAAACGCTAGTCCCAACTTCGTTAGAGCACTTCATTTATTTTTAGGTATTAACGGCTGGTGTCCTAACACCCCAAGCCACACGCCTTATAGGCGGCTTGCGGGGTATTATGTAGATGTAGATGAAAATAGGCTTACAACAGTCGCCAATCGCGTCGCTGAAAGCAGAGCTATAATTTGGGCTGCTAACCCTTGTATTTGTAGGTGTTATCATCCACCTTGCATTTAAATAGGCTTACGAAACTCGCCAGTCGCGTCGCTGACCGCACAGCGGTCCGAATTCCGTGGAAAAATAAGCTGTAATTAGCGCTGTTAACAGAAATTTTTCGACGGAACCATCCACGTTGCATTGGAAAAGGCTTAAAAAAGTCGCCAATCGCGTCGCTGACGGCAGAAGGATCCGAATTCTGCGAAGAAATAAGATGTAATTAGGGCTGTTAACAGAAATTAATATTCGTGATGATATGATCTATCAAATTCATAACTTTCTTACGCTTTCCTTGCCATTTAGAAAAGCCTGTTTACATAGTACATTAACACGCAATAGTTAATGTTAATTCACTAACTGATTTGGTGGACTGGAACGGAACATGTGCGAATTCGTGAACCAAATTAGAACAGGTTCCATTTTCTATTCATGCATTTGCACAAGTTGGATGGTTAAACGATGCATTTTGGCGTTCATTATCGCGTACATACATGTTCGCATTAACTTGTGCGAGCTAATGTACCGTGAAAAAAGGCTGTTAGGCTCCATGACGAATACCGTGAATAAATGGAATGCTCTGCACTAATCTCCGCGCTGCTGACATTTTTGGAAACTTATTTAAACGAGTATTATCCGACAACATAAATCAAGCTTTATGTGGGAACATTATGTATCCCCGCGAAAAATTGCCGATCGTAATGCAATCTTTGAAAAGAGTCAATTATCAACCCACTGCAAATAAAACAGTGTTTTTAGAGCATATTATCAGAAAAAAAATACAGCCAGGCTTAGTCTGCATGTCTTGGGGCTCATCTCTTTGCAAAAAATTACATTCTCTGCTTTGGAATTGGGTCAGAGGGTATGACTTCTCAGAATAAGACAGATAGATAGAAAAATATTTATTGCTCAATAAAAATCCATAAGAACAAAACTAGCAATAATAAAGTTTGCAGGCATATCGATAGTTACAAAAATAGAAAAAAATTTCAATTTTTAAAATGTCTACATATGAAGTTTTTCCATTTCATAACATAAAAAATGAATGTACCAACGGAAAAAGAAAGAATGGAGTTATACAGCAAGACGAATAATGTAAGACACAAAAAAGTCATGAATTCTTCTCTTAATAAATAACAAAATGATTCCATAAATAAGGAAACATAATGAAATAGACACAAATTTGACGAAAATTAGAGCAACTAATGACACTTCCGAGAAAGTAAATAATCATAATATTTTATTTTAAAAAGTTTAACACATACTATGCAATTTTTTTATCACAATTGGCATCATATACTATATGTTATAAGCTGTTACAGAGTAACTTATGTTATTCTCGGGAAATAAAATAATCAAAACATTTTATTTTAAAATATTTATACAGATACGCAGTTTTTTTAATCCCAGTTGGCATCTTATTCTACATGTGACAAGCTGTTACAAGAATTGATTTACTATACACAGTGGTGCGGTGCCCTGAGAAATACGGTTGATTGGACTAAATCCTAGTGGAACATTGTAGAGAATAAGAAATGGGAGAGGAGGAAAAGAAGAGGAAGTGAAGGTTTTGCAGAATAAATCACGGCGGAAATAAAAAGAAAGAGTCCGAGGAGGAAGAAATGGGAATAAAATTCAACGGTTTGAGGAGCTGGAAGAAATAAAAAAAACGAAAGCCTTGTTGAGCTGAGTGTCGAGGGAACGGTTGAGTAGTTTTCGGCGGCGAACACCGGGAAGAAATGCGTTTCCACTCTCGCGAGGAACTATTGAACAGAAAGGTGAATAAATAATAATATTAAGAGAAGGTTGAAACATCAATTCCGTCTCACTCTGCTCAGTTAGTCGACGGAATATGGAATTTAAGGCATTGATATTCGTTTTTCGGAATCGTATCACGTTCCATGAGATGTCGACAAAGAATTTTTCAACGTTTTGTGGGAAGACTTGTCACATTTGACATTTAATTGCATAAAACTGTTTTGGAAAAATAATTAATTTAGGAAAATATATTGACTGGTTCTTTATGAGCATGCTGTTTGTGTTGTGTAAATATCATTATTATTCCGAGAGAAGTACATTTATATTTTTAATCTTTTTCCATTTCTCCACATGCATGAAAATTATAATTTAATGTTATTTTTCTACATTTACATGGGTAAGGGATACTTTCGCACGTGGAAAGTTTTGCTATCCTTAAAGCAGAGAAATTAATTCAGTCAGTGAAGGCTAATATTCTTAAATTAGATAGACATCGTCATAATTTCAAGCGTACTCTAATATGCCTTCATTCATGAATTTGGACGCGTACTACCAATGTGCATTAAAGCTTGGCCTATCGCTCATTATTTCCGACAGCAGTGATTTCAAAAACATTATCTTGCTTAATGTACGCCATTAACGCTCAAGCATTTACGCCAGCACTCATTTATGAATTAATTCGCACCGAATCATAGATTCTATTCGTGGTGAACGGCGGTAGTTCCTCACCTGGTCCACCAGCGATTAAGCACAAAGCTCTGAATAGCGGGAATCATAAATGCTAGGATTTCATGGTGTGTCTGTCCAGGGACTTCATCCGGTTTTAAACGTGCGGAATTTTTACAGAAAATATGTTGGACGTAAATTGCGAAACGTTTGCGCATTTAATAATAGCAGTAAACATTTCTCTGATCCACACTGCGAAAAGATTGTAAACCAAGCCAAAGCCTTAGTCATATCGATACCTCCACTCTACAATCGCTCAACAATCACCCACCGAACCAAATCCGCTCATCTAGTAGCCTTAGTATTACTAGATGAGCGGATTTGAATCGGTGGGCGATTGTTGAGCGATTGTAGAGTGGAGGTATCGATATAAATTTATGCGATTTGTTTGGGGTGGGGGAGCTCTCTCTTCGTTTTTAGCCACTACACCGTATGATAAAGGATGAAACCATTATAATCCTGAAGCTGAGAAATTAATACAAATTATACTTATCGAAAAATTTCCTTATTCTGCCTCTGAAGACCTAGGAATAGTTTAAGAATGCCTTGCCATCCAGTTTCTGATGTGTACTGAAAATTGTACTGAAACAAGCCGATCCGACAACGAAGAGTGGGCTTTAAATGAAATACAAGATTCCATCGATGAAACAGATAAACAGACAAAGCAAGTTAAGAAAAAGCGTGTAAAAATACCTTGCAGTGCGATGTGGACGAGGGAAAGAAACTGGCCTTCCTCTGATATTCACACGCCCATGGCTAAGTCGAGGTGAGCTCTACCCTCACCAATCCTAACCGAACGTACGGGTGGAATCACTGAAAGGGTAATATATATTATCGTGATTTCAGTCGTTTCTTTCCCAACCCGTTTTCTCCCTCGCTTCCAACGTACTCACTCGAATAAGCACGGAAATAAATTTGTGAAAGAGGGCGGAAGAGAGTGGAGGTGGTCTGATCGGGAAAGCATAGCGAGTGAAAGGAGGAAACGGTGGCAAAATGCGAAGGAAACAAGGAGAGAAGAGGAGGAGTGAAGGAGGAAAGGAGGAAAAGGTTCTATTGGAGCGGAGGAAGTGGCGTAATGGGGAAGAGGAGAAAAATGGGAGGGAGGAAGGATTGAAGAATAATGGAACGGGAAATCTCGCTGGTGTGGAGGAAGGTTGTAGAATGGTTAAAGGGGTTCCACTCTAAGACTGCGTGAATCAATTCAAATACCGATTTCACGTAATTTATTTCTATTTCTTGAAACGAAAATTGTAGAATCCATTGATGGCGAGTTCTCGAGTCTTTGAAAGACCGAATCAATATCTGAATCATGCAGATGTATCCACAGTAAAATTTTTAATAATATATCTCCTTATAGCCAAATTAGCGCACAAAATATATTAATTTTCGTAAACTTCTATCGCTGATTTCTTCATTGACATCAGAGGAAAGATCTACAATCTTTTCTTAATAACATATCATGGTGAATAAATTTCAAGGTGCGACGCGACGTTTCTTCACCTTGTAGGAATGGAAAGATTATGAGAATTAATTCAAATACCATCCATTGATGGCGACTTTTCGAATCTTTGAAAGAATGAAGATTCGAACTATAGAGCTGTATACACAGATATATTTTAAATGCTTTATCTCCATGCCGCCGAATTAACTCATAAATTATCTTAATAAAAAAAAAATATATCACTGATTCTTCAGTGTCCACGAAGGAAACACTTGTAATTTTATTGATGTTATATTTAGGCATTTTAAACCATTCCTGCATTAAAAGAAACATCTGATTTGCTATCATTAAGTTAATATGTTACCATATGTTCGTTTATTGGTGCTACAATTGAAATAAAATTGTCCCGTTGTCACTTGTTCCGTTTTTTTAATTGATCATTTTCGGCTTAATTTGAAAGGTAAATATAAAGTACATAGTACAAACCATTATTCACGAAGCTGATAAATTGATACATGGTGACCATATCTTAGACTTATTCAGTAGCCTATGGTTAGTAGTGCTACTCTAGCTGAGAAATTTGATGCTTTTTGTTTTATGGCTTTAGAATACAAATAATTACTTTCATTTTCTAATAAGATTAACAGCTAATCAATTTTTAATGGATGTCGAAATCATTCTTGATTAACTCACCGCTACCTTTGATTGTATTTCCAGTTGCCAGTAAATGTATTAGATATCAGAGATATCAATGGTTCTTCAACTTGGGGATGTATGTAAGCTAATTTAGTGAGCCCTAGAAGTTTAATCGGTCAATTCGTTAGCTTTGTATTCACAGCATCTTGGTGTAGCCGGAAAATCAGAGATCAACATCAATTCCCGAAATTCGTGAAGGGACCGAATCTAAGAGATTGTATCAAGTCAAGGTAAGAACCAAAGTTCATTAGTATAAACTGTTTATCTCTATTTCTTGCAAAAAAAACAACATGATCATTTTTTTCTGGTCTGCAATACTGTGATTGGTTTTATCTTTGAACCTAAACGTTAATATTTACTCCCCTTTATACAAATTATCATCGAGACAGTTGGTCCGATCAGCATTCATTGATTCATGATAAGGTTTTGGTTGCGCATGCTCTCATGGTGACCCCAGTTGTCCTTGGCAGGCTCCTCATGAATCCTTATGAGAAAACTTTGGGTTTGTAAGCTACATTTTGCCTTGTCAATGCATCTACGGTTAACGTGATCTGTTTTGTCACTGCTTACCAATCAGTTTCCTCACTTTCATACCTTTTCTATCTCACATTCATCATTACCTATTTCGGACATTTTTATCTAAGGCCTTCCTTTATTGTTCTTGCATCCACTTTTCCAATTTCCATCCATCGTTCAACAGACCATCATATTTCAGAATGTTTCCGATGAAGTCGTTATATCCTCTTATTTATGATGTTAACTTTTCGTCAAACTTCTTCGCACTTCCTAGTTACTCCTTTTCCTTTGATGATTGTGAATTCCTAAGATAATTGTGAATTTAAAATTAGCTCATTGCTATACTTGGACTGTTAAGTACAGAAAAACGCTCTCTCATGAGGACAGTATGGTTATCATTAAAAGATATACCATTTTGTCAAATCCATTTGGAGTTTAAATCTATTTGATTAATATCAATCTTTCTTGATACTTGTGGGATAACAAAATTATGGAGATTCCGTTTTGGCGAATTCTGCACAGACTCATTCATAGGTGGCGATAATGAGCCGTTATACATTTAGCCTAAGTTCTCTTTTTCGAGGCTGTCAATTATTTTGAGTGCCAAGTGCCACTTCGTTCAGTTTAAATTCTCGATCTTGTTATTTTTTGGTGGCGGTTCGAACAACGTCAATTTATCACTTCGAATCAGACTCCATTACCAGGGTATATGTCTAGTAGGAGGGGGCGTGAAGATTATTGATAACAAACACCAATTCCCTGAACACTTATTTCCAACTCGGTTGGGCATGAACTCGTGACCTAAGGATTTAGCAGACAGGGACACTACCCCGCTGCCATTCTGGCCGGCAGATGGGGCTTTCAAGTTTAGAAATAAATACAAAATGTTACGTATTGAGTTATCAATTATTGTGAGTGTTGTACATCATTGAACGTTAAAACCGTATGTGCTGCTTTTTTTGTGGGAATCCAGGCGAGTAAGAGCCATTGCCATCGCAAATTTTGATTAATGTAGTCCATAAATTTTACTTTGGGAACTACCAATTGCATAGAGTGCTTGTTGTTAATGATCTTTCTTTCACTCCTTATATCCTTTTTTTGTGAGGGTTTGGTCAACCTCGTGCAATACTCCATAGTCGTTGCAAAGTTAGCAGTAAATAGTACATAAAGTTACCATAGTAGCAATAAATAATAATAAGTGCTGCTTTTTAGGAGTGATTCGTTCACTCATTTTTTGGTTTTGATTTTGGCGAAGTGGACTTCTTCCTTCGAGTCTGCCCTCTTTTCCCGAGTTTGTTACTTGCAATGGGAGGAGGTATTGGTAACAGTTCCATTCGCGCCCTAACTAGTTACTTTCGACCCATAGGCGGGACGCGAACCCGTGACCTGTTGATTGACGTAAGAAAACTTTCCCTCGCAGTCACTGAGGTTAGCTAAATGGTGAAATCACACAGTAAGAAAAAAATATTCAATTTTAATTTAGAAACTATCAATTCGCAGGAGTATTGAGTGCCTCAGTATTACGTTGAAATCAACGACGTTTTTCTTCGGGAACGATGTGAATAACGTAGAGTTCTTCCTCGGAGTCCAATACAATTCCCATTTCAAAATTGTAAATTTGAATTTTTTTCAAATGAATACTTTCTTAATAGTATAAAGTGCTAAGAATGCTTCTTCGTTCACATCCCCTTTTTATTGTGTTGGTAATGACGAGGAGAAGAAAGACCCACTAACAACGGGAAATTTAAACTTAGAAGTAAGGAAAAAATTCATCATAATATTTTGGACTATAATTTGGAGTATAATTACCTACGGAAGTGTGCCATGGGAAAAGATAGTAGCGGAAAAATCAAGGGTCTAGGCCTTTGAATTGTGCTACAGAACAATGACGAGGGTCAAATGGATCGACCGAGTTAATAATGAGGAAATTCTCAAAATATTTGGGGGAAAGCCTCATCAAAACCTTGATAAGAAGACGGAAAAACCTTATAGGCCATATCTTGAGACATGATAGCCTAATGAGGAAAATCGCGGAGGGACAAGTACATGGTACCAGTGGCGCAGCGAGGGGGGATTTTGGGGGATAAAACCCCCCCAGAGCTCAGAGAAATTTTTTTATAGTTAAATCCATTTTACTTAATTACAATAATATTACTTACAGAATATTCGAAGGATTTATAAAATATCCCTCAGAAAGCTGCAAAACTCACTATTTTTCCAAAAACATTTTCTGGGGAGGGCCCCCGCACCATCGATTACCCTGGCGGGTATGCCAAACCCCCAGACACCCCAGTATTAGTTGCGCCTAAAATCCCTCCCAGCCTTAATTCCTAGGTGCACCCCTGCATGGTACAACTACAATAGGTAAGCCATTGCATATTTTAGTAGTACCATGGACAAGTAGATGGCGAGAACGGAAAAGGAAGACCTTGAATGCCATAAATGAACCAGGTAGTGAAGGATGTAAAGCAAAAGCAGGAGATGTTGGAGTTAAAGAAGCCTGAAGAAGCCTGCTGCAATGCCGGCGAAACTCTCGTCTGCAGAGATGAATCTACGCGGTAGTAACCCCTAAAACCAGCCTGCTGAAGCCGTGACAGGTTAATTGTCATGGGAAAGCTTTTCTTCGCTCGTACTGAGACCAGCTAAGTGTTTCTATCACATTTTTAGAGATAAATTTTAAATTTTACTTTGAAAACCTTGCTACGTGTCTTATTGTTAGTTTTACGTATTTTTCAACGGTTACTTTATTCAGGAGGGATTCTGATAACGTGGGGTTCATCCTCCGAGTCAGATACCATTAATTTTTTTAAATTTATAAATACGCAATCCATGATTTTTTTACTGTGTTACCCTCACAACACCTTTGTTTGTTATTGGTGATGGTTGTGACGAATTGCTACAATGTGGGGTCAGTCCCCATCGCCAATATAAATTTGAAAATTCAATAATTATACGATGAAAACGATCAGTTATTTTTAGTGATACTTTTTAAGATTTCTACAATAACAAATTAACATTTATAACTTTTTTTTGGAGACGGCTTGGACAATGCGGAGTCAGAACCTAAAGTCAATGCACATTTACCGTAGGTGTATATAGTTCATAAATTTTACTTCGGAAGTTATCTATTACTTTGAGTAGATACTACTTGTTCAGAGTGCTAAGTTCACACCCCAAATGTGTTTTTTTGCTAATAATTGGGAAAATTTGGAGTCAGAGCAGGGGTGGATTCAGCACCAAATTGTTGAGGGGGGGAGGATCATGACCTGGGTTTGGGGAGAATGTAATATCCTCCGCCGGAAGAGAGAGGGGTACATATTAGGGAGCGCCACGCTCTACGATAAATACAACTAATAATTCTCTCACGATTGGGACTTTCAGTCATACATTCGCATATAAAATCCCTTTTTCCCTTACCAAGAATACAAAAACTGTTAAACTAATAAGAATTAAGTAATTTTTGATAAAATTGAGAGATTAAATCCACCCCTGAGTCAGTCCCCATTGCCATAGTACATGAGGAGTACTTTATTAGTAAATTTTACGACGGAAACTATTAATTCCTTTGAGTGCTACTTGTTAATAGTGATAAGTTCACACCCCCAATGTTTTTTTGCTGACATTGGAGACAGTTAGGAATCAGACCCCATTGCCATTGTATACTCGGAGTATATAATTCTTAAATTCCACCCCCCCGAAACTATCAATGCTTTTGCTTGCCTACCTGTTAAGAGTGCTACTAAGTTCATCCCCAAATGTTTTTTTTTGCTGACTGCTGGTTAAATTTGGAATCGGAACCCATCGCCATTGCATATCAGGAGTACATAATTCACAATTTTTGCATCGTAAATTGTCAACGATTTTGATTGCCTACCTGTTAAGAGTGCTACTAAGTTCATCCCCAAATGTTTTTTTTTGCTGACTGCTGGTTAAATTTGGAATCGGAACCCATCGCCATTGCATATCAGGAGTACATAATTCACAATTTTTGCATCGTAAATTGTCAACGATTTTGATTGCCTACCTGTTAAGAGTGCTACGTTCGCACCTCCTCAATTCTTTTGTCGGTGGTCCGGACGACGTGAAGTCCTTCACTATCAGTCAGACCCCATTTCCCCGGGTGTGTTAGGGGTATCGTTGGCGCCCAAGGCGCAGGCGCCTCTCCCGGAGACTACCGCCCTCCACTCCCGCGCCCCCTACTGGCATCCCCGTATCGATCCTCAACAAGACAAGCCCTTTATGTTTCCCTCTCTCTCCACATCCTATATCACCCCCTCTCATCCCCCCGCTACGCTATAAAAGCCCCCTGTAGCTCCTCGGGCCGTCGGCACTTTGGGAAACATCGCAGACTTGGAGACCGACGTCGTCTTCGCACGACGAGATTTCGAGAGACAAGAGGCCATCGTCAGGGGGTAACTCCCTCTTTCGCGACGGTCTTATTACGCCACGGTAGGGACGAGCGCTGTATCTTCAGCGACCTCTACCCGAAGACAACGCAACACTTCCCCGGGAGAGGAGTTGAAGGCCACCGGGGGCAGACGGACGATAAAGTCCGGAAAATCCCCCTCCCGTGAACGCCGAGGAAGTCGTCAAGGTGGGTGCCCGTGTTTTGTTCTCTTAGACCCGTGTGTGTCTGCTACTTATAAATGGCCTGGATCGTTCCGGCTTGAACGTCCGATTTTCATCTCCGTGGTATAGAAAGGTATTGCTTTGCCTCGATAAATTGTCGTTGGAGCGTTGCGGTATAGTTTAGTGGAAATAACGATGTGATCATTTTTATAATAATGTGTAATAATAGTCATAATAATGTGATAATCAGATGATCATTAGGTAATGTCTAATTCGTCACTTTGGGGAAATATTTCATTCAATTTATAATTAGAAATGGGGCAAATCCGATTTTGACTGCCAAAAATATCTAAGAGTTCTCGAGCAATGGCTAATTAACCTAAATTAGCGATATCTCCTTTCCAAACATGTACAAAAATAAATAATGCTAATGATATGTTATATTAATATTACTCCGCAGCTGTATAATAAAGAAATACGCTCCGTCCCGGACTATTAATTATACCAAAAGCCAAAATCTGGAGAAATTTAATTTAAAAAAAGAGTGTGGAACGTACGAAACCGTTATTTATCGAGAATTATGTCATACATTGGTTTAATTTTTGTTCTCTAATATCCATCGATATATTCAGTGGTTTCCGGGGTGAATTAGTAATTTTTAGGGTTGTTTAAACCACTTATTTTGATCTAACTTAAGATCTAACTACCATTAAATACCAAATTTGCTCAAAATTCGTCATAATTCACATCTTATTTATCCTCCTTCACTTGTTCCATGATGTTTCATTTTCATATTTATCGGTCGGAAACCTCGATTACCATGGATACAACCAGTAGAGCGTCTGAACTTTTTGCCTTGCAATTTGCGTTCATCAGTATCTATGACGGTTTATTTTCAAGATATAGATTGATGTTTGATGTCCATTACGTTAAAAGGTAATACTTTTCGTTAGGTTTAGTTTCCTACAAGCGTACGCACTCAATGACCGGAAAAGGAATTAAATACTAGTTCTTTTGGTTCAGCACCATTCATAAGTTGTACAAGAGCCTTCTCTATAAAATTCACTTTTCTCTTTTTACCTTCAACTTTTAGTTTATCTCATTGCCCCGGAGTTATCCTCTCATTTCTTTAGTCGACTAATTCGAGGCGACATGAATATTGAAAATTAGTGCCTACTGGATTAAGCGTCGTTCTTTTGGGAATTTTTAGGGCAAGATTGTTCACACATCCCTTCTGTTGATTTAAATATTCTCATCACATCCAAGAAAGCGATCGACCCACATGATTCATGATCATAGTGACCAACTTCTTTTTTGTTCTAAAATTACGCCATTTTCTAAAAAAATCTGGGAATGCTCGACTTAACAGATTCTGTAAGCCCTATTATTAGTATATTTTCTCGTGAATTTGTTAATAATTGATTATTTTGAACCATTAAAAAAACGAATCCGATTGTATGCTGAGGTTGGGCATGGTGTTTTCAGCATTTAACAGTCAGTGAGCATCATAATTTCTTCATTGAAAAAGTCACTAACTTTCTGTTATTATCATCAGCGAAAACCAGCACATTGGCGCAGAATACAAATATTATACATAAAACCATACTTGCAATTTAACATGATCACTTATTTGTTTTCGGGATAGGTGAATTTCCGATTGCGTCAAGTATCTGGGTAGAAAAGGAATCGGTTTACTGCGTTCTGTACATCACCTGAGGTCAATGAAGAGTAGAAAAATTTCACGCTCTCAGTGATCAATGATCTGATTGCTTCATTCATGTTTCTTTTTGCAGTGATCTACCTATCTCTCTATTCCTCGGTTATGCTCTCGGATTGGTTTCCCTCTTTCCTTCTGTAGCCTCCTATTTCCCAGGCCGATCCATTTCAAATTTCCTTCATTTATTTCCGTCTTTGGTCGTGCGTCACTACGAATTTCCCTGTCGACATATTGAAGTGCTACCCACCCGAGTATCTGCAACGCCACCCTACTGACTCCTTCACCATTCATCAGAATCAGTTTCTAAATCAGCGATGCGGCACACTTCTAACCCACTACACCCAGTGACTCGTTGGTATGAACATATGATAAGTTTTTCTATAGTAGTGTAGTGTGAAGGATTAGATGCGGATAGAAACTTAGCTGTAATCTTTTGCGTTTTAAAGCTGATTCAAACTCTGTGGTTTGCAAAACTTTATGTATTTTTGACTGACGGATTCTCAATTTTACTTGAGAACAAGTAATTCCATCTTTTAAAATCACTTTTACAAGTCCCTGAATGCATTAATTACTATTTACCGACGTCTCATACTAACAATAACGCGGCAATAATTAATGGTCAGTAGTGAGGGTAAAAACAGTATCTAAGCATTTTTTGGTGCAATCAATCAGAAAATTTTGTCGATAATACTTTATCAAACTTTACGTATTTTGTCGTATTTACCATTTTCTTCGTAATGGCTGAATACAACTCCAAGAGTAAGATTTTCTCTCTAATTAAAATAGACGTAATTTAAATTGTTCACCATAATGATACCTATTACATTTTTTATTTGGATAAAAAATAAATCATTAAAAATGTCAATGCTCAAAAAACACTTATTATGGCTCCCCTGCACACTAATTTCCGCGTTTACAACAGATATCGTCACGAAAACCTCCAAATCCGTCGCTTATGCTTGAATTATGAGATTTATCTCTTTTTCGCTCTCTTAATTGAGTATTTTTCCCCCTTTCCGTGATCGTCAATGGTGGAACACCTGCATTTGACTCCCGGGCGCCTCTCATTCGTCTTTTGTTCTCGAGGGATCGAAAAAACAAACCGCTCGCCTCCAATGGCGCTGTGGCTCCTCTGCTTTTGTTCCCATCGTGACGCGGGCGTCTCTTCCTTTCCTGGAAACGCTCAATCGAATGCGACGTCCGCCGCTGCCGATATTGGGATCAGATACCGCAGCGTCATAAATGAACGGACGGCCACGGCGGCGTCAGTATTTTTCCGAGGGTGTTATTGACACCAAAGCTTGCTCTCAGTCAAGTTGCGCCAGGTTGAGTTGTTGTGAACGGTTTACAAGCGGATTGAAACCCTCAGGTTCGCAAAAGTGTATGTATTTTAATCCAAAAATAATTAGGATTCTCATTCTAACATGAGAGCAAGACCTCATATTTTATGATCACATTTACAATGAATGTTTAACAACACGATTTTCTGACGTCACATACAAGTAGTAACGCAAAAACTTTCGGATACTATACCTCACGAAAAAAGACAAGGGAAGACTAGTTGAGATAGAATGAAATGGTTCTGATGGTTGGTGAATATCAGTATTCTCAGAAAGTCCGGATTAATAGTTACGTTAAGAAAGTTCTAGACCTGTATTGCATAACAGATTAGATATATATCCGGTCTGAATATGAACTCTGTATTCTCATAGAAGTGGGAGGAAGAAAGGGATAGCACATTCTATTTTTATCTTCGTGGAAACATGATTTGAATTAACTATTGACTTTTAACTAATTTATTTATTTCAATCCAACAATAATTAAGATTCTCATTCTAACATGAGAAAAAGACATCTCATCTTTTATGATCGCTTTTACAATAATGTTTAACAACACGATCTTCTGACGTAACATACAAGTAGTAACGCAATCATTTTCGGATGTATTACCTCAAAAAAGACACAAGGGAAGAGACTAGTTGAGATAGAATGATATGGTTCTTATGGTTGGTGAATATCAGTATTCTGTGAAAGTCATGATTAATCGTTACGTTAAGAAACTTCTAGACCTGTATTGCATAATAGATTAGATATTCATATATATTCATCCGGTCTGAATATGGACTCTGTATTGTAATAGCTCTAATATTTTAATGTTATTTCCATGGAAACATGATTTGAATTAACTATTGTCTGTTGCATCAGTAACGAATGCCATTTAAACGTATTGTTTTGAGACTTTAATCGGTTGATTTCGTCGATTTTTCATGGAAGCCTTATAAATCTTATTTTACGTATTAATTGTATTTTGAGTTAAACTTTGATTTAGTCACTTTTCATTCAACAGTGCACCAATGTATGTCATGCTCTAATTTACTACCAATTAAAAATACATTTAACAATATCTATTACAGTGTGTAAATTGTGTTTTTCCCTCATATCTTCGGCTATCACTGGATAAAATACGTTGGCAAAGTTAAATACAAATCCGAACATTTCATTAATATGTTCCAGCTATATCCCTAAAACGGACCCAAGATTAGCTCTGTCCCTCTAACCTCCATTATTCTGTGCACTATTTGTCTCATGATATTTTTTTATTTGCCATCACGTAACGTCCGAGAGCATATCGTTCCTATTTCTTCACCCTCCTCAGTTTCCATCCACCATCCCATGAGTAATTATTTCCTCCTTGCTAATAATTCCTTCTGATAACCAACCCAAACCTTGTATTTTTCGAATTGGATGGATGAGGCAGATACTTTGTGGAGATCCATTATGAGATATTAAGTAAAACACTTTGCACTTTCCACATAAAAATTTATTAAACTACAGCCGACATGTTTCGCTGCACTGCAGCGCAATGAGTCTTGATAATGCTGCAGTGCAGCGAAACATGTCGCCTGTAGTATAATATATTTTTATGTGGGAAGTGCAAAATATTTTACTTCATATCTCTTGTATTTTTCCTTCTTGTATCTTTTTTAAAAAGATTTATGTTCCTATCCTTAACATTTCCTCATTCTTACGACAAAAAAACTGCTGACCTATCTAATTTAATATAATTATTAAGTAATTCCTGGAGTATAGGTCATATTATACTGTAGGACCTAGACTCCAGGAAGAATTTAATCATTAATTAAATGAGGTTAAGATAATATAAAAAAGAAAATTTAATATAATGAAATATACCTGTTAATTTTCACCCTTATTTATTCCAAGCGACCCGGGTTTAGGCACACAATGCCTTGAAAATGGCATTATGTGCCGAACCATGGGACAGTTGGAATAAATAAGTGTGGAAATATATAAGTAATTTTCATAATGTTGAATATCAAAGATTTCCTCCGAAATACACCGGGAACTGTATCTTATGTCCTGAACTAGCGCTTGCAAAACTGCAGTAGCAAACAAAAATATTAGCATAAAATGGACATGTCATGAGTGGCATTCTTCTACATCAGGCACACACACTTCATTAATCTGGCTTATTAGATATCTTAATTAGTATGATTCACTCCTAATAAATTTATCTGCATTTTCTGACAAGCCCTTTCTCCCAAGAGAGTGGGAAATATAAGACGATTTGCGGATTTATATGTGCCTTTTCAATTGATGTATCTGGGGATTTGGTAAAAATAGCTACCCCTTCGTGAAGTAGACACACGTTTTCGAGTTCAACCACCTTGCCAAATTCGTTTTTTCTCGTTTCATTTTCCGTGAAGAGGAAGTTAATTTTGGTGTATGCGCGAATACATTTTAATCTATAGGGAACATCATTTTATTTTCCTTTGTGTGGTTACTACATTTAGTAATTCTTTGAACTTAGATCGTTCAGAGATTTATGAAAAGGAGGGCTTTTGCATTTCCATGGAGAGAATTTGAGAATGACCTAACGGTCAAAAGGCGTAGTACATTGCCATATATATTTGTGGAAACATTGTCATCTCTCTTTTTCATTACATCAGGATGTAATTCCACTACATCTCGCCTGCCTCAGTTGCTTTTAACCGGCGAGAGAAGAGAAGACGATTTAAATTATTTTTCGAACCAACTTATTCTTATCAAAATTTGTTTAAATTAAATGATAATTTCAATAAAAATAAGTCTGCTTTGACGTTAAATCTTATGCGCTTTATTTCACTCACTTTTCGGAGTGATAAAATAAATAACTATGTCAAAATACCTTTGAATCAAGTGATAACACACTATTTTAGCGATATTTTTTATATCAATGGTATGCAATCGGTGAAGTTATTTTCATCTAAGTGTCACCCATTTTCTGATGTAATAAATAATTCAGGAGATAAAAATATACCTTTCTGCTATTTTTAACATTTCCCCACCATTTTAAACTATTTCTAAACATGCTTATCAGCCAATGGAAATCCGTGTTCTTTATTCCAAAGTTTGTGCGTTAATTAAAATTAAATTTGTTAGTTCTTTAAAGTAGGATTGCTGGCTGTGTTTAAGGTCTTAAATAAATTATGGTGCTTGTGAGTCTATGTATTTTTTCTGAGATAACTCCTGGCCGTTGGTCGCGTATTTCATACACGTTTATCCACCTTTCAGAGCACACTTTGTGCTTAGAATATGTCCGCATTATCGTTTCTACCCATATATATATATAACGAAGCCAACGGGAATACTTATCGGACTCTAAATCAGATCCGCGATTCGGCCACGCGAACTTCAGTCCGTGTTTTCTTCCCGTGTAAGGCCGGTGGAAGCGTCTGGAAGACCGTGCAGTTCCCCTTGTAACACTCCTCATTACCTTTTCCCATCAGCCATTTCGGTCACTCTCCATATCGTGACCCGCAAAGAATGTTAACCTCGCCTAGTTTTTCTCGCGTGTTAGCACCCTCAGAAGGGTTTGGGGAAATGTTCCCTGATATTTGGTACTCCTTCAACCTTCAATGATGAATGGAGTATCATATAATATTAGAGAAAAACATCGAAAAGGTTTGGCTGCGTTGTTTTCTGTTTTTTTTTCACTGCCTGTCAGTGGGATATAATATTTTTCAAGTCATACTATCGCAAAAAATAATATAAATCCCAATTTTCACCAAAATTTTACGAATTTGTTAATTTTCACCAATCAAAAAAGTTACGCCCAAAATTTTCCATAGAAGCGTTTTGTGTCCCTAACGGTTACAGGTAATTTCTGTACAAGTTGTTCGCTTTATCCGGGTGTCTACGTACAAACGTCAAATAAAGGGAAAGGATTCAAGGGATTCATTGCAAAACTTAGCGGGAGTGCCTCGGAACCGTCATCAGAGTAAATAATGTATCTGAATATAATATGGACGTAGTATTTCGAATGATAATCATACTAAAGTAGCAGAAATCGATTGAATTTGCCTGGAAAAGTGAGAATACGTCATACCATTGTTGACGAACAATGAATTCAGAATTCAATTTTATTCAAAGCTTGGTTTAATAACATATCTGCTATCATTTTCACTATAGCTAGAGTGTTTTCCTATAAAAATTCTCTTTTCTTTTTAATCCCCTGTGTGATATAAAAATCTCGATTGTAATTAATATAGGGGTAGATAAATCATTTTTTTCAGGATTTACAATTCGCTTAGGAAAAGGACTGACGAAAAGTGACACCAAACGGTGGAATTACTGTCATCATTTATTACGTTTGAAGCGCTATGAAAAGAAGAATTCTCTCATACAATGCAGTTTGTTAGATCTGAGTGGTAAAATATATACCTGCGCAGGTATGTATTTTATGGCTCAAAAGATTTGGATTAGCCAGCTAGGAATCATCCTCACATCTACATAGGCGAACTATTTATAGAATATAAGATGTTAGTCATGTTCCGAGGTGAACTGAGGAAATATTTTTAAAATGGTGAATATAATTCTGCCACCATATATCTTACTGCCTTCCATCAATAACAATAATAGCGGAAATGACAAACGACAACTTTTCCGAGTGCCTCAGGAGGGCATACGGAGAGTGGATCAATTTTCTACTTTCTTCTTGGTCGAAGAAGGTCTTGAGTGTCTCCGTTAAATTAGCTTTACGGGTCAAGAGACTCTTTTGAGAGCGGAGTTTTAGCTTCCTTTGATTTTTAACTAGCTTGCCGTTCAAATTGAAGTAAGACAAACGGATTTTTTATAGTAATGTAAACATTTTATGTATTAATAACAACCATATTTGTAACCAATCGGTCCTTTTTTAAAATGATTTTGTGATCCAGAAGAGAAAATATGTCTCTGACTTTCCACAAAATTTTTTATTAGTTGGCAAAACCCGAAATCATAGAGCTGACCCCGTTACTTAGTCACGTGGTTAAACCCGAAAAAATCATATGTATTAATAAGATAGTCAGACGTACGCATGTATTCATTCTTTTAATGGTTAAATCCCACCCAAGGTAGGGCTCGAACTCACGGCCTCCTGGGTAGCAAAGCGAACAATTATGCACATGGTCATTGAGGCCGGCCTGTAATGGAAAAGACAGTACGTGTTATGATATGAAATGGAAATCATCATAGAGACATTGAAAATGATTTCCTCTCTCCATATCTCTCACCTAACTATATATGTAACTATTACTGAGAAGGAAATTAACAAGTACCAGGGGCCTCGAGAGACCAAATCGCGAATCGTAATTTTTTTATACTTCAGATGGAATATGCCTGTCAATAGCTCTGGGAATTACAAATACGTAGACAAACATGTTTTTTTGTTAAGAAAATCGAAAATATGTTGTAGGAATTATTTATTCTATATTGATCAAAACTTTGTTGAAACAAGCGGCATATTTTGAATTGCTAATCGCTCCTCAAATTTATTTTAACTTATCAGATTGACAAATTTATTCATTCCCAGAGTGACCTGACATAGCCTAAAATGCTGAATCCAACCCTGGCATGTTTTGATCCGCGGACTACGGATTAGCCAGCGTGGAATCATCCTGAACATGAAATAAATAATTCTTTCTGAAGAAGCCGGTCGATGTTCCGCCTTTCTTGTATCTCACATGTATATCTTATCACTGCTAAAAACAATAAAGATAATGAGTGTTCACAATTTTTCGTTTGCCTAGAGTGAACGAATCCTTGCTCATTTTCATAGCATTTTTATAAAACTCGCGCTTCCCTTAGTTATTTGTCATCTTGTCCGTGTGAACTCTTGCAACGCAGTTTCAACCCAATTTTCGACTATCCACCACGCTGAAGTTTTCAGGATAACTCAGAACCAGATGGCAGTGCAATATTCTAACATTTTTTTATGATCCTAACTTTATCTCGATTGCTTTTCAGTATTCAAAATAAAATATGGACATTAGTTCAAAAATGGCCACCAAATTCCGAGGACACAGCTGCGATCATTTAAAGAAACGAGAATTATAGTGGAAACAACAAATTTGTTTGCATCAAAGTTCATTGCAAAGTCGATTGAATAAAAATTTAATTGTATTCTTTTTATTTCGCGATAAAACGTCTCTTATAAAAATTTATTTCAATTTTGTGTTATAATTTAAAATAATTTTCGTTTGAATGTGCCCGCGTCTGTCTGTTGCAATTAGTCACACGGGGGTGAGGTGGATGGAGGAGAAGTAGTTTGGAGAGCAAATCGTTAACCCGGGGTCCGCGACACGCTGCTCCTGAATACGAATCCTCCTGCTGCTGTCTGCTCCATCCTCACCCCACCCCCCAACGCGGGAGTCTGGACGAGTCCATTTGAGGTGGCCACGGGGGGGTCGGGGAGGTGGTCCATGGGATGTGGGACACTTAACTCACTCGAATGCGGGGAGGTGGGCGGATGGAATCGAGGAGTTTTGAGATCCGCAGGGACAGAGAGAGATACTGCCGACTGTTTTGGCGTAAATTATCGGCATCATGCTAATTGTTAAGGATGATATGAGGTAAGCATTTGCTGACAGAGTAGATGAAAGGGAAGGAAATACCTTCTTTCATTCATAGTGATGGAGTGCACACATCCCCACATTCATCACTATGTGGGGATAGAACCCACCTTGTCTTAGGATACTTTCCCCATTCAGAGCCCTAATAATACAAAAAATAAATGCGAGGTACATTCGGAAAGTAAATTCCGTTTTGAAATTAAAAAAAAATAAGTACAGATATTTCAAAGAAATGTAAAGCACACATCTCTACAACTCTTACACTCTTATACCCAGGTTTACGTTAGCTCTTTCTCAGTAGGTTTTCGCAGGTTTTTAGGTTCCTTAGTTCATTCGTAATGGCGCACTGTAGTCACTACGTGGGGGATAGGACTCCCCCATCTAGGGTCCTGAATATAAATATTCATGTTACAGCTCTGAGATATCGAAACATACTCGTTTATATCGAAGGTGAGGCATTCAAATTTTGTTGAAATACAGTAATAAAATTTAGTAGTTTTATATAATGAAATGTGAAAAACTTTGTAATTCCACATACATTTGATACTGTACGACCCAGGTTTCGAAGTGGCACGTAATCACCAGATGACGTGCCACGTCAAGTTTTTTTACATTTGATTATTTAAGTCAATTTCATGAATTCACGCTCGAGATTACGAATTATGTCATAGTTTTAATTTGGTCTCTATAATATATTAACATTTACAATTTAATAATAGCATAAGTAACGATCTCTAACAGGTTTCTTTAACTATTGCACATTGGACTTGCTTTGCTTCGCTTCCCGGTATGGTGTGCCAATCTGATCCATTTCCGAACTCCCTCCCCCAACGCCAAGTTACGGCTGGTTGTTTTGTTGGTTACGGTATGGTTGCTTATTTATCTCTTAATGAAGTTCTAAGCCCCGGGGATGATTAAGTAACTGTCGAAATGTTGGCAAAGAATTAAAGAATTTTATTTACTAACCTCATGATCCACAAAAATGTTCAAATAAATTGTGGTCAAGATAAATATTCATTTAATATCTGCCTTAAACAGTAGGATAGTAAAAATTAAAGTATGCACAAAAATGTGCTGCGAAGAATTTCATTATTTAAGTGAATTCCTTTGCAGGATCCTCCTACAGCTCGTCGGGGGATCGCGCAAATTGTATTATAAAAGGAAAATTCAATACCTAACCTTATCTGTAAGATACTTGGATAGTAAAAATTAAAATATGAACAAAAATGTACTGCGAAGTGTTGTCAGTGTTAACGAATTCAAGCGGAAGTGAGGAGAAGCTGAAAATGACTTAATCCATTGTAGCTCTGCGAAGGAGCTACAATGGATTAAGCCAATTCCCTCGCAGCAAAGGATCCCCTCCGTTTCCGCTCTGGTTATTCTCTGGGGACGGTCGCCGGGGTGAGCGAATGACTGGGACCGGGCGATGGAGTCGTGGATGCCGGCCACGCCCGATTCACCGTCTTCACCTCATCCGTCCCGGATCCAGCATTTCCCGCCACATCATCAATAGGGTAGTTTCCTTCATCAAAGAAAATGAAAGGCATTGATTGCGATTCGTTGCCCACCATTAGTGTATTCATAATGTACAAATTATTTGGTTTTAGAAATCCCAGTTTAGACGAATGGCAATGATCAATTTTAAGGGCATTTGAAAAAGGCCAGATTGGCGCCCATGCAATGCCACTCCACGTGACGTCACAGGGACCTAGTTTCTACACGAGTAGATAGGAGTTATACATCGTCTGAGGTTACCAATGCATGCATGTGGCACAGAACTCAGGGAAACATGTCTTAATTATCACCCATTGAAACTGCCTAAGGTCGGAAAGTTTCCTTCGTTTGATAAGGTATTAATAATCCTTATTTAAGTCAAGTGCTACCTGCTAGCAGGGTACTCTGCTACCTGCTAGCTGCCTGCATCGTATTAGCGCTCAAAGCCTTGCCTCAAGGTCACCTCACACGGCGAGAGCGGGAACCAGAATGACGTCTCACGGAGTTTTCCCAGCATTCATACTTAGCCGTCGCGTTTTCGCGCGCTTGAAAATTTTCACTTTTCATTTAATCGAGAAAAATAGATATCGTCAACTAAAAATGTAAAAGCGTGAAATACCTGCTCCAGGAGTAATAATCTTTCGATTTAGGCAATAAAAAAATTATAGGAAACCACTCTATTAGTTCCCGTCATGGCCGTCGCGTCGCTAAGAATCTCTAAGAAAGGCGGGATAAGTTTTGATGATGACAGAGAACACTTTTTTTTATGACTCGCCCTATGGAACCAAAATCAAATTGTATAAAACAACAATTTTTAAGCACGGTGTTATGGCTTCGAAACGCAGTAATTATCCGAGAAGGCGGACAAAAAAGAACAGCATTGACCGAAGAATTAAGGAGTAGAATGATGGCGAAAAAACAACCGTGACCGTTAAGTTTCACAAGGTATTTGAACCCTCGTATTGTACATTCCAGCTTTTGCTCAAATTTTGTAAGTAGAGTCTGGAATAGCATTAAAGTTCAAAATTTTATATTATTAACTGTTACTGGAATTTTTTGGCAGGAATAGGGTGATTTCCTATTATTTTTTTATTGCCTTAATCGAAAGATTATTACTCCTGGAGTACGTATTTCACGCTTTTAGATTTTTAAATGACGATATCTATTTTTCGCCTTTAAATGAAAAGTGAAAAATTTCAAGCGCGCAAAAACGCGACGCTTAAATATGAATGCCGGGAAATCTCTCCGTGTGACGTATGTCTGGTTCCCGCTGCCGCCTTTCGAGGTGACCTTGAGACGAGTTGAGCGCTGATACGACGCAGGCTGCTAGCGGGTAGATGAGTACCCTGCTGTCTGGTAGCGCTTGGCTTAAATAAGAATTATTAATACCTTATCAAATGAAGAAAACTTTCCGACCTTAGCCAGTTTTAATAAGTGATTATTAAGACATGTTACCCTGAGCTCTGCGCCTCATGCATGCATTGGTAACCTCAGACGATGTATAACTCCTATCTTCTCGTATAGAAACTATGTCCCTGTGACGTCACGTGGAGTGGCATCGCATGGGCGCCAATCTGGCCCTTTTCAAATTAGGATAAAAATGGACCATTGCCATTCGTTTAAACCGGTATTTCTAAAACGAAATAATTTGTATGTTATGAATACAGTAATGGTGGATAACGAATCGCAATCAATGCCTTTCGTTTTCTTTGATGAAGGAAACTACCCTATTGTGTGTTGAAAAACATTAACTGACTTCATCTTTAAATGCTCATTTATTCTAAAGAGTTTGAGGCTAACATTAGTTGAACTAACCCGTTTTCACTCTGCATTTTTTCCATGCTAAAAATACAAAAATTACCAGTTATCGGTGACTGTGACGAGATATTGGTGGTATTGGCGTTTCAGTCAAATGTTGCCTGCTAGTTGGGTATAGTTTTTATCGCCGTAAATGTCAGCATCGATTCGAAAGTGGATAATAGTAGATAGTACGTCATTGTGGCAGAAATTTGAACTATGGTGATATCTAATGAACCATCAGGTGAGCTATAAACAGGTTTTTCGTTTATTCTGCGGAAAAAATCTTGGTATGAGAACCGCCCACGTTCATAATCCCAGCGAATATATTTTTTATCGCGTGGGAGGGAAAAAAAGGCCAAATGATTCTTATCAATGGAAAAAAATGGAAAGCTTTAGAGCACTTTACGACTTAATGTCTAAAGAGCTTTTTTCCTCTCCGCACCGATAAAATGGTGGCAGAAGGTCATTTGTCACATTCACGCAATCGCGCTGAAATTTCCTCCATTAAAGCCTGAATCATACGATCATAGAGTTATAAAGGCACTAGAGATGGGGCTGCTTATGCTCAGCTATCAGAGATGGTGAAGTCGAGTGGGAATAACCCTTGACTGTGGTTTTTCATTGGTGTAATAATCCAGATGCAATCTATTTACATTTCCTCTGTTCATAAAATATCGAATGAAGAGAAATGTGAATATTGTCGGTAAGATAGATTATTTGGCACATTTTAGCATTGTCAGATAAATCGCAGCGGCAAATTAGCGAGTTGGAGCAAAGAGTGATTATTTAGCTATAATCGTGCAATAAAGGATAATTTCGCGCACTATATCCTGTTCTCATTTGCTATTGAAGATCTCTTTATACATAATGTTTGCAATAATGCTGGATAACGACATTTAACTACTGCAAATAGTTAACTACAGAGATAACTGCCAGTTATAAACGAATTTCCACGGACACTCAATATAGCGGAAAGTTTTTCACCCTGGTTTCACTCAGAATACGTCACTCCATCTCTGTTGAACTATATAATCCAGGCACGCGATCTTTTTTCCATCCCTTTGGAGGGACAGCTCCAGCAATGGCGGAAAAATGACCTTTCTCGCGATAACTTTCCAAGATAGCTCGAAGGATGGGATTTCCGTCCCTTTTTCCATCACTCGGCACGTCCCAATTTTTCCGTCGCCAAAACCATAGCTCGCAGCAGGGGACTGCATAGAGGAGACCCAATTGCATCCTACAAAAGGTTGATTCCTATTGCCACTACGATCGCATTTCAATCGGCTTTTTAAAAATGTCCGCGGCGCAGTGATGGGTGCAATGAGATCCATTTTTTTCAATATTTTGTAGTATTGTGATTGTAATTGCGAGGAATAGCATTGAATTGTTATGAATTTGATAAACATCATCATCACGAATGTAAATTTCGATTGACACCCCTAATTATGCCTAATTTCCCCGTGAAACTCGGATCAATTTGTCCGTCAGCGACGCGAGTGGCGACTTTTGTAAACCCATTTTAATGCGCGGTGGTTGAAAACACATTAGAGGCCGATTTGAGGATCCCATATTGTAATATTCGTGGCACGCACCTTCAGCCATTCGGAACGCATGGCCTATAACAGCGATTGTAACGCCACGCTTGGCATTTAATTGAATGAAAATTGTAAACACAGAAAGTGACGGAATTTGCAATGGAAAAAGAGACTTTGGGGATGACCGTGTGATTCAGTAAATGATAGGTCGAGCGACAATTTCTTTCCTTGAAAAGCTATCGCTAGAGCTATCCCTGAGAGGGACGGAAAAATTATCGTGCTATTCAGGCTTAAACTTCACGAGGTAGACAGGTTCAATGTGATCACTGCCACCCTCGCAACTGCCGCTTGATCATAATTGTAAAAGTTTAAATTTAAAAAATAAAATTTATTTATTTTCTTAAATATCAAGGTGAGTCAACAACAAAAATGATTTTTTAAGCACACCCATTGTTATTAAGAGAAACTGACATAATTAGCCTCAGAAGATGCATATTATGCTTTGCATACATTTTTAATTCGCATAGAGAGCCTGGCATTCCTCAGTATACCAGGAAAAATAGGATGGCACTAAAAGGGTTGTACTCCCCTCTAATTAAATCAATTTTTTGCTCATCCTTACTACTCCTTATTCAGCAGCAAATTGAAAAAACGCCTAAAGGTATTCTTTAAATATATAGTTGAATCAACATGCGTCGCTCGCTATATATCCGTAGCCATCGTATCCTACTGCATTCGGAGTTGAATATGAAAAAAAACTATCTGTAATCATTCTTTGCCTAGACAGTTAAACCAACGTATGTCGCTCGCGATCTATCCGTGGCCTTCGTCTCCTTCTGTGTTGGGAGCTTTACTGATTCAACTTAGTTAATAGATCGAATCAAGACCACAATCGATTCGTGCTCTCTATGAAGTGCTTCGCAGTCGCTGTCCACACGTACGAGTCGATCCTAAAGGCCGTTTTACACGGGGCACGCACTTACACAATCTGACGTGTGTACGAAGGCGCAGTCAAAATTGCGTCGTGTAATGTGGTGAATTGCTGGAACACCTGCGAGAATGCTTGGACGTGAGATGGCAAAATAGCCCCTTTTTTATTTTTGTTCACGCATTCGCACAATGCCACGGCATTTTAGAAATTAATGCTGTTCTAACCTGCGCATTTCCGTGCCCCGTGTAAAACGCCCTTAACCCTTTCTAATCCAGAGCTGTTTCTGGGAGAAATCAAAGTTCATGATTTTTCATTATGAAAACTTGATAATTTTACACTTAATGGTAATTATCGTGGCAGCTGAATACTTCGTCATTAAAATTCACACTACAAAATAATATTTAGTAAAGATATCTCATAAATAGAGCTGAAAGTTTAAGCACTTTTGATGGTGCTTAGAAGCAACATTGGGTTATAAAGGGTTAACAGTCGACTGATATATCAGTTAATTTAGGCGTGTGAACCCAGCTTAAATTATCAATCGACGCCTTCTTCGAAGATATCGATCGATACAACGCTCGAAAAGTCTACTTAAGGGAATTAGGGAATGTATTGTCTGCCTTCGGGGGGGTTAGTCTCCATCCCCTTCGGCAATATCTCTTCGCCCACACATTCGCCGTCGGTGGCATTCTCTAGAGGGGACCGAAGAGCCGTGCCAGTTGGGGCGAGCGTGGAGGGTGTTTATTCCGCCGGGACAAACGAGGCGCGAGGGGCGATTTATCTGCGGAGGCGCGAAAGCAGCTGCGGATGTGAAGGGGGCGACCCCCGGCGGTGGCGCCTCGCGTTTGCCGACATCCACCGAACACACCCCCCGGGGCCATTCTGTATTTCCGAATGACAACGAACACATTCGGAGGGTTGGATCGTAAAATGAATCGATCAACGAGTCATTCATGGCTGCAGGAAAAAAACAATGACACGATAGAAATGACCCGTTCCCGTATTTTTTTAAACGAATTGATAACTATATATTCTATGGTGTTGAACGCAAGAATAAATTATCATAGGCAAAATTCCAGTGCTTTAAAAAGCCTTCTCATTTATCTTACGGCAAGGCTAATACCATAAAATATATTACACGATAAAGATAAAACAGTTTTGGATAAAACAGATGGATTTTACTGTCCATGGTTTCAGCAATATAGACGGCCATTATCATGCGATGATAATGACAGTGCATTTTGTCGAAACCTAGGTCAACAAAATCTGTAGAAATAAAACAACTGTTTTATCTTTATCATGATATCGATTCTCGATTTCCACACGGTATCGCCTAAGACGTTAAGCTTAATAAATTATATAAGTTTTAATTGCTTTTGCATCGTAGATTTTGGGTTATTAATAATTTCTGCAATGACAGTTGGAAATGAATGGTTTCATTGAAAAAAAAACATGTATCAAATCTAGGATTATTCGAAGAACGTGAATCTTTACTCGCTATCATTCTAAATCTCGGAATACTTTACAACTCTCGCTACGCCATCCTTGAATACTGTTTAAATCTCTTCCTTCCTCATCCCTACCCAGGGCCAAATTCCCAATGCTATGGAAATGACCGGTAAAAGGTCATTTTTAGAGTTCCATGCCATACTGGACCTCAGTTGCGTGACTCGGAGCGTTACAGGATTAACCCCTAAAATCGATTCTCCCGGATTCTCATTCAGTCGCCCCCGGTGATATTTTGGCAAGACTTCTCACGAGATTGCGTGCTAGACCGACGATACCACACCGAGCATTTCCATTCTTAGAAGGAAGAGGACTCACTCCATAAAAGGTGGTCCAAGAACATGGCGGTTGAGCGTTATTACGGTTGCCGTTTCACGCGCAATATATTCGGCGGCGGCACTAGCTGGCTGTCTATCGCCATTAACCGTAGTGGAAGTGGTCTATTTTAGTTGACAATTGTCTCGCATGCGATAAATGTGTGGTTTATATGATTTATTGTCTCAGTTACGTATTACTGCCGTGTATTTCCTCGTAAAAAGTGGATATCGACGATTGGTAGCGCCGAAAGTGGCGATTTTAAAATCTCATCTCAATGCGCGCAGATTGAACCCCGCAGCAAGTTGGAGGTCGGTAACCACACAGAATAACGAGGGGGAGGTCGCAACTTCGACGAAAAGCTCATTTTATAAAATTACATACAAAATTATGTACTTTTATTTAAGAACAATTCTTTCAAGCACGATAAAATAGGTAAAAAACTAATTTAAGGCTTCCCGAGAAAAGTAGCAGCTCTAAAAATTTGACTGTATTTCAATTTTGATTATTTATTTTTTCTCATAAGTATTTTTTTAGTACTTGAGATTCAATCAAATGTTGAAAAGGATCCAGTCTGCTTACCCTGAAATTTTCATGATGATAGCATGAATTTTACGTGAGTAACCCGTCCCCAAAAGATATGTTGCCAAACAGACCTTTGAACGCGCCGTCCGCGGCATTTAACCGTTTTAATGATTCGTGCCCCGGAGGCATTTCTTCCACAGGCAGGCGATTTGTCGGCCATTGTCTTTCCCGTTGTGGCATTTCGGATCCCGCCATGACTTGCGCACCGCTCTCTGCGCTATGCGCGCAAGGGTTCACCAAAGGCACCTGTTGGGCCTGCAGACCCCCACCCCGCCTCTCAGGTCTACCGATCGGAGGGGAATCCCACCTTTTCCCCCGCGTGTGCATTCCTGACGATACGCAGTGCGATAGGTCGCGTTCGACTTCCCCCCCGTTAGGAGGCGCTAAATTTAAAAAAACAAGAGAAAGAACACGAATATTAGTAGAAAAGATTCTGCAGTTGGTCGCTAGGATTACTATCACCCTCCGTGCACTTTTTTAGGCTTACAATAGTCGCCGCTTGCTTGCTCTCGGCCGCTGAATTCGAATTTACGCCGTGGATTTTATCAAATTTATCGCTTGTCTTCGTATTTTCTCTTCTCTCAAACCTTCGCGTCGATATTTTGGTCTCTCGTACTCTCCGCCATCTTGTCAAATGAATGATACTAAGCGGTTGGCTGTCAGATGTCCTGCAAATAGTCAAGCGTAAAACGTATCATTCGACGGAGTAGTTGCAGTAATTCTCCTCCGGTGACAGAATTACTAGGGAAAAACTTATTTAAGTGTACCGGGACTAGCCACGGCGATAACTTTTTACGGAGTCACCCGCAATGCACAAATACATTCCCGGTCAAGGCGAGGGAAAAACTGACTAAGTGGAGAACCCAAAGGTATAAACGAGAGCCATGTCGGGAGAGCGATCCAGATTGCAAAGGGAAGTTAAGTTCAACTAGGGCTGTTAAGCTAAGTGTGTATTTGAGATGATAAAATCGATAAAACTCATGACTTTTCAATGTTATACCTCGCGAAAGGAAGTACTCGATTGCAAATTTTGAGAATAAGTGGATCACCCTCCGCGCACAGCCGCGCTGAGAACATTTTTGAAAACCGAGTAAAATGCCCTCAAAGACGCTTCTTGTATCAAGCTTCTTCGGGACTGACTGGGGCCATAAATAGAAGCGCTCAAGGTGGGTACACAGTAGCCGTGAGCAGACATTGAAACATCCAACTAAAATATAACCTGGGAAAACGAAAATTTTGGTATATCAAGTTCTCATGAATAGATTTATTAATATGATGATAATTCTCCTTTGTGAGTGGTAAATTGGATGGCAGTAAACTGTTAAATTGGAAAGCAAAGTATTACTTTTCGTCCCAGCTATAGGTAAATGAGACAATTGATAATTAAGCGAATACAAGTTGCTGACTGCCTATGTTTCCATGGTTTTAAAATGAATTGCCGAAATGAGGTGGTGATAATAATCAAACGATTGGTCGCCGAGCAAAAGTGAAAATTAAAGCTATCTGTCTTATAAGCATCAATTGTTGGATGTGGATTGACAAGATAATACATTTTCAGGATATATTTTATAAAAAGGACTTACGCTCTGTTTCCAACATTATCCCCTTGAAACCCTCGTAAAAATGTCTGAAATCGATTTCTTGCCACTGCATCCGGATTATCGGTAATCGATTCTCGCCTCTCGTAAGTAAGTTCATGGCTGACTCATCAGTTGAATGCGACGGATATACTTCACCCAGTTTCGTGTTTCGCGGTCCAGTGGTCCTTCACAGTCGCTTGGGTTTACCTGCTTGCCTCTCTTTTACTTCCTCTAGCTCCGCACCGCCCACCCAATCTTTATAAGCCCTTATCTTTCCTGTGTTGAGCAGGGTATCACTCCACTGAGTACAGCCTGCCCTCATTGCTTCCCTCTCCCTTGTTCCCTCAGATGAAACCACAGCCCTGATTACACTGGAGAGCTTTATCAACTGGAGATTATATATCGCGATCCATTTGTGTGCAACACTTACCTCTGAGAGGTCGATTCCCTTGTTTTGGCATTGGTTGATGGATTTAATCGATTTTCTGTGAATGATCCTCCTTGTTCCGTTGCGTCCGTATATACTCTTTAGTGTTTTCTTGGAAGGTCAGCCGTGTAAAAGGAGTGGATTCGGTGGCCAATGAGTAAACTAAGCGATCGCGTCGGGCTTTGAAAACTGAAATGTCTCGTCATTATGATTGAGGAGGAGGCAAAAATGGATGGAAAAGTCCCCTGAGGAAGGCAAAGAGACTCGTCATAAGGGAAGATGAAGTAGGGCATAAAAAAGAATTGAATTAGATATCTGAGAAACTGGATCGGTGAGGGAGAAATGAAGGGTTTGCAGTGTACCAAACTTTGGATTGCAATACTATGAATGGCTCGGGAAAAATTAGTTCCATAGAGTATATAAGGTTCTAACGATTGTATTGGCACCAGATACTGTATTTCCTCTTAAAAATACCAGATTAGTCAATGAACTATGAATTGAGGCAAAGTTAATGGATTAAATCTGTAATTTGAAGGGTAGAAATGAAGGGTTTGCAGTGTACCAAACTTTGGATTGCAATACTATGAATGGCTCGGGAAAAATTAGTTCCATAGAGTATATAAGGTTCTAACGATTGTATTGGCACCAGATACTGTATTTCCTCTTAAAAATACCAGATTAGTCAATGAACTATGAATTGAGGCAAAGTTAATGGATTAAATCTGTAATTTTATATCTCTAACAGCTCCTCTTCCCTCAATGAGGTTAAGGCCGATGTGTACAAACTCATTCAGTCAGCAAAGCCCAGTGATGGTTGGATATTGCACGTCCCAATAATCAGTATCATAATAGAATTTAGAGCAAAATACAAAAGTAAATGAAGAATAGGCTGAATAATTTTAATAAAAATATTTTTTTTAATCTTTAATTTTATTTCTTTCTTCGTTGATTATACTTAAACGTACAATCGTTAGATGTGACTTAATCTCTGAACTGTATTTTATATAATCAAAGTTTTTACTACTTCTGCTTAATCTATCTGACTCGATAAACCAATACTCGTGCCATTTTACTCATAAAAAAATAAATGTGATGCTAATAGTGAAAACGCTCAGCTGTTCAATAATACAAAATGTTAATGAAAATATCACTCAATATGGAAGTCCACAACTATAGTAGTGCTCTTCGCGTTGAGCATCTTATGTTTTCTTGTGAGATTTTGTCGGAGGTCTCAAATGTAAGGGATAGCCTTGGTTTGGTTGCATTATCTGACTTGAGTCCCCATGTTTCTCCTGTGTGGATCGCTTTCTATTTTCCATATTTTTCTCCACTCCTTTCTCTTTCACATTGCGTGTATTCCCTTTTCTCCAATGTTTGCTCCGTCCTCTCTCAACTCCGTCAATGTTTTTTTTTTCAGAAATATTTCTTTTTCCAATATATCTACGAGGAGTACATGAATTTTGAGTTTGGATAAGGAATAGCCTCAAAAATGGAAAACCAAACCACAAGATCACTCGCGATATAGATAAAGCCCGAGACGTTTGCCAGATTGATGGAAGGATAGAAGACTGACGAAAGGTAGTCCACGAGATGATGTCACTTAAAAAAACACTGCTGGAATGGAATTGATGAATCCCAACAAACATTCATGGCCTTACACTTCCCTGAAAGCATTGAGTATAATTAAGTACTAATACGTATCTTTTTTAAAATACTGCGAATTATAATCTATAAGCATAAAAACAATATTACAGATTATATTAGCTGATAGTCATCAAAAATGAACTTAAGGTACATAATACATTTTTATATATAACATTGGAGGAAGGTGTTACCCCAATCATACAATGTCTTCAGGGACTGACAAGGTATGATTGGGTTACCCTTCTTATATTCAGAAGAAATGTGCTCGGTATCATGAAAGCCATAGAGGAGAGTAAGGTGCAATCAATTTGATTTGAAATTATCCTTGTAAGGAAACTGTTTGAGAATGATCGCTGTCTTCTCAAAAGATGTTTTGTCGTTAGCTGTTTCCATGATATCGTACTCATTGTATTTGTATTGAGGAGTACCTAGCCGTGTTTCTAATGACACTGAAAAGTTCAGCGAAAGATATTTTTATGTTGCTGTGAATTCCACCTTAATATAAACCCTAATCCGTCTTATACACCCGCAATCCGACAGGGTTGCAAGCTAAGCCTTATCAATCGAATGATGGTCCAGAATTTCTCGTCCACCATCACTGCTTTCTCTATGGAACTCGTTTTTGTCCTTGCTCGATTCAATAGTCATCGTACCCTTCGTGTTTGTTTTGAAGTGTAGTCTAATTTATAATCCTATGAAAACGCTTGGTATATAATAAATTTTTATTTGTCACAAATAAACATAAAAAGTATTTGAATGCCACCTATAAATATAAAAATCTTACTCACCTTTCACACCCGCGGCAATGCACTGAGGGAGGTTTGGCTTTCATCATGCTCGGCCGAGCGGCGCGACGCGATATATTCTGCTTCTGCATGGATCGATGGCAGCGATGATTGATGAGTGGAATGGCGACAAGGGAACTTCCTTCTCATGAGCACTCGCGACAGAGGCGGCTCGTTAACGACTTCTGCCCTCATTACCTCGACGATGCTAATTTTGTGCGAGGATTATGTATATCATAATAATGTGGATATTATATTGCTAATATCTTCAATACCCAGTGGCCGAACTCCAATTTTGAACCTTAGGTGTAAAGGATCATCGAGAACAACGTTGGTAGCTGAAACTAATTTTAAAATAAAAAATTGAAGTTTTATAGATTAAAAGATTTTCCCGGCATTTTTCTACCACAACCCGCTTCATAAAATTCTCATTTTGGTCGTAAAAAATTCGTTCTATTCGCTTGATCATATCATTTTTATGTAGACAAGTATATTGGTGATGGCTTTCGGGCGTTCCTTCGCGTTATGCGGTTCATAGGTGACTACAGTTTCTCCAGCCATCTTGTTGGCGTCTTCAGGTCAGAAGTAGCGATACATAAGTTTGACCGTCTTGTACAGGCACTTGGGGGATCGGAGGTCGGTTCTGATTGGTTGGTTCTCAGGTGGGCACTGATTGGTCATTGATGCTTAGAACTGCAACGGAAAAGACGGCTGAATATTAGCCAATATGGAAAGGGATCTTCGAAATTAATGAAAAACGTCAGCATATTGCTTTTAATTATCGATAAAATGACATTTTATCGTGTCCCCGAAAGCAGTTTTGTTGATTATGCAACCCGCAACACACACTCATTTTACGCTTTGCATGCGATAAATGACGCCAAATAGAGACATTTTCAATCAAAAACGTGGAAATCGTGTCTGACAATGTCAAGGATAGACACTAAGATGGGAGCACGCTCTTTTATGCCATCGCCGTCTATGTTGACTTTATTTTCGTGTTAGAAGATATCACTGAAGTTTCTGCCAAGGTATGTGCCATTTGGAAAACCGATTTTGAAAAAAATCATATTATTTTGTAATACTCATCCGGGTACACAACTTTTTCCGGATATTACGATTCACTCCCAAAAAAAGAGGCAAAACGAGGCACCCTAGTGGCCAATACACCGTGTTAATCTGTGGCTTACTGTGATCCATAGTGTCCTTACTTCTATATACCTCCTCAAATATTCCTTCGATAATTCCATCCAAATACCAATTCACGTGAATTTAGCGGCAGAACATAAATGCATTCTTTTTCTGACTTTTTACATATGTTTTTTTGTTTCCATACGACTTTGATCAAAACAAGATACACAATTCATTTCAAAAGTATTAAACGTGTAAAAATCACTGCCGTTTATACATTTAGATGATATCAAAATTGAAGATGCAGTTTTTAGAACAAAAAAATGGAAATCCCTGTATTTTGAATCAAATCCGAACAAGATTAATAGGGTGGTTTCCTATTATTTTTTTTTGCCTAAATCGAAAGATTATTACTACTGGAGTACGCATTTCACGCTCTTAGATTTTCGTATGACGATATCTATTTTTCGCGATTAAACAAAAAGTGAAAATTTTCAAGCGCGCGAAAACGCGACGGCTAAGTAGGAATGATAGGAAAAGTCCGTGTGACGTATTTCTGGTTCCCGCTGCCACCCTGTGAGGTGACCGTGAGGCGAGGCTTGAGCGCTGATACGACGCCGGCTGCTAGCAGGTAGCTGAGTACCCTGCTAGCAGGTAGCGCTTGGCTTAAATATAGATTATTACTACCTTATCAAACGAAGGAAACTTTCCGACCTTAGACAATTTTAATAAGTGATTATTAAGAGATGTTTCCCTGAGCTCTGTGTCTCATGCATGCATTGGTAATCTCTGGCGATGTAAAACTCCTATCCTCTCGTGTAGAAACTAGGTCCCTGTGACGTCACGTGGAGTGGAATCGCATGGGCGCCAATCTGGCCTTTTTCAAATGAGGTTAAAATTGACCATTGCCATTCGCCTATACTGGGATTTCTAAAACCAAATAATATGTATATTATGAAAACCCTAATGGTGGGTAACGAATAGCAATCAATGCATTTCGTTTTCTGTAATGAAGGAAACTACCCTATTGAGAGAGTATATTTTAGCACTTAAACGAAAATAAAATTTCCTTGGAAGCCTCCTTAACCCTATTTTCTCTCGTGCAAGCCAGAGTGACGTCAAAAAGTTGCTGAAACCGGGCGGCCTTCCCTTCCTTTGACACGCTCGTGGAAACAAAGCGAGCCCACGAGATTATTTTTTCATAATCCCATGACGAAGAGCGTGAGAGCGGCCTAGACTTTACATCGTCATCAGCTTATCCCCAGTAGCCTTGCCTAATGAAGTAGCTGCGGATGACTATGGCACAAAAAATGAACGGGTCAAAAAAATAACGCTCCCTCCTACGCGTCATGTGCTATCGTTTTTTCTTCGACGAACTCTGTAGCGTTTTATCGCGTATTGAAATCCATATTTACATTTGCTTCTTTGGCGTCTAAGCAATATTCATAATTTATTTTGAATTTATTCGACGCGTAAAAAATCTGTCCTTTATGCATTATGATACTTTGAAAATTGAAGATGCAGTTCACAGAATTGCTAAGAAAAAATTCCAGGGTTTTTAAAAAATGCAGTCGATAGGGTATAATTTAAGGGAAGCATATCAGGGCTTTAACGAAAATGATATTTACTTAGAAATCTTCTTAAGCCTATCCTACTTAGCCCATCCCTCCTTTTATTACATAGAAATGTAAAATGTTTTCATTCACTCCACATCTAAGAATTTACAACGATTGATATTGATCAATACATCACATAATATACCCACATTATAATGACACGCATTATACCGATAGACTGTCTCTCCGAATCCAGCTCTCAACCCTATATCTTATCAACAACCTCTTTACAACCAAAAACAAAAAAGTACCAAGATTGACCCAGAATCTCTACAAAAATTAATATAAATTATAATAATAATAAACCGCTATGTCTCCGTTTAATTTCAAGATTTACAGGTGCTGCGTCTAAAGATATTTGAATGGATTTCAATTAATCATTTATTTCTGTTTAATGTACATACTGTCTAATTTTTTTAGTGCCTTGTATTTATAAAATTTCACATTTATTTAAAATGCCGTAACACTTGCATAGCACAGCTATGGAAGATAGTATCCAATAGTGAGACATAATTTTTTGAAGAATTTTTTTGAGAGAACAACCGGATTTCGGGGTGTAATCTGAAGTTCTTTTTTCTCTACTGTTGATCTTTACGACCTCTTGAGTTGAAATTTAAACCTGAAGCTACCCCATGATTTTGGAAATATAGTTTTGATAATCTATTCACCGAATGACAAGTCAAGATATGTATATCAGTCACACATTAAAATCTTTTTTTGCAATGAGAATGGATGAAGAGGAGCTCAACTACTTTATAATAATAATGCCGGCCTCGGTGGCGGTGGGGTAAAGTCTTCGCCTGCCAATCCGTAGGTCGTGAGTTCGAATCCCGCCTGGGTAGGTGGTCCCCATCCAGGGCATGGATGTTTGTGATGTTTTATTATTAATGTTGCAAACCCCGCTGCAAAGGCCATTCTGTGCTGTTTGCGGTGAAGTGAGAAATAAATAAATGCAAGAGCTCAAGAGAATGGGCCCCGAGTCGGAGCTTGACACGTTGGCCTTTATGGAAAAATTAACCCGGTCGGAATCCCGAGGAGAGTTTACCCACCTCATTCGTCCGGAAAGCATCAAATCGTATTTCAACAATGCAAGAGACGAGGCTTTTGGCTGAGTAATTAGCAAGTAACTTGTAGGCAGCATCAAATTTGGGGAAGGGGTCATGACCTGGGTTCGGGTAGTATGGAATACCTATTTTGTTTTACGTATTTTGAAGCCTAAAATTTTATTTTTATTCTTAACAACAGATGAAATGGAATAATTTTTAGGCATTAAAGTATACGAAAGCTACGAAACTGATAAAAATGAAAAATATTTGATAAAATTTAGTGGAGGGGATTCATGACCCCTTTGACCTCTCCGCCCCTGGTTATAGGACTGCGGTCAGGAACGTATATCACGATTAATCACTGTTATTGACGAAGATTTATGTGCTTTTAAGTAAGGATCAGCAAAGTTCATGGCGGTTTTTTTCCTCTAAGGTTTCGCTTGAAACAGTGTTGGGTCAGCGATGGTAGAACCCATACGTTATCCTCCTTTACGGCCTGGCCGAAAATTTTATCATTCTCACGCTCATCGATAATAAGCAATAGCGGCAAAAACATGTTGATGGTGAATTAGCGGAGCACAGAGTCATTAGGGCCACATTAATAACCCATGCGTCTAGAAAATATCGGAAAATAACCGTCGGACGTGTTCGCTCCGCCTCGTTCACGTATGGTGAGTAGCGAGATGGTTACGACATATGATTTCATGACGGTTCCTCAGCGATTTCATTTGTATGCCCAGCCAACCTAATGGCGTCAAAATCTAGCATTATGCTAAGGAAAATTCTTCATTGTCGTATGAAAAATTAATCCTAATAACGCACTCTACTCCGCGTCGTTTGATATCGCATTTTCTTCGCCAAAAACTGCAGCGATTTATCGCGCATTGAAATCCACATTTTTACTTGCTCCTACATTTGGTGACTAAACAACATTCATTATTAATTTTGAGTTTATTCAACGAGAAAACAAGATCCAACGAAAATGATATTTACTTGGAAACTTTCTTAACCCTAGCCTCATCAGCCAATTCCACTTTTTATTACATTCACAGTGTAAAATAATTTCATTCGCTCAACATCATTGTCGTATCGTGTCATCATTATTTTCGCATAAAATACCCATGGTGTTAGTATATTTCGGCCAAACCTTTTACTCAGAAATTAAAAAAAAACCGACTCTTTTTGGCATACGAGTCGGTTTTTTTAGTCGCAAACCCTGAATCAGATGGTCGGTACTCCAATTTCAATCCATCACCCGATGCTGCTGCTTTTTCAGCTGGATAAGCTTGTTTTTTTGCGTATTGGAGGATCTCACCTGCTCCGATCGCCGGAGAGTAAACACCCGCATCCCAGTTGGAAGAAGATGGGCGATGGGGTTGCTTTCCTCTCGCATTCCTGGAAGAAGGTTGGATCAAACATGATCGGATTTAGTCTGGGGCCTCGAATAAGGGCCTCGGGCATTTTCCTATTCTCCTCTTTCCTTCTTCGAACGGGAAAATTACCCTTTTCTTCTCCGTCCAGTGCGCACCCAAAATATATAAAGTATTTGATACATATTATATGCGTATAAATTGTATAAAATTTATATGTATTTTATGTATTAATATTTATTTTATATATTTTATGTCTATATACACGCTACGTCGGGCTTATTATGCTTTTCATCTTAGTTATTTTCATCAAACTGATACTTAACGTATTGATAGAATTTATCTAACTGCATTTATCAAACTTATTTGGTCAAAGTTACCGAAATTTTCAATGTTTCATATGAACGCAAAAGAAGACTGATTTCGTCATAAACTGGTATTTATAGCTATACTTCTTTCATTGTTCACTCAATTTATGCAATGCTGTATGAATTAAAATTTATATAATTAAGTTAGCTTTCCATTTAAAGAATGGATTGGATAAAACATATCGGAAAAATCAGTCGAGTCTCTTCCCTTCCGTGGGTGAAATTAATAAACGCATATTTTAGAGAATCAGAAATTGAAAATTTAAATTAGAACCCAAGAGGACCCATAGCACATAGTATAGCCTTGATGAAGGTGTATAAATATACAAAAACGTTGGCAAATATGTGCAATAAAATTCTTCAAGACCTATACTCCAAGAGGCCATAGAGGCCAAGAGAAATAAGAGGCCAAGAGAAAGGAAAAAATCAATTTATGGAATTAACCAAGGAGGAAAATAAATCATCACTTTAATATCGTCATCATTTTACTCAAAAATAAAGAGGTAAAAGAAAAAGGATCAGAGGAAGACAGCCGTGCAACAATGTCAACAACGGCGAATCCTTTGATCATCGGAAATGGAAAATTTAAGCAATGAACCAAAAGAACCTTCAGCACGTATTAAGGTCCTGATGAGGGTGTATGAATATACCGCAACGTTAGAAAAAAAATGCAGTTAAATTAATCAAAGATTATACTCCTAGGCATTGATCAACGTTAAACATATAGGTCAATAGAATACTGAAATTAATTAAACTAAAATTACGTTACCTGTGATCGATCAATCATACATATAATGTTCAGAAAGTCAATTTTCAATAGAAATGTAATAACCTTATCATCAAACACGTTTCTGAGTCTTTGAAACGGATTTAATATCGATTTAATTTGAAAATTTCAATATGAACTACCAACGGCATAACTTCCATTTAATTTGAGCAGATCATTTACTCACGAATGGCTCTCCGCGTGGAAGTTAACACATTATTCATTCGGAAAAGTAAAAACAATACTGCAATAATTCGCTAAAAATGTATTTCTCTAGTATTTCCATCAATTTTCATCACAGAATTGAAAATTACTAATTATTCACGGTTTTAACGGTTGGTTAACTTGAAAAATAGAAAACGCCGCACACTTATTTTTATCCATGATTACGAAATGGTGAGCTATTGCTTCGTAATATACAGTTATGAGAAATGATCGACGAAAATATTTGGTAATAATTGTTTATGTGTGAAGGGATAGATATTTTTCATATCTTTCTTTTATCGCTGTGATAATTTATCTCTTGTATGTTCAAGGTTTACATCCTTTATTTTACGTAAATTAGGATGAGAACATGACGAAGAAAAAAAATGCGGCAAAAGTTTGAAAAAGAACTTTCTCATCTTTTGGCGGATAATCCTGGCCTGCAGCGTAAAATTCAATTAAAGTTCCTCCCATCCGAAAAGGCTTCCTTATCTGATAGGTACCTCGTCGTAGTAAACAACACGATATTAATTTAGTTCCTCGAGCGGGGAATAATATCCTGAAGGCTATCAGGCTCTTAAAGCGGCGTTGGAAGATATCTTGTCTAAAAATTCTAAAGGCTTTTCATAGAATTTTCGCATTCCTCAATCTATGCATATCACGTATTCTTTTCTCAGCTTTAAATTCGCCCTCAATATGGAGGAAGGCGCCGTAGTTGATCAAATTATTTTGTTTGGCATACAATTTTCTTTTTATTTCATTTAATATAGATCCTGAACACAAAAATTCATCGCATGCCTTCCAGCCATCGTTGATCAAACAAGGAGGCGGATATAGGAAAAAAAAACTCAAATGGGGGGTGCAAAATATATCTTTAGCTACCTTTACTTTTATCGTAACGAAAAAAGATTTAAGTCACATGCAAATTTTCTAGAGAGTTTTTAATTTAAACGTATATATACAAGATAAAGTCTGATTGAAACTTATACATACAAGACAATGCTATCTTATGATATAAAAAAGTTACAATTTAGGTTCTGTAATGCTCAGTACTGCGGGTGGCCCCGCAATGTGGCCTCGTGCCCCCTTGTCATAATATGTATCCGCCACTAATCAAACATCACCTCCATCAGAAAACGCTCCTATATAAAAGGAACTATGATTAAGGATAATATTTGCAAACGTAACGACTGGGGAAGAATGAGCTTCAGCAGGTTATCTAGCCTGTTGAATATTCCTCCCTCACATGTTTATTGAGGAAGTGGGGATGTACCGAATGATTTAAGTAGAGGTACTGTAGAGCACCATACATCAGAGAAGAACCCGGTGGATAGGGATAGAAAAATTGAAGGGACCTTCTGCCAAGGTAGTCCTAGAGATAAGTAATTTAGACGGATAGTGAAGGAGAGGGAAGTATCACAAGGTAACTGAAGGGACTAATTTGAAAAAGGGAGAAATGGACTGCAGGACTGCAATACAACAATCTTAGGATTGCTATTATATGAATTTGTTGCACTCACGCCATCGCGTTTAAATTTTCTTTAATAAGCTTCACGAGGTAGACGAGTTCAATGTGATAACTGACTAAACAATTGAATTCTGATACCCCCCTTCCCAAGTGAAGCCGAGACCACGAATATTACAATAGAGGATCCTCAATACGGCCTCGTAATGTGTTGTCACACACAGCGCATTTAAATAGGTTTGCATAAGCCGCCACTCGCGTCGCTAACGGACAAATTGATCCGCGTTTCACGGAGAAATAAGGTGTAATTACGTGAGTCCTCCGAAATTTACATTCATGATGATGCATGTCTATCACATGCATATCTATCACATGCATAACTTTTCAATGTTATTCTTCCCAATTACAAACATTATACTGCAAAATGTTGGAAGAAATGGATCGCATTGCACTCATCACCGCGCTGCGAACATTTTTGAAAACTGATTAAAATGCGACCGAGGTGGCAACAGAAATCAGCCTACTGTGGGATGGAATTGGGCCTTCTATTTGCAGTCCCCTTGGCCAAGACATTGCGCATCTGGCGTTCTTGAAAAAGTACCCTGGAATTACGCTCCGTTTAAAATCTTGGAAAATCGCGTGACTTCGATTATTTTTTTCTCAATTCCCGCATTTCGGATGAGCTTGCGACTTGAAATATAAATTACTTGAATCCTAGACGATGATTTTTCACCTTAAAGAGGTAGCGCTAAACCAAACTCAATCTTAGGATTGTAATTATATGAATGAATCCATTTTTATAAATGTGGGCTTTGTCTTCCTACGAATGATCTATATGATATGTTCATGTCAGTTCCAGGTAATTTACACTCGTCTATTAACAGGCACGGATTCAGTTTGAGGGTATCGAATACCGCATTGGTCAACGAGAGTACCCAGAGGGGTGGCCCGGAAAATCTTTTTATCCTTTACCTGAAAGATTAAAAAAGAACAAAACATTCAAGATTTTCTTAATTTTAAAATACAGTGGAACAGGGAGAATTCGAACTTCTGTTATTCGAAATATTCTTTAATTCGAATATTTATCTTTAAGCCTACCATTTTGTATTCAAATAATGCTATAAAAATCGTGGATAATTCGAATGTTTGGTGTGTCAAATTAAGGTATAAATTATAATCTGCGACTCAAAATTATTGTGAATCCATCGGAAAATATGCTTTACTAACGTTATTGTCAAAAGACAGTTTGTGTTAGACAAAATGCGTGCAAGCGTAATGTCTGATGACTCATTATAGTGTAAAGTACAGTGTAGAGTAACGTTTAGTGACAGTAGCGATCATGTCATCAATCTCGTCGACAAACACCCGGATCCATAAAACTTTGACTTAAGCTGAAAAAGTTGCCGTGAATAAAGAAGTGGAAAAAGGCGTCAAGAAAAAATCAGAAATCGCGAAGGACTTCGGGATTCCGCCGAACAGCATATCGAGTTTAACGGTTAGATTGGAAATATGAATTTTAATTGTTTTTGACCTATTTATTAAGGACTTCTTTAATTATAATTTATGGATAACTTGAAGTTTCTAACTGGTCCCATGTTGTTCAAAGTTCCACTGAAATAGCAAATTCTCTCTAGTGTTTTCTCACACGATAGGACAATGAAATGAAATTTAATAAAAGTAAATAGTGCTGTTGTTTGCACAATGGTAATGCAGCGTGTTATGAATTTGAATTCGTTCCATTTATCAGTAAATTCAATTCTTTGTTTTTTTTTGGGACGAGAGCCGCTATAGCCACGCGCCTGCGTAGTTTGTATTTCCATCTACCCCTGCTTTGTGCTTAAGCTTGTAACCTGTCATGGGGATCCTCATCACAATGCAAGCCTTCATAATTCTGATTATTCTTCATCATCTCTTGAAAAATGAACCACAGTGAGAGTAAATTTTTGACGTAAGTTAGCATGCTTTTAAATCCTTTTCACGGCCATGCATTAAGCTTCTTGGTGGAATATTAATTGTGAAACATTGAGCTCCGGGTCGTTTCGTGTAATTCCGGCAGCAACATACTTGGTGGAGTCCATTAAATCATTCAAGACCACTCCCCTGTTGTGATCTCCCTTTTTATTTGCACCCTTCCTCCTTCAGGTTAGGCAGACTGTTTAACCTTTAGTATATGCCCAATTTGATTCCCTTATTTTTTCTCCTCTGCGCATAGTAAGGGCTTCTCAGCTCACTAATACTTTCTAAGGCTTCCTGTCACTAGAACTGCCCCACAGGTTTCTTTTGTTCTTCCATTAAATGTTACACGATTCGAAAGTACTTGGCTATTTTTCGTAGCTACATTTGGTATTCAACGTGAGGAACGAATACAGAGAAATAAACTGATTATTAGTACAATATAGTGTTAAAATTAAATTCTTGGCATCCATTTTTTGTAAATATTAGTTGCAGGACTCTCCGGATGGTAAACATTTTCCTCATATCGGGGGGATAGTGTGGGCTCCTTCTCTAGTAGGCCTTGACCAATGTGTTTAACCTTGATTATATCACTATCCTTAAGGGTCAGTAGGGTCCTATGGCACAATAAATTGTTGCTTGACTTAGAATAAATATAAAAACCTCATGAGTTTTATTTGCTGTGAGGCTAGTTTTCTTATCAGATAATCTCAACTTTACCTTTCAATCTATTTAAGAATTTTCTCTGATTTTTTCTTGTTCATACCATATGGCATGTATCATATACAATCAATTAATATTAGACTTAAAAGAAAAATTTATGGGTACCCCATGAGTTACAGTTTTTGAGAGGTTAGTATTCTCATAAGATTAGCTCATCTTCACATTTCAATCTATTTCAATTTTTTTTACGTATTCCTTCTTGCTATTATCGTATCTCATCTATCGCATCAAATAATTCGGGCGTCTATCTTTTCCGAACTATTTAATGTTTCTGCTGAGTTTATATCCATAGACACTACAGTTTATTTTAAATACAAGTTTAAAATTATGTGAGGTAGGACTTTGGGAGATGAATTTCCATCTCATACAAGTATGTTTTGTCATGTATTTTCATTTACGCTTCCTTCAGTTCCCTCGTTCCCACGAGCGCTAGTTTGAGAATTCAGTTAAAAATATATTGTCATCGATTTTATGTTCCGTTGTTGATTGTACCACGGCGTGCTCGCGATGCGGTCGTCTCTCATTTTTCGCTGTCATGCCCTCCACAAGAGGTCACGGTTTTTCCTTGACTACTGGTATCATTATCTTTTTAAATTTATTTTGGATGCATTCCTCACTGGGAAATTTCGTAGCCGACATACGCAATTGAGATAATGTGATCGCGGAAAAGTTTTTACGGTCCACTAACTTTTATTAACCGACCTAGGTTTAGACAAACCATTCCATTATCTAGGTGAAGTAACATCTCCCTTCAAGTTGACCCTTTTTTTGACTCTCCTCTGCCGATAAAAATTGTATAAATTAGCTCGTATCGTGTCTTTTCTCCTTGTCGAAACGTGGGTGAGTTAATAAAAATATGTGTACCATACAAAAGTTTTTTCGTCAATATTTTGCCTGTCACACGATGTCACATTTTATCGCCATGAACTCTTTAGATGATCCGGGGAACTCTTGGAGAATGGGGATCGGGTTGGTGTGGTGGCTAGAGTGTTGGCTTCCCACCCGGTGGGCCCGGGTTCAAATCCCGGCAGCGGCAGAGAATTTTCAGAGACCGCCCGATCCCTGCTTGAATGATGTGTGGAGGAAATTTCAAGCGCAAAACTCCGTCCGTCGGATGGGACGTTAAGCCGTGTTCCCCTTGGCGCCTTTCGTTAAGAGCAGGCTAATGCCGACGCCGGGTTTCTCTCCACCCTTCCTCACCTACCCTTCCCTCATGGCGCAAATGACCTCAGTTGTCGGTCGCCTCCTCCAAATACCATACCATTCCATCTTTGGATAATGCCGGAAATTTTAGGTGTGGCAATGCCGAGTATGCAAATTGTCAAAATCGGAAATGCGAAATTCTCGGGGAATAAAGCCTAATTCAGAGCAGGCAGTGGTTAATCAAGGTTAACCCCACTGACAACGTAAAAAAGTATGAATTTCCAACGAAATCAATGGAAGGTTATGGGGGAGGAGCTATTTTCTTCCCCATCAAAATTTCCAAGGGAAAAAAAAACTTTCTGCTGAACCTTTTAGTTTGATGCCAAAAATGTAAAAAAAAAACTGAATCATCCTCCATGAATTAATGCAAGTATCAGGCTCTGAAAGTAAAAGTTAACATTTAATCCGAAGTATAATTCGTCAAATTACGAAAACATTCGTAGTCCAAGTTTGTTTATTTAAATAGATTTTGGGGATGACTCTAATGAAAACTATAAAATAGACATTTTAGAGTCTTTACACGCGAAAACCACAAAATCTATTAATATTGACAGAGCATATTACACTCTTCCGGTCACATGATGCATTGCTACATATGGTCACTATGGTACTATAAGTTCCTTTTTTGCGATGCTTAAATGACTACTGTCCCAAAGGTAGAATTTCTTGTGGAAAATTTCTCAATGTACCAACTTCGGCTACTTTTGGTGCGTCAATTGTTTGTGTTTTGTGTCTGAATGAATATTCTGGTCTGTTTGCAAATGAAAATCGCGTTTTCGGTCGAGACTATGGTGAAATGTGAAAGCAGTGAAGTGAGTCTCGGAGATGAAATATGGAATCTGTGATATGGCGCGAATGTCTCTGAAATCCCTTTCCTTGAACGAGAGCCCTTACCATTGAGAAGGCGCGGTGCTTGAAGAAGGGCAAGCCATGACCTTTACAAAAAGCGATATCGCTTCATGGAAGAAATGCCGAATATGCAAATGTCGAAATCGGAAGATACGATCATGAAATTGCTTGTGAGTTGTCTCCAGAGTAGTAGAAAAAATTGTTACTTAATAATTTTTTACCGTATTTCACCGAGTAACAATTGCTGTATAGTATAAAAACAAAATCACTCCGGTATTTTCGTTCTTTTTAGCCAAACTATTGGAGTTCTTTTGTCCTATGATCGATACAATGATGAAACCGTCAGGGTTTGCGGAAGATTCTAGCACATTCTGATTATTGTTTGCCACTCGCGTTGAATCAGGTATTAATTCGAGATTGTATACACTGGGGTAAAATGATGAAAAATATCACCGTCTTTAGTTTAATTGATCCTGTAGTTAAAACATTACCGGATTCATTATCCCATAATCCATTTAGTTTACTTGTTTTCAAAACAAAGCGCATGGATCTATTCCCGTTCTCATTAACTATTTCTAAATTAAGATAGAGAATATATGAGCGACCATCGCCACCATTGTTATTATTATCTTCTTGGTGATAGCTAATGATAGTTGTACCTAAGACTTACTGGGATAAGAACTAGAATAAACGCCCGAAATTACAGTATTCTCATGATAGCACTCACGAAATCTGAATTACGCTGTTAATCAGGGGCCAAGTCGGTCGTATTAGTGGTGCCGATCACCGTTCTTATGGGGAAAATTTGGTTACGCACGTAAGTGCAAAATATGATAATTCGAAAGTTTCTACCCTCTTTCCCGTATTGGTTTCAGGTAAAAGGATTGATTTCATCAGTCAGAAAGACATGGTAAAAAAGGGAAAGAATCGCTCAAAAGCGGGAGAACAATAGCGAACCAGGGGAGATGCAATCACAAGTACGAGGACGAACGCAGAAGTGGAGGCACTTTCGGAATGAGCTTGTGACGTCATCAACACATCGGTGAAAGGGTTAAGACCGTTAATTTTTTTCGGGAATCATTCGAGAAGTCGGGCGATGATTCCAAGAAAGGGAAAATACGGGTTTATGGGGTAATTCAGGATGATTCTGCAATACTTGAAGAGGTGAAAGGGGAAACGATTTGAAGCATTTTATGTCATTAAAATGGGGTCGCATCTCCTCAGTTCCCTCAAGGTGGGTGAGATTACGCAATCGTATTGTTGATACTCGTTCAAGGCTATCGTTTAATTATACTCAAAGGCTAATTATTGTCATAATTTATGTTCTACTTAGTAACTAAAAAGTTGTGACCCAATTTTTATGAACAAAATATATAATTAAAATTTGCTCCCCTACCACTTCCTGAAGTATTACAAATTCCTCCTTAACACCCTGTATTTCTATGATAAAAACACAAATGGTAATTTCAAAATTTAAATTCAAAACTGATATCACCTTGAAAATGACATAATATGTTGAAATCATGGTCGATAGATGAGTTTTGAATCAAAGTGCGGAAATAACCATTTGTGTTTTAAACATGGATATATCTAACTTCCATCAAATCAAGCCTGAAAAGACCCTGTATTTATTTTTCAAACACCTTAACAAGCGATGGTGAAATAAAATTAGGGAGCGAGCCATTTGTCACCTCGATTGTTGAATGCGTCAGGGTAACCCAAATTTTCTAATCCGATTTATGATGCGATCAGCACAGGAAGAATTGTATTGAGGGCAATATCAACCATGCGAACAGCTCGTTCAACCCGTGGTGCTCAAACTCAAAGGCATTATTGAGTCTTGAGGCAAGAATTTTGACACGGGTATGGCGAAGAAAGGGACGATGAGATGCGAGCGATTCGCGGGCTAATTGGGTTTCCTGACTGCTTCCCGTCGACTTTGATCCCTTGAGGGTCTCTCCCAGAGCAGGAAACAGGGATGATAATGGAGCTAATTACTATCGACTTACATTCTATTCCCACCGAAGTGAATCGCTTTGTGCCATCGAAATAGAATAGGACGTCCTCTATCACTCTGTGATCTATCATATCTTTTTATCATAGCTTTCTCGTGACGTTGGAAATTTTCATGCCTTTTAACTTGTTAAGAGAGAAGAATGGAATATCTATTCCATTTCTCTGTGAAATCCTTTTAACCGTAGCGATGTAGCAGCCTACGTTAACTGTGAAATGTTCAACGATAAATCTACTGGTAGAGTCGTGCGAAAGATCCACAGAGAAAAAATCATTCGCCTTGACCGGGATCACCGCGGCTAGTCCCGGTATACTTTAAACTACTGGTAGAGGTTTTTCGTAGGTATTTGGGTTTGCAATTATCAGTGGATAATTGAATCTTACACTTCGAAGACTTGCGTTGAGTTAACATCAGAAATAATCGAGGAAGTATGGGAAGATTTGGATCGTGGGGAACTTTTTTTACTTTCGGATTTTTCTAAATTTGGCTTTTTGGGGAAATATCATATTAGTACTTAAAGTTCACTCTCGTAAATACTTCGTTCACCTCGAAATCGAATCCAAAGAGCACGATGTAATTATCATTATACTTATAATGATTGGGTGGATTTTATTATGACGAATACGAAAGACGGTATGATTTTCTTAAATCGTAATCCTTATTTACGGATAAAACGTTGTATTTGAAGTTATGAATTCAAAAACAGCACAAGTGCTGAGTTTAGAGACCTACTACTTCCTTAGTACTTATCAAAACTACCAAAGCCATCACTAAGACTTTTTACCGTAAATGGATAGGTTACCACATGGAAAAAAGTCGAATCAATCGTTCTGATAACCTCAAAAATAAACATGAAAACCGTTCATCCCAAATTCTTGCTATCCGCATCCAAGCCAACCGTTATGGAATTCATGACTCCATTTGGTTCAGTTTAAAGCTTCAGAAAGGTTATGGAAGTTTGATCGTAGGTAATATAACAAAAAATTCTAATTATCACCCTACACCAACATGTAGCTAATTAATGTGTAAATTATTTTGTTTTTTTGTTAATCATCAGAGACCAAAATCCAATAAAAATTCTGAAACATTGAAAAAAGTGGTCAAGAACAAGGTAGTAGTTAAATTTAAAGTATAAATGATAATATCCGCAAAAGAGTATTGCTTGTCTTAAACTCACGTCCTCCGATCGTGGCTCCTATTTTTATTAAGCCATAAGGGATAGGTACAATTTCGATATTACGAGTCCTAAGTAATAGACGTATCCAGCCAGGAGTCTCAATGGCTGTTTAGTGTCCGAATACATTGCGTGTCATGTGAAGAGGTTGGGCCTGAGCACCATAATCGTCCCGCCAATTCCTTCTTGAATTATTGACCTCCCACAATACCGCCTAATTCAACTTTCCAGCGCAATCAGCAAACTCATTAGAATCAATAAGGATTGCGAGGAATTTTATTTTGTGCATCATTGGCCTTATTCAGTAAAAAGTTAGCGTGGTCGAGCTGCTTTATTGGCATTATGTGGCTATCCCGAGTTAGGCAAGTTTTTATTACTTAAATGTTTTTTAAGTGCTGACATTTAAATTAAGCCCTCTTGCTTGTGCCGAAAATTTTGGAAGCCTTTCCAAAAATCCCTATTTTCTCGTGTTCCTGTAAATTAAGGTAGGTGAAATAAAATTTTTCACCGAGAAGCCAAGCTGTCGAATAAATGATAAATTTTTGTCAGCTCGTCACTCATCTTAGAATTTTTTTTCGTTAACTCTCCTGCTAAGTAATTTAAGAGTATGTTAGGCAGTGGCACAGCGAAGGGGGGGGGGGTTTGGGGTTAAACCCCCCCCCCTGAGCTCAGAGAAATGCTCAATTTTAATCCATTTTACTTCATTGGATTGATATTACTAATAGAATAGTGTAAGGATTAAAAAAATATATCCCTCAGAAAGCCGCAAAACTCACCATTTTGAACAATTTATCTTAAAATTCCGCAATTTATTAATCTCGCACCTACCGCTTATCCTGGTGGGTATTCCATATCCCCACACACCCCGGTATTGGTTGCACCTAAGCTCCCCCCATCCTTAATTCCTGGCTGCGCCCCTGATGTTAGGTATTCATGAAACTCTGTAGACAGTGGTAATAAAAATTCATGTTCAAAACAATATAACTATAGTGCTATTCTTTAGAATATGTGGTAGCAAAGAGTCGTTCTCAGTTGCTATTCTGGCCGTCAGTGTTAGAAACAACATTTTTGAGTGAACACACGATTGATAGCGTTGGGGGCTTGTTCCAGTATTTTTCACAGAGCCATAACTATCTAGCCAGTCAATACACAATCCTTGCGAGAAAGGAGATGGGATATACGCACTCACATTGGCCAGTATCCTCCATGTCGCCTGAATTATATGGCGTCCCCTGTGGCCTATTGCCAAGGTTAGATCCCTTCGCAGAGAATTGCAGTACCCTGTGGATGCGATGCACGAGTTGGTAATCCGCTGGAAATCGAAAGAAAGGATGATTCTTTTTTTTTAGTTGCCTGCAGCCTTCGATGTATGTGCTCTTGGGGGGCATAAAGTAAAGACTCCTTTTTTGTTACTGCTGGGTAAGGCCACGCGGGACTTGAGCGGACTCCCCTGGGACTTTGCCAACCTCCGTGGCGGTCATACTTCCAGTAGGATCTCCCGAGGGAGTTCTTCATCTCATCGAAGGGAGTGGGAGAAGGGCGATATTTAGAAAAGTGCCCGGCGCCGGTTCTTCCACAAGCAGGAAACATTTCACCTATTTTTCTTTCGAATGCTAGAAATGCGTATCCGAAAGCAAGCTGAAATAGGAAATAAAATACTCGACAAAAGTTAAAAGTCAGGCTAAGAGTTTCCATTATTCCCCTGAACCAAATCCTCAGCTCAGCTTATGTCTCTTTTATGCTGCTGTGATTGTTGGTCGAAATTTTTATGTTACATCAAGATTTTGGAGACAAATTTTCAATTTATTCTAACAACATCGCCAGGACTATGAGTTGATATTAGCACGATTGTAGGGAATAGAAAAAAAACATTCATTGCCTCTCTACGTGTTTCCATCTTTGGTTCAACGTTTTACGTGGTAATTTTATTGTCTGACTTGTTTTTACATCAACTTATTTCCCTGACAGTGACGTATAAATCGCCCATAAGTTAACCTAAACTTAGCTTTTGGAATCCACAGAAAATTAACTATTTTGGCCTAAAAACTAGACCACGAAAAATAATGAGATTTTTATTTTCTAGCGTGACGGTGTGTGGTAAAAACTTAATTTAATTATGATCGAAATGAAATGCTAAATTTCCAATAATTTAAGCGAAAATAAAGGGAACCATTAATGCATTAATCTTAAAATTTGACTAAATTTAATAATTTATAAATTAAGAGTAAAAGGTCATTTTTCTCAACAAAAAAAACATATATGGTTGCGGTTAGAACCTTTCCAATCCTATGCATGTATTAGGCAGTATATGAATTTATCGAACGAGAATTTTATACTTGGCTAAAGCCACCAGGGAAGTGTTAAATTGGTGGCCAATTGTTCAGATACAGGATTCCTTTCTTATTCTCCCAATAAATTTTCATAGAATATATATTTTGAGAACCATCACAGTATTTCATGAGTGTTTCTAGAACTATTTTCTGTAGCGGGGGTACGGTTCCGGACAAAAGACGCGGTATCCATAAAATTGGAGCGGCCAACTACTGTAAAGTGGTTTGCGGATTGCCTTTTCACAGCATTTATCGCATTGGCGTAGTATAGAGAGACGTGACCAAGTCTGCGCCCTGCTTTTGGACTCTGGGAAACACGTAGGCGTCGTAAAACGTGCTGCGGAAAATAAGCTCGAATTGAAACGAGTCTGCAGTGCAACTGTTCCTTTATGCGCTCCGGGAAACTTTTATGTTATGGAATTCCTAGTGGGATGAAGAGGGTCGAGTCTCCGTGGTCATCGTGGACTTTTTGGATATTTCCGCATTTCCCGTGTTGTTAAACGGCTGTAAAATTTAAGCTTTTATGGATTTAAAAAAATCAAGAGTTACTTGCATGCGTTTGGATTACAGCCATTCTCGTTTATCGCTATGCAACTTAAATGCCAGGTTGCATATTATGTGACGGAAGATGTGCCGTCCATAATAGATAAAGTCATCGAGTTGTGATTCTATCCATTCAAATTTGAGTTCGGTGAATTTTTCATAACGCCAATCGTCGCCTCGTTGCTTTTATGGCTCGTGCATTCAATGCCACCGTGGAAAAACTGAAATTCACAACGCTGTTCACATGTTCTGCATTACATGTCCTAATAAGTCGATTTTTTTCTGAAAAAAAAACTGCACAGTTGCAGAGATGAGGAATAGGATGTGATATCAGCGTCTATACATCTATAGTGATGTATTAACAGCTGCGGTAATTCTCCACGCTATTTTATTTGATCATCCGGTTTCATCATTATCAAGAGCTCTGAGTAGCATTGAGTATAAATTGAAACCGGTTGAGAAAATAATATAGCGTGGAAAATTACTGTAGCTGTTTGTACGATTATTATCAATGAATTTCCACTATGTGAACTCGTCAACAACTCGACAACAACAAAAAAGTAAGATGGAGCACGTAAAAAACCAAAACAAATCTGTTATCTTTGCTGTTATACGAACTGTCAGAGAGTCGGTAAATTACAATTCAAACATCTCGTAATTATCGATGTTATTGGCTATAAACACTCTTCCACTTAATAAAGAATTCCATTTAAAATATTTAAAAGTACCAATTTTCCATGAGGATAAATTCCTCTGGACCGGGAATCAAGCCACGGACATTTGGCTTTCCGGACCACTGCGCAGACCACTACACTATGCTCGTTCCTGAATTCACATGGTAATTGTACCGAGGCTCATGGTACTGGATATTACTCAGGAGCCAAAGGTCCGGATATGAACCCGGGACCTTACGATGAAAGAAAAACCAGCACTCTTCAGACTACCTCACTCCTTGCGAGGCATTAATTTTTTCCAGTCCAGCCCTCTCTCATGACTTCAAGCTGTCCCCCAAAATGGAAAGAGAGAAATTAACCGCTGCGGGAGAGGGAAATACCGACCCTCAGCATGCCAGGCATTTATACATAGAGCTTATTCTCTAATCGTCTTTAATTTTAATTAAATTGCGTATTGATGTCCTTTCGGTCCATTTAGAATGGTAACGCGAGCAAGGTATGGCCTTGCGGAACCACAGTCGATGTAGAAATGAATGCTAAGTCGAGAGTTAGGCGAAGATAATTCTACATAATACCCTGCGAACCACCTTAAGGGTGTTAAGCAGGTGGTGATCAACTAACATCATGCAGCATGCAATATTATTCCCATATGCACACCACACGGTCCAAAAAACGTTAGGCATATCAACAAATTATACTCCCACATTCATGGGAAGGCTAAAATTGCCAACTAATCAGTAAGGCAATTTGCCAATTATACCAGAACACACAGAAAATGCTGTTCGAAATAGAAGTGTTGTGTTTTATCATCACACAACACTAGATACGTTCTTTTCGAATGTCCGCTACAATTAAAAAAAAAGTTATTTTCCCCCAATGTTAACATTTAAAAATAATAAAATTGAAGGAGAAATTGTGTCTAAGAGCAAAATTTATTGCGTAATATAGGTATTTTAATTATTTTACCTCAAGGTTTTTTGTTCGATCATCGTAATATTAGAAATATTTCGCTTATACTTCTTCTCTCTCACGCTCTTCACTCGGGGAAATGGAGTTTGGCGAGCATTTAGATATTGCCGTGAGGGCGTTTTCCTGAGTGTCTGTTGGAGAAAAAGTAGAAATGGCGAAGAGTTAAGGAGGAAAGGGAAGGAATCGTGGAGAAAAAAAGATAAGACACTGCTGAAATTCAATCATCAGTCACGTTTCCAATCAGGTGGAGTGCGAAGGACTCGAGTTGGGTCGGCGTCTTCGTGTATGTGTGTTCTTTGGAAAGATATATAAATAGGGGAAAAAACAACATCGCGTCGAACGAGGAAAGGATAGCCGTGTGGGCGGAGTTTGTAGTCGGAGGAAAGTGGGAGGGGTATCTTGGGAGGGGGTAGAGGGACAATCTGGTGAAGAGTGAGGCAGGAAACGAAGTCGGACGAAGGCTTGGAGGAAAGACCCGGGAGCAAGGGTAACAGTTTTTTTTCGGCGTGAAAGGGAGCAGGAACCCTACCTATTATACCCTTTTGCCTCCACTATACTCCCCCACAGGAAGACGCACCCGCGGCAATAGCTCCATGCTTACCAAACTCCATTTCCTCGAGTGAAGAGCGTGAGAGAGAAGAAGTATGAGCGAAATATTTCTAATGTTACGATGATCGATACAAAAACCTTGACGAAAAGTAATGAAAATACCTATATTACACACTTTATTTTGTTTTTAAACTCAATTTATCTTTCAATTTTACTATATTTAAATGTTAACATTTGGGGGAAAAATAACTTTTTTTTAATTGCAGCTGATATTCGAAAAGAACGTATCTAGTGATGTGTGATGATAAAATACAACACTTCTATTTCTAACAGCATTTTTTGTGTGTTCTGGCTTTATTAGCATATTGTATTACTGATTAGTTGGCAATTTTAGCCTTCCCATAAATGTGGGAGTATACTTTGTTGATATGCGTAACGTTTTTTGGACCGTGTGGTGTGCATGTGGGAATCATATTGCATGTTGCATGATATTAGTTGATCATCCCCTGCTGTACACCCTTGAGGTGGCTCGCAGGGTATTATGTAGAATTATCTTCGCCTAACTCTCGCCTTGGGATTCATTTCTACATCGACTGCGGTTCCGCAAGGTCCCCATACCTTGCTCGCGTTACCATTCTAAATGGACCGAAAGGACACCAATACGCAATTTAATTAAAATTAAAGACGATTAGAGGATAAAATGTATGCTTAACAACAGTACTGGATTAGGGAATCGTCTTTCCTTCTCAGCTCGTAGATCGGCATCTCTCCTCCAGTTTTGGAGCAAATGTGCCCTAGATTAAATCACAGCTCTAAAGTATTTTTTTAATGAAATTGCATTGACTATTTAGACTAAGGCAGAAAAAAATTGACTCAATATTTTTGCCGTTTTCATAGGGATTGCACAATATAAATTTTAATCCAAAAGTTATTATTGTATTTCTCTAGTATCATTATAATCAGGACTACGAATGTTCGTTAGGACACAGGTACCACGATCAGAAACCCCATAACTTGCACGGCAATTCCTAATGGAGTCGATATCCAATGCGGGTAAATGAAGAAATCCATCTATAAAGATAAATGAAGAAATTATAAGTAAAACCAGTGTGCTTTTCAAATGGATGAATATAAGAGATCAATAACTTCTGCAAGATCATAATCGCAATCCCTCCGCATTTAAAAAATAGTTTAAACCCACCTTCACAGTAAATCGCAATATCTATACTGATAAAAATTAATGTGGTTTTCACATTTAGGACGAGAAACAGTAATGTGATCCTTTTTTCATCAAGATCTCAGCCCTTTTGTTTCCTCAGTCGTTATCTGGATGCATTAAGGAAAGGTAAAAGGTCAAAGCCGATTCAAAATAACCTCTACTTGGCGAAACTTATTTTGAACCTTAGCGATAGCCGAAAAAAAAAAGGAGATAATACCGAGTATCAATCGTGAAATCGAACGAATTTTGAATCGTGGAATTAAATATCTTGTCTGATATGTGGTACGATGTAATTATTAATATTAATTGCATAGGAAATTGATATATTTCCACTGAATTAATTTTCGCATGACGTGTTTCGTTGTTACAACAATATTTCCAAGCGCATCACGTGCACCCAAATTCTTCCTTAAATATGTCCCACTGCAAAAAGGAGAGGGAGTAAAAGGTAGGATGGGGTTTGGATGTCGCGATAGAGGAATTCAGAAGATAGGAATCAGTGGCGTAGCCAGGAATTTTGTACGAGGGAGGGGGGGGTTCAAAAACAGGGGGAGGAGAAATTTTAGAAAAACAGGTTACTTAGTAAAGGGTTTTAAACTAATTTTAACACGAAGTTTTTGCGTAGTTTTCCGCGGCGTTGTCTAGATGATGTATCCATACTTCTGGGTTTCACCGCTTGGATTTTCTTTGCGACGACAGTTTCTCCGGTATTCCAACCGGCGTCTTCATGATTCATCGACCTGAAGACGCTGGTTGGAATACCGGAGAAGCTGTCGTCGCAAAGAAAATCCACGCGGTGAAACCCAGAAGCATGGAGATATCATCTAATTTCAAAACTTTTATAATCGAAAAAACTTCATTTTTCAAAAAAATATAGTATATTCATGATTTTTCAATATCTGTTTTTTTATGCAAACTTTGAGTTCTTTTATATTTCGGGGGAGGGGGGCTCAGGACCCCCGTACCTTCAACCACACTACGCCACTGATAGGAATATCGAACGTTGAATATTTCCTATTCCCGACATTACGGAAGGACTTGGTCGCACATGATGCACTTGTAATTATTGTTTTAGTGTTACGCGTCGTCCGTAGGTGTATTAAGTAGAAATATTGCAGATATTCCTTATTTTTTATGATTCTCATTTGACAACTGTCTGTTTTTCTGCAGACTAATTTTAATGTTTTTTCAACGAATGCCTGTGTCAAGTTGAATTAAACAGTTAAAAGTTGCTGTAGGCCATCACGCATTGTAGAAAGTTTTACGCTAAGTTCGATTGTGGCGAATAAGGCTTAGGGGGCATCTTTTCGGAGCTAGAGCGACCGATATAGCTTCACAACAGACCATTAACCTTCGTCGAAGAAATTCGTTTTAACTCTCAAGTGCTAAGATGTACCTGGACAATAATCAATATTTTTCAATGCCTCATACACTAAATTTACTGAACTAAAAAAAAAATACTATCCCGGCGTAATCTCCTTCTATTAGATTCACTCTTTCTCCTTCTCACAGGAAAATGGTTCTGGGATGAAATTTTAGTGTAGGTAATATTCTCTCGGGATTCCCACCGAGTTAGAAACTCTGTTTATGCGAAATGGGTGGTAATCCCGTAGAAATTCCGAGAGAAGTTTAACCTACCCCAAAATCCAATCACAGAACCAATTCCCTGTGAAAAGGGGAAAGAGAAAGTCGAATAGAGGAAGATTTTCTATGGTCTATGAAGATACTGTCAAGCTTTCTATTTTCATGGCCTCCATGTTTATTAAAATGTTCTAAAAATTAAGAATTGACCCAGTAACTTTGAGTTGGCCGTCATCGTTAGACACTGGAGAGCCATCCAATATTTTAAAAGCAATTGCGCAATAGATTGCGCATTATCACCCATTTTGAGATTAATTGTTTCAGGCAATAATAATAGCACATTTTCGTCCAGCCTTAATTATTGAATGTCCTTAAAAATCCAGAGTATTAAATAAAATGTCGGAAAGGCTGGGTACCCAAGAAAATCGTTTTCATGGCAACTGCGAAGTAAATAAAAAAAGTTTTCTTCGCCATAGCTCAGTAACTAAGGAGTTGCGTAACCATGCCTCTGAAGAACATATACTTAAAAATTTCTCTCCTGCCACCTCCTGAAGTATTACAGGTTCCTCCTGAAACAATCTCTATTTATCTTCATTGTGATGTTAGTATTAATGAGCAATATTACTCTGCTTGATGCCTCGTTCATTCGAGAGTGCAACGCACGCTTTGACGATAGCATGCATAGCACAGTCCTTCGGATCACTTCATCGCATCTCGCTTGCTCAGCCGTCGTCGCCGCTGCATTGATTTCCCGGTGTGCCCCACATTCGACCCCCCACCACTTCCTCCGGCACCCTCTCCCCCCACCCCCACCACCTCCACTCCCCCATCCCCCTCGGAGCGACATAGGTCCATCATCCCCCACTCCACGTCCCCAACTTATTCCCACGGGGTCGAATACTATGGTGATGAGCGAGAGATATGCAGCTGTGTATCTTATCTTAAATGTCCGGGCATATGTAACTAATGTGAAATGGGTAAATGCCCAAAATTGCAAAGTACCTGGGTCCTTATAACTCAAGAGAACGTACCTATAAATCCCTCCCAAATGGTCCTATTTTTTTATTTTTTGTAACGTAATACTCATTAAAAACTTACTGCATTCCATTGCCTCATACTCATATACTCATGCTTGAGATTCTTATCGGAAGGTCTTGTAAGAGAAGAAATGGAGGCAACTTTCTTCAAAAGACAGCCAGAAAAAGTGATGATAATCAACCCCTAGAACGTACCTATAAATCCCTCCCAAATGGACGTATTTTTTATTTTTTGTAACGTATTACTCATTAAAAACTTACTTTATTGTATCGAAATAATCAGAATGCAGAATTTCAGCGTTTGGCTGTATGAAAATGTTAATAGGGTTTATTCTATAATGCCAGGGTTTATTAATATTGCCTTGAAAATTTGAAGGTGTTATCATACGTTTTTAACGAGTAATTCGTCAGGAACAAAGATTTACAGAATAATAATCAGGTAAAAGATAAAGTTTCCGGTTCAATTCGGTGGAAATCGTAGATATTTAACATAATGAAAGCATTTTTCTATTTACATACTTCTTAATTACTGTCGACCCAGGTTTCAGCGCATAATTCCATTCTCAAGGTCAATGCCTTTATTCATCATGCTAAGGTTTATTCATATTGCCTTGAAAACGGCATTATTTCCCCAAACCTGGGTCGGCAGAAATAAAGAAGTATACAAATAGACAAGTACTTTCATGATGTTAAATAATCGCCTAACTCCATAGAATTCTCAGCAATATACGATTTTCCTATTTTGATCGAGGAAAAAATGGAAAGATTTTGGCATTAAAACTTTTGGAATAAGTAGGTGTAATGGATGTTTAGAGTAGGCAAAAATGTAGAGGCACGATTTGGTTCAGTGGTGACTTCCGATTCGAAGAGAAAAAAATTGGAGAAATTTATTTACCGGTTGATTTAAAAATTGCATTGGTTAGGAGGGTGCCAAAATTACTTCTTTGACACGATTTCAGTGATATACTCCCCACTGTATTCCATTGCCTCATGCTCATATACTCATGCTTGAGATTCTTATCGGAAGGTCTTGCAAGAGAAGAAATTGAGGCAACTTACTTCATAGACAGCCAGAAAAAGTGATGAAGATCAACCCCTAGAATATGGCAGACACCCTGACACAGCAATGTAATTCATTTCTGTTGCAATATCTTTAATTACAGTGGGTGTAATATAGAAGAAAACTTTTTTTACACACCCTTAGTCTTGATAAAACCCCTCCAGAGGTGGCTACACTGATAAGTCAAATATAATATCACATTTCCATTCATCCCATGTATTCGCGAAATATGTTTTTTCTCGAGGACTCCGCCTCCGCCGTTTTTGCCTCTCTATCTTTATGCTGCTAATCCCCGGCGAAGACTGTCGAGGGCCCACCTGGGGAACAGACGTCGTTGTCATGGATACGAGGGGAATTCCCGGGGCGGGAAGGAAGCTAAGTCGAGACAAGGGTTGGCATTGAGAGAGAGAGTGTGACCCTTGGCCTGGTGGAGAATAATAGCGGTAATCCCAACCTATTGGAGGAGAGCGAAGTGTGTTTTGTTCGAACGCGGCGAGGATTCGAGACGTCCATGTAATAGTAAGTGGAGATGAGAGAAAGTGGAGATGGTCCAGTGGATGAGAATAGCCCTCGCTCCGTTCGACCACCATCAATTATTAATTGGAGGAGTAGAGTGTACAGTTATCCTTTTCAGGGGCGCAGCTAGGTGAATCAAGGCTGGGGGGGGGGGGTTTAGGTGCAACTAATACTTACGAGTGTGGGGGTATTGCATGCCCACCAGGGTAAGTGGGAGTTGCGGGGGCCCTCCTCCAGAAAATTTTAAGATTAATGGTTCAAAATTACTAGTTCTACCGCTTTATGAGAGATATTTGATTAATCCTAACACTATTCTATAAGTAATACTAATCCAATTAAGTAAAATGGATTAAACTTAAAAATTTCTCTGAGCTCTGGGGGGGGGGGTTTATCCCCCAAAACCCCCTCTCGCTGCGCCACTGATACTTTCAACTCGAATCAGAGCAGAAGTTACCCATGTTTTATCACAGGTCAAATAATAATACTGGTTTCCCACTTGTTATATATATTTTACCCCCAGAATCTATAAAACTATGATATGCAATAGTAAATTATTTGATAGGTTTTAAGAAACTCGAATTTTGACAGCTTTTTTTAAAAATTTTGTAACACCTTAAAATATCTGACATTTAAATAACCGTTGGCGCTTTTGTTATTGGAATAAAATTGATGTTGTTTACAATTTTAGAATAAAAATAATAATTATCATAATAATTCAGCATCAGTTTGTTAAATTTTAAAAGCTATGAAGAAAATTTCGATGATACGATTGATAACCTGGTATTACTCGTTCTAGGGTTGAGTGTCATGTTTAAGTCATTAGATCATTCTTGATATGGGTTTTCTGAATATATCCACTAGATTTTAAGATTGCAGTGCACGTTTTAGACAAGTAATACGACAGGAAATCAAGATGACACATTTTTTGGATTTTCGTAGCAATCAGATACACTATAGCGTATTATGAGGTAGGTGGTCATATATAACGTGTTTGATCTTTCTTGATAATGGTTTTTAGTATGAATTTACAAGGTTTCAAGATTTTAGAGTACGTTTTAAACGAGCAATACGACAGGAAATCAAGATAACACATTTTTTGGATTTTTGCCGCAATTAGATGTACTCATATCCAATGCTGAGCCATTTTCGGGTGTACTTCTGCGTGGTTAAAAATTTGAATGTTCAACGTTTCGTCCCTCCTGACGACGTTCACAGCAAGAAGAACGAAAAGGAAATTCCAAGTACATTCCACGTAACTGTACACCCGAAAATGGTGTATTCTTAGACCAGGGGCGCAGCTAGGAATTAAGGCTGGGGGGTTTAGGTGCAACTAACACCGGGGTGTTTGGGGGTATGGTATACCCACCAGGATAAGCGGTAGGTGCGAGATTAATAAATTGCGGAATTTTAAAGATAAATGGTTCAAAATGGTGATTTTTACTGCTTTCTGAGGGATATTTTATTAATCCTTACACTATTCTGTTATTAATATCAATCCAATTAAGTAAAATGGGTTACCCTTAAACATTTCTCTGAGCTCTGGGGGGGTTTTCATCCCCCAAAACCCCCCCCTCGCTGCGCTACTATCTTAGACAACGTATGACCGATAGAACGGGGGTGATGCGTTTGCTTTCATCGTACAGGAGCTGGCTGGAAACTTGAGCATCGTTATAGCGGTCATCAAAGGTGGCCCTCATCTACAAGTATGTGCAGGGCAGCCTATCCCATGCACCTCGCTGGAGCTCTGTTCATTGCCAAAGTGGTCACTTGACACACATCAGCGCCGCTTGCCTCAAGTCACTCTCCCACGGAGATCGCTCCTTTGTTCTTTTCCTCATAGACGTAGCTACCCCTTTAGATACTATTTTCAGCTGACGGTGTCCGCACATTACTAGCTACACAATGTTTGCCTCACATATTCATGGAGACAGGATGACCACAAATTACGTAGTCAGCAACAGTGGCGCAGTGAGGGTGGGTTTTGGGGGATAAAACCCCCCCTCAGAGCTCAGAGAAATTTTTAATTTTAATCCATTTCACTTAATTAGATTAATATTACTTATAGAATAATGTAAGGATTATAAAAATATCCCTCTGAAGGCCGTAAAACTCACCAATTTGAACCGTTTATCTTAAAAATTTTCTGGGGGAGGGCCCCGCACCTTCCAGCTTCCCCTGGCGGGTATTCCATACCCCTCTAACTCCTAAGTATTAGTTGTGCCTAAAACCCCTTCTACCCTTAATTCCTAGCTGCGCCCCTGGTCAGCAATGCCATCCCATGTAGCATGGGTTTTACACCCTCTGAAACAGCAAACGATGGAAATGTTGTAAGTGCAATAAAAATTGATGGCGAATTTCTCATCAAGATTTTCATTCCACTTGGGGATGGACAATCGTGCTGAAACTAATTTGGAGTGAGAATCAATGATATTGCACTCTTGATCAATCACGCTTCCTATGAAACAATCGCTCTAACTATGGCATGTAGTAGTTATAATTATGATTTATAAATAACATAATTGTATTTATTAAAATTGACGATGTGCCTAAATGAAGGTTGCTGTGTCAATATAGTAAAATTTCACGTGAATTTTAGTCATTCAGTTCACCTGTAGTGAATAATTAATTCACAGTCACTCCAAAATCAAATCATCGCTAGTTTTTTTCAATATTTTTGGCAGTGAAATTGAAATATATTCCTAAAATACAGGTCGGCATATTGTTAAATACCAACAAATGGAGATATTGTGTGTCAAATAAAGTACCTGTATTTTACACACTTACAAAATTTGGCGCATGGAATGTAAAAACAATCTTCTCTTCTAAGTTTTGGACATAAAACCAAATACTAGCTACCCCATAAGCATGCAACGCTTACTTCAAATATGTATTTATATAGACCTTTAATCCAAATAATTTCATGTATTTTTTATTGTCCCGTTTGTTTCAATGTAGACACATGGGAGATAATTCACTATGAGATAAAAACGCTGGGAAAAGCAAGAAGCCATTGAATGATCCCTACATATTCTCCAGTAGTTTTAGATTGATTGAACAATTGAGAATGGATATCTTTAAGAGCGACACAGAGGACATAATATTAGAGCCACACTATATTTCTAGGTACGATAGAAGCGACACATTAAGAGAGGTGTTTTTCCGAACGGATAAATATGGGAATTCGTTTTTCCCCCGAACCAATAAGAACTTTAATAATTGCTATTCCCAACTTCGTTAGAGCACTTCATTTTTTTTAGCTGTAAATGGCTGGTGTCCTAACACCCCTTGCCACACGCCTTTTAGGCGGCTTGCGGGGTATTAAGGCTGTTTTACACGGGGCACGGAATTGCGCTGGATAGAGCTGCATTAATTTCTAAAACGGCGTGGAATTGCGCGAATGCATGAACGAAATTAGAACAGGGCGTCTCGCGTCCACGCATCCTCGCATGTGTTCTAGCAATTCACCGCTTTGCACGACGCAATTTTTGATTGCGCCTTCGCACGTACGTCAGATTGCGCAATTCCGTGTACCGTGTAAAACGGCCTTTATGTAGATGTAGATGTGTTCCAATAAAACCATTTCTTTTGTATCTTACCCTTTCAAAAACGTCCTGAGAGCGCATTTAAGTTTAAAATGTTTGAGATTCGATGGTAACACTGCGATAAAATTAAAGCAGCGAAGCACCTCATGAATATCTTAGTAACTCGAAGTCGGAAGGACCATGAGGTAGCAGCCCGTTACTCAAAGAGGGAAGAAGCACTTGGGATGGAACGATTGGGATGAGAGACATCTAGCGAGTGGACGGGGAAACGACCCGTGCAGCGGGAATCCCTTAAGGGTTGCGCCATTCCTTAAACGGTCGTTTCCATGCGACTATTTCTTCTATGTGTGTTCTCTCCAGTGGGATAAGCAAGGGAAGCGTTTCTCGTTTCCCGCCTACGACGCCCGGGTCGACTTCTATAAACGAGGCGCTTCCCTCGTTTGTCTGCTCGAAGGCTTCCGTTACACGACTCCGCGAATGTCCCTTGGGCCTTTTACTTCCAGCCGTCCTTGAGGGAAAGCGTTAGTTGCCATGTTACGCATACACAAGGACGCGAATGGCGTCCATTTGTTTAATTTAGGTGGTCACTTAACTCGACCGATCATATATCAAGAATTGTCACTTACTTATTTCTCGCACTATCCTGTTCAAATTTTGAAAGCATACAAATTACCCTTTCGTGACTTGTATGCCCTTATCACTTACGCATTCATCTTGAAATTTCAAAAGTATATACAGATCCCTTTCCAGCATGTGTTAATATCCATAGTTTGGAAAAACCTCATATGTTGTATTTTTATGTTGAAACTAAAGAAAATTGTTGAAAAGGGTCTTTCAGGGCATTTCAAGATTATGGTTCAAGGTTTAGACTGCCAATATGAAATTAAAAGAGAAATGGAACGTATGACCGTTCCAGAGAGATGAATGTTCCTCTGTAGACTTTTTTCACCACGATTACGTCCACTTCGAAAAATTTTCTTGAAAATTTATCTCAGCACTTTTGTCAATATAATTTGCTTGTATTTGGGATGAAAGTGAATGATGAAAATAATATACTCTATGTATCCAGAAACTTCCAATCTGATAGCGTAATACATGCATCGATGTCCTTCTTGAGTAGCTGCGTCTAAACTGCGAATAGTGATCTGAAAAAGGATTAAAATGTGACTTTTGTTTGAATGTGATTGCCATTCGATTATGAGTTTCAATTGTGTTATATTATTCTTATAATATGTTATAATTTCAATGAAGACATTAACTACGAGATAAAAACGTTAGGCGAGGCAACAATGCTTTTCGTGAAAGTATAAAATCTACGAAGTCTCGTTGTCTTAATTTCCATGCGGAGGTCATAATCTGAAATGTAAAGACATTCTAAATCATTATGTATCACTTAGAATTTGACAGAGGGTATTGGATGTATTTATAAACTTGCCTAAATAATAGATAAATTCTAAAAAAGAATGACTGAGATAGGTGTCATAGTGTCCACTCATGACTACGGAATGCCCCATTCACATCATCTTTAATCCTCGGAACCTGTTACGCGGCAGTGTTGTAGAGGATACTTGGGTTTGATTTGAGCAGCGTTTGCTATTCATCTAAGCGGTTACAATTCACTGTGAAATTATTTAGTACTTAAACGACTTTTCGCTGCTATTTTTGGCAATACATTCAGGGTTGGTACTTGAGGGTGCAGCCATTAAAGAAGATTTTTGCTCTTTTTAAAATCATCTTAATGCATCTCCGAGGTACAGAAAAAATCCCGGGACGTAAAAATTACATAGTTTATAAGTGACTTATAAACTTTTTAAAGAAAACCCATGTTTTGTTATGGCTACTTGCCTACTTCCGAATATGATGTCTTCCGAGGCTGCAAGATCATGACTGCTAATTTTTACTTCTACCTTTTTGTACAACTAATTAGCTACCGATACATAATTTGTTTAAAATAAGATTTCTGAAGTAACTATTTGGCTTTAGAAATATAATACAGTCGTTTCAGCAAATAAAGGTAAACGTTATTCACTTCAACTGCACACCGTCGACAGATGTTCCAATTTAGGATATTATTATCTCAATTGGGGGCTGTATCCTCTGATGGAAAGCCGAGCGAGTTTTTAAGAGGCGAACATTTTTTTCAGATTTGGCGCTGAATAGACTGTGGTGCCAGAGAATATATATTTTCTAAACTCGCCATTGATTTTCCTATTATTCGGCATTTGCCATTTTCATTTCGTTACATGATAAAAGATAAAAATATATCTCAAAGCTTTAGTAATATTGACGTTGTTTACCAACTCTAATGTTTTATTGGGACCGAACATTATGATGGCTAAACTCCACTCCACGTATCATCAGCGTGTTTCATTTAGTGAAATTGAAAGGCTCATTCGGATCTGAAAGCGCGTAGGTAATATTCAAAGAGTTCGGTAAATGAAACCGAAAGATAAGTCAGAATAAAAATTCATTAAAAAAACAACATTCACCATTTTGCCTTTTCCTCATAATTTTAAAATGAAAAAAAAAACGTGTATTTGTATTCCATTTTTCACAAGTTGGTGACGTAATTGGGGTTTTGCTAGTTACATCTTTCAGTGAGAACCACTTCGCATGAGTGACAAGGAACCATATGATACGGATGTGCGAGGCAGAGTAGTAACGAAGACTCGGATGGCCGCTCGGAATGAGTGCGTGACGTTATCAACTTATCTTCGGGAGGGGTTAAACCCGTGGATCAATAATTGGCTCGAAAGGTGGGCGGCTGATCACAAAACGGAAAAAAATACGCGTTTTTTAATATTTCAGTCTCTCTCAATCGACAGTGGTAAAAATTTAGCGAACGAGCTTATTATAAGTCTGCAAAACTGTGTTCCCGAACCTCTCTTCCGAAAAAAAACTTTTCTATCCTCACGGTTACTTACATTGCTGCATGCGAGAGTAAACTAGATTATCCGAATACCCTACCTTGGGAGTTGGGCTGAACTTCCTCTCAGTAGTGGCCAAACCACGGATGTCCAATAATGCAGATTCTCTCGCCCTCTGCTCACTTCAGAACTGACTGAGGAAGTTGAATGCGGTTTCCTGGGGTGGGAACGGTGCGCTGAAGGGAGTAATTTGAAGTCGATTTCGTGATTTGGGAAAGGAAATGAGGTCGGGATGGATGGATGCAATTGGGTCTCGCGGAAAACGGATGAATTGCAAAGAGAGAGAGAGTTGCATTTGGGAAATGAGAGATGGATTCCAATGTTGTGTGTTCATCCGCCGAGGGAATTAGGACGTGGATTATGGCGGGTGAAATTAGTCTCCGATCATTGCGCGGAAGGATTTATGGCACTCGTGAGATTGACGTGGAGGCAGTGTGCTCCAAAGGCTACACGTTAATTGAACACTCGTCGGTACTCAAACTGTGGCTAGCCACAATTAATAAGTCTCCCCACTCCAGTGGTTCTTATTTGAAAAACTCTTGCAACCAGTGATAAATAGAGTGACATTTGGTGGTTAATTATGGAACCACAATTAGTACCTACTAGTGGCGCAGCGAGGGGCGGTTTTGGGGGATAATCCCCCCCCCCATAGCTCAGAGAAATTTTAAGTTTAATCCATTTTACTTAATGGATTAGTGTTACTTATAGAATAGTGTTAGGATTAATCAAATATCTCTGATAAAGCGGTAAAAATAGTCATTTTGAACCATTAATCTTAAAATTTTATGGAGGAGGGACCCCGCAACTCCCTCTTACCCTGGTGAGTATGCAATACCCCCACACCCCAAAGTATTAGTTACGCCTAAAACCCCCCCTAGCCTTAATTCTTAGCTGCACCCCTGCCCACTACTGAATATTTTATGATACTAAGATCGATGTGGTAGAAGTTTCCTATCATCTGTTGGTGAATTAAATTCAAATATCCGCTTTTTATTATAATTATATGCGGCAGCCGGTTTTGGATGAACAGTATTATATTAACGTTTGTACCTAATCCATTATGAAAGAACATAAATGGTGATTTCAGCACTTTTTAATTCCAAAACACAACAGCCGACCATGGTTTCAGCACAATGTGTCACTTTCACGGTCTTTCAAGAAAATGACACAATGTGTTGAAACCATGGTCAGTCGTTGAGTTTTGGAATTAAAGAGTGTGGAAATTACCATTTGTGTTCTTCTTTCATGGATATACCAAACTTCCACCAAATTAAACCGGATATGATTATATACGTTTTTGCCTATCAGTAGTACCTAATAATTCTTCCTTTCGCTAACCAGTGAAAGTCTATTTTTAAGGTGGAATTAGGATGTTTAATTAATACTCTGGCATTTGGGAAATGGGAGATGGGTTCTAATGCTGTGCGTTCATCCGTAGAGCGAATTAGGACGTGGATTATGGTGAGTGAAATTAGCCTCCGATCATTATGCGGAAGGATTAACGGCACTCATGATATTGGCCCGGTGCTCCTAAGGCTGCAAATTAATTGAACGCTCCTAGATACTGAAATGGATTGAGTGACATTTGGTGAGAAATTATAGAACCGCAATTACTACCTACCACTGCATATTTTATGGAACTAAGGTCGATTCATCAATGATAGAACTGTTCTATCACCTATTGGCGAATGAAAAACAAATGTCCACTTTTTATTATAATCTAATGAAGCAGCCAATTGAGGATAAAACTGTATCATCTTAGAGTTTGGCCTTCTTAAAAGTAGTACTTACTAATTCGTTCTTTGGGTAACCTGTGAAATCTTAGTTTTAGTAGAAATTAGGATGCTTAATTAATAATCGGGCATTTGTGAAATGGGAGATGGATTTCAATGGTGTGTGTTCATACGTCGAGCAACTTAGGGCGTGGATTATGGGGGGTGAAATTAGTATCCGATCACTATGCGGAAGGATTAATGGCACTAATGATATTAACGCGGAGGTCAACGTGGTCCCAAAGGCTGCAAGTTAATCGAACACTCGTCGGTACTGCAATGGATAGAGTGATATTTGGTGAGGAATTATAGAACCATAATTAGTACCCACTACTATACATTATATGGTACTGTGGTTGATGAGGAAGAACTATTTCATCTATCAATGAATGAAATCCAAATTTACACTTTTTATTATAATTTGCCGTTTGAAGAAGCCGGTTTGGTATGGATCGCATTATCTTAGAGTTGGTGCCTCCCAGTAGTATCTACTAATTCGTTATTTCTGCAACCTGTCAAATATTAGTTTTAAGAAATATTATGTTGATTAATGGCTAGGGTCCACAAAAAATTTTATCTTGTGAACTCTTTCCAAGTAGCATAAACTTTTCTTGATGAAAATATTTATTTATTTAATTAATTGCGTTATTTATTGTTCCAGCAGAGTAAAATAAATGTTCAAGTTATGTTATAGTTTGCTTATTTTCTATGCTACACGTGCACCCATGTGCACATTGAATTGTTTTGTACATTCCTGTGAATCTCAAGTAAAACTCATGGCATATGGAACTCAGCTCCATGCCGAAAATATCAAAAATGTATTTGCAAAACTTTGTTGATTATCTTAATTGAGCCTTTGGTGATTATTTATTATAAATATTTGTCGTTCTAATGGCATGATTTCTTCCTTTCAGGTAAGATTACGGAATCTCACCAATGCTGGTCGTTGCTTACCGGAGACAAATGTACTGCATTCAACCATAGTGTTCTTTGGACGGATATCATTGGATGCAGCCACATCAGTTCTCAAACAAAGTAGGTTGGATTGATTCGGTTGGGTGATTGGATAAAAATGAGATAGATCGATATCCACGAGCTGATCATCGGAACGTTGGCTTCAAACTCTGATACGTCTGCCACATACCTACATACTCGTAGCATTCGATGGGAAACCTCCTTACCCGACATATTTTTTTGTACGGGACTTACTATTGTAATATTTATCGCATTAAGTGCCTTGAAGCAGGTTGTTATCACTACGCCTGCATTATGCTTCGGGCATTACTAACAACTACGTTTTTTTTAACGAAACAGAGATTCGAGTTACGTGGTGCGCCATGGAATTTCCTACAGCGTTACAACCCGATGATCGAGGCATTTTTAATTTTTTGCAGCAATGAAGGACTGACCAATGGAAAAAACAACTAAACGACAATCTTTAAATTTGCAAGTATTATTATTGAGCATTTACATCGAGAAGGCAGAGAAAGGAGTTGATGCATAAGAGTAAATACTGATTGGTAACACTGGATGGCTAAAAAATATTTTTCCCCGAGCCCCGATACCTGCTTCTTATTCTGATTGTACTGGTGATTCCTATGTAAAATAACCTCCTGAGTCCGAATATGACATCCGTTTTTCCCTATCACCCACCATTTTTGGGGGATACCCCCCTTCAATTTAAAAAATCACTTTTCGATAATTTGGAGGGACGACAAGGATCGCATTTACATTTCTTCTAAGGGTTTAGAGAGGTGAAAATTTCTAAAATATAAATATTTATGCTAAGTAGGTATATTTGGGGGGATAAGTGTACGTAAATTAAAAAAAAACGGTTTAAAAATTATCCAAAAATTTATAGTTTATAATCTGCCGAAATGAAGGAAGAGAAACTGTGCGAGTGGGTCTTGCGGGTATGAGGAGTTATAAAGGATATTAATTTTTCATAAAAACTTGCGTTAATCAGTAAAATACTACCAATAATATGAATTATTTTTTATTGAATCTAGTAATATAGGAATTTCAAATTTCATAGAAAATTACATCAATTAATAAAATAACAGCGATAATGTAAACTATCATTTATGGGCTATGTTTTATAATACATTTGTATGCACTAATTAAATTGAGCTTGATCTATGGATTTCATTGAGGGTAGGAAAAAAATTATTCTTTATTGAATCTAGTAGCATAGGAATTTCAAATTTCATAGAAAATTACATCAATTAATAAAATAACAGCGATAATGTAAACTATCATTTATGGGCTATGTTTTATAATACATTTGTATGCACTAATTAAATTGAGCTTGATCTATGGATTTTATTGAGGGTAGGAAAAAAAAATATTTTTTATTGAATCTAGTAGCATATGAATTTCAAATTTCATAGAAAATTACATCAATTAATAAAATAACAGCGATAATGTAAACTATCATTTATGGGCTATGTTTTATATCACATTTGCATGCACTAATTAAATTGAGCTTGATCTATGGATTTTATTGAGGGTAGGAAAAAAAATTATTTTTTATTGAATCTAGTAGCATAGGAATTTTCAAATTTCATAGAAAATTACATCAATTAATAAAATAACAGCGATAATGTAAACTATCATTTATGGGCTATGTTTTATATTACATTTGTATGCACTAATTAAATTGAGCTTGATCTATGGATTTTATTGAGGGTAGGAAAAAAATTATTTTTTATTGAATCTAGTAGTATAGGAATTTCAAATTTCATAGAAAATTACATCAATTAATAAAATAACAGCGATAATGTAAACTATCATTTATGGGCTATGTTTTATATTACATTTGTATGCACTAATTAAATTGAGCTTGGTCTAAGGATTTTATTGAGGGTAGGAAAAAAATTCTGAAGCCCTGATGACAGTTTTAATTAAGACCGAAACTTTGACTGAAAGTAATGACAATTACGACAACGACGAATGTTTTCATTAAAAATAACGACCAACCTCTGGTTCTGCTAATTTGAATCTTATAGAATAGGCATCCTCTTATATAGAGCAATGACGCTTGAACAGTGAGACTTTTTTTTCCTTTCCATGGTTTAAATGCATAAAGTAATCGTTCTACTTTAATTTCCGCTCTGCCAAAGCAATACCTCTATTTGCTTTCCTGTCATGCGCAAACATTCGTCGTGCATTAATGCATAAACTATGACATTCGACTGCAAAGAGAGGAGCATGTTTCGAAGCAGACGTATATATGACGCATTTTTCTTGTTTCTTTTTTTAAACTTGCTTTTATGAGAGCTCCGGTTATGAAACGTCGGCCTAATGAAATTGTCGCAGTGATTTATTGCCCTCATATCTGAAATTCGGTTATGAAACACTGGCTTTAGTTACGGCGCGATGGGAAATTCCGAAATATATTGTCGTATCCCTTCCGTTCCCTTGACCCTTTCAACAGCACGTCCTAACTTGTACGTCCCTAGTAACCATGGTTACGAGTAAACAATGGGGTAGGGGACCTCTCCTCATTGCTCTTGTCAGTGCTTAACCTTGTTTCTGAATTTCTCCGCTATTACTTTTTTAGGCTATGTCAAGAGGTAAATTTTCATTTAGAGTAAGTTCAAACATTGAGACCAAGACCAATTTAGTTTAGTCTGTTTTTTTTTTAAGATCTTATAAATGACTGCAATTCCTTTGGTACAACCATTATATGAGTCTGAAATATTTCTGTTGTTTTTTGAAAGAGTACTTCTATCACGATCATTAGGTTCTGTTCATAAACCCATATTGTGTGAAAAATAGTTTATTTAAATGAAAATTTTTGATATCATTTTTATTTAAATTTTAATACCAACCTTGTAGTTTTCCCGATAAAGCCTTGAAAAGAATAAAAAAAAAACACCAAAGAGCAAAGACATTGTCAGATGAACTTAGACTGAAATTCATGAAAGAAAATGATTTGGCAGGGTAAATTGTGGCATACCCGTAGTCGTATGCAAATTTACAATTAATATGCCGAGCTTCGAAGTTAAACAGTTTAGCATACGTCATTTCTCGGTCCATCTGAGAGTCAAACACACAGAAAAAGTTGAAAGCCGATATTTTTTGCTTATGAATGAGAGCATTCAATGAAACTTTCCTGAAGCGGTGGATTCCATTGAATGTTTTTGCCGCGGTGTGTACCTTTGAGGTCACACGAACAAAATAGAGATTCCACATTACTGTATAGTAATCTCACTAGTTCTCCGAGTAATAACTCTGATACCATATTTTCCACTCGTTTCCGAATGGAATGTAACCTTTAATACGTCAAACTTCAAGTGACATGCGGACGTCAAGTTTGGTTCATCACCAAGGTCGTGTCACGCGGTGGTAGAATGGATAGGGAAATACAGGTTGACGTGATGGAAAATCATCCGTGGAAAAGCGAACGAGGAAAAGTAATTTCGCTGCTCGCGGGAAATCTGCGAACAGGAGTTTATACAGCACTTCTTGGCAGTGAGGAAACTTGTCCGCTCAGCTTTGGAGCAGGTGATGAGAGCGTGGCATGAGACCCATGTGTGCTATGCGCTCCACAAATCTCAGTCTCTTCCTTAACTTGTCCCTTCTCGTCTCCATGAAAAGAAAACAAGATGGCGACATAAGATCTGGAATAGCAAAGTAATCAATCAGCTCTACGTCAAATTCCCAGTTTACGTCGAAGATGCGAATGTTTAGGAGTGGGTTCAATCGAAACAACGTCACCAGATTTTCGTGTTAAACGTACCTAATTCAAATTTGAAATGAACCGATATAAATAAGAGCCTACCGAAATTAAAAAAGAAACAGATTTTATGTAAATTAAAACTTATATACTTTTTCATTCTTTGTGAGTTATTATACTCCTTTTAATTTCATCACGATCGAATACCACGCAATACTATCTAATTTATACTATCGAAATTCAAACTCAGAAAAATTTGTTCTACTCAAAGTTCTCACTCTATCAACATTCTATTGTCTGAATAGGAAATAGAAAAAATATAACTCCAATGCCTCATTGAATAAATATCTGTAAGTTTATTTTGAAATAATATCAAGTTGATTTGAATGAACTTTAAAATGTACTTAATTTATGCTGAATGTAATCATTGAGATGATTAGGACTTCAAAATGGTGCTCAGGAAAAATATCTGCTTTACATATAACGCTCTTTTTTCGAACTCAAGTCGCAGTCTCAGTGAAAATAAGCTTTGAATACATGAACATTACTTGCACGCGGAAGCATTTAATTTTAGGAACAGATATTTTTATTAACGATGAAAAATAAAGTTATTATATTGAAATTTTCACGGTATAAGAGTAAGCCCAACCTACCGACCTTTTGCTTGTCTCTCTTATTTAAATATTTTACCTCACTATTTTTTTCAAATGAAAAATTCTTACACATACGGGTAAATATAACCAAGGATATAAACTAATTTTTTCTAAAGTATTTACGACGATAGCTTCATTTTTGAGCAAATCATACGCCATGAAAATATGTTAAATACCACGATCAGGTGGACTTGATGTGTCCTACTTAATTAAAACGTGTTTTCAAACTTTTTCTGTTGTTAGTCACATTATCTAGGTCAAATCTTGCGACTCAATTTCAACCCCTTTTTCCGATTACCTATCAAGCTGACATTTTAAGGATAACTCAGAACTAGATTATGTTGGAATATTCTAACACTTTCTTATAATTTGAATTTTATCTAAATTTTTATTCAGAATTTAAAATTAATTGTGTAGATTAGTTCAAAAAATGGCCACCAAAATCCGATGACGGCGCTGCGTTCATTAAAAGAAACGAGAATGATAGAAAACCATAGCAACAAATTTTTTTACATTACAGTTTACTGAAAAATTGTCGCGAGGATTACGTTTTTATAAAAATTTCTTTTATTTTGCAAAATTATTGTTGGGATTAACTTTCGTGGTTGGCTTGAAGTAGAGATATGGAAGTTATCACCTCCCACGAGCTGTTTGTATTGTCATGACGGGAAAGCCGTAGGTTGGGAATCACTTTGATGTCAAGGATGTAGTTCCCAATTTTCAGGAGTCAACAGGAGAAAAAATGCGCCCGAGTTTTAGGTGTGGGAGTTAACCCAACGACCGGAGGCACTTGTGGGCGAAATTATTGAGGGCGTCGGAGATGGAAATCAATGGAGTCGTTTGAGAGTAGTCGCGTCGGGAAGGAAATGTAATTAGTGAGCTCGATAAAAGACGATTTCAGGGCTGAGAAGGCTTGCCCAGATGAAGGGCGTGGTGGATGAAAGGATATATGCATACATACTTATATTTGAATGTTCCCTCGAGACTTCCATTCAAAACAAACGCACCTGCACATGTAATAGTACGCGAGACCTCTTCGGAAACCTTTTCCATGCGGTATATCCGCGAGGTGTGCATTTGGAATCGTGTGCGTGAATTTACTATTTTAATTATAATTTCACGTTTTGAGCGTCCAGAATCTCTAGGTTCGGTAGCCACGTTGGTATTACGATACCTTACTCTAGTCCCGACTCATATTTAGTCGCCAAGTTCCAAGTTGTCTGACGACATCACCTCACGTTTTTGAAATGAAATATCTCTCTTAAGATACCTTCCACGAGTGATGTTGTACTCTATTCACGCTAGTTTTCGATGAGCAGAAAACTAGGAATGAAAATAGTTTAGGCAAATGCATTATTTTGCATACTTTGCCACAATAACTCTGGCTGTGAAATTGCGCACTTACTCCCTTTCAAAACGCCTTAAAAATTGGAATTGAATGATAAAAATCTAAAACAAGAATGTAACGATAGTATAAAATGAGATGATAATAGCAAATCAGTAAAATGATATAAACATAGCATTGAATAACAACCATGAGGGAAATGGTAATCGCGTAAAGGGTGATGATAAATCCTTCAAAGGACTTGAAAACTTGAAAGGTTCGACCTGGATGAGGGAGCGGCTCAATGCATTTATATCGCTAGTGTTGGTTGACTTTATCGACCTTCAGCAAGCTACGCCTTAAGATATACGATTTTTCGGCTTTCCACCGAACTTGATCTTCAGAAAACTGTGTTATAAGTAAATAAGAATCTGTACAGGATAAAAACTTTTTCGATCAAGTCGTCGGCATAGATTGAGACTCGATTTTCCCCTCTCAACTAGCGGTATTTCGAGGATTCTGGAAGTCGAAGGCGAGAGAAATATCCTAAAGTACGTTCACTGGTGTTATCACTTCCGAGCGCGAACTTATAATTATGGTGGGCTCTAGTGATTATGAAAAAGAGTAATAATTATTATCAAAAAATTAATGGATCCATGACACAAAGTTGACCCTCGCGGATCGTATGCCACTCACTAACTGTGGGCCCATGCTGCAGGTTATCTGATGATTTCGTTTTCGCGCTGGCGTTGCGAGGTATTCGCTACGTTCAAAGAGCAGCTGAAACACACCCAAATTCGCTCCGGTCCCGAAAGGAAACACAGACGAAACACGAAAACCAAAAGTTTAGTGGCATCGCCATTAGTCTCAGCCTCGAAAAATCAAAACCACAACCAAACAGGTGAGCAAAAATATGATGAGTGCTTATTTCATTTCCCTTTTCAACTGCGCATGTTCACTTAATGCATTAATTTGTCCTTTGGCCACATCCTTATCATATTACTGGCGATTTTGCTCGGACTGTGTCTTGGAGAACTACCGAATTTTGTTTTCACATTCCCTTTGCGATTTGAATCTCTAAGCGTTTGAAACTTTGAGTTATTCTGCGACTACTCTGCTTATTTTCCTTCTCTACGCCGAAATCGAATCATTACAGGAAAAAACATACATTTTGGGTCTTTGATTTTTCATTCTAATCGCATTATTTGAAACGGAATGTAAATATTCCCAAAATATCAATATATGGTTAGTTGTGAGTGCATAGTTGCAATACAGTCAATATACTGATCCCCATAACGATTTTGATTTATGATTTCAAATGCTTGGTGTCTATATATGGTAGAAATGAACTCACCGACGTTTTATAACGTTTTTATGCAGTAGAGTTGAAAGGACTGAAATGGGGTATCTATATTATAAGTTGGAAATGTTAGGTTTATGTGGAAGTCTATTTAAATTGAATATAAATATTTCTATTAGGTTAATGATTTTTGGCCTTTTTTGCTGAATGTTAGCATGGATATGTTAGACGTTTGTCAAAAAGTACTTGCACTGAAATGAAAGCAATGAGTTTGTAGGTAATTAAATTGTATCATTCAATGTTGCGTCTCACAGCAGGTTAGAAGATGTGTATGTACATCGGTTTAGAGCGTATGGAACCTTTAAACTGTATTTTTATGCATGTGGCAGATTATGACCGATGAATTTTTATTGTAAGCGCGTCAATGTCAAGCTCTTTCAATGGAAACCGGAAGAGCTTGTCTCAGTATCGACTCGTGAGTTACAGTATGCGATTATAAAAAAATAAAGTTCCAACAGTGTTCATTTATTTAGCTAATCCATCTTTCATCGTCAACACATCTATGAGAAAAAAAATATGCTCCATTATTTTTTCGCTAAGTGACACTTCATGTTTTCCAATTTTCTCCCGTCGTCACCTCAACTTCCTCTGTCCATTTTATTCGAATAAAAAAATTGTGACGGAAGTCTTTTGAGCCATTCACTGCCACTCATCAAACTGGTATACTGTCTGAATTAAACGCTTGTGATCCCTCATGAACTTTACGCTGTTAGGTTTTGACATGGCTCACCAATGGGAGCGTATGAATCCCCTCCAGTTTATCAGCTTCAGTAACGATTCCGTGCGACGTTCTTTTTTTTTTCTTTTAAGAATTCTTTCCACGCCGTCGCGCGCTAATAAAAAGCAATTTTTCTGACGTCATAGCATAGGAGAAAAAAATTACGTATTTTATTTTCATCGCCATGTCACCTAAGATCTCAAGAAAAAAATTGGAAGAGCCCCGCTTCTTTCTTCCCCGCTTGAAGAGGTCGGTGACGTAATTTATGCTTGAACTCTCCTGCCCTTTCCTTCGCTTGATAATGTTCACCCGTCTAGAATCATCTCTTCCTGCCTATCCCCATATTCTTTATCCCTCCCAGCATGAACTGACCCTGAAGACATGCCCAAAGATGTCCATCCGGAATCTTCGCTTCAAGTGCACACTAAGTTCCCCTTAGGTTTTTTTGCTAAGGATCCACGCATGCATGAGAAATTTTCCCGAAAGATACGCAAAAAGTGGCATGATTTTTACAAAACTTTGTGCTGCATGGTATAAAAACAAGGAATGGAGAATCTTTGAGAGGGCATAAAGGAAGAGGGAAAAAATACGTGTTAGACACTGTTGGTGAAGATAATAAGCTTTGGTTGAGAGCGAAGGAGATGGGGATAGGTATACTAGATGCATTAGCTGTAAAAGGACGATGGATTCAGTGAAAATAGGCGGAATGATGGGTTATATTAACCCTTTTGCTGCCAGCTCATTTCAGGTGGGATGTACGAAGACTGCCAAGGCTATTTTCCGGAATTAGCAACATTTCAGACTTAAAGATTTTTCAGCTACTTAATTTTATTTAATACGTCTAGATTTTTTTCCCAATTCTTAAGATATATTTATATCTTATAACCATAGATAGATTATGGGGATTTACATAAATTACAGTCGTTGAAAAGGCCACAATCATGAAAGAAAGTGAAATAATTCAAGCCGATAAATCGGCCCCTGGCGGTTTTCGCTCAACCAGCGACCATGATATATCGGCCCGGTGGCATTAAAAGTGAGAAAGTAGAAAGTAGAAAAATATTAGAATGGCTAAAATAGAAAGCGGTGGGCTCGATTTAGAGAAAGAAATTATATATGGTGTTAATGGATTGCAGCCGTAATCTTTTAAAATGTGCTACTTTCATTTAAACTTACAATGGAACAGCTTTTTTCTATACCTCATTGAAGTAATGATATTTATGGAAATGAGAAAACTTGAAGCACTGATGCCCTTGTAAATAATATTGAGATAATCCTGAGTCTAAGACCTGGAAATTTATGCGGTGTAGGCAGTGGCGTAACTAGAAATATGCTTTGGGGGCGGGGTGGATGGGATGGCCTGAGGTGGCAACCCCCCCCCTCCCCAAAGGCAAAGGGGGGACCGAGGAAAATATTTGAAAAATGACATGCCTGAAGTACATTTTACATCAGATGGTTTTCCGGGTTTACACCGCGTTGATACATGTTTTGCGGACGACAGTTTCAGGCGCGTTCCAGCTCCCGTCTACGGGTCCAAAACCTATCAACCAATCAACTAACCGCGGAAGCCTCCGTAATAATTTACATTTTACATCATTTTGTCACTTAATTTAACTGAAAGCAGATGCAGTTATTATGCGTCAAAACTAACTATATTATATCTTTAAATATTTTTTTGTTTCTCTGAGGTTTTGGGAGGGATCTATACCCCTCATCCCCCCCCCCCCCATAGTTACGCCACTGGGTGTAGGTATCCGGTAGGATAGGTTTGCGTGGAGTTTTTCCACGAATTTTCTAGTTTTTGTGTTTTAACTTAATAAATTTTCGACATTGTGATTTTATAAAGCAGTGAAAATTTTTGTGTTAAATTGTTGGCCTATTTGTGAGTTTCAACGTAAAAAATGTTTTTACGTCCCCATTACCGGGGAAAGTTTATGCAACACGGTTCTTTTTTCCAGCGTCTACCAAGTTTTTCACTTTTGCAACTTTTTGTTTCATACATGTATTCTTGCTCTGCTTCCACAGAGAAAACTAAATTTAAATGGGATTTCTTGTATTTGTTTTGTTGTGTCATCATTTTTTCTTTTTCTTTGTTACTCGATTAAACATAAAAGAATTATTTTCAAAACTAAATAGTCTGAAAATACTAAAAAAGATTTTTCATACAGAACAAGGCAAATTAGTCTCAGGGACACGTTAACGCAGTAAGAACGTGCATAAAGGTTCCATGATGCCAATGCGCAAACTAACCCGGTCTTCATTTTTTGATTCATTCTTTTAACGCGCAACGAACATTAATAACACATCTGTTCATACAAAAACAGTTCTCAAAAAGGATGGAATTCTACTGCTGTTCATATAATTGTTTATCCTTAACTAAGTACTATTAGTTCGTAATAAGTTTCAATAAGTTCCCACACATAATTTACTCATTTTGAAAGTAAACAGGTTATCCTTTTTGTATGCTAGACCGAGGCTCGATTGACGCTCAAAAATTTGTGAGAATACCGGCTAGGAAATGGCATCAATGCGTCTTGATTGATGGCGCGCTTGACGCAGACCCGATATCGGAATTGTTTTGATGAATTAGGTTAATCAAAATTTGTGCCCCATATTGGAAAACTGAAAGTAAATTTCTTGAATATTTCTTCATTAAGGTAAATTCAAGTCTACATCTAAACTCAATTAAAATTATATTGCATAATTGCTTAAATGTTTCATTGGGAACCATCTTCGATGTATTTTGCAACAGCACTCCAATTGCATGAAAGCTATGCTATCATATCAGAGACTGGACTGCTAGTTTAATTGAATAATTTTAATTATTAAATTAATGTATTCAAATGAGGGATTTATTAATATAATTTGGTATCGGAAACATGAACAGGACGTTTGCCTTTTTGATAAGCTGCTCACAAGCACGACAGATAGAAATTTTGTTTAAGGTTTCTGACCAGCTCTTTCGCCCATTTTTCAGCACATTGTACGTCGACGCCAATGCACGAAATAGACCTCGATGTCGGCGGCGCATACCACTAGTATGGACGAGATGATAAAGAAGGAGGCGAAAACAGGACTTGTCTAGTCGTGTGCCATCAGTTTCCTTCACTTCACCGCGGCTTATCTTAAAAGGACCCTAGGCCTAGGCCTGATGGTATATTAATTTCGCGCGATTAATTTCCGGTGGAAAGTTGACGTGTCTCGTGCACTCCGCGGGTTTTGGGGGATTTGTGAAATGAGAATAAAGGTGGTATATGGGAGGAGGAGTGGGGAAGGAAGGATTACTCAAAGAAGAGCTGCGACCTCGTGTCAAGAGAGGCCCGAGGGGGGGTCGCCCTTTACAAGACGGGAGGTTGATGGCGTTCATTAGGGCTTCCTCAAGGAGTCCTCGGTGTAATGATGTCACTCTTGTGTGGCTAGAACTCGGCAGGACACCTGTGGATGAATGAGGGAAGTGAACGTCCTTTCGGCACTTATATTTCGACCTTGAGGTCTTCAAATTCTCCCGAAACTTCTACGCGGTGAGATACCTGCCCAATGTCCACCCTACGTACTCTTAAACAAGGTTTTCATTTAAAACCTCAAAGCCATAAGGTAGTCGGTACTTGAGATTAGAGCAACGTGTGATGTAATTGAGGATGTGAAAAGCCAAGGTATACAAGTGATTTTGTTTCTAAACAGAGTTAGGTACAGAAATTGATAGAATAATTGGGAAGTTTCCTTCACCAAAGAAAACGAAAGGCATTGATTGCGATTCGTTACCCAACATTAGTGTATTCATGATATACAAATTATTTGTTTTTAGAAATCCCAGAAAAAATAATCTTTCGATTTAGGCAATAAAAAAATAATAGGAAACCACCCAATTATAGAAAAACTTGAGATACCTAACAGGAGAGTCTCTGTTCTATGCTGACGCCGAGTGCAAAATCTAATGCTCTACTAAGTATCTAGTTAATCTCGTTCGTTTTCGTTACAAATTTCTGTACCTCACTCTGCTTAGAAAAAGAAATCACTTTGCACTCCTTGGCTTCCCACCCCCTAAATTGAAGTCGAAAAAAGGTTTTACACAGCGGAAGACATTTCTATAGCAACTAATTTAGAAATTTATTGCCTCCATAGGATAAAGTGAAAGTTCTATCGACGTAACCAAAAAAAGAGAGGGACCTTTGACTGCATTTCTCCTTCCTCCAAACTTTTCCGATTGCTTTTTCTCTTGAATATCACCCTGATTCCATACAGCAGTAAGGAGATATTATGCCGCGGAAAAATATGAAATACACGATAGTGTAGATTTCATAGCTGAGTATCTTTTCTTATGGAGAAATGGACAGCGATTAATACTTTAGCAGGCGTCACCATTCAGCTATATAATTAGGAAAGTAAAAGTTTCTCATTTACCATGAGACATTTTTAATGCTAAAATCGAACTCAAAAAAGAGCTAAAAAGTCTATGTGATGTTTATTGACCTGGAAACAATGCTATGGTAACCACCCGTGCGATTGCCTTAATCACAGCAGCCAACCCAAGCTATGACGCCCCAGGAGTGTCACGCTCTGTGCAATCGATTATCTGGCATTCGCTTTTAAGATCGGCTTTGTGGAACGGTTGACCATTTAAATTGATTTTAAAAATATACGTCCTGCAGATTTTAAATTTCGCGTCATTAAATTGGTAATGTTTAGCGTGAAAGCATTTCCAAAGCGTAAAATTTAATCTTCTCGTCCATGTATGGAATAGGGGAGAAAAAATAGGCTGACTACGCTAAAGAGTTGTTACACCCTTGTTGAGAAAGCAATTTTCGAGCTTTTGAGTTTTTTCAATGTGCACATAAGCACCAAATTAGAAATTCAGATTAGAAGCGTCGAGGCTGCATCAATATTCGCGGGCGTGTTCGGCAAATGAAAATTACAAATAAAACTGGCCGACGGCTCACGCAAAGGACAAGGTAATCGTTAGCTGTAGATAAGGCATAGCGAACTAAGCCGCGACCAAACGCTCTTGCTCCATCTGTTCTTAAAAAAAAAAAGAAATTTTAAATGGGTGTATCTCGTTCAAACTCACTAAAATACTTCAATCGTTGGATCTCCCGCCATAACGTATATAAGTATTTCAATTGGTGCTTGCATCCAACTTCCAGTGCAGTAAAAGTTTATCTTAACCGTGTTTCTTGCTTATATTTATCGGTGGATTATTTTCAATCCCATTTCAAGTCCAAAAAGGTGGGATATTCAGTATGGAATTATAGTTATCATCAATTTACTCCATAAAACTAAATGGTAGCGATAGTTAATTGAATTGAATTGTGGAAAATAAAGTTACAGAGGATTTTCAATAAATAGTTGTCTTCTTGACCTTTCAAAAATTGAATTAGCAGACAATTTCTTAAGGTACAGTTCAGGAAACTGTCTGCCAGTTACACGAACTGTTTCTTTATATACTCGCATGACTCAAGTTTCACCGCATTGAATCAACATTAGGTTATACGAGTACTACAGTAGTTTATCGTTATTTTTACGGCCATGAAAGCCATACGTATCTATAATGCGCAACAGATGATTTTGACGTTTAAGTAGAAACTCGGCGGTAATGACAGCTTTAAAAGTGGTATAAAATTCACCGAAAGCTCTACTGTCATAGCATGATATGGTAATAACGGAATGGCCATACATGTGATTCGTAAGACGAATATCACCCCCATTACCAAATTCCTTTTAGAGAGGCTAAAATTAGTTTACTGGCATTTTTTCCATCAGCTCCTCCGTAGAAATGAATTCAAATTCACTGTAGGTATCATGACCATCAATTTGTATTTCCTCCACGGCTGGAAATACAACGCGAATCAACATTGCCAAACCGTCATAACGTTAAACCTTTACAACCCAATGTTGCTCCTACGGAACATCACAATTGTACACTGTCAGCTATATTTACGATGTATCTAAACTACGCATTATTTTGTAGAGTAAATTTTAATGAAAAAATATTTAGCTCCCACGATAATTATGATTGCGCGCAAAGTTCTCAAGTTTTCAAAATGAAAAATCTTGAAATTTGATTTCTCCTAGAGGCAGCTCTGGGTTAGTAAGGGTTAAAGGTTGCCATAAATGCTTTTTCATAATTACAGTATACTTTCCGGGTTTAGTCTTCATTAATATTTAGTCTTCATTAATACCAGCAATCAGATGAGGCGATAATGAGGTCTGGACGAAGAGAGGAAGCTCTACCTCAATGCGCCTCCCGTTCCTTTCAGTCAAAACTAGGCATATAAAATTAGAGTATTTCTCCGGCTCCTTGAATGTGTTTAATTTATGTTTGAATGTCCATTTCATTGACTAAGGACCAATGCTCCAGCTATGTTCCCAAACCACAATTCACAAAGAGCTTAAATTCTCAGCTAGAACCTGAATCACAAAGGTAAAATGATTCCAACAAACTATATTCCGTGGACTATTAATAACTTGCCGACTTAGATTTACACTTTACTAGAGCCATTGCTACCCTTGTCCTCATTACTTGACCGTATTCAACAAATCATTCACATTGATCCATTACGGGGATTTTCACTTATAACAGAGACATTTTTTCACCACGTGCTGAATGGAAACCCATACTCGTAATAATTGAAATTTACAAATAAAACGCATGTGACCAATGGGACATGAAATCATTGTAGATACAAATCCGATAATTAGAGACTTCCAACATAATAACAATGCAACAAGAAGAGGCAGTATCTTTCAGACCAAAAGCGGTCAATTTGGATTGTTTCTTGTCATTTTAAAACTACTAGGCATTTTCATGAAGTTAGATCCGTTTGGTTGCGGGAAAAAAATACACCTATATGAAACACATTTTATTGGCACTTTTAGTTGGCTATAAACCTACTTCACCTCTCTACATAATTTCCGTTCACTTGTAAGCATTTTTTGTATCGCTGCACCAGCTTCTTTAACCCCTCTACATTGAATCACACCGCCTGAGAGTTTTGCCAAACAATTGACAATTCCGTTCATGAGTTCCTCTTCGGTTTTGAAATGTTGTCCACCGTTTCAAATTGTGAGCCACCGTTTCAAGTTGATTTCACGGCACCATTGCCTAACCTTTCCTTCACTCATAACGGTAAGTCCATAAACTTGGCAATCTCCCAATGTATTTCAGCAGCTGACAATCCTTTCCAGTCAAGAATGGTATGACAATAAACGCACGATCACCGCTGACAAGATCGACGATTGTCGCAGACGTAGATAGTTGTTTACGTGCACGGACAAGCAAACGACTTCTGAAACAAATAAAGTGCTACTATAACTTCTCACTGAATCAGTGGATGGCTCTGCAGGAGAAAAACTGTATTTTGGAAGTTTAAATATAAGCAAACGTTTAAATATAAGCCAATGTTTAAATATAAGCAAATGGACCTTCCTTAATGAATATACCTCGTATTATGAGAAACGAAAGAACATAAATAAGTGCCGTTAGTCGTTCCTCTTCTTGGATATGGAGTGAAAAAGTCATGCAACTTTCTTTACCACAGTATTCATCTTATTTATGGGAAAAAGCATTATTGATGGAGCATAGGTGGAAAAATATTACATCAATGTCTCACACCGTTACTGCATTTCTCTCCTTAATATTAGCAACATTGATTATACCAAGCAGCTCATGCTAATGGCTTCCAGAATTTCTTACTGAATTATTAATTGGCCTATAAAGCCCCTAAGTATAAAATAATTAATGATTGATGGCGATAAAATAATAATAATTTGGAAAAATAAATGTTATCCTTATTCATTAGATAAAAATTTAATAAGGATAAAAATTTAACAATTTAAAAAGACATAATTAATAAAAGCTAATAATAAAAATAACAGCAAGATATAACAAAAAATAATAATAATAAAATTAAATTAAATAACAAACAGTTAATTAGTTATATTAATTTTTGGCGGATTACTTCTCGCATAGGATGTTGAACATTAGACTGCTTTAGAAATTAGAATATCGTAGTGACAGTAAGATCCGGGGTTACTCCGCTTTGATTTTGACCCTGCAGCATGGGAATTAGGCACGGTAGCAGGCAATGCACAACACGCCTCACTTAAGCCGAAACTCATGTGAGCAAACCACAAAACTGCCTCGGTGTTCCAGAGCCCCTCTGTAGACGTCATTTCCGCTGGAAGCCGACCTCGGAGCTACCGCGCATACGGCCCAATTTCCTTCGCCAGCCAAAGGGAGGACAGCAGCGCTGGGAACGACAAGGGAGGGAATAGACCCTTCCCTAAAGACCGTCCCGACAAACACCCTTATCATCCCCCACAAAGGCGCCTTACCCTTCCCTTCTAGCCTTTCTCTCTCGAGCTCCACGCCCACATCCTTGGCGTCGTGAAGAATGCTTCCTCGCCTCAGAAGAAAGATTTCTGGGGAACACTTTATGAGATGAACTCATCAAGGCCTTTCTTCTCTCTTCCTATTATTTACGGCCCTCGTCTTAGAAGTTTGCCTATAATTTCATCATTCAATGTTTGTCTTTTAACGTGTTAATGGTTTCATTTTACATCACTAATTGCATTCTCTTTCTCGCTCAATGTCTTTTTTTTTTCAAGTTCCACCTTCTCTGGCAAAGAATGTTTCTTCGCCTAACACATTCATGAATTGTTTTTATTTTTATCCGGACATATAGTTCTGGGTGAAGTGCAAATCCAAAGCATGAGGGTATGACGAGCTTTATCGCAAAGTAACATTGTGCAAAGATTGAGACTGTACAATTATCACAAAACGAATTTAGATTTTTATCAAAAGGATTTTTTCTGATTTTATAGATGCATGTAGGTATCTCCTAAAAATATTCTCAGACACAACCTAAATGCTTCATCTTGATGGTGAACACTAGGTATCCGTCAATTAAGAGTAATGATTATCACACTAGTCAGGGTAACCGGGTATTTATTTTTCCAGCGAGAACCTAGACTATTCACCCAGGGTTGCAATATAACAGATATTTTAAATAAGCACCATCTCTCACTTTTCTTTCATGAGTTCCTCATCCACTCCATTGGCGCAGTGAAGAATGTTCCTGTGCTTTATAGGGAGTCCTGCATCAGGAGAACTTCTCCTTGTATCATCTCCCGTTCTTTATGACTCTTAAACCATGATCATTTTTTAAATTTCGTATAATTTGATCATAATAATAAGGACTTGATGGACTGTTAGTCATCATACAATATGAAACCCCCATTTATACGAGTGGCACGTAACTGAGCGTTTATCCAGGAGATGGGTAAACACCCAAAATGCAAATCGTGGTATTTTTTTTAGCTCTAATTTAAAAATTATCAATGGAAAATTGGTCAAAAAAGGAGTTGAAATTGCCATGGGTTTTTTAAAGTACTTAGTTTTTGATTTTAAAATGAATAATGTTATTCATGAATGCACTCATGAAAGCATTCATGCAACGAGCTTTGTTTCTTCTCTTGGACTTATGTACACTCGGGCTTTTTACATCTCTAATTAAACTTGCTCTCTCGCTCAAGATCTTTTTCCCTAGTTCCAAGCTCAAAATCTTGGCTGGTGAAGAATGCTTCTTTGCCTCAAAAGAAGGGTCTCTGGATCACCCTTTATGAGTCGCCCTTAACACGGCCCTCCCTCTTTCCTTATTCTTTATGGTCCATCTACCCACACCATTTGTAGTTCGCGTAAGATTAAATTTCATTACACTGATGTGGGTTGGGTGGATGAATGCTGAGCACGTCGTATTTGTAAGTGAGGATATACCCAGGGCTTGGATAAATACCATTTGGGAGGCTATCATTGTATAACCTTTACCACAATGTATAAACAAATTATAGGCTTAACATCTTTTAAATATTTAAGTAACATCACGTTTTCAGGAAATAATTTATATTTTCATAATTTTTCACAAAATAACTCATTCAACTTAAAACATGTCCATTAATTTTTATTAACAACTGTCTACCGTAATAATCTCTACTTATGCTACCTGTTAATATGGATTTGTAGAGGGATGCTTTTATTCACGAATTGAGTTTTTTTTATTCCTAATAAGTCGGGTAACAGTCTTTTTTTGAAGACAAATGATTGTAACAGAAGTATATCCCTTTGTGAGCAAAGTGTCACCTTTCCCTTTAAAAGATTTTAGCAAGTGCTAAAGCTGAAAATATCAAAAGTATCCTTACCTTATCTGGCCGATATATTTGTTAAATACATGTTAACATTGCACAAGGGTTTCATTGGACCAATCATCGTCAACACGTACATGACATTATATCTAATCTCTATTTCGCATTATTGATTACGCATCAAATATATATTAATAAGTCAAAGTTATTATTTAGTTTATCCTAATAAAATCTACTTTACCTTAGATTTAATTCTACCCCACTTCGTACAGAGAAATCGCTATTTTTTCACAAATAAATATTTGTCACCCTTTCTGACATTATTTTAACCGGAATGTTGCTAATTGTGGTCAACAAAACTCATCCATAGCAAAAGCCATGGAGAGATGAAAATCAGCCTTTCAGGTTGTGGTCTACGTTTGCTTCTATATCATTGATCTAGATCTTGTATTTTTTGCGATTTCGTGCAAAGTTGCAATAGAATAGAAAATGAAATTTATTATTCCGGGACAAGTTTGTCCCTTAGGAACATATATGGTTATAAATATAATAGAGTCAGATATATTACAAGAATAAGTAGATTTACATTATACATCGATTTCACAGAATGAGACTAAATATATGACAGAGTAGATAAAAAAATATATATGTATATATATATATATATATATATATATTATCAGCACGACAAACGTATGAACTCATAAATACATCTGATTTTATTGACTTTAGCATCAGCACAATAATCAGTTAAGTTACAATATTCAATTTACATGTAGCAATATTTCATAATATTTCTAAAGTTACGGTAAGCAGAAAGCTCCAATAAATGTACAGCTTTAATTTTTAGGTGGAATGAAGTTTTTTTTTAAACGGATTTCTCCCTGACAGTTCTTGCAATTTCGTATACTCTTGGCTTGTTGGGATGTAAATACAATGAGCACATGAGAAAAGTTCTGGGAACCATATCTTTGCCGACCTCATTTCGGGATCATCCCTTCCATTTGTGATATCTCCTCTCTCCCTGCATTGTGACCCCGACTTTTATCTCTAAAGCCCCTTTCCTCGACTGGCTCATATCTTCACAGCCATCTCTGCCCCTTTTTCTCTCTCCAATCCCAGAATTCCTCTTCTCACTTCATATTCCTCCTTTTCTCTCAAATACCTTCCTCCATCTTTGGCCTCTCCGATTCGTCGCAATAATCCGAAGGGGTTCATTCCGGCTGGTCGACCTCGGGCAAGAATTCGAATCCATAAGGTACCCAGGGAAGCGCGATGAATGAATACCAATCGAAAGATTACGATTAATCATCTAGAGGAAATTATTAAAGGCATCTTCCTTTCCAGCTGCACCACTAAAATACAGTAAAACTCAATTAAAACTATCACGGATATAACGAAATCCCGCCCATAACGAGGTGAATTTTCCGTTCCACTGTACTTTCCTATATTTACCAATGTCAATTTCTCCGTATGTAACAAGTTTGGATGACACAAAGTCCCCGCTATTACGAACCATTCTTTGGTCACCTGGGGAATTACTTCCCCTTTATAAAGAAATTAAGGCCATCTTCGCCAATTAACCTTATAATCAGTTGTTCTCACGAGCAGCCATCACCTTATAATTCTACCATTAATCTTAAAATCGTTCTCTTTATTGCCATTTTATGGAAAGGGTGGGGCGATGTTTAATGTTACGGATACGTTGCGGATAAATACGATGTACGGAATATTAGCCGGCAATCCTGTGATGTATAGAGCAAAATATTTTACTAAGGATATAACGAAATCCCCTTCACAACAAAATAGAACGATAGTTCCCTGAAATTCGATATAAACGAGTTTTACTGAGCATCATTAATAAGTGTCACCTATTGGCGTGGTGCATCGGTAGTCGTGCTTTCTGTCTACTTTTATTAGGCTTTGTAGGAAAAAGGGCTCGTTGATTAGCACACGAAGGTGTCAATCACGTTGAAAATAGACCCCACTGTTAATGGTATACGGTTCTTGAAAATGATCCCCTCTACTTTCCCAAGGGTGCAATGATGGAAAGTAATAGTGCAAGCTTTGAGTTAAGAGGGTTGCAGCCAATTAGGATATATTGGTTAAGAATGCTGCGTACACTGCAGGATATGTTAGTTTTTAGCCAGCTTCTGAACACTGGCAAATATTTTCATCGTCCATCGCTATTAATGGTGAATTGAATAAATACTACGGATAACCAATCATATATTGGTGAATATTATTTATTTTCTTTAAAATACTATAAATTGTTCCCTTTCACTTTCTCTTTTGTAAAAGGGAGATATTAAAAAAATATATCCTTTTTAAGGGGTGTACCTTAAATGGTAGTTTTTGAAACTATAGATTAGTTAATAACGAAGACATATAAAATAAAGTAGAGGTTAAATTCAATAAAAATCCCCAATTATGCAGATTAACAATAAAATCAGTAAAAACAATAGGGAAAGATGTTCCCAATGAAAGAAATTACATCATTGCAATGGAATAACTTTTGACATAGTAATATGTGGTAATGACACATAAAATATTTTGTAATTGGCCACACTTTCAGTTACTACCAGAACCTAACTGAAAATGGATGCAGGGGTAAAATTATCCATTTATTTGCAGCCATAAATTTTAAGGTTCATTCATTAATTGAAGATTCGATTACTTCGAGCTGTACCTGAAACCAAAAGAGAGCGCATTGCATTCTATAATTTATTTTGCTCTAATAGAAAATTTTTGTATATTTAAAATAAATTAGTATATTTATTGCATAGGATTATTTAAGTTCATTAAGCATTCATCATTATTTTAGGCTTTGAAAATGAACTTTTGAAAAATGAAAATGAACTTCATAAGGTTATATTAATATAATGCTTATCCATAAGATTATGGATTTCCACCAAGTTACGCCCGCTACGATTAATAAATTAACTATAGGAAAAAAATAAATTCATTAAGTACAAAATGATAGAATGTTAATTGAATTTGGAGGTGTGGCATCTTATCTAACTTATTGAATAAAACGAATTGTTTGAAATATCTTTAAACATTTAGAAATTTAGCCCTCATTTGGTAATTCCAAAAATTCATGATTTAATATTACCGGAGCGAACACTTCAATCATATGAAAATAATGATGAAAATGATATTTGATGCACGAAATAAATACACATGTCTGTGCATCGAGCAAAGTGCCAGTAGAGCAAGAGACGTGGGCGTAGGAAGGCCGGAGGGACTGCCAACATCGTCGGCCGCGTCGCCATTATCGATCCGTCCAATTGAATGGCTTGGTCCGAGAGGAAAGTGCGAGGGCGGAAAGAGTGCTTCAATTGTTCCACGGGACAAGACCAAGAGCCACCGCTCCACCTCCCCCCATACCACCGCTCCGCGCAACTTCAATGGCATGCCGAGGACGCCATGGGCGGGGAATCTGCCGGGCGAGACTCGGGAATGTGATAGTCACAGGTATTCCGCCAAATAAAGCCTTGTCCTTGGACTCTTGGCGGCTATATTAGACGGGCGAAATTTCTGGAAAGTGCCATCAAATTACGTCCTTCGCCTATGAGTGATATAGTGAAACATCATTTTATTCAGTGATTCCAAATAAAGTTTCTTTTTCAATGCTCCGAGTTATCCTTTATGCGATAACCGCAGACTAACTATAGTTTATCGTACGCGGAGTTAACCGAAATTAAAACATATTGCCAATACTCCACATTGAAAAGGCAAAATATAGCATTTTTCGAATTCAGATTATTTTACTTATTAAATTTCGTGGAATGGAATAGGTATAAAAAATGTTCAAGTACCTACTACTTGTCCTATGAACATGAGCTGATGACTGACCCACTCCAATTTAGCGGCGAGAGGTGAAGTGATACAAGCTGCATAAGAAGAAACTTAGAGCCTGTACTTCATGATTACTTTTCTAAAGGAAATTGAAGAAAACATAGTGATAGAAAAATATTTATGTGATCTTTGTCTTAATAAGACTTGCTAAAAGCACATTTATGGTAATAAATATTACAACGTTGAATAACCTCCTTCGGGATTTAAAACCAAGTCATAAATATTACCAAAGTAAACGCTTCCATCATATCTAACTAATGACCATTTATCAATTCATCATTTACAAGTGAGGGTAAATCTTTTCAACTAACGCTATTCTACCTCCTAATTTTTGTTTTCTTCTGCTACTCCTACCATCTAATGCTATCATATACCATATTCAAACGTGCGTAAATAATGATGTAAATGATATTTTATATATATTTGAATATATTGATACTTATATCTGACATATATTCTTCAGCTATTCTTGCCACCAGGTTTCTCTAGAATTCATCTTAGCCACTAGTCTACAGTATATTTGTGAGAACACTGCGCATAATTCTTACCTCGGTTCTTGTTAAGAGTTGATTGAACCATTTTTTCGATTGTGTGTTCCCAATAAGAAATTAGATATCGTATTAACGAAATGAGATTAAAATCTAGGCACGGAAAATGACAGCCAATTCATAAAATTTTCCATTCTACTCTGGAATGCCGTTTAATGTGGGAAGTTGGAATATCTGAAGCTTGTAGAATCGAAGTTATGGGTATATTGAAAGGATTTTCTGTACACTTTTCCCATGTTTAAAATTCATAATGGAGCTCTCTGCTGTGGGATGAATGCTATTCACGAGTTTCCCCTTACTCAGCAATTCATGGCTGGTGCTGGCAGAATTTGTTGCCTATTCATACGTATCGACTTATTCCCGTCACTGCGTCTATTGAATCGAAGCCTCTGAGGATGCTAAAGAATATTCTGGATTGCCTTATGAATTGGATGTATCCTCTTCGAAGTGACTGGAGGAGTCACTACCGTATCGTTATTTTTTTATAACTACTGTAACACGAAAGTACTTGTGAAATAGCTACGTATTATACACAACCTTTTTATACAGTCAGTTGAATTAAAATGATGACTGAGTAATTCTCACTCGAATTCAAAAGAAAAAAGAAGTTAAAATAAATTGTGTGTGGAAAATATATTTTGATATTTTTTGAGGCATCATTTGAAAATGATATTTGACATTTACAAGATAGTTCTCATACCGTAATGTGAAAATTTTCATGTAAACATCAAAAGAAAGGTAAAAGAATCATCTTTATTTGAAACACAGTCCTGTTTGGAGTCATTAAAATAAATACATATGTACACAGAACTTTCAGGGTTATGACAAAAAAATAGAAAAATAAGGCCCATTGCAGTCATAGAGTTTGATTGTGTTTATATTTGAATGGAAATTAGGAAAAAAAATAGAAGTCGGACGCCCATAAAGTCGTTTCAATGCAAATAATAACATTTATTTGAAATGATTGTCAGTTGTTCCATGGATGTCTCTCACTCCACGTTCTCTCTATGGAATCTGCGTCTATGCTTATAATGACACCACACTCCATAGTAACCTCTTCCCATACCTTTCCCGTGATGCTATCGTTCGTCTCAATTTTCAATATCCTTCCTACTTTATTCAGTTAGATTGGAATGGAAATATTTATTTATTTATAGGGATTTATTTCTGAGGGAAAGAAAACTTCTTATGAGACGAAATTTTTTTATAAACTTTGTTATTGAGACGAAATTAGCCAATATACCTAAGAGTTTTGGTTGTGTCGAACCGAATTGTGAAAGTCAATAACGAACACTCCTCAGTCTAAAATTCACTAACTCTTGGTTTACTTTGTGGTATTCCATTAAAAGGTTTTCCTGGATATACACAATTACTTATACCACTTATTTTTTATCAGAGCGCGACCCGGGTTTCAATGAATTATCATCATCTTCATAATAATATAAAGTACTTGTGATAAATAATATAATTTGAGTAAAAAAAAAAATCCACAGAGAAAAAATCATTCGCCTTGACCGGGATCCCGGTCAAGGCGAATGATTTTTTCTCTGTGGATTTTTCGCACAATTGTGCATTGCGGGTGACTCCCGTAAAGTTATCACCGTGGCTAGTCCCGGTATACTTAAATAATTTGAGTACTTGTGATTTTCATTATAATTTTCGCCTGAAGATGATGATAATTTATTGACACCCAGGTCGCGCGCTGATAAAAAATAAGTGGTATAAATAATTTTGTATATCGAAGAAAAACTCCTCAGTCTACCTTAGTAAGTCAATAGAACGCCTTGAGAAAAGAGGACTACGCAATATTTTCATGTCTTTTTTTAATTTCACATCGCAAGAAAACATGGACGTGACCACTAAAATATTAAGAATTGAAAAGAGTAAGGTGTGGATTAGGGCGGATCGCAAAAATCGATTTTTTTCAAATCCATCTGGCCCAATGAAAAAAAGTTGTGGGACCGATCAAAAATAAGGCCTGAAAAATTTGAGACCTCTACGTGAACCCCTGACCCTCGCTCAAATGCAATTTAGGGGGGGAGGGTCAAAATTCGAAAAATACAATATTTTATGGCCATTCCCTATAGATTTTGCCGAGTTACTGCCCTTCTAGAGCAAAAATGTCGTGCATTTGGACGTATCTGCCACCGTTTAGCCACAAAATGCCTAATTTGAGTCCGCGTCCGCGAAGAAAATATTCCAACGCCCACGCAGCGTCGCGGATACCAGAGCCGTAGGCCGATACCTTCCCCTCCACGCTCGCTTCTCCCCCTCCCACGCCTCTAATACAGCTAAATTCATCCCGCGCATGCTGCTAGGAGGTCGTTTATCTTTGCGAATATAAATCAGAAGATGGTAGAAGGTAAAAAACGACGCGTAGTGAGACGACTTGTCCCTTATTTGGCGCCTCGTCGGCGTAAAAACAAATCGATGTTACCAACTTTTAGAGAAGTGATGAAATATTTTTAGATCTGCGCACGCAGGAAAGGAGACTACGGTCTATGAAGACGCCTCTCGAGTGGCTATGAAGGTGTGCGAACTATGGTGACGCGCTTCTCTTCCATTATGAATGTGACTAAATGGATTTAGCGGTACCACAGGAAGTACTAAAACTTACGGAAAATCGTAATAGGCCAAAAGTAGGGTTTTATTGAAGTATAAGACTCAAAAAATTTTAAAGGAACATTTTAAAGTATGCGATATTTTTGCGTGTAAGTGCATGGAGGAGCATAAGGTTACCCCAATGAAGAAGTATTTTGAGAGACAAGCTGACGAAAAGAAAGATGATGGCTGCTGGATTGAACCCTGAAGAAACCAACAACTGAGGAGAAAGGGAATCGTAGGAGAGCGTTGAGTCATCATCGTCAATTCTTGTACGGGAAAATAGTATCAAAAAATTTCTTCATCAATTCATCCGAAGAAAATTAAACTGGCGAGAAATTAGCCGATTTGTATCCCTACTTTCCTCGTAAAATAAACAATAAGGACTATAAACTCAAATTGGACCTTCTTCGGGGAAAATGCGTCTGCCAACTGTGATAGAGGTATATGCAAGAACCAAGCAACAGCAATGATCGTTCCCGCAACTTTAGCTGACGCAAAAGTCATAACTTCGTAAGATACATTCAAGCTAGTGTACCAGAGTTACTTACGTAGACAGAAAAAGATGCTAATTACTGTGAATAAGAAAAGAGAGGTGTCATCAAAGGGCCTTATTTTATTGGAATGAAAGACTATACTCTTGACTGATGAAAAAAGGGAACAGGACTTATCAATACAAGTTTAGAGGGGAATGTGTGGTGTTAGTTGAAGAGAAAGGTTCCCACTTTTGGAGGTTTGCCTCCCCCGTCGGAGGATTAGCAAAAGTTACAAAATCTGCGATTATCGATTCCTTTCCGAGTGAAAATTAGGTACACAGAATTAAAAAGGATTTGATTATGGTGGTACCAAGGGAATACCGCCCAAAAAGGAGGCATCATCCCTTTGCTATTAGCATAATTCCAACATCCCTTGCAGTGTGGGTAGACTCTTCTCGGGATTCCCACCGAGTTAATTTTTTCCATAATGGCCAGCATTTCAAGCTCCGACTGGGGGCTCATCCTAAGAGATAAATTTTGTTGAACCCCAAAAAGAGTTTACCCACATCATTCGCCAGGAAAGCATCAAATCGTATTTCATCCCTTACAGTGGTCTATTTGCAAATTGCACTATGTTGACTTGGATTTGCGACATAAACGTTGGGAGGGTAATTTAGGGACCCAATTTGCGTTTCTGCAAGGATGCGTTTGGCGATCAATCCGAGACTTTTTAATTGCTGGATTTTAATATCGACGTAAAGTACTACCCGCTGATGATATATTGGAGAGAGACTCCGGTTCCTTCGGCTATATCTGAGCTTAGCGCTGTGGAATTTAAAAATCTATTGATGAAAGTTCAAATTTGGATTTAAATATTCCTTTTATTATACATACGGACGAGAGATTCGCGAAAAAATGTACCAAGACTTTGTTGACAGCAGCAAAAGACGAGGAATGACACTAACATAAGAAATACAGACTGAAAGCAGGTAATTGAGTAATTCTTTCGTGATTGTTCCTCACCGGACGATGCTGATACATCAAATAATAGTAAGACTAACGAAGAAAGACGCACTTGGTGTGAATTTTGGTGCATCTGGGGCGATGGGGGAGCGGGGAGGGGACGCCGGCGGCCTTCACCCAAAATCCATTCAGTCACAGCTGTCGGACAATACCGGAATAGAAGTGCATAACCTAAGTTCCCAAACCTTCATAGGCACTCGTGAGGAGTCTTCATAGACCGTAGTCTCCTTTCCTGCGTGCGCAGATCTAAAAATATTTCATCACTTCTCTACAAGTTGGTAACATCGATTTGTTTAACGCCGACGAGGCGTCAAATAAGGGACAAGTCGTCTCACTACGCATCGCTTTTTACCTTCTACCATCTTCTGATTTATATTATCAAAGATAAACGACCTCCTAGCAGCATGCGCGGGATGAATTTAGCTGTATTAGAGGCGTGGGAGGGGGAGAAGCGAGCGTGGAGGGGAAGGGATCGGCCTGCGGCACTGGTATCCGCGACGCTGCGTGGGCGTTGGAATATTTTCTTCGCGGACGCGGACTCGAATTAGGCATTTTGTGGCTAAACGGTGGCAGATACGTCCAAATGCACGACATTTTTGCTCTAGAAGGGCAGTAACTCGGCAAAATCTATAGGGAATGGCCATAAAATATTGTATTTTTCGAATTTTGACCCTCCCCCCCTAAATTGCATTTGAGCGAGGGTCAGGGGTTCACGTAGAGGTCTCAAATTTTTCAGGCCTTATTTTTGATCGGTCCCACAACTTTTTTTCATTGGGCCAGATGGATTTGAAAAAAATCGATTTTTGCGATCCGCCCTAGTGTGGATGGAACAAAATGGATTTCATCTCCAGTTATTCTGAATTACGCCGTCATAATGCTCGACTGTTTGTTTCGCTCCTTTTTGATTTGTTATGTAACAGATGTTTTTAATGGCCTTCTGTGATTTTTTCGTTTATTTTATATCCCACCACGTGAATCAGGGAAAGAAGCGAGATGAGGTGAATTCGGAATGGTAATCACGTGACCAATATTGCCGTTTTGTCCGCCATGCAAATGTTTTATTTATTTGCGGCGGTCCGACACGAACTTTTCACTCGAGGCGACTCGGCGCTTTCTATTCAAATTGCCCGAGGCAGACACTAATTGGGTTGGAGCAAAAAGCAAAGCCCCGAATACGCACTCCGTCCTCCCATTATAACATCCGATTCATCCTCTCCAGTAATATAAAGGACATGAAGTAATTTGTAGGGGAGAAGTTGTTTAAAATTAGGCTCCAGTGCTCTCAAAAACTGAGAAAATGCTGGAAAGAATTTCAGCTTGGTAAATAGAGGAGGAAAAGTGAGGAATTTAAAGTGACAACCTTGCGCCACTATTTACGTGGCCATAGTCCACCGATTTATTTCCTAGACGAGCACTTCTTTTCAACCACAAAAAAATATGTATCTTGATAAATTTTTCTTCTCAAGATGTCAAGACTGAAGTGAGCTCACGATAAGACAGATATAATGCTGCGATAAGCATTTTAAAATAAGATTTGTATTGCATTGACATCTAAACCATGCACTTAAAACTGGAGAAAAATATGGCGCCAGTGAAGAAAGGTAAATAAAACTTTCGTAGTTCTAACTACCTATCATGGATAGTGGGGGCGTGAAATAAACGTTAAAAAAGAAAAAAATGCTATTTTTTCTACTTAATCTCAAGTATGAACTTATTTGTTGGTGACATATTCCATTCAAACTATTATTTGGGATTTTCCGGGTCATTATTCAATGATAGTAAGACATTTTCATTGGAAAGAGATCGCAGAAATTAGTTGTCTTTTAACGAAAAGGCTTTAAAATAAAACTTCCTAGAGCCTCAGCCCAAGAAAATCATTAAGAACCTCATATAGGGTATTTTCGCGTTAAGGAGTGTAATCCCGTGGCTCTTTTCCAATAAATACCCAGCCCAGTGGGCAGTTACCCATCCAAAATAGCTGTTAAAGCCAAAGATTGTGTATTATAGATTGAATCCCCTACTGATTTTGATAGAGGGAAATGAATTTTTATTTGCGCTCTTATTTCAATAGTAATAAATTGGCGATGAAAGTTTAATTAACATATAAATGATTAAAAATACTATTTTTCCATTGAAATCTAACTTCTATCGTAAATGTTATGATATGAAATGTATGTTTCCGTCATAAATCCACCTCTGAGACAATAGGGTAGTTTCCTTCATCAAAGAAAGCGAAATGCATTGAATGCGATTCGTTACCCACCATTAGTGTATTCATAATATACAAATTATTTGGTTTTAGAAATCCCAGTTTAGGCGAATGGCAATGGTCAATTTTAACCGCATTTGAAAAAGGCCAGATTGGCGCCCATGCGATACCACTCCACGTGAGGTCACAGGGACCTAGTTTCTATACGAGTAGATAGGAGTTTTACATCGTCTGAGATTACCAATGCATGCATGAGGCACGGAGCTTAGGGAAACATGTCTTAATAATCACCTATTAAAACTGGCTTTGGTCGGAAAGTTTTCTTCGTTTGATAAGGTATTAATAATCCTTATTTAAGCCAAGCGCTACCTACTAGCAGGGTGCTCTGCTACCTGCTATCAGACTGCATCGTATTAGCGCTCAAAGCCTCGCCCCAAGGTCACCTCACACGTCGACAGCGGGGACCAGAAATACGTCACACGGGCTTTTCCCGGCATTCATACTTAGCCGTCTCGTTTTCGCGCGCTTGAAAATTTTCACTTTTCATTCAATCGCGAAAAATAGATATCGTCATTTAAAAATCTAAAATCGTGAAATGCGTACCCCAGGAGTAATAATCTTTCGATTTAGGCTATAAAAAAAATAAAAGGAAACCACCCTGTTGATGCTTGAGATCCTTATGCGCTGGTGTTATTTTACTATTTTTGAACATGCTTAAAATTAGACGAAGTAGTTCTTAGATCAAAAAAATATTTTGATAGATTATCGGAATATCGTTTGACGTAATCCCTTTCTCCTGTCTTTTCCAGATGACCAAGGCGTGCCTATGGCTAGCATTCAGCCTTGTTCTCGTGGCCTGGCCCCCCAGGGTCACAGCGGAAAACCTCCTCGCCGAAGAGGAGGGCCCTGAAGGAGCCACGGGTGACGAAGACAGCCTTAGACCAGCTATAGAAGTCCTCTCGAGGAGACAAAGGGACCTTGCCGGACGCCAACAACCCTACGGGAACTACGGAGCCGGTCTACTCAGGTGAATGAATACACATTATATCCTTTTCGGCAGAAAAAATATCCTTCTCCTTCCTATAACCCCGAACAACCGTAATCCTCTTCGATTTCCGAGAACAAAGGCTCTCTCGAACGTGTTCAATTGGGTGGAAAATCATTTTGTGTAATCACCCGAGCTACCAAAAGGGGCCAATCGAAAGCAGCATTGGAAGATATGGAGTGTCTACTGAAGAAACATATTATGGATACCTAATTCCAAAGCCGGATTTACACTTGATGATATTGCACTTTTATGCTTTTATGGAGCTATATTGTGACCGTTTGCTAAAAAAATAATTTCAATATTTCCTCATTCCTTCAACTGCCAATTTCTTTTTAACAATTACCTAAAGGCTAAACATTATAAAAAACTATATTGACAAAAACTAAGTGGCACAATTTTTTATGTGGAAGATTACTTCAAAATATACAATAACAAATAAGGTTCAAAGCCATTTGTGATATAAAGCCCGATACATGACTAGATATTCTACTTCTGTACCATGCATGATTTTCGGATGCTTTGAGGATGAACCTGAAATTAAGAATTAGGTAGTAAAAGAATTTTTTATCTTTAACTTTAAATAAATTTTATTCATAATAAATTTAATAATCCTAATTCGAGCAATTACTTTGGGATTCCTAAGGAACTGGGAGTCTCAAGCTATTGCTTTTTTTAGCTTATACATTGTACTCAAGCACTGACAGGTTTCCAAGGTCAAAAGAAAAGTACAACAAAATTGGTCACCACATCCACAGTCCTCCGTATTTCATGATGACAGGCGATGATTATTGATCCTCTTCTGCTTCTTTTTCCTCGTGCTTGCAATGTGCCACGTATTCCCCACGCTTGACGGAATAATGGTGGAATGGATATTGGAGACGAATCTCTTTCTTCGCTGCTTCGGAAGCGCATCAGTGCCGCAGTTTTTTGTCATTCGATCCTTTTGTTAGGCACCATGGTGTTTTGAAATCGCACATCGATCTGAAATAAAATATCCTCTATCGTTACATTCCTGTTCGCTGCGTGCTTTTTATCTCTTTGGAGAACATCCAATTTTTAAACTGAGAAATATATATTCGCTTTCTACCGGCTGCACTTTAATTTAGCCCACTTTAACGTATAAGCTTTTACCCGAATACTAGGAAAAATGAGAGAATTCCAAGAATTCTTTTGCCAAAAAAGTAATTCAAGGTTACATCCTTCATAAATGAACCTATACATCTGGGGTTTATTTGTATTGCACATCTTTTCTGCCAGAGAGGAGAAAATTTTAGTCAAATATACAAAAGTCGAGCTCTTGAGCTTTGAGGCCCCCATTAATTTCACTGTTATTTCTAGTCCATCCTTAGACTGTTTACAATACATTCAAATTATCATTACTCTAAAGCCTTTGAATAATACTTCAAAAAATTCTAAAATATATGGAAATATCCTCTCAAAGCAAGTTCGGAAACCGCTGTATCAGGTTTAAAAGCATTTCTTCATTTACTCATCATTTATAGTACTTCGAATTGTTTGTACAATCACAGCCAAAAAAATATACTGCTAGAATGTCAAACACAAACCAGAGCCTAGATTATTGCTGCTAGCCAATCGTCGTAAAAAAATTATTTATCGTTCGTGTAGAAAGGGCCGCATCAATATTTATCTGCTCTAAAACCCTTTCAAATCCTAACACACTTTTTTAGCAAATAATATTTTTGCCTAATCAGATTAAAAAAGATCTTCAGCCTTTTGGTACATAAGTATTTAGATAGTATTAAGTATTCTAGGATCCTTGGGAGGAAAATTTATCTGGTTTTTTACTTTAGGATTTGAGGTATGGCAAAGAGCCAAATTATACCCTTTTTACCTTGATTTTACAGGTTAATTTTGGCACAAAGGAATATGGTCGCGATTTGCTGATAAAGTTATTCAACTCTGAACCCGGTATTCTTTGGCATTAAATATTGCGTATAAATTCTACTAACAGATTATAGTTTACATGCATAATTCTTTCAAAGTTAGGACGCAGATAATTTTCTAAAAACGCCGTTGTGACTTCAAACCCCGTATTCATTTTTAAAATTTGATTAAGAATTACTTTCAGTCGATAAATGTAAAATTATTATTTTAAGGCGCCTGGAAACCTTTCAACCATGGCTGCTGTTCTCAGCTTAGCCTTTTTTAAATTTATATGGGAATAAAATTTTTGACAGTGAATAATTTACTACACATTGAATGTATTAAAGATGGGTAAGGAAATGGATTACACGGCACCGGTAATAAGTCAGAGTTAATTTCATCGTCATGGTCATCATTAGTCAACGATCCGAGTTAAGGTTTAAACATCACTTCTTTCCGCTCTCCTATTAGCCGACCATTCCATATTTATGTAGCTCTTCTCTTTTACAATCTTAGTAACTTATCTTAACTCATTAGTGGATTCCTCTGTCTGGTCTGTAACTTACATACAAATATGTCTATCATGTGAATGTCACCAAGACGACTGAGATTATCAGCAAACATCGGTAGTTAATAAAGCTTAGCAACCTGAAGATGTATTCTTATTAATTAACTAAATATACTTGGACATAAATTATTACTCTGTCTATCTGTCGTTTGACAATTCTTTTCAAAGACTTTGCATCCATAGAGTGGCGCCACCGGAGTTGGAGCCCCTTATTCGCCAATTGGCGGATTGGCGGCGGTTTCTAGAACTATTTTCCCCGCGCGTTATGGTTACTAAATTTTTATCAAGAAATGATAAATTTTATCAAATTTTAATTGCTATTACAGCAAAAATTAATAATTAATAAGAAATTTTACAGATAAAAGTAATTAATTTGATTTTGGACGACTGTCGTCATCCACCTCACAATCTCTGACCCAAGGGGTATAAACTTTCATAATTTCGTTTTTGAAGGCTTCAAAGCCCTAACCATTGACAAGTCAATTTTAAAATTTGACATATACTTAGATGACTATTGAAAAACCAAGAACCCTTTCTTACAGATCGTGAACATTCATGCGGATTATTTTGAGTTTGATTTTTACATACCCATTCATACCCATCTTTGGTCTCTTAGTTAATTTCATTTGCCATTCACACTTAGGACATTCATAACTTGACGCATCAAACCTTCATTCATACACCAATTTAACACACATTTTTGTCCGTAAACAGGCAATAAAGCGAAATATCCGCTATAATATTTAACCTCTCTTGAAAAACATTCATCCGAATTCTTTTTGTAATCCACTGCCATCAAAGTCATGCTCGAACGTTTTATGAAATGGTAACTTCGATAAAATTTTCGATTTGTTGATAAAAATTTAGTAATCATAGCGCGCGGGGAAAATAGGTCTATAAACCGCCGCCAATCCGCCAATTGGCGAATAAGGGGCTCCAATTCCGGGTCACCCTATAGAGTTTATATGCAGCAACAAATTCGCAAGGCACGATAGTAAACGAATGATACAGCAAACGAAATGGTTTCCCAATACGTAAGATAACTTTTAACCCATTTTCACACCCTTTTCAGATACCACTATGAGCCTAGCAGGAGGAGCGGTGGCGACTCGGACAACCTCGAGTTCCTCTCCGGCGTAGAGGAAGAAGGCGCCGGACAGCCCGAGGACATCGGCTACGGCTACCAGCGCGGCTACGGCGGCGGTGGCCTCGGCCGGGACGAAGGGAGCCTCCGCGAACAACAGGCGGCCGCTGGGGCCAGGGTCCTCGAGAACCTTCTGAGGGAATACCTGGAGAGGGGGCGGCAGGCCGAGGAAGAGGGGGGCGGGCCGGGGGCGGGTGGCGAGGAGGATGACGAAGGCGAGGAGGCCGAGAAGCGATCCGCCTTCCGGGAGAGGGGCGGAGAAGCAAGCAAGCGGGGCGGGGGGCGGTTCGTAGGCCCCCCTTTGGCCTCCAGCCCCTTCCGGGAGAGGTTGATCCAGGAGCTGGAAGGCGGTGAGGAAGCCGGAGGCGAAGAGGACGCTGCTGAAGACGAGGATGACGATCGCAGGAAGAGGCTTCTAGCCGTGATCAAGAGGTTGGAGGAAGAAGGCGAGGATGGGGGCGAGGACGAAGGTGAGGAGGAAGGCGAGGAGGAGGGCGAGGAAGACCGCAGGAGGAAGAGGGTCCGCGGAAGGGTCGGTGAGGATGACGACTCCGGACCGGGGGCGAACTCCAAGCTGGCCGCCTACATGGACCTCCTGGAGAACCTCTGGGAGAAGTACGAGGCGGAGAAGGCCGCTGAAGAGTACAACGAGGAGAAGGGACTGGAGGTGAAGCGAGGCAGGGGCCGGGGGAGGAAGTACTCGGACGGTGGACCCACCTTTGACCACTTCAACTCGCCGATGGGCTGGATGGGCGGCGGTGGCGGCGGAGGATTCGACGGCGGTTTCGGCCGCAGGAGGAGAACTGGCGGTCGGCTCAGGGCATACTCCTCCCCATTCGGCCACGAGCGAGGCTGGTTCTCCGACGTCGAGGGACCGGAGGGTCCCCAGGAGGCCCACCGGAAGCGCCAGTTCCTCCGCAGGTCGGACGAGAGGTGGGACGGAGAGGGAGCGGAGGAGGACGAGATGGGGCTGAGCCCAGAAGAGTGGGGCGCCGCGTTGGAAGCCGGGGGCGGGGGGGGCCTGATCCTGCCCTCCCGGCAGCGGAGGTTCCCGGTCGCGAAGCGGTCTTCCAAGAGGGTGCTGATGCCCGCCGGCGTGGAGGGGGAGCGGAGGAAGAGGAGGGAGAGCGGCAAAGAGGCCAAGACTGACCCAAAGGTGGCCCAGGCACTGAGCCAGATCTTCGAGAACGGAGGAGGGGACAAGAACAACGAGACAAAGGAGGCCGCGAGCAACAACGACGAGAAGAACAAGATGAAGAAGAAGGCTCTGCCGGTTGAGAAAAAGGACGAGGAGAAGAGGAAACGGAAGAAGGCGTCGGAGGATGCCGCCAGGGCGAAAGAGGATGGATCAGAGGGCAAGGAGGACAAGAAGAAGGCGATCCTGAAGGCGAAGAAGAGGCGAGAGGGCGAAGGGGAGGTGGCCGCTGTGGTGGGAGAGCCGGAGACCGTGAAACGGGAGAAGACCGAGGTGAAGAAGTCCGTGGACTGGTCCCAGTACTTCGGGATAGACAGGAGGAGGAAGAAGAGCGGGAGCGACCAGGGAGAGAAGGAGAAGGAACAGGCAGAAGGAGAGGAGGATAAGAAGAAGAAGAGGGACGAAGGCGATGGAAAGGAGAAAGGTAAGGCGGGAGAGGAAGAAAAGTTGGACGATTGGCTGCTGAACCAGTACTACAAGACGCTCGCCATGTCCACGAACATCGTGAAGAGAGGAGGCGGGGGTGGGTTGAGGTCGAGGCAGCCCCACGCAGGGTTGGTGGTGGAGGCGGAGGAGGTGTCTGGAGACGAGGGAGGGTTGGACGCCATGGACGGGAAGTTGAGGCGTGTGGAGGACGCGATCGTGGAGGAGGCGATCAAGGACACGGGGGCCCACATGGGAGGGCCCCAGGGGACCGCGGAAGAGGTCCGGGAGAGGGTGCTGTCGCGCCTCGCCGCGGCGTACAGCCTCGAGAAGATGAGGAAGGCCCTCGGGGAGTTCAAGGTGAGTCCCGATAAATGGCTATTGCTTGTATCTGTAATGCAAACTTCGCACGGTAGGCGTAGTGTAATCATGGAGGACTTGACCCGGTGCGAAACCCAAGAAAACTTTACTTCAATTGTTCGCCGGGAAAAACCAAAAATTATATCACAAAATAAGTATTTGAAATCTTTCCTAAATAGAGCTCAAAATTTATGCTTTTTTTGGTCACTTAGAGGCAACATTGGGTTATAATGGGTTAGGATATCGCCGGCAAGGGATAAGAAACATCGGTTATTTTAATGCCAAGACGCGGGTATTCCCAACTACATTAGCATTTCTTACATATGCCTCGAAATTTTGACGATTTGTCATCATTCCATTGCTAAATAAACGTATTGATAAGTTTGTCTATTTCTTGCAACTTTATCTAGTACAACCTCGATAGGTTTCAAAACTCCCGTGGAATTACAAATAAAAAAATGCGGTGATTACAAATAACCGGTAGACCAAACAGTCATTCGTTAAATATCCTTTTTAGTTAAGTGTAAACTTTTAATACCATTTAAATGCATGCAGTAATTTCTCTTGATATTGACTCTGGAGTGTTGAAACCGGTCGAGATTGTACCGAATTAAGATGCATATAACTAGCAAAATTATCAATATATTTATTTACAAATGAGCAATTTCCACAAATAAAGTCAAATTTTTCGGGTGGGGTATCGTGGAACATCATATTAAATGAAATTCAAAGATAACGAACTATACATTTAATTATAATTTCACGAACTCTAACGCACGTGTTTCGATTGACTTGCAATCATCATCAGTACCTGAGTACGTGTAATCTAGCTTTGAGATAAAATTAATCCATTATAACCCAAAACTGCTTCTAAGTAACATCAAAACTGTATTAATTTTCAGCTCTTTTTAGGAAAGATATAAACTACGTGTTCTTTTTTGACGTAAAGTTTAATGGTGAAATATGTAGCCACATTAATTATGATTGAGTAGAATATGCTCGATTTTTGAAAGTTGGATGTCTTTCTTTATTTAAAATTTTATTTAAATTTATTTATATTTATAAGTAAAGAAGATTTTTAATAAATTATCATGTTCGATCAAAGAGTAAAAGAGTATAAATTAATTTAGTAGAAAGGCCAAAGATTGGTTGTTATCTCATGATAATATAAATGTTCTTTTTTGATGTGTTTGTGAATACACACATATTATTATTTATTATTTTATATATTATTTTTATATTTTTGTGAAAGGAGAAAAAAGAAATTTATTTTGTTCTGTCCATGTATTATACTTTGTTCTTGTTTATTGTAAGTTATTGTCACACATATGTTTCATCAGGATAATGTTTCAAAAAATTATAAAAACTTTCTTTTTTTCTGGCCGGCCTTGAATTTAAATTTTAAGATGGTAGCTACATGCTGGCTTTTTTAATTTTAACCATTGAAGCTACCTAAAGCTCCATTAATTTTGTGTTGTTAAAAAAAGTGTACATTCAAGGTTGGAGTAATAAATTCATTCATTCATTCTTGAAAAGTAATTTTTCCGAGAAGTAGCTCTGGGTTAGGAAGAGTTAAGTGGGCAGTAAGATATCTTTGTTTGTCATTTAAGTTCCACAAAGTTATATCACAAACAACTGAAGATGCATGATTCGAGTGCTTTGACTTTAGTGCTATTGCTTATGTTACACTAAATAGTCCCCTCACGCTGTGCAGGCGAGTCTCCACGAGGACGAAGTGGACGATGAGGATGGCAAGGACCACCCGATGATGCCATCGGAGGCGGAGGTGGAGCAGCGGGAGCGGAGGGGGCGCGGGGATGGGGGCGCCGAAGGGGCCTTCATGGGGCCGCCCCTCGCCCCTGAACAGCCCCCGCTCAGCGAGGGATACATGGGAGGACCCCTCCAGTCCAACGGTGAGTCTCATCCGGGACTTATAATACGTAAGCGCACCTCTGTTCTATCGCTTCAGCCTTATCTACACCTGAAAGGTAGAGGCACCGAATTTTCGAATCTCCGAGTTCAGTGAAACGATTTTGCTTTACATTTACTTTTATTTTTTATGCCTAGTGCTCTCACGAGTGGGGGGGGGGGTGTTTCTATACACTTGATCCCCTTATAATAATAATAATAATAATAGCGCCAATATTCTACATTATGGCACCTATTGTACTTGTTTTTTTTACCATATTAGTCAATGTACAGTTACAATAGCAAAATATGAAATATTCATGCCATTTCGCACAAAATCAATGTAAAAGTAAATAAAGCCTACTGTGTATTTATAAATTATTCAAAACAAGATATCACATCACTAAAAAAGAGCCAAGGTGTTGAATTACAGGAAAGACAACGCATGAATTTAAATGTTTATGAATTAAAAATGGGTTACCTGAGATACCCCACTCAGTCGTTCGCGTAAGTTTTCTTGGCACAAGCACGGAAGGGATATTAAATACATGTAGTAAGATATTTATCCTCGGATAAAAGTCGAAGGTAAGACTTCGGTAACTTAGGTCGCTGATTCAGCTTGCATATAAATCATAGCTGTAGCCAGTGAGAGGGTGGCAAAGAGGGCTGAATTAGAAAAATACTCGCCAGTTTTCTTATAATGAATTTCTTTAAAAAAAACTGTCCGAATTACTTATTTTGTACCGGAAATGGAAATTTTACATTTTAGAAAGTTCATGCGTTTTAATTTGAAGTTTTTTTTTCGAAATACTATGTTCAAGTATCACACCCTGAAAAAATTCAATGAAAATCGAAGAAATATTACCATTTTTAGCCGTCAATAAGCAAAACAAAATATATGTTTACTGCAGTTTTCTTTATTGTTACACTCCAATGGCTAATTTTTTCACCCCTTAACAACGTTAAATCTTTGTCTAACTTAATAGCAGGTATTTAAAAGCTATAATGTTTTTCACTACAATCTTCCCTTTTCTTATTGATCTCTAATTCATTTTAAATGTTTCTTTCCTTCCACGCATCCATGCATGTTGTTTGTTTAATTCAAACTCATTGACCTTTTTTACACTATCTTAAAGTGACTTTTTTTCTAACCCTGAAGTAAGCAAGGCCCTTCGATTCTCATCTATGTTTGTATGGCGTTGTCAGGACCGTTTACTTTTTATTTACCAATTTTATCAATCAAAGCAATTTGTACTGACAAGCTGACAATGAGTAAAATACCAGCTGCATAATCCTTTAATGCATGGCGGAAAAATCTTGATAACTATCTATAAAAATTTACCTGCCCATAGCGCTATTAATACCAAGTGCTACATTTGAACACGAATTGTCCGACTTTAAGGCTCTCATACGACTGAAATCTGAGTCTTGCCTCGGGTAGAATTCCGCAATGTCCTAGGAATGATACCGGCAGGCACTTCTGCGGACAAGGGGCACAAATCGAACGTCACTACTGATTAATCAAGGAGTGTAGTCAAAGCCATGCACGATTGCGCCGCAGGGTCAAGTCCATATCAAACCGCTCACTCATCCCTGAACCATAAGCGCTTGACATTAGACCTTGGATATCAAACATGGTCAAACGCGACATACGGTAGCAGTTTGAGCTTAATTGATATAATCCGGTAAACAGCATTGAAGCCATTAATTCCGAAACGACACCAGTACACTCGGCAGGAAATTGGAAGTAGTCTTTTTTAGCTAAAATTTGGACTGTTCGAGTGGTTTCTTTGATTATTTCAATGCATTTATGTTAAATGCACGTAGTAAGGTATTTATTCTCGAAAAAAAGTCGAAGGTAAAGGCTTTGCAAACTTTTGAGATGCACAGAAAAAGTGGTTCGTCACAATATATTGAATGGACTTAATTGGAAGGTTCAATTTACAAACGGAAAAAATGAAAATATTTTTCTGTCTCAATTAAATGAAGCTAGTTACAAAAAATAATACAAAAATGGTGAAAAAATGCTAAATTTTATTATTCTCATATTTTTGGCGCCATCAGTTGGATTTATTTATTGAATAAATTCTAATTATAGCTTCTAGAATAAACTAAAATGTTTCGCCAAACGCAAGAAAAGAATATAGTAAGCATTGCAGAATGGCTGTATGAATAAAAAAATATAACCATAGATACACTTAATATTTTTTTCAATACTTCGCAATTCAACATTTAGTCGACATTCTACAGTTCATTTCGGCTTTTGGGCTGAGGGTTTATACCCAAGCCGTATCCCAATTACGCATGAAACATATACAATCCTGAAAAACCACATTCGAAGTTAATGCTCCTGCCGATTGAGCAGTGTGATTTACGGTTCCGGCAGATCCTTGAAGCTATCGACGTGCTATTCTCCTAGCAGCGAGAAGGAAATGACGCACATTCAGAGAAACGGACTGGGATGGAAGCACAAGCGAGTCTTTCTGTCAGAGACGGAATCAACAGCCTCTTTATCTTTTTTTTCACCGATTTTCGATGAGACACAGCTGGAAATGGATTACCGATGGAACGGCGTATCGTTTTCTCCGAATGTCGACGAGGAAAGGCTTTGACGGGGGAAATGAAATGCCCGGGTCGTAAATACAGGGAAAAGTCGTACATACACATGTCCCTGTGTCTCTCTCAGCTCATCATTGTGTTGTGGTCTTCTCGGGAAAGAAGAGGGCTGTGGCCCCTGGGGATTTTCACGTTAAGCTCCGAAGATTGTGAAGCAGCGAGGACAGGTGGAGAATCTCTTCGATTTATTATCAAAGGCTAGGCGTGGTGAATCATTGGCCCAAGGCTGAGAGCAGCTCAACCGTAGTCCTGATGTTATTCCTCGCGAACAATATTGCATGTATGTATTAAGGAGTTTTCATCTTAAAAGAATGGTTGAAAACAAATACAATTGAAATACATTATTAATAAAAAGTTTTACCGCCCTCATGACGTCCTTGGAGTGAGGCTACATCTTTATACTATTCTTATAAATAGCATTACTTAATTCTAGCAATCTGTTTCAAGTGTCAGTTCTAGATAATGTGTTAAAATATATGTAAGATCATGGGAAAATTCGAAATTAGTATGATTCTGGGATATGAAAAATTTCTCATGAAACGGATGTCTTGTTGACATAAATGTATAATGTATATCCTTCGAAACTGATATAGGTTAGAATAATATCGGCTGCCTCCCTAACCACGCAAAAATATGATTTCTACTTAAAAATACAGAAAGATGGGCTGCGTTCCATCGAAAATTCTAAGTAACTATTCCTCGCAAGTTCCCTCCTTTTATTTTTTGTTTATTTTTCCTATATAACTACGTGTTTCTGTGTCCCCACCCTAGGGCAAGAAGAAGTTTAATTTATCTATTTATGATGCACGTGTGAGTCTATTTCAAACGTATATATACATTTAATAGGAGAAGGCGGATATAGATTATTCTATTATTAATAATGAAGTGTTTTATTGTGTAACCTTCAAACCATATTATGATGTATTTAAAACTATCATAGACCCTGGGAAATGACGCTTAGTAATGATAATGGGTAAAGTTAGCGAGAGCACAGTGTTTCCCAAAAGAGACGCGTGGTGATGTTCGAACCAAATGCCATTAAGGCGAAGGATATATGGGTGTGTAAATATATTACATATCTAGACCATTGGTTATCAAAGAATAATTGATTGATTTTGGGGGAATCTGCTGGAAGTATAAGAAGAGCTTATTCGCCCCCAAAGAAGCATTTATTTTCTTGATTCGATTTCAAATCGAGTCTGGGCCTCCTTAATGCTCCGTGAGAATTCTCCTGGGGAAGCCGGAGGGAGGCTTAGGAAACGGGAAATAGGAGCAAGAGATTTAGTTGGAAGAAGTTCTATAAGATTGAGCAGCGATTTCTGAAATATGTCCTCAGACCTCTTCCCCTGGGGGAATCATAGGTAAAATTTGACCGTAGAGGTCATAGCTTCTTCGCCGGGCATATTAATTACGCCGTAATCTTAAGAACCTCCCGATACGAAATAACTTGGTATTTTCTCTAAGAAAAGTCCGTAGCGAGCTGTAGGGGATCGATTGCCCCGAGAAGTTTATATGATAGGGACTTAAGCGTACTCCTGCCAACTGAGCCTCTCCGAAAGATATACCCTCTACAGATGAACCACCCCGTAGATTTTTTTGGTCACAGCCTTGCACTAAGATCAGGAGTTGGATGCAATTTCACGGAAATTAATTAGAAAAAAGACATCAAGCGTACGACGAAAGACATAAGTGGTTACATAAGAAGTAGTTAGGCGCAAATCATGCGATAAATTAAAAACGCATTATTTCTTGTGGATGTGAAGTAGTGTGGGGCCTAAAAAATTAGTAGAAATTAATTACTTACCTTCTCAATATTCATGAGACAGAACTTTCATAATATGTAAAATCGGAAGTGAAATAAGCCTTGTACTAATTAACTTTTCGGAAGTTTTGTAGCAATTAACACGAAACTGCGGCCGTTATCTTTAATTTCATTATTGCTTCTTCTTCCCAAAACGAGAATGGGTTCCTGAAAGTGCCGCATGTAATATTAATGCTATCAGAGGGCATCTGATGGTTGAATGGGTGGGTAATAAGAGACGAAAAAGTAAGAAAAAATGGAGCGGCTGAAACTTCGGCCGGTGTTAGGCCTGTTTTTTCATGTTTCACAAGATTTTTAGTTGGTTTTTGAAGAGACGTTTTTCATTACTATATTGAAATTGATTATTATTCCACAAAAACTTTCGTATCCACCTATAAAAGCAATATCTCATTGAAAAACGAATTTCTATTTAATTAAGATCCACCTTCACATCTTAATCTGACAGTCACTGTATGCTGGAGGAAAATATATAGATATTTACGCAACAAATTGGCAAAAATCGGGATCTCCCTCACTTCCCCGAAAGTACGATTTAGCACGTATTTTTTAGAAAGATCCGAGGCTTTCCCGGCGTATGATGACGTTGAAGTTGTTTCGGGTTTGCCACCGGGTGAGGCTCTCCATCTCTGCCGACGTTGCGATGGCCGTATCATCCATCATCATCAGCCCTGATGACGATGGACGACGCGGCCATCAAAACGTCGGCAAAAATGGAGAGCCTCACCCGGTGGGAAACCCGAAACAACTTCAGCATCACGAATTTTTCATTTGACTCGTTGGTCTTTCTAATAATTCTAGAACATATACTATTTGAAAATATCCAAGATGGTGACCCCGCGCCACCTGCATGACTCAAAATGGAAATGCCTCGTTATCTCCCTTTAGTTATCAGTTCGGTTACCCTATCATGATCGAATAAGATGTCGAAAGAATTGAATACGTTGGAGACCATTGTGAAATTTTTCGCTATCGTGAAAGCTTGTAATCATATTTTCATTTGTTTCTTTCTTTTGCAGATGTGTCCGGTGGGGAGTGTCCAGCATTGGAGAGATTGGCGACGAATTGCCAAGGGATTGGAGATTTAGCGGGCGACTACCAGCATTTGTTCCTCGATCTGTGCAACTGGCATGAAGTCTGCTATATTTGCGTAAGTTAAAACTTTTAGGAAAATATGTATATTTACACCTTCCAAATGCTGGCTAATCTTCGAAGTTTATTAACATCGAAAAATCATATTTCATGCGTACTCAATGGGTTTCTTTTAAACCATCAGAATCCTTTCACAATTGACGTAAGTTTAGTAAACGAGTATGAAAAGATAATTATGGCTAAATTTATTTCTCGATTTGATTCATCTCACTGATAAAAATTTATTGGCTAGTATAATTAAGTTACGAGTAAAATTTATCATTTATAATTTTTATTTTCTTGATAAATGCCGATGCATTGGTCGGAACAGGCAGAATCTTATATGGTTTTCTAATGTTTCAACCACATTTCCGGGTAAGAAAAAGATTTTTCAATCAAATAGTTTATCGTTCTCAGTTTTTAGGCTCAACTTGAATTTATACTTAATTTTAGATAGCCTTAAAAATGAGCTAATTATCATAAATACGGAGAATATAAATTACCAATGACCGACTTACTGTGGTTTAACACCGTTTTTTGATAGTGAAATGAATTGTCGGCTTTAATTTTTTCCCGATCTAAAGAACATTTCTATCGTTTCTTTCAAGAACAGCTCTATGGTCATAAGAAGAATAATTATTCTGAAAGATCATTTTATATTATTCTCGCTTGATACCAGTCAATTTCTATTTAATATGTAATAACATGTGTAAGACCATGGGACAAATCAAAATTAGTGTGATGCTGGGATACGCCGTAGTTTATCATGAAACTGTGTCTGATTGTGATAAATGCGATAAACATTCGCAAATGATGTAGCTTAGAAAAATATCAATGGTTGGCTGACACCTTGGTATCAAACCAAGCAACAATAAAATATATTTTATGTTGATTTCGGTACTTAATTAATTATTTATATATTTATTTTACGCCCTCAAAAGCACAAACTCTCCTCCTTCAGCATACTTTAAATCACATCCCATGATGAGCATGAAAAATTGCGAAAGTAAGCGTAGGAATATCACAGAAACGTCATTTGTACTCTGTGCAAGTGATGGCGCATAAGCACAACGCGTTCCTAAAATATGGAAGCCATTATCATCACTGGTTTCGGAAGTTTTCCCTTCCACGAAATGTATCCAAAGAAGATAATATTTTTGTCGGGGTGATTGACATAAAAACTGTGTTATTTTCTATAAAAATTCTCGGATGATAAGTTCACAAGTCCATTCTCGACGTTTGCGTGGTTGTGACGCCTGGTATCGTTTCCCAGATAAGGTCACCATCGGGTTTCAGTCAATTTATTTTTACTTTGACAGCTCCTGCCCCTGAGTTCCGCGTGATCCGCAATCCACGGAGCTACATTTTATCTCTCATCCAATATGCCAGCCTACGCCATGAGAACACACAGTTCCCGTAGGTAGAAATGCTATGACCATAGTCCAACAAAAATAAGAGGACGCACTTCTGCTTAACTAGTTTATTTTGTGGCGTACCTAATATTCGTTCAAAAAATTTGTCTTCCTTTTAATATTTTCAGAGTATATAAAGTAAACCCTGGATATCATTTATCTAAATCTTAATTTTGAAAAAACATAACTCGGTATTATTTCTGACGACTTTTTCCATACTTGATCGAAACATTCTGACTAAGGTCTACACTCTATGCCGCAAAAAAGACAATATACGATCGATCAAGGGGGATTGATGCATCCTCATAAAGTATTTCCCGCGATACATAGGCACGTAAAAGTTAATATGTGCATAACATATCGCAAGTCTCGTTTGCAGAGGGGTAAAATCTTCGCCGTCCAATCCGGAGTCACAGGTTTGAGTCCCACCTGGCTGAGTCAACTCTATTCAGAGCATGAGTGTTTATGATCAAACTGTTTATTACTGCTAAAATTCCCGATATAAAGGCCAATTTGTACTGATATAGGTTCACTCAGTCAAAAACAAATATTGCGAGAATGAATGCGAATATTTTTTGTGTAATCGTATCTTCTCTTACTCATTCATGAATAAAGTAATAGAACCTTTTCAATAGCGTGGTTTCCTTTTATTTTTTTATTGCCTAAATCGAAAGAGTATTACTCCTGGAGTACGTATTTTACGCTTTTCCATTTTTTAATGACGATATCTATTTTTCGCGATGAATGAAAAGTGAAAATTTTCAAGCGCGAAAATGCGACGGCTAAGTATGAATGCTGGGAAAACACCGTGCGACGTCATTATGGTTCCCGCTACAGCCGTGTGAGGTGACCTTGGGGCGAGAATTTGAGCGCTGATACGATGCAGGCTGCTAGCAAGTAGCATAGTACACTGCTAGCAGGTAGCGCTTGGCTTAATTTTGGATTATTAATACCTTATCAAACGAAGGAAACTTTCCGACCATAGGCAACTTTAATAGGTGATTGTTAAGAGATGTTTCCCTGAGCTCTGTGCCTCATGCATGCATTGGTAATCTCAGACGATGTAAAACTCCTATCTACTCGTATAGAAACGAATTCCCTGTGACGTTACGTTGAGTGGAATCACATGGGTACCAATCTGGCCTTTTTCAAATGCGGTTAAAATTGACCATTGCCATTCGCCTAAACTGGGATTTCTAAAACCAATTAATTTGTATATTATGAATACACTAATGGTGGGTAACGAATCCCAATCAATGCCTTTCGTTTTCTTTGATGAATGAAACTACCCTATTACGGGCTAATACATTCATACGAATTCAGTCACGCCAATACAGTTCACACAAACGTCCATTAACTCGTACTAGTGAATGTCACGTTTATCCGGACTCTTAGAGTACGTATTTCATGAAGGTGATTTAATTTTTTGATCAGAGAAATATCTCCTGGTGTTCCGACGGAGAAAAAAATCTTTCCGATCGTATACAAGATCATGACCCATGAATACAAACTGCGTCCCCATAGTGAGAGATATCCCCAATATTGATGATATCAGAGGAGAATATTCGCCTATTCGAAGTGCATGCTCTTAAGGTTTCGGCTATCGAGAACAAGATTTATTAAAAAGCGTCATACCAACTGCGAATGATGAATTCCAGTATCCAGAATTCCAGTTTGAAAGGGAGATCCATAGAAATGTACCATTTTGTTGTAATTCGGCAGCCATTATGGAAATTACTTTTATATTACTAGAAGTAAGCGGTCCGGTGTTCCACGGAGTAAGGAACTTTTTCCTTTCTCTTCCCATCAATGCTAGAGAAAGTTACGGTTCAATGTGTATTTTATACGAAAACTTCATTTTTCGATTTTTTTTTATTAGGAGGCCCCCTACCCAGATGGCACAGAATCCTCCGTATCTAATTCGTATGCAGATACTATCAATTGACTACCGCTTCGTCGCTTTTCGTCAATGGATACTATCTGCATACGAATTAGATACGGAGGATTCTGTGCCATCTGGGTACTCCTGCTTTTAATAAAATATACAGGCTTCACGTAATACTTGTATAACTTTATATGGAATCGTTAATTACATAACGTTAGGTCATATCAGCAGCTCGATTTGGCTTTCTATTTTCAATTAGATGAAAACCCTCCAAAAAAAGTTGGGCTAACTCGCGAGCTGTAAATATGGGCGAATGGTAGGCAACCGGCAATACATACATGTTTCGAGGCATAGCCTATACTGGCTCATCTTTGCTAACACATCGAAATAGCTGAGGCGGTTCCGTCGCGATTGAAGAAAGCATTGCCAATCATTTCGTTACACAGTGAAACCTGATAAAATGGCCACGTCTATTTGGTGGCAAATTTTTTCTAGAGTGGAACTAATTTCCCGGATGAGCAATATAAAGTCCACCTCTTTTCGGCAACCACGTCATTCTTACGACCAGGGGCCAAACTTATTTCTATTGTTCCAAAATTTATCTTGTACATTCATATTTAATCTGTGTGTGTGTGTTAATAAGTTTGGGAATCAGTTAACCTCCCAATGATGATGGATTCTCCCCCAAAAGCAAACAAATATTTTCCTCCCATGCCCGTATATCTCAAGGAACACCATGGGTAAATTTTTATAGTCTTAACGCCTGGTTACACGATACTTTAACACGTAAAATTTAATGTCTGTTTACGTGAATGATTTTGGTGGACCGGAACGGAGCATGTACGAATGCATGAACGAAATTAGAACAGGTTCTATTTTCTGTTCACGCGTCCATGCATTTGTACATTTTGTGGTGGTTACATGGTAACTTTTCCCGCTAATTCTCACGTTCATGTATTCTCAGAGGAGCGGCGAGGGGGGTTTTGGGGGTAAAACCCCCCCAGAGCTCAGAGAATTTTTTTAGTTTAATCCATTTTAATTAATTGTATTAGTATTACTTACAGAATAGTTTGAAGGTCAATAAAATAATCCTCAGAAAACCGTAAAACTCACCTATTTGAACCATTCATCTAAAATATTTCTAGGGGAGGGCCACAACACCTCCTGATTACCCTGGTGGGTACTCCATAGCCGCTAACCCTCCAGTATTAGTTGCGCCTAAAACCCCACCTAGCCTTAATTCCTAGCTATTAAATTGTACCGCGTAGCCAGGCCTTAACAGATATCAATTTTATATCTCCATCCCTAAGTTGATATAAGAGTAATGACATTTCTACATCACTTTGGATATCAAAATTTGACAACACTACAAATAATGAAAATGTGATGTCAAAAAAAAACCATGTTCATCAAAATTAGATCTCTCCGCGTTTGACGAAAAAGCAAATTCCACTGACCCAAATTTGGTCAGTTGATATTTTTCATAGCAGCATACCGATACAGTTTTGCCGAAATGCAAAAATAGCCTTTATGGTGTTTATGTGGTACCTAAATTTTTACTTTAAACAGCTGAGTAATGCCTATTTAAGTTCAAAATAACATAGCTGGTTATAGGATGAAAACGTCCGATTATAATTGTCTGAAGCAATTAATTGCAAAATGGGTGATATTGCGCAATTGTTTTGTCAATACTCACTCAAAGCTCTAGTTTAATGAATCTCAAATACAATATTTTTATAGATAGATCTACATACATATATGCCCGTCGTATGCATGTTGGTTAACGACATAGTTTTTTCATTTGTTCAATACATGACATGTTCTCTTCCCGACTTGATCCAAACAGGGCTCGTCTGCCTCGTCCAGCGGTGTCTCCTCCTGCGACATTACCTTCCTGCGAGAGGTAGATTCGCTCTGTCACGGTCACGAAGGCTGTCGCCAGAGCGGTCGCAGGATGGCCGTCGCCCTGCGCGCCCTCCGCGGCAGGGGCGGCAAGCACCTGCACCAGCACCAGTCCAAGTCTGCCAGCGTCTGTTGGCAGCACCCATGCCTCGCTGATTACCTGGCGCGCAGGCGCAGACGATAATCAAGCTGCTGTGGAACGCGGTGGGGAGAAAAAAATACCAAAAAACGGTTTAATGCTCATAAATAATTGAAAACATAAAAATATGGCTTATGGCGTAACATGGCTCTATAACTAATAAAGAAGGTTTTTTGAGTCCTGTGTTAGCTGTAAAACTTCACTGCTAACTATTTGGGGGGGGGTAATTTTGGTGAGGTCACTGCATGTGACATTTTTCGGGGCATTATATATCTGTCATACAAATAATCGATGGAATGGAATAAAGAAAAAAATATTGGGACTTAATGGATTAGTTATCAACATACTCAAGTCAGAAAAAAATATGTAATTTCGTACATTACTTATTAAATGCTTTAAAAATGAGCATGTATATTGTTGTTTGATGTACACTTATGAATCGCGGCAGAGTGGTTCGCAGTTTTTTCCTGTTTACAACAATGGTTAATGTGTAATGTTGTTATGTTAATGGAATTCAACAAGATCCCATGTATGTATGTACGCATACCATTACACACTTATATATCTATCGTGGTTATGATTTATGGATGTAAGAAGTATCTAAATGTGAAATATCAGGGTCTTGCTGTTGTAATGATGTAACGATTCAACAGTCATGTTGCCATTTGCTTGATGTCCACATTTGAGAACACACAGTCCATTAAGTTAATCGTGTACTCGCAAAATATTTTCGTCAAATTAATTTTTGAAATCTCTTGAAATAGATTGGTTGTTTCATCAATAGTTAAATCGGAATGTGTCTCTAGTAATTGGCACAAAATCCTCTATTTTGTATCTTCACACAGTTTATAATTTATCACCAGATATTGAAAATAAAATTATTATAAAATCTCATAAGTATTTATGGGAACAGTAGAGCAGTCTATTTTCAAATGGGATTAATGGCCTGTAGAGTCAAATCTGTGATTAATTATGTTTTAGCGACAATAATTACTGACTGTAAATATTTTGAATCTGTACTTGATGCAAGAAAATTAATTACCACAAAAGAGGCATCTAAGGTCTGGGCAAAAAAAGCATTGAATTGCAACTTTTGAAAGTACAAATTCAAAATATTAATCCAAATTTCAATTTGGAATACCTCAATGCCCAAATATAACAATAAAAGCCTGTTTTCGGTATAAGCCTACAAAAATATTTACCAAAAATATAAAGAGGTTGAGTGTAACTGTTCAAAAAATGAAACAAAAGAAAAAATTATGCAAATGGAATTATATTTTAAGTCTTGGTGATTAAACACTTTCAAAGGCTCATCCGTTTCAGTTATTCTCACGAAAGTAGTATTTTCTGTCAGACAAGTGTAAAAAGTCAAGAAAATTTTTACTTTACTGTGAATCACCATCCAAAATAATTTATCCTTCCTGTTAACATTATTTCAATTAGAATAGTTTACCACTTAGTCAATAAAACTGGGCAATCAACTTACTTATTTGATTCCTAAAATAATTTAGTCCGTAGTCTAGGTAAGTTGGTGAAATATTTGGCTCCTGAATGTCCACTAAAAGAAATCAGTGTGTCCTTCTACTCGCTCATCTCAGCTGAAAACCAAATCGATTTCTCTACAAATTGGCTGAATTTTTGAGAGCCCAAATACCTTCTGGTCGATCGGTCATTCTTGGTGACGGATTACTTGCCTCAAACTTACACAATCATGAAATTATTAGTATTTCCTTCGACAGTGTGGCATTCAATGCCATCATCAGCCCTGAAGAACTTGCGAACATCTCCAAACGAAACGTCGGTCTACAACATGCAGACCCCGATCCAGTTGGAAACCCGAGAATAATTATTTCAAGTCATTCATCGGGGAAAACTCAGATTCTTCAAGTAGACTGTCTCAAATTTTATAATTTTATCTTCTTATTATTTTCTTCTATGTATTTTTTTAACACTAAATGTATGAATATACCGTCTAGTGTTAATGATGGTCTACATACCTTAAGTTTTACGCGAGAAATCCGTAATCATAAAAGACCAGGGGAGAGGGAATAATGCGCTTTCCCATCTTAAAGATAAGTGACTATGATATGAGGGTGTGGCGAAGATACCCGAAAAGAGATTTTCAAGTGCCCATAGGAGTGGGGAGGGGGTTCTAGCTCTCCCCGAAACTTTAATGAGAATTGGAACCTTATGTAAGTATACCTTCACCAAATGGACCCCCTAAAATGTACTCTTTCCTTAAATTATTCCCACCGATATTTTTTTCTAGCTAAGGCCTTACTAAATAAGCTCTTATAAAAAAAAATTTTTTTTAAACCAGCCTTTATATTTAGATTACAGGGGATGAGCAACGTTTATATATGACACAAAGCAAAAAAACTCAGTGACCCCGAAAAACCAAAAGTGACGTATTAAAAAAGTCACTATATTTATTAAATTTTCAGTGAATGGTAAGCCCCCTATGTTTCAAAATGCCACCCCTATGCTTTTAAATGCCTACTATGTGGATATGCCTAAAGTGGATAACTTTTACTGTGGTCGCCAAACACGAAAATCGACCATTTGGAACTTCTTAGATCAAAAACATGTTTTGGGGGGCTATAGGTTGACTGGGGGGTGGTTAAAGGGGGGTTGGAGAGAAAAAGTTATATTTTCATGTATTGTCATCGGAAATGAAGACGTGTGCAAAATTTCAGCGTTTTTGCTTCACAGGAAGTGAGTCAAATTTGAGTTACAAGATTTGTACCAGACAAACAGACAAACAAACAGACAAACAGACAGGTTGGTGAGTTGATATAAAGGCTGGAAAAACTTACGAGTGACACTGAATGTGTTTGGATTCCCAGACGACTGACTTCAAACTATATCAGCCCTCTCAACGATTTCCTTGTTGGAAGTTGTTCATTATGAAGAGAAATTTTGGGCAACCGGTTGCGCGCGCAGCTGTAAAATTAACGTTCTAGAGATGGAAGCGGTAAATGTAGAAATGTATTGGATTCAAGATGGCTAATGGAATTAGAGAATTGATAGTTGTTCACATAAAATGGACTTCAATGAATAGGAATACTTATTTATGGATTGCAATGGAGTTGAGAAAAATAATTAAACAGAGGAAACACAATTAAATATGCTAGATAGCATAGGTGGATTTAGGGGGGGATTTAATACAAATATTGGTAAATGTTATATTTTACTATAAAAGTTAAAATATTTACATATTAATTACTTTTATATTAAAATGAAGGGTACATTTCGCAGAGTAATGGTCGTATGTAGATTTTAATCCCAAATATGAGAAGACCGTTTGCCTGTAAGACCCTGGTGCCCCCCCAGAAAAAATTCCTGGATCCGCCCTTTCTACATAGCCATCAGAAGTAAGAATAATTAACAAAATTAACAGCCAAATAGAATGCTCATAGATAACACATTTCAAAGTATATCTCAAGGTGAAAGAACGTAAAAAAATATCAAATACATGCGAATAGTATGTAAAAATATATACTTTGACCGTAAAACGATTTTTTATTGCCACTTTATATCTCCTGGGTCATAAATAGTTTATATATCTCAAGTTATATTTCAACTTCATCTCAATTCTCCAGACATCACTGTTATCACTCAAGAAAATGCTCCAGCAGGGATGCATATATCATATAGCATGCATTGCAGTAGACGAGTAGTAGTAGTAATAGCATAGACAGTATGCTTATAGCATATAGAGTTATTTCAGATTGTCAGTAACCTTCAATTTACTAATATATGACAGTGTAGTACATGGATTTCAATTCATTCAGTTCTGAGATTTTTGCACTAACAATCCATTTTGTAAACCGTGAGAAATATAGTATGATTGGATTTTTTTTTCTACAGACAGCGGCCACAGTTACATAATGGGCCTGTTGGAAGAAGGTAATTGGGACGTTTGATCCTAATCCTTTTGGTTTCTCTATAAAGAACTATGCTGTCCGATGCTGTGTTCCATTTATCTGGTGATAAAATCAAATCTCTTCTCAGGAATTTTAGCAGCGGGGGGGATTTTGGGGGAGCCCCCCCCAGAGCTAAGAGAAATTTTTAAGTTTAATCCATTTTACTTAATTGGATCGACATTACCAATAGAATAGTGTAAAGATTAATAAAATATCCCTTATAAAGCCGTAAAACTCACCATTTTTTAACAATTTATCTTAAAATTCCGTAATTTATTAATCTCGCACCTACCGCTTATCCTGGTGGGTATTCCATGCCCCCACACACGCCGGTATTAGTTGCACCTAATCCCCCCCCCCCCCAGCCTTAATTCCCAGCTACGCCCCTGCGTACATCCACATAAGATATGATCGATAGAAATAGCATTTACTAATTATTTTCTCATGTGTATTTTTTTAATACTACCTGTATGAAAATACAGTCAAATGTTAATGAGGGTCCTCATCTTGTTGAATCGCTGTGGTTTGAGGATCCGCGTTCAAATCGGCGGGAAACCTGCACCTTCATCAGTCATTTGTTTCACTGCAATGCCGCCGCGCCGGGCGTTATGCACCCATAAGCAGTGCCCTACAGTAATGGCCATCAAAAATTGATCAGAGCGGTCAGCTTCAAAACTGGAATTTATGATCCGATGGCATTTTTTGAATAATTAGGATCAACAGGGAAATGATCCGTTCTGACGTAGTCTTCCATATATTCAGAAATTGCTCTAAGTTAAAGTCATGAACATACATATGTATGTTCATGGTTAAAGTAGTGATGAAAAAATCGATGTCCATTAAAATAAAAAATCGAGTTTAAAATGCCAAATATCGAGGAAATCGAGATCAAGTCTTGATCTTCGAGTTTCGATCAAAACTCGAGTTTTCGACTTCGATCTTACCGTTTTGTTTGATCTCAACAGCATCACTATTGGTGTATGGTAACGCCATCCGTCCTAAGTAAAAGACTTTTTTCGAAGGCCGGTAAAATTGGAAATTACTCAAGGGATCATCAATATAGCATTGAAATCCGTTGTTTGTCTAAAAACCGAATTGTTCCAATCGGCGATCCCAAAACTTTAATGTGCACGCATTTTTAAATATTTACTACAGTAATTCACGCATATATTCTAATTAGATTTTTTTGGATTCTTTTCAACGCTCAAATGTGTATCTTGAATGTTTTTCAAATGTAGTATAATAACCATGTTTTTGTACAAATAGTATTTATAAAAAAAGAACCGTAGATTTTTTTCGATTTATCAATCTTTCGATTCAAATTTAGACTTTTGTTGAAAACTCGCGAGCTTTTCATCGCGATTAAAAATTGATTACTCGAAAAATCGATTTTGGCTGACATTTTCCAAGGGGAATTCCATAGATCTTTTATGTAGTTATGAAAGATCTATGGGGAATTCATAAAGGATGCCCAATTCCATCCCGTAGAAGCCTAATTTCTGCTGCAACATTGGTCGCATTTTAATCGCTTTTCAAAAATTTCCGCGGCGCGGTGATGATCGAGTGCAATGCGATCCATTTTTTCCAATATTTTGCAGTACCGTAAACAGGGACAACTTTGCCAGGTTTTGAAAAATGTTATCTTTAGTGCCCTAGTAACAGTGGCGTAGCCAGAAATTTCGTTCGGGGGGGGGGGGGGGGTCCAAAACCAGGGGGAATATTTTTGAAAAAACCGGGCACTAAGTAATGGATTTTTAACTAATTTTAACACTTTTCATAATCGAAAAAAACTTAATTTGTTAAGTAAAAATGTAAATTCCTGATTTTTCAATATTTTGTTTTCTTCAACGGACTGGCTACGCCACTGCCTAATAAGTTCCCTAATTATCCAAGAAAGGGCCTATGTTTTCATGACACAGAAAAGATATTGAGTGATAGCCTTTCAACACACTTGTGGTCTTGCGGGCTTTTTGCAGGTCTTTATTAGTGTTTTGGTTTCATCGTGCCAAACTGAATATTTTGGTTGGCTATTTAAGTGTCTTGCCCTGCCCATTATCTCTGCCGTAAGTAAAAACTTCTGGTATCGTTCAATATAGCATATAACTCACTTTCAGAATCGCTTTAAATGGTAAAATGTATGTTGTACTTAAATTTAATAATGTAACTTGGCAATGTTGCACCAGGAAGATTGGTGGAAATGGGACTTTAACAACTGGCAATATTGTTATTTTTCAAATTCTAGTGCACTTTTTCCTAAGGGTGCATGTTTCATATTTGTTTTACAGACCTTTCAGATGCCAAGGTGCTTTAATACCAAGTTGGGAGGCCGCAGGTATCGAAGTTATGATGACACTACACTGCAACTTTCTGTCACTGCAGTGATTAATAATGAAATGAGCAGTGGAAAAGCAGCCCTGAAATATAATATTCCACATAGGACAATTAACAGTAAGGTGAAGTGTTGCCATTCAAAGAATCCAGGGCACCAGACGGCATTGAGCAAAGATAAGGAAGAAGAGATCCTCGAACATGTGCTTGTTTATGCAGACCGGGGAATGCATTTTAATGCCATTGATTGATGATTGATTCGTTTTGTGTTCTTACACCATCATCCAATCATTTATGACCACCCTTTGATGTTTCAGTCTTTGCTCCTTGTAAAAAATAAATGGAGAGCCATACTGACAGACCATAAATTGTGGAACTTCACTAGTTATAAAACTCTCGAAATTAGAGCATTTTCATCACATTTGGCAAAAATTCTCAGTGCTTTGCATGAAGGAGGTAAAATGAACTCAAACATCACATCAGGGTTCGAAAAATGTGACACCATGCCACACAATCCCAAAGAAGTTTAGTCTTGCATTCCAGATGCATAGAAAACTGATCGTAATGACACTCCTGCAAGAGTAAGTGCTTTGAATTGCTTTAAATTTTTGAATTATCTTCAAGCCTGTCGTCGTAAACCAAACAAAAGTTAGCCCTAGAGAAGAAGATGGAAAATGAATGAAGCCCCAGGAGAAACCATCGAAAAAATCACACTCGATCACTTCCAAGCACGGAATCATATTGGAGGAACTTGTAAATAGAAGAAAAATTGGGGGAATAACCATGGTATATTATGTTCAGTGTTTTGAGTATCTGTGTGTATACCATTCTATATTTAAGAGTTTTCTAAGTCAAAATTATTTACTCCATTGTTTTATTGAGGTTTCCGCTGGATATAACTCCGTTGGCAAAGGTGCCCCAGTTCCAGAGAATCTTTCAATTTTTTAACGTATAAACTTAAGTTGTAATTTTTTCACACATTTTGAAAGTAGAGACCAAGAGTAATGGCTGATAATGGTTTTAAATCATTGTCGTACATGAACTTAAAAGACTGCAGTTGAAAAAGAAAAAAAAGTGGCAAAGTTGTCCCGGTTTACGGTATGCATCTGCTCCTAAAAGCTCTGATACCAATGATTCTCGCTGCGAAAGCCTACCTTCCATTGCAAACTGACGACTCTCCCTTAACTTCCCCAATATGTGAAATTCCTTTCACATATCAGCCATATATGATAACAATTAGTACCAGTGACATTAACACTGGCTATAGGTGGATTTAGGGGGGGGAGGGATGTCGATACGTACTTCCCCCACACGTTTACAAAATAGGCAAGATTTATACATAATACCATTATCATTACGTTTGTTTAGTGTATAACAGAGCCTCAATCATTTAATATCACATTAATAACTTTCATATTAAAATAAAGAATATTTTGTACAGTATTTTGTATTTTGTGTTTAATCTCAAATATGTTTGCCAGTCAGTCCATTGTAACCCCCTCTTCTCCCACCCCCCAAGAAAAAAATACTGTATCCACCGTTGATGCTGGTATTTATAGCCCTGAGTGTTGTGTTTAGTACAAGAATTCTGTGGTATTGCAGGTTTCCATGAACACACTCACGAATGATTAAACTATGACTAATGCACGAATTAAATAAAAAGGAACAAAATAGCAATAACGACATTTATGTTCCGTCAAGCAGATTTTACATCAAAAATGTTTCACATATGCAGACTTTTTTCTACCAAAAGCTTTCCATGAAAACTGAGGTCTTTATGGCATTACACACACAGAGAGTATTACACTTTGTGGGATTGACAAAGAGTTTCAAATCAGCTAACATTCACATAAAAATTAATACTGAAATTGTACACTTTCACAGAAGACCAAAAAAGTAAATAAAAAAATGAACTGCAATATTCGATGAATGAAGTTGCAAACAAAATTTAATGCACATATTTTAGTCAGCAATCATGATTATTTTAAAATGTCATCCAATCTACTTTCTCCTCATGTAATGCCGCCGGGTGAAATGTAACTATGAAATTCATGCACCAAGTCATGAATGAACTGCTTTAATCACCCAAAACTTTTGCTGAATATCCATCTTACTTATTACACAGTAGTTTCATTTGTATGCCAACAAGCTTTGAGATTATTAGTTTTAAAATCAACAGATAATAAAATAATCATATTTTGATTTTTTTCTAAAATTGACATAGAACATTTCTACAAATTTTTACAATTTACCTGCATCCCATTGTTCAAAGTTCTTTTTTTTTACCAGCTAAAATATCAAAATTATTTACTTATGTTTAGACAATCCACAAAAAGCCTCCAAAGATACCATTCTCTTGGATTTTAATACAGTTTTAAATTTTTAGATCACTAATATCATTCCAAATGTTCTCTCTAGAATGGATATGAGAATTTAAGACATCAGTTTTACTCAAGCTACAGAGTTCAAAACAAAATTTTAAGAACACACGTACAAAGATATTGTACAAATGGCAGTCAACAACCTCCAAACTCCATAAATATTTCACAATTAAAACATGATTCATTTGTTGATGAAAGAGAATTACCCATATTTGATACAACCAACCCTTGTACTCACATTAAAAAATAATTTTCTAAAGCATTAAAATCAACTTGACAATGGCTAATTAATAAATATGACAAAAGACAATAGATACTCCAAAGTTTAGAGCATGACACAATAATATCAAAACCAAAGAAGATTGAACTGTTTCCCACAACCTTAATCTGTAAATGACAGTTGACAAATGAGAATAGACAGCAAGAAAGGATGCTCAAGGGACAGCAGTCATACCAATCCCAAGTGCCGTGAGAAGAAATGATAGAACGTACAAAAAAACAGGCAGCTATTGTCCCAACTAAGATCTCACCATTTTAACATGTTAAAGAAAAGAATAAATTAAGTGAAATGCTATGAGTAAGCAGTCTTGCAAATGTGCATATTCATAGGAATTAATTATTAACTGTCACTAAAGGTAGTGGCATCACTCTGCAGATATATGGAGAGTAGAAGTTAATGGTCATGTGATTAATCCCGCTGTGGGATCGCAAAGAGTATTTGCTCATTTAAAATGAATGAGTTTATGAGCATTATCACGTTATCTGACCACTTCTAACATGACTGCAAGGGCAAACCCGTATTTCATGCTGATAGAGCATAGTGTTGAGCAAGGCTCCCAATATATTAGACTTTGACAAAAACAAAAGACAAAAATTTGGACATTGCTTAAAATTGATTAACTCCTTTTGATAATGCGAATAAATTATCATATAAAAAATGAAAACCTGCTTCTCTTGGAAAGTTGAAAACTATCATACAAACAGACCAAGTGATATATTATGTCTTAGATTATAGCTAATTGGAAGAATTCATTTTTCACGATGCATGGTTAACACAAGGTGTTAACCAACTTGCTTAGCCATTAGCACTCTTTCTCTAAAATAATTTAAAGACTTTCAACAGAGTAACACATCTGAAATAGCACACACACATTAACAACTCACAAATCTAACACACATTCACATTTCAATCAAATGAAACTAAGTTAATATTTTACATCAAAGTTGTCTACTAATAAGGTAATATCACATATCTTGTTCAACAACAATAAAACCACATGAAGTTGTGCCTTTCAAACATATAATGCACTGATAAATTTAATCCAAATAATTATAATAATAATAATATTAAAAACTCATTCAAAGATACATACTCTCAACATGCACACTTTAAAACAAACACTCCAACACTCATTTGGAAATAATGCACAATTATTCAAAGAGCTTTCACTTTTGAAAGATGTTTTCCCCAACTTTACAACAACTCAAAATGGAAGTTGAAAGTAAATGAAACAACAACTTTGACTGAAATAGTATGTTGAGTGGAATGGTATTGCCTGATCATGTTACATGGGTATGAAAGTTTACAGGAACAATGACAAAGTTTACTTTTATCCTTTATTGAAGAGCTAAATATAGGAAAATGGAATATTTACGCAGTCACTACGAACAGTAATGTATTCCATATGAAAAAAAGCTGGCATAGTGTTGTTTCTTAACTATCATTACGTCTAAGGATCACATCAGGCTCATTTACACCTGATACTTATATGCCTCACCTAAACAATACAAAAACCACAAACTGCCTGCAATGTGAAGGCCTGCCAACAAGAAATTGAGCAATATATAAAAACAGTTTGTACTGATGTAAGTCCAGTGATAAAAAAGGGTCTGTCATATGTGACAAATACATCATCACAATTTGTAAGTCTAGAATGCTTTTCATATTGACAGAGTGATATACTTTATAAAATGAGGGGTATATGTACGCATTTCCTAAAAAAAATCATACGAAAAGCTGCTCTAAATTTAGAACAGGAATTGTATGTAAATCCACATGCCAATCAAATAATGCAAAATTAAATGTGATGCAGAAAAGCATAAACCATAATCCAAATTGAGCTAACTTCCACGAAGCACATAAGTAAGGTAATCTTAATCAATAAAGTCCATGTCTTTGGCAGCATTCATAAATTATGAACATATTTCACATCTACATTTTATTTAGGGCACAGTTCAATGCTCAAACAAATGATATTTTGGGACAAATGCATTCAGCTCAGAGATCGAAACAAAAAATGAGATAGCCTCATAAAGGGGACAATCCCTAAACTACCATGGGTTTCGAATTTTGTTTTTTTTGCAATTTTGCTTCATCAGAGAGTAATTTACATGTACTCCAAATCAATAACTTTCTCCTAAATTCAATCAATTCACCCAATTGTAGTTAAAATTCTTCTGAACAAAAATCTGTAAAAATCACTTAGGAGTATACCCCCTCGCAATGTTAAAGGGATTACCAAGACCATTTCTCATCAGATATTGATAAAATTAAAAAAAGTAATTACCAAAATAATGCTAAAGCTTCAACACCAACAAAATGAAGGAAGAACTGAACATAGTTCTACACCATGTTGGAAAAATTTTGAAAAGTATGTAATCAAAATGAGAGGATTGGATAGTAAAAAAATTGCTTTTTTCATAAATTACTGAACACCAACAACTTATACAATATCTTAGAGCAAGGGCATTTTAGTGAACTAAAACCATTAGGCTCTTTTCATTCTTAATCTGAACAGCTAAGATGCTACAATCATGTCAATAGCTCCAAGAAAAGGACACACATTTATGAAAATGATTCTACAAAGAGGTTACATTGATTTCTTTTAAGGTTTTGCTCAAAAAAGAACAATTCAAAATGTTTCCTAAATAATTATAAATGCCCAACTGTATGAGGACATGTGCGTGGTTGAGACAATGGAAGCAAAGTATACGGTCAACTCAAATGAAGAGGTAAACCACAAGGAGGCTTACATACAAACACGACAAACTGAAGCAAGACTAGACAGGCCCACTAAACAACATAAACAGACCTAAGGACTCCATTAGCAATCTTGATGAAAATAAAAAAACAGGAGAATCCTTCTTAAACCGATGGGTTATAAACAACGCCCTACCTCAGACCAAAAGCACGTCAATAATTTCTTTTTTTTTTAGGTACTGGCTATGACTGATGATGTATTTAGAATTTTTTCCAAGCCTTTAGAAATTTGGCACCTTGAAAGTTTCAAATGTGGAAAGACTTAACTGGGAACTAGTGGGGGATCGCACTTCTCTCCAATGTCGGGATCAAGGAATGTTGATGCGGAGGCTTGGAGTGAGTTGGGAGAAGGGAAATAAAAAATTTTTTTCACAAACTTTTCCAAAATAATTGGACGAATTTTGAAGACATTTTTTCCATTGGCAAGTTAAGGAGCCAAAGTTGCGATAAAGACTAGGTGTCCATGGTGAAGTGTCATTGTGGGGAAACAATGGAAAATAGTAAAATTTTCCAAGTCATCAGCTTTGTAATTCTGGCTCTTCATTCTTTTGCACTTGGCTCTGAGCTTCTTGCACCTGATCAGTTGATGCTTGACCATCCGCAGGCTTGGCTTCAGCATGGTCCCCAGATGCAGTGCATTCCTGAGAAACACGACCCGTCATAGGGATAGGTTGCGTCCTCGAAGGTTGTTTCCTCTGAAACACACAATCATTACATCAAAGATGTGCAATGCAAAATAAGAATTTCTCCTTGTGGATAACTTTATAAACTCCTGAAAGAACCACAACAAACAATGAATAATAAAATTAACTGAGTCAGTTGTGTATACATCAACATTATCTTTTTAAAAACTGGCTCTTAGGCATCGTGACAGCCACCAGCATAGGTATTCCCAGAAAGAGATAGAAATATTAAATGTTGTATTAGATACAAATTGCCAAAACAAAAATGTGGGGATTTACTGTAAATTCTCCAGTTGAAAAATTCATAGGGACCGCAAAAAGGGGAACTACATTATGCAGGGGTTTGGTTTACAGAGGTAGATTTGAGGGGTGTGTTGCCAAAGGATGAGTAAGCAGTTCATATAGACTGAAGGGGAGAGTCAAAAATATTGCAGTAGACTCCTGCTGGAATAATTTTTTTAAGGGACTAGGAAATCTCACCAAGGTAACAAATAGAGTACATAATATATCCATTACATATACAGCCCCTTGGGTGCTAGACTGATTGACTCACAGGATGGTATGACCACTCGATCTCTTCCAGAAGAGTTGGAGTTGAAATTTTCATGGAGGTAAAAAATTCCTTAACCCCTTCTTTTCAAACCGTTACCCCAAAAAAATTCAAAATGGAGCAAATTACGGTATTTTCAGCACTCCTCTGGTTGACGGATTCTGTCACCTGGAGTACTAGGTGAAAAGCCTTCATTAATTATTCAAATAAGGGTAGAACTGGTGCTTTCTTCGATGCTGACATTGTAAGCCATGCTGGTGTCCCTGCTTCTAATAAGCTTCACAGCTTGTGGAAAAGCCCAATCAGATGTGTGAACACAAAGGTGTAGGTCAAAATAATGAGTAACTCGCAAGATAATGTAGAATTTGGAGGTAGATTAGCCTAAAATGATAAGGCAAAATAATTTTTAAGAAAAAAAATTCACTACGGAGATGTCATTTTCCTCCCCAGGGCACACTAAGCAATAAGGGAGTTCTGCAATTATTAAAGATTTTCGGAAAGATTTTTCAACATGCATAGTATGAGGGAAGGGCCTGGAACAGGAGCAATGACTACCCTATATGGAGGTTTCCAAAAAAGTTTGTCACATGAAAGTTCGTCATAAAGGAGCTTTACTGTACATATAACCACTTACATCTGTAACATCTACTACAGAAGCTGCACACATTTACCCTTTCATTAAAATTTTAAATCAAGGAACATTCCACATCTTTAGTACCATGACATGAGATGGTAACGGCATTTTATACATGGATGGAGCCCTATTGGATATTGAAATACAGAATTTGAAATAAAACATCATATATAAAAATAAAAATGAATAGAAATTTCAAATCCTGTATTCAACTAAAAATGAAAAGTTAATAACCCAGTGTCTAAAATTTTTTATGAGTATACCGTCTATTTGAATCACCTTGAGTTAACATTTACACATGCTACCATACAGTAGACTCTCGTTAATACAAACAAAGTTTATACAAAGTTCTTGTTATTACGAAGCAAATCAATGGTCCTGATGAAAAGGCCTATCCAATCTATGGTAAAAGAAACATTATTACGAAATTATGGACCTCAGTCCCGGTCCCGGCAGTAACAAAATGAACTTTATTACGAAGTTTCTCGAATAAGCAATGGCATTTAGGTGGATATACACCACACTAAGTTTTAATAACTGTGCCACGTTTAAGTTCTCCTCGTATAACGTGCCAAAGAGCGTCAATTATGGTTCTTTCTCCAGTATAAACATAACATCATATATGCAATAAGCTTCATTCCAGTGGAATCATGGTCACACACTCACAACCACTCATAAATTGGACGTAAAGTTAGTCCTCTTCCTACGCACACTCGATTTACGAACTTCCAGAGATACGAGCATTCAAAAATTTCTAATTTTGAATTTGGTGCCTTGCGATTTGGCCGATGGAACTTGCACTTTGGTAGAGGAACTTGCACTTTGGGCATAATCTGAACAAAGTATCATTGAATCCCGTGTGAAGTTAGGAACTGTTCGGCGTTTCGCCCTTTATTTCTTGCCGCTGAGAGCTATTTTTTCGGCTCCGGCTGCGTCGCACACCCAGCTAGATCAGTTTGTCACAATCGTGAGTTTGCACACAATTGTACCTAATTCAGTGTTGTATTATGCGGGATAGCCGCACTCCTCGATGCATTGAACACAGTCCGGCCAGCGATAGTTGTTCGATGACAGTGCAAAAGAAGGAGCAGAGAACCCTTTGCCAGCATGGTTTGCTCCCAATCACTGCCCCAAAATGCATCTCACACCCTCACCCAGTCATACATCGTTGTCACATGCATATGAAGCACCGAAACAAACCCTTCCTTTGAATCTCCAAATCAAGGGATTCTTCCTATGAGTCCTTCACACTCGTCGTCCCATCCGGCTCCTTTCTTCACAGAACCCCTTTGTTTACCAGTGACATGGGCATTTTGCTTTCTTACCTGGCAACCTTGCAACCTACCACGAGCTATACCCTTCTGCCTGTCATTGGACAACTCTCGGTGCCCGGACTGTAGTCTTATCAACTTAAGAACAAGGTCTCGGAACGCATCTGGTTTGTATATTGAGGACTTACCGTATTCGGGAAGATATCAGCCCGCATTGCGTCACGCCGCAATCTTCTATTGAGAAACCAAAACAAATTTTCTTACTTTCATATATATTCGCATGTAATTTTATCACGTACATTATGCACTGTTTTTTTCGACGATTCCTAAAAGAAATGTTCATACGAACTTCGTTATTATGAACCTCCATTTTTTTGGTCCCGTGAACTTCGTAATAATGAGAGTCTACTGTAATTACTATGTGAAACATGTATACATGCAATAACTAGACCTACCTTTCTCCTGAATGGAAAACATCCTTTAGTCTCCGGCTCAGGTAATGCATCCAGTTGAAGATCGGGTGATGGAGTGTTCCCAGGGCCAAACACATTCAATTCCTTGTAGCACTCTGTCTCGATCATCTTCATTAGGAGGAGAATACAGAATTATTAGGACAATTCTGGAACTTTTGCTCCACTATAAAATAACTGCATCCACGGTATAAAAACACAATTTGGTCTAACGTAAACCATTGCTCATATGTGATGCATAATTAATTAAATTCCAAGCAATACTTTCACAGTTAATTGACTCAGTTGCTCAAAACTTCATCCAAAAATGTCACAGTTGGAAGTGATAACAATATCATCAAAATATAAAAATTTAACATAATTCTATCCATTGACAATTCTTAATCCATGGTAATGTTTGCTATAAAAACAACAACTATTCAATTACTCCTACCCTTGAGGCATCCATTATGAATAAAAAGACAAGAAGATACTTGATTAAATCATGCGAAATCATATTGATTTTGCAAAAGAGGAATTGGCAGTTAACAACAACATAATAGAGATTCCAATTTGATTTACAATGAAGAGCCATTAGCTACGACCCAATTTTCACCAAACCACCAAATTTCAAATCCAAAGAAAAAATAGCGTGGAAAGCTTGCAACATGAAAATTATGCAGAAGCATTCAGCAAAATCATCGAGTAAAAAGCATAATAATAAAAAAAAACAAAATAATGGAAAATTGCTCATCAAGTAGCATGCAATTTTTCCATTGGCACCCCCTAATGCATCAGAATCATTAGTCTCGTGAACAAAATTTAAGGACATTAATGAGCTAAGAAACCATTGAAAAAATAAATATGCATGCAGGTGAAAGTAAATCCAATTCTCAAAATATTTAAACAGAAAGCCACACATTTCAGCTGAATGCATTAGGAGGATATTAATCGAAAAGAATGAAAGGAAGGACCACAGCTTCATGCAAATATTAAGATTAAAACACCATGCCAATTATCATTCATTCATTAATGCCCATCACTCAATGTCAACATTTACAACTAAAACAGCTGAGGTGCCATAACGTAAACTGAGTGGACCACGCATCCCACTGCCTCAGTGTAGGCAGCTATGTACATATATCAAAAAATATTTCTACCTACAAATATTCTTTTTAAAACGAAAACTTGCATTTCTTTCAGCAGAAGAAAGATTGTTGTACACATTCAACAGGATATTATAAGACTAAGAGAATTATATCTCCATAAATTTCATAAATAGAATACAGGTGATGAATTTTTAACATCAACATGTTGAAATGGCACAACATACCAATGCTATTGTGTATCGAAACTATTATCATTTAATTATTTTTTTAAAGATGAAAATTGTGTTTCATTCGACAGTGCATTGTTGTAATATGAGTGAATATTGCCTGAACCAATAAAACCCACTGAATAAGTATACTTTTTCTGTGAATTGAAAGATTTTCAATTTTTTAATATGAAAAACATAATATAAAAGGACAGAAAAATAATTAATGATGCCTATCAAATGCCTGAAGCTACAAATGCCTGCATTCTACATTAAGGCCTGAGGCAAGTTGAATTTTATCCATAAGGCCTTAGTTTGAGCACCACTGATGAGACTCACTACTAAAACAAATTACATTACATTACCAACCCACACATAATTCATCTCATAATATTCTTAACAGACTGAATAGAGAAATTATAGCAATAATGTACAGGTGAATGTTTTCATGAGGATATAAAATGTATATAACATGCTGCTACAAATAAGAATCAAGCTCCAAAACTATAACTGACTGAGGAAATTTTGAATTACAACCAACCACTTTGAAAAATGAGCTTAAAAGGACCATACAAGCAGAAAAATAATCAAAATATGTATGTAATACTTTTTTTTTGAGCTACAAAAAATATATTACACGTTGAATTAGTTTTCCACAAACCACACATCTTCAGAGCTCATTCAATAAACAGGTACATGAGTTTCACTGCTCAAATTACCCTATGCAAGCAGGGACTACGTTTCCCCTCCCAAGTAAATTCACATTATCTTTATTGTTAAAAAAATATGTCAACAGAGACTAATACAGCGTAAAAAATTGAATGCAGCGGTGGGAACCAAACATTAAACTCAAACCTGAGCAGTTCTTAAGACTCAAAAAAGCTACCACAAAACGTACTTGGGAATAATGACAAAAACTTATGAAAGACAGAAGGAATATAGAGAAATGAGAGGACTTAATGCATTGCAGAATGTCAAGAAATATACACCATAGTAGAATGACCACGAAAGTAGGTACTTTAAAAAATTGTACAGTTCAAGTATTTTGTTTGAAAAAATGGTAATGCTATAAAATAATGACAGGAGAGACTCTGCCTAATATCACTGAATTCCATGTTAATTTTAACCCAGAAATTCCAATGATTGAAAACTAATGCTGATCACCAAGTGGCACAATATGGGCCATGAATAGAAAAAAATGAAAGGATTCCACAATAAACAGTTCAGGCACCTAAGAAACCAGCTAACACAAACATCATTCACAACAGTTTTGCGAAAAGGAAAGGTACAGAATAACACATGCATCTTGATATTAATTCCGAAAGCAGCTCAATGCACTAATTCTGCATCTAGCTACAGAGCTGCTTCATTACATCAAAGTGCTAAGATAGCATTAACTCAAAATGGAAAATTTGTCATTTAACAGCATTTCTGGATGCCAGCAATGCTGTTAACAAAAACATGCCCAGCCCAAACCTGATCAAGTACAGCAAGTTGTGAAACAGTAACCCTTGCGTTATTTTGAAGGCCAAAGTAGGATTTTTTCATCAACACCAAGTGGATAAGGTGGTTTTACAAAATGAAATACATGCTGGTGAAATATTCAATAAAAATAAATTCAAGTTTATCAACAGTATCAATGAAAATAATCCTATCCTGGCAGTCAACAATGGAAATAGTAGGGTTAAAAGAGTTTTAGTCCAGATTCACAAGTTGGCTTCAGGAGGCAAATTTATCTCTCAGGAAAACTGCCCAGAAAATACCTGCAATGTCTTAACCATACTTAAAAATTTGGATTTTAAAAACTTCTTATGTGATGAAAAAATACCGTATTCACGCATCAATCAATCTTATTTATCAATGGAATGAATATTAAGATGCATGCTATGAAATTTTTTGACCCAAGTTCCACAATAATTCAACAACTGACTCCATACACTTGTTTCTTCAAAGCAAACTCATAAATAAACATGCCAAAATAAGCTTCAGCCCAGCTGAACCATCACCAAATGGAAAACAATCCAAACAACATCGATAAAGACAAAATGATTTAGCATATCCACCAGCAAACATCTCTCTTGTACCTCATTCTGCCAAGGAATTGATACCGATCCTGTATTGAACTTGCTATAGAAGGTGTCATCGGTAGCATCTAGATTGACCCCTTTCACGGTGGAAAACTGCTCTATATCAAGGACGTCCTTGGCATACACTGCATGAGGCTGAAAGAAGGCAACACGAGTGTAGGATGGGACCAATTTGACAAGCAAAAAGCCAAATAGGACAACGCTCAACTTTACATAGGACATGTGACAGCAGCATAGAGAGAGAAATCTTCAATTCCCAAACACTCTTCAGAAGCTGGGGGTTTCTGCCTAACATATACAGATTCTGGAACCAAAAAAAAAAGATCAGCCACTAATACATATGTACTTATCCCTCACTGCTCTCTCTGAAAATGATTAGGTTAACTCCTGCTGGTACACATTTTCCACCTTCTGGTTCTCCCAAAGATGACATCATTAACATAAGCTTCAAAGCTAAAGCATGCACGCAGTTTTTTTCCTTCTCTGACGGTGGGTCAGATTATACTAACTGCTATAGTGAAGATATGTACATGCTGGATTTTTTTTGCTGCTGAAGACAATGATGAACACAAAGCCTGACCAAAGCATTACAAGACCAAGTAAATCCTACAGCTGACCATACTTAAAAAACTATGATGTTAAAAACAAATGCCAGGATGAAAACCAAGTCGAACCCTGTAGAGTTTTAAGCTTGCAATACTGAAAATAGCCTCGAAATGGTTTACCCCGGTACCAATAGACTCCTGCTCCTGCAGCCAAAGTTGTCAAAGCATTACAGATGAAGGAATTTATACTTCACCACTGTCTACTAAGCAATATTTTAAAGTGGAAGCTGGTGAAATTTACAGAGATTATTCACATTTTTAGTGCCTCTTTAAGTGATTACCAAATAAACACCCACTGATAATGAGATATACCTTCAATATTCCTACATTTCCCCCCACATTGCCACCAAAGAAGGGTATGATTTTGGGTATGAGTACTCCACACTGTCATCAGTTTAATGATATAAGTGGCTTTCCACTGGCTCCATATTACAGACTCGACGAAATAAACAAAGGAGGAATCATTGTGATTGCTTCCATGATTGATTATTATTAACATACTCAAATAAAGTTTTGGAGAATTCAATTTCACCCTCACATTTCACAGTAATATATATATTTATGAATTGAGCACTCAATCATATAGTGGTGCATGGAAACTTCTACCCGTGCTTAAAGATAATTATGGGTTACTTTCTAAGGCTTTAAAGGGATCTCCACTCCCTAAATTAACTTTTATGGGGGTTAGTAAACATTTACAGTATTTTAATCTCTTTCTCTCAAGATAGTAATGAGAATTTGACGAAATTCTCTACAATAAGATAATACTACCTTCAACCCTAACGCATTAACTTAAATCAATAAATTATTATTGCTAGTAAATAACTAGGTGAAAGACTATTAGCCACAGTCATTGATTTATCTGTCACCATTATGATATCGACTTCACATACTATGTACTCTCACGGTTTCATTTGATGTACATAGCATCCATTATTACATGACTGTGCTCAGTTATGAGTGCAGGCAAGACATCAGCTAAGCAGAATAAGTCAATGGTGATCTGTGGAAGATGAGACATTGTCTTAACTTCATATCCTAAAGCTCCAAGAAAGTATGAAGAAAGGACACAGATGAAATAGAAGGCAGATGTACGAGTTACAGGCAGGTGGTATGATAAGATACAGGTATTTCAAAGGCTTTCAACAAATAGTTTGATGAGATGCGGGAACTAGAGCCACAAGATATGATAAAATAATTTATAGTAATGTTATCCAGGAAGCAAGCAACAAACTTGAAAGGAATTAAAAGCTTGAGCACCCAAAGTGTTAAAATAAAGAGAAAACCGATGTGTCAATTATGGATCTTCAAACACTAGCCAATGGCAGCTCGCAGAAGACAGATGTAAATTAACATCAATAACAGTAAGCACATTTAGAAAATATAGAGACAAACTCTTCTTTCTCCCACAGTCAACATGAGAAAAAAAAAACAATTTTTTTTACACCATGCCAATAGCAAACTGAAACAGAGTGAAGTTAGTAGAGAGGCACTACGTTAAATATGCAGAGAAAATAGAGTAGTTACTGAAAAAGGTACAGTATTGGAAACTTTCGATCTAAGTGCTTACACTAAAGGTAACAAAAAAAAATAGCAAAAAATGAAGGAGCTTGAAAAATTAAAAACTTGAAGATACATCACAAGGCAAGAAACACAGAACCATGGATTACAGAGCGTGCCCGCAGTAATTTTCTAAACTAAGCCATGAGAAATTACTCCTTCCTGAAGCTGCCAATAACATCGCTTTTTTGATGTGATTTCAATCAAATAAAATTCATGTGAGATGAAAAACAAGGGTACTGATGAGAGATACCCTACCTATCCAACATACATATTAATGTAGTCACAAGAGCAGACATGGATCCTTGATAAGAATAATGAATTGAATTCTTGGTACTCTAAGTGGCAAAAATTTCAAATAGTCTAGCATTTAACTAACACATAAGCTTTTATTTCATATATAAATATTGACATGAGAGGTGAAAAGTTCCATATTAATGAAGAGATAATGATGCACCTCTTTGGAAATAATCATGGCTCATAAGTAAAGAAATTACCCGACATGTAACATTCATTCAAATGCGATACACCTTCATTAACAATACCAATAAAAGATCTAAGCCTGACAGCGGTAATTAAAGTTGTATTCTTGAATAGACAAAACCGCTAGTAATAATTCATCATTGGTTTTTAAGCAACACTTTATGTGTTAAGCCACTTTTCTATTTTTGCTCCAGCAGCAAGGGCACACTGCATACCTCATTCTGCCATGTAATTGAAACAGCGCCTGTGGAGAACTTCTTGTAAAAGTTGCTATCTTCCTGATCTAAGTGGATTCCAGACACTATAGAGAAGAGCTCTATGTCATATATGTCCTTTGCATACACTGCCTGGGGCTAAATTTGTTACAAAAGAAAAAAATAATGGGAACAAACAGAAGAAGGCATTTAGTTTCAGGGCTGGTTATTCACTATGTATTATGGGTAAAGAAAACCTGAAATACAAATAAAGAAAATTGAGAAAGATGGATCAGTAACTTAAACGTCAAAGTTCAAAAGAATATCAACCACACCATATGGTTTTATCCCAAAGATACAAATTTATCCCAAGATAGGAAATTTATTTGACCCGTTTTCGGCGAGATAAAACCTTATTGATCATAAGCGGGCCTAGCTAGGTGCCATAATTAAGTTACAAATCGATACCTCCACTGCAAAAATGCTCAACAATCGCCCACCAAATCAAATCTGCTTATCTAGTAGCCCAACAATACTAATCCGCTCAGCTGGCAGTGTCTGGAGTATAACCGCTTATCTCCTATTCTCTAAGCTTGGAAGTGAGCGGTCATGCTCCGGACACTGCCAGCTGAGCGGATTCGTATTGTTGGGCTACTAGATGAGCGGATTTGATTCGGTTGGCGGTTGTTGAGCGTTTTTGCGGTGGAGGTATCAATATGTACTTCCGCAATACACACATTCACTGTTAAGAGGGAAGTATGATCTCAAACTTAAGATAACTTTAACTTAATAAAGGAAATTTAGAGACCAAAATTATAACTTATTCTACTGGTTTAATCATTTCAACAGTGTAAATTCAATCATGGCCACTATGCATTATGCTCTTCACAAGTGGAAAAATGAGAATTAACGCTTATTATGGATCCTGTTAAACAGTAAAGACTTATTATTACTTAAGGACCTATCAGTACGTGCTCTTTAGTTTTACATGATCGGGCTACAACGGTTGGAATTTCTAAATCAATTCCAATGCAAAATGTTGTTTAAATTGTCACACATTGCATCAAATGAAAATCTAGTGGTTGCAATAAGTATAATTATTCTGCCCACATAAAATACCATTGAAAAAGTAACAAGTAGTGGCAGCATTGCATAACCCATCTATGTGCACGCTTTTCAGGAAATTTTGCAAAGTTTTACAAAATGATTTTGAAAAATAATTTTGGACGTGCCTTTAAATAGTGGTAAGTCAGAAAACTTCAAGTAACAGAAAATAATATAAAACGTGAATTACACCTGGCACAATGCACTTAAATGCAGGAATGGTTATTTAATACAAATTGAGCAGATAGCCATTGCTTTCTCAAAATTTAGCCAAAAACAACTATCACAAAAGTTTTTTTACATCCAACAAGGTTAATGCTGAGCTCTACCCTCCCTGTCCAAACCAAACGACAGTAGGACACAGATTGAGTGCATATAGTGTTGAGAAACGATAAACTGGTGGCAAAAAACCAGCGATCAAATTAAAAACGAAACGCTTGAGTTGGTCAACAGTTATATTGCAGTTAAATTGAAAAATAATACCATACGTAACAAATGACAACAGTATTTGACACCAATTTAAGCTACCCATATTATGTAAAAATGGCTTTCAACAAGATGTCCAGAAACATATGTGATCTACATAAAAATAAATTATTTGCAACATCTGATTCAAACTAAACCTCTCCAGCTTAAAAAGTCAGGAGCTGCAACTCACTAGCAGGTCTACAAGCTTATTGATGAGTGGATAAAAAGGAACTTTTAACTGTGCGGCTCTAATTACAAGCCCAGAAAAATACTGTTGCTGTTAACTAATTGAAAAGGCATATTTAGGAAAGAAGAATCAACCAGTGAATATAAGATATATTTTAGAATAGGCTTGGGCTGATACCAACAGTGTCTAACACAGTAAGGGGTTTAAGTTTTCCCAAACAGTAAGGAAGTTATCATTTCACTAAATTAAAACTGCCTGAATTTTAATGGCTTCTCTCAGTTTACCTGTTATCCTGACAAATACAGATCACTATAGGTGGCCAATGGAGAGGCAATTTTTCCAGATTCACTTTTCACCTGGGGTGCCAAGAATTTCCTTACATCATGAAATTGCCGGACTTTTCAGCTTTTATAGAAGGGCCACTAATTACCGTATATGCCTGAATATAGTCCCCCCTTTTTTTCCAAAAATACCTGAGGTAAAAGTAAAGGGGGGAATATATTCAAAGGCATTTTTTTTAACTTTTCCCAATACTGAAGCCCCAAAATTAGAGAGGGGGGACTATATTCAGAGGGGGACTATATTCGGAGAAAAAAGGTAAATACGTATCAGAAGACAAGAAAACAGCTCTAAGACAGACGGAACTCATCAGAATAGAATGCGTCGATAAAATGGTACCCCAGATTTAGGGCATAGGTAGCCAGCTCAAATCATAGATAAAGCTGATACAAAAGAGGTCAGAGTTATTGTGAAAGAAAACAAGTCACTTTCACAAATGTCTGCGATAATGAAGCCTAAAATCTAAGGCAAAGATTGAGAAAAATGCATGAATATGAAAGAGTTGTATGCTAAACATACATTTATTTAAAAATATGCTTTGTAGCCCTTTCTACTGTAAGCAATGAATGATCTCATCAACCCAAGTATGACTTCAAGAAAAATTGAAAAAAGGGGGAAAAATTTGCTTTGAATCGTGAGGTCATGGTAAATACCCCATAACATGGAAGCTAAGAAACTGGTGAAAGAGGATAAATATGAAAAAGAAGAGACAAGAAATTTTGACTTTTTTTTCGATGATTCCTAAAAGAAACATTCATACGAACTTCATTATTACGAACCACTGATTTTCCGTTACGGTAAACTTCGTAATAATGAGAGTCTCCTGTATATATAAATGGGATGAATACAGCAGTAACAGGATGCATGAGAAGTACTTCTAATAGCTAGAATGGTAACAGTGAGGAATGAATCTGTCATGGAATAGTTGGGAATTGTGCATCAATAAGTGACAGTAATAGCCAATAGGAGCACATGACAACCACTGGTTTGGTTCATTTGAAAGACTGGATGATGGCAAAGGGAATAAGAGATTGGTGTATGGTTGGACTAAGAAAGAAAAAAGAAAAGGAAAATAGATATACTAAGAATGTTGTAAAAGAGGTGGAGGTTAGCCCCCTGGAAATAAAAACAATGGTCGAGCATTGAAATGAAGCAATATATGAATTTCAGTGAAGAGAAATACACAAATATATGAATTAGGATACATCAGAGGGAAAGAATAGATTGCAACAAATCAAACATTACACCCTTAAAGTAATATTATTTGAGTGAATGGAATGTCAGAATACGCTGATGAATGGACGTGAAAGATTATCATCCTATCATTAATAACTACATAATTTCATGGATTACATGGAATTTAATTGCATTCTTCTATACATTCTCCTGATTTTAAATTTAAACTATTAAGATATCATTCTGATCTGTAAGCGTACGAGACACAATATAAAATCCTGCTTATTACAGTGCAGTGAAAAGAAAGGTATGCAGTATCAGCCAGAGCCTTTTCAACATTAAAATGAGTCTAAAAAGGAAAGAAGAATAAGTTTCAACAGAATAATTTTCTTCAACAAACTAAAAAGTCTAAAAAACAGTTGACAAATATTAAATATCCTGCTTAAAAGGCTTCTGATAATGAGAAAATGCACTCCGGTGTTATTATGTATTATTTTTCTCAATCTAAAGCAACTACAGAAAAAGCAAAAGCTTACTTCAAAAAACTCTCAGGTGCCTTCTTACAACTTTACTTTATAATACAAAATAAAATCTCATCGACTGCTAACCTTACAATTGATGACAGCCAATGATCTGGGGTCACACAAAAAATGAACTTAGTTAGATCAGACCTTAAGTTGTGCTTAGCCTAAAACAGAAGAAAGTAAAACACTCCAGTAAGTCCTCTCTGTAGAGATAAAGGAGATTAATGCATGTTTTATCCTCTAAAAATGATCAACAAAAAATATATATTTGAATACCACTGTTCTCAATATATTCAATGCACAAAAAAATTTCAAATCTAAGTGCAAACAAAATATCAATATGAGCCATGCAAAAATTACCTAAGTCCTATTTTTTTTTAATTTCAATAAGTTAAGATGCTATGATCACATAAAAGATTTGTTTTTAGTCACAGACTGCAGAATTCCCATACATTACATTTACCAATACACTAAATAGCTGCTGAAGGCAATTATCAAAAGCACATCAGTTAGAAAGTGAGATTTTCATAGAGTAGTACATTCAATTACGATCGTGTAGACATAATCAGTAAGGATGAGTTTATGACATTCCTTCGTGAACAAAATACATACTTTCATTCAGAAGCATTGCAAAATAAAAAGTGAAATGTAAAAGAATTTATTACTAATGCAATAGAAAAATGAAATTTATTTTTAACTCACAGTCTGTTACACCTAAAAAAATAACGGAAACTTAAAAAAAGACAAAAGTCTGGAAATTGTCAAAAATACTATCTTCACTACACATACTTCGAGAAAATTATCATATCCTATACATAAATATGAATAACAAATTTTAACACTCATATGCCACACCAACAGGAAAAAATTTAAGTCAAGAACTTTGATGTCCAGAACATACTTTCAAAATGAAATATTAATGACAATTGCAAATTGACATTTTTTTTTCAAATTAACAAATATATGGGCAAGAGAAATTCAGGTTTAAAAATACTTGACGGCAGTTTCTAACCATTTCCCTCAAATATGAAATCCATTCTCACACATTTTAAAGTTGAATCATCACAAACATCAGATGTTATAAAAATTTAATCACAAAAAGAGCAATGATAAGCACTAGGAATTAAAATGCTTTTACATTAACTTCAAATTATAATTAGCATAATATATAATATAACACCAATTTAATTATACTTTGAAGAGAAGGGATGGGAAGGATGTCCACCACTATAGAAAATGGCCAAGGAAATGGTTTTAACTTTGAATCTCAGGTCACCATAATACTAAGTTTCAAGCCCAAGGAGCATATCATAAGCTTAAAGTTTGCACTGAAAATATGCAAAATTTTGAAGGCTGTAAAAATACGAGGCCATGACATCAACTGATGGTACAAAATATTAGAAGCCGCTACTAGGACATAAAAAAATGTAAGAATAAGAGGAAAATGTTTGGGCATAATAAATTTGAGAATCTCCTTGCCAATAAAAATATAGACGACATACCGTATATGTCTGAATATAGTCACTTTTTTTCTAAAAATGCCTGCGGTGAAAGTACAGGGGAGGACTATATTCAAACACATTTTTTTTACATTTCCCAAAACTGAAGCCTCAAAATTAGGACTCTTAGCAGTAAATTCCCACGATTTGGCGATATATCTAATTATGTGTGCTTTGCTTAGATTTTTGAACACTTGAAATAGCTCACATTTTATTATTCCTTATGTATTACTCAAGATTTCATTCTCACTTCAGTGAATGATCTTTGGTGAGAATCTCATTCGTTGTTTCCAGTAGCTTTTAACAAAGTGAGGTCTGCAGCAGTGATTTGTTTGTTCGATTACTACATACACTGGGTGACTTTGAGTTCTGTGCTCTTTGAACCCCACGGTGGGATTATGTTTTTTCAGCTGATACAGTGAGTCCTCGTTTAACGTCACTTACCCTTCCTGAAAAATGTGACGATAAACGAAATGACGTTAATTGAAGCATAATATCCCATAAGAAACAATGTAAAAAGTAAATATCGGCTCCTAGACCTCAGAATTCCTGCGCGAAAAAAATGTTAGCGTATCATATCTGGGGCTTTTTTTACGGTGGGAATGCTAAACTATCGCATAAATATGAGTTCCTGTCTTCATCGACAACAATAGCAGCAGTGACGTAAATCCTTCTCCATTTTTGTATCTTCCAGCATTTGCTTTTCGGCTTTGCTATGGTGGTCGCCTGGGCGAGCGTCGCCTTGGCATCATCATCGCTGAAACATTGTCGCAGTTACAGGAACCAAAATTATTGTGAACTCTGCAAAAAAAGTGACGACAAAAACTCAAGAGTTCTACACGGAAAAATGCCTTGAAATCACTTTTTAGGTCCCTGAAAACCATTATGTCAAGTAAAACCTTGCACACCTACGCAAGAATTCATTTAGCAGAAATTTTTGCTAAAACCGTAATCGCAATTAAGAATAAACACACCATTTTACACTTTGCTTAGACGGACTGTATTACCACCCACAAAACGAACAACCTGCAACGCCCTCAGCTTCGCCTTTTTTTTCGCGTGAAATTTAAAAGACTTGACGTTATCGCGAAGCGTAGGTGCGATAAATGAATGACGGTCTCAAAATTTTCGTGACATTATCGCGAAATGACGTTAAACGGGGTGACGTAGAACGAGGACTCACTGTATATGCATTCCAAATGCCGTACATGTACAACAGTAAACTTGGTACATTGGCAAGGATTAATGAAGTATGCTCTAGTTTTCTTCCTCTGATGCTCGTTTCTTTCTCTTCAGGGTCAAAGATTCCCTAAATGCTACCTCAAATTGATGATGGGATACAATCATAAAAAAGGAACAAGTCTGGGAAACATAGATCCTGATAAGAAACAAATAACATCAGAGGAAGAAAGGAAGAGGAGAATTAAATTCTAGCCAATTCACCAAGATACACCAATTTAAGGATGGATGGCGATGTTGGTGGAACTGTCTAACAGGAAACATAATCACAGAGACACTAACACTGCATGTTCTGCAACTTTTTAGACGTCTGACCCAGGTCTCGACACTACACTGCGTCATTCTCTAAAGTCCCCCACATTCCCCTAATGAGGCCATCAGTGAATGCAGGGAAGGTCAAATTGAAAATCTCAAGATGTGGCCTGAAAACCTGCAAAGACCTAATAGACACATGCAGAGAGCCCTGTCTCTCCACACAGGGGCCGCAAAAAGAAAACTAAAAAAATGTATATCATTGACATACAGACACTAAAAGAGACAAGTATATTGTAATAAAAATAAAATATAATCCTTTATTGGAAATATTAGCAATATAAATGAGAAAGAAATGAAATAAGCTAACTGCATACTTACATCAGGGACAAAAGGCGGATCCCACATTCCCACCTCCAATCTCTTCCAGTGCAGGCATTTGAAAAATTCATGTTGCTTCACCTCCCTTGCACCATATCTCCCACAATGACTCCCAAGTCTTACTTTAGGCGATTTTTTAAGAAGCTGTAAAACAGAACATCAGAACATCTGAGAAACCACGAAAAAAAAACAAAATTAACATCATTTTGGTGAAACTTTCAAAATACATCATTTACATTGTTACCCATACACGGGTTTAAAAAAATTCAGCTTTCCATGCTGAATTTATAGGAAATTTCTTTCAAGAATTTTTTTAACCTTTTCCCTACCAATGACAAAAATATGCAGCAGGACCTTTCTTGACCTGGGAGATGAAAGCCGCAAATTTTCGTCAGAGATTTTTCTACGCAAGTGATTGAATGCCGAAAATATGTTTTGATTGCTCTCCCCCTTTTTATGATGGTCATGGGTTAGCTAAGTCTTAGTTTTGGGATCAAACAAAGCAGGACTTATGCCGTACCCTCGAAATCCCAGAGCAATGTACCCGGACCCCTCATCTTATATTACCCCTCTTTGTGGTAAGGGACCGCGGTCATTCAATTGTTCATTCAGTCAGTTTTCGAGATAAATATTTCTTCCTTTATCAAAAAATATAAAATAAGAATTGAATTCTTTATCTTTTGAGCAGCGTTTACAATTTTTGAATGAAATTCTACGATAAATATTAACTTGTATCTCGATTTCATAGTAAACATCACCATGGAAATTGTTGTTGCATTAAATGCGTTAATATTGACGGTAGAACTTCGTTCGAAATTTGACAATTCTCAGAATAAAATGAGGAATAAAATTTGAAGTCTGCAATTTACGTGTAAGCAACAATTATCCATACAGCTAATTTATATAACGAAGCATGATTGACCGCGAACCAATGCCACTGGTAGGGTTATAAATCCCGAAAGGAGGGAGCCCAACTACAGTCCAGCCGGCGAGAGTTATCCGATGACAGTTCAAAAGGAGGGGGGGAGAACCCAGCGCCAGCACGGTTTGCAGCCAATCGCTGTCCCCCAAACGAACCTCACACCCTCGCCTAGTCATACAACGTTGTCACATGCATATGAAGCTCAAACAAAAAACAAGCCTGAGCCACGAAAACAAGCCCTTTCTTCGAATCGCCAAAACAAAGGATTCTGCCATTGGGTCCTTCAAGCTCATCGTCCTATCTGGTTCCTTTCTTAACACGTTGCGTACTGGGGTATTTAAATTCCTAGGAAAGCTGATTCTGGAAATATGTGCCTATTAGGGCATAATGCCTTTGGTTTAAACATGGTTAAAAAGCTAATGTGTAGAATATAACTTTACCCAATGAAACATTATGATGCATCAATTCATTATGAACAACGAACAACAACTGAAAACGTACAAACGAATACGTATTGTACGCTTTAAAATTGTTTAGGCTGACGCCCCTAAATTACGAGAATCTTCGTCATCTGTCTGGAACGTTCGGGAAAAAAAATGACAAGAATTCTCGCCATCCGTACGCAACGTTCAAGCCTTTTGTTTACATGTGAAGTGGGCGTTTCCCTTTCTTACCAGGCAACCTTGCCCCCTACTCCTTTTGCCTGTCATCGGACAACTCTTGGCGGCCGGACTGTACCCTTGGAATCAGAGATGATGCGAAGTTCCCACTAGGAAGAGTCTAAGAAGGTTGGAGCTGAGAGTGCGTGATTATCAGCAAGACCCTTCTTAACAAATGTCCCGTAAAAATTGCTCCGTATGAAGGGGACGGAAGAGTCCCTTGGAGCTCACTACAGCAGTCATGCTAAGACGAAAACTCCACTGTCCCGAAAGGTTTAAGGGCTCCTATGGCATTGCTTAGCTGTGCAGCAGAAGTTTTACATAAACAGCAGAATACAAATATTTTATTTTTAACAAAATCTTCTGCACGTTTGTTATAGATAGGGACAAGGTAACCTGGGGGGTAACCCTCCAGAAGTAGTGGGGGTCCGAACAAAATTACCATTCCGTCACGTGCAAATTAGATGCACAAGGGGGGAGTTCTAGATTTCCCTATCCCCTTTCTGGATCCGCAACTGCATCACATTAATTTTCAAGCAATAAGTAAATGAAAACTGTGACTGAAGTCCAAACATGATGCTTGAATAAAGACAAAGTAGAAAACTTCGAATATTATTTCTCATCGATAGGGATGCCTGAACAGTTAATCATAGGACACACCAATCATAATAATATTCTAAGCAAGTTTTTACATTGGTAAATGTGTCACACCTTCTATCTATCTTTGGTGAAATTTACATAAAAAAATAATATGTTAATAGGTTAAAAAAATCTAGGTTAAAAATAGTAAGGTAGGGAAGGATAACGAATGGAAAATACTAGGGGCAAGGGAGGGAAAGTAGGGGAGGATTGGGTGGGACTGGCTCAGGAAGTAACTACTGGTCAGTATAATGATGGATAATCAGACTCTAAGCAGAGGAAAAAAAAAAAAAAACAATTTAGGTTCAACGAATGACAGGTACTTATTCAATTACCATTTGACATAAGGATTTTGCTTCCTCAGTGAATTTATGTGAATACTTTTCTTGGTCTTCTTTCACTCGACGATCCACTTCCTCGCGTTTAACTTTCTCTTTCCTGGCACGAAAAGGGGCCTGCCCTTCAATCATTTCATATATTAGACATCCAAAGCTGAACCAGTCAGGGCTGAAAGTGTACTTTTCATTGTCAATAACTTCAGGTGCTGCAAGAAACAAGAGAGTGCAAATAAGAGCCAATTATAGAACAAAAGGATTGACAACCCCCAGCATTAAAAATATTTGCTGGCAACCACCACTCACAGTGAAGCACTATTTCTACTAGGTTTACTCTGAATGTACCCATTTTCCAGGACAACAGTTCTGCCAGTAACGCAGACAGCTTCTTCAGGTCAGTGAAGTAAAAATTGCCACTTGGCTGATTATGCTATTCATATACAGTAGAATCTTGATATAACAAATATCAAAGGAACCAAAAAGTAATGAGGTCAATATTGTGAAATTCACTATCACGAAGCTATAATTTTTTCAGATAATTTAAACAAACTTGTAGATTGCAATATGTATTTCAAAGGAAGCAATACAAGTTAATACCATTGAATGCATGATTACTTTATAAATGTTAACCTTGCATGAATACCTTGTAAATGTTAACCTAAAAAATGTTTAAATATTTGTTGTTCAAGATTCATACAATCTATTTATGTGCAAATGCTTTACTAAGTTGCTCACAATTTTGGTGTCTGACTTCTGTGAGCTCCAGTCTAATCTGATGGGGTGCCATACAGCCCATCGCACTAGCCTTGAGTCATCTTCTTATGCAAAGTTCCCACGGCACATACCAACTCTAATTGGATCTGGGACTAAAGAAGACATCAAGCTCACTGGCAAAATAATAATTCATTGTTTCCTGGAAATTCATTTGCTGCAGTTATGCTTAGTAATGCTACTAGAGAATTTGTTGGTCACAGAAACTTGATGTAAATTATGGCAAGACATATCTTATGCCGTTGTTATCAATGGCGCTAATTGGTCAATGGCAAAGTAACAGCAAAACTCGAGTTTTAATCATTATGAAGGACAAAACAAGGATTAAATAGTAAGTGTGCGACAGTAAACTATAAGAGGTTCACAACACAATTATGTGCAGACATAGTATCACGGCTTTCATCAATTGTCATTTTGGTGAAGCACAGGTGTAAATTTATGACCATCTTCCAGACACATCCCCTATACACAATCTGCTCTGTCCTCTTCGCCATTCTACGATGCATATGAATTCGGATTAGGGTCTGACTTTGTTCGTAATCGTGAAATTTTGTAATAACAAAGGGTCTCTGTACTTTTGAAAGCAAATTTCTTAGGGACTGCCAAAACTGTTACTTGCTGCAACACTTTGCTGTATCCATGTTTGTTATACAGCGGTTCTGCAGAATGTCATTTGAAGGGGTCATGTTTTCTTTGACTGGATGCTGATGAAATAATTTCTGCACAAAATGTATTACAATGCCTTGGCAATGAGATGACCATAATTTCAAATGACTTCCCCATTATTAATGGAAAATAGCATCTTTCTAGGGCTATTATATTCTTCAAATTTCATACTGTCTATGAAAGAAAACCTGAACCCAAGGAATGAGGTAAAAGTTTGTCAAAATATTGTATCTCCACTTAACTAACCTGAAGAAGTCATATGCAATTCCATTGAAATAGTTTCTCTAGAACATGAATGAATGCATACTAAAACCAAGAGAAAACCGTGCTTCACTTACATCATCACGCAGAAATCTGCCAAGGATCAGGGAAACCATCACTCACACTTTAAACGTGCATGTTTCATGATAGAGTAACTTTTTCCATGTAAATAAGAATGCTGAATTATTTTTGCCATTCATCTTGGGTTGGCTGAGTCAATTGTTACATTTTGCCAGACAAGATTTCAATATGTTCAAAGAAGAGATTAAGAGGGGACATGGCATAGTTCAAAAGCAATACCAACTTATTATTAAAAACCTAATAAACAGTAGTGAGCTTCCTCAGTGGATTCCATGATTGATTGGCCACAAGATTGTAAATACAATACGTAATACTCGGAAATGATTTATTAAAAGCACTTAAGTGACAATGATATCATGTATATGTAATACTGTAAAACTTCTTCAGCACATTTTTGAAGGGACCACAAAAAATGAACATGCTATCCAGGAAAACGTGCTAACCAGGGAAGTTAGTAATAGCAATTGGGGTACTTGCAATCCGTGGAAAAGTCGTCAGAATTACTATTACTGTCCGAAGTTCTTGTAGGATCGCCTTCCAGAACTGTTTTCACATTCAAAGTAAAGAAAATTAGCACTAAACTGCCAAAAAACTACCATGTGAATTAAAATCACAATGTTTTCATAGATTTCCCAGAAGATATTTAATAAAAGTGTCGTCATTCTCCTGTGATTTGTTGTGTATGTATTAAGAGGACAAGTAAGCTTCTTACTCACAGATTACTCATAGAAAAAGACGAAAACCCTGACCTATGTCAATAGGGTAGTTTCCTTCATCAAAGAAAATGAAAGGCATTGATTGCTATTCGTTACCCACCATTAGTGTATTCATAATACACAAATTATTTGGTTTTTGAAATACCGGTTTAGACGAATGGCAAGGGTCAAATTTTATCCTTATTTGAAAAAGGCCAGATTGGCACCCATGCGATTCCACTCCACGTGACGTCACAGGGACCTAGTTTCTATAGGAGAAGATATGAGTTATACATCGTCTGAGGTTACCAATGCATGCATGAGGCACAGAGCTCAGGGAAACATGTCTTAATAATCACCTATTAAAACTGGCTAAGTTCGGAAAGTTTTCTTCGTTTGATAAGGTATTAATAAACCTTTTTTAAGCCGAGCGCTACCAGCCAGCAAGGTACTCAGCTACCCGCTAGCATCCTGCGTCCTATCAGCGCTCAGAGCCTCGATCAAGGTCACCTCACAAGGCAGGAGGGGGAACCAGAAATGCGTCGCACGGACTTTTTCCCATCATTCCTACTTACCCGTCGCGTTTTCGCGAGCTTAAAATTTTTCACTTTTCATTTAATCGCGAAAAATAGGTATCGTCATTTAAAAATCTAAAAGCGTGAAATACGTACTCCAGGAGTAATAATCTTTCGATTTAGGCAATAAAAAAATAATGGGAAACCACCCTATTGGTTGTTCTAAAACATAATAAATATTGGGCAACATTTCCTTTACCATAAATCCCGGCAACCGCCGTATACAGTCTCGCAATGAACCAATATCGATGAATATATCGATTGATATATCGAGTGATCATGAGAAATCGCCTTACTAAGGAAGAAAACGTGCTAAGGAGGAACGCACTAACCAAGTTCCACAGTATGCAATTAACCAAGACAAAAAATATATCCTTAAAGACTAAAATTAGCAATATTAAAAAAGAGAGATTTAAATGCACTTTTCTCTGATTTACACACCCAAGTACTGATAAGGAATAAAAATAAATCTTACAAGTTAAAATTAAATGAGGAACATACCCATATAACCAACAGTTCCAACACGCCCTCGAACCATTTCCCCCTCCGGAATCTCAACAGCAAGACCAAGATCAGATATTCTCACGTGACCATGATCGTCTAAAAGAATGTTTTCTGGCTTGCAATCCCTATACACAATTCCCAGATTATGGAGGTTTTCCAAACCACAGAGGACCTGTAATGAATCAAAAAAAATTGTTCAATTGTCATATAATAATGAAAACCATAATAATCATAACTTATAACAATTTTTGAAAAAGAAACTAAAGAGAAAACTTAAAGTGAAAAAGGAATTACACTTTACACTACTGAGAGTAAACTGATTTATTTCTACCCTGAAAGCTCAGGTTCAACCCTCTTAGAGCTGACTTCTCCTCATATTACTATGTAGCAAGAAATTTGAAGGTGAAAACAAGAGAACAAAGGACCTCATGAAAAATAATTGAGCTGGGGTCTAAGATATCAGTTTAAAGTTACTAAATTACACATAAATTGAATTTTTTTATTATGATATACATTCTTTAAATCTTTGAAAGAATAAATACAATTGCAGTTATGTGATGAATTCAAATGATAGTGGCCTTGGACAAACAGTACATATTTAGAAAGACAACACATACACATTGACATTGCTGTGCACACAACACTAAAGTCATTGCAAGTGAAAAGACAATTTACGCAGGCCCGACATTTTCGACATGCAGGTCATGGAAAAGGCTACCTATTGTCAGGATTAAGATGGAATGGTTAACATAAATAGGCTATGAGAAGATCATCAAAGCTCAAAGAAACGCCTTGTAACAAGGACTCCAGTAAAAATGAAAACTCAGAAGTGTAGGTTACCGAACCATATGGTGTGGAAGCCACTGCAACAGCAGTCAGAACACGAAATAAGCATGACATCTCATAGCAAATTCGATGACACAAAGATAAGGCGATAAAAAGACCATAACTAGAGAAAAACTCTGCAACAAAATAAAGGAGTTTACAAAGTTCCACATTCCTGTTTAAAACCTAGTAAATAAGAAACTGGCAGATCATTGAAAGTATGCCTGAAAGAACACTGCAGAGCGAAAAAGAACAGCCAGTTTCACCTAATGGCTATCAGAGCTTGCTTGGATCTCGGAACGCAATTTATAGTTCGATGCGGTTCGAAATTTTCCTAGGATGATCAGTGAGGCAACAGATAGCTCAAACCAATTCTTAGATTTTATGCCAAGGAGATAAACCAACGATGAGTGGACACTGTGATTTATTGGGCAGGTGGTGCTTTATGAAATCTTTCACCCGAAGATACAGGTAGTAGTATATGTAGTACCAAAGCTCATCATCACTGGTTGTCAGTCTACTGGCAGATCTCAAACAACAAAGTTGTTTCCACCTTCTCCTGTCTAAGACCTCCTCTTTGGTTCCTCATATGTACCTTCTTCCTAACCTCTGGGAATCGAACCCGGATCTCCCGATTGCCGGTCAGGCGTGTAAACCAGCTCCACCACCAAGCCATTTTCTCAGAGCGAACTTCGGGATGGGTTTTGCCGAACAAGATGTTGACATCAAAAGTCCACACTGTGGCACATGTGGCGAGGGTCGTGCTTACTAGGCCACTGTCGGGGTGAAAAACCCTTATTTTGTCGCTGGTCTGCGACAATGAATTTCAAAGCACTGCAGAAACTAGTGACTTAGTATGCAGTCAGGTGCACGGGTGCAAAGTTAAATACACCAAAGGATGAAGTTCGCCATGAAAAAATATTTGACTTAGCCTTATGCCAGCCTTCTTATGTCAGTTATCTTCAGCCTTTTTCTTCCTCTTCTCTTTTATCCTTCCACTGTTCCCTCAACTGATGTATTTAAAATCCCCTTCCTTATTAAAATATGCACAATCCAATTCTCCTTTCCCTTAAGTACAGTTTTCAATAATTTTCTTTCCTCCCCAACTCTTTCCAGCACCTCCTTATTCCTCACTTTATCCACCCACTTCAAGTCTTTCCAGCCTTCTCCACACCCACATCTTAAAAGCATTGATCCTATCCCTATCTCTTCTTTCCAAGATCCATGTTTTGCATTCATATAACACAACACTCCACACACAGAATTTCACCATTCTCTTCCTCAGCTCAAGGTTCATGCTGCTGCATAACACCTTTCTCTTCTTATAAAATGCTACCTTTCCCAGAGCTATTCTTGACTTTATCTTTACTACAGTCTTCAGTCAGCACGCTTCCTAAATATCTATTGTCATAAAAATATATATGGGAGTCAACCTCAAAAATGAAGGTTGCCAGCAAGCCCTGATGAAGTCTTTGTTTCTTTAGTTGTCCTTAATTACTTCATAAATTTCAGTCTACCTTCCAATATAACTAGATTGTGGCAACTGATGATTTTTCCAGGGGTGTAAGCTTCCTTCACAGGCCTAAACATTCATCAAATAGCAAATTTCATGTAAATTTTTTCTTCCCTCTCTCTTCTCACCACTTGCATGTAATAAGAATTAAAAGTCTAATAGAATTTTGTTATATACCACACCGATACAACTTTAACGAGAAAATAGGGATTTCAAAAACATGTTTCCATTCCACAGTTTGGAATACCTAGATAAATCTACTTCTTTGGGTTGTCCGAATTACTTTGAGGAGTATCTTGCTTATAGACTAAAAAATCTTTCTACAAACCATTGCTCTAACAACTACATATGTACTTTCTATGATAACTCATTAATCATGCTATGCATTTCCATTGCCATGTGCTTCCATTGTATTGGTTTTTTTCTTTCTTTCGGCATAACCAAAGCTTCTTCTAGTTGCCATGACATTTCTTCCATTTCTTCTTCCAAATAGTTACATATCACCATGTATAACCAGAGCATTATAATGTCTGAAGATTCCTCTAATTTGTATCTTCATTGGTGGAATAGCGCTGATGATTGGACAAGAGTTGATGGTGTAAAGTTTTCAGCGACAGCCTGATTTCTGCTTGTGAGTTACTCATGTGGTCTCCTTGGCACCTTTCTTTGAGAGCAGGCTAATACTGATTCTAGGTATGTCTGAAAAGTATCCTACCTACGATCATATCTTCAACCAGAGCACCCGAGCTGCATATGAGGGGTATGAGCGTAACCAGAAATACCTCACGAACTCCCTGAAGGCCATGATTGTCGGCCTGACGTCTTCGGTCATGCGCAGTGAGTGCTCACATACAGCATGATTTTTTCATTCGTCGCATTTGTTTATTGTTGAAAATGGTAGAAAGAACAGATAAATGAACTTGCATCAAGTTTTGCTTCAATCTAGGCAAGAGTTGCACGGAGACAAATGAAATTAAACAGATGGCCTAAGGGGACATATATATGGGCATAACACAGATAAGAGAGTGGTAGAGGTGGTTTAAAAATGGCCGCACATCTGTTGAAAGTGACCCTAATTTTGGCCAACCCACGCTACGCTGACAACAGCAAAACAACTAGGGTGTTCACTAACAACAAGGGTGTTGTGCACAACTAAATTGCTCCCAGACATTCATCATCATTAACCAACAATCCTAAGATTGGTTTGATGCAGCTCTCCATTTCTCTCTAGAATTTCTGAAAAGATTGCATGACGTCGTGAGAAAAAAACAATCATGTTTCTGGTGACTGGCTTCTTTACCACGATAATGTGCCAGCACATTCAATGAACCTTAAGCAGCAATTTGTGGTGAAACACAAGATTGTACTGCTTTGGCAGCCTCTATACAGTTCCAACATAGTTCCCTGTGAATTTTTGATGTTCCCAAAATTGAAAATGGCACTCTAAAGATAGTGGTTTGACGATATGAAGAGGTTTCAGATTAATGCAACATGCGAGCAGAAGGCTATTCCAAAATCTGCGTTTGAGAACTGCTTTCCGATGTGGAAGCACCACTGGAAGCGTGTGGTTCAATCAAATGGGGACTACTTCAAAGGATGCAATGGCCCAGATGACAGAGAATAGCACCAATGCAGAGATATGAACGGAGGTCAGATACTTTTCGGACACACTTCGAACATCTCTCTTTCCTTCCACACTTAAACCTCCTAAGGGTAGAAATAGCATCAGGTACCAGTAACCTCATAAAAATACCAACAAACCTATCAACATTAGCATTATTCATTCTCCATACTGCCAACATTTCCATCTCCTGGAGTATACAAATTCACAAATATTCTGCGCAGGAGTAATGATTCTTCCCAAGTCAATCCTGAAGAAACTCAATCACTCATATGATGCATAACTCCACTCTTGCCATTTCCATCTTTAAGTTCTCCACAAACCCCTGATGATCTCACATTCCATATCCATATTCTGCAACTGACATCTTCAAATCATGGGCTAAGCCTTGTGTTCTCCATCAGGAGATTCAATAGGGACAACACTTAACCTCATGAATTACTGGTGGGACAAAATGTCATCGCACCATAATTATAAGCTGCATCTTCTAAAGATGATAATGCGGTGGTTTTCCTTTATCTTTCATAACACAGGACTCTGATGGATATGCACTTATCACACTTTCAGTAACTAACTCTCACCCAGTTGTGGCAAAACCATGAGTCAGAAATTATGGTAACAGAGTAGTACTGCTTTGTCCTACAGTGCCAGTCCAGTGCCTCATTGAACTTTTGCCTCCCACCAAAGAAGAATAGTAGGTGAGGGCAGCAAGTCATTGCCTCACAAACTTTTCAAAAAAACTGCCTCTTGTGTTTAAGACTTTCCAAAATTCAAAAGTAGTTCTCAGAACACACTAATATTTGAACGCGCAGCTTTAGAGTTGAGTAGTAAGCATACTAATTCATCACTATGCCACTGCTCCAATACACAACAATATTGGTCATAAATGTTGGGTTTGACTAGCCATTCCAATCTAGTCTTCAATGCATCGCATGAGAGAACTTTCTCTTTCCATTATGGCTCTCTTAAAAATTATCTTCATTGGGCTCTCGTATCTTAAAACACATCCAACTAGTTTATCTCTTCTTCACATCAGAGGTAAAAAAACAATTTTAGACAACCTAGCCTTGTATTGTGTCTTGTCCTGGTCATGCCGAGCATTGTATTCTTGCTTGAGTGTGGATGGATTGACTTTGCTGTACAGATTTAAATGTGATATACCAAGAAAATATTTATGGACACCATCGCCTCATTCACAACTTCACTGGTTATTATCTTAGAAATCATCCATGGTGCACTCGAACTAATAAAATAAAGAGAAACAGATAAACAATAAAAATGTTATGGTTAAAAACCAGCATGAATTTGAAAGATTCTAATTGAAATCTACCTGAGGGCAAATGTTCTTTTCTCCAACAAGTTTTACCACGGGTTCTTGTGATCGTTCTAAATTCTCAAGCTCTTCTTCATTACCTATGGCATGCACCCACATTAGCACAATACCTCTCCATAACATAACATTTCTATAGTTCCCAACGTTAATTTATGAGCAAAATTAATTGACAATGTCTATCCACCATGAAGAACCATATTTAAGGGTTTCTTTATTCACTTTCTAACTTGTGTTGAGAGTAGTCAGTAGATTTTCCTTCTATAAAGATTCTATTCACCACAGCACTATTCTGCTCATTATTGCTTTCTTTAGTCCTCCAATACTGGTGATTCCACCACCGAAATAGCACGGTTAACATCATTCTTCGAGCTTCTAGTTTCCAATATGAATAATGCTCATTCTTTTTCATTCCACACATATTCCTTGTCTTGTTTCCTGTATAATCAGGTTGCAATCCCAAGCATATTTGCAAAATAGAATCTCAAGCTCTACTTCTGTCAGTAAAATCCATATTAAATCACCCGTGTCAAGCAAAGCAGTTTTTTTTGCTAGAAATCAAGAAACTACACACTTGAAACAAAAAACCAACCTTATATCAGCACAAAAACTGGAATGGGTGGTGCATGAGAGAAGTAAGCAGCTTCTGACCAAAACATTTGCATAAATGAAAAATTATGGAATTTCATTTCAGAAAAAGGTCTTCAAATCCTTACTAATGACTGAACTCTTTCATCATTCATTCAGGATTCCATCACGTGATAAAGTTATTGCGAGTGAGATTAGGGATTAGACGACGGCATATGGACTGAAAAAAATAAAGACAACGATGGGGAATGGTAAACATATCCACAACAAATCATTACTTGCCCAGCAAACAACCATGTGAATCACACAGTAGCAGATCTTCCTTCTTTCAGGATTCACTTCACCACAGTACTATCCTCCTGCTGACTATTGCTTTCCTTATCCTTCCATTGCCGGTGAGTGTGCCACTTATTTTCTTGGCAAACCTATTTTCATTCTTCAAGCTCCATAATTCCTATTTGCACAACGCGCCCTTAATGAATTTCCAACTCTTAATAAGGATATCATCATCTATCCAATTGCACATCACTGAAATTCCAGGGATGAGAGCAAAACAATCCACTTCATCAATCATCTCCTGTCACACACAAGGAGAGCTGAAGTCACTGGAGTTTGATCACTGGAGTCACACTCAATGCCAGTAACCGTAGTGCTGAACACATATGAATGCTCGCCTGCCACCACATGTTTTCCAATCAGCCTTTAACACTAAACATCAATGACACATCCATTAATAAATTGAACTTTTCTACTTGCCTCTGCAGCATAGAAACGGGCACGATGTATATCAAATCCAGGATTTCCACCCATGTTGTAGATGTGGAACTTCAAATCTCCACCATTCATGATTGTGAGCACCAAACAGAGAGCATCTTTCGTTTCATATGCGTAAGCAAGGCTGACCTAGAAATAAAAAAAAATCACTTTTGTTAATCTACAAGTCAATCGTCATAAATCTTAGCTAACCACAGCAACAAAGGAATACAATTCTGAACAAGCTGAAAATAACTTCTACTGAGTCATCACCAAGGACCACGTTAGGGTGGAATAATTTCAGATGGGAAGAGGAGCCAGCCGACTGGAATGCTACATTCAAGAAATGCTTAGTTCCAGGACAAAGTTTTCTTTAGAATGTAACAGGTGCAACAAACAGCTGGGAGGCCAATTTCAAACCATGGACATTGGTGAGGGGGTATAAATGAGACAGCAAGAATGAATGAACAAGCTACACAGATGCCAAAGTAGCATACACTATTGAAGCATCCCAGGTAAATGCATGAGTAGCAAATTAAGGCTTCGAATTTACTCCATGCAGTAATCTACAGAGGATATGCTGGTATCAAATTCATCCAGACATTCACATGCACTTGCATTCAGCAGTACAATATTCATGTGTAGCACCACAAATGACATTTGTCATGCTTTGGGAGCTCTACTACAACACTGAGATAAAATAAAATCAATGATTTAAGGCAAAACTTTGAGGAATATTGTCATGGACATGGGCATACGTCGACAGAACTCTCATTATCTGGATGCCCAATACCTTTCCTTCTTTCAAATGTGGGAGAAATACTTAATGGTGATACACTACGTGGTGAGCTGGAAGTCCAAACACTCAACTGGATAGGAACCACTAAGAATTACCATGATCATACTATCTATATTCATTCATGCTGAACCAGGATTGATCGAAATTGAATTTCTGTTCTAATCAAATTACAAACAAACTCTCTTGATATCTGCTTGCAACTATATTAAAACCGACTGAGCAGTAAATGTGCATACTTTTCCCCACTTACATCAACTTTTGACACATTTTGACTTTTGAACCAAAAGAATCCAATCAAGTTGAGAGAATCACATTTCATCTCTAAAGCTGTGCAGATGAACCACTAAGTAGTCCCCATACACAGGTTCACGTCCAAGAAGAAAACACCAATTTCTCAGGTAATGACATGCTTCATGCTTCAAATAACATCAAGTGCAACACAATTTATGAAAGTATTTATGGTAAACAATGCAAGTTAAAACAAGAAATAAATATGAAAAAGTTACTTACGACAAATCTTGAGTTTATCTTCTGCAGTATCTGTTTCTCGATGAGTACCATTGCCTCTCCTTTGCGTTTTTTTATCCTTTTCTTCTCTAGCTTCTTACAGGCGTACATTTTCCCCGTGGCTCTTACTTGGCAAGCACATACTTCACCAAAACCGCCTTTTCCAAGGACACGATACATTCGAAAAGTTTTGTAGGTGATAGGTTGACTGTGGAAATAGAGAACATAATCATACAAAACCCAACCCAAATCAACTGAGAATGATAGACACACAAATGCATGGTGTTAAAATATTTGTTTTAAGGAATATAAAAACATTCATAAATGTCCGGAATTCAGCATTTAATGGAGATGCGTTGACTATGATGAAATGAAGCAGATACAGTCAAGTAGACATGAACTGTTGAAATCAATGGAGGAAGCTTGCTTGGTGGAGAGTGAGGGTAAACATAAGTGTCCTAGAAGTTTGGAAATAATACCTTTCCAGCCATTTCCACTGCAGGTAACGATGGAAGTACATGGAATTTTCAAACTGTTTGAACGGCTCGCCCTCAAGATAATGCTTCACTGTGCCGGCACAATCCACAAATAAATCCTTGCTAGCAGCGGACAATTTCTCCTTACATTTTTCCATATCATCGAAATTTAGGACATCCACCGCTTCACTTGCCTGTGAAATGAAAGACAACAATGTTTTTGAAAGAGATATTCTAACACAATTATGATCTCAACTTAAAACGACCATTCAAGAATAAAATTTTCAATAACTTCGAAGTTAACTTACATTTGGCTGCATGTATCTCTCATAGATCTTCTGTGCTACCTCCAGCCGATTTTCGTCGGGTTCCACCTCATATCGCTCCTTCAAAGTAAACATAAAAACATTTGTTCACAAAATTATCCATAAATAGCAGATAATATAGTATATAAACATTACAACAGTACTCACGATGGAATCCAAGAAAATGTTGTACTTGTGGTATTCAGGTTTGGCATTTTCACAAAATTGTCTAAATAATAGCCTACCTATAGGCTGCTGGTCAACTATATACGAATAGGATACATCTGAAAGAAAGACAAGAAATGTTAACAGGCCCCAACATGAGCAATTTCATAATACATAGAAGATTCACCGAATAACCCTAAATCAATTAGCTCAATTACCTAATTTACTCCTCAGGTCAATACACTGCGATATATGGGGGAATTGCAAAATCTTTCTCCATTTTTTACTTTTTCCCTTATTACTATCTGTCCCACCTGAAATAAATTTTGCAAGGAAAACATAATAGCCTATTTATTAGCTAACTCACATTTACGTATATCCACAAAATTATCGGCCATAATAACATATGAAAATTCCATAAATGGAATAATGAGGACAATTATTCAGCTTTAATTCAAACTGCCATCGCAAATTTCATTTTGTGCAAAGCATGATATGTGCGAACGGATGCCCGCCGTTCACGACTCGGTGCCAAAGAAAGCAACAGTGAAGAGCGTTAAGGAATATGAGAAAATACATAATAAGCTGACTTACCTTCTCTTGCTTTTAAATATACCGTATTCGCTACAATATTCTCTAATTCCATGAGTTCCAGCTTGCCTGATATCCGGTTCCCCGGGCCGATATCGACCCTGTCCCATCAAAAATGTTTACTTCAGTCGGGGTGTGGTGGAGCTAAGATGGCCGAATTGAACCTACGGTACATGATACGATGACTTTGATTGGGCGCGATGAGGGTTATTCTCCTCTCCGGTTCTCCGCCAGGAGAAGTCAGGTTTTCAGCGGGAAAATTCAATCTGCCTAAAGTGTTTCACATAAAATGAGAAAGAATATAAATATTTTTAGAGCTGACATTGCAATTAAAATGCTTTAAAACTCTTTTGAGGCGTATTTTAGATATAAATATGCCATTTATATAACATTGTTTTTGAAAATGTAATTTTTAATCGCTTTCTTTCATGTGAGTAAGAATCACATAAGAAACTTAGCCCTAAATTGAAGCTCGATAAGGAGATATAAGTTTTAAATGCTTAAAAATTGAAAAATAGTATATTAATTCAAAGTAAAGGTATAATGATAAAAATTGAATAAATTATTTTTTAAAGAATAATCACTGGCATGCATTCGATGGTATAATGAATGACCGCTGATGACTTGAGACTTTTTACGATAAATCGAGCAAATGGGTAGACAAATACACAAAAAAATAAACAGGAAAATGAAAAAACATATAATTTTTAGCGGCGAAAATGAAATTTTCACGAATACAGCATTTAAAAAATGAAACTAATTCCTTTCAACCAGACCACAATGTAACAGTGTCTTCTGAACGAGAATTGAGGCAAAAGCAAAAATCATTAGAGTTGGCTTAATTTTAGATATAAATGGATGTTCAGGAAATCACCATGAAATTTAATAGCGAATTTCACTCAATATGGTGTACGCAATAAAAAGGCCGATTGAATTCATTTAAAAATGATTAAGAAGTTTCTAACAGTATGATCGCAAAACTAATAAAATAACTAGGAGAAAAACGATCCACCGTTTTATTTCTTCGATAAATATATTGCACGTCATGAAACGGTACGGTTGGTTGCTTTTTCATGTCATCAAATTGCCTTTCGGAAAAAAATAGCCTAATTTATTCAGATTAATTTAACTATGGTGTTCTCTACCAACTTGTTTTCGATAGAATTCCTTCCTAAAGTACATCAATTTCATTGATAGTATGGTACTGTGCAGGTACCTTGAGAATATTAGGAAGGTGTCAGTCTACCAATCATGCTCCATTTCATAATAATTTTTCTCAAACATTGGAGCGAGTGTCACTCAGAAAAAATTTCAAACACGTCAACCGCAGATATTTTGCTGCTAAAGATGGTACCCTTTGCTAAAATAAAATAACTGCAGTTTCCTCCGTCTTTAGCCTTTTCCTATCCTACGAGTAATGGCGATGAAAAATCGAAGTTCTCAACCATGTAAGAGGGCACATTTTCCATTGATTTCCTGTCTTATTACTTTTTAAAATCTTCGATGTCACCTATAAAATTTGCAGGGTATGGGCAACAGACTCTAACCTGCTCCTCTATAAAATAGAAAAAAATTCCGCAGTACAGACACACAGATAAATTTTTCATATTAAATGTACAGGAATTCATTAAAAATTTGTGTATCGCGCAGTTTTCTTTGCGTTTAAGGGCTTTATATTTGAATTTTATTGTATTCTGATGTCTTCCGTGGGGTTTATTTATATTTTTGACTTTTTTAATAATTATATTTTATCATACTTTGGCTAACGAAAATTACGCTCCATTGATTATAACTAAAATAGCCCTAAAAATTTGAAGGCGATACTTTCAAGCAATGCATGTATCAGGGAATCATATCATAAAAATTGCGAGCGGTCGAGTGGGAGTTTGTGTCCTCATAACGGGTCATGGAATATTCATGACGTCACTAACTTTCCAAGACCCGCACCGTTTTAGGGTTAAGAAAGCCCATCTTCGACCTCGGTCACTGCACAACACTTCCTTACCCTCACTTTCAAGCAAGCGATTCGGAAATGAATTGATATATTTGCCGGCCCCGGTGGCGGCGGGGTAACGTTCTCGCCTGCCAAACAAGAGGTCGCGGGTTCGAGTCCCGCCTGGGAAGGTTTCCCCGGTCCAGGGCTTGGTCGTTTGTGTACTAATAACAATTTGGAAGGGATGAGTCTACCAAAAACAGTGAGTATAGGTAGCAAGTGAGAAGGGGGAAATCCTAATATCACTCCTAAAATTACAATAACACTAAAGCCTAGTGTTTACAGATTATGTCTAAATGAAGTTTTTCATACGTCCAGGACCTATTCCAGCCCTTTTTGCAGCAAACATACCATGATGAAGGATGTCAATTTTTCGCAACTACACTACCAGTCAACTAGCCAATTTCTAAGTCCTAACGCTGCCATTATAGTCTCTTATCGATCGCAGAAAAAACGAAATTGTGAATCTATCTGTTCTACAGTCTATCTCCCTTATTTTATTTTAAAGATCTGATCGACTGTAGTACGTTGGCCATATGTTGATTGCAATACGCCATGATAAGAAACCTTAAGGAAAAGAAAATCATGAAAAATAGCTATTGAGAGCAATACGGTTTTTATTAACATTAAAATGGTATTGGAATGGAAGAAAATTTTAAAAGATATGTTATATGGTGAATTACAGTATGGAGATTACTTCAGGTCTTCTTACGAAAGTACCAAATCATTGATCGAATGATCATGCACGCACTGTTCTGCTGATCGCGTGATAACGAATTTACCCCCAAAACACAACCGATATATGTGGCAAGCTCGGTGACTTGGTCTTACACTTAGGGATTTTTAAAGTCTGCGAAATGTACCTCATCACGAGGGCGTACCCAGGATCAAAACTAGAGGGGGGGGGGGCAAGTCGTGGTCGTTCAAGTTGTTACAAGAAAATGTTATTAAACCAAAATTTCAAGAAAATTATTACAGAGCCTGATTGGTTTTTAACAAGTAAGTATTCTTTGCTCGGAAAATATTTTTTTTAATCACGCGTTTCATAGTGATATCACTTTTCTTGGATTAAATGAAAAATTGTTAAAAAATATCGTTTTGAGCTAATTTTACTTTTGCTTCTAGGGGGGAGGGGCAGCTGCCCCCTCCTGCTCCTCGCTGGGTACGCCCATGCCTCATCATCAGTGTTTAAAATAAATCCACCTGAGATTGTATGGTTTGGGGTTCATAAGAGCAATTATCTGGGAAGGAATGCCGAAATGTCTCAAATTAACTCATTATTGGTTGTTTCCACGAAGAAGATAATCTTATTTCCGAAATGCCAAACAACTGCTAATTTACTTCCCGTCCAAATTATTTTCTCTTCCCTCGGAGAGGCATTCCGACTCAGATGTCAGTTTATTCGACGAAGGACTTAGTTTTTCGAGGAAAATCCCGGGCACTGATGTGTAGAATGTTCTAACTTTAGCCATGATTAATTGAGCGTAAACATTTTTATGCAAAAATATGATGAAAATTATTTATTTGAAAATTCCTAAATGTAAATATTCCCCACAAAAGGCATCAGAATACAATCGAAGTCAAAGGTAAACCCCTAAAATGCAAAGACTTCAGGTGAGAATCGATCTTACTTTTAAGACAAAAGGAAATCTACCGCGACTGCCCTACAAACACAAAATACCTAATTCCAACTTATTTATAGTTAAAATGCAAATTTATGGATGACATCATTGAAAAAATAGCAACGTGTCATTCAACCTAGTCAACAAATGTATATTTCAATTAATATTTTTCCCTATGCTGCCTGAGAAAAGTGTCACGCCACTTTCATCGAACTGATGTACAAGCATTCATTAGTCTTAAATTGGCTAATATTAGAAAAAGTAGTACGCTGAAAGTGCATGAATTTCATTCATATCATGATAATTAGGTATCGTGCGTAAGATCCACAGAGAAAAAATCATTCGCCTTTACCGGTCAAGGCGAATGATTTTTTCTCTGTGGATCTTTCGCACGATTGTGCATTGCAGTTGACTCCCGTAAAAGTTATCACCGCGGCTAGTCCCGGTATACTTTAAACCATGATTAGGTATATTATGTCGTAATTTATACCGGTTTAGAGCACAACCGCCATTCATCTTCTTACATGCACGTTTTATCGTGTAATTTAAATTAAATTTTTTTGACGTGATTTATACATATCGGCTGCGTCCTTTTCAGTAAATTTTGATTTCCTGGATGATGACGCTAGCCAGAAGACACAGGTCAATCGCCCGAGGTGTTTTTGCCTGTGGACGCGGTCTCTAGTGTAAGGACATCGCCAACTTTCACCAGCGCATGGGTTGACTGCGGAAAGGTTGCGCGGAATATGAGAACTTGCGAACTCAGTAGCACGTCGCCACGTATAATACCACCAGAAAAACACCCTATAGAGGTGGTAAGCTCCGTGACTTGAACCGAAACGAAAGATCCCTTGCTTTTCAAAGACATAGTCGATCTTATCAGATGTAGCATGGATGGTTACAAATAAAAATTTTATGGATGGCATCATTAAAAAAATAATAGCAACGTGTTACTCAGCGTAGACAACAAATGCACATGTTTATCAAAATTTTTTCCGACTGCCAGAGCTATACGGGATTTCAGTTCGGCCACGTATGGCAGCCAACCAAAAAAAGAAAGACCTCGTGAAGGTGGTGGTACGGGTCAAGTAAACACACAAGAGGTTCGGTTTTCATGATTGAATATTGACCCATGGTGTGTTATCGCATTGGTATACAACCGCTGACTAATTACATTTGCATTAGGAGGGGTTGGGGAATAAGAATGGCGAAAAACCCAGCCAGTTCTTAACGAAAATCGCCAGAGGGGCCACGTTTTAACGTCCAAAGGGTCGGACAGCTTGTTTTTCTTGAATTACGCTCCATAAAACAGCCAAGTAGAGACTGGGCTTTCTATGAAAAATGTCCACCTAGACGGGGATTTGAACCCAGACACTGGGCCGGATTTACCCAAAGCTACACTATAGGCCCTTGTGCCATTGAGCGGCCCTCCTCACTTGAGCCCCACCCCCTCCCCGATTTTTATGATTAAGCATAGCCACTCGCATGAGGTAACAGAAGGCGCCCCTTGTGGCTGTGACGCCCCTAGGCACGTGCCTATTTTGCCTTATGGTAAAGCCGGCCCTACCTAGACAAATTTATACATGAACGCAATACTCTGCGAGCAACCTCTAGGGTGTTTGACAAGGGGGGATCAATCACCAGCATGCAAGAAGATTTCCAAATGCAGATCGCACGAACATAAAAATGTTACGCGTACTATCACATTATACTTCCTTATGCGTGCAAAGGCAAAACTTGCCAACTACTTATAAAGGCACTATCCCTATGAAGCTAGAATATACAACACATACCGTAGTAAATACTAGAAAAATTCAGTAACATGCACTGAGGAATATGTAAGTTAGTAAACTACACTACAAGTCAACTAACCTATTTGTAAGACCCAACGCAGTCGTTATTGTCTCTTATCGATTGCGGAAAAGGGAAATCCTTAATCTATTTATAAAGCAGTCTATCTCTCTTATTTTATGGTATGATCTCATCTGTCGTAGTATGTTGACGTTCGTAAGATATATCTAACTTCGTCGGAAAATAAACTGCTCTTGAATTAACATTAGAGGTTTAGTCTAGTATTCAGTGTGACAGTGTTTCCCATCCGAGTTTTTCTATGAGGACAGTAACTATCGTAACGACTTTTCACGAACCTGGCTGCTCTTATCTGTAGGCGTTCTAACTCAGTTTTTAAGCCTATTTCATGAGGATCCCCAAAACCGGCAGCGTATTACAAACGGGGTCTAATACGGGTGAGAAGTAGCTAATTTCTCTCACTTAGTCGTCGCACTTTCCTATTCTCCGTCGCACTATTCTTTAAACAGATCCCAGTTTACGTTAATTAGCTTGACCTGTTATCCCCACAATTTATTAATTCCATGATAGATCATTAGTGAGTCTTAATCAGTGATATTCCACCGATTCTACAGCCTCTAATTGAGTACCTTGAATGAAATTGCTATGTTGCGGGGAGTTATTTTTTCCAAAACTTCATTACCACGCATTTTTTTAAATTTAACTTTCGCTGCCACTATACTTCTACCTGCACTGTATGGTGGAAGATCACAATTGTAAGTCGATTAGAAAATATAGTACCTCATACCCCACACGATGGCTTGTATTATTGCATGGACTAAAGCAAGAGAGAGTTTTAGTATTTGTTTTATAATAAGCCTTATCCTAAAAGGAATGATCCTACTGCCTCCTCGCACGCAGTCAATCCATGGTCGAAAGCATCTTCCGCAAAAGTCATAATTGTTCTTCATATTTACTTCCGTTCGGCTTATTTATGTTTCCATATAGCTCTTCTCCACACACAAATCACGAAAGCCACCAAAATTATTTCTCCCTTCCGTCTAGTTTCCGGGGTTTTCCTAAGCTGAGACAATACACAAATCAAACTTAAGGAACCACTAGAGTCCCTTCTCCCGTTAGGAAACCTCAAAAAATCTTTCCGGTAAGCCTTAAAAATTCTTTGACGTCACCTATCCATTTTTCTCTATTTCCACACACCCCGGAAACATCTTGCTTTGGCCTTTTCATCGAAGAACCCAACATTTAACAACTTTTCAAGTACGAACATTCATAACTTGAGTGGAGATAAGCTACCCAAGCATGACTCGAACTCGAAAGCTTTATATTATCAAGCTCTCATAGTTATTCCAGTAGGAATAAAAGTCGATTTCAGTTGACCCTTCATGATTACCTCTCTCCTTACATATTTTTTAATTCATCAATTTTCATTGCCCCGAAAACAACGCATTTAAGGTCTTTATAGTGCGGAAATATGACAAGCAACAAAGTAGGACGACTAGAAACACCCGTGCCATAGGTAGGGGCAACTTACGCAGGCGAGATTCGAACCCGCGACCTTCGGTTTGGCAGGCTTTACCCTTATAGTTATTTTTGTAGCCATTAGATCTCAAAGTCATTGCGGAAGGTAGTGAAGCACGTGGTACGCAAAGTAAAAAAAAAACGAATTAACGATTATTCCATATTGATGTGAATTGGAAAGGTTATTTATTTATTCCGCACACCCTAGAAAAAAGCGTAAAATGGCAATTATATCGGGGGATTAAAAACGTAGCATTAGGGGCAAAGTGATACCCGTAACATTGTAAGGAGGAAATAATCCTGGAGGGATTCGAACCCGTGACCTTGAGATAATCAGACGAGGGCTACATCCCGGCGCCACCGAGGCCCGCTTAAAACCAATCCGCGTCTTTTAAATATTTTACTTGTCTGCTCAATTTCAAACTTGCCTTGTCTACACTATTAAACCGGTTTCCATTCACAACACACACCAGACAGGGGAGTTGCTTTCTCCGACCTTCCATCCCAGCGATAAATTAGGTATTTATCTCGAACAACAAGGGAATTCTTTAATGTCAAAAAGGAGAGAAATTTTCATATAAGTTTTACTTTAGTACACATAAGTAGTAATCTAAAGTCTTTAAATACCAGAAAATTCCTGTTATGATGCAAGAAAAATATTTTCGTCAAGGAAATCATGCCGCTGTAAACCTGAACGGCTTACTACCTTTCATGGTATTCTCCTTGGTGCAAATGGCCCAACCATGATAAAAAATGCTAATGCTAATTTCAACGCTTTAATACAAAAATCAATAACCGACCATGATTTCGACATATTATGCCATTTTCAAGGTAGAACACATGGACGTACCCAAGGGGGGACAGTCGCCCCCCCCCCCCTAGAAGCAAAAATCGCAAAAGTCTTAAAACAAAATCAGTACTTATCAGTAATTGAAACGAAAGTATTGAACAAATGTTCTTTAAACCCACGAAAAATGATATGTATTAGTAAAAGATATGTAACTAAAATAAAACTATTTTTTCTAGGAAATAATCTCATAAACTAATAAAGCGCTGTTATAATTTTCTTAAAATGTTGGTTTCATTCACCTTTTCCATGCTGAAATGTCACAACTCGGCTTGCCCCCCCCTGGACCATGGCTTGCCCCCCCTAGTTATGATCCTGGGTACGCCATTGGTAGAACATACATAATATGTCGAAACCATAGTCGTTAGTTGAGTTTTTATTTAAATGTGGAAATTACTATTTGTAGTTTTTAACATGGATGTATCGCACTTCCACTAAGTTAAGCCTAAAACGATTTCATACAAATGGCCTCCATTTCAGCCACGCCTTGGCAATCCCAATGAAAATGATGGTTGACAAAGTATTTACTTATGAATTATTTTATAGGCCAGAGCTTGAAATAAAATATGCTAGATTCCCTTTTTTCCTAAAAAAGACCACAAAAAACTACGTACAAACTGCTGACTGATTTCCTTCAATGCTGTTCAATGCCATTCGAGTTAAAGTGACTGAAATCCATAGGACGCCATCGTATTAATTTCTTAATTTGAAATTTTCAATGGGATCGTTCACTTTTTTTTTAAACGTTGTCGGTAGCGATGTTTTTAAAGTAAAGAGACTCGAATCTTTCCGTTTAGCGATCCGTCGCAAAATGGTCCGAAATCGGAAAATGCCGCATTACAGTAAAAATGGCTTCTTTTTAGGCAGAAACTTGAAACTTAGCGTAAATACTAATAAATGATTACCGAGATACGGTAGCCCAAACATCTCAACTCTAGCAATATTACTCTCTCGCATGAAAGGCATTTTAATTTTTTTATGAGTTGTTGTTAGTGATTGTTAAACTACTTCAAGTCAATCGAGTGAAAGATAAATAAGCGGCAACGTAAAACCGGTTTTGGCTTGGGGAAATGAGACATTTTAAATTTAATAATTTAGTGAAGCACTTTACACTCATCCCCTAAAATATAAAACTGAATAATCACTAATTTTTCAAAAATACGCTAGGTATCGTTTTTCTCCGAAAATCTTAGAATTTAAGCTGGCGGTGTAACTTTGGTATGATGATTAGGCTCGTCAACTACTTATCGAGCTGTACGCAACGAAAATTCATCGGCCGCAGATACATAGAAGACGTCACCAACTCACCGGCCGCAGATACATTAACGACGTCACAAATTCATGCCAAGTGACTCACCGCTTTTCGGCTACTATTTCACCTCGCGTGGATAATTGATGTTTACTCTCTTGTGAGCGATTAGCTTCCTCATTGTAATAGCTCTTCCCGAAAGAGTATGGGAAGCAGAATCAGTATGACATCACCAACTTACGAAAAGAGGGCGCGGACGTTCGCGTTTTCTTATTTTTAACCCTCGACAGAATTGATGGATGGGATTTTTTTTCGTCGCAACCTTTCTATCGATGCAATTCACTGAATTCAATTCTTTCGATGAATGGCGTATACAATCTAATGTATGTGAACAACTCCATTGAATGCGACTGGAAAGTGGGGACATTTATAGAGAAAACTAATCAATCAAGCGACTCAGGTATCGCGCCATCTTGAGTTCACCACAAAAACTCACTATCCTTGGATATTACGTTTCTACTTACGCCTGGTTTTCTAGAGAGACACATTGCACTCATAAACACCCACTTTCCATTTACTTCTCCCAGTATTCACTCAATTTTGAGAAAATAACTGCATCGACATAAAATAACATTGTTTTTCAGCACACCCGTCGTCTTTCATGCTATATTCCCATGATTTTTACAGTGGTGATTATTCAGTTTTATATTTTAGGGGATGAGTGTAAAGTGCTTCACTAAATTATTAAATTTAAAATGTCTTATTTCCCCAAGCCAAAACCGGTTTTACGTTGCCGCTTATTTATCTTTCACTCGATTGACTTAAAGTAGTTAGACAATCACCAACAACAACTCATAAAAAAATTAAAATGCCTTTCACACGAGATAGTAATATTGCTAAAGTTGAGTTGTTTTTGAATGGGTCCTCTGTTTAATTATTTTACACGTGATGTAGAAACTAAGCAAATATGCAAAACATGCAAGACTTGAATGATGCGACATCTGTCTTCAAATTCTCCCTTCTGTATCATCGCTTACAAAATCTTCGCTCTAAAAAGCTGGATATTACTGCGATCAACAAGTTCCGCGAATGGATTTTCTCTTCCAGCTAGAGGTAGACATTATCCCTTGGATCGAGAAATTAGGATGCCGAGAAAAAGAGAAGGTTCACGCGTCGTGATGGGGAACGTGTTTAGGTATAAATAGGTATGGAATTCTATACTTTTAATGTTATAATTTCATGTTTGTTACTGCGTCACTATAAATTGGCAGAAATGCTGTATATGAGCAACTCCTTAAATAAATAAATGAACTGATTCGTTTTTTTTTCAGAGGAATATCGATATTGCATTGCATAATAACAGTCTTATTTAAAACAACTTATTATTTCTCCTACTCCGTAGTGACTTTTTCTTTTGTTTTTCGCACCATTAAGGTACCATATTGCAGTGTATCTCTTGACAATATCACGCAGAGTTGAAACGGATTGGAATTAACGTTAACACATTGTTAATGGTTCATAGATTACGTAAACTGTAAAACAAAATTTTCCTCCATGTCTTTATTAAAAAAATGTCTTTTAATTCAAATCACACGACTAAGATACGTTCAAGTTATTAAAGTGTTTAATTTCCTCATTCCTTACACACTGACAAGATGAAATTAGAGTTGCTCGATCGAACATTCAAAACTGGTTGAAATCAAGCTTTACAAATATTGCAACAGAGGATTTTCTGACCAACAGTGAGAAAGGAATAGTTGAAAGATAACAATTTTTAAAGAGAGATAAGTACCGACACTTACTTCCTCGTGAGTATGTGGCAATCGCGCAAAGCCACAAGCCAGAAACGATTCTTCTTGCTGTTTGCTCAACTTTTCGATTGCTGGCATTCGATCATCCCGCTGTAGGCATGGCTTAGTTTATGAAAGGATTATAGATACTCTTTTATTCGCGCATCAACAATTCGATTAAGATAGATGATTTATTACTTTAATCCATAGAGGAATACGATGTTTGAAACACATGTTAGGATTTTTGCTACTTGTAAATCAAAACTGGTTAATTTCTAGCTCATATATTTACTTAAGGAGCATTAACATGTGGACTGATCAGATGGAAAGCTATTACACCATAGAAAATTTTTGACGATTCTCTGTTAAATGACTTTTCTGATATCGGAGACCATTGAATGATATGGGCCTTTGTTTAAGTAGTTCCAAATCTTGGTCACATACATTTTAGTGGATTTTTGTACCGAAAATCATAACTCACGATCAAATTGCATTGCAATTGCAAAATCAAAGTACATTGGGAAGAGTTATTTTGATACTAACACGTCAAAATGGTTTTTGTTTTCAAGCTCACTACGGAGCGTAACTAATTCGGAGGAGATTAAGTATGGAAATCAGGAGTGTGGAAAATATTTTACATTTCTCTGTTCTAGGTATTGATTATTCTGATGGCACAGTCTGCAGAATCATAAGGTCCATTATTTAGCTCTATGATTAGTCAGATTTATTTCATCTGATTTTTTTCAAACCTTTAAGTATGCAGGTGATTGGTCAACCCCTCCAAAACACGCTACAGATGGCTCGCAGAGTTTCACGTAGAAGTTGAAATGTAGAAATAAAATTCGAAGTTTCCAGCGGGATGGAGCGGAATTTGTCTACTGTGAAATAATACGTAGAATGAAATCAACTGATTTTGGCGTGACTTAGCGAAACGATGAGATATTCATTGTGAAACAAAAACCCAGTACTGATACAAAAACTTTTATTTGTTGTCGACTAGTTTCGATGGCTATAAGTAGCGTCGTTATCAAGACAAACAGTTTGTTTGACGCTCTAGCCGTCGTAAAAGTTTGCGGAACAGTACTGGGTTTTTGTTTCACCATGAATAATAAGTAGAGCGTTTTCCGCAAAATAAATTTCAATCCGACCCAATTTTTAATGAAACAACATCGTATACAGGGTATAAAAGGTGATAAGAGCAAGTAATTCAGGGTCGGTCTGGCCAGTTCGGCTGGTCGGCGATCGCCGAGGGTCCCCACAACGCTCGCGTCAATCATGAAGCGTATATGAAAGGTGTAAAAAAAAAGAATTACATTCCAAAGTTTTTTGTAATCACAAAATTCTATGTTTTCCTACGTTACTCTATGTACAACATATAAAAAGATCGAATAAAAATGGATAAATGAAAAGCGTCGGAAGAATAAAGAAAACCTGATGATTTTTTGAAATTTTTTTTGGAAATGGTAATTTTGGTGTTTTTTTTCAAAAGAATTCAGTGCAGCTTCAAGGGAGGTATACACGAAATTGATGGTAAGACTATAACAAATTATTAAATTTTACAACCTATAAAATTCTCACTTCTCACAGCATTTTTTTATTTAGAAACTGCTATTTTTTATTAGCTTTTACCTAGTTTTTAAGAGATAGAAAAGCATCAAACTCTATTTCCACGCATGTAATTTCCTAAAAATTTCCGGGGGAGGGCCCCCGAATCCCCCTGAAAGGAAGGCCCCATCATGAGCCCCAGCTGCGGGCCCCCATTCACCTCAGAACGCCCCTGAGCTGATTAATTGCTATTTTTGAGATAGTAGGGAATTGAGTACAACGTATTCTGGAATACTTTTCATCTAATTGGCAGACGCGACAGTAAAAATAAAGTAAACCAATCACAATGGAATGGGCCATAGAATACGTTGGGATCACGTACCGTGTGTTGGAATCCCCCTTCATTCGGAGAAAAAAACAAGTGCGGCGTAATATGAACGATTCAGTACATATAAAGAATCTGCTCTCTCAATTCTTACCATTTCAACTGGTTTTATTAAGCACACTGCTTTTAAGCTTCTACGGTCTCGTAATCCAATAATATTTTCTGTACCTGGCTACACGATTTCTCATCGAAACTTCTTTTCTTTTCAATTTCTTCCCCTCATTAATTTTCTCAGTCGATGCTTTCTGAATATTCCTTCTTTTTTTAATTACGGTTTAGTTTTGCAGCCGTAGTGATAATTATACAGAACTCATTTAAGGGGAAGGGGTTTAAAAAGCTTGGAAACGAGACAAAGCTCTTAATTCTGGCCGAAAATTTTCATTCTTTTCACCGTCATTCTCTAAAATGAGACCCCGAAGCACACCTTTCCCTTTGGGTGCAAAGGAAACGTTAAGCATTGAACATCATTATAGCTCCCTAAATTCGAACATTTACGGCCTTATCAAGATTTCCCGGGCGCAAAAGGTTTTCACAACACTCGAGAAACGCGTAAGAAGTCAAGCGCGGAGAGTCTTCCGGGAGAATTGCGACCGAACAGCGCGAGTTATACAGGCATCACTTTTACGGCAAGGTCCAATTAAATTTTATTTCAATTGCCCGCATATATACCTTAGAGGTGCGAAGTCATTTCGATGGGGATTATAAAAGTTCATTGATCAACGGCGAAGAAAGAAAAAAAAGTGTTTATGACGCGAAGTGAAACCATTTAAAATACATCCTGGAAGGATGATTTAAAAGTCAAACCAAACATGACACAATTGCAGGAACCTGAATTACCGTAAAATTAAGATTTTATTTTTAGCGGTTGAATTTTTTAAAAGTTTTTTTTTGTATTATCTCATCAAATACCTTTAAGAAGAATTGAGAATTGATGGAGAAGCATGTTTGGGCACACATACAACATGTAGGAGTTCACACTCATTAAAATGACTATAATTTTCAGCAATTTTGACGTAAATAGCTAATGTCAACATGCTACGAGTCATTTCGGTCAAAGTGTTACCCAGAGTTTGTCGATGGGAAGAGATGACCAATTTTTTAAACAACGGTTTAAAAGAAAGCAACTCATTATAAAGACGCAAATTAGCATTTTCGCCGTTAAATAAAACCAAATCAATGCTTAGGATTGCCAATGTCATCATAAAATAATTTAGTTGTACAATTATGGTCATTGAAATTCAAATCGTTATATACAATGAGGGATTTGAAACACCATGTAAATGAATAGGGGCGATTACAGTGGTATTGGAATTGAGTATTGAATTTTGAACGATTACCTGTCACGTAATGGACTTCATCTCTTTATATCGCGGCGAGCAGAAAAGAGATGCGGGCTATGTAAGATTTCCATTCGCCAATTAACGATATTTTGTATTCGAAAAAATTAGACATATCATTTTAAAAGGAAGCGGTGTTCAATTACAAATCAAACTTAAGACCGTTGTTAATCAATGTATTATATTTAACTGGAGAAAATACTGCTAGGAACTAATCGTGTTTTAAATATAAAAATCGTTTCTTGCTTTCTCTTGACCTAAATTTTTAACGCTCATTAGTGTCTTGAAGTGTAGGTCTTTCAAAATTAAATACAAAAGTTTTGGCCTAATTTTAGATATATTTTCATACCTTAGGAACATTTTTTTGCAATCAATATGATGTTTATTTACAAATCATATGCATTGCAAAAAAAGCCCTGATAAAGGTAATAAAATATTCCGAAAATTTGGCCAAAAATTTTGCATTTAATTCTTAAGAACCTACACTCCAATACACTAATCAATAATATAAATACCATCATTTTGGACATTTACCCGGGCTATCAGTAAATATTAGGTTAAATATTAGTTTATGAAAACCCAAAAAATTAGAAAATTGAGCCTCCCAACAGCATTTTGCGAACTGCGGATGATAGAAAACGCAGTTTAAATCACCTCACCTATCAACACACATTTACAACACGCCAAATACACTATGCGAGCTCGTCAAGATCTGGAGAAGTCTCGCATTCATTCGGAAGCATTAAATATGTTGATGTACACCAACACGCTTACGAGCGAAGGTTAAAAGCGACGGAATTAATTTCATGGGCAGTCTATTCTTGTACCGGAAATGGATCCAACCGCAGGAAGGACGCGTCCTTCGAGAGCTCTCTGACGACCTCAGGTGGAAAAACGGTTAGGATGACTGACGCGAAGACGAAGGAAGGGAAAAAAACGAATCGAAAGCAGAAACAAATATCCACGGGAGGCACTGAGTGAAAACGGCATACCGAATGCATTCAAACGTATACAATCACATCGAGAAAACCACTATCGAAGGGTGTGTGGCAGGCAGTGGCGGGTACAGAAAAAACTCAAGGGGGGGGGGAAAGCGCAAAAGATATCTTGAGCTTCACCTTCACTTTTATCGTAATGAAAAAAATCAAGTCACATCTAAAGTTCAAGAAAGTTTCATCTGAACTGATTTTACTCATATACAAGACAATGCCATTTCATGACGTCTAAAACTTACAACTGTGGTTCTGCAATTTTCGGCAATAAGGGCGGCCCAGCAAGCGCAATTGTACCCGCCTCTGATGGAAAGAGGTAATAGGACTACTGTTCACTAACTATGCGAAAAATACAAAATTATTATTATTATTACATAACTTGTACTACACAATAAAATACGTAATAAATTCCTAATTATATAGTAGCGATATATATATTTATACGATAACAGATTATAAGAATATAAGACAACAATTTGGCAATAATTATTTTACATGCATTCACATTTAGAACATGGCTTTTACTTCATACAAAATAAACTTAGGAAGTTAGAATTGGCCAATATTTAAATAATTCATGCTGATTTCTAACACATTATGTACCATGAGAAATATCCACGATGTTGAGCCAGCACTTTTCATGGGACCGGCCGGCACCGGCATGAAGTTAAATTGAACATTATGAGCACTAGCCGGAAATCAAGTTAAAGGAATAGACCTCCGAGCAAGGACTACTAATGAGTAATTGTCACCAGTAATTGGTTACTAAAAAGTTATTTAACTTCTTGTATAATCCGCAGTCTCCTTCTAATTTAAGCCGTGAATACTAAACAATTAAAGTCCATTCAGATTAGTTTTGAAATAAAACATTATCACCGCACGTATTAAAAGCTACGACAGCCTCCAGGCTTCCAGCAGGAAGAAAAAATGAAGACTAACTGGTGGGAGGTCCAGAAGTAGAAAATCCCCGAAACGTGGAGCTAAAAATGTACATTAAAAAAGTTTTCCAGTAATTTATAGAAGAGAAATGAAAATATAGTGGGGCTCTTTTGGAGACGTCAAATTTAAAAAATAAAAATTATAAACTGAAAGTAATGCAGTTTTTCCCTTGTTCAAACCGTACCATTTTTCACGATAATCCTGTATTTTCGCGCAATCTCACCGAAAGAGGAAATATAAGGCCATACTGCGTCAGCCATAGATTTCAGTAGGCAGCAGTCCTACGTGAACCCGGTCCGAAAAATAACTTTCGGTAAGCGCCTTGCCAGGAATATACCAAAATAATATTTTCTATGCCACATAGAGACGCGTTCGTCCTAAATTTCTCAGCAATCTAGGCCTAACACAAAACTTAACACTCACGCACGTGCCTATTGCACCTGCGAGCCATTTAAAGAAATGAATCCACCATAAACAATCGGGGATAGCTCATGGGATGCGTCATTTGTTCTATTAGGTCATGGCCGCCGCGTGCTCCTCGACGGCTCTCACTTGTTTTGCATTCCGGCGCGCTTGCGGAAGGAGCGGACACATTCAGTCAGCCAGTCTCACGTTGCGACGTGGGGGGCAAATCGCGCGCGGCAAAGAAACAGACCTAAGCGACGGTAAGAATGATTTGATGGCGGCGCGGGTGTTCGGAGGTGAATTCTGTCCCTCTGTCCCTCATCTTACCGGTGGTATCTGCGCCAATTTGTTAATGACGACAGAAAATAAACTGCAAGATATTGTAAAGTAAAGAAAGCTTTGTAATTCCACATAAATATTGACATATAAAAACTACACCGCAAGCCGCCTAGAAGGCATGTGGAAGGGGGTGTTGGAACACCAGCCGTTTATACATATGAAGGAAATGCTCTAACGATATTGCTAATAGCATTTATCAAAGTCTTTTATGGTTCGGGGGAAAAACGAATTCCCATATCTATCCTTTCGGTATAACATCTCTCTCACTTTATCGCTTCTGTCGGACCTGGAAATATAGTGGGGCTCTAAAATTATGTTCTCCGTGGCGCTCTTAAAGATATCCATTCTCAATTGTTCAAGCAATATAAGCCTAGCACTCAGCCTCCGAGTCTCCAGCGGCTCCCAACCTGATATTTAGTGTACGACGTAGGACATCATCTGGTACAAATGCATAGAAGGCAGAGAATAAATAGTCACGCAAAAAATTTAAAAAAATTCAAAAACACAACGGTCTGAGGAGAAGGTGAGGGGGTGAAATTCCCAGGGTCGGGGTTTGATCAAGCCTCTTACCCCTCTTCTTCAGACCGTTGCGTTTTTTAATAAAAAAAATAATTTTGTGCGTGACTAAATATTCTCTGTCATCTGTGCATTCGTACCAGATGATGACGTGCCTCGTCGAAAATTGTGTTAAATTACATTAAATATTTATGTGCAATTTCAAAGTTTTCTTTACTTTTCATTACGTTAAGTAGATTCCATAAAGTCACGTCCGAGACAACGAATCAACTGCAAGAATTATATTCCATGTAATCGGTTCAATTGGTCATGTTTTGTCTTTAATCGCGAAAAATAATTCGATGAAAACTTTCATTATTATCTTGAAAATTTCACGGCACATAAAATAGAGCTTCTTAACCTTTCCTAGTGCGTCAAATAGAAATAGTAAAAACAGGAATTAAACTGGGCGTAACTCTAGAGTTGAACACCTAAAATGAGCTACTACTGGTTTACAAGAGCTTAAAGAGGTTTAACTCGACTTGGAATGGTCAGTTGTTGTAAAAAGAACAAATATCTCTAGGAAGTAGCCAGAGTAAAAGAAAATAATCACGCCTATTGACAGCAATAAGAACTGTTCGAAGTTTGCTTTCTTCGATTCAAAGATAGGTACACGGTCTAAGCTTTGATTGGTGGAACCTATAGGTCTGGGTGATAAAATTCAAATAACGCCAAGCAAAGTTGTTGTGAACTGGGCTTTAAGTCATCACACCTGCTCAACCTGTCATTTTTCGCCTTTGTTCATGACGAATCAATCGATTAATACTTATAATTTCATCTTGAAATGTCCACGGCTTATTACGTAGAACTATTTACGTATATTTTCCGCAGGAGCAGGGCACCTTGTATCCTACATAGGGGAAACTTGCCGCTCCATGCATGTGAGGATTAAAGAACATCAAAGGGCGACCAATAACAAGCAGTTTCAGCTCTCTGCCATCGCCGAACATGCATGGTCGGAACCTGGCCACGACATAAAATTTTAGGAGAAGAAACTTTTAGTTAAGGAGTGCCGCTACTTCCCTAGACAAATCAGGGAAGCGATAGAAATTCAAAAAACACCTTTGAATTTCAATAGAGAAGACGGTTACTTCCTTCACAGCGCATGGAAAAGAGTCATCAAAGAGAGAGCCAATCAGAGAGAAGCACCCAGTCAGACAGCCAATCACAGTGCAGCTCCTATCCAGCCTACAGTATATAAGCGAGGCAGAAACCAACAGCCGACACCTTCGACCTGAAGACGCTGGCAGGACAGCCAGCGAAACTGTTGTCAATCAACCAACAACCTGACGCGGAAGAAAACCCTGGAGAAATGCAGAGATCAGACCATCGCCGCGGAAACCTACGCTCTAACTTTAAACTAATTTATTTTAAATACAAATGAGCCAATCCTTCAATTTGACTTCAGTTACAGCATTCACTTACTCACTAACCTATCCAATGAATTAGCGAGCAAGTGAAATCAGTAATTGGTTTTTATTTATACTGAATACAGATAAGTTCAACCCGCGGATTGGTTCGGATTAATGAGATTAGAGGTAAGCTTTAGAGTGTGTTCACGCATTCAGTTACTTTCCCTTGGCTACATCTAGCTCCGCGGATTTTTTTTGTGGAGGGCGTACTGGAGGCTTCACACGGATTTTAACCGAGAACATAACGATCAGAAACCAAGCACTCTATCCACATGCTTAGGAAATTTACTTAGACTAGCATAAGAGAACGGGAAATAATTCTGATATTGGAATACGATTTCCAGAAAATTTAGTATACAAAGCGCAAGTTTACGTGTTATCAGTCCATGTAGTGTATGTATATAGAGAGGTGTATTAAGGAGCTATTGCGAAAATTAAATTTCCTTCAAGACTCGGTGAAAATTCGTCGAAGGAGACCGTTGTCTCTTAAATTGGTTCCCAGCGGGTTAATATCGCGTCGATCTACAATTGTGCTTACTTACGAATTTCTAGTTTCGTAAAGCATTGAGAGCTAGGAATATGAGGCTCCAGATAAATATTGGCGGTCATAGACTCGAGCAGGTTGAGCAATTCTATTATTTGGTAATCAATTCAAAATAACATGGATACAGAATTAAGGGAATCAGGAAGAGAATAGCGTTTGCACAGAAGGCATATATGGATGCGAAAGGGCTTACGAGAAGATCCTTATCCAAGAGGATGAAGTGAAGACTTCGATCTGGAGTGTAGCGCTTCACGGTGCGGAAACGTGGACAGATACGAAAGAGGATGAGAAAAGACTGGAGACCTTTGAGATGCGGGTGTGGAGGAGAACGGGGAAGGTGAGGTGGATAGGAAGAGAAAGAAGAACTGCTAGACATGGTGGGCGAGGAGACGAAATTTGTGGATGAGACACGGAGAAAACAAACGCTTTGGATGGAGCTAGTATTCATCATCATCATTAGTCAACAATCTTAAGATTGGTTTGACGCTGCTCTCCATTCTTCTCTCCTCTCCGCCCGCTAACCTTTTCATAGCGGCGTATTTCTTCTCTTTTACATCCTTTATAACCTTTCCTATGTAGCTCATTCGGGGCCGTCCCTTGCCCTTTTTCTCTTCCACCTCTCCTTCAACGATAGTCTTCAACAGGCCATCATGCTTCAAAATGTGGCCAACTAAGTTGTCCTGTCTTCTGCTTTAGGTTTTTAGGAGGCTTCTCTTTTCTCCCACTCTTCTTTGCACTTCCTCGTTACTCACACGGTCGATCCATTTTATCTTCATCATTCTTCGGTATCACCATGCATTTCGAATGCTTCCACTCTTGACTTCTCCGCTGCTGCCAACGTCCAAGCCTCGCATCCATAGAGAAAAATACTCCATTAGAGCTAGTATTACAAGGGAGTTTGTTAAAATATTGTGTAAAAGGGAAGAATTTTCAGTTAGCAAAGGAGGGGAATAGGATTTATAGACAGTGGCGGTCTGGGGTGATTGGGGGCCCTCGGATGAGGTCCATGATGGGGCCCGGGGAATTCGGGGGCCCTACCCCGGAAAATTTTAGGAAATTACATTTACGTAAATCGATTTTGACGCTATTATGGCTCTTTAAAACTAGATAAAAGTCAATAAAAATAGCAATTCGCAAGAAAAAATACCACGAAAATTGAAAATTTCACTGTTTATAAAATTTAATTATGTACTATGGGTCGTTCATTTATTTACTGAATTTTCCCCTTGAGACGGCACTTAAATCTAAAAATCTCTAAATAACCTTTTCGAACAACCCTCTCAATAAGTATCAGGCTATCTTTTATCGCCTTTATTTTATTAATTATTTATATAATATTTTTACTCTTATCATGCAGTAAATAAAGCAACTAATGAAAACGTAGAATATTGCAAGAAAACTTTGGTCCAAGTAATTTGAGTATTTTTTTTACGATTTTCATATATGCTTAACGATATATGCGAGCGTTGTGGGGTCCTTTCAGCTCGGGGCCCTGGGCGATTGCAGACCAACAGACGTGGCCAGACCACCCCTGTTTATAGATAAAAGGAAAGGGAGTTGACCGCATGGAGAACTGGAGAGAGATGTTTAATCTGGGCAGGCTGACTGACTGGAAAAAACGTTCCTTTTATACCTAACTTATACCGGTATAACACGAATAATTCTAGCGGAAGCTTATTATGTGACGACACGTCATTCTTTTAACTTAAATAAACGAGAGCTTAAGGCTGCTATACACGGTGAATAATCATGGGCAAGATCATGCAAATGAAATCATTCGCCGTGTACAATGGAAAAATTCGTAAATGAACCGTCATGCGCATTATCATTCAGTGAAAATTAGAACATTTTCTATTTTGCTCGCATGATCTGAGTATGATCACGTGATCATTCAGCATGATCATTCTCCGTGTAGTGCGGCCTTTAGAGACAATCCGATTGCGAAATCTCATCCATTGTTTCAGACAGTTATAATCGCATATTTTTGTTCCAACCTTAATGTTATAATTTCCTTAAAAATCCAGAGTCTTGTATCAAATGTCGGATTACTCCATCTCGTTATGCCGAACATATCACATGGCACAGATGCCTACCAGGCCGTGCACCGGGTGCATCATCATTAGTCAACAATCCTAAGATTGGTTTGACGCAGCTCTTCATTTCTCTCTCCTATCCGCTAATCTCTTCATACCTACATATTTATTCTCTTTTACATCCTTTAAAACCTGTCCTATATAACTCATTCGGGGCCGTCCCTTGCTCTTTTTCCCTTCCACTTGTCCTTCAACGATTGTCTTCATCAGACCATCGTGCCTCAAAATGTGGCCAACTAAGTTGTCCCTTCATCTGCTTAATGTTTTTAGGAGGCTTCTCTTTTCTCCTACTCTCCTTAGCACTTCCTGGTTACTCACACGGTCAATCCATTTTATCTTCATCATTCTTCGGTAGCACCACATTTCGAATGCTTCCACTCTTGACTTCTCTGCTGCTGTCAACGTCCAAGCCTCGCTTCCATAGAGAAACATACTCCATACGTAGCATCTGATGAATTGTTTCCTTACTTCTATGCTGGTATTTTCAGCTGTAAGAAGATTCTTCTTTTTGTAGAAAGCCCTCTTCGCCTGCGCTATTCTACTGTGTATTTCTTTCTTGCTCCGTCCATCGCTGGTAATTCGGCTTCCCAGGTAAGAGAACTCGTTCACCTCTTCAAGCTTATGCTTTCCTAGGTTGATGTTTGTTTTAGCCTCCTCTCTTTTGCTGCAAACTAATATCTTAGTCTTCTTTTTGTTGATTTTCAGCTGATATCTGGCCATTGTCCTTTCCATGTTTGTCAACGTCTTCTTCAAATCCTTCTCTGTCTCGGCTATGACTGCTATGTCGTCAGCAAATCGCAGCATACTAATCTTTTCCCCGTGGATATTGACACCCGAAGCTTTCTGCTTGATGTCGTTGATGGCTTTCTCTATGTAAACAATAAAAATTAAGGGGGAAAGCGCACAACCTTGTCTCACCCATTTTCTTATTCTCGCTTCTGCACCATTTGATCACAGCTACTTGGTTTTTATACAAACTATGAATAATTCTACGATCATTGTAGAGTACGCCGATTTCTTTCAAAATTCTAAGCATTGAATTCCATTCCACGTTATCAAAGGCCTTATCTAAATCGACAAATGCTATGAAGGTTGGTTTGTTTTTCTCCATTCTCTTCTCTATGATCATCCTAAGAGCCAAAATTGCTTCCCTTGTGCCCCTGCTTTTCCTAAATCCGCATTGGTCCTCATCCAGGAATTCTTCTGCTCTTCGTTCAATTCTCCTGTAAATGATTCTTGTCAGAATCTTCGACGCATGTGTCGTCAGGCTTATGGTCCTAAATTCTTCGCACTTCTCAGCTGTCTTCTTTTTGGGTATGGGAATGATGATGTTCTTCTCGAAGTCACTAGGTAAATCTCCTGTCGAGTACATATCGCAGATAGTTTTATACAGTTGAGTTAAGACCTTTTCTCCTGCATTTTTTATTAACTCTGCTGGAATGTCATCTATTCCTGGGGCCTTATTCTTTCGCAGGTCTCTTACTGCAGCGTCAAATTCCGATTTTAACTGGGTGCATATCTCAAGCTAAATACAAACAAGAGCGATTATCAGCTTCTGCGCATGCTACCAGGGTTGAACTGCAAAAATCGGAGATCACGCGATGGGTATGATTTGATGACAGCAACAGTAATTATTTTTCAAATGACTTAACACTTTCCCCGCGAATACAATAAATAAAATTCTTTCAGGTTTTCGTACGGGTCAGAAAAACTAAGGTAGCCGATGTTTCGGCTTTCATCTCGTTACACATTTTCAAGTCCAAAGAGAACGGTTATCGATGAGGAACCCGAAACCTTAATTTGGAATTAATTTTTCCATAATAATGCCTTAATTTTTCTGACCCGTACGCAAACTCGAAAGAAGTTTATTAACAGTAGTTTATTTGGCTGTCGCTTAATTCGAATTTTATACTCAGAAAGACGTAAAAGCTTTAGGATTTTAATAAAATCTGTTTGTGAGGATTTAATTTGCCATTTACTTTCCCATTTCCCCCGTCAATACTAACGTTGGAGTTCCAATACCGGCCCCAGATTTTCTTTGCTTGCGTCAACTTCGAACGCTCCTGAATACATTTACTCTGAGCCTAGAACGACGCCGCCGTTTGAACACACCACATGTAGATACAAGCACCCGCCAAGATACGAGGCAACTGATCCAGAGAGAGAGCAACTGATGTTCCCAGAAGGATGCTTGCGAATTACTCCATCATGTTATGCTGAGCCCATCACATGGCTCAGATTCCTACCGCGGCGCGCGCCGTGTTGGTAACTCAGAGTAAATAAAAACAAGATCCATTATCGGCTTCTGCGCACACCACCAAAGTTGAACTGGGAAAGTTGGAGATTACGTGATGGGTCTGATTTGATGACAACAACAGTATTTTTTGTTTGCCTATTGTTTATTTTCATTGGAAACTTTATATGAACTACATTGGAAATTTTATCTATTTTATCATTGGAAATTTTATTTTTTACTCAATTTTCTACTCACAAAAACGTAGAAGGATTAGCATTTTAATAAAATGTTTTAATAAGAATTTGATTTGCTTTTTATTTGTCCATTTCCCTCGTCAATACTAATGTTGGATTTCCAATATCGGCCTCAGATTTTGCTTGCTCAGCGTCCACTTCCAAACGCTCCTGAATACATTTACTCTGAGCCCAGAACGACGCCACCGTTTGAACACACCGCATGTAACAGCTACCCAGCCCACCCGTTGGATACAAAGCATTCGGCAAGAAAACGAGGCAAGTCAAGAGGGCCACTGAGGTTGCCTTTGCTATACCACCTATACTATCGTACATCCATCCACGGAAGGGAGCAGCAAGCGGGCCGCTTGAACCCAGAGGCGGGCGGCGTTGACGGAGACCGGGATGATGCTGGTCGGGGGCCCGCGGGGGAGGGGCCCCCGGAGCAGAGAGGGGTGGGGAGGGGTTCCCTGATCTCTCACTTCATCCTCTCTCCCTCTCTCTCTCCGGCGAAAACAGTCCTGCTCGATCGATCCCACTAACAGAATTCTGCCGCGGGCGCCGGCGTCTCCTCGGCCCAATGAAAGACCCCACGCGTACCTTGACCAAATTCCTCTCCCTCGCCTCGTGCCACAGTCAGCAATTGTTGACAGATTGCGCCGCTTAAACGGGGAGGACCAGGATTAGCTGGCTCAACTAACAAAGTAGAATATCGTCTTGTTAGTGGGAATCATGAAAATTCACTAATTTTCACACATCGTTTATTTGCCCCAACCGATTTTAATAAAAGATACAGTGTCCGGCGTGATACGGTGGAAATCTTTGATATTCAGCTTATTAAAACCACTCGTCTGTTTCCACACACTTTTATTTACGCCGAACATGGTTTCGGCAACTTATTAATGGCACAAGTTGCCGAAACCATGGTCGGTGTAAATAAAAGTGTGTGGAAACAGACAAGTGGTTTTAATAAGCTGAATACCCAACCGATTTTGTTTCGTTCCGGTCTAGCAAAATCGTTCATAGATCCACAACTGAACCCCTGCGTTTAATTTTATCCGATAAACCAGTCATAAACGGAATTACACAACATTAAACGGTCCTATTCGATCAATTTATTCATTTTATAACATTTGAGGCTCTCAAAAGTTTTGTTTCGGTAATTGGGCCTTAATACACCAGAAATGAAAGCATCCCGCTCATGCAATTCGAAATAGCTGAAATAATTTTAATTCCCAGCAGTCGTTGCCAGAATATTCAACTTGTTGCTGTGAGCTTATTTTGTTAGCAAAAAAACATTGTTGAAATGAACTTTAGTTCCGCTTTTCGCTTGATGGCCAATCCTCAATTTCAGAGGACATTTTGAGGCCCTGATATATATTAATAGAAGACACGTGATCCTCTCCACGTTACTATATTTTTCCTCTTTTTTCATGACTTCGTTATTTCCTACGCAACGTTTTTTTTTTAACCCAACCGATTTCGGCACTCACTGAGCCATTCTCGATGGTACAACTCTGAAATTTCAAACTTTTATTTCAAAACCTATATTTGAGAAAAATATGTCAGCCATTTCTAATTGCATTATCCTCTCTATTGTGGTGTATCAATGCCACAAAACCTAAACGATAGTGCTTTATTAATAAAAAATTTGTGAATAATAGAACAAATGAAGTGTTCCAAGAGGAGAGTTGAATGTTCTAGGCACGAACACGGACTTGAAAATGAAAGGCAGCAATTGAATGAGAGACAATTTCTCAAATTTACATTTATCAAATTTTATACCTTTTCTCAGTTTTAGAGCTTTCTCAAATGGAAAATCGTCATCCCTAAAAATATCATGATGCAATTTTAAAGAGTTATAAAGCTGTAATAAGTCATGAAAACGATAAAATACTTTAAATGGTTTTAAATTGAAGTAAACAGCTACCATGAGCTTGTTACAAGCATTAGTCTCATTAGTCAAGCATTAGGAAAACTAAGGCAATAAGACACCAAACTAATAAACTAATTACACCTGAGGCCATCGAGTCATATATTGAACATCGTGGGATGACGAGTGCGATAGTAACGTCAAAGCTCTTTTTTGGTATGAGTGCACATTCTTCATTTGATTTACCTTCAAAGGAAGTGAAACTCTTCCTTTGTGATGGAGACGTAGAGAGAAAGAGAGTTTCGGAATTGAATAAAGGCAATTAAATATTAATTTTGAGATGAAAAGACGAATTCCGAAATGAATTTTTAAAGTAGGTCAAACTCGACAGGGAATTCAATGGGAGGTTACAATTTCAAAATAATGCAATTACTTCAGCTTACTCTCACTCTTTCTCTCCCAGGACGCTTCCCCCTTTTGATAAAAATACCGCCGTAGTTTCATTTCCGCCTCTCATCCCCTGCCCTCCACTATCGTGGGACCCCACAGCTCTCTCCGTCGGAACGGGCGTGCGACCTCGCCGCCATCGCCACCGAGATGTTTATCTGCGCCCGGCCGCCGCGCCGTGCGGCGACCACTTGCGCCAAAAGGAAGGCGGACCGCCAAGCACGCAACGAAGGCTCTAATTGCCATCGCGGATTGTGTGAGTGTGTGGCACTTTCAGCTTTGGTGAGGGATATAAGCGTATACATGGAGCTAATGCATACAGTAATTATGGGCGTGTGCAGGATGGAGTAAAATTGTGTCACGAAATTTTGACCCTGTCTAGCAAATTCCAGTGCGAGCCAAAATTACTAATTATGTTTAAGTCGAAAACGTACCATTTTTAAAATAAAGTAACTTTAAACGTAAAGCTTGAATTGTGCGAGAGTTTGCCCGGTTGCTGAATTCCATCGATACATCGCGGTCTCCAGCAGCCGAAGTATTCAAAGTCGTGAGTTGTCAGGAGCATCCGGCAACATGGCAAGTTCGCGAACAATCGGAGCGATTGGCCCAGAGTTTCTGTAGTTTAAAAATTGTGCGTTTTCGACCTTAAAATAATTAGTAATTTTGGTTGCTACTGGCATCAGCTATTCAGGGTTCGAATTTCGTGACACAATTTTTCTCCGGTCTGAAGATGGCAACAGTGTAACAACGGGCTCGTACACTATTATTTTCCAATTGTCGATTATGATAGCATAATTATCCCGGAAAGGAGGAATTCAATTTCCCAAAATGTTCATAAGAGTGTGGTTGTGTGACGTCTCAGAATAGCCAGCAATATCAAAGAACGCTCCGGGAACTATATCTTTCTCTTTCGAGAACGGCTGAACTTACTCTTTGTCGGTAACATCCTAGTTTCACCTTTCCTATATAATGGCCCCAGTGGCGTAACAATGGGGGGATGACGGGATAGATCACCCCAAAGCCTCAGAGAAACAAAAAATATTTAAAATTTTAGTCTAGTTTTGACTGATAATAACTGAAAATGCTAAAAGTTAAATTTTTAGTGCCAAAATGATGAAATATATATTTCCAGGCTAGTCATTTTTCAAAAATTTTCCCGGACCCCCCGGGGAAGTCGCCATCCCGAGTCATCCCATCCCCCCCCCAAAAGCATATTCATAGTTACGCAACCGAATGGCACGGTGGAGACGTTTTGGGTTTCGTCACTCGTCATTGGTCAGTGGGTCACTCGCTACCCACCCGTGCTATCACCTACGGCTTCCCTCCCTCCAGAGACATTTTTAATGTACTTAATTGTGTGCTATGCTAACCGCAAAAATTCTTGACTTGATATTTGTTGGGACATTAAATAGAAATAAAATTTCGGTAAAAACTTTAAATATTTGTATGCGACTGTGCGCTTACCGATACCATGGGCAAGAATTCACGTAAAAATACGAAATACAACCTGCAATTTCGATATGGGGCGTTACAACAGTTTAAAAAATATAGAGACCCGGAATTTTTCGTTTCCAAACCTGTCATCTGCTTCTCGAGGGATTCGTGAGGAAAAATCACCAGCCTTAACTCTTTTGAAGATAAGTCGGTGACGTCACAAACTCACGCTGAGTATCCAAACGCTTCTCAGCAACTTCTAGGTCTTGCGCTCCTGCCTCACGTGCTTCATTGCTGTTAAAATTGTTTTCAACTACTCTCCCCTCAATGCAAGGATTTCCATTAACGAGTAAATAAAATGCTTCACTCGCCACGTCACAATATTATGAAAAGTGGGCGGCAAATTTCGCGCGAAAAATTCACAGAGAAAAAAATCATTCGTCTCAACCGGAATTCGAACCCGGATTCCCCGATTACCAGTCGAGTGCTTTCGCCAGTTAAGCTACGTAATCGTCATTCTCATCTATGTAAATTTGACGCCTCTAAGGTGAAATCAATTTTTAACCTTTCAACTCTCATTTCGAAAAAAGAGAAATTTTACTAAAGTTGAAAAATTGAGTGAGATGTAAATTTGTTGATGAAATTATTTAATATTAAATTCACATTCCTAAAACTCAATTCTTGCGGTAAGTTTTACTGGAGTTCATCACTTTTACAACTAGTCACAATGACGAGTGGAAAGCAGGGATGGTAATCGAAATTAGAAGAATGCCAAAACCAGTAAAATTTCAATAGTTTCGATCCCGGAAGCGAAATGTTGAAACGAGAAAGAATTAAACTCGGGGAACTATATTCAAGATCGAAATGAAATCGGAGTCAAATTACTTTGGCTCGAAACTAAACTAAAACTCTGAGACGAAACGAAACCTAGATAATGTTTCGCACCGGAGGGACCACGTGTTTCTCCTTCGAACAGTTTAGTCTCGACCCACGCACCGAATACGAAGTATGGTTGAATGAATTAGAGGTTAGGCCTACCGTCATTAGATGCACGGTGCACTCATATTTTTACCAGTAACGGAGAACGGTGAACACAAATTGGCCATTCTATTTTTAAGCTCGATGTTTTAACCTCTCTACACGTATGTCAAACGTAATAGGTCGAAACTATTCCCTCTTTTTCCCCTCCACTCAACTTATGGTATCGAAATTAACTATGAGCAGCTGAGTTTCGATTTATTTAGTTTCGTTACGGGGAGTAAAATTCGTCTCGGGTTGAAAATAAACTCCTTGGTGATTTTAATTGCGTGCAGGAACGACACTAAACCTCGCCTCGTATTTTCGTTTTGCTCCTGGTCGAAACGAAACATTTTCGTTTTAACGTTCATTTTAACGTCTTAATGCCGGATATTTCGTACAGCCTTATAACTTAACCCTTTGCGTTCTACGGGCGTAGTATAACGCCACATAAAATACTTCGATTTTTGCTACGGGCGTAATATTACACCAACAGTCTTTTGAAAAATCATAGTTTGCCATTTTTTAGCAAAGTGGTAAACCTTTGTTCTAAAATCTTACCTCTAAATAAACAAATTAAAAAATCAAAATTCATTCTTTAAAGCGATATCGAACACCTGTTTCTCGCATCGAAGGTCAATTGTTTATAAATAACGCGAAAGTATCGGAAATGGCCAGTACTTGGCAACGGATCTGCACTACTATGATCAGAGCGGTAAGTGCTATAACCACTGGTACTTCAAACGTTAAGATGGAACTACACAGCGCTATAACGGTCCGATAATCCGAAAACAAGTGAAACGTTTTTAATGAAAGGGGCGAAGGGACAAGAGACCTTCCAACCACTCCTGAGCGCGTCTCCCAAGTGTCCTCATCTCCTCGGTCTGGCCCGAAACCCTTTTGTCTCCCTCCAACGCTCCCCCTCTTCATTAACCTCTCTCTGCCTGTGCCCTGCGAGATGGTCGATATAAGCGTGCGTGCGAAGGAGACCGCTTCCTCATAGCAATCCTCATTAGCCCTGCGACCTTTCCCTTCTCACCACCCGCATTGCCCCCCACTACAAAACAGCCCTTCCACCTCCCACCCTGTGGACCATCTCATTTGCGACGCTATCTCTTTTCAAAAACACTCCAAACTGGTGATGGAAAAATCGATTAAAATCGAGAATCAAGTTTTAACTCGTTTCCGCCCACCGTACCCATGCGGCTACACTCAACCATTCTTAACATGTACCATTCTGAGCTCATGAAGAAAATCCGCATTCCTTTTTGCAGTCGAATAGTCACAAATTTGGTGTTGACGCTCACAAATAACTTCATCTACCTATATGATTACATTGATCAAAGAAGGAAATTAGTAGATTTATTATTCAATATGAAAGTGGTTTTAATTTTATTAATTTTTGAAGACCGACTCGCGTTAGAGTAAACATAGCGTACAATTTTTCGACAATTTTGAACGTTTCCTTTAATTCATTTCCTCCCCACCGTAGTCATGCGGCTACATCCTAGATACAAGCATACAGGCTCTGTTTAAGGCTCTCGAAGAAAGCTAGCACTTCTTTTTGCTGTCAAATTGCCGAAAATGTGCTATGTCGTTGAAGCTTACAACAAACTTATCCTCTTATTAGTGTATTTTGAAGCTGGTAATAAGCTGTCGTAAAGAGACGGGTGCGAAACGGGAATTCAATATGGAAATCTATTGTTTGTAAATTATGCGGAAGTATCATAAAAGTGGACCGGAAATTGCATTGCATTGGTCATTTTAACTGTCCTTCATCCAAAAATATGCTTTCCATTAAGATACATCTTTTCAATTAAGGTCACTCGTAGAAATTGTACAACATTTGACTCTGATCCCACTACCACCAAGTGTAGCTGTATGGATACGGGTCAGTCTAAAGAATCAAGCTGATGTATCACCAAAATATTTTTCTGGATTACAAAAGGCGGCCACAAGAGCAACTTACCTAAGTATCTTCACGATCGCAAGCAGATTTTTTTCTGCGAGGAAATGGGATAATGGACAAAGATCGAGGAAATTGAGATTGATGTAGCAGTCGTTAACATAAGAATCAGAGATGTCAGTCAATCCGCAGAGGAGCTTGTCCAATGAATAATATGGGATAAGATGATGGGACCGAGATTACCTCGAGACGTTACTCCGTTGGCATGCCAACACATTCTCAGCCCGCAATTTTTTAGTTCCCTCCCCCATTTAAGCGAATGTAAAAATTGTTGATTCCTGATAGACCCCGTATTTAGTGATGGAAAAATTCCCCGTCCACTTCGTCTCCTCCATTCTCTTCCACACTCACATTTCGAGCTCTTGCTAGAATTTCCACCTGTCAAGCTTTCCGAAAATTCAACTTCACCCTTCAATTCCCAGAAACGTCCAGTCGCTTTCATTTGTCTGTATAAATTCAACAATTATATTTACGTTAACCGTATAGGGTTTTGGGAGCTCAGTGCCACATTAAAGGGACCTGTATAATGACGCTAAGCTGCCGAATCCCAGATCGGTCAACATTAAAATAAGCATGAAATTTACAACTGTGTTTTATAATGAAGATCAACAGCTTCCACAAAGTATAAATCACCAGAGACGCTTTCTGATATTCGCCTTAATTATATCCCTAAATCATACATATCCTATCGTATTCCATGATAAACGAGAAAAATCCCCCGTCATTGACTAGTTACGGAGATATTCGATGGTATTTTAACATTTTAACGCTTTGGAGAACGATGCAATTAAACGAATTGTTCAATATCAACGAAAAAATCCATTAAGTAATAAATAATTCTTAAAGTCCATAAAGAGAAATCGACTGAATTAACCGATCGAAAGTATCGTAAAAGACATATTAAAATGCCTCATTTGCCATCGTCTTTGGTTAGTAGTGAGCAAAAGAATACAGAATATTTAAAGGAAGACAGATTTGTAATAATTAAATGTTTTCCAATGCTAAGAGAGAAGTGAATTACTTCGCTTGAATACGGATTCTCGAAGATAATCACGATTTTATGAAAGGAAAATCCGGCAAACACATGGCGGAAACTCCAAAATGTTTCTAGCAACATTCGATACCGGAAAATTAGGCAAGCACACTCAAAATTTCCATTAAAATAACATGTTAATGCCTTGTTTCTCGGTGATCCGTTTCAACATATGTTCTATGAAAAATACATAATTAGGTGTAAATTAACTGCCTTCAAACAGACTATTTACCATAGCAGAATTTGTTTGTAGTGGGATACGTATGTTTAGGTATACAATTTCGAATGCATGAGTTGTCACTTTCAAATAGCGTTTCACACGTTGACCATTAATGGCGGATCAATAGAATTGGGAAGGCTAATGGAACCCCCAAACGCCAAGGATTTGCATTCTATCTGCCGGACGGAGTGGTGCACGTGAAGCGCCCCCCCTCAAAGCACAGAAACAGGGATCTAAAAGTCTCTGAAAAATCTCCTCCATCGCCGTGATTTAAACCCCGACCCTCTGGATGGGAAGGTTCTGCAAAACCCGATCTCCACAACCGAAGTCTCACAACCCCTAATCCTCCCTGGGAACGTTATGAGTATCGGTAAGTAGGGAAGGTAGAATACTCTCTTAGTATAAATTCAACTTGAATTCTCTTTGCCTGGTGTTCAAGATATTTTGAGAGAGCATAATTAGAGCATTAGAGACGATCACAAGGATATAGGATTAGGGAAATAGACTTCAGAAGCGATGCATTTAAGATGTCGTTTTTCCGCATACAGTAGAGTCCATAATACTTGCGATAGTTTAGTTCTATAGGATGGCTTGAATGGAACTAGGTAAAATATGATCTGCATGTAAAGTTAATAACTTACTAAATTTATCGATACTAGCTATCTGCATACATTTATTGGCATGTTATAACTCATACATGAATCACTTAAGAAGCTGAATTTTCGTTACTAACTAATAGTTCCATTTTCATGGTAGCATGTTCGTGTCCCTAGCACTCTACTATTTTCTGGTCTGACCTTGTGTCATTCTCCCGTGTGCTTAGCCTGTGCCTGGCAAGCGAGCACGCTTCTTATTAAGGCTAGGATGAGTGCTGCATGCCTGGTTTGGAATCACTCCATGCCAGACACTTTGGCGGTGGCTTGTACGGTGTTTAATAGATGTTTATAGGTCCCAAACAGAAAACCTATTTCTTTAAAAATGGCACGATTTTTAGTTGATAATGACTCCTTATAGTGACTCCTTTCAAATTTTGAACGGATGTGATGTTTTGACTGAATTTCATCCTTTGTTAATGTCCACACCCTGCTGATAATTTAAAATAGTGTTTCAAAATTATAGTGGCGGTAGCCTCTAGTCCTTCTATATTTAACGCATTCATAATATGACCCATCGGCGTGACGGCATCCCTCTTAGATATATGAGTAATTAAAGTCCTTACGCGAGGCCAAACTTTAAGTATTGACTGTATCTTCTCCGGTGACTTGGAGACAACTTATTTCCTTTCCACTGTTTGCGATAGCCCATACACTCACTGAGCTTCTCATGTCTCCCTCTCGCATCACCGCACCGCAACCTATCCCAAATCCCCGCGGAAGGCATCGGTGAAAATGAAAGGCAAGGGCCTCTCAGTTTGCCGCTTCTAAATCGGAGAAACCGTCTCAAGTGTTCATCAACGCGTCGAGGGAATGGATTTTCGCGGAAACGCTCTTCCAAGACCTACCCGAAAGGGATGTCTAACATCCTATAAACTTCAAGGCCAAATAGGCAGGTATCTTGGCTGTTTCATTTGGGCCTTATAGTATAGGAAGTAATTAAGAGAAAGGGTGTAAACCAAGGTCCGTAAAGAAAAAGGACCTTGGGTCTACAAGTATAAATAATTTTCAGGACGTTGGGTGTTAACATATTAGGAAGAGTTCTAGAGTTTCCGACCGGCTCCAAGGATTGATTGCCACTGAAGTATCCAGAGTGTAGTTTACCGTTATCTTCATGGTGATGGAGCAATTGGGAAATTTTCTAGCTTGCGTACACAGGAGAATATTCTAGCTGCTCCGTCAGCGTAGGGACGATTGCAAACTTCGCCCTAGTGACGTCGCGTCGGTGGCAATCAATCCATGGACCCGGTGGGTAACCCGGGAACTCTTCTTACGATCAATTCGCTGGGAAGTCCTGAGATTCTTCGGATCTGACTTTAAGGAAAATCCTTTTATTAAGCCCGTTTTATAAGGGGCACGCAATTGCATATCCCGAAGTAGATCGTTTTCAAAATTGTACGTGCAATTATTTTAGAATTAGATCGGGAACTGTTTTTCCACCTTCTGTTCATGAAATCACACATGCTTTAATGCCTTTTTTTCGGATTCACACGATGCATTTAGAAATACGCGTTCATACGGGTTATAGGTTGTGCAGTTACTTGCCTCGTGTAAAGCGACCTTAAGACCACCTTGTAGGTATTCCCAACGTCAACAATGTGATCTAATCGTACTGCAGGTAAACATAATCATAGATTTGTGGGGTTAGACTCAAGCGACTCCGAAGAATAGATTACTCAATTCTCATTTTTTACTCTATACCCTTGCGATTGAAAAAGCGTGAGAGGTTAAGACAGGATATGCCATCCACATATCGCGTACGGCGCAGGAAACTGAGTAAGAAGGTATACTAAAATCCTAATTTCCTCTGGGCGATAGTGCCAACGCTCAATTCTCAGAAGTGACTCAGGCTAAAGAGTAATTTGCCTAAGCCTTTCATAAAGGAGTCCTTCTCGTGACAGTGTCCAATCTGCAAAGTGAGATAACGGCCAAATTTTGCACTCCATGTAACGGATTTCTTGAAAATGTTTCATTAGGTTCGGAATGCTGCTTTCTCTTTCGCTCGGCTCATGGGCCGACAACGCCAGGAGTCGGACAACGACATGCACAGTGGAACCCGAGCTAAGTCCACGGTTCTTATTAGTCACGAGGGCTTTTCTAAGTTATTGCTGAGCAGTAGATGCAACCAAGGGCGCACTGGCCAAGGCGGATGGGCGGGAATCTCCGCCAGGGCCCTCGGCCTTGACCAGGGTCGGTACCTATGTATTCTTTTCGCGCTGACCGTCTCGTGTGCTGCTAAAGGCGGTTTCACACTATCAAATTCACGTCAAACTCCGTTCAAGATTAGTCGAACAAGCTTTCTGGAGTGGTAATGACGTCATGTCATTGCCGGCCTCGGTGGCGGCGGGGTAAAGTCCTCGCCTGCCAAACCGAAGGTCGCGGGTTCGAGTCCCGCCTGGGTAAGTTACCCTTATCCAGGGCATGGATGTTTGTGATTGTTAAATCTTATCAACCCCTATGTAAAGGCCGAACAGTGCTGTTTTCGGTAGTGTGTGAAATAAAAAAAAATAAAAAATAAATAAATGTCAACCATCATGACCCCGGACATCTTGTCTTGAAAACTCTTGAACCCAGTGGTGTAACTATGGGGGAATGAGGGGATAGATCCCCCCTCCACAAAGCATCAGTGAAATAAAAAAGTTATTTAAAAATGTTGCCTGGTTTTGAAATGTAATGACTGCACCTGCTTAAATTTAAATTTTCAGTGCCAAAATGATGTAAAATGTATATTCAGGCATGTCATTTTTCAAAAATTTTCCCGCGCCTGGCCATCTCATCCTCCCTAGGCCGTGTCATCCCCCCCAAAATCATATTACTAGTTACGCCACTGCTTGGACCTCCTCGTTTCCATCTAATATGTCCTGTATTGAACGGTTCTAATTTCTATGGGATCTAGACTGGTGCTGAATCGTTTCGATCGTTAAGTGAGGGTTTTACAGCCTTCCTAGCGCTCCCTTGTAGATGGGACGAGTGTTCATGTCATGGCCGATTTGGAGATAAACGTCCTTATAAAATTTTACGAGGAGCAAATTCTTTTATGTGAAGTGTGTTCCTCAGAATGCCAAAGGAATCATAAGATAAATGCAAGAAATTGATACAAATTTGTTGCCAGAAAGTAAAATTAAGATTATAATTGTCTCGGTCACGCTGCTCGATTCAAGATATGTTGAGCAATCACTCTTGAAAGACCGTCTCTCGAATGGTCTTGAATCTCAATTTAGCTTCATGGACGACTTGTTCCACGTTTCTTGTTCAAGACATCTCGAGTAGTGTGAATGATGGCTAGGAAAGCCGTATCTAAACTGGCTTTCAATCATCTGGGCTATACCGTCCAAACCTCGTCTTTAAACTTTCTTTCATATTTTGTAACAATATGACAAAGAGGAGAGTTTCATTCAATTCAAAATGCCAGTAAAAGCTTGCATTCAGATGAGGTATTCATTCATTTAAGGTCGAGGTATCAAATACCATTGATGTCGGTAAAAAAGGCAGAGGATATGAGGACACGCGAATAAAAATTTTACTGCAACGGAAAATTTTCACAAGGAACCATTTTGCAAAGCACCTGAGTGATTTTAACTGCAGGTAGAAATCTGGTTCCGGAGCACAAATAAATTTTCATAGCCGATATAAAATTGCTGTCCTTTTCAGACATACAAATTTTACACACATTGAGATTCGCGAAAGCTCATAGCAATTACTTCATTCACTTTTTCTTTCTCTCAAAATTTAAGTTTTACTCATGAATAAATTGCTAGACTGTGAGGAATCCAAACGGTTCCTTAGCTAATTAGAAAACAATTAATTTAGAAAGTAATTTAAAGTGAAAAGAAAAATATCGTTTGCGCCGTATTCAGCAGCTTCCATTACACGGGCTAATTTACTGCCTCGCTTATTTTTCGCACACGGTGGAGCTGCTTCGTACACAACGTCACTCTCACGCCAGACGAATTTGAAAAGCGTTATTATCTCTTTCTTATTTCTTCCATTCCTCCCCGGGCATTGTAAACATCGGTGACAGTTACAAAAAAAACAAATGAGGACGGGAGAATGACAGACGCCGGAGTGCGCGCGAGAGAGTGTTTGTTGTTGTTCGCATCGCGGATCGATTCGCAGCTGTCGAGAGACATGAGGCATGGGACTGGGGCTCAACGTCCGCGAAATTTTCTAGCGGGGGGAAGCGCGAAAGTTTACGTGATTTAAAAGGCGGCAAATATAGTCGAAACAATGCATCGCGAGTCGTCCGTGAATTATTCCACAAGAGACCTCGGTGGCGAATTTTTAAATCAGAATGAAAACAGTTCTGCGACGCACCTTGCAGCGCGCGTGACAAGTCAGACTTAAAGCATTCCCTCCTTGAGGACGAGGGAGACCTTGAGTGCTCGGTTTGGACGACAACTGACACTCAAAAGAGAATGTCTCATCCGCACTGACGTTTTAAGAGGACGCATCACTCCCACTCAACTGGTCTTCTTCGTGACTTCTAGCTTGTTTACACCATAGAATTATAATATAGTATAATATAAATGTATTGCCCATTACCAATCTATCTAACAATAGATCATGCGCAACAGCGGCGCAGACAGGAATTAAGGATAGGGGGGGTTTCAGGCGCAACTAATAATGGGGTGTCTGGGGGTATGGCATACCTGCCAGGGTAAGCGGAAGGTTCGAGGGCCCTCCGCCAGAAAAAATTAAGATAAATGGTAAAAAATGGTGAGTTTTACGGCCTTCTGAGGGATATTTTATTAATACTTAAACTATTCTATAAGTAAAATTAATCCAAATGAATAAAATAGATTAAACTTAAAAAATTGTCTAAACTCTGGGGGGGGGGGGTTATGCCCAAACCCCCCCCCCCTCCCTGCGCCACTGATATGCAATAGTTTCTAAATGTAAACGTTTTTAAATCTTCAAAAAAAGTGGATTCTAAGTGCAAGTATGAAAAAATGGAAATATTTAAAGACTTAAAGGAATAAATATTTAGTGAAACTGACTTTGTTCACTCAAAAAGCTTCGCATAATTTTTATTAGTGCAACGTATAAAGTTCATATTCCTTCGTGCGTTGGGAGGGAAGATAAGACGAAGACCACCTGGCACCTTTTGCTAAGAGAAAATGAGCTCAGACGCCGAGTTTCTCTCTACCCTTGTCTATTGGCACAAACCGAATTACGTGTTAATCGCTTCTTACATGCATCATAATACACTGAGGAAATTTCCTTCCGCTCAGTCATTCTCTTTTGCAAGGGCGGATCCAGGATTTTTTCTGGGGGGGGGGGGGGGTCTGGCAGGCAAATGGTCTTCTCGTATTTGTGATTAAAAACAACATGCAACAATTACAGCACGAAATATTATCTTTATTTTAATATGAAAGTTATTAATATTAAATAATATGATTGAGACTCCGTGATACACAAAACAAAACGAACGTAATGATAACCGTATTAAAAATCTTGTCTATTTCTTAAGTGTCTGGGGGGAGCACGTTCCCCCGTTCCCACCCCCCCTTAATCCGCCTATGATCTTAGGCTTATCCCTATACACTATTCCTCGTCAAGCGCTCACTCCACCACCGTCTTCCTTACAGCTGAATTCATTATCGGATAAAGTGAATCCGTTCTTTTCTGCCCTTAAACTCATTTATCAATATCGCTATGCCCTATTCCCATGGGAATAAATAAACCTCTTTCTCTACCCCCCTGTCCACGTGTCTTGTATTTGTGGTCTTTACTATTTTTACCCCGTACTCTTTACTTTGATCGTTCACGTATATATTTCATGTTTGTTACTGCGTCACTTTAAATTGGCACAAATACTGTAGGTGAGTAATAACTTACATAAATAAATAAATTGGAGGAGTACGATGAAGCAGAATTGTTTCTGCGTAGAGCGCTTGAGCGGACGGGAACATATAAAAGTCACCGGATACGATGAGTTAGAAGAGAAACGATTTCCGTATGCCTGAAAATGTCTGCACCTGAGAGGAAAAACGATCACTTTATCTTTATGTGGATGCAATAAATATGGCATAAAAAGGCTAAAGTGAATGGGTCTGAATCGTTTTCATGACCCATCAAAAATGGAAGGTGAAGGAAAACGAAAAACGATCAGGAGTAATTTGAGGAGGGTTCCTTTTTCGGAAAATGGTTCATGACATGCCTTTACATTCTCAACCTCATTATTTGTCATAAAATGGTCAATTGATGAGTTATGAATCATGATTTATGTGCTTTTAAAAGGTGCTCCATAGGGGGTGATAATATGGGCTGCAAAATTGTGCCTCTATATACACCGTGTCATTTTCACTCGAGCGTTGTGAAAGCCGAGCCGCCAGTAGCGGACATGGCTACTAACCTCGTGAAAGTGGTTTGCGCATCATGGGCCCAACACTTGTAGATAATAAATACCTACTATTTCCCTACTATTTCTAATAACTAAATCCCTACTATTTAAAATAACCAAATTATGGTTCGATAATCAACTTAATGACCAGTGTGAACGAAACCCTTGGGGCGGGCTCGCGGGTTACACTCCTGGGGCAGGGTCTATAAGCGCGAGCTTTTTACCTCTGCACCCAGAAGGGGGGCGGACAGAAAGGAAAAGGGATTGGAGGCATCGTCGTGATGAGAGCCCGACGATACCTCCAGGGATAGGACGGGGAAGGAAGGGAAGGGACGAGGAGTCCCGCACCGTCACAAGGCGGGCGGGCCCTACTATTAGCGAAACCAAGCTTACGCATTAATATGCTACCAATTTTAGTAGATTTTCCTATGAGGAATAAAAATTCATCGATCAAATCGGTAGATAACTTAATGACCAGTGATCAAAAAATTAGGGAAATGTTTTCGATAATGGAGCCAAAGTCCACTTTACTTGTCCCCAGTGGTGTCATAGCGCCGGAACGCGCCGTTCCGGCACTGGTTAAAAAGGACATAATAGTCAAATAACACTTTCATCAATTTTGCTGCCTCAAAATTTCTAATATATACATTCGTAACCAGAACAAAGATTTTTGTAACAAAATGTAAATAATAACTTGTAATAAAAAAACAGAATATTTCACTTCCAAAAAAAAGTTAAGCGAAATGCGTTCCGGCACCGCTAATTTTGCCTTGACGTCACTGCGTGTTCCACAAAAGATTATCGAGGCCACAATCGTCACCGCGATTAGAAACCTTTTGCCGTGCGGTGTACCTACTTAGTTCATTTGGGTCCAAATAATTACCTTAAAGAGTAAACAAAAATAGATAGATAATAACAGGTCGATACGAGCGAATAAATGCACACGTTAAGCAGGGAGCAGCAATAACTGCGGAACATGTGGTGTATTGCACGCTGGGTATAAATCACATCCACTACTACTAATGCCCACTGTAGGTCTGGTTTTCAGAGTATCTAATATATGCAGATAGGATAAGGAGATCGTCTTTGTAATAAAAAGGTAGATGAATTCGTAAAGGTGTATGATATGCCAGACTTAACATTTTCAGTCATACTGGGCTACATACAATTATGGTCTGGAATACATATTGGATACATTCAACGGTAGCATTGAAGAGTTCTAGAATGGAAAAGAACAAAAAGAGAAATATGAAGGAGAGAGAAGATTCGGTTTTTTAAGAAATCATTTCTTTCAATTCTATAAAATTCATGGTTTTACTAAAATATTAAAAATCCTATTAGCATTACTTAACATTATTCAAAAGACTCCTTAGATTCTATCTAGTATTCCAGTATTACATATATATTACTATATGTATGCTATATTTGTATGTTCTTAGTGGACCGAGGGTCCAAGAACAATAAAAATTTCTTTATCTTTATTGAAAGGATTCCGAAGAGAACTAGAGAACGGAGAATGGAATATACATATGTGACAGGGAAAGAGAAGGAAACGTAAGAGGAGGGGGGATCCTTTGAAAAATGAGATTTTAATCATGATCACCATCCATCTCGGCATCGTATCTAAGGAGGGTAAGGAGGTAGGGGGTTAGAGAGGTGGAGTTATGAGGGGTCGATTCAAGCCCACTTCTGCGAGGCTCGGGAATTTTTAATTAAATATCGCCGCTATCTCTCCTGTGCCCCTCGCAGCAAACGGTTTACTCAAGGGTGATGATGACCTTCTCACCCCCCGCCTACCTTCCTTCCCCCCTCCCACCCACTCGAAAAACGCGATTTGATCGAATCCAGATGGTTCAACACGAGAACAGACACTCAAAAAAATATTACACTCCGTTTAAAATTTCGTTTCGAAAGTATCGTTCGCGTAATAGATAGTGAGGGTAATGTATGCGGGGAAGTTTCTGCCTTTAAAAAAGCAATCTGAATCAGGACTGAGCCATAATTTAGTCATTTCCCATCGACGGTGTCACAATTCTCACCAGTTTGAAGTTAATGTATTATTTTGGAAATACCGATTATAACTATCAAAAATGAAGTAAGATCTGATACTTTCCCGGCGAATGTAGTCATTGCAGCTCTGAGCATGGAACACGACTTCGAGTTCCAAAACGTCGGCAGAATGGAGACAAACCATCCGACTGGAAGCCCGAATAGCCTTCTTTAATTATCAAAAATGATTTGGGGCCAGAGAATACGTTATTCATTCATGGTACTAAACAGTAAGATTTTTACGGGGAGTTTTCAGATAATAACGGGAACTAAATTTTGTAATTTCTAGCGAGTTTGGAAAATAATATTGCCAATTTTTTTATTGTGTCGGTATACGTGCACCTAAATTATGATATAATTTCCAGCTGTATTCATTGTTTACTTAATCTGTGTGAGCAGCCAAGATTAGATGTGGTTTTAAGTGCTAGGCGATTTTTGGCTCACACTTCATTGATTGTTCGCAAATTTTTGGCCAAAAACAATAACGTAACGATGCTCCAGCTTCCATATTCGCCAGACATGACGCCTTTTGGCCTTTTACATTCCGTTTTAATTTCGTTTTGAAAGTATCCCTCGCGTAATAGATAGTGAGATAGTGTATGCGGAGAAAATTATGCCTTTTAAAATGGATCTGAATCTGCATTGAACCATTATATATGTCATATCTCATCCACGGCGTGATATTATCGACATAAATGGCGCGAATAAATTATTCTGCTACAACCTCGCGCTGGATAAGGGAAACTTACCCATGCGGGACTCGAACCCGCGACCTCTTCTGTTATAGGCGAGCAATTTACCTCGCCGCCACCGAAGCCGGTAAATTAAGCAAATAACGAACTGCAAAAAGCGTCATTAAAACTAATGTTTTCTTATAGAGAAGAAGAGAATAATGCTAAAAAATATGGCTAATGGTTGAAAATACAGTGTTCAGTGACTCAACATAGCTACTAATCATGAACATAGGTTACTGATGGCAACTAATTAATCTAAATTTTATGGACGAAAATTATGGATCGCGTGACAAACTCATGTTCGGCACCTACAGTAAGCTCTAGAAAGTTGTTGAGGCAGATACGATGAAGACAGGGTAGTTGACGAGCAAGTGCTGGAAATTAGGCATTAGACGACGTCAATAACCGTTACTGAGAGTGGTAGGCTGCTTATTTTGGGAGGGGACCGAAAACTGTCCTTGTTACAGAAAGGAAGGGCGGGAATCCGGTATGGGTGTAAGCCTATGTAGACATTACTCAAATAAACAACAGCTGCAAAAGTACAAAAGCTCAATAAGCTCAAACTCAATTGGAATCGAATGCTTAGGGAGAAGTCTCCTTCATCGCTGCATTTAAAACACCCTCGTTATGGAGAAGAGGGGAAGAAAAAGCATATAAAATTAGAAAATCAAGCGTGATGGATTAGAAGTTTTCCATATTGAAATAAATACCTGCTATTTTCTATTGCCTCCCGAAGTAATACCCTAGAATAGTGGCATAACTATGGGGGGGGGGAAGAGGGGATAGATCCCCCCCAAAGCCTCAGACAAATAAAAAAAATATTTAAAACTCTTGTCTAGTTTTGACATGTAATAACTGCATCTGCTTAAATTTAAATTTTAAGTGCCAAAATGATGTAAAATGTATTTCCAGGCATGTCGTTCGTCAAAAATTTTCGTGGGACCCCTGTGTCCTGGGGGGGGGGGGGGGGAAGAGGGGATGCCTCCCATGCCATCCCATCCCCCCCCACCATACGCCAATGCCCCCGGATAGTACCAGAAAGGAAGACCGCCATATGGATGTTTGACTGTTTCTGTGGAAAAACTTTGTTAACTCCTAAAAACCTTGCATTTCCCGTGCTTCCTCCTTTGGTAACCACCAGCACCTCTTTCTCCAATTTTCCATGCATCATCTTCTCCTCTTTTACTCTCCCCTCTTCACTTTTTTCTTCATGTTTACCCGTCTCCCCCACTAATCTCTTCTCGTACTTCCCGCACCGCAGTTAAAATTGATTAAATGGAATGCACTACACATCATTTGTGAATGATGTGGTAACGTTGAAATGTAGATCGTATATATATTTTATAATCGTGGAAAATTTCAAGTATTTATTTTATTATGAAGAAAACTTAAAATGCTTGACGTATAGAGACGAAATAACGCACAACGATGAATAAATACAGGAACAATACAAGTGGAGGCCTCGAAAATGTTATCTGATGCAGGTTAACCAAGATGTTAAGGCGAAGGTGCATAAAATGTGACGACTTTTGCCGATGAGTACCAGCAATCACAACGGACGATATCTTATCAATCTTATGACGAATGACGTGAGATTATGATAAGACCCATTGACGATTGATAAGCAACGGAAAACGGAAAGTCAGAAAATAAGATAGAATAGTGACAATTGACAGATATAAAATAAGATAGGTTCAGGCTTTGATGAACTTAAAACTCGTCTCGAATAACTTTTTATTTTCCACTTAACATTTATTTCCTTACGACTATGGTTTCGACATCAGGGCGTCATCATCATGCGCACAATACAGAAAAATGTTTAACTCTTAATACTAATGTAGATCCTGATCTCCTCCCCTCAGAGCCGCATTTAGACTAAAAGAGACCCTAGGTTATCCCAATAATGAGTCAATTTCACCTCCTTTTTTTAAGTTTTTAAATAACATGAGAGATAGTAAAATAAATCTGTATAACATAATGTATACTGTGATATAAAACAATATGCTAAATGAAATCATAAATCAATGCATCAACATGTTGTTCTTAGAATAGAGTAATATTAATTTTGCTAACAATTTGAATGTAAGCCCCTTTTGATCTTGAGGCGCTAGACTGAAGCGTAAATAGCCTATATGATAATCCGGGCCTTCCTTCACTGCACATTTTATTTTATGTAAGTGAACATTTTTCAATATAATGCACCTGATGATGACGCTCTGACATCGAAACGATGGTCGTTGATGAATAAATATTATGTGGAAAACACTAGATTTAAAGTGATTCAAGATTGGAATTGAATCAAGACAAAAATAGTCGAGGAAAGATTTGTAAGGTTTTATTAAATTTTCATAACGCCCTGACATCGAAAACATGGTCGTTGATAGATAAATGTTATGTGGAAAACACTAAATTTAAAGTGATGCTAGATGAGGATTGAATCAAAGCAAGAGTTACAAAGGATAAATTAAAAAACTTTTTAAATTTTCTTAATAGGAGTTGGCGGGTAATTTTCGCAAACAGGATTAAATTTAAACTTTTCTCCTTGATAGCCTTGATAATGGGTGACGAGTCGGAATCCGAAACGTCGGTGCTCTAATAATATCTTACCAGCGTGGAAACCCGAGATTTAGTAAGCGTTGTTAGTTATCGTAGAGCGGAGGAAAGCCCACAGTGGGATCCCTGGGTTCTCGTGGATCTCCAATTATTTTTTAATTTTACATTGCACGTGCAATGAAACAAAAGAGCTATAATTAGCGCGATTTACATCCTTTCATCAGGTAATCCAGCTAGGCTGCTTCGAACACAGCAACATTAAACTATAAATATAGTGTGATACCAAACATGAGGCATCATGATTTCGTTTTTTTTTTCTTTACAAATATTAATCCAAAGAGAATCCGAATTAAATTCATCCAATAAAAAATCTTATCATCGTTTACATGCATTATGTCTTTTGATCTTCAAAATTTCTCTCAATGCATAGTAATTTTGGACATTTCTAAACATCATTATTAGAACTTATTGGAGAAAATGAATAGCCAACCTGGTGGATAATAGAGCGAGACAGAAATCAAAAATATAAATTCTGCTCATCAATACAAAAATAAGCCTAGTCGAAAGAAAAATAAGGATAAAATTGATAATTTTTCAATGGCAATACGACGAATTTTCAAAACGGACCTAAAATTTACGAGCCCAAAAATCTAAAAACAAAATGAACTATGAAGTCATCGATGAATCAACGTTCTCTCTGTTAGAGCGTCACTCCCTTAAATACGATTACTTTGAGTCCTTGAACTTTAATGGCAGTCGTCGGAAACTTAATGGACGCGACAGATGCTTACGAAAGGCATACCGCATAAACAAAATATCACCGCATGTTTTCTGATCTCTGCAAGTCAGTGGCGTATTGGAGTCATCACAATAACAGATTGCGTCATGCTGTGTACCCGCTCACGGAGAGTGAAAATCATCTGGGCGGGAAATAAAATGACGTACTATTCTTCTGCCTTTAAGATCATTTTTTCCACGTTGGAGGAACAATAATACGTTCAAGGCCAATGGATGAAAGCTACTGAATATTAACATACCGGAACATTACTTTTCCCATCACTTAATGTAGCGCTAGCGCCGCATATTTCGTGTCCTTTTTCAATCATTAAGGCCCGTTCACACGGCACATTAACCCGTATGAGTTAATGTCTAAATGTATGAACGCGAGAATGAATACGAAAATGTACTGTGTACACACCCAACCTGTGCGAATGCATGAACGGAAAATAGAACCTGTTCTAAGTTGGTTCATGCATTCGTACATGTTCCGTTCCACCGAAATCATTCACGCAAACAGACATTAATTCGTATGTGTTAATCTACCGGGTAAACAGGCCTTTATCAACCTCTGCTAGGATAGCTTTGTTTCTTGTTTTCTAACACTAACATAAGAAATACTGGTGATGCGGGTAACGCCTGTTCTTAGAGGATGATATTCATAACAACTTCGAGATCCATGCCAAGGTTCTCATGTTCAAGGCTTTAAACGCACATCTTGATGATAAATTAGATGCTGCCACAAAATCCAGAACTGTTGAAGTTTTAAACTTTAAAACCTTGTCTATAGAGGTATATTTTTTATTTTAGCTATGAGAATGCAAGGAATTTCCATCAGATTAGTCCTGATACACTAATGCATAATTTGGAAATAATTATATACTTAACTCTTAGTAGTAATTGTTTGAATAATCAAATATTTTTAGAAAGTTAATTTACTTCGACGATGTGAAGAATTTCCTCAAAATTCGGCCTTTTACTCTTCGAGTAAGTCCGATTGCCGATTTAAACCTATTCTCAGAATAAAATAGTTGGTTGTTGGGCTATGGAAATAAATTGGGTAGAAGAACAATATTTCGATTGGTAAACTTGATCTGCTCCGAGTGGTAATAAACGCACTCGGTCGAAACGCGTACCCACGACATCAGGATTAGTTGGTGAGTGGTGCCGGAAACTTGTATCAGGATTAATCTGGTGAAAATTCCTTTCATCCTCACAGTTAAAATAAAAAATTACCTCTATAGGCAAGGTTCTAAAGTTTAAAACTTCAACAGTTCAGGATTTTGTGGCAGCATCAAATTTCACCTTCCATCAGTGGTGCCGGAAGTAGTTCTGAAAATAATCTAAAACATGTCTTTCTTGGTTCAAAAACCCATGTTTGAGATGCTACATAAAATGCGACCATCAAGTTTTCAAATCTTCTATTCATATCATCGTAATATAATCAGAAATTGAATACTCGTTATTTACAAATTACTAGAAAGAGTCTTTTCACTCTGTCTTCCATATTTGACCGCAAGTTATTTATTATAAATAGCAAATATATGTATCCCCTTGGTACCTAAAAATAAAAATGCCTATGGGGGGGGGGGGGGGGGAGGATGGACCTGAAAAAGTAAAATGATAATTAGTAATATATTATAATGATGAATCCCATTAGATAAGTTCTCTATGTGTACGAAAGGGATGCTGAAACCAAGATTAGAAAAAGAGTGGGTTCGACAATAGTAATAGATAGGTGAGGATAGCAAGGGAAGAAAACCTTCCGTGGTTTGCAGAAATAATGTCAATGGAAAGCAATAGCTTATCGATGATCAAAATAGAGAAAAAAACAAAGTTTGCATGCTTTCAAACTGTTCTATCCTGATTATTTTTCTATTTTCTAATTCACTTAAATCCCAGATATCATCGGGCAAAATTCATTAACGCGTTATCAAACTACCAAGTTACCAAAATAACAGGGGTATGATATGCAAAGTGGAGGAACATTTTTAACGCGAAATATGATTTTATCTTGATTTCTAATGAGTGGAAAAATTATGTAAACGATGACAAATAAAAATGGACATGTTCAAAATGAGTTCATTCACGAGATTAACATGATGATAGATTAAACAGAGCGTGGAATAAACGCATTGAGGGGAAAGTATCTTGTTACTGGACCACAGAAATTCTGAGGAACTTTTGGCATATCAACAAAAAATGTGAGCAATAAACAAAACCGAGCTATGAAACGACACAAGTTTGGGAAAACTCCAGAATTGTGGAGAAATGATGACAGAAAAAGCATAATCATTACCTAAATTTACCTGAGAGGATACTTTATTCTGCGATAATACCCTCTATTAATTATTCACAGTGATTTTTTTCCTTTCATTAATTAATATCATCCACGTAAGTGGAATATTTGCTTAAGAAAAAGGAAAAAAAATAATTATTAACATTTGAATTGCTTAACAGAGTCGTAGCCGTAGTTCAAAGAAGGAAGCATCACTCCCGCTTGATTGGCCATTTTATGCCATTTGTGGTAACGCATTAGATACTTGTTTTAAATTTAAGGTACCATAATGAAATATACATGATGTAAAAAAAATAATCCCTTTTCAAAATTGCCTGCAGCTCAAATTATTCATCCCTAATCTGAGATAAAAAATTCAGGAGATATAATTTTTACTTTTGAGCCAAAGGGAAACTTTTATTAGGGCCTCTATTAACGTTGAAATTATCAATATAATAGCCTAGTTATCAATTAAGTGATCCTTCACGAAATAATACCGCACTAGCGGGGGTGGTTAGACCTCTAAATGCTTATACGAACGTTGCGGCTATCCCGGCAAGGATTCTCTCCGTGGAAATCGAGTGAACACGGCCTTCGCAAACCCTTTACGATTTATTATGTCACTTTCATGACGTTTTCGCGTCGTAAGCGACTGAGCAGTGGATTACCGCATATTTGTGGGACTGAAAAATGTTTTTTGACGAAGTGGTTTCACTTCTGGGATTCATCTGCATTTGTTTATTTAAAATCTCCGTGGTTCCTCAGGGCGTCTGGGCTTCGGCGTCGAAACGCAAACTCCGGCGGAACATTGGCTCCATTTAAATAAATAAGCGCGCTCAGAATTCCGAAGGGGAAAAGCAGTACGTCATCCGCGCCGCCGAAACCGGGAAAAAACCTCCATGATGAGATTTTTTTCAAACATAAAGGCATCATTGCCGCGGTTCTTCTAACCGTGATTTGGATGAGAATGAGCAATATCATTCTTCCAGGGGAGACCGGGGCACGTTGGCCCGATTTTTTAAAATTTTTTAAATATTATTTATTTATACATATTTAACTTTATGAAATCATTGATAAATTGTGGAACAGTCTTTCTGAATCTGGATGGCAATAATTAAACTTGAATATATATGAGTCATAAATTTAAAAAAATAAATAAATAGTGGGCATATGACAGGTGGGCCAATCTGCCCCTACATCGGGGTAAGTTGGCACAGCGGCTGGGGCACGTTTAGCCCATGTATTTTTTGATAAGCGAAACTAGTATGATTTTAGGAAATCAAAAATGAAACTAATAGTTATCAAGAAATATATTTCATATAAATAAAACTAGCTGCTCCGGCAAACGTTGTTTTGCCGTATAAATTATTTCTAGTAAATATTTTGGTGGTCCAATTAAATATAACTAAATTATTTTAAGTGTGTGGGTTTGTGGTGCATGACTGAAAGAGGTGAACAATGTTGACCTGTAAAAAACAGTAAACATTCATTTTTTAAAAATTCATGGTACTTTTATTATCTTCTATACATATATATATGTATATATAAAAGAGGATGTCTGTTTGCTAACCAAAGTTAGTTCGTAGGTGCATCTCATGCTCCCAAATTACGTAGTGCTACTTTTGGTTTTATCGGACGCGTCCCTTGCGTCATTATTTCATTACCATCAGTTACGTCACGTCATGCAAATTTTGTGGTTGCTTATCCTGCTGGGTAGACTAAATCCTTGACACGCTCTGCTAAAACATAACTAAAAGGATTCTACTCTTACCTACCTAATAAAACTTTTCCCTGGGGTAAGCTTAAGTTCATCCCTGCGCAATATGCAAAAATCATTGTTTCCATTGTTTGCAGTTATATATGTATATACCATCATCAGACCTGCTTTGTTCTTTTACCTAAAAATCCTGCCATGTGACCATGAATTCCCAGTTTCAAGTTTCCCACTTCTCTGGGTACTATACTTCCGGAGCAACACCGGGTGGCCTGCTAGTAATCAATAAATTCCAAATGACATCTCTATCACAAATTATAACTATTAAAAGAAACATTATCAGCCTCTGAGTTCAATGGAGTGTACGATATTTTTAGTAAATCTATCTTTAGCCAAAACAAACAAATTGGATTTTTCACCCACGCGTGAACATGCCACGTATCAGTGTCCAAATGAAGAACATGGTGTGCCTCAAAGCCACAAAAAGACATTGTTTGGCCTTGAGACTTGTCATTGCGAATGCCAATCTAATTGGAAATTGAACCCGTTTGTGTTCAATCGGCACATCTGTCGGAATAATAGGGATTCGTGGTAGTTATACATCTCCTTGAAACATGCTATTCATAACTTATGGTGATAGAAAGAGATTTCAAACGACATTTCTTTTTCTTTCCAATGATTTATGTTTCAACTTAATGTGATCTTTATCACTATTTAAAATATGCAAAAGAAAAAATGCCAATGCCTCCTTTGACAATGCAATTCTCTGCCGGGTTTCTTCAAAGTGTGGAAATTATCATTTGTTGTATAAATTTTATCTTGGCTTATTTTGCTCGCTGAAACCAACCGTAGCCGTTTAATATCTCTAGCGTGAATAAAAGATAAATTGTTGCAATGTTTTTTTTCGAGTTAAAATGCGGCGAGGGAGGCTTTATTCCGACACCAGCGCAAACGAAAGTCGCCTCTCCTCATCTTCCCACTGGCCGCCCGAAATCCGTCCGCCCGCAAACTCTGATAGCTCAAATCACCATAAAATAAAAGTGAAATAAAAAAAGATAAACACGATTCTCCCAAAAACAGTATAAAATGCGCTAAAAAGTAAATAAAAAACTTTTCATCACTCGGTGAATAAAGCTTGGGTGCTGATTAGGCTTAGATAATAATATAGCACGCCTAACCTTAAAAAACTATTTTGGTCTCCTAATCTCATTTCTACTAAACTTAAGGTGCGTTTACACTGTGTAACATGCTATATAAACAAATTACATATAACATGTTTCACGAAAAAGTTACATACCCGTGTAACAAGTTACATGGAACATTGTGTTACAAAACAAAAATCCGTGGCTTTGTTTTTGGTTTCCCGCACGAAGTGGGAAAATGTGTAACATGTTTCAGAAAAGAGGTGAGGGTCATGGCGGGGATGGCCAGTTAACGGGTGGGCTGCGACTGAATCTGTAACATGTTATTTGTGCACGTTTGGCTCCGATGGACTCTTGTTATAAAACAAATGTAAAATAAAACCAATTTACCAAGTAACTTGTTACATATAACATATTTATGCGAAAAATCCACAGAGAAAAAATCATTCGCCTTGACCGGGATACGAACCCGGATCCCTCGATTTCCGGCCGAGTGCTTTAGCCAGTTAAGCTTCCGAGGTGATTTTTTCTCTGTGGATTTTTCGCACAATTGTGCATTGCGGGTGACTCCCGTAAAAGTTATCACCGTGGCTAGTCCCGGTATACTTAAATAACATATTTATATAACATGTGTAAACGCACCTTATTCAACACGTACGCTTTGTTCTTGGAGTGAAGAAATGCTTATTTTCTACTTTTTTGTGCATTTATTACTTTTTTGGTACAAGATTGTTTTTCTTAAATCTCCTTTATTTTTAAAAAATAGGTTGACGACATCGTTATGCCTTATGCGTTCATCTCGAAAAAAGGGTTTGAATCAACCAACCAGGCCTACTGTTACTGGCTTGAATTCCGTGCGAACGAGCAGCCATTGCACTCGCGGTAGGTGATGCACATATTCGCAGCGTGCATTTGACGCAGTTCCGTCGCATGGGCTCCTTTGGGAGGAGTAGGTCCACCGGGTGGGATCGTATGGGCTAGCATTCCGCCGCCAGGGGTTGTGACATCGGGGTGGCTTCCGCGGCGTACCCCTTCTCTCCCACGCTTTGGCCAGAAGCCCGCGCCTTGTATGGATTTCTCCCTAATTCCGCGTTAATCTGAGGGAGGAATTCCGGCGGGCAGAGCTATCAGAGTTCGCGGGCGGAAGGATTTCGGGCGGCCACTGGGAAGATGTAGAGAGGCGACTTTCGTTTGAGCTGGTGTCGGAATAAAGCCTCCCTCGCGACAATTTAACTCGGGAAAACATTGCTACAATTTATCACGCGAGTCACGCGAGAGATTTTAAACTCGTACGGTTGGTTTCAGTAAAAAAAATAAATCAAGATAAAATGTAAACTACAAATGGTAATTTCCACACTTTATGGTCACCAGGAAGAGAATTGCGTTCACAAAGGAGGCGTTCATGAGAAGGAAGCAGCTTATGAGAGGATCATTATATAAGAGTTAAAAAAAGGTTAGTGAAGAGTCTAATCTGGAGTGTAGTGCTATACGGTGCGGAAACTTGGATACTACCGAAGGAGGACGAGAGAAGACTGGAGGCATTCGTGATGTGGGTATGGAGAAGAATGGAGAAGGTAAAGTGGACGGGAAGGAAGGAGGAACGAGAAGACCAAGATAATGCGGTTTTTTGAAGCATCGCAAGCGAAAAATAAGAGACTCAAGATATTGGTGGATGGTGGAAAACTTGAGCAAGTGGAGCAATTCAACTATTCAGGCAGCACATTAGAGGAAAACGGATTCAGTAGTAAGGACATCAGGAAGCAAATTGCGTTAGCAAAGGAGGCGTTCATGAAAAGGAAGCAGCTTATGAGGGGATCATTATATAACAGTTTAAAAAAAGTTTAGTGGAGAGTCTGATCTGGAGTGTAGCGCTTTACGGTGGGAGAACGCGGGCACCAAGGAATGAGGACGAGAGAAAACTGGAGGCATTCGAGATGTGGGTATGGAGAAGAATGGAAAAGGCGAAATGGAAGGAGAGGAAGAGGCACGAAAAAGTGCTGGACATGGTGGGGGAGGAGAGGCTACTTTTAAATGAGATACGGAGGAGACAGAAGGTATGGATGAAGCGAGTACTTGGCGGGGAGGGGATGTTGAAAACGGCGTTTGAGGGTAGAATGTTAGGGAAACGAGGGAGGGGACGGAAAAGAATAGAATTTTCAGATAGAATGAAAGGGAGAAGGCCTTATTTTGAATCGAAGAGGGAAGTCCATGAGGAGAGGGGAGACTGTCGGAATGCTTCGTGAAACCTAACCTACCTTAATCGGTAGAATCTTTAAAAAATAATAGTTATAATATATTCTACTCACAGGGGAGCTTTCAAACCGGCACGAATGGTTAAAACGAACACAATAAAGCAAGATTAAAAATAAACTACAAATGGTAATTTCCACACTTTATTATATATATCTCCACTGCCGACAAAGGTTTCAACTCAATGTCATTTTCAAGGCTGAAAATGACATGGCGTGTCGAAACCATGGTTGGTAGGGGAGTTATACGAGGGCCGTTTTTTTTCAAGCTCCGATGGCTCATGAACAGAAGACGAAATGATTGATTAAAAATTATTACATAGGCAAATATTTAGCACACTTGTGGTGTCCTTTCGACATAATCGCCTCGGCGATTGAGGAATTGGTCATGCTGCTGGACAAGCTTTACCATACTTCTTCATAGGATGTTGCCGCCAATGACTTTCAATGATTTTTGCCTTTGTCATGAAGCTCATCGCCCGTTTGAAAACGCTTCCTTTCAAGCCATATATTCATTTCATCGTAAAGATGGAAGTCACATGGCACTAGATCGGCATTGCACGGTGGGTCATCGAAATTGTCGCATTGATATTGCTCAAGGAGCAGCTGGGCTGCATCAGCGCTGAGATGACGGCCGTTGTCACGGATCGGAGCACTTCCAAAAGTCAGCATGTCTCTTCTGCTTTGAATGAGAATGGACGTAATGTTTCGCACTCTAGCCACAGTGCATTAAAAAAATCTCTTTTAACGGGATAAAAGTCAAGACATGTCAATGCTGAAGCCATTCGGCGAGTTTTCTGGCTATCGCTCCGTAGTGCTCACTTAGCGGGAGAATTAATTGAGGCAGTGTGGTTAATGAGATTGCTGCTAACCTTAAACTAAAAACTTAAGATCAGAAATGACTTGAGCCTGTGGTGTGGAGGACGCGCAGTCACCATTACCCGCCTGTCGCTTGTATGGTATTTTTGCTGAGCTATCGGAGTTTGATAAAAACGGCCCTCTTACAATAAAGTTTGAAAATTACCATTTGTAGTTTATATTTTACCATGGATATATCACATTTTAAACACGTCAAATCTAAAATGAATTTAGACGAAAATAAACTTACACGGTTGAAGGGTATGAAAACTTAAGAGGTAAGATGCTGTGACTATTATTATCAGATGAAATGAAAGTTCAATGATCCATTTTTAGTAATTGCAACATCAATAAACTTGAAATTTTCAGGGAAATGTTTTTAGCAATTTATAAAGTTTAGAACTTTTTAAGTCTGCAATGACTGTTGTCTCGTTACTACAGGAAACCCGTATCCAAGACCAAAATTTAATGATGAATAACGAACAGGATCATGTCAAGCTGATGAAATGGTGAAACTTGTTCGATGAAATGTAAATAAAAATATATTGACGTTTAACATAATTTTTACAGCCGAACCATGTTTCAACTGTATCAGTCACAATTGTCCATGGGCTTAAATCATGACCACCCCATGCTGAATCCACCCCTGATCTAATTCCATTCTTAATATTTTTTGATTTTCCTCTCCTTATTTTGCTCCCCCCTCCCTGCGCAGCGGCCCCCATCCCAACCAGAAGAGTCCCGTGCCACACACTGCTCTCCCCCGCACAGTAGTGGGAGGGACTTATAACAGAGGCGAGGCAGCTATATTCGGGCGAAATTATCGCTCGGTCCCCACGCCCTAATAAAGGGGTTACCTCGGCTCGGAAAATGTCGCTCCTAGCCATTTCTCTCAGGGTCCCTCATTCATCAGCCCATGCTTAGCATTCGAGTCAAAGACGACGATTCAAGTTGGGAGACCATCAGATCGGTGCTTTTACCACTTCAAACAGATTCTACATCTAGATAACGATAGTAATTCCTTAATACCAACCAATCAACCCTTTCTAACCGAGAGCTGATTCTGGGAGATATTAAATTTCAAGACTTTTTATTTTTTAAATGTAAAAATTGTCTACTCAATCATGATTATTGTGGCAGCTAAGTACTTTGCCATTAAACTTTACAGCACAAAAGAACACGTAGTTAAAATCTTTCCTGAATAGAGCTGTAAATTTATGCATTTTCGATGTTACCTAGAAGTAACACTGGGCTATAATGGGTTAAAGGAATGCGCACTTACTCGCAACTAGTCTATGAAGTGCTGTTATTATGTTAATATTCAAATTCCTGTATTTTGACGAACCGTACACAATTATTTTTTCTCAACGTATTATGTCATAATTGCACTTTTTTAGTCTTATTTTTCAGAATATTCATGGAGGCAATCGGATTTACAGGGAATGTAAAGGGTATATCTAAATTCTAATGTTTTGTCTGGCCAATTTTTAGTGCGGCATATGGCAAAGTACAAAGTCCGGCTTCGTAATAAGATATTCATCTTAGATATCGTCTGTGGAAAATCTTTAAGTGGACGCTTCACGTCCACGCTGCTATTCGGATTTTGACATTTTCCGTGATGCATTAATTTTTTCAAACTTAAGCTACGATCTTGAAAATTTCGTAGCGTATTGAGGTGGCCATTTTCAACATTGACCTATATCCCAAATGTAGTAATTTTTAATCTGCCAAAATTCTAGAGTTTAAGTTTAGTATATATTTGCATGAGTCTTCTAAATGTACATTGAAAATTTCAAGAGGACTATGTTAGTTCGAAACGAATTAAACGTTATCAAAGAAGATCAGTTGAGCGGTAGTGGTGTAACCTATTAAAAGAATCCGCATCAGTAAGTAATCTTCCAAATTCTGACTTTACCTGAACCTCGAAGGCAGTTGCCATCAATCCATTGGTTCGTTTTCTCTTGGTTTCCTGAGATCTCGTGCCCTTTATACTAGTTTTGTAAGAGGCTTTATGGACCTCATTAGTCTTAATTTTAACGTCCGCTTATAATTGCTCGCCGGATTCCGTTTAAGGCTTTCTTGCGTAATTCACCCCTTGACTCACAAGCTTTTTCAATAAGTCTTCTCTCTAGAATTCGTTCACCAAGCACAATTCCGCGGAACATGAGTGAAAAACGGTCTTGATTTTCCGGTTCAACAGTGGTTTTAACGAAAGCTAAGATCGTCCTAATTTTTAACATAACATCGAGCCCTTATTTATTCACGCGAGGCTCTTTTCCATTGCCAATGTATACTTTGAAACAATTTTATTTTGCAACGTGCCATGACACTTGGAATCACATTCATCGAATCATTGAGGTTAATAATCAAATTCAGGCAACGGAAATTGTGAATGACATCAATCCACAAACATTTGTGTTAACACTTTGACCAGCTAATAGAGCAGCATGCATCAGCATCATTCATTTAAGTAAAGTTGACCGTTGACGATGACGTTCTAATCATATCATAGGACGAATTTTATTTATAACAAACATAATATCAGGATTTTATCAAAACGACACATTGATACTTTAGTATTGATGAATATTATTCGTATGCTATTTCCCTAACCCATATTTATCAAATTATTATATAAATAACAAAAAGTTATAAACATAAATGTATAAATTTTAATTTCTTATCTTGGCACTAACCTCAAGAAACTGGTACTTCCTTTGTTAAGGATAATAGATAATAAGTTCTTGGTCTACAGTGCACCTTCCATTAGAGACATGTCTGTAAAAAAGTTAAGTACGGATTAGAGTTCTCAAGTAGGTAATTGCAGCAATGAAGACCGAATACTTTGGCATGCTAGCAATATATTTTATTTTGTGAAACAGCTAAGTGTTTTCTTAACCTTTGTGCATCATGAAGGAGTTTCACCATGTTACGCCAACCACCATCGCACTTTGGCATGCACAAAATCATAACTTAAAGGTTTTTTTTTAATGGCAGCTAAAGGCAATTATACTGTAAACACCTTTTCTCAAAAAGATATTAATCATTAATTCAACGTGAAATTCACAGCAATGATACCCCATAATAAACCTCACATTTTTTCAAGCTGAATCGTCTATTTATGTTATATACTCTAGCATAATTTACAAAACGACGTATAATTCATGCGTGCAGCAACGGAAAAATATTTTCTTTACGATGAGTTTCTATTTAACAGAGATCCTTCGCTGAGGTAAGAGAATTCATGTCCAAGACAGATCAAGAAACTGGTTGTGAGTCTGTGCGTCATGGCGCTTTTCAAAATATAAAACTGGCGGTTGAAAAGAGAGCGTGCATAAATAAGGACTTGACAATATGCTAAAAAACTGAATCATCTTAGCTTTAATTCATATCTATGTTGAACCGGAAAATTAAGACAATTATTCGCTCATGTCCCGCGGAATGGTACTTGAGAAACGAAGTCTACAGAGTGGACTCATTTTAAAAGCTTGTGAGTTAAGGGATGAATTGCGGAAGGGAGCCAAAAACGGAATCCAACGAGCAATTACAAAAGTGGACGTCTAAATTAAGACTAATGAGGTCCATAAAGCCTCTTAAAAACAAGAATAAAGGGTATGAGATCTCAGGAAACCAAGAGAAAATCAACCTGCGGAAGACTACTCTCTCAGATTGATTCGGATAATTTAAATAGGTCGTATCGACACCACTCAAATGGTCTTATCGGTCATGTTTCATTCGTTTAGTACTTACGTAATCATCTTGAAAATTCCAACCTAAATTGAGGAAATCCTTGCTAATTGTCAATCAACTTTAACCACAGAATTTATGGAGATTAAAAATTACTATATTTGAGATGAAGGCCAATGTTTCAAATGGTCAGCTTTTACTACGCAAATGTCAAAATCGTATCGTAAGTCCTTGATTAGAAACACAGAATGAAAAAATCACAAAATACCTCAAATCTCGTGGAAGTGATGCATCCTTTTAAAGATTTTCTACCGACGATATCTAAGACAAATACCTTATTACGAAGCCGGACTTTGTACTTTTCCACATGCTGCACAAAAAATTGAATAAAAACATTAAAACTTAGATATAATCCTTAAATTACCTGTTAATCCTATTGCCTCCATGAAGATTCTGGGCAATATGACTAAAAAAAGTGCAATTATAACATATATGATGCAAAAATAACTATGCACGGTTCGTCAAAATACCGAAATTTTAATGCAAACATAATGAGAACACTTCATCGTGCTTCTTTTTGAACTATCAAATTCATTTTTTTAAGCCGATATACTGAAAATAAATGAAAGTAGCTCCACGGCACGCTGAAAACAGCGTTTCCTGAAAACAAAACAAACTTTCATTGGTAATGATAGGTCATCAGCTAAATGTTTATCTCATAATTTACCACAGTTGGCAATTAATGCAGTATTATTTAATAGGAAATGGAAAAAAGTTGGCTGATTACATCCCTTGTAACGGACCTCATGTTTTAGATGAAACTGCACTTAGATGAAAAAAATGCCAAGAAAAAGTTATAAAAATAAGAAAAATTAATTTGACCTTAGAAGACAAGGGTTACAAGTGCATTTTTTTATCATTTTGGAGATAGATATAGATAATTGCCGATGGGGTACACAATATTGCTGGGGCAAAGGGGTAAAAACGAAACACTGAATCTATAAAATGGAATATATGAGTCCATTGTTCAAGAAAACAATTAAATGAAAAAATTGTGTGTTCCCATTTCTGTGTTTCTATGATTAAAAATCTAGTCATTTACTTATCTAAATGTGTTCGTTATAAGCGTTTTATTTTCTTCTCTTTTTTTGCTACAGTAATTCTATGTACCCCGCCAACCAAGGGCGGATCCAGAAATTTTTCTAGGTGGTGGGCACAAGATCATGACAGGTAAATGGTCTCATCATATTTTAGATTAAAAACAACACATAGTAATTAATTTACGAAATATTCTCTTTATTTTATTACGAAAGATATCAATGTGAAATTAAATGATCGAGGCTCCGTAATACATTAAAAACAAAGCGGGCGTAATGATAACGCTATTAAAATTTGTCCATTTCTTAAGCTTCTGGGGCGGCATGTGACCCCATTCCGCCTCACCATTTCATTGCATCACGAAGATTTAGGATGAAATAATCTCGGTACTCGTCAAGTAAAAACATAAATTTACTACCCATAACAATGAATTCCACTTTGTCATATATTCCCCCACACCTTAAATCCGCCTATGACGCCAACCACAATCTCTACTTATCTGCGAAATTATTAAAATTGCACTTTTACCCCTTGGATTCTAGGGTCCTCATTCGATTTACAGAAAATCTCCTCACGGAGGCCGAGAATGAAAGCGCTTGGGGAATGTATAAACGACCCTGGAAGAGGCAAATGAGAAGGAGGAGTGAAGTTACGGCCCAACCAACCAGCTATTATTTTTCATTCACCCCGACATTTCCCTGGTGGGAAGAAGGGAGCGGTGAGAAGTGAAGGGTTTTAATGCTCGCGGACACAGGCGGATTTAAGGGGGTGGGACAGGGGCACGCCTCCCCCCAGACGCTTAAAAAAATAGAAAAGATTTTGAATACGGTTGTCATGACGTTTCTTTTTTTATATTTATTATGGAGCCTTAATAATTTAATTTCATATTAATGACTTCCATGTTTAAATAAAGAGAATATTACGCATAGTGATTGTTGTATGCTGTTTTCAAACTCAAATATAAGAACACCATTTACCTGTCAGGCCCTTGTGCCCCCCCAGAAAAATTCTGGATCCGGCCTCGCTCACGGATGAGGTTGAGTTTCAGACGTTGTAGACGGGATTCCGAAGGTGGCGCAGGATGATGTTCACTTTCGGTATTTCCTACATACACAAATCATGAAGTGCGAAGCCATGATTGGGGATTGATGCCGGTTAACAGGAAATAATTAGTGATAAAATTAAATTCATCGCGTGACGATAAATTATCTTCACGGCTTTGTGGCGTTTATTTAAAAAATCAACGCATACTCGACTCCATCTAACATTCTTCAGTAGAACTGATTTTTTAAGTCCTATCAATCATTTACGCACAGTTTTGTATTGCAATACAGCGTTGGAAGATGAGACGGAAAATTTAGGATATGTTTATTTCATGAATCTATTTTCCTCTAAATAGCTGCGAAAATAGTTCATTCAAAGATTCAACCCAAAGGTTAGTTTTGATAGGTGAGGATACAGCTCACCCCAAACTAAGCGCGTGAATTTCACACATTACGAGAAGGGAATTATTTCCATTCCCTGATCCAACTTGCACATCGAGGATTCTTGTTTTGGTGGTGTCCGAAGGCCGCATCCGAGATTTGAACGCGGTAACAGTCAAGCCCGATTAGCAGCCAAGAGCTCTACCCACAAGGCTGCAGCGCTCTCCCAGAGTAGTAAAGCGGTAAAAATTTGTGACATATTTAATCTTCACACTATACCTCTCCTTCTCTGAAATACGTATTACGGTACACATAATTACTCTGGAATGAATTTTAAGATTGAAAAATGATTACTTTTCAAAAATAATGTGACGTCGGAAACATCTTCCTTAGGGCTCAATTACAGAAAACCAGTAGACATTCATTGAATTTGAACTGATCGCTTAACTGATAATCTTGTAATCATTTGTCCACACTCAGGATTAGGTATTTCACGCTGCCGCCACAAAAATTAGTTCGAAGCCATTGCAAAGAAATGAAACGATTGCAATTTGTAGTCGCAGTGTTGTGTGAGCCCTGACACGACATTTTGTGATATCGGTGAAGTAAAAAAGTAGTACCTACTCTACAGCAGTGGCGTAGGCACGGGTGGGGGTGTTTTCCGCGTTACAATCCCTCCCCCCTTTGAACCTTAAAAACAGGCGTAAAAAACGAGTAAGGAGGCTTTAATAAATAAATAAATACTTCATTTGAAGCCTTCCGTAACTGCGCATAGAAAACTTATGCGAGAATGTGTGGGGTATCTCAGGTACCCCATTTATAATTCATTAATTATTTGTTGTATTTTAGAATTTTCTGTAATTCAACACATACATCTTTTTTGATGATATAATATCTTGCTTTGCATAATTTATAAATATTGGTAGGCTAAAATTAGGTTTATTACATTCATTTTGTGAAAAATGCCAGGAATATTTTTATTCTGCTATTGTAACTGCACATTGACTAACATGCTATGAAGAAACAAGTACTATGGGTGCCATCATGTTGAATATTGGCGTTATTGAAGTTGTAATATAAGAAAATTTATTGCATCCAACTTTTATCCCTGCATACATATCATAAGCAAGTTTTTTTCTTCCCGCCAACTTATGTTAACTCCTAACTCAGTTACCCCTCTAAAAAAAACTTAAGTTTTCAAAAACAATGAAATGTAAAAAACCATTCATCGCCTAAAAAACAACAAATTAGCTGAGCGCTAACACAAAAATTATCAAAGAGACAAAATAAAAAAATAAAAATAATTATACGCCATTAACATAATTTGAGGTAACGGAGTTAACCCGCGCAGTATCGGAAGGGTTAATAATACTCGTACAAAGTTACTGCTTTAGTGTCCTGAAAATCACGTTTTCAGCATCAAAAATCCCCGGACATCTTCCCTGACATATCATCCATCATCCCAGACCCCTTTGCTTTTGTGTGTTTTCCATACACCCGGAAGGCCCTCGAAACCTCAAGTAAGCCCTCCCCATTTAAAGAAACCCTGGCTACTCCACTGTTCTACAGTAGAACTAATAGCATACTTCCGCAAGCAAAGTACTGGAATTAAATCAAATTTTTTCAGCCGCATCGATGTTTATTTCCGGAGGTTATTTCTGACTTCCACATCACATACAGGTTATCTTTCATCCCGAGATGCCTTCATCTAGGATTGTAGTCTGATGCAGCTGTTGAGCTACAAAGCACTGTCTAACGACCTTTCAAACCTTTGTTTTTAGTAAGTTGTAACGTGGAAAAGTTTACTACTACGGCAGTGACATATTATAAATTTACGAATTCCTACCTTGGCTGGGTGTTAAGGTTTTGGTAACACACAGGGGCCTTGCAGATCAAATTAATTAGTATCAAATTTAATGTTTCTAGCGAAGAATACATGAAAACAATAGAATTCACCGCAAAACAAAAACAGCTTTTTTTGGAACGACACATAGCACTTACTTGGTGTATATCATTTACGGAGGTAACTTTTTTACCTGGCAGTTCAAATACGCACGAAAAAATGGATCTCCTTGGTGGCAAGATATGTCGTTTCTGTGACTTGATAATTTTGGCTGTTAAATGCGTGGCACATACTCGGTGAAAGAAAATGATTTCAAACTTCAAAATCATAAATCAGGTGGCGCCTAAAAGAATAACATGCCGATTTGCGTAAGTAGTAAAAATATCACCTCGAAGAAAATTACCAGTAGGTGACTCCCTTGGTTCCACGAAAGGGAAAATTCACCTCGAGGGAATAAAAATGCCAAAAATGTGGAAATTCAATGAGATATGGGAAGTCACAAAATAAAGTCTGCTGTTTAGTAGGGATTAAAATTTTTCGTGCGCAAAACTTATTGAAAGCTCATCAATGAATTCTTAGAATACGATCTTTTCAACAGGCCTCTTGGACTTCTCCTGATTTTATCGGGATATTCCCATATTTTCCTGGCTTAGCGGTTGACAAAGAACTGCGATAGAGTGGTCGCCGTTATCCTCTCCCAAAAATTAATTGGTTTGCGTATAAGAGGCAACTTTTTCGCCGTATAACAAGAACAAATTATCAAGCACTTACGGAACAAAGAACGCCTAGGGGAAAGGGAGAAGCATAATTATATTGCAAGGCAACAAAGGATCTATCTAAATAAATTCCAGAATAAGCTCAAGATAATTTATTCTTGTTTTAATAGAATATTGCTCTTGTAGTAAAATATTTTCAGAATTAAATTACCAATGCATCGCAAAAAATAGGACGATATTTTTTCTTTAATCAAATGACTTTCCCTAAGCCTCTTATAAGTAGCTTTAATGAACAAAATAACCGTGTTTTCCACCGCAAGTAAAACTCTATATCATAACACCATATTAATTGAAATGCAAAACGCGTAGTGCGGGAGATAAAAAAAATAATGAAAAACACGCCCAACCGTTGTAGCTGTCCCAGGCCTTAAAAGAGAAAATTTAAAATCTGGACTTTAAAAGAGTTTATAATGTGAGTGGGTAATTATGAGGGATTAGGTCAATTGTTTCATCCCAAAGACTGCAAAAATATATCAAGTGAAATTAAGCTACGAAAAATTAGGTCACCCACACTGTAATAAAACCGAAAAGTAAAGCGCTTTGGAAAATTAGGTTCGGTAATCGTATTGCCTAATTAAATGTTATATAGAATTAAAGTAACGCTCCGAAATAAGCAAGGCATTTATTAAAGAATGCTCCAGTTTTTCCGGTAAAATCGAGGCAATACACTACATCAGTATAGGGAAAGAGTTATGAATTTTCTTAAATGCAAAATATTACGACAAAAATCCTGTGACGACAAGAGTTCCTTAAACTCGGTCTTATACTGCCTTAAATAATTCTTGAATACAGGAGATAATCAGCAAATGTGACATGTAAAATAACATCAGAATTTTCGTGACATCGGTCAATAGGTAACTGTATTCATTTTAATTAACTTTTAAATAACAGTACCAATTTTCTAACCAATAACATCTCATTCATATACCTACCTCATACTTTAATGCTGAAATTTTAATGTATTATTCACTCTCAGGAAATTAAAAGAACGTCCAATCTCTCGGATAACCGGCCGGAGAATCCAATTTCGCGCAGCTTGGGATACAGTTTGCTAACCATCGAAGGAGAGATAGTGAGATAATGATCCATTGCCTAAATAAAAACTCAAGCTTAATAGGATAAAATATTTTAAACAAGGATTTTTTCTCCCTTTCTCTTCCCGAGAATAGGTTTGCACAACTTCAAGTTCTCCGCAGCAATAACTGCGGACCATATTTACCCAACCTAACCCTGTATTATGAGGAAAATTTGGAGACTGATCAAAATGCATGGAATAAGCAATTTTGCGCAGTGCTCTACGAGTGGAAAGGCAAAGGAAAGTCTTACAAATGGTCTGGAAGAACATCCCCACCGGAAAAGATAAAATGAACTGCATCCGGCAGTGCAATACTTTTTTCACGCACACAAACGATCAGCGTACAATCTCAACGAAAATGATTACGTACACAACAAGATGCGGAAAGTGAATCCAAATTTTAGGTGAGGACAGATACTTAAGGTTAACTTTTATGACGCCAGCGCATTCACGAAAAAGGCACAAATAAGAGTGGGTAGTTCCCACTGGATGTTTGCTATCTAGGTGTCAACAAAAACAAACACACACATATTTGATTACTTCGTGTTTCTTGAAGCACAGATGAATTGACTAAATCGATCTTAGTAACAAAATAGATCCATTTTAACATGACATTACATGTCAACTCTAATCCAAAATGGTAATTAAAAGTTTTCAAATTGGTATTGCACCATTAATATGTCACAATGTGGATATTATTATATGTATCTCCGACAAATTTTTATCGCGCTGAGCAAGTCAAAATCTCGCAATTGATCTTGAAGATTCACAGCTAATGAAAGCATATTAAATATGATCAGTATCATTTCTTCATTATTTTTAACGCATATCACTATGATAGATATCTGTTCAAAGAAATTACGCTCACATATTTAAGTAATGTTGTAACTGAAGTAAAATAGTTTACTCCCATTATAAATCTAGAAAAAAACATAGGTGCATAAAATAGTGGACACATACTACAGGAAAAAATGTAAGCGGAACGCGTATTTAAATGAATAATTTTGTTGCCATTTTACCTATCATTTATCATTGAAATCAATTACTATCAACCATATAATCAGTATTTATTACTAAAGTTTGCGATCGACTGGAATTGGCAACTTGTTTTGAATCTCAGAGTAGCGGCGGTAAGACTTAAAATTGCATTTCGATTCGAATTGAGTAAACGACCCCATTCGGGGCGGAAATGATTTTCGGAGGAAAGGAAGGAAGCGAAACGGAATTGGAAAAAGAGGCGCAGGAAACGAAGGGAGCAATGCAAGCAAATGATCGGAGAAAAAAAAAACTCAAAAAGCAAAGAAAGAAAACGAGATGAATTAATTGGGAAATGGCCAAATGGGGAGAGGGGAGATTTTTGCCTTTTTTGCCGCAGACGGTCGGATACCATGAGAGTGGGAGATAGGTCTATGCGTTAATTCCATGAGAATGGCACTATTGTCGACGTAAACCAGTGGAAAAAGTGATGGGCGAAAGTCCTCATAAAATGAATACATTTATTTTCATTCAACATTCGTATTTCGTATTAAAATTGAAAACAGTTTTTGTAAGCCATTAAATCGGAATTTTTAAACAATCTTATATTTGAAAAAATTATAAAAAGAGTATTATTGATTATAAATTATTATTTTTTATTATTTTATTTATTATTTACATAAATAAATTATTTTATATTTTTGTTATTATTTTATTTACAATTTATAAATATTTTTATTAAAAGAATTTATAAATAGACAATATGCAGGACCGTAACGGGTGATATAATAAAATATGATCTAAAAATATTGTTAGATATTATTCTAAAATATACCTTGACAGTTAAGGTAGGTTTACATGATGCATTTTTCGAATCACCTCAGCCTGTCCAATTCTCAGGAGAGGTTTATTGTTTGACCTCATGATTATCACGAAGTAAAATCTTTTCTGAGATTTCTGAAGTGTGGAGAGACTGGGTAGAATCGAGTAGGCCACTCTCGCTTTATCAGATTCGATGTACAATGCTCATGATAGGCTTTTATTTCGATTTGTGAAATGAATTTTTGCGTGACTATCTATTCTCTGTCTTCGGTGTAAATGTACCAAACGATGACGTGCCCCGTCGAAACCTAGGTAGTACAGCATTAAATTTACATTTTGAAATTGTTTTCGCAATTCATTCAGTTAACTTCGATTTATCGGAAGGCATCTCCCGATGGAATCTCGCACAATCACGTGAAATTTGCCTAAAATTGCGGTATTAACTCAACTCGATAAAGAGATAGCGCTACCATAGTTTATAGGCATTTAAAATACGCTAAACTGAAGATATTATCATAAAAGATTGACTCAATAATTATGGCGTCAAGACCCTTTTTCTCGGTCTCCAGCCAGTTATCTCTTGTGAAGTCGTGTCAAACTAATTCCTCTGTCGATAGCTGCTGAGGCTATTTTTTTTTTAATTTATGGGCTTACTTGAACTTTCAGTTTTATGAGATAACCGTATTATATGTCATTCAAAAAATGAACTACACGAGTAGGTAATATGATAACTCTCCGTCCGTCGGATGGGACGCTAAGCCGTGGTCCCTTTGGCACCTTTTGTCAAGAGTAGGCTAATGTCGTCGCCGGGTTTCTCTCCACCCTTTTCTCCCCACCCTTCTCTCATGGCCCTAAACTTAGCTATAGATCCCTTCCTCCAAATACAGATGCACATAATTTCTAAGGTTTCTAGGGAAAATTAGTTAGATAAATTCGAATGCATCTCCAATTGGAAGCTCGTACAATAACGTAAATTAAAGCTCAAAGTTACTATACAAACTCAGAACTTAAAGAGCCGAATCTAAGACCGAATCTGGGTTGGTTTGGGGGGCATAATACCATATATTTTATATTTAAATTATCATATAGTTTATATTTGAATGCCATATAATTTCTATTTAAATTTATGATTGCATAAAGCCTATAAGGATATAAAAATTCATACCATATGCATTTTTAGGCCCGACAGTAACATTTCTCCCTTTAATTTAATATTTATTTCACAGTAAACTGAGCGAAGCGAGGTACCTAATTTTATCAGGCTGTAAAAAATATTGGGAAATAATAATAGCTAAATAATAGCTTAATAAAGCTAAAATGATACACAAAAATATCGAACTATCTACTTATTGAACTCCACAAACTCTACTGCGCGTGCTTCTACTGGCTTGCAGTCATCATTAGGTACATGACTAAAAGGCTACAAGACAATTGAAACGTGCGTAGTAGAGTTTGTGACACTAAAAAAGTAGACGGTACGATATCTTTGAGCATTTTTTCAATATGCTGTTCTACTATATCATTCTGGAAAAATGTTGACTTATGCTAAATAAAATATACTGAATAAGGGTATATGATTTAACACTTTCCCGGCGGACAATATTTGAAAAATCTTCTCGGGATACCGCGCGATTCTATCAGTAGCCGTGAGAATGGGTAGCGAGTCGGTACCCGAAACGTCGGCGCTCTTACATAATCTTACCCACGCGGTATCCCGAGAAGATTTTTTTGAATAAGGGTAGTTTTCCGCGGAGGGTATTTATAAACGTTCATAGATTAAATGAGGTTGAAAGGGAAGGGGCTGACGGAATTGTCAACAATATAATTTAATTGAATACGACAACCCTTTTTTCATGATCATAAATTTATATCATAATTAGTATAGTCTTGGAGTATAGGTCAGGGAATTTATATGCAAAAACGTTAGCCGACTTTTCGATATTTCTTACATCTTCATCAGGCCTATGAATAGTAGCTATAATAAACGAATACATGGAGGAATGAACGATTTTAATATATTTTTACTATAATAAAACAAAAAATATAAAAAGAATTTAATTTTACATAAATGAAAAAGAAGAGACAAGAAATCTGACATATCTTATTAGCACTTTGTTTACCAATTGAAACTAGGCTAGTAAAATAACATGGTTACCATCAATTTGGATTTATCATATAAACATTAACATTGTAAAAATCCTTCATGTATTATGAATATTGTAACCATTATTCATACCCCTGATGAAGATATAAGAAATATATCGAAAAGTCTGCAAACATTTTTGAATTTCTTTCCCTGACCTAAACTCCAAAACTATATTAACCCTTTCTAACCCAGAGCTTCTTCTGGGAAAAATTAAATTTTAAGACTGATGCTTTAAGCGAAACCGGTGGTTTAATAAATATAAAAGTGTGGAAATTGCTCCTGCTTCTTTGTCATTAACGAGTTGTAAAATACCCACAATGTTATGCATTTTTTCGTATCGCGGGGTGATTGCTCTGTTCTTCGGATCCACAGCTGAAGGGAGAGATGAGAGGCGGGATTGGAATTAAGGACTACATCATCATCGTCACAGAGAGAGATTGCGAGTTTGAGCCGTGTGGGGGATGAGGGGGCTGCTTTTTCTTCTTTCAAAACAAGATGGCGATCGGAGTGTGGGCAGCCCGGAGGGTTGGGAGGTCAAGGAAGTGGTCTGTGGATGATGATATGCTCCGCTTTTGTACGTGCCCCGAGTCACGGAGTCTCTTTTAGATTGGTGAGCGGGGGTCGCCAGTTCGACCCATCGCGAGTTCTTTCTGCCTCGAAACACTGTGTCATTCATGTATGTGTGAGAGCGATCATTGTTAGGTACAGAGGCTAGCTATAGAAATGATAAATAGGCAACTATGGAAGCGACCCTCATCAAATCATCAATATTTGTCTGTCCTATATCTTCACCTCCTTCTAATCATCGGTTATTGATTAGTAATTTGAGTATTTTCAAATTAAAATTATTGTTGCAATAAAAACATTAAAAAATGAAAAAAATAGAAAAAATGAAATAAATACAAAACCATTGAAACTTTCCCTTCAATTTCACGTAAAAATTAAAAAAAAAATAAATTTAGAAAGGCAAAACAAAGTTACCCGAATGGTAGTACAAAAAAATGGAAAATACCTAATTAAAAAAATAAATAATAACAGTTCCGATTCTTAATGTATATGTTTGTACTGAAAAATTGCTTCTGTACTTTGGGAAAATTTTAGATTTAAGGTTTTGTTTCTCAAAAACATTACTTTACACCAACAACGGCACAAATGGGCTAATTTATTCATGTTATTTTGTAAACTGGATGGTTGGGGTGAGTAAGGGCTCACCGGAACAGCAGAAATGCATTCCTCTCCGGCCCGGTTATCAACGTGATTGTGACCGCATTGAAATTTGCCCTGTTTTTCAGCTACCATCTGCCCCACACGGGCAAGTCTTGTACACATATCTATGTTAGCAAGTTTTGTGCAGTTAACGGAGCAAAGTGAGAAACGCAATGTTACCAGGCTGTATATAAAATCATTAGATAATGTTTTTATACACAGCCTGCCAAAGAGGCCAAAGATAAAGTTTCGCATCGAAGGTACCACGTGCTTCACCTTCAAACAGTTTAATTTCGACCCACACACCAAGTACGAAGTATGGTTGAATGAAGTATAGGTTCGGTCTACCGCCATTAGATGCATGGGGCACTCATATTTTACACATACCACTAACAGAACGGTAAACGCAAACTAGCCATCGATTTAACTCGATGTTTTAACCTCTCTACACGTATGCCAAAAGTAATGAGTCGAAACTATTCCCTCTTATCCCCTTCAACTCAACTTCTATGAAAGAAATTTAACTATGAGCAGTGGAGTCTCGATTAATGTAGTTTCTTTCCTGGGAGTAAAGTTTCATCTAGGCTCGAAACTAAACTCCTTGGTGATTTTAATGTCGTGCAGGAACGAAACTAAACCTAGGCCTCGTATTTTAGTTTTCCTCCGGGTCGGAACGAAACATTTTCGTTTCGTTTCACTTGCCATCCCTGCTCTTAATAGCTTATCGTCCCCTCTGACGGATGGAGTGCTGAACTTGAACGGAATGCACCCTCCGCGAAGTACTCACGCGGGCAGTGACGTAACTAGCACTTGGCTTGAGTGGGGTGATGGGAATAGATCAGATAGAAAAGTACACAACACCGGGTAAATAATAGGCAAATTTCGCTTTGCAGCATGGATATATTTTAGAGAAACCTTAGCCAACCAAAGTCTAGGAAAAAAATTATAAATAATGCACAAATGCTATAAATCGATATACAAATGCTAAAAAACTATACAGACACAAATATTTTCACTCGCGACTACCAAGGAGGTCATCTATTATCTGATTAATATTGAAATAAAGAACTCTTGCATCTCGCAATCATCTATGTCTAAATTGATAAGCATTATCGTCAAAGATCTGGAAGGGAATATAGCTACCTTGGCAACACACAGAAAATATCTGTGGCAGGCCCTAATAAAGGTAGAATTCATCAAGCACGCTGCGGCAATGTCATCGGGCTGAATAAAGTAAGAGAGAACTTGCCAGACTAAAACTCGAATACATAGAAAGCATATGAATATTGAGTGCAGATTGATTTAATGCGTGGGCTTAGTAAAGTACAAAGGAAAGCCGAAATTCTTCATAAACTGATTCGAGCGAACAGTCTGTGTTACGCATATTTTAGACATATTTGATCGGAAGAAGCTAGTTATATGTTTATTAGAGAAAGTTACAAGGTTCCATCCTCGTCATCCCTCCCGGAAGCTACGCCACTCCAAGAAAGAACCGGACAATCTCGGTAAACCCTCCTCCTCAGCCGGGATTTGAACCCGGGCCCACAATGCGGGAGGACAGCTACGCCACTCCAAGAAAGAATCGGACAATCTCGGTCAACCCTTCCCCACAGCCGGGATTTGAACCCAGGCCCACAGTGCGGGAGGACAGAACTCTGGCCACCACACAACCCTGAATAGCCTTCGATCCGCTAGCGCTGCACGGCGGCCCACGCGGACCTCGCGTGATTGTCGGCCTGCACTGCACTCAACGCTTCAACCACCCGAATGTGCGTGGAATCAGAAAGGGGGAGGGGTTTAAGACGGGAAAGTAGTGGGGGAACGAAATAAGAGAAAAAAAGAGAAGCGACAACAAGAATATGGTCCACTTCCCGGCATTCCAAAAGGAGAGGAAGGATATGGAGTGAGGAGCGATGCGGGTATGAGAGTATATATGTGTGGTCGTGCCCCCTCTCCACCAACGATGACCGCCCGGCAAGAGGATTTTCGTATCCTAGTTGCCATGGTAACAATGGAGGATCTCAAAATTTTCACCCCCGTCCCGACTTCTCCGCTCTTACACCTCATCCCAACTTTCTTCTCCTCTCATTTAAGTGGGTGATGTACAATTGGAGATTTTCATTGATGAATACGATCTCTGTTCAAGTTAACACGTTGAGCCCGGCATGACCCACCGGTAGATATAGCTCTTTGATTATAATCGAACATGTTATCCGAAAGAGTTTCGATTCGTAGAAGTACTGCAACGCTTGTATTGAAAAAAAATATCGCTATTAGATGTTATTGTAGTCCTTTTCCTCTCAATATTACTTTTAATTCTTACAGTTGGTTTAGATAAATTGGGGATAAAGCTAATCCCAGACCAAGCTACCAGCGTATGATAACACACGTTATGTTAGGAGGTCAGTTTATTTCCATATACCACCTTTGAGAGAATATTTCCTATAAGGTATCCAAAGTCTTTACGCCGAATTTAAATCAGGAACCTTTCGATCAGCAGCTAAACGCTTCAACCACTAATGTAAGCTATTACAATTTCTAATAGCTGCAGTTTCCTTGTAGATAATAGAAAAAGGTATGAGGCTAGTTAAATGTTGTTTTTCATTCCTCAATTCACTCTGTATTACACACTGAGGGAGCCTCAAAACGATTCCATAGTACCGCTTTCATTTCCATCTAACCAGGTCTTAGTTCATTTAAGAAAACTTTCACTTGAATACATTAACAACACATTGCCTTATCATTGAGTTTAGAGAGTTCTTCACCAATGGTCTTAAAGATTATTTTTAGTTCTTAAACTTTCTTGAAGGCTACCTCATCTATGTATCCCGTGGATTTACACAGGCAATCTTAGCAGAATGTAAGTGCATGTGTTGGCGTCAATAAAAGGCAACTAGAGTAATACCAATATTTTTGAAAATTATTCATCCAGAACCGGTCGGAAGAATTAGAGTGGGACGCATGTCAAGGCAATTATTTGTAAATAAATTGTTGATAACCCTAATTTTGAGTGATAATGGGCATGGCGATGGCCATAAAAACTTCCATTGCTCTTTTTTTTGGAGAAAGTGGGTTACCGCTCACAAAAGGGTTCACATTTCCTACTTCGGTAACTTTAAAATAATGTGAAAAGAGAAATCACTGAAGGCTATTGGAAAAAATGAATAAATTAACTGCGTGATTAAAGCACAAATGGTAATATTCATGGTCACCAATATCCATATCACAAATGGTAGTATCCATCTGCTTTAATCATGGATATATCATTATTTCACAAAATTAAGCCGGAAACGATTTTATACGAAATTAACTGCGGAATATATTCGATATATATGCTAGATTCTTTAATGATTTGTATCAAAAATATATGAAATATCTTTACAAAAGGAATCATAGGAGAAGTTTCAACGATCATCTAATAAAATAAATTAATTAGACAAAGAAAACCGGTTCGTGGCCGTGTTTTGTTCGGGTGGTGGACTTTGCTCCAGGTGCATCATTACCTCTTGAACTACCTAGGCATCTTCTTCCCCTGCGGAGTTCTGTTGGCTTAAGAGGATGAGATGCCATATGCTGCTGGGCATACAATACCACAAGGCACACGTTCGTGCGCACAGTTCCGGGGCTAAAGCCGGAACTTTGATTACACTTGGACGTTCACTAAGATATTATTCGAGGAATTACCGCGGAGTCGCAAGGGGTCTACCCATATGAGTCTCCCGCAAGTGCACTTAATGAGCGAAAATTCCACGGAGGAAAAGTAGAACACGTACAGGTTGAATCGCAACCAGAACTATGCTCTAACTTATTTTTATAGCTTTTAGTAATGTTTCAACTCTAAAAATTTAGCAGCAGAATTTTCCTCTATGTGCTAGAATATCTGTAACAATTTTTTCAATAGAATACTTAAATATTCAACTTCTAATGCTAAGGTCTTTAGGGTAGTACTCATTGCACCTAAGATTATTATATCTTTTTGTGTGATACGTAGATTTAAGCTTTGCGCAAATTGTCTCAGCAAGTTTTGCAGAAGATATGTTTTCCTTTCGTTATAAATGAAGAATAATTATGTATTAAAAGAGATGAAAATACATTATTATATGACAATTATTATGAAAACAATATTTTTATTAGGGTATGACTTGAAAAAATCGCTTTCACTTGCAACATTTGGTTTACGTTGGCATTACATAGAGAAATATAATGAAGCTCCATTTTATTATATTCGATTCTCTAGTACCATCATTTTCTCATGAAAATTACGTTTTCAAAGTCGCAATGTACATTATTTGCGGGAATTAAGAAAATATGGGTTTGAATCCCAGACAAGGCAAATTGTTTTTTTCCAGTGGAATTGTCGCACTTTTAGTACCTACACTTGCAGATCATTCCTTATTGAAGTGCCTGCGGTTGGTTAGCCTGCGGTTATTCCGTGAATAGGGCAGTCAACCATTAAAGAACCTTTTGGACCTATTCACTAGCTTGTTTTCCTATGAACGCTCTGAGACCAGGCCCCTCGCATTCGTGAATTTTTAACATAATTGGAAAGCGAGAGACAGCAGGATAATATTTTTACGAAACAAAGGCACGAAATCATGCCCGCAAACGAACCAAAAATTTTTAATGGGCAAAGGAGCATTTTACGCAAGAAGGCACAGGTAGTTTCCCAGCGATGAAGCGCCACAGCTTTTTGTAGAGCCGCGGGAACGAATCCCAGAGGAGACGGCAATAGCCTCGTTAGCAATGGAGCAGCAAAGCACGCAAGTTTGTTATTTTACTTTCCCCCTCGTTACCCCATATAGAGAGGAGGCATTGGAATTCGGAAAAATTTTTAAGATCTCTTGCTCTCGGACAAAAAATAATCAATCCGTCCGAGTACTAGTGGTGCGAGTCACAATTTTACCGCAATCAGTTTATGGCTCATACATTTTCGCGATTGCGAATTTCCGCCCTCTCATTATTTGAAAGTGTTTTTAAGGTCCGAAACCCATCTAGAAACGTGGAAAAAATTGTGAACAACACCACGAAAACTATAAAATGAGTAAAAAATGAAAAGATATGAGGACACGAATATTTTAATTCACTTTAATTTAAGGAATCTTCTATTAACTCATGAATATTGCAATCATGAGCCCTTGCAGCTATAAATTATGAGTACCTGATCTGATAAGCAATGGCGTGAAAGAGATTCTAATAGCTGGAAGGTAAGATAGCTTCAAACCACACGTAAAGCTTAAGAAATTAGCTTAAGTGTAGAAAAAATTTATCTATGACAGTTTTCTAAATTCAAAGAGAGAAATTGCTAGGCCACAAATCGATCAAATGACTGGCATATGGATATTTGGCGCTGATTGATTTAATTCGTGGATTGAATAAAATACAATGGAAAGTCGAGCGATTCCTTAGAAACTGTGTCGAGGGAGAGAATCATACCAAATCCGCGGAAAATGTGTGTGGTACACTACAAATATCCAACAATGATCGTGCGAGTGGTTGTTTCACAAAATTCCACGTCCTTAGATATCTCCAAGGTTTTTCCGTCTGCATCCAAACTTCGCGCCCTCCTCGCCCTTTGACAAAGCAAGCTTTGTTATACAGATGGGGAAGAAAACGGGACTCATCACTGAGAAAAATTCTTTGGCGGTCCTTAAGTTAATTCTTGCTAATTATCACCCTAAGAAGGATTTCCCGACATTTTTAGAGCCATATGAGTGACGAAGCGATCACCACGGTTACTCATCGCGTCCTCTCCTGAGAAATTTCGGGATCACCTATGCGTCAACATTTAAAATCCATATCAGAGTTCATATCCTTGAGAATAAGTTTCAGCGAGCGCATGGCATCTGATGAAAAAATACTTAATCCGCGAACTGAATAAAATAGAAAAGAAGGCTGCGCAGATCGTCAAAAACTGCTACGGGTGTACAGACATCGTTACCCAGATGTTAAGCGCATTTGGCTGGGAGCCGTTGGAGACTCGGAGGCTGCGCGCTAGGATTAGATTGCTTGAAAAATTGAGAATGGATACCTTTAAGAGCGACACGGAGAACATAATATTAAAGACCCACTATATTTCCAGGTCCAACAGAAGCGATAAATTAAGAGAGATATTTAGCCGAACGGATAGATATGGGAATTCTTTTTTTTTCCGAACCATAAAGAAATTGCATAAATGCTAGTCGTAATTTCCTCAGAAAACTTCCTTTTTATTTGTAAACGGCTGGTGTCCCAACATCCCCTGCAACTTGATTGTTTCTGGCTTTACTTTGTGAAAATCCATTCTTAATAATAAAACGTTATTGTACTTTTCCACACGATTTAATTAATACGACCGGTTTCGTCGCAGAGGCGACATCATCAGGTACAGAATCCGTTATAATAACAGTTATTTTGTATCCCCTGCAACACTCGGCTTAGGCGGCTTGTGGGGTAGTATGTAGATGTAGATGAATAGGCCGGTCCCATTTCTGTCTGGGGTGATTCTTATTTCAAATATGATCGAAGGCTTTTTCCACCAACAGGTTGCAGGATTTCTTCTAGGGTTCTTCAACGCGTCAGGTTATACATTGCTGATGTCCGAGTTGAGCATCGAAACTTCGGCTATACCTTCCCCAGAAAGAGAACCTGACATGAATACACAGAAAGGCTAATTTTAGCTGTTATAGCTGTTGATAATTTATATGTGCGATTAAATCGATTAAAAGTATTTAAAATAAAAGGCCTATTCACATCCTACTTCGGAATCGAATTCATCTGACGGTGCTGAAAAAACAGAAAAAAGTGCGATAATTGTCATCTATCCAATTCCTGATTCATAACAGCACCTCGTGGTAAGCGCTAGTTAATCACTGAGTTAAACTATGAATATTGCAAATAAAACCAAAGTTCTTATTTTATTGCCAAGATATTGGTATTAGCCTGTATAAGTATATCATTAGAAATTAGATCAAGCGGAGACAAATTTATGCAACTATGTCTGTTTTCTAAATTCAAACCTCCAGTTTTACTCTAATACTTGAGTAATGATTTTAAAGATCAATTAAATTCGAAATTACTTAATACTCAATGCTCAAATTTTATTTTATACCTACCTATAATTTTGCCCCTCTATTTCTCCCGTTAAGAGAATATGCATGAATGCAGATTTAATTTTTGAATTTTCACTTTTAAATTACTTTCCCTGAGGATATTAGAGTCGTAATTTTCACCATAGAAGGAAGAAGGAATGATGACCAGTCATTATGAAAAAATGAGATAAATATTCCTACATTGAGTCTATCAATGGTATTTAAAGACAATGATTAATGATGAACCTTGACTTAGTAAATAAATACGGAATAAGATTAAAAACCATGCATTTATTTCATTCAAACGATATGTACGTGTTATGAAAACCAAGTTTAATTATGACCGGATAATATATAGTTTAGGTAGATATATTGTTAAATTAGGCTGGTATTATGACAATAATATTATCCTAAGATTATTTTCATTACTTTATTCGCCAGAATGCTATAAGGTAAAAATCTGTGTTAGATTAACCGAAAACAATTTTGCAAAATGTTAGTTTAAAAATTAACTTGCATCATGAGCTCAATTTCTTTTCATTCACCGATGAAAATCTCAATAAGCGATAGCTTATACTATATTTTATTTAAAATGGAAATTCACTGTTTTTATTTATATTTTTCATTCAAGAACGCTCTGAGCTTGGAAGAATATTCATAGCAATGGAACAAAAGAGAAAGATTTGTAATGAAACTTATACACGCAAAAACAGGCGGAAGAGCTGAGATTTTTTCCTCATTTTATTTTAAATAAAATGACAAGTTAAGGCGTAATTTGTGACAATTTAATTGCCATATACACATATGCACTAAGCTAAAGATTAATATTTAAGTGAATAAGACAAATCAAAGTATTTATGCAGGATTTCAGTTTGTTAAGGCTAAAATTAATTTTGAAAAAAATGTACAGGTACGCTATAGAGAGAAAGAAGACGGGATTTCATTAGCATTTTTCTTTGTAATTCTTCATTATTTGATGGAAAACAATATTCTTGAGATTAAAATTCACTGTCCATTTTTACTTTGAGAACGTAATTTTAATGAGAAAATGATTGCACGAGAGAATCGAATATTATAATATGAAATTTCATTATATTTCTCAATTAAATCCCAACATAAACCAAATTTTAAGACAGTTTATGCAAAGCCTAAATGTATCAGTCGCTCAAAAAGATAAAAGTATGGGTGAAGTGAATACCACGGTATGGACCTTAGCGTTGTAAGTTGAAAACGTAACTACCTTATTGAACTCTTCCTAATAATAAGCCAACATGCAAAGGAACATTCCGCTACTAAATATTTAGAAATAAATATTTAGTAGCGGAAATAAATAAAGTTTAGTAGCACTCGTAAATATTACGAAGAGCTGTAAAAAGTAAGTTAGAGAATATTTTTGCTTCCAATTCAACCCTTGTATCAAAAATATCAAGGAAACCAGAGGACGAATCTTTTCCAAAATCGTATTTTCTCGAGCAAACATTTTTATCAGCCCGACTTCCTACTGAGAATTTTCCACTTCGGCATACTTTTGTCTCTCATATAAATTTTGTTTCCCTGCGGAGCTCTCTCGCTTTGCAATAACTGACGCGTCATGACTCACATCGCGAAAAGAATTTTGCTTCGTGGAAATTCCAGAGAAATCCTTGCATCACATTATTAATGTGTATCTCTGTAATGTAAAACAAGAATTCTGCTACCTTTCCTCAACATTTCAATCTCTGACGCCATAATAGGAGGTGATCAAAGGCATTATCAAAGACTTGCAAGAAGACTGAAGTAAAATTTATTCACATATTTTCAATGCAGAAAAAAGTGCGGCTTGTTTTGGTTGAAAATGGTCGGTTTTAAAAAGTCCACAGAAATGTTTATTGTTATGCCGGTATGTACGTACTCAGATGGTCTTAATTTACAGTGTACTTAAAGGCTGTTAAAATTAAAGCGCTACGAAAAAACTACAGAAAATTGATGACACAAAATATATACTCATTGGTCACTTTTCGTAGCTACTACTTGGAGTCATTTTCGGTATTTGGCCGAGGGCCTTGGAGTTATCCTCCACCATAAGTCCAAAAAAAACCCAAGGATATTGCCGAAAAAAAAATTTCTGTCAATTATCATTTCATTCAATTTGGTTCACAATAATGTATCAATTGTGAACCAAATTTTCAACGTGTTCTAATAACAGATGTCATAAAGAGCATAGGTCGCGATTTGTTTAAAAATACAGGAAGACTGCATTTGGGAAGCTAAATTTAATTTTGTAATGGTTAAAAAAAACCTCAGGTGAAAGTTATGCAATATCACCAAGTAATCTTTTACTAATTAATGATTTTAGAAAATTGAGAAAAGCAATATTCATAATAACAGAGAATAGAACAGACCAATACGCATTAATATATGGAGCCATTCATATAATTAAGGAGGACTAAATAGACAAAATAACATATTTGAAAAAACAAGTAGATGCGCATTGAGAGAAAACCTAAAACTGGGTTTAATATTTGAGATTTAGTAAACGAGAATGTAGGTAGGGAAGATTAATTATTTTATTAAGAAAAAGTATTTTGTTGCCAGCGAAATAAAGTAAAAAATGGGATGAAAATAGATAACATTAGATGAAGATAATAAAATAAAATAACCAGCCGACCCTCCCTCATATTTTCCCAACTCACATTCATGAAAATTTAATCCAACGATAACAAGGACGAAAAAGCAATCTGAAATAATTTTATGGACAATTAATCCACAAATGAACTTTCTTCTTTAGTTTCAGCGGAAAAAATCATGGCATACTGGATGAGCCGCGATTGTTAAGCCTTTTTTGGATGAGTTACGGGCCGTCACTTTAAAAATTTACTGGCACCAGGTTTAAATTAAATGTTATCAGATATTCCCATCTCATTGTCGGCCACTGTCTTCGAGATAGAGGCTGTGAATATATTCCAGTTTGGTGCACAGAAGTAACTTGAGAAAAGTTTGGTCCCCAAAAGGTGGGAAAACCCCTCGGTTACGCTACGATAAATTTGTAACCATTATCAAGAAAGGAAGTAAGGTGAAGTTTAACTCATTAATTAAAAAAACTCACTAGCGGGAGACGCAAAAGCATGAACTATAAGGTATTTTTTCCTTTTGAGGATAGCAACGTCGCTGATTAAGGTATTGTATTACATTTATTTACGATTATATACGAAGAGAGAATTATACGCTTACTTAGTTCCAGATGATATCCAACCGATGAATTCACATTGAAACTCACCATCTCCACAAAAGAATTTCCCTACCTGAGTTTTGCACACAGCAATCATATCATGTTTACATTTGTAAAATGATGCAATTTTAAGGTGCAACTGCTAATGTTTCTCTTCTAAATTTACGAGTTCTACGGATCGCTCCCCATTTTTATGACGCCATTACTATAAATACAGCACTGCATTTAAATTTATTTACATCATATTTAGGAGACCTTTCCGCGGCTACAAAATAGAAAACTACTATGTAAAAATATCCAACATTTGAGCGAACTGTTAAACCATTAACTAAATGAATTTTGTATCTTATATAAATCAAAAATCAAGGGATGCATTTATTCTGAGAATAAGAAAGTGAAATGGTAAGAGTGGAAGGGGAGGGTGCGGACTAAAACTCACCCTCCTAGGGTTACAACAAAACTACTTGCAAAAATATACGAATAATATCACGGATTATTTATTTTAGTTATTTTACAATAGTAGCACAAATACGTGACCAAATATAAAACGCAGTTACTTCCGAAAGCCTCCGATATTAATGATTCTCGCCGTGAAAGACTAAGTTTTAAATTTTGTATCATAACTTTTTTGGCAGAAAAAATCATATTCACATTCGTATTAAATAATTTTACTTTAGTTGATTGCATATTGTCTTTAAAGAAACATTGAGGATCTATGAAAGAAATTTTCTAAAATCAACGTGTGCCGTAAAAATTAATATATTGAATACCAACGTCGTAAAAATAAAATGAGGCTGGAAATGTTTGAAATTTCCACGAAAATGATATCAGTTCCGCGCCGGAGGCTCCTTCAAGACGCTGCGAAAAGCTATTTTTTCGCCACAGCCACAGCATTGTATCAACGGAATTATGAGGGCAGACAGAACCCCTTCCTCGAGCAACGGAAGTCCCTTGATAAGCCGGTCACCGCCCCTTCAATCTCACGAAAGAAGACTGCCCAGTCTGCAAAGTCTGGAAGCCGGATGTCTTCACAAAGCCAACATCTACTGCCAGCATTACGTGAGTGTAGGAAACTGGAGAGTAAAGTGTTCGCTAGTCAGGTGATGGCGGATCTGCACGCAGAAAGAGACAACGAATGATCTATTTGCAAGGAAATCAAAACGAATCGTGTGTAGTTTTTCCTAGGTTTGCAGAAATTGCTACGAATACAATATTTGGCTACAATTGTTCAATAATATGAAATCCATATTTCGACATTTTAAACCTTCCTCAATGTTACCTGAGTTTGAGGCGAAAGCTGAATAAGTGACTTTTTTTCATTCACTTAGGAATGAAAATTTGTGAAGTAGGAGAAAGATTTTTTACATATCAGGAGAATTTTGGTAGAATGTAAAAGTAATAAACGGCAAAAGGGGAAGTAAATTTGTGGACCCAGAATTAGGTTAGGTTAGTGTTCAGCAAGCCATTTTTCATTTTTCGAAACGGAAAAACACCGCTCTATCATCTGGAAAAATATCCGCCACTGAATGACTTTTTCAACCAAATCTACCCTACTATACACTTCCTGAATTAATAAACTCAATTTAGAATGGAAGTCACAATGAACGACCCACTTACGCGCAAAACGAATTACCAAAATCCCTCCCAAAATCTTAAGGCTCAACCCACACTAAAATATTAACAAAATTTAGGTTTGGGAGATAGATGTGCCATGAAATTGCTCAATAGTTCACCCATATGGGAACTTCAGTAGACAACTATTTTAAGAGTATATCTCTTTTCGCTAATTTGCATCGATATTTTCACAAAATAATTTCTGCACAGGTGGTTGAGTCATCAGGTCTTGGAGGTGAGGAGGGATGAGCCGTCAAGTTAGGACCCACTGATTTATATTATTCACGAATTATGTTTGGATTTAGATCCAGGGTAAACGAGCCCTTAGCGTGTGTCTTGATGAGCTGAGCAGGAGATGTCATAAAAACAGATGGAGCAAACGAGGCGGGTGACACCAAAGGAGAGGAGCAGTCGAGAGAAGCCGCGCCGCTCTTTTGTTTGTCTCCACAGACGGAGAGGAATAAAAAAAATAATAAAACAACTGAGCGACGAATTCCTGTCGCTTGACGTCACGGACTGAAGCGCGAATTGGTGCATCCCGGCTTGCATGAGCTTCCTCACGTCCTTCCGACCCGGGACTTTCAGGGCGAAGGGGTAAAGAAAAATTTAAGCATACCGGTACTAACCGTGGTGAAAACTTTACGGAGTCACCCGGAATGCACAAATTATGCGAAATATCCACAGAGAAACCAGAGAGAATAGGGAAATCCGGGTTTGAATCCCGGTATGGTACGGTATTTGGAGGAGGCGACCGACAGCTGAGGTCATTTGCGCCAATAGGGTGGTTTCCTATTATTTTTTTATTGCCTACATCGAAAGATTATTACTCTTGAGGTACGTATTTCACGCTTTTAGATTTTTAAATGACAATATCTATTTTTTGCGATTTTATGAAAAGAGAACATTTTCAAGCGCGCGAAAACGCGACGGCTAAGTATGAATGATGGGAAAACGCCGTGTGACGTCATTCTGGTTCCCGCTGTCGGCGTGTGAGGTGACCTTGGGGCGAGGCTTTGAGCGCTGAATAGATGCAGGTTGCTAGCATGTAGCAGAGTACCCCGCTAGCAGGTTGCGCTTGGCTTAAATAAGGATTATTAATACCCTATCAAACGAAGAAAACTTTCCGACCTTAGGCTGTTTTAATAGGTGATTATTAAGACATGTTTCCTTGAGCTCTGTGTCTCATACATGCATTGGTAATCTCAGACGATGTAAAACTCCTGCCTACTCGTATAGAAACTAAGTCCCTGTGACGTCACGTGGAGTTGCATCGCATGGGCGCCAATCTGGCCTTTTTCAAATGCGGTTAAAATTGACCATTGCCATTCGTCTGAACCGGGATTTCTAAAACCAAATAATTTGTATATAATGAATGCACCAATGTTGGGCAACGAATCGCAATCAATGCCTTTCGTTTTCTTTGATGAAGGAAACTACCCTATTGGGAAGGGTAAGGAAGGAAGGGTGGAGAGAAACCCAGCCTCGGCATTAGCCTGCTCTTAACGAAAGGCGCCAAGGGGACTAAGGCTTAACGTCCCATCCGACGGACAGAGCGTTTCGCTTGAAATGTCCTCCACACAACACTCAAGCAGGAATCGGGCAATCATAGAAAATTCTCTGCCACCGCCGGAATTTGAACCCGAGCCCACTGGGTGGGACGCCAACACTATCCACACACCAACCCGTTCCCCTGTTTCAATCCCGGTCAAGGCGAATGATTTGTTCCCAGTAGAATTTTTGGAAGATTAAAAAAATGATTTTGAGGTTTTAGTTTTCTGAATCATGTGAAGACGATTAACCATATCTTGTTGGAATCAGTGACCCCAGGGTCAAAAACTGGTCAATTTTTGTTTCGAATGACCCACATAATTGAACGTTATCGTATTGTTAAGGAAATAATGAAGAAAAAATATTTAATTTATTAATACAAGCATTATTTTTTTAGGATAGATTAACAAGTAAATTTTGTTGTAGTCCACACAGTATTATACCGTGTGGAATACAACACAAAAATAATGAAACAACTGAGCGACTAATTCCTGTCCCTTGACGCCACGAACTGAAGAGCGAATCGGTTCATCCCGGCTTCTTCCATGATATTCCTCACGTCCCAACCTTTCAGGGCGAATAGTGTCGGGAAGGGGGAGGGGGTCCCCAGAAATCTTTCATATATTTTCCACAATTGATATCATGGATGTATATGAGGCAAGCATCACGCATTCACTCAAAAAAAGTCTTTTTTCTTAAATAAAATATAACCCCTGCAAACATTTTTTTTTAACTTGTTGAGGAGGATTCTATCCACAGCAGTTGGAAATTGGGCTATTTGGTTTAAAATTTATAATTTATTTATTTGTTAGTTGTATGATATTCAAATGAATGTATATTTTAAACTATAGGCGTACTTTCTTTCTCTTAACTTTGTTCTTAGATAGGTAGAATTCTCACTCATTTTATAAAATATCATGAAAACATAGAATACCTCTGAAAATTAAAAATAACAACAATTTCATTATTATTCATGCTAAAAAACATCAAAAAGGGCTATATCGTGAAATTTATTTCGTTTGCATGAAATGTCCGAAGAGTTTTTGAAGCGCGAATCGGTGCATCCCGACTTGCATGAGCTTCATCACGTCCCCCACCCGGGACTTGAAGGGCGGAGGGTGTCCGAGGGGTCAGGGGAGGGGGGGGGCAGAGAGGAAGAGGGTGGGTGGCCCAGCAACCAAAACCCCTTCTTTCCTATCAGTACCCAACCCACGCGCCCTCCCACCCACCCCCCCGGGGGGGAAGTGGTCCGGAGGAGGGGGCACTTTACGCATACACGAAGAGGAAACCGGGCCTGGTACCGTCGGGAAGTCGAATAAAAATAAATCCGAAAGAGAGAGAGAGAGATGGAGTTGGGAAGGGGGGATGCGAACGAAATGAATAGAGTAAAAAAAAAAGGGAAGGGGAGGGAAGAGGGTCGGGTCACTGCCATGATACTGGCGTGATTTGGCGGTTGACGGGAGACAGAGACCGGACACTATCGCCCCCAAACCCGCCCCCCTCTTGCTAAAGACTCTCCTCCCTCCTGGCACGCATCACGGATCCCCGCCCCCCAATGTCTGGCAAAACACGAACGAACACGATTCCCAATACGGAAGCGAGTTATATCAGCGGGCAGGGAAAAATGATGATGCACTGCTCTGAAAAATTTATCAGAAAAAATGGAAGGCTTTGGGATCTGGTGCTGGATGAGGTGTCGAAGATAATATTGATGGGGAAAAAGTAAAAAACAGGAGGTACATTAACCACATTTGGTTGGAATAGGTGACCCCAGGGTCACAAAATGGTGAAAGTTTGATTGAATGACCCACTTAACTACTCTGAAAAATTTATCGAAAAAAATGGAACACATTGAGATCTGGTGCTGGATGAGGTGGCGAAGATAATATTGATGGAATAAAGTGAGAAAACAGAAGTTATACAAGGGTTACCCAATACGAGTTGTTGACCTGACAGCAGACAGCTAGTGGACCTGGGTACTCGCATGATAGTAGCTCGAATCGCCTCGCCCGGTCACACAAATTCGAGCTGCTGGCGTGAAAGTAGACAGTTACTGCACGTGTGTATTCGTATCGTTTCAGTGGCGTTTCAAACCCAATTCCAAGCGAGTGTTTTCGAGCGAAGCTTTTCGCAAATCTCTGTTCTTATAATTAAGATCCAAACAATTCCATATGTTGGTTTGGTGCTTGCATAACTCCAAAAACTTTATATTCTGTTCGGAAGTCCATCTATCCGCCATTTCTTGTTTTTAATCACTACTTGAAACACAGAAACTCGAAGGACGCACCCAGCGTGGTACCGGACTTACGAGCTACTGTCATTTCGTAATACCGTGCAAGTTGACGCCCGAATCACATGTGAGCTGCTGCATGTGGCATAGTGGAGGAAGGCGAGAGACGAGTAAAAACAAACATTTTTATAGTAACTCGGTTGCGAGTTACTGACTGATTCGCACATAACAGAAATTCATATGATGCGGTAGCGGTGTACCATGCGAGTAGCTGCGTCGCAGTAACTGACTATGCCAGCTCGGATACTAGCTCGCACTGTGTAAACCAGGCATAAGAAGCAAAAGACTTTTTATTCCTATCATCTCAGGTTCAACCTTATGGTAGTTCATTTTATCGTAAATGAAAAGAAAAAAAAATATTCCAACAATCCGTGGAGTAAAATAAAGTTTTTGTGTTCATAGAAGACTTATAAATCTACTGCTGGATGCTTTAGATTTGTAGAAAAATATTTTTTTCTGAGGAAAAGTCTGTAAGTACAATAAAATAATAATACAGTTTGCAGGCACATCGCTAATTACAAAAACAGGCAAACTTTTCACAAAAAGGCACATGTAGTTACATAATAATACAGTAAGTCGGATATGATAGAACTTAAAAATCTCACGTATTCTAACTTAACAAGTAAAAAATAGTAGGGTAAATAATGAACTATGGTAACGCAAACACTATGTTAAATAGAAATGATGTCGAATGGAAGGATGACGTTGGCGAAGATAAAATCGAAGGAATAGTGAGAAAAGAAGAGGTTATCATGTTTTAAGAAATATCAGATCAGTGAGTAGGGTAAAACAATAATGGAATGATGTTTATGAACTGACCAACCGATCAGAGAGGAAGCCGTGGTGCTGTAGGAGGATACCGACGATAAAATCAACGAATACGGTGTGTGACGTGCAGCTAAACATTCAGTATTAGATGAATTAGAAGAGCTATGGGGATGCTGCTTTCAGAACTCTTTTTGGCTTGAAATTTTTTTTCATTTTAACTAAAACGTAAACAAAAGAAATGCAAAAAAACAAAACAAAGCTGAAGGAATGGTAAGAAGATTGTTTCTAGCAATTTCTTCAACATAGAAATCGTCTAAAATCTGCTTTTTACACTAGGATTACTACTCAAAATCAGCAATTAATTACTTAGTTTTAACGTTTGACAAGGTTAGTACTTAAAATGGTCCTCAAAGGCGGTGCCAATGTAAGCCCCTCGCCGAGGTCTGTTCGGGAAGCTATGAGCAAGCTTGTCTCATCTTGAAACCATGGAAAATCTGACGATAAAATGCGATTTTAGCTCGAATATTTTTAGGAACACCAAATAATTAAGCTTTTCCATTTTCCCTCTCTGCAATGGTTAACGTTCTTAATAATTATTCAAATTGCATTCTGGTGAGATTAATCTATAATCAAATAATATCTTCAAATTCTGGATGGAGACCAAATGCTGGCCCTAAAGTGATTTTGCCTTTAAAGGTGTATCAACAATCATACTAATACAAAAGAATCGATACTCTCGTCAATAAACATTTTCCTTTGGAGTAAATACTTTATAAAATAAATTAATACATTTTTTGGTAATCTTCGATTTTTTAAAGAAGTTTCAACACGTCGGTATTAATATTACGGGACGAACCAGGCTCTTCCCTCGACAACTGACTTAAAAATTCGCAGTGGCTAACACGGACATTGTTTCTATGCTTTAATAATTGACTACAATCTCTGAACATCTTACATTAGTTAGTCCAGCCCAAAATCGGTGAAATATCCTTAATAGATAGGCAAACTTGCCAGATGTAAAAATTTCCCGGGGTAAATTTCACCAGGAAATCTCCGCCGCAAATCTAAGAAAATGGCACGAAAAAACTCAGAGAGAAGGCACTTAATGTCAAAAATGTCAAAGATAAAAACTATTCATGTACGTATTTTTTCGATCGAGACCCGATGTAATCCGATAATAGATACAGTAATAATACATTTCTATAATGTGCTGAAAATTTTCCTTTTGTAATGGAAGATACTATTCTTCAAGTGCCATAACGGTGAATGGTACGTCATCGATTACGGAAGCTCAAAGCTCAGCAATTATTTATTTTGATGGGATATCATCTACATGCTCACTTATTAATTAATTTCATGGTAAATATCTTCTTTTATAACTATTCAAATTAAAGAGGCTTTGAATTCCATTTTTTTCTTATTTATTTTTATTTCATGAAGGATTACATGGTCTTATTATCGTCCTTCCATCGTAAAGCAACCACTGCGAGTAAAGTTACCAAAATCGTAAACTATATCATTTCTGAGATTATAAATCTATTTTTTTTATTGTATGGTGAAGGGAATTCATCATCTTGAAAATCGAAAATCTGCATTAAAGCCCAGGAGGCATGCAAATAGTTGCATGGAACCAATAGAATTTCGTTCATCGAATTAGGTTTTAATTTTTACTGTTATATAACTGGCACTGCTAAGGCATCGTTCTTTTTGTTTTATTCGGCAAAAGGCTGTTGATTGGGTTCCCTTCACATTTTTTTAAGTGTAAAGTTATTTTGACTATCACTTAAGAATAACAGGAATCAAATCCACAATTGTTAACTTAAGGGTGCAGAAAGTTTGCCATAAGTTCCAAGAAAAAAATACGTATTTATAGCGTACGAGCTTAATGGTATCGAAGATGTCGGTAGAACAACCAAATCCTTTGTGAAATGGAAGGAATGACTCACAATTATTAAAGGACATGACTCCGTTAAATCATAAAACCGTGAGTACACTCAGTTGAATCGGCTTTCTTTCAGCGAATAGGCAAAAAATAGAAGAGAGTAAGCAATATTACTGTTTCTTATCCTTTAGGGAGATCCGCAAATCGGATAGTTGAACGACATGCGAACCATAGGAAGTCAGCACCAAATGCGGGAAACTGTGATATGAGATCACGGGGATATTAATCTTTTACGGCAAAAATAGGCAGAGTGGAGTCGAAGAATCTGATATCCGGATTTATCTGCTTGTCACAACCATCCTCAATTATCTAATCCACTCCCTGCCTCTAGACTTATCTACCGATTTGATCGATAGATTTTTCTTCCTCATAGGAAAATCTACTAAAATTGGTAGTATAATAATTGCGTATTGCTTGGTTTCGTTAGTAGTAGGACCTGCCCGCCTTTGTGACGGTGCAGGATTCCTCGTCCCGTCCTTCCTTCCCCGTCCTTTCCTTGGAGGCGTCGTCGGGCTCCTATCGCGGCGGCGCCTCCTTTCCCTGTTCCTTTCTGTCCTTCCCCTTCTGGGGGCGAGGAGAAAAGCTGATCGCTTATAGTCCTCGCCTCAGGAGTGTATCCAGCGAACCCGACCCAAGGGTTTCGTTTTCATTGCCTCTAGACTTATCGTTGAGGAAAAGCAACCTCTTATGATAAAAATTGGTGACGTGAGAATATAAAAGGAAAAACAAGAAGAATCAGTACAAAGAATTGATTAGAATCAGTATGGTCCTTAAGTTTATAATCATTCTGTTTTACATGGAAATGTTTCGTCACCAATTGCGCTTACAAGTTAGGATGACTCGAGTAAACGGCAAAAAACAAGAGCAAAGTTATTCTAGCACATCATCTTTTAAGCATCATTAATAATAGAGAAGATCGTCCTGTATTATCTTTTCTTCACATCTAAAGAGATACCCACAAGGACTAACGCTTCCTAGACATAAAACCGAGGTCAATAATGAGCAAAAGCAAACAAAGGAAGCATCTATCGGAACCAAAAATATGGGGATATAAATAATTGCGTGACGTATTTCTTTTTACCATTCATGATGTTTCAATTAAATAATGCATAAAAAAATCTTTATTCATGAAAGACATTAAGAAACACTAACATGTTCTTTCATAATTGTTGAGCATTGGACAAAATATGAGTTACGATGTAAAAACAAGAATAAGAACTCCAAACCGGACGCAAGCATTATTTTGAGGTCCCATATTGTTTAAACTGAAATACTTCGCTGTAAAGAACTGTTAGAAGGTATCGTTCAGACCCTGGAAAAGACTGGGGAGTAGTCTATACTCTGGTTGGTGTATAAAAATTAGTGTGGATTACACAAAGTATTTTAATTTAGAATAAGAAATGGCATAGAGAAGAACTGTTACCCAACATTTTAAATGAATTGCCACTTTTACGAAGGGATTCGCTGGAATAGGTAAAAAGTATCTGTTTAGTTAATAGCTAGGTATAAATGAGTCAGATACAAAGGCGAGGTAAGCATAACCAGTAGAGCATTTTAGGCATAAGTAAAAAAGTCCTTGGTTTGCGTCAACAGATTCTGACCTAGTATTTTTCCAGCTTTGATTGAATTGAAATTAATACTCCAAGCTTGAATGTACACTTTTTTTTAACAGGACAACACAAATGGAGCTTTAGGTAGCTCCAATGGTTAAAAAACCAGCATGGGAGCTACCATCTTAAAAAATTAATTTCACGGCAGACCAGAAACAAAAAGAAGTATATATAATTTTTTGAAACATTATCACTATGAAACATATATGTGATACAATAATGTGATTATTTCCTTATTAGCAAGATTATTTATTTTTTATGGTAGATCTATCAATCATTTGATTTCATTATTTATTTTTCATCGTCTGTGTTTCTCTTACTGTAAAAATAGAGGGTAATGAAAAATTAGACATTTTGTTCGCTTGAAACCAAGGACAGGAGTTAATGATGAATAACGCCAAGTAGGGGAGTAATACGGAAATAGCAAATTGAAACTATCTTATGCAAGGAATAAGCTCTTATAAAAATTTTTTTTTTAACCAGCCTTTATATTTAGATTACAGGGGATGAGCAACGTTTATATAAGACACAAAGCAAAAAAACTCAGTGACCCCGAAAAACCAAAAGTGACGTATTAAAAAAGTCACTATATTTATTAAATTTTCAGTGAATGGTAAGCCCCCTATGTTTCAAAATGCCACCCCTATGCTTTTAAATGCCTACCCCTATGTTAAAAATGCCACCCCCTATGTTAAAAATGCCACCCCGTACGTTTTATGTAACGGTAAAACAATATTCAAACATTTACAAAACCTTACAATTGTTAATAAATATATGAAGATCATAATATGGGTGTCAAAAGATGGGAAATTTCATGGTGGATAACTTTAACTGTGGTCGCAAAACACGAAAATCGACCATTTGGAACTTTTTAGATCAAAAACATGTTTTGGGGGGCTATAGGTTGACTGGGGGGTGGTTAAAGGGGGGTTGGAGAGAAAAAGTTATATTTTCATGTATTGTCATCGGAAATGAAGAAGTGTGCAAAATTTCAGCGTTTTTGCTTCACAGGAAGTGAGTCAAATTTCAGTTACAAGATTTGTACCAGACAAACAGACAAACAAACAGACAGGTTGGTGAGTTGATATAAAGGCTGGAAAAAAGAGAGGATATTGAAACGCTAAATGCTCGTGGAACTGATACTCAGAATCACGGAAAACGACAAATTACGCGACCGGGAGAGATATGAGAATCTCTAAACACTTGAAAGACACGGAGAACAAGTTGAAACCTGTAAAAGTCACAGAACCGCGGAACTTCATCATAGAAAGGCTATAAATGCGCTGCCCTCACGGCCATACTGATACCTATCAATTCAGAGTAGTGCCTCTGGTAATTTTTCCTCGTTTATTTTTCAGGTCATCAATATTTGTTACATGAAAGCTTGCCTTTCCTTACTAAGACAGGGAGTGGGTGAGAAAAAGGTTTAGGTGTCTGGAGATGCACTTGTGAAATGGAAGGAATGACTCACAATTATTTTAGGATATGACTCCGCTAAATCATAAAACTGCGAGTGTACTCAGCTGAATCGACCCTCTTTCAGCAGAAAGAAACAGCACAGAAGATAGAAGCAATGTTTCTGTTTCTCACCCTTTAAGATGTGCACATCGGATAATCGTGGCATTTGCGAGGTGGAGTGGAAAATCAGTACCAAATGCGGGGAACTCTGACTGTGAAATATGAAATAACCTAAATGAGATCACGGGGATCTAAATCTCTTACGGAACAAAAGGTACTCCATTAGATCTAAACAAAATATAATCAACTTAAAATCTAAATTGAACAAAATGTAAAAAAATGCATATCTATATTGCTCCTGAGGGGTAATGGAGGACATCATCAAACAAGATCTTAGTTTCTGACAACAAGTCAAGACCTGATATTTTCCAGCTTTTCTTTCTTTTCTTATTTGCGAAATTATTTATTTTTCACTTTGAGTACTTCTCATATTGTAAAGCTAGAGGATAATGAAATATTAGGTAAAATCAAGGCATTTTTCAATGGCTGAAGTTCGTATCCGCAGTTACATTGAAAAATGGCGTCATGCTGTAATACACTTCACGCCATCATGCTGTAATATCCGCCATCTAAAAATGAAACCAATTCAAGGAAAAAAAATGGATGGAAAAGTGAACGTTATCTGCGGAGAATTTATACTCGGAAATATGGAAAAGGGCTCATTACGCGCGACCGGAGGAGATTTTTGAACCTCTCCGAAAGCAACGAAAGGAAAAAGAGAGCGAGTCGAAGGTTCTGTGTGTGTGTGAGTGAGTGTGTGGGTCTATCTGACATCTGGATCGGAGGATGGAGAACACTTGAAGGGGCTCAAGGTCCCGTGAAAGCTCCTCGGCCGATGACGAGAAAATGACGGCATCGCAGGAAAAGGAAAGAGGAAGTTATCGGAACGTTTTCCTCTTCTTTGTGCGCGAGGGTGCAACGTTCTTGAGATCTTCGGAACAAGATGTATTTTTTTTTCCTCGGAGCTCCCGAAAAGAAAACGGACTCAAGAGTGATATAGAGAGAGGGAAGGAAAAGCAGGCAGTTGGGCTTAAGTTTCTCTTCGCTGATATCGACGGCACGCGGAGATGGAAATAAAATAGAAAAAAAGACAGTCGAGAGTAGAGTTGCCGAAAGGAAGCGGGTCAACGTCATGGGCGCAAATGGCAACCTTAAAAGATAATGCCACTTGAGAATGATGTTGGTGGGATATTCTTCAGGGCGATAAAAGTTCAACAACCGCCGGGGTCGGGTAAAAAATTCACATCACTTCAAGGACCAAGACTCCGTTTTGGAATGCGTTTCACTTTCAAGACCCAACGAAGCTTGGCTCTACAAAAATTTAAAAATAGGATCATAGCCACTGGATATTTTGTAATCACCATTTTATAAGGAGTGTTGCATAATTGAAAAAAATATAGCTTCTTTCTCGAATGGTTTCCCAACCACGGCCTATTACGATTGAATTTTCAGAAAGATGTGTACGATATCAACTCGAAACAAAATAACGGGCAACGTAATTGAAGATGTGCTAACACTCACGTGACTAAAGTCATCTTGTCTTTATAATAAGGAGGAAGATAATTTGGTGGTGTAACTCGGAGTGGGATTTGAAGATTTGGGTTTGGATCATTGGCAGGAAAAATGATTTTGATACATATACAGGCCAATTCTTGGGCGAATTCCATTTTTGACCGCTAATTTTTATAATATGAAATTAAGAGAATTTGATGAAAACTGTAAAAAAAAATTGTAAAACCAAATTGAACATATTTAAAAAAATTTTGACCTCTTAACGTGTATCAAGACTCAAAATTAAATATTGATTCGAAACCAAAATTTGAAACTTTTACTTTTTCGCAGCGAATAGCTCAAGCAATTGTCTGCGGATCGATAAACGGAAAAACGGTGTCTATATATTTGACACTATGAATCAATCGAAAATAAAACGTTAAACGGATAAATGAAATCCATGAAATTGGAAAAGAGCTAACTTAAGCACTGAAGATGAAGAATAGACAATAATCTCTATACATAATTATAATTCTCAGACCTTATTATTAAAATGGGGGTTGGACCCATACAGTGAGGTTAAAAGCTCAAAAGCTTGCTGTTTGATTAACGTTAAATAAGACGTAATCTACCTTTTCCGAAATATGCACAAAATTTCATCAAAATCGTGCAAGTTTAAATTATAAAGTTAGGGTTGAAAAAAGGGACGCGATCAATGGGATACCCTGTAGTAGTCAGTAATATACCATATATACTAATAGTACTAAAGGAAGTACATGATTAGCAAAAAGTACGCCCAAAAAGTACCTATCCTATGTAGTTACTCAGGCTACAAATTCAATAACTGCTCAAGTTGGAAGGTCGTTGTAATGATTGATTGAATCTTTAGAATGACTCAAATTTAAACTCTTTAAACTTTTACCTTTAAACTCTCATCTCGAAAAAAAAGAGCAATGTTATTAGGTGCGCAACTAAGTTCACGCTTTTTTTTAAATAGATGACTCTAGCAGTGATTTCTGATCGATTTTGACGTAATGGAAACGTCAAGGCAACGACTATTGGCAAAGAAACCGGTACATGACAATGGTAAGCTTGTTATGGCGTCATATGTTAGTTGCGGGAAGTGTTTGTTTTCTTCTTTCACTCGAAGAAAACGGTGACTGAAGCATATCTACAGCCTCGAAAATTTTACGAAGATGGTGCTCAAGTTGAAACCATGAGCCATGATTGGTTCCGTCGCTTCAAAGACGATCATTTCAATGTTGGCAACTGTCCTTTTGAAGGAAGACCAAAAACCTTCGAAGACGCTGAATTGGAGGCATTACTCGATGAAGATCCATGTCAAACTCAAGAAGACCTTGCTTATGCATAGGAGTTATCCAGGGGCGCAGCTAAGAATTAAGGCTAGGGGGGGGGGGGTTTTGGCGCAACTAATACTGGGGGGCTTTGGGGGTTGGATTACCCAACATGGTAAGCGAGTGGTGTGGGGGCCCTCACCCAGAAAATATGTATTAAGATAATTGGTTCCAAATTGTGAGTTTTACGACTTTCTGAGGGATATTTTATTCGTCCTTTCACTATTCTGTAAGTAATATATTAAGTAAAATGGATTTTACTTTAAAATTTCTTTGAGCTCTGGGGGAGGGGGGTTTTGAGCCCCCAAAATTCCCCTCGCTGCGCCACTGGAGTAATCCACCAAGCCGTTTTATGCAATAGCAAGGAACTTGAATTCCTTATAATTCGAAAAAGTGATTTTACAGGATGTGAACTCTGGACCTGATGTTGCCAATCCCGTTGAAACCTACCCGAAACGCTCAAGTTGGAAGTCCTTAACCATCCGCTACATTTCCCAGATAGTTCCCCAGATAGCGCAGTTTGATTATTACTTGTTCCGTTCAATGGAACGTTATCTTGCTGATCAGAAGTTGCGCTAATACGAAGACATCAAAAAATGGCTTTATTCGTGGATAGCCTCGAGAGATGAACAAATATACTGTTACAGTATTCGAGCTCCGCCTCAATGATAGGCAGAAGTTGTAGCTAATGATGGACACTCCTTTAAATAATTCATTTACGACCATCTTTTCACAATTAAGTTGTATTTTAATAATAAAACAGCGTGAAATTACTTGTCCATTTTATGTTAGAATTGAAAAATTGATTAAAATGTAAAATTGTTCATGAAATCATGCAATATTAAATACACACTCCACTAACTCATATTTTTCGCTGAGTTTCACTGGAGCTCATTACTTTTGCAACGAGTCACAATGACGAGTGGAAAGATATATAAGACGACCAGTTCTACCAATCGATTTCGATAACGTTGCCAGCGGAAGAAACAGGAATAGCGCTATCAATGTGACGACCCAATGTAGGTCATGATAAGTTGTTCGGAAAAGGCGATTAACATGAACACAATTCTGATTGTAAAATTCACAGTAGCTCATCGGAGACGGCTTTCTTCATAGGGCAATAAATTACACCAGAAATGAATGTTTAAGATAAGCGGCCGTGCCCAGGCCTAACCAGAGGGATTGGGTGTTTTACGAAAAATGCTACTGCTGAAAAATCGAATAATGGAATGAATAAGAATACGGTCATGACGGAACAAAGCGAGATTTTCCATCAGACATCAAAAGATCTAAGAAAAGCAAAAGAATTTTTTGAAACTTCATAATTCTTCATCGAACAATTATTGATGTTTATTCTAATTGCTCATGTTTTTAAACCTAGCACCACCATGAATTATAGACTATGATTCATTTTTTTATTTAATCAGGTATTTGTTATTTGACCAGCTTTGGATTTGGTCGACAAAAACTTAATATTTGTCGCAAGTATACAAACTAATTACTGCGTAAACATTAATTTTTCTACCCCAAATTTATTCATAAAGCAGTAATTTTTTACGTATCAGCTAGAGGGAGTTCAATTTCTTGCAGGAGGTATGTATTTATACTTCTTTTAAAAAAGTTGCACGAAGATACAAGAGATTCCAGTCTGGAATAGTATGTTAGGTACAAAACATTTCATTTGCAAGGCCCGTAGAGACTTAAAAAACCCTTCGCCTAACTATAAGAATATTAGAGTTTGAACTAATTTCACACAAAGATTTCTGCGCACGGTCTCACAGTTTTAGGGGAGCTAATTTTCTCATCTATGATTGTACTGGAGATTCCAGCCCGGAATATTATCTTAGGTACAAAAAATTTCATTCCCAAAAGCCTTAGGGACTTCAAAAACCCCACGCAGAAATATAGGAATATTAGAGTATGAACTTATATCACGCTCTAATATTTCTTTGCACGATCTCATAGTTTTGCGGGAGCTAATCTGTCGTAAATCACCCGGTCTGAAAGGAATACCGATTATGCACGACCACAATGAACAACTGCTTCAGGGATTCCATGGTAGACCATGCTTCACCAACGGCCGCAGCGCGGTCGTCGTAACTTCACTCATTTTTCACGACCAGCCCGCCACCACCCCCGCCGAGGCATTTTCTTACCGCCGAGTTGTGATGGATTTATGGAGGAACTTACAAGTCCGTGACCCGGCCAATGCCCGGCCCGCTTCCCTTGATCCCCAACAAAAGGAATCGGCGAACGTGTACGAAACGAGACGACTTTATTTTATTATTTTTTTTACGCTTTCTCAAAATTCGCGGGCCGAAAAAGCGCAGTCAGGAGCATTCCAACCTTCGACCCGCGCCGGTCTCTTAAAAAGTCTCCATCGATTTCGCAGACGATGCCGACACGAAGATAATTGTGCGGGTGTTATTGTCACAGTCGTTTGTCTCGTTGGAGATTTGATATCCCAGTCTGCGAGAGCAACACCAGGAGAAAGAAGAATAGAGTCAATGCTCCCTCTGAGAATTATGACAATAACATTATGTAAAGAGATCTTTGTCCTTTCTTCATCTTCAGTGCATAAATTAGCTCTGTTCCGATTTTATTGCCCTAATTTACCGATTTAACATTTTTTTCGATTGATACAGGGTGTGACAAATAAATAGAAACCCGATTTTCCGTTTATCGATCCGCAAACAATTTCTTGAGCTATTTGCTGAGAAAAAACGACGACTTTAGCTGATAAGTTGATGACGTAACAAACTCCTATTGAGCTGGTCAACAATTCTACGCTGCTTTTCAGCCGTACTCTTTTTTTGTGTTTTTTGAACGATTAATCCCTCTCTCCATAAGCTGGTCTCCTAGAACAAGTTAATGGTACGGAATTCTAATGACGAAACTAAATCATGAAAAGTAGGCGGCTACACAAGTCAGTATATGTAGCTTCCAATTCGTTAGTTCAAAATTTATTTCCCTGATTAAGACATGCAACCTCTAATCTTCAAGTAGTCCCAATCAAAAATACCCATTAAAGTTAATTTTATATGAACGTTGCTTTCTTTAAATCGGGAAATAGATTTCTTTATTTATCTATTTGCTGACCGCTAAAATTAAACAAATTAAAGTCTCAAATAAAATATTAAAACTTGCCAAAGACTGGATTTTTTCTCAAGAAATGATTTAACATTTATTTTGATGTTATTCCAATGTAACAATACTTATCTGATATTTACTGCATCTATTTTGTGCATAAATATTTGCTATTTCATGGTAGCTATATTACGATGTTGTGTCCTTGGAGACCAACTAAAGCTCCCTCTCCTTTGTTATTACTAGTTGTACACTCAAAATTTTGGGAGTAAACAATTATTATTGCTATTATTATAAATAATGAATACAGAATGGATTTTGGAAAGTAGTGCATTTTAAAACTACCAAATCTAATTAAAAACAGTAGGTCACTCACCATTACCAAATAAGATAGCAATATTAACTGACGGACATGTACATACCGATTGACAATTATGAGCCAGAGCAGCGTTCCATCAATGGGTCTCGGATGTTATTAACATGGCATCTCTCAGAATGTTAATAAGACCTTTATGGTGGGACAATGTGCTGTAACCCTTTCAGACATGGCATCCATTGAAATGGACATGACGTTTAGAAAATTCTTAATAAGTTAAACTTCAAAGTAATAAACATATCACGCCTTATTAATGAATAATGAAAACCGTTAACAGTTCATCGCCAGATTGAAATTCCAAATAAATAATTTATCGGAAGGTAATAGAAAGCATTATTCTCGAACACAAAGAGGACTTGAAAAAGTTGCTAATTTTTTAGTAAATCATCCTGAGTGATGTTTTAAAAAATACACGTAAATATCCTGGTATCGAATATTAGAATATTAAAGTATTATTTCATCGCACAATGAGCAGAAACTTTGCATTTACACGGAATCAACTACTCACCATCGTAAATTCAAACTGAAAATCTGATTGAATTTCATTGTCACTTTCGAGTTTTCCTTTATCGTTTACTCGGATGAACTCACATGCTGGATGAGGCTGTTCGCTGGGCCACTTGGCGTAAAAAACTCACGAAGAGAAAGGAGTCGCAGAGCATGTCTCCGTGAAATCATTTATAAGCCTGAATTCTGTCTAATGGGCATACTCGATATTATATGCGGGAATTATTTTTTTGTTGTTTCAATTAAAATTTTTTCTGAGCCATAATTCGGAGGAATGCCGATAGATGAAGCAATCTCTGGTACACGAATAATTGCCTCTATTAATAATTGAGACTCATTGGGTTTAAAAATATGGGGCGATTTTTGACGAAATATCTCAGCTTCTTTCACTGAATATAACTTTAAAAAGTGTTGAAAGAACGAAAGTCGCCTATCAACACCATTATTAGATTGTAAAAAATTTCAGTTTCCAATTACATTATAATTGCGCGGAATGATTTTCCATTCACATAATTTGTAATCCTGGCAAAAGATCCAGGTAAACGAATTTAGATTTGAAACTACCTACTATGTGATTAAAAGATTTTTTTTACTAACATCGGCAGGAACCTTCAAAATGAAGCACTGAGTTGGAGAATTTGATGAAGGATTAGACACCCATCTTAATGAGACATGATTGCATGACATTGCATTGAGACATTGCATCTTTGTCATTATTTGACGGTTTCCAATTCCAATTACTGATCATATGGCATGTTAACCAGTAATTCAAAAAACACGATTGAAGAGGACTTCAAAAATATGATGGAAAGATTAAGTTTTTGGAGACTAATGAAAATGCAATCCAACTATATTCTCTTTTCAAGCCCAAGAGGAGATCTTTTATGACGAGCTCAACTCCCTCAACTATCATCACACTAAGGGAAAATATTTAGATTCACAAGATAATTTAAATTTGACCATTGCATTTCGTTTTAAATCGCTTTTTACATAAAAAGCATGCATCACATTATAGATTCATTTTATCCCTAGCACTCATTAAATTATTCCACTTTACTGTCCTTGAAAATTAAAAAAAGTCCACTTGCTGCCTTTTAAATGACATTAGATATTGCTTTTCACACTTAAAATGGGGAAAGTCAGTTCAACTAGTTTTCCCACTTAATCTCTACGCTTCAAGCCGACGAAGGAATTCATTAATGTAGCCGAAACTCTATAAATATTATTATTCTAATTTTATAATTATATTGTTACTTATTATCATTTTTCCTAATGTGTAGAAACCTCTGAATCTGAAGAATATTTTAAATTGCATCATTAGATACGAAATATTTAAGGTCATATAAGCATACAGAAAAGGTTTTGTCCTAATAGAAATGCAATGGTAGGTACAAGAGTACGCCTATCGCAACATGGGGAGATTTGAGTATGGTATGTATCGCAACATGGGGAGACAAATAATTGGGTATTTAGGTGGATATTATGATGAATTTTAAGCAGAGTTTCATGAAGTTTCGGTCCCTTTCAAACTTAAAGCAGAGTTGCCACGACTACGATGCTCTCTATGGCACTAACACATTTACGCGAGGGAGAGTTTGTAGACAAAGTTCCGCAATGGCTGCTATCTGGATGGTGACTGCAGGCGGTGCCGCATTGTAAAAATCGATGGGATACAGGAGATAGCCGTGACTCGAATCGGAGCCATGTGAGTGGCTTCAAGCATGCTGCAACTCAACAGACGCAATCTCCAATCGGTCCAGATGATGCCGCACCGCGACGGAAGCGGTCGTGCGAAGTCCAACATGTGAAATTCACACAGTTATTTTTTTAATATGAATACATTTCACCAAATTATGCCTTAAAATATTGATTACATCATCTGATCTCCGATTTGACGTAATATTTTCAATTCACTCAAATTGGAAGAAAAATAATCTTTTCCAACTTTTTACAAGGACATAGTTTTTATTTTTTTAAATTAAATTATCTCCAATAATTCCGCTAATATTTTTCTCATACTTCTCATTATTCCTTTTCTTTTTGTTACATTTTAATGATATTGTAGTGACTTATAATGAATCACTCAGTACTTTAATCAATATATGGGTTTTTAGGGTTCAATGAGTGACGAACATGCAGGGTACTTGCCAGTGTCTTACTCTGTGCCTGAAGCGAGACAAGATCTTTGGAGTCATGCTGTTTAGCCTGTCTAGTCAAAAAAAATGTTTTCAAAGAAACAAAGGGAATGCAAGTAATAGCGACTTAACCATCCCGTTTACGTGCCGAAAATAAACAAATGCCATTGGTGCATTGGCTTCCATTTCATCGCCATAATTACACAAATACGAATTAGGAAAAAAATAGTTTCAATAGAAATGATTTCATGCCAATCAAAGGCATATTCATTGGAAGTAATTTTAGTCCCACGTGCACAATATTTGAGAACCAGAAGGAATTCATTGAGGTGCTGAAATCCCAGTCTCCCGCGCCACGTATAATCTAGAGTGAAAAACATAACCTCTATAAGTTGAAAGGATGGTGGGAAAATTATCCGCAGCTTTCCACCAGGATCCATTACCCATTGGTATCCGCGGATGAGCGTTTTCCACGTAGGGATAGAACTAAGACAGGAGGAAGAATGGAACTAGGAAATCTTTCCTTATCACCTCTCCATTCCTCCGCCCTCTTCGAATGACGATTCCCCATCAGCCGCTCGTTTTGATTCGGCGATAGATTCCGAATCGGGTACCAGGTATACATATTCGCGGGTGTAGATCTCCACACAAATAGGAAGGTAGGTATGTGGAAGAGCTCTTGCCAAGGCAACCGATGGAATAGGTCGCGTGTGCAACGGAGAGGAGTGGAGAGAAACCCGGCATCGAAATAAGCTCTCTCTCTACCAAGGGGGCGACAAAACTGCGATATATCGTATAGAAAACCTCTTTCGATTCGATTTTTCCGGAGCCCCAGTGGTCCAACGGCCTACCCAACATAGAGGCGCTGGTGTAGCCTGTTTTTCTGAGCAGTAATGAACTGGGGGCTGCCATATTGAATCTCGATGTAAACAAACGTGATATTGAGGCTTATTGATAGTCATTAGTGTTAACTGCAGACTTTTTTTTATTGCTTACAGTGTCCCTTACGATTTTGGAATGTGCTCGATGAAGGATACGAGTCTCAATGATCTTGGTTATTGCTAAATTGCGTGGGTATGAAATGTATTTGGTGATGAAAATGTGAGTAATTCTGTTTCCTTCATTATTCCATTTTGATTTCAACCTGTGATTAGCTAACCTTTTCTCATGTTTTCAAAATTTTATGGTGTCTTGTATTCCTTATATTTCAATATGTTTTTCATGGTACTTGCAGTTTTTCTAGTGTTCAAACTACTCATTTATCGCTAGTGTTATGCTTTCGTTTGTTTAATGCTAATCATTTTGTTGGTTATGTATGTAATTTGCTATTTCAACTCTGTCCTTTCAACTGTTTAATTGTCATTAATTGAGCATTATTCATTAAGTGTTCTACGATGTTTACATTTCTTAAAACTTTAATCTCTTTCATTTTGAAGTAAGAACTTAATTTCTACTACATTGGTATAAAATATTCTTCACTTTTCTCGTTTTCTACTTTTGGAATACTTTCTTTCGTATAAGTGATGGATATTAACTTATAAGAACCTTTCATTTTAAGACTCCTCTGCCAAGATATGTTGTATATCTTAACAGGTACTCATCATGAACAACTTCCTACGAAATAATGTCCTCCTTTCATAATTAAATAATTATCTTCCATGAAATGTTATCCAAACTTGCATGCTTATTTCTAGTGAAGTATTGTTATTGTCTATGGTTTCAGGATTAGCATTATTTTCCCTGTACCAGAGCTATTGCAAGATACATCTACCTCAAGGAAAATTGGGTAACCCTCTTTGTCTGTGGAGTGTGGAGTGTTTACTTTAGTAATGGAATCTTTCTCCTATTACGCAAAGGCTGCTCATCTCATGTTGTCATTGATATTTGTTGCTTGTGCATCTCATGTGCTTGTAGAATGGTTAACTTCCTCAGATTTCATCTCTAGTATGTCATATTGAAATTGTTATTGTTGTATTTCTTTTGCCAGTTATTGTATCAATAAATACTAATGTCCACTGAAGTAAGTTTCCGAGATCATTATTCTTACCAACCACCAGATCACCAGTTGACTTTGTACATTAATCTTTTATTATGGTTACTGCTTTAGTAACCTGGGGAAGTTCTTCAGGAAGATTTTCCTACATTCACTGCTTTTAAGTTTCTCGTAATTGCAGTATCATTATTAGGCCTGAATAGCACGCTCTATCGTGACGCGTAAAAAAATTGAAACACGCGCCGAGATGTGCATTCAAACTTCGCGGCAGCATTGGACCACTGGCATAGATGGCACTGATGTATCAAAACCTATACGCATTATCCTTATGGGTATGTCGCCCCCTTGCTCTCTACGAAATGTCCCAAAAGGACGACCACTTAACGTCCCATTCGACGGACGGAGTGCTGTACTCGAAGTGCCCTTCTCAAAACACTCGAGCAGGGATCGGGGAATATCTGATGAATGTCTGCCACCCCCAGGATTTGAGCCCGGGCGTTCAAGGTGGGAAACCAACACTACATCCACCAAATCAACGCGATACCTGGGGTCTCCACACAGAGGGTATTATTGATGGAGGAAATAGGAAGATGGACCAACGGAAACGTCATCTCTCTGTTTCGTTTCCCTCACTACGTGTGAAAATTCTTACCCTCCCATCCAAAATTAGGCCTATCAGTCAGAAAATTCCAAGGAGAAAAAATAATTTGCCCAAACCTGGATTCAAGTCCCGATTTCCCGAATTCGCACCACGTAAACTACCCATGGCGTCTTTTTAATCTGGAGAGTTTTTTCGCTACTTTGTGCGAGGTTAAATTTACGTTTATCTGGTCGCCGACTTAAGGAAGTCGCCTAACTTAACCCGTTAACGCCTAGCGGTACCAAATGGTACCGGCTGGTAGTGCAGCGCTAAACGTAACTTTTTCGTCATGTATCGTTATTTATTAGGGTTTTTGAGAGTTTTAAATTGATAAAAATATTTTTAATAACATTTATCCGATAAATTTGCTATTTTAAAGCCGTAATTAACGCATTTAAAGCCGTTTGAAATTTGTGAATTATCAACTAGCCCAAAAAAACGGAATTTTTAGACCAAGCATTTCGTTTTTCTTTACTTACGCCTTATTTACTGTTAATACAAAGGTTCATTATGAAATTATGATTGTTATAACATGTATATCTCGTATAAAGTATGGTTATTTAATGCGAGCCTAATATTTGGGGTGTTATGACGCAAAAAATTTTGGTGGTACCACATAGTACCGCTAGGCGTAACTATTAGTGGTAAAAGAATAAATTTTGCACCTTATGACTCGGAATTTCATTGACATTTCAGTACATGATCAGCACAAAAATCCAAAAAACTTTTTAATTCAGGCGTTACCGGATTAAGGAACGGTGGCTAGATGCCTGTTACGAGTCATGACTTCAGTCTTTGTGGGGTGGAAGGGTGAGGTGGAGGATTAGGTACTACAAGCACTACCTCTCTCCGGCAAGAATCCAGTATCCATATTCGTTGTTATGAGTCTCGATTCAGAGGAAATGATAGTGGAAATGAGAAGATGGACCTATTGATAACATTAGCATTTGGCTCTGCCTTGATTCACCTTCAGTGATAACTTTTGGAACAACAATCCTGCTTTATTATTATTCATAAGTGTGTCTCTCCATGCTGAGAGGAGAAAGAAGACCGATACTTTAGGTCATTTTATCTGAAGGGAAGGGTAGAAAGGGAAGAGTGGAGAGAAATGTGCTGGCAATAACCTGCTCTTTTGGAAATGGAGAATAGTTTTGACATTAACCTGCTCTTAACGAGAGGAGCGAAAGATTTCACGGTTGAAGCGCGGGTGTGCTATACTTCAAGTGCCAACCACAAGCATTCATGCAGGGACCGGCAATCACCAAAAATCTCCACCAACTACCCCGCAAGCCGCCTGAAAAGGCTTGTGGCCGGAGGTGTTAGGACACTAGATTGCATATGAAAAGTAAATGCTCTAACGAAATTACGCCTAGCAATTATTTAAGTCGTTAATGGTCCGGGGAAAAACGAATTCCCCTATCTATCCGTTCGGAAAAATATCTCTATCAATTTATCATTTCTGTCGGACATAGAAATAAAATGGGGCTCTAATATGATATTCTCTTTGTCACTCCAATACATCTATTCTCAATTACTCAAGCAATCTAAGACTAGCGTGCAGCCTCGTAGTCTCTAGCGGCTTCCAGCCCAATTGCCTTGTATGGAGCAGGTGATGAAGCATGTAAAGTAGAATAATTAGGAAGGTTTTAAAAGATTAGACGATAGGAGAATTTGGACGAGAGCTGCGTTAAACCAATCTTTGGACCAATGACGATGATGGGTATTGATACAGAGAGAAGAATGGTGGAAATAAGAATCGGGCCTAGGAAAGACATCATCTTTGCCCATCAGTCCCCCCTCCCATTGCATAGCATAGTTCCCCCCATACCCTCCGCCCTGCTCCCCACTCTCTTCCCACACCTCTGACCCTCGGCCAGCGGCTGGCTAATAACCATCGCGGCCGCCCGCTGGACTGCAGCCTCACCGCCCATCCCACTCCATCCCCTCCCACCACTTGAGCCCCTCCTCCCCCATCCCCCTGCCTCATCTCCGCTCCCCACGCGACCCCGACCACCGCCCATCCACATGCGGGACACACACCAAAGCTCGATGCCACATGAAGGACACAAACATCGTCGCCATCCTCCGCGCTCGAACCACGGCCTCGCGAAACACATCCACTGTATGACTCTGGGCCGTCGCCTCCGCCCACGGACATCCATCCCTCACTCTCTTGGGAGAGAGAGAAAAAAACGCGGCCTGGCTCCGTGGCGTGTATACATCATCTCAGCGAAGCCTCCTCCGAATATATATCACACATACTCTTCCCATCCCAGTCTTCCTTCCTCTTATCGCGGAACCCCCTCACACCCTAGCTCGCGGGCAATCCAGAAGCCTTCCTCACACTCCGCAATAGACAGAGCCTCCTGGAGGGCCAGCACGCTTGAGGGGAGAAATAGGACTAGGACCCTCCCATTCCAGACCTTCCCCTTACCCCAACGAGGGTGCCGCAGGTTCCAGCCCCATCCAAAGCGGACGACTTCGGTCTTGTTTCCCCCGGCAAATAACCCGCCCACGAGACCGCTCGAAGAAAACAGTGGGAAGTAGCGATGGACATGGGGACGGACGCGAGGAATCACCCGGCGGACGGCGAAGCGAAGCCCGGCGAAGATGAGGTTGGCTGCCCGCTCCGGGGTGGCTTCGCGTGGGTCCTGCCGCGGGGGTCTCCCAGGAGCTCCCTACTCTGGGCCCTCACTCTCTGGGCACCCGTTTTCGTCTTCCTCTGGACGGCCTCCGGGGCTGAGGGCCAGGGGACCAGGCCACCCGGCAACAACTACTACTCTCAACAATACCAGCAGCATCCGCAGCACCCGATCCACGCCGGCGCTCTGCACCACCACTTCAACCACGGGCGCCTGGTGGAGGAGCACGAGAGGCACCGGAATATTACGGCGGGGAGTCGGGAGGAGAGGGCCCATTTGGTTCGCAAGTACCTGCGGAGGCCCAAGAAGCACGAGGGAGCCATCAAGCTTGTGGAGGGATCCGGAGACCACGAAGGTAAATGAGAACATTTTCATTCTCATAAAGATAAACGTGTACACGACTTAAGGCTATCATCTTTCAGATCGATTGTTGACGACTTCACTTGGTGAAAATCCATTGGTAGTAGTGATACAAAAAACTGTAGTAATTTTCTACTCTATTGTATTTGCTCAACCAGTTTCAACGTATACTCGTCATTACCAAGAGCTATCTTTTGATACTCCAGCAAATAAAATAGTGTGTAAAATTACTACTACAGTTATCTATTGATAATGACGAGAAAACTTTAAAACCGGTGGAGCAAATAAAATAGCGTGGATAGTTACTACAGCATTTTTTAGCATTCCTATCGTCTTCACTTTCTGGGACCACAAACTGGGATATGAAAATACACTCTCTTCATTCCGCACTAAATGCTGGATTCGGTGGCGGCGGGGCAAAGTCCTCGCCTGACAAACAATAGGTCGCGGGTTCGAGTCCCTACTTGGTAGCCCCTATCTAGGGGACGGTTGTTCGTGCATTGGTGATTGTTATCTTGTTGAACAAACTCCATTGTAAAAGTCCAATGTGTGTTGTTTTCGGTGGTATTGGATTTAAAAAATCTTTATTCCCGACCATGGTTTCGACAATGCTCAATCACTATCAAGAAGCGTTCCCTGCGCTAGACACCTCGTATGTGTGGAATTTTCCCGCCTGTAGCTTGGACAGGGTTGAGGTTTACCCTTACATATTCAAAGCATTCATTCAGAGAGTGAATGACATTGCAGTAGTACCTATTCGAGATGGTTTGTTAGAGTAGATGGGATTTTTCCGTGGAAAGTTACCAGTGATATTTGAGATAAACTAAAAAGGTGATAATGACCAACTATTGCCGAATTAATGCTCGTGCATGAAGTGCTAGTATGGATTATACAATAAGAGTTTTTATTTTTCCATCAATATTCAGCCTATTGGGTATGGGGCTTTTTTTTACCAAGTATACCGAGTTTAAATCCCAAGATACCTTCTATAACCCCATAAAGGTGATGATGCCGAATTAAAATGGACCTAATTCCCCTATCTAGAGTGACCTCCACATGCCTATAAATTGGTTCGGGGTGAGCTCTATCCTCATCTATTCAAATCTGCCTTCGGATTGAATCAATGAATGTGGAAAACGAGTATTTATCATCGTAGATGATAAATACGGAACCCTACGGGGAAACAAATCGCTCCCATAGTAACCGCATTCCAGCGCGGAAGAAAATTTCCATCAGCTCTAACAAGGTCCGCAGCAACTAAATCGTTATTACGACTCTCACTGTTGTAGATGGCCCAAGGTTAAGGAACTTGCTCCCCTAACCTGAATGTATGAAATTCTCCCGCTTGTAGCTTGGACTGGGGTGAGCCCTGCCCTAACCCACACAATACATATTCGGGTTGAGGCACTCCAAGAATTTATGACAGTTAATCATCCGCTATTTGAGTTTCGTATATTTTTTTCAGTTTATATCGGATCATAATGCGAACGTAATTTGATGCAATTCATAAATATGCTTGATTAGGCCTTGCGAAGGACGTAATTCATTTAAGGGATGTTGGCTTTTTGGTGACAATGATTATAAAACAATCGTACGACCCAGCCAAAAATCAACTCAAATAACCCATTATTTTCTTGATAATCAACAGCCCTTCGGGTACATATGAAGTGAGGAGTTGGAGCAATAATATAGTAGATATCCCCATAAAAGAACGTTTCATTGTCGATTTGATTTTATCGATGTCACCATTGGTTCTTGAAGAAGAAAAAACTATCGGGACCACTCAAAAATCCAAAATTTCGAAAAGGAAAACTTATATTAAATTGAAATAATCCCTCATTTTGTGGCAGCCTACCTGAAGGTGGCTATCTCGTGGAAAACCTTGTAGAAGTACGATTCACTAGTGGAAATGACCAAATCATCAATTGATAGGTCGGATTTAGGGTTGTTTCTGCTCCCAACTACCGTCCAATAAGATTAAATTGCTTGCCACCACCTCTCACTTAGTTAGCCCATTGTACCTTCATCTACATCTACATCTACTTAATACCCTGCGAGCCACCTCTAGGGTGTTTGGCAGGGGGTGATCAATCACCAGCATGCAGCATGCATTTGGACTCCCACATGCACACCACACCGTCCAAAAAACGTCCCGTATAATAACAAACTATACTACTGTATGCTGTTAGAAATAGAATATAGAATAGAAATTCAGAAACATGCATTAAGTTTTACATAGGTTAGTAGCCTACACTACAAGTCATGCAATTTATTTACGAGTTCTATTGCTGCCGTTATAATCTCTTATTGATCGTGGAAAAAATGACATTCGGAATCTGTCTGTTCTGCAATCTATCTCTCTTATTTTATTTATATGATCTGCTCTTCCGTAGTACGTTGGCGTCCGCAAGATATGGTTAACTTCGTCAGAAAAGACAAACCTTCTACCACTATAACTTTTTATAATCATACCCATTTTCTTTCACGCTCTATTTTGTTACACCGTGTTCAATTCCCTCCCGAGTCTCAGAACTTCCAAAAACTTATCAGTCTTCTCTAAATCTCTACCGCAAAATGTTCTCAATGACTCATCTCTAAATCTCTACCACAAAATGTGCTCAAATGATGACATTTATATACGCCAAAATCTAATGTAATGTTTAGTGAGACGATAATCGTTTGAATATCATATAATTGTGAGTGGCCTGGGTTTAGAAGAATTGCGATATGTTCCGATAAAATGTACAAAGAGACAAATTGGTGAATTATCAGTGATTGATCATTAAAAAAAATGTTCAGCAACAAAGGGATCTACCAAGGGTAAAAATGAGGGGGTTAAAAAGTTTGATGAAAAGTCACCGCACGCATTTTACGAAAATTGTATAAAATTGTGAAAACAGAAGCGGAGAATCGAAGTGTAACCGGAAAAGGGTGTGATATTTCTACGGGTGGTTTGAAAAGCATAATTTTTACTGTGTAGAAAAGCGAATTTTTTAAAAGCTCCTTAAAATTGTATCCTTTTTGAAGTGTTCGGTATCAGATTAGCGTAGATTTTGCATGTGTGCTCGCCCCCGTAGTAGAGCTCACTCCGTCTCAGCAGGCAATTCTGAGAAGAGAAGCTTATTTGAAGTATTCCGCTGATTCGACCATGTTTTTTTAAAAATCCCTTAAACAAATGCTAGTCGTAATTTCGTTGGAGCATTTCCTTTTTATGTGTAAATGGTTTGTGTCCCTGTCACACTTCTTTCAGGTGGCTCGCAGGGTAGTATGTAGATACAGATGTAGATCCATTTGCCTCCACTTTTCAGATATTTTCACATACTATAACTTTTCATCCTTCAGAGCCTTAAGGATGTCTCAAGTGAGCGATCTGCTAATGACCTAATTTTTGGGCAATTTGTAATTGGATGGTTAATGAAAGTCTTCACTTTAATAAGAGCAAAAACTTTTAGCAGCCTATTTCATTTTTCTATCACGGGTTTTAAATTAGTGTACCTAATAATGCTATAAGAATGAACTTTTAACATGTAATCAGAGCAGAAAATTTTAAGCTACATTAAAATTTGTGAATTTTTTTCCGCCGACTGCACCTCCTAATATCCATCCGATGCAAGATTTAACGGAGCGACAGATATTATTTCACCATATCAAGTGAAACACCACACTCGGTATACTATCCACATGTCTAAACCCGTTAGAACATAACAGTCCAGCTAATCCTTTCCATCCAGTTTCATTAGCATCCTTACTTAGATAAAGCCCTACAACATTCGTGGACGAATACTTACCTGATTACTTCATACGTTAGCTATTCCAACTCATAGTCCTTTTAACATTTGTTTTCTTTCACCATGAAAAAAGCTTTGGCAATTGAAAATTTTAGATGATTTTCAGAAGGTTCTTTTACGCAAGAGCCCGCATTTTGGATGGATGTCAAGATGGGCTAACTTTTTCGCTTGAAAACTTTTATCTTTCCATCGAACTCTCAGCAAACTGTAATTTTATTGTCCACTAAAATAATCCAGTTTATGGTATTCCAATAAATGTAAGTGATGGCATCCTTAGTCACACTCAAGTATGCCGACGATAACTCGTTTATGACTTTTCTATGACTTCGACCTTCTTACGGAGTTCCCCCCTTCACTTACCCCATTCGTTGGCAGCGTCTTTTTGTCGCATAACATCAACCAATTGATTGGCCATTTCCCTAACTTTCGCTTTCCCATCCCAAACTTAAAGTAGCCGCGTTTCCTTGACCGCCGACAACAGCATGCCACCAGTATCGCGTCACCAATGTCAGGCAGCCCACCCTTAAAGGTGATGTACCAAGAGATTTATCTGATATCTTCCTCTTCCTAATGGCTATCAATAAATGATAGGCAACATCTGTGAGCATGATAAAACAATAGATTGAGGAGTGAATTTTTAAAAATGTAAGGCATTCACTTCCATCCCCTTGAAATAATGAGGTCAGTACCTACCACTCAACCAAATTGCAATCGGAGTGAAAAATGAACGTGATAAACTTAGTTGAAGATTTAAAAAAATATTTAATACGTCCAGTACTATTTTCTACCCGTTACTATTTATATATTAAGTGAAGCTATTCAATTACATGTCTTTTTCATTCCTCTCCCAAGGTCCGGCAATTAACATTTTAATCTACTTATTCCATTGATGAAAATGAGCCTAATGTAATTGATTGCAATTACATGCAATAATTAATTTTGGAAAATTTGGTGACGAAATCTTACTCACGAACGTACATACTCAAAAAAATTATCGGCAGAAAGGCCTTCATTTCACTTGGTGATCAATGCATCGCTGTATTCAAAGCATACTGCTAAGTATTAAGGCTCTTTTTCTATAAAACCTTGGGTATTTACCCAGGTCAAAGAATCTAATCACTAATTAAATCCATTCACCCGACATTACCACGTACAATATGGAAATATGGTGATAGAGGGATTCCTGCGCATGTCGTAATTCCTTATACCAAGAGTAACTTAAAAAAGGTGACGCAAAAGCTATGATGGCCTTATTGAAGCTTAAATATCGTAAAGATTCGCTCCGAATGAAACCGGTTGTTTTCGGTGAGATGTGACGGAACCGTTCTATAATAGATGAAAGATATTTTCTAGGCTGCACTTAAAAACTTGAATAAAGACGCGAAGCGTTTCGTAGTTCTATCATTTTCAAGCCTGTCCTTCACTCTTCTCTTATGTCCACACCTAGTGCTAGAAAATATCGCTCGAAATCGATTTTTCGAGCGATCGATTTTTAATCTAAACGAAAAAAATCGACTTTGAAACAAAAGATCGATTAATCGAAAAAAATCGACGGTCCTTTAAAAAATCAGTTTGTCCAAAAATATTATCATCATTCATCGGAAAAAATTCAAAGTAAACATAAAAAATATTTGAAATAGAGAACTCCGAGTTGATTCATCCAAAACTGGCGTTAGTTAACAATGTTGAAACGGGTCGTGTCTTTTGTGAAGTTTTTAGTCCAACCCGGAAATAATCCTTCGATCAAGAAACCGTCTGAAATAGTACTGGTTATCGTCATTTAACCCCAACTGGTGAATTTTAGCTCATGACTCGAGATTTTTATGTTTCATAAACTTCAATATTTCTGCGCAACATGCACACTCGTTAAGGGGAAAGAGACCATGATGATATACACCACCCATGGGCGCGCTGCCCAACGACCCAACCGAGTTGGTGCGAGACCGTCGCCAGATGTTAATATCCAAAATGCAAGGACTGGCGTCAGGGGCGCAGCTAGAAATTAAGGCTGGGGGGGGGGGGGGGGGTTAAGGTGTAACTAATACCGGGGTGTGTGGGGGTATGGAATACCCACCAGGATAAGCGGTAGGTGCGAGATTAATAAATTGCGGAAGTTTAAGATAAATGGTTCAAAATGGTGAGTTTTACGGCTTTCAGAGAGATATTTTATTAATACTTAAACTGTTATATTAGTAATATCAATCCAATTAAGTAAAAAAATTATGAAACTAAAAAATTTCTCTGAGCTCTGTGGGGGTCCCCCCTCGCTGCGCCACTGACTGGCGTAACAAATTTTACACGGGGAATTCACGTTTGGGATTCTATGTTTACATGATGCACTCTTTTCAAACATTTGTTAATTGCCGAAAGGTCGCTGAAAAAAATGTCCTACTATATGTTAAGCTGCGAGAGGGATGCAAAACTTCATTTGTTAAATTGTAAATCATAAAGCTGAACTTGATAATAGTTAAGGCAAAAAAGTCAATTTCTCTAAATGTTTCCAGCTCGTTAATTTCTTTCGCTTTCAACGGAATAATTTTCGTACGAAAAACTGTAATGAAACTAAAGAAGCACTAATTTTTTTATAATTAATGCTAAAATACATCATTCAGTTGCAAGTTGATATATACAGCAACTGAATTTTTTTAAAGCTTAATAACTTGGTTTACTCAGAATATAAGTCACACCTGAGTTCATGAAACCTATAAATGAAATTTGCTATCGGAGAAAACAAAGATTATTCCACATCCGTGCATTAAAAATATTGCGGAGAAGTAGAGGATGCAAATAGCAAGCTGATTAGCTGTATACGATATTCTGTTGAATACTCTATAGATCAATTACTCTCTCTTCCTCTCTAAGGACTATGATGCTTAGTTGAAATTTTAGCGGCAATAAAATCAAAAGGTATGCGTAATGCCAGATTTGATCATTGTGTCACTTCTCCTCTTATTTTGGCCATAAATAACTTAAAACCCAGAACACTGGGTCACTTTCAAGCAGGAAGAAATTTTGTGCGATTCCTAGGACACACATTCAACTTCTAATCCACGGCTCGGCAACACCCTACCTGAAAAAGAATTTTAGGCGTCCTTCACACAGAAGTTATAAATAAATTTCGTGTTACAGGATAAAAATTAAGAAATTCTTATAAATTGAAATTAAGATACAACTAGGTAACAAAATTTCCGCACGGGTTAACTATATTTTATTTTTTTCATGATTACCGTAATCTTTTAAGTTCCTTTCATACGACGTCTCTTCCAGAGAACATTCTTTATTCTTCTTAAATTTTATTTTTAACATTTTTGCGCACTTATGTTACGTTTCCTTGGTTTATTTATGGATTTAGCGGGATTTTAAACCTTTTTTGGAAGATAGAATAAAAAAAAAGTGTGGAGTCAATATGCCTCAAGCGAATAATTGACATGGTGTAATCGAAAATTTTAAGTCAAATTAACGCGTAAATAGTGACATTTGAGATTGAAATTGAATTTTTTGTCAAAAGACGGTGATTTAACGTTTAAAATTATACTTCGTTTATCACTGTAGGTACAGTATTAACGGAGCATTTACTGAATGACAGAAAAAGACCATTCTGTAATAATTAAGGTAAAATTGAGAAAAAGTTTTCACAAATGTCAAGTGCACTAGCAGTAAGTGTAATCATATAAAATATCTTGACAAGTTCCGAAAGTATCTTAGTCTGGCCAATTCGTAGATGTGCCCCACATGTACTTATAATGCCAATAAAATACGCCATGAAAATATCTTTGGTCCCTGAGCTAGACATAAACTCGTTTTGTGCTGAGGTTTTTAAGGCTCCTATTACTTCTTCATAAGGCCCATTCTGTGTTCAGGCATTGGATTCAACGTCTGTTTTTATACCAAAGGTGTCTTTGAGATAGCTGCATCCTGAAAATACACGAAATCAGTACTTCAACGAAAAGGCGGGTTTTGTTAGGTAAGGCTATAACTCATTCCGCAGCCAATGAGTCTCATACGTGCGGATTTTACAAATGCTTGGTATGGAGGCATTCCATAGGGCACCAGTTAGAACTCACCCCGTAGCTGACAAGCCGTATACGTAAGAATTTCACAAATTAATGGGGGCCATCCCCTGGATCACCACGCACTTCCGATGAAAGATTTTGTTTGAAATTTCCCGGTGCTTCAACCTAAATTTGATCCCGGGACCTTTCTATCAGCTGCCGCTCCACCCACATGGCTACGCGCCGATAAGTAGTGTATTTTTTCCATTTGCACTTCTGTAATTTTATGAGTGACACGTTTAAGAATTGTCGGAGAGTTGTATAATGTATTTATTAAAGGGCTAGTCGGTCTTCAAAATTTAAACCACTCGATAAATGAATTTTATTTGTATCTTGTATGATGTTGGGCACACGATAATGTTGTTTATATCGACGAAACGCGTTGTGTAATAGTAAAACTCAGTGGAAATATTTCAATGTTTTATTTTAATAATAAGAATTTTATTTGCCTTCTATGGTCAATGTAATAATCCCCGTTCCGCAAGGGACTTGCTCATTTGATTGAGTGGATAACAGAACGCAAGCCAACCAGACCGCTGGGTTTTTTGGAGGAAGTTTTTAAGGATGTTTCCAACTCATTTTCGCTCAGTGGGAGTGAATTTATGTCCCTCTGAGACCTGACACTGACCTTAATACAAGTTGGATACATTCCAGGCGCCCCTGTTTCTAGTAATTTCGCAATAGACCCCGGCGGATGAGGTCATATGGTTTATGTCACACAGGATCGTGCATTCTGCAGGCGACATATGGACAAGGACGCGGAACCCACGGAGTTCTGGATGGACGATTAAAAGCTCTGATACTGTGTGCTCAAGCCATAAATTGCGATGTAGTTCATGAATGTAATACGAAGGAAGGGATGCAGAATTTCGGCGGAAGCCATAAATTCTTTTAAAAATTCTGCTTGACTCAGGTACTCTCCTGTACATGAGACATGATACTGTGGGAAAGTTTTACCGAAAGAAAATTATGCGGAGGAAGTTTTGCAATAAAACATTGGGTATACTGGGTCGCAGCAGCAAGTTACGTGGAAAATAGCCAAACAATAATAAAATATATCATTAAACAAAAAAAATATGTATACTTCATCCATTTTTGTGGATGTCTTGAGAACAAAGACATTTTTCCACTGATAATGCAAACGGTAAGTGACGAAAAAACTAGCAAAAATAAACGAGAAGTTTCATCAATATTAATTGTTAAGTAGCAAAAAATTCTGGTGAACTACCCCATTGACATAATTAGGTTACAGCATAGAATAGGTATTAGAACGCATATTTTCATTTTTTCAATTACGCTTCCTCGGAAATACTACAGAAATCAATATATGTGTTCAGATGTAGTACTCTTCAGATTTCAACTACAAATACAGTAATGCTCAGTATTTGAAAGAAAATACAGGAAACCAAAGTTTTATCATTACTTTTCGAGCGTTTTGCTACCGGTGGTAGTGGGCGTAAAAATTTTCATCTATCAAACCTATGAAAATTTACTTCATACAAAGTGTTGAGGTAAATGCTGACACGGGGCCGTAATCCTCTGTCTTCTCGATTTTCTGACCTCACTTGTACTTGTAATAAATCGTAAGAATGTAGTAACTTGAGATCAAAATACGTTATCATTTTGAAGTTTTCATCCCATGCTGAGTTTGATCTGGGAAAGTATTACCTTTCCCTCAAATATGAAATCTTCTCTCCAGCTTTCTCTCCTACGTAAAGTTTTCACATTTTAGATACTAGTAAATGTTGATGAGGGTCTAATTTATATCATCATCATCATTGGTAAAGTAACCTAAGATTGGTTTGACGTAGCTCTCCACTGAATTCTCCTCTCAGTTAATTTTTTCACACCTACGTATTTATCCTCTTTCAGTTCCTTCTTTACTTGTTCCATATATTTGGTTATAGTTCTTCCTTTTCCGTGCCTTCTTTATTTAACTAGAATATTTAAAGATAACGACGTGGTTTCAAATGTCATATTTATATGTCATGGAAAAAGCCCTGCCGGTGGGGAACGATTCGTCAAAGGGGACTTCATAGAAAAATGCCCCATTACGTCCCGTTTAAGGTTGATTTTTGTCGACATTTAGGTCGCGTTTTAATCGGTTTTCAAAAATGTCTGCTGCGCGACAATGAGTGAACAGCGATCTAAATATTCCCAGCAATTATTTATTCCTGCACTACCGAAAAAAGCAACATTTTAAATTGGCGTTTTTAACCAAACATTCACGAACATCAATGCTCTGGATAGGCGCAACCTAACTTGGCGGGACTCGAACAAGCGACTTCTTGCGTGGCATTTAAGTACTCTACCCCGTCGCCAACGAGACCTGCAATTGTCTACACTATATTTACAATCAGGAGGAACAACTGTAAAAAAGTTATGGATTCGATATTATGTCATCGCTGATATAAACTTCGCTTTTCCACCCGAACTTTTCTAACCTAATTTCTCCGTAAAATTCGGATCGCATTTCCCGTCAACGACAACTTTTGTAAACCTATTAGAATGCGCGGTGTTAGACAACACATGAAAATGCTGACTGGAGAACCCTCCATTGTAATTATTATAATCGTAATATAGTCAAACCTCGATAAGCGATAACTGCATAAGTGAGAAATCTCTAATAATGAGACTCGTTGCCAGGTTCCGTCATTTTTACCCATGAAAGCCTCCATAAGTGAGACTCTAGGAATAAATGAGAGATTTTTTGGCCCACTTCAGGCGAGGAAGTGAGTGCACCAGGGTGTTGCTTATTTTTTAAACTAAAAACTAATTCTAAAAATCATTCTTAATGGTTCCATCTAATCTCGTTAATCGCAACGAAACAGTCTCCTGAATTTATAACGATGTAAAACAATGCAAGTTTTTAAGTAACTCCTCCCTTCTTCCGCTGACTCTCGTTAGGGAAGGCGCGATGGGGGTGTACGGCAGTGAGGGGCGCAGGACCTATCACTTGACCGTGAATGCGGCCTACGAGCGACCAGCTCGCCGTCAGGGGTGTGACGCGCAGCTGAAGCTCGTGGAAAAGTATTGTATTCCTGGAAAAATTTTGAGCGGACGTTAAAATGGAGCAAATTTTGGCCCTAAAGAGCTGTAAATTGTGCGTCACCCCTGAAAAATTATGTTATTTCAAAAAATAAGGACAATTAAATGTTATTGCATTTATGCTCATTTAGCGACCTCTAAATGTTAAACAATCAAGCTAAAATGTTTAGGATATCCATTCTGCACCTCATAACATATTTTAAGAGGTAGAAATAAAAAAATCCGAGACAAAATAAAAAGTGAGCAACACCCTAGAATGCACGCTGTCCGACTCAATACGGAATGACGGGAAACCTATGCCACTCTCAAACTTTAGATTTTTATACATTTTATTTTACGTTGACTTGAACTAGTCAATGTTAGACCAGATAAAACGTTGATTGACATGAAATATAGAACTTGTTATATAGCTGATATTGCTCTACCACTTTCGCATAACATCGAAAAGACAATAACCGGAAAAATAAATAAATACTGAGAATTGGCAATAGAAATAAAAAGGCTTTGGGATATGGAATAGGTTTTTATAGCTCTTCATGACTCTATCAATTCCAAACACACTTCAACGGAAGTTAAGAGAGAAAGACCGATATTTTTTCGAAGAAAATTTAAAAAATTAACATTGCTGCATCTTCTAATTCAGTTAATTGAAACATGAGGTTGTAGAGTCGTTTCAAAATGGTAACAATCTATTTTTGATCAGAGCAATGTGATCAAAAACATTTTAATAATACCACAAGAGAGTCTCTAATAACACCAACTTATTTCTTCAAATAAACATTGTAAATACCTTAAAATTTATGCATAGTTTTATACATAATAAGTATACAACTTTGGATTCACTGCACTCTCCACCCCTTACTCCCTCATAATATAATAATAATAATAGTAATAATATATATTTGGAGTGATTAACTGGACAAAAACCGAAATAGCGGGCATACAAGGATTAATTCGTATACACAGACATAATCAAGTTTCAAAAATTACGCACCAAAAACTGGCCTACCAACACAATGTAATTGATACCATGACCCTATACTATGAATACCACCCCGAAACAGTGCTTGAAAAGAGTTCATTTAAACTTTACCAGGATTTGACGATCCAAACATATAAAACTATAGTCAATAATAGACAGATAAAACGTTGATTTACATGAAATATAGAACTTGTTACATTGTTGATATTGCTGTACCACTTTCGCATAGCATCGAAAAGACAATAACCGGAAAAATAAATAAGTACCAAGACTTGGCAATAGAAATAAAAAGAATACGGGACATGGAACAGGTTTTTATAGCTCTAATTGTCATCTCTGCTACCGGTACCATCGCAAAACATAAGCAAAATAGTTTCAAAATACTCATCCTTCATCCAAGTACATTCACCAAATTGCAAAAGGCTGTAATAATTTCAACCTGCCATACCACAAGAAAATTTCTCAACGCAATATAACAGTAAAGAGTTACCTTGGTGAGTACCCGTGCTCTTTACACTAAAACAACTCACTGAAAACTGAAGAAAATTTTAGGAAGAAGACTGTTATAATAACAATAATAACGTGTATTATCGTGGGCTACTCTAAGCCCATGAAATAATGAAGTACAATTCTTCATATTTATATGAGTTTGAAATTCAAAAATTAGTTTAGTAATAGTGATAAGCTCAATATAAACAATGAATTAATCATACAATGATGACAAGCTAAACAAAACAAAAAATAAATAAAATAGGAAAGAATTCTAATTCATTATACAGCCGTACATGTTAATTCAGAGAGCATGCCTAAGAAAACACCTAGGATATCTCAAATAATACAATTTTGAAATTCAAACATTAGATTAATAATACAATATAATAATTATTTGTACCTCTGTTAGTGAGAAAGGTCATTCTAGAACCTTTGTAAGTGAAAAACTGGGTAAGTGATAAACCTCTACAAGCGAGAAATCAATGCCGGTTCCTTCAAACTCTCAATTATCAAGGTTTGACTGAATATCGTAATTATTATAATCGTAACATTTCGTAATCATTATATCCTCATAATATCGTATTCGTGGATACGTCATCCGAGGCAACAAGAATCACAACCCGTGTGTGCAATGTTAGCATTTAGCCCTCGGCCCTATTCCGCCCGGAGGAACATGGAATGGTTTGTGTGGGAGAGAGAGCAGGGTGTGTCCGTTGGCCATTAGTCCCTCTCTCCTTGCCCCGGGGCATGGGGATGGGGGAAGGGGGGGGGGAGGGATCCGTGATCCATTTGGCTTGCAAGGGTAGAGGTGATCCATTAGTGGCCTCCCATAGTGGATTCAAAGCGGCACGCACGCATGGCCCGCGTGCGGTCAGATCGATGGCCAGGATCTTTTCCCCGCTGCCCGTTAGAAACGGAGAAATGGCACAGCACACGGTGGACGGAAACAGGAAAGAAACGCCCGAAAAAAATTGCTTTTCCTTTTCAGTCGCCGACGTAAAAATTAGCTCAAAAAAACGATAATTATTATGACAAAAATGAAAAAATAAAATGACAATAGCAATAAAAACAACATCGCGAATACCTAAAACACCAAAATGGAAAAATATGAAGAACTTAAAGAAATTAAGGAGGAGATTAAGATATTATGGAAATTAGAGAAATTACATATCACACCAATTATTATCTCTGTCACAGGTGTAGTGCCTAACTCAATGCATCAAGGCCTCAAAAATATCGGATAACCGAAAAACTTGTTCATTATCATGAAAAAAGCAGCAACTTTAAATACATGACGAATAGTCAGATAATATTCTAACTCAATGTCAGAATAAAACGGCGCGTGTGCTTGGTGTAACCCGTACCTCCCCTAAAACTAGCAAACATTGTGTGGGAAAAAATAATTATATTTATTATAACCTTGGGCAAAAATATGTTTTGCTACGGACTTGCCACATTGTGAGGAGATGCCTGGGTAGGGTTAGATCGGATAATGTAGGAACGGGTGCAATCTTTTCCTTAACATCCGAACCAAATCCTAATCTACATTTAGAATAGGCGAATATTTCCACTTCGTACAAACCTGCTGAGAAAGTTCAGAAAGTAGAATATAATAATACATGCTGGTTGGCAATAAGAAAAGAACTTGTTGCATGGTTGATATAGCCGTGCCACTCTCCTATAACATCGAAAAATAAATGGCCAAAAAAATAAAATATATCAAGAATGGGAAATTGAAAAAAAACGTGTTGGAATCTGGAACAGGATTCATATCACTCGTAATTTATCGCTTCTATTGCTCCTTGCTTGAACATTGGGCACTGATAATGACCTCGGTAAGATAAACGTTACTTATCATTAGCTTGAATCAATGGGGAGATATGCAGAAGTGTTTTCTGTAGGAAAAAAATGAAAATAGATTCCAACGAATTTCTAATTGTGATCTAAATAATTCTTCATTTTGAGAACAAATTCTATTTTTAGTCTGAAATTTGGCGATGCTTTGCGTTTGTCTGTATTTCATACAGATCCACCCATTTTGTTTCAATTCAGGCTGAAACAGTAGAACGACATTCGAGCACTTTTTTATCTACATCTGCATAATACCCCGCAATCCCCGTTTACAAATAAAAAGGAAGTGCTCTAAGGAAATTTCGACTAGCATTTATTGAAATCATTTATGGTTCGGGGGAAAATCGAATTCGCATATATATCCGTTCGGCAAAACATCACTCTTAATTTATCGCTCCTGTCGGACCTGGAAATGTAGTGCATAATACCTTTTATGTATTTGGGCTCAATAAAAGGGGGATTACTAAATATAAGGTCAAGGTGACGAAGCGGCGGATGAATTACTCCATAACTTCCGCGATAGTTCATTTCCTCAGAAAATGGGAAGCAACATTGATGCTCCTTAAAATTGACAGACCATTACGCAACTCGCGAATTTTAAGCCGGATAGATATAACAGACTATTTATTTGGATCTGATCCCCCGAATTAGGTAAATATATTTTTATTCCTACAGTAAAAGAAGTGAAACGGTTGATGGCCGTAATAAACTACATCAAGATGCCGATCATGAAAAAAATAAACTAAGGGAGCTCAAAGAGGTGAAGTTTTGATGGGCGATTCTAAACTATTATATGGCATTGCGTCTGCCTTTGAAATGAGGTGTAAAAAATAAAAAGAGCTCAATCGCAAGTCATAATTTCAGCTTCTAACATTCCGAATCGTCATAAATAAATATCCGCGTATCTATAATCGAAGCCCAAATAAATGTCGTATATAAGATCCCGGATGAAGTTTGAGAGCTTAGTCTTCCGCAATAAATTATATAACTGTGCTTTTACGCTGCCAAATCATACGGATATCAAAGCACTGCACAGAACAAGTGACTTTGTACACAGTCACGGTGTATAAAACTTTGCAACCAAATGGATGTAGTTTCATTGTTTAAGATGCCTATCGATTGATACTCATTCGCCAAATTAACTACTTTTTCCTGGAAACTTTTTTCGGAGAATCTAAATGCGGAGAACACATTGGTAAGTGCTTTGAGAAAGTACAATGTTACCGAAATTATGCAGAGAAATTGAAACGAGAACTGAAAAACAGAACTTTAAGCTACGACACATGCGAATATTTGTTATTTAAAAGCTGTGAAATAAGTTCAATCGACCTAATGACCATGGGCGTACCCAGCGTACCCACGGCTTGCCCCCAACCTATCCCACGGCTTGCCCCCCCTATTTTTGATCTTGGGTTCGCCCATGCAAAGGGGGTTACATTTATTGACGGGTTAAAGCAATGTGAGTTAAAGAAAAATATTTAATTAACAGTCAGAACAACGCGACGCAACACGAAAGCGAAGGGAATGTGTGTCACAGTACTATACAACATCAGCATTCCCTAACTTAGTGCTCAATCAGAAAACACATCTTTAATGTCACATTAATTCCACCCCTTATTAACATGCACTCTAAAGCGATGCTCTCTCAATGTCTCAGAAAGTGATAGTGAATCACTACTTTCCTACACAAAGGTGCTTTTTCACTGGAGAAGGATGAAGAAAAAACAATAAAGACACGACGACTGCTCTTATGAAATTTATTGGAGACCTTTCGACCTTGCTCGTCGATCCGCAAGGAACAAGTTAATCGCGCTTCATTGCTTCCATCGCTCGCGAGTTAAAAAAAAAATAATACATAGCGGGGAGCAGGCGGCAGTATTTTATCTCGCTGTGTAGCGGTCACCGACGAAATGGCTTCAGTGTTGAATTATGCATATCGTCAAGCGGTTTTGCTGCGGCAAAAAATCGCGTACGATGATGAAGGAGAGTGGAGAAGAGATTTGACAAAAAAATAAAACCCAAACCCGGCGAATAAATATGGAATTCACACATAAATCACATCGTTCCTTTTATGTCTCTCCACATACCACATAAAACAACGGCATTGATACATCGGTGAATACCAAAACGATAACAATGATAACGATTAGCTCGTTTGCTATTACTACTGATTTGGTGATTTATCAGTATTCACCGTTGAAATTAACATTTCCAATGATAAATATTGAAATGTTACGAGAAATTTTCAGATGGCTCCGACGTTAAAACCTGTTTGAACAGTCATGTATTTACCGAGGAATTTATTTAGGCAGTCCAACATAATGAAAAGTACTTGCATATTTACACACTTATCTATTCACCCCGACCCAGGTTTCGGTATATAGTGCTATTTTGAGGTCAGTTGGTCGGGTCGGGTGGAATAAATAAGTGTGGGAATCGACAAGTACTTTTCATTCTGTTGAATTGCAAAGATTCCAACCAAATTACGCGAGGCTGTTTATTTTAACCTTAGGAAACCGATAGTAGAGTTCAGTTCAATGCTCTATCCTATAATCCAGAAAAGTGAGACGCCAACTATTATAATCGGCCAAATTCGGAAGTAGAGCTCCGAGGATAACAAGCAAATACCTTAGGAAAATGCGTTAACAAATAATTGGCTTCGTAGGGCATTTCATGATTTCTCTTGTAATTTTGTTGGTAATAAGCTATCAAAAACCCGAAGGTAACATATTGTATTATGCATTCATATTTATGTAGGTATACTTCTTTTAGTTGCTTTTAATCGTTACAATTAATCATTTACTATGACTGTGGTTTGCAGGTTTATGGCGTTTAAGGTAGTCAGCGTATTTCACTTTTTCTTTTCTACCACGCAGAGAATTGTCTTTTTTCAACCGAGTTACGCATTTATGGCCATTAGGGAACCCTTTGAGTCATCGCTGTGGGCAAGGAGTGGATATTTTGGCTGCTTATATCTGTTTTTCCTCTATATTTGCTGCTATTAATCGTTGTCCCTAAGAATTGAAATACAAATCGAAAACCAATAAAAATCTTCCTTGACATCATTCACTATATTTTTCAGAGAGGCTCGACAATTCTTTTTATTAAACCAATATTATCACCACAACACTATCCTCGACAGTGGCACAACTATGGGAGGGATTAGAGGGATAAATCCTCCCACAAAGCTGCAGATTATGATGGAACAGAGATATTTTATAGTATACTAATGTTTTCCCTGTTGTGATGATTTCACGCGGAGTTCCGAGTGAAACCCTAATATTAAGTGTCAAAATGATGTAAAAAGTATTTCCAGGCATGTCAATTTTCAACCCCACCCAAAAGCATATTACCACTTACGCTACTGCTCCTCGATGCGTCGACCATATTGGCAAATTAAGTCAGCGCCAAATGGGGCTGCAAAGAGGAGGCCGAATTCCATCCCAAAGTAGGCTGATTTCTGTTGGCCAATTCGGCCATATTTTAATCGGCTTTCAAAAATGTTCACGGTTCGTTGATGAGTGCAATCCACTTTTTTCCAATCATCATCAAAAATCCTAGGATTGGTTTGACGCAGCTCTCCACTCGGTTCTCCTATCAGCTAATCTTTTCACACCTACGTATTCTTCTCTTTCACATCCTTCTTAACTTGTTTCATGTATTTTGTTCGAGGTCTTCCTTTTCCGTTCTTGCCTTCCACTTGTCCTTCGACGATTGTTTAAATCAGACTTTTTTTTTCCAATATTTAGCATTATAATGTTTGTCCTTGCGAATAATAGCATTGAAGAGTTAAGAATTTGATAAATCACATTAACATGATTAATTTTTGATTAAGACCCCAATACATACCTTATTTCCCCGTGAAACTCGGATCAATTTGTCCGTCAGCGACGCGAGTGGCGACTTTTACAAACCCATTTCAATGCGCGGTGGGTGACAACACATTTAGAGGCCGACTTGATGATCCTCTTTTGTAATATCCGTGTCTGAAGCAAAATATACTTTGGGCGCTGGAGGTTCCCGTAAGTCCGCTAATGCCAAAACACCAGCCGGGCGAAATGGGCGTGCAGATTGGTGCGTGCCACGGAAACCGGACCCTCGCAAAATCTCTCGCCTCATAGCGTCTCCAAATTAATTCCCACGCGGGGCGCGCGGATCATCAAGGCTTGTTTGCCATTGGACCGCCAGGGGGCGACCCTTTTTCTCCACTCCGTCTTGTTCCGGGAGCGTGCCGTAATTACGCTACGGGAGGGGGAAAGGGAGGGAAAGGTCGCGACTCTGCTCGTCCGAAAATTTGTGGGAGTGGACAGGCGGTATCATCGCGAGGCGGGAATTCCACGGGAATTTTTCCATTGGCCTTGTCCTTACAGTATATACGTTGGGTAGAGTGTATCAAATTCAGCTAAAATTATTCCATGAACCCAAGCCATTGACTCTGGGTACTCATTAATGGTCAGTAGAAACTCATTAGGAAATTATCAAAGCATCCTTATACTATACTATTTATAAGCAATTTAGCCTTTAGCCCTTTAGTGGTTGACTTTGGACCCCACACTCAAAAATCTTGGTATGGTATGGTATTTGGAGGAGGCGACCGATAGCTGAGGTCATTTGCGCCATGAGGGTAGGGTATGGATGGAAGGGTGGAGAGAAACCCGGCGTCGGCATTAGCCTGCTCTTAACGAAAGGCGCGAAGGGGACCACGGCTTAACGTCCCATCCGACGGACGGAGTGTTGCGCTTGAAATGTCCTCCACACAACACTCAAGCAGGGATCGGGCAGTCTTCGAAAATTCTCTGCCACTGCCGGGATTTGAACCCGAGCCCGCCGGGTGGGAAGCCAACACTCTAGCCACCACACCAACCCGTCAAAAATCCTCATTTTGCAAGATGGCCCAGGGAAAGGAACTGGCCTCAGCAATAATATTATAAAGTATTGATTGCTCATTAAAAATTTAAACTATCACAGATACAAAGCCAATTGAAGAGCTTTACATTACCAAGAGGTTTTTGCTTCTTGATGTGATCACCTTCAGAAAACAATCGTAATAGTGTGTATATTATTGACTAACAAAATTGTATTCAAGATAAATATCAGATAAATAAATAATAGAAAGTAAAGGAATAGTAAAAAATACTATAGAATTGATATAAAATTAATAAGAATAAAAAATTACTATGGTTTGAAAATGTTGTTCTGAAATATCCCCTATAACCATTTTTTGCAAAATAGCCAAAGTTTCACAAGTTTTAGGAAGGCATGAATGTGCGAAAAATTCACTTAGAAAAATCATTCTTCTTGAGCAGGATTCGAATCCTGATCCCCCAATTTCCGTTCGAGTGTTTTAACCAGTTAAGCTACCGAGGCGTCGAAACCTGTAGATATTTGTATCATTTGTCCGATCGTGTCCACAAATATCCACAGGGAGGAATGACGCCTAGGTACCTTACTAAAATTGAAAGTACTTACTCGGTACTCGATACCTTACTCAGTACAATAGTGGCTAAAGCACTCGACCGGGAATCAGGGTGTCCAAAATATCAGGGTTCGAATCCTGGTCAAGGGGAATATTTTTTTCCCCTGTGGATTTTTCGAACAAATTTTGCTTTGCGATTGACTCCTGTAAAAGTTATCACCGTGGCTAGTCCCGGTATACTTAAAACTAGACATGTAAGTGCTATTATCCTCTCTGATTATTTATGGCAAGCAGTGGTTTTATACCGAAATGCGTGGATTCACACGACTTTGGATCAGTCGGTGGCGATCTCTATCCTCACCAGTCCCAACCAATATAGATATACATAAGGGTTGAATCACTCCTTGAGCGGCAAAAAACATCAACTATCTTGTAAGTTCCTTTCGGAAAATGCTGCGATGAAAAGATTTTTCGTTTAAATATGGTTAAACATTCACGGGTGTTGCTGAAGATGGAAAATTACCACCCACGTCTCATACGCGAAGCCGTCGAAATAGAGAAAAAGTAAATTAATTTCAATAGGGAGGATGGCCATAACCTGAGCCGGGTATGGAAAGGGTTCTCGGCCTAATATAATGCCCAGTATCTATCGTCCCTTCCGTGGGAAATTCAAATCGGGTGAGCAATGGGATAAAATTATCTCCTATATGAACCGCTAACTGCAAAAAGGCATCATGTCCAATTTTGATAACTTTACAGGAGAGAAAAATAAAACCTAGTACACCTATATGAACATATATATAATTTTTTAAATATTTTTATTCTACATGACTTAGCATTTGGAAATTGTATATATACTAATAAAGTAATTAAAATGTTTTGAGAGAGTTACCTAGATATTTTCGTCCAACCGTTCAAAGTGGTCCAACTTGGTCATGATGCCTTTCAACAGTTAGCTATCCATATAAGATCGAGACGAGAACGTTCCTCTCATTCTCTTGAAAACGCTCCCAGTAAGAGGAGTGAAACGTTGAGTGAAAAATGTTTTCAACGCAGCATTTCCCGAAAGGAAATTACAAGATAGATAAAAGAATCTGGAAATATAATAAAACAAAAAAACATCAACTATCTTGAAGAAAAAGTCTCGGGAATAAATCTATTCCATGCGTAATTTCACATTCACAAAAGATGTAAATTTAGTTGTAAATTTATACCTAAATATGTGGATTCATACGCATATGGATCAGTCCGGGATGAGCTCTAACCTCATCAGTCCTAACCAATATAGATACGGGTTGATTCACAGCGTGAGCTACAAAATACATCAACTATCGTAACGAAAAAATCTCGCGCCGTGTCCATTCCATGCGTATTTTCATACTCGCAAACGCTCTGGGGCGCCAGAGATGAGAGGTCGCCTTTAAGTGAGCCCTGTTTCCCCATTCCACTCTCCCTTAAAGCTCTGACGGAACAGCGTCGCGCGTCGTTCATCCAGGCCCTTTCCAGACTTTTCCTCTTCTCCAACAGCGTCGGCGTCGGTGGTGCTAGTAGTAGTGGAAGTAGTACGCGGGGCGTTCTCTCTCCAAATGAGAGGAAAGGAAGATCATTAACGATATACACATTTTTTTTCCACGACGACTTAACGACGACGCGTTCTCGACGATGTCAAAGCCTTTCGACACGATCTATCGCCTCCCTCGACCTCTTGACACGCAGTCTTTCCCCTGTTTACTCGCGCCGTCAATGCAAACATCGACCCAATTATTTTTTCCCGCGATAATCTCATTGATTCGGGTGTGAGGAGTTTGTGTGCGCACAGTGTAATTTCTTTGTTTGTTTTTTCGCTTTTTTTTAATACGTACGTAATGGTACGGGGCGGAGGATGGGTGAGATTAATGCAAGGGAACGGTAGGGTGGAGGGTTACAGAGGGTAGGCTTACAGAGGAGATTTTGGTCATTTAGTTGAATATCGATTTGTTTGCATAAGAGTAATTTTTAATACTGATTGGCGAGGATGGAACACGGGATGTGACAGAATTTTATGTTGGATCAATCTGGTATGAAAAACTACTATCATTCTGAAATGAAAAATGCTCCATTTGCAAATCCCAATGGCCATTATTTCTTAACTGCTCATTAAACAATAAAAATCACCCAGAGGCAAATATTGCAGCTATTTATTTTTCAAAAAATCCTTTTTCTCAGTGTGGAAATTTTGATGTTGCATCATTTTAGTAAATGCGTTGGTATAATTACTCCCTAAGGCCTAACACCAAAGTTTTCTACATCTACATCTATATAATACCCCGCAAGCCGCCTAAAAGGCGTGTGGGAATAACGGGAATAATGGGTTTATGACACTTCTTACTGATAAAATGGTATTTGAATGATGATAAACAAGGCACCAGCGGACAAAATAACCAAACTTAACTGCAACAAATTGATACCACTATACTATTGTATTTACGTGATAGTGATGCTGTGAAATCTTTACGATTCCTATGTACCAGTTACAGTAATTATCTATTTATATTATAAAGGTTATATCAATTAAGATGTAATTTATAGAAATGAATTTCTATTCATTATATCTTATTGTAAGTTATTAAATAAAAATACGTACCAACTATAAAACACTCGTTAAAAAATATACCTCCCATTCCTCAATTTGTAATCGTAAAAATCAATTTACGTAGCAGTATGGTCAACTGCTCGCGGAGGAAAAACAAATCCAAATCTTGAGAGTCGTCATCAGTTAATGACCTGATTGAAAATTGAAGGTAACTTAAATGAAAATTTATATTCTAGTTTTCTGCCGATTAAGACAGATTTGCATGGAGTTGTTAACAAGTATTTTTGCACTCTACACTCCCATTTTCTTTCTCCTTCTTTGAACTTCTTTCCTCAGTTCATTAAAAGCCGATAGGCGGATCTAGGGGGGGGGGGGGGGGCAGAGGGCATCTGCCCCCCCTCAGACCGTTAAAATATGCAAGATTTTTAATACGGTTCCATTATCATTGCATTTGTTTTGTATTACGAGGTATCCTTGTGCCCCTCCCCCCCCCCAGAACAATATCCTGGATACGGCCTTGCTTGTGCCCACGACCACGACCGGTTTAGAGGGAGTAACGTAAAAATACTATTTAAATGATTTAACAAGGCAATAGCGGACAAGCCAATTATGAAGGCTTAGCTGGAACTAACTGATTTTATTATGCTCTTTTATTTGCATGATAGTTATACTGAGGAATCATTAGTTTTCCCGTGCTACCAATACTTAACCCTTCCGTGACTGTGCCTAGAGAACTTACGCGAACGACTGTGTGGTTTATCTCAGGTACTCCATTTATAATTCATAAATGATGTGTTTTACTTTAGTATTTCCTGTAATTCATTACTATAGCTCTTTTTTAATGATATAATATATGTTTTTTGTATGATTTATAAATAATTTTTAAGCTATATTTAGGTTTTTACATTGATTTTGTGCGAAAGGTCAGGAATCATTCATATTTTGCTATTGTAACTTTACATTGACTAACATACTATGAAAAACAAGTACAAAGCGTGCCATCATGTACAATATTGGCCTTATTGTAGTTTTAATATAATATAATTTAATGCATTCAACTGTTATCCCAGCACTCATATAACAAACAATTTTTTTTCCTCCCGCCAATAGCTGAGTGGGGTAACTCAGTTACTACACCAATAAAAGAAAAAGTTTTCAAAACCCATTTAAATGCAAAAAAAAAAGATTCGTCATCTAAATAATGACAAAGTGACTGAAATTAAAAATATCAAAGTGAAAAAATAAAAAAATATGCAGTATTAACATAATTTGGGGTAACTGAGTTACCCCGCACAGTCACGCAAGGGTCAATGACCAGTATAACCAATGACTAGTGATACGTGAAAATCGCATGTGCGATAAATGCGATATTGATGCGATACACGTGAATAAATGCGACATAGGATCGATGACTGGACTTTTATGACATTTAAACCGCAACTTTTTGCCTTTTCGATGGCGAAATTCGCAAATTTAGCGCCGGGCCTGCCCTTCGCTGCGCCACTGGGCGTTGGGCTTTACTGCTTTATACAGCAGTGCAGCGTTTCCAGTATGTTACACGAGTTAGGATGGGAATCTTTACTGGAGCGTAGATCGAAGTATAGGCTTAACTTACTTAGGAAATTCGAAGAATATATTTTCTCAGACGACGTGAATCATATCCTTCGTTTACCATCGTCCTATAGTAGACGTTATCATGAGAATAAAATACAAGAAATAGACTGCAAAACAGAGACATTTAAAATGTCATTCTTCCCTCGTACTATTAAGGATAGCAACGTTGTCTCAATTGATAGGATTAATGGCGTCGCTCGCTAGGATCACTCATTGCATTTTTTTTCATAGTGCTAACCTTGCATGTATTTGCTCTAGGAATTACTAACCATTAGCAATTTTTTTATGAATAAGCATGTATATTTTTCTAGTGTGCATAAAATTTCTATGACCGTGCGGTGTGCATGTGGCGGTCCTCTTGCATGCTGCATGTTGGTGATTTGTCACCCCCTGCCAAACACCCAGAGGTAGCTTACAGGGTATTATGTAGATGTAGATACATGGTTACATGCATTTTCATCGACAGCTACTACAGTGGTTGAGAGAGAACCCTGGTAATTTCTGCGATGTTAAGCAAATATTTCTTGTTATCTGGATAGAAAATAATGAGTTTGATAATGCTGCACTCCACACAATCTGGACAGAGATTTGCGAAGAGGTTTTTCAACCAGTAAAATCTAGTTGTGACTGACAGACGCAACCGGTTGAAGGAAGAAAGGTTTGAAACTTGTTCAATGTTGATGTTCAATTATCGTAAATGATATTCAGGCTACTAACATCAATTTAATTGTTTACTTTATGTCTAATTCCTTAATTTATTTCTGTTATACTCGATAATTATTTAAACTATTCCGTATTTTTTTCAAATAACTGTGTTTCATTACACTTCATCGACAACTGCTAGTGCTACATTATGAAAATAAAGAAAAAAATAGATGCTAAAAATGCTATTAACTGTAATTGAAAGTCATATAAAATTAAAATTAAAGTGTTATTCTCACGTATCTCTACCAATGACCAATAAGTACTGAGTCTTGCCGGCTTCAGCGCGAGGTCTATTTTAAACGGTGGTTTTAAAGAAGAATCCTTAGGAAAGCAAGCAGTTGGGAGAGGAGGGACATTGCTGCAATCAAACCAAACTGCGCCCCAAATTTTTTTTTCAAGAAACCTATTTGTTCGTTGAATTCTATCTTTAGAACATATGCATCTTACAATTGAGGTTATCTAATCCGCATGTATGTGATTAAGAACAAAAAAAGATGATGCCCTAACTTTCGTGTGTAAAATGACCACCATCACTCACACAGCGAGGTTATCGGAATGTGTGTTTACAATTAAGGTAAAGTCTTAGATGCCATGAGACTCACCCCAATCCGGACCTATTTTTGGCAAGTAAGAAACCGATTGGCTAATTCTATCACACGTGCGGCCACTGAAGGAAGTGTATAACAAATATTGTTACAAAATATTGATGTAAATGAATTATAAATACTATTTAGTTGTTATTTTTCAAGTACACATTTAAGCATTTTTAACATAGATTACCAAGGTAACACAAAATGAGCTACACTATATGTAAAGCACAATATGTTATTATTTTGGATGGTAGCTTCAAACAGGTTATCCTTCAAGGCTACCTAAAATTAACCAATGTTGCTATTGTCATGTAATTTGTGTGTGGAGTAATAAAATTATTATTATTAAAAAAGTTATGAATCTGTATTGTTATTTAGAGTGGAAATTTAATTTCTGGACAATTTATTTCCCAGATTAGACGGATTAGTTTCTGGGTTAAATACGTAATATGTCACGAAAAATTACGAACGGGATTGATGCCCCCCCTTGATGGCCGTAGAGCGAGACCTATCGTAAACAGTGGTTTTAAAGAAGATTCCTCAGCAAAGCAAACGTTAGGGAGAGTAGGGACACGGCTGCAATCAAACGAAACTGCGCACAGAGCAACGGAGGGCTCCCAGTGTCAGCGCAGGGTCATGAGAGTGAAAAATTACTGGTTGCAAACGACAGCGTCGGAAAATCACCAAGTCTCATTAAGGATTCAAATCAGATCGGGCCAACAACGGGATAGAACAGAGCCTAGGATCTAAGACGGGATGGAACGCGTCGCAATGACGTCAATTACACATCCTTTTCAGAGCCAGCCGAGGGAGGACAAACCGTGAGGGCGACTGCTGCTGTCAGCCGCTTGCAAACGAACGCGCGAGCGAAATTCAGGTGGGTGAGACAAGCCAGCGAAACGGGGTCGTGAATTCCCGGAGATACGGAATTATTAAATCTTTGCGATTCATGAGAAGGAGTTCGTTCGGTGGAATCGAAATGTAAGTTGCGATGGAAAAGAAATCTTCCTCATTCAGACATACTTTCGTAATTTTAAAATATAAAAAAATACGCTACAATTATCGCCTACTTTTCATGAGCTTGTGACGTCATTGGACTGTTCATTCACCCATTTAGGGGGAATAAAAAGTATGTACACCGTATAAAAAAACTGGCTATAAACGTTTCTCCCGTCCCTTGATTTCAAATCAGTTAGGGTAGCAGTGAAAAATGCCTAGTTAATATATATAACCGCATCAGTGTTTTGACAGCATAGTCAATTGCATACATTCACAGGGGAAAAAATATATCCAAATCGTTACCGTCTTCGTCAGTGAACGACCAGGTTGAAAAATGAAAGTAACTTAATGATAAATGAAGGGTTCAAACCATGAGAAACGTAAACGTTCCAAGGTATTTGTTTGAATTTTGAATTCCTACACACGGGTGCAAACAGCCTCGAACAACGCGAGGATCACGCAAAAGTCCAAAGGGTTGCTGAGAATCAGTGAAACACTTGGCGTGACCTCGTTACGCCATCAACTTAGCGGAAAAAGGGTGAAGGCTGCCGATTTTTTGTTACTAGCACCTTGAGAGGTAAAAGATGGATGACCTCGTGACGTCATCAACTTATCTGAAAAATGGTTAAAGCCGCAGGCGTTTTGTTACTAGTAACTCGAGTGGTTGGCGAAGGATCAAAAAACTGATAAATACGCGTCTTTCTATTTTTAAAAACTATCGTAATCGGCAATAGTAAATCTTGGTGAACGAGCTCTTAAAAACATACTTTCAACAATTCACAACTTCAAACAAGTTGAACCTTTCGTGCGCACCTCAACGTGAGTGAGCGCATGAAGAGAAAGTAAAATTTCCAATTTGGCTTAGGCATCCTACTCTTTCGGAAAGGATGAAAAATTGTTCATGCACTCACATACTATCTCCTACGTTTGAATGTATCATGAAAGAAGAATTTCGCGCGTGGTATTCCCTGAATTTAGAAACCATGGTTACGCTAGGTAGAAAATAAAGATTGGTCAGGGGATTATTTAATAAATCTTTTTCCCATTTTTTAAGAAGACTTTGGAAACACTCTCATACAACAAGCGTACGTCGACGTTACAGTATTAAGCAGCTAATTTGTCTGACAGAGGAATGGTGAGGTGCTTTAGTTTATTTATTCTCATAAAACCTTAAATTATCAAAGCATTTTTGCATTTATTCATGAAATCCCTTCGTAAATTTTTTGATATAAATTGAGATTTTCAAAATGTAATCCCTAATTTTTGTACGCCGCCAATATAATTATATCCGGGAATAGGAAATTTAGAATATCTCTTGTAAAATATATTTTCTTGTTCCTCAGAAAAGAACCCTTACAGAAACATGAAAGGACAGCGATTTCTTACTTAAAAAATTTACGCATTATAGCTCTGTTACCGATGTATTTGTGAAATTTTCAAGCAGAAAAAAGTTGTAACTCGCAAGAATTTCTATCAAAATGTTGAAAGTTTGAGCATTACAACGCTCGCAACGTGTTTCACCATGCCTTTGGCTCGATTCATCGCTTTTATATGATTTCTCTCATTTAATGCTCCAATTACACCATAAGATAAAAAATCCCTCAATAATACAATCGCCTATTGAGCAAAAATGTGGTACTCAACAACAAAAAGAGAATGTGGTACTCATAAACAAATCCGACGGAGAAAAGATCTATGTTTACTAACGATGATACAGCTATGATTTAGTGACAGAGCAGGTAAAGAAGGATGTGAAAGAGAAGACATCCGTAGGTGTGACAAGATTTATCAAATTCTTAACTCTTCAATGCTATTATTCGCAAGGAAAAACATTATATTTCTAAATATTGGAAAAAAGCCTGATATAAACAATCGTCGAGGGAAAAACGGAAGGCAAGAACGGAAAAGGAAGACCTCGAACAAAATACATAAAACAAGTAAATAAGGATGTGAAAGAGAAGAAATACGTCGCTATAAAAAGGTTATTGGATAGGATAGAGAAATGGAGAGCTGCGTCAAACCAATCTTAGGATTGCTGACTAGTGATGATGATGATGATGACGCAAATATTTCAAAACTCTCTTTGAATGGAAATCTGTTAGTTGAAGTAAAATTAGTTAAAATTAAAAAGTAACCTAAAAAATAGCGAAATCATAGTCGGACAAAAATAAAACATCACCTAAATCACCATCAGTCTAAATTCCTTCTACTCATACGGTAAAGGACTTCCACATTGTAAAGTCAGGTACCGTTTCTCATAAAAATATTTTAACTCGCAAGGCTGCCACTTTTGTTAAAGAGTTAATTTCTCCATCGATTCTAAATTGCTGAGAAGAATTCAATGCGTTTAACTTCAAAACTAGACAAACCATTACAGAAGTATGTGGACTGCGACAGAATTTACCCTCACAAATTCCTGAGAGCAACGAAGAAACGTAGATATATGTCGCGAAAAGTGAAATTTGCTGGAAGCTGAAGCGCGAAATAAAAGAATCGCGATTGTGCGCCACTGCGCGTGAGCATTCACAAACGATTTGGACGAAGATGGGCGCGTGATGCTGGACGCACGGAACGCACATGGAACGAAGCGGGAGGAATTCCAGTCACGCGCCGCGCTCAAGTGACTGTGAACATTGGGAGGAACGTGCCTCGGCAAAACGACAACATTTATAGTCCAGATATGCTATTATAGGGACGGGGTCTTTAAGGGCCAGTCGGGAATCGAAGCGCGCATGCTCCTCGGGCGATTTGAAAACAAAACTCGGAGCATTTGCGTAACTGACCCTGTGTACACTTTGCTGCCGGAAATAATCCTCGTAACGACCCCCCGAGATTGTACGTGCATATTCTTGGCAGCGAAAAAAAAACAAACTCATGAGTGTGCAATTCTGGCCTTCGAAGAATGCATGGAAAGAATGAAAGAAAGAAGGAAAGAAATGCGCATTAACCAAGAGAAATATTTCTCGTTGCTTTGACTGCCGTTATATTTTTCTCTTGCTCTTCCTAAAAAATTAAATGGTGTCTCATGCCATTTTTCACGCTTTAAACAACATTTTACATATTTTTTCCGTCACGCAAAAATATTTTTACGTTGCCATAACAATTCGTACAATATCCAATTTATTATACCATTATAATATATTATAATACATATTTTATTACAATATTCGTTTTTTCTTATGAAAGTATGGCCGACCTTTCTAATATAGTTTTTTTCTTTGCCCACGGCGTAAATGTATTGAAATGCCGGATCCAGAAAAAAAAAAGATCCAGAGCACAAGGACCTGAGAGACAAACGGTTGTCTTCTATTTGAGATTAAAATCAACATGTAACAATCACTACGCGACATATTCTCATTATTGTAATGAGCCGTCTACTGAGGCTCCGATCCGTGGACAAGCCATCGTAAGCAGTAGTGGAAGTACGACCTCACTGCGGGGCGTAGGCCGAGTCTTCGGACTAGCCCTAGCCGGTCGACTCCCAGTCCGTCGTGTGAAGGAAGGAATCTAATTGCGGGCTCCCTATATATTTGGGAGAGCAAGGAGATCCAGGCTTTTTGCTTGGGATTCGCCCGTTGTGGCATGTTGTGCCCTCTCAACTCAACGCCGCTCCGGGGCCGCCTCGTCGCCAGACACCGCCAAACCACGTAAGCTTGGGAGCCCTTTCTTTCCCACTTCCCAGATTTTTCCCTTCACCCCTTCTCCTTTCTTCCGTGTGCCGTGGTCGACTCTTTGGCAGGGTTTGTGGTTTGCCTGAAGTTTTTTTGTAACAACAAATTGCATTTTTTTTAAATTGTTTTACTGCCTGCTTACTGCCACCCACCTTCACTAATAGTTCAGTAACATGAAAGTTATTAATATGAAATTAAATGACTGAGGCTCCGTCGTATACAGAACAAAACGAACGTAATGAACACCTTACTAAAATTTTTTCTTTTTTTTAAGCGTCTAGAGGGGTATGTTCCCTCGTAAAACCCCCCCAAAATCCTCCTATGAACGTATGTATTTATCTAACACATTATCTTGCAAGGCGTCGGCAATGACAGAGTATCCATGCTTTTACTCTGCTCCGGCTTTTAGTGAATAAAATAAATCGAAAACCAAATGTATTAGGCCCAAATGATAGTAAAAGTAAGTCGAAAAACGACTGCAAATAAAAATACATCATCGAAAAACAATTTGACCACGTCTTCGAGAAAAATGAAACAATATGCCAAGTGGTGCATGAATAAATAAATCGCATGCTAGAGGAAAATAGTTAAAGGGAAAAGCCGATACGAAATGTACGAATTTCAATGCTTGTTCACAATTATGGAATGAATTACGCCAAGTAGATGTTCATTACACAAGATAAGGCTAGTGAAGATGAAGACACCTTAGAAAATGAAAAGGAGTTCATTAGAAATTTAATCGTGTCAGGCGAAACATGATGGAACTCCTTCATGATGAAACAAAAAAGGAAAGACAATGGCAGGTTCCACAATTTAATAATTACTGCGACTGGTTTCGATTACATAGTATCATCATCAGGCGGTTCTAACTTTGTGTGGGCACGAGCAAAGCACATATTATCGAGATAGAAAAACACTAGTATTTTTTTTAATTATACATTCCTCACTATTTCGTGGTTAATATCTGGATACGATAGTGTTTATCCAGCATTAAATTGCTTTACTCCTGCCCACACAACGTTATAACGCAAGAACTCTTCTTCACTTGCTAGTGCATTTTGATGTACAATGGCCTTATCTTGTGCAATGCGCAGCTACTTTGTGTAATTCGTTCTATAATTGCAAACAATTAAGACGACACGTGCCTAGCATTGCGAGGTTTGGCATCGCCAATGGCAAGTGCACGAAGAAGCAAGCAAGATACGTCATGTCTTGCTTACTTCTTCGTACATGGCAAGCTAGACACGTCATTTCAGCGAAAAGAATTAAGGCTTACGCTTGTAGATATGGACACCTACAATCCCCCATTAATCAACTTTTTCCTCCTGGACTTGATTTCCCCTTGGACTGAAGCCTTGATCTGCCCTCTTCCATTGTTCTCGGAACAAGGGATGAGGCAACATTTACGCCGAATTCGGACCTGCGCTGACCCGATTCCGTTTCCCTGGACCTGCTCTACGTCAAAGCCACCACCTCGTAAATTCGTGGGATCTCGCGTTATGTATTCCGCCCGCATAAGGGAGTTCCCTCGAAATCACCCCTCGCCTTCGGTGCTTACGAGAGCAGCTTCGTGGGTGATTCAACTGTAGCTAATATTAGCCTTTTTCCTGGGAATCTTATGCCTCGAGCGATAAAAATTGAGGGAGAAACGTTGATGTAAACGTTCTTAAAAGCATAGGACTTGTGTTTAAATGGAAATAGAAAGGATTAGCCATGCCATGATGAACACCACTTTCAAATCAATAAAAGAATAAAAAACGCCCGCTCACTTTCACAAGTGTATTAAATGACCTATTATAAATTCACATTTTTACGCCCTCGTCAGGGTTTAATTATTTATCTATTATTACTTTGCGTATTTAACCTTCTTTCCCAGTGCGTAGTCAGGATATGTATCACAAAATATCACTTAGCGGATTCAAAATAAAATATTCTTTTTTATTGTTACTTTTATTTTTGACCAATTCGATAGTCAGGGGATATAGAGCGTGAAACCATGGTGATTTTTCAAAAATAAATCTAGGCTTGTGTAAAAAGCGTACGAATTAATCTTCATAGCCGAATGATGAGTAAGTTTTGGTAACTTCCGTAAAGTTATTGTCATTCTGTTCCATCGAGAGTAACGTTTCACTTAATTATTACTAAGTTTAATTGGTGTATCTGTAATACAATTAAATAATCAATTGGCAATGAGTTGGCAATTATTCTGCTATTTGGAAACCTACTGGTTTTGGTGGATTCGAATGGAACATGCTAGTCATCACCCTAAGCCTTCACAGTCAACCATTACTTCTTCCCACAATTCCATAGCGATTCAAATTTGTATTCCGTAAATATCTCTTTTTTAATACAGTAAGTGTTTGACCAAAAAGATCTATTTTTTTATTTGCCATGAAGGCGCTCATCAAAACCAACTGCGCTCAAGGTTCAATTGCAAAAAAATAAACATAATGAATAGGCAAATATGAGTAATATCAACAAAAAAAATTCGCAAAATAGAACAGCTCCGGACGTGACTTAGAATTGAGTTGTTTCTCGAAAACAGGATCCCTTTAAACACATTCATCCCTCACGTTATCCCGCAGAAAAGCTAATGAATTTTACAGAGACAAAATATCGGAGTAAAAAACATTTTCGAATAAATTTACTGCTGATCAATAAACGAATTTTAAGTATCCACCGTTACGTACACACTATTTTCAAATCGCAGGAGAACTATTCGACGCCATGAATATTCATGACGTCCTCAGGCAGCTCTTATATTTGGGTATTGGAGAGCAAAAAGGCACCACACTTAATGCATCTAAAAGGAAAAAATATGAATGATCGGGACATGCTTTTTAAATTGAAGGAAAACATCAATCTGGCAGTGGAATGAGAAACGCTGGGAAAAAAAAATGCGCATTCACGAGACTGTAGAAGAAAAATTACAACGGTGAATTCGGAGGTACTAAAAAATGTGAAGTTGGGTTTTCCTTTTAGCATCCTACAACAACAACGTTAAAGCATTAAGTAAATAAGAGTGAGACAAATGCGGAAGATTTTATCACTGGTAAATTTCACCAAATCAGTACTGTTCCCGTATCCAAAGCAACAGTTGATGACCACAAAAATAGTATTCTTTCCGAGTAACTGGGCTGCTGTTGACGGTGCCATTTAAGGTAACCTTTATTAGTAATCGTTACATATTCAATGGTATATCAATAATTAGTATAAATAATAAGTAGTAATTATAACCAGCTGATAATATATATATTAATCGGTACTACCTCTCCCCGTCATCAATCCCAAGCCAAAAACATCGCACGGGTGTGTTGAGTGACTTAAAATAATAAAGCACTAAAATAATCCATCTATTCGTACATTCACGCTCATTCCGTTAAAACTATAACTCAAAAAACGTCAAGTTAAATTTTCAACCTCGAGTAACAGCCTCAACACTTTGGTGAGCTACCTTTAATACGTCTAATATAAATTATTTTTGTAGTTAATTTTAAATGTATTTGAATGGAATGTGCATCCACGTTATAACCATGCCATTTTTTATCTTTCAAAAAGAGAAGAAGAGCGCTTTATTGGGAAGAACACGCATTTCACTTATAGCTGTAATTAACGGAACTACATTACACATAAGATCGTAGCCTTCCCTGGCGATCTAGAAGAAATTCTTCTCTAAATCTCCACCTAGTCAAATTATTCATGCCCATGGCCGACTTGAGCACCGAAACGTTAGCCATGGGGTATTTTCCCAGCAGAGATCCCGTGAAGGTTTCTTCATAAACAAATACATCCTTTCGTTTATTTTTAAAATTTTTTTCTATAAAATAACGCCAACTGAACATGTACCCTTGAATTGTTTCCATGCTTAAAATATAATTTGTATTTCTGGTGAAATTAAAAAAAAAAGGTTTTGTGACAAAGCCCGAATACATTTTATTGATAGAAGGCCCATCTCCACGAGCTTGATAACATTCGCAATGATGGGACGAATTCTCATCAGTGGTGAGACCCTCGGCCTGTCACATAGTGCTTAATTTCTCTCTCCAACCCACGCCCTCTCAATCTCTGAGCGTGAATTTATATTCCTTTTCACTAGCCCTTTCAAATGGACTATAATAACGTAAATAGATTTGGAGTGTTGGCGATGAATACCCTTGGGACGAACGGGAGTGAATAGCCTTGAGAAGAGACTCGCCGGTGGTGATCGAATCCGACTCAACACCGTTCAAGCGATAGAAGGGAAGTGACACTCACGCCTAGACCATTTCCTTTAATGCATCACACGATTACACAAAAAAACAATCTTCAATATAGAAAAATGAAACTGAAATAAACAGGCATATATGTATTGAAGAATTTGAAACCAGTTTTGGAATAGTATTTTACAATGTGATTCATTGAATTCTTCAGAAAAAAATATTGAAATCACCGCCGGTGAAATTTTATTCTTGATATTTTTGAGCGTTGAGTTTACATGCATCGCATCGTGTGAGGACACTTTTATGAAAAAGTGCAGGAAAGAAAGATAGGATACGGTTAATCAGTATTTTTATGGCATATTCAGACTATAGTGTTCCCGGTTCTCATGTTAGGTCAAAAATTTAGACGGCTTTTGTGAACGAAATAAGGCCGAGGAATTTATTTTCGGGGGCAATGCGGAAAAAACGCCGGATTTATAATTTCCTGACAACCCATGAGAGTGAATAAAACACGCTATTGCACCCTGCATTTATCATTCAGTTATACATTAATTGATGAAGATGCCATGAGCTATCGACACGCAATCGATATGAAAATGATCTAGTTAAAATAATCGCGTTTGATTTTTATACAAATCATGCTCTTTAGCCAGAGTGACCACGAATATATTGAGATAAAATAACCTGACTTTTCAGACTATTTCGCAATCATCAAACTGTATCACCCTGTAAAAATTTAAATAAGTTACCCAAGTAATTCATTTTCAATAGTTTCAGAGATTGATCTGTTGAGAGTTGGATGTTCAAACATCGAATATATACCATTAGGTAAGAGAGATTAGGTATAGTCAACTGAATTTTACGGCATATATAATTGTCATAATTATTTCAGAATTTCCTGAAATTTCATGTCTTTTTCTCATTATATATTAGTTTTCTAGGAGAGTGGCCACACTTAAAGGCGAGTCATTCACTGCGAATGAGAAAAAAAAGCGAAATGGATGGGTAGGCTACGCCGTAAATCAGTATGATAAATAATGAAGAAGCTTCCGATTGTAAAACTGAAGCCTAAAATTACGCTCGGCCAGATATACCCAAGACAGGAGAGCGTAAAATAAGTCACAGGACGGTCTGGTACACAGGGATGAGAAGCACTCAACCAAAGATACAAATTACCAATCAACCGTCATCGCATTTCGATGAAAGCATTCGCATGTTCTCACAAGGATATTTTTTGTAACTTTTTAAAAGGAAGGGTTCCTGGAAATTCTCGCAAAAAAGGAATTTTTCCCCTCTTCCGTGGAGGAACGGGCCGATACAAATTCTCCTTCTTGGAAATAAAAAGCGACAAGATCCATTGAACTGTCACGCGCATTGGCAGGTCTCCGTATTCCAAGCAAAGTAAAGAAATATTCTGACTATCCACGCAAAAACTCATTTCCCCGATAATCATCAGCTGTCACAGTGAGATGATTAGTCTATTACAGAAGTTCCCTCGAGCATATTATAGCATGCACAAAATTCTCGACCACGAAAGCTTCCGTAAGTCCATTTACCACAAGGGTTAAATCTATAATGGTATGACTTATGTGGTTGGAGTGAAACCATGAAAGTGGAAAAAATTATAAATGAAAATGGTGATCATCGCAATAATTAAATGTGGTTCTAAATATTTGTTTGAAGTTAGAAGTCCAAATACCAACATCACATCCTTAAAATTTTATTCTAATTACATTTCTGGTAAGTGGTTGAAATATCTCATCAATCAAAAAGATAAAGTACCTCCATTTACAAAAGATCATCTTCCCGTGCGAAACCTAAAGAATATATCCGTGGTTCTTCATGATCGCAACTCTTTAGCAATTAAGATGGATATTATTACTCCATAAAAGTTATTCTATCTTTTTTAAGGGTTCAGAATGACAAATAGAAAATATTGGATCCCATAATCATTATGGGGTTTCATTATTAGCTTCAAAGAAAGGTTTTGAGATGGTGTGAAAAACCAAATTATTTTCATCGGTATCGGTCAGGTGCATTCTATGTACACGATGAGGACGAGTTGAGATGGTTAAGATTCTTTTTCGGCTCTTATTGGAATAGAATAACACTTGAATTAATGACGTGCACAGAGTAATTCTTGTGCGCACGTATTCTCGGCGGGAACGAAAAAATGGGGAACACTGAAAAAAGCTGCAAAATGGAATATTTTATTACTATTTCAATTCTCTATGAAGAACTTTTGAAAATAAATTAAAATTTTACGGAATTAGGACTTTTAAGGATTGCTTCACACACCGCCACATATCTTCACTCACTTCCCGCATAACATTTCCTGCGAAGAACTAATAGAGCATTTCGATCTGAAGGCGTAACAACTGACGACCAACACAAGTTCACCAGCTGAGATGCTTACCGGCAATGCAAGAAGTTAGCAATGAAAAATTCACATTACACTGCTATTACGGTAACACCACACTCATTCAACTACGCTACTCTGTAAACCAACTTCTTTTCAAACGAAGACAGATTTTCGAGCTCTTTAAAATTCCTTTACATTTTGTTACGCACGCTAACTGACAAATTGAAATTATTGGTATCCGAATTTTTTATAATTCGCTGTTTTCAGTGTAAATCTTCGCTCCCAAATTTCCTTTTTCCTCTCCATGCGCTACGTGGAAAAAGAGAAGGATAAGAATACGGAGAGTAAAAGAGGTCGAAAGAAGTAGAGATGGGGGCATTAGGCAATATATCCGGGAAGGGCAGTTGGCCATTCGAAGTCTATGGCCCTCACGGCAAGCGCCTTTGCCTTCACGGAGATCATTGAGTGGAGGCAACCGTGACTCGGTGACGACGAGTCGTGTCGCTTCGCGGGGCATGGGATTCGGAGGGAGTTAAAGGCGGTCACCGCACATTTCATGACCGTCAAAAAAGATCGAAAAAGGATTTACTAATCCGTGCGTCTGTACTCCGCAAATGACCAGTAGCTACTAAGTCCGAGCGACTGTGGGGGCTGTGTGTGGGCTGTGTGCGGAATGTCCCCGATAGGTGCAAAGTATGGTTTTCTGGAGATAAAAGATAGAGAAAGCGGTGGGGGTTGCCATATTTTCTCAAAAGACTTTGTCATGGCAACGAAAACGAAACATGCATGGAAACGAAATATTGTGCCAAAATCTTCTTTCCATTTGGCAACACAGCTAACTTACTCACGAAGTGCACACCATGGAGGTCAGAAAGCGACTGAATTTCACAGAGGCTAGACTCCGCCTATCGCATATTGGTTGGATTTAAGGAAGTCACGGGTCTTCCACCCTCATCCCCCAAAAACCTTGGGCCTACCTCTCAGTGGCAAAGATATTTGAAATAAACTCTAGTGACTAATGGCGCGGTGCGAAGTTGCAATTTTGTATGGTAGTAATATTCTACGGAGAAAAATGTCACTAAAACTTGAAACTGAAATTTAATTTTGGTACGGTCAGTTTTGTCTATTATATGCCTCAAACAGCTAGCAAACAAATTGTTAGCACAACAAATGAATATATTTTTTGCCCACAGGCACCAGACATATAATTATCCGAGATATCACTTATTGCCTTTGGTAAGCGAAACAATCGCAGCAATATGCGAAGTGTGGATGCTCTCGGTCAGGAAAGTTGGGTCAGAGGTAATGTGCGGAATTCTGACAGTCGTGGTCAAGGTAGCTTTGGGCGCTGTGCGGAAAGCGGACGTTTTTAACTCCCGAGGAGGTAATCTGTGAGGAATACGATGAGCCCTTACAGGCGCACACGGAAGGGCACAAGTCACAGCCTACTTTTCAATCTCAATGTCACGGACCCAATTCCTCCTCACACCACGCCCCCTCACGCTCCGACCTAAAAGTGGCTCCTCTTCCATTAACACGCCCATAACACCCCATCAACACGGTCAATGTTCACGCGGAAGGGACAATGATTGGAGCGCCAGCGCAACGGGTCGGCAGATACCAGGGTCACACCCCATCTGGTTTCAAGCATGCATAAATTTCGATAAAATTATAATCGCTGGAGTTGACACGAGAGTGATTTAGGGCATGGTATTTGGAGGAGGCGACCGACAGCTTAGGTAAATTGCGCCAAGAGGGAAGGGTGGAGAAGGAAGAAATGACCTATTGCTGTTGGCATCGTAGCAATATGCGAAGTTTGGAAAGTTGGGTTAAAGGTAATGTGCGGGATTCAGACAGTCGCGGTCAAGATAGCTTTGGGCGCTGTGCGGAGGATTAATATGTGGAGCCACATCATTATATCTGGAATGACATCTTTTTAAAAGTTCCACAGTTATTTCTTCATTTTACCGACCAAGGTTTCTACTGCAAGATCCATATTAAGGTGATTATCTCTCTTCCAGTGCAAACTTAGTTAGATATATCTGTGAACCTTAAGGAAAAAAGGAAGGAGTGCTGTACTTGAAGTGACCTCCGAAAAGCAATCTAGCTTGGGATTGGTCAGCCTGTGAAAAATCTGTCACTACCGGAATACTAGAGTAATTTTGTCAGAAAGAAATGAAATGTTCCTCCTTTATTTATTCTACCTTTTACGGTATGCTGAAAGCGGTGATCCGCTCGCCATTAGCCATGACATCATAAACCTATTAGCGAAAGGGTTAATGTTGTTGATTTTCCGCCGCAAAAAGCTCGTAAAATAAGCTGCAGCTGCCCCCCCCCCCAGAAGCAAAAATCGCAAATGTCTTTTAGGAAAATAATATTTTTTCGAGCAAATAATTTTAAAAACTAATGAAGAGCTGTTATAGTTTCGTTAAAATGTTGATTTCATTCATCTTTTCCAAGCTTAAATCTTACCTACAACTTGAAAAACCATGGCTTGCCCTCCCTAATGTTGATCCTGGGTACGCCCTTGGCCCAAACCCGGGTCGGTTAGCATTAAAATAAGTGTGAAATTTTCAATTGCAAGTAATTGTGAAGTACAACTCCCACAACCATTCCAGCCTGCAAATATTTCTTATGTGGCGTCCTTTCCGTCTGCTTCCGACCAGCAGCGTCCCCATCCGAGACGAATGCGTCTGCAACTCCCTTATCTGCTCATTCTCCCGCTCTCTTCCTGGGTGGCCCCCTCACGCTTACGCCCTCTCCTTCCGGCATTTGCCGACCAGCCCCGAGAGTTCCCGGAACTCCCTGCGTGGGAGGACGGATTCCTTATAGGGCACTATATTAATAGCTACTATTCAGTCGTTACTACGATGGGGTTGCCACGCCACGAGCCACTCGTGCCACCCTTCGGGAAGGGGTGCAGTTAAGTCCGCAGAAACATTAGATAATTTTGGCCTCTGAAAAATTCCTACGAGAAAAGAATTATGAGGGTCGTTTTTTTCGACCTCCGATGGGTTATGAGCAGAAAAAAAAGTAATCCACTAAAATTTATTTCATTGCTAAACGTTGAGCACACTTATGGTATCATTTCGACATAATCGCCTCGGCGATTGAGGAATTGGTCGTGCCCGTGGACAAGCTTCACTATACCTTCTTCATAGGATGTTGCCGCCTATGACTAAAAATGAAGGTTGTCATTTACCTGAAGCTCATCGCTCGTTTGACAACGCTTCCTTCATAGAAACTTCTTCATTTCAGTATTAAGATGGAAGTCACACGCCACTGTGTCGACATTGCACGGTGGGTGATCGAAAACGTCCCATTGAAATTGCTCAAGGAGCAGTAAGGTTGCATCGGCGCGGATATGACGGGCGTTGTCATGGATCAGAACACTTCCAGAAGTCAGTATATCCCTTATTTTGTTTTGAATAGGAATGGACGTAATGTTTTACACTGTTTCACGCTATAGCCACAGTGCATTAAAATAATTCTCTTTTATCGGCATTACGGTCAAGACATGTCAATGCTGAAGCCCTTTGGCGAGTTTTCTGGCTCTCTCTCCGCAGTGCACAATTGGCGCGAGAATCAATTGAGGCAATGTAATTAATGCGATTGCTACTAACCTTAAACTAACAACTTAGGTCAGAAATGAGCGTGTGGTGCGGAGGACGAGCAATTACCCTACCTGCGCAGTACCCGCCTGTCACTTTAATGGTGTTTTTGATGAGCAATCGGAGGTTGAAAAAACCTCCCTCGTAATTTTTTTCCACAAAAAACGTTATGACAGGATAATGAATGTGTTTTGAATTGGTGGGTATTTTCCATCCTAGTTTGTGATAAAATTATGGTGTTTTTAAATTTCCATTTGTATTACGATTTTTAACAACGATATCCGATAAAAAATGATGGCTGTAATGTATGCATAGAGAGGTTGGGCCCCTTCTATATCATTCTACTTTCTCGATGTCTCGTAACTTTCTAAATAATAACCTAGCGGCCAGAGGTAGTGATAGTGCATCACAGAGTATTATAAAAAATATTAAGATTTCCATGTTGCATTTTTAGAGAAACTGTGTTAAAATTCCACAAATGCTGCTCATCTCTTTTAGCGAAACTTTTTTATTCGTGTACAAACTTCAGATTGCGACTGGAATATTGTTATTAATCAAGTAATCTACTGAAGATAAATACGATAAAACGTAATACTTATGGTAAAAGAAACAAAAACAAACTCCATTGTTGGACCATTTTGTAATTAAGATGCAAACAAACGTTGAAAAGAGTATACTTTGCACACCTTAGAAGTTTAAAAACGTTAGCGCGAGTTTTAGGCGAATAATACGCCACGAAAGGAACTCAAAATACGACAGGTAGCGTGGGAGATGAGTTGACGTCTTCAAGACTTTTAAATTCTCCCTTGGTCCGAAATTGGGTCTCTGATAGCTCCTTACCTGTCGGGCTGAGGTATCACGAAGTGAAAGCCACCAATGAAGCCGAGTCCCTGGTCTTTGTGTGGAACTGATTCCGACCATTTTACGCCCGAAATTCATACATTATTCATTTCCTCGAGTATGCCGAGAGCAAAAGGAGGCAAAGTTACGGGGTTTACGGTGCACGGACGGATGGTCGGAACTTAGCGGTTCCTCTTCAGGGGAGGAAATGAAGGGCGGAGATGCTGCCTACTATCGCCACAAAAAAGGTAGAACGATGAACTTTGAGCATTTGTATGAAATTCCGCCGAAGCTCCATAGGGTCGTATGATCTATCGTTTCACTCATTGTTTATTCGACTACAAGATTTTTATCCCAGATGTTAAGCGAACTAGGCTGGGAGCCGTTGGAGACTCGGAGGCTGCGCGCTAGGCTTAGATTGCTTGAACAATTGAGAATGGATATCTTTGAGAGTGACACAGAGAACATAATATTAGAGCCACACTATATTTCCAGGTCCGATAGAAGCGATACATTAAGAGAGATTTTCTGCCGAACGGATAGATATGGGAACTCGTTTTTTCCCCGAACCATAAAGGACTTTGATAAACGCTAGTCCCAATCTCGTTAGAGCACTTCATTTTTTTTTGTTGTAAACGGCTGGTGTCCTAACACCCCCTGCCACACGCATTTTAGGCGGCTTGCGGGATATTATGTAGATTTAGATGTACAACAACATATAATTAAACATTTTTTAAACGTAAACGTTTAGCTTCTGCGGTCGAAAGCGTGTAGAAGAACACGCGAAAAACGTGAGAACGGCGAAACGGTCGTCTTCTTCTCCTCGTCACGAGCAAAGTATTTGATTGGTGCATTTCATTGTATTTTTATAGAGAGAACGGAATATTTGAATTACAAATAGCTTTTTAAAATTAAATTTTACCCGCTCTTTGATTTTTTAATACGTAGAGTTCAATTTTCGAGGTGTAGAAAAGTAGATGAATATCCAAGTTACGTATGCAATATGGAAAAAGTATATTACTAAAATTTTCACGTTAGGAAATTTTGATATTGTTTCTCTTACCTAAAATAAACCACTAAGACTAAACTCTTAGTGGTTTATTTTATGTTGCTTGTTATAATAAAACACAATTTACAATAATTGGCTCATCAAAAGCACAAAGTTCATGAAAATATCAACTATGTAATAACAATAAAGTTGTTTGATACCCAAATAATAAAGAAATGACACGTAAACAAGGATTGGAATTTGACTGCACACGGAATATGTTGGCTGTATTATATGTAGGAGTTTATTTTCGCTCTCCATTGACTTGAGCCATGTATAATTTATGCTTAATGGTGATTTCGTTTGTTTCCATTACCTAATGGAACACGTAAGAAGAGATAAATTACGTTGAATGAAGGGCGCGGTAATGGACATGACATTTATCGAACAAGAATAAATCTAAATAAAACAATCTTGTAAACGGAGAAGCTCATGACAAGGAGCAGCGCAACTAGGGAATAAGGCTAGGGGGGGTTAGGCGCAACTAATACTGGGGGTCTGGGGGTTATAGAATACCCATCAGGTAAAAGGGTGGTGCGGAGGCCCTCCCCCAGAAAATGTTTTAGATAAATGGTTCAAAATGGTGTGTTTTACGGCTTTCTGAGGGATATTTTATTAATAATTACACTATTCAATAAGTAATATTAATTATTTCAATTAAGTAAAATGGATTAAACTTAAACATTTCTCTGAGCTTTAGGGGGGGGATGCACTACGTAAATTGTTATAATTATTACAGTATGAGGTTCAAAGGTATATTTTAATAAACGGTAAATTTTATATTCACTCCAGCTCCTCTCATAAGCTCTTTCCTGTTCATGAACGTCTCATTAGCCAACGCAATTCTCTTTCTGATGTCCTTACAACTGTATCCGTAGTTTCAACTATTGTCATTCCCGTTATAATGTATTGCTCCCCCATTTGGACCATCTCAGCACCATCCAATATTTTGGCTCTTAAAAGTATGTCAAATTTTTTCACTAATATAGTTAAGTGCATAGCCCCTCATCTTCGTAATATGTCCGCTGATACTGTTCTGCACACTCTCTCTATATCTAATATTCCAAATTTAATCCTCAAATACGATTCAAAACTAATGCATAGCATTCTAAACTCTTCTATAGACTGTCCCGATCTCGTCTCCAATCTAACTTTTAAAGTTCCATGCAAACCCACTCAAACGAATTCGCTCCTCCATATGCCCATTCCCAGATTGTCACTAACCAAACGTTCCATCCTCTACCGCCTCTCCTCCCTCATAAATTCTCTTCCAGATCACATTGACTCATTCTCCTTTGCAAACCACTCCTTTACAAACCGCGCTCTTTCCTACCTTAATAGAAACTCTTAAGGTCAATAAGTTTACTCTCAATGCATTGTTATTTATTTAAATTTATTATATTTGATTGTGTTTGTACTTTTTGAGTTTGTTATACTGTGCCACTATAAAATGGCAAACTATGCTGTATATGGACAATTTGATAAATAAATAAGTATTCCTCGAATGCTATCCCTAAACTGTTGAATAGCTCTACATGCTCAAGTTTTTCGCCCGCCTACTTCTATCTTCCTCATATTCATAGCTCGCGGTGCTTTAGAATGTGGCATTCTCCCTGGATAGGATCAAATTTACCGACATTTTCCAGAGTACTACGTTGCCTATTATTCAGCTTATTAAAACCACTTGCCTGTTTCCACACACTTTTATTTGCCCCGACCATGGTTTCGGCAACTTGTGCCATTATCAAGGCACGCCGGACACTGCATCTTTTATTGCCTAATCTTCGCGCGCATTTGTCGCGAGAGATTTGTAACGTCTGAGCGAATGATACATTGCGTCGCCAGCTGGAAAGAGGCAGAGGGAGACTCGTCAGCGGAAAGCGGACGTGTTCGATGCAAATGCTAATGTGTCACGACGCTTCCTCGCTCGGTCACCGAGCCAATGGGTCACGAAGCAGTGGGGAGTCGAGGAGGGCTATTCCGTAACAGATTGCGACTGCGCTATAATGACTTATGCTTACGTTTTAGTTCATTTCTTAATGCACAACCCCGGCTTAATATACCATGATTTACACTAGAATATGCAAAAGCGTAATCAATATTGTATGTAAAAGTTAAAGAACACTTTAACTTTCGATTAAAGTAGAGAAAGTATTTATCTCCAAGTATTGATCGATACAAGAGACAAGGTATGCCAGTATGTTTCTTAACATTTGGTTATGAACGCACGAATGTAAGATTTCCAAATTATAATCATTATATATTTCAACAGAAAGTCATGAGTCTCTTTTCCCCAATATCCTTTTTGTTCTGTCCTAGGTTGTAATAGTACACCCCGCCGATTCTGTACCTCAAGTTAGCGGCCACCAAGCGGAATTTGGGGCAACTTAATGGTAACAAAAATTGTGTATCGGTATTGGCGTAATTCGTATTGCGGCCCCGTATCATCAAATATAGGATATTATGAATTACTCTACTTGTAGCATTTGCCCTACGATAATCTTCACATCAGCCACGGATAACGCCAAGGTGATATATTACGCCGTTGGAATCAGCGAAATATAACGCGACCAATAACAGCAGCAGCGGAAAATTACGCCCCCAAGGTATACAGTAGCTCTGAAAGATACGAGTTGATACGCAATGATCATGGGGGAGGAATTCTGTCCGCACCGTGGCGGTTTCGTCCGATATACGAAGTGAATGTCATTTTCACGAAAATTTGTAAAAATAGCTCTCCAAATGGGCTCATTCATGAAAAGTTACTAAGGTTTTATGTACATCTTCATTCAACATGAACATTCATCAAGCGAAAGTCTAATCGATCGATTTTATCGGAGGAGCGATGGTCATTAATCGGCTGTGATAAGGGGAACATGCGTTTATCATTATTTTTCACTAATTTCTCGACTCGTTACGGGGTTATACCATCTATTTTCGACTTCAGAGAGATGATATACCTTAATCTGAGGTTACATACGTAATTTTTTGTTGTAATATACCCAACAATAAAACAATATGCATCTATTTTTATGAAAAAAGGATCAAAAGAAACGACAAAAATATTAATATGAGAAAAATTGCTGCTTGTAATGGAAAAAATAATCAAATGATTGAGGGAAGGGAAAAAGAACTATTGTAAGAACTATTAATAACATACAATCTGTAAAAAAAAATTATATTTCTGAAAAAAATGTGAATTCACCAATTTTCTAAAATTAGCATTTAAGTTTCTGCTATCACAAACAACACACTGCACACACAACGCAAACAGATGCCCACAAAAATTAATGTACTGTTAAATGGCTGGTTGTGGTGAACTTGGTTTACCGGTATGGCTGACTACGGTGCGCTACATAATGTGAGTGTCTGATGATATCGACGATTATCAATGGCACGAGTATTACAAAAAGGGATCCTAAAGTCGGCCTCTAAATTTCCTGTCATCTACCGTACATTTAAATTGGTTTAGAAAAGCCGCCCCTCGCGTCACTGACGGGAAAATTGATCTGAGTTTCACGGGGAAATAAGGTATAGTTAGGGGTATTAAGCGAAATTTTTTATTCATGATGATGTGATCCATCAAAATTGATCTCTTTTCATTTCTATTCCTTGCAATTACAAACATTATTATGCAAAATATTGGAAAAAATTGGATCGCATTGCACTCAACACCTCGTTGTGGACAATTTTGAAAACCGATTAAAATGCGACAGAAGTGGCAACAGAAATCAGAATTCACTAACTCTTGCTTTACTTTGTGGTATTCCATTATAAGTTTCCTGGATATCAGACAATTACTATCAGATGATATAATATATATATGATGATATGATGACTATTATTATCAGCTGATGATAATTCATTGAAACCCGGGTACACTTGGGGTACGATATAAAACTCCTTATCACAAATGACGTGCATACCTGCGTGAATATTTCAACAAGTGATAATACGGTAAATGTAAAAATAAAGATTTGCCTCATTAGTTTTGATTGATGAATGGATTTATACAGAAAAAAGCCTCTATAACTTAAGAAATACGCAGTAGAAAGTTAAAGTTGATCACCATCAATTCAGCCCTGGAGTATTACACGGCTGTACACGGTGTATTTTTAACTTAATTTTCCAAATGATAAAAAATAAGTGCCATAAGTAATTGTCTGATATCCAGGAAACTGAATAGAAATCAGCCTTCTGTGGGATGGAACTTGGACTCCTACCCCTTGATTCCCCTTGATCAATGGTATAAACTGGTTAAGTTATGGTGCATCTCCATGGAGGAGTCAATAACCTCCTGGGCTCGGGACTCCACTGGGGGTCGGGTCAATAGCGCCGGCTACGAAGGCGACCCCTAGACTCGAGCGAGAGAACTCTCTCGATCAAATTTAAACTTTCGAGCCTTCCGCATTAACGCTTTAAACCCTGGGCTAAGAGAGGGAGAAAGCTAAGGTCGAAGGGAGGGTATATTAGTAAGAGAGGGGTCCCGAGAGGGCGATGATAAGACCGAGAGTTGGGGAACCGGGAGAAACCCGAGTATTTACTGCGATTAGCCGAAACCACCGCTCGCACTTATTAAGTTCCCCAAAGGCCCTCAGACTCCCCTCCCTGCGAGAGACCCACGAATCAAACCTTCTGTAAACTTTTCCGCCAATCGGACGCGAACCTCAATTCGGGGGTCTCTTCATCCCGGTAAACACCACTAGTCCTACCGCCGCCGCAGGGGATTTTGACTTTCCGCAGTGCCGGCAGTTAATCTGAACGGTGAGTTGGGCTGTGAGCAAGTGGGAACAGCACGATTCGTCGTAAGAGCAGGGTCATTTTGAAAATATTATCATTCTCTCTCGACTTGCTCAGGAATCACGGTGAAAATTTAGTTGCCAGACCAAATTTTATGATAGGGTAGTTTCCTTCATCAAAGAAAGCGAAAGGCATTGATTGCGATTTGTTACCCACCATTATTTTTTATTTGATTTTATAAATACAAGTTTAGACGAATTATAATGGTCAATTTTAATCCCATTTGAAAAAGGCCAGATTGGCGCCCATGCGATGCTTCTCCACGTGACGTCACAGGGACCTCGATTCTACATGAGTAGAAAGGAGTTTTACATCGTCTGAGATTACCATTGCATGCATGGGGCACAGAGCTCGGGGAAATATCTCTTAATAATTATCTATTAAAATGGCCAATGTTCGGAAAGTTTCCTTCGTTTGATAGGGTATTAATGATCCTTATTTAAGCCAAGCGCTACCTGCTAGCAGGGTACTCTGCGACCTGCAAGTAACCTGTAACGTGGAGGCGCTCATAGCTTCGCACCAAGGTTGCCTCACACGGCAGCAGGCGGAACCAGAATGACGTCACACGGGCTTTTCCCAGCATTCATACTTTCACGTCGCGTTTTCTCGCGCTTGGAAACTTTCACTTTTCATTTAATCGCGAAAAATAAATATCGTCATTTAAAAATCTAAAAGTGTGAAATACGTTATGTGGAGGACATTTCAAGCGAAACACTCTTGTCCGTCGGATGGGACGTTAAGCCGTGGTCCCCTTGGCGCCTTTCGCTAAGAGCAGGCTAATGCCGACGCCGGGTTTCTCTCCACCCTTCCTTCCTTACCCTTCCCAATAGGGTAGTTCCCTTCATAAAAGAAAACGAAAGGCATCAATTGCGATTCGTTACCCAATATTGGTGCATTCATTATATACAAATTATTTGGCTTTAGAATTCCCAGTTCAGACGAATGGCAATGGTTAATTTTAACCGCATTTGAAAAAGGCCAGATTGGCGCCCATGCGATGCCACTCCACGTGATGTCACAGGGACCTAATTTCTATACGAGTAGATAGTAGTTTTACATCGTCTGAGATTACCAATGCATGCACGAGGCACAGAGCTGAGAGAAACTCATCACTCATTAAAATTGCCTAAGGTCTGAAAGTTTTCTTCGTTTGATAGGGTATTAATAATCCTTATTTAAGCCAAGCGCTACCTGGTAGCAGACTACCCTGCTACCTGCTAGCAACCTGCATCGTATCAGCGCTCAAAGCCTCGCCCCAAGGTCACCTCACACGCCGACAGCGGGAACCAGAATTACGTCACACGGCGTTTTCCCATCATTCATACTTAGCCGTCTCGTTTCCGCGCGCTTGAAAATTTTCACTTTTCATTTGATCGCGAAAAATAGAGATCGTCATTTAAAAATCTAAAAGCGTGAAATACGTACTCCAGGAGAAATTATCTTTCGATGAAGGCAATAAAAAAGTAATAGAAACCACCCCATTACGATGTAGCAGAAAACTTTTTCGTTTCGCATACTTTTATAATTTTGACTTGATCCGTGTAAACCCCTCCTCATTTCCCTCACGCTAATAAATAAATCCGAAAACCAGAAATTCTAAGTTCTAGCAAAGACAGAAAAACTAAATATCTGCGATACTGGTTTTTCCCGCTTTAAGTGTAGCCATTGTCGGTTCAACATCGGTCCCTATCCGTACAGATGGTGGCAGGAGTCAATCGAGAAAATACTTTCGCACTTTTTTATTTACTCCAACTTTAACTGGCATTCAGATTTTACTGCCTTCGAATATTTTCTCTTTGTACCGGTAACATTTCAACTCCATTATTATAAAAGGAGAAATTATTGAAGACTCCAATCTAAGAAGTCCAATCTTAGTCAAAGACTTTTGTGAAATAAACGAAGTTTATTATTGGAACCACATTGCCGAAACTTCAAAGAGCTTCTTGCCCATCGAGTTTTATACAAACTTTGTAATTGAGATGAAGCTTTGAATGTGTATCGAAATTTTCTGATCTTTATTTCATCCGCAGCTTGTATATTACTTTCTTTTTGCATAAGTTAAAGGTGAAACTTTTTGCCTTAAGATTGATGCACCCACTTTGAGTCAAAATATATAATAAAAACAAGATAAAAGATTATGAATAGAAATACCGTCACGAAAATACCAGACACAATTGGTTATGGGACTGGTAGCATAAGTACCTGACCGAAAATTGTGAGATCCAAGTTCAAAATTCCTATGATGGTAAATTATTTTCTCCTATCTTATTTCATCGTTAATGTGCACAACATAAGATGCGTTAAACTACGGATATCGAAAGCCACTATAAGTTTAAGTTCGTAATTTTTCAAACGTGAAATTAAAAACTCAGAATGATTGATCATTGTCAAAAATGTTAACGTTACCAGATGACTATACAAGTATATACTAGTTGTTTGCCCAGGTGAAAATTTTGATCAAGGCCTCAAAGGCATTGTTCAAAATTTAGACGATAAAAAACTCCTTATCACCAATGACGTGCATACCTGTGTGAATATTTAAACAAGTGATAATATGGTAAATGTAAAACTAAAGCTTTGCCTCATTAGTTTTGATTGATACATGGATTTATAAAGAAAAGATCGTCTATAACTTAAGAAATACGTAGAAGAAAGTTTAAGTTGATCACCATTATTCAGTCCTGGAGTATCACACGGCTGTACACGGTGTATTTCTAACTTAATTTTCCAAATCAGAGCCTGCAAAACAAGAAATTTGGATGAAAATTTAACTTCCATACTTCGTTTAAAGTTAGAAAAGCGTAATTTCTTTCTCGTATGGATTATTTTTAAAATTTGGGCGGGCTAAAATATCGATCAATACAAAAGAAATGTGCAAATTTCACAGGTCCGCGAGCATCATTCTTTCTGTCTTTCAATGCGCCATAGGGCAAGGGTAAGACTTCAGCTAAGTCTTACCCTTATCGTAGTAAGGAATAAATGCCTTTAAGAAAAATCATCGATGGCAAAACCAAAAAATCACTTTATCATAATATTGACGGATTAAACATTGAAACTGATCACATTCCATGGAAGTTACCAGAATTGTAGGAAACTTGAGACTTTTTAAACCATGAGCTTATACCATGTTTAAATTTCAGGATGTAATCCCTGCCATTGATTCATTCCTGGTCATAAAGCCTCTTTCACAAATCCCAATCTTTACTGATCTTTTTACAAGCATGCCCTTTTTCCTCCTCGCAAACGTTTGTTTATCAACCTGATAACGTTTGCCACCAGTTTCTGGATAAACTCAAATATGATTGAAAACGGTCGGAGCTGATACTGTTATCATATTTGAATACGGCATCCCGTGAAAGGTAATTGTTTTTCCGAGGAAAGAAATTATTTGTTAACAAATTTTCCGCCTCTTGCATGACTTATCTTCGACTCACTCCGACTATCCTTCCTATCATGGTCGAGGATCTTTTCAGAGAATCGTTCCTGGTGAATTTTTTTCCTAAATACATTATCATTTAAATAAGACCTTGATACCGTGTGCCGTTCTCTGAGAAAAAAAAACTTTTAAAGAATGCTTACAGGATATTTTGAAGAATTTTCGTCGGATGTCCATCTATCTGGAGTTTTTTTTACGAAAAATCCCGTGCGAATATCCAACGGGTTTTTTCGGGTAAAAACCACCTGAATAATTCAAGTGTTGTCGACCGGTGGGTTTTTCCATATACGTAAAGTTGGTGCCTAATTGATAGTTTTTTTTACAATTGTAGGCATAATTTATCTAGTCTTTTCATATCTTCTGGGAGTTTGACCAATGCAGCCTTATTTCAAAATGAAATAATATAAAATCAGCCCAGTGCACCGGATGGAAGTCTTGATTATGATTAGGCGGTATTAATACCTATCACCTTTGATTTTGGTTAATAGTTTTAGCGTCATACTCTCAAAAAGACCTGAGTAAACTTTAAAATTGATGATAAATTTGTTTGGTACAATATTTACTTGTCATGTAAAAAAGCTTTAAGAATCACAAGAAAAATACCAAATGAACCTGTTTTTTTTTAACCGAAAAAAACCTACAGGGCTGAGTTTTTCCAAAAAAACGGGTTTAATGTAACCCTGATGTGGGCACTATGCATTACAAAAACTCAAATACACATAACTGTTGATGAAGTGGATAGATTTTCTTGGGTTTCGTATCTATGGATTCAGGTGTCAAGAGTTTTTTGGCGTTAAAAAGAACTAACTATGCATGAGATTGAAATGGATAAATAACAATCTTTTTATCCGTATTTCATAACGACCTCCAAATTCTAAACCGATTACAAATAAATTTCATGCCAAATAACAAACAATTCGCTTTCATTTTTAAAACTTCAAGCTAATTCCACCAAGCTACAGAAACAATAAAAATTTGGTAATCTTTTTTCTTCTTTTTCAAACTTTCTGGAACACCTTTCACTTTTTTTTTAATCAAGTTACATCGAAACAAGTACGCTTGCAACTGATTAACTCATAGTAATATTACACCAAATCAAAATCATTATCAGCGCAAAGCGGCCAGTAATAAGGCAACAGTTTTTGTAAACCAGAAGCACTACTCATCGAGTAACGCAAGACCATCAATCAAAATTACCCATGGAAGACGATCCACGAAGTTCTTCCGGAGGAAAATTCATCAATCAGGCACCAATTGACTACTTGCGTTACAACTGCTGACGTCCCTCAATCAATGCGAATTTAACATCTCAGGAGGGCGATCATATTTCACTCAGCCCAGACGCCAATATGCACGAAAAAAATATATAGCCAAGCCGTCAAACGCCATGATGCATTGCTCGTTAAAACTGTAGTTAAGATTCAAGCTTTCCATTGCATTTTTTCAAGTAATCGACAGACATTTTCATTTTTCATTGTGGAACTAGCTCTTTTAAGAAGCGAAGTGGATTACACTACTTCGAGTTGCGTACCTATGAAATGTGGTGAAGTTGAACATTTTCATTTCACTGGAAAGAGCTCGTTTAAATTGAATGTACCACTGTGCAATTTGTGAAATGAAAACAAAATAACCTTTGCATTACTTCATTCGTCAACTTTTGACTAAATGCTCTTCGTTTTTTTAATAAACATTGGGGCGGTAAGTTGTAATCACATTGTAGGGTAAGCAGTATGTGCAAAAACAAGGAAAATTACCATGGAAATGGATTGACATGTAGTCATACCGCGCTTCAATCCGGGCTTCGTAACTTCAGCGGCAAAAAAAATTGTCAAATTGCCCACTGTTCAACAGGGATGGCAAGGGAAACTAAACGAAAACCAAAACCAGTAAAATTTCAATAGTTTCGTTCCCGGGAGCGAAATGCAAAAACGAACCTGGAGAGCTAAACTCAGAGTCGAAACGAAATCGGAGTCGAAACTGCTTCGGGCCGAAACTTAACTAAAACACTGGGACGAAACGGAACGCAGATAATGTTTCACACTGGAGGTACCACGTGCTTCACCTTCAAACAGTTTAGTTTAGATCCACATACCGAGTAGGAAGTATGGTTGAATGAAGTAGAGGTTCGGCCTACCGCCACGAAATGCATGGGGCACTCGTATTTTTACCACTGACAGGAGAGCGGTGAACGCAAACCGGCCATTCGATTTTTAAGCTCAATGTTTTAACTTCTCTACACGTATGTCAAACGCAATGTCGAAACTGTTCCCTCTTTTCCCCCTCCACTCAGCTTTTGGGATCGAAACATAACTATGAGCAACGAGGTTTCGATTAATTTCGTTTCGTTCCCGGGAGTAAAGTTTCGCCCCGGGTCGAAACTGAACTCCTTGGTGATTTCAATTTCGTGCAGGAGCGAAACTAAACCTCGCCTCGTATTTAAGTTTCCCTCAAGGTCGAAACAAAACATTTTCGTTTCGTTTCACTTGCCATCCCTGCTGTTCAAGCAATTGAAGCATTTTAGGGTTCAGGGGGATTATTCTGTACTTCCGAATGAAAATAACCCCACTCGGAGAACTGTTGGATCTTCAAATGAATCGTTGAATCAGTCATTCTTTCTCGAGGTACCAACACTGGCACGAAGGAAATGTACCGTTATCGTGGAAGTGAGAGCTAACTCGCGCGCCGCAGGCGGTCACTTTTTGAACTTACGAACGAAGCCTGGATTAGGCTAAATCTATGTCGTCATCTCATATTTCAGCTGAAATACGGAATTACGCCGAATTGTGCCGAGAGAGGCTTGAAACTCTTGTTTTCTTGGTCGTCCATCCACATCCTTCATTCATCAGCCGGCAGTGTGTCACGTTCAGTCGTGGCTAAGGGAGCCCACTCACCGCAGTCAAATACATCGCTCACAATCTTACCTATTTCTTCGAATCTTCGTCGAGATTCATCACGCGTCCTCATCTCTAATGATTAATCTCCACTTGTTCCATAACTACCATCCCCTTCAGCCGTGTCTTCGTCCACCGCGGATAGCAAATCTGTTGCATGATCTTAGCTTTTCCCGGCGTATCAGGTGAATTCTTTCTGAATTAAGAAGATCCCCTGAGAATAAACAGCAAATCGCCGCTCGAAACTTCGGGAGACATGGAAATCATCAACCGGTGGAAATTTTTCGCACAATTGTGCATTGCGGGTGACTCCCGTAAAAGTTATCACCGTGGCTAGTCCCGGTATACTTAAATTCGTCAAAGAGAGAACACCTATATGTGTTCGAAGTTCGGACTTGACTCTCCGGCTGTGGCGCCGTGCGCACGATTTGGACTGCTCATCGCATAATATGCTCAGCAGTCCATACCACCTTGTCCGGTATAGTCCACAAATTTCCACAGAGAAGAATGACGCCTCGGTAGCTTAACTGGCTAAAGCACTCGGCCGGAAATCGAGGGATCCGAGTTCGAATCCCGGTCAAGGCGAATTATTTTTTCTCTGTGGATTTTTCGCACAATTGTGCATTGCGGGTGACTCCCGTAAAAGTTATCACCGTGGCTAGTCCCGGTATACTTAAATTCGTCAAAGAGAGAACACCTATATGTGTTCAAAGTTCGGACTTGACTCTCCGGCTGTGGCGCCGTGCGCACGATTTGGACAGCTCGTCGCATAATATGCTCAGCAGTCCATACCACCTTGTCCGGTATAGTCCACAAATTTCCACAGGAAAGAATGACGCCTCGGTAGCTTAACTGGCTAAAGCACTCGGCCGGAAATCGAGGGATCCGAGTTCGAATCCCGGTCAAGGCGAATTATTTTTTCTCTGTGGATTTTTCGCACAATTGTGCATTGCGGGTGACTCCCGTAAAAGTTATCACCGTGGCTAGTCCCGGTATACTTAACACTCGAGAAACTTTTCTGCAGTAAATCTGTTGTTTCAGCCAAAATTTAATGAAAACATTCACTATCTTGTATCCAAAATTGACAAAGCTCAAGATTTTTTCGGATGTTATACCAGGTCACTTTATTCAACGTTTCGAGATTTTAATCGACATTGTCCTAAGAGCTTGGACCCTGAGAATTGACCTTGATGGCAAAACGTCCCAGTGAGAAATGGGTGGTGGAATCCACGTGGAACCCACGTGGAATCCACGTTGAGTGGTGGATATTTGGTGGTGGTGGATATTGAGTGGTTGGACCCACGAGGAATCCACGTTGATTTCAAGTGGATTTGTGGTGATTATCATAAAATGTTAAACAGAATTTCTAATTTGTGGAACTTAACTCTCTGGTGACATTGCGTCATTTATCATCCTGAAACCACGCTAGTTATGTGAAAATGTATCGCACATTCTATTTTTATATAATTCGTGGAAAGGCAGACATGAGAGCACATGAAAAATCGTAGACACATATATAGAAGGTTTAGATATAGAGTGGTTGAGGTTTTAATGGTTTTAGGACAGCACCAACTGCTGTTTTAATTTTTCCACCAAATTTCCACGTGGGTTCCACGTTGATTCCACGACCAAAAACACGTGGTATCCACGTTAATTCTCCACGTGGGTTCCACGTGGATTCCACCACCCATTTCTCACTGGGGTTGGATAAGCTGGTCAAGATGAGTGGCCTTACCTGATGCACTGCCAAGAAAACTCCGGGCGAACAAAGTACTTTAAAATATTCATTTGAACAGAAAAGTTTGGTTCTGATTTTGTTTCCATTTCAATATTATTTTCATAATTTTATTTTTTTAATGAGGCTTATAACGCTACAAAAAATTTCCTCCCATAATAATGAAATTGCTGAGCATAAAAACAATGGAAGACGCGTAAAGTTGCAAACAACATTTTAAAATATTAGGAAAACAATCGACTTTCTAGTTTTCAAACCTGTAATATTCTAGCCAGTAGGTAGAAGATAGCTTCTAGTCAGTAAACAGGCGCGTTAATCGTTGCGTCAGATGACACCTGCTGTAGTTACGAAGAATGAAATAATTATTTAATTGAATTTCAGCCATTAATACAAATTATGTCGAAGAAAGGGGCTAATGTTACCTATGAAGACCTAGGAATAATTTAGGAATGCATAGTCACCTTGTTTTGGTATTTACTGAAAATTTCAAGTCGATTCCACAATAGAAAGTGGGTAAAAATTCAAATACAAGATTCAATCGATGTAACAGACAAACAAATGAATAAAACTGAGAAAAAGCGTGCTGTAAATACTAAATGTCTGTCGTCAGAAATATGGATACTCTGCTGAACATAGGTAGGTTTGTCCTTGGTGTTGACGTTAGAAAGCCCTTCTCGAAATTCGACGCCGTTCGCCGCGTACCTACTCTTATTATTGTTGTCGCTCTCGTCTTATGTAAACGGCTCACCCCACGCCGCGCCGTGTGTTGACGCGCTGCTAGACGCTACGTCAGCGGGACACACGCATACACTCCGAGACGTCATGCCGGGACGCGTTTAATAAGACGCTTCAGTCAACTGTGGACGTGCGTATCCGGCTTGCGATATTTGCTCACCCTTTGGCGATCTTGTCGTCGTCGTCTCCGCTTCTCCAATATCACGGCGCTATCACCTCTGGGGCGACATGGAGTGTCTGCTGCTGAACCCTTTCCTGTCTACATGTCTCCACGGTCTTTAGCCTACGGTGTCCGTCCTCTCCAAAGCACACACACACTGTCCCTTTACCCGTATCTACCGTTTCGCATTCTTCCCTGACCTTAGCCAGTCATGCCTCGCTCAGATTACGATTGCCCGAGCGATCGTCCTAAAGGCCGTTTTACACGGTACACGGAATTGCGCAATCTGATGTACGTGCGAAGGCGCAATCAAAATTGCGTCGTGTAAAGCGGTGAATTGCTAGAATACATGCGAGAATGCTTGGTTGCGAGACGGCAAAGTAGCCCCTGTCCTAATTTCGTTCTTGCATTCGCGCAATTCCACGCCATTTTAGAAATAAATGCAGCTCTAACCTGCGCAATTCCGTGCCCCATGTAAAACGGCCTTAACGATAGTTGGCTGAACTAGCTGTGTGAATGCATGTCCTGACAACAGTTCACGTAGTTCCGAACGTTGTCATTTTACGATGGTTAGGCGTTGGGAGACCGGAAGAGGAAGCGACAACTGAAAGACGAAAAGTTCGTGAAGCTCCCTCGCTCTATTTTTTTCTTATGGATTGATCCAAGTAAGGAATAACACGGGCGGAAGAAAAATTATTCGTTAAATTATTATTATAGTATTCTACCGAATACACGCTGAAAACAGTAAAATCTTGACCCTGAATACCTCAACAGCTTTGCTAACCGTCAATTCCTCTTTCACTTTAGATGTCAGCACTAGAGGCCAGCACAGGTTTTAACCATCGTTGTGTGAATGCACGATAGGGCCAACGATTGCTGGAGCAATCGTAATCTGAATGAGGAATCATCGGGAGAGAAAGCTTGAGCTGGAAAGGGAAGGTTGGAAATGACAAGAGAAGGTGTTGGAGGGAGGTAGACGCATCTCGCGCGAACTCACACGATGGATTACAGGCTTCCGATTGGCTGAAGATCCCGTTTTCGCGTCTATTCGACTGGAACGCGTCCATGATAACGTACCTGTGGTGGATTTCAATTCTTCATTTTTAGTATTCTATCACTTACTGGAGCGTATCAGGAAATAGCTCGGCTTTTTCCTCATCTTTTATAGGACTTTACCCTTTTATTTACAATACATCTGCATGGAAAACTTCACTAGACACCCTAACAAGCGTTTGGCAGGAGATACAAAGAAGCCAGCCTGTACGAGAATGCAAATATATTAAAGGTGGCCGTAAAGAGAGATTATACTGCTGTACAGACTTGAAAGAATGCTCGGTCGACTTTTGTCTCAGCATTCATATAAGGCTTTCGCTCTTTTGGTGAAAAAACGAATCCATGTTCCTACGTTCGGAAAATTTTACATAAGATTCTTTTATTGTACTATCGTTTCCTTAAGATCTTGATATAAAGGGCTTCAAAGATTTCAGAATATGTCTTCGTACTGGAAAAGATTACAGTGTGCTGGGTTCATTAGGAAATCCATAATGCTCGCTTAAAAGTGAAAGGGAGCTAAGAATAAAAGCAACTTTAATGGAAGGAGTACATGCTGCTTCCTCTGCTTTATTTTTTCCACACTCTCCTTGTTAGCGTAACATGTTTATGTTCATATACGGCTTTCAGTTGGGCTTAATCATCTGCGAGAGCCTATGTTCTCCTAAAAATACACTAAGAACTCCAGCGAGTGGAAATAATTGCGGAACAAAGTACATAGTTGAGGTAAAAGTGCTCTTCAAAAAACTTCAATCCATTCGGAATAGAAATATTTCTCGAAAGTCTCTACCATGCCCCTCCGGGAGGCGGTTTAGCCTTCTCCCTTACGCGGCTCATTGATGACCTTCCTTACGCGGCCTGTTGTCTCCCTAGCGGCCTCCTCAACCGCATACAAGACCTACGGCCGTCGGGAAGGATTAAGCTAAGCCACATAAGGTAGGTATTTGGAGGAGGCGACCGACAGCTGAGGTCATTTGCGCCATGAGGGAAGGGTATGGAAGGAAGGGTGGAGAAAAACCCGGCGTCGGCATTAGCCTGCTCTTAACGAAAGGCGCCAAGGGGACCACGGCTTAACGTCCCATCCGACGGACGGAGTGTTGCGCTTTAAATGTCCTCCACACAACACTCAAGCACGGATCGGGCAGTCTCTGAAAATTCTCTGCCACTGCCGGGATTTGAACCCGAGCCCGCCGGGTGGGAAGCCAACACTCTAGCCGCCACATCAACCCGATCCCCTAAGCCACATGAGTCATAAGTATAGCACCCATTAGTGCTGTATCTAGGAATATATTTTGGGGGCCTGAAGAGGCCTAAGGGGTGATCCCGCCTCCAGGCAACGGGGGTTTCGGGAAAATTTTTGGAAAATGACATGCCCGGAAATGCATTTTATATAATTTTGGCTCTTAAAATTTAGCTTTAAGCAGATGCAGTTATTATGTGTCAAAACTAGACAACAATTTTAAACATTATTTTTCTCTGAGGCTTTGGGCGGGAAGGGATCTATCCCCTCCAGTGGCGGATACAGAATATGGACAAACCCTACCACAGCTTTCACCGCCTGTACTATGTGCATTTGAAGAGGAAGGAGCTTTCGCGAGGAGTACAGGAGTACATTTATTGTTCGAAACCAAAAACGAACACCTAACAGCTAATTACCCCCGAATACTCCACCAACGCAAATTCGGAGTGCAAAAAAGAGAAAGAGCGCCGTGAAGATGCGTAAGCATTTCTCGCAGTAGACTTCGTCAGCCATATGACGCGAAAAGTCATCGTAAAAATAAATGTTTTACATCATCTTTAAATCACATTGTCTACACAAAAAAGGATGTTCTCTTGAGGAGTAATTTGAACTTTTGCAGTTTAATGCCCAAAATTATTACGTAATAAGTAGCTGAAAAAACCGATAAAAGGATATCGATGAACATTCGAAAAAACAAATTATTCAGCTGTTAAAAGTCTATCCGATCTGAGAAAACAAAGGAGGAAATTGCGTTAAACACAAAAAAATATTTGTGTTGAGAGAATACCAAATCGTAATTTATACCAGTCGATTAGAATGAATTTTTTTAAATACTTTTTTTTTTACCGAGAACCAAACGTCAAGAGCATTCTCTCCAAGCGGAGCTGCCGCTCTGTTGGTCACGTTGGAGACAAATCCATCAAATTGAAAATTAATCTTACTAATGGAATCATTACGGAGAAACCAATTGAAGCTCTATACCATTTCGAATGTATTCATCATGAGCGTCGATACCTGATTCTTTGTTGACATGAAATATTTCCCGATTTCAAAGGCATTCTCTCGGGAAATTACCAATTCAGAGCACGGACCGTCGCTTCCTGAAAACAAACCGTTAATTCATCAATTCGATACTCTGGAAACGTTCGTCAAAATTCCCAGGAAGCTCTCCAGATGGCATTATTTCCATTGGTGACATTCGGAGAAACTCTTGATTAAACTCAAATGATTTGCCTTTCATTTCATTCTGCAATGGACTGTTTGGACTAAAAATTCCAGGGATGGAAACGAGTATGAGATTTAAAAAAATACGAATAATTTTTTTCTAAAGTCAATGAGGTCTTCTACGACCAGAAAGTTTGTCTTGATAGATATTTCCAGGGTCCAATGAGACATTATCGATCACGTATTCAGAATCAAATCATCTCTGAACGAGTCCTGTAGAGTGACATCACAAAGCAATAAATAATCCACAGTAGAAGAGAAAATTTGAAATTTTTCATAAAAATAGCAGCTACCTTCTTTCTCCGCAAACACATGCTGCCACATACCTATGCATGATTGCTCACATGTGATTGTGAGATACGGAGACCAATAAAACATTAAATGACCAAACTTGAAGCTACAGAAATATGGTTTTGAGGAAGGTAACAAGAACTAGGTGGACAGACAAAAAGAAAACTACTGAGCAAGTACTAAGTGAAGTCCATGAGAAAATATAGTGGGAAAATTATCCACAGTAGAAGAGACAATTTGAAATTTTTCATAAAAATAGCAGCTACCTTCTTTCTCCGCAAACACATGCTGCCACATACCTATGCATAATTGCTCACATGTGATTGTGAGACAAGGAGACCAATAAAACATTAAATGACCAAACTTGAAGCTACAGAAATATGGTTTTGAGGAAGGTAACAAGAACTAGGTGGACAGACAAAAAGAAAACTACTGAGCAAGTACTAAGTGAAGTCCATGAGAAAATATAGTGGGAAAATTAAAACGAGGAAAGAAAATGACTACAGCTTTCGTGGTCTGTGTTCGGCAATAGTAATGGCTTAGGAGATATCCGAATCAATATTTTGAAATGATCTATGTTTCCTCCCCTACGTCGGAGACCTCATCAGGGTTAATGGCATGCCATTAGCCCTGGTGGAGAGGGTGAAAACAATTCAATTATTTATGAAAAATTAAATTAAAGTGAATGTTAAATTATAAATATGTTATATTTCCACCATATTAAGCCTGTAACAAATCTCAATAGGTTTCAACCATGCCAATTAATTCTGCAAATCGATATTTTCCCCACGTTTCATCAAGTTTCTTAAGCCTGAATCACACGATCATTTTTTTTCGTCGCGAAAGTAATCACTATCGAGATCACTTTTCCCGTCACGAAAACCAATCGCTCTGGTGATCATTTTTCTGAATCACACGGTCACTCCCGCCGTCGCTTTTCGCATAATGTCCAATATCACAGCTCGTTGTCATAGGACCCTCATCACGAAATTATATAGCGTGTTTGTTTATTTATGCCGTTCCCACATTTGTCAAACGTGGCGCTGCAATCACACCATACGGTCATGCTATCTGATTGGCTGATATGGGGTTTTAGTGACGGTTTTAGCGACGGAAAAAGCGACCGGACGAATGATGGAAAATAGCGATGGGAATCCACATCGCGATCGCCATCGCGAAAAACAATTGCCGCCGACGATCATTTTGCGCAGTGCTCGCGATAGTGATCACTTTCGCGACGAAAAAAAATGATCGTGTGATTCAGGCTTTATGACCAAGTACCAGATGCAGCTCAGGCGACGATGCCATCGGCGAAATAGAAAACCTGGACGGCTAGACGTTTCAAGCTATTATCTCTATTGATAGCCCACTTGTTCTCACGTAGACTTGAGGATAGGCAACGAGAACCTAGGGTAATAATTGCTATCACATTTTTTAAATAAAAAATTGCAAAATATTCTCACCAAACAAATTCAATCGAAAAAAATGTGCAATGCCTTTTTGAAAGAATACTCACAATCATGATGACGGAGGAAAAAAAATTACTTTGTAATTATTCATATTTAATGTAAAATTAAAAAATATTCCAGTTTCCAACGGATAACCGTCTTTATGTTACCGCATATCCCTAAAATTTTTTACCTTTCATTCAATACTCCATGGCTTTGTGGAAATCCAAATAACTACTTATACGTAAATTTCGCTCGAAATACCATCAAGAAAACAACAAAAGAAACATTTAAATAATACCCTTACAGCCTCATAAAGGGTGTTGGTTGATTAGAGGACCAGTTATCACTATTATACACTACGCTCTGCTATGCGGCGATATGAATTAAAATTTTAATGGAAAACAATCGCTCATAGGTGTGTTAGCTCCAGAAATGATCTCAATGATTCATGGTTTATTTAAAAAAATGAACTCCTATACAATAGCTTGACTACCCAAACAAGATCAGCAAAATGAATTAATTATCTGAAGAACTACGGTATTAAATAAACTTTAAAAGGCGATAGGCTATGAAAAGAGAAATCAATTTACAAATTGCAAAGAAAGCCCAACTAGAAAAACCATACCCTCGATATCCAAGCGAGGGAAGTGTCTCATCCAGCGTATTTCTTGTCTGTAACTAACATCGATAGCCCGGCGAAAGATTTATTCATTTTTTATTCTTTTTTTTAACTTCTGAATTCTATTTCTTTTCTTTATCCCATGAGCCTTCAACCTTAGTAATGATAGTTTTTTATCCATCATTTTCATCAATACAAATATATGCACGATAATTACGATCATTATTGATGCAAAACAAAAACAAGTATCATCAAGTGATAATTAAAACAGATTACAACATACTACTGTTCAGACTTTTTTATAGGTTCTTCAGGTTGAAGTTACCGTGGCATGCACGAGAAAAAAACCGTAAACGATCCCGCACACCACCTGGACGGTCGGTAGTCGGCTTAAAATAAACTCGTAACTCGATCCCCCGATGTAGTAACTCGAAACGGTCGTAACATTATTTTAAATTTATGACGACCAGACGAAAGGTTGAGCGAGTTCAAGAGGCCGTCCTCCTCCGCTTGTGTTGCTCTCGGCCCCGTGACGAAAAACAAAACCGGCTCAACCCTTCCCCCCTTCCCTGAGGACGTCGCTTTAATTTCACCCGCCGAAGCTTTTCCGCCGCTTTTGAAAAAAGGTCTCCGCGTAATAAGTGCTAATGGGTTGGTAGCAGTGGAGGCGAGGCAGTGGGACGGGTGGTGTTGAGGGTGGGTTTGTTTGAAGAGTCCCCGACTCTGGGATGAGAAAGATTGATAGGCCACCGTGTGAGCCGGCGCTATATTAAACCCATTTAGCCGTCCCGACGATCCTCACCGCCACTTTTCGGGTACATTTTCGTATTCATGAGTCTCGACTCCGAATAGGGCTCCCCATTGACTATCCGTTGTGATGGGGAAAAAAACTTTTTTTTTCACGCGGACGTTTTTTTTAAAACGGAGAATAAAATACGCTTTTACCATGAAAAAGTCACTAATAGCATTTTTCTTTATTGTGTTATATTTTTTTACCTGGAAAAAGGCATATTATTTAAATATTTTGTTTACGTATTGTTCCTAATCAATGAAAACGGGTATGTTAACATTTCCGAGTACATTCAAGAGAAATGAAAACGATTGATATCACAAAAAGTCGTCATGGTGAGGAATAAGGCATCCGTAAAAATTAAATGAAAACACTTATTGTCAGTCGTACTGCTATTAGTAGTGATTAAATTAGATAAGACACGTTTAAGATGCCCCTCCTTCAATGCCATATTCATCGAAGAGCTTAACTCTCTATTTATAAATTACTGTCGGCGTCAAAATAATGTGCCGCAGTACTTTGCACATTTATAACTGGACTTCAGTCCATGCCATAATTATGTAATTAATAATTATGGCATACTCTTAAGTCCAGATATAAATTTGCAAAGTAGAGATGCACATCACTTTGACGCCGACAGTAGTAGTATTATTTTTAACTATAATTGTATTTCACTTGTTTTTCCTCTAACAAGTAAGCGATTTTTCTTTCTATACCGCAATATATTGAAGGACATAACCCAAGCATTAAAATCATGGAGCTTTGAAAAAAAATTTTCCGACACGAAACGATTCAAATTTAAACGATAAGTTAATTTCATCTTTTATCAGCTTATGGTACGGATGTTTCCGTATTGAAATAAATGTTTACACTTAACTACTTGGATACTCACGTAGATAAAAACTGGAATATATGTCATATTTACGGTCTCTGATCTTTCTTATCATTTTTATTTCTTAGGTAGGCTTGAGTTAGGGGAGAACGGTGTAATACCGTACGGCGGGGCAATACCGTGCACCATAATTTTAGATCCGCTGGAGTAATGGGAAGTACTGCTGCATATTGAAAGGAAAGCAAAACCGATAAAAAACAATCTGGGAGCTTCTGCCTTTACGCACGAGTTTGTGACGAAAGTTTTTCTGTTTTGTCAACTTTTCTTAAACTCGTAAAGGCTAACTCGAACTGCGGTAAGGCAAACATGCTATTAGCGACTAAATTCAAACTAGTGCTTTTGAATAGCCCATGTCATGGGCTATCTTTTAACACAAAAAAGTCCTATATTGATCTTATTTTAGGTTAGGGTTGAAAATGCTGCGTCATGTCGTTTTGGGGCAATCCCGCGCACCTTGCATGGGGCAATACCGTGCAAGGCGGAAGGTGTACGGTATTGCCCCGTGTTGAACGGTCATGCCCCATAGAGTATTTTAACTTTTCTGTGCAACTTAAACATTAAAATATTAATGTAAATTATGAAGGGCCTTTTAGTATTTGAGTTGCCAATCCTCTCAAGTACAGGCGAACCTCGATAATCCGAAAACACGATAGTCGGAAAACTTTAATAATCCGAACGACCTTCACCCGTCGTGTCGTCAGTTTGTCTGTACTAATTATGGATTTTCATATTTTGATGCTACAATAAATCATTTATTCGTAAATTATGAATGAATTCTCTTTTTTGCCATGAATACCGCACAGAGCGGTATTGCCCCAACTGGTGTGTGGTATGGCCCCGGCATTCGGACAATACCGTGCAGTGTAAAGGCTTTTTAAAATAGGTGTAACACTTTAAGTTAAATTTTCCATGCTTTGTATGATGCTGGGCTCGATATGGTGGAAGTTCTTAATATTATTATAATTAGACATTGCAATAATTAAACTCAGTGGAAACATTGCAATGTCTAATTTTAATAAAATAAAATTTTCCAAATATGAACCAAAGAATTGGTGAGAAATCGAATTTCCTTCATAATGTGATTGCCACTTTCGCTACAGATTTCAATTGAAAGATATAAAATAAAAGTGATTTAGTGCATTATATTACCCCTCCCTCCCCTGCACCTACCAAATTGTTATTTTTCGTTTCATACAAAGCATAAATTCATGGGAAGAATTTCAAGGAATTCCACCTCATCTTGCCGCAAGCCATGAATGTGTTTGTAGAAATTTAACGCGGGTGATTCGGGTCGGAAGAGAGCATCGAAGTGTGAGAATTGAATCGTTAGCTGCCTTGTCTCGCATCTTCTTGGGCAAGGAATTAAATCCGGCACCTCAACTGCCGAGACATGAAAATTTATCGAGGTCTCAACTTGTTTGCTCCGTGCAGGGTGAGAATAAACTTCAAAATTCAATTTTAAGGTTGGCCATAAATCTGTTAGGGAGCAGAAGGATTTGGTTCTTTCCCGGCGAATGCTGTTGATGAAATCTTCTCGGGAAATCAGCCGGGTGATGATGGCCATTGCTGCCAACGTTTCGATGGCCTTCTCTGCCATCGTCTTCAGGGCGAATGATGGACCTGGTTATTGCCGGGCTTATATACGCCGTTGGGGAGGTCAGGTCGTCCGTGATTGGTCAGTTTTTTAGAGTCCTCTCCTCCTCTCAGCTTACCCATTCTTTTTATGATTGGGTTCCACGATTTGCTAAGGTTGAAACCCGCGTCCCTATTCATTTTATTGTTTGTGATTCGTATTTCGATAGCTTCCTTTGTAAGGCGGTCCCAATATCCCTTTGCCTTGCAGAGGATTTTTGTTTCATTGAACTTGATGGTGTGATTGTTTTTAATGCAGTGGTCGGCTACGGCAGATTTTTCCGGGTATCCAAGTCTAATGCACCGCTTATGTTCTGATATCCTGGTTTCAATTGTTCTTCCTGTTAGGGAGCGTTTACGTAATGGATAAGCGTAGTAAACAAAATGCAGGTTTGGGATTTTCCTTTTTTAGAAGTCGTAAAAGCGGCAAAAGATAATTTCTACCTGACTTTAAAATTAAGGCGATCTCACAACTTACATACATTTTATACTCAAGAAACGAATTGTGGAACGACGAGAAAAGTATTTGTTAAAAATTTCGATTTTCGGCTCTCGGTGTCTTTCACTTCTTTTTCAATGGTGTCATGGCAAAATTAGCAGGACCGGAACGCACTTACTTAAAATACAACGATCCATCCAACCACAATTTTTTCAGCAAATATGGAATAGACAAACCGAAAAAAATTAGTTTAGGTTACGATTGTATACATTAAAACTTTGAGGCACCTAAATAGGGTGGTTTCCTATTATTTTTTTATTGCCTAAATCGAAAGATTATTTCTCCTGGAGTACTTATTTCACGCTTTTAGATTTTTAAATGACGATATCTATTTTTCGCGATCAAAAGAAAAGTGAAAAATTTCAAGCGCGCGAAAACGCGACGCGTAAGTAGGAATGAAGGGAAAAAGTCCGTGCGACGCATTTCTGGTTCCCCCTCCCGCCTGGTAGGTGACCTTGATCGAGGCTCTGAGCGCTGATAGGACGCAGGATGCTAACGGGTAGCTGAGTACCTTCCTGGCTGGTAGCGCATGGCTTAAAAAAGGTTTATTAATACCTTATCAAGCGAAGAAAACTTTCCGACCTTAGCCAGTTTTAATAGGTGATTATTAAGACATGTTTCCCTGAGCTCTGTGCCTCATGCATACATTGGTAGCCTCTGAGGATGCATAACTCCTATCCTCTCGTGTAGAAACTAGGTCCCTGTGACGTCACGTGGAGTGGTATCGCATGGGCGCCAATCTGGCCTTTTTCAAATGAGGATAAAATTTGACCCTTGCCATTCGTCTAAACCGGTACTTCAAAAACCAAATAATTTGTGTATTATGAATACACTAATGGTGGGTAACGAATCGCCATCAATGCCTTTTGTTTTCTTTGATGAAGGAAACTACCCTATTGATATGTGTCATTTGATTGTCTTTTCCTAACCAGTGCCGGCGAGTTCCGGAACCAATGTTGTATTCACTCTAAAAACTATGAGATTTTTCTTAATATTTCATAATTTACTGAAGGATATTACTCCTATAGCGTGATGGATTTGTGATTGATAGAATAAAAATTTTCAAGCATTAAAAATTTAAACGATAACGTATTTTAATCATTTATCGGCTTGAGGTACAGATGTTAGCATATTGAAATAAATGTTTACAGTTAACTACTTGAGTACTCACGTAGATAAAAACTGTAATATATGCTATATTTACGGTTTCCTTTGTGAGTCATATCCTTGATATTCCTGTTTAGCCAATTAAGATATGTAATATTAATTTTAATTAGTGTATTTGTGGATGGTCAATCCAGATCTCGAAAATGTGATGATGGGATACAAAATTGCACATATTTATAACTTTAAGTTTCTAAATAATTAATGGCGGTAAATAATTGTAAGTATAGGATTTTTATGTTTAATCATCAATAAATTAAAATAATAGATACTTGAAGTTTACACAATGGAGTAAATTCTCGCAGATTCCCAGCAGTTTCTGGGATCGGTCACTTTTTTATACACACCTACCAATTTTCTACCTTTCGTCTGTACTAAGCGTTTTCGTAATATGTTCTTTTCTTTTTCATAAGTATTTTCACCCAGTTTAAATAATAATCCGCACGGATCCGGTAGCTGAAGGTGAAATATATCTTAGACTATTTTTTCAATTTAGAAAATTTCTCAAATTTCTACGATTTGAGTATCCGAGTTCGCGGGTATGCAAATAGGGGTTGGTTAATCTTATGATATAGGTCTGTGATTTCTGTCGTTGCTACTTCGCAAGAGTTTTACTTTGATGATGAGTGTTTTGTTGAATAGAAATAAAAATGATGAAGGCTGCACGGAGCTATACTTTGGTTAGCCTTAGATAAAATATCAACAACATTGATTGACTATCAGGGCAACCTCAGGGATTCCGTTCACTAGTCATAAAACAAGGCTTTGAATCATAGCTAACCCAATGTCATCTCCGCATCACATGATTCGTAACTCGGCATAACTAAGCAGCATCGCAGTTTTGGCTCTAAAATGCTCCCCGATTTTCCATACATATTGTTTTTCATGGACTTCCAACCGGTTCTTATAATATCGCGTCATTTTCAAAAGTAAAGGAAATAATCAAGGGAAATGTTTGACCTTAAAATCCAATCTTGGAGACTTTTTTTTGAGCCGTCTTTTTATGAATCTTCTTCATGGCTCGAAGAAAATATGGGCTCGTGTCAGACCCCGTTGGTGAAAAAAAATAATGCAAGGAAAGTGCCGACGGTAATCATGTTCGCCAAAAGGGGGAATACGATCTAAGGACAGCAACAATGATTGATTTAATGCTCTCAAATGAACATTCATCCATAAATTATTTTGAATCATCAATTAATTCCCAACCGGTCATATATCATTCGAACGATACAGAGGAACATTTTTTCTGTCATAATCGGTATTATTTTGAATTTCGAGATACTTCCCTCAAAGATTTTAACAGATTTCTTTACATCTATTCCGAAATTTTCTACCAATCTTCTACCTATCAATTATATTGGTTTGATTAATACTTTGATACTATTTTACTCCTGCTCTAAATACCTACTTTATCACTCATTTTATAACCAAATTTACTATAATTATTTTACTTGTAAGATGGACGAATGCACTCCTTCTGATTGTCGGTTTGCTACGCTAATATATTGATAAAATATAATTTTAAACGGTCTGATTATAGCTAATCGATGAAAATTCGACGGCCATAAATGATTTAATATATTTATCACTTTCGGATTATTTGTCACGTGCAAGAAACATCAAGAGTAATCATGGCATCGGGTATAATTGTCGACGCTACACCTAAGAGCTGGCGACACCGACAACTTGTCTGCTTTATAAATTAACTAAGCACAAGTAAGCATACTCAGTTTAGTACATGGGATTTGTCAAAAATTCTCCACTAAAAAATATCAAATTTCATTCATCAGGGACCAATTCACGTAGTAAAGACCATCATTGCGGAGGTAAGCGCGCCGCTAGGATTAAAATGGGCCCTAAATCTTCCTAATTCAGACAATCCCTCGTAAGTTGAAAATAAAAACGCAAAAGTTACCGAGTAAAATCGTTTGAGGCCTGACGTGGTAGAATGCAATACATATATATATGATAAAATATAAAAAACCAATGGTAATTCCCACACTATATAAGGTGTGTGAATTAACATTTGTTGTTAATTGCAAGTGTGAAAAGTTAATTACAAGTTTATCACTGGAAATTACCATGTTTTGTTTATCTTTTATCATACGAGGTTTGCTTCCCACTTTTCATGATTCTATGACGTCAAGTTTCAGTACTTCTACTTGTTCAAGGAGATCCGCTCATTGATACAATAAATCGCTCACAGGAGTGCAAAAATAACCAGCCACGCGATGCCGAAGCGGTGACCCGCTACGCAGGAGTTCGTGACGTCATCAATTATACCAGGCATGATCGTTCGTGCACGTGTAAATGTTAAATTTGGTGAAGATCCCGATGCATATTGGACAACATCTGCAGTTTTAACGGAGTTTTTAACTTAAAAACCAAACGTACACGAATCCACATTATTCATGCTCTGGATAAAGGCAACCACCGCATCGGGTACGACTACACAAACGCATCGATAAATTGTTTACCCCGCACCACCGAATCTGCTCCATGAATTAACTCAGAACCAGGAAGCATACTCAATAGGCCGGCCCTTATTTTCCAGAATTGAGAAAAGTTATGTTTTTCTAGTCTCAAAATGATTCAAATAAGGTTTATATTCACGTTTTGAAATTTGGTTACTTTAAAATAACGGCAACCCGTGCCCCAAGGGGCCTAAATACTGAGGACCCTCAATTGAGTTTTTTTGTGGCCGAAAAAGTGCTACCCCTATATAAAACGTAAAAGTAAAGTCCTCAAGGACCGATTTTCTGTTTGTTTTGATCCATCTCCAAGCGTTTACGAGATATCGTCCGTCGTAATGAAATCCACCCCCCAGTACGCTACTCCGCACCAATACTTATCTCTCTTACATTTACTTACTTATCTCTCTTACATTTACTAAGTATATGAGTTTTTTACGCAATTTTGGGTAGGGGCGATACTCGAACGACAGTACTCGAACCCGCGACATCTTGCGTGACATGCAAGGATTTTTTCCGTTCCCTCTCCAAAAGTAAAAGACCTGTAGGACTGATTTTCTGTTTGTTTTGACCCATCTCTAAGCGTTTACGTGATATCGTCCGTCTTAATGCAATCCACCCCCCAGGGCGCTACTCCGCACCATTACTTACTTACCACCCTTACACTTGCTCAATATATGAGGTTTTTTACGCAATTTTGGGTAGGGGCGGTACTCGAGCGCGCGACATCTTGCGTGGCATGAAAGGACTTTGTCCGTTCCCTCTTCAACTAAATCCTTCGAAGGTCTCTTCCGTCCTCGCATCTACCAGTCACCAAGCACGGCGCGTGATTAACAGGCCAGGGCGACGGTCCAAACCACTGCCTCCGTCCGCGTTGATTCTCCTTTAGTGCACCGTAAATTCGAGTTAACTGCGGCCCCGAAGACTTTGCCGTCTCCATAAACAATAGTTCCTTATCCACCCTCGCATCGTGTGAATCCATTAGTCGCTCTAAAGGACTTTCCCCCTTCGCGCAAGAAAAAAATTCTCCCACTCGAGATCCCGCTCTTTCCCAGGAGGACCTGCCGATAATTCAGCTTTATGAGCCGCGGACGTCAGCAAGAAATGTGCAAGTCGTGGGTCGTGCGAGAAAGGGAGGGAAAAGGTTTGAAGGACGTACGATCGGACGAAAAGGCCGAGGGAAAAAACAAAGACGCAACGGTGAGGTAGAAGGGGAAAAGACCCGTTTCTTCTTCAGTCGATTTTTTTCCTCAAGAGGCTCTGCACAGCCTGATCGGAAAATCGCCAGGCAACCGCTAAGGTTATCGATTCATGCAAGAGCGCGGCAAAGATAATGTTGAACCTCGAGGGCTAAGCGAAGCAAAAGTTGCCTCCTCACCGGAGCGTATGGGGCGGAAACTTGGACGCTGAGGAAGGTGGACGAGAAAGGACAGGAGGCGAACGAAACGTGGGTATGGAGGAGAATGGATCCAATCAACATGCATTGAAATATGCAACCGCATGCTAACCGCAAATCCACAGACTTTTTTTGCTGTTTCCAACATGCACTACGCTATAATGGTACACACATTGATATACTTTACAAGCTGATGTACCTTTGGACTAAAATCCGTACAAATGACAACATTTATTTTTACTATCCATTAAAAGGCGCGCCGGGATCAAAACTAGCCATGGTTTTTGAAGTTGTAGGTAAGGTTAAAGTATGGAAAAGGTGAATGAAATCAACATTTTAAGGAAACTGTAACAGCTCTTTATTAGTTTTTAAAAATTTTTCTTGAAAAAATATTATTTTCCTCAAACACATTTGCGATTTTTGCTGCTGCCCCCTCCTGCCCCTCGCTGGGCACGCCCATGTATCCACTTCTCAGTCAGTAAACTAGATTTACGATTATGAGTGATTGATTTCATCGATAACAGGTTTGTTATTCTATGGAGGAGTTGAATTGGACGGAGATAAAGAGGAAAGACAAAATGTACGGACATGATGAGGGAGGAAAAGGAACTTGTAGATGAGGTACGGAGAAGACAGATGGTTCGTATGGAGGAAGTACTGAGCGAAGAGAGGTTGTACTATATAGGACCATAATAATAAACGGAATGGACCAATCAGTATAAAAGACGAAAAAGGGGATTTAATAAGAAGGGGCTCAGGATGGTGCGGTATCTTGACATTTTGACCTGCTATCCCAAGGCCCGTGTTAGAGGGAAGAATTTTAGGCAAGCAGGTGAGGGAGGAGATTATTATTTTTTAGATGGATTAGAATAGGGTAAGTAGGCCCCATTGAGCATTGAAGGCATTAATGAGTAACATTTTTATGACCCTGAGGTGTGCATATGAGAATCCCATTGTATGCTGCATGTTGGTGACAGGCACACACCCTAGAGGTGGTTCTCAGGGCCAGAGGCGCAGGGAGGGGGGTTTTGGGGAATAAAACCCCCCCAGAGCTCAGAAATTTTAAAAAGTTTAATCCATTTTACTTATTTGGATCAGTATTACTTATAGAATAGTGTTAGGATTAATCAAATATCCCTCAGAGAGCCGTAAAATTCGCTATTTTGAACCTTTATTTTAAAACATTTTCTGGAGTAGGGCCCCCGCAACTCCTACTTACCCTGGTGGGTATGCAATACCCCCATAACCTTAAGTATTAGTTGCACCTAAACACCCCCCCCCCCTAGCCTTAATTCTCAGCTGCGCCCCTGCTTAGGGTATTATGTAGATGAAGGGGGATCTATGACTTGGGAGGGGGCCGGGATGATCATCGGCGAATTGCTCCATGTAACCCTGCCTTAAGCGACAGAATACCAAAATAATAAACGGAATGGACCAATCAGTATAGGAAGCAAAAAGGGGGTTTGATAAGATGGGGTCGGGTTGGTGCGGAATTTTGGCATGCTGACTTGCTATCCTAAGGCCCGGAATTTAATCGCGATTGGGGGGGTGGAGTTTTATCGGATGCAACTTGTGCCCTTTTCACGAACTGTGTGGAGGGTACTTCAAACAAAACACTCGGATAAGACATTTAGCGAATGGTCCCCTAAAGGAGTTTCTTTAAGAGGCCACTGGCGCCAACCATGATCTTCCGGGCCACCTTCCATCTTTTTTCATTGTTATGTTGGCTGACTGTTCTCTCCTCCATGAACTGCTCTGGAAGACCTTTATTAGATGACCATTAATAAGAGGAGACAAGAGAGTGCTGATAAAGAGTTACGGATTTCAAGTCATTTCCAGTTTGGCTGGCTCGATTGACCACAAAATCACTGGATATCCTATTACAAATCAATAATTTAACCTCAGCTCAACCTCAAATTCAGGTCGACATCCAATCAACATACATTGAAATATGCAACCGCATGCGAACCGCAAATCCACAGACTTTTTTTACTATTCGAAACATGTAAATAGCTATAATGATGTATACATACATATACTTTATAAGCTGTTTTGTAATGCAACAAATTTTCAATGAACATATGTGTTACAGGACCAGAGGATCCAAAACAAAACTGTGTAAAGGCCGCTTTACACGGTGAATCGTCAGTAAACGGTTACAAGTGAAAGATCTTTCGAAATATCATTCGAATGACCATCATAGAGGCAAAAAAATGACAACATTTCTTTTTACTATCCACTTTTAAGTCGGTAAACTGTGTTTACGATTGTAAGTCATTTATTCCATGCATAAGAGCATTGTTCATTAGTCTACAATTGCAAGTAAATGAGTAGGTAAAAAATTTAAAAAGGAAACACAAATTAATTTATTCACAATCAAATTTAAAAAATAACACAACTAAATTCACTACGACATCAACACCTCTTGAGTTGCCAATAGCAACTATAATTTTGCCTTAGGCATCAAACCTCGAAAAGGATAGAGTGCAGCATTGTTTTTCGGCTCATACCTACAGGTGCGGTGGAGTCATCCTAAACATCTCGTCTCCGCTTAAAATATCCGTCATTCACTTTTTTCAAGTTCTCTCCAAAATTTTCGTCACGGCTTTCACTCTTCGGAGTAAACCGACTCGAGTACACTTCCTTTTGTCTCTTTTTCTCCGCGCTGTCTCCTCTATCGCCTCTTCAACCCTTCCCACCGACCCGAAGGGCGAAGGCTTTTTTTTTCTCTCTCGTCCTTAAAGGGGTTGGTCCCCTCCGACATGGAGACAGATTCGGTCCGCTCTTCGAGGCATTAACGTCGCTCGGGGCTCTTAAAGGAATTGATGTCGTGGGATGTCCGAACAGGATCCGATTCATCTCGAGTGCTCAGAAGAGAGCACTCAGAGTAAGCGGTCATGCACTCTCCCCTTTCCCCTTGTCTCAATACCCCCCCCAGACAGATGAGACGCGGAATTGTGAAACCTTCCCCCCACTGTGGACTCTGTCGTTCACAGCAGCAAGATGCTTCCGATGCCTTATTTCTCCCCCTTCTTCGCTAGAACACATAATACCTATGAGAGGACGTAAGATGCCAAGGGATACAATTGCAATTTTTATACTTTTGGGGATAAGTGCTGATAATGGTTGGTGGGGAACATAATATTGTTGTGGCAACATAGGCGGATCTAGGGGGGGGGGGCACGTGTCCCCCCAGACCCTTAAAAAATATGTAAGATTTTTTCTACTGTCCCATTATCATTGCGTTCGTTTTGTATTACGAGGTATCCTTGTGCCCCCCATAACAAAATCCTGGATACGACCTTGCTTGTGCCCCCCCAGAAAGAAATCCTGGATCCGCCCCTGTGTGGCAAAGAGATGTTAGTGAATCACTGATAGGTATATATGTTTGTAGATTCACTTGTATAAAAATATACAATTAAATCCAATTGAATTGGATTTTAAAAATGATAATTATTATGATAATAGAATGCAATTCATTGCAAGTTCAACAAAACAAATTTGTAACTGCAACTCTAAGCATAGTTGCTGTTCAGATTTAAGTTTCTTATTCAACACAAACAACATATGATACTGACAATGATTATCGCCATTTTCATTTGCTTTTGTCAACTGGCTGGTTGGGGTGAGTTTTAACTTACCAGTACAGCCCGAAAGTTCGCGGAGACTATGAGACTCCTTGTATCCCTTTGCCATCACAATATTATGTATCCCACCAACCATCAACTGCAATTATCTCCAAAATTATAAAAATTGGCTTCTGGGATCCTCATACGCGTAACTATCTACTGTACCATTACGCGTGAATTTTTAATGGTCTCGTCCGCCAAATTGTTTTTTTTATCTATACTCTAATACAGTTTCTGATTCCGGTGCACACATGTGACGTTGTTTCGCACCTGATGTACAAATGAAACTCTACGTACCTTTGAATGATGTAATCTGTAATTGTCTGTATTAAAAACAAATGATCCTAATCGTTATCAAAACGACGCGACGGTACAGTTTCAACTCCATACCCGATCGGAAATCCGAGAGCGCTATGTTCTGCCAGACGTAAGGTTACCTAATTGAATAAGGCCTCTGATGACGATTGTCTAACAAAGGACCCTGAGTCGGTTCAGTAAAAATAGTTTTGAAGGATCAGGCAAAGTTTTACCTTACGACAGAGGCAGGGAATATATAAGGGAAGATGCATTAATTCCTAATCCATCTTAAGTAGCTTTGCGGAGAAAGAAAGTATGGGTCAAATTATTAAAAATTTCTGAATATTACATTTTTATAAGATACTGGATCGATGGATATAAAATGCTTAAGTTTGTCAAGCTATGGGGATTGTGTTATAAGATCCTTGGCAAAATCATATCAATGTCACAATTTAAATATCATTTTTGCAAAAAAATGAGGCGATGACCTGTAATAAGAGGTACGGGAAAAGAGAACTTAGGCGCTTGCTCATTCTATTTGTTTTGTAAGTAGCTAGTAAATGATACATGATCAACGCCAGTGGGAAATATAGTTGTTTTCAACCAAATTATTGTACAATATGGATGCCATAAGCCATTTATTTCATTTATCTGAGGATTTAATATGTGTCGGCGTAATGTTTTATGCAAGATAATTAGATGAAAAATTTGCATTCAGTAAGTACTTCTTGGATTAAGTGATCCTAACAAAACCTTAAAAAATATAAGGCGTCATAGAATTGAATTGTATGCTTGAAATCATCGCTTCTGAACGCTAAGGCGGGAGAATTAATTGGTTTTCCAAAGAGAAAGACAAAACTACATCAGTCATTGTAACTATAACAGATCTTTTATTGGTTGATGTATCATTTTATCTGATCATCCAAAGATATCTGCCTAGATAGCGCAGACAAATCAATTCATTACGGTCTCCGCATAAACTCGGATATCCTGAGACAGGCAGCGGGCCCACTCCTGTTTCTGCTCCGTGATCATGGAAATTTATGCAAATCAACGTCCTCTGGCATTACAACTTCCGTTGGAAATGGGGAGTTCGAGTAAATGAATATTCTAGTATCACGGACACTCCCATACAAGACGTTTGGAAATACAGTTTTTGTTTTTGTTGGTGTGAACTGCTACTCTGCGAACCAAATAATAAAATTAAAATGGAAATGACCATGGAGTGAGTAATGAAATCGTCATTCAGACGATGGCTTCCGCGGAATGGTGTCAAAGTACGCTTGCTTTCGGTCATGCTTCCACGTTTGTCAGATAGCCGACAACATTTTCTCAAGATCATGGAGAGTGAAGGACACTGATTACCCGACACTGACACCAGAGGTGTTGGATATTGCCAAGGCACTGTTAAAAGCAGAGGCGGATACAGATGGGGGGCGCCCCCCCCCCCCCTTGCGGGGCCGCCCGGATTGGCAAGCATAGCAGAACCACAATTATGACTTTTTTATCATAAGACGACATGTCTTGCATATGTGTATTATCGCTTTAATTAAAATTTTCTTAAACTCTGTACGTGACTTGATTATTTTTTATTACGATAAAAGTAAAGATAACTCAAGATATCTTTTACGCCCACCTTGAGTTTTTTTCTGGATCCGCTACTGGTTTAAAGTCAATAGAGAGGATGCCTACATATATGCAACTTATTGAGATTGAGTCTCCAAAAATTTTAACCTACCAAATTGATCTTTGATCGAAAGATCCGACTATTTAAGGCGCAAATTGTATCAACGAGCTCTTCGACCTAAAGGTGCAAATTGGAAAAATTGCGATACTACTATCGGTTATCTGATAAACGGGCTTGCATGCCCGGTAGCTATTATTAAAGTATTCTACCGATAATGGTAGGTTTTCATGGAGCACTACTGACGCAGCACTATTTAGGCAGCCTACTTTTCCTTCGTATTCTTCCTCCTTCAATTCAATATAAGGCCTACTCCCTTTCAATCTATCTAAAAATCCTATTCACTTCCTTGCTCTCCCTCGTTTACCTAACATTTTACCCTCTAACACTTTTTTCAACATTCCTCCCCGCTAAGTACTCCCTCCATCCATACCTTCTGTCTCCTTTGTATCTAATATAGAAAATTATAATATAACTACACTAAAAAATCATTATAAAAATAATCTCTTATATCGCGTGAATTCAATTCATTTCAAAATCACGGTACGCTGTTAAGGCCGTTTTACACGGTAAACGGAATTGCGCAGTCTGACGTACGTGTGAAGGCGCAATCAAAATTGCGTCGTGTAAAGCGGTGAATTGCTAGAACACATGCGAGAATGCGTGGATGCGAGACGGCAAAATAGCCCCTGTTCTAATTTCGTTCATGCATTCGCGCAATTCCACGCCATTTTAGAAATTAATGCAGCTCTAACCTGCGCAATTCCGTGTACCGTGTAAAACGGCCTTTACGTCGCATGAAAGTCGTCTTCTAGGATTCGCTCTCTCTCGATCAGCGGGCTGCAATTCGCCCTATTAATGGCTTGATATAATCATTAGTTGTAGCGCACGAGTGTTTGCTTATTACATTCTGCTAAAAAAATGAAGAGGGCGCATGTTGGAAACCATTCGCCTCTGAGTCTTCAATTGAGAATTCTTATGGCAAACGAAGATTTTCTTCATTCTTGCTATGATCATCATATGATGTTACCAAACCGCGTGTGCATATTACTACCCTTTTAGGAAATGGGAGCATTTTCGCCTTGTTTACTATATTACCATGCTCGTGGTATTGAAGTCTCACGCCCGATAATCTAGTATTTGTACACGAGGCAATAAATTTCGCGTAGCACGCTTTTCTCAATCTCGGGCGTGCAATCATTTTAGAGTTGAGGCTTGACCTTTTTCGACTCCTATGAGTCCTGCGTTTCAGAAAGCTCATATTCAATCCACGGTTTTACACGATGCATTTTGAAATGCAAGTTCGTACGTACTACATCAGGCTGCATAGTTGCTTGAATCTTGTAAATTGGCCTTTTTTTGTAACAAGCCAACCCCATGGTGGAGGAAATAAATTATGCGTAAAAAAATACGAGAATAAGAAACTCATTCAAAGAGTTGGAGGAAAAGAAATACCTCGCTTTCAGAAAATTGCAATTCCATTGGGATCCGAAATGGATTTTGCTCGTGGAACTGGATTCTCCAACGCGAGAGAGACGGATAGATAGATAGGGAAGGACAAAAGGTTCTCACGTTAAGATGGATAGCACTCCATCTCCTCTTCTTAGCATCGCTTTGAGGTCCCTCACCTCATTCATTTTGCATGCAGTTCACCACCGAGTGCTACGGAGCTTTTTCCCAGCCACCTTCGTCTCCTTAAGTGCCGCCGCGGAAGACCATTTCTTTCTTTGAGACGGCAGCGTCGAAAGACGCATTTTTTACGATTAAAATCCCAGCCTAGCTCCGTTGTCTCCACCGCTGGAGCTTAGATGACTGTATCAAATGACCTACCAGTAATTGCATCTAAATATTCGAGGGTATGGTGTAAACGAAAGCCTTAAGATATGAAAGACACATCATCTGAAAAATCAGCGGCGTACATATACGTAATAATCCGTAAGTGAACGCAGAGTGTGAATAATCCACAGAGGACAAATAAATTTCCATGCATGGGACTTTAAACTCCTGTTCCACCGGAAGTATATTTGTATTTCGTCAAGGAAAATAAAGATTTACAAAATAAATGCAGAATATTGGAAAATTTATATTATTTAAAGGCCTGAGGACTCAAATTGAAGTTTTTTCATAACCCAAATTAGAGCTTATCTGTAAATTCCTCGATCAATTAACACAAACGCATGATTATTCGTATTGATTTACTACTTGGTGATTTCGCTGCAACTGTTTTTATATTTCTCCAACCCTGCTTTAGTATCACTCGCTAACTCGAGGGTATTTATCCAAAGAAAATCAATGGGAATATAAGTGCTAGCTAAATTTTAGCGTTAGTTTTCCGTTAGTAGTTATTCCACAGGGGAAAAATAAACTTCAAAGGACGGAATTTAAAACTCATCCAAGGTATAAGATACATGTTACAAGATACGTGTTCATAACCCTCTAAGGTTAAAGGTTTTCTATTGAGGAAGTTTCGCGTTTTAAGTAGCTCTTCACTCACTTATGTTAGTGTTTCAGCCTAATGGTTCGTTTTATTTGAGTGAGAGTAAGATACATCGCAGGCTCACCCTTTACTAAATCGCGGACAAAATTTTCAATCACTCTTTCCAGTTCAGAAATCGGTTCATTTCCCAACACCTGCCTAAAAAAATTATCATCTTTTTAGAGATCGAAATTCGTGATGATCTTAGGTCATTGGATTTTTGGTGTTTATGGTTGGGTGAATGAATACATCTCTTCTGTAAACTCCCAGCGACTGTTCATTTCGAACCCAAGGTTGTCGATTGCTTTATTGAGATTCAAAACCGAGTATCACCTCGCGTTTAAAGAGCTTCGTTTGAAACAAAAAGTCAAACAATGGCAGAAATACTGAGTACTATGATCGGATATAAAACTCAAACATTCTTCTCCAAAATTATGTTTCGGAAAAATCTCAGATCATTCGTAACCTTAAGTTAGCTTGATTCGGTGAGGTTAGATCTCATCTCTGGCTGTAAATTTGATATCCTCATGGTAGATGAATCATCATGCCTTGGGTATCTGAGATTTTTTTTAGAAGTTCTGAAATGCAGGAAAATACGCCTCGTTAATTTTAGGATTCATATGTCTAAAGTCAAAGAAACTCACTTCACTGACCTGACTAACCTTAACTGGGCATAACGACGGAGTTGAAAACTAAAAAAAGCGTCCGTTGGTTCAAGAAAAATAAAAATTTCGACACTCGACTCACGATGGTTTTAGTTGACAAGTTGAATTAAGCTCAAATTTCCGGCGCTTACTCGCTGCCTGAAAACCAATAGGGAGTAGGTATACTGGAGGAAAAACTATGAATTAAGAGAAAAATCTTTAATAAAGGAGCTTACAATTTTCAAAGTTGTCTAGAACATCGGTATTATTTCATTCTGTAAGGTAACATTGTCTTTTTTCGGAGCTGATAGAAACTAATTAATATTGTAGCTAAGTATAAAAAATTATACCTTAAGCTTTTGTACCCCTCTCAAGTCAGACAGGATTTCTCTGTCTTCTCTTTTCGCCATGGATTTTAGCAGTGGTAGAAGCAGTCTCACTTTGACATAAAATTAAGTCTTGTCAGCCAAGCGACACAAAGTAACCATTTGCCTCAGTTTGAGCTAAAAGCTTTATAATGGAAAACATTCCGCCCAAAGAGATTTCTATTATTTCCAGCTGAAATTACAGCTCTCCCAAAATGATTAAAAAATATTAATCCAGCCATAGGAAAAAATCAACGCCAACTCGTTTGATTACACATATTTTTCCTCTTCAAAAATAAGAATATTTTCACTGTTAGCTCTACATTTTCAAGCAACTGGCGAAAGATTTGGAGAACGTGGCAGTGAGTTAAAACAACTGTTTCCAGTAACGAATACTCTTACGCATTTTTAAAAGCCTAACGGCTACTTCAGTAAATTTTCTTGAAATTGCAATCTACTAATTGTTCTATAAAGGAAACATTCCTTTCTCTACTTCCAATCCACTTCGTAAATCATCATCACTGGTCAACAATCCTAGGATTGGTTTGACGCAGCTCTCCACTCAGTTCTCCCATCAGATAATCTTTTCACACCTACGTATTTCTTCTCTTTCACATCTCTCTTCACTTGTTCCATATATTTTGTTCGGGGTCTTCCTTTTCCATTCTTGCCTACCACTTGTCCTTCGACGATTGTCTTCATCAGGCCATCATGTCTCAGGATGTGGCCTATAAGGTTGTTCCGTCTTCTTATTATGGTTTTCATGAGGCTTCTCTTCTCTCCTGCCCTTCTTAGGACTTCCTCGTTACTAACTCGGTCGATCCATTTGATTTTCATCATTCTTCTGTAGCACCACATTTCAAAGGCCTCTATCCTTGCTTTCTCCGCTGCGGTCATTGTCCATGCCTCACTTCCGTATAGGAGCATACTCCAGATGTAGGTTCTTATAAATTGTTTCTTTACTTCCATATTTAAGTTTCCCGCTGTAAGCAGGTCTCTCTTTTGGTGGAATGCTCTCTTCGCCTGGGCTATTCTGCTGATAATTTCTTTCTTGCTTCTCCCGTCACTAGTTATCTTGCTTACCAAATAATAGAATTACTTCGTAAATACATGCTCAAATTCGGTAAATGTTCTTTTTTTTCCTTAAACTTTTTTTTTTAAGTGTACGAAATCTATCAGTAGAGAAGTGATCCCACCGATTCAACGATAAAAATATGAGTTTTATTATGCATTAAAAGTCTACATGTAAGTTAATATTGTCATTTTGGGGAGTAATAGTGACAAATTAACATTAATGCTGTATAAATTATCAGGCCTTAAGCGTGTAGATCCCTCACATGTCAGACAGGCTTTTTTAGCTTCTATTTGCGCCATATATGTTAGTAGTGGTTACTTTGAAATTGCATTAAGTCTGGTCACTTAAGCTTGATGGGTTGAAATTTCAGCTAATAGAAAAACACAATCCATTCTTCTAAACTCAATAAATATTTAATATGTTGGCAGGGGCGGTATAAGCAGTAAGCTAAGCACGCGGCCGCATAGGGCGCCGAGCAAAACTATGTTGGGAAAAACTAAGAGCTAATTAATTTTTAACCGCTAAAAGTTTTTTTTCAATTATTGGCCACGAATTTTGAGTGAAAATGTTAAAGGAGAACCAAGGGTGGGTCCAGAATTTTTTTTGGGGGGGATCATGGTATGACAGGCAAACGGTCTTTTCATATTTGACATTAAAAACAGCATACAACAATCACTGTACTTTTAAATTTAATATAAAAGTTATTAATATGTATATATTAACAACTTTTATATTACAATAGGAAATATATTTATATTAGTATTAAAAATCGCGTCTGCCTTTTGAGCGTCTGGGGGGCGGGGGCACGTGCCCCCGTTCCGTCCTTGAGGAGAACCATACCTCAGTTCGGTTTCTTTTATTAGTTTACCGTCCATGTCCTCTAATATTCATTGATACCATTTATAACAGATACTTTGTGTTTAGTGCAGGCAAGAAATTCAAAGATGCAAACGCAAGGAGTTCTGTTCGAAGAAACCTCAACGTGGTCGGACGTTAGGGAATTTCGTAATGAAATATTTTAAAACGCTATTCATCACCAAAAATGGAATCGGATCTGCAAGTAGAACTCCGTCGTGCATTCGTGAATCCCTTCCACCTGCATTCCATCGCATGGTAGACTAGAAGCTCCCATGACACCGTGAGTCACGAGGAAAAGTCACTAACTTAATATTCAGTTCTCCAGGAAAGGATAGGTGTGTTCCCTGGAAATGGCAAACATGCATTCCGTGGCGCAAGTACCTCTTGCAACTGCGTGTGCACATAACTTCTAAAGGTGAATGCACCGCAAGAGTTCATTCCAATCGTTGTCTAGGCACTTATGGCTTCATCCGATCGGGAAATCGGCATCGGCATCGTGAATTCTTAAAAATTTCTTACAGAATTATGACTGAATATTTGAGCTATATTTCTATGTAGATAGCATTCAAAAACTTGCAGAAAATCTATAATTGTGCGATAATAGTTTTACTCTAGATGTCACTTTGAAGACAAAATTGTTGCGAGCTATGCCACTATTTCAGATTAATGATAATGTAAATCGTGGGACATCATGTTACTGCTACCAACATAAGACATTAGCGAATTCCCGATTGAAGTCAAAACATATGAGTGAAATGATAACGAGATCAAATTTAAATTTCTAGTAGAAATCTAACATTTTCCTAAATGGCTGGCAAAAATAATACTTGAGCAATATGACGTTGAATATAAGTGCGCCGAACTTCGAACCACTGATCAACAGATGAAGAATAATTTCCTGAAACCAGCCAACTAATTTTGATAGGCTATGGAATATTGAAAAATATGGAGAATTTTTAAAAATATACTATTGTTGTGAGCACTACTATTCAAAGCATGGAAATCGTAACTTGTAAACGAAAAGAATATGCCTTAGTAAAAACTGTCTCTGGAATGATCTAAAAAGCACACTTTTAAAAAGCTAATTATGCACGATGAAAAGAATATTAAACACGGAATAGATCGTCAAATTATTACCGCTTTCGTACAGTGTTACTCAAAATGATTAATGAATAAATGAGAGAAATTTATTATTTTTATAGCCATAAAATAATAACGGTTACATGTTAATATGGTATATGTAGAATAAATCTTAAACACACCGCCGTTGGGCGACGTCAAAATACATCGATCCACAGCTAAACTCACCCCGTAGTATATAACTACGAGAAGTACCACAATGATTTGAGATAAAAGGTTTGACCTAAAGGCTAATATTAATCTGCGTTTCAAAAATAAGACGCATAAGGTAGCCGTGTACATTTGCGGTCTCTGCTAGTAGAATATTACTTTAAGTAATAATTTAAAAGTACTTTAATTTCCTTTCTAGTAGAAATATAACATTTTCCGCGATGCGTCAACGTAATATTCTACATGACTACCTACTTTCTTTTCATAAGCATTACAAAATGAAAAATTAGTTTCAACCTTAGGGAATTAATGTCTTAATATCTATTTATTAAAGCTTCATAAAAATGTAAAGTCTCTCTAATCCGAATACGAGACTACTTTAGAATTGATTGAAACTTTGTCAGATTTTATTTTTGCTACTCAAGCTTACAAACCTTTAGGAAAGTATTTGGAATTCAAAATAAAAATTGGACCGCATGAATTTTAAAAAATTATAATTAACATCATTCGTTAAGATATAAGAATAAAATGTATCTATCCTTCATATTGCTCCAAGAGTGTACCTCGCAATTGCATATCATGTGTTTTCATTCCACAACATTGACATTCTAGCACCAAAATACTAGATATATCAGAACCAATAATGCACGAAATTCTAAATATAATTGAGTAAGATCTTTTTTGCAATATACTACACCAAAGTTCCTTATAGGGTGATTTTGTAAAGGACATCGCTCGTTGTTCTAAAGTTCTCTTTTAAAATTTAACATGAAGTGAACACTCCGAGGCGAATCTGAGTTGACAGGTGCATTGAGGTGTTGGGGCGTAAGGGGTATTACTTTGCATCCAAATTGATTTTTCTCATACCACCCCCATCTCTACCCTTTAAGTTCCATACAGGATATATTTTTACCATAAAAATTTTTTAAAAGAAATTTAAAAAATTTAGGTGTTATGCTGCGAGCGAAACAGTTCCTAAAAAGATTATTCCATAGGGAAAAATTGATAGCTGGTTTAGAATGCTTTCAGCGTACCCATTAAAGCTGTCATCGGTGATGGGATTGGAACTTTCGATATTTGCCTCATTTTACAACGAAATGGTTTTAAACCACTCTTTGACATCGTTGATCGAGAGTAACTACGGACACAAGGAAATTGATGAAAAATGTAGATAAAAATTATATCACATAAGCCCTCCTCAACAACCGACGTTTATCGACATTAAATATTTCATTTTTTCCTTTAGAAACGAAGAAATTCAATGTGATGGCTTTGATCTCCGATTCTGGAAACAATCTTATAAATGCTATATTTTGCTACGGTTTTCTCCTAAGAATTATAATCAATGATAGAAAGAATGAAATTAAAGAACAAATTGAAATTTATCGATTGACTGCTACATTTTTAGTGAATAAAAGCATTCTTGAGGGATGAATTGTAAATTATAAATGAAACAATTCGTCGCCTGAAATCAGTTTATTCACTGCTGCAAGCCACAATTATCCACATTCTCTAGCGCAAAGGCAATATTATAACGTGATTTGCCGCATCGTTAATCAACCCATGAAAATTCATTTAGTGCCATTGGATAATATTTTTGTAAATGACAAACATTTTTTTAAACAATGTATGAAAATTACTATTTTTTTAAATTCCACATTCACAATATTTGTGAAAATACCTGACGTTGCACAAAATTAATATTCAATACTCGGTATATCCACATATAATATGAATGCGACATCAGAGATAAGTTGATAGATAGAGAGAGTTGATAGAATCAGCGATACCTTAATTTGAAAATCTTTGCATCTTAATGAGTGAAGGGAAGTAATATTATATCGATTGCCAAAATTACCAATGGCCTACCACTCCATGGCCTGATAGTTGAAAGATTTTCTTAGTTGCCATTATCATTCACGAATTTTCTTTATCATTTGCATAGTACTAACATGGATAGGAATACAATGCATTAGTCCAAGATGATCAGATTTCACTACATTAGCTACAAAAAATTTCAATTCCAATTGTGTTTTTACGAGACTGCTTCTACCCGGGCTTTTTTCATGCATAAAAAATCCTCTCAGGCTTTCGGAAATCTCCCAAATTTCTAGAGCAGAAGGAAGTTGGGCGAGGGGGGTTGGTTGAGGGGAAGGAGAAAGGTGGCCCAAAAAAGTGGAATACATAATGAAATTGACACAACGGGTCTCTCTAGAGGGGGTATTTTCCGGAAACTAGGAATCCACAGACGCTCTTGATACCCGAAGCATTCCAAACTTTTCGGAGATTTCGCTCGGCCAACTTTTATTTACGCAAACTTTTTCTGGGTTTCCCAAGTTTCGAGAATAGCTCGGACTGCGCGATCCTAAGAGTCGTAAAAAAACGTCTTCGAGTTAAGAAAAAGGAAGACGAAAATGAGTCCTACCGAAGGAAACGTGACGAGTGTATCGAACAGTTCTGACGGTTGTACAGAGAAAAGGGATGGCCCCGATATGGCTCGATATCAAACAAGGATGTCGAGGTATTTAAAACGACCCATTGTATATTAGCGATTTTGAACCAATATATTCCATTCATTCCTCGATATATTGAACTTTAACAAATCCTTATATCAAAGAATCCTGAGATACGGTAGCAAGATGAGAGGTAAGGGCGAGCTATAAAGTTACAAAAAAAAAGGAAAAAAATATTACCAGCCTAAAAGCTAATTTCCCTAATCAGAGATAGTATTTAAAATGAGAACTGACTGATAATAAGGTTTAAACGCATTAGTGGCCAACTGAGATTCAGTTGCACGCAAATATTTCTTACCAATGGGTATTTCAAGTTTGATTCGGTAGGTCATATATAAGATAATCTTTTTCTTTCAATGATTTGCTGATGAATCTATGCCAAAAAATAGCAAATACTCATTTGATTCTGCACCAATGGAAAACAATCGCATTATGTTGCCCTAATAACTCACACAGATTTCCACAACAGCTCATATTTTTTTCTAAGCCTGAGTGAAAAATAGTTGGCCATTTCACATTAAGCATCAAAGATGGTATTTGCATGAGCATTCAACCGCATCACACACAAATGTCAATGGAATATTGATCAAGTGGCAATCCTATCCGTAAATATTGAGGGCGAGTTCTGCGCTAAATCTGCTCTGCGTCGAATACGGGCGGGTCATCGAAAGGCAATAAATTGCATTTATTACGGATGGTGGTAAATCCATAACTTTGATGCATGAAAATGGGATTTCGAAATTGACGCATATGGCTTGGTCGCATCATTTCAGAGGTGGGAGGGAGAGCTGTTTATCGATTCTCATCTTCCCCTTTCCTATCCTCCGACGCCACTTGCTGCCCCGTTCAACCTTCTCCGGTACCAAGAGAGCAGCGGCTCTACTATCACAATATGTACACATGAGCTTGAAAACGTATAACAAAATATAATAACACAAATATAAAAATAAATTTTTATAAAAAACAACGTTTTCCTTTCCAATTATATTGTATTATGTTGTTATGACTATCATTCTCGTTCCTTTAAAACTAGCAGTTCCCCACCGGTGTTTTGCGTAACCCTAGGGTACGCGACGAACCCTTCGGGGGTACGCCGAAAATCAAAGGTAATAGCTGGCACTCGAACACGGACTATACCGATGCCACGTGGAGTGCTGTACCAGTTGCGCTACCGGGAAACCACGAATATTACAAAAGAGGATCCTCAAATCGGCCTCTAAATGTGTTGTCAACTACTGCACATTTAAATGGGTCTACAAAAGTCGCACTCGCGTCGCTAACGGACAAATCGATCTGAGTTTCACGGGGAAATAAGGCATAATTAGGGGTATTAACCGAACTTTATATGTACAGTGATTGTGATACATCAAATATATGTTCTCCGTGTCGTTTCTCAATTTCAATCATTCAAGCAATCTGAGCCTTGCGAGTTATATCATTCCAATCCATGGAAAAATTCCAAAAGGTAAACCCTTCAGCTTATATTTATTTCCTTGCTCACTCATGCTCTTACGTGAATGGAATGAATGATAAAAAAAGGAAAATGGAAAATGAGAATCAAAAAGCGCAATTTTTCATGATAAAAATAAACAGCTGTAAAATATTAGTTCCAATCTGGCTCAAAGAAAAAAATACAATGTTTTGACGCCACGGAGAGGCGGAAGTTTTGGAGCAAGGAACCGCAATCACCGCAGGAAACAATGAGTGGAGACCTATTTGATGCCATAATTCGTTTTCATGGCAATTGATAATGGCAACAAAAGAGATTTGCAAGTAATAATAAAATGCACTGCGCACCACCGCGTATAATATTTAATCAATACCTACAGCGGGAAATTCGGCGTCAAGGCAATCAAGCTAACAAGCAAAAAATCCCTGATTAACGTTATCTTCCGGGAATCTCAGAAGCGAGAATTTTCAATCCAGTGTTTAAACAAGCAAAACTAAGTTGAGGGGCCATTTACATTTTTCACTAACTCCACTGTTGCAATTGCCTACTTGTGCCAAAGACTCAAGCCAATTATATTGGTACAAAAACCCACAACACAGCACACTTTATATGGAGGAAAGGACCCCCGGATTCTCGTGGTAGTTGGTGGAGAAATAGTTGAAATGCTTTCTGCTAGTCCGCCACAGGCCCCATCATGAGCCCCACCCGAAGGCCCACAATCACCCCAGACCGCCCCTGGTTGGTGTTGACTTATTGTGGCATGAACTCACTGCAGTATATTTTCTTTCTCTACTCGTGTCATATTGGACCAGCCTGTTCACTCAAAAAAAACCAATAGTCCGTTGATTTTCCCTAAAAGTGTTAGGAAAAGTGGATCACTGTTCTCAATTCATATTTTTTCTACCAAAAAAACGAGAGAATAGGGGAGATAATTTTTTGATGGAGAGAAATTGAAATTCGTTTTCCCCGGGAATAATAAGTTTCTTAAACAAATTGCGGTCGAACTCAACTCAGAAAATCAATTCACTCACACTGCGTGGCTAAGTTATTTTCTTTAATTCAGAGGTAAATGGCTCGTGACCTAACACCCACCACACGCCTATTCAGGCGGGTATATAGATAGTATATTGACTGTAGACTGATAAATCGGTGCATTCAATCTCGCAAAATAAGTTGCCGAGACGTTGAAATTTATTCAGGTAAGTAAAGGTTTCACTGCAAGGGATTTCCTCCGTTTACCGGAGATTGTACTTAGAGAAAAGAGAATGATGATAAAGGCCAGAATGGTAGGTAAAGCCTGAATCACGCGATCATTTTATCCGTAATTTCCGAGTGATTGCTATCGCTATCACTTGAGTGATCACTCGCAAATGATCGTCGCCGTCAACTGTTTTTCGCGATCACGATCGCGACGAGGATTCCCATCACTATTTTTCATAACTCGTCCGGTCACTTTTTCCGTCGCTAAAACGTCATAGCAGCCAATCAGAACGCATGCCCGAATGGAGCGATTGCAGCGCAACGTTTGGCAATCGTGGGAACGACATGTCGTCGCGACATAGGTAAACAAAGACGCTACATATTTTCGTTTTGCGGGTCCCATGACAACGAGCTGTGATATCGAAAGTGATGCGAAATGCGACGGCGGGAGGGATCGTGTGACTAAGAAAAATGATCGCTAGAGCGATCACTTTTCACGTCGCGAAAAACGATCGCTCTAACGATCACTTTTCGCGACGAAAGAAAATGATCGTGTGATTCAGGCTTAAGATTGGAAACGCAATAAAGCGAATGAGATTTATCCATAGAATGGAGAGAGAAAGGTTTTAAGGCCGCTATACACGGTGAATGATCATGCGCATGATCATGCTGAATGATCATACGAATGATATCATTCGCCGAGTAGGTATAACGGAAAAATTCGCAAATGAACCGTCATGCGCATGATTATTCAGTGAAAATTAGAACATGTTCTATTTTGCTCGTATGATCCTGTTAATGGTGGTATGATCAATCAGCATGATCATTCACCGTGTATAGCGGCCTGTACTGAGACTTAAAGGAAACTTGAAATTTGTAGATGGATTAATACGGGTTGATTCGAAGTGACTCATGCAAACCTACCTCCACCGATGTTATGCCTTTAATAATAAGAAAATGTATTAATAAATGACAATTATGATAAGTATGGCTGCCAAAACGATCCATTTAATTATTGCGGTGTGTATAGTCTCTTTGTACCTACCTCTGAATTAATTTCAGAGGACGCTTTTGAAGTGTCTGTGATGCAATCATTGCGATCGGAATATCAATTAATAACCGAGCAGTTTAGTGTCTAAATTCTGTGGAGACTAAGAACCTCTTCCTTATCGCGTTCAGATCATAGGAACCCCTACCAATCCTAAATTCGCAGCCTTTTCTCTATCGAGCAAACACAATTCGTCTCCTGAATCAAAAGCGATCCAGTGACGAAACAATGATCAACAGTGCCCCATTGCTGCATGTACAAATTAACATGGTGAAAATCTCTCAATCTCTTGAAGATGTTTTTAAAAATAGCAGGGAAAAACTGCGATGTTTCCTAATGAAGACTGCACAGAGATAGTTGGTAGTTCCCTGAAAAGTGAGTAAAAAAAGCGTCAGAAACTTAATACAAAAATACGATAGTCTTTCTTACAATTCTTCACTACAAAAACGTACTGTAATTTCAGTTCTAGTGCTTGTTCCCATACCATAACGTTTCTTTTGAAGAACCCCCTGCTGAAAGAGTCTTTGTGGAACGGAAGGGAAAAATGGTAATCTCGTTGCGATTCAAGGCCACAATATCCCTTTGGATATGGCGTAATGTGGCGGAAAGGAACGCTACGAGGCGGCTTAGATGAGAAGACTTAACGCGATGGGAATGCGAAGTGAATGTCAGAATTCGGAAAAAAATGCGAAAATGACTGAGACTGGCGGTCGGGTCGCACTTAACGATTCCACGCAAAACGAGCTGAATGTACTTTTCTTTCGACTTTGCGAAGCCATCAAAGGCCTAATTCAATGAACACATTGAACCTATGTGTTTTTTATGTTTTAATGCGAAATGTAGGTACCTACAGTGGCGCAGCGAGGGGGGGGGGGGTTGGGGGATAAAACCCCCCCCAGAGCTCAGAGAAATTTTTAAGTTAAATCCATTTTACTAAATTGGATTGATATTACTAATAGAATCGTGAAAGGATTAATAAGATATCCCTCAGAAAGCCGTAAAAATCACAATTTTGAACCATTTATCTTAAAATTCCGCAATTTATTAATCTCGCACTTGCCGCTTATCCTGGTGGGTATTCAATACCCCACACACCCCGATATTAGTAGCACCTAACCCCTCCCCCCCCCACCCGTAATTCCTGGCTGCGCCCCTGGGTACCAATATAACATTTATGCATTCGTGTGTAATTGTTCTAAGTAAATGAACGTACTTGCGTCGTATATACTTTGAATATTAAATGCTCCATGAATGTATAGTTATATGTTTACAGTATCCATATGTATGGTTTATATTGTATCAAATTTTATGCATTAATTTGATATGCTAAAATTGTTAATATGTCAAAATTGATATAGTATTTTGTCTGAACCTTACATAAGAACTATCTCCACGGAAAGCCGTCTATAAGAACATAAAATTGGAAAAAATAATTGATGATCAAACAAGGTGGTATTTTACCTATACATTTTCAGTTATCAGTGGTTTAAAAAACAATGATGGTACTCAAATTTCTTCCCTATCTTAAATTCTTTTAAAAAGTACAGCAGTTGATTAATAAAAATGCGGTCATTTTCCCTATAGGTTGGGCACTCAGAGACAGTTATGCAGGAAAAATAAACGAAGAATAAAAGGAGGGATAGTTGCTTCGAATTTTCGATGGGGCACAGCCCATCTTTCTCAAGTGAGAAGAGGAAGAGTCTACTTCAAATATATATATTTATAAAAGAGGATGCCTGTTTGTCTGTCCACTATGCGTTTCCTTACAGCTGCACGGATAGCGAGCTAAATTAGTACATAGGTGCATCTCATGCTCTCAGACCCCGTTGTACTACTTTCGGTTGCGTCCGACGCATTCTTTGCGTCGTTATCTCATTATCGTTTGTTACGTCTCATCTTACAACTTCAGTGGTTGGACATTCTGCAGCTCACCTCTTGACACTCTGACAGAGAAAAATACTCAAAAGATACTACTTTTACCTATTAACCCTCTCGGTGCAAACCATTTTACTGGGGTATGGGTTTAAACGACATTTTTCGCTCGTACATATACCCATAACGATCAATTTTATGGAGTGGGGTATAAGCTTATAAAATCGCTTCAGTCTTGATTTTGTGGAAGTTTGCTATATTCATGATAAAAACACAAATGGTAATTTCCACACTTTTTAATTTAACACTCAACGACCAACCATGGTTTCAACACTTTGTGCCATTTACAAGGAAATTTTTTTTACCTTGTGAAAATGACACAAATGAAACAATTATAGCAACAATTTTTTCTGTGCCTGCAAAATTAAAAATTTTAGCGCGTAGGATTGTTAAAACAACTACTAATGATCACTCTAAACTAATGCTACAAAGTGTTTAACAAATTCAAATATTTAAACAAAGATAGCAACAATTTTTGCTGTAATGAAAAATATTTTTGAAAATTTTGAAACCATGGTCGGTCGTTGAGTGTTAAATTACCAAGTGTGCAAATTACCACTTGTGTTTTTATCAGGGGTATAAGCTGATCTTGTGCGCGGTATAAAGAAGTCGATACCAACACACTGTCGCCACTTTGTTCCTTTACCTAAAAATCCTGCTACATACATGAACATGACTTCCAAGTTTCCCACTTATATGGGTAATATTCACCCCGAGCGACGCCGGGGGGCCTGCTACTGTATTTCGATCGAAAAATGTGCATGAATTTATACCCTAATATTGGTGGTCACAACCAAGGCGTATAAATTTATTAAAGTGGTGTTTTAGAGGGTGGAAATGGAGGAATACAGTGCTGGAATTGAGTCACGCAGTCGTAGTGAAACCTCCTTAACGACTTGAAGCACTCTTGCAGATAGAAAAGTGTCTACCAGGCGGTAGACGGAGTTGGGGGCATAATGCAAGCCATTCACAGAACTCGTGACGGATAAAATGGGATTGCTCGGGAGATATATTGCGGCGAGAGTGGGTGCTCACATACCCAGTAAGTCGTGGGGAGATGATCTTTGAGCGCTTAGAATAACTTAGATGGGGGTCGGTGAAATGGGAGGTTAAGGAGAGTGGATGATAAATGTTGGAGAAGCGTTTCTCAAACATTGGCGCCTTTTCTCAAGAGTCCAGAATCCATTTTTTTCCTTAAATTAGAGTGTGGAGTAGATCCAGAACTCAGCGGTTATGATAATTTACGGTTGACCCTTTATAAAATTTAATTTTGTGAGCGACTTTTTGTATTAATATCATTGTCTTGAGGTTTTTGCTCAAGTGGGGCCATTAATACCCTCGCCGATATCATCCTAATTTTCCAGGTAGAGTGGGAAGAGTGGGGATGGTAAAAATATAATGACTACAAATGGCCCTGTGGGACCAAATCAATAGGACGAGTGGAGATAATAAAAATCAATGGCCACTTATATAATTCATTCTAATTAATTATATTTAATTATATCATCTGAAAAAAATTTATTTTTGTGAGTGAGTTTTGTCACCAATATCATTAGCTTGAGTTTTGGCGCAGTAAGTAACTAGAAGATTGGAGATAGCAAAAATATCAATGGCACCAAAAATTATGAGTCAAATTTAAAGGTGTATTATGGCTCTATTACATATTTAGCGGATTTGCTCCTTGAAATCAGTGGCGCAGCCAGGAAAACCCATCGTTCGGGGTGGGGGGGGGGGGGTCCAAAATCATGAGGGAAAAATAAAAAACAGAGTACTAATTAGAGGGGTTTGAACTAATTTTAAGGCTTTTCATAATCTAAAATATTTGATCTGTTAACACTAGAACCGCTGAACTCTCCAACCCCACCAAAACCGCGGCATGGGACTTTTTTGTCCCATTGACAAAATACGTTGATCCTGTCATGTTTAAGTATAATTGACGGTTTTTTTGTGGATTGTTTGATCAAAACACGTGCTTAGGTAATGTTTAAAACGTTTTATCAAGTATAACTAGGAATACAGTAAACTTATTTTGACGTGTTGGTTGAAAGCTCGGACCTGCAGACGCGCCGGACAGAGGTGACGCGGCCGGCGCTGCGTGAGTAGGCGGCCGGCGCAGTGCACAAATTATTCCCTTCTGCGCATCTAACTGGAAGAATAACGGTATCTGTGCATCTATCCCCTTCGTAATAAACTGTTATTATGCTAAATACAAAATAAGTGTACAAAAAAAAACTGAAATTGTATGTTTTCCTCATATGGGACAGAAAAAGTCCCATCCCGCGGTTCTGGGTAAATCGTCGTTTTTCTCGCGAACCAAACATCGTAAAATATTTTCAATACAACTATTCGAAAGAGCATAAAAAATGAGTAAAAGTCACTAAATTTCAAAGGGATCAAACCACTAATACATGAATGGCAAACATTTGCAAAGGGCGATGGGACAAAAAAGTACCGTCCGCGGTTCTAGTGTTAAAGATATATTTTGTAAATTCTTGAATTTTCAATATTCTTTTTATGAAGAAAAATAATTTTGTTTTTATATTTGGGGGGGGATAGACGCAAGCGTTGCAGGGGGCGATTGCCGACCAGCCGACCTGCTCAGACCGCCAATGATACTAACCGTGGTTTCGGTAGCATGTTGAGTTCCAAAACGAATATAGAAGTGAAAGGCTTCTTATTATCCATGCATTTGAATTGTTATAACTGATACCAAAATCAAATTAAAGAATAGCTCCATTTATTTTTGAAACACTACGGATAGTTTTTTAATTTTTTTAACCAAATTTTCGTGATGATAGTCTTGAATTCAAAAGAGTGCTACGTCCGGTGAATGAGACGAAATATTTTGGATATATGGTACAGTTTCTGGCGTAATACGATGGAAATCCTTTGATATTTAACCTTATGGATGGTACTTGGATATTTCCTCACCCATTCATAATAAAATATAAATTCGGAATGTAAATGGTGAAGCGTCTTCCTTAGCGAACCGAACCAATATGGATTTGCGATATCGAATGGCACAGCAAACTGATCCAGGAACACAAAACTTTTATGGTGGATTCCTTTTCACCTCAAGACCACCACTCGCCTCGACGCCAGCGAGAAAGTCTTCGGGGATTACCCGGCGCAGAAGGACAGTCGCCGACGTTACGCGCTCTGCAACCACGAATTTTACAATCAAGGGGACTGCGTAGAGGAGGCTCAATTCCATCTTATAGAAGATTGATTTCTGTGTGCCACTTCGGTCGCAATTTAATCGGTTTTCAAAAATGTCCGCGACGCAGTGATGAGTTCAATGCGATCTACATTGTTCCAATATTTGGCAGTAAAATGTTTGTAATTGCGAGAAAATGCATTAAAAAGTAATGAATTCGATAGATCACATCATCATGAGTAATTATTTCGGTTGAGACCCCTAATTATGCCTTATTTTACCGTGAAACTCCGTCCGTCCGTCAGCTACACGAGTGGCGACTTTTGTAAACTTATTTAAATACGCGGTGTTCGACAACACATTTAGAGGCCGACTTGAGGATCCTCTTTTGTAATATAAGTAATTTCAATAGAGGACACTCAAGTTGGTGTCAACTCATACTGTGTTGTAGCCCATCGCGCATTTAAATGGGTTTACAGAAGTCGCCACTCGCGTCGCTGACGGACAGATTAATCTGGGTTTCACAGGAAAATGAGGTGTAATCAGGGGTGTCAACCGAAAGTTACATTCATGATGATGTTGTTATGGTATTTGGAGGAGGCGACCGACAGCTTAGGACATTTGTGCCAAGAAGGGAGTGGAGAGAAGGAAGGGTGGAGAAAAACTCTGCGTTGGCATTAGCCTCCTCTTATCGAAAGGCGCCAAGGGGACCACGGCTTAACGTCCCATCTGACGGACGGAGTGTTGCGCTTGAACTGTCCTCCACACAACATTCAAGCAGGGATTGGGCACTCTCCGCAAAATTCTCTGCCACCGCCGGGATTTGAACCCGAACCAACTGGTTGGGAAGCCATCACTTTAATCACCACACCAACCCGATCCCCCATGTTATTTATCAAATTCATTAATATTCAATGCTATTCCTCGCAATGAAAAACACTATACTAAAAAAAAATAGGAAAAAAAGTGAATCGTAATGGACTCATCACCATGCTGCGGGCATTTTTAAAAACCGATTAATATGCGAACGAAGTGGCTGCATAAATGAACCTTCTGTGGGATGGAATTGAGCCTCCTCTGGGCAGTCCTTTTGTAGCACCGCTCACCGACGCTAGCAGCGACACGGCTATCAATTTTCGCCACCTGTTTCACGCGGACACAGATTAGCTGCTAGGCGTAATTAAACGGAGGCAGGTCGCACACCAGGTACCGAAGGAGAAGGACAGCCAACCGTCCACGTTAGATAGTTAGCCGGACAGCTAGTGCTATCGAAAAGGCTTATTATCCACCGTCATGATTTCACCTTTGCGCTATCGCCAGTGCCACTTTGTTCCAAACGGCCTCGTTGTTCGGCCGGCCACAATAAGGACACGCTGAGACAATTGCGAAGCGACAGCCGAACGTCGGGGAAACTGCCCCCACCGTCGAGTTGCTGCCCACACGCTCGCTGTGAGGAGGATAATCATGTCTCGTAACCCCACCACGCGGATCAGCAGGAGAACGGAGAGGAGAGTTATGGTCGGCCAAGTGGTGGGAATCCGCTATCGAAACGGCTGGGCACGATGAATCCCTCCTTTCCTCATCACTAAAACCTAAGCAATCGAGTACGATAAATGTGTTTTGAGATAAGTACTATCCAATTTTACAAGAGTCTCCTCTCTGTGAACGTCATACTTCCTGAAAATATCAGAAAAATAAAAAATTATGATAGAGATACATTTAATAGAATTTGATTTCCTGGATTTTTTTGCAAATTTATTTAATAAAATCCGAAAGTTTAAGCATGATGCAGTGGAGCTTTGATATATTTAAATAAATAAATACTAGAGATTTTCCACGATTAATATTTATTACGACCAAGGTTTCAATGTTACGACATCATGTTGAAAGTACAAATGGTGTGATGGAAATACGAAGCTAGAGAAAACTAGAGATAATTCATTTACATTAAATACTCACAGTTTGCATAAAAACCAATCTTCGGTATTAAATTAGGACCCAGATGTGAGGAATCAGCAATAAGAAAAGTAGTGAGAAAGGGATCTACTCCGCCTTCTGATAATTCCAGCTTTTACACCGTGAAAGCCATTAATTAAATAAATGACTACAGGAATAAAAATACATGGGGAAAAATCAGCATAATACAGTTTGCCGATGCCTTAGCTATCGTAGCAGAGACAAAGAATTATATGAAGAATATATTATCATTAATTTACGGGGAGGACATTGGATAAATCCAGATAAATTAAGTGCACAATGACTGGTACGTATATTAGTATTTAGCATAAGAGAATGAGCATAATCTATCATCAAAATAGAGAATAAAAAAAATGGAAGAGAGGAATGAATTCTGTCATTATCTGTCATGAATTCAATCAAAATAAAACCAGCGATGGAAGATCCAAGACAGAAAGTAGTGGCTCAATAGCCCACACAAAGTGAGAATTCCTCAAAACAATGCGTCAAATTACAGGAGGAAATTTAAAGACGGAAAGAAGTGAGGAAACGATTTCTCAGAACTTATTGAGCTTCCTTACGGAAGTGAGGCTTGCACGATAACATCAGCAGAGAAGCCAAGGATGGAGGAATTCGCATATCTTATAATTGATTAATATAAAGAAGAAAAGGAATTTCTCAAATGGCCGTATAATTCTCCCTGCTCGTCCACCTTGCAAGTCGAAAAAATTTTGCTGCGTTGCTGTGCGGGAAGGGGGAGAAATTCCCCGCAGGGACCAAACACCAGCCTCTCAACCGGAAGGCCCAAACAACACACACACTCACACAATCACTCACTCAAACATACACAACAAGATCCTTTGTGGGGCTGTAGGGACCTCAGCTAAGGATTCTTGCTCCACAGAAAACCGGGAATCTTCACAGGATGGGCCTGTTAAAGACAGCCAGTGATCCGTGGAAACACATTCACTCGATAAGCAGTCACTCACCTGTGGATGGCTTCAATGTTCCGGGAGAAAAGGTTTGCTCCAAAAGAGCGTCGTCGGGGGAGTTCGGCAAGGGGACGAGGAAAACACACGTATACGTATTTCGGCTACAAAGTAGCCCTCTTCAGCGTGCTGAAGGAAGAACCAAAGTCACTTACAACTCAAGGTTGAAAGTGAAGGGGACGGGAGGACAACCAAAATATATAACTAAGAAAAAGAAGGGGTGAAGATAGAGGGGCTAGGGGGAGGATGAAAACAGTAATGGGTGTTAAACGGAAGATGGGAACCTATGGCAAAAAGGGGTCCGAGGGGAACGGGGGAGGGGAGTGAAGTGATTGGCTAGTGGCGTACTGGGGAAAGAAAGGGGGGGAGGGGTTAAAGTTTAATATAAGAAATAAATTCTCATTCAACGGGGTAGGGTTACGAAAGTAGGCATGTAGCTAGTAGTTCTCTATGACTGATTTACAATACCGAATTATGCAGGTACCTACTCACTTGTACACAATGTAAAATACGCATACATACATGTTTATGTGACCAACTGTCAGTATTTTATGGACATACGTCAAAGATCTATAACAGAAGTTATAAATCACAAAGTACCTTTTTTAGGAGCCTTCCTCCAATATAGTTTTTCTTTGTGAGATATCAAAGGCCCTTCCACTTTCGAACGATTTAGTCTCAATGAAGGCCAAGATTTCAAAATGTTTCTTTGTTCCTAGGTATGTTTAAATATGTAGGCCAATAGATTAATTAGTTATCCCCGTAAAAGTTTTCTCTCGCAGATAGGAACAAAAAATAGCTGAAGGACCAGCTCCCAAGGCTCTAATTGTGGTATGTCCTAGTTCTTTCCGACGAGATAGTCTCATGCACAGTGATTCCGTTAACTTTTCCACGCAACCTGCTGTGAGTGTGGAGAAGTTTTGAAATAAAAATTTCAATCCTTGCCAGGCAGGCAACGGACACGTGCCTTGCTACGCCACGAGTAAAATTGACAACTTTGGAAAGGTACAAAAATGAACAATTATTATGTAATTTTTTCTCTTGAGCAATATGGTACAATAATATTCAAGAACTAAAAAAATCATAATGATCAAAATAAAACGACTTAAATATCTGTATTTCTAAAGCTGAATTCACACTATCATGCTTTTGTTTTTTAACTTTCTGCAAGTGAAAGCCAGCGTATCTACTGAATATACCGATTATTTCAAAAAATACATAAATGAAAAAGTATTTGCGCTAGTAAGCAGCAACCGATTACAATCTATAAAGTAAAACACACAAAAAACGGCTAATTTAAATCCAGCTCAAAGGAAAAAGAAAACTTTTGGGTCAAACGGAACCGGAAGACCGGTAGATCTCATCTATTGATGCGGGAATCAGGGATTGTTAGTTCCAATGAAATATAATTGGAATATTTTTGAAAATACATGTATAATTGAAATTAATAAAATAAAATAAAAATAATCGCCATGAGTTATTTAAATTGACAAAAATATTCGTCGAATGAAAATCGAAAGAAAATTAAGTACAAATCCCAATGCAGATAGTGAAATTTTTAACTACTGATCAAGAATGTTCTTACCAGATAAGGAGAAAATTACTTCGATTATTTAAAAATGGGTATAAGGGAAATTTCCTTCAGCAGGTCATTGTAAAAATAGGTTGCACACACAAAAGAGATAGACAATCAACCGCTTTTTATGTTTCAATCGTAATTTTGTAATCAAAGCATTCCGATTTACAGGCAAAAAGAAAAAGTTTTTAGTTATTAATTGGATTGATTTGAAAGTATTGCCATCGTTCTATTTTTAACGCAATTTTATACCATTTTAGTTATAACCTTTATTTGTTGGTGAGCTCTACGACTTGGTTTTAATAATTTTCAATCGATTGCTTTGAAATATTTAGCTTTATTTTGCTTGTTTTTAGTATCCTCAATACTTGAAATGCAGGTAAATCTATGGTGATACTTATAGGAGGTAAGAACATAATGAAGTCATTCTCGTCATAAATGCTTCGATAAAGTCAAGTAAAAGTCTTCCACGGTCTAATAGAGGAATAAGCTATCATAGAAGGTAGGAAAAATTAAACTTTTGGAAGGGAAACTCTGCCATCCACTTCACGGATCCAAAAAATCTCGTTTTAACCTTCACATACGAGGAAGCACGAGACAACTTAACTTCCACCGGTAACCACAGTTTTCCGAGGTTTTTCCTCATCGCAATCGCGAAAGGCGACATTAGCAATCTCTCTATGAGAAAGTGTGAGTATGGGTGCTGCAATGAAGTTTCTTTGAAAGAGGAAAACTAATGGAAAATCCGGAAAACTTCCATTAGTATTAAGAAGGATAGGAGTAGTAGTAGAAATGCGTTTTAGGGGTGCGTCGGAAACGAGGTCATTTGCAACGCTAATCATAAAGGAAGCTTTCATTAGTATTAAGAAGGATAGGAGTAGTAATAGAAATGCGTTTTAGGGGTGCGTCGGAAACAAGGTCATTTGCAACACTCATTGTTCCTATCATAAAGGAAGCTTATTTATTTCTGATGATCGCTTTCAATAAAATAGGGGCCTCCTATGGTATAACATTACAAAAGTTTGATTATTCCCGTGGTCATGATGCATAGGATTACATTACTGATGTCATCTATATCATTACCCTGGGCGGTTCGTATATCTTTGTCTCCAATTAGTCTACTTAGTTCAGGTGAGAACTTCATGCATTCTTCCAGAACGTGTCTCACAGTAAGAAGGCAATCACAGCCAGGGGCGCAGCTAGGAATTAAGGCTGGGGGGGGGGGGTTTAGTTGCAACCAATACCGCGATGTAGGGGTATGGAATACCCACCAGGATAAGCGGTATGTGCGAGATTAATAAATTGCGGAATTTTAAGATAAATGGTTCAAAATGGTGAGTTTTACGGCTTCATGAGGGATTTTTTTATTAATGCATTAATCCTTACACTATTCTATTAGTGATATCAATCCTATTCAGTAAAATGGATTAAACTCAAAAATTTCTCAGAGCTCTTGGGGGAAGGGGCTTATCCCCCAAACACCCCCCCTCGCTGTGCCACTGATCACAGCTATCACAGCGGAGGACTAGCTTCTCTTTGGTGAAGACGTATCCATGTGTGAGCGCGGTATGTCCCATTCTAAGCCTAGTGAGGGCGACCTCTTCCCGAAGACTGTTCCTGACTGAAGTGATCCAAGCGGCTGATTCCGCTTTGATGTTCCTGAGTTTATTGCCAGCGATGCTACTCCAGAACTCTTACCATTGCTTTATGCATGCTCGCAAGAAGGATAGGAAATTGCGGGAAGCTTCTCTTACGAATGCTGGTGATGTCTAAACGGGTTTTTAACCGGGTTAATCTATTGTAGACCGACGTTTCGATGGCTGCATCTGCCACCACCTTTAGGTCATGAACTTAGCAGTGCCATTAAGATAATGGCATAGAGAGCCATCGAAACGTCGGCTTACAATCAACTCACCCGGTGGAAAACTCGATAAGACTTCACCAGCATCATTCGCCGGGAAAGAACAAGATCATATTTCTCTCGCGAATCTTACGAAGCGCAGCGATAAATGCAATAAAGCTAAGTAGCAGTAATTCTTGACCCTTCCTAAGGGAAACACTACATCTTCTTTAAACTCGATAGAAACAGGGTGGCTGTTATACATGTTTCGATAGGGATTTTGGAACAAAAATATTCAGTTACATAACCGATGTCTTTATGTTGATTCCATTCAGAAAGTACACATGCCAATTATTAGGCGTTTTAAATTGAAATAACCATAGTAATACGATAAACGAAGCAAAGAAACATTTCAGTTGTTAAGGGCTAAAAAACAAATACAAGACTTTCAAAAGCCATTAGTCCATTTATTAATAAATATATCACTGATTAATTTTAAGTGATATTAGTGTTTTTTGCTGGTTCATACCATTTAATCTTTTTTAGTGCATACCGTTTTCACTCAGGAAATACCTGCCATTAAGTTTTAATGAGATTACTCCACTTTTCGTGCTTCCTGGGTCTGGGCCACCTTTGTCAAGGCCTAATTTGGTTTGTGTCGCAACCTTCATTAACTGTTCAGCAATTTAACCGAAGTTGCGTTTCGTTGCTACTGTCTATAAAAATATTCACAAAGAGTAAAAAAGAAGTCATAAGAAAGTGACGACTTCACTAGGATACCGCGTGACTTCCGGAATGTGGATATCAGAGCAAATATAATACAGAGCGCTCATATTGGCTACGCAGAATCTATATACTTAGGCCTGGACTAAAACTCCAGTATTCTTATGGGAAATAGAAAAAATTATCAAATGAAAAGCTAGTGGATCCATTTTTTTAAATTCTGATACTTCTATTTTACTATCTTTATTTACTTCTTGTGGGATGAAATTCAATGAAAATAAATTTTTCAAACGAATCTATTGAAAAAAAGAGCAAAACACGCTGCATTAATATTCAACCAATAGGATACATCAGATCAATTGACGTCATCCTGTTATATCAATACTTATAATCAATATTTACACACTAGGCAAACACTAACATAACTAATATTATCGCAAAAGAAGAAACTGGTTGTAATTTATTGCTATTAATTTTATTGGTGATATTTTAGGAGATCATTTTTTTCATCAATAGTGGTGATGTCATGCTTTTGATTATCAGGGTTATTATCTGACGTTTTTCAGCATATGTATTGTTACAAAATTTTTAAATATTAACCCAGGTCACCTACGCAGTTGCCAAAAAATCTCTTTGGTTGATATTTACTTTGAGGCGTGGGGTCTTTTTCTAAAGCTCTTACCAGCGATTGGCAATAAATGGTGATCGAACGAAAATCCCTCTGGTTGTTTTCAGCCGTACTATCGCAACGTAAACATATTCTCGCTTTCCAACGTATCCACCTCGACAGACGCACGTGACGTAATGCGCTTCGAGACAACAATCGGAAGGCGCGCCCGCGATCCGACGCATCGATCGAAGAGACGCGAACGTCCGAACTCTTTATAAATGGCTCGGAAGGCAAAGCGACCACGCCTCCGGATATATGCGGGAGACCTCGTCCGCCAGGCAGAGAAAGTGAGAGTACTTGATGTAGTAATGAGCACTCCGCTGCCAATTGCACCCTCTTCTTGGTCAATTAAAGGGCGGATGGCGATATTTGGTGGAACTGTGTAACAAAACATAATCACAGATACACTAATTGTTTTTATTTAATAGATGCACATTGTTTCAACAAATGTTAAAGTCAATGTTCTTCACAAAGGAGAAAAGTTGGACTTTTTTGAACACTTGTAAATTTCTCAAGCACATTATAACAAATATGTATATGTGTTAAATTAATCGAGCGCCACCATCGCGTTTTGGTGGCAATTTTTTTAACTATTCTCCATATTTAATTTTAAATTCTGAATGACAATTGAGATACATTTCAAATCATAATAAAAGTGTTAGAATATTGCATTGTCACCTGACTCTGTGTTATCCTGAAAATTTCAGCTTGATGGCGAGTCGGAAAGTGGGTTAAAATTGACTTGCAATTGACTCGCACAAGATGACGATCAACAGAGTGAGTTTATAAAAACGTAATATAAACACCCAAAAAAGTTTTTGTCTTTCAGTCGTCGTAAGATAACTTAAAGACAATTATCGTGATGACAAAAAATAAATAACCAATTAAAATAACGATTATGATAGTAATAATAGTAAATAAAGTTTAAAATTTACATAGGTGTTTACATAGTTGCATCGGTCACATTAAAATCAGCATTAAGGTTATATTAAAATTTCCTCGCCCAACGATAAGACTTGAAATTAAGTTGAAAATATTGATCAGAACAAGATGAAAATCAACAAAGCGAGCTCATAAAAACGTCATAAAATTACATTTGTTGCTATGTGATACCGCAGTGACGGAACTTTGAGGCATCCCTCTTGAAAGTGCAGGAAGGAAGTACGGGCGGCGTGGGTGTGGTACGAGCGAGCCAACAGAAAGACGTGTTTTCCGGTGGTCGAGATTGCGTGCGTGCCCCTGACATGATTATAAACTCTCTCTCTCTCTCCCTCCTGAGAAGCAAAGGTCCCACAGGCTGACTGACTACTGGCCGTCTCGCGCTACTACAGCCCGGCGGCGCGGCGTGACCGCAAACCGTCCGACTGCGGGTGAATAACAAGTGACTGACCCAAAAATAAAAAGAAACAGAGGAGAACAGAAATAGCTGTTTCGGACTAGCCACCGGTGAGGCGCTCTGTCTACACGCCATAGGTATGAACCTAAACACGGAATTCCTCGATCCGACGAACCACGGAGGGTTTAAGAAATGCATCTACAGTGATGTATATATTTTTTTAAGTCAATAAGAGGGGTCTTTGTTCGAGAGAGAAGGATCTACATCCACAAAATACACATGCTGATGATTAGACGTTTTAAGTTGAAATGACCATGGAAATATGAACAAGTTAATATGTCAGTTATTGGGCGTACAATAGTATACTGATGTTAAATTTCGATAAATATCGATATTGTTAATAAAATCTTTATACTTATTATTTCCGACCTTTCGATAACATTTATTTTTATCATTTATTTGAGACTATCACAAATCTCACCAATTGTTTTAGAAGTCCCCCCAAGTAGTATGAAGAATTTCGCTCCATCCACGCTTTCTAACTACTCCTCAAGTGCATTCAATGAATTGTTGTTTCACTGAATTTTAGCCAAACAATGGATAGAGAAGATTAGGAAATACGTTTTTTTTCAGCCTACTCGTTTTGACGGCGAGGTTTGAGAAGGTGGCGAATAGTGTGGGAAAATATTTTTTTTTATTACTGAACTAAAAAATATATTCCAAAATGAATAACAAATATTATGTTTGCGGATCAGATATGAGACCAGCATGCTGCCAAACTCCTCCACGTAAGGCTTGATCGTCGATGACTCGGTCTCTGAGGAAACGGCATGGAAAGTAAGCGTGAGCGTTAGAGACGAAATAGGCCACGGATTAAGGAAGCAGATACGGCATGGAAATAGATCCAACGGATGAACGCTGTCGAGGCGTGAGAGATATAAGATTCGATCGAATCGCGATGTGCTTGCGAAAGAACATCACGCGGGACAGCAGCGCGGAATCGAAATGAAGGGGATGAGGAGAGAGGCGAGCAACACAGCCAAACACTTTCCATCTCGGAACGGCACGGTGACGCTACAGGAGTTGCGAATTTTATTTTTATTTTCCTCAAGGCCGTTTTACACTTTACAGGGGCCTATCTTTTTTTAATCCCAGCGTGTGATTAAAAAACCATCCCTTTCTCATCGACGCCAATCTCTCTTTACCATACGCCAATTTCCAATAGACCATAGAAACGACAAATATAAATTACGATAAAATTCGTTTCTTCTTCGTTTTCATCTTTATTTGGAAATAATAGTTGTAACTGGTAAGCGATTCTAGTCTCATCATTAGCAAGAGTCAGAAGCCATTAATGCCGTTTTTCACGGGGCACGTACTTGCACAATCTGACGTGCGTACGAAGGCGCAGTCCAAATTGCGTCAAGTAAAGCGGTGAATTGAGGAATGCATACGAGAATGCATTGACGTGAAGTGGCAAAATAGCCCCTGTTCTAATTTCGTTCATGCATTCGCGCAATTTCACGCCATTTTAGAAATTGATGCTGTTCTTACTTGCGCAATTCCGCGCCTCGTGTAAAACGTCCTTTACGAAAGCCGTGAACAAGAGGGCAGCATAAAGGAGGTCCAATTCCATCCCACTGAAGGTTGATTCAATTGCTACTTCAGTTGCATTTTAATCTGATTTCAAAAATGTCCGCAGGACGGTGATGAGTGAAATGAGATCCACTTTTTTCCTATATTTTGCAGTATAATATTTGCAATTGCGAGAAATAGCATTGAAGAGTTACGAATTTTATGAATAATGTCATCATGAATGTAAATTTCGGTTGACACCCCTAATTTTACCTATTTCCCCGTGACACTCGGATCTATTTTGCCTACCAGCGACGAATGTGGCGTAAACTCATTTAAAAGCCCAGTGGGCGACAACACATTATGAAGCCGACTTGAGGATCCTCCATTGTAATATTCGTGGCCGCGAATATACTAGGATTGGGAGAGCTAGATCATGTAAACAGCAGATGCGTCATGCACTTAACACTTTAACACTTAATATACGTCACAATGGATACGGAGAGCATCAGATCTCGTTGGCCTTCAATAATTCCTCCGAAACTACACAAAGGTCGGATATAAAGATGGACCATCCAAAACTGACAGCCTTTTGTCCTATGCATCAATAATATCGGGAAAAACTTCTAAGGTTATGAGAAGGTACAACATTGACTCCGTCCATCGATCTATGTCGAATTTAAGAGATTGCCCGGTTTGTGCAAAGGCCCAGTTGGGCTTATGACTCCAGGGGCTAATAAAATACCATGTGAGTGCACTGATGTCTGCCTTGGGAAGACTGGTTGAACTATCGCTACTCGACCCGAAGGGCATTAAAGACATTTCGGACTTTCGGTCAACCGGAAAAATCAGCTAGAGTCGACACAATATGACACCACAGTTTATGCAATCAATTTTGGGATCGATTAACGAAATAGGCTTTATACATAGGGCTCGAAAAGAACAACAGAGACACCGGTTATTCGATCAGCACCTCTTGGAATCGACCTCTGAAAAGAATTATGATAGCTGGAGCTAGGTATTCGCTGGTCCACGGTCCTCCGCGTCAACAATCGGGACTCGACAAAACTCCTCCCTCCTGATGCCGAGCTTAAACTGTCACCTCAAATTTTTAATCAGTAGCCTTGATAATTGCTAACGAGATGGAACCAGAAATGCCGGCTGCATTAGAATTTCTTAACCCGCGCGTGAGCCCGAGAGAAGTTTATTCAGCAGATTCGTCGCTAAATCTTAACAATGGTCTAAACGTCAGACCCTTCATATGAGGAGCTTGGCCTGTATCAGCCACGTTACAGGCTCACATCGGTTAACATCTTGTCCTGGAAGGTCTACCAGGTTTCACTTGGAGCATATGAATACATGATTTCAGATGACGCACCAACCACGCTTGGCAAGTCATTTTTTTTAAGTATAACTACTTTAAAATTACAGCTATCATGAAACGATGGATTCCAATGGCCGCAACATTTCAGATTTCGTCTCAGGCAAAAGTCGGTTTAATGTGTTTATTTACAAGAAAATCACTAAGTACCTATGAGGAGGCCTACAAAATTACGGCCGATGGATTTAATAACTGTCCTTTCACAATTGAGGCCGTTGAACTCACTTTCCTCTTTCAATTAAGCTATGAAATACTTAAGATGCATTCATTGAATCCTTGCCATTTTCTTTGTACCAATTTTCAAATCCTAATCCCATTGCCTTATCAGATTAAAATTGTTTACATTTGAAATACAGGTTATATTTGACAAAGGCCTGATTTTTATGCCCTGAAAATTTCAATAAAATGACATTAGTTCTATAGGAGTAATTTGCCTCAAAAGAAGACTATGCTAACCAATCGAGAAGGAATGATGCGTCCCCTTTAAGGTATTTCATATATAAATTGAGCGTCATACAGTTTAAAAAAAGGAAAAAAATTCAATGAATTCACTGTATTGTCATCATAAAAATCATGAAGTTTTTATTTATAAAGTCGCATGAATAGCTTCTGTTTGACGTCGTGAATCCGGGATGATATCAGGACTAAATGACACAACAATGAAATACCTGCACGTACGGCCGTCATTGTTCACTTTCACGACTGAGAGCTGGGGCGAAATGGGAGCCATTCATGGATGAATTAATTTTTGTGATGTGAGCGAGCTGGAGAAGCTACAGTGGGAGATAACCGGGCTAAAAATTTCGCAATTAACTACGAAGAAAACAGAAAATTTTTTTTACCATTCATAAGTAATTTCTATTGAAGCTTCTAACAAGACCTGGCGTGGATGAGTTGTAAATTTGATGTTTTGCCTACGACGTACACTTGCCTTAACCGGTAATTTTATCCGAAACGATTACTACAATGAAAGCAAAAGGATTAATTTAAGAGTGTCAGACATTTTTCCATAACTTATATTTAAAATTACCTTATTATTTCTCACCGGTAAAATTTTTATGTTCGAGGTATAGGAACAGGTAAATAAGAGTCCAATCTATACATATACATATATGATGAAAATTTCAAATAATAGCTTAAGTTTAGATCAAGTATCACGCCATGAAAAAGACTATATTTACTGTAAGTGAAACGATTAATTAACGGGTGAAATTTGCTAATTGTTTTCGGAAATGTCTTCAGCTTTCCTCAAGGGATAAAACTATAAATTCGGATGACAGAATTTTGAAATAGAGGGAACTCAGTGAGGTGACAAAAAGGGGGTATACACCTCCAGGTGCTTCGTCGTTAAGATAAAAAAAGACAAACGTGGCGCAACAGCAGACTGAATGAATGCATGGGTGAAAGAGGCACAGTTCGTCGTTGCCGTCTCAATAGAGCTCGCTACGGATGGATTATTTACGAGGAGGCCTTCAGAGGATGCATCATTCCCGCTCGTTTTGTTTTTCTCGTCGTGAATTTATTCTTTTTTTAAATCTAAATCTGCCGTCGTGAAACTTTCAAGTTATACGTTTTTTTTAACCCTTGTTGACATTTTCCTGCGAATTACATTTGAATTTTTTATCTCAGTATTTCCTAACAGATAGATTTTTCATATTTGAAATTAGGAAAATGTTAAAAAAGTATCCATTCTATGTAAGATGAAAATTTCAAAATCATACCATAATTTTTAATCAAGGAATACGCCACGAAGAAAGCAAAATACGGCCATAAAAGTGGCAGTGACGTGTAAGTACTTATATTATGACACTATTAGAGCGCACGCCTAATGTAGGGTGGGCTTAAAATATAACATAGGCATTTATTTATTTTAGGAGGTTCCAGAAACAAACGGAGGGCCGGCGTATTTCCGAAAATAGCTAAATAATAATTTACAAATACTTCGAATAAACATTTATGCTCACAATACTCAAACGAATTTCCAAAACTATTGGACTAGCCATACTTAAAGTTATGGAAATATGTATTTGTAAAATCGCACCAGAAAACCCGCAACTTTTAATGTATCCCAATGAAGATGCTAGCCACTACGTAAAAAACTATGGATTACTATTAGAACATAACTATAGTGTTCACAAAATTGGATATTTGGTGTATTATTCCATATCAGTCAGCATAAAAATAAAATTTTTGCACATAAAAATATAACGTCCTTATTTATTGGCAAATAAATGTTGCGACTCATGATAATGTGCAAAGATAAACGAAAAAATATATTTTATTGACTAAAGAAATAAACTCGTAAAATATTCGAGCTTGCGAATATGATTTCCGTGACTTGGGTCCATGTCTTTGGAGAGGATGCTCCAACGCGAGGATATAGTAGCTCTTGATTGCTTGTCCTCTAAGATAAAAGGCATTAATTTCTTGTTCGTGATGACGTTTTGTCATAGCTACGAAAGAAAGACAATGGAATGGATACATTAGATCACGCCGGCAAAGTAAGTGCAAATTTACCATGACATGTAGTTAAAACGCTAAGAACCCACTAAAAACCAGGAATCTCACGCAACAATTCCTAGCTTTGTAATTCTAGCAAAGGTGGATTGGCTCCGATATCAGAATAAACCTCGACATACGACGGAATTACTCTCAAGGACAATTGCACCGGATAGAATACGGATAGTGACGATGGTCGGACGTCCATTTCGAATAGCCAATGAGATTTCACGAAGCGTGGAGCCTGCTTGACGAAGCCAATCTGGTGTGGATGAGACAAGGCCACCACCCAACACTTGTTCACCTGACACCCTTAATCATGTATTTCATCGTGTTACACCAGATTGGAACGATCTTTGGTTGCGCACATAAAAGTTGCGTAAGTGCCGTGCCGCCCTAAGCAGACACCTTACGTCAATACTGATAGTTATTGTACCGTTTCGGAACCTATTACTCCAGGTAGTAGACATGTATTCATAATAACGACATTTCATTTTTTCAAACGTTTAAAACATTTTACCCGTCTCGCTTTTGTTCTAAATAACATGAACTAAACTAAATGCTACACTGCTTAGGTGAACAGTTTTTGGTGCAACAAAATTGCTTGTGCGAAGTAGTAGGAACCAGCACCACGTATCAAATGAGAAATCTGAATGTAATATTTAGAGTTTTTTACTTAGTATGTTAGTCTATGACAACTACAATCTGAGGTCGGAATTGCCTCTAGCAACCACCGTAAATCTGATTTATTACCTGCGATTACCATGGTAACCCTCTTCACTAAAAGCGTTTTGGATTGCATTTAACGTGATGATCATGTTCGACATGATAACGAGGAACGATTTGGATCTCGATACTCAAAAAAATAGCAGATAAACTCAACAGAATTAAAATCTCAAGGAAATGGGTACAGATTTCCAATTTTTTCGTAGGATTTGGCGTAATAAACCGAAGAAATGAAATGTTAAAGACCACTTAAATCACAGGACAAGGAGGATAAAACAAAGTCGTGGCGATTGGGTTAAACTTGTAAGGGGATAGATGGAAGATCGGACTATCTAGTTCTAATCTCGCCAATAAAGACGAAAAAATATTATTTTGCATCACATTTTGGTTACCGCGCAGCCACGTTGAGAAACCATCAGATATTTTTATTCTACTTTATGATTTTACGCTCTAATTTAGATATTCTTTTATATTTATTATTATTTATATCGGTGGAAGAGACAGGCGAGGCGGGGGGGAAAGACGAGGTATGCTGCGATATAAGTGTCGGATTCAAATGCGTCCGTGCCGTCTCCGTTGAATAATTTGCGTTTGAAGAGCGAGGAAGGATTGGCCGAGGAAGGGATTGTAAATTAGTCCCGTAATAATCCCTTCCCTCTCACTGACAATCGCAAGGCTCACAAGACCCCACAACGCAACGGTAGCGTTGTCGTTCATACCGGTCCCAATGAGAGAATCCGTGTTCTTGCTCCGACAATCCTCAATTGGATCCCGTAACCTCCGGACTTCACGACGACGGTGGACAGTGTCGCCGACTCCATGGGGCCTGAGGGGGCCCGAGCCCCCTCAAAAATTCGTTATGGGTGTGAGGAAAAAATGTGTCAGGCTTGTAGATTTTTCCCGGAGTGTCCAGATAATGAGATTCGAGTTATCATGGTTCTAATGTTGATCATATGACTCTTCTAAAATGCTTAAAAACTTAAAACTCACTACTTGTAAAATTTCCCGGGGCAATATCCTCGGTTTTGGCCCCACCCAAATATTTTTTCTAAGTCGGAACCCCTGACGGTGAACATAGAATTAGCATAGATCACAGTACAAAACTCGTTTTATCTCGTTGGGGGGGGGGGGGGTTCCCCCCACCCACATACCTGCGGTCTTTTCTGGTCACTCTGCCAGTTATTACGAATTTTGTGGAGCCCTATGACGTAACACCTTACCTCACTCCGTTGATGAGATTAAAATTCACGAATTAGTGGAATTGCACGATTTGTCCAAAATCAAAAGTGTTCCGGTCGATGGACTCTCGACGTAGGTATAACGTGGTCTAGTTTCGAAAAATTACTATTTTGGAAAATCGAATTTTTTCTGACCCCCAAATACCACCAAAATGTAGAGGCATGGAGGCAGCTGGCAACATTGTAAAGGCCGCTATACACGGTGAATGATCATGCGAATGAAATCATTCGCCGTGTATAACGGAAAAATTCGCGAGTGAACCGTCATGCGCATGATCGTACACGTACAGTGAGAATTAGAACATGTTCTATTTTGCGCGCATGATCCTGTGAAAGATCACGTGATCATTCAGCATGACCATTTGCATGTTAATTCACCGTGTATAGCGGCTTTAATGGATTGAAAATTTAATATTTCGACATTTTTTGGGTTCCAGACGATTTTTGATGGTATCGATTCGATGGCCTCTTGTAGTATCTCGTCTCGTTCACTCCAAACATTTGTATGAATCAGTCTGTCAGTCAGTGGTCGGAAATGGATTTTACATTAGGTATATATATTCGTGGCACAATGTGGTGCAAATTCTTCATATTGATTAAGTTATACATTTCATAATTTTTCCACTAAATTTATTTGTGAACGACGCGTTTCTCAAGCCCAACATGTTTATCAAATGTCATCAGTAAGTAGGTTGTTTAAAATTGTTGTCAGGTATAATCTCAATGCTTTTCTGCATTTTTTTCTAAGTAAGGACTTGTCAAAATGTATCAAGTTGTAATACACGGGCACAATTTTGGCACCTAAAAATATCTCCATTTTTAAGTATGAAATTATTATGTTATCCAAATTTGTTATCTTTTCTGGAGAATAAACGTGTAAATTCAATACCATAATTTCCCATCCCCTGATCATGTCCCACGTTACCATAAGAGGGTCACGCCCTCGCTCTTCCGTCTCCAAGATCTTTCTATCTACAGGAAATCCTCTTTCATCGCCTTTCACTTACTTCTCTCATCATTTTTTTTCCATTCTCTCCCCGAAAAAATCGTCTTTCGATTGCCTCCGACTCGCTCGCTCGTCCCGAAAACTTCTCCGGCTGTGGACGTGGTATGATGGAATGGAGGAGGGGCTTCCCTTCCCAACCCACACTTCGCAAAAGGCCTTTCTTTCTTCCTGGAAACGCTGCCCTCTCATTCCAATCTCTTTCAACGTCCATCAACCTCCTCTCCGATGGACGTGATCCGCTTTCCGCCCCTTTCGAAAACTTTGCCGTCCACGTCAATTATTTTAAACCGAGGATAGTTAGCGCGCGATGGAAATCAAGATTCTGGATCAAGTGTCGCTGACGGCGGGCATTTTCCCTATAGAAGGAAATCCCGCGGATCTTTCTGCTCCTTTGTTATTTTTTCGAAGGAGAACGTATAGGTTCCTCTAAACCGGTCTTTTTTGGCCACGGATCACTCACGTAAAACTTATGCAATTCTTTCGACAGTATCAGGGCAAGCAGAACGAGCCACATTCAAAATTTAACTTTATATCAAGTAAAGAATATTTGCATTAAAAAATTTTAAGGTAAAAATGTTCAAATTTGAAATCCATGAATATGTTGAAAATAATCTACTTTGGATCCTATGAAATTTTCAAAAAGATAGCCTAAGTTCTAAGCGATTCATGCACTACCAAAAAGATTGACCATGTAGGAGGCATGCTTCCTCTAAACCTCTTTTTTCTCTGATGGGAATGCAAGGAGTAAGCAAGAGCTGGTTAGTTTACCAGAAACTTTTACTGCAAATTCTGACAAAGCGGAGCTTGTTTACGTTAATGGGTAGAGTATTCGGCCTCTGACCGAAGGAATTCCAGTTCAATCTCCAGTGATTCCTTTGTACCCCCCTAATCGAAGACGCGACGAGACATTATTTGGCCTTAATATTAAACTGAACTGGTTTCATAACATACGCGTCATTTTTCAGAAGAAAAGAGTCGAAGTCACGAGTCGAAATCGATGGAGGCTTGACAAATAAATTTTTGTGGAATTGGACGAATTTTAATGTATTTATATAGTCATGAAATAAAAATGGAGTGGTTTGGAAGCTAAGGGGTACAAGTGATTTATTTTTTCTGCACACGGTTAGGTAGAGAAATTAGGCATAGAAAAAAAACGAGATGAATTAGATGTTTGTTGTAGTGAATTTGATTTTCTACTCGATTTCAGCAAAGAAATGACAAGAGACTCACTCGTATCCCTTGGCACCCAATTTTTGTGTATTTCTTTTGACAATTAACTTTACCTCAATCTGTCGAGAAAAAAAATCACTTGTGCCCCTTGGCTTCTCATCTCCTCCATTCCTGTATTAAACTCTCATATAATTGAAGACATGGTTAGCATAATGGAATACGGGAATGAGTAATAAGGAAGCGGAGAATGCAAGGGTTTAAGAAATCGATAGGGGTTCGATAGTTAAATTTTCATTCGATATGAATAAATTCCATAAAGTAAAGCCTCAAACCATCAACTTCATCAAAAGAATGGATGGTTGAAAATGTACTGGGATGGGGAGAAACCGCGGCCAGTGACACCCCAATTGGACTCTGCAGTGTGAGGGGGAATAATGGGCGCACCGCCACCCTTCAACTTCCGTCCCCTCACCCTTCGGCGCTAAAGAGCTCTCTCCCGTCGAACGCCAGCGGCGGCTCCTCCGGGAAGCAATAAATGGCTCCCTCTCTCACCCTTTCTCTCTCTTCCTCCCCTCTTCACCACCCGCCTCCCACTGCCATATACCGCTGCGGCCGCTTCTGGACCACTCAAGACATCCATCTCCACAGCCTCCTCCTTTACGGCCAGCAAAACCCCTCCTGCTACCCCATAATCACTCTTTCTTTCCTGCCAATGAATTCCTGGTATGGTGCAGTATGGTATTTGGTGAAGGCGATCGACATTTAAGGTCGTTTACGCCATGTTGGAATGGAAGGTCAGATTGGGTTTTAAAGAAAACCTCGTGTCGACATAAGCTTGTACATTAATTTCGTTATAACGAGTAATAGGCAGCATGAGTAATAGGTAGCACCACTATAGCAATAGAGTAACCAGCACCACTTTGCCGGCCTCGGTGGCGGCGGGGTAAAGCCCTTGTCTGCCAAACCAAAGTTCGCGGGTTCGAGTCCCGCCTGGGTAAGTTACCCTTATCCAGGGCATGGATGTTTGTGAACGCTTGATTGTTAAATGGTATCAACCCCGATGTAAAGGCCGAACAGTGCTGTTAAATTAATATGCTTTGGGGGGGATTGAAGGGCCTGGGTGGGGGTAACCCCACCCCCAGGGATTAGTATCCCCTCGGGAGTTAGTCACCGGTCAGTATTCAGTGACTCATCTCACTGCCACGATATTAATGAATGATCCTTTTAACTTCAAGCAGATGCAGTTATTACATGTCAAAACTAGACAATAGTTTCAAATAATTGTTTTATTTCTCTGAGACTTTTGAGGGAAATCCATCCTCTCATTCTCCCCATAGGAAAGACGCTGGGTAGCACCGGATATGATTAAGGATGCACAAATTTGCGACGATTTCCCATGTTCACTCTTTTCTTCCCACCAATGAATTCCTTGGGTGGTGTGGCATGGTACATAGGGAAGGCGACCGACAGTTAAGGCTATTTACACCATGAGGGTAGGGTTTGTCAGGGAGCGTGGATAGAAACCTGGCGTTGGCATTAGCCTACTCTAGTCGAAAGGCACCGAGGTAAGATGGATTAACGTCCTATCCGACGGACGTAAAGTTGTACTTGAGTTCTCCTCCATACAACACTTCACACAAGCGGGGTGACCTCTTATTATTCTCTGTTACCGATACTATTTGAACCGAACCCATGAGATGTTCGAATTACAGAGCTTTGTAACACCTTTAATACATAATTTAATTTTTTTATTTTATTACCTATTCGTGTTTTATGTTAACCCTTTGTTCATTGTGCTCATGTTTACTCTTTTTGATTTTATTACGTGTATAGTAATTTCGGTAAAACGAGTCCTCGTCCTCAGCAATAAGAATCACAGGAAATGAAGGATAAAAAAATTTGTGGCGATTTTAATTAAACCTATGCAGGGAGCAAACGAAGATACAATTTCGCATAGTTAATTTTTCACGAAAATTAAAAAAGAACCTACCCGAAACATTGTAAAATACGAGAATAATTTGAATTGAAAATGAATGAGGGCCATTTTGACCCCTTCCTTGGTTTTAGTGTAGGTAATAATATTAGGGATGAGTCGATTTCAAATGTCGATTCTCCATTCCACCGATTCTCGGCAACGGATTCGGAATGAAGGATCGATCGCCTATAGGCGATTCCGATTCCATCGATTCCAGGAAGATAAGTATTTTGAAAATAAACTGATTCTTTTAGATTAGAAATTCTGATTCGATGTTCCTACTCTCGACAGTTATCTGGCCACCGCGACGGATGATGAAGAGCTATCCACCAATGCTTCACTCCCTCCCTTCCATTCGTGATCCGTGCGTTGACGCCCAGTTGGGAGGCGGTGATGGAGATGCGATATTCTGACGGCTTTTCCAACTTGATTACGTCAATATTTTATGAATCGCTGACACATATTTTAATGTCCTTCATGAAATGGCATTCACATTTATGGCAAATAAAAATTTTGATGTTATTAGATTTTATGTTGTTCCCTCCTGAGTATTTTTATTAGGGATGTGTCGATTCCAAATGTCGATTTTCGATTCAAGCGACTCTCAGGCACGGAATCGGAATCGAGAATCGAACGTCTACAGTCGATTCCGATTCCGTTGATTCCACGAAGATAAGTATTTTTGAAATAGGCTATAAGCTTGGGGCATAAAGACCGCCACACAACTCAGCCATGGTCCAATGTGCATATAATAATAATGTGCATAATGTACTATTAAGTTAACAGTTTATATCTGAAACTGTTAAATTTTTTATTATTATTTTAAAGTTGAGGAATATATACTGCTATAATACGTATTTGTCATTTTTAATTAATATACTTTCTGGGCATATTATTTTCTTCGTCATTTTATACCATTCAATTGTAAAATTTTTATGGCAGCAGGAAAACCACTGACAAATAAATATTCCACCTGTTAGTATGGATAAGAATCATGAAATCGGGATCGAGAATCGGGAATAAATTTGAAAGAATAGAAATTATAATCCGAATCGAAAAAAAGTGAAAATCGACTCATCCCTGAATAATATGAACAGCGGATGATGAAGATGGATGATGAGCAAAACCTTCGCGAGTCGCAACTGTGAAGCCTTAATAATGCCAGTTTCTTTCTGACCCCTTTCCGGTCATCAATGATACTCAACAATCAGGTATTTTTTTCATTCTCCGGTTTTAAAGAGCTGGAATGTTCTCATATGATAGGCATTCGTACATTCAAGATTATTGATGCCAGGATTCCCGGGAATGCGATTGTTGGATATAATCGATGAACCGGAGCCAATATCCCCACGCGAAGGAACGTGGAAGAGAAAGGGGAGAAAAAATGGAATGAATTCGGCAGAGAAGGGTAGCTAACTTGAAAATTAATATAGCAGGGGGCCAACACTTCCAAGAATTCGTAAGAAAAATACGATAATGCCACGAAAAACGTGCAATGAATATAGTTCACCCATTTGCTCGCACTTAAAAATCGGAGGATTAAAGAATTGCCCAATAAGGTAGTTTCCTTCATCAAAGAAAACAAAAGGCATTGATTGCGATTCGTTACCCGCCATTAGTATAGGTATTCATAATATACGAAGTATTTGGTTTTAGAAATCCCAGTTTAGACGGATGTTAATGGTCAATTTTAACCTCATTTGAAAAAGCCCATATTGGCTCCCATGCGATGCCACTCCACGTGACGTCACCGGGACCTAGATTCTATACGAATAGTCAGGAGTTTTACATCGTCTGAGATTACCAATTCATGCATGAGGCACAGAGCTCAGGGAAACATCTCTTAATAATCACCTATTAAAATTACCTAAGGTTGGAAAGCTTCCTTCGTTTGATAGGGTATTAATGTTCCTTATTTAAGCCAAGCGCTACATGCTAGCTGGTTACTCTACTACCTGCAAGCAACCTTAATCGTCGCGGCGCTCATAGCCTCTCACCAAGGTGGCCTCACACGGCGGCAGCCGAAACCAGAATGCCGTCACACGGGCTTTTCCCAGCATTCATACTTAGCCGTCGCGTTTTCGCGCGCTTTTAAATTTTCACTTTTAATTTAATCGCGAAAAATAGATATCTTCATTTAAACATCTAAAAGCGTGAAATACGCGCTCCAGGGGTAATAATCTTTCCATTTAGGCAATGAAATATATTAGGAAACCACCCTATTGTTGAAAATTATTGATGACTTGTAAGGGCTCAGAAAGAAAGTTTCATTATTAAGACTTTAGACTCGTCTCGCTGAGGAATTGCTCATCACGCATTTCATCGACTGTTCATATTAGGTACGAGGGCAAACTTAAAAGTAAGGTCCCCAATTTGTTTGTCATTAAATATGACATTTCGATACCTCCACTGCACAAACGCTCAACAATCGCCCACTCATCAATCCGCTCATCTAGTAGCCGTACTAGTATTCGTTCCATTTTTTCTCTCCTTTCTTTTCCACGTACATCTGTGTGGGTATATTGGCTCCGGTTCATCCACTATATCCAACAATCACAATCCCAGGAATCCTGGCATCAATAATCTCGAATGTACGGATGCCTGTCATATGAGAACATCCCCTCTCTTTAAAACCGGAGGATGAATAAAATACCCGATTGCATCGATTTATTTGCATCGTTGGATGCATCGTTAGAAAGGCCGAGGATTCAGCTATTTTATATGTAGTCACCTTGGCACTCAGTGACCTCCCTCATCCGCACGATGAACTTTTGAATTCCGTCGTCATACCAGCAGCCTCCGTCCACGCTGCGAAGATAGGCGTTGACCTCCTCTTGCACCTCGTCGTCCGTTGCAAACTTCATTCCTGCCAGGTGTTTCTTCAGGTCGAGCAACATGTGGAAATCACTGTGTGATGGAGTCCAAAAATCATCTCATTCTTCTTCAAAATTTCCGCACGACTTCTTCCGCACATTCCACGCGCTGCCTCTCGTGGTTTTCGGCGAGTTGTTCGGGCACCTGGCAGTGGACGGTTGGGCGGCCGGAAAGGAACTTGTGGCGCCGCTTATGACCGTTTTTAAAGACCTGGGTTACACGGTACATTAACACGTACGAGTTAATGTCTGTTTACGTGAATGACTTCTGTGGACCGGAATGGAACATGTACGAATGCATGAACCAAATTAGAACACGTACTGTTTTCCGTTCATGCATTCGCACAAGTTGGGTGGTTACACGGTGTATTTTGCCGTTCATTCTCGCGTTCATACATTTAGACATTAACCCGTACGTGTTTATGTATCGTGTAACTAGGCCTTAATATCCGGGTATTTTTCACCGTAAACTTCAACCGATTGGCGATTAAAGTCGATAGTTCTGTTCGTATTAGCACTAGAACCACGGAAGGGATGAAAATCGCCCGTTTTCATAAGAATACGGTGGGGTAAATCTCATCCCAGAGTAATCCACGAGTAAATAAATTCATTAGTGAGTCATAGCTTACTGAGATAATTTTAATGAGGATTTTACGCGATAGGTATGAACATAATGTTCCGAAGGACCAGGCGGTTTTAGATAATAGAAAAGGCAATGTTTCAGATGGATAATTTATGTCAAAATAATAAGGAGAACTCTCAAGTGTAACCGTTCTATTTGGCGACTACGAGCTTAGTGCCTGCCCACGTAGGGGCAGTTCCACAATTTGACTTACTTAGTCAATCAACACAAAATTTAACTTACTGTGCAAACAAAAGAATAACGAATTGAAATTGGTGGGATTCAAAATGTTCACAAAACTTCAAACAAGGACGCTCAATTGCTTCAAGAGAGATTTGAAACCGATAGCTTTCCGTCAAGTAGCTTCTAAGCCATTACGTCCTCCACGGAACTTGAGCTTTGATGACGCGAAAATAAACAAAATTCAAGTACATTTTTATCTATACTAATTTTTGATTGCAGGATTGCAAAATTATGCATACCAAAATATGGAAACTTTTTAAACATCGCTTTCTTGGGGATTGAGTTGGTTTGGTCGCTAGAATGTTGGTCACACATCCCATAGGCTTTGGTTTAAATCTCGTCAAAAGCAAAGATTTTTCAGATGAAGCCAACCTTTTAGAACAGCTCCAGAGACAAGGTTAAACTAGAAAATGAATTTTCTACCAAGCTTCTCGGAACAGAAAGGCTGTGTAAAGCCTGCACCTTACCCCCTTAATTATTTAAAATATAAGATGAAGGCTGAAAAATATAAAGATGAAAATGATAAGAAATCACGGAAACAGGTCCATCAGCTTCATTGGAATACCCACTTCAAAATCATCTATTTTTCCATCAAATTTCATTCCAGAATCATCGAGTAACGTTTTTTGCATGGGCATGACGTCATTGAAAGGTCATGATAGCGGACATGACGTCTTGAAAGCTTTTGATATTCACTATCGCCATTTATTTGCTCCGTCTCGATCGGTTCTTGATATTCATGAATATTTAATCCTCAAGTTTCTTCACAAGAAATAGCGCTCAGCTTTTAGCCGCTCCAAGGGGTCTGTTCTCTCTCCGCAGCAATGAAAGATATGAAGGGGACTTGCTCGTTCCTCGTGAATTCAGAAACTTTTCGAGAAAATATTCCAACCAGAATATTCAGTAAATACAACCTCAGAAAAGTTGCTGTTGCTGTCCACAGGATACCAACAATTCCTCATGCAATACAGGACATCTAACAAGTAAACTCTAACTAAATTGCTGTTTGTTTCCGTCTTTTATCGAAGCGATTCCTAGCAAACTGAGTAAGGGCGAGCATTCCTTTCTTAGATCATATGTTTCCGTAAGTATTGAAAATATGATCGTATATCGAACACTCTATGATTATCGTCGCAATGCATGAAATATTAGCAATGGTGTTAGAAAAACTATGGATTTATTAGAAAGGAAAATTCGTGCCTGAAACGAATTCTCAGCTGAGAGAGATGTTTCGTCACCTTAATACGTACCACTTACTTTTTGACCTTCACTTCCGCATCTTTCCGTATTCCCGCCGTCCTTATGAAGTGAGTTCTGTACATTGAGTTCACTGAATAGCAGAAATTCGACGATTTCCCTTGTGACTGATTTTCTATACGTCGGAACCTCTAAAGTATTAGAAAATATTATTTGTAACGAAAGACAATGGAAATGTATTGTGATCTAAATTCTCGTTAAAGTATTTTTTCGATGACTTTAGGGAAATAAATCGCAAAATTATTTCTCCTTTCCGATAGACCCCTAATTCCTGGTAGACTTCACTTTTTGAACTAAAATGGAGCTCAAATTGACGACATGATTCGAGAGTTAAGTTATGTGGTCGGAGTCTATATTTTAAAAAATCTCCTTGAGTAAACATTAAGGGGTTATTGCAAGCCTCGGCTTCAACAAAACTCTCCACTCCCAATAATTTATGATTATAATTCACTATAAAAGGAATAGTAACTGCTGCATAACCTGAAGTAAAAAATATTTCGATTTCAGGCATTAATGATACAGAAATACTTTTCTTTGGACACAAAACCGAAGCAAAATGTGATGATAACCCGTGGCAACCCGTGAAGTACAAAACATAGTGCTCTTGGCGAAATGGATTATCGAACTCATCCATTATTTTTCCACTCTGAGCATGGACGGATTTAGGGGCGGGGGAATCGAAGGGGTCATGACCCCCTGTTGTTTTCAAACTTATTTTTATTTCTGCTGGGTCAATAGTTTTTGTATAGTCCTTGTAAAGGAGTAAAGGGGGTTTATATGCGAATGCATGCCTACAAGTCCCAACCGTGAGAGAAGTTTGAGTTGTATTTATTTTAGAGAGTAGCACTCCCTCCTGTAAAAACGCCCTTCTCTCCTGGGGGTATTCCATACTCCTCGCACCCTGGTCATGACCCCTCCTCCAAATTTGATCCAGAACCCACCCGTGATACTGATTGCCAGATCAAGATTTACTTCCATCACTTTTTTGTTTCATAGGCCTTCTTTTTATCTAACAAAAGATATTTTCGGAATAAATTGTGAAGCAATAATTAGCCATAATAGTAACTTACATTTTGGTGCCCTTTTAGTCATTTAGATTCTATCATTATAAGCTGTAGAAAAGTTTGCACGTGATGTTTTGTAATAAAAAAAGGATGGCCATAACAACAAATGAAAAATTCACATCATTACGCGTAGAATCTCAACGAGACAATTTTAATGAAACATTCGATCGTGGAGTTGTCGGTCGAAAAAAAAAATCACGCACTTGATTTCGATTCCGAGTGCGAATGTGGTTACACGATCCAAAACCAATTTGCGCAACAGCTGTATTGCCCCGAGTAGACGGCGATGCATACTAATCTCCGAGTAGCGGTGCGACGGGCATGCAATGACATCTTCGCGCACAAGGCAATAACAACCTGTTGCGCAATTAGCGCTAACTCTTCTGAGCAATATACCCCGATTGGTACGAATTACTTTTTCCCCGAAGCCCACTTTTTGTGAGTAAAATCTCTATTCCTTCTGGCACACCACCATCGATTCGTTACGAGTAGAAAATGAGCGATTTCTTACTCAAGACAGGTTTCATGTTAGACTCGAGAATCCAAAAAGCAAATATAATGGGTACGTAAGTAAAGGAAAGCTGCACTTACTCCCGCCATATACAGTACAGCTAATGTTTGAGGGAGTATAATAAAAGTAAGTATTCTGCCATAACTAGAAACCTTGTATATTAACGTGTGCTGAGAGAAAAATGGTAGCACGAAGATACACAGCTGTCACAGTGTAAACCTATTTACAGTTCTCTAACATCCAAAAACGTCGACCACGTCCTAATATCCAAGATTATTTCTCCCTTGGAGAGAAATAGCATTTTCTCTTGAGAGCTATACAGAGAAAATATTTTAACGATTTTAAATTTTAAATCAATATTTACAATTTCATTTCTGTGTAGAATTAATAACTTTGTTAATAGAAATAAAAAGTTTGTTCGTTTTTATTCATTGAAGTGAACTTCCACAAAGTTGAGCCTGTGACTAGAGAGATTATTAAGTCAATGGTTTTCCATTGCGAGCTAACGAGGGGTTTCCGTCAGCGGTCTAATGTTAAAAATGAGGAACTAGCTTTGAAATGTGGTCATGAACATTTTAATGCAACAGATGGTTGGCTGTATCGCTGGAAGACTAGAAACGGAATAAAATTCAAGAGAGCTCATGGAGAAAGAAATTGTGCTGATGCTGTGAGTGCCGAGCATGTCCCAATTACCTGGAATCTACTATACTTGCATTTTTCCATAAATACTTAATTTTCACGACAAGTTTCCATTCATCTTAAGAAGATAATACAAAATGAATTGAAACTGGTCGTAAAATTATTCGATACGTATATGTAATACGATGCGTGATATCGATATATAATACGATATATATCGATACGCTATAAAATATAATAAGGTATACGTTGTATTTTTCTTCAGTTGTATATATGCTTAAGGTGGTTCTAGCATTAATTGCTTATTGGAAAATATAGTGATGGAATCCTGTTGAAAGAATGAACGACATTGACCCATATTTCTTTCCGTTTCTTCCTCCAGGCAACGTGGAGATCTTCCACCTGGGTCGCTGGGGAAGCATCTGTGATGACGAGTGGGACACGCGCGAGGCCATGGTGGTCTGCCGCCAGTTGGGCTTCGAGGGAGCCGTCAAGATCACGCACAGCTCCACTTTCGGGCCCGCGAGAAGTAAGTGCTCACCTATTTCCAAATTCTTCCACGTCCACGGTCAGAAGTTATTTGATGCAGCCCAAACACTGGAGAGTTATCAACTCGTATTGCATGCTTGGATGTGGTGAAGAATGGAGAAGGTGAAGTGGACGGGAAGGAGGAGGAACGACGGAGAGCTGGACATGGTGGGTGAGGATAGGGAGCTTTTAAATGAGATACGGAGGAGATAGAAAGTGTGGATGGAGCGAGTACTTAGTAGGGAGGTGATGTTGAGAACGGTGTTGGAGGGTAGTATGTTAAGGAAACGAGGGAGGGGAAAGAAAAGAATCGGATTTTTAGGTAGATTGAAAGTAAGTGGGCTTTTTTGAAAATTGTAGAGGGAAAATAGTTGAAGAAAGTAGATTTTCCCAGGATGCTTCTCAAGTACTCCATAGAAACCTACCTTAATCGGTAGAATACTTTAATAATCATTACATGCTTGTGATATCGATCTAAAGTTTTAAAAGTTCGTTTTTCGTAATTGCCATTACTTCCAAGAACTCAAAGTCTCTAACTATGATTTCATAAGAATATCTTGGTATATTACTAACATTTGCGACCCACGTATCCAGGTCCATTGTAATATACGGCCCACGAACATGACCAAATGCTTTAGACCGATTCAATTTAAATATGAATAAATTTACCCATTATTTATCAATCTAAATGCATATAGTTTCTATAATGAGTGATAAAAACTGGTTTCTATAATAGAATTGTAATTGTAAAAAGAGAGGCAGTTATGTGACTGAGCTAACTTTTTGCACCAGGGGAGACCGGGGCAGGTTGGGTACACTTATGTCTTATGAAATTATTATTTTTATCTATTAACGTTTTCAATCAAATGGCTGAACTAGCGACTTGAAAGGCAATTCATCTGCAATAAATTGCAATTTATTACGGAAAATCATTTAATAAAACAGTAAAATAAAATTTTTTCCTTGAACAATACACGTGTGCCAACATGCCCCGTATCTGGTACAGAGGTCGCGGTACGTTAGTATCAAGGGTGTATTTGGACTTTAAGATGAATGAAGAAAGCTAATGAAATGGCATAAAGGGCTTTGTTAGGCTATCCATATCTAGTACTAATTTGTTCTCTTTCTGAAGTGCCACTTTACAGTTCACAAATGTTTGCCTATCAACGACAAAGATGCGGTCACGTGTAAACCTTATTACGAATGGTCTTTCGTACCAATATCAGCTAACTACTCTGACGTCACACATAATATGCTTGATATGTCCTTAGAAGGTGGATATTTGAAAATATTTCTACTTTACAGCAAGTTTAGCAAGTTTATTTGTTATTATCCTTATGACTTGCACAAAAATTAGTCAGGTTAGTATCAATTTTAATTTGCAGCATAGTTTAACGAGGTAAGTAGGTGAATATATTTTGTCATTTGCGGCGATTATTCGCAGTAAAATTCTATTTAATTTAATTGTGAAATATTAATGCTTTAACATGTTAATCATGATTTGATAAATGCAAGGTAAATTTGCAAGTGACGTCAACATAATTACCGAGCTCCCAACAAAACATTTGTGGTGTCGGAACGCAAGAATTTCCCTTGGTAATGTGTCTAGCCCAGCTGAATGATAAAGAAGTGGCTAGAAATGTCGCCTACTCATATTTAAAGAGCATGCGGGAGAAGAATTTAGCATTCGCCAACAGAGAGGATGCAAACACCACCTCAGATGACTAGAGTGACAAAATGGCGCGTCGCGTCCTTTCTTTATGCATCGCACACAGTTAACTCCATTCATCACATGCCTACGTTTCACAGCCTCTGCCCGCACACACTCCGTCGTCGTTATGGAATCGCTTCCAGGCCATTAGTATGCATAGCAACCAGCGGCATCGGTTCCGTGAATGGCTTCGAGGTTGGCTCGACGAATTCGAGGAGGCAATATTCGTCGAATTCCGGGGAATGATTAGTGATAACCGAGCCAACCCGTTAAGGAATCAATCACTTAAGCATTCCCCACATTCCAGCGTGTCACGAAACGACTAACTTCAAAACAGTCTCAGTGAAATTATTTCAGTAGTATACACGTAGCTGAGAAGAGCCTGAATTGTGAAAAAAATTAATTTTCCTAGTAAGGTGTACGTTATGTTGTACGCTATGCTGTAAGGTGTACGCTATGTTGTATTTTACAAATAGCACGACTTTAGCTTTCACTCAGTAGGTTTTCGCAGGTTTTACACGCCCCCCTTCTTGTGTGGGGGTTTTCCTGCAGTGGGTTTTTTTGCTGAAGGATACTACACCCTAATCGTCATGTTTTTTTTCTCACAAACTGAAATCTTTTTTACACAAAATTTTCACATGTTGTTGTTTATATTTTTAACATTTCACAAACAGTGTATATTGTATATTCTTTGCATTGTAAACGTTTGTCTACCATTTTTTAATATGCTTGCATTGACGTTATCGAGGGGTTAGGTGGAAGAGGGGACTTCTTAGTCTAAACCTCGCCTGAATAAAGGCATTTTATTATTATTACGTTATGTATCCCTCACGTAAGACTAGCAAAACTATTTCAATGGGTTACACGGAGATGAGAAGATCATGCATTGCGAAAAAAAGTAATTGTTCTGGGAAGGTGTACATTAAAAATCCCTCCCGTAAAACTGCATATTACGACATTAAAACCGGTTGCATTTTTTTCTAATTTTGCGAGTACTCCTAATTATTTATTATTTTGAAAATGACTCTATCCTCACGCAATTTCCATGGTACACAAGGCATTTCTTTTGCTAACATTTACCTGTATTTCATACTTAAAAATTGAACATCTGAGCAAATAGTTCGCTGAAATTTTCAAATTTGGCAGTGTCTACTGCTTACATACTCTGACCTTTTCTAGACGAAAAAAGTTTAATATTAAATATTTGTCGCGTAAAAACACGAGAGAATGTGATGCATTCCTTATGTTTTTTCATGTTTTAATTCCCCATTTTTATATCCCTTTATCTCCTTTTAACAAAATATTTCCTGACTTAAAATTTTAGATAAATAATGGTGCGTAGATAAATCTGCTGCTGAATGCGTGCAAAAGGGAGTTGATGAAATTTTATGGAACCAAATCTACTCGAATAAAACAGCACGCCATTCAATAGTCCAGAAAATTGGAAGTCTAATGCACTGAAAAAATTCAAGAATTCGAACCTTAGATCTCGCCTTCTAATCACATAATCAGGAACACGCTCTTTAGTGAAAAAAGCCAGAAATAAGTTGTTTCCACACATGTCATGTTTCTGAATGTGATTCAAAAATCTTCAAAATCAGCCCATTAGATTTGGCTCCATTATAAATGCTCGAAAATGAAAAAATAAAGATTTTTTCTCATTTTCAATATCAATTCACCCCTATATGAGGCATCGTACACATGTCTGCCAAGCATAAAATATTGTTTTGTCACCTGTGAAAAGGTCACTAAAATACATAAAATGTAGAACAAAATAGATTTCTAGTCAGATAAAATCCTGATAGAGAAAAGAGAGGATTATTAAACTCTTTACTAAGGTGCTGATGTATATTATAAGAAATTCAAGGGTGGATTGGATTGGATAAATCATGTAATATTTAAAATAATGACCAACAGACGTTTCCTAGTATGACTTACAGGAAATCGCAATCATTAAGGTTGGAGCTGGGAGAATATTCATTTCAACCACATGAGAGGCTATATGTGCTTTCCAGCGCACAGTAAATCACTCTAACCTCTAATCTACAATGCCTGCTCATCCCTAACTTTGCATTCATAAATAAAACGATCGAAATTGAACATGAAAAAAAAATATTTGGTGTAATCCGGAGTAATCTTAATGAATAGTAAATTATAACTTACCGTCTAATAGGGCTCGTGTTCAAAATCCGGCGGAGTCACGTATTTTACTGAGGGGACGCTCTCTTGGATGGACTTCCCAATCTTTAAGTCCAGATCCGCGTCCGCCAAATAGGACGTAACGTGTTTGACCCAGAGATTGTTTACCACTCACTGCTGCACTGAAAGCCAGAAGATATAATAAAATATATTGGGCTACATAGGTCAGTATTCCAGTTTAATATTTATTTTAAAGACTCCAATAACTGTTATTTAGATGTAATTGGTGAATGGAAGCCAGAAAAAACATTAATATCTTGGCAAAAAACGGAGGGCCAATATGAAGGTGCTGCCACACTAGTACTTTTTCCGTTTCCAGCAAATTAACAAGAAATAGAAAGGGTGCTCGTGAAAAATATACGGCGGCAGGTAATACAGGTCATAGCTCGAGAAGGAATAACTATTAACTGAATTTTATCGTTCACGTATGGAATGCAATTTATCCATAGAGATAAAAATTAATTTGAGAGATAAATTGCAGGAAAATATTTCAAAATAATTATTAACGCGTAAGCTTCCATTCTCAGCCTCAGTTAACTAAATATTATCTCCAGGTTGACCCTATTTGATTTTTCCCAGTAATATCTTTACTATCTTCGTATGAATCAAATTATAAATGTTTCGATGCTGTCACATAGCAGTGTGCTTGGTAAGGACGATCAAAAACCCACGAGACATCTAAAGAAGAGAAATTAAAAAAAAGAAAAGATCAATTAAAGAATACACTTTTGATATTTTTGCAATTCCTTCATTCAGTACTTACGTTCAGGTACTTAGTTACTTAGTAGTGGATACAGTTCCTAGCCATATACCAAATTACTCGTTATAAATCATATCTAATTAATGGAGACATGGGTATTTTCTTTCATTTTTCTTTAATAACCCTAGTAGTCAGCAATGCAAAGTTTCCTGCTTCCTATTTGTGTCGTACGATTTTGCGGAATGAGTTTCTCTTTTTGCTAGCAGGGTATTTTTATTTATATTTCTCTCAGCATTCTTCTTATTGAATTTTATTCCACATAGTCAAATGCTGTCTCCAAGTCGACAAATACTTTGAAAATTGGTTTGTTCTTCTCTTTCCTTTTTCTCTATGATTAACCTTTGAATCAAGATTGCTTCTCTTGCACCCTTGCTTTCCCTAAATCCGCATTAAACCTCATCTAGGAATTATTCTGCTCTCCGTTCAACTCTCCTGTTGTTGATTCTTTCCGGTATGTGAGACGCATGTGTTGTCAGGCTTATGATCCTAAAATCTTCATACTTCTCTGCTCTCTTCTTTTTGGGTAAGATGCTGGCTCCTATATCGCAGATAGTTTTACGCAGTTGGGTGAAAGCCTTCTCCCTGCATTTACGATAAGCTCGGCTAGATTATCATCTATTCCTCTGGTCTAATCCTTTCGCCGGTCTCTCACAGCAGTATCCAATTCCTATCTTAAAATACTGGCTCCTGTTTCATCATTTTCTACAAAGCATATAAAAAACAATCAAAACATATATAAAATCTAAACCTTTTTATCTTAATTTAATGAACACGGTAGATCAATGCTTCAAATTTTGCAGAGCTATATTTTAAACTTTACTCAACATCATAACCACTGGTCAACAATCCTAAGACTGGTTTGACGCAACTCTCCACTCAATTCTTCTATCAGCTAATCCTTTCACACCTACGTATTTCTTCTCTTTCACATCTTTCCATTCCATATATATATATTTCATTCGAGGTATTCCTTTTCCGTTCTTGCCATCCCATTGTCCCTTGATGATTGCCTTTATCAGGATTTCATGACTTGGAATATGGTCTATAAATATGGCCAAAAGGTTGTTCCGTCTGAGTCCTCACTTCCCGTTGAATTTCAACGGGTGTTAGTAGCATATAATCTAATCCGTGCGCCTGTCTCTTTCTATCACAGGGCGATTCTGGATGGACAACGTGTACTGCACGGGTGAGGAGAAAAGGCTGTCGGACTGCCGCTTCGACGGCTGGGGGCTGAGCGATTGCTCCACAGCCGAGGCTGCTGGTGTCGTCTGCATCGACCCCAACGCCAAGACCACCACCACCACGCCCCTGCCGCCACCCAAGAGGGCACAGAAGGTCCCGATAAAGGTGAGCCCTCCTGACTCCATGATTACTGCTTAAGATTGACGCGCACTTAAAACCATCTATTCCCTGGATACCGAGGCGAGACAATTTCAAGTTCAACAATGGTTCATTCCACGAATAATAACAGTTACATTAAATAGTTAACGCTAACAAAATAACAAAAATAAATATTCGCGGATGTACTTAGGCCAGCGCCTCTTCAGCATTACTGGGGTTGAACAATGGTATGGGAGTGGCATCAGCTCGGCATTCACCGGGAAACCCGTGAAAGCACCGTGTTACCACCACGCTACAATAAACAATAGAAAATATCAGCATTCCCAATATACTGGGTGTCCCATTTATCTTGACCACCCGAAATAACTTTTTGTCCAGATGCAAATTCAAAAATGTGTCAAGCAAATGTTCATTAGCCGTCAGGGGGGCATTAATCAGCATGATTGCCTTCCTTGTAGCTTTGTTATTTACAAAGATATGAATAGGAGGAGTTTTAGAAGAGGAAATGAATTGCCGAATAAAAAATATAGGGTGCCATTTAAAAAAGACATACCGCTGTTCATATCTTTGTAAATAACAAAGCTATGAGGAAGGCAATCATGCTGATTAATGTCCCCCTGACGGCTAATGAACATTTGCTTGACACATTTTTGAATTTGCATCTGGACAAAAAGTTATTTCGGGTGGTTAAGATAAATGGGACACCCTGTATAGTATGTCGATGTGAACAATTTGAACCCGCAGTCTTTGGTGTAGCAGACAAGGATCTAACCTTTTAGTATGCATTTCACGCGCTCACTAGTCTCTCAACTCCTTCACTTACACTGGAAATGGTCCCATCAACGTGTTCTGCATTTTTCGCTTCAGTGCGAACTAAACGCACAATCATTACCACTGAAGAGGTCGTATATAATTATATATACCCACCGGCAGCCGGGCCATTGCCCGGTAGAAATACTGGGGTCATAATTGAGTGCGTCGCCGTCGTCATAAGGATTTAACCCTGCTATCGCCGAGGACGGCAAGAAGAATAAGAGTATTGCAAATCACAGCTTAATATAGTAATTTGTTTCAGTTGATTTGGTAAAATTAGCTGCTTTTATAATATTTTATTTCGTCAAAAATGAAACAGTTAACTAAAAAATTGATGTAACAGCACAAAAGATGTGGATATTTAATAATCATTGTGCGAGATGCAAATGGATCATCTCCCCGTAAAATAACCTTTCTCTCAGATTCTGATAAAAATTTCTTGATGGGTCAAACTGAATATCCAAAGCACGATGTTCCTTGTTTCCGTGACTTTGAGATGCCAAAAAATTAGTCTCGACACGCTCGTAATATTTAATGGACGTTATTATAACTAAAATTTAGCTGCCAGAACTTGGTGACGATATACCATCGTTTACACATTGTCCACTGCGCCGGTAAAGTGACCGGCCACAGAGTGACTGAGTTCCAGGGCATGTCTTACGGTAATGGTAACCATGACAGATAGTTTTGGCATGGAACGTGAGTGGAGTGATTTAAGTATAATATGGCCTAATTACGCCAAAATAAAATAAAATTAATTTTATGTTCATTATAATGATATTCTTACGTAACATGAATCAATAATACGTCACTTCAAAAACACCGATGGCGTCACAGGATATATTTACCTGAACAAAATGGCGGTCAACTAGTTAGAGTGAAAAAATTCCTGCATACTTATCCATTTATTTTTGGAACAGTTCCATCGCATCGACCTAGACGCATTGTTTTAATATCAATGTTGTCACACATGTCAATAGTATGGCTGAACCATTCTGAATTACAATATTCATGCAACACGAATAGAAATATAGGGACCGGAGAAATCTTTAGAGGAGTGAGCCCGCATATTAACTTGCGGGGTGTCGTAGCCTAGAAGTTAGCGTGGGAGGGACCTTTGTTCTCGAGACGGCATCCCTCTCCAAGGAGACTCGTGGATTCAAAGCGTCGCGTCGGTCCCGGAGGTTGATCAAGTTAGTTCTCACAAAAATATCATTATTCACGCACCGCCGAATGGATACAATGCCTTTTCTAACCCTTATTCAGGCCACTCACAAGTGAGCCTCATCCCATCCCTCACACAAGATATGGGCCAGCAAGATAAATTTGTTCACTCTGCAATATGATGAAAGAGTTAAAAAGACAAGTTATGAAACAACTAGCAATTCGAACTGACGAATATTGAATTATTAAAACCATTTTAAAGCAGGTATTTTCCGACGATACTTTGTGGAATAAGCTGAAAATTTTTGAATGAATAAATAAAACTTTTTAATGACTTTTTTTCTTAATACACGACCACGACCATTAATACACGACCTGTTAACGTCATATTCTCATGTTCTAGTCCAGAAGATGACGTAAATCGTCGAAACCGTGGTCGTGTTTTAATAAATAAAACTATAGGAAAAAATTTAGGCCTTATTTTATGGAATTTCATTTCACAAATTCCAGAAAATATATTGAAATAAAAAGGTGGTTACACTATTTCCCAATTATTTTAACGCATACGACGCGTCTCGGCTCACAGAGTCATCATCTGGTACAAGATCAGAAGACGGCTCTATCTGACGACACGCGTCGTACCTATTAAAATAATTCTGAAAAAGTGATACTACATTTTTTTTATACGTCGAACTTCCATAATATAGTTCCTGAATCGGTTGAAATTATCAAGAAAAACATGTGCAATCATCAATTACGGGAAAGGCATTACACCATGAAGAGTTCTCGGGATGGCCACCGGGTCAGGAAGTGCATAACTGCCGACGTTTCGATGCCCGACTCGGCCATCGTCCTCAGGACTGTGAATAAGACGATGGCCGAGTCGGACATCGAAACGTTGGCAGTCACCATTATTAGGAAAAATATTCTGCCGAAAGTTAAAGTTTCTTTTTTTGAATTACCACCCGAATTTCAACATTTCGTGCCTTACTTTTTACACTTCTAATAATTAAAAATTCCATCGATACCCAATTGGTGTAATGTAGAAAGATTTAGTGCTTTCCCGGCGAATAGACTTAGTGAAGAGTTCTCGAGATCGCCACCGGGTAAGGAAATGCATAACCGCCGACGTTTCGATGTCCGACTCGGCCATCGTCTCACTCACAGTCCTTATTTTTAGAAAAAAATGATTTATCGAATAAAAAATTGCCTAAATAATAATAATTCGATGCTTCCTTTGAATAAAGATGGAATTCATCGATCCATTTTGCCAGAAATTATTTTAAAGTCCACAGGAATTAAATTATTTTAAATTTTCTGGTATTCATAAAAACTAAAATCCACAAAATAAGGTTTAAAACGGTTTTAATAAGTTAATTTTCGTCAGTTCGGATTGGCAGTTGAAATTACCTCTTATTTTCACAAAAAATATTTTTTTATATAACGAGTGCAGCATTTGTAAGCTATGTTCAACGCTATGAGACCGGAAGAAGGAAAAATAGGGCAGAAGAGGCGGGTAGAACGACGAAAACAATGCGACGTGATGCACACTCGAATGGCTGACAGGAGGTCAAGACGGAAGGGAGAGAATAGGGAACCGCTTGCAACGGACAAAATGGAAAGAGGGGTGGGAGTTTGCTGGCAGAGAATCTGTTTGCGAGATTAATGCGGCCGGGATATGAACCCGCTGATATGTCACACAATAGGTCACTCGTACGCAAACCATTGGCCCCATTCCGCCGGCGGCGCATGCAACCGTCAGCGATACAATGAGCGCACTCACCCGCGATTGCTTACTCGACTCTGCTATCGAGGCCTCCCCTCGTCTCGTGACGCAAGGCTGGATGGATATCTTGACCGGACAGCGAGAAAGTGGACAGAGAACCCCCTGGGTCAGCGATTCCTAAACTCGCCGTCTGTCAGTGTGCATCGGGCACAAATGTAGGATCCCCATCGGAAGAGCCACTGAATGTGTGCTTCAGGGGAAATATGAAGGAGTTTAGATAAGCGGAGGCCCCAGTCCAACTCCTGGAAGCTTGATTTATGCAACCACTTTAGACGCATGTTAGTCAGTTTTCAAAAATATTGGGAGCATGGAATTCAGGCAGTGGCGCAGCGAGGGAGATAACATCCCCCCAAATTTCAGAATTTTTAAAAAATTTAATCCATTTTACTAGAATAAATATTACTTATAGAATAGTGCAAGGATTAATAAAGTATCCCTCAGAAAGCTGTAAAACTCGCCATTTTGAACCATTGATCTTAATAGTTTTCTGGGGGAGGTCACCCGAATCTCCCGTATTCCACACCCCCAGTATTAGTTGCGCCTAAACCCCCCCCCCCCTCCCTAGCCTTAATTCCTGGCTGCGCGCCAGAACTCATACAGAAATGCTGGATACTCATCGGACGGGGGTACTGAATGTGAGCTCCCGGGTAAATATCAACGGGAGTAGGGTAAACTCTTCTCGGGATTCCCACCGGGTTAATTTATCCATAATAGCCAACATTTCAACGTTTCAGGAACCCTGAGGATGAGCCCCGAGTTGTAGCTTGAAACATTGGCTAATATGAATAAATTAATCCGATAGGAATCCTCAAAATAAATTACCCATATTATTCGCTGCGAAAGCATCAAATCATATTTCATCAACGGGAGTAGATTAGAGAAGTTCCCAGTCTATCTCGTAGAAGCTTGTTTTATGCTGACAGTTTGGGCGTGCTTAAGTCGGTTTTCAAAAATATCCGGAGCACGGACTTATATAAACTTGGACACAAATTCTTGATCCTCATCGGAAGAGGCCATTGGATGTCAGCTCCAGGATAAATATCAATGAGGGTACATAAGGCCACAGTCCATCTCGTAGAAGCTTGATTTATATTGCCTTTTAGGGCGTATTTTAGTCGGTTTTTTTAAATTATCTTCAGTGCAGTGATCTGGAAACGATATGTGCTGGCCAGGCAGTCCTCATTGCCTGGTCCTACTGGGCTGTCCAACGTTGTAGTTTCTCAGCCGATGTGTTTTCGGAGAGTTTCTCCCGTCGATGAAATTAGTGAGGGTCCTTCACCTCCGTCTCTTCTTCTGCGGAAGGTCTTCCTCCTCTCCAGTAGAAGAGCACGGTCTCTTGTGCCGGTCGTATATGGTTGGTTTGGTGTCCGCTATCGTCTTGATGGCTTCGATGCTGGAGCTCTTCGCCTTCTGGAAGAAGGTCTTGGAAGTCTGCTTGAGGTAGTCCTCAATCGGCTCCATGTCCGTCAGGGCGTAGAGCAGTACTCGGTGGTAATTCCATCCAAGAGCGAGGATGGTCCTGAGCGTGGTGTTCTCTGCCACTCTGATGGGTTGGCTCCGTGTTGTGGGTATGCGGCCGCTCCACGCAGGGGCAGCATACGACAGTATTGGCCGGATGGCCATTTTGAAAATCCTCAACTTCTGCTCCAAGGAGAGGAATCTCGACCGCAGCAACGGCTAAAGCAGGAATCTCCGCGTTCGTGCTCTTCGCGAGATGTTCAGGGCGTGTTGGCGGAAGGAGAGGCCTCGGTCCAGCGTCACTCCAAGATACAGCGCCTCCGTCTTCCATGGTGCTTTCTCCGTGTCGACTAGAATCTCCCCCGGAATCGGCGTCTTAGGCGTGGCTGAGAAGAAGACGGCGTTTGTCTTCTTGGCGTTGATGGTGATACGCCATGTTGCGTACCACGGTAGTGCAGTGATGAGTAAATAGCGCGGACATATATAAGGAGAACTGGATATTCGTGGAGCAGGCAATTCGTAGGGGAAAGGTGGGAAAAGTGGCCACGCTAAGAAATAATACTTTTTTGCTCCAAAGCTGTTGACACAAAATGAACAAAATTTCAGCAAGAGATAGCTAGGATGCTTAGTTACATAAAAATCTTTCCATTTTTTTATTTGCTATAGCTCTTCTAATTTATTTTCATTTTTTTATACAACTCTGCAAAGTAGCCACTTCACCCGTCAAGGAAGGGCAAGGTGGCCAGGGAGTGGCCACTTTGCCCGATGTAAAAATAAAATAGGGGCTGGCCTTTACTAAATTACAAGCTGTTTATTTTTACAAAGAATATTACAAACTACAGAACAAACTTACGAAAAAGTTAAGGAAGCATGTTACTTGCAAAACCTTACTTACAAACGGTAGCTTGATATCATTCACCAGTCAATGGAGGAGTAGTACATGCCAACTGCACGAAATATCAACATTATTTAAGAATAATTACAAGCGATACAATTGATACAGATAGTGCCATGAATTTCAATTTTCCAAACATATGTTTCATTGAATGAAAAGTAAAACTCACGTCACGACTCATGAAATTAAATTTAAAGCGCTGGATGAGTTTTAAAATTTCATAATAAATAATGACATGGGAATTAAATCTGTTTTAGCTAACTCCCATAACACATTCTCCAGAGATATTTAGGTATCAAATTCTGTTTCAATTCCACACATCCAATTTGGGATGCAACAACAACCATTTTTGCGGTTGTATACAAACAATTAGTCATGATAAGGTATTTATGTATTAAACTAAACTTAATATTTAATTTTATTTAAGAAAAAATTACATTTTAGGAGAAACTGGATGACAGCGACACATAAGTAATGGACTATTTTTGGAAAAGTATCCGTAACGATACTCAGTTACTTCTGTTTTCCACGCATATCACTCAAGTTTTCCATAGTATATCAGTAAAGAAACTGAAACAAAAACAAAAGAAACCCGGCCTAGTTTATGTCCGAACACAAAACTTACCGATTCTGAATCTGAACTTTCCCGTACCCGCTGAAAATGTTGTGTAGCTTATTCCGGAGTTTTGAATAGTTCTCGAAAATAAAAGATAACCGTTCACGATTTGTCGCAGATGGGCCCACTTGTTCAACTCTGACGTCCTCAAAAGAATCGAAGAATTTCGCGATCAGCGCTTTTACCACTTTTCTTGTCGCCAAGTACCTACCTACTCGAGTTGTGGCAAAGTTACGACAACAGAGGGAGTCGCGGCAATGCCACCGACCTCCTCGCTGCGTCGTGGGAAATTCTCATGTGATAAAACACAGGAAGTGTTTCTCCACTTTCCACGTGGGACGCTAAAAGTTCTGAGGCACCCGAGGGAAATAACTAGCCCGAAGTGAACGCTCTCCGCCAGTATTCTGCCTCGGCTGTTCCTGAGAGAGGATCTGTTTGGAATTGTCTCTGCGCGTTCCAGTGGGGCGATTTACTCCGCCACAAAAGAATTTCCATCAGATGCCGTTTAAATTTCGGCTTATAAAAATGCATATAGAAACGACATGAATGATTTGCTAATTTAATTCGTGTTATCTTGACATGATATATTAAGCAATAAACTTTGTCATATTCCACACAGTACTTATTAAATACCCGACCGGTTTACCTCTCGAAAATGACATGTTAAGGTTGCCACCCGTCGATTATTTTAATAAATACTTTGTGGAATAGAGCAAAGTTTATTCCTTAATCTATCAAGCAAATAGAAACTTAAAAAAATTATTCAAAGATCTAAATATACACTATAGTAAACAAAGAAACTAAAGGTGCCCATATCTAAATTAAAAACTACTTACCACCTCAAGGTTATTTTGGGGAAAGTGATTTTATCACCAACATGCACCTCACTGTACCCTAAAATCATATGAATTGCATTCGCATCAACGCGAGCTGTGTGATTTTCCATCATACTTAAATCCCTCTCCATGCACAACGAAGAACTGGGTACAGGACCCAAGCATTGGTTATTATTCTCCATGAGTCTTACTGGTAGCATCTGAGTTTTGAAAGCATAGTTCTAGCTAGTACTCGAATTGCACTAATTTTCTTAATAGGGACTGCATAAATTTAGGAAAATAATGTTTTCATTTAGAACTTATTTTAGTAAAGTTTAGAGTTTAGAATTTCTGGAATTCCCCATAAATATTGAATCATATGCTACCTCCCAGAGCACGACCATTTTTCAAATACCGTAATCCAGTGGTATCGTAAACTACTAACCTCTTTTCTTGATCCAACTGATTCGAATGATTCAAGAATATCTAGTTTTTCATTGATCCTCCAAAAAGTTTGAAGAAATTGGTTCTTTATGAATCATGTAAGACCCGAGAGAAGCCGTTGTAGTTATCGGATATGTGATTCTTTTGCTCGAAAAAAATACTTCACTCATGAACGGCATAAATGAAAATTCAACTCTTCTGGCCTGGGAATTACAGGATAAGGACCAACTAAAGTGATACACAACTTGGGAGACAATCTGAAAATGAAATCTAGGCAATCCACCAACTGCCACTTGTAATTGCTAGTTACTTTCCACCATTGGAGGGTATATTATGCTAATCATAACTGGTTTCGGATTTGATTAAAAAAAGACGGACGCACGCAGCATTCTCTGAGCCATTCACTCGGCTTCCATGAGAAGCACGATGTCACGCTTTAAACGAAAAATCATCGTGGTAAATCCCGATTGCCATCATCGGGTCTATCAAGGAAAAAGCCGTGATTAATTTAGTGCTGATTGAGTCGTCAAGATACGATCTTTTTAACTTCACCACTCTCCCCCCAACAGCTCGTTTTGACCGGTCGTCCACCTAATGACTAAGAAATCTTTGACGGGCATTACGGCCGAGATGGCGTGAATCATGCATTAACCTCTTCGAAGCTTCAATCCCTGGCGGGAGGGGAGCGAGGGATTGAGGAGGTGGGCGGTAGAAGACAGCCGGTCGAACCGCTTTCCGGACTTGATTGGGAAATCTTGATCGATACGCAGCGATGGACTTGATTGAGGCGTGAATAAATTAGCGAGGGGGCGTTTTTGCTTCCATCTCGAAGCGTGAGGTTCGACCATAAAAGGCACACGCGGTATTTTCACATCTACATGGGACCCTATGAGCCATCGTTTTGGCTGCATCTCACCTTCATATCCCATTGGAAGTGTATTGGTATCCTAATTATTCGCCGATGAAGCATACGAGCACACCGCGGACCTAGGTGATAACTACTGTGCAACCGCGTAAATTTCTGTCCACGTTATTACTATCGTTATCATCATAAGTCAAAAATCCTAAGATTGGTTTGACGCAGCTCTCCATTTCTCTCTCCTATCCGCTAGCCTATTCATATCGACGCATCTTTTCACCTTAACATCCTTTATAACCTGTCCTATGTAACTCATTTGGGGCCGTCCCTTGCCCTTTTTCCCTTCCACTTGTCCTTCAACGATTGTTTTCATCGGCCATAGTGCCTCAAAATGTGGCCAACTAAGTTTTCCCGTCTTCTGGTTAAGGTTTTTATAAGGCTTCTCTTTTCTCGCACTCTTCTTAGCACTTTCTCGTTACTTATACGGTCAATGCATTTTATCTTCATCATTCTTCAGTAGCACCACATTTCGAATGCTTCTACTCTCGGCTTCTCTGCTGCTGTCAACGTCCAAGCCTCGCTTCCTTAGAGAAACATACTCCATATGTAGTAGGTACCTGATGAATTGTTTCATTATCTCTATGCTTGTATTCTCAGCTGTAAAAAGATTCTTCTTTTTGTAGAAAGCCCTCTTCGCCTGTGTATGTCTTTCTTGCTTCGTCCATCGTTGGTAATTCGGCTTCCCAGGTAAGAAAATCCTCTATCCTATTCATATCGACGCATTTCTTCTCTTTTACATCCTTTATAAACTCTCATTCGAGGCGTCCCTTACCCTTCATCCTTCTGCTTAAGGTTTTTAGAAGATTTCTTTTTTCTCCTACTCTTATTAGCACTTCCTCATAGCCAATCCATTTTATCTTCATCGTTCTTCGGTGACCGGGGACTAAATCGACTACTATATCGTAAAGTAGCCACTCGCCAACTGTTTGCACTCTACTAGTCCTATCGGCACAGCGAAGAACGTTGCATTTGATAAGGTAAGTATTCAATTTGGAATATTTGTTCCCTGAACAAATATAAGCGATTTTATTCGAAACACCCTCATTCCCACCACATAAGAAGTGGGGGAAGTGAAGTGTAGGATTGGAGCACACCTGTTCAGGACGTTTGTCAGGGGGTGAGGTTTCACCTAAATCCTTCCCAGCACACTTTGTATATAAATTAGTATTTATTTAATACGCATCCGAGACTTTATTAACCTAGGATTAAATCATAAACTGAAAATGGTCGGTAAAATACTTACTCATTTGGTTGAATTCGATAATTCATTAATACCAGCATTAAACGAATATGTGCAATCTAAATATGGAATGTGGATAGTATATACAGTAGTAGACGTATCGTAAGGTTGAGTGCAGAAAGTGGACGCAGAATGATGCAAAAAAGCATGCAAATCTGCGGCAAGGTATGTGCACTCTGCACGAGGAATATTTATGACGTTGGCGTTCATTTTGTACGTCAATTTTCTAGTTGTTGCCATATTCTTCTACCATGTCTCGTACACTATATGGTGTATGATCCTTCCTGAATAAAATGAAATGAAGAAGAAAAGTAACTGGTAATAGTAAACTTTGAAATCTCTAATGGTCTGATTTTTCAGATGTAGAAATAAAACATTACATAAATTCAATACGATTTTCATAAACTTATCTGTAACTAGTGTGAATTAAATATTAGGAACCTTGGGAATGATTGGTTTCATTAGAAGGTGTATAGTTCCACAAATGAACGAATTCGCAATAGAAATTTCCAGAAAAAATCTCATAATTATGCATTTAATATAGTTAGATTTAATTTTTTCGTCTTCTCTCGCGGAAAAGTATGTGGTTGGTTCGTCTCCCGCTCATTTTCGTCTAAAAATGTGTTTCCCCACCATGAATTTATAAATTGCCAGAAAGGGCACTGCAGGAGAGGGCAATTCCTTTAAATATTCTTTAAATATCTGAAAATGCCTGCTCTGCAGATATTTTCTAATTTTAAAATTAATTGCCGGTTGATTTTCAAATGGCGATTATGAGGTATCACGGATATCTAAGCAAGAGCGCCTTTGAACCGAAGGTATCTGAAGCAGACGTCAGCACATCCATGTGTCAAATGTGACGAACCGGTTTCCTGGACTAATTTATTTCCCGACTTTTAAAGTTCAGGACAGGTATTAACAATCGCTGAAAGGTACTTAAAGAAGTTCCATCGTGACTGAACATTTGAAAAGCTTAGAGAATAATATTCGCTGTCATTATTTTTAAAAACACTACTCTGCAAAAGAAATCCAGCAAATAATAGGCAAATAGGCGAGAAATGAATTGCCATTTTACACGACAGTTTACTCATTAAAATTGCATCTTAAAATAAGCTAAGATTTCGGAAATTCTCCATTTTCGCATTTTAATTGCCTTGGCCATTTCAACTTGCAATAATTATTGCCATCATTATTGAATTCCTTGAACATATCATGATGCGTTCCTTAAAAACTATTGATTTCAGCCCTAAGCTGTACACGATTAAGATTGTGTTTATATACTGAAAGTATCTCATAGTACCAACCCTCACAAGAAATATCCGAAAGCCATCTATGCAAGTTCGATAACTTGTTTGACCGGAGAATGAAAGCTTTGTTTTAGTTTGATACATTTTTCTCTTTTGTTATACTTCGAAATGCTTTTTGCGTTGCTTTTTGTTGTTTTTCTCTCATTTAGTTAATTGCAGATAAGTTTAGCAAGCTGGTGAAATTGGGTGTTACACCTCCAGAATTAAAATAAATTCTGGTTGCGGTTCAATTGAAAAAAAACAGACCCTCCATTGAGAAAAAAGCAGTACAAATTCTATTTTCCTGATAATTATCGCTCGTTTTTCATTCGTAATTAGTTCGCTGTGATCATGAATGAAAGGTCTCTGTTCAATCCATTGGCCGAATAACTAATAAAATAAGTAGTTCCATCAACTTTTTCATCATAGCATCTCCCTATCGTTAGAAATGTATATCCATTTGTAATTTTAGAAAATCGTAGATTATCCGCCGCTGGATTACCCGCCGAATGGGTTACCCGAGTTACCTGCTATCTCTTCCCAAGACCCTCTTCCATTCTAGCATTCTCCCTCACCTACGCCTCCCTAACTCAAAGTATCTAGTTTTTCAATGAAATGGACGCAAAAGGTGGCAAGGAAAAAATAGTAAAAATGCTGCAAAAAGCGATCATGACCGTACTACAGGGTGCGTTCCGAAAGTAATGCAATTGAATTTCCTGCGCCGCTCCTATCGGTTAGCATGGGATAAAACTACTTGCAATAGATGAATAGGACCTCAAGCTTAGCCGTAAAACCAAACTCAATGCTTTCCGATCAAAGGAAGCGGCAGGACGTCATTTGTCGCAAACCTCTGCACGCCACCTGTGTCACGAAAGTAATAGAATCGACGATCGAACAGAGTTTTAGCTTAGTGCTTCACTGAAAAACCTCTTGAGGAAAGTAACAAAATGATTCGTGAGGCTTACGGGGACTCTGGTCCATACTATTCACAAGTTGGTTGAAGGCCTTTAAGGAGGGCTGGGCAGAGGTTTGTCCTAAAAGGCAAGAATGAGCAAATCAAAAGAGAAATCAATGTTCATTACCTTCTTCGACAGTAAAAGAGAGGTCCATACGGAATTTGTTCTTCAAATATAGATATTTAGCGCTTCCATTACATAGGTGGGCTGGAGAACTCCGAAAAAGGGTTATCAGGACGAAAAAAGACATTTCCGCAACTTGGCTAATCCATCTTGGCTACTTCATCGTGCGGGAGATCAAGAAGGACAAAAAAAACCAGCGCCAACCAAGGTAACTACTGATCAACAGAAGTGTGGTGTTTACGTATAAGTAGGTACCGTTCGGAACGTGTTGAAGCAAAACGGTTACCACGGCCGAGTAGCGAGGAGGATGCCGTGGATCAGCGTAGTCAATCGCAAGAGGCAGGTAGATTTCGCTAGGGAACATCATTCTGACACTTTAGGGTAGTGGGATCCCGTAATTTTCACTGAAGATAGCAACCGAAACATACTCTTATCCGACGGCCATCAAATGACGTGGCGTCAGAAAAATACTGAGCTTGATCCAAAGAACTTGAAAGCAGCAGTGAGACAAGGGGTTTGTTCTGTGATGGTGTGGGGTTACATGGGCACGTCTAAAGTGGGCAATTTGCTCTTTGTGGAAGGGATCATGGACCACAAGATGTGCATCAACATACTGAAGAAAATTTTTAAATTTATTACGGATAAAATGGGACTGAGAAACAAATAAATGAAGGACCATGATGAACAGGTCAGAATATACAACAGGACAATGATCCCAAACACATGGCAAAGAATAAAACGCTTTGTATTGGGTATAGTACGTCCAAACAGTTGAAAACCCCTCCACAATCACCAGGCCTCAAACCGATAAAGTATCTGTGGAGTATTCTGGAGACAAAAATTAGGGAAAAGTATATATCAAGCAAGAATGACCTCAAGACTGCTTTGCTAGAAGAATGGACAAAGTGCCAACTATTGTCACATCAAAATTGGTCCATTCAATGCCAAACAGCCTTCAGGCAGTCCTGAAAACCTAAAGGAATGCCACAAAATACTAAATATTGCGTAAAGTGTGCCTAATGACTTCATTTAATATGAAAAATTCAGATGTCCGAATACTTTTTGTGCGACACATTTGAAGTTATTTTTCTATTTTTTTTAAGTTTCGAAAGTTTATTATTCTTTGCTGTCGTTGCAGTGAATGCATAAATAAAGAGTGTAGATAGTACACATTGGGAATCATTTCAAGCCAGAAAAATAAGCGCAACAAAGAGGAAATGAAAATTTTTGCTAGAAACATGAGCTGTCCGAATAATCTTTGCACTCACTGTAGGTTTGCATTCAGCATTTACGAAGGATTCCGGCAGGAGTCCCCTCATGGAATTCCCTTGTCAATTCATTATAAGGCCTATCCCCTTTCATTCAATCAAAAAAATCCTATCTATTCCTTCCTCTCTCTCGTTTACCTAACATTCTTCCCTCTAACACTGTTTTCAACGTCCTCTCCCAACGAACAAGTAAGTACTTGCTCCACCTACAGTCTCTTTCGTACCTCCTATAACAGCTGCATCTTCTCACCCACCATGTTCAGCACTTGGTCTTTCGAATAGATAAATTCCTAAAGTAATATCCTACACTTTTTCCTCCATTTAATCCGCCAATCGAGTATCCACCGTATTTTGTTCTATATGTGGTGATTCTGGTTATTCATAAAATCCATTCCCTCAACACATCCATCATAACCTGAATCCGCGAGATTTTATTTTCGCACTCCGGGGGAACCACCACGAAATAATTTTGGTGAGCGAGAGATGTCTGAGAACCTAGTGGGCACCCTCGCTTCGCATGCACGCGAACTGAAGAGGGGAAAAGGGTATTGAGAGCACAGCGCGAGTATGGTGCAGTTTCGGTTGGGGATCCTTGGAGGGTTGGAAGAGAATGAAATTTTGGGCGAGAGGGCGCCTCGACAAGAAAGGTATGAGGAAGTGGTGGGCGCGAAATGGAAAGGTGTGTTCTTTTGTGTCGAAAAGGAACGCCTGAGCGGAGTTTGAATAAAGGTGCGGGATGTGTGGCACGTGGGATATTATGCATGGCGATTTTGAGGGAGGAAAGAATACAAAAAGCACTCTCCCTGTTGCTTTCCACACTCTGTGCGAGGGAATGAGTGAAAGGGTTTGCATGAGGTGGCGTGTCATCATCGCTTCTTCCCATTCTTTACTTTCACCCTCAAGAGGACCAAGAGTGGCTGAATGAGAATCTCTGGATTCGCGTGGAACGCGGATGTTCTCTGCGTACACGAAAAAAGTACGCTGATTTTTTTCTGAGTATTTCATGCCTAACGTTAAGAAGACTCTACTTATAGCTGGGAATATTAGCAGGGAAGTAATGGAAATTAGTCGTATGCTACACATAGAACATGTTTCTTTAAGGCAGCAAGGCAAGGATATTGATAGCAGCATAGATGTTAAGTTTTAATTTCTGGAGGAATTTGATATGGAATTTAGAAGGGTCAAGACAACTAAGTATGGTAAAAAAAATGATTTAGACCGCTAATATTTTCACAAAATATTGTATTCAAAAATGTGTCCCAGTCCTTCCTAGTCTCCCCTAGTTGAGTCCTGGTATGCAAATGTGAGGACGAAGAAAATATAATTTTTTCCCATTGGATTTGATTCACATGGTTCTTCATACCGTAAATGTTAGCAATGAAGATTTTTTTACCGATTTAACTATACTGATTTCAGCTCTGAAGAGGGTGTGAGATGACAGAAGTTAACATTGGAAACGCTTCAAAATAAATTTATTTATAATGCTGATGCATATTCTTCATTTAAAAGATAATCTCAAAGAAAAAATCTAATCGAAATACACCATATGAGAATATAAGGCCATAATCATAGCCAGCCAATCATTATCTAACACATCAAGTGACCTCATTCGTACCCTTACAATCTTGGTCGATGGCTCAAAAACATGAAGATGCTCTTATTTGTGTTTGCTCCGTGGACAGGGCTACCGTATAACACTCTTTGCTGCTGGATCCGTATCTGACTAAGGGGTTAACCGGGAAATAAAGTACAGAATAGGGGCCCCACAGAGGATCCTCAGACGCCTGAAACAGTCGCAAACATGAAGTCAGTGAAGAATGGAAACAAACGGATCGAAGCGGAATCGGCGTAATAATTATACAATATCTTATTAATTGTATAAATACATAGTCCGATCATTAATTACTAAGCATGAATATTCCAAATGATCCACCTCATAGCAAACAAGTTTGGATTAGGCTTATCTGAAAATTTTCCGTGATTGCTAGGATTTGAGCCTCCTGCCCGTCAAGCCAAAAGGTAAAGCCATCTAGATCGTCGAGACACAGAGACTATGAGGGTTCTTGGTGAACCCTCTTAGGGATACAACGCACCGGGGCCGGGACTCAAGCCCGTGGCTTATACGCCCGATCACCCGGGGAGGGGCTGGAGAGGAAGGGAAAAGGAAAGAGGCGCCGCCGCGATGGGAGACCGCCGACGCCTCTGGGAAAGGATAGGAGCGGAAGGGTGGGGACGAGGGAAAAACATCCCAACGCTATAGAAGCGAAGGGGGCCCTACTATAGCTATTAGCGAAACCAAGCACATGCAATTAATTTTCTACCAATCCTAGAGGATTTTCCTATGAGGAAGAAAAATCCATCGATCGAATCGGTAGATAACAGATTCGAGACACAATGGAACCACCATCAGGGTGGGTGGCTAGGGCAGGGGCGGCTCCAGGATTTCCTTGAGGGGGGGGCGCGACGGGCTGCTTACCCCTCCCCACTACCCCCACTCCCTCCCTTTCTCCCCCCCCTCTCTCTCTCTCCCTCTCTCTCTCTCCCTCCCTCTCTCTCTCAAGATGTGACATACAAGCGTCAAAATAAGATAAGAGTTTCGGCATTATAGTTGAGAAAGAATGAAGGAATTGGTACAAATTGTATGGTTTTAATGAGCGAATTACACCGAATACACCGAGAAACTTGCAAAAGCCCGTGTTATTTTCTGGAAAAAGTTGTAAAAGCCATTTCCGATTTTAGTGTGGAATTTCAAACGATCTGTATATTTTTCGTTCCAAACGGGAGACACAAGCTTTGAATAGACGTTCGAATCGTAGTTTTCGATGGAGAGTTGAGGGAAATAGGGCGAGATAATAACAAAAACGCTGTGCAATCTTATGGGAAAATTGTGAGTATAATTTACGGCTCATGTATTATTTATGCACTTTCAATTATGATCAAATCATGAAAACAGAGAATCCACACCAAATACAGCAAACCCCATCCCTGTAGACAAAAAATTGAGAGAGAAAAAGCAGACATAAGCGTAACATTTATAAATAAAGGGTAGTCTACGGTAAGTGATGCGAGTTCGCATTTCATACCCCTTGGCAAAAGTGCTTAGCGGGCGAAATGAAGTTTTCTCTTCAATGTATTAAATTCCAATTTTACCCATAAGTATTTAACTTTTGGATTTCAGGAACTAATGTATGATTGATCGAGAAAATACAACTGAAGTAGACAGTAAAATCATTTGCCGCATTTCATTTGAATATCTTCTAAAATATTTTTGAGAAGTCATTATAGAGGTTATTATCAAGTATTTATAAATACAATCATGTGCACACTCAAAGTTCTATGGCAGTTTTCATTGGTTTCATGTCATTAAATTCCGGAATTTTCTTCAAAAAAGTTATAATCTAATTCCGTTAACATTGTACTTTTATTTTTTCAATAACGGTGCGAATTTATCACATATTTTTTTAAGCATGCTTTCTAACGAGTCCGAATTTTTTATTTCCATGAAAACAGCTGGGATTAGTGTATTCAACTTGAAGCACTCTACTGACTCTCCAACAAATCTGTCCTTGATATCCTAATTTACGTCATCTAAGATGGGAATAATGATTATTTTTTCCCAATACGCGAATATATCGTCTTCATCATTGTAGCCGGGTAATTTGCTCGAATCTTTTGCCGATTGGCTGCACGTGGAATGCGGATTTGAATGTCCATTTCCTCCATAATTTTCTTAGCCTTTGCAAAAATTCCATAAGTTTTAAGAAAATTTTATAAGAGTTCATCCGCTTATACTTTAGTACTTCAAAAGTTAGGTCAACTTTTTTTAGCTTGAAAAACATCTACAGTCTCATATTGAAAATATCTGCTTAAAATATAAATTGCACTCAAAACATCACTCAGACTATATACAGTTCAAATTAATTCACAATTACAAATTGATAACAATAAACATCTTCCTTTAGTTGCCGTTTTATAATCATCCCACTTTGACACTTTTTCGAGAGCTTTGGCAATATCATTTGTGAGTCGTCTCTAAAAGTTACAATAGCTTTATGCCTTTCTACCCATCTAGTCTCACAGTTACCTGTCATTTGATGAACTAAGATATCAACAATGGTTTTATTACGTTTACTTGATGCTTTAAAAAGTCGCGGGAAGAGATGTCGAATCTTGTTCCTTTGAATCATTTTCTAGCCGAGGCTTCTTCCTTATTAGCCACCTAACCATTTTGCATATCTATGAAAATCAATTTAGATCTACACGTACACAAAGAAAGAGAAATCAATTTGATAACATAAAAAAAGAATACAACCCCAAAACGAATGCAACTGTCCAAGCTCACGTGTGATTGATGAATGACTCCAACCGTTTCAGAGAGAAAGTCTTCAACTTTAGAATGTGTCGTCAGAAGAAATCTTCGACAATTTTTGCTCGTAATTGTACAGACTTCCAACTTCAAACAGCAGGCCAGCAAAACAGATACCTGCGCTCCACATTTGTGCTGCTTGACCGTGCGCACGAGTGGAAACGACCGATGAATCTGTTGTCGGAGTTGCAGACTTTCAAATTCGAATCATAGATCTGGCAAGCTCATCTAAGGAATATATAGTTGCAGAAATTTTCTGCAAAGAAAATAAACTCGCCTGCCGACAGTGAAACAAATTATTCGGAACATCTCAACTTCGAGAAAAACTCTTTCTAGCTGTAGGAATGTATGTACCGTAGAATCGGGTGACTTCGGCAACACGCGCTTCGCTTCACAAATTGATACTTGATATCACAATGGGTGAAGAGCCATCATTTCATTCTCGCCTTTCCTGGCATAGGTAAGAGGAGATTGCAAGCAGCAAAAAATTTCCGTCAGTCACCGCCCAGGGGGGGGCGCGCGCCCCCCGCGCCCCCTGGCTGGAGCCGCCCCTGGGCTAGGGGTGATTCCATACCAGACATGCTCGCTTTCCTCGCCAGGAACACGCGCTCGCTTGCCGGACACAGGCCAAGTATACAGACCAACGACACACAGCCAGTCCAGAAACTAGGAGAGTGATAAGGACACGAACATGCTACCATGCAAATAAAGCTATTAGTTAGTAATATTCATACATGACAGTAAGCTATTCATGCATGAGTTATGGCGTACCAAAAAAATTCATGCAGATTATAAGTATTTACAAATATAATAAGTTTTAAACTATAAATACAGAGCCATTTTTATATAGTCCGTATCAAGCTATCCTAGAGCTGAACTATCGCATGTATTTATGCGCCCTTATTGTACGCGAAAAAAACGACATCCTAAATCTACGCCTTAGTACACTTCCAGCACTATGAGAGAGTACGGCGAAGTTTCCTAGTCTAACCACAGATGACCCGTCTTGGTAGCTGCGCAGAAGGCAAAAATCACCCTACCTACGTTAACTCGGAAGACTAAGTAGTTATTTCCACCATAAACATCAGCTATGCGACCATGAGCGTCCTTCGCCATAATGACCTTTAGTCCCTGCGTACGTGAGCCACGGTGACATAACACGTCCGCTATTTATACTTAAAGCGCCCATACGTGACTAGATTTTAGAGATGATTTCAGTTTACGAGGCAGGACTAGCATTGAAAAAGGTGTAGTCCTTTTATTTTTTTCTATCAAGGCTGCTGTTTCCAAGTTAAAATATTGCCTACAAATAAAAAAAGACGGTCGTGTGAAAGGCCACTTGATATGTTTGCAACACCCACGGCCAGTTTTCTTTAGTAACCTGGTTTCATGCAGAAAGGATTTTTTAAATCCTTAACATACACTTACGTTTGTGTAATATTTCGATAAGAAAATAATTTATTGTTGGCACGCCTTTAAGTTTTCTCCTTACCAATGCCAAAGTTATTCAACACAACTTCTGAATCTGGAGCTTTAACACTTTTCCTCAGCTTTTGTTCCTGCTTTCCCATCTTGAGCCCTCTAGGACAGGGGTCTTCAACGGTTTTAATACAGAGGCCAACGATCGATTTCACATCGTCCGGAGGGCTACAATGCTCCACGTCACTTTACCTCCACATCAATAAAATAAAGAAAAACAAATATTTCAAAGTGCAGCAATCTCCATTGGATAAAAAGTTCGATCAATCAATTCCATTTTTGACATTGTTTACTTTTAATGAGTGGGTCGATATTTGTTTTTTTTTTTTGTAGTTGCGATAAATATATCGATGACTAAGTTCTAACAAGACGTATCTCAAAAATAGCAAATTTTAAGGAGAGCACAAAAACGATTTATTCCTTTTACTTGCACACTGAAATTAAAAACCAAAAGTTCATAGAACTGAAAAAGAAGCATTTAAGCATAAGCAATGAAGAGTTGTTCTTTGCTTGTATTTTATTTTTTAATTTTATTACGCTTTGTTTAAGATATCTGTATCAAAACGGCCGAATTTGAGATAGGTGTAGCTAGAATTTAGCCATTGATATTTTTTTTAGCCTCCAGGGGCTGCGAGTTGACGACCTTTGCTATAGGATAAAGTTTATTTTATATATTTAAGTTATATATATATACATATAGTCTGCCACATGAATGGTGGCGAAATACATGAATTGCCATGAGAAAAAAGTTCTTCACTAAATCATCCACGACTACGCATTAAAGAAAACCCTGGATCCATGGGTACTGAAACGATATTGGTTACTTTCTCGTTCAGTTTATGTATAACGTGACTCAAAACGTCCATACTAGTAGTTAAAACTGGCTGGTGTACGGCGGACTGCATTTCTGACTCATTAATTTAGGCCAAAGAGCTCAACCTGGACCAAGCATACTCATAAGATACCAAGCATTATCAGGACAGTGTTCATGATCAGGGACATACCTACCAGTAAATACAACATAATGAACAAGAGGTTGACTGTTTCTTTCCCAAAGGTCAAATCTGTCGCACATTTAATTCTCTTCGCGAAGAACTTCTGGCACAAAGTAACCGCGATTTACCACTTCAAATAGGTGTTCGACAAGGTCCACTGCTCCGTACAAGTCAAAAATAAAACTGCCTGCAAAAATAGCATTTGAAGAAAACATCTAAAATAATCATGTCTAGTGGCAAAATTATATTGAGAAAATAATCTCATGATACGCATTAAGAAATTTCAGTAATTCTGAGTACGGGAGGGCAGGGGCGCAGCTAGGAATTAAGGCTAGGGGGGGTTTCAGGCGCAAAACACTGGGGTGTCTGAGGGTGTGGAATACCCGCCAGGGTAAGCAGGAGGTGCGGGAGCCCTCCCCTAGAAAATTTTTCAGATAAATGGTTCAATATGGTGAGTTTTACGGCCTTTTGAGGGATATTTTATTAATATTTACACTATTCTATGAGTAATATTAATCCAATTATGTGAAATGGATTAAACGAAAAAATTTCTCTGAGCTTTCGGGGAGGGGGGATTATCCTCCAAAACTCACCCCTCGCTGCGCCACTGCGGGAGGGGGGGTCAAGTTTATTTCCCTAGACCACCTCGCACTTCCAGTATTTTTTTGAAGAGGCATCCGAAAGCTTCAATCGGGATTTGAACACGCGATCCTCCGATCATGAGTCAAGTGCCCAACCCTTTCGGCCACTACGTGTTGCACGGCGATGCAAAATCGACATTTTTCGGCTCAAGAGTGCAAAGCAGTGGAAGAAATAAAGTGGATCGCTCGCCTTCGTGAAGAAGGATATCATTTCATTCCTCGTCGACTGCCCCATTCAAGAGAAAGCTTCATAATTGGAAGCGCCGAGTCCCTCTGCTTCTCGGTATAACGGTTCCCTCATGACGGAAATTGCTTTATGGCGGAGGGAAATGAAGGACTTGGGCGCTTTAGAGTGGCTAGCTGGTCCTTTCCCCTCTCTATTTCCATGGAAGAATAATGGGAATGGCCCAAAAATTAAAAGAGATAGGAAAAAGAAACGGGACAATTATTTTTATTGCTTTTATGTTGTAGTGGAACCCACTGGAAAGTCCTTGGTCCTTAGCGGCAGAGGCGCGGCGAGGGGGTTTTTGGGGGATAATCCCCCCTCCCCCAGAGCTGAGAGAAATTTTTAAGCTAAATCCATTTTACTTAATTGGATTAATATTTATTGAATAGTGTAAGGATTGATAAAATATTCCTCAGAAAGCCATAAACGAAAACTCAAAAAATTTGAATCGTTTACCTTAAAATTTATCTGTGGGAAGGGCCTCCGTACCTCTCGCTTACCCTGGTTAGTATTCTATAACCACCCCTACCCATAATTCCTAGCAGTGTCTATGCTTAGCGGTGATCTAAATTGCTAATGCGAAAGGAATACATATTATAATTTAAACGTATTCATTACTTAATAAATTTATAATTATCAGTAAAAAAATATTATCATTACTAATCAATCGAATTTACAACCAAGAGGAAACTACAGTCCTTTCTTAACCCATTACCGGCCGAGTAAAGAAATACTTGAAAATATATAATTTTTTCTTTTCAATTGACCTAATAAAATGCTAAATAAGGTAAATTGAAAATGTGGGCCTTCAAAAAAATTTGCTTATGGTAAAAAAAAAATGTTGCGTTTTCGCAACGTTGGCCGAATCCGGTATCTGTATGCAGTTATGCAACCCGCATTACAATACATTGCCGCCTCATAGGAATATGCTGTTTTTACTGTCGGATATAATCCTATACCTTTTTATGCCACGTATATGACAAATATCGTCATATTGGATAAATAAAATCCTTAGATATTATGTTTCCAACGAGATGTTGTTGTTATTTGACCTAAATCCACTATAAAATAGACATGCTTTACGGTTTGAAAGAAATAAGTGGTATGGTATGGTATTTAGAGGAGGCGACCGACAGCTGAGGTCATTTGCGCCATTAGGGAAGGGTGTGGAAGGAAGGGTGGAGAGAAACCCAGCGTCGGCGTTAGCCTGCTCTTAACGAAAGGCGCCAAGGGGACCACGGCTTAACATCCCATCCGACGGACGGAGTGTTGCGCTTGAAATGTCCTCCACACAATATTCAAGTAGGGATCGGGCAGTCTCTGAAAATTCTCTGCCGCTGCCGGGAGTTGAACCCGAGCCCGCCGGGTGGGAAGCCAACACTCTAGCCACCACACCAGCCCGATCCCCAAGAAATAAGTCAAAGCGAAAATTTTCTCAGAAGAGCATGTATTTCACATTTTTTCATTGACTTTAATTTTATCATTGCAGATTGAATTACAAAAATTAATGGCTAATTATGAAATACTCAAGCATTTTGGGTGCAATGGAACATAAAATTTCGTACATTCAAACATGGTTTGGCTTTTACACTGTTTCGGCAACTACTGAATTTTTTTTAACTCTCTGGCCAAATTCGTCCCTTCATGCTTCACGAATCCGCGATGAATTATATGGCCTAACTTTTTCTATGTTTATGGACGCGAATTGTATAGGGGTACGTCATCTACGGACTTATTCACTTCACTTTTTAGATGCGTCCCTGCTAGATACGATTTGGAGTCTACCAGTGAAATTTACTTCCGTTGCATAACCTGTACAATCTCCTGGCGTTAGTGCAAACGCTGTCCAGTAAGTTGATAAGCTAGGACCGTTTTTCCCCTGAATTCTAGTGCGGTAATTTTCATTTGCATTATCAAGTAGGTCCACACCTCCCATGTATTTACTATACTCCCCAATAACACGAATGGTATTTTCTTTTATTAACATAGAATATTATGTGGAATAGTATTTTCTTTTTTCTGCTGAAACTTTTCCCTGTGCCAAATGGAAGCGAAAAACTTGTATTGTTGTCTACAGGGACAATCTATTTATCATTCCATCAAACAATACTAAGACCTTGGGCTTTATCAAATGTTTGTTTTCATGTTCCTCTCGGTTTCACGTCGATGGTTTTATTATATTCTATCAGGCACTCCTCCGTTATACGTATTTACTCGTATTTTCACGGATGGCTCCATTGACAAATAATCCTCTTTCTTTCAAAACAATAAATAGTCTTCAAGATGAAAAGAAGTTATTGAAAAACATACGATGATTCGAGGGATGAGGGATAATCTTGAGAAATTCCAGAATAACACTTGCTTCCAAGCCTAAATTTCGATAGAAGTAATTTTCTATCGCCTGGTTGAACCCTAAAACCGTCTGAATAACATAAGCACCAAAGTTAAAAGCAAAATCGAAAAGGCTTGTTTTAAAGAACATTTATGCACTGTAGTGACCAAAGTAAGGTACCATTTGCTCATTATTTCAAAATTATTGCGCAAATATTCCGAATTGTAATAATTTTTCAAGTCGTCAAATTGAGGTCATAATTTACAAATCTGTCTTTTTTGTCCAGACAGGAATTGTCTGAAAAGTGTAGATTATTTTTTAATAATCTAAATATGTTTTGGTTCAATCATTGCCGAACCATATCTACGCCTTATCGTCTTCATTCACCCAATATCCTGGTGTGGAAGTCGGTGATATCACTGAATCGTGAAGTAAGGAAGGACTAATTCGGATTAAAAGTACAAAGTTGTGTGTTCCATTCCACCCGGAATGCTTTCATGTAATTCATAAATAATCATTATTTGTTGTAATTCAATCTGTTGAGATAAAAATGTCAATTAAAAACTGGAAAATACGTTATCTTCTGTAAAAATATTCACTTTGACTCATTTCTTTCAAGCCGCAATGCATCTCTATTTTATATTGGATTTAGGTAAAATAATGCAGCATCTCATTGGAAATATAATACCTAAGAATTTTACTTATCAAATATGACGATATCTGTCAAATACGAGGCATAAAAATGCGTAGGATAATATATCTGACAGTAAAAACGGCATATTCCTACGAGACGGAAATATGTAGTAATGCGGGTTGCATAACTGCCTATAGATATCGGATTCGGCCAACGTTGCGAAAACGCAACATTATTTTCCGGATCTGATTTTCGCTTAATGTTGACTCCCTGACGAAATATAAGCTTTAATATCTGTTAATTGAAATTTCTACGTCCACATGGACGAATAAAAAACTTAATAAAGGGAATAGTTACTCTTAGGAAAAATTATTTATCTTCCTTAACAGGAGACTCGAAAATTGACACATTTTGAGTATTTTTATAAATATCGAAATACTTATTATATGTCATTATAATCTCACTAAAAATCAGTTTAAACTTATTTTTATCGAAAAAAGCGAATTCTAAATGAATAAAATTCAATTGAAACATTTTTTTTGCATTTCTCAATAATGTTGCGTTTTCGCAACGTTGGCCGTAAATGGGTTAACATCAATTTGATGCACACGGGCATACATCCATGGCCTGAATAAGAGAAATTCCACCCTGGAGGGATTCTAACCCACGACCCCTAGATCAGCAGTCGAGGTATTTACCCCGTCGCCAATGAGGCCGACAAATATTACGTTCAATGTTCATACACTCCATGAGTAGAAGCAAAAAAGGAAAACTAAAAGCTTTTTACATACCATACCACAGAAGAAGTCTTATTATTATTATTATTATTACTCAACCGAATTTAGGGCTATATGCAGGAAAAAATAAGGGGGATGGCCCCTCAATTAAATGAGATAGGAGAAAGAAACTGAACTATTATAATTAATTTTGTTATCCCTGTAATGGGACACACGCTGACCAGGACGTCGCCCAATTGGAAATCAGTCGCGCCTGGAATTTGGGCTACTTTTTGTGTTCACTGGTGGTATTTAATTTTCCATTTACCATGCAGATCTGCCGAGCATCCCCCTATCCGCTATCTGGGAACGCACCCGATTGGGACCGGAAAACTCCGACGCATTATTTTCATTAATCAACCGAATTTAGGACTATATGGTATATAATTTTTCAATTATTATAGTCCGCATACCTACGGGTCGACATAAGTATTCATTTTATAACGATTTCTCTTCTCAATTTAAAGTAAATGGATATATCCTTTTTTAAATTTTGCCGATTGAACTGATGTTTGAAATGTATTTATTCTAAATAGTTATGGTTTTTTTATATCATTATAGGAGGATTTAAGTAGGGAGAAATAGTTTGTTGTCTACAAACAAGCTGACACGAAAGAAAACCCTGAAGAAATGCAGAGATCAAACCATCGCCGCGGAAACCTACGCTCTAACAATACGTTCTAACAGAAATAGTTCACTTTAAAGTAATATTTCCCTCCAACTAAATGCCAGAAAATTGTAGGAAACGTGATCAGCGATAAAATTTCGATTTTTTGCCTTAAATTTCAATGGATATTAATAACTAAATATTTTCAATCATATCTAAATGGGAAACGAATCATATTTTCAGATTCTAGGTGAGATGCAGTGGAGACAGTAGGCTTTGATGGACGACTGAGCGGGGAGGGGAAATTACAAACAGTGTTTAGAGAATAGAATGTTAGATATACGAAGGAGAAGATGGAAAATAGTAGCATTTTTATATAAAATAAAGGAGAATATGCCTACTTTTAAGGTATAACGGGACTAGCCACTGTGATAACTTATACGGGAGTCACCCGCAATGCACAATCGTGCGAAAGATCCACTAAGAAAAAAATCATTCCGGTCAAGGCGGCTGATTTTTTCACTGTGGATCTTTCGCACGAGCATATGCCTTATAGCAAATTAAAGAGGGAAGTCCATAAAGGCTCTAATTACTATGAAAAATACTATTCAGTGATAATTTGAAATCCACCCTGTAAAACATGACAAAGCCATGTAGTTCAAAATGATAAAAATCAATAATATTTAGAAAGGCAAAGGTACCTTTTGTACATCATGATTGTTGTATGGTCGCACAGTGGAAATAGAACGCCGTAACAAGGTTCCTAATGACCTCACCCAAAGCTCGCCACGAATAATGACGGAATGGTCCGAGCTCTTGTTTGGTCTCAGTTTATGGAGATGCCTAATGAGTCTCTACAGACTCGACCGGCAAAAACTCATCTCATCTCCCCTCTCCCACTCGCCAGCATTTACACAGCCTTCCGTGTTTGAGCGCGCCTCAGGGGGGTTTGGACTCGCCACGGCAGTATTATACGCGAGCGTGCATGCAGCACGAATATCACGAAAGAGGATCCTCAAGTCGGCCTCTAAATGTGTTTTCACTCACCGCGCATTTAAATGGGTTTACGAAAGTCGCCACTCGCGTCGCTGACGGACAAATTGATCCGAGTTTCACGGGGAAATATATTAAAATTGAAGGTATTAGCTGAAAATGCACAATTTGATGTGATCCATCAAATTCATTACTTATCAATACTTTTCCTCGAAATTACTAACATTACACTGCAAAATATTGTAAAATAGTGGTTCGCATTGAACTCACCTCCGCGCCGCAGACATTTTTGAAAGCCGATTAAAAAGTGAACAAAGGGACAAAAGAAATCAGCCGTATGAATTGGATGGAGTTGGGCCTCTTTTATGCAGTCCTCTTGGTATGTATATAATATATTTCAGTCCAGAAATAGGGCTGTTTCCTTCATCAAAGAAAACGAAAGACATTGCGATTCACCAACATTAGTGTATTCATAATATACAAATTATTTGCTTTTACAAATCCCAGTTTAGACGAATGCTAATGGCCAATTTTAACCTCTTTGAAAAAGGCCAGATTGCCGCGCCCATGCGATGCCACTCTACGTCACGTCACAGGGACCTAGATTCCATACGAGTAGATAGGAGTTTTACATCTCTACAGGAGTCTGAGATTACCAATGAATGCATGAGGCACAGATCTCAGGGAAATCACCTATTTAAATTGCCGAAGGTCGGAAAGTTTTCTTCGTTTGATAAGGTATTAATAATCCTTACTTAAGCCAAGTGCAACCTGCTAGCTGGTTACTCTGCTACCTGCCAACAGCCTGCATCGTAGCGGCGCTCAAAGCCTCGCCCTAAGGTCATCTCACACGGCGGCAGGAGGAACCAGAAATACGTCAAACGGGCTTTTCCCAGCATTCATACTTAGCCGTGGCGTTTTCATGCGCTTGAAAATTTTCACTTTTCATTTAATCGCGAAAAATAGATATCGTCATTTAAAGATCTAAGAGCGTGAAATACGTACTCCATGAGTAATAATCTTTCGATTTAGGCAATTTAAAAATAATAGGAAACCACCCTATTCACATGGATTGCCCTGAGAAAAATATCCCCTGGAACGGTAATCTAACCACTGACCTTTGGCCTTCCGATCCACTGCTCTGACTACTATCCAGGTTTTAAAACTCTCAGGAAATTTTACCGGTGTTGGGATTCACCTTTCCGTAGTGGTCTCTTCGGAGTCCATATTTCCTCGCGTTGCCATCAGCGAAAAAAGGAAGCAAGAGTACCGGATATGATTATCAATCACGATCAAGTACCCACCGTAAAGAGCACTAGTAGATTATTAGTCAGTTACCATGGGGAATTAAATCACGTGTTTACATCGTCCAGTTGATAGTGCAGGAGCAAGTGCCTGAAAAAGTGGGAAATTAACACGCTATTGTTCACTTCCGTGGAGTATAACGCATAATTGAGTGGTATTTCCATCGGTAATATGTTCCCATAGTGTTTCAGCTGTTATGTAACCCGAATCAAATCTTATTTCGTGAAATTTATTTAAGTGAGAGAAAAGAAAATTATTTTAGTGTAAGGGGTAATGGCGTAACAACCATCGCCAATTGGCGAACAGAGTTTTCGATGAATTTTAGAGTGCGATAACTCATTAACAATATTATTTGGAATTTAAACGAGTCGATTTCTAAGGGCCCTCTAAACGATGATACATCGTAATATTAAAAAATAAATCCTCTTCATCGCAGATTAAATACCTTGCAACCCTATGGGGTCGCCTGAAATCGTGTTCAAAGGACAAGCTAGAAACTAGACATCAATCTCAACTCAAGTAGGTATGTACTAAGTACCAAAATTATTTTATGTGTATAAACAGAGTTTTTTTTACGATAGCTCAATTTTCTATTGACTACCGTCACTTCAAAAGATATAACCTAATCCATAAGCCACTATTTATTATCAGCCTACAAATGACCAGTAAATACAGCCAATCGATAAGATATTGTATAATAATAAAAATACCCAATATATCCTCAGACCCTTTTTCCGGGACATGGGAACAAAGCCTATCTCTCTCTTCCCTGCCCAAGGGAAAGAATCAAATAAAATTAAACCATCCCATTGACAAAGGAGTTCCAGATGTAGAGGGGCATAAATTCAGGCAAAAAGGCAGGGATAACGGAAGGATCCAAGCGATAACAAAGGGAAAAGGCCAATGCTCTGATTCAAAACAGATAAATATGTTAGAAGGAAAATAAAAAATACAATGCATCGGTTTATCTCCACCACAACGGACCTCATCGCAAGCAGCAAATACAAAAATCTGTGAACAATACCTACCTACCCATTTTCCTCCTTGCATTGTCCCACTACGACTACAAGTAACGAAAAAGGCGTGAACTACATATGCAAGGGTAGAAAGAATAGTAAAACCATATATGAATACTTTTTTAGAACATAATTAAAATTTAGAACCTAGTTTCAACAGTCTATTTTCAAAGCAATAACAACAATAAAGTTCTATTACTTTTACCTACCTATGATTCGAGTGCTTTTCGTATTATATACTAGCGCCGAAATTTAAAACTTTTTTAGTTTTTTTTTCAGAGATTTTAGGATTATCAAGCATCTCATGTACAGAATTGAAAAATGATTCGTTGCTTTCTCGGCAAATGATGTTGGTAAACTCTTCTCGGGATTCCCACTGGATTAATTTTTCCATAATGGCCAACGTTTGAAGCTCCGACTTGGGGCTCATCCTCAGGCTGAATGCCCTAAATTTATTCATGCATTTATTTATGACCACGTCACCGAAGACATTTTACCATTTAACCTTTACATCGTGATCTAATTAAGATTTAGCAATTGAACGTGAACGAAAATCCATACCATGAATAGAAGCAACCTACCCAGGCGGGGCTCGAACCTACGACCTAGGTTTGAAGGCGAAGACTTAAATTATAATCCGGCAATAATTAATTCAATCCGATAATAATATAATTTAATCCGAGAATAATTATTCATAAATCCCCGAGAATGAGCCCCGAGTCGGAGCTTGAAACGTTTGCCATCATGGAAAAATTAACCCAATGGTAATCCCGTGAAGAGTCTACCCAAGTACGGAGCTGTTTTGCACCAAAGAGGTCCTTTAGCGTGACTTTACCATGTAGACCCACAACCATCGACAATGACGTCGTCGCGGGGTTCTTGACTCCTTCGATAAAGCCCTTCGCCGTTTGAAAGGAGGAAGCGGATGTCCTAGTAAATTCGTGCTGCAAAACTCCCGACCCTCATTAGGGGGTCAATTTCAGGGGGGGGGAGAGTTTTAATTGGAGCGTCTTCAATGAGAGCTCTCGAGGCGTGATCGGTAAGGAATGGGGTCAAGAGGATGAGATCCTGTCAAAGAAGGAAGCGGAGCTCGAAAAGCATTGACCTTTGGCGGGAGGGAGTTCCATTACGCGCAGGGCTCGTCTCAAATCCGTCCGTTCCCTGAGCATATGTGGGGATCTCAATACTCAACTCCAAATTCCACCCCTGATAATCGGAACTCCTGCCGCGGTGGATCGGGTATTTTCAGAGTACGTCTCACCACCAATCGTATTTTGTCTCCATTACATGATCTGGTGCTACAGGAGAATGATGAGGATCAAATGGATCGACTGAGTTAGTAGTGAAAAAGTCCTAAGAAGAGCGGGAGAGAAGAGAAGACTCATTAAAACCTTGATAAGAAGACGGCACACCTTTTAGGCAACATCTTGAGACATGATGGTCTGATGAAGACAATCGTCGAGGGACAAGTGGATGGCAATAACGGGAAAGGAAGACCTCGAAAAAAATATATGGAACAGGTAAAGATAGATGTGAAAGAGAAGAAATACGTTGGTGTGAAAAGATTGGCTGATATGAGATTTGAGTGGAGAGCTGCGTCAAACCAATCTTAGGATTGTTGACCAATGATGATGATTTACGAAGTGGATTGGAAGTAGAGAACTTAGGATTGTTGAACAGTGATGGTGATGCATGAATTTCAATTATTTGTTATTAATTTATTTAGAAAATACTTAACAATCAGGGGCAGATTTATAGAAAGGCCAATGGGTTTATGAACCAACCCCCCAAATTTTATAAAATTTTTTGTACCATTGTCAAGGAGTAAAGGGGATGCATATGAAAAATGCATAGATACACGATTCAAACGTGAGAGAAGTAAAAAGATGAAAAATAAACAATTTTCTATGAACAGAGTAAAATGCACCAATTATCTAAGCATTAGCAATCAATCACTTGGACATTTAAGCGTCAATACTGATTAGGTTTCCTCTACTTGAGTTCAGTAATGGTCTTATAGATGAGCAAGAAATTTAACGAATATTGTAATCAATTTAATTTATAATAATAATTATTATTAATCTAATCAGTATCCACACTCATTCTGCGAGCGATGTAACGCTTATTTATTACTTTCAGCGCATTTTATCTTGTTAATGAAAAAGCATATGTTTTTATCTATTTTTCAATTTCTACATCTTAGTAGTGAGTTGCAAAATCGATTAAACCAGAGCTATAGGCATTTCTACCTAAAGATTTAAAGCTAACGCCATCTATTGAGAAAATTAAAAACAATTCTTCGGTATGAAAATTCTGTTTTTTTAATTATATCAAAATGGAACAATATTTCAAATATCTGATTATAGACCAGGGGCGGATCCAGGATTTTTTCTGGGAGGGCAAAAGTGTCTGACAAGCAAACATCTCATACTTGAGATTAAAAACAAGATGCAACAATTGCTTTACGAAATATTTTCTTTATTTTAATGCGAAATTTATTACTACTGGCATAAATTGAAAGAAATTAAATTATTTAGGCTCCGTAATACATAAAATAAAACGAACGTAATGTTAACCACGTTAAAAATTTTTTCTAATTTTTAAGAGTCTTGCGAGCAGGCACGTGTCGCTGTGCCTCCCCTTCACCTAAATCCGCGTATGTTATTGAACATTGTATTGTCATCACAAAGAAACCCGTGAGAAAAATTTCAAGCCAATCCGAAAATGGGAAGTGGATTATAAATCTATTTCAAGATTCCATCGAAGAAACAGACGAACAGACAGAGCAAGTTAAGAAATAGGGTGTAAAAATGTACTTGTACGGATAAAAAAATCAACAAATTACATTTAAGCCAAATCACACGAAAATTGGAATTTCTATTATAATACAAACACCATCCGAACGTCGCGTCGTATAGTTTCAAATTTGGCCCCAGCTTCCGGTTTGTACGAGGCATTTTACGTCTAAGGGACCAACATGTGATTCCGTTGTAATTGCATCAATTAAGCGCCGGAAGTCAAATTCTCACCATCAACGAGTTCGAGCACATTTCAATTCGACTTCCTCTTTGGATGAGAGCAATTAATTGCGACCTTTTGGTGAATGCGGCTATACCCTCATCTCAACACTCGTGACATGGAATTTCCCATGTCCCGTGGCGTAACTTTGGGGGGAATGAGGGGATAGATCCCCCAAAACCCCAGAGAAATAAAAAAAATATTTAAAACTATTGTCTAGTTTTCATATTTAACAGCTGCATCTACTTAAAGTTAACTTCTTAGTGCCAAAATTATATAAAATGATTTCTAGGCATGTCATTTTTCAAAATTTTTCCCGCACTCCGGGATTTTCTCGGGGGAGTCGCCACCCCAGACCTTTCCATCCCCCCCCAAAGCATATCCTAGATACGCCATTGCCAATGCCCATAAGGTGATCGAAAAATTTTCTCAAGATAACAAGAGTACTCAGGGAAGTAAAGGACTGATACTGCAAAAAAATGTCCAATTTCTATGTAAGCAAGATAAATGGGAAACATTTAAATTGAAACAGTGAAATTTTCCGGGTTTGAAAAATCTCCTCGAATTCCATAATTCCCCGTACCCCGGCAGTCTCTATCTATTGGTTCTGCAGCCGTAGCGGTCATACTAAGTTCACGAGAACTTACGCTCTGTAGCTCGCTATATTATTAGCAACTCATCATGGAATGACACTTCTTCACCATTAATAATTTTTGATACGTACATAATGCAAGGCAACTTTTATAGGACTGTACATACAATAAGATTATTTTAATCGAAGAGCATAAAACCAATACAACAAAAATCTAGCGCGGGAATAGTTAGCTAGGACCATAACTTCTTCCTGTTTTCTATATTTTCTCACATAAAGCTGCTAAAGATGCTAAAGCTGAAATTAATTTTCGATGTGTAATATAAACTCTTGAGTCGATATAATATTCGTACATAATTATTGCAAAGGAATTTAGCAGTATACTAAAGTGATAGCTTAAGTTTTTCGACATTTCCCCGCCTCTCAGAATTTTTAATGTGAATAAGAAACTCTCAGCCAAATTTCCAGACAACAAAATATCATTAACTCCAAGGTATCAACTTTCCTGCTAGTTTTATCGTCATTTCAACGAAGGAAAGTTCCTGTTTCAGAATTGTGGGCTAAAATTGGACTTTAATACGCGGAAAACGTTTCCTGAGGGCGTCTTATATTACAAGAAAGGAGATCGTGGAGGAGAAGATAACCGCCATTCAGTAGTGTCAATGTGAAGTATTAACAAATGTGAGAAAAGTTGTGTATGATCTCAGGTTTTCCCGGCGTATCATTTGCAGAAAAGTTTTTCGGGTTTTCCACCGGTTGATGCCGTCCATGTCTCCCGACGTTTCGATCCGCGACTTGCTGATCATCCTCAGGGGATCTTCGAATATTCGCCTATATCTTTCGAATCTTCGGAAGATCCCCTGAGGATGATCAGCAAGTCGCGGATCGAAACGTCGGGAGACATGGACGACATCAACCGGTGGAAAACCCGAGAAACTTTTCTGTGAGAAAAGTTAATAGTGAAAATATAATATACCACAACTCGAGACTGATACCTGAATTCTTGATGCAGAAAAGGTGAATGTTGATGCAGTGAACCAGTTTGTAAACTATTCACTAATTTTCAGATAGTTTATCATCAACATATGATTCAGATATACTTAGGTAACAAGAACGTGGACTGGAAAAAATATCGGGAGAATTTTCGAGGGGAATATATTACGAGAATGGTTCACGTGGAGGGCGTGTACATAAGTTTTTGATTTCTCCAATATTTTGGGAGGTTTAAACCTTCATCTCATCGCCCGCTGCTAACTTAACAGGTTCAATAATGAGAAGAATTCGTGAAAACTGTTTCACCGGAACTTACGACGAACAGTGGGGAACTAAACACGGTGCTGATGATTCATCCATTAGATGGTATGAGGTATGCAAATTCAACGAGATACGTTGACGTCGCTCCGGGAATTCCACGCGCATTAATGGTGTAGGTACAATTTAAAAATAACCTTATCAACTGACACATCAGCTTGCGGATGATTTCCGAGAAGCATAGTATCTTTAGCGAGTAATCACTTTTTATTGGCTGTTGATTGCTGATTGCGTGCGTTGTGTGGGAAAACGAAGCGAAATTTGACTCTTTCGGTACTCCCAATATTGATACAACCAATATACCCAACGGACATTCGGGTTAAAACCCTGAGTGGGTAATGAGCAGTCAACGTGGTTCGTATGCGCATATGCGAAATGATTGTACGCGGGATATGGCGCAGGAAAAAAGAGAGTTCTACTTTCTAAAAAAAATTAACTTTCCCATGGATCCGTTTGGTATGTTTCTCAAAAACAGAAGCAACGAAACGGAATAAGTAGATATCTGGTAACTTAGAATAATTTTAACATCATTAAGTATTAGAAACATCGAGGATAGCCGTAAAAAATTTCAGAAGATACATAAATCGATCGTTATTTTTTCGTGACTTGTTACAACTCGGGCATCTTAAAATTCTGAGAGTAGATAAGGGAAACCCTGATGTCATTTGCCTTTATGCATTTTTGAAAATTTCCCCTCACTGCCAGAACTATCTCAGGTACAAGTTTTTATGTATCTACTTAATTAAACTCATGTATTCCAGATAAATTTAGGAAAAAGTTGTATCCATGAACCGAACCGACTTTTTGAATGAGCCGTGAATATTACGAAACATGGCAAAAAAACGACCGATCGAAGGAAAAGAGGGTACTTATCTCTTTTTTCGAATAGTGACACCACCGATGGTTATAAAACTCTTTGGAAAAGGTGTAATTTCCCAATTATTTTTTTAACCGATTCTCCTCCACGGATAATAGCGGAGCAATTATCCTTTTTTAACCCAGAGCTGCATCTAGGAGAAATCAAATTTCAAGATTTTTCATTTTGAAAGCTTAAAAATTTTGCACTCAACCACGATTAGCGTTGCAGCTGAACATTTCTTTTTATGATATTTCTTGGAGTTTAGGTCAATATAAACCAAGTTATAGCCAACGTTTCGATTTATTTAAAATCATCCTAAGGGCTATGAAAGAGAGAACATGAACAATATAAAATGCAAAGATGACAACGATAACTTGTTACTAACTGTTAACTTGTTGATAACTTCAACGATGATTTCTGTTCTTATATATATATATGTGTATACTTTAAATTATATTACTGTATAAAAAAACGCGATCGTAACATTTTTATGTAAAAATATTGTATATCGTTGTCATCTTTGTATTTTATAATGTTCATATTTTCTCTTCCATAGCCCTGAGGATGATTTTAAATAAATCGAAAAGTTGGCTATAACTTGGTTTATATTGACCTAAACTACAAGAAATATCATAAAAAGTTATTTAACAAGGTCAAGAATAGAAGAGGAAAAGTAATAATAATGCTAAACATTTCGTCATCAAGCTTTACACCACAAAATAATACGTAGTTTAAATATTTCCGAAATAGAGATGAAAAGTTATGCATTTTTGATGTTGCTTAGAAGCAACACTGGGTTATAATGGGTTAATAAATCAGGCACCGGGGCGGGAAGCCAGTCAAAATCATTTCGCAAACTAATGAGATGGAATTCACGAGAGGAATGCCGCGCACTTCCGAGCGATGGTTAACATCATACACCCGAGTCTCACACACTCCGATTCCAGCGCGGGATCCTGCGTGTGCCGAAAAGTTGTATGATAAACCCCCATCAGCCCGCACACCTCGCGAGTTAATCAGAAGAGCTCGGGAATTCCAACCGGAGAAGCAGAAAGAGAAGGGGGGTAAACTCGTTTAAAAAAGAACTCCTTTGCTCGATCCTCCACCTCAGGTAGGCCCGGGATTCCTGGGCAAGAGGAAATTTTGCTCTGCGATCGGAGGAGGAACTATTTCCTCCCTATAAAGAGCCCCGCCGTCCAAACGCCATCCCTCCAACGGAAGGAAGTCTTCCGAGTGCTCAGCGAACCTCTTGAAACCTTAGCTCAGAATATTTAAGAGGAATTCGCAGTTAGTACCTAATCCAAAACAAATATTAGATTATAACACTAGATAAGTTGATAAATACAACGGTTAGGTTTGTATTATCATGTAGATTTACCACAAAATTATATACACGACTAAATGAATTTGAGCAGTTCTTTTGGGCACATCTATTCATGAAAACCTGGTACGCCATTTTGCGTTGCAAAACCAGACAGATGTGAGCCAAAATCTTCTAAAGTAATTGATAATATACGTAAAGCACCGGACCAAAGGAAGATTTTGCGTTTACTCTATAAAAATCATACCACCGCACCATCATCTTTCTAAATTCAAAGATATTCGAATAAAAATGCGATCCCGCGTGTTTTTAGAAAATTGACAATGCTTGGGAAACGGTATCTCAGTAACGGTTTGCATAGATGTAAAATGGAATATAAATTTATGATTGGTAATCATTTATGAAAATTTTAAGCTAAGTTTCAGGTCTCAATTTCAAAAGAAGTCATTTGGATTTTGTCTGGCTTTTTATGAATTCGGACTACTGTACTTCGGGTTGAATCAATGAGCGGTTACATGAGATATAGTAACTTATAAACGATTTCTAAATCAGGGAAAATACCTAAATACGATCGTTCGAACCGAAACAATGCGCCCTCGGAAGAGGGATCAACAGCGACCATGCCACTTGTGTAATATGTGGCAGGATGTGATGGAAGTTATTAGCATTTGGTAAAAGAAACATTCCAATATTTCCGCTGAATTGAAATTTAGTATAACTTTAAACTCATTCGAAATATTTTTATTTTATTTTTTTTTATCACATCCCCGTAAACAGCACATAACGGCCTTTTACAACGAGGGTTTCCAATATTAACAAAGTACAACACAAACATCCATGCCCTGGATAGGGATCACCTACCCAGGCGGGATTCGAACCCACGACATACGGTTTGGCAGGCGAGGACTTTACCCCACCGCCACCGAGGCCGGCAAATACTGCAATTTCTCATTTAACTAAATAATTAATAAATCATTGGAAATTTTGCAATATTTCATTAACATTATGTAAATTCAGTGGACATAATGCAATGTTTCATTCAACTAACAATCCAGTAGGACTAACAAAAAATTACACCTTATAAGACACCAAATTAAGTGTCTAATTCCTTTGCTCTAATAATGCTCTTCTGTGTAAAAACGGGATTTGAATAACAGAGTTTCGCCGTTGAGAAGTGGACAATACAAAAAAAACTTATTTTCTTCAATTCATCACGTTAACATACCATATCTCACCTAATACAGTTGTTCTTAAAACAAAATACATCTCAGAGAATCCCAAGCTAAAATTTACATATGCTGAACAAGGTTTACTTTATGTACCCTGAAAATTTCAAGGTGGTAGCATAAGGATCAAACAGGTAATTCATCAGAACAGAAGACACGCCGAAAAGGAGTAGGTACAGGCTAAGAAGAGGTAAGTTTTAGCGTAAGTAGAAATGAACAAATCAAGGGGACTGCACAAACTGCCCTAACACAAAGGAGACCCTATTCCATTCCACTGAAGGTTGATTTTTGTCGTCACTTCGGTCGCATTTTAATCGGCTTTCAAAAATGTCCACAGCGCGGTGATGAGTGCAACGCAAACCACTTTTATTCAATATTTCACTTCATAATATTTGTAGTTGCGAAGAACAGCATTGAATAGTCATGAGTTCGATAAATAACATCATCATGAATGTAAATTTCGGTTAACACCCCAATTATACCTTATTTCCCCGTGAAACTCGAATCAATGCGACCGCCAGCGAAGTGAGAGGCAACTTCTGTAAACCCTATTCCCAAATGCGCGGTTTCTTAAGTTCCTAAGCAATTCCAAATGCGCGGTGGGTGGCTACACATTATGAGGCCGAATTGAGGATCTTTTATTGTGATATCCATGTAAGTATCATAGGGAAGAGGTCAAGGGCGTACCCAGGATCAAAACTAAGGGGGGGCAAGCCATGGTTGTTCAAGTTGTAGGTAAGATTTAAGCATGGAAAAGGTGAATGAAATCAACATTTTAAGGAAACTGTAACAGCTATTTATTTTTTTTTTTTATTATTTGCTAGAAAGAATATTATTTTTCTTAAAGGCATTTGCGAATTTTGCTTCTTGCTGCCCCTCCAACCCCTCGCTGGGTACGTCCATGGATGAGGGAACGAACGAAGGAATTGACGGCAGGAAAGAATAGAGGGAATATAGACTGAGAACAGCGAAGCTTCCTCGCGGAGGAAATAGTATTGAGCGGTTGATCGTAAGGGAAGGAAAAATGCTGGAGAGAGCAGAGGAGGGTGCCGAGGGAAGAATGCCTGAAGCAGCGAGGCTTCACTATCGATGAATTCCCTGGGTGCTCATGTCGCATTTTTCAATACTAATTTTCTCTGTCTTTGCTCCACGTCAATAGAAGTCTGCAAGCGGCATTTCAAGGGCAAGCGGACAGAGCGGTGAATGACGCGCAGTCAGCATCTCCAACGCACCACTCCTGCATGAGAAAAGAAATACCGTATTGCATTGACATTAAATGAGCGAATCAAAAATACCTCTTTGTAACTCAAAATCGGAATTCGTTTCTTTGGATCACCTAAAAAAACATGATTATGAGCCAGTTATATTTTTCTCAAAAATGAAAATACAGCACCTAGTATGTGAGAATAAAATCCTATTAATGATTCTACCATTTTTTTCATTTTACCTTGCTAAATCTTCCCAAAATAAACTTCATCTCAGGCCTTCTCCTTCAAAAACTGCCAATCCCTAACACCCTTTGAACAATAACGGTTAATTATGTGAATGTTATTACAATTGATTGAAAATAGATCACACGTAAATTGCTTTTTTTAAGAAAGACACTGTCACAAGTAAAAGATTCTCAAGATGTAATCGCCACAGGCAAGTTGATTACTTGAACTGGACTATTTTCCACCCCTAGGGCTCAGAGTTGAACAAAGGATACTACATATACGTGTGGAATCTATGAGCGTCTGATGCATATGACCGTTTTTACTCATATGTGAGTCAAATGGGGGCTCCGCCGGTTGTATTAAGATACTTTTCCTGATTTAGAAATCGTTTGAAAGGTACTCTATCGCTTATACTCACTCCGTGATTCATGTCAAAGTACAGTGATTCGAAATGATGATGGACCATCACCAGAAAATACTCTCGGGAGGAAGTAGCTCGTGTAGAACCGTATCTCCCAAACAATAGGGTAGTTTCCTTCATCAAAGAAATCGAAAGGCATTGATTGCGATTCGTTACCCACCATTACTATATTCATAATATACAAATTATTTCGTTTTAGAAATACCGGTTTAGACGAATGGCAATGGTCCATTTTTATCCTCATTTGAAAAGGGCCAGATTGGCGCCCATGCGATGCCACTCCACGTGACGTCACAGGGACCTATTTTCTATACGAGAAAATAGGAGTTATACGTCGTCTGAGGTTACCAATGCATGCATGAGGCGCAGAGCTCAGGGAAACCTGTCTTAATAATCACTTATTAAAACTGGCTAAGGTCGGAAAGTTTTCTTCATTTGATAAGGTATTAATAATCCTTATTTAAGCCAAGCGCTACCAGCCAGCAGGGTACTCAGCTACCCGCTAGCAGCCTGCGTCGTATCAGCGCTCAACTCGCCTCAAGGTCACCTCGCAGGGCGGCAGCGGGAACCAGAAATACGTCACACGGAGAGATTTCCCGGCATTCATACTTACGCGTCGCGTTTTCGCGTGCTAGAAAATTTTCACTTTTCATTTAATCGCGAAAAATAGATATCGTCATTTAAAAATCTAAAAGCGTGAAATACGTACTCCAGGAGTTATAATCTTTCGATTTAGGCAATAAAAAAATAATAACCCTATTCGCGAAAGGGGCAATCTTTCTTTCTTGCGTTTCACTTTTGAATCCAGGGGCTCTCTACCATCAGATATTTGCATTAATATCCACCGGAAAACATTCGTCCTGACCGCAAAACCAACTACGGTCTCTTTCCTTTCCAGGCCACTGTACAAGCTACTACGCTATCCAAGTATAGGTACGCAGTTTAATTAGTTTCCTGTAGTAGTGATCGAAAAAAATATTTATTCTTTCACGGCATCTTTCCCACTTTTTCATTATAAGCTCGATATTTTTCATCTTTAGGACAGTTTTATTCGAAAATCAGAGTAAATTATTGCCTGCAACTTTGCGTCACTGTCTTAAAATAAGTATCCGTTGCCGGCCCGCATCAAAGCCCTTGCCTGCCACGCAAGAGGTCGCGGGTTTGAGTCCCGCCTGGGTAGTTATTCCCTTACCTGAGCATGGATGGCTGTGTACGTTTAATTGTTAAGTTAAAAACTCCGATGTAAAAGGCTGTTGATGCCAACGGTGGTACAGAAGTAAAAATGAGCGGATCCAGGATTTTTTTGGAGGGGGGCAAAAGGGGTCTGATAGGCAAACGCTCTTCTCATACTTGAGATTGAAAACAAGATGACACAATTACTGTACGAAGCATTCTCTTTATTTTAATACGAAAGTTATAAATATGAAATGAATCTATTGAGGTTGTTTAATAAACGAAACAAAACGAACGTAGCGATGACCGTATAAAAACATTTGCCTATTTTTTAACCGTTTTGGGGAGTACGTGCTTCCTTGCCCCCCCCCACCTCCTAAATCCGCCTATGGAACTAAATACAATGAGAAAAAATATAATTTTTGTCATATATTATCATTATTTCTTATATAAAGAAAAATAACGCAGGATGTAACCTTGAACACATGAACCGCTTGCTACACCCTTGATGGTGAGTGACGGGCGAAAGTGGACGACTAAAGCATCTGGGAAAATGCTGGAATGATTGAGAGGAGACGGATCCGGAAGAAATCTCCCATAGGGGATGGAGGGATGTCTCCCTGGAGAAACAGCTGAGCGAGGAATTCATGGGGGAACCAGCCGGGATGGAGATGCCGCGAGAAAGAGACGGCATGGTATCTGGAGGAGGCGACCGACAGCTGAGGTCATTTGCGCCATGACAGAAGGGTATGGATGGAAGGGTGTAGAGAAACCCGGTGTCGGCATTAGCCTGTTCTTAACGAAAGCGCCAAGGGACCACGGCTTAGCGTCCCATCCGACGGACGGAGTGTTGCGCTTGAAATGTCCTCCACACAACATTCAAGCAGAGATCGGGTATAGTCTCTGAAAATTCTCTGCCACCGCCGGGATTTGAACCCGAGCCCACGCGGTGGGAAGCTAACACTATAGCCACCAAACCAAACCGATCCCCGCGAGAAAGAGATCAGAGTAGTGGGAGCCGAGTGGGAAACATATTGTAATAAAGTTTTCTCACATCTAAGACCTTGGCAGGAATTCCCGAATCGTTCAAGGCGAGTAATTCCGCGTTCTTAATATCCTCTAGGTCAATAGTCTTCAACCCACGGCCCTAAAGGCCGAATTCTAGCTGATACCTCGCGGTCTCAGCATTATTACAAATTAACAAATATTAAATTATAACAAACAGCAAAGATTACATTGTATCGCGCCACACAACATAAAATATTTATCGACAAACTCGTCAAAAATAAACGATGTTAAAAATTGCATTGACTGATTGAACTTTTTAACCAATAAAGGTTATTGCACTCTGAAAATATTTTTTTTTTGTAAAATAAAACTTTTGAGCTATATCGCCGCATCAATTTTTGGCTGGTCCCAACGTTTCCCGACCGATGCTGGTTGCTTTCTCAAGGGAAGTGATTTCCGAGCAGCATCGGTCGGAAAACGTTGGAGCCACCCAAAAATTGACGCGGCGACATGGCCCAAAAGTTGTTACTTAACATCACGAGTACCCGCGAAAGTTTTAATGAAGAGTTATGTTTTTTTTTTAATTTATTGATGTGGTGGTAAAGTGACATGGAGCAATGTGGCACTCCGGACGATAAGAAATCAATTTTTGGCCCTTGCATTAAAAAAGGTTGAAGACCCCTGCTCTAGTTTCACGTTTATTCAGCGGCAATATTGCGAAGCACTTTGTATCTACGTACCATTGTTTGAATCAAGACCCGAAGCCAGTCCTCGAGCTACACTTCTGATTAAGGCGATGACTAGATTCAAAGCATATGCAATTGAATATAGTGTATTTGACCGACCATAATAGGTGTCACTTCGAAGGAGCTCCTCGCATTCATGTTGAAATTTGTTTCAATACACATTTTTTTAATGTTGTAACACCGGTTTCACGATATTGTGCTATAGGAACAGGAAAATACTTATTTTTCTTTCACTGATGCCTTGGTTGTAGGCCAAGTATTTTCAGTCATAGGGAGATTTTTCTTAACGTAGGGTGTCCCTTTCGCCCGAACTATCCTAGAGACTATTTCTTCCTTGCTTTGTCTATCACTTATTGCTCGGCTTCCTAGGTAGCAAAACTCTTTTACAATCTCATGCTTTTGTTTTCCTGTTTTGATGTTTGCTCTGATATCATCTCTTTTGCTGCATACGATCAATATCATATTTCGATTTCAATGTACGATTAAATCATACCGTCAATCCCATATTTTACTTGTTTAAATGCTCAGATGATATCTGGCCATTGCCCTTTCCATATTTATCAATAATGCTAGGTATATTTTTTTTCTCTTTTCTCCACAGAACGCCACCAAGCACCCCATGAAACTGCGGCTGGTGGGCGGCCGAGTTCCTGAGGAAGGCCGCGTCGAAGTCAAGTTTGGGGAAGGTCAGTGCTCCGCGTCATGCGGGTAAAAAAGGCGGATGCTATGCGGGTCTCCTTTCCGACGCGGATATTGTACGCGAGCCACTAACCCGGGGAGTCCAACACGGGATGCATGAGGTGGATGATAAACAGTCCCTTCTTGGGTGGTAACTAACAGGATGGTGCTTTTTAAAGCATCACCCCATACAAACACTATCATGCACGTTTTGATAGCACGTTTTCGATATGTTTGTTCGTACAAAATCGCCCATGATATCCTTAGATCATTCTTTGGAATACTCACTGCCCAAAGTTATAACAGCACTCTCGAGGGAGCACTCTGTTGTCATTAACGAAATAATAATAATAATTAAATCTATGACAAAAAAGGATATTAAACTACCACCTTGATTTTTGGCCAATGTCTTCAATGCTAAACGCGTAGCTTTATGGTAATTGATACCGCAAAAACCCTAATACCTTAGCACAGGTGTTTTTTACCATCCAAATGGTATGGAATTATTAAAGCTGACCTTTCGAGTTAAATATTATAAAAATAGCTAATTTTAATTGTTCTATTGTCATTTCACTCGCTTTCTAAAGGCTATGCAGAGTTAAAAAAAACAGTTACCTATATTTAACACGAAGAACTGCAGCCATTATCCTCGAACTCTCCAATATTTAGTCTCAAAATTTAACTCTGTATTAAACTAGCGACTTATTTTTCAATTAACGATTAAAATGACATCAAATTTTACATGTTTGGCGTGTTATAAGTTTTCACGGCATGGTTAGCATTTATAATGGTTTCGATCCTTAAATTCTTTGCTTCAAAAGTTATTTTATACTCTAATTAAGGAAACTACATAGAATGCAACACAGTTGTTTCGATTTGTACAGCATTAAATCATGTACTACATATGTCATAAGTGTTTACACATATTGGAAAAATACGTATCAATTATGTACTTTATAAACATGCATCATAAGGAAAAATATGTACCGCGTAGTAAATACAGAATTTGGCAGGGTTGTGTCGGGTGATGGAAGCCCTTTGTTCTCGCTTTAAAAGAGGCAACGTCTTCTCCACGATTCCGGGAACATTTCCCCCATCTCATTCTCTTTCTCTCCGTAAGTCCTCGGGGGGAGTGAGGGAAAAAATAAGAAAACGTATCAAAGAGTTAAGATGGGCGGGAGTGTATGTGAGCGGAGCCTATTGGGAAATGTCAAAGGATTGCCGCGCCATCTCCATTGCCGTTCAAGTGCGGAGAGTGGCTGTCCCACTCAGTGCTCTCGCTCTCTTCCTCGGATGCCGAGCATTTGCGAGTCCCGCGGAGAGAGCAGAAAAAGCAGTCGGGAGGGAGGAAAGGAAGGAAATAAAAATAAAATAAAAATAAGATAAAAAACATTCTTTCTACAAAAACAGCATGAAATGCGCTAAAAGGAAAATATAAGCTTTTCATTAGTATGAGATAAAAGTATGAGTGCTAATTAGGTTTGTATATTAACATTGTGTGATATTACTTACCAATTAGGCCCATCTATACTCATTTCTAAGCAACCTAATCAGGATACACGCTTTAATCTCCGAGTGATTAAAAGCTTATTTTTTTACTCTTTTGCATATTTTACGAGGGCCAGTTTTTTTTCAAGATCTGATGACTCAAGAACAGAAGACGTAGTGATTGATTGAAAATTATTTTTAATAACTAAATATTGAACACAAATTTGGTGTACTTTCGACATAATTGCATAGGCGATTGATTAATTGGTAGTGCTGTGGACGTGCTTTAATATACCTTCTTCATAAGATGTTACCGCCAATGACTAGCAATGAATATTGCCATTTTCCTGAAGCTCATCGCCCGTGTGGGAATACTTCCCTCCCAGCCAAATCTACATTTCAACGTAAAGATGGAAGTCATACGGCACCTTAAACTAACAACTTACGATCAAAAACGATTTGAACGAGTGGTGCAGAAGATGTGAAGTTGCCATATCAGCGCAGTACCCGCCTGTCGCTTCGGAGGTGTTTTTCCGAGCGTTCGGAGGTTGAAAAAAAATCGCCCTCGTATACTGTCTTTGGAAATAGCGTTTTTTTTAACTCTTTTAATTTTATTTATATTTTCTACTTTTTAGTGGCGAATCACCTTATCTATTAAAACATAGTTGTTAAAGAAACTCTGCGAAAAGATTTATAGCAAACGCTAAAGGTAAAAGCGTGTATCCTGAGTAGGTCTTATAGAAAGGAGGAGGTCTAGATTGGTGATCTGATTGGTGAGTAAGGATTGGCACGCGGTATTAATATCAAAACCTAATCTGCAACTACTCTTTACTCTACCGAGGGATGAAAAGCATATTTTTAACTTTTTAGTGAATTTTAAACTGCTTTTAGAGATTTTGTGTTTTTCGTCTTTTTTATTTTTTTATACTTCTTGGTGGTGAATCATGCAACTTATTAAACCAGAGCCGTTTCATGAATTCTGACTAGCGCCATTTTTTATAAAATTTAAAATTATTTTTCCATGTGTTTATTTAGTTTATTAATTAGATTTCAATAGAATAAAATTTCAAATACCTGATTGTTTAGTATTGATTTTTCCGCAGAAGCAAGCGAGAAAAATTTCAAGCCATGACACATTTCCCATTCCAAGACAATGGAAAGTATGTTAGAAATTAATTACGATGCAACAGACAAACAGAGGAAGTAAATGAAGAAAAAGCGTGTAAAAAACTACGGCATAAAGTGAGAATGAATAAGGGGGAAAATGAGAATTCACCACTACGACAGCCAGGTTAAAAGAGAGCATGTATGCCATTTACTCTAAAGAATTAGTTCGACATGAAAAAAATAATTAGCACTGCAGAGATACGAATCCGGATCTTCCGATATCGAACACCGATAATGAATCCAGGCTAATCGAAATCACGTGCCAGATATTATGTTCAATTTCCTATTGGTGTAAATTGCTTCTCACCCTTTCGTGTGACTAAGTATGAAGTTAATTGACACGTGAAGTGCTTACTTTCAATGCCTTACACATATTTGATTCGATACAAATAGAAAAAAAAACAGATTTGTTAAATATCAAAGAGCCATATAATATGTTATATACTTTCATTAGTACGTTCTTCTATTCCATGAAATGACCTCCAATCAATAACTTCACCTATTGAATCGATTAAACTACCTATGCGGTGCTCGACCCAGTGGTTCAGGGGGGTGGAACTTTCCTCTGGGAAAATGTGAACATTTCTATCTCTAAAAATCACATTGTCTATTTTGGCACTTAAAATTACACAATTGATTGGTGGTCGGGAGCTATTTTACTAAAACATATTGATGAAGTAGAATAAATTTCCTTCATAGGTTAGTATATTTCTGCTAAAAATAATTTTGGGGGGGGGGGTCACGTGCCTCCTGGCTACTCCACTGTGTATTATATTGCCGCATGCATTTAATTCAATTTAATTCAATTTGGTAAAAACAACATTGGTGACTCTGACTACTCGCATAAAATATTAGTCCTGCCAAGTCTCTATGACATGGATTCCGGGGAATTTGAGTGTGCATTGTAAATCTCATTATAAAAAACCGGAGATGCCATTCCGGAGACACAGCATTATTGTCTATCAAGATTCAAGGATCCGGTCGCACGACCCCAGGTGCATGAAACTAACGGGCTAAAACTAGTAGCAAGCCGCAACACAAACTTCATATTTAGTGCCTTGGGGCAATTAACTCCAATCTCAAAAACACCTCAATATATCACGATGCAAATTTGTCACGTGTTGAGGCATGCTTAAGGTTTTCGCTCGTTGAAAGTTCTCCCCAAACAGCAAATAAAATGAAAAAAAACAGGTAGGCTTGTTCGATAGGAAATTCTCCAAATGGCAAATCGTGGCTTTCATCTATAGACTATACATTTTACCTGCCGTAAAATTTCTACAAGCATCAAGCTCCCAAGACGAGGTAGTAGTCTTAATTAGTTAACCATAAATCTTTCGTCAATAATGACTCCAAAATTTCTTCGTTTAGGAGGTTCACTAATTCGTAAAAAATCGTTGCTTCATACCATCACAATAACCCTTTCCTCCGAGTCCCTTTAGTTTTCTCTTTAGAGAAATCTTTTCAATGATTATGAGCATAAATCATTTGAGTGGGAAAGGCTGAGGTAAAAGAAACCAGCAACTAACATTCCTTTCGGCTTTCATCATGATTTCAAGGCGTTTCTCAGCCATTAGAGGAAGATGACACCATATATAAGTTAATGCTCTTCTAATTCTCTTAATGTTCACATAAAATTGTATGTAAAATTTAATTTAATAATATTAAGCGACCACATGGAAGGCACAGTATAAGTTCTGCGAAAAATTGAGGAGAGTTACATGTTAGTGAGACGGAGAGGATGACATGAACTTCGAATCGCACAATATCCCCTTGTCCGATATGAACGCTAAAATATTATACGCATATTGTCAAATGTATAGGCATAGGACTTCGATTTTCCTAGGTTATAATAAATACATGATGATAATTAGGCCATAATAAATGCACTCCCAACTTTCAATCGAGTTTTCACTTTTAATTTTCTGCGCGCGATAACGACTGGAGTCCTAAAAACACCCCCACCCATGACTTTAACTGACGGGGGGGAATGCGAATGAATTTTCTTCTAATTCTCATGCCCTTAGTGTAATATAATTCGTGTTATTGGCAAAAGTGAAACCTCGGAGAGTGTAAGAGGCATACGTAGGAGCACGCTAGTTAGTCTCTCTGATAATGAATTGAATCATTTTATTCAAAATGGTGTCGCATCAAAGAATATTAAGCTTGGAGATGGAAAATACGAATCCCCGTTTCAAGTTTTTCGGAACAACAATTTCCACGCCTGCATTGATAAAATTAATTTGAATCGGGCGTTCATGAACTATGGTCTCTATAAATTAATTAGTGTCTCCTAATGCCTGCCCAATAACTGCATTTTTCAGAATCAAATTCGCAGCACCCAAGTGCGAAGGTCGGCAGTTTATTTGGCAACCCAGATTTTTTTCACCCGAACATTCATGTGGTGGAAAACAAGAGACACAATAGCTTTCAATCCTTCAGCAATAGCTCAGCTTGTTCATCCAGATTTCCGCTCGACTTAAGGTGTTTCTGGTGGTAGGACATCAGCCGGTTAACTTGCAACAGGAAGCTAATAAAATGTAAAAGGAGAATGTAGAGAAAAACTGCCTGAGTTCGACCAAGCATTTATATTTGACCTTCATTGTTCGGAGGAAAATCAAACTCCTCTCCCGATCACTTCAGCAAAACACCCATCTTATGATATTTGTTGTGTCAGACTTGGAAAGTCAGTGAGGTTATTAAACGATTATGTACGAGCCGCACTCAAAGTTCTTTGTTTTTAAGCCTTCATTGTCCAATCAATCTAAGACTAGAAGGTAGCCTTCTTTTCTCCAGCGGCGCCCACCATTATTCGCTCAAAATTTCTTGAATCGTTCTGCGAAAAGCTTCATTAATAACGCTTTTCATTTAACTACTTATATGGAATAAACTCAAATGGCAGTAAATGTATCTTAACCCTGGCACACGATAAATTACTGTGTTGATGTGCGGAGAGGGACAGTTTCACCGTGGTAGTGACCAAGTCCCTGACTCAACTGCCAAGTCCTCTTTTGTGATTCATGAGAATTTCAGATTTTAGGTTGCAGGAATGTTAGTTGCAATATTTTACCCATCGAACAAGCCTACTAAGAGTTAGCTTTTGGGGAGAATGACATCGCTGGGCGTCGCGTGACCGGATCCTCACGGGCTGACCCCAGTCCTTTTCGTGACCCCCCTATAGGCTGGGGTCTGGTTTGCGGGGATGGCTGGGACATGCTGGCTGCAGTGGTGGTGTGCCGGCAGCTGGGGCTGGGCTTCGCGCAGGACGCCGTGCAGACGGACTTCTTCGGCGGCAACGGCACCCAGATGGTGCTCAGTGGAGTGCAGTGCACGGGTGCCGAGCAGGACCTGTCCCACTGCCTGCACGACCGGCTGGGCGCCGAGCACGTGGTGTGCCCCGGGAGAACGGAAAACATCGCAGCCGTGGTGTGCGTGGACGGTAAGTACAGCAACAACAACCTCTAACCAAAAGATAAACTCTGGAACTACGAGGTGAGTCCAGAAAGTAATTTCCGTTTTGAAATAAAAAAGAACAAGTACAGATATTTCCCAGAAATGTGTAGCACACATATCTACCACTCTTAAGGCCTGTTTACATGGTGCATTAACACGTAACGAGAGTGAACGCCAAAATTGACCTTGTAACCACGTACAGTCGAGAGTTTTCCGATGGAAGTTCAAAACGAGGGGCGGAGAACTCTGCTCCAGCACGGTTTGCAGCCAATCGCTGTCCCCTAAACGCCCCTCACACCCTCGTCTAGCTATACAGCGTTGTCACATGCATACGAAGCAGTAAAATGAGCCTGAGCCACCAAAACAAGAACTTTCTTCGAATCACCAAAACAAAGGATTCTTCATGACAAAAAGAAGAACACAATGGTAATTTCCACACTTATAATGCCACAACTCAGCAACCGACCATGGTTTCAACACGTAAGTGTAATTTTCAAGGTGAAAAATCCAGTGCTCTCTCGGTATATATACCCAGGCCAAGGTAGGAGGTGGGGGCATATGGAATTAGGTGTGGGGGAGTGGGAGGGGAAACGGTTTTGGTGAACAAGTGAGCGAAGGACGAGAACACATCGAGTGGGTCGGAGTATATATTGGCCTGGTTATATATACCGAGAGAGCACTGGATTTTTCACCTTGAAAATGACACTTACGTGTTCAAACCATGGTTGGTGTCTGAGTTGTGACATTAAAAGTGTGGAAATTACCATTGTGTTCTTCTTTTTATCATGGATATAAAGAACTTCCACAAAGTTGAGCCGGATACGATTTTATAAAGGATTCTTCCTTCGGGTCCTTCACGCTCGTCATCCCTTCTGGCTCATTTCTTCACGGAACCCTTTTGTTTGCATGCGACGTGGGCATTTCCCTTTCTTACCTGGTAACCTTGCCCCCTACCCCGAACTAGACACGTCTAAGTGTCATCGGACAACTCTCGGCGGCCGGACTGTAACTTGTGACAATAATACACAGAAAATAGAACCTGTCCTAATTTGGCTCATTCATTCGCACATGTTCTGTTCTGGTCCACAAACATCATTCATGCAAACAGACATTAGCTCGTACGTGTTAATGTGTCGTGTAAACAGGCCTTTACACTTTTTTTCAACGTAGATAACGCGATTCTCCAAGTATTTGTCATAGCGTGGAACAACTTTTTGTGTACCTCCTTCGTAGAATATTACCGCCAGTATAGTCATCCATGAGGTAACATGTTCTTTCCGCTCTTCTTCGCTGTTGTACCGCTGACCGCCAAGAAAAGACTTTAGATGCAGAAACAAGTGAATGTCGCTTGGAGCGAGGTCGGGGCTATGCGTAGGATTGTCAAAAACATCGATAAACAGCGAAGAAGAGCTGAAAGAACATGTTGCCTCATGGATGACTACCCTGGCGGCAACATTCTACAAAGAAGGTTCACAAACACAAATGCCACGCTATGACAAATACCTGGAAAATCACGGGGTCTACGTCCAAAAGTAGTGTAAGAGTAATAGAGATGTATGCAATAAATTTCTTTTAAGTGTATGCACTTTCTCTTTTTTTATGTCTAAACGGAACTGACTTTCCGAACGTACCTCGTATTCGTAACGTTCATCAATAGTGTTGGAATCCAAAGAATGGTACCTATATTGCAGCTCTCCATTTTTCCCTTTAGAATCAATTTTCTAAAATTTTCTTGTTGATCGTTTATGTTTTGTCCTTCCATATCTACACCAAGCAATTATGAAGCAGTGGTTTTCATGGAATTTTTTTTCATTCATTCACAGTGCTGAAACGCTAAGAATCGTTTTCATGAGGCCTCAATTCCTTCCTTTCACAAGCAAGCGACTAACACCGGCCAAATAACTTTGGTTTTTGCTCATGTAACCAATCCAATGATCGTGGTGGATTCCATCGACATGGATTGATTAGAAACAGATTATATGGCTATCCATATCTACTGAAACATCCACCAAAGCATACCACGATGCTTGTACTGCTTCATTATATTCTCAAAGTATTGTAGGAAATTGATTGTGAAATTTCCGTACAAAGGTTTTATTTAAAAATGCAGTTAAAACCAGCATTTAGCTGCACTACAACGGCACTACTTGCAAGCTCAGACATCTAATTTCGTTATATCATTCATACTACGGAACGACGGTTTATTTTAAAAAATCTTTCGACGCATACTACGGAGTTTCGGAAGCTTTAAAGTCGCCAGGAAAGTTGCCGGTTGGGAAATGAATGATGTGGAATATAAAAAGTCGGCGAACTTTTCATTCCATAAAGAAAAGAAAATATAAATAAGTACTTAAGACCAGTAAATTTAATTATTATATAAGTTTTTTATTGAGCGTTGGCTAAAAAGAAAGATATTTAATCTGCTACCAAAGCTACATTAACTTCTTCTCCCACTTCATGGTTTATGAAGATGACACCTGTGAGTATTTATAAGTTGTTATAAAGTTAAAACACCTACTTCATGGTTACCTTATTCACCACTGATGTATTCTTATCTTTATTACGTTCCTGTTTTTGATAGCAAACGAAGTATTTTATCCCCACACATTTACAATAAACTGAGAAAAGAATTAACTCCTATGGCGATTGAAATCGTTTCATGCTTGACGTTGTGGAAATGCAATATATCCATGATAAATATGCACAAAAAATTGTAATTTTGACACTTTAATATACATTTATCCACTACCGACTATGAAAATCACCATTTCTTATTTATATTTTATCATTCATTGGGTTTGCTGAAGCCTGTTCACAAATTTGAGCTGTTATGAAAGAGGCGGTTTTTCCATAAACTCCAAATTGGATATGTAAATCCAATGGCTCGTGTGTTATTCGCGAAAAACGAAGAAGAATTCGCATTATAATGCCTAACGACGTCCGCATCTATCTGGTTTTTACTTGCGCTAATGCAAAAAAATAAGCCAAATAACCTACCACTTCAAAAGTACCTTGCACTTCGATAACCTTGAAAACAAAAAAAACATGGTTGGTAGTGAAGTTATACATTAAAGTGTGGATATTACCTTTTGTTTTCTATATGTTATCATTGATTGAGTTCACTGAAGCCTGTTCACAAAGTTGAGCTGCTACGAAAGAGGCACTTTTTTCAGAAAGTCCAAATTGGATATGTAAATCCAGTAGCTCGTGTGTTATTCGCGAAAAAAACGGAAGAGGCCTTCGCAAAAAAATATGCGTAAGGACGTCCGCATCTCAATTTTGTTGCTCGAAACAAGCCCATCAGAGACGAGTAAGTTCCTTTCACTTTCTTAGAGAGCTCACTCCCCATTTTTCGACGGGAGGCGGTTGGTTTCCCAGCGAAGAGTTTTCGAGCAGAAATTTCAATAAATTTTCGTCGGGCAATTTCCGGAGATATGGGGAGCGGAAGGTGAAGGTGTTTCATCCTTCGCCGAGTTCATAACTGTGGCTGGTGTAAGCAAAGGATGAGAGGAAATAGGAGAGGATGAGTCTGTAGATAATCCGGAAGAGAACAGGGACGTAAAGTTGATCGAAAAAATTCAACGGTGGACTTACAAAGGCGGAGACCTTTAAACCACTTCTCCCTTACCGTCGAGTTTACTTAAAGCTATTTCAAGAATAACATAAGAAGGATGGTTTTAAAAACCGCGCGGTTGAGTTTATACCCAACGGGTGCGTCCACCGAGTTGCGGATGGTGGGTCGACCTCTAAATAGGATGGAAAAAAATTATATCACGACATTATAACCCTGAATAGCTGACACCAGTAGGAAGAAAATTACTAATGATGTTTGGGTCGAAAACGCACCGTTTATAAACCACAGACATTTTTGAGCCAAGCGGTTTGATTGGCCGCGAGTTTGCCCTGTTGGAGGATTCTCTAATAGAACAATGTTTAATATATCTAATATCTATATATCTATATAAATCTATATCAAATATCTATGTAAATACCTCTAATAGAATAATCCCAATAAGATCAGGTAGTCGAAGGAAGACGTAAAGTTTACCATACAAATTAACAGGGGGGGCACCTATGAGGGCGAAGACCTTTAAACCACTTTCTCCCTTATTGTTGACTTTACTTAAAGCTATTTTAAGAATGACATAAGAAGGCTGGGGTGGAAACAGGGTGGAGAAAAATGATGTCGCCCTGCATAGCTAAAACCAACATGAACCAAAATTACGAACGATGTTTTGGTCAAAAACGCACTGTTTTTAAACCACAGAAACTTTGAGCCAAGCGCTACGATTGAACGCGAGTTTGCCCAGTTGATGGATGCTCTGGACAAAGGCAAATGCAAATGTAGGCAAAGCATTGAAGTTATGAGTGATAAGATATTTCGTGACGAAATTTTTCTTATCTAAATGCCACTTAACACGTCAACACAAAGTTGCGCCGTGTAAAACGATAAATTACCAGAACGCATGCGAAAATGCATGGACGTGAGATGGCAAAATAGCCCCTTTCCTAATTTCGTTTGTGCATTCGCGCAATTCCAAGCCATATTGAGATATAAATGCTGTTCTGTGAGCGAAAGAGTACGCGCAAATGTGAAGCCTTTTAATCTATTTCTTCAAAAATACCTTAAATTTCGGAAAACTCGGATGGCTACATTAAAAAAAAAACAGACACTTACGTAACGTAACACCTTTTATATACACGATAGTAACCACGAATTCGCTACAATTATCCAGAGAGATAGACAAGTACACAGACACGTTCTGAGTCTATTCCATTCAGGTAATCCACTACATTACCGCGATTCAGCTAATCTAAGAACCGCGGACTTCGAACCACGCCATAATCCCCTCTTATTCCGATCTTTCACTCTTCTTCGAGGCCCTCAGCGTTCCACACTGATGCTGTGCCCCATTCTCTAATTCGATCCGTCCCTCTGCGAACGGAAAAGTACGCGAGAGGCAATGGAAGGTAGCAATGGAAGAGGGAGGCGGCGGTTTTTGACTGCCAATTGAATATCGGATCCCGCACCGCGCCGACCGCAGCCGCCGCGCTCCAACTCGCCCGCTCCCCTCGTCACCCCGCGTGCATCCAACGTCTGCCCTTTGCCCTCCTCTCTCCTCATATTCACTTCGCTCTTCTCAAAACCGGGCACCATTCCACTCTCGTGCCACCAGCCAGCCAGCCATCCGATCGATTTTCGAAGTTTCCTCGCGCGCCAGGGATAGAGAGAGAGAGGAGGAGGGTTGGGAGATGTAGGGAGGGGTAGAGGGTGAAGTGAGGGAGGCTGGAATGGGGTGCATACGCCACTTGGGACCAGGAAGGGATAGGAATGGCACAATGCAGAGAAAGATGCAGAAGGTTTTAGGCTTCAGCCTGAATCACACGATCATCATAATATTAAATTTAACGCAGTCGAAATACAGCACAAGGCCATTTACAAACGACTCATAATAACAATTAACACATAGTAAAAAATGTAAACAAATATTAACAGAATTATATATTCAACAGTATTATCAACAAACAAGCAAAGAATGGTGGTATTCACCATCCTACGAATACCTTCTTTCTTTTTTTTTTGTTGAAAAAACCGCTGAATATTATTTTGTTCATTGCTGTTTACTTCAGCTCTAAAACGGCTGAATCTTTGAATAAGGAGTTGTAATTTACGTTCAAATGGTACTTATATGTCGTGCAAAGAAACTTCATTTGGCAAAGAAATGGAACATTATGGGCGTCAAACGGAGATTTATCGCGCATTACCTCTTTATAAATGGATAACACCAGAACCATGAATGATTGTAAAAAAAAACATTCCTCGTAAAATAAATTAAATTTTATCAGATTGAGGTTCATTGGTAAAATGTAGAAATGCATATATTGCATGAAGTCATATATTATTTTTAATAATCTGATATGGAATGTCATAATATTCCAATAGTGTAAAATTACTGCCATAGGACTTTTCAAGCACATATCTTAAAGATGTTCTTCTTTAATCGTATAAGTATTTACAATAATTCATTATACACAGGGAACGAACTATCTGCGAACAGTTTCAAATGAAACATGAACATTCAATGAAAGTTATCTAGCGCCGTGATACGTCCCGGTGTCCTGGTGGCCCAGCACGGGGCTGACTTCAGGCGTAAAACAGGTTTCGAAAATAATTTAAAGCTTTAATAGGTTTTTTTAAATATACTTGTCTCCTCGCAAAGTTAATGTCCAACAATATATACAAGAGAATAAGCATTACAATGGAAACAGGTATGCAAAAAGTCGCTCGGCGAGAAGGAAGAAATACTTTCAGAGTCTCTCCACTCATACGAATCACTCTTCTTGGCTGAAAGGAAATTTCCATAAATCCCACTGTTAATAAACTTCTTTTTCTAGAGGGAATAAAATATGAAATGTTTAAAAAATAAAATAATTCCTGATGAATGACGATTTTTGATGATAGCGATTAAAAATTGTGAAATTACCTGGTGAAAATAAAAACAAATCCATAAATAAATTTTTTTTTTGAAATGTAAAAAATAAAGGGGATTTACCAACACTGATTACCCTCTGTCCACGCACTTGAAGGGGAACGCCAAATGAGGATTAAGCAATTTTACTCCGAATCATTTATTTTCTTTCAGTCTTTTTTATAACTAAATATAACTTTAAATGCATCGATGGCATAGTGAACATTAATAATGACTGGCCTAAAATTCACAAATTATTACACCGATCATTCTCAAAATACAGAAAACCAACCGTTGCTAAGGCATTCGGTTTTTATCGCCGCTGAAAATAGACAGGTAGGGAAGTATGGTATGGTATTTGGAGGAGGCGACCGACAGCTGAGGTCATTTGCACCATGAGGGAAGGGTATGGAAGGAAGGGTGGGGAGAACCCAGGCGTCAGCGTTAGCCTGCTCTTAACGAAAGGCTCCAAGGGGACCACGGCTTAACGTCCCATCCGACGGAAGGAGTGTTGCGCTTGAAATGTCCTCCACACAACATTCAAGCAGGGATCCTACAGTCTCTGAAATTTCTCTGCCACTGTCGGGATTTGAACCTGAGTCCGCCGGGTGGGAAGCCAACACTCTTGCCACCACACCAACCCCATCCCCCTGTAGGGAAGTCAAAACAAAACTAGAACTTAGAGATAAAGTAAGTATTTTCATGTAGGTCCAGCTGCATTCAACGCCTAGGAATCATCATCCGGTGCACTGCTACACCTAGGTCATGGGCACAGGGGCACTGAAACCGTTTACGCACAACGACGGCTAGTCGTAGAAAATAATTAACTCGATACATTAAGCTTATACTTGGTGGAAAGGCACCACATTATCAATTATAAACACTTTGTTACTTCCATAATATATTATTATTATTGTTATGGTATTCTACCGATTAAGGTAGGTTTCCATGGAGTATTCGAGAAGCGAACTGGGAGCCTCCCTTTCCTTCCAGCACTGCCTTCTTTAATTCACTGTAAGGCCTACTCTCTTTCAATTAATCTAAAAAACCTATTCTTTTCCTTCCCCTCCCTCGTTTCCCCAACATTCTACCCTCCAACACCATTTTCAGCATCCCCTCACCACTAAGCACTAACTCCATCCATACCTTCTGTCTCCTGCGTATCTCATCTAAAAGCTGCCTCTCCTCGCCAACCATATCCAGCACTTCGTCGTTCCTTTTCCTCTCCGTCCATTTCACCCTCTCCATTCTTCTCCATACCCACATCTCGAATGCCTCCAATCTTCTCTCGTCTTCTTTCCTCAGAGTCCACGTTTCCGCACCGTAGAGAGCTACACTCCAAATCAAGCTCTTCACCAGCCTTTTCTTTAAACTCTTACACAACGATCCTCTCAGAAGCTCCTTCCTGTTCATGAACGCCTCCTTCGCTAATGCTATTCTCTTCCTGATGTTCTTACTACTGTATCCGTTTTCCTCTAACGTACTGCCTAAATAGTTGAATTGCTCAACCTGCTCAAGTTTTTCACCACCCACCTTTATCTTGAGTCTCACATTCCTCGCTCGTGATGCTTTACAAAACCGCATAACCTTAGTTTTCTTGTGATTAATCCTCATCCCATACTCCTCGCAACGTTCGTATAACGCATCCACTAGACCCTGAAGCCCCCTCGCCGACTGGCTGATCAACGCTTGGTCATCCGCGAATCTCACTGATTTGAACATCATTCCTCCCACTTTTATCCCAGCTTCTAACTTATCCCACGCTTCCCTTACCATCTCTTCAGCGTACACGTTAAAGAGCAGCGGCGATAGAGTACAGCTTCACCCAGTTCACCCTATCAAACGCTTTCTCAAAATCCACGAAACACGCATATACGTCCTGGTCATATTCTAGCCTCCTCTCCACCAGGGACCTCATTATTGCTATTGCATCACGAGTTGACTTCCCTTTTCTGAAACCAAACTGATCTTCGCCCAAATATTCATTTGCCCTCACCTCCATTCGTCTGTTCAATATCCTCAGTACCACTTTCGCCGTATGCGATATTAGGCTGATGGTCCTATAATCTCCGCATTCCACAGCTTTCTTCTTCTTCGGAAGCGGAATTAAAACCGTCTTTACGAAATCTTCCGGCCAACATCCCTCCACGTAGATCCTGCGCACTAGTTCGAAAAACCTTTTCTTACCTTCCTTCCCTAGATTCTTCAGAAGCTCACACGGGATATTGTCCACGCCTACTGCTTTCCTAGCCTTCATATCACGGAGTGCTCTCTCTATTTCCGAATCTAATATCCCCGGCCCAAGATTGTCCTCCTCCACTGCACTTTCCTCCTCTAGAGTCAATCTCTCTGGTCTGTTATTTCCGTCATACAGGTCCTCCACGTATTCCTTCCACCTACCCTGTACCTCTGCTCGCTCGGTTAGCATCCTCCCATCCTTAGCCTTAATTTTAGACATGGTTTGTCCTCTTTTGCCGCCCGATAGCGACTTAACTTTGGCGTACAACGCGCCTACTTCTCCATCCTTCTGGAACTTTTCCATTTCCTCACATTGTGTTTTCCACCAAGCCTCCCTTGCTCTCTTAGTTTCACGTCGTAATCGATTATTCAATTCCCTATACATTCTTTTGCCCTGTTCTGTGTCCACGTTCTTCCACTTCCTTCTCTCCTCCATTTCTTTTACCATTGCCTCCGTTATCCACGGCTTCTTTATCCTTCTACTGTCCACGTAGCCAATTGACTTCTCCGCCGCTTTGACTATTCCCGTTTTAATATTATCCCATCTTTCCTCAACAGTCTTGGTGCTGCCAATGTCCCGCATACTAATGTCCACTAGTTCCTGATATTCTCTCCTCATGCTCCCTTTCAGGGCTTCTACGTTCCATTTCTTCGTCTTCCTAACTCTTATAAGTCTTTTGAATCTTACGTTGCATTTCATGAGCACTAGATTGTGGTCCGAATCCGCATCCGCTGCAGGGAAGCTGCGCGAGTTTTTCACACTATTCCTAAACCTCTGTCTTACCATAATGTAGTCTATTTGATATCTCCCCACATCCCCTGGACTTTTCCACGTGTACCTTCGCCCTTTATGATGATTGAACCACGTGTTTGTGATGAATAATTTGTTTCTCCTACAAAATTCTGCTGCTTTCTCTCCCCTGTCGTTCCGTTTTCCTAGACCAAAATATCCTATTTCGTTTCCATCCCTGCCTTCCCCGACTGAGGCGTTCCAGTCCCCCATTACTACCAGATTTTTCGTATCCGGTGTGTCTCTAATTATTTCCTCGAGCTGTTCATACACCTCATCTACTTCTTCCTCCCTATGATTGCTAGTGGGCATGTAAACTTGGACCACCACAATGTTGGTGGGCCGCGCCTCAATTTCTACCGCCAGAATCCTATCGCTTACCTGGTCTATACCTACCACACGCTTACCCATCTTCCCGTTTAGTACTAAAGCTACCCCCCGCTGGCTTTCTTCCCCTCCACTATATATAACCCTATACCCATCACTCCAATAGTCCCCCCCATCCCTCCACCTCACCTCGCATAATCCTAAGATGTCTATCCTCCCTTTATCCATTTCCCTTTTGATATTTTCTAATTTCCCCGCCCTCATCATAGTCCTCACATTCCACGTCCCTACATTTACAGCCGACATCTTCTTCTCCATCTTCTTGGACTTCTTTTCTTCTTTCTTCATTGCTGCTGCTGCTGATGGTGATGATGATAAGTCTCTGCAAGGATTTCGCATGTTGGCGACCCCGAGGACCTTGCCGACCTCGCTGCCGTGCCCGACACCCGCCCTTTGCGGACGGGTCCCGGGCGATGAGATTCCGAGGCTCATTTGGTTGTACTCCATGTGTTCAGGGAAGAGATAGTTGGTAGGGTTTCCCACTTCCATTTCAACAGTGTTTTTCACGTGACACCATCACGTGGACTACCTTTCGTCTGGCTCCTACCCTTCGACCTATCTGGCATGGGTGGCCCTACCGGAAATAATTTAGAATTAATCCCGCCAGTGCAGCTCTAGGGGTCATAGGAACGCGCAAGCCTTTCCACCGCGACAAGGTTGTAGCCCGAGGGAAAGGACAATATATTATATTGCGGAATAAAATATATTTTGGAAGTAACAAAGTGTCTGTTATTGATAATGAAAAAAGTAATTGTAGAGAAAAATTAAGAAATCGAACCATGATAAAATATAAATAACAACAGTAATTTCCACTTTTTAATGTATAACTCCACTACCAACAGGTGCCGTCTGGCCAGGTCGGCTGGTCGGCCATCACCGATGGCCCCGAGCGTAGGGGGCCAACGCAACACTCCCGTCTACCATGAAGCGTATATTAAAGGTGTAATTAAAATAAGACTCATATTACTCGAATAAAAGTTTTTTTACGGTCATAAAATTCTAAGTTATTATTAATTTGCTTTATTTACAAACATACTCAGTGTGAAAATATCATATCAAAAAATAAATAAAATAAATGTGTCAGAAGAATAAAGAGAACTTGATTTCAAAAAAATAGTTTTTAGAAAAGCTTATTTTTAAAGTTTTTTATTTGCATTATTTAATTTTATTATATTTAAAATTCTCACTTTTTACAGTATTTGTTTCCGACGAAATCGCTATTTTTATTGCCTTATATCTAGATTACAAGAGCCAGAATAGCGTCATAAGCTAGTCCTGGGCATGCAGCTTCCGAAAAATTTCTGGGGGAGGACCCCCGAATCTTCCTGTAAGGAGGGCCCCATCATCAGCCCCAGCCGAGGGCCCCCAATCACCCCAGACCGCCTATGACTATCGACCATGGTTTCGACACTCTTATATTATTCTCAAGATAACGTAGGAATGTCGAAACCATGGGCAGTAGCTGAGTTATATATTAAAGTGTGAAAATTACCATTGTTATTTTATATTTTATCATGGACAGGCCCGTACTGGACCGTCGGGACACCGGGAACTATCCCGGTGCGCCCTTCCAGCCAGGATTTCTTTGGCGCCCTGCTGTTCCGAAACTGCTAAATTTTACGGTCAGAATACCAAAATTCAGCAGTTAACTTGATTTCAATGATGTTTCATTTATCAAAATAATCAACACCGTCTTGAGCAAACAAATCAATAATTAAAATTAATATAATTCAATCTTGATCATTCCGGTAGTCCTCTCCCTGCACAGAGCTGGTGCAATCTGGCCACGGCCGTCCAACACCCAAAGAATGATCATGGATGCATCGCAATACCACCGCGTCAAACTTGAAACGATTGCATTCGCAAGAAATCGAGCATTTAAGGTAACATTATGGATAACATTAAATCAGGCAAATTAAATGCGCGAGCATTTTTTAAGCGGAAGAACATAGACATTTTGAAATATTAATCTGAATGCCGGTTTAGGTCTGAAATAGCTCAGGGAATTCTAATGGAGTGGAAATAATCTTGATCACTCAAATTAGATATCGCATTATATTAAAATAATTAGGATACGGAAGGGAAAGATAAGTTAAGATGAAAAAGAGTTATTTGTTGATGATCCACAATGTCATGATTTTAAAAGCAATAATTTCAAAATTACCGCCGAATTTTCAGGAGTTGAAGACGCCATTTGAGCATCAGCTGATTAACTCACTAAAAAAGGATACTGATAGTAATTCGTCTTTAATGGGCGTGATTGAGAACAGAAAGACCCATATCCCATCGAACCCCTCGCCATAAATTAACTATTAACAGAGGAAGACATTGCCAAGAGTCTCTTGAAATTAAATGAAGTCAAGTTAATACAAAAGAGACGTAGAAGTATTCTTTCAAAAAAAGCAAAGTGAACAAATTCAAATTTACCAGGTGTAAGAAGATGTGAAGAAACGTGGGAAAAACCAAAGAATGTTGACTTTCGTCACATTTAGAAAAAATGCACTGCAGGAAAACGCCCACACAGAAGGGGGGGTGAAAAACCTGCGAAAATCTTCTTAATCGTTAATTGCGAAAAAATATATTTTTAAAAATTGTTTAACATTATGATTAAGTCGTCTGACTCAAAGTTTTTGGGTTAAAAATATCCGTGATAACGTTGAAAACAAGAAAAAAAACCATTTACATAGGCTCATAGATGCCATTCCGAATTTATAATTAGGCTGCAGCTAATGGATGCGGGTTAATATTGATGCAACGTTCTCGCAACTCAAACGGGGTCGTATCTAGGCTAAGTTACGTGGGCGAGAGAGCTCTCAAAAGCTCCAACTAGGGGTGCGTGGGTGCCGTGCCGAAACCATGCGTGGAGGAGGGTGGTCAGGTGGAGGAGGGTCGAATGGGGCTGAGTGGGTGGAGTGCGAATGAAGGGAGGGATGATTTTGGGGGTGGCACGTGTGGTGTGCCCACGCGCACCGGCGCCTCCATCACATTCCTCACGACCAGGGGCGAATTCAGGATTTCTTTCTGGGGGGGGGGGGGGCACAAGCAAGGCCGTATCCAGGATTTTGTTCTGGGGGGCACAAAGATACCTCGTAATGCAAAACGAACAAAAGGATAGTGGGACCGTATTGAAAATCTTGCATATTTTTAAGGGTCTAGGGGGGGGGGCACGTGCCCCCGTGTCCCCCCCTAAATCCGTCTATGCTCACGACAACCACATCCCTAGCTCCAGCATACGGGTAGCGATGGGTGTCGGGAATGGCGTGACCATAGTGCAGGCTACAAATACAAATCACTCTTCCTGGTTGAAAAGAAAATTTTCACAAACCCCATTGATAATAAACCAAAGAAACTTTCTCAAGAGAGAATAAAATATGAAATATGTAGAAAAAGTAACCTGACGCACCCTCGAAATTTTCTGTAGGCGAACCATTCCATGACAACCAAAACTGACCCTGAAAAAATCTGTATCTGACACCGCACATAACGGTGAGCTATTTACAAAAGCTAAAATAAAATATTAAAAAATAGTATCTGCAACTGATGTCAATGGTACGTTTCCATCCCCAACCGACTAATTCTATGTATCCGGTTTAAGCATTTCAACGAGATGTGCTGTTTCACCAGATTATCGGACAAGGAACTGACAATACTGGATTCATGGAACATGCATCGTATAAAATACGTAGTCCACAATGAATACGTTGTCGGGGCTATATGACAAGGCTTAATTTAAGATAATGGTTAATCCATAAATTTATAACTAAAATAACATTTGTAGCAAAAATGTGACTCTAACAAATTCTTCCATTATTATGCTACACAGCGAAGGAATCGACCACTTTTTTTGATAATAGGAACACTTTTTTAGTTCATCAAAAATCTGAACGCAACAAATATTCGTATCCAGGCAATCAACACAATTTATGGTGAGGAGAGTAATGTATGAGGATGAACCATGCTATTGGTGAAACAAAAGACTTGGAATAAATAGAGCGCCTGAATTTTAATTCTTTGCAAATGGTAATAAGATAAATGTTACGAACAAAAGGAAAAATGAACAGATTGTAATATTTTTGGCTGCACAAATAATAAATAGTTTTATAAATTTTATACTTTGGAATATTCCCAGTGATATCTCTTTTTTCATAAATAACTTATTAATTAGGACATTCAGTATTAATATGAAGAAACCATTTTCTAAACTTATTCGGGGTAGATTTTGCCACACTATTTTAGCTCCTCAGAAAACTTTCGGCAACAAAAATTCGGATCTATCCAATCACCACGATTCAGGGGAAGGTGAGTGAACGATAAGGACGTCAACATGCTATTGGTGAAACAAAAGACTCATCTTTTACACGTCTACCTGAATCCCACAACTAACGAGTACCGAGGAAGTGAAGAGTCGTATCGAGTTGCAAGAATTTCAGAAACCGCTCGCAACAGGTCGTCTTTACTTACACGCCTCGAGCCGTGGAGTTGGGAAGTGGGTAGGGAAGACGAGGCACTGCAATGGAGAAGACCAGTGTGGCGAGGGAGAAGAGTGCTTAGGGCGGCAGACGACGAGAACACTCCTACCATATCCACCCTCCTCGGGTTCGTTCGCCGAGACGCCTTCACTTTTTTTTCCTCCCGCGAGAGTCTCTCATCCTTTCAATAGGGATCCATCTCCATATGTCCACTCTCATCCACCACCAGGGTATCCTCTGAATTCAAGCTTCCGAACTCTGTGGTTTTTCATATATTTCCTCGTTGGATAGTCCCTTTTTCCAAACGTTCATTTCTTATTCAACGCGCACAAGGCAATTGTGAATGTAAAGTCTATCATTCACACGAATTATCTACATGTATAAAAGAGGATCTCTGTTTATCTGTTCGCTGTGCGTTTCCATACTGCTGAACGGAATGCAACTGAAGTTAGTACGTAGTTGTACATATGTCATGCTCCCAAACCCCGTAGTGCTACTTTTGGTGGCGTCCAACGCGTCTTTTGCGTTTTTCCCCTCATTACCATTTGTTACGTCCAATCATACAGGTTCTGTGGTTTGACATAGGGTACGCATACCTCTTCACTGGCTCAAAGAGATAACATAATCAATACTACACTTACGTAATGATACTCTCGGTGCAAACCTTTTTGCTGGGGTATGAGTTCACAAGACTTTTTGGTTTTTCTTTTCACTCGTGCGGAAACATATTGCGACCAATGTAGTGGAGCGGGGTTAATTAGCTGATCCCATGCGCGTTATACGGAAATTGTTTTTTTTCTCTTGTTTGCTGTTCAGCAGGCTTAAATAACCTGCCATGTGACCATGAATTCCTAGTTCCAAGTGTCCCACTTTTCTCTGGGTACTGTCCTTCCCAAGCAATGCCGGGTGTCCTGCTAGTGCCTAATAAAATTCCTTCTTATTTTAAATAATAAACGCAATTATTCAGGTATAGCTCCGGGGACATAAGATGCGAGGCCAGGTGCGTGCTTTTTTCATTATAATAATGTATCTTATAATATAAAAGTTGATTAATATATTAAAAATACTATAGTAATTGGACAAATTAGTTGGCCAATCTATGAAGTATGATGGCCTTATGAAAGCAATTTAGAAGGCAGGTGGAAGGGTAAAAGGGTAAGTGATGGCGTCTTATGAGTTACATAGGATAGGTTATAAAGGGTGTAAAAGAGAAAAAATACATCATTATGGAAAGCCTAGCGGAAAAGAGAGCGGAATCGTGAGCTGCGTAAGCCAATATTATTTAGGACTATTGACTCATGATGAGGTAGACTATCTTGATTAAATACATTTCTGGAATATATTTTGTCATACCGAAAAAACCTTTGTTTAATTATTGTTAACATCCATAAGAAATCATTTCTACTTCAGAAATTATATGATGAACTAAGGAGAAAAGGAGTTGTTCACACTCTAATCTACACGAAACTAGAGTGAAATATGTAGGTGAGGAAAATATTGTACACTTGGAGTGTCGAAGCTGGATATTAACCCACCTCATGGACCTTTACGGAATGAAATTGCCGCTTTGATGAATTAATAGTTCATGTGAAGGACAGAAATATCCTCCATGAAATGCGTAGATTAAACCAGCAAAAATTTCTCGCAATAATGAGGTAGCGTCAAAGGCCAGAATTCCAACGAAATGAGCCCCGGCAGTCATTAGTGAAAATACTGGAGGGCTTTTTTTGAAAAGAAGTTTCTCCATTTAAGATTTGGATTATTAATCCCGCCGCAGAGGGAAACTTCGAATTGGAGGGGTCCTGAGCTACGCCTCAAGGGAAGCAGTAAATTCTTTGGAACTTCCAATATTAGCCGGGGTGGGGGCGTCGTTACCAAACGTAAGTTACTGAGAGCCCAGATCAACGCTGAAACAGGATCTTGCGCTGTGTCAAAAGAGGCTTTGAAATGTAGCGATAAAGCATGCATGAATTTCCACCGGGAGAAATATATCTTTTATGTCAAAAGAAATTAAGAGCATCATCATTGAATCTCGGATTTTCCGGTCAATTGGCACGACATGATTATTATTACATAAAAATAAGTATCTCGTGTGATCGAATTTGACCACTGATACATTTGTTTAATGCCACAAAATTAAGTCAAAGTCAATCGATGCCCAAAATAATGCTGCTTAGTTTGTTTTCTTGCATAAAGATAACTTTGATATAGAATATTACTGCTAAAAATCATCATCATTCGAAATGTCAGTTATAACCTTGTCAAAAGATTTAATCAACTTCTATCACTAAAATTAATATCATGCCTTTATAATTATAATCAGGAATGAAATAAAAACGTAAATTAATAAGATATTTACCAGGGGTGCTTAAACCTCCTTGATCGACGACTCATCTCCCAAATCCTTGACGATCAAACCATCCCCCCAGCCCCCACAACCACCCAACCATTGGAAACACCATCTCTTTCAAAACACCCGATTAATACCCAAATTTCTAAGATGGTAACTGTAGGAGTACCACTCTTCATAATTTATTTTTTGATTTTAAAATGAATTTGTCATTTAATTTTATTTTTGTACCCACTTACCCCCGAATATATTTTTACCACCTCCCCAAACATTTCAAATACATACTATGCGCCATTGGTACCAATTGGGTACTACCCAATCATATGATAAATGATTTCAGGTTTTTCCAGTTTATTTTTGAAGCAGATAGTATTAGGCGAGTGCGAAACGGAAATTCACTACGGATGCCTACTGCGTGTAAATTATATGCAAGTATCATAAATGTTAAACAGGAAATGGCAATGTACAGATTATTTAAACTTTCTTTCATATAAAAATATGCTCACCCCGAAGATTCATCTTAGCTGTCAAGGTAACTCGTAGAAATTGAACAGCATTACACTCCGTGCTCGTTTGCATCCAGTATAGCTACATGCCTACGGGTCATTCTAAAAAAATAATTATATGTATCACCCAAATATTTCACTGGATTGCTAAAGAAAACCATAGGAGACACGAACTTTAATATATTAATAATTGCAAGCAGGAAGTTTTCATGGGTGGAAAAGGGTTAACCATAATCAACCGAAATGGCTAGACGATTTTCGAATCCAAGCCGGGACATCAAAGAAAATACTTCGTGCTTTTAAAAAGGCGAAGTTCAAAACGGGGCGAGATAGCCCTGTGGGTAGAGCACTCGGTAGCTAACCAGCGACGTCATGGCAAAATTAGTAATGCTGAAACGTACTTTCCTTAGCTTTTTTCAGATTTGAAATATTACTGTATGTTTCTTTATTGCCAGTCATTATTTACATTTTATTACAATTTTTTGTTTTGGTTACGACTGTATATATCAGAAATTGATCGAAAAAAATTGATAAAATTGTTATTCAACTATTATGTCTTTTGATAACCAGTACCGGAACGGCGATCCGGCGCGTTCCGGCATCATGACACCACTATTGCTAATCGAAGGTTCCTAGGTACGAATTCCGTATGAAGCCTTCTAAATCTAGACAATACCCTCCGAGCTCCCTCTTGGGTGTTCGGCAGGGGGTGCTCAAATCACCAGCATGTAACATGCGAGAGGATTCCCTCATGAACACCATACGGTCATAAAACTGTTACAAAACAGATTATACTTACGCATTCATGCAAAGACAAAACAGGCAAAATGATTATGAAAGAAATCTGCCTATGAAGCTATAACGTGCAAAACCCGAAGGTTGATTAGGATAAAGCTCACCCCGGACTAAGCCGAGATAATATAAGTGTGTCAATTTCACACATTCAGGGCCAGACCTTGGGCAACCTCGCACATCACGGCGAGGGTTTTGTTTTCGGAGGTGCCCGGTAAAAAGGTCAATCGATGTCGAAGATAATGTTGCAAAGTGTGTTTCTTCACAAAAGTATAACGTCTCAATACTTCCGGTCCGGACACCTCCTAACAAAATCATCAACATGCGACGCGGCCCAGGAAAAGGATCCGATCCCTAGCCCTGAAATTGACACACCTGTATGTTATCGTTGTAAAGTCCGGCGTGAGCTCTATCCAAATCAACCTTCTGGTTGACTCACTGTGTTGAATTTTAACAAGTGAAGCGTCCTCATATGCTACCGCGTTGCGAAGTCATCTCCGTTTCATTTCCGACCAATTAGGAGCCAAAGTCTCGCTCTCAATCCCCCCAATCGACCTGCCAACCAACTTTGCTTCCTACGGCGACGGACGCGACGGAGAGAGAGAACGAGGAAGAGGCGAAATGTAGCCCCGGTGACTCCGGCAGCTCCCTGATGGAAATCGTTTTACCGGGAGACAAAAGAAGGACAACATGCGTCGACGCCATTCCCCTCCCCTACCTCCGCCATCAAGGTGAAGTGGAGGGGTGGGGGTAAAAAGGGCGGGAAATTAAAGGAGGGGAAGAACAGAAGGGATTTTACGTTCAGCGAGGTTCACTCGAAGTTATAACCCAATTATTTTACTCCGACAGCTCGGCTCTCCCCCTACCCTTTCCATCCACTTTCACGCCGTGTGACACTGAAACTGTTCCCTGAGAATTTAATCATGGCGTTCGAGCGGGAAAACTCCGAGGCGCTTTACGGTCTGGAGTCGCGGGTGGTGTCGCTGCTTCCTCAAAGAGAAATGGCGAACGAGGTCTCGCTCTTTCCGAGATTTGGAACAGATGACTCGCGGAAGCGCGCGATTGCACGGAATCGTCAAATGCAATTCCTCGAATATTACATTAGAAGATTCACAATTCTGCCACTAAAATTGTTGTCGCTCCGCACGCGTTAAAATCAGATTTCAAAATCCCCACTCTCTGACCTACCAGTCATCTACATCCACTTTTAACGAGGAAATACTTAGCAGTAATGTGTAACTGAGCCAATAAATCATATGAACTACACATTTAATACATACCAGACGATTGCCAACTAAAAAAGACTACTTCCACTACGGTTAGTGGCTAAAGTCACATTTGAACGAGATAAAGCTGCCTAGTGGCGCCGACGAATAAAATGCGCTCGAAACGGCAATAATGAAACGCTTAAAAGCCATTTACTTAAGTCCTCTTATGAAATTATGTGGATTACATTCGGTTCCGAGATATTTATTACAATGAAATGAAGAAATAAAGCACCATTGCTAATCTCTCTCACAAAGTAGGTAAACTTATGGTGCATAATAAATAACCAGAGGAAATTCCTCAAAGAGAAATGGCGAACGAGGTCTCACTCTTTCCGAGATTTGGAACAGATGACTCGCGAAAGGAATCGCGATTGTATTGGATATTCTACTGCAAATCACTGGATTACGTCCGGTTCCTAATTCTGCGGCCGTTAGCTTTGGGAAAGAGGCATTTATGAATGTGTAATGAGGAGATAAAATACCGCTGCAGATCACTCACATAAAGTAAACGAACCTCAGGTAAAAATGAATTACCAGAGGAAAGGGATGTGAGTCATGAAATATAAATAACGAGTTTTTATGCATTAAATATATTTAAATACATTCAAATCCGCTACCTGATGGCACAATGCAAACGCGAATTTAAAGGTGATTGATAAACAAATTTAGTTTTCGGAAAATCCGAAATTGAATAATCAACATTATAAGCATATAATGCACAAATTATCAATAAGATAAATTATATTAAAATAACATAATGATCTTTCAAAATATGTGTTCATTAATGAATGTACCTCTTCCTTAAATCCATTGATACAAGTTGATTTGCACAATGTATTTTGAATTTCACCCAATGTTGGCTTTTAAGGGGCTTAAGACGATTGAAGACGCAAAACACAGATTTAAGTGAGTGAAAAACAATTGACAAATAATTCACATGTGTGAAAAGCACCCTATTTTTTCCCTCTATTCGTTTCTACATGGGATGTAAAATAATTTTTCGGGTAACACGGTACTTGAGTGCCTAATACAACATTCTCTACTTTTATGCAAAGATGTTGTTATTTACTAATGGAAAAAAACTATTTTTTAATTGCCGTTTAATACTTTCATTTATTTTTATCAATCTAGCGCTGGGTTTCAAACTTCCATACCCTTGTTCCTTCGAAGTTCTTTTGGGTTAGCAGCCACGCATACGTTTTTTGTTCTACAGCTTCATCTTTCATTCATTCCTCGCCTGAAGATGCCATCAGTAGAGCAGGTGAAACTGTATCACAACAAAAATATATTCAGTAGTAACCCCAGAACCCTTCGGTGGATCCCGGATAAAATTTAAGTGTTACAAATTATTCCATGCATAGAGTGGTTACCATCCAGACCTCACTACCTGTGAATGCTGCTGATTTGCAATATAGTACAAGTTTTATTTCTAATCAATCTTAACTATCAAGCAGATTCTTGACAATCAATCAACAGACATCTAGCTCATAAGCTTTGGTTGTACAATGCACAAACATACTATAATGCGCTTTAAAGTCTACTTTGTGACCGAGCCTAAGTTTTCGGTGGTGTGGCGAATAAAGAGAAAAATCGCAGGCTTTCCCGGCGTATTTTATCGTAGAAGATTGCTCGGGATTTCCAACGGGTCAAGTTCTCCATCGCGGCCGACGTTTCGATGAACGGGTCGTCCATTATCACCAGGGCATGTCATCGGCATCACAGGCCCTGATGACATGGACGACTCGATCATCGAAACGTCGGCCGTGATGGAGAACCTGACCCGGTGAAAATCCCGAGTAACCTTCCACGAAATAAAATAAAAAAATAAATTATATAAATAAATAAACAACGTAAATAAAATAAATAAATAAAAATATGCATTTAACGTGGTCTATTTTTTTATAGCCACTCCGCATTCGGTGAAAAATAAAGCTTTCTCAATTAATATGCATAGGCGTTGGCGGAAAAGGATGCTTGGACGAGAGTGCTGTTAAACGACAACCTCTCCCTCTCTCTTTCCGAAATAAAATTAAGGAAAAAAAATAGAAAAAGGTTTAAAAGCATTTGTTTAGCATTCAAGTCACATCGTGTATATGGCGCGCTGCTCAATAAACGGGTGCCGGGATCTCGCCCGACCTCCTGGGTCTGCTTCGTCGTCGGCCCATTTAATCTGCGTTAGCACTCTCCCATTGCCCACGACTCGTCCCTCTCTTTCCACAGAAATCGACTTCATGCACCGAAATTTCGCTCGATGCGGACGTCCGTGGCAACTTGATCAGCATATATTATGTAAATTTATTCCTGGTTCATGAAGAGAGAGAGAGACGCGGTTGATGCGAATCCACCATTTCCATAGAGAAAAAACTTTTAGACGAGACCAAAGCAAACAGAAGAGCATGTTGATGGCGTACTTATTATGATAACTCGAAAGGGTGAACACACATGAGTACGAAAGGGATCGTTCATGTTTTATTTTATGCGTGAGCAAATATCAAATGAAATAAACTGGATTTCACACTCACTCAAGTGTTAACCAGTAGGTTGGGCTCATGGACATCACATGAATGGAATGTAGAATCCCATGTAATGATGGAGGCTCGGTTTTAGTACTTGTTTTTACCTATCCCCGCTCGGCCACCACATTAAACACTTTCTACTCCGATTAATTCCATTCTGTGAGCGCATGCCTGTCTCCTATTATTAATACTGTATTAACTAGAAGGTTGGGTACGTAGAAATCACATGATTGAAGTGAAAATTCCATGAAATGATGGATGCTTAGTTTTAGTACTTGTTTTTACCTATCCCCGCTCGATACAAACACCATAATGTTTTAACTCAAATTAAATCAAATTAATTCCGTATTTACATGTTTTTCTCCAAGTATTGGCCAAGGATTAAATACACGTATCTAATGCCTCTAAATACTTCGTCTAAAGACTTCAGGCCAGATTAAAGGAAGAATAGCGACGGATTGAGTGGTGAGAAGCAGCGAGAGAACAGTGTGCGTTAAGGTCTATGAAGGCCTCTAGTTAAAATATTACCGGAAGGTTGGGTTCACAGATACCACGTGATTAAAATGAAAATATTCCACCAAATTATGAATGCTTAGCTTTAGGACTTGCTTTCACCTTCCCAACTTAACCCAAATCCTCACCCCATTTTTTTCCATTTTCAGACGCAACTTTGAACTTGGACAACCGGTACATAAGGAATGAATGACATGTAAAGTGTGCCTGATTATCTCCGCTATTGGAACAACCTGTCATCTAGACTAAACAAATTGTAGAGTCCGCGTAAATAGTTAATTTTTGCAATCACCCATGAATTTATCTGAGACTTTTGAGAAAAATCTTACTTTGGTGCAGATCTAAATTACGCAACTCCCTCGTAAATTCAATTGGGTGGTCTCCTATAATTTTTTTATTGCCTAAATCGAAAGATTATTACTCCTGGAGTACGTATTTCACGCTTTTAGATTTTTAAATGACGATATCTATTTTTCGCGATTAAATGAAAAGCGAAAATTTTCAAGCGCGCGAAAACGCGACGGTTAAGTATGAATGCCGGGAAATCTCCGGGTGACGTCGTTCTGGTTCCCACTGCCGCAAGTGAGGTGACCTTGGGGCGAGGCTTATAGCGCTGATACAATGCGACGCAGGATGCTAGCAGGTAACCGAGTACCCTGCTAGCTGGTAGCGCTTGGCTTAAATAAGGATTATTAATACCTTATTAGTGTTGCCGCGAGACGAGACGAGACGAGACTTTCGCCAGTCTCGTCTCAGTCTCGTTTCCTGACCTCTGGTATCGTCTCGAGTCTCGTCTCGTGAACCTCAGTCTCGTCTCGGTCTCGAGTCTCGGACGAGACTCTCGTCTCGTCTCGTTTCCCCCATTATAAATTTAACGTCGGTTCCATTGCGTGCATAATCGCTGAATCGAAGGTCTTAAAAATAGAAGAGCCATTAATAAAAATTGCAAACACACATTTATCTGAACACCAATTGAATCAAACTGGTGCTAAAATCATTGATTTTATTGATAATCAATGAATAAAATAGTAACATAAAACGAAAAATGTCTAAAAATTGAATGTAGACATAATCGTAATCGATCACCGAAAAATTTTCAAAAAAATATAATCTCTTAAACATTTTTTGAACTTGATTATTATTAATACGTACTTACAATTTTCAGCGCCGATTACTTTTGCCTGCTCCCTGTATACCGTGTTTAGTAGCTGAAAAGTCTGTGGGGTTTCTCAAAACTCAGTTTCCAGGTCAGTTTTATATCCGTATCTTGTCTCGTATCTCTTTATGTTTATCTCACTCAGTTTCTTCTTTCAACCCTATATGTTTCAATTTGAGGATTTTGTTGAACAAAATATGCCGTTTGGTCGATCGAGCACATTCCGTATCGATATCCGAGAGCCATCCTTTGTGCTGTTCTAAATTCTGTCCTGCTATAATTTTGTTCACTAAGATTCAAATTTCACTAATGGGCGAAATGTTATAGTGGAAAGGTTCTTTTTTTTACAACTTCCTTCCTCTTTCTATCTACAAAACAGAGAAAGTTGGTGAGAAATGAAAACCCTTCCTTTCCCATTACACCGAGAAAAAATTGAGTCTCGAATACATGTTTTCCGATAAAATACATTCTGAAGCTTGGTTTCTTATTTATTCCCATCAATATGAGTAACCCTAGAAATAATTTTATTTCCACCAGAGTTTTGGGAACCCACTTTTGAAAGCGCTTTTTTTGCTTTGGAATTTTCTTGGTAAATTTTAAAGAAACTATGCCGCGTAACGGTTTGTCTCAGTCACTATAATTGTAATTATTTCATAATCGAAAAATAACTCAAATTCCAAGGATCCTTTTTACACGAATAGGCGATATTTCTTTTCAACTAAATCACACGCAAAGGTTAGAGGCGCGTATTCACAGCCGATCTCTTCCCAATTATATTCTTGAAAATTCACAGAAAAATGAGATGTTATAAATCTTCGAACCTGGAGTCAAGGGAGTATCCAATTGAAACTTACGAAGTCGTATCAGAACATGCTGCACTCTTTTGTTCCAGAAAGTCAAGCACACACTGATCGGACCACTCACGAGAGCTAGAAGGCATGGTCAACTAAGAAGGGGTTCAACAACATATACGGAAGGGGCCCAAGGCCGAAAAAAATAAAACCACCAAAGCAAACGTAAGCGTGAAAAAAACTCCAACCCTCAGCTTCCAACGTAGTAAATAAGATACCAGATGCTGGCAGGCTTTCGAGGTTCCAAGAACTATTGAGTGACAATGCCTGGACGGTCCAAGCCTTCACTATCATTGCCTCGATGAAAGAGAAAGGAAAAGATGAGACAGAAGATGAGATGATAATGAACCACTGAGTAAGGCATTCAGCGTCCCCACATTGAACACACAATCGCTAAGAAAGCACATAAATCGGAGCGTAAGTGGAAGACTATCTTCCATACGTGTCCACTAGACGCCGCTCCTAGATGCCATCCTGGCATCAGCTGGAAAAAATATTCTAAAAAAATTCGAGCATATAGAGGCAATTAAGAGGCACAGATCGAAATCAGGCTGATATGTCTCACATATATACTCACTGGAAGTACATACATGGAAGATTAAGAGATAGGAATACCTAATGAAACTTTCAAACTCATACTGTGTGTCTTTCACGCTTGAGGCATGGTATTCAGAAGACGCAGACGTTGGTTTCGCGCACACTAAGGGAACGGCCACGGGCATTTAAAGTCACGCTTGAGGGGTTAAATAGTAATAATAGTACTCCCTCGTTTGCACCGGCGAAAAAATACCGGTATACTAGTACATTCGTAATTTATAAAATTTGTTAATAAGTTAAAAATAAACTTTCGTATTAATCTATTATAATTATCCGGTGTTTCCGAAAATTAGATTATTATACAGGACGATTACACTGAAAAAGTCATTCACAGGCATTTACACGAAAACCCATCGAAAGCAGTGAAGCATGTAGCCATAGTCAAAACACGCAATAATTTTGAACTGGATTTTTGGCTGAAATTCTCGTAAAATTACTTTTCAAGTCATATTTAATTAGAACATTTTCATTTATAATTGATACTTTAAGGTCATTTAACATACCCGCAGAAAAAATCTAAATCGTGTAATCAAATCTTCATGAATAGGAATTGTAAATTATGCCGTCATTGTTAATAGCTATGTTTTTCAAGATTATTTTCGCTTGTAATATTATCAACGCTCAATTACTTTAGTAGTTAGGTGATTGATAAAACATAAAATGGCAGCGCTGTCGAAGTACCTCTATACAAGTACCGGTATTTCTAGTATCGATAAGGTACTACTGCTTTTAAATACTGCCAAGTATAACCCGAGTTTAAAAAAATTGATCTCGGTACTACCTATGGGTATTTTTCCCCAACCTCTGGGAGAGACCCTTTTGTTTTTCCACCTTGCTGTCGAATGTGATTTTATTCTGGGAAAGTAGAAAATGGAACAACCGTCTAATTACGTGAAGTGGAGATATCGGAGAGTAACCGGCTAAAGAAAAGGAAATATAACCCTCGAAAACCATAGTAAATGTTATACATATTATTTCAAAGGGCCCAAAGAAGGAGAGGAACACTTGATCCCTCATTTCATCAGTTGTGGCTTATGGGAGGATATCGCTTATGCTAACAGTCTCTTATCTAGTCAGTCCCCTATTTCTTTATTATATATAATGTCAATAACAATCTTAAGGAGTTCTACAACTCTTACGTGGCAAAGTACATAAGAGGGAAGAGAGTAAATTTATGTCTAACGGGTCCTACGAAACTAGGTGCGCCATTTCATCAGTAACTTCCAATATGAAAGACAATGTGCATTTTTCACATAGAACTAATAGACAAGAGCCGAGGAGAATTTACAAAAAATTTGTTTCCTCAGAAAGGGATAAGGAATATATGAGGAAATGTGTATGGAGTTATCTGCAACATCCAAAAATAAACGTCATCGAATAGAGGGATCAGACAATCATCATAGACTCATTCGTGATTTCGTGATGTTCAAAGTGACGTAACATTGTCCAACCACGATTCAATGAGTGATTTCCTTTCATCAGTAAAAATGAAACTAAGGTGGCTTGAAAATTAAGAGAAGGAAACTAGAGATCAAATGCTCAATGGGACGTGGCAGTCAGAAAAGTGGAAGAGGTTCAAGCCTCTTCCTTTGGTCGTATGTGTAATCTTAGGAAATCAAACATCAAAATTGGCTGACGATGTTTTGCTTCCTTCCTTCAGAGGAAACTAGGCAACCTATTGGGGAAATGCCAATGAAAAATCTGCCTTCAGGGAATATGAGAGATCAAGCAAAAATAAAGTTTTGCCCGGAGGTGTCTTTGTTGATTAAAATGCACTTTTTTGGCTGCTAGTCCTGATGGGATAATATTTGATGGCGAGATCTTGGTGGTACAAATATTACTCCCGAGGAAGAAGTTGAAAATAAAAGTTACCTTCATGGAAATAAAAGAAGGAAATTATAAGCTACGTAGAAGAAGCAGATATTTTTACCAAGTGCAGACAGCTAGAAATATCTAATAAAAATATTGTGATTTTATTTGGTGGTATCCTTATGGTATTTTAAATGAATACCAAGGGAAAATCATTTTTCGGCCAAAGAAATGATGGTAAAATTAAAGGAGTTTTGCGTGAGCATTCTGATGCGCAATCTATTCCAGAAGGCATCAGGTTATAGTAAATAATTGTACCGAGTTGATGTTTTTTCATTTGAACCAACACTTTCCTCTCAGATATTTATCCTTGCCCACACGCCTTCCGGAGACAAAATATGGTGACATATATATCCCTGTATATCGCGGTGCGGCCAACAGTCCCCTCCTGCCCCCGCCACAGGCTTTTCCCGGATTATCTTAAGTGTGGCATAACTGTGTAGGACACATTTTTTCACCATAAATTTAAAAAATTAATTACAATTGTAACATATTTAAGTACGACTTTCTCTCCACAAGTTGTTACAATATGCAATACATTGAAATAATTATTAGGTAACAGACGCGCGAGCCACATTGTTTTGCAATTACATGCGGGTGAAATGTTTCCGGACATAGCCTTAGGGATGGAACTCCAATAGGGTAATGAGATCGCAATACACGAAGGTACTAATACCACCTCGAAATATCCTCTACCAATTATGAACCGATTCGAATTTTTTCTTTCAGAAAAGTTAAAATGCTGATTCACGTTTCATTTTCTCCGAGTATCTTCAAATGAGTGAGATAAAAAATTGATGTTACCATGACTCTTCAGCTTACTGAGATTTTAGTGCCGATGACAGCACCACAGACTTCATAGTTAAGAAAAAAATGAAGTTGGCAGGATCTCAGGGGAGTTCAGCTTGAATAACTATATAAGAATTTTAATGAATATAATTATAAACACGTTTATGTCTCTTACGACATTCAATAATTGTAAAAATTTTAGAATCTTAATATATTTTTCCTACTTAATGTATAACTTGGAGTTTGCACGGCGTGTGAAAACCTTTCACCATTAGAGTTGAAGCGATCGAAATAGAGGTAATTTAGGATTCCTCTCAGCTGTAATAAAAATTATACAGTCGTCGCAATCTTAGGAAAAATTTAGAAATGAAGGGCGCAGTAATATATGTATTACTGTATTAATATAAACGTGAATTTTGTGATGGATTGCTACAAAAAAAAACGGTAGAAAGAAAAAGGAAACTGCAATTTACGAAAGTCATACACGATTTCTGGTGTTCTCGTTACGATCTATTATTTTGTGCAGTATCGCTTACCGAGGCGGAATAAGTCTCGTCATACGTCCTAATTTTATATTTGTATAATACAGTCTTTTTTTACGATACACCGATGCTTCCACAAATCCAGAATGAAGAAATACCTTTGAACCCTGAAGAAATCAAGAGGAAATAATTGCAGGAAATACCCAAAGCAAAAGATACCGAGCGAGGGGCTGACCACCACACGTAACACATTTTTGTAACACAAGGCTGTGGCTCTCGAAAGTTTAGCCAGAACTTTTTTACATGAAAATAAGGCTCCAATTTTCCAAGTTAATTATCCCGGGAAACAAGGAAAAGTAGTCAGCCAATAACACTCCCTTACTTGGCTCCATAAGTGTCGCTCATGCATTCAGAAATTGGTTTTTCAGCAAATATTCTAGTTTATAGTTTGATCATCTATCGAAAAGTTATTATTCAGCTGTATTTAAAATATAATGCTTAAGAAAAACGTAAAATGTGTTTCGTCCTAACTGAAGGATATAGTTTTAGGCATAAACCTATAAGCCTCTAGGCATAAAACTATACCTACCTAATATCAATTAAGGACGTGTATCTAAATTTCGAGACTTTCGAGAGTCTCGTGGAATTGGTATCGTCTCGTCTCGTCAAAAGGTGGTCTCGTCTCGAGTCTCGTCTCGAATTCTACCCTACGGTCTCGTCTCGAGTCTCGTCTCGAAAACGAGACGAGACTCGAGACGAGACGAGAAAGTCTCGAGTCTCGCGGCAACACTATACCTTATCAAACGAAGAAAACTTTCCCACCTTAGCCAGTTTTAATAGGGGATAATTAAGACATGTTTCCCTGAGCTCTGTGCCTCATGCATGCATTGGTAATCTCAGACGATGTAAAACTCCTGTCTACTCGTATAGAAACTAGGTCCCTGTGACGTCACGTGGAGTGGCATCGCATAGGCGCCAATCTGGCCTTTTTCAAATGAGATTAAAATTAACCATTGCCATTCGTCTAAACTGGGATTTCTAAAACCAAATAATTTGTATATTATGAATACACTAATGGTGGGTAACGAATCGCAATCAATGTTTTCTTTGATGAAGGAAACTACCCTATTGCGTGGATAGTTAGAGCGACGGCAGCGAATCTTAAGATAAAGAATACAGAGTTACCCCAAGGTTTACGAGATCGAGCTCCGACCTTCCTCTGTTCAAAAAGTGAGTTTCGGTAAAATTATTGTCCGTCTGAGACACCTGAAAACAAATCTCACAACGAGTGGAGTGTGGGCTACTGGGCAAGTGTGACTCATTTTCATAACGCGCGAACACAATATTTATTTGAATTAAATCAGCAAGCGCCCCTAAAATTTGTTTCGTGCATAAACTCATATTTTTGTTAATGAGGAGGAATTTCACGATAGCGGTGTAAATGTGAACGTCACTCTTGCCTGAAGGTATGGCAATCGGTACTGGACTGATCCTCAGGATCTTCACCATCACTGCATTCTGGTGAAACTGCTGTATCTCACCAGAGGAGTCGCCTCCCAAAAAATCCCAGAAACTGTCTTCTAGATTTTTTAAATTAAATTTTTAAAATAATTTACTTAAGGCGACAGGGTTCAAACCTACGACCGTTGGATAGAGAGTCGAGCGTGCTAATCACTGCACCACAAAAATTTCCCTAATTTAGAGCTATATTTTAGCACATTTAAAGCTGACAATTGATTCACTGATTGTGTGATTGATACAAACCCATAGGAGTGTGTGTTACGGGTACGCATCTGAAATTTTTGGTGGTAAAAACAAAAGAAAAGTTCATCGGGTTCATCGGGAGAAAAAAATCTCAAAATGTTAAATTTCTTCGAGATGTATGGATATACTGCAACATAAACTATCATCCGTGATTTCTACCCACTCCCAATCATCGAACGTAACCGAGATTCAAATACGTAACAATAATTTTTTGGCTGAATTGGTAATAAAGACATAAAGACTTTGTAAGGTTCACTGTTGTGAACTCAACAGCTGAACCTTACAAAGTTTTTATTTCTTCATTTCCAATATGGAGAGGTTTCACAAAGTAAAGCCTGAAGTTATCAGTTTTATTTTGGCTGAATGTTTTGGTACAGGAACCATTCGTCAGAGTTTAACCGTTTTCATTCTACTTAATCAGGCCTTTGATCGGAAAAGGTCCTGGCTGGCCGGCTTTCGCTGATCATCCTAATTAATGGAATCGTTTACTATTGTAATCTATTTTGCTGATATGAATGGCGTGCAGAGATGGCGGATCTGGTCATCGACCACCAGGAGATAATGCGGTCGGCCCATTTGGAGGACAAGCAGCTGTTCTTCCTGCAGTGCGCCATGGAAGAGAATTGTCTGGCGTCGCCCGCCTACAAACTGCACAAGGAGAGGCCGGGTGAGTGGCACCTCATCACGCGGAGACTGCTCCGATTCACCGCCAGGATCATCAACGCGGGAACAGCCGACTTCCGACCCGCCGTGCCCAAACACCTCTGGGAGTTCCACCAGTGTCACATGTAAGCATCCATCCCCAATATTACCCAGAAACTAGTGGCGTAGCTAGGGGGGAGGTCCTAACCCCCCCCCCCTCCGAAATATAAAAACACAATTATTTCCCTCCATAAAAGAAAACAAAATGTTGAAAAATCATGAATTTAAGAGTGATTTCTTTGACAAATGAAGTTTTTTCGATAATAAAAAGTGTTACCATTAGTTTACAACCCTCTACTTATAACCCTGTTTTTATAAAAAAAAATTTCCCCCTGATTTTGGACCACCCCCCCGAACGAAATTCCTGGCTACGCGACTGCCACAAACCCATTCTATTCCACCTATCCCTCCTATATATTTACATTCCCTAGATACGGTAAGTGTTACTTGGGCCTATTTCATTACTTGTACGTACAAAAAAATATGTTTAAATCAATAAATTTGATGCAATACGATGAGAAGTATTTTCATTCCCTAGATACGGTAAGTGTTACTTGGGCCTATTTCATTACTTGTACGTACAAAAAAATATGTTTAAATCAGTAAATTTGATGCAATACGATGAGAAGTATTTTCCATATCACTTCTTGGTGGTCTTACTTTTTATCACATGAATTTCAGATGTAGCAATGACACAGAAATTCTCTTTAAGCTGGGCTTGTGGTGCCCTTACCTTGGGTTATTTTGTCCCAGGCATGATATTTCATAGTTACGATGCTTGGTTTTGCTTATGTTACCCCAAGAAGGAAATGTTCCCACTACTTTACACTTCCATACTTTCGAACCTTGAAAACCTTAGGAATCTCTAGTGAGTGCTGCCAGTGCCACTTAGTATTCTCTATGGCAATGGGTCAAAAAGGCCCATTTTATGCTATTGTTTCCGTTTATTCCGATTGGTGACAGATTTTAGGTTTTCTCGTTGGATATATTGGGAAAATTCTTCTCCGGTGTAACACTTACATTTTGGCAGACGAATATTTTTCAACGTCCTAAAGGGATAAGGTTTGATGAGCCTTCTACACTTAGTTATGAGGATGTTGAAAAAGTACTCCTAGAGAACATTGGCCAATATGGAGTCTCACTAGGTGTAAAACCTGAGGGAACTTTCCCAAAGAAGAGATGATGCTGAAAACGTAATTGAGGTAAGTATCTTGAGTAATTCAATAAAAGAATATGGGCCAAGGATAAAAATAATACTAATTGGCAGAGCGGGTAAGAGGAGAAAGATATTACAAAGTGGGAGTGTACCAGGCTGCGGTGTTGGGTGAACTGTTGGATTGGTACCTCTACCAAATATCTCTCCTTCATGCTTTATGTACACGCCATAATTTTCAGTCAAATAGGGTGGTTTCCTATTATTTTTTTATTGCCTAAATCGAAAGATTATTACTCCTGGAGTACGTAATTCACGCTTTTAGATTTTTAAATGACGATATCTATTTTTCGCGATCAAATGAAAAGTGAAAAATTTCAAGCGCGCGAAAACGCGACGCGTAAGTAGGAATGAAGGGAAAAAGTCCGTACAACGCATTTCTGGTTCCCCCTCCCGCCTGGTAGGTGACCTTGATCGAGGCTCTGAGCGCTGATAGGACGCAGGATGCTAACGGGTAGCTGAGTACCTTCCTGTCTGGTAGCGCATGGCTTAAAAAAGGTTTAAAAATACCTTATCAAGCGAAGAAAACTTTCCGACCTTAGCCAGTTTTAATAGGTGATTATTAAGACATGTTTCCCTGAGCTCTGTGACTCATGCATGCATTGGTAGCCTCTGACGATGCATAACTCCTATCCTCTCGTGTAGAAACTAGGTCCCTGTGACGTCACGTGGAGTGGAATCGCATGGGCGCCAATCTGGCCTTTTTCAAATGAGGATAAAATTTGACCCTTGCCATTCGTCTAAACCGGTATTTCAAAAACCAAATAATTTGTGTATTATGAATACACTAATGGTGGGTAACGAATCGCCATCAATGCCTTTTGTTTTCTTTGATGAAGGAAACTACCCTATTTCTCTTACTAAAACACCCGCTTACAAGAAAAATTTACTCTTAGCGTAAATACTAAACTATTAATATAAAATCCTGCAGATGTTAATGTTATAAATGCAAAATCACGTAAAAAAGTTTGCTGCATTATAATCAACGATAAATGAAAGCTCGCAACACCGTAACATCTAGGGTCAACATATAATATTTTGGATACCGTAATAAGCACTCATCCTGCCCTCAGCGCCCAAAAAGTTCAGATTCTCAAACAAGTCTAAAAAAATGATCAAAATCTTTTTTTAAATCCTATTTGTGGATACATATTTATTTACTAAAACTCCCGATATGCAAAGGGTAAAATCTGGAACTACATGAATCTTTTTAAGAAACCTGCCTCCGCAAAGATTAGCTTCAATCCAAATTAACAGGCCTAAAATAAAAAAAATGCTAATCAACGAATGACCAATCAATATATCGAATTATAATAGGAGAAAATGTATTGCATATTTTTAAAGGGTGCAACGTGCAACGTAAGGCATACGCATCTACACGTAGTGAATACACTATGCAAGTGTCGTAAGGCTGTGCTCTCTGAGCTGCAAGGATATATAGAATTGATGGGGAGCATACGGACAATAAGCCATTGAGACTTGCCTCATTCACAGAGTGATGGGGCAAAATCAATTAAGAAAAATCAATCAATTAAGAAAAGAGCGCTATACTATAATAGCATCTGAAGTCATTCGGATCGGGCCCGAGGAGGGGTGATGTCGTGTTGTCTTAACGCCACAAAATTAAACTGCTCCGGTGAGTCGGTGCGGGACATTAATAAAGGCGGCATGAAAATTGATTCTCCGCTGGCAATTAGAGCGTCTCTAGAGCTACCCTCCTCTCCACATAATGGGACGCAATCAATCAGGAAGCTTCCCTCGTGGTACGCCGTTCGCTTCGAGGGGCATGGCTGCTGCACAGACACACACGCGAACGGACGCGGTCTTGCACGAATATATGATTTACTCGCCCGTGGCATATCGTCGCCGTGATAATGCGCGATCCGCGAAATACTGTCGGTTTTCCCCCACATCAGTAATCGACGGGCATCACTTCATCGCTACAACAATTTCAGGATTCATCGCTTCACACATTCTCTCATCCGCTAACAATTGGTTTAGTAATTAATATATTGGATTAATATCTAGCCCACAGTCAAATAGCACGGTGAATGAGAAATTTATGAAAATTGTTTGAAACATCACAGATTTCTCGAATACTTTTTTGATATAAGTCATTGTAACGTGATGCATATTGATGCCATATCTATTCTTCCTCATTATTAATTAATTAGTCAATGGAGATTTACTCTTAATATTTCAGCACTTTCATTCACGGTATCATCATTCAGGTTAACGCGTTATAAACACCGATCCTACGTCTCTATATAAACTCTGATCTTCTTAATGATTGATGATTACGTAAATATCGACAATTTAAATCTGCTTAGTAAATAAATGGGATCAAGTTACTCGTCTCCTGGCAAAATAAGGTCAATAAGCATTCAGTATTTAATATGATTTCCAATACCGAACATCTTACCAAATTTTATCGCTGATTGGATCAGAACAAATTTTATATCCACGTTAAATTTATAAGGGGAGCGGAAATCCTTCGATTATCCGTGAGAGATGAATCTTAAATAGCTCAGACGCGGTTTTTCGCAAATAAATGATTTATTCACTCGTGGCATATCGTCGCCGTGATACTGCGCGATGCATGCAATCCTGTTGGTTTCCCCCACATCAGTAATCGTCGGGCATAACATCAGCGCTGCCAACGACATATCCATCATTCATCGCCTCACACCCTCCCTCTCTCTCTCTCTCTCTCTCTCGTCCGCTATCAATAGGTTGTTTACGCTCGAGATCAACCAAATAACACCTCTAAAGCGGATAAATGTCTGGAATTATATTCACTTGCAATGACAGGTGTATTTATAAGCGTCCTCACTCAATCATCAGAGGGAATGAGGGGTCTGGAATACCCCTGTGTCGGATCCAGATATGGGCTAAGAGGGTCTATACCATCCCCACCGCCCGGGTTATCCAATTTAAACTAGAAAAAATAGTAATTTTTATCCGTTGTCTAGTATAAAAACGTAATGCATCATAGAATTTTTCCAAGAGGTAAAATTACTAAAAATATACATAAATGTTTGTTTTAAAAACTAATTATTGATATGTACTTAAATAATGCTGAGGCAATACTTAAAACTTATTTTAGATGCAAGAGGCAATAATGACAATGCATAAATGACAAGGTATGACGATACTAGTCGTCAGATATATTTATGTGCCTACTAATCTAGTATTATTTACCTTGAGCGTGGGGTATTTCCACCATGTTGATTGAGATAGTAGGTCACACAAGAGTAAAAACAATTCGTTTTTTATTCGCTAGTACCAATTAACATGGCCCTCAGACTATTATCAAGGATTCAAGGAACTTGCAGTAGCATTTTTTGGAGGGAAAAAGAGAATTCTATTCCAATTCCATAAAGATTGCTCTATTTCATGACCAAATATTACTGCTCCGGACACCTTCGCGTGGCAACAGACCGAATAATTGATCAGGAAAAAAAGTAGCAGTGGAAAAATTGGTAATCAAAAAGCTTGCGACGCAGTGTTACTAATGATCGCTTCCACACGGTCAAGTCAAGGCTACTTTGCTTGATTTCTGGGCTAATTACTTTATTTCGGGCGTGGTCATGTATCTCAGATGAGCCGTGCCCGCATTTAATCAAAAAGTCACGAGACAACGGGAATATTATCCAATTTCATTGAGAGTTTTTCACTTGGAAAAATGTAACGCAACCGAATTTTTCTAGATGGACGATGAATTCATCATTCAACAAAAACTAAATACTCAAAATTGAAAGAAATAATCTGCATAAATAAAAGAAGATGCCTGTTTGTCTGTCCAATATACGTGTTCATGCGGATGCACGGGTTGCCATTAAAGTTAGTACATAGGTGCATCTCATGCTCTCAAATGCCGTAGTGCTACTTTCAGCTGCGTCCAACGCGATCTTCGCGTCGGACGCAGCTGAAAGTAGCACTTTCGTCACGTTATATGACGTCTGTAGTTGGACATCCTGCTGGGCCGGTGCACCACTTTACACGCTCAAAAGGAAAACATGATTCAAAGGATTTTTTACCTAACTATGGATCCTCTTGGTGCAAATCTTTTTGCTAGGGGGTTTAGTTCACAAGACGTTTTTGGTCTATACACGTACGGTAGGGCGGATCGGAAAAATCGAATTTTTTTCAAATCCATCTGGCCCAATTAAAAAAGTTGTGGGTCTGATTAAAAATAAGGCATGAAACATTCGAGACTTAAAAGGTGAATCCCTGATCCTCCCTCAAATGCCATTTACGGGGGGAACGTCATAAATCAAAAATTTTATTTATTTATTATCAACTTCCCCGTAAACACCACATAACGTCATTTTACAATGAGGGTTTCCTACGTTAACAAAGTACAACACAAGCATCCATGCCCTGGATAAGGATCACCTACCCAGGCGGGATTCGAACCCACGACCTACGGTTTGGCAGGCGAGGACTTTACCCCACCGCCACCGAGGCCGGCAATTTAATATATATTATGGTCATTCTCTATAGATGTTGCCGAGTTTCTGTCCATGAAGACAGAAATTTCGAGCATTTTGACGTATCTGCCACCGTTAAGCCACAAAATGCCAAATTTGAGTGCGCGTCCGCTATCCGCGAAGAACATATTCCATCGCCCAAGCAGCGTCGCGGATAGAGAAGCGGCAGGCTGCTCCCGACCCCCGCCCCCCGCACGCCTCTCCCCATCCCACGCCCCAATTACAGCGAAATTCATCCTACGTGTGCTACTAGGATGGCGCTCATCTTTAATAATATAAATCGGCAGATGTAGACGGTAAAAAAGAATGTGTAGTTAGACGACTTGTCCCTTTTTGGCGCCGCGTCGGCGTTAAACAAATCGACGTTTCCAACTTTTTAGATAAGTGATAAAATATTCTTGTAATGTTCGCAATATTTTCAGGTACGATAACGCAGGCAAGGTCCCCTACGGTCTACGACGAGGCCTCTCGATTGGCTAGAAAGGTGTGCGAACTAAGGAGACGCGCTTCTCTTCCATAATGTTTGTGGCTAAATGGATTTTTGCGGTACCATGCATGAAGTACTACGGAAAATGCGAAAAGGCCAAAAGAAAGATAATATTGAAAAACAAAACTCAAACACTTTTAATGGAAAATTTGAAATTATGACATATTTAGACGTCGTCACACAAAGGGGTCAATGTTGTGGAGAGGGGTATAAGCTGATTCCGTGCGCGTTACACGGAAATTGTTTTTTCTATTGTTTTTTGTTCAGCGTGCCTAAATATCCTGCCATGATTCCTAGTTCCAAGATCCCCGCTTTTCTTTGGGTACTGTCCTTCCCAAGCTATGCTGGGTGTCCTGCCAGAAATGGATAAATTCATAGGCGGATCCAGGGGGGGTGGGGGGCACGTACCCCCCCCCCCAGACCCTCAAAAATATGCAAGATTTTTAATACGGTCCCATTATGATTGCGTTCGTTTTGTATTACGAGGTATCGTTGTGCCCCACCCAGAACAAAATCCTGGATACGGCCTTGCTTGTGCCCCTCCCAGAAAAAAATCGTGGATCCGCCCCTGAATAAATTGTTAAGGATCTATCATGAGAATTCATTTCCAACCCGTCTTGATTATTTTAGTGCTGACTCTTAAAAGGATGACAATTAGACAGTTTGTTAGGACTTTTAACTTTACAGCTGTTTCAACTTAATGAATGGTTAACTCAGGAAATTTCTGCGTGGGCGGTATTACTCGCAAATTTTATTCTTTTAGTTGTTTACGCTGGAATCTAATTTATTTGTTTAGCCTTTTTTCTAAAAATCATCAGATCAATTCCATTCCTGGGATCACACAATCCTTCCCCATATAATCATTTCGTCCCTTTGTTTTACATTTCAATTTCATAGCCACCGCTTTCGCGTCACCTGCGTGTCGTATCTTGGCGTTATATTGTATATCAATACGCTTCAAAAAAACATGACAAATAAAATGGGGACTACCTGTTCTTTTTTGGAAAATGGGCTTCGTTTCGGCTTACCAGTTAACGAACTATTCATTCTAGACAAACCAAGTCATAAATATTCAGCCGATATTACAAAATAGAGATGGAAAATATTTAGAATATCATTATATTCTCTAGTAATTGAATGGAGCCTTATATCCTGGAATGAATAAAACCCTGTTTAGAAATATATATAGGCTTACGCAATATTAAGAATATTATTTTTAATTTAAATTCTTGACACCGTGAGCGTTAGATGACATAAGTTCCGAATCACATCAGTCAGGTTACGAGGGGATTACTTACTAAAATAACTAAGATAAGGATGCGTGTCCCTTAATTTCTGAAAAAATAAATATTTGTAGTGAGATTTACTGTTAATAACAGCCTCATAGAAACTATTAACTAGGGGCGGATTTAGCATCAAATTTGGGGGGAGGGGTCTTGACCTGGGTCCGGAAAGTAAGGAATACTTCCCGTGAAAGAGGGGCGTTTTCCCTTGCAAAATTTTCTGCCATGTAAATAAAAATATAAATTTTCGATAAAATCTGGGGGGGTCTAACTGGTAAAAGCTCTTCAAATTAAGGAGACTCCATCGTTAACAGCTTAAAGATAAACAAATGCGAACAATATCGCCCATGCAGAAATTTCCTGAGTCCGCCATTCATTTCGTCAAAACACACTCAAAATTCAAAGTCCAACCAAATCGTTTAATTTTCATCCTGTCAAGTGTCAGAGATTAAATCTCAACACCGGCTGGAAATGAATTCTCCATAATTGATTCCTGTCACCCTTTTCTCGATTTTATTTTTCACCATTTAGTTTTCGCTGAATGATGGCTGAAAAGACCATCGAGTAAATTTAAATTAAATGTTTGATAAAAATCTTAAAACTTTATCAAATTTTTAAAAATCTATTATAATTTATTAAATTTTAAAAAGTTTGATAAAATGAATTTAAATTTTTGAAATGTATATCAATAGTAATATGAAAATCAATTTTTATCAACATTTTTAAAATTTGTCAAAATTTTAAAACATTTGATAAGAATGGCGTGACACTCCCCCCTCAAAATGCGCCACTGACAGTAACGAATTACCTAATAGCATTTTCTTCTTCGTCGCGCGAGCAGGCACTACCATAGCATGGAGGTGTTCGCCACTTTCGACGTGATGGACCTCAGCGGACGTCGCGTGGCCGAGGGACACAAGGCCTCTTTCTGCCTCGAGGACAATCAGTGCCTGCCCGGTGTTAAGCCGGTGTACGCATGCGCCAACTACGGCGACCAAGGGATCACTGTCGGATGTTCCGACATCTACCGACACAACATCGACTGCCAATGGGTGGACATCACGGAACTGAGTCCTGGATTGTACACGTTTAAGGTGAGACTTCAGAATCCTGCTCGCAGCAGCAGTTAATCCGCTGCACTATTAAGCAGGACTTCGATCCTTTCATCCCCACAACCGTAAATGGATGACGATTCGCCGTCTGGGTAACATCGTTCTTGAGTGAACCGAGTTTTCAACGTTATTCGACTACCCGATAAATTTCCGTACGTTTGTGGATTATTTTCACAAGATATTTTATTTAAATTTAGGTAAAAAATAGATAAGATAATTTTTTTTCTAAGTATCTAAATTTACCTATATGATAATTATCCTATCCTCAGATGCTAAATAAAACAATTTATAATCCCTTGCATTAAATATTCTCTAAAGTAAAGAAATACAATAAGATAAATGATTAAAAATATGAGTTGAATGTAGTCATATTGTTTACAAATCAGCAATGTTAAATTTAACCTATGCCAAGAGGCTAACGAAGAATTGATAAAAAGCAAAAAGTAAGAATATTCAGTGAACCAATGCATTCGTATACGGTGACACTAATACAGAATTATGTTCCACTCTAACAACTAGCTGAAAAATGAATTCTAAACTGACTGGTTCCGGGAAAATTTAACTCTTGCGAAAGATATGAAGACCAAGGCAGGGATAGGCGATTGTAATGAATCGGCGATTCAAACAATCGAATTTCATAGTAAATAAGTAATTTATGAAATTTTTTTGAAGCATCATAGATTTTTCAAATATTTATTTTATTTTTAAATCAAGTCAATGTAACGAGATGCATATTGGTGCTATACCTATTCTTCGTCGTACTATATGGCAATGGAAAAATAACAGCCTATTTTCTAGCACATTTAATCATGCTATCATTATTCAGCATCACGCGTTATAAACAGTGATCCTATGCTGCTATAAAAATCTGAGTTTCTTACGTAAAAATCGACTATTTAAATCTGCTTGGTAAGTAAATGGTATCAAGTTACTCGTCTCTTGGCAACATAAGGTGAAGAAACCTATAGATCCCATTTTGATCTCCAACGCCAAACTTCTAGCCATCCTTTGTCGCTGATTGGATCAGAAGAAATTTTATAACCATATTAAGATGATAACGGGAGCGAAAACCCTTAGATTATCCGCGAGAGATGAATCTTCAATCGCTCAGACTTACCTGGGGGAAGTTGAGAATCTACCATGTACGACAGAAGTCGTTTTTCTTCTGAAGTGTAATCGAAATGCGGATGGGATCAATCTGTCGGATGAATGATCGCCTGCCATCCTTCATGCTAAAGTGTTTGGCTAGCGACAGCGTTGCCTGTCAAAAGGGAATGGTGGAACCATTACGTGGAATGAGATCCCGGAGTTAAGGGCACCATGAAATCAGGCTCAATTAATCTGCATAATACTTCCTAGGAAGGAAATTCCATGCTTACTCACGAGAGGAGAAAATAAAAGTCATGACAGGAGACCTCGGTGAAGAAAACGTTGAAGCAAATTTACGACCGGGGAACGAAAACAAATTTTATGGCGCCGGCACTAAAACGGTTCTTGAGATGCGTAAGAGCGGTCGGTGTAGTTGAACACTTTCAAGATGTAGGATAAGGCGATGCATACTGCATTTTCCGCTAGGACATGATGCATGTGATGACTAGTTCCAATTAGCCCATAATCAAGGCACAATATGACAAATAAATATGATTAGGTCGTGTTTCATAAAACTATCAGCCCACTACGTGATTTCTCCGTGAAGAAAAATGCAATCTTATCCTGGTCTACTTAATATCTATAAGACTATGGATACCGGACAGTCCTGGTATTGGAAAAAACTTTTCTCACGCATAAAATACAGTTGGCAACGATGTAAAAACCTAATCCACAACGATCTCCTCATTGAAGCCTCTTCTTCCGAACTAAACTGTTTGAAATGTAAAGGCTTAAGTATAGAAATCTAGGTTTATACATGCATGTAAGAGTCATCAAGGAATAAATACCTTCAACGATTAGTTAATAGTAAAAAAAAATCTCACCCCGTCCTCCATTGGAAGTTAGGCACTCTTACAAATATGTTGTCCAGCGTTCTCATATATTTAAAATATACATAAATTTAATTTTACCACAATTATTATTTTTTATTATTTGGGCTATTTATTATTTACCATAATTATAATTATTGGATAAAAAAATAACTGGTGGTTATAGACTCCATCACATTATTAATGGTCAATTTATCGTTTATATTTCTCCTAAGCCAATATTACATTCTTTTTCTAACAAAAATACTTGTTTCATGCAGCGCTTTGTATTGGAAATTTTGAGAAGGAAATCCGTTAGGTTACTACCACGTCTGTTCCTGTGGCGAAGACAACAGTTTCATAGGTACTATTTCAGGTCGAAGATGTCGGTTCACAAATTTCGCCCTCATTCCATTGGGCCCCGTTACTGCCAGTTCTTGCAGCAGCTTTCCCGTTGGTCTGTCCGGTCAATTTCAATGTATTCTTGTATTTTTCTTGGGCAATATCTACTCTCTTTCACAATCATCTTAGATTCATTAAATTTTGCTGACAGTAGTGCCTGAGAAATTTCTGTCTTCGACACAGCAACCGAGGCGATGGTAACAGGAAATGAAGAACTTCATCACACCCTGTGGGAATATCCGTTCTCACAATATGTTAGGTGCTGCAGTCAGGGATGGCAATCGAAACTAAGCGAAAGTCAAAACCAGTAAAATTTCAATAATTTTGCTCCCGGGAACGAAATATAGAAACGAAACGAAATATTTAAACCCAGGAAGCTAAAATCGGGGTCGAAACGAAATCAGAGTCAAAACTACTTCGGGTCGAAACTAAACTAAAAGTCTGGGACAAAATGAAACTCAGATAATGGTTCGTACCGGAGAGACCACGTTCTTCACCTTCAAACATTTTAGTTTCGACCCGCACACCGAGTACGAAGTATGGTTGAATGAAGTAGAGGTTCGGCCTACCGCCATTAAATGGATGGTGCACCTACCCTTTTACTACTAACAGGAGAACGGTGAACGCAAACAGGCCATTCTATTTTTAAGCTCAATGTTTTAACCTCTCTACACGTATGTCAAACGTAATGAGTCGAAACTATTTCCTCTTATCTTGTCTCGGAGTCTTCATTGGCGTACAGAATTTGTGGATTTCTCCATTTTCTGGGTTATCGCCGCGTTTCGTGGTCAGGGGTGATGACAGTTTCGCCCGGAATCCTGGCGAAACGGTCGTCACCTCTGACCACGAAACGCGGCGATAACCCGGAAAATGGAGAAATCCAAAAATTATTTCCTCTCATCCCCCTGCACTCAGCTTTTGGAATCGAAGCTTAACTATGAGCGGCGGAGTTTTGATTAATTTAGTTTCGTTTCCGGGAGTATTATATCGTTCCGGGTAAAAACTTTACATCTCCGTGATTTTAATTCCGCGCAGGGAACGAAACTGAACCTAGGCCTCGTATTTTGTTTCCCTCCGGGTCAAAACGAAACATTTTCGTTTCCATTCACTTGCCATCACTGGTTGTATTTTCGTGAAGACTTATTAATTAGAATTCAAGGGAACGCTTCCACTGCGCACATGAAACCTTCTAATGCTCCATCCATTCCACAGAATTGAGGTCACCACGAGACACGCTTGGATAGAAGGTCACCCGCTAATTAGTATCGTATTTCAACGGCGAAAAAATGGAAATGGTTTGCCTATTTTTAGTTCCCACCTCGACCAAAGGATAACAACCCACTGCCAATGGATCCTACTTTTCCGCGGAGCGATAGTGACGGCATAAACTTTGTCGGAATACTTTCTCACTCATAGTACAAGACACTCCGAAATCCACCTCCAGGATCTTTGGTATGAGGTTAGAAAATTTCAACCGACATGTTTAGAAAGAAATGACGAACCCCTTTCCCATAGTACCTGAAACCCGGTAATACACCTACAGGATTTTGGTATGGATTTAAAAAATTTCAATTGACGAGCTCAGAAAGAAATTGTGACTTCCTTTCGATCCATACGGCCCAATATTTCCTTCCAGCATATGTGCCATGGAGGACGCCACGTGACGCTAATGGGCTTTATTACCAACTCCACACGTTTCGGAAAATAACACGGATTAGTTCGTCGGAGTCGTGGAGGAATCTGGACTGAGCAGCGCCCTAAATGCGATGGTAAATCAATCATTGTCGAGGCGAGGGGTTGGTCGGGTCGGCGACCTTCAAGGGGTGACTGGCGCTTCCATTTAATTTTTTTTCTAAAGTCTGACACGATGGCGGGGAGATTATCAGGGATCGGAAGGAGGGAGAGAGGAAATATTTGTACGAATGCATTAGTTTACCGATCGTTAGCTTAAGACGGGAAGAGAGGAGTGGTGAATAATAGCATGTTTTTTTTTGAATCTGCAGTCGACTTAGCACAAAAACATCGAGTCCGCTAAATGTTAACCGGGATGAAGATATGGAATCGTTAAATGACTGCTCCAGCTTTTGATGATTAGACACTCAATAGTGATACGGTGTATCTTAATTAGTTGTCATTAAATTTTTGCATAAAACGGATTGCAAATTGAAAATCCTGCTATAGTAGATGCAGATAATTTCAAGTCTAAAATTTCAGGGATACCGAGCTTTGTTCCGTTATCCATTTCTGATGATTAATTTTCTCTCCCAACTGTGTGATTAGTTGTGACGCAAAGTAAAAGATTAAAATAATCCTAAAATACTCAAGAAAGCATGACAATAAGCCATCATGATAGATTTACCTGCTTGCTTTAGTAACAGGAGCTTTAAACACGGAAAAATATAATTATTTTTATGGACAGCTGAAAGTTATTTTTCTGCGTTCAAGAATGTGCATTAAAAATCCATCGCTTCTTATACAGCGCAATCCAATGCTGCGGGATGATAATTTTTACACATCGTCTCCCCCTTAATTATCGTTCATTATTTGTTTAAATGGACCTTATATTTCCGCTTCAACACCAATCAAGCACAGTATTCCTAAGTATCAGTTGAAAATACAATACGATTTCCAAGGCTTAATCCACTTGAACGAAAAGAATGTTAAAAATAGGCATCATATCCAATATTCAGGCATTTAGGTAGTCTAAGACCTAAAATCTCCAGTTTGGGAAATGATTAAAATTAATACACATCTGTAGAAATTAAAGAGCATAAAATGTATTGTCTTGATTGGTGAGAAAAGGAATGGGACTCAGAATACTCCAGATTACTTTCACAATCCTTTTCTAAGTTTTATTCCATTTTGAAGAGCACTTAGATAGACAATTCTGGCCGTGGGAAATGTGCAAAAAATACAGAGGCATAGAAAGGCTTTTACCGTAAATTTTATCTGACTAAATCCATACACTGGATATGACCTACTTCTTTTATTGCCGCAAAATTGCACGGCTAAGTAATTCAAAAGATAAGAGGCAGACCGTGATTACATTGTGATATTAATACCGGGAGGAGACAAAAAAAACCTTTTAATTCACTGCGCGCGTGCGTGTTCATATCGTAGCATTAAAATGATTTTTAAAAGCCCCGTCCACAGCAGAAATATGTTGCAGTATCATATTCCAAAGGCCTCTAGGTCTGTCTGGAGTGTATCATTTGAGTGGGCCATAAGTTTATACAGTAGAACAAAAATCCGCAGATAAAGGGAGACGAAGGCGTCTGGCGAATAAATATGGGAATGTGTAATCAAACCTAAATGCATTTCGCCAAAACCCAACTCCAGAAATATGACCTCGAGGTCATGCCAGATGAAGAGTTTCATTGAGCATGATTTGAATCAAGAGTGGCGATGGAAAAATGTATTCTTAGATCAATTAATTAGTTTGGTGCAGTACATACCCTATTCCCAGGCATTAAAATACGATTTCGAAATCTTAAACTACTCCACTGAAATAAATAAAGAGGAAGTTAGCAATAATTGAGACAGCGGCTACTTCCAAATACGCCCTCAGCCACCAAATTTGACGTCCTTCACCTTCTTAACAAAAAATGTAAAATGGTCACAAAATGAATAAAGGAAATGGTGGTAGAATGTCTTTTTGATTTCTTTGATGCATATCTCCTGACTTTACACGTCAATTGTAAGACGTGGCAATCTGAAAGTGATGAAAACTGTCTTCAAAACTTAACCGTAGCATGATAAGTGAGTTAAAGGGGAACGATAGCGCGGCTTGCATGAATTTCCGCCGGTTTTTCTTGTGCGTAGGGTCATTTTAGAGCTTATTTTCATGCATCGTTGCCGACTAAGAACAGCTTCACTAAGATAACTTGGTGCTGGCTCTTCTTCTTTCATATAAGTCTATCATTAACCTTTTCGCGGAAATATTGAAAATACGAACACCTATTGTGTACACAACTAATTCGAATCAATTCAAAGGGATAAATTAAAATCCATACATACAGTATTTTAGAGAATGTTTTCAGGGGAAAAATTAAAGCCTGATACCACGGCTTCATTCTCCCACCTTGGAATTTCGAATTTTTCTTTCGTCCGAATTGTTTGGTGTTTCTTTAAATTCCCTTTCACGAAAAATCTCCCTTAAAGAACAATTGGAGAAAATATGAATCATCCAAGGTAAGAGAAAGAAGTATAGCTAAAGTAAACTCTTAAATTCTACCCATGAATGGGAAATGTATCTGGTCACAATGATGTGAAATGACGAAAAAGAGGACTTCGAGATAACCAATTATTAATAGTACCGTATTTGATTTATTTACTAGGATCCATATTCGAGACTTTAAAAATAATAATGACTAAGTTACAGCAGCTAAAATGATTTCTGAAGTTGGGTGTTGCCTTTTCCAACAACTCATTTTCGAATTTAAGTTCGATTTTTACATTTATTCCCTACTAGCAATCAAATGAACTCTCCGCGATCAAAGTCATAGGCTAAAACGAGGAGATTTTAGCGCGAATAAAACAAAAACACCTAAGTTTATGGTTAACCATGTTCCCGTTCAGAAAGGCGAACTCTCATTGAAGAGACCATCTGGTATTACATGATTGTAAGGATAAAACAAGTCAAATATTATATGGAAATAAAAAACCGGTTCCCTATTTCCCATACGAAGTAAAATTTCGGCAATGATAAAATCATAGCAATTACCGCATCAGTAAAACTCTATATATAACCTGCCACCACACATTTCATATGCAAATAGAAAGGAGGTTGCTAATAACGTTATGTAAATATGTAGGTAAATATGTAGAACCGTTTCCTTTGATGCAAGGAACAAACACTTCGAATTTGAAATGTAAATATATAGCATTCTCCCTTTAATGCTAGCTTATAGGGCCAAATATTGACTGAATTAATAAAATACCCAAAAGAATTAGCGAATGAAATTCAAAGAAACCGCGGATGAATCGAGAAACGTGGTTTTTCCTACATCAATCAGGCGGGCAAAATAAATCGCACCTCCGCCAAATCCCGATTTTTAATTTAACTTAACGCATTTTAACAGTCAGCTCAAACCATGAAGCCAGAGCAAGCAAATTAAAAAAATGCAGTTCGATAAAAACTATCAATAAGGCATGTATCAGTTCGATAAAAACTGTTGGATCAAACAGATAAAAAACCCGCATATGATAGATTTTCCACCCAGAAAAAACATTGTTCTGCGAATGAAGTGGTAATAGTTCTCTCTTAGTGGAATTCCATTAACCCTTTCACGCCGAGCGTCGCGTCGGATGGAGCCGACATGCAATTTCATAAAATCTGACGTCGGGTATAGCTGTCGTGGATTTTTCAACGCAAAATATCGGACGTCGTTATGCAACTTGTTGCACAGAAAACGTTTTCCTATTTTAAGCGCCGGCAGGAATGGGTTAATTATACCAGTACCATTTAAAATCCACTATGGTGAAAGAAGTAACTAATCCGGATTTCAATACTAGAGCATCATCATCATCAGGTGTTACATTTCAACTGACATCAATGAATTTTATCACATTTGTGACTTAAATTAAATGCATTATTAAATCAATCAACGAATTTGTTATTAAATTCATTGAGGAATTATATTAATTAATGAATAATAACATTTTACTAACTGAAAATCGGGAAATTAGGAGCCCAATAGGAAAATGTCTCTGAAAACATTACCCCCCTCTTTTGGACACTCGCGTCAATTGATTCCCACGTCCTACTTCCCGCTTCTATTTCGCAGACGTTCACGCCAAAAAGCCTAGGCGAAGATACAAATTCAGTTTTATCCGTCTTCCGGTGCAGTCAAAACGGTCCCAGATGCCGGTCGTCCACATTGGTGACGAGCGCACTTGGACTCGCTCCCAGCTGCTACCCTCCCATCGAATGGAGCACTTAGGCAACTAATTGGCGGCTTCGCGAACGCACTAAAGCTTTTCCTCCCCAGCGACATCGTTCGCGAAATGGAGTAGTAACAGAAGTCCGCACTCCGTTACTACGCCATTCCTAGAGCAAAACGGGAGTGCTTCACCAGGATTATAGACATGACTGTAAGGTGGTGACAATCTCATATTCTTGTGTATGGCCGAGAATATATTGTGAGAAATCTGCAGCATGGAAGACTCGAGTATCGAGAATATTGATCTCACACTATTGCCGGTAAATATGAAACTTTTTCACGAATGCTGCCGATGTCTAACTACAAGAATTTGACATTTTAAAGTTTTAACTTTCATGAAATCTATTTCGAGAAATATTAAAAGTCTTGTAAATTGTATTCTGCCAATTTTCAACATATATTGCCGTGGCGATCCTATTTTAATGACCGTAGAAACCTTTCATGACAATGGAGTATAACAAAAGACATGAAATCAGCGTTAAAAAACGTTCAAATTAATGTTTAAAATTAACTTAAATAATTCTCCAAGTACGTGCACATTATAAAGCAGTTTTTTTTGGAACTTCAATTAGGAATTATTTACAGATATTGTTGGAGGTTAAGTCTTAATTCAACGCCTAAAGAATGATGGAATGAATATTTACTCCACTGACTCCAAATTTAAGTTCTGAGGAAATTTTACTCCCTAATATGGAATATTTTGATAACGGACGTTCGTAAAATTACCTACCTGGAAAAATATATCTATTTGGCGACAGAAACATATCTTTTTGTAATGAGTGTGCAAGGTGTACATCATAGATACGAATATTTTAATTTGATTTATGAATCCTTAAAAATAACGAAAGAAGCAAAAATTAAAAGGAAAATAGGGAATCCCGAGGCCATTAACCTCTGTTATTACACAAATAGCCGAACAACCTTTTCGCTTATGGTCTTTGGTATTCCGAACGAAAGAATATCCACAGGCCGATTTAATGACGTCAAGGTTTAAAAAAAACGTGAGAATGTCTGAAGAGGCACATTGGTTGTGTACATAAGTTCCACGATTACTTTTTCATTGTGCTGGTGAAGGAGCATACGCTTATGCAACTCAACGAATGTATGGTACTAGGCAGCTAGACCTTAAAAAATTATGAAAATTTTTATTTCTCGTCGATTACTACAGGCAATGACTTCTAATTTCAGCAACAGAGATGAAAACTACCATATTTATCTACAAAAAGTTTTCTGGATTTCAAGAAGGATAACGCCGTAGTAAGGGAAGGTAGAGATGTAATAACTATGCCTTCATATCGTCTTCTTTAATGCTGCGGTATTTAAAACTTATTAGTTAGAAAATAAATTAGAAAAATAGAGAAAATGCGTAAAATTTGCCGACCGTATTTGTTATATTCCGTCCACGAACAGCTGAAAGCTAATTCCATATTTTATGAAGCCTGCCACCCAAAAAACAACATAACAGAAGTATATCAGATATATACGAAGATAAAAGAAATATCTTTGATAGAATCACGTGAAAGAGAGGGTAAATATAAACTAAAGTCAACTAATAGGACGCACCACCTCCTCTTAGCCAGCAATATTTCGAAACGCATTTTTTGTTGCTTACGTTCTATCAAAAACCTGAAAATTATTCTTCAGTATAACTTTTATGTTTTGGGATGTAGACAAATATTGACAAAGATCAAACTGACATCGGTTGACTTCGTGCATCCTGAAAATTTTGTTAGGGTAATTTATGCTATAAACAAGCAATGCGTAGAGAAAAAGGCAATATACCACCAATTGAGTGAGATTTTAGCGTTATTTTAATTTTTAAGATTCTCAAAAAATAAAAGAAGGGATTGAATAAAAGAAAATTAAATTTTGAACCGATGCAGGTTAAGAATTCTATCATCTAGTACTTTAAGTTCTTAGGAGGTTGCATACTTCTATCTAGTCTTAGAGCACCTTGCTGTTGGTTGAAGCGTTTCTTTTCCAATCCTTTAAAAAATAATTCAAGCGTGGCGTTAATATCGGCTAATAATTAATGTATCTATTCCTTCCAATGCACACTTCTCTGCGAACGAAAATGAGAGACATCATTAATACCAATGTATATATAACTCGTGTTTAAAATTAAAACCAGTCACAGTATCGATCATTTCTTATCCTCAGACGCACATATTCCCAACTACCTATCTGCCTGGCAAAATAAAATTCATTCCAACAACTTCGCTACCAGCTTACTCAGCGTTCTCGAGTCTTGAGGCTCTTCACCGAAAATCACGGATCTCATCTCCTAGGAAACCGCAAACACTCAGCTTCCTCGGCTTCATCAGATGTAGCACTCTGCGATGAAACGACAGCTCGCATAGCGCACGCTATGGATCCAATTGAAAGTTTCCACGTAACTTGAGAAATGTATTTATGGAGTAATCGTGTTACTGCTAAGTTAGGTATTTAATTTTCTATGACCTTCCTAGGCTGGCTTGTATCTCAGAGTAAATGCGTCACTTCCAATTACGAGGAGCATTGATCGTGGCTTTCTTGGAGCTATAAATTCATTCAGTTCCCATACAAGTTTACGAGGAAGTTTTAAAATTCAGGGTGGCTTGGATACATAAGGGCAACATGAATTCAAAGATACAAATAGATGATAGCATCTGCCAGTGGTAATAAGAAAAGGCAAAGTCTTATTACTCGATTGCGTAAAAGTTTATGCCTCTACCTTTAAGTTGATTCCACTTGCAAGCGACAAAATTTATTTTTCTGCAATGGTCCAAGTAATAACATAGGACTATTGTGTCCTAAGTTTACATTACCCACTAACGTAAGTATACTAAAAAAACAAGACATGTTTCCGACAAACAATATAACTCAATTCAAAAATCCATGTCGTTTATGGTACGTGGTTCTGAAGTTCCAAGGATTTTTCTAAACTGCTTCTGATGACTTAACTTAATTAGTTGTAAGATAATTATTATCAGTCAGGCCGATACACTTAACTGCATAGAAAAAGTGTGGTGGCTAGAGTGTTGGCTTCTCACCCGGCGAACTCGGGTTCAAATCCCGGTAGTGGCGGAGAATTTTCAGAGATTGCCCGATCCCTGCATGAGTGTTGTGTGGAGGATATTTCAAGCGCAACACTCCGTCCGTCGGATGGGACGTTAAGCCGTGGTCCCCTTGGCGCCTTTCGTTAAGATCAGGCTAATGCCGACGCCGGGTTTCTCTCCATCCTTCCTTCCAAACCATTCCCTCATGGCGCAAATGACCTCAGCTGTCGGTCGCCTCCTCCAAATACCATACCATGCCATGCATAGAAAAAAAAGGTTATTGAGGCTATGAAATGGAACAGAATGTGACACTAAAATGATTGATTGAAAGGAGCATTTGGAATAGAGTCACGCCAATCCAATTCAATCGTTGCCGGCTGAGGACATTAGCAAATAAATCTAATTTTTTCACGATAAGGATAGAAGACTGTTGGAAGACTTTAAAATTTTTATGAAAAAGGCACCCTTCATTTTCCATTGGAACGGGGAGCCCAATCCAATTTCCAGTAATAATCACAGTACTTTTAGACTGCTTTCAGGATACCGTTACCCTAGTTTGCATGAGTAAACGTTAGAGTGAGACGAAATACTACTTTTTTGCGAAGTCTAATTTTCCCTACGAAGAAAGTCTGTGGTCTGTTATCAAAATCTCAGATGCGAAATTTTTGACAAAATCAAATAAAGCTCACTGCCACAAAAGTATTGAATCATGCGAGAATTCTGGCAGGAGTTGTAAATGAACACCGATAGAGACAAGTATTAAATCTAACATAACATAAATTCCAAAAAATGACAGATTTCTGCATTTCTGCCGCGTAAGATTTAAATTAAAAGAATACATAATGGAATCTATCACTCCACACTGATGGCCGATGAATTTCGAGTCTACATAATCCTCAAGCAACACCAAATTCACTAGTCGCACGGAAATCACTTCATAATCAGCGTCACAGTAGTGGTGGAGTAATGGTGCCTGAACGAGCCGGAATGCCGTTACGGGCATTGGTTAAGAAAATATGTAATAGTCAAACAACACTTTTATCAATTTTTGTAACTCAAAATTTTAAAAACATACATTCGTGACCAAAATAAAAATTTATTTTAAAATAAGCAGATGTAGCCTGTAATTAAAAAAAAAACTCACAGAATAATATTTCATTCGTAAAAAAAGTTAAGGATAATACGTTGCGGCCCTGCTAATTTTGCTATGACACCACTTCTCAGTATCCGTATTCGTAGAATGAAATCATCTCCAATTGAATTTCTTTTATAAACGCTTCAAGCGTCACCCCTGAAAAAATATCCAGAGAAGTATAACCTTAGCGCATGTAATGACATTACAAATAAAATCTTTTAGAAAGATCTGAGGTTTTAATATAATTTTTGGTTTTATCCCGGCGAACAATTGCAGTGAAGTTTTCTCGGATTTCACACCGGGTCAGATCCTCCATTTCTCCTTCCAACGTTTCGATTAACAACTCGCCCATCGTCTTCAGGGATTCAGGAATCCAATACCAATTCATCAAAGTCTCGGGGTATATATACATAATTCTGAGGTCGAGGGCGGTTCAGCGTCTCCTGATTGGCTGCCAGTCCCCTCGTATTTTTAGGAGGTGGTCCCATATGTGGCTTAAGTTATAGCCACAGTCTCTGTTGAGCAATGTTGTCAAACAGCAATAACATCAACAGAGACTGTGGCTATAATTTAAGCCATATATGGGACCACCTCCTATAAATACGAGGGGATTCCTGAATCCCTGAAGACGATGGGCGAGTTGTTCATCGAAACGTTGAAAGGAGAAATGGAGGACCTGACCCGGTGTGAAACCCGAAAAAACTTCACTGCCTCTGAGGTTTTCCCGGCGTATGATGATGTTGATGTTGTTTCGGGATTCTCACCAGGTGAGGCTCTCCATCTTTGCCGACGTTTCGATGGCCGTGTCGTCCTTCCTCATCAGCCCTGATGACGATGGACGACGCGGCCATCGAAACGTCGGCAGAGATGGAGAGCCTCACCAGGTGGGAAACCCGTAACAAATTCAACAATATCTTTTAGGATAATTCATCTTTCCACTGTTTGTGTGGCCTTAAAGTTTACTGACGAAAACTGATCGCTTTTTTAAGGCATTTGCTGAGGCATTATTGAATCTCCATCTCAAAAGTCGCTTTTGAAGGCTAAACTAACTTAAAAAGGCGATAGAGACAGAATTCTTAAATTTTTATTGGCAAAAAATTTGCAAATCTGCCGTAATTTTAATTGCAACAAGTGATGAATCAGTAAGTTAAGGTGTTATAAGATTTTAATTAAAAGAGCATAGAATAAAATCTATCGCTAATGACCGATAAATTTCAATAGTGCCCGTTCATCAAACAGCAAAACATTTCTCAAATCGCACGAAAATAATTCCTCATCCAGAGTTTCCAAAGCCACCGTTGACACAGCTGTTCGCTTTTTCAAATGAGTATAAATTTTTATTCCCGTGAAAGCATTGGTCGGCAAACTTTTGGGTCACTCAAACAGTGACGCTGTGAATTATGCTAAAAGTTTTTGTTTGTAATTTCTTTACGTTTTCTTTAGGCGTTATTCCTCTCGATATTTTCTCTTCGTAGACAGTTAGAGTGCTTTTAAAAGAAAATCGTTTGAAAATGATTACAGCAAATACGGCTTCTGTGACACTAAATCTGAAATGATTTCCGTGAGTCTTGGGAAATTTTGTGTAGCATGAGGACAAAAGTTTTTATTTGTAAAGATGAATAAAATATGTACTACGCAATAAGCAATACCCACAAAAATCTCAACGAAGAATTATCAAGGTAAAGTTTTCACAGATTTTCATTCCCGATTTAATTTTGTGAAAATATTCTAAACATTTTAAGAAAAAAATATGTAGAGGGGCAGGCCAGTGATTTTGACGTAGACACATTCACATTTCTACCTCATATCCCTGGATTATTCTCCCACCCCTGTGCTGGCTTGTCCTCATCACCGTTACGCAGTCGTCGGCGGAACACGGATCCCATGCAGGGAGCGAGTGAAGCCCCTCCACGTGACTCGGCTGCAGACGAGGAGGGGTCTCCGTGACGCGCCGTGCTTTTCCACCCCCACTAACCCGTCCCGCCCGATCGATTCCCTCTCATTCACGGGGGTGCAGCACACCCCTGATGGCTGGGGGTTGGAAACAAGGAGGGCATTGCTGTGATACATACGCAGGGAAAGAGTAAAGGTGCATATTTACAGATGGTTTCCCACCAAACTTGGATTTTAGCCCTACGGCCCAAGGAAAACCGATTTATATTGGTCTAATTCTATAAAAAAAAGTAAGCAACGAATCTGACGGTACATTAAATACGAGGTTAAGTTAACGGTATATTAATCGTCAAAATGAGATTGGGATTTTCAGCGGATAATATGAAAAAATGACTTGACACTTCCCTCATTCACTATAAAATCCGGAAAAACATGACGAATAGTATACCTACCAAATTCTTGTTTCAGGAAATAGCTTATGTTCTGAAACTTGGTAGGTACTAATGGTAAATGATTGAGAAAAGTAACTTCGATAAAAAAAGCTATGATGCAACAAAATAAATGTAATGAAAATCGTGACGAAATCAGAAAAAAATGGAGCTGTTTCAAAGCACCACAAGAACATGTGACGCAGTGAGGCTCATGGGTGTGGAGATATTATCGCTATTTAAGCATTGAATTTTCTATTATGGCATTTATGTAAAATTTGATCCAATACTTAACTAGAAAAATGAATTAAACACAGCAGTATTAAATGAGATTTCCTCGATACAAATGATGAAATGATCTCGTTTGCTTAAAGGGTGCTCGACACCTGAGGTCATTTTACACGATTAAATGGAAATGTCACCAAACACGAAGTTTAGTTTAAAATCTCAGGCATGTACCTAAACCATATTTTCTATCCCGATTTAAGTTTGATAAAATATTATAAATTTTTAAGTAAAACATGCAGGAGGACGGAGAATACAGCTTGTGACACTAGAGAAGAGGAATGAAAAAAATTTGAACCCTCAACAATCTAGGATTTCAAATGGGAGATGGACAGATTAAGTGCTTTGAGTAAGTGGAAAGATTCACCTCAATCACAAAGACACATAAACCCACTTAAATTTGATCTGAGGCCAAATTGTACCAAATATTATTGTTTCAATGACGTTCACAATAATTGTAATCTGTCTAAGCACTCTTTTTGTTCAACGTGCATGCTAAGGAAATATAATTTGGCGGTTAGAAAGAGTTACATGCACGAATTAAAGTGGATGGAAGTTGATTAGTTCGCGGATGATCATTCTTTGTTGAGTCACTGGGCGTAATTCTTATAGACTATTGTTGATTTGCTACGGGAAAAATGCAAGGTAAAATTTACGGGAAGATGCTGATTCCTATTTAATACAACCAAAGTTTCAGCGCTAAGTGACAAGACCAAGTCAAATAAGTGGTTACGTAGTACCAACAAGAAAAGCTTTATGCAAATCCAATGTATTACTCATTTCACGACCTTAGTATCGTAAACAATTTATATCTGAAAGACCTGATGATGTCTAGTGTTCGATTGGACCGTGGTCGTGAAGTAAATAATCCTGCGGAAATGTACATACAAAAGTATTCTCATTGTTTCAACATAAGTTATAGATTCTACAAAATTACGCTAGATACCATCTTATTAGTCATACAACGATAATATATTACATTTAAATTTATCGGATATGCCTTTCTCCGAGAATAACTGAGTCATTGGACCATACAATGGTCATACATTCGTATATCTTCTAAACTTATGATAACGTAACGATTCCAATGATACTGACTATTGTAACGTTGCGTCCTTCATGTTGGGCGTGATTAATTATGCCATGGTCCTTGGATTATGCATTGACATATTTAGGTTTACATAGCTGTTTTTGAGTTTTATGCATTTATTTTTTAATTGTATTTTTGTTTGTATGCATGTTTATGTTTATATTGCTGTTTTGGGAGTTGAGGGCGCTATGGTGAATGGAGTGTAAATAAGGGATTGTTATGAAGAGAGCCATATTGGAGGCAGGAGAGAGAATAAAGCTCCAGAGAGTATAGATGTCTATTATTGTTAGAGATTAAAAAAAAGGGTTGTGACATCACACTATGCTTCACTGCAAAAGTTGTTGATCCAAAGTTCCTAAAACCATTGTACAACAACAAAAAATGCGACTATAAGTCAACTGGTTAATGTCACACTGTTTACACATTAAATAAAGAATTCGTATAATTATCCCACTACGGGTGGTCATTATCATACACATCACGAAGGACGTTCGCGTTAGCAAATCCATTTCGGGAAAGTCTACCGGTTGAGGGGAGAGAAATAGAATGAGGTTAAGCATTTCGGCAAATAAGGAAAGGTTACCTTCTCCCGTAATGGCGACGTCGATAAATTCCGAAATTGCCCATTCACACCCAAACAGCCCCTCTTGTTTCGCTTAGGCCTAACTCGCCGTCCTTGTACGAAAGTTCCCAGAAACCCGACTTCGACCGCGTCACACTGGGTTCGGCGGGAAACCGCACAAGAGGGAAAAGAAGTGACATTTCGAGACGGAGCGGACACGCGAAAGATGTGCGTGTAAATGTCGAAACTCTTTTCACGATGTGCGGTGGCAGTGACGCGGCCTCGAATCATCACCGGAACATCCGCAGCCTAGAAGTGGGGAAAGTACGTTCACTCAGAACGGTTATCGCATTTTTAACGCGTAAAATTCACCGCTTTGAAGGACCTAAAGATTTTCAATGGAATATTCTGGGGTTTCACTCCGAGTAGGGTCCTCCATATCGATGGCTAAGTTCTAACACCACGTATCTGAAATTGGGCCTGTTTGATACAGGTACCTTAAACAGAGTGTAATAAAATTAATAAAATAAAATACAAGCAAAAAAGAACTCTTTGTATGCAAACGAATGGTCATTTTTCAGTTTTATGAACTTTTGCTTTTTAATTTCAGTGTAGGTACAAGTAAAAAAATCAATCATCTTTTTGCTTTCCTGGAAAGTTGCTATTTGTGAGGTACGAGTTGTTAGAACTTAGCCATCGATATCTTCTTTCAACGTTTCGATGCGCAACTGGTCCATCTTCCTCAGAAATTCGGGAATCCACTGCCATTCAGTTCGCGATTCCTGAATTCCTGAGGACGATGGGCGAGTTGCACATTGAAACAATGGAGGGAGATATAGAGGTTCTTACTCGGTGCGAAACTCGAGAAATCTCGCCACTGCCATTGTTCGCCGGAAAATTACATCAGGCCTAATGATTATGCACGGGAACAAAATTCTTCCAGATTCAGCCGTTCACTCGTGAACTAAAAATGAATACTATCATTCGAATCAACTCACGCTAATTGCTTACAGGATATTGGTGCTAACATTGGCGTAATTCGCTGAAAAAGTTTCAAAATTTTATGTAAAGTGAATAAATTGACTCTTTTTTCTGTACCCTTGCTTACCTTTTCCAGCTCTATGGACCTCGTGTATGAGACAATACATTTTAAATAGAATGCACATAAGTATTTGTTTTACATCATGCAGTTGCTCAGCTTGTCGGTTTAAAACTTGATGCACACAACTTTCCATGGATTACGGACGTGACATATTGGGAATATTTGATTATCATTTCCAAGCTAAACAAGCAGTCTACCTTGAAGAAGACGTAGAGCACGTCGAAACCAGTTGCAAAATATTACAATCGTGTGGAAAGTACAAAGTGCCTTTTCTTTATTCTATCATGCATAAATTCCACAAAGTTAATACACCCACCATCAACTTCATTTGACTATCAAACCTAGATGGTTCCAAATTATTGCAAATATATTATTTTTTAAAGATCAGGTCTGTTCAAGATTAAAATCAGCTCTCTTGTTTTGATTGCATGAGATAACTCGGCAGAAGGTGTACTGGAACTAAGGTACAAAATAAAAATTTGATTGACACATCATGGTAATAATTTCCTCATTTCTAAGGCTACTCCATCATGTTCATCAAAGGCGGATGAAGTATGCTTGGAGTTGCAGAGAGTTGAGAGTAAACACTGATTCTGCGTGAGATTAAATGAAATACGAATGCCAATCGATGACATCAATTATTTGTTGTCACGTTGCCAAGTATTTAAGACAAAGGATTCCAATGGCTAAAATCGCAAACCAGTTATAATGAACAAAAATGGAGTGTATTTGGAGAGAAATTTTGTGTTTGAATTATGCGCCGTGGCTTCAATACACGCATATTCAACATAAATCATTTGTCACGGCTGTTTATAATTATAGCGATAAATTATCATTCCAATATAGTTCGTATTAATATTTGTACTTCGTTCTGCTCGTATATTCTTGATGGAACCAATAAGTTTTGCATCAACTGCTGCGATGTTATTAAGATGGTTCAGCGAACTAATGTGGCACGAAGTGTATAATTACACAACCGTTAAATAAGACATTTTCCTCGATTATTGAAAGCAGTGAATCGAGGATTTTTTAATATCTTAGCCAAAGAAATGTACCAGAACAGTGAGATTCTCAACAAAATTGTGTTCAAAGCACTCACCGATTTCCCAGGCTTTCCTCTGGAGAGACCACGGATCCCGTAGAGGAGAAAACGAGTAGGTGCTTTCAACGTTGTCGACTCCGACTGAAAGCATGAATATGATAATAACTAAGAAAGGTCACATTCAGAGAGTAAATGAGAAATACAGCTATTATACATTTCGATTATGGCTCAAAATGAAAACAATATACTCAATGGCGTTAGTTAAATGCACAAGCATAACACCAGCAGAAACATACGATAAAAGAAACACGAGATAAACCCTTCCGTGACTGTGTCTAGAAAAATTACGCGAACTACAGGGTGGGGATCCAGAGGTACCCCATTTATAATACATAAATTATGTATTTTATTTTATTCTTTCCTGTGATGCAACATCATGGCTTTTTATTGAAATAATGTATTATTTTTTATAATTTATAAACACATTTACGCTACGTTTAAGTTTTTACATTGATTGCGTGCGAAATGGCAGGAATCTTTCATATTTTGCTATTTTAACTGTACTTTGACTAACATGCTATGAAAAAACTAGTACAAAAGGTGCCATTATGTATGTACAATATAGGCGTTACTAAAGTTATGATATAATAAAATATATTGCATCCAACTTTTATCCCTGAACTCATTTTAAAAATAAGTTTTTATTCTTGCCGCCAACAGCTGTGCGGGGTAACTCGGTTACGCCATCAATAAAATTGAAGTTTTCAAAAAATTTAAATGTAAAAAAATCATTCTTCATCAAAAAGAAGGCAAAAAGGTTGAGCTTCAATACAAAAAATATCAAAAGGGACAAAGTAAAAGAAATATTTACAAAATTAACATAATTTGGGGTAAATGAGTTACCTCACACAGTCACGGAAGGGTTAAGACGCCATTCCATTAGTGCGCGAGAACGTTGATTAAAAGATGCGGTTTTCAGACGTATGCCCTTATAGAGCTAAAACCGCCAGGTCTCGAATTATTGAGTAATTTTGGAGTACTAAGATTAACATTAATTTTATGCAATATCTCTGTTGATGAAGTAGAGGTTGACACTTGACTTCATTTCATCCAACTAGTACATTTACCCCATAATATCAGAATATATATTTTTCATTAAAGATGCAAATATTACTTGAAATTGAATAATGAACGTTGATATCAATGCATGACCAAATGAAACTCTCGGCGTAAGTCAATTCAATCAAAGAACAGGAGGTATACATTCGTAACTGTATCAAAAATGACTAATTGTAAGGCCATTCAAAAAGAGCTGTAATTTTGCCACAACTACGTCATAAACCTCATAAGAGTTGTTTGCAGACCAATACCACGAGAAGTTAGTCAGTGTTAGAAGATCCTTATTCTCCTTCCAAAACTTCCTTTAAAATCATTTTTCGATACTTTTTTTTGAAGAAAAGTGTATCTAAAATAAAAAATATTGAAACAAAAGTAATGCAAACTTTTCACCCTAAATATCCTGATACACTTTTTTTTATTCTGATTTTATTATCTCCCTAATGATAAAGGTTTGAGCTAAGAAGTGAAAACTGCATTTATTTGAAAATAAATCGAAGAAAAATGGAAAAAAGGCTTCTTAATTGATCTGTTGGCTGAGTTTCCATCCTTCTTAGCGAGGTTCTTAATAAGCTGAACTTGGAGCTTTTTTACATGATTATGCATAGATGTCTACGATCATTATTAAGTCAGGAGCAAAATTTTTATAACACTAGAACGACGGAGTGAGGTAGTGAAATTCCTTCCTTCACTCCATTCTCCAAATGCTTTCAATGAATTGGGCCATTCGAGACTTTTCATCCACTTTAAAGATATTTAGATTCGTGCAGCTTACGTGCGAATGTTTTTTCGGAAGTAAATGATATTTTGCCTAGAACGACGACATGCCGTAGCCAAAATGACTCAATCCATCGCTCTAGTGTAAAATTAAATACATCTTGGATACTCTGGGGTAAGCTTACAAGTTGATAAAATGAAGTCGTAATAACTTTTGTCATTCATTGATAGGAAGTTGTTCATTTGAACACTCTCCGCTTAAATTCAGACTCAAAGTTTTTATGAAATGTACGGAAATTAATATATATTCAATAGATTAACAATAGTTTCGTTTTACATTCAATTTTCCCAGCAAGCACATACCCGAATAATAGTCTCGTTTCAATGAAATGTTATAACACATGCTCGTAAAAAAATCATAAAAATGGACACTAATATTGGGAAAATTTTGAAAAAGGTAAAGGAAAACGACAAAGAGAATCTGAGCGTGCATGATGGATAAAATTATGATTGAATTTATGGCTGTGGCACAGCGCCACTTTTAGACAACCACTTACTGTAGATATAGTAACTGCGTACCGCTTGCTTTTAGCCATTTTATCGAAATAAGTTCCATGCAAATAAAAATTCACAATTTCAAAAGTATTCACTACGCTCTTTCCCGAATTAACTTTGTGGAAAGTGCTCAACTAGAAGAATTGCGTGCCTCTGTTTCCTGGAATTAAATAAAAATTTCATTACCTAAAAGCCCCTAACACATTCGTCGTCCGGACTTTTCTCTATATCATAAACGCTGTCGCAAACAATATGAGTGGAGCTGTTTCATCTTATCTATATCACTAAATATAAAAAAGAATTTCGACACACAATGTTTACATTCACTCACTTTTAATGAAATATCAGGTTGAATATTTATTTTTTTTACCTGAAGTGGAATAAGTAAGATAAGGTGAGTCAAAAGTCACTTCGCTGTCTATATTCAGTTGAATAATATCTCCGAGCGATTTTTCCCCGCTTACAAGCAAACGAAATGGAAAAGACTTTCACCACCGTCAGCATACAATCTACGGATTTTATAATCCAATTAGTTTTCGAATCTAATTTTTTTTAATTCAACAGGGGGTAATCTTTTTGAAACATTTCAATTTTTTCCCTTGAACTAGTGAACCATGCTTATTTAAGTTTTCAACTAGCAGCAAGAGACAAAGGTCTACATTTTAGTTAGAAGGGCAAATAATTTCAGTTCACGATAACACAAAACAGGATGCAAAAATATAACAGTAGGCATAGCTTTAAATAATATCTTATTTCAAAAATTAATGATGATTATGCCGAATGATACTACCAATTTCACTTGCTCTCAGTTATGGATAGTTCAAAATTCCCCAACCAAGGGGCAATATCATGCTTACTAGGAGAATTTTTTTATCTTTTAATGCATAATTTCCCTCATAATGATATTTTTTCATAAATACAAAGTAGATGTTTCTTGAAATATCAATCATCATCATCTATGCTCTATTATGAAGTAATAATAAAGCAGTAAGAAACTGAGAGCTGCTTCCCCAAACAATGATTTCTTAGACTGAATATCCATCGTTCTGCTTGATATGGGAATCAAACCGGCTAAAATTGAGAGGATGAACTTTCTAAATATGTTTAACCTTAATTAATAGGGGATATTGCACAATCTTTATATCACTTTACATTAGAGATAGATATTATAACATTCTTTATGTTGTAGATCTCAAATTGCAATATTTTCTTCTTAACATCCAAAAGATACTTTTTCCAGCTACATATTTTAAATCTTGCACAAAGCACACGAGACACACTTAATCTTGAATTTAAACAAAAGCCGTGTTCTAAGGAAAATCCTCCCGTAATTACGCTGGATTTGAATTTGACGATCAAAATGGCTGCCATTATGAGAGTAGGATCTCAAAATAGGATACTAACCTCACCGTCTAAATACACAGAACCAAATCCAATTTCAATAATGAATAGGCATGATCAAATTTATTAACTACAATTCCAGCATTAGTTACCAAATTATATTTCGTTTAATAGTACTTTTGCTGAATATAAAGCATCAACTACATTGGAGAAAGTATACTTATTACGTCTCATCTTAAAAAGAATTAGGACAGTTTCAAACCTACCTTTCACGAGTTTTCGTCCCATCCGAGTGGACCCAAAGGATTAAATTACACAATGAAATCGTTCACGTAGAAATTACGCCTCACGCTTCACGAACAACCGCAGGAACATGGAAAGGAATCTGGCGAACAAGTGAACATCTCAAGCGTGATTCTCAAAACAACCGTGGGCGCGCAAGAGGTAACTGAGGCCCGACGCGCACCACCGAAGTCAGGGTTCTCTGGAGCGGAAAGCGAAATGGACGAATTGCGTCTTGTTTTCCGATTCTTCATTCGTACCAGGGTTTTGATCCACTCTCCTCGATGTTAGTCTTTCTAAAACGTCTCATCCACACGTTATTACTGTTACTGCTTTCCCATCTTCGCCGATGCTCTTTCCACTTAGAGACGCCATAAGCGGCGAAGAAATGGGGTAAATATGAGACCAAGAAACCATCGTCAGCAAGGAATCTATTCAACCTGGCTTGAAGCCAGCAAAAATGATCTTCGGACTAGTTCGAGATGAGGATAATAACTCGAGGTAGGATTATGTTAAAAGTGCTTCATTTACCGTCACTCCAGTATCAGAATGATACGCAGATTCCATGGTTTCAGGCTTGTTATTATTGTGTTTATGTGGAAGTTGATTGCCACCTATACAAAAGTAAATTGAGTTTCCTTTTATAATTAAGTAGCTGACCCGGCGAACTTCATACCGCCTAATAATCAATGAAAAGTTTAGTTACGCCATTTATAAATCAAGAGCGGTAGTACTGATTTCAATAATTTTTGACTTATTATATTAATTTTTTTTATAATAAAACCAAAAAAAATAAGTATTACAATCACTTGTTAGAAAGGCATTTTCTTTATTCAATCTAAATAAGGTAGACACGTAAACGCGGATTTTTTTCTACGATTTTTTTTAAATACTTGGGCTTTAACTTAGGCACTGAAAAAATCTAAATTTTAGACATTATGGTCTTATAAAGCATTTCGTAATGTCAAAATTTTATGCATTCAATAGATGGCCTATTGCGTTTGTAACCGTAAATAAATTTTTCAGGTCCAAGTCTGTAACGTAAATTTGCCCCCTTCCAAGTAAACTTGCCCCGTTGCAAGTTTACGCAACGCTGACTAACGCTCAAAATCTCATTAAAATAGCCCCGACGGAGCAGCATTAATTTATCATGACTTGTGGCGCGCAAGTTATAACTCGGTTCGGAAAAGTGCACAGGGTAAAAGTGCCGCATGCGTAAACGTCCCCCGGTCTACACCTACACATTCGTTTTTATTCTCTTGTGTCTTATTGCTTTATTGTTATTAACAATTATTGCTTTGCTTTCAGGTGCAAAAACAAAGTGGATGTGAACACGTGAATATTCCACCTATATTTGACCATGAGAAAAACATGGGTTTTCTAGATTCAGACCATGAACACTCACCTCGTGATTTGTTTATCGTCATCGCGAATGCGAATTAGAAATTGAATTCGTTTAAACGCCAACTCAACCATTTGTGATTTTTGTGGTTATCAATCATCTTCGGGAACTCTTAGTTGAAAAGCTCATCTTTCGATGAATCAAAATTGCAAAAATTCCGAGGAAATGAAATTAATCTGCTTGATTCGTTAACAGGAACACGGTCATCATCAAAAGGCAACAATTGCCTGGATATTTGTTTACACACACTTTAGTGACGTGTTTGTTGACGACTTAACTCGAGCTGGGATTAGCCTGAATTAAAGGGTTTTAATATTATTATAATATTTTTAATATGTTTCCAACTCCGAAAAATATACCGCTAAGATCGAGATTAAATTTTTTCGTGAACTTTTACTATTTTTTAAATGTTTATTCTGTTACCCGGGGCTGAGGTGAATCCAATGAACCAAATATCATTGAAAGCGAAAAAGCCGTTCTCGAGTTATAAATAGAGTAACTAACACGATTTTCGACTTTCTTTTATACATATCGATCGCTATGCATGACAAATTTCCACAATCGGGTACTTATTACCTCAATAGGAATGTGAATGGAATATCGTTTCGTATTTATTACCGAAATGAGTCAATCTACGCAATGAAAGTTATAACATCCATTTCATATCCAAATTGATTTGTTTCTGCGAGATTATAATCTAAAGTTAGTGCTTTCTTTGAGATCTGTCGCTCGTGCTGGTACAAATTTGTCGAAACATATCTCTCTAGGAGAATAAATTAGAGGGAAACAAAAACAATTTCATTCATCATTTGTGAATACCTAGATTATTGGAAGACAACTAGAGAAATTTAATCTATGTATGAGTACTGAAACACATACGTGCTCATAAAATGGTCTTTTACATTTTCATAATTGCCAGTGCTTGATTAAATAATGAATATCGAATGTTTCAAAAATTTAATTTCAAAATTTATCAAAGGAACTGTTAAGAAGAGGGAAAGAAAAGAAGCATTATGAATACCCAAAGGCGGACGCAGGATAGGATTTCACATTTAGGTCAGTCAAATGGTGAGGAAAAATGGTCCAATGAAAGCAATCGTCGAAGGACAAACAGACGAGAAAGAATACCCAAGTTGAATAGGATATGTTAACAAGGAGACAAAAAGGAAAAAAATGGGTAAATATGAAAAGTTTAGCTGACGGGAGAGTTGTGTCACCCCTATCCAGTGGCAGATGACGATTCGTGTTTATCAAACGAGTCGTACATTTATATCTATTCATAAGAATGCCTTGTGGAAATGCGAGGAATTTTCACCCAGTGCGGCACGAGACTACGAACACCTTGCACTTGGATGAAAACTTTTTTCCAGCTCACGATTTAAGGAAATGATAGGCTACTTGTTGCCTAAGAAACATACTAAATTCATAAAAATAGTTAAAAGGAATCAATTCACATCAAGAGACCATACAGCTTGAATTACGTTATCCCAATTGCGTATTGGTAGAAATGTGTATCGGAATCACACGTATTTACGTCCCACTCGCCATGTCTATTTGAGTACGCGGACCCAAGTCGTTGACCGTACCCACGAATTAAAAGGATGCATTTAGTAAACCAAAAGGTTTGGCCGCAGAAATATTTCGCAATCACAAGGGATGATGAGATGGCATTCATTTGTAATGTTTAAAATTTTCATGTTTTTTGCGCAAATGGCGTGGATGTGAGCGATAATTTACCACACAATGACGGTGAAAGGAAAGCACTGAGGGGTGTGCTTATGTGGCCGTCGCGGGGCCGTGAAAAGGAAAAGCGTTAAAACAGCGCCGTGGGGAAGGGACCAGCAGTTAAGGTCACTTGTGGGGAAGAGTAACATGACACCATCCCGCTACTTTCATGCTAATTTTATTGGTAAATAAACAGAACAGCTGGGAGAGTGTCTGCCTATCCAACGGAAGGATGACCTCTTAAAGCCAAAAAATACATTAAAAAAGAACGTATACGAAAACGTTCGCCAAATGAGCTGTTTATCGGGTTTTTCCTTGAATATGTAAGTTAACCTGAAAGCTACGAATATTTCGTACTTTGCAGCATGTGATAGCATGCCAGACGCTTCTTATTAAAGAATATTAACTTATAAAATAATACCGTTATCAATGAATCGGGTGATCAGATGAATATATTATCCAAGTTGAGCGTATAGATGTACTAGGGTTACAGAGAGAGATGAGCACCGAATTCATTGAGCTATTGTATCTATGTACAATTACCATTTTTTCTCATAATTTTATACGGAAATTGTGACAAAAATTCCTCGCTGTAGGTAAAACAGCTGTTCACGTTCAAGGCCATAGTTTAGAGGAAATGGGGATGAAAACAATATTTCATTTAATCGCAATATCAATGAAATGGGAGCAATTAACATTTCAAGAGAATATCAAATGATTTATACCGTGGAATTACTTCATATTACCTCTAAACGTAAAACCAGGTTGACTCAGAGTAAAGCAACTACTTTGAAATAAAAACTAATTAATTATTGCAGAGCTTCAATATCCATTAGTTATTGCAGAGCGAACTTGGGTATTTCGGAAAAGGATTACATCATCGATGCCTCACAAAAAATCTTACACTAAGCCAAAATATTTGAGACTGTAGTGAATACGTCAATTTCTAGAATTCACATTCAAGCCCTCGTAAATAACACGGCAATGTAGACTTAGCATGATAACGGATAAAAGCAATGGTATTAGCATTAATGAGACATAACAATACAAGAAGTCAATTCCACGTACAAGTAGCGTTTTATACTTGTAAGAATATAACTGATAACTTCACGCTTTACTTTGTGAAATAATAGTGAACCTTACAGAGTATTATTTTTATGTTTCCTTGTACGAATAGACAAAGTAAACAAAAGTATAGCATCTGACAACTGTCATATTACCGTTCGATAAGAAAATCAGCTGGAATGACAATTTCTCATAACAGCACAACTGATGAAGTGGATTTTAGCGATATATTGTCTCTTCATTGTCCATAAATAACTGCATCCTCAATCAAATGAACAGACAGGCCGAATCCATACAGCCTTATTCCCAAGGTAAAGGGATCAGCGCATACAGGAATTGTCTTGGTAGAAGAAAAAGCATTTCCCCTCACTCTTACGTTAATCAATACTATCTCTACTTCTAAATCCGCCTCTGCATCATACAAAATTTCCCATGGATCTATCGTCTTGATTCGTTCTTGGCCTTGGGATTAAGTCTTCCCCTCAAGTGAGCCCGTCTCCCATGTCCTTTCACGAGCTTGAAGGCCTCGTAGTTGGTCGAAATAATAAACCCCACTGTTTTCAGGGAGCAAAAGTTAGATACGACGACACCCCATACTTTGTCAGACCTAAATAAACCCAACCATTAGTTCCAGTTGTCATAAAATTGAATTTAAGAGCGATTATGATTATTGTTATACCTTTGCAACTCTTAAAGGAATTAAAATATTTTCGTCAGAGTATCATTTATTACGACTGAGTGTACATGGAATAACAACTTTCAAGGTAAATAACCAAAACAAAACCTATATTACGTATCACGTATGCTTCCTGTTGAAAAATCATTCTAATCAAACCAATTTGAATTAGGGAATGATGGGATGTCAGGAGTTGATATGGACAATTTTTTTGCGTCAGAGTCAATTCACGTTCAACCTTTTAGGCCATAAAGTTTCTCTCGAATAGCGTGCGAGTTTAAAGGTTATTAAGAATGGTCATGTAATTTTCTGTATCATGCGCGCATTGATAAAATTTGATGATCTAAAACATTGCAAACATAATAAAATATACACTGATGCCTCGTTCACATTACGATCGTCCGAGCCGTCATCCTTACGATAGTTGACCAAACTAGCCGTGTGAATGCAAGTTCTGACTATAGTTGACGTAGTTCCGAACGTTGCCACTTTACGATGGTTAGGCGCTGGGAGACCGGAAACGGAAGCGACAAGAGAAGGACGAAAAGCTCGTGAAGCTCTATTATTTTCATGGATTTGTCCTAGGAAGGAAGAATATGAGCGGAATAAAAATTATACGGTAAATAAACGTTGAAAACAGTAACATCTTGTCAATGCAAACCTCAACAGCTTTGCTAATCATCAATTTCCCGTTCACTTTAGATGTCAGCACTAGAGAGCAGCACAGGTTTCAACCATCGTAATGTGAATGCACGATAGTTCCGACGACGGTTCGGACGATCGTAATGTGAACGAGGCATGAGTTGTATGTTCCACAAAAGCTTACTTAACCATTGAAGGTCAAGTTAATTTATGTAGAACATACGACTCATTGTATCTTTTATTATGTTTCCTGTCACCACGTTCTATCAAATATCGCCATCCAGCCTAAGTTCAACTAAAACACTGTATACAGAGCATATAAAAACGATCCCGATAGTTGCTTCCAAAGAATAGGATTGAAATTTCTCTTCTTCGTTGAAGCCAAGGAGGGACTAGAGCCTTTTCAAATGAAGCAAAAATTGTTGCAGAGCTGTTTCTGATGCCGGCTTACCAACAATAAAAAACGCCTATGAAAACAGCCCCCAAGAAACATCTACTTCTAAAAAAGTTCCAAAACGATAATGCTTCTTCTAAAGAAACCATTGAACCATAGTCAAAGCTTCAATATACGCGCAAAAAAGTCTTGATACTAATTAGCTCTTTTAAATTTACTGCACCCATCCTGCGACTGCCCAAAATGAATTATACAGTCCTCAGCGTTGATGAAGGAATTACATCAAAATGGAAACATTTCGTCACGAAAGGATAAGGTTAGTTATGAAAGAGTCAATTTTATTTACTGGAATTCCTTAATGGTGGGTATGTTACCAGTCCTGCAGTAAGAAATCTGCGATCATCATATCAGGCTTCAAATCTTGGGTATGTGGGCCAGAATTTTCATGGTAAGCATGAATTTCATACTCTGGGCTATCTTGGCATCTGAGTACGACATTGCGTAAAAAAATTCACCAGCTATGCGCAGAGTTTAAGCGAAGAAATGCAGATCTGCGCCCAGTTTAAAGGGGTATTCCCTTCGAACAAAGCAAGCAAATATCTCGCGAGCTACGCAGCGAAATTCCTCGTTATAAAACGGCCTCCATCCGAGAGGAGGCTGCGCCAAACGCATTTCACTTTCCTCGCGTGGATGATGGACCCGGATGCTTCTGGCAGGACTCCGCAGCGGACTGACCGCCTCTGCTTGAAAAATTAACTGTGCCCCAATCGCTGGACGCTGCTGGTTAGCTTGCGCCCGCGTCAGCACATATGCGCGTCGCATATGACTGAGGCTGACCTCGACCGTAACAGGCCGTTTAGCCCACTCCACCGGCCCCACCATTTCTCTCTCAATCTCTTTACGATGCGTAGGAACACAGCGCACATATGCACGCGGAGGCATTTTTTTGGGATTTATTATACTGTGCGAAGGGCTAGAGCACGAATGTAACGATGTAATCAGTAGGCCACTAAATGTGGTCAACCACCGCGCATTAAAAAAGGGTTTGACTAAAGTCACAACTCGCGACGCTGGCATTTAAAAGGACCCGAGTTTCATAGGAAAATAAATGTATCCAGGGCGATTAACCGACATTTTTGATTGAGATTATACATATCCATGGCTAATTTATAACGACACGTATCTCAAAATTTGGCCGGTTTGACACATGTATTTTAAACAAAGTGTAATAACAATAAAAAAATTAAATTCAAGCGAAAAACAACTCTTTGTTGGCAAGTGTATGCTTCTTTTTCAGTTTTATGAATTTTTGGTTTTTAATTTTTGCGGACAATTAGAGAAAATTAATCGTTTTTGCTCTACCGAAAAGTTGTATTTTTTGAGATACGTGTTGTTAGAAGTTAGCTATCGATATAATCTTGCGGAATCATAACGTTTAAATGCTACTATTCGCGAGGGCAAATACTTTTTTGCGAAAATTCTGAAGAAACGGATCGCTATTGTCTCATTTCTCGTTGAAAAAATTGTGAGTCTAACAATTTTTTTATAATAAAGCAATTAAATATTATAATTTATCAGTAGAGTATTATATGCAAATCTCCAGCAACATTATTTACGTGCATAGCAACCATTCCTTTTTTCCTTCTCTGAACTCTCCTTACTTAAATAGATTCCACATTTTTTATATAATATATTCCATATATAATTTTTTTATTATTTTGAATATTTTCATAAAAATGCTTTCCTAGACTCCTGCCCATGAGACCAAAACGATCCCTTTAAGTCCGTGAAAAAAATACTGAGTTTAACAGTGTGTCGACGCTTGAATTTCTCTCGATGATTTTCCAGCTTTGATTTCCCGAAGGACTAAAGTGTTCGCCGCGGAAATTTCCAGCAGAGGAAACATACAGTGACACAGCATGATAACTGATTTTCCCGAATAAGACAGTTCTCTCGCCGCCGTAAAAGCTCCACCAGGGCGATATACTACATTCTGAAAATATTCCACGTTTCACAGTCAATTTTATAACTTTTTCCTTAAGCATGCGTGACATTTAATTTATTTGTGGATTTCTGATAAGTCTGAGAGTCTTATCAAAATATTTTAACATGGTAGTTTAAAAGTCCCATGAAGCAAAATGGCCTTGGTAAATTTCGTCATAACGCGGCCACATACGCCTATGGAATATCATATTTTAGAGAAAACTGTTGATTTCACACATTTTTGAGTCATTGAAATCACAATTTCAGAATATTGGCGCAAAGTTTAATGAACATGAGCAAACAAACAAACAATGGGCTAAACTTTCAATATAAGGTTTTAAAAGCCGATATTTAGGTCAAATATTGCGCATTTTTATCATATCAATAGGTAGTCTGTCAATTTCTTTCAAAGTGAAAAGTCAAATTCAATGAAAAAGAATCATTCTCTCTCCTGCTATTGCCTCCATTATCCATTTTCCAAATCCAATTTTGCAATTTTGTCTATCACTGGCTGAGTACGACTTTCAATATATTTATTCCCTTTTATATCTCTCCGATAAAGTTATTTTAATCAGTCACCCATGCCTTTGCACATTATTTACGCATCCATCCGTTAATTATTTTAATATTTTCATTTACTTTTACTCTAGGAGCACTCTATGAGGGTGGGGTGATTCTCCCCTTAATGCCTGGGAATATAGGATAAAAGTTAACCCAAGCCTTTGTTTTCAACCAAAGTTAATGTTGGTGGTTGCTTTCGGGAAATGCTGCGTAGATAACATTATCTATTCGACGTGTCTGTCCTCGTATTGGGAGCGTTTTCAAGAGAATGGCAAGGGAACCGTTCTCGTCCCGAGCTTATATAGGTTTTCCCTGCAATAGGGTGGTTTGCTATTATTTTTTTATTGCCTAAATCGAAAGATTATTACTCCTGGAGTACGTATTTCACGCTTTTAGATTTTTAAATGACGATATCTATTTTTCGCGATTTAATGAAAAGTGAAAATTTTCTAGCGCGCGAAAACGCGACGCGTAAGTATGAATGCCGGGAAATCTCTCCGTGTGACGTATTTCTGGTTCCCGCTGCCGCCCTGCGAGGTGACCATGAGGCGAGTTGAGCGCTGATACGACGCAGGCTGCTAGCGGGTAGCTGAGTACCCTGCTGGCTGGTAGCGCTTGGCTTAAATAAGGATTATTAATACCTTATCAAACGAAGAAAACTTTCCGACCTTAGCCAGTTTTAATAAGTGATTATTAAGACATGTTTCCCTGAGCTCTGCGCCTCATGCATGCATTGGTAACCTCAGACGATGCATAACTCCTATCTTCTCGTATAGAAACTAGGTCCCTGTGACGTCACGTGGAGTGGCATCTCATGGGCGCCAATATGGTCCTTTTCAAATGAGGATAAAAATGGACCATTGCCATTCGTCTAAACCGGTATTTCTAAAACGAAATAATTTGTATATTATGAATACAGTAGCGGTGGGTAACGAATCGCAATCAATAACTTTCGTTTTCTTTGATGAAGGAAACTACCCTATTCTCTTGAAAACGCTCCCAATACGAGGAGTGACACGTCGAATAGATAATGTTACCTACGCAGCATTTCCCGAACGCAACCACCAACATTGATAAAAGAAGCTGTGAAAATCTTCATACGAAAACCAAAGTAAATGTTCCGCCTGTTTATAATATAGTTCTTTCGAGCTCCATGCCATTAAAATATCGAAAGCGATTATAGAAAAAAGGGGTTTTTCAAACCTATCTAGCTCCCCGAAAGAAATGCTTAGTTCCTAATCTCAATTTGTCAATTGCCTGTCCACCTTATTCTAAGCATTCTTCCACTAAATTACATCCACAAAGCCCCTACCTTCTCCTCTACGTATGCCTTACACCTCATTTCCTTCTGTCATACACCGAAACATTCCGCAGATAGGTATTAACCACCCTTGGCCAAAATAAGTATTAAAAGATATGGAACTGACAACTTCTTCTATATATTAGAAAGGAATATTTGCTATAAGTGCTCTACATTTTTACTATAATAGACTGTTTCCACGTAATTATACAATAGCTATCACTAATATCACCATCTGAAAATTCATCCACCCAGAGTCCAATTCAGGTGAAACACATTAGAAAATATCAGAAAGGAGAATTAAAAATTGAATCATTTCTTAAACTAATTCAGAATTGTAAAGCATAATCCGAACACAATGCATACCTCGAGAAATCATTAAACTTCCAGTTGTCTCCTGGCATGCAATAATATTAACATTTCGCAGCCTATAGCTGAAATTACCTTAAAATCTTTATTTTTTGGGAAAAGTAGTCTTTTAGTCAAACGATTTTAATTTTTAGCGTGAAATTGGACTTCTATAAAGTAATACAGCCTTGAGGATGGGAGACAACTCGTCTCCCGTAACGTCGGCTTATATAAAAGCATTAACCTGGCTGATAACCCGAGAAATATTCGTCAGTAGTCTTTTAGTCAATTATAATAAGTAGCTATTCTTCTATCAATATTAATTCACCATCCAACTTAGTCAATCACCACTCCGTACGACATGTTAAAATAGATGAGCACTTATGTAAAGGAAAACGTACATGAAAAGGTAAGGAGAAAAATCTGGAGCGAAACGAGGCATCTCACGAATGGGTATTCGCGGTAACAAATGTAGGTTCGATTGCGCTGCCATCACCTTTGTCGTGGGAAAGAGCCCCCTCACAACTCTGCCGGAGTAAAAGCGGCTCCAAGGCGGAGCTTTCATGTGAATGAATTAAAGATGTGCGCTAGCCGAGCGAAGGGAAGCAAACAGGAAGGGAATAGGGACATTGTGAGGAGAGGAGATCAAAGAAAGATCACGACAAGAGAAAAAGGGAAGGACGATGAAAATAAATGGCAAAAGGAATCAATATGATACTAATTATGTGCAAAGAGCCAGCATTCGGAAGCGTAGAAAACTGTTTACAATATAATACGCTCTTGTTGAATAAAAATTTACAAAACCAAAGTTATCCTCGAGTTATGATTGAATCAAAACCGGTATTTCACAGCTGACGCATCTCAAAACTTCCTATCATCGTCAGTACTGTATCCGTGCCAAATGACAGAATAAACATCAAGTAATGAGGGAATTAGATGAAACATAACCAAATACCATAAATATGAAACCTTGTAAATTCAAATTTCGTTGCTATGAAAATAAATACAATGTAAATAGGATACAACGGATGAGCAAAAAGTCAGTATTCGGAAGCGTAGAAAATTCTTTCCTATTTTATTTACGCTCTTGTTGAAAAAAATACCGAGTCAAAGTAATCCTCGATTTATGATTGAATTAATATCGATAATTCCCCGTTGACGCATCACAAAATCGGAAGCCTGGAAAATTATTTAGTATTTAATTTGCGCTCTTTTTGAAAATAAATTACCAACCCAAAGTTATCCTCGAGTAGTGATTTAATTAAAATCGGAATTTCACTGCTGACGCTACTAAAAAATTACTCACATCTTGAGTACTGTATTTTAGTCAAGTGACACAATAAAGAACAAGTAATGAGGGAATTTGATGAAAAATAAGCAATACCATTAACATGGGACCTAATAAAACCCAAAATTCGTCGCTATAAAAATGGAAAATTTGTCATAATTGCATGCCTATTAAATTTGCAACGCATAGATAAGGCGGAAATAGAAATGAACAAATAGACCAGAAATCATTGATAGATAAAAAAATCAACGAACTCATAATTGTGGAATATTTCGAGTAACTTCTGTTTAATATTATGTAAGAATTCCACCAGATTAAGCCGGAAGCAACTCTCTGAAAAGAAATATCCGCATTTTTATAAGAACGCAATGGCAAGTTTAAACATTTAATTTTACTCGGTCCTTGGCGATGAAGACGATAGGTTTAGGAAAACACAATAATGCAGAGGCTAAGAAACTAGTCAACATTTCAATGCCGGCAGTGTGGAGGTGGGGAGCAGTTTACAGTTAGTTGTCAAAAACAATAACAGATGGCGTCCAGTGCACGCTATTTTTTTTGCTAATAACGGCCCAGATCTACCAAGCAAAATTTCCTTTTTTTTTTTAATCCATTTACCACCGAAACGGCACAAATGTGGTCCTTTACGACGGGGAATGTTCAACAATTAACAATTAACGATCGCAAACACCCATTTCCTTGATGAGGGCTACCTAGGAGTGCTTAATTTCGGCCGGAACGGCGTTCCGGCACCTTTCAGGGATAATTGGGTCGTTTCAAAAAATTTCATCGTTTTTTTTATATTTGAGGGAGTGAAAAGCCAAGGGATATAAGTGAAGCGAAACTTTACTCCCAGGAATGAAACTAAATTCATCGAAACTCCGCTGCTCATAGATATTATTCGATTCCAGAAGTGTAGTGGAGGGGGATATGGGAGAATAGTGACGTACGTGTAGAGAGGTTAAAACACCGAGCTTAAAAATCAAATGGCCAGTTTGCGTACACCGTTCTCCTGTTAGTGGCAAAAATATGAGTTCCCATGCACCTAATGGCGGTAGGCAGAACCTCTACGTCATTCAACCATACTTCGTAGTACTACTCGGTGTGTGGGTCGAAACCAAACTGTTCGAACGTGAAACACGTGGTCCCTCCGGTACGAAACATTATCAGTGTTTCGTTTCGTCCCAAATTTTTAGTTTAGTTTCGAACCGAAGTAGTTTTGACTCCGATTTCGTTTCGACCCTGAGTTCAGCTCCCAACATTTAAATCCATTTCGTTTTGTTACCATATGGAACGAAACTTTTTAAGTTTTACTGGTTTTGACTTTCGATTAGTTTCAATTACCATCCCTGGTTGGCAGGCGAGAACTCTAGACGCGAGACCGACGAGTAATGTGTTAACTTAATATCATAGCCAATTTTGACCATAAATCGGCCCTAACTTTAGGGCCGCACTCAGCATCGGCGTTGGGCATCCGACCCTGCAGAGTTGAGGTTATGTCCTCCCTCCCGCCTCTCGTCCTCCCCCTCGCTCTCGCATCCGAGGGCTAAACGGCGCAACCGCGAGGCCAGCAAGGTCACCAGATCGATTTCACACACACGCTCCAGCCAGATCTTCCCTCTCCTCTGCCCCGGGAGGCGAGATTCATTCGGAAGAGAACCAACGGATTCGTAATATTCGAGGCGCGCGGCCCGGCGCAAAGGAGGTACAAGGAACTCAAGGGACCCTCTTACAATACCCGGAGATAGGGAGGCCAGTGGCGCAGCGAGGGGAGGGGGGGTTTGGGTGTTAAAACCCCCCCAGATCTAAGAGAAATGCTTAAGTTTAATCCATTTTACTTAATTGGATTGATATTAATAGTAGAATAGTGTAAGGATTAATAAAATACCCCTCAGAAAGCCGTAAAACTCACCATTTTGAACCATTTATCTTAAAATTTCGCAATTTATTTATCTCGCACCTACCTGGTGGGTATTCCACACCCCCAAACACCCCGGTATTTGTTGCACCTAACCCCCCCCCCCCCCCCCCAGCCTTAATTCCTGGCAGCGCCCCTGAGGGAGGCGGTCGAGCCCCTAGAAAACTCTGTACAAGTTAGCTTATCTGACGGCGAGGGAGTGCTGGCCTTTGGTCATCTCCGCCGAAGATTTGGTGCAGTCTTCGAAATAGGAGCGGACTCGCTGGAAACGAAGGCAGAAATAATTTGGCAAATCGGTTTGCGTCCATTGATGCCACAACCTGTGATATCTGCGATAATACCACTCAATTATTTTCAAAGGAGTGGAGTGATTCATCTCTCACGATTCATTCACGATTTACATCAATCCAGTTTTTGCACGTCGCCAAGTAGGAACTTGAAGCGCTAAGCTTCAATTATCCTCCAGAGGGCCTATTAACAGTTAGATCGTGATAACAACACAGTTTTATAATAAAATGGTTGATTAAAACCATAGTTAAAACTATGTATGTAATATTGTTAGACATATCTTATAACCAAAGCTGTAACGAAGAGAAATAATCCAGAATCGTTCCACCATCACCATATGAGGGACGACAATTTCTTTAAATGTATCTTTCGGTCACTTTCAGAAGTTGAATACGATTATAAAATGCATACTAACGAACTTAATTTTATAATCACCAAAATCATTATATAATACTCATTTCGAGAGCTCCTGGCATTAGTACCTTTATGAACCCATTTTTTTGCGATAAGATAATTTCTTAGGAATAACATCAATTTGAAAAAAGACAGAAGATAATAAAGATCGCCTTCTTTCCTGATTAGACTTTCAGAACTCCCTCGTCTTGAATTAATACCTAAGACTCGTAATCCAGTGCAAAAATACAGAGGCAAATAACACATGGCAAAGGCCGAATACCGTCGACATAATGTAAGGTAAAATATTTGCAAATTGAAAATGCTGTTTCATCTGTGCCACACACGGATGAATTATAAACTTGGATGCCCCCGTATAAGTAACCAAATATTAAGGCAAAAAAGTAATCAGACGGTACGATATCATTAACACTTTCAATTAAATGGGTTGATATTAAAGGTGTGTTGTACTTACACTTTAATCTCCTCTTCAACTTAAATCTGCAACTACCCATTGAACTAAATTTTCGCGAATGAATATCACCACATTGTTCCCATTCAAACAATGAAAAATCAGTTCACGAATTAAGTTTCGAATGAATAAGTATAACGACAAAAAATGGCGCGACACATAATTTTCATCAAAATCTGATAGTTTGAAAACTGAAAATTTCTACCAATAGTTTAGCACAGATGATCAACTGCTTATTACTTATTAAAACAAGTAAACGGGAAAAATGCTCCGGTCATTAATAGCTGGCTGCAAAAGAAAAAAAATACTGAAACTTTTTTTACTAAACTTCCCCTCTAGTAATACGAAAGTTGGAAACGGGCTTCCTCGTAAAACAAGCCATTTCTTCGCAAAACAAAAACCCTATTTATATGACGATATCAACGTCATACTTCCTTTTAGTCATTTCTCCGAAAGGAAATTTTCCGAGGTTATTCAATTTCAGCACACAGCGAGGAGAGGGGGAGATCTTAAAATCAAGAGCAGGAAAACTCGAGGCGGAAAAGCCCTTGACGTTAATTGACCGATCCAATTTCGCGATTTCGGCAAGAAATACACTCCGTTGAACTTCCCACTCTCCCCACGCTTGTCCCTCCCATCTCGAGAGAGATGTAGGGATGCTGAATGGCGACCGTTTTAATATGAGCAAAAGCCAACGGAATCGGCTTAAAAGCCTCAGTAGGACGGGATCGGCTCCGAAATCTCGCATTTGTATTCCACATTAGGGGGAGTGGGAGGGGACGGTGCTAGGGAAAGGGTTACGGGAGGGGGTTGTGGCCTCCTTGTAATACCTGTTCCTATAGTAGGGGCCGCCGCAGGCCACAGAAGGGATATCCCCAGACATAATCCCGTTCGCAAATGCCAACGCTCATAAAAGGGGTTGGAGGGAAGGGATTAGTTTCAACTCGCAACCGGTCGACCAAAAATAAACGTTTTTACAACGTTTTTTCGACGCTTTACCTCCCTCCGTCCTTTGAGCCGCGGATATATAAGAGAGGCACGCTTCCTGTGAACAGTCGTGAAGACCGTCGCATTGAGAGCAATAATCGATGGTAAAATTATAATTGGATGGATTTCAAAGCTCTCAATGATGGTCCAGATAAATTATCTCGATGGAATTCACACGCGTGCAGTCTCCTCGAAGCGAATAAACAAGGATATGGCGAGCTTTATGACGACCTCGCTCTGCAGTGCGTTTAAGTGAATAATCAATACAATTAGTGAAATAGCTATTGTTAATTGAAGCATTTTAGCTTTTAGTACATTGGATTTCATTAGCCGAACGTAAAATATGGTTCTAGCTATAAAATTATGCAGCCTCCCAGGAATTGAGATATGATGAAATATCTGTTTATCACTCCTCCGCAGTAGCTTTGAGGTCTTGCATTATATGAAATGCTCCGATACACCTCCATGCTTTTATTTCAACTTTACACCTACAACGCACCGAAGATGTTCTCGTAATTATTATGTTTTCAGCAAAAACCGGCTTCGGCGGCGGCGGCGGGGTAAAGTTGTCGCCTGCCAAACCGATGGTCGTGAGTTCGAGTCCCACCAAAGCTGGTTACCACAATCCAGGACATTGATGTTGGTGCACGTTTAATTGTTAAAAGTTAAAAGACCTAGATGTAAGGGTCAAATAGCGCTGTAATCGGTGGTGTGGCAATAACAAAAATGTTATCCCCGGGAATATTCAATACAACAGAACCTTTGCAGAAGATAGTGCATACGCCTTAATACGCATCACGGAAAGGACATGCATGGGGTTGTATTTACAAATTACCTCAATTCTTACTAGTTTCTGTATTCTTTATTATTTTAAATTACATCTGTCATAAGTTTAATACTTGGATCGTCTATTTATGCCCATTAACTACTGGTCTTGCTTCAATGCCCAGGGTCTCCTAACTCAACAGCCAGTTCTGCCAGATATCCACTCTATTCAGAGCCGGATTTTCCAATAGGCTAACTAGGCTTCAGCCTAGCGCCTTAAAATTAAGGGGAGCTTACATTCAAATGCATTGGTCAACATAAATGGGAATCGAAACTTTAAAAAAAGGAGGTGAAAGGGCCTCATAATTGGAATATTTAATAACAATAATAATTTTATTACTCCACACACAAATTACATGACAAAAGCAAAATTGAGTAATTTTAGGTAGCCGCGATGGATAGCCTGCTACCATCCAAAATAATAATACACTATGCTTTACATATAGTGTAGCTCATTTTGTGCTACATTGATAATCTATACTAACAAAGATTAAATGCGTACATGAAAAAAACAACTTAAGTAGTAGTTATAATTCATTTACATCAATATTTTATATCAATATTTGTTCTACACTTTCTCTAGTGAAAACCCAAGAATGTGCATGTAATAGTGGAAGGGCTTTTATCATCTAAATCCGGCCATGATTCTATTACAAACAAAACTTTAAGCACGCAAAGAATCAAATCCCTGTGAATTTTATGCTAGTTTTCCCTGTCTCTTTCTTAGCGTATGGTCCTCAACATTCACATCCGCAGGGATCGCAGCCCTATGATCACTTATTCAAAACAAGCAAACGCTCGTATGGATGCGAAAACGTTTTTCAGGCTTTGCAAAGCCCGATGAACGGGTTTCCATTAATATCATAGGGAAAAACTTAATAGTTTATAACTAGCATAATTGTTGCTACTTAATTCATCCGCCTATTTTTTTGAAGAAAATCATAGCATAAATTCTCCTCTGGAAAACTAAAACACACGATAACGATTTAATGAAAAAGAAAGATTTTCCACAAATTAGTATTTATTTAATCATTTATTATTAATAACGCACGATGCGTTTTGAACGCCAGGTCGTTCTCGAATAGGTCTCCCAGGTCAGTCTCATGCAATGTACTAGAGAATGACCTTACGCATGAGATTTAGCGTGTTTTTGATCAGTTTTTGATCGTAGGGTTGCTATCTCCATGACTGTGTGTGTAAAGGATTGAGGACCATACGTATTCTCAAGCAAGGGTGGACCCAGAAATTTTTCTGGGGGGGCACCAGGGTCTAATGGGCAAACAGTCTTCCCATATTTGAACCTATGAACAACATACAACAATTAATTTACGAAATATTCTATTTATTTCAATATGAAATTAATCGATTGAGACTCCGTAATACACACATGAAACGAACGTAATGAAAATCGTATCCAAAATCTTGACTATTTTCACAAGTCTGATGGCCCTCCCACTTAATCTGCCTATGTTGTACTATATACTATGTAGGTGTTTGTTTTCGGGAATTTCTGCGTAGGTAACATTTTCTTACTCAAGAAAAAGAGTAAGAAAATATTACCTACGCAGCAATCCCCGAAAACAAACACCAACATTGATAAAAGAAGCTGTGAAAATCATCATACGGAACAAAAAATATGTAACATGTAGAATCTGAGTTTTTCCCGGCGTATGCTCTGCAGGAATATTTCTCGGGTTTCCCACCGGGTGTCGTATCGGGTTGTAGTTCCCAACGTTTCCATGACTAAGTCCGTCATCGTCATCAGGGGTTAATGTTGAGCCAAGTTTTTAATAATAAATACCGGAGAAAAAACTTGGCTCAACATTAACCCCTGATGACGATGACGGACTTAGTCATGGAAACGTTGGGAACTACAACCCGATACGACACCCGGTGGGAAACCCGAGAAATATTCCTGTATGTAATATGTACTTGAGATTACCTGACGATCGAAACGTGTCGTACATTATTAAGTAAATTCGTGGAAAATTGCTTTCCCTCTTTTTAATTAATCGGGATGTCATTCCACACCATCATGCCTGCCTCAGTTACTTCTACACTCGATAACGTTCAACTCTTTCCCCTACAGGTGTCCGTCAACCCGGAATTCAAGGTGGCGGAGATGAGCTTCGAGAATAACGCTGCCGTCTGCAACATGTACTACACCGAGTCCTTCATCCACATATTCAACTGTTCCCTCCAGAGGCCTTAAACGACGAGACCGGGACGCGGACAAGTTGGAGGGAGACGGCAAGGCCGAGTGAGAACACGAACATAGCGTGTGACTTTTTCGAACCGGATAACCGGTTATGACAGGAGCTCTTCACTTCACCAGGGAAGAGGCACAATATGTGATAGAAGAAGAGGATACGTGCGACGCTCGCGTGAACATTGAAAATACAGGGTTAACGATCTGGGGCCTTGAGCAGTACAGATTCGGAATTTACGCAGGAAAAAGAAAGAGATGTAATTTTGAAATTTGAAAGAATTGCATGAAAAGTATCGATATTTTTCGATGTTGACACAAAATACTCGCGAGGACTTTTGGTTACATCGAGTTCTTACTGAATGCGGCCCCAAAGCTAAAACGGTGGATCTCAATGCACGAATAGATGCAAGTTTCGGAAAGTGATTTTATTTTTTTCTGGATATCCTCATTAATGAGCCTTTTGAAAGCCATGGATAACGCTTGCGATCTCGGAATATTTCCACACCGATACAGGCAGCTGCCAGGGCCGTTATAAATGCTGCTGGACTTAGGTGAAACATATTAATCAAAACTCTGGAATAAGCTACTGGTCAGGTTGAGATTTCTCCCGTTCAGTCACTCACGTAAAGCAGTGCAGGCGCTCACGCGGTGTACCAATTTATACGGTAGGAACCTTATTGCACACAAAAACGTTCACGAGAGTTAAAAAAAATATTTTATTGTGTAAAATGGCGTACGATATTTTCTATTCGACGCATAAAAACGTGAATGAAATGCAACGGTCCCTTTTAAGTTCGAATTCGTTGAGTAACCCAACCACTTGAGAAAATGTTGGAGAAAGATTTCTGAGAAAACAAAAAAAATATTAGCCCAAATCATAATTTGATAGAACTAACCATTGAGGCAGAATCAGTATTTATTGGAATTGAGCTAAAAGTACCTTCTTATTAACTGCAAATTCATTGAACTAAAAAAAGTATGCTGTCGCATTTTTCCGTCTTTATCAGACACATACTTCGATTTTTCACATCTGACAAATGGTGACTATGAGCCTATTCTTAGTATAATAGTAAGACGAGAAAGAAAATTTTCTGCCTTAATCGTGAGATTATCACACTGAAATGAGGAAAACACGTAGCTTTCTCGTACATGGCAACTTGTTACACCAACGAATTTAGGTCAAAGCTCGACTATATGGGCTACTGCGGTTGCCATGGAGCGTTCAATAGGCACATTAACACACTCACTCAATAGAAGTAGTCTCGAGAAGTGGATATATCTTCCATTGGTACAATAAATACTCTTACCAATACCGGGAAAATTCTCCATTGATTCTTGGAATAGCTAAAATCCGTTCCTGGCGAAAACTAATCTCCATTTACGACTCTCTTTCAAGTGCCGAGTATCTGTTCAGTTCTCTTGAGAAAAGAATCGAGCTTCCATTCATTCTCTTCTAAGAAGCCCTTCTCCAGCTTCTCTCAAGGGACAACAACACTCAGAGAGCTCGAACTTAAAAGGTCTGGAGGCAAAACTTAAAGAAATCTTTCGAATCCAATCGGTTTAATGCAGAGAAACATTTCATTTTTGCACCAGTAAAGATCCTCATCTCACAACTTCACTCAACCGACCAACTGATTACGTCTTTGAACTTGCAGGCTAATAGTATTAAACCGGGACAAAGCAAAGAAAACATAATTGTGATTGAGAATGAAATATTATATTATTAGCTTTGGCAAGAATTAGCATTATCTTCCTCCTCTGCAAGTTTACGCAACTGACACCCCATAGGGTTACTTCGAAAAGGTAGCATTCCAATAGGCGGCAACTTTCACAATATTTATTTTTAATTACGAGTGATTGGATGAAATTAGAATATTTCTTGTCAAAATATTCTAATTTTCTATTAAATTATTTTCCAATAAATTATCCAATAAAAAAATAAATTCCAATACGGGAGTTTTATTAAGGATATGAATAAATTTATAAATATTTAAACAAGGGGTAGAGAAAACCACGACGCTGGGTTTAGCACAGAGAAAACAAATTTACTAACGAGCCTCACTAGGAGAGAGTGCCTACTGCTTTTATTCAGCTTGGCCAAGAAATTGTTCACCAAGTTTAGTGCCGCTAATATAACCTCATCTTGACGATGGACACCCGACAATTAAAATGACTTCTTTCAAAATTTTGATATTTTTTTCCACGATTTTTTTTTTTTTTTTTTTGCTTCTCCACTTTATTTAATTCGATCCCATATTTCATTCGCCAACGAACATGTTTCGAAAAAAAATCCATGGCAACGTGAGGGAAGGTTTTCCCGGTTCATCAGCTATTCGTGCTTTGAGAAATGACACCGATCTTGGGTGATCCACCAAGTGGACATCCGAAGGATGTTTTAAAAATGTGTTCGCAGTGACTGCGGAAGCTGCCTCCTTCAAATCCCCATATCCTAGGCGTCGTGAACTCCGCTATTTGAAGCAGTTCGACGCTCACAGAGTGCCTCCTGAAGTGAAAATGTGTGAAGGGCGAATGTACTTGGATAAAAAATGCTTCTTCAAATGACAAATGAAGAATGAGTGTGCGTTTTAGACGGTGAAGTGCATGAAGTACGTGCTCAGTCCAGCTGCGTCTCAAATCTCCGAACTAAAAACAATGTTTTGCTGCAAGGAGGAGAAGTACTTCTTTTTCTCGGAGACACGGTTGCAAGAACAGATCGTTCATACGTGTGTAACCGTATCCAATCCATATACGAGTCTTTCCTTGCCAATCGCGACCCAGCCGCAATGAGTTGCTTTGATTTTCCAAGTTGTGAACTTTTTCTGGCAGGAAAGAAAACGCTCATTTGTCGTGCTTTCCGCAAACTTCGGTGAATGCGTGAAATAAAAATATACATTATCGAGATGAATGTCACCAATTCGTGGGATTTTGCGAATTACTATATAGTCCCGCGAAGCAAAGCGTATCTGCTGTTCATCGGGGTCAGTAGCCATCCGAACTGCTGTCAGAGATGCCCCACGTTTTTAATGCGTCCATTAACTGTTTGAGAAAGATTCTCAGCCATCGCGCCGACTACGTTACGTCTGTGACTTTTTATCTTCACTGCCTAGCGTGCTAACAAAATATTTTGATCGAGAGTTACGCTTTTGTGAGAGGTTTCTCATTTCAAAAGGAACGGAATGAAATTGAGATTTTCACATTGATGCACATGCGTTTCTTCGGTCAATTTTCAGAGCTAATCAAATCCAACTGAAAAGAATTTTCCGAATCAATGTTGTGCATTAAAAATTCCAAATGGTTATGCTAAGTTGAAGGGTGAAAAGTTAGCAATATATATTACGAAGATATTCATGGCGCATGGAGTATTTTTCTTTTTAAGGAGTAAAATTCGATGAAACATTGAATTAATTGACGTTTTTTCGATTTTTTAGCTTTCATACAGCAAAATTGCGAATACTTTCCAATTTTGTACTCGTGTAATTGCCAAACCACCATGTACAGGTGACCTACCTTTTATAACCTCGGCTCCATGCACGTTGCAATATAGGAGTGGGAGTAACCATGATCATACCTGCCAAAGAGGGCACAGCCAAACGAAGGGGCCTCGATCACCGCGCTATATTCAGCTAATGCGATATTTCACTGCATTAAGCTATTCTCTAACTCATCACTCTCAGCGGTCGACGAAATTTGCTTCACGCAAGGATCTGGGGCATTCGGAAAATGATGAAAATATCAAATATTAATTACCCTGATTCCAAAATATCCCAACCTTTCCTCAGAGAAGAAACGATGTGCACCTAAGCAGACGGAAGCGCTTATAGTAGGGCCTGGTACGCGAAGCGGAGTTCTGATATCACCAAAAGCGAATTTTGTGTAACGAAAATAATGACTGGCATTATGGTCCATAAAAGTATTTGATGAGAAGATTTATACTAATGATCGATGCCACGATATCAGGAAAATTTAATTTTAAACCAACCTCTCTTTGAGCCTTACGTAGAATATTATTCGCATAGTTCTCGCTTTTAAGAAGATTCAATCTCTTCATAAAAGTAGTATTGGAGATTTAAGCTCCGAGTGCCGTATTGCGAAGCACTTATGGCACAAATTCTCTAGAATTCGCAATGAAAAAACTGCAGAAATAACTGGGCAAGTTAATACCTAATAAAGAATATCCTGGCTTCATTTGCAATAAGTAGCTCTTCACCCAACCTAAAACCACCTCGCGTAGGTAAAACATAAACGGTCACCAGCTAATCGAAGATCACAAAAACTCAATTAAAAACCTAGTTTTTTTAAGCACCTGAAATGCTAACGGTGAAGATTCACAGTTGGATAGAGATACCACTTAGCACGAGAGAAGGGTGTCCGTCGTACATTTTGTGCTTTTTTATCGCGAGGTCAGTAATGTATAATTCAAAGCAAATCCATATCATCATCGGATCGAAAGTTGACACTGCCATATTTGTATGATAAAAACGATCTTTCAAAAAGTGAATTTGCGAGAAATACTGACTTTTAAATTGCATACGATTTTGAGATGAAAATCTGGTCTCCCATCTCGTGAGTGTCAAACACGTTAAATTGACAGTCATTAATTCATAGCTATTAGTTTCCAAGAATGATGATTTTTTTATGATGGCCAACGTCAGCTACCACTGCCGTCACCAGTTCTGTGATATCATTTTGAGGTGTAGGTAGAACAATTTCAATAACATTATCCGTATCAATGAGAATATAACGCCTTATCGGCTGAAACAGCAACGCAAGTTATTTTCCTTCGGAATTTAGCCAATTTATCAAATAAAATCTTCTAATTTTATTTAAATGTTAAAGTTAGTCTAAGGATTAAGGTATTACTCTAAGATAAAAAAGGACAACGCGTCCCTCGGCAAGAAAGCAATAGTTATCCTAATGAAAAAACGTTTTAAATTACTTGATTAACACTCGAAAAAGATATTGCATGTTCTAGTTGGCATAATCTATTTTTTAAGATAACTTTTCTAACTAGATTTAATCAGTGTCCCTGACTATTCGTCTCGGATACACCAAGTATTTTAACATTGGTATTTCTTAGCCTGGTAGGTTAGTTACGAGAGGGAAGTGCGGGAATCGTTACTTAATATACCATGAATTCCTTCGAAAATGAAGAACTATAAGGAGTGTTAAATCTCAATCAAATCGTCTTCCGCAGCAACAAGTGAGCCTTGAAGAATGGCTGTGATAAACAGCGACTAAGAAGAATCCTCTCGGAGGAAAATTGTCCATTAAAGAGAAAGATATTTGATTGTTTGATGTGTTGAAAGATATGTATGTTTGAAAAAATGTCTCTGCATATGGAGAGTGAATGAAATGTGTGATATTTTAAATGGTAACAGAATTTTCCCGCTGATTCTAACAATTGTAAATACAGGCATGTAACAATTTTTTGCAATAAGACTGTAACAAATGATTCGTATATTGTTTTTTTATTTATCTAATTTTAACAAGACAAGCATTTTTTTTGCAAATATCGGAGACCTCACTCTTTTTCCTTGAAAATAATATAATCTCTCTCAAATTTTGAACTTAAAAAGGAAGATCACTCTTTGATAATTATGAAGCAGTCAGTTGTGAATGCCGAAAAACATACAATGCTCTTTGATATTCGTTTATAGAGAATAATAATTAATCCTTCGCACACTAAAATGGTGTCTCCCAATCATATTATGGTAAGAAAAAGTATCATAAATTATGATAGCCAATTGAAATGGCTTGGATTACAATAGGGTGCTTTCCTATTCCTTTTTTATTGCCTAAATCGAAAGATTATTACTCCAGTAGTACGTATTTCACGCTTTTAGATTTTTAAATGACGATATCTTTTTTCACGATGAAATGAAAAGTGAAAATTTTCAATCGCGCGAAAACGCGACGGTTAAGTCTGAATGCTGGGAAAAGCCCGTGTGACATCATTCTGGTTCCGGCTGCCCCCGTGTGAGGCAACCTTGGTGCGAGGATATGAGCGCCGCTGCGATGCAGGCTGCTAGCAGATAGCAGAATACCCTGCTAGAAGGTAGCGCTTGGCTTAAATAAGGATTATTAATAACCGATCAAAAGAATTTCCGACCATAGGTAATTTTAATTAGTGATTAATTCTTAAGAGATGTTTCCCTTAGCTCTGTGCCACATGCATGCATTGGTAATCTCAGACGATGTAAAAATCCTGACTACTCGTATAGCATCAATGTCCCTGTGACGTCACGTGGAGTGGCATCGCATGGGCGCATATCTAGCCTTTTCAAATGAGGATAAAATTGACCATTAACATTCGTCTAAACTGGGATTACTAGAACCAAAGAATTTGTATATTATGAATACACTAATGGTGGGTAACGAATCGCAATCAATGCCTTTCGTTTTCTTTGATGAAGGAAACTACCCCGTTTTCAGATCTGATGATTGCTACGGATGCCGAGAAATCATTGAAAATAGGCCCAGGTAAGTAATCATTAAGGTTTTAAAGAGTAAGTTCGCTAAGGAATGGCGAACACGTGTTTCAATCAGCGCGGAGGAGGTCGCTTTGGTCTGAGAAGGGATTCCCTTGGCGCAGAGCCACGTCTCCTCGTGCGAACCCAGCTCGTTAGATTTGCCATTTCGGCAAACACTCTCCTCGGCCCGAGCTATTTTGAAATTTCTAATCCTCAGCAGAAAAAAATGAAATAGTCCCGTCTTTCATCCGCGACGTATTTTTGGGACCGGCACGGCGCGTCGAAGGTTTCTTCCAAACAGTTCCGGACATGGCGTGGGATGGAGAGGAATGATGGCACGGTGAGGGTAATGGGATGGAGATTGGAAAGGTATAGTGGTTATGAGAGTTGCCTTTGGGCCCAATAATTAACCTAGGGGGCTTCACAGGGCTGAAAACAGACTCCTCTATCGATGATAAACATAATCACTGGTCAACAATCCTAAGATTATTATTAAAATAAGACATTGCAATATTTCCACTGAGTTTTCTCTAAACTCAGTGGAAATATTGCAGTGTCTTATTTTAATAATATTAATAACTTCCACCATATCGTGCCCAACATCATGCAAAAAAATCCTAAGATTATTTTGACGCAGATATCTACTCAATTCTCCTATCAATTACGGCCATATGGAGGTGCCACATAATCGTGGAAATTCGATGGCTTGAATGTGCCGGAGAGTTGGTGTCCAAAGGCCGCTATACACGGTGAATGATCATGCTGAATGATCACGGGATCCATGCGAGCAAAAAGAGAACATGTTCTAATTTTCATTGAGTGATCATTCACATGACGGTTTATTCACGATTTTTTACTCTATACAGTATACACGGCGAATGATTTCTTTCGCATGACCATTCAGCATGATCATTCGCATGATCATTCACCGTGTATAGCGGCCTTAATTTTTTGGTGCTGTTGGTAAACTTTAAGGAACAACCCCGAGGTATGAAATATGGTAAAAATCTAAAATATTATTCGTGTAAGACTTCATTCAAATACACAATTTTGGGGAAAACAGATTTTAGTTACTTTATGGTTTTCCCAGGGGTGTGCATGTATTCGAAAATTAAGAAAAAACTCGACTCTATTACACTTTTTCAGCACTACATTCGATCCAATACAGGCACTAGTCGATGAAGACACGGCGCGGAACTAGATGTTAGGATATTTTAATGTCAGTGTACACACATGCCCGAGAATCTTGAGTGGGTATGTACCTATTCAGGCACTTGTGTTTACACGGTTCGCTTCAAACAGGCCGGAAAATACGATATAAAATTCGGGGTTGCAAATATTTGTAGGATTCTGCTTTATTTTCACAATCTCGAAGCTGTGTAGAATGGCGTGGTATAAGCAAGTCACTCATCGGAACGGCATCATCTGCTTTCACTCCACGTTCATGTAAACAATGGTTGCAAACAGTCTCCTCTGTATTGTTATGTGACTATGATAAAAATCATCACCGGTTCAAAATCCAATGACTGATTTGACGCAGCTCTCCACTCAATTCTCCTATCAACTAAGGCCATGAAGTGGTGTCACACATTCGTAGAAATTCGATGGCTTAAAGGTGCGGGACAGTTTCTTAAAAAAATAATGTAACTACTATCTATAATAAAAATCTTTAAGGATGTTTAAAAAAATATAAGAATGAAAGGAAGAGCAAATGCAGAAAAATAAACATTACATTTGATTCAAATAATTTTTTCACAAGGAAATTGTGAAAACTGCAGAAAGAGGCTAAAGTTGGTGATTTTCAGAAACAAACGAAGGAAATCAAAAGATTTGTCCATTTTTCACTCAGAACTATTGATAACGTTCAAGTACAGGAACAATAAAATCATTGAGTTATGCACATATTATTTGAGAATGATCACGCGAGTTTCAACTTCCTAGCTGAAAAAAAAACTGTATTTGGTTTTAGCCAACTCTTATCCAACTTCTGCCCTAGCCCATTGTGCGACTCCGTGAATGGTAGGAAAATTCAATCATACTCGGCGCAGCTACAGCGGATGATGTTAGACTATGATCCTTTTCAAATACCTTTGCGACTGGCCCATTCGTGCAAGATCGGAATGTTTCGAGCGGCATCGCGGCTGGAGGTGGGACCTGCGACCCTAGGGATATGGAATGGGGAGAAAGAGAGAGAGAGAGACACGGGCGTTGCCATGTTTTCTCAAAAGACTTTGTTAGTGAACGGAAGAGAAAGACTGTTAAAAACCCTCATCCCACTTGGCAACACAGCTAACTTATTCACGAAGCGTACGCTACGGAGGTCTGAAAGCGAATGTATTTTTCCGGAGGCTCCGACTATCGCATTTTGGTTGGTTTTCAGGAATTCACGTGCCCTCCGTCCTCACCCTCCAAAAAACTTGGGCCTGACTTTCAATCGCAAAGATATTTGAAATAAACTCAAGCTGTTATTCTAAACATGCCACCTAATTAATTACGAATAATGTTCCCCTTATTCTCACTGTTAGATTTATCGTTCATGTCAACCTGTTAAACCTAAAAGGATACTTATTTTTGGAAATAAAGGGCATATTCCCGAAATGCAAATACAATATTTCTTGTTCTCTGTTTTTTTGATTGCCTTTGGTTAATAAAATATGGCGGTAGAACATTTTTACGCATCATATCGACATTATATGGCCACTAAATGGTCTACGAAACCGCCACAGCAAACTTTAGAAGTCTGGAACTTCGTTGAAATTGGGCAATCTTAGGGGAATGGAAACTTCGATATTATTGGCACATACGCATCGACGTGAACGGGAGGAGTCAGGAGGTATGTTGGGCAACAGAGATGAAGAGGGCAGAGTGGGGTCGTTAGTGGCAAGTAGAGGGCTGTGTGATTTGGTCATAGGCAAATCATCCTTGAGCGATGAAGCTACACCGCGGCCTTCAAACCAACGCAGCACGTGTTGGAGTGCGGAAAAAAAAGTATCGTTAAGAGAGCGCAACACTCCTGCTTGACCAGGCGCATATTTTCTTTATTCGTGACGAATTGCTTGTTTACAACCGAAGATACGATCTCGCCATTCTCAAGGTATATAGACAGGGGCGGTTTAGGATTGTTGGGCACCCTCATGAAGGGGTCTTTCTTACAGGGAGATGCGGGGGTCCTGCCCCGGAAAATTTTAGGAAATTTCATGCCCGGAAATGGATTTTGACGCTATTCTGCCCCTCAGAAACTAGATAAAATTCGTAACATTACATTAACAAGGCATTCGTAAGAAAAAATACTATGAAAAGTGAGGATTTAACACCTTATAAAATGTAATAATGTATTATGGTCCCACTATCTATATTTAGTGAACTTGCTCCTTAAAACTGCACTGAAATCTAACTGAAACCTCTAGAATAACCTTTTCAAAAAAACCTTTCAAAAAAGCAATAGGTTCACTTCTATCATCTGACACCTCTTTTTTATTTTTTTACATAACTATTTAACTCCGAGCGTGTTGTAAATAAAGCAACAAATGAAAACGTGGAATTTTATAATAGCAAAAAAAAACTGGTCCAATTAATCTGAGTCTTATTTTATTGCACATTTCATATACGCTTAATTATAGACGGGAGCGTTCTGGGGACCCCATCAGCCCGGGCCCCCCGCGATTTCCGACCACCTAAACTGGCCAGACCGCCCCTGTATACAGAGGAAAACACTACCGACTCTTAGTTTTCGAAAGATCGGCATCAATGGAGGCTTTTACTCGATGGACAGTCCGAGTTGAACTACAAAAGATGTAATTAATTACCTGTGTATCACATTCTGAAATGTTAAAATGGAGAGAATGTCGAGGAAAACGATAAAAATTTGATATTCAAGTAAATATTGAAAAGAATCTACTCTAAATACTCAAAAAATTTCAATAATTTACAGAACCTGCACAAACCATCACCTCCATTCACTGACCACCTCCATATTCAGCCACTATTCCATAGAACGGACGTGCTGGACATTGTGAGTGAGGAGAGGCAGCTTATAGATGAGATACGAAGGAAACAGAAGGTATGGATGGAGGGAGTACTAAGCTGGGAGGGGATGTTAAAAACGGTGTTAGGGGGTAGAATGTTAGGTAAACGCGGGAGAGGAAATGAGAGAATAGGATTTTTAGATAGATTGAAAGGGAGTAGGCCTTACAGTGAATTGAAGAAGGCAGTACTGGAAGGAAAGGGAGGCTCCCAGATTACTTCTTTAGTACTCCATGGAAACCTACATTAATCGGTAGAATACTATAATAAATAAAGGAGTATTCCATAAGAATTACTCTCTTCCAATTTGGAAATGCACGCCCACGAGGCTATTAAAGAGCTTCCTAAATAGCTCGAATTTAAAAATAAGCACTGCTACTCGGTGAAAAGTATTATATCGTTCATACGCATGGTATTGGCATTTACATATGAAATTTCAAACTCTATATAGATTATGATGCCAGTTTAAGCTGAAAAAATGTATTCATCATCATATTGCAACTACCCGAAGATTGATTTGACATAGTCCAGCACTCCTTTCTCTAATCTACTAACCTTTTTCATAGCAAAAGCATTTTTTCTCTTTTACATTCTTAATAAGCTATGCTGTGTATTTACTATGGCCGTTCTTTGCCTTGCTTCCAGTCCACTTGGAAAATTAATTAATAGCCCATTGTTCTTCTTTTCTTGCTCGTTTTATTTCTTCCTGAAAACAAAACCTAATATACCTCAATTAAGTGGCTGCTCCTCAAGTGGCCACTTTTCATCAACCCGTTCGGTGGTAGTTAAATGCAGGCTGCGCATTAATTTTTAACGAGTAATTCGGCAAAAACAGACAGTTCGAACGGGGGACGGTAGGTGGGTAAAGGCAGGGCGGCAATGCCGAATAAAATATTAAGTCTTTAGAAAAGTGGGGAAAACACTCGTTAACCAACGAATTTTTATTGATTATGGCGAGGTATTGGCATTTATAAATGAAATTTAAAATCTCTAACTCTAGATAGATTATGACCAGTCCATATGATACCAATAAAAAGTTATTTCAATTACTACACCGATTGCATAAAAATTATGAGCTTAAATGTCCAAGAGAAATTAGTCAGACAACTGGGATCAGAACAGATGCTCTCTGGAATTAAATGATCCACGAAATTAAATGGAAGACCTATCAAGGAATACCATGAGGCAAGTACATAAGCAAGCAAGTTTTGGGGGATAACCCCTCCCCCCCCCCCCCCCAGAGATCAGAGAAATTTTTAAGTTTAATCCATTTTACTTAATTGGATAGATATTACTGAAAGAATAGTTTAAGGATTAATAAAATATCCCTCAGAAAGCCGTAAAACACACCATTTTGAACCATTTATCTTAAAATTCCGCAATTTATTAATCTCGCACCTACCACTTATCCTGCTTGGTAATCCATACCCCCACACTCCCCGGTATTAATATTTGCACCTGAACCCCCCCCCCCCCCCCCCACACAGCCTTAATTCCTAGCTGCGCCCCTACACACGAATACGTATCCATACATGCATATGCGAGAGTGCGCGGGGAAGAGAGGAAAAAGGGGGATGGTGGATTGAAACGAATGTTAGGCACCCTTTCCATTACTCCCGCGCGCGTGTATGTGTGTAGCGGTGCGAAAAAGGACCTTGTCCGCTTATTTGAGACTTCCCGGACTGACTGACTGACTCTTCGATAAGACAGAATCCCTTCCCGTAGGTCAACGCGCTCTCGGTGACGTAATCGCCTCCCGCCACAGATTCGCTTGTGCCCCATATCCGCATCTGTCGGTTATATTTGCCCTCTGCTCACCCTCCCCGTCACTCTCTCTCTGCATTCACTCATCTGGTCGCCCCCACCCGCCAATATCTCCCCTCATCTAACAACAGCCGCTCGTTGATACGCGAAAGCGATGCCGGGCCACGGACCCAACCGCCTGGCCGACCCACTCCCACCCAAAACCTCAGCGGGGACCCAAGTTCAACCGATAGACCCATGTGGGATCGCAGGCTACGAGGACCAGGAGATTGACTGAGGAAAATTCCATGAGTTTTTACTCGTAATTCGACGGTTTTACATCGACGTAATGCCTGGAGAGCCACCTAAAAGGTGTTTGGCAGGGGGTGATGCGTCAGCGAGGCGCCAGATACGAACTAGAGGGTGATAAAAGATATAATAATTAAGATAACACGTATATATATACGTATACATATACAAATACCCACGTAAGAGCCACCTTTAAGATATATGGCATGGGGTGATGCATCAGCAACACAAGGACTTAAAAATTATCAACATGCATAATGTTAATGACTCGTACGTATCAGCGCAGGTGGTGAGAATTCCCACCAAAAATGCATCAGTCCACGAAATACAAGACACACACACCAACATGGAAAGTAACCTTCTTTGTTAACGGTTTGTATATGAAATAATGTTATCCATGCCAGGGTTATTATCAAAAGGATTGCCGTGAAGAATTAAATTATTATTTTCAAGCAGTGATGTGGTATAAGATTTACAAGCCATCCAATTATATCACCCAGACATATTGCGATCTTAGCAGTTCCCAATATTTTCACTTTTATAATGAATTTCACCAGGTGGTAGCACACGATAGAAGGATTTTAAAAATGATTCATCAAACAGACTTTGAGGAAGATGGTGGATATTAAGGTGACTCGTATTTTAAAGACATTGGTATACTTGATAAATTGTATCAGTAAATAATAATCATTGATAATTATTTTAATAATAGATACAAAAGGGAGAGAAATAATGATAGTAATATCAATTTGAGAGCTTTAGGAAATTATGAGATTCCGCGATGTTATACGCATAAGGGTTGCAGGCAATTAAAAGTTGTTGTACCTAAACTGATTAGTAATCTAAAGAGTGAATTTAAAGATTTTAAAACGTTGAGTGAAGTTAAAAGAAAAATTAAGACATGATTATTGACAGGTTGTTTACGATGAAGTGTAAAAGTATTTTATAGAATGGTAAGCTTATTTGTTATTAAGAATGTTTATTAACATGTTTCATTTGTTTCTTGACGTGATGCAGAACATAATACTTTATATGGCACCTTCTAATTAAATTGTAAATTTTGTAATTTGACAAGACACAAATTGCTTAATGCTTAATGTGGCACATGCTGACAAGCCTATTTCGGCTTGGCGGGACCAGAACGTACACGATTTCAATTGAAAATTTAAAACCACTGTATAAAACAAGATTTCTCGTATACATATGTAGTAAATAAATAAATTATTTTAATTTATACTATCAAATACAATACCATATCAACCTCACACCAGGTCGCTGTTACGCAAAATAAATAAATGCTGAGCCATAGACCTGGCCTCCCATGTAGCCCGTCCATCGCAACGGATGAACTCAGCAAAACCTCAGCGGGGCGGAAGTTCAACCGATTCACCTATGCAAAATCGTCGATTCAAGAATAAATCACAGTTCATCACAAATTTTGAATTGAATGGAATATAGGTCGAACGACAATATACAACGTGTTTTACGATTAAATTGTAAGAGGTAAACTGTGGTCAAGGTCTTGCTTTCTAGCCTACGCAGTACATATTTTTCAATATAAACAAGCCCAGTGATTTCACCTTATTGCCGGCATCGGTGGGGTAAAGTCCTCGCCTGCCAAACCGTAGGTCGCGGGTTCGAATCCCGCCAGGGTAGGTGGTCGCTATCCAGGGCATGGATGATTGTGCCGAGCTTTATTAATTCCTATGATTGTAAAAGACCTCTATATTCTGTTAACGGGGAAGCAAAAATAAATAAATTTCTTTCCTTCCATCGTTTGTCGGGAGTTCTTAGATTTCTCCCAAGTCTTATTTTTTCCTATTACCAAATGCATATCATGCATTCTCCAGTGATATTAGTCACACATGTTTCCGAAATGCAAAAGTCACGATTTACAGGACGCAAATATTCGATGAAATTTACTGACAAGTTACGTATACTCGCACTTACCTCCAAATCCTCTATTATACAGCACTACAAGCTGGATGATAAAAAAGTGATATTGGGACATGAAATAGTAAATATCGAAATGGAGAGCGGTGCAAATGAACCCTTGGCTTGAGTTTTAAAACACCATGGGCTCTCTAAAATAAATTCTATTGAGTAAATCGAATTCACCCGCTATCTAGACCTACAATATTGCGATCTAAACAAAAATACGTTTAAATGAACATAGGCTATCATTTCCTAATCCTCATCAAAAATATATGTTCATTCAATCAGGGGCGTAGCCAGGAATTAAGGCTGGGGGAGGATTAGGTGCAACTAATACCGGGGTGTGTGGGGGTATGGAATGACCATCAGGATAAGCGGTAGGTGCGAGATTAGTAAATTGCGGAATTATACTATAAATGGTTCAAAATTGTGAGTTTTATGGCTTTCTGAGGGATATTTTATTAATCCTTAGGCTATTCTATTAGTAATATCAATATAATTAAGTAAAATGGATGAAACTTAAAAATTTCTCTGAGCTCTGGGGGGGGGTGGGTTTATCCCCCCAAACACCCCCCCTCGCTGCGCCACTGCATTCAATAACCAATCGCTTTGGAAGTCCTACCAAAATTATAGCTAATTATGAAATTTGTCATAAGATAAATGAGTTCAAAGAATTCAAGCATGGTATAAGTCTCAATTACAGCTATATCACAAAATGGGTGGCAGAATTGCACATAACTTTAGCGACCAATTAGACGAAAGGTACATCGTGTATTTGGATATTTTCATGGCTACTGAGCCACCCTGGAATATCTACCCAATTTTTCCTCAAACTTTTAATAAACAACAGAAGCTCTTGATTAATTGAAATAGTCTTATGAGCAACAGACCCCTTCACCCGACCTTCTCTCACTACAAAATGTCCATCAATAGCATTGAAACCAACTGTTGAATCTTAGGCTCCAGTTCAACTGTGTTTGGCGAGGTATAGTGGAACAGTATGCTGAATAAAATGATGAAATTTATTGTACTCTTCACTGGTTTATTGATAATAACAACACGTTTCGGCGCTCAGTGTCATCATCAGGAGAAATAGAAATAACTAGTGAAAATCAAATAGAAAAGAGGATATTCAAATCGGCCCCATTATGTGCGCCCATCGCGCATTTAAATGGGTTTACAGAAGTCGCCACTCGCGTCGCTGACGGACAAATTGATCCGAGTTTCACGGAGAAATAAGGTGTAATCAAGAATTTTTTAACCAAAATTAACATTCATGACTATGTAATATATCAAATTCATAACTCTTCAATGCTATTCCTCGCATTTTCAAATACCAAACTGCAAAATATTGGAAAAAGTGGATCATATTGCAGTCATTACTGCACTGCGGACATTTTTGAAAGCCGATTAAAATGCGACCGAAGTGGCAATAGAAATCAGCCTTACATTGGATGGAATTGGGCTTCCTCTATGAAGTCCCCTTGAGCTGACATAAAACGGTAGAGTGCTGTGATTTTTAAGGCGCCTACTACTTCCTCATAAGGCCCGTTCTGTGTTCAGGCATAGGGTTCAAAGCCTGTTTTTATAGCAGAATCGTCTTTGAGAAAGCAACATAGTGGAAACAGAAACAACGTTCTGCGGAATGGAACTGGACCTCCTCTATGAATCCCCCTTTGGTCCCACAGGTCGCCATCCACCTCCATAAACCCAAAAAACGCCCTCTGAGCTGACCGCCCAAAAAGGCAGCGAGGCATTTTCACAATTGCGCGCCCACTTCAGAGAACGGAGCCACTTCAGACTGATTAACCCGTGCAGAGCAATACGCCACCACTCGGGTCGTTTAGAATTTTGAGCGTCCAATCACTGAGATTGCAAGCAAGCCCCTCGGCTTCCTCTACCTCCTAGGTGGCAGCACCAGCAGCAGCTTCCCTTTCCACGGGATGCAAATTTAATGCGCCCAATGTCAGACACGCCACCCAATGGGGAAGCGGGGCGGCTCATGTCACGTCCCCAAATTTTCCCACACGCCCGCAACGAAGGCTCTTGACAGGCAGGCACCCTTCCCCCCAACCTCGGCAGCGGGCAGCGGCGGATGTCCTCAGACCCCGTGGGGGTCTAAGTGGGGAAAGAGTGAAATTGGACGGGCCAGGGGCTGGAGGGGGGGAGTGGAAGGGGTCTCTGATAAAATGCCGAGTAGGTTGCCATGGGCTGGGCCCAACACCGCGGAATTTGATGCACAATTCTGCAATACCTAATGCTGTATATAGGACTGTACCTAATGCAAATGTTGGATTCTTTGAATTAATTTGCCTATGCCAACTTGCATATATTGCGTTGAATATGACTGATGTATAGTTTCAATATCACATTTTTAAATTAAAGTGACTTAATTAACGTAAAGACTTAAGATATATGCAGCACTTTCGTATCAATAGGTTCCTAATATTTATTGGTCAGTAGTATCCAAGAATAGGTAAAGATTATTAGCACACTTCGATTAAATTTGACACGTATTATTTACTGACTTATATTGATGAGAAATTAAGAAGAAAGATAAAATTCGAGGAATCAAGCGAGATGGAGTGGAATTGATTCATAATGAAAGATGATTTGCAATTTTCCACAAAAATAAATTTCATCCGACCCGAGTTCCGATGTTACAACATCATTTTCAAGGTACAAATGGTGGTAAGTGCAGTTAATTTATACATATTTAGGAGGCGGGAGTGGGAGAACTGAGGGGAGAGAGAGGAGAGGACATTTCTCCTGAAAATGAAAATATAAATGAACTGCACTTACCACCATTTGTACCTTGAAAATGATGTAGTAACATCGAAACTCGGGTCGGATTAAATTTATTTTTGTGGAAAATTGCAAATCATCTTTCATTAAGAAGAAAGAAGTCTGGAGCGGATTAATACCAAAACCACGAATACTGCATAAGAGGATTCTCAAGTCAGCCGCTAGAATTTGTATCGCTCCGCGCGCAGTAAAATAGGAATTTTAAACCGCCACTCGTGGTGCTACCAATCATCTATATATACTTTTCACGAGCAAATACTCAACAGTAATACGTAACTGAGACAATACATTACGTATAAACTACACATTTAACGCATGCATTACAATTTTCAACTTTGAAAAAGACCACTTCCACCACGGTAAATGGCGAAAGTCACACTGAAGGAGATACACAAGGGGGGTGCAGAAAAGAGCACAATTCTATCCCATATAAGGCTCATTTCTGTTTCCACACATCGGTTTTCAAAAATGTCCACGGCGCGGTGATGAGTGCAATGATATCCACTACATTTCCAGTATTTTGCATTCTAATACTTTTAATTGCGAGGAATAGCATTATAAAGTTAGGAATTTGATAGATCACGTCATCATGTATATGAATTACGGTTAACACCCCTAATAATATCGTGTATCCCCGTGAAACTCGGATCAATTTGTCCGTCAGCTGCACGAGTGGCGACTTTAGTAAACCAATTTAAATGCGCGGAGGGTGACAAAACATTTATAGGCCGACATGGGGATCCTCTTCTGTAAAACTCGAGACTAAAACCACGAATATTACATTAGAGTATTCTGAAGTCGGCTCCGCGCGAATTAAAATCAGATTTCAAAATCGCCACTCGCGGCGCTACCAGTCATCTATATCCAACTTTCCACGACGAAATACACCGTACTAAATCGTAAATGAGCCAAAAATTCGTTATAACCACACATTTAACGCATGTGATACGATTCTCAACTAACAAAGACCAGTTCCGCTACGGTTAATGGCGAAAGTCACACTGAACGAGACACAGCTGCCTTGTGGCGCCATTGAATAAAATGCGCGCGAAACGGCAACAGATATAACGCTGAGCCGCCATGTTTTTGCACCTCATTTAATGGGCTTAGACCATATGAGCTATTATACTATACTACATATATACTAGTACATAAAAGCTAAGTACCTTATATTATCTAAGACAATTGGGGCCCCAGTCTACCCCGTAGAAGCATGGTTTAGGTTTCCACTTCGGTCGTAATTAAATCGGTTATGAAAAATGTCCATAACGCGGCGATGAGCGCAGAGCGGTTTATTTCTTCTTTATATTTGCAATATATTACCTCCATCCGAATTATACGTTATCATGATTTAACATTTTGTTTTTATTATTATTGAAGTATTCCTCCGACTACGGTAGGTTTGCATGGTGTATTTGAACAATATTCCAGCAGTCTCCCCTCCCTTCATGGACTTCCCTCTTAAAATCATAATAAGGACTATTCCCTTTTATCCTTTCTAATATAAATCCTATTCTCTTCCTTCCTCTCCCAAATTTACCCAAAATTCTATCCTCTAACGCTGTTTCCAACAACCTTTCCCCGCTCAGCATTCGCACCATCCATACCATCTATCTCCTCTTTATGTCATCTGTAAGCTGCCTCTCCTCACCCACCACGTCCAACCTTTCGTCGTTCCTCCTCCTTTTCGACCACTTTACTTTCTCTATTCTTCTCCACACCCACATATCGAACGCCTCAAGTCTTCTCTCTTCCTCTTTCCTAATTTTTTCAAGTATCTGCACCGTAAACCGATACACTCCACATCAAAAATTTTGTTCTAAAGCCCTAGTTAAAGATCCCGCCGGAAACGGCGGATCAAATGGAATTAAGAGAGCTAGGAAGAATTCTTAATTCTGAGGAACGGGACCGAGAGAGCAGATAATAGCTAACCGTAGTGAGGACCAACAGGAGTTATACAGGACCTGTATGGCATTAATTAAAACCAGCCTAAATAGGTAGATTACCACCTCTGATGTATTCCCATCTTTGGATTCGAACTGCAAAATTCGGGGAGCTTAGTCGGCGAAGTTCCAACCTGACCGCAAAGGCCATTATTGAAATCAAATTAACACGTGTGAAATAACCATAAAGATATCGAATTGTTAAACTTAAGATTTAGCATTGGCTTGAAGTAGGTGATGCTGTCATTGATTTCTGTATTGATTTTCAGTATTTTTCTGTATTTCTGCAATTAAATTTTCAATGCATCATAGGCAATGAATGGTGAAAGATCTGTTTCGTTATTTATAAATAATATTTCACTAAAGACAAAGAAACAATTGGTCAAAAACAAGAGAAAGTTGGTCCCATGAGTTATGGAACACTACCCAAATTACTGGGACTCTACCTTTTCTTTACAGGTTAAAGATGAAAAGTGCAAAAGCTTTAAATTCTGAGGCGAGTAAGTCATAGAATCAACAACACGGAGGATCACTGAGGTTCTCATTAAAAATATGCAAAGTAATTAATGCCAAAATGGAGACAACTAATTGAAAAGTTCAAGCAGCGCCCTCTCATCACTAATTAAACAGGGGATTAATATCCGCTCACTAAAGAGGCAACCAAAACCCACAATGAAGGGGACAGCAGTGCCTGGTGCATGAAGGATATCTTCGTGGAGTCCAAAGCTATTTTGGGGGCAACCCCGTTTCCACGCAACTAAAGCCATATTTGAAAACTATAACTCAATACAATACGGAGACCTTGCGGATCAGCTTGTGAAATTCTTCCGTCAATCCAAGTAAAAAGACGCTAGGTGTGAATGGATTAGTCTTCTAGTTAGATCTCTTGCATACAGGATCAAATTAACATATTTCCCAGTGATTTCTTCTCAGAATATAATTATGGCACATTTCTCATTGGCACACCATTCAAGCTTGATTTAGCAGAAAAAAATAGTTTATTTAGGAATTATTGAAGTAATAATAGATCTGAAAATGATCTTCAGCTTAGAACACATTTTTGATCAAAATTAAATAAATACCAATTATATATTACGAAGAATATCCTAACCAGAGGTAACTCAAGGCATTTCAGTGCTTCATTCATTAACAGCTACCAAACAAGATTATCGATTGCCCGCAAAAATCTCGGAATGCCATTCTATATGATCATATGCCATAAGGGATGATTGACAATTATTGGGTACGGCAGAGACAGCATTATTATCAAAGAGTTGACTATTTGTGGGATACGGATGATGTCAGAACAGTTTTGATACTAACTATACACTGTCTAAGAATAGCTTATAGGTAATCTTGCAACGAATTTTTTCTGCGTGAAAGGTTGTGAACGCAGAGGTCAGACAAGAGGTGGGACAGTGTGATTTTCATGGTATTCAGGTATAAAATATTAACTTTTCTTTCGAAACAAATCAATACATGACGGGATTCTTAAATATATAAAAAAATACAGGGAAGTAACCCCCGCCAGTAAAAACCTAATCTACTTTAGGACTATCATAAATCAAATTACGAAATATAGTTATCTCTTATGAGGAAACTTAATTTGAGATAGTTCCCGAACAATAAACTCTATGCTGAAGAATGATCGTAGGCTTTCCCGGCGTATCGAATCGTGTAAGGGTATTCGGGAACTCCACCGGATCAGGTTCTCCAACTCCATCTCGGCCGATGTTTCGTTCATCGTTCACCGAAACGTCGACCGAGATGGAGTTGGAGAACCTGACCCGGTGGAATTCCCTAATAACCTTCCCCAACTCCATGTTGTACGTATAGCACGTATTCTTTAAAAAGGTTTCATCAAGGAACAGTTAATCACAACCAGTGATGTGAATCATAAACCAGTACAGGGTAGAAAAACTTTATAACACGTTGTATTAATAAACTTTGAAGGAAATACGAAATCTTTTCATCATTGATTGGATCACAATGCACAAAATTGAAATCTTTTCGTAAAATCGCGTAATATTTTCAGGCCTAATGACGATTCGGTGGTCAAACAGGGCAAACACGTGCGATGTGCATTCACCGCCATTTTCATTTCACACAAATCCACTTATCACTCGAAACATGAGATTGGGGGACAGCGAACAAACGATACCGTCGGCCATCATTCGTCGGTTTGTACTCTCATTATTCTTGCGTTTATAGACTGAGAGATGACTCGTAACGGTAATTAGTTGCTTTGTTAAAATGCAGCGGCGATATCCGATTGGCCGGAGTCAATTACGGAAGTGAGCAAGCAAAGAGAAGCTTACGCAAGACCTCCATTATCACGGCACGTATTGGGCATTCTTAATCAACGCTGTCATCGTTGAAATATTATGCTCTCGAATAATCACGTAAAAAACAAAAACGGGTTCAACCGCGTATGTACCATGATGATCGATGACCTGCATAGGCTTTCATTCATCATGCACTGAAAATTTCGCGGCAGAGGCCAATGGTAAATGCTAATTTGTAATCACAAGCAATTTTTCGGTATCCCGTTCACTAGCTCGTGAACAGAGGACAAAGCATTATTTAGAGTATGGATATCAAATTACATTTTCTACTATTTGGAACCATCAAAATAAGCGTGGTCAAAAGATAAAAACAAATTCATTTTAATAAAGTGATGTAGGTTCATATTTGAATTTTACCTGAAGTCCTCCCATGTAATAAATAGAACGAGAAAAGAATCTATTTTACTTTGAGGATGGGATCAAGAGAAAATACTTTGAAGCGCGTTTAAAATAAAAGTGGCATCCACTACTGCATCGGAGAGGTAACTGATAAATGAATCAACCGGTGAGCCGTAAAATTTCAGTTTTTTTAAGGAAAATTTCATGATGCAAAAATGCAGAGGATAAAATTGCCATCAATGCCTCGAATGCATGATTGTATCTTTATACTTATATACTGTAACATAAATTGCATCCACTACTACCCATCAAGAACTTTCGGTGTGATTAGTTTTTTAAATCATTTAGTGCCCTAGCAAATCGATATCATTCGACAAGTCCATTGCATTAAATTAAGAAAATCTATTTACTCTGAAATACCAGAAATGTATTGTCCTTTTACATCCAAATCAAAATACTTAATTCTTATAATGTATCTATAAATACAATTCATAGATAATATTTACACAGACGAATTGAAAATATATCGATATATAATCGTATATGCAAATTGAAATTAATGGTAGTTGCACTTTTTCACGATTCTCATGTGTGCGATCAGTGACAAGATGTAACCATATATATTCGGTGGATGGTAATAGCATAAAGCAACAGACCAAGTGAGGTACCTTGGAGTTACGATAACCTCGAACCTCTTATGGGGAAAACACGTAAGGAATATTTGCGGCATAGCACTAAAGAAATTAGGATTCGTCAAATGTAATGTGGGGAGATTTTTGATGAGAAAGTAAAAGAAAGTTACTATTTCGCACTCGTCCGACCGCACCTTGAATATGCATTGATCGTATGGGATCCGGTGCAGAAAGACTTAATCCGCAATCTGAATAACATACAAAGGAAGACTGCGCGATTCGTCAAAAAATGCTACGGTCGTACAAACAGTGTTACCCAGATGTAAAGCGAATTAGGCTGGGAGCCGCTGGAGACTCGGAGGCTGCGGGCTAGGCTTTAATTGTTTGAATAATTGAGAATGGAGAGCGAGAATGGAGCTCTTTAAGAACGACACTGAGAGCATAATATTAGAGCCACACTATATATTTCCAGGTCCGATAGAAGCGATAAATTAAGACAGACATATTGCCGAACGGATAGCTACGCGACTTCCTCTTTTCCCTTGAGCCATAAAGGTCTTTAATAAATGCCAGTCATAATTTCGTTACAGCATTTCCTTTAATATGCAAATGGCTGGGTCCTGATACCCCCTGCCACACGCCTTTTAGGCAGCTTGCGGGGTAGTATGTAGATGTAGATGAAGATATCATCTGGTCTTGTACCAGGTGATGCCTCTGTGAGCCGAAACGCGTATCACGTATTACGCGGGAGAGTAACCTCCGTTTCTTTATATATATAACGCTAAAGAAGATTTACAAAATGTATTATACGCATCTTAAATCTTTCACTTTCCTTTATTTTTTAACATAATTTCCATGAACACTCAGCATGAACATCATACCTATAAACTAACTTTGAAATCCCTTCTGAGACATCCCCCACCAGTGCCTTAAGCCATCCGCTGACCGCACCTTTGAGCTCTTCATGGCCCTCAAATCGCTGGGAGTACCTACTGCCATTTCTTAACCCGTTAGCGCCTAGCGGTACCAAAGGGTACCGGCTGGTAGTGTAGTGCTAAACGTACCTTTTTCGTCATTTATCGTAATTTATTAGGTTTTTTGAGAGTTTCAAATTGATAAAAATATTTTTAATAACATTTTTCCGAAAAGTTTGCTATTTTAAAGCCGTAATTGACGCATTTGGAGCCGTTTGAAACTTTTGTACTATCAACTAGCCCAAAAGAAAACGGAATTTTTAGACCAAGCATTTCGATTTTCTTTACTTACGCCTTATGTACTGTTAATTTAAAGGTTTTATTATGAAATTATGATTGTTATAACATGCATATCTCAATTAAAGTGGAGTGTAGCAAAGCTTATTTGATGTGAGCCTAATATTTGGGTTGCAATGATGCAAAGCATTTTGGTGGTACCACAGTTACCACTTATAGCGGTACCATAAGGCGTAACTATTAGTGGAAAAAGATTAAATTTTGCACCTAATGACACCGAATTTCATCGATATTTAGGTACATGATCACCACAAAAATCGCAGAAACTTTTTAATTCCGGCGTTACCGGGTCAATATGCATTAACCCACTCCAGAGCATCTCCTTCACTCATAATCTTTGGGCCATGCGCAGCAAAAAGTTCCCCATGAAATGCTGCTGCCAAATGTTTTGTTTAGCTGTGAACAATCGAATAACAGCACGCACTTGGCGGGATTTTCTATTGCAGCACGAATTTTGAAAAGCTACCAAAAAAAAAACAACTAGCGCTCAAACGACCTTCATTCTACCACGGCTGTACGCCTACTGACCTGCCATGCGTGCCCACGCCACAATGGTGGCACCAAAACTCTCTTCTTTTCCCGAGATGAGCAACGCACGTATTAAAATGATTGTAAAAAAGTGCAGCTAACTTTTACTTCAGTAAGCCGAACGTCCACTATATCACGCCTGAATCGGTCGAATTAATATTCCAAACCTCTAAAATTATTTACGCAGTCAATTTAAGAATAGGAATGAACGATGCTGAAAATCTATTTACTTTGAAATACTGGAGAGGTAACAGCCTTATACATCCAAGTTAAATTCTTCACCCTTAATATGTCTCTATAAATACAATACAGAGATTGAAGAGAAATATTCAATCCTCACGTTCTTGGTTTATACTTTTTCCAACTATTTGAGTGACCGTGATGCTAATTTTCATACTACTATTATTATAGTACTCCACCGTTTGAGGTAGGCTTCCATGGACTATTTTTAAGAAGCATTAATGGAGCCTCCCTTCCCTTCAAGCACTCCCCTTTTCTCTTCACAATAACGCCTAATCCCCGTCATTATATATAAAATTCCTATTCTCCACCTTCCTCTCCCTCTTTTACCAAACATTCTAACCTCTTACGCTGTTTTCAACATCCCCTCCCCTCTAAGTACTCCTTCCATCCATACCTTCTGTCTCCTACGTATCTCATCTAAAAGCTGCCTCTCCTTACCCACCATGTCCATCACTTCATCGTTCCTCCTCCTCTCCGTCCACTTCACCTCATCCATTCTTCTCCATACCCACATCTCGAATACCTCCCGTCTTCTCTCGTCCTCCCTCCTTAGTGTCCACGTTTCCGCACTGTAGAGAGCTACACTCCAGATCAAACTCTTCTTTTCTTTAAAGTCTTAAATAACGATCCTCTCATTAGCTCCTTCCTGTTCATGAAAGCCATTTTCATGTAACTAAGGTAATTTATATATTATTAATTTATTATTGCCCGATATTTTGTGGGAAAAAGCTTCTAGCCACAAATGTTTGCTGAGGTTACTTTCACGACGCCACGCCGCGAGGTTCCAACACACAATCGCGACCACTTCTCATTTCCCCGTCACATGTGCCCCGTCTCACCCCACAGCGTTTTGCGACCGTGACCTATCCTAGAGCATTCCTTTTCCGTCCGCCACGAGTGACCCGCTCCACTGCCCTATCCCACGACTTCTCCTCATCCTACCACCCACCCCCTCAAGCCATCAAACAACCCTATTCCCCCACCCTCTCCCCACACGCACAACCCATCCATGCACGTATACCACATCCTCCCTTAAACAGAGAAATAAAAAAAACTTCACACCATCCCGACATTAATAACGGCAAAGATACGCATCCTCTAACATATTTAATAATAATATTAGACCTCCGTCCCCATATCCTCGCACCTACTACATCCCGCCGGCAACACCATCCTCGAAGCTCGATTTTAAGGGGAGTGATAAATATGAGGAGGAAGTTCCTTTCTGCGTGGGGATGACCTTCGCTTCAATGGCTCCCAGTTCGATGCCCCCTCCGAATTGTCACGACCTCAACGTCACGCGAGATACCCTATCACTCCTCTCTCTCTCTCTTTCCTTCATGACCGACAAAGCCAATGGGAGTCGCTGGAGATGAAAGGAAAGCGGCACAGTCTGTTCAGTTGGCACAATGAGTGCACGGTTGAGGGAGGTCGCGAATGTCACAACGTAAGTGCACACCCGTGCTGAGTCAAGTGTCAGTGACTGCTTTCGTCACCTCGTCGCGATACTGGTGAGCAAGGACCCCATTCGATAAGGCTTCGAGATTCGTAATGTACCTCGTTACGAGGATTCACCTCTCTTCACTGGTTTTTTTCTCATTGTATTAATTATTTCATAATTTCGCCATTACCTTGACATGCCTACAGTATATAGAGTAACGCATACCCTTGGTGAAATCAGGGGTTTTCTCATGAATAAAGATTTTACCCAAATATTTTCTCTGATAGAGAATTTTCATTTTTTAAACGCAGTTACATGTTGAAAAAGGTCTACTCTATATGCCCTGAAAATTTCATGATAATAAAGCTTTAGCAAGTAACATTACGCTGAGAATAAAAATACAAAATAGAACTTGCAAAGCTGGAGTGAAGCGTCCTTTTAAGATCTAGGTAACGGTCGCCTAATGATAACAACCCCCATATCTTACTCTATCTACAACGAAGAAGAGCCAATGGGAGCCGCGGTAGATGAAAGGAAAGCGGCACAGTCTGTTCAGTTGGCACAATGAGTGCACGGTTGAGGGAGGTCACGAATGTCATAACGTAAGTGCACACCCGAGCTGAGTCAAGTGTCAGTGACTGCTTTCGTCACCTCGTCGCGGCACTCATGAGCAAGGACCCTAATCGGTAAGGCTTCGAGATTCACGAGAGGGGAAGCATACACGTAATTTTGACGTCAGGTCCTACGTGACTAAATAGAGGAGATCCCAGTTCCTTCCGAATAATATGTTATCATGTCACTTAGAGCGTATTTCAATCTGTCTTCACAAATGTGCGTTGAGTTCAGAGCGATCCCTATATTATCAATATTGGCAATAGTTTCTTTAGCCACGAGAAACAGCGACACGAAGTGATGAATCTGATGATATGATCAAGAAAATGAATTTAGGCTAACAGCCCTAATTGTTCTTTTCTCCTCCGTGAAATTCGGATCACCCTGCCGTCAGCGACACGCGTGGTGGGTTGTCTTCATCTTCAGTGTTCAACCCTGAGATCGGTTTGTAGAAGTACGCCATTCTCCTCTTCTGCCTGTCTTTACCCTCATTTCTATGTATGTAGTGAATTCCATATCATTCACAATCAGCAGCCGCATGAGTGACATTGTGAGTCGATCGCGGCGATTCCTTCCCTGAACAGCTCCATCTGGTGTTGTTTTAACGATAATGTCGTGTCTTGGAATGTGCCCTACGAGTCTCTTCTCGTTTGGATATGTCCGCAGAAGGATCATGTTTCCTGAATTCCTCACAGAACATCTTCAATCGTGATTCTCTCTCTCCAGCTCAGCTTCGACATCCTTTCATAGACAACATCTCGAGGGCATATATTTACTTGAGTGCCCTTTCTAGATTCTTCTTACGCCAATTCGTCTTCGCAATCACAGCAATATCATCTTCATAGCACAGATATCTATCCTCAATCATTAATTGTAATCCCCACAGCAGTATTTTCATGAATATAGTCTATTGCTTATTGGATTTAAGCATTTAATATAAGAGATATAAGGCATCCTTGCCTCGCACCTCTTCTAGCTTTTGAATATCGGCTTTGATGTCACTTAGTTAGAGAGGGCCACTTACGTCAACAAATTGAAATTTGCGGTGGATGATAACACACCTGGTGTCCGACTCGATAATCTTCTGTTGTAATGCCGTGGACCGTGAACACCGAAAGAAAAGCCGTACGAAAAAGTAAAATTTTTCATAAATGAGACATCACATCCAGAAACGATGTTTGGACACATTTGAGTTCTCGAGTAATTAATGGGGTTACAGAAATCTATGTGTGTTATTACGTGCCAAACCACTGGATTCTACCAATATTTCAGGGCCACAATGCTTCGGTGGAAGGCGTAACGACCGAGGAGTATGAAATAACTTTCATGGTTATTCGTACTATAAGCTTAGAAACTACTACGTCTTGTATTTCTTTTTGAATGAAAAATCACCAGGAAGGCATGTCAAAACCAAAGAAAAGGTTACTTTTGAGACTGAATTTTTCCTAATACCAAGGCTAAATAAAATAAACTAATTCGAAATTACCGCACAGACTCATTCATTCATTGCCGTGCACTGGAACATTAAGCAATATGGAGGTAAATAATGAGGGACCAGATACGCTTTCCCCGAGGTAATGTACCCTCCTACAAGGATTAATCCTCTCCCGACCGTTTTTTTTTTCTTCCCGGAGTACTAATTATTGTATAATTTTACTATTATCTTGAAATTTCCACGGTATACAGTGTAAAGTACTCCCTTGCTGACTAAAGGCGTTATCTAAAAATGAATCTATTCCCCAATATATTCTCTAAGGGAAATTTTTCAATTTCAAAACACAGTTATGTCGACAAAGATCTCTTCTACGGACCCTGAAATTTTTAACATGATAAAGTTTTGTCAAGTAACTATATTTGAAAAAAATATATAAAATAGAATTTGTAGACGGGAGTAAAAAGAGTTATCTAGCTCTTAAAAGTAGTTCAGCCTCCTTTTAAGAGCAAGACGACGGTCACCTTATGATAACTATCCTCATATCTTACCCTTGGGTAGAAAAGAGTGCACATCAAATGACTGATATATTTCGTGTCTCTCCGGCGGACTATGATGCTCGATCGATAAATCTTCACCCCCGAAAAATCTAACGGTCTAATGCTGACAACTCCTCTATCCCGTTTTCCCTGTGTTTGCACCTGATACGGAGAGTGTGCAAACGGTCATTGGGTTATCTCCTGGCACGAATGATGTTTCGCTCACCTCGCTATCTCCGGTTTTACCGGCGCTTTCTAAAAGCGGCAAATGCTCTCATAATGGGAGTGCCTGGAAGATAGGCACAAACAACGAGTTCAACGCAGATACCAGATTAGCCAGCTATTTTTATGCTTATCTAGCATCTTTCCTTATGCGAGAATGGTACTTTTGGTGTCATCGACTCGGTATTAAATATACTTGAAAAAAACTGAAGAGATCATCGGTAGCAAGAGGTCCTTTTACTAAGCATGGAAAATGATATGAAATATAATAAATGTAATTTTAATTATTATTGTAGCAGTTAATGCCGGTTTACGTGGAGTATTATACGAATCAGATCGGCTTGCCTACCCTTCTAATATTGAGCTCCCTTTACAATTCACAATTAGGTCTACATTTTAATCGATCTAAAAATGCTATTCGTTTCCTCCTCCTCCTTCATTTACCAAAAATTCCTCCCTTCCACACGGATTTTAACATCACCATGAAGTTTAGTATTCGTACAGTCTAACCCCTCTTTCAACTCCGTATCACCCTGAAATATCGGACATCCCGAATGAAAATCGACACAAGCAAGAGCTATAACTTCTGAACTTCTAAGACGAACGTGCGATGTGACAGAACTATTTCAATTGGAACGATTTAAGTTTTTCCTGGTGAATGATTCTGACAAATATTTCTCGGGTTTGCATCCAGGTTAAAGCTTTTATGCTTTTGTAAAAGCTTTAACCTGGATGCAAACCCGAGAAATATTTGTCAGTATTTCAATTGGAGAATGTAAAAAGTGTTATCGCTGGTTCAGCAGTCGAATATCATAAAAGGCTGTTAAATCGACCGAATTCCAGGCGATTCCAAAGGAAATTGAGCATATTACATCGAAAGGATAATGCTAGAACAATGATAATTGACGTTTTAAGACAGCTGCAAGAATATTATTTACAGAAATGGTCGATCACGATTGATAACGAAATATCTCAGACATGGAATAAAAAATATGAAAATTTCCACAATCATATTTATTGACGTCTAGCTTTTACGACGTGATTTTTAGGTCAGTGGTACAGCATGTAGAAATTCCCTGATTTACTCCAGCCCGGAGCTGTTTATTTGATATTACTTAAAGGTAACACGTTTTTCACTATGCATGATCAATTTTACTTTGAAATGAGAGATCGTTTTATGCGAGTTTTTGCTATGAAGAACCAGTCTTTTTGCAACTATAAACATGACTATGTAGGTTTTTAAATCGTATTTATTTCTTCCGTCAAATAGGGTTCGAATAGCTTACAGCGTATTGGCACGGATTGTATTTGAAAGTTAAAATTCACACACCCAACAAACTATTCATCGTTTTCCAGGATCCTATCGGCCAATTCATTCGCGCCAAATGGATACGGACGAGGGTAATCCCTCCAAATTACGGAGGCAATCCCTTACAAGAAAATTTCACTTGACACTGAGCGGAGGATTTTGCCGACCCATCCATCTCTGTCAGCGAAATGTTGTGTAATCGAATTTCAGCGGTTAACCACACCTGCGGTACTCTTTTACATCAATATATAACTCAGGCCTTTCACGAAAGGGGACGGATGGACTATCGCTTACGCTCCAAAGGCCATTATTAAATTAAGCATCCTCCAAGTGTGATAAGTTGATCGTACGATATACAGAACCAAGGCACTGAACGAGCACCCAGAAGTTTTCAATCGCCAACGTTAATATTATATTGATATTAACCCATGAGGTAGCCATACAAAAGTAATATATCTCTTAAGAACTTTAGAGCCACAGTAATGCCATATCGCTATCATGGAAAATGAAAATAAAATAAAAATACTTTGAGCTGGTGAAACAAACCTATCGACAATCTATCGATGAACAAAATCTGATTATTATTCTACAATGGTAGATCAACTACTTTGGACCACCAAATATGAATTAATCCGCTAAAAGTGTTTCATTACATTAATAGGCTAGTCATAACCAAATTAATTTCATGATTATTTGTACACATATATCAGCTACCAACGAATACATTTTTTAAGACTCGAATTCTGTCATCTACAGAAAGGTACTGGATTCCTTGGCTAGTACGTGACCATCCACTGGGCTACATCTCTTCACTCGTGACCTCTATTCATTTCCAAGCAGCTGAGCGATTCAACGAGCAAACAAAAGCATTACGGTCGCATTACTGCGATTGACCTACGGGCCGGGTAAAGCCATTGTGCCCTCCTTGCGGCCCACTCAAACTGCCAACCACGGCAACCCACGATGATTCGCACTGGCGTCAGAGATTTTGTATTTTCCATAGAGAGAAATCGCTTCCAAATTGCAGTCACCAGCGAACGCCGATAAGTTAAGATTGGATCCCCCTATTCTTCTCATCTGCAACATGGTCGATCTATCAGATAGATTTCCAATAATTCCAATTAGGCGCATCGTAGTTCTCGGTGTCACCTGACAATGAGTAAATAAACCTATGCACTTAGGGCCAACATGTAACAAAAATGTGTTTATAGATCAATTGTGTGTTTGAAATTAGGTGCCGTCAATTAGGCCTCATTCCGGCTTCATGTAGCTGTTTAGTTTACAGTTTCTTTAAAGCTAGCGCGTACTGTACACGTTCACACGTAGCCTGTCACATCAACTTCTCCTTCAATTACACGGGAAAGGTAATATAATACTTGCTCCCTATTCACATTTTGCCGTGTTTCCTTTAAGCCTTTTAAGAGCGATTATTTCCGCTTCAGAGGTGGATTTATTCACACCGTGGCCACGATAATCACATGGGTTTTTAACCCCCAATTATACGATGTAGGTCTTTAGGCTGAGCTGAGTAACACGCAACAGTACTTCAAGGTGACGATGCAGTAAGGAAAAGCCGAAGCCAGAATTGAAACCTCAAATGAGGACCCTAGAATTCAACAAGTATAAGTACAATTTTCATGATTTTCGAGATAAGTACAGATAATGGATGGTGGGGTACAAAATATTTTTGTGACAAAGGGATGCCCTTGAATTACTGATAAGTATATACTTATAGATTCAGTGATTCACTCTTATCCCTTTGTTACAGCAATATTGCGTACTTCGCCAACCATTATCTGCATTTATCCCCAATGTTATAAAAATTTCACTTGTGCCTTTTGGCTTCTAGTGCTCTCAAATTTAGTATGGGAAATGGAAAAGGGTTAGCATATTTAAATACTAATAAAGAGATTTAATTAAATTCCAGATACTTTTTTCTCCGTGAGTATTAAATTTCCCATTGAAATAAACTACACGAAAAAAACGATATGTTCGCAGTCAGCCTACGTGAATCACCTGATCTCGGAATTTTCCTATTCAAACTTAGCGCAGAAGCTGAGAATTCGTGTTTTACAATCATTGATGCGTTAATGTTAAACAATTGAATTCATAATCTTAACATATTTTTTCTCTACCCCCCAAAAAATTTCTGAGGTAGAAATGGAAAATTAGAGAAATCAAAAATAATAAATCACACTCCAATGCCGTCTCTACGATGTGCATGCAAGAGGGATGAAAGAGGCGAAGCAGATTTGCGGGTAGTCGTCGTTATTCCATGCTCGTGCAAATGAGGAAGCCTGATCAATGCTCTTCCAGTATCTCCATCCACTTAAAAATTGACTTTCTCGCATTGTAGAGCAAGCTTGAAGAGCAGTTACGTAAACAGAGTTCGCGGTACACTGAGAAACGATATTATTTTCGTAGTTGTTCTTCACATTTTCATTTCCACCCAATGAGCCCTGGCATTAAGCATTTATTGTTTTCTGCAAAAGTTTTACCCATTTGAAATTCTGTGTGCGTCTATTTAATGACCCTGATTTTTTCCATTTTTATGGCGCATATTTTACAATATATATCATGTAAATATGAGCAACTTAACAAAATTTAATCAATTGTAATGTAAATCAGTATATTAGCAAGATAGGTGCATGTCGAAGTATATATACTGGTATTGATTTAATATATCGATGAATTTGGGCACACGAATTCAAGTCAAATCGGCTGTATGTCAAATAAGCTACATTCAATTACTCAACATCATTCCACCAATACAGGCTTTTTTACGGTTATGAAGCCAAAATTAAATGAGTTTTCGTAGCGTAAAATTCTTCTCCTATAATTTACTGCATTCAAATAAAACAAATTTGTAAGTAGGAATATCATCATCACTATGAATGAAGCCCCATTGATCTTGATCGAATATGAGAAAATTATCATCCGCCTCTGGAGTCGAACCAGGTGTGCCCGATTTGGAGCCGAATGCCAAACACCAAGGATAGATAATGAAGATGCAACAGAATTTAAGGGATCGGATCGCTATATGGAAAAAGGCATGATTTCCTTATTTAGGCCATAAACAAACCGAAAAGGAAAATTTTTGTGAGCAATGAGGAAAGAGATACGAAGTTAATCAACGCATCGCTGGCATGTGTCACAAATTTTATGGAAGGCTATTGATTATTCAGTCGTTATTCGACTGATAGACATATTCCATCGCATCCTTTTCCAGCCTGTACTGGCGTAGTTGGAAAAAATCAATCGTTTGCCGCTCTGTAGGACTCATTTCGACACAAGTTCTGGACTTGATTCCGTTCTTGTTTTTCTGCTGGCGCCACGTGGTCGGGGTCAATCGGTCGAGACTCTCAACTCTATGGAGCAAAAAGAAATGAGCTAAACGTATTTATCAGTCCATGGCCCAGCGGACGACCATATTACAATTGAGGGTGAAAGAAGCCAGTGGGTTATGAGTGATTTTTGTCTCTAAACAGAGTTAGGTACAGGAATTAGGTGAAGAAAACAAAACAAGATCAACGAGATATTTAGTAGTGCATTTGATTTTCCAAAAGATGTCACCTCAGAACAAAGACTCACTCCTATCCCTTGGCCACCAAGTTTTTGAAGAATTATATCAATTTCTGTACCTAACCATGTTTAGAAAATAAATCATCAAATAAAAATAAAACCTTGGCTTCTCACTTCTCATTCCCTTAATTCTAGTGAACACGCTCACTTGGTGGATTAATGACTTGAACTCCAAATGTTCCTGATCTGAAGTGCTACAATCGTATTCATTAAAGAGCGATGAAGGCGGCTGAATATATTTCAATTATTCAACCACTTTCATCGCTCATATCCTCTAGGTATAATTAATTGTCATCTTTTTCCATTGTCCATCTGGAGGCTTGCTATTATCACGTGGAATAAGTATCTCGCGTTTTATTCTTCTAAATACTAAATGTGATTTGCACAAAGGACGATATTCACTATTGAAAAATCATTAAGCTTAGCCTCGTTATGAACCAGAATCCCTTGATTCCTTATCATTTACGAATTAATTATTTGTTTGTCCAGCCACACAAGCTGTTTGTTTGTGCGCATGCGCTTCGACCACTAACTGGGAAGAAAGAAGAAAGGTAAATGTGGAGTAACCCGTCATCATTTCGCGAAAGTAAACCAGGTAAGTTTTAAACAAGTCAGTAATTGATGTGATTGGTAATATAATATTATTTATACTCATGTGTAGAATATTATTCGCCAGAGAAATTATTGTATTTGTAATACGGAAGTGGTCGCAAATGTCAAAGACCGTCAGCCAATCTGCGCCAAACTAATGAATTTTCTTCTTCCCGATACCGGATATTGATGAAATAGGTTTCCCGAATCAATAATTTATGAGAAATTTCATGAAAAAATTAACTGTGGAACATCGGCTTCAGGAAAAAAGTTATGGGTCGATCTGCCGTAACCTTGAGAATTGTTAAGTCAAATTCAATCACTGGTTCAAATTTTTCATATTGAGAGAAAACCAGGTAAGTTTGATACAAATCAGCAAATTTAGGTGAACGGTAAGATAATACTAGTTACACTCATGTGTAAAATTTTATTCTTCCTCTAAATTAATGCATGAATAATAAAGAAGAGATCGCAATGTTCACTAGGACAGATGGGAGGGGAGGAATAGGGTAGTTTACTTCCTCAAAGAAAACGAAATGCGTTTATTGCGATTCGTTACCCACCATTAGTGTATTCATAATATAAAAATTATTTTGTTTTAGAAATCCCAGTTTAGACGAATGGCAATTATCAATTTTAGCCTCATTTGAAAAAGGCCAGATTGGCGCCCTTGCAATGCCACTCCACGTGACGTCACAGGGACCTAGTTTCTATACGAGGAGATAGGAGTTTTACATTGTCTGAGATTACTAATACATGCATAAGGCATAGAGCTCAGGGAAACATCTCTTAATAATCACCCATTAAAATTAACTAAGTTCGGAAAGTTTCCTTCGTTTGATTGGGTAATAAAAAATCCTTATTTAAGCCATTCGCTACCTGATAGCAGGGTACTCTGCTACCTGATGGCAGCCTTCATCGTAGCGGCGCTCGTAGCCTCGAACCAAGGTGGCCTCACACGGCGGAAGCCGGAACCAGAATGACGTCACACGGGCTTTTCCAAGCATTCATACTTAGCCGTCGCGTTTTCGCGCACTTGAAATTTTTCACTTTTCGTTTAATCGCGAAAAACAGATATCGTCATTCAAAAATCTAAAGGCCGTTTTACACGGGGCACGGAATTGCGGGAATGCATGAATGAAATTAGAACAGGGGTTATTTTGCTGTCTCGCATCCACGCATTCTCGCATGTGTTCTATCAATTCACCGCTTTACACGACGCAATTTTGACTGCGCCTTCACACGTACGTCAGATTGCGCAATTCCGTGTACCGATCAAAACGGCCTTAAGAGCGTGAAATGCGTACTCCAGGAGTAATATCTTTCTTCTTTCTTATCTTTCGATTTAGGCAATAAAAAAATAATAGGAAACCACCCTATTGAGAAGAAATGGGAGCTGTTTCACATCATGTCCTCACGAGGTCTCTACGCATAGTCTGCGCTGGACTGCTCCCAGGGAGGAAGACCACGTGGGGGAGCAGAGAGGGTGGGGATAGGGGATGAGGCGGCGGTGAAGCGGATCTTCCAAGTAGGAGGGGTTGACTGACACCACCAGGGGGCGTCAGCGTCCACAGCAGCGGAGTGTGTTCAGCTACGTGAGGTTGCTCACGGTTATGGATGTGATAGATGGGGCATAGAGAGGCAAGTAGAATGACTAATAGAAGATGAAAAAAGCTATTCCAAAATATGGTCTGTGCCCCGTGGCGGACAGCGAAGCCAAACCTAGGGGTTCGCTGAAATAATGTCTATTGAAATACGTTTAAAAAATGTTTAGGTCTGCTAAGGCGTGGAAACCATTTACCACACATCTATCTAACGTGAATGATAGTCGAAATAATGTTTTAGGAACTACAACCAAGATCAATCCTAGCAATAGACACATCTATAAAAAAATTGATGGAGAAATCTAGATTAGACACCTCGTATATAAATTTTAAATTATTAAAAATAAGATAGGCTTGATTCTATTACCATTGATGAACTAAAGTCTTCTTTGAGCCGGCCTGCTCGTACATAAATATTGACATCAATAAAATTTAATTGACATAAATAAAGTTAAACTAAAATCGACATCAAAATAAATATTGACATCGTGATATTAAATATATGAGTTGACTTTCCTATAAGAAGTATTTGGTAAAATGAAATATTGCATTGCTAAGAAACGGGCTTCGGAGCTTGAAAAATTACAAATTTCGCTAACTATCAAACAATATGTAATGAGATTAACAGAGGCCCGCTATAATAATATGAATGAATAGGTATGTACTGAACTTGGAACAAATAAGATTGAAAATGGTTCCTTGGCAACATTGCGTCTGTTAACTCGTAAATTAGGTTTATGTTTTGGGACTGGGTTGGGCGTGACAAACTTGAGGCACTTGCGTCCGAAGCGAAGTACACATGTAGGATTCATTCGAGCATGGAGGGTGCTACCGACAAGTCCCTGGTTATATTGACCAGGACAAGAAGAGACTTGCACTAATCCAATCATCACGTTAGAATTAGCGAAGTGGAGCGCATGCATAAATACATTCTGCCATGGGATTATCTTCTATAGCAAAGAGTGGTGAACAATTTCGTAACAAAAATGCAATAAAAAATATTTTAAAAACGCCTTTTCCAAAACCAGGATAAAAATGCAATGAAAAGTAAAAAAATAGCTTTTCATTACTCGGATAATAAAGCTTTGTTGCAGATTAAGTTTATTTGAAATGAGTGTAGATGTGAGTAAAGATTGGAATCCACGCATCATTCCCCGAGAGTTGAAAAGAATATTTTTATTACTTTTTAGTACATTTTATGCGTGTTTTTCTTTTATCCTTTTTTTACTTTTACTCTTTTCTTTTTAGTAAGAGTATAACTGTGAATTTCAAACTAATTTTTTAATCTATTTAAATATTGTTTTGATAATTTTATTTTATAAAAGTGAAGCCTATATAGGGCTTAGAAAATATCCGGATTAAAAGTGCCTAAATCGATGGAAACGCGTTAAGTTAATTTGTGAACATTATAAAAAATATATATGAAAAACGATATGAAACTTTTTCCAGAATTCGAACCTGAAATATTCTGCTTGCAATGCAGACTCGTTATTGGTTGCGCCAGATGACACCTACTCCATGATGAATGAAATCATTAATGCTTACCCTGAAGATAAGTGATCGATACAAATGTTAATTGATTAGTAAAAATGGTGGCCCATACTGCCTTTGAAGGCCAGGGAATATGAAAGCCAGCATCACGACCAAGGTAACTGCGTAGAGGAGGCCCTGTCTATCATACTGTAGGTTGGTTTCTGTTGCCACTTCGGTCGCATTTTAATCTGTTTTCAAAAATGTCCGAAGCGCGATGATGAGTGCAATGTCATCCACTTTTTTCCGAATATTTTGCAGTAAATTTTTTTAATTCCGAAGAATAGCATTGAATAGTTATGAATTTGATAGATGGCAATCATCATATATATAAATTTCGGATAACACCCCTAACTATACCACGATCACGATCTAAGGAAGGCCTGAGCACCTGTAATCAGTTGCAAGAAAAACGCAAGTACGGAAATTATTTCAAAAGATCATCATCAATGACATCAAAAAAAGGGTTAAACTCCCGATGTAAAGGCCAAATTGTGCTGTTTTGGGGGGTAATTGAGACAAATCAATAAATAAAATAAATAAATCAGACGAAACCCGAGTTAAATTGTTGTTATCATTAAATTGTCAATTTAGTTCAGTGTGAACTCCTACATTGAGACAGAAAAACGCCTTGATAAGGGAAAACAAGTCGTTTTCCGGAACATCGACCATTATGACTCTAATAACCCTCTTAATAATAAGAAAACCTGAATTCAAATCACAAGATTAAACACAACAGTCCTTCCCCGTGAACTTGGTTCGTCGCTTTGGTTCGATGGATAAAATCCTCAATGAAATACGAGGGGCCTAAATCGCTATTATTATTTTTCCCCCTCGTGATGTGACCGAGGATACTGGGATTATTCCATCAAACGAGGAACAGTTATCGCCGCGGGGAAGAGTGATTTAAGGCGCGTCGAAATGAAGGCGAGGAGATAAATGCAGAGAATTGGGAGTGGATAACAGCGGGAGAAGGATCCCGAAAATAGACGGGCCAGTTTACTCTTTCTGAGCCGATCGCGTCATTTGAGCGGAGACGGAGGATCCGAAATCCGCCAACGAGGCAATGGCATCAAAAATGGCAGAGAGCTAAGAAGATAAATTGGGAGGTGGTGATCAAGATGAGTAATGTTATTAATCCCCGCTTAAACTAGTGCAATCAAACACAGTCATAAACACAGGCACAAAGTTATAATCATAAGGGTAAGGAATTAGTTGTGATTGAAGATCGTGGAAGCCTTCGCACCAACTAAAGGATTCGCTGTAAATAGATCGTTAACATAGGTGTATTTTAAATAGAAAATATTTATTTTAAAAAATTTCCTTTTTTACGACTATTTTCGGTGCTACACCAAATTTATAACTTTGCTGCTAGATAGATAAAATTGGGAAGCCGTTATCAAGATGAATAATATTATTTATCCCTGCATAGGCTACTGAGATCATGCACCATCGCAAGCGCAGGTACACAGATAAAATCAAAGTAAAGGATTCTTTGTAAATAATTTAAATGGAATAGACGGGGCTACGAATATTTTTTAATGCTGATAGTCGAATTGAATAATTTTATGAAACAACTATTTTCGCTGCTAAATTAAATGCATAATCTCGCTGTGAGGAAGATAAATTGGTAGGCTGTAATCAGGATGAATAATATCTTTTGTCCCTGCACATACTACTGATAGCATACATTGTCACACCCAGAGGTACAAAGATACCTAAAATGATCTAAGTAAAGCATATGTATAAAAGTTACTGAGTCAGGAGAGATTTACTGGAATGACATTTTCTGACATGACTATTTTCAAAATATTCATCTTTCTGGCATTGATGAAATCAGAATCGACTTTAGGCTACTCTGATTCCGTGCCCGAGAACCGATGGAATCGATAATCGACATTTGGAATCGAATCAGCCCTAAGAAAATGACTCAGGAGGGAACAACAAAAACTTTAATTACATCAACTTTTTATTTGACCACGAATGTGTATACCATTTTATAAAGGAAATCAAAATATATGTCAGCGATTCATACAATATTGACGTTATCATGTTGGAAAAGCCGTCAGAATATGGCGGTGATGGAGATGCGATATTCTGACGGCTTTTCCAACTTGATTACGTCAATATTGTATGAATCGCTGACATATATTTTGATGTCCTTTATAAAATGGTATACACATTCGTGATCAAATAAAAAGTTGATGTAATTAAAGTTTTTGTTATTCCCTCCTGAGTCATTTTCTTAGGGCTGATTCGATTCCAAATGTCGATTATCGATTCCAACTGGGCATCCACGCACGGATCGCGAATGGAAGGGAGGGAGTAAAGCATTGGTGGATAACTCTTCATCATCCGTCACGATGACCAGATAACTGTCGAGAGTACATCGAATCAATCAAATCGCGGCCGAGAATAGCTCCATTCCTGTCGCGTTTCCCGGCGAGATAAATCCGATATTCCCACCCTAAACAGCCCCTCCCCTACGCTCAGAGGAACCAAACAATGAGATATGCTCCCTCGCAGTACACGTGGACATTATTCGGAATAAAACGCGCGTGAGGAATACCTCTGACGGAAAAATGAAGAGCATTGTATGCATCTACGTACTGATGCGGTCCCAGTAAATGGGTGTGGCATTATGGCGAGAATATGGATTCCCCTTGGGTAGAAGCATGACGACCTGAAGTGCGAATCTACCACTAGCGTTGATGATTCGCTTGAAATACTTGTAAATGAATGGTGTTGAGAAGGAATTCTTGTGGGAATTTAGGTTGTCCAGGTTTTTCTAAAATGGAAACATTGTAATGTTATAATTTTCGTAATTTAATCCCCAGGACCTTCTCAAGTTCTTTTAACGCTCCCATTGCTCTATAGTCACCACATTCAAATATAATTTTATGTAGTACTTACCCTTGGAGTTAAATTCTTGTTGTGACACACGTAGAGTATGCGTAATAAATTCCTAAATAAATATTTTGTTGCCTATAAGATTTGAGTGAGATTTGAAGTTGAACTGCATAGAAATGTGATAGGGGAAATAATGCATCATTAATCATGAGGCACATATTTAAAATCCACCCGAAAGAAAGTGTCAGACCCCGATTGAAGAAAATCTGTTAAATTTCCCAAAAAGAGATGGATGAAATGCCCACTGGGTGAGAGCAATGAATCAAGCTTCCTCGCTGACAATGTCCAAGCAGACAGGCGCCACATCCCCATCACCACCATTCGTTTACATTCGAAAAACAGGCAAAAGAAAGCCTCTACCCATAAATGAGCAGAATGGAAAATAAATGCAATTAAAATACTTTCCCTAACTTTGAAATTAGTGTTTTGTAAAAGAAATACAATCTTTGAAAGGGTATAATGTGGCTCTCTAATTACATTATATAAGTGTAATGTGATTGCAAAATATATTTTTATCTAAACGCATAGTTTATATCACTCCATGGTTTAAATTAAGACGAGTGAAATGGGAATTTTCAGAATGCCAGCCGTCGCTGCATTCTTAACACGACCCGATATGAGATCGTCGCCAGCATGCACGAGGTCACCAAACTAAAGACGTTGAAAGAGCTTCTGCCCGAACGGGCGAAACGGTTCTTCGATAATGCAAAGGAACCGCCGCTCGCAGACATCCGGCGACTCGCGGACATCACGGTTGGCCCGCGCAACAAATACAAGCAGTCGGTCGCCAGTAGAGAGAAGACAATTGCCTGCCAGGTAAACGGCGGGCGATAGCACGCCCATGAGGAACCTCGCAGCAGACCCGAAGACGTCTTAATGGAAAAACAGGGAAAGCGATAAGAAGAGGGAAACATATCACCTCTACACTGCAACTGGAAGGCCAAAGATAGGTTGCCATTCCATGATAATATAAATGTTCTTTTCTGATGTTTTTGTGAATACATACATATTATTATATATTATTTTATATATTATTTTTATATTTTTGTGAAAGGAGAAAAAAGAAATTTATTTTGTTCTGTCCATATATTATACTTTGTTCTTGTTTATTGTAAGTTATTGTCACACATATGTTTCATAAGGATGATGTTTCAAAAAATTATATATACTTTCTTTTGTTTTCTGGCCTGCCTTGAATTTAATTTTTAATATCGTAGCTACCGTGCTGGATATTTATTTTAACCATTGAAGCTACCTAAAGCTCCATTAATTTTGTGTTGTTAAAAAAAGGGTACATTCAAGGTTGGAGTAATAAATTAATTAATTCGTTCATTCAAATAGGGTAGTATCCTCCATCAAAGAAAACGAAAGGCATTGATTGCGATTCATTGCCCACCATAAGTCTATTCATAATATACAAATTATTTGGTTTTAGAAATACCGGTTTAGACGAATGGCAATGGTCAATTTTAACCTCATTCGAAAAAGGCCAGATTGGCACCCATGCGATGCCACTTCATGTGACGTCTCAGGGACCCAGATGCTATCTGAGTAGTCAGGATTTTTACATCGTCTGAGATTACCAATGCATGCATGTGGCACAGAGCTCGGGAAGCATTTCTTAATAATCACTTATTAAAATTGCCTAAGGTCAGAAAATTTCCTTCGTTTGATAGGGTATTAATAATCGTTATTAAAGCCAAACGCTACCGGCTAGCTGGGTACTCTGCTACCAGCTAGCAGCCTGCATCGTAGCGGCGCTCGTAGCCTCGCACCAAGGATGCCCCACACGGCGGAAGCCGGAACCAGAATGACGTCACACGGGCTTTTCCAAGCATTCATGGTTAGCCGTCGCGTTTTCGCGCGCTTGAAATTTTTCACTTTTCCTTTAATCACGAAAAATAGATATCGTCATTTGAAAATTTAAAAGCGTGAAATACGTTCTCCAAGAGTAATGATCTTTCGATTTAGGCAATAAAAAAATAAAAGGAAACCACCCTATTCTTCGGAGCTTGGGGATAATTTCATATTTTTTATTTTCCAGTATTCAATGTGCACCTTAATGAAAACTGTTTTTTTAGTGTAACACAGACCTCACCTTCAGTGCACCAAAAGAATGATTGTTTTACCAGGTTGTTTTTTTTAATTAAACCATAAAAAGAACTAATTTGTCTGATTAGGTTCCCAGTTACTTTTAAAGAGAAATGCCATAGTTGGTAAAGATATTACTTATTCATGTTGGCTGGCTTTTTCTGAAATTCATGTTTCGGCCTACATCGTCTAAACAATTATTTTGAAAAAAAATAGAAACCCTCAATAGCAAAAAACATTTTCATTAATTTATTCACAATAAGTCAAGCCAACATGTGAGTCTCCCAATAATAAAGGGATATGAATGAAATTCTAATTGAATTTATGTAGTGGTAATGAAAAGTTTGGATGTATAGTGTATAACTGGAGATGGTATTTTGCACCTTAATAAATAGCATGGAAATAAAAATTGTGTTTTTTTCTGCAAATACTATTTTTATTGTAAATTTTATTTCATATCTGAGATAAAACGGATGAAAATAAATTGTTTCGCATCTAAAATACAGCTGAAATGTATTTTTCCATCTCTAGTCTTACCTGGTATATATTCTCCCAAACACACGCAGCGAAGGTCGTCTCAAGCGATATTTTTTGTTTCGCTTGAGCGACTGCTCCGCGCTTCGAATTCGCTCGTGGAAATAATCCAGGGGCGTTTCCAAAGCTCAGTCCTTAATGAATTTGTCAAGCTTGCGCATCGCGTCGCTCTTTTGTCGCGCGGGAAGCGATATGTTTTGGAATCTTGTGGAGTCGAAATTAGAACCGCCCAAGCGAGAGAAGTTCATTGTTATGTAGCGCCTACGCAGAGCGTCATATGAACGTCAGAACGTAAGCCTCGCGGTTTTATTTGACAGTTTATCATCAAGGAAATCGTTTCGCAGAAATAAATTCTCATGTTCCCGTCACAATTCCCGATCTGACGCACTGCCTCTCTTAATTTACGCATCAACTCGCTCAGGTTGCGTCCATTGTCGACAACTCTACATTCCCACTTGCATGAGTTTTAGTCCGCAATTGTTCTCTGAAACGGGAGTGGCCAGTGGCGTAGCCAGGGAGTCCAGGGGGTCCGGACCCCCCCGAAATATAAAAACACAATCATTTTTCTTCATAAAAAAACAAAATATTGAAAAATTATGAATTTACAAAATATTTCTTCAACAAATGAAGTTTTTTCGATTATGAAAAGCATTAAAATTAGTTTAAAACCCATTACTTAGTACCCTGTTTTTCAAAATTTCCTTTCCCCCCTGGTTTTGGACCCCCTCCCCGAACGAAATTCCTGGCTACGCCACTGGGAGTGGCGTAAATTATATCGATTCATATTCAAATAAAACGATATAAGCTTTTATGCCTCACAACTCGCATTTAAAATTCAGATATCTAGGGTCAATCAATTACTTTTTCCCGTTACGAGCAAAATGTAGTAGATACGATTCGACGTGAAAATATTTGGGGGCGTGTCCGGAGCTCAAATAATTAGAAAGTTAAACCAACTAGTTCATCAGTTCAACCAACAAGTTCATCAGTTTCCCAACATGAATCATCAATAAAAAATAATATAACACTATGTGTCCTTGCTAACCATAGCATAATCAATAGCCACAGGTAGTTTCGATTTTGACCACCGAAATTGTACATTATGAAATTAATTTGAAAAAAATATTATTCAAAGAAATAGTTAATATATATAGAACCAATAACAGCTGCAATCAAAGAACAGATATTGAGAATCTTAGTCAAATTTATTTATATTTAATTCATCGAAATTGATGGTAACTATGTCAGGTAATATCTTACTTACTTTCAATAAACAACCCTGTGCAAAAATAAGGCATGTCAAAATTCTTGTGTCTACTTTCTTTTGAATATATTGTTGTAAAAAATATTGTTTGTAACCTTTAATTTTGTTTATGCATCAATATTGTACACTCGTTTTTTTCATTTAAAGCCGTGAAGATGGTTTACAAATAAACCGAAACGTCGGCATAACATTTTTGCATCATTTTGACCTAATCTCCAAAATACTTGCGATTATTAAAAAATATATGTCAAGACAAGGAAAAGGCAAATCTAATTATGTAATCAGGGAAGAGCAGACTTAATCGCTTACAGTCCAATATTCCCATTTGGGAACATATTTATAAAAAATCATGAAAATAATATTTCGTCCCTGTGATTACTATTATAGCTTTTATTATTTAAATGAAGTATGGAAGTATTTTTTAAAATGAATCGTGTGACTTGTGTTTACATTGGTCGTTGATTAAACATTTCCAAAATTGATTATTTTATCAACCCTGTTGTGAGTACGCGGTTTATTCGATATTGTTCACATCACTCGCTCTCCAGTAACAAATGCTCATTTACATAAAAGATCAATATATATTTCGATGTTAAACTTATTTTATTTGTAAAGTGCACATTTATTTTTCAAGTAATAATAAAATTTTGTGGCGTGTCCCCATAGGGGAACATGCTTGAAAACGCATTTAAAAATTTTTGTTCACGTATTCTTTCATAATATCACTTAATTAGTTGTAAAATAAATAAGATATGCAATAAATTAATAAAAATCAATTGGCAAGTTAGTTTGGTCTTTAAAGGGTTAAGGTTGTTGAGGAGGAAGAGGATTTGTCAGAAGATGACCGAAACACGGTGGTGGGAAGGAAAGATGAATCTGGAAGTATTAAATAAATAAATTGCTCTTGACTTTACATGATGATGTCAAGTTTTCAATGTACGGTCTGACATTGATTCCCATGCGAGTTGTTCTAAAAGGTCGGTAACACTAAAAAGACTATCCTAGCGTAAGCGTGCAATGCTCCATGCAAAACATCACCACAGAACAGATACACTAAAATCGAGATCTAAAATTTCTAAACGGTGCGTGATTTAACGAAAGTTATGCATACACGGTTATTATCACACAATGGGATTTTCGTGAAGAAATAGGGGACAAGCAGAGTAAAAAAAGGTGGAAAATGAAAATAATATGCTCCAGTCGTCCCAGAAAATGCAGCGATTCATCTACACTTTAACCTGCGAGCCACTTCTAGGGTGCTTAGCAGGGGGTGATCAACACCAACATGGAGCATGCAAGAGGACCGCCACATGGAGGCATATTCGAAGGTCATAAAATATTAAGCATAATAACATAAATACTTGAACATTCATGAAAAGGAAAAAAAAACTTGCTAACGGTTACTAAGTCCTATAACAAATCCATGCAAGATTGGAGCAATATGGGAAATACACTTGGAATACGTCGACGTAGCGAGTAACGCTATTAATTCTATCAATCGAGATGCCACCCAGTGGGGCCAAATCCATAAAAAAAATAAGTTCAGGGTTATGATTTCTTATTACAAGTCTGGGTAGGCACTCATTAGAGCCGCTGATAAATAAGTACGAAAAGAAAGTAACTATGCACCTCTTCGTAAAAATCACTGGCGAAGTGAAAGGTGCGCTACTGGGACCCAAAGCCTCCATCTCGCTTCGAAATATCGTAATCTTCAAGACTCCTCTACAGCTACCCAACTGGCTAAATTTTAAATTTTAAAAATAGAATCAACGCAGCAATGTGCATTGATTAAAAATGCTGCTTTACCATAACATTGAAACAAATTAAAAATTATTATTAACATAAATATTAACGAATAAATTTCACATCTTTTATTCTAAAATAAAAATACGAACATCACTAAGGCGCCGTTGGTATCAAGGGCGTATCCAGCGAGGAGCAGGAGGGGGCAGAAGAAAAATTCGCAAATGTCTGTAAAGAAAATAATATTTTTTCAAGCAAATAATTATAAAAACTAATAAAGAGCTGTTACAAAAAATCTGGTACTTTCCCGGCGAATATATTCGAAAAAGGATATTGGAGAAGCTCTGGCAGAATGAAGGGAGGACTCCCGGCTTGAAGCCCGTTTTTCGTAGAGCTGTTACAGTTTCCTTAAAATATTGATTTCATTCACCTTTTCCATGCTTAAATCTTACCTACAACTTGAACAACCATGGTTTCCCCCCCTCCTAGTTTTGATCCTGGGTACACCCTTGGTTGCTATCCTCATTAGTATGAGGAAATAATAGTACGATTATCGTATGAAGATTTTCACATCATCTTTTACCAATATTGGTGGTTGTTTTCCGTGATCGTCCCGAGCTTATATAGGTTTCGTTAACCCAATGTTGACCCGATTTTGAAATTTCAATAATGTTTAACGCTACACGGGTATTAGCGAGGATGGAAGAATATCATCCGCGTCTTATACGTGAATCCGTCGAGATAGCGAAAAGGCCAAACCACTTCAATAGGGAGGATGGATATAACCTCAGCCGCATACGGAGAGGGTTCCTGGCCCAATATAATGACCAACGACTATCGCCTTCTGTGCAAATTCAAAATCGGGTCAACAATGGGTTAACGAAACCTAGATAAGCTCGGGACGAGAACGGTTTCCCTCCCATTCCCAAAAAAAAATATAAAATGAACAAAAAACGCATTGTATGTGACAAAAAAATGATAAAAATGATAAAAGCTCAAAAATAGTTGTTGTAAAAATTGAAATGTCATTTTGGGGCCACTAAGGGCCGTTCCCGGCTTCCGATGCCGTTAGCTTGTAGTCTTCCTAATTTTAGAGTGCTTTTGCACGCGCTCACTATAAGCCTGTCTTTCTAATTCTCCTTCACTTACACTGGAAAGGTTACACTGGTCCCTATACACTTGTTGAGTCAAAGTCCCTTTTTACGCACTTGCGTAAATTCACCACAGCCGGAGAGGTGGTATATATACGCACCGGAGGTTGGACGAGTCAGGGGTATATAAGCCCGCTAAAATTGAGGATCGTCGTCGTTTCCCTCCCATTCTCTTGATAACGCACCCAGGAGGAGGAGTGAAACGTTGAGTGAGAAAATGTTACCTGCCTACGCAGCAATTCCCGAAAACAACCGCCAACAATAGTGCGATCAATTCCATGAGTCTCACAAATTTCGCGATCCCTTATAGTCTCATGGACACAGATTAAATTACAAACGGCACATTTAGAAAGCACACATCCAATGCATCCACGTAAATAATTCTACACCGCACGCCTCTCTTGTCATTTGCACTTTTTTTGCGAAGCTGTTTTTCAGTGCCCATAATCTCTCGGACGGAGAGTTCCAAAGCACGGCGCGTATTCCCAGCGATGCTTTCAAAGATTAATCGGCTGATGGTCGCTTCGAGAAGCACAACACGCGCTGGACAAGAAAACAAGAGACATACGTCGTTCTCGGAGAGTACATACACGAGCTCAAAGAAACAACGAAATCGGACCGTAATGGGCAAGGGGAAATCTGAGAAAGCGCAATATAAATCCCCCGTGGAATTTTTTTATTGCGCTCTCTATTACACACAAACATTCACTCGTAAATGCATTTCCCCATACGCTCATTTCAGTCCATCCAAATAGGGCGTGAGCCGTTACAAGTAATTTCATCCTGCAATATCGCTTTTCGAGTGAAAAGCTTTCCTTCATGGGAAACATTTTATGGCACTTTGGATGATGCACATACATAAATTCATGCCATTAATACATTGCACATAGTTAAAAAAAAGTTATTATTATTTATAGCACGTAACCAACCACGTAGATGAGATTATTCACGAACGCGGAAAACGGTGAAAAAGCATCAAACTTATGACTTTGGAAAGCTCTGGAAGCTTCCAGATAGAAGGATGGTTGACACATATTTACAGCGTGCTATTGGTTATATCAATCTCGCAAGCCACCATAAATATAACCCATTTTATACACTCAATCCCCTCTTCTAACAAGCAATATTAATATTAATGAATTCCCGAAATATACGTTAAAAAAATACTTGAAATTTTCTTTGGCGAAAGCATTTCAATTGGCAATAAGCGAATGCAGTTTTTTGAAATAACTTTTTAAACGTTTGTATTCTAGTCTACGAACACTGCCCATGGAAAAAGATTATTACCTAATACTTGCTATATTTTTTACCGCCTCCTTTATTTCACTGCACGTAATACGAGTATGCTAACGCAGCATTTTTTTGGCAGATCGAAACACAAGCAGCTCTCATGGGATGGGGAGGAGTACTTCACATACCGCTATTCCGTTACTGTAATATTCAATATCAACCGCCTTGATTGATATCGATTAATGATGACAGGGTAATATTTAAAAGACTATTTTGGGACGGGCGTGGTCCGAAGTTGAAAGCTGGTGTTCTGCCCAACGAGAAAAATTTAGTGAAACAGAGATGTAGTGATTAATTCACAATGCAATCGAGACTAATGACTTGTCTCTTAATTATTACTCCGACAACTCTGGTCGTAATGGTATATATTATATCTAAAAATTTCGCTACTCTCTCCCACCGCTTTCAATGGAGGAGGAGATAGACGGTAGTTGGTCGAAAATGAGAGTGGAAGGGGTAGTAGGTATGAATGTGTGTCCCCGCGAACGGTCGCTTTTAAGCGGAGGAGGCGAACATTACGAGGGGCGAATCGATAATGAAGCCAAGCCAAGGGTTTCCAGGAACATTATGTCGGTTAGTTGCAATCTGGATCATCATCCGACCACACTGTTTCTTCCGACGTTTCGCAGTACGAATCTCAGACTCTCGAGTTCATACAAACAAGATCGTTCGATGCACCTATAATGAATGACCTTCAAATCACTTTTATACTAGTTTTTAAGAGGGAGTGAGAAGCGAAGGGGTAAAAGTGATTTTTTTCACAGAGTTAGGTGGAGAAATTGATAGAAAAAATTAATAAAAGCTTGGTGGCCAAGGGATACATTTGAGTCTCTGTTCTGTGCTCACATTGAGTGAAAATTCAAATGCACTCTCAACCCTGTCTTACCAAAAGCTGCTTCTAGGAGAAATCACATTTAAATATGTTTCATTTTCAAAACTAGAAAATTTTGCCCTAAATTATCATAATCGAAGCAGCTGAATATCTAAAAATGTTTGATGTTTAAAATCATGTCGATTCGAAGTTACCCATGCTATTAGTTATTAATTCTATTTCTTTATTTACAACATGAAAATTGGCTCTGTGGTGTATCAAAGCTATAATTTTATCGCGAATCTTGGAGTATGGATTTTAAATATCATACTTTTTTACTAACCGACAATTGTAACCAATTTTTCAACAGCAATTTTGCTTTCAAATTTACCTACAGGGCATTACATTTTAAAGTGGTATTCTGAGAAGAAAGCTTATTATTATGTTCACGAGGGTGGAAAAAATACTCGCTTTTTATTGCTTGATTACAGTGGAAACTCTTCAATGGTATCACTGGAAAAAAGCGAAAGTCTTCTTGGAACAACACAATCACATTATTTCACTCTGCGTAGCATGCAACAGGTATGTATGTACAAACATAAGCCGCATCAGAGACACTAAATAACGGGAAATGAACACATTTACCTCATAAATAAATAATAAAATAATTCTCAACCGCCCGTCGAATACCTGCCCAGCAAAGGTGGAATTCGTCGGAGATTCTCGACGCGACAAAGCACACGACAGCCGTTGAAGAGCGATGACGAGGAAAATTTTGAAATTTCATCCCCGTACAGGTAATAACTCCACTCCGCATACTTTCCCTCACTCCTCTAAGTGACTCAGATCAAGATCGAGGAGAAAACATGCCATAGAATACGTCTCACAGATGGTTTCTCAGTATGATTTTTACCACCTCCTCTTCTCATGTTACATTTCCGAAATTTGAATCGTAGATATAGTTAAAGATTAATAGTTTCCAGGAAGGTATGAAGTTGAAAAAAAAATGTTTTTGCTCAATCCAGTAAATTTTTAAATACATAAGTTTTTTTAAACACATTCGCTTCCCAATGCTTGCAGTCTGGAAAATTGTGAATGGTTAACTTTTTAAAATCATTGCTCGGAAAGAGCAATTAGGAGGAAGAGAGAAGGAACTAGTGTCTGTAAAAGAAAGTAATACACCCGAGTTTGTGGGGCTCTATCCTCTAAAGGAGTTAATGAATTTCAATGCAACAAAAAGCAAACGAAAGAGAATTTATTTCTACTTTGGACCATTTATTTCGAAAGAAAGCCAGATCTATTTTTGGCAATTTGCAGAAAACAAATTTTTTTACCACGAAAATTAATAGATTTGTCGTAAACAACTAAAATCTTTGCTAACTTCACTTTTGTCAACATTTCAAGCTACTGGAACGAAAATTACGGCAGTACGAAGCGCTCAAAGTGGGCAACTTGATTTAACGCACAAAAAACGGGTACTTTTTTAGAAAAAATTGAGTACAGGAAATACTATCGCTTGGAATTTTTTAAAAATAAATAATCCAACGTAGAAATAAATTCTCTTTCGGATGCTTTTTGTTGCATTGAAATCGATCATCTCGTTTAGACGATAGTTTCCCTCAAACTCGGTTGTCTTAATTTTTTTCACAGACAGTAATTACTCAATGGAAACATTCTAATTATGTATTCATGACAAAAAAAACGTTTTAAATGCTGACGTTTGCAGCTTATTTCGTCCAAACAACCTTGGCATGAAAATATTGCCCACAGACATGAAAATATTGAAAGGCACTGGAATGTCACCAGACATGGTGATTTTTAATGAAACGACCATGTGACACTGTCTCGTTGAATTGGTACTCAATTTCATGGTGATTCATTTCTATACCAGCTTCTGGGCCAAGGAATTATAGTATATCTTATCTATCCATCTAACACGATGAAAGAAGATAAACTGCTAAAACCGTCAGATACATGAAATTTTCGTGGCTTAAATTGTGAAAAATGAGGCCGCAAACAAATAATGAGGTGAAAAATATTCCGAAGAAACTAAATGAACATCTGTTCTTACGAAATTACTCATCAATATATCAATTTGTTCCATTCCATTACCACAATTTGCGATGGTTATAATACCTGGTGACATCCTCAGATCAGACCAAATAACAGTCGATTTTAATAAAAAATCATATAGTAATACCAAGTATGATTTTAATGAGTAATAAAATAAGCAATGATATGGAGCCCTAAGGACCCTAAGGACCCTTATGGTCCCGTGGAATTGCAGCCTTTGCACAATTCAAAGTCTCGGTGAACTGTGGCATCTGTCATTACTAGTAGATAGTTTGCCATCCACTGGACATAATTGAACCCATTTACAATTTCAATGGAATTTGACAACCAGTACTAAAATTTTATATCATGCGTGACCAGAGATTCAGATAAGAAATTCGGTGAATTTAAAATCTGAACCGCGGTTAAAGATCAGGTTTTTTCAGCTTGGAAATTTTAAGTAAATGACCATTATCTGCCAATTCATTAAATTTAAGCTCGACGACCTTTCGCAAGTGATGTCTGCGTATGCATTGTATGTTATAATGGGTCAGGGAATTCATCTATGCCTCATATCACATCTGCATCAGATACTGTTCAGATCAAGCACCTGGTTTATCGGGCCTGGTCAAGCCGGATCTGAGATTTCCGTAGGGATAGGTATTGGCAAGGGATGTGATCTAACTACACACGTGGATATTACTCGTTTAAAATTTTACTATGCCAAAATTTGTCTGCATCTAAAATTTTGCAAATTCAATCTAATTTGAAGTAAATTATGCATAATTAATTTACTCAGAGGCAAGACTTTTATATTTTAAAAGGGAAATTTTAATTTGACAAAGAGCTACTTTATATGCTCTGAAATTTTTGGGTGATAACTTTAAGTATAAGTCGAGTGATTCGCCACGAACAACGATAAAATACGACCACTCGAGAGGGGGTGATGCGTCCTCTTAACCTCTGAGATAATCGAAGGAAATGCATTAAAACCTTACCTTGATGGCTTATTCTCTCTCCGCTGATTAACTTCAAATGGAACGGCACGGACTTTTCCTCGTTTTAAGATTTCTCCAGTCTTTTCCTGAAGATGATATTCATACCACTGGCCTTTTCAACAATTATATATACCTGTAGAAATAAATGGGAAAAGCAAATTCAGTAGGCAGAAAAGTAAACTGATGATAGAAAAGTGTTTTTCACCCGTAAAATATTCATAAATACTTTACACCACTGGAGGAATCCAAGCAGTTTACTTCCAGTTAGTCCACGATTCTCGTGTCAAACGAATATATATGCACAGAAACGATATGAATTCGCTGGCTTGCGGCATATATGGCAAAATATTTATACTAACTTTTCTTTTAATCCTCCCGTAAACGTCAGGATAAGAAGGCGTCTTGATAGTTTCCCTGAAAATAACGCAACAACAATAACCGTACATATTACAAAGTTACATTGCTCACTAACAACAGCTGCGTTACCTACGTTTACGTCAAGAACCCACGTTATCAAGGGCTATTTTAAAAAAATGAAGAGTGCAATTTTTATGTATTCTTTAAGCTAATTAAAGAAATATCGGGTTGCAATGAGTCACAAACTTTGATTTACATACCCATTGCAGATCCGATTTATATCATATAGTTTCATCGTCTTTCTAATTAGAACTGTTCCCTCGTCTCCATGTTATTCGAATATATACACTTATCTCAAGTCTTTCCTCATAGCTAGCAGTAATGTTGAATGAAATAAAATAACTTTGTTTTATTCCACACTTTATTTTGAATAGCACGACCCGGGTTTCATCATCTAGTGTTATCATCTGGTAATGATAACACTAGATGCTGAAACCCGGGTCGTGCTATTCAAAATAAAGTGTGGAATAAAACAAAGTTATTTTATTTCATTCAACAACGAAATAATTCCACAGAACAACGCCTGAAACCGTGTCTTATGCTAGCAGTAATCTCTGGAATTCCCTGCCGTCATCTATAAAAGATTCCTCTTCTCTATACATTTTCAAAGGAAAACTTTTTAATCATTACCTCAGCGAGAGCCTACCTCTGTAAATTATATTTATGGTGCGCTAATACAAATCATATTTTATTCTGATTTTTCTTTCCCTCTTGTTCGTTTCTGTATGTTCTCATTGTTTACTTGAGGTAATTTTTTTCGGTGTATTTTTTTTCAAATAGAAATGTTCCCGATGTATTCGTATTTTTGTTGTTTGGGCAGAAAGTATTGCATGTGATTATATTGGCTGGTATGGGGAAACCCAAAGCATTAACAAACTTTCATTCATTTATTACCATAATTTCATTCCCATTCTCTGGATTGAATTAGACAAGGACGATGGAAATTTCTCAGCCGTAAAAGGACATCATTTTGGATAATGAACAAGAGAAAATTTTTCCCGCTAAGCTATTAGCTACAGCACTCCATAGTGTTTTCAGACGTCTCTGTCATCGAAAGAGAAACTTTAGACAAAGGGCAAAATGAGCGTGACTTTGGTAATTTTCTCTCCATTACGCAATCACAGGAGAACAGCAAAGTTAGTCCTGTAGCAGTGAAACGAAAAAATTTATTGAAACCTTGATTTTTTTAGAGCCCGCGCATACATATTTAAGACCGCCTGTCAAAAAAATAGCGAAGAAAACCTTAAATAGACCAGGGTAAACGGAGTTGGTGAGATATTTCCCTCTCGCATATGGTAATTTCAGGTTTTCTGGGATAAAATGAATGAAACCACAACGGAAAAGAGAAGAGACAAAGTTTTTTAATAACGTACTACAGGACCGACTAAAAGTTTGAAACAGGAACGAATGAAAACTCTGGGAGTTCTAATGTTTTCACCTCCGCCACGGAAACAAGTGCAAATGAGGTGTCTATCCGCCATGTTGAACGGATGGAGCCTAGAGGGCGATACATGGGGCATTTGCGTATGGCGCCACCTTCCGGGATAAATGAAGTTCTCTATGATTTTAATGGAAGAGAGTGATGACGCGTACTGGTCACTCTTGCCATATTGGAACCTTGAGTATTTGGGGGTCTACAGATATTGTCATATCAAAGCAAAGGAGAGTTTTAAACGTTGTTTTACCTAACAGGATGAAAGAAGTTTCACATAGCTCAAAACCAAAATAGGAAAAGGAATAAATAAAAAAATTCCCAAAGCAATCTCCTAATTCCTCCATGTATCTGTTTTTAATAGACGAATCCAATTCATTGAAGAATTATGACCGTACAATATTTAGGATATTCATACATATGATGGACATAGGGATAATGGTTACATTTCCAGTCGTATAAAAAAAGGTCTGGTTCAAAAAGATAATGTAATGAATAAGGTATTACATGGAAAAATTCCAAAAATTTCAGAACACACATAATCAATGACATGTATCTTTTATTTGAAAATGTACTTTTCAATGGAAACCAACTTTTAACGAAATAAAATATATGAAATATAGTGTAGATAATTTATTACGCAACAAAAGGTGTAATAAAGGAAAATTTATTGCCACAACCACGACAAAGCAAACACAATCCAATGCACTGACACAATGTACCGACTTCAACGAATAGGGTACTAACACAAGAAATTAAAAATCATGAGGGATACACGGCAGACATTACTTAACAAAAATAATACATGAAATAATATCTATACTAACAGACGGTAATATTATTTCCGAACTCGAATTTCCCTAGACATCAACATGTCTTTATTCCTCTACTGACTGCAGTTCCAAATCAGGAGCCACAACCAATAGCAACTAACGATTTGCCATAAAGTCTCAGTGCTCTGACGTCGATAATTAGCGTCGGACTGAGTACCAATTCCAAAGCGGAGAAACTTGCATTGACTACGGCGAAAGCTTTCTAATTTCTTCAGTTCCTTGTTTCAATTTACATTTATTAGATTTAAGTGAAGCAATTTAAGCTCATTCTGGTATTACGTTCGGGTCATTGAATTTTATGAGGTACTTACTTCTAGTATTGGCTTTTACCCACCCATCAACACCGTCGAGTTACCCATTATGGCGTATCCCCCGTAAAAATAAAGGTTTTTGGATTCAATGCGATCATTTCATTGCAAAAAAAAGTTGTTAGAGGAAAGTATTTTTTGTTGAGGATTAATATATTTTAAAACAACCAACTGTATCAATGATGACCCCCATGATGACCTTATCGGCTCGGGAAAAATTCAACAATGTAATCGTAAATTTAACCCGGAAACAAATAAATTTCTAAGTTTATTATAGCGGCGAGAAAACTAATAAGAAAATTTCGTTTTGGCCCTCAATACTATTGATACAACGAATTTAATACGCTTTCCTTCAACCAACATGACTTCAAACTTGCCATTTCATCTTACAAGATATTTACAATCCTATTTTTTATTTACACGCAATTTTCAATGCAACAACAATTTTGCACTGTTGTTTTAGTCAGTAAAATGTTCCTGTAATTTAGGTATCATATACATATATTTTCGTCTTAATCGATAAATTTAGATGAATTGAAGCTATTTTCCCACGCCATGAAAATGTCAAATGTTGTACAATTCTGCGATTCGCAATTTTTTTAATCCATTTTAATAATATTTTCATAATTTTCTTAAAGTAAAGGCTATAAAGTTACCAAATACTTCCTCACTTAAAATGCGAAATACAAAGCCAAAATCGATGGAAGTCAACTCGTTAAGTCAACAGGTAAACAAGATTTAAAACGTTAAGGAAAAAAATCCTTTATTTCAAGATTCAAACCTGTAATCTTCTGTTCATTAGCCATACACGTTAACCGTAGCACCAGATGACACTCATTGACCTACCGAAGATAAAATCACTTTTACTTACCCTGACGCTGAGCGATCATTCTAGTGTTCATTGTTAAAATCTGTAGCTTATACTGCCTCCGAAGATCTAGGAATGGTGTAATAATGCATTATCATCTGGTTTTTATCCGGGGTGAAAATCTGAAGGGGATCCGAGAATGTGAGGTGGGTTAAAATCGATAGTAAGATTCTATCGATAAAACAGACGAACAGATGAAGCAAACTAAGCAAAATTTTAAAAAGACCCAAACTGCACATTCGCCCTTAACAACGCTCCATTGTAATAGTCTTTAAATCTATATAGAATAAAACTTATTTTCGGTTGTACCGCCAGATTCCTTTGGTAGCGTACGAAACCTAGCCATCCGAATCCCTTTCGTTTCTCCTAGAGCTTTTTCCTCTTGGCGCCTCATTTCCTTCATATTCCCCGCACACATCACCCTACACATCCAATAACAAAAGCCGCAAGAGCGAATGTAACCTTTCCCTTACCATCGTCGCCCCTTTTATGCCGGGCAGCAGTAACATAAAATACCATTTCTGAGACCGGAAAAAGCGAAACCATCATGCGGATACGCTTCAGGAGCGGCCGCGGTGCGAAAATTTAGGGTAGTAAAGAGAAGGGTCTACGTGATGCCAAGTCGTCTCTTTGCTCACATTATGGAGAAGGGCTAGGAGAAAGGAAATACAGGAAGAGACCGAGGATACACCTACGTGTAAGGAATAAGCCGTAAGATTCTGAAAGAGGATGATAATATCTCTTAACACACGCTAAATGCTGACTGTAGAAAAGGGTCAAACAAAACTCAAATTTTAAATAATATATTATGATGGCCGAATACTTTATTAAATTCCACAAAAATTCTTATTTTAAAAATTATTGGAAAATGTTATAAAAAAAGAATGAGGTTGGAATTGAAAAATGTTTGCCATTATATTCATGCCTGATATTCACCTCATAACTCACCCATGGCTCAATTTATTGATGAAACATTTATATGTCTGAAGCTAATAAATCATTTAAATGCTTAAATGTCTCAGTTTATATTTCCTCATTATTTAACTATGTGAATCGTTATCAATAACTCTCCTTAAAACTCACGCTTCAAACGAATACAACCTTCCCTCACCCTATCTTCGTATTGATAAAATTGTCACGGTTGAAGATTGAACAATAAACCATAGACAAGAAATATCACAATTTCGCGATGATAACATAGACTATAGATTAGTTAAAGAGTAGTATTTTTTAGTAGATTTACCTGCTGTGCAGTATCTACGGATGGTTCCAAAAAGCGAACGAAGGTAGGGAAAGTTGGTAATATTCTTTCTGAAAATTTCAAGTCACTTGAAATGAAGAACGCTTTCAACAATTTTTCGGTTTCAGTTTAATCGACTAAGGAAGAAGCATTGAAAAGCTGTCAAACGGAAATTCAAAGGAAATTTGGGACAACCGCTATAGAGAAGTTTATAGTGATCGCTTTCGCATTTTTGCAGAAGTTAATAGCATGAAATATAAAAAAGAACATTTATTATTTGAAATTAGGGTTACTAATTTTTATTGCATTAATACTAATGCCTTAGGTGCACAGAACAAACAAATTTGTGCTAAAATGTTTCGACGAAATATGATGGATTATGGAGATCTCCATTGCGATGTAGTAAGTATAGCGCTAAGTGTAATATATAAGCAAGCAGAGATCAAGCCTTGCCAAAAATTTCGTAAAAAATTTGAAATCTAGCTCTTGTCTAAAATAATGCTTCACCGGTGATTTATGAGAAAAATGTTTCCCAAAAATATCACGCAAAAGGCTGTGGAGAATACCTCACAAATTAAAGACCAATTTATTTGCGGTGTAACTCCAAGACACCATTCATTCATAAAAATGTTTAAGCCGCAGTATCTTGATCCATAAGGCAATAAAATATTCCTATAATTTATATACTCTTTGTATTTTCGATATAATCGATAAATTTAGATAAATTTCAAACAAAATCGTCGTCAATTCATTACATACCAAAACGTAACTTCGCCATCTCATTGGATTGACAAGCTTACGTTTACTGTAATATTTTAAATTTACTTTCAATAAAATAATGGAACACTCGATGCTCGATCAAAATAAATGAACTGCAATGCGTCACCTTGAAATGCGGCACAACCAGACTTGTTGATGGTTCACCAAAGAAAAAAATAATTTGTATTAGGGAGAGTGTTTGTGGATTAGCCAGGGAAGGCGGGAATCCCTACCGCGGAAAAATTGGTTTCCGATCGAAGTCTACTTACACTCTGATGCGAACGAAGTCTTACCACATTGAGGTTAGGTAGAGTAAACGTGGAGATTCTATATACTTTTATCTAGTTACCGTAAATCGTGATGCCCAGGGAGGCCAGTGGCATTTCTTCTGTTGTCAAAAGGGGCTGCACAAAGCGGCAGTAGCAAGAAGCCAGATGCTGAGCCGAGAGATGCCCAGACCGTACCTGAGCTCACGGTCCTGGGATAAGCAGATAAGTGGAGAACACTCGCAGTCCACGAGACCAATATTTTAAGAAATATATTTCTGCAAAAATATGTATTTTATGCTACGTTCTTCAATTCCGCCGCGTGAAAGGCAGTGACATTCACAGCCTAGCACCTAATACCATGAACCTCAGTGAAATTTTCATGTAAATCAAGGAACTTGGATACTTTGTAAGAGCACTCGACAAATAAAAGCAGTTGAAACGATAGTGTAGTGATCTGACCAGAGTCCCGTAAAGCCAAAGGTTCGTGGCTGGATATACGGTCCGAAAGAATTAATTTCAACGGCAGATTCTGTAGGTATATTTTATGCCATTAGAAATTTTAAATATCATAAACTCCTACACTAAAATGCTTTTGAGTTGCTTAGGTTGTGACACCTCTCCCACTGCGAGATCGTTTTCAGCTTACGTCAGGAACACTACCTATTCTAAATTGCCCGAGTCATTTTAAAATTATTATTAAACTAACTGATGATTTACGATTTACACGCAATTTTCGAGTATGCCACAACAATTATGCGCCGTATCTTGAGTCATTAGGCAGTAAAATATTCCTATAATTTAAATATCATAAATCGACCAGATTAACGTGAATAATATAATTATCATTATTTTATTGTATTAGATAATCGATACAGATGACTGTACGGAGATGTACAACTTTTCGATCTATCTGAATCTGGATCAGTTTCTGAATGAAAGAAACAAAACACGAGTATAAGAAGAAGACGCTAGGATGAAATTTGGAGGGAAGAATGGATATTCTTGGAAGAAAAGAGAGAAGCACTCGGAATAGAATGAGTAAACGAAAGAGGGGTTGGTAGGTACTAACAATAAGTAAGCGGGAGAACGCAGACATGGAGGAGGGGAAATTGAGGCCGGTTGGGGGTGGGCATAGGGCTTTGGGTAAGCCGGCAAAGTTCACGGTTGCCGGTGCTGCTGCTGCTGCCTAGACACTTTGTCGGCTTCTCTTCCACACTCTAATCCGCCTCCGTCCCAATACCGAAATGTTCTTTGCCCGACGCCACAACCTCCACCAGCATCGATTACCATTCCAACGCACCCAAACGCGACAGTTTTGCTGAGAACCTCCAATGCTATTTTCTCCTCTCCTTTTGGTCCCATTCGACTCCCTTCTCTTTGGCCGTCTTAGTTCATAGTCGCCATAACTTAATCCTCGTCAACTTAAATGTAAAATCTCGTAGATCAAAAAAATGAATATTTTAAATATGAGCATAAAACTTTTTACTGTTTATTTTTCTTGCCATACAACATTAAAATAACTTTAGTAAAATTGGTCATAGAAATATTTCCGCTGAAAATAAAACTCAGCACACACTCAGCACAGTGTTACAAATAGCATTATCAACAACGAAACACGTATGACTGTTAATTTCCGGGTTCTCCAGCCGCGTCTGTCGTTTATGGTTGACTACAGTTTCGGAAGCCATCCTGCTTCCGTCTTCAGGTTATATATATTCAGATAAGATCGTATCCCGCAGGCACTATGCGAAGGCGTGTACACAGTGCCATGCTCCTGCGGAAAATCATATGTTGGCGAAACATGCCGAGGAATGGCGACAAGGATGAAGGAGCATGTGAGAGCTACCAATAAAAAACAACTGCACTTGTCAGCCATTTCAGAGCATGTTTGGAGTGAGGCCGGCCATGACATTGAATTTGAAAAAGCGAAGATAGTGGCAAAAGAGAGTCGCTACTACCCAAGGCAAATCAGGGAAGCAATTGAAATTTACAAAAGACAAAATATTAACAGGGACAACGGCTACCCAATCAGCAACGTTTGGAAGAGAGTTCTGACCAATCAGCGCACAGGAGGAGATCGGCCAGTGCTATATAAGACGGCAAAAAATGAAAACTTCTCACCTTCGACCTGAAGACGGAAGCAGGATGGCTTCCGAAACTGTAGTCAACCATAAACGCGGCTGGAGAACCCGGAAATTAGCAGTCATCGTGAACAACGCCGCGGAAACCTACGCATGAATAACGAAACACGTAGTGTCATAATAAAACTCAGTGGCAATATTGCAATGTCCAATTTTACTAATATTGAGAACTTCCACCACATCATGCCTCACATCATACAAGATTAAAATAGCTGTTTTGGATTTTAAATTCATTGAATTCAATTTTAAATAGATTTTTTTCAGTTGTATTATACGAAATACGTGGTTTTAAAACTAATGGCATAAAAATCTCATTCTTATGAAATTTTTTGATCTACGAGGTATTACATTTAAGGCGACGTACTCTACCATTAGTAAACACTGATTCAGACGATACTTGAAAGAATTCCATGGCATGTAAATTTCACTTAAATTAAGATCCCACGACGTGAATTATTTGTCCAACAGCATTCAACACAATTGCACCATTAGTGAAGGCCTGTTTACACGGTACATTAGCTCCTTCGAGTTAACGCCAAAATGTACGAACGTTAGAATGAAAACCAAAAAACCAAAATTTATTTTATTTATTTAATTTATTTTACCCATTTAATTTTTTATTTCATTTAATTATTTCAATTACCGCTGAAAACAGCACAAAGAGGCCTTTACATGGTGGGGTTTCAACAACTAACAAAGGCACATTAACAACCGTACGCTGGATAGGGGCAACCTACCGAGGCGGGACCCGAACCCGCGATCTACGGCTTGGCATGCGAGGACTTTGCCTCACCGCCATTGAAGCTCGATTTCGGGGGGGTCCGGACCCCCCGGAATTCCCTCCTCCCTCGCTACTGGGTTCATGCATTCGTGCATGTTCCGTTCTGATCCACCAGAATCGTTCAAACAATCGGACATCAACTGGTGCGGGTTAATTCATCGTATAAACATGCCGGGAGTTGATAGAGAGTCCCTTTATTAGAATGATTTCCGATTGCAAGAATCCTCGTTGGCGGCGTCCACGCTTTTTTTCGCAGCGTCGGGTATCGGATATCAATGATATTGCAAGTAACAGCTCATTTATTGTCGAGTACAATTTTCTAATATCAATTAAGCAATTCTGCGGGAATACGCTTTGTGTGAAACTGACTGGAGCCCTCAAGCATCGCATGCGGTATCAATAACCCACTTTAACACCTAGATTTTGTATGATTTACACTTTCCCGGCGAACAACATGTAAAAACGCTTCTCGGGATACCGCGCGGGTAAGATTATATGAGAGCGCCCATATAATATAATAATATAATATATATAATATAATCATGCGCTCTCAAATAATCTTACCCGCACGGTATACCTAGATTTTGCTTTTAATAAAATACTGGAACACACTATATTCGATCTCAGTCACATTAATAGAATAATTACCATCATTTCATATTTATAAATAATAGTGATTGTCATTACGGAGGCTTCCGCGGTTAGTTGATTGGTGATGGTTTTCCGGGTTTACACCGCGTTGATACATGTTTTGCGGACGACAGTTTCGGGCGCGTTCCAGCTCCCGTCTTCGGGTCCAAAAAAACTGTCGTCCGCAAAACATGTATCAACGCGGTGTAAACCCGGAAAACCATCACCAATAGTGATTGTCATAAAGAACATAACTGTTATGAACATAAATCCATTGAAGGAAATTTCATTCTTTCGGTATTGCTAATGAGAACAATGTACGAGTAATTTTAAATTCTTGTAATAGCCTAGCTCCTAAAAAATACTCCCGAGTCGAAGCACTTGAATAATAAAAATCATCACTTGGGATTTTTACGAGAGCTATTCGTATAAAAAAATCCTTCCCACAAGAAATTCAGCCGACCTTCATCTCTACGAGTCTATGAAGAAAAGGAAGCCGTCGTATCACACGCCGTATTGAGAGGCGGAAGCCAGATGTTGCATGAAAGTAGGGGGAAGGAGTGAAAGCATCTGAGATGGAAGAATCTTATATGCCGGTCTGCAAGAAGGAGGTAAAAGGAGAAAACCCCCAGAGACGAGAAGTGAAGATTGCTTCGAGCAACATGGGAAGTGAGCAGACGAATTGATCACATTCTGGGAGGCAAAATATAAGGCAACGAAAGTGCGAAGGAAATGTGATCTAGGAACCAATCGCGAGAGAGATAGCGTGGTAAAATAGGAAAAAACACATGAAGTAATGACCTGAATGAAAACTGGAAATCAATGACTCAAATTAATCCATTTTGATTGACCATTTTCAAGGCTGAATTGCCTTTCATAGAGTAAATAAAACACATAATTTTCACTGCGAGTTTTCATAAGTTAAATGGGGAAATTTAATGAAGTACTTGGCTAAGCTTCTCAGCAATGCGTTACTTATGGTAAAGAGCAAACAACTCATCATTGCCAAAACAAACGTAGAGCATATTAAAGTGTGCAATACAAAAACTTATCAATCCCAGGAAAAAGTTTTTCTAAAGAAGTTGATTATTTTATGAAAAAATAAATTACGAGGATTTTCTCGAAAAATTCATGGAGGAAAAATCTAAAATTGGCCGTGAAAATAATTCCATGAGATGAGCCAGATATAAGGACGAATTTTAGGTAAAATATTTTTCCACGGGATCGGGTGCGTGAGTTGGGAGGATTCAAAAGGGTTTGCATTTATAAATCTGAAATTGTTAGAGACCAGGATTTTCCTACATGAAGTGGTCTTAAGCCACGAGAGATTGTGGTCAGGAGGGGAGCAATGGCATACCAAGAATTTGAAGAATTAATAAGAAAACGTAATATTCAGCTTCAAATGGGTACCGTAAAACTTCTCTAAAGCGGCCGCTGCTTGGCCCAGGGAAAAAGGCTGTTTGGAGGGATGGCCGCTCAGTTAGGGATTCCTGGGTTGATTAACCCTTTGCGTGACAACCGATTTTATAGGAACTATGCTAAAAGTGCCGAGGCATTTTTGCTGATTTTGCAGTATGATAGGAAAAAGAATAGGTCTCAAAAACAACTAAAGGTATACAAAATGTAAAATATAATGTATATTAAAAAACTTAAGGAAATCTTTGCTATATGTGGTTTCACATTTTTTATGCATTATTTGACGAATTTTTTTGTAACATGAGATTATTTTTATAATTTAAAGATAATAGCTAATGTTAAAATAAAATGAATATTGACTATTGGATGATTAGTGAACTATCAGCATCTAAGAGTGACATTGCAGGTAAGGCGCTACTGCGCTTCTGGCACTTTTCGCGAGAGATAGGGGGAGCGCGATATAGCTCCCCGGCACTCTTAAGGGTAAAAAATACTAATGAATATTTATAAAATTAGTTTTTATTACTTTTCACAACCATTGATTGCAAGTTGAGTTAATAATTATATATACTTTGTTTTAATTGGCTATATTTCCTTTTTGTTAATATATTTCTATAGAAGTTTTAATTTCTTTGTAGGATTCTATCGCTATTTCTTAGCGCTCCTTAACAATATTAATTTAATAATTTACCTTTATTGCATTTTTAAATCAGGACCTTCTAAGTCATATGGCTTGTCATAAGGTTCCGTAGTATTTATACCAGCGGCATGTTACATAGCGGAAAATAATATTAACATGCATAAACAGAACTCAAAACACATCTCATTGGAAAAAAACTTTTAAAAACCAGTAACATGAATACATTTGTCATAGTATAACATAATATTACAATGATATAAGTTTAAAAAATCACAGATGATCACAGAAATGTAACATATTCATAAATATAGTGCTTAGCTTTGAGGGATTACAAATTCACAATATCATTAATTAACCACTCATTGATACCTTTTTTTAATTTCTGCCATTCTTTTTAAATTTCACAATTGCTAAGCCATACAATTAAAAGTATTTTCTAGAAGAAGCATTTAAATTCAGAAGAGAATCACGCCCATCCTTGCGTTCAACTCGGTTATTTCCATTTCAGTTTCACCATCTTCACTCTCACATACAGCTGCATCTTAGTTGGTACACTAGTCTTTAGCTACTCTTTTTACTGTGTCCTTGGGAGTACTTTTATTTTTGAGATCTGTAGGGTGTTTGATATTTCTTTCTCAGTTCCTAAGCTGAGAAAAGTATATGGTCGTCAAATATGTGGTCACTTTACATATTAATTTTTGGGAAAATCATTCTTTTCCGGGAAGAATTTGACCTTTTAGTGGGATGAATGCTGAATGTAGATGGCCGTTAGAAGAGGTTTAACTGTATCTTAACGGTGATAACACTTCCAGCCGAATTAGAAACAATAAGCTACGTTGGCCGGTCAATTCCTATCATTTCGCGGAGACTGCTGTTGGCTTGAAGAAAAACCTCAACGGTATTTCACTTATGGGAATAACGTAAGCAAAAAACGTGTTAAAAACTATGAAGAGATGAAAACTACTTCAACTTTTCAAGCATGTACATTTTACTTTAATAAACCTTACCTCGATATGCTATCATTCTGCATGAGAAAAAGGATAAAACTGCTCAGAGAACAAGGAGGACGCCATCTGAACAAGTTCAGTTTGTTAGTAATAATTTATATACGCGATAAGAGTGGCTAGTTCTTAGAGATTGCCGGAAGATTTCATCTGCATGCACCCGACACGGGATTTTTCACCCCTTGTGCATTAAAATAAGCGTCTTCGACAAAAATCAACACACGTTACTTCTTCACAATGATTATATTCTGGTTGTAACGTGATCAACACTCCATCGATGAAAAGCAAGTAATAAATCAGCATTTTAGTCGATTATTTCATAGCCATCGACTCCTTAGGAAGTCAATATTTAAATATCAATTTCGAAGCTAATGACTGCTATAACCAGTGAACATTAATTAACCGCACTTAATTCGAATCTGTTCAGCAATTGGTGATCATGATATTTCTCGCAAAACCGAAGCCGAAATTTACAGTTCAAGCGATCAATCAAATTAATTGCCCGGATACCTGGGTATTCACAATCAAAACTAGTGGCTTTCAATGACGTAAGTGGGTTATTTATGACAGAGCCTCATAAATATCAATGATTGGCTGATACTATCCATTAAAAAAATCACTCGTTCTTTTTGAAACAAGGAATAAGAGGCAGAAATTACTGATAATTTATTACGGAAGAGGTTTCTGAATAAATTGTGAGAGATTTATTGGTTACTGAAATTACATACATTGAAAGTTCATCTAAATTGTAATTTTCTCTTATGTAAATCTCACAATGTACCTATGCTTCAATGGGACAAAAAATAAATTTATGCCAAAAAATTCCTGAAAACAAAAGCTCCTCCTATAATAATCACAGCCGTGATTTTCGAACACGCTTGGTTTAAATTCCGATAAAAATATTCCGATGTTCGTTTTTTCCAAGTTTTATAAGTATAAGAGCGAAATGGAAGGTAATGCGTTTCTTGTTACCATTTATTAATGTCATATATTAGCGAGATATCTCATTTAGTGGCAAGTGATGCTTTTGTTCACCTAGCAAAAGTCGCTGTAAAATAGGTTTAAAAGGTTCTATATTCATTTGAACCTTTCTATTTGCTACTCTACCTTCTCTCGGGTAAAAATTTGCGCGCAATAGTTATGTTTTAGACTGACTTTTTCTCCGGTTCTCGGTGAAAGTTCCTTCCTCGGACGCATAACTCTCATTCGACTGGTTGTGTTATGTCTTTTGCACTGTCTTCACGTGGGCCATATACAAGGCCGAGGAGTGGTGATTAAGTGGTGAAAATCTCGGCATCGTCACGTCATCAATTAATCGGTGCAAAGGTTGAGTCCGTCGATATTTGGTCAGGAATAGCTCGAGAAGTAGGCGAAGGATCAAGAAACGGAAAATTGTGTTTCTCTTTATTTTTCAAGCCCCATCTACGAAGCACTATCGAGAGGACGTAAAATGAAATCGTTGACAGAGCCCATTGAATACAATAATGATACCTATTTATTGGGCGATGTTGGCACTAGAGAGTGCCATCTTCCTTTCTAATTCCTCGTCATACATTAAATATTAGCAGTGAAATACATTGTCAAGTTACTCTTGTAATTAATTGGAGTCGAAATAGTACAGAAGAGACAAAGAACTATGCTTCATAAAAAACTGCAAAAAAAATGCATATGTGAATAAAGTTGTATTTATCAAGTGTAAAAAGATGTGAAGAAACGTGGGAAAACCTAAGGATATTAACTTTCATCGTCATTGGAAATAAGCCCTAGGCAGGAAAACGCCTACACAAAAAGGGGGGCGTGAAAAACCTGCGAAACCCTACTGAGACAGAGCTGATGTAAATTTGGGTTTATACAAAGAATACAAGAAAATTTCACACAATACCTATGTACACTTCATTCACCTACCATTCATTCCTAATACTTGTTCCAGATGATGGGTCTGTGAGCCGAGACGAGTTGTGGGCATTAAATTATTGAGTAAAATTGCGACTACCTTTTATTTCCAAACGTCGAACTTCCACATTATCACTACTCAATAGGGTAGTTTCTTTCATCAAAGAAAACGAAAGGCACTGATTGCGATTCGTTACCCACCATTACTGTATTCATAATATACAAATTATTTCGTTTTAGAAATACCGGTTTAGACGAATGGCAATGGTCCATTTTTATCCTCATTTGAAAAGGGCCAGATTGGCGCCCATGCGATGCCACTCCACGTGACGTCACAGGGACCTAGTTTCTATACGAGAAGATAGGAGTTATACGTCGTCTGAGGTTACCAATGCATGCATGAGGCGCAGAGCTCAGGGAAACATGTCTTAATGATCACTTACTAAAACTGGCTAAGGTCGGAAAGTTTTCTTCATTTGATAAGGTATTAATAATTCTTATTTAAGCCAAGCGCTACCAGCTAGCAGGGTACTCAGCTACCCGCTAGCAGCCTGCGTCGTATCAGCGCTCAACTCGCCTCAAGGTCACCTCACAGGGCGGCAGCGGGAACGAGAAATACGTCACTTGGAGAGATTTCACGGCATTCATACTTACGCGTCGTGTTTTCGCGCGCTTGAAAATTTTCACTTTTCATTTAATCGCGAAAAATAGATATCGTTATGTAAAAATCTAAAAGCGTGAAATACGTACTCCAGGAGTAATAATCTTTCGATTTGGGGAATAAAAAAATAATAGGAAACCACCCTATTGGTTGAACGTTGTATTGATGCTGTGTTTCAAGTTGATGTCGTAGATTTAATAGCCTGTGTACCGTTGGGTGGCACACGGGACCGCCGGGTACCTGAGTCGGTCCCGTAGAGTTTTTATGGTCGGTCCTTTCCTCCCCTGGCGCTCGCGGCTAGCGGACCGACTCATGAAGCTGGGGGACCCGTGCGCCACCGTACAGTATACACACTCTAATAATGTGTCGGGAAATAGGGTGGTTTCCCATTATTTTTTTATTGCCTAAATCGGAAGATTATTACTCCTGGATTACGTATTTCACGCTTTTATATTTTTTAATGACGACATCTATTTTTCGCGATTAAATGAAAAGTGAAAATTTTCAAGCGCGCGAAAACGCGACGGCTAAGTATGAATGCTGGGAAAATCCCGTGTGACGTCATTCTGGTTCCCACTGCCGCCGAGTGAGGTGACCTAGGTAGCGCTTGGCTTGAATAAGGATTATTAATACACTATCAAACCAAGGAAACTTTCCGACCATAGGCAGTTTTAATAGGTGATTATTTAGACATGTTTCCCTGAAGTCTGTGTCTCGTGCATGCATTGGTAATCTCAGACGATGTAAAACTCCTATCCACTCGTATAGAAACTAGGTCCCTGTGACGTCAAGTGGAGTGGCATCGCATGGGTGCCAATGTGGACTTTTTCAAATGCGGTTGAAATTGACCATTGCCATTCGTCTAAACTGGGATTTCTAAAACCAAATAATTTGTATATAATGAATACACTAATGGTGGGTAACGATTCGTAATCAATGCCTTTCGTTTTCTTTGATGAAGGAAACTACCCTATTGTGCAAGTCGAGTGGTAGTCGAGGATGCATCTTCTTATCGGCCGGCGTCCTCCTCTCAAGGCCCTTTAGAGGAGATAGGGAATGCACTGCTGCACTACGCGGGTGTCGAGGGAAAGAGGGGCCGGACGGAGGAAAAGGGATTCCTCAGAATCGACCCGCGGCGGAGTGGATGCACTGAATGCAGGACCTCCCTCCCCCCTGCATTCCCAACCCACACAGGGGCGGGCTACTCTCATGCCCCCTATCTCCAAGAACCGGGTCGCTGAACTATTAGAGAATTAAACGGTCGAGAAACTATTACAGATACGTCAATATTAATGGCATTAGCCCCGATAAGGTCCCCGGAATAGCAGAGGAAACGTTGGCCATTTTAAAATCTTGACGCGAGTCACCCTATAAGCCATTAACATGTTGCATTCCATACCGAAGAGGTGTTAGATTGAAAATAAGTGCCAATTTGTTTTAAACAAAGTTATAAGGCTAATGTTTAAAATATGACTTTACGTGATCAAACATTACGATACGTCCATTCATAACAAGTAACGATCAACAATGGGAGAGGTACTCCCATTTACCTTTAGTATGCTTTAAATTTTTTTTAAGTTGACGCGCCTAAACGATGAGAATCTTAATCATCCAACCATAACGCTCGGGAAAAAAATTGCGAGAATTCTCGCCATTCTTACGTAATGTGTTAATATTGACTATCATACACCGCAAAACATGTGGCAATGTCTTTGAGAAATGATTCTAAAACTTTTCGGGGCCATCGTCCCTTCAGCTCCACCGTTTTTCAACCTTCAACCTCATGTCAGCTGGTTGGACACAGGATATTCACTCGATGTAGTAAAAAAGTTTTTTTGGTTAAGTTCAGCTTTGAACCTCAAGCGGTCGGAATCAAGATCCAGGTTCGATAGGGAATCGAAAACTTCAGTCGAGAATCTCTAACGGCGATGTCCACGGCCGTTGTAAAACGCCGTGGACATCGCCGTTTTTAAAATACTGCTTGCAAGGGTGCCGACTTACAAAAAATATTGGGGGGCCCAAACCGGGGACCTTGCCCCGGTAAATTTTATAAGTAGTGAATTTTAAGTTTTTAAGCATAACAGAGGAGTCATATAATCAACATTTGATCCCTGATCACTCGAATCTCGATATCTGGACACTAACTCGACATCCGGGGAAAATCGACAAGCATAACACATTTCTTCCTCACATCTATAACGAATTTTTGGGGGGGCTCGGGCCCCCTCAGGCCCCATGGAGTCGGCGCCGCTGACTGCTTGACGTAATGACGTACCAACAATTCATTAAAATAGGCGAAGAGTATTTTTTTTAATTACGAGGTATTGGTAAATGGGGAAGATTTTATTTCGCCACAACTGATCTTTATCTTAAATCAACCAAAGATAAATATATAATGTCTCAGTGAATGATACCATCGCTATTTTATTATCCAAATCTTCCCAGCAAAGTCGACTTCCAAATAGAATGAAACTGATCCACGAAATGGCAGCACCGAAGGCGCGTATGTAGAAGTTGCACCAGTTAGTCAAAACTCACCCCAACCAACCAGTTTACGAAAGAAGTTTAAAAAAATGGCGCATGTGTACCTTTGGCTGTGATATTTGTTGTTTGTATGAAAAAGCAAACTTTAAACTAATGATTCAGAACAAGTCAAAATGAGGTATGGAAATTATTGCAATTAATTTCATTTATTTTTTGGCTTGATTTTTTTTTCTCTTTTTTTAATTCACAATATAAATTGCTACTGCGAAGTTTGCATTTCAATATTTTCTTTTTAATTATTTTGTCTTTATTTTTCTTTCCATTCCACATACCAAAATTGCAATTTTTTACCTTGACGATAAAATCAAGAACAAATTTAAATAATAACCTATGATTATAAGATCCACTTCAAAATAGAATGACATAATTGTCAAATATTTATATTCCAAACGCGCAAAACATCGCAATCACGGAAGAACTCTCCCATTCTTCCTGGAAGAGGATAGAATGCAGGCGAGACGAAGCCAAAGCTGACGATTTGAAACCGCATGTCACGTCTTATCGCGACTCGCACGCCAAGAGATACAAGAGAGAATCGCCAGACAGCTAATTACGGCGCGACAGCATTAAAAATTTTCATTGGCTTGCACGTCCGTCTTCTCATGTGCAGTCGGAAGGCAGTAAAAGCTGGGCATTACGTCTGATCCCTCGGCGGCCATCCAGACAGGCAACATCGAAGTCGAGATTACATTGCACCTAGTACGTGCGCTCCGAGGGATTATGCAGTGCGGCCGGACAGCACTTGGCTTACTGCAATGGTCCCGATGGTATTGCTAATGTTGAAGCCGAGAGGTCGGCATTTGTGAGAAAAGACCTCTTCACGTGCCAGCAATGTTACTCAAAGAACAATGGTCCTCTTATCTTCCGTCCTCTATGATTCAGATGAAATAAAAATCTATCATGTAATATATGGTTTTTGTCAATCTAGGTAGAATAGTTTTTAGTCTTATTACTCCGCCATTTTTTTACACTACTAACCAGGGCGTACCCAGGATCAAAACTAGGGGGGTGCAAGCCATGGTTGTTCAAGTTGTAGGTAAGATTTAAGCATGGAAAAGGTGAATGAACTCAACATTTAAGGAAACTTTAACAGCTCTTATTAGTTTCAAAAATTATTTGCTTGAAAAAATATTATTTTCCTTAAAGCTATTTGCTATTTTTGCTTCTAGGGGGGCAGCTGCCCCCTCCTGCCCCCCGCTGGGTACGTCAATGACTGGTAATGCACGAGGAAAATTAATAACTGCATTTCATTCGTGAAAAATATACAAAATACATAATTTTGTTGAGAAAGATCGTTATGTTTCTTTTACAATTTGCCAAAGTTTAAAAGTTGATCAATTGCAACAAGTATTACGCGAATGCTATGAGATTTCTCTCCATGAATGTCTCCACAGCATCCAATTAGCAGCTCAGCTTGGTAATTATCCGACAAAACTTGCAGATTCCCGCAGAAACCCTCCACACTGGCTAAAATGATTTTTAAAGCTAAATAAAGGTACACGAAAAATGAAAAATGAGGGATTATACACCTTCTACGTTATGAAAGAGATGTGGTGAAATTTGTTGAACGGGCGAAAAAAATTTAAGGAGAGTGTGAAAAAACATCAATTTAGTATCCACCATGTAATAATATATACAGTCCACGGATTAATAATTATAGCCCCTGAACGTATGATACTCACGCCAACAATAATAGCCAAATTGATCGTGAGCTCCACGCACTCAGACCAAAGCTAACCTTCTCATTTAAACAATGAGTGAAAGTATTGTGTAATGCAACAATTTAAACATGGATCGCCTAAAGCAAATCAGAAGGATACAGGGGCAGATCCAGGATTTTTTCTTGGAGGGGCAAAAGGGTCAGACAGGTCTTCTCATATTTGAGATTAAAAATAAAAAATACTACATTACTGTAAACTTTACCATTCATGGTTTATTCTCTTGGAGATCAAACATTTCCACAAGGTATCGACGGAACCTGTAAATTATGTTATTATTAAATTATATGGTTGAGATTCCGTAACGTTCAAGATAAAACAAACTTAATGATATCCGTATTAAAAATCTTGTCTATTTTTAAGCGCCTGGGGTGGGGGCTACGTGCCCCCTCAATCCGCCTATGGTAGGATAAAGTCATTGCTTCATTCGTCGGATGCATTCTTTAAGATTCTATACATAAGCCACAATAATGACGGTAAGATAAAAACGACTTGACCTATCTCAGTGTGAATATTCGATTGAAGTCCCTATTAGAAAGAAAACAAGTGTTTCTCGAGAAAATCAATAGATTCTTATAAAATTCTTGAGTAACGCAATCGATAAAAAAAAGTAAGTCTAAGGGGACGAGACGGCCACTGCGGGGCCTCATCTCATATAATCTAGCACGCGAAAAGGCGCGAAGGCGTAGAGTAGGGCGTTGACCCCAGGAATTCCACGCCCTGAATAGGAAGAAGATACAGTAGTCCCCAGGTCGAGGGCTAACTTAGACAGGTCCATGCTGAGTAAACATACATTTGACTGCGTGCGACTCAACTCGACAGTTTAATTATGGGCTGACATGGTAATGCTTTTCGATTGCTGACCATATACTGTTGTATTTCCAAGCATCACGAATCCTCGAATGGTCCAACCAGTTGGCTCATAAAAAAGTTTCGATCAAAATTAATTGTAGAAGCTTGTTCAGAGGCCAAAAATGACATTAAATGAAGCGCGAAGGCTACCAAAAGGTTTTGTGTCTAGACCATAAATTTACAGTAGATTAGAGTTTTTATTCGACTCTTAAAACACATAAACCGAAATTTCATTCATGCATTTACATTATGCGTCATAATATATTTCTTAAATAGTGAACGATATGTTTTTGTATCCGCGATCTCGCTTGTGACCATTGCATTTACTTAATTATGAATTAGTTCTTTCCTTGGCCCCCTTGAAAATGTATTGTGATTCATTATTAAAGTATGTTATGTATTTGACTCCTTGAGGCAAGATAATTCGTCGGATAAGTTCGTCATGGTTTTTTTATTCGGAAGTATACGACTACTATCTATGGCGACCTCCGTTTTTCATTAAAACCACAGTTATAACGGAAAACTTCAGCATATTTGACCAAAAATTAAATTCTAAGAACTTTTATCACAAATGCCTCATTCTCGTGGTAAATTCAGCATCGAATTTTAAGCTGGAATGTTTAGGAGACAAAGTTACTGATAAAACACCGATAAATGTGAGGAAAACTGAAGAGTTTTTCATGAGTACCGCCGAAAAACTTTACGGATAAAATTAAAACATTGAAGTAATTTCATAAAATATATATTCCGGCAGTTCTTTGTTAGTGTTTTTAGTTTTCCATACGTGGCTCGGTGTGTTTGCATGTCAGCCATCATTTAACGCTGGTCTGATAAAGTTTTCGAGACTGATAAAAATTAGTGTTTAGAATATGATTATTTCAAATAACATAGAGGACTTGATCAAGTAATAGCAACATAATTTTTCTCATAAATGGATGTAAAATCATGACACATCCATTAACTGCCTTTTTAAGCAAAATATTCAGAAAGATAAGATTGAAAACCATTTGAGCATTTACCAAGTAAAACACGGTTGGTTGTATTCACACTAATCAGTGGGCAATTCCATTAGTGACGGAATTACCTTTAGAGAAAACTATACAATAAGATATTTCGATAAAATTTTAAAATACATAACAATTGCAAAACTTCTAACTGCACATGATCAAAAAAACATTTATGAAGGTGGTGCTTGTATAGAGAAACAAAATTAATTATCGAAATACCTTCTAAATATGCCCTAAATTAACATGTGACGGAATTACTTCCAGGTCAACCTCCTAAGCGTAACGATTTCAAACATCTTCAAAGGTCTGTGAATCGAAGTATAATTTGAAATCTTTTCATAAGGCTCGGAGTAATGTTTCAAATAATGATTTCATAAAATTTAATCATTTAGCTGTTGATTAATGAAGATAAAATATTTCCAGCCTAAATTTTAATTCGACAGAAAAAGTTGACATTTTCATGGAATCGCCCCAGTGTTTGTATTCGCACTGATAAAAAAATCATAACTGGGAATTTTAATTCGTTATTTTATAAACTTTAGTAGAGCTGTTTTTATTTTTCTATACCCCTCGGCCAGAATCAATAGATATTGAGATTTAAAAAAAAACAGATCATCTCCGTATCCTATACGATAGGATTTGACGAAAACGTCGTAAAATTACTTAAATCACGTAATTTTCTTGGAAACAATTGTCTCCTTTCATTATATTTTCTTTGGCACATTGCTAGATAAATTTACTCTCGTATATGAAAAAAGTAACATGCTCTGCGATCAATTACGGGACAGACTTAATCCCTCGTTAACGCTAAAATTGACGCGCTATTATCGCATTGAATGTCACTCATTTTTTTCAGAGCCTTAGGCGGAAGATACCTTAAGCTCCGTAACAATGATATAAATTGCTGCACTGGCTGATTAGATTTGACTGGTTTTCAAAATAATATTTCCTTATTATAAAGCCTGGAATTATGTTTTCGTAAATCAAAACCAATGTCTATTAAAAGTAGCCAGTATCAATAAAGATAAAAATGTCCATCAAACAGTCATATTCATAGGCGGATTTAGGGGGGGGAAAGGGGGCACGTGCCCCTCCCCCCCCAGATGCTTAAAAATTAGACAAAAGATTTCATACTGTGCAACGCACACACGTCGCGAGAATGAATTGACGAGAATATAGGTGGTTAGGAGTGAAAAATGAACAAACAATATGGTTGATTTCCAACAGTAATAATACATTTAATGACCGAAGTAAGCTTTAGGAGCACAATACATAAAATACTAAATTGCCTGAGGATAATGTACTCTTGCCGTTGGGAAGAAGCCGGGCACCAAGAGAGTTCCTTCCTTGTCTGAGGTCAGTAGCAGAGAGAGAGCGCCAGACCGCTTACAAGATCGCGGCCGCGCTCGAAGCAGGCGTGAGAGGGGAGGTGTAGGCAGAGGAGGGGAAACAGGTTTCACGCTGACGATTCACCTTACAATTGGGTAAACGGTGGCGGAAAGTAATTGAAGTTCACACATGCCGTAAAGAGGCCGACACCGTTGGTGAATTCACTATAAATTGTGAGCAGTTCACAGGACGCGAGGATCAGCGGCACGCGTGGATCAGTCAGGCACGACGTACTCTGGAGCTTCGCGAGACTGGTACTCAGGAGCTCGCGAATCGTCTCCTCGTGGTGAAGTCTCAGAGGGGTCAAGTCTCAGAGGGGTCAAGTCTCAGAGGGATCAAGATCTCGGAGGGATTGAGAAAGTGCCCATTATGGCACATCCACCCACTGATGTGTTTTTGAACAAAATGAACTAAAGATGGGGGTGAGACTTTTTCACCTAGAACAGATATCCCTTCCAATAAAGAGCTTCCCCTGAACAATAAGCAAATAAGTGAATTAAAAATATTGAAAAAAAACATTTATTTCTGACCAATCCAAACCCCTCGATATAGCATATTACATTATTGTAGAGTTCCCATAAGTTAATCAGCAAATATTAATTGTTCAACAGACATTATTATTAGCATTACTATCGTTGCACTCATGATACAATATTGGCCACGTAATCATTCATTATCAGAGAAACGATAGTTTAGAAATTACCAAGAAAACCTTAAAATACATATTATTAGATGCCTCCATCTCTGCCTAATTTTACACAATATACTGCTTTGGCAAACAACAAAGATACATGATAAGGAAATAATCAACTTCTGACTTTTAGAGAAGTCCTTAATATTGTCACAGACTTCAATAATCACGACAGATCAAACAAATCTAACAATAACATTAGTGATAAATCATTGCATAATAGATAGAAAATAGGATAGACGAGTGTGGACCTTGTTATATTATTATTTTTTTTTTATAATTCAATATTTGTAATGATATTTTCTTATATTTTTTTGTTGTATTTTTTTTTTCATTCATTCATATTTTATTTCTTTCATTTTTTAAACCAATTTTGTTGAATATACATATTTTTTTATTATATTTTTTTTTCATTAATTGTTATAACATTTTTTCTTTTCTTTTGTTGCTCCATTAAGGAGATCTTTTCTGATCCACACTTACCGTCTTACAAACATTTTGGATAAGAATTCAAAGAAAATATTCACTGGAACAAGAGAATTAACACAATTATCAACTTTTCTTCCATCTCAGTGAGACAAACTAATTAGGATGAACCATAACCCTTTTTACTTGATTAGGCCAAAGCATGAAAAACTAAGGTTCACTATACCAGACATCAAAAAGCATAGACATCATAAACTCCCCATGATAACATGGATGCAAGGGTGAGAATATAAAGAATTCAAAAGTAGTGATGCAGTATAAATAAATCACTGAAAATTTACACAAGGTAACCATCGAGAAACTAGATGAGATGGTACCAATCAGTCGTGAACCAAGTAGGAGGCAGAGAGAGATGAAGAGTGCATCTTACCCATTTACAAATGACATTAACTATTTTGTCCACTGCTTAACCACATGTGGATCAGAGAAAACACAATTGCCCACTATATGTCGTAGACACCAGATAAATAATTGCATTACAAGCAAAAATAAACAATTTGAATAAAATCATCCAGCAAAATGCTCTAAATATTACTTAGCCAGTGCCATACTGGGTTTGAAAAAACGTGGAAGAAGTAATTTTGCATGTTCAAGAATCGAAAGACAGAGAGCATTCAGCTAAATGTGGGACAAGAATTAAATGAGCTTTACTGAGAAGCTCACAAACAGGGGAATAAAAACAAGTCAATGGCTGAGGTTAAATTGTCAATTATTCAAACAGCCTTATTCAACATTCAAGTATTCAGTATTTCAATAATTCATATTTAGAATTCTTCTGTCGACAGACAGGATAACCCCATAAATCCCCCCAAAATACCAGCCAGAATACTGCTGGGTGCTGACTGCGGAAGGCAAGCCAACCGGACGATGGGAACGCAACCCCCCTACGCCAAATTGTGGCTTGACATAAGCCATCTGTGCCAGGAATCTCAATTCCATCAGTGGCAACAGGTCCCATTCTGGGCATTGCAGGTGTTCAGGCCATCAGCCATGAACAAATATCATCTTCCCGAGCAAACAGCTGACTCGGGTTAGTAACCAACTTGGGTTAACACCATCCCTGGGTTGCTCCCATCACTTCAAAATCAGGCCCCCAATAACTTGGGTTGGCGAGTTGGCTGCAGTATTGACCATGAATAAACTTGGGTTAATGGCATGACCCATAAATAGCAAATAATGAATTCACCAATTGGCAAACAGTGAATTTTCCCACTCACAGAATGAATGCTCTCATAAATTTGTAAAAAAATGGAATCAGTCAGAGTGACTGGCAAGTGACATCTGGTGTATGTGACGACATATAGATGGGTAACACAATACCAATTGCACACCACTTCGGAGTAGAGAATACTAAATTCATTATATTATTCACTTATTATCATAAATTATTTGAGATATTATTCATATTTTCAGTAAATTATTAATAGACCACTCAAATATATGTTTTTTTATATAATAATACAAGTTGCCAGTAACAAAAATTGAAATCAGTAGAAATAACATCAGATAGTTTTAGCCAAGTAGACTGGATTAATTACAGTAGGCCTTCAAATGAGAAACATGTGCAATTTTCTCCTTTTTTGATGACACCTTCAAAGCTACTGTAGCAGCTGTCGAGCTGCCGTCTGGTAGTTCTCGTGGTGCCTTCTCTGTGGTGGCAGTTCGGCTTACAGCGCCACCAAGACTGGGTGCACCTAGTGCCACCTGCTGGCCACCACGGGAACTACCAGACGGCAGCTCGACAGCTGCTACATTTCGGCCTATTAGTGGACATGCGAAACCGACGCCTCATCGACAGCATAACGTCCCTTTCTGTCGGCGGGCACTTGGTTAAGGGGGCGGTTGAACAAGTGAAATCCATCACCGGCACAACTCCATTCCACGCCCTACTCTCCCGTTTCCCAGACATCACCCGGCCGGCGGGTACTCCTAGGCAGCCAAAGCACCCCACGGTGCATTACACTACTGTTACAGGAGTAAGCATTTTAACAATTGAGAAAGGGCCTTCCCATTTTGGATATAGCTTGGCAGTTTTACCTTTTAATTTGGAACTCAAGTGGTGAGTTTTGAGAAGTACCTGGTCTCCCACCTTGAATTGAACATCACTGTGCATCTTATTGAACCTTACTGATTGTCTCTGGTGTGCATTATTCAAATTACTTAGTACCTCAGACCAAAAGGAAGACATATTGTTTGTATCAATACCATCATTGAACATTTCAGGGGGAATTTCCCAGACATTATTCAATGGGTGTGGCAACTCACGACCCAAGAACACCTTAGCCGGAGAGTGGCCAATACTAGAATGACGAGCTGAGTTAAATGAGAAAGACAGATCAGGAAGAAATTCCTCCCATTTATTGTGAGAATTATGACAGAGGGACGAGAGGGCACATTTCAAATTTCTGTGAACCCTCTCCGCTTGGTTTGCCTTCGGATAATATGGTGAAGTGCAAACATGAGAAACACCAAGCTTAAACATTGTATCATGAAATAACCTTGATTTAAAAGCAGAACCATTGTCTGACACAAGAAATTTTGGATATCCAAATTTGGGAAATATTTTCCTTGACAACAGGTTAACAACCAAGGAGGCACTTGGACTCCTGATGGGTTCAATGAAAGTGAATTTTGAGAATCCATCAATTATTGTGAATGCATACTCATTGCCATTCTTGCTACGGGGCAAAGGACCCACAAAATCTACATAAATTCTCTCCCAAGGGTAAGTTGAAAGAACAGAAGACATTTGCCCCTGTGGGAGACGATTTACAGGCTTCGATAATTGACAAGAGTGACATCTTTTGACCATATCAGTGACTTCCTTCCTCCAATTTTGCCACCAAAACTGACGTCCAATTTTCTCACAAGTTTTGGCAATACCCATGTGGCCACTGGTAGGAAGGTCATGAAAATATTTAAACAACATAGGCCTTATAGCAGGCGGTACAACAATTTTGGGCTTTTCAGCTCTGTTTGTGACATGGCATAGAAGGTGGTTTTTTAACTTCCAGCCCGGGTGTGACTCTGGGTCTCTAGATAAATCCTCAATAATGGTCTTTAGACGAGCATCAGAAATTTGGTGCTCACGAATATTTACAAAAGAGAGAGGGACATGATGCAGAAAGAGAGAGCTCTGGCAAGCCATATCAGACTCATTGGGGCGAGATAAGCAATCGGCAACACTATTTTGCTTGCCTTTTACATGGTGAATGACAAAGCGAAATGCTGATAACTTTAAGACCATACGCCCCACCTTTCCTAGCTGCTTAGGATGTTTGAATAGCCAAGTCAAGGCATTATTATCAGTATACAAGTGAAAAGGTTTAAATTGCACGTATGACCGGAATTTTTCAACAGCCCAACAACAACTCATAGATTCTAGTTCATAAGAGGGCAAACGTTTTTCATGATCATTGAGCATCCTACTAGCATAAGCAACTGGCTTTAAATGACCATCATAATATTGATTTAACACAGCCCCTAGGGCAACTTGGCTGGCATCAGCATACAAGTGAAATTCTTTGTCAAAGTCAGGGAGAGATAGTACTGGTGGATTAGTTAAACACTCTTTTAACTTTTGGAATGCTTCCTGCAGCTCACCGTCCCAACGAAAAACAGCACCCCTCCGTTTCAAGCGAGTCAACGGTGATGACAATTCGGCGAAGTTAGGGATGAATTTAGAATAGAAAGAAGACATACCAAGAAAACGTGATACCTCCTTCACCGATCTCGGAGTGCGGAACTCTCTGATTGCTGCAGTGCGATCTGGGTCCACCATAAGTGCCCCTTCAGAAATTCTGTGGCCAAGGAATGCAATGGATGTTTGGGCCATTTTTAACTTGTCAGGATGTACCGTGAGTCCTGCCACCCTCAGTTTGGATAGCACTGCTTCCACGTCCAACAGATGTTGCTCAAAGTCCCTCGAGTAGATACACAGATCATCAATATAAGGAAAAACACAAGCATATTTAAGGTCACCCAATACCAAATCCATCAACCTACAAAAAATTTGGGGTGAAGTCGTTAGACCGAATGGCAGCCTAGTGTATTGATACAGACCGAGTGGTGTAATAAAAGCTGTGTACTGCTTCGCCGTTGACAAGAGAGGAATTTGATGAAATGCAGAATTTAAATCGATAATAGAAAAGAATTTAGCCTTACCCAAATACTGGAAGGCATTTTCGACATTGGGCGTGGGGAAACAATCCGCCTTTACCTTCTTGTTTAACTTACGATAATCGACCACCAACCGATCAGATCCGTCCTTTTTGGGAATTAGAAACGCAGGGCTTGCCCATTGAGAATTAGACGGTTCGATAATTTTATCGTCCAAAAGTTTCTTCAAGTGACTTTTCAATGCTTGTAACTTCGGCGGCGATAAAGAATACGGGGACGAACGAATTGGCTGATTGTCCGTCACTTCCAATTCATACTGTAACAGGTGTGTCGCGCCATGAGAATGACGGACTACATCGGAGAAACGAGATAATACGCTGCTCATTTGTTTTTCAAGTTCAAACGGCGAAGCGGGAGCGTCACGAGCGAGCAAGTGCGAATTAGTTTGGCGTAAATTACTATTTTCGTCATCGGTCATGGATTTTGCCACACAAGTCGAATTGAAATCATGCTCACTACAGTCGTTTTCAGAAATACTGGAATCCAAATCGTCTTCTATCAGTTTTTCACGAAATGGAAATACGCGATCCGGAGACGACGCAAAAGAAAAGCCATTCGGGTGAATAGAAATAGACGCCTTCTTAATGAAATCCTGTCCTAAAAGACACGGAACCGGGAGAGAACACACATAGAACTGATGTTGCCATGACAACGATTTAATTTTCACACGTAAAGTCACTCGAGTGCGAAGTATAGTTTTATCACCGGCGATAGAATGTAATGGAATTGAACAGCCTTGTCTACGACTTCGTCTGCATTTATTAATATTGTTCCAAAATCGTTCATCAAGCAAAGACAGAGTACACCCTGTGTCAAGCAACGCGTCTCCAGGCACGCCCTGAATTTGAACTGGAATATGAGCAAGGCCGAGGAATGAGTCACCGCAAGCAAAAGTCAGCTGTGGCCGAGACGGCCTGTCTCGAGCGTTCAAATCACGTATTTTCTTTCGACATTCTCGCTCAACGTGACCACGTTTTCGGCAGTAATGGCATGTAAGAGTAGAGGATTGAGGAGAACGAGGAAATTGAACAGTGGGGCGCGATTCGGAAACAGAATTTGAGTACTCAGCTCGTGTCATAAGAGCTTTAGCGGCATGAATCAACATTTTTTCCAAGTCGACCAAATTCGTGGGCTTTTGACAAAAGAGCAAAACAGACTGCGTTAGTGGATTGATACCATCAAGAATGACTTCCACGAGTTCGAGATCGGTAAACTTTTTTCCTAGTGCCTTATTTGCAGACACGATAGAGTAATAGAAATCACGAGGGTTTTCGTTAGGGAATTGAAATCTTTTGAGCTTCTGAGAGACCAAACGGTCAAGCTCGCGACTGGAGACGAAAGTGTCCCAAATTTCGGAGATAGTTTGCTCCCAGGAAGCATTCCTACGAATAACACCCAACCAGAAGGGTCGACAATTTGGTGGCAGCTTACATAGTAAAAGAGTAAATAAGTGAGTTTGAGAGGTCAGAGCCAAATCTAACAACTCTGAGGTTTTACAAATAAAACTAAACCATACACTAGAAGACGAACTTGACGAAGTAGGAATTTCGTCAATCAATTGACGTACTACACGCAGACCGTCCGCGTTATCCATGTTGACTATGGATTCGTGTTGCTCAAGAGAGTTAGCTGAGCCTACGTTTGACTCTACAGCATTCAAGGAAGTTTGGCGAGCATTAAGACGATCACGCCGGTCTGCCGACGTGGTGAGATACTCTACCGCGTAGGGGTTTTCTGGATTTTGAGACATGAACGCAGTAATCTACAGAGCACACAAACACTGATGCGAGGTAATAATTATCAGAGCAAGAGACCCTAAAATAAGTCACACCACAAGGCCTGAGTCGATGTCACGACACTCTTAGAAAACACAGTAAATACGAAAACAAGTGACTTAAGAATATGCACACCAGAGAACACAGTGAATAACTAAGCAAATCAGCAATACATACGATAGCAATAGCAGAAAATACCTCGATCAAGGTGCAGTGAAATACAAGTAAACCATTTAAGAGAATATTGTGGAAATCAGTGCCCAGACAACTTAAAGAATACAATAAATGACACTCCATTAGTTAAACCACCTGCCAATTCGACCAAAATCCTGGTCACGGCACCATTTTGCAACGCACACACGTCGCGAGAATGAATTGACGAGAATATAGGTGGTTAGGAGTGAAAAATGAACAAACAATATGGTTGATTTCCAACAGTAAAAATACATTTAATGACCGAAGTAAGCTTTAGGAGCACAATACATAAAATACTAAATTGCCTGAGGATAATGTACTCTTGCCGTTGGGAAGAAGCCGGGCACCAAGAGAGTTCCTTCCTTGTCTGAGGTCAGTAGCAGAGAGAGAGCGCCAGACCGCTTACAAGATCGCGGCCGCGCTCGAAGCAGGCGTGAGAGGGGAGGTGTAGGCAGAGGAGGGGAAACAGGTTTCACGCTGACGATTCACCTTACAATTGGGTAAACGGTGGCGGAAAGTAATTGAAGTTCACACATGCCGTAAAGAGGCCGACACCGTTGGTGAATTCACTATAAATTGTGAGCAGTTCACAGGACGCGAGGATCAGCGGCACGCGTGGATCAGTCAGGCACGACGTACTCTGGAGCTTCGCGAGACTGGTACTCAGGAGCTCGCGAATCGTCTCCTCGTGGTGAAGTCTCAGAGGGGTCAAGTCTCAGAGGGGTCAAGTCTCAGAGGGGTCAAGTCTCAGAGGGGTCAAGTCTCAGAGGGGTCAAGTCTCAGAGGGGTCAAGTCTCAGAGGGGTCAAGTCTCAGAGGGGTCAAGTCTCAGAGGGGTCAAGTCTCAGAGGGGTCAAGTCTCAGAGGGGTCAAGTCTCAGAGGGGTCAAGTCTCAGAGGGGTCAAGTCTCAGAGGGGTCAAGTCTCAGAGGGGTCAAGTCTCAGAGGGGTCAAGTCTCAGAGGGGTCAAGTCTCAGAGGGGTCAAGTCTCAGAGGGGTCAAGTCTCAGAGGGGTCAAGTCTCAGAGGGGTCAAGTCTCAGAGGGGTCAAGTCTCAGAGGGGTCAAGTCTCAGAGGGGTCAAGTCTCAGAGGGGTCAAGTCTCAGAGGGGTCAAGTCTCAGAGGGGTCAAGTCTCAGAGGGGTCAAGTCTCAGAGGGGTCAAGTCTCAGAGGGGTCAAGTCTCAGAGGGGTCAAGTCTCAGAGGGGTCAAGTCTCAGAGGGGTCAAGTCTCAGAGGGGTCAAGTCTCAGAGGGGTCAAGTCTCAGAGGGGTCAAGTCTCAGAGGGGTCAAGTCTCAGAGGGGTCAAGTCACAGAGGGGTCAAGTCTCAGAGGGGTCAAGTCTCAGAGGGGTCAAGTCTCAGAGGGGTCAAGTCTCAGAGGGGTCAAGTCTCAGAGGGGTCAAGTCTCAGAGGGGTCAAGTCTCAGAGGGGTCAAGTCTCAGAGGGGTCAAGATCTCGGAGGGATTGAGAAAGTGCCCATTATGGCACAACTGTTAAAATTACGTCCGTTTCGTTTCTGTGCATTATAGAGCCTCAACCATTTAATTTCATAGTGATAACTTTCATGTCGAAATAAAGAGAATATTTCGTACAATAATTGTTTTCAATCTCAAGTATGAGAAGAGCGCTTGCCTTGTGCCCCCCCTCCCACAGAAAAAATCCTGGATCCGCTCCGAATCATATTAGCTATCCAAACTCCTCAAATATCTCTTTTAATATTAATGGGTGGTCCTGTAAATGATTGTTAAAACATTTCAGTTATCGGGATGGGATGTGTTGTATAAAATTAGCTAACAAGTTTAATTATCAATAAGAGCGAAGCTTAATTGTCACCTGCGGCAGAAAAAACTAAGTACTCCCTTCCATAAGTGTACTGATTTCTGGCGAAAAAAATTAATTAATTAACCACAGTGAATTTAAAGAGCACCCGGGATAGTCCAGAGATTGATATGAACTCGACATCTTGAATACCGAATCAAAGATGACTCGATCCCTGTCTTGGGGAGGATTGATTTCTTGCAAGAAAAAAAAGTCCCTCCGTTTCGAGGAGCCCGGTGTGTTACACGGAGATATTCCCCTCGGCCCCTTAATTTAATAATAAACAAGTCGACTTGAAAGAGAGGGGGAGGGGGCGGGGCAAAGGGGAAGTCGAACAAAACCGACCAAGGGAACTCCCCCCTCGCGGGACAGTCTGCTCGGCGCCGATCCGAGCGTCGGGGGAGAAATTAACCACCAAGGAGACTTCGCGAGGATTTCGCTTCCCGCGACTCGATTGTCATTTTTTTTCACCGCGCCGAGAGAAATATGGCTCGCGGATAAAAAAATTATTGTTACTACGTGTCGCCGACACGGATAACTGGAAGTGCCTTCCCAACTCATAACGAGGTCACGACATTGCGACCCTCTACGGACAGAAAACTGCCAAATAGCCGCCTCTATCGTCTGTCATCGAACTCCTGCGTGACGCAAAGTTCTAGGTAAAGTGGAGTTCTGGAGATGTATAGCGTTGCCGTCGCCTAGTTATGATTTCAGTGCTACTGGAGCGGATAGAACACAATGACTAATCTTTGGTGATGAAGTCAAAGATGCAAAGCGCACGGTTTTAACTCCTATTTATCAGCATAGGGTGGTAGTGCATTGGTTACGATTATGAAGAGACTGCTCTGAGTTCTTTAGTCAAAATAAAACTTATCCCTAAGAAGATTAAAAGGAAAAATATCGTTCAAACTCCAGGTTAATCGTAGTCAATACCGGACCACAATATCTGTGCTCCAATTTTCCTAACTAACTCGTCGAAAAATAATCACCGATGTTTCCGAGGAGATGCGCTGGGCTACTTGTCGAATTCTCCAGAAAGTGAGTGCTCAATAAACTAACTTATCATCGGAGGACAAGGAAAGAAGTTTACGACATCAAGACGGAGCTCGCATGGTGAAGCAGTAACTAGTGGCGTGGAGGAGTCCAACGTGGCAAAACAAGTAGCGAGAAGTAAGGAACTACGGGAAGAAGGGATATCAGACAGGAGGTAAGAACTCCATTTCATTCATTTACTCCCCCCACACGTTTCCCACTTCTGCACTTGCGATCATTTTCTTCAAATTCACGAAAGAATGAGGAATCAAGACATTTTATAGCAAACTAACTGTTCAGCGTTTAGAATACCCATGGAAGTGATGAGCCTTGCCACGTGGTTCAATGAACCTTTGAAGAAAAGCCGTCAAAGAATATGTTATTTTAATTTCAATTCTTCTTAGAGCACTTACGTAAGAAAATAAGTTGATAAAAAAACTAATGGAGATCTTCGGATGAATTTGGTGACATATGAAATAATAAACACCATTATGAATATCACACTACATAATAAATTATCGTCCTGATTTCTAAATCCGTATTGGCAGTCCATTTAATTAGTTTTCTAATTTTATTAAATTCTAAATTTAAATCACGATACTGGCGACATAAAAAATATTACAAATTCACCATCGGCATCAAACTTGTCACGAACCGTAACCAGAGCTTCATTTGTTTAAGCTACAAGGCTAAACATAAATACTCAGTTTAATCTGACGATATTCAAAACCTAAAGACAAGCTCTTATTTTAATTGAATACCTACGGATTTCCATGAAAAATATAGCAAGTAACACTTATTTAAAACTAAAAATCAATTTGATTGCAACCAACCCCACCCTGCGATATAGGGTGCACAGCGACCGAAAGACCTGTGTGGGCCACTTCCCTTATCGGTTGTAGTTAAAAATACCCTACAGCCAATTTATATTTGTCAAAGTAGAGTCGCAAGAGCAAAAGAGGAGCTCTAATAGCGCTTCACCGACACATTTTGGATAAGATAGGGTAGTTTCCTTCATCAAAGAAAACGAAAGGCATTGCATTCATAATATACAAATTATTTGGTTTTGGAAATCCCAGTTTAGACGAAAATGGAAATGGTCAATTTTAACCTCATTTGAAAAAGGCAGATTGGCGCCCATATGATGCCACTTCACGTGACGTCAGAGGGACCTAGTTTCTGAACGAATAGTCAGGAGTTTTACATCGTCTGAGGTTACCAGTGAATGCATGAGGCACAGAGCTCAGGGAAACATGTCTTAATAATCAGCTATTAAAATTACATGAGGTCGGAAAGTTTCCTTCGTTTGATAGGGTATTAATAATCCTTATTTAAGCCAAGCGCTACCTGCTAGCAGACTGCATCGCAGCAGCGCACATATCCTCGCCCCAAGGTCACCTCACTCGGCGGTAGAGGGAACCAGAACGACGTCACACGGAGATTTCCCAGCATTCATACTTAGCCGTCGCGTTTTCGCGCGCTTAAAATTTTTCACTTTTCATTTAATCGCGAAAAATAGATATCGTAATAATTTTTCGATTTAAGCAAAAAAAAAAGAGTAGGAAACCACCTCATTACTTGAGGTATGTACCTATATACTTCGATAACCATGAAAAGGATTTCTCACATTCGAATCATGGGTTAGCCATCTAGGCGCCAATGAAATAATAGCTAATCTGCACAAAAACATTTTCAAGTAGACCAATTTCAGTCATTATATTTATCTATCAAATAAATATATACACTACACTGGATACGCTTGAATTTTAGTTTTTTCTTAAATATAACTTAAGTTGAATTATATCCATTCTGTCTGATAGATTTTACGCCGGTTCTCCAATTGATAATGAAAGATTAAAGACAATGTCTCCTCATAGGATGAAACGTGAAATTATAGGAGTAATATAATACGTAAATTTTGTTTGAAGTAGCTGGTTCTTCCTGTATTCATAAAAGTATTAGACAAAAAATGAATACACTTTTAACTAAGCGATACTTTTAATTGTCGGCTCAAAACCTCAAATAAATTAAATCGTTGCTCGCAGCTCTGTTTTTTTATATCTTAACTATAAAAAAAGACGTATAAAAATATTAATCAAGCGTTGAGTCAACTAATGCTTGGGATAAGATTTTTCAAATGAAGAATTCTTTTAAGAGAAAATGTTAAATGTTATCAATGGCCCTGGAATTCGTCAAATAAGTGTAAGTGAGAGCCGTTTCAGGATCGCGCCCAACAACTCTGCATGAATTTTAATACGACAGCGAGGAGAATGTTCCCAAATTCTTTAGGAATTAAGCGACGGCCAAGCTTGTTTGTCCAAAAGGACCTTCACTCGTATTTTTCTTCATTCGTGCTGAACAAGCTTCGCCCCAGTTGCGGTAGGAATGTGAGAAACCCTAAGAATACACACCCAACGATAAACATTTCTCGGCGCCGCTTCCCTTTTCCCGATTTATTTCCTTACGTAAAAATAAAAAAAACTATATTGACATCACATTGTGCCCTTACCACAACCAAAGTTGACTTTGTTTAAAAGATGTTTTTTGTACGTAGGACCAAAGGTTTTTAATTTGTTACCACAGTCATGTTTTATTTCAAAGTCTTTAAAAAAGTTTTTGCAAAATGTACATTCTTGGCTTCTCACTAAAGAAAGTGTAGAACAAATATTGTTGTAAAAGAATTATAAATAGTACTTTAGTTGTTTTTTTTCATGTACGCACTTAAGCTTTGGTTGCATAGATTATCAAGGTAACACAAAATGAACTACACTATATGTAAAGCATAACTATTATTATTTTGGATGGTAGCCTCAAACAGGTTATCCTTCGCGGCTACCTAAAATTACTCAAATTTGTTATTGTCATGTAATTTGTGTGTGGAGTAATAAAATTATTATTATTATTATTATTATTATTAAATCTAAACCACGAGGCATATTCAAAAAGTAGGGGCCTTTCGCTTATATTTAAACATTGGCGCTTCCAAAACACAGTTTAACTGATGCAGCGTCATCTACTGATTCATTGTGAAGCTATAGCAGCATTGGTTTTGTTTCAGAAGTCGTTTGCTTGCCCGTGCATCCAAATAACAATTTCCGCGACAATAATTGATCCCGCTAGCTGTGAAGTGCCTTCTGTCATACGATTCTTGTATTGAAAAGGATTGTCGACTACTGAAATTCATCGGAAATTATGCCTAGACTTAGGCCCGTTTCACATGGACGCGGACGCTCCGCGCGCGGATAAGGCTCCATTGACGCAAGGGTCATAGAGTAATGTCACTCTAAGAACATGTAATGTAATGTAACAAATTTTTGTTCATTTGGAAAGAAGACGTAAAAATAGACATTTCCAAAATTACTTTCTAAATTTCCTACCTTAACTTTATCAGTTTTTCGTTTGAATCCCTTTATCTTCTTTTCCAATTTAGCTTCCATTGCTTGCAAAAAACAAATGTGTTGCTATGATTATTTGTTTCTATGATCGCCGCGCCGCCATTGGATTTTGGTGGCCATTTTTTTAACTAATCGCCATACCCAATTTTATAAGAATAGACAGATAAATAATTGGAAATTTAGTGTTTTCATAATTTTTCCTGGGGTTTCAGACAATTTTAGAGGGGGGCTTCATAATACGTTTTGCCGTATCTCGTCTCGTTCACCCCAAGGATTTGCATGAGTGCAAGGTTCTTAGAACCTTGCAATTGTCGTTAATGGAAGCTTACATTTGAGTGCGCACCGTCCGCACGCGGAGGAGGCACCCGCGTAGGCTCCTCCGCCCCGCCGATCATCCGCGCGCGCGCGTACTGGCCACAGAGACAGGTTGGTGCTTACACATGAACGCGGACGGCTCATGCGGACCAAGCAGATTTGTCATTGGAAATAGAGCGAGCTGGAGATAATAGTGCGAGTGCGTCTTTTCGCCATGTATATTGAATTACATTGCCTTCAATGTTCTTCTGTTTACAGTTGTGAGTAAAAGAAAGGTTCGACAATGGTACCGTGAAACCAACTTGAAACAGTGGCTATACCATTTTTCTGAACTGACGGCGGCTGACCTTGAGCGTGCTCGAAACCCACCCACTCTTATCCAATCACATAAAAGCGACAGGAGAAAGTGTGTAGGAACCCGCAGTCTCTCTCCTAACTCCGTGCAGTGCAGATCGCTCTCCAGCTAGCAGTGTTGCCAAATCGAATCGCTCAGCGTTCGTCCGAGAATCTTCCGCCGCCCCCAAAAGTACCGTTATTCCCAAGGCTGGCAACGCCGGTCGGCCGGATGGAGGAGAAAAGGGAAGGGGATGGAGGGGAACGGAGAGGTGGAAGGGGCAGCGCTTCTGATTGGCTACATGCTATTTTCCACCCAGCCGCCATCAATTCGGAAAAATGGTATAGGTGGATAATGTATCGAAGCCGAAGAGGAACTCAAGAACGGCATTGTCCATTGGTTCAACACTCAGGCGGCGAGCGTCTATGCCGAGGGGTTAAAGAAGCTGGTGCAGCGGTACTAAAAATGCTTACAAGTGAACTGCGATTATGTAGAGAAGTGAAGTAGGTTTGTTTCCAACTAAAAGTGCCAATAAAATGTGCTTTATGTTAGTATATTTTTCCTGTGACCAAACGGCCCTTACATTATAAATATGCCTCGTGATATAAGGTAAATCAATGACCGAAAGCATGAGAGAGTAAAGAAGTCTTCTTGTTTATTAGATTAAATCCATTACCTCTCCGCGGAGAGTAACACGTATTGATTAAAGTAATAATAATAATAACAATAAAAATCGTGATATTTACTCCAAACATTATGATTGTGCAGCTGATAAAAACAAAGGTAAGGGAGCTTCGGCTGGTCTCCAAGGTCATAAAACCAGAATTCAGCCACCATCAACTAACAGAAATGCATGCAAAAAAATAATGCTGTAAATATTACATAAGTGTTGTTAAAGAAATGCCATCAAACTAAATGTTGAATAATATCTTGAGAATAAAGCCAGTATTTGGCAAATCTTAACATTTTATTTTATAATTTAATTTAACTTCAGCGAGCACTAAATTAAATATCTTTGGCCTCATTTAGAGAAACAAACGCTTATAAAAAGTAAATTTTGTGCTGTTTGTCGCAATAATTGACTCACTCCTTAAATTATATTTACATAAGAACAAAACGAAATGATTTAGCCATTGGGAAAAATGTAGTTTTGGTGTTACCAAGAGTTCCAAATGCCCTCAAAGCTGTTAAACGCGAAAAATAAATAAATAGAGTGTAGTTATATTTTAACGAATGATTAAATGAATAACATAATATAAGCTTAACAAATAGGAAAGCAGCTTTAATAGAAAAATGTTTTAAATAGAATAATAGTTCAAAATTTTTGTTTTACCACTGAAGCCTTAAGAAATCCTATCTTAGCGTGTGTTATCAATTTTCCTGGAAGATATCATTCGAAGATTCAGAATACATCCAGATTCACGGATGGAAATGATCACGAAAACTGTCAATAAGACTCACGATTCTCTCGCCAAATGATGCTACAATAACTCCGCTCCTCTTTCACGCCCCGTCACAGAAGACGAGGGGTGATTCGTGCTGTATCGCGAACGCAGGGACTATCAGAGGGAAACGAAATTATTTTGGGTACATCTTCAGGAGAAAGGTTGCTTTTTCCCAAGCTTAGAGGCATATTCCGCAAGCTTGAACAAGCCACATCAGATTCAAGGCAAGGAAATAATGCGCTAAATAAAAAAGAAATTAATTCACCAATAGTTCTAACTGTGAGCACATTTACTTTTTTTCAAAATAGTAGCCGCGTAATCGGAATAAATTCTGAATTTTTCCTGATTGGATTGATTGCGAAGATCAAAAGAGATCAGGAAAAGAGAATAGATGTTTCCCGCGGTTGTGACAACGAGTTGCGAAGGAGAAAATCACATATCCCCTTCCTCATGGGGTACAAATCCCTCTAATACAGGAGGCAACTGCTACCAACGTTAACTTAACAATTACACACTTCCCTATACATTCGTGTGGCCATTTCCAGCGATTAAGATGGACACGATGGAATAGAAAAACAAATCTCTATCCTGTCGTTGGCAACGTTGTTGCGTATAACACCCGCAAGTCTCCTAGTCGGAATTCTTCCAAAAGAGGTTTATAAATACCGATGTCGAGAAGTCGTCTGGAAGTCTTCCGGATGGAGGACTTGCGGAAGCCTTCCATGGGAACGACTATAAATACGGCCCTAAGAATGGTAGTTAATCCAATAATGCTGTAATAAGGAAATAATGGCCTAATTATCCCTATTTTCAGCTTTTCCAATGCGTACCAAGTCGACGATCTCTATCTCATTAGCGGGACCTCCGATACACTTAATTTTATCCGCACTCATTCAATGATCTTCTTTTTTATTTTTAAATTGAAATATTAATCAAAATTATAAAAATAATAAAATAAAAATAATGAAAATAAATATGTTTAAAAAATTTCCTGGGGTTTCAGACAAATTTAGAGGAGGTTGTCATAAGACTTTCTGCCGTATCTCATCTCGTTCACTCCATACATTTGTAAGAGTGAGTGAGTGGTCGTAAGTGGGCTTTATAGTATATAGATTTCGGATATAACTGCTAACTATACCTTGTTTCCCCTTTAAAAAAAGATCAATTTTTTCGTCAGCGGCTTTTGTAAAGCCATTTTAATGCGCTGTGGTTGACAACACATTTGGAGACCGACTTGAGGATCCTCCTTTGTAGTATTCATGATCGCGGGTTTGAGAGTAGGTTGCTCCAGGGTAGTTTGCCCTCACCCATGGTAAGGATGCTCCTGAGCGTTTATTGTTAGCTTGTTACGAAACCCCGATATTAATACCAACTTAGAGCTGTTTTCGGTGGTTTTAACTTTATATTTCTCTACCCATTAATGTAGGTTTATATTGAACTTTCTGCGAGTTAGCTCAGCCTGTCCAGTAAAGACCTCTTATTAACACGCACATCTCTTCAATTCACCATTAGGCCTACTACTTCTCATACAATTCTATAATCTCTATTCTCTTTCTTCCTTTCCTTCGCTTGTACATCATTCTTTCCTCTGGCTCGTTTTAAAATGCCTTTTCCTCAAAGCATTTCGGTGTGGAAATAAATTAAAGAGGTAAATAAATAAATCCATTGCATATCACAGCAATAAATAAAAACTTTTGTTTCATACTTGACATGGGCATGTTCAACTCATTTTCGATATGGCGGTCGCAATACAGGCGTTTCTTCATGGGTTCAGTGCGGAGAAAGGAAGAGATCAGGCCGGAGTGAGAACAGATGTATGTGTCCCGCGGGTGAAGGAGTCGCGGAGGAGAAAATTACATACATCCCCTTCCCTCGAGTCATCCAGCTCCCTCGACGCGAGCTCAAATTCATTTTGCGCCCCCAAGAGAGGATTTCCAGGGAAACGGTCTACTCTCCCCTGCGGAGCGAAGGGGGAACGGGGGGAGAAGGACTTGCGATAGGCTCATTTATTTGCTCCGCGAGGCGAGATTGAGACTTGAGAACCCTTCCTTGCGTGAAAGCTTTCTCCCCCCAGCCTCCGGATCGGAGGCTTACCGGCATATTTGCTTTTAGCGGGCTCGTGTCGGATTCGCGAGTAGCAAACTCTTATTTCTCCTCCTTGGATCTTTTATTCCACTGAAAAAAACATCAAAACAAGTCGTCGCATCCAAAAGGAGGCTGTCTTTCTGAACCCTCGAGAAAAAGTTTGGGAAAAACATGTTAAAGCTACTTAAATTCGTATATACCGGGTATTTCAAAATTAATAGCGTTTGGATGTATTGAGAATAGGATTTGAACGCTTCCTAAAATTTATTAAACTAAACTTACTGGTATAAATCACGCATCAAACGAAGGAGCAATTCAATCAGTTTTACATTAAAGCTTACAACAGCCAATATGAGCGCCATTCATCACACGGCAAACGTCAAAACGATGTAAGAGTTCTTCTCAAACGTTGATTAGTGTCTCTCGAGTAATTGCTGCAACAGCTGCTTCAATCCTGTTCCTTAATTCGAAAAGGTCAGCTAGTAGTGGATGCACGGATGTAATTATCACCTGAAGGATCACAACCTTACTTAATACGGAACGCACGTTGCATAATAACTACAGATTCCATCTTTGCTAACAGTAAAACGCAAAAAAAGCTTTCCGTTCTCTAGTCGCCATCTTTGCTACTAGAGCTCTCTGACGGATGGCGGCGGAAACATTTGGTGCACATGAGCATCGTTGCCAACAAACAAGTTGCTCTTTCATTTGATGCATTATTTGTTGTTAGTTAAGTTAAATAAATATTATAAAGCTATTCATTTTGCGACACCCGGTATTTGAAAGATACCATACTAATTCAGGGTATAATACTAAGAAATTCATTTGAGATAAAAAAACAAAAAGTTATAATAGTTTCCCACATTTTATTATACCTTTGGTATGGTATTTGGAGGAGATTCCGACAGCTTAGGTCATTTGCGGGAAGTTAAAGGAAAGAACTGTGGCGAGAAACTCGGCGTTGGCATTATTCTTCTCTTAACGAAAGACGCCGCGGTGAACACGGCTTAACGTCCCATCTCGCGGACGAAGTGCTGTACTTGAAGTGACCTACACAAAACACTCAATCAAGGATAATACTAATAACTAAGTTTATATCCAAGGATAATATCCTTTGGAATACATGAGGTGTACACTTTTGCAGTTCGACTCTATATTAGGAGAAGATATGTAAATGTAAATTATAAAATGAAAAAATACCTCATTGAATTATTAAAACCACAAAAGATTAAGTAAAATACAAAAAAGTCATCAGAACGAAAAAAAAATCAGAGAGTTAGTACTATAAATAATTCGTCAATTCAGAATCATCTTAAGGATCTGTAAAGTAGATTTTCATTCAAGGATATATAACGGTAATGTTGTTCAATTGCAGAATGTACATAACATAAACAACATCAATTGATATGTTCATAGCCGGGCATTGTGCGAAAAATCTCCACCACTACCGGGATTATCATACCTTTCCAGGAATAAATGGATATACTTGTGAGTTCATTCCAAGATAATTTGTGAATTCATCGGATTATGATGCATTGGTATTGAAACGCGCAGTACGACAGTGCGTTTAACTACAAAAAATTTTGTTCTCTAATTCGAATATCTGTATTAATATTCCCAGTCTCCTACAGATAAAATACGTGCTAATACACTCACTTTCCCAGAGATTTGGTTAATTATATGGGTCCAGATATACAGCATAGAGTTTCCAGGATTTGCAGTCCTTATCAACAGGTCCCATCGGATGTTATAGAGACATTTCAGCATCAGTGGGACTCCGGGCCGTCCCGTTTGCCAAGAAGGAAATGTATAATCCGAAATGTTTCGCTAACATAACGCTATCAATGAAAATACACTGTGTTGACATGTTAATGACAGGCTAATTAAGATTCCTCTGATGTGTAACTAGGACGCACTACGCTAGAACAATGACAATGTACACGATACTAAAAATAGTGTTTGTGTGAAACAGAAAAAATCTTATGCCTTCATCACAAAGATTAACTTAGTTCTTTATTTTTGTATCCTTAATCGCATGGCTTGCCCATTTCAATTTAGTTTTCCCTAAGGCGTTCTTTCATTTCACTTGCCTTTCGATTTTTTTCTCCATATTTAAAATACGAATCGAAAAATGCACAACAGTAGAAAACTTTCATGTTAATGGTAAAATAAACAAAACAGACCATCTTTCTATCCCCCACGGAAAAAATTCGTGCGAAACAAGTATCAAAAGACCAGCAGAAGACGATTTCGTGATCGCTGTCTACAGCGGGTGCCGTGATATCCACTTTATCCCGAAGAATCCAAGAAAAGAGATATGCAAAAAACATGACTTTTAAATCGTTGATATAAAACTCTAATGAATTTTATTTTATGCTCTTTGAAGAAATTTATCAATAATCATTCAGGTATTACGCGAGATAAAATTTACTGGGGGGGACGTAAATAAGAATTTCTTGGAACCCACGTAAAAAACGCCTATGCCGAAGGCCCCTGGTTATTGTTTAGAGAAACGTGGGTTCTTATAAACTATTGAAAAGACTGATTGTCACCACATACTTGATTGATGATGATTTATTTTGGAATGTTGTTTCATCCCGTGAACAGATATTTAATTCTGAAAATTAATATTCTGTCCTAAAGATTTATGATTTCAAATGTCTCATGTTTGCCATTGAGAAGCAAGGGATCCCCAAGATGATTAGATATTTCTTAGAATCGCTTCAGATTTTTTACAATTAATTTGATATGATTTAATTCCGTGGGTCGAATTATTATTTAGTGGCGAAGCTGCAATAGCCTTTGACCGTCAAACAATCCGTGTTTATTCGCATAGTAATCCTCATTTATAGATTACGTCTACTGACCATTTTCGCGACTTACACTAAAATATATAGCAGCCATCTTCAGAATTATGCGCTAAATTTACCGAATAATTTAAATAAAAATTGATAAAACTTTGGCATAAAAAAACTAAGCTCTCTAACTAATAATTTGCAGAGATACAGAGAAAATAGAAGTTTAGAATCCGAGGACACTCTAAAGAATTATTTAAAGGGCATATTGCCCTTTCCAGTACTATGGCCTTTATCCCTATTATTTAAAGCAAACAACTGCAAATACATATTAAGTTAACTTTATATTACAAGAGCACTTAATTCTGGTGAAAATTATTTCTTAGTTTACTATTACTTGACTTTAGCAAATTCCCCAATAAGTGAATGGGTATATTATAATTTTATTGGGCATTTGAGTCTATATATTATTTCTCCACATGGAGAAAATCTTGTTTTTACTAGCAAATGAAAGCAATAAAAGATGATTCTGCTGGTAATTGCAACCTTTCCGCAAGGAATTACTTTCATAAAAGCGCCTTAATGCTTTGCTACCGCCACGTTTTCCCCCCACCCACGAGCCTCGCGCGCGGCAATATAAACTTTATGCCCTGCAGTTGAGCAGCGCTTTGAAAGACGCCTCGAAATGAAGAGGCTTGAGAAATGGCCTGGAATTCTCGCAGGTGCGAAGGAAAGCTCTTGCCTCGGGACGGGGCTGCCGGCTTCGCTCGCATCGATGCTGCATTCTCGTCGCATTCCTCGCCGTCTTTGACAAAGATTATCCCGGACAGCCAGACATTGCGTAACTCTACGCCCGGGGAGAAGAGGGTGGGGGATGGGAGGAAGGAGAAGTGAACATCGTAAACCTTGTTCATTTACTTATCGCCCTCCCTCCCCCCAAGGTGAAATACCTCCACTCTCCTCATTATAAAGGAGAAATCGTAGTTTAACACCGGATTTAATTTTCATCTGCGAGTTATTCCTATTGAGGGTGATTTCATATGTATGCTGTCAAGAGAGTACCCAGGATCAAAACTAGGGGGGGGAAGCCATGATTGTTCAAGTTATAGGTAAGATTTAAGCATGGAAAAGGTGAATGAAATCAACATTTTTAGGAAACTGTAACAGCTCTTTATCAGTTTTTAAAATTATTTGCTTGAAAAAACATTATTTTCCTTGAAGACATTCGCAATTTTTTCTTCTAGGGAGGGCAGCTGCCCCCTACTGCCCCTCGCTGGGTACTCCCATGTTTACTGTTGACGGAGGCTTCCGTGGAGTAGTGCATTACGCGCAGCTATGTTTCCGGGGTGTCTTCCGCGTCGAAAAATCTTCGCAATTCAGTTTCGTCGTCGTTGCAGTAGGAGTCTTCAGGTTCAAAGTGTCGGATACATTTTTTTTCCCGTCGGTGTTTCAAGAGGAATCTTCAACACCTACAATGCCACAGAGAAGGACGCCAGGAAGACAGGCATTTGGAAGGTGAAAGAGCTAGTTGAAATAAAAGGCAGTTTCACTTTTACACAATTATTTTAATTAAGCGTATGACGTATTTTAGCTCACAGAGCCATCATCTGGTAAAAGACCATTAGTGGGCATTAAATTAATAATGGAAAGTGCGAGTAACTTTTATTTCAATACGTCGAACTTCTACTATATCCCGGCTGAATCCGTTGAATTTATTTGAAAGGGCTAGCTCCAGAGAGGGAGTAATGGAGGGCTGCACTGCCGATATAACAACATAAGGGTTGCAATACTATGAAGGAGTTATAGAATATCGATCATAACTCATTAAGTGATTAACTTTGCAAGCTCATATGCACGGTGTTTTGGCAGGTAAAGCATTCGATTTCATGAGGTGTCCATAGAGAATCCGGTATTAGGGCAATCTCTCGGCCGATCGGAAGGCTTGGCTCAGAGTTTCTGTGGTCATAAAATGGTGCGTTTCCAGCCTAAACATAATTCGTAATTTTGGTTCATACTGGCATCAGCTATCCAGGCTAAAAGTTCGTGATACATTTTTCTCAACCCTGCACAAATGGTGATTCAGTAGGAACCTGCAATACTACAGGAGGTGGTAGGGGAGACAATTTCAGGCATTTTTGTCCTAAAAACACGGAGTCGCAACTCCATAGTTACTGAGCTATGGCAACGCAAACATTTGTTTATGCACTTTGCAGTTACCATGAAAAATGTTTTTCTTGGGTATACAACCTTTTCGACATTTTATTTAATACTCTGGAACGTCACGGGCATTAAATGATTAAGGTTGGACAAAAATTTGCTGTTATAATAGGATGGTTTCCTTCATCAAAGAAAACGAAAGGCATTGATTGCGATTCGTCACCCAACATTAGTGTATTCATAATAAACAAAGTATTTGGTTTTAGAAATCCCAGTTTAGACGAATGTTAATGGTCAATTTTAACCTCATTTGAAAAAGGCAAGATTGGCGGCCATGCTACACCACTCAACGTGACGTCACAGGGACCTAGATTCTATACGAGCAGTCAGGAGTTTTACATCGTCTAAGATTACCAATGCATGCATGAAGCACAGAGCTCAAGGAAACATCTCTTAATAATCACCTATAAAAATTACCTATGGTCGGACAGTTTCCTTCGTTTGATAGGGTACTAATAATCCTAATTAAAACCAAGCGCTACCTGCTAGCAGCCTGCATCGTAGTGGCGGTCATAGCCTCGCACCAAGGTGGTCTCACTCAGCGGCAGCCGGAACCAGAGTAACGTCACACGGGCTTTTCCCAGCATCCATACTTAGCCGTCGCGTTTTCGCGCATTTGGAAATTTTCACTTTTCATTTAATCGCGAATAATAGATACAAAAAATTTAAAAATCTGATAAAAATCTGATAGCGCAAAATACGTAATCCAGGAGTAATAATCTTTCGATTTAGGCAATAAAAAATTAGGAAACCTCCCTATTGCCTGAAACAATTTATCTTTGATCTTAACTAATCTATAGCTTTAAGCGAGTATCAACATTACGATTGCGAAATCTCACGAATTTTGATATCTTCTGAAATCTCATCAAGCGGATGCTCCGGATAAAGTATTATATTTCCAATTTTTCTTGCTCGGGCTTCGAGAGGTTCCCAAAGTGTATAACCACTTGACTCCGAGCAGGTTTGGTTCACCAACCTAAACATAGTTTTCAAACGTTTTTTTTTTCGAATTTCACCTAAAAAAAATACTTTTCGAATGCTCTACATTTATTTTTTTATTCTGTGGTACCGCATTTGTAGTCGCCTAAACATCCTTGAAGCCATATGGCTAACCATAGAAGAAAATTCCAACTGCCCGACGAAATTCAAGATAAAAAATCAACAATGAACTCCCCCCTTTGGGATAAAAACATTCGAATCCTCAGGATCATTTCATATTCATTGCAATTCTGACTTCGTAACTGCTCAAATCTTGCATTGCAAACGGACGGAAAGACGAAGTTTGACTTTCCGCTCATACTCTCGCAATCACAGTGAACCCGAAAATAATACAAGCAGTACCTAATACCATAGAGTAAGTATATACTTACTCTATGCTAATACTAATTCGTCACTGTATCCGAATTATGTCGGTATAGTATGGAATTAGGAGGATGCGACCGACAGCTTAGGTTATTTGCGTCATAGGGAAGGGTAGGCAATGAAAGGTAGAGAAAAACCTGGCGTCAGCATAAATCTGCTCTACAGAAAAGGCGCAGAGGGTAGGCCTTACAGTGAATTGAAGAAGGCAGTGCTGGAAGGAAAGGGAGGCTCCCTGATCACTTCTTTAGTAATCCATGGAAACCTACCTTAATCGGTAGATTAGTATAATAATATAATAATATCAAGAGAAATAACGCAGTATATTACCTGGAGCACATGAACCGCTTGCTACTGCCTTGATGGTGAGTGATGGGGGAAAGTGGGCGACTACAGCTTCTAGGAAAATGCAAGAATGATTAAGAGGTGACGGATTCGGGAGATCTCCCTTAGGGGATCGACAGATGTCTCCCTGGAGAAACAGCTGAACGAGGAAATCATGGGGGAACTGCGAGGATGGAGAAGTCGCGAGAAAGAGACGCCATGGTATTTGGAGGAGGCGACCGACAACTGAGGTCATATGCGCCATGAGGGAAGGGTATGGAAGGAAGGGTGGAGAGAAACTCGGCGTCGCCGTTAGCCTGCTCTCAACGAAAGACGCCAAGGGGACCAGGGGCGCAGCGAAGAATTAAGGCTGGGGGGGGGGGGGGGTTTTGGGCACACATAATACTTAGGGGTGTGGGGGTATTGCATACCCGCCAGGGTAAGCAGGCGTTGCGAGGTCCCTCCTTTAGAAAATTTTTAAGAATAATGGTTCAAAATGGCGAGTTTTACGGCCTTGTGAAGGATATTTGATTGATCCTTACACTATTATATAAGTGATGCTGATCCAAATAAGTAAAATGGATTAAACTTAAAAATTTCTCTGAGCTCTGGGGGGGGGGGGTTTTAACCCCCAAAACCCCCCCTCGCTGCGCCACGGAAGGGGATCACTGCTTAACGTCCCATTTGACGGACAGTTTCACTTGAATTGTCCTCTGCGAACCACTCAAGTAGATATTGGGCAGTCTCTGAAAACTCTCTGCCACCACCAAGACTTGAACCTGAATTCACGGGGTGCAAAAACAGCACTCGTTCTTCTACACCAACCCGATACCCTACGAAGAATGCTGTGTACACATGGAAATAACGTATGGCATTTCAACTGAAGACGTTCGAGGTAAGTACCTTCTTCAATACCTCCCCCAAGTTCGATGGCTCCCTTTTTGCACAGACACTTCCACATCTTTAGTTTTACTGCCGGGCAATGAGTGTAGGTGGTGCCCTTACCCCAACCCCTCCTCTACCCACGCCAATCCTCTTCGGACTTCGCTAAGGACTCGTCGTTCGCCGTATCCGACCGCCTTCCACGAATCAGGTCGTTCGTCTGAGGAGGATTACAGGGTGTCGGAGGCAGTCATCATCATGATCATGATGATGACTGCATCCGACTGCATGACTGGATCATGACTCCCCCAAATGTTTATCAAACATTTTTAAATTTTATTAGTTCAATATCTTCTGTATCCTCGTAAAGGATTAAAGGGAATATATAGATACAAAATCATGGCTGCAAGTCCCTAACGTGGGATAAGTTTGAGTTGAATTTATCCTAGAGCGCAGCTCTTTAAAAATAATTTACGCAGGAGAACGCCCCTCTCTAACATTCCATACTCCCCGGACCCAAATCATGAAACTCCCCGAAAATTTGAAGCTGAACCTGCCCCTGTGTAGCACTTCTAATACAAAATGCGCTCCAACCATGGCTGAGTGACTGAAATTGAAAAGACAAGCAAGGAAAACGTATTCAGCGGAAGGGAATCGGGAAAAACCAGGGCGTAAAGAGTGTGAATAAAGGCTAAATATCTTTTTCTTTATTATAACCCTACTCAACTTCCATCGAGGAGGCCACGTGATCCAAATAGGACTGATAGTTTCCCATGTAGTCGCCCTGATGTAAGGGCTGGAACAAAGCGGCCTCGGCGGACGAAGAGGAACGCCTTCTAGCGCTTGCTTTCGTCCTAACGGCACACCTACAGAGGGAGTTTAGCGGCACCTGAGGATGACAGCCAGTGCAAGATCGATCACGCGCGCACACCCTCACACACAAACACATACGGTCTGAAAGGACCCTTTTCAACCATCCATTTGCTCTCAATGTCCGCCTGACGTTTATGTTTTCGAGCTCTTTTTTTCATTTTTTCAACATAGCCGTGCACCCTCGTGCCCGATTGATGATTTTTCCAAAGGACCAGGGTGCCAAAAACGCACACCCTTCTTGCATCATGAAAAACTTGAAATAAACTTTTCGGGCCGGAAAAATTTATTTTTGCAAAAATATTTCCCTTATAAATTTCATTTTAAAAGACAAATTTCAATTATTTTCGCTTATTTTATCTATCACTGCTGTTCCTGTTTCCTTTCTTTCAAAATAAAATTCTCATAAAAAGCCATTTCTGAGTACAACAAATCAAAATCCAACACACTATTTTCACGGCCTTTTGAAATTAATGCAGCTCTGCAGCTCACCTTTATCCTTCCAACCTCGGCCAAATAGACACCGCTCACAAATTTTCTTCAGTGAATCTCTAATAAAATTAGGTAAATTTACTAAACAGTGACGAACGAGTGATTAAATCACGGAGTAAACCAAAAGGTGATCTGCCGACCAATAAATCAACTATATAATTTTTTTATGCACGCGGATAAATTCTTACAGATACACCATGTTGAATTCACTCATTCCTAAGTTCAAAATTTCTTTTCCCTGTAGATTTGTGACAAATTTTAAAACCATTGATCCATATACGAATGCATTTGAAACAGAAACTGTGAGTTTCGGAAAAGGTGACGGCTCAAGTGCAAATTTCGATTCCGAATTGAAACGAGAAATGAGTTTCCTACCTGCCAACTCTTTATGAGTGAATACTTTATTAAAATGTAAATTATTTAAGTTATCCTCTAATAATTGGAACTGTTCTTCCAATAACGACTGAGCAGGGTGAAAATTTTAAAATTTCTACAGATACACCATGTTGACTCATCACTCATTCTTTAGTCCAAAATTTCTTTTCCCCAGTAGATATTGCAAAAGGCTTTACGATGTTATGAAGTACCTGAGTTCATTACGGAATAAAGATTCAATTTACTCTTGAAAATATCTACTAGATCTTATAAAGGACGTTTGGAACATCAACTCTATTTTATGCAAGATGCTTGAGTGGATCAACTCACTACAACAATAAAAATCAACCGCAAAAAAAGATGAATTATATGAAAAGTCTGTTTAAAATATCAAAACACACCGAAGGAGAGCAAACTGGTTGAAGTTACAATTTTACGATTAAGAGAATTTCTATAAGGCAACTGCATGGATATTCAAACTGAAAGTTTTACTTACCATATTCATTCAATCATTTCTCTTGCTAATGGTAGTTTCTTCGCTGGGAGCGTGAGCTGGGATGGTGGGGTCACGTTTCCTCTCCATAATGATGCATACAACAAGTTGAATTAGCATTAGATTTATCCGCAGTCAACCATAGAAAAACAACAGTTGAGGAAGACTTTCGCAGATCCAGCGGTATAAAAAAATCGATTAAAGACATATTAAAAGTAATATTTATCTCAATCACCCTTGAAACAGCATGATGAAGCGGGGTTTTCAAAAAGTAATAATAGACGATCACACACAAGCATGCCTTAGGTTTCTGCACTTAATTAGATTTTTTGCTCTTGTGGGTTTCCCAAAGCATCAGTAAATCATTCACTCAAAAGTAGATGTATTCGTACGATTTTTTATCCCACGAACGTAAATACGAGTTACAGCCGTTGAGTGCACTGGATGCTAAATATCTCCGCCCATTGGGAGCTGATGGGAAAAGAAAGAGCGCTATGAGCGTAGGAGGGTAAAAATGGAGTCTGCTGGACGAAGAAAGCAAAACAAAGGGAAGTGCAATCAATTATTCATGGCGGATTTGAGCCGCGGCATCCGTCTGGAGGCGACCGCACCACTTGCTAGGCTTGGCCGCACCTCCGCACTCCGCCAAGTAGGTCGACTTCGGATTACATCTAGCAGTCGTCGGAGCGCACCGAAATTACGAGCGCCGTAGGTGGACAGCAATCTCCACGCTTCCTTCGCAATACTGCACGTGCAAATATATCGATTGATGGGGGTATGTGGGCAACAGGGAAAAAGTGGAAACAGAAAATATGGGTAATCGACGGTTATATATCTCACTTTTTTCTTCGTGAGCTTATCGGAGGGTTATGTGTGGTAGATTTATAGTACATATAGATAAATAAAGCAGGCGCAAAGTTGCGTTATATTTCAGATTTTAATACTCTTCAAGTATTACATTATACTCTCGAAAAAGTGATGACTGGGGACAAAGAAAAATTACAGACTGAAAGTTGTAATAATAATTGAAGGTGTAATAGCTCGCTCATTTCCTCGTGAGCCTAAAGGCCGTTTTACACGGGGCACGGAATTGCGCAGGTTAGAACTGCAATGATCCCTAAAATGGCGTGGAATGGCGCGAATGCATGAACGGAATTAGAACGGGCTATTTTTCCATCTCACGTCCACGCATTCCCACTTGTATTCTAGCAATTCACCGCTTTACATGACGCAATTTTGACTGCGCCTTCTACACATGTCAGATTGTGCAAGTACGTGCCCCGTGTAAAACGGCCTTAACGGTATGACAGAATATGACAGAGTAGTTAAAAAAGTGAACTTAAAAATCTAATGTTATAAGTGGTTGGTAAACCAAATCAGGGACAATTTGTATTATAATTTAAATCCTACTATCCTATTCTAGATACGCGTTTAATAATTACATCATTTTCCTGCAGACGTGATAAATTAGACGATGAGATTAAAAGATGAATGATGACGATTAGTGGCTTAACGCAAGCGAATTTACAAGTCAAATCTTTCTTTCAAATAATATAAAATTCGAAAAATAAAACTCATCCAGTCGCGCTGTATGCGCATACAAACATGAAGCTATCCTGATTGTAAGATGCATTTAGGTGGATTTTTATCTTCTTCATCGGACAGCAAAGATTAAGATGAAGACCATTTGAGCCTTGGAAACGGAAAATCATACTTGGATGCACATCTTTAATTCATACGAGGACATTAACGTATAATCTTTTAAAAAAATTGATTATTGGCCTCCTGCCAGCTCAAATGTGCGAGGCAATTGCGGACGATGCGGAAGTGGAAATGATCCTTCCCGGAGTACTCGCAAGTGCGCGGAGAGTAAAAACATCTCAATTGTCGTATCAATTTGAGAAAGGCGGACACAATACTCAACACATATTCCGTAGAATATTCACGAGGGAAAACATTTATAAAGAATGATTTCAAAAAGTAGATAAAAAGATAAATAGAAAATGATGAATAGAAAAAATCGTTAGATAGAAAATGATATTTTCAAAAAATAGAGTTTAGACTTCATTCAACCAAGTTATGTACATTGATGAGGTAGCCTGCGTTGATAAAATAGCCTGCGTTGAATAAAATCTGCAATACAGTATTTTTCTCTGGGGAATAATGTTAATTTACCCAGAAATGAAAAAGTGTAATAAAAACAAAGGCTTGCTAATTCTCTGCAAAAATAACTTACCAATTCATTCCAATTATTATGATGATTAACATTACCGGCTTAACTTTGTGGAACCACGATAAAAGAAAATAAAATTCATTTCCCTCGGTCCGCAGTGCATATTTACTGCCTGCCATATTTCGACAATTCTATCATTTTCAAGGCATTATGACATAAGCTTTGAAATCGTGGTCGGTAATAAATTGTCAGTGTGGAACGCGAAAAGTGAGTTCCATTTTCCTATTATGACGATAACTTTGAATAAATAAATTTTACTGTGTGTCCTGCATCGGTAGTATACTCGGTAGACAACGTCAAATGAATAAAATTTTAGTGTTTGCCATGAATGGGTAGAAAAATCATCATCATCATGATCATTAGTCAACGATCCCAAGATCGGTTTGACGCAGCTCTCCATTCCTCTCTCCTATCCGCTAACCTTTTTATAGCGATGTATTTCTTCTCTTTAAATCCTTTATAACGTGACCTATGTAACTCATCCGGGGCCGTTCCTTGCCCTTCTTCCCTACCACCTGTCCTACGATTGTCTTCATCAGTTCATCATGCCTTATAATGTAGCTAACTAATTTGTCCCGTCTTCTGCTTAAGGTTTTTAGAAGACTTCTCTTTTCTCCCACCCTTCTTAGCACTTCACCGCTACTTACACGGTCAATCCATTTAATCTTCATCATTCCTCGGTAGCACCACATTTCCAATGACTCCACTCTTGACTTCTTTGCTGCTGTCAACGTCCAAGCCTCGGGTAGACAAGTAAATAAATAAAAATTTTGCGTTCACCTTGAATCGGTGGAATACTACAAATAAATAAAAAATTTGTGTTTGTCTTTAATTGGAAATAAATAAAGAAGAGAATAAATAAAAAGAGAATAAATAAAAAGAGAATAAATAAATAGAGAATAAATAAAAGAATACTTTTAGAAAAATAAAATCTTAGTTTTATTCTTGAATCGAGAACATACTCTCCGGAAGTATGCTAAAAATTATTTTTCCCGTCCTGAATTTGTGGTATATTATATACAAATAATTATGACGATGATATCTCCTAAGAGGGCGTGAACTCTGTCACTTAATTGAGACGCACGCCAGCCGCCCTCCCCGGTTGAGTCACTCTTAAGTGACGCACAAGATATGGCACTTTTGCGAGATTTATGTAGATTACTGGAAATCAAAACGAAGGCAGAGAAAGCGTCCGCCAATGGCCTACTGCCTTTCCCATTGATTCGAACAGGTGACCGACCTCAGTGAGTCACCAGATGGGAGTGTTGGGAAAAAGCGGAAGGAGGGGAGGGTAAGGGGGTCGGGTAGAGTGAGGGGTGGATTTTTATATGCTTCTTAGGGGGCATGATCGTCTGACGGGGGTTTGCATGAAGGGCTGGGGTGGGACATTGACATGACACCCAACGGCCAAAAAACGCGCTATACGCCAAATCTGCCTATGTGCTCTCTATTTAAATGAACCCTAATCTATCTTGATTAAATGTCTCGTTCGGTGTTATTGCCCAGAACAACAACTGACCAGAAACAGGGAAACCTTAGCATTTTCACATAAAAATATCAATTATGGCCCTAACATTATTTGATGCATGCAGTACCTACATAGTCCTAGGCATGGAATAGGAATGCAAAAGAGGGGTATACAATAGTTATTTCGTTAGTTCCGCATAAAGCTTTCCTTTTCTTCGTAATAAAAAACACCTATCAGTCAAGTTTGAAAATTTCTATTTATCGATATGAGAAAGCGTGGAGAGACGATAGTGCATTACTTCAGCACTAGAATGCAATGGTTTACTTTTATACATGAGCGTTGAGATTACTTAGGCCTACGTTGTAGAACTAACGTGGTATTAATATTATTAATTAAGTCCTCTTCCGATGAAGATAGGTTTGCGTAGAATATTTACGAGGTATTCTGGCAGTCTCTCTTCCCTTCGTGGACTTGTCTATTCAGGTCGCAATTAGGCCTACTCCCTTTCATTCTATCTTAAAATCCTATCCTCCTCCTTCCTCTCCCTCGCTCTTCCCAACATTCTTTCATCTTAAAAAGTTTTTAACATCCCTTACCTACATTAACCCGCTCTCTAAAAGTTTCAAAAGCATAATAATGGAATAACTTTCGCAAACAAAATAATTTTATCCATACTAACAACATCAGAGCCTAAATCACCTATTCACCTGCAGCATTTTACAAATACGAACCATTTTTAGTATTTTTGCCGTCCGCCTGTATGCTACATTGGCTTTTGGATTGTTACACTTCTACATAATTTTCCTGCATATTCTACCCTCTGTTGTAGGCTTATTTAGGGTATAATGGGCTTATTCTGCTCTCCAGACCCCCCCCCAAAAAGAAAGGAAACATAAACGGAAAATACCGGAGATGCAAAATGTGGACCTAGCGGGGACTTGGCTGTGATCGCTTGGCTGATGATGCTGTTGTAAAAACGAAACACGTCGAGTTCGAATAAATCCTTTGGAAATATTGCAACATTCATTTAACTAATACTCTGTCGTCGTGTTTGAATTAACCCTTAGTTACTCGCTAAGCGGGGATTTTACCGAATTTTTCGAAAATTCGAAATATCAAGTTTTATGCGCATAGATCACTAGTGGCACACTTATTCTATTCCTGTACTTCTTCCTCGACCAGCAACATTATCGTCTGCAATTCCTTAATAAAAATTATTCAAAGTGTTTATGAAGAAATTTTCATATTAACATGCTTTATTTTTGCTTATAAATGAAAGAGAAATTCTATTTAAAGTGGTTTTAATATTCTAAGTTATCCAAATGCGTTTTAATACCCTAAAATTTTAATGTATACTTAGGAAAACCAAAAATATTTGAGTGCGGCAAAAGAAAGCCGCAAGCGTGCACTGGCGCTATCCTCGCGGGCGCGTGTAGCAACGGGTTAACGGGGAAATGACGTCACGGTTACAACATTTTCGAGGCACGTAAAATTTCGAGACCTTACCAAACAGTGTCCCTCTTCTTTGGATCACGCCCAGGCAAGACATCATGGATATCGCATGCCGAGTCTCATTCAGCCTCATACATATATATCATCATAAAACCCAAACCGCCCCCACCTTTGACCTTTCGCGGCGAAAATTGGAGGGAGGGGTGGAAACACGAGGAGACCCCAAACCAACCCCCTCCCCACTCAACCGGAAATAAAAACAACCGAGCAGCAGCAGCCGGCACTGGGGCGCCACGCGAGGGTGGTTCGGAAATTTGGGTGACTGGAGGGGGGTGCTAAGCGAGGTGGTGAGTTAGACGAACACGCACGTGGACGCACAAACAGACACAACAAACACAGACGGCAGCAGCAATCATTAATGCACGCCATCTACGGGAAGAAACGAGAGGGACAAAAACAAAGGTGTTCTCCAAACAGTCGATCAAAACGTGGTAGGGAAGGCGTTCAGGACACACTGGCCTACTCGGTTCTTCCCTTTCCTTCCGTGTGGTTCGAGATGTAGTGGTGGTTATCTTATAAACTTCCCACCAAAGAGCGCAAGGGTTCTACACAAGACGGTGGCGCATTGTTTTCAAAGCGACAGCTACCTCAAATTGTGAATTCTGTGGAGATTTCCTCCAGGTCATCACACGTTTGGAAAGCATAACAGTTCAGGAGTCCGTGGTTCCCAATTCTGTCAGTGTTGGAGACATATAGGACGGATGAAGACTACAACTTGAGACCAAAGAGGATATTTTGTTAAGGTCATCACACCGTCCGTGTCATGGGACGCAAAGCAGCACAGTGGTAACTTCCTACTCAGGAGTACGTGCATTCCAATTCTGTCAATGGTGGAGAGTTTTCAGAAGGATAAAGATTTCCACTTGAGATCCATCTGAACATTGCTTCAAGTTCATCAAACTGTCCGTCGTATTTGATGTAATGCAGCAGACTCTATAGTGACCTGTAGTGAAAGTTGGCCACTTATTTCATAGGACTAGATAGAGATTCCGCGTAACTACGTTAATCAGGTCATTAATCTGGCAGAGTTTTCATAAAGATTCAAATTTCAAATCGAGATCCAAAGATTCATCGCCTCAAATTCATCGCTCCATCCGTTGGATGGGACGTAAAGCAGCGGACGTCATTGCGCCCAGGAAAACAAAAATTGGCTAGAGCTGTTTATCCGTTTTGCTATCGGTGTAAGGCGTCCATCCCTTCTCCAACTCATCTGCTCAACTTTGATGACTGGTGTCACACGAGTGGCTAAGACAACAAAATTTATATTTATTATTGGACTTCCCGCCCACACGTCGTCGGATTACATATTAAAGTGAATAGGATACGGTCTCGATTCTCAGGAGTCACGAATCGCAGTGTTTAACCAACTTAAATCACCTGTTGGGGCAATCAATACCCCCGTGTCCTTGATTCCAAGTGTCTTGGGGGATACTTCAAAACTTCTGCACCTGCAGGCACCTCAATTCATCGCCAACTAGGCCTCCCTGGGCACAAAGGAGCATTGCGTGGAATATCTGCAAGCCACACACCTTAGCAAGGTACGTAGTGATATTTTAGAACTAACACCGCAATATATCTCTCGATATGCCATGGCAATGAGGCACATTGTACACTAGATATTTCGTTCGGTGTTGTTGCCTAGAATAACAACTACTGACCAGAAGCAGCGAAACCCCAGCATTTTCAAATAAAAATATCAATTATGCCCCTAACATTATTTTATGCATGCTGTACCGACATAGACCCCGGCATGGAATTAGATTGCGTTAGGGGTGTACACAATAGTTATTTCGTTAGTTCCGCATTTTTCCGAAATTACTACGGCCTACGTTACAGGCACGTAAATTTTATATATTCAAGGCACAGGGTACTAGGGGAGCATGTTCCTGTTCCTTGAGCTAACTCACGCTTCAAGGACTGTCCAAGAAGTATTTTAGGACTATCGGAAGCCTCCGCTAAGGGTTGAACCCAGGACCCTGTGAGAAGGAGCGTTGAACTTTGATTACTACGCCACTGCACTCAAAAATTATTTTAAATTCCATTAATTAATCTCTTCAGCTATCTTTTTCATCCACGGCCAAAATAGTCAATGCCTTTATATCATCGTATCCTATCCTTCGATGCGTTGATACGTGAGTTTACTTTCCTTGCCTTTATTTCGTGAACTCGGTCACACTGTTGGTAAATCCCCGCCATAATTGATATAAATAGCCACACAGAAAAAGAAGCCACTCGGAAACACGAAACCCTCGCCTCACCAATTTAGCCATAGAGTCTACCCGATGATAATGGAATTGCCCAGAGGCGAGATTCAAGGAGTTTGCTCATCAGGAGTCACGGAAAAAGGAAGCCGCACGCCTTTTAAAATATTTATATTTCCATCCACGATATCCCCCGAGGAGGAGAGAGAGTACAGAGACCCCACGTAAGGGTTCAAAAATCCGTTTTTTAGTGCAAATGATCCTTCGCTGAACCTCGTTATTTCCCCCTGAGAGAGCTTCAGTGTGCGCCCAGTGCTCATAAGTGTGCGCGGAGATCACGGATTGCATACCTAAGATATTTGGGAACAACTTGGTCATCGATGAAGTTCTCACGAGCGGAAACACCTCAGAGATGAGTCAATAGAACTCTTAAAGCATAAAAGGCCATTTATTAATAACCTATGATGTTAATAGCGAGAACATTTTGAGGCCACGTGATAAAAACTTTTCTGACCAATTCTAAAATTAAACCTTATGTTTCAGATGTAATTTTAGAGGCTAGATCTCCCATGCGTTGAGAAGCGAATGAGTGAAAAATAGCTGATTGCGAGGAAATAACGATATTTATGGTGGAAAATAATTTTAGCATCCAAAATAAACGTTGAAGATGAAAACTAAATATATCCTCGTTAAGCTATATTTGAACGCACCTCGCATTCATTAATCTTCTACAAACAGAAGGGGAAGAGAAGTTTGTGTACCATACGAAAATATTTGCAATACATTTCTTGTGAGATCGGTTTTAAAAAGATAAACATAAATCCTAATATGGAACGTTCGGAGGTGATGTTGTACCACCATAACCTGCTTTGGAAGTTCAAAATTACCCAAATTAATTACGGTAGAAATTCAGGTTTTCCAGTATTACTGTCTAAAAAATAAGTTTCTTTTCATTTACTTTTACATTTTATGAAATAAGTTCTCTTTCACATCGCTTGCACTTTAAGCTCAACCCCATGGCCCTACAAACATAGATCATAATACTTCACGTACAAATGCCCCCACGTCCAGAAAAGGGATCGCTTCAAACGCGCGTACTTCTCCGTATCTCATTCCCATCCCTCCCACTTCAAAAGCAGGTGCGGTTGATGTCACGGGGGAACGGAAGGAATAAACATTTTTTCCACAACCCTCCGGATTCGTAAGGGAGAAAGAAAGACGAGAGGAGAAGAAAGGAAGAGGGTGCGTGTAGGACCCATTTCCCTTCATCCCCGTATCTGGACCCAAAAACTCTCCGGAGCAGATGTGAGAGGATAGGGGGAGTGTTTGGGCTTACTAAGACGCGCTGAGTATGGTTTAGACCCCGTATGTGGGGAGTAAGGGAGAAGGTTCTATAAAGGAATATGGTCGGCATCGGATTTAAGATTCTGAGAGGGAAGTGTGTAAGGATTTGTGAAAGGGAAAAGGGGGAAGTTCTAGCAAATAGGCAGAGATGTGTGTGGTCGGCGGAGGAAGGGTAAACAGGAAAAGACTAAAAAGGGCCGGTTTTGTAATGTCTAGTTAAGTTTTTTCGGAGCATAAAAATCAGAGTTAACGATATCTTCCACTTGAAGTCACCTCTATATCTTAATTGCATGTGTAATATTTGTGTATACTGTGTATCTCATGAACTATGTTGTATTTTACAAATAACACGACCTAAGCTTTCGTTCAGTAGGTTTTCGCAGGTTTTTCACGCCCTCCTTCTTGTGTTGGCGTTTTCCTGCATTGGGTTTTTTCGCTGAAGGATACTACACCCTTATCCTCATGTTTTTTTCCCACAAACAGAAATCTTTTTTACACAAACTTTCACATAAAGTTGTTTATATTTTTGACATTTCACAAACAGTGTATATTATATATCCTTTGTATTGTAAACGTTTGTCTGCCATTTTTTAATTTGTTTGAATTGGCGCTATCGAGGGGTTAGGTGGAAGAGGGGACTTCTTAGTCTCAACCTCGTCCGAATAAAGGCATTTTCTTATTATTATTATTTTAGTGTTATTATTATTATTATTAACCTAACCGTTATCCTAAACTACTTTTCATTACTTTAACTTTAAAATACCTTCAAGTTAAGATTACGACAGTATAATGTTCCGGTTAACGCTAATTAGACATTATAATACCGGCCCTAAAACAAAACGGTACGATTTAAAGGTGGAAAATCAGGGTGTCCAGTGACCGGGAGAATCGGGAATTGTACGTTAAGTTTTAATCTCTCGAATTATGCATGAATTATTCATGAAATTTCACTCCTGGAATAAAAACGCTCAAAATATTTTATTTCCATACAATTTCGCATAAAAAATTTACCCTTACAACACCCGTATTTCGGCCTATTTTATGTGCATATATTATTTACAATACTTTACTTTACTTCACTTTACAACACCTAGTACCATGAGCCTCGGTATGAATGCCATGGAAATTAAAGAAGATAGCGCAGTGGTCTGCGCAGTGGCCCTGAAAGCCAAAGGTCTGTGGTTCCATTCCCGGGCCAAGGGAATTTTTCCTTACGGCAATTCTTATATATTTCACCGCCGATCACGCGGCGGGATCAGTAATATTACAAATATTACACTTACAATGTATTGCTTACATTTTAAATTGCATTTTATAAAAATATATATATCTACATATAAAACTTTAAATTATGAATAATTTCTTGAGGAGCCAAGTGAGACGTTCTTTAATAACGAGTAAAATTCCTACCACTTAGTGTAATACTTTAAATATGGAACCTAAAATAATGCATAAATGTAATATTATTTAAAAGTATTGAAGTAATTTTGGGTGGTTTACAATTCTAATATATCGCAGTAATCAAGTAAGATTAACCTGGAATATTTTATAATATTCCTGGACCACCTGGAATTATGCGTGAATTTTTCTGCTTAGATTGGCTGGACACCCTGAAAATAAATAGAATATCGAACAGGAAATACCTTCGCTTTGAAGGAAAATAACAAGGAAATATAGTTAAAAGACGACGAGAGGGCAAAAGGTAAAACAAACCAGGCCTGAGGTGAGTGAGAGTGGGGTATTTGGAAACACCCTTGAATTTTAGGCATAAAAATCTTGCCGACTGACAATGTAACAAAGCTATCTATCAGCTGGCTGATAGAAAACAATAACTGATTATCAATACAGACAAAGTTCGTACACTTTCACCATACAGGTAGCGCTTCCTAAAGAAAACGAATTTCAATTATCATTTCGCAATAAAGAATTTATTTATTTTTTAATCACCCTCACTTTTTATATAGGGGTATTTCTACTCCTTTATTCGAATTTTTTTCCATCCATTCATTTCGATATAGGTGAAGAAATATATTTTTAAGAAGGGCTTAATACGTGAGCTTAATAAAGTACAAATGAAAGCTACATGATTCGTCAAACACTGCTACTGGCCCACAGACAGCGTTACCCTGATGATAAGCAAATTAGGATGAGAGCCGCAGGAGACTCGGAAGCTGCGCGATAGGCTTAGATTGCTTGAGCAATTGGAATGGATATCTTTAAGAGAGATATCCATTCCAGGATATCTTGTCCTACTGATTTATCTGGTTTTATCCCTTGTTCCTCTTATTTTACATTCATCCCCTGCAAGGGCGTACCCAGAATCATAACTAGGGAGGGGGGCAAGCCATAGACTAGGGGGCGGCAAGCCATGGGACTATGACATTATTTCCTTAAAAAAATAGTTTTATTTTACTTACATATCTTATACTAATATAGTATATCATTTTTCGTGGGTTTAAAGAAAATTTGTTGAATTCTTTCGTTTCAATTCAGTACTGATTTTGCTTAAAAACTTTGCGAATTTTGCTTCTAGGGGGGGTCCTGCCCCCCCCCCTGCCCCTCGCTGGGTACGCCCCTGATCCCCTGTGCTCAACAGCACAGTTAACTGCGACTGCTGAACCCAAATTCACAGTTAAATTCGAGAAAAAATATAAAAATGAGACATGCTTGCACAGTGAAAATGGTGCATCCCGAAGACTAAGGGAGAGGGCGGAGGAGAGGGCAGAGGTACTCCTGGCGGCTCCCCTACGTATCGAGAGAAAGATAGGGGCGAATTAAATTAGGAGTCGATTCAAAGCCTTTTTCTTCTTTTTTTAAGGGTGACATCCGACGACCGTCCCCTCCAACCCACGCTATCTCATTTCCACCGCTTCTCCCTCCTTTTTTTCACGGAACCTCCAACAGGGCGCTTCCTATAGCAGGGTTTCCCTTCCAAGGAAATTTCGCGTCGGAAAAGTTTGCGTCCCACTACCGAATTCTGAGATATGCTTTTGGGAAAAGACCCTTGAAAAATCTAACGCGTGCCGGGCCAGCAGAGAACACTGTACATTTTAATGAACCATCCAACACAGGGTGAAATTGAAGAGGAATCATGCAGGTGATGTCCTCTCATGCTTTTCAAAGGATTAGGAAAACGGGTCTCGATGTTCTTAACGATGGCCGTATACCCTATCACCTTCTTTTCTAAGTCAATATAAACAATTGCGTTTTTTGCTTCTTCGCACGAGAGAAATACTAAATTGAGATTACGGAATGGGTCGTATTGGCTGGTAGTTTACAATGAAATCATTTGTTTTCATGTCGTTATTTTCGACTGGAAACTTAATCTCCATTAAATTTAATGCCCACGAATGAAGAGAAGTCTCATAATTTTTAAGGCATCACTAAATGGTGATTTCTAAATTTTCTTCGGGTTCTCATCGCGTCCGTTGGCTTTAATTGACAAAGTTTCGCTTACACTACAATCAGTATCTTCAGGTTAAAGGTGATATAACAAGGGAAACTGCAGCCTTACATTAGTTTTTTCATCCGGGTGCTGTTTTCTCATTGGTCGGTGGTTCTTCATCCCCCATTGCCGGTCTCTCAATGGACGGTGTTTGGAGAGCCCTTATCCATACTTGTTCTCATTTGCTATTATTTTACAATATTTTACAATTATTTTAGTATCTCCAGAATGCAGAATGCAGAAATCATCTGATCAACGCCGCGAAAATCTTCTAATATTCTTAAAGGCATCTGATTGGATGAAATTTCCTTTCCCCATAATTATACTGAAGTTTTCAAAGTTGACGCCAGCCTTTGGTTAATTCGCAGTTAAGAGCTCTTGTTTATATCAATTCTGAGATCGTCTTTTATGTATGAAGGTGAATAGCATTTCGAGTAATCTTCACTCATCAATGAGACAAACTCACTCGAACACCATCTTTCGACTATTTTTATTTCTTCGATAGAACCTATACATCACGTCTATGCTTATAAACATACTCCAACGTAGTGGTCTTCAGTCCCAACTTCATATCGGATAGTATTTCGGACGAAGATACTATTTAAGCGACATGCTGGACATGGTAATAAGCATGGACTTGTTTACTTTCACGGCAATCAATGCATCGCAGATTGTAGCTAATTTTATGCTGGTTCATGGCTAAATTCCCAAACTTATTATTTTAAATTTTCCACGTAGGTAAAGCACTCCTGTAATGGGTATCCGCGTTTCCCGGTGTACAAGACAAAAAACTGAATATTTTCCATGAATATTAGTATCTTTAGTTCCGACCGGAGATCCCAGTAGAATAAATCACTGAGAAGCTTTACGCAAACTGGAAAAAAAACGAGAATAAATATTAACCACCGATGTTTTCGAATTAAGCAAATTTTGGCAATGACACGGTGTACAACATATTGAGCCAACGCCGATAAAAGACACAATAGGATACTTTTCCTTCATCAAAGAAAACGAAAGGTATTGATTTTTATTCGTTACCCACCATTAGTGTATTCATAATATTCAAATTATTTGGTTTTAATAATCCCAGTTCAGACGAATGTCAATAGTCAATTTTAACCTCATTTGAAATAGGCCAGATTGGCCTATCGATCGATTGATACAAGCGGCCACTCGATGCTTTAAATCTTTAAAGACGGATGCAGTGATGTATTAATTAAGGTTATTTTACTCGTGACAGGGGGCAAAGACACTCAAGCAACGTTACAATCTAGCAAAACCTAGACGACAAGGAAAATTTTACGTTTTTAATCATCGCTGATTATTGTACCAAGGTAATAAATTCTAAAAATAAACAGGAAGGTTTGTTAGTCAAAGTTAACAGCCTATAAAACAGTCTCGCCTGAATAATTGGTTGGTTCCAATAACTGGAGAAATATGTGGAAGCCCTTATCACCCGCAAACAAAGCTTTTCTTTCCTTTCGTCTCTCGCTAATTCTGTTCCCGCGTTTTCGTTTTCGAGAGTCTCCTTTTCCAGGGATCGAGAGTTCTCTTATTATCCCGGCCGACGAAGGGATGATAATGAGGGGAGCGCAAGTGTTTCCGCACCGGGGGGAGGAAAGAGGCGGGAAGGGGGGTCGCTCAACGTCCCATTTCCTCTCAATCCACGTCTCAACCCCAAAGTCGAGTCTTTTTCCCCGCATCAATATGCCAAAGCGGATAGTTGGATTCTTATTTTTCCTAGTCCTTCCTATTTTTGCTTAGAATGAAGTTCCGCGATGACTATGCGATCAAAGGAAAAACTACATTTAATTTCAAAATTTCGCATTCAGTTTAAAAAGTAATGGTTGCTTGGATTAGATCATAAACACCACAATGGCGGTAAGTATTCTACTTATTTTCATCATCATCATCAATCCTATGTCTAAAAAAATCCTAAGATTGGTTTGACGCAGCTTCTTCAATTGGTCTCCCATTGGCTAATCTTTTCACACCTACGTATTTATTCTATCACATACTTCTTTACCTGTTCCATACGTTTTGTTCGAAGTCTTCCATTTTCAATCTTGCCATCTACTTGTCCCTGGACAATTTTCTTCATCAGTCTATCATATCCCAAAATATGGCCTATAATGCTATTCCATCTTATTAACAATATTTTTATGAGGCTACTCTCCTACTCTTCTCAGGACTTCCTCATTGCTAACTCGGTCGATCCATTTGATCCTCATCATTCTTCTGTAGTACCACATTTCTGAGGCCTTTATCATTGATGTCTCAGCTGCTGTCAATATCTATGCCTCACTTCCGTAGAGAAGAATAATCCAAATTTATGTTCTTTTAAATCGTTTCCATACTTCTGTGTTAAATTTTCCACTATAAGTAGATCTTTCTTTTGATGGAATGGTCTCTTTGCGAGGGCTCTTCTGCTGACAATTTCCTTCTTGCTTCTCCAGTCGCTAGTTATCCTGCTTTGCAAATAACAGATCTCTACCTACTCTATCGCTGAAATATTTTTTTATTTAAAACTTTCCCCACCTCTTTTATCCACCAGCAGAGTTATTTTCATTTGGATAACCTATTATGATGTTTATTACAGCGCTAATTAGGTAGTAACTCAAAGTATTGTATCTTTTCTCCATCTGGTCTCCAGAAGATTCTAAAACTATGTCAAAAAATAAAATAAACAATAGAACGATTCTCATTCTTTTAATTTAGTTTCATCATGACTTCAATTCTCATTTATCTCCCGATAGCATGTAAGGACGACAAATGGTTCAATGAAAATATATCCACGGGAAACGTAATTGTGTCCTAATTTTTTCGGTCCTCTCAAAGTTTCAGTATCCGATAGCTGGTGGGAATTGAGCTTTCATCTGAAATTTATTAATCAATGAATAAAGATGGATTTAAATTCCAGTACGATTCCTTACGATATATTATATTCCATATGCCTAGCGTCCGCAGGCATTAAGACACCTCCGAAAACAACCCGCCATCCAATTCGTTATGTCGCGAGAAGTCGTGAAGGACTCTCGAATAATTGAATCTCCCGCTGGAACTAGTACGTCTCAACAGTGAAATTTTCACAAGATCAGATAAAAATCATCAATTATACGGCATGAAAGCCCAGCAAAATCCGAATGATGAGCAAAAACACATAATAGTAAAAAGGACTTCAGAGTAGCAGTAAATTAATGCGTAACACCCTTGTGCCCCACGAGGACGTGGGATTAGAAAATCAAGTTTATTTAATCCAAGGGTGAATATAACGAGTATCAGAGGGGCCCAGCCCCCACACAGAAACGAGATAATAATTAAGAGTCAAATAGTCTTCTTATCCGTCATGTATACAAAATCATAGCTCACATCAATAATAGGCTATAGTGAGGGGGACCAGATGCTAGCATATTGGCTCACCACGCTTCAGAGACTTCCACTATAATTCTTAAATACTTTTTCAAGTAACAAGATGTTCTATATGCTCGATTATGACCGTGTTAAAACCAAAGGTTCAAAGAGTCGAAAGAATTGTAGACAAAAAGAATTTCGTAGTATTGGGGATGCGAAGAGCCGGAAAGAGCAAGTCAGACAGGAAGCAAAGAAGGTCCTAAATGTAGCGCCTACCTATCTCTCTCCGCAGGAGGCCGATGGGCTGATAGCAGGATACTGAGAGGGTTGGAGCTGAGGAAATGAGAAAGTGGTGCTCCGGCAAAGAAGGAAATATCCTCCAATGGCAAAAAGATGGTTGTTTATATGTTCCACTTTTATATTTTTTCCACTTTGCCCACCCTCTCTCTCGTACACCAAAATAGAACCTCGGAAAAGACAAAGGAACGAAGACGAGGGAGGAATAATATAAGGGAGCTGTTCCTCTTCGTATGAGAAAGGACGGAATATTGCCTTCAAGTCCCATTCCATCCTTTGAACCCTCGACAGTATTAAAAAAAAATGCTCTTGCCGTATGGTTAAGCTCGAGTTTCCTTCAGGGCGACCACGCGAAGGAATATTCGATCGTCGCCGCAGCAAATGAAGAAAAAATAAGATAAAAGGTTCGGTGGTTGGAGTCGAGTGCACCAGCGTCATTCTTGAGATTCATGGGCTTATATTTTATATTATTATTTATGGACTGCGAAATATGTTTGCGATAAAAAAGGCGAGACACTCTCTGAAATAAAAATTTTAAATTTCCGACTATTAATTCATAGTGTTAGGTCTCCGAACTTTTATTTCATGCTCTACTTTTTCCTTTATATTTTCCAGGTAATTCAAGCGTCATTGAAAACACAATTTAAAAGAATTTCGACGCGAACTTTGCCTTCCATTCGATTTAGTTAGCCACAAGATACTATATTTAAAACATAGAACACTCGTACATAGTTTATAATTTTCTTAAAATTTTTGCTTTCATTTTTTCAAGAGATTGCTAATCTTTCGTGAGACACCCTTATTTCGGTCCTACTAACTAGAGTATTTATTCTACTAATAAGTAAATCAGTATATATTCTCATTAGTAGTACTTAATCTTAAAGAACTACTAGTACTAATTTTATAATAAGAGTAGCTGACTACCAGAGGGAACTAATTCACCAATATAAGGAATAAAATAGTGTAGTCCATCGATTTTAAGTATTTGAAACAAATTTGAGCACACAAACAAAACTAAAACTTCAAAATCAAGCAAGAAGGTTTATTCAGCGCCGAAGATATCCAGTAATTACTTAAATTATTAATTTCCAACGCTTCACATGCACTTGACTGGAGTCTGTAATGTATAGGTATGCAGAAGGGCCAAATAAAAAATAACAAATACACCGGAATTCGCGATTTCTGTATTTATGTAATAATTAATTTTTCATACATTGAAGGTCAACTTCACAATGCAGTTTGAAAGATTGACACACTCCCGCACGAGATATTTATCTACCAAAATTTTAAATGATTTCCATTTTAAAAACAAAAAGATGTGAAATTTTAGATTGATTAAAATTCCACGCTCGTATATCTGGTAGCGATTTCAAGCGGCACATATTTATCAGAGGTGTTCCACTAAGTCTTAAATGGCCGCATCTATGAAATTCCTCTCTTCAGCCGATACATTTGTGGCGCGAACATCAATTCCACACTCTCAGAATAAAGGAATACCTTTGCAAAAATTAAAATCAATCCCAAAAATTAATTATAAGTTATGAATACGTGTGCCTCTTTGAAAAAACATTAAAAATTAAATTTTGTTACGTAAAATCGTGGAAAGAATGGCAAGATTTTGCGAAAATAATTTCCATCTCCCCCCCAAAAAGAAGAGAAATGAGGTGTGCGAAGTCTATGAAACAGTTGCGTTTGCTTGCCCTCGCATGTACAGGGGAATAGACGTCCAAGATTGAGGAGTAAACTAGCATACGACTCGTTAAATTTTTCTGATCCTTTGCTGAAAAATAGATATTAACACGTAGCCTACCCGGATTTTTAACTGTAAATGAACGACGTACCTGGGTAGAGGTACTGACTTTGAAAACATGTGACAAATTGGGCAAACTGCGTTTGATTTTAACTTGGCTAAAAATCGATTTTTAAAAATAACTTTCCCTAATCTAAGATCATGATTCCTTAATTCATAGCAAGTAACGGACAGCAACTGCATATGTACAACCAAATAACTAATGTATGATTTAAAATTGTTTAAGTTGATTCGCCTATGTCTATAATCTTCGTCATCCGTCCGGAACACTCAGGAAAAAAAATTACGAGAATTCTTGCCAACCGTTCGTAAATTCGAATTAAAAAGTGAAAATGTTGCTATACAAGTGAGTTTTAGCAGAACTGAACGACTATTTTTGTCCGTCTGGCCAGAGTAACCTCACGATTGATATGGGAAAAAGGAGAGAGTAATACTCTTCAGAGAAACTGGACTGGAGCCATCGGGTGTAGATCCTTCGACTGGCCAAAGCGTCGCGGTAAGATCCCGAATGACGAACTGCCGATGCGTGGCGCAAAGGGTTGACGCAGGAAGGAGTTTTCACTTTCCGGCCGCTTTAATTAGGGCGGAGCGAAAAGTATCCATCACTCCGCAAAGGCACTCCAACGCTTTTAGTCCGTAGTATCCCTTCTACTTTTCTCCCCAGACATCTTTCCCACCTTCCCCCACACCTCCCACTCACACACCCGACGTGCGAGCCATTTCCCAACCGTTAGAGGACACGTGCCTCCTGCTAGACCAGTCCATTTTGGCGACACATTAATCGCGTAAAACTTATGCTATTATTTTTGAATATTCAGGGTAAGCATAGTTAGCAGTTAGTCAGCCACTAGTTAGTTAGCCAATAGCCCTCTTGAATATATAAAATTGTTTCAGGCTTGATTCTGTGGAAGTTTGACATTATTTATTACTATAGTATTCTACCTATTAAGGTAGATTTCCATGGAGTACTAAAGAAGTAATCTGGGAGCCTCCCATTACTTCCAGCACAGCTTCTTCAATTCACTGTAAGGCCTACTCCCTTTCAATCTATCTAAAAATCCCATTCTCTTCCTTTCCCTCCCTCGTTTCCCTAACATTCTACCCTCCAGCACTGTTGTCAGCATCTTCTCCTCCCTAAGTACTCGATCCGTCAATACCTTCCGTCTCCTCCGCATCTCATCTAAAATCTGCCTCTCCTCAGCCAACATGTTCGTTCCTCCTCCTATCTATCCGTGATAAAAACACAAATGGTAATTTCCACACTTTTATTCAAAACTCAACTACCGAACATGGTTTCAACATAAATTTCATTTTCAGGGTGATACAAGCAGCACTCTCTCAGTCTTTATACAGCTTTCTTCAAAGGAGGAGGAGGTAGGGGGTATATGGAATTGGCGTGAGGTGAGTGGGAGGGAGCATTTTTTCACCGAAACTGTTTCCCCACCCAATCCCCTCACGCCAATTCCATATATCTCCACCTCCTATCGTGGCCGCAGGTATAAAGACTGAGAAAGTGCTGCTTGTAACACCCTGAAAATGACACGTGTGTTGAAACCATGGTCGGTAGTTGAATTTTGAATTAAAAAGTGTAAATTACCATTAGTTCTTTTATCATGGGCCTCTCCAATATCTCCGAGAATGCACGACAAGCCAATGACAAAGATATTTGTATAATATTGCAGAATGGAGAAAAATTATTTGTAAAAAAACACTGTTAGACTACAAACCTGAGTGTGGAAATCAAAGGGACCTTCATTATCCTCTGTAACGACGATAAGCGCTGACTTCGATGTTGAAGGAGCATCACAGTGACATGATCGCGTATCTTTCGCCACTTCCAATAATATGTGATCGTTCACCATTTGAAGAAATGAGTTCAAGAACCAGATGCTAACCAAATCTTAAGTTTAGCGAAAATAGAGAAAAAAATAATGATTCTTGCACTCAAAGACTAGGACTAAGTTTACTACAATGTATGCTGAATTAATTTGGAACTTATTGTAAGAAATAAAATTTGTTCTAATGAAGGGGGGGAGAGACAGCACATGTTGTGGAAATCTCATTTTTTCAAAAACTGGTCATTATCTCTTTCTCGCACTCGCGGTCTTCAATTGCTATTTTTTACTATCCATTGTGGTAAATTTTTAAGCGAGTGGAGTCCAGTATTTTTCTTCCTTCCGATCCGTCGCCTATTTTTCGATCAATTCGCGTCGAAAAACTTAAGGCCTTAACCAGTTCAAAGGTACTGCTTGAAATAAGTAACTTTGTAAGCATTCGCGCGCACGGGTGCAAAGTTAAATACACCAAGGATGAAATTTACCATGAAAAAATCACTTGGATTAGCCGGGTTTCGAACCCAAGCCTCCCTATTTCTGGTTAGGTATGCCACCAGTTACACCACCAAGCCATCTTAAATTTTCAAGTAAAACGTAAAAGGAGAAAATAGACCTGTAAATTTTCACAAACGATTAAAGCTGAAGCATGGGAGACTGGAGATCGAGAAGCAGGGGTGTATACTGCGTTGAAAATGGTCAAAGTGTGGACCGAATCATAGGCGAAAACCTAGATTAATCCTTTTCCCCGTTTTAGTCTGAGAATACATGGATAGCTAGACAGTTTAGACGGACGCAGTGAAACTTGAAGTGACCTCCTCAAGGCAAGCAAGCAGGGATAGGGTAGACTCTTTAAAAAATCCTACGGGATTTGGACCGCGGTCCACGGGGTGGAAGAACTCTGGTCGATTCCTTGTTTTCTTGAAAATTTCATCTTAGAGAATGAGTGAGTAACGTTTACAATTTATAATGGGTAAACTAATGATACAGGTATGGTATTTGGAGGAGGCAACCGACAGCTGAGGTCATTTGCGCCATGAGGGAAGGGTGTGGAAGGAAGGGAGGAGAGAAACCCGGCGTCGGCATTGGTCTGCTCTTAACGAAAGCGCCAAGGGGACCATGACGGACGGAGTGTTGCGCTTGAAATGACCTCCACATAACACTCAAGCAGGGATCGGGCAGTCTCTGAAAATTCTCTACCACTGCCGAGATTTGAACCCAAGCCCGCCGGGTGGGAAGCCAATACTCTAGCCACCACACCAACCTGATCCTCAACTAATGATACATCGCTTCCTGAATCCTCTCGTTGCATATCGACGGTGAAGCGTGGAAAAAAATATCAAATGAAGGAGATCCAGGCCAAGGAAAAATATAAATCCTAGAAAAAGTTAATTTGACAATTTTTTAAAAAAATTCACGCCTTCTTCGTGCACAAAATATACTTTAATTAACGTATTTTCCCTCTAATTGTGTCACTAAAATCCATTCTAGTTACCTGAAAGAAATACAGCCTGAATGTTTAACAAATATAATTTTACAATGTTTTTCCGCTAAATCGCATGAAAATACGAAAGGTATTGAAATAACGGTATGGATACCAAAAGTCATTAACACCTAAGTATTAACATTTTATACGGCAATCATAGCAAAAAATCGGCCATCTCCTTGAAAGAAAGCACAGTGGGTCGCAGAAATGAGGATATTTTAGATATTCTGGCGTCATGAATGGTATTTCCTTTATTTTTAAATTTAGAAAAAGGTTTAACCAATCTAAATAACCATTTATATGTCTACCCACCGAGTATTACCACTGTGGATCATCAGGGCTACGTGCGAAGGAAGAAAATGCCTAATCTTTACTAACATCCTAACCTCTTAAAAGGCGAGAATATGTGACCACACAGCCGAGCTGAGAATCTTCTTTTCCACCCTCATCCATCTTCGTTAACTTAATAACGGACTGATTTTGCAAGACAAAGCTTTTAGTCTCGGAAATTCAGCGTCACCTCTGTTGGACCCAACATTGAATGGACCTAGGATCTTACGTCCCGAATAAACCACCGTGCTAGTGCGAGACAACTCTGTACTTCATGAATTGTTAATAAAACTAACAGAATTTTTTTTCACGACCTCCTGAAGGCGAAAGAAGAAAAACTGCAAAACTTTCACAGGCGCAATTGGGTTTCAGTAGGGTGTCATCGAACATAGAAAATTGTTGACGACCCTATCAGAAACTAATTGACACAACTTTAAAATTTGTGTCCATATTTAGGTCAATTTTCTACCGAAAACTGTAAAAATTATCGTTAAAAGTGAGAAATAGACTATGCGGTTAATATTTTCTTATTACACTCAGCTAAATTTTTGGGGCTCAACAAATGGTTTTGAATGCGTATAAATAAAATTATCTGAAAGGAAAAATATCATATGGTTTCTAAACTAAATTTCATTGGATTGCACGTCGGTGACTTTGAAATTCAGTAAATTAGGAAGGCAGAAATAAAGTCTCTTCTAGAAAAAGAGCAACAACAACATAATAAATAATTGAATATTAGCAATTAATAGAACTACCGTGAACTTCGTGAAAATTCGGTGATATGTTGAACAAAATGTGGGATAATAAAAACGCCATTACTTCGTATGCTGACGAGAAGTATTAAATCTTTTTATTTCTGAGTTGGCAGCACAAGTCAGAGAAAAAAATGAATACTCGCTGAATGAATAAATACCGGCGAAAATACCACTGGGACACTTGTAACCACGTGGGGTTTTTTCAGCTTACAACCCTCTAGAGCCAAGGGGCAGTAAAACGAGTAAGATGGCCTAAATAAATAACTTTTAATGAATACTTGTTCAAAATTACTGTTTTTGAGTCCCAAAAATCAAGTTTTCAGCATCAAAAATCCAAAAATTTTCCGGGGGAGGACCTCCATTTTCCCTGGGGTGTTTTCCATAAACCCCGGAATGGCCCCGAAATATCCAGTAAACTCCCCCATTTCAAAATCCTGGCTACGCCAGTGGTTGTAACTACTAACAATAAAGGTACAAACTTAGTTCTTCAATGGAAAACCTAGTTATGAGTATGAATGCTATGCCTATATATTTTTGCACAATACTTTTTCAGGAGAAATTTTTAGATTCCCCCCCCCCCAAATTCTTCCTTCCTGGTCCCGCTAGTAAGCCACCCTCCCCTAATTTGCAATTCAATCGACCGTCGCTGGCCTCGTGTCTTTCTTTTATCGAAAAGAAAATCTTGCATAATTTGTCTCACGCTGGGCATTTAACAGCATTATCTTGATTCGGCCATGTTGTTCGCACGAAACGTGATATTTATCGCACTCTGAGTGACTCACTTTAGCCACCCCAGCTTTCAGGGGAAAGAAACGAAAATGATATCGACGATATTTTTGGGAGCGGGCAAAGAAACGGGCGCGAATTTCACCTCCGAAGCTTAACGCACAATATTTCACCAAGAGTAAATTAACTATAAGTGAGAGATTTCAGTCTCCATCTTCACTTCGTTGAACTGAATAAATGATGGTCATGAAATGATAATGGGTTCTTTTGCCACCTTTTTAATGCCTTTAGCCCAAAGGTAAAAATTTAAGCTATGCCGTAATCCGAATTTCTTTCTCGCCATTTAGGCTTAGAAGTGTTACATTTTATCAAAAATGATCGAAATGAGTCGCTGTGCTAAAAATTATATCTATTATTTAAGAATTGTTTTGCCGTCATCAAATAATGACGCTCGGATCTGGCGGTGGTAAAATGCTGCCCCGCTAACAGTATTTTTACGTTAATCGATCGCATTAACATATCTGATGCCTCTTTTTTCAAACCATTCCACGTTATTTATTTCTGAGGTTGATTTTAAAGTTGGTAAGCTATAAACGCATATATATACGGCAATAACGAATTCCCATAGGTTAATACCACGTTCGATTAATAACTTTAATATCAAACAGATTTCAGCATGGGAGTGACCAAATGTTTTTTTCCTAAATGCGTTGAATTATGAGCATAATTACTGTGGGTGAAAATTCTCTCTATCTAAGGAATAATTTGCATACTTTGCAGCGTGATCGTCGAGATTAAATATTGATTAGGGGGTAAATGATACCCTTTGGGGTTAAGTGATTGAAAGCAATGCGATTAGCATTAAAACGTGGGCTGAAAATGAATATTAAACAGTACCATGGACAAGCCATATCTAATGGGGAAAACTTTACTCGCCGAAATTTGAAAGCAGAACCACCAATAGAGGCGACAACATGCTTGGAGTCAAGCAGAATGGGAGACAGAAAAGAAGACATATAATGAAAAAGCTGTAAAGAGAACAGAGGAAACGTATCTTCAAATAACTCGGTTCACAGGATCTCATGGAGTCAATTTAAATATTTCCTTGAGAAAATCCTGTGACACTGACATTATAGGAAATCGTGGGATTTCACGGGGATTACAATACGCATATTTCATGTAAATTGGCTCTCTGTAATAGTAATAATTAGTTATCTAGCTGTTATTATATAGCTTTTAACTTGTTACTTTCATACAAGCCATTTTACTATCCTTTAAATATTAGCAATACTCTAGAATTCCCGACCAAGGCAGTAGTACCATTTCATTATCGAAAGTACCGGAACGAAGTGCTTCGCAAAAACAAACATGCAAAATAGCATCTACCAAATTAAATGTGAATATACCAACTAGGATATAAATCAAGAACACGACTACTAGAAAATATTACAAAAAAAATGACCGCTGCCTATAGTTTGGCTACTTTTATGCAATCACCCCTCACCTTAAAAAGTATGATAAGGCGTTAATCGTCACCAGAGGTGAGGGGGTGCTTGAAACTGATCGAACTAATTTCAAACTCCCAGGTCAAAATTATGAAATCGTATTCATGAGAAATTTCTATTAAAACAGATTAAACCCCCAAAAATCATAATCGAAGACCCGAGGTTAAAATGGCGAAGTCAAAAGAGATAGTATTCCTAATGTAAAATATGGAAAGGAAAGTGTCATTCCTTCAAACAGAACCTGGACTTAAAGGTTAGTTTGTATGCATCAGGTAAGGGCTCTCGCCGGAATAAGCCAGAGGTGACGAATTTTCACACTTTCAATATAGAGGAGCTTGTTTTTTTCCTTGGATTTTTTAGTGCGTCCAAAAGCTGCACCTGGATGCGACACAAGGACCCGTCGATTAGAAGCCTAACGGTCTACCCAAAAAGCCACCATACGGTCCCTAGTTGTACAAAACTGTCAAAAAAATTATCCTGCAAGTTTCTTCGACTTACCAAGAATGTTTTCCCCACTCACGGCGTTTAAAGTACAATGGGATACATAATCACACATACACTAATCAGTGGCGTAACTAGGCATATGCTTTGGGGTGGAGGAAGGGATGGTCTGGGGTGGCGACCCCCCCCCCCCCCAAGGCAATAGGGGTTCCAGGAAAAATTTTGAATAACGGCATCCCTGGAAATACATTTTACATCATTTTGGCGATAAAAATTTAACTTTAAGCAGATGCAGTTATTATACGTCAAAACTAGACGATAGTTTTAAACATTTTTTTTATTTGTCTGAGGCTTCAAACGATAGTTATAACTAATTTTTTTATTTGTCTGAGGCTTTGGGGGAGGGGTTAAATTCCCCTCATCCCCCATATAGCTACGCCACTGACACTAATATTGTATGTCCCAGGTTTCGACATTATACACTGTGTCATTCTCAAGGGGTTGAGAATAACGTAGTGTATAGTGTCGAATATTGGGTCAGACCATTAAAAAATTTGTGGAACGTAGGGTTCGGGTTGGTGTGGTGTCTAGAATGTTGGCTTCCCATCCCGTGGGCTCGGATTCAAATCTCGGGGGCGGCAGAGTATTATCAGAGAAGGCCCGATCCCTGCTTGAATGATATGTGGAGGACATTTCAAATGCAACACTCCGTCCGCTGGATGGGACGTTAAGCCGTGTCCCCCTGCCTCTTTTCGTTAAGAGCAGGAAATGCTGGATTTTGGCGCGTAATTATGATATCCATCAAGAGATTCAAACAAGATTTTAGCTGATTACAAGAATATTAGTACATTATCGATACACTTTGGTCATATTGTTGATTCGACTTATATCTCAGGTAAATGCCGACGCCGGGTTACTCTCCACTCTTCCTTCCATACCCATCTCTTATGGCGCAAATTACCTCAACTATCGCCTCCTTGAAAAACCATACAATACCAACCAGTGGAGAGTACAATATTATTTTATCTGTGATTATATTTCCTGTTACACGAATCCATCAAATATCGCCACCCACCCTTAAGTTGGTAAAGTACAATTTTTCAGTTTAACTCTGAGCTTCTCGTAGTCTCTCGAAGACTATGGCAGTCAACGTTTTGAAACTCCATTTTGTCGCTTAAATATCACCTGCATTAATTCGGGATGAGGCTGCATCCGTGGGGAGAGGTGGAGGGAGTTCTCCCGGTTACCGTGGGGACGGGCGCTATTAAAGCGGGATATCTCGCAGGTGGCGCGGTGATGAATCACGGCAGCCTGACTGGACCATTTACGAGGCCATTTATTAGCCCGGGCGCAGCCATAAACGCCATGGACCCAAATTTGGATGCAAACTACGAATATGTATTTTCCCACTTCTATTTAAGAATCCAATTTTTTATCCAATCCCGGGCCAATCATCAGATTATGTATATTTTTTTCCTTCGCGGCGAGGAGAATTTTCTAGCAGGCTACGGTATCGGGGCCTCAATTTAATCTCGGTGGAGTCGGCACACACTTAATTGGAAATACAAATCCAGGCTTCAGCTTGGGCCACAGAATAAGAAAAAGTGTTAAGCAGAGAGGATTAATATCTGCATTAAAATCTGTGATCACCTCCACGCACATGCGTCATTCTCACAATGATAATAATAATAATATTAATTACTCCATCGAGAAAATTACATTTTAATTACAAATTAAGGCTAATTTTATTTATATTTATTCAGAATCAGATAGGCTCGGAGGAGAACCTGTTAAAGGGTAGCACCAAATATTAATGCATTATGCTTTTAGTGAAAGAAACATATAGCTCGTGTAGTGATACATGATTATCTCTTTACAGTGTAAGTGCGGACCTTCAAGCTACTCACTAACGAATATCGAATATTAAGCGAATAAATGATTCGTAGTTGCTCTAGCTCTTTCTGATTCTGAATGTAGGAATGTCTTTATTGACTGTGAGTCAAAAACGCCTTATCTTCGATCATTTAAACATTAGATGCGTTACCCTAGAATAGATTTCGGCGATTTTTGACAGATTTTTTGTTATTTCTTCGGCTTTATAGAGTCTTTCTTCTGGCAAAAATTAAACTGATCAGAGAGAAACCTTAGTTTTTCAATTAAGGCAACCCACTGGTCCCAACTATAAACCTATTCTTCAAGTGGAGTCATGAGGAGTTTCATCGGGACCACTTGCGTCACAAGCCTGAGTACCGCTAGGAATGAATAATTCAAAACAACTTGTTCAAAAAATGTGTCAAATGAGCTCCTCAAGTGAAGATATAAACAGTGTGACGTAATGTGACGTCAGTGGCGTAGGTTGAGGTTCGAACGAGCTACCTCAACGTCTTATTTCCGCCAACCGCAGTCATATTGTGTGTGTGCAGCTGTATGAGCAAATGAAGCTCTTGGAGAGAACCCGCAGTCCTCTTTGGTGATTAATTCTCAAAAATATTTTTTGAAGCTCTTGTTATAACTTATTCCTCTATGACTTAATCCACCGACTAATATATTTTTGAAGCCGGTGAAAATGACGGAAAGAGACGGGGGCGAAACGGAAATGCAACACGGACACCTATTTTCTGTAAATTACGTGCAAGCATCATTAAAGGAAACAAGGAATGGCATTGTATAGATTATTTTAACCATCCTTCATCAAAAAATATGCTTTCCACGAATATTCATCTATTCTATCTACATCACTCGTATAAATTGAGCAACATTAGATTCTGACCTCGTTAGCACCTAGTGCAGCTATATGGCTATTGGTTACAGGTGACTTAATTGTTAAAATATACATTAACCATAATAAAACTTTAAGTTTATTGGTTTAAAGCACAAAAAGAACCTCAATGGAAGATACAAAATATAGCGTCATCAAAGTGACGAGGGTTTCATGACCACGTGACTCTGAGCCAGGATAAGCACTAGGGTTAAAACGGTCGTCTCACGAGTAAGGATATCATGAAATGGGGAAAAGCACATGCCAGGAATGTAAATAATGAGAGTAAGCAAGAAAGACAGAACTAAGGCGAGCAAAATTTAGTTAGCTATCAAATATTTTACGGCCACGACTTACTCCATTATCATCAGCCGGGCAGTGATGCTTGAGAAAGTATAGGGAAATGAAAAAGCGAAACGAAGGGTACTGTGGCTGCTCAAAGAAACGTGCTGCATAAATCGCACAATCCTCAACGGATTAACGAGCCGATGCAATCACGGCGAAGATTCTGAGAAATAGGAAAAATAATTCACCTGCGTGCGGACATCTGTTGCAATATTCAGTTTGTATTACAGCCACAATGAAGAAGATGGACTGCCATACTATATGATGATACCAACCAAACAAAATCGGTGGAGCTGCTAATTGGCTGAAATGAAATAGAAAAATGTATACAGGGGCGGATCCACGAGTTTTTCTAGAGGGAGGGGCTCAAGGGTCTGAAAGTCAAACGATCTTCCCAAACTTGTGATCAAAAACAACATACAACATTAAGTGCACGAAATATTTCCTTTACTTTAATGTGAAAGTTATTAATATGTAATTAAATTATTGGTGCTCCGTAAAACCCAAAATGAAACGAACATACTAATAACCGTATAATAAACTTTATCTTTTTTCAAGCGTCAGGTGGTGCACGTGCCCGTGCCCCCCCCCCCCTAAATTCTCATATGAGTGTATATCTTGAAGGCAATTAAAATATGCATTGTAGACTTGAAAACAGTTTTTTCGGTTCACTAGGCAACCATCACTATGGAAGAGAATGTGTCTTAACCTGTCCCAGGACGTGCTGAGAAAATCTTTTTAATGGGCTTCCGGCGAGGAATACAAATATTAACATAATATGGGCGACTTGTCCCAGCAAGCTATATCTAAGAACCTTCCAAACTGAAATTGAAATTCATTGGCAAATATTTTGTCATAGGAATTATACAAACATCAAATGTTTAAGGCAATAGGGAACTTCTAAATAAATAGTTGAAATTGTTACGCATGCCATGATTCTGTTAATTAATGATTAATTTCTACAAACATGGCGACATAGACATAGGTTCTTAAATATGTGTGTAAAGTTTCATATTCGTATGTCTTAAATATTAATAAAATTTTTGCATTTTAAATACGTATATTCCTTTAAAAACTCCCTGTATTTCAAGACATACCGTTTAAAAGCATTAAACAATAAGATCTAAAAACTTTATTGCATCATATGATTTAATATTAGAATAATCAGAACACATTTGCACAGAATTAATCAAAAATATCATCAAGACCTCGCGCAATAGCCCACGTACCGATTCACCAACGTGATGAGGCCTTTTCCGCGGGATAATGGAGTTTCCAAATTTCCCGCCCTTTAAAGTTCTGCTCGTCCGCTCGAGGCGACTGAAATGCCATCTCGCGTCCCTCTACTGCGGTAGGCCCGCTCGTCGTCTGCCCGACGTGAATATGACAGGAGGCTGTGGAAGGGTGTTGTGAGATCAAGAGGTGTGCAAGGAGGGTGAGACGGAGAAGCTAGGAAGGTAGGTTTGTTGAGGAGGGAGAGAGGAAGATCATATCGTGTAGGCAACACTCCCGGAGGCATTACACAGGCATGCAATCCAAAGTTTTGTTATATTGTAAATTCGTTGTGGCGTTAAATATTTGCAGGCGACGTAAAGGACTTAGGCGGATTTAGGGGGGTCACAGGGGTCATGACCCCCCCGAGAATAACATTTTCTCATTTAACAGTGTTTGTATCCTTGTAAAATAGTAAAGTGAGAACATATACACAAGTCCCTAACTTAAGAGAATTTTGAGTTGTACTTATCGCAGAGAGTAGCACTGCATCCAAAAAAATATACACTGGAGAATGCCCCCCCCTCTCCGTGGGGTAATCCATGCTCCCCGCACCCAGATCATGACCCCCCCAAAATTTGATGCTGAAACCGCTCCTGACCCTACGTTACCACGGTCATTATCATTAAAGTATTACACTGGTAATTAAAGTATTATACTGGTACAGGGATCATTGTGCAGATTTAACCGGGATATCTGCCAAACTAACATGGACTTCCCTCGTCCGTTCAAAATAATACCTTCTCCATCTAATTCAATCTATTAAGCTTATTCTCTTCTTCCCCGCCCTCGTATACCTAACATTCTTGCCTTTAGAACTGTTTTCAATATTCTCTCCCCGCCTAGTACTCGCTCCATCCATACTTTCTGTCTCCTCCGTATGCATCTGGAAGCTGCCTCTCCACGCCGTACACTTCAACTTCTCTAATCTTTTCCTTTATCACATCTCGAACACCACCAGTATTTTCTCATCCTTACCTTATGAAGTTTCCATTTTAGTTCTAAACATTTAAAAAGAGAAATAAATTTGAGAACAGAGAGATTCAAAAATCTAACCTTCCCTTTGAAGGTTTGATAATCAAAAGAAATTTAATCGCTGATTAAAATTTCTCCGTACGCTATATTGAATGTATAGTCACTTCTCTGATTTCTTCCTCGATATAACCGAATGCCATGTCCAGAAATACAACCGAATAACATGCATATATGGCGAGAAGTATTCATATTTCCGTTCATACCATTAGCATGTGATACACGTAGTCAAAAATCTGTCATAATACAATAAATGGTACACGATTAGTGAGAGTTGGGGGTTCGGGCTGGTGTGGTGGCTAGAGTGTTGGCTTCCCACCCGACGAGCTCGGGTTCAAATCCCGGCAGTGGCAGAGAATTTTCAGAGACTGCCCGATCCCTGCTTGAGTGTAGTGTGGAGGACATTTCAAGCGCAGCACTCCGTCCGTCGGATGGGACGTTAAGCCGTGGTCCCCTTGGCGCCTTTCGTCAAGAGCAGGCTAATGCCGACGCCGGGTTTCTCTCCACCCTTCCTTCCATACCCTTCCCTCCTGGCGCAAATGACCTCAGCTGTCGGTCGCCTCCTCCAAATACCATTACCATACCAGTGAGAGTTGTCCCCTGCCATACATGCGCAAACATGATTGTGGTAGCACCAACATGTAGCATACCAGGAATAAAAGATAAGTAGCCATGCTCAATTGAGTCCTAGCAAATGGCATCTCTCTGAGTCTTTCTACTGTTGACTTAGTCTTACGCTAGTATATTCTGTCTTAAAATCATTGTACCGGGTAATAGGTTGCGAGATAGCGCGACTTTTACATTGGGCAAACCTGAAAGGATGGGAAAGATAGCGAAGAGAGTGCATCGAGTGATGAAAGGAAGGGGAGATTATGAGGGACGGTAATAACGAATTTGGGTCGGGAGATGGAAGGATAGGGAGTTCATAAGCGGCGGACGAGTGGCGCTGCAGGGGAAGGGGGATATCTTGGCAGGGGAAGAGATGAAATGAGAAATCCACCGTGGGGTAGAGATTGCCTCATCTTGGAGGAGGGAGGAAAGGAGGAACTAGGGATCCGTGTGACTTTGAGAGGCGCCAGGAAGAAAGAAGAGGCCCGTAATCCCTATCCAGGTAAAGCTGAGAAATAAGTCGTCCTCGGAAATAAAGAAATCGGAATATTAATGAAATCGATGTCTCCCACCCAATAAAATACCTTCCTCCCAGGTGAGCAGGTTATTTATAACTACTGTGGCTAACAAGAAGGGTCGTGAATAATAAGCGACCGAGAGCACCAGGCTTCCCTCTCCCCGACTTGAGGAAAATAAAGAAAATTTTTACTGAGTAATAATAGTACCGCACATACATAGTGTTTCATGAGGAATCTGCAATACTTTAGGAGGTGGTAGAGAGGAGACAATTTTAAGTATTTTTTGTCCATAAGCACGGGGTCGCAACCCCTTAGTTACTACGCGGCTATGCTAGCTATGGCGCCCCTAACTTATGTTTAGGATGCACTTTGTAGTTGGCATGAAAGCTGCGAAATAATTCGTCCCCAGAAATGAAGAATTTGGAATATTAATCGATGTCAGAATCAATCTCTCGCACCCAATGGGATACCTTCCCGGGTGCGCTGGTTATTTAAAACCAATGTCGCTAACAAGAAGGATCGTGAATAATAAGGGGCCGAGAAGGCCAAGCTTCCCTGTCTCCGAAATGAGGAAAATAAAGAAATATTGTATTAATCGTAAGAAATAATTGCTCAACATATTCAGGGGGAGGAAATTGTGTCCAGAAATTTTAATCCTGGGTAGCTGATGCCAGGAGGAACCAAATTTCCTGCTTTGCTTTAATGCTTTAATTACCGCATTAAGTGACGCGCCGCAGGGGCGTTATCGCTGTCCCGGTAAACCAAGTTCACCCTAACCAGCCAATTTACAACAGATTACTTATTGTGCGCATTTGTTTGTGATGTGTGTGTAGTGTTGCGTTTGTGTCAGCAGAAACTTAAAACTAATAATTGTTTTGAACATTTTGATACATTATAGAGACATTATTTTTAACTCTTATTTTCAAATTTTTTTGCTCTTGCTTTTTTTAACCAGGATTTTCATTATTAATATTTTTTTAATTGATTATAATTTTTTGAACATGATGCTTTGATGTAAATTGCACTATTTTTAAATTAGGGAAGCTTTGAGACAAGTGCTCCGATTGGCCGCGAGTTTGCCCTGGGGATCGGGTTGGTGTGGTGGCTAGAGTGTTGGTTTCCCACCCCGTGGGCTCGGGTTCAAATCCCGACGGTGGCAGGGAATTATATGAGACCCGATCCCTGCTTGAATGCTATGTGGAGGACATATCAAGCACAGCACACCGTCGTCGGATGGGACGTTAAGCCGTGGTCTCCTTGGCGCCTTCCGTTAAGAGCAGGCTGATGCTGACGCCGGGTTTCTCCCTACCCTTCCTTACCTACCCTACCCTTATGGTGCAAATTACCAAAGCTATCGTTCGCCTCCTCCAAATACCATACCAAGTTTGCCCTTTTGCCGTACCCCTTGGAGAAATCGCGATGTCCGGCAGGTAAAGTATTCGAATTCATGAAATGCCCAGAATATTCGGCATCAGGGCAATGTCGCGACCAATCGGAAGGCCTGGCTCAAAGTATCTGTAGTGAAAAAATGGTGCGTCTTCGGCCTAAACATCATTTGAAATTTTGATTCATTCTGGCATCAGCTATCCAGGTTAAAATTTCGTGACAATTTTTCTCCATCTGGTGTACAGGGTGATTCAGGAGGAATACCTACTATGCAATACCTACTTCAAGAAGTGCTAGGGGAGATAATTTTAAGCATTTTTTATCGATAAACATGGGTCGCAACTCCCTTGATTACTGAGCTATGGTAACGCAAATATTTTTTTTAAATGTCCTTTTCAGTTACCATGGAAACTGTTTTTCTAGGCTATCCAGCATTTTCGACATTTTATTTAATACTCTGGACTTTTAATAGCATAAAATTATTAAGTTTGGACGAAAATTGCGTTTATAGTTGTTTTAAAAGTCTTTGATACAATACGATTGCGCAATCTCGCCAATTTTGATATCTTCTGAAATCTCAGCAAACAGTTGCTTGGGATAAAGTATTATAATTCAAATTTTTCTTGCTCGGGCTTCGAGGGGTACCCAAAGTGTATGATCACTTGAAACCAAACAGATTTGGTTCACCATCTGAAACATAATATTCAAACGGTTTTATTTTTATTCCACCGAAAAAATACTTTTCGAATTTTCTACGTTTATTCTTTATTCTGTGGTACTGTATATAAAGTCACTTAAACATCTTTGAAGTCATATGATTCGCCAAATAAAAAATGACAACTGCCCGACAGTAAATGATAAATTGCCTGAAACAATTAATTTATGAGCTAAATTAGACGAGATCTTTAAGCCAGTATCAACAATACGATTGCGTAATCTCGCCCATTTTGAACTGTCCCGATAGAAAACAAGCAGTTAACTCCAATAAAATACATATATTTTCCTCATTTCAATTGACAGCATCGATTTCTTCGGCCTGTTCCGCAGCAATAGGAAGGGAAGCAGCTTTTCCCATTTCACTTCCTCGAGTTTCCTGGCGGACGAATGCGAAGACGCCCCCAGGGACCGACTGAGACCCATACCGGAGTGAAAGAACTAATTAATTTTTCGAAGTGTCCCTCGTCCTGCTCAAAGACACGAGACGGGGGAATTCGAGACCTTAGGAGTGCCTGCTGGATGGGAGGGAGGGAGGCTTAATGTCCGGCCCTGAAGCCCACCAGTAGATTCCCACCTCGTCTTATGAGGCCTCGCCTTTTTTTGTATATTACTCCCGTAAAATTTATGGTATCGTCTTGAAATTCTCAAGTTAAATGAGACCTGTTCAACATTTTTCTCTATCTCAAACATGAAAAATCAGAAAAAATAATTGAAAGGTAAAGTAGGGCCCCGAAGCCCACCAGGTGATTCCCACTACGTCTTGACCCGGTAGCGCACAGCGGTACCGTATGGTACGAGCTTATAGCACGATACAAAAAGACCTTTTTTGTTTTTTTATCGTAATTTATTTGGGTATTTGAGAGTTTTAAAATGATGAGTATACTTTAATAGATATTTTTCCGAAAAGTTTTCGATTTTAAGGTACTTAGATTTTTATATTTTAGCGTAATTTTGTGTGAAAATGGATGTTTTTGCGAAAATATTACATATTTCACGTTTTTGGCATTCGAATGCGTATTTAAAAATGTTTCGGAGAAATATAGAAAATTATTTTATACCCTAAAAATCTAGGCACCGGCTACATAATTATTTTAAAATTTTTTAAGACTTTGCTGCTTCACAATGAACGTAATCGCATCATTTCATTTCATATGCCATGATTTAAATATACATTCAGGAAATCAATTTTTAAATTTACAGCCAAAAGCAAAGGAGAAACTAAAATATATTTCTGAAATGCTAATGTAAGGAAATTTCATCCACTCTAGACTTACCTCTATAAAATTGTTCAAACAAAAATTAAATACCTTGATTCAAGATATAAATAAACACGTCGCAAATCGAAAGCCATCAAAATTAATTTGAAAATAGCCTCTTAAAGATGTTTCCTACCGAGAGAGAAGGGACTATTTTTTACAAAGAATTTTCCGTTACGGTTCATGCGAAAGCACTTATAAGAGGATAAACAGTTCAAGACACTCCTGATTTAAAATTCGGTTAGGGTCCATTGTATAAAGTAGTCATATTATCGCCTTAATTTCTTGTAATAATTAGCCAGTTATTCCGCAGTATGATATTTTTCCTTGCGTTAATATTGTTTTGCCGAATTGTCTGTATGTTAACGGCGGTTTGCAACGATTGAATCTCTTTTATTTTTTTTCAGTTTTTCTTTTCTTTTATGATTGTAATGTCATGCTGAACTTGTAAAAGTTGTACAATAATTTTCTCATGGGCCACAAGGCCCACGAAATAAATGAATTTATTATTATTATTATTATATTCCAGTCCGGAGATATAAGGCACTTTAAGGCCAATGTTCAGAGAATACGGATGAGTCTATAATTACCCTGGGCGTGCCCTTACCTCTTATAGAATTCAATTCATGAATACCCCGAGGAAATCAGTGCATTGGACCTGGGTGCATGGGATTAATTTGGAGAGTTGGAAAGAAAATAGCTCGAGATAGGAAGATTATGGACCCGGCATTTGCCTAATCTAGACCTAAAGAAGATTACCACTAAACTCATTCAATAGGACACAGTCAGTGACAGCCTAATTACCTCAACAAATGATAGGTAAAAGGTAATTAAGGTAATTGTAAATGTGACTTTCATGAGAGTCACATTTATTTAATAAGCGAAAAAGAGTTTATATTTTCCACGATGATAATGTATCTGTAACTATAGAGCGTTCCACATTTAGTTGACAGTACGGGCCTTATGGATAACAGTGTTGCCAAGCTTCCGCTCCGCCGGCAGGCATCCTAACAGCGTATGCAACCACACATAATAGAGCGCCAAAATGGATTGGTTCAAAAAGGAGTTGGGGATCGCACGAAAGACGACGTAAATTAAGGAATTCTTTAGCGTAAATTACAATACCTTTGCTGCAATATAAAAGTAAAAGTCTTTTGTTATTTTATTATGTACTTATTCAATGCACAAACTGAATAATGAATAATCTGTAATGAAAAAAATAACAATAAATTGAAGGATAATAAAAATTATAGCCGCTCCTGAATGAGACAAAATTTCTATTCCTTCCATATTATGCAATATTTTTTGGCTCTGGCTAGTATTACATGAAAGGTGATGTTGTATAAGACATCATGAATCTTTAATTTTTCAAAATTGTCCCGTACTTGGTTTATTGTAAATCAAAGATCTCTTTTCAAGCTGACATCTTCAAAGCTAATTTCCTTAATGTTCTTTTTCCTCCACCTTGTAGTAGGCAAGGATTCCAATTTCCTTGAGTAATAAGAGGCATTATCTCCCACTATAATTGATCCTTCGGGTAAGTTTGCAAGAAGTGAGTGCTCAAACCATATCTCGTTACACTCGCCACCCACTTCTTCATGCTCATCCATTGAGTTCTTTTTGTACAGAAACACATGCGATGCTCCTTTTATGAACCTATTTTCCGTTCCTGCGTGTATAATTGCAAATCGTCCTCCTCGGGAAGTGGGAGCCAAGCCCAGTATTTAGTCCAGCAAGGAAAGCTTGACGCGGATTTTCTAATTGTTTGTTTTGCAAACTAATGTTCACTATTTTTCCAACATTAATCCAACTTTCGCCTGTAAATACACTCGTCCTGTGTTCGCGACGATATTTTTTTAGCTACCTTAGATAATTAACTGTGCCACCAACTAATAATACTTATCATCCCTTTCGATAAGGATGATTCTTTTCCCCCTGCGTTCGTACACGAAGCCTATGTCCAAAAGAAGACGATATAGTGTTGTCCTTTTGTAATCTGGGAGAATACTATCCATATTCACCGGGTTTCAGATGGATTTTAAAGTCGGAGGAATAATTTTCACGAAGGATTCATGTACCTTCCTTCTAATTCCCGATCTCACCAAACCGTCGAAAATCACTGCCCTCGAATTTTTGTAAGGCTGTCTAATTTCTTTAGTTTTTGAAGGAGTTACCAATGGACCACGGGAGCTTTCCTTTCTCACTCTGTAAATAGTGAACTCCTAGCACTCAGTAGCCTTCGAAGCTTCTCGGCAGGCCTCACTAATGCTGAGAGATTTCCTTATGTACGAGAAGACTTTGAGCACCAACCGTCTTTCGCGGCTTATGAGCTTCTCACCTTTTCTCCTCTTCTTTGTATCGGACATATTGATTGGGCGTGTTACAGCAAAGATAAGTGTAAAACACACTTCACAATTCTCAAGTTCAATACACCACACAACACTTGTTCACTCCAAAAAAATGCAATGACAAACTGAACGCCTTCGTAAATTCTTCCCTCGGCCCCTTTCGGCCTGGGTCGCTTTTGGGGCAGGTTTTATGGTACCCTATGAAAGGAACTCAGAAAAAACCCAAGCCCCCTTTTGTAACTGCGTGCACTGGATGGGGTAGCGTTTGGTACAGATTATGAGATATTCTTTTTCTTGGTTTCCCCGATGGGACCTAAACACCCAAGGCAAAAGAGTCTTACTTTCAAGCGGCTTGCTTACTTTCGTGTATCAATGTATTCAAATAAAAACACTGCTGTTACGACGTATGAGTAGGTATTCTCTGTTTAGGATATCAAACGAATACATAAATACATTTCATAGTATACATTGACAAAAAACTCCTTTTCCGCCCGAGAATTTCCCTCTGCGCGCAAAAAAAAGCAAGAAGCCCGCCCAGCGGCACCGTAATATTTTTTCTTAAGATAAAAACCTTGTAACTCGCTTCAGAATTGATGTAAGTTAATGATTTTTTCACCAAAAATAACCTTGTTGTTTTCTTCACATTTGATACGCAGCATATAGGGACCTACGACGTAAGAAACGTAAGTTAGTAAGCGACTACTTTTTACCTTGCAAAAATCAAAATTTTCTTGTCCTAAAGTTTGTTACGTCGGCATAACAACATTAAAACTCAATATTTGTACAATTGGTGAAGACCTTCAAGGAGAAAATAGTGTGAAGAATTTTTTGCACAAAATTCAATTCAATACAGACAACGGTCAGGCATAAATTGCGAGAAGAAGATAAAGTAAAAAAATACACGATTCTGACGGAAATTTACGGAAATGTTTTTTATAGCTTTGGTTATAATTTTTATCGAAAAACTATTGGCGCCAATGAATGCAGCACCTTTTTCTACATTAGAATGAAATTTTTAATCAGTGCATAACGCAACTTTAATTTTAGTGCTGTTGTTGACAACACCGCGCTCCTGGCCTTATGGAGATTAACATGGGAAACGATTCTCCATAAGAGCCCATACTGTCAACTAAATGTGGAACGCTCTATACCCGTCAATTTTTGTGGACTATTGAAAAGACACTATCCCATTACTTGAATAATAACAAGTATATTTTTTACACAAATAAGAGTACTTTAAGAGTAGGAGAAATATTATAATACATTTCCGTATTAAATCTATGAAAAAAATTGGCGAATATAATAACCAATTCTGAATAAAAAAGATAGAAACTTTTTACGAAACTTTTTTTCCGGCCTTTTTCACATCAGGTAACTACGTTCATAAATGTAAAGATAAATCGCTCGTTAATTTTGGATGGTTTTTCTCTCAATAGAATTTTCAACCGTTCTACGGTAAAATAGAAATTTATTTTTAAAAATTTCTGGGTGGAAGTGATTCATTTCTTATCTGACACTTAAAACGATATAAATAAAATGAGCAAATAAACATGATTCAGAATTGTTAAATTCCCGTCATTTTTATCGCTCTATTACCAATTTTCTCAGATTCATGCGAAAAGAAAATATCTTAATACGAGTAGTGCCACATTTTTCACGATAATTATCCAAAGAATGACGCAAACGATACTCATTTATAGCCTATCCCATCTCTCTCGCAAAGACTTATCTCAAATGCGATAGGTCTAGGAGATGGAAATAGCACCAGTCTGTCATGCATAGCTTTAAAAAATTCATAAAATCCTTTAAGGCCAAGCAAAACGTTTGGCTGGCATCCAAACATCGCACGCTGATCGCTAGTAGCAACCGTAATACGAGGCAATCATTCCTATAGCGGAGCAATTAATTACCACCCACAGAGTCTGTATCTTGGTCGGCTCGCAAAGACATGAACGTCTTCATCCGACTATTTAATAATTTTCCAGGTGCCGGATATCTTTCCTCCAGCTCGGAACGAGTGAAGAATCTATTCCACGAGCGAGTCAACTTTGCAGGCTTTTCCTTCAAGTATGTGCAAATTTTAATGTAGTAGTAAAATAAATGAGAGAGATAGGACTAAGCCCAGGCCATTGGTAGGTATATTTATTTATTTACATGGGCTATTTAAATTTTTAATTGAAATTTTTGATATTACTTTGGATTGAGTACTTGCGTTTCAGTGATAACAAAATACATTACTCGTTACATTATCTAATTGGGTTTACGAATGGTAAGGTAATGGTCGAAGTTTCGAGTCCGAGTACTTGTGCGATCTTTGATTAAAACATATTGTATTCTGAAATAAAACCCTAATTAATGTAACATCAGTTCTTTATTAAAGGATGAGAACAGGCATAAGAAACAAAATGAAACAATGAAGCTAATTTTCATTGTTATTCTAATCGTCCATTCCAGAGGATGAACCGCCGTTGTTCGTTTTTTTCGGAATAAATAATCTGTCAACTTCAAGCCAAAGGAAAGCTAATATATTTTGGTTATATTGTGAAAATAACAATGCCTCACTATAACAAATGAGGGCTTAAGACCGGCCAGTCTGTTTCATGCAATATTGTGCAAGTAAGTCAATATGAAGTTGGATCCACTCGTCTTAATAATTATTCCAGAAGACGAAAAAAATGAGCTTTCATCTTTACTTTTGCATTGGAAGAATCTATTTTCTAATTACCTCGGAAAACCAGCTGCGAAATTTTACTTTCACACTACATCGAGGAAAATGAGTTTTTCCACAGTGAAATTTGCGCACTTACGAGAAAACTTAATCATCGCATCTTTAAGGAAAGACGTTGGCCCCGACAGTTAATCTTATTATGCATAGATTAAAACAATCTCTAGCAAATAACACATTTTCACGTACCAATACGACAGTTATTGTGCGAGCATCCTGTCTTTGTGCATTTTCTTTATTTTTAAGAGAATATTTTAGCGGCAATCGATAAGTGCTAGTGACAATTACATTTTAACTCTGGCATGAATTGCTTGGTCACCCAATATATTCTGGCGACTATAATTGGAAACGAAAGATTCCTCATACTTACATTCTCTGTCCTTCATATCGATTCCCCCAACAATTAACATCTAATTAATGAATATGCAATGTCCGCGCTCAACGTGCACGAGGCGAGCATTCATTAACGTGAGAGTCTGTGACGTCAGTCAATTCGAAGAGGAGCTTGTCCAATAAATGAGATGGGATAAGATGCAAATATGTCGGCATTCCAAATTGTTCTCTTCCCGCAAATTTTAGTTCTCCCCCCTTTTCAACAAAATAAGTAGATGGTTGATAGACACAAATGGTTCATTTATAGGGATGTGCCAGTACTCGAAAATTCGAGTCGAGTCGAGTAGTTGGTACTTGATTCGAGTGCTTCGAGTAGCAATACGAATGTTGAGTTGAGTCAATTAGTTTCAGTTACAGAGCTGTCGAGGGCAGCATGAAATTCATGTAATGATATCATTTTTAAAGTCGATACGTCGTTCTAATGCCTTGGCCTGAGAATCTCAGATTGCTTTATACGTAGTAGCAGTCAACCAATAAGTATAGTCGTCGATGTGGGCGCCGAATACCTTTTCGTCAGCCGTGGCAGTCTACCGTCTTCCGACCTGACGGAGTATTCCGAGCGGACCGCTGCATCGCTCATACTTTCTCTTCCGATACTTTTGTACCCTACCCCACTTTCCTTATTCAAAAGCCAAGAGAATAGATAAAAATAGCTAAGATTTTGGAAATAAAGAAAAATATGTAATTTTAAGGTTATGGCAGACAATGACGGTTTTTCCCGATTTGACAGAATTACCATCACCGTTCCTCATTATCATTTCCTTTTATTTATTTATTTATTTATTTATTATTTTTTCCATTTCCCCGTAAACAGCACATTGCGGCCTTTACAACGGGTTTTTCAACATCAACAACGCACAACATCCATGCCCTGATTATGAATCACCAACCCAGGCGGGATTCGAGCCCGCGACCTACGGATTGGCAGGCGAGGACTTCACCCCACCGCCACCGAGGCCGGCAATAAAACATACTAGACCTACAGACATACTACATTAGACTAAGGATTCAGAATAGAAAATTCATGAGATGATTGGAAAACAATAGAATATATTGAAGCATACATTTGTCGTCGGGACATTAAGGTAGAAGGAAAGACAACTTGTATCTTCATACTTGTTTATTACAAATCGTACTTACAAGGCAACGGGGATGCTGACGAGCGGTAACGCAGGGGGAGAGTCCGGGGAGGGAAGCCAAGTCTTGCGAGGTCGCAGACTCAACGGAGGTAGGACAAGCGGCCAAGTCTTGCGGTGTCGCAGACTCAACACGGCCTTGTCTAGGATCGGACTCCCCCGAGCATCCTGGCTGCCGCGCTTATAACCCGTTTCAAGGGTTCAAAGGGCGGATTGAGTCACCTAGTTGATCTCATAGCCAGGCGGAAAGGGAGCGTTGCACGAGGGTGTAGTGAACCCATCCCCACGTCCGGGCTCTCCTGTCCACCCGCTACGACACATTGTTGAATTTCCTGGTCCAGAAATTACCATACCCGACTCTACTCGATTCGATACTCGCGAGTAGTTTTCAACTCGACTCGTGATTAAAAAGTGCTACTCACACATCCTTATTGATTTCTGATAGACCCCACACTTAGTGATGGAAAAATCAATTTGGATTGAAATCGAAAATTTTTTAATACGTGAAATTAGGGCTTTTGTTCGAGTCCAAATTTGGGTGGATAATTTTTCTACACGCAACTCACGCTTTTTCAACAATGAAGCCTGAATCTCCATAACATCTAGAAGGTGGTTCAAATTTAACAACCCATCCTCGCTTCTACAGAATCCACAACCGAAATCCTGGTTCAATCCAGTTCCGCCCACCATATCCCAACACGCTCGATTCTCCTTAAAAAGAAAAAGAGGAAATAGCCCCAATCCCCAATCTCATGATCCATGTCTTGCCATAAAAAGAGTCACGAAAAAGCGACTAGTCGAAAATAAAAGTAGTATGGTTTCCTTTTACTTTTTTATTGCTTAAATCTAAAGCTTATTACCCCTGGTGTACGTATATAACGCTTTTAGATTTTTATGTGACGATATCTATTTTTCGCCTGACGATAGGTTAAGTATACCGGGACTTGCCACGGTGATAGCTTTAACGGAGTCACCCGCAATGCACAAATAGGATGGTTTCCTATTATTTTTATTGCCTACATCGAAAGATTATTACTCCTGGAGTACATATTTCACGCTTTTAGATTTTTAAATGACGATATCTATTTTTCGCGATAAAATGAAAAGTGAAAATTTCCAAGCGCGAGAATTCTGGTTCCGGCTGCGGCCGTGTGACTGTGGCCGACCTTGGTACAGGGCTATAAGGGCCGCTACGATGCAGGCTGCTAGCAGGTAGCAGAGTGCTCAGCTAGCAGGTAGCGCTTGGCTTAAACAAGGATTATTTATACCCTATCAAACGAGGGAAAATTTCCGACATTAGGCAATTTTAATATGTGATTATTAAGAAATGTTTCCCTGAGCTCTGTGCCTCATGAATGCATAATAAAGCTCCTGACTACTCGTATAGCATCTTGGTCCCTGTGACGTCACGTGGAGTGGCATCGCATGGGCGGTTTTTTCGCATTTTTCAAATGAGGTTAAAATTGACCATTAGCATTCATCTAAACTGGGATTTCTAAAACCAAATACTTTGTATATTATGAATATACTTATGTCGGGTAACGAATCGCAATCAATGCCTTTCCTTTTATTTGATGAAGGAAACTACCCAATTGCGGATTGCGAACTCATGGATGGCAAGAGCGTTACATTCCTTTCTCTCTTCGCCCTTCACATTCGCGTTTCACAACCAAAACAAGCCACCGGACCACACGCTGAGAAAAAGGTCATTTTCCCTCCTTAACCCCGCGGATTACAGGCGCTAACCCCTTACAGAAGTCCCCGGATTACGGAGACCGTGAGTCTGAATGGGATTTTATCAAAAGACGAGTTAACATGACGAGAACCACGAACGACGATATCCCCGGACATTTTCCCGCCTCAAATGGGAAATTAATCCAGCCCATGAGATAAAAGGCTATATTGTGATAGTGATTCGTGGATTCCATGCCAATAAAACACCATTTTTTTGCCATCTCGCCTCTATGGTGACCTAAAAGGCACTATTTATATCTCTGGGATACAAGAGATTAATTCACATTCCCTCAAAAAAAAAAGTGAAGGTAATTCTGAGAGCCAAACGTATAAACTCGTATAAATCATTTATTATAGCAATATCACACCACTGGCTAATTTGCTATATCTGAAGCAATAAGAATTGATAATTACGTGTATTTTACAGAAGTCATAAGCTGAAAATACAATTCCAACATCATGAATTATATACCATTAAACATTTTCATTTGGTATTGCCAATGTTACACGTGAGGATACCCGTAATTAATGATCGTAAAACACAAACTTTTTCATTGATGTTCGGAATTTTTTATCCTTTTAGTACAAATTATTCATATTGAACAATTGTCACAATAGCACACGTAGTAAAAATTAGTAAGGCAAAGGTCCTGTAGAGAACAAATAATATTGCCACAATCACTGTGTACAAGCGGGCTCATTCTACACCCTTCTAGCGAAATGAATGAAATGTATGGAAGGAATGGAGAAATAAAGTGATGGTGAACGGAAGAAATTCGTCAATGAGAAAAATTGAACAAAAGGTGGAATTTGAGGTTAGATTAAGGAAACAATTTACACCAAAAAGTTACGCCGAATGTTATGAAAGTCATAAACTACATATCTGCAAAGGACAACACGGAACTCCGCTTCATTGTCATCAAACAAAATTCTCATAGCTCTCCATTCATCATGATCAATAATCACTTTTCGATGCAAAATATTATCACACAAATGTATGCCGAAAGAGTGCACAGAAGAGTAAAATTTGGTGAAATAAAGAGTTTATTTATTTCATACAATAGCTATACTTATCAGTTAATAGCGAATGGACTGGGACCAAAAATAACAAGGGATGGTGAATGAAGTTGGGAAGTTTCTTATAACGTCAAAAGAATTGAAAAAAAATATGGAGCAAAATAAAGGTCAGCCGGCAGAGTGATTTTTATGATATTTAAGATACTGTTTACGAGATGAAAAAAATCCAATTCTTTGCAAAATAAAGTCTTGATGAATGCGCTTAAATAAACCGAAACGTTGGAAAAAAATATTTCAATACAAATTCTTCATTACCTACACTCCAAGACACAGAATTAACATTAAAAATAGTGGTTAAGAGAAAAGAAAAAACTATTTATGAAATAGGGAAATAGGAATAGGATGGAAAACTATTTATTAATATATTATTTATAAATAGTTTTTCATCCGCACAGGCCAATCACCACCATTCGTGATTGTTTTGAAGTCTTTGTATTCCAGTTTGAATTCCCACCTAAGGTTATTCGTTCTTCTTTTGTTTCAGAGTAAGTCAAATTTGTGTTGAATAAGTAAGTCAAATTGTGTACCTGCCCCCACGTGTTCCGGTACCGTGGGAAGGCAGTCAGCTTTTGGTCGCCATGTAGAACGGTTGAACGGGAGAGTTCTCCTTTTTTTGTAATATACCATCAAACTGAAGTATTGCATTTTCGATGATCGTGATCCGCCTGGTCCTTCGAAACATTTATTTTCGTACCCAACGTGTACATTGATCATATCGGTTTTTTTCTAGTCTACCGTACGTTAATTGGAATGGAGATGAAAGAATAAAACGATTTTTGGAAGAATAAATCGGTAACATTATCACCTGCACTACTGTTTGAAGATTAAATTCATCGTTGATTTGAGTCTTTACGAAAATATCGACTCTTACTTATTTACGACTCTTTATGAAAATATATCCTGGATGAATCCTAATAGCACGTTATTTGGTGTCACCCTAAAGGGGACAGGTATAGGATCGAAAATAGTGGTTTTTGTCCTGTGCGGACACAAAAACTGTTCCCTATTTCATCTCGTAAACAGAATTTTTAGTATCCTAAAACTCTCTGCCTGCTATTTTGCGTCCTATATTCTCAATTCCTTTGACATACTGAGAAACTTCCCAACTTCATCAACCATCCATTGTTATTTTGGTCCCAGTCACCTCTTATTAATTGTAACTGATAGCTATTGCTAATGTATTACTTAATGGATTCTAAATTTTAAATTTTATTAATTTTTACTCTTCTATTTACTCATTTGATCATACCATCGCGTCACAATACTTGTGATGGAAAAGTTTGATCGCTGATGACGAATGGAAAACTATTTGAATTTTTTATGATGATAATGAAAATGAGTTCCATTTCGTATATTGCACATATGATTATTTTTTGCTTTCATTACTTTGAAGGCGATGCAAAGATTTTTAGGGGAATAAATCGGTAACATTATTCCATCACCTGCACTACTATTTTAATATTAACTTCATCGTTGATTTGACTCTTTAAGAATTTGTGACCTCACACGCACGACAGGAAACTATGTCTTGGATAAACCCTGGCAGCATGTTCGCCCGTGACACGCGAAAGTGGGATGGGGGAAGCAGACAGCTCGTAGCAGAGTCGTGTGCTATTATCTTTCGAGATGAGATACCGGCTGGAAGATCGTAAATCTCATTCCCACAGCCGCTCATTAATTCAAATTAATGGGAGGACCCATGCTCGGAAAGAAGCTCGCCTCCGTCACGCCACCGCGTGGTCTAAGCGTGAATTACAACTGCGCATTTTTCACAGCTAAGTCATTACTAGAGCAGACATCGGCATTAGGCCGACGCCGGTCACAAATCATGCTATTAGTTGGCATGTTCACATTGACATTGGTAGAATTCCTCAGGCAGAAGGCTAGTTTTATAGAGCAAAGCTCGTAAATTCCAGGAATGGACCCAAAGTTGAAGAAAGTGAGCGAATGCTTAGATATTACAGACAAAAGTCGGGGTAAGGTACTACATTAATGCCTTCTACAAAGTTTGGTTCATAGAGAACAAAATAAATAGGTATCTAAGTGCTGGAGTTTACGTGATTATTTAATGAGCAAAATAAGGCACTTGTTCTGTAAAATTTAAAGCCAACTAGTCAGTTTTATTTCATTTGATACAGCGTATGTTAATGCTTTAACTTATTTATCACGTTGCGTACCAGGGTACATATTTTCATGCAGGGGAACGACGTACCTGGCTACCTGAGGTGTTGAGATTGAAAATGTGTATCAATTTGGGCGAACTGCCTTTGGTTTTAAAATGGTTAAAATGCTAAGATTTAAAATATAACTTGACCAAATCAAACATTAGGATAAATCTGTTTATAATAAGTAACGAGCAACAACTGATAACGTATTACCAAATACCTTTAGTATGATTTAAAATTGTTTAAGTTCACGCGCCTGAACGATGAGAATTTTTGTCACCCGATCGGAACACACTGGGAAAAAATGATGACAGCTCTCCCCATCCGTATGCAACGTGTTAAAGTGGAATCATATAATTCCAATACTCTCCAAAAATTTTTGCGAGTTTAGTTCCGATTTATTTTTTAAGACTTTCCAAATGAGTTGGACCTTAAGTACTCAACTGCGTTCTCTATACTGAGATATTTAGCCCCTCGTAGGCAGATATCGAACTCATGACCCAATTATCAGCAGGCAAGGCATGAAAAATGCCAAAATTTAAGTTAATGTGACGTCATTTTGAAGAACATTTTATTTCATTTTCGAGAACCTGAAGTCAAATTTGTGTCAACTTCGAGCTTCAGTAACTGTAGGTAATCTTGGTCAACGTTAATTCCAGTGCAATTAGCAAGCCCAACCGTCACTGAAGTTCGTGAAACCTTCATAAATGGTGCTCTTGCAAGATTCAATACCTTTGTATTTGAAAAAATATGAAATGACAACGATAAAAATCACAGATATATCTATAAAAAGTAGTTTCTGTTAACTAAGTACATATTTTGTTCGTCATTAGCAAGCGGAACTGAATTCTGGCTTCGGCTGTTTCATTTATTGTTAGATGCTGTCCATTGTCTTCGTAGACTATATGTAAGGGCTCCCGGGGCAGAATGGGATATGAAATTCAAAACATTGAAAAACAAGCACAGAACGGTTTATTAAATTAATATTAAATTATTTATTACCTCACACTTTAATAGACCTTTTGAAATGTATTGAACACAAAAATACAATAATAGGTATGATTTTTTCTACTGTGCAGTAGAAAAAGTCTCAATGAAATATTTTTTCCCAAAATCAAAAAATTATGTCATTTTCCCCGTTCTGCCTCAGATTTGGGGTGGAATGGGGTAGTATGAAAATGAATAACCAAAAGATATTAAATATGTGACATAAAAGAAAAACTCAACTTGCCTGTTCTTGTCTTTTAATTTGAATTGATTTTTAGGTGCAGTACACTATTACTTAATGTTTTGCAAAGCCTAATTTTAACATTCACTCACAAGTACATGATTATCTGCTTCGCTATCCACTCCTGCATGAGTTACGAGCCCATTTCTTACATATAGAACAACCTTCAACTGATTTTGAATGAAAATGGCCGATAGAGATATGTTCATCCCATCATTCTTTTTTCCATCTTTTTCTTTCTTCCCCGTTCCGCCCCACCCGTTCTTCCCCAAGAACATGTTTACGCTTACCTACGAACTAACGCCCGAAAATAACGTTTATTCAGACGTTATACGAAACTAACGAAAATTAGACGTACTTCAAACACAAGAGTTAATGTAATTTAAACGGTTGAATATGACTTACCATCGATACAAAATCTTCCGAAGTTTGAAAAAAAAACGGCTAAAATTCACACAACTCACACTTCACATGTTAACACTCAATTAACTAAACCAGCTTGGCTGCAGAAGATAAGCAATAACGGGTTAATCTATTTCGAATACTCTCTGATAGTTGATAGCACCTCCTAGACGCAAAAAAATCCCATTCTCCCCCGGCCCCCGTTCTATTCCGGGTTCCCTTATATATTCAATGCTCATGCGTGGATAGATCCAATTTTCACCGCAAAATAACGACATCTGACCACTTACGGCCAATTTTCAGATGCATTTTGCCATTTAGTGACTCTCAGGTAATGAAAAATAACGCCAACTCACGGCCAATAAAATGAACGACATCAGGAAACTATTATGAATTTATCCATAATTCGGAGTGCCCGCAACATTTTATCCCATCGTTCTTCATAATTTTGCGGGGCGATTTGATTCGATTCATAGCTGATTCACTCTCCTTTCACGTGATGAACATTTTATGTTCCTTTCATTTACTTTCGATTAGACAATGGATGCGATCCCTCAAAGCCGGGAATAATGGACAGAAAAAACGAGCTTTGCAAATGAATCTACTTACCGGAAAAGCTTTCAATATTCCCTCCTCCAAGAACTCATTTAATTCGGCCCTTATTCGACTACTACAACAAACTACACACTATATATCATGGGATTTCTCTCTGCCTCAGCTCTTTCCCATGCCTACATCCTTGGTTAGCACTTAATCCGGCTGATATAATTTGTGCTCTTTTAAGTTCTCTTGGATATTACACTATTATACACTTGGATATACCACTTCTTTTTTACAAAGCGCGACTCGGGTTTCGATGAATTATCATCATCATCTTTAGGCGTAAATTAATTAATTAATTAATTAAAAATGATGATATTTTATCGAAACCCGGGTCGCGCTTTGTAAAAAAAGAAATGGTATAAGGAAACTTATAATATAATACCACAAAGTAAATAATGTGTTAGTGAATTTTGTTCTTTTCTCGGGGAACAATTGCAGTGAAGTTTTCTCAGGTTTCGCACCGGGTCAGTTCCTCCATGACTCCCTCCGACGTTTCGATGAGCAACTCGCCCATCGTCATCAGGGATTCAGGAATCCAATTGGATCCGATGGGCGAATTGCTTATCGAAACGTTGGAAGGAGATATGAAGGACCTGACCCAATGCGAAACCCGAGAAAACTTTACTGCACTTAATCCGACTATTAAAATTAAGCATTTATTATAAGAAGGGAGTTCGATAAGTTGTGGAACACATTTATTTTCCGAAACAGGGGTTGTTTAATTCAGCATTCAAATACATCATGTTATCCCCCACTTTTTATCAAACGCAAGATTTAATGTAATTTAAACGGTTGAATATCCGCCCCTGGATATTTACCTTTTAGATAAACATCCAGGGGCGGATCCAGGAATTCTTTCGGGGGGGGGGCAAAAGCAAGGCCGTATCCAGGATATTGTTCTGGTGGGGGCACAAGGATACCTCGTGATACAAAACGAACGTAATGATAATGGGACCGCATTAAATATCTTGCATATTTTTATGGGTCTGGGGGAGGGGGCACGTGCCCCCGAACCCCCCCCCCCCCCTCACCTAGATCCGCCTATATACACATCACTATTTTTCAACGTAGTCTCCATTCAATGGTACGGCTTGATGCCACCTTGAAGTGAGGGCCTGTATGCCTGCATGGTACCATTCCACTGATGAATAAGATATTGATGCAGTATGTCAACGTCGAACTTCATCAATAGCTTCTTCATCCCTGTAGCCACGATGATGAAACACGCTTTGCCCCAAGACTCATTCTGCTTTTGTCCTCTACCAGATCACTGGAGACATGCTGCAAGCGCCTATGAATATCTGAGATACCCTGGTTTTCCGTCGAAAGAAACTCAATCACTGCACGTCGTTACGTCATTTAAACAGCTCCGATAGCGCGGTCATCTATCGAAAGTCAATGCAACTATACGAGATGAAGCGGGAATTTTTGAAAATGTTCCACAAGAAATATCAACTGTTTTCAAACAAAATTGGCCATGAGAAAAAGTGTGTTGCAATACTTACTGAACTCAAATTGACATTGAATCGGTAAAACCCCTGATACAGAAATCTAGTAGTGAAGATTAAAACTCGTTGATTCCGGTAATGGAGCCACTGTAGAAGAACCTGAGCGAATGCCTTGAATTCTCATCCAGATCTCTATGGATTTCATGGCATTCGCTTTTTATACCGGGTTTTCCGAAAAATTCAACAATTTTACGTGCACAAATAACCGAACGCTGGATAATGGTAACCTAACCAGGTAGTACTTGGACCCGCGACCTCCTTCTTCTTTAGCGAGGGATGATTTTACCCTGCCACCACCGAGGCCAGCCAAGTATGATTTTAATTACATCGATTTAATACATAGAGCAGTCTTATATTTTTTCTAAGTTATTCTACCGGTCAAGGTAAGTTTTAAATGTAGCATTTTGAGAATTAACCCTGCTTCCCTCTCCTCCGGAATTGAGCTTCCCTTGTAAATACACAGTAATGCCTATTCCCTTTCATTCTATGTTTGAATTCGGTTCCATTTCTCTCCTTCCCCGCTTATTTAAAATTCTCCCCTACATCACGTTTTTGATACCCCTCACCCACCATATCTAGCACTTCGTCGTTCCTCTTCCTCTCCGTTTCACTCCATACCCAAATCTCTAACGCTTCCTGTCTTTTCTCGTCCTCTTTCTTCTTAGAACATGACATAAAATTCACACGTAACTGTTCGGTCCCCATAAGAGACAGGAAATTAATAAATATTAACCTGAGAAAAAATAGGCAATTAACTCCATAATCTCATCGCAACAAAACTTGTTATCCTTCTCAGATTTTTTGCTTATAAATAAAATACTATCGTGGTCCGTCACGTAGCAAGCAAGTGATACGTCAATTTTAAATAGCGATAGAAGATTGAAATGCTAGGAATACATTTAATGCAATACCTGACCGACAAATACGAAAAACGACCGATTATTCACTTTATACGGAAATTTCTTTTACAATACTTTCTTTCTGGTATGCTTAGACCTAATAAAGAACACGATAACACAGTTAAACTTTTTTGAGAATTTTTCAGGAAAAAAATAAAAGGCTGTAAATACTTCTGCTGTGAAGCCTTTTCCAAAGTTTTTAAAAGAAATGCAGGGCTTAAATGAATGTATTTTATAAAAAGCAGTGCTTATGTTTCATCGTGTGTGTAATTTGTTTCAAAAATTTATAGGATGATATCATGCATTTGATTCTGTGTTTTTTGTCCCCATGGGATTGTGCTCACGCATTATCCGTTTTGGAATTGAATGAAAAGGTCTAATTCACTATAAAAAAGAGGACAAATTGTTAGAAAATTTATCTTCTAATCCTTTTATTCGGGATGAAATGCTCTTCAAAATTACTCACATCCATTTATAACCATCTCATTTGAGGCAAAACGCTTGCGTATTAAAACAGGTAACATAGGTAGCATTAATTTCTCATGCTGGTAGCATATAATGGTGCACCCCCAACGAAATTTCACTAAAAGTAAATGAGAAATTGAAGAAGACATTCCTATGTAAGATTGTACTTAATAGATAGATAGAAATTAATACGCGGCAGGTGGTACACTCATCTAATGTCTGTTTTGTTCTGTGGAACTATGGCAGTGAAGGCTTTTAGTATCTCATACCGGGTAAGGTCCTCTATATCTTCATCCAATGTTTCGATTAGCCCGTGGCGCAGCGAGGGGAGGGTTTTGGGGGACAAACCCCCCCACAGCTCAGAGAAATTTTTTAATTTTTTAATTTTAATCTATTTTACTTATTTAGATCAGTATTACTTATAGAATAGTGTTAGGATTAATAAAATATCCCTCAGAAAGCCGTAAAACTCGCCATTTTGAACCATTATTCATGAAATTTTTCTGGGCGGCCTTCTTACCCTGGGGGGTATGCAATACCCACACTCGTAAGTATTAGTTGTGCCTAAAACCATCCCCCCCCCCCTAGTCTTAATTCTTAGCTGCGCCCCTGCAATAAGCAACTCACCCATTGTACTCAGGGATTCAGGAATCAAATAATTGAATTAGAATCCTGAATCTCTTAGTATGATGGGCGAGTTGAACACGAAAGTAAATGGAGGGGCCTACCCTCTGTGAGATCCGAGAAATCTTCTCAGCCGGGTGGTAGAATGCTTAAGGAAAAAATTTATATACTGCTTAAGTAGTTTTAAGGAGGGACGTGCCCCGACTCTCATTTTAAGGGGGAACGCCCCTGTCTCAAGCCTTCAATATAATGAACGATAAAACTGTGGAATCTGTGTGTATTTTGGACATTAAACGGAACACTTTAAAGAGCATTAAATGAAATTCGTGATGAAGGATTCCCTTCCCTATCATTTCCCCCTGCTCCCCATTCCTCTCCTAAAGGGGGTTTTATTTTCCGTTAAACGGATGCGTGGCAGACCGCAACGGCGGCGGCACTAGAGTCCACCACTCGAGCAGGGAACGATGCGTGTGCGCCACACTTGAAACAAACACGCATCGGGTTCCCAACCACCCCTATTTCGCTTCCCCCAAAAATGCCACGTAAAAAATCTTCCCCCGGCAAACGGGCAACCACCCACGCTCCGCTCCCCGCTGTTGACTTTCGCGTTTCCCCCTCCACTCCACCTCTCACTCCCCCACCCTCTTCAGGCAAGACGAGGAGTGAGGGACTGGCAGACTACTTTAGGGACTTTTAAGCAGATGAACATCACGGATGGAGGGTTGGGTTGGTGAGGGTTTCAGGGAAGAGGCACGTCGGACCGCAGATTTTGGTTTGGCCCCGTGGCAATGGTTGGAAGAGGCGGTGGCAAGCACCAAAGCCATCATCTTACACAACGACTTATCTTGACTTTACTTGTATTTTTATTACTACCAAGGGCGGATCCAGGATTTTTTGTGGGGCAGGGGGCACCAGGACCTAACAGACAAACGGTCTTCTAATATTTGGAATTAAACACTACATGCAACAATTACTCTACGAAATATGCTCTTAAATTTAATATAAAAGTTTTTATATGTACATATTTATAACTTTTATATTAACATATAACATTTATTCATATTTGCATTAAATATCTTCTTTATCTTTTGAGCGTCTGGGGGGACAAATATTCTTATTCATATTCTCTTAGCTCTCTTATCCTTATTTATATGCTTTCATTCTAATTAACGAATGGTCTCCTTTCGAACGTATACGTAGGGGAACTAACCATCATCATACGTCAACAATCCAATGATTTAGCATCATTCAATGTTAGATTCGAAAATAAACGTTCTTATATTCCACACAGTATTTACTGAAAGCTCTACCTTTTCAGATCATTATCAAGACTTTATTTTAGTAGCCAGTAGTTTTTTTCAATAAATACTGTGTGGAATATAACAACGTTTGTTTTTTAATCTATCGTGTCATTATGAGTTATTTTTGAATCTATTGTGTCAGAGTGATGCCACGAATTGAATCGTTAACCATTGATTTGATTCGAATTTTGAAGCTGCTTCGCTGTGAAAAAATTTAAGATGGCCTAACAGTCGAAATCGGTCGTGCCTATTTTAACTGTGGAAACTAAACTTGTTCCATCATTATTATGGATTCTTTACACCAAGTAGCAGTTTCAAGCTTTGATTGAAGCTTTAGTTTGGCAAATAAAATCAAGCTCTATCTCAGACTCTCGGTGAAGTTCAGAGTCGTCGACCTCGATATCCAATTCAATCATAAGATTGGTTTGACGCAGCTCTCCATACCGCTCTTCCATATGCTAGCTTTCTCATATAGAAATATTTCTGCTCTTGTACATCCTTTATGACCTGTCCTTTGTAACTATAATTGGGTCGTCCTTTCCCTTTTTCTCATCCACCCATGATTTTACGTATCTGTTCTTGATCGGTCAAGCAATCGAAGCCTACCACGTAGTCTCGTCATCTCCTTAGGCCCCCAAACTAATTCGTTTAAAAGCTGTACGACGCCACTTGCTCGCTCGCGGCAGTTTTTGAGGAATCACATCACTTTCTTTTCTGTATATTTAGGTATACCACAGATAAAATATTTATATACTGGATCCCATTTGCTCATCAGTATCAGGGGAACTTCAAATCATGATAGATCTGATTTAAGAAACAAAAAGGCCAAATTATTTTGCTATAATTTAAAATGTGCAGCGAGGGTATTGGTCTTCCTTACTTACTCTTTCTCCACAAATTTACCCTTGTAGGATTCTTGCTGTCCATGTTACATTTTTTCTTATCATAATGTCTCTTAAAAATTTGAATTCGTTTACTTCAATGAGTTTAAAATATTTCTCCATTCACAACTCTATCCGCATATTCACTATGAAGTTAGATAAGTGTACTAAAATGGAATTGTGATAGTGTTTACACTGACCTCAGCAACAATGAAATGATTTTACCCGCTCCGAGGGCGAAGCAAAGAAATTGCGCATTTGGATATTTATAGGGGATGTGACTTAAGAAATCGCTCAGCTTTGATTTCTTTTCCCAACTCATACAATTTGGATGTGATTACGAGTAGCTACGACGACAATTTACTTGGATTCCTTACAACAGTTTCTGCATCTCAGGAAGCACTTTCCTTTCTTTCAAATGTTGAATATTTTACAATACAACGTACATGGTAGTGGGCCATCCTTGAAGGCTCCGCACCGGTTTCAACTGATCCCGAGCGCGATGCATAGCGACCGGTATATCCTATATTTTTATTTCAGTGAGTGCTTCGAACAATCGATTGTACATACCTACATTGTTTTCTTCCTCGCTCCCTACTAAAAAATGAGAGGATGAGAACGACTTGGTCCGCAAAATGCACTGCAAAGTCGAGTTTTGTGGTCGTGAACTAGCAGACGCTCTTATAATGAGCTCCTCTCCAAAGTCAAGACAATATCATTTGTTGTAAATGAGGGTAAATTTAAAGAAAAAACAGATGACGCTCAAAGATTGTGGCCATCGAAATGCGATTACGCCAATTTATAAAAATGAGAAACGTAATTCCCTGAGTAACTTGTTACGTTAGGGATCATTTAACGATCATATAATCAAGAGGTTTTAGACACCGCGAAACTAGCAGCGTAGGCTCAACTACACACCGTAATTCTCACCGTCATTTGTTTATTATCAACGGAGCAACATTCGTCTTCTTCAATTTTCAAATGCCAAGTGTGAAAAACCCTGAGCATATTTCATGAATAATTCACTATTTTTTCTTAGATATCAAGAAATGTTTCAAAAACGTACACGGTGATGGAGTAATGAGTCGTTCTAGCTAGGATATAGTGCCCACCCAGGAGATTAAACAGCTGTAAATCGCTGTGTAATCAATAATTTACTCTCCTCACCATACACAATAAGAATTCAAAACAACGCATTCATTAGGAAAATAATCGCAGGTTTAATGAAGCAAGTATTTCGCACTCTCACTTCAAAATGGCAGAAACAGCCCATGGGCTAACCGCATCCACAAACAAACGTGGCACACGTCGGAAACAAATATCGACCCCGGGACACGAAAGACAAGAGCGTGAAAGGGGAAAACACGTGTGCAACGCAGAGAATAAATGATGAGGCGGTGGGATGACAAATAAAAAAAAAGTAGTCGTAAGTAGCGTGACTCTTGGAAAAATTCAAACTCTCGGAAGCAACCACCGCGGGTGAGAAAGGCCCTCGTATGAAAACAGAAAATACACTGAAAATTACCCGCGAGGCATGTTTGGAGCGAGTAGCTGTATACGGAGGTAGGAGAACGAACAAAAAAATAACGACGAAGCGAAGGGAGAGAAAATGAAACAGAATGCGGAAAGGGGAGAGATGGGAAATGAGAAAAAATGAGGAGCAGAAAGCGAGCGAAGGGGAGATGGCGCTGACGACGCTCATGACGATGCATTGCAGGGCAAGAGGAGATGTCTTAAAGAGCGTGCAATGAAGCTGAAGAGAGTGCAATCCCTTACAGGGAAAATTGAAAGGCTAATAAAGTCTTCTTATTGGTATAGGTGGCTGATGACAGCTAAATTTAGGGTCAATAGGTTGGTTTCCTATTATTTTTTATTGCCTACATCGAAATATTAATACTCCTGCAGTACGTATTTCACGCATTTAGATTTTTAAATGACGATATCTATTTTTCGCGATTAAATGAAAAGTGAAAATTTTCAAACGCGCGAAAACGCGACGGCTAAGTATGATTGCTGGTAAAAGCCCGTGTGACGTCATTCTGGTTCAGGCTGCCATCGTGCGAGGCCACCTTGGTGCGAGGCTATGAACGCCGATACGATGCAGGCTGCTAACAGGTGGCCGAGTACCCAGCTAATAGGTAGCGCTGAGCAAAAATAAGGATACCCTATCAAACGAAGAAAACTTTCCGACCTTAGCCAGTTTTAATAGGTGATTATTAAGACATGTTTCACTGAAGTCTGTGCCTCATGCATGCATTGGTAATCTCAGACCATGTAAAACTCCCTACAACTCGTATAGCATCTGGGTCCTTGTGATGTCACGTGGAGTGGTATTACATGGGCGCCAATCTGGCCTTTTTCAAATGAGGTTAAAATTGACCATTAAAATTCGTCTATACATTAATAGTGGGTAACGAATCGCAATCAATACCTTTCGTTTTCTCTGATGAAGGAAACTACCCTATTTTCTCGATGGATGTATGCTTAAGTTTATTTAGATTTATCAGGTTCTAGAGGGCCACCCGTCGTTGCTCGGGAAGGATAGTACCCAAACAAGTGGAAAACTTGGGAACCTCGATTTCATGATCATGTATCATTTCTATGTTTTTTCTTTGAGCGTGTGTAGAGGTCGTAACCGTTAGGATGTCTAATCACAGAATTTGTATGATGTGACGTAAAAACAGTATTGAGAAAACCACACAAAATACACAACCGAAAGTAGCACTACGGGGTATGGGAGCATAGATGCACCTGTGTACTAACTTTGGTCGCAATCCGTGGAGCCGTATGCAAACGCATTGCTGACAGACAAACAGACATCCTCTTATATATATACAGATTATATTTCAGGTGGTGGAGAGTTGGCTTCACATCCTGTGGGTCCGGGTTCAAATCCTAAAGGTTAAAGAGAATTTTCAAAAGTAACCTGACCCCTGCTTGAGAGTTATGTAGAGAACACTTCAAGTGGCAGCAAGCCGTCCGCTGGATTGGTCGTTAATTCGTGGTCCCCTTATCGCATTACATTAAGAGCATGCTTATATCGACGTCACATTTCTCTCCACGATTGATATCCTAATCTCCCTATAACGTAAACGACTTAAGTTGTCGATGGCCCATTCCATATACTTACTAGCCGACTAATTGTAAGTTTCGGCACCTTATTTGTGGCGACGAGATATAATGTAATTGGAGCCACTTTAGAAGGAATTTTTAAGGCCGTTTTACACAGCACGCAATCGCGCAGGTTAGCACTAGATAAATTTGTCATCAAGACTTGAAATTTCGCAAATTCACGAGTGAAATTAGAACGGGCTATTTTGCTATCTCCCGTCCATGGATTCTCGCATGCATCCTAGCAATTCATCGCTTCACACGGCGCAATATTGACTGCGCCATTACTCACGCGTCAGATTTAGCAACTAGGTGTTCCGCGTAAAACGGCCTTTAAAAGAGTGGCTGCCAATCATGAAAGTATACGTGACAGAAAGTTTTCTAAAAATAGCGAATATCACCACGCCATAGTCATTTATTTATTTATTTCCCAATTTGACGCGACGTAGACATTTTTTAATTGAATATGAAAAAAATGAAATTCCACTTTAAAGGTAAGAACAATCGTTTAATCACCTCGCGTTTAATCACCTCGCGTCTCGGACAGCTTTCTTCACGTCTTGCGTGACCTTTCACCCGAGGGAGTACCTGCCTCCCTGCGGCAAGACCGACTGCGGAGGATTCAATTCCCAAAAGCACTATCCGTGCGGGACATCCTCTCTCAGAGCCCTCGGGCGATGTGGACTGATTAATAGCGCCGGATGACCCCGGACCTTTTAACTCCCGAAAGAGCCTTGCTTGGCTTTCAAGTCGCGTGGCATTGTACCATCATCCCTCGGGGGAAAACGGCCGTAGGGTAGAGAGGCGGAAACTCGAAAAGTACAGACCAAACCAATACTCATCCCGACGCTATTTTCGAAACTTTCTCATCGCTTTTCCTGAATTAACATCCAAAAGGTCAGGACGACAGAGTTAAATGGGTAAGAAGGAGGGAAATATTTCATTAATTATATTTACCATTCCCTTGAATTTATATACTACGACTACCCCATCGATATACGAATCGCTAACTGCGTAAAACAATCATGTCCGAGTTGGACGATTTTTCTTTTTTTTATTTAATTTGTTGCTGGGTGTAAGACTCATCGTTTCCTACTAAAAGAAAACATTCTCACTCGGTGTCACGACATGTTTCCTTTTAGTAGGAAACGTTGAGTCTTGCACCTAGCAGCGACTCAAAGAAAAAATATAAAAATCGTCCAACTTGGACATAATGCCTATCTACAGATAGCTATTCACATAACGGAGCGTCCATTAATTATGCGATGATTTTTGATTATGTGGTGATTTTTGACCCCCCTTGTCCCCTTAATGAGATATCGTGAGATTCGGCTCGACCCCCTCCCTCTAATCTCACGTGACATTGTTTAAAATGCATATTTTCAGTTTAAATGCATAATCTACGCTACATTGCGTGGAATTCATTTTTTATTGTTTATTTTATATTTATTTTGAATAATTAAGACAAGTATTTAAGATTACTTGGATCGTAGTCTAGAATCACATTTTTTCACACACACAACACAAACTTTTTTCTGGCGGAAAACAATTATGTGATACTTCCCAGGACCTCCCCCCAGCCATACCGGCATAACACTTTAATACTTTTTGAGTAATTTCTAATAAATAATACTGCATAATAATAATAAAAAATAAATACTGTAGTCTTTATACTCTGAAAGCCACTTCTGACCATTGATTGACTGACTCTCCCCCACGTGGGATTTAATGAGAATCGGCTTCACCCTCTCCCCCCCAATAACGCCTCACGTAATCAATGGATGATCCACTTCCGATCATTGACTCACTAATTCAGGGGCAGGTCAGTTATCTGCGACGATGGTGCCACATTTTTGATTACAAGTGAAGGGTTTGGTATAAGGCCCAGGATACAGAATGCGGGATTGAAGCCGAAAAATGTTTATGATAGCCGAAAAAAAAATTGGCACACCGCTGTAATACTTTTTGAGTAATTTCTAAAAAATACTGTAGTCTATATACTGTAAAAATCACTTCTGAACATAAACTGACTTACTCTTAAAAATATTTGGGGTGAATAAGACGAGATGCGACAAAAAGCCATCCAATTGACCCCCTCTAAAAATGTCTGTCACCCTGTAAAAAATCGTCGAAACAATTATTTTTCACATTTACTCCATTCCGGTGTTGTCAACTGCCTCTATACCTCAAGTTTCTAAGTACGTTTGGGGGTCCAAAAAAAATATTTTTCAAAAAAGTAATTTTTCGAATCTACAACACATGATACGTCGAGGAATCAATTTTCATAGCGTATGATATTTGGAGGAGGCGACCGACAGCTAAGGTCATGTCTCCATGTTCCTGGGTTTCACCGCGTGGATTTTCTTTGTGACGACAGTTTCGTTTGTTCGACCTGAAGACGCCGGTTGGAATACCGGCGAAACTGTCGTCACAAAGAAAATCCACGCGGTGAAACCCAGGAACATGGAGACATCATCTAGACAACGCCTCGGAAAACTACGCATCAGCTAAGGTCATTCGCGCCATGAGGGAAGGGTATTGAAAGAAGGGTGGAGAGAAACCCGGCGTCGGCATTATCCTGCTCTTAACGAAAGGCGGCAAGGGGACCACGGCTTAACGTCCCATCCGACGGACGGAGTGTAGCGCTTGAAATGCCCTCCACACAACATTCAAGCAGGGATTAGGCAGTCTCTGAAAATTCTCCACCACTGCCGGGATTTGAACCCGAGCCTACCAGGTGGGAAGCCAACACTCTAGCCACCACATCAACCCGGTCCCCTTTATTCACACCGATCGGTGCAATTTTAATTTTCGTCAAATCGTGCAATTCGTGAAATATTATCTCAGCAAAGGAGGCAGATACGGTGTTTGCGAGCATTAGCGAGTTTCTCCATAAAATCAGTACCTATCCACTAAATGCATTATTTTAACGTAGTAATAATACAAGTTGAAAAACAACCACTTTTGAAGTAGCTCTCACAAGCATTGTAGCTTCACTTCAAAATAGCAGATGGAGACGATGTATTTCATCAATTTATTTTATTATTCTTTTTCTTGAATCTCTCAACGAAAGTAGTGAGCTACTAAATACATTTTTATAATCATAATAAAAATAACAATTTGCAAAATAATTCCACGAGCTCAAGATTAGCGTTCGGTTAAAATCTACGGCTGGAGCCAATTTTAGGGAAAATGTTTGGTAATACAAGTATTTTAAAATACGTATTTGAAATATATTTGTAATTTGTGTTATATTTGTAATTTTACATTTGGTAATTCAAATACAGATTTTTCGTGTTTTCCCATTCTAAAATAAAAAATAGATTTGTAAAATACTTTTGAAGTAGCTCTGATAACACTTCGTTAACATTATGCTTCAGAGATTACTTCGTTTTCGTTATATATAGTCGTTTTATTCATGTTTGCAACTATATACAGCCAAGGCAGGTTATATTTTTTAAGATCTCTTAGTTTCCATACTAATGTATTTTGTATTTCAAAAGGTATTTGAAATACTATTTTGTCGTTTGTTTTTCAAATACCCAAGTCAAAGGTAATTTGTATTTTGCATTTCAAATATATTTGGAGCGGTATATTTTATTTCCAGAAGTCCTAGACCTGTGTTTAGACCAGGCCTGTAATTTGCCCAGGCCTGCCTACGGACCAACTTCTCCAAGGTTCCTAACTCTATGGCTCTGCCGCCGGTACATAATTCCAATACATTCGTAAGACAATATGAAATCAAAGTTCGGGTATTACACTTCCATAGAAGGATTGGCTCTGATAATTCGGTCCGCGTGAGGTCTGAGGATGCGACAGAATACGAAAACGGAGCGACTATCTGAGAAAGATGAGCTAAAAGCTATACACAATTTACTACTCTTTCCTTCGATTATCTCAATCAAAGCAGTGACCCACTTAATATATTTTCATAGTCATAATAAAATGTTTCTTATGAGCAGCGTTCAGTTAAAGTCTGCGGCTGGAGGCCAATTTTTGGGGAAATATCAAACTCTCCATATCTTTTAGGAGAGTTTGAACAGAATGTTATTAATTGCATTGAGGGAATTGGAAAATAACACCTTTTCTCGAATAAATAAGGGTATATGGTGTTACTTCAGTATAGGTCGATCATCCATATAAGCTTCAAATATACCTTAAGCCTTATTTTTTCAAATTTGCTATTAAATACCTATGCACCAACTTTTCAAAAGTTCCTTACCCTATGGCCGTGCAGCCGGTACATTACTCCAATGGATTCATACGACGATATTAAATCAAAATTCCAGTATTAATAGCAGAGGATATTTTCCACTTAAGTATTTATTTAAAAAGGAATCAAAATATTTCACTGCACCACAGCATCAGCAGGACTATCGTGATGTCTGCGGTTGCTACAGTGAAGTGAAAAATGTTGACTACTTTTTAAATAAATATTTAAGTGGAAAAGTGCAAAGTATCTTCACCTCATATCCTAGAATGGATTTTCACAAATTACCATACCCCACCATTTATTTCATACTGCTAACACATCAATAGAAGCATTGACTCTGATAATAGGGTGGTTTCCTATTATTTTTTTATTGCCTAAATCGAAAGATTATTACTCCTGGAGTACGTATTTCACGCTTTTAGATTTTTAAATGACGATATCTATTTTTCGTGATTAAATGAAAAGTGAAAAATTTCAAGCGCGCGAAAACGCGACGCGTAAGTAGGAATGATGGGAAAAAGTCCGTGCGACGCATTTCTGGTTCCCCCTCCCGCCTTGTGAGGTGACTTGATCGAGGCTCTGAGCGCTGATAGGACGCAGGTTGCTAGCGGGTAGTTGAGTACCTTGCTGGCTGGTAGCGCTTGGCTTAAAAAAGGTTTATTAATACCTTATCAAACGAAGAAAACTTTCCGACCTTAGCCAGTTTTAATAGGTGATTATTAAGACATGTTTCCCTGAGCTCTGTGCCTCATGCATGCATTGGTAACCTCAGACGATGTATAACTCCTATCCTCTCGTGTAGAAACTAGGTCCCTGTGACGTCACGTGGAGGGGAATCGCATGGGCGCCAATCTGGCGTTTTTCAAATGAGGATAAAATTTGACCCTTGCCATTCGTCTAAACCGCTATTTCAAAAACCAAATAATTTGTGTATTATGAATACACTAATGGTGGGTAACGAGTCGCAATCAATGCCTTTCGTTTTCTTTGATGAAGGAAACCACCCTATTCGGTCCACGTGAGATCTGAGGATGCAATGGAATACTAAATCGATGCGACGAGCTGAGAAAGATGAGCTAAAAGGCCACACGAGGGGAATCAACTTGTCCGGGCTGATGAGAAAAAAAAGAGCGAGAGTGAAGGGTCGAAGGTTTATGAAAGGTGGCTGGAAGGGGACAAGGGTTGAAGGGGTCGGGGAAGAGAAAAAAAAAGAGTGTCATAATGGCGAGAGACGGGTCGAACCTATTACTCGAGAGGATTCGCGCTTCTCAAGGGTGAAGTTGGAAGAATGTACTCCTGTAAGAGTCTGAAGGTTCTGGCCAGGGCGAACACATTCTTACCATTGCCGTTTTTTTTAATTACTCCAATACTTCATCATAATTATAAGATTAAAATCATATTCATAAGATTAAAATGAAAGCTAAGATTTATGGTAAACAATGCCAGTGTTACCAACTGTAACAATTATAAGTATAACAAAAGACTGTCTAAAACTTATAATTACTCGGGAGGATTGATTTGGATAAGGTAAGGATAAGACTGTCATTACTCGGGAGGATTCGCGCTTCTCAAGGGTGATGCTGGAAGAAATTACTCCTTGAAGAGTTTGAAGAGTCTGGCGAGAGTGATTTTTTCTGATATTTTGATATTTCTGATATTTTTCGTTGAAATGCCTTACTTCCGATATTTAATCAGAAAATTGCCCTAGTCCGATTCTTAATCAGAAAATTCAGAGATTAAAAGGAAAGCAAAGATTCATGGTAAACAACGCTAGTGATATCAGTTGTAAAAGGTGTCAGGCATAACAAAAGACTGTCTTAAAATAAACGGGAGAAAATACAATTGACGATAATGAGTCGCAGATAAAGTAGCACAGTACGCTGAATCAAAATACCGATAATTATTTTCAGATAGCCGAAAAGAATCTTTTTTTTTTTTAGTTAAATTTGAGATCATTTCAGAAATGACTTAAAACCTGACAGTGAAAGGAAGCACTTGGCAGAAAAACCTTTTGGATAAGTAACTTTTATCTCAATATTCTCTTTCTCCTCTATTTTAATTAAATCCGTAAATTTTCCTTTCACATTCTTCCTCAATATTCAGCATTTTGATAACATCCATTTCAGGACGTTATTAAACGAGTACGTCGTTACAATGGAGTTCTTCGGAAGGGGGAACTGCAAGGTAGAATGATTATAACCATCTAATAATGATATAAATATCGCATAGGCAAAGAAGAAGGGAAAAACGCCGTCGAATTTATTGTACCTACATGCACAATATGCAAATAAATAAAATAAGGGGATATAATATGGTATGAAGAAGTATGGAAATACTTTGAAACAATCTCTCTTGAAGAATTCCCAGTCTACAGTTAATTATTCTCCTTATTGGGGTTCCAGAAAGGTGGCGGGCATTGCATAATTAACTAGAGAACGGTATTTAGTCCTAGGCTCACAATATTCGTTTTTAAGGTCAAAAAGTTGGTGCTTTCGCTAACAACAACACACGAGTATACCCGTTTGATGCGTTTCAATCCAGTAGGAAAAGAAAAGTGCGAAGAATCGTCACTATTTTCAGCTATGACACATTTTCTCAGACTAATGGATGCGTCTATAAAGCCTTTGAAAATTTAAGGCTTAAAAATATGGAATCTCACCTTATGAAGCTGCTTCGTCAATTTCAACCAGTGGGTAACTTCTACAATAGACATTTATTATAATTTTTCTTTCGGCCACTTGCTTTGTAGCCAAACCCATATTTTAAATCAAACTAGGTATAATAATTATTATACATTAGAACTCATCATTTTAAAATATTGCTAGGTGCCTACCGTAACCTTAAGCTACGATAAGAAGAGCGTAACTTTGTCACTGCGCATGCGCCAATATTGAAATATTGCGAAACCAATATCAGCCTCACACTGGACTTTTCGAGGTGTAAAAAGAAAGAACACTTTTTTTCACTGATAATATTTTTTTTTAATGAGTCGGTGAGTTTGTTTATTTTAAGTAAATTTTTGACGTTTTTTCAATTGGGCCTAAAATTTAGGTAGCTCTCTCAGACACAAAAATTCACATTATATATTATTTCATTTAGTCACTTTTTCCCATTTCCGTGCACAAAATCAAGCGTCCAAAATTATTTTGGTAAATATTAACAGAAAATGCCACGATAAAAATTACCAAGATCGACGATCCCTAATTGAAATTAGAATTACATGCTGCATAAATGTTAGTATTTTCGCGAGAAGTAATTTTTAATACAGAAATTAAAGTCAATCAGAACAATAATTTTAACGGCTAAACGAATTAAAATATTAATAAGATTTTAGGGTGACGAAATCTACTCAATGGAACATCATACAGAACATGCGTGTCTCTTTTCAGATTGATAAACCTTGAAAAAATCTGCGGCGTATTTTAGCTCAAAGGAGCTCGTTTGCTGCTTGTTCCAACCATCTCGTGGATTACGAAATGAACCCAGACTTACCTTCATTAGTCCCTCGTTTTCGATTCTTTCTCTTCTCAAAACCGTCACCTCTTTCACGAAAGATAAAAATGAAGAAACCAAGATAGGTCGAAAACGAAGAGTTGAAAGAAAAAATATTTTTTTATACTCGACATAAGACCGTATGAGATTCGCGGTGGAGAAATGCGGATCCGGAGGATTTTTATCCAAGCATGGACTGGAGTAAAATGAAAAAAAAAATCGCGTGAGAAGAAAGGGATCGTTGTCAATCGATGCTGGGAGCATGTAAGCATTCAATACCGCCACGGTAATGAGATGTCTTAGTGGTGGCGGTAGAGAACGAACAGGAAAGAGCGAGGGACCCATAATGCATCCTTGGGGTACCCCTTGAGTCCCAAAGCTTATACCTTCAGGAAATGATAGGGTTCAGACGAAGGATGTGAGCGGTGGCAAAAGCTGGGCGAGGGCAAAAAGAAATGAGACCTGCACTGCGATGTAGATGTAGAGTATAGCTTATGCAGGTAAAGCCTCTACAAGGTAATGAGCCTCCAGGAATGGTTCAGGATCTTGCATCATAGTAGACGATATTTATTCATCCACGTTTCGGTCAAATATATACGAACGGAAGTGCATAAAAAAGAATTATTAATGCAAAGGCGACAAGACATACAAGATGCGGTTGGAAATAAATTTATAATTCTAATCTGGTCATTGATATGAATGAAGTTCGAACCTAAAATAACTAATAATAATAATAATTAATTATTAATAACTGTCAGCAAATAATGTTATTGCGAAAGGACTATGATCATAAGATTTTCTGATAATTCTTCTCCACTACTGTTAGGTTCAAATATTATATGAAAGGAATTCGGTTCTTGAAGAACTATTAATTTAAAATAATAATAAACTTCTGCGATTAGAGAAGCGATATTTCTATAGTCTAATTTCTGCCAAAGATAACGAACACCGGGGTGAAATTAGCTGCACAAGTATTTGGACTATTTGATTTGCATACGGTCATATCCTGTTCTGTTCCAATGAAAATTATCAGTAGAATCTGAATATTTATGCACTTTTATTAGGAAAATATCTCTTATTTCACAATTCTACACTCGATAATTCCTGCTAACATTCATTTGTTCAGGTACGATGGAGTTCAACGCTTTGGCGTAAATTTTCAGGTGTAATACCTCCTGGAAGATTAATAAAAAATGATTTTTCAATGTCCAATTAGACTTTTAATTGAGAACAACGAGTTTCAACGCTTCTGCATCATCATCAGGTACACTGGTTTTTAAAGGTGGAATTTTTTCATTTAGTCTGCGAGACTGGGTATGAGGACTGGTGCGAAAATGGGAGCGAGGAGGATGGTTCTCGCAGACTATATAAAGAAAAATTCTACCTTAAAAACCCAGTGCACATGATGATGGCGCAGTAGCGTTGAAACTCGTTGTACTCAATTAAAAGTCTAAGTGGGCATTGCAAGATCTTTTCTTTATTAACTCTCGTAACATGTTCCATAACATCTCGTCTGACACCATTGAATCTAATCTTCCTATTAGTGCAAATAACATGTATAAATGGAAGCGGGTGGGGGTAAAGGTTGAATGATACACTTTGAGCAAAATAAAGGAATCCGTTCCACGGCTACCATAAGGAAAAAAAGAGATGGAAGGGAAATAAATTTCAGGAAAGAGCTTGGAAGTTTTGCAAAAAAACGAGTTATAGGCAAATAGCAGAGAAGCATAAACAAGACCTCGACATTTTCGAGCAGCTATAATGACATAAATTTGGCGTCAAAACATGGGACATTTCGAAGAACAAAGAATTCGTCCATTCGATTTGAGGAAGCACGATCACGAAATTTTCGAGGACTCTCCTCGTGAATTCCTAACATCAAGTGACTACGGATTCAGGATACACACATTGTACACACACAAGAAAAGCAAGGTGGGGAAAGTGACAGGTGAAGAACTAGAGATAATTGGGTACTGATGGCATTCGGTTTATGAAATGGAAACTCTTGAGTAAGCAAAGGGAAGCTTTGCGATTAGGAAAAAGTTGAGAGGCTAACAACACAAACTTTTCATACGCGAGAATTACATAATTTCGGACGTCAGAAGTTTAAAGGTACAAATAATTCAATGGGGTTATTCCCTGAGACCCTAAATCGCAGTTATAAGAAAGAATTTGGTAGATTTAAGAGAAAGGTAGGTTACGACGAGCGTGAATAAACACAAAAATGTTCCGTGTAACCACCCAACTTTTTACGAATGCATGAATAGAAAAAAGAACCAGCCCTAATTTAGTCCATGCAATCATAGGCGAATTACGGGGGGGACAGGGAGCTCGTGGCCCCCACCCCAGACGCTTAAAAAATAGACGAAATTTTTAACACAAACATCAATAAATTTTATATTTTAATATAAAAATATACAGGCAAATTACTTTTATATTACAATTAAGAGTATATTTCGTACAGTAATTGTTGCATGTAGTTTTTAATCCTAAATATGTGAAGACTCCTAGAAAAAAATCCTGGTCCCGCCCTTGCATGCAGTCGGATATGTTCCGTTCCGGTCCACCAAAATCGTTCATGTTTTACTTTTACGAGATAATATATCGTGCAAACAGGCTTTTAAAATAAAAAGACCATGAAGGATGTCGGACACTTCTCATGACCTGGTCATTAGGTTTTCAGTACAATTAACTTGCACGATGCACACCGCTGAATATATCGCCCATGAAAATGGTCTTTACAAATGTGGAAGCCCAATGTATGTCTGATTGTCTGATGAATATAGTAGTGGAAATACAGGTGGATAGGAATAAATGCAAAGGAGACCTGATATAAAATATTTGCATGGCTTAGGATGCAAAGGAGCTAACGACGCATTCCTACTGTTGCATAGAAAGATTATCTGATAGCATAATAGTAGAGTAATTCGGATCGAGCTGGCGCAATTTCTCGGAAAAGTTATTACCAATTGAAATATAACACAATGGAAATCGAAAGAACGCAGTGACCATACAACCGTCGACATCGATCCAAGTCACGCATCGGTCTCCATCCACTTGGCAGCTCGTATTCACCCAAATCCCACTTGGCAACAAAAGCTGTTCTCTGGTAGAATTCCAACATATTTGTCTTACCTCTCCAAGTTACGAACCTCCTTCCGCGTGTTGGTATCCAACGCTTTCGTCTTCGACAAAAATGCATTTCGATTTCATCACATTGCAACGACAACATTTATAATCGAATCAATACGATAGTGATTACGCAAAGTAATATACCGAAAAAGTAACCAGCAAAGTCAACTCATTTCATTTGAGATCAAGACAACAAACGGATTGAAGGATTAAAATGATTGTATTCGATTAGTGGAAGCTGTATTCTCCATATTTAATTATCACATATTATTACAAGATACTACATTGATTTCAAATCATCATTCCATTACCTATCATTTAAAAGAGAAATTCAAATCCAAGTATATTACTCCTTGTTGTTTTTCGAAGTTCCCAGCCTTGCAGATGTCTCTTGGACGTTTCGTTTAGCAATGTTGCAGGCAGGTTAGTTGATCACGTTTTACAGATTAAAAGAGTCATGGCGTAGCTTATCTGATGCATAGCTTAATTATGGTTTTATCGTAGCATTATACAGGAGTAGTTAATCCACGAAAAAAAAATAGAAAATAGGAGTATAATATTCGGAAAATTAATCGAAGTGGAAAGGTAAATAAGGTGTGTACATTTTTTTAATAAAAATAATTCATTTACAAAATATGTATACAAGAAATAATGTTTTATACAACACTTTAAATTTTCAATTGAAATCGTAAACATTCTGCTTCCGCTAAGCCGACATTGGCTTATCAGCGGGTGCCAAATTAAACAATACAAGTTATATCTTGTTAAAAAATTAACAATTTCATTAACAGATGCAATTAAAGTATTGCGTTCCGCATCACGTCAAAAACGAAACAAATTAAACATTTTAAAAAACATTCTTTTTAACAAATAAGCAAACTATTATATAAAATACTTTTACACCTCTTTATAAACAACAAGTCAATAACCATGTCTTCAATTTCTTTTAACTTCACTCAACGCTTTTAAATATTTAGATTATTAAACATTTAGGTACAATTTTATTTACATAATAATAATAATTTTTAATAAAGGATAAATATAACAAGATTAAAGAAAGGCATAAATAAAGCAAGGGGATAATATGAGTATATAATATCAAGCAATACATTTTTTTTAATAAAGGATAAATATAGCAAAATTAAAAAAAGGATAAATATAACAAGATTAAAAAAGGGATAAATATAGGAATAAAATGAGAGTATATAAAGACAAAAATAATTTTTTTTTAATTACTCAATTTAAAAAAAATTATTTTTATCCCTATAAACGTTCATATTTACCCCTTCGTAATTTAATAGCATAATCTCCGATGGTGTTAAATTTAAAACGCCCGGAAGATTTTTATTATTTTCCAAATTCTTCCGGACAATTCCACATGCCCGACAAGTTTTAGCCCATATCGCGTTGGAAGATTTTCCACCCTCGATAAGGCATATCTTTTTTCGTACTCCATCTCTTCTTTTTTAACGAAAGAGTACGCATTCTGCGCCTCCAAGAATTTCTGACGAATCTGTAAAAAAAGACGATGAAACAAAAATATTAGTAAAATGTACACGCAGACAATGCACACCAATGGAAAAACCTCTCCCACTCTGTTAAATACCTTTGAGGAAGCAGAAGATGCTGGCGAGATAGCCGTAGGGTTAGTTATAGGTACTAACCTAAGGGGAAAAAATCAGATACTTGTTATTAACCGGGTCTAATACTTATAAATGTACATGATTATAACATATAGTAATTACCCAGTCGAGGTAGACAACCCAGCATCGGTGTTAACGATGGTGGTGTCTTGGGCTGTGGTGACATGCTCCAATCTAAGGGAAGAGAAAATAGATTAGATATAGCTATGAAACGCTTAAAGATTGTATGAAATCATAATTCACTCACATCAAATAACGTTGCGATAGTCAGAACTGCCAAAACCACCAACGCCTCGGCTACTATTGGTAGTAACGTCATTAGTCATCACCACAAATGAAACATCTGTGGCGATTTTTTCGAAGATGATTTGGCAAATTCGCATTCCTCTTCTTACCAAAAAATCTTCATCGCTATGATTATATAGGAGAATTTTTAATTCTCCTTTATAATCCGAATCTATTATACCTGCTCCCAGTTCTACACCATACCTTAGCGACAAGCTAGAGCGGGATGCGAGTCTCCCGTAAAATCCTTTAGGAATATCTAGAGAGATCCCGCTAGGTATTAAAACCCGCCCTCGCTTTGGAACTATATCCCACTGGACAGCACTTATATCGTATCCAGCAGGACAATCATAGCAAGGTATAGGAACAACTGCAAACGGATGTAATATTCTAATAGCAATGGACATTCTGAAAAAATTTAATAGGAAAAACATAGTAAATCCATCCTATGCAATCATAACTAAATAGATTACTTAATAACATATAATATCTACGTGTCATCACCATCGTATCCCCTTCCTTCATCTCTACGTGTCAATACCACCGTATTCCCCCCTTCACCTCTACGTATCCTTAGAAGAAGAAGATATAAAAATGAGCAAGCCGACCACATCTGCCTGCATTACCGAGGTCTCCGATACCTCTCCCGTTGTGGTAGAGGGTTCTTCCACTTCCTCCACGGGGTAAGTGTGTGTGTGTGAAGTGTGTAAAGTGTCTTCTGTATAGGCGAGGACAGAATAACTACTAAATTATTAAATGGGAGGGAAAGCTTCAAGGCTCATAGGCACGAGAAAATTATTCGTAAACGTGAATGATGTGTGTATTCCGACAAAAAGACGAGAACGGACGAGGAAAGAATACGTTCTCTGTTTGTTAAATTACTATCCTGAAACTTGTTAACAGATAAACTAGTGGAGTGGATCAGGTGGTTTACAGAACTTTAGCGTACAGATCTCGTTAAATAATTTGATAAAATTTTTTGAAATTCAATCCCATTTGAATCATGCCATCAGTGAAGTACAACGCCCGTTGGGTTTTAACTGTTATCGTCTTGACATCATTTGTTAAGAAATGTATAATGACATCGACGGGTTTCTGTTCTTTTTATTAACCTGCTACTTATCCCAAGCTGATCCATTTTCGTTTTCCAATGAAAGCATAATTCGTCTATAGGGTGGATATTCCTCCCGATAAAATGTAAACATTTAATTCCGATTGAGGAAGGATAATTAAACTAAAATATCGACATTCGAAGATCTCGAGTTAAAATATTTCAGACAAATTACTAGAAATTGTTTTGTAATAACATTGAAAGATGCGAGAACAATGTCAACTGCTATTAAGGGTAATACCGATTGGTTTAATTAGCTTTAAAGAGAATAGTACTCACCCTTTCTGCTTCACGTCCAGTTTGTTAACAGGATAGCTGAAAGTTGACTTCGCTTGCAGTTTGAAGATACTCGCTGGACTCGATCTTCCCGTGCAGATTGGAGACACTTGCTGGACTTGATATTCTCGTGAGTTTTGGAGACACATGTTGGATTTGGTCTTCTCGTGCAGTTTGGTGACTGGTCTGATGGAAGTGAATATTTTCTGAGGTTGAGCGACGTGAATTTATACTGCATTTGGGGTGCGAGAGAAGGGGGGCTATGGGCGGGTTCAATTCGAGAAATGCACAGTGTCGTTGGAATGTGATGAAATCGAAACACATTTTTGTCGAAGACGAAAGCGTTGGATACCAACACGCGGAAGAAGGTTCGTAACTTGGAGAGGTAAGACAAATATGTTGGAATTCTACCAGAGAACAGCTTTTGTTGCCAAGTGGGATTTGGGTGGATACGAGCTGCCAAGTGGGTGGAGACCGATGCGTGACTTGGATCGATGTCGACGGTTGCATGGTCACTGCGTTCTTTCGATTTCCATTGTGTTATATTTCAATTGGTAATAACTTTTCCGAGAAATTGCGCCAGCTCGATCCGAATTACTCTACTCATAATTGGAATAAATGACCCAAAATACTTGTGACCAATGAGGCAGCCCGAGAAATAGCTAATAAGGGGTCACGCACAGGAGTTCGTGACTCCATCAACTCAGCAGCGAAAGGGTAACAGCCTCGAGACGGTGCAAAAAATATAAAAATACAAGTTCCTATATTTTTAAAATAATAAAAAAAATGATCGAACGAGCCAATTCAAAATGTTTAGATCTGTCTATACGTTTTGTGGCGAGACGCTCTCGAGAATTTCGAGACCCCGCCATGGCGAGAGTGCCGAATGAAAAAGGTCCCAGGTGCCCCGCACGCGGAAGCGAATGGGAGGGACGGAAGGGAGCTTGAAAGGTGCAAAGCTAGAAGAAGAGAGGGAAAAGGTTGGGCAGATGTGAAAAAAATATAAATAAACACGAACGGAGGAGAAAGGGAGGGAGGGGAAAAAACGAAAGTGAGAGGTCTGGGGGCATCTGTGCGTCAGCCTTGCCCCCTTCCCCTCCGCAGAGGAGCAAAGGGGGGGAAGGGTTGCACGATATCCCCACATCCCTCCAACTCCAGCCTCCTCATTCGCAGAGGTCTCTTTTAACTTCGATCGCTTCGGAGGGGCGAGAGAGGGTGAGGAAGAGAAAGAGGGAGAGAGAGGGTGCAGGGAGAATGAGGGATGTACACTAGAGACTGAGGGTGAAGCGAGGGGAAGAAAGAAGAGTGCAAAGGAAAGGATAAAGGAGGGAAAATGAAGGAGGAATGAGGGTGGAGAGAAAGAGAGTGGAGGAGAGAGAACAGGAGACAAGGAAGTGAGGGAGGTAGGGTCGCGACGAATGCGTGGAAGAATGAAGAAAAATGCTCGCATGAAAATTTCAGAAGCAATATAGATATCAGGACATGGGCGTACCCAGCGAGGGGCAGGAGGGGGCAGCTGCCCACCACCCCTCTAGGAGCAAAAATTGCAAATGTTTTCAAGGAAAATAATATTTTTTCATGCAAATAATTTTAAAAACTATTAAAGAGCTGTTACAGTTTCCTTAAAATGTTGATTTCATTCACCTTTTCCATGCTTGAATCTTACCTACAACTTGAAAACCCATGGTTTCCCCCCCCCCCCTCTAGTTTTGATGCTGGGTACACCCTTGTATCAGGAGACGAGAAGGAGAGAGCATAAAACAAGTAGGAGATATATGGGGATCGGGTTGGTGTGGTGGCTAGGGTGTTGGCTTCCCACTCTGTGGGCTCGGGGTCAAACCCTGGCGGTGGCAGAGAATTTACAGAGACTGCCCGATCCCTGATTAAATGTTGCGTGGAGGACATTTCAAGGACAACACTCCGTCCGTCGCCCGACGCGTCGGATGGGACGTTAAGCCGTGGTCCCCTTGCCGCCTCTCGTCAAGGCTAATGCCGACGCCGGGTTTCTCTCCACCCTTCCTCACCTACCATTCCCTAATTGCACAAATTACCTCAACTGTCGGTCGCCTCCTCCAAGTATCATACCAGAATGATATATTGGTTGTTATTACTTCGCCAATAAATATGAAGGGAAGGCTGAGCTAGTGAAATGAGGCTCAGGATTACTTACGGAATACATTATAATACTACACTTAGAATCTACTACGAGTCAGGGTATAATGGCCCGCTTCTCCTTAGATTACTAAATTAAAAATCTTAAGGAATGTAAGATAGCCATCAACTTACCAAGGATTTTTTTAATTTCAAAAACTGTCTGCCTTACGGAGTCTTTGACCGGGTGTAAGACCAGAGGATATTTAGTAAATAGGAAGTAATCTGAAATAATAATCGACAGAAACGGTTTAGAAGGGTAGTAAAGATAATGAAGAGAGTAAATATATCGAGGATAGAAGAAAACGAGAAGGAAAGAAAAACAGAAACAAGTAGAGATACTCGCAGGCCCGCGCTGGACAACTTCTTAGGGCGGTGGACGGCCATGGCCAGAAGGCGCCACCAATGAGGCTGGGGGAGGACTACCGGGGGGGCATAAAATAAATAAATTTTGAAATATTAATCCTTACACTCTTGAGATTTAATTAAATCTTACCTGATTGAATTATATTAATTTTAATTATTAGTTTCTTTATCCAAAACGGTGTATATTATACTGTTAAATGAGACGACATTGAAATCAAGTTAACTCATCAATGTTAGTATTCTGAGCGTAAAATTTTTCAGTTTCGGAACATTATGGCGCCAAAGATTTCCAGACTGGAGGGCGCTCCAGGATACGTCCTGGTGTCCCGGCGGCCCAGCACGGGCCTGGATACTAGCAGATATTGCTAAAATAATATAAATAAAGATGAAGCGAAGGCTGCAAAGATGAGTGATTTAAAAGTAATGGGAGTGCAAGGAAGTTGATCGAATAAGGGAATATGAGACTGTAATCAGGTGAAATTCCCAAAGAAGAAACGATGAATGAACGAGAAAAATAGATCGATGAATATAAGCAAATTCGTAAGACACCAAAGAGCAGCACTAAGAAGATGAAGGATATGGATCTGCTAGAGATTGAAACAAAGAGTGATATTGGTAATGGTAGATGAAAGGCAAAGCGGTGGTTGCATTATGCAAGCAATGAGTAAGAAAGAGAAAAGAATGCCGGGTAAGGAGTACGAACTGTGCGAGACAAGGAAATGAGGGAGGTAGAGTCGTGACGAATGCGTGGAGGACTGAAGAAAAATTTTCGCATGGAAATTTGAGACATGAAATATATATCAGGAAACTAGCTGATCACAATCCTCATGACTCCGTCTCATCAGACAAGATCAGGTTTAAGATCAGACCGGAATAAATTTCAGATGAGACCCCAATGGGTATTTTAATCAACTCATCTCCAAATCAAAATTTCAGTTCAGGCCTGATCTAATTCGATTAAACTTCATTTCATTTCTGATGAGATATGATCTCATTGGATAAGACTTTGTTTAATTTCATGATACTTGATTTCATTCCTGGTCGAATTCAATCTAGTATGATCAGAAGTTTCCAAGCAAAATTCGACAGATGAAATGAACGTGGGGTCAAGAGGCTGTCATGGGCATTAAAATGATAGTGGTGATAGTAGTGGGGAGAAAAAGTGCGATACAGATGGGGCAGGAGTGTGGAAAGAAATTGTGAAAGTTGAAATTCTGCCGAGATTTATGGGAAGAGAATGAAATATAGAGAAGGAAAAAATATGGTAAGGGAGGAAAAAAGTAATGTGGCATGCGAATGCAAGGATTCAATGTGATGAGGGAAGGAGAATAAAGGGGTATAAGGAAGGACAGGAGACAAGGAAGTGAGAAAGGTATTCTCGTGACGAATGCGTGGAGAGAGAGAAAGAAATACCAGCAAGAAAATATTAGAGCAGACCTGATCTAAAAATTAGAAACAGATCTAAATAGGATATGGTTCCTTGGATGAATATTTATTGAATATACCAATTCTTTCAGCAAAAAATTGGCATAAGTACCAAATTGATATTCATCCAAGAAACTTATAATGGAATACCACGTAATGAAACTTGAGTTATTGAATTTTAAATAGGATAACTAATCCAAGTTCTGATCGGGTTTTCTGACCATACTACACTAGGTTCTAGATCAAACCTGAGTATTTTTCTGATCAGACTCTAATCGGTATTTAATTAAGCTCATTTTCTGATTTAAAAAAATATGTTATACTTGATCTAATTCGATCAGACTTCATATACGATTAGACCGCACTTGATTTCATGCCTGCTGAGAACTACAGTGTAAATCGGAGATTTCCATGCGGGAATCTACAGGTAAAATTAACGTGGAGGGGAAAAGACTGGTAGGGGTGTTAACATGATAATTGTGAGGAGAGTATAGAGCTAACATGGCAGAAGATTAGGCAAGAAATAGATGTCCCAGACAAGTGAGAAACTTGGAACTTGGAGCAGACGGGATCGGCTTATATTCCCGCATCTCAACATTGATCGTTACGCGGGTCCGTAAGTGCATCGACCGAAACGTCGTGTGAATGCATACCCCAGCAAAAAGGTTTGCACCGAGAATGATAATAGTTAAGTGTAGTAATCCTTTGAGTAGTGTTTTCCTTCGAGCGAGTCGGGAGGTGTGCCTACCCGGCAGGATGTCTAATGGCAGAAATTATAGGACATGACGTAACAAACGGTAATGAGAAAACGAAGCGTCGGACGCAGCCAAAAGGAGCACTACTGGGTTCATGAATATGAGATGCACCCATGTATAAACTTAGGCCGCAATCCGTGTTACAGTATGGAAGTGTATAGCTTACAGACAAATAGACATCCTCTTTTATACATATAGAATAATGAAAGACGGAAGAGGAAAAATGAGATGGTGAGAAGAGAATGGTTAATAAGGCATGCGTGGAATATGAATGATATATATGATATGAAATTTCTCTGGGGCTATACCCCTCAAAAACCAGAACAAGAAAAAATTTTTACATTTTTTGAGAAACATAAAATGGAGAAATCAGCAATTTCGACTTAACACAATGAAATAAATTTTAAAAATAAATTAATAAAATGTTGATTATTAATGCAATATAAGATAATGCCTCAGCACAATGCTTTATAAATTAACAAAATAATGCAATGCGATAAAAATTAATACAATACAATTAAATATAAATTAATGCAATATTAAAAATATTTAGGACAGTTATTTAAAGTTTAAAGTACTTTTATGATTAAAAATTAAAACAAAAGAAAGTGTTTCGGAAATTATATAACAAAAATTCATCTAACATAGTTCTTAAAGTTAACAATAGAAAATCGTACTAAAATACTATCAATAAAAAAGCAGATACAACTACTACATAGGGTGCAGAGGCAGAAGGAAGAAGAAGGAGGAAGAGGGATGAGGATGGAGAGAGTGAGAGAAGGAGAATGTAAGAGAGACGGAGAGAGAACAGGAGAGAAGGAAGTGAGGGAGGTGCTGCCGTGACGGAGGAGCGGAGGAGGACGAAAGAAAAACCCGCATTGAAGTTTGAGATTGGGTATGACCATGAAATGAGATGATTTCAATCCTGACCACGCAGTCCGCTCAGACGCGATCCGTTTCCCTTCAGAGTATAACTGAGAGGATGAACAAAAAAAGGAGCAATAAAAATTGGATAGATAGGGTGAAAGAAAGAAAGGTAGGCAGGAAGATAAAAGTTGAGGCAGGAAGACAAAAGGAGTAATGGAAGGGAATGAAAGTACTGGTCATAAAGATATCTTTCAAATAGATATGAGATGTACATTAGAGAAATAGGACGTACGCGTAAGAACAATGGATACAGAAAAAAATAATGACAACGAGATGAAAAATGAATTGAGATAGGCGAGAGAAGATGAAGGGGAAGTATATGCATGTAAATATAATGAAATCAATAAGGATCAATAAAAAGAGAAGGAACCGTTCAGGGTTTCTGACGAAATACGTTAAAATACTCTACTTATGGTCTACTCCGGGTCACAGTCGTCACAATGTCTCACGTCTCCCTAGATTATTAATATAAATTTCTCAAGGGTCAGGTAAGATAGCCTTCAACTTACTCTGCCTTGCCTACCTGTCTCGCTTTGTAAAAGATTGTTCAACGAGCCGTCGGCATTGCAAAGTCTTTGATCGGGTTTTATACCAGAGGAATGTTTAATAAATGCAAAGAAACCTGAGATAAATCATCGATATAAAAGTTGTGTAAGAGTAGGAAAGGTAAGGAAGATAAGTGAAAAAGAGAAGGAGAAAACAAGAAAATATAGTAAAAGGTATTACTGCACGAATAAATATGAAGAGAAGGCTACTAAGCTGACCTAGGTAAATGAAATAGGAGTGTTAGGAAGTTGATGGGAAAAAATATAGTAGATTAGGGTCAGACCACACTATGAAAGACGAAACAATAAATGGCTATGAGAAAAATTGATCGATGAAGAGGCGTGTATTCGTAAGGTACTCAAGAGCATGACGCAAGAACTAAGGACATGAAGGATATGAATCTGTAAGAGATTGAAGAAATGAGTGAGATGGGTAATGGTAGATGAAAGGCGAAGTCAAAGAGATGGTTGGGTAATGAGTGCAATGAGAAAGAGAGGGAAAAGGATGCCGTGTAAGGAAGATGAACCGTAGGAGATGAAGACGATGAAAGATGAAGATGATGAAAGGTAAGGAAGAAAAGGCGTCAAAGGAAAGAAAAAAGCAAGGAGGGTGGAAGGGGAAGGGAAAAGAAAAGAGAAAAGCATGGAGCGAATTCATAACAGAGGAGAAAAAGAAAAGAAAAAGAAATTTGCGGAGTGTGCGGAGAAAATGAATGTAAGGGAATAAGAAAGTTCAGTTGAAAGGGTGGACTAGTAGTGAAGATATAATGCTTGGCCTAGCAAGAAAATAAAATAGTGTGACGAAGATAGAGAATTTGACGGAAGATAGCCATAATCAATGAAAAGATAAAATGAAAAGCGAAAATGAAAAGGTCATGTACAACAGAGCAAGAGAACACGGAAAGACATGAGAGGGAGATTTACAGTGAAATAGCTGATGTTCTAACAGAAAGGAGTCAAATAAATAGATGGTTATAGCAGGGAAATATTATACATGAAAAAAAGGTTGAATCTAATTACAAACGGATTTAAGGGAGGATATTCCTTTGGCGAGTTGAGAGGAAAGATCTTAGGATCAACGGCACCCCAAATTTCCAAAATTTGTTTTCGACCGCAGCGCAGTCTAAAAAAATTGAAGTTCGATCGGGAAAATATCGATTTTTTATGAAAAACACTACTACTATTTTGCTTGTTTATTCACTATTGAATATAATTTTATTGGATATTATAGTTTTTGTAAGTAAGCTTTCGGCGACGAAAAGGTGTCGTGAAAAGTTTTATAATTGCTCGGCTGAGTCCGCCCTTATGAAAATGGATGAGGAACCAATTTTTACGCATCTCAGATAACTTAGACTACCAATGGAGTCCGAATAAACTTATTTGCTTCCAGCTCTCATCATCTCTCTCTTTCGTCCGTTTTTATCCCTCTTTCTTTCCTTCCATGACTACACAACCAGTCTTTCTGCCGAGCACATTCCATGTTTACCTACTTCTACTCTGTTCGCATAGGTCTTGACAATATCCTTGTTATTGCGTTCCACTCATCAGCCCTGTATCGAATATTATTTTCTCCTAAATTTCCGTCATCCTTATCTCATTGTGGTCTATTTCCTTTATTCCAGTCGTATGTGCCTTAACAGTCCTTCCTTGTGAACCTCTTTCTAGCAAACACTCCTTGTTATTACATTCCAATCACCTGTCTTGTATCGTGTATTTTTTTCTTCTGAATGTCCATCATCCTTATCTTATTGTGGCCCATTTCCTTCATTCCTTTTGTGTGTACCTGTACAGTGCTTACTTATTCACCTCTTTCTAACAAACACATATCTCCAGTCGTTACACAGCTAAAGCTCAACAAAGATTGAAATAATAAGCCCGTTCACGCCTACCATTGAACTACCAGCGGTACCATATGGTACCAGCTGGTAGTTCAATACTCTACGCACACTTTCTTGTTATTTATCGCAATGTATTTGGGTTTTCGAGAGGGTTTTTCTTTTAAAATGAGATATATATTTTTAATGGCATTTTTCCCAAAGTTTGCTTTTTTTTAACTAGATTTGATGTTTTAGCGTAATTTTGTATGTAAAATTTTTTTTTGCTGTAATAGCAAATATTTAACGTTTGAGGCTTTAGGATGTGAATTTCAAAATTTATATTAAGTTTCGATTTATTGACCCCCTCAAACGCAAAGTGGTAGGTACCAGGCCAGGCTGTATCTCCAAAATTATTAGTGCTAAAAGTGTAAATGTTGCACCTAATTACTCAGAAATAATTTGATTTTATAATATAGGGTTATCACAAAATTCGGTGAAAAATTATAATTCAGACGATACCGGGCTAAACTGATAATGATTGGCTACGTCAAGACGGAAAAAAGTTAGAAGAGATAGCGATAGAGACGAAGAGAAACAAAAGTAGAAAAGGTAGTTTAGCCTCGACGCATAGAGAGCAAACTGAGAAAAAGAAAGGAAACCTATGAGAGAAAAAAATCAGTATTTCTGGGAATGAGAAACCAAGGGAGAGGACAGAAGGTGATTGTAAAAGGAGTGGAGGAGAAGGTACTGCCGTGGTGGAAATGAAGACGGAGGGAGATATTTTTCCGCTATTTTTTTGCACATTTATCTCGCACTTTTTTTACCTTTTCTTTCTCCCGAGGGTCATTACACGGGATGCACGGTTGGGGAAGGGGGGGGGGCGAAATAAGGCACACATTCCCATCCCCCGATATTCGACACACGTCGCCCCCCCCCCCCCCCTGCGCGCGCGTCGTCTACCTCACCTTAACATTCGCGCGAGTGGCAAGAGGTGTCTTCACGACCCACGCGACACGTAGCGCGTCACAAGAAAGGCGCACGGGGTCACGATCCGAACCTTGTGGCAACCGTTCGCTCCGTACGTGGCGAAATAAACGTAAAGAAAAACACTCTCTCAGCCTGGGGCTCCGTGCGGGATTTTTATCTCCCGTCCGCGACCTGTGCTTCGAGATTTTCTCGCGTCGCCATCAAGAATCTAGGACCGTAAATATTTTCGCCCTTACCCCATACCACCATAAACCGTGTGATATCAACTTTAACCACGTTCGCGACATTTTTCCTCCGCACCTGATACCGACATAATTCATGAGTGAATCCAACGCTGGAATTAGGTGACCTGTAGCTATCTAAGAAGCATTTAGAACGTTTCGCCAACTGTTCCGGACACACCTCCATGTACTAGTGACTCTTTACGGCTGCCCACGTGGGAACATTAGCCTCAGTTCGAATTGCGTGTGCTCCTTCGTAAGTGCTTCGCAGATATTGTGGATTTCAGCTGTGAATCACCTATCCTGCATAATTCTTCCTTATGGATTTTAGGATATATATCTCCATTCTCGCATCTACCCTCATTAATGGCCATTTCCACCGTCTTCGGAGTCCAGAGAAGGATTTGGAATTCCAGAATAACGTCTAGAATTTGACCTGCTCAATCTCGATTACTCTTTGACGCTGATTGCGAGAACACAAACTTTAACTGTGTTTTCCTGTGAAACGGGATACCTCCTAAAATGGCTTGTCAAACCATTATGGTGATGGTGTTCCCACACTGTATTTGATTCCGTCAGCCTGCCCAGAGTGAGCTTAGTGGACTAAGAAGTACCCTGGTGGATCTGCCATTACAAGTGTAGTCGAGATCTGTCAATAATACCATCTCCGTCATCTTAATCCGTGTTGTACTCCTCGACGAATATCCTAATGGCACTCAACCGTGAAGAAGGAGATCACAAGGCAGAGACACAGGAAGAGAATATGTCCATAATAACAGCGACTTACGAAAACAGCCTGGAAGACCGCGGTATCCTGGCTACAAGCAATATCGCTATACTCCTCCAATACTGAGACCTAATGAAGTCCTATAATGCTGAGTACAATATCCTAAAAATATTCACCAATCTACCACGACGCTAGAAAACGGTAGGTAGTCATTTTCTTTTCGTGTTGTACACGATCTTCGCAATCCGCGACAAGAACTGGGAATCGAGTCAGAGGTATTTCCATCCACCCCACACCGTTGAAGGCAGTCAGGACAATCAACTAAGTGTCTTTCCAACCACCCCGGCTTCGCGTCCGCCGCGTCACGCTAATTCCCCTCAGAGCTCCCAGACAGACTTTTTTCCACCCTCCCCTCCCAAACCCCACTCATCCCACCCGCAAACCTTCTCCAAAGCATTTCATTCCCCCGAACCTTCCCCCCTTCAAAAAAAATCCTTTTTTCCCCACCACCCACACAGCAGTCCTTGCATCCCCCACCCCCTCCCGCGTTGAACGAGCGAATTTTCTTCGACTGCACGCCATCTTCCTCCCGCATCGGATAGGGGGCGCGGGCGTCACTTCCCCCTTAAACTCCCTCCCTCCCTTCCGCAGCTCGCGCCGTGCATCGCAGACGCGTGCTATACCCTGCACGCGCGGAATGGGGAGGTTCACCGTGAGGAGGAGGAGCTGTTGGGGAGAGGGGAGGGAGCTGAGAGGGTGTAGGGGAGGTGCGAGTCTAGCCCTCCTCTCTCCGGCCGAGGAGACGCCGAGCCCCTCGTGAGAGCCGTCGCGGCGGGCGGCAGCCGGCGTGCCGGCCGGCTTAGCGCGGACCCAGCACGTCGCGCGCACTGCCCCAGACTATTCGGTGCGTGTGTGCGTGTTCAATTTTTTTATTTTCACGGAACGAATCACCTGCCTACTGCCACTACTATTACACTGCTGCAGCCGGACTCTGTCGCGCTCCTCCGTCGCTACTGTCGTCGTAGTCATCTGTTCGTGGTAGGGGAGGAAGAAAAGGAGGTGGTGGTGGTGGTGGAGGGAAGGTGGATATTCGTGCGGCAAACTGTCGGGTTCAACGCGCTCCCGAGGCGGTGAGTCTCTTTAAATGTATCGGAAACGATTTTTGTGACAAATTCACGGGATCTAGCTCCCCGTCTCTGCGGGAGATGGACGTGCACGAGATAGAAACAAAAGCCTTCGATCACGGATTTCTCCCCTGGCGGAGATCCCGGGAACTTTTCACGAAAAACAATTGAAGAGCTATGTGGAATATGGGATAGGGTATATTTATCATCACTTGTTAGCAATTCTAAGATTTTGTGACCCCAGACCTAAGAAGTGGTTTGACTCAGCCCTCCACTCAATCCTCCTCTCATCTAATCTTTTCACACCTACGGATTTCTTCTCTTTCACATCGTTCTTAACCTGTTCCGTGTATTCCATTCGAGGTCTACACGTATAACATTTCGTATTCTATTGAGTGATAAATTATTTTCTCTGATTTTATCCTCTGAAAAAAACATCCTCGCCAATATAATGTTGAGATAAGTCCGAAAGAAAATTAGCTAACTCTTAACAAATTTGCTGCAAATTATCATTTATTTTCTGATGCAACAAAACACTCATATTTTCATATTTAGATGAAACGAAGCACAAATAAAGGAAACACCCTTATATCCACTGATTCCCCTGCCCAGCAGTCATCTTTTTCCGTCTCGTTACTGTATCTACTCGATGATCTTAATTTTCTCGCCTCTCTTCGACTATTCCTTCAATATGTTTCACCTTCCCTCGCAACGCACTTGTGAGGTTAACATGTGGAATGAACAAATTTTTTTCAGGGAATGAGATATTGTGTTTTCCTAGTGAAGAAGAGACGGAGATTGGTGGAAGGGGTGAGGCTAAGGGGTGAGGATATATTTTTGAGGGAGAGGTGAATGGGGAGGGTTTGATTCGAATGGAGGCATTGGCTAAGGGAACGGTCCTCTCTCTCCCTCTCCCCCGAGTAAAGTGAGGGGGTGACAACCCCGGAAGGAGGAAGGGGTTAGTGAGTATATTTTCCGATTTTATATTTCGCAGCTAAGGTTTCTATCGGGCGGACGAATTCTTTTGTTTCCTCGCCCTCACAAGGACATCTGAACGGCGTAGTCACGATAACGGGCGTCATTATTGGAGAGAGGGGGGGTGCAAATATGCACAAACAGGTTATTTTTAAGTACGGAAGTGAATTTTTTTGTTTAGTACTATGTTCTCGCCAACGTTTCAACAATCATATTGTCACCCTCAGGGCTTGGAAATTCGTATAAATACTTAGCAATATTCATTCTTATGTAGTTTTTGCGTCATTACATTGTTGCTTTCAGCCTCCGAGTTTTCAAAGTTCCATCAAGTATCAAGTCCTGAGGATTACGATTCAATTGCGGAAACGTAGACAAACAACTAATCCTATTTTATCCTACCTTACTCACCAAACCTTAAGATAAATTGTAAACCGTTCTATGGTCATGAACCAAATTTATTAAGGGAATGAGTTTAACGATACGTGGGAAAGTAAAACTCAGGTCCTCCAAACAATATAGTTCGACTGCAACTTATTTCTATAAACGTATTTAACCATTATTTATATTTATTGAAATCGGTAGCAATAAATCTATAATGTATTGAACAAGAGAGTTTTTACTATGCTAAGCATTACGAAGGAGTTCCATACATAATGTCATCCTCTATCACATAATTAGTAGTATTCTAGTTATGAAAATATTATCGTACATCGAATGAGTCTCATGCATACTACCTCTATTTTAAGTCTTTGTTTAAGTAATAACTTCTAATATGATCCGCACATACAGCTTTTACATTACCATACCAGAACATTGACCCAAAGAACCCAATTTCAGACACTCCATAAAATACATTAATTCCATAATAATACAACTAACAAATGAACATTGACCAAAATAACCCTATTTCAAACTCTCCCCTAACCACTAGGTATTTAACCAATAAATGATAAACATTTATGACTAAAATATTTCGCATTTGCGGGGAAGATCTTAAAAATAACTTAAGGTAGGTCGTTCCACTCCTTTATTCCTCTGTGTAGGAAGGGTTTTTCAAAAAGTCTGTTTTCTGTTTTTTAACTTAATTCTAAATTTATGATCTTTCCTTCCTATGTAGCAGGGTGAGTCCAGCTTAGACCTATTTCTTTCCAACCCCGCTCTTTTGTAAAGGCTTTGTATTAACGTGTGGAAATTACTATTAGTGTTTATATAGGGAACAAAAATAGGTGTTTATATTTTATCATGAAGTTATATTAGGCCTGCCATTGGTCAATACACTCGACGCAACGATTAATTTACCCCTAATTTTTTTCTGTTAAACGTTCTTAAGGCCGTTTTATCCGGGGCGCGTACCTAATTGCTCAGCCTATAACTGCATTTCTTTCTCAATATAGCGAGGAAATGCGCGAATGCTCAAACGAAATTAGAACAAGGGCTATTTTTTCATCACGTCTCGCATGCTTTCCCGCAATTCTCCACTTTGCACGACGCGATTTTGACTGCGCCTTCGTACACTGAAAATAAATTTTAGTAAGAATATCAAATTCTGATGAAATGTATCGAACTTTTCCGTTCATATGGAACATGACAAAACGTGATCTTCGCAATACAAATACTTTAATATGAAATACCTAAAATTGCACTTATCCTAGTATTCTAAATTTCAATGTCTTTGATGTACCAGCTCATGGATAATATTGCACATTAAAACAGAAATACACTGATAAATGAACGTAAACAAAACTAAAATGTTCTCGCCATTACAAATAATGAAAATAAAATTATTTATACCAACCTGTCATTTTAGTAGTAAGGTCTGTTTACGAGCATTTCAACTGCAATTGCGTATTGGTATAAACAAAAAGGAACGACAGTCTGTTCGATAGATTACGTAAAACAATTAGTAAATTCTATCAAACCAAGCAATAGAGTTTGACATTTGTTATATTAATCAGGTAATTTTTACCAAAAAAGCAAACACTTTTGTATAATTAATCATAATTTCGATTGAAAGTTACCAAACTCTGAGGCGTACCGAATTTATGCAGTTATTATTACCAAACTCTTTCGTACAATCGATCAAATGATGGAATGCCGAAATGTTCGATAAAATAAACCACGAACGTTTGATACAATTAATCAAATGCTTCATTACCTGCATCAAAGTTTAAGTATATTTAACAAAACTACTCCCTAGCATTCCACTTTCATAGTTTTTATAAAAATCTTTTTTCTTCCCTAGTATCCACGTCAGATTCTGCTAGTATGTGCTCCGTGTAAAACGGCCTTTAATGTGTGAAGGGGGGATATTTTGGACCGTTGTGGTTAGATGTAAAAGGGACAAATGGTGTCCTTGTCTGGAGCATTAGAGGGGATACAAGAGAGTTTTGCTTGTTTTTCTTTTTTACGGGAGAAGGGAAACTCCGTGAGGATCTTGAGACCTCGGTAAAGGATCGCTGCAAAGTTCAGTTCGCCTCGTATGTCTGGACCAATGTAGAGAAAGAAGAGAGGGGTCGGGAAAATAAGGAATAGTGCGAGAGAGACAAGGATAAAAGGTAACCAGAACGTAATTAAGTTTCTCTCTCAAACTTTTCCCCGGGCCGCGGTCAGGGATGGGGTTGATGTTTCGCACGAACTCGGAGAGTTGTGGGATGCTGTACACGGAGACAAGTGGGGAAAATCTGTAGAGCTGTGCGTTCAGGTTCTCCAAAGGAGCCATTATCCCACGAAAGCGTTCTTTGCGAGGAAGAAAAATATGAAAAATCTGAAGAACAACTGAGACCATAACTTAGTTAGCCTATAATACCACGACACAATAAGCTAATTTTTATTATTGACACACCTTCTTATCTTCTGCAATGATCTTGGTAGGGAAAATAAATATTTTTGTATGAAGCATTAATTATTACTCATTGCCAATGAACTCAGAATTCGCTCATGACAACTTTGAAAACGTACTAAAAATTAAGTGAAAGAAAATTAGGTATACTGAAATGGGCGTTATTTGCTTTTTTGTAATTTTTCATGTAATAATATTTCGAACTGACTCCATCAGCTATTGATAAGCCATCAGTGGCACATATTCACTTATGTAAACACAATTGCAACATGGAAAATTAGCGCAGTGCGTTAATACCTCTCCCCGGTATTTCGCATATTTATTTAGACGTGAAATTCCATTAATAACTTCAGAGTCATTTTATCGGTCGGTTTCACAGGATGATCAAACTAAAAACAACAGGAAGACGATGGATGTGTACAGGAAAAGGTGAAAAGTTTAAAATGTAAAATATTTCAACGAATTTTGTAATGAACATCAATGACGAAGGTTTTAAAAAAAAAGATAGTCTGTTGAAACTGAATTTTCTGTGACAACATTAAGAAACGCACTAAAAAGTGTAAAAATGAGGCTTACTGAAATCGACGAAAATTGTTTTTTTTTAACTATCACGCCAAATTTTGAAAAAAATCCATCAGCTTTCGATAAACCATGGAGCGGCACATATCCCCTCATGTAAAGGCAATTGCAAGACGGAAAAGAATGTAATAAAATTTAAAGCTAAGGGTAAGAGTCATAACGCCATTAAGGGTAGAATATAATAAAGGAAGAAAAGGGAGAGGAATTATTCACAGTACTTTATAATAACCTATCGATAAGCATAACTTCCACCCCCAATGTTCCCAAGAGAGAAAGCTAGATAATTTTTTATTGAGGTTTATAATGTTTTCGAAATAACATTGAAAGATGGTGATAGTGCATGAAATCGTACAGGGTGCACACAAACCTTGAATACTCTTGGAATTCGGGGAGAGTCCTAGAAAATCTGGTTTTTTGATGCATCATAACTTCCACCCCCTCCACCGCAACTGGTCAATTTTCCTCTCCTGCTTTCTTATAGCCTGTATGTATTTACGCCCCAAATTTGATTGCTACAAACCCTAAAGATATCTTGCACAGCGTTGAAAAAATTAATATTCCCACATCAGATAGAAGTGAATATTAGGTCATTCAAAAACGTATTAATTAATTCTGACTTGCTATTTTAGGGGGTTCGAAGTACAACACTTAAAAAAGTAATATTTTTTGCATGCATTGTTAAACGAAGTATCATAATCATAGTAAAAAATATAGCGCGATACTTGGATCAGACATAATCATATTAATGGGGAAGTTGCATGAAATTTTTTTCATCGAAATAATATATGATTCTTATAGCAATTTTCACCAGGAATCCATTTTCACCAATCAAACCTCTCGTAAACCATTGATTTTATCATGAAATTCATTTAAAACAGTGAAATGCGTCTGCAAACGCGAAGTTAGCTCTGATTGTTGGTGACGTCATTTCTCCCTACGGCGTTTTCGTTTTGCATGTACGGCCGCAGAAGCTACAATGAAGCAGTCGTTGAGTAAGTTAATATTTCGGTATTATTTTAATCCGTGTTTTCTCTCAGACATTTTATGACGTTATTTAGTCACGTCAAGTATATTTTATCCATTTTCTGTATTCGTAGAACAAGAATATATCGAATATATGCGAAATGGAAGACGATTTCGTGAAAAGGCTGTTGCGATAATCTCCCAGAGGTGATTTCCATAATGATGGCATTATATTTTAAAAGTAACCCAGACTTTTTGGCTGCAGAATTTAGAGAAGTGAAGGCTTCGCGGTAAGTTTTTCTAGTTTATTATGGCATTACTGGACCAGCTTTTACGAATACAGTAGTAGCTACTCGGCCTCCGTTGAAAATTTCTGCATGAAATGTTGATGCATCTAGTTAGTGCAAATATAGTTTGTATGGTACAAGTTATGATTTTTTGCCTCCTGTATGATATCAGCTTTTTGATTCAGTATGTTGTGAAATGCTTTCTGTGCACAGATTTAAGGTAAATTTTCTGTACACATTATGCACATCATACTATGTGCAGTTTTAAGGTGTGTTCTGTATGCATACTGTCTGAAGTGTGTACAGGTTTTGACAGGTTATGAACTTTTGTAGCCGCTTTTATAGTGGCTGCTTAACGATAGGCATAAGCATAAGATAATACAGCTTTTAATGTTAGCTATGAAACTTCTATTAGAAGCCTACAAAATAATTATAAGCTCTTTAGCAAACGTATGACAAAATTCAATCATTTATGTTAAATAGTATTAGGTGCGCAACTAATCTCTCGCTGTTTTTTAAATGAAAAATACATCTTTATTTAAAAAAAGTTTATAAATGAATCATTCAAAGTATTTTCCGTCGCTTCCTAAAAAATTTCCCCATCATTGAGGCAAAGCCCATCATTCCCCATCATTGAGGCGAATATCGTTATGGAAGAAGTGATTGTCTTTTAAAGCTATCCTCTATTCCTGCTTTTTTGCACCAAACGGTTGTCAATGCAGGAATGAAGGACAAGCAACTTGTATTCCCTGACCTTTCTTATTACTCTCTCCACATGGGTCCTAAAGCTTTCTATTTGCTTAGTTAGCTCAACTTCATCTTGAGAGCTCTCTACATTCTTGGAAACTCTTGGTGGTCTAATTAACTCTCAAATTTTACCACTGAATGAGTGAACAGTTAGTTTGAACGCGCGATCTACTTTTACCCCACAGCCTTTTAGAATTTTCTCAAGAAATCCCGTTTATGCGAATGACACTACCTATTGCCCGGCCACCATTACCCCTCGAAATGAAATTTTTTAAAGAATCATATGATTTATTTTTTTAAGTTTAGATAGAAATATTTGAGCTATAAACAAATCATTGATTTTATAGTAATGTTAAAAATGATTCCTTTTGAAATTATTGCGTTTGAAAAAACATTATTTCTATTTTTCTTCACAATCAGCAGTATAATGCACTGATTAGTACTGTAAAAAAACGGATTTAGAGTTTCCTTCGCCATTCACTTTTTTACTTTATACCTATCGCAGCGTAATAAACTAAGCGCAATTTGTTATACTGATCGCAGTAAAAAGAACTTATCCATACAATAGAAAATGTCACTCACTGCAGTGAGTACTGATCTATTTTTCTATGCTCCAATTCAGGTTAAACTTTGCCAAATTGGGTTACCTGGCTTTTCTATTTCCATTTCTAAACGATCAATAGTTGACTCTAAATGTGAAGGCGAGCAGGAAAGAGAATTGGCATATAAAGCAACATCTTATTTTTGTCAACCCAAAAAACTAGATTTTTCAAAAGACTAGCCACCGGAATAATGGAAGCAGAGAAATATCAAGCCGCTGTCGAGGGTGAGACATTGAGATCTTCTAGGCTAAAATATTTAAGGATTTGTTGAGTCTAATTTTCCTGAACATACCAATAACAGGTAACCCAGTCTTTCCTGATAGCATATCGACAATAAAATAATTTCACAATCTACTCTTAAATACAATGCTGCCTTTTTTCCAAGAAAAACACAATATACTTGACCCTTTGTCTACATATCTCCCTGTCTGATTCCATGTCAGTCACTTATCATATTCATAGGAGAAGTAGCAGCATTGGCGGAAACAGGTTTCTTTTCTGAACACCAACAATTTTTTATTCTGGTTTCAATTGGCATGACTTTTCCTGACCTCGACTTTCCACCACTTCCTCCGGTTGTATTTCCTCCTATGGCTCTAAGTCAGTTTATTTGAGGAGGTAGTGATTATGCATCAGTGAGTTTCTTACAAATTATACACTGCTAGGTAGCAAATATGGTTTCGAGGGAGTTCAGTTGGAATACTATGCACGCTCAAGTCATTTCTCAGCATAATTCAGTCGTAATTACTTGAGGTAAAGTGATCTTCACGAACAAATCCCGTCGTTTTCGTCGGCAGATCGTTCTTCCTCTTCATCGTCTTAACCCACTTCTTTCTTCTCGCTTTATTATTCTACATAAGGACGAATATTTTATTAGAATTTCGAGATGTATTTGAACGCATAGGCACCACGCAATATTTATTATTCGATATTATAAACAGCACTTCACGTAGGTAAACATACCGTCTTCCTGGCGTACGTATACCGCAACAATCTCCTAACTCCACGCCTCGGACGTTAGCAACTCTGTTTGGGGAGAAATGACGTCACTCCTCTTGGACACACTACTTTCGTTCGCACCACCCACTCCTCCACTTTGACCTTTAATATCTTGAAAACTAACGCTTGTATTGAAATTTCCCCCGGTAGATATTCTTTCCTAGAGGTTTACTACATTTTGACATAGTTTTCAAAAAATGTGAAAATTCCCCATTCAATTCATTCATAAAACGATCATTATGTCTACTTATCCCTCTTCCTGATTCTGAAAATCGCACCTGAAACTAATATTATAAAACGTTCCTTACAGTACCGATTACTACGAATGTGAGATAAGTTTAATTTACGGCACCGAAAATAAATTTTTAAAATTAGAATCGTGAAATTTTTCCTATAACATTAGCCAGTTGTTGACCTGAAAATGAAATATGCTAATAAAACAGGAAATTAATTCTACCTATAAATCATTACTGTATAGTAAGATATGGTATACTGTGCATGGTATACTGTAAACTGAGTCTTGCTACACTTCATTCTGTCATGTGTATGACCATAAGTGTTTATCGTCGTTTTCCTTCCAAGTACTCGTTTTTCTTTCAATGCGATGGTCCACTTGCTCAAGTAGCTATCTGTATGCACTCATAAATATTGATAGGATGGGTAAAGGTGTCCCATTCATGACTTCATGAGTAAGTCAACGTAATCCAACCGAGGGAATCTTTGGAGATTCACAACATTTCACTCTTTGAAAGTTCGTGACTCTGAGTATAAAACGCTTCAAGCGTGCATCGTGAAAAAATAAATTTTATAAATTGGTTGATGCATCATGTTTCTTATAAAAAATAGTTGCAGAATATCACCCCATACTTAATTTCTTATGATTATTTATATTTGATAAAAAGTATGTAAAATAATAAAATTTATGCGTTTTAGAAGTGAAAACTTATCAAATATTTTAGGTACGTAAATATATTAGACGGGCTAAATATGAAAAATTCAGATTGGAAAATATAATAACATATGCATACCTATGTGATTTTGAAACTGTTCTATAAATTAAGCATAAAAGAAGTGAACAGTTTGTTATTTCGTTGATCCGTGTTGTGTGTCTTGATAATTAGCTACCGATAGATAATGAGCGAAGATGACTTGATTACCTTCTCTACCAAAAACAGGTGGCTGATAAGCACTTTCAAAGAAAAAATCACGGGCAAGGACTTCAAACACATTTAATATTCCCTAATAATTTTAATGTACCATTGCTTTCTTATCGGTCAATAACATTCAATTTTACGCGAATTTTGAGTACTTCTCCTTAAGGTTATGATGTTACAAGAATTAACTAATTCGACCACTCGATAAATTATTGCTATTCAAAGGAGCACTGAAAATCACAATCTATTCCAATGAAATAGATCTTTCAAGTATACAAAATAAATTGCACAAGCTACGTATATTTCTTCAAAAGGTTCGGTAACAGTTCTCGCAAGTATGCACTTTCCTCGATGCAACGGTCCACTTGCTCTGATGTATGCACTCATGAATATTGATGGGGTTGAAGACGGATATCCATTCACTCTTGGAAAAGGCAACTTATCCAGTCATGGGAATAGTGGTGTATTAATTGGCCGATAAAAATTTGAATGTTCCACGTCCATTGTTACTTTATTCAACCACTCTAACAGATTCTTCTTTTTCATTTTCAAATATATATATATATATATTTCATCATTACACACCCACCTATTCATAATGATAAATATTTTACAGGATAGCCAAGTGTATAGTATAGACTGATTTAGTGGTCAGATAAAATCCAAGAATTACCAGCAGAAGTCACCCTTAACTTTGTTCGTCAGTTTCAGATCGAGAAACAAAAACCAAATTTTATACATTATTATGTATCGAAGGATACCTGTGGCTACTTCATATTTAAACTTGAGTGATTACATGTATCTACTACCATTCAGGGACACTAAAAACCATATGACTCCCAGCTGCAGCTCCCAAGGACAAACTGCCACCTAGGTTTATAGCAGAATAATATCAATAAATTCGCTCCCATAACATTATATCCTCATTCAAAAACAAAGCTATAATATTTAATACATAATACGCACACTTTCTAAGTAAGATACCTTGATAATATAAGCATTCTGTACTCACTTTCGTTGAGCAAATGCTTCCCCAAAAGGAGCGTTTTGAGGAAAAGAAATGTTATGTTATATTATCCGTTTTATGAAAAATTTGACACCATTCTTCGTCTAATATTTTATTAATAATATAATTATTTTATCCTAAATATTCCTTTGATGCATTCGTCACGGGCGTAGGAATTTCCTGTTATCACGTAAAAGGAGTGTATACACCAAACTAATTACTACGGATGTACGATAAAACGAAGTAATATGAAAGTGAAAACAGTATGTTGAGAATGTAGCGTGACCTATGGTAGTAAAAGAACACACCGAGAACGGCGAGACTCCAATATGCGCTGCACCGTTCAAAAAAACCCAGGCATTGACCTCAATATCCGTGTATCGATTACTTTTCCGGGACTCAGCAAGGAACTCAAACACTGAGCTACCGTGCAGGTGAAATAATTCATCTCCGGCCACAATAAATAATTGATTGAGACAACAATTAATGCAATGAGTTTCCGAAGAGCGATGCATTCCCACTTCGAAGGACGATTCACGAAACAAAAGAGTGACGCGATCCGTTATATCGTTATTCATTCGTTTCGTGAACGTGAAGAAAATGGAAAATCAAGCCAACAGTTCGCGGCGAATTTCATTTGGTTTCGTCGGGACTTGAGGGAAAACTCCCAAAGCCAGCTGCCACTGCAATGTTTCTCGAACCATTAAGAGAGGAAACCTTACTGAGTCGAACGCCTGATTCCGTTGGCGGGAAATAACATCGGAAACATCAAGGCTACGCGATCGAGGCATTTAAAGGTAAGCACCAAAACGACTTCTTTCTTTCGCCGCGATTTCACAGTTCATACTCCACAGTATTGATTAATTATTACCGCCAGGAAAGTAATATTGATAATTCTATTATCTATTAAAATGAGGCCAATGCACTACGTTTATACCCATCCATTCAATGGAATTTCAAACAACTTTTTATTTATGCATGGTATTTAGCGTAGGATTTAATTCTATATGCTTTGCTGGAAGATAATAGCAAATGGAGCGACCATCAGACGATGTGTGTTGAGACATTTATTGCAGATTCTCAAAGACTGAATCGAACCTCTTGAAATTATACATCCTTTTAGCCAGAAATAATAGCAGTAGACCTTGAGTCATACAAAAAGCCTGTACTCTTGTATATATATTTATGCATTCAACTAAAAATAACTACTCTAGATAATTCTTAGGTAATTTTCTCGTTAGTAATGAGTTTTTAAAGTTTTATAGACCGAAGAGAAAGAACCACGTCCAGTTGAGTCAAAGCCATTAAAGAAGCAATACAAAATTCCTGGGAAACTAAGTCATATCAAAAGGAGAACAGACATTTAATGGTGCGGAATGCACGGCGACCAGGGAGATTTAATGATTCAACGAAATATAATAAGGGACTACAGCAGCAGCTTTGACGCCGGGAAATATACTGGTAAAATTTAGCAGCAGGAATCGCAGCGACTCCCCGCTAATTGTTTGATGGATTTCTATTACACGTCTAAAGAAAGAAGGAATAATTTGCCAAAGAGTCACTATCAGTCGAATGACTCGAATGTGTGCACAGTACAAAAGTACAGTGAAAGCTGAGAAACACTTAAATCTTAACTTCATCTGTTTATACAAATAAAATACTGGTTCTATGCGTCATAAAAATTCCTTCATATACCAAATTTACGAAATTCACCCGGTCATTGCATAATAGTTTTCCAATAAATTCATCAAATGCGCCCGACGGCCATCTTCTTGTTGGAATATATTCCAGCCCTGCTGCACTGTTTCTCTCCTATTTCTTCCCTTGCAACTGTAAATAAATAACTAGGCTGTACGTCATCATAATTGACGAAAAGAGAAATAAAGTATTCCCGCACCGCAAAGAAATCACTTCAGGCACATTACCAGTAAAGTTTTACGAACGGAATATAGAAGCAACTTCTTAGTTACCTTCCATCTATTGATATAAATCGGATTTTAAAAATTCCACACCGAATGACTGAGTTGTTTAAATGGCGTCTATAGGACAAGATTCAAGATCCATCATGATGGAGCAATCAGATTCTTCAAAAAATCTAAATCAATTCACGTGTTTTTCAATAATAAATACGTTCTCAGAAAAACAACAGTAAAATAAATTTCATTTTATCCTCAAACAACGCAAAATAATCATACTAACCACGGAAAACTTCACCAGAGGAACATTTTGACACATGAGTCCGTAAATGGCAGGAACCACCGATTAGCAGGGAATAGGAGGGTAAAATATTGAAATGAACATCCTGACCGCAGTCCTTAGCACATACAGGGCACACGTACCTTCCCACTTAGATATGAGCCAAAAAACACCACTAATTTCAAGTAGATTATTAAAAATTTGATGTACCAAACGTCTTAAATGAAAATTCTTGAATTTCATTACTTGAAGTGTAGGATTATACTTGCAATGTTTCGTTAAATAGGACCCTTCTCCTCTGTGTGACGAAATAATCGGTCCGCGTGCTACTTTTGGCAGACAAGCCACAGGTTTGCCACCCCCGACTTGCTATTTCCAACTTCGGGAACGAGGAAGTTCAGTCACGATTTCTGGGAGAATGTGGTAGCCAAACGATATAGCGCTTATCTGTTGATCCTATGGTCCAAGGTTCAAATCCCGTTAAAGGGCCAAAGGAAGCAACTGCCCCCCTCCCTGTCACCCTAAACTTTGACACCTGAAAATTTACACACCTGCGGCACCGGCTGAGGTGTGCTTCTACCTTTCGCAACCATCCTTCTGGTTGAATCGTTCATTAAGTCGCGACCACGGCTTTGCAATTGCAATGGCATCATATCCACTTTTCTCTAACTCGCTTCAAAAATTCCAATTTTTTAAGTGGCATTCACTTTAATGCTGATACTGCAACACATTATAAATAGTACAGTATTCATATTCGTCAAGGATGAAGTTTGCCTTAAAAAAATATTTGGCTTAGCCGGGATTCGAACCCGGGTGTTCCCAATGCCAGTTAGGCGTGCTAGCTATATTCTCAGTCATATTGTCAGAGAGAACTTCAGGATGAGTTTTACCGAAAAAGGTGTCCACGTCACAAGTCCACACAGAGTCACACGGAACGGAAGTTGTGCTTACTAAACCACTGTCGGAGAAATAATCTCTACTTCGTCGTTATTCGGCGACATCGAATTTCAAAGCACTGCATGAAAGAAGTGATTGTGTGCATAGTCAAGCGCACAGATGCAAATTTATACAAACCAATGATGAAGGCCGCCATGAAAAAATATTTGACAAAAAAATACGTGGGCCGTTTTTTTTCAAGCTCCGATGGGACATGAACAGAAGACAACATTTTTGGTTAAAAAAGTATTTCATTGGTAAATATTGAGCACACTTATGGTGTCCATATGACATAATCGCCTCGGCGATCGAGGACTGCCTGAGGAGGAGGAATCGTGCCTGTGGACAATTCTGACTATACCTTCTTAATAGGATGTTGCCGCCAATGACTTCCAATGAACTTTGCCTATGTCCTGTAGTTCATCGCCTTAGCTCACGGCCTTAGGTCGGCATTGCACGGTAAGTCATCGAAAAGGTCCTATTGAAATTGCTCAAGGAGCAGTTGGGCTGCATCAGCGGTGAGATGACGGTCGTTGTCGTGGATCAGAGCACTACTAGAAGTCAGCATGTCTCTTCTTCTATTTTGAATGAGAATGAACGTAATCTTTCAAACTGTTTCACTCTCTAGCCACGGTACATTTTAAAAATTCTCTTTTGTGGGCATAAAAGTCAAGACATGTCAATGCTGAAGCCATTCGGCGAGTTTTCTGGCTGTCGATCCGTAGTGCACACTTGGCGGTAGAATCAATTGAGGCAGTGTAGTTAATGCTACTAATCTTAAACTAACAACTTACGGTCAGAAAGGACTTTAGCGTGTGGTGCGGAGGACGTGCAGTTGCCCTATCCGCGCAGTGCCCGCCTGTCGCTTGTACGGTGTTTTTGCTGAGCTATCGCAGGTTGAAAAAAAAACGGCCCTCGTATATCCCGGCCACGCCATATATATTTTCATGACGAACTTCATCCTAGGTGTACATAAAAATGCACCCGTGCACGTGCTGCGTACAAGATCACTTGATTCATGCTGTGCTAGTACAGCATTCAATAAATATATTTCTCCGATAAAACTTACCCGATTATTTTTTAGTTAACAGCCGTACCATTTTCATTCGACTATCGGAAAGTGATTTAAGTTAGGAATTACAGTATTTATTGCAAATAACTCAAATAAATAAAGTATGTTTGTAAATGTAAAGTGTGTAGATGTTTTTTTCAGATATCATTTACATTTTTTTGGCTTCTCTCCCGCATCCTGGGCCATATACCAAACTCTTGACTTGCAACGAAGGATGCAGCGCCGTATCGTGGACAACTAACCAGCCCCTGAACTACCCGTCAACCCTTCCTACTTAATTCCTCCTCACCATAACTCATCCTCTCCATCCCTCTCCCCACTTCCCTTATCACTTACGACCCTGTATGAAAGAACCGAGCAGCTAAGGACACATTCGAGCCTTACTATGACGCCGTAGAGCTAAAAACTAGTGGTACCCAACAGAACAAACTAGTGGAAAAGGATACTGATTATTAAACTTTTCGTTCAATTGTATTAGGCTCAACTATGTGGAAATTAACGGTTGTTTTCTCAATACAACCCCCACTTGGAGTTTCCAACCCAGCACCTTACCCCCCCCCCCTCCTGACACCCACTCCTTCCACTGTTTCCCCCAACCCCTTCAAGAGTTTAACCCCTTATATGTTTGCTTAACATTCGAAATTTTTGTACTTGATAATGACCTCGTTGGTCGAAACATGTCTTACCGCCAATATAAATCTGTGGAAATGAACGAAGTCTCCTTTTCATTTTCGTGTATTAAACTTTTAATTACTTTTTTCTCGCGTAGACTATATGTAGTGCCATCAGAAATAAGCGGATTCAAAATACTAATTTCAAAATTAATAAAAAATCAAAAATTCTTTACAGCGACACGTGGAATACAACAGGATAAGTTTCTTCACAAGCATTTAAGATTACGTCAGACAAAAGTAATAATAGTAAAAGCCAAAATTTTTTCATTGCTCACAACCATGCACTCAAATTACTAAATCGCTACGATTCACACTGACATTCCTTCATGGTTTAGTGAACGAGTGGCTTTTTCTGCAAATTATAAGCCCTTTTTCAAATTTAGTCAGATAACTCGATGCCATGTAGGATTTTAGCATTTAATTTTTGAGAGATGTTATCAAATGTTTGGAGGTCTTGTAAAACGTGGGCATCTCAAACGGACGGTGAATTAAATTTTACATTGAGGGTCCAGTCCAGGATTCTTCGGACATTTGGTAATATAATAATTCCTACTAGTAACTCTTTAACACCTATGGATCATTCCATGCCAATTAGGACTGCAGAAAAAGAAACAAAAAAATATGATTTTAACGATATTTCTAAGAATTTCGGATAATAAGCTCTTATAAAAAAAAAATTTTTAAAAACCAGCCTTTATATTTAGATTACAGGGGATGAGCAACGTTTATATATGACACAAAGCAAAAAAACTCAGTGACCCCGAAAAACCAAAAGTGACGTATTAAAAAAGTCACTATATTTATTAAATTTTCAGTGAATGGTAAGCCCCCTATGTTTCAAAATGCCACCCCTATGCTTTTAAATGCCTACCCCTATGTTAAAAATGCCACCCCCCTATGTTAAAAATGCCACCACGTACGTTTTATGTAACGGTAAAACAATATTCAAACATTTACAAAAACTTACAATTGTTAATAAATATATGAAGATCATAATTAGCTAAAACATGTTTTGGGGGGCTATAGGTTAACTTGGGGGTGGTTAAAGGGGGGTTGGAGAGAAAAAGTTATATTTTCATGTATTGTCATCGGAAATGAAGAAGTGTGCAAAATTTCAGCGTTTTTGCTTCACAGGAAGTGAGTCAACTTTCAGTTACAAGATTTGTACCAGACAAACAAACAGACAGGTTGGTTAGTTGATATAAAGGCTGGAAAAATAAGTTAAAGGGGGCGTTCCGAATGCAATGCAATTATTATTTTTTTAAAGGAATTCATTGAACATATTTGTACAATCACTTTAAATTCTTCAAAGTACTTCCCTTAGGTTTCTACTTAATTTTTCCAGCGACTCTGACATGACCGGTACGTGCCCAGGAAGGCTTTTTCGAGGACCGCTCGCAAGGTCCTCTTCACGACTGATTTTATCTCTTGTAAGGACGAAAAATCAGTGCATTTCAGGGCTGCCTTAATCTGAAGTAACAGAAAGAAGTTTGAACTGAAAGAAGGACTATATGGGATTGGGGTATCGTTTGAACATCGTGTTTTGCCTGGTACTAGAGGACTCGTTGAGCTCTGTGGCAAGGCGCTTTGTCGAGATGGATTTGCCTGTTAGTGGAGACAGTGGCGCAGCAAGGGGGTTTTTGGGGGTTAAACCCCCCCCCCAGAGCTCAGAGAAATATTTAAGTGTAACCCATTTTACTTAATTTAATTGATATTACTAATAGAAGGATAGTAAGGATAAATAAAATATCCCTCAGAAAGCCGTAAAACTCACCATTTTGAACCGTTTATCTTAAAATTCCGCAATTTATTAATCCCGCACCTACCGCTTATCCTGGTGGTTATTCCATACCTCTACACACCCCGGTATTAGTTGCACCTAAACCACCCCAGCGTTAATTCCTGGCTGCGCTCCTGAGTAGAGATGTCTTTTCTCGTCCTGATGACCCTTTTTCGGGGTCTTTCCAGCACGCACATGTGAAAGGCAGAATTAAATGTCTGTCCTTGAGGAAAAAATCCTTATAGACCACTCCCTTGTTGTCTAAAAAGACAATGAGCACTGATTTCACTTTTTATTTGCTCATTCTTGCCATTTTGGGGATTTTTGGGACCTCAAAAGTTGTGAGTAGGACAAAGCAGAGTCCCCGTAAGCGTCACTAATCATTTAGTTTGTCTCCTCAAGAGATTTTTTTCAGTTAATTGCAAAACTTAAACTTTGCTCAATTGTCGATTCCATATCGTGACATGGTCGGCTCGCAGAGGCTTACAACAGCTGATGTCCTGCCGCTTTTAACAGCTAGGAGATCACTGAAACTGGCTTCGTTGTAAAGCTTAGCGTTGACCCCACCTACTCCAAATGGTTGGATCACACTCCGACCAATAAGAGCGTGGCAGGAAATTCTATTGCATTATTTTCGGAACGCACCCTGTATTAAACGTCTTTTTTGCTGATTCCTTCCAGAGCCTTCCTTGTGTCGGCGAAATTTTCCTACTCGCCTAAACCGCCATTTAAAAAAAACAGTAATTCAGCCACTTTTTTCGATTTTCGTGAAACAAATTCTATGAAAGGCTATCGAGTAATTTCTTTTTGGGGGCGACAATCATTAGTTCCAGTTTCGAATTTGAGTTTTTTGAGATTTTTTGAGAATACTCGTCTTTCCCACCGGGTGTGGTTTTGTGTAACTGGCCACTACGTTTCGAATGCTGAGTCTGCCATCGTTTCTAACCCTGAAGATGATGCAGGCTCAGCACTCTAAACGTTGGGACCAGTTTCCCAAAACCACATCCGGTGGAAACCTCGATATTCAATAATGATTTTGTTCGTGTCCGGCGCATGATACTGGTCAAGTCTTCTCGGATTTTCCACCGGGAGAGTTCCTTGTACACCGACGTTTCGATGCCTGCCTCTGCTATAATCCTCAATGCAGGGAAACTTTGGCCTACAAAAACCTCACCCGGTGTGAAACCCGAGAAGACTTCGCCCGAGAAGCATTCCTTCATTTGTACCAGTTCACAATCTGGAAGGTAAAAGATCAGCTGCAGACCTAAGTGAAGTGGAATGACTCTTAACACTTTAGAGCCCAACGCCGACTGATTCGGGATGTGTATTTCCTGCATGTGACTCGAGCTCGACTAGACCTCGACCTGTCGTATTTGATCCAGCATAAAAATTTTCCGTGCATTGCTCTCGGGTCCGAATTATGTACCCTCTTTCTTTAGCTATCTTGTCGTCTTGTATGGATGGTGCTGCCATTTAGCAGCTCCTAAATGTACTTGCATCGAAGGACCGCTTTTATAAATCTGGTTGACACAAACCATAAGACGATGTAGCCTTTAATTTTACCTAGAGGTGGTTAAAGGTTCTGGTTATCTTCTGTATAAGACCAGACTTAAAGCGAACCAGAACTTTCAATCACCACTCGGTAAAGTGGAAGGCTGTATCATCTTACGGTTAGGGATAAGTAGACATTATAAAACCGGCTCGGCATATATTTGATTACATGAAAACATTTTTAAAAACTAGGTTTCAAAAAACCTGCATATGAAAATACCAGGGGCTTCAAAATGTTACAATACTAATTCTTCCTCTTTTTGTTTGTATTTGCAGGGGTTGAGGGCGCGGTGGCCCCGGAGGCAGCGTCCTTAGGAGGAGGCGTCAACAGGAGGCGGTGGAGGCAGAGGAGGGAGGAAGGGGCAGAGGCAGGATGACGGCGGGCGCAGGGGGGGCGGGGGGCGGAGGAGGGGGCCTCGCTGCCCTCCTCCTGGCCGCCGCGACGCTGGCCCTCGCCGCCACGACGCCCTCCCGCGGATTCCACCTCTGCGACGCCCCCAGGGCGCTGCTCTCGCTGCCCGGCGACGCCGTCATCACGGGTGAGCCGCTCGTACCTGCGATGTGAAATCGTCTCATGCGATACTACACGAAGGAAGTTGTTGCAACGGCAAACTCAAGGGGACTGCGTGAAGGAGGCCCAATTTCATCCCAAGAAGGGTGATTTCTGTAACCAGTTCGGCCGCATTTTAATCGTTTTTAAACAAAAATGTCCGAAACGCTGTGTTGAGTGCAGTGCGATCCCCTTTTTTCCAATATTTGACAGTACAATGTAACTGCGAGGAATAACATTGAGCTTTAATGAATTTGATTGATCACATTATTGTGCATATCAATTTCGGTTAAAACCGTTGATTACAGCTTATTTACCCATGAAACTTGAATCAATTTGTTCGTCAGCGACGCGAGTGGCGACTTTTGTAAACCCATATGAATGCACGGTAGTTGAAAACACATTTAGAGGCCAACTTCAGCATCCTCATTTGTAATATTCATGGGCAAACTCCTCACTTCACTCCACAAATATGTTACGCGACCAGGTTTTTGGCAGCTCAGACCTAGCAAATGGCCCTGAGCTGCCGAAACATGGGTGGTTTAGTATTAAAATAATTTTGGAGCTCACAATAAGCAACTGAAATGCACAAATGGAACATCTTGGAATAACTGAGGCTAACTTTTCCAATTTTTAATGCAGGCAAAGGTTGAGAGGAGTCCACTCTATGCACCCTGTAAGTTAAAAGATGATAGCTTCAAGTTTCAAAAGAGTAAACTGTAGCGATAAAAGATCGGTCGGGAGGATTCGAATCGTTCTCTTGACTCCTAGTTATATGCTAGAGTTCGTTCCTATATTATTAGCTCTACAACCGTATCTCGCCAATATTATCTACAGAGAAGTAAACCAATGTGTCAATAAGACTGGCAATAAGATTATTATATTATCTACGCAGGATTAAACCGAAGTGGCAATACGGTTATTGGTGGTAGAAATTCTGATGTGAAAGACGAAGGTATTCATATCCTGTGTTTTTTTACAAAATATACATACTTAAATTTGGGATTTTTATTGCTCACAAGTAATTCATTGAAAAATAGCAAGGTGTAGCTACATTATTTGCCTGCGAGGTTAAAACTTCTGCGCCGCTTACGATATATCCGTCATTATCCATCCATATAGATTATAGACCACTCTCAGATGAACTGCTTCAACTTCGCAAATGGATCGAATCAATCGAATAGTCGACGTCTTCAACAGATTTGCGTACTCTCTTTGGCGCATCTGTGAACATATCTTAATACTTATTAATAGTCCACGGCTATGGCAATCAATATCGTCAGCTAAACCCAGCATTTTACGTGAGCATCGTCTCCACTTATGCATGATTCGATTCATCGTAGCCACTGTTGATGATTTCGGCCTAAATTTATTGACGCATCATGGTGATAAATAAATATTTTCATATCCTATGATACAGTAGAATTTTTGTCAAATATAACTTTATATTCTGACATAATCGGTTACATGAATGCTTAAGGTATTTCAAACTTGGCGAACTTGGGAAACATGCTATGGGTACATATTTTTCATATTAATATACTCGGACATCAGTAAACGGATTTGATTCAGAACACTAAATTATTGATAATGAGGATAATTTTTACACAATATGGAATCCCTCTAAATTTATATAAACTATAACAGATACGGATATTAATTGAAGAGCGATATGTCAGACCAATCATATGATTTTACCTGGGATAGTGTTGATGAATAGGTATTTATTTTTATTCTTAATTTCAATCAAATGTTTTATGCAAACCACAGATGACATCAAAATTAAATAAGCCATGCTTTGGTGCTACAGACTGCGTTCAAGTTAATCCAATTTCCCAAGCTTTTATTTTTGTTTTAATCATTAATAATTTTTATTAGCTACCATTTTTAGCCTCCGTGGTTATTTTTTACCCATATCCCATGCTTAACGTTGGATTTGGTCCTCCGTATCGACCACCTGCCATGCTTAAATTTCACCCGAGGACCCCCAAAGGATGGTGTCAAACACGAGTTAATTTCATGCATTGCCTTCCCCCGCAAAAGGTTTGATTCTCCCGTAACGAGGTAAATCCTTCAGCCCAGGCATGTCGCCCTCGCTTTGATCCGCCAAGCGTTAACTTCGACCCTGATGAGGGTCTCGGGTACCTGACGAAAAGGCAGTGGAACAGCAACCAAAACGTGTGGCCTTGGAATTCGGGTATACACAAAGTGCGGCACTTGCTCCACGCTTTCCCTTCATCACCATTGATTGCCGCCTAAAATTTCCAAGGCTATTTGAATGCACATCGAATAATTTTTCCTATATTTACAACTTGAATAAGCAAAATAGTGAATGATTAAAAAAATAAAAGGAGACAGTCAATGTGATAGGGGGAAATTGCCCAAAAGAGTTCCACAACATAAAGCCTAGATACGTGGAGAAGTGAAACATCAATTAGGTCGAGCGGTAGTGGTATGTCCTTTTAAGTCGTGCCTTTCATGAGAGAGATAGAAAAACCATCTTAAGGCTGAGAAAATTACCCAGCTATCACCATTCATCTACATTTACGAAGTAACATGCAATCCACCACCAGGGTGAGTGGCATGGGATGATTCCACATCAGGTATTAAGTACTCATCCTAGCCTTAATAAGAAACGCACTCGCCGGCCGAACACAGTCCATACACACAGGACAAAAACATGCGGTCAAACCAGAAACTAGGAGAGTGGTAAGGACACGAATATGCAACCGTGCAAATAGAACTACTAGTTAGTGACAGAAGCAAATGTGAATAGAATAGAAAAAATAATTAATTATACAAAGAGCAATTTTTCCTGCGGGAAAGAAATAAATACGATATTTAGGCATGCACGAATAAGAGCACCGAACCTTTCAGGCTCCACCACTATTAATGCTGATTCCAGTCACATCAGCATCTAGGAGCTCCAAAAGATGAACGCCTCTTATCCGCGGTACACCTTAGATTATCACTTGCGAAGTAACAATCTCAAAAATAAATTTCATTTCTATTTTCGGTTCTTTAATGAAAACGAAAATTGTCCACGGCATTTCTTGCGACTATGAGTTTTACGAAAGCAAATAATAGCAATCAGTGTTAAAAGCTGAAATACCAGTCAGAAAAATTATTTATGAGATGAAAGAAAATGAACCACACTATATGCTAAAAGACGATCTAGCCGAGCACCTAAGCGCAAAATGTGAACATACATTGTGAACCCGGTCATCATGTGAGCATAAGCGTTAAAGAAATGCATTAGTACATTCTGTCATCTATTCCCGACTTTCCCACCGGTCTTCGAATTTCTAAGGCATCACAATAACACAATTCACTCATACTCATGTTATTAGATTTGCTTTAAATAACAGTTCAATTTATTTCAAATGTTAACTACAAAAAACGCGACAATGAACGAAAGAACACGATCTTGGTTGAAATGCTATATTCATATCTTATAACTCGTAGCGTCTGCCCATTTTCTTTCGTCACGGTGAAAGTTTGCTCCTGAAAGAAACACTTACTTTAATGGATAAGCTTTGGAGGGCAGTGTTGCACTACCAAACTTAAAAAAAAAAGCTGTAATAATAAGGTCTTGAATTCTTTCCTGAGCCTGGGTGAGCTCACGTGGTATTTTGTAGCACGTTTTATTTTTCCTCAAATCTTGAACCATATAGTCTATATTATTACAGGGGACCCCACTATTCTCAACTCCCGCATTTATTAATACACTATTATCCCGCAGGAATAACACTACTAAATCTTAACCTCATAATATTTCGCAATAAACGATTAAATTCTTCGCGTAGCGTATCCCTTGAGGGTATTTGAACAAGTGCCCTAGCGATTAGAGCGCCACTATTTGCGGCGAGCGACGGGAATCAATAGAGTCCCGTGAGTTGAGAAAAGTGGGCCCCGGGAGAGGAAAACCTGTATACAATATTTATGTCTTTAAAAAAATTTCCTTGCATCCATCTTTTTTTCCATACACAGGCCTTTTTGACGGTCACTCGGGACCAAACTGCACGGATCCTCTCGCATCGGGTCTACAGCAGATGGCGGGAGCGGCATGGGCAGTCAATGCGCTTAACGACATCGCCTTCGTGACAGGAGTCAAACTAGGTAAGAAAATTAAGCCTGAATTGTGCAATCATAATTTTCCGTCCCTCTGAGAGATAGCTCCAGTGATAGCTTTTCAGGGACCAAAGAAATGATCGTTTCAGGGCCATCATTTTCTGAATCACACGTTCATTCCCAACGTCCCTTTTTCCATCGCTGTCATTCATTTAAATTCCAAGCGTGGTGTTACAGTCGCCGTTAGCGGCTGTGCGTTCTGATTGGCTGAAGCATGGTGAAAGCTATGGTTCCAGCCAAGGTGCCTATTATACCCATCTTGGGTACCGGCGACGGAAAAACGGACGAGCCGAGCGATAGAGAAAGGAATGTGATTTCCATTCCTCGAGCCATCGGGGAAAAATGATCGCGAGAAACGGTCATTTTTCCGCCATCGCTGGAGCTGTCCCTCCCAAGGGATGAAAAAAATGAACGCGTGATTCAGGCTTTACTTTCTTTGAATGTGGTAATGAAGTTCGAACACCATCCAAAATCGTGGAGAAATTTATAAATAACATAAATAAATTTAAAAATTGAGTCAAAAAACTGCGAATAAAATGAGGCCTTTAAATTTTTCATCCGTGAAAATTAATAGCATTGGTAATAATACTCAAAGGTCGAATTCTGGTCATTCAGTTGTCCATGATAACGGGGTGGACTATCTTCCATATACATACTATCGCTTACTTCAGTCATGTCGCAAAGACTCGGAAGTAATCAAACGACACGTTTTAAATCTATAACTAGGCAAGGTTTGGGTAATTAATAGACGTTAAAGAGAGCCATCTCCTCATTCGAAACACACAATTAAGTAAATAGCGATTCTTTAATGAAATCACTTGCATCCCCAGGGACCTTTTGCCCATTATATGAACTAATCGACTGCATTAAAAATATGAGCCCTAGAAACTACACTTTAGGGTTTGTCACGAATTTTTTTGAAAATTCTGCTTCTACGCGCAACAAATTAATAGAACACCACCAGTTACCCCAGATAATTTTCCGTAATAAAAATGGGTACTTTTCACAAACTTATACAACAAAGAAGGCAATTGTGTCTTAATACATGAATTCCAAAATAATACCGTTTAAATAGAAAATTTCAATGGGATAGAATTTTGGGGAGAAAATAGGATGATAAAGAATCCAATTAAATGCATCAGTCTAAGAGCTTGTCCGTAATTCGTGGGTAAATATCAGTAGTTAAATTTGAAGTTTGATGATATTTCTGAGCATAAAAACTATATGAGATAATTTACAATCATACCAACGCAAAGAGTCAGTCATCTGCGATAATTTTTATTCTTTCACCTCCAAGAGCGGAGTGAATTTGCTTGAAAAGGTCAAGTGCCAGACACAACAACAGATGTGGATGAGTAAAGTAATTCATTCAAAGGAATACGTTTCAACGTTAGTCTAGCACGTTTCTTTGCATCAAAGACCATCAACAAATTTTAACAGTCAGATGCATTTCCAGAATGCATGTATGGTATTGACATCCACTTTGTGCCAATCCCGCAAAATGAAATCATAAAACCTTCGTTTTCCGAGACAAAGGGCATGAATAAATGTCAGATGACTTCAAAAACAGAGTCAGTTTTTAGAATTGCAATCGAAGATTTAATTTATAATTCAACTGCACTGCTTTCATGAATAAAATCTAAAGCAGTTGGTTAAAACATTAAATTTCTTTTTCTGACCTCATTTTCTTTTTATGCATGGAGACAAAAGTAATGGCTTTTGAGTGCTGCTACTTGTTTCCGAAAGAAATAGCTAATCTTTGATGCACCTTCTCTTTTTAATATGAGCACTTCGCCGCATTGCTTAAAAAATCTACTGTGTCTTTCAGTGGCGCAGCGAGGGGGGGTTTTGGGGGATAAAACCCCCCCAAGAGCTCAGAGAAATTTTTAAGTTTAATCCATTTTACTTATTTGGATCGGTATTACTTATTAGTGTTAGCATTTATCAAATATCCCTCATAAATCCTTAAAACTCGCCAATTTGAACCATTGTTCTTAAATTTTTGCTGGAGGAGGCCCCCGTAACTCATGCTTACCCTGGTGGGTATGCAATACCTCCACACCCGTTAGTATTAGTTGCTCCTAAAACCCCCCTAGCCTTAATTCTTAGCTGCGCCCCTGGTGTCTTTAACCTTTTCACAATCTCATCCAGTAATTATATTCCTCTGATTTCAGGTCTTACGATATACGACGCTTGCTCTTCGCCAGACGCAGCCCGAACGTCACTTGTCACCGCCCTTGTGGAGCAGGAATGCGATGACGCCTATCCACTGGGTGAGTGATTAACCACAGACAAATACTCCCTGTGAAAGCTAAGATTGTGGACTCATTTGACATCAACTCAATCAATCCCTCCATAGGTGAGCCGGAAATCACCACGTTGAGACACATTTACCTTTAGCAAACCTTGACTTTACGAGGCCTTGGCATAGAATTCCACCCCCGTTTATTTACCCATATACAGGATGGAGAAAAATTATGTCACGAATATTAATCCTGAATAGCTGATGCCAATAAGGACAAAAATTACTGATACTGTTTAGGTTGAAAACGCACCATTCTTAAACTGTAGAAACTTTCAGTCAAGCGCTCCGATTGGCCGCGAGTTTGCTCTGTTGCTGAAGGCTCTGGACAACTCATTACTTTGAATGCTTTGCCTACAATTGCCTTTGCCCCAAGGTCCGTAAAAGACAGGTCATGTCACGCTCCCATAGTGCATTTCGGTTTGACCAGCTTGGTTCCCGCCTGTCTGTTGCTAACATGATGTTTACATAGAGCGTGCGAATTAATTTCAAAAAATTGTTGGCTGTAGTGCTCTGTATTGCTCCAACTCCAGGAAAAAAGGAGTAAGACTTATTCGTTTTCCTTCTGATCCTAAATGGCTGTGGTGTGAATAAATTGCCCTTTACCGACCTTGCCTTTCCCCAGAGCATCCGGCAACAGGGCAACCTCGGGGCCAATCGGAGCGCTAAGCTCAAAGTTTCTGTAGTTTAAAAATGTCGTTTTCGACCTATACATCGTTAGTAATTTTGATTCCTAATGGTATCAGCTATCAAGGGTTAAAATTTCGTGACCTAATTTTTCTCCACCCAGTATATTTGGAATGTAATATCATACTCTGAAACATTTTCGTCATGGACCACTAGTTTGAGGAAAGTACTATGGAATATACCTTCACTGCCCAAGTACCAAGATAATAGAGCGAACATTCGTAGGAATGTTTTTCTTATTTTCCTTCAATCCAATCGGCTCAATTATCACCTCATATTTCACATAAAATAGACAAAAATAAATCAATTTGATTTTCAATTTCCGTGTAATTTACATTATTTGAATTTTTACTCAATAAAAACTTGTGGAAATTTTCAAATTTATCTGTATTTCAGTCTCATAATTCTAACGAAATAATTCCCCAAACTTCTAATTTTACATGAAAATACCTGAAAAATAGTGAAGTGCGAAAATGGTCCTCTCAATTTTTACTCCTTTCCACATTTCCATGGTTTTGAAAGTGGAATAATTTTATTTCTTTAAGATGCAATAATTCAGATTCTATATTTTTCTCCTCTCCTAAAATGTTGGGTTGGTGGGCAGGATTTTTTCCTCTCCCGTTAATAAATATTCATAAGCACTCAATCAGATCTTCAATCCTTTCTATCATTCCTGAATTCCTTTCTTGGCCTTCCCCTTTTTCTCTTCGCCTCCATCCTACCTTCAATAAAGTTAGTGAACCACACTGAGCAGGGGCCCCAAGACGAAACTTTCTTTTCTGTCATTCATTATTTTCAGCAGCTGACACTTCACGAATGAAATGGTAACAGTGCGCCCTTTGTGGAATTCCATTTATTATACAAGTAACTTTTACAATCCTCTATTATTAAAGAGAAAGCGTGAATTTCAATGCTGGAGCATCATCATCACGTGCTGTATATCAATAGGGTGGTTTCCCATAATTTTTTATTGCCTAAATCGAAAGATTATTACTCCTGGAGTATGAATTTCACACTTTTAGATTTTTACATGACGATATCTATTTTTTGCGATTAAATGAAAAGTGAAAACTTTCAAGCGCGCGAAAAAGCGATGGCTAAGTTTGAATGCTGAGGAAATCCCGTGTGACGTCATTCTGGTTCCCGCTGTCGCAAAGTGAGGTGACCTTGGGGCGAGGATGTGTGCGCCGCTGAGATGCAGGCTGCTATCAGGTAGCAGAGTACCCTGTTAGCAGGTAGCGCTTGGCTTAAATAAGGATTATTAATACCCTAACAAACGAAGGAAACTTTCCGACAATATGCAGTTTTAAAAGGTGATTATTTAGAGATGTTTCCTTGAGCCCTGTGCCTCATGCATGAATTGGTAATCTCAGACGATGTAATACTCCTATCTACTCGTAGAGAAACTAGGTCCCTGTGACGTCACGCGGAGTGGCATCGCATGGGCGCCAATCTGGCCTTTTTCCAATGCGGTTAAAATTGACCATTGCCATTCGTCTAAACTGGGTTTTCTAAAACCAAATAATTTTTATATTGTGAATGCACTAGTGGTGAGTAACGAATCGCAATCAATGCCTTTCGTTTTCTTTGATGAAGGAAACTACCCTATTGTCATTCCGGATTGTGCAAGTTTTTATCCTTTGACTACAGTATATTGTAAAAGTTACTGGTATCATAGCTGACACTTCCTTTGTTCCTAACCTGGTGTGTAAAAGGTGTGGTGACGACGAGCCGCATATCTGGCTACATGCGTCCCCTGACGGACGCCCTGGGCCCATTGTCGCCGCTGGTGACCACGGTGGCGGGCGGCCCGCCCTCCTCCATCCTGGCCAATGCCTCGGTGGCCATCCTGCGGGCGCTCAACTGGACGGAGGCGGCGGTGGCCGCGGCCTCCCCGCGCCTCCTCCGCACCTTCATGGACACGGCCACCGACGAGGGCCTCTGCATCTCCGGACAAGCGCTCCTCCCCAGGATTCCGACCACGACCAGGTGGGTGCGGTGGGCACGCATAGTGAATCAAGGGCGCACCCAGGATCAAAACTAGAGGGAGGCAAGCCGTGGTCGTTCTAGTCGTAACACGGAAAAGTTATGAAACCAAATTTTCAAGAAAATTATTACCGCGCTTTATTGGATTTTTTACTTTATTAGCTCGGAAAAATACTTTTATTTTAATTACATGTTTAATACTATTATCACTTTCCTAGGATTTAAAGAATTATTTTTCAAAAATTTCGTTTTGAACTAAATTTACTATAGCTTCTAAGTGGGGGCAGCTGCCCCCTCTTGTCCCCCGCTGGGTACGCCCATGTTACGGACAGCCCAAATAGAATAGTTGTAAATCCGAATAGAATTGGAAGATGTAATTTTTGGTAGTTTATAAGTAGCTGAGAGGGATGAGTAACATTTCAAGGCCTGCCGCGTGAACGACGGTGAAGTATACAATAATTTTCCATGAGAAAAAATTCGCCTGGACCGGGAATCGAACCACGGACCTTTGGCTTTCTAGGCCACTGTGCAGGCCGTAACTCTAACCGTGTTCTTGGATTCTTTGATTGAAAATTGTCATGGGATACCCGGTTCAGGGGAATTTTTTCTTATTACAATTCGTGTACAGCTGAGCGGGGCTGATATTTGGGGGAGGCGACCGACAGCTAGGGCTCCTGCATTTTCTACGTGTTATCACCGCGTCCGTTGGCTTTCGTTGACAACAGTATCGCTGACACTGCCGTCAGCTTCTTCGGACGAAGGCTTGCAGTCGGCGTATTTCGACCTGCAAATGCTGACTGCGATGTAAGCGAAACGGTTGTCAATAAAATCCAACGAACTCGGTGAGAACACGAAGGAAATCACATATGGACTTTAACCTTTTCAGTAAGATATTTTTTCTCAACGTTGATGAAAATCATTCTTTTTGCTATCCTTTTTATGGTGTCAGGAAAAATTTTCCAAATAGATCGGCTATACTTTAAGAAGTAAATTTTTTAATCTATGTCCATAATGATGGACAAGTATGCACATTTGGAGGTTAAAATCCCCCAAATTTCATGTCCATTTTAATAGACACTAGATATTATTGAAAGGGTTAAGTGTAACCTGGATTGTTTTCAACAGGCCTTTTTCTTATCTGCTAAATAGAAAAATGTTTATCGTCTTCTCCTACAGACAACAATGGATTATGATAAAAAATTCAGACAATAATAATCAACACAATAACAGTAATTGAAGCTATGAATACCATAACATCACGAGTCCACCTGGCATGGATTTGAAATGAGTATTTTTTTACTTATCTCCGGGGTTATCTGAGCAGCATCTAAGACTCTTTTTTATGTATAGATATAAAATAAAGTGGGTAGAGTGTCAATGGGAAAAAGTCCACGTAACGGCTTTGGTAACCTCGATGTTGTACGGAAAAGGTAGTTCGTCTCAAAATTTTTTAATACATTTGCGCTACTTTGTACTTCACGGCTTCCATTTCAAAACCGCACTTGACTTTATAATAATTATATCTTTCACGCGTTCACGGCTGGAGCCCTCACAACTTCCATCGCATGTGCATTGAGGCGGATTACGTGATTATACGATACATGCGCAGATGCCACAACATGTGCAACGTGCCGAGATATCTGTTTAAAGTGAGTGGACGGTTGGATATGTCACGATTAGGCGGTAATGGAGGCGGCCGTTGGAAGTGTTCCTCAAGTGCCACGTGCAGTCCATCACCGTGACACCCATCATCAAAGCGGGAGTGGGGTACACTCATCTCAAGTGTCTTTCCCTCCATCAACAACCTCCCGTACGCAAGCATCGATTTAAAAAGCACGTGTGTGCCACTGCCATCTGAATCGCTAATATTCCATGGCTGCCAATCACTCCTCTTCAGTGGCGCAACTATTGGGGGGGATGATGGGATAGATCCCCCCCAAAGCCTCAAAGAAATATAAAAAAATATTTAAAACCCTTTTAAGTTTGATCTGAGGTTTCCGCGTGGTTTCTTCATAAGAGTCTCGGCTTCCGGGCATTCCTCCGCGTCGAGTTGTCCATGGATGACGACACTTTCTCCAGCCGTCTTGCTGGCGTCTTCAGGTCAGAGGTAGTGATGCATTTTATTTACATTTCAAATTCAAAAAGGTTTATTTCCATACTGCAGTGTAGATGAACATATTTGCATATTAAGGTAGAGTTATAGTTATTTACAGTAGGTCCCGTTATAGGAAATATTTCCTCTAAATTTCGGCCTCTTTCATGTTTTTTTAACACATCGATCGCTCCTAGCCTCAAAGTAGTGCCTTAAAAACCATTCCACTCCGGCGTATCATGAATTCCTAGTCCGCATATTCGTACGTGTAAAACCTGAGCCATAAAATTGTACCTGAAATTTCTTCCATAAAATCGCAAGTTTGAATACCAGTCAACCAAGTCGTATCTCGGTAAAAAAAATTCAATTATCGCTTTGCGAACTCTATCTTCATTCGTCTTTTTTAAATTATAAATGCATATTTTATGAAAAATATTTTCTTGATTTATTTTAAAATCGAATAACTCACTGAAGATAAATTTTCCGATTGCTTTTATGGACAAAATTTCAGATACGATACGGCAGTCTCTGAAAATTCTCTGCCACTGCTGGGATTTGATCCCGAGCCCGCAGGGTTGGAAGCCAACACTCTAACGACCACACCAACCCGATCCCCTCCTAACAAGAGTAGGAGAGAAGAGAAGCCTCATGAAAACCGAAATAAGAAAACAGATCAACCCTTTCGGCGATATTTTGAGCTATTATGGCCTGATGAAGACAATCGTCGAGAGACAAGTAGTTGACGAGAACAGCAAAGGGAGACCTAGAAAAAAATAGATGGAACAGGTAAAGATGAATTTGAAAGAGAAGTAATACGTAGGTGTGAAAAGATTAGATGATGGGAGAATTTAGTGGATAGCTCCGTCAAACCAATCTTAGGTTTTTTGACTAGTGATGATGATGAAAACTGAAAAAAAAACATTGTCATTCTAGAAGCTGAGGATTGGGAATACCAAGAGTGTTGAGTAGTTGAGTGAGCTAAATACGGGTGTGTGACCCCATCTTTGGCAGTAGCAGGTGGCCCCGAGCGATAGGTCGTCAATTGAGCGGAAAGATTGGAGAATGAGAGTCGAAGAGAGAGATAGAAAGGGAAGCACACCAGGAGAGAAAAGGGTTGCACTTGAGACGGATTGCCAAGGCGGGGTGCAGGATGGGGAATGTGAGGATGGAGAGGAGATCGGTGAATGGAGTGGAAATATTTTCGCAGCTCACCCTGCCAGTTCCTCCTAACGTGGTGAACAGTGATCGCCATTGAGTAGAGGGCACGAAAAAAATCCCACGGGTAGTGTATGATCAGCATAGGAGCCAGTGGGGCCTCGTGACCGTGATAAAGCACTATGGAAGCATCAGACCGAACCCACTTTAATACTAGGAGAAGCATTGAGGCGAATCGATAAAGATTAGCCGACAATAATTCAATTACTTTGTACTATCCCATTTGGTTGTTAACATTACTATGTGTGTATGTCATTCGTGAATTTGAGATATATTCTAAGCAAAATTTTTTTTCTATTTTAAGACCGTAATGTTGCACAATTATTAGGCCACCTCACGACTACCGCCGTCAGTGCGGCGACATGAGCATATATGTGGGCGGAGTACTGAGAAAGAGATTTACATGGAAGCCATCAATAATAAACAAACAGAAATCGTTCAAAAACTACAAGACAATATCACCCATTAACTTGAGTATGTCTCTGCAGTCGAAACATCGAGGAGGAAAATAAAACATTCGGATGCCACGCAACGCTTTCTTCCGAAACTCTAATGAAAAAAGAAGACGTGTCCTTACATTCTTCATGGCCGCCGTATGATTGAACGAGACATAGGTAATATGAGTTCGATTACCCATTAAAAGTAACATGGAGAGGATATTCTGGCCAAGTCACACAGCTACTCTCATTTACACGGAACACAAGGCTTAAATTTGGCAGTCCACCGATTCGAATAAGCAACATCTCCTTCTCCGTGAGCATTAAATTTAGTTGAAATATAATTTCCTAGCTAAATAAATAGCACGTAATAGCATTGAAGAGTCTTTTTGACTCCGATAGTTTATTTAAAACATAACTAAGTCAAATTAACTGTTGAAGTCACAAAATCTATCCATTGCTGTTACGGAGACCTTCCACCACGTCATAGCTTCCAATTTCGATTTAATAGCGTGAATGCCGAAAATGGCTCTTTTTACAGCTAGCCTGAAGTTGATAAGGTATGGCCATATATTTAGCGACGTTTCCTCCACTACCTTCCATGCCCCTTCCTGAGTAATTGACTCCGCTTGACCATCCTTTATGTTTTTGCAGCGATGCGGAAGAGCTGGAGTGGGAGGTCGACGAAACTATGCGGTCGTTGCCGGAGAGCGCGGCTGTGATCCTCGCGGGTCCCTGGAAGGGCATCCAGACACTGCTGGAGATATCGGGCCGCCTGGGGTTCACGGAGAGGAGGGACTGGATAGTCATGCCCACCGAGGTCACTGCCGACGGCCACAACATGGACGACGACGAGGAATCCGAGGCGGCGTTCGACCTCGAGAGCTCGGGTGGGTAATCTATCAGGCAATGGAAAAGGTAAACTTGTTTTAACCCGCGGATATTACATTAGAGCAGGGGTCTCCAAAATACGGCCCGCGCACACGTTTCAAGTGGCGCGCGCTTCTCGCTTGTACGCCGCTAGGAGCAGTGCAGCGCTGTACTGCACGTCAAAGTCGCCTTCAACTGTTCGTAAATAGGAAATGCGCCACCGGGTTCTTCAGTAGACGTTGGTATCGAATACTTCAGTCATCGGCAAATTTGCTATCCAGCCCGCGGGACGATTCGGAACTTAGAATGTGGCCCTCGTGGCCTAGTAAATTGGAGACCCCTGCATTAGAGGTTTCTCGAGTCCGCCGATAGAATTGTTGTCGCTCCGTGCTCGTTAAAATTAGATTTCAAAATCGCCACACGCGGCGCTACCAGCCGTCGATTTCCACTTTTCACGACAAATACGCTGCAGTTACACGTAACTGAGCCAAATAAATCATATAAACCACGCCCTTAATGCATCGGAGATGATTGTCAACAAAATAAGACCACTTTTCACGACGATTAATGTCGAAAGCCTCACTGAAAGAGATATTGATGCTTAGTGGCGCCGCCGAATAAATTGCGCGCGAAACGGCAGATATAACGCTTGATCGACATGTTCTTGGTCCTCCTTTAATGGAGTCCCCTTGTTTTAGCCATTGAACTCAAAAATATGGTGACAATCGAGATGAGTCCCCTGTCAGTCACTTAGAAGCTTTATTCGTGCTACCACTTCGGGCGCATTTAAATCTGTTTTCAATAATGTCCACAGTGTGGCGATTAGTGCGAGTCGATCCATTCTTCCTCACTATTTGCAATGGTATTTGTAATCATAAAGAATATTATTGGGCAGTTATTAATCTGATGCATCAAAAATCACGAACAAATTTCGTTTGACAGGCTAGGTTAAAACTAATTTCTTCGTGAATTTGGGTCCGCTCCATCGTTAACGTCGCGAGTGGAGACTTTTGTAAAACCATTAAAATGCTATGGTGATAAATATTCATGTAATTGGAAACTTTTAGGTACAATCATTGAACGAATACCGATATTAATATTTTCGCAGCGCAACGAGGGAAGACTTTTTTGGTTAAGATAACTGAACATAAATAAATAACGGAGAAACAAACAAGTCAACTAAGTAACAGCGAATTCAAAACTATAGAACACTGAAATCGATAAGTTATCAAAAAGACAGTTACTTCCCGTGAGCCACTATCATCTTCATTGACAACATTAACGATCACTCCAATAACGTCCTAAATCACTCCAATCAAATGATCCTTATATTACGAATGTGTACCATGTTTAATCCATAAAAATCAATACTCACCTTATAAGCGGCGTTATTCAATGCTGAGGACACAGCGTTTTCTAAATGCTGGACTTGACGATCAGCAACCACGAGTTTGCGTCATGACCTCAAGTAGGAAGTTCATTATGATGACTGGAAACGGGGACACAGATACCTGAGGAAAAAAACAAGGAGTAAATTATCTGAACATACAACACGATATTACAATACGATATTTCGAGCATGATTAAAAATGAAAGTCACATCCCGCGATGGAAAAGATAAAAGTTCAAATGTCGTATTAATTATTTGCATGAAGCTATGAATACAGCAATTGAAAGAATTTCAATGAAAGCCAAAATTGGTAACTCCATCGTTACGCGGTTTGTAAATTCACCTTATTTTTAGACAATTTTAACAGAAAAGACTTAAATAACAGACAAAGAAACAAGTAAACCTAGCGACACTATAATTAACGGCGAGTTTATTTTAGTAAACCATCTAATAGCAATGACAATATTAAGAAAGGTATTAGGATTATGTCCCTCTAGATATTCCTGAAAATGGCCATCATAAACTGATAAATAGTCTGCAAATAGTCGATAGCAGACTCGGCACCGGCGCCGCGACTTAGCGTATAATTGCCGTCAAAATAGTGTAACTTGAGAATTTTTTCCACATAAATGCTGAGAGTAGTTGGCACGACCTGATATACACCGCTGGAAAGAAAGTTTATTTCCCATAATGAAATGTCCATGGAGTCGCTGAAATTATATTAGGATTCTAAAATATAATCGCAGTGACCCAATGAACATTTCATTATAATGAGACATGCATTTCCTTTCGAACGATGCATAACATGCCATACCAACCACACTCAACATTATGAAAGATCGTAAGCTTTCCCGGCGAATACTATTGATGAAATCTTCTCGGGTTTGGCACCGGGCACTCTTTAAGGCCAATGTTTCGATGAGAAACTCCCTCATCGTCATCAGGAATAAGACTGACTGAACCCTAGAAGATTTCAACCACACTTAACATTAATGTGGAACTTGTTAAAAATCTAGTGCTATACTATTTTTACAGCGAAAATAGTTGCCGTTCGCGGTGGCACACTTAGGCGTACTTTGCACTCATGGTATTGTGTACTTCTTCTCCCCTGACAGTCGCGGAACTGGCCGAGCTCACGTCCGGCGGCAACGCCCTTCTGGTCCTCCCCCAGTTCGGCGACATCCAACTCTTGGAGGGGACCCTCTCGCGATGGAGGCAGTCGGTGGTGAGCGAGGAGGCGGACGACGTGGCCATCCGCTCCGTTCCTCCGGCCGCGCTGCTCGACGTCGCCGGCGGCGTCCTCTCCTTCGCCCGGCGCCTCGTCGAGGCCCTCGGCCCCTCCAAGACCCTGGCGGACCTACCGCCGCGCAGCCTCAAGCACGGCACCGCGGGCGATTCCAACACGGAGATCCTGGCGGCGGCGGAAACGTTGCACCTCTCCGCCGAGGAGGCGACCATGGCCAGGAACCCTCTGATCCTCTCCCGCGTCACGGCCGACGGGCAGTTGGTGGAGCTGGGCGTTTACGAGTCGTCCTCCGGGCTGAGACTCTCCGATTCGTTCGAGGAGGACATGAGCAAGTGGACGAGGGGAGTGAAGCACTCCTGCAGGAATTGCAGGCGGTGCATCAACCTGGAAGGTCCCGGCCTCGGGATCTACTGGCGGGGTGAGGATTGTGGCGAAGTCCAAATGGTGCATTTTTTTGAAGATTTTTAGCTTCATTCATTCTTCGCCTAATTTTCATAGCGTAATATTGAATTTACAGTCCCCACTAGATCCCTGAAAAATACGTTTCCGTGCTCGGCCACAATCGGCCGGCTGCTAGTGAGTCACGATTCCACCTTTTTGAGGGAGAAATGGGCGAAGAGCCCGCATTTTGGCAAAATTACCGGAAACATGCGCCCTAGTTTGGCTAAGCTCAACGACGAATCGTCGAGTGGTCATACTCGCCCGGCCGCCCGATAAATCGCGTCTCACTTTTCACATCTCCTAAGAGCTCTACCACTAGTGACAAATTTGAGCAAATCAGATTTGTAAGCGGTCGGTCAAGCAGCTGCTGAGTAACCCGATTCCATTCATACGCTGAGCTTGAGCGTGGGCTCGAGGCGAGTGAGCGGCCGAGCACAGCCACACTAGGTTGAATCTGGACTCGGGAGTGTATGCATTCCACTCCAGTGCCAGCCAAGTGATATTTGTCATGTCCCCACCAATGCACCCGGCGTGGCACAGTAGACGACTTCTGGGACTAGATGAGTCTATTTTATAAGACCGGTTATTGTCTGTATTGTCTGCATGAGTTGGATGTGTACCGCAAATGTAAAGATAAAAAGAGGGGAAAGAAACCAATCAAAGCTTGCATAATCTGCCCTACATTAACACTATGTTCTATAGATACAACCGAATCATGCTTGCTACGCTGGATAAATACATGTGTGAGTTTAACCAGACGAATCGCAAATTTCGCTATATTTAAAACATATATAGCAAAAAATTGAAACAGCAGGTGATTTGATGGAAGTCACGGAAAATGAAGTAATAGATGAGAGTAAGGAAAATTCATTTAAGTCATTCTTATGTGTTTTCTGACGCAATTTTTTTCGATTAAGTGCATAAAACTTTTCAATTGAAAAAAAAACTAGATCATAGTTTATGCGCTGTATTCGAATTCATAGTCTAATATTGTTTCTTATCTTCAGAATATCAATAAATGAGCTTAGTTGGAAGCAAAACATTTTTCATGAAAGAAATTCGAACACGACTGAAAATTGTCCTCCAAAATTTTTCTGAACTTAACATAAGCTAATGCCTCCTACATTTATCGTTAACACGTAACTCATTCATGCACTCATACTACGGCGATTATAGTAATGCTGCCATCAACCTCACAAATTTTAATATCAATAGTGCTCTAGTGGAAAATGGAGAGCAGCAAGTTTCATAATGACGAAATTAGTCTTACACTTTACCTGTTTTTTATTAATAGAATTCACTGGAGAAATGAAAGGACTGCAGTGGACGTCGTCTGAAATAGTTCTTCGGTGGTGCCTTTCGCATTTCTTTTTCCACTTCCACTTTCGTCCGAGCGCCGTATCATCTTAAGGTGCCATAGGTTTCATAAACGACATGCCTAAGACCGAATATGCATGCTTACTACGATTGCCTTTTCGCAAGGATGATCGTAAGCACGATAGTAGTGGGACAAGTTATAATTGATAGTAATAATTGATTTTTTTCTTACGATGGACCTCAATTTTTAACGTTAATTAGTGTTTTGGAGTGTTGGTCTTTAATAATTAAATGCAAAATTTTGGGCTGAAATTACGTTCGGTATATTATCATTCATTCTTCAGGACTTTTCTGTAATGAATATGATTTATTTATTGTCATTATTTCCACAGGTGAGGGTTGGGTAGCCGCCGTCGTCACCTTGTCGGCCACCGGAGTGCTGTGTTCTTTGGCGGTGATAGTGTACCTGATAGTTCGCATGTTCAAGACGACCCCGCTGGAAGGAAACCCGGCGCTATCGTTCGTCATGCTCCTAGCCGTTATCCTCACATACAGCGCCGTGGTTCCCTACGCGGTCAACGCCCCAAGGCCCATCCCCTTCTCGGAGGGCTGGGACGGCGACGAGGAGGACGCGGCTACGGTGGCCGCCGTGGTCTGCACCATGCGACTCCTCTGCCCTTCCATGGCATATGCTCTGCTCTTTTCCACTATGCTCTCTAGGTGCATAATGCTGGCCTCCTCCGACTCGGAAGGCTTCCTCAGCCACGTCAGCGGTCCACTGCAGACAGCGCTGCTCTTCTTCATGGCGGCCGTCCAGGTGGGGCTGACGGTGGAGTTCTGGCTGCTGGTTCTGGTGGGCAACAGCGCTGCCGCTCTGGCGTCCGCGTCCGAGCCCTGCGCCCCCACGCCTTCCGGTCGCAACAAGCTGTTCTTCTACCTCGTCCCGCTCATGTCGTACGACGCCCTCCTCCTCCTGATCCTCACCGTGGTCAGCCCGTTCGCGGCCAAGTCCAGGAGGAACTACCGGGAGGGCGCCCTGCTGGCGGTGGCCAGCGCGAGCAGCCTGATCGTGTGGCTGGGGTGGGGCGCGGCCTTCGTGGCGGCCCCTACCGAATGGAGGGATGCGTCGGTGGCCGGGGGTCTGGTGGCGACCGCCTCTGCGGTCCTCCTCGGTCTCTTCATCCCGCGGACCTACCTCATGACTTCGGCGGCGGCGAGGGACCGGATGGCGTCGGCCCTGCCTCCACTCGCGGCGGCCGGCGGGATATCCGGGACCAGCATCCTCGACCTCAACTACCGGGCGTCGAACCAGGCCCTCTACGACTCCGTGGGGCAGGGCCTCCACAGAAGCCAAGAAATACTCCGCTCCCCCATGGTGAGACACGGACGAGGCGTTTAGGCCCCGGGCAGAGTAAAATCAAATGCTCCAGGGTCGATTCCCTCTCACCCTCCCCGTAGCAATTCCTTGGTTGAATTCATGACTTGATTTCATTTTTTATGAAGCAAACACCTTTTCCCCAGAGTGTAGAAAGATGTTAACATTTTTAATTTTTAATTTTGCCCTGATGCAACATTAACTGTAGATTTGTTAGCACAAATTTTTCGAGAAAAAATGTGTTAATGGTAATCGTAATTCATGACAATGAATTCCGTATTACAATATTTTAAAAAAATTAATTTTGTTACTCCCTTCAGTTACTGGAGAGGATAGACGATGTAATGTCCATCTTCATTCATGGAACTGTAAATATGATTTTTTTGTAAATTAGCTTTTTTCGTAGTCTTCGCGTCCATTGCTTGACATTTTGACATTTCAGTAGGTGTCTCATTATTGCTCCTGAAGAGCTGTAGCCTCCTTCATGTCATTAATACTTTCAATGCACCTTCCAGCAAAGTTCCCCTTCACCATAACCTATGCATGGAATGCCAATTCAGAATGTGGACATCAATGGTTGTGCTACCTGTTACCCATAGACCTCACTCCCGCTCATCTTCAGTGTCACTATCAGTAACGTTCCTAGCGAGTTTTGTGATATGTAACTCTCTAAGTGTATGAAGTAATCCCTCACACATTTGATACCTTCAGTTTAGCACGACAGCACCAGTTGAGAAAATTTAAAAAAAAAACTAAACCCTATATGTTGACCCATTCCTGCACGGTATATAACCAGAGAAAAAGCACGAGCTCGATGTATGAAATAAACAAATGACGAACGGTGAGCGTTCGAAATTTAACTATTTACACGTCGAAGCCCTCTCCAGTGGTCCCCCCTTCGATCCCTGAACAGCTGAACAGCGGCCTCGGGGCTGGAAGCAGTACTACGGCCCTGGTTCGAGCCACGTCCGCCAACGCAGTGGGCCAGAGCAACCCGAGTTACTACGCCACCGAGAGGCCGGACACGCCGGTGAGCATACGAGGGCCGGCGGCCAGGGGCGGCACCAACCCCATCCCGGAAGGCAGCGGAGAGGCGAGCCTGGAGGATAGCCCGATAGGAGGTCGCCTCATGAGGATCGACTCCATAGACAGCGAAACGTACGAGAGGTATGGCGCAAAACCGTCGCCGCACAAGGTCACCCGATTCTGAGGTAAAAACACTTGACGTGCGACGGAATGTTCTGTACACTCCTGAAGTTGTTTTATTAAAGGTATATTTCTTATTACGCTATAACATTAAAAAATCTAACACGAATGTCAACGACTCGGCCGGAGACTTAAACGACTGAGTTCAGATGGATTATCTACATTTTTCACGGGGAAGGATTATGAATTCTATACCTGAGGCTGATGTTCTAGCCCAAGACCTTGAATCTGAATGGTAACAGTTCAGATGATACTAGCCATTAAGTATCTAAAAGAGAATCATTAGTATAACCGAATAAGAGCTCATTGATCTCCTGTGTATCCGTGAATGTTAAATACTAATTGGCATAAGTATGTTACCTTAACATCACCATCATTGTAGGTCATAAGAAAAATATGGATGTAAAACATTTAAACTGAATTTCATGCCAGAGAGGGATACCCATTATCAGTAAAAGTGGATAGGTATTTGAAAAAGTCAAAAAATTTTATTTAATGGATTTTTCCAGAAAAAGGAAAGCAATAAATAATTCTGAACGGACATTGTATCCGTTTCCTCCAAACTGGGGCGTAAATCTCACTTATAAAAATTCTTTTACCAAGCAAAGAGCTTATAAAAAGTTATGGAGACGAGTGCAACATGTGTTTTAGTGAGTGTTGAGTGAGATACATGATTATCTATGACTGATATGTGTGAGTGAACTATGAGACAAGAGGACATAAACTAAACTCAAACATTAGCAAACCAGAACTAAGAATTACACCAATACGTTTCATCGGACATTCCAGCATTTCATTGAGTAGTTCCTCATCCTGTAAATATTTAATTATCATCCCACGAAAAATTGCCCGCAGTCAGCTTTCAAAATAAAGAATAGTATTTCATTACAAATCAACTGCAGTCGCGGTCTTCATCGACAACACATTTATTTTAATGTGACTGCATCTAAAGATTATCAGCTTATTTGGGTGAAGTTTTCAACTGATGAACATGTATTTTCAACCAAATCATATTATATCCAAATGCCTCCGATGGTAACCATGGTTACGTCAGCAGTCGGAAACAAAATGACAATCGTCAATCGACGAGTTTCTTCCCCCCGAGCTTATTGCTGAGTGATGAGAAAACATTTTTTTACAAAACTATGGATGACTGAAAACATGTGATACATTTAAAGACTAATTTTGAAGTGAACTCCATCACTCGGCTCACTTTCGAGAATAAAAACTTAAATAGGATATAGAGCGTAAAATTTTATCAGAGGAAGAAACTTTTCCTTGGACCACTGAGCAATGACGAAAAACTTTAAGTCTTACATCTGGAAATTTTAAAGATCAGATGTTTGAACCTAAGAATAATAATTTTTTACATGCTGATTCGTCTATCGTTAAAAAGAAATCTGGATTCATTCGACAACGTTAACTGTTATAAAATACTTTAAATAATTTTTAATAACTCTGTTTTTGAGTACTATCACGTAAAGCCAATCCAATTAAAATTGGTCAGAGATGGACAGTAAGAACCTAAGTTTAAATGCCTATTTGAAAATAGGTTTCTAACGTAAATATTTGGATTTACACATTCCATCCTAATCATTTGTGAGAGATTTCTAGTCAAAGCATTCCCTCATTTCCACCATTTAATCATACATCCTTAAAAGTATTACAATTGATCATATTTTTATTTTAAAAGCCAAATAAAGTCAAATATAGTTTTTTCAGAATCTGGCAGCCAAAAAAGGTGAAATGAGCTCATAGCATTTTACAAGGACTGCGGGGAGGCTCATAGCTCTTGAAGAAAATGAAAATTTTGTATGATCATGTTTGGCAAATAAATATATCTGTTTTGGCGATGGCATTCTTTATTGATATATGTGAGCATACCACCATCTGTTTTTTAGGTCATTCTTTTCCTTGACATCGCCAGTAACAATGCATTGTTTTCTAATCTACCATTCTACTCTACCAGTCACCTTAGGCGCATCTTCAGGTAAGTGGACGTTCCTAGTTGCATACTCCATGCAATTATTCTTACACGGTAAACCTATATGATGAGATACATAACCCTTTGCTTCTCAGGTAACCTAAAAGTGTTGATTTTGTGTCTACCTTATATCTTACATTTGCCGAAAAAAACTACACTTCATATAATCCTTTCCTTTACCTATTTCCTAATAAAGAACCACGTCTTACAGCAGCTGAGCAAGAAAAAAATAGGAAATTACATTGAATTATGACATTCTTATCGAGTTATCAGACGTATTACATTAAGCTAATCGGAGCTAGGCGCAAATCTCCCACTTAGGGTTGGTGGTTGGAATTTACCACCACTAGCCAATATTTCCACTTCATTAAGATAAAAACTATGCTTCTTGCTGAAACCAAAAATATTCAAATCAACTTTATGCTTATTCATTCACAATTTGTGAAGTTGTAATTAAATTTTATCGCATTCGATTCGATACTTACTATTATGATCCAACTCAAGTACAACTTGAAAATTTCACTCACGCATTGTTAAGTAATATCCATTAGGTTAAAGGGTAGTATTTGATTGGAGTCAAAACCGGTACAAGAGCAAACTCTAAGATCGATTGTCTTTGATTTGATAAATATCTTACTAGCGAGTTTACAGTCACAGGAATATAGTTTATGAAGCCCAGATACATCACCTGATGCCTCAAGATACCTCGTAATCATAGTCTCGGGTAAGAAGAACAAAACTGGAGGGCAACTGAAATGAGTGTTTAGCAATGAGGCGATAATTTTAACACAGTGTTGTTAATCTATAAACTACTTAAAAGGAGGGGTGAGAAAGGGACCCAAAAATGTGATTCTCTATCCAGCAGTAGATTTTCAGGAAACCGGATCGTTATTTCAGGTACGTAAAACGTTTTCCATCTAATACGACCTCAATATTTTGAGTCACAGTGGAAAATGGAATAGATACCGATTCCATTAACTGGTACTGAAAAAAGATAAATCGTAATACAGAAATGCAGTAGTCATGAAAAAATATAGTATATACGGGTGAATCCCTTCTATAAGGGTTTTTCCGCGACATGCATACCCAATCTTATGGCATAAGTGAAACATCGTAAATACAAAAAAAATCAAGCTTTTTTAGGAAAAATCATTTAGATTTTTCCTAAAAAAGTTTTGCCCCAGAATTGATCCTTAATCCAATCCGATATGAAACTCTTGTAACGTTTAAATTAATTTCACTTCGTTTTCACGTTACTTTCAAACATTTTATTTCACTTTAAATAATACATACTCGGGAGCAAGGGAACACCCGTCCGCCATAACTATCACAATCCGAGTCCTCTCTTTTACTCCTCCTCTTGCGCCGTCAACAATCCCAACAATTACCTCACTCCACCTCTGCTGCTTATTATTGCTTTTATTTCGTCACACCAACAACCAAAACAAACCACTCAAAATTAGGTGTTACATTTGCCCCATTGGAAAAGAAAATGGAATGACATGCAATTTTCTTTTTCAAAGCCTTCAAAAACAAAGTATTATGGGTTACGGGCGTGGCCCCAACGCCTTCAGTTTTGAACTTCCCCCTTTCCATCACACAAACACAGTTCACTCCACTTCACATACCGGCATTTCATTATTCCATCTGTCACACTTCTCTTACTTATCACTTTCCTTCTCCGTTCACTTTACTCATTCATTCATCACTGTCATCATTCATTCCAAGCATATAAATACCAACCATGCACTTAATAAACAATCAACAAACACTCCTGCAATCACCCATATCAAATTATTACACATGTATTTACCCTCACTTTTCTCCTGTCACATCACCCTTCCACCGTCTCTCCAGGGTGTAACCACTCTCGCCACCTATCTAATTGCCCCATTTTAAATTTTACTCTCCTCCTTTTCTCCTTCCTCCTTCTTCTCTCCACCCGACCTTCGTCCCTTCTTACGTTACCTTCACGTATCCTAAATATTCTCGCGATCCTCTCAGAGTCACCTTCTCCCGCCGATCCAAGCTCGGTTATGTGACTGCTTCCTTCCGCCATCATGGAATTGACAAGGTGCTGTCGCTCCGGTTGGCGCGCCTCCGCTACATTGTTTAGTGCAGGCCGCTGATCAGCTGATCTCTCGCCCGGCCGGTGAAAGTATCCATCGCCGATAAAGTCATTGTCTCGTCGTCCCTCTCTCTGCTGGCTCGACGCCTGCCACTCCTGCTGCTGCGACTTCCTCGAGTCCCATCCGTGCTGCTGGTTGTGCTGGAACGTGCCTCCCGACGTCCTCCACGCACTCTCCTCACGGGGTCCCAATGTATTCCTCCCATCAAACGTCGGTACCTTCAACTGTACCGCGGATGTCATTGTGACGCTGGGTCTCGTGTCTTTCTCACGCACGATGTGTTGGACTGCTTCCTCATCTAGCCCAGCTGCCTTTGTGGTGGATTCTTGTCCTATCTCGTCCGCCATCTTCCCGGGCACTTCCTCCGCTTGTTTTTCCTTTCTCCCCTCACATTCTCGCCGAAACGCCGCTAGCCCTTCGTTGATGCTTTTCATTGTCTCCTCCAACTTTTTGTCTCTTTCTTCTTGTTTGCTTTCTCGCCTCTCCAGTTCGTCTTTCCATTTTCTATCTCGACTCTCCCGTTCTTCTTATCATTTTCTATCTCGACTCTCCCGTTCTTCTTCCCATTTTCTATTTCGACTCTTCTGTTCTTCTAGCATCTGTCTAAGTAGCACCCGTAGGTCATTGTATCCTTGGTCCTGCGTCTCCATCTCAAACTCATGTGTCTCTATATCTACCCCTTCTTTTATCAAAAGCGGTTTTAAACGCTCCTGCAGCTCAAATTTCGCCCCTTGGGTCGTCGATCCCCGATTCCTCAACAAACTTTGTAAATCCACCTTTTTCAGTTCGTAAATTTTTTTCACTCCCGCCATCTTGAATTCCCGCTCTCTACGACGCGACTCGTTCCTCAGGCGTTCCGTGGTCTCGATCCTTTCGAGAAATCGTGCCCTACAAGTTGCGGCGCCAAAATGTAACGTTTAAATTAATTTCACTTCGTTTTCACGTTACTTTCAAACATTTTATTTCACTTTAAATAATACATACTCGGGAGCAAGGGAACACCCGTCCGCCATAACTATCACAATCCGAGTCCTCTCTTTTACTCCTCCTCTTGCGCCGTCAACAATCCCAACAATTACCTCACTCCACCTCTGCTGCTTATTATTGCTTTTATTTCGTCACACCAACAACCAAAACAAACCACTCAAAATTAGGTGTTACACTCTGATAATTTATTATAATCAATCAAATATTTACAAGAAATTTCTCCCGCCATCAGATTGTACATTTTATCAGGTACTACCAGTTGCATACATATCTTCGCTTTTAATTCGCAATTAAAATCTCCACAAAATTAGCTGAGGCATACGGCTTGTAAATTATACCTTGACTAAAATCCTTTAAGTGTAATATTCTATATACAAATTCTGTTCCGTTTGTACCTCAATTTGCTTTTCAGAGTGGATAAATCACCTTTAATCAATTTAGGAATACATCAATTCTTGGCGTACGGTTTTGAACTCTTTCATTCGGTAAGTAAAAAGTTCAGGTAAAAAATAGTAGAAGTAAATATATCAAGGAATGCTTCACTCCACGCATTAATCTCTTTAAAATTTTCGTGGGCATTCAAGATGGTCCTTATATGGCATATTTAAATATATGGAAAAATAATATGAGTACATCATTCGTGTATTAATGTAAATACGATTATTGGAATGGCACTTATTCATAAGTGCTCCCAATTTAAGTCATTGCAAAAACAGAAGCTACTAACTGGCCATAAGAGCAAGATTACACAACAGGTTTTTTTTGGTACTCCACATTTATAGAGGGTGTTAATTAAGGAGGGTTAGTCCCACAAAAAAGCGAAGTGAACTCTTAAACTGTGGGTTTATTTTTTTTAGAAAATTTCCGGCCTACAAGACTTATAATGGAAACTTGAAGCGATGTGTCTTAAACGACGATGGCACGTGTTCCTTTCGAAAATACTCAACGGCGTCCTAAGGTCTGCGAGAAAATTTGAAAGCTAACACGTATCCCATTTATGCACGCGCGAGAACCCACTACTTCTTCCGTAAATTTATCATAAAGAGTGTGCCACACCATTTCGTTCCCCACTCCGATCGCTTTTACGTACGCTGTAAAAAATATATATAAAACGAGTTTATGGCACCTTGGCCCTGTGATGGAGGGCGCCATAAATAAGACGGTCGCTCATCATCCCAGGACGCTGTCTTCCGTGGCTGCACGAACGCACCCCCTAGCGGCTCTTTTTGTAAACGCCCTTATCGTCCGCTAGCCATACTTTTTCTCCCTCAAGGGGTAGGGATCCGGAAAATGTCACATGAGCGGTTCTTGAGCTTCAAACAGGTGGCTCTCGAAAAGAACCGATAATCGAAACAAAATAATACGCTTTGGTACTTAATCCCAGGAATCTGGGGGTTTCAGCTGTGAAATAGGGATAATCTTTGGTACTTCATGAATTCTTGGCTGATAAACACGAATCTTATAAAAGTAACTGAGGAAGGTGAGCAGTGGCGTAACTAGGAATATGCTTTGGGGGGTGGGGGGATGGTCTGGGGCTGGAAATTTCTTTTTTTAATGACATGCCTGAATAAACATTTTATTACATCATTTTGGTACTAAAATTTAAATGAAACCATAAGCAGTTATTATATTTCAAAACTAGGCAATATTTTCAAATATTTTTTTTATTTCTCTGATGCTTTTGAGAGGGATCTAACCCCTCACCCCCACCCCACAGTTACGTCACTGAAGGTGAGGTTTAGCGGAATGACACCCTGATTTATTGAAAAAGAGGAAAAGGTGGAAAATTGCCATCTCTCCTTGTCATTCAATAAAAGAAACTGATTTTCACAAGAAACTTTCTGACTGGGGAGCGAATATTTTTTTCCTTGAAAACACCTAAAAATATCGATTTATTCGCCGTTTTTAATCACTTTAAGTATTAGGACAGATAATGAAAATTTGAAACCGTCATGAAATATACTGCGAAATCGATTCCATTGATGCTATTGTAAAAATAATGATTTTTAAACTAAATTAGGTTTTAAGAAATTAGTCTTCAAATTCCTTGCCGTACGTTTTTTGCCACCCTACCGCCGGTATGTCATAAAGGCAATGTAACTGTTGAGTGAGACATTTAATATCTGAAGACGTGCCGAATGATTTTATGAAAATGTCATCAAAATACAGGTCCTTTTCAATCCATTAAATGCTATCTTATTGTCATAACAATATATTTCTTTGAGCAAATCACATCGCCTATACACGCATGAAAGCGATAAAGAGTTACTTGGAGCAGAAAACCAAAATGTAAAAACGCCATTAAAAAATCTGATATTATGATTGAGAGAGTGTGAAAATATTTGAGCGACGATTGCACACATTTTGTTGTTGTCTCTTAACGTAATGGGCCTTTGGGGTCCACATTTTGATTTGGGTAAGTATAAAATGGAATGTTGGCATGGTAAGTCCTTAATTTTCTCCCTAATATAACCCATTACATTATTAATTTATACTCCTAAGGTCAACGAGCATTTATGATATTCATGCACGCTTATGCAGGTATTTTTGTTTCCTCCAGGCGTGCTCAGTAGAGTTATAAACATGAATTACACGACCGTATTGAACCTCCACCTCTGAAAAAAATTGTATCACTTCAAAAGACCAATGGGAGAGCATACTTACTTCATTCACGGTACCACGGTATTTATACTTGGGAAATAAAACGGGGCAGACAACAATTTTGTTTTGAACCCTTTCTAATACTTGATAAGCAATCGTTTTTCCATGAAAATTTGCATTTTAGAATCTACACGATACTCTATATGAAAATGATCCATACGAAAAACTTAATTTCTCAGCTTTACACATCGAATGTGCAATTCCCTAAAAATTTTACGTTTCTATAAATCGTAATGCAGCGATAGAATTAATTTTATCACCACTACTTACAGTTTATCTAAGTACTTTCTTTCTTTATTTTTCCTCAAAATCTTTTGACGCACAAAAATTATGAAACCTCCGTGTTCTTTCTTCTTAGTCAAAATCAACAACAACCCATTATTGTTTATTCTATGGCAACTTTTATACTCAAATTTATTGAGGGTTTTCTATTTTATTTTTTACATACGTACATACGTCATATTAGATCATGAAATTTGATGAAATGTGACTAAAAAATTATATCTTCGACAACACGATGAAACGCTTGTGTTTTCGATTTCTTGGGAGTCTTCAGCCAAGCGCGTAGTCTGAGTCCACATCATAAAAACATCTATCCGACAAATTATCTAGTGTATTTGAGCAAAAACCACTATCACGGACTAGTCAGTAAACACTTCATGAAAACACCCATTAAGACGATGCTTCTAAAAGGCCGGGAAAAGAGGATAGTAAAACTAAGTACCTAGTAGAGAAAAGCACTGGAAGCAATAGTGAAGTCGTACTAAAGAAAGATAAAACCGAACGGACAAAAAATCAACAGCGATGCGGTCCTGCGACAAGTTGAACGTATATTTTTACCAGGAAATTCGAGTGTAAACCATACATTTTGCGACACCTGATGAGATCCAAAATGGAATTCATTATACTATGAGCTCTTTCGCGAAAGACAGAAATTTCATTTTATTTTATCTTTCCATTTATGATTTTAATGCCTTTTATTTTTATTTCATTTTATCTAGTTGAGAAGTGACTTCATAGTAAAGACAAAATAACATTTAAAACAATCACAAAAATCAAGTTGGATAGGTATAAAATGAAGATTGATGAAAAAATAATCATGATATATGTTTTGATATACATTTTGTATGTATGATTATAAATGCTTTGCGACTTTACTTTGATTTGGGCCCTAGCTTTCGTATCTAAATAAATATACAGTATAGCCTATACACAACGAACCACCTTGAGCAAAATATTAGGGAAACCTCCCTATTTCGAAGTCATCGACCCGTTCCCGGACCCTGCATGCAATGGGCAATGCACGCAAAAACAACTTCCCGTAACGAACCTCTCTAATTACGAAAACTCAATTCCACGAAGTCTGCGCTTTGGCCCAAAACATAAAAAGTCCCCTCTAGAGTGCATTATTGAGAAAAAAAGTCAAAGTTTGCATTTACAGGTAAAATTATCCTTCGATATTTACGAAGGAAGCAGGAGGAAGAACAGCAGAGGAGGGTAACGCGTCTTAGCCGTTCCGCTCCGAGCTTCGCAGGGGTCCACATCCAAGACATATAAAGCGGAGAGCATGTCGGAAACTTGACGGTCGCTCGGTGAGGACTATAGTTAACTCCGATGGTTCTCACCATAAGAAACGTGCAAGGGAAAGCAAAAACTCCATTTCGCCCGTCTCCATGCATTGCTCCGCTCCGACATTTGTGCCGCCACGAGCTTGGCAATTTAGCTCTCGGAACTGCCGAAGCGGTTCACTAATGGAAATGGTTCGACAGAAAATCCGCGGAGCTGATCTGCTAAATTAAATTTCGATAATATCCCATCAATCATCTCATATGAAGGACCAGCTTGTCTTTCTTCAGTCCTTACACTACTGTGTGCATTAGTATTAATTAAATTTCAGTATTGAAGTTTATTTACCATGGCAAGTTGATTGAAAGGTAGTGTCTGAGCATAAAATCGCGGTTGGTCCTGTTCCCTATTTCGCTTACATTTTGACTTAACGATCTTAATAGATTACCTTTCTTTATTGGGTTACACTTGCAGAGGTGCAGGTGGTCAGGATGGAGCTCAAATTCCCCTTTAATAAATCGTGTCATATTACTTTCTGTATTGGTTTACATTCGCAGAGGCTTTGATGGATTGAATTGAACCAAATTTCCTCTTAAAAATACGTATCAGATTACTTTTTCGTATTGGGTTTCATTCGCGGGACCCCGCGGGTCGAGAATGATTTCATATTACCTTCCAGGATCGGATTTCATTTTGGGATAGGAAGTGGACAATTGTCGTACGACTTATTGTTAGGAGGGAACAGTTCGTGCGCTAATTGTAAGTAATATTTCTTGCTGCCTCTATGCGTAACTCAAGTCTCCATTCCAAATTGTTAGCTGGCATTGTTACCGGTACAACTAGAGTTTTAGGAACAGCGAAATTCAGACAGAGGTCTTTCTAGTGTCGTAAAAGACGCGAAAAGGTGTGGGATCATGTTCTTTTACGTTAATTTATTGTCTTAATTGCTGACGTATACCATATGTAACTCATGTGATAGTGCTTTTCTTACCAACTATCCCAGTTAGTATTAGCCAGAAATCAGTGCACGTTATAAATGAGAGACGTTTTGCAAAGGGCTCAAAACGGGTAAACCTTGATTAAAATTTTCTTCTGGTATGAGGAGGCAATTACAGAGCGACAAGGCGTGAAATCAAATAATACCTAGCGTACTGGAGGATGGTACTGTTTTGGTACACAAGGAAGGGTGTGCCAACAGAATACCAATCGAGTCAAGCTTCTATGAACGCATCATGAATGCATTATCATCTGAGATTGTAACCTCAATACATTGCCTAATTCCAAGTTCTTACTCATGGTAACTAATTAGCCTAACCTAACATCCATAGGCGGATTTAGATAGAGGGTACAGGGGGAAGGCACCCCTAGACATTAAAAAAATAGACAAGATTTTTAATGCCTACGGTTGTCATCCTGGATAATAATGTCACCCTGCAGTAACATCCATCGTCGTATATCAATATCAAGTACCTACACACATGGGACGAGCATAAATATATACCAGTATTTCAATGGGATTCCAACAATGTGTATTATTTCTGAGGTACCTTTAAAAGACATTGTGCTCTTTCATGCAAAATTACTGCATAGCACTGTAAATTGATATCGGATTAAATCTTCAAGAATATCGATTAGATACTAAGGAAAATTGTGGAGCACATAAAATAAACGTAATCCGCAGGGTTTAATTTTGGAGTTCCTTTAATTCCAGACCGGAACTAAAGTAAGCGGCGAGGTATGACGCAGATTGGACGAGAAAAACAATAATTTCAATTAGAAATACGCAGATTGAAAGTCACTTGGTAATAGACACAGTATTTAATAGTAGTAATATAAATTGTTTATCATCACTCTAGGAAAAGTTTTAATGGTGAATGAATCAAAAATGAGAAATTTGCTCGTCTTGGACCGTGAAGCACACGGAACACTTGGTTGCCTCTGTGAACACGCAACCTCCATATCACCTACAAACAGCGAAACCCCCTATTGCTCATTCATGATTTTTCCGTTCCCAAAGAGTTCGTTATACGGAGGTTTGACTTTTTATTGAACACTTTAACCGCAAACGTCTTAATATGTTAAAACCACGACCGATTTCAACACTTTCGTGTCAATATGAACAAGAAATTCAACTTTTTTCTTCCACGCATTAATTGATGCGCCGCAGGCGCGTTCTCGCGGTCCCGGTGAACCAGTTCACCCTAACCAGCCAGTTGACGTAAGATTGGTTTTATGCGCAATTGTTTATGTTGTGGGGGTAGTGTTCTATTTGTGTTAGCAGAAACTTATAACTAATAAATGAGTAAATTAGCAATAGCATTTTTTTTAATTTGATACATTGACATATATTCGGGTACATATATAAATAGGCTTGGGTTACATTGAAATATGTGTTTAATTTACAATTTTATTATAATATTAATTATATATATGTATTTTTCCTCTTTTTCATTATTCATTTCTATGAATAATATAAATTTTTTATCATATTTTTTTTTATTTTTATGTTTATGTATATATTTTTTGATTGATATTATTTATATTTTTCGACATAATTTTTTAATGTCATTATTTCTTATAAATGAAGGGATTCAAGAGCATTTAGGACGAAATTTCCGCAGTCGTGACGATTGACATGACATTTTACCCATAAGAGAAAGGGAGGTTGAAGAGGAGAGGAAAGATTTGGGAACCAATCGGACAAAAGTCTTCATTTTGGCTTTCAAGGATGATTTTTAAACGGTAAAATGAATTAAATGGTCAGAATGTGGGACAACTCGATTTAAACAGGGAAACCCTGTATATTGTGTATAGTTATGTGATGTTTAGATGAAGACAATCGTCGGAGGATAAGTAGCTGGCAAGAACGGAAGGGGAAGGCCTCGAATGAAATACATGGAACAGGTAAAGAAGGATGTGAAAGAGAAGAAATACGTGCGTAGGTGTGAAAATATTAGCTGATAGGAGGATTGAGGGGAGGACCGCGTCAAACTAATCTTAAATATATGTCACGCTACTCGAGATATATTGAAACAAGGAAAGTGGAACAAGTCGATATGAACGCTAAAATGATATTCAAGATCATTCGAGACGGTATTTTAAGAGTATTTATTCGACTTATCTTGAATCGAACTGAACGGATTTTCACACCGTTTTAAAAATCTTAAATTTATTTTAATGAGGTTAACAAACATGATCAACAAAGGAATAACATAAGGCGAGACCGAGAAAGAATAATAATCATAATTTTACGCACAGATAACAAATTTGTTTCAATTTTGGCAGCCATGAACTTCTCTTCTGCTTCATGTGTTCGTCCACTTAATACAAACACCGTTGCTCCTCATAAACTTTAATGAGGGCAGCCATAATGTCAATACCTACTCATTCCATCTCCAAGGGAGCGCTGGGAAGGCTAAAAAGATCCTTCACTAATTGGTTGAAACCCTTCAACCCATTCGAGATTCAATAGAAATTCGAACACTTGAAGACGAGACGAATTCGATGGAAACGAAGGGATTCATGAGCATTCAAGACGAAATTTCCATGACGTCATGAGCATTCACCCGTTCGAGAAAGCTTGTTCAACGAGTCTTGAACGGAATTTGACGTGAATTTGATAGAGAAATTGCCTTTAAGACTGTTGACCAGTGATGATGAATTTACGAATAAAAATATACATGACGGGCTATCGCCAAATGCTGCATCCATATCCTTTATCACTCATTACACTAATTCAAATCTCAGTTTAATCCACATTCCTCATTTCGAGTGGGAGGGGGAACTGGATCTTCTGTTTCCCCTCCGTCTACGCCCCTCAGATCCAATAAATGCGAAATCGTCCTCTAACTGTCCCCCGCTTTTTGGTCTCCGGTCTTCCTGAGAGGCGACCCTTTCTCCTTTTTTTCCAATTCCGTGGACATTCTCACCTCTCCTCCCCTATTCCTCTCGCTCTGAATGCGCCCTCAGTCAATCTTGCACGTCCCCGTTTCACCACCGAAGCCACGAGCGAAGGGTCACAGACGGAGTCCCTTACCCTTCTCACATGCCATCCTTCCCTCTCTTTTTTTCCAAAGCCCATCCAACTCCCTGAATGCCAGCTGATGCCGCATCCGATCCTATCCCCTACGAGAACGCACGATTCCCTCTGACACGTCGTATTTTGCCTTTTTCTGGACATATCACTTGTTTAAAGTTTATTTTACAATATGAACTAATCATATGGGCAGTTGCTCCACAAATAAAAGTTTAACAACACCAGTAGGTTCGATACAGTTTACCAAAACGGCATGGCAATTTTTTGACATCGAACTTGCAAATTCATCAGTCACGAAAGGTTTTAACTTTTAGGCAGCGGAAATATTTGGATAAGGTGGATAGGTTACTTAAGATTTATCCCTGGGATGGGGACAGTGGACAAATATTGGCGTTCGTTGGTTGAATACATACGAACGAAGTTCCGAAACTTTCGAAAGTTCCGAAAAACTTGTCCTTCCTAAGTCTAAGGATAACCATCCAACTAACTTTCCGAAAATAAAATTCTATAGTGAAAGGTACCTAATATAAAAACGTAGAGGAAAATACGGAGCTCGACCCGTTTAACCCTTTATAACCCAATGTTGCTTCTAAGCAACATCAAAAATGTTAAAACTTTCAGCTTTATTTAGGAAGTATCTAAACAACCCATCATTTTGTAGAGTAAATTTTAATGACGAAATATTTAGCTGCCACGATAATTTTACTTGAGTGTTAAATTTTCAAGTTTTCAAAATGAAAAATCTTCAAATTTGATTTCTCCCATAATCAGCTCTGGGTTAGAAAGGGTTAAGGGTTCCGCAAATGCAACACATTACGAAAAAGTAATCTGATACGTTTTTCGAAGGAATACTTTTAGCTCTATGCAATCCATCAAAGCCTCTGCGAATTTAAACCAATACAGAAAGTAATCTGAAACGATTAACAAAGAGAAAATTGAGCTCCATCCTCAGCAAAGCAAATTGAGCATCCTATGGAGCTGAGGAGCAAAAATGGTTATGACCATGGCAGTGTAAAAAGTGACTGTGCCATAATGTAAAAAGGTCTTGCGCCGTTTTATATATTTCCCACGAATTTTCCTCAGCGCTGCATGGCGTCAAGAAAATCTTCCGCCCGAAACCATTAGCTTATAGCTTGTGAACAAATTGTTCGCAAAATAACAGGATAAAATGCTATTCCTCAGGATTTTCTGCATTGCTTGTGCGAGAGATAACATCCTCAAGGGAAAACACTTAACTTGATTGGATAGCTGACAAATTACGCGCAGCAAAAAATGTCGTCGTAATGTTTCGATATCATAGCAATCTTTTTTCGAGTAATTTTTCTCATCTGTACAACCTATGTATGAGCGTTAAATATAACTCCAGAAATTGAAATAAAAAACTGTCACTACTATGCAGTGCTTAATTCCTAACATTTATAAAATTCGAGGAACCAAGCGAGATGGAGTGGAATTGATTCATAATGAGACAATAACTGGTGAGTTGTACCTTGCAAATGATGTAGTAACATCGAAACTCGAGTCGAAGTAAATTTATTATTGTGGAAAATTGCAAGTCATTGTTTCATTATCCTAACATTTAAGTTACCGGAACGCACAAATCCACACTTGATTTTCAATAATGAGCTCCCTGCCGTTAAACTTCCGATTTTTTTAAAACTTATGATAAAAGTCACAGCGAGGAATCATGTTTTATCAAATATTTTTTCTTAATCACATTTTATAACGGCCGGCGTAGCGCCGAATTACAGTATCCAATAACTTTCGAAGTAAAATATCAAATAATTACCAATAAATAACATTAAGAGGTAACAATTAGACATTCCGTCGCGTTCTGGCCGATATTAATCACTGCCATTGCTGAAAAAGAAATCCTTACGTTGTTTCCAATCGTTTCAGGGAGAGAGGATCGATTAATTCAATAAGTCAAGTTGGCAAAGGGAGATAACAGGAGAATATGTATTCAAATTGGGATGTTTACAGATGAAGCGGAAAAGAAATGAGGAAAAACAACATTGGAGATGATAGTAAAGAGAATAATTGAGATCAATAAGTGAGAAAAAAGCGACTTCAAGACGAGATCAATGGCCTCGCATCTAGAAGGAGAAGAAAAACAGCAGCATAAAAATCTCTTATCACAAGAGCAATGGAAGCATCAAGTCTCCTTCGCAAGACGATGTTCGATCGTTTTTGGCACAGTTTGAGGCTATCTCGAGTTCTTTGGTCAATTTTACGACCAATAATGACCGCGACGCTGACGGTTCCAAACTGCTCTCCATTCTGCGTAGCATTATCTTCCCACATGTGAGACTCTTTCGGAGTTTGCAAATAAGGTCGTGTCGAATGGTTTCCCTTCCTATCCTCAAATTCCCTAGCCTATACGACTAACTGTCGCCCCATTCTCTGCTGCATTCAACTGCGCACAAGAGTCAAAAACCCATTGGAATCGCGCCCTTCCTCTTATCCACAAACAAAGAGAAAAACTAAGAAAAGATTTTTAATGTGTTTCTTTGAACAAGGCATTTGCGGGGAATGATCAAATGTCCACTATTCTATAACATTCTATTCTATAATATCACATGGTATTTTAATTTATTAATATTAAGGCCCGTATCATAAAAGTCCCCTCGAAGCCGGCCTCCACCTCATTGTCGTCAGGAGGAGGAGATGCGATATCATAAAACCGACCTCAACCTCAAAAACGTCGAATTTTGAAGCCAGCCTCGACTCAAACTTTGAGGTTAGATTGTTGTCGGCTCAAAGCGTTTGAGGTGTCTTCCGCCATTGTGAGAAGATGGATGCTATCCCGAATGTGAAGGATTAATACGATCTGGAAGAGTTTTTGGGTCATATTGAGGAAGATGCCTTCGTATATGCACCCAGAATCCGTCTAGCGGATGGAGACAATCCACTAGATTGGTACACGAACGAGGAATTCTTCGTCAGGTACAGGTTTCAAAAAGTAAATATAACCGACGTGTTACTTCCGATGCTACGGCCGGAATAACGCCGACTTGAGAGGCGTTCCTGACCCAAGGTAATTATAATTGCTTGCTTTCCTAAGGTTTTATTCCACGGACAGTTTTCAGGTGAGTGATTTAAATACTTTTCCTAACATATTTTTAGTGGTGTAGTAGTGCATTGATATTTTTTGTTACGTACATCATTGCTTTTATTCTTCTCGCGGTCACTGTATAACTAATAATAATGAAACACCAGGCGCAAATTATATTAGTTGACGAAAGCATTTATATATTAACTTATTATAAGCTAAAGGTGTTACATACGTGCAACTCTCTACGAATTTCAGATAAATGTTTACATAGTATATCATTTATATTCTTCGAAACGCCATAGATGATTATCATGTGTTTTTGTCATTGTTGTAGATAGTCTCTGGCGATTTCCACGAACTGGCTCAGTCGACAATGTCGAAGTTAATTAAGGCATGCGGTTTTGTTTATTTAAGCTCAATCATGGGCGTACCCAGCGAGGGGCAGCTTCCCCCCCCCCCCCCCCCAGAAGAAAAAATCGCAAGTCTTTAAACAAAATCTATTCTGAATTTAAACGAAAGCATTCAACAAATTTTATTTAAACCGGTGAAAAATTATACGCACAATACATGTAACTAAAGTAAAACTATTTTTTCATGGAAATAATCTCATACACTAATATTACATCTTGGTTCCCCCCCATTTAGACCATGGCTTGCCCCCCTAGTCATTATCCTGGGTACGCCCTTGTGCACAAATCTGAATCATCTCTCTACATTTATCTTTTGCCTTGGTCAAAGAGAACAATAGAGTTGGAAACCTAATTAAATTTAACTTGTGTTACTACGTCGTAAATGTAATGATTAATACTTCTTTAAAAATATACAATACATTGGTTTGATGATTTGACCCAATTAAATTGCAGGTTATTAGTACAGAAATTACTGGGAAGCTGCCAAAGGTAGTGAAGATTCTTCAATCACACGAGGAATTAGCCACTGCAAGAAGACTTTTGTATCGAGTGGCACACTTTCCTGGGGTTGATTTGATATGATTATTTACCTTAGTATTAGAACAAATACAAGTGATATTTGCTTTGCTCTGCATGTAACAGGTGGTTGCTGGTCCCAGGCTGGAGATTTTGGATATTGTTTGTCGATGGCCTGGGTCTACACACGATGCTGGGATCTTCCACAACAGCTGACTGTGTCTCCGCTTCAACAGAGATGAAGTCAATGGCTTATTGCTGGGAGATAGCATAGCTAAGATACCTTTACACACCAGTGCGCAACCCAGCCACACCAGCTGAGCATAGGTTGGTTAGAGGAAAAAATAAATTGTCTAACTTTTATTGAAAAGGGTGATGTGCAGTGACAAAATGATTTCATGGAAATGATAGCGGTTGTATACATATTATTTATTTTTTTCAGGTACAATGCATCACACATTGCAACCAGATCTGCAGTGGAGAGGGCATTTGGGATATGGAAGAGGCGATTTCCCTGCCTCTCAATGAAAATGAGAACAGCCACTCAAACATCAGCTAAAATAATACTGGCTTGAGCTGTGCTCCACAACGTGGCCATCAGCCAGAGGGAGCCAGTTCCAGAGCACATACAATTGCAAGATCCCCATGCTGATGTTCCAATACCTGCCGTGCAAAATAGAAATCTCAGTGCCATAGTTGAAAGAAGGGCTTTCACTAATCGCTACTTTACCTTCATCCAAGGATAACTGCATGCTGTAAGGTGAAAGAGGGAGGTGGGGAAACTTCTCACAACATGATTGAAAATAGGAGAATGGGATGTCTGGGCTCTGAATAGGAAATGAAATTGTCAGGAGGGTAATGAAGCAATGCAATGTATGCAAGACATCAAGAGGCCGCAAAAGCATAGCATAGAGTGCACAATGTCACGCCATGATCATTTTGTTACATACATACATGAAAACAGAGATAAATCAGGTTTTAAATTATGACAAATAATGGTTGGCTGCTGATAGTAGTAAATGATATTTTTGAGGGGTTAAACAATATTAGCATGTCTATATTGTGGTGCATGTAGACTTTTGAGATCCAATTTCAAATTAAATTGGCTTTTGGTAGCATAATCCCTGATATACTATATCATGTTCCACAAAACCTTATAATAGTCTGACCTAGGTTTCGACTTGGTACAATATGTCATTCTCAAAATATAAAATACATGTTTTATGTTCTTATACTGTTTTGGAAAGGTGAAGGGGGGTAAAGACAAGTCATTTGAAGGTATAAGATCAAACAGTATAAGGTATAAGAAAACAGTATAAGATCACCAAACATGTATTTTAACTTTTGAGAATGACATATTGTACCAAGTCGAAACCTAGGTCAGATTATTAAAAGGTTTTGTGGAACATGAAATAGTGTATCAGTGATTATGTTTCAGCTGTCACACACCTCCACCACCCACCAATATCACCACCCACCAATATCACCACCCACGCTTGGATTGGAAATTGGTTTTTACTTAAAATACTCCCAAGTACAGTGTTTGTTTAAATAAATGTTGTGACTAATTACAGCTTTTCTTATTATAACTAGGTGATGCTGCCTTTGACATTAGTGGACATGCTGCACCGTCTGCTCCTTGGCTCATAATAATTATCACTGGATATTAACTGATTAGATTATGTAATTATTTTAACAAAAGAAAAATCTCTAAAATCATATGCTTTCCTACTACCTGTAACTGTGTATTACATCATATTACATTATTTTCTTTTCCAGATAATATGTTATTGTTAACTTGTTATACCTGCTAAAGTATATGATTACTGAGGTTTCTGCCAAAATTTATGTATTTTATCCCTGCTCTTGCAATTATTAAAAAAATATCAAGCAACTGATGCCTTTTTTTTCTAATATATTATTGAATAAAATCTTAGATGATTACTTTCCAGATAAATTTAAATTCTAACCAAAAAATAATTTAATTACTAACTATATTGTAAAAATCAAAGAGTGCAGATAGTGATGCAAGCAATGATTTAGTTAGATAATGATTCAAAATTTCCTATTTAGCTTTGCATGAAAATGTATATTTTTTCCAAGGTCACTACTTGACAATGTTTATTGTGGTTTTTACCAACTAATGACAAATTAATTGATTGAATGACCCAGAGGAAAATTCTGCAAATTCCATACCCCCAAAATTAATAACTTTCTTAAATAAATACAGTTAAAAGAAGCAACACCAATTGACCAGCATGCATATTAAGGGATAAACAGGCATTGTAAAGAAAACAATTTCATGCCATATCAGATAAATATATTTCAGGCCATGCAGGCAGAAGCAGATTATTTTATGCAATTTGGTAGTACAAGGACATAATTCAGTGTATGCAGTCCGTCATAAGCAATGTTGGCAGAAATAATCATGGACATGCAGCAATTGAGGAAGGCGTTGGAGAGAGGAAAAGGGTGCTTGGAGCGAAAGCAAGCGACAAGCACCACCCAGAGCTATAGGCACATGGAGTGAATCACAGCAGTGGAGGTAAACCAACAGCACCAAGGGCACTCAGGAGAGATGGATGCAAGGTTGTAGCACTCGAGGAATTGCAAGTAGAATATAAGCAGCACCTTTCACTTACTATATTGTTGCTAGAAAGAAAAGAAAATTAACAATTAATCATCTAAAATTCCAAGGCACTCTTCCACTATGCCCCTGCAAGTACAAATTGTCATTATTAAATGTAACTAAAAATGCAGCCTGTTATTTATATTATTCAAGTATTATCATGAATTTGTGTAGGTACATGAATGCCATTTTATGAATTATAAGTTACTCAGGAATCAGTCAAATCCACATGGAAGACAGGAGAGATAAAAAACATACTATTATTTAAATGATGCAAGTAAGATATAAAAACAATAAGCATACATTAACATAAGAGTTCCTAAAGTGACTAAGTTATATAAGGATCTACAAACAGAGATACCATACCCGCTTATGTTCTACTTCCATTGCATGCAATGTTCTTTGATGCTCCAATTCCTCGAGTGCTGCCTGAATCCTTATCTGCCGCAGAAGAGCTTCATCCTCTGCGGCAGCCTGCCTCATCTTCGCTTCATCATCTGAGACAGTCTGGATTCTGGCTAACCTTGCATCCAACTCCCTTTGATGAGCTTCAGCTCTTGTGAGAGCCCTTGGTGCTGTGGTGTTTCTGGTTCCCCCCACACAGTCTGTTGGCTGCTGTGGAGAGGGACCAGGTCCCATAGGGGACTGTAGGGTATCCACAGCCTGCCTTGGCTCCGAAGCAGAGCCAGAGACAACAGAGATCCCACAGCTTCCACTATGGGTGTCTCCTCCAACTGGTGGGGTTCACTCCATGACCCAGCGGCATCTTCATTTTGAAAAATAAAATGGATAAACGAATTTAATTTTTAGTGGTGAATACTTCTGATGAATATTTCTCGGGCTTGCAACCAGGTTAAATCTTGAAATTGGACTTCCATTAAATAACACAGCCTTGAGGATGGGAGACAAATAGTCTTCCGAAACGTTGGCTTGCATAAAAGCTTTAACCTGGTTGCAAACATGAGAAATAATTGTCATAAAATGGATACTTTCAGATATGACTACATGGAATTATTACTTATGAAAGTTATGTTACAAGTTTCATAGTATCATGGAAAATCTTTGAAAATCAATAACTGACTATTTTAAAGGCCATTGCACAGCACAACACCCAAGATCCCCGGCAAAAATATCCATTGACCTAGGCAGTGGCAGCCTGTGACTTAGCCAGTGATTCTTGATTTTAAAACAAATCACTGGTCATGTTGAAATATGGCGAGATAAACTATTCTTAAATTGAATGATTTGTTCAATTTTTGACTTAATATATCAATGTTTTAACTTAAAATATCAATTACATATTGATCACTGTCAAGCCCACTGGCCCAATGTCACTGGGCAAATCACGGTCTCACTGAGTAGTCACTGAATTCACTGTGTACATCACTGAAAAGTCACTGTATATTTTTGCCAGGGATAAGAATAATAGTGCATGGGTATTTAGGTATCCTTGAACATTACTTCGACTCATTAGTGCAATCTAATTATGTCTTGATAAACTTTGAGGTGTACAGTTGACAGAATTTTGTTCGACAAAAATATTAAATAAGTAATCAACATTATTAATGAATACATTTCAATGACCCGTTGAACTTACCTTCTCCTCCGAGGTCTCCATCAATGATAACAAAGTCTTCAGGGCCGCTGGGTGCTTCCATCAATCGATCACTATCCCCAACTGACAACAGATGGTGATCGATCGATGGAATTGCCACTTCCAACTCTGGGATGGTGCTGTCTTTCGACGTGGATGGGCAAGGTCCTCCGCCTGTACCCATCCGACGTCGTGCTTCCTCTGCTAGCACCCTTTTCCTCCTCATTTTTATGTTATCCCACGCCTTCCTCAATTGTCTACAGTTTCGCTAAATAAATGGAAAACAAAGAAACATTTCGTGAAAGATATAACGGCTAAGTAATAACAAATTATAAGTTACACGAATAAAATAAAACCGAAATACATCATAAGATAAGCACAGTTGAACTGATTTACATATATATTCCAGAACCGATCTCGAAAGCGTTATATATAAAAAACTATTCGATTATTAGATCATTCTATATGATGTCGACTTACCTGTCTTACACATCCGTGATTATTAAATTCTTCAGTTAATTTCTGCCAACATCTTGCCTTGCTCAAAACGGACTCCGCATCCGTGCGCTTGCACTCAATTACGTCCTTGTACTTGACCACCAAATTGCACAAAATTTCCTGCTCCTGCCTGGCCATCCGCTCCGACTTAGCCATTTCTGTTTATATTGTTGATATTAGCGGGTATATCCCCGGTCGCATTCGGTGTATCGCTACTGCGCATGTCTGCGAAATTACGATTCGAAAAATTTAACGTGGAACAATACTGGAAGACTGTCAACTCTGAAACCCGAAACATCGTCGACAACAATGCGTCATTTCCGCTGGCTCAAACCCCTCCTCCTATGAACCGAGCTGGAGGAGGGTTTTATGATATGATGCGATCGAGGGATCTCCTCGTCGAGCTAGGCCGGCTTCAAACGAGGCCCTCCTCAGCTCAAACTTCGAGGGGACTTTTATGATACGGGCCTTAGAATGCAAAAAAAAACGTTTCTTCTGTGATACATCTCTACATTTTCATACTACCCCGCAAGCCGCCTAAAAGGCGTGTGGCAGGGGGTGTTAGGACACCATCCGCCTACATATTAAAAGCAAATCCTTAAACAAAATTACGACAAGCATTTATTGAAGTCCTTTTTTGATGTTTTGGAGAAAAAAGAAAATCCAAATCTATCCGTTCGGAAAAATATCTCTATCAATTTATCGCTTCTGTTGGACCTGGGAATATAGTGGGGCTCTAATATTATGTTCTCCGTGTCACTCCTAAAGATTTATAATTCTCAATTGTAAAAGCAATCTAAGCGTAACACACGGCCCCCGAGTCTAAAGCGGCTCCCGGCCTAATGTGCTTAACATCTGGGTAACGCTTTCTAACAGATAAGAGGTAATTGAAATAAACCAACCGACCAATCAACCAATTTTATTATCTTATGTGTAGGAAAGGAGATGATTAAGTGTTTTTTATTAAGTATAAATCGCTCTTCATACCTGAGTATACTCAGGTGATATAGTAATGACAAAAACACTTCGTCAGTACTCCCCTACATATGAGAAAACTAAAAACATAACGTGTAGAAACTATTGTTTTAAATTAGCACAATGAAGTCATTCACTGAAACTGAAAATAGCATTTCACTAAAATAATTCGGTTCATAGAAGGGAGAGTTAGATTACAAAAAATAAATATCTTCTTCATCCACCCTTTCTCTTCTAAGTTTAAAATTCAAAATTTCGAAAGTTTCCGCCCTTTTTTGTGCGTTAGTGACGTCATTAGAATTTATTTTAATTACATCGCTCAATAAAAGCCTTCCGGTACGGGAAAGAATCGCTCAAAAGAGTGTACATTCAAAACGATCCAAATAACAGGCTGTATTGAAAGTTTGTACATTTGCTTGTGCGAGGATGAAATTCTGTCTCACCGAAAGAGACCTACGTCGCATTGCGTACTGGATATATGGGTCACATACCTAAAAGGTGAAAGTTAAAACCAGGAGTACCAAATGAGCGAAAAAAATTGAAAATAAGTAAAAAATCATACACTAAAATAAAAAATAAGAGATAAAAATAACTTTAGAGTGGTTGGGGTTATCTCCTAGCAGGATATACGTTAAAACTTGATCAAATAATTCATTTCCATGCTATTTTGTAATCGTCCATTCAAAGCTATCGGGCGATTTTAAGAAAGAAATCAACAGAAAATACTCAATTATTTTAGCGCCGTTGGGGATATGATAAAAGGAAGTGTTCAAAATTGTAAAAAAAAAGTGATAATACAGCAATATTTCACTGAAGAATGAAAGACAATTATACACTCATTTTAAATTATTCAATGAGACCTGTTTAATTTTCTAGTATAGCGATAATGAGCATCGACACCAGTGATTTCATTAAATTATTTCAAAAAAGTATAAAATTGCATTTTGTTCACTAGAACCGTATGGAGCAGTATGTACATAGAACCTAGTACCTTAACATATAAAGTAAGTATAACAATGTCCTAATACACCGAGAAAAACCGAATCCCAGCGAGAGTCAATGGTGAAAATAGTCTTGTACAATTAAGTTCAACAGATTCAGGCTTCAATTGGTGGAAGTTAGACATATGTAAATAAATAAAAGATCGTAGCACTTTTCCACAAGATTTTTTAATGCGACCAACGCATTTCGGCTCACTGATCTGGTACAAGATTGGTCTTGTACTAGATGATGGCTAAGTGAGCCGAAACGCGTTGTACGCATTCAAAAATCTTGTGGAAAAGTGCTACGATCTTTTATTTATTTAAATATTGTACAATTAGTTATCCGCCACCAACGCCTCTGTCATAGACCACTTTTCCTCAATTCTATTGTACTATAATACCATTCATCACCGTTCCTCATTTCCGAATGAAGGGGCATTACTCCCATCCAACTCCCTTCGCCTTCGACCCTTGCCCTCTCGTTCATCGCTCGTCAAGTTAGGGCGCTATCCGCTGACCACATCGCCCAAGGGTCCATATCCAGGGTCGCCACCTCCTGGAACCCTACTCCCAGGGTCCGAGAGGGCCTTATCTAATTTCCCTATCGTATCATTCCACCCCATCGCCTGCGTCCATCCTCGAAATCCACGAGACCCCTATACTCAGGGCACCCTGGACGTCCTAGGGCTCCCCTCTTTTTACTCAGGACTTAATCCCCAGCCTCGAAGAGACACGGTAATCTTTCCCGTGCCGGCTAAAACCCTTATCTTGTACTCTCCTTGGGTTCATCAGGAACCTTGCCCAGGCGAGAGAGAATCTAGGGATGATGTTACGAAATTACCTCCACCCACGAATGAGATGAGCTGATTTTACCTTTGTCCGATATATTTATATTTTAGATAAGATGTTTTTTAGTGAGATGTCTATATTATGTGTATTATGAATCACGTAAAGGAATGAAGAGGAAGGGCGGCGGATTACTGAAAAGTCACGACTTATCGCCAAGCGACATGAAGGCCGTTTTACACGGTGCACGTAATTGCACAATCTAACGTGTGTATGAAGGTGCAGTCAAAATTGCGTCGTGTAAAGCGGTGAGTTGCTTGAACGCATACGAGAATGCATGGACGTATGATGGCAAAATGGCCCCTATTCGAAATTTCGTTCGTGCATTCGTTCAATTGCAAGCCATTAAGGGGAATAAATGCAGTTCCAACCTGTTTCAATCACGTGCCCCGTTTAAAACGGCATTTAGAGATCTTATGGCTAATTACATTAATGCTTACCGCTTGGTTTTATTTTTGGTCATATGGTACATAAATTTAATTTTAAAAATTAATAAATTTATATAAAATTCCCAATTTCGTGCTAAGTACAGCAAAAAAAATTCCACAGAACAGACAAAATTCTCAACAGAAATAACTCCACTCAATAATTCTGTATTAGTGTCCTTTGCTGTTGTAAACTAATTCAAAAGTGTTCCTAGAGGAGAAGCAGTTCTCCGTGCTAAGGAAGTGCTACATAAAGCTAAGACGCCACCAAATATTTGTGATGAACTCATATCGTTATTTACAGTGTGCATAAATCAGAATTATTTAATGGTAATATCTATCAAAAAATGTAAGGTCTAGAAATTTGTTCCCCCTTATCACTTCTACTAGCTGAAATTAAAATACTAAATTGGAGCTAAATATTATCTCTCGCGATAAGGGTATGAGTCTAGCTTTGTGTTAATCCTTCACAATTCTACAATTCTTTTAAGTGCTTAATAGAAGAAATAATCAATGTAAATTATTAATCCATGAGTCCTAAACGGAAAAAGAGATACACGAAGTAATTTAAAGCAGAAAAGCAATTATCATCGGGAAATGGCCACGGAGCGTCACAATATATACTGGAAGTGAATATTCCGGTGAAAAAAAACACACAGAATGCGGGAAAGAACCACGTTCCTAACACTATAATGAAAGGAAGCTGTAACATTAGTTAAATAAGACACTGCAATATTCCCATGTGGAAATATTCCAATGTTATGAAAGCAATATTAATAAATTCCACCAAATCGCGCCACATATCATATAAGAACGGTAGTACCACTTTGAGTCTTATGGTGCATAAACTCAATAAATAATTTTATTGAACGTTCCCAATTTCGTACTAAGTAGAGCATAAAAATCCACAGACCTGACTACATTTTTAACAGAAATACCTCAATACTAAGGTAAAATGAAGAGAACAGCAGATAATCGAGAATAAGTGAAGGCGTGGCCACAATGACAAGGATAAACGTTGAAAAGAAGGCAAAAAAAAAACACCGAAGAAAAACTAAGAGCTACGAATTTTTCTACGAATCTACTTTTAGTAATTTAATGTATATATACTAGCATAGTAAAATGAAGAGAATGGCCGATAACCGAGACTTTTAGAAGACGACTCTGTTTTCGACGACGACTGTTCCCTCGGGGAGGAAGAAAATTCCCGACTAGGATAAAATAAACGGAATGTAGGGCATTACTTAGACGTTTGTTACCATGAAAGAAAAAATTCTCGAGATTTACACGCGTGTTTCCGGATTGTCGAGCACTCCAAAGCCGAGTGTTTTTGCCTCTGATCGGAGATGAGGCAATTTGCGGAGGAGTCCTTTTTACGCAACTGCGATGCGAGGAGAGCAATATTCCGCCGTCCCTGAGTATAATCTTCTATGAGATCGGTCGTTTACTTCCCAACTTGGTTTCCATCCCAATCCTATATACTCTCTTTCCTACATTCCTCGCCCACCGTCGTCGGTGCTCTCATTCAATCCACACGACTGGTCGCGACTGTCCGCTGTGCTCTTTCAACATTTCCTTTGTCTAAACTTCTTATTTTTGGTGAACATCATGGTGAAAAAAAAACACATGGTGAAAATATTTAGCTCCGATTTAATATTTTCATTTCAGCTAGTAGAGGTGATAAGGGGGAACCCATTGCTAGAACCTTCCAATTTTTGATAGATATTACCATGAAAAATTAAATAATTCTTATTTATGCACACTATCGGTAACGATATGAGTTCATCACAAATGATTGATGGTGTCTTAGATTTTTGTAGGACTTTCTTTGCTAGGAGAACTGCTTCTTCCCTTGGAACACTTGTGGATTCGTTAACAAAGTTTTTAGTTTATTAGTTAATACAGAATTCTTGAGTGGAGTAATTTCTGTTGAGAATTTTGTCGGTTATGTGGGATTATATATTAAAATAATGTAACATAAAAATAATTTTTTTCAGTAAGGCACAACGTTTTGTTGTAAATAAGAAAATAAGGGCCTAAAATAATTGTAAATTTAAAATATGATACATAAGAATGTTAAAATAAGTTTTAAAAGAACATTTCAGATATCAAAAACGAAAACTGAGGAGCGCATGTAAGATTAAATTCGCTTTCCCTAAGAGACAAGCCTGATATATACCGGGAGGCATTTGAGTTTGGGGAGAAAAGAGGGTGAGGGTGGAGAAAATATCTTACAGGTTTTTCATCTGGGACGGTTACAATGTGAGGGCGGTATGGTGGTGACTGGCTGGGATTTTTGAAGAGTGCGGGTGGATTTAACCCTATCCAACCTGGGAGAATTTAATACTTTTGGGAGAATTCAAATTTCAAAATTTTTCATTATGAAAACTTGAAAATTTTGCAATCAATCATAATTATCGTGGCAGCTGAATATTTCGTCATTACAATTAATTCCACAGAATAATGTTAAAAATGCAAGTGATCCAGGACTTTTGCAAGTGATCCATGGCGTAGTAGAGAAAATCTGGGAGGTAGATTTGTGGTTGGAGAGAATGAGGTACAAATCCTTCAGGATATCCTGTGGGGCATGAGAGCCAGGAAAGTAGGTGGTGATTAGGGAGGGGGAGCGGGGTTTATTCGGGATACATTGTTTTTGTCTAATTGTAGTGATTAAAAGTTTTCGGGGTACCCGCGACGAAGATGAGAGGTGAGTAGTTTTGAGAGGAACTTCTGCAGATCGTCAGGGTTACTGCAAATCCTATGTCCACGGATGGAGAGATAAAAAAAGCGATGATAAAATTATAATTCGGAGGTTTCGAAGCAGTAGATTTTTTCTCAACATTTGAGGAACAGGAAGACAAACTATAAAAATAAATCAACACGGTAAGTCAAGTAATTTTGCTTCTGAGAATCCGAGGATGTAATACCTAAATTGAGAATATTTTTAAAAATAAACTGAGAGTACGACAATAATTATTTTGCTTCCAGTTGTATATAGGCGAATGAAACTTTTCGAAAAACCACCTGCAACAGCAAAATGTGGACAGCCATGATGGCGCGATTTTTTTTTATTTTGAAAGTCCATCGATTCCAGAAGGCCGACCATGGAGGAAGACATCATTTCTCGATAAGCTACCCCACTATCACCTCACATGCCCTATCACTCAATTTTGGAATCATTTTCTCCACTCCACAAGCATCCTGTAATTCTATTATCCAGTTATGCATAGTCTAAAATGTTTTTGTGAAGTGATTAATGTAATTTTCCCGAACCCAATAATTAAGATAGAAAGAAGTACATTATCGTGATGCTTTTTTAGTCGGCTGGCAAATAATGCTTTAATTGGAGAAAAAAAAACGTTATTAAAATGAAAATTTAACCGACTGAAATGGAGTTCAGGCTGATGGAAAGTTTAATTTTAAAGCAAATTAGAACGCCAGGTCACCTTTTTTTCTTCCTGACATCCAAGGATACTATTTGCGTCAGGCTTAGTGGTTCTACCTATACGTGACGGTACGAAACTTACACTATGGAAGAAAAGAATTTCTGAGTAGCCACGTCACTTCCTTTCTGACCCTGCTGAGATTTTTTTAGGATGTCTGATGCTTTCACCCGGGATTTGAGCCTGGGACCTCTAATCCAGAAGCAGAATGTGGTCGCCCGTGAGAGCGATCACGTTCTGCTTCTTCTGAGAGAGGCATATTTTATCGACCCCACCAAAAAACTGACAGAATGAAGCGTTTTTTTGTTTTATTGAAACCTCTTTCAAAGAACATATTCATATTTAACACATCCTCAACCCTGACAATGATATTTAACCAGATATTTCTTCGCCCATAGTTTATTATGAGAGCATAATCACAGACACTAAAATTGCAAGTTTCACAACTTTTTTAATTGTCTGACCCAGTTTTCGACATTGTACACTGTCATTCTCAAATACTTTTCAAATTTAACCCAGTTCCAACAAATATCGCCATTCACCCCTAACTTTTTTTAATCTTGAAAGTCCACCGTTTCCAGAAGCTCGATCATGGAAGGAGGAGTCTATTCCCGGCTAAACTGCTCCCTCGGCCCCTCCAATGAGCTGTACACTTCCTCTCAATCATGGCTCCTTAATCTCCCTCTCGGGACCCCACACGAGTCCGCTTCTACTCTCTCTTCAAAGAGACACTATTTTTCACCCTTTCCATCACCCTCGAGGAGACTCTGTCGTCCACCCTCTTTCTCCACTCCACCCTTTCCTCCCACCCCCCCTTGCGGCCCGAAAACGAATTTCGCGGCTGGTCGGACGCCGCCTCAATTTGCCGCCGAAGCACAGACACCCGCACGCGGCCTGGGGGGATAAGAACGGTGGGGCGTGAAGGGTGGTCCTCCTTCCTGCGGGGTTCTCCACGGCCGTAGTTGGGCGAAAAATAAAAATTTACTGGAGGCGGTCGAAGAGATGAGTAGCGAACAACGAAGCCAAGGAGTCATCGAGTTCAGTACATCCCGGTTGTTTTATTCCTTTATTATATTCCTGTAACACCGAAAACATCACCAAAAGGGGGCACCCATTACGTGAGGCGATTAGGAGCGGAGGGTGTCAAGCCGATTCTCACCCAATCTCACGTGGGGGAGACCGGCTAAGTATCACGTAATTTTTTTCCGAAAGAAACTGAAAAATTAATATCTTAGTAATTTTAAAGACTAGTCTTAAATAGGGATGTGCGTGTACTCGAAATTTCGAGTCGAATATTTGGTACTCGACTCGAGTAGTACGTCGAGTCGAGTAGTTTCGGTGACATTGCTGTCGAGGTCAGTAAGTTCAGAAATCTGCTGAGAGGAGGCACTATGATGAAACTCAAGTAATAATGTCGTTTTTAAATTCGATGAGTTGTTCTAATACCTTAGCCTGAGAATATGTAGTAGTTATACCCTACCATACTTTCTTTACTCAAACGCCGAGAGAATACGTAAAAATTGTTAGAATTGTACGGACAATGCTGGTTTTTCCCGGTATCTGAGTAATGCCATCTTTTTGGCCTCTCCAGTACAACGTACGTCCGTAATTTTCGTTTATTTATTTGTTGCGTTTAGTTTTCTTCTTCATCTAACAAAAAAGTGCTTCTTTTTCTGAGTAGTTTGGATATATTCATTAATTAATTTGACGACATATTACTACAGGTAAATTCATTTCAATTGCGCTTATGGGACTATTTAAGACACATTAATTTTCATTCATCTCCTAATTGTGCCAATTTTACCACCAAGGTTCCTCATTATCTTTTCTTTTTTAGATCGTGCTAAGCATTCAGAATATAAAATTCACGAGGGAATGGAAAAATGAGAATATAATGGAGTATGCATTGCTGTATTGCCTAGGTCAGGAATTGCCATACTCAGGGGCGGATCCAGGATTTCTTTCTGGGGGGGCACAAACAAGGCCGTATCCAGGATTTTATTCTGGGGGGAGCACAAATATACCTCGTAATACAAAACGAACGCAATGATAATATGACCGTATTAAAAATCGTGCATATTTTTAAGGGTCTAGGGGGGGGGCACGTGCCCCCGTATTCCCCCCCTAGATCCGCCTATGGCCATACTCGACTCGAGACCAAAAAGTACTACTCGAACATCCATAGTCTTAACTAATCTTAAATGAAAATTAATAAAGAATAAATAACATCCAACGCAATGAAGCATAGATTAACGTATTTACACTGAAAATACGCATTTTGAACAATCTCACGAGAGGTAACGGGGGGGGGGGGGGAAAGGGGTGGAGCCAAATCTCACGATATCGCACTAAAGGGGGTGGGGAGTCCGAAAATCGCTAAAATCACCAGACGTAGTTAATGGACGCCCCCTTTGGCCTATAACATCGGGGTTTCTACCTTAACAAATAAACGAGGGAGCCCAGTGGGTAGAGCAATAGGGTGGTTTCCTGTTATTTTTTTATTGCCTAAAACGAAAGATTACTCCTGGAGTACGTATTTCACGCTTTTAGATTTTTAAATGACGATATCTATTTTTCGCGATTAAATGAAAAGTAAAAATTTTCAAGCGCGCGAAAACGCGACGGGTAAGTATGAATGCTGGGTAAACTCCGTGTGACGTCGTTCTGGTTCTCGTTGCCGCAAGTAAGGTGACCTTGGGGCGATGCTTTGAGCGCTGATACGGCGCAGGATGCTAGCAGGTAGCAGGGTACCGTGCTAGCTGGTAGCGCTTGGCTTAAATAAGGATTATTAATACCTTATCAAACGAGGAAAACTTTCCGACCTTGGCCAGTTTTAGTAAGTGATTATTAAGACATGTTTCCCTGAGCTCTGCTCCTCATGCATGCATTGGTAATCTCAGACGATGTAAAACTCCTGACTATTCGTATAGAAATTAGGTCCCTGTGACGTCACGTGGAGTGGAATCGCATTGGCGCCAATCTGGCCTTTTTCAAATGAGGATAAAATTGACCATTGCCATTCGTCTAAACCGATATTTCTAAAACCAAATATTTTGTATATTATGAATACACTAATGGTGGGTAACGAATCGCAATCAATGCCTTTCGTTTTCTTTGATGAAGGAAACTACCCTATTATGGCAATAGCAATGTTGGCTTTGTTATAAGTCTACTAATAATATGTTCGGTGTCATCCCAAGAGAGAAGGAGGCGGGAGGGTGTCTGCGGAGAAGACTTGGATGAAGTGAGGCCATACACCCCCCGACCCCTAAGCGCCGCGCCGAGAAAAAGAAAGAATGAGGCACGGAGTGGTAAGAGGGGCCAGGGGTGTAATCTCCACAGAGCAGATGGGACTCCCAGCCAAACACTCCCTCATCCCCTTATCGACGCGAGTGTATCCGTGTATTAAACCCCATTCCACTCACCCTTATCCCACGCACCCCCACCCTCTCTCCAGTCCCACACGCTCTCCAATGAAAGGGACGAAATTCTCGCCTCGCCGATGAGAACGGGATAGTTTCCCCCAGACTAGCTCCTCCTCCCCCTCCTCACATCCCCGACCCACGACCCGTGCACGTCCCATGCTGTGGCGGCGATTGGGAGTTCAACTTTGGGAAGGGTGGATGGTGCAAAATCGCAGGAAGATATTTACTACGTTTATTCACATGATTTTTGATAGTGTGCATTGCCGCCGGGCGATTTTCGTTTTTGTAACTTATTTTAAGTTAGAGAAACAATGTCAATATTTCCTTATATGAAAAGTTTAGAGATATTTTTCCATATGCTATATGGAATTCATATAATGAACTCATGATGAAAATGAAATGGATTTAATTAACTTCGATATTCATGAACTTTTCTACACTTCGGAAATTGCAATCTACCTCTCGGCCCTGTAAAAAAATCAAAGAATGGGTGCAATTTAATAGCTATTTGTAATAGGAAAATTTTAATGTATTTAAAAAGCTATTTGAAATGCTAAGATGTCGTTCTCATTATATAACTTTATCGATGGCTAAGTTCTAACAACACGTATCTCAAAAATAGAAACTTTTCAGGAGAGCAAAGAAAAGATTATTTTTTTACTTGTACACTGAAATTAAAAACCAAAAGGTCGCAAAACTGAAAAAAAGCATTCATTTTCAAAGAAAGAGTGGTTTTTTTCTGGTATTTTATTTTTTAATGTTATTACACTTTGATTAAGATACCTGTCTCACATCGGCCTAATTAGAGATACGTGTTGTTAGAACTTAGCCATCGATTTACTCTTTCGTCTGTGGAAGCTAAATTTTTTATTCATACAATATTTGATGATTCATAATTGTAGTCGAATAAATGAACTCAAACAAAACAATGAGTAAAACTATATATGACATGACCCTATGGACCTCCGGCAGAATTTTAAGCAAATGCTTAATGTTCAGCGTAAAGTTTTGCGGCGATAGTAGTAAAGGTCAATTGTTGAACGACCTAAATGAATGCAAGAAGAGTGTTCATGAGATTTAATGTGCTAAAATTTAACTTTCTTTTCAGTGTGAAAATTTTACAGTGGAAAAAAGAACAAAATATGCTAGGGAAATATTTTATTCTCAGAATGATTTCCGCCCGAATCGAGTATTTTCGGACTTATCGCCGGCCTCAGTTGCCACGGTGTAAAGTCGTGGCCTGCCATCAAGAGTCCGCGGGTTTGAGTCCCGCCTGAGTAAGTTACCCCTATCCAGGGCATGAATTTTCGTGCACGTTTAATTGCTAATTGAAATCGATGTTAAAGGATAATGGTGTTGTATTCAGTGTTACAGGAATACATTTTCGGGAGACCCCCACGAAGGTACACCGCTGGTAAGTCCTCGTTAATTCCCTTAAGTAAGTTACTTCCCTTTCTTGACTTATTTTCAGGGTTAAAAATGCACTAAACGACATAGTAAGGCCAAGGATGGAACTCATAGAACGTGCGATAAAGAATTTCAAATTAAAGAAGCAATTGAACCAGAAAGACTGGCGGATAGCGTATTTCAGTCAATACTGCGTCACAAGATGGTTTTGCAGTTGATGACAATTAATTTATGTTTATTATTCACGAATTGAAATATGAAACAGTTGTCACGTTCATTTTGTTGAATTTTTACTAACAGAAACTAATATACCTCGTAGAAAGTTGATGTACAAAAAGAGTTGGGGAAACCCTCGCACTGTTTGCAAATTAAAATACATTTGCATACATTAATATTACATACATTTTACCATACATTCACCCCCTTCTCCCCTCGGCTAATTACTAATAATCATGAGAGGGATGCTTCTTCTTCCTCGGGGCCTTTTACAGGAACGGCTCAGCCATCCCTTCTTGATCGCATAAATATCTACTGACAAGCCCCCTGACTCCAACCTGGTTCTCTTCAATAATCTGACGGCTTCGTCTCGACGAGAGCATGTCTGACATTTAACCGCTGGAATACAGAAACGATACCTCCTGCCTGAAATTAAAGCAACACTTTTTTAACTACAGGTTTTTTTAATGTGGAAATGAAGGGAGTCTTTTATTAAATTGTAGCGTTCTATAGCGTCCCGGGTGGGTAGATCACTGAGCTACTGTTGAGAAGGTCATGGGTTGAAAACTAGATGCCCCTTCCAATTTACACTTAAATCCCTTGATATAAGTGCCATCTTTTATAATTCATTGGTGTTGTGATAGCCAAATTCCGACGATGGAAAATATCTGACCCTCCTTTTGGCTTCTCACGAAAACTCTAAAGGCCGTTTTACACGGAGCACGGAATTGCGCAGGTTAGAACTGCATTAATTTCTAAAATGGCGTGGGATTGCGCGAATGCATGAACGGATTTAGAACAGGGGCTATTTTGCCATCTCACGTCCTCGCATTCTCGCATGTGTTCTAGCAATTCATCGCTTTACACGACGCAATTTTGACTGCGCCTTCGTACACACGTCCGATTGTGCAAGTACGTGCCCCGTGTAAAACGGCCTTAATGGCTTCTGATTCTTACTAATGATGAAACTGGAATCGCTTTCCAGATACCACTATTATTTCCAAGTATAGACGAAAACGAAGGAGAAACGAATTTTATCGTAATTTATACTTGTCGTTTCTATGGTCTACTGGAAATTAGCGTATGGTAAAGAGAGATTGGCGTCGATAAGAAAGGGCTGGTTTTTTTTAATCACACGCTGGGAATTAAAAAAAACATAGGGTTAAAGCGTGATGTACTACACATTCAGGAAATGTTGCGACCAATTCTTCAATATATGGAGAGAAAGGAATTTTACCACTATCTCTATATAACACCATAAGGTTATTTAATTATGTTTCATGTAAAATCAACAAATGTGCGTTTGAAGCAGCTGCTAGAGTATTATGTTATACATACAAATCTCAGAAAATGCTAACGTTTTCTCGATATCAAATAAGTCGCAATCACATATCCATGGAGCAAATATACCTAACCCTTTCTAACTCAGAGCTGCTTCTAGGAGAAATTAAACTTCAATACATTTTCATTTTTTTAATGTGAAAATTTTCTACTTAATCATAATTTCTGTGTGAGCTACATATTTCGCCTTTGAACCTTACAGCTGAAAAGAACACGTAGTTTAAATGTTTGCTGAATATACTGAAAATGTGTAAATTTTTGATGTCACTTAGAAGCAACATTGGATTTTAATGGGTTAAAGTCTTATAATCCTCCTCCCTAAACAGATTCGTTTCTCCATACGAAAAATACCGCGTATCAGATCGTGTGGTATCACCGCAGAGGCCAAGCTCCTCATGAAACGTGCGTGATTTTCGTACACAGCATTTTCCTCAGCAACGCACCTATCTAGCCGTAGATTATTTACCGAAGGTCCCCTACCCCATCAAAGCTCCTCCTCTCCGCACCTGATTCGAGCCACTGCCCTCCCAGCAAAGGCCCGCAGGGATAAAATCCCCTCTTTCCACACACCACCGACCGTAGGGCCACTCCCACTTCGATGGGGGAATATCCATCCTCCGGCCTCCCTCACAGCTCCCTCGAGGGTCAGGGAGATAAAACCCGGATTGATGGGTAACCGCGGTCACGGGATCCCAAATGGATCGGCCTGGGATCTGGGCGGCAGAGGAGGAGTAAGACGAACTCGTGGTCTTTCGAAGCCACCATATAGAGGGAGGCAGGGGCCTGCCAATCCCGATTCCTCACAAAAACTAAAAGAAAGTTTACACCTTTCCCTCCCCTGACAAAATTTTCCTCATCATCTCTTTTAACACTCTCGTCTTGGGTTCGTATAAGCGCCGCGTAGACCGCAAGCGGACCCAGTGGCGGATATATATGGGCGCGCTCATCCCCCTGGAAGGTCCGCTGGCATTGCCCAACGTCGCAGAACCAGAATTGTAACTTATTTTATATCATGAGATGGCATTGACTTTTTTTATTTGTTTCAATTACCCCCGAAAACAGCACAATTAGGCCTCAACATCGGGAGTGTAAACAATCAACAACTGACGATAACACACACCTATGTCCTGGAAGGGGCAACCTATCCAGGCAGGAATCGAACCCGCGGCCTTCGATATGGTAGACAAGGACTTATCCCCACCAGCCCCTACAGCCGCCACCGATTTTCCAATTTTCCAAATATATCCAATTTACACTAGATAGAATGGTAATTTTTTCCGACCCCCACTACTGCCGGAATTTTAACCCATACTTAGCCCTCCCCTTGTCCCTATCCTGGATCCGCCACTGCGAGTAAGGAAATATCCAGTGGTCAATGGCTAAAACTTAAGATTTTTTTATTGAGCAATTAACTTAAGATTACCATTTGTTGAGCAATTGTATATGCATGTACTACCAGCAGAGACATTACAGGTTTTCCCAGCAAATACGCATAGTGCAGCATTCTCTGGTTTCCTACCCCGTATACAGCTGAAAAACTTTGACTAAAATATATACCTACTAATACGTATGAATTGACTACCTTGAAAAATCGTGAGAAACTAAAGGATTGTAAATAGGTATTAACCTACCTTCAGAATCAGAGTCCTCTAGTAAGTTGAAGTGGTAGAATTACTCGACAATGGTCAACCAGACAAATGCATCTCACCATGGTCACTTCACCCACTTTTAAATGCCGAAAAAACGTTTAATATTTCACCAGGCACCCACCAGATCATGTAACATCAGCAACGAACGGTGAGAGAAAAAATGTTAACCTCTTGACTAAATAAAAGGGAACAAATCAGAGACTGATCAACGAATATCTACAGGATTGAGGTAGCTGAAATCATCAGAGCTAAGATATTAAATGCTAAGTAGCTCTTGAATGTTGCCCCAAGAATGTGGTATTAACTCGTTTATTTTAGATAACTTACACCATCTCAAGGTAGAATTTTTTATAATGTCTTCAAACAGCAAAATATTCAGAAGAACGAAGGAATGTAATGAGAGGTTTTACAGCACTGGCGAAAGATTATCTTGAACACAACATCAAGGTAAATGTTGCGGTTGATGATGTATTCTGTCCAGGAATTCATCAGAAGTGCGTAACTTATTATACGGTTTGGTTCATCAACAACTAGGCTGATGCGCAACCAAATGTTCACTATTATAAAGGGAGTACCCAGGATGAAAACAGTGGGGGGGCAAGCCATGGTTGTTCAAGTTGTATGTAAGATTTAAGCATGGAAAAGGTGAATGAAATCAACATTTTAAGAAAACTCTAACAGCTCCTTATTAGTTTTTAAATTTTTTGCTTGGAAAATATTATTTTCTTTAAAGGAGTTTGCAATTTGTGCTTCTGTGCTTGTGCCCCTCGCTGGGTACGCCCATGACCAGTATCACTTATGATTTCATTAATTTTCATTTACAAGATCACCATTTAATTGGCTTTTGAGTTCTCTAATTGACCTCTATTATTCATCAAAAATCACTCAATCAATCAATTCTTATGGAGTGCTGATTTTAAAACTTAAAACTTTGAAATTTTCTGACCAATATCAATGAAAAAACACAGCCGAAAAATAATGCAAAAATTATTATCCAGCAATAAAAAAGAGCCGTAGAATATTGCGATTTGTGTCTGTAAAATTCTGACATAGCATGGAGGTCTTCTGGCTAAATTATGAAGGTACCATAAACAACACAAGAAGCTTGAAAAAGTCATATTTTCATTATTTTTTGCCACGGTTCTAAATTTTACAAATTTGTAGCATTTCAGGATCTACAACCAGGATTTCCCAACCTTTCGACGGATATGTTCAAGCTGTCATTTAAGTAAGAGGAGGGTAAGAGGGGAAGAAAAGGAGACTACAAGGAAACCAAAGCCATCACGTCTAATGGGAGAGCATTTCACCGTGGAAGGGGATGGAAGAAGAACGCAGAGCAAAAAAGAGCAGATTTTTTTCTCCTTTTCCCCATTTCCAGAGCATGTTCGAACGAGACGGCGAAGCCCTTGAGAACCAATTAATTAGCTCCGAAGTGAAAGGGCCATTTGCGGCAACTTAACTTCTCCTAGTGGAGCGACCGTGTCTTTCTTCCCCAGAGATTTCCTTTCGTGGGTACACCCTATGTGAAACGAAATCAAGGAGGGAGTGGTATGGACTCAGGGGAGAGGTTAACCAACTGAGGAATACCTTGGGCGTTTGCAATTTCACTCTTTAATTTTTGCCTCGTCCTGATAAACTAGAATTTTTCATCGACCAAAAGTTGCTTAAAAGTTATCAACTTCTTAACCTACCAACTTGAAATGTTCAGGTAGCATAGAGAACACCCAGATCTGTACGGTTGAAAAAACACACGGCTGTATCTCGACAATATTATATCAGTTTTTTCTAAGATTTAAATTTTTATATATTTACAAATACAGGCATGTTGAGCAAGTTCCACACTGAATACTATGAAACCTTCACGACATCAACTTCAGTTTTTAGTGAGTTTTTCGACGCGAAAAATAAAAAAAAATTGGACGGCTAGAGTGGAAGTGACGCCATCTATTAACTTGCAACGCTCAAAGTATTCACTTGCGCAAAAGCCACCTTTTTCCCATGAGAAGCGGCCAGAGTAAAAGCACTGAGTCACGAGAACTGAGAAACACCTTTACTGCTATGCTCTCCTCCTTACAAAATCAAATTCAAATCTACACAAAACAAGGAGTTTCCGAAAACCACGAAAATACGTAGTAAAAATGAACAGACGTTTCCCTTTGGGGAAGTGCAGGAAGCGAGACTGAGATACGGCTTTAAGAGATGAATAAGTAAGTATGTCTAGGTACGGTATGGGAAAGCAGGGGACGAATTAATCTCACTCATCTAAACCTGATGAGAGACAAGAAGACAAAGGGCCAAGAAAAAGCTTCTTGAGTGGAACCATGAGAGACAAATGGCGGGTGGGAGTATTATACAACTCGCGGAAGAGTAATACGGACCGAATGAAAACTACTGGTAGTGGTTAAAATAAAGTTGTGAATAACTTTTGTTAACAAACTCGATAATTTCTGGCTTTACTTTGTGAAAATCCATTCTTAATAATAAAACGTTTTTGTACTTTTCCACACGATTTAATTAATACGACCGGTTTCGTCGCAGAGGCGACATCATCAGGTTAACAACGGTTAATTGTTAACGGTTAACGGTTAATTGTCAGGTTTATAACGGTTTCTGTACCTGATGATGTCGCCTCTGCGACGAAACCGGTCGTATTAATTAAATCGTGTGGAAAAGTACAATAACGTTTTATTTTTGGTAACAACCTAAAAATCCATAATTACTTGAGCACTTACGACCTACACAATTGTCACATCAAATGATGGAGTGGTATGGTGATGTACATTTTCCCTGAAAATTTAGCAATAAGAGAAAAAGATAAGCGAGCGAGTAATTCGTCACCAAAAAAGACCGACCTTCCTCTTAAAAGTAAATCTTGAGAAAATGTAAAAAAAAATTACATCAATAGTACGATTTAAAATTTAACTCCTGCTTTGACTTTTTTATTACCCATGCCCATCATCGGCACTTAAATAATCCCATTCATTTTATGAAAATGGCAAAAATTCCCCAACCAATACGCAAGCAGAGAGGAGTGATTGAACCCGAGAGTTCATCCCGTAATATATTCCTTCTCCCGACACCCTTTCCTCCACCATTAACCCCCTGGCTTTTGCAAACTCGGACATTAATCGCACTGGCATTGCGCCAATTTACGATTTCCGATCGACCCGCCTCCATTGGAAAGACCCTTAAATCTCCATAGAACAAAAAAACAATATTCCGCGCACGGATTCAAACGTTCCGCCCATAGGTCTCCGGTGAAAGCGGGAATGTCGCTCCGGATATCTGATGCCCCTCCCCTCTTTGAGGCAAACGATGCCTCCTGGTTCACCGTACTCGTGCGAGTCTTTGTGTGGGTACGTGGACCATTAGGGAGAGAACGAAAATGGGACGAGATGAGGGTTACTCCATTCAAGTACAACCATAAAAAAAGGGTGCGAATCTTCGGCATGAACTGGATTCACTCTCGTGTGTTATTCACCCCTCGGTGACGTAATTATCAACTTTGACTTGAAGATTGAATATACAGGGTACGCCAATGAAACGGGATGACTAAATAAAGTAATTTTTATTGAAAGAAAAAACTTTTTTGATATTTTCTTACTAATTAACAGAATTTATGAAAACCGCCATTTTGAGTAAAATACGAAAAAATTTATTTTATGAACACCATGACCAGTACTGTTCATCATCGCAGTTAAGGCTTTCCTGCAGCCTGGTCTGAAAGATGCTCATAACCTTTCGTAGTATGTTGACAGATATTGTCGCTATCTCGTCTGCAAGTCTTTGAGAACTAGGGTGGTTCTGTGTGGATCGATTTAAAAATGCCTTCATGACAGACCGGCGACGCGGAATGTTTAAATGACGGAAAGCTCGTCGCGTTTGCTCAAAGCTTCTACAATTTTGATGAAACGCTTTGCATGTGAAGCCGCCATACTCTCCAGTCCAACGATCTATGGGGACTGATATGACAGACTGCGAAATTAGTAACTCATCAGTAGCCTTTCCCAACTACTTCCCAACAGGGGCGCAGCTAGGAATTAAAGCTAGGGGGAGTTTCAGGCGTAACTAATACTTGAGTGCTTGGGGTATTGCATACCCGCCAGGATACGCGGGAGGTGCGGAGGCCTTCCGCCGGAAAAAAATTAAGATAAATGGTTCAAAATGATGATTTTTACGGCCTTCTGAGGGATATTTTATTAATCCTCACACTATTCTACAAGCAATATTAATCCAATTAAGTAAAATAGATTTAACTTAAAATTTCTGAGAGCTCTGGGGGGGGGGGGGGGTTTATCCCCCAAACCCCCCCCTCGCTGCGCCACTGACCCCCCAACTCCATCTCAAAACCACAAGCAGTCGTTCGGTTTCACTCGCGGACTCTGTATACAATTTCCATTTTATGAAAAAGAGAATTATGCTCAATACTTATTCTCAATATTTAAAATATCGGATAAATATTAGATCACCAGATTGGATCCAATATTTCTTTCATTTATTCTCAATATTTACAACATAATATACGTAATCGCGAGGAATATAAACGAAAAATTATTAATATGATAGATTATGTCATCGTGAATACATGGGCGTACCCAGCGAGGGGCAGGAGGGGGCAGCTGCCCCCTCCCCTAGAAGCAAAATCGCAAATTTCTTTAAAGAAAATAATAATTTTTCAAGCAAAAAATTTAAAAACTAATTAAGAGCGGCTAGGGTTTTCTTAAAATGTTGATTTCATTCACCTTTTCCATGCTTAAATCTTACCTACAACTTGAACAACTATGGCTTGCCCCCCACCCCCTAGTTTTGATCCTGGGTACTCCTTTGCGTGTATACGAATTTAGTCTAAGATATTACTCTAAGTGAGTCTAAGATACTAGGTTATTTCTAGATGAAATTCTGATCGCCTGTCTTAGATACTTTTGGATAGAATTTCGTTTTGATTAAGGGTCATTCCAAGTGAGTTCAACACAATCCTCAACCCCACCTCTTCCGAATCCTTGCTAATTTAATACAGGGCCATCATAAAAGAATGGTGCGGTTTTGAACATAGTTTAAAGAAAAACAGAGTTACTTACTATTTATGTTTTTTTTTAATTTTCGAATTTCTCGTATCAAACAGTTTTTTTTTCATAATTAAAAGATTTCAATGATGCGCTCTTAGTCACTCGTCAAGAGAGAAACCTGGCATAGACATTAGTATACTCCTAATGAAAGGCGCTAACGGGACCACGGCTAAACGTCCCATCCGACGGACGTATTGCTGCACTTGAAGTGCCTTCCTCTAGGCACTCAAGCAGGGATCTGAAAAAACTCTGCCACCCTATCTCAACCATCTTCCTGTGTATAACTGAAACCATACCATTATTTTATGATAACCCTGTAACTTTAGTGAACCTTACAAGAAATGAGAAAACAGCAAATTATTTCAGTGCACAACAATTGTATTTATACAACTTTGATTTTTTCATTTCTCGCAAGGGTCTCTAAATATAACAATATAAAACTTGATAAGAATCAGGATAGATGGAGGTTGGGTGGAAAATTTAATATTTTGGCGTTGAGTCAATGTAGAATATCCCTAATGTTACAGAGATAAAAAACCCTTGTCGTGTCTGTCATTCCATTACTATTGTAAGTGCAGTATGATTTTTATCCACGAAACTCTTTAGGGTTTGCTTAGAAGCAAACACGGTATCTGCGATAATTTGATGCTGATATTCGATGCCATATTTTAAATCTAATTTTAATCGAATGCATACGAGTAAGTAATACGATGTAAAAAAACGACTGGGTGATTTCCACTTCTTTTAAGTAAAAATAAAGCCGGCATTCCAAGATTGACTCTCACTGGTTCCTCAACTAGAAATATAGAGATTTATATCAATGAGAAAAACAGTGACGATAAGGCTAGATAATGAATTGAAAACTTGAAACAAGAAGCTAGGGAGAATTAAGGGGACACATTTGGGGGAGGCCACGAGGAAAACGATGAAGAAAAAAATACCCGATAAGACACAATCCCAGAACAATGAGCTGATCAGTTCGAAAGATGGGCAGGTAAGAAGAAGACTGCGACATTCCGATGATAAACAAGAGTTCCCACAAGAAAAGCTGCTCCTTCGGCATTAAAGATTAACCTCTGGATGATAAAAGGAGTGACTCCCTGCAAACAAAGCCGATTCATTCAACTAATTCGTTTACCCAGCTACACAAGGTAAAAGGATAGAAAAAGGGTTTCCTCCTGGACTTTTACTCACAATCAGTCCCATTAGAGGCAGACAGCAATGTGATCGCAAGCACTCTCTTAAAATACGCAAAATGACGAAACAAAATAGAATGTAGCAATCTCGACGCTCTACGTCATTAGAGGGCTGTTGTCATCATGAGTACGCAGTTAACCATTAGGTATGTACATGTAATGTGTTACATACATTTATACTTACGCCCAGACTGCTACGCACTCTTCAACTTAACCCATTAGTGCATAGCGTCCGATGCATCGGACGGGTGTATTTTATTTTTTTATGGGCTCCAGTTGACTTGCGCCACATTTTAATACTGTATTAAGTTCAAATGGATGTCTGTCTTCACCCCCGTGCTAATATTTTAGTTGACTCATTGAATTTAATGACTCGAGAAGCGTTTATGTGAGACATGGACACGTCCGATATATCGGACGCTATGCACTAATGGGTTGATGTACGTTTTCCATTATTAGCCATGGTCAAAATCATCCTGGACCGCGAATCGAACTACGAGCCTATGACTTTCTCAAACATAACGCAGACCAGTGGCGTAACTAGGAATATACTTTGGGGGGGGATGAGAGGGGTTAGTAGGGGCTACCCCCCCCCCCCCCAGAAAACGGGGAGTCGAGGAAAAATTTTGAAAAATAGCATGCCTGAAAATGCACTTTACATCATTTTGGCATTTAAAATTGAACTTACAGCAGATGCAGTTGTTATATACCAAATCCAGAAAAGATTTTTAATTTTTTTTCTCAGAGGCTTTGGGGGGGATAAATCCCCCCCAAAATAGTTACGCCACTGATGCAGACCATTAAAACATCTAGCGTCCTTGGCACTTTTTAGAAAAAATATGACTTAGACCGCCGTACACGCGGCCGGATTGAAAAATATCCCATTTAGATTGAAATTAAAAAAAAATAAGATTCGTTCAACAGGCATGCTTTTCCCTAAGCAAAGTCATAATTTGAAAGTGACTGAAAATAAAATAAAATGGTTCATCAAGAGATTTCTGCGTGGTACACCATGTAAGGCTACTTATTTTAGCTAAGGATCTCGCCAGAGAATCACTATAAAACAGCTAATTGGCTGCTAAAAACGTTATCTGAACAGAGGAACCACACCCAGGAACCAATTGTACCGCTCAGAATTTTAGGAAAACATCTCAAGACAATTCGAGTCACAGTCACAATTCGCCATCTCCTCCTATAACTTGATTGCAGTTTTCATGGAAAGTTTTGTGAGTTGAAAACTCGAAATAACATTAAAACCTCGATGAATAGCAGTTGAAATGTGGCAGGAAATATCAATTTTTAACATCCCTTCAAGACTGACATGAATCACGGAGCAGTTCCTCCGCCTTGAAGTCCCTTACAGATAACATTTCTCAAGAAGTTCCTCACATAATTTCAATTCAAACAAGGGAGTAGGCACGGCGCCAAAGACCGCAAAATAAAAAAGGAGATGAAGAACCAAATGACAGGGGATAAAGTATGCGATCACCTTTTTCGTTTTCCAAATCCATAAAGAGGCTGTTAGCGTAAAAACCACTGTTCCAAAAATCCAAATGCTCCCAATTACAATGTTTTAGAACAATGAGTCAAATGAATTCATCAACTGTCATTTTGGACCTCATGCTACCAAAGAGAATCGAGATGTATTCTTCTGACAATCACCTTAGGAATATATATAGACCAACATTAAAGAAAATACACAAATAATATAAAAATAAATAAAGAATAAGGCTCACATTTAATAAAAATATGTGGAATTAATTATTTATCATTATTTATTATTATTATTTAAATCAACATAATATTAATTATATTAATGATTAAATTAATTATTTTTAATTCTATATTAATCATTAAAATCGATTTATCCCATCTTTATTAAAAACGCAACGCGACGTTTAGAACCTCAAAAAGTCTTCCAAGCCTATCTACACTCACATTCTATTTCCCATAGCATAATTCCATCATATGACATCTATGAGCTCTTCCATGGATAATGCAGATAATATTCATCGTCGACATGTGGATAGTGCTGAAAATAATTATTTCTGAAGAACTAATTAACTGAATTCTCATTGGGGATCACACAACTTTACTTGTCCTACATTCTTGAGATATAATGAATTTTTGCATCGCTCAAGAAAAAATTATTTTAGATATATTTTGGGAGATATACCTTTGTAGAAATTTACGAATCCTATTCATTCCTCCTGTGAGGGTTTTTATCGACCAATTCATCGAGAATTATGCGTCTTTACAAAAAATACTATTTCTATATGAAATTTTCACGTTAATAGTCCGTAAAAAAATTCGAATAATTTTACGAACATCCTTGTACGTTATTTTAAACAAATTTTCGGATATATACTTTGTAGAAATTTAAGATAACTTCTAATTCCTCTTACAGATATTCTAATCGATGGATGCACCGAAAAATAACTGTTCGGAGTTGATGCATCTTTTAAAAAATATTATTTCGATCTGGAATTTTCGCAAGAACAGTTCGTAAAAAATTTCGAACGATTTTACGAAACTCAACGACCATACACTATACGTCAATAAATCAATCTCGATCTATGATTCGAGAAAACAGAACTAGCATTTTATCCTTATCAGTCTCCCATTCCCACTCGAAACTTCCGCCGACCCTTTCCTTCAATACCCCACATCGAACCTTTAGGCAAAAGCAAGAGGGTTTGGGGTAACAGCCTCTCCCATCTGCCGAAGTCCCGACAATTTCCTCTTCACATCCTTCACCGCCACCACTCGTATCCACCATTTCCTATCGAAAATCACCCGCCACCGGGATCCGCCTCCACTTCCTTTAACGGCAAAGTCTCTCCATATCCGACGTCGTTCCGGTCAATGGATTCGACGGATACGGACGCTTTTCCGCCTCCCGCACACTCGTAACATCAAACACTGAGGAAAGCGGTGGAGAGGAAGGTAGAATTTTGGCGGTGTGCAGGAAACACTCCACGTGAATGGACGTTATGCAAGGAATGCCGAGCATGCGAACGCGGGAAGACGTAAATTCACGGCGGAAAACGAAGTCACCAGTGATTTTGGCGGGAGGAATTTCCTCTCCTTCCCATCGCGTCAGTGCCCTCTGGGAGGGGGAAGCAAAACTTCCGAGACACAATGCGCTGAAATTGAATAAAGCTGGCTAAATCGCTGAAGTCCTTAAGTACTGCTTTATATATGTTTTTATTTGCAAAGGAAGGAGTTTTTCTTTATTTGAGCAAAAACTCGACTATTATCACCGAACGCCATATTATCGCCCTAGCCGAGCCGGATTTTTTCGGTACGAATTGTTGATAACAGGGCAGATGTCGCCACAATAGACTTCTACAAAACTTTAAGCAAGGTAATCCGCTTTCTGGTCTGTAATGGAGCCGTTTTACTTTCACCTTCGAGAACACTTTCTCCATCATTTTACGGCAGAGTTCTTCAATGAGATAATTTTTTTGCCTTGAATTCCTATCAAAATCTTTCCGACCAAACCGCTATTTCATCTTTTTTTCCACATCGTCGTCGAATAAAATCAACTTAGTGTATTTTGAAAAGAATTTGGCAGGAAGGACTATATACCATCCAGTTTTAGGGGATTATAAAAAAATAGGTTAGGGAAAATCCCTCGTAATACCCATCCACCATTTACCTCTTTAACCATAATCCTGTAAAAAAGAAATCATCCCCTTTCCATCATCCCTGCCCTATCATCCCCTTCCTACCCTTATTTGAAAATCCCAACCCTTCGCTGTCCCAAGTAGAATCACTGAGGGAGTGATCTTGTATACATAGGCAAAATATATGCGTTTTTCGGAGAAAAATGTGCTCAAGGGTAATATAACCAGGGGCAGATTTAGTCTCAGGGTTTTCCCATTTCAATAAGTTAAGGTCTCAAGGGTCATGACCCCCCCAAATTTCATCAAAATATGTTAATTTTTAGTAGTTTAATAGTTTTGTAGCCTTGTAAAGTGGTATAGGGAGTTTAAATTCAAATGCATGCCTACAAGTCCCAACCGTGAGAGAAGTTTGAGTTGCATTTATAGTAGAGGTTAGCACTACCTAATGTAAAAACACCCTCTCTCCCGGAAGGTATTCCATACACCTAGGTCATGACCCCACCCCCAGATTTGATGCTAAATGAGTAAACAATTGACCTTATAATAACCTATCTCCTGAGTATAAAATTAACTTTATAATAATTTCAGTGGTATAACGACTATGATATGCCTTTTAACTTATGGAGCACGTTCTGGACGGTATGTTGCAGTTGGGATGTTTAAATATCAAATACCATATACAAATGCATAAGATGATGAGGAAATAGGCATAAATTGAATTTTACAGTGGGTGGTCAATAAAATTAATAAACTCAGATTCCATACTTTCCATATATTCACGCTTCTTTCACAATTTTTATCAGTTTTTTAATGACTTTTATCATTCGATTTTAATTTACATAAAAAAAATTGGGAAAATGTGATGGGTAGAGCCGGTAAATTTTCCTCGTGGATTTGATAATGCTATTAAATTGATTTTTCTGCTATAGAGCACCACCTAAATGATAATATGGTAATAGGATGATCAAGTGTGTGAGAGTGTGAGAAAAATCACAATTTGATTTTTACACAAACATAGTTTTAATAGCAACAGTTGTTTTTCTAAAGTTTTCTACAATTTTCCTTTGCATTCCATGACTTTCCACACACCTTGAATGTCTAAGATTCTCCTTGGCTTTGTAGGTTTTTCAGAAGAGTGGCCACCCTTCTTAGAGCAAAATTAATATACTTTCTAGAATTGCTTTGTCACATTACCTAACATTTAGAACTCTGCCATTTATATGACCTACCGGACAAAATAGAATTGGCTTTCCATTTCTTTTTCAAAATATACACCATCCTGCTACCACAAAAATAACCATCAGATCGAATGATAAATTATTGCAGGCAGGGCCGGAGCTACGAGTCTTCTCGGGGGAGCAACGATCAGTTTACCGCCCCCCTCTAATGATCCCCTCGCTTCTTCCCTCCCCCTTCCCCACCAATAATATATAATAAATCCGCAAAGTAATTTTTTTAGAACATTAAGCAGAAGAAGGGACAACTTAGTTGGCCACATTTTGAGGCACGATGGTCTGATGAAGGCAATCGTTGAAGGACAAGTGGAAGGGAAAAAGGGCAAGGGATGGCCCCGAATGAGTTATATCGTACAGGTTATAAAGGATGTAAAAGAGAATCAATATGTAGCTATGAAGAGATTAGCGGATAGGAGAGAGAAATGGAGAGCTGCATCAAACCAATCTTAGGATTGTTGACTAATGATGATGATGAATTTTTTTAGATGCGGTGGTTGAAATTACACACCGGATGATTGCTATAATTATTAAAGTATTCCACCGATTAATTTTGATTACCATGGAGTACTTCTAGAGCTGCACTGGCGGAATTAATTCTGAATTATTACCGATAGGGCCACCCATGCCAGACGAAAGGTATTCCACGTGATGGTGCTACGCAAAAACACTGTTGGAATGAAAGTCGGAGACCCTACCAAATATCTCTTCCCTGAAAATATAGAGTACAACCAAATTATTGCAGTTGATAAGTTTTATTAACATTAGTGTTTAATAATTTATAAATTAATAATTATTGATTAATAATTAAATTAGGAAAATTAAGTGAATTTTTCAATAAACTTTTCAAATTTTGCCGCCCCCTAAAATTTCCGCCCGGGGCAAGTGCCCTGTAGCATTAGACAATTTTTTCTTCCAAAAACATCTTTATTCCTCTCAATTTACAATTTTTTCCTCATCTCCCTCCTTCGAGGTCTTTTTTTAATGGCTTCCCTCTCAACAATCCCCTTCTCTTATCAACAACTCTTTGGCAACCTTCCATCAGTCTTCATTAAACATAAACATCAAATAAATAACAGTATTCACTTAACATGAACATAAATATCAAACTTTGCAGCCACCTCTGCCCCGTCCTAGTTCTGGGTTTGATTGCAAGGACTATTTTCAAGTGCCCCCACGCTTTAAAAGAGATATGAGTGGCGCTACGTGGTCCGTTGTTTGGCTTCGTGAGCAAAATTAATTCCACCACGGCCGATGTGCGCCACGCGATTAATCGATTGGATTTGGAGTGGCATTCAATGGCTCGTCAAGTCCCTTTTCCAATTATTCCTATCTTTTAACGCACCAGGGGTACCTACACATTACAGCGGTGGTGGTCAATCAATACACTAAAATTAAGCCACTTCATCAACCAGTGACGGCAAACTCGCCGCGAACTGGATGTGGTGAACATGGGATTACCTGGCCGACATTTTCGACAACAAAACGGTTTCATTCCGAGAGATGAATATCTCCCTTGCAGCTGACACGGGGAAAGAGTGATTCAGGGAGAAATCTGACACCGATCATTTCGACAACTGTAGACGGACAGGTGTCACGTATAATTTACATGCAAGCATCTTTGCTTCGAGTTTACAAATATATCTCGTTCGCATCGTCCATTCTTAAAACTGTGCCAAAACAGGTAAAAGACAGTTCCTCACAAGAAATACTTCAGAGAAAGGCTACTTTTACTTTCCCTTAAATTTCTCCGCTTCACTTCGTAGATTCTAAACGAAAGTTTGACATTTTTGGAGTCACAAAAACTATTAACGATAAACATAATTTTTTAATAAATTGCTGAAGACTCTCAACTCCACATGAGGATATTTCCTACTTATCTTTACCACCGCACTTCGTATGCCCTTCGCAAAGCGTGAACACTCTTCAACTGGTTTCGGAGTTAGATCCCTCAAGGTACGTGCTTTGGGAAGTTCAGATGCAGCTTACATGCATCCAGATAATGATTCATTTTAACATTATTGCCATAAAATGCTATTCGGCAACGATACAAGATTTGCTGCAAAATAAATATTGTAAGTCAACTAATATTTAGTTTACTTACAATATATAGTCAGTTATTATCCGGTAGGAATTATCCGCAAAATATCGATATTTAGTTTGGCATTATCCGCAATATATCGAGGGTCGCCAACAGTCTCTTCAGTTGTTATTTTTCCACCGAGAACAATTACTAAACCTAAAATGAGAGTAAAACAAAGCCATCGAGAAAAATGACTCCCGCTAATGGAAACCATTGCATTGTCAACCAACGACTTACACTACCGATAACATTTACGATACATCGAGCCATCGAATAGGCGTGTCTTACTTCCTCGTTTCTCCTTCAGCATCTCCCTCCTTCCCTGTCCACCAAACTCAAGCTCCTTTGAGAGTCCACCTTCGTGGGTCTCATTCGACTTCCCTTTTTACACCACCTAACCCACGACCCTGGCCAGCATCCTTTGCGCCCCCCCATATTCCACCCCATTTCTCTCCACCCTCCCAAACCCCCCGCCACCAATTCCTTTTCTCCTTAAACCCCTTTAGTCCTTCCCCGCCAAATAGCATCCTCCCCCCACCCCCTCCTCGCGTCCAGGGGCCCAAGCGCTCTCCTCCGCCACTACAACCACTCAACCTCCCTGAAAAGGGATCAATACCTACTGGGTAAATGGAGGGAGCCTCAATAGGCAACGCAGTTTCTCTCACTACTCCCCCGCAGGCACTAGAACGCGAATATCCCACCCCTCCCCACCTTCCACGTCTTCTTCGGCAAAGTAATAATGTATAATAATAATAATGTATATTTACTCCATCATTTACATTACTGAAGTACAAATATCTCAGAGCTTTTGGCAGCCTCAAATGTACCCGTAACGAGACTGCCTTCTGTAAATAATTAGATGCCATTGCTGGTGTTACTGCACAATAACTGAATTTCTCCGAAGTATATATATGTAAGCAAATAAGGTACATTTCATTTATGCCATTTTTTGAACAAGAAAGAATACATGCGTCTTTTTTTACAATACATCAAGCTATATCACTTAAACACTTAAAATTAATGATGATGAATGAAGATGAAATGGAACATGATGTTAAGGAGCGCTTAATTTTTCCCAGGGGTGCAGATATGGAGTGAGGGTCCCTGGACTCCTCACCCACCCCCTCTCCAAATGGTTCACGAAATATTTGTGGAAAAGAAAAAAATGAGTGATCATAATGTAAATATATTCCTTCATTGAAGACTGTGGACTCTCTGACGAAAAACACATGAATACGCTTAATGATGAATATTAACGGATGCAGTTTCTCTGAAAATGGCTCATTAATTACCAAGACACAAAGTTCGCATGGCTTTTAGACCTGAAAATGGCTCATAATTTACCAAGACACAAATTCCGCATGGCTCTCCTCTCTCCTGACCATCTCTCTCATGACCCTCTCTCCTGAGGCTGCTTGTAAAATAGATCCGATGGATCAGTTAGACAGTTGTGCACTTGTAACTCAAAAGAACCCCAACATTTTGCATTCTAAATACTGACATTCTATCGCCCACCCACGAAACGTCCACGAGGAATCTACCGCGGGAAATTATATAGATTTAGATCAATTCAACATCATTTTCAATCACTGACACCACATGCCTCCCATAGCCATCGGAAAACGGCACTGAATCGTCGAAATTATATTCTCCAGATTCTGTAAAAAAAAACATGGAATTCTTTTTTATTATGAGTAATCGATTCCATCAGACGCACCAGAAACCGTATCCTCCACCATCAAGAATATCTTCAGTAACTTCTCACAACTCTCGGTCAAAAATGTCCTAATGAGCATTCGATCCGATACTACGATTCTTTATACAGATCTTTTCTTGACCTTGTATTTAGTTGGTTGGGTTTATTAACTCGGGAAAGGGCACACGGGATGTAAATGACACCCCATGATTCTTATTTGACACGTTGTATGTTCATCATTGTATCTACAGGTGTTGTTAGCTCTTATACCTCCAAGTCTTATACATTGTGACGAAACACTGCTAGTATCCCATAACATTTTCATTCCGCTTCGGAATCGGAACTAGTTTAAGTGTCCTAGCGAGTCACCTATACCCCACGCGCCATTCCAAGTTCCTCTTACGAGCCATCGGACTTCCCCCAAGCTTTTTTCTTGCATGAGAGCTAGTTATTCTTTTCTCTTCTAGCATGTAGAACATTATATTCAACATATATTTAATAAGATATTTTATCCCTTGAAACCCAAAGTTGTAAAGTGAACATGAAATATGTTATCGAATGACAAATAATCTACATAAAAAACTTCAGTTGAATATTTTTCTTCCATTACCAATTTTATGGTAATAGAGTAAAAGAAAAAGGTTGATATTAATTTCATTCAGTGGACCTAATTAAAAAAGAACACAACATAACTATATCATTCCCAGAAAAGAAACAAAAAAAATTTTCTTCGGGTGTCGATGACACCCCACGCGCCTTCTAACGTTACATTTTGCCGCGCGACGTCTCCCGGGTTAATTTGAAAGATATTAATCCTAGCCACAAAAAAACGAACAGGTAGTAATTCGCTGCCTCCTCTCACGAAGCTGTTAGGTTTGTCACAGCTGATGTATTGGCAAAATTTAGGGAAAAATTATTTTGGCCTAAAGTGGGGATTTAAATGATAATCGCACCGAAAGTAATATGATGGGACGCCCACATTTTCTTGTCTTTGAAATTTAAACATTACGATAGAACTTGTATAAAGTCTTCTCAAAACAATATTTACACTTTTACATAGACTCAGCCTGTGGAGCGGGCCCTTAGAATATTCCTGGCGCAGAATACTGTCTAGGTCAATGGGTGCACAGAGTGGGGGGAGTAACTAAAGCATAAAACGCCGCTTAAAAGTTTAAAAGATCGTATTAATTATTAGTAGTTATATTTTTGCTGTGCCAAATCTCTATGCAATTACCTGCGTTGTCTGTGCTTCGATCCACCCCTGGAACTTCGTTTCCATGTATTCCTTTCACATATGTTGTGCACCTCGATAAAATATTTTTATTTACAAACGAGTAATTTTGAATTAATTCATTAATTAGAGTATTCTATCGATTAAGGTAGGTTTCCATGGAGTACTTCCGGCAGCCTTTCCTACCTTTACATACCTCCTTCAATTCACCGTAAGGCCTACTACCTTTCACTATACCTAAAAATCCTATTCTCTTCCTTCCTCTCCCTCATTTATTTAACATTCTACCCCCAACACTGTTTTCAACATCCCCTCCCCGATATGTACTCACCCCATCCATATCTTCTGTCTCCTCCGTATCTCATAAAAAAGTTGCCTTTGCTCACCCACCATGTCCAGCACTTCTTCGTGCCTCTTCCCTTCCGTCCACTTCACCTTCTCCATTCCTCCCCATAACCATATTTCTAACGCCTCCAGTTTTATCTCGTCCTCGTTCCTAAATGTCCACGTTTCTTCACTAGCATTCTCTTACAAAACGATCCTCTCATAAGCTCCTTCCTGTTTATGAACGCCTCCTTTATTAACGCGATTCTCTTTCTGATGTCTTTACTGCTGTATCCGTTTTCCAATTATGAATATGATTTCAAAAATTTTGCTTTAATTTAGCAGAATCCTCATTAATATGAAATGACCAATACCTTGGTTTATATCAGAACATACAATAGTTGTGTTGACACTGAACCATCAGAAACGAAGCACGACTTGTATTTTAGTACCCAGTTCCTTTTTCTCTGATTAATGGGAAATTTTGAAAGTAACAGGAAATGTTTTCATTGTTACCTCCACCTTTTTCAAATCCATGTCCAGCTCTCAGGATATACTGTAATGACACAGCAATGTTTTGCGTGCTGCAACTCGCAACGCGTCGGCGACACAGTGTAATCCCACAAAATGTGAGCCAGGGAAATACGAGCCATCGTGGGGAGAAATACAATTGAAGCATTTCCGTGAGGTGAGGAGGAGGTACTCACAATGTGCGCGGGTGCAGCATTTTTTTCCGTACTCATCTTGGAAAGGGGTCGATGCACTTACAATGGGGATTTTTCAGTCGTCACTATGGCAACGCCCCACGATCCAGGATTGAAGCGCCTCGCATTGGGAGGCGTCAAATCCGCGCGATACCTTTGCTCGCATTCAGGTGAAGGAAGGGTAGGGAAAACCGCTCTCTCTACCAGCTCCCGAGCAGAAAATCACATGGTGTTACCGCTACGTGAGGCGCAAAAATTGACGACGAAAAATACTCCAGTTCACCGAAACCTTTGGGTTAAAATTGTATAAATATATCAATGCAGTTCGTCACACTGCATGAAATAAGTTACTTTATACGCAGTCTCGCGAACGATTGCAAAGTTATATACACCAAGGATGAATTTTGCCAGTTAAAAATATTTGGCTCAACCGGGATTCGAACCTCAGGTCCCGATCATAGTTCTTTCTGGCTAAAGCCAACTCTATTTGTCGAAAAGATTGGCGAACGGTGTTTGCTTTCGTATTCTCAATTTAATTCGCTAGGTATTTCGCCAGGGATTCTTCTCTTCCTTTCTCTGGCGACGAAAAAGTTATTCTCGTTCTGTCTGGCGAGAATGTAAACATTCGCCAGGAGCGAATATCGCTAGCGACGAAAATGAAGTCGCTCTTGAAGGAGAAGAAGAGAATAACCAAGCCTCAATAATTATTATTGTCATTATTACAATAATTATTATTGTCATAATTTCTCTATTTAATGTTATTATTTTTCTGTGGTGAAAAGTGTGTCGCTTGACTGATCACTTCAGTCTGCACCTTCACACATATGAAGAAGAGCTGCTGTTCTCTTCATCTCGTTTCTGAAGTTACACTTGATACCGAGTTTCCTTTAATTTTTCTACTTGCCAAATGCCTTTCACTGCTTTGTTCAGTTTTTTATCATTTTAGGTGACATTAAATCGCTATTAAGGTATATGTCCTATGGTAGCTTTTTAAAAAATAGTCAATAGAGGTCAACAATTTATAATAATTGGGAAGCAGAATAACGAGCAAAATGGAAGAAGAAAGTAATAATCAGCAGAATAGCGAAGAGAGATTTTCAGAAAAATGAAGAATTTACTTACTTTTTAGAGGAGGAAATTCAAGCACATAAAGTACGGAAACATTTTATCGGAAAAAAAACTCTTCTCGGGATTCCCACAGGGTTGAATTATCCATATTAGCCAACGCTTAAGGTTATTTACATTAGCGGATGCAGAAAAAACTCAAGGGGGGGCGAAAAGATATCTTGAGTTAGCTTTACTTTTATCGTAATTAAAATTATTCATTTCACATGAAAAGTTAAAGAAAGTTTTAATTTAAATGATTATACACAAATGCAAGAAAATGCCATCTTATGATACGAGAAAAAAGTTGTCTTAAAAAATCTTATGAAAAAATTACAATTGTCGTTTTGCAATGTTTGGCAATACGGCCCCGCAAGGAGGGGGCGCGCGCATCCATATGTATCCGCCACTGGTTCAGTATTGTAACCCCACCGTGCGGGGCACATTCGGGGAAGGGGAATTGGAGGGCAAAAAGGGGGGGGCAGAGGTGTAGCGAGGATATTCCGTGCACCTGGGGCGAGGGAATGGGATTTTGGGAAAGGGTAGGAGAGGGAAGTTTAGGGGTGATGAGACCTGAGACAGTAGCGTTCGGATAAAGAAAGCCGTTCGACTGCGTAGTTCGCTCAACATAAATTTAATGAGTTTAAATATGATCATTTACAAATACAAGCAAATCAATAGCAAAAGTGACAATTAACTTCTTCTCCTTGAATTCAATGAAATACAACGCATAATTCACTATGCTGCACAACAGAAAAATTTCAGTCCTTAACCTGAACCAAAAAAAAATCACGCTACACGTTTTCACATTCATAACCCATACAAAAACCACAAGAAAAGGGGACAAATTAAAAAAACAAAAAGAAACGGGGGGAATGGAAATATGAAACAACGAAATAGATATTGCACTGAAATTCACACGGTAATAGGGGGAAGTACTGTCCTCTTCTCTATTTGTGCGGGGGGAATTTTATAAACGTTTTTAATGAATTCTCTTCTTGACTTGGTGAAGTGGGAATTTTCTTCTGTTCCTTGAGGGGGGGGGAATGGAATTTCGTGGCTTTTTCTCTTACAGTTTGTTGAATTTTCGGGGCTCTCGATCTGCTGATCGTGGCGATTCCGTTCCGCGGCGTAGGCTGCTCTGCGTCATCTCCGGCAGGTTCACGAGTGGGAGATGGCCTCTATGCGACAGTTGGAAGATCCTTTCATCGGCACCACGAGTCTACCGTACAACTCCTACTCGCATTGGGCACCGTCTCTCTCTCTCTCGGGATCTCTCCACCAACTTTGTCTTCTCTGCCTCCCCACACTCCGTCTACTCTTAGGAGCGTTTTTTGTTACTTGGAACCGCCAAAAAAATAGAAGCTTTTTTCCTCCGGTGCACCACGTTATATAGCCATTGAGGGGAGGAAACACCAGGGAGGGAGGAGTCGGGGGAAAGAAAGGGATGATGCACTTGGGGCTGTTCGGTCACTTTACCAAGGACACGGGGGGGGGGGGGGAACCACGTTCTTCTTCGTCTTAATAGTTCGATTTGCACACTTCAGGAGGGGGAGGGGAGAGCATTACACATCAATGTGGGGAGGAAAATAGGGAAACATCAAATGGGGACTCAATGATTCATAACACACACTCAAAAACCCTCTTACACTCACACACACATTCATAAGAACACATATCTAAAGAAAAAAAACTGCCTTCCTTTACCTCGCACTCCCGTCTCATGCGTCACTATGTAAGCGGGCAGAATGCACCGGTTACAGTATATAGTACTTGCGAATTATCCTCCACTTCAGAGACTTGAAAGTGCATTGGAAATACCACGAAAATGCTTCAACATAAGAATAGTTTATGAACTCACCTCTTAACCCCGAGAGAGCTTGCCGCGAAGTAATGTACATGGACAGAGAGGGACTTCTGACACTCCGTAAGACGAATAACTAAGACGTCACTATAATTTTGAACCGCTTTCTTTTTAGGGCAACGAAATACTTTGAAACCGCTGAAGATAGGTTATTTGAAATTTTATCCAATAAAGTAGATTAATAAATTCGATGATATTATACGATATATAAATAACTATAACGTGTGGAAAACCAATACCGCGCGAAAAAAAGAATTGCTCATAAGGAGGTGCTTTGACACATAAATAGCGTGGAATTTCTTTAACGGCCAATGGTCACAATACACGTGGATCGGTGTTCCACAATTTTCTAGTCATCTCCGAAGGTTAGTACGATTTCGGAACACGTCATCGCATTACGAAAAACGATAGATTAGGCCACGAATATTACAACAGACGATCCTCAAGTCGGTGTCAACTCATAATATGTTGTCGCCCACCGCGCATTTAAATGGGTTTACAGAAGTCGCCATTCGTGTCGCTGACGGTCAAACTGATTTTAATTTCACGGGGAAATAAGATATAATTAGGGGTGTCAACCGAAATTTACATTCACGATAATGTTACTAACCAAATTCATAACTCATCAATGGCATTCCATGAAGCAATTATAAACATTATTCTGCAAAATATTTGAACAAAGTGGATCGCTTTGCACTCAACACCGCGCTGCGGACATTTTTGAGAGCTGATTAAAATAAGACCGGAGTGGTATAAGAAGTCAACCTTCTACGCTATGGAAATGGCGGGATGGAAAAGTCTGCATTCAAATGTCGTCTCTAATCCATCACCTCTCCTTTCCCCTACATACGAAAGAAAACACACCTCAGTCCGTCGCTAACCGCCATTTCGGTAGAATCACATTTTTTGCATGTTTGAACTTTATAAAATTAATTGTCACGACTGCGTCTGCCGTTTCTTCGTTCGTTGAAGTCACCGTCTCCTTCCAGGAAGACGAGGATGGAGTGAGATAACTACAAACTATCAACATAAATATAAAGAAGAAATACAGCGGTACCGACTGACGTTAGTGAGAAGATTAAAATTTTATGATATAGTGAACAGAGTTGGTAATTCTAATTTGGTCTAATCGCGATTTTACTCAAGCATGGACATGTCACTTACAAAGCTCATCATGAAAAATTATTGCATATGAGAGTGTGTAGCGGAGATAAGCAATGAGTGGCATAAGTAACGTAGATATTGCGGGGTTCATGAGTGATAAGACAATAATAATCCCATTATGCGATAAGCACATAAGCTAGAAGCACAATTGTGTTCGCATTAATGCTTAAAAATGTTTTATTTTACTATTCTCTTCATTGCCATCGATGTATCAAATTTAGTGACAACTAGCTGGCCACCCGGCGTTGCTCGGGAAGGATAGTACCCAGAGAAGAGGAAACTTAGAACTGGAATTCATGGTCATATTAGCCTCTCAATCTAATATATATAAGAGAACGCAAGAAGAAATATGATTTGTCGGAATGCACTGCTAAAAGGACAGCAAGGTTATTCGTTGGCCATTTACCTGTGAACAGTGACGTTGCGAGAAAAGGCAGTATTGGAATTGGAAGTCCCGTAATCAGCCTTAACCGCGCATAAAGATGTACAAACATGGCAGAGTGAATGGGGATGTTATCGGAAAGTGGTGGAGTAAGCAGAGGGTAGACAATGGGTGCTAGACAGCGCTGAGCGCACTAGTAGGGTTCGGCAATGAGAAAACGACGCAAAGGACACAACCCAAGTTAGCACTGGGGTTCGGGAGAATGAGATGCATCGTGTATGTACTAACTCAGAACGCAATTAGTGCAGCCACATGGAAACGCAACGCGGACAGACACACAGACATCCTCGTTTATAAATATAATTTACATATATAGATTTAAATATGAAAATGTTAATATTGAACGAAAGCCACATTGTGCTTTAGTAGTTTCCATTCAATTCAAGGATCGTATTCATCGCCTGAATCACACAATCATTTTATCTGTCATTTCCTAGTGATCACTATCGCAATCACTAGAGTGATCACTCGCAAATGATCGTCGACGGCAATTGTTTTTCGCGATCACAATCGCGATGAGGATTCCCACCTCTACTTTTCATCACTCGTCTTGTTGCCTTTTCCGTCGCTGAAACCGTCACTAAAACCCCATATCAGCCAATCGGAATGCATGCCCGCATGGAGCGATTGCAGCTCTACGTTTGACAATCGTGGGATTGACATAGATAAACAAACACGCTATATATTTACGTCGGCGGGAGGGACCGTGTGATTCAGAAAAATTAGAGCGATCACTTTTCCCGTCGCGAAAAGCGATCGCTCTAGTGATCACTTTTCGCGACGAAAGAAAATTATCGTGTGATTCAGGCTTTAGGCATAATACTGGCCAATTCATCTTCACATCCTCATATTATTTCGGTGGTATATTTTCCATGCGACGGAAATATTCTATTGATTCCCCAGCTTTGTGCCAGCTCCGTATGTGTTATTTGATATTCTCATAATTGGTGCTCCAGGTTCAATCGCAGATAAACTTTCAAATGGCCAGGGATGCCGACTTACAAAAAATATTGGGGGAGCCCAAACCGGGGATCTTGCCCCGGGAAATTTTATAAGTAGTGAGTTTTAAGTTTTTCAAGCATTTTAGAAGGGTCATATGATCAAAATTAGAACCCTGATAACTCCAATCTCGATATCTGGACACTCCGGGGAAAATCGACAAGCTTGGCACATTTTTTCCTCACACCCATAATGAATTTTTGAGGGGGCTTGGGCCCCTCAAGCCCCATGGAGTCGGCGCCACTGCAAATGGCACACACAAATTATGAGTTATCTTATGCTATTTGGTCAAGCATAAACAATGAAACCATGGTGCTAAAATAGAACTTTCAATAGAAACTTTTTAAAATAACTGCATGTTTGCATTTATGCAACGTGGGCGGAATATCCATTAACCAGATCACGTATTCACGAAAGGACATGTAGACCCGTTCAGGAGTCATTACTTACTCGTGGTCCGGGCTTGAGCCAAAAAAAATTTAATAAGATATATCCTTTCAATCTAAAATCTTTGAAAGGATATATCTTATTAAAGTCGGTCAGAAATGTGATCATATTCATCCGCTAAGCCGCAGATATCGCTAAAGAATTCTGATCCTTTTCTTATTTGCCCATATACAATGGCGTTAGTTAGTATCTGGCACACCTTTCTTGGACTCATAATAGTGCCATTAATCCTGAATAATTATTCCATTAGTCTTTCATTTGAACGTCAATGAAATGAATAACTCTTGAATGAAATGTAAAAATAACATAATTGTATATATTTTTCTTATAGTTCTCAGATTAATTTCCCATATAGCCATACTCAACTCGAGTTTTTTTCCGGGTGGAGTAACCTGACGCCGTCATCATTAAACGAAAGGGGTTGTTAAATTATCACTGCGAGCAACACCAAATGGTTCATTGCCTCCATAACCAACTGAAGATATAATTTACCTTTGAATGCTACAACTTCAAGGACTGATTGATGGTATTGTTTGTTTTTTCCGTGAAGACCGACAAAATTCTTGGTCTTCATCGTCGATTCTAACTCGAGGTAAGTCATATGGTTACTATTTTTTATTTGAATTAATGAGTTTGTCACTGCTAAAATTAATTTACGTTGAATTAAATGACTTTATCATTCATTAATAGTACTAAAGCTGGCACCTTTAGTAGGTACACTTTAGGTAGGTACACTTTAATGATAAAATATGTTTATTAAATTGTCCCCGAAATATAACCATTGTCAGTGGCAATTCATTGTGCACTTTAGGCGCCGTCTATGAGAGTTTCAGAGGTTATAGTGGTTAATTGTAGGAGAGTCCATCAGCTATCCACGAAGCCCCATTTTCGAGAATAAACGCTTTCATACCACAAAAAAAATCAATCTCGAAATAATTCGATAAATCTCAACTTCACAACTCGCCAAGTTCATACCTTGGTCACACCCACTACGGTGATTTTCCATTCCCAACTGCTGACTAAACGACCTCATGGATTTTAATCAATGCGTTTTTGCCTGAGAATGTTTATGAACGTTTCACCGTTAATTCAGACTGGACCTGCGAGGTTCGCTTATCAGTATTGTCATGGGCGTGCCCAGCGAGGGACAGGAGGGGGTAGCTACCCCCCTAGAATCAAAAATCGCCAATGTGTTAAGTAAAATAAAATTTTTTCAAACAAATAATTTTAAAAATTTATAATGATCTGTTACAGTTCCTTAAAATTTTGGTTTCATTCACCTTTTCCATGATTAAATCTTACCTGTGACTTGAAAAACCATGGCTTACCCCCCCTAGTATTTATGCTGGGTACGCCCTTGAGTATTGTGTAATTCAATGATATCGGTCGTAGTCAGCTAAAGTTGAAGAGAGATCCTTCGTCCGCCTCTAAACTTATAAGCATGATTGAAGCTGACAAAACTCACGCCGGATAATGGAATGTTCCGAGGAAAATCACAATGAGTTTTAGAAATACACCTATAAATTATTCTCAGGTTTTACTTCAGCTCCTAAATGGTGCCGCTAAAGATTGATTAGGGGCGCTTACGCGGTGCTGGATGACGCAGAAAAGCTAGTAAATATTCACTCAACAGTCCCAATGGTAATGCAAGATAGGAATTTAATTTCAAAAAATAAACAAGCGCGTCAGAATTCAATAGCCAGGCCACATCTTCTGGACCTCGTGATTGGTTTTGCAAGGTTTTAAGATCGAAAAATTGCCCACAATATGAATGGAACATCAAATCATACGTCTGCAAGGCTTGATCCGCGGAACCTCTAGTTCGCTGCATGATACTTTACCCACTACATCATCGGAACGATCGAGCCACGAGGTGCTTCAATTCCTAATTTGTCGGACGTGTTCACAGATGTCCCGATGAGTGTAGACTCATTCCTAGGTGAGTCATGCGGTAGCATACTTCGGAGAATATGGGTAAGAATTCATAATATGATCTTTTGAGCGTTGTCGTAATGCGACGGATATGTTTATTTCCCCAGTACAAGGGGCATATAATTTTCAAAATTCTCTGTTTTTTTAAGAGCATTACGAGGACGAAATCTCGGAAGACGGACGTCTTCAAGTAGTTCCTGAACTGGCCCCTGTCACACGCTATTGGGCTTAGCGTTAATTTTCCGCCACTGTTCTATTGAGGTGATATGGGAGATAGGTGCGGTCAAACAGGGTCCTGCCACGACCACCGAGAGAGGTATCTATATATGAAAAGTCTAAACCAAGAATGCGGGAGCAAAAACCCCATCAATTTTGACCAAATCCTATTGCCAAAAAATGTCTGTCTCTCGTTCCGTCCGCAATTGGGCGGAATTCGAGTGAGCTACTGATAGGCCGGAAATTTCATAATTATTTCGGAAAGAAAAGTGGACTGTATGAAAAAGAAACAGAAGACAATATAATGAGCCTGCACTAGAGCACTGAGTGACTTACCCCAGGTTTCCAGGCTAGAAGCTCCTCCGTCAGACGTCTGGATGATAATGGTGATACCTTTTCGTCGGTTCATCCGTGAGTGAGGCCGGGTTCGTCGCCTCATGGTCCCAGGAAAGCAATACATATCAACGAAATATTCCGACAGGAGTCGGGATAAGGGGCAAGTCCCTCACTGCCCTCTTTAGGCCAAAAAGGAAAATAGACTTAGGGCGCGAAGACCAAACACTGCCTTCTTGCACAAAACTTATGATTGACTAAGTGGAAGTAGCATGGAATAATAGGTTACTTTACGAGCATAGAATGTTCCATTACTCTTCATTGACAGATCATCCACCTCTCAACACTAACCAAACTGCTGTGAGACTTCAACTTCACTATGACAGAATGAGGACAAACCTACAGTGACGCACTGCTTTTTACTTACAACCCTGACAGGTAATGGAGGGCGGTGGATTACTATGGATATCAGGGGAGGTTGTCTGGCATGAATAGCCCAAGGTAGAGTCAATATTTTTGGCCTTGATTTTGAGTCCGAATGCATCATGAAGGCGGTCGGGAGAGGTTCGGTTTGGACGTCGTTGGGTTGAGCTGATGGCTAGGAGGCACTAAAAGGCCCTTCATTCCTCTCGTGACGTAACATGCCTACACAGTCCAGTGGCAGATAGAGGAAAAACTCAAGAGGGGCGGGGGGGGCGCAAAAAATATCTTGAGCTGCCTTTACTTTTATCGTAATCAAAAATAATCAATTCACGCAAAGTTTAATAAAGTTTTATTAAACAGATTACACAAATATGAAATAAAATGGCATTTTATGCCACAAAAAAGTTGCAATTGTTGTTCTACAATGCGGGCGGCCCCGCAAGGGGGGGCCACCCCACATGTATCCGCCTCTGACGTAGTCTACGTAGTTTACTGAAAAAGGTTTGCTTTACGGCAAATGGTTGCAGAGTCAGCTGTAGCAGTGGCTCAGCGAGGGGGGGTTTTGGGGGATATAACCCCCCCCCCCCCCCAGAGCTCAGAGTCATTTTTAAGTTTAATCCATTTTATTTTATTGGATTGATATTACTAATAGAATAGTGTAAGGATTAATAAAATATCCCTCAGAAAGCCGTAAAACTCACCATTTTGTACCATTTATCTTAAAATTCTGCATTTTATTAATATCGCACCTATCGCCTATCCTGGTGGGTATTCCATATCCCCACACACCTTGGTATTAGTTGCACCTAAACCCCCTCCCCCCCCCAGCCTTAATTCCTGGCTGCGCCCCTGAGCTGTAGTGTTAATTTTACTGCGTTAAGGCAATGCATTCACACGCCCGAGTTAACACGTGAATTAAGTAACCAAATTAGAACATATTCTATCTTCTGTTCATCCGCCAGGACAATTTGGGAGGTTACACGCTGCGTTCTTAAATTCATGAATTTACACATTTCCTTTCACGTGTTTTTTTATCCTGTTACCAATGGTAAACATATCACATTGCCATTCATAAACGGTAGCTACCGTCGTGACGACGCATCGTTCCGACGACTTTCTATGGAATAATCCTGCCGACAGTTGCCTTCTGGTGGAAAACCCGTAAAAACTTCATCATCTTATAATTGTATTTTTGAAAGCATTGATAAGCATAATAGCATATGCTGGACGCGGGTTAGCGACCCCTGCCTTGATGAAATTGGATCTGAAGTTGACGTGAACCAGTAGTGTAGCCACCATCGGCGGATGTGGGGGGAGGGGTCACGGGGGCACGTGCCCCCCAAAGCACTCAAAAATAGACAAGATTTTTACTACAGTTATCATTAAGTTCGTTTTATTTTGTTTATTACGAAGTCTCAATCATTTAATTTAATATTGATAACTCTCATATCTAAATTAAGAATATTTTCTACAGTAATAGCTGTGTTTTGTCTTTAATCACAAATATGAGAAGACCTGTCAAACCCTTGTGCCCCCCCCCCCCCCAAAATCCTGTATCCGCCCCTGGTAACCACGGTGGGGTTTTCCAGGTCCCCCCCCCCCCTTTGAGCCTTTATAAGAGGCACCAAAAACGAATATTATGTAACTGGTTTTTCAAAATTAGTGTTTTGGGGACCTAAAAATGACGTTTTCAACATCACAAATCCCCTACCCCCCCTTTGCCTTGGGGTGTTTTCCATACACCCCAAAAAGCCCCCGAAATCTCCGGTAAGTACCCCATGTCAAAATCCAGGCAACGCTTCTAACGTGAGCCTTCACCAAAATTAAGTCGTTCCATTTTTTCCTGTCGTCATAGCTTCATGACCTCTTGATTTTCTTCTTCCTGGAGCAGTGGCCTTCTTGACCCTCCCATTTTCCGCTGGCAAAAAATAGAAGAGTAAATTTTGGAGGGAGGTTGAGGAAAGGGGAGAGAGGTGGAAAGGTTCGCCCACCTGTTGCCAACACATCTCCCCTCTATCCTCCACCCCTTACTTATCCCTCCCATTGTAGCCCTGGGGTAAGCGCTGTGAGTGAGGCGAGTCGCTACCTATCCTATCCTGCTGGCGTGTCAGCGTCATACAACGCTATAGGAGAGCGGTACCCATGTGCGTGTTTTGCAATTAGTGGTATCATTGGTTCTGGGTTGACCAGATTCCCAGATTTATCTGAATTAGTGATGGAAAAATGACGGTCAAAATCGATTTTTAATGTAAATGAAAATATGGACTTTTCATCGAAATTTGAACGAAAAGATCGATTAAGCGAAAAGTCGACGGTTATTCTTTGGAAAAAATATTGTTCCTACAAAACGTGTATTTTTCGTTCGAAAAACACTCAAAATTAAAAAAAAACGGAGCAGTCGTGGAACTGGCCGACAGAAGTGAAAACTGAAGTAATTACTATCCATTTACTTTTTATATAGATTCAATATTATTAAAGAACTAATTTTTCCAGTAATACTCATTTTTCAACAAAAATTGAAATTATTTTTTTTGGCAAACTGTTTATTATTAAATATATATTAAAAATACGATGTATATGAATAGAAAGTAACATAATTTATATATTAAAATATAATATCCTATTATTTCTTTTATTTAATATGCTTTAAACCTGTAATTATTCACTATGCACATAAAATAAACTGCCTTAAATTGTACTGATCTGTATTTTTATAGCGTGTACACTCTTCTGCACGTTCATGCACGAGCTCTTTATATTTAATGAACTTATACAATATACACTATAGATTTTTATTTTCAATTTAAATATTTTTAAAACAAAAAGACTTTAACAGTCCATATATTAACAATATATTAACAAAGTTTATTTACTATACCTAGTCAGCCTGCGTAGTTGAAATATCCATTGTAAAATTTTTTAAATTGTATGAGATTGAGGAAAAAATCCTCCCCGGCGGGGAATCGAACCCCGATCTCCCGCATGACAGGCTGACCGAAACTGACCACTATACTACCGAGGATGTGATACTAGGAGACGAATTTTAAGCCCGAAATGTATATCTCGCTGTAGCGATCGCGGTGTCGGGTCGGTGACGCTCACGCGAATTCTATGCTTTTTCCCCATCCCGCAAAAGTGCTTATCGCCGCTAAAGAAGTTTTCACTTCAATAAGAGTAGCGGAAAGAATCCCCAAAAAATTACTCATAGTCAGAATATATTATGATTAAATTTTTCGGCAAAAAAATTGTAAATGCCGCCATATCAAAGTTTTGGGATTTATGCTTCGAGCATGCCAGCGAAATTGTAATTTTTGAGAAAGGTCAACTGATTAAAATGCTTTTGTGACGGTGGAGGGAAAGCCATTCCAATAATGCGGGCTTAACATAAAAGTCTTTTACTCGGTACGGATGACGGTATCAATAGGCCATTAGTAACGCTACTGAGATCAAACGAAACATTCAAGATCGAAGTTAAAAAATCGAGTTTGGACCGAAATTAACGTATTGTATTTTACTTTGAAGAAAACAAGCAAGGTCCAAATTAACATGAAAAGAAACTAAGGGCAATTGATGCCGGAAGATAACTATAAGTACCTACCAATGTTAGAGGAAAACGGTTGTAGAAGCAGTACAGAGAAGGTTGGCCAGATGTAGGCAGATTAAATGAAGGTATTGAGCTTCAGACATGAGCAAAAATTAAAAGTCAATAAAGCAAAAACCAAATAATAGCATTTATGCATTAAAAATTCAATTAACTGATTAAAAGGGGTCACAATGTAACTTGTCTGAAGATATTTCCCATAAAATTTAAGGTGTGCTCAACAAATGCTTTCAAAAAGATACAAAAATATCACTTGGAACAATGTATTATTCGGAGATCTTCCATTTTTGGCATTTAAAACTCGATTTGATAGAGCCTTGATCTTCGAGTTTTGATGAAAACGCGATTTTCCGATTTCGATCTTGACCATTTCGTTTGAACTTCACTGAGTTACTATAGGCCAAAAATAACGCCATCCGTCCCGAATGAAATTTTTCTATCAAAGGCCGGTAAAATAGGAAAGCACGCCCTCGATCATCAATAAAGCATCACAATCATTTGATATTTCTGAAGAATTTAGTGAAGCCCAAAGTTTCCCAGTGGCGGTCCCAAAACTTTAATGTGCGTTCATATGCAAATTTTCGCCATTAATAATTCATAGCATGTATTCTAAGTAGATTTTTTGGGATTCATTTCTACATCTCAAATATGTATTTTGAGTGTTTTTCGAATGTACGATAAACATGTACTTGTACAAACTGTATTTAAAAAAGAATTGTCGATTTTTTTAGTTTCATGGATCTTTCGGTTGAAACTTCGATTTTTAAAAAGTTGAGCTTCTAATTTCGATTAAAAATCGATTGCTCGAAAAAACGATTGAAAAATATAGATCTTCTTGCGATTGGTCGATCTTTCGGTTGAAACTTCGATTTTCGAAAATTCGAGCTATTAATTTCGATTAAAAATCGATTGCTCGAAAAATCGACCGACATTTTTCCATCACAATATATTTCTTCTCCTGGAGAGGAGAAAATGAACCGGGTGTACCCCTTCACCAGCGCAGCAAACCCCCTTCTTATCCCGGGGAGGGGAGGAGACGAAAAAATAGAACTCGTTCCTATAACCACTGAGGGCGTCAGGTGGCTACCCACGACACTCAGCAGCGAGTGACGGGGGCGGAAAGATGAAACTCCGTAGGATGGCAATTGTGTCGAATACGCATGCGCAAGAAAACGTATGGACCATCCCTCTTGCGAGGAGTCCAATCCTTGTACCCTATGTCGCACCACCCACGTCCCTTTAGCAACTAAAAAAAAAGAGAAATTCCATCCTACGAGGTGGGGGAATTGCTTGTGGACTCGTGTACTTGTGTCTTCTGAGTTTCTCCAAGAGCACGATAAGCCTTAAGCGTAAAATTAGCCCCTCATGAAATAATAAATGGCAAACCATTGGCATTTAGACATTAAGTAGCTCATGTCACACTTTTAAGATGATATAATGATAATTATAATACAGCAAATTACATAATACAATTTGAAAATTTACTATTTTTTGTTTTCCTGATTTGCCAGTCGTTCACGAAAGCGTATCTCATATATTAATGTTATTCCCATTTTAATTTAAACGACACACCTATAATTTTAGTACGTGGATAGCGTTACTCGTTTGTTTCAGTCTTTCCATGTTCTCATAAACGTGCGTATGCTCATTGATCGTCATTCCGATGGGGGGGGGCGTTCCCCCTCCCTTCCTCATATTAACCTGTGAGGGGACTGCACTTATCAACTATAAAAATTGTTTTGGCACAGACGCAGGGCTTAACCTTAGTGACGTGAAGCGATCTTGCCCGTTACTCTTCGAGAATACACGTCAAATTTATTTGGACGAATTCACTCCTCTGGGTTTGCCTCCCATTATATCTCACGCGTACTCGAGCAAGTAGAGCTTCAATAACTGAAGATAAACAATCGACAATTTTGGAGGAAGGGAGCAAAATCATTGTAACATCAGGTTGACTCATTTTAAATGCGAATCTCCCAGAACATTTTATGCTAAATACATACGAATGATAACTGATATACTGCCGCAGCATTTCTTACGCGCATAATTTATTAAAGCCGTCTCACACGGGGCGCGTAGTTGCGCAAACGTTAGTACGAAGGCGCAGTCAAAATTGCGTCCTGTAAAGCGGTGAATTCCTAGAATGCATTGAAGTGAGATGAAAAAATAGGCCGTGTTCTAATTTCGTTCTTGCATGCGCGCCATTGCTCGCCATAATGAGAGATTAATGCATTTCTAACGTGCACAATTCCGTGTACAGTGTAAAACGGCCTTCCAAGCTTCTAGCGACTCTTAGACGAATGCGCATTAAAGCTATCTCTCTGTTTGCTTGCAGCATTTTTTTACAAATCGCGCGGCTTTCGTTTGAATTTAATTTAAATCACGGAGTATTTCAATCTGCGCCGAATCCCATATGCTCGCTGCATATTCAAGGTGCAGCCTGACTAGTTCAATATTCTACAGCACAGTTGCCGAATCCTAGCTCCTTCAGCGCAGAGCTTTGTCACAAATACTTTTTAAGGCCGTTTTACACGGGGCACGGAATTGCGCAGGTTAGAGCTGCATTTATTTCTAAAATGGCGTGGAATTGCGCGAATGCATGAACGAAATTAGAACAGGGGCTATTTTGCCGTCTCGCATCCACGCATTCTCTCATGTGTTCTAGCAATTCACCGCTTTACACGACGCAATTTTGATTGCGCCTTCACACGTACGTCAGATTGCGCGATTCCGTGTACCGTGTAATACGGCCTTTACATATGTTTCTCATGATTAGTTCGAAGTTATCGTTTAAATCGTTAAATGAATACGTTTCTAACCTGTGTGTGTGTGTGTAGCAAGGTGTAAAAATTACATGCTCCGTGTAAAACGGCCTTAAAACTAATTCAAACTACGGCAGTTTATTTTTCTTCGTCTTCCTCATTTCGGGGAGCGACTGAGACTCCTGGATACCCCCTTATGCTCCCATAATATCCCATATTTTCACCCCTACGTCATGGTAGGGGAGGAAACTTGCTTGTGACGACGGGACAAGAGTGGGTGAATGGAGTGGGGAAGGATACTCCTCGTCTGCCTTGAGGAGTAGGAGGGAAAACGGAAAATAGGGTGCTCCCCTACTCCCCACCTGAACAACCCCCACCACCTCTCTGGCAGAGACTAGGAGGGGTGGAAACCCCATCCCTTCCCCACATTCCCAGTTCGTGGACGGAATAGCAGGAATAGTGCGTGACCTGGGGTGGTATTTGCAGAAGGCAGCCGAAGCTGCTGCGATTACGGGGACGGCAAGAGTCCCTGGGTTGCCGTGAACGTCTTTCCTGTCATTTTGATGAGCCTCGGAGGAAAGCAGTTGGGTCCTAGGGAGGGTATCGTCGAAATTGTGGCAACACGCAGGTGTGGGGAGAAGAACGGAGTGAGAAGAGTCAAGACGTGAGACAGGAGCTCAACAGGTGAGTGCCGCTTCCCCTCCTCCTCCGCCCGTCGCGCGGCAACGGGAGATAAAAACAACGGGAACGTCACGAACGCGACGGAGATGGTTGCTATGGCTACCGATCGAGTTTGCCATGGTAATTTTAGCATCCCCATTTTCCCTGATCAAATTTCAGCGGCCATGATTATATATAATGTAAGAAATGTATCATTTTTTATCAGATGGGTAACAAAAATATTATTTTCGCGATTAATATATTAATCGCGAAAATGATATAATCCTTCACATCTTTTGAATTGATTGTGTTTCAATTAGTGTTCATAAAATTTATCTGTCATTATTAAAACGGGTTAGGATTCATCGAAGCAGTTATCAAGTCTGTGTCGGAGGTGGGGATGGTACCAGGGAACGTCAGTGTGCAAACTATTTTTACATTTTTGCAAATCTCTCAATTTTTTTCTAGTGTCTTTCACCTTCCTCCTTGAATTGATATTTTATTGTGAGGAGTAGGGGATGTATATATCCGATGCGTGCTGTTGTTGTTTGAAGTAGTTTATTTTTATATTTCTGTTACTTTTAAGGCCCATTTACTCGGTACAACATTAACCCGTACGCGTTAATGTCTACTAAACTACTAAACACTATGAGCTTTTTTTTTAGTAAATCTTTGAACGCGTGAATACACAATGGAAATGCACCGCGTAACCACCCAACTTGTGCGAATGTATATGTCAGAAATAGAACCTGTTCTAATTTGGTGCATGCATTCGTACTTGTTCCACTCCGGTCCACAAAACTCGTTCATACATTCTTAAATTAACTCGTTCGTGTTAACGTACCGTGCAGGCAGGCATTAACAGGACGTTTTAGTATTACGTAAGCAATCCTGGAGGAGGGTGTAACGATTTTGCTTATTTTAGGGTTCCTTTAATGTTTAGCTTTGCTTACATGAGGGAGGGAGAAGTCAAAAATGTCAAAGTATGCTAACGTTGTACTTAAATGCTTCCTTAACCTATCCATTGTTTTTTTTCATTCGATATCCGAGGTGGAACATTCAGGTTTTAATAAATCTAGCATGACTTATTTCATTTGCCTCGACGCCAAACCGTAGAAGAAACGGCATATGGCCAGTTTTAATCTAGGTCCTACGTTAAGGAACGTTTCTTAGGATTCTCTATGGATTCGTTTTATGGTTCTAATGGAGTCGCACATAAGACGTAGTGGTCCGTAAGGAGAAGTCAGGAGGTGATATTACCGTGAGCAGGGGCGCAGCTAGGAATTAAGGCTGGAGAGGGTTTATGTGCAAACTAATACCGGGGTGTGTGGGGGTATGGAATACCCACCAGGATAAGCGGTAGGTGCGAGATTAATAAATTGCGGAATTTCAAGATAAATGGCTCAAAATAGTGAGTTTTACGGCTTTCTGAGGGATATTTTATTAATCATTACACTAACCTATTCGTAATATCAATCCAATTAAGTAAAATGGATTAAACTTAAAAAATTCTCTGAGCTCTGGGAGGGGGATTTATCCATCAAACCCCCCCCCCCCTCACCACGCCGTTAGAATCTAACCTCCGTGGTGACAACAACCTCCGTGGCGCGACTACCTCGACTTGAATTCCTTAGTAAATTGCGGATATTCGTTCATTTCTGGTAGAGGTAGGGTCAGAGGCGGGTTATACTATGAAACTGAATTCTTGTCGCCCGCTGAAAACGGCTACGTGCGGCCTAATCTTAATAGGTTATATCTTCGAGGAGGGCCAAGTTCTATGTATGGTTATGTTTCGTAATTTTAAACTATGACACCTCATTATATTTTATATTTAAAATACATGTGAAATTAAAAAATGGAATAATGATAGTACTAGCAGTTGAATAGGAACAAGGGCAGGTCCAAGACTTTTTTTCGGGGATTGGCACAATGGTCGGACAGGCAAACGGTCTCCTAATATTTGGGATTAAGAGCAACATACAAAATTTACTGTGCGAAATATACCATATATTTTAGTATAAAATATGTTAATATAAAATGTTAATAAGTTACAAATATTATAACGACAGTTCTCTTTAGAAAGCTTATGTTTTTTATTATTAACTCGCGTTTAATAGCGGATAAATCAGCACAAATTATTTTCACATTTGCATGGAATGCTCTCTGTCGCCCTAATGATTTTCTGACTTTCGCGTCATACTATCTCGGTTCGCAGCCTTCTTTCTTATTTTACTAGAAATATAATTTTTGATACCTGAATTTACGTGCGAAAGAAAAGCTTTTCAACTATCCTTCTCATGTACCTCCACTACTGATCACACAAAACAAAGCGAACGTCATGGTAACGGGACCGTATTAAAAATCTTGTTTATTTTTTAAGCGTCTGGTGGGTGGCACGTGCCCCCGTGCCCCAAATCTGCCTATGGATAGGATGTACAACGATAGCTCTAGACGGCGGATGGTGGAGAGTTTAAACGCTAAAATTTATATTCAACTCGGAGGAGGAAACAGGTCCCCTAGGCAGGGGCGGATTTAGAGAGAGATTGAATAGGGGTCCAACCCCGCCACGTTCCCCTCCCCCCTAGAATGTCCGGAAATTTTAAGAATATGATTATATTCAAAATGGCTCTCAGATGTAAATTTTTATTTCACTTGCGTATTATAAATAATTGATGAATGTCTGAAAGCCACTTGCTACGCACGTCAGATCTCAGACGCAGAATAACCGCTCGACGCTATGTGTTGCATACCACTAAGGTACCATGGTAGTAATGAGTCGCCTCCCGCAAAATGAACACTTTGTGCCTTTAAAGTAGCCACCCCTTATTTTCGTCCTTGTTTTCCTACGACACGAGCGTCAACAGGGCTCGACATAACAGCGCGGCTTCATTCGGCATGGGAAGCACGCAGCTGGCCACTTCGCGTTGAGCATTTAGCTATTTTTCCGTTGTAATAAGCAGAGTACGACAATGTTAAATTGACGACTAGCAGTGCTCACCTGCGTGCTCTGCCCCCAGGTTGAACTTGCTGGGCTACTAGTTGTTACCTTGTTGCTTGCCGTGGCCCAATTGTAAGAAGCATGGGCCAATTGCGAGAAATGGTCACAGGGTTTCTGGGGGACATGGAATTATGTGGAACATGCCAGTGACTGGCTCTTCTTTCCCGAGTTTTGTAAAGGAGAATCACTGCAGTGGGGAGGCAGAAATTAATTGTGGCTTGCCGCTGTTTATCTCCAGTTTTATAGGCGGGCTGTTTTTGGTCCGTTTTTGCGCGTTTTTTGCCCTCAACTTTACGCTAAGTCGAGCTACAGCGCTGGGATCAAGTCTAAACTGTGCGTGCAGAAATTTTGCGTCGAACGCAAACTACGCAATGTGTTTTTGAAAGCATGCATCGTGTCATCCGAACATAAATTTACTTGTGTCATGGTGTGCACCTGCGGGCGAGAATTTATTTTAGCATTCAATGCCACCGGACCACTTCAAATCCAGCCACGAATTTTCTCCCTGCCGCTGTGATGAGGTGAACGTCCGTCGCCTAAGCGTCGCTCTATCTACCGTCGGAGGACTGCATTTTATTTTCGCATTTGATGCGAGGCGGACCACTTCGACTCCGATCCACGAATTCACGCTATCGACACTCGCCATCGCGGGTGCGCGGCAAGCGGCCACGAAGTTTACCCTCAAAGCAGGGAGACTGCCACGAGAAAAACTTAACATATATGGAAAAATTGTGATGCTTGTTCAAAACTACCGCCGTTGACGCAGGTGCAGGCGAATGATCCCACCTTGTCATGATCTAGCCTTTCTAGGCTCTAGGTGTATCTTCTCGGAGGTGCCCGCTCGAGGTCGCTTGCCGAGTACAAGATTGCATCGCCTTCAAAGCTATTTTGCCCAACAGTTACTTAATGGAATTCGTTTTTGGCTATGGGCTGAAATGAAAATACCTACTCCGTACTGAGTTATCCCGCGCTATGGATTGCGAGTTAATTTTTTTTAATATAAGCTGTCTAAAGGAAAAATAAGAGAAACTGCCGTTATTATGTATGTAACTTATTAATATTTTCATATTAATAACTTTCATATTCAAATAAAAAGTATATTTCGTACAGTAATAGGGTGGTTTCCTATTATTTTTTTATTGCCTAAATCGAATTATTCGAATCGATTATTACTCCTGGAGTACGTATTTCACGCTTTTAGATTTTTAAATGACGATATCTATTTTTCGCGATTAAATGAAAAGTGAAAAATTTCAAGCGCGCGAAAACGCGACGCGTAAGTAGGAATGATGGGAAAAAGTCCGTGCGACGCATTTCTGGTTCCCCGTCCCGCCTTGTGAGGTGACCTTGATCGAGGCTCTGAGCGCTGATAGGACGCAGGATGCTAGCGGGTAGCTGAGTACCTTGCTGGCTGGTAGCGCTTGGTTTAAAAAAGGTTTAATACCTTATCAAACGAGTAAAACTTTCCGACCTTAGCCAGTTTTAATAGGTGATTATTAAGACATGTTTCCCTGAGCTCTGTGCCTCATGCATGCATTGGTAACCTCAGACGATGTATAACTCCTATCCTCTCGTGTAGAAACTAGGTCCCTGTGACGTCACGTGGAGTGGAATCGCATGGGCGCCAATCAGGCCTTTTTCAAATGAGGATAAAATTTGACCCTTGCCATTCGTCAAAACCGGTATTTAAAAAACCAAATAATTTGTGTATTATGAATACACTAATGGTGGGTAACGAATCGCAATCAATGCCTTTCGTTTTCTTTGATGAAGGAAACTACCCTATTGTTGTATGTTATTCTTAACCCCTAAGCCGAGAAGACCGTTTGCCAGTCACATCTTTGTCCTTCCTCCCCCACTCCTCCCCCGCAGTAAAAAATCCTGGATCCGCCCTTTATTGTTTCCTTGTCAAATGAAATTTTAATATCTACCTCTATGTTTCAATTAGAAAAAAGGATTTATCTTAGAAAATTTTAAAAGTATGAAAGGCAAAAGTTATCTCAGATTCAAACAAAAAGAATTGATTTTTGTGGCCAAAGCTACAATATTGGTCCATACTACCAGTCAAGACTGTTGTGTGTGGGACAGGCTCAAGGACTTCAAATCCTCCCAATATGTTTGGAAGGTGGGGTCTTACATCTATCCATTCCAAAGGAACCCTCATCCCTGATAATTTTTTTCTGGATATAGACATGGCATACATCGAGCTTATAAATTAATGCGAGAGATAAACAACATTGGAAGAAATATGTTACAAAAATATTATTTTACTCGCCTAGAATTAGATTGCATAAATTGAATTTTATATTTTTTTATTATCGCAGAATATTCTCCATTGGATTCTTAAATGAATAGTTTTCAAGAACATGTCGAATTGTCTCATCAATTTGTATCCGGGTTTGTCGGTGATATCTCTTCTTAAATTTCTCTTGCTTTGCAGAATGGGGTCCTCAGTGAGAGATGGACTCTCCGCAGAGCAGTGGAAGCAATCCAGCAAGATTCTCATTTTCATTGTATACATTTCCATGTTCCTGGACAACATACTTCTTACTATTGTTGGTAAGCTTGAATTAAAATATATTATGTGCATGTTGACAGGGTCGCAGCTAGGAATTAAGGCTGGGGGGTGGGGGGGTTTAGGTGCAACTAATACCGGGGTGTGTGGAGGTATGGTATACCCACCAGGATAAGCGGTAGGTGCGATATTAATAAATTGCGGAATTTTAGGATAAATGATTCAAAATGGTGAGTTTTACGGCTTTCTGAGGGATATTTTATTGATCCTTACACTATTCTATTAGTAATATCATTCCAATTAAGTAATATGGATTTAACTTAAAAATTCCTCTGAGCTCTAGGGGGGTTTATCCCCCTAATCCCCCCCTCGCTGCACCATTGCATGTTGGTACTTTTAGGAGTATTTGGACCCATTATTATGTGAATTCGTTAGACACTCGGGATGGAAGGTCATTTCTTTTCCTTGAGCTGCCTTGAGCTGAATATTTTTATTTGTGGGTGTCCACCAGGGGCGGTCTGGTTAGGTCGGCTGGTCGGTGATCGCCGAGGGCCCTAAGCACGAGGGCCCCCCGCATCGCTCGCGTCTATCGTGAAGCGTGTATAAAAAGTGTAAAAAAAACCATGAGTACTTGAACCAAAGTTTTTTTGCCATTATAAAATTCTACATTTTCATTGGTTGCTTTATTTACGACATACTATGTGTAATAAGATTATATAAAACATAAAATGAAGGTGTCAGAAGATAAAAGAGAACTTGATGTTTTTTGAAAGGGTTATTCGAAAAGGCTATTTTAGATTTTTTTTAGATTTCAGCACAATTTTAAGGGAAAAAATACACCAAATAATAGATAAGAGTCCCATTACTGCATTATTAATTTATAAGCCGAGAAATTCTCATTTTTCATTGTATTTTCTCTGAAGACATTGCTATTTTTTATTTTTTTTATCTGTCTTGTAAGTGCTAGAATATCATCAAAATTCATTTCCGTGCATGGAATTTCGTAAAAAATTTTCCCAGGGGGATGACGCCCGAACCCTCCTAGGTAAGGGGGGCCCTGTGGTGAGCCTCAGCCGAGGGCCCCCAATCACCCCAGACCGCCCCTGGTGTCCACTGGCTTCAGCTGTGTTTCAAGTTCTGTAGCCTTTGATCTGCAGCCAAGTGAACTAACCACTGGACAAGCATGCTTCCTTGTTTACCTCAAATAATTTTATGTTAATCATTATTTTATAATTTACAAAAATCTTCAAATTTTCTCCTTCTTCAAATTCACCCTTTATTTATGAGCGTAACTTATCAAATTTACATAATAAATTAACTTCCTTGACTACTAACTGCAGGCTTATATCGGCTTTTGAGAGGACCAATATGACAATTAATTTTATGCAGCAGCTAAACTTTTGAATAAAAAATCAATATGAATAGTTAATGATTAATACTAGGTATAAGAATGTAAAAACAGCATGACACCAGAGTTTTTTTAAATTTTTTCAGAGTATGTATTTGACACTGAGAGGATTAAAGTTTTCACCCTTTTCAGCCAGTCTTGTGATTGTCACTTACATATTTTTAAATGGATACACAATACAATAGGTAGTGGTTTTCACACCAAGAAGGTGTTTTTAGATAATATCATTGCCATCAAATTCTTACTCTGCTGATTCATGCCCATTCTTATATCTAGTTCCAATCATTCCTGAGTATCTCTACAACCTTGAAGAAAGCGATCAACAGATCCAGAGAATGAGTGTTCAGGGAAGCCTGGCCACTCCGGAACCACAGCCTCAGACGACATTGCAACAGGAATATTTATCCAGCCTCAGGACAACGGAGAATGGTGGGAAATGGAGTGGTGACAGTGGAAGTGACCCCGAAGAACTCATGGTTGGCGAAGAGGAAACTAATCTTACGGAGTCCTATGAAAGCATCAGGAAGTCACTCAGGTAATGAGCTGGCAATTTGTTCTGCAACCCTCCTCCCTTCCACCGATCCCCTTCTGGGATCAAAAGTGAGTAATTTTATGAGAGTGGGAAAAAAATGAAATTATTTTTTTGTTTATAGCACTTATAATCTTTCAGCGACCTGTAATATGTGATAATTGAGATTTGTTCTTTAAAATTTGTATCAATAGGAGAATTTAAACTTTCCAGTAACAGACAAGTATGTCCAATTTTTTTGGCAAATGTTTAGAGTGAATTTATAGCTGCTTCAATGTTTTATTGTTATCAATATACCACTTGAGCTGTTCCCTTCACTGAGCTAGAGAGAGGCAGTGGCCTTGAAAACCAACTCTTGTCTCATCCCTTGAAAGGGGCTTCTGAGGAAGAAGGAGGGTTTTGCACTTGGTGTATGGGGCACTTGTGGAGCATGGCCCTCACTACATGAGGCATTGCCTAGAGAAAAAGCTGATTAACAATGACAAATGGCTGATTAACTCAGTTCATATTGCAGTTATTGAAAAAAATGTAGGCACTGTGGCCTATCAGTACCATAGCTACCTGTCTTTTGAAGTTTACTGACATATGATGCTTGGGGCACTTAGGGATCAGGTCACATACCCACATAGAAAAGAAGAAATGTCTAGCAAAAGGATAACTGATGCTAACAAGAGAAAGCGGGTAGCTTTCTTGGCTGCTCCATCTAAAAATTCTAGAGCTGTGAGTTCCGAACACTAGTGTTGTACCTAGGTTTATTTCCTTGAATTATGTCCACGGTGAATTCAGTGACAGGTTGTGCTTGTGCCCTGATGAGCTGCTGCTCATTAAATATTTGCAAACGAATTGGATCCTTCCTTACTCATTTGGAGTGATTTCTCTACACTGATCTGTCGTTAAAATAATTAGTCTTTAGAATTCCTATCCAGACAAGGGGTTAAATGCTGCACACAGCACCATGTGCAGGCAAGTTCTCAGGCGGCAAGAACTCATCAGGACTCTCCCCACTAGGTAGAAAATAGAGTTTTGCTCATGCACCTCAGAGCGTATACTGAGTGCTACTTTCTGACAGTACTACCCCTCCATAGAGTCCTGGCAAAGACATTATGTTACTTTTTGCCTCAGGGTAACAGTGCCAATTGCACTTGAATTTTGGTAACACAACTTTTTTTGTGGCTGGTTAATTGTTCAGTGGATATGTCTGGTGCCTCGAATGCCTCTTTGGACTAAACCAAGTTCTTAAGAAAATTTAACTAGAATGTCAACAACTATGGGAGGGTGTGTGTATACAAACTTGGGATTGCCCTTATTGTTTAATATATTTGCTCTTTGGTGATAGTGACTAGGATCAGGAGCACAGCTAGGAATTAAGGCTGGGGGGGGTTAAGGTGAAACTAATACAAGGGTGTGTGGGGGTATGGTATACCCACCAGGATAAGCAGTAGGTGCGAGATTAATAAACTGCGGAATTTTAAGATAAATGGTTGAAAATGGTGAGTTTTACGGCTTTCTGAGGGATATTTTATTAATCCTTACACTATGCTATTATTAATATCAATACAATCATGTAAAATGGATTAAAGTTAAAAATTTCTCCAAGCTCTGGGGGGGGGGATTTATCCCCCAAAGCCCCCCTCGCTGCGCCACTGACTAGGATTCCATATTTTTCATTGTGGAATTCCGTAGATTGCCACTGGGTCAATGCCTTAGCATTAAAAGTTCTGGCTTTAGTCTTGGGAGTGCAGTGCTATGAAAAAATATGCTGCAATGTATTTCTGGGATGAGGAGAGGTGAATAGACGGGAGTGATGGGAGGGGATGGGGTTGCACATTGCTGATCTTCTGAACCAGATGCCACTGAGTCAGGGCGGGCTTGCAGGATTACTCTCCTGAGGGCTGGGTCTGTAAGCCTTTGCTTTTCACCCACACACCTCAGGAGGGGAAGGACAGTGAAGGAAAAAGGATAGGAGGGGCCACCGCAATGAGAGCCCAAAGATGCCTCCAGGGAGAGGATAGGAATGGAAGGGAAAGGATAGGGAATCCCAACTCCATCATTGAGGCCACGAGGCCCACTACTAGCGAAACCATGATTTGCTGTTTCTACAGAAAGGAAGGATATCCCTATGAGGAAGAGAAACCCCACGATTCTCTATAGATTACCATTGGATCAATGCCTTAGTGTTCAAAGTTCTGGCTTTAGTCTCGGGCCTGCATTGCTATGAAAAAAGATGCTGCAATGTATCTCTGGCAGTATAGCCATCTAAAGCCAACAGAACTCCACAGTGGAAGAAGATGCCCGCCCAGGTAGCTTAAGTGATGGCACTTGGCACGAACTAAGGAGATCTGGGTTTGAATACTAAATAAGGATTTTCTCTTTGAAATCTTTGCACTTTTTGTGAGTTTTCATACAGCCTCTGGCTAACCTGCAGTAATTTCCTAAATTATTGTATTAAAATTATTGTATCTAAATTATTGTTGTATTCTATGTCCTAAATGGCTTGAAAATGAAATCTGCTATGCTGTGATCTGCTACCCTTTAATATGACTCTGTTAATGTTGCCTCATTAGTCACTGAAGTCTCTTGCCCTCAAATATAGCCCTTATATATAATTCCCCTCTCATAGATTTTTGTAAAAAAGGGGTTCTATGTTTGGAGAAATACAATACTTTTGCTTCCCTTGCAGGAACTCCTCCCTTGCATTTGGTGTACTTGGGAGAAGGGAGTTTGTGGGTGAGAATGCACGAGTGGCCATCCTACTGTCATCAAAGGCTGTGGTGCAGCTCATGATCAATCCAGTGGTGGGCATGTTCATGAGCCGAACGGGACATCAGATCCCTCTCTTTGTTGGATCGCTGTGCCTACTCTTGTCGTCACTGCGTAAGGCTATTCATTAAAGGAGTGATATCCTTTTAGTTGAGCTCCATGACTTTTAATGAATGCAAATTTTTGTGTCCATATTATTGCTTTCAGTTTTTGAGTGACATGGTAAGGTCCAAACACCGTTCAAGACCATGAAAAAAGTTATAAATATGACCAAGAATACTAAAATAATGAGTAAAAATGCAAAAAATATGAGGCTAAGAACATGTTTATTCACATAAATCAAGGAGCCCTAGCCTATATAGTATAAGTATTTCTTGAAACCCTCCTATTTTGAATCATGAGAAATGGTTTTCAATAAAATCATTTTAAGGTCTGAAGGTTATCACAAGGGATGATTTAAAGTCAGAGTGTCAGTTGATTACTTTTTATTGCACCTGGAGGATAGGCAACACTGGGTTACAATTGTACAGTGAGTCCTCGTTTAACGTTGTTGATTCGTTCCTGAAAAACTCGATGTTAAGCGAAACAACGTTAAACGATGCAGTGTTCCCCATAAGAAACACTGTAAAAAATTTGAATTGGTTCCTAGCAATCCATTTCTTCGTAAAGAATCCAGAATTTCCCGGGCGAGAATCCAAGGAGCTTCAGCATGATAACGATTCATGCACAGCGCAACGATAAAGGTTGGGAATAAGGCATTATTGAAAGAAATATACAAACTAAATTGAGAAAGTATTTTAATGGCATAACATCCATATTTTCAGTAACAGAAGAAATTTTAATTGTAAAAACTCGACCTAAAAACCTAAAACTCAACCGATCTCTCCAGCAGTTGCACCTTCTTCAATTCTTTTAATAATATCAAGTTTTTGTTCTAATATCACCGTTTTTTCTTCACGTCTGAAGAACCACCAGGATAGCCATCTTTGTGGACATTTTTTTCTGTTGGAATCAGAAAAATGTTCGGATAATGGGTAAATGAGGCGATAATTATTCGCTCAGATGCATATTTAACATGCGCTACCCACGCCAACCTTTTCTGTCGAACGAAAATTATCAATTTCATTAATATAGTAATATTTACTGTACATCAGATCCACTTGCGTCCTATTTGCCATCCAATTTTTTTTCGTCGCTCATTATTTGAACAACGTTATCGCAAAGCAACAACGACATTAAATGATGAAGGGTTTCAATTTTTGGACAACGTTATCGTGAAACAACGTTCAACGGGACGACGTTAAACGAGGACACACCGTATATTGTTACAAATGTTGCTCTGAGGCAGCACATTAAATAGTCATATATTTAACCTCACACAATACTGAATCAACATAATGCTTGATCATTAAAAAAAAAAAAAAATAAGGAAAGAATTGAAACTCTTGCCATTTTATTCTTTCTTTTAGGATGCATCATCTTCTAAAGCGATTAAAAAAATATCTGAAGATGTGACACCAGACATGATGGATCCATTCCTGTCTATCCCTGTCATGTAGTTGGTTGCAGCAGTCTCTCTTTCAGCACATTTATGTTCTATGACCTATTGCTACTGTAATTCTATCTTGCCTTCTTTGTTTTCCCTTTCAGTTTTTGCCTTCGCTCGGCGATATGCATGGCTGCTGGTCGCCAGGTCCCTCCAGGGAATTGCCTCGGCGTGCATTGGTGTCGCTGGCATGTGCCTGGTGGCTGAACGTTGTCCAGAGGAAGGTGGTTCCCGGGGCAAGATCATGGGTGTTGTGCTGGGAGCAACGGCATTGGGCGTGCTCTTGGGCTACCCTCTGGGCGGCCTGCTCTATGATTTCACTGGAGGGAAAAAGGTGCCATTTCTCGTTGTAGCATTGCTGGTGTCACTTGATACTGGTAAGTCCTTCGTTAAGTATGTTGGAAATTGATTACAGGCTACATAAAAAATACCTCACATGAAAATTCTATTACTTAGAATTACGTCATGTCATAGCTTTTTCACTACTCTTTAGACACAATTAAATTGCTTTTATAGAGATGTTCCTTGGAACAGAATAAATATTGACCCAGGGACATCTAGCATACTCAATATACGTATTTCGTATTTATTTTAATGCATAATTTTATTTATTCATTAGTCCTCAATCCTTGGTATTATTGGGGCATTCATTATAATTTATTAATTAATATGATGAATAATTTAATAACAATAATGAATAAGTAACAAAAGATATTTTTAAATTAAAATATACCAGATTCATATGATTAGTGGTTCATTTTTTATTTCATTGTGATGATTGCAGTTCTCCAACTTGTGTTCCTTGACTTGAAGCCCATTCCAAAAGTGAGTATTCTTTCATCCTTATTAGGATGGATAGTTCATTTTTATTATGTAAATGATGTGCTAGCAAGACTATCTCTGAGCTTGATAGACATTTGTAGCATTTTAAGAGATTCTTTTAAGAATAAGCCATGAATGAGTATGTGCTCCACTAGAGTGGCCAAAACTCATTTCAATGTACATACGGTAAACCTTCCTCATGAAATTATTACATTTCACAATAAGTTCGCATATCTCACAGATGAATACATATGAGCTGATCTTGGAGCCTCAGCATGGCAGAACAGTACATCATCCCATTTAAAAACCTCTCATTTAAAAAGTGATAACCATTTATGAACATCTCTTCCAGTCGTAACCATACCGAAGGAGAAGAGAACCTCTGATTTGCAAAACTTTTATCACCCATGACGATGGAGGCATTTTAGTGGCTCAGACACCTTAACTCCATCTACTTTCCCACAATTATGATATGCAAATGAGATTTTCACTGTCCATATTACTACATAATGAAAAATATTTTGATGATATTTCACATAAAACCTTCACTTTACACCTACATATATCTGATTTTGTTGTAATTAAAAAACTTTGAGGGCCTTATAGTCCCCTTAAATATTGTTACATCTGCCCAAGGAATTTTTTTTTCATAATTTCCATGAAAATGCTGCAAAAAACATGAGACTCCTATGAATTTGAAACTTCTGTATCTGCGGTCACAGTTACTGTTTCACCTAGATTGCACTGTGGGTTTTCTCTGAACAGAAACCAGTGCTGTCTGAAGCATCAAAGAATGTGCCCAACTTATTACGAAACTGGAAAGTGTTGGTGACAACAGGAGCGATTTGGGTGAGCACATCTGCCATGTCTATCCTAGAGCCTTGCCTGCCCATCTGGTTAATGGACACCATCAAACCAAAGGTGACTTGACATAGTTCGACACAGAAAATGTGATTATTATGCTCTGTACATTTTATCTTTGAGGGTGAGCTGATGTGGCCAAAGCAAGTGTGGGCGAGGGGAGGGAAATTTTCTCGACACTTGACTTCAATCTGAAACTAACATCATCTAGCATCAAAGAGATAGCAAATCATGATGAAGTTGACCAAATTATCTCATAATTACAGTAAGAGAATATTTTTTTTTAAAGCCACATAAGGAAATAGACAGTTTCATAAAGTCGCGGTAAAAGAACTGGCATCATTCTTTTTATTTTATTATTTTTTAAATATTTTTAACTAAAGCCTGAATCACACGATCATTTTTTTTCGTCGCGAAAGTGATCACTATCGAGATCACTTTTCCCGTCGCGAAAAGCAATCGCTCTAGTGATCATTTTTCTGAATCACACGGTCACTCCCGCCGTCGCTTTTCGCATCATTTCCAATATCACAGCTCGTTGTCATAGGACCCACATCACGAAATTATATAGCGTGTTTGTTCATTTATGTCATTCCCACAATTGTCAAATACTGCACTGCAATCACACCATACGATCATGTGTTCCGATTGGCTGATATGGGATTTTAGGGACAGTTTTAGCGACGGAAAAAACGACCAGACGAGTGATGAAAAATAGCGATGGGAATCCTCATCGCGATTGCGATTGTGAAAAACAATTGCCGTTGACGATCATTTTGCGCAGTTATCGCGATAGTGATCACTTTCGCGACGAAAAAAAATGATCGTGTGATTCAGGCTTAACTAAATTTATTGCAACACCCTATTGGAAATTTCTTATAAGAAAATTTCTTATCAGAAGATTCTGATAAGAAATTTCTTATCAGAAATTGGACATATTTCTTATAAGAAAATTTCTTATAAGAATTTTTCTTATAAGAAAATTTCTTCTAACTATCAGTTACAAAATGTTATTTATAACAAATTTTCTGATGGAAATATTTATTATAAATATCATATCAACATGCTTAAAACACTTGCGCAAACTTCTATAAAAAGCTACATAAGATTTACATCCCTACTGAGAGTACAAAGTTAGCATTATACCTAATTCAATCCAAATGTAGACGCCTATATCTTATACAGAAAACCTAATGATTTCCCATGAACCAAATGTAGATGTCTATCATCAGTGTACATCAAAAAGGACATTGAAGCTCTGTAAAGTTCACCTGGCTGGCCAAACAAGGCGAGATACCATAGAGGTCTTTCAGGGCATGTGTTCTGTATAGGGTTAATGTCCCCACATGCTAAAAGAAACTAAAATCAATGAAACCAACGATAGCCTAGAATTATGGACTGATAATTGAATACAACTTTGGCAATCATTATGCAATGAAAGATACAGGAATTGCAATATGGAATATGATTTAACCTGGAAAATTGAAGAAGCAAATGAAATAAAATTCAAGTTCCACTGGGGATAGGTACTTCAAGAAATTATATGGGAAGGAAGAGTAAAATTTGATAAATCAAATGCATATGAACAATGTTTATTTAAGATACCAGAGAGAATGAGACCTCTACATGCAGATTTGGATAGATAATGAAAGAAATAAGCAAAGCAAAATGGAATTTGATGCCATTTTGGAGAAAAGGATATGTAGAATATGGCTAACAATAATTGCAAGATTTAGGGAAATTAATAGGAATCACAGAAACACTGATTGAGAATAATAGTTGATGTATTTTCCATAAAATTATAACTGTGCAGATGTTGGCATACTCATTCAAATTTATTCTCATTCTCTTCAGAGACGACTAAATCACTCACTTTGTCCATTAAAACACTGTTTTAATTAAAACTTCCTCTTATGTTAGATATGCCACAATCTGAAAAATATACATATGTCTATCTAAATTAATGATGAAAAGTTTAAAATTCAACGAAACTATCTGTTTAAGGTAACATAATTTTAGGAATGCCAGTTTTTTAATACTTACCAAATGAGGTCAATGCCTTATTTTGGTTAGAAGCACACGACTTATTTTATTAAACTGCTATCACAAAGATATAGTGAATGATTAACATATAAAAGCAATCCCTAGCAACCTAGCAACCAAACAAGTTTTGGTTGTTAGGTTGCTAGGGAACAATGTGAACAGTATCCTGCAACGTATGCAATCGTAGTATACATCGTGGTTATTCATGGCCCATATCGAACTTCCATCGGTCAAGTAATCTGTACACTCGAAACAGAGAGATCTTATAAGTCTACAATTTTTCATGTGCCCTCAGCTATATATACTAACAAGTCGCATTAAAGAAGCCTCCGCTTCTTGGAACCATTTATGTCAAATACCATGCTGAAAAAAACCAGGAAATTAGCAGAACATTACTTAAAAAAAGAGTTATACATAATTTCAAAAAATTATCCTATGTAGAATTCCTTAAATAATTATCAATTGCCAACATAAGTTATGGTGACACGCCTTCTGGATAAAAACCTAAAAGGTATGCGACTTGCGCAGCATTATTGTAGAATTCTATAAGAAATGCAGATTTCTTATAAGAATTTTTGTAAGACTTATAGAATCCTATAAGAATTTCTATAAGACTTACAGAATCCTATAAGAAATCTGTAAGACTTATAGAATCCTATAAGAAAATATGTAAGACTTATAGAATCCTATAAGAATTCTGTAAGACTTATAGAATCCTATAAGTCTTACAGAATTCTTATAAGAATTTCTGTAAGACTTATAAGAAATTTTCAATAGGGCAATGAGTCTTAGCAACCAAAAATTAAATAAATCAACATTCAGCCCTGATGATGAGTGCCGAGATGGAGCTTGAAACGTTGGTCGTTATGAAAGAATTAACCTGATGGGAATCCCGAGAATAGTATACCCACATGACTTCCCCTTCGCCAGTGAGCAACAGCAAGCGTGGCCTCAATCAATCTTATAAGACCTTCATCAAGTTAACATTGTGAATCTGCTCGTGGAGCAGTGTTGCCAAACCTCATGCATTCTCCTAGTCAGGGCCAGCCTTAGGGCGGGGCGACCGCCCCGGGTCCCGTGCTTTGGGGGGCTAAAAAAAAATTAAAATATACGATAGTTTTGAAAAAACTATTGAAAAAGCGCGCTTTTTATGTTTATTTTACGTTATAATTTTATGAATAAATATAATTATAAATTTTATTTGTATTACACTATTTTGAACTCAACTGTGTGATGGTATCATAACGGCGTAATTACCAAGTCTGAATTTGGGAGGGGAACACATACTTAGCCAGAGAGTGGTAATGATTCAAAATGCTCGAGTTTGTAGATGGGGTATAGAGTTTAATATTTTAAGTGAAGGGCCCCACACTGAAGGTTCGCCCCTAGCCCCACACCTGCTAGGGCCGGCCCTGCTTCTAGTATGTCTTTCACCAACAGTGCCTCATTCAGCATGGTAGCTGACAAAGTCATGGGGTTATGTGAAAGCATTATCCTCAATACCTTCCAAATGAGTAGGTATATATTTTCTCGGTGCCGGGGCCAAAATTCCTGTGGCCACCCATGACACACGTTTTCGGTAACAAACTAGGTCGGCTTTGGCAATGTTAAGTTCACTCCTCTCTCTCTTGGTACTACCCCTCCCCCATTTGTGAAGCCCTCTGAGAGAGTCCGGGCTCACACGAAAGCTCACCGGAAAACATTAAGTGAATAGATTATAGTTCTACATAAATTGTTTCCCATTCAAATGTACAGAGTTTGGAATATATAATCTCACTAAAAAATTGTGGCAGAAAAAATTATATGTGATATTATATTCTAAACTTTGAATAATAATTATTTCGATAGGTCATTATTAGTTTTTGCACACTATGAAAAAAAGTGGAAATGAAGCTTGATGTGATCTGCTGTACTGACTGTGGTGGTTTTCAAGGAAAGCTACTTTCTTGCCAGAGATCTTTTAACCCTTTCGCTGCTATGAACGTACCTACAACGTTCACCCGGTAGACTGCGGCAAACGTAGCTCCTACATTTGCCATGGTCATCCCTCTCCACAATACCGGACTTTCTATTTCTGGAATTTTATTGCCATCCTTTCCGCAGTTGCTTGAACTCGGCCAAACCTAATGGCAGAGAGCACAAAGCAGGCATCTTTCAAGGACCGGGTAGCCTCACCACGGGGAGTTCTACCCGGATTATCCCTTCTCTCCACGGTGCATTTACGATGAAAACAATTTCTAATTAATCCTTGAATTTCCTAGGAATTTCTTTATCTTGACATTGTCCATTAGCCGGGGAAACTTATTTAAAAGCATTGGTCTCTCTTTCTTATATTTTCGGTGGTGGGTCTTTCTCCCCTGTGTAATTACCAAGGACATTTCTTTCCTTTGAGCATTATAATCTCGTTCTGGATTTCCCACTGAACGAGTTTCCCTTCGAATATCATTTCTTTTCCACATGCTCTATTTATCTTTGCTCAGTTTTTCCAGAGTTTCCCTGGTGTTTGTTTGCTCCTAATTAAGTACCTACTCGAGTGATATTTTGTGAATCTCTTCATTTATTATCACTATGGAAAGTGAAATGGATATAGATCAGCTTCTAAAAAAATATAGTGTTTTAGGAACCAACGACACAATATTGCAAGATAACTTCCAGGCTGGTGCTAACGCTCCTGAAAGATTAAGGGCTAGGCATTTTATTGAAAAAATATGTACCTGATTGTGAGGGGAAAAAAATCCCCAGATCGTATGCTTCGGGTGTAATAAAAAAATGGATTAAAAGAGAAAAGACAGGTGATTTTGGTGCAGAGACTGTCAGAAAGCTCCATGTATGGGTTGTTTCAGAGATTATCATTCAAATATTGATTTCTAAGTGACAAAAATACAATATTTTCTAATAAGAATGCCAACTATAAACTTCATTATCCATACTAACTTTACCTGCCGCATCCAAACATACGGGCGAAATGCTTGTTCATGCGAAGTTCAAATCCGTGGAAATATGGTTGAAATATCGAGGTACATTTATGGTTAAAAATTAATTGATTTTATTACTGTTTGATATCAAATTGCTCGTAAAAATGTCATGCTGTCCAAATTTGAGGAAATAAAATCTGTTTGTGCATTTGATTTACAAAAAGTCACATTCAAATATTTAATTCCAATTATGATTCTTAAAAAGGGCTCAATTGCATTCATGGTCTGTCGTCAGGAGGTAGGGTGGGCAGTCCCAGATTATAAGGGTCCACCACCTGCTAGACACACGCCTGGGGTCAACGGAAAAATATCTTCCCCGCTCATGTCCCGTACACAGTGGCAGAAAAATTTTGACGCTCCCGCAGCTAAAAGGTTAACCCTAATAAGGGCAACATATTTTTCTGACGTAATCGGGCAAGGTGAGTCCAATGGACTCTTTTAACTTATGCTTTTAATTTAAACTATTAAACAGTGAAAAATATCACTTTTCACATCAATTTGTACATATTGTGCACTATAGAATCATTTACCATAATTTGATTATTTTTTGTGAAACAAAAGTTTTACATTACTTATTAATTTCATACATAGTCAAACAGCGAGTACAGTGGACTCTTTTGACTAATTCTTTCTGTTTTCACTACATAAAACACCAAATATTTATCGTTAAATGTACATAGTGATAATTTTACATTATTTTGACAATTCAAACCAAATATTTGTAAAATGCACATTACTTTTTACATTTCGTGCAAACAGACTCACCTTGCCCGGATTAGTGGGAATTCAGGGAAAAAAATTATTTCTAAGTTACTTTAAGAAGTTTGAATTACTCTAATTTATAGGAAATATACAATTAGAAGGAGTAAAAAAATTACAACATGCTGACATTTCAATAACATAATGAAATTCTCAAAAATGTGATGTGATGAGTCCAAGAGACTCACCTTGCCCGTATTAAGGTTAATGCACAATCCTTTAACTGGCTTATAAGTCTAGATTTAAGATGGCAGGTTTGAACATCAAGCCCACCTCCCAACCTTCATTTCATAGATGTTACTCGTAAGTAATATTACACATTCACACAATATACAATACATCTGGTTTTTTTTCAAACAGAGATGGTTGATCGGAATGGTGTTCATCCCAGACAGCTTGGGATATTTAATTGGGACCAACTTCCTCGGCGGTTTTGCTTTTGATGTAGGAAGATGGAAAGTTGCCATGGCAGCCATGTTTTTGGTTGGAATATCTGCCATAATGGTAAGTATCGATCAAATTGAATCATTCAAATCTTATTTGCATCAGATACATGAGAGCTTATAATCTGGGGAAGTTAATTAAGATGGGACTACATCACTCAGTCTTTCAACCAAAAGGTTTGACCTATTACCTAAATAAAAGACAGCTCGGTGGATCTTGGATTAAATTCCATTAGAAGGGAAGGGGGGAATGAATCAGAAGTACCCGTTATAACATATCATATACATAGTGCCATTGTCAGAGGCAAGAGGAAAGAAAGGCAAAGGTACCTTGGTTTTTTTCTACAGTGACTTAATAGTTTCATTTTTGTCATTGATGCCTTTTCATTCTCTAAGTGATTAATCTTTGCCATCACTCAACCTAAAATTTCTGAGGACATCCTACCCATAAAATTGCTATTCATTTTCCTATCTGCATGTATCCACAACTTACAGTAAACTTGGTGTAATTCATAAGTAACTTTTTGTAGCTGGCCCTTATGTACTACAGCATTAGACTCATTATTATTGATATTTTATAACGAAAACAGAGTAAAATGTTCTTTTTCTCTTGACATTGTAAAATAACCCCTCAAGATATTAAAAAAATGTTTTAATAAATATAAATCTAATTATAAGTTACTAAATTAAGCACTAGTATTAACACGTTACGTATGGATGGCGAGAATTCTCATCATTTTTTCCCGAACGGTCCGGACAGATGACGAAGATTCTCCTCATTTAGGCGCATCAACCTAAACAATTTTAAAGCGTACAATACATATTCGTTAGTATTTTCAGTTGTTGTTCATTATTCATAATGAATTGATGCATCGTTACGTTTGATTGGGTAAAGTTATATTCTTAACTTTATAAAGCTTTTTAACCATGTTTAAACCAAAGGCATTAAGCCCTAATAGGCACATATTTCCAATCTCGGCATTCCTAGGAATTTAAATACGCAATGTGTTAATTGTAAATAGATGAAGTAGTTTTTAGCCCTTTTGATTCAGTTTTGCTTATTTAAGTAACCTTGTCATTCTGAAATCTCAAAAATATCTAAGTTTTCATTGTTCTCCACAGTTTTAATGCCTCATTGTTCTAGATTTGTGATAATGCATTACAAAATTGGTCACTTGTGTAAAAATACATACTTTAATATGCGTGGCATTTGGTCATACTAACTTTAATGTACTGCTAAAACAGTATATTATATGCATTTTGTCAGTTAGGTTCATCTACCACCATGGGACAGTTGGTAGGTCCACACTTTGGTATTGGTTTAGGAATTGGAGCTGTTGACTCCGCATTGGTGCCCCTACTGGCTCTCTTAGTGGAATACAGTCTGTAGAATCAGAACATTGTTATGAATCAAAAAGCATGCGATGGAGATGGAGGAGTGTTTGCGGCTCAGTATGCTACTGTATATGCACTGCAACAGACTGCTGTGAGCTTGGCATATTCACTAGGTGAGTGAAAACAAATAAAAATACTAATTTGCAAAATACAGTTGTTATGTTGGTCATAGTACTGTTGACTGTCCCTTTAAAATTGCGATTTTTTTCTTCTGAGCATTATTATGAGGATCTTATATTAACTTGAACTGACATAATTTTATACTGGGAATTAGTTGTAATTATGATTGTCCTTCTTCCTGCGTCAGTCCCATTTTTTTATATTTGAAGAGCAAATTTACCTCCAGTTCTATTGTCAATATCAGAACACAGCGAAAGAACTTTCAATGGGCTACACTGATACTGCTTGAACCCTCCCCCCCCCTGTGCCCACTACCCCATTAGCAATTGCAAGTAGCAGTGTTTTGCTAGCTACTGGAAGTCTTATAGCTGTCTCAGGTACCCACTTATTGTCCCAACGTTTATTTATTTATGCAGAAGGGCATTGTGGTTTAAATGAAGATGTATACAGTTTCGCCACCTGTAGCGTGGGTAAAACTATCAGAGAGAAACATTTGCTGACTCATGTAGGTCACAGACATATTTATCTCTTTGATAATTAATCAAATCAAAAGAATATGGAAATTTAAACTTTAGCATAGCCTAAGTCTCTAAATTCATTGTTTATGTTGAAAAAGAAAAATTATGAAAACAATGCTGACTTCGTGAAGTGATCTAATGTGGATTTTGAAATAATGAGAAATGGATGAATTAACTAACATATTAAACAATTAGAATGACAAAAACATGCCCCATAGGAGAGTGTAACCTGCAAGGAGTGAGAGGAACTAGAACGGCTCAGTGATATTGTCCCTCCGTGCTTATTTACCAGTATTACTTCAGGCAGACAAACAAACGCATGCTCTTCAAGGTTCTCCATCTTTTTTTCACAAACCGGATACAGTACACTGCCATCTATGTGTCAGCATTGCCAACAGGCATATCCCCATTACCGACATCAATGAAATGAATAGGTGATGGAAGGGAAGGAGCGAGCTCTCTTGGTCTTCCAAGCGGCACGACGAGAGATTATGAACGAGGGAGTAAAGGGACAAACCCGTCCAATCTTGCAATTTTGTCATTGCTTTAAAACTAAAGCCTATGTGATTCATGCAGTTTGGGTTTCCAGGCCAGCTTGTCTTCTTTGAGTGTACCCATGCAATGCTTGTTTCTTTGAAGATAGGACAGAGTTGATTATAGTTCTAGCCTTTTTCTACTGAGAAAGCTTTGTGTCTATCAGTTAGAGTTACACAACAATTTGCAATATGTAGGTACCGGTTAAAATAAAATACTATCATGAAAATCTGTACCAAAAATATACATATCATATTTGTGGGTGAAATTTAAAAAGTGGTAAAAAACTTAGTGAGGTTTAAAAGCATGTACCAAATTAATTATTATAGTGGATTTGATACCTCATTCAAAATAATCAAAGCATATTCTTCACTTGAAATAAACAACATTGTGCTTGTACCTCTGCTCTTTTGCAGGTCCAATTTTGGGAGGTGAGCTGGTATATTTAGTAGGCTTCCCCTGGCTAATGAGAACAGTGGGGCTGTTAAATATATTGTACTGTCCATTGCTATTAGTTCTTAAAAATAGAGAGCTACCCAGCAATTCAAAGACTAAAGTAGAAGACAAAGAAACTCAGGTAAAGTTGTGGTTTTTTACACAGGTCATTTCCTAACGACATTCATTTACCTGAAAACTACTTTGCCATCTAATAACATGTTGTGCCATTTTTAAATAATTATTTTGGCACACCAGTTGTACAAATGTCATTTCATTCATTCAACTGTTAATTTTGGAAATAACACCATGAACATGAATAACATTCAAGCCTGAATAATGTTTACCAAAGTATGTAAATGGTAAATTTAATGTAAATTTAAACTCCTTTTATCAAAATTCAAAGTTTGACATAAAACACAAAATGTAGCCCATGGTACCAAACGAGTCAAATTGTAATTATTTCCACGGTTCAATGACATCCTACAGTGGCAACAAGACAATCTTTGAGGGGATTATGCAACACCCAGCACAATCACGCTAAAATGTGAGCTCTTGGCACATCAAAGATCACCAAGAATGAGTACATAAATGAAATCTTTTTTTCCCTGTAAGATATCAAAAAAGTCACATAAATAAGAAAAATTAAAACCTAGTTGTAATTTTCCCACATTGAGATCAATAATTCCTCCAAGCAAACTCAAGCCATCTACTATATTGGCACAAAAAAGGTAGAACGCTGAGCATTAAAGCATTTGTACAAAATTATGCCGATGCTCCATAAGGTCCTGTCACATATCGTTCTACTCATTGTTTATTCGACTACAACAATGAATCATTAGACATTGTTTAAATGTAAACGTTTAGCTTCTACAGTCAAAAGAGTGAAGAAGAATACGCAAAGAACTATAGAAATGGCAAAACGGTCATCTTCATCATATCGTTACAGACAAAATATTTAATTGGTGCATTTCTTTGTGTTTTCTATGGACAGAATGATATCTTTGCATTACAATGAGCTTTTTAAAATTAAATTTTACCCATTTTTTTAAATGGCCAAAAGGTAGATTTCAATTTCCGAGGTTAAGAAGGGTACATGAATATTGAAGTTTCATATGCTATATGTAAAAAATATTTCTATGCTTTTCATCTAAGGAAATTTTTTTATTGTTCCTCTTACTTAAAATAAACCAAAAAGGCAAAAATCATTGTTTTAATAGAGTGCATAGCCATGGGGCATTAAGTGTCTTATTGGTTTATTTTAAATAAAGAAGAAAATTATAAACATTTCCTTTCATGAAAATTTTAGAAATATCTTTTACATATAGCATATGTAACTTCAATATTCATATACCCTTCTTAACCTCGGAAATTGAAATCAGCCTTTCGGCCATTTAAAAAAATCAAGGAATGGGTAAAATTTAATTTTAAAAAGATCATTGCAATGCAAAGATGAAGTTCTGTCCATAAAAAATATAATGAAATGCACCAATCAAAAATTTTGCCTGTGACGAGATGATGAAGAAGATCGTTTTACTGTTTCCATAGTTCTTCTTCCCTCTTTCGACTGTAGAAGCTAAACGTTTACATTTTATAACAATGTATAATGATCCATTGTTGTAGTCAAATAAACAATGAATAGAACGATGTGTAGGACCTTATAGAGTTTTGGCAGAATTTCGTGCAAATGCTTTAATGTTCAGCGTTCTACCTTTTTTTGCTGCAATAGTAGAAGTGTGATAGCATTTGTTGAGGAGCATGCGTACTCCTTAAAAGGATGGAAATATGTACCTAACAGCAAAAAATAATGTGAAAATTAGAGAAGGCTTCATGAGACAATAACACAAGATAAATTGTGCTTATACATTGAAACAAACTATTACAGCCACTCCTACAGTGTAAACAATGAATTTTGCTTAAAAGAAAGGGATGGAGAGGCTTCAGGATAGCCAAAGAGTGTAAAAAGTACTGGCAGATTGTATGTACAGCAGACTCCTGATTATCCGGCTGTGGCTTATCCGGGTTGTGGATTATCCGTGCACAATTTTCACGTTTGCTCAATTTTTTCCACGATCTTTATTTTTTTTAATCGGACTCAAAATCATCGGAATTACCACATTTATGCTAGGATGCTTATTATTTCCGTTAGAATCCCCTTCGTGAAACGGAAGCGATCACGAGCTAGCTGCATTCACGGGAGCACCGTGTTCCTGTTTTCCAAACCTCGCAGTGCACGACCGCACTCCTTAATCACGGATACAAGTACGGCAGCAGTTGCAACCCGGGCAACTTGTGCGAGACACGACTGTGCGGTGTGGTGCCTGACAATGTAGTTTCCGACGTCGAGTAGTGGTTTTGAAGCATTTATGCAAACCACTTTTCTGCATTTTCCGCGATCACACAGCCACGGATGTGTGGTATTCGAAACCAGGCCTTAGGGCAGGCGTGCACTAGCGCGACCACGACCAGTTTTAGCATTGCAACAAATGGAGCGACGCGCACTAGGCCAACTCCGACTCGTTGGTCGGATCCGAGTCGTCCGACCAAAACTTTTGAATTTTGTCGTCCCCGACTCTGCGGTCGTTGCGGCCAGAAATTACACACATTCTTTAGGCGCGGCACGCACTGACTCCGACTTTACTCCGACCCGACCAGCAAGTGGTGAGTGTGTTTTGCTATCGTGGTGGTGCTCTGGTCGGAAGGTGCGTGACAGAGATCTGTCGTGGTCATGCTAGTGCACGCCTGCCCTTACACGGAGAATTAATAATACGAGTACAACCATGTTATCGCCGCTAAAAAGATTGCAAACTGGCGAGAAAAGCTTTCAATGCGCCCGGGAAGCACTCTAAAATAACAGAATAACTGCATAAGTAATAATAGTTTGTTTTACGTAAATTATGAACAATACAAGACATTTAAGTGAAAGTTTGGATTGTTCATGTTTTCCAATTATTCGTGCCATCTCTCCCCATCATTAGCCCAGATAATCGGAGTGTGCTGTAGTTCCAATCCCATGGTACTGAGCTTTCCCTTGAGGTAGTTCCACCTCTTGGGGAAGATTCACACAATGTACTTGTTGTATTTTGGCTTAAAAGTTCAACCAAACTTACCATACTTTCTACTTGCATACTTTCATTTGAGTTCCTAGCCATGATTTAGGAAAATGATGTATGTGTGACAGCAAATGAAAGTGCAATTGACAGAAGGAAGGCTTCAGCTGAAAACTATAGAGTATGCTATATAAATACATCAGCTTCATGAAAACTGCTGATGTAATGTAGTGCCTAAATTCAGACAAATTTTTTATTTTCCATTTTTACCATTTATTTGCATTTCCAGGAGAATTCTAGACAAACCTAGCGGCCTTTACATATCATTGATTTACTTAATGGCTAACGCGATTGGTCAAATTTCTGTGGGAAAGAATCCTGTTATCTTGTCATTAGCTGGAAAAATAGCATAAAAATCATAATTGTGTTGCAGGCTGCATAGTCTCGTTAAAGATCATCTGAGTACCACTGTTGCATGCCATTGAAAGGTGGAAATAATAATATTTCCCTTTTTATTGGTACTTAAGCAACTTATTTCCTAAGTACCAATAAAAAGGGAAAAGGGAAGTACTTTTATTGGTAATTAGCAACCTTGTCATAATATTTCGAATATTGACTCTCAAAAACAATGATATTATGCTTGCCCCTAATAACATATCACATACATATGTACTACTTAAATAGCTAATTGAAAATTGTATTGCGAAAATAGTGGAGATGTGGGTGAAATATTGCCTATCACATTTCCCACCTGCGAAAAGATGACAGTAGTTCTTCCAGTGAAACTCGTACATGAATGTAAGAGAGTGATTATGAGTGGATCCTGGTGACTTGCTCTTGCTGTCAAGATGGTCATCATTCAAGTTTTTGAGATTTTAGCTATTGCAAAGCATGACTGCCAGCTTTCTTCTTACATTTGCAAGTACTCAATCGCTCTAAGCATAGTTCCCCTTTTTGCCCAAACTTTACTTTGGGAGAAAAAAAATTCTTTAGGGGGACTATTAGACGGCAAGCAGATAATTTTTTTCCAACATTGAACCCTCAGAGATTGAGATTTCACTTCAAAAGCTTAACAAAACAATGAATGCCAGTAAAAAGCTAATTTAACCTGAATTGTTTCCATTTTATTTGCAGAATATCATCACATCAAAGACATCCTCAACAAATTATAGCACCAGCACTGGAGAACAGAAATCATGGATTCCTATCAAACTAAATTTCTCCTCCTATCGCCGATTTTATGATTTAGATGACAGTGACTAAGGCAAAATAAATGCTACAAGGAAACAATTTTTATGAATTTTCAAAACCAAAGAGAAAATAAAAAGCATGTTTCAGCTTCAAGAAATGCATCTCAACCTAACATGTTCAAACTATTTATGTAAATGTCAAATAAATAAAACCATTTCATGGGATCTATTGATATTCTATACCTAAAAAGTTATTTTTAATGTAAGGCACTAAGCTTCCAACAGCTCACATAAGACACTTCAACCCAATTTTTCAACATGAGAAATGAAAAAAATTGAGTGTAACCAAAAATCCATGCAGGAAGAGAACACCTTCAAATTAATTCCCTTGGGAAAAATTTCTCTGAATCCGGACTTAAACCATGGAACTCAGGTTTTACAAGACACTGGGCAAGCTATTATGCTATCCAGGTTCCTTAACACGTTGCGTACAGATGGCGAGAATTCTCGTCATTTTTTTCCCGAACTTTCCGGACGGATGACAAAGACTCTCGTCATTTAGGCGCGTCAACCTAAACAATTTTAAAGCATACAATATGCATTCGTTAGTACGTTTTCAGTTGTTTTTCGTTATTCATAATGAATTGATGCATCTTAACGTTTGATTGGATAAAGTTATATTCTAAACATTAGCTTTTTAACCATGTTTAAACCAAAGGCATTACGCCCTAATAGCCACATATTTCCAATCTCAACACCTCCACCCAGAATTCTTAGGAATTTTAATACCCCGGTACGCAACGTGTTAATTCTCTACGTTTTTTATGAAGGTCTATGGTACTGGGTATGAAGTTCTTGGTGTCCATTAATGACAACAAATCAAGGAAGTATGCTTTAATTACTGAGAACCTGTAATCAGTGGTAAGCCTTTTGTCTCATAACACTGCAAAAGTCATGCCCAGCCGTAAATGCGTTGCTCTTTCCACCTCATTTCAGCTAATAAGGTGGTTTCCTATTATTTTTTTATTGCCTAAATCGAAAGATTATTACTCCTGGAGAACGTATTTCACGCTTTTAGATTTTTAAATGACGATACCTATTTTTCGCGATTAAATGAAAAGTGAAAAATTTCAAGCGCACGAAAACGCGACGCGTAAGTAGGAATGATGGGGAAAAGTCCGTGCGACGCATTTCTGGTTCCCCCTCCTGCCTTGTGAGGTGACCTTGATCTAGGCTCTGAGCGCTGATAGGACGCAGGATACTAACGGGTAGCTGAGTACCTTGCTGGCTGGTAGCGCTTAGCTTAAAAAAGGTTTATTAATACCTTATCAAACGAAGAAAACTTTCCGACCTTACCCAAGTAGCAAAAGAATATTGAAAAATGATTTTAAAATTATTTCAAATGATTTTAAAATCAAAATATCATAAGATGGCTAAATTCATGACTTTTTCAAGATTTTAAAATAGTGTATTAGGCATTGCTCTTTTTAAGTCTTGTACCATTTGATCTCATTTTGTTGATAGTATATTCTTGGTTATGCAGGAAGTAATGGCTTATTTTTGCCAAAAATGTTCATTTTTTAATTTCACAGAAAAATAATTATGTGAACATTATTTTAAAACAATTTCAAAATTATTTTACACACATTTTAAAATAATTTTGAAATAATTTGATTATTATTTTCTAATCATTTTAACATAATGGTAAAATCATTTTAACATAATTTTGAAATAATTAGGTCATTATTTTGAAATCATTTTAAAACGCTCATATAAATTTTCATTGGTACATATAATCTCAGTCATACCAGTGTGATGAAATAAACCAGTATAAAAATTCTCATTCCTTGGAGGTGAATGTGGATAACTGACAATTAGCCTTACATAAAACAAGTAATACGGATGATTTTGGAGACTTTTCCTACCAAAAATGAATCCTTTTTTTCAAAAGTGAGTTTGAATTTCGCCGTCTTGAAATCCACAAAACTGTATTTTTTGGCAGTTTTCCATAATATTTCTAGAAATTTAAAACAATGAATTTATGGGAAAAATATCCCAAAATGAAGGCATATCATAAAAAAATGGACATTGCATGATCCGAGAATGCAATCAAGGAACGCCTGAAAACACTCTCAATATGTGCTTCATTGCATACTAAAAAGGGATAAGGCCTGAGTGTATAATCGTTTTCGCTTTCTAATCCAAACACAGACATCTGATTTCGAAGTTGTCTAAGCGTTCATGGAGATGGTGGGCATTCCCTGAAAGCACGCAGATAAGGAGATTCTGTAATTCTCACGATGCTTGTACTGCTTCCTTCTAAATATTCACGTATGTTGACACTAGGATAATTGTTAGGTGGGAAAATATTTTTTTACTGTTTCTGGCACAGTTCGTAATTTCAAACGTGTTTACTTAATTCATATTAACATAACATGTTGCAATTAATCATTTGAAAAAGAGGCTGAATTAGTTACAACATATTTTAAAACTATTTTAAAAACTATATTCCATAGCTCATACAAGAGTAGGACATATTTTAAACTTATGTTAAAATCATTTTGAAATGATGAAAAAAAGATTTGTAATGTTGAAACAGAGAAAGCTAATGTTTTCAAAATTATGTTGAAGTCATTTTAAAATGCTCGCGCAATATATTTTAAAATAATTTTTACATAAGATTTTGCTACTTGGGTAGCCAGTTTTAATAGGTGATTATTAAGACATGTTTCCCTGAGCTCTGTGCCTCATGCATGCATTGGTAACCTCAGACGATGTATAACTGCTATCCTCTCGTGTAGAATTAACTAGGTCCCTGTTACGTCACGTGGAGTGGAATCGCATGGGCGCCAATCTGGCCTTTTTCAAATGAGGATAAAATTTGACCCTTGCCATTCGTCTAAACCGGTATTTCAAAAACCAAATAATTTATGTATTATGAATACACTAATGGTGGGTAACGAATCGCAATCAATGCCTTTCGTTTTCTTTGATGAAGGAAACTACCCTATTCAATTGACCTTAGGGGTCACTTGGTAAGGATTTTAGACTCAGATCAAAATTTGTGTTTGATGTATTGATTTACCTGAAAGTTAATATCCCATGATAATTTTGTGAAAAAATTAAGCTATCTATTTTCATATACATACATAATTTAATTTTATACCATTGCAAAAAAATACCTTTAATCATATTATTGAATAAATCACTGCTTGTCAGGGTCGATAAAAATCATGATTTTTTTCAAAAAAATGATTTTTGTTGATTTTTTTTATTTAAATCGCATTTTATTGATTTAAATCGGATTTTATTGATTTAAATTGGATTTTATTGATTTAAATCGGATATTATTGATTTAAATGAGATTTTTATGATTCTCCATTCATCAAAAATTCAGTTATTTGCAAAACTAACTATTTGGGCAGCATATTAGAGAATGATCGTTTGCAGAAACAACAAGAGGCAACATACTCTAAACTCAATACAACATTTAGTCAATCAGGGGAGAGAACTATGGAAATGCCAATGGTATCAAATTAAAAATTACACCAGCATAATATAAAATTGCCATTGAAAGTATCAAATGTACTATATTCTGCGGTTCTAAAGCATATGAAGTTTAGAAAAATTCTGTAATTGTAACTTTGCATGGTGCCTACGCTTAGAAGTTAAATCAGAAAACAATTTTTTTCCAACGGATACACTAGTATTCTAACCAAAGCAATTTTTTTAAATTTTCATGTTACATACATGCATTCCTACAGTACCATTTCTATTTAAGAGCCACCATTGTGCTGATACTGTCGATTCATTGTATTAATTATGAAATAAAAATCAAAATTATGCACTTACAGCTTCATTTTCTTGACTCTTTAAAAATCAAACATATTGATCACATCATGATTTTAATCACCTGATTTTTTTAAATAAAAATCAAGTGATTTAAATCATGATTTAAATCAAAGTGATTTAAATCAATCAACCCTGCTACTTGTAATTATCATAAAGAAATGATTATTAGCTATTTGTGGAATACAATTTAATGTATGAAAATTAAGATAAATTATTTTAAAAATTGTGAATTTAGTTAGAACCTAATCTTGCATTAACCTGAATCACAAGATCATTTTTTCCAACCCTAGCAAGTGATAGCATCACTGATTCCTCCAATGATGATGAAAAATGATCTTTTCCCCCTGAAAAGCTATCGCTTGAGCTATCACTCAGTAGGACAGAAAAAATGGGTTATTCTGGCTAAAGGGATTGGTAGTATATGCGAGCTGACCCGCAATATTTACCTGAATATGAATCCTGACCCTCAGGCAAACACGGCAGGGCACAACTGCCTAAAGTTTACCCTCTCTTCAAAAAATATGCCGCTACACAAGGACTTCAATAGCACAGAACACAATGGTCAGAAACAAAAACAAAGTAACCACACCTGAATTACAATAATTAACCCATTTATTCTGATGAATTCACATCTTTAAGACAATTCATTAATATTTTATAGCTCCAAAGGAGCTAGACAAAAATGTTAGAATACACAAAAAAAACAATTGGAGAAAAAAATATTTTACTAAAGAAATAAATAACTAAACAAAAGATATGAAATGAAATTCGCTCCACTACACACCATTCCCCAAATATGTATTTCCAAGGTGAAATCACAAATATTACCAAAGCTTTGCTAAAATTGGGAAAGAAATAAAAATGCGACTCTCTAGTAAGTGAAGAGGAGCAGGTCCTCTGATTTTTACACATCAGCTGTGAAATCTTACAACTTCACTAGAGTCATAGTGATTATGACATACTTCGCAATATTGTTCCCTCATATTTTTGGATGACTTTTCTACAAGACATATCCGACACAATAAATGCCGGCAAGGTAAAGAAAATAGACAATCTTTAGAAAGGCAAGAAGAGCGTTCGCATTTGGCAGTGATTTGATAGGTTTCTCCAAGGGACTTAGGGTTTGTTTTAATAAAACTAGGAAGACCAGTTAAGACTGACTGCAACGCACAGTCTAAGCTATTTTCTATAGCATCCTCATGGCTCGTCATGATAGAACCTGCAATACCTTTCCCTAGAATGCTGGATGAAGCTTCGTTCATAGTCCGTTTCCTTTTGAGTCCACGCTGCAGTTGTGTTTTACCCCCTACTGAGTATTCGGGCGTGATTCCACCGTCGCTGTCCCTCAGGCCGGAGGTTTCAGGGTGGCATTTATGAGGAATAGCACCTTGGACTGATGAGCCAACTGAACGTCCCATTAATGAATTCTTTTGAGATCCGGAAGATGATGCACCACCAGATGTTTCACCACAAACACTTTTTTGAACATTCATACTCCGAACTGTTGGAAATTGATTTAATTCAGGTTTCTTACGCCCTACAGTTCGAGGTACACATTTAAATTGAGGTAAATGCCCATTTTCACACAGAAATCGATCTATTCGAGACTTCAACGCCGTATCAGGAATGGGAACAAGGGACTGAGAAAATGGAACACCCGTGAAGGGATCACTAGGTCCTCGACCCCACTTAGCCTCAGCCAACTCAAACTTTTCCAGTGTCGAAAGATCAACTGTTTTGCCACAAGGAAGTGTCATAGGAATAGCCATCACGTTCAATGTTATTGGGTCCAAAAATTCTTCAGGCACGAGTTCACTGACATCATCTGAAGTTGATGGAGTGCTGGAATGAATAGTTGAATTTTCAACCTCTTCATGGGGCTCACTCTTCGGAACATTCTCGGGACTGCCTGAAGGTTGATTCCACCAAGAATACAGATCATGCTTCAAATCTCCAGGGCAGTAACGACCAGGCCTTCCCCAAACCTCAACCCTTTTCAATGAGGGTACTGATGAATTAGCAGTACTAAAAATTTTTATCTCTAGGTCGCTGCAATTTCTTAGGACATAAGATGCTGAAGAGGTGAAAAATCTTTTGAGAAAATTTTCGGGTGCCTTAGGCGTTGCCCAACAGTTATAATTTTGAAACAGAACGCCACTTTCACTGTTTATTTTACATGAACCAATTCTAACGCTCACAGCCGAATCCTGGGAATATCCCTCCTCATATTTATCACCATATACGTCGTTGCCTTTCACGGCAAGAAGTTCAACGCCGTTTGACTTCTGACAGCCCACCTCTACCCAGAGTATGATATGATTAATATCAACATGGCACAAAAACTTTAGATGAATAGACACCGGAGGCTTGCAAAAGCCTTCCGTCAAAAACCCTCTGCTCTGAAGCCCCGGGAGTGTGGACAATAAGTTAGTCACCTCATGACCCTCACTAGAAACAGCAGACGTCGAAATTTTCGTTTTTAAACGAGCGGTACAGAAGTTGAGGGCCATGAAACTGTAAATAAACGATAAATATTGGCCATGATACAAAAACCATTTCTATCAGCTGCGACGAAAAAAGTGAAAAACGTACAGAGAAACCTTTAGAGGAAGGCTTAAAACTAATTTCATGTTTACCTAAATTAGCAGGTACGGCTCGGCATTCACAACCGGCTAGCATTTCTAGCTCCTTCCTACACTGCCAACTTTCTCATTACTTTCTCATTGTTGCCCGTCAATTGCCCGTGGTTGCTGCTTCAATATCGTTACTCAATCTAATATTAGTACAAGTCAAAATCCCGTAGATGGTGCTTTACTTCTGAAAGAAACCTTTCGAGTAGCGGCAACGCTTGACTTTCAAAATTGAACACGTACTGTATTCACATTGTATATGAAGGCATTCAAAGGTGGCGAACATGCAGGTAATTTTTTTGCTTCATTCAATTTTAGTACTAATTTTTTTTAATTCCCTTAAGTTTAAAATTTGGTGAGATTGGGCTCATGTTCATATGTGGTGATCTCAATGTTAACAATAGCAAATAAACAGAAAATCTGTTAATAATCAATTTGTAATCCTGAAAGCTTCTAATTTTTTGTGCTTTTGCCGTGATCATTACGTGTCGTGTACGTAATGCTTTGCATAGGGGGATTTCATCTCAAATCAGGCAGAGGGGTGTCAGGTCAGTTATGGTCATGTGACCATCACTGATTTCTCTAAAAGTTAGATATATATGAAAGGAGTATCCTCATGATGTATAACGACCACTTTATCTCAGCCCAGAACTGAACCGTTATAAATTTACTATCCTTTGAACATGGCTGAGTCGGGCCTCAGAGTAAAAAATGAAAAATCTCATAAGTGCTGATTACTAAGGAACCGCTACATGCCCCATAAAGCAAAGGTCATTGTTTCATTTTGAAGTTAATGCTTTTATGCACATTCTGACATAATTTTCAAGTAATTTGAAGAAATAATAAACAAATAGGACTTGTTTAAACAATAAACATTAGTCATTATTTAACAATTTGTTAGTAAAAAAAGGCCGCCTTTAATTTTCTTTTAAATTTATCAGTGAGGTGGTTAAATGCTCTATTAAAAAATAAAAAGGTAGTATTTATATGCTTTCAGTTTCAAGGCATGCCAAAGTTAGGAATGTTTTTGACCCAATTGGGTCGAAAATATGTCGATTAATAATGATAATTAATTGATTCACATATGTCATATGACATAAGGATATCCTTTTACTGATTATAAGGATCACATGCATGGATTATAAGAATAATTATCCAAACGATTTTTTATATGAATGTGGTAGCCCTATGGAAGATTGTGTCAGTCAAATAAAATACCTACATAGGTGTCTTTAACAAACTAGAACTGAAATAAATTAGCTAATGTAGAATCACAGCAATCATTGATCACAATTAAAAAAGATAGTAAATATGGACTGTAAAAACATGGGTATTACAACATAAAGCAATATCAACTGTATCTCTTGAAAAAAGAAAAAAGTACAGTGATTTGGTTGTCAACATGAATTTTTCCAGTAAAACATGGAAACATTTTTTAAAAAAGGGTCCTCCAATGAAACAGGATGATTGAATAAAGTTGTTCAAAAAATTTAAAAAAATATTTTTGTACTAATTAACAATGTACAAAAGCCTCCATCTGTAGTAAAAAGCGAGAAAAATTATTCTCTAAATATTATGTCCACCATCGCAGTTAGGGAATTTTGGCTTGCATAACCAGCTCTTATAGCATGTTGACTGGTATAGGCACTATAGTATATATATCTCATCTGCAAGTCTTTGTTTGGGTGGTTCTGGGTGGATCGGTTTGAAAAACTTTCATTTTTAGGTACCCTTCCACCATCTCCCACGATTTAGGTAAGCTTCCACTATTTTGATGAAATACTTAGCATGTGAAGTCTTGATGCTCTCCAGTCAACGATAAATCTCAACTGAATTGGTAGACTGTGCAGTAAGTTATGCATCAGTAGCCTTTACCCCATTACTTCCCAACTCTGTCTTAAGGCCACCTAAAATCATCTGGTTTTACTGGCGGACCATGTATATAATAAAGTCATTGGGATCATCTGCTTTGATAGGTGAATGTGGTGTTATTGTAATATTTTCCTTTCCTGTAATCATTTAGGAGCTGTCTCATTACGAAGAGCTCAAGCAGGCCTTGGCAGGGCCAGAGTTCTCTCAGCAATACGTGTTCAAGATAATCTATCAGGAATTTATTCTGCACGTTTTTCTCCCGATGGAAAAGTTATCGCAGTAACCTGTGGCTCAGGTGGAATTCAGGTTTCGTCTTAATATTCATAGAATTAAGAATATTTCCCTCTTTACGGAAGTGCATGGGCAAATACTAGCCATATTCTTTACAGAAGTCATAGTAATGTGACTGCATAGATTACTCTGTGTGATTTTTCACTTTTCTGGAATCCCAAAAGTAACCCAAATCATCGGGAAACTGGATCAGTGGATGGAACTTAAAAGCGCTTAATTGAGTACCAACTAAGGTTCAAATTCTAGTGGTAGCAGAATTTTCAGAGTAATTCCAATCTCATGGTGAATGAACTATTGATGGGACTGTTAGTGCACTATTACTCAACTGTTATTGCTAGCGAGATTGGATTATTTGGCAATAATCTCTCAAGATGGCTGTTGCTAAGAGTAGGCTAGTGCTCTGACCAAATTTCTCCCTGCCCATTTACCCAAACTGATCTACCCCCTCTTGTCAGCTATGATGCTTTGATGCCAATGACTTCGTGTATGGACCACCCCCATCTGTTGATAATTTGATCTGAAACAATTTATATCATTTTATCACATTTTTATTCCCAGTTCATGAGGACTATGCAGGATAGTTTTTAATAATCAATTTTTTGCAATCTATTCCCTTCTTTGCATCTGTGTGTAACTTAGAGCATCTGACCCTATCACATATAGCCCTTCATCTCATTCCATATCATGTTATTTTCACTACTTTTGGTATGAGTAGTCCAGTAAACAAAGATCTTCAAGGGTTAAATTGAGGAATATTTCTACAGAAAAATGGTCGAGGACCTTTTTCGCTTAGCATTTAAAACCCATTGTCAAGCTGTTATAAAACTTGCAAAAATTTACACTTACAAAAATTCCAGTTGGAATTACTATTTGTTGTGTGCAAGCCAAAATCCAGGTGGTCTATGCTAATCCAAGTCTAGTTTTTAAGCCAAAATCAGCCGGAATCAAGCTATTTAATTTCTGTTGGATGCATCTGGCCAAAATTAAGAATGGAATCCAGCTTGTATGCTACATGGGTTTTAAATACATCACTTACAATTTGGATAATGAGCTCAGATGATTAATGAGCTTAGAAAAAGAATATATTGAGCTTGTGGGTTTCACCGCGTGGATTTTCTTTTGTGACGACAGTTTCTCCGGTTGGAACACCAGAGAAACTGTTGTCGCAAAAGAAAATCCACACCGTGAAACCCAGAAGCATGGAAACATCACCTTGCAGATGTATTTAAGTGAAAAATTTCGATGGGATCTCCAGCATGCTCATGCTATGGTTTGCAAAAATTACTCTTAGGCCGAGGACCGACTCTCACAGTGGGAGGAAGAACAGGTGTTGGAAAGGATTGTGAATAGGAAGAAGAGTGGTAGAGTAGGTTTCCAGGTTCCATCCAGGTTGTCATTTTGATGGTGACATTGCACCAAAAACTTACCTTAAAATGACAACGCGAACAGAACCCAGAAACCTACGGTACTGTAAACCTGAACGCCGCAAAAACTTACATTGGAAAAGAAAAAAAAGGGTAATTTTTCTGTGCATTACATGAAATTAATTATTTAAATGTCAATAGTATGTCTATTATCCTTTGTTAATTAATTCCCCAGTGAAAATATCTATGTATAGGCTTTCCTTTTCCTATAGTAATCTGACAATGGGAAATGTTTATTTCTGTAGGAAAGTTCTATGTTCCTTTAGGAAACTTTTTTTTCTGATAGGTATGTACATAATTCCTATAGTATTTTTCTAAATACTATAGGATGGAAAGGCTTATTAATGCATTGAAATATTCTTAACTAATTATCGTGTTGTTGAATTAAGCAGTTGCGTGATGCAGAAACAGGAGAGTTGAGAGAAACTCTGAGGGGATCATTGGAACAAGCTCTTCCAGTCTTGTCTGCTCGGTTTGCACCACGGCCTCAAAGTGACCAAAACAAGGTTTGCAGCAATTTATTCAATTATTTAGTACAATTCCAGTCCAGGAAAGCATGTGGTTGGTTGAGTAGAACTTTTATAATTTATCCTAGTTGAGGGGAAAGCCCAAGCACATGAGCAAAATATATGGATACATATTTGGTAAATGATGTTTTTATTTGCAATTTTTACTTTGGCTTATGCATAATTTTTTCTCTTCATCTTTTACTCCCATTCCAACGAAAGAACTACTGTGTGTCGATCGGTCCTACTTTGATCCTATGTCGTATATGTCGGCCGACATATACGACACAAAAACCGAAGTGGAGCCGACAAAGGCTGCTATTCTGGATGGAATAGCATTATGCTATTCTCCGTTATTGCAACCGATGTTGCTATAATATAGCGTATTGCAACGCCTATGCTATTTGGTATTCAGAACGGTTGCAATTCGTGTTTTTACTACACCGGAAGACGTAATTCTCAGAATAGCATAGGCCCGTAGCAATTCACTATTCTGAACGGCGAATTGCAACCGGTAGGCTTGCTATAATATTACGCGGTCTTTGAGGCCGAGCTATTCGGTATTGCAACCCAGAAAACGTGCGCATTGCGATGTCGAATTGTTTTTCTGAGGCTAAAGTAACATAATCAAGTATTGAAAAATGGAATAATAGCCAAAAATAAAATGATACCTGCTTTATTTTAATTAAATAATATAAGCATAAGTGATGAATATTTAACTAGTTAGGTGAATTGGTTAGAAATTAACATTCGAGCTTAATATATGAATCTCAAGCTTGCTTCATCGACAGTACGAAAACAATAACAATTAATGCAAAGAATTACTACGATAAGCCCAAATTTTCCGTGTTTTATTCATATTTACAACTCATAATTTTATTTCATCACTTGACTTGCTACTAAAAATATCCTCAATGTAGGCTATCAGGTCGATTCTTGAAAATTTTCAAGCTTGTGTTAACACACTAACTCGCCAAATATAATACTAGTTATAGCTTTCAATGAAAACCATATATTACCATATACTTTGATCAGCCGTTCATTTCCTCAATTGGACAGTATATACAAATACATGCAACGAGTCGAAATTATTTTCCCCACTATTCGCTACCTTCTACAATTAAAACTTAAAATTTACAAACTTATAGCACGGGCAGTCGACTTGAATTACTTGCTTGACAACAAAGGATTTCTCCGAACACCAATAAAGTTTCCGAACAAATATGATTCGCCACAAACGTTTAATGGAATATCCATTACATCATTAATGCAATATATATCATGTGGAATTCAATACAAATTGTTTCCTCTATAGGCAAGTAAGTTATTCACACTATATCGGCACAGTTCAGGGTCTATCAAAAATTTCAGTGAGCATATTAAAATCAGCTGATACGAAAACAATAATAAGTGACACAACAGCACTTTCCACACGATTCACTATTGTTAGATTCACTTTTTCACAGTGGTTCCATCCATCCTCAAATTCACCATCACATCCCTCTGCTTTTTCCAAATCTGCAGCTGAAATATCAATACTATTCCATCATATAATTACATGAAAGCACAGCGGTGACGTTGCCACCTACTTCATTTCCTAAACAGAGAATGAATACTGAAATTAGGGAGTCATATAATATAAAGCTAGTATTAGAAACGAAAGCTTCTAGTTCATACAGTAAAGCTATATCGTCACGATCAAAGCAATAAAAGTTGGTACATATTTATTTTGACATGCAACGAACAGACAGACTTCGAAGCCTAAGACAATTACGAAGAAAATCAAACATATTTAGGTTTCAATGATTATTTCGCATAACATATATCTCACGATAAAGGACCGATCGGATATAGGTAAATGATTCAATATTTATGCCCGATAAATCATCATTATAACAGTAAAATTATGACCTAACCCACCTGTCTGAAGCCATTGTGATATTATCAAAACAACAACAATCAGCTGATTTCCTAAACGAGATTTTCAAAGCGTATTATATAAATCCACGGTTTAATATAATTTTTAAATGCAAATGAAGCAATTATTTGTAATTGCAAGTCAATATTCCATAAAATACAGAAAAATATATAAAATATCTTCTCCCTCATTGGTTGCGCAAACTGTTCAGAAAGTTTTTCATACGGGAAGGGGCGGAGCTTCCAAATAGCTCGCGCAAGAAATAGCATGCTGCTATTCCGAACAAAATTATTACTACGCTTCATTCTGAATACGGGGTCGTTGCAATAATGACCCGCAGAATAGCATATGCTATTTTTTGCAACGCTTATCCAGAATAGCAGCCAAAGGATGCTACTGGGGGAGAGCTTGTTATGTTTTTGCGTTTAGTTTGAAAATATATTCTACTCCACGGCTGCTATTATGGATGGAATAGCATTATGCTATTCTTCATTATTGCAACCGATGTTGCTATAATATAGCGTATTTCAACGCCTATGCTATTTGGTATTACGAACGGTTGCAATTCGTGTTTTTACTACACCGGAAGACGTAATTCTCAGAATAGCATAGGCCCGTTGCTATTTACTATTATGAACGGCGAATTGCAACCGGTACCCAGATAGCATGCTAAACTTGCAGCAAGCTTGCTGCAAGCTTGTCATGACAAAGTTGCAAGTTTGCAGCAAGCTTGTCATGACAAGCCTGCAAGCTTGCGGCAAGCTTGAATCAAACCTCCTAGTTACGCTTTTTCAAACTTGCAGCAAACTTGTCGCAACAAACCTGCGGCAAACTTGTCGCATCAAACCTGCAGCAAACTTGTCGTATCAAACCTGCAGCAAACTTGTCATGACAAGCCTGCAAGCTTGCGGCAAGCTTGAATCAAACCTCCTAGTTACGCTTTTTCAAACTTGCAGCAAACTTGTCGCGTCAAACCTGCAGCAAACTTGTCACATCACACCTGCTGAAAACGTGTAGTGTCACACCTGCTACATACTAGGAAAACTAGTTCCACACCTACCATTTCTGTAGTGACACTTGCTGAGGAAAAACTGCCTTAAAATTTCTGTTAAATAAAATGCTCTCCTAAATAATGATCAATTTACAACAACAAAATTGAAAATTTTCCACTCTATCAATTGTTAGTCATTTCACATGCACAGAATTTGGCTGCTAAATTTATTTAATAAAATGTGCAACAAATAAATGCCGAAGAGTTTATTTTTCTCATTAATTATGTACATGTTGAGGCAGTGGTGGACATACCATTAAGATAGATATCTAGTCATCGATAGTTAATCATTATTAATGAAGTGAGTGAAGTACTTACAAACTGAATAGGAAACATCTAAGACAGAAACACTTTTAAAAATTTATGACCCCCTAGGCCACACATGGTAATAACTAAATTACAGAAATCTTCAAAAGGTAAAAACATATTGCTCGAATTTTATCAAAACATTCACAAGTATGCTGATTGGCTTTGAGGATTTAAAATTAAAACTTCATTCTTTTGAATTGTTGTTTAGTTATGGGAGTACAAGGTTGTGCATGGAACTTACATGGTTACATACTTATAGATCGTTACTGATGAACTTATTAAGCAAAATTATTGTCTTCATCAGCCTGATCCTCGGTCTGTTTATCCTGCCAATCCCTGAAGAGAAAATAGTAATTACTCCATGTGAAATGATATATCATGTATCATTTGCTTAAATCAGGGAGGTAAATTGAGAAATTATTAACTAATATTCCAAAAAGAATAAGCAATCAGATTCAATAAATAAGATGTCCATATTGTACCCCCACATTCTCATAATGGCGGTTAATGATTCAACTTCCATGGAACATTATAGTGTATACCTATTGTAAGAGGGAATGGAAAATATGAAGAAAATGTCTGGGATGATCGAATTAATGTGGCAGGGAAATGAAAAGCGACTACTTACATTCTTATTTTCCTGACTTTAGCCTGGTTGAGCCAATTACTCAGACACCCTTTCAGCTCCACATCTGATGCATCAGGGTAGACCCTTCTGCATACACCTATGAAATTATAAAAAACATACTTAATGTTGTACGTTAAAAGTTCATTTCAACGATCAATTATTATAATAATCTTAGAATATCTTATTGGATGCACTCACGAAAAATAACAGGACACACTGAAGTGCTATAAAATGATTTCTTAACCGAATTCTTCCGAAGTTTGCCCGTAAGGGAATACAGCTCTGCTTCATAGTCATTCTAAGACGACGCAACATATTTTGTAGAAGTGTTCATTCATTTCTTCTACCAACTGCTACCAAACATTGCATCTAGAGATAAAAAAGATCAGATCAATTAAGAGTTAACAGCTTATACAAGAATAACAACAATCATGTTTATAGCCAGAAGAAAAATTCACCAAAAAAATTAACACAATTGTCATGGTTAGTATGCACATGTAGTATGTGTGCACAAGTGCATATGAAATCACAAAAATCCAATCATACCAAAACTGTTTAATATTTCATTGGACAATAATCCATACGCACTTCAAAATTATGTTGTACTTGAGTATTTTTATAGCACTTTGAATTCCAAACACCGAGTGTCTGGCGGGCTCCAGATTTACATCGATTTTGAAACTTTCTTACAAAAACTTAATTTTTCTTTCATTAAAAAAATCATACATTGTTTGAATCAGGATGGCAGCACACAAATTATCATTATTCACTTACCAACTTTGGCTCAAATGAGGGATCTTCACTTATCCTACGGCAGAGTTTGATGAAAGCCTCATCTGCTGTCAATGGCAATCGGCTGAAATTCATCTCCTCCACAGCAGCATCCTTTCGCGTTGGGTCACATGCCAATAAAGCATCTACTTTCCTCTCCAAGTGGAAAAACCCAGGTGCCATTTCTCCCATCCACATGAGGAGCTGGCCATTCTGTAGTTTTAATTTACTGCAGCCTGTAAATATAAAATTGTTATAAATACAATAATACCAATTGATTTGCTTATATTATACTACCTTAGCACACTTGGTACTTAATCATCATAAATCCTGCCTAGATGCTTATCGAACAGGTGCTAACCATAGATTTTAATACACCACTAATTTTTCTGTCAACAAACACGAGTAATTGATTACTTTACATCACAAAAATTTTAAGGATTGCAATCTTATTGCACAGAAACAGCTTAGAAATGTGTTACTTATGCCCTTGAGTGCAACATGCCTGTTAAGAATGTACTGGCAGAATGTACGATATATACATGGGCATTTGTAAAAAAAATGAACTAAAGCACAAATCAATGCCAAAATTATAATGATCAGAGAGAGTTCAACTGATGGCTATGTTTAGAACAGCTAATTAACTGCTATTATTCTTCGACATATTCCCAATAGTTATTCATTTTCAAGAAAAATCCTTCATAAACGAGTTTACTGAGGTTGAGACTAATACTTTAACGTCATAAAGAACTGCTAACAAAGTGGATTCTACTGCGAGAACCCTGATATTTCAACTTAAACCGTCTGAATGGAGTCTTTTCACTATGCCAGCGAAAGCAAAGATCATGCTAAATTGTAATTACACTGAGAATAAAATAATGAATAATCTTAAATAATTATTGGATAGCAATTGGCGGTTCATTAATCATACATAGTATCGAATAGAAAAACATGTTCCATTTACTCACATTTACATGCTCAGCACAGCAGAGATGAGTAGATGCTGACAGAGGCAACTTCTTAAATCTCTTCGTGCCGCTAAAAGCCACTGTTTCCGAGAATTCAGTAATCTTCCAATCCCCTTTTGCCAGTATTCACTACGAAACACGGATTATTTTCTTCTTCCATAGCATACTCCAACGTAAATTTGCTTGTAAAACAGGATTTTACTTCACAGCTAAATTCACAATCACAAAGTCACAAGTCACAAGCCAAAATAACGGCAACCGTTAGGTCACGTGATACAAAAGACTGCCGCCGGGCGTTTTGGCGCGAGTTCAAAATACGATTTTTAATCCAAAATATTAAAATAAGTTCGTAATATAATGGGAAAAGTTTTTTACTTGAGTTTTTTTATGAGTATGAAGATAATTATATCAAATAACATTATATTGTTATATTACTATAATTCTCATTAAGTACATATTATTAAAATCTTACAACCAAGCCAAATAGGCTGGAAAGAGGCATGAAAAATTCAACCTTGAGATGGCAAGGAAAAGTCAAGCTTCACGTAAGCTAACATGCTATGTGTGGGTAGTAGCAGGTTTGATATGGCAAGTTTACTGCAAGTGTGATATGGCAAGTTTGCTGTAGGTTTGATATGGCAAGTTTGCTGCAGGTGTGATATGGCAAGTATGCAGCAGGAATGATATGACAAATCTGCTATGGGTGCAATATGGCATGTATTCTGCAGGTGTGATGTACAAGTCTACGGCTTGTATGTGTTCACATAACTTGTAAGCTTTATTCAAGCTTGTACATAGCTTTCATGCCAGAATAGGTTTGTCACAGCAAGTTTGCTGCAAACTTGCCACGACAAGGCTTGTCGTGACAAGCCAAGGACAAGCCTATGACAAGTTTGCTGCAAGCTTGCATGCTATCTGGGATAGGCTTGCTATAATATTACGCGGTCTTCGATGCCGAGCAATTCGGTATTGCAACCAGAAAACGTGCGCATTGCGATGTCGAATTGTTTTTCTGAGGTTAAAGTAACCTAATCAAGCATTGAAAAATGGAATAATAGCCAAAAATAAAATGATATCAGCTTTATTTTAATTAAATAATAGTAGCATAAGTGATGAATATTTAACTAGTTAAGTGATTTGGTTAGGAATTAACATTCGAGCTTAATATATGAAGCACAAGCTTGCTTCATCGACAGTACGAAAACAATAACAATTAATGCAAAGAATTACTACCATTAGCCCAAATTTTACGTGTTTTATTCATATTTACAATTCATAATTTTATTTCATCACTTGACTTGCTACTAAAAATATCCTCAATGTAGGCTATCAGGTCGATTCTTGAAAAATTTCAAGCTTGTGTTAACACACTAACTCGCCAAATATATTAATAGTTATAGCTTTCAATGAAAACCATATATTACCATAATAATACCATATACTTTGATCAGCCGTTCATTTCCTCAATTGGACAGTATATACAAATACATGCAACGAGTCGAAATTGTTTTCCCCACTATTCGCTGCCTTCTACAATTAAAACTAAAAATTTACTAAATTATAAACACGGGCAGTCGACTTGAATTACTTGCTTGAAAACAAAGGATTTCTCCGAACACCAATAAAGTTTCCGAACAAATATGATTCACCACAAACGTTTAATGGAATATCCATGCACTACATCATTAATGCAATATATATCATGTGGAATTGAATACAAATTGTTTCCTCTATAGACAAGTAAGTTATTCACACAATTAAGTTTCAGTTTATCGGCACAGTTCAGGGTCTATCAAAAATTTCAGTGAGCACATAATAAAATCAGCTGATACGAAAACAATGATAACTGACACAACAGCACTTTCCACACGATTCACTATTGCTAGATTCACTTTTTCACAGCTGTTCCATCCATTCTCAAATTCACCATCACCTCCCTCTGCTTTTTCCAAATATGCAGCTGAAATATCGATACTATTCCATCATAATACATGAAAGCACAGCTGTGACGTTGCCACCTACTTCATTTCCTAAACAGAGAATGAACACTGAAATTAGGGAGTCATATAATATATAGATAACATTAGAAACGAAAGCTTCTAGTTCATACAGTAAAACGATATCGTCACGAGCAATACAATAAAAGTTGATACATATTAATTCTGATATGCAACAAACAGACTTCGAAGCCTATAACACATTTACGAAGAAAATCAAACATATTTAGCTTTCAATGATTATTTCGCATAGCATATATCTCACGGTAAAGGACCGATCGGATATAGGTAAATGATTCAATATTTATGCCCGATAAATCATCATTATAACAGTAAAATTATGACCTAACCATAGACCTAACCCACCTGTCTGAAGCCATTGTGATATTATCAAAACAACAACAATCAGCTGATTTCCTAAACGAGATTTTCAAAGCATATTATATAAATCCACGGTTTAATATAATATTTAAATGCAAATGAAGCAATTATTTGTGATTGCAAGTCAATATTCCATAAAATACAGAAAAATATATAAAATATCTTCTCCCTCATTGGTTAAGCAAACTGTTCAGAAAGTTTTTCATACGGGAAGAGGCGGAGCTTCCAAATAGCTCGCGCAAGAAATAGCATGCTGCTATTCCGAACAAAATTATTACTACGCTTCATTCATAATACGGGGTCGTTGCTATAATGACCCGCAGAATAGCGTATGCTATTTTTTGCAACGCTTATCCATAATAGCAGCCCACATGTAGAGTAAAATAAATTTTGCAGTGGAAGGAATACAGTAAACTCCTGATTTTACGAAGTCAGTGGGACCGGAAAATTGGCACTTCGTAAAATCGAGTTTCGTAAATTCAAACCTTTTTCATAAGTCACGAAAAAAATGTTCGCTTTTGTTTCTTCCGCCGTTTTTTGTCTTTAGTGGTCTTATTTTAATGTTTTCGGTGGTTATTCTCGGTATAATTCATAGAAAAGGCTTTTTGCTATCGATTTATGATGTGAAAAATCGTTAAATAATTATACCACCATAAAATTCCCATTTCTTGTTCATACTTCAACATCAACGATCGCTAAAGAAATTCCCGACCAGTTTAGAAAACGTAATCAAATAATGAATTGCAATGTTTATTATAAGAATTAACAGTTATAAATTTGTGATTAGGAGCCAATAGCTACTATTAAGTATGCAAAAGATAGATATTTGTTTCTGACACCCACGGAATTTTAGCGGCAGCCGGCCTAACCGCCATTTATGTCGCCCTCTATCGCTCAGTGACGAGAAAAAAAAGAAAAACAAGGGTCTTAGCCCGTTTCCAAAATAACCTTCGTAAGTTAATATTTCGAGTTACTTCGTATTTTCAGCAGAATGTGCTCTATTTTCACTGAGATTCAATTACGATCATAAATAACGTAGGATGTGATTATCTTCTGGCGAATATTTGAAGTAAATTCTGTTTGAGTTCTCCGTCCGACTACTGTGTTCCATCATCTTCGCAGACGTTGCCATAAAAGACTTAATTCTTCATCAGGACTGTATTCTTCATACCGGGTGTGAGGTGACCTGTTCATATAGTATGTTTCTCTCCTTTTATGCCGACAGGAGCAAGGTTCCAACCGGAAAACGACAGGAGAAACATCTTACAGTATCGGAGAAATATAGATAGAAACGTTATTATCCACATTGATTGTTTTCCTACAAGAGACGTTTTATCATTTCTCAACGTGGTTAAGTATTGGTTCGCTAGCGTGAATTCCCAAAAAATGACACGCAAAAACCTGTACCGTCACCTCATTTAGTTTTCGTGTTCCTTTCTCCGCCGTATTGAAAGTTAGGCAAAGGATCATTGACATAGAGAAAAGATTTTCTTAGTTTTAGCACTAAAAAATAGTCGCGCCATAATCTTAAATAAATATAGTGTGGAAAGAGCAAAGAAATTAATTTCAATTGAAAAGTCAGCTGAGAAGAAGAGAGACAATTATAAGCGCGGCACCATTTTCCCGATAGTGGAAGATACTTCTTCCGCCTCTCTCCGGTTAATAACTTCCCCCCGTTACAGGTAAAGATGAACCATGCCCTTCTCCACAATCGGGGAACGTTCCCAGTGGGTGGGGTGAATAAGAGTGGGATGGGGATTGCCTGAGGGAAGAAGTGTGGTCAGCACAAGGACTGGTGAAGGGGGCAGGACAAAGAAGGGTGGGGAAATGGCCTTCAGCTCTGCCTCAGTCTACTTTTGGGGGCCGTATTTTTTTGCGACGCACACAAGCTCAGTCTCCTTAGGGAGGGAGTGAATGGGAAATGCTGGGGAAGGAGGGGTTTGGGATGCGTAAGGTGGGTGTCAGCAAGATCAGCCAAAGGCGGCAGGAGGGAAGGGACGGCTTTGGAAAGACAGAACCCCAGCATGGGAGAACGGGGAAGCGCGTGAGAAGAAAGTTCATGGTTAGACTTGGAAGTGCGTCTTCATTACGAGAAGCCTGAAATATAAATTGGCGGTAAATAGAGCCCAGTACTTAAGATATTTAAGTTGTTCATTCACAAAGGCCAATATATACACGAAAAGATATTATGGCGCGGATTGCATGTATCAACGTCCATTTCGGGATGTTATTAATTTCTGTTCCCATTTATAAAAGTAGCAAATAGATTTGAAAGAATGATAATCATGAATAAAAATATCTAAATCGATATCCAAACGCACATGAGCAAAATAGATGAATGTATACATACCGATCCATCGCAAGTAATACCGCTCAAGCTTCTTCCGGTATAGGACTTTAAAATTCTGGATAATGCCTTGGTCCAAGGGCTGGGACTTGCTAGTCGAGTTCGGGGGTAAAAAGAGGACTCGAACATTAGCCAATTTTAGACCTTCCACTTTTTTATGAACGGTGGCATTATCCATTATTAAAACAATTTTGCTGTTCTCTCCAGCAATTTTTCTCTGTAGACGTATAACCGTTTGCTGGAAAATTTCTCGGGTCATCCAGCTGTTTTTATTTGCATGGTAAAAAACGGGGAGGGCTTCCAATTTTACATGTTTTAAGCACCGTGGCCTTTCAAATTTCCCAATGACAACGGGCTTATTTTGTCCGTGCCCGTTTGGTTGACGCACAGCCCCACAGTAACACGCACTTTACTCTTTTTCCCCCATGGCACCTTTGCCCTTTGAAACCCAGGGTTGCGTCAGGTAATGCATTAAAAAATAGCCCAGTTTCAGGGGCCAGCGAGGGTGAGCTCGTCGAGGAAAGGGTCCCGGATTAGGGACCCTTCGAAGTGCTTCGGCGAAAAGTAGTCAAGTAGTCTTCGAAGTACGTTCACAGCAGTGCAAAGGGTTAATTAGGGGTGTACGAAATACTCCGCGCGACCTTCCTGACATGTTAAACTACGAATTATTGTCGATGCTATGTTTACGAACAGGCACGTAAATAGGGGCATAATGTCAGCCGCGATATTTTAACTTAACTCCTACTCCCCCTAAATTCCCACAGTGAGGTTTTTGGCGACCCATTTCTCTCCAAAGTTGCATTATCATTTATGATTTCGCACTTTTGATGGACCACAGTTGGAAGCGCTGATTTTTTAGCTACTTACGCCGGCGTAACTAGTTTTGTTGACAAATGTTTCGCCGTAGTTCGTATAAACGAATGCCATTTGCTCCTAGGGACCGAGCCGAGGTTCGTAAATTCAAAACATTTCGTATAATCGAAACTTCGTATAATCGAATAGCGCCATGTATTTAGCATAGGCTTTTCACCGGGACCGCAACATCACTTCGTATAATCGAAAACTTCGTAAAATCCTGCTTCGTAAAATCAAGAGTTTACTGTATTGAATTGGTGGCATGTAACTTAATCATCATCTCATATAATGCAATGTCCTTTTCAATTAATAATGGTTGTAGTAACTTTAATAGATTGTCCAAATACAATTTTCAATACTTATTCATATGGTATACAATTAGAAAAATAATCTTTAAAACTGGTGAGTTTTTCGCCATGGGACAAAATTAGACAGCAGGATTAGAACAATTGGAGTAATACATAATGCAAGCTGCAGAGGCAGTGCTTGTCCAACTTAACCCCTCAAGCGTGACTTTAAATGCCCGTGGACCCTCTCTCAGCGTGTGTGACACAGCGTTTGTGTCGTCCGATTGCCATGCCTCAAGCGTGCGCGACACAACCAAGGCGTCTGAATGTTTCATTAGGTATTCCTATCTCTTAAGCTTCCATATATGTACTTTTAGTGAGTATATATGTGAGACACATCTGCCTGCTATCATTATGTGCCCCTGTGTGGTCTGTGTTTGCGTTCTCATATTTTTTTCTAGCTGATGTCAGGAAAGAAATGGGTTCCATCCAGGCTCTAGGGTCAGCGTCTGGTGGATGCTAATGAAAGATATCCTTGGTTTATGTGCTTTCTTAGCGATTGTGTGTAACGTGTGGGGATGCTGAATGCTTTCTTCTCTGGTTCATTATCATCTGCTTCTCTGCCTCATCGTTTCCTTTCTCTTTTGTCGAGGCAATGATGGTGAAGGCATTGTCACTCAACGCCTCTCGAAGACCGGCCAGCATCCCCACATCTTGGTATCTTATTTACAACGTTTAAGGCTAAGGGTTGGGGTGTTTTCACCCCTATGCTTGCTTTGGTGATTTTTTAAATTTTTTTTCGGCCTTGAATCCACTCCATCTCTGTACCCCTCTTTAGTTGACCATGGCTTCTAGCTCGCGTGAGTTGTGCGATGAGCAAGTGCTTGACGCTTTGGAAGAAGAGAGCGCAGGATGCTTAGATACTACTTCGGAAATTTGAATTGAATACTCTCTGGATTCCAGTTCCGAAGAGAGCGAAGGACCTTCTCATTTTTCTGTGAATCTTCAAGAAAATAATTGGCAAGAGATCGACAGTGCTGACCCTCCTTAACCTTTTGCATGTGAATTAGTGGGAAAACAAATATTGCCTGTTCCATGTATAGATGATCCCTTGGCATATTTTGAGTTATTTTTTGATGATGAAATAATTTCAATTATAGTTACTGAGACAAACCGCTACGCAGCACAGTTTCTTGCTCGTGAGAAAGAGAAAATTACGAAGCAAAAAAAATCGCACTTCAAAGTGGGTACCCACAACTCTGGGGGAAATAAGGGTGTATTTAGGTTTCCTGATGTTGATGGGAATAATTCAGAAACCAAGCCTTAGAATGTATTTTAGCAGAAAGCATTGGATAAGAGACTCCATTTTTTCCCAATGTAATGAGTGAGCAAAGATTTTCATTGCTCACCAAATTTCTCCATTTTGTAGATAATACCGATGAGGAATTTGTAAAAAGGGATCCAAAACTGTATAAAATTTTACCAATTAGTGAATATTTGAAAAATAAGTTCCAAAAAGTGTATATACCCGGTAAGGAAATCAGTGTAGATGAGTCTTTGTTGTTGTGGAAAGGTAGACTGTCGTGGAAACAGTATATTCCCATGAAAACTTCCCGGTTTGGGATAAAATTGTTTGAACTTTGTGACTCTGCAGGGTATTTATGGAATTTTATTATTTACTGTGGCTCAGGGACAAAATTGGGCTGTGAAATCACAAAGGACACATCTTTTTTCAACAAAAGTTGTTCTAAGTTTGTGTGAGAAACTATTAGACTCTGGTAGATGTGTTTATATGGACAATTTTTGCAGTAGTCCCAATCTTTTCCATAGGTTAGTTCAGAGGACAACAGATGCTGCTGGAACCGTGAAAATCACGCGTAAAGGTATGCCAGTAAACCTAAAAAAGAAACTGAAGAAAGGATAAGTTGTTAGTGCAAAGTGTGGGAAATTGGTTGCTTTGAAGTGGAAGGATAAACGCGATGTTGCATTGCTGACTACAAAACATTCAGACCAAATTCAACCCGTAAGTCAAAAGGGTGGGCTAGAATTTGTAAACAAACCTATGTGTGTAATAGAATATAATAAATATATGGGGGGGTGTAGATTTAAAAGATCAACTTTTAGAATCGTTCCTGCTGGAAAGAAAAAGGACAAAAGTGTGGTACAAGAAATTATTCAACCACTTAGTTAATACGGCTGTGTTAAACGTGTACATTTTATACCATAAGGCTGGTAAGATCACCTAGCATACAGAATGAGCTTAACGAACAAAATAATAGCTAAGTATCACGGACAGAATTTAGAACAGTGCGAAGGATGGCCCTCGGATATCGATATGGAATGTACGCAATTGACCAGGCAGCATTTTGTTCAACAAAACTCGCAAACTGAGACATTTAAGGTTGGAAGAAGAAAGTGTGTTGTGTGCACAAAAAACGGTAAGAGAAAAGAGACAAGATATGGATGCAAAAACTGCCCAGGAACACCCTCACTCTTCTTAGAACCCTGTTTTGAGCAGTAGGTATCACACACAGGTCAACTATTAACCACCGGATAAGAGGAGCAGGAAAAAGTTAATGGATCTGAAAATTGTAAGTACGTACATATTCATAATTGTAAAATTTAAACAATTGTTTATAAAATATATTTTTTTCGATTTTTTTTTGCACAGTGATAAGATTCAAAAAAATATTTTACTTCATGTCTGCAGAAAATCTGAAGTGCCTCTAAATTAAAGCACCCTGGGTGGTTGAAATGCCTACGATTAAAGCACCGTATAGGGACGGAATAGCGAGGACGCTAATGCTGTGTCGCGCACGCTTGAGGGGTTAAGGAGGTGGACTGGGAAGATCTTTTACTATTAGCTATCTTCCAGCAGAGTCAGCTCTATTTTGGTTATTTCTCAGTAACAAAGGAAGTATTGAAAATTTTATTAGGAAAATTTGCAATTCTATTACAAATACTACTTACTTACTTACTCCTGTGGCCATTCGACACATAGAAGGTCTTTGGCCTCACCAACTAGGCGCCTCCACATTCTACGGTTGCCTGCCATATCCAGCTTACAAATACTACTACAATCATTAATCCAAAATGGTGTTATATCGTTTGAAATGACAATGAGGTTTAACATCACCAAATTTAGGCTTTCACTGTGAAGTGAAAAAAGTAGGGTTCTTTTTTTTCCATTTTGATGCAAAAATAAATATGTAGTTTTCTCTTGGTGTATGTTTTGTCTTCATACAACTATTTGCTGTTTTGGTGTGGGAAGGTAAGGAAAGTAATGGATGAGCATGGAAAAAAGTAATAGAGGATAGTAGGACATATGTAGACAGCTGGGGAGGAAGGAACTGCCTCCAAAAAATGGTCAATCAAATGACTCATAATGGAGGATCAAATACACATGTAATAATAATATAGTTACTACTCTCACCATTTCCTCTATAGGTGCCATCAGAACATTTAAGTCCTTTTACCTTGGTGTTTAATATTTTTTATTACTCCCACCGGCACCTGCGAAACTTTTGAATGAAGAATCCTTCCACCTTTAAAGGTTGTCTTTCATGTGAAGGAATCTTTTTGGTGTATATTCTTGCAACAATGTACAAAAAATTGTATTAATATGCAAATCAGGATATCCTTTGGAAATCAGATTTTGCGAAATATGGATATCTGAGGGATATCGCCGGATTTTCTAAATGCGACGGCTAAGTATGAATGCTGGGACAAACCCCGTGTGATGTCAGTCTGGTTCCCACTGCCGTCGTGTGAGGTGATCACCTTGGTCACCAAGGTCATGACCTTGGGGCGACGATACGTGCGCCGCTGTGATGCAGGCTGCTAGCAGGTAGCAGAGTACCCTGCTAGCAGGTAGCGCTTGGCTTAAATAAGGATTATTAATACCTTATGAAACAAAGGAAACTTTCCGAACATTGGCAGTTTCAATAGGTGATTATTAAGAGATGTTTCCCTGAGCTCTGTGCCTCATGCATGCATTGGTAATCTCAGACGATGTAAAACTCCTATTTACTCGTATAGAAACTAGGTCCCTGTGACGTTACGTGCAGTGGCATCACGTGGGCGCCAATCTGGCCTTTTTCAAATGAGGTTAAAATTGACTGTTAACATTCGTCTACATACTGTGATATCTAAAACCAAATATTTTGTATACATATTATGAATACACTAATGATGGGTAGCAAATCGCAATCAATGCGCTTTCGTTTTCTTTGATGAAGGAAACTACCCTATTTAGGATCTGTGTTTTCTGTTTCTTCATTTAAAGCCAGTTCATGTGTAGACCTGAAAATATGTAGAGAACTACCAATGCATAGTACTTCAACATCCCTTTTATAACATTGGTTTCAGTTTTCCTAATCTTACTTATTCCACTCTCAGCATGTCCACCAAGAATAGTTTTCCTCTCAAAAACTTGGTTATTACCTGTTTCCAGGTTTTTAAAAATAATTTTCTCTGCCGTAAATGAAATGTATTTTTTTTACCAAAATTTGTGTTTTATTTCAACTTTTTATAAATTGTGTGTAGATGCATATTTATTTAGATTATTTACTACGCATTTGATGAAATATTTTCCTGATGCATAAAATCTCTAAACCATTTATTTTACCTTTGACTTATGACAAATTTAATAGAATAACAGAAATAAAGCCGCTGGCCAAGGAATCGCAGGCATCCAAGATATGGCTACAAAATATTCAGATTCTGATTCTGACGAGGATGATGATGATGATGGAACTGCTCTTTTTATGCCAACCCGAGGTTCCACAGATAAGGGTGAAAGTAAAAAGGTAAAATTATAGATTAATTGTCCAACATCACTATAGTCAATTGGTAGGGCAATGAGATGAAGCCTACTGAAAGGAAATGTCTTCACTCTTAAATTTGGATTGACTTCCTATAAACATACATTTAAATGAGTTGCACACTTAGAAAACATTTTTAATGGCTAGCGACCATAATCTCATGATATCATGAATGACTTACCTTGAAGTCATTGCTGTTTGTATGCAAAAATTTCTGTAATTAATGTAAACATATCTGGAATAAATCCATTTCTGTAACAGAAACTAACAATAAGCACTCTTAGTCTACATCCCTCGTACATATCTATCTGTGGACCAGAGGTGGTCTGGAGGAATGGAGGCCCTCGGCTAGGCATCATGATGGGACCCTCCTTACCAATTAAGGGGGTCCGCCCAGAAATTGCATGCCCAGAAATGGATTGAAGCTATTCTAGTCTTAAAAACTATACAAAAGTTTAAAAAATAGCAATTTGGTAAGAAAAAATATTTTGAAAAGTGAGAATTTCACATCTTATAAAGTTTAGTAATGTATTATGCTTCAGTTATCTATTAATGAATTTTTTCCTGGATATTGTGCTGAAATCTAAAAACCTGATATACAGCCTTTATGTGCTGAAATCTAAAACTCTGATATAGCCTTTTCAAATATCCCTTTCAAAAAAGCATCAGGTTCTCTTTTACCTCTTTACACTTTCATTTTATTTATTTTTCATGCTATCTTTTTGCCCTGAGCATGTTGTAAATAAAGCAAATGAAGACGTAGAAATTTATAATTGCAAAAAAATCTTTGGTTCAAGTAATAATCTTTTTATTACACCTTTCATATATTCTTCACGATAGACATGGGGGCCTCCTAAGCTCGGGGCCCTCGGTGATCGTCAACCTGGCCAGACTGCCCCTACTCTTAATGCCAGTGTTACTATTATTCTGGTTATTTTTTGTGTAATTTGCAAAATAGCCCTATGGCTTTCTTTTTAATTTGTATTTATAGTATCTCCTATGTGTATTTTAAAGGCCGAAGAAAATAAAGGAGGAAAACTAGGTGAAAAATTATTGAAATTCAAAATGAGAAGCTCTGGAGTATTCTATGCTGGATCTGCCTGCGGAAGGATATTCAAGTGCAACCTTAAAGAAGGAGTTTGTGAGTCATTTGCTAAAGGTTTGGCCTCAGTTTTTCAATAAGTCAAATTTGGGGGTAACATCATTTTGGAAATCTTAACAGTTAAAAAGAAAATATTATTATGTATTAAAAAATTGACTCTGAGTTAAAGTGATGGGAGCTAAATACTTTAAATCAGTAGACAGAATTCTTTGGTTGCTGTAGTTATCATCTCTAGAAATGTAGAAGTGTATTTTTTGTTAGGGATCATCTTCAGGTCCAGGGGCTTGTTATACCACAACCATGACAGACTTATTGCTTAACCTACAACTTGAGAGAAACCACCAAGACACCATTCAATGAGTTAGCACTGCTTGAGCTGGAGTTAGGTTGGAGGTAGTGCCCCATGGACCATGGGAATGTTTTCTAATTTAGACCACAAAAGCCAGTTATATTTTCATGGGTGACTGAAAACACGAGCAGCTCAGGTCTGACGATTCAGTCACATTTTGCCTGATACATGGCATTCCATTTGTGTTATGGTCATATGGTGTTACTTCACAATAGGGTAGTTTCCTTCATCAAAGAAAACAAAAGGCAATAATTGCGATTCGTTACCCACCATTAGTGTATTCATAATATACAAATTATTTCGTTTTATAAATGCCGGTTTAGAAGAATGGCAATGGTCCATTTTTATCCTCATTTGAAAAGGGCCAGATTGGCGCCCATGCGATGCCACTCCACGTGACGTCACAGGGACCTAGTTTCTATAGGAGAAGATAGGAGTTATACATCGTCTGAGGTTACCAATGCATGCATGAGGCGCAGAGCTCAGGGAAACATGTCTTAATAATCACTTATTAAAACTGGCTAAGGTCGGAAAGTTTTCCTCATTTGATAAGGTATTAATAATCCTTATTTAAGCCAAGCGCTACCAGGCGGCAGGGCACTAGGCTACCCGCTGGTAGCCTGCGACGTATCAGCGCTAAGCCTCGCCTCAAGGTCACCTCACCGGGCGGAGGGGGAACCAGAAATACGACGTACGGAGAGATTTCCCATCATTCCTACTAACGCGTCGCGTTTTCGCGCGCTTGAAAATTTTCACTTTTCATTTAATCGCGAAAAATAGATATTATCATTTAAAAATCTAAAAGTGTGAAATGTGTACTCCAGGAGTAATAATCTTTCGAGTAAGGCAATAAAAAAATAATAGGAAACCACCCTATTATATGACTGGTCATGGTCAAATTTGTGCACACTAGTCCTAATGTAGCTTCAATTTGAAGTCAGTATTCCAATTGAGGGATTCATATCCACTGGGCTTCATTTCACAAGTTGTATTTCCATCTTAAGTTCAGAATACAATCCATCTCCTATCATCATGTATATCCAAAACCACTCCCCTATAAATTCACCTTCTCCATTCTCCTTTGCTTCCCCCTTTGTTTATGATCTATTGATGCGCTCCACATCCCATTTATCTCATCCAACAGTTTCTTTTGCCAGCATATCATGCACTTCCTCATTGTATTTTAATATCACCTCTATCATCATTCTTCATTCCCACTTCTCAGGTACCTTGAGCCAGTGAGGTAACTACGGGAGGGGTAAGGGATGAGAAGGATAGAGCCCTCCTCCAAATTCTATCAACTTTCATCTCACCAATCTTGAATGGAAGTTTGTCTTCATTTAAGTGAAAAAAGAAATTAAAAAACTAGTAACTTTCTGTTACAATTATTCAATGTAATTATGTTTTTCTTACATACCTTCATTTTATAAAGCATAATTTCATAATGTATTATTACCAGGGTTGAAATTTATTCAATGTGATCCATCCCCCTTCCAAAGCCAATTCACAGGAATTACATGTAATTTCTTCTGAATGCTGGAACATTTTCACTTTTTGATTGAAGATCATAGATATTTTGCTAATTGTATCTCATGTTTCATGATTTTCATGGCATTTCAGATGCATTGCAGCAACCACCTTCCAATTTTGAGTGACATCTGTTTTCATGATGTATGATTAAATTTTTGGACTCGAGACTTTTTTTGTTGACTACAAGCAAGTATCATTTTCCGCTCTCTATAGCTAATCATTAGAAATTGCCATTGGCTGAAATAAAGTGTGAGATTGAGTCAACTTTTGTGAAGGAATTCCGAATCCAAGTTTCGCAGGTGTATCGCAAACCTTCCACTCACTTATTTCACAGAATTTTCTCCATCTTTTCTCCCTTTTAGTGTCATTGACTTCACATAAATTTTCTCTTTTAATACTTTACACATGCATTTCACATAGAATTATCATCGCTATAATTTCTTATCACACGAATATCTCACAATGTGAGTGTTTCCCGTAGATTCCACCTGAAAGTCATGGAAAGGCTGAGGGCTCCCCAAATATTTCATGTAGATTATAAAAATGTCACATACTTCCTGCAGATTGACCCCAAAAAATTAGGATTTCACAGATTTTGCCCTTGAGTTTCACATTTATTATTTTGCTGGAGATGGGAATTTTGCGATCAGAGGTTTTCATTTATTCTCACTCATGGAGTTTAATGACTAGAGTCCATTGGCGCCAACTCCATGGGGCTTGAGGGGGCCCGAGCCCCCCCAAAATTTCGTAATGGGTGCGAGGAAAAAATGTGTCTGGCTTGTCGATTTTCCCCGGAGTGTCTAGATATCGAGATTCGAGTTATAAGGGTTCTAATGTTGATCATTGGACTCTTCTAAAATGCTTAAAAAACTTAAAACTCACTATGTACTTATAAAATTTTCCGGAGAGAGATCCTGTTTTGGGCCCCCCCAATATTTTTTGTAAGTCGGCGTACCTGCTAGAGTCATCTAATATTACCATATTATAAATGTTTAAATCCCTTCAGTCCGTGCTCTAATAATTATTCTCTCTAGGTAATGCAGGAAACTTCTGCATTTTTTAAGATATTTGTTTTGGCAGGTTTTTCGTCTCTCACAACTTTATACTGTTCTCTATCATTTTTTATTTTTTAGCTCAAGTATGAGATAGCTCTTGTGATGTTATTACTTTTCCGTTTTCTGCAGCTAAGCCATGTTTTTTCTTATACTGTTTTTATTTTTTATCACTTGGGCAAATTTTGCGATCAAAAGTTCCATATGATGATATTGTGGCATTTCATTACTTCTATTGAACTGTGAAAGTTGCAAATTATAAGTTGAGAGCAGTGACAGATGTAGATTTCAACTAATGTAATGCAAGAGCTTTACAATATATGTACTCTCATTCAAACGAATAATGTTATTAAAAAATTTTGTTATGAGGTAAATGCATGGTCCAGACCAAATGTGTATGTCAGCATATGGTAAAAGAAATGATATTACGAATTTTTTTATGTTCTGAAATTACAATTCTATGTCATGACCATCATCACGACTGGTGGAATGTAATCCACCAAATCCCAGAACACCCATAAGTATCGATTTCCCTCGTATGATATATCTAGCACGTGATGGGGATCAGGGAATTTTTAGAGGAAGGCATAAGCAAGAATTTTTGATGCTGGAACAAGAGTTTAGATTGGTAGATCCGAATAAATCGGAGATGCCGATACCCCCACTGCACAAATGCTCAACAATTGCCCACCCAATCGAATCCGCTCATCCAGTACTACTAAGGCTACTAGATGAGCGGATTTGATTCGGTGGGTGATTGTTGAGCATTTTTGCAGTGGAGGTATCGATGCTGAATATGGGAGTTCATAGTATGATGTAGTATGATGATGACTGTAGAGGAAAGAAGACCAGAGAGGGAGGGGAATTCCCCCAGACTAGTTAACCCCTTGTACTTGAATTTCTTCCTTTATTCTCTTTATAGAAAATTAGTGCAGTGATCATGTTAGTGTTAAGACTGATCTCTTCAAAGCTATCTGGTTTCTGATCGCTATCACTAAATTTTTCTTTACCCCTGCACCCATTACTTGCCGGCCTCGGTAGCACCGGGGTAAAGTCCCCGACTGCTAACCTAGAGGTTGCGGGTTCAAATCCTGCCTGGGTGGTTTGACCACCATCCAGGGTATGGATGTATGTGATTGTCAAACAAGTCAATTGTAAGAGAGGACTTCTAGTCCTAATTTCGCTTGTGAAATAAAGACGACATTATTATTATTATTTTATTTATTTTTTTTTTTCGGGTTTATGGGTCTTCATTCATTCTTTTTTTATTCTGGGGGAAGATAACTTATACTTCCTGGTTTTACTAGTTCTCAGTTCTAAGTCTAAGCTGTAATTCCCATCAGGTGTATAGAAAAATATATCCTTGTGACAGGTATTAGCATAGTTTTCCACATTTTAAATCAAAACCAGCAATGGTTACCCTGCAAATATTTGCCTTATGATACTATGTATGTATTCAATTGGGAGAGAATCTGAAACCTACTCACATTGGGTACCCTTCTAAAGTTCATTCAGGCAGATTTCCTTGGAATGAATGAAATAGTGCATCTTAATCCAATCATAGATACTGCCCTGCTTTTGGGTGACAGGGGAAAATTGTTATAGGGAGTTATGGCAGTGGTAATAAGATTCACACAGCGTTAGTTCAACAAGATATATTCGGATATAAACGGATACAACTCAATTGTACATTAGGCACGAACACACACAGAGACCACTAGCGTGCACCGGAAGTGCGCGCGCACACAATCGACAATCATCCAATACAATCGATAGTATCGAACAATCGATACAGGATCATAGCAGACAGACATAAAGAAACTATTGAGCACACCCTTCAACACTCCCCTTTGCTCATAGTTGCAGCCCCAATTCTTTAGTGAACTTCTGAGTCTTTATACGGTTTAATCCCTTGGTTAAAATGTCAGCTACATTTTCAGAGCTTGGGATGTGCACATAAACTATTAAACCCTTGGATACACAGTCTTTGACATAAAAGTAACGCACTTGGACATGCTTTGAACTTTCAGCAACAACCTCGTCTTTGGACCATGAAATGGCTCCCAGGTTATCACAAAAAATCTTACATAGTTGAGGACAGTAAAAGGATTGCCCTAATTCCTTCAACAAGGATGATACCCATACAACCTCTCTAGCTGCTTCCTGCATTGCAACAAATTCTGCCTCACATGTTGATTGAGATACAATCTTTTGCTTCCTTGACAACCAAGACACAGCACTGCCAGCCAGTATAAAGACATACCCACTCCTGGATTTTCTGTCCACTGTGCAACCTGCGAAGTCTGAATCACAAAACACCCTTAAAGTTTTTCCAGTCTTTTGATAAACAAGTTTCAACTCTTTCGTTTTGAGCAAATACTTAAACACACGCTTCACAGCTCTCCAATCAGACAAGGTAGGATTTACACACTTTTGACTTAGTTTACCTATGGCACATGCAACATCTGGACGGCTTACCGTGGCAACATACATTATATGACCAATAGCTTGCTCATACAATTTTTTATCAAAGGGTTCATCACAATCAATATCAAAACCAGCTTCACACTCCTTAGCTAAAGGTGTTGACACCCCAGTCTCATTCATAATATCAAATAACTCTAACATTTGACTCACTTGGGCAGATTGGTCGAACACAACCGTCTCACTGTCAGGCATAGTTAGATGAACAGAAAGAAATTGGGTGTCAGAGCCCAACATTTTGACATCCAACTTTTCTTTAATCTTGCCCTTAAAACCTTCAATCATAGACTTTTTCCCAACAATCAAAAAATCGTCAACATACACGGCCACAATGAGATCCTTAGTTTCATTTACATATACACATGAATCACTCAAACAAGGTTTCAAGTCCATACCCTTCAAAATATTGTTTATGTGTTTGAACTACATTCTCCCTGCTTGCTTCAACCCATAGAGACTTTTCTTTAGTTTGCACACATATTGGTTCCTATTCTTTCCCTCAATTTCAAAAAATTCAGGTTGCTCCATATATTTGTCCTCATCTAAGACACTGTTCAGGTAAGCGCACTCAACATCAATGTGTTCATAACACCATTCATTCTCAGCACAGAGAGCAAGTAAAATCCTCAATGTTCTACGTGTTACAAATGGACTGAAGGTTTCAGTGAAGTCCACCCCAGGTCTCTGCCAGAATCCCCTTGCTACAAGTCTAGCCTTAGGTCTGTTTGAGTCCCTTTTAATGCTTAGAACCCACTTACAATCGATCACATTTGTATTTGACGGTCTCTTGACAATGTCCCAGACATCCCTTTTGTAAAGGTTCTCTAATTCAGCCTCCATAGCTAATCTCCATTTTCCAGATTCATTTCCCCTTAAGGCATCATTTACAGAAATGGACACACACAGATCTTGAGCCCTACAAATCATTGCAATGTTCCCACAACAAGAATGAGTCTTTTCTTTTCGAAGTCTGGAAGACCTCCTAGGAGCAAGTACATTTTCAACTCCCAAGTTAACCCCATCGTCAAGTACCCCCTCATGATTTTCATCTCCATTCATCAAGTTCTCCAAGAAAAAATCACCATCTCCTTCCTCATACTCACCATCACTCTGGACTTCAGGCTCATCCGGGTCAAAGGTCCCTTCATCATCCACATACCATATCCAATCATTACATCTCCTTGGAATGTGAGTGATTTCACACACCTCTTTACACGGGAACACCCTCTCCTCAAAACGTGCATGACATGATATAATGACACTCCTACTTTTTGGCAAATAGATTCTGTACCCCTTCACTTCTCTATCATATCCCACAAAAATACCTTCATCTGCCCTACTGCCAAACTTATTTCCAGTTGGACTCACCAGATACCAGACCTTACAACCAAACACCCGCAATCTAGAAAGCTCCCCTTGGATGTCAGCCTTCTCTCCTTTCCATAATTCCAAGGGAATTTTGTTCTCAATTGCAGACGATGGACACAAATTTCTGATATGACATGCTGAACTTATTGCTTCAGCCCACAAGAAAACAGGAAGCCCTGCTTGAATAAGCAAACACCTTGCCATTTCCACTAGTGTTCTATTGGCACGTTCAGACACACCATTTTGCTCGGGGTTTCTAGGCACACTTTTCTGATGCAGAATACCCTCAGCCTTCAAATAATTCTCAAACTCAACACTTGTGTATTCGCCACCATTGTCTGATTGAAAAGCACTTATTTTCACCTGATGCTGAGCCTCAACCTCTCTCTGGTATTCTCTAAAGCATTTAAATACTTCACTTTTTTTCTTGATTATCCTGACATTTGTGAATCGAGAGAAATCATCAATGAAGGTCACAAAATAATGACTTCCCCCCAACGATTGACACTGTGCCCTGCCACTTACGTCACTGTGGACAATTTCTAAAGGGCGTTCACAATTGTGATGAGCAACTTTCGGAAATGGCAACTTAGTCATTTTACCCTTCACACAGACTTCACATAACTCATCGTCCCTTTTGGAATCCTCTTTCTTGAGATCAAGACCTGGGATTCTGTTCATAGCACCTTCATGGAGATGTCCTAATCTCTCGTGCCACAACGTACTCTTGAAGGCTTTGGCCTGAAATACTTCGATTTCTGTACCACCATTGCACTCATCGTTGACAGAAACATTTGCGACGTAGTTCTCATCTGGCTCAGTCTCTAAATAATATACATCATTTTCTACTAAGGCATTGAACAACACATCACCGTCATCATGCTCTCCAATAGCTTCATTTAATCTGAACACGGTCTGTACACCTTTCTTTGCCAGCTGTCTGACAGACACAAGATTCACGTCCAACTCAGGTACCCACAGAGCATTTGATAGTGACAAGGTCCAGCCCCCACAAGAGTTTGCTAACTTGATGACAATAGTTCCCTTCCCCTTCACGGCCAGACATCCCTTTCCAATCTTTACTTCTCCGGTGGCAGGTTGGAAATCGAAGAAGCGGTGACGGTCTGGCGTCATGTGGTTCGAAGCACATGAATCTAGGTAACTAACACACTTTCTTTGGGAGCAAGCCAAAGCAAACGCAGATATGAGTCCTTTAAACTTCGGCTTGTCCCCTCCTTTCTCGTGTCTCTCCCGTGACTCCTCGCCTTTTCCTTTCCTTTCCTCCGACTTGTCTCCCCTCGGCGCACCACACTGGTAAGAAATGTGGCCCCACTTACCACACTTATAGCATTTCTGATCAGCAGTGCTCCTCTGCTTTCCGTTGTTGGCTGCTCTCGTCCTGCTGAACTTCCGCGCTGCCAACGCACTGCCATGCTCAGAGGACTCCGCAGCATTAATCCTTCTCTCCTCAAGCAGAATGTCTGACTTCACCGCCCTCGACGTCAGTCTCTCATTGATCTTTGTTATTCTCACATACGTAGAATACTGTGGATCCTTCACGAGTCCCGCCAATATAAAAGAGGCCACAACGTGGTCTTGGAATACGATGCCGTTTTTGGTTAATTTACCGCAGAGCTCCTGTATCCTCCCAGTGTACGCTGAGATGTCCATCGCCTCTGTCTTCTCAATGCTACCCAGCTCTCGGAGACACATAGCTCTATCCATGGATGTAGCCCTCCCATGAATCTCTTCTAAGGTGTCCCAACACTCCTTGGCTGACCTCAAATGGCTGATGTCTGTGAGGTACTCCGGGCGCACATGCCGGAAAATGTATGCGCGAGCCTTGTTGTCCTTGCGCATATTTTCTGGTCTCTTCAACTCGTCTGCACTCAGCCCCGGGTTGATTGCGTCCCAGCAGTTCAGAAAAATCATCGACGCCTCCGACATGGTCCTCCAATATTCGTAATTATCCTTGCTCAGGATTGGATTCATTTGCCTAACCGAATCCAGCAACTCATCTTGATCCGCCATGGTCTCGCCTTTTCTATTATGTCCAATTTACCGAATCACTAACGTCTATCACCACACAGCACGATCCCTGGGCCCATAACCTGTTATAGGGAGTTATGGCAGTGGTAATAAGATTCACACAGCGTTAGTTCAACAAGATATATTCGGATATAAACGGATACAACTCAATTGTATATTAGGCGCGAACACAGAGACCACTAGCGTGCACCGGAAGTGCGCGCGCACACAATCGACAATCATCCAATACAATCGATAGTATCGAACAATCGATACAGGATCATAGCAGACAGACATAAAGAAACTATTGAGCACACCCTTCAACAAAAATAGTGGACAATGGGTTCACTCATCTAAGAGAAATTTAACAGAGGTCAGAGGAACAAAAATTTACAGAAATAATTGGCTGAATCCTATTCCCTGGCAATTGCATAGCGGCAAAGTCTGTGATGGAGCAATATGTGGTGCAGATATTGAGAATAAATTTTTATTTTGTAAGAGGCAGAATGCGAAACTATTTTTCCCATTTACTTCACGTTTTTTGGATGAATTTTTTCACAGGTTATTGCTGCTCTTACGAAATGAGCAGGCATTATTACTGTATGTGTAACAGAGCGAATGGGCACCGTGACTTTAAAATCAAATAAAACTATAGCGATATCTACACTGCACAAACGTTCAACAATCGCCCACCGAATCAAATCTGCTCATCCAGTACTACTAGGGCTCATCCAGTACTACTAGGGCTCATCCAGTACTACAAGGGCTATTAGATGAGTGGATTTGATTCGGTGGGTGATTGTTGAGCGTTTGTGGAGTGGAGGTATCGATTACGTATTTTGTAAATATTTCATAAAAAATGTGAAGTTTTTTATGCATCTGGAAAGAAATGAATCTCTGAATTTTTGGTGCTGTGAGCTTCTTCATGATGAGAGTTTACTGTTGTTTCGGCTTCTGCTCTTGCACTGAGAGCCGCTTGTGGCATCTGTACTCCCTTATTTCAGGGAGGGCTGAGGCCCTCTCAGCCACTACGTATGCCACATAATAACTAAAAATCTAAACAGTGAACATATCTACTCCATAATATTTTTAGACTTGCATTAATCATGAAAAAACAAAGCCTTACATTGTGACTCTACTAATATCAACTATTTTCCCCGATGAATAGAGGAAGGAAATGAAGTACATGCTGTTGATCTTGATGCGATATCCTCCACTCTCGTCAGCGGTGGGAAAGATTCCACAGTAAGGCTTTATGACACACTGACAAAAAAAGTAAGACTGTTCATAGCAATTAATTACCTTTTTATCGCAAGACATGCTGTATAATAACTTTTTCAATTAAAGTCATGTAAAATAGACCATTGTTTTATGATGATTATGTGTCCCTTTGACCATAAAATTGATTATAAAATAAACCTGTACAATACTCATAGGATAAATGTCTATTCAACTTATTACTATAGGTCCGTGAATTTTGCGAGACGCGATATCGTGAAATAACACGAAATCGGTAAATAAAGAAATTTCGCGTTTATTTCTCGCGAAGGAATTTTAAAATGCCAAAATCTAGTGATAATGTTCATACCAGGGCAAGTGAATACAGCTGAGAAGGGTTTTATGTGAAAGACAGAGTATTACTGTGCAAAGTTTGTGATAAAAGATTTGGATTTGAAAGATGTGACACATTGTTAAAGCACATCAGTAACGACACACATAAAGGTGCGAAAGAAAGGGGACCCGCAGAATGACAGCTATCATTTGAACACACAGTCACTCAGTCAAAGAAAGCAAAGGAGAAGCTTGTTGTTGCTACTACAGAAGAATTTTTAAAGGCTTTATTTAGTGTAGAGAAACTTGACAATGCAAAAATTCTGGAATGGCTCTCAAAGTATACACATATGAGGTACATAGTGGGAATTTGCCATTTGCCGATAGTATTCACCAAGACTACTTACTTGAACCATTCATATACCTTGAACCAACATAAGTTGAACCATTTCTTTAATTTAGTTTTATCAGAAATTTTGTACAATCGAAATTGTGTTAAATGTTATGTAAAATGCTTAATAAAAGTATAAGTATTCATGAAATGTTTACCATAAAATAGTAAAACGCCTATAAACGTGGGAAAATTGTAGCATTATAATAACACCGCCAAGATGTTCTATAACTCCGAAATCACATGATTTTAAAACGAATTTTTGCAAAAAATAAAACCACTTTCACAGATCTCTACTTATTACACATCACTGCCATGTACATATATCTAATTTACGATACGATATATCTAATTTCGACCTAATCGATTGAGATTAGCCTGAGTGCCGTGTTCCTGCGCGCTTCGTATCAAATCGTACGTGCTTAGTAGCGGACATTCACATGCTGCGTATGCGCTTCGTCGACTGGCCGCGAATGGAAATTATCCATTGACGAAAAGCGACGGAGCGGCACAGTATCCCCTTAGTCAATGGGTACTATGTACATACGAATTAGATACGGAGGGTTCTGTGCCGTCTGGGTTACTTTTAAACTTTAGGCTTAAGTATTCTACAATCAGTGTTTTTTTAATACAGCAATTTTGTTGGAAAGGGACAGAATGTGAGACTAGCTGATCTACTAAGTACAATCCTAGGAATAACCTATGTAATGGTAATCCTTAATCGTGCACGCACCACGGCGCTTATTTTTAAATATAGGAAAGGCTTATCTTGAGGTATTTATCAACTATTTTTCTAGTGCGTACTTTCTTCAAGCAAATTGTGGCATCAACATGTATATGATAATGCTACAAATTGGCCCTATTTACACTATTTTGGAAGTACGTGAGAATCACTTACGGCCTGCAAGTTTTACTCCAGGTAACCTACTTCCTCGTCCCTGGCTGGTGATGTTGCGATAAAGATGTAGGGCAAGACGAGGTGCAGGACCTATTAGTTGACCAAAACTACGGCCCGGGAGCACCCGATTCAGGGTTTAGAGCTGAGGGAGCGGCTAAATTATGCGCAAAGTATTTTACCTCCCTAATAGATGCGCAAAGTATTTCCCTCCCTAAAAAAGGGCGAATATTGGTTAAAATTGACTTTCAATTTAATCTCTGTCCGTTGTTGTTATTGGAAACCTTACCAATGGAGGCATTCATGGATAGGGAACAGTCGTACTATTAAGTCACTCTTTAAGTTGGTTGTCCTTCTCCTATGAAAAAATTGTATAAAACCTGTATAAAATTGTATAAAAATTTTGTATACATTCTGTATAGAGTTATATACAAGTTGTATACAGTCTCTATACAGATTGTATAAAATCTCTATACAGATTTTATACAGTCTGTATACGTTATATACAAAAATGAGTGTATACAATTTGTATAAAAATATACATTTTATACAAATTATATACAGGCTGTATAAGAATTGTATATGGGCTGTATAAAATTGTATATGGGCTGAATAAGAATTGCATACGGATTGTATGAAAGAAGACCTACCCTATGAAAAAATTGTATAAAACCTGTATAAAATTGTATAAAATTTTTGTATACATTCTGTATAGAATGTTATACAAGTTGTATACAGTCTCAATACAGATTGTATAAAATCTCTATACAGATGTTATACAGTCTGTATACAAGTTATATACAAAAATGAGTGTACATATACAATTTGTATAAAAATATGCATTTTTACACAAATTACATACACGCTGTATTAGAATTGTACATGGGCTGTATAAGAATTAAACATGGGCAGCATAAGAATTGTACATGGGCTGTATACGGGCTGAATAAGAATTGTATACAAACTGTATGAAAGAAGACCTAGGAATACCTCATCCAAAATAGGTGGAGTAATACTACCCATTTTCTTCCTCATTTCATCTCAGGTCATAAAGAAACACTCATAAAAATTATTCCAACAGACCATTTCCCTTACCACACTTCCTCTAGGAACCCACATGCATACAAAGGCATAAATAAAAATGGAGTGAATGCTGTCCAAAATATAACATTATAATCCTTTAAACATTGTTAAACTGAAAACTAACCAACCATTCAATACCAGATTTTTAAATGATAAATAGGGGATTCTCAAGTTAAACAGTGGAAATTAAGAATAGCATGTAATTAATTCAAAGTAAAACATCACTTACTCATAAAAAATTAAACGTCTACAAGGTACTTCCCACACAGCACACGGACACCTTTAAGACACGTTTAGGTTAGGACTGAATTTCGTTCGATACTAGTATCTAAATAATAGGTCCAGACAAGAATTTAAATAAATTAGGCTTCAATTCCGTACACAATATTTATTGGGCTTCTTTGGTGAAATAATACAACACAAGAAACTACATAAGTATTATGTACTTAATTTTCTTCTCCCCCTGCAACCGTGTTGTTGCTGTCACTTGGCGTGCCTTAGTGAGTTTCTGATAGCCACCTCCACATCTTTTTCAGGGACTGACATGCTCTCCTGCACTGCTACTGTAGTAATGAAGTATATAAAAAGTTCATTGTAGCAAGAAATTGTCTCTTGTAGGTAACAAGCAGATTACATAAGACAGGAAACTACAGTCTTATTTGTCTCGAGTTTAACATTCTTAAGGTTTCAAAATTAGGAAACCTGTCCATTTTAGGCCGTAAACATTTTAGAAACTTTTCTTTGGATTTTTCTTCTTCTTAAAAAAGAAAAGATTTTAAGTAAAAATATTAATATATTACATATTTATAAATGAAAGTTATAAAATATACTAGTAATACATATATTATAATTAAGAACATTTTTCATAGAGCAATTGTTGCACGACATATCCGAACGACAGAATACAACGAACACAACTAAAATGCAAGAATTTCCAAATGAATCGCTGCTACAATATTTTAAATCACCACTTTCAGTCCTGTACATCAACATCATGAAGCCACTTTTAACTAGAAATTACATCCAAAGAATTTCAGGGAGAAAGGGTACATACCTTAATGTTTTCCGTAGGGGTGAAATTGTCTCTACTTATCGCCAAAATACACCTCTTCTTCAATCCATGAAGATCTATAGGAAAGGTAAAAACTTGAACTTTGGGTCTAGTCCTGCAGGAGTTTCCTTCGCATACCGGCACCACACACGAGAAAGGCATATTTAACAAAAATGCCTCACAAACAAGTTTCTGAAGCCCACCGAATGAAATTAAAGAATAACGGAAACTTCACTATTCACAAAAACTCTAATTTTCACCAACTTAACCACAGAAATCCAAGGAATATGGTGAAACATAACATAAACCACGTAATCTCTAACGGCGATCCTGGGCGATCCTTCCGCGGGCTCTCTTTCTCGGTGGCTATGGCCCCATCCGCAAAAGAAAATAGTCCCACACCGGATATGAATTTTTTTATCCAGAGTATCCAGAAACGAAATGACTACTGTGTCATATATTAAATCACGAGTTTTTAGGAAATTTGGGCGTATGTGATACAATTTTATCGCTGCATATGAATTTGTCAGTGTACTGTTTAAAACCTTCGTACCGCTTCGTACGAACGGGACATGGGGACACTATGGAGATATGGACGCCCGCTAGTGACATTGAATCTTCCAAGTGGCATTGAATGGCTAACATTGATGGATCTCCAAGAATCTTGTTTAAAACGCGATTCATGATCTTTAGAAGCAATTGAACTCTTGAATGTGGAACATTATTTTGGTCCCCTACTAAGTTGATTTTTGGACTTCAGTTTTTGAGGCCTACTTTGAATTACTGTTATACAAATTGTATACATTGTGTACAAATTGTATACATTGTATACAAATTGTATACATTGTATACAAATTGTATATGCTGTATACAGCATGTGAATTAATACAGTTTATACAATTTATACCTGTATAAACTGTATAGAAATTTTATACGGTTTTATACAATTTTTTCATAGGGGTTAATAATGGCCGAAATATTAAAATCGAAACAGTAACTAATTTATTATAACAAAAAGAAGATTAATGCGACATGATCACTAAATATGTTAGTGCTATCGTAAAAATTTAAGCCTCTCCTAGATATGTAAAAAGTAAAAATAGAGACATTCTGCTTGCAACGATGAGGCCTAGCGATTTTTTTTGGCATTAAAAATTCCATTTTTTCCCGAAGAAACATTTCCATCGGTGTAAATATATTTATCCAATTAACAAATTGATAATTAATGAAGAAGAAAGCTTATGGAGCTATCTTTATCAGCTTCAACCTACGTAAAGAACTATTTAATGCCAATCAATTAAATATGGTGGAGACGTCAGAGTCGTGTTTTTTTTCCGGAAAATTGCCAGTTAATTTTTTTTTCATTTATTAATTCTTCTATATCGAACAAATATTTCAACAACTTAATATAAAGTCTCCTGAACGACGTTGAATCCCTAAAAAAAAGGGTTACGAGCGAGTTGATTTCTGTGTTCCTAATGGCGAAATCGCCCCAGCCGGCCTTATGGGGTTTACCATTGGAAGCCAGGCGTCATAATTACCCACTCTTTTAACGGGTAAATATTTTCAATTATCTACTCCAGTCAACTACGGGTTCAAAAAATAATCTCAAACGCCGCGACGACTTAACAACATCTACTCTCGTTTACTCAACTGAACATCGTAATGATTTCCTACGCTCCCGGGCGTAATCCTGTACACGCTCCCAATGCTCCCGAGTGCTCCCGCTTCAGACGCTACCGATTCGTGGTCCACTTTCGCTCCTATCGCTCCCAGTGCTACCCTACTGGATCACGGCTGGAGCGATTGTAGCATTTGTTAGTCGTTTGTTTTACTAGTATCGTCTGCTCGGATATTAGATCGTCTGAATTAGGGATTGTTATAGCCCCTTGTACTTTACTTAGCGTGTTAGAGAGGTCAGTAATATAAATGACAAAAAGAATATGGCCATGGGGTACACCACAAGAAATCTATTTAATATTAGATCTTCATTGGATACCATGATCGGGCACCACAGCAGACCGATGCTTGTCCTGAAGATTTTACCCACTGGTTTGCAAATCCTCTAACAACAAGGTGATAAACTTAAACTATAAAGAGCAGATCATATGATACATATTAAAGAAGATAAGACTGATTAAATACCTTATTAGAGAAATTTCAATTAAACGAAAAATAAGCCTAATTAACTTAACTCACCTAAAAGCCTGCGTTTAAACGATACAGGTACAAGTTAATGCCTATTTGCGTGAATTATTTTTGTGGACCGAAACGGAACATGTACGAATGTTTGAACCTAGCTAAAATAGGTTAAATTTGTCGATCATGCATTTGCACAAGTTGAGTGGTTACACGTGAAACCACTTAACGTGCAACAACGCAACCGTACGGTACCTACATTTCGTGTTCTTTCTCGCGTTCATACATTTAGACTTGTACGGATTTATGTAGGTGTAAAAGGGCCTTAAGTGGAGTGTCCTTTATACGATTTATCAACTGCACTCATGACATTGTATGACAGTCTCAAAAGCAGTCCTACACTTGAACCAATCTCGTCAACAACGAGCCTTAAGCATAAATGCAATGCGTGTCAACCTGACCTTAAGAAAATTACATAAGTAAAATACAACCGAACATTAATAATTGATTAAACTTCGGTTGAAGATTAGAGGAAGATATCATCATTTAACAGAGAATACAATCTTCATGGGGAAAGCTTGAAGAAAACCTAGGTTGGCCGCCAAAAAGCAACAAACGGAATGCTTTAACTAGAAGTTCACGTACCCTAACCTAAGAAGTCATATTCTATCTCAATTTCACGCAATATCAAGTTCAAATAACTAATAATTGATCTAAATAACAAATAAATCAATATAACTTACAAAATTAACATAATTCTTATATGTAACGGACGGAATTAATGCTTCGACCGGAAAGTTCACTCACTACATGTCTTATTAATTTCGAATAGCCATTTTCTATCTCCCCTTCTCGCTAGCTCAAGCTTAAACCACTAATAATTAAATAATATTATATATAATTAATTATCACAACAACAAATTTTATAAGATATCTTGGTCTTGCCGCTCAATTTCTTCCCCGATCTGGCCCGTGGCGACTCTGAATTGTGAAACGCATTGAGTTACAGCCATTTGCCTCACCGTAATATCCCCCGAATAGTTCTTTAACCATTTGTTTTTAGCATTTACTATCCAGGCTCTCTTAGCGACTTCTTCCATCAACTCCAAATGGTCATATTATTGCCGGTCAGGTCCACAATTGTTATGAACACCATTTTCTTTTGCCTTCCTTCCCGTTCAAATTCGCGCTGAAAACCGGTTCGCTCCAGCCTACCTACCTATTTCTTGGGAGCGTTTGTAGCGAGAGAGAAGCGAATAAAGTGACGTCATGCGTGACGTACGAGAACGCTACGGGAGCTTTTGTAGCTTCTACTGGACCAGGCAAAGACTCGCTTCCAGCGCTTCGGAGCACTGGGAGCTTGTACTGGACTACGCCCCCCGTGTCACGATCATAGATCTATATGAAAGATCTATGGTCACGATGACCCGTTCGTGAGTCGTTCCCGAGCTACCATGAAGATTCATACGTAGATAGTGATCATTCAAACGTAATGGTGGCCAGAAATCGACAATGGAGCGAAAGTGGCACCGCTCGATTTGTTGCAAGACTTTTGCAAATGATAGTACTTACAATGTCAATGTTGAAGTATGCACAAAATGTTTACTAAGGATTTTGAAGTAAAATAATATAAAATTGTATCTTCAAACTGTTAGGTATGCATTTCAAAATTGCATTACATGCAGTTTGTCATGTGATACATACTTCAAAGGCTGTGGAAGCTTAAAATATAGGCTCTGAAAGGTTTATTTGAAAGGTATTGGATATGAAAAGTAAAACAATGGATTATGATATAAAATTTTAACGGAGAATTAATGTCCAGAAAAAAATCTTGTGTACAGTCTGGACTGTACTAGAGGGGAGAATATTTGGTAAGTTGGGGAAGGGATGGAGAGGGTAGTTATTCTAGATGGAATTAAAAGGGAAAAGTACTAACTAAAAATAAAGTACTGAAGTACTAAGTCTCCAACCTTATAGAAAATTGAAATGGGAGGTCCAATATGGCAAAGGAGACAGGTCAGGTTAATTCATTAAATGTTCTGTGTAAACCTACCTGAACCAGCAGGATACTTCAATAAATAGAGCAATGAGATGGTTGTATTGCTTTTATATCTTGAAATTTGCTAGATCGCTCATAGTATTTTTATTTTCGTATGGAATAAAAATTGAAATTCACTAAAACACAATAGATGCCACAAAGTGTGCTAAAGTGAAACTGAAAGTATGATACAGTGAAGTTGGAACAAGGATATACTTTAGCATCTCTACCTATTAGGTGAAATTATCATCCATAAAAATGAGCGCCATTTAAAATTTCTTATGTGCAGCTTGTTAAAAGAATCCATTCTTAAATCAATCCATCATAAATGATGGTCTACTTTACCATTGCATGAGTTCACAAAATATTATTACTGTTTTGAATTATAGTCTAGTTTTCATGCATGGTTACACTTTTTGTGAATAAGAATTACTTCTTTGTGTAATTATTGACCACGCTGTCTCTGAAAAGTTCTCCCAGAAATTTGTGCCCTACTTCATGTGAGAATAAGAGGTTTGAGTAGTTGTGCGTGTAATTGTGGTAATATAACTTGACAATCTTAGCGGTGTCTCATTAGCTGTGCGAAGGACCACAAGTTTTAACCCAGATTACCTTAGTGGCTGGAGACAGTAGGAAGTGGAGATGGCGTTGGTGCAAGGGACCTGCCGACGGGCAAAATAGCAGATGATGACCTTAGTAAGGTTGCTTCAGCCTCGTAAAGGATACCGTATGGGTGGTCTGTGGTGATCCTTGGTGGAGAAGTAACATTCCTATAAACCACCACAGAAGTGTGAATCTGGTAATAACCTGACATCCTTAGGGCTGGTTTTATAATGTCTGGTTAAAATTTTGTGGAGTATGAAAACTGGAGAACTGTATGAAAACTCCCCCCTCCTAGACATTCCACTATTACACCCCAAAAAATCCTTGTGACGCCAACCCACGCTCTTCTTTGTAACTACCTCTGGTTTTTCCCCTATCCCTTCCCTCCTTCACCATTCCCGTCACTTACCTCTCCCCTCTCCCCTTCCCCTCCAATCACCCGACCACAGAGTATATATACCGGCAAATTCTGATGTGTATCACTAGTCTTGAAAATGGTACAGTGTAACCGAAACTAGTCGGCAATAAAGTGTGTGTTTTTTGTAGAAAAGCTAAGAAATTTCCTTCCAAACATTAAATATGGAATTCTACAAAGTAAAGGCCTCAACAATTCAGTGCATCAAGTCTGCTAGCACCGCAGTACAGGCCAAGTGGTACAAGAAATTGACTATTAAATTCCGAGTTATCATGATTAACATATATTTCAACAGTAGATGTCTAGCCCGTAACCTCATTCCCAAATATGTGAATCTCCGGAGCAACTCAACTTCACCAGCCGCTTTCTACGCCTTGGAAGCAGCCAAGAAGACCTGGATCAAGAAGGAACTGCAATATTGGTACGCGAAACGAAACAATGTAGCCGTATATAGATATCTTCTGTACACAGAACTGACGAAGTCCTTTCATTGGGCTGAGTGGACGGTGTTTGACGACCGAGAGAGGGGTTTGGCAAGTGAAATTGCCTATAAGAAGTTGCAGACGGTAAAGAAGAAACTACGAAACTTGGAGAGACAACTGGAGAAACAACAACAACGACGACAACAACCTGGAGAAACAGCAACACCGTCAAGGAAAGAAACTGCAGAATCAACAAGGATTGCAACTGTAAGTCCCATGCCCCAAACGTTCCACCAAAGAGTAATTAACTTATCACAGCACCATTTCCAACCTGCAGAGATTAAACTACTTGAAAAAGGCCTTAAATACTGTCCGAACCTTAAAAACAAAACCGAAGATTTTGAAGACCTAGTAGTGGATTGTGAAGTCGCTTTAAAACGAGAAGATCACATGATCAAGAGTGTTTTTGCCAATAGCATAAATTCATTGTTTAAAAAAGAGTGGCGGCATGATAACGAGAAACCATCTGCCCGGGACCGAGAAAGAGCCATAATAAATTCAATCAAGAAATCATTTAAAGCAGCGAACGTGGTAGCCATTAAAGCAGACAAAGGGAACGCAACAGTGATCATGGACCAACAGATTTACATTGACAAATGTTTAGAATTTATTGCAAAAAATCATGTGCAACTGTTAGAAAAAGATCCCACCAAGAAATGCCAAGCAGAGTGTAAAAGTGCTATTTCCAAAATAAAAATGGTCCTCACCCGAATTGAAAAGTGGAATGTAACAGAGATGAATCCCACTGCCCCCAGATTTTATGGCATGCCCAAAGTGCACAAACCTTCCATTCCCATCCGCCCGGTGGTCTCAGGCATAGGCTCCCCAGTGCATTCCCTATCCAAAGTTGTGAAGTGCAAATTCATGGAACATTCCAATTTCCTTGCAAAACACAGTATTAAGAATTCCATAGAATTGACAACATTCTTATCAAAAGTAACACCGCCTAAAAATTCTATGCTAGTTTCCTTTGACGTGGTGAACTTATTCACGAGTGTTCCAAGAGATGAAGCAGTGCTCCTGGCCAAGGAAGTGCTACACGAAGCTAAAACGCCACAACTCATTTGCGACGAACTAATATCTTTATTGAAAGTGTGTACAAATCAAAATTATTTCATGTTTAACGGAAACTTCTACCTACAAAGAGACGGTTTAGCTATGGGCTCCCTATTGTCACCTTTGCTATCCGAAATATTTTTGAACAATTTAGAAAAGAAACTTTTCAATAGTGACCACCCCCTCCTAAAGAATGTTCATTATTGGTTCCGCTATGTAGATGACATACTTTGTTTATGGACGGGAACGAAGAGGCAACTAAGAAATTTTTTACACCTTATCAATGCTTTAAATTCAAATATCAAGTTCACTATGGAGTTACAAGAGGGCAGCACTCTAAATTATTTAGATCTAAATATTTCCATTAAAGACGGCGAGCATAAGTTCTCCATTTACCGAAAGTCAACTTATACAGACCAAGTCATCCACGCAACTTCCAAGCATGCCATAACCCAAAAATTGTCAGCCTTTCATTGCATGCTGCATAGAGCTTTGTCGATCCCTTTAGAGCCCTCAGATCTCCTTTCAGAAATTACCACCATCAAAAAAATCGCGATAGCCAATGGTTACACCGAAAAATTGATCAACGATTTGTTTGAAAGCAAAAAGAGAAAATTCTTACTCAGAGGTATTTACTCAACCACCCCCACGGATCAACAGTCATGGCGACGTATAAAATATTTAGGCCAACCTTCTATTAAATTGGAAAAATTACTCAAAGTAATCAACATAAAACCGGCCTTTTACAATAATTCTAACCTGAAGAGCATGCTACCTTCAGTCAAGGACCCCACTGACTCAGCCCTCAAGAGCGGGGTCTACCAATTAAGGTGTGGTGATTGTGACTCCAAATACATAGAACAAACAGGAAGAAGTTTGACCGTACGAGTGGAGGAACACCGGCGCGATTACTACAACAACACTGGGATGTCCCAATTCGCTACCCATCTTCGGGAGGAAGGCCACCAAGCGGATTTTACCCCGGAATTGCTGCACCGAGTCAAAAAAGGAACACAGCTGGACATCAGAGAACAGTTGGAAATTTTAAAAATTGTAAAGAGGAAAGAACCCATTGCTAATGACCACCTTTTCCCTTTCCACTCCCCCCTCCTAGACATTCCACTATTACACCCCAAAAAATCCTTGTGACGCCAACCCACGCTCTTCTTTGTAACTACCTCTGGTTTTTCCCCTATCCCTTCCCTCCTTCACCATTCCCGTCACTTACCTCTCCCCTCTCCCCTTCCCCTCCAATCACCCGACCACAGAGTATATATACCGGCAAATTCTGATGTGTATCACTAGTCTTGAAAATGGTACAGTGTAACCGAAACTAGTCGGCAATAAAGTGTGTGTTTTTTGTAGAAAAGCTAAGAAATTTCCTTCCAAACATTAAATATGGAATTCTACAAAGTAAAGGCCTCAACAATTCAGTGCATGAAAACTGGAGTTAACTAATCCTTGAATTTGAGATCATGGGTTTAACAAAATGTTATTCTGAACTTCTATAACTTACTGCAACTAACTAATGCTGTCGAGCCAAGGTTTTGGCTGTAACATCTTCTGGTTACCGCTAACCAGACATTATAAAACCAGCCCTTAGTGGGGTCCATCAGCTTTGCAAAGGTTACCTTGGTGAGGTCCCAAACAGCATTGCAAAGGTTTCCATTAGGTCGGTGGGTATGTGGCTGTGGTATTCCCTGGCAAGGAAGTAATGTTCCCAATAACTATCACTGGAGGATATTTTTGTTTTGGTTTGCTGAGGGGTGCCAAATTTTACGGACATTGGAGGCCCTTTTTTAACCATGTATCTATTGAGGCCGTGGAGTGCATTTCCCTTTACTTAAGAGAACAGAGGCTTTATTATTATATTTCAATTTTGTATTCAATCTTGAGAATTAATTTTATTCATCTTTCATCAGTGCCGGCTTAATCCTTACCCGGGCAAACTGCTGTTGTGTTGCCCCCCTCACGAGGGTTTTGGTATGGAATACTCCCCGATTAAACAGGGGTCCGTCCCCCTCTGGCTACGTCACCCTAGGCAGTCACTGGGGTTGCCTGGCCCATAAGCCGGCCCTGCCTTTCCTGTTCCATTTTGTGTTATTGAGAAAAGTTAAAAGTTGGTGCCTAAAATTTAAAATGCGTTGCCAGCAATTATATTTATATGTTTGAAATCATTCCAGTGAATCAGTAATTCATTATTCTATAAATACTACTGTCCATTTTTTGCCTTTAGAAAATTAAATGTATACACTCTCTTATTATGGTTCTATTATTGGTACATATTTAGTAAAATATTGTGTACTATTTTTTTGCCTATGCCTTTCAATGCATGTAATGTGGACAGCAATATTGCCATGTAGGTTTCATGCTAGTTTACTCCATAGTTGTTTTCCATTCTTTTGTTCTTTAAAAGATTGAATTCACTCGCATATTTAAGTTCCGTGTTTGGTATTTTGTAAAATATTTTGTACATACTGCTATGTTATTGTGTGTCCTTTTACATGTTGTACATATGTATTTCTGATAGCATGGCAATGTGGATTTCCTGCTAGATTACTCTTATTTATTTCCTTTAAATGAATATATTTGGAATCTCTTTTCAAAATTGAGCTGGTTCATGCTTACGAGAAGGCAACTCCGGATTCAAGTGAAGGCCACTCTGCACGAATTTTCTGTGTGCGCTGTGATCCAGTAGAAAGGAGCGTTATATATACAGGAGGCTGGGATGATATAGTTAAGGTATTCATAGCTGTGTCAACTTCAGACATGTCATAGAGGATAGCAAGTAGAAAATTTATCAATTAGGGAATTTATGAGTGCTATTGTTCTCCAGATCATGATGGGTCATTCAAAAAATGACCATTGTGTTTAAAAATGATTTTATTCCTAATAGTTATGCACACTTATGTTCACTTCTTAATGTAAATATTGGTAAGATAATCATCCATAACTTGATCACACTTTAAAACTCCTTATGTACAGCTTGTTAATTGAATCCAATGCAAATCCAATCCATCCAATAAATTTAGTCTATCATATATGTAGGTCTATTATACAATTGAATGTATCATTTCTATGATCATACTCCATACACCTGTCCTGAGATAATTCCTTGTCAAGCATTCACTTGATTGTCACCCGTTTTCCCAGCCTTCAAATATTAATCTATATATAATATAAAATATTTATGTAGTAATATAAATCTGATGAGAGACTAAAGTCTCTTCTTAGATTCAATCATTGGAAATGGGACATTGCTATAGCTTGAGCTTGAGCTAGCAATGTCCCATTTCCGATAAAAACTAATCATCTTTCATTTGTCTATAGATTTTCCATGAAATTCCCAATCTATATGGATATTACTTGTATGTTTTAATATTTTCAATATCTATTCTTATTGTGTTTGCATTATGCTTCACCTTCTTTTTATGATTTGTTACTTTGTCTCCGTAAAATGGCAGGAATGCTGTATCAAAGAGATGCATAAAGAAATAAATCTCATTTTTTCATTTATTGTTCTATAAAGGCTTTATTTTCTGTTGTCTGCGAGTCTGTGGCTCAAATCCACTCCAGAACTTGGTACACATAGTTCTTCATTTCCTTTAAATGGTTCACCATAATCATCTTATATTTTTACAAAAATGTTTAAAATATCTTATATGCTCTTCTTTGACTGTGTGTCAAACCTGAAGCCTTGATCTTATGGTTCATATGATAGATACTGTGTTTAATTGAGACAACATAAACAAACCTGCCTGCCATTACAAAAAGTCCTTCAAGTACCTTGTATATTGGGTTAGCTAAGTGGCTTTTGGGTTGGGCTGACATATAATAATGTGGGTAAACTTTTCTCAGTATTCCCACTGCATTAAATTATCCATATTAGCCAATTTTTCTAGCTCCGACTCAAGGCTCATCCTCAGGGCTGATGGATACTTTACTTTTGGTATAATAATGCATATATAATAGCATGATTTGTTGGAGTGTTGCCAAGAAACATTTACTGTCACGTTTACCTGGAAAAATCATGTGGGTGCAATTCTATTTCAGGTATGGGACACTAGAAAACCTAAAGGAGTGACGCAGAATTTATATGGTCCTCATATTTGTGGAAGTGACGCTATTGATGTTCAGGTGAGAAATTAGAAGTTAATGCTACAGTACATAATATGTATGAGTGACCTCCTTTTATGAGAATATGTGGTACAATAGAAACTGTATCAGTGCCAAGACAAACGTGGCCGTTTCTTCAAATCTACAACAACCTCTGCTGCCACCACGGTTGTCTTATGACATGATACTAATTGTGGTAGTTATTGCGAAGGTGCCTGCAGTGGTGGTGCAAACAGGGTGCTTCCCCATCGACTGCATCAACATGGCAATAGGGTGGTTTCCTTCATCAAAGAAAACGAAAGGCATTGATTGCGATTCGTTACCCACCATTAGTGTATTCATAATATACAAATAATTTTGTTTTTGAAATACCGGTTTAGACGAATGGCAATGGTCCATTTTTATCCTCATTTGAAAAGGGCCAGATTGGCGCCCATGCGATGCCACTCCACGTGACGTCACAGGGACCTATAGTTTCTATAGGAGAAGATAGGAGCTATACATCGTCTGAGGTTACCAATGCATGCATGAGGCGCAGAGCTCAGGGAAACATGTCTTAACAATCACTTATTAAAACTGGCTAAGGTCGGAAAGTTTTCCTCGTTTGATAAGTTATTAATAATCCTTATTTAAGCCAAGCGCTACCAGTCAGCAGGGTACTAGGCTACCCACTAGCAGCCTGCGTCGTATCAGCGCTAAGCCTCACCTCAAGGTCACCTCGCAGGGCGGCAACGGGAACCAGAAATACGTCACGCGGAGAGACTTCCCAGCATTCATACTTAAGCGTCGCATTTTCGCGCGCTTGAAAATTTTCACTTTTCATTTAATCGCGAAAAATAGCGTCATTTAAAAATGTAAAAGCGTGAAATACGCACTTCAGGAGTAATAATCTTTCGATTTAGGCAATAAAAAAATAATAGGAAACCACCCTATTGGCAGGATACCCAAGTGCAATGGAACAAACTTAAGCTGTATTGCAAGCCCGCTCCTCACTCAATAATGAGTCATGTATAAAATGGATAATTTGAGGCATGACGTGAAATTGCTTCATATCAAATCAAAAAAACCTTGTAGATTTCACATAAATAATATTAATATTGACCAGTTTTCATCACTGTGTGACATCAGTATCATCCTGACTACGTCGCACAGCAATGAAACTGGTCAATATTTAAATCATTAATGTGAAATCAACAAAGTTTTTTATTCGACATAAGTATTGTCTATCATGCTTCACTCAAAAGCATGGGATGAGATTCTGTGCTCTCACTACGCATCATGTAGCCTCCTTACACTTCCAACTTCCTTGTACATAAATGTTTTGATACCAAGAGCATGCCATTTCTGAGGTGCACAATAAGAGGAACAATGTCAAGGGAGGTGAGATGTGGCAAAGGTGTGACCAGAGATTGAAAGGGGAGTTGGAAGGAGTGAAAGGTGGGGGAATGGAGGGTTGTTCCTCCACTGGAGTGTCGAGAATAACATGTGAAGGATTAGACGTGTATTAGGAAAGTTTTCATCAAATAAACAGACAGAAACAAGTTCAAATTTTCTTTTTTATGGTTTCCTGACCTAATCCCAACAGGTTATATTACCATGTTATTTCAAAACATTAGTAAACTTGGTTGAATGATGAACAAAATGTTATTCATCCCACTTATTGCATTGATAAATATTGGCAAGTTAATCAGAAGTTAGTTTAGACTAGTGGGGTAACTATAGGGGAGATGAGGGGAAAGATTCCCCCCCCCCCTCCAAAGCCTCAGAAAAATAAAAAAATTATTTAAAACTATTGTCTATTTTTTACATCTAATAACTGCATCTGCTTAAAGTTAAATTTTAAATGCCAAAATGATGTAAAATGTATTTCCAGGCATGTCATTTTTCAAAAATTTTCCCGGAACCGTTGCCTGGGGTGGGATCTCCTCCCTCCATCCCTCACCCCCAAAGAATATTCCTAGTTACGCCACTGGATTTGACTGATGGACAAAAAACATCAATTAAAGAATTGTAACTCAAACCCCCCTCAAAACTCACAAGATTCAGCTTGACTCGAACTTGACTCAAGGTTAAATTTGATGTACTTATAGCTCTTAGTATTTTCTAATTCATTTTTGATTGTGAGTTTTATCTTATTGTTCATGGATGATGGAGTATAACTAAATTTTTGTGTTAAATTTTGTAGGGTGATATGTTATTGACTGGCTCTTGGGCAGTGAGGGATTCAATTAAAGTGTGGGATACAAGAGTGCTAAAGGTATTGAATCACGTCAGCCCTACAAACAGAAAGGCAAAACTGGATGGAGAGTTCTTGTATGCTGCTCAATTTTTCAAGGGTGATCCGTCATTCGACCTCATTTTAGCTGGTGGGTCTGGAACTGGTGCTGTGGAAGTGATTTCAAGGAGCCTAAACAAGGCATGTATCATTTACTTGACATTGTGTAATACAGTAGATTCTGCTTAATGGGTCCACCGGTTACTTGGGGCAGCCGCTTAATTGGGGCAGATCTTGAAGAATAGAACCCAATAGAGGAATTCCTAGAGTACTCTCCGCTTATTTGGGACAGCAAGCCGCTTTATTGGGCCATGAGTCGGCAACATAGACTCTATACTAGCGATGAAATTAAATTTTTTTGTTTTCAGAATACTATTTTTTTATTTCCCCCTTTGATTTACTCTTATTTTTCACAAATGTTCCTATTTTTGCCCTATTTTGAAAGCTCTTATTGTTATACTATCTGCAAGAGGATAGGACTTTTCTTTAATAGGACTTAGTAAAATACATTCATTCAACGTCGCCCGATGCTGTGAAAAATATTTTTAACTAAATTATTATAATTCTTAAAAATGATAATATTTTAACTAAACTTGCTGATTTATTTAATCAAAGTAATGGTTTAATAAACTTAGGTTGCATTATAAACGTTCTTTAGTCTTCTTTCTACCATTTCAAAGTTTTTCGTGCCCATATATGAGAGTTCGCCTAATTGGGGCAGCCGCTTAATTGGGACAAAATACACATACAATAAAGTCCCGATATGTCCCAATTAACCAGAATCTACTGTATTTCAAGCCAGCCACATGAAGGTGAAATTCACATAAATTGCCGGGGGAACCGTGGACCTTTGGCTCTCTGGACCTCTACACTACTCAGGTTTCTGAATTTCCATGACAGCTACACTGAGACTATTTGAACCCTAGATGTTTGTCCTTTGCAGTCCATCAAGGATGGCAATTCAAGGGAGAAAGGACTTCCATGAAGACATAACCAGTTAAGAACCTGAAACCTGCTCTGAGGAGATTTTTTCCGTAGACAATTTATGTGCATTTTATCACTATTCATGATGTGCACTTGAAATATTACATAATACTGCTGTGTGCCGCTTTGGAGTAATGTAGCAAATGTGGGGGTCATCGTGAGAAATTTTTACTGCTTTTTATTACAAAATAAATATGTACATATTCTACATTATAGATTGCATACTCAAGGTTGATGCTGCACAGTTTATTTGCATGGATATTTGCATGCCAATTAAGTCCATGGACTGAACAAGGTTGCAACCTTGGTTTTGTAAATCGAAATTTTCCAGTGAACAAAAATATCCTCCCGACTGATGTTGTCATTTCATGCATCATTATCTAGGCTCACGCTCGTCTGATGCTAGTTTTTTGCCAGCGAAAGGGATTTATGAAATCATATCACAAAAATTACCTATCAGTGCTAACTATTTCATCAATTTCCTCTGCTACCAAACTGTCAGTATCTATACCTGCAGTAATCTTCAGAAGTCAGCAGAGATAGTTTGGAAATAAGTATTTAAGGTTCACATAAATTATGGCATGATTTCTGAAGAGAGTGATAAAATCCCATTTTTTTGCCATTTTTTTAAGTGCTGTGAAACAGAATTTTTTTCAGTACTTGCAGAGTACTTACCATTCAACATTGACTCGTAAAAAATTAAGGTCCACTTTTAATTCCTCATTCTCTGAAGTGAAGGCGAAAATAACGATCAATCAGAAATGTTATGTTTTTTATTTGCATATCAGAAAAGATAAGCGAGTTGTGTACTTAGTACTTCTGATAATTCTGGAAAATATTACAGCTCATAAATATTTGGAATGCCAGTGTTTGTGCAAAATATTACATACTTTTGCAAAATGGTACCTTTAAATTTAATGTGTATACATATGTGATGAGTGGTATTCCTAAAAAAAATTCTGTGTATTTTTATTCTCCTGAGGACATCGCCTAAAATCACAATTTTTTCTTTTACTCAGAAAACCTATTTTATGAAGTACAAGTTCATGGATATTATATAGAATCAGAGGATTATGTATGGCAAAGCTAAGACAATTTGTTACTGCCTAAAAATGCCTATTTTACCTGTTTATGCCATCTTCTGGTGGTATTGCCTATTTAAGGGCCTAAAAAAGAAAAATATTTCCAATATGTCACCAAAATTCTCATTAGTGTGGAGCATAGGCAGATCTAGGGAGGGGCACGTGCCACCCCCCAGACCCTTAAAAAATAGGCAAGATTTTTAATATGGTCCCTTTATCATTGCGCTCGTTCTGTATTACGAGGATACCTCATAATAGAAAACGATTTTTCGAACAAAAATTCAGATCTAGGGGGGGTGGCACGGGGGCACATCCCCCCCTCCAGACCCTTAAAAAATAGGCAAGATTTTTAATACGGTCTTTATCATTGCACTCGTTTTGTATTACGACGTATCCTCGTGCCTCCCCCAGAACAAAATCCTGGATACGGCCTTGCTTGTGCCCTCCCCAGAATGAAATCCTGGATCTGCCCCTGGTGCGAAGCTAGTCTGTCATTTCAGTTTCTTTTTTAATCTATCAACATTGAAATAATGCCATTAACCCTTTCCTGCTGGCGCCTAAAGTTGGAGAATGTTTTCCTATGCTACGAGCAGCATGAGAATATTTTAAACCTCTCTGTATGGAGCTTTTTTGGGGTGGAGTTGCACTGGTATATTTGTCCCTCAAGATTTGGGTCCCCAACTTATTGTGTTACCAGTGTTTTATTCAACATGGTAGTATTTGATTATCAATAATTTACCCTTCTAAAAGAATTACTTACATTTTATTGAGCATTGTGAATTTTAATTAGATTTCTAGCATTAATAACAACAAAGTTAGCAAATAAAAGGTAATAAGGCTATAAGTCCGAAGTCCATTATTTTTTATGCTAAACCTTCCTTTAAAAATTGCTTATGCACAGAACAAAACGAAGAATTAATTTCAAAGAATAAAAAAATTGAAGCATGCAAAAATATATCATTGATAAAACAATTGGCAATATAACCACTTACAATTGGCAACGAATTCCTGCAGTGAGGATGATCATAAATGAGTGGGAGGATCGGGCTTAATTGCCAAGGAGTGGCCCTAAGGACTTGCTAAGCTGGGTCTCAGGCCGGACCGAATGCATCAGACAATTGCTACCTCAGCGGTCACTTCCCTTCCCTCTCATCAGCCAGAGCTGACGTTCAGTCATTGGCATTGAAAAATCCGCGACAGCAATACCTGATGTCAGGTGTTCTGCAATAGAAAATGCTCATCAGCTCCACCCAACGTCTGGCACAAAAGGATTAAACATGCATAAAGAAATTTCACCCAGAGAATTATTATATAACTATCTGGCTATCCAAGATTGCTTGGGGAAGATAGTACTCAGAGGAGAGGAATACTTGGATCATGGTTACATTGCAGGATTTATAGGCTTAATGAATATCATGCAATGGAATAAATGATTTGTGCATAATGCACTCGTTAGCTAACACCCCACTCCACATCATTGATTGCTGTGTGTCCATGCATGTGTAGACCAAAAACGTCTGGTGAACCCAGCAATAAGGTTTACACCTAGAAGATTAATAGGTAAGTGTAGTATCCCTTGAGTTATGTTTTCCCTTCGCTGGAACAAAGAGGTGTGCCCACCCTGCAGGTTCTCCAATCATAGAAATTGTAACGCATGACGGAACAAATGGTAGTGAGAAAACGACGCAAAGGGTCAAATGCAACCGAAAGTAGCACTGTGGGGTTTGATAGCATTAGATGCACCTATGTACCAACTTTGGTTGCAATCTGTGCAGCCGTATGGAATTGCATCACTGACCAAAAAAAAACAGACTTCCTCTTTTATGTATACCTATATCGAAGACCAGAAAAACAACTATGGTCATTTTACATGATGTGTACATGAGATGGTTACAATTGCCAAAAATTTGTTGGTGATAGCACCACTCAGTATTGCCGAGTGCAAAGAGTTTTTGCCCAAAGTTGCTCTGCCTTCACAGCCAGTATTGATATTATGGGGAGCATGGCTATATACTACCTTACACCCTGCAGATAAAATTATTTAAATATGTGACAGGACTAAAAAATTGTTGCCTGTTTTTCTTTCTGACCTGTGCCAAAGAGCTCTCAAATGTAAATTTATTTTACTTCTAAATGAACAGTTTTATGAAGTCGAGGTGACAAGTGCATGACAGTAAAATAAATATTTTGCTTATTCCAAAAATTTATTTTCACTCAAAAATAGTCAGTAGGATAGCCTGTGAAGGTTGAAACCAGTCGAGTTAAATAAATTTGTGGAATTGACTACGTATTTTTTTTACCACATCTAAATTCCACCAAGTAAACTTGCCAACCATCGATTTTACTTATGCATCATTCCCATGTAACCGCAACCTCCAACAATATCCTCCTCCAACAAGCCAACGATTACAACTGAGAGACGAAAAAACGTCACAGTCCTCTAATCTACCACTTGATGTATCGTGAGTCATATCACTACAATTTGCACTTGAATGTCGCAGTAGCAAATATTGTGCCATTCAAACTCTGTTGGGTTGCATAACCTCCCCCCTGGTGACAGTGAACAGTCTTTACCCACTAATCTTGGGATTATGGGTTCGAGTCCCTCCTGGGTTGGTATTTCAGGACCCAAGGTGTAAATGTATGCCAAGTTCTGTTGGTAGGTCCATGGAAAACCTGATAACCTCTTGCAATTCCAGGCTGATGGAATATTTCGAAAAGCATAAATTATTACAAGTGCCTATTTTTAAATGTCCATTTTGAAATTTTTAGTGCCTAAATTTCCTCAGCTTAATATCTATACTTATCTGTTTAAAATTTTTTCCATGCTTGAATCTGGTTCTGCACTTTGCAATGCATACATATTTTCTCTTTAACCTGATGATGAGTGATAGTACATTTATGACATTGGGTGAAATCTCTCTTTAATTTAATTTGCTCATCTTATTTCATTGCAATATATGTATTATCATATCACTGGAAACATTTTATGATTTCAGTTGCTGTCATGTTGTAAATTTTTAAGTGCATATTATCTGATATTTTTATTGTATTTTTCACTTCATAAATTCATCTTTTCCATGCATTTCAATTAACAGATAGTGGCACAGCTGAGAGCTGAGAAACCAACGTTTACCATTGACAGTTATGGCCCCGTCTTTGCATTCGGAGGGACGAGCAATAAATTTACCATAGCAGAATATACTTAAGTGAAGAGATCATTGTTTTATCATTGAGGTTAAAGTAAAATATCTACAGGAATAATAGCTGAGGTACAATAAATTTGATTGACATGGAAATATGCCATTGTGTATTTAAATAAATAAATAAATCAGAGGTAGAAGATGAAACTTTAAATCTTTCATGTTTCTTATCTGAATTCAGTTATCTGTATGCACATAAATTCTTAATTAATATTTTGGAGGACATTATTTTTCATTTAAAAATTAGGCTAGAACTTATAAAAGACTTATTAAGTGCTAATAAGTATGAACTTTTTGAATGAGATCATGAAACTATAGTTATCAGGCTGAAGAACTTTTGTTAAATGAATGGATATTTAAAAACTCAATCACCTGTAAGTGTATCAGATGATCAATTCAACTTCATTTTCTCTTCTAACCATTTTATTATTACAAAAATTGCTACCCACATCGGAGAGGGATATCTTTAGCTCCCAATATCAACATTGACCAAGAATACATGTATTGAAAAGGAAAAACAGCTCTTCATATCCATAATGACTTCGTATTTGTTGAATTGAATGATACTGCTGCACCATAGCGAATAACATATTTTCTTATGAGAGATTTAATTATTGACTGACCCCTGAGATGTGTCCTGTTTATAGTACTCCACGTCCTGTTTCTGCATTACGAGATTGCTGCCAGGCAACACAATGTGGGTATTACAAAGCAATGGCATTACGCTAATTACAATATGCTGTGAGAGGTAATCATATGGGGGAACTTGGAAGTAATTTGGTGCTCTAGCTAGAGCTTCAAAGAATTATATGATTGTCCCACCGGCTGTTGGATGATTGAAATCCAAGCTATGTATCTAGGGTAAGAACGCCGACTTTTAAAATTATTGGGGTGGGGGGGGGTCCATACCGGCCGTGGGGCTGTGTCCCAGGAACCTTTCTAAATTTTAGATGAAAAATAGTGAATTTTAAAGTTCTTTACGGAAGAGTCATATGATTGACTTATGAATCCCAAAAACTCGATTAGCTGTTTACCAACATTATTTGTAATCAATGAATAGCAACCATGCCACCTGAGGGACTTTTATTGGCAGGTGTAGTAGGACAGCAACTGGTCACAGTGATCGACACCACCCATAAACTTATTGCACTCCACCACTGCTTCGAGTTTACCTCTGCCTGACGAGTTTTAGTGGGTATGAGGTTAAACCCAAAGGATATAAGAGACTTATCCCTCCAGCGGAAGACACAAATCCCCTCCTCACTGTATATAATGAGCAATAATCTGGTCTTTTGCAAGCTTGTGCCCAAAAACCTCTTCTGGGTTGTCTTTTCTTGTCACAGGGAGGGTCCCTGTCCAGTATTAATTGAATTTAATCAGATCTCTAGCTAGGGGAAAATTATTGTAGTCATTGTTCAAAATTGCATTTAGCCCCTTTTCTTGAAGTCTTTTAAAAGTTTGTGGACCATTTTGTCCCCATATCCACGTCCACCAACATCCCTTTCCCAGAATATGAATAAACGATCATCCGATGCACTAACCCCGCTGGCTCACAGGACATGTACATTTTTATGCCATGTTTGTGTCTTTTCCCCTACATATACTGCCGGAAATTCAATCACCCTCGCCAAAGCAACATTGATTTGGCAATGCATAGTTCTCTTCAGGGGGAAACACAGGAAGCCTTTGTTTTCTGGAAGCATGTTGTACAAAATTTTTATTCAGATTTTATACAATGTTTTCACAGGGTTAAGTAGAATGTAAGTATTATGAATATTTGAATTTTTAATTTCAGAAGAAAATGACTTTTTGGGGTCAAAAATTTTACAGCAAATCAGGAAAAATAAATTCAATACCTCAAAAAATCACTGTGACAAAACTACTTAGACAAAAATAAAATGTGTGACTATTTTTTTCTAACAATGGAAAAACGTACTAAAAAAGTATACTCACCTTTTCCCAGTGATATAAATAGGTGAAAAGGCCGATGAGAAAAAAGTTGTCTTCGGGACTTCTGGTGCCAACAACAAAACCACGATGAAAATATCCAGAAGTATCTCGCCAGAAAAATTTAGGCATGCACAAACACTTTATACTTTATAAATAAAATCCAATTTTTCTGGGTCCAAAGAGCAGAAAAAAAAACTATATAACAACGACCCAAGGTGATTATATCATTTGGAAAATGTTGAAAAAAAACTGATCGTTTTCCGAAACCGGCAGAAAAATTATTATGACGAAAACATAAACAGAGCGCAATATATGATGGCTAGAAATCCAAATGGAGAGCAGAGAAAAGGGAGGCGCGTAGTTCTGATACGCCCATTCATCTGAGACCCAAGGCCGTGACAGCCCTCGGCTGCCATCTGCGCCATGGCGTGACCAGGGGCGGATACAGAAAAAACTCAAGGGGGGGGCGCAACATATCTTGAGTTGTCTTTTCTTTTATCGTAATAAAAGATGATCAAGTCACAGGCAAAGTATATGAAAATTTTATTTAAAGTGATTATAAACATGTAAAAGACAATGCCATCTAATGATATAAAAAGTTACAATTGTGGTTTTGCAATGTTCGGCAATACAGGCGGACCCGCAAGGGGGGGGCGCGCGCCCCCTGCGCCCCCCATCTGTATCCGCCACTGGGCGTGACTGCAGTGACAGAGCAGATGACAGCCCAGGGCTGTCATATGCACTGAATGGGTTAAAAGGCCCAAAAGGTGACTAAGAGACAATTTTTAAAATCCAGAAATTGTAATTTTTTTAAAGGTCGCTGGACATTAAATTTTTTCTCACTTGACTAATAAAACAATGGAAATCATCCATTTTTGCTTCAATTGAAATCCACTACCCCGACTGCACTTAAGAGAGCTTCTCCTATAATTATCAATCATCCAATGAAAAGAATGATCCAGATATTTTTGACATTGAGAGCTGGAAGCCAAGTTCCTCCAGGACAAGGGAGAGAAGAGCTATGTTGACAGCTGTATAAGATGTTTGATTCAAACTGGTGCAAAGGATTCTGAAGTTCAGAACCATTATGTATATATTTTTGGGGTATTAGGAGTTAGCTAGCACTGAGCAACTTTGGTGGCTGTATGAGAATTAGGCTCAAATAATTGGTTTATTTAAGTGATGCTGCTATCATATTTATTTTCAGTTTTCAAATAACTTGTATGATTATTCCCTACTATCGTAAATCCCCACAGGGAATTGGCAATGGGGATTTTCCCCGCGGGTGAATTTCTTGAAGAGTTATTTTAAAGAATCTACTAGAGCGTAAAATTCATCTGCTAAAAAATTCATTTCATACGATGTTATCCATGAATGGTATCCACGTAATCAATCATTTCTAATTCCAGAATATTTATCAGTGATTGATAATGGGCCTAATAAATTCTGAAGATTGCACTCATATGACTATGAAAATTTTAATACGAATAATATTATCAAATTGCATTTCAAACATGAAATATCAATTTCTGTGTTCTGAGAATGGGCACCAAAGATTATATGGGCACGTACGCTTAAAAGCTGGAATTTAAAAATACCGCTTTTCATTCGCGAATATTCTTGTATTTTGTGGCCGATCTCAATAGTATTTGTGCATCCTCAAGAGAGAAAGAACCAAACCATTCAATCCTATGTTTGGGAAATAGTTTTGAGAAATTGAAAGACCCAAAACTACAGGCTGTTATTCATATTTACCACATTTTTGCTCCCTTTGTCATATCGATACTATTCGATATAATACAGTCGATGTCAATTTGACTTCGATCGTAAACCACGTTGTTCGCATCCGTTTGTTTATAAACCAGTGTGATAGAAGGTTTGTCTTTCTTGTTGTTAATTACAACAATAATATGGGAAAAGAGAGAAAATCATTACAAGGTAATGAAGCAGACGCAGATGAGAAACCAGGAGAAGCAGAGTTGAGCTACGAAGAAAAAATTCAACTTGTCAGTCCAATTTCGAAACCAATGGCTTCGAGGAAGCTGACGAAGAAATTGTACAAACTTATCCGCAAAGGTGCGTCTGGGAGCTTGTTACTTCTAATTCTATGTGTGTTTAGCAGCTCCTTGTTGTACATTATTTTCTAAACTTGTCTGCCGCTCTTGGCTAGCGTGCCATGCATTTACTCGTCTTCTGGTAATTGATGCCGGGTTAGTGTATTGGCTCATTTTTTATGGATATAACCTAGTTATAGTTAAGTAATTTTCGTTCGATTTCGTTAATTGATTACGAATTAACTCTAATAAATAAGTTTGGGTCATTTATTGTCAATCAAGCCCTGCAAAACAGGAACGCAGTGACGGTCAGTTTGTCTTGATTGAAATCTTGAGGGAATCGTGTTGTCTTATTCATCTAGCGATTACTGTTATCCGTGGGCTGGTTACGGAGATGTTTCAGTTAATGTTTGCTTCGGAATGGAGTTCTTTTTCGTTAATTCATATCGCAGGCACCCAATGGTTATGCAGTTTTGGAAACAATTTTTGAGCGTTTTTAGTGTATTTTTATTTGAGTAAGAGCTCATAACACAAAAATGCATGTCTTATCATAACTGTACCAGTATTTTTCTTCAATTCCAGCGTCCAAGCAGAAGACATTTCTGCGGAATGGTCTCAAAGATGTGCAAACAAAAATACGCAAAGGAGAGACAGGGTATGTTTTTGTACGCTTATTAATCCCTTTCGCTGATTTATTTGTATTTTTTCTGTTCATTGTTGTTATTCTTAACCTGTAGGCTTGTTATTGTGGCCGGTGATGTTACTCCAATTGATGTAGTCTGTCATTTGCCTGGTGTCTGTGAAGACCTGTCCATTCCTTACGTGTACACTCCATCTAGGCAAGATATTGGGGCAGCAATGGGTGTTAAAAGAGGAGCTGTTACAGTTATGATTCGTGACCATGCTGATTACAAAGAACTATATGATGAGTGCTCTGCTGAAGTTTCAAATTTGAATTCTGCGGCATGGACACCTAGTTAAAAATTTTCTACTTTAAGTTGCAGTTTTTTTTCACTCTTTTGTAGCTGTGTACTGATTTAAGGAAAGTCATTTGTATCCCTATGTTAATGATATGATGTGCACTGTTATGAGGAGTATTGTAAGATTGTTTTTGTGTGAGAGTATGCATCTAATTAAAATTTTCATAATATAGAAAGGACTTCATACATTTTCATTTTGTAATATGCTTTACTTTTAATGAGGTCTTAAGTTATGGGTTATGAGATTGGTGTGATGGATGAAGTTTAAAAAAATATTTATATACCTGTAGTTATAATGTGTAATAGAGGAATCCTTATCCCTGCTCTTTGAAGATTGCCAAATAGAGTTTGCTAATACTGATCTGAAAGTATGCTTTTCTTTTCATTTGTTGATTGAGCCCAATGATCACTCAATCCATCCCTCAATTTTTCAATTTTTACTATGTTCTACATTCATGCATTTATTCACATTTTCTATTTTCATTTAAAATTATCATCTCATATTTTTTTTAACATTCCCCACCGATTGCTCATGGGGTGAATTTCCTCTGTTATCAGGATTATTCTCCGCTCATTATAAAATACCCTGTTTTCTCTCAGGATCACAAGCATTGCATTTCAATCCACAGTATCAAAGTTCCAAGTTCACAAATGTAATGAATGTTGGTCTGTTCTTCCCCGTTCTCTTCTCCACTTGCAGCCTAAGAACCAATATGGCCATTTTTTTCCTAAATCCAAATTGGTCCTCATCCAGGAGCTTCTCAGCTTTCTTTACTATTCTCCTGTGGATGAATTTTTTTAAATATCTTACACGCATGTGCCATTAGGCTAATGCGATACCTCTGCTGCACAAGCACTCAACAATCACCCATCAAATTCAATCTGCTCATCTAGGAGCCCAACAAATCACATCGCTCAGCTGGCAATAGCCGGAACACGAACACTTGCCTCCTAGATGAGCGGATTTTATTCGGTGGGCACTTGTGGAGTGGAGGTATTGTATGGTCCTAACATCTTCATGTTCTTTACTCATTTCTTTTTTGGAATAGGGACCTTTTCACTAGTCTCTCCATCGCAGCTATCAAATCACAAGTTGACTCTCCCTTCCTGAATTTTTACTGATCGTCACCTGAGTAGTCATTGCTCCTGTCTCATGTTGAGTATTAATGATACTAGGGACCATTTTATTTGCATATAAAAATAAGGTAATTTTCATAATATCCTTAAAATTTACAGCTTTTTTTTGGAATTGTAATAGAAACCATCTTCCATTTTTCATGTAAGCAAATTTCCATTGATCACCAAATGTAAAAATGTTCAATTAAATTGATCCTTGAATGTGCAGAGTTCATACCAGTCAGGGAAATTAAAATTAGGACTGGACATAAAACAAATGTCTGGGAAATTAGGATTTGATCTGGAAAGAATTCTAAGAGTCGAAACTAAAAGATCAAAATCATGATCGAAAGCAAAACGCATTGTAGTGAATGAGCAGTAAGGTTCTAAGTCCTTGTGCTCTTGGTAGGGTGATTTGAAAAACCATTTTTATTTTAAAATCGGTAATGGACAAAGTTTGTGGTTGGTGGTCATTTCTGCCAATATTTTGCTCTTTAAATGTGTGAGTCACATTTATATTTATTAGAATGAGTTGGTTGTCTTCTTGACGTCTCATTACATCATTGTTGATCTTGGAGAATAGGACTCAAATGTATCCAATTAATTGAAAATACATGGAACATTTTGGAAATTTTATTTTCCATTTTCATACTATGAGTTGTTTGCAGTTAATGGCATACAGTATATACTCCACATTCTGATAAATATAATTTTGTTGAGCCATGGAATACAGAACTCGCTGTTGAAAGCTTTCAGGCCTATACTTTTTGATGAGAATGGCTGGAGTTTCACACTATTGCTGAATCATGCTTGTAAAAGATGTATTAATATGGACACAATATTGGTAACTAGGGGTCTAGAAGGTTTCCCTAATATACTAATACTACTACTACTAATATGTGTTGTCAATTATGCTCATATGTACACTTTATTTGACTTTCCCTATTGCTGCATTTTATTTAAAGTATTAGCACATGAAGATCAAAGTCAGGGCTGGTGACTTACTAAAAATATTGGGGGGGGGGGGGGGCTTACTGGGGTCTTGCCCTGGGAAATTTTTTAATAGTGAGTTTTTAAGTTTTTAAAAAGTATTTTAGAAGAGTCACATCGTCAACATTAGATCCCTGTAAACTCGACTCGATAACTCGACACTCCAGGGAAAATTGACAAGCCTGGCACGTATTTTCCTCCCCCATAACAAATTTTTGCGGGGGCTCGGGCCCCCTCAGGCCCCATGGAGTCGGTGCCACTGATCAGAGTCAAACATTGTTATAACTGCTGATGAGGTACGTTATGGAAGGATAGCTTTTCTCAAGGTTCCACGTATAATCGGGTAAATGAAAGTTAGCATACTATTTATTCATTATGCAAGTCTTCGATAAAAGTGGAGTTAAATGTTCTTAAATAATATTTGGTAAAGACCATGGTGAATACGGACTGCACCAAGCATTTGGAGGGACCCTTAGCATTCTCCTGCAGTATGGTAACTTGCTAAGATCACTCAGCCTCCGTTTTCCCCAAAACATTTTATTATCATTTTGATTATCATTGTGATAATATCGATTAATGGAAGTTTGAAAACAGTTTTGAATGCAGCCACTAAATTGGAGGAAGAGTGTCAATAATATCACGTTATATTAAATGATATGCTAGCATAACTGTTAACACTACAAGAACTAATTTTTACTGTGTGTCATGCATTTTTAAAATGTATTTCAGGATTAGATGGTGCTAGCCATCTTTCAATTTCATCATTATTTCTAAATTCTCAAATTAATTGCTTACAAAGCTATTTTATTACATATCCATAAGTGTTTTTTTTAATCATTGAGGTTAAACTGGTAATTATTTTTACGTTTACTGAAATAAAATATATCAATGTAATAAGTTATGGAAAATTAAATAATGTATGTACTACATAAGAGCCGATATATCAGCCCGCCGTACTAAAAGGGATAACTACTCCAATATTTCTAAACAGGGCCAGTGGCATAACTATGGGGGGATGAGGGGGGATAGATCCACTTATATAATAACTGCATCTGATTAAAGTTATGAATGATGTAAAATTTATTTTCAGGCATATCATTTTTTTTTTTTTTTTATATTTCAAATGTTGCGGAATTCCTGTTGCCTAGAAGGGGTCATCCCCGCATGCCCCACCGAAGTTTATTCCTAGTTACGTTACTGAACATGGAATTGCATGCAGTAGCACAATAAGGGTTTTTCATGAAAAATGTAAATAATATTTTACTTCCCACACACAAATATGAGCTAGTAGGTGCTCAAGATATTGGTTTCAAATGGTTAATTAGCATAAATAGATTGCATTAAGTTTATGATTAATCATTAAAAATATAGATATCCAACAGTTTCAGAAAAATTTAGTAGCAAATGGGTAAATAATCGCTATCTCGCAATGCAGAGTAAAAAGAGAGCTTGTAAAAGAAACTATAGGAAAAGGACCAATAGGGCTCCACCAAGTCTTATCTTCTCGCTTGGTGCACAAGGTTGCAAAGTTTATTCAGGGTTCCCATTCTGACTAAATTATAAAATTCACAGTTTTTTACAGTCTAAATGTCGTCAAATTCATGGTCGATAAGCCATTTTAGGCAGAAATATTGATGATGCAACAATCACCAGCCGCACATTAACTAAAAATTTATCAACAGCAACAGACACCGTGAAAGCGAACGCAGCAATGAAAGTGCTCTCTCTCATAACGTCACCTAATGATATCAAAATTCAGGTCTGGCTAAAGGTTGTGAGTGGGAAAAAGGAGGAAGCAGGGTGGTATGGAGTTGAAGAAGTGTCTGATTTTTCGCCAGAGTTAATGAACACTTAGTTTACCAGTCTTCCAATCACAGGCTCAAGATCAATGTGTCGTCATGGCACACGGACCAATAATTGCGCTTCGAATGTAGGTGTGGAGGTAATTACGTGGACAGTGTCTGAACATGACTGACCTTGAAACATGATCAACATATCAATTTTTCTTTTGATCTGTCAATCATAGTTTTACAATCAAGTTTGAGGGATTTTTCAGGTTTTATGACGAAATTCATGGCTTTTTCCAGGTTTTTTCACAGTATTAAGGTTTTCACGGTTGAGTGGGAACCCTGTCATTGTTGTACTACAAGTCAAAAAAGTTTCCCAACCAATGAAGAGGTACTACTTATGCTCTTGGTCAAAATTTTACCTTCTCTATTGTTGCATGTTATTCAAACACTATGCGCACGAATATCATGATTCAAGCACTGTAATGAAACATGCTTGCTGAGGTCTGGTGCAGAAAGACAGCTCATCTCTTCGAACTTTAGAGTGGTTAATTACCTTGAAATTTCTCTTTTACAATGCAAATAAACCAAAGATAGCAAACTCAATGTGGCTTTGTTTTTTTCCTAGTTGCTACATTTAATGAAAATATCCTCTGCAAAGTATGAACTTAATGGGAAGGTTATTTGTATCAATTGTTTCATAGTCAGTAACTGTTTTCACAGATCAAATCCATTGGTAATACTCAACAGTTAGCTATCCAAAGATTTGTTTGATGCAGCTCTCTACCTAATCCTCATATCAGTCACTCTTTTAACCCTTTTGTGTAGCTCTGCATATTAAACACATTCATGTGTCCCATTTGTGGCCTTCCTCTACCATTCTACACTTCCTCCTGTCCTTCGACAATTGTTTCATCAGACCAATGTGTCACTACGATGAGTAAGCCTCTAAATCGATCATGCCCTGGAAAAAGGTTGATTCTCTTAGGTATTTAAATATTTTTGATTCCATGGAAGATGTCTTTTGGTGTCGAAAGAAAAACTGTAGAAAGCAGGATCTATATAAATGTTCTTCATAATATACCTACTGTGCAATAGTTGAAAATTAACATCTCCTTGAAAAGACCCAACCCTGGTTTCCAGAAGTTGTATGTTTAAGGACATCTAGGTACAAAACTTTTTCGGCTTGCACATTTGGGTGAACTGATATTATAGTCTAATCTACCTGATTTAAGTCAACAATCCACATGTACAACAAATTTTGCGAATCTCAAAGTTCCCTAGGTCTAGAAAAGTTTCTCAGGTTTTCCACCGGTTGATGTTTCCAAGTCTCCCAACGTTTCGAGCAGCGACTTGCTGATCATTCTCTGGGGATCTTCTGAATGAAAGTCAGAAAAATCTTCAGAAGATCCCCTGAGGATGATCAGCTAGTCACTGCTTGAAACGTCGGGAGACATGGAAAACATCAACCAGTGGAAAACCCGAGAAACTTTTCTGCACCTGATACGCCGGGAAAACCTAAGATCATACTTCCCTAGGTCTCTTAATAAGCATATATATATCTATATATCTTGAACATAGGATTAATATGATGCCAATTGGCATCTTGCAGCTGTCAGAGTGAGACTAGAAATGTGGTAAACTATTAACTTTATCTTACCCCATAGGGTGATTAGATGTAATATGGTATGGGGTGATTTATGAAATAAATACGTCCATAAATTTTGAATGAATCCTGAGACACGGTCATCCGACATTCCCTCGGTAGATATGCCATTCCTTCCTAGGGAAAACTATGGCGCCGTGATCTCTGCAATACTGCAACTCACAATAAGCGCCACGTGGGTGGCCTACATTCCTGGATACGTTGTTAAGTCGAAAAACCATTTTTATTTCGAAATCGGCAGCCAACGGGCAAATTTTGTTGCTGGTGATCATTTCTGCCAATATTTTGCACTTTAAGTACGTACTCCTATTTGTAATAGAATTAATTTTCTTCTTGAACTCTTATTATACATTTATAGTTCTTCGAGTAAACCTATTCTCTATTTAATTATTATCTTATATCTTTTAATCAGTATTATCTTCGTCTATTAGAACATCATTGTAATAGTACGGCTCATATTTTACTAAGTTCCTCATCAAGCATAGAGATTTTAGATGTTAAGGCACCAATAAACTAGAATATCCACTTAGGTTTATTTTTCTGTTTCAATGCATGCAAGTAAAATTTTTGTCTTTTTAAATGGGTTATGAAGGCAGGACGTGTTTTTTTTTGTTTAAAAGAAAACAAGAGTCTATGCAGAAAAATTTTAAGCCTGTACTATGGAGATGTGTGTACAAAATAAGTCACTTCTGATATTATTGTGCTATTAATTGAAATCAGCCTGATTGAAGTCTTTCAACTAACGATTCAAACGATGGCCCCGCACTCATACCTACAGAGCAAGGCTGTAGCGAATGGAGAAGGGGTTTTAACTCCCTTTTAAACACAAGGAAAATATGGACCTCAATTCACCTACTCCAATAGAACCCCATCCCCCTTTTACATACCCTACCGAAATGAACATCCACCTTAATATTGTGTTTCGAAGGATGTTTTTAAACAAGATTTATTATGTCGCTGGTGAATTACTCAAAGGCCCGGAAATACTTTTACTAGAGCGGGGCAGAGGGGGCACGCGCCCCAGGCGGCAGATTTTAAGGGGCGGAAAATTTTGGAAAGTTTATTTTTTAAAGTTATGCATTATTGAACAATAATTTGTAATTTATAAATTATTGTTCAATATTGATAAGACTTAATAGTAAATATGTATACGGTGTATCATTTCAACTACCGTATCACAAAAAAATAGCTTACGGATGTATTATATTTTAGTGGTGGGGGAGGGGAAGGAAGGTAGCGAGGGGGGAAGGGCGGCAAATAGATCTTTGTGGCCCCTGACAAAAAATTCCTAGTTCGGACCCCCGTTTACTCCCGTTGTTTGCCAATGTAATTTAATCTAATATCGAGATATAGTATCTATAAACCCTATAATGTTCGTCAAGAAACGTGGTAAAAATGTTTGGAATTATATTTCAAACTCTCCCACGATGTACTAAATTAGCATTCAAGGCTCGGGTGGTGGCGGCTTTGACCATTTGACGGGACGGGCCAAAAGTGGACACGTGGAATGACGAGTTAATGTCTTAATTTATGAACGCGTAAATGAACACGAAAATGCTGAAGTGAGTACCCGAGTGAGCATCATAGTTTTGTGATACGGTTTTATCTAATGGCAAATAGTTTATACATTCAAGTAGAATCGATATTTTTGAGTGATAGTTTTAAAGCCGTTGGGGTTGTCTTTTACCATACTCGGTATCAATTTCTCAACAATGCGGTAAAAGAGGGCCAAAAATTTGGATAATTTGAGTCGGTGTAAAGATGCTGTATGCGATCAAGACAGTACAAAAAGTCGATAAATGATATTTTTTCCATGTAAAAGTAATTTCAATGATGAATCACCCCCCTCCCCCCCCAATTGTGACCAACTCAAGGAAAGTAACCAGACAAGAGAGATGAAGGAAGAAAGGGAGTTTGGGTACGTTATTACCTTGGCTGCGGAGGTAGCGAAGGTCTTCAAGAAGGTGCCGCGGATACGTCTCTCGGGGGCAGCTCTTTTAGCGACGAACACTCGACGAGAGCGTCGCCAAAACAAAAATCCCCCGTGCTCGACCTCGACGGCGATTCTCAACTTTCACCGAGGATATTTTCTTATATAACCTGGTTATGGGCCAGCTGCCGGTGAGTTCCTAGACCACTTCTTCGGCGTGGTTGATTTCGAGTTTAAACTCACTAATGAGATAAATGGCACAATCAGTTTAAAGGGACCAGTGTAACCTTTCCAGTGTTAGGGAAAAATCAGGAATGTTCCCTGTTCGAGTGACAATGCCGCTTTTTATATATTGGCCCTCAGGTATAATTAGGCCCCTATTGACCCACCGGTGTCTTGCCTGGTACCGTAACGAAGGATTACACCACCCATCAAGCTGCTCTACTGACATCCTCAGAGTGACGGACTTCTATATCTATCCAGTTTACTTTTTTCTCATGCGTCTTGCAGCTGTGTACTTGCACGTCTATGTTAGATAGTCCAGCTCCTCGAGGAATCATTCTTGCTTTGGTGTAAATCTGTGCTTAGATGCTTGTGGCAGAAAACATTACGAATAAATTCTATCCCTTTATCGCAAAAAATTACGCATGAATTATTCCTCTGTCAAACACAGAACGATTCGGCAACATGCTTGTCAACGCGAGAGGACATGTTAGCGATTTTCGGCGTTTCGATTGAAAAAAAGAAGGTATGGCTTTCGATTGAAAAAAAGAAGGTATGTCTTTCGATTGAAATCCACATGCAGGGGAAGAATAAGAGCGTTTTCGGTGAAATATTCTCGGGTTTTCCACCGGGGGAGTTGATTATAGGCCGACGCACATTTCGATGACAGAGTCAGCCATCGAAACTTCGGCTAACAACCAACTCACTTGGTGGGAAACCCGAGACTTTACCAGTATCACTCGCTGGGAAAGAACCATATCGTAATAAGACCGTTGGCTTTTTGAGGCGGGGGGGGGGGGGGGGGGGAGGGCGGAGGGCAGAGACCTGCAAACTAGTCCGAAGTAGCAAGGATACCCAACCCGACAGAGCAAAAGTCCAACAGTGAAAACCGACGCGTCGCGACGGGTGGAAGAACCCGACTCATCGGCTCGACACCCCGCAAGGCCCCATTTTACCCAACGTAGCTCAAACGCACACGGCCCCATTATTAGCATTCATCCGTCAGATACGCGTGTGTAGACGTTGATGTGAAGTGTGACTCCATCCGCTGCCGGGTCAAAGTTGACCTGGACTTCCGAGTGTGCAAATTGAATTCTCTTAAGCTCTATTTGAAAAATAATGGTACTGTGGGGGAAAAGGTATCCCAGCGAAGGTTGTGCCGCCACTATTGCTCCGCGGAAAAATGGGTTTCCTTTCCAGTGGGTCATTACTCTTTGGTCCATGAGGGGAATTCAAACAAGGCTAATCATCTGCTTTCTTCGTATTCCTTCCTTCGTATGTGTCATAAAAGATAGTTGAACAAATTCCCCAAGGCCGTACTCTTTGGTGGGCAAAGTGGGGGGGGGGGGGGGTGGAAATTTAAAAGGCTGTCAGGGGGGGTAAAACACGGAAATCAAGTTATAACGGTATGAAACCAAACAATCGCGCAGCTCACACACATCACCTTGCAGATTTGCTCTAAGGAACAAATATCCGGTCTCATTCACGCACACATTCCGGTTTGCGAAACTTCCGCTCACGCCAGTGACCCACTCACACAGAAGAAATAGACAAAATGGTAAAACAAAGAAAAAGCACGCTCACACTCACATACCTTGGGGATTTGCTCTGCCCTGATCTCCTGACATCTGGTGTTTCTCCTGCCAAGCAGGCCTCCTCAAAGGAGAATGTTCAAAAGCTTATTAACTTAAAAGGGCACTTACTACCCATCTACCCTTCCCTAACTCCCGTGTGTGTACTCGAAACCAAATTGGTTCGAGGTGTTGCGCTTTCAGGAACATCCTCATCACATTAATACTTATTCATGTCTCTGAGAGCTTTCTAGAAATTATGGTGTCGCATATTGTATATAGCCTTGCTTACAGCTAATGAATGATGAATGCCTTGAAAAAAAATTAATACTAAAATAACTAAGTCCTAATTTTTATTCGGCATACTGTGCCTATGGATCCCGTTTGTTGGTCTTTTTTTAAGAGTAGAGCAACATCGATTTAATTTATTTCTCTTAGGGGCGTATTTGAGAGGGTGGCAAGGGGTCACCCCCATGAAATTAGGAAAATAAAGAAAAAATAATTAGGTTGAAGTTAGTGAGAGGCAAATCCAATTCACCACTGCCTTCTCCTAATATACCTAAGGTGTCCATACAGGTGCGATCGCATCTCGTCACTGAGGTTATTCTCTCCATTGGGACCAAACTGATGTTTAGACGTACTGTACGCTGGTGTAAGTTAGGCTGAATTTTTGGGGCTATCGAATTCAGCGATAGGTTAGGCAAGGCTAGAGTTGAGTAAAATGATGAAATAAAAATTTTCTTATCAATGTGAAACCCTTTGAATGATTTTCATATGTTTAACTTTAAAAAAATATTTTCAACCCTTATTAAAATTTTAAAAATTTAAGACCAAAGTTAAACAAAGTTGGTTATTAGGGGTAGTCGTCTGGGATGATTATATTCTTAATGAGAGGGAGACATGGGTGTTGATATCAGCAGAAAAGTCGAGACTGGAAGCATTCAAAATGTACTACTAAAGAATGATAAAGATAAAATGGATCAAGCAAGTAAGATGATGAGGAAGTCCCAAAGATGGAAAGTCCCAAGAGAAGTCTTCTAAAAATTTTGAAAAGAAAGAGAGACAACATAATTGCCAACATAAGGCATGATTGGCTGATAAAGATTATTCCCAAGCAGTAATCAATATTCCAACAACATCCTGACAATTTTGTCAGTGTTAACATATGGCATCCATGCAATACCCTTAATCCAATTAGTATTGTATAGATATCTGTCATATATCCAAAGGACCAGCCATACAACATTGCAAGGATGTCTAACAGTGGACATGGAGGCCCATATTACAACACCTCTTAGATATCTTCACAAAATCTAATGGGGAAGATAGTGTGCTTATCATAGTTTTTAGTAATCCCAACACTTACAGACAAAACATTTGTGCTCTTCATTTCTATTCAGAATATATGCTACCTATCAAGGACGGATCCAGGAATTTTTTCTGGGGGATAGGAAGCACAAGGGTCTGACAGGCAAATGGTCATCTCATATTTGAGATTAAAAAAAATACAGTAATTACTCTATGAAATATTCTCTTTATTTTAATATGAAGTAATATTAAATTACCTAAATGATTGAGTCTCTGTAATACACAAAACAAAATGAATGAAATGATAACCGTATTAAATATCTTGTCTATTTTTTAAGCATCTTGTATGGGCAACTGCCCCCCTGGTCCCCCCCTAAATCCTCCTTTGCTACCTATGGACACTGTTTAGAAGAAAAACTTTTTACTATCACGGATATTACATCTTGGATATCTATGGAATGTTATTTTTACAACTCATCGTGGATGTTACAAATAGGATATCCAGCAGTGGCGATGGGCACCCTGTAGACCCCGCTGCATGGTGGGGCCCCAACCCAAGGGGCCCTCATGACGAGCAGGGAAAAAAAAAATAAACAGAGTAAGTAATGCAGTAAACTACACTCTCTTAATCATAAAACCGTATGTAGGTTTTTATATAGAATAGGAAGCCTTTAATTCACTTCCATGTATGCAAGCATAGCTTGTACATGGGCCCCACAAAAATTTTTGTGTAGGGGGGTGAATCCTTAGTGCCACCACTGAGAATATCTATGTAATACATATCATCAAAATATTCATCATGTCATAACAATGTGTTTTGGATAGCCTGATATATATCGTGTGCTGCTTTGGTTGTCAAAGGAGAAAAGAGAGTGGTGGGTAGAGTTGTGTCAAACCAATCTTTGATTTGTTGACTTATGGTGATGATTGCATTGTTTCCCTATAAAAGTTGCTTTGCCATGTTTTAAATTAGGCCTATTATATTTGGATAATACTTAAGTTCTAAGGGCTGAATTACTAACCACACAATAAGGACTGGAGGCATATGTTGATAGCAGCAAAGAAGTGTAAGGTCAAAGCATTCAAAATGTGGTGCTGCAGAAAAATGATGAAGGTCGAATGCAGTAACAGAGTGAGTAATGAGAAGGTCTTATGAAAAATTGGAGATAAGTCATATGAAAACCCTGAGAAGTCCTCCAGATTACCCTGAAACTCAGGGTTCTATACTCTGGCATTATGAAATTCTTCCATTTCACAGTAAGTAACTATACAGTACATGTGTTTCATAGAGTGAATTCTGCTGTGAAATAGCATGATGTAAATTGAATAATCCACTTTATTGCATCAATCCCATGACATTCAGTGATAAGCAATATGGTATAGTGATATGATATACATCGGAATCAAATTATTTTAAACCTTTATTAAGGGTACCTAAACATCAGAAATAGTGAGTTGTCATGCTTTAAATTAGTTCCATTTAAAATTGTAGGAACGGAGGTAAGATTGAGGATCCATCACAAATTGAAACATTTGTGTCATGAGAGAATACTTCATATTTCAGGATTTTCTTCCTTAAATTACTGAATATGCAATCTGAGAGGTCCTCTACAAATACCTCACTCAGGCCATACAATACTTTCAATCCAAGGAACAAAGTGAGAAATCTTCATATAAACAGCTGGCGATCCAGCAAATCCACAAATTTTCCCAAATGAAGTGACTCCAATGATGTGAGTTACACAGGAATCAGTCCGAAGCTGTAAGGGACCACCAGAATCTCCCTGTGAATTGAATATTTCATAAATTATTTTGTTAACATGCACTTTATTCATTGGACAAGTAAAAAATTTCACGAGAGAACAGATATTTCTATAGTGTGCAATGAAATTCTTCATTTTTGTCTTTGGATATTATATCACATCAGTTAATATGACAAAGACAACAGTTTTGCTGGGACTACTGCCGAGGTCTTCAGGTTGAAGTTGCCAGTTTACAATTTTTACCCTCATTATATAGGGACCCATTACCATCAGTTCTTGAAGCTGATCTCCCATTGGTCCACTTGAGTAATCCCTGCCAATGGAGGTCTAGATGGTATCCATCATCTCGTTTTAAATTATCCATCCAAGCAATATTTTTCACCATTTCATACTTTCTGTGGATCGAGCAATGTATGGGATGGTGGCCCAGACTTTCTTGTCTCCATTTCTAAGAGAGATACTGGTGTTATATCTAGCCTCTTTCAGCTTTGTGGCTCTTCTCAGGGCTGAATCCTGGTAGCCATTCTACCTTACTGCTGCCATAATATGTATGCGTCTTTTCTTCTGTCAGTGACTCCGCATCTGAAATGCTGTGGTCATGATGATATAATGTTTTCATCAATGACACCTTCTATGTAGGATGGTAGTGCATTAACAAGAAGTCGATTGGCAGGGGCACAGCTAGGATTAAGGGGGGGTTTAGGTGCAACTAACGACGGGGTGTGTGGGGTATGGTATACCAACCAGGATAAGCGGTAGGTACAAGATTACTATATTGAGGAATTTTATAGATAAACTCTTCAAAATGGTGAGGTTAACGGCTTTCTGAGGGATATTTTATTGATCCTTACAATATTCTATTAGTAAAATCAATCAAATTAATTAATATGGGTTGAACTCAAAAATTTCTCTGAGCTCTGGGTTGGGGGGGGTTTCCCCAAAACCCCTCCCTCGCTGCGCCACTGTCGATTGGTGTGCATTGTCTGCTGATCTACAGAGTGCCCCAGTCTACCATCGCTCCTTTTCTTCCCAAGGACTTCCGGGAAAAGTAGTTGGTTGTCTTTCACTATCTCCATAGTAAGCTGTATGGCCTTGTTCTGAGAGTTAATGTGGATTAAGAATTCTGTAGTTTTTCTTTGCTGTGAAAGAGAGCTGATGCTACCCAAGACTAATCCATTGAAATTGTGCAAATCAGCACTGCAGTCACCAAAAATGAAGAATTTCATGAGTTTTGGAATAGTAACCATAGCACTCCCTTAAGCATTTTTTTCTGAGATGAGCAAGAAGAAAAAACTGAAGTAGCGGAATCAAATGAATAGAAATTATGACCTTAGCATTATCAATTGAAATTGGCTTATCAAAGAGAATATATACCTTTGATTAAACTATAACAGCTATACATACTTGACAAGTATCTTTTCCACCAGCTAAATCTCCAGCGCAGATCATACTCTCATCTACTCCTTTCTTTAGCTTGGCTAGCGTAATCTCAACTGCATAGCTTTCATTGCATACAGAGTTGTCCAAAATGTTTAGTTTAACCTTCTGAAGAGAAGAGCTTGGATTTTCTCCTGCAGGAGCACAAAAAATTTTATTTGAGTGTAAGTGAATTTAATAATTATTATATATAACTACAAAAGGATTAAGCAAAAGCAAAATTTCTGTGGTAGCTCTAATTGCTCCCCATATCATAATCACTCTGAGACCCATATGCTAAAACCATCAGGGGCGCAGCCAGGAATTAAGGCTGGAGTGGTTTAGGTGTAACTAATACCGGTATGTGTGGTGGTATGGAATACCCTCCAGGATAAGCGGTTGGTGCGAAATAATTAAATTGCGGAATTTTAAGATAAGCAGTTCAAAATGGTGAGTTTTACGGCTTTCTGAGGGATATTATATTAATCCTTACACTATTCTATTAGTAATATCAATCCAATTAAGTAAAATGGATTAAACTTAAATATTTCTCTGAGCTTTGGGGGGGGGGAGGGGGTTTAACCCTCAAAACCCCCCCCTCGCTGTGCCACTGAAAACCATTATCCTTTTTCAATAATAAGTAGTATCAAAATTAAAAAATATTAGAAATCTTGGCTTCTCAAGTACACAAAATATTTTTTGTAAAAACCCAAAGCAGCAGAATTTTAGTTTATACAGAATAATTCACGAGACTAGAAATTTACATACCCTTTGCTGCTTGTCATGCAAGATGATATTAATGATATTGCCTGTTGCCTTTGTAACATACTGGTCTCAACCTGATCAATTTACATGTATATGTAATTTTATTGGATACTTTTTCAGAGTTCATTAACAATTTATTTGTTATCAAGATAAACTTGATTGTTTCTGGCTTTACTTTGTGAAAATCCATTCTTAATAATAAAACGTTATTGTACTTTTCCACACGATTTAATTAATACGACCGGCGACATCATCAGGTACATAATCCGTTATAATAACAGTTGGCGACATCATCAGGTACATAATCCGTTATAATAACAGTTATATTGACAAAATAACTGTTATTATAACGGATTATGTACCTGATGATGTCCCCTCTGCGACGAAACCGGTCGTATTAATTAAATCGTGTGGAAAAGTACAATAACGTTTTATTGTTATCAAGATGTTGTTACAGTTTGTTTTTTCAAGGGATATATCGATGACTAAGTTCTATTAACACGTATCTCAAAATTAGCAACTTTTGAGGAGAGAAAAAAAAGGATTAATTTATTTTACTTGTACATAAATTAATTAATTAATGTACTAGTAAAATAAAATAAATATTAAAAATTGAAATCAAAAAGCAAAAGTTCATAAAACGGAAAAAGAAGAATTCATTTGCAAACAAAGCGTTGTTTTTTGCTTGTATTTCATTATTTTAATGTTATTACACTTTGTTTAAGATACCTGTCTCAAATCGGCCGAATTTGAGATACGTGTCGTTAGAACTTAGCCATCGATACGTAGTTGAATAAAAAAGATAGAGAGGTATTCAAGTAACCAACCTGGAATTGTTGAAGATTATCTTCATCCCCTACTGGGTGAGGAAAATGCATCAAGGAAAGAGGGATTGAAGCTTATCAATATAACACTACCAAGCTGTGAGCACTTACACCATATTTGGAAATGTTCCCCTGTTTTCAGTTAGTAATAATGAGGTGGATGTAATAGTTATACTTCATAGTAACTTTAAACTGAATTAAATGGAATTTACTCACCATGACCAAGTCTTCCCCACCCACTTGCTGTAGCTCTCTTCAGATTCGAATCCCAATCAACTTGTAAGCAAGCTGGACGAATTACTCTATTGTTAAGAGAGGTTTTGTCGAACTTCAAAGAAAGCCCCAGTTCCAAAAGAGCTATATCATTGTACTTCGACTTTCTCCTGTACCCAGGATGTCTTATTCTTTGAATGACATGGTATATAATACCATCCGTTGACACAGAATAACCTCTATGTTTATCCCCCACATATTTTGCTCCCAGAAGTACCCATTTTGCTCTACTCCTGCGAAGAATGAAAAATTTGCAGTCAGCATAAAAAGTAGAAAATGGAAGATTTTAAAAATATATCACTACATATATAGTGTGTAGAGTTTCTCAATACTTTTATTATCCTACTCATTAGCTCTTCACTCATTGCTGCAAAAGCTAATATAGTAAATGTTTACCATGCACCAAAAATTAATGCCTTTCATCTTCATGAAATAGGATGACATCTTATTCCTGTATTACCAGCTAATCTGCGAGTGTTGCTGAATATTATGGGTTAGCAATCTGCATTTTAATTCCTGGTTATTAGCTTATGAAAATTGTCGGTTTCGTTTTTACCTTTTCATACTCTGGTGCCCATGTGTGTAACTCAGTGGCACAGCGAGGGGGGGGTTTGGGAGATAAAGCACGAGAAATTTTTAAGTTTAATCACTTTTACTTAATTGGATTAGTATACTTATAGAATAGTGTTGGAATTAATCAAATATCCCTCCAAAAGTCGTAAAACTCGCCATTTTGAACAATTTATCTTAAAAATTATCTAGAGAAATTATCTAAATGCACCTCCCGGTTACCCTGGTAGGCATGCAATACCCCCTCACACCAAGTATTAGTTGTGCCTAAAGCCCCCCTAAGCATATAATTCTTAGCTGCGCCCCTGTGTCAACTAATCATCTATTATAAACCCCTGCTCCATACTTCATGGACAGCATTATGTTAAGGGACGAAGAAGTGCTTTTTCAAAGTATCTCCATCCATCTTAATCCTGTGATACTAAGTCCAACTAAATATTATACATACCGACATGTATGATGCTAGGAGAGCATCAGAAAAAATAACATCATTATTTAATGAAGCTTTCTTGGAATTTATTATTTTAAATTTATTATCAACCAAATAGTCAACCATTTGGATTTACGCCTGTGTCACAATCAGCATATCCACCAATGTTTTGACTCGCATATCGTGGATCATATGCCATGTTAATGATATAAGATATGTATGAAAAACGTTGCTGGAAATGCAGAGCCGAAAACGGAAAAGAGAATTCTTTGATACTGAAAAAGGGAACTATAATGAAGTACATCATAAAAAAATATCAGGAAAAGGCATGGTTTCTTGGATTTTAAAACATCAAAGGCTTCACAAATTCTTACATTTCAGGAAATTACTTGCTTTCTATGTCTTTAAAACTAAGTAATTTTTTGAATTGTTTCTAATTAATTTAGCCACAGAACCTATTACGTAACAGGAAACTGAATGTATGCTAGAGTGGCATCATAACTATGGGGGGGGGGGGGGGAATGAGAGGATGTATCCCCCCCCCCCAAAGCCTCAGAGAAATCAAAACATTATTTTAAAATCTTGTCTGGATTTGATATATAATAACTGCATATGGTTAATGTAAGACCCAAAGTACTGGCGATTCAGATGTAATCAGACTACGAACACCGATTAATGTAACGGGAGTTTATTGACTCCAAAAAAACAAAATATGTTTACAATGCACTGTAACACAGGCAATATATGATACACTGACACTCAGGCGGCACGCACGTATGTCCTTCTCGCCAGTCCTCTCGCCGTGGAACTAACGGTACTTTCTCGCGCCGCTCACGCCCCTTACATGGCGCTCCTCTTCCCTCTATCGGCGAGCCCTTGAATCGTCTGCTGGAGACTCGCACAGGGGCACCACAGTTAACGTTAAATTTTATGCCTGCCTAAAAAAAATAAAAAACTGCCAAAACGATGTAAAATTTATTTTCAGGCATGCTATTTTCAAAAATTTTCCTGGGGGTGGGGGGGTAGCCCCCACTAACCCTCCTCATCCTCCCCAAATCCCCCCCCCCCCCACTGGTATGCTGCATAATTTTTTGTTCCTTGCCATGAAATTTGTGTTATTTTGCCTGTAATGTTTAAATTATTACCCAATTCCATCGATTCACGGGAATGCAAATTTGAGGAAAATTTTTTTTTACATCCTCATCAGGTGGGATCCTAATCATTCTTGGATTTACAATTTAAAAAATTCATGCTGTGTGTTTCAGGAAGGTGCAGAAAATAAGCAATGTACTGCCCTTCCTTCCATCACTCCCTTCCAATCCCCCTACTCACCCATCTCTGTACAATGAAATTCATGGAAATTTAAAATTTTAGCAATTCATTGGCAAAAAATATAATCATTCTTGATAAAGAAATAATCAATATGGAGGGGTAGCCTTATCCCATACACAGCTCACTGTTTAAATAGCATGCACATGAGCAAAACAGTATTCAATAGGATGAGGAGAATTCCTGCGTATTCTGGCTAATTGTGAACTCCCCAGCACATACCACACAGTATGTATACCAGTGGCGCAGCAAGGAGGGGGTTTTGGGGGATAAACCCCCCCAGATCTCAGAGAAATTTTTAAGTTTAATCCATTTTACTTAATTTGATTGATATTACCAATAGAATAGTGTAAGGATTAATAAAATATCCCTCAGAAAGCCGTAAAACTCACCATTTTCAACCATTTATCTTAAATTTCCGCAATTTATTAATCTCGCACCTACCGATTATCCTGGTGGGTATACCATACCCCCACACACTCTGGTATTAGTTGCACCTAAACCCCCCCCCCAGCCTTAATTCCTAACTGGGCCCCTGTTGTATACAACCCTTTGTATGGAAGGGAATTCTAAACACTAAATACAAAAACAACAGATCAGTACAGAATGTATTCTCACCTAACCCCAAAAATATGTCCCAAAGTATGTACATATGAATGAAAATTTATTTTGATTTTATTTATTCAAAACACTTATTTATCAGTTACAGCATTATTATTTTTTATTGGCATACATTTTGTTGTTTAATGGTGGCTCAATTCTGGTTGTATGACCTTGGAGGCCTCCTAAAGCTCCTTCTCTATGTTATTTTTGTATTCAGATGTAAAAACAAAATGTAGCAGTAAATACATTATTAAATTATTATTATTATTATTCATTAAGAATCCTGTAACAAACATTTAACTGCATTCTTATTTTTACATTTTGTGCTGCAGCTCTTCAGCACACAAGCACCAGGAGGTTCATTCAAAACAAGGATGTTCATTATATATATATGGATCATTATAAATAGTTATTATTTTCATCAAACTCATAAAGCATGTTTTAAATTTAAAGCAATAATTAATTAAAATCTATTGATAAATATCATTATTCAGCTACCTCATATTCTGCAGTAAGCAATAACTCTTTAACCCTTTTGAGATGGTGGAATTCTCGTTGTAGCCAGTAGTGGATACAGAATAAACTCAAGGGGGTGGGGTGGGGGGGTGAAAAAGATATTTTGAGCTACCTATGCTTTTGTCATAATGTAAAATAATCAAGTTACGTGCAAAATTTTAGATAGTTTTATTTAAAATCAGTGAATCAGTGGTGCCAGCTCCATGGGGCCTGAGTGGGCCCGAGCCCCCTAAAAAAATCGTTATGGGTGTAAGGAAAAAATGTGTCAGGCTTGTTGATTTTCCCCGGAGTGTCCAGATAATGAGATTAGAGTTATCAAGGTTATAATGGTGATCAAATGGCTCTTCTCAAATGCTTAAAAAACTTAAAAATTCACTACTCATAAAATTTCCCGGGACAAGATCCCTGGTTTGGGCCCCCCAATATTTTTCGTAAGTCAGCATCCCTGTTTAAACTGATTATACACAGATACAAGACAATGCTATCTTATAATTTAAAAAAGTTACAATAGGGTAGTTTCCTTCATCAAAGAAAACGATAGGCATTGATTGCGATTCGTCACCCACCATTAGTGTATTCATAATACACTAATTATTTGGTTTTTGAAATACCGGTTTAGACGAATAGCAAGGGTCAAATTTTATCCTCATTTGAAAAAGGCCAGATTGGCGCCCATGCGATTCCACTCCACTTGACGTCACAGGGACCTAGTTTCTACACGAAAGGATAGGAGTTATACATCGTCTGAGGTTACCAATGCATGCATGAGGCACAGAGCTCAGGGAAACATGTCTTAATAATCACCTATTAAAACTGGCTAAGGTCGGAAAGTTTTCTTCGTTTGATAAGGTATGAATAAACCTTTTTTTAAGCCAAGCGCTATCAGCCAGCAAGGTACTCAGCTACCCGCTAGCATCCTGCGTCCTATCAGCGCTCAGAGCCTCGATCAAGGTCACCTCACAAGGCGGGAGGGGGAACCAGAAATGCGTCGCACGGACTTTTTCCCATCATTCCTACTTACACGTCGCATTTTCGTGCGCTTGAAAATTTTCACTTTTCATTTAATCGCGAAAAATAGATATCGTCATTTAACAATCTAAAAGCATGAAATACGTACTCCAGGAGTAATAATCTTTCGATTTAGGCAATAAAAAAATAATAGGAAACCACCCTATTGAGTTCTACATTGTTCGGCAATGCGGGCAGCCCCGCAAGGGGGGTCGTGCGCCCCCCTGCACACCCCATATGTATCTGCCACCGGCTGTAGCATGACTGCTGTACTGAGCCCCAAGAGACTCTTCTGTCCCCTCTGTGCAGAGCATTTTTGCAGGACATTCATTAAGAAGGCTCTCGCGGATAATCACACACTCTCAGCACCAACCTTATTCGACCCTTCCTAGCACGGACTCCGCACTATCTCGGACTGCGAGGGTAGTTGGGCTCCTTCGTTTCCGGTTTTATTATCCTACCAGTGGCATTGGTTCGCGGTCAATCATGCTTTGTTTATATGAATCAGCTATATGGATAACTGTTGCTTGCACGTAAATTATGCATACTTTGAATTGAATCCCTTGTTTTATTCTGAGAATTGTTAAATTTTGAACAAAGTTCTACCGTCAATATTAACAACAGATTCATTGCAGCAACAATTTCCATGTTGATGTTTGTACTGAAATCGAGATATGAGTTAATATTCATTGCAGAATTTCATTTGAAAATTGTAAACGCTGCTCAAAAGACAAAGAATTCAATTTTTAGTTTATATTTTTGAGAAAGGAACAAATTTTCGAAAACTGACTGAATGAACAATTGAATGACCGGTTGCGGTCATTCAATTGAATTGTGGTCCCTTACCACATAGAGGGGTAATATAAAATGAAGGGTCTGGGTACCTGCTCTCAGGTTTCGAGGGTATAGTGTAAGTCCCACTTTGTTGGGTCCCAAAATGCGAACCAACCACCGTCATAAAAGGGGGAGGGCAAGGAAATGTAAATTTTTGGCATTTGTTTGCCTGCATAGAAAAGTCTCTGATGAAAATTTGCAGCTTTTATCTCAAGGGTCAAGAAATATCGTGGTGCATTTTTTGTCATTTATAGCAAAAAGGTTAATTATATTTTATGGTAACTGAAGGTTTAAATATGACAGAAGAAGAAATCTGGAGAGGCTTACCCATCACGAGCCATGAGACAGTGCGCTGCAGTCAGCACAAATTTCTCGCTAATCAACGATCCTCCACATTCCCACCTTATATCATTCTGCTTACCAAATCCAACAGCAGCCTGCCAAGCAATGTAGTAAAAATATATAACTATCACTCAATATGTGACCAGAGTTCAGATTTACTGCTATGCATTAAAACAGCTACATATAAGTATTAATTATTGGTGTCTTTGGGATGTTTTGTCACTAATTAGATGATAAATTGATGCTATCACAGATAAGATTAACATGTAAGCAAACAAATCGTCTTAAGCAATTGTTAATTTAGCATATTAAATTGCAATATAAGAAACAGGAACAGAAAACTGGTGCTCACAAGTCAATAATGGTTACAGAAAAAACTTAAGGGGGGTAAGCAAATGATATTTTGAAATACCTGTACTTTTATCATAAAAAAAATAATCAAGTTGCAAATGCAAAATTTAAGATGGTTTTATTTAAACTGATGACATGCATATACAAGAAAATTGCTATCTCATGATATAAATAAGTTACAATTGTGGTTCTGCAATGTTCGGCCACGTGGGCAGCACCACAAAGGGGGCATATGCCCCCTAGACCACAATATGTATCCACCACTGCCACAAAAGTGGTGCCTTCAGGATGAGTTTTTTGCATATTCAATTTTCAATTGAATGAAGTTAATCTTACCATGGATATGTGTAATATTTATAAAACAAATTGCCTTATCCAATCGTTAAGTTAGCATATAAAACTGCTTTAAAAGATCAGGTACCAAGAAACAGTGCCTGGAACTGTTGTCCTAAGGAAGTTTTTTTAGTTAATTAGATTTACAATTGAATGAAATTGATATTATTGTAGACAATATTACCATCAGGATAAACAATTCTTCTTAAGCCATTGTTAATTTAGAGTGTATGATGGCTCAACTGAGTAGAAGGAAAAATTCTTTTATTTTAATATCATCTCAAATAACTTGAGTACCAGGCTGAACAAGAACAGTGGTTCCTGTACTGACTCACTACACAATGAGAGTGTACATACAGATTCAAGTACGTCGGAATATTCGTATTTAAATTTTAACAGCTGAAAAAGTACCACCTTGTGATGCGCTTTGAGTAAACTTGCCATGCCGTTTTTTCTTAACTCTTTCATCATGTTTTTTTTGTTTTGCACAGATATTTTGAGTATTTGAGTGTTTAGTTTCTATTTTCTATAAATTGCACCAAATGCAAATACAGAAGAAATGTTCATGTCTGAGTCTCGAAAATCCTAAATTTCCAATATCCTTGAACCCCCCTTCGCCAGGGAAATTCCCCAGACCTCATTTGCTCTCCCAACTTTGGTACTAAACTAGATCCGCCTCTGGTATCAAGCAAATTGCTGCAAGTTTTGCGATAGTAGATCATTAAAAAAAAAAAATCAAAAAAACGAAAAAATTTCACGTGCAAGGTAATATTGAAGCTACGAAGGGCCTTAGTGACTGTCTTAGTGTCTGTCTTATTTTAGACATTTCTTTTGGTAGCGATTCAAAAAATATCGTTTAAGACAGTCACTAAGGCCCTTCGTAGCTTCAATATTACCTTGCACGTGAAATTTTTTCGTTTTTTTGATTTTTTTTTTTAAATGATCTACTATCGCAAAACTTGCAGCAATATGCTTGATACCAGAGGCGGATCTAGGTTAGTACCAAAGTTGGGAGAGCAAACTGGAGGTCTGGGGAATTTCCCTGGCGAAGGGGGGTTCAAGGATATTGGAAATTTAGGATTTTCGAGACTCAGACATGACAGTTTTTGGCTAATTCTTTGAAAAAGAAAGACACTCCTGTGCACATATAGTAGGCCGTTTAATTAGTAAAAGTTTTATGGTGGTCATCTACTTCTACATACTACCATGCAAGCCCCCTTTTGGCCCAAATCTAGATCTGCCTCTGGTATCAGGCGTATGAACGAATTCAGTAAATAGATAATATAACCATAACACATGATAAAATTTTATAAGCTGTGGAGTTCTCACTTTTCACAGTATTTTTTCTCACGTATTTTTAAATTTTAAATTCTATCCAGTTTAAAGAGGTAGAATAGCATCAAAATTCTTTTCAGGGAATCCAATTTCCCAAAATTTTCTGGGGGTGGAGAAGGGAGAGGGAGAGGAGGGGGTCGAATCCTCCGCTGAGGGGTACCCCATCATGAGCTCCAGCCAAGAGCCCCCAATCACCAAGAACCGCCTCAGGGAACAAGAACCAGTTCCTGGATTTGGTGTCTTTCAGATGATTTTTTTCACTTATAGATGAGACACATATAATTAATCCTGTATTAGACGATCGATTGAATGAAAATGATGATACTGAAGATAAACTTGATAGTCATGAAAAAAAATTCTGTAGCTGTAGAAAATTGAGATTATATGAGTACTTCATTTAGAACCGAGAACCAAAAGTGAGATTGAATTAATCTTACCATGTGCGGAAATTCATTGAGAAAAGCTTCTTCACCACCCACTATAAAATGCCTATCATCATATGGTTTGCGTCCCATAGGCCATCTTGGCTTTTGAGTAGTTCCAAAGTCTTCATAATCAGGAAGTTCACGTCTAAACCTCAGTGGGGCTCGAAACCGACGTGGGGCTGGGACAGATACTTGGTACGGGGATCTACATTTCTCTGCAAAGCGTTCACACCCTGGAATAAATGAACTTACATGAATGCACCTGATATTTTATTTTCACATGGGGATCAGGCTCGATATTGAAGGGAGATCTTGTTCAATTAGTAAAATACATAGGAATAATAGCACATGCAATAAAGAAAAATGATGACTATTAGAGCAACAAGCGATGTAAATAACTTACAATAAGTTGCAACTTCGCCTGGTTTCCTCTTTAATGGTGACGTTGACACTTCATCATCTGTGGTATTCCTAATTTCTGCAGACTTCTGTTTGGGGTCTTCAGGGTCTTTGTCTTTGCCAGCAAAAACTAACGAGATTAAATTAGAACGAATTGGCTCGGGGGTTGAACTGAGATGAATAGCCTTGTCTAAAGGGTTTTTCGACTCCTCGTCTCCACCAGGAGTCACAGTGAGTAAGATTGCAGCCGACTTGGGCTTTGGAGTAATAGCCCGAGTAAGGTCATTAGCACAGCATACGATTGGGGTGCGGCCCTCGAATCCACATGGGGTGGGCATTCTCCCCATCTTCAGTGCCTTCAATGCCACAGGACACTCATGAATGGGCCTGCACACTCCTTTCATTCCATCAAGGGTCTTGCACTCATCTCCTGGAGAGGTGAGACCATATGAAATAGTAAAAAAGAATTTATCCTAGATTGCTAATAAATACTATTACTCAGACTAATCCAATGTTGCTATAATGCACACAGGTTATTTATTTGCCGGTCTAGATATATATAGATAGATATAGAAAGTGAAGTGAATTTATATATAAATACACTTCACTTTGGAAAGAACCCAGTGGCGGCTCGTGAGTCAAATGCTAGGGGGGGCGCACTCCACCGGGGGGTCATAATTTTTTAATATTTCGTGTATTTTATTAAGTTTTTACGGCAATCTAGGAATTAAATTTTGTGATGCCATATGTTCCGTTTTTTTCAACAAAAATACCTAGTTTTCCCAATAAAGCTTGATTAATAAATACTTAATGCAGAAGACTCTCGGTCATACGGATCGGCTTAGTCCGGACTCTCGATTATACTGATCAATGATCTTGAAGGATAAAAATATATTTGCTGCGATATTTTGCAAATACAAACGGAAATACGTAACTTTCGGTTTTAGCGCCTACATTCTTTGTGCGAATATGCCCGCAATTCACTTCTCTTGTTCGTTTTGCAATCATAATGCGTTATTTGTCAAATCTATGCAATATTTGCAATGATTTATGTAGCAATGACACTTGTAACACCTGAGGAGGGAGGGGAGTGTCACTGACTTCCACTAGGCAACAAACACTACTAAAATGCACGCGCTTTGCTATGGCAGATGTAAACTTTGATTGAGGTGTTCGCGTTGCTTCTTGAATACAATACGATTTAAAATCAATAATTAAAAACACAATTTTAACAAAATCTGAAATACTCACATTCCTTTAGTTATATTGCAGAAGTCCATCCTTCTTTCCTTTTGTCCAGCAAAGTGATCAATTACACGTAAACCAGCGCCGGACAACAATTTCTTTCCGATTGAGCACATGGCAATGGTACTAGTCTATAATAAACAAGGGACGACACAAAATAGGCCGACGAAAAATACGATCAAAAAGAACAAAGTGGCTGGACACAGAATTGGGACAATTTTTCCCTATATTTCCCTAAATCAAAAACGAGCACTGTTGATTAATTAAAATTGTCTTCTTGAATGTACACACAGCACTAAGAAACTTCTTAATCGGCAATTACACACAGTTAACTCCTCGAAAATGATGTCTGAACTCATTTCACTCCGTTCTTTCCGAGTCTTGCCGTTACTATCATACTATAAGGACGACTCAAGGGAGATAGAAGTCGTGGTCCACTAATGCTGATTCAGCTGAGGGACGAATTTAAGGTCAGCAAAGGCATTCAAGCAAACAGAAGACGTCACGGACCATCTCCTTGAGTCTAAGATTCATATGTGGTAAACACACGAAACGCCAACGGGTCGCACTTGGAATAACCATGTCTTCGAAATAATTGCCATGATATAATAGAAAATAAATTCTAGATCGTAAAAGAAGACGACTCTGAGCCACAGAGAGAAGGGAGCTGTAAGGATCTCCGCACCATGATATGAACTCTTCGTAGCCACTTAAATCAGACCCAAGTGGACATTTTCCGTCAGACAGCTACCGCTCTGCAGCTGAGGAATTAGGTGAACATGAACTAATAGAACAAGGACGGCTAGAAAAATTATGAATCTACACACAAAAGGTGCATTGTACGCGGCACTTCTTGGCATTCATTGAATGACTCTATTTAAAGTCACGTTTTACGGGTTAAATCATGTTCAATCCTTCACCCTATCACGCACGCACCTATTTCTTAAATTATAAATCAGTAGGGAATGTTAACTGATTTTTCCCAATACTGCAGGCCTTTTGATAAATTCATCTGAAAAATAAGTTCCGCATTTCTAATAGTCGGGAAGATATGAATACATTGTTAAGGCCTAAATATTATAATATTAGTTTCCCCAAGGTTCTTGAAATTCGTAATCATAACAGAACTGTGGCAAATACTCGAGAATAGTTTTCCTACGTCAATACGGCCTTTAACTGGTTGGATTTTATGTGTTCCGGAATTCAAACACCCAAAAACGCAAGCATAATGAGATAATTTATTTTCTGTAGCAATACCTACCAGTAATTTAAAATTAAAATCGTATAGCTACACCCAGTACAGTGACCATTCTGATTCCGTAGGTCCCTTTTCTGTGGCAGCACCAAGTAGACGCCAGATTATACGCCCGCCGGCCTGCGCAGCGATGTCAACTCACACGTCGCTCTGCGCATTCTCGGACGACGTCCCAAGACTTCCATAAGACACAAGGTTAGACGCGTCATAGCACCAGCGGCCCCCACCACTACCACTCTCCATACAACTGCATGGGGATGGATTGGGACGTTCTGGCCAGCGCCCCACGGCTACAAATACGAACTTCTCTCGCTATTTCTTTTCGTGTTTTTCCTACGCTTTCGATGTATGCGACTGAAAAAACACTCTGATTAATTAGATGTATAATTATAAATTAATGGATATTAATTTTTTTTACTTTTTAAAATATTTGGGAGGGGCGGCGTCCGAGAGTCCTTATGGGCAAGCCGCCACTGAAAGAACCATTAGAAGCTAGTCAGAGAGCTGCATAGTGTCATTCCACATTGGGAAGCCCAAATGACGTATCATATGCAAAATTTGATAAAATTTGAATTAATATTCTGATTATCATCATTTGGGAGAGTTTTCACAAAAATTAGGTTTAAAATTGTCCATTGATAATACATCAACATTTAGGGGTGCTTTTGAAGTAAAAAAAATTAACAAAACCGTTGAGAAAGATGGTTGAAATATAAAATTCAATCACAGATTTTTAGGAGTTTTGACAGCCAACCAATTGAAAATTGAAATGGAATTTAGAGGTGATAATGTTTGTGCACATACAATTTAATGGTAATTTCAGTAAAAATATTTTTTATAAAAGGAATTATAATATTAGAATCCCGGGACTAACCGCGGAAATAACATAGCGGGAGTCACCCGCTATGTTATTTCCGCGGAATCGTGCGAAAATTCCTCAGAGAAGAAATCATTCACCTTGACCAGGATACGAACCACCCGCTTTTTTTACTTTCTCATAATATCTCAATCTAAATAGCATATTTGTAAAGTACTAAAAAAGCAAGGAAGACGATATAAATCACGAAGTGCTCCGATCATAAATAACGAAATGGTCGAAAGTTATTTTTTAGCCGTTATTCTGTATGTTTTGTTTTAACTTTCGACCTTAGACCATATTAGTTCTTATATGGTCTAAGCTTTCGACCATTTCGTTTCGATTGATATATTATGAGAAAGAAAAAAAAGTTAATACTTCTGTTAGAGGTGCTAGTTGCCTTCGTCGGGGGGAGGAAAGGGACGGGCGAACGGACCCGCCAGCTACAGTCCAGTCGGCGAGAGTTGTCCGATGGCACTTTAAAAGGAGGGGCGGAGAACCCTGGGCCAACATGAGAGTAAACTTCTCTCGGGTTTCCCACCGAGTTAAAGGCTTCATAATGGCCGACGTTTCGAGCTCCGACTCGGCGCTCATCATCAGGGCTACTGGATGCTGTGATGCGGGAATGACCGGAGAAGGGCAGCATATAAGCAGGCCCATTCCCGCATCACAGCATCCAGTAGCCCTGATGATGAGCGCCGAGTCGGAGCTCGAAACGTCGGCCATTATGAAGCCTTTAACCCGGTGGGAAACACGAGAGAAGTTTACTCACATCATTCGCTGGGAAAGCATCAAATCTTTCTTCCTGGGCCAACATGGTTTGCTACCAATCGCTGTCCCCCAAATGCACCTCACACCCTTGCCTAGTCATACAACGTTGTCACGTGCATATGAAGCACTGAAACAAGCCTGAACCACCAAAACAAGCCCTTTATTCGAATTACCTAAACTAAGGATTCTTCCCTTGTATCCTTCACGCTCGACGTCCCTTCTGGCTGCTTTCCTCATGGAACCCTTTTGTTTACATGTGATGTGGGCGTTTCACTTTCTTACCTGGCAGCCTTGCCCCCTACCCCTTCAAGCTTTCAACGGACAACTCTCGGCGGCCGGACTGTACCTTAGGGCGGATCGCAAAAATCGATTTTTTTCAAATCCATCTGGCCCAATGAAAAAAAGTTGTGGGACCGATCAAAAATAAGGCCTGAAAATTTTCAGACCTGTACGTGAACCCCTGACCCTCGCTCAAATGCAATTTAGGGGGGGAAGGTCAAAATTCGAAAAATATAATATTTTATGGTCATTCCCTATAGATTTTGCCGAGTTACTGCCCTTTTAGGGCGAAAATTTCGTGCATTTTGACGTATCTGCCACCGTTTAGCCACAAAAAACCTAATTTGAGTCCGCGTCCGCGAAGAAAATATTCCAACGCCCACGGAGCGTCGCGGATACCAGAGCCGCAGGCCGATCCCTTCCCCTCCACGCTCGCTTCTCCCCCTCCCACGCCTCTAATACAGCAAAATTCATTCCGCGCATGCTGCTAGGAGGTCGTTTATCTTTGATAATATAAATCAGAAGATGGTAGAAGGTAAAAAACGTTGCGTAGTGAGACGACTTGTCCCTTATTTGGCGCCTCGTCGGCGTTAAACAAATCGATGTTACCAACTTTTAGAGAAGTGATGAAATATTTTTAGATCTGCGCACGCAGGAAAGGAGACTACGATCTATGAAGACGCCTCTCGTGTCGTATACGCATACAGTTTATTTGTCGGTCCTTTCCTCCCCTCCTTTGCTCGCGGCTCAGGTACTTCGCGGGCCCGTGCGCCAACTTACGGTATACACACTATAGCAAAGGTGCCGGAAAAGTTTGGTCAGGGGGGACAAATATCGGTTTGCCCCCTTCCCCCTCATCCCCCATCGCTCCTTGTCCCCTCCACTCCTCTAATACATTGTACATATATCCGTAAGCTATTTTTTAAACATGCGGTAGTTGAAATTACACACCGTATGTTTGCTGTTGAGAAGTTTTATTAATATTATTGTTTGATAATTCATAAATTAATAATTGTTGTGAAATAATTTAATTAGAACTACTAAATAAATTATTGAAATTATTAAAATGAGCCTACTTGTAAGTAAAGAAGCACTCACGTCGCTAACATAGTCATTTAACCAGAAAATTTCAGTATTACATCAGCGATGTATAAATTAGCCATTCCATCGTCATTGATGCAGGAGGTGCGCACGTGGTCACCGTCATGGATGTTTCACCAATGAATTGAAAATTAGTAGTTCATAAAACACATTAAAATGGGTATTTTATTCGACCAATTCAGGCGTGATATAGGCATGTAGTAGAAATCCGACATATGAAAATATATAATTGCACTTTTCCACAATTATTGCTTTATAATTTCAATTGTGGATAATTATTTTATAATTATCCACAACTGAAATTGCGAAAACTTTCGATTATAATTTAAGCCTATTTTATGTTCAATACTGATAATAATTTTAATATATACCACTCCCTGATGCTCTCTCTTTCACCTAGTGTTTTATTAAATACCCCATTTCGTAAAGGCTTCACTTTGCAGTGCATAGGCATAATCTTACAAAAATGAAATCAGTCCACATTTCTCTCACTCACCTCTGTATTCCTGCGATAGTATCTCTGGCAGAAATGACAGAATGACAGCATTAACGATGACTATACGCGAGAGCGGCATGTTCAGGCGTTCTACGACGATCGTGCAGTTACGCGAGCGAGGGCGACATACCCGAGGATATCGCTAAGGAAGATTATTACTCTTCCGGCACTGCGTGGGCGAGATAAAAATTTTTGGCAATGTAAAAAAAAGTGCCCACTAGACGCATCCGCGCCGCTCTACTTCACGGTGACTTCTAAATTGAGAAATATATTGGAAGAGATTCTATCCCGATTTAGTGAAACATCAGAGGAAAATGTGTATTTATACATTCTCGCGTTCATATACACCTACGGTATTCCCCGTAAGCAGCCTCAATAAGCGTGGGGTTGGAGGTATTAGGACGCCAACCGCATTAGCATGTAGCCTATATAGGGCATTAATTTTTTAAAGCACCGTATAAAATACAATAGCATCTTGGTAAAATTTAAGCGTTTTATATATATTTGTAACCTATGCCGTGAGGAAACAAGTATTGGCGTCCCGCTTATCCATGTGAATTTGGACACTCGGTCTGCAGGCCTAACAATATTGCCTACTTTAGAGTCGATAGGTTTATGCGTGCTCGTGTTGATCAAATAAACGGTACTGTAAATAGAAATACAAAAAGTTTAATGACAGTTAAACTACAGCCAGTGTAGAGCTTCAAAAACTAAATATAATTCACGATGGCCACGAATTCTTGTCGTCTTCGCGCACAAGCAATAAGGGTCCTTCTCCGATCGATTCGGTGACGCTACTCCCTTGCTGCTGCCTCTCCCCCCCCCCCCCCCCCAAAAGCAAAAATCGCTGAAGTCTTTAAGGAAAATCAGGACTGGATTGAAACGAAAGTTTTCAACAAATTTTATTTTAACCCACGAAAAAGGCTATTAGTATAAGACATGCAACTAAAATATTTTTTTTATTAGCAAATATTTTTTAAGCTAATAAAGCGCTGTTATAGTTTTCTTAAAATTTTGGTTTCATTCGCCTTATCCATGCTTCAAAGTTACAACTTGAACAACCATGGCTCCCCCCCCCCACCTCTATAGTAAACTATAGTTTTGATCCTCGGTCCGCCCTTGAGCGAGAGGGAGATAGATTTCTCTTATCTACTTAGTAAAAAAAGGCAAGAAACCCGAAATTGAAAGCATACCTACACGTATGATCGCAAACTTAAAAACTTCCTAAGCGCATTATTATTTCTTTAAATAGTTAGAAAATTTACCTTTTTTATGCGTAAAATATAATAATACTATTCCGATTTTGATTACTCAACTCCGTTATTTTTTGTTTTAAGGCTACAGATACGTACTAACTACGGTGTTATTAAATACATTATGCACGGCAAAATTTTTTAAATATATATTTTCATTTATTGAACCAAACCTACAAACCACATTCGTATTTCGCCGAAAAGAAATCGTTCACACTTCGTGCCCACTTTCGCGCCAAGACGGCCACGCCGAGGTGGCCCATTTCCCCCTTCGGGATGGGTTAAACGAGCGGCTGCTCGATCGTCGCTGCCGGCGCTGCACCTTCCCGGGGTAGCCCGAGAGTGAAATACAGAATGAAAACTCAATTGGCCGTTTAATATCTCCCACTTCTCTTCCACCTTGCAAAAATTAAACTCTATGTTGGTGTGCGGGAAAGGGGAGAGTTTCACCGCAGGGATCGAATCCCAGCCTCCCAACCGGAATAACCAACACTTGCATACAGACACATACAAGCGACCAAAACAAGATATTTTGTGAGGGCTATAGGGACTCACACTGAGGCTTCTTGGTTTTTAACCTGGGATTATTCAAAGGGCTGGAGAGACCCTGCTAAGGATGCCTAATTGTTGTAAGATGGATACACGTACACGCAATCGGAAAACAGTCACACTTTTGAGATTATGTTGGATAAAAGATTAATTAACGCAAGGCGCTTTGTATTTGTAAATTTTTCATTAGCAAAAACCGGAAGATGGAGTCTTTACAACCACACAAAAAGCAGCAATACAAATCAAATAAACGGCTAAAACACCCTATGCATGAAAGAACTTGGCAAGAGTTTAAATTATAGATTCCCATTTCCGACACACACACATATTCACTCACCCACGGAAGGCTTCAACATTGCAGGAGAAATGAGCTGATTAAAAGAGCATAGACAACGAGGAGGAACACGTCGAATACGTATTTTGGCACACAATGTGGCCCTACTCAGCGAGCTGAAGGAAAAAAACAATTCAAACTCAAGGTCGAAAGCCTTGCTGCCTCGTTGGAGTACCTCGATTGGGCCCTCGTAAGGCGGCTGTAATGCGCCGCGGGATCTTTCATCCAAAAGTTTAGATAAAATCATTAGATTTCATTAGATAAAATAAGAAGGGAAGGAAGCCATGGTTTTTAATATAAGAATGGCTCTTCTATCGTTACGGGATGCGGATCGGGGCTCAATTTACTTAAATATGTGACGTGCAGTACATAACTGTACTGGTCCTTCATTATTTGGCCGGTCGATGGTGATAAAAACTCGCCAGGGAGACTTGGTGGTATTCAATACAACGAGTCCGTGTTGGTGGTACCGAGATCTTCTTTTAACGCCGAGCGCAGGCCAAGAGGATTGTCTGTAGAAAGTCAGTACAGCCGCGGGACTCGTGGCATCGTGTAGCTGCCTTCAGCTGTAGGTGAAGGCGCTCCACTAACCTATTGGCGGAAGGATGGTAGGTAGTTGTTCTCAGGTGTATGGCTCCCGAGAGGTCGGCCAGCTACTGGAAGAGTCCCTAATCCGTTGTGATTCGGCGGGGCGTGCGGGGAAATCTGTTCTTGAGAGAATGTTTTGCGTCGGACGATCAGAAGGAAGGGTTTCGTACGAGTCACGTGACCTTTCCTCGAACGGGGAATAAGTTTGGTATGCTCTAACCGGCGCACAATGGTCCGAAATCGGAAAATCCGGACAAAAGTCCAAAATGGCTTTTTTTAGAGAGAGACTTAAAACTTCACATTAAATAGTCAAAAGTGATCGCCGATTATGGATTAATGTGTCATTTTACATAAACTCAATCCCTTGCTGAGATGCAGTAGCTTTAACATGACCAATTTTTCAAAAAAGCAGGCGATCTCGTTTTTATCTGAAAATCTGTGAACTCAAGCAGGTGGTGCTGCGGTGACATTATTTTTATGGAATGGAAAACACAATATTTATTTGAAAAAATTATTTGGCTGTATTGTCAACGATTTTGAAGATTTTGGCTCTCATTGTCATGGTTTTACAACAGCGTGGTTTTACAAAATAGCGTAGTACCCATTTTTTGCGTGGAATTTGAAATAAGTAGACATTATCTTTCGATTACGAAATATATAACTCGCGAAACTTACATCACGGTGTGAAGTAAATATTTCTTAAGAATGCTACGAAGAAATTTTGGGAAAAAGTTTGTGACTATGAAAATGAGAACTATTTTTTGATACCTGTATTACCTACTCCTTGCAGACCAACGAACATCAACTTTCGACCCCATCCTTTCTCTGAAAGCCTTCTACATTTTTATTTTTTTCTGTATGAGCAGAGTTTCTAGATCTCACTGAACGTGTTAAGCATTTTATTCGTAGTTCGATATTGTCTTCATTGCCATTTTTTTACTCTTACCCCTTTTAATAATTTAGCCCTTAGAAATGAGGTATCATCTAAATATGATAAGCGTTATTTACTTCCTGGTAAAAGCCCTCTCAAAGGGGAACAATACAATTATCATATTAAGTTAGCAAATCGAAGATTGATTTGTTGCAGCTCTCCACTTCTCTCTTTGGTACCTCTGATGGTACCTTTTAATTCTGGCATTTTTACGAAATTTTTGCGACATCTTAGAAGCCACATATCGAAGAACAACTTCCTACCATCCTTCCGCCAATGGTAAGTGGAGCGTATTCACCGACAGCTGAAGGTAGCCACTTGATACCACAAGTCCCATGGCTGGACTGATTTTCTGACAGCAATCCTCTTGGGCATGCGCTCGGCGTTTAAAGAAAATCCCGTTGCCACCTCTACGGAATTGGTGTACAGAGAACTACTGAGGCTTCCTCGTGAGTTTTTATCCCCATTGAGTGGCCGAAACGATGTAGGATCAGTTCAGTTACAATGTGCAGCTGCGGTGGCACATATCTAATAAGGGTAGTGTCCAAAAAGAGTTGAGCCACTGGATATTGCCCTTAAAATGATGGATTTTTTGTGAGATCAACATTGATACCTTTAATTAAAACAGGATAAATTCATTAACTGCTGATTAAATTGTATTTTCCTTTAATCTTAATTATAATTAAGAAAATATGCAGTTTATATGCAGTTTATATGCAATTACAGCCGTGATGTTGTATCAACACATTAATGGCTGAGGGCTTGTTGACAACACCAAAGAAAGCGAAAGTCGAAGCATTCAAATATTATGCTGCAGAATAATGATGAAGGCCAAATGCATTATTTTGGTGAGTCTGAAGGCCATTTTTCACGGGAAACGTAATTGCGTAGGTTAGAACTGCATTAATTTCTAGGCTTGAAATTGCGCGAATGCATGAACGAAATTAGAACGGGGACTATTTTGCCAAAGTCTTTCAAAGCATTGGAGATAAGTCATACGAAAACCCTGATAAGTTATCCCTGAAACGGAAATTTGTATACCCTATACGAAAGTATAGTATTTGTGGACCCTCATTCGTTGCAATAATGTCATGACAATGATTGTTAAGCAATAGGGTAGTGAAGTGATGGACAAATGGAATCAAATTATTTTAAATCGTGATTAAAGGTACCCGTTAAATACTTAAATTTTATACCAGAAACAGTTAATTGTCACGGTTAAAATGAATTCACTTTAAACTGTAGGAGTGGAGGTAAAAACGAGGATCCATCAAAAATTGGAACCAAATTAAAGTAAGAAAATATTTCATATTTCAATATTTTAATCCTTTATGTTACACTCTGAGAGGTCCTCTACAAAAAACCTCACTCAGGCCACACGATACTTTCAATCCAAGGAACAAAGTGAGAAATCCTCATATAAACAGCTGGCGATCCAGGAAATCCACAAACTTTTCCAAATGATGTGACTCCAATGATGCGAGTGTTGCACTCATCATAGGACGGAATCTCTAAGGGACCACCGGAATCTCCCTGTGAATTGAATATATCATATTATTTTAGTAACATAGTATTTTTTTCTCAGGACAATTGAAGCATTTCATGAGTTTAGGAATAATAACCCTGATGTTTGTAGCTTAATCAAAAGAATATAAATCATGATCTTGGCATTATCAATGCAAATTAGCATATCAAAGAGATTACGCTTTCGGTTAAATATAACACAGTACATACTTCACAAGTATCTTTTCCACCAGCCAAATCTCCAGCGCAGATCATACTCTCATCTACTCCTTTATTTAGCTTGGCTAGCGTAATCTGAACTGCATAGCTTTCATTGCATATTGAGTTGTTCAAAATGTTTAGATAAACTTTTTGAAGAGAAGAGCTTGGATTTTCTCCTGTAGGAGCATAAGAAATTTTATTTCACTTTAAGTCCATATATATCTACTTATTAATATTTACTTAGGAAAAATTAATGAGGGGGCACTGCTTTTTACCCTTATCACTTGAGTTATATATGCATTTACATACCAAAATTATAACCCTCTTCCAAAGCAATGTAACATCAGAATAAAAAAATAGAAATCTTGGTAAAATTTAGTTTTTACAGAAAAATGAACGAAACTATAGAAATTTGTGTACAACTGGCAACATGTTGTAGGAGATAATACAAATGATATTGTAGTACCTAATTTCATTGTAACAATTATTAACACACAAATATATTTTTATTGGATACTTTTTCTATTTAATTTTTTTGGGCTGTTTCTTTGTTTTTAAGGTGTTATTAAATATTTATTTTCAAGGAAGATCAGGAATAAAATAAAGAGCGAGGTTTTCAAGAAACCAACCTTGTGCTGTTGAAACTTATGTTCATCCCCAAGTGGGTAAAGAAAATGCGTAAAGGAAATTGGATTGATGCTTATCAATGTACCACCACCAGGCTGCGAGGTGCCACACTATATTTGGAAATGTTCCCCTGTTTTCAGTTAGTATTAATCAGGTAGATATAATTGTTATACTTCATAGTAACTTTAAATTTTTATCATTGTGCTTCGACCTTCTCCTGTAGCCTGGATGTCTTATTCTTTGAATAACATGGTAGATAATACCATCCGTTGACACAGAATAGCCTCTATATTTATCTGCCACATGCTTTGCTCCCAGGAGTACCCATTTGGCACTACTCCTGCAGAGAATGAAAAATATTGCAATCAGCATTGAAAGTAGAAAACGGAAGTTTATAAAAATATATCGTACCCAAAAATATATAGTACCCATTTGGCACTACTCCTGCAGAGAATGAAAAATATTGCAGTCAGCATTGAAAGTAGAAAACGGAAGTTTATAAAAATATATGAATACATATGTATACCGCAGCACCGTTGTCCTCGTCCACTTTCTATTATATGTTCCTATCCCTTTCTTTCCTTACTCTGAATTTATTTTAATGCTTGCGCTTAATGCGTCGTGTGAGTGAATGAAGTAGTATATAAAACAGACTCCCGATTATCCGGTTGCGGTTTATCCGGTTTGCGGATTATCCGTGCATGATTTTCTCTCTCGCTCAATTTTTTCCGCGATCTTTATTAAAAAATTAAATAGGAATCAAAATCATCGTAATTACTGCATTAATGCTAGGATACACCGGGATTATTATCTCCGTCAGAATCCCCTTCGTAAAACGGAAGCGATCGCACGCTAGCTGCATTCACGGGAGCACCGTGTTCCTGTTTTCCAAGCCTCGCAGTGCGCGATCGCGCTCCGTGACCACGGATACACGTCCCGCGGCTGTTGCAACCAGGGTGACTTGTGCGAGACGAAACAACGTGGGATGTGGTGCATGACAGTGTAGTTTCCGACGTCAATCAGTGGTTTTGAATCACTTGTACAAACCACTTTGCTGTATCCGTTATCAAACAGCCACCGATGTGTGGTCTTCGAATCCAGGCCTTACATGGAGCATTAATAATACGAGTATAACCATGTTATCGCCGCTGAAAAGATCGTGAACTGGAGATGAAAGTTTTAATTGAGTTCGGGAAGCACTCTAAAATAACAGAATAATTGCATAAGTAATAATATATTGTGTATAGAGTGTCTCGATATTTTTATTATCTTACACATACTGATATGAAATATGCATGTACTTAAACAAAAATTTAATGATATATTTACTCCTCACACTTTTTGCTACACATGGAGTCAAATGTGGCAAAGTTTAGGATGCACCAAAAGTTATTTTCTTTCATGTTAATGAAGTTATGTTATGTCTCATTCCTACATTACCAGCTGATCTGCAGCCTGCCAACCAGCTGACCAACATAAAATCATGAAACTTTGATCACCTGCAAGCTGCATACCTATTACATTGAGGCCATGCAGGTGGTGAATTGATATAAATTAAAATAATGTACAAGAGATCAGCAACGATAAATCATTCATAAAAAAATTCCGTCCGCTTTACTATTTTCAAATAAATGCCACCGCTCTTCAGCACACAACTACCAGTCGACACTGACCCAAGGTTAACATTTGGGTCACCAAGATTGATTATATTTATTGTTTCCATAAACGTTATTTAAATCTAAAGGAATAAATATCATGATGCAGATACCCCACATTAAGCAGCAGGCAATCACTTTAATTATATAATTTTAAACACATTTTCTTTATCAGCCAGAGGAATTAAATAATGACATTGGAATTTGAATTTAGGTTTGTGAAATCGAATGACATCATTTCTCCATCGGATATATTTTGCTCCTTTCAAGAAAGACATATATTTTGTATTGAATTCTTTATATGCATGCCACTTCCCAGACACCATCTGAAGTAGATGAGACAGTGAGACAGTGTGCTGCAGTCAACACAAATTTCTCACTAATCAAGGACCCTCCACATTCCCACCTTACATCATTCTGCATACCAAATCCAACAGCAGCCTGCCAACAATGTAGTAAAAGTATACAAGCTATTATAACTCCATAAGTAACAAAAGTTGAAATTAACTACTGTACATTAAAAGAGCTATAAATATTAATTATTTTTGACTTTGGGATGAGTTTTTTCACCAATTAGATGATTAATTGAATGTAATTGATGCTATCATAGCTAAGATTAACGTTCAGGCAAAGAAATCGTCTTCAGAAATAATTAATTTAGCATATTCAAGTACTAAAAAAGAAACAGGAACTGAAAAGTGGTGGCTTTGGAATGATTTTTTTGCTCATTCTATTTCCAATTGAATGACATTTATCACATCGTAGGCATGAGTAATATTCAGAGAAACAAATCGCCTTTCGCATTCGTTATATTATTTAGCATATATGTATAAGGGTTTAAAAAGGAACAAAAATGAGAATTGGTCTCCTTTGGAAGTTTTTTCACTAAGTTGAAACCAATTGAATGAAATTGATGGTATCTTAAATAATATTATTATTCTAGAAAAAAAATCTCTAGCAAATCTTAATTTAGCGTGCCTATTACGGGACTGAAAAAGGAAAGGTACCTAGAACCGTTGTCTTCGTGATGATTTTTAAACCTTATTTTGATCAATTGAAGGAGATCGATTATACAGCCCATATGCTCAACATTCATGCAAAAAGGTCTTTAGCTGTTGAAAATTGACATTGCATAAAGTAGAATAATAATAGTAACTGGAAGACAATTCTGTCTTCAATTGTGATTTTGAGGGGGCCGATTGATGCAACTGACCGATTTACATTAATTATGCATCCACTCTCATTTCTCAGTCTCCTACTTCAATCTCTCTGACCTTTAATCGTGAGTAAAGGGCTTTGGAAGAGCTCCATAATTAACCTCGTTTAAATAATATCATCGGAAATAATTTAGACCACGTTTATTCCGATGGGAAACGTTACAAATTGTACTACTGTCTCTCACGCGCGGAAATTCTACTCCGTTGACTTTCTGTGGCGCCTATTTCTCGCGGCGCCTTCTGGTGCTAGCCTCCGCATACCCTGGCTGCATCGGCAGGGACCTCAGGGTCCCAGGGCAATGGCCTCAGACAGATGTCCGTCCTTTGTGGTGGCACTCGAAATTGAGAGCTCCACCACAGTGAAAACATTGGGACCTTTAGCAGCACATACCACTAGATCCTCATAGGAGGGAGAAGCATGTCACAATGCTTAAAATATATAACTATAAGAAGATGTCTGTTTGTTTGCCACTATACGTCTCCATACGGCAGCACAGATTGTAACCAAACTTAGTTCATAGTTGCATCTCATGCTCCCAAAACCCGTAACTACTATTTTGACTGGCACGTCCCTTGCAGTGGTATAACTAGGAATATGCTTTGGTGAAGGATGGAAAGTCCGGGAAAATTTTTGAAAAATGATTCACCCAAATGAATCACTGCCATGATATTAATTAATGATCTTCAGCATAAAGCAGATGCAGTTATTATACGTCAAAACTAGACAATGGTTTTTATAATTTATTTATTTCTCTGAGGCTCTGAGGGGAGGTCTACGTAGTTACACCACTGGTCCTTTACACCGTTTTCTTATTGCCGTTTGTTACGTCACGTCATATAATTTCTGTGTTTGGGCTTCCTGACGGGTAGGCACACCTCTTGACACGATCAATCGGAAAACAACTCACAAACGATGTTTTTGGGTTCTTGCACTTATGGATGCATATCAATGTTTTGGAACAATATTTAAGCTGATATAGGTATATACAATATAAAAATCACTTTTTACATCGTTTGCAGTTACATATTTATACCATTATAATACCGGCTTTGTTCCTTTGCCTAAAAATCCTGCCATGTGACCATGTATTCCAAGTTTGTCACTTCTCTGGGTGCTATCCGAGCAATGCTGGGTGGCCCGCTAGTTTGGTATAAAATAATGAAGGAACTTGAAACCTATTATTTAGAACTAGGATTAGAATTTGACGATTAAAGTACACGGACATTCAAGGGGAGAAATGAGCAATGAGAGAGGCGTGGCGGACAAGCAGAAGGCGTTTTAACTTTTTTCCACCAACTGCTACGAGAGGGCGTTGGGTGGAGAGGACGACACAGTGGAGAGAAGAGGCGACGCCATGACAGTCCGGAAGCGAAGAGTCTCTTGAGTCGATACCGTAGAGCTTGTCTGTGCTACTCAAATACCGGAATAAACCAACCCTGTTATGCATTATTGGTGATTGCATTTATATACCACGCGCCTGATCATCCCTGCGCTACAAGAAGCTATATAATTAATGCTAAGCGGTCAGTAGTACCTACCTCCCATTCCTATCAAAAATACTATATCGATTCGAGGGCGGAATTTTCTTCAAGTCACTATCAATTATTAATTATTATTCTACTACATTGAAGGTTAATTAAGAATTTGAACTGAGACACAAAGCAAATAACCAAACCGGCATCGAAAAAAATAGGAACAGACCCATCCCTAATGAAGTATTTTAACTATAACAGAAAATGGTTCTAGATGGTCATTTTAAAGAAAAATACCAGACTTTGTATACAATGTATGATAATGTATAATAGAGTTAATGGGTGTATATTATACATCCTCTTTGCATCTCTTAGATTTTATACATCATTTTTTGCTCTCACTAGAAATATTGAATTATTCTTACCATGTGAGGGAATTCATGGAGAGCAGTAGCTTCTACCCCACCAGTTATACCCTCATCTAGGTCAAAGTATTCAATATTTTTTTCAGTAGTTCCAAAATCTTCATAATCAGGGATTTCACGTCTAAACCTCCGTGGGGCCGGAGGAGTAGATATTGTCGTGACCTCGAAAGAGCACGATACTATTTGGGGATTCGTAGCTAGAGGTAGAGAAGGATCTTAATTAACAGAGGCAGTCATCATAAATGAATACACACCCAGTTCTAAGTAAAGTCCATTTAATAATACTCAGTAAGAATACATGTGAGACTTTGGCTTAACTTACTCGTCGAAAGAACTCATTTCGAAGCAGAGTTGGAGAGTCGGATGGATGGCTCGGGGTGGATCGAACGATCGGCGTAACTGGCGATGTGGCGGAGAGAAGACGCTGGTTTGTCGGCTGACAAGGCGAGGATCAGAGTGGCAGAGGTTCCACGTCCAGAAGAGCGAATGATCCTTGGCGTCTCCGAGTTTACCTATTTATAGTGGGTCCCCCCTCTGGAATATTCCACGGGTCGCTCGACACGTGCAAACAGAATAAATGCGTAGTTTCTCACGACCTTTAGGAAAGACACTCGTATTCTATATAAATTTATTACCCAAGGTGGTATGAGTTAATCTTACGTCAGAAGCGAGAGTTGAGTGTTTTCCCGGATGTCAGCCGGATGCGGTCACCGCGATAGGAGCGGTGATTTCAAAGGGATGGTGAAAATCAATGAGCGTATGTCTCAAGAGAATACGCGAGGCGAAAAGTTTGGAAATAGCCTTTGACCTCTTGAGGGCCCTCCTTCGTGAGAACCTGGCCAAAAAGGGTTGGTAGGCCTAATATGGAATCGTGAGAACTTGTATGGAAAGCCGAAGAGAGATAGGTCATAGGTCGCGAAAAACGTAAAAGGATTTTAAGAAGGAAAGGTGAAGGCCACCTAATACTGACCGGAGGAGGGGGAAGGGACCTTGCACACGTGTGAAAGTCAGAACACGACAATATTTTTGGGTGTCTACATTTATTTACAAAGTGTTCACACCCTGGAATTAATGGAACAACATAAATTCACCTGAAATTATAATTTCACTTAATCACCTGTCTATAAAAATGAGGGGAGGTCTTGCTCAACATTTAAAATTCATTGTACAGTGAAACCTCTCATATAAGGACGCCAACAGTTCTTGAAAATTATGTATGTGAGATGTGTCCATAAGTCAGAGGTGACCTAGGAAAGCCTCCATTTTTTCAAATAATATAACCCTGCAAGTATGCGTTACAGTGTAGGAATTTAAGTCTGCTTGGGGAATTTTCATTTTTTTAAATCTCTGTCAAAATGTTGTAAACCTCTAGGAAAGAATATCTATCATGGGAAATTTCAATACTATCTGTAGTTTTCGAGATATTAAAGGTCAAAGGAGAGGAGTGGGGGGTGCGAACGAAAGTGGTGTGTCCAAGAGATGTGACGTCATTTCTCCCCAAACGGAGTTGCTCAAGTCCGAGGCGTAGGGTTTGGAGATTGTTGCGCTATACCTACGCCAGGAAGACGGTGTGCTTACCTTCATGAATTACTTTAAGTAATGTCAAATTATAAATATTGCGTGGTGCCTATGTGTTCAACTACATCACAAATCCTAATAAAATATTCATCGTTATGTCGAATAATGAAACGAAAAGGAGTGAGTTAAGGCGATGAAGAGGAAGAACGATCTTTCGACGAAAGCGACGTGATTTGTTCGTGAAGATCACTTTAACTTAAGGAATTACAACAGAATTATGTTGAGAATTGACTTGAGCGTGTGGTGCGGATGACGTGCAGTTGTGTTCTCGTATTCCCGCCTGTCTCTTGCATGGTGTTTTTGATGAGTTATAACTGAATTAGTGCCACAGGAGGAAATACAATCTGAGGAAGTGGTGGAGAGTCGAGGCCAGGTCTGGGGGGATTAGATGCAGCTACTACCGGGGTATGTGTGGGGGTATGGAATTCCCACCAGGATAAGCGGTAGGTGCGAGATTAATAAATTGCGACATTTTAAGATAAATGGTTCAAAATGGTGAGTTTTACGGCTTTCTGAGGGATAATTTATTAATCTTTATACATTATTCTATTCGTAATATCAATTCAATTAAGTATAATGGATTAAAATTAAAAATTTCTTTGAACTCTGGAGGGGGTTTTATCCCCCAAGCCCCTCCCTCGCTGCGCCATTGGAGGGAGTAATAGGAAAGGTCAGAAAATATAATAGTTGCTTGTCCGTCATTCCTGCATTGATAACCATTTGGTGCAAAAAAAAACAGGATTCAAGGATCAGGGGCGCAGCTAGGAATTTAAGCTAGCGGGAATTTTAGGCGCAAGTAATACTGGGAGGTGTGGGGGTATGGCATACCTGCCAGGGAGGGAGGTGCGAGGGCCCTCCGCCAGAAAAAAAATTTATGTAAATGGTTCATAATGGTGAGTTTAACAGCATTCTGAGGGATATTTTATTAATCCTTACACTATTCTATAAGTAATATTAATCCGATTAAATAAAATAGATTAAACTTAAAAAATTGTTTGAGCTCTGGGCGGGGGAGTTAACCCCCTCCCCCACCCTCCCCCCCCGCTGGGCCACTGTCGAGGATAGCTTTAAAAGACAAACACCACTTCCGTAATGATATTCGAGCTCTGCCACAATGATGGGGAAAAATTAGCAGGTAGCGACGCAAAATACTTTGAATGATTCATTTAAAACCATTTTTTAAAATAGAGTTGTATTTTTATTTAAAAAAATAGCGATAACTCAATTGCGTACCTAATACTATTTAACATAAATGATTGCATTTTTTCATAAGTTTGCCAAATAACTTAATTATCTTGTAGGAATCTTATAGAAGTTTCATAGATAACATAAAAAGCTGTATTATCTTATGCTTATCATTGCACTCCTTTCAGACAGTATGCACACACAACACACCTTAAAACTGTACATGACATAATGTGCACAATGTGTGCGGAAAAATTACCTTAAATCTGTGGACAGAAAGTATTTCCCAACATACTGAATAAAAACGCTGACATCACATTGAAAGCAAAAAAATCATGACTCGTACCATATGAACTATATTAGCATTAACTAGATGCATCAATATTTCATGCAGAAATTTTCAACTGGCAAGTAGCTACTTTTGTATTCATAAATGCTGGTCCAGAAATGACAAAATATGCTAGAAAAATTACCACGAAGCCTTCAAAACTCTAAATTCTGCAGCCAAAAAGACCGGGTTCCTTTTAAAATATAATGCCATCGTTGTGGAATCCACCTTTGGCAAATTATCGCAACAGCCTTTCACGAAACCGTCTTCCATTTCCCATATAGTCGATATATTTTTTTCTACGCGTACATAATGTGGATGAAAAATATTTGATGTGACTAAATAACGTCATGCAATTTTTCAGGGAAATCGCGGATTAAAAAATACGAAAATATTTACTTGCTCAACGACTGCTTCATTGTAGTTTCTACGGCAGTGCCTGCAAAACGAAAACGCCGTGGGGAGAAATGACATCACCTACAATCAGAGCTAAATTGGCGTTTGCAGACGGATTTCACTGCTCAAATACATTTCAATGATAAAATCAATGCTTTACGAGAAGTTTGATTAGTGAAAATGGATTCCTGGTGAAAATTACTATAAAAATCATGTAATGCTTCTATGAAACAAATTTCAAGCAACTTACCCATTAAAAAAAACCAACAATTTATGAGAGATTTGATTGGTAAGAAAAACATAGCGATAACATTTGAAAAAGAGTAAAATTGTGCCTGTAAGGTGTCCATGTCCGCAAGGAATATGTGCACTAGAGGTTCTATCCCTACACAAATTTATTTTATTATTTGGCATTATTATTTTATTGGCATACATTTTTGTTATTTTATGGTGGCTCAATTATGGCCCTTTGACCTTGGACACCACCTACATCTTCTTTACTTAGTTATCTTGTAAATGAATATCCTTTTGCCGAGGAATTGAAAACTGTCCTTGAGTCAGCTCTGTCCGTGAACAGAGGTTTCACTGTGCAACAATATGGTAAATTTTGATAAATCGAGCAACAAGCAATGTGAACAACTTACAATAAGTCGCAGCTTCGCCTGGTTTCCTCTTTGATGGCATTGTTGCCTCTCCATCTTTTGTGGTATTCCTGATGTCTGCAGATTTCTGTATGGGGTCTTGAGGCTTTTTGTCTTTGCCAGCAAAAACTAACGAGATTATATAAGAACGAATCGGCTCGGGGGTTGAGCTGACGTCAGCAGTCTTGTCTAAGGGGTTTTTCGACCTCTCATCTCCACCAGGAGTCACAGTAAGTAAGATTGCAGCTGACTTGGGTTTTGGAGATACAGCCTGAGTGTGGTCATTAGCACAGCATACAATTGGGGTGTGCCCCTCAAATCCACATCGGGTGGGCATGCTCCCCATCTTCAGTGCCTTCAATACCACAGGACACTCATGAATGGGCCTGCACACTCCTTTCCCTCCATCAAGGGTCTTGCACTCATCTCCTACAGTGGTGAGGTCATAGGAAATAGTACAAAATAATCAATTCTATGCTAAACCATATTATGTACTACATTATACACATGTTAATGATCGATCGGTTAGATTAGTTTTTATAAATCCACTTCATTTTGGACAGAAGCATAATATGACCGTCAGAGAGCTACATATAGTATCATTCATGTTGGGAAGCCACTAATTACATATCCTAAGCAAAATTTTATCAAATTTCAAACAATATTCTAATTCATTGTGTATTAGGATGGGCTTTCTCAGAATTGAAGTTTAAAAATTGTCCAAGGTCAATTCAACAATATTTACGAGTGTTGTAATGTCGTTAAAGTTAAAATAAATTTAACAAAACCACTGACGAGGGCAGAATTCCAACTGATTGAGAGGTAAAATACAACAGCAGAATTTTTATCCTGCACTGCAATTACTTGGGGATAGACATTGTTTGCTGTAGCCAATTTACCAGGATGGCCATCATGAGTGTGGTGTGTCTAAAATCTTCTCAAATCCAAGACTTCTTTACATGTGTAATCAGCATCCTCACCTGGTATAGTCTACATAGCCATAGGTCTTCATATTTAACAGCTATGGATTGAAAAAGTTTCCGAATAAATGGAGATCCCCTATGGTCATTGACTAGCTTCGACTTTCTCAGTTGTTATATGTTATTCTGTAAATGCACAGAAAGACAAAATTAACCTTCTTATGAAACAATAACCCTAAATATGTCCTATTACTCTGGCGGAAGTTTTTTTTTAATTGATGGAAAAACAAGAAAACGATAACATTGTCATACCTATAAGTTTTTAACTACAGGTCTGTCAAGAATGGTAAAACAAAAATCATATTTTCCCATTTTATAATGGGGTGAAAATTAGTCAAATGCCTTTGTTCCTATTTTAGACTACAGCATAAAGAAACTGCTGAAAACATAAATCAACCCAAATGAGTGGTTTTTAAAGAATGCTGGAGTGAACATTTTGTAGATAACAAGAAGAGATTTATTTAGCCAACTTAATAAATTTTTACACCAACTGTGTTTCATTATATCCAAAATTTATTCGCATTTGAATTTTTATCCTGAAATCAATATTTGAATCAGCTAACTTGAAAAAAAAGAAAATAAACCAGATTTGATGCAAAAATATTTAGGGGTGTTGAAATCAAAATAATTTCTGTATTTTAGTTAAAACATTAACAATGGTAAAACAGCTATAGATTGAAAAGTAAAATAATACCCGATACAATTCAAATTGTCTCTTTTGTGAGTGCTCCCATTGTCTTGATTGCTGAGGTTATGCTGAAATCACTATTAATATATTCATCCTGATCTTGAAGGTTGAAACATAAAAGCACCCATACGTTGTCGTTCATTAAACCGTTTCCTAGTTATCCAGACATCTGAGATAAATTTATGCTTTGAAAATCCTTATGCAGAGAGCCGTTGTTTTCAAAGATTGTGCCTTGGGGAGGAGGTGTAAACAGTAATGGATTAAGGGAGAGGGGGGCCATGATCATAATCTCTGGAAAAACTGAATATCATCATTGTATCATTAAGGAGGATAAATAAGAGGGCACTTAGGAAAGAAGCTAAGATGTAGTTAAATTGTTATTAAATCAGAAAATTTCAATATGATATCAGCGATATACAAATTAGCCATTCCATTATAATTGATGTAGGAGGTGCGTACCTGGTCAATGTCATGGGTATTACACGACTGAATGGAAAATTAATGGTTAACAAAGCATTGTATTTATTGTAACAAAAATGTAGGTATTTCATTCAACCTATCCAGGTGGTAGTCTGTCGAAGTTCGACATTTAAAATATAATTGCACTTTTCCACACTTATTTTACAGTTGCGAAAAAGTGAAATCATATTTTATTTGAAGTGTATTTTATGTTCAATACTCATAAGAATATATTTATTTATCTAGTATTCCCTGATGCACACATGGGCGTACCTAGCGAGGGGCTGGGGTTGAGGCGCTGCCCCCACGAAGAAGCAAAAATCGCAAAAGTCTTTAAGAAAAATCAGTACTGAATTGAAACGAAAGCGTTCAACAAATTTTCTTTAAGCCCACGAAAAATGATATGTATTAGCATAATATATGTAACTAAAATATAACTATTTTTTCAAGGAAATAATCTCATAAACTAATGTCACAACTTGGCTTCCCCCCCTCTAGACCATGGCTTGCCCCTTCCCCTAGACCATGGCATGCCCTCCCCCCTAGTTATGATCCTGGGTACGCCCTCGAATGCACACTCAATCAGTCGTTGTTACATTCCTTATTTCACCCAGGTTTCACCTTCTAAACCTTCTTCCATGGTTTCACTTTGTAGCGCGTAGACGTGATCTTACAAAAATTAAATCAGGCCACATCTATCTCACTCACCTCTGTATCCCTGCGACAGTATCTCTGACAGAAATGACATAATAACAGCATTAACGATGGCTATACGGGAGAGTGACATGTTCAGGCGTACTAAGACGATTCGTGCGGTCATGCGACCGAGCGCGACATCCCCGAGGATTCAAAAGCGGAGGATATCGCTAAGGAAGATTATTACTCTTCCGGCGCTGCGTGGGCGAGATTAAAAGTTTTGGAAATGTAAAAAAAGGCACACCAAACACATCCGTGCCGTTCTACTTCACGGAGAATACTAAGTTGAGAAATATGTTGGAAGCGGTCCTCTCCCGAAGTTGCGACGAAAATTTGTGTTTACAACGCGGTCATCTACATCTGCACGTCTTTCGGAGCCACGACATTCAGCTCTGAAGATGGAGTAACACTCGTACCTCGAAACGTCGGCAGCCATAGAGGTGGGTACCCGATGGAGCACCCGAGCCGCCGTCACTATCGGCAGGGAAGCATCAGATATTTTATCAGCTAAATCAATTATTTGCGCATAGTGTAGAATTCCATAGTCCCAAGAAATGTCCCTAAAGTGCCACCACCGAATCTCGTTCGAATTTTGCTACGTGATTGGATATGGAGGAGGAACGACGAAGTGCTGGACATGTTGGGTGAGGGGAGGCAGCCTTTAGATGAGATACGGAAGAGACAGAAGGTATGGATGGATCGAGTAGTTAGCGTGGAGGGGATATTGAAAACAGTATTAGAGGGAAGAATGTTAGGTAAACGAGGGAGAGGAAGGGAAATAATAGGATTTTTAGATAGAATGAAAGGGAATAGGCCTTATTGTGACTTTAAGAGGGAAGTGCTTTATAGAAAGGGGAGATCCGAGAAACCTTCTTAAGTACTCCATCGATATCTACCTCAATCGGTAGAATACTATAATAATAATAGGAAATGGATATCCATGAGGTCACGGGCGGATTCAGGATTTGTTTCTGGAGGGGACACAAGGTGTGACTAGTCTTCTCATATTTGAGATTAAAAACAAAATGCAACAATTACTGTAGAAAATATTCTATTTATTTATATATGAAAGTTAATAATATAAAAAAAAATGATTGAGGGTCTGTAATACGCAAAATGAAACGAACGTTATGATAAACAATTTGAAAGTCTTGTCTATTTTTTAAGCGTCTGGAGGAGGGCACGTGCTCCCGCGCTTCCCTCCTTAAATCCGCCTTTGCATTAGGTGGATTTTTAGTTTCAGCTGCCAACGTTCAACACTTTTCGAGATATTAGGGACAGAAAGTGGCAGGAAATGCCTATAAAATTAGGCAACCCACAGCACAGAAATATGCCTAAGTTCTCTACGTCCTAGCAACGGACTGTAATGGGGTGTCCATTAATTACGTAAGGTGATTTTGGAGATTTGTGGACCCCTCTCCCGCCTTAATGAGATTTGGCTACGACCCCCTAACTCTCCAATCTCACGTGATATTGTTCAAAATCAAATTGTCACTGTAAACACGTTAATCTTTGCTTCATTGCGTTGGATTTATTGAAAAAAGGAATTCGCTTAATTATTTTTATTTGAATTAGCTTTTAAAAATGTCTCATTGTTTTTATTTATTTTTTTAAACTGTTTAATTATTTTTATTTAAATTAGTTAAGACTAGTATATAATAAACTAAGTCCGTAAATTTTACACTGTTTCTTGAGGAAAAAAAATTATATGATTCTTGTCAGGACCCCTATCCTCACCTCCTGAGATTGGGTGGGAAAAGGCTTCACCCCTCCCTAAACGCCTCACGTTATTAATGGATGCCCCCTAAGGGTCCATTGTTGCGCTGCGGGTGTCATACATTTAGATATTTTAGTGGTACCTTCCGTCGTTAATGTCTCAAAAGTATTGAATGTTGGGAGCTGAAACAAATACTGCGCCTCAATGGTATCCGTTTCGTATCAGCTATCAAAATTAGAGGGAAATTTGGTTGTGACGCTTGAGGGACTTTCCTTGTCATCTACATTCCGGAAATAAGCGAAATGAATTACTCCCTCTATTGTGCCATTGTCTTTTGAGCAATTTCGATGCGTTTGGCGGAATTAAGATCTCGGCAATCATCCACTGCACTCAAGTAATGAAATGATGGTCTTTGTGTGCCGCGTGCGGGAGCAGTGGAAGTGAGGCTGAAGGCCAATCCAGTTCCGACCCTACAACGATATGGCCGACTCTCATGTATTTAGAATGTGAAAATGCAGAAACTTTGAGTGATTGAATAGTCAGGGGTGGGAAAAATAAAGGCTTAGGAGTATATGGAATACAAAATACCGATCCAAATGTATTTGAAATGCAAAATACATAGTACCTTTGACTTGGGTACTTGAAAAGCAAGCTACAAAATAGTATTTTAAATACCTTTTAAAGGACAAAATATAATTAGCATGGAAACTAAGAGATCTTAAAAAAATATAACCTGCATTAACACGCTATGGATTGAAGAAAACATGAAGAAAACGCGTCTAAGGAAAACGAAGTATTCTCTGAAGCATAATGAAACGGAAGTGTAATAAGGGCAACTTCAAAAGAGTTTTACAAATGTATTTTTTAATTCATAACGGGAAAATACGAAAAATATGTATTTGAAATCAAAATACATGTTACATTCAGGTCGTGTATTTGAAATACCAAATACAAATAACAAATGTATTTTAAATGCGTGTTTTAAAATACTTGTATTTGAAATAGCTACTGCCCAGCCCAGAGAATACTGCATTTTGAAGTGAGCTGTCGTCTGAGGTACTAGTAATTTATGTGCCGAATTCCATCCTCATCCGAAATGTATATGAGCTGAGAAAAACTTCAAAGTGCGCGATTGACCCCTCCATTGAATTGGAGGATAACTCCAGAGGTCATTCTCAAGCTCATTTTCTATGACCGTGTTATCAATATAGACAAGATGGCCAGATGCGCAAATTTTGGCTTCACCTATGGAAGAGATCTCAGCATTCCATTGAATAATTTTCAGTGGCATAAATTTAGTTCATCCGGGCTCTACAAACATACCTGACTCTAATGCAATTTATATGGTAAAAATGAAGTCTCAACCTCTTAAAAAATATATGAGCTGAGAAAAAGTTGAACAGTTGCGGCATTTCCCATTTTATTTAAAATGAATGGCGCCGACTCCATGGGGCCTGAGGGGGCCGAGTTCCCTCAAAAGTTCGTCATGCGTGAGAGGAAAAAATGTTTCAGTCTTGTCAATTTTTCCCGGAGTGTCCAGATATCGAGATTCAAGTTATCAGGGTTCTAATGTTGATCAAATAACTCTTCTAAAATGCTTAATAAACTTAAAACTCAGTACTTATAAATGTTCCCGGGGCAAGATCCCCGGTTTGGGCCCCCCCAATATTTTTTGTAAGTTGGAACCCCTGATTTAAATGGAGCTAAATTCTTGCGGTGCTTCTCAAGATGGCCAGATGCGCAATGTCTTATGTGCACTCGGGAACTCAGAGTAAAGATATGCCCTTATCCTTACTATGAGCTTGGGAATGGTTCCATTCTATCGTTTAAGTTTCAGTGGAATCAATGCCTGGTTCATCTGGTGCTCGACAGTGCAAGATGGTCGTATATGATGAATTTTAATATTAGGAGAGTACTCAAACTGGCAATACCATTTCAAAGCTTTTATTCGAGAAAAAAATTGTTTACTTGCCCCTGGCCCGCGGGTTTTCCATAAAGGTTAGCTTCAGACTCATCTTTTCCATACTTCGTAAAGAAATAGTATTTTTTCTACACATAAGCTCGCGCACTGATTCGGTATTACAATTTTTCCTCCAATGGCGAGTCATTGCGTTTCACATGCTGCAGAAAATTTGGCCCGTGAATGTCCGATACAGAGGTTACCTCTATGATGCCCGATATGAGCCCGTGAGTATAACCCAGAGTCAAATGGCCCTGAATGGAATGAGTGACTCACCGAAACGTAGGCGATGGCCTGCAAGGTGAGGCATCACTGTAAGTAGCTCTCGCCGAAAGAATGAGCAACGTAATTAGCAAACATCTCCCAACGCAAATAATCGGAACTCTGAAAACTCTGAAGCTATGGGAAAAATAACAAGAAACTCTTTGTATGTTAATTGCCCCCCCTTCCCCGTAAATTGGAAAGAGCGCTTGAGGTTCATTTAAAAGCTATTCCAGAAACGGCTTCTCTGCTTGCGGAATCATTTTTACTGGAAGACTTGTCGTTATATGATAAAATATATCATTGTACCACCATTTTCTTCGAAAATAATAAATAGGAATTTTAGAGTGGATGGCAAAAATGTTAACAGCACACAAACAATTTTTATCCATAAATCAATTCTACTCTACTCTACTGTATATTGAAAAATATTAAGTTGAGCACTCATTTGTTGAGTGTATGTTTCGTTGAAGATACAGTTTTTATTTGTATTGTTTTACTGGCTACCCAAGATATGGAGGCAGTTATGAGGTAGGGGCATGGGCGGTCTGCCCACGTCAGCTGATCGGTGATCGCCGAGGGCTCGGACGTTAGGGGGCCGCCACAACGCTCGCGTGTATGTATGTGTATATGAAAGGTGTAATAAAAAAGACTCAGATTGCCTGAACCAAATTTTTAGCATTTATAAAATTCTAAGTTGTCATTAGTAGCTTTATTTACAACATACTCAGTGTAAAAATATTATGTAAAAACTATAATTAAAATAAAAGTGTCAGGAGAACATATGATACTTTAATGAAAGCTTTGTTCCAAAAGGTTATTCTTGAGGTTTTTATAGAGGTCATCTTCGGAGAAATGTTCCCGGCGGGTCAGTGGTACAACAGCGATGAAGAGCTGAGAGGACATGTTACCTCATGGATGACTACACTGGCGGCAATATTCTACAAAAAATTGTTCCACGCAATGAAAATTACCTGGAAAATCACGGGATCTATGTCGAAAAATAGAGTAAGAGTGGTAGAGTTGTGTGCTATACATTTCTTTGAAATATCTTAACTTGTTCTTTTTGAAGTATAAACTTCTTATGGCGCGTTGAATACTTTTGTAGATGGGTAAAAGACATTGGACTCGCGACACCGTCACCGCTACTACATATATGTATAATTGTGTATATTCTGTATATACACAGTATACTCGCTATATACACAGTATACTCGCTATATACCCAGTACTTCTGGAGGGGTACAAACCATTAGACTCGCATCACCGTTACCAGTCCATACTCGTGCAGGAGAGTGTACTCGATACAAGAATAGTGAAGGTCGGTACAATATAACTCAATTTCTTTTATACGTTCAATTTGAGTAGCTCAGTCGAATTTTGTGCCATAAAATCAATTTATAAATGTGAAATGTTTACAATTATATATTGTAGACATTTAAAAAAGGAAACACGCGGAGAAAAATGTTTGAAGTGAAAACTTCTTCTGGCGCGTTAGGCCCTTTGTTTCAGATTTGTAAAAAATACTCTGCACTCGCGTGACCGTCACCTCAAAATCGTCACCGCCTCGCTGTTAACGAAGGAGAAGGAAATAAAGAGAGAAAGAGTTTTGAATTTCCTCGTTCCTCATGCATGAAAATACATTCTGAAGCAGAAAGGATCGCTACGTTCAGTGTTGACAATAGTTAGTCGGTTTTGTTCATAGCAATAGTTATAAAAATATTTTCTTGAATTTCGGCTAGTAACTCGGCTTTTCGAGTTTATATTCCTAATCCAGTTCGTAGCATTGTTGTACATTTTTAACATCAATAAACGTCCAAAATTGTTAAAATAAAAAGTTTTCACTTCGAACGGCAGTCCCAAGACTGCCATGTTTTTTTAATTTCAGAACGGAACTTGCTTTCCGAACATACCTCGTATTTGACCTGTAAATGTTTAACTTCGTTTTTGGTGTGTAAACTACTGGTTATATAACCCCATATGTTTATTTTCAGCCGGCAATAGTCATCAAAGAAAATATTTAAACACATCAACTAAAAATATCAGACCTGGACGCCTAAAATAAAAGATTGGATATCCGAAATAATATCTTAACGGAATTGGGAGAAAAGCAGCAAAGGCATAGTAACCCACCGAAATTTTCCATATGTAAAAAGAAAGGAAAAAAATAAGCCATATGGAATTGAATCGATACTCCGTACAATTTTTAACTGGACGCGGAAACTTTGGCCAAAAGTTATACCAATTCGCCCTCTCAGATACAGAATTATGCAGACATTGCAAACAGGCTGATGAAAGCTATTGGCTCATAATCGCAGAATGCAATACGTTTCATAAAGAAAGAGAAAACCTATAACTAAAAATAAATAATAATTATCTGACAATAACAGAGAAAACGTTAGTTACAAAGGAAATATGGCCAGTCTTCAAACAAACTGCATGCGAAATGCTGAAAAGGAAATCATATATGGAGATTAAAATGGCAAATAACAATGGAAACGCAGCGGAAACATCTGGAGTAAATTAAACACTCATTCCGATGATCTTACCCTAAGAGTAGGGGAGGGGAGGGGACAGCTGCCTAAACGACTGTGGTCGTTTGTGAAACAACAGTGCAATACATCGCCAAGTGATGAATAAACGTAAAAGCGGCCCCCACGAAGTAAGCTAACGATTTTAATCCTGGGAGGGTTGAGGAGGGTCCGTGGAGGCTTGCCCCCAAACTAGCTGCAACAGTGTCAATCCAAAGAAATGATCTTTGGATTTTTCTCATCATGGAAAAATCTTCCAATTTCGTATTTTAAATAATGGTTTCGCTTGTAGAGGACCCCGTCATCCATCATAGCAGCGTAGCAATGGGTATTTCCTATCCTCTGCCTTACACCCCTATCCTCTACCCAGAGGCATCGACAGGCTCCTATAGCAGCAGTGCCTTTTTCGTTTTTCTTTCCCATTCTATTCCCTTCCCTGCATAACTGGGTGAATCAGTTTTTGGTACCGGGTCCCGGCCCCGCTGTGCTGTATCCTTGTAAGGGTCCTCTATCCTTGGACCCTCATTCGTTGCACTAATGTCATTGCCAAGCAATAGGGTAGTTAAGTGATGTACAAATGGAATCAAATTATTTTAAACCGTGATTAAAGGTACCTGTTGTAACATAACATAAACAAGCCACCATGTTGTTTGTATGTAATTTCAAACTAACAATGGTAGTGAGGGACGGGGAGATTGTTGTGAAGGGAAAAAGGGTAGTCGTGTATGGAGAGAAGGAGGAGGCAGACGTGTTGAAAAGAAAGATCGGGAGAAAGACTTAAGTAGCGGTGTATTGAGAGAGCAGAGGAAGAGATACGGCAGAATTCAAGATCGGCAGGGAGAAGAAGAGAACGCAGAGAAAAGGAGGCGCCTACGAGAGGAGAAGAGAACGGGAGGAAAGGGATACGAAGAACTCAAGATCCACAATGGTGCAGTACATGGCGGTGGTTCAGTGAGTGGTAGTACAAAATATAAATGGGATTGTGATAATCATGGTGGCTTTTTGATGTTGTTTTTTTGTTTGCTCCGCAAGTTTCAAAATATAGAGCTTGTTTTTGAATTGTAATGAAATTATTCGTTCAGTTAGTAGTGGATATTCATAAAACGTTACACTGTTTAATACTTAAAATTTGCACCAGTAACAGTGAATTGTTACGATTAAAGTCAATTCACTTTAAAATTGTAGGAATGGAGGTAAAAATGAGGATCCATCAAAAATTTGAACAAAGTTGAAGTAAGAGAATATTTCTATTTCAATATTTGAATCTTTTAAAATACACTCTGAGAGGTCCTCTACAAAAAACCTCACTCAGGCCACACGATACTTTCAATCCAAGGAACAAAGTGAGAAATCCTCATATAAACAGCTGGCGATCCAGGAAATCCACAAACTTTTCCAAATGATGTGACTCCAATGATGCGAATGTCACAGTCATCATGGGACGGAATCACTAAGGGACCACCGGAATCTCCCTGTGAATTGAATATATCATATTATTTTAGTGACATAGTATTTTTTTCTCAGGACAATTGAAGCATTTCATGAGTTAAAGTGTTCAAGTTAAGTTTTCATGGGAATAATAACCATGGTATTCCCTGATGTTTGTAGCTTAATCAAAAGAATATAAATTATGATCTCGGCAATATCAATTCAAATCGGCACATCAAAGAGATTACGCCTTTGTTTAAATATATCAGCTGTACATACTTGACAAGTATCTTTTCCACCAGCCAAATCTCCAGCGCAGATCATACTCTCATCTACTCCTTTATTTAGCTTGGTTAGTGTAATCTCAGCTGCATACTTTTCATTGCATATTGAGGGGTTCAAAATGTTTAGGTGAACTTTTTGAAGAGAAGAGCTTGGATTTGCTCCTGTAGGATAAAGCATAAATAATTTTATTCAATTGTAAGTCTTTGTATAACTACTGACTAGCCGAAGGAAAATTACTGAGGGGGGCCTGGTTGCTCCCCTTATCACTACTTGAGTTATACATGCATTTAAAATATAAAATCATAACCCTCTTCCAAAGCAATGTAACATCAAAATTAAAAAAGATTAGAAATCTTGGTAATGCATAATTTGAAAACCAAAACTAGCAGCATTTTAGTTTTTACAGAATAATTTATGAAACTATAGAAACATGTATACAATTGGCAACATCTCATATGAGATTATACTAATGATAAAGTACTCTATGCCATTGTAACAGGGCGCTCTCGTTCTGATTAATCTTTTCACATACACATATATTTATATTGGATACTTTTTAATTTTTGGTGACTATTTATTTGCTTTTAAGGCGTTATTAAATGCTTTTTTTTCAAGGAAGATCATTAAATAAAATATAGATCGAGGTTTTCAAGAAACCAACCTTGTGTTGTTGAAACTTATGTACATCCCCAAGTGGGTAAAGAAAATGCGTGAAGGATTTTGGATTGATGCTTATCAATATACCACCACCAGGCTGCGAGGTGTTACACCATATTTGGAAATGTTCCCCTGTTTTCAGTTAGTATTAACCAGGTAGATATAATTGTTATACTTCATATAGTCACTTTAGATCTAATAAAATAGAATTTACTCACCATGTCCAAGTCTTCCCCACCCACTTGCAATAGCTGTCTTTAGATTCGGATCCCATTCAACTTGTAAGCAAGCTGGACGAATTATTCTATATATATTAGAGGTTTTGTCAAACTCCAAAGAGGGCCCCAGTTCCAAAAGAGCTATATCATTGTACTTCGACTTTCTCATGTAGCCTGGATGTCTTATTGTTTGAATAACATGGTATATAATACCATCCGTTGACACAGAATAACCCCTATGTTTATCTGCCACATGCTTTGCTCCCAGCAGTACCCATTTGGCTCTACTCCTGCAAGGAATGAAAAAAATTGCAGTCAGCATTAAAAGTAGGAAATGGATGAATTAAAAAATGTGTATATGAGTATACATATTTATACACCCTTTCTCCGAACTGACTGCGGCTGGGTGGTGGAGAGCAAGTAGCCAATCAGAAGCGCTGCCTCTGCCACCTATACTTTCCCCTCCATTCCCTTCCTTTTTCCCCTCCGCTGCCCTCCTTTCGGCCGATCAGCGTTGTCAGCCCTTAGAAATAACAGTACTTTCAGGGGCGGCGGACTAATGCTCTACAATCTCCACAGATTCTGTTTGGTAACACTGCAAACTGAAGAGCAATCTGCACTGCACGGAAGAGACTGCGGCCTCCTATACACTTTCTCCTGTCACTCTTCTGTGATTGGCTGAAAGAGTGGGTCCATCTCGAGCGCGCTCAAGGTCAGCCGCCGTCAGTTCAGAAAAAGAGTCAAGTGCGAGTAGAGCCACTCAATGCTATTGTTATCTTACACACATTCAGTGGCGTAGCCAGGAATTTCATTCGGGAGCTAAACCAGGGGTAATATTTTTGGAAAAAAAATTGTATTCATTGATGGGTTTTAAACTAATTTGAACACTTTTCATAATCGAAAATACTTCATTTCTTAAAGAAATATTTTTAAATTCATTATTTCCCAATATTTTCTTTTCTTTTATGAAGGAAATAATTATATTTTTATATTTTGGGGGGGAGGGGGTCCGCTACCCACGAACACCCCAACTTTGATGACCTGCAAGATGCATACCCATTACATGGAGGTTATGCAGGTGAAGCAATGATATAAATTAAAATAAATGTACAAGAGGTCTGTACAGATAAATCATTCATAAAAAAATTCTGTCCGTCTTACAATTTTCAAATATCCAAAATGCTACTGCCCTTCAGCACACAATTGCAAGTCACCACTGACCCAATGTTAATATTTCGGTCACCAAGGATGATTATATTTATTATTTTTATCAACTTATTCCACGTTATTTTAAATATACTTATAAAAATATTATAGAGCAGTTACCATACAATCAGCAGCAAGCTAACTCTTATATTGTCGTGTTCCGACTTTCGCACGTTTGCAAGGTTCCCCCCCCTCCTCCGGCCAATATCAGATAGCCTTCACCTTTCCTCCTTTTACGTTCTTCGCGACCTATGACCTATCTCTCTTTGGCTTTCAATACAAGTTCTCACGATTCCATATTAGGCTTGCCAACCCTTCTTGGCCAGGTTCTCACGAAGGAGAGCCCTCATGAGGTCAAAGGCTATTTCCAAACTTTTCGCCTCGCGTATTTTCTTGAGACATACGCTCATTAATTTTCGCCATCCCTTTGAAATCACCGCTCCTATCGCAGTGACCGCATCCGGGATACATCCGGGAAAACACTCAACTCTCGCCTCTGACGTAAGATTAACTCATCCCACCTTGGTTAATAAATTCATATAGAATACGGGCGTCTTTCCTAAAGGTCGTGAGAAACTACGCATTTATTCTGTTTGCACGTGTCGAGCGACCCGTGGAATATTCCAGAGAGGGGACCCATTATAAATAGGTAAACTCGGAGACGCCAAGGATCATTCGCTCTTCTGGACGTGGAACCTCTGCCACTCTGATTCTCGCCTTGTCAGCCGACAAACCAGCGTCTTCTCTCCACCACATCGCCAGTTAAGCCGATCGTTCGATCCACCTCGAACTATCCGTCCGATTCTCCAACTCTGCTTCGCCATGAGCTCTTTTGACGAGTAAGTTAGCCAAAGTCTCACATGTATTCTTACTGAATGTTATTAAATGGACTTTACTTAAGAAATGGGTGTGTATTCCTTTATAATGACTGCCTCTGTCAATTAAGATCCTTCTCTACCTCTAGCTACGAATCCCCAAATAGTATCGTGCTCTTTCGAGGTCACGACAAATGGTGTATATGCGCCGGGTAAATTACAAGCAGTCTTATAAAAGAATTCACATCGCACTTTGTGCATAAATTAGATATTAGTTATGTTTTTTCTTTGAGCAAGGCGTGTGGGAAACGCCCTATGTTGTAAGATGTATGAATTAATTTCTCTCTTACAGGAAGTGTTTTTTATGTTGCATGTTTGCTCTTTTTTGTGATCTGTATCGAGTTTTGATTATGTGTTAGGCAGGGTTTTGCTTTCCAGGAAATGTTCTTGATTTTGTGTTTGCGTGTGTAATATTTAAGTGCGTGTGTAGTACTTAAGTATAGGGTTTTTATTTTCACTTTCTACCTGTGCTTCGCGTAAGAGTCTCTCCGTTCGACCTGTATTTAGTTTCTTCTGAGTTTTGAGGGTAAATTCATGTCGACGTCAAGAACGCCGCCCCCAAAAAGAAGTGACCGTTTGGCAGGAAAATCTCCTGCGTATCGTATTCCCGTAAATCCTACTAGGCGTCCGGCTGCGGACTCCGAAACGAGTGACTCAGAGGGTGAGTTGAGGGAAGATAAGGTCCTTGTCACGGACTTAAGAACGTTGCAAATAAACACAGCGGAGATGGCAGATGGTGGGACAGCAGCGCCGACCACGGAGGCTGGCCCTTCAGGCGAAAATAATACTTCGACATTTCCTCGTATAGGTGGAGTCCATCTGACGCCACCGAAGTTTAGCGGGAATGCAAACGAATGCCCCTTGCAATTTTTATCTACCTTCAATAAGATTAGCACTGCCAACTCATGGTCAACCGACGCACGATTAAGACTTTTCCCATGTTTTCTAGAAAGTACTGCCCAAAGATGGTTGCAAGCACTTCCGGCCTATGACGTAGAATCAGGTGCCCTTCGTGGCACCTGGGAAGAACTGGTGGCGGCTTTCAAGGCTGCCTTCAAGGGGACGATGTCAGACGAGATGAAGGCCCATAGGTTAAACGAGCGCACTAAGCAAGCGTTTGAAACCTCCGAATCATACTTTTATGACGTGACCGCCTTATGCAAAGAGGTTGATCCCCAAATGCGTGAATCAGAAAAAATCCGTAACATCCTCAAGGGGCTGAGGCCAGATATTGTAAGGGTCGCGTTGCCTATGAAGGCTAAGACCTGCGAAGAATTACTAGAATTTATTAAGCTGCATGAGGCAGCCATTTTGGTCTCAGAGACGGTAAAAGAAAAAAGCACTCCTCGGAAAGCAGCCGAGCAATCGAACGCTTCCATAGGACGATTAGAAAATAAAATCATGTCGCCGTATCATGAGCGCGAAAGCAAAGAAGCCGCCGCCCCATGTGTAGGTCAGGGACGCTTGAAGATAAGCACGACCGACGCGCCGGCCGAAGATTAATTCGGAGGCGGGAAATGGCGTAGTGAAATTGACGACTCACATCGCCCGGATTTTTTCCGCAGTCAGTTCCCAGTTCTATTCGGCTGGTAAAAACTCGAATAATATTATGAAACAGATAATTGAATACTAAGTGAGGCAACACGGCTGTTAGTATAAAATGAAAAGTTACCTTTTACAGCCAATTTTCCATATTTCTTGATGTATTTTTGAATCTTTTTTCTGTCAACAAATTGTTCTTAGTATTTTTTTCTTGTCTTCGAGAATGCGTTCTCAAACTTGCCCCGCTTTCATGAGTAAATTGACACTCTTACATTTAAATACTATTTACATTTAAATGTAGAACAATTTGTTGACCCCCATTAGTTATAAGTGATGCAATTGTGTGTGGAATTGTTGTATGTGACATGCGATGAAAAATTGGCCGAAAGGGCGGCCGAGGAGATGTATCAGCAAACCAGTGGGAAAAGACTGAAGGAGAGGTAAGCAAGTTAAAACCGTGAGAAATCACATCCTTAAGTCACTCAACGGCTCGGCGCCCAGGCGCCACTCCAAAGAGGCAGGACAAGGAGCTTTCAGCTAACCTGTGAGCGGGTAAAGGTAGATATTTTTTCTCTTTTTTTCATAGTCGCCTGACTGAGAGAAGAGGGAGGCAACCCGCCATACACCACTTCCTTCCTTGAAGCAGCGATTACGCATTAAAGGCGTTGTCTCCTTGCGGGCATGAATGGGAGTCACAATGTAACGTACTCGCGAGTAGATTTTGTTAGCTTGCCTGTGAGAATAATGCTTGAGTATGAGAGTAATTTCGATGTAATTAACATGTGTTTATTTTTCAGCAATTACCGCCCGAGCTGTGAACAGCCGTAAGAGCGGTGACGCCAAAATGCATAATTTTGGTTGATTTTTTAAAGGCTTCGATTGGAGTGAAATCCTCGAAGTATTATGGGTGGGATGTTGAAGCCAATCAGTGTAATAATTTTTGGCCGGCGTGAGATGCGCTTGGGGCCAAAGGAGAGCAAGGGATGAGAGACACCCCTCCTCCTTTTAAAGTGTTTTGTTGTTTTAAGAAGTAAAAGTTTTCAGTGGTACCACTTACGTAATTATTTTGGGAGATGAGGACTTCTCCTAGGGTCAGTATCTGGGGACGCCTAGAGGCCCGTGTTGAATTAATAAGTTTATGATGCATCATGTTGTTAATTGCCAGTAATGTACAAGTGTTAGTACATGGGCTTGAATGTATTTTATGAAATACTTTTGCCGGTAATACGTCAGGGAACGTATGGGCGTAATGGCTAGGTAAGCCAAGTTTTTATTAAGTAATTTGCCGGTAATACGTCAGAGAACGTATAGGCGCAGTGGCTAAGTAAGCCAAGTTAGCACAAGTTGGTGCTTTTTGTTCGTTTGGGTAATGAGGAATTACCCCGGTTTTAGATTACACTGAAAGAGGCTCAACAAGATTAAAAATGGTGCAATTCTTAAGCACTTTTATGAGGAAAGTTCGGTTTGCTGTTATGCAACGAACTGGTCGCAGAAATATTAAGCTAAGATTTTTTCTTAGGGGCACTGAAATGTTTTTGTATCCACCTGACTGTGGGTCGGTGGAAAGGAAGTCATGTATTATTCATGAGAATGTGGATTGTTATTCAGCTAGACTTTTCCTCACGCAATTTTACATGACCTGGTCGCCTGTGAAGCGCAGCATGTTAATTAATTGGAGGAATTTAATTACTTACATACTTCCACTATTCAGTAATTTCAAGTACTTTTAGAAACAAACGTTTATCCGTCATAATTAACTTGATATATTTTAATTGTCCAGCTGAGAGTTTTAAACGACTTGTTAAAAAACCCATAAGGTTTTCTGATTACGCAACCTTTAATGCCACTTGTGAAATAACTAGCGGAAGCGAAAAGACTTGATCACTCTTACTGACTTCCTATTATTATTGTTCACTGTAGGCGCATTTTGTTTATTTCCTCAACGGAACTCTCTTTGCGCCAACGGCTAACCACGCCACTTCCTGTTATCGCGTGGCAAGCGCTCTTGCTTCACGCGAGGATGGCTCATGGCGTGTTTTGAAAGAGTGTGTGTCATTATCTCCTGTGGGCGTGTCTCCGGATGGGAGGCAGCCATTTTTTAAAAACACAGTCGACTCTCTACTGGCTTCTGGCATTTCATGGTGCCTGGCAATTTTTAAAATACTGTGATATTTCTTTTGTATATTTTTATGAATCTTTTTTTTTTCTCAATTCTTAAGCGTTTGAATTCAGACTAAAAGTCTCCTTGGATTTGCTTGTATTCTTAACAGGCCGCTTGTCACGTCCTCTGTGACCATGACGCCTCAGAGGATTCTAGCCTGTGAAAATGGGAGGGGCGTGCGCCTCCTAGTGGCAGCGGTCCTGCTGACCACGCCCACTCAAGGCGCGCCAAGAGCTGGCAGCCAATCACCCCACGTTGACCTGACCGCTGGCGCATACCTCAGGAACCTTCCAAATATAACCATTTATGAGACGGCGTTAGCCCTGGCGTTTCGGTGGGACTTCAACCCAGGCTATCAGCTTCAGCTACTGAGAGAGATGGTTGGAAGGGCCTGCAAAACAGCTGATAATCGGCCAGTATGCAGTCTCCCACGGCTCGCGGTCGACTCTGCTCTTCGCGATTGGGACAGACGGAATTGGTTCGAATCCTTGTCGGAGGCACCCCTGGCCACGGATGGGGGCGCGATGGTCAATACCTTCACACTTCCCACGCGCAGACATTCCAAACGAATGATAATCTCCGCGGAGGAAGCGAGGGAGCTGGAGAACGATTTGGCTGAGATGGGAGGTGTCAAAAATCTCTCAGCGCCTTGCATACCTACGTACGCACCGGCCTCGGGAGATAGGCCTGATTTTGGCCTACTGACCCTCATCACGTCCACCATAGCAGCCCAAAGAGATGTCCTAGCCATGTGTCAGACGCGTAGGCTGAGCCCTTCGGTCGTGAATGTGGATAGACTTCGCGCTGAGTTATTATCACTGCAGCGCTCTGTCCACAGCCGAGGTTGGGAGCTGGCGATCCAACACTTCTCCAGATATTACGTTCTACCACTCCTTGATTGTTTACTATCCCCTTCGTCCTTATACCTATTCCTAGTGATACCTCTGACAAAGGCTAACACCACGTCAGTCTCACTCCACTCCTTTATCCCCATTCCCTTTGCCTACGGCGATTTCACTTGTCAAATCACGGCCCCTGCGGCGGAATTGGCTCTGGTACGTACCGCTGAAGGAGTAAAGTTGGGAAGTCTGCAGTGTAACCCTTATCGAGATGAGTTGTGCTCTCTCGAGTCGGTACGAGAAGACGAGTCCGTTCCGGCCAAGTGTGCGAAATTAGTCGCCCTTGGGGGTACGGCAGAAGAAGCAGCCAAGGTCTGCCCACTACATTGTCAACGATCATCGGAGACCCGGGTCATATCGCTTGGCCCGGCCACCTTTCTAATTACTCATCCTCCGGCCGATGCTGTGATCCGTTGCGACGCAGTCAGGTGGAGTGATTGGGGCGCTAGGAGAAAGGGTTCCTTTCGCATTACCCTTCCCTGCGACTGCCAACTGTCTTACAATGGCAGCGTAGTCGCTCCTACCTTTCCCTGTTTACCCTCAGCCAACCCTACCTTATCCGTCCGACGCCTCATTCCTGCGGAATGGTCGTTGCTCCTATCCGTTTCCCTTCCCCCTTTCTCAAAAGCGCACTCCTTATCCTGCACGGATCTGGACGAATGTACCAAATCATCATGGGATCCTGAGAGCCATTCCTCGCTTGAGCTTCGGCCGTGGATGCTATATTTGAATATCGCCATAATCCTTTTCCTCTGCCTCCCCTCCTTGTTCCTCAGCCTTCTACCTTATGTTACCTGTAATCGTCCTCCTGTACCTTTTTACCTGAGTACGAACGACACATCGCCATCGGATCGCCCTCCCCCAACGTCACCTACGAGACTTGGCCCTCCGTTAATTCCCCCTCCGCCCATTCCAACCGCAGCTGCTAGCTTCCGCCGTCCGTTACCCACCCCCGCCATAGCCGGTCCTGTTTATGAGGAAATACTGGAGACAGTCTACTTGCCCATGAGACGTCGGCCGTAGAACTTGTTTTGTGTTTAGTGTTTTTTTTTGCGTGTGCTATTGTGACTAGTTTTTTCCGTTTTGTGCTTTTTTGGTTGTTGGTGTTTTTTGTGTTTTTGGGTTATTGGTGTTTTATTTTTTGTCTTGGGACTGCTCTTCAAGCTTAATTTTTTTGGACTCTTGAAGTCGATTAGTGTATATTTTCTTTGTTCTGTGTTCTGATTACAATCTGTTTTAAGTTTTTTATCAGCTATGTTGTGCCTTCGGCCTCTTGCTGGTCTTCATTGGCATTTTAATGGACTCGTTCACTTGCCTATGCTGTTGGACTTTTGGGCGCATAGAGCGTTGCCAATGCTACGATGCTTCATTTATTTACTGCATCGAATTCCTTTTATTATTTTTTTGATTTTTTTGTGTATATTTTTGCGTATTTGCTATTATGGTTTGTCGTTTTGGTTTATGTTGGTACGAACATTTTCGCTTTTCCTAGATTTTGCTCTGCACCCTGTAGTTGTGCAGGCTTGTATTTGCTAGTGTTTTGGTAATGGGACAAGTATTTAGTGTTTTTTTTTCTGTGTTGGGTGATCCTTTTCGCCCGTTGCTGTCTTTTTTGTGTGTTTTGCCCACTTTTCATGAGTGTTGGTTCTAGTTTGTGTTTGATATTTTTTGTGCTAAGGTACGGCTGACTTCATCAGCCCTAGTTTTATTGCTGGTATTGGGTTTTTTCGTTTTCGTATGTTGCCATTTTATTTTGTGTAATTCAAGTTGCATGTCGCTTCTCTGTACGGCGTGCATTTCGTTGTCATTTTTGAGGTTATTTGGTGTTTTGATTATTTTCTGATGTTTTGTATTTTTGTATCTGTGGCTTTGGCTTATGGTTTTTACTTGCTCGTCCAATAGTGTTATCTAGGGTCATTTTTCGGGGACGAAAAACGCTTTTCCAGGGGGGGAAGTGATGTCGTGTTCCGACTTTCGCACGTTTGCAAGGTTCCCCCCCCTCCTCCGGCCAATATCAGATAGCCTTCACCTTTCCTCCTTTTACGTTCTTCGCGACCTATGACCTATCTCTCTTTGGCTTTCAATACAAGTTCTCACGATTCCATATTAGGCTTGCCAACCCTTCTTGGCCAGGTTCTCACGAAGGAGAGCCCTCATGAGGTCAAAGGCTATTTCCAAACTTTTCGCCTCGCGTATTTTCTTGAGACATACGCTCATTAATTTTCGCCATCCCTTTGAAATCACCGCTCCTATCGCAGTGACCGCATCCGGGATACATCCGGGAAAACACTCAACTCTCGCCTCTGACGTAAGATTAACTCATCCCACCTTGGTTAATAAATTCATATAGAATACGGGCGTCTTTCCTAAAGGTCGTGAGAAACTACGCATTTATTCTGTTTGCACGTGTCGAGCGACCCGTGGAATATTCCAGAGAGGGGACCCATTATAAATAGGTAAACTCGGAGACGCCAAGGATCATTCGCTCTTCTGGACGTGGAACCTCTGCCACTCTGATTCTCGCCTTGTCAGCCGACAAACCAGCGTCTTCTCTCCACCACATCGCCAGTTAAGCCGATCGTTCGATCCACCTCGAACTATCCGTCCGATTCTCCAACTCTGCTTCGCCATGAGCTCTTTTGACGAGTAAGTTAGCCAAAGTCTCACATGTATTCTTACTGAATGTTATTAAATGGACTTTACTTAAGAAATGGGTGTGTATTCCTTTATAATGACTGCCTCTGTCAATTAAGATCCTTCTCTACCTCTAGCTACGAATCCCCAAATAGTATCGTGCTCTTTCGAGGTCACGACAATATTATATAATTTTAAACACACTTTCTTTATTAGCCAGAGGAATTAAATAATGACATTGGGATTTGAATTTAGGTTAGTGAAATCAAATGACATCAATTCTCCATCGGATATATTTTGGTCCTTTCAAGAAAGACATATATTTTGTATTGAGTTATATCATATGCACGCCACTTCCCAGACGCCATCTGAAGTAGACGCTTACCCGTCACGTGCCGTGAGACAGTGTGCGGCAGTCAGCACAAATTTCTCGCTAATCAACGATCCTCCACATTCCCACCTTATATCATTCTGCTTACCAAATCCAACAGCAGCCTGCCAGCCAATGAAGTAAAAATATGTAAGTAATTATCACTCCATATGTAACAGGAGTTAAAATTTCCCACTATACATTAACAAAGCTATAAATATTAATTATTGGTGCCTTTGGGATGATTTTTTCCACCAAATAGATGATTGATTGAATGAAATTGATGCTATCATAGATAAGATTAACATTCAGGCAAAGAAATCGTCTTAAGCAATAATTGATTTAGCATATTCAAGTACTTTGAAAGAAACAGGAACTGAAAAGTGGTGGCCTTGGAATGATTTTTTTGCTCATTCGATTTACAATTGAATAAAATTAATCACATTGTAGGCATGAGTAATATTCAGAGAAACAAATCGCCTCTCGCAATCGTTAATCTAACATAAATAATGGTTTAAAAAGGAACAGCAAGTGAGAATTGGTCTCTTTTGGAAGTTTTTTCACCAATTAGTTTAAAAATTGAGTGGAATTGATGTTTTGATAATATTACCATTCTGGAAAAAAATCTCAAGCAAATTTTTTTTTTAATAATTTCGTGTGCCTATTACGGAGCTCAAAAAGGAAAGGAACCATGAACCGTTTTCTTCGTGATCATTTTTAAATCTTATTTGGACCAATTCAAGGAGATCGATTACACAGCCCATAAGCTCAACATTTATGCAAAAAGGTCTTAAGCTGCTGAAAATTGGCATTACATAAAGTAGAATAATAATAGTGACTTGAAAACAATTGTGTCCTCGAATCGCTGTTGTTTTTTTTTGAGGGGGCATGCAACTGACCGATTTTCGTTAATTATGTATTTCCTCTCATCGCTCAGTCTCCTCCTTCAATCTCTCTAAGCTTTAATCGTCAATGAAGTGGTTCGGGATGGTTCCGTAATTAACCTTGCTGAAATTATATCATCGGAAATAATTTTGACCACATTTATTCCGATGTCAAGCGATACAGATCTGTACTATTGTCCCTCGCGCGCAAAAGTTCTTCTCCGTTGACTTTCTGTGGTGTCTCTTTCACTCGGTGGCTTCCTGGCGGTGGCCTTCGCGTACCCTGGTGGCATCGGCAGGGACCTCAGGGTCCCAGGGCGACGACGTCAGCCAAGTGGCTGTCCTTCGTGGTGGCGCTCGAGACTAGAGCTCTGCCACATCACCCCCTGGCAGTTATTTACCGTAAGGTGGAGAAAGAAAGAGAAAAGGAAGAGAAAGGCATAAAAATGGCAAAAGCTTGGGGGAAAAATTCAAAAAAGGTTGAAGTTGGTAGTCCAACAGATGCAAAGGGAAACGAACGCGTACTTCGGGCAGTATTTGTCCTGCCCCTGGAGTTGCAGGAGCAAGAAGTGCTCCATCACTTGGTGGGATACTTGTAGATGGCAACACCTCAGCCAGGTGGCTGCCCTTCGTGGTGGCGCTTGACCACATCTGCAAAAATTGTTTTTTTTTTCGTGAAAATAACTCGCGTCGGGGGTCACCACTTGAAGGGGTTTGGGATTGTTCTGTAATTAACTCACTTCTATGATGTAGACGGAAATAATTTTTGCTACGTTCATTCCAATGGCAAACGGTACAGAGTGGTAATATCGTCTCTTGTGCGCGGAAGACCTTCTTCCGTTGCCTTTTCGCGAGCGTCTATTTGTTGCGGGGCCTTCCTGGCGCTAGCCTCCGTGTTTCCGGTGGCATCGACAGGGACCTCAGGGTCCCATGGCAACGACCTCAACCAGATATCTGTCCTTCGTGATGGCACTCGAAACTAAGAGCTCCACCACAGACAAATCATTGGGACTTTGAGCAGCACATACCACTAGATCCTCATAGAAGGAAGAACCATTTCACAGTACTTAATCTGTATTTATAACAGATGATGTCTGTTTGTCTGTCAGCTATTTCCATAGATCATAATGCATTGTAACCAAAGTTAGTTTGTAAGTACATCTCATGCTCCCAAAGCCCGTACTTCTTGTTTTGACTGACACGTCCTTTGCAGTGGAATAACTAGGAATATGATTTGGTGAGGGATGGAGGGGGAACCGCTCCCCCACAGGCAACGGGGCTCCGGGAACTTTTTCAAAAAAATAAGTCATCTTAATGACCCAAATGACACAGTCATTATATTAATACATTTTCTTTAGCACTTTAACCCTCTCTAACTCGGAGCTGCTTCTGGGAGAAATTCACTTTTAACACTTCTCATTTTATAAATGTGAACATTTTCTACTCACCTATAATTATTTTGGCATCAACCTAATTCGCCAATTAAGTATGCAGCACAAAAGGACACAAAGTTTAAATCTATCCTGAATACCTGTGAAAATGTATGCAATTTTGGTGTTGCTCAGAAGCAACATTGGGTTATAATGGATTAAGCAGATGCAGTTATTATACGTCCAAACTAGACAATTGTTTTAATGTATTATTTATTTCACTGAGGATTTGTGGGATTTATCCTTCTCATCCACTACATAGTTATGCCACTGATCCTTTGCATCGTTTTCTCATTACTGTTTTTTACGTCACGCCATATAATTTCTGTGGTTGGACATCCTGACGGATATGCACACCTCTTGACACGCTCAATAGGAGAACATAGTTCAAAGGATTCTATAATTATTAACTATTATTCCTCTCGGTACAGACCTTTTTGCTGTGTAATGCGTTCACACAACGTTTTTGGTTGTTAGGTTCATAATGGGCGCCTTAAGGCTACCACACACCTAAGCGGCCGCGGTGGCGGACTAGGCCGCGCGGAAGATACGCTCGCTGCGCGGGCAACGCTGTGCACACACCTAAGCGGCCACGACTACGGAAATGTTGCACTTAAACCGAGAGCGACAAACCGACGAAATCCGACAATTCTCGAGGTAGATCTTTATCCAGCAAGTCAATTGTACAATGGAGGTGAATAATAGTTCTGATATTGAAGAGGAAGCAATACTACTAGCCACGTTAATCGACGAAGAGCGAAGGCACAGGTAATTGCTTTTTTATTCTTACCAGCTTCGGTCATACTTTAATGAGGAGTTTACAAAATTGCGATATCTATTACAGAAAGAATCGTCGGAGCGGAGGAAGCGGAGGAAGGAGAATTTCATTCCCTCTTCAAGAAGCTAAGGGAACATGAAGAATGATTTTATTTATATTTTCGAATGGATTTAGAATGCTTTGACCAGCTTCTGCATGCTGTGAGGCACGATATCACGAAGGACTTATAGGACCAACAAGGCGTCTAGCAGTTGCACTAAGCAATGCTAACGAAAAAATAGACGAAGAATTAAAACATCAGTCTATTTATGTACTTTACTCGTTAGCTACGCTAAATAAAATAATGCTACTGAAATCGTGCACAAAATTATGACTTTTGAAAGCATTATTTTCTTCTGATGGATGATTCGTGCAAGCCAATATAGATATAATTAAAATACCAATATTTTGAGCGAATTAACATTAACTTTTGCTAGGTTATAGTATTAGGCTAAAATTTACTTTTGTCAAAAATACCTTTCAAAATTTCATCATTTTGTTTGATTGGTGGAACTGGGGAATGGGTTCCTAAATGAATTACTGTAAACAAATACTAGAAAATTTAACTTTAAAAACTTTTATTCATTGAAATGGTTAATCGTTTAATGAACAATACATTTACGATTTGCAGTAACTTCCTAGACCTAATGCGCTTATATTTGCAGACTTAAGTTTTAATAAGAGGAAACCGAGACATGGATACATTTTATGGCTCATTATTTTTAAACATCAGCCTCAATATATACCTCTTCTGGTTTATGAATTTTTTCGTAAATAAAGGTACCTACATTGTAAATAAATACATAGGTACTTCATGGTTCCAATGGCCTATACAAAAGCGTTGTATTTTTACGGCTAATTGGTCTCTGATGTTTCAATCCCATATTTTTTCTTTATAAGCGTCTTCCTGCTTATTTGAGCATTTGCTTCGCACACATTCTTAATTTCAGGTAACTAAAATATTGAAATGGCTCAGGCTCGCGAGCGATTTTCAAAAGACAAAAAAATACTTCAATCGGAAGTTATTGTATACGTTCTTTGATCTTTTATAAACCGCAAATCGAATTATTTCAATTATGAATCACCATCGGAGAAGGCACCTGGACAACCAATTTTTAGCGCTATGATGGGTCGAAATATACTTACAATTTTCCTCAGGTAATTGTCTTCTGATGATTACAAAAAAAAAACTCAAAAGCAAAGGCAAACTCATGATAACATTAACAGACACATATTTAGACCGTTTCGTGTTTGCGTAGCCCTATTTCGTCAAGGCAATCCATTGGAAAATTGAAACTTTGTAGGCGTGAGCAAACGCGGCCTGCGGTCAATCTCGACAGGTCGCGTTCGGCCGCCACCGCGGCGGCCAACCGCTGCATAGGCCGCGGCCGCGCCCGTCAGGCCGCTCTGGTGTGTGTGAACGCATTGAACGCTACATTAATACTTGGCCGCGTACCGCGGCCGCCACCTCGGCCGCTCAGGTGTGTGGGAGCCTTTACCCGGGCTGCTGGTAGTTGACGGGTCTGTCACTAAGTGGCTTGGAGTGCACTAATGTACTGTTCCTGGGATACGTGCTCACGCTCACTCATATGGTAGCCAGCATACACTGCAGTTGTATCCATGATTATCCAATATATTTACTTACATCGGGTTTGAGTTATAATTCTTTATCCTGCAATCCCGCGTCCCAACATTGGTCTTTCCACTCATGGATACACAAAACTATCAATGTTTTGGAGCACTTTGTAAGCTCATATAGGTACGTATATGGATACCATTTTTTCCATCGTTTGCAGGTACATATTTATACCATCATCCTACCTGCTTTGTAACTTTACCTAAAAATCCTGCCATGTGGCCATGAGTTACAAGTTTCCCACTACCAGTTTGAGTACTACCCGTCTGAGCAATGCTGGGTGGCCTGATAGATTGGTATAAAATAATGAAGGATTTCGATTGAAACCTATTATTGAGAACTAGGATTAGAATTTGACGATTAAAGTACAGGGAGATTCAAGGGGAGAAAGGAGCAATGACAAAGGCTTTATAATTAGTGGTAATCGGTCAGCAGCATCCAAATCCCTTTCCTATGAAAACTACTATTGCGATTCAAGGACGGAATGGCCTTTAATTCACTATTTATTATTATTCTATCACATCGCAGGTTAACAAGAATTGGTACTGAGACCCAAGCAAACAACCAAACCGGCACCGAAAAAAATAGTAGCAGACCCATCCCTAAAAAGTATTTTAACTATAACAGAAAATGGAACTAGATTATCATTTAAAAGAAAAATACCAAGCTTGTTTTATACATTCATTAACTCTATTATTTCTCTCACTAGAAATATTAAAATATTCTTGCCATGTGTGGGAATTCACGGAGATCGGTAACTTCCCTTCCACCACCTATAGATTCTATCAGTAACTCCTCTCCCAGCACCACTTTAGGTTCTAATCCGTAATGGCGTCTTGGTTTTTCAGTAGCTCCAAAATCTTCATAATTAGGGAGTTCACGTATAAACCTCCGCGGGGCCCGAGGAGTAGGTATTTTTGGGTATCTACATTTATTTTCAAAGTGTTTACACCCTGGAATAAATAAAATAACATAAATGCACCAGAAATTATAATTTCACATAAGCATCTGGCTCAAAAATGAGGGAAGGCCTTGCCCAATATGTAAAATATATTGTACAGTGAAATCTGTCACATGAGGACGCTAACAATCCTCGACAATTGGTCCGTAAGTGAGCGGTGTCCATCAGTCAGGGATAACCTAAAAAAACATTTTTTTTCAAATAATATTACTACGAAAGTATGCATTAGAGGGTAGGAATTTAAGTCAGCTGAATGAAATCCTATTACATAAAAAATCTCACAATTTTTAAGAGATTAGATTGGTAAGAGAAACTAGAACGATAGCATTTGAAAAAGAGTAAAGTTGTGTCTATAAGGTGTCTATATCCGTAATAAATATGTGCAGTAGAGGTTCCATCCTTATAGAAATTTATTTTATAATTTGGCATTATTATTTTATTGACATAGGTACATTTTTTATTTTTTGGTGGCTCAATTATGGTCCTAAGACCTTGAACATCTCCTTTACTTAGTTATCTTGTAAATGAATATCCTTCTGCCGAGGAATTCAAAACTTCCCTTAAGTCAGCGCTGTCCGTGAACAGAGGTTTCACTGTGCATACATTAAAGTAAATTTTGATAAATTGAGCAACAAGCAATGTGAACAACTTACAATAAGTCGCAGCTTCGCCTGGTTTCCTCTTTGATGGCAATGTTGACTCTCCATATGTGGTATTCCTGATGCCTGCAGGCTTTTTTTTGGGGCCTGGAGGCTTTTTGACTTTGTCAGCAAAAACTCTTGAGATTACATCAGAACGAATCGGTTCGGGAGTTGAGCTGACATGAGTAACCTTGTGTAAGGAGTTTTTCGACTTCTTGTCTCCACCAGGAGTCACAGTGGGTAAGATTGCAGCTGGCTTGGGTTTAGGAGTTACAGCCCAAGTGTGGTCATAAGCACAGCATACGATTGGGGTGTGGCCCTCAAGTCCACATCGGGTGGTCATGCTTCCCATCTTCAGTGCCTTCAATGCCACAGGACACTCATGAATGGGCCTGCATACTCCTTTCCCTCCATCAAGAGACCTGCACTTATTTCCTGTAGTCGTGAGAACATGTGGAATAATGCAAAACAAAAAATCCTATTGTTCACACATATTATCAACTACAATGCACACAGGTTATTCATCGTTTAGATTAGTTTCTATAAATTAAATTTACTTTCTACAGAGTGTCATTCATGTTGGGAAGCCAATGATGACATATCATAATCAAAATTTGGTCAAATTATAATCATTATTCTGAGTATCATTTTCTATTAGTATCAGTTTTCTGAGAAATAAAGTTTAAAAATTGTCCAAGGCCAATGCCACAATATTTAGGAGTGTTGTAATGCTTTTAAAGTTAATAAATTTCAACAAAACCACAGACAAGGGCAGAATGCCAACTGATTGAGAGGTAAATAAAACCGCAGAATTTTTATCCTGCACTGTAATTACTTGGGGAGAGGCATTGCTTGCTGTAGCCAATATACTAAGATGGCCAGCATGAGTGTGGTGTGTGTGAGTTGGCCACCCTGTATACATGCCCTTAAGGTACTTCTAGTTGTATGCTATTTGTATTGGTGATGGCGATGGTGCATTTAAGCTGTACATATCTGAAAAAATCCATGAATTTCTCATTTGTAGTCGGCATCCTCATCTGATTGTGTCTACATATTTAACAGCGTCCCCTTACTACGCATTGAAAAAGTTTCACAAAAATGGAGATTCCCTATGGTCTTTGACTAGCTTTGCCTTTCTCAGTTGTTATTTTTTATTCTGTAAATAAACAGGAAGACCAAAATAAGCCTACTTATGAAAAATTAACCCTAAAGATGTTCTATTACTCTGGAGGAAGTTTTTTTTAATTGAAGGAAAAACAAGAAAACAATAACATTGTCATGCCTATAGTTTTTTAGCTGCATGACTTTTAAGCACGGTAAAATAAAAATTATATTCTCCATTTATATTATGGGTTGAATATGATTCAAATGTATTCGTTACTATTTTAGACTACTGCATAAAAAAGATTTGAAAACTTAAATTTACTCATATTGAGTGGTCTTAAAAGTATGCTAGAGTGAATATTTGGTAGAAAATCAAGAAGAGGTTCAGCAGTAGCCAACTTAATCAATTTTTACACCCATTGTATTCCATAATATCCTAAATTTATTCGCATTTGAATTTTTGTCCTGGAAATCAATATTTGAAGCAGCCGTAATGAAAAAATAGACAATAATCCAGAGATGATGTGACAATATTTAGGGGTGCTGACGTCATAACGAAATTCTGTATTTCAGTAAAAGTATTAACAAGGGTAAAACAGTGATTGATTGAGAAGTAAAATAAAACCCAATACAATCCAAATTGTCTCTTTTGTGATTGTTACCATTGTCTTGATGGCTGAGATTATTCTGTGGTCATTATTTATATATTTACCCTGATCCTGACACCACAGTGCGGCCAAACCCCACTTCAGTTGACAGAAGTCCAAAAATGAAAGTTTGAAATGGGGTTCTTTAAATATTATTTGGGTTATCAGATGTTTGAACTGCATAACTGTGTATTTCACGGGTTGGTAAGGATGCACCTACACGTAGAAATAAGGGTCAAAGTGGAGAAAAGCGAGACAATGGTCCCGTAGACGCAGACGCCTAAATAGACGGGCGATTTTAAACTATGATTATAGTACACTGGTTGTCTTGATTTTATTTTTTTAGCTTCCAATCAATTAGAATAAGTATGAAAAATATAAATTTGCTTTTAGTAGTTATATTTTGGACAAAATAGCCGTGGAGGAATTAATTATCATGAATGGAGCGTCGTTGATTTTTCACGATGAAAATTTTTATTTATTTAGAGAAAAGTTACATAATCGGAAAGAATCGTAACGTGATTTTTAGATATATTATCCGTTGAAGAATGAGCTAAATAAGCTACAAGAAATCAACTGCCATCGAGCAGCAAAAAGAGTATTACGATAAAATATTAGCTATGCATGACAAGCCGAAAGGGAATCTATCCGGCCGCTATGGCCGCATAGCAACGGGTAAACTATAATATAAACAGTGTCCACTAAGATATTATTATTATTTTTCAATAAATCAAATGTACATGCATTATATATTTTGTCTACTGATACAAGTGGCGAAGTTTTTTACTCAAGGGCTGAGATTTGTGACATTTAGAGAGGCTATTCCCGAGGCTCCAACCCTGTCGTGCATGAAGTGCTGGAGAAGGTTATTCCCATTCAATTGAGGTTTACTTATTTGATTCCGGAATGCCAATGTAGTACTTTTTCATTATCTACGCGCAATACACCATATTTTATTTTTGAAAGTTAAAACTACCTATTCGATGCAGTATTTTATTTCTTTGTGTATTGGAAAATGGTACATGAAAACTTAAGAGCAAATCTTTATTTTTCTATAAAGTATGAAGGTTTTATTCTAAGACATTGCTATATTGCAAATTATATATCAGACATTTTTCGAACACTAGAATTATTGACGTGATTTGATTATTTTTATGAGTTCAAATTTTATATCTAATCTATTTTTGTAACAAATCAAGCTACTTTTAAAATTCTAAAAGTAATAAAATTAAAAAATAACTCGAAAATATAGAAAACTTCATACTAGATTTCATTAAGGCAGTCTCGAAAACATGTATATGAATATTTTATGGTCGTTAGTAAAGTTTTTGGGTTTTTGTCCGTATAAAGTGGGGTTTGGCCCCACTGCGATGACGGTTGGAACATAAAAGAACCCATATATTGTCGTTCATTGAACCATTTCTTACTTATCCAGACATCTGTGACATACTCTGATATACCTTTTGCGGAGAGCAGATACATTTATAGATTGTGCCTGGGGAAGGAGGGGGAAACAGTAATGGATTAAGGGAGAGGGGGGCCGTGATCATGATCCCTGGAAAATTGATAATATAGCTATCGTTAAGGTGGATAAATAAGTGGGCACTAAGAAAAGAATCTCAGATGTAGCTAAAATAGTTATTTAACCAAAAAATTTCAATATGATATCAGCGAAATACATATTAGCCATTACATTAAAATTGATGCAGGAGGTGCATACGTGGCCAAGATAATGGACATTTCATGACTGAATGGGAAATTAGTATTTAACAAAACATTGTATTTATTGTAACAAAAAATGTAGGTGTTTCATTTAACCGATTCAGGAGGGATGCAGAAGATGTTTGACGTATCAAAATATAATTGCACTTTTCTACACTTAATTGTTTATACACAATTTATATATCTAGTGTTCCCGTATGTACACTCAATCAGTCACTGTTAAATTCCTTATTTCACACAGGTTTTACCTTGAAAACCTTCTTCCATGGTTTCACTTTGTAGCGCATAGACATAATCTCACAAAAATGAAATCAGTCCACATATTAAAAAGTGTATTTTATTTGACCAATTCAGGCGTGATATACGTATGTAGTAGAAATTCGACATATTAACATATGTGATTGAACTTTTCCACAATTATATTGAAATTGCGAAAACGTTCAATTATATTTTTTAACTTATTTTATGTTCAATACTCATAAGAATATAAATATATTGCACTCTCTGATGCTCACTCTATCATCCAGTGTTTTGTTAAATTCCTCATTTCTTAAAGGCTTCACTTTGCAGTGCATAGGCATAATCTTACAAAAATGAAATCAGTCCACATTTCTCTCACTCACCTCTTTTTCCCTGCGACAGTATCTCTGACAGAAGGGATAGAATAACAGCGCTAACGATGACTATACGCAGGAGTGACATGCTGAGGCGTTCTACGTTCTACGACGATCGTGCAGTCACGCGACCGAGTGCGATGGCCCCGAGGACTCACTACCCTAGGATATCGCTAAGAAAGGTTATTACTCTTCCGGCACTGCGTGGGCGAGATTAAAATTCTAAATTTGATAAATATATTGGAAGGGGTACTCTCCCGATTTTGCGACAAAAATTTGCGTTTACGCCGCGGTCAACTACATATGCACGTCTGTCTGAGCCACGACATTCAGCTCTGAAAGATGGAGTACGACTCGTACCTCGAAACGTCGGCAGCCATAGAGGTGGGTACCCGATGGAGCACCCGAGCCGCCGACACTATCGGCAGGGAAGCATCAGATATTTTATCTGCTTAATGAATTATTTGCGCTTAGTGTAGAATTCCATAGTCCCAAGAAATGTCCCTAAAATGTCACCACCGAATCTCGTTCTAATTTTGCTAGGTGATTAGATATGGAGGAGAAACGGCGAAGTGCTGGACATGGTGGGTTAGGGGAGGCAGCCTTTAGATGAGATACAGAAGAGACAGAAGGTATGGATGGATCGAGTAGTTAGCGTGGAGGGGATATTGAAAACAGTATTAGAGGGAAGAATGTTAGGTAAACGAGGGAGAGGAAGGGAAATAATAGGATTTTTAGATAGAATGAAAGGGAATAGGCCTTATTGTGACTTTAAGAGGGAAGTGCTTGAAGAAAGTGGAGCTTTCAGAAACCTTTTCAAGTACTCCATTGATATCTACCTAAATCGGTATAATACTATCATAATAATAGGAAAAGGATATCCATGAGGTCACGGGCGGATCCAGGATTTGTTTCTGGAGGGGACACAAGGTGTGACTAGTCTTCTCATATTTGAGATTAAAAACAAAATGCAACAATTACTGTAGAAAATATTCTATTTATTTATATATGAAAGTTAATAATATTAAAATAAATGATTGAGAGTCCTTAATACGCAAAATAAAACGAACGTTATGATAAACAATTTGAAAATCTTGTCTATTTTTTAAGCGTCTGGAGGAGGGTACGTGCTCCCGCGCTTCCCTCCTTAAATCCGCCTTTGCATTAGGTGGATTTTTAGTTTCAGCTGCCAACGTTCAACACTTTTCGAGATATTAGCGACAGAAAGTGACAGGAAATGCCTCTAAATTTAGGCAACCCACAGCACAGCAATGTGCCTAAGTTCTCTGCGTCCTAGCAACGAACTATAATGGGGCGTCCATGAATTACGTGAGGTGATTTTATAGATTTATGGACCTCCCTCCCCCTTAGAGATACATCGTGAGATTTGGCTCGACCCCCTCCCTCCAATCTCACGTGAGATTGTTCTAAATATGGTTTCGTTATGTATTAAATGAATAGATTTCGACAGCTGTTACATTGATTTACAAGTACATAAAACTTTTCCACAAAATTGAATTAGAGGACTCGGAATTAGTCGAAAGAAACAGATAAAATACGAGGTTCAATTTTATATCCTAGCGGAACGGATGCCTTCCTCTACTACACAGCATAGATTCAACTATACAATTATTCTGCCGAGTGTAATGCTCTGTTTCAATAATGTGGCGAAAGTGCTACACAATAGGCCTAATCTTGAAAATGGGGTCCTTACATATTCTTTCCGCCGGATTTCTAGTGAAATGCAGAAAGTGTCTCACCATCATATTCCGGGTCCCGGGGCATGTTACGACAGAAATAATGATGCCTAAATTTCATTTCATTATTCCAGTAGCCTACTAGCTGGTGTGATGATACGTTAATCTATTTTTCATTGTGTGGCATTCATACAAAAATTTATCTTCCATGTCTCAATCTAATAAAAAATATATGAGCTGAGAAAACAATTGAACATTTGGGGGATTTCCCATTCATTTAAATGGGCAACTTAATTAGCAATGCATGAGGGCTCAGGAGAGCCCTTCGAGGATACAACACACCGGGGCCGGGAATTAAGCCCGTGGCTTATACGCCCGATCACCCGGGGAGGGGCTGGAGAGGAAGGAAAAAGGATAGAGGCGCCGCCGCGATGGGAGACCGCCGACGCCTCTGGGAAAGGATAGGAATGGAAGGGAGGGGACGGGGAAAAACAACTTAACGCTATAGAAGCGAAAAGGGCCCACTAAATAGCGAAACCAAGCATGCGCAATTAATTTTCTACCAAATCTTGTGGATTTTCCTATGAGGAAGAAAATCCATCGATCGAATCGGTAGAAACTTAATTAGCAAGCACCTCTTCACGGAAATAACCGGAATTCGGAAAACTCTAAAGCTATAATGAGAAAAATTACAAGAAATTGTTTGTCTGTTAATTGCGCCAACTTCCCCTAAAATTGGAAAGAGCACTTGAGAGGTTCATTTAAAAGCTATTCCGGAAACGGCTTTTCTAATATATGCTTGCGAAATCATTTTTACTGGATGACCAGTCCTTTTATGATTCAAAAATATCATTGCATCATCGTTTTCTTCGAAAATAAATTATAAGAATTTTAGATTAGATGGCAAACTGAATTCATGAAATTCATCCATTTCAATGTAAGTAAGTACATATTTCTCAGTGAAACTTCTGTTGTGAACCAGAATGATGTGGAAGACTTCATTTCATCAATGTCAATCCAGCGAAATGATCTTTGGATTTTTCTCCTCATGGAAAAATCAGCTAATTTCGTTGCTAAATTAAATAACGGTATCGCTGGTAGTGGGCCCCGTCATCGATCATAGCAGCGTAGCAATGGGTATTTACCTATTCTCTGCCTTACATCCCTATCCTCTACCCAGAGGCATCGACAAGTTCCTATAGCAGCAGTGCCTCTTTCGTTTTTCTTTCCCATTCTATTCCCTTCCCTGCATAACTGGGTGAATCAGTTTTTGGTACTGGGTCCCGGCCCCGCTGTGCTGTATCCTTGTAAGGGTCCTCTATCCTTGGACCCTCATTCGTTGCACTAATGTCATTGTCAAGCAATAGGGTAGTTAGGTGATGTACGAATGGAATCAAATTATTTTAAGCCGTGATTAAAGGTACCTGTTAAATACTTAAAATTTACACCAGTAACAGTGAATTGTTACGATTAAAATCAATTCACTTAAAAATTGTAGGAGTGGAGGTAAAAATGAGGATCCATCAAAAATTGGAACAAAGTTGAAGTAAGAGAATATTTCTATTTCAATATTTGAATCTTTTAAATTACACTCTGAGAGGTCCTCTACAAAAAACCTCACTCAGGCCACACGATACTTTCAATCCAAGGAACAAAGTGAGAAATCCTCATATAAACAGCTGGCGATCCAGCAAATCCACAAATTTTCCCAAATGATGTGACTCCAATGATGCGAGTGTTGCACTCATCATAGGACGGAATCTCTAAGGGACCACCGGAATCTCCCTGTGAATCGAATATTTCATATGATATTTTAGTAACATCGTTTTTTTTTCTGAGGACAAGTAAAGTATTTTATGAGTTTAGGAATAGTAACCATGCATGGTATCCCTGATGTTTGAAGCTTAATCAAAAGAATATAAATCATGATATTGGCATTATCAATTAAAATCGGCATATCAAAGAGATTACGCCTTTGTTTAAATATAGCAGCTGTACATACTTGACAAGTATCTTTTCCACCAGCCAAATCTCCAGCGCAGATCATACTCTCATCTACTCCTTTATTTAGCTTGGCTAGCGTAATCTCAACTGCATAGCTTTCATTGCATACCGAGTTGTCCAAAATATTTAGATCAACTTTTTGAAGAGAAGAGCTGGGATTTTCTCCTGCAGGATAAAGCATAAAGAATTTTATTTCATTTTAAGTCCTTTTACATCTACCGATTAGTCAAAGGAAAATTACTGAGGTGGCCCTGGTTGCTCCCCTTATCACTACTTGAGTTATATATGCATTTAAACTCTAAAACTAGGTATGTGCGAGTAGTACTTTTTGACCTCGAGTCGAGTTGAAAACTACTCGCTAGTATCGAGTACGGTAATTCTTGAACTAGGCAATACACACTGCACTGCATGCTCAAACATATTCTAATTTTTTTCTATCTCCTTGCGATTTTCTATTATGAATGCTTAGCTTTATGTGAAAATGAAAAGATAACGAGGAACGTTGGTGGTAATAGGGTGGTTTCCTATTATTTTTTTATTGCTTTAATCGAAAGATTATTACTCCTGGAGTACGTATTTCACGCTTTTAGATTTTTAAATGACAACATCTATTTTTCGCGATTAAATGAAAAGTGAAAATTTTCTAGCGCGCGAAAACGCGACGCTTAAGTATGAATGCCGGGAAATATCTCCATACGCCGTATTTCTGGTTCCCCCTCCCGCCCAGTGAGTTGACCTTGAGGCGAGGCTTAGCGCTGATACGTCGCAGGATGCTAGCGGATAGCTGAGTACCTTGCTGGATGGTAGCGCTTGGCTTAAAAAAGGTTAATTAATACCTTATCAAACGAAGAAAACTTTCCGAACTTAGCCAGTTTTAATAGGTGATTATTAAGACATGTTTCCCTGAGCTCTGTGCCTCATGCATGCATTGGTAACCTCAGACGATGTATAACTCCTATCCTCTCGTGTAGAAACTAGGTCCCTGTGACGTCATGCGGAGTGGAATCGCATGGGCGCCAATCTGGCCTTTTTCAAATGAGGATAAAATTTGACCCTTGCCATTCGTCTAAACCGGTATTTCAAAAACCAAATAATTTGTGTATTATGAATACACTAATGGTGGGTAACGAATCGCAATCAATGCCTTTCGTTTTCTTTGATGAAGGAAACTACCCTATTGAGTCGCAACTAGGAGATGAATGAAAATTAATGTATCTTAAACAGTACCATAAGCACTATAGAAATGAATTAAGCTCTTATAATATGCCGTTAATGTATGTATCCAAATTACTCAGAAGAACCGTCAAAAAATATATTTGTACAATTGTAATTGATTTTGTATACGTAAACGTATCGTGTCTTTATTGGTCCTTTCAAATTCTCATGCAACATACTCTGGCAGCAGGTTTTGACGTCTCCATATTACAGTATTTCTGTCTGCAGATGCCTGAATGTCTTTCGCAACACACTTATGTGGCTGGAGAAGTAATTTCTATCCAAAGTGGCAAGGTTTGGGGACTTTAGGAAGTTTTGTTAAAATTTATATCAACGATTTATGAGGATCTTGAATATTCATGGAATTTTAGTGGACGAAACGCACGAACTATAGAACTTAGCTTTAGCTTTATAGATAAAAAAAAGAAGTTTTCTTTATTTCTCACTTCGTTTAATGAGCCATATCAATTATTTGCTGTTAGTTCAAGAGTGAAACTAAGTGTATCAAAGGAATAAACGAAAATTAACATCGGACATCCTTAGTGCTAAAAAAAGGGTAAAAGATGGCTTCATTTGAGACGCCAAACATCGGGAAAACCGGCATTACCCGCTAAGTTGCATTTTTTCCATAGAAATCCTGATAATTTTTATGTATTCCCACGGCGCTTGAGTAAAGAGAGTATGCTAGGGAATAAAAGTATCGCATAGAAAAGTATGAGCGATGCTGTGGTCCACTGCAATTACTCCGAAAACGCCGCCGGGGCGGAAGACGGTCGGACGTCGCGGTTGACGAAAAGGCATTCGGCGCCCAAGGTGATAGAAACTCCTTTATCACTTTGTTCTGCGCCCACGTCGACTACTATAGTGGTTGACTACAACGTGTTTAAAAGCTGAAACTCCTTGGCCAAGGCATTAGAACGACTTATCGACTTTATAAACGATAATTACTACATGAGTTTCATGATAGCGCTTTCAGTTGGCAGATTTCTTAACTTACTGGTCTCTACAGCTCTGGAACCGAAACTACTCGACTCGACATTCGTAATACTACTCGAATCACTCAAGTCGAGTACCTACTCGACTCACTCGACTCGACTAGAATTTTCGAGTACCTACTCGCACATCCCTATCTAAAACCATATTTTTTCCAAAGCATTGTAGCATCAAAATGAAAAAATAAGGTTATAAATCTTGGTAACACATAATGTGGAAACCCAAACCAGCAGCATTTTAGTTTTTACAAAATAATTTATAGAACTATGGACATTTGTAAACCATTTCCAACATGTCGTACGAGATTACATTAATGAATTAGTACCTTATGTCATCGTAACATTGGGTTCTCGTTCTGATTAATTTATTTGCATGCCCATATATAATATTTTTATTGGATACTTTTTAAATATAATGGACTGTATTTTTGTTTTAAGGCGTTATTAAATACCACCCGGCGGGCTCGGGTTCAAATCCCGGCAGTGGCAGAGAATTTTCAGAGACTGCCCGATCCCTGCTTGAGTGTTGTGTGGAGGACATTTCAAGCGCAACACTCCGTCCGCCGGATGGGACGTTAAGTCGTGGTCCCCTCGGCGCCTTTCCTTAAGAGCAGGCTAATGCCGACGCCGGGTTTCTCTCCACCCTTCCTTCCATACCCTACCCACATGGCGCAAATGACCTCAGCTGTCCGTCGCCTCCTCCAAATACCATACCTACGTTATTAAATATTGTTTTTTAAAGGAATATTGTCAAAAAAAAACCAAAGTGTGGTTTTCAAGTAAACAACGTTGTGTTGCTGAAACTTATTTTCACCTCTAAGTGGGCGAAGAAAATGCATAAAGGAAAGTTGGATTGAAACTTATCAATATTGCACAACCAGGCTGCGAGTTATTAAGGCCATTTTACACGGGGCACGGATTTGCGCAGGTTAGAACTGCATTAATTTCTAAAATGGTGTGGAATTGCACAAATGCAAGAACGAAATTAGAACAGGGGCTATTTTGACATCTCACGTCCACGCATTCTCGCATGTGTTCTAGCAATTCACCGCTTCACACGACGCAATTTTGACTGCGCCTTCGTATACACGTCAGATTGTGCAAGGATGTGCCCCGTGTAACACGGACGTTACACAATATTTGGAAAATTTTCCTCGTTTTCAGTTAATATTAATTAGGTAGATATAATAATTATACTTCATATAGTCGCTTTAAATTGAATTAAATGGAATTTACTCACCATGACCAAGTCTTCCCCACCCACTTGCGGTAGCTCTCTTCAAATTCGGATCCCAATCAACTTGTAAGCAAGCTGGACGAATTATTCTATATATATTAGAGGTTTTGTCAAACTCCAAAGAGGGTCCCAGTTCCAAAAGAGCTATATCATTGTACTTCGACTTTCTCCTGTAACCTGGATGTCTTATTCTTTGAATTACATGGTATATAATACCATCCGTTGACACAGAATAGCCTCTATATTTATCTGCCACATGCTTTGCTCCCAGCAGTACCCATTTGGCTCTATCCCTATATAGAGTGAAAAATATTGCAGTCAGCATTTAAAGTAGAAAACAGAAGATCGTAAAAGTATATCACAACATTTATTGTTCAAGTAGAGCTTCTCAATACTTTTATTATCCAACACATATTGATATGAAATATGAATGTACTTCAACAAAAATGTATATATATGATTAACTCTTCACACTTATTTGCTGCATTTGCGGTCCAAATGTGACAAAGTTCAGGATGCACCAAAAATTAATTTGTACCTTGTATGTTAATGAAGCTATGTAATGTCTCATTCCTACATTACCAGCTGATCTTCAGCCACCTGCCAACCAGCTGACCAACATAAAATCATGAAACTTTGATCACCTGGAAGCTTCACACACATTACATGGAGGCTAAGCAGGTGATGCAATGATATAATAAAATAAATGCACGAGTAGATCAGTACAGATAAATCATTCATTAAAAAATTCTGTATGTCTTACTATTTTCAAATATTCATAATGCCACCGCTCTTCAGCACACAACTGCAAGTCGCCACCCGCGACCCAAGGTTAACACTTGGGTCACTAAGGATGATTGTATTTATTATTTTCATCTACTTCATCAACGTTTTTAAAAATATATTTATATAAATATCATGATACAGTTACCATACATTTAACAGCAAGCTAACTCTTTAATAATATAATTTTAAACACATTTTATTTTTTAGCAAGAGGCATTAAATAATGACATTGGAATTTGAATTTAGGTTAGTGAAATCAAATGACATAATTTCTCCATCGGACATGTTTTGCTCCTTTCAAGAAAGACATATATTCTGTATTTATTTATATTATATGCATGCCACTTAAGTCCAAATACCCTCGGTATTAGACGCTTACCCGTCACGTGCCGTGAGACAGTGTGCTGCAGTCAGCACAAATTTGTCGCTAATCAACGATCCTCCACATTCCCACCTTATATCATTCTGCTTGCCAAATCCAACAGCAGCCTGCCAACCAATGTAGTAAAAATATACAAGGATTATCACTCCATAAGTAACAGGAGTTGAAATTTCCTACTGTACATTGAAACTGCTATAAATATTAATTACTGGTGTCTTTGGGATGATTTTTTCCACCAAATAGATGATTGATTGAATGAAATTGATGCTATCGTAGATAAGATTAACATTCAGGCAAAGAAATCGTCTTAAGCAATAATTAATTTAGCATATTCAAGTACTATGAAAGAAACAGGAACTGAAAAGTGGTGGCTTTGGAATGATTTTTTTGCTCATTCGATTTACAATTGAATGAAATTTATCACATTATAGGCATGAGTAATATTCAGAGAAACAAATCGCCTCTCGCAATCGTTAATGTAACATACATAATGGTTTAAAAAGGAACAATAAATGAGAATTGGTCTCCTTTGGAAGGATTTTCACTTATTAGTTTAAAAATTAAGTGGAATTGATGTTATTTTTGATAATATTACTATTCTGGGAAAAATCCCAAGCAAAAGTTAATTTAGTGTACCTATTACGGAGCTCAAAAAGGAAAGGTACCAAGAACCGCTGTCTGCGTGATGATTTTTTAAACTTATTTTGATCAATTGAAGGAGATCGATTATACAGCCCATAAGCTCAACATTCATGCGAAAATGTCTTAAGCTGCTGAAAATTGACATAACATAAAGTAGAATAATAATAGTAACTAGAAGACAATTCTGTCCTTGAATCGCTATTGTGTTTTTGAGGGGGCATGCAACTGACAGATAAACATTAATTAATAACCCCCTATCATCACTTAGTCTCCTCCTTCGATCTCTCTAACCTTTAATCGTTAATGAAGGGGTTCGGGATACTTCCGTAATTAACCTCGCTTCAATAATGTCGACGGAAATAATTTCGACCACGTTTTTTCCGATATCAAACGATGCAGATGTGTATTATAGTCTCTCACGCGCGGTAGTTCTTCTTCGTGGCGTCTCTGTCTCGCGGTGCCGTCCTGGCGCTTGAGTCCTCTGAATTGTTGAGAATACACTTCATAGACCCTATGAGAGAGTATTGTAGAGAACTGCCATCCAGCGGACTCTGCCTGGCGCTTTGTTTCCTCCAAGGTCGGTTGTTTCCGCGTACCCTGGTGGCATCGGCAGGGACTTCAGGGTCCCAGGGCAACGACCTCAGCCACGTAGCTGTCCTTGGTGGTGGTGCTCAAGACTAGGGGTCTGCCAAATCACCCCCCTGGCAATAATTTACCGTAGGGTGGAGAAAGAAAGAGAAAAGAAAGAGAAATGCATAAAAATGGCAAATGTTTGGGAAAAAAATTGGAAAAAGGTTAGATTTGGTAGTCCAACAGATGACAAGGGAAACGTACGCGTCTCTTAGGGCAGTATGTGTTCTGCCCCTGGAGTTGCAGGAGCAAGAATTGGTCCATCAGCTGGTAGGATACTTGTAGATGGCAACACCTCAGCCAGGTGGCCGTCCTTCATGGTGGCGATTGAAACTAAGGGCTCCACCACGTCATCAAAAATTGTTTTTTCGTGGAAATAACTCGTGTCGGGGGTCACCACTTGAAGGGGTTTGGAATAGTTCTGTAATTAACTCACTTCTATAATGTAGACGGAAATAATTTCTGCCGCGTTCATTCCAATGGAAAACGGTACAGATTGGTGATATCGTCTCTTGTTCGCGGAAGTCCTTCTCCGTTGCCTTTCCTTGAGTGCCTCTTTCTTGCGGGGCCTTCCTGGCGCTAGCCGCCGCGTGCCCTGGTGGCATCCACAGGGACCTCAGGGTCCCATTGCAACGACCTCAGCCAGATATCTGTCCTTCGTGATGGCATTTGAAACTAAGAGCTCCACCACAGTCAAATCATCGGGACCTTGAGCAGCACATAACACTAGATCCTCATAGGAGGAAGAACCATTTCACAGTGCTTAATCTATATAAATAAAAGAAGATGTCTGCTATACGTTTCCATGCGGCAGTACAGATTGTAACCAAACTTAGTTCATAGTTGCATCTCATGCTCCTAAAGCCCGTAACTTCTATTTGGACTGGCACATCCCTTGCAGTGGCATAACTATGAATATGCTTTGGTGAGGGATGGAGGGTCCGGGAAAATTTTCAAAAAATAATTCATCTCAATGGCCCAAATGAGTCACTGCCATGATATTAATAAATGATCTTTAGCATAAAGCAGATGCAGTTATTATACGTCAAAACTAGACAATAGTTTTTATAATATATTTGTGACTCTGAGGCTCAGAGGGTACATCTACATAGTTACACCACTGGTCCTTTGCATCATTTTCTCATTGCCGTTTGTTACGTCACGGCATATAATTTCTGTGGTTGGACATCCTGACGGATAGGCACACCTCTTGACAACCTCTATGGGAAAACAGAACTCAAAGGATTCTATACTTAACTATTTATCCTCTCGTTGTTAACCTTTCTGCTGGGGTATGCGTTCAAACAACGTGTTTGGTCTTTGCACTCATGGACACATAAAGCTATCAATGTATTGGAGCAATATATAAGCTCATATAGGTATGTACATGGATATCGTTCTTTCCTTCGTTTGCGGATACATATTTATACCATAATCGTACCTGTTTTGTTCCTTTAATTAAAAATCCTAACATGTGACCATGGATTCCAAGTTTCCCACTTCTCTGGGTACTATCCTTCCCGAGCAATGCTGGGTGGCCTGCTAGATTGGTATAAAATAATGAAGGAATTCGATTGAAACCTATTATTGAGAACTAGGATTAGAATTAGACGATTAAAGTACAGGGAGATTCAAGGGGAGAAATGAGCAATAGCAGAGGCTTTATAATAAGTGGTAATCGGTCAGTAGTATCCACATCCCCTTCCTATCAAAAATACGATATCTATTCGAGGACGGAATTTTTTTCAAGTCACTGACTATTATTAATTTTTATTCTACTACATATTAAGAATTGGAACGAAGACCTAAAGCGAAGAACCGAACCGGCACCAAAAAAAATATGAACAGACCCATCCATAATAAAGTATTTTAACTACAACAGAAAATGGAACTAGATGATCATTTTAAAGAAAAAGACCACATTTATTATGTACATCCATTAACTCTATTTTTGCTCTAACTAGAAATATTGAAATATTCTTGCCATGTGAGGGAATTCATGTTGAGCAGTAGCTTCTACGCCACCATGTATAGAAGGTCCTGGACCATAGAATTCGTATCGGCCTCTTGGTTTTTCAGTAGTTCCAAAATCTTCATAATCAGGGAGTTCACGTCTAAACCTCCGTGGGGCCGGAGGAGTAGGTATTTTTGGGTATCTACATTTATTTACAAAGTGTTCACACCCTGGAATTAACGAATTAAGATAAATTCACCTGAAATTATAATTTCACTGAAGCATCTGGCTTTAAAAATGAGGGGAAGTCTTGCTCAACATGTAAAATACATTGCACAGTGAAACCTCTCATATAAGGACGCTAACAGTCCTTGAAAATTGGTCCGTAAGTGAGGGGTGTTCATAATTCAGAGGTGACCAAAGAAAACCTCTTTTTTCAAATAATATTACCCCTCAAGTATGCATTACAGTGTAGGAATTTAAGTCAGCTGAATGAAACCCTATTACATAAAAATATCTCACATTCTTTGAGAGATTTGATTGGTAAGAAAAACCATAGCGATGGCATTAGAAAAAGAGCAAAATTGTGCCCATAGGGTATCTGTATCCGCACGGAATGTTTGCACTAGTGGTTCTATCCTGATATAAATTTATGTTATTATTTGGCAATATATATATTATATTACTTTATTGGCATACATTATTGTTAATTGATGGTGGCTCAGTTCTGGTCCTATGACCTTGGAGACCACGTAAAGCTCCTTTACTTTGTTATCTTGTAAATGAATATTCTTCTGCCGAGGAATTGAAAACTGCCCTTAAGTCAACACTGTCCGTGAACAGAGGTTTCACTGTGCATACAATAAAGTTAATTTTGATCAATTCAGCAACAAGCAAAATGAATAACTTACAGTAAGTTGCAGCTTCGCCTGGTTTCCTCTTTGATGGCAATGTTGACTCTCCATCTTGTGTGGTATTCCTAATTTCTGCAGACTTCTGTATGGGGTCTTCAGGTTTTTTGTCTTTGTCAGCAAATACTAACGAGATTACATTAGAACGAATCGGCTCGGGGGTTGAGCTGACGTGAGTCGCCTCGTCTAAGAGGTTTTTCGACTCATTTGGGTCATTAGCACAGCATATGATTGGGGTCCGGTCCTCGAATCCACATCGGGTGGGCATGCTCCCCATCTTCAGTGCCTTTAATGCCACAGGACACTCATGAATGGGCCTGCACACTCCTTTCCCTCCCTCAAGAGTCTTGCACTCATCTCCTGCAGTGGTGAGGTCATGTGAAATAGTACAAAAGAATGAATCCTATTGCTCACCCATGTTATGTACTATAGAACACACCGGTTATTCATTGGTCAGATTAGTTTCTATAAATTCACTTTACTTTGGAAAGGAGCATTATATGATAGTCAGAGAGCTGATTAGTATCATTCATGTAGGATGCTACTAATGGCATATCATAAGCAAAATTTGATCAAATTTTAATCAATATTCAGAAAATCATTATGTGTTAGCATCAGTTTTCTCAGAAATTAAATTTAAAAATTGTCCAAGGTCAATGAAACAATATTTAGCAGTGTTATTATGCCTTCAAAGTTAAAAACTTTCAACAAAACCACTGACGAGGGCCAGGGCCGGATTTACCCAAAGTTACGCTGTAGGCACCTCGAAATTGAGCACCCCTCCTCACTGGAGACCCCCTTTCCCCGATTTTTATGATAAGACATAGCCACTCGCATGAGGTAAGGTTTGGAAAAAAGGAATATACAGTTAAATGGCTGACAGCATAAGTTTATGCTTCAATTTTTACGCAGGGAAAGCATAGACTATTCAATTTAAAGAACAGTTTGGAGTAAAACTACATGAAATAGATTAACTTCTATGCAACCAAAACACTTTATGAATACCCTTTCCAAAAATAATGTCTACCCTTACTTCATACGACAAAAAAGAAGAGTAACTTCAACAATAAAAACATTACCAACTGCTGTAACTGAATGAACTGCTGTAGCACGAAATATTATAAAAACTAACTAATTTTAAAACGCTAGAAGAGCAGTGGTACAAACGACATTTTCAATTGAACAATGGTATTTCATTTGAAGGTATTTCATTCAACCGATTCAGGGGGATCTGTTGAAGTGCGACATATGAAATATAATGCACTTTCCCACACTTATTTCAGAGTTGCGAAAAAGTGAAATTATATTTTATTTTAAGTGTATTTTATGTTCAATACTCACACGAATATATTTATATATCTAGTGTTCCCCGATGCACACTCAATCAGTCAGTGTCACATTCCTCATTTTACCTTGAAAACCTTCTTCCACGGTTTCACTTTGCGGCGCATGGACATAATCTTACAAAAATGAAATCAGTCTACATTTCTCTCACTCACCTCTGTAACCCTGCGACAGTATCTCTGATAGAAAGGACAGAATAAATGCAGTAACGATAACTACACGCGAGAGTGACATGTTCAGGAGTTCTACGTCGATAGTGCAGTAACGCGACTGAGCACGGCATACCCAAGGATTCAAAACCGGAGGATATCGCTAAGGAAGATTATTACTCTTCCGGCGCGGCGTGGGCGAGATTAAAATTTTTGGCAATGTAAAAAAAGCCCACCCAACGCATCCGCGCCGCTCTACTTCACGGAGAATTCTAAATTGATAAATATATATGAAAGCGTTCGCTACCGAATTTGTTTAACTTCAGACAAAAGTTTGCCTTTATGCCCGCGTTCACCTAAATCTACATGCTACCACGTAAGCCGCTGCAATAGACGCGTGGCTGGAAGTATTTGGGACCAGCCGTTCAGGAACTTAGCCAGTGTTGTTAATTTTTTAAAGCTTGTCTAAGAGTACCGAAAGAGAATTTAAGTATTTTAAATTTCTAGTACTCTCTTCTGTGAGGAATAAAGTATTTGCGACCCGTGTATCCATGTAAATTTTTCATACGTACGGTCCAGGCATGAAAATATTGCTCACATCTTGAGTTTTTAAACGTTAATTGTTTCTCAGACCGTGGAATGTTGAAGCTGCAGCTTGCGATTGACATCATGTGCTATTTTTTTCATAATCGACCGAAAAGGATGGTATTATATTGTTCTCGCAGAGATAAAATTAAAACGACGTTATTAGAGAAAAACGGATATTCTATATCCAAGAGATAGAAAGCTTTCAATTTCAAATCTAGGAGTCTTTGAAAATAGCAATGCAAAGCTAAGCTTGTTTCAGGTACTGCATAATAATAGGCGCATAGCATGGGGAAGGGGTGCTTTGGGACTTCGGCCCTACTCTAAATTTTTCCCCATTGGCGAATACTCGCGATGCATGTACTGAGGAGACCGAAATATAAAAACACAATTATTTTCCTTCAGAAAAAAGTTCTAAAATTAGTTTAAAACCCTCTACCTAGTACCCTATTTTTAAAACATTTTTCCCTTGGATTACAACCCCCGAACGAAATTCTTGGCTACCCCACTGAAACATGAGCGCATAGTATATGTATTTTATCCAGTAATTTTGCTTCGATTTCTATATTCTCGCTTAAAATAGTGAGTACGCCTAGCACTGTGATCTATTGTCTAAGGATATATCTTAATTATATTTATAGCAACTAACTCCACATGGTGAACTAGGAGTGTGTTCCGTATGGGTTAAATGCCGTGCCACTGTTAGTCTAGCATTTAATTGGAGGCAGAAATGCCATGTACAGGGATCTCTGCTAATTTTATTGTCATGCTGTTTTAATTACACACTTGCATTGCATTTATTACAGGAGAACCCGACTTAAAAGCTTCCCAGGTCATGTTTCTGCGTTTGCCCCAACTACATCAACACCACCCTAGCCATGATCGGTTACGATCTCATTGCCGCTCTCTATTCTTCCTTTTTCATTCCTTGCATTCACCGCTTTGCTTTTTCCTCTCACGATGCTCGCGCTGTCTCTCTGCTCCCGTCTTTGCCATCTTAATCAATCCCGATATATGTTACGACGATTTCAGATCTCAAAAATCATTCTGCTCCTATGTCCCGCTTTCACATCAAACGTACCGAAGCGACGCAACGACAATAAAGGTGACGGTGATACGCGGCATGCCGAAGTCAACAATTGGCAAAAAATAAAATATTCCGCTGTATAAACAAATAATTTACTAAGAGCAATAAAACTGATATAACATTATTACTTGAGGAACATATTATGCCACGAAATTAATGTACCAGTCGGGGTCAAAGAAGCGCACACACCAAAATTTGAAACTTGAGCAATACCAAAGGTTAAAATGTCAGTCAGTGACAGCGCTCAGGAACAAAAACTGTGAATACTGGGGATTTTGTTAATTCTGATCTTTCATCCTTGGATGGACTTGATTTGGATACGAAAAGATTTATCTCCCGCATCCCTCGATTTTGGTCAGCGGAAAAAAAATTATGTCAATCGTCACTGACTGACAACAAAACGACGCACTGTTGCGTTACATTCCTCTGCGTGAACATGTGACTTTAAAGTATTGATGAAATGGATTGGTAAGACACAGTCATGATTGGGGAGGATGGTTAACTGGAAATTTTCATAGAAAAATCGTACCTTAGTTGCGAAATCTTCAATAATAGAATGGCTCAGTAAACGGAATCATTTGCTCATATGAAACGAGAGCTCAATTCCGTGGCGTTTTCGTAGAAAATGGTTGGAGTATGGGGAGAAACAGGTACGGATTATTAAAATTTGGAATATTTACACCAAGTCAGGACTTTGAACGTTCCATTCACCTCAAATTGAATTTTTGAACCCTAGTATTACAGTTACGTAGAAACGCTCATATGCTTCATTGCGTGGAATTTATACAGAAAGGAATTTCTTAATTATTTTTATTTAAATTTGTAAAAAACGATATTTTTAATTATTTTTTTTAAATTTAGTTAGGACTAGTATTTAAGATTACTAAGTTCGTAAATTTTACACTGTTTCTCGAAAAAATTACGTGATATTTGCCAGGTCCCCTCCCCTCATTTCCATGGATTGGGTGAGAATCGGTTTCACTCCCATCTCCCCCCTAAACGCCTTACGTAATTAATGGATGCCCCCATTGTTGCGATGCGGGTGGCATAAAATTAGATATTTCAGTGGTACTTTCCGTTGTCAATATCTAAAAAAGGTACTCAACATTGGCTGCTGAAACAATAAGTACACCTCAATGGTATCCATTTCGCATCACCAAGGAAAATTTGAAGGAGATTTGTTTGCGACCCTCGAGGGACTTTCCTTGTCATCTACATTCCGGAAATAAGCGAAATTAATTTCTCCATCTATTCTGCCATTGTCTCATGAGCAAATTTCGATGCGTTTGATGGAATTAAGAACTCGGCAATCATCCACTGAACTCAAAGTAATGGAATGGTGGTATCTTTGTGCCGCGTGCGGGAGAAGTGGAAGCAAGGCTGAAGCCCAATCCAGTTCCGACCCTACAAAGATATGGCCTACTCTCATGTATTTCGAGAGTGAAAATGTAGTAAAAGACGAAATAGTCATATTTACTTGCCCCTGGCCCGCAGATTTCGGTAGAGGTTAGCTTCAGACTCATTTTTGCCATACTTCGTAAAGAAATAGTATTTATTCTATACATAAGCTCACGCAGATAAGGTATTAATCCTGTTTCCCCAATTGAGAGGCAATGCAATGCACATACCCCAGAAAATGTGGCCCGTGAATGTCCGATTAGAGCCCATGAATATAACCCAGAGTAAAATGGCCCTGAATGGAATGAGTGACTCACCGAAAGGTTGGCGATGGCCTGGAAGGTGAGGCATCACTGTAAGTACTCTCGCCGAAAGAATGAGCAACGTAATTAGCAAACATCTCTTCACGGAAATAAACGAAATTCTGAAAACTCTAAAGATATGAGAAAAATTACAAGAAACTGTTTATCTGTTAATTGCGCCAACTTCCCCGTAAATGGGAAAAAGCGCTTGAGGTTCATTTAAACGTTATTCCGGAAACGGCTTATCTAATATATAAGCCGTGGTGGATGTGGAGGTGGAAAACCCGAGAAACCTTTCTGCAACTGATACGCCGGGAAAACCTAAGATCATACATTATCTAATATATGTTTGCGGAATCATTTTTACTGGAAGAGCAGTCATTTTATGTTTAAAAAAACAATCATTTTACCATCATTTTCTTCGAAAATAATAAATAAGAATTTTGGATAAGATGGAAAAAAGTTAACGGCACACAAACAATTTTTCACCATAATCAATTCTACTCTATATGGAAAAATATTAAGAAGTTGAGCACTCATTTGTTGAGTGTAAGTTTCGTTGAAGATTCAGTTTTTATTTGTTTTGTTTCACTGGCTACCCAAGATATGAAGGCAGTTATGAGGTAGGGGCAGGGGCGGTCTGGCCACGACAGCTGGTCGCGTTCGCCGAGGGCTCCAAATATGGCCCTTAAAGGGTCATGGCCCGACATCAGGGGGCCGCCAGGAATGCGTGCGTCAATTGTAAAGCGTATAAGAAAGGTGTAATAAATAAGACTCAGATTACCTGAACCAAATTGTTAGCAATTATAAAATTCTACCTCGTCATTAGCTGCTTTATTTACGACATTATCGGTGTAAAAATATTTTATAAAACCTAATTAAAATAAAGGTGTCAGAAGATAATGGAGATCATGATACTTTAACGAAAGTATTGTTCGAAAATGTTATTCTTGAGGTTTTCATAGAGTTCAGTGCAGTTTCAGAGAACATATTCACTAAACAGAAGAACCATAATACATTTTTGAATTTTATAATCTTTGAAATTCTTAATTTTCATAGTAAGTGCTTTTTTACGACATTGGTTATTTCATTAACTTTTATGTAGTTTTAAATATCCGGAATAGCGTCAAAGTTCATTTCCAGGCAGGCAATTTCCTGAAAATTTCCGGGGGAGGACCCTCGAATCGATGGAGGGTCCTCCCCCGGAATGGCTCCATCATGAACCCCAGCCGAGAGCCCCCAATCAATCCAGACCGCCCCTGAGTGTGGGTTACGAGCTTTGTTGATCATCAGTGGCTCAGAATAATCATAAATTTTGACTGAAAAGAATAGGAGAATTTAGGAGTAAAATAATTTTAAACAACTTTGTTTTTGGTGAGATTCATCTCCGCTAGCCTAGTTTGCAACAATTTAATAGTGGAAATTTCGACGCCCCTAGCAAACTGGCGTCCGGAGCATGGGATTACTCTGCACCCCTATCCTCCCATTACAACGCCACTGTCAGGGTCCTCTACACCAATCTGAGGCTGCGGAATACGCGCATATACACACACACTCACACGCCCAAGGGCGGACACAGGATTTTTTCTGAGTACAAGGGTCTGACAGGCAAACGGTCTACTCATATTTTACATTAAAAACAACATATAACAATCACTGAAAGAAATATTCCCTTCATTTTAATATGGAAATATAAATAAATTACATATGACGGGGTAAGAAGCCAACATGGGGCAAAAGTGATTTCTTTTTCTAAACAGAGTTAAGAACAGAAATTAGGCAAATAAAACAAACGAGATCAACTAGTTATTTAGTAATGCATTTGATTTTCCCGTCGATGTCAGCACAAAACAGAGATTCACTCCTATCCCTTGGCCACCAAGTTTTTTTTTAATATTTCTTTGATCAATTTCTGTTCCTAACTCTGTTTTGAAAAAAAAATCACTTTAAACCCTTGGCTTCTCACCTCCTCATAATAATTACGGCAGTTTTCGAACTCCTTTCGCACTTGGGTGATGCTTCGAACGCTAGCTAGCGAACGACCAATTCTCGACAAATCTGTCTTCTTGACTTGAGCTCATGTCTTAAATGATTGAGGTTCCGTAATACACAAAAAAACCGAACGTAATGAAACCGTATTAAAATTCTTGTCTATTTTATAAGCGCATGGGGAGAGGGCACGTGCCCTAAATCCGTCTAAGTACACATCGCCTCTGGTGCGTAGTCATCTTCGGAGAAATTCTCCCGACGGGGAATCACTCGAGAAACGGATTTGCACAAGAATCGCGGACGGTGACGAAAGGGAAGGTCAAGATCGGTCATGTGACAAGCTCGCGCAGTCTCGCCATATACACGAGTGTGACCACCGCCGGACTCTGCAGATGAGGAGCAGCGAAGTGGACTGAAGCACCATGGATTCCTTCAGGCTCCTCCACTGCGCCTTGCTACTCCTGGAACTATTTATCCTCGGCAGCACGCAGTATTACTCCGGTGAGTAAATCAAAGAGGACACAAATTTAACACGCTATTGGCGCGTAATATTTACTCGAACATTTATTTCTAATTATGGCGTGAAATTGCGCAAATGTACGAACGAAATTGGAACAAGAGCTACTTTGCCGTCTGACGTCCATGCATTCTCGCATGCGTTCCAGCAGTTCACCGCTTTACACGACGCAATTTTGGATGCGTCTTCGTACACACATTAGATTGTGCAATTACGTGCCCCGTCTAAAACGTACTTTATCCTTGTTTCAAGCGCCAAGACTTATTTTCTTTTTGTTTTCCTCGCGTCAATTGATACGACCAACGTTTATTCTCCGCTATGGGGACCTCGTCAGGTATAATAACATCGACTTAGTTTCGCGTCAATGGTCCTGTTTTGCCATTACCACCGTTGATTATTACCCAACTCACCGGTCCTACAACTATGCTATTAAATAAAACTCAGCATGTTGACTTTTCGGTGAGCACCCATATATCGTTCAGCCGTAAAGTTTCACCGGTTTCTGTCGGTCTAACGCGACCGTTAAATCTGATCGTGAGAGTAAAGTTCGAATATCCTAGACAGTTTTTCTTTTTCTAGTAATACTGGAAGTCTATGTCAATGGTCATTTCTCCGTTTCTCACTATTGGCCCGGGGAAACCCAAAAATAATTCAGTTTTGCATACAGACACCACCCGTGAACGTTTCAGTATTATAAGTAAGCCATCATCTTGAAATTTAAAGACTTAATTTAATAAACCTTGGTCAACATTTAACTTTACCTCAAAAACATAAATTTTTAATCTAAGAAAATACCGAGGAAAATTTTTAGAATTTAGGGCAGTGGAAAATGCTGACAGGAATCCACTCCATCTACCAAAAAATTTTAAGTTTATAGCTTTTGTTATTCGTAAACTTCAAAATGTAGAATACTCTTCATAAATTAAATATCGTACACTTTCTTCATACGAATATGAATGTCCAATATCTTCAGCGATAACGTGAAATCACTCTTAGTGGGCCAAAAACCGAATGTAACGATGTCGAAATATGCAAAAAAAAGCGTAAGCTTGTCTGTTTTCCTTCCACATAAAGACGAATAAGAAAACGGTTCCGTAATGATTGCTCAGATATATTCTTTCATAACGTTTAAGTAAAAAATGTAAGTGCCCGAGAGCTAACGATAGGCTACGACAAGGGATTTTTTGGTGGATCTGCGTTGTTTTCCGCCGAAGTGATGGAAGTTGTGATGTTAAGTGAGGTGTGATGGAGTGGTGAGTTGAGTACTTATACACTGAGGGCCCGGAATTAAATCCACCGTTAATAGAATACATGAATATTAATATTAGATTTAAGTTTATTTACAGTGACTACCACAAACTTCAAATGTGTAAGTTTACCTAGATTTTCTGTGGCGTTTAAAGGGACTTCATTTGAACCTATTAGGATAGCGTCGTCACGGGACTTTCGAAATGGACAGGTCCATGTTCAAAAAGAAAATAATCATTTCCATCCGCCATCCTCGCTTGTTCAATTTGCCAAACAAACTCGCGAAGGGCGAGGATTGGTCTCCACTCAGGTGCCCGGAACGTACAACCGATCCCTAATTGACATAAAGTACACTTGGAGCCCAATTTTCAATTTAACTCTGAAATCGATTAGCAGATGAAAAATTATAACGGCGATGACTAAATTGTCACCACATTCATTCGAACTCGTGAGTATACAAACGCATACATCGCCGCCCGCTCGAGCAGTTGGTGACCTAAACAAAGGTTTGAGATAAGGAACATAGCGCGTAGTGCTCACGGTGCTGGAGAAATCAAGCTATGTTAACAAGTAGACCATTAAATATCCAAGAGAGAGTTGAAAACTGGAACAGTGCGTCGCCAGTGACCACAGATTTAAGAAGCAAATTGGAAATATGGAAAAGAAATGGTATTTAAATCACAAACTATTTAAGGCGTGCTTATACGATGCATACACCCACACGGGAACATAGGAAAACACATTCAACATCAAAATCACACCGCGTAAACACCCAAAATTGCACCAATGCAAGAATATGTGTCCAGTAAATGGGCCATGTTTTAATTCCGTCCATCAATCCGAGCATTTTTCCAGCCACGTACTTTCACAGGTAAATGCATTGTGTAAATATGGATTTAGAATACGCATAAATCCGACAAACGAACCTTAAATGGCTTGTTGGACGTTTAATGGAAACTTTGATATTGTGGAGCCCTTTTTCAATAATTTCAAATGGTATGTTAATGCAAACAGCGACGATTCAAACCACTATACGAAATTTGTTTGCTTTTCTCTATGCCCCGCAAGGAATCTTTAACTCCATTTGCTTCTGGTAGCCTGTATGTAATTGCCGGTGTAATAATTGCACTGGAAATAAATCCTCAATTGTCGGAATAAATTACGTATTTCGAGCTTTTACAAACCAATTTTCGATACTAACCAATTTCAATACAAACCTATTGAATGAATTTTACGTTGCGCGAGGAAAAAAAACAGGGCATTGTCGAAGTTCGAAGAAACGCGAAAAACTATGCCAAAGATAATTTCCACGTCTCTTTGACAAACATTAGCATATTCTAAGATTTTTCGGCACGTCGACGAATATTTTAACGGTGTTCTTGGCCCAGACTCGAGTTTATTCTACAGACTCCACCAAGGAGAGTTTGCCGTTGAACGGAAGTCATCATACGAGTGGTCGCCACAAGGGCAGGTATATACATTTCTATGAGGCTCCCAAAACCTCACTAATTTATCCGCACTATTTATCCTTACCACTTTTATCTGAACACTACCTTATCATCAAAATGGTATCTGAAGGAAATCTATTCATACCAGGAAGCTCATTGAACTCGAAAGAAAAGTAAGAGAATTATTCATCCCGGAACGAAAAATTTGCATCTATTTTCTGTATTCTCGGTTAAGATCATCCTACGGATACTGAACAATGAACATTGCTGTATTGGATATTCTTTGTTTATTTAGGTCGCACGTTTATTTCATGGAAACAAATTTACGCTTAAAATAATAATTTGGTACCAAAAAATCTTTTAAAAAAGCACTTTTTAGGGGAACCACTATTGTTTTTACTATTTAATTAAAAGCTTCATCGCCACAATAGGCAACATAACGCCCCAGGAGTGGCATTGTAAGCACTCACTGACAATTTTTCTAGCATCACCCGACAAAAGTCATGTAGGAGGGATATCCTGTCACTGTTAGATTTGATGAGCAAGGAAGTATTAGAAAATTTCACCCCAAAATGACAAGTGTTTAATCTCATAGTAGCTGAATTCGAGACTAGTTCATCTTCATAAAATGAAACTAAAAATGCTTCAATACGATCTATAATTTCAGTCTTCACGGGGTAGTAATTATCCATTTTTCAGGGAAATGATTGACAGTGTACTTTTCCTCACTTTTCAATTTTGCTGCCAGTTGTCATTTATAAGGTAGTTTTCTTGGGTAAAAATCAGTTGTAAAGTAAAAGTAAGTTTTCTTAGGCTTGATAAACGGAATTTCGTAAGAATTGCTAAATAAAAGCAATGACTTCGTAATATGCATGTTTTAAAGAACCGACCATGGTTTCGAGGTTGAACGTAACCGTCAGGCACAAACAAAAGGTAAAAAATATACGTGGAAGTAGCAAATAGAATGAGGAATAGGAATAAGAAAGTATGAGTAACACTAGGCATCAAACCGCTCATATTCATAATTTTCCTCAAAGAAATAACTCTTACTATTATAAGTTCAAATCTTAATTTTAAAATAAGTAAACCGCCGAAGAAAGTATGAGTAACTCATGGTAACCAACCGCTCACACCTGTGGATTTGTTAACTTGTGCTTGTGCGGGCTGATGACGTTACAAGTCGAAAAAATGGTCGATTAAATAAATTAAGTGGAATATCTAAATTCTTGATTTTCATTCAAAATGTATCGGTACCCTCGGAATTTTCCTCAAAGAAATAACTCTTGCTAATATGAGTTCAAATATGAATTTTATAAAAAGTAAACCGCCATTCCCACCGAATAGCAGGCGCTTCACGTCTGCCATATGGCACCCGTGCAAGAATAAAACGAAGGGACGAGTTTGGTGAGCGTTCACACTTGAGGAAGGAGGAGGGAGTGCTGACGATTCCCGTGTTTGCTTTAACATGTCTCGCCGAAGTGCTCACCTCGCGACCATGAAAATCCCAGCCTCATGCACCCCTCCCCTCTCCCCCAACCAACTACGCACGGGCTTCTATTTTCCATCCACCACTCATGATCGCGTAAAGTGGTGGTAATGCCCCCGGGGTTACCCAAAGTGACTCGCATAAAACTCTTCCATGGGTTTCAAGAAAAATCTGAAAAGACAAAAATGCCGCAAATTTATTTGTACTCCAAGAACTAAACTATCAATGCCAAAGGCGGAGCGAGCGGAAGAGTCTCGGGTAACACAAGTACCCCTCGAAAGTACCCCCCGAAATGCTTCGGATATCAATTGAAAACGAGTACCCAGGGCGGGTTCACGGAGTTATACTCGTGAAGGCCGGGAACTAAGGAGACTTTTATGCCGGGCGGAGAGGGAGGAAAAAGGAAGGAAAGGCAGTGGGCTGAAGTCGGAAAAAGCTGAACAAAACCGCGAAAATGTTTTTTTTAGTATGGAAGTTGAAGCTTTGCACAGTTATTGTCAACAAATTATTGCATGTTTTGACGCAAACTGTTTTTATTTGTTACATTTTTAAGCAAAATATATGGCCTCAAAGCTGGACAAATTTCGTAAAAATTGCCCGTGATGATTTTTTTTTTCGAAATTCAGCATGTTGAAACTAATGTCACACCTTTTTTTAGGGATTCAATAGCAACAAAATTTTTTATGAAATTCTTAAACGGTTTGTTATTGTTGATTATCATCAATTTTCACGACTTATGGCCGACATGATACAAAATGGCGGACCCTGTTTTTCGTCGAAATTTTGTGCTTATGTAGGATTATAAAAAAAATAATCGCCAAGTTACCTTGAGATTTTATACCAGATATCAACCAAACACTCGTGAGGGCCGGGAACAAGCTGGAGACTTTTACGCCCATACTCTTCAGAAGGGGAGCGGAAGGGGAGAGGAAATAGGAAAAGGAAGCGCCGCCGCCGCGATAGGAGCCCGACGGCGCCTTCGTGGTAGGGATAGGGAAGGAAGGTTTGGGATGAAGTAACCTACGCCGTCATTAAGGCGGCGCGGTCTACTACTAGTGAAACCAAGCTTTGCTGTTCCTATAGAAATGAAAGAATATTCTATAATTAAGAACATCCCACAGATTTTTCAGTAGATTGCTTCGCAAATACATTGGAATCGGGTATTCAGGGCGAGCTCGCAAAGGTTACACTCCTGAGGGCCGGGAACCAAGTGTGGGACTTATACGCCCGTGTTACCTCAGGAGGGGATGAGCAGAGAAAGGAAAAGGGCAAGGAGTCGCCGCCATGATGAATGCCTCCAGGTTAAGGATAGGGATGGAAGGAATGGGATAGGGAACCCCACGCCGTCATCAGGCCGACGTGGGCCACTTTTAGCGAAACCAAGCTTTGCTGTTCCTACAGAAACGAAAGAATATTCTATAATTTAGAATATTCCCCACATTTTTTCGTAGATACAGTCTTAAGCGTACCGCCTCCGAATGGAACCCCTTGAAATATACACCCTCCCCTTGAAAACCGCCCCGAAATATTATTCAGGCTACATCATTGATACTACTATGATCGTCTGTTGTAGATTGTTTAAACTCCCGATGTAAAGGCCTAAATGTGCTGTCATCGGGGGTAATTGAGATGAATAAATAAATAAATAAATAAAATTACCCAAGTGAAAAAATTAGCATTGAGTATAATAGGGCATTAACTTTCGATTTTTCACTTTAGGTTCAGTCTTTCGAACTTGTGGCTCACTGATGTGTGAATAGGCAGCTGAATTCAATACATGAATGAGAGGATTTGGTTGAGGTGGTGGCCAAGTTCTTAGATTATTATGCTGAGATCTCCAGTTCAAATTCTGACAGAGACGGAAAATTTTCGGGTACATTCCGATGTGAAAATTAAAAATCAATATTAAATTTTCACTCAAATTTAATTTCTTGGACGACAAAGATTTCGACATCTGGCGTTTCCTATACCTCCTTTACCGGTAGAATACCTTTGATGAAGGTCGCAAAAACACCAATATTAATGCACTGAGAGGAGAATGGCCTACACAGTCTATATTAGAGCTCGCGTCCTTCAGGTTTACTGCTAAATGCTTTGCCCTACCACGGCCCAGGCCGCCATATCAGAAAGAATCGGTTCATCTAGATCTTCGAGGTACCAGTACGAGTGCAAGCCACCTCCACGGTGTGTGGCACGGGGTGATACCACACCAGGCATGCAGCACTCATCCTATCCTTAATCAGAAACGCGCTCATTCGAAGGACACAGGTAAAGCGCTCAGGACAACAACACATGATCAGACCAGAAACTAGGAGAGTGCAAAGGACACGAACATGCCACCATGCAAATAAAACTACTAGCTGGTAACATCACGGTTGTCCTGATGGTCTGATGAAGACAGTCGTGTAGGGGCAAGCATATGGAAATAACGTTAAGGATGACCTCGAATGAAATATTTGGAACAAGAAAAGAAGGATATGAAAGAAGAGAAATGCGTAGGTGTGAAAAGATTAGCTGATTGGAGAATCGATTGGAGAGTTGCATCAAACCTATGTTAGGATTGTTGAACAGTGATGATGGTGATGAGTCAATAAATGGAAGAAAAGAAAAGTGAGTGTAATAAATGATTCGTGCACGAGTTATAACGTGCCAAAAATTTCAGTTATTGAATGCATTTTCGTTGCAGGTGACCAGTGCAGGGGAAGGAACGGGAGGCGAGGAGTTTGCCTCGACATCTACGACTGTCCGCGGGCCCTCGAGATGCTGGAGTACGGCATCTACCCGAGGCCTTGCGGATTCTTTCACTCGGACCCTCTGGTGTGCTGCACGGGCCGGAGGCCACGACCGCCTTCGACGTCCGCCACAACCCATAGGCCTCCATTCTTCACCACCACTACAACTAGAGAGCCGCCTCCCACGAGCCACACTACCCCAGCGCCCCCGGGACCTAACAGGAAGGTCGGCGAGGCAGCCAAATACTGCAAGTATCCAAGTATCCAATCGCTAGTAGCCTTAAAAGCGATTCGCTACTAACTGTTGTATGCGGGTATGAAAGGGTTGCTGATCCTCGGACTATTAAACAAAATGGATCTCACGCAACTACAGTATAATTTTCTTATTAAATTTCATTCACATACTACCCCGAAAGCCGCCTAAAAAGGCGTGTGGCAGGGGGATTTCGGACATCAGCCATTTACATATTAAAAGCAAATGCTCCCACAAAATTACTACTAGTATTTGTTGAAGTTATTTTATGGTTTGTGGGCCGTTCGGCAAAATATCTCTCGTAATTTATCGCTCCTATTGGACCTGGAAATGTAGTGGGGCTCTAATATGATGTTCTCCGTGCCGCTCTGAAAGATATCTATTCTCATTTTTTAAAGAAATCTGATCCTATGAAAAAGTTTTCAAGTTGAGCTCTACATTTTGCCCTAACAACGAATATTCTGTTTACGTAATCTAAAGGCCTCTATACACGGTGAATGATCATGCGAATGATCATGCGAATGATCATGCTGAATGATCACGTGATCATTCACAGGATCATGCGAGCAAAATAGAACATGTTCTAATTTTTGCTGAATGATCATGCGCATGAAGGTTCTTTCGCGAATTATTCCGTTAAGGCCGTTTTACACGGGGCAAGGAATTGCGCTGGTTAGAGCTGCATTAATTTCTAAAATGGCGTGGAATTGCGCGAATGCATGAACGAAATTAGAACAGGGGCTATTTTGCCGTCTCGCATCCACGCATTCTCGCATGTGTTCTAGCAATTCACCGCTTTACACGACGCAATTTTGATTGCGCCTTCGCACGTACGTCAGATTGCGCGATTCCGCGTACCGTGTAAAACGGCCTTTATACACGGTGAATGATGATGCGAATGATGATGCTGAATGATCATGCGAATGAAATCATTCGCCGCGTATAGCGGCCTCAAGGGTAATTACCATTAATTACATTCATAAACGAAATGCATTTTTTTTCAAATATGGCCATATTAAACACTTGAAAATGACTCGTATAATAAAATCCTTATCTATCCAATAAAAAACGACAAACCAACTGATTTTCACCAGGATAAATATTCCATGCAAATAAATTTAAAATTTAATTCGAAAATAATCAATGTTAAAATGTTAAAGATAGGCCGCAATACCTATTGGAATTGGCAGCTCTTGGCTCCAACGGGTATTTAAGGTTACAATCAGAACAGGATATTATTATTTGGGCATTGGCGGATAAAACTCCTCCATTTAATAATACAAAAGAGATACGACGCAGCAAGGTTTTAGGTGTTGATCCCCCTTGTGGGAGAAACCAGATGAATTGTGTTTATAACTTTTAATGAAAACAATAGCAAAAGTATTTAATATTGAAGATAAAAAATATTTGAACGATTGGTTAACTAAAATCAAAATATCTGTGCAATGAACATATTAATCCTACCATTACATAATCGGTTAGACCGGGTTGGTTGAAAACTTAGTTTTATTCAGGAATCCTACATAAATACAGTTTTTGCGACAATAAGCTTTAGATATGAAAAAATCATGAAAGATAGGCAACCATTGCATCGGCAATACCAAACCAAACGTTCTACTGTTGACTGCAATCTCAGTTATATATTTATATCATTGGCAGGCAGCTGCAACATTAAATATTACATCATTAGCATTATGAATGTAGCTGAAATTTGCATAGAATTCAAATATGACAGTCAATATTATATTCTATAACCATGGGCGTACCCAGCGAGGGGCAGGGGGGGGGCAGCTGCCCCCACCCCTAGAAGCAAAAAATTGCAAAAATCTTTACGCAAAATCAGCACTGAATTGAAACGAAATTATTCAACAAATTTTCATTAAACCTACGAAAAATGATATGTATTAGTATAACATATGTAGCTAAAATAAAGCTATTTTTCAAGGAAATAATCTCATAAACTAGTAAAGCGCTGTAATAATTTTCTTACAATGTTGGTTTCATTACCTTTTCCATGCTAAAATGTCACAACTAGGCTTGCCCCCCTAGACCATGGCTTGCCCCCTAGTTATGATCCTGGGTACGCCCTTGTCTATAACAATAGTTGGACAATAAGGATTGATATTCTTGATTTCAGATAACTTTCTTCGATTAAAACAGTCTTGAGAGCATGCGTATTCAAAGTCTCTTGGTTTATTCCGCGTTGAGCAGACTACCTCAAGTGATTTCCCTCTCAGAAACGCAAATATTGCCTCACCGTCCCGGAATACTTGAGGTGCAAATTGAGAAGACGACCATCACATCGCCACCACATGAAGCGCTGTCCTCGCATAACGGCATTATTCTTTCGCCACATGTAGTTTTACTAAGCTTCTCTGACTTTCAGGAGTAAATATCGGCTTTCCACACCACATACTTTTTCTCCATGGTTGAAACAAAAATGGAAAAGGAGTGCAAAACTAAAAATGAACATAAGCCCCATACGCGACGTATTTCTAACATTACTTACGTTCGTTAAAAATTTCAGCAAATGTTTCGCTAAAGTTTAATGACAAGCTTAAAGTTTGTCAGCGTGAAGTCGTTTTTGAGCTTATAAATATTGTTAAGATAAGAAGTTTTTTAATATTATTGGGATGAACACTACATGGGAAAAGTTTGAGTTTCGTAGTAACTTCTCAAAAGGTGACGCGGAGAAGGGGATTCTACTCCGCCAGGTTTCACAAAAACGGACAAAATGCACACTCACCAAATAACTACTACTGCGTAGACTATAGTCTCAATCAAAATCTTTCACCACCAGAAAATGTAACCTTAATGAGGAGACTCAAACAGCGTAGTGGTGCTCATTCACTAATTCAATATTCGAAGAATTAAGTCTCCATTAAAAATGAGAATTTTCAGATAAAAATCAATTTGTTATTTTTGTAAAATGATGAATAGTCTTTATAAACAAACAAAAATTCAAGTCTTTCAAATAAACCAATCAAAATAAATCCATTCACCTTAGTATTTCTCATTATTCAAGTAAATAATCAATCATTAATAAACATTAAATTGCATCAATAAAATAAGTTTCCTCAATAGAAGCGTAAAAAAGTTTACACTAATAATAATCGATTAAATTACCCTTTTTCGCCAACTAACCTCTGCCTTCGACGGTGGAGACAAGGTCGGTCTGGGGTGATTGGGGGCCCTCGGCTGGGAGTCATTGTGGGGCCCTCCTCCTCATCCCGCCCCCCCCCCCTCGGAAAATTTTAGGGAATCGCATGCCCAGAAATCTATTTTGACGCTATTATGGCTCTTAAAAACCAGATATAAGTAATTAAAAAAATACTATTTCACAGCTTTTAAACTGAAATAATTTATTATGGTTCTATTAACTATTTAGCGAATTTGTTCCATGTAATTGCACTGTACTAATCTAAAAAATCTCAAAAATGACCTTTTCGAATATCCCTTTCAAATAAGCGTCAGGTTCTCTTTAATGTTTTAACACCTTTGTTTTATTTATTTTATATGATATTTTCTCAGTCAGTATGCTGTAAATGAAGTTACTAATAAAAACGTAGAACTTTATAATTACAAAAAAATTTTTGCTCTACGAATCTTATTCTTTTTTTTGCAACATCTTTCATATAGATACACTTCACGATAGACGCGAGCGTTAATGTCCTTAAGCTTGGGACCCTCGGCGATCGCCGACCTGGCCAGACCGCCCCTGGGCAGAGATATTTATGGGATTCATATATTAACTGTCATTTTGAAAATGGAGGGAAATCCCGTTCTATGTTGCCAGTAAATAAAAATTCGCACTCATAACTTGAGTGGATTTCTGATTGATTTCATACGTCAACTCATCCAGTGTAGAAACTACGTATCCTAAACAATTATTTCTGTAAATTTAATAATACTGGCCGATTTCCTTTGAATACGCGTGAACAATGTGAGATATGGCTGTTAATAATAAAAAACATAGTTGCAAGAAATTGATACTTGTGATACTAAAAACTATGGTTTTATGCATCCCATACAATATTAATGTCACTAAAATATCTATTACACCACATTATTTTACAGACTGTGATAGATACAGAGAATTCTGCCCCCTCGTTCCTGTCGTGGCGGGTGGCATTAAGGCTACGCCAGATGAATTTCCGCACATGGTGAGTGCAGGTCCAATGCATGCATAGTTTTTTTTATGATATGTACATTATGTTTAAAACGCAGGGGAAAAGAAAAATGAAAGGATTTAAAATAAATGAATACACGTGTGTCCCTATGATTTACAACCACTCTCCGTGAAAAAATTAATAAATCCCGACTTGATTTTATTTGGTTAACCGTTTTAAAATTATAATTCCCAAGATGTACGTAATTTTTAACTAAACCGCAGAATGTGAAGGAATTTCGCTACATTGAAATTTCACATTAATGAGCTATCCACATGATTACATAGCCGAAAAATCGCTTTCAATTAGTTATTATGATTTTAATCAGTCCTGCAGCCAAGTATTAATCGGCCAGTGGTTCTGTCAGTCAGAAATCATGACTTACGGATGAAATTCGAGAGCTAAAAGAGAGCTACCGTGACTCGTGATTGAAAAATATCGATCGAAATTTCGGTTTTCGAGCAATCGATTTATAATTGAAATTAAAATATCGACTTTTCGACAAAAATTGACATTTGAACCAAAAGATCGATTAACCCAAAAAAATGGACGGTTCTAAAAAATCAGTTTTGTACAAAAAAGGTTTATTATTCATTAGAAAAACACTCATAATGCACATATGAGCAGTAGAAAAAATCTACTAAGAATGATTGAATTATTAATTCAATGGTAAAAATTTACAAATGCACACGCATTAAAGTTTTAGGAACAACACTTCAAACCATTCGGCTTCACTATTTTTTTTTTAATGGTCAGCTGATTGACATGCTTTCTCGATAATAGAAGACGTGCCTTTCCAATTTCACCGGTCTTAGAGAAGTCTTTCGCATTGGACGGTTAGCATTATCATAGGCAGTGACGCAACTGAGATCACTCGAAATGGTCAAGATCGAAGTCGAAAAATCGAATTTGGATGGAAACTGGAAGTTCGTGGCTCGACCTCAATTTCCTCGATCTTTTGCATTTAAAACCGATTTTCAATTTTAATCCAAATCGATTTTTCCATTACTAGCCGTGACCGCTATCATTGAAAAGGGGGAGGAATGAATTATGTATTATGCAACAAGACAGCTGAGCATTTCACAATGTCCTTACATTTCCAGGCAGCCATTGGCTACGGCGATGAGAGCAACATCCAGTGGGCATGTGGAGGAACCCTCATCAGCGACAGATTCGTGCTGACGGCAGCTCACTGCCTACGAGGCGGGCGATTGTAAGTAAACGCCCAGCATCCCCTTCGATCGTGAGAACAAAATAATTATCACCTTCACTAACTGATACTTAAGTTTGCATTCACATGCGGATTTAGGGGGAGGGGAGGGTGGCAGACCCTTAAAAAATAGACAAGACATTTGTTACGGTTATCATTAAGTTCGTTTTGTTTTGAGTAAAGATATTACGCAGCCTTAATAATTTAAAGCCTTACGATTACTAGCTGGGTCGCTTGCAGTTATTAATTTTTTTCTATTTACGGGAAAATCTGTTATCAGTTGTTAAGCCCTTATAAAAACTCGCTTAAATTCACCGATAGCCTTTAAATTCATGTCGAGATGAGCCGCGTAGCATGTGTAGTACGCTGTTCAGCCGCCTTTGGCGCTCCAACAGAAGTGACTTACGTTACCTGAGGATATTTGACGGCATTCATTACCTAATCTTCCCTAACATCTTAACATTGCCTTATATAAGTCCCTTAGCTTACGATAAGCTTCTTATCAATTTCTTCCGTAAGAAAACCATAAGAAACGGTTAACTCTCTTACTTTGTGCTATCTGGGTACAAGTCAACCAGACCGTAGCGGATACAGAAAAACTCCAGGGGGGCTTAAATATATCTTGGGCTACCTTTACTTTAATCGTGAAAAAAAAGATAATCAAGCCACGTACAATGTTTAAGAAAGTTTTATTTTAATTGATTGCACACTTATATAAGACTATACCATCTTATGAAATGAAATTTTAAAATTATGGTTATGCAATGTACGGCGATCTGGGCGGCCTCACAAAGGGCCCTCTGCGCCCCCCCCCCCCCCACATGTATCCGCTACTGCTAGCAGACAGATTTTCCAGTAATTGGTATTCGTTAGTCATCGTTCGAAATAAAGCATCGCCCAAGTGGAAAAGGAGCTCGAAAACTATCGTTATCATATATGTAACTTATTAAAAAATTACATATTAAAACAAGGAGAATATTTCGTGCAGTAATTGTTGTATTTTTTTAGAAAAAAATCCTGGATACGCCCTTGCTGCGCTCGTCAACACTTTTTTTTAGTTTTTATGCCCTGCTACGATAGTTTCATAGATAAATCTCTAAAACAAAATTTCGTGCCGCAACATTGAAAAAATGATGTAAAATAGATATTTTTTAACTTTTTTGTATGAAATTTGGAATCTATGAACTTTCAGCACACAAATTCTCCATAATAAACTAAATTTCATACTATTTCGAATTGAATTTGTCCAACTGTGGACCACGTGGACCGCAATAAACTCTAGACTCTTCATTATACCTAACCTACATGATCAGTATTTCGGTTACTTAAGTAACCGAAATACTGATCATTTGGTACAAAGTGCCTCTGATTTATTTTGGCATTTCTGGTGATTCATCAGTGGTGCATCTTGAGTTATCTACCAATGAATAGAATGGATTTATCCTAGTTATTGACCCTTCCACCAATTATTCCCATTAATGTTGCCATAATTAATTAATCAAGACCCTTTTGACCATTCATCTGAGTGATTGAATTTTGAAATGTAGATGATTTATTATCTCTAAAAGTGTTCATAAAATGAAAAAAAAACTTTCATCGCACCTATCAATGATTTTTAGTCCTTATCACAGAGGGCAAAAAAAATGTAAATCTCGTATATCTCACCTTATAAATGATATTTTTGTTAGCTTTAAGAGAGTCCTTATTTTTTCCCCCTGAACTAAGTATCGTCCATAATTTTCAATGATTTAAATACATTCTCGAAATTTTCCTCTTTCCTTTCCTACAGCTTTCGCAGATTCTCTTAATTCCTCATCATTAAGCATTCAAATGACGACGTCGCGTCGCTCCGTGTTTAATGACAGTGTTTGTCTATAGGTAATTGTTGATAAATGACAATATCTGATTTCACCCTTTTCTGAGGTCTCCCTTTTTTAATCGCTCTAGCTATAACTGTCCGCAGCCGAACTTACTGGAGATGGATCCGTGTAATTCGTTCTTATTTATTAGTTTTTACTTTGTATTCAGTCAAATCTATTAGGGATAGAAAAGTTTATTTCGAACCGTAATCTAACAAGAAAAAGTTCGAAACTGTGATTTTGAGGGAAAATGAAAGAAACTTATCGTAGAATTGTGATATTTGAAGTAGAATCAGCAGTAGAGGCCCTGATTCCATGATCTAGTAACTGTCTCTTATCTGCATTCTCATAGAGGACTACCCAGATGGGTTCTGCTCGCGACGGAACTGCTCAAGGGCGCTCAAGGTGAGGCGACCGCGAGGCGCGGGCAGACGCACCCCGTGGTGAACCACTACCGGCACCCGGACTACAAGCCGCCGGCAAAGTACCACGATATCGCCCTGCTCGAGATCGGTGCCGCCCTGGAGCCGGGCGCCATCCACACCATGTCCAGGGAGCTGCACCCGGCCTGCCTCGACATCTACGACCATTCCAGGACCATCAGCAAGGCCATCGCCACCGGATGGGGAAGGACCGGATTCGGTGAGCGAAACGTTTTTTGTTTGTCTTGCTTGTAATGAAGTCGAGAAGGTCCGATGCTCCGATGGTTTTGGGGTAGTGTTGATTCCTTCCTCACTTTTTTTTGCTGTTTGGTGAATTGAAGTTGATGAAATGAATTAATATTGCACGAAAATGTGCATTTATAATTCCTGAAACAATTTATCTTTGAGCTTAACTAAACGAGAGCTTTGAGCGAGTGTCAGAAATACGATTGCGCAGAGTCAGCCAATTTGAGATTGCTTCATCGTCCAAACTAAATAGGGTGGTTTCCTATTCTTTTTTATAGCCTAAATCGAAAGATAATTACTCCTGGAGAACGTATTTTACGCTTTTAGATTTTTAAATTACGATATCTATTTTTCGCGATTAAATGAAAAGCGAAAATTTTCAAGAGCGCGAAAACGCGGTGGCTAAGTATGAATGCTGGGAAAAGCCCGTGTGACGTTATTCTGGTTCCAGCTGCCGTCGAGTGAGGCAATCTTGGTGCGAGGCTATGAGCGCCGCTACGATGCAGGCTGCTAGCAGATAGTAGAGTACCGTACCCAGCTGGCAGGTAGCGCTTGGCTTAAATACGAATTATTAATACCCTATAAAACGCAGGAAACTTTCCGACCTTATGCAATTTTAAAAGGTGTTTATTAAGAGATGTTTCCCTGAGTTCGGTGCCTCATGCATGCATGGGTAATCTCAGACGATGTAAAACTCCTGACTTCTTATATAGTATCTAGGTCCCTGTGACGTCACGTGCCATGGCATCGTATGGCCGCCTATCTGGCCTTTTTCAAATGAGGTTAAAATTGGCCATTACCATTCGTCTAAACTGGGATTTCTATAACCAAATAATTTGTATATTATGAATACACTGATGGTGGGTAACGAATCGCAATCAATGCCATTCATTTTCTTTAATGAAGTAAACTACCCTATTGTTTTCTGTCCTTGTGAGTCAGAGTGTCAAATAAAATGTTGAAAAGGCTTGATACCCAAGAAAAACCGTTTTCATGGTAACTGCAAAGTGCATCCGAAAAATGTTTGTGTTGTCATAGCTCAGTAACTAAGGAGTTGCAACCCCATGATCATGGACAAAAAATGCTTTAAAATGTTACCCTACCGTCTCCTCAAGTAGGTATTACAGATTCCTCCTGAAACACCGTGTATAGCTGTGAACGCATGCTGACAGTAGGTTCTGATTTGCTAACTTCCCTAAAAGTTATTTTCACCGTAAATATTCTGGATTCACAGTTGTGTCAGAGCAATTTTATCTCCTTCCATTTACGAACATTATTAATATTTCTGAAGCGTACTTGATTATTTTACTTTTTCTTGACTGATTAATAATCATGAATCAATTCTTTAAGATGCATGCAAGTAAGTGCTGGGCAAAAGTATTCTGAGCTATAAAATTGAGCCAGAGAAGTCTTAGCAAGCTTACTAGTCAAATTGAACCTTAAAAGAGGAGGTGCAAAAAATGATTTTTCCATATCAAAACATGATCACTCCAAATCTCTTTCAAACCTTAATTTCTTTCCTATCACTACAGTGCCCATCTACTGAAGTCTTATAATTACTTTCAACCAGCACCTCTTAATATTTGATCGGATGGCTATTATTACAATAGTTCTCATTATATTTTCACAGGAGAAGATGCGAGTCCGGACCTTTTGAAAGTGGACATACAAATTCTTCAAACTTCAATATGCAACAATACATATGAAGTTGAGATTAAATCCACTAACGCACTGCAAAGAGGCATCGATTCCACCATGATCTGCGCTGGAAATTTGGAGGGCGGCAAGGACACATGTCAGGTAAAATAGGGTTTAAGTAGTGGCGCATGGAATTCTAGCTCGCAGCACCCTTCATTTAAAGCACAGTAAAACTGGCTTATCCTGAATTTTAGGGGACCATCATTGTATTGGGCTATAAATGGGACTTCATTATACCTATAATTAAGGATTTTACCTGAAACCTCATACGTTTGCCGACCAATATTCTGTAAATCGTCATTACTTAAACAACACATCCGCAACAATTAACCATTGTCCCATCCTTTCTATCAAAAGGCGTTAAAGGAAAGGATTTTAATATCAACAGTGGAACTATGTGGAGACGGCCACATGTGAGAACAAATGATAATAAGGTAAGGAATGGTTAAGTAGCAAAGATGGTATTAATCCCTTTATAAAAGAGGAAATAATCCCCCAAGGGGCCAAATAAAAGTTCATAAAAATGGGGATTTCGTATCATCTGTATTCATTAGATGCGGGGAAATTTAAATTGACAATCATGGGAAAGCCCAAGGGACTGAGAACTTGCCTCGTTATAGGTGGGATTTCGTTACATACGTGATCGTTATGAGCGAGTTTTACCGTAAACACATTTCCTCATAAGGTTTTAGTCATTATTTTCTCTTGATATTGAAACAGGAGTGTTCAAACCGCTAGAGGTTGCACTGAATAAAACTGTGTGGAAAAGAAAGAGTCATCAATATATTTGTTTAGAAACCACTTTAATCAATGCCATGTATGTTTCAAACAAGGGATTGGTGTCGGGTAAAGACCAGTAGAGCGCTAATGATGGGACTTCTTAACTCCATTAGTACTCATAACATGTTATCTCGTTATCATAAAAATGAAATTATTGATGATTAATAGTTTCGCTGAATAAAAAAAAGTTCTCTTCAGGACCTCATACGACCTGCACAGTGCCGACCCCTGATCCAGATTATTTAATTATTAAATTTGTACCCTCGTTACCTATAATTCTTTTCTCGCTATCTTTCCCAGGGTGATTCCGGAGGCCCCCTGCAAATAGGGCTGTCCAGAGGATGCCTATATGAGGTTGTGGGTGTGACATCGTTCGGTAAAGTTTGTGCCTTTGCGAATTCTCCGGCCATCTACACGCGGGTTCATGAATACATCGAATGGATTGAAAATATTGTTTGGCCGGTGCAAAGAAATTTCTTTTACTTCTTCTAAGCTTAATAAATCTTTTAAAAATTCATTAACTGTCCATAATTTTAACAGAAATCATAAAATCCGCTCAAAGAGGCGAAAATAGAGCATGAGGTTTGAAAAATTCCGGCCATTGCAAGACAAAATTCTTCACCCAAAGTTCTGAGTTAATATCTAATTTACATGGTATGGTATTTGGAGGAGGCGCCCGACTGCTAAGGTCATTTGTGCCACAAAGAAGGAAACCTGGACAGAAACCCAGCGTCAGCATTAGCCTGTGCTTAACAAAGCACCAAGTGGACTAAAGCTTAACTTCCTAACCGACAGTGCTGCAGTTGAATTGCCTCTCACAAAGCACACAAGTAGAAATCAAGCTGTATTTGATAAGTCTCTGCTGCTTCTGGGATTTGAACCAGGATCCAAGGGTGGGAAGCCGGTACCTTAGCGTAAACCAATCGATCCCCTTCCCTTTCTTAATACATTAAACCCTAAAAGCATAATATACATTTCATTCATACATCTCTTGACAAAACATTCCAACCAAAAAATGCATACAATATTGGGCATTAAGTCAAAAAATATTTTTCATTTTCCAAACTAAATCAAATTTGGAAAAAAAATTGGTTAACCAACTCATTGATGCTCAGTTATACATGGAAACATTTGATTTTCATCTACTGCCGTCCTCATCCAAGATCACAACAAAGAAACTAGGTTGATTTGGAAAGTATAAGATGGACACAAGTCTTGTTTTCAGCCAGCTTTATTAAACACTAGAATTACACTCACAAATCAACAGCAAAGTAGCTGTCACCATATTTCAACTCGTGAAGCTCAGCTGACTATGCATATTACAATGTACAAATGGTACCTCATGAAGCATACAACAATTTAATGCAAATCAATATAAACATTTGACAGCAAACACTAATATAAGTATTTGATGCATAAAAAAAGTGTCAAAATGCAATTTATGTGTATTTGATTGTACATAATCTGAAGAGGCAACTTGGTGCCACCCATGGGCAGGCTCTCCAATATTTCCTGCACAGTGCAAACTCTGCTGGGTTTACCGGAAAATATTTTCAGTGAGTCATCACCCTTATAAACATGAAGGATAGGATGGCAATATATAATAGTGTTCATTCACCACATGATGAAATTTGTTAGCCTCTCATCATTATATCACAGTTGAAATGGAGTTTATTTTTAAATATAAGAATGATATTTGCAAAGAAAATTAGGGTCTGAGAGCTAATGCAATGCGTACCAGGGTACTCTTGCAGATAGAATACTATAATTATGGAAATGATTGTTGAAGTTATAAGAGAGAGCTCTGGTAAGCATACCAAATACTTCCCAGAAAAAAAATAATTTTCTCATTAACTTAAACTCTGAATACATCTTAGTTAACTGGATACCAGAGAAATTCAGAAAAATTTTTCGAGTTAATTTTTTAAATGTACTTCAATGCACCACTTCTGATAGATGATCGTGACATGGAAGGAACTTTCTGAGATGAATCTTTCCATGCAATTGATTTCTTAGAATTCCGAGAAAAAAACTGATTTCAATAGCTGCAGCAACACATTCGATTGCCACTCCAGATATTTCTCATTTAAAGCACTCTGCCACCAATGACGTACTTGAAGTATATTGCTGACGCATGAAAGTGTAAGAATAAAGTGTTCCAATACAGAATAGTGGTTCACATGTAAATTAGGAGAATTTTTCAAATGGATAGGTTCTAAAGAGTTATAAGGCTAACCTCATGGAATGCATAGATATAGCCACTCTTAGGATGGAGTTTTGACGTCTTGAGGTAGCAAAGGGAAGGCAGAAGCAATTATTTTTATCTCATTTTTCACTGGGAGCGATTGTAAAATACATTTTCCATTTTGACTCTAATTTTTCGGATGAATGTCCCAAATACTCACCAATTATTCATGACAGAAAGCCAAATTAACGTATGTGATTAGGTATAGCTGTCTTTGCTTTCACAAATGAAGAGGCAAAAGGGACTATTTCAGTCTCATTTACACCCCAGAAAGAAATGACAAATTAGTATTCTATAACCAATACTTTCCAGAGTGGATGAATAATCTACCAATGATGGTCTGCCTATTTCCTTTCAATAATTTTTGATACTGAATATCACTAGCTTATTCGCATTTGCATTCCCTATCAAATTTCACAATCCCAATTTTGAAAGTTATGTAGGTACATAAGTTAATTTTTTTGACAATTCACGCATGATAAAAAGCAAATAAAACAGAGATAAAATCATCTTAATGAACCATAAATATTTTTCACTTGGTTATAATATCTGACTCCACTAAAATTGTTTTATCCTATTAATTAGAAAAACCGTTTTAAGTACAGACAACATAATTTTCATTATTTTTACCCAAGACAGTGCTACCAATTTGTGTTGTAAACTCAAAATAAACCATCAGGAAAATTATGGTTATATTGCACAAACATCAACGCTTCCTACCTAATTTAAAATCTAAAAATAAACTGCTGATATCCCTGTTAATTACACAACATGGCCCCTATTTTTTTAAAGCAAGTTATTGAAAGAAAAGGAAAAAAAATATGGGATGAATTCTGAACACTTAAAGGCTTATAGGTAGGTATAACAAACTGTTGCAGCATAACTACATAAGCAGGATGTTTTCAAGAAAGGCATCCAGTAAAATGTGCTATAAATACAAAATTTCCTTATTAATTAGGCAAATTAAGTATTGAAATACAGCTTAAAGCATACCTACACAACATTTCCATGAAACATTCATTTCCTTAGATACCCAAATAATATATAACTAATGTCTTACTTGAAGGGGCTTGTGGGGACACTGATACATCAAATTAGAACTGTCATGGAAAATTACTGAACTGTAGTCAATTTGACTAGAATGTATGACATCTATTCCACATGCAACTACACTTCCAAGTTGAATTAGTCCACAGATATCCTGTTTAGTACTCAAAAGAATTCTCTCATGAATGAATACTAAATGAAAAGTTCCAAGGTACAGTTGATCCATGAGATGCAAAAGACTGATTGATTGCTAATGCTTCAATGGACATTTTTCTAAATGTAATCCATTGAACTAACTCACTAAAATGAATTCAGAATGAACAAAGAGATCAATGAAATTTAGTCCGCTAAGACAATGAGAATGGAAATGAAAACCCTTGATGAAATTCAAATAAAATAATGCAATGTATTTTTTTGTAGATTTAAGCTCAATTATCAATTAAAAAGATGATACTTTCTATGTTATTATGTAACAGTTTTCAGTCAGTTCAATACACAGCAAGAAAATGGCACAATTACCCACCCAAGAATGTGAGACGATAAAGCAAAGTTACACGTAGAGGTGACTTGCTGGTTAATGCAATGGCAGGATGCTTTTCTACAAACTTTTTAATGTATGTAGCCTGCAAAGATGAGAATGGCTCAACTCCAATGATGATATATTTCATGAAGGATAAAGTACTGCAAATTAAATTTAACTCAACCTGAATTGTATAATGACAGAACATGGTTCACTGACTGTCTTAGGCAGTATGCACAAATGTACAACTGACTGCAGATAAATGAGGGTTCCTGTTATGTAACATGTTTCGACACTATTGATAACATGATAAATTACTGTTGAGATGATAGAATTGAAAAAAAATGCATTTCTAGACATGGTTTTATGCCATCAGTATCCAGAAATTACAAAATTACTTCGAATATAAGAAGCACTTGGTGATCACAGAACAAATCTATAAATCCCTCTGTGTCCCATTTACCAGTTACTCAAATCAAACTCTCCATTTAAAAGCAACAGCCAATTAGGTCTCATATGATAACATGTATCACAAATATTAGGTGCTTTTTTTCTCTCATTACAATTTAATTTTGCCATGGCTATAAGACCAATTCTTAGTGATACATAAAATGATTCAAAATGGATGAAACAAATACAAAAGAAACCATTTTATGGATGAAATAACAAATAACCATCAAAGAAGTGACAAGATATGTAGATAACAAAACACAATTCTATAAACCTGACTTCTGCTCTGGAATACAAATTAAAATTGATGTAACCAGTTGTTGCAATGTGCACCCTGCCCAAGAAAATGTTCATGATACATTTTTGACATTACCTTCCAGCTAAGCATGCATCGTCACTTCCTTTAAATTGTGAGCAAATAGTTCATTCAGCTTTTCTTGCACTAGGGAATGTTAATTATTAATTATTTTGAGTTCTTGCTCCACAAAAATGCCTTCTAAGGAAAAGTGGCAGTGGTCTTCCTGATCACCATTTTTGGCAGTCTGCAGACGTACAGATTCATAACACATAAAGCAATGAACGTAACGAAATATCCATGGGTGATAAATGTGCCATTGGCCAATAATGATGACACTTCATAACTCCACTACCACCCAAAAAATATAATTAAAGCTCCTAATGCTGGAAATTTCGTTATAATCAAAAAGGCAAATCACTTTAATTGCAAAGAATGCCTTTGAGAGTGAATAAAGAGATATGGTAATCATGAATAATCAGCCTTGAGGCATAACTTCAACCTGATATTTTCAATTCTCACTCTACCCCGTTTTATGCATAACTTAGTTTTATGCGACTGCAAGAGTAAAAAGAGTGCTTCCATCACATAATCATCCTCCAAGAACTTAAGAAAAACATGGTTCCAATGCATTCTACCCTCAAACCATTCAGCCTGACTCATTAGTCTGCAGCAAAACAACTGTTGTAAGCATAGAAATCACTCATATCCAGAGAAATCCTGCAAAAAACACTTTTTTCTCCTCACCTTGTATCATCACTTGAATCACAAAAATTAGCAGACACATCCACAGATCATAAAGAAAGGAGAGATTTAATAATCTGTGGGGGAGAGGGAAAGTTTTGGGTGGGAGACGGAATGATAGGGTAGCATAAAACACTGATAGGACAAAGCGTTTGGCTCTCACCAAACCAGACATACACCTCCCTCACACTCTCCATCTCTTTCGCCCGTGAATCCTCTGACGTGACCGTGCCGACGTAACATCCCGACGGCTCGATCCATCTTGGTTGTCCTCTCCCCCTATTCCTCCTCGTCCCTCTCGATGAAATCCTGCAATGAAATAGGACTCGATGGGTGATGATAGAAGCTCTCTTGGTGGTGACTGTGGCATCCGTCGTCCCTTCAGGTGTACATCTGGAGTAGAATGAGAGTACCGAAGACGGTGCAGAGGAGTATGCCCAGGGTGGGAACCACGAGGAGCAGCTTGAGCGGCACGTGCGAGAAACATCCAAATGCAGAGGACCCCCCTGGGCACAGGTGGGGTCATACACCCCCCTCGGCCATCTCGGCACCACCAATTATGGGCACCGACAGTGCCATGGAGCCGTTTCCGTTCCCAGCCACGACGGCACCACCCCTCATGCTCCCTCCGCCCACCGAACCGGGACCACCCGGCACAAAAAGAGAGGGTGGTCGCTCGCCCCCACTGCGGCGAGACTTCCCTGTAAAGCAAAGGCAGCCGGAGTTGTTGCGACTGCGTTTCAGGGACTTGAGTGGTTTTTCCTCCTTCTCCCTCTCAAGGGCACATTTCTGGTAGTAGTCATAATCCTTGAGGTACCTGATAGTTGAGATTAGTGAAAGACAAAATTATCAGCAAGAAAATATGGAAATATTTGAATACACTAAATGTATTCTCACTAAAAGAGTACATATATACTAGCCACTTTCACATGCACCACCAATGTAAGTAATCAGTTTAATTTCGGATGTGATAGAAGAGAGATTGTATCTCCATACAAAGCAACTTCTCCAGCACTGGCAAAGTTGGTGACCCTGTGATTGTATGCATTTAAAAACCTTCAAATACGCTTGCGGTGCCAACAGCAGCATTACACTAGCTGAATTCATTGTTGCCTGCACTTGCCAGTCGCCACGGGCTGTGACAGACATTGTGAGAAAGTTTCCATTTGATAACATTACATCTGGTACCCTTACCAGCATCAGCAATTTCGGTGCACGTGAAAATGGCCTTACTTTTCTGATAGTTGAAAATTTTCTTCAATTTGCAAGACTTAAAGATAGATCTGAGAATTTGAGTCAGCATCCTGGCAACACCACACCATAACCAGCAAAGGATAAGGTCATGGTATTCAAATCCCACCAGTAATTTTAGTTGGAACAGTCTAAAGTGAAACTGCTCCATATTTAACTATTCCCAAAAAAATGGGGAATTCCACTGAAAATGGATGAATATGCGATGAAAAAATATCCTTTAAGCTGAAAATTAAAGTGATGGCAGTTCTTCTCTAACCTTCATATTATTCGTAAAATTCCACTGAGAAAATCATATATGTATGTACCGAGTAATCTTGTGCTCCAAACGACCCATCGCCATGTTTGCTGAGCATGACAACAGAGTCCAGTAAACAATACGTTTTCGTGGTGCCAGTACACTATTTGTCACAATTTTATAAAAACCTATACATAAATATATATAATAAATAAATATTTTTATGATAATATATATTATGTCTATATTCAAAATAAATAATAATAACATTTCTTCTTAATTATTTCTAAGATACTTGGTGTAAGTTAGAACCAATATTTGCAGTGGTTAACATGGTTTAAAAAATTTATTATGTACTATGAACACACAATATTGAAATGGATAAAAATGTCTTAATTCAAATTCATATAAATTAAGTCATCATGTGCAAATAGAAGAATCTCTGACAGAATCTTAGTGCTTCCCCAACCATTTCAATAGCAAAGGACTTCTTCCGAGAGAAGGATAACAAGTTAACAGGAAAATAAGAGGAAGGATAAGATTAGAGGAAAAAAAAACCCTTTATTTATTTCCCTTTCTCTAATCGTTTCCAATCTTTCCAGGCTTCCCAAACCCATCCTTTCTTCCAACAGTGGCTACTTCCGAGGCCACTATAAAATTGCTCCCCCTCTCTGCCCTTCATTCTCCCCACTTCTGGTCAAGAATGTACGCAAGGCTACTGTGGCCCATTCTCCATACCTGATGATGACACAATGTAGAACTGTGTCCATGTTTTTATTAGAGAGAGAGCAGAAAAAAATGCATTATTAGGAAGTATTAATTATGAATGCTAACACATATATGGAAAGGCATTGATGTAGCTCTCTTCTTCTATAGAAATGTTCATGTTAACTACCTCGTCGTGAGAAATTCAAGAGGATCATTCATTAGAGGAAAATACACAGTGGGTATTGCGCGAATAAACCATTACAAGACAAATTCTGAACAGAAAAGAATAGAGGAAATGGCAGCACTACTTAAAAGCAAGATCGAATATCATAATATAATTGTACAGCAATATATATTAATGAAAAAACCTCAGCCAAACAAATTTCAGCCTTTTTACTTAAAAATCATAGATTTAAGGCTCTCTGGATTACAATAGGGTCCTATTATGTATGTATATGTTTCCCTCAGACTGACTTGCAAGTCTTCACTTCTAGAAAGTACTCTTGGGATAGTGTCTTCTAATGGCAGTTAACTTTCATTTACATTAGTTAATTTTATATTCAACATGCATAATTCCATTTTATGAGCCTATAATTAGAGGTGTATGGGGCTATGGAACCAGGTGATAAGGAAGAATACAAATCATATCCATTTACATTTTTTGAGGGCATTATATTAATTTTTCCCAACAAGTTTGAGTCAAATGTGGAAAAAAACTGTCAGCTACGTACATAGAAGTCTTCAAACCACAACAAACTATATTTTTTTAACACCATACTAAAATATGGTTCCACTATAAGGAAGTACTGAGGGCACAACGAGTTAGAAGGTAAATTGTTGCAAAACTTAAAGGTGAGCTTGGAAACAGTGGTGTAACTATGGGAAGGGGGTCAGAAATCTCATCTTGCTGATCTTTTACGATAACTGACCTTCATTTTAGTGAAAATAAAACTAGAAAACTACTGTCTTTCTGCAATAAATATTTGAAGTAGCCACATTAAAAAATATGTACATTCATGTAATAAAGCAAATTTAATGCATTATTATGGAGGATGGTGTGTTATTCAATCTGATCCATTCCAACCTCAACACTAAATCCTAGTTATACCACCACATAGAATACTCTAAAAACTTACCAAACAGGAGGCCATCGATGTTCACTGAGATATGCTTGGTTATCTGGATGTAAGCTTTTCAACAATTTTGGTGATGTTTTACAGATTTTGTTGTAATTTGAACATAAATAGCTCATACACCAATCTGCGAGCTGGTCAGCATTGTGAAGCTGAAAACCAAAGAACAACAATCCTGATACAAAGAACTAATATTCAAGATAAGTATGTTAAATAACAAATAAGTTATATTTTATCCGTTACTCTACATACAAGGAAAAATGTTAACGAACTTACTTGGAACGAATTTAAATATTACTAAAAATTAATGATTCCCTCATGCAATATTAAAATTGGAGTTATCCTGATGAAGTTTCATTTTCCCAAGCGTAGATCCTTTACAGTTGTTTACACCTTAGATTTGTTAAATTTTGATGTAAATGCATAGTTAAATGACTTTGGGGAGAATATTGCAGAAAATATTATGCATTTACCTTGCATGGTTCTACCAGACATAGGCAATCCTCCACAACATCAGTGTTCCCTGGCATTTCTAAAGGTGTATCACCCCCATTTCCTGGATTTGAGGCATTTGAGGCAGCTATCCGTGCCTCCATTTGATTCACCACATTTCTTTCCACCAGGTGTACCAAACGAGGAAGGCAGAGACGATTTGCCAGTTCTAAGAGGTCCAGGCAATGCTGCGGAGTGGATGATGGAGGAAAAGCTGGTATTTCATCCGTATACAAATATGTTAGCAATCTCCGGAAGGTATCCTGCTTAACACCCGGAAAATGGATCTGCAAAGAGACAGGCATTCATCGATGAGATTTCAAAAACTTATGATTGCAATAAGATATGATGCTTTCCTGTCATATGCTGGAAGTGAAGGCTGCTCCACCGTGTAATCTCCCTTATAGCTGCAGACATTTCAGGGCACGAGTAGCACAGGTGTGATGTTCATTAAGCCCAGAGGATGGGGTACAACTTGTACCCTGAAACATTGGTAGCCATGGAGGAGATTAACCAGTTGAGCACCCGAAAAGCCTTCACTACCAACTTTTGATGGCAGTCGGACAATGGCAAAGCAAGGGTGGAGGTCCAGGGGGTGCGGACCTCCCCCCCTAAAAATATAAAAACTTTCTTTATTTACTTTACTTTCTTCTTACTTACAGTTACTTTCTTCATTAACCTTTTGAGTGCCAACTGATTTTCTAGGTACATAACATTTTTAGGCGTTTTTGCTGATTTTGCAGTAGGTTAGGGAAAAAAATTAGGTCTCAAAAACAGCTAACATTATATACCTATTAAAAAACTTTCGCAAATCCTTATTATATGTGGTCCCACCTTTTTAATATGTTATTTGACAAATTTTTGGTAATATGAGTAAATTTTTATAATTTAAAGAAAATAGTTAATGTTAAAATAAAACGAATATTGACTATTGAATGACTAGTGAACTATCAGCATCTAAGACTGACATTGCAGCAAGAGGAGGCTATCGTGCTCTTGGCACTTTTTGTGAGAGATAGGAGGTGCGCGATAGCACTCCCCGGCACTCTAAGGGTTAAAGAAAATAAAATATTGAAAAATCATGAATTTTCAAACAATTTCTTTGACAAATCAAGTTTTTTTTATTACGAAAAGAGTTACAATTAGTTTAAAACCCTCTACTTATTACCCTGTTTTTAAAAAAAATTGCCCTCTTAATTTTGGATCCCTCCCCTCCCCCAAACAAAATTCCTAGCTACCCCACTGCAGGCAAACAGAAACCAAAAATCACATCCATTGCAATCAAATTCTTTGACTTCTTTCCCATACACAAAAATGTTCATCTATATGACGTGGACAACTTTTAGTATTTTTTTGCAGGTCCCTGAAATTTTAGGATGGTAACCAAAACAATTTCTAAAGAGGTAAAGTTTTGAACATTTCATGCAGCAAAAAATTATGTTATATAGGTTGCATTTCTTTCAGGAAAGTTGTATAAGGATCAATTCACTTGATTTTCTAGATGACAGGTGCTTTCCTTTTGAACAAACAGTTTATACACGGTCCACATGCCTCCCAAGAAACATATGCCATGTTTTACCCTGATACAGAATGTATTTATCATGATGATGATAAGCAACAACGGCATGTTTAGCAAAGACCATACCCTCATATTGTGTGATCCCATACAATATGATTTGATAAATTTGCCTGATTTTACAAAATAAAATTACTCTTTTCACTTACTGCACAGTATAATGAGAGTTTCTTTAGGGACCTGATATGAATGTACTTTTGAACATCATAAACGGCATTTTTACATCCGCAATACATAAGCAGCGATATGAAATTTTGATATGGTATAAGATAGCTGCTTGGTTGATAATTAAATTGAATAATGACGACAACTGTTTTATAATCAACACACTTGGTAGATTTAAGATATTAATACTACTTTTTGAACTGTTAGTTGTTAAATAATAATAATAATTTTATTTGTCCAGAAGATCATATGTTATAGTGAGCCACAGAATATAGATATAGGACACGTCATGGAAGTTAAGTGAATCATAAAAATGTAACATACTGAACAGTAGATGTAGCACTAAACAATTGAACACAATATATCAATAAGTGACATTCACATACATTTATACATATTTTTAGGGATCAATATAGAACTCTTGGATGCTGTACTAAGATTTGTTTACAAGATATCTTTTTAGGTCAGCTTTAAATCTGTTCATTGAGGAGATGCTCCTAAGTTTGGGGGGGAGTGAATTATATATTTTTGAGCCTATAGCTATGGGGCTTGTGTAGGAAAGTTTTCGTCTGTGGAGGGTTATGTGGATGGATGTATGTGATCTAGTTTGGTGATTATGTATATCCTGATTTAGCTTTAGTCTATGAAGGTTGAGTTTAACTAGTACACATAGTTTAAATATATAGAGACAAGGAAGCGTGAGAATTCCCAGCTTAACAAACAGTGGTCTACATGATTCTCTTCTAGGTATACCCAAAATGGTTCCGAGTGCCCTCTTCTGCAGGAGAAACGTTTTGTTTAGGAGAGTAATTGTTGACCCCCAGAATTCAATGGCATAATTAACTATACTTAAGAAGTTACAGTGATACAGGGTCATTAGTCCTTTATGGGATAGTGAGTTGGTAAGTAATCTCAGACTATATAGGACTGTAGATAATTTTGTACAAAGTTCATTGACGTATATAGACCAAGAACCAGAGTTTTCAATTATTAGACCTAGGAATTTTGTGTTAGTAGTAGGATAGAGTTGGGCATTGTTTAACATCAACTGATTAAAAGAAGCATCATTATTGAATAGCAAGAGTTGAGTTTTTGAGGTATTCAAATTTAGTTTGTTTGCAGCACTCCATGTCCACACTGAGTTCAGTACCTCCTGACATTGGCAATGTAGATCAGTCATATTACTCGCTGATATGAGGAAGTTTGCATCATCTGCATACATGATGGGTCTAATGTTGCCGTTTCCGTGTATAAATGAAGGTAGGTCATTGATATATATGAGAAACAAAAGGGGGCCAAGAACACTGCCTTGAGGTACACCTACGTTTATCACCTTAGGGTTGGATTTTCCCACTGAGTCGTGTAATACTAGTTCAACTAGCTGAGTTCTGTTTCTCAAGTATGAATCTAACCATGAATAAAAAATAATAGTTACATTCATGATATGCAATCTACTTAAACTGTCAAAGGAGAGTATAAATATCTTATATGTTTATACCGAATACTATGCTTCCAAATTTCACAGTACAAATTTGATGACCTTCAAACATTATGTCTATACAGGGAGGAGAATAATTAAGCCAGGTATATGTAATTGTGTGACTAAAATTACTGATAATGGTTGGGTCAAAAACACACCATTTTTAAACTAGAAAAAATTTGAGCCAAGTGCTCTGATTGGCCACGAGTTTGCTCTGTTACTGGATGCTCTGGACAAGGGCAAAGGCAAATGCAGGTAAAGCATCCAAAGTAATGAGTTTGCTATTTTTGACCTATAATTATAATAAAATATATATAATAAAATAATTTTGCTTCCTATTGGCATCAGCAACCCAGGGTAAAAATTTGAGACATAATTTTTCTCCACCCTGTATAAATGATGCTGAAGACATCAGCTGATAGTAAATAAGGTCTTCTCGTCAATTAATATAGCTGATAACACAGCCTCACAGCCGCACTGGGAATGACACACTGGATGGGCCCACAGGGATACATTCCTGGAGCCAGGCTCATAAGTCTGAGAGTATGAGACTTTTAACCCTTTAGCACCAAATGCCACACATAGGCGGTGAGGATTTTCTTTGCAAATGAACGAAAGCCATACATATGTGGTGCGGAGTGGTGGAAAGTGACCTCCGTGGACACAACAGACCCAGCTACATGGTCCTCCCTCGAGACCCCAGCTAAGCACAAGCCCAGGCTCGTCCTTGCCCGCTCAGATAAACCCTTTCCTAACCCATCCATATGGTCACCCACTGCTGTTTGCATTTTTTTCAAACAAAATATTTGTTGCTTATCTTAAAAATCTAAAATTAGAAATGAATTCTTCTGTTTTCACTAAATACATGAAAATATCAATGGAGTTCAGTTCAGCTATAAATAATCAAGATGGAATAGAAATACATATATTGAATCCGTCAATATGAACATTGGAACTTTGTTTAAAATTTCAGCACCCTCCAAAAAACACAGGGAATTCATATTACATATTGAAAAATCAATACAAACAGCAGAATAGAATGAATATGAAACAGGGTTATTTCATTCAGTTGACTGTGGACTCTTGCTGTGACGGAGTCTTTTAATCCTTCTTTTGTCCAAGTGGCCAAGAAAAGAGATCGGCATCCCGCTGATTTGTGACCCTGCCTTAGGATGGGTACAAACCTCTGCTTTCTGTTGATGCAAGAGATCTTTGTACTCAGGTTACCACAGTTAATCCCAGACCACAGGAGGAGGGAAGGAAAAAGGAAGGATGTGCCACCACGATAAGGTGCCCACCAATCCATCTGGGATGGGAATGGGAGGGGAATAGAAGGATGGAGCTTCCTAGGTAATCATTGAGGCAACATGGGCTACCACTAGCAAAACCAAATCTACTGCTACTAGAGCAATTGTAGACTATCCTATGCAGTGGCATAGCGAAGGGGGCGTTTTGGGGGATAAAACCCCCCCAAGAGCTCAGAGAAATTTTTAAGTTTAAACCATTTCACTTAATTGGATTGATATTACAAATAGAATAGTGTAAGGATCAATAAAATATCCCTCAGAAAGCCGTAAAACTCACCATTTTCAACCATTTATCTTATAATTCTGCAATTTATTAATCTTGCAACTACCACTTATCCTGGTGGGTATTCCATACCCTCACACACCCCGGTATTAGTTGCTCCTAAACCCCTCCCCCAGCCTTAATTCCTAGCTGCGCCCCTGATCCTATGAGAAGATTTTTACTTAGATGCATTTTTCTACAGTCAGAATATGTTGTGCATTTTTGTTTCAAATGTGCACCTTGAGCATATTTTAGTCCCAGCACTTGCCGCCAGGGAAATTCTCTCTCAACTTGTTAGTGCACATGCGAAGTTACCTCTCTGAGCACTTGTTTGCTCTCTCTCTCGTAGTGTCCTATAAACAGCGCACTTCTTTCTGTACTTATACTCTGCCACATTCTCGTCTGCTTCACTTATTTGCCTTCACCGGCTTAAAAATTTACTTTGAAAGAAGCTAACGAGCCTTTATTCTTATATAATCTGAAACAGAATAATAGTTAACAGAGTTTAAACTCCAATGAATAATGAATCTTACCACTTTTGATGAGCTTTCCCTGAAGTCACCAGAGAACATGGCCCTCATCATGTCACACCTTGCCATCAAGAGAGCTCGATGGGCTAACAGGGATCCATCTTCCAGCTGGAACACTACATCTGAGAAGAGGCCTTGCCCAAGACATAGCTCATGCAGTCGATTCCTCACAGCCTAGTGGAGAATCAAGTGTCATAATTGTTTATTTATTTTCATCTAAGGGAATACTAATAGAACGAAACAGCATGGTTTGGGTTGATTGAAAAATGAATTAATTTCTCAAACTTTTTATAATTCCTCATCAGATTCAGAAAATAACAAAAATGTTGAGTTCACGGACCAATACGTGAATGTGAGGCCATGTAAGTTAGTTCACATGCATATTTATAAATATATATTGATTAATTGATTGGGCAGGACTTTTAATGGGTTAGAGAAAGAAGCATGAAATACAGTAGTCGTACATAAATAGAAAAATCCCTCCTTATTGCCACAAGCATGTTTGAACCTGTACAATTGTGTGTGAATACGTTACCAGAATTTTACACTTCATAAACATAGGACCAAACTTTGACTCTCTGAAACAGTTAGAATTTTTGAAAACATGAATAACTTTACTGTTAAATGGCCAATCAATTTTTGGATGCTTCCTAATCCCCATAGTGAACTTCCCATGTCACACGGAAACATTGCAATAATGTTATATGAATGTTCATGACATTCATATAACATTATTGCAATTAAGGTGAACATTCTATGCAACAGGGGTTGCACATCTACATCAATACTATGTTTCAGCCTCCTTTACTAATGCTAAGTAGTGACATCAAACAGCCGATGGGAGCCAATCATGGCTGATTAATTTGAGAAAATTGATTTCTTGAAGGTGTACATAAATATCTCACCTTTTTGAACTGCTGTTTGAGATCAGTATTGATGAATTCTTCGTGGGCTTGAATATTTGAAACAAACACAAGCAGTTCTGGGAGATCTAGAAATTCAGCAGCTTGTCGAATTTCCTAAATAACAAAGATACAAAATTAGTGAGTAATGTTTAACCAATACGTTTAGGCTGGCTAACGAATTAAAGAAATGAAGATACAAGGGAATAATAGACAATGCTATGACATGTATTTAAGCTAATGGTTAATTTAACAAGCCCATGTTTGATAAGTATGTAAACATTTGGCAGCTAAATAATAGGCTGATTTGAAAGAAAATTTCAAGTCCAAAAGTCACATCCATCAGATTCAGATTTTATACGCCAGGTATAATTTTAAAAATCCACTTTTATTAAATCAATTCAATTTCTTAATAAGCAATTTAAAGTTTTCATACTTTAAACCAGGCTAAAAACCACTGCCAAATCCCACACTAAGGATTAACTATGGTTCTAATTACAGACAAAAAAGATGAAAATTTGAATATTTAGAAAATTACTTATATAAGGAAAGGAAGAAAAATGACTATGGACCAAAAACTTGATATCAATATTTCATTTCAGTGACAGATTGTTATATACAACATAGAGAAAGTAAAAACTGAAATTTCTCATATATTAATAGATTATATTTATTTAAAGAATTTTATTTGGCATATTATAAGGGTTTTGTAATTTTTAAAGTTCTCTCAGAAGTACAAATTAACACAGACACTCACAACAAAGCAGAACACACAAAGAACTACCAACTATTAATTTGTGATATGTATTCAATATCAGCAACACCATCGCTATTGAACACACATAGCCTCTAAATATACGTTTAAATACAACACAGCCATTCAATATAACAATTCATCACCAACTTAAAAACATTTAACTATTCTAGTATTCTTCACTACAAACAAAGCCAAAAGAAATAAATATAATGTGGGGTTATTTCACTGGCAAAGGGATTCAATGTGTAATACTCAAGTGAATATGCTGTTCTACAATTTAATCAAATGACTGCACCAAAGGAAGAGGAATGCTTGAGGTGATAATCTAATATGCCCAGGGTTTAAAAGGTCTTATGGTGTTCTGGTAAGAAATTGTGTTAGGATGAAAAATATTGGGTTAGAAAAATCTAATATTCCCATTGACAACAGTAATTACCAGCAATAGTCCAAGAGGCACAGTCTGAAAGAAACATAAGACATAGTTGATATGTGTGTTGATGACAAAGGGCACCTATAATAGCAGCCCAACACCATAAGAATGGCACATCCAATCAATATAAAATCAATCCCCTTCATCCATCAAATAACCAATCATCACAGAGTACATCAAATTTATATCCAAGAGAGAAAAATGATGGCTGGATTCAGTTTCCCTAAATTGATCTCCACTACAGTCGAAATGCAGAAAAAGGAATCAAACTTATGACGTAATGAAAAGTGAAGAAAACTTTGTAATTCCACGTAGATATTTGCACGTGGAATTACAAACTTTTCTTTACTTTTCATTATGTCAAGTAGATTCCATAAATTCACGCCTGTAACAACTACTTAAAACATAATGTACTTCCCCAGGTTATGAGTGCTACCTCATTGTTTTTCACAAGAACTATGATAAATAGTGAGACTCTCTTAAGCTGGTTAGAGAACATCGAAAACTGATCCATTTAAAACATTTGGTATGGGTGGTGCCCATGGAATGTAGTTTTTACTTTCTTCAGCAATGGCTACCATCTTTTGGTGGACTAATAACATAGCTGAAAATTCGATTCAATACTTTGAAATAATTTTACATTCACCATTACACCAAATGAGTGAAATGGGGGTCAGAAGTAAGTTGATCTTATTATAGAGGCTTTCCCGGTGGTCAATTGAACATCTTTTGTACCATTTTTCCCAAAAAGGTCTATTTTTTGAGGACAACAGTTTCACTCATGTTCCAGCTGACATCCATGACTGACTGCTTGTGGTCCCAGCTAAGGCAAAATTGTTGTAACAGATACAAACAGATCAAGAGGGAAAAACCCAAGCTAAAATAAGTTGGTCTTCTTGGAGGAGGCTGCCTCAAGGAAAAAATACAAACTAAATTTGAAGTCCTATCAATTTTGCATCATTCAGAATGGATTCAACCTGGAGTTTCTCCCAGAAAATTAATGAATTGCAGAAGCTAATTCAAAGACATTCAGACCCATTCTTGTACATAGTAATTGATTAGTCGGTGAAAAAGAATCACTTAAAACACAATTCATACCTAAGGGAGAGCCATTTTGGGAATTGCACTTTAAGGCGATCAATTATATTCAGATTTAAAGTGAATGTTCACTTATATGCTCCCCCACATCGGCGATTGAGCAACTATTGGCACATCCTAATATTTACGTAAGTGAAAACTTTTGACATGGGAAAAATTCTCATAACTACTCATTGTCAGATTAAGGGCGAATGGGGACTTATGGAGAAGAACAGTTACAGGAGGTCATGTTAAACCTAATTTTCTTAAAAATAGGATGTTTAATATTCTGGTTCAAACAACCCCAATGAAATTTTAAAATAATACAAGCTTTTAATCATAAGTAGGTACATGAAAGAACTCCACAATTTGATGAAAATTGATGCCAGTTCAATTCCATAGATGGAATGACTATCAATCAGCCAAATCATGTTAATCTTCTGACACCAAAATTATCTCCCCATAGCTCACCCTCCACTCCTATTCCAATTCCAATTCACCCTTTAACTTTCTTTGACTTAGAGTGCCCCTACACCCACCACAGGCACTGAGCGGAGCTTTTTTCTCAAAACAGCATAAAGGCGTTTTAAGATTAAGTAGGGACAAATTGTAACTACTAGTATTAGAAAAAAGATTTTAGTTATCCTTGTGAACTGGATACAGGATGTTTCTTGATATTTGCACCAAGTAGGTGTGTGAGGACATCATACCCAGAGGAAGAGAGCAGAAAAGTAAGCTGTTCAACAGGCAGTTATGTGATCACTCACCCAGATGATAATATCAAGAACAAACCCTATATCATTAATGGAAGGAAGTGGCCAATGATTTGCACTAGGGGAATGAGATTCAGTCAGAATGGCAATACAGAAGCACACAATTGATAAAACGACTTCATTTTCTTCCACGGATTTATTTTCTTGGTACATGTTTCAACCACAATAGGTCATTATCAAGTACAAAAATTTTTAGTGTGTTGTGTAAATTAATACCTGAAAGGAACTAGAGAGGGTTGGAGGGGGTAGAAGTGGGTGTTAGGAAGGTGGGGTGAACCGGGGGAGGTAATGGGTGACGGTTATGGTGTTGGTATTTATAAATTAAAGTGCAACGACTGTGGTGCTGCATATATGCGGTGTGACAGAGAGGACGAACATTCAAGAGAAGAATCGAAGAATACAAAAGATGTTACTGGAACTGCAATATATCTTCACCAAACATCTTTGGGAAGAGAGACAAGAAAGTGACTTTGTACCGGAGATACTTCACTTCGAAACAAAAGGAGGAAAGATGGATAAAAAAGAAGAGCTGGAAATGAGGAAGAAAATGGGAAAATATCAATTACTCAATGAAATCCTTTTTGTAAGAATATCTATCCCCTCCTTAAAAGTCTCTCTAAACTTTGCAGAAGGACAAAAACGCCTAAACCTCCCACCCAACTCCACACCTACTGATAACCCACATCCATCTTAATCCTCTACTGACAAGACAGACCCTTTCCGAGTCATCTTATGGTCATTAATGCTGTCCTCCTAACACCCACTTCCACCCCCTCCAACCTTCTCAAGTCCCTTTTGGGTATAAATTTACATGGCACGCTAAAAATTTTTGTACTTGAAAATAACCTCTTTGAGGTTGAAACATGTTGTACCAAGAAAATAAATCCGTCGAAGAAAATGAGGTCGTTTTGTCATTTGTGAACTTTAACTTCCACAAAGTTGAGCCAGAAACCATTGAATACAGAAGTATATGTATATGACTACCGTACCAAATGGAGTATATTTTGGGACACTGACCTCAGGCTAGGATAATTGTTAGGAGAGCTTCTTTGTACCATAGGCTCTCACAATTTTATTCTAACTATGTACCATCAAAAAAGAGGTAGGTTATAGTCACTTACTGCCACACACTTAAAAAAAACTTAAAACAGATAACATAACAGTTTTAGTGAAATAAGAGCATTGTAAAAATGAAAAACCATAACAAATATGAACACTAAATATTCTCATACGATGTTCATTAACATAACAAACCCTCAACTTTTACATTCACTATACAGTACATTAAAAGAAAAAATAGTAATAATTTAATAACCAACAAAACCTCTTTAAATGTATCCTTTTTGGGAACAGGATAGTTTAAAATATGCCATATACATACTTATAAATACATATCACTGGATATAATCATGAAATTGGGTAGATAATGAAAGGGGGCATGTGTGTAACTCAATGACACCCAGGAAAAAATAAAAGGCTGAATGTTTCATGTTGACATAAAGTTTTGGGAAATGTGCAATTACCCAGAGAGAATGGATACAGCACAGCAGCCAATTTAGTGTGGCATAAGTAAGCTGGAAAGAGGAGGAAGAATAAGCGTGCAGAAAGCATTTTTACAGGAAAATATGCATTATGCTCACATTTCCCAAAATTTGATTAAACTTTCCTAGATAATTGAGCCTAGAGGGAACAAAACCCCAATTTTACAAGCTGATGAGTTCACATCTGAGATGTGAAATGCATCATTATCATCATCATTAGTCAACAATCCTAAGATTGGTTTGACGCAACTCTCAATTTCTCTCTCCTATCAGCTAATCTTTTCATAGCTACATATTTCTTCTCTTTTACATCCTTTATAACTTGTCCTATAACTCATTTGGGGCCGTCCCTTGCCCTTTTTCCCTTCCACTTGTCCTTCAACGATTGTCTTCATCAGACCATCGTGCCTCAAAATGTGGCCATTAAATACATCATTATGTGTACATTTATTTATGAAAATTTCCTAGCATTAATATTGATATGTTTTGGAAAATATTTTTCTAGCCATGATTACACATGCATGAAATGCAGAATGGATAATTTCAAGGTTCTGCCCAACAGAAAAATTTACATCATGTATTCCATTTTCAGAGTGATCCTGTATGAAGCAGGGAGACACATGAAAACATATTTTCTGAGCGAGGCCCTCAGCCCAAACAGTAGCTGACCACAAGTTGTCTCTTCAGTCCCCATAAACAGTTGCATTAACCTTTTCCCTACTAAAGATGTAAATATACGTTCGGACGTTTCTTGACCCGGGAGACGAAAGCTGTATATGTATTTCCGTCTGAGATTTTCCTGATCAAGAGAACGATAGCCGTATATATGTATACGTTTTCTAGCTATTTTTCTATACCCTTTTATGACGGTTGCGGGTTTACGTCGTCTTTGTCTCGGGACCCAACGCTGCAGTGTTTAAGTTTTACCCTCCGAATCCGGGAGCAGGTACCCTCACCCCTCATCTTTTATTACCCCTCTTAGGGGTAAAGGACAGCGGTCATACAATCGTGTATCCAGTCAGTTTTTGAAATAAATATTTGTTCATTTCTCAAGAAATATAAACTAAGAATTGAATTCTTTGTCTTTTGAGCAGCGTTTACAATTTTTAAACGAAATTCTATGATAAATATTAACTTATATCTCGAGTTCTGTATAAACATCAACATGGAAATTGTTGCTGCATTAAATGCATTAATATTGACCTTAGAACTTCGTTTAAAATTTGACGATCCTCAGAAAAAATTAGGAATTCAATTCTAAGTCTGCACTTTACGTGCAAGCATCAATTATCTTTATGCCAAATACAAATAAGCAATCCATATGTTGACCGCGAACCAATGCCACAGATATGGCCGTAAACCCGGAAAGGAGGGAGCAAAACTACCCTCGGAGTCCGCGATAATGCAGAGTCCTCGCTGGGAGGGGTCGAAAAAGTTAGGAGCTGAAAGAGTGTGATTATCCGCAAGACCCTTCTTTACAAATGTCCTCCAAAAATGCTCCGTACCACAAGAAAGAAGAGTCTCTTGGGGCTCAGTACAGCAGTCATGCTAAGATGAAAACTCCGCCGTCTCGAAAGGGTCAAGGAGTTCCAAGAACCCCACAAACTTATGTGGTGCTGAAATTGATGGTTTGAGGCGTAACTTTGTGAAAGCCATTCATTATGAAAATTGAAAAAGAAGAAACTTTGTGCTTTCACATGAAATATTTATTCACACATTTACATGACCATGGTTTCAACGTATGTAGTTACGGTAGAAAAGAGTTAAGGGGAAGAGGCTCCCTTAGGGAGGGTATGGCAGGTGAGGGAGCCTCCTCCCCCTAACTTTTTTCCTACACATGACCACGTTCTTTCCCCCTCCCTCATCTCTGTTGACCAATTCGTTCAACCTAGTTACCTTCCTCCCTCCCCCTCCTAGCCTGGTATAAATTGATGTGATGGACCCCTGTAGAGTTCACCTGATGATGACATCTTACGTTGAAACCATGGCCGTGTAAATGTGTGAATAAATATTTCTTGTGAAAGCACAAAGTTTATTCTTTTTCATTTTTCATTATGTAATGATCACTAATAAGCCTGCTTCTCAAATAAAAACACGATATCTGGTGAGGCCAAACTTCCAAACAAATGATTCCAGAGATAAAAATGACAGACATTCTGGAGGAGCACTATGTTGCCATATGCACAAATGGATTCCCTAGTGCTCAATAACCTATTACGTTGGCAAATCTTACCGAGATATTTTATGTGCGGACAATACAGAGAAATTTAATAGACATGAAGTAGAAGTCTGTCAGGGGAAACAGGAGGAGGAGCATGATGGGAGTGGAGGAAATGAAGAAAAAGGCATGGCGGGACAGGGCAAGTAGCCTAAATGGAACTTGATGACAAACAGAGATGGATTATGTGTCAGCTTAGGGGAAGCAAGATAATTCACATCCCACAACACCACATTTGCTAAAGATTAGTTCCTTCATATTGTAGTGTTTTCTGACAAAAATGATGCATTGGAGCTGCCCTGACCACAAAATGAAATGCTCACAAGTCATTGGTGATATTCAGAAGATGAGCACACAATCCACAGATCAGATAAAGCACAGAAAACAGGGAGTTTGTTGTCCATTACTTCTGTTCCCTCATAGAATACTTCCAGTGATTTTTAGATTTTTAACATATAATCTAAATTCTATACTCACTAATTATGTGTCATTTTGCAACTGATATAAGCTTTTTTTATTCACTGAGAAATGTTTAGAAACCCTTATCGTCTAAGGAATAAAAAGTAAATGGAAGGTCCCACGGTGGATAAAATTATAATTATGTTAATTTCATACGGAAGATAGAGTAATTATGACTAGAAATGATACCACTAAAATGGTATTGTCAACTACTGAAGCAGAGTATTATACCTTTCTATAGAAGGTCTATATAAAGGATGATTACAAAAATCACAACTCATACACAGAAAAACTTCTCGTTTATACGTACAAGAGTTTTGAACATCAATCATGTTTTCTGACTCCCCATACAGGAAATATACACCTATCAATGGCAATAATGCCAACAGTTAATAAATTCTTAACACATAGCTTTTTTGAAGGAGAAGTGAACATAGAAATAAAAATATGATAAAAAAAGTGATACGATGAGAATATCCTGATTAGGACCTAATGCTGCATGATGTTGATATATTGCCTTAAAATCTAATATTATGGTGAAATATCAAACAAAATTTAACTTATGGAAGGAGTAATGTCAGGAAATGTAATTAACATTCACACAACTTTATTTCAGGTGTATATTTCATGGTATTTCAAACGTTATTTCCTTACCACTTCTAAGTAGAGAAAGAAGAAATTAGGCGAAAGATGGGCTACAAGAGAGTTGCAATTCACGGGATTATAATGTGCAAAACACAACTTCGTGGATGCACAAGTATTATTCTAAGTTATAACCATTCACAACCAGTGGGTGCACTCCATTCCAGAATAAATTTCCCAATTTTCTCTAAAAAGTAATGACCATACAGTTATTGACCAAGACTTAGATAAATTAGCTGCAGGAAAGGGAAAAATGATTGATTTAGTCCAGGAATACACTAACATGACCACGAGCATCCTCAATCACTCAAATAACAGTCTTGGTCACATCAAAAAGATATTGGAGGGAGCCCATTTTACCAGTACGATACATGTCATTTCTGACACAAAAACCAATAAATCCTGATGATCCAAAATAAATTAAGGTCATAAGATTCAACCGGTCCAACCAGAGTCTGGCCCAAGAAGCCACATTTTGCATAGCGGGCATTGTTCAATTTCTTGAAATTTTTAAAAAGGTCATATGCCACCCATCATGGCCTTGATAGTACATCCCAACCCTTATCCCTGCATCATATTGGGAATTTTACCACAAAATATCAAAGTTCAGAAGGGAGAGCACTTCAGCAGGAAGATACAATTTACACATTTAGTTGATAAATATAATTCTAATGTGTGAAACTTACAATCTAAAAGCATTTGCAGAAATGACACACGCAATGAGATGAGATCATGCACTCTACTTTCAAGTGTGTATGAGGTGTTCATAAGTACTACACAGATGTTACACTTACTTATCTACCACTCATTCAATCTTTCATTCAATTTATGACAACTCACATTCCTAATCCACATAGTTATACACTACATTATGAACTGATGAATTAGTTGCATGCCACTTTTATGAATGCCAACCATATTAACCTGAATAAAAGACTATCTAAACAGCCAGATGCCATTGCTCTTAATTTAAACAATTAATAAAAGTTTCCACATATCTATCTCAAAGAAAATAACAATTTTAATCCTGTTTTGCAGCCTGAAGCATATAGGGAAGGCACAATTTTAATTATGCAGCTTATCTACTTGCCTTTACAGACCTAAGATGGCCATTCTTAGAGTAAAAAATTCTGCAGCAGGTACATAACATTGGCCTCAAAACATAATGATTTGGTAAAGTACTTGAAGCAGTAAACGTCAGAAACCCACGAAATGTATTAGAAACATTTTTATATAAGCTCCATCAAAATTGATACCAAATACATTTTTCTGTACATTAATGTCAACACGGCTGTTTAAACTGACTAGATTGAAATTTTGAATTTAAACATTATTACGATGGTGGATTTCTAGGAAATGTACAATATTTTTTTATAAAATAAATAAAGTATTTTGGGAAGTGATTTTGCCTGAATATATAGTTAGATGTTTGTACAGTCACTAGGTTTTTTTGTTTATGGAATAACTCAAGTGAACATGTGAGATAGAGATACAAAACAATGAAAAGCATCTCCAAGTTGTTCCTGACTAAACAAAATAAAGTTACGTGGGATTCGAACCCAGAACTGTTTTTAGCCTGTCACCAAATGCTTTAAGCACTGGGTAACCACTCACTACCAAAATCTAGTCAGTTTTCACCAGTTTTAATTGGTGAAAATAATAATTAGATATTCTTCAGTTTTTAACAGGTACATCATCATTTAAATTGATAATTTTAAAAAAATTGGCATAAATTGGTGAACACTGAGCAGAAGTATTTACAATGCTGCATAGAATAATATTCCAAAAAAAAAGAAATGTGCTTGAATTTGAACATTATCTCATTTCCAGGTTAATACGGCATTAATCCTAAATTTTATCCATTTATATTCAGTATGAAAATTGTGCTTTAGATTAAATATTTAGAGTCAGATATAATAGAGTCAGGAATGTTGTGATTTTAAATTTGAGATGATTTTGGGACAATTCATAATCGAAGAGCAATTTTATGTTTTAAATGAGTCTTGAGTAAGTCATTTGAAAATAAATAAAAAGATCACAAACCTGTAGGTCACAAAACCGACTGTCTATAGTTCCGGTGTACAAGAATTGAAGACACTGTTGCATTGCCTGGGGTGTCACTAACTTAGACAATGTGATCACAGTCTGGACAGATGATGTTGGCCTTCCTTTGTGATCCAAACCTTCACACTACATCAGAAGGAAAATAATAATAAATTACTCATCAATCACCTTATTCAAACACTCATAAAGTTAATGGCAGAATCTTATCATGAAACACTGGTGGAGTTGAAAGAATATTTTAACACTTTGGTGTCTGATACTTTGAGATAAGTGACACCCATTTTAGCATGATCAATACTGATGAATAGCAAGTCATTCATTGTTGCTAGTGGCCATTCAAGCATCAATATAATGAATTTTGTGTTATAGGCACACAAATGCAGATGATACTAGCAAAGTACACTTAAAATATTCCGTGTTTACTATTCATATCTCTCTCTTTTCCTATCTGCTGATGAATATGCATTTAAGAGGGGCTTATTAAATGAAAGTTCAAGACTGCGGGCCCACACATAATGAAGTTAGCTCATAACAAAGTTAACTTCTGGCCCCTTCAAAATTATATGTGGGCTCCACTGTATTACCATAATTACAAAAAAACTGAATGTGTACATTTGCACTAATTTGTGAAAATTTTGAGAATTTCTAAAAAATGCATAAATAAACAATCACAAATATTGGTAGAGTGAATATGAGAGAATGACAATGAGATAAACATGAAGATGAGATTTGAATTAAATTGCGTAAGATTCATTTATGAAAGTAGAAAACTCAGAATGAACTTATACTTGATATGCATGAAAAATAACCTCTTCAATGCGTATTGACTGGAAAGCCGGATGATTCAGTTCCCTCGACACTCCAACCCTCCTCGCATCACTTGGTAATACTTGACAACTGGACCTTCGTTTTATTTGGTCCCAAACCCTGAAAAGTATTTTAAAAATTCAATCAGGCCAACTCACATTCACTTCAGCATGAGTATAAAATATCATATATTCCATCCAAAAATTATGCTATTAAACTGGATCATATTTGTCAACTTCAAATTTCTGTAATCGAGATTCATATTTTATTATTTAACAAATTCCATTCTCATAATAGTGTTTGACTCTTTTTTCAAAAACCCCACACTGAATAAGGGGAAAAAAGTGAAGAATAATTCATGATATTTTGCATCAAGCAATTTTTTAAAAGGAAAATAATTCTCCTTAACAGAAATCAGGAAAATCTACTGTCGTTTTAGTGTCTACTGAAAATCCAGTGTCTTTCCAGTTTCCTGTCAACTCTACAATGTACCAGGCATCATTGTGCTGTCATTGAACTATGACACAGCTCAATAAAATAAAGACAGAAATGGTTTTTAAAATACTCTCATGCATCATAGTAGGAACCTCCAACATGCACATTTTTGATAGAACAGAAAGATACTCCCAAATCTATACTTCTTACCTTGTTGGTTTATAGTTATCCACCCGAATGAGATACTCAGTATCTTCATTGAAGTCACCAATAGTTGATTCGCCGAATGTGCTCACCTAATTGTAAAAATTACAACAAGAAAATTAATTCACTAATTCCCTAATACATACCATAATAATAATCATAAAAATTCAACAAACCAATCCACAATGGGCAGGAAGTCCCATGATACCACTAGGGGGTAATCGTGGTTATGCAATGCAACCTTAGAAGGGGTATCATACGTAATGATATGTTGGCTATTCAAGACAGGCATAGTTCAATCAGTCGACAAATCACCACCTCTAAGGGTGAATAGCTTCAAAAATAGGAATAATATCATCCATTATAAACAAAGGTGGAGCCAGGCTCATACCATGCTGGTTTCACTGGAGCTACGAGCTCCCATGTCTCCTCCAGATGGTATGGTGAGATCCGTGAGCAAGAGGCGCAGGAGAGCTGGTGAGGCAGCCGCAAGAAGGAAGCGGTGCGCCGAGAAACCAACACTCCCTGCCACAAAGATGACATCTGTGTGGGCTTGGTTGGTGTGCAGTGAGACCATGTTATCGTCGTAAGTGCTGGCCCCCACCCACACCTCCGCTGGTGGTGGCTTTGGAGGACGGAAGGGAGCCTAGGACAGACAGAATTCTGAGGATTAACATACAGCAATGCTGGCCTTCCAAATACAGGGCTTCCATTCAGGCAGTTACATCTTCAGACAATCCAGTATGTAAGCAATATTTAAATCAATTTGTATAACAGGTGCCACAATACAAAGAAGAAAAGTTTTCAAAATGACTTATAATGTTAATGACAAAGGCCTTCAAATTGGATGAAAAGAAAATGGCCAATGATAGATTACTCAGCATAGAAAACATTAAAATATTTCACTTTGAGATTGAATAAAAATTCTTATCCATAGATGCACATAAAAATCAAGAAAAGTAATACTTGAACATAAAGGTAAGCTCAAGAGAGCAAGGATATCTCAGACAATATATCTAATAACAACACACTTCAATGCCTGCCTAGGATAATTAAGTAATGGGATGTCACTTTAATGACCAATTAAATTTTAATGTTGGAGTGCAGCATAGGAAGTAGAAATCTTTAAACTTCTGAGTAATTTAATGTTTATAGAGAGTACAAACAGTTCCATTGAATATATTCACACAAAAACAATCAATTTAATAGACATACATGTAAGATTTTAATACAGTATTTCCTGATGATATCACTACTCTGAAAAAATTATTTTGTCAGGTTTTTTTATTTTACAAGAGGAAGCTATTTAATTTTTTGGCGCAAACCACCCTACTTACCACATTACTGAAGATATATTTATAATAAAATTAAGTATTTAAAAAAAATATGATTCACTTATACTAAACAGTTCAGGAGAAACAAAGTTTACCTGAAGCAAAGGCCTCTGTACTTTCTTCAGATTGGTCATCCAAAAGCGCTGTTGCCTGCGAGCCATGAGAGCTGCTCGTATGGCATTCTCGAAGACCTCATTGACCCCATAGTAAGTGAACACACTCGTTTCATAGTAGTACACACCCAACTCTTTGGCAATTGCTCTAGCCTGGTCAGGCATCACCAGGTCAGTCTTTCTAGTTGGTCTAAAACGAAAAACAAAAAATTAGACAAAACTGTTTCACAATTCCTACCACACCATTCCACAATATCATTGGATTAATTCCACAGATTGAAGAGTCATCGCTTCAAATCCAGTAGAAAGCTTTGTATACCATCAATATCCTTGACATAATATTTTTAACATGTTCAGTGCCGCTTCGGTCATAATGACCGAAACATGTACTTTGTCTTCACTCCGCTTTTGTCATTATGACCGAAGAATGAGCCTTTTTTTGACCATTCACAGCACGCTGTTGGTCACAGCTACTTTGGTGCCACTTATATGACACAACCAATCCGATGTGAGTAGCCGAATGCCCATGAAAATTCAAATAGAAAGGATACAAGAACATATTAAAATGAAAGAAAAACAAGTCAGCGCAATATGGGTGAATTCATCTAAAAGTCCACAGCAGGGCACACGTTAACTACCAAAACTCTATACTGAATGTCTGAGCCCTAAGAAAAGGTTCCTCACCTTACTCTAATAAATGACTTATATGTAGAAGACAACATAAATTTTCCCTAAAACCTAGCAGAGTAATTACCAAAAAAATAAATGTCTTTAAAAATAATAAAAAGGGAACTTGAGTGACTACAATTAGTTTTTACCTGACAAAGGGACTCTTGTCCCTGAAGAAACTCAGGTAAGCCTCATCACGGTACATGTATCGCTGGTCATTCTTGCATCCAACCAGCAGGACGGGTGTTTGGGGACAAAAGCGGCGGATTTCAGGGTACCACATGACTTTGCAGTTGCGGAGGGACACCGGGTTGGTGATGGAGAAGCACAGGAGCACCACATCCGATCTGTTGGCAAAAGGAAAAAAAGTAAGATAATACGCAAACTTAATGTTAGGAAGTGAATAAACTATTCACGGATCCCTCATCTCTGATTTAACAGCAGAGAAATTTTCATCACATTAGAGGCTTCGGTACTTTGTATGCGAGGATGTATTGTTTTTAACTAAAATTAAACATAAAGGTACTCAAATGACATAGAAAAATTATCTTTAATTCCTTGAATAATAAAAGATAAACCGAACAAAGAATACTCATTCCCATAATTTTAAGGGCTAGTGCCATGGCAAAATATTAATAGGAACACACCATATAACACACCACAAGCTTTCTAAAAAATAATGTGAATTTAATTATATTAATTGATAATTAAAATTACGGGAGAAGAAATAAAAAAATAGAAACCAAAGATATCAAAGCCTAGCAATGTTGCGATTTACGTTCTGAACGTATATCCTACATACTCGGCAACCCACCATGCACCATCGTAGACTTCAATTGGCGGGATCACGAAAAATTCCATCGCTCAATCTTTACTTATATTTTGAGTTATTTTTGTTGAATTTCAATTGTTCAAATGGTATGCATAAAAATGTAAATTACACACCGGTGCTAAATAGTCTTCACCAGGTTGAAATCGGAATCATGACTTATGATTAATGACTCCTGATCCAAAATTTAGGCTGATAGAGATCTAAGAAATGATCTGATAAATACTCGAGTTGTGTCAATCATTTGGGCCATCAAACCATTTTATTCGGTGAATAATTGCCAATATAATACCGTATAATAATCTGATCACAACATGGGCATTGGTTATAGAAACTGATGTTTATGCAAATAAAACAGAAATTATTTTAAAAAATTGAGAGAAATTATCCGACGACTTATCCGTTAGCAGTCGCTTTTGAAAGTAATTAGCAGAGATTAGTTATAATTTCTGCAAAGAAATACTGATTTAGAGCATAATTTTCAATAAAAGCTTTTATCAACGTTACTTTAAAGCATTAATTTTCATTATCTCTCCTGGGAATCGCGTTTTCCTACGAATAGTATTGCTTTATAATAACTCATTTATCTCGGTTGGTCCCTTGGTCAAGAGTACCCCCAGTAAGCAGAACGTAAGAGAAGGTTAAAGCAGAAAAAATATTCCGATGAAGGCTTCCGCAGAGTTTCACTACTCAGTAGGTATGGCTTCCAGTTTTTTTTTCTCGCGTTTGCAGAACATGCATGACGAGAGTTTTGCTCCAATTCCAGGGAAGAGTAGCGAGCGAAATAGTCTTTTTCAGTGCAAGGAAAAAGCCCGAAAATAAACGGAAGGCCGCATGAATGAAAGGTTGAAAAATCAATGATATCATAAACACTTAGAACAGAGTATTTTTGGTGCTAATCCACCGGAAACCCTCTAAAATGTATAGGCCAATCCGGAGTAAGTTTTGGGGGTTGTAATGGCCCTGATGAAAAAATAAAACGTAAGACAGCTAAACTACTAACTTTTACCTTTAACTTAACGATACTTAACTAAACGATAAGATACGGCTGAATTAAGATAGTAAAACTACTAAATTTTACTTTAACTTAACGATACTTAACTAAACGATAAGATACGGCTGAATTGATGCCCATGATGGAAACAGTTTAAGGGCTACTCCCAACAGTTGCCATGTTTAGGGGAAAATAATTATACTAAAGATACTATTTCATTTCATGCCTAATTACCTGGCCTCGGTTATCCTGATTCATCCGTGTGACCCTTAATGATAAAGCAATGAGTGCGGAAAGCCTTAGTGTGACAGTACGTGTGCCTATTTCTTTCATTTTTTCCGTCAAAAAATATTTACAGCAGCAAATTGCCACCAGAAAAAAATATAATGAAAAATATTACACTTATATTTGGTGACTTGTTACAAAATATACCTATAGGTATATTTTGTAACAAATCAGCGTAGCAATGCGCTACCGATGGAGTTATCGATCATTCTGAGGGACAGAAAAAATGACCGAGTGATTCCGACTTAAGCTACCATAATAATCGTTATAGATGTGAGGAAGATAATTAAAGGATTGGTGGCTACTCACCTGCCATAGGCAAACCTGCGATCCTTCTCATGGTCACCAAATGTGTCCCAGAGGCGAAGAGAGACGTTCACCCCGTCCACTACTTCCCATGACCTCTCCAGTACCTACAATGTGAGAATTACACCGAATACAATCAAAATACAATTATCACATTAGAGGTTTTTCGGGGATAAAGTCTACTTTAGCTACCGAGAGAACAGTTAATAATATTTCTACCTTAAATTATTAAAGCCACGAATTCCAAAACGACACAAGTTCACTTGACAGGAATTTCGGATGATCATTTTTTTACATCTCTGAGTAGAGCTGCACTTTTGATAATTTACATGAATAGATAATTCATGCAGCAATATATTTATGCACAGGGAAAAATGGAAGGGATTGGTGGGTTGAAGATGTACAATTCAAGTGGTTTGTCTAAAAAAATTATCCGCACAGACTTGTCCTGTGTGAAACTATTACACACATATGCACTGATGAAAATGAACTTGACCTAACGTTTGAAGTGAGGGGAAAATTTTCAGAATACCAGACGATGGTTTGTATGAGGATCGAAACGTTGACTTAAATAAATAACGATTGATCCAAAGTTAAAAAAAATACCGACATTTTCTGAGAAACAAGAAGATGAGTCCACATAAAGAACTTCACCGAGTACATTGTATGAAAAATACATTCCACTTTTTCGTATGAAGATTTTCACAGCTTCTTTTATCAATGTTGGTGGTTGTTTTCGGGAATTGCTGCGTAGGTAACATTTTCTTATTTTTTAGTAGCAATTCTTGAAAACAACCACCAACATTAATAATTTCCACTGTTGACAAGGGTCAGCTCTGCACATCCTAAAAAAATAGGATAGAGCATGTTTTTGACTATTAATATGCCACGAAAAAAAGAAAAAAATAACGACCGTAGAGCGAGATTGATAGGTTCTCTAGAGAAGAAGAGACGGAGTAGGTACTAGTGGTGCAGTGGAGGATTCTCCAGGTGGTGTAGTGTAATGTGTGTAGCAGCAAGTGTGCAGACATAATTTCAATAACCTGAAATTCAATGTATTTCACCTTCTTTAATAAAAGGTAATGATAAATTATTTTATATTAATACTTAAAACTATTATGAAAGTAATTATATTTTACAATTAACATGCCATAATATTTTACAAAATATTTCTCAGTGTAATAAAGGCCTTAACTCTTTAGCTCAGAGCTGCTTATGGAAGTAGTTAAATTTCGAAACCTCTCATTTGAAAAACGTGAAAATTTTCAACTCAATCATAATTACTGTGGAAGCTACATATTTCGCCATTAAAGTTTCGATCACAAAAGAACACGTAGCTTAAATCTTTCCTGAATAGTGCTGAAAATGTATACATTTTTGATGTTACTTAGAAGCAACATTGGTTAATAATGGGCTAAAGAGTGAGGCAGTGTACATATAATGTTTACTTACATCCTTGTAGATGCGGTACTGGTCGATGGCCCATACGGTGGGTACGTGCGTCGTGAGCAGCTGAGAGAGGGAGACGTGCTTGTTGCAGGCCCGCGCGCAGATGAGGCGAGTCTTGCCCACGGCCGTGTCCCCAACCACGACGCATTTCACCAATTCCTGATGGGGTTGTTCATTATCCATTATCAAGAGCCATTCTCCAGGGGACTACACCCTGCAACACACACGAGAGAAAAGAAAGGAAAGGTGAGAAAGACACATTGACACTCTACCACAGGGGTCTTCAACGTTTTTCAATAAGTTTCACCACAGTATAGACTAAATCGCAGAGAATACACCACGCTATGACACGAGATCCACGTCCAGATGGGAGATCAGAGTGAGAGCAAAAGGTCAACCGAATGGAGGGCAGACTAGAGAGACATTAGGATCGGGAAACTGACGCATCGTAATTGAATCAGCGAGCACACGGGAAAGCACTACAGTTCATTTGTCAGAGGAAGAAAATTGCCAGCTCTTCCCATCAAATTCAGCTGCAAAGTGTAACGATTTCAACAGAGAACAGGAGTGAGTAGGATGAAATTTCAGAAGAAGTGAAACAAATATGTATCTTCACTCTGTGTCGATAATTTTGATTTAATAACTCGATTCACAATAATATCGCAAACGAGGCTCAATCCATCATATTTAAAACTAATAAAAATTCTTAATAAATTCAACTTCGATAGAATAAGTCTGAGATGCATTAACAACAACATTGTCCATAGCATAGTTAAAATCAATGGTAAACCAGACAATTACACCCCAATTTAAACACTTTTACACGAGCAAAGTAAGTGAGCAAAGGGATTAAGACATGAAACGATTAAATCATAACAAAACACTAAATTTCATACCAATAAATCGATTCTATTACAACATATAAATGAAAGAGAAATGGAGTACAAGAAATAGGTGTCACAACGCTGCAAATCGACGCCGACTGAAAGTACATCCATACAGCCATTGGCGTTATAGTAAAACTTTGTTGGGTATGATATACCTCCCAGTGGAAGAAAGGTCCGAGGGCCCAACCCCGGAAATAAAATAAAATAAATCATGGAAAGTGTGATTTTAAAGACTTTTTAGCCCATTTTACAACCATTTTTAAACCCCATCCGGAGAAAAATAATGCAAAATACGTTAATTCATAATAAACTCATTAAATTCTCAAGGGGAAATATTATATTTACCAAATATTTGGGAGGTCGGGAGGGGGGGGTGGCGCGTCACCCACGTCCTCCACAGGATCGACGCCAGTGCATGCAACGTAACCTTCCGGTCCCAAATTATTCCGCGGCCAATCCAACTTCCTATCAGGAAACTGACGATAGGGAATGGGACAGTTTCCGATTGAAACCCAAACCGTGTTTCATCTCGCACGCCCTTCACCCGCATCTGGACGTACCGAATGCCTCCTGCCCTCCCAATCCTCCGCCTATGGCAAAACAGAAGACCAGTCCTCCCGATCCCCTCCCGCCGTCACTCGGACCCACCATCACACTTCGATCCTTGGGCAATACACATCGCGAAGTCCGCCACCAATTTCCCCCCTTTTCAATTTGTCAGTTCGCGTCGTCAAACACAGCAGGAAGCGAGCGCCCGGGGGAGCACTCCACGGACCAATGAGGGCGAGGCGAGAGATCGCCTGCTCGCGAAAGCATCGTGCGAGCTTTCCTGCGTGACTGCAACGTCCCGACTGCAACTACATACAACAAGGTAATGGAGCAGTGCATTTTCCAGCATGGAAGAATTAATTTTTATGCATCGTATGTAACGCTACCCTTTCAGAAAACATAAAGATCCCTTTTTTTATTCGCGCCAATGAATGATTGCAAAGGCGGATCCAGGATTTTTTTATGGGAGCGGCGGGTTTGACAGGCAAACGGTCTTCTAATATATTTGAGATTAAACATTAAACAGCATAAAAAAGTACTGTACGAAATATTCTCTTTATTTTAATTTGAAATTTATCAATATGAAAATATTAAAAAGTCACATATATAATGACAACCATTTTAGAGCCCCTTTCCTACTTGGGCGATGCTTTTTTTCGAGCGCTTACAAACGAATGAATAATGACTGGCAAATATGTCTTCTTGACTTGGTTTCAAGGCTTAGATTGAGGCTCCGTGATGTACAGAACAAAACGAACGTAATGATAACCGTATTGAAAATCTTTTTTATTTTTTAAGCGCCTGGATGGGGAACGTATCTCCTTCCCCCCCACATCCGTCTATGAATGATTCTGCTGCAAAGTCAAAAAGAGGAAGTCTGGAAAACCATTACCTTACAAGCAATACGAGGAGCTGAGATCATAACCATTGGGCATACGTTGAGGAGTACGATATTTCTGAAACCCAATAATTTCAGGTTGAATTTTCAGAAAAATATTAAAGATGAAACTTAAACTTACTGCAATGCAAACATAAATACATATTTTAGAAGTGTTGCTCATAAATAAACGTTTTATCGGGAAGAAAAAGAACTGAGCATACTTGCATAAAGGCAATTGACTTTTCTTATGATGGAAAATAACTTCACACCTAGTCGGCGGTTAAATTTCGCGGAGTCAGCCGGAAGTATATATGCAGTACAAAAATACTATAAATGAAAAATCGTCAACCTAGCTTCAAGATTCAACCTAGATTCAAGCTCGGACGTCCGATGAATGAACTGAAAAATACAAACACCATAGTTTACATAATTCAAACGAATGAACTACATAATATACTCGATATATAGCGTTACAGCTATTACAAATCGTTGTACTGGGAATTAAAAATTGTAATACTGATTAAATAAGGTGAGCACAAAAAAATAAAACCATAAATGTAAAACTTGAAGCACTCCTTCACATTTTGCAGGTCACACTAAGCAGCGCCTTTAACTGTATCAAGCCTACTTCTAAAGATGAAAATATATCAAAAATATTACCATATAATGTCACTAAAATGGAATCCGATAAAATTACGGATGCATACCTTATTGAAGAAACTTACTTATTCGCCGAAATATCAAAAACGAAGAGTTTTGCGAAGATAAATTATGAAATAGTAATTAATTAAATCAATTAAATCGCGTATTTGCCAGCGTACAGATATTTTCTCCCGGCATAGCGGGCCGTTAACTATCATTGCTCAATAATACTCATGGATAAAATACCTGCATTTTGTTGGTTACCACCAACACATAACGCACGAGGGAAGCAGGAGAACTGTAAACTAGGCAGGAGTACTCGAGAAAATAACCTCGGAGCGAGCAAAGTCTTGCACCGTACATAAAACGATCCGACAGCGACCTCGAGCGCGGAAGAACCACCCCCTGTGTCGACCACGTACTAAATCCTTCATCCCGACGAATCGTAAAAAAAACACGCTCGCTAGGCGGGGGAAGGAGGAAAAAAAGCGCATCGCAAACATACATCCCTGAAACACGCCGCGCCATCACGGCCGTCACCTCGAACCTTATGGACCGATCGCAAGCCCCCCCTTCCCAGTATCTCCGTCTGGCTGGCGACCGGCTGCCCTGATGGATTTCCCTACACGCCAGTCGACCGTTTACTCTGCATTTATGCCGGTCTAAATCAATCTTCTTCCCTCCATCGAAGGCGACGAGTGGAGCCGCTGAGCAATCATTGTATACTACCCCTCCCACGTCCCTCGTTCACCAGAGGAAAAACCTACAACCCTGGCGGATGATTTTTTTTCGCCCGTAGATAAACAGACGAAGCTCTAGCAGCGATGGGAGAGTGTACGAAAGTTTACACTGACCCCTGGGATGGAATACTATATTTCTCTTTTGTGTATAGCATTCAATACGCCCAGAACAAGATTTAAAATGCTAAACTTTCCTTCGATCATGTCGGAATATAGATATTCCACTTTATACACTTCACGATTGAGTCAGTTGGCCCCAAACAATAACCCGAAACACTGAAGTCATAACATTTATATTTTCACCAGAGGAGGCCAATCGGGACTCAGTTTTGAGCAAATTGTTTCTGGTGGCCAACTCATGAAGCGTGTGACGCTAATCGTCCACGGCAAGTTCCTCATTACTCCTCATGAAAAAGTATTGCTGTTGCGATTGAGCTAATGATTACTAGATAGTATACGGTTAGACGACAAAGGATTTCAAACAATACAAAGATCAAATGCAAAAAATAGACCCTCCGAAACAGCTTTCAAATTATTTGAAATATTCTCTCCTGCATCTAATAGTTATAGGGGATTAGAACGGTCTGCCAAAGGTAGTTTTTGAACCCTTCCCGCGAAACCTAAAGACCTTCATTCCGATGACGTTCAATAGCTTATTCGATACCGCTGAGAGTATCTCGACGCATAAAATCACATTTGTAATAAAATGTTCGTTTCTATGATAGTGAGCGACTCGAATTATGGCAAGAATAAAATGCTGCTCGCTGTTATCATTGATATTTTATTTGCCTTTTTTATTTCTGGGATTTCTATTACTTATCTGACTTTCATCACTCAATTAATCATGTAATTCCATTAAAATAAAGAGGAGAACGGATAAATTTGCCAAGCACCCGCTATTCATTTTATAAAAACAACCAACACCACATTTAACTGTCGACCTAAACTTCCTGATCGACGCTATACTTCGCTGAACCTTGGACTTGCTATTTGCGCTTCGCTCGGCTCAACAGCGGAACAATCGGGGTTGACGAAGCAAGAGATACTCCCGTTTTGAGCCATTATTTTAACGCAGAAGCCTCGACAGGTAAAAACCGCGTCTTCCACCAATGTTGAAATTCAAGAGAATTAGAACAACGACGACGACCCTTAATTTTGGCCCAGAATATATATCCCGGTAATGGTCCAGCTGCCGGTGTGTCTTTATACCACCTCCTCAGCGGAATTTATCGTGCATAAAATCGTACTAAGGGGACAAATGGCACAAGTGTAAAGAGACCAGTGTAACCTTTCCAGTGTTTGTGAAGGAGAAAAGAGAATTAGAAACGGCACCGATGTGCTCCATGAGCCTGGCTGTCACAGAACCGATAAGTCTTCGATTTCTATACTTTTTAGCAGCGATAAGCAAGGCAAGCTTTTTCATTAGCGAGATAGTGAGATGGCAGAAAGCGTGGAAGCCAAAAATTAATAACGCTATTCGAGAGAGCTTTCGCCAGATGGGGGAGCGGACGTTATGAGTTACAGAGGTATTTTCAGAGGCAACAGGTGACAAAACTTAACTTGGTACTTAATTAGGAACTCAAATTCAACTTTTCAAAAGATATGCATAGAAACTAAACCGATTATTAAGACATTTATGGAGACAGGTGGGCAATCAAGCACTTTAGATTTATGAGAAAATCGGGTACGACAGCTGAGTGACTGATTGAAAGGATTAAAGCGGTAGAAAGTTATCAACACATTTCAGCAATTTATTGATTGATCAATCTATTACATATGAGGGGATGAGAAGCCAAGGGTTGCAAGAGATATTTTTCTCAACATAGTTAGGTAAACTTAATTGCTAGAAGAAATACACTAAAGTTTGGTTGCCAAGGGATACGAGTGAGTCTCTGTTCTGAGCTGACATCGTGTGGAAAATCAAACGCACCACTAAATATCTAATTGATCTTGTTTGTTCTCTGTTCCTAATTTCTGTACCTAACACTGTTTAGAAAAGACAAATCACTTGCACCCCTTGGCTTCTCACCCACTCATATATAAAAGAGGATGAATGTTTGTCTGTCCGCTATGCGTTTCCCTACGGCTGCATAGATATCGACCGAAACCAGTACACAAGTGCATCTCATGCTATCAAAACCCGTAGTGCTACTTTCGATTGCATCCGACGCGTCCTTGGCGTCATTTTCTCACTACCGTTTATTTCGTCACGTCATACAACTTCTGCGGTTGGACATCCTGCCGGGTATGTACACCTCTTGGCAAGCACAAAGAGAAAACATAAAAATCCAGTGACCATGAATTCCAAGTTCCAAGTTTCCCACACCTCTGATTACGATATCCTTACAGAGCAACGACGGGTGGGCTGCTAGTAAGTTATAGAAGGTAAATCAGGCAGATGAATACTTATTGGGGAAGAAAGTATACACAATAAAACACAAAAAAGCAATTTACGCGACACTTTGCGTTATAAATATTCACTCTCGTGAATGCAGTCTGACCATTATAAGAGTATATTTCGCAATGAGAAGGCAAGGAAGTTCTAGTCTGCAGGATATCCTGAAAAGCGACACTAGTTGCAACAAAAAATAGTTAGCAAAGGCAGTTTTTAGTATCATGCTCGCAATGCTACAAATAAACCACACATACATATTAGAAAAACAAAATCCATAGAATATATCGGCCAAGTTTATCAGAACGATAAAAAATCGTCGTAAAGCTGGTTAGCAATTTTTTTCGAGGAATATTCTACCAACAAGCTTGTAAGCTTGATATTACCTTTTTTTGTGTATGGAGATATTTATTTACAATTATCGACAAATAATGGATGAAATAGTCACCGTTTCTTATCCCACTTACCATTCATTTTTATTATTATATTTTTATTTTTTATTTAATACCACTCCCAGAGCATTGCTTTTTTAAGCTCATCAATGCAAAGTTTATAACATAGATTAATCAAAAAATTCAATGCACGTGCAAAATACAAATAAGACATGAAAATTCAAACATGCTGACCTTTACACAAAAAAAATGCAATGAGAGCAATACCAACACAGATATCCTTATTTATCCCATCCTTTACCGCACTCAACGGAGCTAACGAGGGAACGGATCTCGGATTCATCCACGAATGTAATCACAGTGTTTGCACCTTGTTGCGGACGTACTTCCGCGATCATGAGGCAAGCAGAGACTATTTTTTACTCTAACTATGGTAATTCGCATGAATGCGCACATACGTTGACACAAGACATTGGAGAAAGGAAGTCTTAAAAAAATAAGGATGACGATGATGAAAAAACGCAGACAGCGGGGATACGTATGACGAGGAAAGAATATTCACGCCCTCATAAACAAGGCGTTCCGCCTTCCTGGCACGACCATAGGAAGGTGCAAACATAAGCATTTACCCGAGAAAAAAGGGATGAATGTAAAGAAGAGTGTAGGGTTTTAGACGACAACCCGGAAGCAGTAGCACAATTTCCACGCACCGAGAATTGAGTTGACCAATAAGAGAGTAATCCTCTACGCATCCACCACTACGAGCGCAAACATGTACAGACAAACAAATGCCCCTCGGCGAACGTCCATCAGCTAACCAAGGTCGCTGCCATGGGTATCGTTGTATGTGCTCCACTAGGCCATCGCGGCGTTAGTTTGAGGGCAACCGGTTAAAAAATTTATTTTCTTGATGATGTGATATCAACATCATCAACACTGGTCAACAATCCCAACATTGGTTTGACGCAGCTCTCCGCTCTCTTGCACACCTACGTATTTCTTCTCTTTTACATCCTTCTTTACCAGTTCCACATATTTCGTTCGAGGTCTTTCTTTTCCGTACTAGTCATCTACTTGTCCCTCGACGAGTGTCTTCATTAGGCCATCACATCTCAAGGTATCTTTATGGTTATTTCGTCTTCTTGTCAAGGTTTTCACGAGGATTCTCATCAATTCTACTCTTCTTAGGACTTCATCATTACTTACTGGTACGATCCATTAAATCTTCATCATTCTTCTCTAGCACCACATTTCCAAGGCCTCTACCCTTGATTTCTCCGCGGCTGTAACTGTTCATGCTTCACATACGTAGAGAAGCATACTCCAAATGTCAGTTCCGATAAACTGTTTCCTTGCTACTATACTTAAATTTCCCGCTTTAAGTATATATTTCTTTTGGTGGAATGCTCTCTTCACCTGGGCAATATTTCTTATTATATCTTTCTTGTTTCTCCCATCGCTAATTATCCTACTTCCCAAATAACAGAATTCATCCACCTCTTCAAGCTTTTGTTTCCCTATTTTATTTTGAGTCTTGACTTCTCCCTGTCTGCTGCATGCTAATATCTTGGTCTTCTTTTATCACTCTATATCGATCGATGTGATCTATCTTATTAATAACTTTCCAATGCTATTACTCGCGAGAGCAAATACTCTGCATCTGCAAATCTAAAGAATTAATGGATCACTCTGCACTAATCGTCGCACTAAGGACATGTTTGAAAAGCTATTAAAATAAATCCAAAGTGGCAACGTGAGCAAAAGCTTCTATGGGACGTTTTGGAGTCTCCTCTATGAAGTTTCCTTCACTACATCAGTCAATTTCAACTTTAAATCAGGGAGAGGACATGAAATTTCAGACCATTTTGGGCAATCAAGTAGATGTGAAGCATGTAACTGACACTCCCCTCTGTCTTTACTCCAGCTTCTTCAGAGAATAGACAACACTTCCTCATAAACACACTTTGGCAAACAGCAGGGTAAATTCAAAGTTATTGAAAGTGAATTAGAAAACTTAGAATTTATCCGCGAAAATTGTAAACAAGGGCCCGCTAGCGGCTTATCTTCCCTTCTCGATTACAAGTTAGATAAAAGACTATTCCAGCATCAAAATCGCTAGCCGCGCAACGTCGTAAGCTTTAAATAGAACTGAGAATACCTTACTTTGATGAGATAGTAGTAAGTCCTTCCACAGGGTAAGGAAAAGGTGATTATTAGCAGCGACTTCCTAGCATCCGACCAAAATTTTATAAAACTCTGAATATATTGCACTTAATCCGAATATACACTTCCTTACACAGTTTAAAAAAGCTATAAAACTTCCTCCGGTACTATTTAATGATAATGCACAGCCTAGTTGGTATGGTAAATGGGGTAAAAAATGATTTTTTTGACACACGAACGAAAATGAAGTTAGGTTCATTCCAAACTTACATATACCCAAAGACATACTAATGCTAAATAATATTTATACATGGGCATACATAATGTAGGCTGAATTCATGCGTAAATGGAATGATGGAACTCATCATCCTACTACGTAGGCATCCCCCATTACACCCCTTAATGCTATCCTTATGGCTTCGATGCGTTCATATCTCAGCGAGCAAAATGACTTCCACAGTCCATGTATAACGCAATTTTAATAATAAGCCATCGCTGTCTCTATAGTAACAGCAAATTATTCGTGATTTCAAATAATTTTACATAAAACTTTACAAAATGTAGGAGTTGAAGCAGTTGATCAATGCGTGCCATGGAAAATAAAACTTGACTAAATTTTCAGAATAACAAGAATGAATTTTCACGAAGGTACAATGACAAATACAGGGTGTGTCCTGAAAGTAGTAGGACTGAGTCGAGAACAAAAAATGTATTTCTCATATAGGTACATCGCTTCAAAAATCTTCAAAGTACCCCCCCTTGGGCATCGACACAACGCTGCCAGCGAGTTTTCCACGCAGCATACGCTTCCTGGAAGGCTGACTCCGGGATGTCCTTTACAGCACGCGTCACGGCCTTTTGGAGAGCTTCCACCGACCCGTGGTGACGCCCTTTCAGGGGGGTCTTGAGCTTGGGGAAGAGAAAGAAGTCCGGGGGGGGCGATATCTGGGCTGTAGGGTGGGTTGCCACGCCGTGTTTCGCCAGGTAGTCAACGACAATGAACGCGGTGTGGGCCGGCGCATTGTCATGATGAAGGATCCACGAAGCGGCGATGGCTGGTCGGACGCGGAAGATGCGTTTTCGCAGTCTTCCCAGTACTTGCACGTAAAAAGCTGCATTAACGGTTTGCCCTGGTGGCACAAACTCACTGTGGATGACACCTTTCGAATCGAAGAAGCACATGAGCATGGGTTTTTGCTTCCATTTGGACATGCGAGCTTTTTTGGGTTTCGGCGATGTCGCTGTGTGCCATTCTGCACTTTGCCGCTTCGTTTCTGGGTCGTATTCAAATGTTGAGCGGTTGATCTGCTCATGGCACTATCCCCGTAAGCTGCCTTGATGAGTTCATGGGTCTCCTTGCCGCTTTTCTCGAGTTTAACGCAGAATTTCACTGCGTAACGCTGCTCCACTAAACGTTCCATGACGCACCGTGACGAGGTCACTTGACAGAGGTCTGGAAGAAATACGATTCACACTCCGCAAGAGCTCAGAGCCGACTGCCGCGCGTTCGCAGCGCTTTGTTAGAGTCCCTTCCACCAATTACAACCCACAAAACTCCCGTCAGACCGTCCGTGTGTGTGGGAAAAAATCAGTCCTACTACTTTCAGGACACACCCTGTATAATGAAGAAATGCACGTAACCTTAACCACAAAAACAACAGAGGTATGTTTCTACGACCGAGCATAAGAAGCTGGTAATTTATGGGCTCCTTGACTTGGCATGAGAAATGCCTGAACACAAGGTGTAAAATAAGAGCTCTGACAAGATATGGGAAAAGAAAATTAGACGACAATACGAATATAAGCGGAACAAATAGGGCCATTACAACGTTAAACAAACTAAATATTTTCAGTAGGTAATTTGTGACAAATTATTCCGAGAATTCCTGAGGGAAAAATATTACTTCACAAGAAAAGGGAAAACACGGAGAAGGTGAAATAAAGGATGGAGTTGAGTTTTCCGATGGAGTAAAAAAGTCAATTTCAACCATATTTCTTATCGAGGCAAGCGAAAACAATGGTTGGATGCAACCGAGTATCAGCCTGGGGCAGAAAATATCCTCAACCGATATACATCGCCCATTAACGTTAACAATGATCCCGTTATGTTTAATTAACTAAAGTAAAGCGCGGAGTAATGGGTTTAACTTAAATGCTGGCTACATAAATATTCAACATATCTATAAAACGAGTGAAAGAGTGCAGTAAAAAAACTTCCAATGAGCGGAAATGGCGCGAAAGTCCCACACAACTACCTAACGTATAATGAAACCCAAGGAAATCAATGACATCTAGTAAGTAAAATCATATTGTGCACTGAAATCCCTCCAAAATTGCTGCGCAGCAAATCAAAGTGAGTCCAGCTAAAATTGTAGAGCATTTTACTTCCTGCTACACACTAATGCCTATGTATATCCTCAAAATATATAGTTATATCGTATAAATTATACATCAAATATATCAATGGATGCCAGGAAATATGAGGATACAAATTTTATTTTCTATTGAGTAAATATAACTCACCTCTTTCGAATTGTTACTATCGTTATTATAGCTTTCAGCACCTTTTGTTGCCGCTGTTTATCCCAACCGTGAAGTTTTGAAGTTTTACTGTCTTAAAAAAATCTTATGTCCGCATAACTCAATTTAATCCATTGAAGAGGTCAGTTAACCCTGCATAATGGGAATCTCTACAAGTTCTTCGAACCTAAAATCAAATCATCAAGGACGAAATCTTGATGGGAGTTAGAAAGAGATAAATGAGGAAGGGAAGGGGAAATTTGGTATATGAGAAGTACGCGTTACGTAAGACATTTCTCGTCTTGGTGTATTATTGACTGTCCTACATCCATTGATACCCCTATTTCTCGGCTTATATGGTCTCGCTGTGGGAAGGTAGCTCAAAGACTTCTCCATGGCTTTGTTCGTTAAAGTGGACGGGGTACCGCATTGCTTTTCGGCATGGGCAGGAAAAGAGCGTGGATCCTTGCGCATCGTAGTACGGCTCTTATAGCAATTACTGCAAGTGGCGGCGGGATAAAGTCTTCGCTTGCCAAACAGGAGGTGGCGGGTTCGAGTCCCGCCTGGGTAAGTAACCCTAATCCAGGCCATAGTTGTTCATGTACGTTAAACTGTTAACATGATAATAACCCCGATGCGTATAGAACTGTTTTCGGTAAATAAAATAAACAAATAGGCACTACCGTGCAAACAACCGTCATATCAGCTATTTTAATTCAGTTGCTGAAGTCAACCGTAGAATTGACTAGCCATTATTTATAACTTAAATAGTAAAAATAGTCTACCTCATTGCCAACATCGGCATCCGTCAAACTCATGCTACGTGGTCCCTACGATTCTTATAGCTGAAGAATTATTGCAGGCTTTCGCGGCGTATTGTATCGTAAAAGGTTATTCGGGATTTCCACCAGGTCAGGTTCTCCATCACGGCCGACGTTTCGATGAACGAGTCGTCCATCATCATCAGGATTACATCGTGATCAACATATTTATGAGGATGGACGACGAAACGTCGGCCGTGATGGAGAACTTGACCCGGTGGGAATACCGAACAGCCTTCCAAGGGGGAATTTAGAGCTAGTTTTTTCAAAGATCGGCCTTCAGCACTGTAGCCACCCACCCCTTTTACCGTCCGCGGCTAAGCAGTACGTAAAATGAAAAGAGTGTGGGGAAATGTTCCCCAAATAACATTACCCACACGGCGTCCACAAAGTGTCCACAAAAGACGCCACCATTCATCATCGTGTCTACGGAGTAGGAAACCGACGATGTCGAGCGAGTGAGGGAGTATTTTTAGCGATAATCCCTTTTCCCATTCGCAAGAATACTCCGTTTCAGCGCGGTTCAGAAAGAAGCCATGAAACTACCGTTGGCTGCGCTGCGGGATTTGATTCAGATGAAAAAAAACGTAAGCCGCCCAGACGTATATCATCAGCGTAAAATAATTCAAAGGGGACAACCTAATTTTACCTACGGATAGCAACCTTCAAATTTATATTACCAGAAAATAATCTATACTATTCAGTGCATCAAAAAAATAACATCACAATTCTTCCCTTCAGTCAAAATCTTCGTGCGATTAATGGTGCGGGTTCAGTAATTCATAGTATAAGATAGTACGGATAGAGCGGCAGAGATTTTTTAGACGCTGTCTGATCCCTGCATGAGTTCCTTGAGGATGGCACTTCAAGAGCAGTGCTCCGTCCATCGGATAGGACGTCACGCCGTGGTCCCATTGGCGCTTTTCGTTAGGAGTTGGCTTATGTGGACGCCGGATTTCTCTCTTGTTGAGCGACTAAGTGCGCACATTTTGAAATTTATTAATTGTGTAAAAAAAAACTATTCGAGATAAAATTTTCGAAATTAAAAAAATGTAATTCTGTTGTAATTTATAATATGCTCAAAACATCTCCATTTTTTATGACAACTATGTAATTAGAACTTCAATACTTATAAGGTATAATACTTATAAGGGACGTATAAGAGCTAGAGACCACATTAGTTCCTATCTATGAAATAATAAAACTTTTGCGCATCTACCACCCTTACGCTGGTTCTATTCAACTCCAAAATTCTTGTCTATCCACCACATGAAATCCTGTCTTCCCATCACATGAGCTCCTCTTTAAAACATATTCTGCATCTGATCTACTATCTCTCCCCCAACTGAAATCCTATTTATTCTCTACCGGAACTCCATTATATTCACTACATTGTCACCTAAAGTAAGCATTAAAAAAAGCTTTAATGCATCTGTTTTTATCAACTTATTTACCTCATTAACTGTAAAGTCCATAATTTTACTTGTTCTCATTATATTTGTTTTTGCTATGCTTTTAATTACTTATTTTTCCATTATTTTTCGTACATACACGTTATGTGAATTGAGCTCCCTGAGCGGTGTTGTATTCGATAGTACGTAGTGAAACGACTTGAGCAGCTCAAGCCATCAACATTGATTTGATCAACTACCTGAATAAACACGTGAACAAGACTAACCTTAATAAAACACCAAGCAAATTTTGTGGACTATATGCCTATTTTACAATGTTGAACTATACTATGAGCTGAAGTAATGACAGAAAATCTCGTTTGTAAAAGAGCCCTTACCCAGGGGGAGAGGGTGTCAGTTTGTCGCCTCACCTGGAACAGGTTGAACAAAAAATAAGAAAGAGTAATAAACCATCATCTATTTGAAATCCTAGGAATTCACTATGTGATATGAATCGCTCACCTGAAGTCCTCCACGCGCTAACTGACAGAGCAAGTTCACGGCAAAACGATCAATTACACCTACGCACACTCTTGGATCAGCTGATCTGAAATCATAAATTCAACCACTCCGATGTTATTTCCTTAAACTTTTGTGCACATATTCCCCATCCAGGTTTCTGTTTTCCGAAAGTTAAGAACAGCATTTTCCGCAACGTCTGCATTCAACGTCATCATCTCCATCTATTGTTTAGTTCATAGTCAAAGGCGTGTGACCAGGAAATGACAGGAGTCGACAGAGAGAAGACAATGGCCGCCCTCCATCCGCCTATAATCATAAGGAGGACCTCTTGAGGGCACTCTCCACACCACCCCGGAAGGACACTAGAGAGTACATTGCCCTGTCTCCGAGAAGGCGGTGAAGTAGGTGCACTCGCGAAGGCGTAGTTAAGAGCGAGACACCAAGACGCCAAAATGCACAACTCGGTCTACCACCCTCCACTAACTCCGTGATTTAACCCGTAGGTTGGTTGGGATAGGTGAGGATAGAGCTCACCCTGGGATAAACCTTGAGGTCTGGTGGCACAGTACATTAATCCGTACGAGTTAATCTCCAAATGTATGAACGCGTGAATGAACTAAAAAATCACCGTGTAATCACCAAACGTGTACGAAAGCAAGTACAGAAAATAGAACCGGTTCTAATTTTGGTTCATGAAATAGTACATTTTCCTTTCCGGTCCACCAAAATCGTTCACGTAATAAAACATTAACTCGTAAGGGTTAATACACCACGTATCCAAGCTTTAAGATGAGAAAAAGTTCACATATTCACAGTAGGGGAACCAGTTTATTTCTCTGGGCGTACTCGCACTTAATGGAGTTTTGTGTTAGCTTCAGCCGGAATTTGAACCTGGGACCCTGTGGTCAGTAGCCAACCGCTCCAATTACTGGCCCACCATGCTCTCCTGTCACCTTTATACTTGTTATAATAATATTTTTAGGTCCGAAGATATACACTATACTGTAATGCACATAAATAGCACTGATAACTAACCAAATCACTTTATTCGGAAACAAAATCCGATTCGAATCGAATGCTTTTCAAGTAGGAATTAATCCTATATTTAAATGTTCTAACGTACATTTTAAACAATATTTATATTCATAATTATATACTTGTACTTTTCCTCTAAACTTATACACTCGTAATACATGTCTCGAATCGAAGCGGCATCAGCAGTTATATTTACATTAACGTTCGCTATAGCTTAAAATCTGGCAGGACACTTGAATATTCAAGAATATCGATTATTGGTTCCTTAGACACAGGTTTTCACTGGAATTTTCAAATGAAAACTTTAAGGTAATTTCTCACATCGCTGACTGAATCAGTTTTCAACTTTCACTATAGAATTCTCACTGAAACTTTTTCTCCCATTGACATAGTGAAAAGAAATGTTAAGTTGAAAACCGTTTAATGGTATCTTTAACAAGTAACGGATAATTTGGTGCTTTTTGAATACAGTGTGGTACATGATTGCGGACATACATAACACAAGGCAACATGGTCGTTTGAAATATTAGTAATATTAAGGAAAATGGAAAAAGATTGCAAGTTAGGCATTAAAATTGCGATACTTTCATCTCTCCATGAGTATTAAATTTAAGAGAAACAAAAATTGTGATTAAGATAAACAGCATGAAACTAACGCATTCGTCTTATTCACCCAATTAGATATATTGGGTGAGACCTAGGATTTTGCCACTTCCATCTTGGTCGCAGGCACAGAAGTCGATAATCGCTCTGATTATGACGTTATCGCAAAAGCCAAGATTCCCCTGGAGAGAAAAGAATTTGCTTGGCGCGGCATCGAACTAGAATCCTCCGAACTCGAGCCAAATGCTACAAACAATCAATCTATTCTCTCCTCGCTCTAATTCACGCCATACCACAACGTCCACTGCGGGCGCCGGCAATGACATGCCCAATTCATATATATTATTACAGAAACGTATTGTGCTGTCATTCCGTAAATGCTCCATTAAAATTACACCTACAGTGATAAATAAGGTATCGTTTTAAACGTTGAATCTACGGCTTTCGACAAAAATACAAACTAAATCTCAAATTTCCCTATTTACCCATTAATTTGACTTAAAAGTTTCGATTTTTCCACATCGATTACTCGCTCGAAGTGAATTGACGCTACACATATTTTATATTCTAAACTTAAAAAAAGAGGTTTAAAAAACCGTTAACTCTATAACTAAACCAAAAACGTGAAGTAATCAGGCAAAAATATTTAAAATAAAATCTAAGAGAAAGTGCGAAATTTTCGTGCGGGTAATCTAGTATTCACCATCATCGACAGCTTTGAGATCAAAGAGCAGCAGAGTAACGCGGGCAGTGGGACAAACTGATGTGCGGTTCAATTCGGATGAAGCGGGAAGGACGGAGGCACTTGCACCAATGGATGCACCCGAGTGGTGGGTCCGATCAAAGTCATAGTGTTGTCCGCCGCGCATGCTAAAAGCGATAGACAGCACAGGAGGACATTGGCACCTAGATTTTCGGGCGCAGACACGTCGACAGATGAGTGGCTGAGATCACGAGCAGAGAGACTTGATCGAGGAAGGCCATGTGAACTGATGGAGAGGCCTACACACGCCCGCGGTGCGTGCGTCCAAATACAGCTTCGAATGATGAATGAAGGAATTGAACATTTTTTCCACCTCTTCCGAGGGACAGCTCTAATGATGGTGGGATGGAAGTCCACTTCATTCCATCCCAATTCATCGAACGTCTGTCTTTGCGGTCTTAGATTTTGATGGAAATATTTGTACGGCTCTATACCCACCTGAAATTTAATAAACCGAGACTTTTTTCCGAAAAAAGTTATTTATAGTTAAATAAATTATTTTTTTGTAATATGGCCTCTGAGTATAAAGTTAGAGGATCCATACAGAAATTTTCATCGAAATCCGAGCCCTCAAGGGGCAAAACTTTTTTGAATTGAGGTAGAATGACCCATACATTTTATTTAAAACCTAATATTTCTTAATCGAAAACAAACGTATTCCTATAGTCAGACATTCGAATCCATCACGTGATCTCCATTTCAATCAATGTAATATGCGCAAAAGACGAAAAATTCTCTAGGTATATCTACTCTGAGCATTCTACATCTGGTTGTAAATATTTTGGGCTCATGAGAATCGTGTACGAAGAGGGTCAAAATAAGCACATTAACTGATTTCAATTTCAAATCACTCTTGATTTTCAATTTTCATACGAGAGCGAATCGTGGCCTAGAATCTATGGTGAGGAGAGAAAGACTGATGATCCGTGGGGCAGATAGACTGACGGTTCCAAGTGACACAGCGCGGGACAAATCGGGGCGAGGGGAAGGGTACGGTAGTGACCCCGCGTCTGGGTCCCATTGGAAGATCATCAAGCGAGATTGGCGAGCACTTTTTTCAAGTGCCCCACCGCAAGAAATGGCGGTCAGCTCGCGGGCTGTCCGCCCCAAGGGATGAGGTGGTCATTGCCATGCGCTATGCCCTGGAATAGGCCGTTTCGGAGATCGAGGGAGAGAAAGATGGGAGGCCATCGCGAGTAAAAATAGAAGAGTCAGAGATCTGACATGGGCCAATTCTGACGACGAACGCGAAGTACGGTCGACCTTCGTTGGCGAACGTGCGAGAGATACAGATGAAGGCTTGGAGAACCTAAGTATTAACAAGGTGAATGATCGTCTTCTATGCATGAGACAACCATCACAATTAATAATATTTAAATTTATTCCACTCATACACAACTACAGTATACCCATTACAAAAGCAGTGGAATATATGGGTACCCCTTATGATCCTGCTTTGGCGCTACCATCAAATGAAAGTTACCATGAAAGTTACCAAACTCTGAATCATATCGAATTTATGCAGTGATATTCACCCAACTCTTTCATACAATTGGCCAAATTATGAAATGTCGAAATATTCGATAAAATTCAGCAAGAATGTTTAATTAAATAAATCAAGCCATTTAATATTTTCATCAATTTTTAAGTATAGTTAACAAAACGCCATCTCTCGCCATCTCGCTATAGTTATCAAAACGCCAACTCCCTAACATACCTGTTTAATAGTTATAAACAAATATCTTTTTCCGTTTATATTTTCCATTGATGATTATGCCCTGAAAAATTAATTAAGAAGAACATAAATAAGAATTGATATCAACAGAAAACTTTTTCAGTTTTTCGGTCCAACACGTTCCAGAGATCCTCATCCGCAGTTGCCTCAGGCGTAAAACCATTGCCACTATCTTAAAATTCTCATGCGTATTCAAATTAAAGATAATATTATCATAACCCATTCTGGTTAATATGGGTAGGGTAATGGGTAGATATCAACTGAAAATAAGCACGAAGAAAACCAAGATCTTAGTATGCATCAGAAGAGAAGAAGTCAAGACCAACATTAAAATAGGGAGGTAAAAACTGATAGAGGTGGATGAATTCTGTTATTTGGGAAGCAAGATAACTAGTGACGGGAGAAGTAAGAAAGAAATTATCAGCAGAATAGCCCAGGGGAAGACAGCATTCCACCAAAAGAGAGAACTGCTTACAGCGGGAAACTAAAATATGGAAGTAAAGAAACAATTTATAAGAACCTACATCTGGAGTATGCTCCTATACGGAAGTGAGGCATGGACAATGACCGCAGCGGAGAAAGCAAGGATAGAGGCCTTTGAAATGTGGTGCTACAGAAGAATGATGAAAATCAAATGGATTGACCGAGTTAGTAACGAGGAAGTCCTAAGAAGGGTAGGAGAGAAGAGAAGCCTCATGAAAACCTTAATAAGAAGACGGAACAACCTTATAAGCCACATCTTGAGACATGATGGCCTAAGGAAGACAATCGTCGAAGGACAAGTGGAAGGCAAGAATAGAAAAGGAAGACCTCGAACAAAATATATGGAACAAGTAAAGAGAGATGTGAAAGAGAAGAAATACGTAGGTGTGAAAAGATTAGCTGATAGGAGAACTGAGTGGAGAGCTGCGTCAAACCAATCCTAGGATTGTTGACCAGTGATGATGATTATCATAACAGTTACAATGCAATTCTCAAGCATAGAACGGTTTTCCAAATAATGAAATCGCTAGTGAAAAACCTCATTACACAAATAAATGGACAAGCACAGGTGAGGATAATTTTCATAAACTTTCGAACAACTGCAGAGACATCGTGGAAACGTTTTCTTTATGGAAATTATTCACTCGACGATTCACTTCCATTATTGACGATTTTGTATGTTTCACGGTAAAAACGGATTTGTAAAATATCACTTGTACGAGATAAAGAATGCATTCCAGAAGAAAACATAACGAAACTTTCACATCATTCCTGGGCTACTGAAGTCTATTAAGTGTTCATAAATTTCTACTTTTTCCCAAACAAAGTTAGAGCCTAGCTCTTCCCACATAATGGGGTCAAAAACTTGGCAACAGAATCAGATAAAGGAATCTCAGATCGTAATGTACAATAATCATTAAATAGATACCCCCAAAGAATGAGTCGAGTTTGACCATAAAGTGAGTCATCGATCCTCCGCCCAAAAAATTCATTCTCAAGGATTTATGACTATTTTAATAGCAGGCCAATCGAAAACAAATTGGGATTTGAAACTGCCTGAGCTACGAGAAGAATATAATAAAACTTGAGTATAAACATCTGAAGGATCCTGAGGGAAATTACAATCATCACTACCTAAAAGGTCCACAATAAAAATAATGGCTGGATAGAACGACTCTAACAGATTATCAATACAATTGTGGCTCTTTGAGGGTATCTTTAGATTCTTCCAATAAGTTATCGAAATATCACTAATTAATGTAACTCTGTCCTCAGTGTGCATGCCTGTGTGAATTAATTCAAACCCTTTTACCGCCATGAAAATGAGCGGGAACAGTCCCTAAAAAATTGTAACATTTGCTGATACCTAATCAGTAAGAATATAATAAAATATATATTTGATCAACACATAATATATCATTTGCACAAAGAATAGTATGCTTGTTTCATCTAAACGAGATAATTACAAAAGGGAATAAAAGATACTCCTCATCGCACAACAATATCACCGTGGGGGATACCGTTAACAAAGCGAAAGGCTGATATGTATCCACAAAATATTTTCACCATTCATCGATGAAATATTATGCTTAATGAAGTAAGTATTTTCAGCACGCTGAATTTCGCCCTTGACTCACTACGCCCACGGGGTCGACCGAAATATTTTCGCCTTCCGCCGCGTTTCCTGTCATTCGTCGAAATAGCCACATGGGAAGTAGAAGAGTCGTCCATTCCGAATTACCCTCTCCTTTCCCACTGAACTCAAAATCAACTACATCACGATAAGTACGCTTATGTGTTCCCACATACTGCTGCAATGCCTCCGAGACCCCCTAATCTACATATATATCAAATGCAATTTTAAATTTTTTAAACTTAATAACAACTTAAGCCTCTTATCTACGTTGAGATTTTATAACAAAAAAAATAGCGGTAGAATAGCGGTAGCTAGCGATGAAGAGGGCTTTCTACAAAAAGAAGAATCTTTTTACAGCTGAAAGTACAGGCATATAAGTAAGGAAGCAATTCATCAGATGCTACATACGGAGCATGTTTCTCTATGGAATCGAGGCTTGAACGTAGACCGCAGCAGAGAAGCCATGCGTGGAGGCATTCGAAATATGGCGCTACCAAAGAATGATGAATATAAAATGGATCGACCGTGTAAGTAATGAGAAAGTGCTACGAAGTGTGCGAAAAAAGAGAAGTCTTTTAAAAACCTTAAGCAGAAGACGGCGCAACTTAGTTGACCACATTATGAGACATGATGGCCAGATGAAATCAATTGAAGAAGGACTGTTGGGAGGGAAGAAGGGTAAGGGACGGCCCCGAATGAGTAACGAAGGACAGGCTATTAAGGATGTAAAAGAGAAGAAATATATTGCCAAGAAAAGGTCAGCGGATAGTAGAGAGGAATTGAGAGCTGCGTCATGCCAATCATAAGATTGTTGACAAACGATGATGATGATGAGTTATAGTATGCATTACCAACAACTTTTGCAACTTAAATCCTTTAATTAAGAATATTTCAGTCTCTATTCAACACACTTGACCTCCATGACAACCAAGGGTGGAACCATGATTATTTTCTGATGGGGGGACAGAAAGATCAGACAGGTCTGCTAATATTTGAGATTAAACATAACATGCAACAATTACTACAAGAAATATTCTCTTTATTTTAATATGAAAGCTGTTAATATGAAATTAAATGATTGAGGCTCCGTATTAAACAAAATAAAACGAACGTATTTATATATAGTCATATAAAAGTTAGCCACTGGCAGATCTGACGTTGAGAGACACTAAAATGTTACAATCCAGTGGAAAAAAATAGAGCCATGCACGGAGAAGAACCGAATATAGAAACCAATTTGTTCGTACATCGAAGATGTACCTATGTTCAAATTTGTAAATAATTGACCAATAGAATCTAACTGCAAGTTGATAAAGGTGGTATCTTTACAGACACAACAAATATACTCAACATAATCTTGGTCCGAGGTCTTTACCAAAATAATCAATAGCAATAATCTTGGTTTTGGATAGTTAGAATTAATACAATTTGGAGTCGAAATAAACAAAAAAGAAGCGAAAAATAACTTCGTAACAAAACAAACCAATCACTTGCTCTCAGATTCTTTCCATTTATCGCTATTCACGCTTATTGAGACGGCTTGATAGGTACTTTGTATATTGAGTTTTTTTGTTTAATAACTCAAATGAAGACACTTACTTAAGTCAACTGAGGTAAAATATGCATTAGCAACAACTTTTGCTATTTAAATCCTTTAATCTTTCAGTCCCAAGTAATCAAACAGCGTACTAAATGCGTCAATTTAAATCAACAATGAAAAGTTTTAGATATATAATTCAATTCGAAATGATAATTTAAATTAAGAAAAGAGACAACACTATCAACATGAGACATTCCCATCGACCACTGCGCAGAGGCAGGGCGAAGCGAATCCTTCCGTCAACAGGGCTCCTAATATTTCGAAGGCGTGCGCGACACAGAGCTCATGATGACGCAGCGACGTAACTGTCTCGCGGGGGGGTGGTGGGGACTCCTGGCGATAATCGCCGCAATCGGATACAGGATCAGGGGGTGAGGGAAGGGAGGCTGAGCGTGACCCTTCTCCACAAGAGGGCGCGCGAGTCGGGTCGCACGTAGGCAACACGACACGCGGTCACGTAGAAGCACCAGCCCCACACTCAACACGGTCAACATGAAAACAAGGGGTCGCGAAAATGGAATCGAATGACGGTAGTGACCGGAGAGACGACTTAATATATGTACACAGAGGCGGATTTAGGGGGGTTCACAGGGGTCATTCCCCCCCCCCCTCACCCCACAAATTTTATCAAAGTTTTAGTTTTGGTATCCTTAAATGCCTAAAACTGTTAAATTTCATCTGTTTTTTAGAGTAAAAATGAAATTTTAGGCTTCAAAATGCGTAAAAATTGGTATTTGAAAAAAGTTTACATGGGAGAATCCCCCTCTCTCCCGGGGGGATTCCATACTCCCCGGACCCAGGTAATGACCACCCTCCAAAGTTGACACTGAATCCGCCCCTGCATGTACAATGCCCGAATCTCGGGGGACTAACGATAATACTTCGGTTCAAAGGACGCATCATTAACCCTCGAGCAGTTTTGTCTTGGAGTATCACTTGACCGAAGGTTAGTATTGATAGGTGAATATGGAGCTCATCCCATTCTTATCCACGGGCGAATACCACACATTCACCGAAGGGGGGCCAGTACCTTTCCCGGGGCCACATCGCACTTCGAGAATTTGATTTGAGAATATTCTAAGCAAGGGGACTGCATAGAGGAGGCTCAATTCCACCCCACAGAAGGTTGATTTCTGTTGTCTCTTCGGTCGCATTTTAATAGGCTTTCAAAAATGAAAGCGACGCGGTGATGAGTGCAATGCGATCCACTTTTTTCCAATATTTTGCAATATGATCTTTGCCAATGCAAGGAATAGCAATAAAGAGTTATGGATTTGATATATGACATCATCGTGCACATAAATGCTGGTTAAAATCGATAATTATACCTTATTTCCTCGTGAAACTCGGATCAATTTGTCCGTCAGCGATGCGAGTGGCGACTTCTGTAAGCCCATTTAAATGCGCGGCGAGCGACAACATATTACGAGCACGACTTGAGGATCTTCTTTTGTAATATTCGTAGTTCTAAGTCTCATCCCGGGATTTGAACCCGGGACCCTGCGATCAGCAGTATACCCTTCCTTCACGGAGCAAATGACTTCAGCTGTCAGTCGCCTCCTCCAAATACCATCAACCTTCAAGCACCGACGCCAGTGCACAAGGTTAATACCCTCCCAGTAGCGTAACTGTGGGGGAATGAGGGGATACATCCCCCCCCCCCAAGCCTCGGAGAAATAAAAAAAATATTTAAAACTACTGTCTAGTTTTAACATATAATAATAGCATCTGAATAAAGTTAAATTTAAGTGCCAAAATGACGCAAAATGTATACCCAAGCATGTCAATTTTTCAAAAATGTTCCTGGGTCCCCGTTGCCTGAGGGTTGTCTTGGCCCCCACCCCCCAAAGCATATTCCTAGTTACGCCACTGTACCCTCCTATTTTTTACATAACTTTTCCATAACAAATTTGAAAAGTAAGGACCGCCATTCTGAACGGTATTTGCTGAGAGCTGGACCAAACCTCCATAGAGACGCACGATAATCATTATTTTGCTTCACTTAGGTCCTGGCCCGAGTGAAACTGCATAATTCCCCTCGCCACAGCAGAAACACCGCAATACCGCCATTCTCATCCATTCATCCCCACCACTCTAGCTCGAGTGAAATGGAAATGGATCACCTTCCCTTAATTACTCCCTAAGGACTCCACCCCCACTCCCTTACCCAACCGGCCCAATTCGCAGAGGGAGCGATCTAAACTGGCGTGGGGCCAGTGCGGAGAAAAAAACACAGCAAGGTCGCCTGCTCACTGCCGTTCATCCCGTCACTCATCCGAATAGAAGAAGAGAGGACCAGATGAGGCGATCGTGTCAACGCACGGGAATCGCACACGTTCGAAGCGGCCAATAGACGCTCAATTTGGGTTGCGTAATATTTTGACGTCGGCCTCTACACGGTCAATATTATTGTACAATATTTTGGTTTTTGCCAAATATTGTACCGTATGCAGCCGATATTGATGGTTGTGCAATATATTGCGCAACCTCGAGCACAAACTCACAACCACATAGTGAAAACAGTCGTGAACATCCTTAGATATATCCATTGTGCTGATTGAAGCATTAGTTGTTTCTTGAGTTACAAGAAATCTCATATCTTCGAAATACCGCATTGAATGTTCCACAATCCACATCCTCTGCACCGGCACCACTTTTCTCCGCATCGCAAATCTGTTTTCAATTCTTTCCGGAAGTTTTTTTTAGCAAAGAATTTGCTTTTTTTTACTGTTTCTTGTTTCTCTGCATCCGGGTATTTTTCGCAGTACTTCTCCAACACCAAATCATACTGCTCCACTTTTTCGCAAGATTACTATAATAATTGCACTCCCAGTAAAACAGGCGGGCCTCTGAAAATGGAGTTCGAATCGGCATTCCCGCAACTGTGGGGATTAAACTAGCAAACACAACCTTGGAGTTAATAATGCCCGATTTCAATTATAATGGCAGTGATTCATTTCGTAGAGAACAGTCCTAATATAGTCACAATATCCTACTGTAATCGCCGATAACATTATGGTTCATACCCCTTTCTTCCTAAGAAGAGCCGGAGAGAGAAGAGGCGCTTCACGAAAGCCTTGATAAAAGATGGAACAACCTCATAGGCCATACATTGAGACATGATGGTCTGATTAAGAAAATCATCGAGGGACAAGTAGATGGCAAGAACGGAAAAGGAAACTTTCGAATAAAATGTATGGAACAGGTAAAGAAAGACGTGACAGACAATACTAAGATTGCTTCAAATCAATCTTATTGTTGTTGACCAGTGATGATGATAAACCCTTTCATCTCTAATGACACCGACGTGAGGCCTTTTTGATTTTCATAATTGAGGAATACCATGGAGGGGAAAACTAGCGGTAAGTTCCCCCGAGGAAGACCAAGAGATGCGTACTAGGGCCAAGGTCGGTAAAAGCCTTTTACCGACCTTGACTAGGGCAAATAAATATGAAAAAATGGCGACGACCATCAGGGAATAGCAGGATAAATCTAGGATAGCGGAGAAGTGGAGTGCTACGGTATACCAATATTATTATAGCAATAGTGTGAATGAAATGAGATTTTTCCTAATGTATCGCTTAAGCACTGAACGCGTACTGTCGCTCAACCCACTCATGACCGGAAGATTTCTTTCTAATTATTTGACTTTCGTCATCTTTTAATCATTCCATCTCGTTAATTAGCAATACACCATCTGATTCTACCATACCAATTCCATGTTAAAAATGAAAATTAAATTCACACAATACCATTGCGTGGTAATTTTTAGATAGCACATGACCAGCCATGTATAACTGGCAAAAAATGCAAATATGTATTGGCTAAAATGATCGAAATCACCAGCAAGCAATTTTATAAAGGCTTTCTTTTGTCATATTCAACAAAGAAATTGAATAAAAACTAATTAAAAAGCGTTTATGATTTTTTAAAGTACCTAATACTTATCTAGAGATGCGTCTGAGAATTAATAGATTATTATGCACCTAAGTTTGACATGCTAGGTTCTGAAATAAAAACAAAACCTTCAGCCACCTGCATCGTTCTTCTCCATTTCCGTGCGCTTTATCTCCCTCGCCTCCAAACCCAAATCCTTAACGAGGCAAAGCAGAGAGGGGAAAAATGTCGATATCCTTCCCTCCCCTTGACCCCGCACAAGGTGAAGGTTCCACGCGAGACCAAGTCCACACGAAGGACACACAAAGGGAAGAAAGAAAACGTCGATCGGCGGGACGGCCGACCAGTGGGGTTTTCCCGGTGATCGAAATGGCAGAATATCCCGTACGGTGTACTATAATAATTATGTCGCAATGTTTGGGTACATATAGGCCAATAATTATGATTTTGCCCATTTTTATTTACGAAATTATTCGCTCATACTACTTCGACAGACCATTCATTATCATTATCACTGGTCAAAACCCTAACGATGGTTTGACGCAACTCTCCACTCAATTCTCCAATCATCTAATCTTTTCACACCTATGTATTGCTTATCTTTCACATCCTTCTTTCACTGCTTTACACATCTTATTAGAGGTCTTCCTTTCCCGTTCTTGCCATCCACTTTTTGTACGACAATTGCCTTCATCAGGCCATCATGTTTTCATACATGGCCTATATTAGTTGTTCCATCTTCTTACCAAGATTTTCATGAGGCTTCTCTCCTCTCCTACTCTTCTTAGGGCTTCCTCATTGCTCACGTATCCGTGCTAGGTACCACCACATTTTGAAAGGCTGTACCCTTGATTTCTCTGCTGCTGTCATTATCCATGCTTCTGTTCCGTAGAGAAGCATACTGCAAATTTAAATTCTGATAATTTTTTTCCTTAATTCTACGCTGAAATTTCCCGCCGTATGTAGATCTTTCTTTAAGTGGAAAGCTACCTTTGCCTGGACAATCCGCTGACAATTTATTTCTTGCTTCTTCCATCGCTAGTTTCCATTACCATTAGGCAATTTGAATACGTGAATAAAGTTTTCACATACCTCTTTTGCATATTATCATTATAAAAATCGCTTTAGCATCCTAAGTCATTATAAAATCACCTCAATGGGGCGAGGTTGAACAAGAAACCTTTCTCCGCTATTTAATCTCCCGCCAAACTCACGACTATGTTCATGACACCATTTTTCTTTATGACTATTATTTCACAAGCAAAAACACATTGATGGATTAGAAAAGGGTCAAAGTACTTTATTATGCATAAATATTTGAGAAAATTACGCACGTAATTTCATGAACCCAATTTATACTTTAAAATCCTAAAACTCAAAGACGTTTTTGGCATCTTTTGGTTCTATTCTCGTCTCTTTCTATAAGGGCTAACATTATGTGATAGAAATGCGTATGCCGTACGGCATACTGGACAGTAGACTGATTAGCATAAAAATAATGATAAATAGATAGGTGATAATTGATAAATTACCATTAATTAGGGTACATATATCTTGACAGCGTTTACCCTAAGTGCGTCGTACATGAATCAATTGTACAGTTCATCAGCTTGCACGGCTTGTCTCTCGAAAAAACGCAATTACTTAACGGACGATTCAATACGTCCTGAATTTCGTGACTGGGAAATAATACACATTTCGGAAAATGAGGGAGAATTCACGAGGAGGGAAAGCACGAAAACGCACGATTCCGTGTTCGACTGTCACGCTGGGAACGGGAGTGCTGGGTCACGTTAGCTCGAAGGAAACACCGCATTTCTGCGCCCGCAATGCAGCTTCGGCAGACGGAGAGACAAGAGAGGGGAAAAAATCACGGGAACGTCGAGAGGACCGAATTTTAGAGAAAGGACGCAATTATTTCGGCGCAATTGAACGTATCGGTATAATACATTAACGAAGATTGATTCATTCAATGCAGAAACGAGAGATTTACACCAGAAAATTCGAAAACATAGGCATTTATTCCAATATTTACGGTATCTTTTAACTAAAAAATTTCTAACAAGTGAAGTGCCTCAAGTGCCACCATCAGATCTCTTTCAAATTTTGCTTGGTCATTGGCAGTGGATGAAGTGTAATTTTGGATTCAGCCGCCAACGCCCAATAATTTTGGAGACATTAGCGACGGAGAGGAAAAGGAAACCTCCTAAATTTATGCAGCCTTCAGTGCAAAAATAGAACCTAATACTCCTTTGCTAGGATCACGAATATTACAAAATAGGATCCTCAAGTCTGCCTCTAAAGGTGCTCTCACCTACCGCGCATTTGAATGGGTTTGCAAAAGTCGCCACTCGCGTCGCTGACGGACAAATTGATCCAAGTTTCACGGGGAAATAAGGTATAATTAGGGGTTTAACCAAACTTTTATCAAATTCATAACTTTTCAATGCAATTCTTCAGAATTGCAAACATTATACTGCAAAATATTGGGAAAAAAGTGGATCGCATTGCATTCATCACTCATCGCGGACGTTTTTGAAAACCGATTAAAATGCTACAACAGAAATCAGCCTTCTACGTGATGGAATTGGAACTCCTCTATACAGTCCCCTTGGCTAGGATGAAGAGCACTGACGGTGTACTTCTATTTTGTGGGCTGCATAAATTTACGCATTTTTCCTACTTTCCATCGCTAATATCTCGAAAAGTATTGAGCGTTGGCAGCTGAAATAAAAACTACGCCTCATGAGTATCCATTTCCAAATACCTAGCAACATTTGAACAAGATCTGGTGGTGGCAGTTGAGGGACTATCCTTGTAAGCTGGTATTAGCTAGCAAATAAGCTATCTACTCAAAATGACTCAACGGATTCTAAAGAGATTGAAATACCGATGAAAAAGTGAAAGCAGAAAGTAACAGAATTCCCAGTAGTTAATGTTTACATTGTGATGAATACATAGTGATGATTAGTGATACGTGCTACTCAATGAAAACAATCTCAAGGTGATTTTTTATTAAAGATTTTTGATCGAGGTTTTTTGCCTTTAAAAATAATATCGTTCAAAACTAAAAAATTATAACCCCGAAGGTGCACAAACAACCGTTGCGAAGCGGCAGGAAGTTTGGGGTATTTTATAAAAAATATTGACTTATCTCCAAAATAACAGCAAGAAATATATTGGATAAAAATCCCACGAACTATTCATCACTATGTAATTAATAACGTATAGTGAGCCAGGACTCATAATGTGAGCGTATTAATTCTGTCATACCGTCCGTTTTTATTCTCTGCTTGGGAAATCTCTCAAAATTGGTTACTGCGCCACAAAAAACTTGAGCAACCTATTTATAAAAAATTGATATTCTTGCGAAAAGTTTGAAGAAGTCGTGATCAAATGATATCTTTTATCATTCTATTCATTCATTTTGTAAAATAAACAGCCAATCAGTGCCTTCAAGAAAATTCAGTTGGGAAACCTGAATGGTCTTCGTGATTGTGACTAGATTCGCTTATAGACTGACGTAATATTCACGAAGTGAACTCCGTTCCTCATTAATCAATAGCTTAACAATTAAAAACTTGACGCCACCTTAGGAAATCAAAAGGTATTGGTATCTGAGAGATATTCATCCGATTTTACGAGAGCCATCTAATAAAATTGAACTTAATATTTGATACGATCGTAATTTCGGCCATCGTTACCACGCATCACTTGACGGCATCAGTTTTACGCAACACAATCATTTAGAAAAATTTTTTGTTCATTTCGAGTAGAAAATACATATATTTCCATCAAATTTAATACTAAAAAAAAGGAAGATTTATCGATATTTTAATGAAATACACTTCAAATAATTCATTTAGCACACTTTTGTCATTCCCCTTCATAATGCCCCAGATGCCCCAGATGTTGTCCTTCACCTTTGGTGACTGCACAGCAGTCCTGATCCTAGATCCTAACAATTCACACTCTAACTTAGAGAACAACAAAGGGAAAGAGCTTTAGGAATAATTGTAGCTAAAACCTCAAAAGAAGGACTGAGAGAAAGACTAACCAATGGGCAAAATTTAACATGGCATTGACGATGGGTTAACGAATATTTTGTTTGAAGCAGCCTTAAGTTCTTGTAATGTTTTCCGAACTTAAAGGCTATAATCATCCTGAAATTCACCACTTAGATCATTCACTTATTCCTTTCAGATTTCCGCGGACATACGCTTTAAGGCTTCAAGACTTTCCATTTGGACACGTCACCACGATCACTGGCAATGCCGTCGTAAATCAAACAATGGAAGATGGAAAAGATAAAAAATCAAATCACTCATTCTTAAGTAAACCTGATTTAAACAGAGTGCCAGCCAGCATCGATATTTTCTGGTGGTATGTTGGACATTTTTGTAGAAGGTAATCAAGTCACTTATTCATTAGTAAACCTCATATAACCTAAATATGAAAAGAAGGGCCGATTCAGCATTTTTTCGGCGGAATGTCGGACATACTTTTAGATGGTAAATGGGACGACCCATGCTGAACACATAGGAAAAAGCATCCGACTGGAATGGAGAGAAGAAAAAGAGAGAGAGAGAGAGAATGAAAGTACAGGAATAAAACCTCACCCTGAACCCTAGAACCGGGTTATCCGACTCGATTCCACGCATTCTACATCCCCCACCTTTCCCCCCTCCCCCCCTAGATCCGTGAGGCCGACCTTCCCCCCTCCACCACTCCCCTCATCCCGACCACGGTCGCAGCTGGAGCAAAATCCATATCCTTCCCTTCACTTGTTGATCTCTCCCCTTTTGTCTCTCTCCATTCCCACCCCGTCCTTCCTCCCCTGAAACACCAAGAGAGAAGTGTAGGCGACGAGCAGAGACAGCCATTCAGCCGATTAACACAAAACTTTGCCTCCGGTCCTATGCTGTGTTCATGGCTATTCTCGCACGGTCATCTATACGCACATAAAACAGTGATCACGGTACTGCAACAAACAAATGCAGTCACGCGCACGGGTGCAAAGTTAATTACACCAAAAGATTAAGTTCGCCGTGAAAAAATATTTACCCTTAGCCTGGATTCGAACCCGGATTTCCCAATTTCTGGTCGGGCAAATTGTTCGGTAAAACCCACCCCGAAGTTTGCTCGGAGAAAATAGCTTGGTGGTGTGACTGGCTAACACGCCTGACCGGCAATTGGTCTCCATTGCCAGTAAGGCGAGTTGTTCGGTAAAACCCATCCCGAAGTTCGCTCTGAGCAAATGGCTTGGTGGTGTGACTGGCTAACCGGAAACTGGGTGATCTGGGTTCGAATCTCGGCTCAAGTATTAAAAAATAAGTCCAATATTTTTTCATGGCGAACTTCATCCTTTGGAATATTTATTGTAATTTCGATAGTTGTAAAATGGGAAATCTTTTCTTGGGAGAGGGAAGGGATGGTGGTTATCCATGATGGAACAAACACTAGTAATCTCCCACACTTTTTTTAAAATACAAAAACCTACCCGGATTTTGGAAACTCTTTGTCAGTGAAATTTCTAGGTGCAGAGTCGAGTGGTGGCGAGATGGGTAAATATGCGGTAAAACGTACACGGGGTTTCTTTTACATCCCCTTCAATTTTTACTGCATGTTTACTCAGTCAAACCACGACTCAAAGCCTTAAAAATGGTACTCTTTCTACACATTAAACTTGGAGAGACAGCAAGTTGATCCTGATACAGTTTTCGAGTTTTATTTCTATTTCACTGGTTTTAAGACCTTTCCTTCCACCAGAAAAATCCACGCTCAACCATTTACTTGCATAAAAAATTTGAGAAATAGGGAAAGAAATTGATCTAATTTAGTTAAGATCACAAATACCAAAATTCTTCCCTCGGCACGCAAACTTCAACCGATGCTTCAATGCTTCGGCCACTTCACTCCAACATTGAATCCTACCGATAATATCTTAATATCCAATGAATATTCTGAAAACATTAAATGTATCATGAATGGATGATAAAATATTATAATTGCAGCGCTTTTTGAAGCTGACGAAATAGATATATGCAATAAAAAGTTGTAAAATGCTTAACAAAATATTATGCACGCGTTTCTTTAGGATAGATGTTAAAGTGGACGATTCGAAAATTATAGCGACATGTCCGGAAAGTGGGTAGCATAGTAGTCAGTACATGGGCCAGACAAGTTTTTTGGCCCGTGGCTCGGTCCCCCGTTACGGAGTTTTTACTCAAGTTGTCCATTTATTTCATAATGGCGAAAACGCTGCCGTCAATTTAACATTAGAAATATCGAGGTTTCAACCATGTGAAATTTCTGTGCTGCAGCGGAGTACCTACAGTAATGCAGTCAATATTAAAGGTGAAATATTCTAGGATCATATAAAGGAAATGTCATCGAAACTTCGTGGCGACTGGTTAAATAATCTTATCACTCAATATCTTAAGTATTCACGTGAAATCCCGTGATGCAACAGACAACACAACCTGAAAAAGAAACTTATTGATTCAAATTACCTAAGTAACTTTTCTCTTCACTATTTACTTTTCTAGCCATCCTTGAAAAAAAAACAGAAAAATGAGCGGAAATCAAAAAGTGAAGTTCGATTTTCTTTTACGACAGCAATACACAAAGGAAAACCAATCACGTAAATTTATTATTTAAAATGCGAATTCCCAACTTTTTATAGCAAAATTATTTCTGTGCACATAGTTTCCGAATTCTTACACATCAGACTATCACAATAATTAAAAAAAGAAAATTAAAGCCCTTGTTCTCAAAGAATCGGAGAAAATATGAACCTCAGATTTAAAAAGAGATCCAACATCGTCATTTTGCTGTGGAGGTGTATTAGAAAACCTTGGAGAAAGAAAAAAGTCGACGCACATGGGATAAAAGCATCCGATTGGAACGGAGAGAAGAGAAGAGAATGAAAATACAGAGCTTCAACCTCAAAATCTTAAAGCCTAAATATGTATACCCTAAACTTGGTAATGGTGGTAAGAAAGGATGCGGGACTATATGCAGGAGAATGTGCGGGAATGAGTGCGGGTATGAGTTCTCGCAGACGGGGTCCCGTGGGGAGGGGGAAGAGGCGGTCGCGGCGTGGGGCGGGAGAGTTCGCGCCGGGGCAAAGGGGTCGGTGGCGGGGCAGGGGAGAGAGGCAGCAGAGGGTTCGTCGACCCTGACATTGCTCGGCGGGTGCCCAGGCGATCGGCATGGCCTTATCCCTCCTCCCCACTACGACGCAGACGATGCTGTGCCGCAGAGCCCGCGCCTTGGGTGTCGTATTACCCCACCCGCTCCTTTTCCTCACCGAACTGGCACCCGCACCACGGTGTGATGTGCGGGACAAATCCACCGCAAAATAATCCCGGGAGAAGCCTTCGGACACCTTCAAACAAAAATCATCAGAAGGCTAGGTGGAACAGGGAAACGATCTGTCCACTAATTTTAATTGAAAATTAATAGGAAAAACTTGTTTGAAAATCACTAATAATTTCATCCTGATGGGGAAATGATGAGGCTCCTACATATCTCTATCTAACCGTAATGGAAGTTGTTTACACATTTTGCAGCTTAGTCGGGAGTGAGCTCTACCATCACCTATCCATAACAACCTCTGGGTTGAATCACTTTGAGAGAATTATTATAATTGTGTATTTATTCGCAAACGGGGTAAACAAATTCGTACCATTTTCCACGAACCTAAGTTTTGGTCCATCGATTATGAAGCAAAATAGTTCAATTAGGAGTAAGAATTACACCGGTAGGATTTTACGAAGTGGAATTATTTTCGAGCATAAAACCATCAAATAAAAACCTATCTTTCGATACGGTACAGGATGATATTTAAATTCAAGCAACAATTGAACAATTGAGAATGGATATCTTTAAGAGCGATACAGAGAACATAATATTAGAGCCACACTATATTTCCAGGACCGATAGAAGTGATAAATTAAGAGAGATGTTTTGCCGAACGGATAGATATGCGAATTCGATTTTCCCCCGAACCATAAAGGACTTTAATAAACGCTAGTCCCAACTTCGTTTGAGCACTAAATTTTTTTTAAAGCTGTAAACGGCTGGTGTCCTAACACCCCCTGCCACACGCCTTTTAGGCGGCTTGCGGGGTATTATGTAGATGTAGTTGTAGATGAATCACGTTAGAAAATTGCGTTCGACAATCAGCAAGAGCAGCGTCATGCAAGCCTTTTTTGCAGAACACCAAGGCAACGACGGCGTCCTTGAGGAACTACGATCTGCATTCCCTGAGTTCCCAGTATTTTCTTCTTACGAAGTCATTAATGCATCTCACTCGCGAGATATGATTTCGTTCGCCAGGTACTTTGAAGCGACAGCGTTACGGGCATAAATTAACGCCAAGAGATTGGCGATAAGGAGATTATATCCTGGAATGCACGGGCGGAACTAGCGGGCGTTATTTATGAGGAAAAGACTACGCATGAGGAGACAGAAGATTTGTAATTTATGAATGGATTTCGAGGTGACGATTTCCTTCAGAGCGAACGGAACACCAGAAATTTGAAGCAAGGCATGGAAAGGTCCAGCGTTTTGGAATTTTAAATCTAGGAAATTTATATTGCAGGATTAAGAATTATGAAACGAGAAATTTCTAACGGAGAGTGCGGCTAACATTCGCTACTCATAAGGTTTTACTAATCCGGCGGAAAAATGATCAAAAAGAAAAATATCTGATTATTTATGGCTAAGTAAATCCAAACGGAAAGATAGAAAAAAATAACGCATGAGCACGTGAGTGGATATCCCGGGTATTAATTCGGATAAATACCCTTAGTTATTATACTTTTGCATTGTATGATATGTGAAGACTACAATGTCTCCTTGTAGTACACACGCTGTTGTGAAGCGAGTGCCCATAAAAATCAGTACATATATGGAGGACATACGAAGGAGTCCCATTAATTCCCCACGAGTATGGAATTCGATTTGATATTCAATCCAATTTTTTCCCATTAATTTTCACTTAAAAAAGATGCCCATCCTTCTAATTATTTAAAAAATAATAGAATTACATGCAACGTTAATCTTGAAATATGAACCACAAGCCACAACATCTACACAAAATGCAGCAGCCTCTAGTTTAAACTTGCTCCATTGAATAGTGTACAAGTATCGCCGTAAAGTACAAATGTTTAATAAATGCTGTGATTTATATTTGTATGATGCACCGTATGAATAACTATTTCAATAAGACAGAGGAATGATAGTAATCATTTCCAAGTTTCCTACACAGACAAGCATCGCCATGCCAGTAAACATGATTACTTTTTCATGTTATTCAAATTCATTTTAAGAATATATAGCATGAAAGATCAGTTTAAACACCAATCGGTAGGACTGTAGAAGTAACCACTGAGAGTAAAGTTTAATATGAGCGCTCAAGGTAACTACGCAGTAATGAGACTAAGGCCTAAATTGAAACGCCAACTTCAGTATTGTAACTAAGGTAAATTCACCATGATAGTCAATGAAATACTTATACATAGCTTACATTTGATTTCCGATTGCTTCTCCTTCGTGAACATTAAATCTATCATTATCAACCGCTTTTTAAATTTATTTATGTTCCCGATGTTTCTCGCTGACCGGAACCATAGAGAGAGAGAGACATAATTAAATTTAATGAAAATAAAATTACCAATCGAAATATAAAAAAATGAAAACACGATATTGTCGTATTGAGTCAATCCGAATCATCGCGTGATCGAAGATTTTGCGATTTAAATCTTCGTCGCAAGCGCAAAAGTCGAAATTTGCCATTGCTTGTGAGCATTTTGAAGAAATAGCTCTTTTAAGAAGGACACTTTTCGCAAAAAGCGCCATTGCATTCGTCCAACAGAGGAACCTCCTCAATAGGAGGCAGGATGCCGGAAAGGAGAGTGGAGGGCAAAGGGAGGGAAAGGAAGGAGGAACGTCGCATGCGGGAAGCGTATGGAAGAAAACAGGAGCATAAGGTCGCGGTCTCTTCCGAAGACATTTGACGCATTCGCGCACCCCTCCCAGCAGCCGCCAACTGCGCCTCCTCGTGTCTCCCACCTTGCACAATACTAACACGCCATTCGCATATTAAGGCAATCCCCTCCCCTTCACCCACCTTCCCTCCCCTCACCTCCCCTCATGAGCAAATACTGCATTTGATTCTAAATTTTTGCATTACCGCCGTTCAGCATTTCTAGAAAAGCAAATAATACATAGTTGACGCATTCATAAGTATATTGAAACAAGAATGATTTTTGGCCTCTGCTCACGCGACCAAGATTGAAACGGTAAATTACCACGTCACTCAAAAGAAAACATTTTATTCTAACAAATCCTGTTCACGCATACTTGAAAAATGGACCATCCTTAGGTGATATCCTTTGATAGTAAAGACCAAGTTATGGATGCAAAGAACTAAGTATGTGATTTTTCATCTGGGATTCATTTTTAAAGTGACACCTTCTGAAGCCGTTTCTAACTATAAAAAGCACCATTTTCATAAATGTAGTACGTATTGAAGAGCATATAGAGTGAATAAACACCATTAATTCGTAATAACCTGCGATCGGTTTACAGCAGCATGTCGGCATTATAAACTAATTATTATCTCTTTATTTTGGAAAATTGATTTTTTTCAAAACAACACAAATACAGTTTCCAAGTCTGCTTCCGCGGAGATGAAGACGATAGTCAGCAATTCTTCCGGGTTTCCTTCCGCGTTTATTCATTTTGCTGGACAATATTTCGCCAACGTTCCAGTTGGCTTCCTGAGGTGCACTGAAGTGTCGACCTGCAGATGGGGATTTGTCCCGTCCTTGCTCAATCATTAGTTGTTGGGCCGAAGACGCGATTGAGCTATCCCGGTGAACCATATTCACCCTAACCAGCCAGTTCACATAACAATAATTATTTTGTGTTAATGAATGTGTTGTGTGTGTAGTGTGTTGTTTGTGTAACCAAAAACTTAAATCTAATACATTTTTTGGCATGACCTTTTATTTTTAGTTTTTGAATATTGTTATTTTTTTCCATTACTTGCTTTTTTATTTTTTGATTGGTTTTTAGTTTTCTCTTTTTTTATTTTGCAAGTATCATTTTATTCTTTTGTATTCTTATTATTTTTAAAAAGGATTTTTTTCTTCTATATACCCCTGTTTGACGCCTATTTTGTGGAGGCGTGCCCTGATTGGTCTATATCGTGAAACATCCGTTTCCACGCACTGGCGAGAGTGTAGCCGTCTTCACATTGAAGTTCTTGGGTGTTTTGGCGGTTTCAATAGCCTCCCTGATGATACTTGGATAGTAGCGGCCTTCTTTATTCAATAGAAGCGCGTTGTCGAAGTCAATGTTATGGAATATTGTCCAGCAGAGTGGATAAACTCGGAAGTAAACCCGGAAGAATCGCTGCCTATCGACAAATACACCGAATGCATTAGCGATACGCAGAGCCAATGGAAATAGCTGGACTATTTCAATGCACTTTGAAAAAATATCGCTGTTGTCGATATCAAAACTTAAAAAAATACTTCCATTTTTTCCACCAATATCTTTTACCCGAACAAAAAAAATCCGTGATTATTGGTGTCCTCTTACAATACAATCATTCTATTGCAGCAAAAGTATGAGGCAGACGCTTTGCACGGATCACAGGCCGGTGCATTAACCGCTCACCTCGGCCGAGTCCGTTATGACCCGCTGCCAACAATTAATCGTCGGGATGTCGCGAGATAAATCGTCATTGTGGGGAGCGGCTGCGGCACCCGGCACCGCGCCCCTTCCTCCGGATGAGTGGATGATTTATCCGGCACCCGGGTGCAGATACCCCCCCTCTCCATTCGAATATTCGGACAATAAATCAGTCGATGACGGATCGAGAAAAAGACGATATAAATCGGCAATCACATTATTGCCATGGCGTAAAAAAATCCACTGGGCAGTGAAATGAACCGCGGAAGTAAAAGGAGAGTTCGGGTTGGTGTTGTGCTGGCTTCCCACCCCTACGGCCCTCGTTCAAATGATAACCATTTCAAATACTAACTTCTGCAATTCTTGTAAAAGCTAAGTTGCACGTAAATTTTACAATGTAAAATTAACTTAGCAAATAAAGATACCAGATATCCCACTATCGGCTCCACTTTTTTGCACTAATGTACCAATATCCCACACAACAACAAAAAGATACACAACCATCGTTATCCGTCATCGCAAGATCTGAGAATATTTCATTCTTGAACGTTTCAAGGTGGAGGAGTTTTCTCATAGATTGCCCGATCCCTACTTGAAGATTGTGTGGAGGATATTTCAAGCGCAGCACTCCGGCCGTGGTCCCCTCAGAGCCTTCTTTAGGAGCAGACCAATGCCGACCCAGGGTTTCTCTCTTCATCCTTCCTTACCTACGGCGGCAATGACCTAAGCTTTCGATTGCCTCCTCCAAAAACCATACGGGCGTAAAGATTTTCAGGTCACTGCCCAGACCACCACGCTACCCAAGCGCCTTTATACTCAAGATAAGTTTTTATTTGAATTAACTTAGGAACCTGGACTGTGTATGGGTCCAGATGGAAGTCTGCGCAGTGTCCCAAAAATCTTTAAAATATGCATCGCTCTCGACTGCTCTTTTTTCATCACGCATTCCTTGGCAAAACTCATTTCATCACCTTGAAATTCTCAGGTTGGTTGTGTAACGTGGGCCTTGTCAACATTTGCCAGTAAATCCAATATGAAAAATTGACCTCACTATTACCTCCGAATGTAAACTTTTTGTACTTGTAATGCAGGTTAATGAATACAAAATTCTAAATGAAAAACGAAGAAAATTTCAAAATGTTATATCAAGTTTAAACGAGTAGTTCCCCACGAAAAATAACAAAATACGACCAGATGGCAGGGAGTAAAATTTCCCCTTAAGGTACGTGGTTTGATTCTCGCTCCAGGGTAATTTCATGAAAATTAATGCGAATTGCGTTATGAAATTGGTGTGAAAAACAAAAATTATTGGCGTAAAATGGCAGGCTTGATTATATCACATTTATTGAGCGGTATGATTCGAGGGATAGACGCAAAGCTAAGCTGAACAGAGGGAAGAGCAGATTTGATACAGAATTTCGAGGTAATTTCTGCTGTGCATAAGTGACATATTCCATGAATCAGTGAATAAATGAGGTTGCCTGAGGAGCTAAGAGCCAAAATTGTTAATAATGAGATTGCCTGTTCATGACGACTTATTGAATGACCTTACCTAATGGACTTAGTCAATAGCCTCTCTGAATTAAATTAATTGCAAGAGGACTTCGTGGGCGGAATTGAACCAGTACAATCACGGGCGATTTTTGGCATAAGTTTACTTGTTCAACCGACTTCCGACGTAAATATTGGCAATTTATCGGATTTCTTCCAGATGGTTGCTAAATCGTATGTTTTTCAGTACACAGCAATAAATTACGACTACTTGAGGAAAAATTATTAGGCAACTAAAAGTCTTTAGCAATTCTTGTGAAAGTTAAGTTGCGCATAACATTTGCAGTGTAAATTTAACTTAGAAAATATATATAACAGATATCCCTCCATCGGCTCCACTTTCTGTACTAATCCACCAATTTCCCACTCAACTACAAGATGATACGCGACTATCATTATCCGTCATCGTAAGAACTAGGAATAGTTCATTCTGGAACGTTTCAAAGGTGTATTAATGATTAAAAAGATAAATATTTTCTAAGATATTGAAGTGGATTGCATTTCGGAAATAAATTGTTTGCATATTGTTTAAAAGTTCAACCGGCGATGAAATTTCTTCAAGTTTCATCTCCGAAATCTATCTTATGACCACAAAATAACAAAATTGTGTTATTAAATTTACAACAATTTCCATCTCATCTTTACTTTTCCTGCAGATGATTGGTAGCTATTGCAAAGAATTTGGCAACATGGAATTGGTCAAGTTAAGCATGTGCACTTTGTCTGAAAATCATCAGTACATCCAAAAAACTAGCCTGAACGAAAGCTACCCATAGGAGAACCACGTCAAAGTTTTCCTGCTAAGAATTTAAAGTCAACGTTTAAACCTTGAGTACTTTAAAGGTGAAGCATTACTAGTATGTGGAAGGATACGTTCAGCAACGAGCTTCCCCAGAATAAAAAATTAATGAAAGTTCCCTAAAAGAAGTAGCACTGCAAGGTCAGGGAATTGATGTAGGAGAAAAACTTAATATGACGAATATCTTAGCAGATGATATGCAGTTGGCACAGAAGATGAAATACTTTTAAAAGCCTGGCGTAAACCTTAATAAAAGGCGTTATAAGAGTAGAACTGAAACTAACACTACAACAGTAGAATAACAATTGCTAAGCGTTGTTACTGGGCTTTACGAGGGCTTTGAAAAATCAAAATAGTACCAATAAAGACCAAACAACGGTTCTATAAAACCGTTGTACAACCTTCGGTATTTTATGGCTCAGTAAACTGTTAAAACAAACTGAAAAAAAGCTGATAGAGATTGAAAATAAAATTCTAAGGTAAATGTATGGCCCCATAAACGATGATGGAATACGGAGGAATCGAAATAACAAAGAACTAGGAGGGCTATATAAAGAAATAGACATAGTAGCACAAATAAAAAGTAGAAGACTCAGATGGGCCAGGTGGTTCTCTCCTCGATACATGAATGTAACATCGCACAATGGCAAAAGCTGTACCATATTGAATTTCAAAGAGGAAAGCGACTTTTGGGACGACCACGACTTTGCTGGAAGGTCCAAATCTTAAAAGACATGAGAAGAGTTGGACCGAAGTCGACTAGATGCAGGATCAAGAGAGGTGAAGAGGCTTTGTTGGTGAGGGGAAAAACTTTCTGAGGTTTGAATGGCCTAAGGGTAAGAAAGAATTGAAAAACCGTTTCTTCGAAAATCCATTGTGCCTGGAGAGCAATCACAAGGTAATTTTATACACCTCTAAGCATGTGAGTTGAGGCACCGTGTGCAGCTGCTGCCAGAGTTATGGATAAACGGATTAAATATGAGCCTCGCTCTCACTTTCCGCGATTATAATGAAAATAAACTAGACTGAAGAGTAATGAAATAAAAAGAATAAGGCTTATCCACACAGTGAATACGTCGAAATTAATTAGTTATGCGATAGAAAAAATTGTACGAATTCCACAAAGTAACGCCAAATTATAAAGGAGTGGTATTTCTTCTACTCGGTTCCGAATTTACTGTTGTCCATGGCAATTCAGGTGTGGCTTACGGGGACTGTGGTTTTTAGTCAGGAATCCACAGGCCATTTAATAAGGCTCAGCGGCCTAATTTTATAATCCACCAGTCTAGGTAGATATAAACACCTTCCTACAATAACGTCACCCATATAATTATACCTTGCACCATAAATGGTCAATAATATTCAACCTATTCGTACTTTATTCAAATTAACTCTCCCACATAGGTCTCCAATTCTTTTTGAAGGATCCCTCGATTTTTCTACATCAACCGGGACCAATTCAAACTCAACTGCGAAGAAATTGAACCACAACCAAGACTTACTTACGCAAGGATCTCGAGGAAAAACACCTAGGTCACTAGCGAACTTCTTGTCTGCCATTACATTTTATCTCTACGTAACTATTTCGCTGACTGCGAACGGCACGACCAAAAGAAGATAAAAATAGCAGAGAAAAAAATGCCTATCTGAGCAGTCACAAGGTCAGAGGAAGCGAGAATAGACCGATGACGTGGAACACTTCAATTCATGAGCAAAGGACATAAATCGAAAAAAATCGTATAATCTATCATTTCTGAGAACCGATCGATATCGGCGAGTTCATTTAATGGAAATTCTTATTAATAAGATACTAACAGCTGTTGTAATTTGAAAAAGAAAACTATGTGTACCTTATTTCTAAGAACATATTTAAAAAGTAACCGTAAAAAGATAAATTCAATGTCATCACAAAGCTAAACAAATCTTAATATCGACATCTAAAACAAACGCAAATTCACGCAGGAAGGATGAGTTAGAAATATAATTGCAGATTTCATTCGAACAGACAATTTAAGCAATGAATTTTACAGCTTAGTAGTTATGGGATGTTTCAGTCTGCCAAGATTATTTTCCGATTTCACATAATAATTTTCTTTTTGTTTTCGCATTACACACAGTGCCTCAAGTAAGAAATTCGTCACCATCCTCATACCCTCAATCCTATGATTGGTTTGACGCTGTTCTCTAATAAATTCCCCGATCAGCTAATTTTTACGGCATAATTTTTCTGTAACAACTGGGCTGCGGCGGACGTTCAGTAAGTTATGAAGAAGTGCCAAGCATGGGCGTACCAAGCGAGGGACAGCTGCCCCCCCCCCCCTGACCCCCAGATGCAAAAATCGCAAAAGTCTTTAAGAAAAATCATCAATGAATTGAAACGAAAGTATTCAGCAAATTTTCTTCAAACCCACGAAAACTTATATGTATTAGTATAAGCTATGCAACTAAAATAAAACTATTTTTTCAAGGATATTATCTCATAAACTAATAAAGCGCTAATTAAATTAAAAAAGAAGAACTTTGTGCTTTCACATTAATTAATATGAAAGCACAAAGTTCCTCTTTTTTAATTTAATTATGAATCGCTTTCACCATGTTACGCCTCAAACAATCAATTTAATAAAGCGCTGTTATAATATTCTTAAAATGTTGGTTTCATTCACATTTTCCATGCTAAAATGTCACAACCTGGCTTGCCCTCCCCATAGACCATGGCTTGCCACCCTCTAGTTATGATCCTGGGTACGCCCTTGGTGCCAAGAAGAGTGACGGAAAAGAGAAGTCTTCTAAAAACCTTAACGATAAGCGAGGAAGACGGGTCAGTTAAGTTGGCTGTACTATGAGGCAAGATAGCCCGATAAAAACAATGGTAGAAAGGAATGTGGGAGGGAAGAAGGGTTAAGGACGGCCCCGAATGAGTTAAATAGGACAAGTCATAAAGGATGTGAAAGAGAAGAAATACGTCACTATGAAAAGATTAGCGGACAAGAGAGACGATTGGAAAGCTGTGCCAAACCAATCTTAGGATTGTTAACTAACGATGATGATTTGTCTGCCTTATATCCTTCAAGAAACTACCAACATGCAGACACAAGTCATGATTTGAAAGTGAAACATAATCACGGATACACTGATATTGTGTGTCACACAAATTCTTCGTTATTCTTACCCAGATTTCGACACTGTACACTATGAAATATGATTTTTATTAGTTTTATATCATATAATGTATGCGCGATATATGATATGATATATTACAAATAAAAAAATTGTGGAACAACAATATTAGTGTATCTGTACACTATGTGTACACTATGTGTATTAGTGTACCTGTTCACTGTTCACTATGTCATAATGACGTAGTGTACGGTGTCGAAACCTGGGTCAGGCTAATAAAAAAAAATGCACAATATACAATACTAGTGTATCTGTGATTATGTTCCACCAAATATCGCCATTCACCATCACTTATAATAAGAATGGACCACAATCGTAGCCCACGTAGCGACCGCCTTCCCGCCCGTCACCAAACGTGAACCCGGCGCGCGGCGCGGTGACCAGCTCCATAGGAATCGTTCGTCTTGAAGAGCGGTGTGGGCCCGGTCGCTGCGCCCAGGCGTCGTAGCCGGAGCGGCATGCTCCCCACAGCCCCACATTCCGCCGATGACGTCACGGGGAGCCCAGCACGCGTCATCAGACCGTTTCCCGGCAGGGGGAGGGGGAGGGAATGGGGATCGCAGGGGAGGGAGGTGGATTTTCGGAGCGTGGGCGACCAAGTGAAAGGCTAAGGAGAAGGGTGGGTGGGGTAGGTGATCCCCCAAACTGGAGCATGGGTTGGAAAAAAGAAGTATACGAGTGGGGGTGGAAGGAGGAGCCACGCGCATGCGCAGCGAGGGAGGAAAGCATGGGCCAAAACCCTTCTACCCCTACGTCCCGCACCTCGCGATCCCTGAAACTGAATGCAGATCGACGGTCTCACCGTCATATGGTTCGCCTTCTCCCCACGGCTCTGTGGAGAGCCTCCACCTTCTCTAGAGGCCTGGTTACACGGTACATTAACCCGTACGACTTAATGTCCAAATGCATAGGCGGATATAGGAGGGAGGGCACGTCCCTCCCCCGCCCCCCACCGACGCTTAAAAACAGACGAGATTTCAAATAAAAATATCGTTGAAATTTATTTTTTAATATAAAAGTTATTAATATCTACATATTAATAAATTTTTGCTAAAATACAGAGTATATTTCGTACAGTAATTGTTGCAAGTAGAGTTTAATTCCAATTATGAGAAGACCGTTTGCCTGTCAGACCCATGTGCCTCCATCCCTGAAAAAAATCCTTGATCCGACCTAGTCTAAATGTATAAATGCGTGAAACAACACGAAAATGCACCGAGTAACCACCCAACTTGTCCGAATACATTTACAGAAAATACAACCGGTTCTAATTTGGCTCATGCATTCGTAGACGTTTCGCTCCGATCCACAAAAGCCGTTCATTCAAACAGACATTAAATCGTACTTGTTGATGTATCGTGTATACAGGCTTTAATGACGGTGAGGGGTCTTGAGTCTGGCTTTCGAGTCGCAGTTACTGCTAAAGCACTTGAGAATTACCCTCGAATTGCAAGAGTGGACAGTGAATGCGAAGAAAATAGTGCCCTGCTTCACAGCAACCGTCCACACGAACAGGTTGGGCAGATGAGGAGTCTAACTTAACGTATGATTTACACCGATGTGCGAAACGTCGATATATCGTCAAAAAATCCATAATGATGAAGGTCTTCTAGGTAGGTTTATATGGACTATTTTGCGGAATTTCTCGCCTTTCCTTTAATTCCAAATTGAACTTCCTTCTCCAAAACATAAACAAGGTCTATTCCCTTCCTATCCATACATAAATCATCCGGCTTCCCCGATTAAATTATATTCCTTCTGACACCGTCTTAACATTCCCTACCCATTTGTTACTAGCTCCATCCAAACCTTCCTACACATTTTCATTATTCCTAAAACAATACTGAGTTTGAAAATTTACTGTGAGTCCTCTTCCGATTTTCTCATAAAACGGTGAAGTTATTTAGGACAATGGGGAGTTTGTTTGGGAGGCATTGTCATTTTTGTTTAATACATACGTAATTGTCCAATAATCAAGTATAAGCTGTTTCCTTACCCAATAAACTACCAAAAGATAGACTTAGGCCACCATAAGATACGTAACGAATCGATTCATGTCGCCCCTGGAGGAAGCTCACCGTAAAAAAACTGTGCTATGACAAAATCGTACATCGCGATCGCGATTGTATGCAGTTTAGGCAATCGCGAAATATCGTCGTCCAATCATTGCGATATTTCGTAAACCAATAATATCGCAGCCCGAGTAGTTCGCGCGTGCGATATATCTTCACTTCCCCAGTGAAATTATCACGTCACGATGTCGAAATTGAGATACCACCCAGGGCTTTCCTCGCCAACTTACGGCCCTGGAGAGTGCTTTCTGCTTCCCAATGCCTTCCCCAAGCCCCGCGGATATGGGATACGCAGGGAGGAAGGCTGGTGTCGTTAACCCTTTGCCCGTAGTTCGAGAGGCGCGGCGCTGAGTTCCCCGACCCGAATGGGTTGATATGGGGGAAGGGATTGGGGTCTGGAGAGAGGAGAGGGGTTGTCAACATCAACACCATCTCACCCTTTTAATTAGACACTTATAGCCCACAGTCCTATTCCCGCAAAAGGGAGCGTTGGCTAGTGAATATTACTACCACTAAAAGATCAACCTTAAACCTCTTAATGCCACCTATTTTGAAAGACACTGGTGAGAAATGCCAAATGTATTCAAATTAAAGGTGAAATCTTCGATAAAAATTTTACTTCGTCATTTTGTGGCATTTCAATGAATATTTCCGATTAAAAAAATGTAATTCTTATTACACTACTTATCAACTGTATGATTAATCCGGATTTTGAGTAAAGAGTTTTCTCAGAGCTTAGTAGCACCATAACTATTAATTTTACCAACTTATTACCTCAAAGCCAATATTTCGGGTCGTGGCACATTTCGGCTGAGAGGCAAAAGCCGGTATATCGGCCGGCGGCACTAAGAGGATTAAATTAACTAACTTTTCCTGAGATTCCATGCTAATTTTGTAATTGTTCACAATAATTTATTACACGTAACTTACGAAGTCTCTAGAGGAATATAGGAATAAAGGTAAATATTTGATAAAATTAAGGATAACAACAAAATTAATGCAAATCAAAATATAAGAGCATGTGAGCGCCTTTTTGGTTTCTTGCAAAAATGAATTGTGAAGAAAGCGTCAAAATGAATATAAAAAACTTTATTAATAATTTTTTGCGTTTCAACTAAGCATGAGATATTATGAAAATTAATTTCTATTTGAACAAAGGCATTGCATATTATTAACTTTTGCCTATTATTACCTTAGGATTTCAGAAATGAAATTTACATTTTAAACTTCATATTTTTAGTTTCCAAGGCGTTTTTAGCGCCTCCTGGACATTGCACGTGGGTGCCGTATCATCCTCCGTAAAAAACGCCTTTGGGTACATCCAGAATGTTCAGATAATGAACTATAACTAATCTATAGGGAATGATGATGTGATATTTCTAGGCGTACTGATCTATTTCTGTATTATTCCATGACTTTTCAAACACAACGAATTTACTTTAATTTTCCTTACTTTCTCGGATATTCATAAGAGTGGCCAAACTGCCCACCAACTCCCATAAGATGGGATCGCCTAATACCGCTCCGAGGCTGGAAAATTCTCATAAAGCGTCGTGTAAATGGCGCACGGGGAAATTACGCGAAAAAAAGAAACGGATCTAATTAATGGGTCATTCGAACGTCAACGAATCCTTGCGTTTTATCGCCTGAAAACACTAAAAATCCGTGGCGAAGAGTGAAAGATAAAATCCAGATGAAGAATTTCGGTAGAAATCGCGTGACAAAAAAAGTAAAACTTGAGAGAGACTCATTTTTTTGCAATCACGCAGCGGAGAAATGAGAGCGGATGCGTTACATCAAACAGTCCATCATTTTCACAATAGCAACACACACATCATCCACATGGCGAGGTTCATCCGAAAGATTTCATACCCCTCTTCAACGCAATTAAAATGGAAATAAAAACCTTCGTAGATTAATAATAAAATAAAAACTTCAAATGGTAATTTCCACACTTAAATTCAAATCTCAACTACCGGCCATGGTTTCAACATATTATGTCATATTCAAGGTGATACAGCAAGAACTATCCCAGTATTTATACCCAGTGCCAACATTGTATCTATTATTTATTTTTATTATTATTTATTTTACCTATCATATCCGTATTATGCAACAATCCGCAACAAGATTAGCAAGCGCATAAGTTTTCCGTATACTTTGGGTAATGAAGTCATCTTCTTAGGTTACTTCACGAGAAATTGCAGCAGCAATGCGTAAAGATCACACATTATGTGACTCTATGAACGCCAACATACGTGACAACAAATATTTAATTGAGGATCGTGATAATTCTGGCGTGATAATTCATTCTAATAGATGTGTAGGAAGTCAGATTGCACAACTATATAGGCGCATCAATTACGGATGAGATTTCTCAAAAGATACAACATGCGCAAGTAATAAAACTTCATCTCGGATATACCCACTGAACTTGCAGAATAGGAAATTAAACCTTTTTCAAGCGTTACAAAATAAAAACATAAAATACTAACCATTATACGGTCCTACCAATACATAATATATCACAGCTCCTCCTTATATCACAGATATCTGTCAGTATGGTAATTGGAAGAGGCGACCGACAGCTTAGGTCATTTGCGCCATGAGGGAAAGTATGACAGGAAGTGAGGAGAGAAACCCGGTGTCGGCATTAGCCTGCTACTAACGAAAGGCGCCAAGGGGACCAAGGCTTAACGTTCCATCCGACGGACGGAGTGTTGCGCTCGAAATGTCCTCCACGCCAGTGGCGCCGCGAGGGGGAGGGTTTGGGGGAATAAAGCCCCCCCACCCCCAGAGCTCAGAGAAATTTTTAAGTTTAATCCATTTCACTTAATTGGATAAATATTACTTATAGAATAGTGTAAATATTAATAAAATAACCCTCAGAAGGCCGTAAAACTCACCATTTTGAACTAGTTATCTGAAAAAATTTCTAGGGGAGGGCCCCCGGACCTCCCGCTTACCCTGGCGTGTATTCCACAACCGCAGACACCCCAATGTTTTGCTCCTGAAACTCCCCCTAGCCTTAATTCCTAGCTGCGCCCCTGCTCCAAACAACATTCAAGCAGGGATTAGGAAGTCTCTGAAAATTCTCTGCCGCCGCCGGGATTTGAACCCGAGCCCACGGAGTGGGAAGCCAACACTCTAGCCACCACACCAACCGAATCCCTAGATATCTAATATTAGCACTGATGAAATAACAATAACATAAAACCAAAATCAATCGGAAACATATTATATTGAAAAATTTTGACCCCAAGGCTTACTTTTTATTTGAAAAATCGTGTCGTAACTCAACAAGCAGTGCTCATCAAATATATCAGAGGAAAACCTTCTAGCACAAGGCTACGGAAGGAATCAATTGATATTTTAATAGAAAATCAATTTTATGAAGTTTTTCCCAACAAATAAGTGTTTTAAAGGAAATGGCATCCTATTGTTCTCTAAAATGAAGGTGAACAAATACAAGCACAATTCACTGAAAAGGAATTCACGACCTACAATCTTAAAAAACGAAGATAGCAACTGCATTAAGTTGAGCAGAGTGAAAAGAAGACTGCGAAGTTGGCATGCCTGACATCTCTTTAAAGGGATCGAAGGAAAAGACGAATAAAAAATAACAAAAAAGGCATAAAAAAGACGGTCGTGGTGGCGAATAAATTCCCTCACTCCACCTCAATGGCCGCAACCTTTCCATGCGCCAAAACACCTTCCAACTCCCCACTCTCGCCATTCGCTTTAACGGAACGAAATATTCTTTCAGCGAGACTGGTATGAAATAAAACTGAGAAACAAAATCACTACGAAAACCATTACTAATTGTCCCCCGCAAAGATGAGTTCACTATGGTAACACAAGTAATGGTTTGCATCACCAATAACCAAAAGTCAATACCAGGAATGAAACCCCAACTTCGGCAATAATATGCGAAAAAGGCTAAGTTGGCAAAATGAAAAGCTATATAACTCCTGGTGCCCTTTCTTTTTGAGCAAGAAATTTAACGACAGTAAAATTTCCAATCGAAATAAACATCATGAATGAAATGTCATCGTAGTTGTCAGCCAAACAGACCGATCACCAGATATCAGATTTTACCATTTTAATCTCGGTCCCATTCGTATAGTAGCCGATTATCCCTCTTTCTTTTATCTAAGGATTGCAGCACGAGGAAATCAAAGAGCAATTTAAAAAGGTGAAATCAATTGATGATAGGGGAAAATAATAGGATGACTGTACCTTCCATCATGATTATCACTTCAAAATTATTTAAAACCACTATCGCAATTAATTGATGGGAATTTCTGTTTCCCACAAAGTCATCTGAAAATGAATGTTAAGAACCTTGTACGCCGCAGAAATTAATATGGAAAACAATACCATGTCTAATGTATATTTTTTTAGGGAAGAAGCATTTATCAAATAACAACTACAAATCATCTGACAAAACTGTGAGCACAATCTGCTGCAAACAAAATGCTGATTTATACCAGTAGAGAGACATTACTTCATACAAATCCGAATGAATGCATTTCATTATCGAGTCTGATTCAGTATCAGTGGAGATACTGAAATAATCCAAATGAGATGAGTAAACTAACAAATGCTAACAAAAGTACACAATTAACCCCTGATCAAAAGTATATCCCGAGTGCGGAGTACTATGCTTTTCATAAGAATTTTTTCCAAAAATTACCTGCTCACAAACAAAATGGTTTCTAGGCTGAAGCGAAAACCTAGGTAACAACCGCCTGAAAATCACAATTTATCTTTAAATAAGACATCGTATTTATTTCTACTGAATTCATTTGATCTTATAATCAGCCTGATATTGCTACTCTTCGTTACGAAATACGAGATAATGAATAATTACTTAATAAATAATTGGGACACACCAAATTCATAAGGATGCATTAAGCATTAAGTCAATCAAAATATTTTTTTGCAAATGTGTGCGGGAAACTTGGCTCATTGTCTAGCAAACGTTCGGTAAATTATAGTTAGTTTAATATTTATTTCAGACACCGGACGTATTTCACGCAGTGTTATGAATGCAAGAGTCCGTTTCTAAAGGTTCTATGGTCTTCACCCGCTTACTCAGTGATTCAAAGCGAAGGTTGGTTTTTGTAGGCAAACGTAGAATTCATCGAGCACTGAGCCACATGCGCGTGACATTCAGGATAACGGGGCCAGCTCCTTCTTCTTGGCTACCTTGCACTTGTAATATGGGGGTGTTCGTGGTCTTCACCAGGAGTTTGTACGAGGAACCCTTAGAACAGCAGCAAAGCGCTCAACCTATCCACCCAGCAACCTTTTTGGTTCTAAGATCTCGTGGAATACGAAAAAACTACTGTTTTCGACGTGGGCCAAAAAAAATGACTGGAGAAAACCGAAAACAATGGCGTTTTAAAGAAAAATGTTCTTGAATCAACACTGTAATGCTTTCGTATTAAAAACAATTGGGAGTAGAGAAACAGTATATTTTCCTTGACCTTGGAAAATGTGATCAAAATACGGACGCTAACATAAGCGGATTTAGGGGAGACAACGGAGGCGCGTGCAACCCCCCCCCACCCCCCAGACGCTTGAAAAATATATCAGATTTTTAATACGGTTATCATTACGGTCGTTTTTTCTTGCATATTACGGAGTCTTAATAATTTAATTTCATAGTAATAATGTTCATAACAATATAAAGAGAATATCTCGCATAGTAATTGCTGTATTTTGTTTTTAATATCAAATATAAGAAGACCGTTTGCCAGGCAGGCCTTTGTGCCCCCCCCCCCCAGAAAAATAATCTGGATCCGGCCATGAGCGCTAGATGTAAACAGCTCATAAACACTCGGCGAAGAAGAAGACTTTCCTAAACTGTTAGGCGATGGAGAGAGTGAGATATAGTTGGGTCGAGAGTTCCGATAGAAAAAGATCACTCTCCAGAAAGGACGAAGGACGGACGAAAACAGAAGAGAGCCGAAAACAATCGATAAACGGAATTTATATCTCGACCAAAAACGGCGCGGGGGCGAAGCGACGGCGGCGCGGCGTCGTAGGGGCATCAGCCTTCCCACCATACACCACGCGGCCGCTTGAATCGAACCGCTTGCGACGACGAGTGACCGCGGAACTTCATGGCACACCGTTCGTCCACCAGCAGAGCATGAATAAAGGAAATGAAGGGTGAAACAATAAAATAACGATTTCATGAGTTATTAGTGATGGTGAATGGGTTCATTTGTAAAACAATTTGCGACTCAGCGTCGCAGACCTTGGTGACCACGTTCATCCACCGGGAATACATAAAGACCAGGATGGGGAAGGTCGTGTTAGCGAATTAATGAAATAATTACTCAAACAATGTTTTATAAATAAAAAGATGACTTTTATACTTTGCTACTTCACGCTGCAGATCTTGGTGGCAACATTCGCCCGCCATGCCGGTAGACCATGACATCATAGACGGTAAAATTTATAACGTGAACCGATGGAATAAAAAACTGCATGCGTCAAAATCTGGATTTCTCTTCGAAAAGATCATTAGAAAAAACATAGGTTCGAATGAGATTCTCTCAGTGTCCGGACATGTGTACTAACACTAATCTGACGCTGGCTAATAAAACACGATACCGCCTCCCGAGCCACATACGTGGATTTCAGCTTGGACCAATGGTATGACCAACCCTCGCAGAAATTCGCTATGAAGAAAGATGGCTCGGTAGTTCAGGAAATATATGGTAGCAATCATGGACACAATGGAATACAAGTTTACTTATAGGTAAAGCTGTATGATTTTTGTGGCGTATTTCATATTTTTGTATAAAATAACACCTGCGCCGGTCGCTTCGAAAAATGTCAATTTTAAATACTTTGAAACAACAACTTAAATGCATGAAAAAGGAAAATCTAGTAGAAGGGAAAATCATTCGCCTTCACCTAGACTGAAACTAGGAACGCCAAAGTCGGGCGGCGTGCTTTAACCGGCTCAGCTTCTAGAGTTTATGTTCGCCTCTAGCCATTCCGCAGTTTGTTCTTAATTCTTCTTATGCGTGTTAAATTCAAACGAAAAAACTCTGGAATTTAATCTAATTAAAAAATCTGGGATCTGGGAGAAAAACTGTTTTAAATAAAATTCTTACGTAAGTTAGCGCAATCAACTCATTTAATCCACTTGAATGACATCTGGTGAGGTACATATGTTCGATAAAATTGGCAATAAAACTATCTTTCCCCGAGTATAAAGGAGTAAATAAGTCATGTGAGGTACATATATAGCTCTAATCTGCTCATTAAGAAACCGTATGGTTCAATGCGCATTGTAATAGATCAATGAACCTGCACGTGGAAACTTTAAGGTTCATATGTCTCACAACCATGAATATTACTCCTTTTTGTTTATACAGTGTGGATGAGGTACACGAAAGTAAACGGTAATATTCGAAGTCGTGAATACACTTAATAATGCTTTCAGGCAGCATACAGAAATGCCACCAAGTTATGCTTTATAAACACAAATCACAATATAGAAGTTAGCCTTGAAAAACCGCGTCGACACGACTTCCACTTCCTTCTGCTTTCACTGTTTACCAGAAAAGTAATACTCACAATCCACCAGCCGAGTGACGTAATTGATAAACAGGAAAATGCGACGCAGATATCGAAAAAAAAATTGAAGAACGGCACTCGGCGTCGGTGGGTTTCACTTGTGGCGGGCTTCCCTTCGGCGTCTCCGGCGTCGCTAATGCACGACAAACCGCGTTCACGGGCGTCGGGACGCTTTTATCCCTACACAGCCGCGGACCTTACTTGCCGCGCCGCTACCAAAAAACAACACAGACCGACGCCGATGGCTTCTGACTCGTGGCCGGGGAACAATTTAAAAGGGACCTCACAAAAGAAGGGGACTTAGAAAAAAAAATTAAAATCTTCCTCCACCACCACAGCCACCACAAAGCCGGAAACAAAAAGAAAACAAACAAAGAAACAGACGAATCTCAGCGGGCACATGCACAGACACAGACTCACACATGGGCACACCGCAAAGTGCGACGTGCGGGAGACGAAATAAAATATTTAAAAAAATGGCAATGCTAATAAACTCGCTTCCTTCACTCACGATCGAGAGAACATCTTCCTTAGTACTCCATCGGCCAAACACACCCGCACAATTCCCCGGGGGAGGAGGAGAAGAAGAAGATGGAAGGGTTTTAACACTCAATGCAGGCACACATATAAATGGTATTTTTTTCCCTCTCTCTCACGTTTCTCCTGCACGAACCTGGAAGAGAAGTCCGCGGCCCTGAAAAGGGCCGCCGTCCTAGGAGGATGAAGACATGGTCCGCCCGCGAACAGCCCGGTCCGCACCGGCACAAGTTATATGCTCGGGGGTCACAACGATATTTCGCGAGGACGCGGCACGACGTCCTTATCCGCAAGGTGGCAAGCTGGGGAATGGGTTCTCGGAACGGCAACACTAGCTGCGGGGGGGATTGAGGTAGGGGAGGGGAGAAGGGGGGGAGGGGTAGGTGCGCGCACTACCTCCCTCCACCCCACCCCCTCTACCTCCCCCCTCCCGTGACCTGCATCCCAGTCTCTCCTCTCGCGCCGCGCCTCTCCCTCTCTCACTCCCTATCCACTTCGCTATCTCTCGGGTGCCGTCCCACACCTCTTGTCGGGGAGCAGAGGTCCTGCCGTCGCGGCGCACTCCGTCCACTCCCTCCCATCACCATCCCCCTCGCCCGTGCTCCGTTTTTTGGGGGAGGGAAGAACCAAGCAAAAGGGTTAGAGGCGGGAAGAGTTATGTATGCGTACACATGCCTATACGAGCGAGGTAAGGATCTAATGTCTTCATGCTTAGCTGTCCCTCTCGATGTTTCGCCAAGGAATGGTGCTCACTAGGGTGCCACTTGTTTTGCCACTTTTTTTTTGAGCGAATTCTGCTAAAGTTGCGTACTTGGATGGGTATTACTGGAGTGATTTTTTTTCCAAATCGGTTGATATCTTCAGTTCGCCATTTTGCTTTGAAATTTCGAAATTTTTAACGAAGAATGTAAATAATTTGAATTTGGTTAAAGCGAACACTCATTTTTTTACATTGGGGTATAACGCTGGACTATGATTGATATTTAAGACCAAATACGTAAGCTATATTTCTTTTAACTATCGAGAAAATGACCTTTAAACGTATCCCCGAAAGCAGTTTTGTGTGGTGGGCAACCCGCAACACACCACCTCATTTTTACCCTATGTATGCGATAAATGACGCCAAATTGAGACATTTTCAGTCAAAAACGAGGAAATAATGCCTGAAAATGTCAAGGGTAGTCACAAAGATGGGATAACGCTCTTTTATGCCATCGAAGACTATATTGGCTATATTTTCGCGTAAGAAGATATCACTGGGGATGGAAACACATGAGCACTGCTCACATGCAGAAGTTCTTGGGTTCGAGTCCCGCCTAGATAAATACCATTCGTTCATTCATTCATCGTACTTCATTACTGATTGTGATTCCCGCCTGGATAAATACGCCAGATTTCTAAGACTTAAGATCTCAACAGGCCCACGACCAGGGGGAGAAATTTATCGTTTTCTCTTTGATCATGCATAAAAAGGAAATCAAACGCTCTCATTGTTCTAGAGAATGCAATGTGTGTGCGATTTTTATTATAGGCAGGCAAAAAAACGAGCCGCACATTACATAAAACCAGTGTAAACAAATGGGATTCATTTGAAGGGGCAATTGCTTAGCGACAATGACACAAGGAGGAATCAAAGCTGGAACGATAGTTGAAGGCCAAGGGCGCACTCCAGGAAACAAGTGGCTTCAATGATCACAACAAGAAACTATTAAGGGAGGAAGATTAAGGAATGGAGGGATAAGATAGGGGGAATGGAAGCTAAAAATAGACTATGTACGAAGGGCAACTTGTGAGATGAGGCAGGGAGATTGAAAAGGATATCAAACTCGGCGTAGAGGCAGGGTGCGACTAATGGAGTGATGTACTTAGCTTGGACGACGGATGGTGCTTGAAAAATGAAAGGCGGAGATCGAGCTATTTCTATTGAGGACTCATCTGCGAGAAATTACGGTTCTTGAAGAGCTACTCCTCTCAAATTAGCTACTCCTGCTTCGCGAAGTGTAAGGGCTCGGCGTCCATGACTTCTTCCGCACAATTGTCCGCTGCTCAGCTCATGGTTCTTGACCTTCTCGGCTCGGACGACCAATGAGGTAGCCAACGAAGATGTAATTATGCGCAATCGGCTGCAGCATCACGCTGAGCTGTGGCGTGGCCGTCTCAGTATGTGCGATCCGGCAAAAGCCAGATTGATGATTTGCGTATCAAGGCTAAACATGGATCAACAGTAAGCTGCATTGTTTCCCACTTTTTTAATCTAAATCATTACATTACGTGTTTAAGCGTTTTTCGTAACACGGAGACACAAAAATATTTTATTTACGCCAAAAAATACACCTAAAAAACTTGTAAAATTGAAAACTACTTTAAAATTTCCCGATATTGGAACCGGCTTCAACTCTGCATAAGCATTAAAAACAAAACGTTCGCAAGTATTCGCTCTAAAGTATAATAAATTTAATTCATTTATGAGCCAAATATCATCAAAGCCATCTTGGATAGTAAACTTTTTAAAGCAGTGGAATAAGTAAAAGTTAACTATCCAAGATACTTTACAATTAAATACCACATAATTAAGAATGAGTTAGTGAATTTTATTATCAAAGCATTCGATACACACTCAATGCCCATAATTCATAGGTATCGATAGTCATGGGATGAAATATTAACAAAGACAACAAGCAAAATGAAAAACTTATTTTTGAGCCGTGAAAAAGCTCTTTATCCATCTCTCCCTATGTCCTGAATACAGAGCATCTAGAGGGTCAAAGGATGAAATATTTCTGAAAAAGCATACAATAAGAATACGCCACTTATCCACGCAGCATAAAAAAGCCTCCATGATGTACATAATTATGAGTAATTACTGTATTCTCCTAATATGCGGTGAATGACATAAGTCGTATTATAAAAGAAATTAAATTTTGAAAAATGCATACGATTAGCACTTACTTCAGTTCATCGTGCGAATTATATCCCTAACAAGATAAACATTACATCAAATATTCAGAAGTAAAAGACTAGGAAAAAGGGGCCACAAAAGTTGGCGGCATGAATACAACTCCTATGGAGTACACATAATGGCATGCCCGGAAGCAGTATAAAAACAAGCGGGGAGAGACGATGAACTCCGAGAGGTCGCGAGAATTTTTTCGGGTTATCATCAGCGACGCGAAGCCGTCATGCATTCATTCGAGATGCACTGGCATTAGTCGAGCTGCTGAGAGGAAAAAAGTGAAACGCCCGATTGTTTCTGTCCTTGAGGTCCACATGCCTTCCTCCTTGACGACAGTGACGCCCTGAAATCTACGCTCAGCGCGAGTGATCGTCTGGAAAATAACATTGTTATAGGCACTGAATTATTCGAAGGATTTTGCGAAGACGATAAAATAGCCCAGCCGAAAGTTCACTAGGCCGAAAATTTAGACGAACGTGATGTATCATCATATATGTCCTCTTGAACAAGGATCATTACGATTCGCGTAAAGTGGAATACTCTGATAGTTTGTGACTGATATTAAATTAGCAGCATGAAGAGCTCCTATTGAAAAATGACGCATTTTTCAATAGGAGCTCTTCATGCATTTTAGTACAAAAATTTGTTTTGATCTAGTAAAAACTAAAATGAATCCACTATTTTTTAACATATAAAATATAACACACTGAAAAACGTGAGGAAATCTGGCCAGTGACACCGGGAAGTGAGTAATAATAAAAAGATAATAAGAAAGACGACAAGAAAAAAAGCATACATGCCATACATCAAAACGCACGACGGACAAAATATCAAGTATACAGCTAAAGCACGACATGAAAACGATTTTCAAACCGAAGGAACTTTATAGGGAATCGCTGAGTATTGTCAAAGAAAAAAATAAAATGTAGACCGAGAAATTAAATCGGAGAACCTACGAGAAATTCTACATTATTTACTTCTGCCGCGAACGTTTCAATACTCCGACAGTATGGAATTGTCGTGAAAAGTGGAAAATTCAGGGCTCCCATTGAAATATTCCCTGACGCATATTTTTTAGCACAAAGATCTATTTTGATCTAGTAAAGACTTAAATAAATCCTCTGTCATTTAAAATAACGTTTTTTTTCTCATAAAATTTCCACTTTATTCTTGTATCCGCACGTTCCATAGCGTCTACTAAATTCGACATCAATCCCAGATCCGACCTGCCCAATTTCCAATCCGATTTTTCAGGGAACTCACTGGAAATTTCAGCTAGGGACTGAGGTGAAATCTCGCACGTGGCTTCTGCGAAGGCCGCTGTTCAAGTGGCCACTTGGGAGCAGAACTGGAGTGCGTAGTGTCGCGGGCCAAGAGGGAAGGATGTGGACTCAACAGGGCTTAATTCCCTCGGGATTATTTACGGCGGCGGGCGAGGAGATTTTTATGACGCGGGACCCAGTAAACGCGTCAACGAAGAGAGTGAGAGGCTAGCCGAGGCTATTGCCCGAGAGCGAAATTGATTCAGAGACATAGGGGGGGGGGGGGGAGAACATGCGTCAAAACAGTAACGTCAGTGACTAATATGAACACCATCACATACGAGACAGACTGCAGAAGATTGGATTGGTGCGGTGACCAGAGTGTTGGCTTCCCACTCTGCGGGCCCGGATACAAATACCGGCATTGGGAAGTCCTTGTGTGAGAGTTGCCCGATCCCAGCTTGAGTGCACTTCAAGCACCTCCCCACGGTCATCGGATGAAACGTACGCCGGAATCAACTAGGCGCCTTTCGTTAATAACTGGCCACGTTTGACCACAAATTTTCCAAAATTTCCTACGTTGGACCTATTTTTCTTTCATTTCTACTAAAATATTGTTTTACATCCAATCTAAAATCATGTCAAACGTTATCCTTTCCAGAGTTTTCTTTTGCTATACTTTTTATCATTTTAACATCGCACACGCATCTATCATTCTCGAATTCTTTCATTATATTAATGACTGATCTTTTCAATCGATTCTTAAGCTCTGCCATTCCTCAACTATCGTCTCCATATCTCTCCCTGGCTCTATCTTCTTCCTTATTCACATTTCGAAGCATTAAAGATACTTTAAGATTTACTCGGTGTCCACAAATCTAATCTATATGTGAGACTACCTCATACCAATCATTTTGCAAATCTCACACTAATATTACTGAGAATATATCGGTGGTAAAAACAGCTTTAATAAGTTGAATTTTGTGTAATAGCTAAATATTCATCTCATAGCCACAGATTGTGAAAGTCATAAAGCAGTTGACTTTAAGAAATACTACGGGAAAATATAATTTGAAAGGGCTGAAATTACCTAAATTGTTTTTGGTAAATTGATATAAAAATAAAGGTTTTTATAAAATATTTTCACCGCGTACTTTTTCTGCTACAATAAAAACATTGCGTTCAATGGTTTCCGGCTCAACTTTGTGGAAGTTGAAGTTCACAAAAGACAAAATGACTTCGTTTTCTTCCACGTATTTCGTGGAGTTTTGTCATTTGTGAAAAACATTGTGCTTTAATTTTGTCATTTTCAACCATATTTGATTCAGATATGATTCACAGTATTTGTTTTGAGGTGTTTACCAGGGAACGTTGCGTAAATAAACTTAATTTCTCATGGCTTTCTTACAAATGTTGCGTAATGCACATACTTTCATGACTGTACTTAAATCATTTACGGGTTGAATGCCCCAGGGATATCTTAAAGATTTCATGAAGAGATGGATGCGCTGAATAAATGATGACTGAGGTTAAGGAAGGCGGTTTACGAGGAGAATCCTCCGGGTGCGCTCACGAACACCCAAAACTCACTTTCCTTCGCAGCCCCCTGCTCCAATAACCATCGGCATCCCATCAATTTTTTTGCCGATCGCAGGCCACCACACGTCTTCAGAGAGTGATCTTCTTTCCTCCAACCTGTCTTCGTCCGCCAACCGCCTCAGAGACTTCGAAATGAAATCCCGAAGACGTGCCCGGAAGTTCGATATTATTATATTTTCCTCCCTTTCGTGAGGCCGTTCCCAAATCGACGAAGTAGAAAGGAAGGGAGAAGAGATGAATACAAGTGGGAAGTCCTAGAAAGGTGTTGGCCCAATAAGGAGAGAGGGTAAAAAAAGTGATACATGAATGTAATCGAATGACTCAGAAGTATTCGTCATTGCGCGAATTGAAGAGGCTTTATGGCTCACTAAGAATTCCGATTAATCACGAATGGAATTACAAAAAAATGTGATTGAAGAGATAAAGAACAGTTATCCAAGCATAAAATAGAAAAAAAAATCTTTATTAAGATCTCGGCTACCATATTTTACAACTCCAAAACATGTGTTTTGACTTAAGTTCAAATTTCTTGCCAACATATTATTTGCTGAGGAAGTTCATTTATTGCCTATGTGCTGGACGACGTAATTGGACTTTTTTATTATCTTTTGAGGCATTTTTACGCAGTGCACGGAATTGCGCAGGTTAGAGCTGCATTAATTTATAAAACGGCGTGGAATTGCGCGAATTCATGAACGAAATTAGAACAGGGGCTATTTTGCCGTCTCGCATCCACGCATTCTCGCATGTGTTCTAGCAATTCAGTGCTTTACACGACGCAATTTTGATTGCGCCTTCGCACGTACGTCAGATTGCGCAATTCCGTGTGCCGTGTAAAACGGCCTTTATACATAAGGTTTAGAAATATTACCCGGTGGCAGGTTGACCCTCTCAAAATACATTCGTCAATCGTTCGATTCGACAGTTAATTTTAAAGACGCACAACGATGGCTGTCATGTGCGTTATTATGAGCAGAATCGCGGCTGCCGCCCTAACATCTGCAATGATGCGTCACCAGACCACCATGTCCGATGGTATTCCTCATTTACTTCACCGTTTCATGAGAACGCCTGAGATTTCATTTCCACCGACAGACAACCTATTTAACAGATCCTCTGCCGTCCGTGCTGAACGGGTTCTCTATCTAGTTATGACGGTAACTTCATGATTATCGCCCCATTGAGAGAGGAGAGTGAATCAATTGGAGGAACACCCACGCGGAGACCTGCTGAACGGTGACTCATTCATAACGACTGCATGTGAGGCTCCCGGAGGCGGGGGTGGAGTGATAAGTTACTCTTAACGACGTAGAGGGCATACTTTGCCGACGAGCCGAGTAGTCACTTAAGGGGACACATCACTACGACTAGAAGGATCTTTTATTGGTGACGTATGACTTGTACAAAACTTTGGATATCATTTTGAAAATACAAAGGTAAAGATGGTTTACCGGGACAGCGAGACAATGTGACATTGAACATGCAAATAGTAGACCCTTTTAAGCTTTTGCCGGTATCCCAAATATGAAAATTATACTTCATCATGTTTCGAGGAAAAATGCTCGAACTTGATCGCAGGTTAATGTAGGTGAAGGTTAACTCCATGCATTCCCAAATTTTAACGAAGTTTTCGTGACGCATTGCATTGTAATGTGATAAGAAAGGGGCGTCGTATCTGTGGCGTAAAATAATTAACACTGTCAACACTCCCATCTAAAATGGTCGCCAGGTGATTTTTAAATTATCAACTTTATGCTTAAGCATTAATGTCCATCGTACGTTAACGTCGCTAATTGACCTAAATTAGTGAAATTCCTACAATAATGACAATTTTTCTATCCTCACTCACCGTACCAAGTCGGTACACCGACACTAAAGTTTTCATAATCACAATTCTATAAAGATAAACTAAGATAATGCCGTCAGTAGTCACTCTTTTTATTGTGAAAAAAACAGATTCAGAATTGCGTTTTTAAGAACCTTACGACCGGCGGAGACGAGAGCCACGATGCTTGGTTGACTGAGGGCTATTCTTTTTTCTGCTGCGTGCATTGACCTGTGCGCCCATCCCAGGAAAGGATTATGAGCTCCAGAACGGCATTAAGTGCGCAGGTTCTTTGACACCACCGCGGGCACAGCGACACGACCGGAGCAGATTGTCACTATGCGTCATTTCCCGCGAAATCGCTCTGAAGTGTCCACAGGAGGCAAATGGCGCTAAACAGCTCCTCCCTGCACGCATAGCGACATGATGGTTAGTAGCAAAGGAAGCTGCGCAAGCACACACGATTCAGAGTGCGCGTCAAACATTTGGAGGATCGTCTGTGGGCAGAACAGCTTCCAAACGGGTGAGAGGGCGTCCATTAAATATATGAGGTGATTTTGGCGATTCTGGACCCCCCTTTCCCCTTAGAGAGATATCGTGAGAGATATCTCGTATTTTCAGCGTAAACTGTATATTGTAAATGCGCCGGGAGTCCCACACTCTTGAAATCACCACTTACCTGAATGTCGAGCTCAGGTCGATGGCATCCTTAGGCAGCGTTGTGGCAGCTCGAGACCATTGCAACACGACGAGACATTCACAAATCCCTTTCACGGCCAACAACAGCGAAAAGAATAACTTCAAACAATCACACCCTCGACCACACGGGTGCACTACAAACAACAAGGCAAGCGAGTGGCGATTATAGCATAGGACTCCCTATAGCGCGAACAACGTTAATTTATGCTTCATTGCGTTGGATTTATTTACATAAACTATTTGTTTTATTATTATTACTTAAGATTAGTTAAGACTTGTTGGTAACATTACTAAGATCTTAGTCTAGAAGCACATTTTATAATGTTTCTTGCCGAAAAAAATTACGTGATACATGGCTTGACTCTCCCCAACGTGAGATTGGGTGAGAATCGGCTTGACCCCTTGACCACCATAAACGCCTCACGCAAACAATAGATGCCCCCTAAGCTATTATCGCAGAACAAGAAACGGGTATTTAATGACGAGAGGGCATTCTTATTTATTGTTATGCCTTCGTAAATACTCTGAATTATGCGTCTCAGGTACAGCATGATTCAATTGGAATTTCCAACACATTGTCTTCATGATGGAACAATCAAAACTTTTCAGGGACAACGCCTGATATTTATAAAAGACAATTTCAATATTCCCTCCACGAGCTTTGTTCAGAGCATCAAACTGCCGTCGTAGAGAATATAAATCTGACGTAACCCAGGCGTATCGTGTACGGTTTCGCATCCATCCACAACACGGACACGGAGACTGAAAATATCGTAAAGGGATGCGATACGCAGGAGCTTTCAAAAGGTGCCACAAATACAATTCCGGCGAATTCAGGTCTTAAGAGCGAGGAGGCCTGGAATTGGCTCATCTATACATATCCATTATACACCGAATTTGTTATTGAAACGGACATGAATAGATAGGAAAACTAAGGCGAGCAATGAAGGAGCATAACGCAATTATAATCCGATTTAGTCTATCTTATTTTATCGAGTAGCTTGAGACTCGGATATTGTGTACTAGTCTTACACTGTCAATTAGGTGTATCCAACGATTTGATCTCTAGATTTTACTAGTTAGTTATAGTAAATTTTTCCAAAATCGTTGGAACACTAAAGTATGGTTTCGCTAGTAGTGATCGCTCTCATAGCGGCGATGGTATTCCCTATCCTACCCTTCCATTCCTATCCCTACCCTGGAGGCGTCGTTGCGCTCCTATAGCGGCGGCGCCTCCATCCTTTTCCTTCCCATTCCACTCCCCTCTCCAGCTGCGCGGGCGTATCAGTTGTAGTACTGGGTCCCGGCCCCGGTGCGTTGTAACCATCGAAGAACCCCCCTTGGGTTCTCATTCTCTGTCAATGAGATGCATCCAACGAAATGATCGATGAATTCTTCTCATTATAGAATAATCTTCTAATTTCGTTGGCAAATTAAGTCATGGTTTCGCTAGTAGTAGGCCCCGTATTCCCCACGGCAGCAAGGGTTTGCCCCTATCCCCTACCTCCCATTCCTATTCTTCCCTTGGAGGCGTCGTAGGGCTCTCATCGCGGCGTCTCCTATCCTATTTCCTTCCATATCCTTCCACGTCCGAGTTTTGCGGGCGAAAAGCGAACGCTTAAGGCCACTATACACGGCTAATGATTTCATCCGCATGATCATGCGCATGATCATTCACCGTGTATGACGGCACAATTCGCGAATGAACCTTCATGCGCATGATCATTTAGTGAAAATTAGAATATGTTCTATTTTGCTCGTATGATCCTGAGAATGATCACGTGATCATTCAGCATGATCATTCGCATGATCATTCACCGTGTATAGCGGCCTTTACAGACCGGGCAGACCTCGGGAGATTAACCCCGCGAGCCTGCCCTAGGTCCTCGTTCCACCTCTCAATGAGGTGTACAAAGCGTTTCCGAACTTAACGCCTTCGTCTACGTGTCAGGGATGCGACCAGCTATTTGTACCGTACATCTGTGCTTCAACCTGTACATTGGTTATTGAACGAGAGACGGTACCTTCTCTAAAGCGTGTGAGTACGTGCGGTACTTCCTCCCAGTGCGGCGCAGGCGGCCAATCGGAGGTCAATTGGCGCTCTCAATTCGCGGTGGGGTGGGCAATTAAAGCGGCCCCTCGTGACCCAACACAGCTCTTGCGGCCACCGGCCGGGCCAATGTGATGCGGGGAGCGTGCGCGAAGAACACTCCTCCCCTGGCACGCGTCCACGCGCACGCAACGTTCGGCCTTTGTAGAGCATCACGGGTACGATAGGAGCCCTGACAGGGGAAATACTCTTTCTCCTAGCCGGAAAAATATAGCCAGATGCAACCGACTGAATCAGCTGAACTTGGAATAGTAATGGAAGGAGGATCATCGCATACTGCGCACGACATAAGAAGACTGGCCGGTCATTTTGATGAAAATATAAAATTTTTAATATTCATTGGAGTATTGGCCCCTAATTTATAAAATATAAAAATATTTAAGACACCTATAGTTTGAGAAATAGTAGCTCTATTATTATAATAAGAGGTGAAAAATATATCATAATACAAATATTAATCTTTTATAGTTTCCACCGAGTATAGTTTAGTTTCACGATAGTTTCATTAATCAGTGGCGCCGACTCCATGGGGCCTGAGGGGTCCCGAGCCCCCTCAAAAATTCGTTATGAGTGTGAGGAAAAATGTTTTAGGCTTGTCGATTTTCCCCGAAGTGTCCAGATATCGAGATTCGAGTTATCAGGGTTCTAATGTTGATCGCATGACTCTTCTAAAATGCTCAAAAAACTTAAAACTCAGTACTTATAAAATTTCTCGGGGCAAGATTCCCGGTTTGGGCCCCCCCAATATTTTTAAAGTCGGCATCCCTGTCACCAATGGACCTATTTTCACCTTCAGGTACTAAGACAAAAATATCTACATCATTCTCTTCGCAGGACAGTTCATCATTTATATAATATTATTAAATTCGGTTTTGCTAGTGGTAGTCTGCGTCACCCAAATGACGGCACTGGATTCTTCCATCCTTCCGCACCCATCCATATTCAGGGGGCGTAGTGGGACGGAGGCAGTGCCACCTTTCTTTTTCCTTCCATTCCTCCCTTCTCTTAATGCCAGAAAAGCGCAAAAATTACATATTTACAATCCTGGCCTAAAGAGGGTATTCCCGTGGGAACGAATGTTTCTTGATTCAATTGTCATCTACGATCTACGGTGGTGAGATACGATTTCAACAATCCTTACATTACCGATCTTCCCCGCATTTTTACCTTGCCGCATTCGAAAGTAAAACTGAAGGTATTACCCCAGACTCAAATAAGAAGCCATTGAGAATGTGAAAATGCAGCAATATGAACAGAGAGATTTGGATTTTTAATTTTATAATACTACTGGATCGTTTTTCTTCGAATTCACTGAAAAACATCTTTTTTACGCTTACGCTATGCGTTTACCATAACTAGTGACTATATTTATTATATACCTCGTCCAGTGTTAGCTTTATCATTTGACCTATTTTTATTCGTTCTAACTCATTAACCATCCATTTTTATAATTTTACTCGGTTGTTTAAACTTGCAAATAACCTCTTTCCGCATGCTACACATTTTCTTTCTTAACAATCTCCAATCACCCTTTCCTTTCATTCCTCCCTCTCCTAAACACATCCTAAGGATATGTATACTTTCAATCCACCAATTTCCTGAACCTCGATACATACCTTAAAGACCGGGTAACACGACACATTTACACGTAATTTAAAATGTGTGTATGCACAAACGATTTCGATATCCCTGATAGTAATGTGTTCGCATGAATCAAATTAGAGCAGGTTCTATTATCTCTTTATCCATTCGTATGTGCAATTTTTGTGGTAACACGGTGCTTTTTAACGTTCATTTTCGCGTTCATGCATTTACCCATTAACTCGTGCGTGTTGTAATGTATGATATAATCAGTTATTACATTAGCTGAAACCTGTGTTGGCATTAAAAATCCGTGAAACGTCACCTAGTTGTATTTTCACTGTTCCGGAAATTAAATTACACCCATGATAAATCAAACGGAAGAATGCACTGAGCAAATACCGTGATTGGATTCCGAGTACCTTCCTAATGATTTAGCCGAGGGCGTCATCATGATCAAAACAGCATCACTCAGTGCAGTCTCGGGGCAGTGAAAAAGAGATCTCCGCGGAAGCCTTGAAGAAAGAACTCCGGCCTCTCATCTACGGCATCCATGCCATTAGAGCAGTGCCGTAGCCAGGTAATTCACTCCAATGACGCAGAAGGCGTGCCTATACGCACGCGCAATATGGGACTCTCTAATTATGGATACTTATGGTTCAGTAGAGGCCCCAGCCGTCGTAATTCAAACACCGCTACCTCGACTGTTTCCTCCGGAACACTGTGACCCTAAATGGGATGCAATCAATTTGCATCAGCGCGGCTGCGGCAATTCATTAAGCATTGGAACATAGGATCGAGCGCCTAATGTTGTCCCTTCGAGACATGGAAGTGAAATCTATTCGTGAAATCACAACTTATTGAGCTCATTTCAGCACGCTGAATAGATAACTGATAATATAATGAATGATTTAACATAATGACTATGATTATTCCCAGGGGCGGATCCAGGATTTTTCTCCGGCGGGGCGGGGGCGGGGCACAAGGGTCTGATAGGCAAATGATCTTCTCATACTTGAGATTAAAAACAAGATATTGTATATAATTAATGTACGACATATTCTCTTTATTTTAACATGAAAGTTATTAAAATGAAAATAAATGATTGAGGCTCCGTAATACTAAAAAAACGAACGTAATGATAGCAGTATTAAAAGTTTTGTCAATTTTTTAAGCGTCTGGGGTGCACATGCCCCCGTGCCCCTCCCTTACATCCGCCTATGATTATTCCGGTAAGTGATCGTTATTGTTTGAAATTCAGAACGTCAGAATTATATCAAAGGGTTACATACCACCGAACACACAAATTCACAAGGCCATATTATGGCACGATGACCTATATGCTTTCGAAGCGTATTTTCTACATCAGTTACTGAGTGATTCAATCCGAAGATTGATTTGAACAGGTGAGGGTAGAGCTGTAAATGTACAAAGAATTCCTAGGAGGATTACAAGTACAAGCTTAATCCATAGCATAAACAGTGAGTTAAGTTTGATACCCCAATACTATTATTTGAACGTGTCCTGAAGACGACTCAAAATTTAAAAATTACTATCTACGATAAATCTAACATAAGGGGTGAAAACCTACTAATAATTCACGCATAAAATATTACTCATTGAAGTACCCACCGAAAAAATATGTGAAAATGGATGATTAGCCCTGCAAGCAACTCGTTGTGGGTAATAAACAAGGCAAAAGTGAGCGTGGGCTTGACAAAATACGTTGAAAATGAGCATCCAACTGAATTGCTAAATCAACTCTTCCACAAAAGATCTGCGCCCAACAGAGAAACAGGAAAAATATTGCCCGAGCTTTCCGAGAAACGGCAGCAGACACTATGGGAGGAGAAGAAGAGATAAGCAGATTCCAAGAAGCCCGTTCATTCAACGTAAAGGGAAGTGCAGGGATGGAATGATTTTCAAAGAGGGTTCTCAACACTTGAATGAAACACATCCGGGCATTCGTACTCCCAGAAACACAGAACGTACGGCGAGAGGTATGTACCATTAACCTTAATCCGCTGGATAGAATTCTTCAAAACTTGGGATACCGATTCATAGATGGGGTCAAACCAAATATCGGCTATCCTGAAACAGATACTAGCAATTATTTCTCGAAAAAGTGCTTCCATGAATGAAACAATTGCTTACGTCTTGGATTGCAGTCCAAAATTATAGCTCTAAACATTTCACCACTTTTAACCTTTGATTTTTCCCGTTAAATATCAATGTGATACCCTAAAGACAATCACCGAGTACCACGCAAAGTTTTAAATTTATTTTCACTTACAAATAGATTAAGACGAATTGTATTTTATTTTCCAGGAAAAGCTATACTCAACTTTTGTTGGTCTTAAATTAAAAGTTATAAAACATTTCTGCTGAATGAGTCGACAGAGCTCATACGCCTTAGAAAAAATAAATTTGTAATCAATATTTCAAAGACTAATAGCCATGTAAAACTGTTTCATGTAAATATGCATCACATTCAAATGATCTTTAACACTGAATACGTCTATTCCCGAATAAACTAATTACTGCTAGCAACGAGCAGCTCGACAGAATTATATTTCCACCATGACCGAGTTCCGATAAATAAAAATAATACTCTTGAAGGAATAAAAAAATCTATATTATTGTATTGCGAAGCATGTTATCGCATTTCTAAAAAAATACGATGCTTAAAGATGAATTTATTACTTCTTGCGAAGATACAAAATAATATTTTAATGTGTTTCTAGGAATACTGGTGACCATAGTTCCTTGATGTGGGAATATTATTTTTTTAGTGTGAGGAAAACGCCTTTCCGTTATGATTCAGGGTTAAGCAGAAAAGAGGTCGACTAAGTTTTCATTCTGCGAAAAATTTGGATTTCCTACCCACAAGCAGAGGGACAAGAAAAATTCTTTCTACTAAAAAAGACCCAGCGCTGATCCTCTATGAATAAATACATAAAGTTTTAAAGACGTTCCGGGAAATCTTTATCAGGTTTAGCAAAAATGGGTGGCGTTTTGAAGGTTGGTAATTACCGCGAAGGAGATAACGAGGACGCCACCGCTACAAGTCCCCTTAAGAGGTGGGCGGTGGTGATTCTCAAGTCCGCCACCGCGTCGCTGGGGAAATTACTTCCGCCAGACTACGCATTGCGGGAGGAGGAACGGAAAGGGATACATTTTTAACACACTAATTCCGCTTTCAGCGAACGATACACGGAAAACAATCGCGACGGCCCAAATAATGTATTTTTAAAAGAAATGAACAAATTGGACACATGGCCACTCATTCATCTTACCGGTGAGTGATACATATTTTAATTTCAGTGTCGTTGAAGTACTTGAGAGATTGGGAAAGAGAGAAATGGAGTGTTGCTGAATAAAAGTCTTGGGAATGCAATAATACTTATGAATGAATAATTAGTGGACTTAATTAAAAGTAGTTTGTACAGAAAGCATAGTTTTAGATTTATTCATTTTTCTAATGGATTGGTCTTCCCTCCGTTACCTTTGCTTTCCTTAATTTCATCTCCTTTCACAGATCAATTTACATCACTTCATGCCTAACAGATGTAATAACGTATGATTTAAACATTATTAATTTTTCCATTCTTTTTACAATCATTTTCCTGAACCTCAAAAACCATCCTTTCCAATCCTACATATGCTTAGCGGAAAAGCGCACCTGATGTGCCTCATGGGGAATCGATTACAGGTCTCACTGTGGTACGTTTTCTTTCTCCAAATTAGCCAATTAATTCATGAATTTTATTGATGTATGAGAAACCAATTATCGGCGAAATACATTTTCAGAACTTTGACAGTTATAAAAACATAATTTTCTACGCCGCACTACAAATTTATTCTCATCCAAGACCCGGCGCAATTACTAATTTGACGATACGGGCGATATTCGGATTAATAACCAGCGATGCAGAAAAAACAAAAGAATCAAAAATACAAAGGAACTTCTACAAGAGAATACCTACGTGTTATGAACCGCAGTTAGGTTAATAAATTATTCCACCGGGAGAAAAATTTGATCATGCATTTTCAACAGTAATTGGCGTTTCATTTTAAATGAATCCTCCAATTTTCACTCCACTTGCAGTCACACTCCTATTTCCATAAATACTTGGGCACCCCGGTTATGCACGATTTGCATGCATACTTGATACAACTCCATGCGAGTCCTGATTGGAAATACATTCATTCCCATTCGCTCCCTCAGAGTGTTGACAAACTCGATGCAGAATGAAAGAAGCCGGAATTGGGAGAGGGCGGCTAATCACAAAATCTGCAGGAAAGGCGTGGAGATTATCAAAAGGCTCGAGATGCGGATCAAACGGCCGTAATCCAGAGCGAACTCAGTTTATTCACCGGGAGATAACCCGATGAATACGTGCGGCAACCCATCATCATCATCCTTTGGTGCAAGTGCATCAATGTCCGAGCGTCGCGAAGGCTAAATCCGATTTAAAAGGCTCCGGCGGCCGGGTTTGGTGCACTCATCCTGTTGATCAACGACGGAGCGATGTTCTCTTCCTATTTCTCTAGTAAAGCCATCTCCTCCTCACGACGAGAGTGGGAAATCCACAAGCGCTTGCGTGACCACGGGGAGGAAGCCGTCGCCGGTCAATTAAAGTCAAGGGATGCAGAATGCGAGCCTGGAGTAACCGCACGGGGAGATGAAAGGCATCGAGGAAATCGAAACATAAAAGGGATTCCCGATTCGTGAACGACCGATTTTAATGAGATGGTGCAGAGGGGTAGGAAATGCACTGGAGGCAGTGGCGTAACTATGAGGTTTGGGTGGGGGAGGGGAGTGGGATAGAACCCCTCATCGAAAACCCTTTCAGAACTCTCGTATGGCTCATAATTTTGATAGTTCGTCTTCATTTCAGTGAAACAAAAACAAAGGCTTGTAACTATCAGCAACAAATACTAAATAAGTTTACATTATATCGGGAAAGCGCCCCGCCATGAATGAGACAATCGCAAGAAAAATGTTTCTGGAATCCCACCCGATTAAAAACTTAATTTCTGCCGATGCTTTGAGTTCTGACTCGGGGCTCCTGAATGTCGTTTTATTTGTTTTTTGGGTTGTTATGTCACATTTTTACAATTGATTTGGCGTATCAAACTATAACAAATTCTACACACACAACAAAAGTTTACAAAGTTACATATAAGGAACTAGATAATACAAAAAAACAAAACAAATAGCTGCGATAAAGGAAGTGACGTAATGAATTTTAGAAAATTTATTTTGGTAAATTTTTAGTAAATTAAATACTAAAATGTATGACCATTAACATGACTACTGAGGTCCGTAGTTCGATTCCTGATCCAGCTCAATCAACCCTATAGGAATTAATATGAGATCAAATCAATTTAGAATATTATACTTCAAACATTTAAATATTCACCACTGGCGCGTAGATCCCACACGACAAGTAAACTGTGGATATTAAATCGATTCTCGAATGGGCACTCGCATGGATTCGCCGGGGTTCATCCGAATCTCTGCAGCGTCTCCGAATGAAAGTGAAAATTTATCGGGGCGATTTGGAGGGAAATGGTACAGTGGCTGAGAGTGGAGGACTCTGAGACGGAGGGGGTTGAGGGGAGGTATGAGAGGAGGGAAATGGGAGAGGGAGGCTGTGAGGTCGGAGGTGGGGGACATTGATCCCCGTTCGGGGCGCCGGGCAACCCCGGCGACGGCGTCTCGTCTGCCAGCGGCTCGGCGGCGGAGGCGTCCAGACGCTGACGGCACGAGGCATCGCGCCGGAGGGGAGGGGGGAGACCTCCGCAATGAGGGAGGAAGTCCGGGGGCGACATTGTCCCACAGTCCAGAAAATCTGCCAATGATGGACGGCAGAAATGCGAGTTTTATTCCTCAAGAAGTTAGCGGCAACACTGACTGGAACAAAGCTTTAATTCTACGGTGTAATCGTGCCGCGCTAATTTCACAAAGGAGCTTGACTTGATGGAGCAGAAATCGAAAAATGAGGCCACCATTGGAACCATGCAACTTAACCACTAGTTTATGCCTTATTGGTGGTCCTAAGGACGGTTCATGATTCACCGAAACGTCGGCAATGCTCATCAATTAATGTTCAATCATTGGCCAAAGCCCACAATAATATATTAAAATATTGTTATAGAGCCACAAAAAACTAGGTACTTCAATTCATTAATAGGAGTTTAATTATAGAGTCTCGAAATTTTAATTTGAATCCCAAGTTTAACGAAGGTAAACTTTCCCCTCGTATACACGAAGTCTCTAGTCTAATAAAAATAATGATGAAGATACAATAAGCAAATTAGTTTTCTCATTTCCGATAAAAATTTACACTATCTGTTCCCAAAATATCTTTAGCTAACAGCCATTTCAGTGTCTCGCTAATAAATTAGCATCGGTAAACATTTGATGCAGGCATATACTATGCGGATTTCAGATGAGCGTGAAGATGCAGATATTATATGATTTAGACGGAGCATCATACGTGTAGAAATTGCCTCGCCACCTTCATCAGCCCACGGAGGTCGGAGGGTTGTCTGAGAGTTCCAGCAGTATTTTTGTAACATCCAAGGCCTAAAATGTTGCCTTCAGATTTAACATGAATGTAAAATTTAAAGAGACTTGACTTTACAGGATCAGGTTTGTTTGAATAGTTCGTGATTGACACTTTGGTAGTTGTGTAAGTTGACAGAAGAATAATGAAGTCCAAATCTATGGATCCTGTGATTAATGCGGAAGCTCTAAGAAGTGTGAGAAGAGAAGTCTTTCGAAAACCTCGGATAGAAAACGGGACCATTTAATGGCCAGCATCATGAGGCACGATGGTCTAATGAAAATTATCGCCGAAAGACAGGTGGAAGGTATGAACGGCAGAGGTTCGCCTCGGATGAGATAGAACAGGCAGCTGTAAAGCAAAAGAAATGTGTAGGTTTTAAAAGATAAGCAGATATGAGGATTGAGAGATAGAGCAGTGTCAAAAAACTATAGGATTTTTGTGCTGTTGACGATGATGATCTTCGATAACGAAATAAATCCTGAATGAGCATCACCAAGGTGGTCCATTCCTACACCACGGACCTAAAAGTAATCATGCCAAAATATCAATCATAAACTTGATTTCTATACCCCTACAATACGACAACCCGTGTTTCTTTACCTAAACCTTATTCATGAAGCCCAAAATAACACTTATTCTTTTTTTACCGGATCCATGCCAGTAATTGTAAAAAAAATGTTTAAATTGTGAAAAAATTCAAGTCTTGGCTGTTTACAAGACTATTTATGAAGGACGAGTTCCTTTTTTTGTAATATCAATAAACATATACATGTACTGTTCATTCTTATACTGTTCCTAATTTCTTATTTGCGAGCATTTCCTATTTGCAAATTATGGCAGCCATAAAACACGTTATTCCTTGTGGCTACCAATAGTAATGTTCCTACCCATGCAATGAAGGGTCCATTCCGAAAGCAGTCTTCGGAGTAATAATGAAATAACTTATTCAAAAAAATTAATAAACAACCCGGTACATTTTTCTTTTTTCTCCCGTCACTTTTAACGAGTAGTACCATTCACTCACCCATTCACCGCTTGGTTTGGGGAAATTCGCGTACGAAGAATCACTTCAGGAAGCCATCCATCGCCAGAGAGAGAAAGCCAGGATGCACACAAACTGCTTGGCGAGGAATTCGCAATGTTAGCGCAATACGAATTCGGACTGGCGTACCCCTCAGCTCTCTATACGCACGCGGTGTTCGCGCAACGATTTTTTCCCGCGAGAATTGAAGCGAACATGATTATTTCTGAATGGTCACAGCATTCGTGGCGACGAAAATAATCCAGTACCTACGCCTCGTTTACAAAGTCTACTGGATTGCTGCCAACGTATTTCATTGCCAGGGTCCGCCTTGTTTATGAGAATGTTCCGGTGAAGCTGAGATACAACACTAGCCCATTTTACCAGACCGCAGCAATTTAATACGAATCGTCTAGACAATACAACTCATACATTCCTTGTCCAACTGAATTAGTGAATCTTTGAGTTTCACGGATGGTACTGCGAAGGAAAAAATGTTCATCGAGGAAAATATTTCCCTTGAACGGTATCTTCTCCAAGACTTCAAGAGATTCTTTATACCCTGAAATGTAAAATGAAGTAAATTACTGCGATGTGCAATGAGTTCTTTATTTTGTATGAGTTTCAGAAAAATGAAAAATCTTCATCAATGAAACTTTTTCCAAAATAGGATATAAGGATATTTCTCAAACCATTTCAAAATATCTTAATCTCTTACTTTTCATCTGCGCAACTATAATACCTCAGTTACTTTCCATTACATATGGTTATCATTCCAACGAAGGAGAACTCGTATTTTCCGGCAGATTCCCTTTCCATGCCCGAATGGTAAATATGCTTACTGGGATTAATATAATTCTTAAATGATAGATTTAAACATAACCACGCCAATCCATCAACAAAACAGGTAAAAGTAAAATGGAAGACCAAGCGTTTATTCAAAATCAGATTCCACTTGTAGTTCCGTCCTACATGAAACTGATGCCACGGATAAATCTCAGCGGAAAAATGCACCAAATTGTAAAGAAAATTTTTATGGGTTTTGAATTTTAAAATCGTAACTACTGAATTAATAAAATTAACTCAGACTCGAGGAGATTTCTCAAAACAGCTGGCCAAACATAAAAAAGAAAGGTGAAGATATCTTGCAATGGGCTGATGAATAATCTTTCCAGGATAACAATTTTGCAGTGATATGCTATGTTTTTCCTTTACTTGATATGGTATTAAGAGTATCTTTTGATTGCAAAACTATGCTTCACCTTATTTTTTAAGGCTATCACCAATTTATTAAGCAATATTTAATCACAGTTTCCGCACACAAAAGTCATAAATTGACTATTGAATAGCTTTATTCTCAAATAAAAATTGAAAGACTTAGACGATCATAAAAAGTAGCACGTAACGCGGTCGTTTACAGTGGGTACTTCCGCCAAATAAAACAGCTAGATTCTCTTGAGTTCCAAAATAAAATTGAATTCAGCAAACTGTTAAGATGAGTAAAATATCCAATAGCAGTGGCGTAACTATGGTAGGGGGGATCTATCCCCTCACCCCCCCTAAAGTTACGCCACTGCCTGGGGAGGGATGAGGGGATTGGTCCCCCCCCCTTAAAGCCACGGAAAAATAAAAACGTTAATCAAAACTACGTTACGTTACCCTAGTTACGCCACTGTCCAACAGTACAGCGGACACATCAACAAGGAGAACGGTAGGTACCTCCTTATTAAAGACATAAATCCCAACTTAGAGCCAATTTCTTGATTGAAACTTCAAATGCGATTCTTGGAAATCAATTTCCTTGGTCGTAACTGACGTACGCCGACATTGTGGGATGCAAAATGCGACCGTTACGTAACAGATTGATCCACCGCTCTTACGTAATGCATCGCTCATAGGATTAAGCTTCACTCTCGGATCAAAACAACGTTGGAGAGATATTTGGACGAGGATCGTAACTGCTTCCCTCTACACGCTTGGACTTTTTTAGATTGCGTTGACCATCCCGGCTGAAGCCAACAATATGAAGTCATTTTTCCACTTTTTCGTTCTTTTACGGCATTAGACAAATGACGGAAACAAGAAATACCGACTCCTTACGTAAAACGCAGAATTCAGAATATTTACCTACGAACCTATATTAGATGGGAAATCTTCGGAATTAATGAAGATGTACAATCTCTTTGCAAAATTTCGGATTTTTTTTATTTGGTACGACGGGTTTCCATACTTAGGCGTCATTCTGGAGTATCTACCTCGAATATTTTTCTTTTGTTATCGAATTGCTTGTAAAAACTCAAGCGAAGCGCTTAAATTTTTTAATTCTGAACTCTTAAACTACTTCAGCAGACAATATAATATTACATTACATTTCAGCAGATATTAGAGGGAGATGACATTAACCGAGTAGACGAAAAAGAGGAACAGCCTGCATGGGTCTTAACCATTAAGAGCCAACCTGCTGATCTACCGGCCAGAGAATTATGTGCGAAGAATGCCCAGGGCCGATCAATCGACCGGGTATGTTTCAGTTACTATTGAAACTAAATATTATTCTTAAGTTTTACAGAATTAATGAACACATTAGTGAATATAATTATTTATAAATAAGTATAAAAAAGTTAAAATAAAAAATAGTTGCAACGAGTTCATACTGAAAATATTACAAAATTCCCATCGTAAAATGAGGAACTTGCATGGGTCGTAGATTGCTCTAAAAACTATTTTGAATAAGTCAAATGGATACATTAGCTCGCAAAAATACCTTCAGTTTCTCCATTCAACATCAAAAGAAATAAAAAAATTGCATTTAAAATCGAGAAAAATTTCTCTGAGCCGACCACTGCGCGAAGACACCCGAGCGTTGCCGAGGCCAGGCGTGACGTCATAGGTGCCTAAACAACCGTAGGGAGTAGGGAAATACGCTGAGCGCATGGTGTAAAATTTGTTTTGAGGGAGTATTTAGCCGCTCATCGTCACTTTATTTTGTTCTGTTATTCTTGGGAAAGTTTTTCTATTGCTATTGTGCCTAGATTATTACTTGGGATATTAATAATGCCGCATCGGGATGATGAAGTACAAGCGTTTCACTTCGTGTGTTTTGGTTATCAGAAAAATGGATGATAACGTTGCCACTCGTTCGAATAGTACACCTGAAATTCATCTACGTCTACATAATACCCCGCAAGCCGCCTAAAAGGCGTGTGGCATGGGGTGTTAGGACACCAGCCTTTTTTTAGGACACCAAAAATTGATGCCACGACCCTCATGGAATTTGTTAAGACAAATTATTGCTATACGTCGGCGGCAAATCGAGTTGTAAAAGAAACTTGTAATACTGGATGATAACGATCGTAAGCTGTGCTGTTGACATTAGAGTAAGCTGTGCTGTTGAATTTGGCAACGCCGGATTAACGGAGATGGTAGTCCTATCCGTCCTACGGTACGAATTCACAGCAAAACAGTCTGCACACAATCCACATGTGAGATCGCGAATCGGTTCCGCTGACAACACACACACAAGCTACAACCTATTTCAATAATATAGGTAAATCCATAAACAATATACTAGCATATACCATAATAATATAGTGGGAAATAGGCAAATACTCTTATCAAAAACTGGATGTCACTATCACATTCTTATATTCATCACGTACAACTTACAATAACAGAACTCGTTATGATGAATACAACTATTTATTCACTGATTTAAACCCTTAAATTATCCCACACAAGTGACACAGGTGACATTTCTCACTACTATTCGTTGAAATAATGGAATAACAAACTTCACACACAGTTTTTATTTCAATAGCGTGATCGTGAAATGTCATATCTACGGTGAACAACGGAGATTAGCACGCCACTGACAATTTTTACACTACTGTTAGACATTTATCGATAGCGTAGTAGCACTTTTTACAATTCAATCACGATGGAACACTGATAACTCATGGCCGATATTTTTCAACCTTGTCAAACTTTGTGCATTACAACCACTGGCACTGTGATTATTAGCAGTAGCTTAACGGGAGATGTCACGTTGAAAATAACACTATTTTGGCACAAAAATGTTCCTAGATATCTCCAATCAGCGAGCAAAAGTTGCATTGACTGGAATTCACCCCAAAATACAAGCACAGATAGTCCTAAACGACGAATTCTCCGGTACCTACGAATAAACGGATGAAGTTATTGTATATAAAAGCTAAGCGGACATTAGTAAACATCAAAATCGTTCTAATTACATACTTAAATGAATGATATGCCGTCGATAACATCAACTTACAATTAACGTATCCCCTTTCCAATGGCCGTGGCTCAGACTCCTACAACGATGTTATTTAGGTATTATCAAATTTTTGGTTTAACTGCTCCAGTTTTATATTTTATGCCCTTACTCAGATATTAATATTATAAATAATGCAAAATACGAGGGCTTCCAAGCCTCTATCGTCGGATATTTATCTTTAAATATAAAATAATCAACACGTCTAACAAACGAAGCTCTCACAACTGCTGGCAACTATTACAAACAATCACAACAATAGCTTCGCGTGATGTTTAGGCACCTTTGACGTCATCGAGGCTTCGTCGGCAGTGGCTCGGGGGGTGAGGGAGTTTTTCCCGCGCTTTAAAATTCGTAATATTTATCATTAAATATCTCGCGAAGGAAAACTCAGATTTACATGCGGTTTTCTTTGTTGTATTCAGAAAATAATTTTCTGTCCGCCTATGAAATAAAAAAAATTCATGCAAGTTCCCCATTGGAAATCGGTCAAAAAAATACCTGGCTTTTTTCGCAAGCAGCAGTTTAAAGAGGGCGACACTAAAATGGTTCGATTACATCGGCTTTCATTCCAACGTCTTCCTCAGAAATCTGTCGAAAGATATCGTGGTTCCCTAAAAAATGTTACTTTGATTCTGCGATGGGGAAAACGAGGGAGGTTGTCTCCCTCAGACACAACCCGGAAATTTCTCTCTTCTCGGAAATAAGCCCCAAATCACCATCATCCGCGGAGTGAATCAAGCCGGAATCACCAACAGATGGAAACGAAGGGCTACCCGGATTTTTCGGTAGTTTCCCTATCCCCTTTTCCACGAAATATCCCGCAAATTGACTACGCCAAGGGCTGCCTCCAACGAACGTTGTTCCATGAGTAGAAGCAGCCAATAGATCTGCCGTTGATTTTTAACTACAAGACTAAGAAAGTAAATACAAACTAGAATGATTTTTGGCTTCTGCAGGTAGGACCAATATTAAAACGGCAATATCCAAAATAATGGGTACGACTGGATGACTACTAGCTTTTGTTTTTTATTTATTTATTCCTGTACTACAAAAAACGGCACCATTAGCCTTTTACTTCGGGGTTTTCAACTTAACAATCAAACGTACACGAACATCCATGTCCTGGAATGGAGAAACCTACCCAGGCGGAACTCGAGCCGCGACTTCTTGTGAGACAGACAAGGACTTTACCCCGCCGCCAACGAGGGCCAATGATTGCTCTTCATATCGATTCGAAATTTTATTTTCAAAGCACAAAACTCCCACGAACATGGATCAGGATTTTAATAAAATCTATCTAAATTTCTTATTTCCCATTGTTGTGTAGCTGATGATTTCAGGCTTCAATGTGTGAAACCTTTCCATCATGGAATATGGAAGAATAAGCTTCGTTAGGTTCACATTTATATATTTGAAAAAGCACGACCCGGGTTTCATAACTGAATGTAGTAGTTGTTATCATGGCCTCAGCGTTCAGTTTCTGCGCAGCCACCTTGAGCACTCTTGTAAATGAATATTTTTATTCCAAGTACACACAACGGATACAAGATTCCTTTTGCATAAAAGCGGCGGAGGTTGTTTATTGTCAATGCTCTCAGGTTGCCCTCGAAAAGGACGCGTTTTTAATCGTGCGGGCGGCACGAAAGGCAGTAGTAACCTTGGCAATCAACTCCGTCCACACAGTCATGTCTCAATCCTGGCACAAGTTTCGCAAGGCCGAGAACTAAGGGCGCTGCACATGATCATGACCATGCTATCAAGAAACGGAAGACGGAAGACTTAAGGTCGCTTTGCATAGAACCTCAAAGCATAACTTTGAGGAGGTCCTAGCTCATAATGCCTATTTGGGACATCAATAATGTACTCAAGTAAGTATATAAGCCTGTAATATTATAAAATTATTCCACCGATGAAAATCCAGGCTAAAGAAAGCATGACTCCCTTTTAGCCATATTATCTAAAAGTAATATTTTCTATGTTAGCCACGAATTAATCGTTAAAAATTACGCGATAATCATCCTCAAATTGCAGGGTACAGTGTGTCCTCGTTTAACGTCGTCCCGTTTAACGTTGTTTCACGATAACGTTGTCCAAAAATTGAAACCCTTGATCATTTAACGTCGTTATTGCTTCGCGATAACGTTGTTCAAATTATGCGCGGCGAAAAAAAAAATGAATGGCGAATAGGACGCAAGCGCATCTGATGTATAGTAAATAGTACTATATTAATGTGACTGGTAATTTTCGTTCGACAGAAAAGGGTGGCGTGGGTAGCGTATGTTAAATATGCATCTGAGCGAATAATTATCGCCTCATTTACCCATTATCCGTATATTTTTCTGATGCCAACCGAAAAAAATGTCCACGAAGAAGAGTGGCTATCCTGGTGGTTCTTCAGACGTGAAGAAAAAACGGCGATATTAGAACAAAAACTTGGAATTATTAAAAGAATTGAAGAAGGTGCAACTGCTGGAGAGATCGGTCGAGTTTTAGGTTTACAGGTCAAGTTTTTACAATTAAAATTTCTTCTGTTACTGAAAATATCGATGTTTCGCCATTACAATACTTTCCTTTTAGTTTTTATATTTCATTTAATAATGCCTTCTTCCCAACCTTTTCGTTATGAAAATTCGTTTCATTTCGAATGAATCGTTATCATGCTGAAGTGAATAATCGGTAATGAATGTTTCTCGCGATTTCCGCCGGGTTAAAGAATTCATATCATCACGAAAATTGACTCGCCCTTCATCCTCGTGCTTCCGAGTGTCAGATTCAGATTTTTTTTATTTCGGCCTGATTCAGGAGTCTCCCGATTGGTCACGAAGTCTGCTTAAAGTTAGGCTCCGATGATTGGCCTCCTTGGATTCTCGCCCGGGAAATTCTGGATTCTTCACGAAGAAATGGATTGTTAGGAACATGGATAGGAACCAATTTAAATTTTTTACATTGTTTCTTATGGGAAACACTGCATCGTTTAACGTTGTTTCGCTTAACGTCGACTTTTTCAGGAACGAATCAACAACGTTAAACGAGGACTCACTGTATATATAGTCGGTCTTTTTTTTAAACGATTTCCTGTGTCTCCAATATAAAAATTTAACATATGAGAAAATATTAAGGTGAAAATTTTAAAGTTGAGATACAGACATCTGTTGATAAGGATCTATGCAGTAAATTTTAATGGAACTTGAAAAAAGAACGCTATGGCGGTGGCGTTCTGTACGATAAATAGTGAAATTAATTCCCTCATGCAAATTTGTAGAAGAATTAATTATTGGTGAACATATATTTCAGCGAAGGAGGCTGAAGAAAGTAATTGTTTTGCAAAATTAACGTTACATTAACTCCTAGCTATTTCCCAAAATTCATTGCGTATTCTATAGGATACTTAATTAATTTTCGGAGTAACTAAGTGGGTGGTTGTTTCCTCTATAATCATAATATTTCGATGTAGCCATCATAACTATAACCTTTCCCAACTTCAAGTTCTACTAAAGTAAATGTTCAAGTAGAAATAACTGAGTTCCCATTGTCGAATACATAAATACAATACACGCAATATAAAATCATATCGGTAGCTAAGTTCTAACAACACGTATCTCATAATCGGCCGGTTTAAGACAGGTATCTTAAACAAAGCGTAATAACATTTAAAAAATAAAATACAAGCAAAAAACAACTCTTTGTTTCCAATGAATGCTTCTTTTTCAATTTTATGAACTTTTGGTCTTTAATTTCAGTGTGCAAGCAACAAATAATAATCGTTTTTTAGCTCTCCTGAAAATCTGCTATTTTTGAGATATGTGTTGTTAGAACTTAGCCATCGATATTGAGTTCCATCATGTAGACTAAAAATAATGAATCATCATAGGGTTAACAGAGGCGGATTATATTTATCGTATAGCGTAGCACTCCCAACAAAAACTTTACGCGGGAGAACGCCCTTCTCTCCCGTATTCCGTACTCCCGGAACCCAGGTCATGAGCCCCCACCCCCCTCCCGAAATTTGATGCTGAATGCGCCTCTGCATACAACCATATAACAAATGATTTAGCATCCTAACTATTATTTCACATTCAAGGCAAGTGATCTACTCTATCGTGAAAACATACTTAAAATATTAAAAATATAACGGCAGAAACGGCTATATTTTTATACCTCTCTTTCCGGTAGAATGACATCCATTTGCAAAAAAAAGTAACTCGTTGAATACGAATGCCCAAAACGCTAATCCCATCTCTTATTAAATTCATACGCTTTGAAGCGTATGCAACGGTTTTTAAAAAAAGCCTCTTTTTCCTTCTGGTGAGGAAATAACGGTACCTATCTGTAACGGTAGAACGATATCGTCAAAAAAAATATCGGAGAAACTTCCTGATGATCGATTATCAAAATATCCCCATTTCTCTCACGACAGGTAAGAATCGAAATCAATAAAGTTTTCCATAAACTCTCGCGAACGCGTCACATTTAACCTTGCTTCAAAACTTTGATGCACTTCCCAAACTCAAAAGGCAGCAAAACGACAACATGGAGTTTTGATCAGCGGAGAAGACGAGGGAGCTGGGAAGTTTAAGACGACGACGATGACGGCGGGACACGTGGACGAAATACCAAAGGCACCCGAAGTCTACCTCCAAGGCAGCCAATATGGATTTCGAAGGAAATACAGCGCCGGTAAATTTTAAGGGAAGGCGCGTGTCAAGGTCGAGTCCGACAACCTTTGCCGGTGAGATGCGACGCTATGGCTTACCAGGCTCGACTATAAAGGCCGTTTCACACGGGGCACGGAATTGCGCAGATTAGAGCTGCATTAATTTCTAAAAATGGCGTGGTATTGCGCGAATGCATAAAAGAAATTATAACAGGGGCTATTTTGCTATCTCGCAAGTGTTCTAGCAATACACCGCTTTACACGACGCAATTTTGATTGCGCCTTCGCTCGTACTTCAGAATGCGCAATAACGTGCCCCGTGTAAAACGCCCTAAGATATAATAAAGCGATTTCTTACGGTGAGGGTGGGGGGAGTCAACTCAGGCAGGAGCGAGGGCAACAGTGAGCCACGTATGTTACTACAATGCAGGATTCTCCAGTGGCCTCTACAGGTGTTGTCCCTCACTACGTACGGAAATGAGTTCACAACAAACGCCACTCGAATCTCTGACGGGCAGAGAGATACGAATTTCACGGAAAAATAACCTAAAATTATGGTTGCCAACCCAAATTTATAATAATTAATAAAGAATTTATAAAATTCATAACTTTTCAATGGTATTCCTCGCGAGTGCAAAAACTCTACCGCAAATACTTAGAATAAATGGACCGCTTTGAACTCCGCGGACATTTTTGAAAACCGATTACTGTGCGCCTAATTTGTGAACAGGAATCAAGTTTCTTTGGGGCAGGCTGGGGCCTCCTACGTGCCGTCCCCTAGAGTGCGCTCTTTACTTGTAAATTTTTTCATTTTTATAAATTTTATCCTCTCATTTATGAGCGTAGTGGGTAGAGCGCTTGGCTGCTGATCGAAGAGTACAGAGTTCAATACCCGGATTAAGCCCTCGGACACCACCGACAGAAATCGTCGAGGAGCGAAGGTATTTGTTGGGTCCGTAATAAATCAGTAAAAATATGCAAAACACGTCATCGGTAACATTAAAAATGTTTGCATAAAAATGGAGGCAAGATGCAAATTGTGGCTTAGAAGACATAGTAAAGGCAGGAAAAAATTAACAATATATATCCGGTAAAACAGAGATCAAAATATAATTGGAAAAGTTGGTAGTCCACTATGGCACCATGAACACATTCACTTATTTTTTCTACACAACGATGTAATTTACCTCAAAATGAAATATTACTTTTATTTTAGCAAATACATTCTTATAACGAGGTACTGCAAGTATTTCTGCCAAAGTGAAACTTTGAAGCATTGTCCCCCTGGAATTGGCACAAGCCTTTTGGGACGAGAAGGCCGAACTTATAATACAGGGATGATGATGTTGTCTCAAAGATGTCCTTGAGAATTGAAAGAAATTATGGTTTGCTCGGAGACGAGGCCGTTGGATTGACATTAAGTCTTCATTACCTTGTAACGTCACCCGAAATCACACGGGGTCGCATGCTCATGGGTGGCGACCTTCCGACGCAGAACTGATGCAGAATGCTCCTATGCAGAACTTCAAGTTTTAGGCCGAACGTATTTAACGGGACAGGAGATGGGCAATTCAGAGCTTTTTCAAAACTAGAGACTGTATGATAGACAAATCAACGCCTAAATAACAAGATGGGCGAAAAAATAGAATTGGGTTTTAAAAGGATTCAGTATGCTTAAAAGGACACATCACACACGCTCTATCGGTCATATTTTATCTTGTTTTGCGACGTCTTACTTTAAGAAAAAAACTTCACCCTCTTGAAATTTTTAGGGTACATGGAGTACACCTTTCTTTAAATTCACCTGCTTCCAAAATCTGAAATTATACCAAGGTAAAAATTTCAATTGTAAGATACAGGAAGATTAAAAAAATATTCACTCTATCTACCATGAAAATTTAAAAATAGTTTAACAGTGTGTTAAAAGTTACTGTCAATTTTACACAAATATTTAAAATTTACTTCACGGCCGGTTTCAATACATTTTGTATTATCCATTGAAACCAGCAGTGAAGTCACATTAAAGTATTTGTAGAAAATTGGCAGAAACTTATAATTTACTTTCACTAAAAATTTAAACCTGATTAATCCTAAAACAACTCTCTATGATAAGTTTAATCCCAGCGGTGTCATGGTGCCGGAACGCACCGAAACGCCGTTCACCGATATAATAGTCAAGAAACACTTTTATCAATTTTGTTGCCTCAAAATTTTACTATATATACACTCGTAACCAGAAAAAATTGCAATAAAATGTAAATAAGAACTTGCAATAAAATAACAGAAGGGGTAATATTTCACTTCTAAAAAAAGTTGAGGATACTGCTAATTTGCTATGACGTCCCTGTTTAATCATGAATTAACTTCACGAACAAATGCCGGCCCAATTACTTCAAGCATGACGAGCATGTATTTGTAACTTCGAACAGAAATATGGAATCATGTAAGTATTTTAACTCAAAACACGACGAACACGTGTATATTCTTCCGAAAGGAAATACAGTTACAGCCAATGCAGACCACGGTGCTGCCAGAATGCTAGACCAAATTTCAGTCCGTTCCCGAGAAAATGAATTTTTAATCATTTCCTCCGTGCACTCATCCTTATCTCCAGTGAGGACAAAAAAGGCTAGCATCCACAAGAGATCACACGTTCGACTTTATTACACGGCTGAGCCGATCGTAAAGTCGGATACTTACAGAAAGGAGCGTCTCCTGATCGATTCGAAGGGGAGGAGCAAGCTCGGAAAACCCTTAGCCCAACGCCATTTCCCGCATTCGCCCGGAAAAGACGGAAATTTCATATAAAAACCCCTCCTCAGTCTCTCCAACCTAAATGAGTGCCATCCTAAACGTGTGACGGACGGACACTGTTATTTTATCGCGGGGGAGGGATGATCGATATTGTCTCGAAGTGGAGTCGTGAAACTGATGGCGAAATATTTCTCCCGATGATTGCAGAATGGACGGCAATGGAGAACAGAAGTAGCAGACTTCTACACTTCGAACGGCCTCTCAAGAAAGGATCGCTTGGACAATCAAATGGAGAGGACGCCGGGCCATTTAGTTATAATCACCAACATTACAAAAGAGGATCCTTTAAGTCGGCCGCAAAATGTTTTGTCACCCACCGCGCATTTAAATGGGTTTAAAAAAGTCGCCACTCGCGTCGCTGACGGATAAATTGATCCGAGTTTCACGGGTAAATACGGCATAATTATGGGTTTTAACCAAAATGTATACACATGATGATGTGATCTATCAAATTCATTACTTTTCAATGCTATTCCTCACAATTACAAACATTATACTGCATAATATTGGAACAGAGTGGATCGCATTGCACTCATTACCGCGCCGCGGACATTTTATTTTATTTATTTTAATAAAGAGATACACATACAGCAATACTGCCAATTTAAAGTGCACTTATAACAACAAATATTAAATAATTAAAGAATAATTATTTGTTACAAATTTAAATACAATAAAAAAGAAAAACAAACATTTATCCGGCTATATAGTCATTTATGCGATAAATATTTTAATGCCCGATGAGTAAAATTTTTAAGTGTCAGACCAAACGGATCAATATCACTGGGTAGAGTATTTATTAAAAGGGAGAGCCTATGGAAAAGTGAGCGCTTAATTACAGATAGCCTGGGTGTAGGAATGTGGAGTAAAGAAGTAGATCGGGTGTGGCGGAAAGGTACTCTAATGTTGAGGAAGGAAACAATGTCAGGACTGTCGAAGTGGGAATAAATGAATTTGATGTCTGATTGAAGTAGGAGAAGGGATATACTAGGGACGGATAAAGAGGATAAAACTGCAGTGGTAGGTGACTCGCGGAGGTTTGGGTTTCTAAATTTTACAATTTTTGCAAAAAAAGTGGTAACACTTTTAAGGGTGGCAAGATTAGTGGGGGCAGACATTGACCAAATTGGGGAGCAATAGTTGATCACCGGAAGAACTATGGTTGAGAAGTAGGATTGGAGTGCCTTAGTACTGGAGATTTTTGGAGACAGATTAAAATGCGACCGAAGTGGCAACAGAAGTCAGCCATCTATGAGATGGAATTGGACCTCCTCTATGCAGTACCCTTAGTGATAATGGTGGCGATTTTCGGCTTCCGTGCACATGAGAAAATGTATAGATTCGTTATTATTGGTATTTAGTACGTACTATTAACCATTTCATAACCACACGATAAAAGCCAGGAATTCCAAAATGGCAGAAGAAAACTTCGCAAGAATATAGTATGGACAATTTTCATGATTATTTATGGAGATTTTAAATCAATTGGATTGAAAACCTTAGTAACTTCACATACTATGTGATTTTTATACAACGCGATCTGTCGCGGTGCGAAATTCTCGAGCGCCAGGTTGTCGCATCGCCAAGGAAATGGTCCAATAAAATTATAAACGTGAAATTGCAACGTTTTCCCATTCAACACGAAGCAATTTCACGAAATTATGCCTCGAACTACTGATGATGTGGCTTCACTTATTCCATGAATGCATGGATATTGGATGTAGTGACGTATCTATTTATTGCGAAACTTCCAAGTGATGGCTTTGGTAGCTTCGAGGGTGACCAGAAAACGTGACAGGACTCGAAACTTTTCTGAATAACCTACTGCTACTTTTGGCATTCACAGCTTCAATTTTATTTCCTTATTTTTATTTAAAAGACTAAAATAAAATATACGCCTTTATTTTGCTTACCTATTCCACAGGCATATTTTTTCCTCCGATCATGACAGCTAGTTACGACGACTATTTGCATAGTTACAAATTTTCATAAATACTTAAAGAGACAGTAATAGTTTATTTTTAAGTCCAATATTGTCAAAATTTTCCCAATGCACAATCAGCCCATTCACTTCACAATTCCTCATATCATTTTACTTAATATGTTGACGTCTAACTTACTCTAACTTGTAAATAAGTGTTTTATCTTTAAAAACTTCATACGCTGTTTTTTATTTCCATTTTATTGATATATAGCGTCCAAAGATCTAATAAATAAAAATAATGCCATACTTTAAAGGAGAAATCATTGTTTAATCAAATCAGACTATGATATCATGATTCATAATTGCGCATCTGAAAGGGGATTATAAGATCACGAAAGTCCTGAAAACAATCTGATATAATTATGGAAAACATTCGGTTACCATAAACGAATATAACATAAAGGTATATGCCGAATGAACATAGATACCTTCAATGATCAAAGACTATGAGGGTTCTAGGTGAACCCTCTTAATGATACAACGCACCGGGGCCGGGAACCAAGCCCGTGGCTTATACGCCCGATCACCCGGAGAGGGGCTGGAGAGGTTGGAAAAAGGATAGAGGGGCCGCCGCGATGGGAGCCCGCCGACGCCCCTGGGAAAGGATAGGAGCGGAAGGGACGGGACGAGGGAAAAACACCCCAATGCTATAGAAGCGAAGGAGGCCCTACTAATTAGCGAAACCAAGCGTGAGCTATTAATGTTCTACCAATCGTAGTGGATTTTCCTATGAGGAAGACAAATCCATCGATCGAATCGGTAGATACCTTCAGTGATCAATACAATTCGTCAGCAAAGTTTGTTTTTCACTAGAATTTTTTTTATATTTGGTTGACTAAGCCAGGAAAAGCTGTTCATCATAGCGGCCAAATTACTGAGACACGGGTCAGTTGACCCTCAAGCATGGCTTCACGTCTTTAAATCCAAGCCATGACATTTTCGTAAGCGCATTATAAATTAAGGCCAAATATCACGCATATAAGCCAGTAATTGCAGCTCCTAGAAATGCAAGTCTTACGCAACTACGTGGGGCTTAATATCGTGGAAGATGAAATGAGCATTGAAACAATGAATAGTAAAAAATTTGGTTTGCGATGCCAGGATTTGTACGATGAATCACCTGTTTCGCAATGAGGAACCCATAGTGTGCGCATCCTACAAGCACTGTAAGTCGTCCGAACGTTTATGTAACGAGACTGTATGACGCACAAATTTTTTTAGATGGGAGAGGAGACGTCAGTCATACGCCCCAAAACAATCGATAATGTCATAGGTTTAACTCTCACGCGATTACAGAGCAATGGACCTATTAGCCCCCTCAAGGATACAGTTACATTATTCCCAGCTACAATCCCCCATCTGAAACGATTTTCAAGATATTTTAAACTAGTCAGTTACCTGAAAATAAGCAAAATATTTAATGAGATTTCAGCCTGCAGTGGAAGTCAAAAGGGGGAGGTTTTTTTACTTCGGCAAAAACGATGTAGACAACTGATTATTTCACCTTGGGTGAAATATACTATGCGTAAAGAAAGTATGATCAATTTTTACGAAAAAATAGCAAAGAGTGAAAATTATGTCATATAGATGTTAGAGAAATAAAATAATATATGACGATCAAATATTAAATCATTAGCTGTACACGCCGTCTTCCTCTCCATTACCCTCCCCAAGTGTGTAGCTTTGGACTGTGAAGAATTTGAACGCTATGATCATTTCGCATTACTTACTCCTCTTGTTACGAGCTTCAAAAATTAAACGGTCTTTTATCGCTACACATTTTTGAAATTAAACTAACGTCATGAACTTGAAATTTCCATGATACATGAAAAAGACCCCAGTCAACACGTTTCTGTACCTCAAATTTGAAAATAATACCTTAGTATTTTCTCAGATATAAAATGTATGCACCTGAGACACCAGAAAACGTATACAAATAACTGATCTACATATCTTGAAAATATCAAATCAATAACTTAATGCAAAAAACGAGTGATTAGTCGCGAATATAAGACAAAATAAAAACGGTCGTTAAGAAGTAGTGCTCTATCCTAAGGTTTTATTGAGCTAAAATGGAATGATTCCTTAACCCATTAGTGCATAGCGTCCGATATATCGGACGTGTGCCATGTCTCACAAAAATACTTCTCTAGTCGATAAATTCAATGAGTCAACTAAAATATTAGCGGGGGGGGGGGGGGGTGAAGACAGACATCCATTTGAACTTAATACAGTATTAAAATGTAATTAAAATGTAGCGCAAGTCAACTGGGGCCCATAAAAAAAATAAAATACACACGTCCGATATATCGGACGCTATGCACTAATGGGTGATGGTATTCAGTAAAATACAAACGGTACATTATTTAAATAAAATGTATTTGAACGCTTCCGATCAATGTCACGGAGGCAAAGAGAAGTGGGGTATCGTTTTCCAATGGGAGTCCGATCTCAGACCCTACGCGCTCTCTATGCATAAACGTCGCCAGGTCCTCCTGTCTCACCCACTGAGAGTATATGGCCAGATAGAATATGGCCACATCCCGAAGGCAGTAAAACCCGAACTAGCACGTCACCTTACGACGACTCGGGATGTCTCCTACGGGGGAAGAGGATTCTCTGGAATTCCGAAGGGCCGCCGCTACCTCTTGCCCGTTCACTTTTCATTTTACGAGACGGGGCCATCCGATTTTTTCCTCATTCCCATTTTCCCCTTCATAGAATTCTCCAGGGAGTCCGAGATAAAAGAAGAGGCAGTGTAGTTTCCGAAAGGGGTTGAGCATTATTAGCCTACCCTTTCGCAGGAACAATATTTACAGCGGAGATTCTAACCCCCAAAGCCTTGTGGGGAGGAATCCAGCATTCGATCTTGTTAACACTCACACGAAATGAAAAAATGTCAGGAAACTGATAGCATAATTTGTTGTTGCTTTCATGCTGGTAAATATAAAATTCCAAAACATTTTTAATTGTCGTTTAGCCGGTTACAGAGCATTCATTTCATAATTTATACGAGCCTTCAATCTTCATTCGCGTTTCGTTTTGCAGTGTTCATTCATGAACAGAAAAAATAATATTGTACTTACAGATTTTTTAATGCGGTGAAACCGGTTGTATGAAAAATAAAAATACTAAAGAATAGCACAAATGTCAGGATGAATATTAGAACATTTCACTGAGTGACGTCAATAATAGTTGAAAACGGTCACTTAGTTGTGTTTACTTCTGCTTCGAAAATAAATTAGTGGTATCATCGTCACTTCAGGCGACGTTTATCGATAAATTGCTTAACACAACTACTCCTAAATTATCTTGTGAACGTAGAAAACTGAACTGAGTAAATCTCTTCTGCTTTAAATCTACGGGTAATCGTCTCCTAATTAATTCCAAAGGGGTATCGAACCGAGAAATTCAAATTTGTTTCTACTTTAAATGGAATAACACCCTCCACAATTTTTCATACAGAATTCTTAAAGAATAAAGTGCCGTACGTACAGAATAAAAATGATACAAAATGACCAAAATTAGTATATATACAAATTTATTGTTTAAAATAAAACATTTTGAGCAATTGCCTATATAAACCCAGGTTTAGGTTACATTTTCGGATTTTTCAAGGAATTAACTGCAAAATAGTCGTCAAACAAATGTTTAAATTGAATCCTTTACGAAAAATATGACACCTATAATGTGACGTTCGCAAAAAGCCGATACTTTGAAAATATCCATTATTCCATTGGTTTTTTTTTTTAAATGCTTCAAACGATATTTTTATTTGAGGAGGCAAACATGTAAAATTATTTTCATCAAAATCTGAAAGGCCAAGGGTGACCGCCAGTTCAAGTTTTCGTTGAACGACGCAATAACTTAAAGCTTCGTGGGCGCACCGAAAATTGCACTATTCCGATAACCGCGGTAAAATCTTAAATAAATGGAAAAAAAGCGCGTCGGCAATTCAGGTTTTCGTGGAAAATAGACTCCTCTGAATATTCTGTTTATTCGGTGCTCGGCTGAGTGGTGAGTGGAACGTATGGGTCTCCGAGTGTCGTGGGCATCGGTTCTACGATATAAGAGGCGTGGGAGAAGGCTGGAGGGCAGGGAATAAAGAGGGAAACAATCGTGAATAGTGATGGCAAATGCGGCTCTTTTCTGAGAGCTACCTCGTCCCACACAACACACTCCAACGCGCGACTTCGCGGAGTTGTTACGGGCTCGGAATAAGGGGAAAAAGGAGGAGAGGGGAGACGAAAAGGTGTGTGGCATAGAGACGGAATATAGTCGGTCGACATCAATTTATCAAGCAATCGACTTTTCGATTAATCGATTTTCAATCGAAATGAAAAGCTCGATTTAACAACAAAAATCGAAATTTGAACCAGATGATCGATTAAACAGAAAAAATCGACTGTTCTTATAAAATAATTGGTACGAATTATGCTCATTATTCATTCGAAAAACATTAAAATACGCATTTAATTACTACAAAAAAACTACTCGGAATACATTCTTGAATTATTGGTAGCAAAAATTTATACACGCACATTAAAGTTTTGGGATCACAGCTTGGAGCCATTCGCCTTCCCTAAAATTTTAAAGAAGATCAACTGATTGATATTGTTTCTTGATGATCGAGGGCGTGCATTTTCAATTTTGGCGACCTTATCTTCCACATTGGATGCCTGACGTCATCAAAGGACAGTAGTCACGCTTCTCAGATCAAACGAAATGCTATAGATCGTTGAAAAATCGAGTTTGGGTCGAAACTCGAAGGTCATTGCACGATCTCGATTTGCTCGATATTTAAATATCAAAACTCGATTATCGATGTAATTCGAAATCGATTTCTCCATCACTATATGGGGAGCAGAATGGAGGGATAATGGATGAATGTATAGAGGAGACAAAGGTATGGGAATATAAGGTAGAAGAAAGAGCTCTGAGCTATTTACATGAAGTATTTAACTAGTTTCTCAGTTGAATGATGATTCATTGAAATCTCTTACACATTATTACTAAGGCACAGAATTTGAGATACTCTTTTTCCGGATACTCCATTTTTCCTCTCGGTGATAATTCGACAAGCCTTGAAAGAATGCGTTCTAAAGGAAGTGAACTCCCTAAGAAACAAACGTACGCTACGAAACAATCATCAACACGTTAAGAGTGAATTCACTGAGTTTTACTTCCTGAGCCAATCTCACAGAACGGACGAACTAGTGATCTCGAGAATGGCTCGAGGCTATTAAAGTGAGGGTATCGATGAAACAAAAACATTACTGCGTTAAAAAAAGTCAACTACTATGTAAAAGGATTTTGAATTTCGTACGTAGCACGCTAAATAGGGGTTTTAATTTAATGACTATTGAAAGGCTCATTTATTTGAAGCACCATGCCTAAAACTTCTTACAATTTATTAGATAAATGGCAAATTTCACTCCAATTTCCTAATTTATGAAAATAAGCTCGAGTCACAAATTTTGAATCCTTGCGATCCCCTCGTATGCGCTCCTCAGGTAAAATATACTTCAATAGACCAACTGCCTTTACAATAAAGTTTGCACTGGAGAATGTCTCTTTCCGTATTCGATCGAAACCCTGAATCAAGAAAAACGGAATGTGGGTTCAACTGGGTAAGAGTGAAATCATAGATACAGCAAAGTGACGGCAAAAATGGAATTTACAAAGAAGCAGAATAATTTCAAAGCATCCCCAATCTGACTGCACATCCAAATGGCCTTAAGTATAATGACCCCAGGTGAAGGAGACGGTGTGAGGTTAAATCATTTCTCGGAAGGGATTTCTGGAACCCCGAAGCGGGAACCGTAAACGTCTCCATCTCCTGGAGGCAAACGAGATTTCCGCGAAACCCTGGTGGTGGGTCGCGGAGATTCAATTTGAGATCTGAGAAAGCAAGAGGGCAGAGCCACAACGGTCCACCTTAATCTCTCCCAAAGGGGTGTACTTCATTTTCCCCAGAGGACACATCTCAGTGCTTCTCTCATTCCTAATTCCGGCCCGCGGGCGCCGCCGTGCACTCGGTGTCATGGGAGAAGCTACAAGTCCACGTCTGGAACCTAGCATAAAAGATCGAAGTTCAGGTAGAGATTAAGAAGAGTAAATACTCGAAATTGAAACATTTTACAACGTATTTAACTAATATCAATGTTCACTAAGTCGTTCTTAACCGTGTAGTATTCGATATGCGAGGTTTCTTGCTTATTATGGTATGGTGTTTGGAGGAGGCGACCGACAGCTTAAGTCATTTGCGCCACGAGGGAAGGGTAGGTAAGAAAGGGTGGAGAGAAACCCGGCGCGGCGTCGGCATTAGCCTACCCCCAACGAAATGCGCCAAGGGGATCACGGGTTAAAGTCCCATCCGACGGACGAAGTGCTGCACTTGAAATATCCTAAAAGCAACATTCAAGCTGGGATCGGGCAGTCTCTGAAAATTCTCTGCCACCGCCGGGATTTGAACCCGAGCCCACAGGGTCGGTAGGCAACACTCAAACTACCACACTAACCCGATCCCCTCTTTCTTAGTTAACCTATAGTTATACCACTACTTTTTTACATAAAGCGGCCCGGATTTCAATGAGTAATTATCATCACCAGCCGAAAATTATTATGCATTTATATTATTACTTTAACCTAGTTACCTAGCGGAGGAAAAGGTGAATTTTGAAATGACTCCAGATATTCATCTCTTCCTCCGTTTGGTAACTAGGTTACAACAATTAGATAAATAGATAATAATTTACGGCTGATGATGATAATGACTCATCGAAACTCGGGCCGCTTCGTGTAAAAAGTAGAGGAATAAGAAAAAGGTTAACTAACAGAGAAACCTTGTAACGTAAAGGAAATTATTGCAGTGCTTCATTTATAAAATTTTAGCGACCGTAACGCTTACCAACACATTTAATCCACACAATTTTCAAATATAAGCCCTTCCCTAAAACTTCCGATTTTTTTAACTTCTAAAAAAAAGTTACAATGAGTTACAATGCCTTATCAAATATTTAAAAAAAAACGATGAAAATATTTTACGCGATCTAATTTTCCCACAGAGGGGGCGGAACGCCGTTCCAGCAGTAATTCACCACTATATTTTAAAATTAAAATGATGTATTTTGTATCTCGGGGTAAGTTTACTTAAGTAAAACTAGAGCAAAATTGATAGCCCTACTTAAGTATAATCTTGTGAAATGGAAAAGAAATATCGATACTAAAATACTAATGCAAATATTCTTAAAATCCTGATACTCCTCCTCCTTCGTGATAATTAAATTAAATTTAAATCCAATCGACAAATACAACAATAAAACAAACCCTTCAGTGCATGGGACCAAGATAGAAACGGCAATCAACTAGACCACGTGATCCCTTATGGATCTTATAGGCTGATTCCGAAGATGTCGTCTGTTTACTTGCTGTTTACTTCTACGAGAAACTTTTTCATTTCTTGCAGATTTAATACTTGCGAAGATTTACTAGGGCTTAAAAATTGATCCTAAGGTAAGTATTCACTATTAATTTTTTTTTCCCCATTCCAAATCTGAAGTTGTGTCCACGATGTTGACCCTATCTGTCGGTTGCGGTGCAGCCAGCGCTCAAGCCATTGCATATATTTACTGCGCGGTCCTTCCGCGAGGTCACCTCGAGTTAACCACGGTACCGCCACCGGCAGCAGCGCCCACCCGACGCGACGGTGAATGAGAGCAGAACTATGTATGAGGCGCCATAAGAAGGGAACTCAACTCAAAACGAAAATTCAAAGATTCGCGCTCAGTCAATAACTTTTTCACAAAAAAGAGTAAAAGACGCCACTTGATGCTCGCAACTCTCTTAATTACAATATATTTTCAGTAAAATCATCCAAGAAATTAAAAAGTTAACTATGATTAGATATCTAAAGTTATTTATTCTTTTACAAGCAGCAAATGTATTAGAAAAAACCTAAAACCAATAATCGGCTGAAAATTCTAATATCATACGATTCGGCTTCCAGGCATTTTGTGTTTCGAAAAACTACAAATGATATTATAGCGTAACAACCTGTGGAAAAATGAATTACTTCAATCAGTGAAAGAAATCATTTTGAGAGCTCAAATTTACCATATCATTGAAAGTTTCAGGAGATATTCGATCAGTTGAACTAATGATTAAGCTCATTTGTCAGCCAGAACTCAGAGACCATAAAATTTCTCAGCGATAACTACCAATAGTCAACGAAAATTTTCTTTACTCTGCTTTTATAAAGACTATTTTTATAAAAACTTTTTCCAATTTTTTTAAATCTTCTACACGACCACAACGGCACCAGTAAATATGAATTAAAAATACCCTGAAAAACGAGCGAGTTTGTTCCCTTCGTTTTTTTCTTCAAATGACAAAATCTCGGGATTGCTGAGAGCTCAAGCAACAAAGTACTGGAACAACAGCTGGGAACGTGAAAAAAACTGTGTCACCGCGAGAGTAAATGAAGCAGAGACGAAAACCAGTCACTTCCTGTCGCAAATGGGCACGGCACACACGTGTATTTAATACGTTCGCGCAAGTGATTAGTGCATTCGGCGGGAAGGTAAGACGGAAGGAATCTCCACCGCCTCATTCCACGCTCCGAGAACTAAAATAGTCACGCTAACTTCCAGAGAGCCATGTGCGTCTTCCGCGTCTCCACTCAGACTAATCAGCCAGGCTAGTGAGTACCCTTTAAAGTTGAAAAAGTATAATTATTAAAATTACCTGCATATACATACTACCCCGCAATATGCCTCAATAGGCATGCAGCGGTAGGTCTTAAGAGCATCAGCCCTTTACCAAAACTGAAATACCTATTTGAGTGCATGTTGTGAGATATTTACTGCCTGAATTCAACCAATTATTGAATCAATTTCACCCTTGAATTATATCAATTATTGAAGTTCTTTATTGTATTGGGGAAAGCTGATATCTATAAAAAAAAACATCCATCACACGTCACACCTTATACAGCCATCTATTCGTCAAAATATTTCTCTTGCGTAATATTTCTAATCCTGCCGCGTGAACGACGGTGAAATATACAAGAATTGCCATGAGAAAAAATTCCCCTGGACCGGGGATAGAACCACGGACCTTTCGGAAAGCCAAATGTCTGTGGTTCGATTCCCGGTCCGGGGAATTTTTTCTCATGGCAATTCTAGTATATATTTCTCTTATTTTGTCGTTAATTTGAGATCAGGAAATACCACGCAGTTCTAAAATAATTATCTCCATGCCACTCGTAATGGTAACAATAATAATGATAAAACAAATAAAAAATTAATACGGAAATGGAATACTTGGTGCGCTTTTTTCTTGGTTTCCTATACCATTGTCGGTATGCCTACTCTCTGGTTAAGCCATTAGTGCATAAAGTTAGTTTTGTCAAATATCCATTTAAAAAGTAATTATTACGGCTAATAAGGTTCATTTAAACTTATTTCTGCAATTTTTTAATTTTTATAATCAATTGTTTAAATAATACAGCCGATGCTCGTCCTCCTTTCAATCTGTCAATATATCCACGCCGTAAAGCGCTACACTCAAGAGGTTGTAAATATACAACCTTCTTGAGTGTATTTAAGTGTATTTACAACCTCCTTGCGCTACACTCCAGATCAGACTCTTCACTAACCTTATCTTTAAACTAATACATAACGATCCTCTCATAAGCTCCTATCTATCTGTTCATGAACGCCTCCTTCGCTAACGCAATTCTCTTCCTAATTACTGTTATATAATCGCGAGAAATATTAATTATTCTCCCCATCCCCGTGGATTGCGGTTCACTTAACAGTCAGTGACTCGAGTGGCCACTTTTGTAAGCCCATTTGAATACGCAACGGGTGACAAAACATTTAGGGTCCGAATTAAGAATCCTCCATTGTAATAGTCGTGGTACATACGAAGGAATTTGAAGTCTAGGAGAAGCCGGCATGGTGATAAAATGAGGCCGGGTGACAACCATCCTCGCAGATCATCGCATCACGAGCGCGTCACGTGACCCCACAGCGCTAATCTCGAGTCAGCCGACACAAACAGACAGTCACATGGTCAGAGCAAAGACGTGAGGGGCAGCGGCATACACAGCCGCCTTGGGGACGCCGGAGGCCTCTTCTCTCTCTCCCTAGCGCACGGCGGCGACTTGTCTCTTCCCGGGAGAAAACTCAGTTTCGTCGAGGAGCGATCTAGAGATAAGACGGGGGCGAAGTTCTGCTCACTCCCTCGCGGGTCAACCGATCTGGTTTAATCCTGATTTAGGGTATAAGAAATATGTGGAGGGAGGCAGGAGCGGATGATCTAGCATTTCGCTTTAATCTTACTTTTACACGCTTCTTCTTCACTTCATCGGTTTTTCCGTTGGAAATAGCGTTTGATTTTTTCTCCGCATCCCACAGTCGGGTTGGCTTGAAATTTTGTACTCTTTCTCATTTTTTATGACATAAAATGGCCAATAATCTCACATTTGAAATTTTGTTCCATTGTGCTCAGATTAAATAATTAAATTTCCATACGGAAATTTAGTGTCAGATATTCTGAATACAATATTTACATGATTCAACACAAAAACGTAGACATTAAAAAAATATAAAAAGATTTTTAAAAACATACAATTTCCAAAAAGAATATAAAATTCACTAAAAGGCCGAGATTAAGCTACTCATTGGTCGGATAATATAGCCAGGGTGCTGGTTATGTTTAGATATGAATATTGCGTGCCAATCTTGAATCACCTATCAGCCCATGGACGTACTCAGCGGGGAAAAAAGGGGACAGTTGCCCCCACTAGAAGCAAAACGATATATTTTAAGAAATTTTATTTAAATCCAAGAAAAGTGATAGTAGTATTAACCATGCAATTAAAATAAAAATATTTTTTGAGCAAATAATGTTGAAAACTAATTAAGCGCTGTTATAATTTTCTTGAAATTTTGGTTTCATAACCTTTTCTGTGTTACAACTTGAACGACCACGGCTAGCCCCCCTCTAGTTTAGATCCTGGGTACGCCATTGTATCAGGCTCTTCTATACCCATTTTTAAAAAAACTGATCAGCACCCACGATTAATCCTCCGAGTGATTAAAAGCTTATTTTTACCTTATAGCGTATTTTATACAGTGTTTTGAAAAAGCGTGTTTTATTTTTCTCTTTAATTTTATTGTAAATTTATACGTGCATATTCACTGGAAATGGCTAGGAGCAATGCGGTTGCGTTACCACATTCAACTCATAAAGTGCATAGGACAGTGGAATTGTTCCAGCATATATCACTCCGCTATGTTGGAGCAGAATACGGGCTCCATCCGGAGTCGTTACCTAAAGCTTGTTTGCACCTTCGCATATTCAAAGAGTAACGTATAAACGTAAAAATGACATTATCACCACAGACGAGCCCTAAGTTTCCCCAAAAGACACGCAACGAGGTGCATGTCTTCCAATACGTAACTAAAATAAAAAATAGAAAAAAATCAATTTTCGTAACGTAAAGCGCAGGGAATAAGAATGAAATTTAGTCTTTCAGGGAGATATTCTTTATTCTTTAACTAAAGATATTCTTTAGACATGTTAATATTTTAAATAGGTCATATAAATTGAGTGGTTCAAATAATTACATACCCTACCAGAAATGAATTACAGAGATGGCTGTTAAAATGCGACACGTACTTTCAACGTCAGGGGATAGCTAAGTGGGGTTTAACCTTTCAGCGGGGGCGAAGTTCTCATCTACATCGCAACTCAGCTAGAGGATGGGGACCCGACCACGGAGATCTGGTTAAATCCCGATTTAGGGTTAGAGGGGAGGAGCGGTTGAACTAGCAACTCGATTCTGTTTTTTCAATAAATATACACACATATTATCAAGGGAGATGGCAACTATCGCTGCAATTACGTCACTTCGTTAAACGTCTGACTTATCTCCCTTCCTTACATTTAATACTTATATGAGTTAGTTGGGAGAAAATGGTAGAGAGATAAACATCGAAGCAAAAACAAACCAGGGCACGGGTTCCCTCCATCCTCGTTTGTTGTACATTGGAGATAGATGGACTAGTCATAATAGAAAAATGTCTTCGGAATGTGTGTGATCATAATTTATTAGGTGCGCAAATAAGTTCCCGCTGTTTCTTAAACGAAAGAACGTCTTTATCGTGAAAAAATGCTTATAAATAAATCATTCAAAGTATTGCCCTTCGCTAGCTATAGCTTTTCACCATCATTGTGGCAGAGTAACAGTAAACATTAAACACGGTACAGTATACAGTGTGAACGAAACACTTAGGGCGGGCTCGCGGGTTACACTCCTAGGGCAGGGTCTATAAGCGCGAGCTTTTTACCTCTGCACCCAGAAGGGGGAGGACAGGAAGGAGAAGGGAAGGAGGCGCCGCCGCGATGGGAGCCCGACGACGCCTCCTGGGAGGGGATAGGGAAGGAAGGGAAGGGACGAGGAGTCCCGCACCGTCACAAGGCGGGCGGGCCCTACTAACAGCGAAACCAAGCTTACGCAATTAATATGCTACCAATCCTAGTAGATTTTCCTATGAGGAAGAAAAATCTATCGATCGAATCGGTAGAGGTATAGTATACAGTAACGGTAAAAGTGTTCATTTTTTGAGGCTACCCAAGAATCATTCCATTTTTTGGTGTCTTCGTATGAGCGCAACTGCCGATCAGCCAGACCATGTGTCATATAACAGAACAAGTGGTATGCGGACGGCGTAATATCTGAGGAATACAGCGGGGGGGGGGGGGGGGGGGTTAGGACTTCCCATTTGAGCGTTTACAGGTAGGTTTTAACGGGTTTTGCAACGCGGGGTCGAGCGTTGTCTTGATGTAGGATCATAAGGAATCCAAGTTCCTTACCTTTGCATAAATTCCAACGCATCCAATCGCTTGGAAATGGGTTGGAGGGTAACTACTAATGCATAAGCAAGCTCTTCTTGAGTTTGGTACTGATCTTCATTGAACAATGCCTTCAATTAAGCGTCTTCGAAAGTTTTTTGTCTTCCTTCACGTCAACATTGGAATGACCGTCTTTGAAGCGACGGAAGCAATCACGGCACGTTGTTTCATTTAGAGCAGCATCTCCGTAAACTTTTTGGAGCCTTCGATACACTTCAGACGCTGTTTTCATCGAATAAAGAAGAAAATAAACACTCCCCGCTAATGACGGTTACCTGGCACAAACTCTGACATTTTCACGCAACTATAAGGATATGACGCTAATAAAAACTCGCCATTGCTGTCGATCGGTTTGTTTACCAAATGTCTAAGCTTAATTCGTGACGTTTCCGATACGTCAAAATCGACCTGTAGTTACTGCAAGAGCCATTTGATAACAAACAGCGGGAACTTCGTTGCGCACCTAATATATATCATGTTATCGTACCTTATGATTTGTTTTGATTTGATCGGCTTGCGCTTCCGTTTTCTTTCATCGATTTGTCTTTGTGAATATAGGATGTGCTGCTTCACCCGAAAAGAACCAGTGCGATCACTACAGTTGAACACATCCAATATTCATAAAGACGCGGGAACGCAAGCCGGTCAAATAAAAACAAGTACTGAAAACGAATTTTGCCGGACTCGGTGGCGGGGTAAAATCCTCGACTGCCAAACAGAAGGTCGCGGGTTCGAGTCCCGCCTGGGTAAGTTACCCATATCCAGGGCGTGGCGTGTGTGAATGTCCTACATTATTAATTGTTAATTCCCCATTATAAAGGCCGTAAATGTGCTGTTTATGGGGTAATGGAAATAACTAAATAAATTCGATAAATTTTTTGGGCCTTCTTCCACACACAGATAAACGCTGACAATGAAATATATGCCAATAAAATAATCAGATAGCTCCAAAGCACTCATTCCATTAAGCAGCATCGGGGATAATGACCGTAGGTGAAGAAATAGTGAAAGATAAAATAATGATTCATATTCATGGAATGATAACCACGGATAGGTTCAAGCTATCCCTCGAGTTTAATGGAATGCATCAAGGCAATGCCAAACATGCCGACTACAACCCATTTACGCTTGAGTAATGCAATGCTGCTGATAAGCCAAACGCTTTCAACAGCCCCGGAATGAGAGAATGCTTCGATTCGCGAAATCCATAAATCCAACAGCAGACATCGACCAGTTTTATCACCTCACAGATAACCAGTACCTCCCTCTATCGATTAAGGGAATTCCAAATCACAGATTTCTTCGAGAATTATCACGATATTGAATCCCGCGTCGATAAAAGGGTCATAAAGTTATTAATAGAAGATGTAAATGCCCTTCAGACATCAACTTCAGAAGTAATCACTTTTAAATCAAAACCATTTCCATGGCTCCTGAAAATAAATGAAATATAATGTTAATCGGAAAATAAGCCTATGCAAAGCAAAGTTTTGAAGAGTTTTTGAAGTGTGATAAAATTTATGTGGAGATGCATAATTTATGATACATTTATTAACGAAATGAATATTTCCTAAAGAGAATTTTGCGTCATTCAACGAAACAGCAAAAGAGCACTGAAAGGAAAACTTCCTTTCTTTTGAAAAAATAAGTCTCATACTATTGAGCATCAATCTGTTTCCTTGCTTTATACCAGTATTTCCTATTATTCCGGTGATTTCCAAAGAGTATCATCATAACAATATACAAAATGTTCCCACGTAAATAATAAACAGTCATAGTCCCATGAAAAAACACATTTGAAGACAGAAGAGCTGTTACAATCACGAATTCTCTTCTTACAATAGCCTATAATCCTCTGTTGATATATGAGAATATAAGTATAATCCTCTGTTGATGTCCTTACTGATGATAATTATTAGCTTAGGTGCTTCTACGAAGTGCGAATCACGGCACACGTGGATAATAAACACTAGTGATGATCGTATATCAGAGGGAATGACATGCAAGATCGAGCACCGCAAGGAAATATGAATATCTGCAACGCTTATCGATGTCTCCGTGAACGCTCTAGTGGTCACGTCCTCGGATGAATGTTTGCGTACTAAACATAGTTTAACCCCTTGCCATAAAACGACGAGTCTAGCTCGTCATCAAATTTTCATAATGTTTGCACTATTTGGGGAATTAATATAAATACTTTGAAACTTTGGCAATGTTAAAACGTCCATAATGTACAGAAAGAAATCACATTTTGTGAAATACGACGCATTGGAAGGAATAAAATGATTTTATACGAGTAGCTGTGTTCTCGATGCTCTAACAGGAAGAGAGCTTTTCGTTCGAGAACAATATGAAATAATAATCACTTAATATTTCACTGTTCTACGTTGATCACAAACTACAAAATATCACTTCATTCTATTTTTAACGAACCATAGAAAAAATAAATGGGCAATAGGAGAACGATATTCAGAAAATAAATTGACCTGTAAGGGGTTGAAATAAAGCTACAGACGGACGAATATCTGTGCACAGTATTCTGTGTCTAATTATTTTCAACTGCGATCGGGAACTTTTCAAAGACGGTTTTTCCCACGTTCACTAACATCTTTTTACACTTGGTCAATAGTAACTATGTTAACTTATAATGCTAATTGTTGATTGAAAATGGAACTTCTACTTATTTTTATGTAATATCTCTGCATGTAATTTCACGAGCAACTTGACAATGTATTTAACTGCATATATTTAATGTTTGACGAGGGGTTAGATGGAAGATGGGACTTTCTAGTCCCAATCTCGCCCAATAAAGACGTATTATTATTATTATTACAAAATTCAACGAAGGAGTAATTAACAACTCGATTACAATAGGAGAAAGGCATTGTTTTTGGCCCACATGTATTACTGTCGCGGTTTGTTTAAGTTATTTATGAGTAGTAAATTAGGTAATAGCAATTAATTTCAGATATGACAAAATTTAAATGCCGTAATTGCATGAAAAAAGCAAGTTACGGTCAGTTATATGTACTACCTACGTCAAAAAGATGTTGAACGTACACTGACTCACCAGAATTATCCATGCCTAACCGATGGACACCTTGTAAACTATTACCTCTTTCCTAATCCTCTCATAAAAATTTCATGATAAAATGACGTATGTAGTCTTCTAATAACGGAGATGAGAAATACGCTCAGGAATAGCCTACTTTTCACAAGTAGTTACCCATATCTTTCGATTTTATTTGTTAATAAATAGTCCTATCAAAGATGAAATTTTCATTCAAGTTCCCGGTGTGTTTTCAAAGATATTGATCTAAAACTCATTATAATAAAATATAATAATATAGCAATATTGATAAGAAAAGCAAAAATTACACTCAACTGGCATATGGTATTATAAAATTATTTGCCAGTAACTTCGTGCATGTGATTCGTCTGTTTCATGAAGTAAATTCACGAATTACAATAACCGGAGTACATGGAATTATTAATAATACACTCTTCCTCCACATTTATATCGAACTTCAGAAATAATTTATAAAATAATTTGTCTTGATACCCATATTAAAGGTCACTCACATGTCCATACATATAATTGAGGAGGAGCGCGTATAAAATTGCTGGTTGTATAAAAGTCAGGCTGTTACCATTAAAAAAATCACGATACAAAGTTGGCAATTACAAATACATACACATGTATACATAGATGACAGCGTAAAAAAATCGCATTATAAAGAAGGAAACCATTGTAACACTAACGCAATGAAGAGTAAAAGAGAAGGAATAACACTTGAATAATTTGTAATTTCAAATGCAACTAAGTTTTTAAGACTTCAAACATTTATCAAGCTAGGTTTTTTCCGACCATGAATAATATATTACACTACGAACAAATAAATATGCATAAAAAAGAGCTTGCATTATATATCACTGCTATGTTTTAATTGTCACGAGAAAGTTCGATTAATTGCATTCAGAATAATTTTCCATTCATTGTCGCTACCTTTTCCTTACCTTATTTACAAAAGTTTTTTTTATTAAAAACTGATACATTGCATGATTTATCAAGAAAATATGCAGAGTATTCTACAGAATGGTAACTTTAAAAATTCCATCAACAGTATTTGCGCAATGCACCATTGTATTCTCAAATTATAATTAAATCGCTGAGTTTAGGCACAATATTAAAAATTATATATTTTAAAAATTCAAATGCAACATGCAAAAAATATTAATGCTAAAAAAAATAAAAATATAATTACCTTTAGAGTAGTCCCCTTGAGATTTGAGCAAACGTTCAAACTTCTAAGCTAAATAAAATTTACCTCAGAAAAAATATGCATGCAAATTTATAACAAGGCTGCCAAATATTAATTTAAAAAATAAATATAAAATGTACAAGATACAATGAAAACAATAGCAAATAAACAAAAATAAATTATTGAGTAAAACAGCAAAAAAGAGAAAAACCTACTTATGGTCATGCAGGATTGATTAGCAGAATTCAATATCCATAAAAAAATGAAGCTCCATAGATTAAAAAAAGAATGTCAATAAGATCACATTTATCTGTGGAAATTTGAAAAAGTATGGCTCTCCTAATCATCGAACATTCGTGCATACATTTTTCAATCACAGTAGAGACATTACTGGGTTAAACTTCTTATCGATGTTTCTGAAACAACAGCTCGCAGCTGGACTTTGGCATCGACGGAACCTCGGATAATAATATTCAATCGCTATACCGTTCATTTACACACAATTGTGAAGTATCTATGTATAATCTTCTACACGAACAAATCTCATAGATTGGATTGAAGTGCAAACGGTAAAAACTCGACAGGACAAAGATTAGATTAGACGAAGTTCAAGTTACCAAAGATCTTATGCAGAGAAAGTCCGTTTATTTTTATCTGGCAATTTTCCCCCGATAAGAATCCATTCCAGACTCAAGGTGGCTATGTTTAAAATAGAGGTGTTCCGAAGCTTACGGCAATCAAGTGGCTAGAGGAGGGTGCCAGCACATACTTAATGTCCTTCCCACGATTTCCCTACTCCGATAGAATGGGATAAGGTTCTTATAGAAGCTCGATTTGGAGATTCGCATGACGTAAGCGCGAGGCGAGATAAGCCGTGGGGGTGGGACAAGAATGAAAGGGGTGGGGGTGGGCAATAAGAGAGGGGTGGGTTGAGGAAGGGGGGAGGCGAGACTCGAAATAGATTTTCGTGACCGTGCATATCGTTACGTCTCTGGACGCCCGCGAATATTCCTTTATTTTCGACCATTCCTCTTCCCGAACCCCTCACTCCCCCATTTCGAAACTTCCAACGATCACCCTCGGCCAAATTAGTTGAAATCCTTCGATTCCGACAGCAAAGGGCAAAATTTAAGGACGCTAATTATCACACTAGTCTACCGAATAAATTAAATATGAACTTGGAAATTAGTGATTCATGAATAAAATATATGGTCAATAAAATATACAGACCGAGAGATAGCCGACGAATAAATCTTCGAGAGCAGTTTATAATACGGTAAAATCGTGCTGTAAAATAATTTGAAGGAGACAATACCCAAGCTCTAGTGAACCTGGGTGTTTGTGAAATGAATGGCTCGGAATTGATATTTTTCTTCCCACCTCCCCACTAAGGTTGCGAAGTGTAATAATTATGACAACGGATACCACCACTCCTGGGCAATGAAATAAAAACGACGCAGGGCGAGTAACTACAAAACGAATTATTATTATTATTATAGTATTCCACCGATTAAGGTAGGTTTCCATGGAGTATTCGAGAAGCGATCTGAGAGCCTCCCTTTCCTTCCAGCACTGCCTTCTTTAATTCACTGTAAGGCCTACTCTCTTTCAATCTATCTAAAAAACCTATTCTTTTCCTTCCCCTCCCTCGTTTCCCCAACATTCTACCCTCCAACACCATTTTCAGCATCCCCTCACCACTAAGCACTAACTCCATCCATACCTTCTGTCTCCTGCGTATCTCATCTAAAAGCTGCCTCTCCTCGCCAACCATATCCAGCACTTCGTCGTTCCTTTTCCTCTCCGTCCATTTCACCCTCTCCATTCTTCTCCATACCCACATCTCGAATGCCTCCAATCTTCTCTCGTCTTCTTTCCTCAGTGTCCACGTTTCCGCACCGTAGAGAGCTACACTCCAAATCAAACTCTTCACCAGCCTTTTCTTTAAACTCTTACACAACGATCCTCTCAGAAGCTCCTTCCTGTTCATGAACGCCTCCTTCGCTAATGCTATTCTCTTCCTGATGTCCTTACTACTGTATCCGTTTTCCTCTAACGTACTGCCTAAATAGTTGAATTGCTCAACCTGCTCTAGTTTTTCACCATCCACCTTTATCTTGAGTCTCACATTCCTCGCTCGTGATGCTTTACAAAACCGCATAACCTTAGTTTTCTTGTGATTAATCCTCATCCCATACTCCTCGCAACGTTCGTATAACGCATCCACTAGAGCCTGAAGCCCCCTCGCTGACTGGCTGATCAACGCTTGGTCATCCGCGAATCTCACTGATTTGAACATCATTCCTCCCACTTTTATCCCAGCTTCTAACTCATCCCACGCTTCCCTTACCATCTCTTCAGCGTACACGTTAAAGAGCAGCGGCGATAGAGGACAGCCTTGCCTCACACCTCGGCCAATGCTTGCCCACCCAGATTCTCCGTCCGCTATCCTCACTTGCGCAGTCTGGGCCATATACAGATTACGAATCAGTCGTCTATCCCTCCAATCTACACCTATTCTCTTGAGAATATCCATTAGCTTCACCCAGTTCACCCTATCAAACGCTTTCTCAAAATCCACGAAACACGCATATACGTCCTGGTCGTATTCTAGGTTCCTCTCCACGAGGGACCTCATTATTGCTATTGCATCACGAGTTGATTTCCCCTTTCTGAAACCAAATTGATCTTCGCCCAAATACTCGTTTGCCCTCGCCTCCATTCGTCTGTTCAATATCCTCAGCACCACTTTCGCCGCGTGCGATATTAAGCTGATAGTCCTATAATCTCCGCATTCCACAGCTTTCTTCTTTTTCGGAAGCGGAATTAAAACCGTCTTCACGAAATCTTCCGGCCAGCATCCCTCCTCATAGATCCTACGTACTAGTTCGAAAAACCTATTCTTACCTTCCTTCCCTAGATTCTTCAGAAGCTCACACGGGATATTGTCCACGCCTACTGCTTTCCTAGCCTTCATATCACGAAGTGCTCTCTCTATTTCCGAATCTAATATCCCCGGCCCAAGATTGTCCTCCTCCACTGCACTTTCCTCCTCTAGAGTCAATCTCTCTGGTCTGTTCATTCCGTCATACAGGTCCTCCACGTATTCCTTCCACCTACCCTGTACCTCTGCTCGCTCGGTTAGCATCCTCCCATCCTTAGCCTTAATTTTAGACATGGTTTGCCCTCTTTTGCCGCCCGATAGCGACTTAACTTTAGCGTACAACGCGCCTACTTCTCCATCCTTCTGGAACTTTTCCATTTCCTCGCACTGTCTTTTCCACCAAGCCTCCCTTGCCCTCTTAGTTTCACGTCGTAATCGATTATTCAATTCCCTATACATTCTTTTGCCCTGTTCTGTGTCCACGTTCTTCCACTTCCTTCTCTCCTCCATTTATTTTACCATTGCCTCCGTTATCCACGGCTTCTTTATCCTTCTACTGTCCACGTAGCCAATTGACTTCTCCGCCGCTTTGACTATTCCCGTTTTAATATCATCCCATCTTTCCTCAACAGTCTTGGTGCTGTCAATGTCCCGCATACTAATGTCCACTAGTTCCTGATATTCTCTCCTCATGCTCCCTTTCAGGGCTTCTACGTTCCATTTCTTCGTCTTCCTAACTCTGATAATTCTTTTGAATCTTACGTTGCATTTCATGAGCACTAGATTGTGGTCCGAATCCGCATCCGCTGCAGGGAAGCTGCGCGAGTTTTTCACACTATTCCTAAACCTCTGTCTTACCATAATGTAGTCTATTTGATATCTCCCCGCATCCCCTGGACTTTTCCACGTGTACCTTCGCCCTTTATGATGATTGAACCACGTGTTTGTGATGAATAATTTGTTTCTCCTACAAAATTCTGCTGCTTTCTCTCCCCTGTCGTTCCGTTTTCCTAGACCAAAATCTCCTATTTCGTTTCCATCCCTGCCTTCCCCGACTGAGGCGTTCCAGTCCCCCATTACTACCAGATTTTTCATACCCGGTGTGTCTCTAATTATTTCCTCGAGCTGTTCATACACCTCATCTACTTCTTCCTCCCTATGATTGCTAGTGGGCATGTAAACTTGGACCACCACAAGGTTGGTGGGCCGCGCCTCAATTTCTACCACCAGAATCCTATCGCTTACCTGGTCTATACCTACCACACGCTTACCCATCTTCCCGTTTAGTACTAAAGCTACCCCCCGCTGGCTTTCTTCCCCTCCACTATATATAACCCTATACCCATCACTCCAATAGTCCCCCCCATCCCTCCACCTCACCTCGCATAATCCTAAGATGTCTATCCTCCCTTTATCCATTTCCCTTTTGATATTTTCTAATTTCCCCGCCCTCATCATAGTCCTCACATTCCACGTCCCTACATTTACAGCCGACTTCTTCTTCTCCATCTTCTTGGTCTTCTTTTCTTCTTTCTTCATTGCTGCTGCTGCTGCTGATGGTGATGATGATAAGTCTCTGCAAGGATTTCGCATGTTGGCGACCCCGAGGACCTTGCCGACCTCGTTGCCGTGCCCGACACCCGCCCTTTGCGGACGGGTCCCGGGCGATGAGATTCCGAGGCTCATTTGGTTGTACTCCATGTGTTCAGGGAAGAGATAGTTGGTAGGGTTTCCCACTTCCATTCCAACAGTGTTTTTTACGTGACACCATCACGTGGACTACCTTTCGTCTGGCTCCTACCCTTCGACCTATCTGGCATGGGTGGCCCTACCGGGAATAATTTAGAATTAATCCCGCCAGTGCAGCTCTAGGGGTCATAGGAACGCTCAAGCCTTTCCACCGCGACAAGGTTGTAGCCCAAGGGAAAGGACAAAACGAATTAGATGAAAAAAATTACGGTAAGATTATTCTACGATAGAGTCATCAGATGATCTTAAAGATTACAAAGGAGAATAATAACATGTAGATATCAATGAGAGATAGTAGAATTCCGGTTTGACAATAGTTTGTACTTATTCTGCTACAATTTTACTTCTTACTATTTATCAACTGAAATGAATGCAGTGAGATATTTACAATACGAACTCTCGGATAAACATAGAAAAAAATAAAAATGTAGCAAAGAGTTAATAGATGGCAACCGAAAGCTTCTTATAAAACCTTTTAAAAATTCGAGGAGGGAAATTATAATACGCACATGAAGTCAGCATTCACAAAATAACTATAAAATATTTGCATTCAAGTTTCTACAGCCCTTACATTCAAATTTCCACTACGGGCAGAGCGATTGGCAGATCACTGTAGTTCTTGCACACAACTAGATAAAAGCAAATTATGATGAACACATGTGTTAACAACTCATAAGCACACATTCTACGAGTCTTAACAACAAATAATCTCGAGAGTATGACAGCGGTCGACTAAAGAGATTAGAAGCCTTGACAATGAGGCGTTATCGAAGAATGGGAAAAAAAGTGGGGAGAGAAAATAATCTAAGAATAAATCTTCGGAAATGGAGATAGTACGAAAGGATTCAAGCAATCTTACATTGGTAACGAGCTATTACAAGACAATTTGGCAAAAATAACACAAAAAGAAGGAAAAAGGAGTTTCAACCCAAATGAATCTGGAGATACCAGATATGGAATAAAATAAAATCGATGAAGGGAGTTTAAAAAAGGGAGTCATCAAAGAGCAAGAAAAGTATAGGAAAAACAAACTTTTATATGAAATGAAACACAATGACTCGACAAAAAAATGTTGCAATTGAAATTATTGCCAGGGATTGATTGCAGATAGTAAAGTAGAGCGGCTATTAACCAATCTACGAAATGTACGCTGGAATGAGAGCAACAAATGAGATAGAAATGTTGCGGAGGCTTCCGCGGTGTGTTGATTGGTGATAACTTTCCGGGTTCACACCGCGTTGATTCATGTTTTTGCGGACGACAGTTTCGGGCGCGTTCCAGCTCCCGTCTTCGGGTTCGGGTCGAAACTGTCGTCCGCAAAAACATGAATCAACGCGGTGTAAACCCGGAAAACTATCACCGAGATAGAAATGTGTTGAGCGAATACAATATTTCCAGCATATTTTGTTTCTGATGATGAAAGGTTAAGAAGAAATAGACAGGGAGGCTAACAAAAACAGATCACTAGAGCAAGTTGAAAATATCACATCATCGTAAAACTATCGTCTACGGATGCAGTACAAAACAACATTATGGAGCATTTTAGAGAATTTCATACTGATTAAAATCTATATATTTATTCCTGAGGAGCAAGCTAATGCCGACGCTGAGTTTCTCTCTTCATGACGAAAATAATCTTGGCAGTAGGTCACATCTTTCGAATACCATTTCATGCCGACAGATTACTCTCAACTTGTTTAACTTATTTTCGGATCAATCACATTTTCCTCCAAGCAGTTTCGAATTGCTACTTTCTTTTCGTGTCCTCACACTTCGGATATGATAAAGAAATCAACAACAGGTCGATGAAACTCCGTACCACGAAGCCACGAACTTCCCACACGCCTCCTCTCCCTACCCGAACCCTTACCAGAGAGGATAAACCCATTGATCGAGACACCTCTTTCCCTTCCACGGTCTCACTCTCCAAACCACACATTTCTCCCGGTTATCTTCTCGCAGCCGCCGACGACTTGTCTGTGTGCATGCAGTTAGCGTGGGAGCGGGAAAACGGAGAGAGAGGGAAAGAACGTGTTCGGAAATGGGAGGCGTTCGGTTGGTCCCCGACAAAAATAGGATCCCACGGATCGAAGTGCCTTTCAAAAAAACCGTTCCCGCTCAATTTTGTCGTTTCCTTCCTCGGAGCGAAGGCGTGTGGGATATGGCGAGGAATGAGGGAGATGTTCTGTGATCGATATCTCTAATCGAGACACCCCCTTTCGAGAAAACGTGGGCACGGGGATACAATCGGTTATTCACGCGGAAGGGGCTCACGCGCGCGCTCTCGGAGACGTCAACTGTCGGGAGGTGTTCGCCAAGCCCTACTCAGCATCTCAAATTGATGTCGAGTCGTAAATAAATTGTATGCGATCTTAGCATGCCCTGCGTATAATCCCTGAGCAGAATACCACGCCATCCAATTGATTCCAATTTATTCGTTTATTTTATATATTTATTCCCACACCAACGAAAACAGCACATATTGGCCTTTTACATCGGGGTTTTCAGAATATTTAACAATAATATGTACAAAAAATAACCATGCCCTGGATAGAGACAACCTACCCAGGCGGGACTCGAACCCGTGAGCTCTTATTTGGCAGGCGAGGACTTTACCCACCGCCACAGAGGCCGGCATTTGTAGCATTATTGAAGATCTGAATGCAAGGACCAGAACAAGTGCTGCGCATTATTGTACATTTGTTAAGAAATAACTTGAATAATTTTATGCTACGAGAATTACGGATAGCAATGACTCTTAAAAACATTATAGTCGCGAATTTTTAGTTTCCGAGCCAATGCTGTTCTCTGTTAGTCTGTTGGAGCAGATGATAACCCCAATACAGAAATTTTCCATTGAGGTACCCATATTCTACCAAAATTAATTCTTGTGTTTATTTGTATTCGTGTTCTACGCTTAACAACGGGTGGGATAACTTTACTATTATTTTACTTTATCACAAGCACCCTTCACTCTAACGCTGATTTTCATTATTTCCTCCTCACTTATTGTTAGTACCTATAAGCACCATCCACACCCTTTGTCTCCCTCATATGTCTTCTAAATGATGACTGCTCAGCTATCATATCCGACTACCCCAAGAAACAGAAAATTCATGCATAAAATATTACAATGATAATGCATAAAACTAGTGATAAAAGAACAGGATAATGACCACTTGAGAAGACAAAATGAGATATTTACGCATGAACGAATACCCTAATGCTCTTTAACAGGTCACTATGTAACTATCGAATTTGAATCGTCAATTCTCTACGGAATATAAACTAAAGGACATAGGGAGTTCGATAAATGCGCTATAGCAATAATGGCAATTCATCATTCATCTTTCTCACAAGATTAATCTCAATAAAACTTAAGCCCAATATATCAGCTTGGCCTCAAGAAAACTTTAGTTGACTCCAGGTGGTTCATTTCGCAATTCACCAAGGTTAATTTCATAAAAGGAGTTCCATTATTTATCAGGGGGTTATCGACCGCTCCGTTCAGAAGAATTTTTGGCGCGTCAAATGACCTTGCGGAAGGATTATCGTAGCCAAAAACCTTGAGATATATGAGTGCCTAATTGATAGTCCAAAGCACGACGCCCGACTATTGAATGCTTAAGACATATAGTCAACGTTCCATGGCCAAGCTATTTGGCACAGATAATGATCAAAAGAGTTTAGCCCATGCGCTACAAAGTAAATAAAGAGAGATAATGAGATGGTACCTCTGATAAACGATCAAACAATCGGTGAAATTTAAAACACTTAGCAGGGCAGAACGATAATAGAATAAGTACATTCAAGTATTGAAATAAACATTAAAATTAATTTTAAAAACTAAAAACATAACATTTAATACTGACTTGGTTACGTATAAACTAGAATACAGAAGTTCATTGAATGTGATAAAAAGTAAAATGCGAAAAAACTTTTTCGCATTGAAACGGAAATTCGGTGACAAATTATTATTTCATTCAGGATTTGAAAGCGAAAATGCTTTTTCACGTCAATTTTCGAAAGTAACTCTAAATAACTATTTGAATCTAACTCAGGGCACTGAGCAATGGTTCATAATTTTAAGGAGTCGACATGATTTTAACAACATATATATCAGTTGAATGAAAAGTCGACAATACCAGACAAAGTTATAAGAAGAAGAAAAATAAATTAACACAGGATTTTTGACACGGATCACAGGCAAAAATAAAATTACCCCTATTGGCAAAGACTAGGAACTCCTTTTAATAGGAAGCATCACTCCCTCCACGTCTTGTTTCGTGGCGAATTAGTTATTTAAAACTAATGCCGTCAACTTTCTTTAATTTTACATTTTATCTGAATTTTTTGGCGCATAAAGTATACCATGATACACTTCGCAAGCGCGTCTACATTGAAAATTTCCCTCAATATTTTCTCAAATACAAAAGAATTTTAAAATGTGAAATTCAGGAATACTTAAACAAAGGTTTCTTCAGCATGCCCTGAGAATTTCCCGATGATAGCTTAATGATTTGAACGAGTGAATTGCCGCGGAAAAAAAGACGAAATGATACCGGTCGACACGGAGTGATGCGTCCTCTTAACCGAGAAAATTGTCGGGGAAGACAACGAAAGTAGCAATATAGTAAGTCCCTGGCATACGAACAAGATGTGTTCCGCGACCTTGTTCGTAAGTTTAATTTATTCTTGAGTTGAAAAACCTAAGCAAGGCAACGAAAAGCGTAGTTATCCTGCAGAATGCACACCGGATTAAAATTTTTGTTACCTCACGATGGTCACGAACTGATCTTGCTTCGGGTGGGACACGGCTGGGGCTGAAAATATTTCGCTTCCTGCGGGAATGAAAAACGGAATCGAAATGCTGAACAGTTCCCGACTTCACAACGATTTAATTGATACGCCACGCCGCGTTGCGTCGGCCAAACTCCAAGGCGCCAAATTATAAGTTTCGGCCACGCTTCAATTTTTTTTAATGCTAGTATCAGGATCCTCAAGTCGGCCTTTGAATGTGTTGTCACCCACTGCGCATTTAAATAAGTTTACAAAAGTCGCCTCTCATGTCGCTGACGGACAAATTGACCCGAGTTTCACGGGGAAATAAGTTACAATAAGGGGTGTCAACCGAAATTAACATTAATTATGATGTGATTTATCAAATTCATTACACCTCAATGCTATTCCTCGCAATTAAAAACATTGGACAGCAAGTTATTGAAAAAAAACCGGATCGCATTGCACACATCACCGCGCCGCGGATATTTTTGAAAGCCGATTAAAATGCGACCGAAGTGGCAACAGAAATCAGCCTTCTACGGGATGGAATTGGGGCTCCTCTTTGCTGTCCCCTTGTTCGTATCACTGAAAGTTCTTAAGTCGAATTTTCGTAATTAGAAGAATTACTGTACCGGTAAATAAAAAATTGAAAGGATACAGATATCATATTTTGGATACATGCTGACGAACAGGTAGAAAGTGAGTACGTCATGGAACAAAAGAAGTTTTGTGAACCAAGAATATTCACCTCTCGAGTGAGAGCAGTAGCAACGACCGAAAGCAGAATACACGTCAATAATATAGCCACGTGATGCATGAGTAATGGAACGCAAATGGGGGAACTCTCCGCATGTTCAGCTGGCGCCGGACGAAGGATAAACACTCGACGGTATGCAAGAACACTTAAGACGCACGAGCCAAGTCTCATTTGAATCCTCACTTCTGAACGGCGAACTTCTGACGCAAACCTAGGGTCCACGCAGAAAAATTGCTACGCCGCAATTCCTCCTCGGTGGTTCAAATGCTTCGATTTGCTCCCAATCTTATATCGCGATAATTTCATTCCTATATAATTAGTGACAAAAATGATACATCCTTTGAACACCAAAAAAATACTAATGCGTGATGGAACCTATATGAAAGACAATCAGTTTTATCTCGTCCTTAACCTTCCTTAACCAAGCGTTTTTTTCTGGGAATATCAAACTTGAAGATTTTTCATTTAGAAAATATGTACATTTTCAGATCAACCACAATCATCATAGCAGTTTAATATTTAACCATTTCATTTTGCAACATAAAATGACCAGTAGTTCATATGTATCTATAATACAGATGATAATTCTGAGTGTACACATTTTTAAACGACGTTTCTTCATGTGGCTTAGAAGCAACAACAGAAAGTTAGAAAGGGTTAATTTTCAAATTTATATAATCGTGCGAATGTAAGCTTCTTGACTAACGAGGGGCAATAAGATGATGTATTTCCACAGGAGGTTTGTCCAACAGATGATACAATGCCTACCTTATCACTGATTGGTTATAAATAAAAAATCGTTGACTTATCTCAACATTTCATCATAACAAAATAAAATAGATCAATTATTTTGCATAGAACATGTAATTTTATTACAGATTTCATCACTTAAACCGAAACAAATTTAAAGAATATAAAATGACACACAAAAATATATCAACTACTTAATAATTTGATCCAAAACATTTCAAAAGTAAATCCGACGATCAATTATGATGTGAATGACACAAAATAGATGACATGGACACCCATCATGGCACCGTAATTTCCTTAGGGTCAAATTCTGGCCAACCCAGTAACTTAAATTAAACAATGGATTTCCCAAGTTTGCACTTCTATCAATAACGGTTGATTATGCCATCTCTCACAAGGGAATTCGTAAAAAAAGTACAGGGCCTAAAATAATAAAATAGACAATCCGTAAACTACTTCATTCTATCCCCAAAAATTCGCCATTTCTCGAAAAAAATCGAAAAATATTGATGTTTCTAAAATTTACTGTGGGTCATTACTCCAAAAATAATTTAAACCTCAAAATAAAATTGATTTGAATTTTTTTTAACGGGAATCAATTTAAAATTGTAAATTCAATGATGAAATTAAAGTAAAATTTACGAAAGTTAAGGCACGACCTCCAGCTGTTTAATCGAAACTAAAAACGATGTATAAGTGAGAAATCTAATTACCGACTTGAAGGAATGTGCACATAATTTTGATTTACAACGATTTCCAGCCATTTAATCGAAACCAAAAAGCGATATGTCAATGGGAAAACGATTTACCGGCATGAAGGAATGAGCACATGATTTTGATACACAAAGCCCAAAAATTTCCTTAAAAATTCCTACCTGTGCTAATTGCCCCAATACGCTCGCAATTCGTTTAGCATGACACATCCAATAGTGGCCCTGCTCGTTAACCACAATTGCAGCCTTTCCGCGGAGCACCGATCAATCAAATCGTATTTTTAGTTTCGTGACGTTTCGCGCCTAATCAACACATCTCTTTGGCGCGCACCGATAAATGCGTTAATCACACCCGCCCGTCCGCGAAGGTGGACGTTTTGGAGGGGCGCTTAGCAGGTCTTAATACACACACACACACAGGCTGAAATTCGCCACCGCAAGGTGTCATTTATAGCCCTTGATTCTGTGATTGGCACGGCACGATACGCTTTCCATCCTTTTGAGGTACCGACGCGGTTAACATACCGGGAGAAATATTCCGCGTACCCAATAAGAAGCACCGATCCAATTGTGGAATTACAATCTGCCACAGAGTACCAAGACAGGATGTTTAGAATAAGTCAGGGTAAAACTCATTCCAGACTAAGCCAAAGAATTGTGAATTTTTGTAAGATCAAAATGTGAATTCACTCTCACGCAGTGCTTCGAGCCGATAGTTCGAATATTCGAGGTGTAACTCAACCTGAAATAACCTGCAGATGTCTTTCGCAATTTCAGTAAAGTGAAACCTGTAGCTTTCTCAGGACCACGTGCGATTTGGCACTACATTTTGGACAAATACCTGCAATAAGAGGGCTTTTATTTGTTATCATATATTTCAGGTGAATTCCATGGAAGCAGTGTATCACCGATGATTTTTTCCTAGTGAAGGATTTTGACGGTTTGAGTGTTCAAAATTTTCATCCAGCGTTCGATCGATACAGCACATGTATCCCAACGCTGATCCCACATCGCCAATTGAAGAATAGCTATAAGATTTTATTTCTCGCCACCCGTTGGGTAGTGTCAAGATTTAGTTGAGATCTTTTCCCGAGATTTCTAACTAATATAAACAGTAGTGCCTATACAAGATTTCACTGGAAAGAAGAAAGTGCATGAAGCGGCAACATGTGAAATCACACGCCCAAAAATAAGAGAATCGTGCAACGTCGTGTCAACCCATTTTAGCAAATCCGTCAATGATGGTATGGCAAAGCTGAGATAATTTGCAAAAACATTGAGTGGCATCACTACGGTGTGAACATATAAATTCTCGAAAAAATAATTAAATTTTTTTCAACAATAAACACCATGGTGAAATTATTTTTTTTTGTTTTTCTAAGAAAATTACTCAATTCTCACTCAATATTACGGAGCCTAAATAATTTTCAAACTACAATAATAACTAAAAATGTAAATGTATCTACTTGATTCGACACTTCCTCAAGGAAATCAATCACAATAAACTAGACATGAATTTCATCATCTTTATCGTCTCAGGTTCAACCCAGTGGAAATTCATTTTATCAAGGACGAAAAGAAAATTTTTGTTATAAACCATCACATAATTTTCAGGAACAATTAGTTTCGACGTAGCGACGTCATCTTCCGGTACAAAGAGTAAAATGAAAAACATGATCATTATATATCATCCAGATTAGGGAGGAGGGAAGAATATAGATAGAAGACGGTGGTGGACACCTCTTGAATGCAATGTGGTGTTGAGTGCGGGAAGTTTGGGTTGGAGACGGGAGGACGACCGTTAGCAGTTAGAAGTTTGAGTTTTGAAGGGTTGTTGGTTACTAAGGTAGCGAATTCAAGCGACAATAGTTGTTGGTGACTAAGACACATTTTTTTTTATTTATGTTTGACATGAACTCTTTAACACGGGTACTCGAGCGAAATGCTTCGCTCGCCCAGGATCAGTTCACTTACCCCGCAGGGGCGCTAAAACGAGTCGCAAAAAGAAATTGCATTATCACTTTGAGAACGCGAAGGCATCCTGTTGGCTCAAATGATGCGTTTATCCCTTCGGATATTTATAGAACTCTCCTCTCTCGGCTGTTGATCTAAGTACTCCACGGGAACATTGACTTTTTCATCCTCATCTCCCTCATTTTATCTCGAATCTTCGACTCCACTCTCACAAGCAATCCAAACAGTTTGCAAATACACTTCCGCCCCAGAGAGAGAAGACATCAATAGTCTATTTCTGAGCATAGGGACTCAAACAGAAAGCATTTCCACAGTAGAAACTGATATTGCATGGAAAAACAATCTTGATAACTGTTATGGAACGCGAAGGTCATTGCGTGGTGAGGAGTCTTGATATTGCCCAATATAATCCTTTTAATAGCCATTATATTTATCTATTTCTCATATAGCCGCAAATTACACGCAATTAAAAATATTAAGATGAAAAAAACGACTCTAAATATAATGACTATAATAAATAATAAAAATAATGGCTATGATAGAAACGCACTGCTGATGCTGATTCGTATAGATCGGAATGATAACTTCAACTTCAGATATGAAGTAAAACACTTTGCACTTAAACGCATAAATATTTATTTAAAATGAGTCAACATGTTTCACTGCACTGCAGTATCATCATGACTATAAAAAAATTGAGCCCGTGTTAAAGAAAATGATAATGAGTAGGGATGTGCGAGTAGTGCTTTTTGATCTCGAGTCGAAATGAAAATCACTCGCGAGTATCGAGTCGAGTTGAGTTTGGTCATTTCTGGATCTGGCAATATGATAATGCATGCCACAACTTATTCTCATTTTTTAAAACCCCCTACTGAATTTACTATTCTGAATGCTTTGCTTTTTGTGAAAAGGAAAAGATAATGAGGGCTGTTAATGGTAATATTGTCAGAATTAAGAGATGAACGAAAATAAATGCGTCTTAAACAGTTCCATAAGAATAATTGAAATTAATTAACCTCTGGTAATAAGAGGCAAATATAATTAATATATATGTATCCAAACTGCTAGGAAGAGCCCTGAGTAAAAGCATTTACACCATTTTATTAATGCTTCATGATAACACCTCCCGTCGGCAGATTACTGAACTTGTTGTCCTCGACAGCTCTGTAACCGAAACAACTCGACTCGACATTCGTAATGCTACTCGAATCACTCGAGTCTAGTACCAACTACTCGTCTCGATTCAAATTTTCGAGTACTCGCACATCCCTATTAATGAGTCCTGATGATGCTGCAGTGCAGTGGAACATGTTGACACTTTTCAAATAAATATTTACGCGGAGAAGTGCAAAGTACGAACTTCATATCATAAAATGAATTTCCACAAAACATCAGCCTCCGCCATTCATTTCATACAACTTCAACTTAATTTCGTACCGAAATGATAACGTATTCAGTCCTTAAAAATGAATCGTATCCCCACGCCGATCAGCATATGCGCACGCACTTAATATACTGTAAATAATAAATACATCCTTGATACCTCATCATAAGCCTTCAGAAAAAAATATACGCACAAAAGAATACACTAACGTGACCCGAAAGTCGGTCTAACAAAAAAATTATTTAGAACCATGACTGCCTCAGAAATTTTTATTTCAAAACGTGATCAAAGTAATTCTGATAACGTATTTTCAATAGATTAAAAGGACTACGTTCTCTATCCACTTTGACCGCCGTTGAACTTAAGGTTTTCCCAAATCGACTCAATAAGATAGATAAGACTTGGAGTGCAAACATTCAGATTCAAATTCAGGGCATTCATTATGACGCATATCATTCGAGAGGTCGTTCATATAAAGTGACGCAAAGAGTTTTTATTACAAATCACGGTGTGTAAACATAGATATTTAAGGGTCTTTCCTATTTTTATAAAATGACAGTGTGTAGGGGTATTCAAAGACAGGACAGCATAGATGCATGGATATAAATGAATCGTCCCGCAAGAAATTAATTTTCTACTGCGTACTGTAGACCAAATAAAATATGGGGTAATAATTTCTAATGCATTAATGCCCTAAGAAGTTCTTTCCGTGTAGTGAATTTAATTTACTCAATACCAAAGGATGTAAGCAATAAATAAACACGCAGCAATGACTTGATATAATGAAATCTCCAATTTTTCAACAACAATTTCAATCAACAATTACAAACGAAACATTAATATTAGACTATTGTAGGTTATAACCCTGGGTTGACTAGCTAATACCTGCACATAGTCATTCACAAGTGCACATGGGGCACGAAAACTCCACAACGGAAAAGTCATCTTCCTCGACGGGGACCATCAGGCACGATCGCGATACGCGATCGAATCCCGTCGAGGGAAAAGACTTTTCCTTCAAGTACCTAATTTTTTCACCATGACATGAGAATATAAATTGCCAGTAGAATGTCGATTTACTTCATGAGATAGTGAATCATCACAGACCTTCTTCATTATCCACCTCAATCACATCGATTTGACTTCGCACTGAATCTCTTCGATAACAGACTTTAAGTAGGAAATACCTTTCCCACTTGTGACTTAGGGTTTGAATTCCCGAGCACTCGCTTCGCTGGTTATTGCTCCATCCTAATCTTTGACTGCATGTGACAAAAGACGAGCGGAAGAGAGCGATTTCGTAATCGCAAAGGCAAGAGGATACCGCGGCTGGCCGCCGCGCCGCAGGTGCGAAGCCCGTGCCTCACGAATGGCGAGACGCGCTGACTGGAAGACGACCTTGGAACCGAGTACGACGAGAAAAGCATTGTTAAAGAAACGTCGCCCAACATTGGCTCTAATCAATGATGATGACCATGTCAGCCTTTTGTTCCCTTCTCCACTTCCTAACGAGACCTCGTCTTCGTCAAAAGACGCAGTAGAGTGAAATGGCTTGAAGCTCATCACGCCATGGAACTTAGCGAATAAAAAAATGTTCAGTTGGGAGGCTTGATTCTTAACACGTTGCCTTTCAAACAATGTGTTAATAAAAGCTCGCTTGGTTTAAATGACGGGGACATGTTTAATTCTAAAGATTGTTGAGCATTTGGAGGGTCACATTAGTTTATGCTGTGAGCCCATCCTACATCATACTTAAAGTCCGACGTGCGTCGGTCAAGGAGCAAACAGCATCAGATTTAATTTAAAAAATTCAATACTTAATTCGTTGAAGGTTTATCTCCAATTTACATAAGAAAAGTCTTTCCTTAATTTGGAATATTCAGAATAATACAAAAGCAATAAAAATGGAACAGCACTACAATATTACGAACACGATCACTTCATTTGATAGATTAAATGAAAATCTTGAATTCCAACAGCGTAATATCATGACAGACACGTAACCAGTGGAACTAAAAGGAATAAAATATTATGACTGACGTGTCTCCAATGGAATTAGAATGAATAAAATATATTACATGTGAATTCCATTACTCACTGTTGTAAATTATTGCCAAACTACAAAATATTGATGTGTCTTTATTGAAATAACGACAAATAATGCGCTTTATTTAGCGTGAATGTTAGCATGTTAGCTATGAAAACTCTTCGTGACTTTTCATTGCTAATCTGGAGCCCTTCCACCACGTTCAAGTTTCAAGTTTTAGATTTAACCACAAGGATGTGTCTCTCTCAAAGATGCACTTCATGACGCATGACTCTATCGCTTAAAAAGCAATACAGCCTCGGAATTCCATATCTCAAGCTATTTATAATCGTTCAAATTAAAAGATGGCAATAATAACCCAGGGAGACTTCCGAAAAGACAATCATATCAGCAAAACCATCGAGAGAAGGCGAAAAAAATTGAGATAAAAATAAAGCAGGGAGAAGTTGTCTTATCAGTCCAATGACCAATGAATCGAAAAAAATGTCTTAAACAGCTACAATAATCATGATCTACCGGTCGACCTCGAGTGACTCCCGGTCTTCGTGAACATTCTGGTCACTTGGATACATGGAAGAGCACTATCTTAGCCAGTGTGTGAGAGATAAGCTATTACTACAATAGACTAGACATGACGCAACATGCGGTCTCGAACGGACCGCAAACAGAAAAGCCTCTCCAAACGAACAAAAAAAAACAGGGACACTCAATGACGAGCCACAGAAAATAAGCTCCTAAGAAGTCGCACGCGCTTCCCGGGAGAGCAATCGTACAACGAACGCGGCAAAACGCTCTTTTTTTCTCTCGCCGTCATTTCACGCAACGGCTTAAAAAGACAAAACTCGAGACGGATGCTTGTGAAGATTACGACGGAAGAACCATCGGGAGGGTTCACAGGAAATATTCACCCATTCCCTTTTCATTACAGTAGACAGGATGCATATATTTTATGCACTCCCATTTTCTTCATATTACGACTGAGATTCGATTTTGAATTGCGGGATAAGCGGTGGAAGACTGCGCCTGAGAGGGAAGCGCGATTTGGAAAATGCATTTGGACAAGAGTAGGCTATGGGATTATTCAGCAGATAGTGATGAAAGGGTCACAATTTTCGAATTCAATTCTACATCTAAGTATATACTACCCCGCAAATCCGCCCTAATAGGCGTGTGGCGGGGGTGTTAGGACACCAGCCATTTACATATAAGGAAACATCCATTAATTACGTGAGGGGAAAGAGGTCAAGCCGATTTTACCCAATCTCACGTGGGGGAGAGGGAGGTTCTGGCAAGCATCACGTAATTATTTTTTCCACAAGAAACAGAGTAAAATTGCGATATTAATAATCTTACATGCTAGTCTTAACTAATCTTGAATAAAATTTATCAAACGAATTGATTTTTTATAAATCCAAAGCAATGAAGCATATTAACGTATTCACACTGAAAATGCGCTTTTGAACAGTATCACGTCAGATTACAGGGAGGGGGTTGAGCTAAATCTCACGATATCTCACTACGGGGTGGGGGAGGTTCCAAAAATAGCAAAAAACCTAACGTAATTAATGGACGTAATTAATTGAATAAGGTATTCTTAAGGGGAATTCCCCAAAGAAATAACGACTAGCATTTATTCAAGTCCTTTATCGTGCGGGGGAAAAATGAATTCCCATACCTCTCCGTTTGGAAAAATATTTCTCTTAATTTATCGCCTTTCTCGGACCTGGAAAAGGTATTCTTAAGGTACCCTCAGCGGGAATTCGAGGGATATTCATATTATTCCCTCCAAGGGTACAGCTTTTGCAAAGCTAGATCTTAAGCGCTCGCGGGTTCGAGTTTGCCTGGGTAGGCTGCCCCTATCCATGTCATGGTTGTTCGTGGACGTATTATTTTAAAATTTGTGACAGGTATCCGTGATTCGGAGGTAACCTAAAGAAAACCTCATTTTTACGCTTAATATTACTCGCAAGTATTAAACTGTCGGAATTTAAGCCAGCTGAATAAAATTCTTTTATTTAAAATCGCGCGCACGAACTTGCTTCGGCCACGAGTCGTGAGATGAAGATCACCTTGGGAAGACGGTCTCTCTCCACACACACCTCGCGCGAGCGTCACTCGTACACCGATCGAGTTACAGTTCCGAGGTGGGCTTGCTCGCCTGGGAGAAAAGCTGCCCCAGTTAGTTGTGATCCGACAGTGAAACTCGTTCCCCATTAAGACACCTCCAAAGTGGTTTGTATTCCAGGCACTTCTCAAAGTGCATGTCTTCATCTGAGATTATAATATTCTCTGCGGCTGAAAAATAACAGACGAGCAAAAAAAGTGATCCAAATATTCCCTTATTCAACACCACCTAAATCTTTAGGTTCATTAACGGATAAATGTGTTACTAAGAAATTTTCTTAATAAGCGCGGAGCCAATCAAAACACATTACTTTTCATTATCGATACGGCTGCTGTAAGCAAAGTATACCACGGTTACATCTCATCAAATCACATATTAACGATATATTGACCAGAAAAAGCTCATTTCTGGACTGATCGGTAGAACTGATAGATAGGACATTTTTATACTTATTAAATACATCGAGTACATGGACTTATAAATACATGGTCGATACGTTAGGCAATAGTCAAAAGGTGTCTTTAAAATTCCTCGATACAGCAAAATAGTGCTTAATGACTTCAAAATTAGACCAATATTTAACCGAAACATAATTTCAGCCTAATTTTATTCTCTCCAAAAAGTAAAACTATTACTTAAACGGTTTGAGATTTTACTCTATGTCAGCATTCTATGTGATTTTATTACCAGCTTTATTACTATTTATTTTTATAATTCTATACTTCTTACTAAAGCTCTCAAATAATTTTATCGGTTAATATGAGTACACATAACTTGTAGCATAGATTAGTATAATGCATGAAAAAGAGTTTAAATTTTGAGGTTCATTTATGATAAATTACGTGAAGTAGTCACAAAATCACTTCGTGAAAATGTGAAATATCATGTGTCATGAAATAAAATCGACGTGATTCACGAAGTTATTCCTTCGTTGCTCCGAAACTTATGAGTACCTGCTCCCGTAGGCTTTCTCGAGCCGAGTTGGAAGTTCTTCCCTCCGTTGTCAAATTGCAATTCAATAATTTAGACGCAGACTTGGCAAGTAATTTATGGAAACCTAGAGCCATTTTTTTCAAACCAACGCACATAAGAACGCGAACGGCAAGATGAACACGAACGCCCAGATAAAAACGAACGCCAACGTAAAAACGAACGCCCAGGCCATACGAATTCCCTGAGGAAACGAACGTCAAGACGTACCGTTCGGATTTAAAGTGTTCGTTTTCGTCAGAGCTTTCGCCGTTCGTGCTGACTCAAGGCAAGTAGGAGGAGTAAGGTAGAAAACAAACCGGATGGGCTCGGTAATCTATGGCGTGGATTTGGCGGCCTCGGATGCTCTGCATCGTAACTACCATCTGCTGGAGTAAGCTTGTAATTGAGCTGCAGTTCAAAATAGTTCCTGGTGAAAATACCTACTGGCCCGAATATGCCGCATTAGTGCAGTGTAGACATTAACAGGGAGTTTTAGAGAACTGTTTATTTTCGAACCAATTAATTTCAGTGGACAGTTAGTTGCGGTAGATCGATTCTTTTTTCCCAATGTGTAATGGGCAGCCAAGAATGAAAGGTATGCTGGTATTTGAGGAGACAGAAAAAGTAATGACAGTCGAAAGAATTCCTCAATGGACACTATTACCGGAGCCAAACGATATGCGTATGAAATAACGAGCACAGTAACGGGGCGATAGCTATCGAGTCGATTCGATTAAAATGTGTACCCTTAATAGGTCATCACGTAGATCGCCGCGGATGCCACTACGTAGCAATATCTTCATATCCGCAAAGATCACATGCTCGTGGAACATAAACCGGAATTACTCCAGAGGTTCAACACCAATGAGCAATAAAGAAAGCAATTGTAGTTAAAATAATCATTTAAAATTAAAACCTACGTTGACTACGAAAGATGTAAATTCTGTTTCCAACACACACCACATTTTTCATGAATTGAAACATGCCGTTGGCGCTTTCTAGTTTTTAAATATTATAATATTAATAAGTAATATTTTCCTGAGAACCGGACGTTGATAATTGTTAACAAAAACAATTTCAAAGGTTGACTGGTAAAAGCATTGATATAAATCCATACCAACACACGAAATGAACTCGTAGATTCAGTAATCGCACAACCAAAACTCATTAACCAATAAAAGCATCTAATTTGAATAAAGAAAGAGATTTGCAAAAGAAAAGACTTCATTAACTGTATGCCGAAGATGGGAGATGTTCAAGAGGACAGGTTTTTATGCTGCTCAGTGATTTTTTGGGGTGTACCCCGCGTATTTTAATCGGTTTTTGCCCAACGTTTCGTGGACGTTGCCAGTCACATTTTCATAGGGAATGATGATCATATTCATCTCATTCCCTAAGGAAAAAGTGACCAGCAACGGCCACAAAACGTTGGGCAAAAACTGGACAAATACGCGGGGAACACCCGAAAAACTTCTCCAAAAAGCCTAAATGACCCACTAGAGCTTCAACCGAGGTTTTTTTGTATTTATTCAGTGGTCCCATGTCTTAAAACGATTAACTGAACATGGGCTAGATAAACAGTGCTACACGGCATAAAAATCCCTTTCAAGGTCGAGCTCGCACACGAAACGTAGGTGTGCAGAATGGACGCCGCGCAACAAATTCCGAATGACCGATGGGATCCGTGGGAAAGAATTTCCGGCAGCCGAGGGCCAGTGGAGGGGAAAGGGAATAGAATAGAGCCGCGGAATGAGAGAGCAGTGACGGGTCACTTTCGAGGAACGGCTCCGGGCCATCACGCCTTGTTGCTCACCTCCAGAAAAATCTCCAGGTGCGGTCCCCGCCACCTGATGAAACACGGGCCTCGACCTTGCATCAGTCGGGTGCGGATAAGATAAGAAAGGGCTCGTTTAAGATGACTCATCACTTCCGATCAATTATAGTATTTTATCAGTTTTAAATAGAGTGAAAGGGAGTAGGCCTTTTTATGAATTGAAGAGGAAAAATCCATGAAGGGAGGGAAGCCTCCAGAATACTTCTTGAATATTTCTTAAAATATGCAGCCACCCATGACCGGAGTTTTCTCCTCCAACTCAAATGGTAATTTGTCCGAAATAAGCATGAAATATGTATATTCAAGTAAAATGAATACAAAAACATCAAGAGTTTAAATAAAATAAAAACATCCTTGTGTTGTTTCTTCATTCTTTCCTAGATTTTTTAGATTTCCTAGATTTTCTTTTCTCTTTCTTTCCTAGATGGTACTTATAGGCTTGGCTACACGATAAATTAACACGTGCGTGTTAATGTATCGTGTCTAAAGTGTCTAAATGTATGAACGCGAGAATGAACGCTAAAATGCACCGTGTAACCACCCAACTTGTGCGAATGCATGCAAAATAGAACTTCTAATTTGGTTCATGGATCCGTACATGTTCCGTTGGGTCCACCAAAATCATTCACGCAAACGTACATTAACTTGTACGTGTTAATTTACCATGTCACCACCCCTTAACATGCTGTTTCCAGAGACTGATTTAAACAATTTTTCCATGCAAGGGCCCCTGAGGAACCTCCCCGTTTCACTGGGAGGTGTTCCAAAGTCCCTAGACCCCCGGAATGATTGATCTCCCTCCCCTCCAACATAAAACCCTAAACTCCACCCATGCAGCTACCTCGAACATATTTTCTCCGATGAAAGGACCAGGCCACCTGATGAAACTCTTTCGAGGCCCTTGCATCAGAGGGATAACGGAACGGGACCAGTCATTGCGCGGAGGAAGGGAAGGAATCTCCTGAAGGCGCCGCCGCCGATGACTACAAACGGAGTGGGGACTTTGGGAATTCCATTACCGGGAACAGCCGCTGCCGCCGCGCCGGATGGAGGCGCATTTCTTTCATTGTCCGCAGATGCTCCCTTTCAGTCGGCGGAACACGTGCGGGGAAAATAGCCGGCATTCAGCGGATGAGGCATTGGCGGTAAGTGATGAGTTCACCAACAGCGCGGAATTGATTGAGCGGAGCTCGGCCAGTTTACCCCAATTAACACGTCGCACCACATATTTTCACTTTCATCTATATACTTTCGTTTACAATGATATGTAGACACCCACGAGTCCCACTAAACTGATGGGAAAAATATTTACACTTTCATACACGTAATATCGTTTTGTATAATATGTAGACACTCACGAGTCCCATTAAACTGATGGGGCCGGGTCGGTGAAACCTTGGAAGGTTAGCACATGAAGCAACCTGCATCCTTTTCTTTCACGGCACCAAGAACTGACGACGACGGACGCGTACGCGACCGGGCTACCGAAGCTGGAGTCGAACTCCAGAGGCAATTGCCCCAGCGGAATTAAGATTAGCGAATGGAAAGCATTCAGGAGACTCACGTCCACGTAGGGTCGTCGGAGTGCTTTCTTTCGGGCTCAATGGAGAGGATTCTCCTACATTTAGATTCATATTTGGACTCACCGTTTATGTCTCACTAATGCGTGGCTCCGTAACCGTATGTGTATTCTGTGCGCGTTAGTTGCGATGAAGTTCTGCGAGGGTTCGAGTTCAAAGTAATAATAATTATTTTCATTTTTCAAAAGAGGCATTCTTAACATCGGCACAGCAGATACAGTTCACTCAAGAAAATTTAACACTGATTTTTTTTACCGACTATACTTATTAAAATAATGACTATATACGTTAACACATTTATTTAATTTATTTCCGAAAAGATTCATTCACTGAGAGGAAATACGCTGGGGAAGTGACAGTGGTTGTATCTTCGTGTCCTTGCGGCTAATTATCATATTTTAAAAAATAATCTCAAATTTAGTCCGTTAAAAATCCAGTATTAAATTTTACTTGAGTCAACTGTATCTATAGAGTTAACGTTAAGAATGACTTATCATAAATAAAAGTTAACTTTTACAAAATTAAAAAATGCAATTATTACGGATTCGAGCCCTTCCAGAATTCACCCGTAATAGTCGCGAATGGAATAAGCATACTCAGCTACGGAGCTGGTTACTGTTAGGGTAAATTCGGTGGGTGCCATCCCCTTTCCATTTAAAGCAGCCAAAAATCTATGGAATATTTCAACAGTCAGTAGAATTAGGTCATGAAAAAAAATAGACACCGTAACTTTCGCTATTTTTACGTACTAGCGGGTGATGAGGTAAATGTTAACTATCTAGCGGTTCTATCAAAGAACTTAACCCCCTCAAGGCCACACAATTGGTATCGGAATTTATTTCGTAATCACGAGGGTTCAATATTGACCTCATCCTTTGGTTTTACCGCTCTCTGGGCGAGCTCTCTTCTTACATTTACTCGAAGACCATAGATACCAAACGCTTTGGAATCACATTCAACTAGCAGCCGCGGAAACAACAAACGATCAACGAGCGCGATGAGAGGAAGCGATTCCGCGTGTAGTGAGTCATCTGCGATAACGAACGCGGGAAAGAGAGAGAGAGAGAGAGGGAGGGAGGGAGGGGGGAAAGAGAGAGAGAGAGAGAGGGAGGGAGGGAGGGGGCACACAGAGGTGTAGTGCAGAGTGAGTAATCGTTCCGGTTGGTAAAGAGCTGCTCTCGAAACTATTTCCATGGCTGAGGAAGAGAGGAGGGAGTGGGCGCATGGCCAAAAGGCTCACGAGGAGGAAAAGGACAATGACCCATTGCCATTCCTCCACGGCCCATTTCCTAATCAGACGATTAGCGAGTCTCCACGCTAAGCATGATCCAAGGATGAACGCCGGAAACCAGTCGTAAAAAAATGCCACTAGCATACCAAAATCGAAGCCTCGTAATCCAAAGAAGCGAAGTCTATTCGGCTAAGTTTTGGGACGAACCACTTCTTCTAAGTATCTTATAAAGCCATCGCTTCAGCTACTCCCATTGAATAGAGAATATTTATGCATACAATATCCATTCATTAACAAATAATCATATCGGCATCTCTAGTTGCCCCAAAAATACAAACACTGTTCATAAAGTTGATGCGTAGTTTTCCGCGGCGTTGTCTAGGTGATGTCTCCATGTTCCTGGGCTTCACCGCGTGGATTTTTCTTTATGACGACAGTTTCTCCGGTATTCCAACCGGCGTCTTCGTCGACCTGAAGACGCCGGTTGGAATACCGGAGAAACTGTCGTCATAAAGAAAAATCCACGCGGTGAAGCCCAGGAACATGGAGACATCACTGTTCATAAAGAGCTCCTGCCAAAGGGACTCGCCCTTCTGGAAATAATGGCTTCAAATATCGAGAAATGGGATTGATTTTCTGACCGAAGGCTTCCCAAAATCAAGAGCTACTTCATTACTTGCACAAAAATTAGCCCGGCGGAAGTACATTTTGAAGAATAGTTTCCCTAATGCCTTATGCTAGGAGATGGGTGACTGCAAATTTTCGAAATCCTAAAAAGTTTACCACTCTAAAAAAAGTTTTTTGGATTACAACAATTTAAGACGGCGTAAATTGATTGCAATAGCCATTTTTTGAGAAAAGCACAATTTTCGGTTGAAATTATTTAGTAGCAAGGAAGTTTTGTCCATCGAGAAACGTAAAAACTACAGAAAGCCATCTAGAACCGATTAAACGAGCGATTCGCTGCTTGCACTGTACTGAATGAATATGTCATTAATTGGTCTGGTTATTAATAAAGAAAGTTATGCCTAGTTAAGTTTTCGTGAATACTTTCTAATGAATTTACAACCATGGCCTTGATTTTCCAACGTGATGATTAATTTTCAAGAGATTCGGAGCATAGCGACACCACGACTCAGGAAGATTTTCTATTCCAGGAAAATAAAAATAAATTTGAAGCTATATAATTCTTGCATCTTTGATACTAAACGCAATCATTACTAGGTATAGGGGATAGTATTTTACGCGGTGGTAGCGATACATAAAATGCATACAAGAGTCAAAACAAGGTGGTGTTACGAAGACGAAGCTTGAGAGAGTGAACACGTATTGTGATATAAATTCAGTGATAAATACGTATTTTAACAGAATCCATTACTGGAATATGGGAAGACTATTAATGACGGCACGATAATTGATAATCATTAAGAAATTTTGCAGGTAGATGAAAAATATGAAGATCACAGAAGAGCTATTTTATATATTCGGAGACTGTTTTAAAAGGACCAATAAATCAAGAGAAAGTCGTGAAAAAATCTCAGATTCCCCAAGTGAATTAAATCGATACTTTTAAATGACCAAACTTTCGATTTCACATGGATTTCGTACATCACATTTGTTTATTCTGTAATCGGTGGTACTGGTAGTTATCGATAAAAATCAACATTACACATACATAATGAGAAAATTATTATGGAACTTATGAATGTGTTAATTTCACTCTACATGGTCTCTGAATGGTAAAGGCAATGCATAATACTATGTTAACTAAATGCGAAAAACATACAAATTATCGTAGAAAACTGTACGCACCGGATGAACAAAGAGAAAAGCCCTGAAATGACTAATTTGTAACGCCATTAAAAAACGAGTTTCTCCAAAAATTTCCGCCGTAAATTAGACATCATTGATTCAAATTATAGAAAATTATCGCTTGAATAAAACATGAGATAGTGTAGACAGAAAAAGAAATCATCAGAGCATGAAAGCCGGAGTCATTAGCACACCTTAATAGCTTCCGATTTCATTTTCTAACCGTTAAAGGTTGTGCTCAAAATGCTGCCTTAACGCAAAAACTCATTAAGGCGGAAAGTATATCCCTTAATTACATTAATTCTACCAAATAAGCTCCTCAAAGTAGAAAGAAGAAATGAAATACTTCCCAATTATCGCATATTTTTCGAGCTAGGTACTTCAAGAAAATCAATTGGACACAATAATTTCGGCGTTATGTTTTTCATTCAATATAACCGGTTCCCAATATAACGCAGAAAAATAATCGAAAATTATTGTTCTGGAGCGATTCATACAGAAATTTAATGACTTCTTAAAACTTATATTCAGGCAGGAAAGCAGTTGATCAACAGATCAAACTTTTCGATCTGGTTTTAAAAATCTATGAAATTCAACTGAGATCAATCAACTCGGTAAATCTGACTAAAATGGGTGCTTTTCATCCACTTGGTGATATAAATAAGGAATAGAGACAAAGAGTTCAATGGAGGAAAAATAGATAAGATTAGACCTTTCTATTTTTTAGACCGAGACGATCTCTCAAATCTCAACGGTATTTTTTTTTCAAAAGTGTTTTCAACTTATCTAATGCAACGGAAGTCAGAAATTTCGAGTAAAGGAGCTGTTATGGGTAGAAATGAAACCGTCCACTTCCTTTATGAGAAAAAAAATCTCTCCGCAAGGAAATTTTCCATCTCTCTACAATTTCCATCCGAGCAAAACTAAATTTAATAACTTAAGATGTTTTCAGTAAGACGAGGACGAATCATTAAGTTTGTTTAAAATGTGTGACTTAGACGATGGTTGGGAAATAGCACCCACGCATGCATTTCCGGGGACTAATTCAACACTTTGGTTAAACCAGTATAGGTATGTAGACAAAAAGAAATTTTGAGACATCCACCAGCCTCTGAGAAGATAAAAATCAGTTCCATCATATTATCAGAGTGCTACAGTTTTGATTTTTTTAAATTGAGGCATCACTTGAGTACTTTGAAAAAAAGATATTAAAACCTTAAACGAGTTTCTGCTCGCATTAAGAGCAAAGCCCAAAACAAGATACGTAAAAAGCGTGTAATACTATTTATGAATATAAATTTACTGCTCGGAATGTACGAACGCATTACTCAAATTTACCCAGTCGCATCAGCATGGCGTTAGTGTAGAAATAGACGGCAAACATAGAAATGGACAATGCCTCGTACTGAAATTAAGGGTCCATCTTTTCCGAAAAATGCACGGAAAACTTGAAATACTCAAGAGTTAAAATTAAGAGGCGAAAGAGATATTATAATGACCTGCAACAACGATTTCCGCAGAGGTAGACATCCCCTTAGCTATTTTATTCAAGTTGGCAGTGGCAAAGCGAGGGGGGGTTTTGGGGAATAATTTTATTATCTTCCCAAAACTATTCCCTTAGTTTAATTCCCAAAACTACAATGATACTTATGCAGAGAATTTTCAAAACATAATACATTTTACTTAATTGGATAAATATTACTCATAGAATAGTTGAGGATTAATAAAATATCCCCCGGAAAGCTGTAAAACTGACCATGTTGAATGATTTACCTTAAAAAATTTCTGGGGAAGGGCACCCGCACCTCGCGTATTACATATCCCCCAGGCCCTCCAGGATTAGTTGCGACTAAACCCCCCTCCTCCTGGCCTTAACTCCTAGCTACCCGTCTGCAAGTAGGGTATATAACCTTATTATGATGCAAATTTCAATGATCATAAAATTACATCACAGCTTTGAAGCACGTTGAAGAGTGTACTTCTTAAAGCTTGCTGGCTATCCGACTTCCTAGCGCCAGTCATTCCGGCGAAATATGATCACATGAAAAAGAATTGAAGACTAATTTCGAGAGAGGGAGAGCAGTGTCAAAGGTCATAGCAATTCATAATTATTATCAGAGGGCAGAGACAGCGAGGACTGATAGAAGAAAAAGTCGATTACAAAAATACCACTTGAAAGCCGTAATATCGAAAACAAACAATCGAGAATGAAAAAACATGAGTCACGTGCACGCCTACAGCTCGTAATGCATCAAAGAGTGCATCACTGCACGGATGAAATTCAGTAAACTCGTCCACGATTGTGCTCTACTTTATTCCCACAAACATTCCAAAAAACAAAATGATTAAAAAATCAAATATTTACATTCCCAAAAATTCTATTAAAGAGAGGTCGAAAGATACTTCAAGTGCTGCCGTAGTTAATGCTTACTCTTCAGAAACAAATGCGAAAACTAATTATCAATTCAATGATGTCATTCCACGTATTCATATTGTCAATGACCACTTGAAAACTATAATGATAATTCTCCCCAATGAATAATTAAGTTCCTAAATTTAAATTCCATTAAGATACAAACAAATTATCATTTCACCGCAAAAAAAGGTTTTAATTATTCCAGAAATTTCGTTTAGTTGAATGCAAATTTAAAAAATAATTTTATTAAGAGTAATGATGAAACACTTGACTTTTTATGCATCGCAAACTGATTTAAGACATCTTCTATGGCGCAAGGTATTTGAACACGTTAGTCCATCGCCGCAAAGTCATTAATAATACGTTAGAATAAAACAGAACATTCGCTATTTACACTATAATTGTGACTTCACTTGAAGCTATAACTAATTTCCAAAACTTCGATCATTAAGGAACTACGCGTAAAATCTGCGAAAACAAACATGTTCATGTACATGTGGAGTGACAAAAAAGTAGTCCGGCCGCACTGCTAAAAGAACACGAACTGCTTTTTCTAATGTGAGGGTTACTATTTTTGTAATAAAGTCGTGTTTCTTAAAATCTTATCACAACGGCAATGCAACGCACCAATCTTAGGACGATTAATCACTCCCGCTCGACAGGTCGTTTTTTTAACTTGATTTACAAACTTAATAATCGTTTAAAAACTTACGCTATCACCTTGAAATTACTAGGATATACACGGTAGACCATCATCAAGATGGACTTGTACGTCAAGTTTGAAAATTTAACCTCTGTACCGATATGAGATAGAGAGGATGACCGTGCCATTTGAGATACAGATGGTAATTGGCCACACCCTGTCATTGGTACTGAAAAAATGTACATATGGCCATTTGCACGATTGCTATACAATAGACGTTTTTATTTCACCAGCTAAAAAATGTTTGAAAATAGCTGATGATAATCTAAAATCCACTTGTCTACGCATATCATACCTCAGACGCATTATCTCTTTTGAGAGGATCATTGCATACCTTCAAGGTGCCGCGGTTAGTAATGGACCCCCACGAACTAAATCCAATAAAATCAAACCACGAACTGAATCCGCTCCTGATATTGCCAAAGGGACCGCTGAAAATTCCAAGGTGATCGCGTGACATCAAAAAGAGAACTAAGAAAGGAAAAACAATCAAAATACGAGCGGCAGTGATGTGTCCTCATAAACTTAAAGAATGACACAAGCGCAGTATGAGGACATAAAATCCCAATTTTATTATGACGTGGGTTGAATTTGTCTAAATTGGAATAACTGGGTGAATTTTACACAAAAATATCTTTCACTTCGACCCGGCTTTCACTGTAGAAACATGATCGTCAGGGTACAATTGACTAATTGGAGCCAAATTCTACATATTATGGAGAAAGTGATTTGGAAGGAAAGGTAAGAGGGGAACTGACGATAGGGAATTGAAGGAGGTGGTGACAGGCAGGGGAATGGAGAGCAAGGAAATGGGGGCTATTCCCCGACATTAACAACATTGAAAACCGCTTCGAATTTTAAGGTACTTATGAGGAATATTGCACCTGATCATTCCAATTAGTCCATCAGAACTGTCACTGGAATATTGACAGCTATCAGAGCGAGAGTAATCTTTCCGAGTCATAGGGGCGTTTCCTGAGACCACGATGGAATTTAACGCAGAAATAGGGATTGATCTTAACCTAGGACTAATGTATGAAGAAGCCCCATGCCATGCTCTCAACCACCACCAGCTAACTTAAACCCTTCACACAATAGGACGTACTCTCTTTTTCAGTTTCATTCAGCGTCCTGGGTGCTTTCAGGTGGGAGAAGAAACTTGTAGAGCAGCGGGAAGACGGCAGCTTCCGGTGCGTTTGCTCAAATCTCAAGGCGAAAGAGACGGTCCACGCCCCTCTCCTCCGGTAGGATGCTCCCGGCGACCTCAGCCCAGGAGTCGAGGGTTCCTCAGGGACGCCGACTTGGACCCGCTCCTCTTCCGCCGACAACCTCCTTCGCCCCTTCCGGCTGTAGTAGCAGCGGCGCGCTGCAGCGAACACGGAGGACCCAGGCCGCAAGACCAGCGGTATGCACGCAGGTTCGTCCTAGCGGCGCACCTCTGGACCGCCGCGACGGATTGAGTCGCAGCCGAACCGACCAATAGATTCCGGCAACCCCTTCGGCGGTGCTTCCGGAAGCGACTCGGAGTGACGGTGTCGCGCCTAGCGGCCTCACCGTCTTCTGCTCTATACATGCGAGACGGGGTTCACGGTTGGGGAGACTTCAGGGGGCGGCGCCGAAGGCCTGCCCAGGGAAACGTGCCGTCTCTTGCCTCCCGACACTTTTAACACTTCTAGGTCCTCCTCCTGGCGTGAACACGTACACCTCCCTCCTCTCCAACCGCCTTCCCCTCCAACGATTCCAGAGGAAACTATGCGCCCTCCACGATGGCCACCTTGCCACTCGCGCCTACGTCGCCGAAAAAATCACCGGAAGGTTCGTGGACTCGAAAAGAGGAGCGGCTACTAGCTCTCCTCTTCACCAGCGAAACCCTCTTTTTTACTTCCCGGGCGATCTCTCTCACTCTCCCGGCGACTAGATTCCTCTCCCCTGGAGATTCCCCTACATCTGCGGCGGGGGAAGATACACAGATAAAACCGTCTCGGCTGCTATCTCTATGCTTCTCAAAGCGAAGGAGGCAAAAAACGGGAACTTAGACCAGTCAAGTCAGTCACACTCACTCCGCCTTCTTTAAGGGTGATAGGCTTAAGTGAGTACACCTTGTGGGTCTGTTGTCGCCAAGCAGGTTCGCTTCTCCCTTTAATCCTCGTGGTCACACCCAAACAAACAACCAACACCAACCACTTTATAACAAAAGAAAATTATTCGTCTTACGGTCGTAAGATTTACGCTTTAGCATATGCTTTCACCACAACAACCCTAACCGTAGCCTGCTCCCTCCGGTACTTGTTTGTTTACGCTTCTCGAACCTTCCCTCAGCCAATCTCGCAGGTACCTCTTCCGTGGAGGTGTCGCGCAGCGGAGCTATTATCACCTCGGGTTATTTTCACACGCGCTCCCATCCACTCCACAGAATCGCCGTTGTTACCGGACGAGAAATCACTTTCACGCAGTAGCGAAGGTGCCCAGGGAATGTTCAGTAGGCAGTTTTGGAAGACAGCACACGGAAATCGCGCAGCCAAATAATGAACCGGACACGCACCACGCCGCGAAAACACTCAACAAACGTCAATCGCTTGACGAAACTGAGTAAGCTCTGAAGCCACGTGGGCCCGACCGCAGTGAGTATAACACTTCACTTTGGCAGGTACGGTAAAGACGAAAAAAAACTCCAAGCGGGGCCTCACAGTCAAAGGAGACGGGAGTTCGACGAGTATTTAGGCGGGAAGGACCGCCCGTCAGCGATCGGCCTGCAACTTGGCCGACTGCCCGATCGGGACGAAAACAACAACAACCAAGATGGCGGCGGCGAATCCAAACAAAACACTCCTTCGTTCAATTGGGGGCGCCGCGGCGCTTACAGACGTCCACACCAGGAAAATCCTCCTCTCGAAGCGAAGTAAGGCGCGGCAATGATGATATCTTGTGCTCCTCTGTCTGCTGCGCTCATCCACGAGAGACGCGTATACAGAGGAAGAGAGAGAGAGCGACTGGAGCTATTTCTGTGGGCGTAGAATTCCACGTGGACTAGGGGATTTAAAAATAAAATCTCCCCAATCCAAACGCGCTTATGGGACACAAAAAAACACTCTCTGGAACCCGGCGGAGAAATGGTAAAAGAGGACTTAAAAGCCGTGAGGGCATTGGGGCAAATCAAAAGTAATATGCCCTTTCTTCCGATTCCTCTATTTTCCGAAATCCACCCGAATATTTTTCGCTCCTCCCTCGCGTGAGCACGGGAACTTACGGCCGTCTACTTCGAGTGCAAGCGGCGTACTACCGAAGAGACCACGAGCGTGCCATCACCATCCCACAGCACGCCTTGTTTTCTCCCCACCCCCTCTCCCTCTCTCCGGGAACGACCTCCCCTCCCCCTCCCGATCACCTCCCCTCGCTCCCCTCCAGACAATCCCGCTCCGTTTGACCTCCCCTCCGCCCCCAGTCACCACACACATATAAACACACACACAAACACATATTCGTCTTCTTCCCAGCCAGCCACTTGCTTTTCCCCTCCAGAAAAGACGAAGAAGAACTCAAGAAGGAGCAGCGCGATTCAGAGGTTTTAAAACGGGAACAAAATATGGACCCATAGACCGAAACATCTGCTGTGACTTTCCATCGCTTTATTTACGAGATGTTAGCGGTCATGTAAACTTAATTGTCGCAAGTCGATGTTTTTTAAATTGTAAGTGGTCCATCAATTCAATTGAAAATTGTCACATCGTAATAATCGACAGTCAACAACACGAGGGTGAAATCGATGGTCTTCAACAATTACGATCCTTGAATAATCAGCAATCCTAAATAATCGATGTTCAGAATTTGACACTCCTCGTCGAAAATTGACACTTCCTCGACAGATAGCTAGCCATCAACAATATGGATGATTTCCTCCAGTCAGTGGTCTTACAAAATATATTAAGCGACTGGTGATCAACAATAGGTGATCATTAACAACCTACAATTAACAATGATTGATGTTGCAGTCCAAGGACCGTTACCCTTCTCAACAAGTGATAATCATTAAAAATACAGTGGATTGTTGAGGCCTAAACCTTATACAATTCCATTTTAAGTTAGGAAACGTAACTATTTGCTTTCTACAACCTAACCTTAAATCGTCGACTAGTTCCGATAGATTGCATCGTTAACAGTCTTGAAAATGATATGCAAGTATTAATGACTAGTCTTGAAAATGATACCATGTATCGAAACGAACCGACGATTAAAGGTACAGTTGTTGAAAGCAAAGTTTGTTATCTTTCCTCACTTACCATGACAAAAGTCGAATTAGGATTCGATTTTTCAGTTCTCATCCTAATTATCGGAGGCCATCGATTGATTGCAGCCTTCGAAATTCGAAGGCATTCATCGCCCATGGAAGAAGCTGGATATTAAAAATATAAAAATCTGTAAAGGAAGGATATGTTAATGGGAAACCGGCTCAGAAGAGATGAGGGACACGGGACGTCGCGTGCGAGTTGAGAAAAACAACAGTCGATGTTCATCTTTCGGGATGCTAATCTCAGCATGGGAACGAAAGAAAGCAAGAGGACTAAAATAACCCATACATACCAAGGAAAGACTCAAAAATTTTATTCCTCCGTCTTCACGAAAATCTGTAAAAGCTCCCGGCAGGCTGTAGAGGGTCGACGATCATTCTCACTATCTTTCCGTGCTCGGAGGCCGTTTTTAGGCCGATCAGTGATCGTCTCCCCGTCTCAGTGGAATTCCTTAAAAGCGGACGGAACCATCAATTTATGAGATACTAATCCGCACTGAACTGGTAAGAATACGCCAGTTTCACTCTTCTCCTGGAAAACCTTGGCTATATCTATGATAAAGACTCCTAAACCTAATATATTATATATTCGATGACAGAGTGTGTTTCCAGGCTTGATTTGGTGGAAGTGTGACAGACTGGCTATTCTCCAGCGATGATATAAAAACATACTTTGCGTTAAAAAACAAACTTCATCTAAACTCGGCTATATAAGACGATTAACCCTATCTCTAAACGAAAACGAAACTACACTAAAACTTAAAACTATTGTGGCTGCCAAAAAGTGTTCTTCGGGTATTTTGCCATTGGTCAGGTATATCTATAATTTCAATAAGAAAACCTCATTAACATCGGTTTTTCTATAAAAAAATATCAAAAACGATAAATCTATAGTTGGAAATTAAAGTGGTTGGGAATTCGATTAGGTCTAAAATCGTGGTTCGGCGATTCTTTGAGTTATCCTCTTACAAGAGATCGGGGTACCTAATTCACCAGTAATAAATCTTATTTAAGAGCCTACGTTCAATGAGCTTTCACAACTTTTTCAGGAGGAATCAGCATTACACTAACCAAAGCTCTGAATTCAAATGCAAAAATAGCATAAAAGCGGAAGAGGATAAGCATTTCCTAGTATTTAAGGAGTTTAATTTTATTAATAGAAGCACAAGATGGTATCAAGAAAAAAATGGATCATGGTATTTCAGTGGGATGAACCGGCTGATGACAGACGAAGATATCTGAACGCATCAGATACAAAAAATATTATCGTGCTGATAATATTTGGCTCAGATAAGATGGGTATCTTATCCGTGACCTTGAGAGGTTTTCATGAATTTCATTTCTTATCAGAAATTGCAAAATTACGGAAGTAAATGATCTTCAGCCTTCCATTTGATAGGCAATACTCGATAACTACCTCGTTTCCCTGTTCATCTGAAAAACGATTCAAATACCAACAACCAATGATAGTTGAGCATAAATAGATAATTTTAGACATTGGATGTTCACTTTTCGTGGCTGCCTAAGGTTTAATCAAGTTTCCTATTAAGTTTAGCTTCTACATATAGCCTATAGTATAGGCCCTATACTAATAAAATTGTTTCAGCGTCATAAGATAATATTTATAAATACAAACGAAATATGAATGTATGCCGACAAACAAATGTCTCAGTACAGATGTAACGCTCATTGTAATAATTACCAAGGCCAATATAAAATACCTGGTTCTAGAAGAGCTTCCTTGACTTAAAATTGTGCGCGCAGTTGTACCATTTAATACAAAAACTAATACTTGTGTTAAATACTCCCTAAAAGAAGGATATGACAGATGAAATTGAATGAATCGTTGTGAAAACGCTGTTCCATGAATGATAACCGTGATATATTTGTAAATGTTAAAGAGAAAGTTTCCTAACTTATGGAGGCAATGTGATTAAAAATAATTTTCACCTAATTTTTTTATCATGGCTTCGTTAAGATAGATACTTCGTGAACACACAGAAAACTTTGTAACTTTGAAACAAAAATGAAAGATTGAATTTTGAAGGATAACAATACTTCAATCTGATATTTCTCAGTTAGAATTCCGAAAATGGAAAAAAGTGTATCTTTCGTATATTTTTGAGAATTGATTAATGTCAATCGAAAAAGCTTACTGCGCTCTTAACCTAGATTTTTAAAGTCTGGAATAATGAGCAACAACATTATTGATGCATCTTCATCGTTACGAATTTTCGCTTAGTAATTTCAGCACCCAATGACATAAACGAAATACAGGAGGAATTATGTTCGTTGGATGCTAATTAAGTTGGGAAAACGCCATAAAACCTTTATCTTTTGCCAGCACCTCAAGCTGATATCCGACTGGCAGTCAGTTCGACTAAAAGACGGTCATTTACGAGGTTTAATAACCGCTACTTAGTGAACGATGAAGGAAGAAAGCTCTACCGGAGATTCACGTGGTGCAGTTCACGTACAGATACACATTTCTCGGGAATTTGTGAGTCACCTCCGAGTTTCTAGATTTCCTCGGTCCTTTCCCGACTCAGCATCACATCTGCGGAATGACGAAACCTTTAGTCACCTTGCGTGTTACATTCACGTTCAAATCACCGGCCTGTACGAAGAATCTGCGCAAAGAAATATACTCTAAAATCTAAATCTAATTTCAGGTAAAACTGATGCTTGACGGTCACGCAGAAAATCCCAGAGCAGCAGAGTGCCAAGGCTTGACTTTACAGATATTCAGTAAGCGTACGTTATGTACAAGGATTACTCTAAATCGACCATGCGGCTATTTATATTGCATACATTTTTATATAAATATTAGTACAATTGAGCTCGTAATATATTTTTACTCCTCCAGTTTCAAACCTTCAATTGTCATTAGATATATTCGTGGAAATAATAATATCTTAAACTGGCGGCATTACTTTGCTTACAACTTTTTTTTTACCAACTTTCAAACCTATTATATTCACAACTATAAACTATAAGGAATTAAAATAATGAAGAAATCAATACCTACATATAAATTATGTTTTCCTCGGCTTTTTTAGAAGTTAGCTATGAGGAAACTTAAAAAATAATATTTCTTTCGCAAATAGAGTGCTTATTGATGAGCTAATGAGGAGAGAGAAGGTTGGGGTAGTGGGAGGACTGAGTGGGGAGAACAGTGTTAGAGGAAAGAATTTTGGGTAAACGAGGGAGCGGAAGGAAGAGAATAGGATATTTTATAGAAAGAGATAGGGGGTATTCCTCATTAAAGTAAAGTAAATTGAAGAGGGAAATCCATGAATAAACATGATAATACCAGAATGCTTCGCAATACTCCATGTAAACCTACCTTAATCGGTGGAATACCTGAAAAATAATAATTTCTTTGGTATTTGTGGGTATCACGTTTTATTGCCGTGAATTGAGCAATTATAAAAGGATCAAATGGTCAAATCAATGCATTTATAAGGTGCATTGAATTAAGGAAACAAAAATGAGATAAATGTAAGGGGAAATTATTGAACTCTTGCGCCCAAAAATGACAAAATTAAAAACCTCCAAAATTTTTAAAAAATATTTTATGGAATATTTCATTTAACTTGTATCCATTTAGCACGAGAAATATCAAATTACGTTTTGTAGATACGATGTCTTAGGCCAAATGATATGAATGAATTTAAAATTTAAAAATAAATTTTAGTTAGTGGGAATCCAATTTGTTGCCCACCGCTAATACTAGCCGTTCGAAAATTGATACACGCCCTTGAAAATACAAGTTGATGAAATACGCAGCGGTAATCATTTTTTCATTCCTATGTGCTATCAGGACTTTACTGACAATGAGAGTGAGATTTACTACTCTTGAGTACCAGTTGCTATCACTCCACCTGTGACTTTGGCAGTGTCAATTGACTGAGGGGGCTGCGAGGCTATCCTCGGCCGTGATGATGGACAAAAAGGGGAAAAAGATCAATTAGAAGGCAATGGAAATTATAATGGGCCGGCCCCTAGGTAATGATTTGCTGTGAATATCGGTTTCAAACCTAAATTCGACGATAGAGCATATAAATGAAAACATCGCAATATGCTTAGGTTTTGTTTTCACCGAGCACGGTTTTAGGTGAATATGGCAAACACGCAACATACATCTTTGAATAATCTATACTATTTGTGAATGTAAATTATACAACACGTAAAGTTTACTGGGTAAATACAAGAAAATTGGGACGAAGAGAGATTTTTTCGTGAAATAGTATTAAGTGCCCGTATTTATACATTGATTTTAATTTACATTTGCCGATGGTATGGCATGCGTACATATCATCTCCTGGAGCAATGAAACACATCGACCAGGATAACACGTATGCTATACCAGGAGCTGTAGATAATTTGTGGCTGCCGTCGCCAAAATGGAAACGATATTAGTTTGAGAAATGAATTGAATATCCCTTCTAAAAGCTGATTTCCACAGCTATGCATGCATTCGTAAGCTCAGAATTTTACGATATTAGTTTCTTGTCGTATATACTTGCCTCCGTTATTTTCAAAACCATCGCAGCGGGTTACAACATCCCGTAACGTTTGATATTTATGTTTCTGTTCAATTAATACTGTTATTTTACCAAGGAGTTGTTGTGAGATAATAGGGGGTTGTTGAGAGAGAAGCCATTAAGAAAAGATCTTGAAGGAATGAGACGAGCAAAGAAATTGTATTTTTAAAGAAATAAAAAAGGTTTTGTGAGAAAAAAAAATTGTCTGATGTTACAACCCATTCTGAACGATACCTCTACGACCATATCAAAATGCTGTTTCACGCAGCTGTACAGGCATTCGTAAGCTCAGAATTTTACGATATTAGTATTTTGTCCCATCTACTTGCCTCCGTTATTTTCAAAACCATTGCAACGGGTTTCAATACCCATGCTGAAAGAAACCTCTACGACCGCGGAGGACCTAAAAAATCAGCATTGCGCTAGAGCAGATGTGACGAGGATTAGTGACCTACGTGACGTGAAGCATGTCTCGTGCATACCGGAATGGGGTCCTTTCTCTCGAGCAAAGAGTCACTGCCACCGACTGAAGCAACGCCGTTCACACAGCCCCGCCTCTTCAACGACCTTCCCTCCGGTCACGCTAGAACAAATAATATGGTATGGTATTTGGAGGAGGTGACCGACAGCTGAGGTCATTTGCGCCATGAGGGAAGGGTAGGTTAGGAAGGGTGGAGAGAAACCCGGCGTCGGCATTAGCCAGCTCTTAACGAAAGGCGCCAAGGGAACCACGGCTTAACGTCCCATCCGACGGACGGAGTGTTGCCCTTGAAATGTCCTCCACACAACATTCAAGCAGGGATCGGGTAGTCTCTGAAAATTCTCTGCCGCTGCCGGGATTTGAACCCGGGCCCGCCAGGTGGGAAGCCAACACTCTAGCTACCACACCAACCCGATCCCCCTTAGAACAAATAAGCGAAGGAAAGTTTGCATTTATACACTACCTCGAGTAATCGGATTATTTTCGAGCCCCATGCATAGCAGGGACTCAAATTATAAGTCTATGCTCTGAAAGAGTTTTCATTCATGTCCAATCTGAATGGATCACTTGATTAATTATTTTCCTCCAACATAGATGATGCAAGTTTCACTGTATGTTGAGCATCAATATTAATGATGAAATCCACAAGAGCTTGCCGGTACTTCAGTTTCCTAAACCTTTAGCTGAGATTTGTTAATGTGGAGCACTTAAAGATTTATAAATAGTATAAGAAACATACATAGTTATTATGTTCACAATAATTACCATATGATTTTTTACGGACAAGAAAGATAATCTATGAAAACGATAAAACACATGAAAGAGCTAAACAATAAATTCAATTGTTTGCGGCATGACTTCATGAAATTGCTTAATTGTAATTACACATATACGTGGCATTAAACGTTTTTCATTTCAAAACAAAGATATTTCGAGATTCGACTTTCACCTCCGAGGAAGCTTCTAAAAAAAAATCCTTCATCCGTGAGGATAATGTTGTTTTTACTTACGAAGGCTAATTATATTAATATCTTGCGAACCTATTGTTCTCTTATATGGACAATAATGTCTACGTTTTCATTATAAGGAATCAAAAATTTATCAGCACGCAACTAGACTAAATTCACATAAAAAATGAATCGGTGCACAAATCAGATGAAGTCACTTGTATCGAGTACAAGAGAAACATACTAAATTCCAGTTTCAAATCTTAAATGTTTTAATGAACACGATCCAGTTCCACTGGAAATGAAAAATCCAATAAGTGCAACACTAACAAGTGACGGAAGTACATTAGATTATGAAGTAAGTTGGATAAATTCAATCCACTGAAATATTTACTGAGGCGAATGAAACGGTAAATTCCAATAGAGAGAATTATACTTCAATAGGGAATATTTATAAATATTTTATGCTATTATACTAAGCAGTAATGATTATAAGGAGAAATGACTTTACAATGGCCAAGTTGACTCACAGTGTGCGGTCAGTGCCCGGATTTTTCCATGACTGCTTGCATTAAATGGTACTCACCTGGAAAAAAATGAAAATATGTTATTTACACCTGAGAGCTATAATATTAAAATAAAAGTAATACATTTATTAGAGTCCATTCAAGGTTAATTTTTGCTTGATGGGTTTTCCCGGGTGACGCAGAAATCTTTTAGTATTCGAGCAGTTTTATTTTTCCCGCTATATAGGAACCAAGTTTCTTCTCTGTTATAACTTTAAGTCCAGCCTCGGGGAAATCCAAAACACACTCCTTACAGACTTCTGGGATTATGACCCAACAACTCGCACCATATACAAACTACCTCAGAAAATCACTCGTTTTTGAGTCTTTCCTATGCCTTCCCTTCTTAAAAAATTAGTAAACATCACATAAGATATTATATATGTTTAAATGTTCAATATTTGATTAAAAATAAATAAAAAATCGTTGCCAATTTCAAATAAAAAAATATACTCAAAGAAATGGATACTTAAAAAACATTGTAAAAATATACATGACTGAAAGAAAAAATAAAACAAATATTTTTATGTAAAAAAATCTACTAAGTTCAACTCATTCATTAGTTTAAGTTTCCGCTCACACAAACACAACACAACCCCCACAGCATAAAACACTGGCGAACAATATAAGTCAAATGTCAACTGGCTGGTTAGTGTGAACTGGTTCATCGAGACAGCTGCATCGCGCCTGCGGCGCAACAGTTAGTGAGTGGTTTTCATCAATGGTATAAGTTGCCCAACAAAACTCAATTCGGTCCAAATGAATTCAGGGTTGAAGTGACAATTTTTTACCATCATACCACTGAAATAAGGACTACTCAGAACTTGTAGCTCTATACTATTTTCACTTTCGATTCAAAAATATGTTTACTTCCTGTTTCTGCCAGTCTGTTCGTCTGTATTCTGTAAATACAGATAAAATGAATACAATACCGCCTTTTTTCACATATATATTTGAGAAAATGCGCTAAAAAGTATACAAGCCATCGCGATAATCCGGCACCCTCTAAAACGTATCGTCGTGAGCTCGAGTGACTTCCTCAATCCCTACAGGCCGGAGACTCTAACGCTCGTATCCTTCCCTCGTCCCGATCGCCTTGGAGGCATTCTAGCCTGCGGCGGCCTGGCCGAGTTCCGTTCAAGCACCTCGACTTCCGTCCTGGGGGGTTACCATGTAAATTCGAGACCGTCTTCGGATTCGCCTTCGGCACGGAATTCGACTTCGAGTCCGCTTCCGAAGGCTTGCCGAAGACGAAACCGAAGGTGCTTTGGCTCGACCACGTAACAACCTTCGACTCGCCGGCTTCGAATTCGAAGAGCTTTTCGAAGAGACGCAATAACTGACGGATGAAACAATGACGTAATCATTTGCAGCCAATGAAGAACGTGTGCCACATTGGGTGTGTCTGCTTCACAAATACACAGAATAAGAGGTATTTCCATTTGAGGTAAGTAACTCAGATAGTTGCTCGTATTGTAAATATCCTTCATTACTTTTAGCGCGAAAGAAGTTGTTTTTATTGTATAAACTTATTTACGTCGATTGCGGTAAATAATGAAATGCTGATGAATGATATTGAATAAACAAGTCCACGAAATCGAGGCCGTGCCGAAATTCGGAATGAAATGCTTACGTGGTCGCAACAATCGGGAACCACTTCGAATGTGACGTAACTTCGGCGCCGCTTGCCGAAGTCGAAGTCGAGAGTTCGGAATCGGCGTTTACGTGGTAACCCCCCTGGCCAGCGGCGGACAGCCAGCCTGCCGCATAAATACTTGCTCCCCCGCTCCAAGGTCAGAACTCGTGGCAAAGACCCAAGTCTCGGAGCAGAATCGGACGCAAAGATAGCGAAGCGCGTCCGGTAAATCCTCGCAAGGAATAAAATGTAATTGAGGAGGTTAAGCCAAGAACCACAGTGTCATATTTCACAAAACTTTGACTAAACATGCTCTCCATCACTGTAGGACGATAAAGTCATCTCACGACTAACGATTTTTGAGAAAATTGGGCGAAAAATATTCGAAATGTGATTCCACTGAAGAATGGCGAAGAAATAATGCATTGACCGGGAAAGTTACGAGGAAGTGCTAATGAGAGCGGGAGAAAATACATGTCTCCTAAAACTCCGAAAATGGGGAAACTTGATTGGCCACATCGTGAAGCAAGATGGCCTGATGAAGGCAATCGTCGAAATACAATTGGACAGGAAGAAAGGCAAGGTTATAAAGAATGTAAAATAGAATAAATACGTAAAAATGAAAAGGCTTGTACAAAGAAGGACGAAGTGGAGAGCTGCGTCAAACCAATCTTCGGATTGCTAACATAAGTACGAAATAAAATGAAAATTATGATGAAAATAAAACTTAGGCAAAATACCATACTACTTTTTGACTCAATACCATATTAACGGTGCCATTAAAATGAAAACGTGTGGATTAAATGAAAATGGTGCTACGGTCGAATAAAGCCTCAAAAGCCAAAGTTTCTCTCACAGCTGTAAGGAATGTTTCGTCTCGATTTCTATCCATTCCCCAACGGTTGCCATTTATAAATTCAAAAGTAACTACTAGCACTATTTTGTAGATGGGACACACTTAATACCTCGCCACACGTCCAAGTTTGACTTCTTTTAATTCTATTATTTATGATATAGTGCGTAACTTCTCGTACCCGAGTTTGTACGGATGGTACAGACGTTTTGATATATCCTCGATTCCATATCAATGATTATTATTTTGTTTTCTTTTTACTTAAAACATTGAACGTCTCATACTTAACATGTATCCATTATGAAAGTGTCATGGAAGGCTAAGGAATTCATTACCTTTTCGCTGGATTGGAAACACGATTAATTTCTATTAGAATTATTTTGTAGATAATCGTAACGAGGGTCCCTTTCTTTGCACAGCACTGATTATCCATATAGCATATATATAATTGATCACTTGTATATACCTTTTATCTTATTTATGTATGTGGCCGATCTAGAAGGACGGACAAAAATGACACTTAGAAAAACACAGAAACACATAAAGAAGGACACTCACAAAAAACTTTTTTGTGAGTGTCCTTCTTTATGTGTTTCTGTGTTTTTCTAAGTGTCATTTTTGTCCGTTCTCCTCGATCGGCCACATACATATATTATCGCTTAGTGTGCTTTCTTCAAGACATTTCATCTTATTTATATATTCAAGTACTTATTTACTCATTTACATATTCATCATCACTAGTCAACAACCCTAAAATTGGTTTGACGCAGTTCTCCACTCAATTCTCCCGTCAGATTATCATTGAACACCTACGTTATTTTTCTCTTTTACAGATCCTTTCTCTTCACCTGTTCCATATCATTCAATTATTATATAATGCAAATAACTTCGTATGGAATGGGGCCGGGGTTTGGAGAAGAGGGTGCCTCCTCTCCACATCAACCCATGGTGAAATAAACCAAAAGCATGTAGTCACACAGGAAAATGGGTTGGGATTACAAAATTGCACGCGTAACCCGACCCAGAGGAAGAACCGACCTCGCACTTGACGCTGCGGCAACCGGACGGAACTGAATAAAACATGGACGTGCTCAGAGAGAAGTGTCCCAGTTACCCTTGAGAGAGAGCCGTGTCCCCAAAGGAGAGAGAGTGAGAAGGAGTGCGCGGTATCGCTCACTCGACGATGGAACTCGAGAGGCCTTCGAGAGTGCGTTGCGGTCCGCGAAAAACCACAACGCGGACTATCTATCCGCTCCTCGCGAGACACAAAAACTCCCGCTCTCGACCGCTTAAGGCTTAAAAATAGATCGGGCCTCTTCTCTTATCACTAGCTGACGACCAGTAGCTAGCCATACATAACCACAACGTGATGAAAATCATTTTATTTATCGAAGAAAACTTGTCATTGACTCAGCGAATCAGACCAAAGGTTTATTTGGATAGGTAAGGGTAGGGCTCGCCCCAGATTATGCCAAAGGCATGTAAATGACACATATTGTGACGCAGGGGGCCAGTTTATTTCCCCGGGCCATCACGCACTCCGAGAATTGTTGATAGGAATATCCGAAGGCCGGGATATCGGGGTTTGGACTCTGGACCATTTTCAGTAAAACAGTAGCACATGCTATAAAACAGTAGGATTTATGCACAATATTTTAAAACCTAATTTGACCGGATTGATTACATCTATTAGCATAGAGATAAAATAATCCCCTACAACATGATATACAGATTTGTTCCGCTACTTATATGATACTATGCTTCCAACAATATTTTTGGAAACAACCTCTTAAGATAAAGTTGACTGCGTGTGTTGGTGGGGAAGAAGGAAGGCGTGGAGTTTTAAACATGGAGGGAAAGAAATAGACAGAATTATTTCATAACAAAGCAAAAAAGTAAATGAATGGCATACAAAAATAATGAAGAACTCAAGTTATGCAAACTAATCCGAGCTCGAAAATAAATAATATCTATCGTAGCATATTTTTGAGGAAAATGAATAAGCAAGTACATATAAAGTAAAGCTAACTCGATTATGTGCACGTAAATGACGAGCAACAAGTGTAATTCAGTCTTCACAAAAAGTAGTTGACGAAGAGAGAGATGATCTCCATGGCCTAGACAAGCAACGGGAAAACAATGCCCTCTCACGTGATTAAATGACCCTAAGGAATGCGGAGAATTTCTCGCCCATTCACCTTACGGTACCTAATGCTACGATATTTCGATAATCGCTAAGATTATTCATCGCCACGAGCTCCCCTAACTAACAGAGGGCGCAGATATAGGACCTTTTTCATGCCAAATTTTTATCAAAGTCAGTTATTTAAAGTCGATTTATGAACACATGAATTTATTAAAGGTAGGAATTCGGATTTTCGTGGATAGAAACTCCGCGATTGAAATATTTTTCGCTCTGACATACATATTTTATACCACAAATCTCGTTTCTATTGAAAATGCAAAATACAGAATATGAGGACAATCTTTACGGAGAAACATCGAGGGACGGCATATCGAATGATTAGCACAGATGTCGTGCTGCCCAATAACTTTATTTAACAGCTCACAACACGTGTTTCGATTGCCTTACAATCATCATCAGGTACATGCACGAAGAGAAACATGTGTTGAGAGTCGTTAAATACAATTAATGGGCAGTATATTATCTTTGTTTATCATTCAAAGAATATAAGTTGAATTTAAAGAGATTCCGCAAATGACTCGCATACAATAGTATAAAATTAAATAGCATAAAAAATGCGCGAAAAAATACCATCGGCGACATCGCACCGAACTTACATTCGGACTTACTTGTTACTCAATATTTCAGGGAATCCTCAATGGCAAAAAATTGTTGAATCCCGGTATGAGAGGAAGTAGGTCGCAAATTTCCCGAGTAAAGAGTGAATGATTGCTTTATGTACATTATACTACTGAAAACACAAATTCCAAGGAAATGTTTCAATATTACCATCTCACCCATTCTTTTTCGGCGTGACAATAAATAATTCAAACGCTTAACATGAAGCATCACTTCTGTTCGACCGCACTTATTTAGTGTCTTTTCGCGACGTTGGCTAAAATTTATCCCGAAATTTTCAGGGAATACACAGAAATAGTTGTAATAACACCAATAATTGTTCCTCAAATATAGGCTACCATAGACGAATGGTGCGGTTTCAGTAATTCATAGGAAGATAGTAGAAATAGATTGGAAAGATTTTCCAGAGCCTGCTCGATCCCTGCTTTAGAGCCATGCGGAGGTCACTTAAAGTGCAGCACTCCGTCCGTCGGATAGGACGTTAAACTGTGGTCGCCTCAAAGTCTTTAGTCAGGGGAAGGCTAACGTCAACGCCGGGTTTCTCACTTGCCGAGCAACTGAGGGAGCACACATTGAAATTTATTAATGATAAAAAAAACTACCTAAGATGAAATTTTCAAAAAATAAAAAACTTAAAACGGTAAGTACGAGTTTCTGTAATTCTCGTATTTCTATTTTCATTTAAACCACGTTTAAACCCGCGCCATTTTTTAATTATAACCCTGTATTCAAATTATACGCCTCAAAAAAGCAATGAGGTAGAATTTGAACATTTCGAAAACTTACATAATTTGAAAAGGGTCCCCTTAAAACGCCCTAAAAAGTCGAAGATGTTTGGTAGAAGATATTAACGTTTCACACATGTAATACGCCACGGAAAAAGATCAGTCTAATAGGAATGATGCGCCCTCTTGAGCTCATAATACGAACTATTTAGAAACTGCAAAATGCGCTCTACTTACGTGTGGAAACAGAACACGAGGTTTTCATAGGGATCGGTCACATTTCTTAAAGCGAATACCTATTTGAAGCCGACTTCTCGCGAAACCTTGCAAAAGGCAGACTCCAAAAATGCCCAACTTGGAGCCCATTATTCTCCATCGCCCACCACCAACTTCCATCCCCCACTACTATTTCCTCGCACAATTGGAGCATTATTCACTCGTCGAACCGAACTTCCGCCATTCTCTGGGGCCGTTCCGGCGGGGCAAGTTCACGGCCAAGGTAGAGAGGCATCAACATCGTCAAGGCTTTCCGCGAACCGACCGCCTTCAACGGAAATGTTCCACGCTCGGTGAGACCGAGACCAACGAGTGTGGGAGTAGCTAAGGGAAGTCCAGAGTGGGGAGAAGAATCCTTCCTAGCGGAGATAATATCACTCGCGAGAGGGAGAACGCGGTCATTAACTATAATAGACTGACACACTTGATATCACAAATGGATTATAGTAGGGGAATGTGTTAAAGTATTTAGTGGAAGAGTATCGATAATCTGTAAAATGCGATCTCGGTAATCCGACACATACGTAACCGTGGCATATCCGGATTATCGAAAAAGGATGGACTACAGGATACGAACAGGAAACAAACACTTAGCACAAAAATTTTAAAAGGTATAGTTTTGCAATTAAATACGTAAATAGTGACGCCAACTCTCTCTATTGCTTAGGGAGTGAGTCAAGGTAGATAACCAAATTAGTAAGAACGATTATGGTCCATAAATGCAGAATAAACTCTGTAAACGACTGTGACTCCGCAAAGAACACCTACATGTATAATAATAAAACAAATACTGACAATGTATTGCAAATTATTTAATTTATAACGGACGAAATTCTATTTGCCGAAGGAAGATCGCCAGCCCTGCACGCCGGATCGCTGGACGTGTCGCATTACAGACATTGAACTGTAATTATAAATGTGTGGGCTCATTACAATTTTTATCATCGATTATGGTTGAGTTTGGATAAGAAATGAACGGGTGCATTCAGTTCCTCGATCCGTCGAGTATTTTGCCAGCAATTCTCTGCGACAAATCGAAGGATCTAACCCTTTTTCGTATGAGTAGACGTCACGAACTCTTTCCGAACGGGTCACCGACTCGTTATTCACCGATATTCCTCTCTTCCTTTGTTGTTGTTTACACTCTTGTCAGCGATTAGCCATACGCAGAAGAAGATGGAAAATTGTCAGGAAAAAGTCAGAATAATTAGGGATGGATAATAAAGAGATATTTAAAACCGGAAACCATGAAAAAAGGTATAAAAGAATAAATAGCACCCAAAAGAAATCAGTACCATGGATTCTACTTGAAACCACCAAATAAAATCAGATAAAATATAAAAAACAGCCCTCTGAGCTGCACCATAACTGAAGGTAGAGCACAGCAGAGAAATGCATGAAAATGAAATAATTACATAATTCGAGCGACTGAGAGTCCCCATTCGCCAATACACGTCCGAATACGACGCGAAAGCTCAGAGCACGAGTTTTCGCAAAGTCTCCCGCAACGAGCTACATAGCTATCCACGACCCCGTTAATTTCATTTCTGAGTTGATAGTCACCCCAGAAGCTGCTCATGAACGACCGTCATCCGACCCCGGTAAGACATTCCCAACTGATCGTAAAAGTGAACGCGAGCTCCGCAGGTTACAAATAGGCTGCTCACCACGCCAGTGTGTCTGCCACCTAGCAATAAGAAAACGTTCACCTTCGCCGCTTTGCAAAGCGCAATCACCAAACCTGATTCCACCTTTCCTTATCTTTGAGACTCAAAACAGTTCTAACTGTCACTTTCCAGTAAAATCCGGTTGGAATCGAAGGGGCCACGTTAGAAGTTGTGGTACCTGGCATTAAATAACCATTCAACGAGTTTATGAATGGGAAAGAAATGTTAGCCTTCCATTGATACACACCAGTATCCAGATATGAAATGCAAAGAGGAAAGCTAATGGCAATAGAGGCAGCTACAACAACGATAAACATTTCTAATACGCGCTCTAACCACATTACTCCAGAGTAAAAATATTCTAGCACAAAAAGAATAGTCATTACCGATCACATATATGACTAAAAAATGATACTGCCGCAGACTTCACAACTAATTGCAATTCTACCGTCCTGTTACCTTATTTACGCATTTCCTCTTTTTTTCTTGACGTGGCCTCTTGGTCAACCTTAGCAGTGAAAAAACAAATCAACCTTGCTTAAGACTTAATATTAACCTAATTCTTTTAAAATAGAATTTACAAACGTATTTGATGCCTACGTCTTTACGTTAACATTTAGTTTATAATTTTGGTATTAATTGCTGGTATCGTAAAAGAGGAAGACGGAGAGACTAATCCATAAGGCAGGCAAGGTATAAAGTGAGGACATAGAAATATTGTAAAGTAATTGAGAAACCACCGGCGCGAAAGCACGAACAGCCGCTGCATCCATCCCAGGAAACTTGGTCAAATTAAAGCTTTCGGAAAAAATCTGGCCATGAAACATTTATCAATTCCGTCACCATTAGTTTTTTCACCCACTCTGCATACAGACCCCATTGTTACCATCTCCGTAGATAAGCTTTTTCTCAAGACAGTCTCTGATTGACTATAATAAGCATTCTAACCCTGACGAAAATTCCAGGTGGAGTACCTACCAATCGCAACTACCTACCGGAGGGAATAAAATGATTGAAATAGAACCTTAACTTGAAACGGAAAATCACCATCAACATTTTACCTGAAGAGTTGTTTATGTATTTCTCAAAAAAACTTTTACTTGAGAAATGCAAAAACTTCAGGTCCTTTCATGTTTTAATGGCAGCGCATTCATTAAATTGTAACAATGAAGGCAATAGTCAAATGATCCCCCTGTAAAGATTTAAATACTCTCAAATACTGTAAAATTTCATCTACTACCTAATTTAATAAATTACGCTCGGAAAGAGAACCTAGGTTTGAACGATATTTAAAGTAATAATAAAATAGCAAGTAAAGATTATGTAGCATTTCATACTATTTATAACTCCAAATTACCGAAAGGTTTTCGAAAACTTTCTTCTCAGCTTTCGTTTACCGTCGAAATGTTTCGATTCATATCCATCTGCGAACGAAATATTCATTATTCATCGCACAGACGAGCACCAATGGAGTTCAGCGGATTGTGTGTACTCTTGCCTTAGCGGAGAACATCAGCTGACGGCGTTCCCGGAAAGAGATAACGCAGAAGGTTGGAGGAGTGATAAGTGGAGAATAAACAGGGGAGGGGGTGGATGGAAGGAAACGTGGAAAGGGGGAGGGGGTGGATGGAAGGAAACGTGGAAAGGGGGAGGGGAGAGACAAGATTGCCGCGCCGCTCAAAATAAGGATGCAAAAGGATGAGAACGCGTGTTGACTTGACCATATATGGGCAAGCCTACCGCATTACATTTTCGTTCGATAAAGTGTAGAATTGAATCCAAATATTGCAGCTGACTACTATCGGGTAGAACTGATTTAAAAAAAAAGGAACACTTGCCGCCCTACATTGCGAACTAGATGAGTAAAGCCATACCGGGACGTCTAAACATTTAAGGACATTCACAGAGCCATCATCTGGTACAAGACTGGTCTTATATAGGGTCTGGTCATGTCATCTGGTCTTGTACTAGATGATGGCTCTTTGAGCCGAAACGCGTTGTATGCATTAAATGATTGTGGAACAGTGCAACTACCTTTTATTTCAACTTGTCGCACTTACGCTATTACACGCCAAATTCGGTTGAGCTCACTTTTTTAGGACATTCCTTCCGCTTCGAGTCCATCAAATTTTTGAAAAATAAAATGTGGTATTGAAGCCAAAAATCACAGCTGACTACCATGGGGTAACACTTCAAAAAATTTCTACCACGGAAAGGCAAACACATAAATGAAATATATCGAGGTCAATTGTAATTTTAGAGGGATAATAACGATAAGTAAGCAAATTCGGGGTAAGTAATAGAATGTAATTTATAGATAGATTGAAAGGGAATAAATCTCATGGTGAATATAAGAGGGAAGTACAAGTTTGGAAGGAAGATAGGGTTGGATATCCTGCAAAATACTGCATATAAACCAACCGAAAACAACAGCATACAAACATGAAAAAATAAACATCAACAGCATTTTCTGGTCTGACTACTATCTCAGAAACCACATGTGGATAGCCTACAGAGGCTGTGCATTCAACATAGAATTTGAGAAGCGATCCGATTTTTAAAAAAAGCTGTTTAAAAACATGGCTGCTTGAGACAGAGATATATAAGGTTAAGCAGAAGAAAAAATTGAAATAAATTGTCATGTCATGTATCTTCGTCACTCATACTACCATCTCATCAGGAGTTTTTTTTAACAAGATTGCCAATTCGGTCTCATTTGACAGGTAGTGCATGGGCGTACCCAGAATCAAAACTAGCGGGAGGGGGCAAAACTAGCTGTGGTCGTTCAAGTTGTAACTTTTTTGCACAGAAAAGGTTTATGAAACAAAAATTTTAAGGAAACTATGACAGCCATTTATTAGTTTCTATAATTATTTGCTTGAAAAAATAATGATTTTTATTTTAGTTCCACGTCTTATACTAATATCATTTTTCTTCAAAAGGAAAATTTGTTCGTAACTTTTGTTTTGAACTAAAATTATTATCGCTTCTACAGGGCAGTTGCCACCCCCCACTGGATATGCCCATGAGGTAGTGCGCCTCATCGTTGTCCACTCGACAGAGGATGCAGCGAGCAGCAGTATTCCGAAGTAAACACAAAGAGCGACTTATCTATCATCTGCGGCCTTCGACAAGCACTCCAGCTAGTCGCTGTTCACTTTCTCTGGGATGACGGAGGCAGGAGTCTTACTAGTAAGCATACGTAACACGAGTCGCACACGCCATCGAGCACGTACGCTTGTTAAACGAAATGTCTTACTTACCGAGGAAAATACGCTGACTTCATTATAACACTTCAAAAACGAGGTGAAGGGAAGACCTCTCCGTATGTCATTGATTTTCCCTATGACAAAAGCTGAAGATCAACAAAAAGAAGACTAAGATATTAGTTTGCAGTAAAATAGAGGAGGCTAAAACAAACATCAACCTAGGAAAGCATAAGCTTGAAGAGGTGAACGAGTTCTCTTACCTGGGAAGCCGAATTACCAGCGATGGACGGAGCAAGAAAGAAATACACAGTAGAATAGCTCAGGCGAAGAGGGCTTTCTACAAAAAGAAGAATCTTCTTACAGCTGAAAATACCAGCATAGAAGTAAGGAAACAATTCATCAGATGCTACATATGGAGTATGTTTCTCTATGGAAGCGAGGCTTGGACGTTGACAGCAGCAGAGAAGTCAAGAGTGGAAGCATTCGAAATGTGGTGCTACCGAAGAATGATGAAGATAAAATGGATTGACCGTGTGAGTAACCAGGAAGTGCTAAGGAGAGTAGGAGAAAAGAGAAGCCTCCTAAAAACATTAAGCAGAAGAAGGGACAACTTAGTTGGCCACATTTTGAGGCACGATGGTCTGATGAAGACAATCGTTGAAGGACAATTGGAAGGGAAAAAGGGCAAGGGACGGCCCCGAATGAGTTATATCGGACAGGTTATAAAGGATGTAAAAGAGAATAAATATGTAGCTATGAAGAGATTAGCGGATAGGAGAGAGAAATGGAGAGCTGCGTCAAACCAATCTTAGGATTGTTGACTAATGATGATGATGAAACAATTCCTCATCTATGCTTTCATTGTAAATTCATCGTAGGGAAGCCCGTTTATTCACATTATAAAAAAGTGTTTATGAAAGTTACTCTATCGTTGAAGGAGACGTGGTAGAGTAGTACGGCAGAGGTAGGTTTCGTACCAGATACATGGAGCATCTATAAATATATTAGAAAGAGGATGTCTGTTTGTCTGTCCGCTATGCATTTCCATACGGAATCATGTATAGCAACCAAAGTTAGTACGTAGGTGCATCTCATGCTCCCAAAGCCCGTAGTGCTAGTTCTGGTTGTGACCGACGCGTCCTTAGCGTGGTTTTCTCATTACCGTTTGTTACGTCATGTCATACAACTTCAAAGGTTGGACATCCTGCCAGGTAGGCACACCTATTGACACGATCCGAGAGAAAAACATAACTGAAAGGATTCTATAATTAACTATTAATCCTCTTGGTGCAACCTTTTTGCTGGGGTATGCGCTCACGCGATTTTTTGGTCTACACACGTATATACGTCATAACGGGAATTCACGCATAATGATTTTGTGGAGCGGCGAATAAGCGTCTTACTTCAATTTTGCGTCAACTGTGGGATAAATCGTAGAGGGAGTTCCAAGTTTCTTCTCCGGGTAGGTACTAACCTTTCCGAGAAACGCTGGGTGGCCTGCTAGTAGGATATAAAGCAGAAGAATTATGTAGGTGTTGTAAATGAGGTGGTAGGAGAGTTGAGTGAAGAGCTCCTTCAAACCAATCTTCGGATCTATGATTGTTGCTGATGATTTACTTTGAATCCTATTTTATTTAATTTAATCTATTCTAAATTTGTCAAGCAAGAGGGACAGCGAAAAATTTCTACATTTAACATAAAAAAATGACGATGTACTTGAGATACCACGAGTTTTCTAACGCATTCTCTGGAAATTCCCAAAAACTCCACATTAGATTATTGACAGGGTTAATCAATGAAAAACAGTTTCCGTAATTACTATTTCATCAAAAAATCCTTCCGTAATGCCAAGCGATACACTTTGAGGTCACATTCTTAATTTTTTCAATCATTTATTTTAGACGCGTAAAGAATGGCTTCATTTTCGAAAGAGTAACTATGAATTTTTCCTCATCATCCCTTTTTAAAAATAATGAATTCATTTTCTCAAAAATATACACTGGTATGAAAAAAATGAATGAATAAATTAAACCTGAACTTTGGGACCAAAGGTTAGTCCTTTAATGAGAGGGGTCATCTTTCAAAACGGTCACTGACGTCTCGAAAAGAATCTTCAGCTAGTTCACCAGATCCCATATTCATTTGAATTCTAACTTTAGAGCTGAGATCGAGGAACTCAACGCGTGAACGCCGCACACTACACCTGTATGCAAATTATCGAGAGAGGATGAAACGCTGTGAACGCAACGCAATCTTATTTCGTAAGATTTCACTTTTCCCGGCGTATGATGGCGGTGAATTCTTCTCGGGTTTCCATCCGGGTGAGCTCCATCTCCATCGCTGCCGACGTTTCGATAGAATCCTTTTCTATCGTCATCAGGGCCGAAATGATGCCCTGATGACGATAGAAAAGGATTCTATCGAAACTTCGGCAGCAATGGAGATGGAGCTCACCCGGATGGAAACCCGAGAATAATTCACCGCAATCTTATTTCGGTTCGAATTTTTAAAGTTTTCCACATATTTTTCTCGCTAAGACATTTCAAAACTGTCAACCTTGAAGGCGGACTGGAAAACGCACATGGAATGAATTTCCATTCGTTTCATTCTAAAAATAGCTACCAAAATATAAAAAATAGGTCACGCCATAATAAAATCTTTCGGATGCGTTGCGACACGTGTGATGGGGCATCGAGACGGAAAATGGCTTACCCGAGGGCTATCTCGATTTCGACACCAGATTTCTCCTCTTGCCAGTAAAAACTGGATACTTATAACGCATTCATTGAAAATTCACTAAAAGCAAATAAAAATATTGATAGATTTGTGCCCGTACAATTAAAATAGTTTTACAAAATGTTATTATAACCATGCACCATAATGTGATCCCTTTAACAATATAATTAAAGAGTGTGTATTCAGCGTAAATCTAGTTTATGTCTAACATCTTAAACAAAATATCGACAATTTTCCACAATTATCATCATATTTCGATCTGTTTTCACACAATTCGTATCACCATTCATCTGACGACTGTACGAACTGTATTTAAACTATTCGGAAATAAGATCCTTTATACGGAAAATTCCCAGGTGAGGTGAGTGACGAGGTGCTGTCGCTATCTCTATCCGGTCGTCACCTTCCTAGCTCCCAGCCCGCATCTGCACATCATGCATCCAGACGTCCACCCGCATCCTCCCTCAAGGGCCCCGGGACGTTGCAGAGGGTCTACAGAACGACGCATCGCTTGTTTCACCTGCGCTCGTCATGATACCTGGCTGCGAACCGGGTGGGCCTTCTGCGCTCGGAGAAGCTCAGCCTCGACATCTCGCTGTTTTATACATTTTAAAAATTCAATATTGGCCGTTCTACCTCGTTTGAAGTAAACGAAGTATCGCTACCATTACTTTAATCTTGCTGACAGACTTTTCATTTCGTGATGATGAACTCATCGGTTATGAATACAAAATTGTTTGAGCAATTTTTTAATGACCAAGCAAGAATTTTCATTTAAAACTAGTCTTTTGAAAAAAATATTTCAATACTTATCCATCGAAAAGGAGGTTGTTTTATCCTACTTAAAAATGACATTAAACGTTACAGCTTCCGCCGTGAAGTAAAAAATGAATGCCTTTTATCAAACTTAGCGCGAAAAAATCGATTGACTTTGTGGAAAATTAGTTGAAGTCGAATATCTGAAAACAGAAATATTTCTCTCCGTTATTTGGTCTTGAAGCATTTATTTTTTCAATGAGTTATTAACTTTCAGAATCGAGTCCCAATAATTTTGAAATGGATAGGAGGCACAATGGTCATGCAGTTTTAATGAAAACTGGTTCCAAATGACGGTACACATTGGTATTTAGTAGTGAATACTGACAGCTATAGACATTTGTGCTAAAAAGGAAAATCTGGGAAGAAAGGGTAGTTAGAATCTGCCAACTTTTAAAGAAAGACCTCAAGGGGACTACGATTTACCCTCCATTTGGTCGGTGTCGGTGGTCTGCACTTAATGCACCATCCGAACAGCACCCAAGCAGGGATTGAGTTGCCTCTAACTTCCGAGAATACTTAAACAACATTTATACATATAGCAGCATTACCAAAGTCCATATTTAACAGCCACCGGCGTGTGCGTCCACAGAATTTTTTTATGAGGTAGAAAAAACGTTTACACTTCAATTTATCCATAACTCTCAATTCCTATTACACCCGCACCCATTAAAAGAGCAGAAAGAATGAACCTTGAGCCGATTCTTGGATTTAACCAGCTTCCAGTGAATAATGCAAATAACTTATACCTTTTAAATAATGCGAAAAAAAATTACCCGCCCAAATCGGATAAAATGAAAAAAAAACATATTCCTTAATTTAATAGCCTTTACTGGAACCCGCTCCCAGCGAATAATGCAAATAAATAACATTCCACAATTAATGCGAAAAATTCACCAACCAAAAACGTATAAACGGAAAAAATATATTCCTTAATTATCGAGCCATTATTGGATTCTCGATCTGCAGCAAGAAGATGAAATTCTAGCAAACAAAAATTAACAAGAAAACTCGATGCACTACATGCTTGGTAGAAAATGATTACGGATAAGCTACGAAAAAAAGAAATGCTACGAGTAAAAATTGATCACACCCAATCTCAAGTGGGATTAAGAATAGATTTAGGTTATAACTGAATATTTCCGGTTTAATTGTTTGGAAACTTTCCACTATGGAAAATGAACGAATAAAATTAGTTAAGTTCACCAATAAATTTGAAAAAGCACCACCCGGGTTTCATAACGTAGTCACTTACCTTACGATATAACAATGATACGAAACCCAGGTCGTGCTTTTTAAACACATTAGTGAACATAAAAAAGTTTATTCTTTTATTTTCCATAGATAAAGGTTGTATCCACTCTCATCAAAACGGCCGCGTATTGAAAAATATTTAAATGGAAAAGTAACAATCGTTATCAACAAATGTAATGCAGTTCTTCAAAATCATAAAAGATGGTTCAAGTAAATTTCCCTCAGAACAATGACTTCGAGGATGAAAATTATATTCCAAGACAATATTCCAGGCTGTAAATCGCAAGGGGCTCAATCCATGCTCGTTCTATGGCTTCGTACGAGACGTAGAGTAAACAACACGTAGTAAGGAAATAAAGGAGAAAACCACACGGCAAGCAGGAGTTTATTCGAGAAAAGACGGGGAAAAGCTAGAAAATATGACAATGGGAGGAAATCCATCCACATAATTAAAGAACAACGAACCTAGGTGTTACACCCATACCATATCCAAAACTTGACTCTCGAAGCGTAATTAAACCCAGCATACTTACGCACCAAACTGATTCTGCGCAATGAAATGCAATAATAATTCTAAAGCACGTTCATTAGTAAAAAGCGAATGAACCGTATCATTTCAACCACAAAGCCGAAATATATTAGTGAGGTTGTCAAGAAAAGAGAACGTTAGCGGGTTAGCGTACGGGAATCAATGAATAGGGACGACTTGACTATTCATTACATGAGAGAGGGAAGACCCTAGCGTAGAGTCTGATCTGGAGTGTAGCGCTTTACGGTGCAGAAACGAGGACGCTGAGGAAAAAGGCAGGAGGCGTTCGAGACGTGGGTCTGGAGGAGAATGGAGAAGTTGAAGTGGACGGAGAGGAAAAGGGAAGAGTGAGTTCTAGACATGGGGAGAGACGAGAAGAAACTTCTAGAGGATACGGAGGAAACAGAGGGTTTGGATTGAGCGAGTGCCGAGCGGGAAGGGGATATAATACACCGTGCTAGGGAAATATTTTAGATAAGCAGGGAAGGAGTTGACTTTATGAACTGAATGAAAGGGCAATGCCCTCTGGGGCAACTGAAAAGAGAATTCACATGAACTGCCATAAGAAAGAATTCCCTTGACCGAGAATCGGGACACAGACCTTTGGCTTTCCGGGCCACTGCGCAGACCATTACGCTATCCTGGTTCCTGAATTATCATGGCAACTATCTGCCGAGGTTCATGGCACTAAATGTTAGGCCCTCGCGGTCCATCAAGTACCTATGGCAACGCGAGAGAGAAAGGACTTCAAAGAAACCACAACCGATTGAGAGTCTCAAACCTGAGCCTAAAGCCGCGGCTGACGGTAATGTTTAACACCTCAATTCTGCCACGTGAACGGAGGAGAAATATACATGATTGCCATGAGAAAAAATTACCCTGGTAATAGAATCTCAATTAGGAGAGGACGGCCATGCAATACGCTTTGGGCATGGGATGGGCATGCAATATGAAGGCATGATGTAAGCCAGTCGTAAAAATAGAAAACTTTTCATAATATATAGGTAGTAAATACACGCTGCCATCTCATAAGAGTTGACTAATTATGGGAATGAGCGGCTTAGCTTTCTCAGGCTTAAAAAAAGGAGTTAAATCGCTGCTAAAGAAATGCATGATTGATTTCCAAACTCTTAAGTCTAATCATATACAAAAATAATCATGCATATTAACTTATACCCACGCTTTTCCCTTTCGACGAAAGAAAAATACTCGAAAGGAATTATCCACTTACAGTATGCCGAGAAAATTGCTCTAATTGAGTAATGTCCTTCAATAAACACCTATATTAGAATATCTCATCTGCCTATTAACCTTTAGGTGCACGCACCTGCAAGTATAGCGCCAGTGCACGCTTGCGGCTTTTTTCCGCACTTTTACATTTTTGATCTTCCCTAATATATACATTCAAATTTGAGGGTGTTTTAACGTATTTGGGTAACTTTTAATAAATAAAAGCACTTAAAATATCTTTTCCATTCATTTATATACAAAAATATCGCATAATCATAAGCAATTTTCTTGATAGATACTTAGACTAATTTTTGTACACAATCGACCATGGAAATAGGCGTTATAAATATATTATGCCAACGTAAGGAGGTTTTTATATTGCCTTTCACGAGAACTGAAAAAAAACTTTCTTAAACAGGAGCTGGTAACCTTTGCGGAGTTAGATAATCTTGATTACTAGTACGTAAGACCAGTTTCACCGGTTACCGTATCATTACGAGGTTCCATAAAAATACGAAAAAAATACGGAAAGGCTTTTTATTCCGCCCTAACATTGCCGCAACAACTACAGAAACATTTAGTAATGTCATAAAAACCTCCTTCGGAACTTACGCGGTACACTTCATCTCGTTTTACCTGAGGTCGGGTCTTCTAACCGGAATAAATAAGAAAAAATAAGGAGATGCATGGAGTAGGTACCATAGCACGACAGTTTATGGCGGGAGCTCAGCAGGTACCTACACGCTCATTTTATTCGTCGGAGGGAAGTGTTTTCTTTTTAATCCCTTACGGCTGGGTTAGGGCTTTCATCAAGTAGGGACAAAACGTTCCGTGCGTCATGTTTCGGTAATAAAATCACCCGCGCGCGCGCCTCACTTTTCACCTTTCTCCGTGCTATAACCCAACCTCCCACCACCACCAGCCTCCGAGACGGTGGGAAAATAAAAGAAAAAAGGGAAGCGGAGGAACAAACAACAACAATGAGATCGATCGATGCTTCAATTATGGAGTCCCAAGGTCACGCACGCAGCTGTGTAGCCGGCTGGAAGTTCACTGCTCTCTCTCCGCGATAGGACAGACACCGACGCAAGCGAAGCGGAACGAAAAGCGAGGAGAAAAGAGCAGAAAAATCAAAAAGGAGGCGACGGACAAGGGAGTGGGTCTCATGGTGGACTCCCGCTAGCTCTCATCAAAATTAGACCAAGTGCGGGTATTTGTACCGTGCCTTCATGAAATGAAATTACGAAGAAATTCACAAGGAAAAATATGAAGAAAAATGCGATTTTTTTCCTGCGTGTGATGTCGATAAATTTCTTATGGGTGTGCAGCGGGATCACTGTCTCCATTTTTGCCGAAATTTCGATGGTCGAGTCGACCATCAACGAGACTGACTTAGAGTACCGGCTGCAAACCCGACAGAAATAATTTTTTACGTCCACCTCGATTAGCTTAATCGCACACCTAGTGTCGACGCTTATTACGTTAACTTTTCGCACTGGTACTCATACCAGGGGGATTAACTGTAACTAATACAAGTACCCGAAGATGATGAAACAAGCGTTGGAACTATTTCATCAGTTAATTTCATTACAGTAGACGTGTACGATAATCTTTTGCATCATTTTGTATTACAATGCTCCTCAACATCTTGGCTCAGGCTCTTCAGGCGCGCCGCTAGGAATTAAGGCTTGGGGGGGGGGGGGGATTTCAGGAGCAATTATTACTGGGGGTATGGAAGTACGGGAAGTGCGAGTGCTGTCCCCGAGAAATTTTTTAAGATAAATGGTTCAAAATTGTGACTTTTACGGCTTTCTGAGGGATATTTTATTAATCCTTACACTATTCTACAAGTCATATTTATCCACTTTAGTAAAATGGATTAAATTTTAAAAATTCTCTAAGTTCTGGGGGGGTTTATCCTCCAAAACCACCCCTCGCTGTGCCACTGCATACCTTTGACTTCACTCCTAGCCTTCACGCTTCGCATAAACACGCTTTGATTAAACAGAGGCGTTCGACAACGCGTCGCCAAACTATACACAAAAAATGTGTGGATTATATTCGACACTTAGTACAATCTTTACGTTCAAAGCGTATACCAAATTACATCGACATGGCATGCGGGGAGGAGGTTAAATAAGAGACTGTGTACTGTGTTGAGACATGATGACACACGAGATAACCCCTGAGGGAGCTTCTATCGAAAGAGACAGCGTAAACATAGACAAGGGCGGTTTTCGGCTCCTACAAGATTGAAATGCCACAATCGGATATCGAGCGATAGGCCTGACTGGTTGACTCCGACGATTGCGCAAGTTTACTTGTTGCTTATTTCGATTGGGAATTTTGTTTTCATTTTATTTAATGTACACAATGGAGGATATTCAGGATTTTAATTAAATAAATTCATCAGTATGTCATTAGGTCATCATCACTTCAACCCTGTGTAGTTGCTGAGATATTATACTTCCCCATCGAAAAGGGCCTCTTGGCAGCCGATATACGCACTTCACTTGTCTTTAGATACATCTTGACCTGCTCTTTTCAGGATATTCTCCTCGTATTTTTTGAGCCTATTTGAGTTTCTCGGTTTGCCTGTGTGAGTGAGTGGTAAGGCTTGCCGGTTGAGAGGCTGTGTTTGGTCCCTGAGGTCTTTCGCTTCATCCCCGTAAAACAATACAGTATAGCCCGGGTCGGTGTAAAACGGACAAGTGCAATACGTCACGGCTTCTGGAGCACTCCATTATACCATTAGGTAACCTTATCCACATCCTTTATTAATGAAATTTGTGCGTAGGTTTCCGCGGTGTTGTTCACGATGACTGCTAATTTTCGGGTTCTCCAGCCGCGTCTGTCGTTTATGGTTGACAACAGCTTCCGAAAATGTTGTCAACCATAAACGACAGACGCGGCTGGAGAACCCGAAAATTAGCAGTCATCCTTTATTAATACTGCAGTAAGTTTCACCGTTTGCCCCAGATTTTGGTTACTGCTTAGACACCTTGAGAATTCTTGCTTATGTTTACGTTAGAGGAATCCAAATATAAACGGATCGGATATAGTGATTTATGTATCAAAAATAAATTTTATAAACATATAAATAAAATAAAACACGAACGAATTTTAAAAATATGAAAAACAACACTATTATTTACAATACTTTACTTTATATTACTATCACTCATTTACTATTCATATTAAATCATAAATAACTATTTACTTAAAATCTTACTTATTTTATTCTACTACTATTTAAACAGTGACAGTAAAGTTAAAAGTTCTGTTTTGGAATCAGTCTGGATTTGTCATCCCACTTATGCATCTGTGCAAAAGTGGCGCCGACTCCATGGGGCCTGAGGGGGCCCGAGCCCCCCCATAAATTCGTTACAGATGTTAGGAAAAATGTGTCAGGCTTGTCGATTTTCCCTGGAGTGTGCAGATATCGAGAATCGGGTGATCAGGGTTCTAATGCTGATCATATGACTCTTCTAAAATGCTTAAAAAAACTTAATATTCACTACTTAAAACATTTACAGGGGCAATGTTCCCGGTTTGCCCCCCCCCCCCCCCCCCCCAATATTTTTTGTGAGTCGGCACCCCTGAAAATTTCACATTTTTGGCCTAAAGAAGTAATAAATACGAATTTTGAAAAAAAAACTGTTGACAATTTTGAAGTACAGCGAGAAAAGATAAACAAAATTTCGCAACCGCTACTTTTTATATGCCCAAGGAGTCTTTAGAGGCGCAGCACGCTGAAGGGTTCTCTGCCTCGTCCTGTTTTCCTTCCTTATCAATTTTGCCCCCGCCAACTCCGCCGCCGGGGGAGGCGGGATCGTCGTCCTCTCGAGAGACGCAGGCGCGCAATTCGGAAACGCAAGAGGTGCGTCGCACTTCGCACCGCCGCCTCGCCGCGTCTGCGTTTCCAGCTCACGAGAGAAGGTTTTCCTTCTCCTTCCCCATTTGTTCTTCCGAAGGTCTTTCCAGACAAAGCATTTAATTTCGGATTGGGAGGAAGAGGGCTCATTTTTAACTTTCGGTCCTATTTCTTCTACGTAAGCCATCAAGGTCACCCACGCATTCAACTCCTATGCCGACCGGTAGAGTGAAACTTCTTTCTAATAGACACTAATGACGCAGGAGAAAACGTCCGCGGCGAGTTATTTTTAATCGTCTTTGTGAGGAAGACTGACAATTTGGGTTTTTGATTCTCGAACGAAAAGTGCGGGATGCTGATAGATCGGCTTTTATTTAAAATATAGTTACATTTTAAGCTACCGCAGTGATAATATATTATTTTTCAGATAGCGCTAAAAACCATTACAAACTAGCAAGACTTGAATAACGTAAAAATGACGCTAATAGATAAATATATATAACAGAATCGTAATATTTTTTCCTAAGGTGCTACATTAAATTCAATTTCCCCCGTCATTTTTCGCTTGCCTTGCCTTAGAAGATGGTTAGCAGTAAGAGGATTACAGTCATTCATTAGCACCGAGTAAGAAACTTTCAATGTAAGGAGGTTTCAGGTAGAAAGGGCAGGTGAAACTAAACGAAATTGTTTCGTTTCGACCCGGAAAATGCGAGGCCTAGGTTTAGTTACGTTCCTGCACGAAATTAAAATCACCAAGGAGTTTAGTTTCGATCCGAGACGAAACTTACTCCCAGGAACGAAACTAAATTAATCGAAACTCCGCTGCTCATAGTTAAGTTTCGATCCCAGAAGTTGAGAGGAGGGGATAAGAGGGAATAGTTTCGACCCATTACGACCCTAAGAACTCCGAAAAACATAGTGGGCACAGCTGTATTCCACATCTACGACAAAGCCAGTTTGCATGTTATCACACAGGCTAATGAAATAACGCAGCAAGTACTGCAAGTGGCTGTCCCGTTTCACCGTTGGATTCTAGTATACTCAAGTGGTCGAGATTCATGAATCACTCAGTACTGCACGGTGAAATATTTGACCAGTGATGACCAGTGAAACTAAACGAAAGTCAAAACAAGTACAATTTCAATTGTTGAGTTCCCAGGAGCGAAATGTTGAAACGAGACGAAATGGATGTAAACCCGGGGAGCTAAACTCAGAATCGAAACGAATTCGGAGTGAAAACTACTTCGGGTCGAAATAAAAGTAAAACTCTGGGACGAACTGAAACGCAGATAATGTTTCGCACCGGAGGGATCACGTGCTTCACCTCCGAACGGTTTAGTTTCGACCCACACACCGAGTACGAATTATGGTCGAATGAGGTAGAGGTTCTGCCTACCGCTATTAGATGCATAGGCCACTCATATTTTTACCACTAACAGGAGAACGATGAACGCAAACTGGCCATTCGATTTTTAAGCTCAAATGTTTAAACCTCTCTACACGCATGTCTAACGTAATGGGTCGAAACTATTCCCTCTTATCCCCCTCCACTCAACTTCTGGGATCGAAACTTTACTATGAGCGAGTACGAATTATGGTCGAATGAGGTAGAGGTTCTGCCTACCGCTATTAGATGCATAGGCCACTCATATTTTTACCACTAACAGGAGAACGATGAACGCAAACTGGCCATTCGATTTTTAAGCTCAAATGTTTAAACCTCTCTACACGCATGTCTAACGTAATGGGTCGAAACTATTCCCTCTTATCCCCCTCCACTCAACTTCTGGGATCGAAACTTTACTATGAGCGAGTACGAATTATGGTTGAATGAGGTAGAGGTTCTGCCTACCGCTATTAGATGCATAGGCCACTCATATTTTTACCACTAACAGGAGAACGATGAACGCAAACTGGCCATTCGATTTTTAAGCTCAAACGTTTAAACCTCTCTACACGCATGTCTAACGTATTGGGTCGAAACTATTCCCTCTTATCCCCCTCCACTCAACTTCTGGGATCGAAACTTTACTATGAGCGAGTACGAATTATGGTCGAATGAGGTAGAGGTTCTGCCTACCGCTATTAGATGCATAGGCCACTCATATTTTTACCACTAACAGGACAACGATGAACGCAAACTGGCCGTTCGATTTTTAAGCCCAAATGCTTAAACCTCTCTACACGCATGTCAAACGTAATGGGTCGAAACTATTCCCTCTTATCCCCCTCCACTCAACTTCTGGGATCGAAACTTTACTATGAGCAACAGAGTTTCGATGAATTTAGTTTCATTCCTGGGAGTAACGTTTCGTCTCGGGTCGAAACCAAACTCCTTTGTTATTTTAATTCCTTGGTATTTTCGTTTCTCTCCGGGTCGAAACGAAACACTTTCGTTTCGTTTCACTTGCCATTCCTGTATTTGATGCAAGTTTTAGCATATACTCAGGAAGATCATTTGATTGCTTTTATTGTTGCTCGAGGCGAATAATTCTATCAGAACACTATTATTTCTTTAAAAGTGGTTTTCTTCATTTTATTTTTTCTGAGATTGTCACCTTATATAGAGAAAAATAGCTTCAGTTTCGATCGCCTATATTACATAATTACCCCTTTTAAAATAAAGAAACGTGAGTAAACTTCTCTCGGGTTTCCCACCGGGTTAAAGGCTTCATAATGGCCGACGTTTCGAGCTCCGACTCGGCGCTCATCATCAGGGCTACTGGATGATCATCCATTAGCCCTGATAATCATCCAGTAGCCCTGATGATGAGCGCCGAGTCGGAGCTCGAAACGTCGGCCATTATGAAGCCTTTAACCCGGTGGGAAACCCGAGAGAAGTTTACTCACATCATTCGCCGGGAAAGCATCAAATCTTTCTTCATAAAGAAACGTGCTCAACAAACGCCTTACATTTCTCGGTTGATATAACAGCACAAAAATGGAAATATTCCAACAACTTCTCCTTCTGGCATAAAATATGAGCAATAAAACGGTAAGACGCCCGTTGAGATTTAGAGGAATTCAAATACCATAAAATGCTAATGAAGATTTAGAAAGAACGTATTTAAAAATTTACTTTCTACTGTGTACAAATGCTATAACGATTGCGAAGCTTGAGTTTACTTAAATAAAAATAACACATACACGTTCAATACATAAAAAATATCAGAAAAGTTCCACTTGCGATGTTTACCATCAGGTAAGCGTGTGACGTCAACGAGACTTCTAACGAGATTGGAACAAGATCAATTTCTGTTCGAGCAGTCATGTGTTAGCCTTTATTTACTTTGTTACAAAATGAATCTAAATGACATAAATCCATGCTCTTAAAATGCGCTAGTTTACCGGGTGAGCAGATCCAGTCAATAGTTGCCATTATTCAGCCACAAAGGTACAGAATGAAACATGACATGAGCTGTGGACCAAAAGTATGTAAAAAAAATGAATCGAAAATTGCCGCCGCGGTATAGTTTCACTGTCAACGCTACAATGGGGAATATTTTTAGTCAAAATATCCGTATTTCTTTGGCGTAGAGTCGGGAATCTCGAATACATCATATCATAGGCGGATTTAGGGGAGGAGCACGGGGGTACGCGCCCCCCAGACGCTTAAAATATTGGCAAATTTGTTTATATATTTTAATACTGCTAATATACAAATATATTTTAATGCTGTTATCATTACGTTAGTTTAATTTTGTGTATTACGGAGCCACAATAATTCGCTTTCACATAAATGATATTCTTACAAAAATAAAGACAATATTTCGTACAGTAATTGTTGTATTTTGTGTTTAATCTCAGACATGATAAGGCCGTTTGCCTGTCAGACCCTTGTGCCTCCAGAAAAAAATCCTGGATACGCCCTGGCATCGTATATCACTAGCTTAATGAACGCTCTATTGAAAGAGCTAGATATTATGAATTACGTTTTGCTGCAAGAAAATGTTGCAGTAGACGCAACACGATGATGAGGCATGGATTGTCCGTCAAGGTCAGTCTTGAGCATGAGCGACAACGGAAAGGCAAGTCAACTTGATATAATGCATTCCAATCAAACCAAGGTCTCTTCCATTGACAGCGATGAAACAGAGTTCAGACAGCTACACGTCCATTGCCAAGGTGGGGCAAAGAGTCTTCCCGACGCTGCTAAGATGCGATGCGTTCATTGCGTCGCTAAAGCATTGCACGACCCCAAGGTATTCTTAGATCGAAGATAATTGAATGTTTCACCACCAGTAAAATGCTTCCATAACTCCACAAAACAACACCATTAACATATGTTGGCAGGACCAAATGGTGCATGATCGGTATTTCAAGCTATTTTGTTTTTCTTCCTCGTATCTCTACCCTCACTCAAAGCATTTAACTCAAAAGGGTCACCTTTAAATAACTAAATGCTAATTCGAGAAGCGGCAGGGAGAATTGGCATTGAGGAGGAATAATTATAAATAGATAATATTATGCGAAAAGGTGTGACCTGCCAAAGAGAAGGATTAGATAACTTGATATTAAGAATAAATATGTGAGTCGAAAAGCAAAATACCATTCTGCATAGATTGTGACAGTATCATAATTATTTAACTGAGTAGCCATGCGTTCTAACGCGTTAACACATTTGCACTCCTATTTACATTAAACAATACAACCTAAATATGTTATCTGAAAACAATACCTTATACAATCTGGACTAATCATATGCCTGTTGCTGAAAAAAACTTCAACAAATTGCCAAAAATATTTCTCTTACACGTCAAGCCTATGCTGACCACGGATTTGCAAAAAACTTGAGAGATGTAATTAAATATTCATTATCGCACAGAGAAAAGGTATGACGTAAAAAATGACCGGAAAAACGATTAAATAGCAAATTCAAAAATATGGAGTAAGAAAACCACATTTCCACGTAATACTGGCGACGCGAAAAGATATTTCATGAATGATTTTAATTAGCGTTAAGAATCTTTTCTTACGCTAGAAAAGTAACAATAAAAATTCATGTTCTCGATCATCGAAAAGTAAAATTGATTAACGGTAATTTAATAAATCAAGGTGTACCAATCCCCATGTCTACATTTTAAAAAACTCGTTAACTTTCATCTTTTATCCCTGAGGTAGGTACAGAAAAAAATAATCCTCAACATTTACTAGCCATTCATGAGTTGAAAGAACTTTTTTCACTTCTGATATGCCTTTTACTACCAGATCGCCCCAGTTTACAAACCTCTTGTCTCGGCCATAGATATCTCTGGACCGAGGACGAATCCACGTCCCAGAAATCTCTGACGCCAGCCGCATTATGTAAAAGTATGTATGGATATGCGTGGGCATGAGGACCTACTCGAGGTTACCTTTTCAAGCGGCGAGGCGGGAATAAGACCACAGGAGTGAAAAGGTTTTCACTCTGAACCAAAAACTCCGTATTTCCACCCGCCACAACGACAGAGAAGGGAAAACCGCTACTACAAATTCTAATTTACATTGTTTGACAAATATTGTAGTCATTTAAACACTTTGAACGATTAAAAAAATCAAGAGCTAACAAGAATATTCGATGAAAACGTTTGAATGGATATGCTATACGTTGGAAACAACATCAGGGAGAAATATGCCGTTTCCTATTCAATGATTCCCGTGATTGGATGAGAATAGTACTCGTACTTTATCACCTGTAGTTTACTATTATACGATTTCTTTATTGATGGATAATAAAAAAAACTGCCCTTTGTTGCTCAAATTTTCTAGCACATAACGTGGACTCAGGTAAATCTCAATTTATGGGAAATACTGCTGCATAAAAAATGTCTTTTCTCCAAATTTCACTCTTGTTGAATTTAATTCCACGAATAAAAAGCATAAAATAGGAATTACGTAGCTCACATCAGACAGAAAGTTTCCATAAACTACCAGAATTTTTATCCACCATAAAATTTAATCTTGGAATGATTAGCTCCTCGTGGGACGATTTCAATGAACTTATCCTTCAAATTAGAGTTTTTTCTGGGGTACTTCAACTTTAACTTTCATGGTCATAGTGTTGATTGATTCCAATGACTTTGAAGCAATGATAGTTATCTCTGAGCGGCTGATAAATAAATCAGTCAGCTTATCATTTGGCAAAGCATCAGATACTTATCAAGCACAGAGGCCATTTTTATGAGCTGCTTACGGAAAAAAAATTGAAACATTGGAGGGCTATTAGTGTTCTTATCTGTAATTTCACGATTGCACTCGACTCCAAATCTTGAATACAGACTACCTCAATCAAACGTCACCAAATGGAGAACAAAGATATGAAACATAAATAATAGTATTGGCAGTGCATGCGTCACCGATACGAAGAAATTTCTCCGAAGACGTGTGACAAGGACTGTCAGGTCACAAACCTTGGAGGAAGGATTTATATGAATTGATACGAATAAAATCAACAGATTTAGGCGTTACTTGGTGGAACGATGAGGTATTCATGGTGAAATAAAAACACAGTACTATTCCACAACCTTATATTTTTGCAGTCTACTAGTTTCAACGTTTACACCGTCATTATCAAGACTCATTTAAGAAGAGAGTCTTGCTAAAAGAGCTAAAAGAGAGTCTTGATAATGACGGTGTAAACTAGTAGACTGCAAAAATATAAGGTTGTGGAATAGTACTGTGTTTTTATTTCACCATGAATGAATTGATACGCACAGAAAAACGTAAAAGGCACGGCACACAGTTTTCAAAGTCTTTCTTTTTAGGTATACGCCCATTTAAGTGGGATGGAGGAATACATTTACAGGGATAAAACATCTTTTATCATAAAAGAGAGGTTTTATTTAACTTTGAGGATCGGGTTGGTGCGGTGGCTTCACATGCGGCGGGCTCGGGTTCAAGTCCCGGCGGTTGCGGAGAATTTTCTGAATGTTGTGTGGAGGACATTTGAAGCGCATCACTCTGTCCGTCGGATGTGACGTTAAGCCGTGGTCCCCTTGGCGCCTTTCGTTAAGAGCAGGCTAATGCCGACGCCGGGTTTCTCCCCACCCTTCCTTACGAACCCTTTCCTCGCGGCGCAAATGCCCTCAGCTGTCGTTCGCCACCTCCAAATAACATACCGTGCATACATATTTAAACTTACGCCATCAACATCGCTACTCATCAATCCAGGGATTCGTTTAACGTTGCTATCCACTCATTTCTCTTATCAGCTTATCTTTGAAAACCTACAAGGTTATTATGTTTTCCATTATTCATCTCTTACTGCGCTTATCTCATCCGAGGACTAAGCTAGCCTCTCTTTCGGAGCAGCCAGGAAACTCAACGACTACTAAATTTTCGCGATGTCTTTCATCAGCTTCCAATTGATTACTATTCAAAGAGCTTACAAAGAACTGGACGAAGTCAGAGCACTTTCAGCCCTCGAATATATCGCTCCAAATTTTAATTGGAAATGCACGAGAACTTTGAGGCGCCAGCCGATAGCATTAGTTCATCAATCAAACATGTAAAATACTAATACACTAACATCAGCCCTAATGGAGAGTAAAAAATCCACTCGATAATTACCATGATATTAATTGAAGAATGTCTTCGCATCGATCAAAACTTGTCAGTTACACTGCATTAGGTAAGATGTGGTGGAAAATCATGGTGAATAATAGAAAACTTTTTCGTTCTTATTCGACAGTTTTGTAGCAGATATTAACTACGCATATTGGTGCATAGTCTCACCATATGGTCGATTTGATACCGTTATCGACGATCAAGTATCTAATCCACCTGCTGATGGCGCTATGCATCGAACCGTGTTTGCAATAAAAAGTGGACAAAAAATTTATATAAAAAATTCATAGCCATTAATGATTACAGCTACATTATGGAGATATAGATGGTATAAAAATCTAAATTCCTTGTGAGCGAAAGTATAAAAATAAGTCCTACCAAATTCCACGATATTTTTATTCTTCCTTGGACGCATATAATGAAAAAAAATGTAATAGCGCGTGGATTAATCAAAGAGGGCTACGCAAATTCAAATTCCGCCTTCGCGAGATGAATATCAATTTAGCGCCCACAAGAAACGGCACTCTTGTACGTACAGCTTATTTACTGACGTTGCCCTTTCCACAAGGACACAAATAACCCAGAGGTGTAAAAGGAATGACCTCGAGAAAAATAAACCCACAATGACGGAGGTCGAAGTATTTTCCCGCTCCGCGTTACATTCACTGAATATCAGCGGCGAGAATGATTCATTCATCAAGCATTTTGGCCAGCAGTTACTGCTAAGTAGTAGACTTCCGCAATGGTTCGGTCAATAAAAAATTCTACCTTCTGGGTAAACTTTGACTATTTACCATGGAATCTATTCCAGATGTGTCTTTTAAAAGTCTTAATGACGTGGCAACCATCGCGATGGCAACTTTATACTAGACGTACCAATACAGTTGTAAAAAATGGATTTCGGAAAGCGTTTCAAAAGATATAATATGTCTTTAACTATGTGAAAGTTTTCAGGTTTTCCAAGTGCATGGAATTGATGAATTCAAATCAGGTTTTACACAAAGTAAGTTATTCCATATCGGGCGATTTTTCAGTGAAATAATACTTATTCAACTTCCAGAGAGATGAGATGCCGCTGGTTTGTCTTCTCTGATATTTGTGATGATTTTTTTCATTCAGCTTCACCTTCAGACCAAGCTCATCTATCTGGTATTTATCAGAGTATTTCATCTTTCTAATATAGGGCTCCAGGCCTTGCTACTTTGGAATCCTTGGACACGACACATGCTAATAGGACAGATACAGGTCTCCATGGCCTATATGGTAACACTGCCTAAATACCCTACCTTCTAGCACAGCGGTAAAGTACCTTTGATTATAATTATTTTTGGTGACATAACACTCTGCTTTAGTTTTCATTGAGTATTATTCCTTCAAAGTCCACATAACTTGAACAGGCCGTTAAAAATATAATTTTAACAATTGCATGTACACAGCGCCCACTAAAATTACTATTATGCAGCACATGCACTTTCTTCCCTATTAATAGACAAAATTTACTAAGATAAAGTAAATTAGCTACTTTTTCCTCTTCCATTTACCTTACTAGGAAATGAGCTAGTTCACCCATTTTATTTTACTATCGATTGTGATAGAGTTCTAAAAATAGAGGGACCAGTGTTTTTTTCCTTATTCCAACCCGTCAGTTACTTCTTGAGCTATTCGCGGCGATAAACCGTCGGCCTTAACACTTTCGTCGATAAATTGATGACGTCATTCACTCATGCCAAGCGGATCTCCACCACTCCTCGACCGCGTGTATGGGCGTCGCAAGGCTCGTTGTTGTTTAAAGTCTTAATGAGCGAATTTGGGGGGATCAGGTTGGTGTGGTGGCAAGAGTTCTGAATTCAGGCCCCGTGAGCCCTGGTTCAAATCCTCACTCTGGCGAATTTTTCCGGAGATTACCTTCCGGAGAGAGATTTCAAGTATTTAAAGTGCAACATTCCATCCATTGGATGGGACGTTAAGTCGGGGTTCCCATGGTGCCTTTCGTTAAGAGCAGGCTAACGCCCACGCCGGGTTTCTCTTCAACCTTACTTCCCTCTCCTTCATGGCGAAAATGACTTGATCTGTCGGTTGATTCCAAATACCGCATCACTTGAGCCATTCATGCGGTCATCGAAAAGTTCACCCTAAGAGAGTTAATGAGCCAGAACTCTAGTGACGTCACCAGCTCATGAAATAGGGGCGGCAAATTTCCCCTTTCCTTACTTTATAACAACGAGATTATGACCAAAATAGCTACTTTTTCGTCGCAACGCATCCCTCTCTTCCAAATAACGAATTATTTTAATGGCTTGCGATTTCGGGTCTGTGTGAACGACCCAGAAACCAAACAGTAGCATCTCGCAGAAAGTGTTAGAGCTTCTTCCCTGGAATCCTTAAGGCAAGAAATTTCGATTTAATTGAGCTAAGAAGGGAAACAAGTAATCCGCGTACAACCCTCAAAAATTCCTCATCTGGTAACTCCTCTCACAACTGATATTTATCAATAATTTGTTGCTTAAAATACTGGGATTGTGTGCAGAGAGTATATTCTTAACAGAATTTCAATCAAAGAAATTTAAATAAATATATATATCCGGAAAACACTATTGGTCCTCTGGGCCTCACGCATCCGAAAATATGACTCGGAGATACATGGAAATTAGAATATGCGGCAGGAAAACGTGAAAGGTTGCAGACCCCCGTAAAAGGTGATAGATTAGCAGCCATTTTTTCATGCGCTACTAAATGGTGCATGTGAAATTCTCATCGTAAATGGAAGACAGTCGCTGAAAATTGAATGCTGCTAACTACCTTCTCACTCTCTACTCCAATATAAATAAACCACCTATCTGTTTTCATGTATAAAATTTTATCTAGTAAAGCACCGGATTACCTCTATGAAAAGGTAATTGCAAACCTAAGAAATGTATAAAATAGATCTATTGTAGTCAGAAAACGATTCAAAGTTCCTAAATGTAGAACAACTGTATACCAATTGTCCACCATTAATTCATGTATAAGGGTGTGGAATGATATTCCTGACTACATAACGAAAGCTAAAACTATAAATCAATTCAAAATAAAAATGTTGGCGTACCTGATTAATGAATATTATGGTGATTGAGCGTGTACCTCTACCGTTCAATCATTTATTGATTTTTTCTTCCTTTCAAAGAATACACGTTAATTTCATCAAAGGTTTTTGTATGTTTTTTTGTTTATTGTATTGAATTGGATTGATATTTTCTTGGTAAATTCTGTCATTGTATTTGATTTTTTATTATGTTTGTGTTTCAATGATCCTGTTGTTATAGCGAGGTGACTTGCAAATATTTCTTATAATGCCACAGAGCTTGTTCTTTTTCTTTATGTATTGGATGCATGTGCCATAGGCTTTGCCTTGAACAATAAATTTGTTTTCTATTCTATTTTCTAATCTACTCCAAAATGAAGGTATAAAAACGTTTCGAGCCTATTTAGTCCAGCAAAAAAGGGTCATGCTAGGAAAATTTTAAGGGAAGTTTTGATTTTTCCTCCCTCATCGGTTTCGAGGAATCCAAATCTGAAACTCATTAACTTAATTTTCGTGACAGAAAATTGAAAATTCTGATAAGGAGAGAAAAAGTTTAGGAAGAAATTAAAACTATCCCAAAACATTAAAGGAAAGATTAAAATATGATTGGACAATTTCTCATCCCACCCCAATGCTTCCAACCCTGTTTCTGGAGACGCGGTAGAAATAGCAGAAGGAAAAGGAGGAGGGAGGGATAAGATGGGAAATCCCACGGACGCGACGGCCGTAACTCGCGGGAACCAGTCTCAAGCTCCCTCTTCGCAATTCCCCAAGAGGACCGTAAGAAACCCAAGTTCCTTTCACCTTTCGTTCTACGGCGCCACCAATGCCACCCCAGAGAAAAGACTCCAGCCTGCCTTTGTATCTCTTCCTTGGAATGTTTATGCACGGGGAACCTGAGTGATGTGGTGTCTATAGAATTGGGTTCGATTACCCTTCGAACTATATCCACAGAATAGCCTTCAAGCCAACATAAATTGCACATGTAGCAAATTGCATGCTGCATTTTGGTGATTGGTCGCCCCTCCAAAGCACCCTTGAGACAGGCACGTAGCCAGGCGGGGGAGCTGAAAGGACGTCAGCCCCCCATCCCCCTCGAAATTTGTTGCGACCCCGAGAGGTGACTGCCCGCATTACAAGTGCTATGGAGACCAATTGCCAGGTTAGCTCTCCTCTGAGATAACGTTTATCGATACAGTTACATTTCATAATGTCTGCTATCAGCACTTTGACGAATCGTGTCGATAATTTTTGCACAAAAGTTTAAACTGTTTATGAAAAATTAGGAGGGAACAGACGCCTATGGAGAAACGAGATATAATTATTACCTCTCCGGAAAAAAACCATCGATGACTCCAACCTTTAGCACTATAAAAACGAAATGAACAACCAATCAAATGACAGCAATCGCTTCCCGGTGCTTGTAAATGGGCTACAAACTACCAGAATAGGCAAATCGAATACCAACCAAGCACTCCCCCCGAAGAATATTTATGGCTCCTTGTCTGCCAACAGGGTACTACAAAGATGTAGGTCGGAAGGTAACTGAATAAAATTAATTATAAACCACATCACCCCTCTTCTTCATTTATGTAAAAATTCAAAAGAGGATGTATGAGGGCATGCAAGAGTCTTATGTGTCATGGATTATTTTCGAAAACCATGGCGTGAAACAATAGCGTCCTACCATCAAGGGTGTTTAGCAAGAAGTGACTAATCATCAGCATGAAGCATGCATTACATGCACATTTCTTGACTTAAGATAAAAATCTCAACACGTACACCAGTAAGCAGGAGGTTTTAGGTTCCACCTCGTAAATATCCATCCGGGCAAGAAAGGAATAGATCACAGATACACTCATATAGCTAAATGGTAAATTATTTCACGGCTAGTAATTAAAATAGGTTTATCCAAGCGAGGTTAGTGAAAAAACGATGTGGAAATTGCGAGAAAATTAACGAAATAAGACGAAAAATACTAGCAATTAGTGCTCCTCATAATAGCAGTGATTAATTTTATGATTTCAGAAACTAATACTAATCCTGACAATTAGAGGACAAAGAACACTTAGGTCTCTACATTCAGAGTTTTGTTTCACAATTGCGCTATTAAGCTGATATCTCGAATAGGATTCAGCTTTTCCCGACGGAGGCGGGAAAAGCTGAACGCTTCTGACGCTCCCGTCATCATTAGGTGCCACTAGGGTCATCGTGGATTTAGGGCTCGTGGAAAATTTTTCTAAGACACCGTGACATTTGAGGGCTAGCGGTAAAATTTCTATTCATCAAAAGGTTTGGCCTGAGTCGATTCCCGGTCGCCGGTGGGCGTGATTCATGGACATATCAACCTCGGGCCAGACTCCTTTCACTCGCTGGTATTTCGCTCGCAAGAGTTCCACCTCACTAGAGAGAAAAGGTCACCGTTTGATGATGTTCGCCGTGCACCTTAATTTATTGTAACCACGACCTAACGTTTGATCAACATTTACTCAACATCTGTTCTATTATATAAAGATCTATAATGTCACGCATTGGCAAGTTTGCAAAGCCTTATTTATTTCCAATAAATCAATATGATAAAATTTTAACACGTGATACACTACCAACTATGAGTGGATAAATGTATAGGTATGTAATACTTCGTTAAGAATTTCGTGGGTACTTGTCATATTAGATAAAAAGCCTTTGGGCTATCAGATATGCAATAGTTACTACCGGAAATAAATTTTGATAATGATCGATGTTTACAGGCACCAGGGGATAAAAATCTAGCAAGGCCTAGATAGATACTAATCAGTTTCACCATTAGTACCCTGATGAAATAGAGCGATCAACTAAAAGGTCATACTTAAAACTAACAAGATATAATGGACAGGGAAATATCTAGATATAATGCAGGAGTATGTACTACACGACAAAATATAATTTTCTAAAAGCCCTAATTATTTTATAACGAAGAACTGTTTGGCAGCAGATAAATCCAATTCAAAGGAGAGTCATACAATTATGACGCAATGATGAGAAAGTACGATAAAAGTTAATAGAAACATTCTCCATCATACTTCAAACAATGTTATCTCACTACACTTTAAACTACTCTTAGGAGGTTGTTCCGCGACTTAGGGATTAAAAGGAAATGCTCGGTAACAACTCTACGTCTATGTTCTTTAAAACTGACAGGTCACGATTAAACTATCCATTAGCAATAAAAAAGTTAGTATTCAGATCACACGATAAATGAATAAATTGATGTCCATTTATAAAAATTTATCAACGCGTTTCTGTTATCTCTTACGCTATTTTTCCTTAAAAATCGTATTTCTGCAGGGTGACAAGACGATATCAGGTGAAATACCGAAGTTTTCTCGCTTATTATTTGGTGTGAAGATTTAAACTGAATCAATAAATTAACCAAAAGTTAATCCTAGTGGGTAGAGCACTCGACCGCTGACCGAAGGGCCCCGGGTTCAAATAGCGCGTGATACCATCGGACACCCCAAATGATATCCTTAAAGAGTGACATAGCCCAGGGAAAGGAACTGGTCCATACCCTGAATGTATGGTATTCACAAGTCTGAGGCTAAGTGTGGGGTGAGCTCTACCCTCACCTACTTAAACCAGCCATCGGATTTAAATCACTGAGTGAGTGAATTCATCAATACGATATTCAAAGGAGTAGGGAGTTACGTAATTTTTTGACCCTGGTGCTAATTTTGATGCCCACTGTGAAACTTAAAGAATTTTTTTTAATTAGTACACATTGATAAAAAAAGTGAAACTAAATTTATCTCCCTTATTCGGCACGAAATCATCGGTCGAAGATAACATACCTACTTGAAGATATACTGCCCGCGATGGCACGTGTGAAAGCAAGTTTGCATTGATATGGGTTACACCGCCTCCACCAACGCTCGTTATCATTTATTTTCTCGTAGAAAAACTTACGATGTTTTCCTATTCTTGGCGCCAAATAAAACTAGGATGACGGCACATCGGAAGATATACGTGCGGAGAATCTTTTCACTCTTTGGTGCCCATGGTTACCGCATTCGAGAATTCGTGCGTGTAGGAGTAGGATGTTCCCGGATCCGCGATGGGCGGCCGAAGGCTCAGGAAAGAGGATCGGCGGGAGGAAATACCCAAAATATTCGAGGAATCATGGGGTAAAGGGAGCGAGAATGAGCCCTCCTCAAAGGACAGCCAATGATACGCGTTTTGACGTGAGGCTCCTTTCAATTCCGTGTAAATGGAATTTCCTATGACTTGTGAGAGCTAAAAAAGCTGCCTGGAAATCTAATGTATGCCGAGAAAATTGAGAGGCATTGGATTATCGGAAAGGGGGAGCTGTGGAGAGTGAAAGACCATTTTTCCATTGATAAAATCATCGCGCAAATGAAAATGGACATCGAGCGTAGATGGATGTTCACGATAGTGTCGTTGAGAATGAAAATTTGGGAGAAGCTTTGATGTAATTATGTTGTTAGAGATAACAAGTTAGTACGTTACAAAATATGAATAATGCCAATAGGTGGCATTGGGGATTCAAAATTTTGAAAAACTTATTTCACACCGGTATTAAAAAAATTAATTGAATCAGTTCGCGGAATGCTGAAATAGTAGTATATATAATCGAAAATATCTTATTTGAAGTAAGCAAAATAGGACAGTTACAGCCACAATTACATGAATCCTCTCTCCGATGAAATATGATGTGCTCTGACCTCTATGGATGGAAACATGTCGTACCAAGAAAATAAATCAGTGGATGTCAACGAAATCGTCTCATCATTCGTGAATATGAACTTCCACATAGTTAAACCTGATACCAGTGAATGTAGCTGTTGTGAAAACGAAAGTAATGAGAGTAAAATATGGCGGAAAAGCGAATTTTGTGATCAATGGGGTAAAGATAGAGCAAATTGGAAGGCAAAGATATATAGGAAGCGTGATGACTGAAGACTGGAGGAGTGAGACAGAGATAAAGACAAGAATAGCTATGTAAAAGGAAGCTTTTAATGAGAAGAGATAGTTGTTGAAAGAGCTGAGGAAGGGACTGGTGAAATGCTATGTGTGCAGCGTTGTGTTGGATGGATGCGAAACGTGGACCTTGGGAAGAAGAGATAGGGATGCAACGACGCTTTTGAGATGTGGATGTGGAGAGGGTTGGAGAGCGTGAAGTGGGTGGATAAAGTGAGGAGGTGCTGGAAAGAGTTGGGCAGGAAAGAACATTACTGAGAACTGTAATGAAGAGGAAAGGGAATTGGATAGGGCATGTTTTGAGAAGGAAGCGGGTTTTAAGTACATCAGTCGAGGGAGCAGTGGAATGAGAAAAGAGAGGAGGAAGAAGAAGGCTGAAGATGACAGAAGCAGTGAGGTTAGAAAGAAGATATAACGAAACCAAAGAGGAGGCCTTGGACAGGAGGAAGTGGAGACGACTTTGGTGTTTGGGACCTGCCAGTGGAGGGTAGAAAACCAGCTCATAATGATGTATTCTCTCCACAGCCGCTTACTTCTCGAAAAAGATACAGAAGTGCGGAGTGATACGCAGAACGGAAATATTTTAGGCGACCCGAAGTTTCATAATGCACCACTGCAGAAGTCGTCATCCCTAATTGACAAAGACAACTGGTGATTAGGTGTTTTAACCTCCGTTTTTGTCTGGGGTTGTGAAAGGAAATATAACCTGCATCCTTCAGTAATGATTACTCCCAATCCATCAACCGCACGTGGGTTAACACCTGAATGAAAGCATTGCGCAGACGAAGCAACATCCACCCTTTGCTCTCACCATTTCCCTGACGCACCCAAGAGTGCTGATTGCGCATCGTAAAGAATGTTGTTTTTTCACAAATTAAATCAGTATGAAGAAATGGATCGTTGGAGTAGATGCAAGATAGATAACCTTTTGCCTATTTGGCTAACTCGGAGGTTTATTAATTGTCTTTATTATATGATTAATTATATGATTATACCCAACTGCCGATGGGAAAGCATTATAAATTAACTGTATAAATTTTACACTGACGCCATATAATCATTATGCGCGTGCAGCTGACGCGCAAAAAAGGACTGAATGCAGCGTTATCGTGAAATGAAATCCTCATAAGCAGAAATCCTCCCCTAGACGTTATCAAACCCTACCCTGTAGTGTCCAAGATCGAGCCTACCTCAAAAGGATTTTAAGAGGCCATGCTAAAGAAGAGTGCACTCGGATACATATCCAATCACGAGAAAAATTAGAAGCTGTAACGAAATACTACGGCTCGGCGTGAGAATCGACCGAAAGGGAAAAAAATTAGCCCTCTGGCACCAATATCAGTAATATCCAATTTTCTATTAAACAGTATTATCATAATTAGCCAACAATCCTAAGATTGGCTTGACGCAGCTCTTCATTCCTCTCCCCTATCCGCAAGCCTTTACATAGCGACATATTTTTCCTCCTTTACATCCTTTATAACCTATCCTATGTAACTCATTCGGGGCCGTCCCTTGCACTTCTTCCCTGCCAGTGGTCCTTCTACGATTGTTTTCCTGGGGTCATCATGTCTCATAATGTGGCCAACTAGGCTGTCCCGTCTTCTGCTTGAGGGTTTTAGAAGACTTTTCTTTTCTCCCACTCTTCTTAGTACTTCCTCATTACTTACACGGTTCATCCATTTTATCTTCATCATTCTTCGGTAGCACCACATTTCGAATGCTTTTCTCTCTTGACTTATCTGCTGCTGTCAACGTCCACGCCTTGCTTCCATAGATATACATGCTCCATACGTAGCATCTGATGAGTTGTTTCCTTACTACTATTCTTGTATTCTCAGCTGTACGAAGATTCTTCTCTACGTGGAAAGCCCTCTTCGCCTGCGCTATTCTTGTGTTTCTTTCTTGCTTAGTCCATCGTTGGTAATTCGGCCATCATGCCTCATAATGTGGCCAACTAAGTTGCCCCGCCATCTCCGTAAGGGTTTTAGAAGACTTCTCTCCTCTCCCACTCTTCTTAGCATTTCCTCATTACTTACTCGGTCGATCCATTTTATCTTCATCATTCTTCGGTTGCACCACATTTCAAATTCTGTGGATATTCAATGCATCCATTTCAAACTGTCGCCATTCAATCATTACGCGCACATCGCCGGCGTGCAAAAAAGGATTGCGTGCCGCGATGTTGTTCTCCATAGTCGTGACGCAAACCTGCACGATCGGAAATTATGCCGGGCGAAATATATTGCAGCGTTGCATGTCCGCACCGCATATGCGTTCTCTCCTCTCGCTCACCATTTTTCGCACGCGAATTAAAGTTTTACGCCCGCGGCCCCACGTTGGCCACGCCGCAGTGCGAGGAAAAAGAGGCGAAGACACGGAAACCTCTGCTGCCCTCTGTGCTCCTTTTCTTTCGCAGGGAGAAGGAGCTGGGGTGGAAGAAATACGACGGTTGCGCCAACCGCCTCTTTCATCATGCAGGGATGACCTCGATGCACGAGAAGACACACGCCTCCTGAGGGCCCCACGTCCCCCCGAAACCCCACGGAATAAAACTTCTAGTTGGAATAACTAGGATCCTGAAGGAATATTTCTCGGGTTTCCCACCGGGTGTGGCCTTGGGTAAATGGTCCCAACGTTTCGAAGGCTGAGGGCCGTATTCTCAGTCGACCCTACAAACTGTCCACAGAAACAAGGTGATGTATACTACTTTATTGTACTTATTATACTTCTACCAAATTTATTATTTATTTCACTTGATGGGCATAATGTGTTAGTATTATTACCTTTCTGCTATGTTTCTGTACATTTTAAAATGGTTCGTGTGAGCTCGTCTCCCTCAATAGCCATTGTAATGTAGATTCTTTAATCGAAATGATCAGCAGACGAAATTTGGCCACCATGTTTTTGTAGGGTTCAGGGCTGGTTCGGGTACCCTACATTAAGTAGAGCCCGATTTGTTCCAAAAACGGCCATATGTAGTGCTTGATGTGACGTACGTAGGGCGAGATCGGTTTATGTAGGGGCTGATGACGTACCCAGGGTTGGTTGGCCCTACAGGGTCAGCTTACAATAAATATACGGGCCTGAGTCGACCATCGTCTTCAGGGATAGAATGAGGAGCCGAAGTCTAGTAGGTATTTTGTTTATTTATATATATCTGTTTATATCCTTGAATGCCCTGATTGGCTCTTTCTCGATTGCTGTTTTTGTATAGAGTGCTTGATTATGATATTCCACGTATTGCTTAGTTGGAATCCTTTGTCTCTCTTAATGTTATTTTCTTCTAGGTTTGATTTCTATCGCCTCTTTAAATTTGCAGGAATAATAATTAGGATCACATAGACAAATAACCAATCAGGGCACATAAGAATATAAATAAATAAACAAAATACCGACAATAATTTGGCTCCATACCCTACCCCCGAAGACGATGGCTGACTAAGCCTTCAAAACGCTGGGATCTATTACCCAAAATCACACCCGGTAGGAAACCAGAGAATTATCACTTCAAACTATACGCCGGGAAAAAAAATTCTATGACTAGGATCCTGGTTATATTTTACTGCACGGTTAAGTAAAATATGAATTTTATATGCAACTTTTTGCCAAAGCTTGGTATATTTATAAACCTTCATTAGGCAGTGGTGTAGCCAGGAATTAAGTTCGGAGGGGGGGGTCCAAAACCGGTGGAAAATTTTTTGAAAAAACAGGGTACTTAGTAATGGGGTAATGTAAGCCTCATCTCTATGATATCTCATAAGATGCATTACTTAAGACAGATTTAACCTACCTAATATTTTTTATGATTAGTTATTTTAAATCTATTTTCTCCCTTAAAGGGTATTAGGTACAGGAAATAGGTACCTTTAACTCCTCAATTCTTCCAATTAGAGTCTATATATACTCGAGAGCTAAAATACAATCAGACATCCGTAACAATCGAGCTTCAATCGCCATACGACTAAATTACAAAGATAAACGCAGGAGTTGATTGTAATTACGACTATCGCAATACGTATTTGACGGATACAGAGGCAATTTGCTTGTCTTTATCAATCAAAACACAATGACTTATCATTTCTACGGGTATGCCAGGGAAAACAAACAAGTTTTTCTCATAAAATTATAAAAAACATGGGAGAAAATTATGAGCAGGCAGAAAAGTTCATCGCGGAGGTGACACGATAAAACAGTGATTTGAAATGACACGACGATTTGAAATTGAGGTTCAAGCATTCATATTCATTGCCTATGCGTATGTTACCAGAAATTTATACCCGATAACTATGCCTGCCGTAAATTCTTACAAATTTGTCCTCATTTGGTGCCTAAAGTTAACACCGATTCAGCAAACCAACTTGAAATGTACCATACCCGATATAATAAAAAATCGAGGTCACGAATAAAAATTCATCATGTCAATGATAATTTGATAGAAATTGTCAGCTTACTAGGCAATAATATTAGTCACACACAATACTGAAGGTTGATCTGAAACGCATTCCACCGTTTTGAAGCCATTTTGCCCCTGACTACAAGATTACCATCTACATTAATTTTATTGAGACCATTATTTAGTCTTAACAAGGTTTATATATTCGACAAGAGAATTTATTTTTAACCAATACCATTCGAATTAAATACATGACCAGTTTTACAGTTTAATCGTCCACCATTTTAAATTTCGAGCCAATTCAGTGGGTCAATTTCAATAAAAAGAATTCTGCAGAAATATATGCAGTCTGTAGGCAAAAAATTAATAATTTCGATACATTATTGCTAAGGGCAACACACTACATTTGAAATTCAAATGGCTAATAGAAAGAAAGGCCTACAGGGACTTGATCAGCGATAAAATTATGCTATGATATAGAAGAACTTGATGATTCTTCTATTTTACATTCCGAAGGTTTAGATTCCCTCAGACCCAATGCGAAACAACAAAAGGGGAATGATGATACGCCAAGTAATTCTAAATATAATATAAATAACCTTTTACTTATGAACTTTCAATATTATTAGATGGCACTGAGGAAGGACTGATACGGAAATAAGCGGCATAAGGCTAATATGTTCAAATTTCAGGCGGATTAGTACGTAGACTTCTACTATTTGGGACACAAAGAATTTTCTCTAAAGAAGGTTAAGTTCTCGGATGCACTCGGCCGAAACATTAGAATCCGCACATTTGTCCTCCATTACCGATAGGTCGCTGTAATTAGCACCGTCAGCATCACATCCTGTCATAATTAGATATATTCCACCGGGTGCGAACGTGAGCGTAGACTATAATCTTGGCTATGTGCCCCGTTTAACAGGCTTCACATACCCACTCATTATTGCATTCGATGATCCCGTAGATTGAGTAGCAAGTGACCAGCCATTAGGAGAAAGGTATTCGGCAACCGGTTTCCCTGCGACAAATATACGCATATCCAATCCTTCTCAATGTTAACTACTCGACTGAGTATTCATCTATTTCCCATTAGCCTATTTTAGAGCTTGAACTCGACCACCTTGAACTTACGGTGAGAAAAAAAACCACTGACAAAAGATGATTCGGAAAAAAATAGAAGCGGTAGGATTGAACTACCGGGCAAGAAGTGTGGAGAAGCGGAAAGGGAAAACTGAAAATGAAAAGAAAAGGGCAAAGCGAGCGGAGAGAAGGCAAACGCCCTTTCAAGAAGGCTAGTGATAGAGGTGCTTTCCTTGGAATAACGCCCTCGCGAGCACCCCACGGTTCTGTTCGCAGTGAGGGTGAAGGTGAAACGCGCACGCCACTCATCAGCGACCGGCAGTATATACTGGTGCAGCATTTCGCCATCAAAAGTGATGGGCATTACGAAAAAGGCTCAACTCATGAAGTAATAATAATAATAGTAATAATAATAATAAAAGTATGCATTTATCTTGTATGATATGAGACACGATGGGGTGGAAGTCCTTAATATTATTTAAATGAGACATTGCAATATTACCAAAGGACTTATTCGAACATGACGCGTTTCGTTGCTACAATTGTTTCGTTACGACAAAGCACTTGATAATGTTGTTGTCACAACTAAACGCGTCGTGTTCGAATAAATCCTGTGAAAATATTGCAATGTCTAATCTAACTAATTTATATAAGAGTTGAACTGGGTCGACACATTAGGCATTAACTTCAACGTATTTCAGGCAGAATGAAAATTACAAAAAATAATCCTTCTTCCGAAGGTTGGTTTGAATAGGTGAGGGAAGAGCAAAACTTATTCTACGCAACAGTTGTATTATGAATTGCATTAATTATGGGCGGGGAGGGGACAGTGGCCCACCTCGCACTTCGACGAGTTTTGGTTTGGGTTGTCCAAAGGCTTCACCAAGGATTTACTTCCATCAGAATATTATTTTTCCAAGAGCCGGTTTTTTTTAATAAATGACGAGTGAACAAAACTTGCCGAGGCCGTTTTCCCAAACTTAGCATATAGGAGCTTTACTGGTTCGTTAAAATGTAATTAAAAGCACCAATAATTTAAATTGCCATGCATTAAAATAGCTTTAAATTGGTTTGAGAAAACACCCGGGTTATTCAGGCAAACCTTTCAGAGAATCTCCGCAGGTAAATGATATCTCCTAGTAATGCAAGAAATTCTTTTCCGGAAACCCATCGTACATAAATTTAGGAATTTTACGCGATGCAACGTATAATGCTCCTTCAGCCTTTCTCCCACTACTATGTTGAATCAGTTGGACTAGTTATACTCGGTGAACTACAATAAGCAAAATAAAGCAAAGTTTTTTTTGCAATATTGATTCCCTCTGACCCAATGTGAAACAACAAAATGGGAAAGGTGATATAACAAGTAATTCTGTAAAATATAATATTAATGAACTTTGAATGTTATAATGATAGAGCACAGCGGAAGGGCTAATATTGAAATAAGCTACATGAGAAGAGGGTGAAGGGCTAGAAAAAATCGGATTCAAGAGTACGCCCAACCAGCACTTAACGGCCAATTTGCGACAGAGGCAAATCACTTCTAATGCGGGGACAAAAATACGCTCAAGTCGCCAGCACTGAGTATTTGTGACGTCAGCAACATATCTCCCAAGTGAATATCCCTCGTGCTTATTATGGAAACGAAGCCTGCTTATGCGGAGCCAAGGTATTCGCTAGTGAGGTCGTCGTGAATCATTCAAAGGGAGGGAAGCAAAGAAGGAAGCCGCGACTCCGCGTTCGTCTATAGGCGAGACCTTGGAAGCTCCAATCCGGCCGAGAGGCTACCGCATGAATGCGATGTTCCGGCTACCGACGCACGATTGCTCACACGATTCCCCCGTCAAAAAAATTCGCGAATCGAAGAGCGATCATCGCACGTTCGAGAGAGCTAACTAAATCAATTGCCACCCTCATTGTCATTCGTCTCATCCCCTATTCTTACGCGGAAGACCTTGGGCTGATATTTGTCAGAATAACATTATATTCTCGACGAAGCACCACGATTCCACAGGCGTGGCGCTTCTTGGCCCGTAGGGGGCCTTGGATAACATTTCAAATGGAGAAAAGAAGGGTTTGGGTATAGTTATGTTTAAATTGGGGAATTCTACTCGTTCTCGTTAAATCCGTTGTTTTCATTCTTTTTGCAATGGCGTGTTACCAACTCGTTTAAAACTTAACTTATAATCTTGGAATAATTCCCAAAGTCCCAAGTAAAACGCGCATGTCAATATTTGGCTCTTTTCCGTACGTCTCCAAAATTTCAAGTATAACTATTATTACTAAGTTACGCGAAGGAAATAGAATCTGGATTACTTTAATTCATATCCTAACAAACCATTGACATTCCCAAGCAATATCATCATATTATCGATTAAAAATTTGAATGCAGACAAATCGCACTCACTCACTCACTCACTCCCATGGCCATTCATACCCCAAATGGTATTTAGCCTCGCCAACTGTCTGCCTTCAACTCTTTCTAACTTTTGCATCCGCCTCGTTGACTCCCATTTTCTCCACATCAATCAGCACCTCATCCTTCCATCTTTTTCTCGCCCTTCCTGGAGATCGTCTCCCATCAATGTTTTCTGCCCAGACTTTTTTAAATAGGGCCTCTTGCTCTCTTCGTATTATGTGCCCTCCCCATCGCAATCTGCGGCTCTTAGCTTCAGCCACTACGTCTGGCTAGTTGAAAAGATCCCTGATTTCCCTGCTGTGTTTTATTCTCCAGATTCCTTTCTCTCTTCTTGGTCCAAAAACTTTCCTTAACACTTTATTTTAAAAGACAATTAACTTCTTTTCCGTTCTTCTGTCGATAACCCATGATTCAGCTCCATAAAGAAGGAAAGGTCTTATTATGGTCTTGTAAATTCTAAGTTTGGTTCTGATGGATAAAATATTTGATTTTAGCAGTTCGCTCAGGGCATACATACTTCTATTGGCTGAATTTAATCTGTTTTGTATCTCACATATTCACTATTGTTTGAGCTGATTATGGCACCAAGGTTGATTATGCAGAAAAATATTTTTTATGAAGTACCAGCCTGGTAATCCTTAAGCGTAACGCAAAATTTTACGGATAGCGCGCATCAAATGTTTTCGAAAATGTTACAAAAAAAGGATGCGTGATCCCGGTTCCGATTCAAGCATAATATGGTGGAAGTTCGACATAATGAAATAAAAGGTAGTTGCACTTTTCTAAAATTATTTTAACGCGTATGACGCGTTTCGAACATCACATGTTCTCATGCTATTTGATATCTAAAGGCCTGTTTACACGATACATTAACACGTACGAGTTAATGTACATTTGCGTGAATGATTTTTTGTGGACCGGAACGGAACATGTACGAATGCATGAACCAAATTAGAACAGGTTCTATTTTCTGTGCATGCATTCGCACAAGTTGGGTGGTTACACGGTGCATTTTGGCGTTCACTCTCGCGTTCATGCATTTAGACATTAACCCGTACGTGTTAATGTACCGTGTAAACAGGCCTTTAGACCAGATGGTGTCTCTGTGAGCTGAAACGCGTCTTATGTATAAATAATCATAGAAAAGTGCAACTACCTTTTATTTCAATAATTCAAGAACTAACTCCTCACACAAACGCTCAAGAAAATAATTTAAATAACAACAATTCGCACCAAAAGTAAGAATACAGTATAGTATTTATTTCATAAAAACCCGTTTCCCGGTCGTAATCATGCCTCTGCGAATTCATACCTTGAATTCTTCGCCATTGACTTCACTTTAAGAGTTGCCAGCGAAGACTTTTTCAACATTCCAATATTGATTCTATGCTAATAAAAATAGCAATGGTTGAGAAGGAAATGAGGGTGATTTATAAAAGCAGTTAGGTAAAATATACGAGAATACCCTATTGCTTGAAGAGGCAGTGGCGCAGCGAGGGGGGCTTTGAGGGATAAACCCCTCCCCCCAGAGCTCAGAGAATTCTTAAAGTTTAAACCATTTTACTTAATTGGACTAATATTTCTTATAGAATAATGTAAGGATAATAAAAATATCCCTCAGAAGGCCGTAAAACTTACCATTTTGAACCATTTATCTTAAATTTTTCCGGGAGAGGGTCCCCCGCACCGTCCGCTTCCCCTGGTGGGTATTCCATACCCCCTAACCCCCCAGTATTAGTTATGCCTAAAACCCCCCTAGCCTCAATTCCTAGCTGCGCTCCTGTGAAGAGGCGCGGGTAATTTTGCTCCCTCGAAAAAACTTCAAATCCATCGTAGCTGGAGATACCCGTCTTTTGACATTGGACACTGTCATTCAAGGCCAGACAAGTCGGCGAAGAGAGTGTGAATAAAGGCAGGGAGTTTATTCGAGGACGCGGTAAACACAAAAACCCACATGTATGAGCACATAGACACATCGGGGGGACACAGGCAAATGTAAGTGGAGATGACTGGAGAAGAAATAAGCCTCGCGTCACTCCGTGTGTCAACGAGATGCATGACCTTTGAAGCAGACGACCCGTCAACGTGTCGGGGTGAAAGGGGAATGGGAGGTGGGAGTAGAGGAGGGGGTGATGATCCACCGGTGGTTGCCGGGGACGACGACGTAAACATGTGACGTTTTCGTTTCCACCGCTCTGGAACGGGCCAAGAGAAGGGCCAAATCCCGGGGGTGGTCATAAACCAAAAATATATTCTTCTGTGTCACATGACACATTTAATCGAGCATTATTCTTGCCTATCAAACTATTGTAAAAATCAAATTACCTACTTCTTGCAGTAATAGGGTGGTTTCCTATTATTTTTTTATTGCCTAAATCGAAAGATTATTACTCCTGGAGTACGTATTTCACGCTTTTAGATTTTTAAATGACGATATCTATTTTTCGCGATTAAATGAAAAGTTAAGATTTTAAAGCGCGCGAAAACGCGACGGCTGAGTATGAATGCTGAGAAAACCCCGCGTGACGTCATTCTGGTTCCCGCTGTCGCCGTGTGAGGTGACCTTGGGGCGAGGCTTTGAGCGCTGATACGATGCAGGCAGCTATCAGGTAACAGAGTACCCTGCTAGCAGATAGCACTTGGCTTAAATAAGGGTTGTTAATACCCTATCAAACGAAAAAAAACTTTCCGACCTTAGGCAGTTTTAATAGGTGATTATTAAGACATGTTTCCCTGAGCTCTGTGCCACATGCATGCATTGGTAATCTCGGACGATGTAAAACTCCTATCTACTCGTATCGAATCTAGGTCCCTGTGACGTCACGTGGAGTGGCATCGCATGGGCGCCAATCTGGCCTCTCGTCTAAACTGGGATTTCTAAAACCAAATAATTTGTATATTATGAATTCACTAATGGTGTGTAACGAATCGCAATCAATGCCTTTCGTTTTCTTTGATGAAGGAAACTACCCTTTTGAATAAAATAAATTCCGAATAAAAATTAAAAAAGACTGTACTTTTACTATGCAAGTAAAGGCTTTGGATAAAGGAAGGGATCATCTACGCCGACATAGTACACCGCAAACCGCCGGAATAGGCGTGTGGCGGGGGGCAACTTCGTGAAGGCGTTGAAAAGAAGGCAATGAAGTAAATAATTGTGCAATATGTACAAAAAATAAAAATACAAACACGCAGATCTAGTATATTCTATCTAGATCACGCAAAACTAGTATATTCTGTATTTGTATAACACAACAAAACTGATACAATGTTCATTTCATCCTAAAAGTCATGATAAAAATCAGAAGTAGCACGTCATCACTCTTCTTACAGAGTTATAAGCTATGTCATTTGCTGAAACTTACGATCTGAATTGATGTTCAAGCATGTTAGTTACTAGGAAAATGGAATGATGCTCGGCTCATTATTATTGTTATAATTTAAATATTACACCTGCTAAGGTAGGTTTAAAAGGAGCATTTTACGAAACACAGCCCTTCCAACACTGAACACCCTTCTTCAACTCGCAGTAAGGTCCATTCGCTTTCATGCCATCAATAAATCCAATTATTTTCCTCCCCTTCTCCCGCTATTCTGGAATTATTCCCTCTAACACGGTTTTCAACATTTTCGCATCCCTTACAACTAGTACTCTCTTCATTTAGACCCTGTCTCCTCCGTACCTCCAGCATTAGAAGTTTCCTCATCTCGCTAACCATATAAGCACTGAACAGTCCACAGTCTGTGTACCTTCGCATTACTCTTTGAAATCAATTGATGCCACTTAGGAAAGCAAACATTTTTAAAGCCAAATACGTTGAAATTGTTAGTTCTGAGTTGTTCACTCGCGATGAAATCTCTTCGAAAACTCAAAAAACCCTCAGCGAAATTCTGGTAATGGGATACCTCCTCACTCCTCTAATATTATCTCACGTAATACTTTAAGGCTATTAAGGCTATTCATTAATTATGTGAGGTATTTGGAAGGAAGGAGGGGGTCGAGCCGATTCACACCCAATTTCATGCGGGGAAGAGGAGGGCAAGCATCACATATTTTTTTCCGCAAGAAACAGTGTAAACTTGCGGGATAATTTTTCACTGAGATTACAACCTTATTAATCTTAAATAATAGTCTTAACCAATCTCAAATAAAAACAAACAAATTGCTTCAAATGAATCCAACGCAATGAAGCAAAGCAAAACGTAATTACACTGAAAACATTTATTTCGAACAATTTTACGTGAGATTTAAAGGAGATGGTCGAGCCAAATTTCACGGTATCTCATTACGGGGGTCCAAAAATCGCCAAAATCACCTCACGTAATTAATGGACGCCCCCAAATGAACACCAGCGTGTTCATTAAACAAAAATCTGGTAAACCAGAATAGTGGTGAGGGAAGACAGACCTCTGGGACGCCGCCATGGGGAGGGATAGGACGAAGATTGTTGCGCCGGGAGACGACGACGTGTGTTCGAGCAAAGACGGATGACCTGTTTACCAGAGACCAGCCGCGACAATATTTGCTCCGCAGGCAATCGACGCACGCAGTGATGCGATCTGTGGCGATTGTTTAAAAATACAGCGCTCCGGAGATGTCAACAGAGTAAGTATACGCCGCCGGCAAATGAGGCCGACCGGAGATGGAGTGAAAAACCCGGAATGGGTCAACACGCCATTTTAGGAAATGAAAATTCTTCTTACATATTCCAGAATACCAGATCTATTACCGACCATGGCTTCGAAAATACCATGTTATTAACGATGTAATCATGGCATTTTCAACATTTTGGGCATACTAATTTTGTTTTTTTTTCAGATGAAAACGATTTCGCAGTTAAATTTTGATATTGGGATTGAAAATGGAAGGGTAAAAATTATATGGCAGCGGCGCGGGCGTCCGGGCGCACTTTTGGCGGTATGTGACGAGCTCGGCGATTCGGTCTCTACTCGGTCTCTACGGCAATTAGCCACTAAAGGTTAAAAATTGATTCCAAGGATAAAGGAATGAAAAAATAAGATGCACTTTTGACTAATTATTCCAGTGTCAAGCACATTGAGGAAGATTTGAAGCTTATTTTCGTCTTACAAAGGCAGTCTCCAAAGTGTCACCACCAACTATCGTTCAAATGTTGCTAGGTGTTAGAAAATGGATACTTATATGAGGAGTAGTTTTTATTTCAGCTGCCAAAGCTCAATACTTTTCAGGATATTAGCGACGGAAAGTAACAGGAAAACACCAACATTCATGTAGCCCACACTACAGCAATACACCGTCAGTGCTCCTCATCCTAGCAACAGTGTATAAGGGGCAATTGTTGCTCTGAGGGTTGAATAACTTGCAAATGTTAAACGATATAGTATTAGACCGATTCCAAATAGTAAACGCTTTTTAAAAAATGCATCCGATCCATTAAAAAGAACATGCCTAAACACAAGCTCAATGTGTGAATATGATGGAATAGATGGTATGATCGTGAAATAATTGTCACGACCGTTCTATGCTTATTTATTTGGTTTATATGGTAATTTTGCACCACTTTCATTCAAATAAATTAAAATATAACATAAATATTACAGGGTTAATATCCAACCAAAGCAGAAAAATTCGTGCATTATTCCGGGTTTTCCTGGGAAATTTTACAAAATTCCAGGTAAATCTCACGTGAAAACTGCGATAGTAAAGAATTTTAAAACACCCTAAATTACTTCAATATTTTAAAATAATATTATATTTATGAATTTAAAAGGACAGGGAATATGCTAGATAACACGCAGTGTATTTAAAAGTTTAATTAATTAAATGCAAGCCAAGAAGTGCTTCGATCTCATACTCGTGCGTTTTTAGGGGTGCGTCGACAGCAGGGTCATTTGCACATCTCATACTCTTGTTGACGAAAACTCGCATTCTATTCTTCGTATTTTTAAATCTTACTCGTGTCAAGAGTCAAGATATTTCGACTCTGTTGTCTTGTCTGGCATTCCACGTTTCGATGCGGCTGTAAAAATTCTACTAAGCTACCTAATGCACTTAAAATTCCGACAAACACATATTAGAACAGAAAAGTGATGTTGAACTGGAAATTTTTTATAAGAAATGAATAATACGGTAGTTTCCTTCATCAAAGAAAACGAAAGGCATTGATTGCGATTCATTACCCACCATTAGTGTATCCATAATATACAAATTATTTGCTTTTAGAAATCCCAGTTTAGACGAATGTTAATGGTCAATTTTAACCGCATTTGAAAGAGGCCAGATTGGCGCCCATGCGATGCCACTCCACGAGACGTCACAAGGACCTAGATTCGATACGAGTAGATAGGAGTTTTACATCGTCTGAGATTACCAATGCATGCATGTGGCACAGAGCTCAGGGAAACATGTCTTAATAATCACCTATTAAAACTGCCTAAGGTCGCAAAGATTCCTTCGTTTGATAAGGTATTAATAATCCTTATTTAAGCCAAGCGCTACCTACTACCAGGGTACTCTGCTACCTGCTAGCAGCCTGCACCGCATCGGCGCTCATAGTCTCGCACCAAGGTGGCCTCACACGGCGGCATCTGGAACCGTAATGACGTCACACGCGCTTTTCCCAGCATTCATTCTTAGCCGTCGCGTTTTAGCGCGCTTGAAACTTTTCACTTTTCATTTAATCGCATTTGATCTAGGCAATTTAAAAAAAATAGGAAACCACCCTATTGAATTAATATATTTTGAAAATCCAGGTTGGAGCAAAAATTCATGAATGATTCATTCATAATTCCAGGGACTAATATTCACGCATAATTCCCGATTTACCTGGTTTTCCGGTCGTCGGACATTCTGTATTAACGATATGAAAATAACTCGTTCAATAGTGCATGCACCGCCGTAGAGACGATTTTAAATTCAGGGAGAGAGAAAGAATAATAGGATTAGAAGAAATCGACACATAAAGACAAAGGAAAGGCGAAATAAGGAATGCAATTGAAAGTAAAATAAATAAGTAAACTAACCAATATAGCCTGTATGAATCAATCCAGCGCATCGCTTTATAGAGGGTCAAGTAATGGCATGCATGTTAACAACTGTCACCTCAAATTACGATCAGTTACTGCGAAGAATAAATTATATGCTGAGGAGTCAGCAATTTCATCCGCAATTCGTATAAGATGTCATGCGCCCCAGTACCTCCTGTCAGACGCCGTCAGCATTTGGCCAATGATTACCGCCTGTCTTACTTAAGTAGCTATTCGGAAAAAAACTACTCCAATTTTACTGATTACAGATAATCCTCATATCATTATCGATGAGCAAATGCTATCGGTCGACGTTAATTTCCCGGTTTTCTCACAGGTAATGGTAGCATTTTCTCAACCGAACTGCTAACATTACCCACAGTATTATGTAATATAAATTGCGACACCATACGTGCAAGAGGTTTGTATTACCAACGAATAATTACTATTTTCATCGAGGGTGTCACAACTGGTGAAAATAAAATTACTACTCTTGCCCTTCCTCTCACATTAATTCTTGTGACGCCAGCGGCCGAAGTATTTTTTCCCAGCTTTCAAGCGTTCCTTAACTAGTTTTGCGCAGCTTTAACCTCCTTCTTAACCAACGCGTAATTATAAGCCATACGCATTCATCATAATTCCTTCAATAAAATTTTATATCAAAGAACAGCCAAAGTCAACAGAAGCCACCTAACAATCCTGGAATGATTTTGAAGATAGGCAAATCCTTCCTACGATACCTTGTAACTCACAATACTTCGACCAGAGTATTACTTTTAAAAAGTCGTTCGAGTAAAGAATGGGAAATATATATACATCCAACCGCAGAATCAAGGTAAGTAATAGATTGTAGAGTATTACTTTTAAAAAAAGTCGTTAGAGCAAAGAATGGGAAATATACATACATCCAACCGCAGAATCAAGGTAAGTAATAGATTTTAAAAATCTTATTTTCTCTTTTAACCATGACAATATAATAATAAGCAGCAAAAATTATAAATAAATTCATTTCGGAACCTAAAAAAAGATCGGCTAGAGCTACAATGATGCCAAAAATAAGTCATCAATAACAAAAGCACAACGACTTCCAGTAATAACAAAAAAGAATTGGATGAAAAGGAAATCATTATTTCCTAAAAAGTTCAGTAGGGAACGTTTAGAAGAGTGAAAGATATAACTGATGCAATTGGAGAAAGTATATATAGGTTAAGACTTTCTCAACATTTGTCTGAGGGGCTTATTTCTGGTCCATGTGTCATAAAAATAATTTTGGCTGACATAAATGATTGAGTATCGAAATTATAGTGGCCAAATGATATCGCTACCGTCGTTAGTGCTTTAAAAAGGTGATGTAATGCGTTCACAGGGTGGAGACCACGTTCACTTGAAAGGTAGTCACCGACAAAATTGACAAGTTTGGCCTACGCCCAACCCTACCACTTTTCACTTCTGATGTCCAAAAAGAAATCCTAGTCTAAACCGCAACTTCCAATGAATTTCGTAGAGTAGCAATGGCCTATGGCTCATAAACCTCACGATACCTAGCATCTGCACAGTGAGCTTTAAGTCTATGGCACAATATCTATTAGCAAGCAGGGTGCTAAGAGCCATAATATGACAATGTTACAACAACAGTTTCTCAACTTATGACCCATACGATGCGCAAACCCGCTCATAAAAGTTCAGTGATAAAAGCGACAGCAGAGGTGCAAATCCCGAGTCAACGATGGGAATTCATCCGTATTATAAGAAAAAAATAAACAAATGAATCAACAACAGTTCTGAAAACTTAACTGTTAGTCATACTCTCGGTTTAGATGTGCAATGAAATGCGATTTTCTTCAGATTATGAAAGATGCATTACATAAAATGTCGGCAACCTGTTCCAAGCAAAAAACTGAGAGGTCACCATATTCCAACGTCTCCTACTTCAAACGCCAAAACATTATGTAACTATAGAACGTTAGATTATTACGGAGGCTTCCGCGGTTAGTTGATTGGTGATGGTTTTCCGGGTATCAACGCGGTGTAAACCCGGAAAGCCATCACCTATAGAACGTTAGGTTGAAAACAAAAGTTACCTATTCAAGGTGACCATATTTTTGCGAACGGAGAAAAAGAGAAGTTTCCGTAAATATACAAGAGGTATTTGATGCCAGAAATCTGCGAGTTCAACAAAATCTCAATAACAAGCGATGAATTGTTCAACCTCTTTTAACGTACACAAAAGAATATTTTTATAAGATTCAATTAATCTTGCAAATTTTTTTATTATTACTATGTGTAACAAAATAGTAAATGAGAGAATGGATTAAAATGTTATTTAAGGATAACAGTATTTTCAAGGTCCCCTTCTATAGTCTTTGATCGCGTTACGTACCCAACGAACGAGCATCGAAGAAAATTCTCAGGAACGCAAAATGCGAAAAGCTAATGCGAGGCATTAAAACGATAAGGAACACAGCAAGGTCATAACGCGCATATATCCCGGTTGTCCTTCACGAAAAAGCAACGAAAAACGTTGACCTTAGTAAGAAACCTCACTGATACCTGTATTAACTTATGACCACAGGAGGTTGTCGGGAATATACTGCGGTGTAAGGGAGATTTCGAATTCACGACTGTGCGCATCGGCACCGAACGCGGAAGATGATCCAACCTATCGGCTCCACGAAGAGAATAAAACAAATGAGGCGACGAACGCGCGGAGCGGAGATGACCTTCGTATTCCCTTTCGTCACGCAAGAACGTAGCAAGTAATTAAACATTCTGCGAGGAGAGAACGTAAACATACGAGACGCTTGCCTTGCTTTATTTTTGGGAATAACACAGGGAATATTCACGCAGGCGACCTAGCCTAACAACAGCTGTGAGCCATCAAAAGTAAAACGGGTTTGGAGGGCTAATTTATTCGTCGACCTTGTCCCTTCTTCCGGATCATTTCAAGAGCATGTAAACGTACCGTTCTTCGAGAGAATTTAAAATGGTGCCCAACGCCATTGCCATTGAATTTGATACGCAGACAGAAAATAAAACCATATGTCTTTGAACAAACGTAATGGAAAGCCGTCGCTGAGAGATTCAAGCAGATGATACTTTTGTTGAAGTGAATGAAACTAAATTGATGGGGAATTTTACTGAAAGCCATCGCTCGGAGAATATTGATGACATATAGGATAATGAATAACAGATAAATTAAGAAAAGGAGATGAGAGTGAAAACAATAACAAAAAGAGAAAGGCTGTGAAAAATTGAAAACATCATCACAAAGCAAAGGTTATTTTTAAGGAAAATCAGCAGCCAATGACACTTCAAAAGACGCAAAAGATGGCAGAGAACATTCTCAAATAATGCGAAGTTACAAATTCGACTCATTGCGACCAATGACAGCTTAATTATAATTCATTATAAGACTAACTACAGATCCAATTATCATCCTAAATAACATCACATCTCCATACGCCGAAAAAGGAACATAATAACTTGACTCGTCCTTGAAACACACCCATTTCTTTATTAGTTACGAGCCACAATGGTGGTCACCAAGGCCACCTTTTAGTACCCTCTCAGTTCTACCTCATAGCGTGCCATATAGGATATGACGCAGCACTATGATGACATTTTCATTCCAGAGACTACACATTCAATATTGAACACTGATATGAAATTAAGGTACGAAGTACCATGGAATTGATTACTCAATCATCCATGCTTACTTTAACGTAACATTTTGGAGCATGCTGTCAGGTTTTTCGTGACAATAAGTATATAAAACATTTTTGAACACAAAAAAATCCACACCAATAGCGCAGCTCAAAAGATGCTATGCATCAAAGCCATCTGAATTAACTGCAGCTTAGAACTTGATAAAGGATTCGAGGCATAAACTTTCAATTTCCTCAAGACTACTGCAATACTGTTCTGTTTTATATCGCCCGATACCCTTTATCCTGAAACGAAAACCTGAACACCAAACGATAGTAAAGTACTGAAATTGAAATACCGCTTTAGATATTCGTTCGCCCATAAATGAGAGAGTCTATTGACGGTATACGGCTAATTCCTAAGATTTGAAGAATTTTCAGATTTATAAAGATTTTTACCTTAAGCATACTTAAGATTCCGTCAGCCTCATTTTATTTCGTCCCGGTTTTATAGTAGGATCATCCACACAGGTAAATATTGCTCCTTATTCTGAATTCAACATCCTTCCAGGTTAATTCCAGGCGCTGGAAGATATATGATGGTACTCACCTGAAAAAATGTAATTAAAATTCAATAATGACTAAGAGGGACGATAGCTACTTAAATGCAACTGTGACGGGAAAAATACTATTCCACCCCTAACATTGAATGAAATACCTGAATCAAGTGCCGTCGAAAGAGATATGTAACAGTAAAATTATTAGTTATTATTACTTTCGGAAATTTTTTCTCCTGGTATAATAAAAAAACATTAAAAAAACTAAATAGTTTTCAAATATAAAAGATTACGGAAAGCAATGCCAAAATTTCAAAGGACAGCTACGAACTATGAACTTCTTAAATCTGCAAATTTTGGAAATTACATCCACAACTACACTAACTTGAAAATATTTCCTTCCTTTCAAAATGTTTGATCAACAGTGAATGCAGCTGTGACATTGGCGAGTATCCGAACAAAAAATTACAATACATCAACATTCACGCGTGTGATTATAATCAATCTTTTTGGCTGAAAGAGTCAGAACTCTGACAAGATTAGTACCGGGTCCCCTCCAGCAGGGATACCGACTTACAAAAAATATTGGGGGGGCCCAAACCGGGGATCTTGCCCCGGGAAATTTTATAAGTAGTTAGTTTTAAGTTTTTTAAGCATTTTAGAAGAGTCATATGATCAACATTAGAACCTTGATAACTCGAATCTCGATATCTGGACACTCCGTGGAAAATCGATAAGCCTGAAACATTTTTTTCCTCACACCCATTACAAATTTTTGAGGGGGCTCGGGCTCCCTCAGGCCCCATGGAGTGGGCGCCACTGCCCCCCAGACTTATGAAGAGTTCAAGAGGTCAGGCCTAGAATGCCATGAATCATCTTTCAGCGGGTGACGTTGCGTAAGGCACTATTGTGACTTGCGCAATGGGTCATGAACCTTTATTCAGCGCCACTTAATTCTCAATGCTTGGCGCTCCATCCACCGCACCGAACTCGACACTGGCTTGATTCTCTTAATGTGATGACTATGTTTTCAAGTGGCTCCATCTCAAGTTGCATACTGCTGATGGTTTGGGTAGTCGCGGTGGACAGGATATTGGGTTCCCATTCAGGGACCATGGCACGATTATCTGTGGAGGTCGGTACTTAACAGATGAAACCCGATGCCTATTTCAGTGCTGACACTGAGAAACCAAGTATATGTCGTTTCCGAGAAATATTATCAGTAAGTACATTATCGCAATATACAGAGTCGATCATAAAAAAAAGCTTTCCTTGTTTAACATTAATATATTTTTTGAAAATGAGCTATAAAATCGAGAATTGTTTTAGGCTCTTGTAGTACTGCTAGCCTTCACGGGTTTGCTGTTCGAGCCATCAGAAATGCGCGGTTGGTTAACTTAAATTTTTCATCAAATATATAATGGCGAGACCCATTAAAAATTGCCACTACTTAGAACGTAAATATACGAAGCAATATTTTTATCCCTTTACACGGAAATATTTAGAAATCAGTAATACAGTTTTAATATTTTATTAATAAAAGTTATCAGCAAAATATCTTCAAAATTATTTCATACTTGAAATTAGCAAAGACTTTTATTCAGAAACTTTTAATGTATTCGTCGCGGGCTATTTCCAATTTACGAGTAGGCTCTTAGCACATAAAAGATCAAAAACCGATACTTATCAACCAAAAACAGACGCATAAAGAATTAAAATGATTACCTATATCAGCAAAATTATCTATATTGCCCTGGAATATAGATCAGGGAATGAAATGCAAAAATGTTTGCTGACGTTTCGATATTTTCTTATATCTTCATCAGGGTTATGAGTAATGTTTAAATAAACAAAACACTGCAGCCCTTTTCCACTCGGCTCTGTGGGCCGAAACACGTTGTTCGCAGTAAAAAATTTGTGAAAAAGTGCTACAATCTTTTATTTATTTAAATATGTCTAACTTCCACCAATTGAAGCCTGAATCTGCTAAACTTTAAGAATAATGGTCACAATAAATTAATTCATGAAGGCATGAACGATTTTTACTCTATTTTTTACAATAAAAAAATAAAAAAATAAAAAGAATACAATTTCACACGAAAGAGAAGGGAAGAATTTTGACATAACTTATTTGCACTTTGTTTACCGATAGTAACTAGGCCAGTGAAATGTCAGGGTTACCACCAATTTGGATTAATCAAATAAAAATATATTTTAGTTAAGATTTTCTAAGATACCGTGCATATTTTAATCATATTTAATTGTAAATAATATCTCTAGATACGGCCAGTGTGATTTATTTTGGAGGATTACTCTTGCCACCTAAGTGCTCACGAAGCCTTCGGTAGACATCTCTCTCTCTTTCTCTCCCTCGATGGTGGGTCTAAGTGACGCGTATCCCGAGTCGAGTCAATGAAGGACGTAATTGAGAGACCCTTTAGCCACCGCCTCCCACCCTCGCCGCTCACCCACGTGGCCTCTATTCACGTCCGAACCTTCCTTCCGCTTCCTTCGTCTCGCCCGCCGCGACAACAATGGCATTTCTCAACGCCGAGGGTGGAGGCAAAGGGGGTAAGTCACCCATCTTTCTTCAAAGAGCCCCCTACATTCCTCGGCCTCCTTCCACCCAACCAATTGATTTTCTTTCCCCTTCCGCAGCTGATAGATAACCCTCGGAGTGGCGCCTCTCCACTGAAGAATATCACATCGGAAATCCCATGGAGAATATCTACTCAAGGGATCATTCAATCAAAGATTAAACCCAAAGGTTTGTTTGGATTGGTGAGGATAGAGCTAGGGCCGGACGAAGCGGCAGGTGTGTGAAATTCACATCTCCAGGGTGGGGAGACTATTTCCTTTCTCGGGACCACTTAGCACTTCGAGGATTTCGATTTTGGATGTCCGAAAGGTTCGACCTGGATATGAACCCCAGACCCTTCGGTCAGAAGTGCTCTACCTACTAGCATACTATTCTTGAGCAATTAAGAATGCAGAATCTACCTACTAGCATACTATTCTTGAGCAATTAGGAATGCAAAATCTTCAGAATGACACTCAGATAATCATCTTAGCTCCTTACTATATTTTCAGGTCCGACGAAACGATATATTAGGAGAAATATTTTTCTTAAGGGATAGGTGTACGAATTCGTCCTTCCCCATTTGAAATCCACTTGATGAATACAAGGGAAAATATAAAAAAGGACATTACGGAAAAATGAATCCACTTCAAGGATTCAAAGCCACAACGTTGTATTGATATTTCGATTAGTATTCCTTTATCCTATTCCCATGGAAGAAGTTTCGACAGCCAAATGAATGGAGTCTTTAACACTATTAAATGAACGTGCGTATTTAAACGTGTTTAGGAAATATGTAATTTGCGGGGTAGTAAATGGACGTAAAATAATTAAATCAATCCATGATTTGATTCTATGCAAGCGAATAATTCTACACCTAATACGGGATTTCTACCTTAGGACGATGGCTTAGAGGGCTCAAAAAGTACTGGCAAACAACAAAGGTTCTATGAGATTTGATGCTTTCCCGGCTAATTATGTGGGTAAACTTTTCTCAGGATCCCCACCGGGTTATATACTCCATTTTAGCCGACGTTTTAAGCTCCGACTCTGGGCTTGTTCTCAGGGCTGCTGAACCCCGAGTCGGAGCTTGAAACATCGGCTAAAATGAGTGAGTATTTAACCCGGTGGGTACCCTGTAGAAAGCTTACAAACAAAGGTCCTACGTACCTAACCAGTTGTCAATTTCTTTCATAGAAAGGTTTTTAATAAATAAAATGTGGAACTCCGTACGCACAATTCCCTCTCGTTTTTCGTCAGCGTGTTCAAACACCCCTCGCCACACGCCCACTGAGGCAGCTTGTGAGGTGTTATGTAGATGTACTACACCTTCCCTGAAAGAGAAGTGGTGGATAGAAAAACTGTGGGCGCAAAATGTAAAATGATTTCTGCCACGTTGGGATGCTCTCTGGATGACGGTAAAGGGCCCTAGAAGCATCGGCAAAAAAAAACTTGGTTCCTACCAGGAATGGCAAGTGAAACGAAATGAAAATGTTTCGACCCGGAGGAAAATGAAAATACAAGGCCTAGTTGACTAGTGACGGGAGAAGCAAGAAAGAAATTATCAGCAGAATAGCCCAGGTGAAGAGAGCATTCCATCAAAAGAGAGACCTGCTTACAGCGGGAAACTTAAATATGGAAGTAAAGAAACAATTTATAAGAACCTACATCTGGAGTATGCTCCTATATGGAAGTGAGGCATGGACAATGACCGCAGCGGAGAAAGCAAGGATAGAGGCCTTTGAAATGTGGTGCTACAGAAGAATGATGAAAATCAAATGGATCGACCGAGTTAGTAACGAGGACGTCCTAAGAAGGGTAGGAGAGAAGAGAAGCCTCATGAAAACCTTAATAAGAAGACGGAACAACCTTATAGGCCACATCTTGAGACATGATAGCCTGATGAAGACAATCGTCGAAGGACAAGTGGAGGGCAAGAATGGATAAGGAGGGCCCCGAACAAAATATATGGAACAAGTAAAGAGAGATGTGAAAGAGAAAAAATACGTAGGTGTGAAAAGATTAGCTGATAGGAGAACTGAGTGGAGAGCTGCGTCAAACCAATCCTAGGATTGTTGACCAGTGATGATGAAGGCCTAGTTTAGCTGCGCACTCGTTCGCGCACAAAATTAAAATCAGCAAGGAGTTTAATTTCTATCCGGGACGAAATTTTACACCCGGGAACGAAACTAAATTAATCGAAACTCCGCTGCTCACGATTAAGTTTTGATCCCATAAGTTAAGTGGAGGGGGATAAGAGGGAATAGTTTCGACCCATTACGTTGTATATACACGTAGAGAGGTTAAAACTTCGTGCTTAAAAATCAAATGGCCAGTTTGTGTTCACCGTTCTCTTGTTAGTGGTAAAAATATCAGTGCCCTGTGCACCTAATGGAGTTGGCCGAAGCTTTACTTCATTCAACCATACTCTGTACTCGGTGTGTGGGTCGAAACTAAACTGTTCGAAGATGAATCACGTGGTCCCTCTGGTGCGAAAAATTATCCACATTTAGTTTCGACCCGAAGTAGTTTTGACTCCGACTTCGTTTCGACCCTGAGTGTACCCATAGAGTAAGTTGATTGTTTGAGGCGTAACTTGGTGAAAGCGATTCATAATTAAATTAAAAAAGAAGAACTTTGTGCTTTCACATTAATACTTAATTAATAATATTAATGTGAAAGCACAAAGTTCTTCTTTTTTAATTTTACCATAGAGTAAGTATATATATTCTATTGCCATCCCTGGTTCCTTCCTACCTCACCAGCTGGAAATCCAAGTTGAGTACAGTTGAGTTGGAAGTAAGTTGAGTACAATTTTCCCGTACAAGTTTTAGCAATGACGTTCATCTCAAAGTGTAAGAGCACCCATACTTTTGACTGTCGTTATTGATACGTTGGAATAGAGGAATGTTAATCGAAATATAAATTTTAAGTTTTGGCTTTGAATCCTGGAAATGGAATAATTTTGCCGTACTGTTCTTTTACATCTTCTCCCTTGTATGAATTAACCGCATTTCAAACACCATTAATTAATTTATCAGGAATTTGATGACAAATTTTAATAAATAATTAATAAAAAATGATAATCATTTCAAAATTATATGAAATGATTTTCCAGAACCATTCATGGCTATTAATTCTAGGCCTACTCATTTAATCTCAAGCCTTTAACACCATTAAAGTTATAATTAATTGAGAAAATATGAACTGAAAGTCCTTCATAAAAATAAAGCAAGTATGCAAGGTGAAGAATGATCGCAGACTTTCCTGCCATATCGATTCGTGAAAGGTTATTCGGGAACTCCACCGGGTCAGGTTCTCCAACTCCATCTCGGCCGAAGTTTCGATATTTCGTATACGAGTTTTGCATTGTTAAAGGGCTTAAAATCCTGAGTTAATGCCCTGATGACCGAAACGTCGACCGAGATGGAGTTGGAGAGCCTGACCCGGTGGAATTCTCGAATATCCTTCCACGAAGTATGAAAGATCTTCGTGCCTTAGGTCATGCTAAGTGACAAAATATGACTTTTAAGAAAAAAGATATTCAGGATGGAAAAATTGAATATTATGGAGATAACTCAAGACAGAGTGGAAATGCCAGGCGTCTCGAGGACAACAAAGAGAGCATGAAGCTATGCAAGAATTCGATAGAAGTTGCGTGGTACTATTCATACTGAGTGGGGAATTTTTATTTAACAATTTAAACGATCAGTTCCGAAAGTTCGATATCGATTCTCTTTAACTACATTCATCGCTTGATTAGTCGAAGATAGGACGTAAGTTCGCACATACGCAGAAAGATGAGATTTAATAAACCAAAGAGAATGAGCTAAGTACAATTGCTCAAGTAAAACCTCGCATAATCAAAGGCAATAATCACGATGATGTCAAGCTCATCGATCCACTCCAAAGATACCCAATGTATTGCAAGAGTTTTGAGAGGTATGACACGTCGACCTTGAAAGGACAGCAAGAATTTTAGGAATGATATACCGTAGCATAACTTGTCTCCCTATCCGGGAAAGTTGTATCACGAAAGTCGAGAAAGAAAAGTTCAAGGTTATATTCTCTGATTTATCGCTGCGTCCAAAAAAGCAATTGTCAAAAGAATACCTCCACTGATACTAAATTCACCTACGTGAAAGAAGACGGTAACGATATGCGCGCGAAGACTAGGAAATTGTTACTAATTTTATCATTTATCTTCGTTTCTATTTGTAGAAAAATGCTAATAAATGAATGAGCTGTTTTGTAACAAAAGATCTCGTCTGTAAGAAGGCATGTGTGAAGTTCAGACAAAGCAATTACTGAAACATTAATTAACCTATCTTAAAGAATTCATATCCCAAATTCTGTAATAAAATCCTGTTTTAATTTCGGCGAATTCCCGTCCATAGTGTCTTTAATACGCCCTGATATGATTGATATGAAGCGGTGACGCTTACAGCAATGATGATAAATCACGGCGAAATGCCAACAAGGGCTTCAATAAAATAAAATTCATTCCTGATAAATGCAGCCAAAATATTTTTCAAAATAATACGTATTATGAACGACAACTATGGAGAATAGATAAATCCAGAGGAGTAGCAAATTGACACCATAGAAGGAATAAGAGATGGACGGAAGCTATGAAGGTGTGACTCCCTCACTCGATGGTGGATAACCCGACCACGCGTAGAATGTGAGGAGGGCCTTGAGCGTCCAAGTGGCTGTGTTTGCGACGGCAACACGTCGCACGTTCATCTCGAGGAGTGCAGTGAGGAAGTCGTCCGTGCCTGCGAACCAACGGATAAGGAGGAGGTTGCCATCGGAGACGTGTTGAAAATGACCACCGCCCGTGAATGCGAATACGCTCATCGCGCGCCACCGCCAATAGATGCGTCCGCCGTGAATACCAAAAACCAGAGTGACCTAGGAAATGAGTAGAAACGCTGTCAAACACTCGCCCCTCTTGACATTCGAGCCCGCGTTGGCCTTGCGAAGGAGGGAACCAGTGGCGCAGCGATGGGAACCAGTGGCGCGATTTCTCTAAGCTCTGGGGGGGGGGGGGGGGGGTAAACCCCCCCCCCCCCAGAGCTCAGAGAAATTTTTAAGTTAAATCTATTTTATTTAATTGGATTAATATTTCTTATAGAATAGTGAGAGGATTAACAAAATATTCCTCAGAAGGCCGTAAAAGTCAACATTTTGAACCGTTTATCTTTCTTTTTTCTAGAGGAGGGCCCCCGCACCTACCGCTTACCCTGACGGGTATACCACACCCCCAGGCACCCCGGTATTAGTTGCGCCTGAAACCCCCCTAGCCTTAATTCCTAGCTGCGCCCCTGGAGGGAACCATTGCGGGGAAAACAGTGCAGCAAGCGGCGAGGTGGGCAAGAGCCCAGACTTTGAAGCCCCTGGTTTTAACAAGTGCGGATTTCGTGAAATCCAGGGTTTTTGAGTTCTTTTTTGATCCATTACATTTAGAAGTGAGTATATTTAGAAGCCGTTAAATGCTAGTACCTTCCATACAGGAACACCATATAACTAAAGAAAGAGAGGCTAGGTAGTTGGGACCCGAGAAAAATGCATAACGCGCACTTCCGGGTGTTTCCGTATAAGCTCTCGGCTAGTCCAACATTATCTTTTAATATTTATGAATACAGCAGGCCAATTTTTTTTAAAGATATTAACTGAGAACCAAGAATGGCGGAACGAAATTATTTTCTCAGCAAGTAGGCTCGACCTAATTTCACCACCAACTTAACGAAAGCTAGAATCATCAAACTATCGAACCTACTCCGTAATTAATGTACGAAATTTGTAAATCAACGTTAATCAACCCGTAAGTTTTCAGGCAACAAGATTCCTCAAAACGTTTTAAGTTGTCATAATTGAATGCCCATAAATTTTGAAGCCGTAAAAATCCTAGTACGGTTCCTCAAACACACGCCTAAGAAGAACCCATTCATATATCTCCAAAGAATAGCACTTGATTGGATTCTTGATCAAATTAATAGTGCCTCTTAAAGCACAAATTCTGAAACTCATACTATCTTTTTTTTAATGCACTTAATTGCTCAATGTAAAAGCCATTTTTCTTTAATATGGCGCAATGGAATATCCCATCGCCAAACTTAAAATTTTGAGTTATAACACGTGTGCTTTAGGGGGCTCAATCATAAACTGATATTAAATTATTTGAACAATTCCAAAAGAATAAAAAATCCACGTTTCAATTCAGAACGATCTATTTTCTAATACTCACTCGAGAGACAGAAACTCATGAGAGCTCAAGGGGAGCTCTTCTAGGCTACAACCACCGGGGCCCGGAACCAAGCCCGAGGCTTATACGCCAGGAAACCCGGGGAGGGGCTGGAGTGGAAGGAAAAAGGATGGAGACGCCGTCGCGATCGGAGCCCGCCGACGCCTCCAGGGAAGGGAAAAGGGATGGAAGGGAGTGGAATAGGGTTAAAACACTCCAATGCTATTGAAGCAGAGGAGGCCCTACCTAGCGAAACCATGCGTGCGCAATTTTTCTACCACCATCCCGGGGAGATTTTTCTATGAGGAAGAAAAATCCCAGATAGGGACAGTGGGAATCACTCGAGAGACAAAAATACTTGGCAATTAAGCCTTCATTTTAATCCCACAACTCACCGCTCAACATTCAATTGGAATCAATGCTCAACGTATCCCTACCCAACCCATTGCATCACCTTCTCGTGCCCCTAGTCAACAGCGGCTCTGAGTGTTGATGAAACTCCCGAGATTCCTCATGCCAATGGCCCTACAATCTTATTTTCTCTCCTTCTTCTTAACTTATCTAAATCGTAAAAAATCAATCGATAATTCTACTTGATTTATGCAGCTAATTATTTCATTTCCCAAGTTCTATGCCTCAATTAGGTTCAAATATTACTGTCCCCAATGTGTTTTTCGTTAAGAGCCGACTAACGCTAACACTGTCCACTCACTACCCTTCATTTCTTGCCCCTTCCTCAAGCTTCAAAGGCCCACCTTAGATTAGGTCGCACCTTTCAAATACCATACCAGGAAATAAACAACAAAAAGGAACATGAATGTATTGCAATCATTTTCGAAGTCAGGAAATATAAGTAACTCGTGAGAATATTCTTTCGGGATTCTAAAAATATACTTGAGGATTGGATTAGTAGTTGGATAAACCCAACATATACTTAAACAACATAAAAACAATAAACATGGAAAGTAAATTCGATAGGGATGAACTAACAAACGACATACTGAAGATACCAATTGCAGCTTAAGACATAAAAGCCACTCCCATTTCATCAAAACCTGCAATTCAATCAAGATTACATGACTAAACCTCTGACTTCAAAGAAGATGGAAAAAATCCGAGGTTGTAGTCGGACGTAATTCTAGAAGCTTACTCCGTAAAGATAATATCTCTATATTGTTTAAATACTGTACGCAGCTAAAACTCAACAAAGATTGGAATATTCGAGACAATTATGAGAATCCACATATCACAAGAACTCGAAATTAGCAAAGTAATTAAGTCAGCCAGATTATTTGGCCGCTAAAAAGTCAGTCAATCAGGGAAGACCTTATATGCCGGTTGTATAAAGTGGAGTGAGGTACCAGAAGGATCCCTCACGAAATAAATAAGGCGGCTTTTGTTTAGATATGGCTATTGGGTCGGCATCGATAAGTTTTCATTGATTTATTGAGAAAATGAGGATAGGTATTACGTCAATATTTTGTTGATACATTTATTGACCAGTAGAGGTAATCCAATTTGAATAATTCTCCGTGACAGCTTTTACATTCCGATTAACGTCTACTGTAGACATCGGCCTTTGGAATGGGATTTATTTTCGATTTATTGTTACATTACGTAATTTTTTGTGCTTTATCTTCCGCGGTTGCTCTTTTATTAAAATTCATTTACATAGGTGTAGCGTCAAAATCCCTTGCACTAAGATTTTCTTCTTTATATTGTCGTAAGTATCAATGCACTAACTTCCGAAGGCATGGATATCATCATGAGTAGTCTCACAGATTAAAACTAAGTCCTCAAAAGTTTCTGTGTCTACATCATGAAATTTGGAATGTACGAATTCCATTCTATTTATACCTACTTAGCGTTATTTTTCAGTCATCAGTGCGACAAAGCATACGGAAGCTATCAGAAGAAAACTGTAATAGTGCTTCTTAGAGACGATTTAAGATGAAATAAAACATGAGCCACATAGTTAATGGGTCCTCCTTCACTCAGAAAATTTCTGTGAATTTGTAATTCTAAGTAAATTTAATCCGATGAAGGATGAGTAACGATGTCTTCTACGGGAAATAACCAGTCGTGAGAATCCATAAATTCCGACAGCGTTATACGTCTCAGATGATAGCCATTATTTGACGATTATAACCACGTACTTCCCTTCTAGCCATTATGCATTTTACTATGTTAACTATGTTACAATGCGCATAGTTAATGTGTTACTTGTATTTTCGTTTGCAGTAATATGTTGTCCCCATGCAATATCTGGGAGGGAAGATCGGAGCCTCACATCACAAAAATTGAGTTTTAATTGACGACGGTGATCAATATCAAGATTTAAATTATATATTAAAATAGCGTAAATTAATTAATAAAATAATAATTTGGATTTTCCTACTTCAATCCTGGTCGCATGCGCAAAGGCCGCTCATATTTTACCGTTCACTATGAAGTTCCAACTCCCACACGACATAACGTAAATAAATTTAACATAAACATTTTACAAGGGCTTCCTGTCCACACTGCATACTGATTCCTTGACAATTGAGGGACCTGCGGTACATCCTGACAGGGTATCCGTGCACAATAAGGATGCATAAAAATAAACATGAATACGCTACTAAGGATTAAATTATAAGAAAAATACATCCCCCTAATTTCAATCCCATATTTTATCTTTATTCGACAAAGAATGCGCAGTTCGATAACTCACAAATACAATTTAACTCCGCTCCCGACAATAAAGAGCGCCTGAGCGTACCCACCATTTCTTTCTGCTAAGATGGCCTACTTATCATAATTCCCACCCATCCTCTCCTACACCATCCTAGTTCATACATGTATCCCATTTCTCCCTTAACGCAATTGGGTGGCCCTAACTTCCAGATAAATTCCGTCCGTCCGTCCTTCTCAAGTTCAACAATTGTTTATTCCACGAGATTCAACAATACATAAAATATAAAATTTAACAGGATAACAAGATAACAATAAAATACATCTCGTGGAGCTGTTTAGGCCTGCGCCTCTTCAGCACAACTGCGGTTGAACACTGGTACGGGAGTGGTATTGGCCTGGCATTTACCCTGAGAACGGCGGGAAACCCGTAAAACCGCCGTCAGGCCACCACGGTAGGTACAGTAAACTATGAAATATCAACGTGCCAAGGTTAAACTACATTAATATAATAACACATAATAAACAAATTTACAAATAAATAAATAGATAAATATATAAATAAATAGTCTCTACTCCTCCTTCACTTGTATTGATTTACATAAATAAATAGTTTTTCCACTGGTATGTTGCACTGTTCACTAGGGATTGGGGAAGGATACTTGGACGTTATCGTCCTCACTGGGTTAGGGGCGGGGATTCACCCGATTCTTCAGCTTATATAGTCAGTACGGGGCCAGCTGCCGGTAAGTATATATACCACCTCTTCAGTATATAGCCAGTAAGGGGCCATCTGCCGGTAAGTATATGTACCACCTCTTCAGCGGCGATAAATGTGAGCGAAGTGCGCACGAGACAGGCTTCTAGTGAGTGCGTGCAAAGCACATTAAAACTAGTAAGACTAAACCTAGCCGACATCGGAAGTCGGGAATGGCCCTGATTGGCCCAAAACATTTGAAAATTTACAAGTCACAATTTTTTATTGAATTTTCACAATTTTATGATTTTTTGTTGCGCCGTTAGTTAAGCGTTTTGTTCATTTTATCATTTTTTCCAAGGTATTTCGTCTTTTATTTTCATTTTTTTGTTACTCCCAGATAAATCCCATCCCTACCTTCCCACGAAATCATTTCCACTTGACTGATCGGCAATCAACAGCTACTGGTTATCCGTTAACAATATAGAGACGTACGCTCAGCATACCTAATTGTATTATTTAGGATTGAATTAGAAGCCAAGCAAAGCCTAATTAACAGCAACGTTGCTTTGAGCAACTCGGCGTATCTATGGAGTTAAAATCTTAAGAAATGTGTTTCTTGGTAAACGATAACTAACGACGGAGTGATTCGAATAAGCATGCTTATTAGTTGCGAAAAGCTCATATTAATCTTAACATTAGCCAGTAGACCGGAAATTAGTTCCGTTCATTGAGATTCGCATAAGCATTCCAAAGCCACGATGAATACGTGGTCTAAATTGTAATTGTAGAAACGTTAAAGTTATCGCTCTTGATCGTTTTAACTCAAGTTACGCCACGTTAAGTTGTTGTGAAAGGGGTTTACACCTTCCGAGTCATTTTTATATACATAGTATGTGTACACCATAGATAAACAACCATAATAAGCCTAGACAACTAGAAATTAATACCTATCTTCTGACTAAGCCGCTTTCCTGCTCAACACCACCCTAGTTTCCACCAACATCCTACTTCCCTCCTTCAAGACTCCGACTCCCAGATGTATATTCCATTCCCCCACTTCCCACGAAATGCTTTACACTTGACTGGCCGGCAGTCGACTCCGACCTCCCAAGGCTATAGAGACACCAGGGGTCAATAAACTAAGGCAGCAGTGCTCTCCATCTCTCTTTCTAACTCCCTGCTGCTCTTCAAGAGCCTTCTTCCAGCATGGAAAAAAGAGGACGACTCGTCGTCTCCTAGGTCTTTCATCTCTATTTCCCTCCCTCCTTGTCTCTCTCCGCATCGCTGCATCCTTTCGCTTTTGTCATTGGCCTCTTGGAAGCCACCGAGGTGCGACGAGCTGTGGGAAGACTGCACTCGGAAAAATCCAATGACGACGGAACGCGAGCCATTTCGGTAAACCTAAGGAATTTCTAACGCGACCACGCAATTCACGATGACGAATAATTTTAAAATTTCGCACATTTTAACGGAAAACATTGCTTTTAGAATGATCCTTTCGATTTCAAAAGATGATTTCATAGTTAGAGAGCTAAGATGGATAAAATCCAGACAAATTTGCTTAATTAATATTAACCCATTTGTGCATAGCGTCCGATGTATCGGACGCCCGTGTTTTATTTTTGCGGGGCTTCAGTTGACATGCGTTACATTGAGATACTACATTACTTTCAAATGGATGTGCGTCTTAGCCGCTTCGGTAATATTTTAGTTGCCACAGTGAATTTAATCTGATTGTGAGAATAGGTGTCCAATCAGTACAGACGAAACCCAACGCTCCAAAAGACGACGACTTAGAGACCCAATGCCTTACATTGAGATACTATATTACTTTCAAATGGATGCGCGTCTTCACCGCTTCGGTAATATTTTAGTTGCCTCAAAGAATTTAATTTGATTGTGAGAATAGGTGTCCAATCAGTACAGACGAAACCCAATGCTTCTAAAGACGACGACTTATAGACCCAACGGCACCTCTGGAGGTGGCAAATGATACCAGCCTACCCGGAAATGTTACAGGAAATAACAATGTAAGTGGAAAAGCGGTAATCCTGATTTCCAGCTCAATTTAAATTGTAATACAATTCTTCCTTCTGGAGAGGCATTAAAACGGGAAACTCCACTAGACCTTTTTGTTTCTTTTTTTCGAATAAACTGTTTAATCACACTTTCTCGCAAAGAGACATATATACTAACCAGAAAAATGTAGGCATAGCTTTGCAGATGGAGGAACGTAAGACATTCCTCGGTGATATGCTAATTTCAGAAAACGCCAAATACTCTAATAAACTTTCATTGCTGAAACTATTGTTTGTAAAAATTTAAAAATTGCAGAAGCAAATTAAAATGAACCCTTTTAGCCGTAGTAATTAATTTTCATGAATATCTAACATAAGTGACTATATGCACTTGTGAGTTTATGATTAGATAATGAAGGAGTTAGCTTAATACATTTATATCAGCATTGACACTATTTTCTGCTAATCTAGTTTTTTCTTTTACTCGATCGTGGTATATCTTCAACTATATCAATAACTCACTTCCTTCTCACTGAAAATATGGAATAGTGAAAATTTATTAAGACGCTCCTAGAATACATTTTTTAAATGAAAATCTCATTTAAGCTCTAATTATATTCTAGATATTTTCAATGCATGGGCAGGCAACAGGAACCATAAAGGATAACAAGTTTAAGCCAACTTTTCTTTAAATAATAATAAAAAATACAGAAATCAAGACCATTTTTAAAATAATTGGGTAAAAACTATACGTGAAAAAGGGCTATAGGGAGGGCAATATCTCAACCAGAGAGGCTAAAATGAAGAAATCTACATCCTATCCCAATCATTTCAAAACTCATCTAACAGACGCTAAGCAAAAATGAGCACGGCGTACATTCCCACGTTTATTATGAGTTACATGAGAAGAAAGTATTGAAAACAAGGCGCCAATTACCTTCGATAAAAGTATTTACAGGACGATAATAAATGGTTTGCGGCAAATCAAGATAGATTTTCTTTGGAAAAAAAAACATTCAATGTGAGAACAGTTTCAACAATATTAAGATCGTATTATGAGAATAAAAAAAATGAAGATGACCCACACATTTAAGTTCTTTTTCTATCTCCATTACGGACCATTTTCAGTCCGATATCTTGAGGCACGTGTCACCAATTAAATTCCAACCCATTCAGGCTTGGGAACAAGAAATAATAACACACGCACTAATACCACCACAGTACAGATGACGATCGATACAGGATAATGTGGGAAAGGATCCTATACCTAATAATGTTATGATTAGGGGAAAAGTTTTCGTTGAATGACCACAATTGGCACCATTTGAGCTGCCGTAGTATATGTATTTTACTTTCCTAGGACATGACGCTTCCACTACTATTGAGGAAGGATTACCTATTTATACAAACATAAAAAAAATTACAACAAATTCATTTAGAATTAAATCAAATAAATCAGGTGTTTTGAAGCCAATAACGATAAACACCATCTTTATTAACCGCAGATATCATCATCTTCTTTCATTGCTTCTTCCTTAGAGAGTGACATATCTTCCAAGCAAATTCATGAAATACATTATATGATAAGTACATGAAACACTTTTGTTTACAAACAACTCGCAGAGAAATGGCTAATGCATGACACGAAAAACTCAATTTTATCAGTCTCTTTGCTCTTCCGTTAAACGTATATTTAACTGAAGTTCAATTTGAGGTAAAATAATACGAACGGGTAGGATTTAAGAGAAAATGCTTTAGCCACGATAAGTGATAGAAAATTCCTCTGGATAGCTGATTTATGAGTACAAGTACTCCAACGTCTACAAACTAAGTCTCTCTGCTCTGAATGAATACATCTTTGCAGTCCTGATAAGGTGTATTTGGAAGCACATCTGACCAGCGAAGCATAGCATTGCGGTTTGCACACCATTGAGTTTGGATTCAATATATTTATTTTTATCCCACAAAAATTTGGTCGGCAAGTAAATACGTCAAGAGGGTTTCCGCCAGTTAGACAAAGTACCGTTTCATTCCCACCGATATTGAAAGAGAGAGTAAATCTTGACGTGAGTGCTAACGATTGAGATTCTTCGAGTCGTGATGAACGGAAGGAATGAAACAAAAGTTTTAAAAGTGTCTAAGCCCTCTCACGCGGATGACTTGTCAAAAATGTTGAGAAACCCAGAACCTTGAGAGAAAAATGAATGTGTTTAGGTCACTGTTCAAAATAGTTGAAGGATTTTCGAAGAAAAAGAAGACAGCGACCTAGCAAATTAAATAGGGATACCGAATATAAAAAGTCTGGCTGATGGCTAGTGGGCTGATGTCCGCTTGATATTTCAAAAAGCCGAGCAAAAGATCTGCAGCTCGCTCATAATATCAAATTCTGGTCATCAAGCTACCCTTGATTATGTTTTGATTCACGGAAGTCGGGAAAAGTGAGGAAATAGAAAGTGTTACATGGATGACATGGCTCGTGAATGAACCAGGGGATACGGATTCGAATCGTTCAAGGAGATGAGCGGCCGAAGGCAATGACTCACTGGGATAGACGTTTTTATGACGATTTTTGAGCCGACGTTGACCGGAAGATTAAGTGTAAAAAATCTAGAGAAGAAAGAAAATCAAAAAGCTGCAATTTTTTACCATATGGGCATCAATTACAGAACCGTTCTAAAGAATAATTGTTTATATTCTCATTAAATTCTATCTACTCTATTTAAATATAGGGTACCTCTAGAAACGTTAGAGAGTATTTTTCAGCACGATAAAAGGAACCATTATAACAATTTAAGATTCCCTAATTACACCTACCTATAACGTTTAATTAAAAAAAACTTGAGGGATTTGACTTTTTTTTCACGTAACGTCAGTCGGGCTTGGCATCAACCATATACTTCAAATGACAAACTAGGTTAACTATATTCTTCAAAATTTATAAAATCTCTTTATGCACATAAATTTAGAAAAAATCCTATAAATATTTTTTAAATTCACACACTAAATAACAGGTAGAGGTTATTGTCGTATTTAATCTAAAAAAAACTTTCCTCAGTAACAAACATGAGAAAGCCCAGTGATATGATACAGAATTAGAATACATAATCTTTTACATTTCAAAGAACCTATGCTGCTCGGAATAGTAAATAACACCCTCACTGGAGGCAATACTCACAGTATAAGCCATTTATCCGATAAACTACGCGCCTGGATGCTTTTACTTCCAGCCAAACATAGAAGCTTTAATTTTCCATCCGGACCCAGAAGGCCAAGAAATGAAAGTGAAATATGGATAGAGCAATATCGTTCCGGACGAAGCGGATGCTCCTCGGATGAGTGAAAGAGGGAGCGAAGGAAAAAAAGACACCAAAAAGTTTCCTTCCACGAGGGAAAATCCACGACTGAAGGATGGTCCATTCGTTTCCAAACTGACCGCAGCAGCTACCCAATGGTTAGAGGAATAATGTATACCGTCCATTATTTATAACTACGAATAAAATCAACAGATTTAGGCGTTACTTGGTGGAACGATGATATATTCATGGTTAAATAAAAACACAGTACTATTCCACAACCATATATTTGCAGTCTACTTGTTTCAACGTTACAACGTCATTATCAAGACTAACTCGAGTCTTGATAACTTTAACTACTAAAGTCTAACTTTAGTCTTGATAATGACGTTGTAACGTTGAAACTAGTAGACTGCAAATATATGGTTGTGGAATAGTACTGTGTTTTTATTTAACCATGAATTTATAACTACCTTTGCCGACCTTGGTGGCGACGCCTGGCAAAGTCCTCCCCTGCCAAACAAGAGGTCGCGGGTTCGAGTCCTGCCAGAGTAGGATGCCCCTATCCTGGGTATGGTTGTTTGTGCACAAATTACTGTTACATTGTTGACAAACTCCCGAATGTAAAAGGCCTATGTGCTGTTTTGGGTGGTATGGGAATAAATAAATTTTAAAAATAAAATTATACACGTAAACTTGGTTTGGTTACTACCTTCCTCAGGATGAAATATTTTTGGGTGTGATTTTGCTAGATTAATTTCGATAAAAAGCGTCTAGATTACTCGCTGAAATTGAAATAAAGACACAGCTTGTACTCTAAAAATAAGAGACTTGAGGCATATCTACTAAGTATCTTTCTTTAAGCTCAAGGTCTGCGGACAATTATTTGTTGTAGATGCCAAAACAAATATGGACTGATATTCAAGTCAACTTAACTAAAGTCACAAGTTTGTCATTTTTAGGTGTGATTTCAAGTGAAATTAACTACAGTTAAAAGTTTGTCAATAGAAAAAAGTAGCTCTTATTAGCGCATGTAAGTTAACTGTGAAATTCTTTAAGTATATTTCGTTGTACACTGAACAAAACATGATAATACCATAGCCATTGTTACAATCCTACTTCAAAGTTTTTCATTCAATTTCAGTTCCTCAGTTTCTATGATACAAAATCTAGTACTCTAAAATTACCAACATTATTGCCAGAAGGCAAAGATAAATTGAAGTTTGATTTTCAAATTCCATATTTTAAACTAATTTTTGTCGCTAATGTCCGTCTTTTCTGTATTCTATTCAATTTGTACATCACAGTGCAATTCATTTTCTGGTGAACCTTACGTCCGACCACGATGGCTGTCATGGGAATCATTTCGTTACACTTCTTCCACAAGACGCGGAAGTGGGAGGTCAAAAGCTAGGGATTTGTGTCAGTGTATTGAGTGGAAGGAGGTCGGGATATTTCGAGGGCTCCCGAGAGCTGTATCTTGCGAGGCGGTCGAGAAGTCTCGGTCGTTGCACAAGGGGAACGAGGAATGCTACGGCTAGTTGGGAAGACTCATCCGTTAAGAGATGACGGCCCGGAAAGAAAGAGAGCTAGCAGCGGTATGGTGAGGTACATGCTAATATTTTTCGTGCGGTTACTGCTCAGTATCTACTTCTCCAGAAGAAACATAGGCGTATAATAAAGGGTCATCTTAAAAGAATGGTGCGGTTTCAGTAATTCATAAAAATATGGTAGGGATAGGGTGGCATAGAATTTTCAGAGGCTATCCCTGATAAGAGTCCTTAATGGAGGGCACTTCAAGGGCAGCACTTCGTTCGTCGGATCAGAATTGAAACCATTATCCCCTTGGTCCTTTCGTTAGGAGTAGGTTAATGTCGACGCCGGGTTTTTGTCTTGTTGAGCGACTGAGGGCGAACATATAGGAATTTCTTAACTGTAAACAATACTATTTGAGACGAAAAATTCTAAAGTAAAAAAACCATAAACTGTACGGAATTCTATTTTTGTTGCATGCGTTAAATGCACTGTGGAACCACCTTATGTGTGCGAACTCAGGAACAGAACCAAAACTGTTCTAATTTGTAACATGCATTCGTACGCGTTCCGTTTCAACAATATCGTTTATGCATCCATACGTGAGTGAACTAACATCATCCACCCGAGTGAACTAACGTATCATGGAACCAGACAATCAGGTTACTTGAATTAAAAGCGAGTTGAGTTCGTTTAAATTGAAAAAAATACTGACTTATTACATATCAAACTATTACCTGAACGAAAGCAGGCCTGATTGCCATAACCCAGTCACACCACTAACTTCGTTACGCTATTCCTATACGTACAATTACACTCATAAGCATCAGTATTTGCATACGCATGCGTCGAAAAAGTGAAGGTTTGTACTTTTTAATTCCCTTATTTTACAAATTCCATAATTTTTTAATACTTTATTATGGCTAGCATATCTTATCTTGGCCTCTCCTCGGTAAGAGCAATGAAATAACTTGATATAACTTTAAATTTTAACGAATGCTTACAACATACCTTTTCCAAAGACTTTCTGTTCCCTACGGCTTTTTACGCCAGCAAGGTGATTAAATATGATGAGGTTTTTTTTAGTACACAGGTACAAGTTTAGTGCTGCATATGAAACTAAAAATCCGTTACGTCATTCACTCGCTGTAACGGAAGAAAGTCATTATCTCCTTATCATTAAAAGGAATGGAGCTCAATCGATTACTAATAAAAACAACTGACTCAGGTTTTATCTAGGAAAATATTACAATCATGATGATGACCGATTGCAAAATAAGTGTATTTCTTCCGTCATCACTTAATTACTGTTGTTTTATTGATGTCTTACAAGTTTTTGATGCATATAAAAATCCTTTGCAGAATACATATGGCATTACTTCTTCCCCTGAATCTATTACTACATTCCGTTGCATTTATTTGCAGAAAAAATTGCCTAGATCTTGAGATCTCCATTTTTTCTTTTCTTCCGAAAATTGGTAAATATGACTTATTTCCATCACTTACTCTCTTTTCCGATACATATCATTTTGCTCCATTGCCCTCGTAAACATTCCACATCTTCTTCATAAATCTATTCTGGCCAACACGAATTTTCTTCAAGGAATGCTACTTTTTTCCCAATAAGCCAAAACTTTTTACTCATCCTTGTTCGCTCTCACAGCAATCAGCTCACTTTCCATCATCCTCTTTAAACTCAATTATACGCTAGATTCTCGTTATTTTGGCCAACGGATATTAGGGTCATCCGCTAATTTGGGACAAATCTCCAACAATGGCACCCAATTGAGGACATGCTTTCCCCGATTAATTGGGATAAAAGGGCAACGAATAAGCACCATGAGCCCTTAAGTTATACTTTATTTTTAAACACTAGTACCTAACCGATTTTGTACATTCTCCTAATTCTGATCGCGTATTTTATTTCATCGCTCTCTCACTTTAGCTAAAAACACTCCCTCCAATAAGGTGCTGAGAGAAATTTTTTTTAGCAACTCTAAGAATTTCAGAAAGATAAATTAAAAATTTATTATTTTTCATAGTTACGGTTTAACTTAAAGGCAACAGCACACTTATACATTCTATTTATCAAATTATCTTTTTTGTCATATTCTGACAACCACACACGAATATTAACAAAACTCTTCGCTAAATTATTCAGCTGCTAAATTGGGACAAAGAGAACCGATCCTGAAGCATTCCAATTAACAGTAACGCACTGCTATTGGATTCTCTTCGTATTTTAAGGCCCAATCCAGGCAGTCTCTGTCCCACCACAAAAATAGATGCCAGGAGCGTAGGCATTTACGACTCGTGGATGATAAAGGCAACATTGGATAAATACATATTTAGTGATGGAGAAATCCTATTATCTCAACTGCTACAGCTGTCGCTTTTCCCCTAAGTAAAAAATAGGAGTAATATTTTACTTTTCAGATGTGATACTCCATAGAGTAATTGGACAGCGATACTCCAAGTTTTGGCGAAAATTGCTTTTCCATGCCTTGTTCATTTCTCGAGTGAAGTATGTTGGATGATGGCCAATTTTATAAGCTGTATTCAATTCTCATACGTTAGAGATATTATATAATTCTTTCGAAATCAACCACGTTCCTCCAAAATCGATTTTGAGCCCAAGCCCAGAGCAGACGGGATTACCAAACTCACAGCATATCGTTTCTTCCGCAGGAACAAAGACAAATCCATGATGAAAACACCTTTAACTATCCATCGGACCAAAATATTATTTATCACTCGACCCCGTAGGAGACAATTGTTACATTAAAGGGAAAAATGTTAACTACAAATAAAATACTCTCCGGAATACCAAGAGTGCAACAAGCACAAATTTCAAGCAATAATGCTTTCTGCCCGATCATACATGAGTGAAAATCACATTTGAATTCTAAGGCGTCATACAGTTATCTAAAAATGTTAATTAACCAAGTACGCTACGCCTAACCATTCATAAAATTTCCAGGAAAACTATTAACTGTGTAAAATTCATCAAATTCGCTTCATATAGGAAATATATTCTCCTCTTTAATACTCCACATTCTCCTCTCAAATGACAGATTCCTTATTTCAAACAAAATGCGCATGCATTCAGACATTCACGGCGATATAAATCTCTCAAATGCCAATACGCAGAAATACACCAAGTATTTTCGAAGAATTTTAAACAGATACGACGAGATACGAATACTCCTTCAAAAACATCGTTTAAAAAAATCTCCTCTATATTAAATTTGATTCCTTAACTTGAGCTACCACAAAATATAAGACTTAAATGTAAATATACTACCCAATCTTCGGTCAACCCCGTAAAATCTTCCCTTCAATGTTATTTCCACTATTGTTTTCGGAAAAACAGTTATGCTAGAGATATTCTCGTTTGATTCTCCCCACATTCTCCCACGAAAATTTCAAGGTACCACGACCAGCGGTCTAGAGTCAGCTTCCTTCCGGCGCGCCGGCCGGAAAACACTCCACTGCGGCGCAGGGCATCTGGAAACGAGCTCATAACTATTCATAATAGGGGCGAGCCAAATCATCCAGAGAGATATACCGTACGCAACTTATCGGGGCGGGAAGGATGAAAAATTCAAAGGAGGACTACTCCCAAAATCCACCATTCCCTCTCCCTAGGTGTAAGTGGCATGTTACGTTCGGAATGCCAGAATGCGGTGGGCCTTAAAAGCCTCGCTTAAATAAAGCAACCGCAGCGCGGTGATCCTTCACTCGCGTAGTGGTGAGGGCTAAATTCATTCTGCTACAAAAAATAGAGGGAATGATAACTCCGATTATTATTATTATTAGCCTCCGCTTCCTTCATGTACTTCCCTCTTCAATTCACAGTAAGGCCTACTTACTTTCATTCTATCTAAAAATCCTATCCTCTTCCTTTCTCTCCCTCGTTTACCTAATATTCTACCCACTAACACTGTTTTCAACATCTCCTCCTCACTAAGAACTTGCTCCATTCATATCTTCGGTCTCCTTCGAGTATCATCTGTAAATAACTTGAATTTTTTTCTGGTGAACTGAACACAAAAAATTTTCTAAGCTGTTCATCGGGTGATATTTTCTGACGACAACTAAGCTTCCACAGACGGCCTGAAGGTACAACTTCTTCAAATCTGATTGTATAATAATGATAGAATTACCTCCGCAACAAATGTGACGTCAAGATTTATTTTATGTTTATCACCACCATCAATTTTCAGTCATGGTCTGAGGATAGTGAGGTCATTTGTTTCGCTTCCACGGTAATGAATCAGATAATGAGCGGAGATAAATTAAAATCTCAGTTGGGTGGGCATCATAATTGCGGAACCGCATTAATTCAACATTATCGACATGATTCAGGTGGCATGAAGAGGTAAAACATATCGGAATTTTAGATATTTATAATTTTAGATAGACCACCGTCACCGTCAAAAATAGGTTTTCCAAGAATGCCATCACAATAACATAAGAATAATAAAAGTATCTTGCGGTGATAGTTTGTGAACAATAACGCCTTTAAGTTGCTTACATTGGCTCATAATTATCGCGATAAAAATTAATCCTTAGTAGTCTATTTATCATCACCATGCAAAAACTAATTAAATGCAAAACAATTTCCAGAAAATCAAATTTAAATATTTATTAGACTGTATAATGATCATTTTTCATTGCGGTTCAGGTATGGACTCATAAACAAAACGAATCTTATTTCGTACACTAGAAAATGATTTTAACCGAAGAAAACTTGGGCCGGTAATGAGTGTTGCAGACTGACCCTAAAGCAAAAATAAAAAAAAAACTAACTATGAGAACCACGTAGGGGCTGTATAATATAAAATATATTAATCTCTAATTAAAGCAAAATGAGTGATATGTGCCAGCCAGATATAAAACTATAAAACGAAATTATGTCGCACGCCATTTTGAGAGAGATATTGCAAAAGAAAGATCATATGCGAGGCATTGCGGCCAACTCCAAAAATATGTCACTGATAAACTGGACAAGAACGCTTGGAAGTTGTCCATAGTTGCCCATAATTGCTAAAAATTACCGCAATAAAAATTAATCTTTAGTCGTCTACTTGATATTATATTGAGAAAACTAATTAAAAGTAAATTTATTCCAGAAAATCTAAGTTAAATAGTTAAGAGACTCCAAAACGATTTATCCTTGCGGTTTTTCGGTCATTCGTTGGTCACGTCGGCGGCTCAGTGAAGTTCTCGCAAGCCAAACCGAAAGACGCAGGTTCGAGTCCCACCACGGTAGGTTGCCCCGATCCAGGGCATGGATACTATTATGTGTAACTGTGAACTGTTACGAAAACGCCGAAGTAAAGTCTAAAGTAAACGCTGTTTTCGGTAGTGTGGGAATAAATGAATAAAAAATAAATGCAAAAGAAAAATATGTTTGTATTTACAGGGGCGATGGAGCAGTGACAAGTGGTGCGATATCGCTCGTGAGGGCAAAAATCTTTTACAGATAACATGTACGTTGATGTACGTTATGTACGATAACATGTACGTTGATGTACGTTGATGTACGTTACGTACGATAACATGTACGTTAAACATATGTCTAACGTAAGAAGCGTGATCAGTAGTGAGTAAAAATCAAATTGGTGTCACAGCCAACCATTCAAAGAGTGACACAAATAATTTTAATGAGGCGTTTCACTCAACATGAATTATTTCCTATATATGTTGAAATCAAAATAAAAATGTCTCCATCCACAGCAATCATATTACCTAATTAGAACACAATTTCATCTTGGAAATATTATTTTTCGAGGGTTGGAGTAAAAATAATCTAAAAGTTATCATGAAAACTTCAGGAGGTTACGCGCAATCGCAATTCAAAGTACCTACCAAAAATAACTAAAATAATATCAATGGAGCAAGTCCCGTAGGATTTTCTAGGAGCCGCAGATAATTGACGTCGGCTATAAAACAGCCTTTACGCGATTTCCAGATGAAATTGACGAATAACCCAGAAAATAAACACAATTTCACTGCTTAACATGAAATGTGAAGTCTTTCGTAATCCAGAATATGAATAAAATAAAATTTATGAAAATTGAAGGAAGAACCATATTCAAGATGAAGCCTGACAAAAACAAGACGACATCAAGAGACATGGGTACTCGTATGGGCTATGATACGGTTTATATCCACCATCATCGTCCCAAGAAAAAAAAATGTACCCGAATAGCACAGAAACGACTACGTCGTATCTTCCTCCTCCCAGTACCACCCACCCCGCTTCCCTTCAAGATGTACCAATGTGAATCACCGACTGTCTCCGACATTAACTCAATTGTTCCATTCCCCTTAACCCCCAGCTGAAGCGCATTAGGAGATTCAGCTGACACTACGCACTTGAAAACAAACACTTTATTCCAACTTTTTCAACCCACTCTTTAAATTGTTGAAATGACACATTGCAATATTTCCACTTATAGATTTATTTTAGACTACGCGTTTCGTCGTTACAACGACATTTTCAAGTGTGACAAAAGTCTTAAAGATTTTCCTTATATATCTTGGTGCTTGAAGGGGGGGGGGGGGAGTAAGATGGAGAATGGGGTTTGGGCGACGAGAAGTGAGGATATTGAAGGCTGTGGAGGGGGGGGGGGGGTGAAGGGTCGTTTTTAGGGTCTTGAACTGAAGCAGGGTGACGGGGAAGGAAAGAAAGGTTCTAGGATGGGTGAGGGTACCCCGCACTCATTCACTGTCTTCTTTCGGGTTGTGGTTGTCCGGATGGAGTCCTCGCACAGATGATCTACTCCTCCTGGGTAGTTGACCCCGTGTCCTTCTTCTACTGTTCTTCTGCGGTGTGAAAGTGGGGGTGTAGTGTGGAAAGGGTTTGTACAAAAAATTTTTTTTTTTATAAAAACCATTGGATAGTGTGACGTATTTTTTTTGGGGGTCAACTGTGACGGTTGGGAATCTAGGGTCCAACCTCAGATGTGTCAAGAAAAGGGGGGGCGGCTGGGAATGACTTTTGGCATTTATGGGAGATCTGTATTCTGTATGTCTGTGTTTTTGATATTGTATCGCCAGTAATGGCGAGGGGTAATGAAAAAGATTTTCGTTCATCAATGGAATGTTCCTCTGTTTTAACTTTTGGATTTCTAAGATTTCCAGGGAGTCTAATTTTTTCCCTTTTATTTCCGTGTGGAGTATTTCTAAGTCAAAGTTACAATGATGATCTGTTTGCAAGAGATGTTTTGCCACCATCGATCGGTCGTCCCCTTTTCTGAAAGCTCGTTCGTGTTCTTTACCCCTGATTGTGAAACTACGGCCAGTTTGTACCACATATGCCGCATTGCATGAACCACATGAAACTTTGTACACCCCACTTCTTTTCATTATTTCCGTTTTCTCTTTTGTGTTTGATAGAATTTTACCTATGTTAATCGGTGTATAGAACGAAACTGTATTTTTCCTTCGGAATTAGTTTTGATATGCGGTACGATAGGGGGCCGAGAAACGGTATTTTACATCATCTGTGTGTATTTTTCTCGTTTAGTGCCAGAGTTTTAATTTAGTTTTTACCCGAAGTAGTTTTGACTCCGATTTCGTTTCACCGTTACTACTTAAGTTCAGTTTAAAATATGAAAACAGAACTTCACAGGTACCCATCTGATTGGATTGTCACTGCGTCGCTCCACCTCGTAGATGGGTGAACTGTTCTGAAACCCTGAACTTCATAGGCGAGACAGAAAAAGAGCTAGCCTGCAACACTTCACTCATAATTAAAAAGGTACAGGGATATCATTAGCCATTAGAACCCATTTTCGGCCTGATTATTCGCCTTGATTACTAGCCTCACCCCCAGTATATATTTAAAACAAAGACGGGGATGAAATCCAATCAATAACACGAAGGACAGTTACTTACCTAGACACATTGTCTTCAAATCCCATCCTGCGACGCACCCGGCTGTAAAACTGCCAACTATTCCGCGGCTAAACACCCACTCTCACACTAAATCCATGAGTTACCCCACAAATCATGCTGGACGGCTAGAAAAAAAAACACAGAGATTCTTATTACTTCCAATGAAATAAATTTGCATCATAAACAATGAAAAAATAATCATTTGAGAGAAAAAATATTTCAGGAGGGAAATTCGCTTAAAACGTACTAATACGCTGCACGAAAAATGGCTCGTTTGACTAAAAAAAACAACCTCATGTAACTCAATTATTGTTGAATGTACATAAATACGATGGAGTTGTGAGATAATTATCCTTTATTGTCAATATATAGTTAACAAGGTTAGAAATATACATTGTAAATGAATGTGTTACAATGAAAATGTATCTAGAGTTAAGATGTACTTAAGATTTCATAGAAAATTCTCAGTAATCTTAAGTGAGATGAACCAATTTGTAGAATTGAAGGCCTTCGAGTAGAATATTCGATATGTTTTCCATAAAAGGAGCTGTCACCATGGCACATAAGTGCGCAGTAGATGATGACGCGAAAAATAGAAGGTTAAACGCCTAAACCCCAGAAATGCCATGATCAGCATCACCTTCTGATGAGGAGTATTTTTTAATGCCTTTATGATATGCCTTTATTTCATAAATAAATCCTTCTAAGCCACATAGTCTGTCAAGGGGTTCCATATATTTCTTACATAGCGACAAGTCAGAAACCCAGTTCAATAGTTATATTATTAATTTAAACGTATATATACATTATTACAATAGTAAAGAATCAATATTTCCCTCATAGTTAATAATAAAGTAGCATTTCGAGGCAATAAATAGCGACAGTAAGTAGCATTCAAGGTCAAAACAGCCGAATTTCAATCATTTAGCTCGGCGGACGGTGGATGGCATATTCAAATAGGCATGCTGGGAGGCAAAATTATGTATTTTCTCGATATATTTTATTGATAAATGATTAATGTGTTAAACTTAAACAAAATACCCTTTCGAACCGCACTCTCGCCGTTCGACGTCTTAAAATAATTTACAGCTATTAGGTTTCATGGCCGCATTAAATGGTTTCGTGCGCCGCAAACTAAATGGTTGGTGCTGGTCGCCGACTACCTCTGTAATTAAGAAAGGGATAATGATCATCCACATTATCACCTGATGATAATTAGAACACTGAGTCCTGGGTCATGTTCATCAATGCATGCGGCGACAGGAAAAGTTTAAGAGTACAGAATGTAGCGTCCCTTTATTTATAACCTACCAATACATTTAACCAAGATTGGCTCCGTAGTTTTTATCGCCAAAACCCGGATACTATGAAGAAACAAATGAGGCCACATGATATCTGAGTCTGCTCTAATAACTTGAAAAGACATCGTAAAAAATTTCCCAAGGATGAAATGTTACGCAGAAGAGTACGTAATTTAACTATATGTTTCTCATTGATAAAATCTGCCTTTAAATTAATATTAAATTTTTATATTTCATCAATTAAATATTCAGGACTCTATGGAGAAACAATTGAGGCCAAATCTGCTCTAATAACTTAATTAGACGGTGGTAAAAATTTCTCACGGACGTAATGTAACGCAAAAATGGCACATAACTTAACTATAGGTCTTTCGAATAAGTTCAACAGATTCAGGCTTCAATTGGTGGAAGTTAGACATATTTAAATAAATAAAAGATCGTAGCACTTATCCACATTATTTTTTAATGCGTACAACGCGCATCATCTGGTACAAGACATCTTGTGCCAGATGATGGCTCAGTGAGCCGAAACGCGTTGTACGAATTAAAAAATAATGTGGAAGAGTGCTACGATCTTTTATTTACTTAAATATATAGGTCTTTCATTGATAAAATAATTTTTGTAATCCCACTAGTACAATGGATATTTCTTTTGCTTCCAAATCATTCGACCCTGTAGTCCCTTTTGTTCTCCGATGTTGCAAAACAAACAAGAAATTATCTAATCACTTATGCTCACACCGAGCGTCCCTTTCAGCCTTCTCTCTTGAATAGACTCCTATTCCCTCTCCCCTATCCCCATACCCTACGAGCGCAGCACCCAATACCTTTCCTTCCCCTTTGGAACTTTGCCCATTTTTACACGTCCCCACCCTTTCACATATCCGGCTTCCGAACAACACACACTCGAAAGCACCTTCAATGCACCCTTTTCCCACGAACACACCCCCTCTACTTCCCTTCTCTTGCGACCCTCTCTCACTCCCTTTTATGATGAAGACTCCTCCAATCCTCCCTCCGCAAACCCCCCCCCCTCGTATCGCCACATAAGATCTCCGCAATAAGCGCCCCAACCAAACTCAGGGTCATCCCCTTTGGCTTCCCCTTCCACACTATCCCTGTGCAAACCCCTCCCTCCTTCACCGACGTTCCTGGCCCCTTTTCCGATCACGTGACGATTCTCCCATCACTGCAGATAATCCTGGGTTCGAAAACCTCACGTCCCCAACTTTTCTCCTGCAGATGATATCTCCTCGTAGAAACAACGAGAAAGATCGTGAAGGATAACCGTGGCTCGATGGTGAAAGTAAAAAAATGCTCGATATCACACTTAATTATGAAAAAGCCGTCCTGAGTTTCGGGCATTCATATCATCTTCAATGTGAACCTATTTTCATATGATAAACGTATCAACAAAATGATCTTTTATCGTTTGTATCTAGTTTGCGACGTCAGAAATGGCATTTACAATTATTGAGCCGAGATGACAAAGAAAATACAGCTAAGTCATAGAATTGTTTGAAAGAGCTTTCCTTATACTAATGAACACAAGCCCTCGGATATAAATCACATATTACATCCTTGTGCCTGGAGGTGAACCATGTATTTTCAATGGACTTTCATGCTAGAAGAATACAATTCCCAAAAACACCAAATCCCTAACTTCTTCCTCCGTGAAAATAAAAATTTTGGACAACGTTACAAAATTCTGACATTCAAAAAATTCAAATACGCAAAAACCTGTGTTCATTTTTTTTAAACAAAGTGTGAGATCTAACAAGTTTAATTTAATTATGAAGAAGGCGATGTCTTTCTATGAAGTACGTATCCCGCGGAAAAAATCTCATGACCATAGCTAGTTTATTTATTGTAAAACACGCAGAGATCTATTCAGAGAGTATGATCTCTTAATATTTCGATTCCACGACCTCCAATCCTTAATGCTTTGAGTTTTTTACTTCGCTTTAAGGCACATTAAATATCTGCGCTATTTTAACTTCTTCATCCCGATACAAAAGCCAGTTCTCACTCCTCCTCCAACCCAATTTCCCCACATCTTAAACACCAATACTATCTTGAATTACAATGGAATGAAAGAAAGTATTTAGGACATGCTTATAATTTCTACCAAAGAGCTCAAAAAAAACATTAAGGATTACATACCTTGGCGGGATTCAAAGAAGTGACAGCGAGATAGAATTAGCAAGCGAAGAAGTTTCATTTTTTTACCGTGATACCGCAAAAAAACCGACCGACAAAAATTTTTCACAAAAAAAACATTGCGGAAACTCGTATCATCACACTCCACTAAATAGGCCAGAAGGAGTATCATGCTATGAAAGATTTCAAAGCCTTTCATGGAATAAAAATTTTCATCACATAAGGTGGCACAATTAAGCTGTTAATGAATGACGTCCAAAATTATAATGCTAAATTAAAGTTATACACACCAAGGATGAATTTCGCCACAAAAAAGTCATTTGACATAAGCGGTATTTGAAACTCTCATGAAGCGGATCTCACCATTACCAGTCAGATAATTATACTACCAGCTATACCACCAAGCCACCTTCTTCCTAACCGAATCTCAGCCTGGGTTTACCGAGCAAGGTGTTGACGTCTCAGGTCCATACTGTTACGGACGGAAGGAATACATACATAGGAACTACAGGAGAAGGACCGACGGAATAATTGAAAGTTCAAAAAAATGCTAGGGACTATGACAGAAAACGTCACACTCAAGGCTAGATATATAATTCGATTATTTCGAAGAGACTCGATATTATCTTGACCCATTTAACAGGGGATGATTTTATGAAATTGAAAAAAATTAATTAATTTCAAAAAGTTACGTATTTATCAAATTTAATTTTTTAATCACAGCGTCATTAACATTTAGGAAAAGGAAAATTAGCGTCGTAGGGTTAAAAGTGGGGCAGTGCAATTTGAAAGTGAATTTCGCAGGGGAAATCTCTCGTCGCTACAATTTCGTGAATACAAAATGAAAAGATAACCTTGCACAATTTAGCTTAATTTTTATTACGCTCAAACCCAAAGTATTATCAAACTTTTAGATTTTTAATGCTGATTAGGAAATCAATTTGCCGCGCAGGTCAATAACCCCAAATGTGAAAATCAGCCATTATGTCTTCTAACGCGATTTTTCCCGCCAAAAGGCAGAGAAGAGCCAAGGAACTTGTTGGTTTTCAGGGAAAAAATAAACTGTGCTAAGGGTATTAGAGGGGCTCGAGATATAGTGCTGAAATTAAATTTTTAAAGAAACATGGATGCTTAAGAATACATTTTTCCTTTGTTAATTCCTCTGTCTTAGGCTATTTCGAAAAACTAAATATTTGCTTTTAGTGATAATCCGCTACAAATTGTAGAAACGCTCTTTAACAGAAACTTAGAGAGCGGGTTTTCAAAAGGCTTTAAGGAATTTACACATTCTTTTTCTTAGTTTTTAACGGGAAAATACTTAAATAGGTGTAAGGAGCTGATTTGACATAACTAAAAAAATATAAATATTCTTGATATTTCGAGCAAAATCTTAATTTGCTAGAGGTTTAAGAGGATGCATCCCCATCCAGGGGCGGATCCAGGACTTTTTTTCTGAGGGGTGAGGGCACAAGGGTCTGACAGGCAAACGATCTTCTCATACTTGAGATTAAATACAACACACAACAATTAATGTACGAAATATTCGCTTTATTTTAACGTGAAAGTTATTAATATGAAATTAAATGATTGAGGCATCGTAATACACAAAGCAAAACGAACGTAATAGTAACAGCATAAAATTTTTGTCTATGTTTTTAATGGTCTGGGGTGGGACGTGCCCCCCCCCTCCCAAATCTGCCTATGTCCCCATCCATCGACTACCGGCCGTATTTTTCCGATTCCGCAACGTGTATTACGTTGAAAACATAAGCAATGGCAACTTTAATTGTTGGAGTAAATAGGATAAATTTTGTAACAATATTCTGTACCGCAAACACATAAAATTCAATATTTGAGGTAATAACGAGGTAAAATTTTCTGATTCTAGATGCGATCAAGATGTTTCATTCAGTCTACTTTATGCACTCTGAAAGGTTTCAGATATTTTGATATCAATAGCATAGCACCCCACGAAACGCAGTAAACAAAGCTAGTACTACGTCACGAAATTAGGCCAGTCGTTCGCGTTTGATGCATCCCTTTAATAAAAAATTAAATACTCACTGTATATAACAATCACCGGAATACTTATATGTACATCACAGGCACACCACAGTATTTGCTGCCATTAAAAGGAGAATGATTCGTAACGAGATTAGATGGGATGTCGCGTTTACAAATGCAGCTTATGGAAAGGAAAAATAGAATATTATAGGGATTGGAAAAGAAGAGTATGCATAGAGAATCAAAACTCAAATCCACCGGACACATGCATGTTATTTATCATCCTAGCGTAAGATTCAATTAGGTTTACTGGCTTTTGAGTTGATTAAACAGACTCTGGTATTACGGCAGCGATGTCAAGAGAAAAAATAGGGCAGTCTCAGCACTAAAATCCAAACGCGGCTATGAATCACCCCGTGCAAGAGTAGGGCCATGGACAGCTACGATGTGAATTATGACACGGAGCACGTGAAAGCAGTGCCAAGTGGTAACTGACTTCATATTTCTCATCCGATCGAATGAGCAGCACTGGAGAAGCGAGGGAAGCTTACGAAACATACAACTTTTTTCTTACTACTTGGAAACATTTACCTAAGGCAAAGATAGCGAGGAATTATGGACGGCACTGAATCAGGAACAATAAGTAGTGCGTGAAGTAAAAAGTAAAACACGACTTTGTCTTCAAATGGAAAAAATTACATAAAAAACAACTAATTCCCATAATTTCTTATTGGAATGTCTTAAGGACAAAGAATCACATGGCTATAAAGTATAAATCGTGCCTCAATGTAAGATCCATTGATACTTTAAAGCACAGTAATTTGTTATGCCATTTCACACATACAAACTTCTTTTCAGCAAAATAAATACAGTTTTAAATGCAAATCTTATTATAACTGTGTTATCCGCTTATGCTATATATGCTTAAGTTATCCGCTGTGAAATATTATGAGGTGACTGGGAGGTCCACTGGGAGGAACACGTCCATTCGTTGTCAATCGATATGAAATTCCACGGAATCTCAGCTTTCCATTAATGCAACAAGAAGAGATAATTTTTTTTTTATTCATAAGATAAACACCTTAATATCGTCATTACAAATGAAAGCCACCTTAAGGTATTTCAAGTGACAAATTATAAATAAACGTGGAGAAGCGTATGCATGCCGGACGAATTCACGTATCTGACAATAGACGGGTCGATTTTCAACTCAAGTACGGAAGAAACGTAAAATTCAATTTAAAAAAATACAATACAGTAACACGAATACAGACATGAAAATAATACCAAGAGAGCCACGTGAAAAATTATTGCGCAAATACACGCCAAGATTTTTTTACATAAAAGCGTTTTCTCAAAATGTATGCTAACTTTAAAAATTTCATAACATATAAACAAAAAAATATTGCCCATTATGCTTGGTTGGTTTCAATTTCGACTGTTCCTGTTACGGAGTATCTCAGATATTGCCACATTTTTTTACGCAAATATTTCATTCTTTCGTAGCTATAGGTATATAATTCAATAGAAGTGCAACGAAATTGGAGACATTAAAAAATCCATTAAAATGCGTAATTACAACATATCAAGCTGGTATGAACTTGTCATCGCAGAATAAATAATTGCTAAAGCTACAATTTACATCACGCTTCCCATTTGACTTAAAACTTTTTGCTACCAATTAGTGAAAATAATAAGAACAAAATTCAAAACAAGAAATTTTCAAAATTATGTCTCTATTATTGTTTCAATTAAAGTAATTTGAAACTTGATTGTTTTCCCTCAGTTTACGAGATGATCATATTTTGTGTCTGTTTAAATGGCTGTAACTTCATGGAAAATTAACGAGGTAATAATAGCTATAAATGAAAAAATTATTAAATGAATTCCATTTTACCACGCCGCCACACACATTCCACCACTTAAATTGACATACGATTAATAAAATCCATTGACGTTTCGGCCATAGAATCAAATAAGTTAATATGTATACAGCGTAGACAAATATGTCGCAACTTTATGGAAGGCTTCACCAGAAAAATCACCTAATACTTCGTATCCACTACAAGGGAAAGGTTGGAGTATCCTGGTATGTAGGCAACTCTACGTGTATAGTTGCATATGCGTTCCTTGGTCCTACCGACCTCGGTATTGGCGAGTAAACAACTGTCGCACCATTTCAATGGGAAATTCCATGAAAAATATATCAAAAACCTAAATACAATTTTCATTTTATCCACCAAAATAACTATTAAATTCACAATTAGACACAGAATATTGTCACAACAAATTGTCCTAGTAATCCACAAAAATGGGCACAAGACGAAATTCATGAGTCATTTAAAAAAATTAAAAGAAAATTTGAGATGACGAGAAAATCAAAGCTAACTTGGAGAACGGAATCATATGAACTAACAATAGGGAATAAGTTCTAGGGTGATTATACACTCACATGCTCTTCGCAGCCTTTCTACTTAAAGTTCCACTGTTTGTGTTTTGCTTCATCCATTTCCTCAGGAAAAGATTCATATTTATGAATCGCCTATTTTGAAACTCCTAGTCCTCAACTGACGAATTTAGGGATAAAGAAATACTAGACTAACAGAGTCCAAATTCATGGTATAATAGTTAAGTGAATGCATTCTCCTATACAAGCTGATAGCTTCCACAGAGACATGATATTTCTAAAACTGTGCTCTCATAAGCGATACATTAACTTCAATTTAATTCGTTCAAACATATTCCTAAGATTTAATAGCCTAAAACTTTCGCTACCTTCATCGCAAACACACTTTGAAAAATCTATACTTCAACTTTACTAGCGAAATATTTACCTATGCAACCCAACGTCGCGTTGCTCTAAAAAGTGACGTAAAAGAGAACGAACTCAAGATTAATTTTCGGACAACAATGAGTAAACTTAGTAGATAAGATATTCTAGGAAAGCTTTGAGAGGCAAAAATCTGACTCCCTTCATGCGCTTGAGGCTGGGGGAATGAAGACTCCTCGAAAGTAAACCGATATTTGTAAGGGAGCTCACAGTGACTGCTTCGCCGGTGGCGACAGTTTATTTTAGACACACAAAGATGGCGCGGAAAAATTAATTCGAGAGGATCGATATCGATGATGTGGCAATCACTCGGAAAGAAGAGAGACGACGCAAGCTCAGAACAAACAGCACCCCCGGAGGGCATTAGCCATTCCGACTCGGGCCGAGATGATGGCCTCGCAATCGAACTCCTTACGGAGACACAGCCACCGGTGGCAGGGATAACCCCGATGGCGACAAATGGCGATAGACGTCCGAAAGCCTTCTTCCATATTTGATGAAGAGATATGAAACTTTCTCCGCATTTTTCTTCCTTTGCGATAGGTTGAGTGATTCGGACTCTTGATCGATTACAACTCAGGGGCCATTAGAGCTATTTTCAGGAGTCGTTGGTGGTACATAAGTAAGATAAATATAGTTGGATTGTTAGTGCCTAAAGGCCGCTATACACGGTGAATGATCATGCGAATGATCATGCAGAATGATCACGTGATCATTCACAGGATCATGCGAGCAAAATAGAAAATGTCCCAATTTTCACCGAATGATCATGCGCATGAAGGTTCATTCGCGAATTGTTCCGTCATACACGGTGAATGATCATGCGCATGATCATTCACCCAAAATATTTAAAAAATTAAAATGCGTCGTCTAAATATATAAATAATATAAAGACTGAACATTATTATCGAAAAAGTATAAAACACTGAAGATTTACGATTAATATTGTATCGAATTTGATCATGTAATGCATGGAATGAGGTAGGTCTGTGCAATGTCGGTATCCTAGTTTAGTGCTTTCATGTATTAAGTTCATATGAAAATTCGAATTCGGTTGCAGACCTCTAGGATTTCTTTTGCAACAGCCAACATTGAGACTCCCTTGTTCAAATAAGTAGCATCATATCTCAAACATCCAAAGATAAAACGAGTCGGTAACCCCAAAACGGAATCTTAATTTCAATGGGGTATCTATGTTCCAAATTGTACCTTTAACACTAAAAATTGTATTTCTTCGTGGAAAAAATATTATTATTATTAGTATATTTGAATATAAGGTATCACACTCCTGAGCTCTACCCTCACCAATCCAAACCATCTTACCGGTTGATTTTTAGTGGATTAGGCACACCACTTATTAATCGATTGTAGTTCTTATTTGATTTCTACTTTTCACGAGGATTCTCCGGGAATTCAAGACCAGAGCTAAAGTGTATCGCAAGGGTGGACTAGAATTGTAAGATTAGGATAACTTCTAGGTGATGGAGAGCACGATGCATGAAAACCCCTCGTGGGAAAGTATAAAGAAAGACGTAGTGTGAGTTGATATTTAGTTGGAGTGGTGGGGTTTGGTCGGCGGGCGTGCGGCGCGTGGATGTGTTCTCATTAGTCTCGGGGGGATTGTGCTGTTCGGAGTCGAGGGGGTCGCTTTATCCGCAGTGGCTCGAGGAGGTCGCTGCCTGCCTCACCGCGTCTCCCGACGATGGCAGCTTATCGGTGCGATCTCTTGTTGCGACCGCCTTCAAGGGGTGCTGCAAAATTGGGCAGGTTTTTTTTTTCAAAGAAAGATTTTCGCGACAAATCCGTGAAAAAAATGTGTCCGAATGACGTGGTTCGAACCGGGCTTCGTCTCTCGGCTCAAATTGTTTCCAAGCTTAAAAATACATAATATAACTCCACTACCGACCGTGATTTTGACACTCTTAGGTCATATGGCTTACCTCAATCGTACTTTAATTCCCCGAAGAAATGAAAGGCAGGCTAACGGGGGTGACGAGCACGGATAGTCTGTCTGTATCCTCACAATTGCAAAAAATGTAACCAAAAATAAGATGAATGTACGGCCTAGTTACAATAAGAACATAAATTTAGCCTCATCCATCATTCTATTTTAACTAGCATGTCACAAAAATATTCATTACAGAAATTATTTTGATTACTTAACCATTAGATTCTATTGATTTTATACTGTGTAGAAAAACGATTATGAAATAAATTCTTTAACTTCATTGAGGTGCAGAACTCCACGAAAGTATATAATTAATTAACGTATGTACATATGAATTGGTAAATTCACTAATCATCACTTGGGGATGTAATAGTGGTGACGAGAACAATAGACGAAACAAATATGGAACAGCCAAATATTTTACTTGTTTAGTTGCCAGTGATAGCATACCTGGCATAGGCTGATTTGCGTAATGTTTAAAAAATGTCTAAAATGTCTAAAAACTAATTGAGCAAAGACTGAATAGACAACGGCTCAGGGGTAATTGAATAAATAGTGAATGTTTCAGAAAAATGACAGGAGGGTGAGTCCCGGTGGGTTATTACACACGGATATCGAACTTCGCTGTATTCCGAACTACTAAGGAAGCATTCAGAAAAAGTTTTGGAAAGAGTTGTCAGGAGGGTTTTCCGAATGTGAATATATTCTAAAGCTGGATAGATTTGCTGACAAACAGATTTTTGAATGCAGGCATACGATACTCGTGAGATGCTACTACTAGCTTTGAACGTAGGTTTTCGCAGCGAGATGCATCGTTGCTAACGGCTTCCGGGTGCAGATGCGTGTTGCGCTTTGTCGTGCAAGCTTTCTCGACCGTTACAGGACGCATCATCAGGCGATGAATGAAATTACGGAATTGGTGGTGACTCCGACCACCAATTCCGTAATTTATTTCATCGCCTGATGATACGCCCTGTAACGGTCGCGAAAGCTTGCACGACAAAGCGCAACACGCAGCTGCACCCGGAAGCCGTTAGCAACGATGCTACTACTAGACAGGTACTAGGTGTTCAAAATTAGTCACAAGAAGACAAAAGTAATACGTATGGTGTATTATTGATCTTCCATGGTCAGTAAAACCATGGCCCGTGTACTAGCTTACAAATGAACCTAACTTGACCGACTTAATACAACAGTAATACAATTTGGACTAAAAAAAGTAAAATGCTAACAATTTTACGGTTCCCTGGAATCATAAATCGCAAAATGAAAAAAAAACACAGTGAAAATAGTTCATTGGTCACGGCCAGGAGATTGTATGAATGGATAGTTAGTGCCGAAAACAAGTTGAGAAGAATAAATATAGGAATACCTGAAAATTCTCTAATTTCAGCTAATTAAATTCGTAATCGTTGATCAGATGTTTTTCTGCCAACTCCAAAAAATACTAGAAACAAAGAGGATGAGGTTAGAGGATGAAGAGACAGGAAAGAAAGAAAGTCACGTCCCGTAACGGTTCGCCGCTATAGGGGCAGATGACAGGTGCTACAACAGCACGGGTTCCGTGGTAGCGTCTCATCCAAGTAAATTCCACAAATACTTGGCAAGTCAGCCGTCTAATGAGATAATTTAAATTCCAAGTGCATTCCTAAAATACTCAGGCCAACTGAATAGCCAATTTTGCCCGTACCATACTCAAAGTAGGGCATGTCAGAAATGGGATAAAACTTCAACCCCACATTTACTATGATATTTCTATTTTTCTCTACACAGGATATCTGCAAAATAAGCAGACTCTTCAGGAAAATTATTAGCTAGATCCTTATTTTAGGCCCTAATTGTTAAGGCTAACCGGATAACGCATCATAAAAAATACTAGAGTAACACGATAACCACGGGTTAAGTAATTTTTTTCGTACACCAGCACCATGTTACATACAGACTGCACTTGAGTGAAGTTATTCGGGCAGCTACCAAGATTACTGGCATACCGCCCCGCAGATCCGTACTTGGCTCGGCAGAGATGGAGAATTTTCAATCAAATCTCTAACACTCCACTAGTGAGCTCCTCAAGCAAAATATTTCAGGTTTCACGTCGACGGAACCCTTAATAGTTGTCCCGAATAGACGCACAGTAATTAGCATCATAATACCGAAGCTGACTTACTCTTCACCTTTCACCAATCTGTCCTTATATTAGTACCTCATATAACCTTAAACGACGGCATATCACCAAATTTTTTTGCCACCGCTAAAAATATCCAATTGAAAGCGTAACCTTTATTTTCTCATATGTTTACGATGCATAGTTTTTTGTTTATCAGCAACATTGCCTATAAACTTTATCTTTCCCCGTGTTACTCATAAAACTGCTGAAAAGCTTGCAGGAGTAATAAAAGCGCGTGGTCTTTACTCAAAGATGATTGTAAACTCACGGGTTTTGGCTACGCAAACTTTCTAGGACAGATTTAATGCCTCATCTTTGTTATCGATGGCGGTTATCCTCGAAGTGTAGAGGGAATTAATCGTAAATATTCCCCATTTTATGTCATTTGGCCTAGATGGATGTCAGCTAAGGATGAGAATATTAGTAGCTACATTCAAATATTGACCACGGAAGTTTAGCGATACAAAAATGAAGTAAATGAAATGAATAAGAATGAATTACGAAATGAATTCATATTACTTTCGACAATAAACTGGAGCCAGTAAGTAGGAAAGGATACAAATTAATTCGCCTTCAGGAGAGGTACACAACGCACTTCTGGCCCTCCCACTGATTAGAAACATAAGAAACGGCGCCAATTTTGTTTCGATGGAGCCTTGCTATTGATCGTGCTACTACGTGCTCTCCATTGCTTCGACGAGAAAAAGCTTCCGTCGCTACAACAAATTCCTGCAGTGCTCTCGTGACCAGAATTAAAATTAAGATGCAGTGGAGACTCGTTGTATGCGATCTTAAAAAAAACTGGAGGCATAACGGAATAATTATATGAAAACTGCATATAGAGCGGGCTTTCGTCGTATCATGAACTTGAACAGAATAAATATGGAACTAAACAACATTCCTAAAGAATGCAGAACTGCTTCTCTACGGTGCAGCTTGATTGTTGACGATGCTTGGGAAAGAAAGAATGCTTGCGATGGTATTAACAGCACAAAGTCGCGAACAAACGATTGAGAAAGGTTTAATAAAATAGTTTCCCAAGGCACACATTCCCACAGAGTTCCGCAAGATATTCGCGAATATTCGAGATCATGAGACAATTTGTAACCCTGAACTAAAGTAATAATAAGTAGTACGGCCAGACTTTTTCTTCGCAGATATATAGCTTCATCGGTCACGTACTTTTGATTTATGGGGGTCATACGAGATAATCTGGATTACTCAGAAGCGACGTACAACCGTATCGTTGGGAATTTTAAGTCTAGATTTTTATCTTAGCGATTAAGGAACACATTCACATTCCTTCCCTCTTTATTCAAAGTAGACTCATCCGTGCCCCAAACTGACACCCGCGCAGGGGCCACCTTTTTTACGTTTTAAACGGATTGTACAGCGATCATCATTCCATTGTTTTGAGTACACTGATTAACAGATATGCTTTTCTGTGGACTAGTGAACAGAATAAAAATTGAGATGCAGATGTACTTTTATGCATTGAGGCGGTTGGTTCAATATTACACGGACCACTAACGACAATCAGCTTATATTTTCAAATGAGGAACCCATTCACAACATTGTTTTAAGCTCTTCGTCCGTCCAAGTCCAGCTCCTCATTTTTCCTATGAAATAGTTTTTATATTAGGTCCAATATTTTGGTGCAGCAACACAGGTACTGATCGAAGGTTATCTGCTCAGACCCCAAATGGATGTTCAATTGAAATCTTACCGATAAATCCGTGGTTAAGCAGAGGAAACCCCGATTATTTTATTTAAATTGCCATAAAAATAATTAAAAACGTATAAAATAATGGTTGGGTACCTGCATAGTATTAAATGTTCCTTTGTATTTCAGTGTGATTGAGATATGAATGTGATTTGGATTTGAGGGTGAGATTATAATATAATACAATATATATAATATATTTATTCAACGGGTTAATTGAAAAACCCTTTATATTGGTGTACATTAATTACAAATATTTCAAGTAAAAAGGAACAGTTCAAAATTATCATGTCAATAGTAACAACTAACATAAGAAGAAAAAACAGGAACAGTCAAGTAACATTGCTTCTCACAAATTTTTTAAAAGTGGTTGAAGAAGAAGAAAAAATGTCAATGTCCCTTGAGATTTCGTTAGTATCTCTCATTGCACGGTATAGAGATTGACGGTATCTTTCAATTGACGATTAAAAAGATTGACGGTGTCTTTCAAATACCCTCTTTCCTCTTGAGTGAATCGTTTTTTTGGTAACACTTCTGATACATATTATGACTGTGGATAAAATATGTTAATAATATTGGACGCTATTTGCATGACTGTTAATATAAGTAACTTGTAGGAAAAAGTTTTTCATTCCAAATTTTCGTGAAATACGGAAACCGTTTATTGAAGACAAGATTTTGTGTAGTTTACTCGGCGTACGATTTTCATGTCAGACTTCAAAATTTGAGGGAAGTTGCATATATATTTGCCAATCAAATACATACGTAACATTCCAACTTCAAGCATATCATTCTAATAGTGTTAATTATGAAGAAATAAATTTGTTTATTCAGCGCTCGATTCATTCATGTTTAATTTTATGTGTCAATCACATGATTATTCATTTGGATGATTATTTTTTAAGGTATTAAATTTGCATTGATCCTTTCTCCATTAAGTCTGATGTTGAACTGTTAAAAATAGCTATCGAAGGTCTCACTACAGTGGCGGATACACATGGGGGATGCGTTCCTCCCCCCCCCCCCTCCTTGAGGGACTTCCCGCAGAGCCGAACATTGCAGAACCATACACCACACTAGTAACTTATTTATATCATTAGATAGCATTGCCTTGTATCTGTGTATAATCAGTTTAAATAAAACTATCTTCAATTTTGCATGTAACTTGATTATTTTTCATTTCGATTAAAGTCCAAGTAGCTCAAAATATCTTTTGCGCCCCCCTTGAGTTTTAGCTGTATCTGTTACTGCCTCGCTATACAGAGTAACGTCCGTAAACGAAATTTTAAAAAAATGGTGGCACCAGTTATCGACCTTAACATTTGATTTACTGAGATTTTTATTTTTATATGATAAAAAATGAGCTAGGGAATGAATGGATAATTTTAACCGAACTGCATACCTCGCGAGGGATCAGCTGAATCCAGGCTCAGACCCAGATCTCAGTTTTTTGGAACTTCCAAAAACTGTCAACCACCGAGTATTTTCAATGGGAAGGAGCGAAAATGTTCAATGTAAGTAGTGTGCATTAGCTTGTGCTTAATCAGTCGTCTGGGATTCCAGTAATTTGTATATTCGGTTTAAAAAAGATTTGATTTATAGGTTACATCATTACAGAAGTTGGCATTTGCAAAAATATCGAAATGTATCGAACTATTCTAATCAACTCTAAATTCAGGGCTAAGAATAAGGAATAGTACCCCTGACGAAGTTTTCAACTCTATAAATATGCATCAATATAAACGATTTTAATTTTTCCTGGTGAATACTTCCGAAAGTAACAAATTTGACTTCCATAAAGTAACACAGCCTTGAGGATGGGAGACAAGTCGTCTCCCGAAACGTCGGCTTATATAAAAGCATTAACGTGGCTGAGAACCCGAGAAATATTCGTCAGAAATACATCGATATAACTTGAAAATAATATCTTTTTTAAGCGAAAAGTATTATTGCTACCATGTGTGAATGAGGTACCATGCTCGCAGCTGCTGAAAGATCATACTGGAGCCTAATCAAATTATTTAAAAGCAAAATTATATCGAGAACCACTAAAATAAGAATGTATAAAACCATAGTACAACCTGTAGTTATGTATGGATCAGAAACGTGGGCATTCACCAAAATATCTCAGAAGGGCCTCATTACTTTCGAAAATAAGATATTGAGAAGGATTTTTGGACCGATAAAAGAAGGAGATACATGGAGGATAAGGAAGAATAGAGAATCGAAAGAATTGTATAGGGAGCCAGATATTGTGGGCGTAGTAAAAAGTAGGAGGTTGAGGTGGCTGGGCCACATTCAACGCAGAAATGAGAGAGAAATGATAAGACAAGTGTTAAGAGGCAAGCCAGAGGGTAGGAGACCGCTAGGAAGACCAAGGATGCGATGGATTGACGAGGTGACGAAGGACTGAGAAGAAGAATGGGAGCAGACATAGAGCTGGCAGAAGACAGAAGTGCATGGAGGCGCATGGTTGGTGAGGCCAAAGACCACTTAGGTTTACAATGGCCGCAGGAGTAAGAGTAATGTGTGAATGAGGACCTGGATTATTTTCGTGTACGTACCATAATATCAGTTGATGAATTCAGCCTTCTTAACGTCTATTTTACTTGTATTTTGATTGAACAGCATTGTTATGGTGAGTAACGCTGAAAAATTACTTTACGTATTCTTAGGATGATTTCGAAATGTTGAGTTTTTTTATATTATCTGCCCATTGCATTAATGAAAATAAATTTTACCTTTTTCCAATGCCATAATTATTCTGTCAAAATTACGAGCTTCTTGTTATTTAGTATATGACCTGAATTATTTTCAATTTTTTTTTCAATTTCGTTTATAGATGTCACTTGGGATGGTGAGACCTTAACCCGTCAGTGCCCAAAGTTTTTTTTTACATCACACATCTTTCACTTTTATAAAATATGATACATATGATCTCAACACAATGAACACAATTCAAACTGACTGAATAATAGAAGAAACCTTCTACTAAGTATGCGCACCAAAATGAGCGCAAAAATTCACTTATTAAATGCATTGCAAAAGTATTGGCTCGGCACTGCACTGGGTGTCATATGGCACCCATGGGCATTGACGGGTTAAATAGACATTTTTAACAGTTCAACGTTAGACTTGATGAAAAAGGAACAAACCAACTTAATGACTTAAAAGTAAATCATCATTATTAACAATCACTCAGTAAACAAACAAAATTAAGCAGGAATGAACCGAGTGGTGAATAAACACATGTATTTCCCTATAATTGGCACTGTTAGAATGATATGCTTGGAGTTGAAATCTTACGTTTACATTTGATTGGCAAATAAATACATGAGCAAATTTATTCAAATTTCGAGGTATGAAATACATCGCACGAAAATCGTCCCCCGAGAACGCTACAAAAATGTTCCTCAAATGAATATTAAAAATGGCTTTAAATAAATCATCAATATTAACAATTATGCAATAAACAATTGAAATTAAGCATGAATGAATCTACCGCTGATGATTTCCCGCCACTAGGTTGACACCATATGGGGACTGCGAATGTTATGGGAGACTGCAATTCATTGATTTTCTTCCGCTACTTTTGTTTGCCTTCCATCCCGAAGCGCCCACGAGGGAATCCAAATCACTGGCGCTCTATCCTCGCGACCACCTCCACTCCACTGCAGTGCCCCAACCCACCGCGGATTTCTCCGACCCCGTCCTCGAAATTACGCCTCCATTCATCCCGGTCAATATTATGTCAAGGAAGTAAACAAGGTTATACTATGGCGCAATGTTGGTGAAATGCCCTCCAGAAGTTTCTAGCGAAACAAAGAATTAGCCGGCCAAAGAAAAGGATGAATGGAGATCCAATCAGCTGCATTGGTCGCCGGATACGAAAGCGAGATACGATCGAGTAACAAATAATACTATACAATTTTCCATCTCATACCTTGGCTTTTCGAAGAAATAAGTCAATACACCATGGGGAGCGAGGTAGCCTAGTGAATGGAGCATTTGGCTGCATATCGAGGTATCCCGGGTTCAAATACCGGGTGAAGCCTTCGGACACCCACCAAAACAAAAGTGCTACGTGGCCAAGGGAAAGGACTTGGCCACTCTACCCTGAATTTCTCACGTCTGTGGCCTAGTACGGGGTGAGCTCTACCCTCTCTTAATAAAACCAACCTTAACGATGGATCACTGAGTGAGAGAGTGACACCGGTCAAACGTCGATTTCGCACAAAAAGCATCGCTCTCGAGATAATATATTCGCCCCAAATTTGAAGATTTAGTCTCTTGAAAACCTTGGGTAGAAAACGGGACGATTAAATCGGCCACAACATGAGACAAGAGAAACTAATGAATATTATCGTTGAAAGCTATTTTATAACATCAGTGATATGGGCTATTTTTTCCAATTGGATTACTTCAATTTTACAAATTCTTCCAAGTTATGAACTTAAATCTACTTCTAAAGGAGAATAAACCATGGACATCAACTTTGTGGAGGTAGAGTAGAGCAAATCAGTATTATCGAGAAAGAGTTCCAAAAACCTCCTTCAAAAAGCTATCATTTTGCCTAAAGTCTGAAATGGTCCTAAAGCGCGCCCTAAAATTTGCTGAAAAGTTTCCCGAAAGCACATATGTGCCTCACATCATTATAAACGAAGGAAAGACGTAAAATTTTCCTTACTGCCGCCATTTTCAAGATAATTAAGGCAGACACAGCTTATGGCCAACCACGCCACCCACCTGGAAGCTTAATTTTGCATGGCATTTGACGCTTGAAGCGCAGGGAACCGATAATATCCAGTTTTAACGAGAAGATATTAAATCATAACAATCGCTCACACTTGCCTCTCTGCAAGCTCTTAGACGCTCTACACGGCGCTACGTTCATCACAAATTCCTCGAAGCACTAAAGAGTGGGTATCAACTTACTACGCATAGAAAGTAGGATTTTGATCACCATTACATCCCGTAAACACTTCCATTAGGCCCAAGAACCCGTTAGCATTTCAAATTATATTTGACTCCAAATTGAAGCTACGATAGTTTCGTGCTAATATTTTATACACTGGTATCGTATTAATGTTTGAATTTGAAGTTGGGCACGAATGGACTAGTTAAAACCGCAGTAGGGTCTAGTTAACTAGATGAAGAACTAGATTGATAGTAGCAATTATCTAAATACCATCTCTGTAGAATATGTACGAGATGGACATAAAATATAAAGGTCAACCGAATTCAGAAATCTTATACCGAGAAAAGCTGGAGTTCCCATTTTCCCCTTGTTAAAATAAATTTTCAATAAATTACAAAAATGTCTTATTTGTATCTCCTTGTTTACATTAGTCGTCGATTAAAATTTTTAGGTGATTCATTATTTCATTAACACTATAATAATTTGGTTTTGATACCAGCCTGATAGCTGTACCCACTAAAAGCTGTCCACCATCGCTGTTTGAATTCCTCTAATACCTTAAGAATGGAAGTTAAAATTCTGATTTTCCATTACAATTCCAAAAAAAACAGAATAGACAACTAAATTTTTTCTTAATAAGTCGATGAAGTACATTGGGATCGTTCATCAATTTCATTTCATAGTTGACTGTGAAAGTGTTAAGCATCTTTTACTACTCGAGATGTATTGAACAAGGAACGTGGCACAAGTCGATATGAACGCTAAAATGATATTCAAGACCGTTCGAGATAGTCTTTCAAGAACTATAGTTCAACAGATTTTGAATGGCGTAGAACGGCCTTTCACACTGTTGTAGAAAGCCTTAATTTACTTGAATAACGATAGTCGATACTGTAACGGTTAGCCACCAACCATTTTATTTCATGTTGTATGCTTTGTTTTGAACTCGCGGGCTATCGAATCGGATGATTCGATAGCATGGCTGGTTTTCGCACGCCGCCGTCCCTAGGGACGGCATGAAAAGGTGCGGCGGGCGAGGACTCAAGACAGAAAAAGGAGTGCAACGATGTTGTAGTGAGTGGTGAGTGAAATAATTGAAACCAAGGAAAGGAAGTTCGACACCGCGGAGCCATACGGACGCAGTAACGTCAAGGACAGAACGTAAAGTATCTGCACTCCATTCCCCCCCCAGTGAAGACCCCCCTCCTCGTATACGGTGAACACTGTTCGTGTGTGGGAAAAGGGATTTTTTTTCTCTTTGGTTGTTATAACTTGGTCCTTTCATTGTTCAACAATTCTTTTTTGATGTTATAATAAATTGTTATTTCTGTATTGTAAGGTGGCTAACCGTCATTTCCATCCGAATCATCAGCGTATTTTACTCGTGGGCGAACCCCAACACCCATCTGGGATTCCAAAATTTTCCAATTTTTTATTTCTTGCAAATAACCACTTCCTTGGGACGTAGGCATCAGGGGAAGGGAGGACCCATTGAACGAGCTGGTTACAATACGGACGACGAAGGAATAACGTCTAGCTAGACCTAGAGAAAATTATAATGATAATTTTACTTACAGGCAACGAATTTGTATCAATTTCTTGTAGTAACAAACTTTTATTTTGCTTGGTGTGGTGCTTTTTCATGTAAACACCTTTTCTATTCGTAAAATTTATTAAGGTCTTCCAAGCGCCCATGATGTCAACACTCATCCCATCTCCAAGGGAGCGCTGGGAAGGTTAGAAAAGCTTCACCGAATGGTGGAAACGCTTCAAGACCATTCGAGAACAATAGAAATTAAAACCGTTCATGACAAGATGAATTTGATGGAAATGAAGGGATTCAAGAGCATTCAGGACAAAATGTCCGCAGTCAAGATGATTGGAATGACGTCACGACCATTCGAGAAAGCTTGTTCCAACGAGTCTTGAACGAATTTGACGTTAATTTGACAATGCGAAACCGCCCTTGGTGATAAAGAGATCCGTATTCGTACACATTTTTATTCTACGCGTATTTATTGAACTATTCGCGTCGAAATTGACGGGCTTAATCCTTTCGCAGAAAAGTTGATGACGTCACGAGCACATGTCGAGTTATGTCGCTGCTTGCCCGTTACTCCTCGCTCTTGTGCATGGGCCTCATGTGATGCGATGCTGTTTACTCTTTTGCAAGCCTTTCCTTCCCTTAATGAAACACTCTTCCTGATCGACTTAATGAATCAAAGCTATAATTACGTCAGAAACTTATGAAAAGTGGAAGGAAATTTTGCCTCTTTTTTAATCTTAAACTTCTGAGATAATAGCTGAATGAGGAGGAGGCTTTTTCGTCGTAACTTATCATACCCTCCCATATAAAGAATCCTCCTAATAAATAGCGATTTACAGTCAGAGTGAACGACCCCTTAAGATGATTATATTTTGGGATTTGCATGAAAATGGCATATACTTTTTTATACCTATGTTGAACCTCGATATGTAATAGCAATTCGCAACGGGCGTTTGTGGTCAAAATACCCCAATGCGATTCCATTCTTCACTCCCCCTCTCTCCTTCCCACCAACCTCCACCCCCGCCGTCCAACCTCAATGGAATATTCCCTCCCCACCAATGCCAGGGGGCGCGCAGTGACGTCACCGGAGGAATCAATCCCACCTTCCAGGTTGCCACCCACACGGTCCGCGTACGAGCTGGAAAACTTTTCCAGCACCCCTTGCCCACCAGCATCCAGGATCCCCGGAGTTCGCACCAGGTCCTCTTACCAATCAAAAACAGAATCGTCTATGCTTACCCATGCCACAGCCGAGGAGTCGAGCGATAACTAGTTACGGAAAGTCAATAAGTATAGAGTGGTTTAGAGATACGATAAAAAGTAAAATAATCTTCCTGAAACAGGCAGGTTATTCTTGCCCGTTACTCCTCGCTCTTGTGCATGGGCCTCATGTGATGCGATGTTGTTTACTCTTTTGCAAGCCTTTCCTTCCCTTAATGAATCACTCTTCCTGATCGACTTAACGAATCAAAGCTATAACTACGTCAGAAACTTGTGAAAAGCGGAAGGAAATTTTGCTTATTTTTTAATCTTAAACTTCTGAGATAATTGCTGAATGAGGTTGTGCGATTACTACTACTACTACTTTTCGCATTTGTTGTATAATAATGTTTTGTTAATGATTGCGAAAGTCATTGAGGCTAAAAGGGAACATTATGGATCAGGGGGTATGTGGATTATTTAATCCTTAATTTTTAAAATGGCAATTTTTCCACAAACTGGAGCGAACCTGAGCGCCATTCTTAGTTACCTATGACATCATTTGACTTAAACTACAACATTCAGTCGCTAACAACGCACGATGTAGCATAGTAACGAGATACAATGGGGTCATTAACTCAGACCTGATATCTCAATCCATTATAATAATTCGGAAGTTGGAAGGGAACTATAAGTTATGAAGAAAAAAATCTTCCCCATTCAGTCATTCTCTCTCAGCAAGTTCGAAATCGGAACACGCGAAAGTGGTCACACTTTTCATGCGTTGGTGACGTCATTATCGTGAAGTGTTATTCGGGATTTCCACCGGGTCAGGCTCCATCACGGCCGACGTTTCGATCGACGACTCGTTCATCGAAACGTTGTCCGTGAAGGAGAACCTGAACCGGTGGAAATCCCGAATAACCTTCCACGATACAATACGCCAGTAAAGCCCGTGGCGTAATTAGCTACATGGTTCATTTGTTCATTCAGGGAGAACCTTTCAATGAAGAAATAAATCCCTCAGTGGGAGCCAGCAACGACGAACCACAATAGGCCCATCAAGATTTTATGGAAAACCATCGACCAGCCATCAGCTAACTGTAAAAGAGTAATCTGCAAGTCCACAAAGTTTGAAGATTCCACATAGGGAAAAATGATTCCCCTCACTAGAGGAATTTCCTCCCGCATTCGGGCTACATAGTTCGAGATCAGATCACGGAAAACAATTTTTACCTTAAGAGAATTTCCGCGCTCTTGTACACTTGCAGGTAAGTCTTCAGAGGTTAGCTAATGCCTAGTTTGTGGTGGTTTCCATAAAATGCAAGGATTGCGAAAACGTAAACATCGGTCAGACAAGCGGGAACTTTACCACCCGGATACGGGTACACACAAAATGCTGGGAAAAATTAGATACCACCTCTCTCGTGGCGAAACCTAGAAGAGAAACATTCTTGTGATTTTGACCCGGACATCGTCCACGTGGAGAGGAAAGACCAAAGACTGGACACGCATGTAAAATTGGGAATTGTTTAAGAAGGGTTCATTTCTTTGATGAACGAAGAATCATTAATGGGCTGCTATATTCTCATTGACATTCCATTCCCCAAGTGCACTACCCACTGACACATTCCACCCCCCTTCCTTAACCTTCCCCTACCACTCCCCACCCCCCCGAACAGTATAAATACATCTCCCGATTTCAACAATTTCACATTGTACTTGAGAATGACCTGACGGTCGAAACACATCGTACTTCATTGACTAAATTTGTGGAAAAGTTGCCATCCCTCTTTTCCATTAAATCAGTATGTCATTCCACTGAACTTAGGATGTTAGATATGCTTAAACCACTATTATTATTGAAGTATTCTGCCGATTAAGATAGGTTTCCATGGAGTGCTTAAGAAGAATTCCGGGAGCCTCCCCTTCCATCATGCACTTCCCTCTTCAATTCACATTAAGGCCCACTCCCTTTCATACAATCTAAAAATCCTATTCCTTTCCTTCCTCTCCCTCGTTTACCTAACAATCTTCCCTCTAAAACTGTTTTCAACATCCCCTCACATTATAAAATTCTTTTCAATGAGGAATTACACTAAGAAAGTTTCGTAAAAATAAAAAAATGGAGAATGTTTAACACAGTTTGTGAATTCATATACTAGGCCAACAAAGAGCACATCAATCCAGTTTCTTATAAACCTTCCCTTGTAGCACTCCTTTGCCCACCAGTAGTGCCTCCTTGACCTTTCCTTCGTTTTAAATCACACATTTTCGAACCTAGCCAGGATTTTTTTCCTCCTCCCGAGTTATCTCGCAACGGTATCCTGACCACACAAAGTGCGGCGTTCTACGGCTTCTTTCAACTCTTTCAGTCGAGGCCGAAGCTTTGCAAGGGTCCTGCCGCGGCATGTAACGCTTGCGTGGAGAGTATAGGAGTCCGTGGATGAGGATAACCCCGGGGCCGCGAATAAAACCCAAATCTAGGTTGGTTTCATTTTATTATAACATCATTCAGAAGAACTCAAATATTCAGAGGAAAGGTCCCGATAACCATTATGGATGTAATAATCGATTAATAATGCCACACATTTATGAATAATCATAAAATTCAGCTCTCACGTCATCAAGTAGCTAATGATGGAAATACTGAAAACTTGTGAAATATGCATCTAATTAGTTTCAAATAAATCCTCAGTCAAAAATAGGCAATTATTATAGACACTTGTTTTCCTCCATTGCGAAGAGATTGATTAGCAAAATAATATTAGATTTTGGGATGGGTGACTGGTGCTATTTGCCACATTATTACGCACGTAAGTGCCAGCTAAGTCCAATTAGGCAGTGAAAGCTACCTATTTATTGATTAAAATATGTTAGATTATACATCATTCTTTAGATATCATTTATAAGAAGTGGTTTGGCAAAAAATGTGAAAAATTAAAATGCTCATATCCGCCTGATTCTATTAATGCAAAGGGTTTTGATAGTTCACTATGTGGTAATTATAGGTACATGCATACGCCAATATTTATCAACATTAGAGAGGCTATGGCACGATCACTTATTTAATAAAGGTAGAATGACTATGTTACAAAAATATTACCAAAAATACCATTATCAGATTTTCGTATCTGCATCCAAGATTGGTTAAAGAAATGCTGGAAAGCATACATTTCGCACGCGGCATAACAAATCAAGTTATGGCATGATATCATGGTTCTACCCAGCCATTCTATTCATCATGTAATAAATGGCGATATCGCAGACGTGAGTGAAGTTACATGAATTACAATTTAACGGAAAATGAGTCAGAAAATTTCTTCGACTTCCACACCGTTGTGCTGAGGAAACTTATTTACATAAGCCATGGTATATGGTAAAAATAAATGACATTTGATGAATTTCCATAAACTTATCGAAACACTGTTTATACAATCCCTAATTTTTCTAGATTTAGCCTCCATTCCTACGACCTCCCCTCGAAAATCATATGGCTCATGACAAGGAGAGAATGAAATCTTAGGGCGGAATAATACTGAATAACGAAGTATTATTCGCGATTATTCCGAAAGCAGAAGAAGGTTAAATCGGTGGATAATATTCAGTAATTCTTCTCGAGGCGTGATCGGGTGAATGGCTCTAATTACCCAGACGACGACACTCTTGACCCTTGTAGTCAATAGCAGACTGAGCTGCCGAAACGTTGGAGTTGGAGCCATTCACAGAACTGATAACCCGGGAATAATTTCTCTTGTCTTGGATACGTGATAATGAAATGTAACTATAATAAAGGGTACTGTTAAGCGCGTCAATTTATTAAAGACCGGTCACACGTAATCGTTCGGTGGTATAACACATTTCCTAAAATTTGTCATAAACTTCATTTAGTAAAGAGAAATGATGTTATTGACGTTATTTACTTTAATAATTTCCAAATTCTTAATTTACAAACCTTTGGCCATGCTATTTGATGATGGCATAGATTTCTAAAAACCACGCATACTGGTGAATTCAAACATTGTTTATATAAATTGAAATAATAGCCCTTTTAATGAAGTCAGTATAGCGCTCAATGCAATAATAATAATCATATTATCTCGGATTCCCATCCCTAACTCCTGCATTGGGTACCCGTTGGACTTTTCTCATCGCCAATAACATCAATACACCGGTTCTGCACGTAAATGGAACGATTTCGAAGGATTTTACGTCACGTTACGTAGTTACAGGTCTTCAGTTTTAATAGCATAGATAAAGCCCATAATGACACTATTAGCATTGGGGATGAATTTCCCAAGAATGGCTCATGAACTTTATATAGGTAGGAGAGAGCATAAGAGGGTTACCATCACCTACCAATTCTACTTGCTTGATTTTTCCTTTAGTTACTAAACCACACCCAAGATGCAAGATGAAACGTATATAATATTTTGGACTATTTGCCTGATTTTTATTTCAGATACTAAACTACACTCAAGATGCTAAATGAAACGTATATTTCAGACTATTTGCCTGATTTTTGTTTCAGATACTAAACCACACTCAACGTGGTAGACGAAACGTATATCCCTGACTCTCAAGAGGACGACCAGGAAATGAGAAAGCGCGGTGGCTGCACCGTAATCCGCCCGCAATACGAAGAAATGACTTTTTGAGTTAGGAATCTCAGGGATCCACCTTCTCCCGTCCCATATTTTTCCCGCATCTTCTATTTCCCTCTCTCGCGGGTCGTTTTAAAAGCTTAATTTGGAGATAGCGCCACAGTTGAATGCAAAGACTCCCTCGGGAGGAGGCGGCGCCACCCGTGGGAAAAGAGAACATCCATTAATAACAGTCCACCGGATACTCGAGCTTACCATTTCCGCAGCCTCGTAGCGTGAAATGTTTTCGGAGAATTAATTCTCTTTTCTTTTGTTTTTTTTGGTCCATCGCACCGCGGCCATCGGCGCGGATGATAATAGTTTCTCGTCAGCGAGCGACGAGGAAATCTTACCCCTTCAGGGAGCTAACACTGCGTTCCAAGAATTACGTTCAAGCAAGGGTACTCGTTTGCGCTCGGTTGGTTACCGTTTTCTGGGGAGGCGACCAAAAATCTGGGCCGAAAGCACTATTTTTAATGGAACGGTGGGTGATTTTCATTGTAATTTGGTAAAATTTTCATACTTTTAGTCGCGACACCTCATAATATTTGTTCAACACAATAAATTGCTACGTAGCTATTGGTGTTTTATTTTTAATAATGATTATTATTACTGCATTGAGCACTGTACTGCCTTCATTAAAAGGGCCATTATTTCAATTTATACAAACAATGTTTGGATATACGAGTATACGTGGTTTTCAGAAATCTATACCATCATCACATAGCATTGCCGGAGATGTGGTAATTAATAATGTGGAAATTACTAAAGTCAATAATTAAATTGAGCGTTTAAATTTCAATGGATACCATTCGTTTCCACGAATTCATAGCCGAAACGCTGTCACCATTATAGTTGAAGAGGTCAATGCGGAGAGGGATTGGTGAGATACTCGGATTCCTATCCCTAATTCCCGCATTGGGTACCCGCTAGACTTTTCTTAGCGCCAATAACATCACTCCACCGGGTGCACCGGTTCTTCACGTAAATGAAGCAATTTCGAAGGATTTTACATTACCTTACCAACAGGTCTTCAGTTGTAATAGCATAGATAAATCCCATAATGACAATATTAGCATTGGGGTTGAATTTCCCAAGAATAGCTCATAAGGCTTATATAGCTCAATAAAAACCTATATAGTTTTTTGTTTTGTATTTTGAAAAATAATTATTATTACTTCATTAAGCATTGTAATGACTTCATTAAAAATATTATTGTTTCAATTCTCATAAACAATATTTTAATTTACGAGTACATAACTTATCAGCATATGCAAACAATAAACATTTACTTGAGTGTCCGTTCCACATTTCCTGAACACATGCCTTGAGATTTCAGTTTTCATAGTTTTTACTCGTGCTCTAAATAATGTCAAAAGAATTTGCCGAAATCTTACTTTAAACCGTAAAGATACCATCTGGCGTAGAAAATTCCCTGCAAACGATAGGACATTTGTCAACTTCACTACTGTATTTTCTCACACAGAGGAAACTTGTGCTTATGTTACAAAAAATTCAGCCAGCAGAAGTTAATTCCAACGAAAACCTTGGTCGTTAACATAAACATAGTACGGAAAAATGGGTAACAGAGCGCACAACTCCGAATGGAAGACTTAATGGTCTCCCGAAGAGTACCCGTTCTGTACAGTAAACAAGTTTTTCATCGGAGAAGCCTTGTCAGCTAACGAATGTATTATTCCTCAAACTAAGCTTCCCGGGGATCAAGAAATACACGTGCCGGCTACAATAATTTCTCATCGAATGCATGAGTGAGAGGCAAGAAAATAAGAGAACTACTCGCTTCCAGGTTAATTTTTCCCTACATCAACATAAACAATACCGCTTGCTGACTAAGAATTCAGCTCTTCGAAATTCACCACAGTGAACAAAAAAGAATCATTCTATACGGTACTTTTAACATGTTTTCACCCTATCTGGGATAATCGGTTCTTAAAATTTTATTTCTAAATAAAAAAGCGATAAAATAGAGACCCTTAAGGCAAAAACAAGAAGTTTGTTTGAGATAAATGCAACAGTTGTCAATTTTCAGAAATGACTTTTTCAATTTAAAATAATGCGTCTTCGAAAGTAACCTTTATCTCGGCCTTTGACAATGAAGAGATGACACAAAATCAGCAATGACAAGAAGCTCTTCTTGTGATATTTAAGGGGGTGAAACAAAAAAAAAGTTGTCTCCAACGTGAGGTTCCATGGCAAGGGTCAGTTTGAATAATAATATTTCACGGTATTATACTATTTCTCCCAGATTGTGCGGGCTAAAACATCAGGCGAACAACGGAGAAAATCGCTAGGTCCGACAGTCCAGGAAAACCCACACTATTTTTAGCATCAAATACGTATAATTAATCATTTTTTCGCAAACGAAAAAATTCAAAACGTGGAACAAAATTATAGGACATAATTCAATCAGGGCTAAAGAAAAATCACCCAATTCAGGCTTGAACTATTAGCCAAAAAGAAACATTAATTTTTACAGGCACAAATTCACAAGCGCCAAAGGTGAACAGCAGCTTCGTCCAACGAAAGAGGTGCGAAAAAACTTTCCTTTGCGCTCATAAGTCATCATCATAGCGGTATTGTTATAATAGCAATTAAATAATACCAGAAAACAACTTGATAGTTATTTTGAGCAAAGAATGACCGATAGCCTCATCTATATACAATTAAACCCACTTATGTCAATCAAAGTCGTCACGGAACCCACAAACAATAATTATGCAATTTAACATTCATAATCAGTTCTTGCAATGTTTTTCTTTAATATTTATCTTTGACTCTGAATGTCTCACTTTCTAAGGAGAATTTTACCAGCAGAAAACTGGGAAGAAATATCACTCACCACAGGCCGGATGATTATCACTTGTTTCTCAATTCATGGCGGTTGAACTTCGCTCTTCAGTCCGATTTCCTGAAGAGATAATATATTTTCGTGTTCGTTTCAGCCGAGAATTTTAGCCAACGAACGCACAGACACATTTACTTTCATAGTAATACTTATCGACCGAACCGTGCATCCACGGGATTTTGGCTACTCGATCTATGACGTCCACCTGCTAAGACCTGGGAAGTGGAGTACCTACAGCTTCTTACTCGGTGCGTGAATTACTTTGAAGTAAAATTTTACAATCCAAACCGTAAAATCAGCCGGGTATCACAATTAGTACCTATTTTACCCTCTACGATCTTTGTCTTGCAGTTATTGTAGACATCTGTCAATTAAAAATTCATTAATTCTTTTATTTCACCATTTTTGCCTCAAAAGTTCTAATTTGCTGGGTAATCAAACCTTCGAATAATATTACGCTAAAACTCGCGCTAAGTGATTCAAACAGAAGTTTGGCATAGATTGGTGAGGGTAGAACTCACCCCGAAGTAAGCTATGTAGGAGCAAAAGTAACAAAAATTGGGGGCAGTTCATTTTAATGAACTACTTCGCACTTTGAGAATTTTGATCGACGGTGTCCGAAGGTCCCTCCCGGGATTTGAGCCGGTGACCGTACGACCGGGAGCCAAGCTCTCTACCCAATGGGCTACCAGGCTCCAAATACTCAAACAAAGAGCGCCAAATCATGATTGCAAGCTCAAAATATTAGCAAAACGTGGCAATGGTACCTTTCTACTTCCAGCTGTGTAATTATAAGCTGCAATAAATAACATCAGCCCTTAATTGAAAGCACCGAAACAGGGGAACTCAACTCAAATACTTTCCCAAAGAAAAACGCTCGAAACAAATTTTGGGATCCACTCGCGAATTTACATTACGCAAGCTGGGGATCGACCGTTGATAGTGATTAAAACTACAACTACGTAGGATTTCAGATTAATCCAATACGATACCCTCGCGGGCAAGGGTCGTTTTTACTCGAAAGAGACATTCTGCAGCGAAAATAGAGCTTTTTCGCAAAACCAAGAGAAATTGAGTACCTGCATCAGAAGGCAAATAAAAATCTAAATCCTCGATTGTAATTTCCTGCATTCCAATTCCAACGGAATTTCACAAAAGAGACGAAATCCTAACAAAACTTTGAATTCATATGGAGTGATGGAAATAATTTACTCGCAGTGCAGTCGAAAGGCACTGTAATAAAGGGAATGTAATAATGACTGCACAATGTGAGCAGCTTCACAAACAAACGCAAATCTGTTATGACTATATCGTTTTCAGACACTACAAGCGTTTAAATCAAGCATTATATTCTCTTAGAATAATGGAAATATCCTATCTCCTCCATCATACGATTAGGATGGAGTATTAACGTATGGAGTTAGTGGTACAAAAATGAGCATGCTGGCCATGAGTTTGTCCATACCACCTCCTGAGATATGAACAACAGTCAAAATAATTTCCAAACGTAAATTGCCCTGCATTGCATATTTATTGCTCACGGTAAATTTTAATTTCATTAAAATCGGACATGTAAATTTATTCACATATAATACTAAACTGACAGATTTTACCCGTCTTCTCGAAAACACTTGTCCTCGATAATTTAAACCTCGGGCAAAAGATCGTCCACTAAAACAAAATTTCACCAAATATTAATTTGACCCTCTCGATCCCTTAATTTATAAGTTTCAATAATGACATGATAAGAAAATGCACTACATATCAGGGAGATTTCGAGTAGGTACTTTTGCACTCGCAAGGTAGTCCACAGTAATTAATAAAATTAATATTATTAAAATGAAAACTTTGAAAATGTTCTTCTTGGGCATGATTTTACTCTCTAAAGAAAAGTTAGTGAAATTGTTGAAGATGTTGCTATATCCTCCCAACACATAACACAACGAAGGACTGCCGCACTTTTTTTCTCAAATTAATTTTCTTTACGTGTCATAAGCTACAGGTAAATTGAATATTGTAAGTTAACTGCATATTTTGCTAAAGTTAATAAAATCAGATTTATTTATGAGTATTTAAACGTTTTTCTAGCTTATAACTATATATAAACATATGTATTTTTTGTTCTATTTTGTAACATATTAAGTCGCCTTATAAGACATCGATGTTTAATGTAAATATACATACTGCTTGCAATATTTTTGACTCTATTATATTTATAATCATGTATGTTCCTAAGGAACACACTAGTTTCGGTTTATTTTCTATTTCTATTTTTTATAAGCACAAAGGTGGGAACTTATCGCTTCACCAACATACCTGCATCACCTTTTCCGAATTACAGTGATGATGCGTATCATCTCAGAAAAAATAGCCTTAAATTAAAGAAAAAGTCTTGTGATAAGTTAATAATGTGAACTGCATGACAAAAAAACCACAATAAAAATAAAACGAAGCGACCAAATCACATAAGGGTTTAGGAATGTAAGAAACTAATACTCTGAATGAATTCAAAGTTCGTTATCTAAGAAAAGATAGCAAAAGTAACCTAAAAAAAGCTGAGCAAAGTATTGATTGAAATATGTAGTGTGTCAATTTTTCAAGTAAAGCTTCCTAATTATTTTTAGGTCGAATGACGCAAATGGGACCACTAATTAAAAAAAAAACTCACCCAGAGAATTATAAAAAAATATTATAGGTGTTATCAAAAACTGCAAACAATACTAAATTATTTGTTTTGGCTAACATAGTTAAGCCAGAACCAACTTAAGTTTAATGCCCTGTGCATTTGATATCATTAGAAAAGGTTTTCCTCAGGATGTCGATATTGATGGAAAAACTGTCGTCCGCAAAAGTACCTTCGAAAAAATCTTTCCTTCCCTCGAAGAAGAAGTAAAGGAAAAAAATTGAACGAGATAGGTAATCTCTTCCGTCTAAGCGGAAATCATAATCCGAAGGGCCCAAGATGTCACTCAGCGGTCCGACCGCGTTAATCCTCGAACTAAAAGTCTATGGAGGGAGAAAAACACGACTGATGTATGGAAAAAAGAAAGTGATATCATTAGTATCTATGTTTAGTTTTTACCGAGATGATTACTAGTCAACTTGATCCGTATACATCACAATTAAGAACCATCACTTGATCGGTACCACACAGATTTTAAAAAAAACTTCGGCATTGCTCGCAGTAACAGTGTAGAGAGAAGGTAGAGAAGAAGTAAGTAGCAAGCAGAAATCTACCGAAGAAGATTACTGCACATATATGAAACCGTGGACGGCTGAAGCTGAGCAACTTAATGGCTAAGCATAGAAGGACGAAGAAATTAAGTGAAATAAATAGTTAGTTTCACTACCGTGTAAACCCATCATTACCACATGATACGAAATCGATTGGGAAGAAAGTAGAGATTTATGGTGAAATTGCAATGTTCTCATTTTTATGAAGCATTAACGAAGGAATTGCACGCAATAAACCGATAATGTCCCATAAAATGAAGAAAAGGTTTTGCACGCTCGTTAAGTTCTCAACCACCATACTGTAATATTTATCCCACTAAGTTTTTCAAGATGTAATTCCATTTGAGTGTCATAAAGTAAATATCTTGAGTTCAGCACATAGCGCAGGAAAGGAATAAACATAAACTATCGCAGAAAATGCGATAAATACCTCTATACATTGAGGAACCCCTCCTCCAACAATAACATTTTCCCTCTGGAGAAGAGAATACCCATCCTATTCAGAAAGCCACCTATTTTTTCACCTTTTAACCTGCCTGGTATTCCACCCTGCATAACGGGCGTGGCACCTCATCACCAACCCCAACCACCATTTCGATCCCAGAGCTAATCCACTCCTCCGGTTCCCATCACGGGGACAAAAAATCGGGACAAGAAAATCTCGTAGGGCGGGCGTGGACAGCATAATCCGATACTGCAGGAGGAGTCGTTACTCAGCGGATCAACCGAGTCATCTCAGGGCGCGAAAAAGACGTCCCGAGTGAGGAAATGAGTCTCTTTCCTCCCTCAGTCACACAGCCAAAGGAGACTGGCTCCTCGATAGACATGGAAGATAACTATGTAATGGCATAAAAGATGAACAATCAGATGGGAAGAATCAAGAACCTTACCTACACATCATTATTATTAGATAAGGACCGGGTTGGTGCTATGGCTAGAACGTTGGCTTTCCGCTTAGTGGGTTCCAGTTCAAATCCGGGGTGACGGAAATATTTCACTGACCGCTCGATCCCTCCTTAGTTGCATTTCCTCAGCTTTGCTGTTAGGAGGAAAAGAACTTAAGTGTTAAAAGAAGTAAGCTGTTGGTCCTCCAAATACCATTATTAGCCAGTAAATATGATCGCGTGGAATATTACGGTAGAAGAAAATATAGAAGAAAATTAAGTAAAAAATGTTTCCACACTGACACCAATTACTGAAGTCTATTGAATTACACTACTTCCTTTTAATATAAAAAATTATAACTGACTTATGGTCAATTTATTCCATTAGTTTTTCCACGCGCGACATTCTTAAACCTTAACAATTCACTAACATAATGAAGAAAATGAAAATGGACAAAGCAAAATTTTTAAGAGGAGTAAAATGGTTGAATAATGCATTCATAAACTCAATTTAAGTATTCACTAAAAACGAAGTGAAGCTACGAGAAAGTCCTAAGAAGAGTAAGAAATGAGGAAGTACATATTCAAAAAATCCTAAAAAGACGAAGAGACAACGTCTGCAGTCACATCCTGACACATGATGAAGATAATCACGAAGAACAAGCGAAGGGAAGAAAGACAAAGATAGGCCTCTGATAAGATGCATGGTACATTGGAACAAGAATTGAGGATATCGTAAAAAATAACTATGTACGTTAATGTAAAAATATTTGCGGATAAGAGAATCGAGTGAACAGCTGCGAGAAGTCACTAGCAATATTACATAAGATTGATGATATTTATAATATAGGTAATTGCTTTTTAAAGATATTAATGATATTACATAGAATATTAATGATATACATTAATTAAATGAAATTTGTAAGGCTCCACGAATTATTTTCTATTCTACCAGTTTTGACAAATAAAATGAACTGCCGGATCCTATAAATGACGCCAAAACTAGTAGAAATAAATAAAAATTTCAAGTTAGTGCGTTATTTTTTCAACATGTTTAACATACATCTACGTGATACCCTGAGAGCCACCTCTAGGGTGTTTGGCAGGGGGTGATCAATCACCAGCATGCAGCATGCAATTGGACTCCCACCGTACATTCGTTCCGCTTAAGTATTACATAACTTTTTCACTATAGCGACAATTTTATTGCAGGTGTATTTAAGTCATAATAAATGGTTTTAATATTATTCAAAAAAATAGCTTAAAGTGCTCCCGGTAGCCGTTCCACTCCCTTCGAGTATTCCTGAGGGAAAACGGCGAGGGGATGTATGGAAGCTGTACGGATGTACCTATTCCACCCACGAGTTTCCTCAACCCTGGGAAACTTCCACTGAGCAAGGAAAATGGACCTGGGTTCTCGGAGGGAGGGAAGGTGGAAGCCAAAGTCTTATGACGTAAGAGCGGATTTCGAGGAACGGTTAAGGTGGGCGTGTGACCCAGTGCACGAACGGGATTTCAAAGCATGTCCTTCTGAAGTTGACTTTCTCCATGGTACGAATTATCGAAGCCACTAAAGTCTGCTTTACAAGTCTACGTTTACTGATGTAGCAGTAGCTCAGAAACGATATTCCGCTACTATTATCGATACAGACTGTCTTAAGAGTACCAATGAGCTTCCGTGATGGCAGAGGCAGAAAAACCAAAGTACCAGTTGCGAAGGAAAAATAATTTAATCTCCTCTCCTTAAGAAGGAAATTAAATCACTTATTTCCCAAGCATCCTCTGAGGATGTAAATTTAAGAAAGCAATATGTAATTCATTTCTTTGTTAAAATAGTTAAATCCACATTTCCCACTTGTCCATAGCCATCGACTCCTGCGTAAGTACTGAGGTTGCGAAGTTGAAGGTGTTGAATCGATCGAATCAAGACCTCAATCAATTTGTACCCTCTTCGCAGTGCCTCGCAGTGGCCGTCAACACGTACGAGTCGAGCGTAACAGTCAACTGCTGCAGTCAATTTCGACGTGTAAGCAAGGCTTAAAAAATTTTAATCCATCAACAACATCACAGACGTATCGCTAATGACAAGACGACGGTGACATCAAATATTTTATGTCATACGCTACAGTGAAGTGTGCTACATTATTTTCGATCGGCGATGGACCGGAAGGGCTTTTTTCGAGATCAAATTTAAAAAAAAGATATTCAGATTGAAGTCTGTAGAAACACGCAAATAATTCTCCTGCTCCATAGTTACGTACCAAGGGGAAAAAAGTCGAACAATAATACACTCCACTTATATTCGGGAAACAACTACAATTCAATCTTGAATACATTTTTGTAAATGAGAAATGCGATGTCTGTTTCTATTTTTTTAAATGCACCTGCCTGTCTTTTCATAAAGAGCTTTACAACACGTCAACTAGCAAAGATTTATTTTGTCAAATTTGAGCACACAGCTTACAAGGCTCGTGCTGGCTCGTTATCTAATATGCCGACGAATTCTTTGGATAAACGTAAAATTTTCGAATTTTACAACAACGTTGTCCACAAATTTAGCGGTCACAACGAATTTATTCAAACCGATTTTATTTACACTGAATAGGCAATGTATAAGTAAAATTTCCCCAGACAGGAACATAACTATCAATATATTTTCACGAGCGTGATGCGCCCGCTCCCAGCAGGCTTCCCCCGCTCTTTTCAATGCAGGTCCACAAATGGATAGGCGCGTTTCTAATTTTAAAATGTAGAAAAAAAGGCAGGGTCTTCTGTACAAATTTAATTGGAATATTCTTGCACAAATTGAGGTCAGAGGACCTCTTTAAACACAACATTGGAAGTAATTACACTATCCTGCGTTAAACGCACATGATGACTCATACTTACGTATCAACAGGACACTTGAATGTGGAATCAGCCGAATTTTGATAAAAGTTATTTAAAGAATGCGAGATATTGTTGCAAATGAACAAATGTATCAGTTTGTGCGCCGTTAACGTCAGGAATATTTACCGTTTTTTTAATTATTTAAAAACCAATTTTAGGAAACAATAGCAATATTTAGGAAGTAAGATATGCCGTCGCATGTTCTCTGATAAATTCTGTGCATTTTGGTACCTCATTTGTAGAGTTCGGTTGCGTATAAGTTCAGAAAAAGGTATCTATACAGTAGAAATAATATAGAAGATGTAAGACGAAATACAATTTATTCACTATTTGCTGGACCTCTGTCACCACTGATTTGCTTATCTAACTGTACACTCCACGTCAAAATATGTTTGCAGCAATGCGGAGTTGAATCCCTAAAAAATGAGCATTTCACAGCTGCGAATACGAAGAATCTGTGCCGTTTACGGCGGTAACGTTCCATCTGGACCATCTGGATTATTCTAAGTAAGTGATCTGGACAAAGCGAAAGCTTTGACTTAGGTCCCCGGCAAGTATGCTGTGCTTCACTGATAAATATACCTTTTTGTGACAGAGAAACTTGGGAAATCCGATAGCAGGCTATTGACGGCCGGAATTACAATTTAATTTATATTGAAACTTGACCACGAAATGCTAGAAGTATAGAAAACCAACTCATAATCACCATCTCAGCCGGCGTTTCCAAACAAAACCTTCAAGAATGTCTTTTCAAAATTTTCATAGGATGCATTCCAGTTGAGGAGGAACCACTATACAAATCAAATGTACATATTATACATCGCGATGGAATAAGGACCTGTTTAGGCTTTAAAGATGGGTTGGGGAGAAGTAAGCCTCAGATATCCCAACAAGATGATGTTCCTCCATACTAATTAAAAATTTTACTAGGTTCTTGGCATTAATTTACGGTACTTGGTACGGACAAAATTAGATCAACGGGAGGAATAAGGTGTACAACAATAATCAGTGACTCGGAATTATTCTCAAACACGGATGTTACTCCTGCGGATTACGTTTATAAAGAGACCATAAAAATATATCTCGTGGCTCTTAGCTGTTGAGAAAGAAGACGGTGAATGTGGATAGGCAATATTAAGTTAAGCCATTCCACCAAAAGAATTGCAGTGTATTTGTAATGATAAGAATAAGAAATTATCCGTTGAATTTAATTAGATCGATAAATTATGAATGAAATCACTTGGTTACGTTCCACAGAAATTTTACTTTCAAAATCATGTTTCCACGACTAAAATAGTCTATCCCCAGTGGGAAAAAATAATATCTGAGGAGCATCAACAAATGTTTTCATTTCGAAGATATTGAAATGTGGTTCAGCTAAGTTAAGGCTTACCATGCGATTTGTATAAAATAAAACGTCTTCAGCAAATAATAGAATTTTGGTTCTATAAAAGAGAAAACAAAGGAAATAAATCTTATAAAAATTTGAAGCGAATCAAAGCGAACTGATTTCATTTCTGAATTCAATTGTAACTTCGAATCCAAACACTCTATAAATGCCGGTGCTCACAAATAATTAGCGAATTACCGATGAGAAATTTTCTCGAAGAAGTCGATTTCATGTTAAAAAGATTTTATATCACACGCATTAATTCGCAAACTAACCATGCATTTTTTGACATTTCTAATTTCTCGGTATGGAAGGATTCCGATATTTTTCAGGCGAATAAATTCGAACTAAGACTATTTACAAACGATCTGGAAGCACTCTCCCAGTCCTATGCAAAAATAATGCCCAAGTGATTAAATGACGAAACTACTACCTCCATTCGCATTCAGAATCGGGCCCAGTCGCAGTGGAACTTTACAGTCCAAGTTCTCCTCCGCGTTCTCTTGTTTGCCCCCCGATGCCGGAAGGACTTTACACAGCGGAGCCATATTTAGCTGTCGAGTTTAATATCTGGGTATACTTGGGTAGTAGTTCTCCTCGGAGCGACTTAATCCTACACTCTCTCCGTCCGCCGAAAACTTTTGATCTCGCAGCCTCTAGGCAATCCCACGCAGAACGGGGACGGTCGTATATATATATTTGCCCGAGGGCAAAATTCCTCCCTTTTTCCACCTCCTCACAGCGAAGTTGGGGGAGGAATCATATCCCGGCTGAGGCTTTGCGCTTCTCGCTCTGTTCTTCGCCGGACTCAAGGGCTCTTTGTCAATTCCCACTCTCCGCTCGCTCCCCCCCTCTCTCTTTCTTGCGCTCTCTCTCTCTCTCACACAAGATTCCCATCTCCATCACCGCCTTTCTCTTTCCGGATCTGCTTTTGTCCCACTCCAGCGGACTGAAGAGGAGACAACTGCGACAGGATTAGAGAAACGCGTGCTGAGAATGGATTCGTTCAGCATTTTTTTTTTTTTTTTTTTTTTTTTTTTTTAAGTGGCATTGGGACACGATTACATGCCCGTTTCTTGATACGTCACCTATTTATTCAGCTATTCGTGACGAAAAATCAATCTCATCAAACCTTTCGCAGAAAGTTGATGACGTCACGGACTCCTGGCGAACGGGTCCCCTCTTCGTACCAACACCTTGGTCTCGCGTTATTCGTGGTTGCTTATACTTTTGTGAGGACGTCACTAAAAAATGAGAAGTGGGCGTTAACTTTCGCGTTTTCTCATTTTGAACTTGTTAGAGAATGAGGAAAATTTTCTTACTTAGCTGTTCCTTCCATTTACCGTATTCTTTTCATGAATTTCGATGATGGGTGCGAATGGAAGACCTCATTATAACTTTTCCGGATTTCACTGGTAGCAATTTTTTGGGAACGTGGTTGCTAAACAGGTAGAGCGCCCGGCTGATAATAATGTTTCCGAGTTCAACTCTTGAGCAAATCCTTGGCACACTCTCAAACAAATCCTCGAAGTGCGAAGTGGCACAGGGAAAGGGTTTAAACCTCTCATTTACCGCGAATGGGTGAATTTCACACACCTGTGGCTTAGTTCGAGGTAAGCTATACATACCTTCACATTTCCGAACCAAACTCTGAGAGATAAAGACTAGGAGGGGAATTTCAGACGAAAGACGTGACAAAGAAATGGATCTGGCCTAGGAGGGTCTGAAAGACAGTTGAATAGCATTGTAAAAGGCGCCTTGATCGATTCATGAAAGGAAAGCCACATCGGAAAGAGCCCTTTCAAAAAGAATCCCGAATCGGCACTCCTCGGTAGATATTTCAAAAAGCCTTTCCGAGGATATATATCCTCGCATATTTCAGGCTCCTTTCGTCAAATGGAACGAGCAGAGAGCACAAATTGGAGCTACAAGAACGTCTTACCACTCGCAACAAATGACTGAACTCTGATCCATCGAAAAAGCCTCCGATTACACAGTCTTCCACGGAAATGCGATTGTAAGACAGGGAAACAGAGTGCAGCGGAGACGTATACTTCGAATACATATTATTTTTTCAATACATTACGAGGGAAAAATCGAAATAATTTCTCTCTCCTATTCCCAAATCCCAGGTATACATCTTTAGTCCTACACTCCAAATAATTCAAACACGAATAAACATTTCCATCACCGAAATACGAGAATATATTCCTACAAGTTTTCCGTCGGGAAAATATTTCCAGAATCGTTTATTGATAACCAGTTTCGTACTCTCACCACGATGCAAAACGATATGTAAAGGAAAAAGGTAATGATATAAAATGAGTTAGATTTTAAGGAAGTAGATAAGTATTAATGACGAGAAAGAAATGAATTAAGTATTATAGTTTTAATGATTTCAGCTGTTGCTGGTCTCCTCCAAATACCATACCATAAACGATGGGTCTGACTGGCTGACTACGATTGAGTTTATTTCATGTTTATCATTCCGATTGAAAATTTTAATTCCATTAAATTTAAAAATCACAAAGAAGGAGAAAGATCCGTATTTTACAACAATATATTTAAGTCTTCCATTGTCTAACTTTTTCCATTTTCCCGAATGCAAAAGGGTGGGTTTCAATTTTGGCCTCGGCATTAGGTTACCGAGAAACCGACTTACTGAGACTCTCTCAGAAATTCAACAAAGGAATCATGGGCGGATGGATGGGGGAGCAGTGACACATTACCCCCTTTCCTAAAAAGTTCTCATAATATTCCAGAAATAATTTTAGACGAGTAATTGAGGATATGTGTGCGATAGCTGCGAAACAAGACTCCAGTAATTCAAGAAAACCTGATAAAGTTTCAATGACTGAAGAACATACTGTATAATTTCCAAGCAAATCTGCCCTTTTGGGGTATCTGATGTAACTTTTGACCAAGAGAAATATAGCAAGGGTCGAAGCAACTGCACTGGGGTCAAAAATGAAAAAAAACAGCGAGTTGCGACTTGTCATACTTGAAAAACGTCAAACATGACATTTTGTCGAGTATGAAAGAAGTGGTAACCGCATGAGACGACTTGCACCCAGAACCAGGTTCTGTATTGACTTCAGAAAATATTTTCCTAAGGTGTTTAAAAATTTAAGAGTATTTCATTACAGAGAATACAATAATTTTGTATAAAAAAGCCTTTAGACCTTGAACCATTCTGTTTCATTTTCAATATTTAACTATTAGAAATATTTTCAATAGACAAAAATAATAGAAAAGACAATAGACAAAAATATTTTCCTAAACTGTTTAAAAATTTAAGAGTATTTCATTAAAGAGAATACAATAATTTTGTATAAAAAAAGCCTTTAGACCTTGAACCATTCTGTTTCATTTTCAATATTTAACTATTAGAAATATTTTCAATAGACAAAAATAATAGAAAAGACAATAGACAAAAATATTTTCCTAAACTGTTTAAACATTTAGGAGCATTTCATTACAGTGGATACAATAATTTTGTATAAAAAAGCCTTTAGACCTTGAACCATTCTGTTTCATTTTCAATATTTAACTATTAGAAATATTTTCAGTAGACAAAAATATTTTCCTAAACTGTTTAAAAATTTAGGAGCATTTCATTACAGAGGATACAATAATTTTGTATAAAAAAAGCCTTTAGACCTTGAACCATTCTGTTACATTTTCAATATTTAACTATTAGAAAGACATTTTTGCAAAAAATTCGGCCCGTAATCACACAACTCTGTATTTTTTACGTAGTGACATAAAGGTTCATAAATAATTCTGTGCCCTAACTACTTCCTAAATAGAATGAACAGATCAGGGAACTCGGGATCGGGGAACTTATCATAGCATCATTTCACATATTCTATCGGTTTTTATGAATTTGAAAAAGCAGTGGGAGTTTCACCCCTGGCAACGATAAAATGAAAAGAATAGGCGTACTTTAACCTTCCATTACATCCCTAAAAATAATTAAACACTTTATTTTGCTAGCCCAAGACTCAGTCACAAAACTAAGAGAAACAAACAGATGAGCCCTTCACGTCCTCGACAGTTCCTTCCGAACCAACGTGCAGGGCGAAACCTAGTCCTTCTTCCCGAATTACGACGTTACTCTCGTCCACGTTGGTTGACGGGATGCATTGGAACTGCGGCGCCATTGGGAAGGAGTAAAGGGGGAAAAATCCCACTGGATTTCGTAACGGAAGCCCCTCATTGGACAACAGCCACCTACCCATTACGCCAGAGTGGTTTCAAGGCCCTGGGGAAAATATTGTGCGAAGTGACCGAGAGTTATTTTCAGCTCCAGAGTCCTATTTGCGAATGCGTCCAGGAAGACGGAAGTCTATTTGGATATTCACAATGAGTTTTTTCTAAGTTCTCCCTTACTTTCAGAACAGTTTAAGAAAAATCAACGAGAAACGAAATAAAAGGTATTTTCTCGAAAATTTCAAATTTCATCCTACTTTATTGACAAGGACTTACACCGTAGATACGGGAGATATAATGAGAGGATAATGTAAGATTCTACAAACTTTCACAATAAAATACCACCCCGTAAAAATATTGGGAGGCATATAAAACATTCTTCACGCCCTAATGGCATACGAAGTACTTGAATTATTAAATTTTACAATAGCACCTTAAAATTTGGACGTCATTGATTCACTGAGAAAATAAATTTTACAAATTCGGAAAATATGGGGGAATTGGCAGTCCTACTATCGACCGTTCTTCGAAAATTGGGTTATCCACGTCATATATTTGGAAACTGCATTTAAAAAATCCTCCAATTTACAATGGCTCTAATCACAAATCTCACTCAAGCTTAGAAGAATTCACATTACGGTTAGAATATTACGAAACAGAAAAACTAATAACGATAGGAAGTTCATAGTAACAAAGTCATAAATATCATAAATAGATAGGTGTGTAGAAAGAAAATGCACCTCAAAAAGGTAGTTCTTTGGGTTATTTACAAAATTTGATTCCTCAACTAAAGTCAAAATACGTAAGTCGCACTAAAATTTCACGAAAGTCAGCTGAAGAGGCTTGATAGAGATTTCAATACACATTATTACAATAATCTGGAAGCAATATTTAATATTTCTTACTTTCATTTCGAATAATTATTCCTCTAAAAGCAGCTTTTTTAAACGATATTTATAAACAGAACTATTACGAGTAAGAATTTCTTTAAATCAGGTGGAACATCCCTACATTCACGCAAAGGTGGTGCGAGAATTCCTCACTGGAAACAAATATCATTAAATCCCCAAAGTGGGAAGGATTTGTATACACTCCCTTAGTTATAAATATGAGAAATTGCTAACCCCTAAATAAACAAATATTTTTCGAAAGCTTAAACGTTACTACCACATAAACCTGAATGCACCAAAAAATAAGTTTTAAGAAAAAATCTAACTTACTAATAACATCACTATTTCCTTTACAAATAATTTTCGAAGCATTACAAATAACTTTGGCTAGCAATTTTTTCGGACAGTCCTTCGCATAAAGGGGTGGCAAAGTATATAATAAATAAGTGTAGAAGAATAATTATAATACCATGATATTTCATAGCACGGAACTCGTTTTATAATAATTAAAGTGCCCAAAACAGTATCCAACTTTTTACTTAAAAAGATTTTTTTAAAGTTTACCTATGCCTAGGCATAGGTCTAATAAAAAGGAATTTTGTTTTTAGTACAATAGTGTTGAGGGTTAACGCATTTCTTCTGAGCACGGGGTTTCCAACAACATAACCATCGGACATCGACTGCAAATGATATCTGGGCTGACGGTCACCTCCTTAAGTAAGCCAGCAATCAATCATAAATCGAAAAAAAGGAAAGACCGTGAAGCTATTTATATTTTTACCTGAAAGGCTCTCGGAACTATCGTGACTGAGAGATACAGAAGGGATACGGAGTGAGAGAAACAGAGAGAGACCACTATTAATACGGCTCTATTTTTCTCTTGGACGAAGGGAATTACGGCGACGCAAGAAACCACTTCGGAGTCTCGTGGGACAACGGGCGAAATGGGACTTCTCCACTGCGATCGGGGAGGAAGGGGAGAGCTCGAAGGAGCGTGTTCGAGTGAGCCGCGCCATGTGAGGAGACTCTTACTGAAGAAATATTGGAAGCATCAAAACAATTGTCCCCTAAATATCAGTAGGTACCTAACCCTTTAATAAGTATGAAATATTGCTAGTAAGTAATTCTTAAGTAATTAAGTAATTCTTAGCTATTACATTTTAGATGTTATTTTTTAAGTATTATGAGGAGCTTTCATAAATTTACGCTCCATTTCCCTTAACGAGGATTACGATTTATTTCAGCAAAATTCTTCAAATTAATAATATCATTTATCTTGGAAGAAAATTTTACTGTTAACATTAAATGTCACAGTTACAATAAAACAATTTTTAATTTTTTTCTGCTTTTAGTTTAACTATATACTTTTAAATTTATAAAGTTATACTATTACAAATTGCAAAAATGTACGTTTTTAAAACTGTTTTCTTAACGCAACAAAATCTTTTCTTTTAAGTAAGAGAAATATAGAAGTGTTTCATAAGCATTTTTTTTATGGTCACTTTATTGATGTGGAAGCAAATCAACGTTGAACGTATGTGAGGAAATCTGTAAACAAAATTTGACTTTTTTACACTTCGATTGAAAGTTACCACCATGTTTTGTTATAATTACTTTTTGATGCCAAATGTAGCTTTCTGGTTAACGCGCTTACTAAAAACAATGATAAAAATACCATTTTAAAATGTGAATTTCATTACCTTCATTGTTTTGTGGTATAAAAATCCTTGATGCAATCGGGTGTGTGAAGGGCAAACTGCTCACATTCCCCCCTCCTTTCATCCTTTTTTCCTTGCATTTTACATATTTAACAACGACTGGATGAATTCTTTTTCACCAGATTCGCTGGGACACGGCGGGGAAAGTGGGTCCAGTTGGAAGCTTGAAATCTTGTAGCATATGGACCTGATGTTGGGCCCAATTTTATAAAACTTTATTCCAAATCTAGACTGTCAGAAACAAAAGGTAATGTATCCACTGAAATTTTGGTTCACTTATTGAATAATGGGAGAAATCTTCTATAGCCGGACATTTTCATCAAGAAATGTATTTTCAGTGAAATGGAAAATTTGATACAGCAATGAGAGGGTCGGTAGGGCATAATTTTATCGATAAAATGAGTTTCAGGGACCATTCGCGGGCTCCAGTGTCCTTTAATTTAATTTTATTCTCACTTGCGCCACTAAAACTCACAGAGCAAAATATATCTGTATATCCTCAGCAGTGGTTGGAAACCGTCCGTCCGTCAAACTAGATTTATAAACACACTATAACCTGCAAATTTCAAGTTGATATATAAGTTCAAAAAATAATAATTATTCGCGTTAAAAGGCAAATTAAATCCCGGCCGAGGGGGAATGTTGCATCCCCTTTAGAGATCGCAAGGTAGCATCTACGACGGATTCCGTGTCTCTTGCATTCGTGCAAACTTTCGTGACACGATCGCCAGGGACTCTGGGGACGGGGAAAAGTGTCCTCTAGCAGAAGAAGTGAACCAGACCCTTCTCATCTCGACGAGTCCCAACGAGCGGGCGTCCCGCGGACAACGAGGCCACTCCGAGTGCTGTTGCCGGATGCGCGGCGAGAGAGGGAGAGAGAGAGAACAGTGGTAGCTGCCGAGTGGACGCCAGAATCCAATCCATTTCTGGACACTGCGCCACTCTAGAAAGATTCCACTGGGTCTTTCCGTGCGATAACTTCAGGGACAAAGATGGTCAAGTCGAGGTACGTAAGTATGGAGTAGGAGGATGAAATAGCGGGAGGTAGAGCTGGATTTTTCATTTCGAATCGAAACTCTTCAAATAAAAAAACGTCGACGAAGAAAACGAGCGAAATATTTATGGCGAGTGAGTAAAATCAAATTGAAAAGATTCGAACACCTACGAATATTACAATAGATGATTCTCCAGTCGGCCTATAGCTGTCTTGTCTCCCACAGCCCATTTTCATGGGTTTGCAGCAGTCACCACCAGGGGCGGATCGATTTTGTTCTGGGGGGGCACAAGGATACCTCGTAATACCAAATGAACGCAATGATAATGGGACCGTATTAAAAATCTTGCATATTTTTCAAGGGTCTGGGGGGGGGGGGAGACGTGCCCCCGTGCCCTCCCCTCCCTAGATCCGCCTATGGTCACCACTAGCGCTGACAAGCAGAAACCCGTATTTCATGGAGAAATAAGAGCAATATAAATAGGGCTGTTACCCGAAACTTATATTCTTAATGATGTCGTCTACAATAATAATCACATTTAAAGGCTATTCCTATAAAAATATTATATGCATTGAGAGTGAAATGATAGCTCATACCCCATGGCACTGTGGATTGATTCAATATCATAAAAAATTGTCAATTGTATTTAGTAACACTATGCGTTTTCATAGTTTAACTTTTACCAACGCTATAATTTGCGATCTGATTTCATCAATCATTCAAATAGTTTCACCAACATTGTACCAACTTCCGTCAGCACTTTACTCCGGTACAAAGATATATACTCCAATTTTTTTGGAATACTTTCAAAAAATGTTACCATAGATTAAAAAAACAGGGAAAAACAAGCTACGCTAACAACAACTTATTATCGCCTCTTGCAGGCGAGTAGCGCATACGAATAGAAGCGATAAAGAGAAGGGAAGGAAGGAATCAAAGAGAACACGGAGAGTGAAAAAACGTGGACATGGGAAAGAGGAAGGAATTGAAGAAGCCCCAGCAGATGGACGGGGCATAAAAAATTCACTCATCTAAAACCTACGAGGGGATAAAAAAAGGAAGGGATAGCGCCGGACGGTTTCGCAACCGATGTCTTATTGATGGCGACGGATTTCCGTGGCCCGAGCACGTAGCGGAACTTCCACCGCTAATGGGCCTCGCTTCTGTGAGAGGAAAGCAGCGCCCTCGTCGCCCGCTCCAGAAAAGAAGGAGGAATAGTGCCACCTCTAGTGCTCTCGCGAAAATATACGACGGTGCCATACTTAAGCAGGAGATGTGATGTTTCCCTGAGGAGAAAGGAAAAAGGAGACACTCGCGAAACAAACTAAGGAAGGTTAAAAAAAAAACACCGCAAAAACTACAAGCGTACATTCGGAAATGAGTATGGATAGCCGAGAAAATGCCTCCAAATCAAATCAGGAATTGAAACACAGATTGTGAGCTTAATAAAATGGAATAATGAATCACCTCCCCGAGTTAAGCAATGAAATTGCGCAACTGACCATCTTGAGAAGGACCTCGAGACTCAGGTCCGCATTAGTACAAAACACGCAATGTTGATTTTTTCTCAGCTCATATAATTCGGATTGTAACATTTACTTTGCTTTAAAAATGCTACGTCACTACCAGACAATGTAAGCAATACAAAAAGCACTATCTTCACATTCGAATTTTGATTGATCATTTTCCCATTTAAATACGTGGTGGTCGTTTCAGCACTGTTTCCCGTGAGCGGCGTAGGGCGACCAGCATTCCGATATTTTGATTCAGTGCATGGGTTATTTCATTGATCCGCTTTCAATTCATATGCTTCAAAAAGTAACGAAGCATACGCATTTTCAGGAATAACTTCCGGACAGTAACACGCTTTTCGCTATTCTAGGACAAGTGAATGGAATTGCGGACCATTCGAGAAAATTTAGCTTCCTTATAAAAAATACTGTCTGATCCATGTTTAAATTTTATTATTTAATTCTGCACGTGGTTTTTGTTTGTCCTCATTCGAAAAATATAGAATTATTCTAAATGCCTGATGCCGAAAATTTATTTGACTTTGCATAATTTGCAGCCCACAGGGTATTCTCATCATTATTTTATGGAGCAGTAAAGATGAAATAAAAGATTCCTGCTTGCAGCTGATCTACGATTACCACCCTTAATTTTCAAAAGCCATGGTGATGCATCCACTGTCAAGACTGCCAATCCTCACAAATCAATAGTATGGTTTTGATATTATTGGAGCATAAAGACAAATTTTGTCGAAAAATATCAAGAAAAATTATCAAATCCCAAAGATATGCATCACAACATAAGGGGACGACATTACCTGAGCAAGAAATCAGAAGGCAATTGCAGAATAATGTAAGAAAGCAGAAAATAATAAAACAACACTCATTTTATCAATGGAAAATTTAGTTTCTTGTCCATCTAACGTCACGAAAAGAACTGTAAAAAGTCCATCACAAGAACTTGAAATTTTATATTTTTTTTCGACTAGACATCATTCATTCGTGGTTTGGAGTGATAGTCATTCTGCAACAATGGAACTTTCTCTTCCCGTCCACGAAATAGGAATGAATTTGTCAAAGGCAAATGGGCTTATTCATACACGTCAAAAAAAAACACGTATTTCCGCATGTTACAGTTGTCAGTCATTTTTATCCAGCACGGCCAGCCACAAACCCCAAGAGTGCGATAACCAGCAAGAAAAATACAACTCGATCAATTTGCAGGGACGCCATATTGATGGCAATATGAACTAGAAACAAGAAACCAAATCGATGAAATTATTAATACGAAAAATAATTAAAATATGCGTAATACATTATCTCCTCGTTATATCACTCTAACAATGGTGATACTGAGACATATTTTACGAGCACTAATGTAAAAAACAGCATTTGAGATTCAAATATGATGATTTGAATGACTGAAACATTTTTCTCGGAAAAAACGAGATTATTTTCACGAGAGGCGATTGAAACTTTCATCTAGGTGTGATTTGTGATATTTTGTGATTTATGATGAGACGGAAATGCAATAAACGATGGACCTGATCACCTTGCCGATTTGCCGTTAGTAAAATTTACAAGCTGAGTACATAATGTCAAAGAGTTAATAAATACCTTCAGTCTTCGTCCCGTTAATCAGACTGATTGTTGTATTTAACATTCCTTCATTTTGCGCCCCAATGTCAAAGCAGTGTGGTGATTAAATTAAAACTATGCGACATTTTTTTCTGTAACGAGCCTCGTAGTAAGAATGGAAATCGAAGGGGTATTTAGCATACAGAACATATTTTTCCTCGCATGTCATCGTTTTTCTGACATCATGACAAGGGTTATTATTTTAATAAACATATCTTTTACGTCTATCGCCAAATGAGCAAAAATACATAGCCAACAGAGACTGCCATAAATTGATATAATGTCTTCCAACATTTCAGCATAGGACTTAAATTATTCTTTCATAGGTTTGACATTCCACACGTGTGCATGGTATCCGATACTTACACACGGGTTTTAATGCGAATTATTGGCTGAAACTGTGATTGGGCAAGAATGTAATTATGTATATTTACACTTTATAAATATATTAAATCCTCAAAGAAAGCGCTGAGTGACAGGATTTCGCAAAACACGATAAATAAATAATAACATCTCAGGTAAGAGTGGAAGAACGGTTAAATTTTTTTCGGGGCATGAATAGTTTAAAGTCAAAATTAAATTGTTAAAACAATATTGAAACAATTACGAGAAGATTTTATTCATAAAATACACTAATAACACATACAATTAACTATTCAAATTCACTATTTAATTCCAATAATTCAGTTATTTCACAGAGTGAAAATATGGATGAAGGTAAAGTAAAAAGACAATTCCGCAAGATATTTAATATTTTCCTTTGCAGACGGTTTCTTTTGGAATTGGCAATTTCTTTTCTAATTCACAGAAAAATATTCAGAAATTGAAGGGTCATTCTCAGTCCCTGTAGAAAACACTAGATACATCACTGAAATGTAACTCACTATGTACTGCCTGAGTTTTCTAAAATAATATTCGTTCATCGAATCATTGGTTAGCTTTCCAAGGTATCAGCGGTCGATTATCTCTTCATATGCGACATGCAAAACTATATTTAACCCATTCGGTGGACGAGATTGATCAATAATTCCTTTCGCCCGCATCTCGCCCAGTGTTTTTTTCCAGCGGAACAGTTGGCGAGCAGGTTTTTTTTATTGTACATCGAAGGTTCCAGCGTTCATCAGACCGAGGGATGACAAATTCGAGCTCCTCCCTCCCTCAGCCATCAGACTCTTTGGACCCTACCAACAGCGCTATCCGACAAAAATATCCCAAAATAAATGCATGAGAGAGTCCTATATTCTCATGAAAAATATAAAAATATAACCAGATTCCATGATCATAATATTCAATATAAAATTGATAAGTATCTCATTTGATGTTCGAGGAACTTACGACAAGAATATAATTATTATTAACTTCTCAAAGCTTCCAGAAAAATCCGGCTGAAAATCTGTATTTTAGAATTGCGGATAACGAGAACTGATTTAACTCAACGAGTGGTTCCCACTGATTCTACTGCTAATTCAGCACTTCCCACAGACTATAATTCTGTCTAATCTTCCATGATCAACCGAATAGACAAGGACCATAATGCTTCTGAATACTTCTGATTGGCGCTAAATAAAACCTCTCCAATGAGGGAAGCCCATCACCCCGAATGAAAATGTACCACCACTCGTCTGTCGTATTTCATCCATTGTGAACAGTAAAAATCGTATTTTACCATTGAAATTATTTTTTATGCTCCATTACGTAAAAATTTATCTCGCTTGCCATTTTTTTGCACAGGGTTCAATAAGTGTAACTGCTGATTCTAAACATCAATTATTTATTTGTTCCCTTCCTTTTCATTAAATCGACCGTACGTGTAGAGCCCATATCGGATATGGAATAAAATCCCCTTTCATGGCAGCCCGTAATTACAAAGGAGTGTAATTAATTTACACCAGTTTCTCAGTTCAAATATGCAATGGTGGAATTCAATGGCGAATTCAATAAAAACCCGGTCAAACCCCATTAACAGCTATAAAAGCATTAACTAGGTATTGGTATTGCATGGTTTAGTGAACAGTCATTTAAATCCCCAGCAATTTCCTTACAGATCCGATGTTTAAAACGGGCAGGCATTGTCAGGGGCGCAGCTAAGAATTAAGGCTGGGGGGGTTTTTGGGTGCAACTAATACCGGGGTTTGTGGGGATATGGTATACCCACCAGGATAAGCGGTAGGTGCGAGCGTGCGAGATTAGTAAATTGCGGAATTTTAAGATAAATGGTTCAAAATGGCTTTCTGAGGGATATTTTATTAATCCTTACACTAGTCTATTAGTAATATCAATCCGATTAAGTAAAATTGATTAAACTTAAAATTTTCTCCAATTTCTGGGGGGTTTTTATCCCCCAAACCCCCCCCCCCTCGCTGCGCCACTGGGCATTGTGGTATGGTGAAGAGGACTGATACTTTTTTAGAAGATATATACACACCACCCGAGCATAAGCAATGGAAACACATAAAAATTTGATAAATAAGAACTGTCAAAGTTTCAACTTTCCATCAAATAGTATGGGAATTGAAGACGGCGGGGTCAATTAGAGCATCAACCACATCTTCAGTTTTCTCGACTGAATGAGAGTAGTTCGCAAGTGAACTATGGAGGGAAAGTGCCCCATCCGACATTAACCATTAACCGGTGACGTGTGGTCTGAGAGACCGCTGCGTTTCTAAAATTATGAATATTTTAAAAATTGCTATTCCAAAATATCTATAATCTTCGTGGGCGTCTTAATTTTGTATACTAAGGCCATGGCACTCTTAAAATTTAACTTTCTTATTATTAATTTCTGAAAATTTCGCAACTGTATTTTAGTAGTGGTCTTGAGACCTCACGTCACTAAATGGAGAAAACAATAAACGTAATGCAGGTGGAAATTATTCAAAAAGTGTTCACACAATTCCTAGTGATTTTTCAAGAATAATAATTATTATTATAATAATAAGTAAGGAAGCATTTTTAGATGCATAACGTGGATAATTAAGTACTTAATTAAAAAGAATGCAATAATAATAACAACTCAAGTGTTTTCATACCAGTTTTTTGATCCTGTTTCAAATAAAAAATTTTACTGAAAAGTTTGGTTCGAGAATGCATAATATAAAATATAAGTTTTATAATAGTTGAGAAGTCAAAAGGCCGTTTGACACGGTACACGGAATTGCGCAATCTGACGTACGTGCGAAGGCGCAATCAAAATTGCGTCGTGTAAAGCGGTGAATTGCTAGAACACATGCGAGAATGCGTGGATGCAAGACGGCAAAATAGACCCTGTTATAATTTCGTTCATGCATTCGCGCAATTCCACGCCATTTTAGAAATTAATGCAGCTCTAACCTGCGCAATTCCGTGCCCCGTGTAAAACGGCCTAAAGAAACATTAAACTAAGTATTAAAAATGACTTTGCAAAGTTTTATGAATTTTTGTTTTATTGCGGTCTCCCAGACCGCACGTCACTGGTAGTGTAACAAGAATTGCACGTCACTGGTTAAGGGCTAATGACTCAATTTCACAGCCTATGGGGATTTTGGGCGAACTTTTTCCTAAATTATTAAATAACCTTCCAGCTGAACCACTTGAGTAAGAGAGAGATTCAATAGCTCGCGAACTGCTACGAAACTGGGATTTATGAAGTTCATATAAGTAGTAGATTGAGAATAAAATAGACGTGTCTAATCCCACTCTTAATATCGACAGCTCCCGTTGATTGCATGTCATTGCTTTTTAAAAGATTATACACATATTTTTTTCACGGTTCTCATAACATTTTTCTTTCTTTTATCCATTCACTTCAGGAAAGATACAAAGTCATGTTTGAGTCATTCCCAACACGCCCCCTCCCACCCTCAGCATACATACTTCAGTAAGTATAGCAAAAGCAATGTGAAATACAGTTCGATCGCAATTCTTTGCGGAGATTCAAATCAATAATTTTCATTTCGAACGGTAACGATTTTCTCTAGAGGAGAATTTTCTCCAAAACGAAATTATTTTTCATATAATTGCAATGGAAATTAAAAGATTCATCAGAATCTAATTCGAGACAAAATAAAATATCAACCCTCACGCACAGGGAAAACGGATTTGCTCACAATATTGCCGAAAAAAACTAACATACCTACTAACTCTAATAAGTGCATACTGAACAACAAGAGTTACCAAGTTCGAAATTTAAAGTAACGTTGAAATATTATACTGTTATCTGGCTTTAGGCACGCAATTATTATCAAATTTCATGAATTTGAAGGTACGATATGAATTAAGCTAAGTCCGACAAATGAAAGTTGCGAAAGAAACCATTGTGTCATCACCACTATGAAATGCTAACGTGACACCACGTCATATTTCACAGCATTGGCTTAACATGATCCGAACTGAAATTTTGACCTAACAAGGAAAGACCACGTACCTTACTATGCCTTTTTAATTGTCATATCATTTATGCCGAACGCTTCTCGGAATGGGTCATTGTTTCAATGAATGGGCCATAGTGTGACTGTAGTGTAGTTATTTTCATGCGGTAAGTTTAACGTGCGTTTGGCATTCCGAATGTCATAAAAAATATGGCAACGTAGCAAACGTAAAAAGCGTAGCAAGTTATGTGATCTCCCTTGGTACGCTGAATTTGTGCGGTAAAATTCCTATTTGAAGTAATAACAAAATGAATAAGTTGCTTCCCCAGCATATTGGTGGAAAACAAGTTACGTACCAAGCAATCCCATAGTACCAAATTTGTCTCAACTGTGTTGTAAATAAGACAAAAGCATGAGGTAATACATTTTTATCGAAAGTATACCAGGGTTGCAGTTATTACTCTGTCAAATAAAGCTGAGATTAGGATACCCCCCAGCAAACTACCTCCCTTAGTGTCACTCAAACCTCTTTGCCTGAAGGGTAAGAAATACTACCACTTCACCACCCCCTCCTCGCCTTTCAAACGTTACCACATGTTTCGTTGGGTGACGTCAAACACGGAAGGATTAGGGTTTTTTTACAAAGAAGGTAGGGGCTCATTGTAAGCTTCTCCTAAAGGAGGGCGGACGTTCGGCGGAGGAGAGGTGGAGGTCAAAGATTTCTCGGTCATCACGCAAATAATATCCCGTCTTCAAATTGTTTCCTTACGCTACAACATTTCAAGATTCCTCTGATGGTATTTTTCTTAAGATGTTTTTCACTTAAAATTTAATTATTTAACTTTAAAATTTTCATTTTAATTCAGCACGATTCAGCAAGACAAGTTCTTAATTGCTCAAGTTAGTTAGTCAGCTAGTTATGCCTTCTAAATTTTCTATCGGCTACCTCCAAAATTCGTGCAAATACTAATTAACGCTCTCTCTTTGTTCGTAACAACATTTTTTAACGCAATGCGTCGCTTTCTTCAGTACTTTATTAAGTTCACGGATTAAATTTTTCACCTGCGGATCACATATGATTGACGCGTATTCATGGAGTCGCTTGACGAGGACGAAGAAGCACTTATCTATCACTTTTTCATTCGATAACCTTCCAACAACACGCTTTATGAATTACAGTATACGAACATACTTTTCTAGAGGGCAGTAAACTAATGGTGCATTAAGCTATATACCCTTCAGGCATTACCGGAAGCGCATCTGCTTCGACCTTTTAGCAAGTGCTTCCATGTTCCTAGGTCATGACCTGCATTTTCCACGCTCTAGTAGCACGCTTAAAATCCCAAAACCCTAGACAAAGCATCAACAATGCCATCAAGGGTCTTCGTGAGTGAATGAACCAGGCACTAGATGAATGAAAAGCCTTCGCCAGTTCACATACGGACGGTTGGCGGCAATTTGTCTGCTTCGTCAGCTGGGTAAAATGGCAAAAAGCTTGGTAATTTCAGCAGTTTTCCGGCAAAAATATTTGCCCGGCACACAACGAAGCTCATAAATCTTCTTATATATATTGGTTATCTTAAAATAAACGTATTATGCATATAAATCAGAGGTGTTATAATAAAAACTGTCTATAGCCGACGCTGGGTTTCTGTCGCACCTTCCTAATGACATAACAGCCGTGGGGGCCATAGAATCTCTAATGGGTCCAATTATACAAGTACCTGAATTATACCTTATATATGCAATCAACCTAGCCAGCCCTTAAGGCCGTTTTACGCGGGGCACGCACTTGCACAATCTGACGTGTGTACGAAGGGGCAGTCGAAATTGCGTCGTGTAAAGCGGTGAATTGCTAGAATGCATGCGAGAATGCGTGGACATGAGATGGCAGAATAGCCCCTGCTCTAATTTGGTTCATGCATTCGCGCTATTTCACGCCATTTTGGATATTAATGCAGTTCTAACCTGCGCAATTCCGTGCCCCGTGTAAAACGGCCTTTACGCATGTCACTTCGTACGAGGCGCTTAAAAGTAAACTCAGAGCCACACAGTCTTTAGCGCCACCTAGCGTGCGACGAAAAAAAAATAATCATATTTTAGCTATTTTATTTACTTTTAGCTATTTTACATACATTTTTGAATTCTTTGTCGTGATTTGCGACTTTAGACGATGTAAATATCACAGCGACTCTGCAGGTATATATAAGAATGTGTACCATACCATATCGCGCAAAACGATAATATAACTGCGCAAATTCAATCCTTATGTTAGCTTGGGTTGTTGTAAAAAATAGTTTTTCATTTCGAATAGACACGAAATGAATACCCTAACAAGAAAATCTGAATCGATACAAAGTTAGCATTTTAAAATTCAAGATGACTCCAATTTAACTAAAAAGATATATCACTGAATAATATTCGAGCCAATACAAAACAGTCGTCCACATGCACTGAGGTAATTGAGGCGTTTTTTATCTAGCAGATAACACTACTAGGTACCTAACCCATGGCTGAAAAACATAACATGTTTTGAGGGAAAAGTTGAATGAAATACATCACAATAATGACTTTCAACTGATTTTGCGTAAACCAATTGAAGAAATAGTTAACTATAAAGGAAATTTACTACGAAAAAGGGCATAAAATTCCTTGGAAGAGAAAACTATATTTCAAAGAGAAATTCTCCTGTATGGCAAATTATATGGAAAAAGATCAGCATCATACTATGTATCAGAACCTTTAATTGCATTCCTAAACACGTTAGAAATCTTAAAGGTGTAGCAGACGTAGAAGAAAGAGGTATATGCATGGTTACTGGGGAAATAAAAAATTTTGTACTAGTTATGATCAATATATTTTATATAAATTCTTCAAAAAGGTGAAATGCCTACATATATTAGCTATGTTTAATGGTAGCTAGTTGTAATAACATATCTTGCTGTAACATTTTAAGTATTTTTGTACATCACTCTGTTATTTGCCGAATTGTATGTATATGTGTGCATCCCTTTGAGAATGGACCGTGTTTGTTAAATATGATAAATGGTCATTATTTAAAAAAAAACAAATCGGGCGGCTTACGCCTGAATCACACGACCATCATTTCCATCCTATCCGAGGGACAGCTCAAGCGATCGCTGCAATGACAACGGAAAAAATAACCGATCATTTTCCGCGATGGCTCGAGGGATGGAAATCACATCCATTTTTCAATCGTTGAAACAACGCTGACCCTGTTCTTTAACCAATCAGAACACACAGTCGCTAACAGCGATTGTGTGTTCTGATTGGTGTGGATGCAACGCTACGCTCGGCTTGTACTCGAATGACAAAAAATGACTGAAAAAGCGATGAAAAAAGGGACGGAGGGAATTACTGAGTGATTAAAAAATGATGGCTCAAGTGATCATTCGTTTGGTCCATAAAAACCTATGCGCAAATGGCCCTATTGTCGACGCACGTCTATAACGTATTTCTAGTACCTACAACTAAAAACCAATCGCTTGAGCTATAAATCCGATGGGACGGAAAAGTTATCGTATGATTCCGGCTTTCCGTTAGTATCATAGCCTTATGCTTGTGATATCAAGGATTCATCAGGTTTTATTCAGAATATCAATATAATAACATGCGAAACGAATATTCATAAGAATACACACCGTTAACCAAATGTTGGATGCTGTAATGCAACGCATACTTGGTCGGCCGCGAATATTCCAACTCCTTCGATACGGCTAAAATCCCCCAACACCAAGCAAAGCAGGAAGCGGGTGTAAGTCGCATCCCTTGTTTGACCAGTTGCGCTATCGCTTCTCGCCCTCACTTCCTCCTCCCACATCCATCGCGGGCAGGAAGCTCGCTGCATCGGGACATTAGGAAGGGCGGCCCCGCTCCGCATATTATTTTTCTCATCTCCTTTTTGAATGGATGAGAAAGTGCAATTCATAAAGGCCGAGACAGACCGAGCGGAGTAGTGTATTTGCCGCTGTGGACGGGGTGTGGGCGAGCGCAAACACGGGCGCACAGTGGTCCCAAATCGAAAAAAGCTGGCCAAAATTAATTACGCCGTTGTTATTATGTATATATTTGACCTAAAGGTCTAATCTTATTGTTTTTGACCCGCTTATTCTGAATTTATAACTATTTTTTATGTATTTGCAATAATTTTATTGCTATTTCACATTTTGTTTAAACAATTAATTTTTTTAACATTGGAATTTGAGATTATACTGGTGATAGTAAATTAAAATTATACATATCATAAAACTGAATTAGTTATTTAAAACACACATAAATGCATATAAAATGACTGCATTGTTTATTTTTGGACAAATTTTGAACAACTTATTTTGAATGAACCAAGAGAACATTTTCTACTTTCTCATTTGTTTGATCGTATTTGATACGAAAAATCAGTTAATATTAATTGGAAATTTATATTATAAGTATATTATTAATATTATTGTACTGCATTAGTTGTTTAAAAATTATAATATCTAATTCTAATTAAGTAGACAATTTTATAGTTCCTTGTAACGTGCCAATGGATTTGGAAGCAATTTTAAACGGGGTTCCGTATTTCACAAGTTTCAACGGAGGCATTATTACAATCATTAAAATGTTATAAACAATATTTCATAACTCCTATAACTCAAGTTAAACGCCAAATTTATTGATACGCTTGCAATAAGCTCTTTACGAAGTGAGGCATCAATTTAACGAGCACATGATTTGGTACGAAAAATTAAATGAGATTTTCCATTAATTTGGGCTTTTTTAATTATCAAAAAAATAAGTTAACATTTCTCCTTATCTTTCTCAGTCATTGTTACGAAAAAAATTTAAATACATTCATGATCACTATCCGACAAATCCTCATCACAGTCGTCATCCACTCAATTCTTCCAGGATTAATAAACTCTTTACCTCGACTGGTAATTGAAGTAATTTCCTTCTTTGAGCCTTAGAAATACTTGATATCATTGCATCTGAAGTTAGGAGTAATCTTTTCAACAGGTCTTCATTCGTTGCTATCCAGGAAACTTTCCTTGCATGGTGCTCCCTGAATCTTCTTATGTCCTTATTCCTCGCCTCCATTGCCTCCTCGGACAAGTGGACAATAGGAAGGGCAGCTTCTTTAGATGTCCGTCGGAGGAGCAAGTACTGATGTTTCGTGAAATTACCAGAAACGATCATGGAAAGGGCTTCTTCGTGGGAGATTTTACTTTGCCTCACATCCTTGGCTCTCCATTTTGATAACACTCGCCGCGCTCTTGAGAGAGTGGTTGTTGTCACCTCATTTATTATTTTCGCCACGAACTCATCACCTTTGCTTCGATAACTCATGGATGCTCTACTGGCGATGTGCTAGCTCTAAGATCCTCCGTTTTCCATCTCTAGGCCCTTTCACTGGACTTCTCAAATTGTTTAAATAAAGGCGGAGGAAATTTCAACTTCTCATTTAGGCAGTCAGCGAACTTTCTTCTAAAAAACCTGTCATTTCTTTTTCTTTCCTTCCACCGGCGAAGATAATTTGAGAGAAAAAACACTTCTCCGCAATTTTTTTAGGATAACTTTTGAATTAACGTCCTCATCTAACTCTATCTTGTTGCTCCAGCAATCCAATAAGTATTGGTTTTTAAACGATACGGACCCTTTTCCACTTTCAAGAAATTTTTCATGCATCTCAAGACGCGTGAAAATTTTCAGACTTATCGAACTAAAACACTATGGGCACTCTTCTTTAACCCCACAAGTCTTCTTTAAAAAGTTCGAGGATACTCGACTTTTTCAAGACTCGATCTTCACGCTTGAGGAAACTAACTTTCACGTCTTTCGTTTGGCAAAATCTGAGTAAAACTGAGTTTTGGCGAGAAAATTTCGGGCAAGCGATGTCTAGAAGTAATTTGGGGGTTCCACAGTGTGAGGTTCGCGATGCTATTATCTATATTTTCTAGTAAATATCACATTTGAAAGGTGAAAAGGCTTACTCCGTTCATCCCCGGTGGCCAAAGTGCAATTCATAACAAGTGTACGGAGAGCGGTGGTGTCGTTTTCCCGATGGGCGCAATCAATAGCCTAGGCCTTTTCGGCTGTCGTTTGCCCTGCATGTGGTTGAGGAGGCCGCTAAGGAGGCGACAGAGGGACAATGTGCCGCGTGAGGGCGAAAACTAACCCGTCTAACGGAAGGAAAGGGTGGAGTAGCATTTGAGGGATTCTTTTTTTTAAATATATAATATATAATATATAATTTATTCCATTTACAATCAAATATTACATTTTAGAACATACTTAAATATTTTGGAATATATAGGTACCCCTTTTAGTAGTTTTGGGGCTACCATCATAAACTTTTTACATAGGTCTGGTGCTAGCACACATGAGAAGTAAAATTTCTTTGTATTCAGTTATTTGTTCTATTGCCGATTGCATTCATTATTACAAAACGTATTTCAAATATTTGGACAAGGATAACTATTTTTCTTATTTTTCTTATATAAACGCATAATTACATACATAGAATATACAATATACCTTTTATTGTAAACTTTTTAACCCACCTTTCTTAGTAGAAACTCTACTTCCTCACACATCATAAGCCATTTTTTAACTGCGGATTTAAATCCCCATCTTTTTTCCGAGTTTGCTACATTACTCGGCAACATGCTAAACAATTTAGGCCCTAAGTAATTGTATGACTGTCGATAAATTTCGGTCGTCGGCCTAGGTATATGGAAGTTTCTCCAAGCTCTAATGTCATAGTTTTGTGGTCGGGCCTTTTCACCACTACGGTTATAGAATATTCTAAGGACTTTATAAATGAATAAATGCCTTAGTGGGAGGACATCTAATTTTTTGAATAGAGGAAATGAGTGGCTTTTCCTATACGATCGTGTTATAACCCTGATAACCCTTTTTTGCGCCACTATCAATGGTTTAATGTTGATAAAATATGCTCCACCCCAGCAGGCTATTCCGTATTGCAATCTTGAATTAACGAGAGCATAATATACCATTTTTAACACTGATTCAGGGCATATGTATCTGAGGAAGTAGAATTTTCTTACAATAGTAATCATTTCTGATTTTAATTTATTTATGTGAGACTTCCATTTACAATTTTGGTCAAAATATATACCTAAATATTTTATGTGACTAACCTGTTCGATCAAAATACATTTATCACAGGAAGTAACATTATCTTTTATACAATTTGCACATTGATAGTATAGTTTACTTTTGTTTGAGGTAGATTTACTCATGCTAAACATAATATATTTCGTTTTTTCACTTAACAACATATAATTAGCCGAAAACCACATATTGAGTGTTAATAGATCACTTTGTATGTGTTCATATAGATCATCAACACTATTAACAGAGTAACTTAGTGCAGTGTCATCTGCGAATGACGTTAATTGACCTTTAAACCTGCCAGCACATAAATTGTTTACATATATTAAAAACAGTATGGGTCCCAACACAGAACCCTGTGGGACACCACAGGTGAGTCGAATCTTTTCACTGTAGCAATTTTTGAGACGCACACATTGATCTCGATCACAAAGATAACTTTGAAACCAATCATATGCGGTTCCACGTATACCCGCTTCCCATAATCGATTCATTAGTATGTTATGATTAATGGAGTCGAAGGCTTTGGTAATGTCTACAAATAAGCCAGCAACTCTACAGTTCTTATTCAGTCCGTCGTTCAGCTCTGAACAGAATTTTAATAATGCATCCTCTGTACTCTTACCACTCATAAATCCAAATTGGTTTTTATTGAAAAAACTATGCTGCTTTAGAAATTTAAGAAGTCTGACTTTAACAACTTTTTCTATTATTTTAGCAAATACAGATAATAGGGATATTGGTCTGTAATTATTTACGTTCATTTTATCACCTTTTTTAAAAATTGGTATCACTATTGCAGTTTTTAATTGTTTAGGAAATATTCCAGTATACATACTTAGATTAGCAATATGGGCAAGGACCTCCGAAATATTTGCATTTACTTCTTTTATAACTTGTGTGGAAATATTATCAACACCTTTAGATTTTTTAGACTTTAATTCCTTAATAATGCTGCTAATTTCTTTCGCATCAGTAGGAACAAAAAACAGTGAGTCAATTGAATTGGAGGTTGGGAATATTTCTTTGTATTTATTCGTATTACTTTCAAAATAATTGTTCTGGGTCAATTCTTGAATTACTTTACCATAATGTGAACTAAATTCGTTTACAATGTCCTGGCACTTAGTGACAACGATACCATTACTAGTTCTAATTTTTACACAATTCTCATTTCCTTGCTTTCCTCCCGTGAGTGAATCTAAAATGCGCCATTGAGCAGCGGTATTATTGACATTACTATCAAATAGGTCCCTGTAATACTTTTCTTTGCGCTTTTTAATATCATATTCTAATCTTTGCGTGTACGATACGTAGTACCTATTTAGCTTTTCATTTTCAGGGTGTTTCCTCATTTTTTTATACAGAAAATTTCGCCTAGAAATTCTCCCGCACAAAGCGTAAGTCATCCATGGCCTCTTCATTCCTCCCGATCTGTTACTGTCTGACACGTATTCAGCTTTTTCAATGCAGCATTTCAATTTATTTATAAATATTTCATAGGCTTCATTGACATTTTGTTGTGAATAAACATCATTCCAGTCACATCTTAGCAAACTATTATTTAGATGGTTAAAGTTTATCCGGCAATGGCTTCGATAAACTCGTTCGTATATATTAATGGGTACATTAATATTTAAAGAACATGATACAGCATGATGGTCTGTTTAACCCCAATCGTCCGCTCTTCCCTCATACTTATAGTTATCTCTACTTCTGCAAAAAATGTGATCTATACATGTACTACCCGTTTTGCTGATTCTAGTTGGTACTCGAATAAGCTGGTCCAGTCCATGACTAGCCATAAGGGTTTGATATTCAAAGGAAATATCGTTGGGTTGTAATATACATAAATTAATATCACCAATTACAATTAAATTCCTCTCACTAGAGATGGTTAATACATTCTCCAATTCACTCAAAAAATGTTCAACAGGATTAAAATTAAGTCTATATACACCAATAATGCTTATCCAAGAAGAATCATTTATCCCTACTGATATTTTAACCATATCAGCAGTTTTTAATTCACCCAGATCAATAGAAGAACACTCATAAGTATCTGCTACATATGCAATAACTCCTCCAGCCCTATAGTTATTGTTACACACATCAAAACTCCGATAGCCAGTTATTTGATACATAGATACTTCAGTGTCATTGACCCAAATTTCTGTCAAAACAATTACAGCGGGTTTTATATCGAGATTAATTAGTTGAAATACAAATTTATCAAAATTAGCTGGGAATGATCATTTGACTTGATAACAATTAGAGATCCACCAACATAAACATTCCCAGGTTTCCCTTCTCAATGACCACCTCAACCTTTCAAAATCGCCCTTGCTTGCCATTAAGTTCCAATAGTGTGTTTCCCAGAAGTGTTAAAATCCCTTCTCCCCCCCTCCTGTCGCCCACTCGACGTGAAAGAGATCCCACAAGAACCATACGGTGAACCCTAACCGCCGACCCCCCGCCCCCCACCTACACGCCCTCAGAAGAACGCACCCCCGAAGACCCTTCTAACACAGAAGACGTCTTTCCCCCCCTTCCACACCATTCACGGAAGGCGCTCGGAAACACCCGAAGACAAGAAGACCGCCACGTGTTTTAAAATGCATTCATTTATTTCTATGTTCAAGTTTGTCAACCCCGAAAAAACCCTTCAATTCCCAACCTTTTTACCTCCTCCGGTTTTTTTTTTTTTTCCTTTCCACCCTCCCCTCCCCCCCCTCCCCCCCCTCCCCTCCCCCCCCTCCCCTCCACGCCTTGCACCCCTATCCATTCCAACCAGCTCCTTGAGGACCTTCCACCCCATTTCTCCTCTCTCAGTTGTTACTTGAAAATGATGAGGTATCATCGAAACTTAAGTCGTAGTAAAAATTTTATTTTTGTGGAAAATTGCAAGTAAGTGTTTCATTACATCACTAAGGCACCTGCCTGTCTCGAGCGAAGCACCAGCCCACGTCTGTCTCGCGTGGAAGCTCAACCATGACTGATGCATTTTTGTTTTGAATGCATTCATGTTTTTGAGGATTACTATAAGCACAGCTGCGAACTTTCGTTCCATAAATATATCCTTCCGCTCGAGTCCTTAAGCAATTTTTATGAGAGCATGGGCACGCGTGAATAAAAGGTAAGGTCAAATGGAAACTATTAATGATAAAACGTTCTACGTATGACAAGAGATGTTTATTCATAGGGTAAATATTTTTTGTAGAAATAAAATATCCAACAATGTTGAATAACACCCATAAATACTGGATTTCCTCGAGCCCTACCACGCGCCAGCCAGGCCGCCGCCCGCGTCAGCGCATTGCATCATTATAGTTAAATCAATGCTGAGGTCGGAGTAGCAACTAGTAGCAAAAATTTTCTTCACTACTGCGTTGCATATACTTTTCCCTTTGTATTGGTGCAAAAGACACCGTGCATTCACGTGCCTTTCTAAACGATATTGTACATTTTATTTGAAAATTTGGGTAAAAAACACTAAAAGTTACAAAATATATATAAAATAGTAAACATAGTAACATCCGAATAAAATTTATATCCCACTATGTAATAATGTTTATATTTGTAGTTAAAAATGTTTTTGGCCAAATATATCGCGTAAAGGTTGTCCTGCATGACGCTGAACTTCCTCAAAATCGACCGATTTCACGCAACTGTGATTTTTACGGTGAATGCTCCATGTTTGACGGATCACTGCAGCCGCTCTGATGAACAAAAATACTAACTTAGTAGTGTATTTTGTAGACCATATCCTGTAGAATCCGAAAATAAGGTTCAAAAATTCCTTGAAAATTTTCGAAAAAACGACTTTTGGCCAGCTTTTTTCGATTTGGGACCACTGTGGGGCGTTTCGAATTCCCACCACCCACGCCTCCCCTCCGCGGCCGAACGTTAATAAAGAGCCATCGATTGACCAAACGGTAGGTAACGACGGAGAACGAGGAGGACTGACAACTGTGCAACCGGGTGCAGAACAAGTGCGCACAAATACACCTACATGTAATGCTTCCTCACTTTTTGTACTTGCTTTCGAGGCGATTTATTGAAATTAGTCCGGCCTCGGTGGCGGCAGCGTAAAATCCTAGCTTGCCAAACCCGAAAGTCGCGGGTTCGAGTCCCGCCTGGGTTCCAGGACCATCCAGGACATGTTTGTTTGTGATAGTACATATTTATTTGTAGTAGCCCTGTCATGTTAAAGCCTGATAGTGCTGTTTTCGGGGCAATTAATATAAATAAATAAATAGACCGACAGACAGTGGAGGCCGAAACCTTTGAGGGTAGAGGACACGAAATGCTGCCGTTCACTCCGATTCGAAATCGCAATTCAATATAGAAAAATTCGGCAGATGGAAAACATTCTTCCGCTTTCAGCCGCTCCCTTGCAATGTTATAACAAAAAATGCGTGAAAGAAAGCTGCCCCTCTTTCAAGAGTGGGTGACGTCATTAGACTTTTGGTTCATTAATTCGTTCAAGGTGAACCTATCATTGAGGAAATGAATTTCTCGCGAGAGTGTAGACAGCTACGAACCGAGCGAAACCCAAGCTCAAGGCTGATGGGTAGCTACGAAGGGGTGACTTACTCGACACGAGCTTGTGACGTCTTCAACTTATCTTAGCCAGGGTCAAGTCCGATGATTTTTTTTTTCGTCGCGAATAGCTCGAGAAGGTGGCAACGGATCACAAAACGGTAAAGATACAAGTTTTTCACGAGACGACAGGCGTTAGAATTTTCAAACATTCAGGGCAATTCCATTTTCAGAGCCACCTCGCAGATGAGGATTTAACAATTTTAATTATTATTAGTATGCGCCAAATTACAAAAAAAATCACATGTTATGAAATGAGCCCGCAAATATTTTAGTCACCCGCCGCTGCAGACTCACTCTGTAATTTAACCCGGAGGTTGTTTTGGGATAGGTGAGGGTTGAGGTCACTATATACTTCTGTAAGCCTTAGCTTTTAAATTTTCACGAATCCATGGTATTTTTTCCCAGAACAACCTCGCATTTCGAGGATTATTACTTGGGGCCTAATCCAGGATTTGGACAGATCCATTGGGTCAGTAGATGTTCCTACCATGCCACCACTCTCCCCGGGCACGCTACTGCCTATCAACATTGAAATTTGGGTCCCTCCGCAGTTTTCTGCGGGACGGTGTAGATGAAGATGTGGATGATGTAGAAGTGGCGTTACTTTCTTACCAGTAACTTTTAAGGACATTTTAATCAGACGTTTATGTAACGCTAACACGACAGACTGATAAGATCATCGGTAGCAATGACACAGACATAGGACTACCAGACACAATACTAGAACCAAAAATTGCTATTTTTAAATAATTCAGTAGATGGAAGAGAATGATAAGTTAATGCAAAAAAAATCTTCCCCATCCAGCCATAATCTCGTAAATTTAAAATAGGGAAACGCGAAAGTGATACTCGTCTTTCGTGAGTGTCATAATTGTAGTTGTAATTCATAAACACATTAAGTTAGAACCTTTCATTGAGCAAAGCAATCGCTAACAAAATTGTAAGCAATAACGAATCACATATCAATTCTGTTAAATCAGTAAGGAGGTTGCCTGGTGGGGGGAGGGTTACCACCCCCGGCAATCCCATCCTCTTCCCCCCAAAGCATATTCCTAGTTACACTATTGCTTCATTGAGTAAATCAATCACTCACAAGATTGCAAGCAACAACGATTCACATATCGATTCAGTGAATGGAAGGGAAAGATAAGGATTCAAAGCCCTCAATTTCTCGGCTGTCAAGATTTCAAAATTTAACTCACAACCCTGACTGACGGACTCGACAATCTTGGGTAGATGGCGGGCCGGATGAGAAGAAAAGAGTTTCAAACGTCACAGACGACTGATTTCCGCCTGGCTAAGAAACCTCCGTAGCGAACGGGAGGTGTCGTCGAGCGACAAGGAGGCACAAAGGCGCGGGGGTGTGAGACGAGGTTTGTCGCGCGGCCAGTTCTAGCGGCACTAAAAATAGACCTGCCTGGGGTGGAACTGTCATTCTTAATGCTAGAATAAGCTCGCCTTCTCAAGCAAGGTTCCATGGTGTAATGGTTAGCACTCTGGACTCTGAATCCAGCGATCCGAGTTCAAATCTCGGTGGGACCTACATCTTTTTCTTCCTTCGTCGTCTTTTCTCGAGCGAGGTTTCATTCTAATGCGAATCTCCGTCAATAAAATCACCGAATAGAATTAAAATACGACTTTTTACTCCCAATTTCAATGACGCAGAAAATTTCTAATACTTACTTGGTTTATGGCGATTATCCCGACATAACTTGATATATAGTATATAACTACCTATGGTAATATTTTTCATTAAAATTTATTCGTAGAACTGAAAAGGAATTGACTCAGAACTGGACTACAAGGATTAAAAATGAATTTCCTACATTTTCACCCTTTGTATGGGAAAGATAGTTTGTGGCACGGCATAAGGCAGAGTATCATTTGGTTCACACACGCAGGAAAGATATTTCAAAATGAACAAGTATTAATGTCGAAAATTCTATGTTGACTAGACGAGCTTTCTTTTAATCGCTAGCAATAATAAATATATATTTATAGCCAATATTTGAAAATATGTGTATAAATTAAAATACTTTTCACCTTACAGACTAATTTAGTAGACTCGAATGAAATATGTCATCGTTCTTAAAATAAGAAGTAAACCCGAAGTTTCACTAATTCGCATTTATCGAGTCAGGATAGGTAAGCATCATGAACCATTTAATAATAAATACCTTTCCGTAGCGTAGAAATGGGAGTAAAAGATCGCAATCCTATATTTGTTGCGTTTGAAACTCTTTTCTCCTCATCCAGATTGCTGAGTCCGTTAGTCAGGGTTGCGAGTTAAATTTTAAAACCTTAAAAGCTGAGAAATTTAGGGCTTTATATCCCTATTTTTCCCTTCCATTTATTGAATTTATATGTGATTCGTTGTAGCTTGCAATCTTGTGAGTGATTTCTTTACTCAATGAAAGGTTGGTTCTAACTTAACGTGTTTATGAACTATAACTACAATTACATCACTCACGAAAAATGGCATCACTCTCGCGTTTCACTATGTTAAACTGACGAGAGTATGGCTGGATGTGGAAGATTTTTTGTATTAACTTACCATTCCCTCCATCCACTGAATTATTTTTTAAATCGCAATTTTGGGTTCGAGCATTGTGTCTGGTAGTCCTACGTATGAGTCGTTGTTACCGATGATCTAATCAGCAGTGCAGACTATCGTTTTAACGTTAACTATATATCGCTCGAGAAAATAACACGAAGGAGAAAAGATGAAATTCCTACCAAGATTTAAACTTGGATCAAACGATACAAAGCCCAGCTAAAGAGAGCTAACCAATAGCCATAACACCACGGAAACTTGGCTGGGAAAGCGAGTTTATTATACTCTAGGCACAGACATATTTTAATCAAGGCGGAAGCTTGGCGATTGTACTCGTAGCAGGAACTGTATTTCGGGGGGGCTCATTTTGAGGGACTACTCCCAGGACTACATCACTCTAACACTTCGCAAAAATTTGATGCCATTGACCTCCCGCTCGCTACTTTCAAGCTTTTAAGTGACATGCAACAAGTATTCTCAACAAATTTTACTAAACCGCATCGACGCAAACACATTAATGCGGATATTCAACGTTATTTACTTAATTAATTAATTTCTTTTTCCAAGAATTTTCTACCAAAAGTTATTTTATTCTAATAGACAATAATATAATCAAACAAGTTAACAAAAATCAATACTATGAATGCAAATATGGTCACCAGCCTAAACTTTTTGCTTTTTCAGGATATCGTATGTTGTTCTGAGGCATTCTCGGGCAATTCATTACGCGTATGTCAACATGATAACCATAATTTTGCTGTAGGTTTTCAATAAAAGAGATTGAAGTAAAGACAGAACTTAAAACAGGAGTAGGAAATGTGCAAATGATGAAAAACTACTTTATACATAATAAAATAGGAAATTTTGCCTCGATAATTTAAGATTATAGAAACTAATTCTAATATTACTAATTCTAATTATAATGCACATCATCTGAGAAATACTTATTAAAATCTTGATAAATATTTAACAGCTATTACCCCATTCTGCATATAGAGAAGAAAACCAATATTAACCATACCAAACCCTTTCGGATACTCATCAAATTTAGGACAAGGAACCAACATAATCCTGTTCGTGTCAAGCACTAGTGTAGTATGTTTAGCGCGCCTAGAATCTTCTAAGGGGAAAGAAATGAGCCTTTAATTCATTTCAAAATATGTTTTCCTTTTGGTGTCAATTGGGAATTAGCACACTTACAACCTATCTGTAAAGAAGCACGGATGAACCAGGAGCGATTTTTTTCCTCGTGGAAGCCATTAATTTTCTTTTATTGGTCACGAATCCTTCTAATTGATTGGATAAATGGTTCCCCGTGCTTATAGCAGAAACTTTTCCAAGAAATACTCCTCGCACCTGTTAGCAAAAGCGATGCGGCAAAATGAATCTAATTCCTTCTCCCAAATTGAATTTATACGAATTAGGCCCTAAAAATGAAACGTGGTAGACTTTTTCGCAAAAGGTTGATTAAATTTTCCCTAAAGACGAAGAAAGTGTACTGCGCAGCGGTTAATTTAACTAAAATATTAATCAGACATTAGATACACTAACGACACAGTCGTTTACACAACTAAGAAGATCATGGGTGGCAATTACACGGACGCAGGAGTACCAGACGAAGTGCTCCGACCCAAATTTTCGATTATTTAAAACAAAATCAGTAGATGGATGGAAAGGTAAGTTAGTACAAAAACAACTACCCCATTCCACCATTTAACAAAAGGAAATACGAAAGTAACTTCCAATATTCCGGAGTGACGTCATTAAAGTTCTTTTTTCGTTAACATTCTTCATCAAGAGTTCATTAACAGTTCATTTCGGATTTCATCAAATTTAGGACAAGGCGTCAGCTTAATCCTGTTCGTGCCCAAGTAATATTTCTGTTCATTTATTGCGCCCAGAATCTTCTAAGGGGAAGAAATAGACACAAATGACGGAAGTAAAAGTTACTGATAACCGGCTTGCTGCAAACAAATGGCTCTTGAGTCATTTGAGTCTTTAGGTAATTCCATCAAAATTGAACGAATCAACGGATCAGTTCCATCGATGAACGATAGAGATATCAAGAGATAATAATACCTCCCAATAACGTGCGCCTCAAAGAATTTGAGCGAATTTCAAGGAAGATGAAAAGGCGAGGTAGACTAAAGCATTCCATTTTTTGACTCTATTCCGACGAACTAAAGTCACTATTGCCAGGCTGACTCATAGCGATCAACTACTCACATAATAGGGTAGTTTCCTTCATCAAAGAAAACGAAAGGCATTGATTGCGATTCTTTACCCACCATTAGTGTATTCATAATATACAAATTATTTGGTTTCATAAATACCGGTTTAGACGAATGGCAAGGGTCAATTTTATCCTCATTTGAAAAAGGCCAGATTGACGCCCATGCGATGCCACTCCACGTGACGTCAAAGGGACCTAGATGCTATACGAGTAGATCGGAGTTTTACATCGTCTGAGATTACGAATGCATGCATGAGGCACAGAGCTCAGGGAAACATCTCTTAATAATCACATATTAAAACTTTCTAAGGTCGGAAAGTTTTCTTCGTTTGATGGTTAGGTTAGGGTGGGTAGGAAGGTATTAATAATCCTTTTTTAAGCCAAGCGCTACCAGCTAGCAGGGTACTCTGCTACCTGCTAGCATCCTGCGTCGTATCAGCGCTCAAAATCTCGCCCCAAGGTCACCTCACTTGCGGCAGCGGGAACCAGAACGGCGTCACACGGAGTTTTCCCAGCATTCATAATTAGCCGTCGCGTTTTCGCGCGCTTGAAAATTTCCACTTTTCATTTAATCGCGAAAAATAGGTATCGTCATTTAAAAATCTAAAAGCGTGAAATACGTACTCCAGGAGTTATAATCTTTTGATTTAGGCAATAAAAAAATAATAGGAAACCACCCTATTCTACTTTCCTCGCATTCATCAATACTAAACCAAAGTAAATATTTACTTCTCCCTGTAAAAAGGATTTTAACTCTCACCATGCGGCATACGCCATGGAAAATTAATACAATTCCACGTTTACGATCATGCAAGGCACAAAAGGTTAGCTGAGGAACTTGTAGCTCTAAGGTCCTCAGTTTAGGTTAAGTTATTTTGGATGAGTAACACTGAAAAATAGACTTAGCAAAAAATTCTAATGAAAATATACTAAACTTATCAATTTAATAATATTTATTAAATGAATACATTAAAGTTGTTATAAATGAGCTTACCTTGAAGCGCAGTGACCATCATAAAAAACTAGTTCATTATGCCTCTACACAGCCTTTTCCAGCAACGGTACTGATTTTTCAGTAGATGTATCTTCTGATGTACGAGTATCGTCGGCTGAGAGTAAGTTGACGACAGCGAAGATAGTTCGCGAAGCCGCTTAAATAAGTGCGACGACGTTGTGAGGCCAGAGTGAAATAAAATCATGAACTCCCGCTAACAAGGCAGCTAGAGTCAACACATTAAAGGGTAAACAAAATTTTTTTCATCGAGTGTTGTCATCCGCGTCGGGTAATTTTCTGGCCTATAGTTTTTCGCTTAGAACGCTGCTCGTTTCCAAGACATTCGCTGACGGTGTCCCGCTGCTATCTTCAGCTATGATAATTAACAGAATGATTGAAAGTAACGTGCAAGGATACGATATAAAGGAAGCTCCATTCCACCCCATAGAAGGCTTTTCTGTCACCACTTGACGATTTTCAAAAATGTCCGCAGATGAATGCAGAGCGATTCACTATTTTCCAATATTTTTAGAGTATTTTCAACTGCGAGGATTAGAGTTGAAAAGTTGTGCACTTCATTGATCACGTAACCATAAATGAAAATATTGGCTGAACCCTAATTATAGCTTATTCCTCAGTGAAATCAGATCTTTCTGCCCGTCAGCGACACGAGTGGCGACTTTTGTAAACCAAATCAAGTTCACGGTGAAAGACAACACATCCAGAGGCAATCTTGAGGCCCCTCTTCTATAATATTCGTGGTGAGGTCGGTGGAGTATTTTCACTGTCCAGTCGAGTTAAGATTTCAGGAGCTGACGCATCTATGGTTAATATTTGGAATTGATATCATAATGTTGCATCGGATCCTAAGATATGGCCTATCCATTATCCACAGAGAACTTCGTCGCAATCAATTTATAAATGAGTATCAATAAGCCATTGGGGGCACCGGAAAGATGTTTCCAAACGATTACAATTCGTACTTTGAGGACGAATAAACTGTTACAGGCAGATATAAACAGCATTATAAGTGACGCTTGCAGGCATGTTCTCTTCAACTCCCATCCAGGCCGAGGCCGTTAAAATTTTGTAAGGTGTCATTTGGAGAAAGAGTACGTTTTAGGGGGAGAGTTCCTCGAAGTAACTTATTTTCTGTAGTGTTATTTTATTGCAATAAACTCCTAGAGCGCCAGAAAAAAATATTCTGAAAAAATGCGAACCGTATGCCAGCTCTTAAAAACTCTCAACTGTCATAAGTGAAAACTCCAGGGGGACAGGCGGATCCTATCTTAAAATTACTTACAGAAAATTAAAAATAATCCTGAGTAAACTTTGAGATTTGTTCAAAATCACTATTTATATAATAATTACTAGTCCTAAATCAAACCCATATGAAGCATAATTTAATCAGAAAACGGTTTATATATGAAATATGTTAAGAGCACGTAAATTTCCAGGGGGAGTAATAAATTTCAAAGCGTACAAAATAATTCTCTTGTTATCTACGATAGGTTTTTCCCACAATATTTCCACAATGGTTTCACGGCGAGATAAAGGCCTGCGTCTTAATAATACATAAATAGCCACTTAAATGTAAAGCGACAGAACAAAACTGCCACACAATCTAACCATCACTTCAAATCTCAAGTAAATGTACAAATTCGAAGGGGTGGGAAAAGTTTTGTTTCATACTCTACCTGCCTAGGTTCAAATACTGATAAAATGCTTTGGAATATAAATTTCCGGACGATTTTTCCATAGGATGGATCCCGAAAGCACCAAGACCCTTTTCTTATCGACGGAATGCAATACATTCTTTAAGATTCCTGGGGGGTTGAGACACCCGCCTTTTATGTAATATCCTCATGCATTAACTACTATAAAGACAAATAAAGACGCACTGCTTATATTTTCATTGATATATTCAGTTATTATATCTTACGAACATTCTATAGCAGGGGTTCCCAAACTGGGGGGCGCGCCCCCCTGGGGGGGGGGGGCGTGGAGAAAGTCCAGGGGGGGCCTGACACCCAAATGAAATAAATAAATAAATTACAAAAATATTTTCCTCAGATCTTTGAAATAAATTCTTTCTAAGTTTTCATAATTTTAATCTTTCCATTCTGCGTTACCGCATTCAACAGTGAACAAAAAAATCTACCTACTCACCGTATCAAGTAGGCACATACTTGTACGAGTACAAGTACTTGTGCAAGTCGGAGTTGGTATGTACGGCACCGTGGAAATAGGGTATTGCAAAATGGAAAGCTGATATGTGTAGCGGGGGGGGGGGGGGGGCGTGGTACAAAAAAGTTTGGGAACCCCTGTTCTAAAGGATGACATTTTCCAAAGACCATTGGCCAAATATCTCAAACAAAGAAATAATTAAATTTCATTTATTGGAGATACTTCCTAGTGAACAGTCAATCAAAACAAACATAACGCTGTATAGACTCACGAAGCCCCAACATTCTAAAGAACGACGTTTTAGAAAAGTAAAAATTTTAGAGAACAGCCACATTGGAAAAATTGAAGATTCCTTCTCAGTGCTTTCAATTGCAATAACGTACTACGTAAATGGGATAAAATGAAGTCTATTAGCTCATTATGTCATAAGATTTATCTTGATTCGCATGAAATGCCTTCATAATATAACATTCCCGCGGTAATTACAGGTTGATTTCATCATTAGGTAAGGTAAATATTTCGTCAATTACACTTCTACTGCCAATTATTAATTGTCGAATGACTAAAAACCAATTAAGTAGCTCGAAATGATGAATATGTACATACTAATCACGCCAAAGTACAAAATCAAACTTCCAAATCACCCCTGAGTTTTCATCATTACAAAGCTGATTACCCCCCTAAAAATGTAATTCTTAAATGTAAATTACTTAAAAAAACGAACAGCACGCTAAAAGTTAACTTCAATAGGGTAGTTTCCTCCATCAAATAAAATGAAAGGCATTGACTGCGATTCGTTACCCACCATTAGTGTATTCATAATATACAAATTATTTGGTTTTAGAAATACCGGTTTAGACGAATGGCAAGGGTCAATTTTATTCTCATTTGAAAAAGGCCAGATTGGCGCCCATGCGATGCCACTCCACATGACGTCACAGGGACCTAGTTTCTATACGAGTAGATAGGAGTTTTACATCGCCTGAGGTTACCAATGCATGCATGAGGCACAGAGCTCAGGGAAACATGTCTTAATAATCACCCATTAAAACTGCCTAAGGTCGGAAAGTTTTCTTCGTTTGGTAAGGTATTAATAATCCTTATTTAAGCCAAGCGCTACCAGCTAGCAGGGTACTCGGCTACCTGCTAGCATCCTGCGTCGTATCAGCGCTCAAAGCCTCGCCCCAAGTTCACCTCACTTGCGGCAGTGGGAACCAGAACGACGTCACACGGAGATTTCCCGGCATTCATACTTAACCGTCGCGTTTTCACGCGCTTGAAAATTTTCACTCTTCATTTAATCGCGAGAAATAGATATCGTCATTTAAAAATCTAAAAGCGTGAAATACGTACTCCAGGAGTTATAATCTTTCGATTTAGGCAATTAAAAAATAATTGGAAACCACCCTATTACTGGGAGAGAGTCAAATGCATAACGCCGAGGATAAGTTCTTCAAATTTCAAAAGTATAATATGAAATCCGTGAGAGTAATACCTCACGGTGGTGAATTATTTGCTAATAATTATTGGATTTCCATCAGTACTTGCAAAGGGGAGAACAGCCCAAGCATTGTGTGTGTTACACTGTAAAGCATGCATCACCGCAATACAATCTGAGAAGAGGGCTGCATCTCCGTAGGATACTCCCTGTGATCATTCACACCACTAAACAAGTAACAAAGGAAGTCCTCCATTCTGTAATCATTCCGAATCTACATACGAAAAACATTTTTTTCTGTTTTGGAAGTGTGTAATTACACAGGGATATAGTCTATATTATAATGTAAGGGATAACAAATTACCGATTCAATAAAAGTGATGCAGAAAAATGTTCAAAAAAAGAGAAAGCTCCAGAATACCCCGAATTTTAGGAGTACTAGAATAAAAATTTCGGGAAAAAGTGATATGGGGTTACATAGCACTTATATATTCATTCCTATTATAACACAGGCTACGGTACGTTTCTGCGTAGCAATAGTATAAGCTATCGTCAAATCGAATGGAAGAACAATAATTTCGTCATCACGAAATTCTACGCTAAAAACAGGATCTCGAGACCGTTTCATATATACTCCTTTATAGGAGAAGGATGAGAATTGACAAGTCTCACACCCTTCCTTTGATCGATTCTAGCATTCCGAGGAAGGCTCAAATTGACTTTTTACGAGGGTGGCTTGAATTTTCACACATTATTATTGGAGGCAAAATAGGATTATGATTGCCAGAGAAAAACACATCAGAAAAAGTCCACCGAATAAGCCGATTGGCTATGTTATAGCTGTAATGAATCCATACAAGAATACCGGCGAAAAAGTAGATACTACAGTAACTTCAACCAAAAGTAGTCAATTTTTCTAATAACATTTTTCTCATCATCGATAATTTCCAAATTTACTCATACCGGATTTACGACAGATGACAGAGGGTATGATATGCGCTCCCGCCCTAACGCATCCCAGCTGATTGCCGGAAAGATTTCCCGCTTCTCGCCCAGACCTCTCGAAAAAATCATTTTAAGAGGTCTTGCATTCATAGAATCCTCATTCAAATTGACAACTGTTTTCAGATGAAACATGCCATCGCTAATTCAAAATCACACGTATTTTATTTCTCAATAATTGAAAGCATAATTAGAGGCACCTAATTTAATGGTAGAGCATTCTCATTGGATAAAATCGCCATTTGTCCTTTACAATAAGAAGACATCATGAGCCGACTTGAAGGAGACAAATAACACTAATCCCTCACAGCACGTCTCACTCCGAGATTCGTGTGGTGAAACTCTATCAGTCGAGAGAAAAGGTTCAATCATTGGTGAAAGAGAATGAGATCATAAATTATTATGCTATTAGAATTTATTCTTCGGTCGCATTTCGTATTAGCTGTTGAGAATACTTTCATACCTTGCTTTGAATGAAAAAATCCTGTCTTATAATCTCCATCGCGATTAACCGACGCAAAGTATGCAGTAGTACTTGAACGAATAATTAACAAAAATAATTGAAAGACGTGTTAATGAATTCATAACATTAATGCAATGGCTAGACAACTTATCATAATGGGATAAAACTATGAAAGCCAATACAACATCGATCATATAGCTACGCTCACAGACATCAGAATCAAATGTATTAGAGCATGCTAATGATAAACCTAACATGAGAATCATACATGATATTGCAAACGCACGACGACTATGTTGACATGCTTGACAGGTAATGATTTCTCAGGGGATGGTCGTTTTATATCGACAATATTTAAATCGCCGGAGAACATTCCTGCAATAAGACTTAGGAAGAATATTAAATTCACTTACTTAATTTAAGAATTCATCTCCCCAGAGAGATTAACAGTACTCCTCGACAGAGTCAGACAAGGACTTGTACTACAATCCTCTTCTTTGAATTTTCCTCATCATGCATAATCCGCTTCTCTGGTCTTCAAGCAGCACTTCTCGGAGCACAAAAGTGAAAAAGATCACCGTCTCTTCTTAAGATTTGAAGTCCGCCCTCGAGAATGTACACTACAGGGTCACACAACGAAATTACATTTTAAAATCCTATCGAAAATACAGCTACTGGCAAGAGTCGCAACCACTGACGTCACAAAATAGACCAATATCAAATGCAGTTACTTTTCCGCTGCACTTCTAGAAACTAGGCAATGATGATAGAGTGCAGCACTATGCAAGACATTTTCACATTTTCCATAGAGTTTACATTACTGTGTAGAGTATTTATGACATTTTCTTCCAATTTGGTTTTCTATTGTTCAACCGCCAATTACTTCCATGAAATTTCTCTGCAAATTACCATCTTGCTGACTGCGTCTACGTTCTACTCTCACTTTACTAGTTTCTCCGGACGTTTAGCCATCCGTGTAAATGGGCAGATGTATTTCTTAGTCTCGTTTTTCCCTCGATTGATTAGTTCTGAATGTTTAACCAATTAGCCTGGTGGATTTAACCTGTATTTAAATATCAAATTTTATCAACCGCTGTACCTAAGGATATATCCTCACTTACCTACATGAAAACTATCAATTTAACGCAACTCATAAAACAAGGTGCGAAAGTAGATTCGTATATGATCAGTAGCTTTTGAATGATAAATGAAAGTGAGAATAGCCGGTAGGCAATGGAATTGCTGAAGAGGGCGAAAAGTAGGTAGTTTTTAAAATATTAATCGAAATAAAAGCAGCGACCAAGCATTAACATCATTGCCAGTAAAACTCTTGACTACTACAGCGGAAAATCTTCTCAACGATACCAATGTACACTGACATTAGCTGACAACATTCGCAATTTAGACTGAATGAACTGACACATCAAAAACAGCAACCGTTCCTCGGCAAAGCGTGTATGTAAAGCTATCAACGGGCTTTTATATAAAATCAAAATATACGTACTTCGCAATTTCTTCAGAACAAAACATATGAATTGCGAAATTTCTGGTCGCTCTTCCGAACAAGTGACATACGAAAACTGCTCGCTATGTCCACGTGCGCAAGATGAAGTTGCTTTGGTAACGTTTGGGAGCACGTGGTGTGAAAATGACTTTATACGTGTAGTACTCAAATTTGTGTCGTTTCTCTATTTAAACAATGGGGAAGTTTCGTCCCAGAGTTAAGAGTAAGGGAAAAAGGTGGGCGAAAGGTCAGAGTTCCAGTTCTAACCCAGAGATTAGGAAATTCAGGGATTCAGCGAAGTCCAGGTTTTTTCATGAAAATTTAGGTAAGTTCCCCTCTCTTTTATCTGAGGTAATTTTCCAATACCGTAATATTTATTTCAAAACTATTTATATGCTTAATCTTGTAGGGCAAACTGGTTTAACGACTGAAGCTTTACAGAAGCATGACGCTTTTGCGGGTGTTACTAGCCAAGAAGAGGCGCAAGACGACTCCCTAACAGTTAGTGACTCTACCTTTAAAACCTTTGGTACATTCGCTAGTGACTGGAGTTCGTGTTCCAATCAGTCTTTCAGCAGGTATGAAGTGATTGGTGTGAACGGGAGATGAATGCCAAGTTGTTTCTTGACTGTGTAGTAATTTGAAATGTTAATTGATGCTCTCTTCTAATTGTGCTTCTTTCATGAAAAAAATTTCGTTGAACAGCCTCGACGTAACCGTTATTATGTTTTATTTTAGGTTACTGAATGGGTTTCGACCTGACTCTGCCGTTCACAAGGAGATGCTGGCTGTTCTTGCGGCAATCACTGAAGTATTGAAAATGAAAGGTGGTAAAGAAGACGAATCTGAATATTTTATGGCCCTTGTAAGTCCTCGTATATATTCGGGTATTTGTGTCGGGCTATATCTACTTGAATTATTTTACTAATTCTTAATTAGCTTAATGTTAGATACACGAATTAAAAATTTTCATTCTGGCCTAAGCTCTCAGTATGGCTGTGTTAGATTTTGCAATCAGGTTAATCTATTGTCCATTCTTGTTCTGGTGTAGTACAGTAACTTTGATTTCTTCCCAGTTCGTGCCCCTGGTTGCATGTAGTTGTCCTTCTGTTAAGCCACCCCAAATTTCTCATTTCATTTAAAGAACTGTTTGTTGAAAATTGGAATAATTATATTGTCGAATGTGTTCCAGGTGTCATTTATTTTACTGGGAACTTCTTTTAATTGCGAAGGTGACATTTATGTTCTGTAATTAGATTGTTCTTGTCGTAATATTGTGTAATTCATGCGTTTGCTTTAACATTTCTTTATTAACGTGTAGGTATTCTATTTTTCAGATGACTGCTTTGGAAGCCACGGATTCGGTGGATGCCATCACGGCTATTTTATCTCTGCTGTCCATGAGCATTAAGAAAGTGCCCGACACAATTCTGCGAGTAAAATTTTCTGAGGCCACAAAAATTTTGGTCAATATCTTGGGAGCCTATGCTGAATCGGACAACAATGTTATATTGAGATCTGTAAGTTTTGCTAGTAAATAATGTCTTGCGATCATACCGAGGGAAGAAGGCTGCCATATATCACATTCTGGTAGTCTTTTTCATTCCTAATTTTTTATATTACTTCTAGTTGTCTTTTTACTTCAGATTATTGATGATTCCACTGATTGTCTGCCTGAAAAAATGTTCATAACTGTTTCCTGTATCAAATGTTTGTACTTAGTCTTCTGAACATTTTATCTTATCTATTTGAAAGATTTTCTTTAATGTTGTTCAAATGATGTGTGAGACTTCATTTAATATTAAATGTGTTAAGTTGTATGTGATTTTATTGTAGAACTATAACTAATATACACTTATTTCATGAATTGATAGGTGATTGGTTGTTTGTCGGTGTTGTTGCGTGCTCAGGAAGCTTCATCATGGGTCAACTCGTCTACTCTTCAAGTTTATGATTACATTTTGACTTTCACTATTCATGTTAAGCCAAAGGTAAGCTATCATTCCATTTTAATTTTTGTGTGTTTTGCACCATTTATGTTGATTCTAAGTGTGCAGTAGTTACTCATTCTTGATATTTGAAATAATTCAGTCTATCTTTGTTGATCTTTGTGAATTATACGAGGTTGATTCAAAATAAGAAGGTTAAAATAGCAATAATTTTTTATTGGTACAATGAGGAGCAATTTATGTGTACAATGTTCACATATACCACCTGGGAAGTAATATTTTGTTCATGCCTCTAGCTAGCATGCTACATCTATTTATCTCCTCAGAAATGTTTATGTCCCATTGTTTCTTTGAGTGCACCAATACATGAATTTTACTAGGAGTGAGGTCTAGTGAATAGTTTGATGAATGAGACATTAAAATTTGATATCCTGGATTATCATAATTGTCAACCAGGACAGTATGCAGTCAGGCATTGCCATGCAGTATCAATATTCTGGAAGTCCTCGACATTAGCTTCTAATTTCAGGATGAAAATTATTGTTCAGCATTATCCATATAATCATTTGCTACAGTTGCTTCCTTGCCCTTGTCACACCCTAAAATTTCCTCTTATTTATCCCAAGAAAGCGACGAAACTGTAGACTGTTGAGTTTGCCATCTCTTTAGTCTTTTTTTTTAACTGACATTTTGGTCTTCCTTGGTGTTCAATGGTGGAAAATTATGCTTCTAAAACTTTCAATCATTCATTATGACTGTTAACATGATAATTTTTCTCTTATTGAAGCTAGAAGAAGGGAATGTATATACATTTCCTTAAGGTTGGTTTAACAAAATTGTTTTATTATAAGGCATCTAAGCTCAGTTGTTTAAAAAAATTCTGTTATGTTACGATTGGATGGAGATCCTTGTGGGTACCACATTGGGCACTATTGAGGCTGGGCTCCTAATTCCAAAAATTGCATACATGCCCCTCGAGAGGGGATGGAAGATTTTTCCTATATTGACGCTCTTTATTAAAGTCCTTTTGTTCACCTCTCCTAAGCAATTATTGGGTCTATTGGTGGAGACTGATTGAGTAATTGGTGTGCAAAATAAGAATTCCTACTTCTGGCTATGACTCATGCTATCTTTACTTCACTTCCCCCATTGCCTTCCACTATTCTCTTCCTCTCAAATTTGACCTTGACTAGTCACGGCATAAACATGCCAGAGTGCAACAAAATCTCCAGTTCCCTTAGGCCGTAGTCAACTACATGCGAGTTCACTGCAATAATTGGGCGTTTGCAACATGATATATACATTTAATGATCATAGATAACATTTTTCTTAATTTATGATGGGTTAACCATTGAAGAATCTTCTAAAATAACGCAAGTTTTTTCCCACCACTGATCATCCTCTGCCGCAATAGATCAAACGTCCAAGTGAACTTAGTACAGCAAGCAAATAAAATAATTCCATTTTACAAAAGAAATTCTAATAGAATAAATAGGCCCTGTGTAGACATGCATTAAAATGCAAATATCCTGCTGCATCTGATTTTTTTGTGAAGATCAAGAAAACATGGAAGGAGTGCGAACTCGGGCATGGATTAACAGCATCTGGATAAGCTGTAGAATGCTTAAGTTGTGCAGTCCAAGTTGTTGGAACATTTAATGTCTATTATCCAATTGAACAATAAAACGAAAAGTTATTGTGGACCAAAAACAATTGTGAAAATTTCCAAAATGGCCAACACAATTGACTTATGGAATGGCTTTTGATTTCTGAAGTAATCTGATGACAAGTTATCTTTTAATTTCATTTTGCTATTTGCTGAAACTATAGTATTTATTGTTGAAATGTATCTCCTATACTGTGGTACTCAGTAGCACACTCCTTAGATCCACCTCCCTGAGTCATTTTGGCTCTATCGATGGGAAGTGCTTGAGTCATTAGTGTGCAAGAGAAGAATACCTCCTTGGTCAGCTAATGCTCCTATTTGAATCATATTTAGGAGTCAATCTGGCCAAGTGGACACAATTTATCTGATTGTTTACCTAAGAATTTTTTCTTTAATTGATAAAAATGAATCCCAGAAGAAGGATATGTGTAGCCATTTCCTCATGTTTGGTGAAAAGAAAATTATTACAATTTTGGGATATGTATGCTAAGTGATTACAGATAGATGCTAGTAAAATTCCTTTGTGTTAAGATTGCATTGAAATCCTTGTGGATACCACAGGGATACACTCTTGAGGCTAGGCTTGTAATTTCGAAACTTATTATCCCCTCAAGGAGGAGGAAAGGAAGCAGATTTGTCCTAGATTGATATATTTGCACAGTCCTTGGATCCATCTCTCCTTTTCTTTTTTGGGTCCATTGGAGGGAAGTACTGAGTTGATGGTGTGCAAGATAAGAATTGCTACTGTTTTACCCTCAACTTGGGAGATGTATATGGGAAGGAAAGAGACAAGACATTTTAAGAGCCAGGTGACACCTGAGTTGGTATAGGAAAGGAAAGAAATTGTGATGAACCTCATGCTATTGTTAGGGCATTTCAAGATATCTCTAGTAAAACCAGATTTTTTGGTTCCTGGGGAAATGGAATATAATTCTATCGAGAATGATCCAGAGCTTTTTCTCTTGAGCATTCATCTAAGGGTATGATGCTGTGCACCCTCTTAGGATGGATTGTTTCGATGGCTATAATTTATTGAGATGGATCTGTTAACAAAGTTATACCTACCACCATTACGTCTTCTAGCTTTGTTGGTCTGTGCTTTAAGTTCATGAATTTTTATCAAAGAAACTTGGCAGTTGGGAATTGAAATTTATACAAATTGACCATAGCCCTAAGTACTTTTCACTTTGATTTCCTTGAATAACATTTTAATCTTACAAGGAGACATCGCCAAAGTGATGTTCAGGATCTGCATGCGGATATTATTAACTGAAACTATATAGGTAAGGTAGAAAAAGCGTCACTGCTTTCTTCCACATAGGCTCGGGTTGAGATATTCGCTGCTAAAGATTTTGCGCAGCATGACATCCCTTGAGTAATCGCTACCACTTAACTATGGCCGTGTTTTTCTCTCTTCTAATTTTTGAAATCACTGTTGCATTTTTATCCCCAATCGTTTTATTTAGTTACTTTGTGATTTTTTTTATTTAATATCAATTTATGGATTTTCAACGAAACTCCGAATTGTGCCTTACCACTGCGATTACTCAAGCGATGTCATGTTGCGCGAAGTCTTTACAAGCGAATGTTTATCGAACCCGGGCCTATGTGGAAGAAAGCCGTGACACTTTTTCTACTTTACCTATATAGTTTCAGAAAATAACATCTGTATCCAGATCCTGAACATCACTTTGGCAACGTCTCCTTGTTAGTGTGGCGTAAAACAACTTTCAGCTCACAGGCCAAGAGCACGTCTTCGTGACAGGGTCATTAATTCTTGTTTTAATTTTGGTATAAATCAAGGGATATTTAGTCACAGTATACATACATTTCGTCCTGTGATCCCTTTAGAGATGCAAAGTTATCACCAGGCACCTTTTCTATTTTCACAGGTTAGAAAAGCTGCCAAACATGCTGTATGTGCTATATTAAAAGGAAGTTGCTTCATGTTACCTGGCATCCCAAAGGTTGAAGAGGGTGAGGCTAAGCAAAAGAAGTTACATCCTGCAGGTGGCCACACAGCAAAGTTCTGCATTCATGAAATGGAACGTGTTAGCTCTTTGGGTAGTGGTTCCACATCTACGCTGCATATGCTGGGCCTGCTCAAGGAAATTCTTCCTTGTTTCCCAAAATCTCAGCTCAAGGTAAGGTTTTTTATCTGACGTGCTGCTTTTTTCATTAAAAGGTTATGGCTTTTATTATTTGGCCTTATATGTGTCAAGATATTTCTCTTTTAGGCTGCCTGTGAATGCATTCTGAAGGTGATGACTCTGGGAAATGTATTGGTCACTTCATGTGGCATGCAGGCTCTTCATGGACTTTTTGTCTCTCGACCTCCAGCATCCATTTTCCCACCAGATCTGAATGCACGACTGATAGCGGCATTGTTCCAGTACCAGCCACCATTAAATGATGCTCAGCCTCTTTTGGCTTGGCTTGTTGTGATGCAGGAGGCATACTGCAACCTAGCGAAGTAAGAATAATTTTTAATCAAGTCTTTGCAGTATTTCTTTTGTAATTGGCCTTGGTAACTAATTCTGATTATTTTTTGGAAGGTAGTTGTATGCAATTGGACTAATTACAGCTCTGTTAAAGTTCCTGGCACCTAAATGTACTATCATTTGCAAAAGTCTTGCAACAAATCGAGCGGCGCCACTTTCGCTCCATTGTCGATTTCTGGCCACCATTAAGTTTGAATGATCACTATCTAGGTATGAATCTTCATGGTAGCTCTGGAACGACTCACGAACGGGTCATCGTGACACAGGATTGAGACGTAGGAAATCATTACGATGTTCAGTTGAGTAAACGAGCGTAGATGTTGTTAAGTCGTCGCGGCGTTTGAGATTATTTTTGTACCCGTAGTTGACTGGAGTAGATAATTGAAAATATTTACCCGTTAAAAGAGTGGGTACCTATGACGCCTGGCTTCCAATGGTAAACCCCATAAGGCCGGCTGGGGGCACGATTTCGCCATTAGGAACACGGAAATCAACTCGCTCGTAACCCTTTCTTTAGGGATTCAACGTCGTTCAGGAGACATTATATTAAGTTGTTGAAATATTTGTTCGATATAGAAAAATTAATAGATGAAAAAAAATTAACTGGCAATTTTCCGGAAAAAAACACGACTCTGTCGTCTCCACCATATTTAATTGATTGGCATTAAATAGTTCTTTACGTAGGTTGAAGCTGATAAAGATAGCTCCATAGGCTTTCTTCTTCATTAATTATCAATTTATTAATTGGATAAATATATTTACACCGATGGAAATGTTTCTTCGGAAAAAAAATGGAATTTTGATTGCCAAAAAAAATCGCTAGGCCTCATCGTTGCTAGCAGAATGTGTCTCTATTTTTACTGTTTACATATCTAGGAGAGGCTTCAATTTTTACGATAGCACTAACATATTTAGTGATCATGTCGCATTAATCTTCTTTTTGTTATAATAAATTAGTTATTGTTTCGATTTTAATATTTCGGCCATTATTATATTATTAAGGACAACCAACTTAAAGAGTGACTTAATAGTACGACTTTTCCCTATCCATGAATGCCTCCATTGGTAAAGTTTCCAATAACAACAACGGACAGAGATTAAATTGAAAGTCAATTTAAACCAATAATCGCCCTTTTTAGGGAGGGAAATACTTTGCGCATCTATTAGGGAGGTAAAATACTTTGCGCATAATTTAGCCGCTCCCTCAGCTCTTAACGCTGAATCGGGTGCTCCCGGGCCGTAGTTTTGGTCAGCTAATAGGTCCTGCACCTCGTCTTGCCCTACATCTTTATTGCAACTTTACCAGCCAGGGACGAGAAGTAGGTTACCTGGAGTAAAACTTGCAGGCCGTAAGTGATTCTCACGTACTTCCAAAATAGTGTAAATAAGGCCAATTTGTAGCACTATCATATACATGTTGATGCCACAATTTGCTTGAAGAAAGTACGCACTAGAAAAATAGTTGATAAATACCTCAAGATAAGCCTTTCCTATATTTAAAAATAAGCGCCGTGGTGCGTGCGTGATTAAGGATTACCATTACATCGGTTATTCCTAGGATTGTACTTAGTAGATCAGCTAGTCTCACATTCTGTCCCTTTCCAACAAAATTACTGTATTAAAAAACACTGATTGTAGAATACTGAAGCCTAAAGTTTAAAAGTAAAATTCTTCACTTAATTTATATCTTTTTCTATCTCTAAGAAAAGTTTCCGTCACTGCTCATTTACGAAACGAAAAAGGGTAAAATTGTTCTGAAAAACTTTACTGGAGAAATTAACTTGGTAGGAAATGGCGACAAGTTGATGACAAATAGGCAGCATACTACATAGACGGACAGCATAATCACTGCAAAATATCATTCATAATTTTACTTTTAATCAGACAAAATTGATCTTTTTAAGAAATTACGTATATGGAACCTTAGATTATTACGATAGTTCTCATTCCAAAGGTTAATAATGTTGAGCAGTTACGGACCTGTAAAGGAAACCATATAGCACTAGGAATTACATTCACCAGTGATTCTGATTGGAGTTCCTTCAAGAAAACGCAATTGATTCGTCCTACCGCGCTAACTACGCATAATTCCCGTCGCACGGTCATTTAAATTATAAATTGTTGCAAAAAATGCTCAAATTCAACAGCTGGTACCCTCTTAACATAACTTTCAAAAATAAAAAAACTTATATAAAAATAAAATACGGCTGTGCGGAGGATAAAAAAGTTTTGGCTACGGGAAGGTCTCGAACGCGGGCCCCACCTATCACCATCCCGAAAGTTTATCCACTAAGCTATTTCTAGTTCAAGGTCACTAAGAGGTAATTTTGATTATTTGATGTTGTTGTAACACTGAGCTCCTTCGTGTGCTTCTCCTACGACTTCTCTCTTGAACGAATTTGATCAAAATAATCACTTTCTCGGTATATTAGTCTTTTATTCGTTTATATGATTATAACTTGAGCACGGAGGCTTTCGCATATTCTATGTTTCGGCTGGTTAGTATATACAATAGGAATATAATGATGTTGTCGCCTGCGACTTCGGTATGGTATCGTCTTTTTAAGTTATTATTATTTGTTATTATGTTTCAAACTCGGTATTTGTATTTCTAATGAAGCAAGCGTATACATTCATTACTAACAGAAATTCTGTTAGGATGTGCTTACGTCCTTCTTACTCGACTTGAAAGGTTTTATGAAATGAGCTGCAGTTCCACTGATGCCTTAAACATAAAACGTATTGCCAACAAACACATTTCCTAATACAATGTAACCTACTTAATGCAAGTAGATAATTCAATTAATAATGCTAAGTAAGTATCCTACATTATCCCGAATTCATCAGTGTATATGTAAATGATTGCATCTAAATAAGATAACTTAATCATCAACAACATACCAGCTTAGAGTTATTATTCGCATTCACACTAATTCAGCAGTAGAACATATTATCAAACAATACCTGTTGAAATCCGACAATCATTAAAAATGGGACTTTTAGCTGGAATTAAGTTTTCCTCGTCATACTTTGAATAAGTGGAAAGGAATACACCTTTACCGATTGACGGACGTCGGAGAACTCTGTTATTACTTACGCAACGATTAATGCCGATCAGCTTAACCAATTCATATTTTACGTGTTTGCTCAGATATTTATATGATGAAACACTGGGAATTTCAAAGCTGCCTCGTATCATATGTCGTAGATATTGTATTAAAACATCAACCCGAGTCGATAGATGTAAACAAAAGTCTGCCATGTTCACAGTGAACGACTCGTGATTTCCAGCTCTCCGAAAAGAGCTGAGATCACTCAAAAAGAGCCAAGCTACCAACTTTTTAAAATCTCTCCGAGGAATTACCTTCGATCTTTCCTACTGCATTAAATGCTACAATGTGTTTGGAGGAATATCATGAACATTAATTCCACTTAAATGGAAGTGGTCAAATCCCGGGACTGAAAAGGATGACTAAATACCTCACCCACCCAATGACCCGTTCTCCATGCATTGAACCATGAAGACTAGTATTGGATTGTTGCATACACCCGAAAACCATACAATTTCCTGGCACAATCTTTGTGGAGCGAAAGTGGCGCCGCTCGATTTGTTGCAAGACTTTTGCAAATGATAGGACAGGACAGCAGGGAGAAGGGGAGATTGATAGGGATGGCAATAGTTTCCATCCCATCCAGACCTCATTGGGAAGACAGGGCTATTTGGGTGGCCAATTGCAAGCCAAAAAATGTTAATGTGTTAATCATCTGAAATCAATTTTGGAGTGTTAGGCAAGGAGTGGATTTCTCAATGAATTCCTGGATGGGAATTGTCAAAATTAACTTGCGTGGGCCTGAATCTGGTTTTTGTGATGGTGCTACAAATATTTTTCAAAGCCCCACTCTTTTTATGCAAGTCTTTTAATATGGGGTATAATGTGATTACATTCCAATTTAGGTGATAATGCTTTCATTGTGTTTTTTCCCAAAGCAGATTCTGGAAAAATATTTCTTCGATGTTATAAAGAGGTTGTGATCTCTGAGAATGCATGTGTTTTGATACCATTTGTTTACGTCATGTTTGTGTTTAAGATTTTATCCAGGTTTTTATGCAAGGGGAGCTTCAGGTGCCTTTCTGGTGAATTAGCACAGCTATGAAGTGTATAGAGGTTCAAGAATCTTTATTAGATTCTCATCACTCAAGTTTTTGTGGTTTTGTAATAATTTTTCCTTTGTTGAACCTTGATATTTTCTGGAGAATCAACTTAGTTGAAAGAAAAGTTTAAGCATAAATCGATATCTCCACTGCACAAACGCTCAACAATCGTCCACTGATTCAAATCGGCTCATCTAGTACTACAAGGCTACTTTATGAGCCGATTTGATTCGGTGGGCAATTATAGCATTTGTGCAGTGAAGGTATCGAAATGTCATATTCACTGATGACGTCTACTCTTCATAATGAATTTCAACTTATCTAACTAGAGGTTGCTTATGAGTCTTATCATAAGTTTTGCATTTAGCATTTTCCTTTGGTCTCGTTTATTCTCATTATCAGAACTCTTAACTCCAGGGAACACTTCACTGGCTGCAATGAACATAACACAGTAAGCTATTAATTTGGCTGGAGTCATTGTCTTACACAATGTGGAGGGTATTTGTGTCTGCCCACAGTTGAACTTAACAATATCATGTTATGCAGGAAGGGGTAACCTTTTTAGCACTGCCAGCAACATTTTGATGCTGTTGTATTTTCATTCCATAATACTTTGCATATGGAAATCCATATTAATTTGCATTTAGTGATCTCAGTTGTACAAAACTTAAGTGAAATATTTTATCAATATTAACCTATGCACGTATAGGTGAACTCTTGGTGATAAATTGCTAAATCCTGCCCAACTTCTTAGTTAGCCCAAAGTATATTAGAATTGGGTGTATTCGTTGCCCCTGTCAGTCATGTTGGCTTTAGTTAGCTAACCGTGTAGTTATACAGTACAAGCTGATGTTTTGAAAAATTTAATTTCTATTATCTAATAGGGTTATTAATCTAAAAGTTTCCTGGACCAAAAAGCTGTAAACTATTTCAAATTAACTGACACTCTTGACCTGCTGAATGGCTCTTGCTTTGTGAGGTTTGTGATGATAAGTTATATCTTAACGTCATCTTGCTATTTGCTGAAGCAATAGTATTTCTTGTTGGATTGTATGTCCTCTAGTGTAGTATTCTGTAGCACACTCCTTAGATCCACCTCCCTGAGTCATTTTTGACTCTCTTGATGGGAAGTGCTTGAGTCATTGGTGTGCAAGAGAAGAATACCTCCTTGGTCAGCTCATGCTCCTATTTGAATCATATTTAGGAGTCAATCTGGCCAAGTGGACAATTTATATAATGGAGTACTTGCAAGGTTTTGTTACAGCCATTTCAACCCATGCATCTGATAGTTAACCAACAATGTTCCATAATTATACTTATCTTATATCTGAACGACCCTTATTTATTGATTGCAGTGAAACAAAGATAGGCCATATGCTTTCTGCATGCCATTGCGTGACGTCATATATGCTGTTTGTTGGTTTCCAATTTCACTATGCTTGCTATGCGTGCTGAGTGAGAGTAACCGGAGTTCTTTGAGCCGTCCTCAGTTCTTCCTGTGGTTCTGCTTTGTGGTTTGTCTCATTTTCATTTGATAAAGTTTTCAAGAGGATTTTAAAGTGGGAAATTAATATTAGTTACTATTATTATCAGCCTATTTATCCATACATATGAGGGATATGTTCATGCTGAGTCAGATTATTTGTTGCCATAAATCATTGCGTCATGGCATCATTTTATGATGCATTTGAGCTACAGAAGTGTGCAGTTATAATTGATAACTTTCTGATATTTATCAGGGGTTAACATTATCCCATTTGTTTTATTTCTAAGTGACATTGTGTACTCAACGCGTGACATGTATTCATCTTCCTAGTCTGTTTAGTTCTGGTGGTTTTGGCAATAACTAGTCTAGTATTCAGTCCTTCAAATTAATGAGAATAAACTGTAAATGGTAAACTCTCACAAAATTTTATTTAAATACCGACCCGGTTTTGACATGTAGTGTCATTATCAAGGTCCTTCCAATCCTTGATAATGACACTATGTGTCGAAACCGGGTTGGTATTTAACTAAAATTGTGTAGACGTTTACCATTCATAGTTTATTCTCATGTAGATCAAACATTTCCACAAGGTATTGCTGGACACTGTTAATTATGTTTGTTAATTATCTTCAAATTAAGTTTAAAAATAAAATGATTTGATTGCTGTGGTTTATTTATGTATATTGGTCATGCGCTAAATTATTGGCTGTAGTTATTGAATGCTAAAGACAAGTATAATCTTTTCAGGCAGGACTTGAACCTTTGCATGGGAAACATACCTCGTTTCTTTTCTGCCTGTACTCAACTATGGCTGTCTGACCGTCAAGAAATATTGTCTGGAGCCACCAGTGCAATGCATACAGTAACCAAGGATTGTATCTCTCTTGCAAATGCTGCAATTGTGGAAGATCCAGAAAAGCATTCCTCATATATCCAGAACATTCAAAAGGCATTTGGATTTGTAGGATCTGGATTGAAGTATCAGTACCATAGTGCTTGGAAGCACGTATTCCTTCTATTGTCCACTATGTTTGAAGTAGGCATATTTGTTACTTTCATTTCTTTTACTTGTATGAAACAAACATTTATATTTTATTTGTGTTGTCTATACTTATTGGTAATTTTTCCCAGTGATTGTCGTTAACATGTCTTGATGCTGAGTGACAATTATGTCATCAGAAACATTTTTGCTATCATATTTTGTTTGAGTCTCATTATTTGAGCTGTTTTATATGTTGTGCACACTCCTTAGATCCACCTCCTTGAGTCTTTTTGGCTCTATTGATGGGAAGTGCTTGAGTCATTGGTGTGCGAGAGAAGAATACCTCCTAGGTCAGCTCATGCTTTCATTTTTCTCATCAGTGAGAGTTAACCTGGCCAGGGGACACTTGTGTTGTATCTACCAATTTTTAGTAATCAATTTTTTGATAATTTTCTAAGGTGGGCTTTATTATTGAGTGTTAAGTGGCTAATGAAAATTAAATTACTACCTCTAGGAGTATCATTGAAGGTAACTTTTCCGGTTATCTTAGCCTCAACAGCCATTGCCTACAATCTAATTTTAATACTTATGCCGGATACAACCAAAGGGGTATTTTTCTGATTTAACAGAGAAGAGATATTTTTCAGTGGTTTTGTTATTATTTTGGGCTATATTTTAGTGAACAAGCTTTTTGTATAACTTAGCTGACATAAATGTAATGTGAGAAGTATTGCAGCACATCTTCATTTTTCTTAACTTTAATGTGGCAAAATCTCATTATTCTACCTCTTAGTCATTAGTGTTATCTAATTGTACTTCAATGCCCTGGCTATTAACTTATGTGAAATAAATTTCAATTTTTTTGGTTTGTTTGTGTTGGTAAATTTGTCTGCAGAATGTTCTATGAATGCTGGAGCATAGCTAAAGACAGCAGTTGTTATGCTCGGATATATATTTTGTATTTCTGAGCATAACATAGTCCTTTCATCATGCCCAAGACCTGACTTCCTTTTTTTATTAGGTAATTTAAGTACAAGGTAATTTTGGAGTGTGTTTTTATGACTTCTTAGTTGTTTTTTAAAATTATGTTTGCCTAAAAGTCATTAGCATGTATCAATTTTTCTCATTAGAGGAAGAGGTAAATATAACTGTTAAAGGTATTATGTTTATTTTACAGTTTACAGTGAGTCCTCGTTTAACGTCACCTACCGTTCCTGAAAAATGTGACGATAAACGAAATGACGTTAATCGAAGCATAATATCCCATAAAAACAATGTAAAAATTGAATATCGGTTCCTAGACCTCACAATTCCAATGCGAAAAAATTTTACCGTATCATATCTGGGGCATTTTTTACGATGGGAATGCCAAACTATGGCATAAATATGAGTTCCTGTCTTCATCGATGACAATAGCAGCAGTGACGTAAATCCTTCTCCATTTTTGTATCTTCCCGCATTTGCTTTTCGGCTTCGCGGTCCAATGAATGCTACCAGACGCTACAGACCGGGGATCCGGTGCTCCGGTCCATAGGCCTTACCCTCGCTACGAGAATTTCTTTTCGGACCAGTCAGGAGCGAAATCAAAATGGCGCAAATGAGCGAGTGCGGGCAAACTGGGATTATGAAATCGAAGAGATGGTTTGAGGCGGGCGGGCGTTGCCTGGGCGTCATCATCGCTGAAACATCGTCGCAGTAACAGGAACCAAAATTATTGCGAACATTGTTTTCTTGGACATTGTTGTGGAAATGTCTCTGATGCTAAAATTTGCCAAAACCGTAATCGCAATTAACAATACACACCGTTTTAAACTTTGAATAGACTGACCGTATTACCGCCCACGAAACAAACAACCTGTAACGCCTGCCTGTTCGCCTTTTTTCTCGCGCGAAATTTAAAATTCGTGACGTTATCGCGAAGCGAAGGGGCGATAAACGAATCATGGTCGTAAAATTTTCGTGACGTTATCGCGAAATGTCGTTAAACGGGGTGACGTAGAACGAGGACTCACTGTATTTATAATTTTATGCTAATGTGAAGTCTCACTGCTGTTTTAATGTGTGAAATTTATCTTTTGCTTATCTGCCAGGTTTGCAGTGGTGGGCCTTGCCAAAAATTCCTAGTTCCCTTGCTGACTCCTCTTGCTGACCTACGGGACTCAGATAAGTTCACTTACACCAGGGAGGTTGATAGTGCCATAGGGAAAGCTGTGACATCCTTTGGTCCTAAAGTTGTTCTTACAGCAATTCCATTCACAGTAAGTTTTGATGCATAATTTGTTTCAATAGATGATTGGTCATTTGATATGAGAGTGTCCTGCATTTCTTATGTTGTTAAAAAAAATTCCTACGGATTGAGACTTATCAGTTTATGGTTGAAATTCATCAAGTCCTTCAAATTGCTTGTACAAATACAAGTGGGTTAGTGGTGTAATGTCAGCTCTTTGTGAATTTTTCAATGGCAATGGATATGTGTTACACCCCCACTCGAGTGATAATGTGAAGTTTTGGGTAGAGAAACTGCCAATCCCTGCTTCAGCTTACTTTCTGGAGGGTATTTTAAGCGCTGCAATTTGGCCATCGAATAGAATGGTTAAGCCTTGATGCTGTTAAGAGCAAGCTAATTCTGATGCTGCATTTCTCTCCATCCTTCCTTCCCTGCCTACCCCTCATGGTGCAAATGACCTCTGCTATCGGTCAACTTCTCCAAATACTATACCAAAAACAAGTTAATAGTGTAATCATATTTAACTGCGCTGCTGTCTAGCATTTGTACTTGTGAATGAAAAACTTTTCATATCGGTCACCACATAGCACACTCCTTAGATCCACCTCCTTGAGTCTTCTTTGGCTCTATCAATGGGAAGTGCCTGAGTCATTGGTGTGCAAGAGAAGAATACCTACTTGGCCAGCTCATGCTTTCATTTAGCTCATAAGTGAGAGTGAATCTGGCCAGGTGGACATAAAAATGTTACACAGTACACAATTTGGCTGGAGAATTTTGCAGAAATGGCTAAAAAATTCATCAACCAATGAATCCTAACCATACATCTGCAATTGTAATCTTAGTGAAATAGTGGTTCATCTTAAAAGATGTATATATCAATATGCATCCACCTCTTAGGTTTTATCCTTTGTGGCCATAATATCTCAAATATTAATACAGTGGAATCATGGTTTTACAAGAACTCATAATTCGTTCTCTATATCAGGCGTTTGTTATATCTGAAGGTGATGGCCTTCAATTCCCTTCACCCTGACTTGTGGCTTTTATTTTATATTGGTGCTATTTCAGCAAGGAATTAGATCAGCGATTAAGTTAATTTGTGTACTTGTATATATTTTTGCTAATTAAACATTTTAAAACAATTATTAGCTCTTATTTCCAAAAAACACATCTGTGGCTGCATGGTGCAGGATTTTTAGTGACGTGATCACTGATCTGGGGTTGCCAGTTATTGGTAAGATGTGTCAAATTGCTATGTGGCAGCAGATGCCTTATTCCAGACAATGATGGAAATAGTCAAATTGCATGAAAGGGAGTCGTAGTGGGACGTGGTTTCATGCACACACAGAGCAATCACACGCACAATCTGCTACTCTTGGAAACAATAAGCAAGAGGTCTTATTAAAACATGTAATGTGCAAGTGTGCCGTCAACCTTTATAGAGCCGCAGATACACAATTCTTGGATACAAGTGCATGAAGTCCTAGATATTTCTATAGTCTAAGTTGCCCTTGTACGTAGTCTTTGTCTTCAGTTAGTGTGCCTCAACTATTCTTTTTGCTCTTCAAGATTGAGAATGACCTAGCCAATCAAGCATTTTTTATTGTAACTTTGGTTTACTGGTCCAAAGACATAGTTTCCCATTTCGAATGCTACTGCAGTTTCATTGAGTTTCAATAATGACATAAGTTATATTTGCATCAGAGCAGAGCGCATAGAAGACTTGAACAAAATTGTGGCAGAGATTGGTGTTGGTGTGTAGGAAAGGTGGAGGCTGACTTCAACTAGATCTTCTGATTGTACTTGTGATAAACCCTATCCAAACCCTGTGATATACCCCATCCAAAACTCTTTTGTTAACTCTGCCCACACTGTCGCTCTCTGTTGTCCTTCTTATTGGATAGATGGCTCTCAGCCTTCCATCCGTACATTCACATTTAAAAAAAGGAACTGCAAAATTTTAATCTCATGATAAATATGCCAGGGAAGGGTGTAAATGTCTGGTGCTTGCATCACCTATGCATCTTGACGTATTTTTCGTGACTTTCCTATCATCATCAATTAGTCATAATTTTCATGTCTTTCATCTCCATCTCGTTTTATGTTTCATAGACTGATCAGAGGTAAATTGCGTGGTTGTATGTGTTGATTGCTCTCATATTTTCAGAATGTAGATTGAAGGGCAACTTTCAGCTGTGCAAAATATGTATTCTTTGTTAGCTGTGCCATAGAGTAACTGCATTATTACCTACAATGTATTAAAGGTTTAGAAAACAGGGAAAAGGACAGTGATGAAATATATGTATAGTGAAAGTTAATAATGGTGTATCCCTTTGGAGGATCGGTGTGAAAATATGTATTGAAGGTAATGAGCATTACTAAATTTAAGTGAAATCTCATTCTTGCTTAGGAATTCAGTTAATCGAAATTAAATAATCAGCTCATTGCATTGTTGCTATTTTTAGCCGACAAGTAATACAGAATTACTGGCATTTGCTTATCAGTGCGGTAGTCAGCAGTTCAATTTTTTTCCCTAATTTAAAAAAAAATGATTTGAGAAAGCATTACCATTCCTGTGGATTTGTCATTTTTTAGATGAAATCATGAATTTTTAACTTGTTAATAGGTCTTGTCTCTTCATATGATGTCAATATATTTGAGTTGTTTCTTATTTATATGCTTCTATTTATGATTGTAGATAACTGGACAAGAGAAATCATATGACTTTCCTCGTAGCTGGATTTTGCCTGTCTTGAAAGAAAGTGTCAAGAATTCTCAAATAAAAATTTTTGTGGAAATTTTCCTTCCTCTTGCAGCTCTTTGTCGGTAAGTTTCCTATAGTATAAATCCACCTTTGTTCATTCCTTAAGTTTGTCTTGTTTGTGATATTCTCATACCTCAACTTTTTCCCCATCAGTTAAAACTAGTTGTGTGATTTTATTGGGTACTTCTGGAATTAAATCTGTAATTTTCATTATAATATTATGTTGAAATTTTTCTTTATTTATGTTTCATCCAATTTTATGGACTGTTTCATTTTAATTAGAACTTTTAATATCAAGAATGCACTTGAATTTTTATCTGATTCTCTAATTCTATATTTTTGCTTCATTTGCTTTTTTATTTTTTTGTCTCAGAGTTATCCTGCAATGATTCCACGTGTTTTTTTACAGGAATAAATCTCTTGAATTAGCTGGAAATAATGAGAAAGTGGGATCCCATACTTATGATTTACTTCAGGCTCAGATTTGGGGTTTACTTCCAAGTTTTTGCAATGGAGCGACGGATGTAAAAGATAATTTTAAGGTGAGTCTTGTTATCTCATTGTGGGAGTAATATTTTTTCTGATGATATGGTGTTACTGATAATCTGTAGTATGAGGTGTTACTGAGGGTTGAAAATTTTTATCTTTGAAGAACCTCCACTCTGTTTTCCTAATAATGTCATAAAATCGTGTTGAAAGTATCCATGAAATATGATTCATGCACTGAAGTAAAGTTTGTCTCAGCAGTTCTCTGTATAAAGTTATGAGTCACTCTGCATAATTATTTGAATAAAATACTTTTAATCTTTTTTTAGTTATATAAATAAATTTAATCTTTTGATAGTTATATTATTTGGAATGGAGTCAGGTTTTCTCAAGGATATTCTGAAATGGTCTTGCAAAAGTCTTTTTTCAAAATTGCCTCCCAGTGACATTTTCTGGTGTGGGATGTTTTTTAAGGAAGCACTTATGTTAGTTCTGTTGTGAGTCTTCAAGTAATGGAGGAGGAGAACCAAACTCTCTTCCTACCAAGGAAAAGGGTAAATGGTTTGAACCTATCCATTTCCCTTAAATAAGAGAGGCTTTGTTTCAAGCTGAAACTGAAGTGATCATATGAATGCCTACCACATCTGGAGAGGTAACATTGTCGGTACAGATTACCTCCTTCACATCAGACCCTACTTCAAGAGGGACATCATGCTTCTCAGTGTGTTCTCTCATCAATTACCTTCAGAAGCCCATGGATAAGAAATCAAACTATATTGTATGCAACTGGATCGCTCCTTCAGTGATTTTCCGGATGGATCTAGGTGGACTCAAATACTGTAGGGTAAAAGAAGTGGGAAATGCAAATGTATCATTGTATTTTGGCTTTGCAATACCATGTTAGAGAGCCACCTCATTGGGAGAGATTGCTGGCATATGCTGTTTTGAAAAATGAAAGATGAAACTCATTGGTGCCCTAAGTTGGTCTAAGTTAGCACTATTTTAAGTAGTAACAAGATTTATTGTAATTTTGTGGTGCTGTTAACTTGATATCCCTCTTATATTTATGGCATTCACATTTTATTTCCTGGTGTTACTACGTATATGATATTGGCACTGTGGTAAATGTGTCAACTGCTGTTTCTTCATTTCCTAATTTTGATTGTTCCTTCTTTCGTTTTCAGAGTTTAGCCAAAATTCTGGGAATGGCAATAAGTGATAGGAAAGACCTTCGCCTTGATGTGATGTTGGCAATCAGGAGGTTAATATCTAAGAGCTTAGAGTCAGGAGCTGAAGAAGATCGCAAGGAATTAAGTCGATTTTCCAAGAACTACCTTCCAATCCTCTTTAATTTATACACTACTCAACCTCATGGTTCAGAAGAAGCTGGGCATAGGTTAGCTGCATATGAAACCATCAAGGTGTGTATTTTTGAACCTGTGTTCACATTTTTTCTTCTTATGTTTTGATAACTGCAAATTATATTCCGAGCAATAATCAGCATCAAAATTCATTCATTCGATGACAGCTGAAACTGATGCTCATATTTATTTACTTAAAGAAAGATCAATTCCATTTATCAATTTTGGTATAAAAGCTTGGCCATCTTTTGCTATAATGGCATCTTTATTTTGGGCATAAGCCATTGTTTTATTGCTGATGTTTGAGTATTTGTTAACAGTTCTATTTTGCTTTTGTTATCTATCTTTGCTGAATGTTGGATGAATGGTCAGTTATTAATATAAATTGAAGTAAAAGATAATATAACAATTTGTTGTTATTATGTGCCATTTTCTGATTTACAGCTTTACTTGAAAATAACTGACCCTACTCTGTGCACAGAGTTGTTTGACCGTGCTTTTGCCAAGCTGCAAACATTCAAACCAGGGCTGAGTGGCAAGAAGAACAAGAAAAAGAAGAAGGGGAAGAATACAAAAGAGACGTCAGAACCTATGCAGCAAGATGTACCTGTAGATGACAAGAAAGATGTCTTTATTCGGGAGTCTGTAATGGACTTGCTCAGAGCTCTTTTGCCATGGCAATCAGATGGATCTCGACTACGCTCTCTCTATGATTATTGTGTGCCCCTGCTCAGCAGTAAAGATGCCCACGAACAGAAGAAAGCTTATAGAGTCATTGAGGAGATATTTGGCTGTGGGACTGGTGATTCTGGAGTTTCATCTGCTGCTTGCAAGGAGTTCTTTAACTCAAATATTTCTGAGTTGCAAAATATTTTACTTCAGTCCCTCTCAAGTGCAGCCCCGTCTAGCAAAGCTGTAAGTTTCTGAACTACGTAGGTTTTAAGTATAAGTTTAAATGTTTGAAGTAAGTCTTTCTGAACTACTGTGTGAATGGAGATAAGCTTATAAACCATATTATTTTCATTTTTTCTTAAGGTGTTAACCATTTCAAATTGTTACAATTTGACTCACTTCACTCTATTGCATTATCTTACTATCCATTTACTGTGGTGCACATACTGAGCTCCCCTTCTCGACTAATGAGATTGTGTGATTCGTAAATGTGCTAAATCATTGTGCCTCTTCTCTTGGCTTTTCCTTTCATTGTTTGTCAATGAAAGTTGTCAGGTGAAGGGACAAATTGTCATATTTTTTTCAAACTTAATAATTCCATTCATTGTGCCTCAGACAGTCTGCAGTAATTATCTGCACAAATATTGTAGTTATTAATTCTTTCTCTCATTGACATCAAAGTATTGCTTTGTGTTAATTGTTTTCATATTGTGTGGTTTTCATTGCTTGGAATAGTTTTTATGTAGGTGATATTAGCTATGTAATCCAATCTCCTTTGCTGGATAATTCTTGGTTGTAGACTTAATAATGTAATTGAATCTTGAAAATGGAGTTGTAAAACTGTGCAATTTATTTCACTTACTGTGATTCACCAACCAAGGTTTCGGAACCGGAGATGGTAAACCTTCTCTTTGTAATTTCTGAATCATTGAAATGTGTGAAATTTGTCGTGGTTGTATGGGTTTTATTCACATGAATTTTCCACTATCAAATATAAGAGAAAATTGTTTTGTTTTTTTCACAAATTGTTTGTAAGATTTATTCTGTTGTTTTGTTTTAGCCGAGAATACGTTGCTTGATTCATCTTGTGAGGATGTTGGAATCTGATAAGATGGATGCCATACAAGCGATAATTCCAGAGGCAGTTCTTTGTATTAAGGACATTAATGAGAAGTGTAGAACAGCAGCATTTAATTTATTAGTTGAAATAGGCAAAACACTACAGGTAAGTTACATTGTTATTTTCTTCTCACCTGGGGCATTATTCTGCATTTGCATATTTGGCAAATTGACATTGTAGATTTAGCCAAGTACAGGCGGTCCTCGACTTTCGTACAATTCGCACTTTCGTACGTTCAAAATTGACACCTTTTACTCGACTATCATACGCTAAATTCGAACTTTCTGACGTTGGTCTGTAATTTTTTTTAAATTCCCGCTATGTTTATTGCGCATCCCAACATTCAATTTTTTCAAATGGCAGTATCGGCAGTATATGCGAACAATACAAACGTATATAATGAAGGGAATTGTTGGTAATTGACTCTAATCTAGGTGATTTATTTGGGAGAGAGACTGCCTGCTATAGGCTCCTTTATCAAGAGAAGAAGAAAGCCTTCATTGAAGATATTTTTCAAAAGAAGTTGACTAGACATCATCGAATAGCTTTCAATAAAACTAGTAAGACCTTCTTTCTAATTGTGTTTTTTCGTTTGAGTGCTGTTTAATTCATGTGCACCTTCAGCAACGATATTGCACGAAATATTACCCGAATTCAGTTTGTCTTTTGTCTTTTTTGAATAACATGCGGAATATACGCGATCACGAATGTCACCTGCCAAATATCGAATTTTGGTGTAAAAATTAAAAGGTATCCAGAGTGCGGGTTCAACAAATACATTTTGTTATGCTTCTTGATATGTCCTTTTATTTATAGTGGACGTAATAAGTGGAATGTCAACTTAAACGCCACGAGGAAGTTTCACTCGATAGCCAACGGAGTTCTTGTTTTTTAAACTTTTATTTGCATTTTCTGCGTATTTTCGAAAGAAATTAGATGATTTGAGGAGTTTTATTAACATATTATTAAAACTAAGTCAATTGAAATGAATTCCGTGAAAAAAAAAGGTTTTAGTACGTATATTCCGCTCTTTTGGAACGTAACCCCTAATTAGTATGGAAGTCAATGGTTCGACTTTCGTACAAGTTTTCGGGAACGCATTGTGTACGAAAGTCGGGGACCGCCTGTATGTGCATTGCGTGGAAGTTTGGAAGTTTAATAAGTCATCATTTACAGAGAATGAGTAATGGCTCACATGAAGGGCTCACGTCTACGGAAGCGTTTCATTTCCAATTGGTCATAGTTTTTGCCGTGGGCAATTTTTGACTCATCGAACGAACCATTGAAAGATCATTCAGCTCTCTGAATGTGGTCATTTTCAATTGGAAATGCAGAATAACCTACCTACTGTATTAAATGCTGGCCTTTGTTTACCATTAGCATTTCTTCCTTGTCCAAGCTAGAATTTGCGATTATAGCCACCTCTTCATTATTTCTGAATTCCTTTCATCTAAAAAAAATTACTTTTTTTATTTAATCAAACATGATCTCTCAATCTCAGACATCGGAAGATGTTTTGCTGTGTATTAAGTTGAGGAGTTGACTGCGCAATTTGACATGATTGTAGCCTTTAACTCTCAATAGTTGGGACCAATGGTCTTAGTGGAGATTTATTCATTATAATTTTTATATTTTAAATGTGTTGAGTTGTTCGATTTTGGTCTTGCTGAGACTGAAGGAGCTCTGGCAAAATATGCTTGTGGGCCACCAGCTAAACCTGTGTATGTATAGCGAAGTTTTTTTGAGGAGAGGATTTTTTTGTTTCCACTTCTGGTGTAGTTAAATAATGATATTTCTCTTTGCAGAAATGGTCTTCAAAACCTACAGAGGATATTCTAAGGGAGTATGTGGCTCTAGTGATGGCTGGTCTGGCAGGATCTCCAGTATTAATTAGTTCTACTATTTTGGCCTTGGGCCGTGTAGTTCATGAATTTAAAGGTAATGATCATCCAAACTAACCCCATTAACAGGGAGCAAAATTTTGGTTATAGATGACAAAGGCTTTACACCCTGTGGGCCTGGGTTCAAGTCTTGGCAGTAGCAGAAACTTATCAGAGATGGCCCTATCCCTACTTGAGTGTAATGTGGAGGGCAATACCAGTGCACCACTCTATCCAGCAGATGGGACGTTAAGTCCTGGTCCCTTTTGAGCCTATCATTACAACTTGGCTAATGCCAACATATGGTTCCTATCACCCCACCCCTTACTACTTGGCGCTAATACTGGAAACCTTTGACATTGTTAAATCCATAACCTCAGGCTGCCTATGACAAATCTGAAAATAGGTTTTATAATAAAGAGAAATGTGAGTCAAGTGATAATGAAAAGCAGGACTATGTAGCTATAAGCAGATTTATGCCTTGTGTGTCTGACAAGCTGCTTGGTAAGTTTATGACTCGCCCACAGGTGGAACATAAATGTTTATAAGCAGCGCCTCAGACGAAATCTGGTTTGTCTGATACTGTATTTGGAGGAGATGCATTGTCCATCTGCATGAGTTATTTTTTCATTTTCTAATTTGATTTCTCACTTCCATAGGTCTTTTCCCAATGGATTTATTGAAAAATATTCTTGAAAATGTTTGCCTTCTAATGGTCACTACATCACGTGAGGTGGTGAACAGTGCCCTAAGCTTTGCCAAAGTGCTTGTGCAGTCATATGGAGCCAATGATTTTGCCCAATTTGTGCCCACCTTGGTAAGTACAAGGTTCTGTTGATTTTATAACTTTTCAGTTAATTCTTACAATTATGTTTGATCTTATTAATTGGATTAAGTTTTTAAGAAGTTCATGTTTGAAGATTATAATATATTCAGATAGTGATAGATGTGGTTTAACCAAAGGCATTGCAGCTGTATTGAGCCTATGTCTACTTCATAATGGTTGCAGGTTTAACATAATCTTTCAAGAAACTGGCTTGGTCAGTATTGGTATTATTTCTCTGATTGAATCATTTTGACCCTTATATTTCTCAGTGATGGCTTCAGATTAGTTATTGTCCTCAATTGTCAAAAACATTGTAAGTATGAGTCTTATGGGATAAAAATGATTTGATGGTATTTTTCTCTCTCAGAAGATGATTGTAAAAAGCTGCCATTTATATCCATCAGTCAATTTCTTATATAACATATATCTGTTGTATAACAGAATTCTCATTGCTCCTCAAGTTGCAATTATCAAATTCCTTCAAATTTAATTTTATGAGGGCATTAAACCTCTTGATCATCTTTGCAAAAATTGGTAAAATAATTATTTTCAGATAGTCTTTACAATGGCAAAAATAGACTGAATAGTCAAGGAATTCCATTTGTTAGTTTTAGGCCATTCTGAAGTGTAGTAGACTCCCGATTATCAGGCTACAGATCATCCGTGTTGCGGATTATCCGTGAACAAGTTTCACGCACTCGATTTTTTTCCACAATCTTTATAAAAAAATTAATTGGATGGAAAAGCTCTACAATGATTGCATTTTAATGCAAGGCCACTCTCTGCTTATTATTTTGATTAGAATTCCCTTCCTTGACTGGAATTATTTTATTTATTTGCTGACAAGGAATGTTTCCATGGATGTCTGCCCTAGCATTGCAAGAGACAATGAACGGTGGGAAATTACTTCTAATTAATTTTAAAAAATTCTTCAAGAGTCAACAATCATAAATTTAGAAAAATGTTGGAGGCTACGAAATTTAAATGTATTTTTCATATGGCAATTGTGCAATTATTGCATACGCCTCACATTTGTTTGGATGCATTCTAAGGGAACCAGAGATTTTGTCACACTCGGGCATGTTTACACCATGTCCACTCAAGGTCAAATGGTGGAGGGAATAGTAGAAGAAGAGGCAGTGGGGAAGTGGGCAGAGAGATGAAAGAAGTATAGATTACATGAGTCATAGCTAGACACTCACCTGCGTTAAAAGTTTGCTGGAATGTATGGAGCATGGGGAATATGAGTACAATCATGTTATCACTGCTTAAAAGATCGCCGTCAGGTGAAGAAAGTTCTCAATAAGCCCTTGAAGCAATTCTAAATGACAGACTATGTGCATAAGTAATAACACACTGATTTAGTTTCATTAATTATGAACATTACAAACAATTAAAGTGAAAATTTGAATTACCCGTGTTTTCCAATTATTAGTGCCGCCTCTCCTCATCAATAGCTCTGATAATCTGAAGTTTGCTGTAATATGCTATTAAATTTTCAGGTGAAGAGTTTGTCATGCATGGTGGATGACACCAAGCGCCACTTCAGGATTCCTGTGAGGCATTTATTTGAAAGGCTTGTACGTCGATATGGTTATGATGCAGTGGCTCGGGTTGTTCCTGAGAGTGATGCTGTGACACACAAGAGATTGAATAATATCAGGAAAATGCAGGCTCGAAAGAAGAGGATGCGTGACGAGGGCGAGGAAGATGATGATAATGAATCTGCAGCTGATGACTTCCAAGTAAAGGCTAAACCAATGAGGTAAAATATAATCGGGTGTTTTCCCGGCGTAGGTGTTGGATGAAAAGTTCTCGGGCTTTCCACCGGGTAATAAAATCCTTCTCCGCCGACGTTTAGATGTCCATCAGGGGCATCGTCCTCTGGGTAACTGAGTGTCGAGACATAAATTCGAACTTCATTTATAGGGACGGCCAGGTGGTCAGGTGCCGTGTGATTGGTCGGCCTCGGGTCATCGTGCGCTCCGATTGGTTCTTGCCACCTCTGGTTAAGTGGATGGTCTTCAACACAGGTTTCCACGAGCTGCTTAGGTTGAAACCACTATCGCGATTGAAATTGTTGGGCTCTAGCCGGATCTCGATGGCTTCCTTAACAAGTCGGTCCCAATAACCATATGCCAGGGCGATGACCGCCGTCTCCTCGAACCGGATAGGGTTATCGCAGCTGATGCTGTGCTCTGCGATGGCAGACTTTTCGGGTTGTCCTAGTCTGAGATGGCGACGGTGCTCTTTCAGACGTGTTTTAATCGTCCGGGCCGTCTCACCCACATAGACCTTACCACAGCCGCAGGGCACCCTGTAGACTCCAGATGTCTTGAGGCCTCTTGGGTCCTGACACCTGACCACCTGGCCGTCCCTACAAATGAAGTTCGAATTTATGTCTCGACACTCAGTTGCCCTGAGGATGATGCCCCTGATGGACATCGAAACTTCGGCGGAGAAGGATTTTATTACCCCGTGGAAAGCCCGAGAACTTTTCATCCAATGAGGTAAAGTTGTTCAACTCCATTGAGGCCTGACAGGGTATGTGTTAATTTGTCTCTGCACATATTGAGCTCCCCTTCTCATTCCATGGGATTGTGTGATTCGTAAATGTGCTATAGCAGTGTACTCCTTTGGTTGGCATTTTCTTTCATTGGTTGTTTATGAAAGTTGTCAAGTGGAGGAACAGAAAAAATTTCTTGAAATATGTATTCTTTTCCCTCCTAGATATAAGTTTGAATTAGTGTGACCAAGTAGATATGAATCGTAAGGTAAAATGATGTGTGTTGTCCTTAATTTTTGATGTCCTAGAATATGATTTTTCCTCTTTTATTTGCATTAAGTCTCTGCTTGAATTTTGATATATGGATTGAGTGTTATGTTTCTATTGAGCATTAGAACCTCTGGTTGGAATTGCTTTTTTTTTTGTAAATAATATGCAATACTTTCTTTAGAATTTGGGGTTAAAGTCCATGTAAATTTTCTAGGTTGTTTTCTTGGGCTGCTTAACCTTTTCCCTACCGTACACGTATATATACGTGTGGACGTTTCCTGACCCGGGAGACCACGGGCGTATATGTACGTGTGAGATTTTCCCGGTCAAGAAAACGAAACCCGTATATATAAGTTTTCTAGCTCTCCCCCTTTCAGGACGGTCGTGGGTTTAGGTCGCCTTTGTCTCGGGACCCAATGCTTCGAGGTTTAGGATTAACCCTCCGAATCCGGGAGCAGGTACCCGGACCCTTGGTCTTTTATAACCCCTCTCAGCGGTAAGGGACAGCGGTCATACAATTGTTTATAGAGTCAATTTTCGAAATAAATATTTGTTCATTTCTCAAGAAATATAAACTAAGAATTGAATTGTTTGTCTTTTGAGCAGCGTTTAGAATTTTTAAACGAAATTCTACGACAAATATTAACTTATATCTCGAGTTATGTATAAACATCAACATGGAAATTGTTGCTGCGTTAAATGCTTTGATAATGGCCTTAGAACTTCGTTTAAAATTTGACAATGCTCAGATAAAAATGAGGAATTATATTCTATGTCTGTAATTTACGTGCAAGCAACAATTATCAATTTGCTAAATACATATAAGCAATACATAAGTTGACCGCGAACCAATGCCGCAGGTATGGCCGTAAACCCGGAAAGGAGGGAGCATAACTACTCTCGGAGTCCAAGATAATGCGGAGTCCCACCGGGGAGGGGTCAAAAAAGGTTCCGCGAGACCCTTCTTAACGAATGCCCTCCAAAAATGCTCCGTACCACGAGAAAGAAGAGTGTCTTGGGGCTCGGTACAGCAGTCAAGCTAAGACGAAAACTCCGCGGTCTCGAAAGGGTTAATCATCCATCTCATCTGCATGTCTACACTGTACTTATTTGGTAAATTTGGATGCTATTAATTTAGGCTGTCAATGGTTACATATCTTTCATTGGTGGGAGAATACTAAAGTTTCATTATTGGCAATGATAAATATGCAGCAGACTCATGATTATCTGGCTGTGTTTTATCCGGGTTGCGAATTATCCGTGCATGAGTTCACTGTCCTTCGAAGTTTTCTGCGATCTTTGTAAAAAAATAAAATCGGATGAAAAAGCACCAAGATATTTGAATTTTTTTAATGATTTGCTACACCGGGCTAATTGTTTCCATTAGAATCCCCTTCCCTTAGTGGAATTGTTTTTATCTATTTGCTGACACGGAATGTTTCAAGTTTGCTTTGACATCTGCTCTAGCATTGTAGGTGACGATCAGTGGCGGAAACAAATTCTTGATTAATTTTAGAAGATTCTTCAATGGTTAATAATTCGTAAACTCAGAGAAATGTTACTTACGATCTTCGATTGTATATTTCATATCTCTAACGTGCAATTATTGCTGTTGCGTCGCATGCGGTTGAATACAGCCCAAGGGAACCGGAGATTTTGTGGCACTCGGGCATGTTTACCAATATATTTGAATTTTTTTAAATAAATTGCTACACCGGGCTAATTGTTTCCATTAGAATCCCCTTCTCATAGTGGAATTGTTTTATTTATTTGCTGATTTGAGGAATGGAATAGTAGAAGTGAAAGCAGCATAGACAATTTGCCATAAGTCCTGGTTTCCTATAACCACTACTATGCGGTGGCGTTATTGCATGTCTGTTGCCTTCACAGGAGTTCTGTGCTCTTCTTTTCCTAGCATCACGGTGCGGGATCGGGCTCAAGTATAAACACGTTATTACCACGAAAAAGATCGAGGTCGGGTCTTAACTTACTAACTAACAAGGTCTTAACTATTCCGGAAAGCAATCTATAATAATAGACAATGTGCGTAAGCAAAGTTTGTATTATCGGTGTTTTTCAATTATTCATGCCGCTTCTCCCCCTCATTAGCCTGGATAATCGGGAGTGTACTGTAGCACAATACAGTGAAACTTCTATTTTACACTTTTGAATGGACCGCTTACATAAAGTGCAAAATTGAGGAAATTGTAAAATAGAGTATCATTGTTTAAAGGCGGTATTGTTTGGGACCTGATAAAAAGTGTGCAAAATCAGGGAAAACGTAAAATGGGGGGATGTAAAAGCGAGGTTTCACTTCATTTTACAAAATTGGAGTCTATTTTTTAGAATTAGAATCTTTGTGTTCCTGAAGTTCAATGGTCTAAGCTTTTGATTCTTTTTCCATATTAATACACATTTATTTAATTAATCAATCCATTAGTTTGTTTAAATTCAATCAACGCCTTGATGACCAATTAATTTGACACTACATTTTTTTTATTGAGAAAAGTTGCAAGATTCCCAGCCCTTGCCCTGCTATTTATGCTGAGGTTATGTTTCATATTCACCAATGCATGCATTAATTTTGAAGCTAAGGTTCGGCTTTTCCATAGAAGTCACCTCTCCCAAGGCTTTTTGGCATAGAGTTGTTGTAATTGCTATTATATTTTACATTTCATCTTTGCAGTATTGAAGAAATACTCGCAGAGAGTGACTCGGATGATGAGTTCTTTGGAGAAGAGAAGAAGCAGAAGAAAGTGCAGAATAAGAAAGGGAAGAAACAGCAGAATACATGGATTCAAGAAGGTGGAGATGACAGTATTGTTGATTTTACTGATGCAGCTGTTGCCAAGAGGATCAGCAGTAAGTAACCAATCAATTTCTATCTCTCTCTTGTAAAATCCTGTTATCCTGATATTTCATTATCCATGTCTGCACTATTTTATTCTCTTGGTTTAGCAATTTTTCATCCTATGCGATAAATTCTTTTTTGTAGTCAGCGGCTTGGGTGCTATTTGGTTTCATCTTAAAGATAAAGTATCAGATTAAAAGGAATAGATGATTTGCGAGTTGCAAGGGTTGTAGTTGGTAATGAAAAATTTATCAGCAAACACTTATGCCATTAGAAAGACTATCCCTATGTAAAATATTTTTTGTTGTGTTTTAATGTAAGAGTGGTTCCATATCAGATCAATCACAGATTTAACAGAAGTTCTCAGATTACCCTGACACTTGACATGGTGAAGATAAGCATGAATCTCAATTTTCAAATTTCAGCAATGAAAATTTTCAGAGATATTTGCTTTACAGCATAATATTTTTTTCTTAAAGTTACAAACTCAAGTGCAAACTATTTACTGTAACATTTGTTATTTCATTAAGATAATTTAACACTTTATTGTAAAGCCCATGCATTGATCTATTGTATGCTAGCCTTATTTCGATGGAATAATGCTTCACAGTCAATCCCTGCAACTATTGACCTCAAAACACTTGGCATATAGAAAGAGGATTGGCAAAGCAAAAATTATTTTTTTTCGTAAAATCCCTATTGCTATAATGATCCCCTTATGGAAGGCAGTGTAATATTATTTTGACTGCACCCTCTTCTAATGATTTTGTACTGTGGCCTGCATTTGAATATTTACTTACCATCATAAAGGTTTGGGTTTTTCATGCATGAAATCTATTCTCTATTTGTATATTCATCTATTCGTAGCACACTCCTTAGATCCACCTCCCTGAGTCATTTTTGACTCTCTTGATGGGAAGTGCTTGAGTCATTGGTGTGCAAGAGAAGAATACCTCCTTGGTCAGCACATGCTTTCATTTGAATCATAAGTGGAAGTTACCCTGACCAAGTGGACAATTACATTAAATAGTTATTTTTATTTCATGCTCTGTTTATGTGTCACTCTTCAAATGAAGTGCCAATACTTGGGCAGGTTTCTCTGATTGTCAACCTTTGATTACAGTAAAGTAAGCTATCCAGCTCTCAACGTTACATCGTTCACACATCAAAGACTTATTATAGTTAATAGGATAAGAGCAGAAACAACTTTGAAACAAGCCCTCACAATATATTCAAATGTGTTGATTAGTGGAGGATTACCAAATAGCCATAGCAAAATAAAACTCTGGAATTAATAGGTTAAAGAAAACTCTTTCCTTTTGTGTAGTAAATGTTTTATTTTAGTAGAAGTCAATTTTCTAGGGGCAGTGTAGAAATTAAAATACTGGGACTCGCATAACAAGATTTTACAGTAAATATGGATCATTACCTTGTAAGGAAATTTGTCAGTGAAATTAATCCTGCTGCTTGATATTGTCATGGTGTGTAGGTGTGATATCTAACAAGAAAGGGGGTCAGGAAACAGGTCTTGAAATTCATTCAACATTTGCCAATGTTAAGTTTGTCTCCCTTCAACCATGCAAATGTCCTTAATGTTGTGGCTCTTTCACAAGAACTGCATGCCTGCAAGCTGGGTAGTCATGCAGTTACATTGTGACCAGTGATTTAATCGGTGCAGTTACGTGTACTGTGTGATGCTTAGATGTTCAGTTAATATTTTGGCCACCATTGGCATTAATGGGTACCCTGATTACTATCAAGTTATCTTGCAATACACTACTCTGAAAAGATTGTTTTTCCTTGTAATACCAAGTGCATTATATGGCAGGAACTCGTTTGCCTACCTATATTCATATATTTTGCATGTTAATCATAGGCCCAACCACTCATTAAACTGCAGTACACTGCCGATCACTCATTAAAACGACGTTTTCACTATTTGCCGTACTCACTAAAACGAGGTTCTTCTGCTATGAAAGACTTGCATGATTTTTTCCTGAGTTTGGGTTGGGTCAGAGGAAATTGATGTATAGTGTTGGGAAGTTGTCTACCAGTCACCTCAATGACTGTGGGTATTTTACATCAGTTGATGTATATGATCTACCAATATCTATGAAAATTCTATTGATGATTTTTAGGAAATGTTTCAAGAGGGTTAAATTCCTTTTGGTTATTACAGCTTCAAAACCTGGAGCGGCACAGCCCTTACCCACCCAAGTGAAGAAAGAGAAGAAAGAACTATTTAAAACAGCTCCAGATGGCAGGCTTATCATCACTGAAGATGGAGGTGCTGATGATATGGATGATGATGTACCCATGGGACGCAAAGCCAGAAGGAAGAGAAAAGCTGAAGAGTCTGATAGTGGTATGTACCATTTCTGAGCATTATTCAGGTTTATCTATTTTGTCTTTTAATGTTTTTAGCACTCATCACTTTTTCAATATGAAGGCTCAAATGATCACATGAGGATAGAAGTATCCCTGTTACATATTTACCATATTTTTTTTTAGAAATATAGCTTGTTCTCAAATGAAAGTTATTCCATGCCGATAGCATCTTTAGTGTATTTCTTTCCTGTTATAATTTGGCTTTTGTGGAAATCTTCTCGGGTGGTTTAAGAAAAATGCAGTTGACTTCTGTTATTACTAAGTTCACAGGACCCAAAATTTGGAGGTTCATGAGAGAAATTCCCTCACTAAGTTTGTTAATCGACAAACTTAGTAAGAACATTTCTTTTGAGAAACATAGAAAAAATACATTTTTCTGAAGTAGTAGTCTAATTCTTTGTCATAATTCACAATGATTGAAACCAATCAGAAGTCTGTAATGTTGAATGGGGTTCTGGAAAATGTTTTCTTCCTCATATCTAAGTTTTAAAAAATTGAAGTACTGTATAATGCTGGTTGTCCCAAGCATAAAAATATTTTAGCTTATTCAATTAGCTTCTGATAAAAGGCAACTTAGATATTGGTCAAGATATTAAATGACTACCTTCATAAGAAAACATATCTTGGAAAGTTAGATGGAGAATGTATTTGCATTCAATTCACCAATATAGTCTTAAATCATGTGTTTGTAAATTTTTTCTTTTGTTTTTTTGTTACTTAACTATTTCCATTGTTGTTATTAGCTAGTCTTTATACCAAATCCTCATTTTCACAGGCATGGACGATGATGATGATGAAGAAAGTGTCATGGCTCCCATTATGGGGAAGAGGAAACGGGGTGGAAGTGTCAGCACCGAGGCCCTCAGCTATAGACCACCCATGAAGTATCAAGGTGAGATATTCAATCTGCCAGTTCTTAAGATTCTGTATCATTGTTTGGGGTTGCATTAGGCATATGGTAAAATAGAAAATCTCAACCTGACTTACCTGCTCCTCTGGACTTATTCTGTTGTTTTCAGTGTCTTTATTTTAGCTTAGGCCTTTATTTAGAAAATTCTGAGTCTGGGCTTGCAGCCATAGTATAAAAAAAACTTTAACCATACTGTGTCACACATGAAATTTATTTTTCTCAGCGGGTGTTACGCAATGTTATTGTAACCTGAAAAGTTAAATATGTTCTGCCAGAATGAAAGATTAATATTATAGCCCAGTCAGGAAGTTTTGGACTATTTTTAGTGTGCATACATATCTTTATACTGGCTGTTGATGGTTAAATGTTATGATGTTGAAATTAGTTATGCAATAAGAGTGCCTATAATTCAAATTCAAAATTTTCCTTAATTACAGTAAAACTTCGATTTTACGCACTTTGATTTTACATCAAGTCTCGTTTTTACGCAGCGACACTCAAGTCCGGCCGGAAAGCATTGGGAATTGCAATGGTGAAACTTCGATTTTACATCTTTTCTTGATTTTACGCAGTTTTTCGATTTTGCACAGCATAACCCCAGCCCCAAAGAGGCCGCTAATCTTGATTTTACGCAGTTGTATTTCGACTTGTTTTGAAAATCCCGACTGAGGCAATATGAAGTTAGGTTATTTATTCGTCTCAATGGGTGCTTTCCATTCATGCGACTCACGCGTCGACTTGTGTCGACTCGCGGCATTTGTTTATAACTCTCCTATTCCTGTGCGTTACCGTTTGTTGACTTGTGTCACAACAGTCGGCGACACACATAGAATGGAACACGAAAACCGCGACGCAAGTCGACTTGTGTCGACGTGTGTCAATGAATGGAAAGCACCCAATGGGTTGCAAAAATGAATATAGGAACGGTTGAAATGACGTCGCGCTGTTGAGCGAGAAACTAAAAACATCGTGAATCTAATTAGTGCTTCCCCCTGCGCCCTCTCAGTAATATTTCAGTCTCCTTTACGAACGCGAATATCGCTCTTAGTTAAAATTTGCCGTTGAAGGATATCGAAACCTAAAACATACGGCAATCGCCGTGTATGCGTAACTATTATTGATTGACAGATGATCGCCGGAGATATTAACATTATCACCTTTCGTTTATTATTCGACTTATTGGTCGACGCTGTTTATAACATATTTATTGCAATTACAGTAGATGGTCGTTAATCAGGAATTATGAACTACGGAATATCTATCCCCAACGGAAGGTTTTCTAGAATTTTGCCAACGCTATGCTTTCCGTCGCCCCAGCGAAATGAGTCGTTAAAAATCCTCCCGTGCCAAATTTTGGCTTCCAAGATGATCCAATAAAGATAGTCGTACTCTTAGTATGGACGTAAGTCGATGGTGATTCAACACGATGGTAAAAGCAGCATGCGTTGTCTTATTCCGCGGGCTAACCCCACATCTGCGGGACGAATGGAGGCGAGGGAAAGTTGATTGCGCGGCGCGCTTATCAGAACTGACTCAACTTGTATCTCATTGTCAGTGGGTTTAAATGAAACATGGTTGGATCTTGAATAGCTATTAGCTTAACTCCGTTAGATGGCAAGCGTTTATTTTAAACGGAACGGGAGTTAATGCCCTCGGAGAATAACTCGCGTCGTCAATCGTCATGTAATCATTGAAGTCAAATTCAAGACGTGAGTGATAAGGCAGTCCCTTTAAATTCAGGAATGGCTTAGCACCATTAAATCGAAATACAAAAAGTGTCCGGTGTTGTTATCAGATATGGGGAGCAAAATATTACGCGAAGATGAGTCACACATCGGCTTGTGAGTCGAAGGTTCCGGCGCTGAATTCGCGGAAGAATGCCGACAGAGAAGCTATACCCGGTAGATTCAATCTACTAATGCTAAAATTTAATGGGAAAATGATTTTTTAATGCGTAAAAATTATAAAGAGGGAAAAATTTTCCGGACTACTAATCATTTGTTATTCATCACTGGCGGCATGACGGTAGTTTCGCCGTTATTTAAAAAAGTGATCTAAACACCGGAAAAATCTGAATTTCCGAATATCCCGGGTCCTGCGTGCTCCGTATTACCTATGGTATGCTATTTGGAAGGAGGTAACGGACAGCTGGGGTCATTAGTGCCATGAAGTAAGGGCTGGGGGGATAGGAACCCTATGTTGGCATTAGCCAGGTTGTAATGATAGGCTCAAAAGGGACCAGGACTTAATGTCCCATCTAATGGACAGAGTGGTGCACTGGAAGTGCCCTCCACATTACACTCAAGTAGGGATAGGGCCATCTCTGGTAAGTGTCTGCCTCTGCCAGGACTTGAACCCAGGCCCACAGGGTGTAAAGCCTTTGTGATGTATTGGCGACATTTTGCTCCCTGTCAATGGGGTTAATTTGGGTGACTATCCTCATATATCTCATTTCTTCAATCTCCAATCATTTTTTGTCTACAGGTGGTTTTCCTGAAAACGGATTTTTATGAGAATATTTTCGAAAATTAGCTTCTCTGCGAGCATTTAGTATCACCATTCAGAAATTTATCCAGGGTAACAGAAGTAATTTTAGTGCCAGAAATGCTAGCAAATCTACCATGTTATTCAACCAAGGGAAACATTGTTCAGGAATGCAACGTTGTTTATCTTAAGGGAACACGTCATCTGTGGTGTTGCTTGTGAGTAAATGATATTATTAGGCTTCAATTTCTAAGCTCGATATGAGTAATTGAATCTGGGAAACATATATCTGATGCGATCGAAAAGGATTTCATGGTCTTTTACCGTAAAACCTCACATAGGAGACTTTCTTGTTCCGGTTCTGGCTTAAATCAGAACTATACAAAAGTGTAAGACTATAAAGCATTCTAAAAATAATGAGCAAGTGTTATCCTGAAAACTATACTCCACCTCAATACAAACTCTTGATTTTACACACTTTGATTTTACACAGTGCCCATATTTCGGTCCCTCCAAATGCGTAAAATCAAAGTTTTACTGTATACTATTATTAAATTACCCCTTAGTCTTGTAAATTATACCCCTTGCACTAATGAATCTAAAATTTTGGCTTACTTGATGATGCTGGTTGTCCTTACGATGAAAATATTCTAGCTCACTTCCTCTGATGAGGCAAATTTTTTCTTCCTCATATCTAAGTTTTTTAAAAATTGAAGTACTGTATAATGTTGGTTGTCCCAAGTATAAAAATATTTTAGCTTATTCAAATAGCTTCTGATAAAAGGCAACTTAGATATTGGTCAAGATATTAAATGACTGCTCAAAATAGTGTTTCATATTTATGCTGCTGTCTTGAGAGCAGGAGACAGTGATCCATGGCTTGCTGTCCACATGTGATCTCATTTATGTGGAAACTTGTATTTATTCTTTTTAATTTCAGCTGGAGGTTCTGGCATTCATAGACCAGTGAGTAGTCAAGCAAAGGGAAAGCCAAAGCAAATGCAGAAAGAGGGCTTTGGTCATGAATACAAGTCTAACAAGGCCAGGGGTGATGTCAAGAAGAAGGGTAAACCTGACCCTTATGCTTACATTCCTCTATCTCGCAAAACGCTCAACAAAAGGTAGGAAATTGTGCATGGGGTGGAAGAAAATTTTGAAAAGTACTTTTCCACCTTATATTAGCCATAGGATTATTTTTCTTCTGTGCTAAACCATAAAACCAATTAATCACATCTGTTCTTGGCTATTGGGGTTATTTACTATTCTGAAATTTTTCCTAACTCAAATTCCTTTTTATTTCAGGAAAAAGGCTAAAAGTACAGGCCAATTTAAGAATATAATTCAGGCAGCCAAAAAAGGGGCCATCCGAGGAATGAAAGCCAAAGCAAAGTTGTGTAGAAGGTGAAATGTACTGAAAATTGTGATTTAAATTGATGTTATTGAATGTGTAATATATTTATGTTTTGTGTATAAACATTATATTTCATAACTGTGTAATATGAAGTCATTCATTGTATATACATACGTAGTGATATAGTCTGCATATTTACTAAGAGAATTTTCTAGCTTAAAACTTCGTTATGATATGGGGTGGATTGAAAATTTGAACTTGTTATAGTACTTCTCCTGAGATGGATGTTTTCAATGAAAGCATTCCCGTTCACGACTAACTTTTAATCAGCCAAAATTGCTGAAAATATGTCTAAATTATGAAATAATTGCATATGACTACTGTCTTACCATTTCATCAGTGGTAATGGAATATATGGTTGGCCTGATAGTTAAAAATTTCAATAAATCCTCTGAAACTATTCACAAGTAAGCATAGCTTTTATGTTGTTTGCCTTTAGGTATCTTATTGGCACTATCCCATCTTTTTTATGTTTTTCGTACAAGAACTTCTGTAAAATGTTGGACTAAAATATGGGTCATTAGGTGAACATTTTCATGTTTTTTTTTCAAGCAAATGAATCTAATTTGCATACTGCATGTGTAGTCATGGATGCATCGATTGTTCTAATGAAAGATAACTTAAAACTTCTTCATGGTGAATGTCCCTTCATTTAATTTGGTATACACGATATGTCCTATTATTTCCCCATTTATTGTTTAACCTCTCCCTGTATTCCATGAACAATTTTCCTATTCTGTATCACAACACTGTCAACGCCATTGCCAAGCGCATACGGATGACGAGAACTCTCGCCATCCATACGCAACGTGTTAACACAGTGAAATCTTTTTTTAATTATCATGATATCCTCTCTTACTAGTGAACCATTAAGTACAATTACTAACACCCATGCCCTGGATAAGCTCATTTCTGTCCAAACGGGATACAAACCTGTCTTCCAACTCCTCCGAGGTGATTATTTTGGGGACATCAACTATGCAAACACCATTTCTTTGGGAATTACATTTTAAGTATTTATGTAGTCACTTCAACGTACTCGACATCTTCACTAAAGGTGTGGTGATGAACTGCAACGAATGAGGCTGAGAACTTTATGGACCACCTGTATTAGTCTACTATAAATCTTGATAAGGTGTATGCTAAGTTCTCAACTATCAATGGCAATTTTAAGGCTGCCAATGAAATAGAATGTTGTGTTAATGCTAGTGCTGTGTCCTTCTGCCAAGGATCATCGAAGGCATATAAACTGTAGGACCACTATTTAAGATCGCATGTAACTGAATTACTACATTGATAGAACTGTACCCTTTTGTTCATTGCAGGATCCAGTGTAAGGGTCCGAGCAAAATTATCATTCTATCTAGTGTGAATTGGATACCCATTAGGCAAGGGGGGGGCTATAGCCCCTCTGGATTGTAACTCGCTAAAGCATGTAAAATGGGCACTAAGTTTAGATATGATTTGCAATTCAACACGTTCTAGGAGGTAAATATTATGAAAAATACAACTAAGAGATTCCAAGTTCAGAAGTGGAACTTTGTAAGAATCGTAGTTGCGGTAGAAAATTGTGAGAGCAGTTTTTTATTTTTCCGTCTCCATAAATTAAAGCATGAGTCAATAACGTATATGTAATTTAAGTGGCTAGATAAAGAGTTAATCTAGGATCATGGTTGGATAAACCATTGGCATTAGCATGAACATTACGTTAGCAATGGAGTTCCCTTGTGTATAGGGCTGCGAAAACCGGTTTCAAATATCCGCCATCTAAAAATGAGCATCGCGTGCGCATTAGAGAAGCGCTACGATAACAAATATGCCGTCGAATTTACAGGGTTCACATGGTGTAGCGTAGAATGTAGTGTTTTGATTCCCCGAACAGTAAGAATATTGGTTCAGGGGATCCTACGCTTTCAAAGGTGTTACTATTTATTTTATTTCTGATTACCTTAGTGCTCCGAGTATGATTCCAAGATTTGTTCGAGGTGTTTCAAGTAAGTTCTTGAGCAAATTTGGTATGTACGAAATAATGGAATTTTGTATCCCTAAATAATATGAACTTAAATAATTTCAGATAGTCTGAGGTGGACATTAAAGGATGTTCCCCCAAGGTGCACGATGGTCCGTTTATGCAGCCAATTAACAGGTACAAGCGAAGGTAAACATCTCTCGGCAAAATCGACAGACGATATGGTGTGTAGCTTTCCTTATTAAATGTGCTTATGTAAAGCGTTTATCTCGTATGTTAACTCCAGCATTTTTTTCCAGCCGGTTACAGATATGGCGAATCCGTTCGAGAAGGAGAAGCCAAAATGTATTTTATGTAAATACGATGTTACGCCTAATTACAAGAATGTGAAACTCTTGTCTCAGTTTGTCTCTCCATTTACTGGGAGAGTATATGGAAGGCACATTACGAGGCTGTGCAAAGCGAAACAAAACCTGGTCGAAAGGGAGATATTGAAGTCCCGTAACTGTGGTATGTTTATTACATTCATATTTTTCTCTCTTATTAGTTACCGTCTTGTGAACACTTAAGATTATTTTCATTTTTTTTAGGTCTAATGCCATACTATTTCAAGCAACCGTACTTGATGAAGGACCCAAAACTCTTCGATCCTGAAAATCCCTTAAGGCCGCACAGATTTTAGTCAATCAGCCATAGGTTATCCGAAAAGATATGTTACTGTAATATTAAATAAAAGCTAAAAATTACAGAATTACAACTGCATTGTTTAATTGAACTTGTAGAAATAAGAATCACAGAACATAACTTTATATGATATCACTGGTGCGTTTCAAACATTGGATACGTTCGAATAGTAGCATAACATTTAGTCACTTAATTTAGTCTTTAAGGATAACACTCTCCAAATTCCTCCTCGTCGGAATTGTACGGTAGAAGTTCATTACTAATTCCAAGCTTCTCCATTAACTGTTTCATAGTCAAGAACTGTCCTTGCATATTTGTCTTGTCAAGCAAATCTCTCAGTGACCCTTGGCAAGCCTCCTTCCAGTCTTCTTGCAGGCTTTTCAAACGGGCAACATGCTCGTTTCCCTATGAGAAAAACAAGGAAACAATCATCTATTCGAAGGCGGAGATAAGTTATAGTCGACTATGCAAGATAATTAGAAATGACTGGGGATGCCAAACAGGTTAGTTCCACAAGACATTGGTATTGTAAGTATAACAGCCACTCCAAAACCCGTATATTTATCAGAGTAAAACCCCATAGGTCGGTAAGGGAGTCGCCACCAACTTAAGCATCAGTGGTACTGGATCGAGAAATTAAAATGAATCAAAATATGATGATGCATTTGTGACATATTCGACAAACCTTTTTCATTTTATAAAGCCTTTGTTGCAGACTGCTCTTTAACTTTTCCTTTGCATCTACGCGTCTTTTAATTTCTTCCAATGCGCTTTTAGCTTCTTCGACACTTTTGGTGGCCTTCGGGTCAAATGAAAATTCAGACTTATTTCCCCCATTAGAGACTTGTCCTTTGGAGTCAATAACATTACACTCACTGTCCTTATCAATGTCGCTTGCATTCACATTTCCAGATGACGGAGTTTTGCACTCAATGTTATTGTTACCTAGTGGACACTCAGATTTAGGATTTTCGCTAGGCGACATCAGTATCTTCCTGGTAGGAAAACGATATGCTCCTTTCGGTGTGCCAAACGACGGAGCAGGCAGACATATTTTCTTGGAAACACTAGTATTATCAGATTTAGCACTCCCAATTTTACGTCTAAGGCCCACCTGCCGACAAGGGGTCAAGTGCTTAGCGTTCACACTTTTAGCCAAAGTTTCATCGGAACTTGTATTCAGAGGACTATCTTCGACGTCCATTGTGGTAGGAGCAACCTTCGTTTCCAAGGAAATAATATGAAAATCGTCGATTTCAACCCGGAAACACTAAAAGATATAGGAAAATTCCAGAGAGTTATTTGATTGAATGTCCATTGCAAAGTTTTAACGTTTAACTTAAAAAACAAACGACTCTAATTTCATTAATCTTCACTAGCATGAACGATAGACCATAACAGTTACGTACTTATCTGTCTACCAAACTCGATAGTTGGAGTCCTTGACAAATAAAAACGGAATTCAACTTCATTTGCACATCCTCCGAGAATTCTTAATTCCGCCCATTATTAAAAATTAAAATCTCTGAACAAAAATTTTCTCAAAACACTGAACGCAATCGCCACAAAAACATTCTCAAACAAGCGTTTGAACAAGGTCGCAATTTCGCACTTCTTTGCTTTTTACTTGCGAGCGTAAAAGGCGCCAAGGCGCGGGCGTCAACGGTCGTTGTTGTGTTTGCCTAGATTTGTATTAATGGTGTAATTTTACATGTGAACAGAAAGGTAAGAAATGGGTTTAATATCAGTAGTTGATATTAATACTTGACATTATTTTTAATAATGTTTTATACTGAGGCACTTATTAACCGTGATTATTTTTCGTATCCTCATTAGCATTTCTATGTAGCCTTTATTACCTCTTGAGAGAATATCTCTTATTTCTATTACCTCGTGAATATATAGCTTGTATTTACTGTTGCAAGGAAGAATGCCGGTACGCCCAACAATCCGTTCGCCCGCCCAAAGGGCATCCTTGGCACCAGCCACTGGGGAAAATCTAAATTCTAGCCTGGCAGAGGTATGTGCATAGTGTATCTACATCGCCATTGTCATTTTCACTGCACAGTATGTATTTATTATCTTCATTCTTCAATATTTTTTTTCACAATAAAATAGCCAATCTTAATCAAACGGACTGACTTTCTGGTAGTACTACTAATAAGTGACTGCTTGGCCAGCCGCTGTAACCTCTGTTAATCTGCTTAACTTAAGTCAAATGGCAGCTCATTTCTTTTCGGCGATTGCTGCAATGTTTATGAATTTGCAAAAGTCGTTAAAAATAACTACTAAAGCTAAGTCTTTGGGAATTTCTTTTCTCCACGTAGAAGAATTAGTGTCGACAACCTCTTAAAACCGAGTAGAAACTGATGAATTTGCACAATTTAACCGTTAACTGTGCTAAATGTTGCACCGTTATCGGTTATGTTATGATGTATGTTTTAGCGTAAAATATAAAATTTGTACTAATTATTTATTGAAAATGTGTAAAACAGTGAAATTATTCGGAAGAATTCTACATCTGACCATGGAATTGTCCTGTAGTTGTCTAACGCTATACATGTGTTCTTTTAGTGGTACCTATGTGCACGTTCAAATTTTATTCCTTTTGTTAAATAGAACAATGATGCCGCAGAGAAGCGTGAAAGAACCCGGAGCAGATTGGTGGAAGTACAACTATCACAGTCACCAAGAAGTTCCCTCGGTGCATTTGCCAACCTAAATGCAGTTCAATGGACTGAACATTACACAAGTTGCATGAAGCTATCTAATGAAAATGTAAGAAATAATTGATAAATGAAATATTTGGTATTGTTAATAGAGGTTGGTGTCATTATTGCAAAGTGAGTTTATTACTTAACTCTTCATTTAATGGATTGCCTTTTAAAATAACCCACTTGAGTTCAAGAATGTTATTGGTATAATTTTTTTTTCTTATAGAAAATCAATGCTAAGAATGCATTCCAACTGCAGCTTATTGACTATATGGCTATGATGTTGAAGAAAAAGGAATCAGAACTTGATAACTTTCAGGTAAGTTGAGGATAGGATGTATTATCTTTTCAAGATTTTGTAGATTCGTTTCTGTAATCATATTAGTCAGATATTTATCCTTACTTTCTCATCCCATGAGTTTTATTTATTTGCCTTCCAAATGTCAATTCTGACAAAATTAACCCTTTTTATTCTACTTTTTGGTTAATAATTTATGGTTCTTTTAGTCCAAATTGGTCATTTCATTCAGGCATTTAACTTTTTTTTGTCTCTTCATGAATTTTATTTTAATTGGTAATTTCAGTCATATTCTTTTCTGTACTACCTTTCCCTTGGACTACAACTATGTTGCCGTGGTAAAACTGGCATGTTCTAATGACCCTCACAGATGCACTGATAAAGTTAATTTTCATCTACTCCCTCTATGACCACCGATGCCGGATAGGTCAAAGGGTAGGAGCCAGATGAAAAGTCATCCACGTGATGTTGGCATGTAAAAAACCTTGTTTGAATAGAAATGGGAAACCCTACCCCATTATCTCTTCTGCAAAAATATAAGAGGATAATCAAATTAGCCTTAGAAACTTAATAAATAAGATCTATCCCTTGAGGACAGGTGTCGTTTATGGCAGCAAGGTCTTCAAGGTTGTGATCATGTGAATAGCTTCCAGGACTTCAAGTCCTGTGTGTCCAAGTGTGAGTCCAAAGAAGAGGGAAAGAAAGCCAAGAATATGGAGTAGGGGGGAGTAATGAATGCAGGCTCTCCAGACGTCTGGATAGAGATGAGGGCGGTTTAACTGGATAATATCATGAGAGAAATATATATTGACTTAGGACTGAATCACACGATCATGTTTTTCATCACTTTCAAGTGATCACTCCAGCGATCTCACGAGTGATCACTTGATAATGATTGTCTCACACGATTGTTTTCCCTGATAGTTCTAATCATTAGGATTCCCATCACTATTTTCACCACTTGGCACGTCACTTTTTCTGTTGCTGAAATCTCATATGAGCCGATTAGAACGAGAGGCCATGTAGAGCGATTACAGTGCAACATTTGAGTATCACGGAAATGATGCAGGTGAACATGAACAACTAGCTCTGAGAACGCCAAAAAGTGATGGAAAGGGTGATAGAAATAATGACCATTTGATTAAAAAAAAGTGATGCCTCGAGCAATCGATTTTCTGATTCTGATAGGCGATCGCTTGAGTGAGCACGAAGTTAGAAAAAAAATGATCGTGTGATTCAGGCTTTATTGAGATGAGAGGAAAGGAAAGTTGGGACTTTGGGTTGATGGTTACAGGTTAATATACAATAACTAATTGTATTAATTGTGGTGGGAAAGAGATTCAACAGCAGATAGTTTTCGTATTAGACTGGTAATTTATTAAGAGGGTTATTGGCGTTGAAAACAGTAAGCAATAGCATTCTGGTTGTGGGAATTGAGGCATGTCCCACCAACCTTGGAGTGGTTCATGTGTACATGCCAACTATCAGCAGCAGCTTGGAAGAATTTGATGGGGTTAATGGAGAACACGAGGAAGTAATTCCCAGGTCCAGGCCCAGAAAAAGTCCCAGGGATTCAGGGTGGTATCAAATCAATTTCATCATAGTAATGCAGAGGGTTACAGGTAGTGTGAAAATATCGCTCTGCTTCACTGGTGGCTGCATATTCAGACTACAGCTTTATCTTATTGAGATGTTTTGCAAGATTCAAATACTTTGGAAGGGTGAGGAAATGTAACGTAGAAACTCCAAATGGAGTGCGAAGAGCAAAACTACTCTTTTCATTATATAAATTTGTTGAGAAAATCTAATGTGAGATTCAAATTTATGCAGTTTTTTTAAGTATTGTGAGCTAAGAATTGAGACTTACTATAAAAGTGGGCAAAAATTCGTGGAGGTTGAGCTGATTCAACTATTAGGGCAGCACGTAAAGGAAAACAGGTACAGTTGTAAGGATGTCAGGAAGGTTAGTCTTTCATGGAAGGGAAAGAGCTGATGATCAAATCATTATGTGAGAATTTAAAGAAAAGGCCTGTGAATAGTCCAATCTTGAGTGTGGAAGTTAACGGTGCTGAAACTTGGGTACTGAGGCGAGAAAAGACTTGGGAGGCATATGGTATTGAGGAGAATGAAGGGGGTGAAGTTGACATAGAGGAGCAGGAACGACAAAGTGCTAGACTTGGTGGATGAAGAGATAGGAACTAATACCATATTAACCCATAGAAGCCACGCACCTTTTTTCTGGAAATGCCGGTGAAAAGATGGGGGTGTGCAGCTTACACGGATCCTCCAAATTTTAATGTAAGCCGCGCTCCATTTTCCCTCTAATTCTAATCGTTTATTTCTCCAGGGTTTAGCATTGAAACTAGGAAACCTTTGTAGAAATTACATTTCTAACATCATGTAACCTTATTACCGTATTTCTTCGAATATAGTCCCCCCCATAATTTCGAGGCCTCAGTTTCGGTAAAATTTTTAAAAATGCATCTGAATATAGTCTCCCTCTTTACTTGTACCATTGGCATTTTTGGAAAAAAGAGGGGGGACTATATTCAGACAAATACGGTTATCATGGAAACGAAAATTTATCAATTTAGCAACGAATCGTGAGTTCTTATATTAGACCGCACTCAAAAGGTGTTAGGAAGTTTTTTTTTCCTCACGAGTCGGCCCAAAAATAGGGGTGCGCGGGATACTCGAGTGCCTGGCTCACACAAGTAAATACGGATAGAATGAAAGGAATAAGGGTATAATAAGAATCGATTGGAGAAGTTGAATTTGGGGAGAAAGGACGATTTGTATGACTTGCAGAATACTCCATTTATCTGAGTATACTATTATTGGCGGATTACCTTTAACTAGAATGCCTTACTTTACAGATAGCCAGTTGCACATTAGATGCAAGTACAAAAATCTATGCATTCCGAGTCGACAGCATTCATAATGATGCTGTTAAAATGGCTGGAGGATTGCTGAGGACGGATAATGCTAAAAAGAGAGGTGATGACGATGCCAGTGATGGAGATGGGGAGGGGGGCAAGGAGAATGCTGGAGGACCTGAAAAGAAGAAAAGAAAGGTATGTTCATGAATGCTTTTGTTTTTGAACCCAAGATGAGTCATTTTTTAAAATTGGGTACCAATTAAATGGTCTTCTGTAACAAGCAAACACGTGTTCTTAAAAATAATAATATGTAATATGTTCAGCACACTCCCGATTATCTGGGCTAATGATGAGGAGAGATGCCACGAATAATTGGGAAACTTAGGCAACACAAACTTTCACTTTAATGTCTTGTAATGTATATAATGTACGCAAAACAAACAATATATTATAATTTATGCACTTGTTCTGGTATTTTAGAGTGCTTCCCGAACTCATTGAGAGCTTTCTTTGCCAGACCGCGATCTTTTTAGTGGCAATAACATGATTGTATGTACTCGTATTCCTACTGATCCATACACCACATGGTACTGAAAACCATGCACCCGTGGCTGTGTGATCTGAGAAATGGTTTGAACAAATGCTTCAAAATCCCTGCACAATGTCAGAAACTACACTATCAGGCACCACGCATCAGGAACGTGTATCCGTGATCACTCACTGTGACACTTGGAAAAAAGGATCACGGAGCTTCAGTGAATGAAGATAGCACACCATCGCTTCCTTTTTATGAAGTGGATTCTAATGAAAATAATAAGCCCAGTTTATCTTAGCTTTTAAATGCAGTAATTTTGGTATTTTGCATCCAATTTTTTTTATAAAGATTGTGGAAAAAATTGAACGGGAGTGAAAATCTTGCATGGCTAATCCGTAACATGGATATGCCACAGCCGGATAATTGGAAGTCTGCTATAATTATATTAATGGATATATTTCAGAGTGAAAAATCTGGCTGAAAAATTGAGTGGAATATTTTTTTTTCCTTTGGGGTTTAAAAAATTATTGCTATAAAATTAGTGGTAATTCTTCTTATTGCATGTTTTTTTTATTTTTTCGTAATACTCTCCTGTGCACCTGTAACTCATTTTTTGTCACTGTATACCAAGTGCTGTCCATAACCATGTTTGCTAATTTTTATCGTGAAGTTCACGTGATGTCAGTTTCATCTTGACACAAAATTAACTGTTCACGAGTTTGTCATATACTATTTATATAATTAATGTATTGATTTCATAATAGTGTAGTTATTGTGTTGGTTAATTACTAAATTCGTAAACATAAAAAACTCATAGTTAGGGCTTTTTAGTTGAAGTGTATCTGTGGTACTGGGCCTTTTTCAGAATTATTCTATTATTTTCCTCGTCAAATACATGGAAACTTGAAGGTCTTGCAATTAATTACAGGGTAGGATGGCTTTTATAAAAACCTGGAACAATTCACGGATACCTACACCTATTGTATTCTAGTTGACTCTGTGAATGCTACATGTCAACAGACTCACTTTCACAAACCCCAAATATTTTACGTCTGCCTCCTCAAGTTATGTGCATCTTTAAATCATTGACCTTTAGCTCATGGATGCAAATTCCCTATGGTCCCCCTTTACTCCTGGATTGAATTTGAATGCCTATAAAGTACCCTGCCCATCCAGGCTAGCCAGGCACCGAGTGAAGCTGTTTTCCCATGCCCGTATAGTCATGCTAAGCATTTAAAGGTTAACGTGGTATATTTCATGGTTCAGAATTTTGTCTATGATTATATACCGTATTTCTCCTAATATAGTCCCCCCCCTTAATTTTGAGGCTTGAGTTTGAGGAAAAAATGAAAAATTTAAAAAATGGGTTTGAATATAGTCCCCCCTTTACTTTTACCATGGTCATTTTTGGAAAAAAAGGGGGGACTATATTCAGAAAAATACGGTAATACCTGAGAATTCTGGTGTACTCCCTCTTCTTTTCTCTCGCGACAACCTTTTACAAGTTCTGCAAACAGTATGTTAATATGATCATCCATTTTTTTTTTCAGACCAAGCGCAGTAGTACAGTTGAAACCAACCTGAAGAAGATTAATCTAAAGGAAGTTGAAGTTGAGGGTCGTATAGACCCCTTCTTTAAGAGAATGGCCACCAGGTTTGACGAGGGCCAGTCTGGAGGATGCCATTTCCTGGCCAATCTACGCATTCTGGATGACTCTCAGGAAATTGTTTTATCTTCGGAAACTCCCTGGTGGCGCAACCGAGTGCTTGCTGAGAAAAAAATACCTGAAAATGTCTCAATTCCAATTCTAGGTTTTGATAGTATGTATTAAAACTTTTTTATTTGGCTTGTACATTCATTATTATATTTGATAGTCGCTTTCCGCATTCATTAGTGTGTTTACCCTACTGTCTGCCAAATGTTCCTTGAATCACCTATCTGTTATCAATCAACTGTCAGTCATATGCATGCTATGGAATAGATCTCTTTACATGTAATTATTTGACTTGTATATGTTAACCAACCTATGTTTTTATTTATAATCATATCCTCACAGATTGTTTCATAGTGTATAGTTTGTGCCAGGTGTCAAATTTTTCCAATGATAAATAACTGCAGTAAGCAGCTACGAGAAAAAAATCATAATATTTTACTACTGTATAGGATGATTGTCAACCTATACAGATCTGTATATGATGATCCTACCTATGGCATTGGCCCAATTTCCCACTTGAAGTCAATCTGGTTGCTTATTATTTTTTACATTCTGAAAATGTTTTATTATTTTTATTGCATTGATCTCATTCAATTTTTTAAATTATATCTTTCACAGCCATCAAATCAAGTGAAATTTGTCCATCATTCACCAGCTTCTCCTTTTGTGGCTGGACTCCTGAAAGTGAGGATAGTATAGTGTGTAGCGACTACGCTGCAAGATTAGGTGCTGATCCAGTTTTAGGAAGGGATGCAGAGCATGCATTTGACATGTATGCAGTACCAGAACCTGTTGAAGAAAATTTAACACATGATGATGATTTTGGGATGGATGTAGACAATGGTTAGTTAATGCAATAGCTTACGTGTATTCCAAACTATTGCATAAATCTTATGTTATAATATGATATTGATGCGGGTTATATGAGATGATACAGATAATAAGCATGACGGGAGTAAATGCATTTTGGAATTCAGCTATAAATGTTTTGCTCTTTTTACTTCATTATTTTGATCACAATGTTTTTCCATTGGAATTATCCATTTTTTATGCATTCAAATATGTCATAGCTTCATGTAATCCTTGTAACCATCAGTTTGGTCTATAGAAATGTGTACCATGTAATATGTACTACAGTCTTTAATAATAATTCTCTCTCTAATAAGAATCTCTTTAATAAGAACATCATTATAAATTCCTCGTTAATACGAACAATGTTATTACGAATTTCTTGTTATTATGAAACAAATCGTTGGTCAAATTAAATTTGGATGCTTGCCAGCTGTTGTGGCAGTTGGGCCCTGAAAGTGGGAAGAGAGGGAAGGATAACTGGAAAGTCTTTGGGAAGGGTCGACTGTAGCCATGGAGGGAGGGATTGTTAAGTACCAATAAAAATTTCCTGAACGTGGGGCATCACTTATCTCCCTCAACCACTGTGATTGCCGCCACTGATTCCCTGTAAATGCAGCACAATTTTCAAAACAAGTAGTGTTATTTATTTGCTCGAGGACTGTTATTGTAAGTGATTGCATGTTCTATGTCTAGTTTTCTTGGTTATTGATCATGTTTATTTCTTTTGTAGTCATGGATGCTGATCATGACATAGATGAGAATACAGTGGGCACTGTGGAAGTCATGGGGTGCAACCAGAAGCAAGGAAAATTATCTTGGCAGTTTGCAGAAATTAGGAATGCTCTATCACTGGATCCCAGGGAATATTCCTACTTCCAAAAGGGGGCTGTTGTGGGTTGGGCTGGTCCCAATCATTGGAGGTTGAGGCCTATTCTTAAAAGTTGGTATATTTCAGTCATTATTTTATTATTTCATACACAAACTTTAATAACCTTCTGAGGTAGTAGGTACATTCATGATACTAAACTATTGCCATTTCAACCGTTATTGGCTGAATCAAAATTGAGTGATCTAAGATCAAATAATAATGCTATGTTTTGATTTTTATAACTATCAATAGTTATTAAAAGTACATACTTAATGTGTTGGGTAATTTAATATGCCTTTTTATCAATTCCTTTTCTTTAACTTCTTTCCCAGAATGCAAAGTTGTATAACTGAAGAATATATGAGCCTTATATTTCATCTAAAAATACTATTTATACTATTGAAAGCTGATGTTTTTTTTCCTAATCTTTCACTCTTTTGCTTCTTTAAATCATTTTAAGGGAATGATGGACAGAAAAGAGCTGGTGGTAGGAAAAAATCTCAAGAAACTGTGACACTCAAATATGAAACATATGCTAAGGGAGAGGATTATAAGGCAGCTGATAAGAGAGTGTGTTTGACTGATAGTACAGTAGAGAAGTGGAGTGACCTTAGGACAACTCTACCAGAAGATCTCCATTTAAATGTTGCCACCCTGTTAAGGTAAGACTTTTCTTTTTTTCCTCTGAATGAACGTCAGTCATAAAAGTAGGCGTAGTAAAAGTCACAATTGAGCGTATGGGAATGTTTAGAGAATACATATTCAAATAACCCTCACTATTTAAAAACTTTGATAGAAAACCTAACTCTGATTGATATGTTTGCTAGAAATGAAGTCACAGATGAGGTTTACAGTAGACTCTCGTTATTACGAAGTTAGCGGGACCGAAAAACCGGAGGTTCGTAATAACGAAGTTCGTATCAACGTTTCTTTTAGGAATCATCGGGAAAAAACCGTATTTAATAAACACGATTTAATTTCGCGGAAATTTGTTTAAACAGGAAAATTCATTCCAGTTTCTCAGCAGAAGAATGCGGCACGACGCAATCGAGGGTTGATATCTTCCCGAATACAGTAAGTCCGATATACGCACTGGTTGCGTTCCTAGACCTTGTTCCTAAGTTGATAAACCTACAGCACGGCCACTGAGAGTTGTCCGATGACACACAGAATGGTCTAGGTCGGGGTAGGGACAGGGTTGCCAGCTAAGAAGGGGAAACGCCTACAAAGGGTTCCACGAAGAAAGGATGCGGAAGGGACGCCGCGCGTGATGGACCCAGAGGAAGAATCACTTGTTTTGGTGATTCGAAGAAAGGATTTTTTTGATGATCAGCCATATTTCGGTGCGCCTTATGCAGTTGACGACGTTGAGAGACAAGGCGAGGGTGTGTTTGGAGGACAGCGATTGACTGTAAACCGTGCTGGCGTAGGGTTATCCGCCCCTCCTATTGTGCCGTCATTCGCTACTGTCGCCGGCCGGACTGTATGAAAGTGCATCATGAGAAATACGGTCATCCTACAAAATGCAACACCGAATCACAATCGTGCTCTAGCTCACGATATTACGAACTGATCTAGCTGGGCGTGCAACGCAGCCGAAGCCGAAAAAAATCACTACTCGCGGTAATGATGAACGGGCGAAACGCTGAACAGTTCCTAAATTCACACCGGATTCAATGATACTTTGTTCAGATTGTGCCCTAAGTGAGAGTTCGTCTACGCCAAGCCAAACCGCGAAGCATCGGCCAAATCGAAAGGCGCCAAATTCGAAATTTGAAAATTTTGAATGCTCATATCTCTGAAAATTCGTAAATCGAATGCGAGTAGGAAGAGGACTTACTATACGTCCAATTTGCGAGCGGTTACGAGTGGGTCACCATGGCTCCACAGGAATGAAACTTATTACATGATGCTGCGTGTACACTGAAGAAAGAGCCATAATTGACGCTCTTGGGCATAGTTCACGAGAAGAACTTAAATGCGGCGCGATTATTACAACTCAGCTTACTGAATATGCACCTAAATGCCGTTGCTTATGCGGGGAACTTCGTAATAAAGTTCATTCTATAGCCGCCAGGACCGGGACTGAGGTTCGTAATTTCGTAAAAACGAAAATTTCGCAATAACGTTTCTTTTACTATAGCTAGCATATGCCTTTTCGTCAGGACCAACGATTTGCTTCGTAATAACGAGAACTTCGTAATAACGTTGTTCGTATTAAGGAGAGTCTACTGTATTAATTTTATCTAAATTCATACCTTATTATCCTGAGACCCTATAATGATGTGAATTCATTCCCAAATAAAGCCGGTTTCACACCACCCAATATTCCTTGATCAATAAACGTTGAACATGGAAAATTGACCGTCAAACTGCGTCAAAGATAATTCAAGACGGCAGTTCAAGAATACTTGATCAAGAGTCATTGGAAGGACTTTCACACGTTCAAAGACTTCAATGACGAGTTTGAAGCGCTGCACCTGCAATACGGAAAACAAAATAGCAACTTAATGCGACTTGAGCATATTTTCTGTGGTTTGCAGGCAAAAAAAATTTTCGTGGTTCCCAGTACTTAAGCACCATGGATGAGAATCACATAAATGTTGTGAGGTTTGGATTAGCTGATTAGCCGTTTTAGGAGTTGGCATTCAGGCTCAGAGATGTAGAAATCGGCGCAGGAAGTGGTCGAGGAAATGGATTAGTAGGAGAGAAAATGGTGTGATGAGCTTGCTGAGCAACGAATTAAGGACTGAAGACCCAGAATCCTTTCGGAATTTTTTGAGGATGAGTGAGCCAAATTTTAATGACTTACTCGGGAGGAGACACGGAAAAATAGCGAAGAAGGATATGGTGTGTCGGCAGTGCATACCTGCAAAGCACAACTCGCGGTGACGCTTTGATTTTTAGCGACCGGTGAAACCTTCTAAAGCCTTCAATATTCCACCAGGATTGTACATAATACAATTTCTTTGTTCATTCCTGAAGTGTGCACAGCTTTGTATGGAGCTCTAAAGGATTATTTTTTGAAGGTGAGTAAGAGAAGTTGATGCCTTACCTTTAATGTACCAAAGTGACGCATGCAGTTATCTTTAGAAAACCTTGACGAAGTACTGAGTAAATACCTATTTTTGAATGAAAGATTGCCTCTCTCAGTAAGAGGGAATATATTTTTGGGCACATGTTTTGAGGTGTCCACTGAAGGATACTTGTTTCAATGTTTTTGTTTTCGTTTCAGGCACCAAACACTGCTGCAGAATAGGAAGTTATTGCTCAGGAATTGGAATTTCCCTCATTACATGGGAGCCCTCGACGGAAAACATAAATTTCCGAGCTGCAAGGGCGGACATTTTTTAATTACAAACATGGGCATAGCATCTTTTTGATGAATTTAGTTGATGCTAATTATAAATTCTTGTACTATGATGTTGGTGTTAATGGGCAAGTTAATGATGCTGGTGTTTTTAGGGACTGCTCTTTAAGGGCAGCTCTCACAAGCAACAGGCTTAACGTTCCACCTGGAAAGCCATTGCTGGGTAGACAGAGAGATATACGCCTTACGTCATTGTAGGAGATGATGCCTTCCCTCTGCAACCTTATATAATGAAGCCCTATCCTGAGAGAGGGCTTTCCCAGAGTCAGAGGGTATTTAATTACAACCTCAGTATGGCAAGACGAGTTGTGGAGAATGTGTTTGGCATTCTCTCCGACCGTTTCAGGGTATTTTTATCTCCAATTAATCTGTCTGTAGAGAAGGTGGAGAAAATAACTCTTGCTTGCCTGGCCCTTCTCAACCTTCTTAATTTTCTGAGAACAAAAAAAGACACGTCATACATCTGTACTGGGCTTGTGGATGAGGAAACAGCTGATGGACAGTTGATACCAGGGATGTGGAGAAACGATCCACGCCTGCATAATCCACTGGTGAGGCAAGGGGGAAACAGCCTACAATTCTACGTTAGCTATTAGGGAGGAATTCACTAACTATTTCAATGGGGAAGGACAAGTGCCATGGCAGAACAGAGTGTAATGCTTGCACCTAATATTAGTTGTTGTTCTCATACTAGGTAATATTAATTTCTTTTGTTTCATAGTTGCTCACCAGCAAATGTTTGTACATGTAAATGAAAGTATAAAAACAAAAATATTTCTAATAGCTGTGTATGTTGTGGTTTCTATTTGAGTTCAACATTGTACCTGATGCAATAACCAATACCTGAGAATTGTGCAATAGAATAACATTTCAAATATATTGTGCAAGGAAGTTGCCATCAGAATGTTAACTTAGAATTATGACATGTTAGGAATGGGGATGGAGAGAATATTAGAAGTAAGTGAAAATCCCCAGTAGATAAATCTTCACTCCAATTTCCCTGTCATATAACCATTGAAAAACAATAGAAATTGGCCTATCTGATCACAATGCCCAGTTTTTAAGTTTTTATACTCCAGATCTCCCTCCAAAATATCCCCGCATATTCCCTTACTTGATTAAATATAGGTAATATTCTCTACCCCTCACAGCATTGCTTCCAAAAGGGTAAATAAATATCCACAGCTTCATTTCATTTTCTTCAGTCCATTTATAATTCCATAAACAATAAGGAAACCATCCCTAATCTATTCCATGACCTGTCAAAGGGATTTGACTCACCAGTTAACCATGGGACACTTCAGGAAAAACTGAGGGAAATGGGACTAAGTGGGCTGGTATCAGAATGGATTATGTCATTCATTTCTAATGGGGAGGAGTATATAAAATTAAAGTACCACCTTACTGATGGTAATGTTTGCACCTTTAAGTCCCAACCACTAAACATCACCAAGGGTGTCCAATAAAAGACCTATTCTAGACCCTTTGTTATTCCTATTCTAAGCCAATGAATTGCCTAGTAAGATTAGTATAGACATGTTAGTTACCTATGCTGATGACACAAATCACAACTCAGTACCTCCTCTCTAAAGCTAATTGATTCTGCTGCAGACCAGGCTACAACGAAAATGGTAAACTGGGGATCCCAAAACAATCTTTTACTGAATAAATTTCACTATAACTGCTTATGTTATTATTCATCCATGGCAAAAAAGGATTGAATATCGAACAATCAAAATTAATTATACACAGGTCAGACAGCAAAGAATGTCCTTATCATTTATAGAGACAATACATGGGCTTGAGTCATCGAGAAAGATCGGTCTTGAAAAAACTCAGGACATGAATTTTATTTATTTTCAAGTCCCCCAGAAACAACACTTAAAAGCTTTTTCATTGGGGGTTATTAACATTTTAATCACTAACACACATCTCTCAGATAGAGGTAACTTACCCTGGGGGGACTCAAATGTACACCTTTGGTTTGGCTGGTGAGGACTTAACCCCTCCAGCTGGCTGGCAAAAAGAATGTTTTGGAAAAGAAAAATTCATGGAGACTAACTGATGGAAATGGCTGATTGTTACATATTTCTCCGAATATAGTCCCCCCCCCCCCCCACTAATTTTGAGGTTTCAGTTTCGGAAAAGTTAAAAAAAAAAATGCATTTGAATATTCTCCCCCCCTTTACTTTTACCTTGGGCATTTTTGGAAAAAAAGGGGGACTATATTCAGACGTATGCAGTAGTTAAATTATCAATGAGTGGCGTCATTTGAAAATATTGTCATTTTTGTCGCGTTATGAAAAATGAAGTAAAGTTATGTGAAAAAGATGACTACTGAGATATGACTTAAGGTAGAACAGTTTAGTGTTGTAGCAAAGTGCTATTGACCAATAAAAGTTTTTGAGCTTTCTGTCTCAGGTGATCTACTAACCCTATTAGAAGCCCTTTCCTTATGAATAATTCATTTTTGGGTTAGACAGCTATAAATACCCTTCTTAGACAATGAGCCATGGTGCAGTGGTGTAAAATCAGGACTGCTAGTTGAACTTTCAAAAGAAGAATTCAGAGTTCAGGCCCATGTGGTTGATTTTTTTGCTGGACTTAACTAGTTTTGGCTTGGGTGGAATTGCTTGTGTGAAAAGGAAATTGTGTGAGGGTATTGGGTTGGGGGTGCATCGGAAGGGTTAGCAAAGTGCATAAACATGTGGAAAATTAAGACGAGATTTTTTTTGGATTGGAATGCAATGCAGTGCACCACACACACGTCGTGAGAATGAATTGACGAGAATAGGTGGTTAGGAGTGAAAAATAACAAAAAACAATAGGGTTGATTTCCATCAATATAAATACATTTAATATGCTAATTTAAGCTATAAGTACACAATACATACAATACCGAGTTGTCTGAGGTTATTTTTAGTCTTGAAGTTGAGAAAATGCCCTGGGCATGAAGAGGTCCTTCCTTGTTCGATGTCTGGAGGAGAAGAGGAGCAGCAGCTGGCTTACGCAGAGCACCGCGCTCGAAGCAGGCGTGAGAGGGGAGGTGAAGGCAGAAGAGGGGAAACAGGTTTCACTCTGACGTTTCACCCTACAATTGGAGAGGCGGCGGCGTAGAGCAATGGAAGTACGTACATACATGGCATAAAGAGGCTGACACTGTTGATAAATTCACTATAAATTGAGGACTTCACTAGACGCGAGAATCAGCAGCGGGCAGAATCAAGCTGGCGCGTCGGACTCTTAAGCTTTGTGAGATTGGGACTCAGATGCTCGCGAATCGTCTCCTCGTGATGAAGTCTCGGAGAGATTGAGACCTGCAGGGAATGAGAATGTGCCCAATTATGGCGCAGCAGGAGAAATGAGCATGAGTGTGTTAATGTTTTCAATTTTAAACAAGTTAGAGTCCGTATGTTACTCTCCATTCAGTTTTTTCCACCTCGGGAGCTTTGCCTACAAAATTAAGAAATGAGTTATCGAGAAAGAGTGATCTCACTTGTCAGAAACTTAACATTGTAAAAAATGGTTATAATTATACGATATTTTTCAATTTCACTTCTAGGTTATTCCTGAAACCATCAATGGCTTTCCAGGAGAAGGACAAAAGTGCTGTTGAGGTTGATGGAGTAGATCCATTTGACTTTGATAATGAAAATGACAAGGAAAATTACTGCCCCAATCTTGATGTAAGTTAATTTGCAAAAAATAATTTTTACTTCTTTTAAATCAAAAATGTTTTGCTGTATTGAGGTTTGTGTTTGTTAGTGGTTGTACAGGTGGTTTTTTGTTTTTGTGTTTGTAAAATTTAGTATTTTGTTCCTTATAATGAGTGAGAAAGTTGAGCTATTATGTAACAATTCAGAGGTAAGTAGTAGTCTCAAAGAGTGAAATGTTAAGAGTCCGGCCTTATACCCCTTAATGATTACTCTCTTGAGAACTGCAAGTGCAGTCCCTATTTGCTACATCAAACATGTCTCAATGCAGGTAATAACTACCATGTGTATTTTCTAATGATTGTGCTAAAGAAATTACTCAGAATTAAAATTGAAAATTATGTAAAAATATGCAATCTCTTTTAAAGCTAAGCATTAAGTCTTACTTGAAATGTTTAAAAAGAAATTTATGATTGACTGGAGTGTCTGTAGCATATTATTCATGACTTCATCTAAGCTAGGGAGACAAATATTCGGAATGAAAATCCGTTGATTAGGAATTTTAGAGGTTTGAAGACTTTGGTTGTTATTTTGGTAGATACTCTATTTGTGCATACTGAAGGCATTAGTTAGTCTCATGGTTTTCTTTGACGTTGATTATCAACCTGTTACTGCAGTGACTTCTACATTTCCTTGATTACAGCATCTCTGACAATTGTTGAAATAACGCATACGTACTTGGCATTTCAAACTGCCAAATGACATATGTACATACCTAGCCCATTACTTTCTTCGTAAAACTTCATGGGATTATTTTGGAGGTTGTTTAATTATAACATATGCAATGTGCTTTAAATTTATTTAGCATCAATCGATGTAAAGAGAATTGATTGGCTTCTTTTCTTAACTTACCCACTCAGGGATTCTGTTGAACATCTAACATGTACCCTGTAGTCTCTTTCCACTTTAAATCGCCTTGAACATTGGGTCAGTTACTTTATGTGAGGAAAAAATATGCTACATTTCTGAGTCCATCCTGTGCTCGATGGTCTAAAGCAATTATTTTCACCCTGTTAATAAAACTAACTCTGATTCCATATTTAATCTCCTTCAGAATTTCTCAAAGAATCAGTCATTTGCTTTTTTTTTTTGCTTGAAGCTTTTAGCATCTTCCATCTAGAGAACTGAAACTGCTTCAGTATTTACTGTGCAGCCCTGTGGCTTGTAGAATTTGGGCATCAAACAGTAAATTTGGTCAAGCTATGCATGAGTATACATGTAAGATTATATTTACCCTACAGAACATTGGTGGCCACAGTGATTATGATGATGATGATAGAGATATCAGTGGACCACCAGCGGCTGAGGATGATCCAAACAAGGATTTAAACCCAGCTGAGTCGGGATATGATTTAGTGCAAGCTCCAAATGTGGTAATGTATTATTTTTCATTAGCACTGTACATAATTACTATAAAATGTGCATTGCTTCATTTTTTAAATATAACTGCATTATTCTCTTGCCTGTGTGCCTTTTAGAATTTGTTAATTCCTTGCCCTCTAACATTTGAGTGCCTCACTCATCAATCCTGCTTGATTACTCTTTTTTCATGATGTGTTACTGGTTTTAAGTTTATGTAGTATTTGGAAAATTCTTGGTATAAGGAGTAGACCCTGGTCAACATTTGCTTCAGTTTCAAATTTGAAAATTTTATCTCTATATAGTCTCCTAGGTAAATGTTTTATGCAGGAGATAATGCTTAAGTCTGTCTATGATCTCCTCTCATACACTAAAAATTTTAAGATTCCAAGTTAAACATTGGATTTATAAAAAAATCCTTGCAATATAACTGAGAAAATAGCCTATTCATAGCATGGAAACCCTTAATTGTGTTTGAATTATGTAATTTGGCTTCTGTGAACCCCCCTTTTTTCACTTACGTAATAATACGTTACTTATTAAATTTTTGGTGTGAACATATTTGAAGCTAATGCAGCATATGTATTGTGATCATTTGTCTCATTATAGAGGTTTTGATGTAAAATTTTCCTTTTTATAGATTCCTAACGTGTATATTCCATACGCCAAAAGAGCAAAGAAAATGGATATGAAGAGACTGCAGAGAACAATTTTTAAAATCATGACTCGTACGGAAGCGAAAGAGGTAATATTTCTCATTAGTATTTTTATCTGTGATGTACCAGCAACTTCAAATTTTAATAGAGAAAAATAATTAACTGGAACACTTCTTAAGTACGGATAATGTGGCAGTAAACATTGTTGTTTAAAAAAGGAGCTTGCTTGATATTATGATTTTAAAATTCGGCTATGTGTGTGGCTGGTAATTCCTTCATATTCAATTATTCAATTGCCATATTTCCTCTAATAAAATGTTTGCGATTTTTCTTAAATATCTGTGATGTAATTCATTGAAATGATTCTAGTTCTTGATTTCAGTGTCATAGGAAAATTTAAGATAATTCCCAGGTTATACATGTTATTGTAGTGGATGATATTATTTACTATTTCTTTTTTTAAATCCATTCTGAAGTACAGTGGAACCCTGATCTATCGTTCCCTCATTCATCGTTCACCATTCCTTGTCCCAAATAAAGCTCCATCTCCACAAAGTAATTTTTTCCCGCATCTATCGTTCCCCGAAGAATCATTTTCCTGCATTGATCATATAGCGGTCGCGTTGTATAATTTTCCCGCATCCATCATATGACGAAATTGAGAGGAAATATATGTGTGTCATTCATGGCTAATAGCGACAGGCACATAGTTTGAATCTACCTCAGGAGTTAGACTACCACAAGGAGAAGCTCAGTGCCGTGGGATAGTAACAGTAGCGCATCCCAAGATCCATTATCACCCTCCATTCAGCGTTCGCCTCTCCCCCTCTGACGCTTTCTTCTTCTCCAAAATCAAGCAAAAGATTCCAGCTCGCACAGGGATCATATTACAAACACATTAGCTTTGAAAGAAAATATCAACTTACATGAGAACAATAGAAACGTGTTTCATGCCTCTCCCATTCTCACCCACTGAACTTTTTCAGCCTACCTGCTGGAGGTCAACTGCTGCATGAATCACCTATTAGCCCAAAAGCTGACTAACAGTGAATTTCAGCAATTGCTATTCTACTTTTATTAGAGTGAAATAATAGTAATGTGCATGTAATTTAATAAAGAACAGGACCAAACATAATGTATTTCTAGTGTTATTTAAGCTTTTTAAGCAAGGAAATACAGTGGAACCTCGTTAAAGCGAGTACGGGCTGTAGCGACACTCCCGCTATAACGAGAGATAGCCGATGCACCATCAATTGACCCTATAATAAGCGTGTTAAAAAATTCATTTTTACGACACCCTTTTGGTGCTGCCTCTCGCCATAGCGAGGGTTTCACCGCCGGAAGACTTTCATCAAGACTCCTTAACCTCTGTAATTTCTAGCGATCTGTTAGATATGAAGTTAATGGAGTGCTCAGTCTCAAATTTATGTGGTAAACTGTCGTTCGATAAATATGTAGTTAATTTTGGTGAAAATATTGTGGCATTAGCATTCGCGAATGCTTCATCTTCTTTTGTTCCTCGGACGGCAGAAAGCAGTCGGCACCATACCCGCACGTCCGTGAGTTGCGTGAATAGAAAGCATTTGATGGCAGTCACCATGGCCAAAAAAACACCAAACACGTCTAAGTGAGAAAATAAAAATAAAGGAGTAATATGAGAGTGTCAAAATTAATTTATCTTCCTATTTGCTCTGCAAAATTATAAAAACACAGAAGCGCCCAAGGAATGCAGACGATGAATAGTTATAAGGAGCTTTGTTCGGGTGGTTTTGCCCATTCCAATCTGCGGGAACTTCTGAGAAAGGGGCTACGCCCAAGCCTAAAGCGGAACATTTCAGGGATAGATTGCGAATCGAGAATTTTAAGAGTGCAGAAGGTTGATTATACTAATGCGAAGCACCAAAGCGTTATCTCCCCTCATAATTGCTGGTCATGCCTGCGGTGTAAACCCGAAGTCGTGGAAGAAAGGACTCCGATCATAAGTATCTTTAGAAGTATTCCCCGCGTCATATAACATAGACGAAACGGAACTTTTTTACATACAACTCCTCGACAAAACCCTTGCAGTATGAGGTATTTCTTGCAATGATGCCTCTAAAGGTAGGTAGTGTGCCTTAGCGATGATGTAGGATGTACGAAGCAATGATACTCAGCGTGAATTGCCCGGATGGACGTATTTATTCTCCGTTGCGGATTTACAAGGTGAACTATTCGCGTCAGTGGTCGGAGTCGTACTGGCGCTCTCTTTTGTCACGTGGGTAGCCGAGCATCCCCTGGTGGCCGCTGGAAGAACTCGCAGAACAACTAACTCTCGTTTGCAGTGCCGTGGTAAACTCGGTGTATTACTTCAAATACGTCGCGAGCGTAACACTCAAAAAGAAACTTTTTTTCAACAACTGCAATTTTAATCACATCATTTTTCAAGCTTAGCAAACTTTTTACCGTAGATTATGTAGGTATTACATTATTTGATAGAAAAAGTCTTCCAAGGCGGGAACGTTATACAGCCTTCCACCATTTTCGCCTATAGAAACAAATGTAATGCGTTATTTCACTTCACTGCCGCATAACGTACAGAAAAAATAAACATACACCAATGGAAACATTTGAGGCATTAAATAACCGCGATACTGTTTTATCAATTAATTTTTGAATTTTCAGTGGAAAATACCAAAAAAATAGAATGATCACGTAAATGAACTTATTAAGTGCTTAGAAAAATGGCTTCGTCGGTTGTGCATTGGCATAATGATTGACGAAACAATGCTTTCCATGATTTTTATTCAGTGCGGCGCTTATAAATTATTTGAATAGTTAGTCATTGTTTGAGTAAGGAAATTTAGTGATGCAAAAAAACATTGCCTTTCGTCTGGATTTATGCTTACGTTTATCGGATAGATGTTTATCTGTCACTGCACCACTCCTGTTCCTGTTTATCTGTTCACAACAGGTATATTGGCTATTATTTGCTCCACCTCCGGTAAAGCGACAATTCGCTATAGCGAGTGTTTATTAGTACACCGTGGGGTGTCGTTATATCGAGGTTGCACTGTAGTTGGAAAAGTGGTGATTTCTGGCGAAACTCGATATCCTCGTAGATGAGCTGCTTGGAAGTTGATGAGGCATTTTTTCCAAAAACAGGACATCAGGTTATTATCAGTTATCAATTCACGAGTTATACTATAAGTCTCACATACTTGTCAGAGTTACTGACAAAGAGATTTCTTCACAGGATATTTTGTTTCTCCCTACTATCAATCCAAATTCATCTGCTCATCTGGAGCTACGCTAATTAGAAAATAATGGGTAAGTTGCATTATCTTTAGGACAAAAAATTTCATGGCGCAGTCATATGGTCATGCTTTACTTTGCAGTATGCGCTGCATAGGCCATGTGCGATAGCATCAGTCCCGAACTTCACCTCGTAGACTCCAGCAACTTCTCCTTGTTGCCTCCCCTTCACACTGTTGAAGAAATTTGCGTACACGGTCAAGGTGTTGCTCATTGTGTCCGTCAGTCAGCATTCGGGGGACCCAGTGAGCCCAATAACCCAATGTTTCTTTTAGAGTTCTTTCAAAAGCTACAGGAATGCGTTCAACAAGTTCACAGACAATGACCCTCCGATCTTTGAGCATTTCACCGTTGATCTTCTGGACAGTCGCATCCGAAACCTTCTCATCCGAAGTCTTCTACTCTGTTCTTCATTGTGAACTTCCGTGTGGCCCTCAGCAAAAGCCCTCCACCATTTGCGGACGTGTTGAACGGACATGGACTCTTCACCATAAACTTCAGTCAGTTGCCTATGAATCTCCATGGGTGGTAACCTCCTTGCCTGGAGAAATTGGATTACTGCTCGATCCTCACACTTGGCGGTAACAGGGATCATCACTTTCATTGTTGACGGTTGTGAAGCCAATAATGAGCGATACAGTAAATCACGGACTGGCGGACTCAAGAGTAGGGGAACCACTGCGCACTAGGGCGGATCGCAAAAATCGATTTTTTTCAAATCCATCTGGCCCAACGAAAAAAAGTTGTGGGACCGATCAAAAATAAGGCCTGAAAAATTTGAGACCTGTACGTGAACCCCTGACCCTCGCTCAAATGCAATTTAGGGGGGATGGTTAAAATTCGAAAAATATAATATTTTATGGTCATTCCCTATAGATTTTGCCGAGTTACTGCCCTTTTAGGGCAAAAATTTCGTGCATTTTGACGTATCTGCCACCGTTTAGCCACAAAATGCCTAATTTGAGTCCGCGTCCGCGAAGAAAATATTCCAACGCCCACGCAGCGTCGCGGATACCAGAGCCGCAGGCCGATCCCTTCCCCTCCACGCTCGCTTCTCCCCCTCCCACGCCTGTAATGCAGCCAAATTCATCCCGCGCATGCTGCTAGGAGGTTGTTTATCTTTCATAATATAAATCAGAAGATGGTAGACTGTAAAAAACGATGCGTAGTGAGACGACTTATCCCTTCTTTGGCGCCTCGTCGGCGTTAAACAAATCGATGTTACCAACTTTTAGAGAAGTGATGAAATAATTTTATACCTGCACGCGCAGGAAAGGAGACTACGGTCTTGAAGACGCCTCTCGAGTGGCTATGATGGTTTGGGAACTTAGGTTATGCACTTCTATTCCGGTATTGTCCGACAGCTGTGACTACATGAATGAATAAGGGTGAAGGCCGCCGGCATACCCTCCCCGCTCCCCTCACGAACGCCCCAGATGCAGCAAAATTCACACCAAGTGCGTCTTTCTTCGTTAGTCTTACTAATATTTGATTTATCAGCATCGTCCAGTGAGGAACAATCACGAAGGAATTATTCAATTACCTGCTTTCCAGTCTGTATTTCTTATGTTATTGTCATTCCTTGTCTTTTGCTGCTGTCAACAAAGTTTTGGTAAATTCTTTCGCGAATCTCTCGTCCGTATGTATGATAAAAGGAATATTGAAATTTAAATTTGAACTTTCATCAATAGATTTTTAAATTCCACAGCGCAAAGCTCGGATATAGCCGAAGGATATAATTTTAGACCTGCGCACGCAGGAAAGGAGACTACGGTCTATGAAGACGCCTCTCGAGTGGCTATGAAGGTGTGCGAACTATGGTGACGCGCTTCTCTTCCATTATGAATGTGACTAAATAGATGTAGCGGTACCACAGGAAGTACTAAAACTTACGGAAAATCTAATACTACTAATAGGGCAAAAGTAGGGTTTTATTGAATTATAAGACTCAAACAATTTTAAAGGAACATTTTAAATTATGCGATATTTTTGCGTGTAAGTGCATGGAGGAGCATAAGGTTCCCCCAATGAGAAGTATTTTGAGAGACAATCTGACGAAAAGAAAGATGATGGCTGCTGGATTGAAACCTAAAGAAACTCGACAACATAGGAAAAAAGGGAATCGTAGGCGAGCGTTGAGTCATCATCGTCAATTCTTGCACGGGAAAATAGTATCAAAAGTTGTCTTCATCAATTCATCCGAAGAAAATAAAAATGGCGAGAAATTAGCCGATTTGTATCTCTACTTTCCTCATGAAATAAACATTGAGGACTATAACCTCAAATTGGAACATCTTCGGGGAAAATGCGTCTGCCAACTGTGATAGAGGTAAATGCAAGAACCAAGCAACAGCAATGATCGTTCCCGCAACTTTAGCTGACGCAAAAGTCATAACTTCGTAAGATATATCAAAGCTAGTGTACCGGAATTACTTACGTAGACAGAAGAAGATGCTAATTACTGTGAATAAGAAAAGAGAGGTGTCATCAAAGGGTCTCATTTTATTGGCATGAAAGACTATACTCTTGTCTGATGAAAAAAGGGAAGAGGACTTATCAATACAAGTTTATAGGGGAATGTGTGATGTTAGTTGAAGAAACAGGGTCCCACTTTTGGAGGTTTGCCTCCTCCGTCGGAGGATTAGCAAAAGTTATAAAATCTGCGATTATCGATTCCTTTCCGAGTGAAAATTAGATACACAGAATTAAAAAGGATTTGATTATGATGGTACCAAGCGAATACCGCCCAAGAAGGAGGCATCATCCCTTTGCTATAAGCATAATTCCAACATCCCTTGCAGTGTGGGTAGACTCTTCTCGGGATTCCCACCGGGTTAATTTTTCCATTATGGCCAACATTTCAAGATCCGACTGGGGGCTCATCCTAAGAGATAAATTTTGTTGAACCCCAAAAGAGTTTACCCACATCATTCGCCGGGAAAGCATCAAATCGTATTTCATCCCTTACAGTGGTCTATTTGCTAATTGCACTACGTTGACTTGGATTTGCGACATAAACGTTGGGAGGGTAATCTAGGGACCCAATTTGCGTTTCCTGAAAGGATGCGTTTGGTGATCAATCCGAGATTTTTTTAAATGCTGGATTTTAATATCGACGTAAAGGACTACACGCTGATGATATATAGGAGAGTGACTCCGGTTCCTTGGGCTATATCTGAGCTTAGCGCTGTGGTGTTTAAAAATCTATTGATGAAAGTTCAAATTTAAATTTCAATATTCTTTTTATCATACATACGGACGAGAGATTCGCGAAAGAATTTACCAAAACTTTGTTGACAGCAGCAAAAGACAAGGAATGACAATAACATAAGAAATACAGACTGGAAAGCAGGTAATTGAATAATTCCTTCGTGATTGTTCCTCACTGGACGATGCTGATAAATCAAATATTAGTAAGACTAACGAAGAAAGACGCACTTGGTGTGAATTTTGCTGCATCTGGGGCGTTCGTGAGGGGAGCGGGGAGGGTACGCCGGCGGCCTTCACCCTTATTCATTCATGTAGTCACAGCTGTCGGACAATACCGGAATAGAAGTGCATAACCTAAGTTCCCAAACCATCATAGCCACTCGAGAGGCGTCTTCAAGACCGTAGTCTCCTTTCCTGCGCGCGCAGGTATAAAATTATTTCATCACTTCTCTAAAAGTTGGTAACATCGATTTGTTTAACGCCGACGAGGCGCCAAAGAAGGGATAAGTCGTCTCACTACGCATCGTTTTTTACAGTCTACCATCTTCTGATTTATATTATGAAAGATAAACAACCTCCTAGCAGCATGCGCGGGATGAATTTTGCTGTATTCGAGGCGTGGGAGGGGGAGAAGCGAGCGTGGAGGGGAAGGGATCGGCCTGCGGCTCTGGTATCCGCGACGCTGCGTGGGCGTTGGAATATTTTCTTCGCGGACGCGGACTCAAATTAGGCATTTTGTGGCTAAACGGTGGCAGATACGTCAAAATGCACGAAATTTTTGCCCTAAAAGGGCAGTAACTCGGCAAAATCTATAGGGAATGACCATAAAATATTATATTTTTCGAATTTTAACCATCCCCCCTAAATTGCATTTGAGCGAGGGTCAGGGGTTCACGTACAGGTCTCAAATTTTTCAGGCCTTATTTTTGATCGGTCCCACAACTTTTTTTCGTTGGGCCAGATGGATTTGAAAAAAATCGATTTTTGCGATCCGCCCTACTGCGCACGGCACAGTTGTGAGATTAAGCCTAGCACCTTCCCTCAACATTGTAGGTCATTGGGAACCTACTTTTGGTACAACCTTCTTAGACTATTTTTGGCCTTTGTGATCCATCTCACAAGCAATCACTGCGCCAGCGAAAGCGGTTGTATTAGGCATAACATGCAAATAGCTCTCATGATTACGTGTTCTGGAAATGGCGTTTGATGGATAAGAAATTTTACATCAGACAGAAATACATAATAGCAGTGTAAATGCCGAGTGGAGTGCAAACATTTTTTTAGGAAGATCGCGTGTTCCTTAAGGATATTTGTAAGAGATATTAGTCGAATTAACAATATGACTTAAGTGTTTTGATAAAGTACTAGTATTCTTGTAATTAGCTAAAATCTTGTTTGTATTCTTAAAAGAATATACAGTAAAACCTCTATGTAGTGAACCTCTTTACATCGTAAACCTCCATACTTCGTACCAACCCTCCGGTCCCGTCAGATTTACATGTAAATTTATAGGCAAACCTCTATATAGTGAACCTCTTTATCTCGTAAAACCTCTATATATCGTACCAACAAGACAGCCCCGAGACGGCCTAACTACCTCCGCAAATCGTACCAAGACAACTAGAGACCATTAATGCAGCCGCGATTACCTACGTGGAATGACATTTTCAGCGATAAATGTTTCACGCTTATTTTTTTCTTATACACCTTTAATAATTTTCACGTTAACCATTAGTTAGGGCATCCAACTACCCTAATCATATATTAAGTGACGGTAAATGAAGACGGGACACATCGTTTTCTCTCGAATCATGGTCAAAATCGCACGATAGCACTCGCTTTCTTTTACTGATGGCTTTATTTTCTTGTACAACATACTATGTTCAGTTAATAAAAGAGGCGACCAGCGCAGCCTATAATCACTTACTGACAGTAATATTTCAACTAACTTCACTTCCATCCATGGAGACAGAATTACTCGACCGCATTGCTACTTCCGCTTCTGAAATGAAAACATTTCATGAATTTTCCGCGACTTGAAATAAATCAAATACAGTTTCGCAATTATTTTATTCCCATATTTCCCGGTGTAGCACTTTCTTACTACTGCATAGGTAATTTTTTTGATGCTTTCGTGAACGATCGTAGTTTAAAATTTATTGCGCTTAGCGACAGTCATATATCTTGCCTGCGTATTTATACCGCGAAATCTGACTCTTCCATCGGGAGTCTGGGACGTCAATTTCTAGCAATACTGAACGAACATCAATCCATGCGCGACAGTGTTAGGTGAAGGAGACAGCTAATTAGCTGAAACGCGGTAGGGCAATGAAATTTTTTACCGTCGCCGCCGCATTCTGAAGTAGTTCGCCCAGCATTCTCACCGGGAAATTACGTCCTTTCGCAGGCCTAGCGTTTCTGTGTGCCCTCGACAGAGTTTTTCTTCGGAACGCTACGTGCATTGTATTTTGGTGAGAGGGAATTCAACAAAATTTTCAAAATTACGCTCAATTTTTTGTCTATTTTTTGCAGTAGTCACGTGTTTACTTATTTTTTTATATTCTGTAACAAGTCGCATGTTATAAGAATGATAAATCAATTCTTAAAGATATAATAAGGAGTATTTTCAATTATTTGCCATAAAATATGAAAATTACTTAATTAATCATAGGCTGATGATGGTTTCGAGAAATAAAAGAAGGCGACTGCTTGACATTACCACATAATTAGCCATGTTCCTAGCCATCAACGAGGACAGGCAGAAGGCAGTGACCTTTGGAATACCTTCATTCACACTCACATTTATTTTAAACAACCGAGGAAAAACAGAAGAAACTGTATATATAGGCTGCACAAATAAAAAAACTCAGGCAGTTAAATACGAGGATGAAGAAATTATGTTTAGAAATATAAAACTATTGTTCTTTCCTCCAAACATTATTAGTAAATTACAACTCATAGACCAGCAAATTATTTCTTAGGTCAAAAGGCATTAACGAAAATAGCTAGTGATTTATTTATAGTGAAAATGACATTAAAAAGTGCTCATAGAATTGAAAACATTATTTCGAAAGAGTTTGAAAAAGTTTTTAAGCAAACCCATTAACTAATTTATTTTCTAAAAAGGCCTCTTGAACAATTTACTTTTACCTTTGTGTAATCATTAAATTGTAAATATATGTTCGCTTATGCATACCTATATGTTCAAATATATTAATATAATGGCTTAAAGACAGTTGTACCTTTCATTTCCCAAGGATATGAAAAAATGGTGCCTACCCCTAAAACCTCTCTATAGTGAACCTCCATACATCAAATTGCCCAAATTTAGGTCCCCTCCATTACGATGTAAAGAGGTTTTACTGTAATAATTGCTCGCAAAAATCCTGTTTCCTGGGACATAGGCAACCTAGCCTAACAGTCCCGCATTGATCGTTTTCCTGCATTCGTCTTTTTTTTCCGTCCATCCCCCTAAAAAAACGATAGATTGAGGTTTCACTGTGATGAATTTTTATAGGGAGTCTCAGACAAAATCCGTCATGATTAGTTCATGATCCACCTCTTTTGATGAGATGATTTCACCAATTTGAGGTTGCCCTTTGCCTCTTAAAATGCTCTTTTTACTTTAGTAAGACAAGAATTCCTCCCTGCCATGCATTTTTGAAAATTTTTAAGCCTCCCATAATTTTAGAAGCAAATTATCCAGTTGTCATTCTATTCATGTATTATTATTTTTTATCAATCTCAATCATGAGATTTATCCTCTGTTACTACATTTGATGGCATTAGATATGCAAGAAGTTTAAGAAAGCGAATACAGTGGAACCTCGATTTATCGTTTTTCAGGGGGATGGATGAAAAAAACGATGAATGCGGGAAAACGATCAATGCGGGATTGTTTGTCCGGGTTGCGTATGTCCCAGGAAACAATGGATTTTTGCGAATTATGACATTCAATAGTGGATTCAAAAAAGATTTTAGCTGATTACAGGAATATTATTCCTTTATCGAAACACTTAGGTCATATTGTTGATTCGGATTATATCTCTTTCAAATATCCTGAAGGAAAACGCCGCCTTGCTAAAAAAATGTTTCACTCCACTCGGAATTTTCACTGCTATTATGCATTTCTGTTCGACGTAAAAATTCTTATCCATCAAATGACATTTCAAGTACACGTATTTACGAGAGAAATGTGCGTGTTATGCCTCAAACAACTGATTTCGCCGTCGCAGTGATTGGCTATAGGATGTATCAAGAAGGCCAAAAATAGTTTATTATTTGAAACGTTCCTTTCTTGCAATTAAATTTTTAATATGATTGAGGCAATGTGGCGTTAATCGTCAGCGGCACGCCCACCTGATCCTCGGCTTCATCCCACTTCTTGTTTTCACCAAGGATCTCGCTCTACCCCCACCCCTGCCGTCATGTACCTACTAGCGGACATAACGAGGCGTGCTGTAATATTCTCGCATTTCTAGCCCGGATTTTCTTCGTCTTCAATTATTTTCAGTCTATCCTTTTAAGTTCTCACTTGTGCCTTCGGAATGGCCATGGTCCGAAGACGAAAAAGAATAAAACTAATAAAAATGAAACCGGACTCTATTGAACCCACACGGAAAACACTCGCCGGTTTAAGTCAACCCACCCTGGAAAGTACGGAACCACTCGTACGAGGTGAAGTTCGGCACTAATGCTATCGCGTACGGCGTAAGCAGAGCTTACTGCAGAGGGTGAAGCATGACCATATGACTGCGCAATTAAATTTTTTATCCTATAGAGAAGGCAACTTACCCACTCATTTCTAACAATAAGTAGCGTAGCTCTAGATGAGCAGATGAATTCAGATTGCTTGTAGGGAGAAACAAAATATCCTGAGAAGACAACGCTTCGTTAGCACCTCAGACAGGTGAGACTTGTAGCATAACTCGTAAATTGTAACCAGACGCCCTGTTTTCGAAAAAAAAATCCGCTTCAACTGCCGTGAAGCTCACTATCAGCTGCGAGGATATCGATATTCGACAGAAATCACCAACCAACTTATTATACCAACTATTTTCTTGCTTAAAATGGTTAATTAACGTTAGAAATACGTCGTGTTTGGTATCATTCTTTTTTGAATTACGTGCACATCACTAGTATCTCAATATAATAGAAGTATAATACCAATTGCCGAAATTCATTTTTACACACCTTTTGGGCTAATAGGTGATTCATGCAGCAGTTGACATCCAGAGGTGGGGATCCTAAAAGCAGGTCAGCTAAAAAAAGTCAGCCGTCGAGAAAAGGGGAAGCGTGAATAAGGTTTCTTTTGTTCTCGAGTAACTTGATATTTTCTTTCGAAGCTAAGGTCTTCGTAATACGATCCCTGCTCGAGCTGGGATCTTTTTTTTATTTCGGAGAAGAGGAAAGCTTCAGACGGGGAGAGGCGAGTGCTGAATGGAGGGGGATACCGGATCTTGGGAAATGCGATAATGTGACTATCCCACGGCACTCAGCTTCTCCCTATCGTATTTCAATCTCCTGGGGAAGATTCAAACTATGTGTCTGTCGTTATTAGCCATAAATAACACGTAGTAAGCACTTCGTCTCATTTTCGTCAAACGATAAATGCGGGAAAATTATACGACGGGACCTCGATCTTCAAACGATAAATGCGGGAAAACGATACTTCGGGGAACGATATATGCGGGAAAAAATTACATTGTCCTTATGGAACTTAATTTGGGACCAAGAGCGGCGAACGATGAATGCGGGAAAACGATGAATGCGGGAACGATAAATCGGGGTTCCACTGTACCAATAACCCTAAACTTATGGCAGCATTTCATGTGAGGCATCTCTCAATGGGATAAAAATACAAATAGCCTTAGTAATTTTCCACTCTGTTTTATGTGCACAATCAGTTTCAATGTTTACACGTCATTATCAAGAGCTGGGAGCTTTTTTTACTCTTGGTTAACGGAATAAAACTGCGTGAAAAATTACTACAGCTGTTTGTATCTTTTTGCAATGAATATCCACAAAGTAAACTCGTCAGCAATCAATCTGAATCACTTAATGGGTTGGATATATCCATTAATTAATGACTCATGGAAATGACTTATAACAAATTGTCCTTAAGCACATGTGGCACCTTTCCATTTGTGGGGAAACATTTTTTACCCTGAGTACAACAGGTTCAGTTTCTTTTTTGTTTCAAAATTTAAACTTTTTAACAAAATTTAGAAGATTCTAGGTAAATCTATTTTATCAATAAGTCAATTTTGAAGATTTAAATCAATTGGCTGTAAAAATTGGTGATTTTTTTCTTCTGGTCTTAAAATCATGCCTAGAGAAGAGACTAAAAATTCATGAAAAATACTCACCAAGAAAGAAAATATAGAAACTAGTGATGGGTCGGTTCGATTCCTCGATTCTTCGATTCCTCGATTCTCGGCCAAGAACCGGAATCGAAAACGAGTACTTGCCAAGGTGAAAAATCGATTCCGATTCCAGTAGTACTTCAAACCACAAAATATACGACCACGTTTCCAAAATTCATTTGAATTTTCGCGCCTCGTAATCGTGATAATAAAACACATATCTTCCTGGGATGTGCGAGTACTCGAAAATTCAAGTCGAGTCGAGTAGTTGGTACTCGACTCGAGCGTTTCGAGTAGCATTACGAATGTCGAGTCGAGTAGTTAAGGTTATGAGCTTTCGAGTATAGTAGGCCTAGCGATCTGCCGTCAGGAAGTGCTATCATGAAACTCGTGTTATAATGCAGTTTTTAAAGCCGATAAGTCATCCTAATGCCTTGGCCTGATAGTTTCAGCTTGCCGAATACACTAGTTGTCGACATGGGCGCCGAATACCTTTACGGCGGCCGATCGTCTTCCTACCTGGCGCGCACTGGTCCGAAATCGGAAAAAGCTGGAATAAAGTCCAAAATGACCTTTTTGGGGATAGAGACTTGAAACTTAGCATAAATACTCATAAATTATTACCAGATATAGATTTATATGCCGTTTGACATAAATACGACCCTTTAGTGAGATACAGTGGCCCAAACATGACCAATTTTTCAATGCCACGCGACATATCGTTTTTCCTCAAAAAATCTTTGAATTTATCCAGGTGGTTTTGCGTTGGATGAGTTTAATGGGATAAAAAAACGCAATATTCCTTTGACATGGTGCTTTTCTTGTATTTTCAATGACTTTTGAAGATTTTGGCTCTCATCTGTCTGGTTTTACAACGCAAAATGGCCGACCCGTTTTTCACGTGAAATTTGACATAAAGTAGACATTATCTTTCGTTTACGAAAAATATAACTCGGAAAATTTGAACCACAATATAAAGTAGAGATTTCTAAAGATTACTAAGTAGAAATCTTGAAAAGAAAGTTTGCGACGAAGGAAATAAGAGCGATTTTTCAATCGCGCGTCAAGGCTGACCTACACGCCGCGGACCTCTGAGGCTTGGTAACTGAGGCCGATTTTTCAAGTTTTTTAAAACATTAGTCTTGAAAATCGTCATGTAAAGCATGGATAATCGTCTTAATTGACTTAAAACACTAAAATGAGGATGTTAAAAAGGATTATGTATAGATCGACTTGGCCATTTAGCGCATTACTCGAAAGAAAATACTAAGGATTGGATATTTTTCGGAACCATCCCACGCATAAGAAATATGGCTCGGGTATTGAAGTAAAGTGAAGAAATTAAGTCACCATGCTTAAGAGAGAGAAAAATGAACAGTTTCCACGAAAGGCAACAACTGATACCCTTTTTCCCTTTCCACCTTCGCTGAGGTGAGTCGCGCAGAATTGTAGTATGCATTGCTGTATTGCCTGGTTAAGAAATTATCATACTCGACTTGATACTTGCGAGTAATTTTCAACTCGACTCGAGATCAAAAAGTGCTACTTGGAAATCCCTTTTATATTCCAAAGGAGCAAATGCAGACTAGGGAGCCTGTGACAGGTATATAGTATCTTGCAAGATACAGTGATGCATTTGGAAAGTACCCAAAGTCACCATAGCAAACACTGTTGAAGCTGAAGTGGAAGCTTATTTATCATAGATGAATGCACCACCAAATTCCTTCCCTGGGAAATACCGAAAGACTTATATCTCCTACCCAAGGCTGAAAGTATTAGCGAAGAGGTTTCTTGCCATACCGCCATCCACTGTGTTCAGCGAAAGACATTTAGTTCTGCAGGAAAAGTATGTGATGTAAAATGCAACAGGCTTTATCCTTGGATATCCTAGGATATCCTAGAAAGCAAAGCATCTTAACTCTGTCAGCTGACAGAGTGAAGATGCTTTGCTTTCTGAGCAAAAATTTAAAGTCTGTAAAAGGAGACTAAATTTGTGAGACATTATTGATAATGATAAGATATTATCAATAAAAGATAGATATTAAAGGAGATACTTTTATTTTAAATTTAAACATGAGTGCTAATACTCTAAAGTAATACCTATCATGTAACATCACTTTTCAGGTACCTATATTCTGTTTTGAAATTTAGCTATTATATTTTAATTACATAGTGATGATATGAAAGATGCTTTTGTTTGACTGACCCTTTCACAGAGTAATATTTTAAAAAGTGGTTTTCTTGTTGCCTGGAATTAAGTGATATTTTTCTTGGAGCCTATGGCATCAGAATCGATGGAATCGGTATCGGTAGAATCGGAATCGAAATGTCAGAATCGGAATCGGGATCGGAATCGATAAAATTTTGGAATCGACCCATCACTAATAGAAACAGTTGTAATTTTAAACACTTTACACAGATATTTGACTAACCGGAAAAAAAATTCATTCTTAGGCTCATAACCGGAGCAGAAAGACCTTTATCCTTTGAATGCACTCATGAATTTTCTCAAAAAAGGAGGTCAAAAACGGGTAAAGGGGCTATGATTGGGGGAAGATTTCATGTATGTGGATAAATGCGGTATTTTATCTATGATTTAATTTTATCTTATTTACTTTCAACTAGTTTTTTGGTGAGGGAACCAATATCATCAGAGCTTTGTCGGGTCGAGCAATAAATTATGAGTTTTTTTAATAAACTAAACCCCCTTCAACAATATAAATTTAATTTTTACTGAAAATATAAAAATATCTGTTGAACTTGAACTCGGGTCAAAACAGGTATGTTTAAGAGCAGTCAAACTCAAGTTGAAGTTGAAAAGATGGTGTTTACACAGTGCTCTTTATTTTTACATGTGTTTTTCATTTTCTACCTTGAGTGGTGGATACTTATACATATTAATTAATTGATTACAAATTTTATTTTTTAAGGGAGAGAAGAAAGAAGAGACACCAGCTCCAGCAGAGGAACCTTCTGAGATCTCACATACATTTAATTTTAGTGAAGTATTCAAGAAAGTCCCCAAAGAACTTCCATCTAAGGAAGCTCAAAATTTAAGTTTTCCTCTTGCTTTTGTGGCCCTTCTTCATGTGACTAACGATAGGTGTCTGAAAGTGATGGGGACACCAGATCTATCGGAGCTAATTGTTTCTCAGGATAAAAAATTGTGCTCATAGCTTTTGTAAATAATGTGAAAGGTTTGATGGGAGAGAAATATTTTTCAAATTTTTATCCCTTTATTGTGTATATGATGCAGATTAATTTTAAAATAAAATAATTTCTATTTTATAAAACATATTTTGCTGTGTTTGAGTAACTGTTCATATAAATGCGATGGTGGTTGGCGTAACATGGTGAAACTCCTTCATGATGCACAAAGGTTAAGATATCTGAATAGATGACCTGCCAAGTAATTTATCTCATCTCCTTAACTGAATGACATAAGTTAACTTGGATTTTTAAATGAGTTTGGAGCTGGTGGAAATGAGTTTAGTGAAAGCAATACGGCTTGAGATGTAATTTTTGCCATCATTTATTATCAGGCAAAGTGACTTCCACCGTAAGTGTCCACACTACAGCCCTCCAAGTCACAGGGAGGAGTCTGAGTTGTGCATGTAGCAGCAACATGTAAAAGGGTCCTAACTCACTATAATTGGATCAAACCTGGAGACCAAGAACCCATCTCTATCTTCCCATTGCTAAAGTGGTTTCTCTTAATACAACTTCGGATGGCATAAATACCATGAATTACAGGTTAAACGACGAATGAGTGTATTTAGATCTTATCCCATTTCATCATTATAGCTACATACCAAGATCTTTGCAATCCTCATTTTTATGCATAAGGGTACATAGAAGGGTGTTGAATTTTATAAAATACAAGAGGACCTTGATTTTTGGGTTTATTATTGATGTCATGAATAATCAGTTACAAATCATTACTAAGGTACCTTTTGAAAGGTAGGGTTCTTAAGATATTGCAAAAAGTCAGGTACTCTTGGTTCACTTCTAGCTGTTACCTTATTCATCGCACCATGTGAAATTAATAACTGTGTTTTGGGAAAAGTTAATCTCTGATTGGTATAGGTGGATAGATGGTGATTGTTTCTCTTATCTTGTTTGATTGCACCTTGTTCACATTGCTTTTGTTTAGTTCTGAGTGCTTTTTTGGTCCACCATACTTTTTCTCTCCATCTCTCTCCATATTTTATTCCAAGTTGAAAGTGTCTTGCATTCATCTGGCCAAAGAGTCAAGAATTTTACAAATAATATTGCATAATGCCCAAATACTTAGCTGGTTACTGAGTTTTTATTCCTTTAGGGTTGGTAGTTAGTCGAGGAAAGATACGCGAAAAAAGGCCATAATAAAGAAATTTTTGCGTCCTGGACGGATCGGAATGCGGTTTTTTGCATTCGCTTGCAAACATTATTTGTAAAAAAGTTACCATATTTTCATTTGGGAGAAACCTTTAGTTGCATTGCTGCAGGCCAAAATGCACTCGGAAAATGCAATTTCTGAGACGCCCTTTGGAAAACGTAATAACTTTGTAGAAAAGAGTCAGAACTGGCCCGGAACGGGTACTCGGGGGTTTTTGAGGTCGCTGATCACGATTATGATGTTCAAATTGACACCCGGACCACCTGGGGCTCAGGAACACCGTCGAACGTCATCTCCGTGGAACTGTCCCAGAGTTCATGCGGGAAAGGAAAAACAACCGGCATCCGGGGTTTTTTTGGGTCGCTGAATTCAAATATGGCATCGGCGAACCTCCCCCGGACACCTGGTGCACCAGAACCTGGACCTGGACGTCATCCCCAAGAACTTTCTTTAGTAGCAAACTATCAGTAATTTCGTGTGGTTAAATTACCACGGGAAAAAGCAACCCTGGTATATAATGGTCAGTATTACCGGTTACTATGATTCAATGGGTAAGGATGCGCCTTGAATATTGAATTTTTCGTATTTCAATGATGCATAATGTAGTATGTAATTTTACACCAAACCAAATAATAAACCAACCATTACAAAAAATAAACAAAAATAATGAATTGGTTACGCTTACGTGTAGTAGAGTTAGTTTACCAGACATCAACAATCACTTCCAGCCTTAGCAACCACTTCGAAATCCTGAATCAAATCGTACGTAAAAACGATATGAGTGTATCGCCATTTACTTTACATTGAAATTAAATGTCGATATAAAATGAAAACTATGGTTGCCATGGAGCCCTTATTATAACGAAACATCTATATTACCGATCAGGTACTAACCTGAAAATATCGGAGAGGTACGGTCAATAGCAAAGGAGAAAATGAGTCCTATCGATATAATTTCATATCGATATATTTTCATTAGGAATCGTTACCCATCAACATTATTTGCATATGTGCATAGAGCTTTTCTATCTTAACAAAATATTAAAATTTATATGCCCGTAACTATGTAAATAAGTATAAAAAAGGGATCTATCGAATGCACATTTGTATCGATAATAACTTCGGCCCTAATCATTCGATCCGCTTGATTTAACTTTTTTCGGATAAAACACATTATCAGCTTTTATATATGTGACTTTCATATTCAAAACTTGATTAACGAAAAAGTTATTAGCGATTAAAGCGTAACTAAGGAGATTAGTATCGATATAGCTCGCACATGAATTGATCGAGCGGAATGGACATAATTTCAAAAGTGGACCTTTTTGATTAAAGTATTACCCTGAAAATTTCATTAATCTAGCTTGAACGGTTGCTAAGATATTCAAGATTGTATGCCCCACAAAAAAATGGCGACAATGATTTTTCGCGTGCAGGATATTTTTCGGAATTTAATTATGAATTAACCAAGAAGGTTACGGGGAAAGCAGGCTGAAACGTTAGGATTCAAAGAACCCTAAACGGTTTTTCTAGGAGATTCCACATTTTCATATAGCACATGTCTCAAGGCCGAAATCCGAATTTGAAAATTCGCCCATCACGACAATGTAAAATCGAAATCGTTTATTCCTCGGAATTATTTCTCCCAAATGAATATATGGTAACTTTTTTACAAATAATTTTTGCAAGCGAATGCAAAAAACCGCATTCCGATCCGTCCAGGACGCAAAAATTTCTTTATTTTTGCGTATCTTTCCTCGACTAAGTATATAATTGCATTATTGAGCCTAAAGCTTATGTTAACCCTCATTATTCATGATAAAGGCCGGTAACTTAATTCCTCCCTTCAGTTGTTTACCAATTGATGAAAATCGTATCTTATAAAGACCAAAGTTGACCATTGATGTTTTCATGGACTCATTGAATGCCAAAAATTCATCATCAACATTTCTATGATTGGTTTGATAGAGCTCTCCCCTCAGTTCTCTTATCTGCCAATCTTTCAACATGTACATAATGGGGTAGTTTCCTTCATCCCTTCATCCTAGGTCCCTGTGACGTCACAGGGACCTAGATTCTATACGAGTAGATAGGAGTTTTACATCATCTGAGATTACCAATGCATGAATGAGGCAGCTCAGGGAAACATCTCTTAATGATCACTTATGAAATTGCCTATGGTTGGAAAGTTCCCTTCGTTTGATAGGGTAATAATAATCCTTATTTAAGCCAAGCGCTACCTGCTAGCAGGGTACTCAACGCAAACGCCATGCTTGGCAGCAAGCTGCCTGCATCGCAGCGGCATTCATAGCCTCACACGCAGGTGGTCTCACACAGCAGCAGCTAGATATCACACAGGCTTTTCCCAGCATTCATACTTAGCCATCACGTTATCGTGAGCTTGAAAATTTTCACTTTTCATTAATTCACAAAAAATAGATATCGTCATTTAAAAATCTAAAAGCGTGAAATATGTACTCCAGGAGTAATAATCTTTGGATTTAGGCAATTAAAAAAAATAGGAAACCACCCTATTCTTCTTTTACGCTTTCCATTGCGTGCCCTATGAATCTCATATATGGCTTACCTCTGCCGTTCTTCCATTCCACATATCCTTCAATGATAGTTTTCATCAGAACCTTCTTTTTCTTGATGTGGGCAAGTATATTGTCCGGTCTTCCACCCAAGGTTTTCAAAATATTTCTCTTCTCATCCACGCTTGTTAAAACTTCCACATGACTCATATGATCTATCCATTTGATCTTCTATAACACTAAATTTTTAAAGCTTCCAACCTTGATTTCTCTGTTGCTGTCACCGTTCATGCCTCACTACTTTAAGAGGCATGCTTAGAGGTCTGTAAAATTTGCGAGACGCAGTATCGTGAAATAACACGAAATCGGTAAAGAAAACAAAATTTCACGTATTTTGTGATATTAGGTGAATTAGCAAAAAAATCGCATCTAATGAGTCATAATCTATTAAAGCCTAAGCCTTCATTGTTTAATGCTGCCGATGTTTATTTGCTCCATCTCGTTACGATTCCAAGGTCAATTAGCAAAAAGAGCACTTGGACATTTGAAAGGGCTTTTTTACACTCCTGATATTTAGCCGTGGGGTCCTCCTTCAGTAACGCAATTTCATTAGCCTTAATGAAGTCCATGCACTTATCAACATAGCTCTGCCTGTCTATTATCACTACAGAATTCCCTTTATCCGCTTTCATTGCTAATAGACCATTATCAACCAAATATTTTCTCAAAGAGGTGACAATAGCTGCTTCACCCGTGCACCGGCCACCTTTGTTTGTCGCTGCCTCCTCCTCTGCGTTAAAAATTGAGCCGATAGTGTGAGCTACCACATGTTGAATAGTACAGTCCACCCTTCTCACTGCCATTTCACAATCTACTACCAGATTATTAATGTCCTCTGAGCCATTAGGGAAATTGCCCAAATTTCATACAAATATTGCCCAAATTTCCCTAGCCAGTAGTAGCCAATTTCATTCTTTTCACCAGAGGAAATTCGGTGAGTGATAGTGATGAATCCGCTAGCCCCTAGTTTTTACGGTATGCCGAAAGTGCACAAGCTGGATATCCCTATCCGCCCGGTGATCTCTGGAATTTCATCCCCGGCGCACATTCTTGCCAGAGTGCTCAAGTGTAAAATCATGGAGTATTCTAATTTCAATGGCACTCATATGTAACAAATTCCTTTGAGCTAGCCACTAAACTACAGGAAGTGAAAACTCAGAAGAAATGTGTGTTAGTGTCATTTGACATAGTGAGTCTGTTTCCCAGTGTCCCGAAAGAGAAAGCAGTTGAGCTTGCAGAGGAAGCATTAATTCAATCCCAAGCCCCCCAAAATATTTTTAAGGAACTGATGCATCTCATTAAACTGTGTTAACCAGAATTACTTTGTGTTTAATGGTAACCATTACCAATAGGATAATGGATTGGCTATAGGATCCCCTCTATCACCCTTACTAGCTGAAATATTTCTGAATAATTTGGAAAAAGAATTATTGCAATGCAATCAGCCGCTCATGAAGAATATGCACTATTGGTACCGTTACGTGGATGATATTTTGTGTTTATGGAATGGAACCAAGTGCCTAGTGAGAAATTTCGTGAAAATTTAAATATGCTAAATGAAAGCATTAAGTTTACAGTGGAATTCCAGGACAATGATAAAATAAATTTTCTTGATTTGACTATATCCATTCAGAATGGTAAACACATGTTTGGTATTTATCGCAAACCAACATGCACTGATCATGTGATCCATGCAAATTCAAAACATCCTCCTAGTCAGAAGCTAGCAGCCTTCCGCAATATGGTCCACAGAGCTATTGTCATTAATAATCACCATCCTTACCCCTACCCTACCCCCCCTTCCTTCCCCCTACCCTACCTCACCCCAGACCAACGGTCAGTTAATAATTCCCAACCCTCCTTTCTACCCCACCTTCCACCCCCAATTTCTCAAATGTTTGTTAGTGTGCATTTTTGTATTTATATGGTATGGTTAATTTCTTGGTTTAGTCTTGATAATGCTGCAGTGCAGCGAAACATGTCGACTGTAGTTTAATAAATTTTTATGTGGAAAGTGCAGTGTTTCACTTCATATCTCATAATGGATCTCCACAAGTTTCTACCTCATCCATCCAATTCATCCATACAGCGGACGGATCATCGGATATTTGGCTCTCCACTGAGCTTCAATGCAAAAACAATCATTTCGACTTTGGCCAAATCTAATATCTAATTCTTCAGGCGAGAAAGCATCTGTCTCATTCTAAATGTTTCAGGATTGTTAAATGGGAAATAATTTTTCAAGTTTCTTTGAATCCGATTATTTTTAGTTATGTGTGCTTCTTTCACCGCCTTTCCTGACCGATTGGAAATGGCTGTAATCAAAACTGGCGATTTTTTTGTATCTAGCTGCTGTTCTACCTTCCCTCAACACCTGGGTGGGGGTATCGAAGGGGACCCACGATATGAAATATTTCGGCCAATTTGTAAGTTATACAGTACTATGGTTATACCGTAGCTACCCAGCACTCAGTTTGAAAACACTATCGTGAGTGGTTGTGTTTTGCGGTTGGACTGCTTTTTTGCCGTGGTTCCAGTTTTAAATATCGAACGAAGGAAGGGAATTTTAAAATTCCAAAAGCTAGTGATACCGCTCATACCCATGGCATGTGAATTCAGCTCAGAAGGATTTTATGTGAAAAACAATGTTTACTGTGCAAAGTTTGCAATAAAAGATTTGAATTTGAAAGATGTGACACATTGTTAAAGCGCATCAGTAGCGATACACATAAACGTGCAAAAGAAAGGGGACCCACAAAACGACAGCTAACATATGAACACACAGTCACTCAGTATGCGAATAAGAAAGCGAAGGAGCTTGTTGTTGCTACTACTGAAGCATTTTTAAAGACTTTATTTAGTGTAGAGAAACTTGACAATCCAAAAATTCTGGAATGGCTCTCGAAGTATACACAGATAACGTAGTGGGGAATAGCCGTTTGCCAATCGTATTTGCCAAGACTGCCTACTTGAACCATCCATATACGTTGACCATATCAATATTACTTGAACCATTTCCTTCATCTAGCTTTATCAGAAATTTTATACAATCAAAATTGTGTTAAATGTTATGTAAAATGCTTAATAAAAGTATAAGTATTCATGAAACGTGTACCATAAAATAATAAAACGCCTATAAACATGGAAAAATTGTAGCATTATAATAACACCACCAAGATTTTCTATAACACCGAAATCACATGGTTTTAAAAGGAATTATAGCAAAAAATATAACCACTTTCACGGACCTCTAGGCATGCTCCAAATATGAGTCCTAATAAATTGCTTCTTGACTTCAATGCTTAATTTTCAGCAATAAGAAGACTCCTCGTTTTTTATGAATGCCCTCTTAACTTGGACTATTCTACTGACTGCATATTTCCTTCTGGCTTCAGCATCGTTCGTAAGTCAGCTACCCAAGTAGCAGAATTCCTTTTCCTCCTCCTTTATTTCTTTGCATTGATTTTCAACCTATACCTGGTCATTATGTTTTCAATGGCTAAAATAATTAGCTTAAGATCTCTCTCTGTGTCTGCACTCACAAATTATAATTTAAGTTTAATCGAAATTCAGTTATGTTTTCCTGTAAATGATTCATGTTAATATCTTAGACATAAGTCAATATTAATGATGATTTTCTATTTGAAGTTCCCTTGGTATGTTTTCTCATGTGTTGCGGATATTTTTGTGGAGCTGAGTTACATAATATCTATTACCCTGATTTTTTTACTAAGCTCTGTGGGAATATCATAAATTCCAGATGCTTTATTCATCTATAGGTCCTCTATTGCAGCGTCAAAGTATATCTGAAGACTGATGCTCCCATGTCATCCTCTCCAAGTATTTACGGTGGAAGATTGTTTCTTATGTACAAATTTTACAGCTACTCATCCCATCTCTTCAATTTGTCTTAATTTTCAATCAGGAGATCTTTTTCTTGCTCTTACTGGGGTTTCATCTTGTGCTTTCCTCCTTGAAGTGGTTCCTCAATATCCTATAACCAGCTTCTACTTTTTTACACAAGATGTTGTTCTGCACATCTTCACAGATATTCTGCACCCAAATTTCTCTAGCTTTCCTGCCTTGATGATTGGAGTAGCTGCGACTCCTCAGGATAATAATGCGGTGGTTTCTCCTTGCCTTCCACATTGCAGTAGTGATGTTAAAGTAAATGCTACCTTACCAGCAGTTAAATAACTGTCACTGTACTGACCACCATGATCTCCACCTTCACTCCATATGAAAAAGAGCTCCCTGAGGTGATGGGAGGCATAATTGATGGTGGCTTCCCATTGCCAAGTCACGGTATCTTCATAGGCTTTAAGTATCATTTAGATAGCCTGTCTTACGTAGGGATAGACCCATACCACCTCAGAATGCAGTCGCTTTTTGTCCATGACTGCTTATTTGACGAGTACACTCACTTATATTGTGGCTAACCTCTATATTTAGAGATTGACCTCCTATCCACAACCCAGTGGATGCACTCTATAGCTTTAAGCTCAAGCCTGAATTACACTGTCATTTTCGAGTGATCACTCCAGCAAATGCTCAAGTGATCCCTCGCAAATGATCGCTGTGCACAATTATTTTTTGCGATCACTCCAATGATGAGGATTCCCATTACTTTTTTAATCACTCGTCTGGTCGCTTTTTCCGTCGCTGAAACCATCACTGTAACACCATATCAGCTAATCACAACGCATGCCCGTATGGAGCGATTGTAGTGCAGCGTTTGACAGTCGTAGGAACAACATAGATAAACATAAATACGCTACTTATTTTCGTGATGTGGGTCCTATGACAACGAGCTGTGACATCTGGAATGATGCGAAAAGCGATGGCACGAGGGACCGTGTGATTCAGAAAAATGACCACTTTTCCGATTGAGAAAAGCAATCGGTCGAGTGATCACTAAGAGGGATGGAACGAATAATTGTGAGATTCAGGCTTTAGCTATGAGCAAAAATTCATGCCTTTGGCATTGAAAGACTAAATGTGGCTACCAATTCACATGTGTACTATGCTAACTTTCAATCCTTAATTTCTTACGGTATTATTTTCTGGGGTGACAGTTGCAATAGCAACGAGATATTTATTCTACAAAAGAAAGCCTTGAGAATTATGTTAAATTTACTATATAAAGAATCTTGTCGGCCTCACTTTGAAACACATAAAATATTGACTGTAACATCCCTCTACATTCTGAATTTAATGGTATTCATAAAAAAGCGTGTACATTTTCTCCCAAAAAATGCTGACTACCATTCGCATATGACTAGAAGAAAAGACTACCTGCATGTTCTTCCTAGAAAGACAAAAAGGAGTAGTGATGGTCCTCTCCATAAGGGAACAAAACTTTATAACCTTCTACCTGAACAGTTAAGAAATTTATCATCAATTGAACTCTTTAAAGTGAATCTCAAAAGATACCTAATTAAAAATACCTTGCATAGTGTTGATGAATATATGAACTATTGTAAAGAAAACATTTGTAAACGTATTCTATGAGCAGTGCTTGTACTTAAAATTTTATGCTGTGACAAATGTAACTTTCTAAATGTATACTTTTTTATGTGAATGTTACCTGATATATCATCCCATGTTATTCATCAGTGTATTGTATTGACGAAGCCTATACCATTTACTAATCTGTATTGGTTCTCTTGGCTAATAAAACTATTATTATTATTATTCACAAATAGCACCAAATAAATACCTTTGGCATTAGAAGTCAAAGGTCATCATCGATCATTGATTAACATATTTTAATACACAGCAGTGATATCAATCCCCTTCAATCTTATGGCATTCAATTGGCCCAAATTTACCATCCAACAAATGTTTCCCTGCCTTATTACATACATGTACTTAAGTTTTGACGTATCCTGGAGGTGTATGCCACCAAATTTACTTTTCTACGCTACAAGTTGCCTACATCTAGGCGACTGATTTGAAATTATGTATATTTTTTATTCTGCCAAGTTGTTACCGGTTGTCACCTCGTTTTTTTATTATTCATGCTTTAAATTACGAAATTAATGGAGCGTAAGTTACCAACATGCTAACCCGCACAATCCTAGAATTCATGAGTATGGATAGGCATGGATGGTCCTCCTACCTTCAAAAATATTTCTAAGAAAGCCTCCTCCTGTCTAATCTTTTTGACAATAGATGCCTTGATTAATTGACTGATTACTGCTCCTTGCATTATTTGTTTGTGCTTCTCTACGGCCAATACAAATCCTCTCTTTTTTGTTTTCCTGTAATCTTTGTAGAGCCTCCACTTTTTCAATGCCTGCAAGGTATTAATTTCACAATTATATCATATGGTTGTGAAGTTCATTGGCTGGAAAACTACTTGCAAACTGTTGACGGGTAATTCATATGGGAGCATTAGGGTTATATGTGATATATAAAGAGTTTTGAGAAGTAAATTTGAAGAGGGGAAGGATATAAGGTACATATAATGAGTTTTAATGGCTGCATAAAAGAGGTCACCTCTATTTTCAGTGTCAATGCAGGGGAAGAGAAAAATTGCCATGTTTTCAAGCTGGTTGTTTCTTAGAATTATTTTGGAAATAAACCCACTTTCATTGGCATAGTCACTTAAGCTAACGATGCAACTATTAGTCCATACAGTGGCAGTTATAACTGAAGAATTATACCATTTGGCATCATCCTTATTAGTGACCTGGATCAAAGTGACACTAATTAGTACTGCTTAGAATGTTGGCTAGATTTTGATGGAAATTTCACTGTATAGTAAACTCTCTGTGAAAAGGAATTAATGTAGGAGAAATATTCTCGAGTAAAATTATCAGATTCATTGAAATTTGTCAAGTATGTAAATATCTACATAAATGTCTTTTTATAAAATACCTGTGCTGAATATTTTTAAGTGTTCTAATAGTACTTATGTATATTGACAAATTCAGGAAATTCAGAGAAAATTTTTCATCTGATTCTATATGAAAACAACAAATGTTGACTGCCCAAGAGTAAAAATTCATTCTTTGCAATGTCATGAGACAATGCAAGCATTATCTATTTTGAACTAGAATATTCTTATTCTTTGGGAAATGGTGTATTTTTAAATAAAATGTGGCTTTGCAAATCACCCTATTAGACCAAGCGTTGAAAAACCCTAAATACTACAACCATGGACTGAACTTACTTACCCCTTTTTTGTTGAAAACATCCCATAATTGAGCTGCCACCTTGAGGTTTTCATTCTCAGACTTTTTTTGCTGATAGACACTGTACCACGTAAGAAGATAACTGTAAAAATATGTAATTAAGTATTTGGAAACGTTTCTATGGTTTTCTATTTTATGTTGAGTTTCCTATTTTCTTTGATATTCCTATTCATCAAGGCCTTTGCATTATTTGTACCTCTTACCTTTGGATTCTTGTTGAGGTGAATTTATTAACATTTTCTCTGATGATTTTCTTATGTAGTTGAATTAAATGGTAATCTTGCCAGTGCGCAAAGTAGCTGCTTAGAACTGCTTTCTCATGGAATGTTACGGCTTTTTTCATCAATAAAGTAACTTGTATTGCTTCCCTGTAGGTATCTCTCCAGTAGGTAAGGCAGCATATCTTCAAGTCTGAAATAAGAGTTATTCTTAAAATTCTCCTTCCTTTCTACCTTTAAGTATTTCTAGGGGTAGATACCACTGGACTAGTCATCTCCTTAGTTGGTGTATGATGGGTAATCGCCGCAAGAGGAAATTTTCAGGGGAACTGACATGTGCCTGGCCATCAGGCTTATTATTGTACTTAATACTATTCACCTAAAACAAAAAGCTGATAACAAAGTAGATGAGCAGTTATTTTGCCCATCGTTTCAACTATAAGTTGAAGGTAAATATGGATCCTAAGTAGTATTGTCAAACTTTAACATCAGAAGTACATTTGGTTAACATTTATTTGGAATATAGAAAAATTACTATGCATTACTCACTATTTTGGACATATGTATTTGCTCTCTGTTCGTGTTGTTCACAAAAATGTTGTTCATCAATCAAAAAGTATCTATTTTTTAGAAAATTATGTACCTCTTTCACACATTAAAAATGTATTATTCAACTTAGATATGATATATCATTGGCAAATTAAAACTTACAGCTATCCCTTGTCTCCTTTACTTGAGCATAACAGTATGAGTTTAAATACATTTTCTTTTTCTGGCTTATAACTTGCATTTTCCATTTATTTAAGGTTCTTGATTTGATTGCTTTTTGATGCTTTGATTGAAATGCATGAAAGAGAATGACTGAGGTCTTTTTTTTATGAACAACATTTTTCCATTCTAAGAAAATATTTTTCAAAATCTTCTCAGACAATTCTGTCATAAATGCCTCAGCTTTCTGAACTTGAAGTGGACTTACTGATACATATGAAAACCACGCTCTAAGCATATTCAATTTCAAAGTATTCTCATACACTATTCTGATTTCACTGAAGTACTGTTGTTTTTTTCTTTTCTGTGCCACAAGCTAGAATAAAAAGGTAAGATATTTTGGTTAGAATTCTTTTATTTTCTCTTTTTTGACTGAGTCCTTTCTGTTATGGGAATTCACTTTCTACCAAGTAGGTACTCAAGTACCAGATATGTATATCATTTGGTGAAAATGCAAGGAATACATATCAACCAATTGCTCAGTTCTGAAAACTTATAGAAAACAAAGATGAAACCACTTTCAAAAATGTATCATTTAATAGTTTACACTTTATTATTATATATTTATTTGCTAGTTACAGAAGAAACTATCATGATATAATAATATGTAGTGTAGTCTTTATTTTCATATGGTCTTAGAAACATTGGAAGGCGTCAAATTAAAAAATATCTCATTACATTAGCAAGAAACATAAACATATAGGACATGTCACATTAGATATTATTAGGTGAATCTCATAATTAAATATATATTATACCAATTATAGATTCACACTAAATATAATGTACATAAATGTAAAAGAATATTTACAAGAAGAGCAAATACTGAAGAGTTTTCCACCACTTAATCACTCATGAATTTAGTCACATATTAGCATAATTTTTTAGAAGAAACTCCTTAAGTTTTTGCTAGAAGAGGCTGGTGCTTTTTATTTTATTTTTTTTATTCTGGTGGTAATTTATTGAACACCCAAATTCCCATAATGCATTATACATCTCAACCTCTGTTTTAAGGACAAAAGAGGCCTTTTCATTCATTTGCATAATGCCTTCAGGCAAACATATTAACTGCTGTAAATTGAATGGACAAGGACAACAATGATATGGAAGTTAGGAGGAGCCGGAAATCAGAGGTTAAAAATATTGTGGCTGGTTCGGACACTAACCCAGAATCTCCCAATGTCACACCTGAAGGAGTGTCTGTATAAATCTTCACTGTTTTTATATGATGTTTTATTCTTAAGAAAAAAGGTTTCATTATAGACCATTGAAAATGATTTTGAAATGGCTTTGACTTAAGATTGATTCTGCAAATGATTTCATAGTGAGCTAATTTTGTGTGTGCTTTTTAAAGATTCGATTCCTGTCAATTTCATCTCCACTCACAAAACATATATATAACCATGTGACGACACCGGGGGGGACGGAACATACGTTAGATGACATCTCGGGAGCTCATTGTAGACAAATCTGGTGGTGAGGAGAGGGGACGCAGATCAGAATCATCATGGTCCGGGGTTGTGATTGATTGAATGAGGGTGGTATGCTGGCCACATTTTACGTTTATTACGTCACAGCATTAATTAGAAATACACGGCAAATATAGGCGGAAAAATACGCCCGTCCCTTACCCCGGCCACTGAACTATACCCTCGAACCCTATTTTAGCATGAATCCACAGTCAACTTATTGCGTTACCAGAATTTTTTCAACCAAATATGTATTGCAATTATCAATAATTTACTCTTCTAAAAGAATTACTAACATTTTTTTTAGCATTATGGTATTTAAAACGGATTTATAGCATTAATAGCAACAAAGTTGTCAAACACAAAGTACTAAGATGATAAGATCAGAAGTTAGTTATTTTTAACACTAAAATTTTGTTTAAAAATGGCTTACACACAGAAAAAAATGAAGAATTCATTTCAAAGTATAAAAAAATTATAGTATGCAACACAATATGGCATTGCAAAAACAATAGGGTGGTTTCCTATTTTTTTTTATTGCCTAAATCGATAGATTATTACTCCTGGAGTACGTATTTCATGCTTTTAGATTTTTAAATGACGATATCTATTTTTCGTGATTAAATGAAAAGTGAAAATTTTCAAGCTCACGATAACGCGACGGCTAAGTATGAATGCCGGGAAATATCCGTGTGACATCGTTCTGGTTCCCGCTGCCGCAAGTGAGGTGACCTTGGGGCGAGGATTTGAACGCTAATACGATGCAAGATGCTAGCAGGTAGCCGAGTACCATGCTAGCAGGTAGCGCTTAGCTTAAATAAGGATTATTAATGCCTTATCAAACGAAGAAAACTTTCCGACCTTAGCCAGTTTTAAAAGGTGATTATTAAGACATGTTTCCCTGAGCTCTGTGCCTCATGCATGCATTGGTAATCTCAGACGATGTAAAACTCCTATCTACTCGTATAGAAACTAAGTCCCTGTGATGTCACGTGGAGTGGCATCGCATGGGTGCCAATCTGGCCTTTTTCAAATGAGAATAAAATTGACCATTGCCATTCGTCTAAACCGGTATTTCTAAAACTAAATAATTTGTATATGTATTATGAATACACTAATGACTTAATTGCCGAGGGGTGGCCCTAAAGTCTCACTAAGCTGGGTCTCAGGCCGGGCCTGAATGCATCTGACAATAATTGCAACCTCTGCGGTCACTTCCCTTCCCTCACATCGGCTAGAACCAATGTCCAGTTGTTTTCATTGAAAAATCCACGACAGCTATACCCGAAATTAGGTCTTCTGCACATGAAAATGCCCATCGGCTCCACCTGACATTTGGTGCAAAAGGGTTAAGTAACCATTTTTGACACTTTTTGGAGCCATTTTTATGGTTAAAAATGGATGAAATTGAACAATTTTAGACATTAAAGGATACAGAAACTAATAAAAATAAACAATTCTTGATAAAATTTGGGGGGGGTGCCATGAACCCTACGCTCCCCCCTGATAATATTACACAGTAAGGAAACCTTTGCAGATAAGTATAAAACCTCAAGCTGAAACATTCAAGTTGCAATTTATTTAGATGCTCCAACCATACTAATAAATCATTTCACTTTTACCTCCTGGGTAACATGGTTAGTTACGCTTTACGCGTCTTGAGCTTACTTGTTTCCACCGTTCCATTGCCAGGCATTTTAATTTTATGTCACTGATATGTATTGCCTCCAATGTTAGGGCTTGCATTCTCTTACTTTCTTCTGCATTCTGAAGCCAGCATGTAAAATATTTTTTCAACATTTGGTGTTTTAAATGAGCAAGGGCACTATTCTCTAAATGAGAAATTTTCTTTATTTCATGCAATCTCTTTCTCCATAATTTCACCACCACTCTTTTGGTGTTTTTTTCATACATAGCCACTCCCTGAAATCATTACGTAAATCTTATAATAACTGAATTGTGCACAAGGGTACTTCCCTCATTAGAATTGTTACATAAAATCAAATTCAAATCTAAAGTGATCAACGTTCCGAGAAAATTCCTGGAATTTAATTCATCTTATTTTTCATGGGTCATAACCAATCCTGATCAAGGGATTAGGGGTATTTTCTCACAGGTCTGGCAAACTAGCAACAACCTTAGTACACAATGAAGTCTCCTTGCTAAAGCAAACAATAAGTTAGTAAATAGACACTGTATACCTAAAATTAACATTACAGTGAATGTGCGGAAGCATAATTAATTGAATTCTTCGGAAAATTTTAACCCCCTCAGTTATCTTAGGTAGATAGAAAGGTGACACTACTGCCTAGGATGTTGCCAGGAAAAATTTTTGATGGGGGTTCATTTTCAGCAGGACTTTTTTTTTGGCTCATTTATAGAAGGTGCATCTGTCGAAAATAATTTTTGGGGGTTTATTTGAAAGGAAAATACACTTGAAACCTCATCTCTCAACTATTTTCAGAAACTTAAAATAGCAATCACCAGCATCCATAACGAGGGAGCAGGACCCAGGTGGGATTTGAACCCGTGACCATTAGGATGGCAGGAGAGGAATTACCACCATCACAAAGGCCAATCAAAGGGTCAGGATAAAAGAGAAAATTAGCCTATTTTCATGGCATAAATGCATTTAAGATGTAAAAGCCTGATAATTTTTATTCCACATCTCCTTGGGGGTGGTTATAAAATTTTGAGTGCCCTACAGCTTTATCACTCAAGAATTACTGTTTGATGTAATCTCATCTACTGAATTAGATGGGATGAATAGTAAGAAGATTATGATTCAGTGCATAATTTTCCTTTATGGAAAATCCTCTTTACATTTTAACAGCCAACTACTTTGAACAAAAGATACCAACCTTTTCAGAGAGCATTCTTAAGTGGCATTTTTCTCTCCACCTTATTTCCCATACTTGAAAGTAGTAGGATCGCAATACTCCTTGCGAGAATATATGTGCTTTTCTACACAATAGGGCCTTTCTTTTTCTATACTTGTAGTACAAGAACAATTTTTGGAAGCATTTTGCAATGAGAACTTTCCTGAAACCAGATTATTCAAAGTCGAATGAAATATGAAGAAAAAATATAATATGAAATGTAAACAGATCTTGAAGTACAGCTTGAAGGTGTTTAAATTTTATACAATATTTTTCTTATTCTAAACAGAGCCTAGCAATTATGAATTCACTTTCCACATCAGACATGAAGAAAAAAAATTCAGTCTCAGTTTCCATCTACCAAACGCCATTTTCTATAAGGAGTTTTTGCAAGGAGTAAGCTGAAATTTTTGTGGGAGTGCCAATGTCTCAACTTCAATGCATCTCAATGATTTGAATGGCAATTTTGAAAATTCCAAGGCAGGTACTAACATCAACATTATGTAATTTTTTTAGCTAAAAAAATTAGTGAAAATTTAGTAACATTGCTCAATAAGGGCCCTTGTGTTATTAATAAATGCATTTCACCAATAAATGTAAGAATTAATAGTAAAGAGGTTGGCAAGTGGTAATATTTACACTTCTGTGCCCTTCCCAGGGGTGGATTTAGAGGTGGGTAGGTCATAGGGGTCATGACCACATCCAACATTTATCAAAAATTTTCAATTTTTATCAGTTTAATAGTTTTCATATCCTTGTACAGTAGTAAAGGGAGTGTACATACAAATGCATGGCAACAAGTCCCAAATGTGAGAGAAGTCCAAGAAGTATATACTGTAGGGCGTGGCACTCCCCACAAAATATTTTACATGGAGAACACCCCTCTCTCCCAGGGGTATTCCACACTCCCTGGATCCAGGTCATAACCCCCCCAAAATTTGATGCTGAATACATTCTTGGCTCTTCCCAGCCATTAGGCGAGCTGAGTATATATATCTGGAAGAATAGGCAATCCTTTGGTGTGGTAGGAGTATTGCTCTCTCTTTGAATGTTTATGGCTCTCTTATTTCAGTTTCTAGGGTCAATTCATTACGATTTCAGCTGAGTATGGAATGGAATAACCATAATTAAAATAACATGGTTCTAACCCCAGAGTTAATGAGTCATGGATTTTTAAATCATGTGCAGGTAAAAGAAAATTCAGAGAAATAATACTGGTACTTAGAATTTGAGAAAATCCAGAACATTTATTCAAAAATAGTAAGGTTCAATCATGGACGAAAGTACTTCCAGGCATAGGATTTGTGGATCAAGTGGGTTTGTTCTCAAAACATATTGGCAAGAATTTTTGCTAGGAAATGCAGAATTGATTTTTCCATAATTACCTACATATACACAAAAATTAAGTACACAAAGCCATGAACCTAAGATTCCTCGAAGTAAGATGTTTATATCACAACATTTTTTTCTTCTACAAAATATTTCATTAGTTGTCATGTCCTAATCCATTGAACTTAATACCTTTTCAAGTACCAATTGTTATAAATCATTACCCTCAGTCTTTCTACATGGATTTTTAAAAACAGAAATTACAAGTATGTTGCCCCTTTAGCTAGTGTAATTACTGGGGCTGATATGCTTCCTTCAGCTATTGATTTTTTGTCTCTGAATAGTGATAAGTGTGTTTTAACCCTTTTGCTGTGGCCCACCTTCCGGAAACCTACCCGTCACATGCGGTGCAACCGCTGAGCACATGGCAGGGAGGATGAAAAAGTATGTACACAGCAGCCTGCCATGCGAACGTACCAGGTACGTTCACAGCAGCAAATGGGTTGAAGAAATCATTATGAGAAACTTATTTGTTTGTAAATTTTAGTACTGAAACTGCAAAAATTAAGAAAAATATTCCATATCGATACCTCCACTGCACAAACCCTCAACAATCAGCCACCAAATCAAATACGCTCATCCAGTATCCCCTGATTTCTTTCACATCTTTGCATATTTGATGACTCCTGCAAGTAATGAAAAATACAAATATCTGGAGTTTTACATAAATGCTGAAGTGTATGTAGCAAATGTCTACAAATTTGTTAGCTCTCCATTATCCAGCTCCCAATTAAATAGTTAATGGACTAACGACTATTTTTCTTCTTCCCATTTCTAAGGATATTCAACAAAAACACCAGGAAACATAAAAAAAAAAACTAAAAAAGTTAATGTTTCTCAATAAAAAGCATATAAATATACATAAATAATTGTATTTATCCTAAATATTTTCTACAAAACAGGGCAGGGTCCATTTTCCAGCCACATATTATATTTTTGGCTATCCATGCTTTTCAATAAGCTGGGCCTCGACTCACACTCCTCATGCATTAGTAATGCCTTGATTCACTAGCAAAAATAATCGAAGAGAGGACTAGACTTGCAAGGGTCACCAAATATGCCAAATTTGAGAGAAATCTGATAGGCTCAGGTTGAAATGATTCTTTTTTGGGTTCAGTAAAGGGTTTGGCTAAAGGTACAAGCATGTTGAAATTATAATCACTTATTGTAAAATACGCTTGAATCTCATGGGTTCCCAGGAATCTATTTTTTAAATAGATTTCAATGAGGAGCTTCTGTGAAAAAAATATCAATAACAAAGGGAACACCACACTGACCTGTAAAGAGCCCTGGCTTTTTCATACTCAAGCAAGTTATCACTGATTTCCTCTTGCTCTACCAATGCTTTCCAAGCTAGCCATGAAGATCTAAGCTTTATCTTTGCCCCTATTTCAATTCCCTTTTCAAATAACGATTTACGTATTTGTTTGTGGTATACATTAGCATTGAATGCAACCATTCCTTTTTTCTGTTTGGGACAAAAAAATAAGAAACAATCCTAATATTCATAACCATATTCCGTTGAAAATAAACACTAGTGAAACCAGAAGAGATACAAATTAAACAACTTATACTAATTTTCTTCGAAAAAACTACCATCAGACTTAAGTTGTAGAATTTCTCTGCAACACTATTCTGCTGTCTAATCCTCCTCTTGTGGTTACAGTATGCCTTTAATTGTTTAAAACAGTCAGTCATCAATCCCCTTTCTGAAAATGCTACTGCTGCCTTGAAGAGTGAATCATATCCCACCTTTTCCCTGTATCTGTCAGATGGTACTAGTAAGGTATCAGGTAAATTTATGGCAAGGTAAACTAAGTATCATTACAAAATTCATAGCATACTTCCATAGCCATTGATTCCAACATTTAGACATCAAATTATAAGAATAAAATCTCTGGCAAATCTCCAAAACATGAGACTTCAATTTCCTTCCATGAATATATGATTTCCAGGAATGAAAGAAACCCAATTTCAGTTTGTTATCCTCAAAATTTGAGATAGTTAAGTATGCATGTTTACTTTGGGCCTAAAACATTAGCTTCATTTCAATATCCCATATTCAATACTATACTATGAGAGAAAATAACAGCACGTCTAATGATGGCCATAAATTCCACAGAGGAAAAACATTGTATGTACCTGAATCGGGTACCTTACAACCTTGTTCATTATGCACATTCGCCAAGAATTAAAAGCAGTTCGTTGCAGACTGAAAGCCCATACTGCAGAAGCAATGGCATCCATAGTTTGCCCACAATAGCTACCGATCATGATTTTCATTGATAGAAGATACCTCTGTTTGAAGATCAACACAGCAATTAACTGTCGATTAAGCCTTTGAATTCCCTTTAAACCTCGGAGCACTGTGTTTCGGATTTGAAGCTTCTTATAGCTTGAAGCCAGAGGCTTGTGGGAGAAATACAACAGCGATTCATTTAATTTTTTCTGGGATTTCCTACTATATGAAACCAGTAATTTCCACCTGTTAAAGGCATTTACTCTTAAATTGGATTCGTAATGGCAACTGGCATTTAAACAAAGTTCCCGTTCAGTTTTTCTCCACCACCAGACATCTTTCCATTTGCTAAATGTATACCTAAGTAGGTCTTTACAGTAAAAATCTTGGCAACGGAGAGGGAAAGGTAAGTCAGAATCTTCGGAATGGAGACTCAGAGAACAATAACTTTTTTGTTTACGTGTGTTTCGCCCATCCCCAAACTTTAAGGGGTATTTTCGATCTAATACCAAACCCATTTGCTTCGCGGATATCTCTTCAACCTCCACGTTTAAGGAAAACAAGTTTTCGGAAATTCTATGGACATATACCCCAGCAACAATGCCTTAAACTTCTCACTTAAACACGGCATGCACACTTGAGGCCGAGTACTTATGAGCAACGATCATAAACCCTTACGGAATTATGAGATACCAACAATCGCACTATGCAATGCATGACAGTCAACAGATCAACACCAACAGAAAACCCTTGGACACCTAAATGTTCACAGTTATGATAAAAATACGAAGATAGGACAGGAATCATCGTCGACGTCGAGGCTGGTGCAATACAATCAATTTTTAAGTAATCATCACAACTCAAATGTACGAAAAGGTATTCACTGTAGTAGCACACAAATACGACGTATTTTTTTATAAGACAACTGTGTTTAAGCCAAATTTAGTTTCCCAAAAATTGCCTTCAGCTGATGTGAATCATAACCGCCTACCGTAGTGTGGTTACGTATTTCGTCATATATCCGTAGCTACTTTACGTGTATAACTTTCCGCACATCGCAGAATAGGAAGCGGATAAGTGTTCGATGGGATAAAAACGAGCAGAATTCTCTGAATGCTAGCAGCTTTCGATAACTGCATTCGAAGGTAAAGAATTTCAAAACAAGTTGTTTTCAAGTATTCATTTGTCTGGCAACACGTTAAATTGAGCGCCATGTTGATATCGGTACCATCGGGACGATCTTAAAAGCTCTAATAATAAAAATACTTGTATTGGAGTGACGTAATTCGTGGATGGTTATGCGAGATGAGATCTCCGCATTAATCAAGGATTGTACTTTCACTGGTCTGGTGAGTCTAGATTCAGTCCCTTCAGCTGAGACAAATTGTTTTTGTCCGCTTATTTCGAAGTTACCATTAGCGTGTTATTCTGAAATAAAATATTTGTGGTGTTTGATTCTATGATATTTTTCTAGTCAAAATTGATGTCTTAGAGATGGAAGAAGACGAGAGAAATTTGCGAAATAACCAAAGTCAGGAAGAAAATAGATGGCCGGGACGCACTATCAGTAGCGGCGAAGAAGACGAAATGTACGTATTTAGCGCTTCTATGCAAGTATATTGGGAGTAATTGCATTGGGTTCAATAGTATTAGATAGTACTTACGTTATTTTTGCAGTCGCCAGTGCTGGGTTTGTTTTGCCACCGAGGAAGATGATCCAAATGCTGAGTGGGTTCAACCGTGCTCATGTCGAGGCACAGCAAAATGGGTATGGTTATTGTTTTGGTTATCATTTTTTTATACTGTGAGCTGTTGATGTTGTAGTGTTTTTCGGGTCAGTTTAGATGCATTGATGTAATAACGTGCTAGTGAAGGTTGTTGTGATGGGTGTATCTTCTGTTTTAGTGAGTAAGTTTCTGTTAATATGTTCTGATTTTTGTAGGTTCACCAAGCGTGCATTCAGCGATGGGTCGATGAAAAGCAAAAAGGAAATTCATTGGGAAAAGTTTCGTGCCCTCAGTGTAACACAGAATACCTAATAATGTTTCCAAAGATGGGTAAGCTAGTAATTTTTCATTTGCCTTCCTACCCTTTTCTTTCACTCACAACCTATTCTCGTCGTTATGCATGGTTAAATTAGGTTTTTGAAATACGCAGATAAGTCTGTCTTTTAAGTTTTTGAAAATTTGGTTGTATTGAAAGGTCTAATGTTTTATTAATCTTGTGCGGGCGTCGCGGGGTTGGTTAAAATGTATTTTATATCCTCGACCAAATTGGAGGAAAACGTGCCAGAATATACTTGACCCTATTGACCTAGAACCGTTGGAACCTTCTGTTTACTTTGTTTTTGGCTTCTGGTATTGGGCGTCCGATGAATTTGTTCTTTTTTCCCTCTTGGATCTAAGTTTCGCTCTTATCTCTTTCGGCAGAATATTATTGTTTTACTGCCTTTAATCCATGTTTCTGAAGCAATTTTAATTTACCCTCATATTGGCTCAGTTATACTATGGTGGAAACGTCAGTATTGGGTCATATTAATAATATCTCTGCTTTTTTTCAGGTTCTATTGTTTTGATTTTGGACACTGCAAATAATCTAATTTATAGGATTTGCCCGTTCGTTGCTGCTGCAGTAGTTGTTGGGTCAGTTTATTGGTCTGCTGTGACTTATGGTGCAGTGACAGTAATGCAGGTAATAATTTTTCAGATTTACCTTTAGTTCATAATCTTGTATGCATTCTATGAGAATACAGCTCAAGCAGTAATCCATCACCAATACCTCAATTTTTCCATTTAAATTTAATGCAATGATGTGATAAAATAATTTTTTTAACAAAATTTGTTGATTGTTAGAGCTGTAGAGTTAAGCAAGTTGATATGTTTGTATGTAGAAGTGAATGCAATACCTTTAAATAATTATGTGTAAATTATACATTGGAAATGCATATGCTTTACTTGTGAGAATGGAGAGTTCCCTGATGTACAATGAAGTTGTTCATTTCTGGTTAGTACTGCGTTGGTTGCTGTGGCGATGGCTTTGAATGAATACTTTTATAGGCTTAAGTAATGGGTTTACTGTAAATATATATCATACTTGAGCTGGCCAAATACTTGCAATGGTACTTCTTAGTTCCCATGCTGCAGGTGTGGTGTGGCAAATCCAATGGTAGTCAACGGTTGACCACACACTCAAGGTGGTTATGTCATGTGTGGAATCAGTAGTGTGGAGTATTAACCATGCAGAAATAATTCTCGTTGCTGCAAACAGCATTTTTGCCGCTTAACCCTGCAGGACTCGTGCCCGATTTCGGAATGCTAGTACTCGTGCTGAGCCTGTCAGGCTCTATTTTTTTTTTGAGGTCTCAACCTATGAAAGTCGATTATTTTTCTTCTTTTGTTTGTTTAAGTCAAATAAATAATACTTAATCGGTCCATTCAATTAAAATCAAGCCCATTTACGTCTGATAAAATATTTAATAATCACTTCATATTAGGTGGGATATAAAGTAGATTACCATTACTTGCTATTGATTTATTGACTTGTAAAACCACTACACAGTGTTAATATTAGGATAGAAAGAACATAATGAGGCGACATTAGCAATGAACATTCCTATACAAGCACGCACTATGTAAGAAATGTGCATGCTCGAGACAAATAAAAATTCCACAATATTCATAGACATATCTGGTAAATCTATTTTTCTTGTGTCCACAGTCTGTACGCCTTTTTTCAAATTCCAGTGTACTTTGGGTTCTTTGTACTTTTATGTCTTTGGATCATCTACGTATTCTTGATAGGATCATCTAATATTTTACCACACCTCTTTGGGGAGTGTTTTTATAGTTCCCCTTCTTTTCGCGTATATTCATCTACGAACTTAATAAGTATCCTACTTTGTGTCAGCTCAAGTCAGCGCTTGTAATCATAGCAGGGGTAGCAACAATGACTTCTCCGACATGCTCCTAAGTGAATAGTTTTGACTTTCAAAATATGAAGCCCATTGGGCAGAAGAAGAACCTATACGAGGAGTAGACTGTTAGAATTTAACCATGAAAGCTTACATTGCGTTAATAGAGCAAATAAGCGAAAAAGAATAGACTAAGATTAAGAATCAAAATTGTGACACGAGCACTCACGTAGAGCCTGAGGGGCTCAGACCACGTGCATATGAAGCAAAATTATCATATTTCAACCTGATGATAGATTGATTGGGATATGCTGTGCATGTAAAACTCTGCCAAAAGATTAAGGAAAAGGTAGATAAAATATGAGTGCATTGTTGAGAACTGGTCAAGAACTATTATGAAAATATTAACCATGTGAGCCTGGCAGGCTCAGCGCAAGCTCCACCGGGTTAAATGTTGCAACAACCACCCGTTCCTCTCATTTTCAGTTGTTGGTTCACCCTCTTATTATGCACTAATGTTCCATTAATTAACATAAAAAAACTTCAATTTATCCGTTTTGACAATGTAAATTCATCAGCTGAAAGTAAATCTCAAAATAATAGGTTTCATTTTCAGAATTATGACCGAGTTTAAGTTATGGTCTGTAGGTAACCTGTCTCTCATAAATCCTGCTTGTTGATCCCCAGTTATATTTCTTCAATATAATATTTCAAAAGCGTAGTTTCCTATTTTTTTTGAATTGCCTAAATTGGAAGATTATTACTCCTGGAGTACTCCTACATTTCATGCTTTTAGATTTTTAAATGGCAAATCTATTTTTTGCGATTAAATGAAAAGTGAAATTTTTTAAGTGTGCAAAAACGCAACGGCTAAGTATGAATGCTGGTAAAAGCCTGTGTGATGTCATTCTGGTTCCTCCTGCCACTGTGTAAGGCCACTGGTGCAAGCATATGAGCGCCACCACAATGCAGGCTGCTAGCAGGTAGCACTTGGCTCAAATAAGGATTATTAATACCCTATCAAACGAAGGAAACTTTCCAACCATAGGCAATTTTAATAGGTGATTATTAAGAGATGTTTATCTGAGCTGTGTACCTCAAGCATGGATTGGTAATATCAGACCATGTAAAACTCCTGACTTTTCGTGTAGCATCTGGGTCCCTGTGACGTCACGTGGAGTTGCATTGCTTGGCTGCCAATCTGTCCTTTTTCACAAGAGGTTAAAATTGACCATTGACATTAGTCTAAACTGGGATTTCCAAAGCCAAATACATAATTTGTATATCATGAATACACTAATGGTGGGTAACAAATTGCAATCAATGCCTTTCGTTTTCTTTGATGAGCGAAACTACCCTATTCTCTGCTATTCAAAAATCCAATTCATTTCCCTTCTTATGGATAGATTGAATCACTGATTCCAATCATCTGGCATTTTCCCTCGCTTCCAAATATTTAGAAGTAAACTGTAAATATCATATTGTGAAAAATCGTGGAAAATTAGGATGGTTTCCTGGTAATTTTAGAAAGATATTGGCTCTTCAATTCGATATTTGTGTGGCCATCCTGGTTTCCAATAAAAATTGTGGAACATTTAAATTTTATAACGTTTTCTGTTCTTCTCATCCTCTGGCCGTGTAGGTTGGTGTGTGGAGAAAATATGCAATTAATTTAGACTAAGTGCTTGGCAAAAAATTATCGTCTCAGTTTTGGGGTGTTTATTCACTAAAATCTCCATGTGACGAAGGCTTGGAAAATGACAATTTCATGGAAAGTAGATAGATTGTAGTAGAAAGTAGATAGTTTTATATACAGAGGTAATTTTGGGTTGCATTGTCGAAGGATGATGAATGAGTTCATTGATAGAAATATGCATAGATAGACAACCTGAGATTCCAATCCAGCGGCCACAGTGGACTCCTAATGGGACGTTCTTTGAAAGGATGAGAAATTCTGATTGCAGTAACTGTTAAAGCATGTCCATAAAATTCACAACCCCTTGCATCACCAACAGAGTCACATACTGATGAATACATCATCCAAAAGAGTTTTAGTGTTTGAATTTTGCATGTAGGGTGGGAACTGAAAACGATATGAAAGGAAATTCCAAAAACTCCCACTTTCCTCATTTTGTGGTCAACCTTAAGTGTACCTGACAAAAATTGAAAATGGTGCAAATTGCAGTTTTCCATGAATTTTTTCGATGCCCTCTGTCAGGTAGAATTCCTTGGGGATCTTGACTTTTGTTGATTATTGTAATGTATGGAGGATTGGTGCTTCGGTTGGTATGCTAAAGATTGAATGAATACGTGATTACAGACTGTTAGCCCCCTGGCATATTTGGTAAATAAGTGGAAAATAGGTGAAGTGGAAAACATTCCTGTTTCTGTTAAGCTGAACATCTTGAGGTGACGCGCTATCTGATGTTTGAGAATTAGACTATAGGACACAGTGAAGGGAAATTCTGGGGATTATGTGGAATTTTGAAATGAAATTGCATATCACTGCATGGTAAATGGTTTTTAAGTTTTATTTAGAGGTCATTTTCATACCAGGAGTCCACGTTCGAATTTCATTGTAGGGAGGTTTTGTAGTTACTGAGGTTCGTTACATTTGATTTTCCTTTGTGCATTATGCATGGTAGGGGCCTGGGACCTAGGTAAAGACTTTGTTACAAGGAAGTTTCCATAAAATTTTGCATTAGATAGGTTTATGGGCATGGTACTGTAGGAAAAATTAATACGCACCTGATGCCATCTATCATACTTTTGCAGAACTAACAGCAAGCTACTGTAAGCAAGATATTGAAATTGAATTGTATCTTAGCCACATTGATGTCTTTCCCAGAGTTAAATTTTCAATTCCATTTTATACCCATGTTATTTTTCATTCGGAGATGTTTTCTTCCATGTTTCATGGCTAGAGCTGACAAAATACAGATGAAAAACTCAACAAAAAAAGACTTGGATATGGCACGTTCCTAAGTTTCATGCTTAATTTTGGGGTTATTTTTTCTATGAATGTATTGGAATCTCATGCTATACCCTTTGGTGGCAGACCTTGAATGCACTTGTGTCCATTTCACTCTTCTAGCCAATCACAGAAGAGTGGCACATGAAAGTGTAGAGGAGGACTCAGTCTTTCTCTGACTTCCCATGCAATGAACATCACTCTGAAGTGCAATGTTGCCAAATATAATCTGTAGAAATCACTCTGCATTTGTTGATGTGGTTTGCTTTTGAGCAAGCTTACATTTAGTTTCTCGGCCTGGCAATGCTGGTTGCTCGCTTGGAGGGGAAAAGGGAGAAGATGGAGGGGAATAGTGTGGTAGTGGGGATAGTACCTCTGATTGGCGAATAGCTCTCTCCCATCTACCTGCTAAGAGTTGGGAAAAAGGGTAAAAGTGCTTCACGTGAAAAATTTATTTCTAATTTGTTCAATAAACCTGTATTTAGCATGGAAACATTTCTACATATCTATTATATTTCATACCTAATGTGCCCTAGGTGTTCTTACAGGGTTCCCACTAAACCATGAAAACCTTAAAACAGTGAATAAGCTGTGAATTTTGTCTACCGTAAAAAAAAACTGGAAATAGCCGTGAATTTCATTCTAAAACCTTAAAATCCTCTCAAACTTCTGACAAATATTTCTCGGGTTTGCATCCAGGTTAAAGCTTTTATGTAAGCCGACGTTTCGGAAGACGACTTGTCTTCCATCCTCAAGGCTGTGTTACTTGAATGAAGTTCAATTTCACGCTGAACAGGATCGACCGTTTACGGAGACAACAATACGGCTCAGGTGTCGTCCGATTGGCTGTAGGTCTTTTGAAATTCTTCACGTTTAACCCTTATGTTTTTCATACAGCTGAATACAGGTCTCCATGTAGTGCTTAGATGAAAGCCGGTGTCCCGATTGAAATTTTTGGGATTGAGGCGGATCTCTATTGCTTCCTTAACTACGCGGTCTCAGTAACGTTGAGCATGGCAAAGGATTTTGGTGTCGCCCCATTTAATAGCATGGTCTTCATTAATGCTGTGTTCCGCCACGGCCGACTTTTCTGGTTGAGCAAATCTGAAAAATCTCCGGTGTTCTTTCAGCCTCGTCTCAATCGTTCGGCCTGTCTCCCCCACATACATTTTACCACATTCACAAGGTATTCCATAAACCCCTGGTGTCTTCAACCCAATCGACACCAAAATCCTTTGCCATGCTCAACGTTACTGGGACCGCGTAGTTAAGGAAGCAATAGAGATCCGCCTCAATCCCAAAAATTTCAATCGGGACACCGGCTTTCATCTAAGCACTACATGGAGACCTGTATTCAGCTGTATGAAAAACATAAGGTTTAAACGTGAAGAATTTCAAAAGACCTACAGCCAATCGGACGACACCTGAGCCGTATTGTTGTCTCCGTAAACGGTCGATCCTGTTCAGTGTGAAATTGAACTTCATTCAAGTAACACAGCCTTGAGGATGGAAGACAAGTCGTCTTCCGAAACGTCGGCTTACATAAAAGCTTTAACCTGGATGCAAACCCGAGAAATATTTGTCAGAAGTATTCACCGGGAAAAACTTAAATCGTTTACCTCTCAAACTTGATTGTAGAACTACAATTGACCATTCAAAAGAAAAATCGATATGTCGATCATGTTTCAAGGTCAGTAACTCGCAAACAATGTCCACGATTTTTGTCTGCACACGCATATTTGAAGCGCAATTATTGGTCCGAGTGCCATGACGAGACAGAGACCTTAAGCCTGTGATTGGAAGACCGGTAACCAAAGTGCTCATCAATCCTTGCGAAAAATCAGACATCTCTTCACTTCACTGCCACCCTCCATTTTTGCTAACGATAGGCGACGTGAAAAGAGCACTTTCATTGCCGCATTTGCATTGCCGGCGTTTATCCTCATTGGTAAATTTTTAGTAAACCTGCGGTTGGTGATTTTTATGTGATCAATATTTATTCCTAAAATAAAAACAGACCGGGAATTTGACGAAATATAGACTGTGAAAACCTGGAAAAAACCGTGAATTTTATATATAAAATGGATGGAGTGGAATTGATTCATAATGAAACGCTGACTTGCAATTTTCCACAAAAATAAAATTCAATTCGACTCGAGTTTCGATGTTACTTCATCATTTTCAAGGTACAACTGAGAGAGGAGAAATGGGGTGGAAAGTGCTCAAGGAGGTGGCTGGAATGGGTAGAAGTGCAAGGCGTGGGGGGGGGGGGAGGGGAGAGTGGAGTTTTTACCTCCTCTGGTTTTTCCACTCTCCCCTCCCCCCCCACGCCTTGCACTTCTACCCATTCCAGCCACCTCCTTGAGCACTTTCCACCCCATTTCTCCTCTCTCAGTTGTACCTTGAAAATGATGTAGTAACATCGAAACTCGAGTCGAATTAAATTTTATTTTTGTGGAAAATTGCAAGTCAGTGTTTCATTGTGAATTTTATAATTCAGTTAGAGTGGGAACCCTGTCTTAGGTTATGAAACAGTAATGTGTTTTGTCACTGCAGGTCCTTGGTCACAAAGAGGGCATGATCTTAATGGAAAATGCTGATCCGCTGGTCCTTTTGGTTGGTCTTCCTACTGTTCCCGTTGTCCTCATTCTGGGCAAAATGGTTCGCTGGGAGGATGGAGTACTTCAGTTCCTTCGAAAAAACACAAAGAAGATACCTCTTCTCAGACAAATCTTTCCTTCATTCAGGTAAGAGTAATTTTTAGTATTGCCTTTTTAAAAGTTGAATCAGAGACGTTTAGGTTAACATGGAAAAAAGTTAAAATGAAGCAAATTAAGTGGATTAAGATATTTTAAAAAGTCTAAAAAAGAATTTAGGAGAAATACAGAAAGATTTTAAGTAAGAAAGTGGATGTTTAACATGCACTTTCTTACTTAACACTATTGACATGCAATGTCATGACCACTGCCTTCTTTTTATTAAGTAACATAGTTTTTTAGTGAAAATCTGTATTTAGAAGTATTTTCTAAAATTTTCAGTTGGTACTACTCTCTCTTTATATTTATGATATGTTATAAATTGATAGTTAAAAAACTTCGAACATTGGGGGTTAATTGATGTTTTCCCCTAACCTTATAAAATTTTTAATTGTAATTATAAATTGGGATAGATATCTTGTGATGCAGATGCAGTAGAGGGAAATAGCTTATTTAGCATATGTTGGCCACCGTGGACAGACTCATACAATCAGAAGTATAGTACTTTAGATGCTTGGTCTTTTTTTTTTGGCTCATTCTCCAATTTTGTATTTCTGTAATTGGTGATATCTATGGAAAATCGTAGGAATTTCCAACCTGAGTAGTGGGCTCTGATGTCCCAATGATGGTGTGAGTTTCCTCATCCCCTCCCTTCCATCCCTATCCTCTCCTGTGAGGCGTCGTTGGGCTCCTATTGCGGCAGTGCCTTTCATCCTTTTCTTCCTTGTCCTTTACATTCGGCAAGAGAGATTCATTGGTGTTATTAAGTTGGCCTGGCCTGAGTCTACCATCCAGTTTAGTGTCAGTAGAGCTCATGTTCAGTTAGGGAGAGGCAGTTCCACTTCATAAGGGATAGGGGATACCCAAATGCTGCAGCAGTTCTGTGGCAGGGCAGCAAAAGCATTTGGCAAGAGAGATGCAGTGGAGTCATAAATTTGGCCTGAGCCAACTGTGCAGTTCAGTGTCAATGGAGCACACATGCAGCAAGGGAGAGGCAGTTCAAATGCAATGGACTTGGATAATGGCACCAGAGTTTCAGTTGTGTGCCCTTTTTCTTGTTTAGGACAAGGCAGTGAAGTGCAGTTACAAGGTTGTTTTCACGCATTCAGTGGATTTTCAACTCAGAATCAGTTCTGTTTCAAGGGAAAATTTTTTACTTGAGTATCTCTTATCTCAAATATCTTGTATGTTAGGGACTCGTGTCTCCAGGTACTGCTGCATATCCGTTTGCTTTCCTGTATCTAAGGTATTTAATGGCTGTGCAGGTGATGCACCTTGTTCAGTTTGCTGAAATTATTTTTTATCTCCTTATAGTGCTCCAGAAGAGGGTGAGGATTCTGTAGCAAGAAGGATCAGTATGGATCACCCACCTTTCTCAGATCCTGTCTCTGCCACAAGGGTCCTTTGCAGTGCCCTCATTCTTCCCACCGTTGCAACTATTGTTGGAAAAATATTTTTTGATTCAGTTCAGTCAAATTTACGGAAAACGATATTGGTAAGAATTTTTGCTGTGTATTAATGATAAATATTTTTCTCATAAATCATCTCTGAACTGATAATTTAATGCTGCTCAGTGCTCATATTTATCCTGTTTATTTTTTTACCTTAATTACAGGGTGGTATTGCATTCATAACAGTGAAGGGGGCCTTGAAAATTTACCATAAGCAGCAGTTGTTTACAAGAATTTCCCAGCGCCTCATTTTGGATTACACTGAGTCTAATATTGCTCTAATGCAAATTGCTCGAGGGACTGCTGGACAGTGAAGTAAAAGGAAGAAAATGAAGATTAAAAATGACTATTTTTATCCTGTGTATATAGAAACTTCCACATTTTGTACAGCCATTGCGGTTTGGTTTGTTCTCGAGTTATAAAATTTTTTGACAGCCCATTACTCTTTAGGAAGCATGATGAGATACGTAAATTTGTTGAATTAAATGTGTACATTATTGAAAATGGCATTATTAATTCAAGCATCTTGGATCCTATTGATAAATTTAGCACGTCTGCCTCACTTTCACCACAGGCGGTAAACTATTACCATGGTTTTACTAAAACAAGCTATGCATTTTGAATCATTTAATATTGAATGTTGCTGTCATAAATTATTGATGCAATTATTTTACCATATCATGCTTAGCCTCATAGTTCAGTTGGTTTGACAGTATCTTTTATATATCTTGTAGCTGTGGGTCAGTAAGTTAATGTAGTATTTGCTTTTGTGTTTAAATACAGCTTTAGTAAATGGTTTTATCCTGTATAAGGAAACTTGCTGATGATAGAAATGGTGTCACACAGAAGAGTTTAGCTTTATACAGACAGATGAAATGGAAATTTTCCTCTCCAAAAACATTAGGGCAAAGACTAAGCCTACATTACAGCTTGTAGCAACATTGCATAGCCAGCAACATGCCCCAACAAGGATTAAAGAAGAAAAAGGTGTGTAATTACTGCAGCTAAAAGAAATAGGAACCTTCTCTTAGAACCTTGGTTTGGACCTTCATCCACCCTCACTTGCTTCTGCAATGCTGAGGATTACGTTTTCTTGGGATGACTCGGAGCTTTGAGTGGACCCCAGATCAAGGAATTCAATACTGTCTTGAGATTTCCAGTGAATCTTGTGGAAAACGTATCAAAAAGGCCTGTTTACACGATACATAGACCCGTACGAGTTAATGTCTGTTTGCATGAATGATTTTTGTGGACCAGAACGGAACATGTACGAATGCATGAACCAAATTAGAACAGGTTCTATTTTCTGTGAATGCATTCGCACAATTTGGGTGGTTACACGGTGCATTTTGGATTCATACATTTAGACATTAACCCGTACGTGTTAATGTACTGTGTAATCAGGCCTTAAGGGTTCACAATTATGTCTTACATTATTTTTCACATTCGAAATTCCATCAGAGATAAACTATGATTATAAGTACAGAAAAAGATAAGAAGCATATCTTTTCCATAAGTTTCAGTTGAAGCATGACAAGACAAAATCTACTGATCACTTCTTCAATTTCCAGCTTCGTTTAGAAATGACCTTCCCAAGTAGTAATTCAGCCTAATCACATATGTAGTGAGAAAAGGTGAGAGAGGTTCTCAGTGGAGAAAAATCCTTCAGACAAAAATCATACATATCCTCACTAAATCGTTTAAGATAAAGACATTACATAACAGTCCAACTTACATAAAGATAGGAATCAGGAAATGAAAAACCCAAAAATTTGAGCTCTTGACTGCCTCAACGAATCATACCTAATGTTGAGTAGTCACTTCCTGCTGATAGAACTGCATAAAATGATGAATACAATAATTAATGCTTGGCTGCACACTACTTTTTCTCCCGCTAGAGAAATCAAGAGATTTTAACGTCAAATCTTCCCTTATTTTTAACGGCCTGAAGCTGTATGGGTACCATGTGTTCCCAAACAAATCTCAGTATTGTATTTTAAATTCAATAATATGAGTTACCCATTACATATTGCACTGCCAAGTCTTGGGCGACTTAAGGAAAATTTCCTTGGTCCGTGGAACGGTCTAGCACTTCGATTTTAATCTTAAAGACAAACAGGTATGTACTCCCGTAAATGGGCATGACTATTAACAAATTTATTTACTCCAAATATTTATTAGTACCATGATCCACTGCGACAGTAGGATATTACCATTAGAAAATATCGATTAATATCCTGAGAACATGCTTACAATAAGATAAAACACTGGATGGTCCAGTTGGCTTACACAGGCGCATATGATAAATAACTAATACAAAAGCTGCAGGTAACAATAAATCAAATAGAGTTGTAGTACCTTTACAAATAAATACGAAGTTTCAGCACACATGCGAACATCTAATGCAAAGAAGTGATTGGTACTGACATAGATGTACCAAAATATTTATCATTATTCACAGGAGAACCTAAGTGATAATTATGTGGTGAATAATTATTAATAAACTCGACCCGTACACATATCTACTGTCTAAATACATAGCTTCATGAATTAGAGCACAGTGTTAAAGTTATTAGAGGTTGATAACAGGGCCACGATACTCTGCTGTGTCACAATAAAATTCTTTAGGACACGGAATCTGTATTAACCAGGTATGGTCTTTTTTCTGTTCGAACTCTTCATCTGACACAATTTGAGATCTAGGAGCTTCCGTAAAATAATGACACACTCGGAGAACTTCTTCGCTCTCATCTGATTGTGAGGAGTAAGGTGGAGCAAGTATATCCAGAAAGGCAGACGGTCCATCAACACAGCGAATTTCGTGGAGATTACTCTCGTTGGGAGTCAACACACATGCACCATCACTGGAGGTACTCGATGCCTCAGGCAGTTTCTTGGAAACGACAATTGCTTGTTTCTTCAGAGACTCAGAGAAAAGAAAGTCACCCCTTCCTGCTGCGTTATTTTTTAAACATTCCGGAGTATGGTTTTGGACAGAGGGTAGCGCCGAATAACTTTGAATTTTTATAGTTCCCAATATGACTTTCAAAATGCCATGCATGTAAGGGTGATTATGCAAAGGTATCCGTGTGTTAGGTTTAAGCACAAAAATTCCAACGGTTACGTCTTCATTTTCAAAAATTTCTATGTAAGTCACAGGAGCCCCTTGCGCACTCGATCTTATCACATTGTACTGGGCCAGTGAATCATGTAAGTTCACGTCCTCAGCCGTAATATTGTCCGCTAACGATTTCAGCTGTGAGAAGCTGTTCTGGAAAGACTGCGGTGAAAGCGGTTTTTGTCTCGAGAATGTACGAATTGCTTGGATAATCAGTCTTTCAATTGCACTTGCCATCGTAGTATTTTTGTCTGCATCGGTGTTTTCGTAACTGCGACACCTATCGAGCGAAACGAAAACTTACGAACTAAAAAGAGTTACGAAATTACAATGGTGCAGTGGTGCTGAAAAGATTTGTGGAAATAATACCAATTGATATTTTCTTCATATTATCGTTTTATTGGCTTCTTCGTATTTTTGAAAAAAGCCCATATCACACAGCTGCAGGTTTGTAGTTTTGCAGAATTCAATTTCAATTGCTCTCGGGGAACTTCAACTTCGATTGTATGCGTTTGTGTATACAATTTTGATCTTGTATTGTGAGTAATTTTTGTAGCTAACCTATATTTTCTTTTCTTTCGTTCAGAATTATCATGCCTAATGACGATAGGCTGAGGGCCCTGCTCTCAGATTTAGGGAAAGCTACTCTTAGAGGAGTAAGAAGATGTCCTAAGTGTGGTACATTTAATGGAACCAGGGGTATAAGTTGTAAGAACAAAGCTTGTGATGTAGTATTTAAAGTGGCTGGAGAGAAAAGGAAGCTGTCTACGGAGGCTTGCAAGTTGCATACTGGAACTACAAATTTGGTAACATTCTTGACATCGGGTTCAATTTTTGATAGGTGTATGTTGCACATTTGTGATATTTTTGATCTGCCATCTTTTGCTATTTGCCTTTTGTAATCAGTATTGAATTTTATGACTATTTTCAACCTTTTTATTTCTTGAAGCCATTGGTTGCGTCTTTTTCGCAGTAGGGTGTAGTTTTACATCAGTTTCTTTTTTATAAAGATATAAAATATTGTGTTCTCCGAAGTAGTGATCGATTTAAAGAATTAATCTTGTGCGATTATGGTGGCTTAAAGTTAATAATTGAGTATATTTAGACAGAGGTATGTAACCTTATTTGTAATAATAAGAAATGTGAAAGCTAAACAACCCTTCTGACTTGTGGAAAGGCATTGGGTATTTTCATTTTTATATCCACCACCGCACATCTGGATGAACTGTTATCGGAAATATTACTTTCTTTTATATTATCCTATCATTTCGGGGAAGTACATACAAGTGAAAAAGAAGGCTTAGACAATGCCATCATTGTGTATTCATAGAAAGTATAGCTTCACTTGGGCTTAAACAAAGATTTATAATAAGTTTTAGCCTTTTAGGCTGTTTTTGTGAAAAAATCATTTAGGTCATTACTAGTTAAACTTAAAGGGGTTCACTTTGAGGGCATATTTCCCAAACATTTATTCTATATATTATATGTTTCTTTTTGTAGTTTTATGTTATTCTTGTGTCTTTGTTTTTCAGCAAATTTTTTCTGTGCGAGTGCGCGACAAAGGTCCTGATTACCGAGGATTTGTCCAGCTTCCTCTCTTGATACCATCGTTGGATGGGGATCAGTCACTAACAAATGCTTCAGCACTAATCACAGAATCAGCTTCTCAATGCTTTGTTGAATCTTGTATGAGGACCATTGAGGTAAGCAAGCATCCTAAATTATTATTCCCAGTTCAAAGAAGATAACTAATCTTAATACCCACTACATTTTTTATTTCCATTAATGTATTGCAGCAAGATAAAAGTGAAGGAATTGCTCTGCCAACCTGTCATCACATTAAAGCAGCTCTGCGTTGCTATGCTGAAGCCCAGCCTTTGGATTTAAAGAATAGTGTTTTAGCATCATTGAATGTCAGCAATGAAACTAAGCAGGTATGGGAATAATCTCTGATTATGACTTCATAGTCAAAGATACTTATTATTCCTCGCCTTTCCTTCCTTTGATACATCATTATGTATTTATGTTATCTATTAAACTGTTTTCTGCTTTCCTAGATTCATTTGTAGTGATGTGCCATATGTGAGTGAGTAGGCACAAGCGTGCGACCCCTCTAAAGGAGTGGAGTGGCACGTGAGTCACATTCAAGGAGTTGCAACTCCCCCTCTTCATGAAACTTCCCTAATGGACACAACTCACTCTTCACTCAGAACACCTCCGTGCACCTCTGCATGTCTTTCTTTTGTATACTTCTCAGTGCACTTCTGGTACTTTCTTTTGCTGGAAGTTCAGGTCCTTATAGAATAAATACCTTCCAAAGCTTACCAAACTATCACCAAGAGGGGAAATGAAGAACTTATAATTTTGTTGTGTATTAATTATTTATAAGACAGATCAATTAATCATTTTAAGACTGAAAAACCAGTGAAGTATTCCATGTCAATGGTTTGCTCAGAGGTCTTTCCTCCACTGCACATTCCCTCTCCCTTGTCTCCTCTATCCATTAACTCCCTCTTCTGCCCCCCCCCCCCCCACTCCTCCATTCTCCCTCCCTCTTCTCCTTCCCCTCCTCTCTTCAATGTTCCAATCATCCCTGAGACCATAACAATTTTATAGAGTAGCACTGTGAAAGTAATATGTTGGAGTGTGCCGCAAGGGAGCTCTCATAAAGAAAGTCATGTTTGCCTCAAGAGTCATCAGTGACAATCGAAAACAAACTATGTACCACAATCAACAAAGACAATTTATTGTGATAGGTGTTAGTTATGTGATGTTTCAATTACTGCTGTCATCGTTTTCATTTGATGTCATCATTAATTTTCAGGCTATTTGGTTGTTGGCCACAGAAACTACTGGACCACTTGTGCAAAGGGTGTCAAAAAATATTATGGCTGTAAAGTGCAAGACCAACCCCAAGCATCCCTTGGGATACCTACATTTCTCATTCTTCCCCTGCAAGGAAAACAAGTTCTTCTGCAGCTGTAAAGCTTTCAGGGTGGGTATGGCTGTGAGATGGAATTAGACTTGTAATATCTAATGCTCAGTGAAGCGGTTGATGTGGGAGAAGTTATTGAATTGAGTTTACTTATGACTGGAGCTCTGAGTGCTACTCTTTTATCTTTTACTTGGTGGTGGAATATCTCTTCATTTTTGCACCACACAGGTGACGATGTGTTGCACTCAGGATTTTGCAACTTTTACCACCCACCCTTCATAACTTTGAAAGTATGCCGTTTTTGGGTCATTTTTTCTCACAGAGAATGGCTCGGTGCTTTTTGTTTACTTTTGGCTGGCCGTGAACTATGACTGTTTTTGTTCAGCAATCATTCTGTGCATATTTCTTGGGGATTAAATTTATTTTCTGCTATACATCAGATAATCTGGAATACAAAATACTGGGATTGGGAGAGAGAAAGAAAGCTGTCAGCATAAGTCTGCTACCCTTAGGACAGAGTGGTTGAAAATTGTAGTACTTAGAGTTGATCTCTTTGGGAGTGCTGAGGGCAAAAGCACTCAGGGGATAAGAGATTGGAGGAAAACAGCCCATTGGTACTCCATTGGCATAAAAATTGCCAAAAATAACTGGTTTTGTTCAAGGAAATAGCTGTGTTTTAATTTACAGAATTTTTAGTGATGCTACTATTTTTCAAGCATAATCATCATAATTGAGCCTAAGCATTAGGCATCAGCATCATTTGATAGCTCCATATCAAAATTTTGTGGACTTATTATAATTTCATTAATTATTAATTCCTACTTCTATGCCAAAAATGATCTCATTTGCCTGATTTTGAAGTTACTAATGCTCAAGAGTGTGAGAGCAACAAAAACTTAGATAAAACCTCTTGTGAACCACCCAAATAGGGTGTTGGGCAAATCATATTAAATTAAATGATGAATATGGGTGTCATGAGATGCAATGAGACTTACAATGTCCTAGTAAGCATAGTTAAAATAATCCATACTAAGCAGCAGATAATTGGATTTCCTATTGGTATTTCAAGAAGCTGGTCTCTGCTTGGAATTGTTAGTTATTTTTCTTAATGATGGTTGAAAATGATGTTTTATTGTAATTATCTTTCATGTTTGATTGCATTTCGCATTAATGAAAATAGTATTAGTCCACAGTTTGTTTCACAATTGATTATGAAATGTAATTACAGCAAAGAAAAAAATTACAACTCAGCCATCTTGTTCAAAACGGTCACAGTGTAGGTGGTTTTAAGGGTTAAATCATACGATGCTATGTACAGTAGGCACGGTGTATTTCAGAGATTGAGTTTAAAACATATCTTAACAATATATCTATGCATGCCCAACTCCTTTGTTCATTCTCTCCAGGGCCAAGTCAAAGGAGCTGATCGTGAGGATGGAACTTTCAAAAGATGTGTCCACTTCTATGCTTGCATTTGCGCATTTGCCAGTGATCCCAAATTGGCTGATGAGTTCCTATACTTTATTAACCTGGACAAGATTCTACATCCTCATAGTTCTGGTATGTGTCTTGTTATGGTGAGATTATATCAAATTATGCAAATAATGATTATTTGATAAAATACACCTAGATTTTTTCCCCCATTGCTGATGTATGTGGCTTAAAACCATGGAAAATTATGCAGTTTGAGGATTATTTTTATGAATTAAAAAAAAAAAACAATTTGATTGTCATTTCATATTGTAGGCTGGCCTGAGAAATTGGCTTGTAGCAGTTTTTACGCGTACAACAAGGCCTAATATATTGGCCTTCTGCCAGTAAAGGGGAAAAGATAGAGAGGAGGCCATGTTCTTGTGGGATATCTATACCCTTGTATGCGGCTATTGAGATATGGTGATTGCCCTGTTTTGGTTGGCTTTTTTATTGATCATTCTTCGACTAGATTAAGCTGTGCTTACATTTCACTACTTCATATGTTTACATGTCAATATCAATTAAAGCATCTTGAATTCCTTTATCATCCATTATCATCTTGGGTGGCTATCATACTTAATTGCTCACTATCGGCTTGTTGCCTAAACCCTTTTCTGGATAAGTTGATTGCGTAACAGACTCCTGATAAGCTGGTCATCACATCTCAGTTACTCTCAGCCTCATATGAATCATTGTAGTTTTGTTAATGATTCCTTTCTTTGATGAGCAAAATAATGTCACCCACTCAGGATCAGTGGCTGGCAACTTTTATGTCTTTTATTGTGAAATTATGAGAGAATGGCTGGATGGAAGACATTTTTCTGTCATAACTTATCTTTCCCTTTCATATACCATATTCTTTAGATGAATTGCAATGTAGGGTCTTGAGTCAATCACCCTATGGTCACTACCACTGTATTAACCAATGTATTATTGATTGCCTCACTTTTACTGTAAAATTTTGTGAATATTTCTCATTTCCAGTTGTGCTTCAAAGTGCTCGCCAAAGTAGGGAGCCAAATCTCAAAGATACACTACAGGTAGCAAGATCTGATGAGACTGAAGTGGATGAGGTAGAACATCATCCTCAGCGTCACCTCATGACTTTCCTAGCCAACAATGGAGACCATGATGACCCTTGCAGTGTGGAGGTTGAGGTGTTGCCGGAAGAGGCAGCTTTACTGGAGGCAACAGGAATTACAGTGAACGAGGATGGACAAATCACTCAGGTTATGAGTGTAAGTAGATTTGCTTGTCTACAGTTAAACCTCTATGTAGTGAACCTCTTTACATCGTAAACCTCCGTACTTCATACCACCCCTATGGTCCCGTCTGATTTACATGTAAATTTATAGGCAAACCTCTTTGTAATGAACTTCTTTATATCATAAAACCTCCACTTATCATACCAAGGAAATACCCCCGAGATGGCCTAAATACCTCTGTAAATTGTACCGAGACAACAAGAGACCATTAATGCAGCTGCAAATACGTACATGGAATGACATTTTCTGCAATAAATGTTTCACTCTTTTTTTTCTTACATACCTTTAATATGCTGTAATTTTCACGTTAATCATTAGTTGTGGCCATTTTGTTCAATATGAGAGCATACCTAATAGTAAATTAAAAAAAAGTATCCAACTATCCTAATCATTTTAAGTGACTTGAATTGAGAGAGATAACATTGTTTTTTCTCGAATCATGGTAAAAATCATGCAATAGCGCTCGCTATCTGTAATTATTAAATAATAAATATATGTTCACTAATGCATGCATGTTTGATAAAACACATAAATATAATGGTTTAAAAGACAGTGGTTCCTTTAATTTCCGAAGGATATGAAAAAATGGTGCCAATCACTAAAACCTCTCTTGATATATCATACCCCCAAATCTCATGTGAAATATATCAATTCACATGAGATTTGGGGTTATCAATGTGAAATTACTCCATGCATCAAATTGCCCAAATTTTGGTCCCCTCCATTACGATGTAAAGAGGTTTTACTGTAATTTGATGGTTATTTTTATTCATAATTTAATCTATTCAGCAACTTTCGGGGCTACTTTTTCTCAATGATATGCAGCAGATGCCCGATGATATGCAGCATATGTCGTACTCTGAAGCTATTCCGGAGTCGAGTTCAAGTATGGGAGATTGGAGAGAGGAATTTTGGCAAATAATTATGTTTTTTTGCGATGATTCCTGAAAAAAACGCTCTTATGAAGTTTGTTATTATATACCTCCGGTTTTTTATTCCTGTGAATTTTGCAGTAGCAAGAGTTTACTGTATGTATTTAATAGGCATCTATTCATTAAATGACTAAAGCCTCTTATTATTTGGTTAGAGGTAATTTTTTGGGGATAATCTGATGGTGATTAAGTTATTTTAAAATAAATCCTCAGCATAATTTATTATTTGACTATGAAGTCTATTTGTAGATGAGGAGGTCTTAACATGCACAGGATCCATAGTAATTGCTTCCTTAACAAGTTCATTTAGTCAATGTGTGAAATTAAAGATCGATTGTGACTTGAAGGTGCCATTTTCACTGTATTTCTATTTTTTTTGCAGATGCACAACTTAGAAGTCCTACCTGATCAAATAGAAGTTCAGATGCAAACTGGAGAGGGTGATTCTCTGCACATTCCTGAAGTTGGGCACTCAATACTGATGGAACAGGACACATCATTGGAGGTAATTCAACCGCATTTAAAAATGAAATTTTGCAAACCCTTAATTTACTAGCTAAAGAAATTTGAGTTCCTTCAACGTTGTAAATTAGAGGTTCTACAGCATCTCCAAATATTATGAGATTTGTAATGTCTCGCATGAGTTGAGCCAAAAATTTCTTGCGATTGAAATTTAATTTAGTCATTGAATTACAAGATTAACTTCAAGGAAGTTATCAATTTAGACTGTAGCTAGAAATGATTTTATGCTTTCTGCTAAAAGTAATTTCCTGCCCATCAATTCCTTCAATAATTTTTCTGGCGAGTGATGTTTCTGCAGAGACCATCTTGTGGTCAGCTGGTGGCCAACTACACAACCCTAATATTTATACAGTCGAGCCTTTCCTGGAAATAGACCATGGGGTGGGATTGGGACCAGAGAAATCTGACTTCTTCTACTATAATTTAAAATTTTTAGAACATGCACTTAGTTGCTATACCTAGTTTTTATAAATATTTTTGTGATTCTCATTTTATGAATAATTTTTTCAATTTCTTATATTTGCGAGCCATGATAATAACCATGGTAAAACGTGAGAGGAAGACAAAAAAGAAAAAATATTTTGGCTTCATACTTGGCGCTAGTCCATTCTCAACCTCTCACCGTCCCAAGAAGGGCCATTTATTGCCCTAGTCGAATGCAACACAAGTGGAGTGGGCACAAAGTTGTAACTCAATCTGAGGCATGCTTTATAGCAGGGGTTCCCAAACTTTTTTGTACCACGTCCCCCCCCCCGCTACACATATCAGCTTTCCATTTTGCAATACCCTATTTCCACGGAGCCGTACATACCAACTCCTACTTGTACAAGTACTTGTACTCGTACAAGTATGTGCCTGCTTGATACGGTAGATTTTAGTAGATAGTAGGTAGATTTTATTGTTCACTGTTGAATGCGGTAACGCAGAATGAAAAGATTCAATAATTGTACGTCTGATCTGAGGAAATTATTTTTGTAATTTTTTTATTTATTTCATTAGGGTGTCACGCCCCCCCTGGACTTTCTCCACGCCCCCCCAGTTTGGGAACCCCTGCTTTATAGGATAAGTGGTTCATTTTTTTATCCTGGACTGTGCTATACAGTTAAGGTTCTTCCTTATTCTGTATATTCTTTGCACTCTAGCAAAATCTTTAATCAGTGAAAGAAAAAGCTAAAATGAAGTTGTGCCACGTTGTAGTTTTTTGTTGTATTGTTCTCTGATATCTGTTATGAGCTGTTAGTACTACTGTTTAATAATAACTACAGAGCTTAAGTGTAGTATGAAAGATTTAGGTTGGTATCATATATTGATTGCTATTGTTGGTGTCATATTAAAAATGTACTGTGCCTCATTTTTCTTTGTGAATACAAGTTACGTCATTCGCCTTGTTCATGCAATCTGGTCCGTGATGAACCAGAAGATGTGTGCGCGAGGAGGTGTGCCCCAAGTTATGCTTAATAAGGGCAAGGACACCTTTAATCAAATTCGCTTTATTTCGCACGCGACTTCCAGTGAAGTCCATGCCAAAAAACTCCGCATCCACGCGCTCCCAGCTTTTGTAAAATACTGATTGACACCCACGCCGAAGGCAAGGGCATGGAGGAGACAAGATTACTGACCCTCGAGTTACGGCACTGCCTAGGAGCCCTCACTCCAAAAGGGTGCGAGTCGAGTCCCCTTGGTGGAGACTACCAGAAAGGAGAGAAAGGACCGAACCTGGAAATACCCTGAGCACGGCGACACTTGCGGAAAGAGCTGACAGGGAAGGGGAAAAGGACCCAACTCGCCTTGACCAGGATTCGAACCCGGATCCCTCTATTTCTGGCCTAGCGCTTTATCCAGTTAAGCTACCGAGGCGTCATTTTCCCCTGTGGAAATTTGTGCCCTATACTGGACAATCCCGAAATTTGTGGACTATACTGAACAATCTGAGGGATCCAGAATCGAATCCCGGTCAAGGCAAATGATTTTTTTCTCAGTGGATTTTTTACACAATATTTGCATAGTGGGTGACTCTGTAAAGTTATCACTGTGGCTAGTCCTGGTATACTTAAACAATTACATGTTACAAGTGTTTTGAATAATCCATTTTTGCTATCTGCACCACCTGAAATTTAACTGATTTGAATTTAAAAAATTTAATTTCAGCAACTCTTGGGTTTGAAGAGGAAACGAGATGATCCAATTGCTCAGGCAAGCTCTGCCCTTTTAACTCTGCAAGATGGTGGAAGCACATCTACCCCTCCCCCGCCACGCAAGCCCGGTGTGAAGAGACAGCATGGATCCATTGGAAGTTTAGCTATAAAGCATGGTAAATTATGAAAAGCCCTTCTTTTTATTTTCATGGGTTCCTTTTTCGTTCAAATGAAAATTTTACCCTTGGAAATCATTCGGAAAGAAATGGACATGTAAAAAAACAGAAGCAGTAAGTACATACAATGCCATAAATTTTTGTAAGCGATTGGGCACTTTTTTCTATTTTCCCTCAATCATATATGGGTTATGAAATCATGATCCCCGAGTTCCAGAGCTCCAAATTCAATGGTGCACCTCCTTACTTTCATTTGTTTCTTTTAAGTGATTAATTGGTGTTAGGTGCATTTCTTCACTTATTATTAGTGATTATCATCTTACGCTCATGATGCCTGGTGATTTTTTGGTCCAGTGATGTCAGTTTCTTACATTGTCATCACTTAGATTAATTGATTTGTGAGCATAAGAGATCACAGAATCTGGCTGAATGCATCCATTGCGCTGGTGGATTAAGGGGGAGGTGGCTTCGTCTCGCAATTTCAAGAAAAATGGAAAAGATAATCTTTAGGGTGGCTCTCCAATCAAAGTTTTTATTTCACTAGCGTAACAAACTATGTTTATAAATAATTTATGAACTTTTAAAAGCCACTAGTCTATGTACATCAGACCAAAGCATTATCACTGAGAGTAATTGCATATCATAAGGGTACCGAGGAAAGTAATGAATAGCACCCTAAATACACCCCAGACACATGGTCACTTTAAGTTAGTTTTATGTGAAATGAAAAGTAGACAACCTTGGTAACTTGTTTAAAGTTACCAAGGTTTTTTATTTTTCATTTCAACATGTATTTTCACAAAGTTAAAGCCGAATCGATCGATTTCTTAGTTTAACGTGATGCAAACTTCACAGTTTCATATTTTTTGATTGTTTTCATGTCTATTTTTCAGAACCACCAGATGAAAATACTACGCATCTATCCTTCCTGGATTGGTTGGGCTCTGTGGCTGAAAGGATTAACCAAACAATGCACTATCAGTTTGATGGAAAACCAGAACCATTAGTCTTTCATATATCTCATGTGAGTTGCCTATTGCTACAGTGGTAAATTATCGATATTCTTCTTATACCTATATCTTACTCATTAATAGTTAAGATTTAAAGTTTTATTCATATTTAGCCCAATATTTGGCTCACTAAAGTTTTGTACATTGAGCAATATATGTAGATATGATGCCTTTTGAGAATCCAGATCATAGTGGGTTTGAAGGCCAGCCTTCAATATGAATCTAGAGATTATATATTCATTAGTGGCTTCTGGCCACTGTACAGTAGACAATTAGAGAATTACCGACACTCAATTTTTATTAGCACTGATTGGAGAAGAACAGTCTGATTATAGGTCTCATTTATTAGCTAGAAGATGAGATCTATAAGAGATATTATAGTCAAAGGATTTGAATAACTATGTCTGTAATTCCCTGAACACTAGAATGTAGGGTTCAGGGAAGTGTATGATTAGGATGAATGTGGTCATTTTCATCATTTTGTGTGGAATAGGTGAAACAATCAAAATGCACACTTTAAGCTAATAGTAACAATGTTAGATTTTACTATTTTCTATTAAAAGATTTGACTTTGTTTGTATAAATTTTTTTCTCGCAAATAGAAAAAATTGAAAATGAATTGGTCCTAATGGTTATAAATCCATCCTTAGAATATTTATCATCTACAAGAACAGAATAAACCAATTTTCCCATGATTTATCAACTGCCATGAAAAGCCGCGAAGGCTGGTGGTAGCGAATTTTTGTGAACCAAGATAATGTGACAATGGAACGAAATTTATTTGGTTTTGCAAAAATCCATGTTTCAGCACTTTTCATATGAAATGCTGGCCTAAGACAAAAATTCTGGTAGTGCAAATTCTTTCGCTGGGGTTTTGTAAGAAATAGAATCATCCTCCATCCAAACTTCAGTGTGTTGCTGTAACACCCACATGAGTGGTGAGCATAATTGAAATCTGGGAAAACCTAGAATTGTCTGAGAATTTTGAAATGCTGGAGAGGAGAGAATTTTCATGAAAGTCAGGGAAAAGCTTGGGTAGGAAACTCTCCTCATTTTGCTGCCAATGCTTTTTGTCTTTCAGTCTTTCCCTATCTTTCTTTCAATTAATAATACATATTAATTTTTGTTGGTCACAGCCTTAGAATATTACGGGTAAAATTCTGGTAATTCCACATTATGTATTTTCTATCTCAAAATTTATATTTTGACCTCTCGGATTGTGATATGGGAAGTGTTAGGTTATAAGTTTATAATAGTTATGGTCATTTATGTGCTCATTTATTTTATTAGTACTATTTTATACATTGCAGGCCTTCTTCGAATGCTTAAGGGAGCGAATATCTTGTGGTGGAAAGAAGAAAAGACTACCTAACTTTACCAGAGCTTTTGTGAGAAAGGATAAGCTGCCATTTGGGACTTTCACCAAGTACACTTGGCATATTACTAATGTTCTTCAAGTCAAACAAATATTTGACACTCCAAAGGTATGCAAATGTAATTGAATACATCTAATATACATTTTTGCTAACAAAATATTTGTTTGTAGATTTAAATTAAATAAAATCTAATATCTGATGAATAATTGTGAAGTTTCACAAAATATTTTCAGTAAACATACTCTTGTTTTCTCTTAAACAATGTCAGTGTCTTCTCATAAATCATGATGATTTTGCAGTGAACCAATGCTATTATATTAATTTTCTAGTTGTTAATTAATTAAAAGTGAAATTTAAATAAGCCCTTATTTAAGGAAGAAGAAAAATACAAAAATTATCAGGGTCACTATGGTACTATTTAGGGGTACCAAATTGCCCTTAATATGTGTATGGAGCTCATGTGTTTATTGAATTGAAGTAGCAGCTCTGTTACTATGTAGTTAAGCTAAATTTTAGTGAGAACTCCTCTCTAAATCCTTCAAATATTTGCATCAATTATACTTATGATTGTAATTTTTCCTTGAATCGATTCTACTTATGGGCTTTTTCCTATATCCTAAATTCAGATGCCACTGGAAGTCACTCAGAGTTTTGTTCAGAGGCGGGATGGCACGTACGAACTTTATGAACAGCCCCAGGACAAGAGTGAATTGTTCAGAAAGATGGAAGGCCAACCACTGATCAAACCGTTAGAGCTGAAGACTTTCTTGAAAGTTGGTGAGTCTGTTTTCTCAATGCTCATTTTCTAACTCCGCAATGACTGCTTTCTTCCTTGGAAGTAGTTTGTTAAATGCCATTTGAAAATGTTGTCCTTCATCATCATGAGAACTGAAGTGAACTTGATTATCGACGCTTTCAAACACACTTGCACATAAAAGGAAATAACCAGTGGCGCCGACTCCATGGGGCCTGAGCCCCCTCAAAAATTCGTTATGGGCGTGAGGAAAAAATGTGTCAGGCTTGCTGATTTTCCCCGGAGTGTCAAGATATCGAGATTCGAGTTTCAGGGTTCTAATTTTGATCATAAGACTCTTCTAAAATGCTTAAAAAACATTAAACTCACTACTTAAAAAATTTCCCGGGGCAAGATCCCCGGTTTGGGCTCCCCCAATATTTTTTCTGAGTCGGCATCCCTGGAAATAACATACCTGAATGATGATACTTTTTTGAAAATGGTGTGGTGCTGTGTTTTCATTCCTTAGGAATAGATAAGTATGCAAAATTAGATGTTCATAGAGAGATAGTGATAATAGTTTAAAAGGAAGAAATGGAATTGTAGTAAGGTGGTCAGATGAATGCTTTTTATTTACGATTGATCCTCTCTTACATTTCCTTGAATTCCTTCAAAAATATATTGTTTGCAAGGGCTGGTCCAGGATATTTTTCTGTGTGGGGGGGCACAAAGGGTCTGACAGGCAAACGGTCTTCTCATATTTGGGTTTAAAAACTGTATAGATTTTAATTAGGGATGGGTCGAATAGTAGATTTCTCGAATTCGAATATCGAATTCGAATATCAAATCATTGCTCGAATATTCGAATACCTCGAATTTCGAATACCTCGAATACTAAACGATGAATGTGAAAATGTGTGACTAGGTCGCTTATGCAGCAGGAAACCCAAGATTTTGGCGAGTAATTGTGACTACCTTTAAAGGATTCAAACAGGAATTTAGCTGATTAATGGAATATTTTAATTTTATATAAACAATAGGGTAGTTTCCTTTATTAAAGAAAATGAAAGGCATTGATTGTGATTTGTTACCCACCATTGGTGTATTCATAATATACAAATTATTTGGTTCTAGCAATACCGGTTTCGACCAATGGCAATGGCCAATTTTATCCTCATTTGAAAAAGGCCAGATTGGCACCCATGTAATGCCACTCCAGTTGACATCACAGGGACCTATTTTCTACACGAGAGGATAGGAGTTTACATCGTCTAAGGTTACCAATGCATGCATGAGGCACAAAGATCAGGGAAACATGTCTTAATAATCACTTATTAAAACTGGCTGTGGTCGGAAAGTTTTCTTCGCTTGATAAGGTATTAATAATCCTTATTTTAGCCAAGCGCTACCAGCTAGCATGGTGCTCGGCTACCTGCTAGCATCCTGCGTCGTGTTAGCGCTCAGAGCCTCGCCCCAAGGTCACCTCACTCGCGGCAGCGGGAAGCAGAACAACGTCACGCGGAGTTTTTCCCGGCATTCATACTTACCCGTCGCGTTTTCGCGCGCTTGAAAATTTTCACTTTTAATTTAATCGCGAAAAATAGATATCGTCTTATAAAAATCTAGAATCGTTAAATACGTACTCCAGGAGTATTAATATTTCGATTGAGGCTATAAAAAATAATAGGAGAGCACCGTATTTGAGCATTACGCCAAAATGCTAAGCCTCCGTCGTATTTCTTCGTCTTTCCGGCATTTATTTTCCTGCGTAAAATGCTTAAATAAAGTCAGAAATATGTCGTGTTTGGTCTTATTCTTTTTTAAATTACGCGCTTATTACTAATATTTCAATCCAATAAAAGCGTAATATCAATAGCCGAAAGTCATTGTTAGACAACTTTTGGGCTAGTAGATGACTCATGCAGCAGTTGACCTCCAGAAATGGGGAACTTCGAAGCAGGTAAGCAGAAAAAGGCCAGTGGGTGAGTAGAGGGGGGGCGTGAGACACGTTTTTATTGTTCTCGTGTAACTTGATATTTTTTTCGAAGCTAAGGTCTTCGTAATACGATCCCTGCGTGAGCTGGGACCTTTTGTTTGATTTCGGAGAAGAGGAAATCGTCGGAGGGGGTGGGGCGAACGCTGAATGGAGGGGGATAGCAGATCGTGGGAAATGCGCCAATGTCACTATCCCACGGCACTGATGAGTTCCTCCCTATGGTAGTTTCATCTCCTGGGGAAGAAGGGTGAAATGCGATTCTATTTTTTTCCGGTAACTTGATATTTTTTTCGAAGCTGAGGTCTTCGTAATACGATCCCTGGGCAAGCCGGGACCTTTTGTTTGATTTCGGAGAAGAGGAAATCGTCGGACGGGGTGGGGCGAACGCTGAATTGAGGTGGATAGCGGATCGTGGGAAATGCGCCAATGTCACTATCCCACGGCACTGAGCTTCTCCTGATGGGGGACACCTTTTTTTTCACCCGATCAATTTCGGTTCCCCACGTTGAACTCTATTCACCGCTCTAACCCGCGAATTTGATGTAGTTCGTCAGCTTGCCTAAAACGGCGCTGCATGCACTAAACGTCTCTAGAGTTCTCCTCATTTTTTCGAGTCAACTAGCAACGACGTGCGAGCGACAGTGTATGACGCAAAATTAAAAGTATTCGAGGTATTCGAGACGGCACCTTTGGCATAAATATTCGAGATCTCGAATATCGAATACTTTCTAGTATTCGAGGTATTCGAGTATTCGCGGATACTATTCGCACATCTCTAATTTTAATATAAAAGTTATTTATATGTAACTATTAATAAGTTTTATGTTAAAATATAAAATATATTAATATTCGTATTAAAAATCTCTTCTATTTTGTAAGTGCTGGGGGGATCACGTGCCCCCCCTCTAAATCTGCCTATGATTGTTTGTATTTGCAAGAAGAAGCAATGATTCCATAAGAAGAATCTATTTAATGAGTTCTCTTGGGCAAGGATATAATTAAATTTCAAAATTTTGAACAGGTTTTTAGGGCACAATTTAATTTCCATTGCTGTGAAGTGGTTTGACCCTTATTTGCTAGGTACTGTCTTAGACCCATGATCACATCCCTTTGCATATCTAAGCCATTGATTTGTGATTCTTGACAGCCAGCACTTAAATTAGTGAAACTCACTAAATTTACTCAATACAAGAAGGCAAAATAAATATGTAATCATTCTTTTGCGTAAATTCACTACATTGTGGATCCCTTGAATTTTGTTGTATTGAGGCTCTACTATAGTGTTAAGTTTCTTCTCTGGATTGGGTCCTTTTTTTGTGAAATAAAACTTTATGGGAGACTTTTTTTTTAAGGCCTTTCGGTCATGTGATTGCAGCTCCCTTGCCAAAACTATGCATGTGCCACTATTTTTTGTCATTTGGATTTTGTGAGAAAACTTCAATTTTTTTTTTAGGAAACATGTCACCTGGGCAGTCCAATCCAACTCCATTCATAATTGAATGGATCCCAGATTATTTGCCCCGGTCTCGAATTGGTGAACTCAGGGTTGAGTTTGAATATGGCCACCAGCGAAATGGTCTCTTTGAAAAGCGTGATGGATCAGTGAACAGTGTACTCTTGTCCACCCCAGAGAAGCCTTTAGTTGCTATACCTAGTCAGGTGAGTTTATGTTTCATTACAAGATAATTTTAGAGAGCACAAATGTGGATGTATGCTAAAGGAAAGAGTTCTTTAATGGTATGTGCAGCAAATAAGAATGTACACCCATGTCTCGTATAGCGCAAGGGATGCGTTCCTTGGGGTCTTTGCGCTATACGAATTTGCGTTATACGAGAGCATTTTAACATTGGGAAGATAGGGATGCGTTCCTGGTAGCATAGGTCTTGGGTATTGAATTTCCTCTAAAACATCTAATTCCCACAAAAAGCCTTATAAAACATTATTTAAATAAATTTTTATAGTTTAAAACATCTTTAAAGATAGTATGCACGCATTCGAAGACTTTTATTCACGTTAAAAAAAATTCTTACGTGCTTTTGAAATTCCCTCCTGACGTGCGGGTGGGCTAACATCTGCTATCTCAGGCGATCGTAATGCGTTGCCGGCAGTTGACGATTTTTCAAACTAGTCTAAAAAAAAAACCATTGCGTCACCCAGGCCCTTTTGTCGCTCATCGAAATGACAGGAAAATGCTACTTTGAATGCCATTTCATAGCTAGCGGAGTTTATGAATGATAAATCATTTTAATTTGAAGTCCTCCGAGTCATTAGCAGCTACGTGAAACAGTCTTTAAATGCCTTGAAACCTGACCCAGGTTTTCCTTCCCTGAAAATGAATGAACGAGATTGCATTCTTTTCCAAAACAATATCGTCTCGTCAACATTAAAAACTGGTTAAGGGGGAAAGGAGCCACTTTCAATTACAGCTTGGAGTTCATCAGAAAATGTTGCGGTGACTGCGCTATCCACACTTGCAGATTCACCAGATATCGCCGCACTGAAAATACTTGCTTGCCGTTTAAATTCTGGAACCAACCGGAGCTTTCACTAAATGTCTCGGAGCGATTACCACTCTCGTCTTTTTGTACTGATTCACTATGACCTTTCCGTATGTGTAGACCGCTTGGTTGAAGTTGGTGCGGCTGAGGTCACTTATGTTTTAACTTCGTCTTTATTCAGAATAAGGCATCGTGCGTTTAAACTTCCGCGCAATATCGCTTTGACGCTCTCCATTTTCAAAGCAATTGACCTCTTTCAATTCCTCTTCTAGGTTTATAGTTTTTCTTGATAAATTCTTGATTTTTCTACACGCATTCCTATTTTTTGCCATATTCTCTTGGTTTTTACTCTGTATGGCTCTATCTAAATCACCTTCCACTGCTGAACTGTATTCCTGAGACGCAAAAGGCCTACGACTGCGGGGAGGGAACGAAGCCATTGTGTTTGAGACACTATAGCGGACCCTTTTATGTGTTGATGCTATTCATGCGCAACTCGGCCACCTCTCCATTTCTCCCCCGTGAATACCGATGACCTTGAAGGCTTTAGCGTAGACCCCCTACCTGGAAGTCAACCGCCCGATAACCTGTGACGGAGAAAATACGTCTCAAACCGTATTGCTGAAAAAAATCATTTCCACTAGCCCCTTGCATAATTAACGATCTAAATTATTTATCATCATTCTGTTAAGGAGACGGGATAAATTACTTCGGTAGGCTGGCTATCTGGACCCAATGACGAGTAATACTTTTGGCCATTGCACAGCAATTGATTTCGATTAATATATAAACAAAAAAGAAGAATTGAGGCAAGCAATAATATTAATATGCGTAAAATGATAGAAATTTCGTGTGTACTTAGCGCAAGTTCACGTTTTATCATGAGAGCGTTTAAGATTTTGGATTAGGTTACACTGCGTTGCAATGTTTCCCCGCGAATTTGCGCTATATCGAAATTGCGCTAATCGAAATTGCGCTATACGAGACATGGGTGTAAATGGATTGCTGTAAAGTTTGGTCTTATTGAATATCTGATCAATCCTACTTACTTATTTTAACATAATTATTTTCAAATGTATTTTATCCTTAAAATCAATTTGAAACACGTGCTTACCGTATTTCTCCGAATATAGTCCCCCTCTGAATATAGTCCCCCCCTAATTTTTTGGCTTTAGTTTCGGGAAAAGTTGAAAAAAATGCGTTTGAATGTTGTCTTCCCCTTTACTTTTACCACGGGCATTTTTGGAGAAAAAGGGGGGACTATATTCAGACATATACGGTATGTATCTAGAAAATATTTGTGGAAATATAGGTTTTAGACTTATGTATGGTGTTTACTTTCCTCATCATGTAGACTATTGAATTATGTGCGGTTAATTCAAGTGACACGAGTCATAGTGGTTCACTTGGGTAATTTTTATAAAATTTATGTAATCATTGAGCATCATTAGTATTGTGTATTGTTCTATCCTCAAGTTACTCATTACTTACACCAAAAGTGAAAGCTGGAATTATTTATATTCCTTGATATGAGAAAATATCAATATGATGTCAGCTTTTTCTCACTACATCATCTAATCTCTCACAGGTGACTACCTTTTTCCTTTGTCTGTAAGTATATGTTTCGCTGTAGTTTAATCTAGTAAAGCAAAATAGGTGAAGGGGTCACAGCAAGGTATAAATATGTACCCAAACGGTAATATTATGCAGAAACAAACTATGTGCTTCGGTTAGCTTAGGTATAAAATGTGAAATATTTATGCATGGTTTTAGGAAACAAATTTGATTGAGGAGTTCATTATTTACTTTCAAATTTCGATCAAAGAATATTAATTAATCAATTTACAAATCGATGCTCTAAATTTTATTCCAGAAGCCATATTCCATCTCGGATATTGCAAGAGCTTTATGACCTTAAGTTTTAGATTTTTTCTGTGTGGCTGATGTCTACTTTGTCATTTTTTCTATTTCTATAAATTTCACGCAAGGGAATAGGTTTTCTGAAGTGTGAGAGAGAGTATTTAATTAGTGGATAAAATTAATGCTGTGTAGCAGTGCATAAAATTACGTGCAAGGAAGGCAACGCAAATTTCGCCTAGTGCCATTGGCAGTACTTGGTACCGGCAGAAAAAGAAAAACAAAACTCAAGTTCAAGACATATTAAAATGAAGTCAGGAAGCATGTAACCCTAAGCACTGAGTACACGGGTGACTGGTAATCCCAAATCTTTATGTAATTTTTGCGGTGTTGGGTGATGGTGAGGGTTCAAGTAGTTTCAGTTTTGCAAGTGCAAATTCCTTAAAATATGCTCTGCTATGCATCAGTCTACCCTGTCTATCAGTCTACTGTAATTTATATTTTTAATTTACATAATCCTGATTGAAATGGATGACATAAGGCCACTTCAACTCTTTAGTTTTTGTAGAAAACTGTAAAATTATTATTCCATTTTTAGAATTAATTGCATTACATTGTTATCCTTTTATCAGGCAAGACAGAGGCAAAATAATTCATCACTGGTTAAAGTGGCACGCAAGGAAACAGCCTCACAAAGTAGTTCAACAGCTGCAAGGACAACAACGCTTGTGACAGCTGATGGCAGTTTACTAACTATATCGTGATGGGAGAATGTGAGGAAATTAATGGTGGTTAAATTTAGCTCTTGGATCATTTGGGGTGAGGTGATATTTTTATCTCATTTGATCTGCTTTAGTGATGAGATTTTTTTCAGACTGTACTGATGCTAAAGTCTTTGTATGTATTTGAAGCTGGAAGTGAAGATTTTAGTTGTCACCTTTTCATTTTGTGCATTACTCTGATAGATATTATGAAGGGTGTTCATGAAAAACATGGTCTGTGTCAATTCCTGTACAACACAAGTTTAGCATCTGCCTGTAACATGGGAAAAATATGTAGCCTTTAGTGTGAAGGCTGCTGAGCAATGTTTTACTGTGTAAATTTTAATTTTGAGCACTTGGGCTGAAGTGTTTTGTCATGCATAATTTATTTGCACACCCTTCTTTTGGAGAAGATTCTGATTCTTTTTAATTTATGCATATATCTGATCATGATTCCTAATAAGTCTCCATGGAGTTATGCATACTATTGAGCAGGTTTGGCAGGTTCATATTACATATTGCTCTTTCAGTCCTCATGATTGCGATATCATTGATTCTTGTTGCCATTACATATTGTTTTTATTTTTGGAATCGAATATATACAGTATATTGCTGTCAGTAAAAAGTTCCCTGTTTTGAGTCACACGCTTATTGGAAAAAAGAGATGATGTATGTTTGCTATCTTTCTATTTTCTTGAAAGTGCCAGATATTAGTTGTATCTGAAAATAAGAAAAGTTATATCTGCTTGGGTTATTTCTCGATTTCAGTTTAAAATTCTTATTGGCCATACATTGTTACTGAAGTGGTGATCATTGGATCGAAAGGTGAAATTTTCACTTTTCCATTATTTTGAGTTATTTGAAAACTTTTTCTTGACCATCATTTTTGCTTGTGAAGCAACATCATTTAGCTGGTCGCAGTATGATCAACTCCAGAAAATGTTGAATTACAAGGGAGTCATGGTCTTCAACAATTAAATATTTATAGGAAATATTTGGTTATCATTGTAAAGGTCATTCCATAGATGAAATATATCCATTATAACTTGATGGAGGCTCATGTATCCCTGGTATTGTTGAAATTTTCGCGGAAAAAAAATTTAAAAAATTTACACAAATTCCTATTGCTAGTTTTGGGGATATGGTTTGCCAAAACCATTCTTTTGAAATTGTCTTTGAGACTCAAGTGGAACGTAATGTTAGCCATACAGCTGATTCTGGATTCTGTGTGGATTTCCAGGTTTGAGTACTCCATACACACGTATTGGGTTATACATTCAATATCCAGCAAGTGCAGTATCTAGTCAATGAAGAAGGGAAAGCATTCAAGTCTTCTATATTGGTCAGTTTTGTAAATATGTAAAAAGAGTGGAAATGGGGGTGTTTTTCCCCGCAATTTATTTGTAAATAGCTTATTAATTTTGTTGTTAGTGATTTTATTATTGAAGCATTTTATTGGACAGTTGTTATGAGATGGTATTATATGTGATTAGATGCATTGCCAGCATAAATAATGGAGACATTTTGTGTAACTGAAAATGAAGAGGAGTCATCCTAAATAATCCATCTGACAATATTTTTCACTGTATTCCACATTTTATTTTCTGTAGTCTTTTTTTTTTATATTATCACATTGCATCTTTTTCCATTTAGTATTTCTATCATAAATTTATTTGTGCATAATAACAGTTACTTCCTGGTACACACATTCTGTATACCAAAAGAGTTGCAGCTAAATTTTGTTTCGTCTGAATGCATTCATTTAGTCTAAGAATAAGAATGACTAACAATTGTATTGATTCATAGTGAATTAATTTACTTTCAAAAGCAACTTGATCGTTCTTATAAATGAATTGTCATTGGTATTGTTACATAATGGCTTTCATGAATAAAGACTTTGGCTACTCACATTGAAGAAAAAAATATGTCTTATTAGTTCATCAAAGTGGTTTTTATTCTTCAAATTGAATTAATTTTTAGTGTCTCGTAATTAATGCTATTTGGTAAATTATGAAATTTTTAGTTGGATGTTTTGCTAACATATTATCTTCTGCTGGAGCATAGCATTTTATACACATCTTCACACAGTTCAGGCGGGATTCAATCTTTTGTTCCAGGTACAATGTTTTGGATCTTGTTGATACAATGGAACCTTGTAACCACATCATGCTTCCTCAGGATCCTTGCAATACTTTCCAATACTCCCGTGATGTATGGAATTGAAATTTGTGATGCAGGCTTATTCAATTCCCCTTCCTCGGTGACCTGGTGTTCTGCAGATGGTCATGAGGGCATCTGCTTCACCTTTGAAAAAAGACAAAATACCACTGGTCGAGAGGGTGTGATCAGGCTTGTAGGGCTTTGGTGGCTTTAGCCCTCCCTCCTTCCCCACGAATTGTTTTCCTTTCTAGTGACTACCCATGATACATATGCTGAATAGGCCAGTATCCTAGAGGCATCTATCATCTGACAATCCATTATCTGATTTTGCAACATTTCATTATGTCTGCCGATATCCAACGATGAATTAAACATTCAGCATTGTGAAAACAGATTATATTGCTTTTTATACGAAATATATGATATCTGATGAATTGAATGTGCGAGTTGAAAATAAATATCATGATTGGCAACCTGCACAAAACCTAGTGAATTTCTGGGTTCGTGCCTCGGTGTGATGCTTCCTCTTAACCTCAAGTTCTTTCCAAGCAACGTTACACTAAACCGCATGACTTTGGTCTTAAAGTGATTTATGGAGATGGATAGACAAACGAAAAAGTAGCTGACAATGACCTCAGAGTATGCAGAATTTTGCGCGTAGGAATAATACGTCAGTTCACATAAAGTTCTTACTATATGCCAGTCGATGCAATCATGAAGGGAAAGTAATGATTACTTTCAGAAAGCAATTAGCAAATTACCAGGAATAGGTGCATTTTTTTGAATGCAATGGTTACAAGTACATAATTAATACCTGGAATGTAACTCAGTTACCGGTAACGGTTACTGAGCTACATTTACTCACAATCGGTTATCCCCATCTCTGGTAATTTGCCTTTGGGGTACCTAGCGTAGCCAGCATTTTGAAATAGGTGGGGGGAGGGGAAATTTTTACCGGAGATTTCGGGGCCCTTTCAGATCATACGGAAAACACCCCAGGGCAAAGGGGGGTAAGCGTTTTTTGATGTTGAAAACATGATTTTTAGGACTCAAAAATATTAATTTTGTATGAGTATGTTTTTATTATTATCAATAAGGCCATCTTAATTGTTTTTGGAGCCCCTTTAAAAGGCTCAATGGTGGGGGAGGGGAGCTCAAGGGTTGTAGCCCAGAAAAGCCCCCGTGGCTATGTAGCCCTATTCCTCTTACCCAGGGCCGGATTTAGGATGTGGATGGCCCGGGGCACATTTAGGGGTAACTGTTTAGCTTTAAATTTGTAACTTAACAGCGGGAAATTCAAGTAACACAATTTTCAGCAAATTTATTAACAATATACACACATATAACCAGTGGCATAACTAGGAATATGCTTTGGGGTGGGGGGGATGGAAGGTCCTGGGGTCCCCCCCCCCCTAGTCAGGGAAAATTTTTGAAAAATGGCATACCTGGAAATAAAGTTTACATCATCTTGGCTCTTAAAATTTAACTTTAAGCAGATATAGAGATGTAGCTATTACATATATGCCAAAACTAGACGATAGTTTTAAATAATTTATTATTTCTCTGAGGCTTTGGGGGGGGGGACTATCCCTTCATCCCCCCAATAGTTATGCCAGTGCATATAACTATCGCACAATCACAATCCAGGCACTTTACTTGATTTCTGTCCTGCAAATTCAGCGATGATGCCATGCTGACGACTGCAATTAACAGAAAATCAACCCTGCTTCACTTCGAATTCCCTCATACATGATGGTATTTTTTTTCTATTTTTCCGATTTTGTGAGATTTGCCCCTATGTTGGCGGAAGGGTCATGCTTCGTGGGTGGCCCAGAGATTGAGCCCCCACTTTGATCGGGTCTTGCTCGTACCGTTTATTTGAGGCAGAAATGGGAGAGGAATAACAATGCAGGTTGACCTCCATCCCCAAGCTTTGTGTATGCATGGGAGCCTATCCCTCCCTTCCATTCCTATCCTATTTACATTGCTACCTCTGATTGTGGTCGATCCTTGCTGCGAAAACATGATACACATACATGGTGGTGACGTGCCACCAGTGGCGGATACATAAGGGGGGTGCAGGACAGTGGCGTAGTCAGGAATTTCGTTCGAGGGGGTGTCCGAAATCAGGGTGGAAAATTTTTTCAAGATACTAAGGACAGGGTTTTAAACTAATTTTAACACTTTTCATTAGCAAAAAAACTTCATTTGTCTAATAAATCTTATGTAAATTCATAATTTTTCAATACTTTGTTTTCTTTTATCAAGGAAATAAATTGTGTTTTTATATATTTGGGGGTTGGGGGAGGTCCGGACCCACCGGACCCCCCCTCGCTATGCCACTGGCAGAGGGGGCGCGTGCTCCCCCCTTTGCAGGGTGGTTTCCTTTTATTTTTTTATTGACTAAATCGACGGATTATATCTCCTGGAGTACGTATTTCACGCTTTTAGATTTTTAAATGACGATACCTATTTTTCACGATGAAATGAAAAGTGAAAATTGTCAAGCGCACGAAAATGCGACGGCTAAGTATGAATGCTGGGAAAAGCCCGTATGACGTCATTCTGGTTCCGGCTGCAACTGTGTGAGGCCACCTTGGTGTGAGGCTATGAGCGCTGCAACGATGCAAGCTGCTAGCAGGTAGCGCTTGGCTTAAATATGGATTATTATTACCCTATCAAGCAAAGGAAACTTTCAGACCATAAGGTATTTTAATAAGTGATTATTAAGAAATGCTTCCCTAAGCTCTGTGCCACATGCATGAATTGGTATTCTCAGGCGATGTAAAACTCCTGACTACCTCCGACGGCACATAATCCTCCGTATCTAATTCGTATGTAGATAGTATCCATTGACAAAAAGCGACGGAGAGGTAGTCAATGGATACTATCTGCATACGAATTAGATACGGACGATTCTGTGCCAACTGGGACTCGTATAGCATCTAGGTCCCTGTGACGTGGGGTGGTATTACATAGCCACCAATCATGCCGTTTTCAAATGAGGTTAAAATTGACCATTAACATTCGTCTAAACTGGTATTTCTAAAACAAAAAATAATTTGTGTATTATGAATACACTAAAGGTGGGTAACGAATCACAATCAATACCTTTCGTTTCTTTGATAAAGGAAACTACCCTATTGTAACTTTTTTTATATCATAAGTTAGCATTGTCTTGAATATGCGTATAGTCAGTTTAAATAAAACTATTTTACATTTTGTATGTAACTTGCTTATTTTTCATTACGATAAAAATATAGGTTGCTCAAAATATCTTTTGCGCCCCCCCCCCCTTTAGTTTTTCCTGTAACCGTTACTGCGTGCCACGGCGTGGTGGGAGCGTATTAAGATCATTTTTGTTGTGGGGGAAAAAAGCTCGTGACTTTCCCCGGCGCCCTCGTGGTGTGCAATACCTCTCTGCGATAAGGGGGCGTCCATCAATTACGTGAGGTGATTTGGCGATTTTAGGACCCCCTCCACCCACCTAGTGAGATATCGTGAGATTTGGCTCGACCCCCTCCCTCTAATCTCCCGTGCGATAGTTCAAAATACGTATTTTCAGCGTAAATACAATGTTCTATGCTTCATTTCGTTGGGTATATTAAAAAACAATTGGATGAATAATTTTCATTTAAGATTCGTTAAGACTAGTATCTAAGATTACTAATTACGTGCTCAATAGGGTAGTTTCCTTCATCAAAGAAAACGAAAAGCATTGATTGCGATTCGTTACCCACCATTAGTGTATTCAAAATATACAAATTATTTCGTTTTAGAAATAGCGGTTTAGACGAATGGCAATGGTCCATTTTTATCCTCATTTGAAAAGGGCCAGATTGGCGCCCATGCGATGCCACTCCACGTGACGTCACAGGGACCTAGTTTCTATAGAAGAAGATAGGATTTATACATCGTCTGAGGTTACCAATGCATGCATGAGGCGTAGAGCTCAGGGAAACATGTCTTAATAATCACTTACTAAAACTGGCTAAGGTCAGAAAGTTTTCTTCATTTGATAGGGTATTAATAATCCTTATTTAAGACAAGCGCTACCAGCCAGCAGGGTACTCAGCTACCCGCTTGTAGCCTGTGTCGTATAAGCGCTAAGCCTCGCCTCAAGGTCACCTCACAGGGGGTCAGCGGGAACCAGAAATAAGTCTCACGGAGAGATTTCCCGGCATTCATACTTACGCGTCGCGTTTTCGCGCGCTTGAAATTTTTCACTTTTCATTTAATCGCGAAAAATAGATATCGTCATTTAAAAATCTAAATGCGTGAAATACGTACTCCAGGAGTAATAATCTTTCGATTTAGGCAATAAAAAAATAATAGGAAACCACCCTATTCAACCCAGTTTTCTCGCAATTTCATCCTGTTTTTGTTGTGTAAAAAAAATTACGTGATGCTTGCCAGGACCCCCCCCCCCCCTATCCCCTACGTGAGATTGGATGTGAATCGGCTTAACCCCCGACCCCCCACAAAACTCCTCACGTAATTAATGCAGCCTAATGTGCTTTCTTACGCAATCGACTTTTGACATTCTCCAGTAATCTGTCAGCGTTGTTTGTTAATTTGGTGAATTAAAAATTTGCCTTGGAGATCCAACTTAATAATTACCATCCTTAAAAATTTTACAGAAATGACGGGGATAGTCCCCTAAATCCTCCCCCGAGGTTTGGACACCCCCAAATAAAAATCCTCGAAGATCGAGATAGCCCAGGGAATGTAACTGGCCCCGCTACCCTGAATGTGTGGTATTCATCCGCCTATGACCAAGTCTGCGGTGTGCTCTAACCTCACCTATCCATATCCATGCCTATCTTTGGGTTGAATCATTTAAGTGAGGGTGATCGTGACCAGTGGCGGATCTAAGTGAGCTAAACCCCCCCCCCCCCCCCCATTGGGTCGAAACACGAAATAGATAAAAATGAAATTTTAGGAGGCTGCCACTTTGTACTAAAGTGCCGATTTAGTTATATGTTCTGATATATTTACGTACTTTATCGAAACAAATGAGTTCTAAACTTAGGGCCTATTTTACACGCGTTTGGTATATTACAATCCAGGGGCAGATCCAGAGAGGGGCTAGGGGTATCCAATTACACCATCCTCCCCTTAGGTATCCAATTTACACTAGATAGAATGGTAATTTTTCCCGGATCCCCTTTACTGCTGGGATGTTACCCCACCTTGCCCCCCTCTTGTTCCTATCCTGGATTCACCACTGATCGTGACTAATAAAAATGTAGATTTATAAACTCTCTTGACCGCTGGCTTAGAAAACCGCAAATCTCGCAGATATGAATCCACGACACGAGTACCTACTTGAGGAGTGAGATATTAAATTCATTACGAGTTGGGAAGTTCTTCGCGAGAGAAATTAAATCGATTATTTTACAGAAACATAGGTCATGAGGGCGGTTGCATAACTTTGAATCTGATATTCATTTAAAGGGTAAAGGAAACTACGCGGGAGTTCGTATTTGTGGGACTTGGAAATTATGTCAGCATGACGACCGCGTAGTAGGTAACCGCATCGGCCGGGAAACCTTATTGTCTCAGGCTCGATTCTTGCGGCGGGCAAGTTTTCATCCAAGACGTTGCTCAGTTCAATTATTTAATTTCCAACAAGAAATGCCGAATTACCTATGCTCGCTTTGAAAACAATGCCCTTTTAAGGATAGGTGGGAAATGTAACTTTTAAAGTCAAAATATCTTGTCCTTTGTATATTAAAGTGCAGCCTGCTCTTTTTTTTTGTGTAGGGGCTTCCTCGAACCATCTTTTTTCTACGATTATCCTTGTAGTAATAACTAATTGAAGCTTTCGCAGCTCGTGATGATAAATTAGACTTACGGGTGTATGCCACGTGATTCACCAAAATGTTTGGCCCTATATTTCTTTAATCTCCGCCGGTCACCTACACATGGGGAAAGCTTAGATAAGCGACTGATCTGATAACGATAGGAAATCAACGGTGAGAGTGGCCGTAATAATGACGGAATTGAGATGAAATGAAAGCTTTACATGCCAATTTTGCGGTACTAGGAGTTGCAGCTTTAATCATCCCTGATCAGGCATACAACAATTGTTCTTGTGATTTAGAATATAACAGTGAAATGCTCAAAAACTATCCGCCAAATACCTGATGCGAATCTGGCTTGCGGATCAGTAGGTACTATTGTTTTCAATAATATGTCGACACCCACGCCACCCGACCCATTTTACTGATGGAACCGGGTCAGTGAAAAATTGGAGGGTTGGCACTCTAGGCAAGCTGGATCCTTTACTATTACGCCATCAAGAGCCGATGAGAAAATACAATATTAACTTTTTCTTGAGTCAACTTTATAGATTGTTGTAATTCTAAGAATGCATCTTTTACATTATGAAAAATAATTATGATAACTTAGAATTCTAACCCTTCCAGAACCTCATACTCACTACCGAGCATTGAATTTACCAACTCAGCTAAGTCTTTGTTAAATATAAAAGGTGAATCCAAGTATGAATCTAAGGAGAGGGAATACCTTGCCATGGAGCCCGAAAGAAAACACTCCGACGGCCCAACGTGTGTGTGCGGACGTAAAGTTCCTCAGTGCATTCCTTCCTCTGGTCCTTTTTCCCTTGGAGTTACGCTCCTTTCACACAGCACGGTTTCGCCCGTACGGGGGAAAACCGTACGGTTGTAAGTGGTTTAAAAGTAGTTTTCACACAGCACGGTCCCGTCGTACGGTGAGAGACTTCAGTTGAGCATTGGCTTGAGTCGGATGTGCACCTGTCTGTGTGTACTGCTTAGCTAAAATGGATCGAGAACAAGCAATTTTTTAAATTAATTATTATCTATCGATGACATCAAAATCAGGTTTCGGCGCCAAACAAACTCCAAGCATTTCACGTCGCATTTCTATATTTAAATACTGCAAGAGTCTTGTCCCACAACACAGGCTTAGATTCTACCAAAGATATAAGCACCTGAGCGTCAATTTCATACATTTTTCCACAGTGAACTGAGCAGCGTGCACTCACTAGCGAACCAACCGTACGACTGAAACCGGGCTGTGTGAAAGGGGCTGTTTACTCCAATGCGCTACTACGCAGTTCGACGGGGACGGCGACCGTATGGTTCTAGTGGCAGACGGCAGCTGTATCACGGCGATAAACCGTCACCGTATCAGTGTGAAAGCTCCCATCTGATTCTTTGCGCCACTATTGGAATGTGTCCCGTACGGTTTTCCGCCGTACGGGCGAAACCGTGCTGTGTGAAAGGAGCGTTAGACTTCAGGTTCGCTATCCCGGTCGTATCCGCGTCCATTCGTCGCCGACACTTGGATGAGTAAAAACGAAAGATGCAGCTAACCTTGGGCGTCAACCCTCCAAGTTTTCACCAACCCGGCAGCATCATTAAAATGACACTCGTTTTATCTACTTAAATATTATTGAAAACGGTGGTACATAGCTAGATTCTATAGTAATTTTCGATAGGCTATTAGTCGCCGACTCATGGTCCGCGCCATAATTATATAACAAAGCTGTTTTCCCATGAAGTAGTGACCAGCAATGCCTCAAGCACGTAGTCAAAAATTCTACTTTGGGGAGAGCTAAGGCTGCACGCGAGCTAAGATTGACTAAGCTGATATTTTGTGTCAGTTCGCACGCATTCGGAGACCTTAAATTTCATTATATTAGCAATATATATCGTTTTAATTATGGCGAAAGTTAAATTCATCGTTGTTTATTGGCAGACATTGACAAAAAATTTAACTACATGTATCTGAAAATGGAGTCTCAGAGGATAGGTGCCCCTTGGCCATGTCTCCTCAATACATGTAATACGGGCAGTCGCTACGAGGGAAAAATTCGAGGGAGGGCCTTTTCCCCTTGTCTCCCCCCTCCCTGGCTACGTGCTTGGTCGCGGAATGTCAGGCCTAAACTCCTGCGCGCTGCGTTCATTACGCGGCGTACATCCGTGTCCAATTTATCTACTTAGAACACGATTTACACTCCACCACATTGGTGCTTGTGCAAATTCCTTGTACTGAAAATATTATTTTATTTCTAATAACACTTTTTTCACAAATATAAAGTTCCTTCAAATACCCAACTGGCATTGGAAATGTACAAAAATGAAGTGAACAGTTTCTGGTGGCATTACTATTGAATTACGTCATACTTTCACTCTTCTGGTAATAGCGGTCTGCCAAGGAATTATTCGCAGCTCATCAGAACGCGTAAATTATCGCAAGCGTGGCGTAGGTGGTGGCTATCAGCGAGTCTGTTGATCTTTTTCCTTGATAAATCAAAGCCACTCTGCGAGAAAAAGACAAACAGGATTAATCTAGATACCGGTCGACGTGAAGAACTTGAGTATATATTACGATTGTATAGTACATGTTTCCACGAGTGTTTGCTGCTTCCATTAGTATGGTGAGCGCATTAAAATGAAGCTGTTTCAATGTTGCGCGGAAGAAAAATTATAAATAACGATGGGAACTAAAATCGAAGTGATTACAAGCATCAATATTACGCATAGGTACCTTCATAATTTATTTTATCCCTCTACTTTAATATCTGAAGTTATTATTTTCTATGTGCACCAGTTACATAATCACCCTTCACGCACTGAAATTTAAATTTGTAGAGGTATCATGTGATTCTTGTGTATTTGTCTAGACACCGAATGAGTGAATTTCATAAACATATTTGAAAACTTAATGCTTTCAGTGAAATCTATAGAGAACTTAGGTAAGCCGTTTTTAAGTTGATGACTCCTAGCGGGATAATAGCATACAAATTTCCCGATCCGATTAACCATTATACCACATTCATATTTTTCTTGGGCTGCAAGTGTTCATGATTTCGGGATATAGATGGCAGAAAGGTTTTCAGTGAAGAAACGTATATTCAGCGTAAACTATCGCGATTCAACGAAAGAGCCGGATGATTTCGGAAATTCGGATACTCTACTAGTTCGATGCTTCGTCACCGATCGGGCATTAACTTGAACTTTATGGTAACTATTCGAAAACCGGAAATACACATCCGAAAATTTTCTGGGATCATGGTGGCCTAGAGTGTTTGGCTGCTGACTCGTGGGTTCCGAGTTCAAATCCACGGTGAAGCCCATGAAGACTCCAATGGAAATCCTCGCGGAAGGAAAGGGAACTACCTGTAACTCCTACTGATTGTGAGTTTAAGTCCAAGGTGCACAGCGTTTGGGGTGGGGTCTTTACACAACAATCAAAAACCAATCTTTCGCATGAAGCGCTAGGGGAGTTTAAAAAATCTTAGATTCCATTCCATTGTTTTTTAATTATTCCTCCGATTGCGGTAGGTTCACAAGACTACTAAGAATTACTATGAAGAATATTACAGAACTACGCCGGCCTGTCTCACCTTTTTTTCATTTTTTTCATTCTTTTTCATTTAACATCAGGGCCTGCTCGCTTAAATTTAATCCATTAGATTAGGTAAGGGGTCTCCTCACAACAGCCCGCGGGGCCGCGGAAATTTGATTTCCAGGGCCTCAAATCCAAGTCATAAATGTTTGCTATTTTAGTATTCAGGACATAATTTCACGATTTTTGATTACACGGGTGCAGTGTATCAATATGTTATTGAAGAATGACCGAATAAAGTAATATGAAATAAATTATTTATCATAACGTTGTTGTTTTCATTATTTTTCACGTGGAGCTCGAGAGTGAGTAGTCGTCCCCAAAACTGTTCGAAGATTTTCGCGACGTGGATCAGATGATTTCTCCATTGTCTTCGGGTTCTCAGTGCGTCTGTTGGCTTTTGTTGACAACAGTTTCGATGTGAAGACGCTGGCTGCAATGTTAGCGAAACTTTTGTCAACAAAAGAAAGCCAACGGACGCTGTGAGAATCCGAAGAAAATGCAGAAATATTCTGTTGTTTGATAGTCAATGCGGTCCTCGGGTTGAAAACTGTGAAGACACCTGGATACGGGAATAAAAACATTTGATGAACTAAGCCGCTCTATGCGTGGGCGATGCGAATCGAGGTTTTCGACCCCGCTGATTCTCTTTGTTTATTTCCCTCGCAACGGCAGTGCAGCGGCGCGGTTGAAACCCCATGCCATCCATCCATGAGTTCTCAACGTTCTCATCCCCTCCCCTCCACTTCGCGTGCATCTTCCCCTTCACACCCTCCCCTCCTATCCCCCACCCACTCTCTACGATCCCCCTCCGTGCGCTCCGCTTTCCATGACCGCCTCCTCCTCGTATTCAGCGGGCACCCATCCATCGGAACTCTACTGTGGACGCGGACACGCGAAATGGCAGATAAGCTCTCGACTTTTTTGCCCCATCGCATTCTGGTTACTCCTGGTGCTTCCGATGGTCGTCCACTTGCGGAACCGTCGGAACGTGTCCAGTGAAGAAAAGAAGAGATAGACGCCGATAGTCCTTATCTGTGCGGGTTTGGCCCATTTTGATTATTCGTGTTAGCGTCTTGATACTGTTTTTGCTCCTGCTCCACAACATTGGCCGCTTTATCGAGAACTGGAGGTGGGCTGGAAAACTTTGTCTGAGGAGGGAAGTCTGTAAAAGAAAGTAAGTTGGAAGTAGGGGGCGTGTTTTGCATTTTTTTGCGACTTCTCTGATTATTGCATTAGTCCGCACTATCGTGTTATTTATTGCTGCGTATCGTACTGTGGAACAGCACATGGCTCGTGGACTCTATCCTATGTGACACCTCGGAGGCGGTATCGCCATTTGTTATGATTTTGCTCCCGCGATCGCTGCATCCTCTTAGCTCCGTGTGTGAACCCGTGTGACATTTAAGAGGAAGAATTGAAGTTAGGCGTGTATCTTGATCGTTGAGAGACCTCGAAGCGTCTTAAAAGGAGACTCGTGTCGGCGGTCCTACTTCAAGTCCCGCTTACATGTAGGTACCTCGCTTCCTGGTTTAGTTTTTTGGTCCAGGTTAATGGCCACCCATTTTTAATCGTCCATTTCTGGGATATTAACGAGTTACAACCGGATAGTGTTCTTGTTTCTCTCGGGGGCCATTCAATTTCCACGAAGGCGGTACTCCTGAGTTTTTTGATAGGCTCCGGCATTTCGGCTCGTTTTATATTTTGAAACTTTCACTTTGAGATTGCCCTAATCGTCTGGCTGCGTCGAGTGGGGGATTTTTCGTGGAACAATTTCTGTGTCTCCTTCACCGGGACCTGTGGTGTTCGCCCATAGAAATTGCAATCGCTTCATCATCTAGCATATTCATCGATCGTCTAGTCCGAGATGTGCGGGTAACTTTGACGATTGTTCTTCTGGCGCTTTGCATTCCGTTCCTATATTTGCCGTGGTGAACTCAACGGCTGCGCTCGTGCGACCCTGAGTGAAGTGAATTTCGCGAAAGGAAACGGGCATGTATGTGCTGCGTTGACTCACCGTCTCGCTTGAATTCTCAGGGCCAAGGGCAGTGTTTCAGTCACCTGGGAAAAGGTGATAGATTCTAAAATATTACCGTGTCAAATCGGGACAATTAAGGCGAATAAGGTATCAAATTAGAGAGTGTTTGCACCTTTTTGCCTTTCATCAGCATAACACAGTATTTAATTGACTGAGTGAATCGTTATTGAAGGCCATAGTTGTGTTTTTGTGGTACTTTTCCGCCTTCGTCGTTTTATTTTGGAATAAATTTTCTTTTCGTTCCTATCTGTCTTCCTCCAGCTTTTGCAAAAGTTTCTTGAGTTGAAGCCACATCATCTTTCTTTCCTGTACTTAATTTAAAATTTCACTAAGATTTCTGAGGGAGCGTTTAAGATTTTTTTGATGGTATTTCTACCTTTTTATTTTGTTTTACTTTCTCGCTTAGGTTTGCCCTTTTTCTACCACTGGATTTGTTTTAGTGGAAATTAATTACTTATCATCTTTGGAAGGAATCAGTTACGTTAGTTGCGTTTGAAGTTTTGGGAACAGCCCGTTGCAGGCGCGTACTCGCGTCTCACAGTCTTTCGTCAATGTCTCCCCCAACTCACCCGCCCCTCATTGCCGACAGCCATCTCGAGAACTGCCTCGAGGATCTCGGTCGATCCGTCGCGTCGGAAGTCGAAGACGCGATGCGGCCGGTGGGGCCTCGCGAAGACGACGCCGTGGTCGCGGCAAGCGAGCCGACGTCGCCGCCGTACGTCTGCACGTTGCCCGAGGATGCGAGGCTTTGCGCGGAGAAGGAGCTAGGCGAGGACGCGGACAAGAGGGAGGAGCTCATCCGGGAGGTGCAGGAGTGGCTCAAGAGGGAGGCGGCATACCTACGCGCCCGCACAGGTCAGTATTTTTCTTATTGCATGACCGTTGGGAATTTATACACAATCATGGTTGAAATACAACTGGGCGTATGAGCTCGAATCGTTAGAAGTTTATTCCTAAATTTTTTGCGGGTTGTTCCTGACACTGATCGGAATTATTTCGATCGATTTTTATTCCGAACGGTTAATTCCGAATGGTTAGCAATGCGATCGGAATTTGTTCTGCTTGAAAACGTTCATTCTAACAACGATATGAGCTCTCGTACAGAGCCGCCGGAGTGGAAATTTTCAACCACGTCAAATTTCGACCGCATTGCAACCAATCATTGTCAATTATTTGGAATGGAAACCGATCGAAATAATTTCGATCAGTGCCAAGCACTTACCCCCCGGAGGAGTATGTTTGACATTGATCGAAAATATTCTAATCGGTTTTCTGACGGTAAATATACGGTAAATACGGCACGAAAATATTCTAATCGGTTGTTTAAGAATGGTTATAAACGCGATCGGAATTGGTAGTGTTTGACCGACGACGATATCATCATTTAAATGGGCGCTGACAGTAAAGATTCGATGGCGGCGGCGTCCGGGCATATTTTTAGCGGCGTCCGGCGATCCAGCGTTGGTTGATGATGTGATTGGCGTTCGATGTAACCCTGATACACGAGAATTAGTATTTATTTTCATTTACCTTCGCTAAATAAATTTTCCTGTAAATTTGATGACTATAATGTAAAATCGTTAATGTTGGCAAGCTTACTAAACTTTTATTTGCGTATAAAAACTCTGACTTCTCTTTGACTGTCATACTGCTTTAGGAAAATATCATGGCTAGTGGCAGTTATTTAAGGGTTAATTTAATGCCAGGTATCAGGGGTGGATTTCTTTCTGGGGGGGGGGGGCACAATCAAGGCTATATCTAGGATTTTGTTCTTGGGGGGCACAAGAATACCTCGTAATAGATAATGAACGCAATGATAATGGGACCGTATTAAAAATCTTGCATATTTTTTAAGGGTCTGGGGGGGTGGGGGGGCACGTGCCCCCCTTGATCCGCCTATGCCAGGTATTTATTTTCCACATTCTTGTGGCAATTAAGATTCTGTTTCATAACCAAAGATTTAGCCTGCAGCAAGAGCTCGGGATTTTTCCTTTCCGAAATCAGTCTCTGGCGATTCAAGCACACAACCCAAAGTCCCCGATATTCAGTATTTTAGGGCACCGTAAATCACACAGCTGACCGTGGGACGTTATTTACACAGAGACTACCATTGTTATAAGCATTTTAGTAATTTCAAGAATTCATGAAGTGCCGTTTATAGATCCTCATTTCGGGGACGGCCCGGCCGTACTCTCTTATATTCGCTCCAAAGAGGACTTCTGTTTGCAATTCTTTAAATGTGTTTGGCCCTAAGGTTTACTCATATCAAAGGAAATAACAAGATAATATGAATTGTGTATATTTAAATATATACGAATAAAATTAAATATGGCGAGATATCACCGCATGCCGCCGTTATGACCTCGCGCATAATGCATTAATTTCATTCGGACTACTTTACTCATTTTATCTCCTTATTTTTCTATGTACATATACGCATAATCTTTATTGATATGCATATTTTATGTATTTTACTTAATTTTTATGCATATGTACATAGATATACGCAAATTATGTCGTACATTATTTTAAAGACTTTGCTCATGAAATGCGTCTCCTGATGTTGATGGTTTTTTGTATACCGAATTAATGGATGATTAATTTAGAATCTAAAAACGAGTCTCCGTTAAACACACAAGGCGTACTCACTGAAAACGAATAACGTAAGCGTATGTGATATCACATAGTTCTGCGGATGAGGTAAATGGATGCTTGACATAATTCTTGAATTCCTCGTTCTTGAATTTGATTCTTGAAATTTGGTTTTGGAAATCTTGAATTTGTATACGATATTGAATTCTCCTCTCTAACCTTCATGTCACCAGCATTTCGTCTTCGGACGTGGTGACAGCAGAGACAGTCAGTTGATACGATGTTTGCAAAAGTGGTTTTGTTCCACTCCGCCCACGCTAGGCGTCGTACCGATCACTGATTATTGCTGGATTGCAGGCCTCACTGCGAACCGCTTTGGCTCTTTTGCTCGCGATGGCTCGATGACCATCGCACCTCTTATCTATTCGTGGCGTGCGTTCCTTATTTCTCCCGTCCACTCCTGTTTGGTCATCTCCTTAGAGTAAGTGCATGTAGATATTCAAGAGATCTAATGACGGCTGCTCAGTAATCAAAAGCTGAAGAATTGAATCGCTCAATTGTAATATTGCTTTGAGAATCAGAAAAAATTGTAACTTTAATAATTATGCATACATTTTATTAAAATAGTCATACACCTCCCTCGTGTGTGTAAAATTTAAACGATACATATAATTTTCAATCTAAAGCATAAATCACGCGGTAATTTTTTCTATCCCTTTGAGCTCAAGCGATGGCGAAAAAATTACCCTTTCTGGCAATCATTTTCGGCGTTGGATTTTAATGAAAAAAAAAATCGAATGGCAGTTGTTTATATGGAAAGTGACGCAATTACAGATGGCGAAAGGGACGGTGGGAATGACCGTGTGATTCAGAAAATCATAGGTCGAGTGATCATTTCTTTGGTCCCTGAAAAGCTATCGCTGGAGCTATTTCTCAGAGGGAAGGAAAGAATGATCGAATGATTCAGGCTTAAATAAAAAGACAAGGAAACAAACGCTATCGACGGAATCGGCCAATAAGCGACCTCTTCTGACAGAGGAAATGTGATTGGCTGAGGTGTGAGGTTCTCATGATTTCGGATTTTCCCAATTCTATCTTGTTGGCATGCGCAGTAGCCGACGATTGCTCTTGTAGGTATATATTTACTCTGGAGTCTTTTCTGATGGAGGAACATTTTTCTTGGGGTCGCTAACGCAATTTGTCTCCATGGAGTCAATGTCATCACTAGAAGAAATGCGGGGCGAACAGGGAGATAGCAAGCAGCACAGGTCGACGCCAAAATAAAAATTAATAATGTCTATAAATCTATTTAACTCTGTTATCACATTTTTCAGCCTAGTGAAAGATGTTTACCGTTAAAATACTCATCATAGTATCCATGATTTATTAGTTATTTATTAGAAAAATGTTATAGTTTTTCCTTGTGTAATATCTCCTCTAGATCGGCAAGGGGGTGAAACCTACCTTGGAGACACCTCTGCATGAGGTAGAGCTTCAATCTGAAGCTTGAGATTTACAAATTATGTATAATTCGTCCAGATAATATAATATACACTGAACATTTTTCCTGCATTCATTGCTAGGATGCGGTAAATACAGATTTTGTTTTACGATGTCTGTAACCCATAACTTCATGTTGTTGAACTTAAAGTGTCATTTGTAAATTACTTGACCTGGTATTGCTCATTCTTCAAATAATTGCTTCTAAATACCGGTCGCTTTTGCAATGTTCAATTAATTGTCATTAAAATGCTATCAAAAATCAATTACTTTCGCCATTAATTAGGAATATTCAAAATGTTTTCTTGCAGTACTATCCATTTAGACGATTACATGTGTGCCGGAAAACAATTAGTCGTTGCGTGTATAGAGTAAGCTGTATAAACTTTATTGATGCAAGCGCTACCATGATTCCTGACAAAAATCTTTGGTCCTTGGATCTTATGGATCCACTTCACATGATAAAGTACGCCGAAGGCGCGTTTCCGCTGTTCCGGTAAGCCATGTTTACCATAATCAGCCCGTTTACAGTACAACATTTTTAGCACATTTTTTACGTTGTGAGTGTAGTATAATGTTTGCGGTAGCAGAAACTTAAACTCTAAATATTGGATGATTTTTTATTAATACATGATGAAAACAACTGGAAAGATTATTCAATTAATCCACATGCTACATAGTTTTTTTGTAATAAGCAATCATCTTCATTTAACTTATTTATTATTGTAATTATTATTCAATTTTTTTATTATTTTGATTTATTTTCTTTTTTTGTATTGATTTTTTTTCTATTTTTTGTCAATTTTTCGTACAATTACATGGTACATAGAACGATTACCGTAAATTTACTAACACAAAAGAAGGCAAGACATAGGATAGAGTGATAGTTCCAACACGATTAACAGTTTTTATATTCGAGGATTGGCGAAGTTTTGAAATAATGCCGTACTCGGAATGGTTCTTTCATTCATTTTCCTCGGTTTCCAAATCAGGTTATTCTGTTTTTCCTGTATGAGTTCAGCTCCTCTGCAATATGTTATGTCACGGCTATAAGTCGACCCCATCACGCATAGTGGTAAATCTGGCATTGTAAACCAATTGGATAAGATGATTGTTGCATGTTAGTCCAATAATGTTAGTCTTCCCGCTATCCCATTCATTTTCGTGAGAAAAGAGCTTACAATTAGATCTAGTTAGCGGAAGACTTGTAGGTACTTCTTCACTCGGGGTGCCAACGCCATTAATGAGATTGCCTTCACGGAGGTGTGACGTAATTTGTCAGTGCAATGTCTCCCTGTAGCGCCAATTAATAGGGAGGGAGGGTCAATACCGCGCGTCAAGCAGTAAATTTCCATGCACGGATCTCTTGCTTGGAATCTTTGAGAGGCGTAGATTGTTGGATGCGACGCCGATTTTTATTTGGTTGTAACGTGGAGGTATTTTTAGCGGAATCATTATTAAGATATATTGCAAATAACATGAGAGAAGCAGCAATAAAAGTTGTTGTTTGATTGAAAATATGGGCGTACCCAAGGGGGTTGATCAGGGAAGGACAGAGGTCCCTTAAAGAAGAAGCCGTTGATAATTTCATTAGCTGCTTGCTGAATTGTGCCAGCCACTAGGTTCCTTGCCCCTCTGGAATGGTTTGGAATGAGTCCTGGCTTGGCCCAAGAGTGGAGTTAATTTCTAATTTATTGGCAAATGAGAGCCTGCTATTGTGGTTTAGAGATGAGTAATTTGGTAAAAATATTACGGGGCCAAAAATGTACGTATATTTATTGTTTTTATCTATTTTATCACGTAGTAAATATTTCCGTTTTTTGTTGAGTCGATGAAGTCAGAATTACTTAACTAATATTAGCTTAGGTTTGAATAGGTACTTACATAGTTGAAGTTTTAAAAAAAATTTTTAATTTATCTTGATTAAATGTCCCAAGACATTTCTCCGGCTGCAAAATTTGATCATAGCTTGACTTCGTCCATTGAATACCTCACCATTTTTTTAAAATAAATGACAGTTTAAACGCATTTTTCCCAACCATACCTACCTTCCTATATTCCCAACGCTGTTTCGTCGCACAAAAATATTAATTCAATTGACTAATTCAAATAAATGATTATATTTCGCACAAATTCTGTCCATTTTTCGGGATAATGATGCCAACCTTTCTTTGGAAAAACGACGGTGTAAATGCTTGTTAGTGTTGAATTAGTAGTAAAAGTTTCTTTTACTTCAAAGTCAACTTTTACTCTTCCCTTTTTATTTAAAAACTGGACTAGATTTCGGTAACTCATTATAATTGAAATCAATTAAAATTTACGGAGTCTAGACCCCAAACTTTTATGGTACGATCGCAAGTGATCGTCATGGGGTCATAACGGCAGTATTCCGCACATCAGCAATCGTCGTGGGGATACCGCACCAGGGATCCAATCTAAGTGCCTGAAAATTCTAAAAACTTTCCGAATTCTTAATACCTTTCTTTCTAGACTGTCCTGTCCTCGATGGAACGCGTGACTTTGATGCAATAGGGTGGTTTCCTTTTATTTTTTTAATGCCTAAATCGAAAGATTATTATTCCTGGAGCACGTATTTCACGCTTTTAGATTTTCAAATGACGATATCTATTTTTCGTGATTAAATGAAAAGTGAAAATTGTCAAGCGCACGAAAATGCGACGGCTAAGTATGAACGCTGGGAAAAGCCCGTGTGACGTCGTTCTGGTTCCCGCTGTCGCAGTGTGAGGTGACCTTGGGGCGAGGCTTTGAGCGCTGATTCGATGCAGGCTGCTAGCAGGTAGCTGAGTATCCTGCTAGCAGGTAGCGCTTGGCTTAAATAAGGATTATTAATACCCTATCAAACGAAGAAAACTTTCCGACCTTAGGCAGTTTTAATAGGTTATAATTAAGATATGTTACCCTGAGCTCTGTGCCTCATGCATGCATTGGTACTATCAGACGATGTAAAACTCCTATGTACTCGTATAGAATCTAAGTCCCTGTGACGTCACGTGGAGTGGCTTCGTATGGGCGCCAATCTGGCCTTTTTCAAATGCGGTTATAATTGAACATTGCCATTCGTCTGAACTGGGATTTCTAAAATCAAATAGTTTGTATATTATGAATACACTAACGGTGGGTAACGAATCGAAATCAATACCTTTCGTTTCCTTTGATGAAGGAAACTATCCTATTGCCGGTTGTCTCGACTGACATTTTTGATTGGTGACTTAATTGACGTTTACTTTAAACGTAAATAAAGTTATTATTTGACTATAGACAAAATTTAAGTCTTAAATCCCAAGAATTTAGTCCCTTTCCAGCAATACCGAATTCCCTCTTACCAACTCTTTTGCTCCACCAAAGTTGATTAGCGAAGTGAATTTGTTTGAAGTATCTATTTTAGCGGAGTCAAGCGTCGTGTTGATGCTTGATGTCCTTTGTTAACGTATTCCATGCTCGCTTTATTTAGCTCTTTCCAGAATTCCTTAGGTACATACACATGGTGTCCGAAAATTATGTTTTGACAATTTTTTTGAGAAATAAGTGTTTTAGCTCGTTTATGAATAAAGCCAACCCCTTCTCTCCTACTTCATATTTTGTCATCACTAATGATAACCCCGAGTACTGGCTAGCTGTAATCCTTGTCACTACATCAGACTTTCTTATAGAAGCATAGACTCAGGATTACCTTGTTTCATGAAGTATTAGGTGCTCCTTATCTCTAACATAGTGAGGAATGCTTACGCTAATCACAGATTATGATTAGTTCCCCTTTATTGAGCTATTATCGCAGAGATACGCTGGAAGAAAAGGTGGAACAATTGACTTAGAAAACTAAATTTTTTATCTCATATTCAAGTCATCATTTCTTATACAGTCTATCGCTTTTCGTCCGCTATCTAAATGTGATTGTTCGAGTCGTGCGTGGAAACAGGCACGTGGGTAGCTTACTTATAATTGTCAGGGGTTAAGCATATGATTGAAGAGGGAATGGCAAAGGTACCCTGTCGATAGTCTGGGAAAGTATCCACAGTAGGATGTATAGAATTTGATTTTACCTCCGTTTCTTCATGGCTGATGGCAATCTCCATTTCAAAGGCCGATATAAATTAATTCTAGTTTGTGAGAACCTCGTGTCTTTTCTGTATCCTTTCATAGGAGCAACAATCTATTTTATACGTTATGTCAATAAAGTACCAGAAAGGAAATAATATACTCTTTATTCTTCTTCAAGAGACAGTTGTTTTTCTTCGGTTATTAATGACTAGCTGGACACCCGGCCTTGCTCGGGAAGAATAATACTCAGAGAATTGAGAAACCTGGAACTTAGAATTCATGGTCACATAGCAGGATTATTTTGTTTTTTTCTTAGATCGTGTCAAGAGGTTTGCCTACCCATCAGGTTATCCAACTCCAGAAGTAGTATGAAGTGGCGTAACAAACGGTAATGAGAAATGATGCGTCTGACGCAACCGAATGTAGCACTACGGGATATAAGAGCATGAGATACACCTATGTACCAACTTCGGTCGCAATCCTTTCATCCGTATGGAAACGAATAGCGGACAGACAAACAGACTCCTCTTTTAAGTGAAAATTTCTGCAATGGATATATGTTGTTAGGTATGTGAAAAATATCCACAGGAGATACGTAATTGGATGAGAAATACCTGGAGCGCGGTCTTCGTGAGTTGCGTTGGAATTTCTAAGTCTCGACTCCTTCAGCATGCGATTAACGTATCGCATGAAGGCCATCACGTTCATCGGCGTTTAGACGAAGCTCCAACTTGGGGGACCTCTGTGCCTCACGAGTCCCTCCGTCGGCGATTCGACCTTGCCATCTTCTCGAAAAAAAAGAGAACGCGTCGATTTTTGTTCGCCTTTATTTCTTTCCTTAAAGACAGGTCAGTATGCTTGGCCATCGTTTTCCGCGAGTCTCGTCAGCGATAAAACATGAGAGGAGGAGGTTAGGGATTTCCTGGAGGGTAATCAGTGGGAAATGCGTGTATGCTTTCAAGGCCGCTGGGTGGACGGTTGCGATGGGCCTCTCTGGTGGCTTCTCAGGGCGTGCCAATTGGTCGGTGGGGAAGAGATTTATTTCTCGAAGACCTAGGACAACACGAGACGCTGAGTCTCGCGGTGTCCCGTTGGGCACCCATTTCGCCGGTTCCAATGCATTTCTTCACCAACCTTGTTTTCTTTCGGCTGCGGTGCTGTGGAATCGAGATTGAGAGAGGCTCGATCGAGACAGTACGGGAACACTTTTAGAAATGGGGACCTGCGGACAATAAGGAGTTACTCAGATCTTTCTATGAAATTTATATTAGGACGCAAATGATGACTTTCTAAATGCTCTTTGGCATTTACTTTGACTTCTCGCCCTTGCGGGCTTTAAGTCATTAGGGCTAATGTGCGCACCATTCCAATGCTTGCACTTGCGTTTATGGTTGGTGGGTGGCCAATTTTTATTTCCTTCACCACACCGAAAAGATCACTTTACAACAGGGTACATTAGCAGTCAATGACGATTGGGTGTCGCGATCATGTATGCCCAGGAACCTAGGAGGGACTCGAACTCGCGACCTTCGGTTTGACAGGCGAGGGCGTAATTCCACCGCCACTACTTGAGGCCGGGATTATATAGTTGTAACAAACACTCCTGTTGACTTATTAGCAACTTATTTGCGGAGACGCAACCTTGGCTAGTGTAAGTGGTTATTTGCTGGATTAGAGGACTTTCTAGGCGGACTAGGAAGGTCGGGAAAATGAGAAGACTGAATGATGAAAGCATTCGATTTGCAATGATATATAATGGAGGTTTGGCTTTCAAGTAAAGGTTTTCAACGATCAGTTTTCTCTGAAGAGATATTTTTTTAAAATAAGTCTGTTTGGAAAACAAGTTTAAGCCCTTTTCAGGCAATTCACTGCATGTCTGCGACGCCCATGCTATAATAGTTGTGGGGATGCAGAATATCAAATTTGAAATGCACAAAAATTATCCTCTTTTTTTTCTAAGAAATATGTGTTTTTACTTTTACCATTAAAAGATAAATATGGCATCACGATCTATGCTTTTTAAGTAATGAAATTGTTACATAAGCTTCGAATAAGGTAAAAATGTTGCTTTTTTTAAATTGTACAAGTTATGGTAGAAAATTTGGTGTAATGAGTGATTTAGTTTTTGGGACAAGGTTTCTTGTCTCATTCAAGTTTGATGTGAAATTGGTCAAAAATTAAAAACGTATTGAATACATTAATAACTCTCAGCCAATATTTTTCCGAGTATTTTAAAAGAAAATGTATGAGTACAATGCTTAAGCAAAAAAATTTTTAAAAATTATTCGAGAGTAACTCAAGGGTAGTGAAATTCATAGCTGTAAAGGTATTAATTTTATTTAGCTATAAATTTCTTAGCTACCTAAATTACTGATAAACTTAAACTGATAATTCAGGATAGCTTTAGGACAATCGAACCTATCGATGTCGACATATTTTGCTTTACGGATTGGTAGTATGATAGCCTTTGGTCGAGCTGAGTTGAAGATAGTCATGAGCAGGTCAACTTACTATTGATAATTGTAATGGCTGTTGATAAGGGAGTTCATTTTTTCTATGCAACATTTTGCACGTTTGCTGTGTAAGCCTTTATCGGAATTTTCTTTATTAGCGTCACGCTGTCCAGTTGATTGAGTATAAAATATACCAATTGTATCCATTTTTGTTGGTAGAAAGCTACACCCTAGGTAAGCCTACAACACTATTACTAATAATATTATCAACTTACCTACCCTCGTATTGAACTGATATTTTAGTCCACATGGACGCTTCCATGGAGACTCGAATATGAGGAGACGAGTGTACCGGGATTTCACACGCATAATTTCATATATCGATGGTTAAGTTATAGCAACACGTATCTCAAAAATGGCAAATTTTCAGGAGAGCAAAAGAAACGATTTATATCTTTAATTGTACACTGAAATTAACAACCAAAAATTCATAAAACTGAAAAAGGATACATTAACAAAGAAAGAGTTTTTTTGCTTGAATTTTATTTTTTAAATGTCATTACACTTTGTTTAAGATACCTGTCTCAAACTGGCTAAATTTTGAGATTCGTGTTGTTAGAACTTAGCCATCGATATGTGCATAATATTACGAAAATACTGAAGTTGACTGCTTTAGATCCACTACAGTTGTCAGTATATATATAATGGACCAAAGGCAGCCAACCTGAACGTTAGCGAAATATTATCTAAAGATATGGATAGATGCGGGGAAGACCCAGAGAACTAGCCAGTTTTGTTTACTTATTCGTTCGCTAAAATGATCAATTTGATATGCTCATTAAAATGTTTTTCCGTAGTCTTCACGAGAACCATTTTACTGGCTTGCGTTTTTCCCTGTATTCGAATCGGAATTGTCATTCTATTTGCGATACTGAGATAGGACCTGTCGTTTTGGATCGTAAAACCTTAATACACTTTAAATCAGCCGCAATACGATGGCAAACCACGCCATCGAAACATCGGTGCCATGGACCCAGTGGGAAACCCGAGAGTTCTTCCCACTATTTTTTTTAAATATTCGCTAAAATATAACGTCAATGAGCAAAGGTAGGCTTTGAAAATAAAACATCAGCTCCAAGTTATTGTAATAAATTAGAGGATCACTTGCCGCAGTAATTATCCGTAAAACGGGTTCAAGGGGCTCTTTCTCTCATCGCCACAGTTTATAAGACTGTCTTTCACTTCTCTTCTGGGTTAACTCAATTAATGAAGGGTCATCAATATACCATCGTGGCGGCTAAAGAGCTAAGAGACTTGGGAGAGATCGAATTATTGTCCCAGATCACCAGCTGGACCTAACAGTCGCACTCGTGAGGCAGAAGTGACCCTCCCCCTAGCATTTAGGCGTACTTGATGCAACTATATTTTTAAAATTACGTTTAAAATTATACTTTTTTCAAATACATATACCTGAAATTCTAGTACATAAATCAGGGAAATGTGATGCGGTCACCATATAATTAACTCATTATATATAGGAAATAAAAAAATGAACAAAATATGTTGTAGTTTCGGCATGATGTACGTTATAATATTTTGAAATAGACTTCAATGAAGATTTAAAATGTGGAAGAAAGAATGAATGTGGACTTGATATGATGAAATAGACATAAGTAGAGTGAAGCGCCTTGGACGAGTACCTGCACTTCTGTTTATTCGATTCCTCCACAGCAAAAACGCTCAACAATCGCCCACCGAATCAAATCTGCTCAACTAGTAGCCCAACAATACGAATCCGCTCAGCTGGCAGTGTCCGGAGCATAAAGGCTCATCTCCGATTCTCCAAGCTTGGAGGTGAGCGTTTATGCCCCGGACACTGCCAGCTGAGCGGATTCGTATTGTTGGGCTACTAGTTGAGCAGATTTGATTCGGTGGGCGATTTTTGAGCGTTTTTGCAGGGGAGGTATCATATTGTTTGTTTATGGGACGGTTCCTTTCGCAAGAGATCCCAAACGGCCTTTGCATCTTGTAGCCCTCCTGGATCGAGCGGCTGGGCTGAGGATTAGAAATTTTGATTTCTCTCCGCCACCCTTTTCTAGGAGTTGATACGATTTTTGTCTGGGGAGTTTGGGCAGTATGCAGTTGAACTGGGCAAAACTACTTGGGGTAACCAATACCCTACTTGCAAAACTGAGGGTTTAGATTCTACGGCTTCCAAAACTGTGAAAAAGGAAAAAACTCAAATGGCTGTATAATTCTCCCGCGTCTCGTCCACCGTACAAGTAAAAATTGTCACTGTGTTGGAGTGCGGGAAAGGGGAGAAATTCATCGCAGGGACCAAACCCCAGCCTCTCAACCGGAAAGCCAAAATCACACACACATTCACTCACAACGCACAAACAAAACAAGATCCTTTGTGAGGGCTGTAGGGACCTCCACTAAGGATTCTTGTTCCACAAAAAACCGGGAATCTTCACAGGATAGGCTTGATAGGGATAACCAGTGATTTGCGGAAACACATGCACTCAATAAGCAGTCACACACACATTCACTCACCCACAGATGGCTTCAATCTTCAGGTAGAAAAAATAGCTCCAGCGAGAGCGTGGTCAAGGTTCGGCAAGGGGACGAGGAACCACACGCATACGTATTTCGGCTACAAGGTAGCCCTCTTCAGCGCGCTGAAGGAAAACAAAAGCACTTCAGCATAGGGGTTTGGTCCCTGCGGTGAATTTCTCCCCCTTCCCGCACACCAACACAGTGACAATTTTTACTTGCTAGGTGGACGAGCCGTGGGAGAATTATGCGGCCATTTAATTTTTTTTCCTTTTTACAATACCCTACTAACTCAGTGGTGTACTTACTTCGTTGTCTAATTGGGGCTACTATGTCGCCCGATACCATTATCGTATTCCTCTCCGTAGCCTCAGACTGGCGCTCAGTATTAAGTTTTCCGTACTACTGCAGAAAGAACAGGACTAGCCTGTACAATTGTTAATTGGTAATATTCATTTCAGTGTTAATGTAACAGCAAATAACGTTTTTTTCTTTTGCTTAATATGCTCCCATGCAGTTTCCAACGGAAAAGTTATAATTTCACGTAATTTCGACTCAGAATTTCCTTCTATATTTGCATCGAAACTGCATGAATATTTACTGAATTTATGAATTGTACACATACTGTTTAGCATTTTCCCACTAGCACGTCCACTGCGTTAGCGAAATAACACTCAAAGCTTGAGCTCATGCCTTAAAATTCCAAAATGCAGCATCGAATAGTGTTTTAAAGCAAAGATAACAGACCAATCATTGCAGTTACTTTTCCATCGAGGAGAAAAAGTGAAACTTCTAGAGCTCCCATTATATAGTAGATAAAGGATTTCCCTTGACCCCAGATTTCGTCCTGAATCCTCGTTTACCCTGATGTCCTATAGAATGCTTAGCATGATGTGATCTCCTTTCTCGCTTATCAGCCGCCTTCTTGCAACAAAGGAATGCATGTGCAATGAAGTTGACTGCAGTGCTGGGTTTATTGATCTGGGATTTTATTGCCCCTTAGTCGTTAAACGCTTGTATATGGAGGTTATGTGAAATTGAAACAGTGCTCGTTTGACCTCTCTCCACTTTCTCCAAACGCGCAAGCTGTGAAGTACAATCATTGAATGCCCAGACTGAAGAATGCTCTGCGACTTTGTGTCGCGATTTTATCAGTTTGGCATTCATCTTAGGCGTCAGTCGATCAAATAAGCTTATGAATTTGATATAAACTGTGCAGCGCGTCTATATCACTTAATTTTTATCGCTAATTGATTTATAACATAAGTAATCTTAAAAATCGTAATTACAATTAGTTGAATGGCATCTTTTTAAGAATCTCTAACTAGTGGGAAATTAAAATATTGATAATTCCATAAAATCAAAAAAAACTATTATCACAATTAGGGGTTTTATGGCATCTTCAGGCAAGGTAAAAAGCGGCACTTGGGTCGTGATTTAAGTTTTTATTTTGTGGATTTAAGTATTTTTTATTTCCTGGAACGTTCCCACACCATTATGTCAGAATATGTCGAATTTAATTTGACAAACGTTCAATGGACGGCACCGTCCCCCCTTAGAACCACAAACTCCATTTAATTTTCGAAAAATTATTTTTATACTTTCCTGCTGTTAGGAAAATATCATATTTACTCCTACTACGCGTAGATCTTGTGATTATTTTGGCGGTACGAGTGCCTAATGGATGAAAATATATTGGTGCAAGAAAAATTGGTGTCAACTACTTTTTTATGTCTCATGTGCATTGCATGTATCAGAAGAAAATTGCGCATAGATGGTTGAAACTGATAACGTTGCGTGATGTCCCTAATGCGGTTCACCACTAAACGTAATTTAAGACCTGGCCTTATGCATAGAAAGCATTTAAAAATCATTAAACCAACACTTGCGGCCGTCCGAGGCATGTAGAGAATAATAAGAAGGATTAATTTCCAGTAAAATTGAACTAATGGAGTCTTTACGGTACTTTTATAAGTTCCGGTGTCGTAATGGAAATTTTAATATCCTCTTCAATATTTTCCCTATTCTTGTTTACGTTTCTATCTTGTGATATTTGATGTCACGTAGCCCTGTAGCATATATCTGCGGATGCTGACGTTTAGTTCCTCATCGCTGTATAAGTCACATTTTTGTGGTATAGTTGAGTTATCAGATTTATTTCGTTGGCTCTGTTTCTAAAGATTTCATTAAAGACATTAAAATATTGAAAAAAAATTACATTCCACTATTTTTTAGCGTAATAAGATGCGGAATAATTTCAATTGAACTCCTCACGCCTATTGTAAAATTATCTTTATTTTGATTCCATTCAATTCCCATAGTATTTTCTTAAAGGAAGTTTTTTTTCACTTCCTGGGTGGAAGCCTGTATTTTATATGTTATTGTGTGCAACTATGATCCCATGAATATTTTAAAACCGTTCAAGTAAAACTATAAAGCAGTTCTGACTTGAACTCTCTATTTATAATTTTCCGAATTTTGCCCTAATAATGTAAATTTTTATCAGTTTTTGTCCTTGTTCTTAAAATGATTTCATCATCCTTCGACATGTAGCCTGGTGTGGTAAATTCATTTTATAAATTTTATTTTCGATATTTGAAAATATTGTAAAATTATGTCCACAGGAATTAGAAATACCTCGATTCAATATTTTTAGCGAATTGGAAATTTACTCCAATGAAGTATCCGTAATTAGTATTTGAGTCTGCAAGACTCATGCTTGAACCGCGATATCGGAAATTTTCTATTTTCTTATACGTAGTGTATTGTGGCAATGACCTATTTGAGAAAATATCTCTCCCATGCTAAGTTCTCCTGAACTATTAATTAATTATATTAAAGAAGACGAGGCATCCGGCCACTCTACTCCCCTTCCATATAACATCAACTCTGAAAGCACCTATAGTTTTTAAATTAGTTATTCAACCAGTTATTTATCCGCCGATATTCCATTAAGATATCTTGGAAAAATTACGTGAAAATTGTATTGAATTTGAAAATATAATTTAATTTTCCAGGTTTTTTGCGAGGAAATAAATGTAATAAGTTTCGTGTGAGAAATCCTTAAGAGCGATGAAATAAACAGTTGAATACGATTTCTAGGAAACAGTATCGCGTGCAATTTCTATTGAATTGTACTTTAAGTCAGGAATGCAGACTATTCTAAACTGGCTTTATACGTTTAAATACGTTTTTTATTTATTTTAGTTAAAGATGTCGTCCCTGTTGAAGTTTGTCGTTTTCAGTTGTCAGTTTTATTTTTTTTCACCCGACCCTGCATAAATATTTGTAATTTGTTTCGGTTAGAATTCGATTCGAAGTCTATATTTCTTCTGAAAATTATTCGCTTTTAAAGCCCGTTTCACATGGACACGGACGGTCCGCGCTACGCCCGCGGTTAGGTTCCATTGACGTTAATCGATGCTTACACAAAGTGTTCAGGAGAAACTTTCCGTTTTGAAAATTATTTTTAGCGATCCTGTTCGAAGTCAAATCCCTGGTTCGCAAAGAACTGCATTGTTTATTTTCGACTTCTCGTACCCTTGACATCTTTGACTCACTCGAGATGGTGACGTTGACGTGAGGAAGGGAGAAAGAATGGCGATTGCATTTCTCATGGATGGCGATGTCGCTTATTATGGGAGATGATTAATAGCGTGAGCAGCTGACAGCCGTGAACATACTTACACTGCTTGTTCCATATAACTTGAGTTCGCTCTGCTCTTTCCCTGTTTATTGTGCGACGGAATTCACCGCGGTCTGTTTTCTCTCACTCAGATATCACAATCTCAAAAACATGGATGCGGATTTATCATTAGAGTAGCATTAGAGGAGTGGAGTATCAAAAAGAGGATATTTTTAAGCACTCGGTATAATATGTAGAAATGTAAGACTGACGTTATTTCCTAAACAAATTTGTGAATTTCCTAAGGATTTTATATCTATTTATGTCCACTATTGTAAAGAAACATGAGCATGTTTCTCTATGGGAGCGAGGCTTGGACGTAGAAGGCAGCAGAGAAGTCAAAGAGTGGAAGCATTCGAAATGTGGTGCTACCGAAAAATGAGAAAGATAAAATAGATCGACTGAGTAATTAATGAGGAAAAGCTAGGAAGAGTGGGAGAGAAGAGAATTCTTCAAACAACCTTAAGGAGAAAATTGGGCAACTTAGTTAGCCACATTATGAGGCATGATGGTCTGATGAAAACAGTCGAAGAAGGACAGCCGGAAGGGTAGAAGAGCAAGGGACGGCCCCTATTTAGTTACATTGGACAGATTATAAAGGATGTAAAAGAGAAGAAATTATTCACTATGAAAATGCCAGCAGATAGGAGAGAGGAATGGAGGGCTGCGTCAAAGCAATCTTAGGGTTGTTGATCAATCTTGATTATGTCCAGCAACTGATTGCCTTTAAGCAAGCATCATCTCGACAATGACACTCAATTTATGCGTGTCTGTATGATAAATTTACTGTGAAAATTTTCAAAACTGCCTCTATCTTAATACTTCTTGACTCATGAAATGGTAGAACATTCTTCTTCCTGTTGGAGCCTGGTATCATCGTCGACATCCTCTGTAAGGTGCTTATTAAGGATAGAGGAAAAAAACAATTTATGAGCTCCGATATCGACGTGAATTTGACGTCTGAACTTTTACAAAATTTGTTTCGATTCTTTTAATTGATCTTCTCTTTCTTCATATATTTCTCTCAGAACCCACGATGACTCCAAGGTCGCGAAGAACATGCTATTGTTTGTGCGGTTCAATGCTTTTTAGATTACTCAGCGGTACGCGCATAAATCCTGTTTCTTCTTTTTGCTGCGTCAGTATTACTAATTATTAAATACGCCATGGAAGTAGGCGATTCCAGAGTATAATTTCCGAGTTGCTGCAATATGAGGACTCGTTAGTTTCAGACCATTATTTTTGACCTTTTATCGTGCGTAAGGAGAATTAACTCACCAATATAACTTCCGCGCTCGTAAGTAAATTACTTTGCTCTAATGAAGCATAAGTATAACCATGGAATGGTTGCCAAGCATACTGTTTTATATATAAAAAGTAAAATCTTCACATTGCTGTTTTTGACCCTCCATCTTGCTACGGTTTTGGGTCAGAAATAAAATAACATGTGATCTACCGACAGAACTTGGTCTTGAATCGCCAGAGAAAACTTAAAATGATCCTTATTCAGGATAACTGAAGGAGCTGGTTATTTCTAAAACAGTAATTTAAAAAAAATCGGAAATAGTATTGGCATAGATGACACAACAATTGATCCCTAAGCAAACAATAAATTCATGGGTGCCCCTTATTACTATTATTTTTTAGGGTCTCTATTTGTCATTGGAATGTGAGAATGAGATTGAATATTATTATAAAGAATTGCTGAGAATTCTTTTGCACCAATTTTCTTAATTCTTCACGTCATAAATTTTCTTTCACGATCTAAAAAAATATCATATTCTGTGAATGCCCTCGGTTCATTTCGTTTACCTCGTTGTCTACCAAATTACAATGCATTTTATGGTCCAAATGTTTTCGTCATTTTCTCATGCGGTTAACGAAATTATCTACGAATTAACTTTTTGTGAAAATATAAATGTTATTGCTCTATTTAAGTATCATTCATTTTAATCATCAATGCATGTCGATTATCGTCTCAGAAGAACTCATGTCCTTGATTATATTTCTGCAGAAACACCACATTAAAATGTCAAATGCAGACTTATGACTGAATTTCAGTCAGTTGCCCTTGTGCTATCCTTGATCCCAAGAGGGACTGAAGTTCGACGCTGATCAAGCTTGCTAGCTGTCATTGTTGAGATTAAGAGGTAAATATGTGCATGTTCCGGAAATGAAATGTAGACTAGCGATATCATTTTTCCCTTCTGTTTTTCCTTCCAATTCTTTCGATGTTCTTTCCAGAATTCCTTCTTTATTTATGTCTCATATCCTATATGTCACGTCTCTGATAGGATAAAATCATTAAATATGTCCTTTTTTGAGCATAAATCTAATGATTGTTAATTATTAACCGAGTTACTCATTTCTAATGGTTCAGTTGCTCTCGCCTGTTTTCAATTAAAAAAAATAACGACGCAATAAACCTTCTTTGACGGATGTTATCAGAGGGCTGGGTGCCAGAGGTTATTCACCAGCCCCATACTGTCCTCATGATGCTATCAATTTTGACTCATCAATGCCAGAATTAACTATTTCCCTTGATCTTTGTTTTCTGGCGTGCGAAACATTTCATAATTCTATAGTCTTGTTGTTGAGGACATAATAATACAACACGATTAGATTTTGTCTGTACTTTGGTTTCCATTATACATGCGCGCGCTTTTTCTGAGAATTTTTGTATTTTAAAAGGTTTTTTTTTTTAACTTGATCTTTCGTTCCTTTTCGAATTTCTAATCTCGACGAACATAGTTACTGAGGTAACTGCACTGAGCTGGGCCCACATTCATCTTAGATCTCATGATTAATTCGGAAGACATTTTATTTTATGACCATTATTATTTATTTATTCACAGTTTCATTGCAATAGATATTACCCTTTCAGAAATGCAAATAGAAAATATTTACGGGAATAAGATTAACAATTGAATCTGAAATTAAATTGGGATTATTTTCTTTATATTACAATTTAAAGTACTCACATATTTGTCTGTTTTCTGAGGCAATAAGTAACGGATATTTAATCGAATTCTACTTGCATTTTATCTGAATATTACAATTTTCGTTAGAAGAGGTAATATTTTCTTTCCATAACCTCGGAGGCGAGTTATATTCTTGTATGTGATTAATGTATTCATCATGTAATGCAAGTACTTTAAATAAATGCTTATCATGTATGGCGCCGATTAACCCGTCGCAGTCGATGAATGTGCAGAATTGTGATTGGAAAATTGATCTAGCATATACGGCAACCTTCAATTGCATCACAAAGCAGGACATGATTTTGAAACGTAATTACTGATCCGTAGGTATTTCACCAGAACTACGTTCAGGGATATGAGTTTCACTAAATACCAACATGATCCTATCACGTGCCAAGAATTTAACCTTACCTGACCCCGTAATAATCAGCTATCTTGGCATTGGCTCCACGGAACACAAACATCACATTGTGCGTCTCATGTCGCACATGGTTGACAGGGTTGGCAGTTGACCTCAGCTGGGCACCGAGTTCAAATTCTAAAAATTCGAATATGATGGATCCGTGTACAATTGCCAACACCCAAGATCCGATATTCTTCATTAGAAAAAAATCATTCCCCTTTTCACTACATGCGCGGAATTTTATTGATGAATCAGTGATCTTGAATTTATCGCATAATTGCCACAAGCATTTAGTTTTTTTTTTAGCTTCAAAGCGGCACCGTAAAAAAAACTCTTAAAATTAGTCCGAAGTCCTGTACAAAATGACGAACATTCTGGTTTTCTTGGGTAACCGAAGTATTTCTACCAGTGTTGGATTAATTTTCTCTCCGGAGAGGAATCCATACATGAGATCATATTCATTATAGAAGAAATTGTCGAGGTATTGTAAAAATTAGCTCGGATACGATGGAGATAGCTTCCTTCGTCAGTTGGCAATGTGCTGATCTGTTTAGCTAATATCTTATATTCTTCATCAGAAAAAAATCATCCCCCTTTTCTCTGCATGCTCGGAATTTTATTGATGAATCAATGATCTTGAATTTAATTGCCACAGAAGCGTCGTTTGAAAAGGAAATATAGCTCCATATGAGGAAAGACACATTCTAAAAGTTAAGAGGAAATTCTGAGATGAAGGAAGAATTGACTATCCTCTTCATTACAGTAATTTTTTTTCGGTTTAGTTGTGGAAATTTCGGAGGGCGAGGAAATTTATATTACCAGAATCGTCGCTCACCATTTTTTTACTGACTTAGGACGGCATACTTTTTTGTCTGAGGTTGAATCAAAATCGAATTTCTCTAAGTTTGATTTGGTACTTTAAAAGTTCTAAAAACGGTTTACTTTCTAACAATTTCATAATTCTTCTGATATTTGATCCGTCTCGCTTCGATAAATAGTTCCTGATCCGCACGTGATAGCAGGTGTCCCATAGATTATTTCGCATGGATCACTTCAGCTATAAAAATGATCTTTTTCCACTATTCCGAAATGTTTTAGGGATTACTAGAGTATTGAATGTTTCACAGCTTAACCTTCTGTTCTGCTTGTTTGGAAAGTTAGGAAAATTTTACAGTATTACCAATCTAATCACTGGTAAGCTTTATTGACGCAATATCTCATGTCTTTCACAGATGACCTCTCCGTGCTGAAGTTCCTGCGTGGGTGCAAATTCGACCGAGTAGCCACCCAGACGAAGCTGCGGAACTTCTACGAGATGAGGGCTAAAGTCCCTGAGTGGTACAGCAAGAGGGACCCCGAGCTTCCCGAGGTCCAGGAGATGCTCAAGATGGGGTGAGTGACCCAGCAACCTCCGTTTGCCACTGCTCTTTTCCGTGTCGCTGCATTTTCATCTAGTGAAATATAAAAGAGGATGCCTGTTTGTATGTCCGTAAATAATTTACATACAGCTGAACGGAATGCAACCAAAGTTTGTGCGTAGGTGAATATGATGCTCTCAAAGCCCAACGTGCTACATTTGGTTGTGTCCAACGCGTTCTTTGCGTCGTTTTCTCATTACAGTTAGTTACGTCACGTCATTAAAATTATGTGGTTGGACATCCTGCCGGGTAGGCACACCTTTTGACAGACGAACGAACAGCAATTGATTTTTGTATAGATAGAGAGATGAAGGTGAAACGAAGTTCATTGGGTCATCTGGTATTAGTATATAAATTATTGTGAAGCACTAAGTCTTTCAGGTGACAAGAGAAATGAAATACTTCCTTTCCAATAAGGAGCGAGGAAAATGCCGCTTTGATGAAATTTACTCAATATGCTCTTCTAATTGAGTATTATCGAGTGACGATAAAAATACTAGCTGCCAAAGCTCTTTTTTCTATATGTTGGATGAAAAAAATCAGAGTTATTTTCATAGACTAATGCCATAGGTGATGTTGGTTTTTTTCTCGCAGCAATTCCTACCGCAGAATGGTTTGGATCGGTGAGGTTAGAGCTCACCCCAGACTAACATACTACATGTGAAGACCAGTGTGATATCACTAAGTCGAGGTATTTCAGATTGTTCTTTTCCCTGGAGCACCTCGCTCTTGGAGGTTTTTTGTTTTGGGGTTTCGAAAGGCTTGAGATTTTAACCTCGGATGTTACCATGCTCCCCATTATACTGGTCTTGACATAGGAAAAATATTGATTTATAAGTGAAATATGTCTTGTTTTAGAAAAGATAATATATAGTTTATTACAGTGGCGTAACTATGAGGGGATGAGGGGATAGACCCCCCCCCCCCCAGAGCCTCAGAGAAATAAAAAAATATTTATAACTAATGTCTAGTTTTGAGATATAATTACTGCATCTGCTTAAAGTTGAAGATCATTTATTAGTATCAGAGCAGTAAGTCATTTGAGACTTTGAGATGAGTCATTTTTTAAAAAATTTTACCCCCCGACTCTGGGGGGAGGAGGGGGTCGCCCCCCAGGCCCCTCTATCCCTCCCAAAGCATATTCCTAGTTACGCCATTGGTTTATTATACCATTATAATGATAAAATAACACGTATGCACATCATTTCAATATTTCTTGAATAATAAGTGAAAGAATGATGGAATTAAAGTCGATTTAGTTACTCGAAATGGCTCAAGGTTTGGCTAGTTTAACTTGAAAAATTTTCTTTTCAAGTTAAACTAGCCACTTTCCGGGTACTCTTTTTTTGCTATCCATCAACAATTCATTTCATCTGTGATTGCAAAAGTTTTTTTAATAGCATTATGCAGTTGTTGTTCAGTTCCTTCCGTGTTTTGCATTATCGAGCCAAGTAAAAGTTTTTGTCTTATGTTGTCGTACAAATGCAGATCAATTTTTTCGGTGTTCCGACCACGTACGATGTCTACGGCATTCATTATATGTGGCTGATACTGCGAGAAATAATTTTTCTGTGATACGAATGGAAATATAACATCCTTCAATGTTTTTATCCTCTGTCTACTTCGGGAGTTACCGGCGACGGAACATCGTTCTTACTTGATGTCTCCATGTTCCTGGGTTTCACCGCGTGGATTTTCTTTGTGAAGACAGTTTCGCCGGTATTCCAACCGGCGTCTTCAGGTCGATGTCGGGATTCAACTTTTGGTGACTTATATAGTTCATTTTTCGCGCCAATTTTTCATGCTGGATGCTGATTGGTCCACCTTCTTTTCTCTCGTATGACCCTCTTCCACGAGCTGTGGAGAGGGTAGTCGTCTTCTCTATTCATGTTTTCTGGTGTCTTGAATATTTCGATAGCCTCCTTTATTAGCCTGGGGTAATATCTATTTTCTTTTGCAACAACTGATGCTTCGTCAAAGAGTATCTGGTGTCCGGGTTCGCTCCATGCATGCTCCGCAATGGCGGAGAGCTGAAATCGCTTATTTCTTGTGGCTCTTCTGTGTGCATGCATGGAGCGATGAACTATATAAGTCACCAAAAGTTGAATCCCGACATCGACCTGAAGACGCCGGTTGGAATACCGGCGAAACTGTCGTCACAAAGAAAATCCACGCGGTGAAACCCAGGAACATGGAGACATCATCTAGACAACGCCGCGGAAAACTACGCATCAACATCGTTCTTACTTTTTAACGTTGCTCACATATTCCAATTGATTACCATGAGCCCTTGGCCGTGTTCATTTTTTCTGCCATCTTTCGGAACCCAGATAACGTCTCAAGTTTTGGGAGTGGGCTGCAACTTTTGTAATACTTTGGTCTTGACCGGCAACCGAGTTGTTGAATGCAAGGGATTTTTTTTGCTCGAATATTTTCCCTTTCATTCGCTTAATTCATTATCTTACTTCAGCTTCGAAATGGAAATATCGATGCCATCACACCTTGATATTTATTTTATGTTCTGCTGAGATGATAATGTGATAGGCTTTCCACATCTCTGGGTCATCATTTTTACACGGATTTAACGTAATGCTAACGAAGACTCTTTAAAATTTATCTTTTACCCATCGTGCTCTAACCAACTGAGTGTCCAAATTGTAGTAGTAATAGATTTTAAGAGGATGTAGTTACCTAGAAGATCTTATGAATAGAAGACCAGCATATGATGTCAAAACTCTCTCGGGTATGCAAGCGCTAAATTGGAAAGGAAAAAAATGGAAAAATGTATGGGAAGCCACTCTACGATTAAAATAAAAATGGATAAAGATTAAATAGAATTTCCTTATGAAAATGTGAAAATCTTACCAAATACTTTCTACCATAAACATATTCATGATGAAACATGGATATCCGCGATAGGTAGGTGATATGAAAAACCTGGGAACGAGGTTACAGCAGCAAGGTATAAAAGGGATAAAACAGAAGCTCGTTCGTGGATAGCTCGAGGCGCTGAATGCTGCATAGGCTGCAAATAGGTCAAGATAAAAAATGGGACAAAAAACAAGTATAGATAAGGGAAAAGGATGACGAAAGATAGACCAGATTATAATGATAGAAAATTTGTAGGATTCGTTGCTCTTGATGCAGAAGATCCCATTTCAACCTTCAGCATTGAATTGCTGTGGAAAAAAATATGAAAACAAATACGAAAAAATAATCACACGAATTAGTTGTGTATGAAAAGAGAACTTAAATGAGAAACCGCCGTTTATCGAAGACAGTGAGTCACTCATTGAAGGCTAACGGAAAGCAAAATAGGTATGGAGGCATATCAAGTTATTATTGTAGTAACGGGAAAATGGCTCAGAGAAGCTAAAAGGAACTACATCGAAGTAAAACACTGCAAGGAAGTGAAAGACCGATCAAAAAGAGTACATAAAAGTATTTTTTTTTCAAGGCAATACGATTTTTCAAAAGCTGTTATCGGGGGGGGGGGGGAGGGGTAACCAGTGGAGTGAAGGCTAACTTGGGGGGTATTGTTTATTATTATTAATATTATTTTTATTATTACTATAGCAATATTTGTTACAAATCGACCATAAAGTCGGGTGTTAACATAAAATTAGAAAATATATAAAGACAAAAATATAAGGTACGAAGTACCAGCTTGGTTGATAGGTTTCATCACACACAAAAATATACAAAAACCAAAATACAAAACATAAAATGCTAAGTACAAAATATTTAAAATTTTATAAACTCGAGTAAGATATGAAAATACCTGTTCAGTGGTGAGTTTAAGTTGAATAAGTGAAATGAGCCCTAAAAATATGGCTACCTGTTAGTTGAAGAGCCAAATTAGGAGCAATTATCTTTTTTTAAGTGCATTAAAATAGATAGTCCACAAGAGAATTCGAGTCGAAAAAAGTCTCCCTTTCATTCACTAAAAAAATTAATGCACTTTTGTAAAACCTCTGGGACTATCAACCTCCATTAAAACCTAAAAACCGCCGATCCAAATGTGCCCATCCCTTATCCCTATTCCTTTACCCCTCTCCAAGCTTTTTCAAATGCCATGACTCAGTATAATCAAAACTTGATCACATTATTGCTCCTGAGACGAAATTATAGCGCAACGCCAAGGAGTAAGCTAAAGCAGCTGGGAACGGCGACATTTAAAACAGTGATATCTACTTGGACTTGGACTAAAAGCCGATGATAAAGCATAAGTTGAAAAATTTCGCTCCATTGTTCAAAAAAGTATTTTTTTAATCATAACCAAAATGCTGGAAAAAGGCCACGATCCGTAATGTTCACTTAAAGAAAGCAAACTACATTAATTACAACGGTATAGCTCTGCCGAAAAGAACTTAAAAAATTCTTCCCAGAATAATAAGTCATACGCATGCAGGAGGACATTTATGAATTATGATGAATGTATCTGAGGAGAATAGAAAGTAGGAAATTCCGTAAACAAAAACTAAACTGAAACAGTCACTTGCGTTATGAAGGAAATATAATAAAAAGACACGCACTGTTTTTAGGCTGCTAGAAAACTAATGGCAGCGTAAATAGAAAATTTGGGAATGGGTTGGAAAAATTGAGATGTACCATAAAACGTATGGATGAATTTAGAAAATTTTTGCGTTACAGAATCCCAATTCAAATCCAAGGATAACGATGGATTCCTAACAGAAATACTTAACAAACTCGTTTTTTAAAAAACGGGAGATGTCTTGCTACCATTTGAATATTTGAAATAACGCCGAATCGTATGGGTGAAACCCAAATTTGGGATAATGGATCACTGAGACTTTATCATTGTTTCCAGATTAGTGGGAAATTTTTCATTTTTTCACTGAATATCCGTTTTTGCCCTCTGTTGAAAAAAAAGCTTGGGTTGAAAATAAGTGAACTTCCACATCAGAAAGAATCAGTTTAGCCCATCAACAGATGCGTGCTCCGTAGTGAAGAAATTTGTTCATCCCCTTGCAAATCTCGCATAAAATAATGCGACACTTTGTTGCACTTGCCAGTCGGAACGTCTCGGTCCCACTCTTTGAGGTCGAATGTCATTTAACTGTGTCAAAAAAATAAGACGAAGAGAGATAGTGAGCCGTCGCATCCGTTTGCCGATAAGTGAGCGAAGCGCCGACAACCCTAGCGATGAAATGTGAACGGCGGCGTAAGTGGCCGAAACGGAATTGCGACACTTACTCGAGCCGAGAATCAATAGTATCTTTCCGCTGATGAACACAATGGGCTGTGAGGTCAGCTATACGTGTACATGGCGGCATTTTTTTATGTCTTGTGTAGCCACCGCCGAGGTATTCCGCAACTGGGTCAGGCAGGAATCTATACGCATGCATAATAATCTATACTCATGCATAATATCTGCGAACCGCCTCTAGGGTATTTGGAAGGGGGTTACCAATCACCAACATATGGCATACTACAGGATCCCAACACGATTACCACACGGTCATTAAAAAATCATGCAACGACAAAAACAATTCATGCAATCCGAAATCGCAACAAAAATGTACTCGCATAGAAAGCCAAAAACTTCTCAAAGTTTAGTAATTTATGTAGTATATCTATGCATGTCATCCACAGAGGTATTCCTCAACTGGGCTAGGCAGCAATCTACTCATGGATAATACCCTGCGAGCCACCTCTAGGGTGTTCGGCAGGGGGTGACCAAAGGACTGCATAGAACAAGTGACTTTGTGCACAATCAATTGCTTTATGCAGTTCTTTGGAAAACGTCCGTCGCGGAATAGCGACAGAGAGGGGTTTATTCTCGGACAATGGCTTAGTAAGCACGACCTTAACCTCCCATACCACAGTGTAGACTTGAGATGCCAACACCTTGTTCGGTTAACCCAGTCTGAGCTGACAGTTTGGTGATATGACAGGTAGCATACCTGTTCGGCAATCGGGAGATCCGGGTTCGAATCCCGGCTAAGCCAAATGATTTTTTCATGGAAAATTTCAGCCTTTGTGGTGACCAATCACCAACATGCAGCATGCAACAGGATGCTCAACACTCGGCAATTAAAAAAACCACGCAATTATAAAAACAATACGTGCACATTCATGCAGGTGTTGTGTGCCCCATTAAGATTGCATCGCTTCATGCAATCCAAGACCGCAACATAAATATACTCGCATAGAGAGCCAAAACCTTCCAAACGGTTAGTAATTAATATAGTGTATCCATGCAAGGGTTGAGCAACGCACTGTTTACCGTGAAGAAACCACGGGACAAAAAGTTCATGCAGGATCCGGCAAATACTGTATTGTACATTTGTATTGTTCATCCAATATGTGTGAAATTTTGGATATAAAATAATATTTTTGCCATTTAATTTTCGTTGCTAATATTTTGTTTTTTAATTCATTGATATTTCTCCTGCTCGAGGACTTGTATTAGTATTGATAAAGAACTCTTGAGCAACGTTAGTGAACGGATTTAGTATGAGAGGAAATGAACTAACCGATTAGGGATTCCAGAAATTCGATTGAATTATAACAAATATTACCTCAGGAGGGTCATGACAATTGGAGGTTATGAATACTTATTAAACTAGATAAAGCCTACCTTAAAATTTGAAAATGTTAAAAATTTAATTTTTTTGGAGTTCTAAGGCTGTAAAATTGATAATGTATTTTGGCCGAATATATGCTCTTAGGCGTAACTGTAAAAATTGTCATTACTAGAAATTTCTCTGGGTCACACTGAAACTGCTTGAATTCTGTCAGAGAGGAGATTCTGTCCATCACTAGCCCGAGTAGCTATACGCGCGACTGTCTCCTCCGTCAAATGGGCTCGGATTATTTGGCATTGGATTACCTGTCACCCGTGCACTCGGGGCTCCGGGTTTAACGCTCCCTGACTTCGATTTAAACCCTTCCACTTCAATTTATTTTATGAATATCGTGCTCCTATCCTCTATTTATTTTTTTCCGTGGTTCTTTCTAAATGAAATGGTAGTAATGAAATGGTATTTTTTACTTTGTAATCAACGTAGAACAGTGAAATAAAAAGTTGTTATTGTCATTTGATATCGCAAAGTTAAATACAGAGACAAAACAGGTATCGTTACTCGTATAAAATCATTTAATTACTTCCAAGGATTCATATTTCATGAAATATGAGAGGGTGAGATGCCAAGGGGTACAAGTAATTTTTTCTGAATAGAGTTAGGTAAAGTTAATAGCAAGAAAAAATACACGAAAATTGGTTGCCTCCCTCCCCCCCGAAACATAAAAACAAAATTATTTTCCTTCATAAAAGAAAACAAAAAATTGAGAAGTCATGAATCAACAAAATATTTCTTTAACAAATGAAGTTTTTTTCGAATACGAGAAGTGTTGAAGATAGTTTAAAACTCTCTACCCTGTTTTTCAAAAATTTCTCCCCCCCCCCTGCTTTTGGACCCCCCCGAATGAAATTCCTGGCTGCGCCATTTATTTCGCAAAAAAAAACTATTTCATAATGCCGCTTGAATGACGTTGCATTGTTTAGCATCTGAGTAGAACATATCTACAGTAGAACTGTGATATAAAGAAAGAACGTACAGAAATAGATGAAGGAAAATAGTTTGTGCGGCTAAATGTAAACATGTAAACTAATTGTAAGAAGTAGTGACCCTAGGAGTGAGTGCGGTGGAAAATTTATCGTTTGAAATCCACGCAATGGGTAAAATGTATGGAGGTCGGAACAGAATTATACCTTGCTTCATCTGCGCCCGTGCGCGGTGCATGTAGACCAGCATTGAATTGTGTTCAGTGCAGTGCTTTCAAATGTAATTACAAGCATTGTCTCGAAACCAGAAATATTGAGTACAATAACGCACATCGTAATATAGGACCCTCGAAAATAATCGTTTTTCGAATCGGTGGTGGGAGTTCTGAGTGGCTCACTTTTCTGAATGTAATGAAATTATTGTTTGATAACGGATCATCCAAGAAAGGAAACATATTGTACGCCGGTTATCTAATGAAAAATTGCTGAAATTTTCAGAAGAAGAGAAAGTGGTCGGAGTGGTGACGTTGCAAAGCGAGGGCATCATTTGTACGAGCGTTGCACGCGTGGTGATAAGAGAGATTTTTATCACAGTCGATGGGACCGCCTTAAAGGGGCTTCGACCGGTGCGCATGATACTATTTGGAAATTATCAAAGTAAGAAAGGTAGTTATTAACTATTGATGGGATAGAAGTTAGACTTTATGGTAATTTCGTCTTCAATGAGGAATAGGAAAGGGTGCATCTTAGCTTAATCGCAGAGGAAAGTTGTACAACCAGAATCTGTTCATAAAACTCATTGACCGCTTTATTAAAAATTTTCAACTTCCTCGAAATTTTTTGTTTTAGCCTTAGGGCAGAGCTTGGGTATTATTTATATGTTTAATTACTTTCTGATTACTGGAAGCATGTTGTAATTAGCTATTTTAGGCGTGACTTTATGGAATCTACTTAACATAATGATATAAGTTTTCTTTACTTTTCATTACATCAAATAATTTTGTATCCGGAGACATTTTGAGATTTGTGATTTTTTACCGAATTCTTTCTTCTTATTGTTAGTATAATTACTTAAATGTACTCATATTCCATGGCTAAAGAGGCATTAGTATTCATAAACGCTGTGTGCGGCTGTATACTTTTAAGCAGAATGGAAGACAATTAGATTTTCAGTATCTTATCACATATTAATGCGAATATGATGAAGTAAGCATTGGTTTATTTCTTTACAAAGACTATTATGAGGGGTTCAAGATGAAAAGGGTTCACAATAAAGTGTGCCAAAATATGAAATCCTAAACTTACTCACGTTAGCTGGATTTGTAATGTCTATAGAAAACTGTACTATATTGAAGGAAAAACGAGGAGAAAAGATTGTATCCGTATCTTAATAATCAGTTTCCGAGCAATCAATTCCTTATTTAAACACATTGAAAGGCAATTTTAATAGTACTAACAATAAGATGAGTATTCTTATTTATGTTGACGCTGATATCATCGCCTCTCTCACAACTACGCTAATGCAGATCAAAATTATCAAATTCAAAAGTAGTGACTGTACAAGCACTTGGCCACATTATTCAGCGGCCGGTAAAACATCCTTTAAGGCCTGTTTACGCGATACATCTACACGTGCAAGTTAATGCCTGTTTGCGTGGATGATTTTTTTGGACCGGAACGGAACACGTACGAATGAATGGACCAAATTAGAACAGGTTCTATTTTCCGTTCATGAATTCGCACAAGTTGGGTGGGTACATGGTGCATTTTCGTGTTCATTCTCGCGTTCATAAATTTATGCATTAGCCCGTGCGGGTTAATGTACCGTGTAAACAGTCCTTTAGACGTATCTGGGCATTTTGAGCTTTAATTCAGTAGATACGTCGCTGGGGAAAAGGTATTGGTTCCAGCATCAAAACTTTCATAAGGAGAATGCTCTAGACCTCTAGCATATCACGCTCAATGATAGGCGCTATGTATGCGCAACAACATAAAAACCATGTTAGGAATGTGTTCCTGAGGTAAAAGCATAAAGTGTCACGTCAGGGGTCTGGTTTGATATGGAGACCAACCTGTCTCATTGATAAGTGCGTAATGGGAAATATCTGCAGAAATTCTTCTCGGGTATTCAACCGGATGAATATTTACATATTCCAGGTTTTGACAGCTCACTCTGATAATGCTTCAATCATCGGCTCTCTCTACAATGATAATATTTATGAAACTGTGCAAATTCAATAGTAATACCTATGACGGTTAACAACCCGAGAAGTTTTTGAGAAGATTAACCACCGGGAAATTTTCAAAATTTTCACCAAGGGCGTATGAATTTACGTTCTTCATCTGATCTTGAGGATAATAGCACATTGCGAATCGTAAACAACGCAACGCAGCGGCGTGTATCAACGTGATCACTCGGTCGGACACGCGAGATTTCTATGTACCTATTGTTAGCATAAGATGGAAGGATTTCATTCAGTTTAAAGTTTAATTTGGCTATGGCGAAATTCATCATTGACATGACGATGCTCACTACTTAAACAAGGCTTTCGGACTGATAGGAATCCCGCACGTGTACTTTGACGCGTGTCGCCCGTCGGACCAGCCTCAAATAGCAAGTACCTACTCTTCAGTGGTGGCGTGTGTCAAGGTGCTCCAGTTTGAGTTTGAGTGTTTTTAGGCTCGGATTTTTTTTCAAGTTCTCGATAAGATCATTGATTATCCTTTCGTTTCCTTTCTTCTTTTGCTCTGAAGTGACATTATATCAGTTCATCGGATAAATATAGTCCAAGAATATTAGTAACGCGAAATATTTATCCAAACCTTCCCTTTACTATCAAATATATGGTGAAGAACAGTGCTTGAAACTCTATGGCCATTGATAAAAGAGATGTCCCCTAACGCAGCGCGTGTCCACTTTTTTCACTTTGCGTGACTAACGTTATAGTATGTGGGATATCATGATAAAAATGCGTTCTGTCCATATTTAATGGTATCTTTTATATACAAACATGATACGGAAGACACGTGCAATATTTGTTCACGGCGTGCTACCTTGAAAAAAGTAGGTAGGTAGATAATTCCGGGAGCACACGTGGATAAAATGTACTGCAATGTTTCAGATTAGACATATTGTCAGTCAAAGCTTAAGAATATGACGACATATGTTTCAGAAAAAAATGCGCGATAACGAAAGCCCGATGAATGGATAATAAGGGTTTGTTTGTGATGGTTAATTCATATTTCAATTTAATCATTTTCAAAAACTTCTTACTCTTATATCTGTCTGACTAATGATATATGTTTTAGTAGAGCTGGAAATATCCATATTGTAAATCAAGAGATTAAGGATGTTTGAAGAGCCCTTAGGTATAGGGACGTTTACATGTTCTGAGGTTTAGTGTAATGCAAACTCCTTCAGAGCGAGTAATGCAATGGAAAAAAGGAATTAAATAACCGAGTAAACACAATGTAACGTTTGTAGCTTTATTTTTTTGGGAACAAGAAATAGGATTTGAAAATTCACTCGGTATATTCCATGAACATTGCTTTGACTGTAATTTGTCATTACTATGGCAGTATGACCTTGATATATTAATGTCGAAACCATGGTCTGTGATGAAATTGTGGAGTGGACTGTACTAATGAAATTTTCGTTTCCGACCTGTATGATGATATACTTTACATAACGAAGAATTTCGTGACATAATTAAATGCATGACTATACATCATCAACCCATATATTCTTTCGCATATTACGAAAACATCACTGCTTCGTAACTATATTAAAATTTTGAAAGATGATACAGTAAGGATGAACCCCACGGAAACCAAAAACAAAATCTTCGTAGTGCGAGGTGGCCCAGAGGAAGGAATAGACCCCCGTACCCGAAATGTGTGATATTCACACGCCTGTGTCTTAATCTGGGATCAGCTCTACCCTAATCTAGCAATAACAACTTCCGGGTTTAATCACTGAGTGAGTGAGAGAAAGGATACGAATAGGATTACAGAATTTACTCGAGCAGTGGTACCGTGAAAGAATGAATACAATAGGAAACAAAAGTAATGACAGCGTTACGAAACCCATGCCCACTAATCACATATTGAGAGCGTCATTATGAGTTCTATTTTTCTTCTATACAGTGGAAAGGTATAACGAAGTAAACCGTGAAGTCATTAGAAATATATACGACGATTTAGAAAGAAAATCCAAAAGATTTAGTAAAAGAAACGCAGTACCTTGTGACAGAAGCTATGTTTTGGGGAGGAGTCGAGGGTTTCTCCAGAGTTTATATAATGCTGAGACACGTGGCTCGACAAATTTTCCAGTCGACACCTTCCAGTAGTTCCAATATTCACGCTTCGATTACCTTGACAGGTTCGTGATCCAACCTCACTTTATCAAACCCATCTCTTTGCTTTGATACACAGAATGATGGATGAGTAGACAGATTTAGTAGGCGATTTAAATTTTTCCTGGTCAATTATATTCTGGCATTATTCTCAGGCTCTACACCGGGTTAATTCAGTCGTATTGGCCGACGTTTCGGAAAACGACTTGTCTTCCATTATCAAGGCGTGTTACTGTCTGAATGTACACTGCATGAATAAAATCACTAATGACTTATAATTAGTGTGCATGTAGACAGTCATTAATTTAATAATTTAATTATTTTATCTTTACAGAATGAATTTGGACATGGCAGAGTATGAAATAGAGATATTTCGGAGAATAATAGCAACATTCTCCGATAACTTTAACTCCCCTCAAATGTATTAAAAAGGCTTTAGGGACATAAATGCATCCTCTGACGTCCCCGCCCGATAAAATATATTGTGGCATGCGTAATTTCTGCTTCATCTTCAGTTCATTAGAGAGTGATATATATATTGTTTTCGTTTTAATCAGCAGTATGTGGAGTTATTTCGAGTACTATCAAACCACTCGTAGAGATACGTCACCTTTGAATGGGGTATTAAATCTAATAAAGTGGACTCTAATCGAATTATTTTTTTAATCTTATCTCAGCGATCATGCCTTCCGAGTGATGACGAAGGGATTCATAGAAGTATGGTAATCTTATTCATTTTACCGTGGAGGAAAAAAGTAACGCAAAGCTCATTGGCGTCTGAAAGTGGCCAGTTCAGGAACTACTTGTCATTTTTTTTGCCCTCGTAATGCTCTCGTTTGGCCGGGAATTTTAAAAGCAATATACCCCTTTTACCGGGGAAATAATCACATCCGTCGCATTATGACAACAAGCAAAAGATCCAGTTATGAATTCTTCCCACATTCTCCGAAGTGTACTTCGCTCAAGACTCACCTAGAATGAAGTTTACTCTCTTCGGGACAACTGTGGGCGCAGCCGACATATTGGGCATTGCTGCACCCACACTGCGGACATTTTTCTGATCTTAAACCTTTTAAAAACCTATCATAAGTTCCAGAGGATGTTGCATGGCTATTTAATTCTTATGCGCTTATTTATTTGTCGAAATTCAACTCCTTTATTGCATAACCAATTGGGAAGTTGACTGTGGAGTCAATGTTGACTACCTTTTCGCTTCTACGCTTCGAGGCCCCTAACTTTAGCCGCATGTGCGATGTGTCACGACTCCTCCTCCATCTTTTCAAGGGAAAATTCAGCGCACGTTCCGCAAAGCTGAGCGAAGGCAGAATATCGAGCCGCCCAAACTCAGTAGTTTTCTATCGGGTAATTTTGGGCGTCTGTGTATGTATTTCGTCAGAAACATTGAGAAAACGATCGAGGTAACAAAATGTTACGCTTGCCTTTAAAATTTCCGACAAAATGTGCACTACACATACATTAAAAGAATATTTCATCATTATCTTGCTACTAATTTTATTTCGAAGTCACCGAAATTTTTGACTGTTGGCGTTTTATGTTGTTTATTTAGTGCCTACTTTCAGCTTGTGATGACTTTTTAACAAACAACATAGGTTTAGTAATGGAATAGAGCTCAATTAAACGTGGATATTTCGCCTCAGAAAGGTGGTTGTGAGACAGTAATTTTAATTTTCATACTAATTTATAAAACCCCCTAATCTGGTATAGATTTTTGAAATAAAAGTGGGAGTATAGTCGGTTTATCTGTTACAAAATAGTGCTTACTATAACATGTAAAATAGTCGCTGAATCCCTAAATTAGCGGAAAGGGTAGAAGGTGAATATGTGGGAGAGAAATATGGAGCTGAAAGAAGGGTGTTTTGTCATTGGCTGGACATAATTATCGTTTAAGGGATAGGGAAGGAGATTACGGGGGAATGGATAGGTAGTACTATTCCTATACTCAGATATACTTCCACTATTAATTTTAAAAAAATAAATAAAACGGAAGGGCTTCATTTAAATATAAATTATACATGGCTTTACTCAATGGAGAGCGAAAATAAACTCGTACATAAAATACAGTCTACATACTACGTGTATTGTTAAATTTTACTCCTTGTTTACGTGTCATTTCTTTATTATTTGTGTGTCATACTGCTTTATTGTTATTACTTGATTTTTTTCGTGTACTTCGACCTTTATGATGAGCAAATTATTGTAATTTGTGTTTTGCTCCCAGGGTATACCCAGAGCATGAATAAAATATATATGTATTCTATTCTATTCTATTTTACTTGTTTTCCTAGTACTCACAGTGGTCACTGACTCCATCATGGATATATACTCTTAAAATTGGTTTGACGTTGATCTCTACTCAGTTCTCGCATGCGTTTATCATTTACATTAACTAATGTAGTTATTCACTTGATATATCTATATTTACATACTGGACATCATAATATTTGAAAATTTGCACAATACCTAAGTCAGGTGACGGTATCAAAAATATTCAAAAATATAGACACGCCAGTGCAATGAACGACTCCGCACACCGATAATTGTTAGCCGTTTTGTCACCTTCATGAACTCAACCTAAGGAAAACTACTGCGTCTACAGCCGACAGTAGGTTGAAGTGATGGGTGGGTGAGGACTGTTCCACGATTCATGGTGTCTAGTCCTCGCTCATGTTTTTCATAGCCCCGAAGTCGATATGCTAAATTTTTCTTTCACAGATAATTTATATTCATTGTCTGTATTTTCTATAAACTGGCCTTCTATGGAATTTCGGTTTGACCAAAGTTAATCATTAGCCAATTTTTTTTAACCCTGATGAAAATTTGCAAACCAATCAAAGCGTAAGCAAATATTCTTTTCTATATACTGAATAAAACCCAATGCCGACCACTCACGGACGGACTCACTCACCCATGCAAATGTTTGGGGTGGACGTGACGAGGTATGACAATTTTCATCGGAAAGATCCTTTCTTAAATCATCTGAAACCCAGGAATAATTGTCGAAAAACTAATTTTTCTATCTATTGCAGTGTTGCCAACAGTCTGTAATTATTGAGGGCATTTTGGGGTAAAAATCGATGGTAATGAGGAATTTGAACATCGCGGGTAATCTTGTTAATGGCACCGAATTCATTGTGGTAGGCATTAGTTCACGCCATGTAAATTAGTTCACACCACGTAATAGTCAGAAAGCCTGGAAGCCGATAACTGTATGGTATTCATAATATTCAATTTAAGTTGGTGAGAAATCAACGAAAAAAAAATATCCTTGAGTGACAAAAATTGGAATAACTAGCAGAATGACCAGAAAAGGCCGCAGGTCTTTCCCGAGGGATCTAGCGGCGAGCGAATGCGAGTTGTATTGTACGACCTTGTGATTAAGAAGTCCCAAAAATGCTTATTAAGAAGACCATTTGCCGCAACTGTATATTATTTCTTCTTATCATCTCCTGGTGATGAAAAACGTGCACGTGCCATCCCTTTCTCTCCCACTGCATGCTCGTGGATGAAACTGCTTCGGTGGCCTTCGATGGTGGTGGTCGATGAAGTGCTCGACGTTCCGAGATTCGGTGTCCTTAATTTTGAAGTATCTCTCGTGTTCTGATCCACGTGTCTTAAATTACCGACCCCTCTCCTCCAATTCCACCACGTCGTAGTTGTTTCTTTGAGTGAGTCTCCCCAGTGGCGCAGCGAGGGGAGGATTTTGGGGGATAAACCCCCCCCCCCCCCCAACAACTCAGAGAAATTTTAAAGTATAATCCATTTTACTTGATTGGATTAATATTAATAATAGAATATTGTGAGGATTAATTTAATATCCCTTAGAAAGCCGTAAAACTTACCAATTTGAACCATTTATCTTAAAATTCCGCAATTTATTAATCTCGCACCTACCGCTTATCCTGGTGGGTACCCCATACCCCCACACACACCGGTATTAGTTGCTCCTAAACCCCCCTCAGCCTTAATTCCTAGCTGCGCCACTGACTCTCCCATCTTTGTGAATGCTTTGTTGGGATTAAGTTGAGAGCAGTGCACACCATCAAGCACTAAATGTACTGTTATTCGATTCCGATTCGTTTCGTGTAACTTCGAAGCCAAAATAAATAAGCTTCAGAGTGGTAAAAATTTATCTTACTCATCGGCGATAAGAGTGCCAAAAGCAATTAAATCACCCATTTAGACTCTTAGCACAAGAGTTTTGAACACTTTCTACTCGCTGCAATCCGCAGTCTTCTGAAGGTGCCAGATTCATTTTGAAGATTAGAACGGTGTGCCGCGCCCTGAACTTTTGGAAGCCATTGAGAAATGCTGTTTTCTCGCCATCCTCCTTCCATCTTTATGAGCGCTAGAGAAAGTGTTTTGGGGGCCTGGACTACCTCTCGTACATATGTCTTTGAAGCGGGACTGTGAGAACATATATGCTCGTGAATGAACTTTAAGCCTAGTATTTTCCATAGAAGTTATACAATTGCCTTATACTTACGTCTTGTAATAGGTACTTTTGCTGTCTTTGTAACCGCTGAACTCATGTGACTCTTTTCACTAAAATTCCTTTAAAAAATATTCTTAGGCTTTGATTGGTGAATTGGTGTTTGGATGAGGCTACCAACTACTGAGGTCTTTTCCACCAATCTTCGCTTACTTCGATCCAAAATTATGTTACTTCTAACATGAATAGATACGAAAAAAGTATTAAAGAACTAGGATTTTAATGAAATAGTGGAAGAGAAGAGGCGGCCACCAAACTGAAACTAGGAAACCATAGACTTCTTCTTCTTTTCTTCTTTCTTCACTGCTATTGCTGATGGTGATGATGATAAGTCTCGGCAAGGATTTCGCATGTTCACAACCCCGAGGACCTTGCCGGCCTCGCTGCCGTGAGCGACACCCGCCCTTTGCGGACGGGTCCCGGGCGATGAGATTCCGAGGCTCATTTGGTTGTATTCCATGTTTTCAGGGAAGAGATAGTTGGTAGGCATAGGCGGATCTAGAGGGGGGGGGCGAGGAGGCACATGCCCCCCCAGACCCTTAAAAATATGGAAGATTTTTAATACGGTCCCATTATCATTGCGTTCGTTTAGTATTACGAGGTATCCTTGTGCCCCCAAGAACAAAATCTTGGATACGGTCTTGCTTGTGTCCCCCCAGAAAGAAATCCTGGATCTGCCCCTGTTGGTAGGGTTTCCCACTTCCATTCCAACAGTGTTTTCTGGGTAGCAGAGGAGAAGGGGTTCCGCTGCTTGGGTAGCCGAGTGACCAACGGTGGACGGAGCAAGAAAAAAATAGAAGAGTTCAAGTTAAGAGGGCGTTCATTAAAAAGAGGAGTTTCCTTATAGCTGAAGATATAAGCGTTGAAGTTAGGAAACACTTTATCAGGACTTTCATACGGAGCATGCTCCTCGACGGTAGTGAAGCATGGACGAAGGCATGTTGGAGAAATCGATTTGGAAGCTTTCGAAATGTGGTGTTGCAGACAGGGTCGGATTTACCGTAAGGCAAAATAGGCACGTGCCAAGGGGCGTCTTCACGGGCGGCAGTTCAATCAGTTACAGCAGTACGTAATATTTTTATTTTTGGGGTTACTCTTCTATTTTGTTGTATGAATTAAGGCTAGGCCTATTTTGGAAAGGGTACTCATACAGTGTTTTAGTTGCATAAAAGTTAATCAATTTCATGTAGTTTTACTCCAAACTGTTTTTCTTTAATTGAATTTTCTATGTTTTCCCTGCGTAAAAATTCAAGCATAAAGTTATGCTGTCAGCCAATTATCTTTTCATTCCTTTTTTTTGAACATCACCTCATGCGAGTGGCTATGCCTTATCATAAAAATCGGGAAGGGGAGGGGGCTCAAGTGAGGAGGGGCGCTCAATGGAGAGGTGCATATAGCGTAACTTTGGGTAAATCCGGCCCTGGTTATAGAATAATGATGTAGGTTGAATAGATGGATCGTGTGAGTGGCGCAGAATTTGTGGAATAATGAAGATAGAAGAGGTGGGTAGAAAAGGAGTCATATGTAAACCTAGGGAGGAAGGCGTGACAGTTAAACCGCCCAGATCATGAGACTCGATGATCTAATGAACATTGTATCGTATAAATGACAGGTGAAAGGGGAAAAAGTGGAGGTAAACAAGGGATGAGCTAAATAGAGCAGGTGTCGAAGGATGTAGAGCAGATTAAGGCGTTAAAAGATTAGCTGATAAGAGAATTGCGAGGAGATCTGCGTCAAAAAATCATAGGATTGATGACTGTTGATAAACTGTAGATGATGGTAATTTTCTTTGCGCTCTGAAAGCTGTCCTTTTTCCATTCCCGTCATAATGTTGGAGTGGGTGTTTTCATTGCTGGCCTCAGCTTTTTGTCATTTCGCAGTCACATTGGGCGCTCTCGTTTGCATGTACTCTGAGGTTTGCGCTTAGGAAACCTCTCAACTCTCCATCAATTCAGACTACGGACTGCTGTCCATGAAGTTTCCTCTGCACCCCACGCAAATAGAAATTAATCAAATTCCTCTGCCACCACTGGGTTTAAAGCCAGGTCTTCTGATTTGAGAAGGAATATCAAGTCTAAATCAGGTCGAATTCGTATAATTTAAGCTACTAAGGGCGCCTTCACTCCTGCGATGGCTTGTAAAATTTCATTCTTCTAAAAGCTACCATAACAAGAACGGGTCAAGCTTTCTTTATAGAATTATAGCTCTTTTATCCAATTCCGGGTAGCATCATACGTGTACATTTCTGCAGAGTTTAACCGTCTCTCTTCTTTTCCTTATCAATTTCATCGTAAAAATTTATACAATATTCTATAAATAATTTTCGCGACGCCATCGCTCCTTTTTATCTTGCAAAGATGAAACACGCTTGACCATTAGCTACTCGTAACTTCTTTCATCGAGATTGAAACATTAAATTGTAAATTAACTTAGTAACTGTGTCGTAGTAGGAATTAATTATTAGGTATATTATTGGTAAGGACTCGATTTAGAAAATGAATGGCAATTTTGTTCATGACCCTAACGGATCATCTGCATCACCAATCCGCAGTAGAAATGCTCGTCAGAAAAGCAACCGAGAAACCTCTTTTAAACAAACTTAATTGTAAGATGAAACCTGGTCAGACTGGCGTGTCTACATCCTTCTATATCCTGCAGCCTCCCATTAGGTACGCCATTCTATTCTTTCATCCCATTTGTCCATTGAAATTGAATTATTACCATTCTTTGGCTGTAAACACTTCACCGTCATCCTCGCTCAGCATAATGTAATTTTATTCGCATTTTTTCCAATTCATCACTTTCCTAATAGGTTTGACCAGGGATAGTTAATCGGCAACGCGTTTCTCTTTTCGTGAGACAATATTTTGGGATATGAAAGCAAATTTTTTTCTTCTAATGTTATACTATGATAAGAGATCGCATGTTGACGACGGTCAACTACCGGATTAAATATTTTTTGTACCGAATTCGTCGTTCATTTTTTACTCGTGCAAGGGATAGTGAAGACTTAGAAGAGTCGCATGTGAGATGGTTAGAAAAAGGCATACATCAACTTACTGTGAGAGATTTTCCTTATTCGACACAAATGACCTATAAAAAGTCTACGAATTCATTGGCCAAAAACTTGTTTCGGGAAAATTTTCGAAAGATAGTTCTATCCGATACCGTTTTTAGTTACTGCAAACTTTTCATAAATGGATTCGGAACAAGGTGTCCCTTCATTGGAGTAATTCCACAATGGTGAAACAATTTACTTTTGGAAACTCGTCTTAGCTCTCATATAGGTTCTTTGACTAGCTATATATAAATGGATAAAATACTATTCGCAATTGTCTACAAAAAGAATATATTTTGTGCATAAGAAGAAAGTACTGTAAAAATATTTTTTGTGAAAAAAATGTTTTTATCGCGAGCTTAAAAGAATGCAATACAATAGCGTACAAAGAATAGATTTTAAAAAATCAACTTTTCAACGAATTTTGATGTAAAAAATTATTTTTAAATGACTCTCCATCATTCTCTTTCCTTTGTGTGATCGCAGCGCCTCCATCGTATTTTGGTGGCAATTTTTTCACTAATCTCGTTATTTCATTTTCAATTCGGAATAACAATCGACAAACAGTTAAAATAATTATAAAAGTGTTGGAATTGTCGTACGGTTATGAGTTACCATGAAAATGCCAGCTTGAGAGTTAATCGGAGAGTGGGTTGAAACTGAGTTGCAAGATTTGACCCGGAAAAGATGACGAGCAACAAAGCGATGGGAGTTTATAAAAATGTTACCATAAAAAAAGAGTGTGAACTTTGGCTCAGCATGAAATTGGTGAATCGAATATGAAATAATCAAGAAAGTTGCAGCTGACACCGTAGCTTGGCTTCATTGGGCAATAAATGGTCCCATGCTGCTTGGTGCGTGAGGAGATGCGGAGTCATAACACTTTCCCTTTCAAATATTTGCAATATTCGGCGAGGAGAGGAAACCGAGGCTTAGGAGTTGAGGAAAACTGAATAAAAGCATTCATTCGCGGCGGCAAGCGAAAATTAACGGGGCAAGGTCGAGGGCGTCTAGATCCTTAATGTGATAATTTGTTACACACGACGGCTTTCACACCAATGTATTCAAATTTAGTTTTACTGTAAGTATTTTAACAATTTTTAGCTATGCGAAATTATGATCGAACGATACGTGGTAAAATAAATTCCTCTGTTGTATTTAGGTATTTATGTAACTTTACATAATAAGGATAAAATAAGAAAGTAAAAAGAATGTGAAATGTGGCTCAGCATGCAACTGGTGAATCGAATTGAATGATTGCATTCAGTTGCAGCTTGCTTCCTAGCTTGGCTGCTTTGGGCTATAAATGGTCCAATGGGTGCTTTGATTGTGCGGATATACGGGGCTGTAACACTTTCCCTCTACAATCGCTAAAGGAAGTGCAAATAAGCCCTGAAGAAGGTTAAGATAATATTGATACGTCGGCAAACATTTTCGCATTTCATTCCCTGATCTGTACTCCAAGACGTTATTAATTATTACATAAATTGAGGTAATGAAATAGAAATCGACAATAAGGAGTGAAATTTGTCAAAATTTATTATCCATTTGTGATCTTGGATAAAGTAGGATGAATTCATAAGGAATTAAGATTAAATTTGGAGGTTACATAGCTGGTAGCCTAACGCTCAGAAAATCGCACCTAGGAACATTCCCACGGGGCAGATTGTAGGTGGATAACTAATTGCTACAACCTGAAGTTCATGTTCATGTTCAATCAGGTCTCTCACTGAATATCTTGCCGAACTAAAGTCAGACCTCCAAACTTTAATGATTTGCATGTAGTTAAAAATAAAAACTAAATCACTCGGCGCCATAAGCGGTTTAAGGGGGGGGGGCACATGCCCTCCCCCAGACGCTTAAAAAATAGACAAGATTTTCAATACGGTTATCGTATTTTGTCGTGGGTGAGGAAGGCTGTCTTTTGGCTGATGATGTTTGTATCCTCGTATGTGTTCTTTTGTCCTTGTTGACAATCCTTTTTTTAATTGCGGGATATAGATCCGCTGTCGTAGCCTTCAAGACGTAGGATGGACTTCAGCTTCATAGTTTCTGAAGATTTTTATTAGGGTCACTCAGCCGGATCGATCGTTCAGTTGGTGACGTCATAATCGCGTTGAGTTGGGGAGGGTGATGATGAGAATTAGCAATAAGATACCGATTTGTTGATCGGTTTTCTACATACGGCGTGTCCTAGGTTCCCGTTGTTATCTTTCTCCTCCAATACGTCGAGGAATGGCATTTTTCCTGCTTTACCTATTAACATGGTGAATTTAATATCTAATATTATGACTATTGAAATATTCGAAAAATTCCTCTAACTTCTGTCGACCTTGCTTCCAAATGATCAATGTGTCATCTGTGTATCGTAACCAAATTTTCTGTGCAACTATTCCATGTATTCACTATCCCTTGCACGAATCAAACATTAGTGACGACTCGGTACGACTAATATTTAATCCGGTAGTTGACCATCGCCAAAATGCGATGTTTTAATAATATAACATTAAAAGGATAGCTTTTGCTTTCGTTTGCTCTCGTATCGTCTCTCCCGAATTGTTGTCTCACGAAGAGAGAAACGTATTACCGACTGACCATCTCTGGATGAATCTATTAGTAAAGTGATGAGTAGGAAAAAATGCAAATAAAATTACACGATACAAATCAAGGTGAAGTGCTTACAGCCCAGGAGTGGTAATAATACAATTTCAATTGACAAATGGGATAAGAAAATGGAACGACGTGCTAAATTGGAATGAATCATTCGTTCATTCACTCTACTACTCTTAAGTGAGTTGAGTTTATGTCCTAAAATCCGAACTCTAACTAGACTTGAGTCTGAAATACCGATGTATAGAGAGGAATCGGGATAAAACTACTAAGGTTCGCGTATTTCCCGGGATCCTGGTTCCAGTCGGAATAGTGGAAACGGAATCTATCAATCAGTGCCCCTAAAGAGCCTTTACGAGTGATGTTTCTTGGAAAATTCTATTTTACTTATACCACTACTTTTGGTACTTTTTTAAAAAAAAGTAGTGATATAAGTAAAAGTGAATTCTCCAAGGAACCTTAAAATGGAATACCACACAGTTAACAATGAGTTTGTGAATTTTGTTCTCACGAGTGGCTTCGAATGGGCTCATCTATGACTACTCCGAAGCTGTTACCATACAGTAAATATACTTACTCTATGCTGTTACTATAGTAACAGCATATATCATCAGCTCGCCTCGTAGTCGTAGAAAGAATCCAAATATCATTAAGAATATAACAGCTCTTCACTCAACTCAATCAGTATTGATTTTACAACGCTGAGGTCATTTTTCCTTTTAGTGTGCACCTACATTCTCAAATGAAGAATGAAATAATAAAAAAAACATGAATTATGGAGTGCATAGTACGAAGATTTTCGAATGGAAGATAATGGGAGTATTTCAACACATCTCTTTTTTCTCTGTTGTGCACCGCGACTAGATTATAAATATCATTTGAAGCATAGTTTATTAAAATAACTTTATGGAGATTAATTCTTATCTCTTTAATATAGATTATAAAAACAGTTGATTTGGTCATATCGCATCCACACGCTTGCGGCGTCAGCACACTCTCCGCCGCCGCCGCGCCGGCTGGAACCCGAGTCAACCGCACGCTCGGAAAAAACGATTTGAAATTCAGGATTGCAAGTATGGGCAGGGTTTTACTTTGATTGAGCAGGACTGTATCAGGTTATGGAATACGTCTCCAAGTATCTTGTTTAATAACTCCCAAGGGCATGCCTGTGTGTGTCTTACTCTAGGAGGTTGTCAATATCTGGAGGGGGCTCCACTGGTTTCGAGCGTGGAGCGAAGTGTGGCCGGAATGGGGGTGCTTGGGTAGGACGAGCCACGCCCACTGTGACCTAAACATTGACAATCCCATGAGGGTCAATGCTTACTATTTGGTGAAATTTTTTTGTCATAACTCGGTAATACATTATAATTAACTATGGAACGCGCAATTAAAATCTTTTTTCTGACTTCATTGATAGGCTTAGCGAATTTATGACTCAAACATCTTTTCCCTAGGAAAAAATATTATCAATCACCACGGTTACGTTCTACAACCAGCAAATTAAAATAAAATTTTACGAGAGTAAAATAGTCATTTACCTGCACTTGTACTGGCATTGAATTTCATTACAGCCATCGGAAATTAACAATTAAATTTATAAAGTATATTTTCAAGGATATCCCCACCAGTAAAGTGGCTAACAGACACAGAGTTAATACATTACTAGAAGTATCGAAAATGATGGGAAAAATCCTATGACAATCACCGGCGAATTACTAATGATTATGGTAGCATTTTCACTTAATGTAGTTCATTTTCAGAGCAAAACTTAGCCACCTCAAAATATCAGTTGAGAGCTAAGTCCGAAAATTGTCAAAACAAGATGGCGGAACTTTGACCACGCCAAAAACTCGTAAACAGCGCCTCCAGATATTTACAACCTCCTTTGTCTTACTTGTAAAATGTATGAGAGGATTTTTCATCTCTAATTTCGCAAGTAAAGTAGAGGCATATTTGGGGGGGTGAGACACCAAGTGATTTTTTTCTTACCAGAGTTAGGTATAGAAATTGAAAGAAGAAATTTACAAAAGCGTTGTGGCCAAGGGATGCGATTGAGTCTCTGTTCTGTGCTGACACCGAGATGAAAATCAAGCATACTACTGCTAAATATCTAGTTCATCTCGTTCGACTGATTCCTTTACCTAACTCTGTTTGGGGAACAAAATCACTTGCACCCCTTGGCTTCACACCCCTTCAATATCAGTGGCGCAGTGAGGTTTTGGGGGTCGAAACCCCCCCAGAGTTCAGAGAAATTTTTAAGTTTAATCAATTTTATTTATTTGGATCAGTATTGCTCATAGAATAGTGTAAGGATTAATCAAATATCCATCAGAAGGCCGTAAAACTCGCCATTTTGATCCATTGTTCTTAAAATTTTTCTAAAGGCCGTTTTACACGGGGCACGTACTTGCGTAATCTGACGTGTGTACGAAGGCGCAGTCAAAATTGCATCATGTAAAGCGGTGAATTGCTAGAACACATGCGAGAATGCGTGGACGTGAGATGGTAAAATAGCCCCTGCTCTAATTTTGTTCATGCATTCGCGCAATTCCACGCCATTTTAGAAATTAATTCAGCTCTAATCTGCGCAATTCCGTGCCCCGTGTATATCGGCCTTAAAGGAGGGCCCACGCAACTCCTGCTTACCCTGGCGGGTATGCAATGCCCCCGCACCCCTAAGTATTATTTGTACCTAAACCCCCCCCCCCCTAGCCTTAATTCTTCGCTGCGCCCCTGTTCAATATAACTTTTTAGTGTTTCTATCTTGAGGAATGATGTCTGTAACTTCTCTCATATCCACAGGACCTTCCTGCCTCTGCTGGACAAGAACGATAGGGGACAGCAGGTGGTGCTGATCCGTGCGGCCGTGCACGACCCCCGCAAGCACCAGCAGAACGACCTCTTCAAGACGTCCAACATGCTCGTGGACTTGATGGTGCACGAGGACGAGCTCATCTCCGTCTACGGCGTCGTGGCTATCGTCGACCTCAAAGGGGTGTCCCTGGGTCACGCTCTGCAGATGACCCCGTCCATCATCTGGAAGGCAGTCCACGCGTGGCAGGTCAGTCAACTGGCAGCCAATACCCCATCTCCACTTGTAAATAGCACTTCCACTGTAGTGACTTTCTACTCGCGAAATGCTAACAATCGAAAACACAAAAAACGAATAAGAATAGTGGAAGGCTGTTAGGGTTTTCCATTGAAATAATCTTCAGCCTTGAGTATGGAACCCACTGGGTTTCCGAAACAGTGGTAGCAATTTCATCATTATCCCGATGGAAAACTCGAATAGCCCTCCACGAATCTATGCACTGGGAAAACACAAGATAATGTTTCACAGAGGGAGGATTAAATGCACAGAACTTATAAGCGTACAAACGAATGAAAATTAATACGCGTTTGCTGTATCCCTAAAGAGCAACTACTTCAAATATGACACATATCCCCTTCGCAACAGTTAGTAGATACCTTTGATCGACCTGTATACGGTTGATTAAACCAGTATGGAAAAAATAAATAATTTTGTAGAAGATCATACACTCACAAATCACTTCACTTGTCGCTTCACTCTTTAATTCATCGTCTATATACAATCAATTCACTTAGGGGTTCACTAAATGCACACATTTTGTACACTTACACTAGAGGCACAAGTTCACTGCACTTCGTACTTTCCTTGCAGCTATTAAAAAAATTTCAATTTCTGTCAAAAATACACTACATACTGCCTGCCTTACTTGAAGAATGGATTTCCGTGTTCCATTTTGGCACAAATGCGTAAAACATCTATAAGAGTGTACGAATAGAACCGGAGTCAATCATCCACAATACAAATTTAGTAACTCTGTTAGACAAGGCCGGAGGGCGACTAATAGCCGGCTACTAATACTAAGCTTAGTAGTCCTTAGTGACGATCTATGAATACCATTGTGCTAGTATGCTACTACTTAGAACGCTACTTTACGCGTTAGTAGCTTACTAAGGAAACTATGAATAAGGCAGAAGGTATTTTAAAGACATTTAAAAAAATCGGAGTTCATCTTTTCCCAGCGAATGGCGGCAGTAAATTCTTCTCGGTATGTCATCCGCTTAGATGATCCGCAGTTAATTTTTAAATTCTGGAGCTGAATTATGTCTAATTCTTTCTTCTCTATTTTCTCCAGGATTGTTATCCAGTGAGAATAAAGAGTATGAACTTCATCAACGCTCCCTCCTATGTGGATGTGGTGCTCAATGTCTTCCGGAAATTCATGACCAAGAAGATGGCAAAACGAGTAAGTTTCTTTGCTTTTTAATGCATTTCCTTCATTTTTGAAGTTTCAAGTTCAACTATCGCAAAATTCTCTACTCCTGAACTTGTAACTGTAATAGAAGAACCTTTGATTGGGAATGAAAGTCTGGCCTTGTTCTACTCGTAATGAGTAACACATAAACCCTTTATTTAGTCCTGTTCATAAAAGTTTTGAACAATATGGTGCCGGTTGTGGTACCTTTTTTTAATGAATACTGATTATGGCAAATCGGTCGTAATTACTTCCAAAACCTTTAAAGATATTGCCCATGGATACATTGAAGTACACGTAGAACCACTTTACCTACTGACCAATGCTATGTAAAATTTTCCCTATGAACTGGTTCAAGCTTTAAAATTATTTCCTCTATGATATTGAATGCAGCCGAGTACGCCGCTTACATAATTCCCTCTGATTTTCGCAATCTCTATCTCACAAGGACACGTCGCCAAAGTGATGTTCAGGATCTGGATACGGATGTTATTTTCTAAAACTATATAGGTAAGGTAGAAAAAGTATCACGGCTTTCTTTCACATAGGCCCGGGTTCGATAGATATTCGTTTGTAAAGACTTCGCGCAAAATTACATCCCTTGAGTAATCGCCGAGGTAAGGCACAATTCGGAGTTTCGTTTAAACTCCATAAATTGATATTAAATTTGAAAAAATCACTAAGTAACTAAATAAAACGAATGGGGATAAAATGTAGCAGTGATTTCAAAAATTAGAAGAGAGAAAAACACGGCCGTAGTTAAGAGGTACCGATTACTCAAGGGATGCAATGCTGCGCGAAATATTTGCAAGCGAATATCTCTCGAACCCGAGCCTATGTGGAAGAAAGCCGTGACACTTTTTCTACCTTACCTATATAGTTTCACTTAATAACATCCACATGCAGATCCCGAACATCACTTTGGCGATGTCTCCTTGTCAGTGAAATCTGCCTTGTGTGGCAACATAATGCATACCCTCAAAAACACTAGGCTTGCACTAATTTTCAGAATATTAAAGAATATCCTCCACTTGATTTTAGATACTGGCATAAAAGGTAGGGTTGCGGGAATAAATAATAAAGTTTACCTTAAAAAATCAACGTAAACGATCTCTTTTTATATGTCCCAAAATTCGGGATATGCCAGTTTCAAGAAAAGACAGGTTCCATATTTAATAGGTACAGCTGTACCATATCTCTGTTCGTATTATTCGGTCGAGCATCGCATTTGGTTTCTTATGTTATTTCTGGATGTGAGATTGACGTATGATGATCATTCCGCAGATTCTTGTGCATGGCTACAACATCCAGTCTCTCCACAAAGTCGTCAGTCCGGAAATTTTGCCCAAAGAATACGGAGGAACCAAGGGAAAGTTGGAGGAACTGATTGGTAAGTGATGTTTGCTTAGGTATTTCATTTATGTAGTGATGAATCTTTCCTTTTAGCCATCCATTACGATGAAATAATTATCTCGTCGAAAGGATTCTATCATCGAAATGCATATAATTAATTATAATAAAAATGATATCAATACTAAATGAATTTGAGGCTTGTAAGGGCCGGTATTCGAAATGACGATGTTTTTTCGTGTGTTATCACGGTAAGCAGCCTTCAACTTTTGTTTATCATAGCGGAAAAGTATCCGCCATTCCACGTTCCGATCAATCACAATAACTTGATTAATTTGATCTTGAGTCTATTATAAACTGCCAATACGATATTTGACTGGGATTATTCTTCGTCTTCTGAGTACTAGCTACCAAGATTTTCGTGTTTTCTCTGCTTCAATTTCAAAATGCTTTGTATTTTCCTCAGACATGTGTTGTCATTTTTAGTACTCCCGGATGTATCATTACATGTACTCATTTTTTCACTCCAGACACATTCGTCTTATAAAAAGTTAAAATCAAATCGTCTTACCTGCCGATTTTTTTCATCGCAAACACCACTTGAATTTAATGAAATATAATCAACAAATTTATTAGGGATTAATGGGCATCACTTCAATTTCGGAACTTTCGATTAATGAGATGCTCTTTTCATGCACCCATTTCCTCACACTCTGTCATGAAGTCTTCACATGCTAATAAATTATGTATCTTTATACTTTTATGATTCAATTTTTCTGCTTTTGAATTGATTCATTCTTCGTTAAAACAACAAGACCAGAAGTATTCCTATACAACCGATGTAATAATAAATTCTAATCGGTTGGGAGAAACTAAATCAAAGTACAGAGGTGTAACAAATTGGTTAGGGTGGGAAACAGAGTTTTTTTCCTGATTTGTAATTAGGTTATTTGTATATTTTCGTCGGATGATCAGTGTGTCATGGAAATTCTGGAAGAGTATCGTCAAAGATATCTCTCCTCCACGTTTTAGCTGGGATGAAAATATCTTCGAACAAAACATCTGAACTAATATTTTTGAACTTAATAAATCTTAACACGTAATGAATAGAGCGTAAAATCATTGATTTTCACAGACCTTGAACTAAATAATACTCAAAGCCGCTCATACTGTCAATGAGACCGATAATTTCGAATTTTTTTGTCGTATTCAAAGACCCAGAGACTTGATCTCATTTCTTTTGCCCAAGGCTTTAAATGCATACGTAAAGGGACTATCACGTTTTGTCGTGGGAATTAAATGAAAAGTTCCATTACCTTTCAAGTTCAAAGTCGCCTCCTTAGACAATAAGAAGGGAAATATGCTAACTCTTTAAAACACTCTTGTTGTATCGTATCAATTTCACTGTCGAGTTTGTCAGGTACCTCTTCTTGTTGGAATTCCCATGAGCCCACTTACGTTTTGGAAAATACGTGGAATCGTTATCATGCTGAGAAAAAGTGATACATAACATAGCTAGATAGAATTGCAATGCCGTAGTCGATATCGTTTTTTAAGAGAATCATTTCTCAAAAAAAGTCATGATGACATTATTGGTACTTGAGTTCAGATGTTTCTGTATTATTACGGAGATAAGTAAGTCGCGATATGCAATGGAGTTTTGGCGGCAAACGTTCGGTAGGCAATTAGAAGTAATAATGCATAGAATTTTTCCCTTTATTTAGGCAAGGGAACCTTTTTTTGTAAATCGTTTTAAGTTCATAGTTAAGACTGATCTGCTTTACCCTACATTTTTACACAATATAGTTATATCATATTACTTATGCATCACTAAGTTTCAAGGGAAGACTGGTTGAATGACCATGAAAATCTAAAATGCGGAATTGAAATAATACTTGCAGTTTTCCACGATTATTAACTTTATTACAGGTTTCAATGTTACTAGATAACCTTAAAGGCCTTTAAGTGATGATGTAGTAATATTGAAACCAAAGTCGTGATAAATTTTATAATCGTGGAAATTCTCAAGAATGTATTTCAATTAGGGAAAAAATCCACTCCATCAAGCTTGAATCTTCGGCATTTTATTTCAAAATGCAAGCCTAAGATTAGTTTTATGAAGCATGGTATGGTTTGCAGTCGCATTTCTTGGCCTTACTATTCTTTTTATAAGTATATGAACGAAATGGTAGAATAATATCCCATACATAACAGAGAAATTCAATTAAAATCATTTATAGCATACATTTTTAATCTTAATTTTTGAATAATATCCATTTCTTACCGTTAACACTCTATCAATCTCCATTAATGTCATGCAGAACTCCCTTTGTCTTCCTCTCCTTTCCATTATTCTTCAACGATACTTCTTATCACCAATATTTTCAAGCCATAAGAGCATTGCAATTGATTTAAACTACCCATTGTCTTCTGTGACTTATCGTCGTACTTTGACCCCTGTCGCTTAGCTTTTCTTAAACTGGAATCGAAATGTTTCTATAGAAGTGCTGAAAATTTTCGTTATTGAAAATTTAAAAAAAGTTTAATAAATATAAAGATTTTTTGCCTATGATTATCTCCACCCTCACCCATCAAACCAACATCTTGGGCTGTATTACTGAGTGACTTCACTCTCATGCCTTTCAATGCCTAGCTGCGTGGTGTATGGTGCCATGGAGTATAGAAAAATTGGTTTGCGCTTATTCTTGCTCAGTTATAAAAGGGCATAGCATTAATAAACAAATAATATTAGGGTATGATCATCACTAATCAACAATCCTAAGATGATTTGACACAACTCTCCTCTCAATTCTCGTATTAGCTAATCTTTCCACACCTACGTATTTCTTCTCCTTCACATCCTTATTAACACGTGCCATATTTTTATTCGAGGTCTTTCTTTTCTGCTCTTTCCATCTGCTTGTCCCTTGACGATTGTCTTCATCACAACATAATGTCTCAAGATATGGCCGATAAGAATGTTTCGTCTTCCTGTCAAGGTTTTCACTAGCCTTCTCCTCTCTCCTACTTTTCCAAGAACCACCTCATTAGTTACTCGGTCGATCTATTTTATTCTCATAATTCTTCTGTGATACCGCATTTCTAAAGCCTCCGCTCTTGATTTATTCGATGCTGTCACTAAGGCATGACGAGTGAAAATACGTAGTTCCATGTGAATGCGTTCATTTTTTTCATGATTTAAGATAAATGGGAGTGGGCTTTCATTGTAATTCGGCGGAAAAATTGTATCTTTTAAAAATATTGGCCGTCTCCTTTGAGTTTTAAGTTATGTTGTCGTAAGAAACTTTTCTGAGTAGGGTACTTGGAATATTTATAACAGATTTCAACAAGTAAACGGGCAAAAAGAGCTCTTAAGTTTTTTCTTTGAACATAGAGCAAGCGTCACGAGTTTACGCTGAAGAGACGTTCCCTTTAGCGGTAATATTAGAACAGGAAACTGGAATCGAATTTATGTTATGTGTGGCGTTCGCAAGAAGAAATTTGAGGCTGTGAATAGTTCTTATATAATTATAATCTTACATGCATCACCGGTTATGTACACCTTAATAGCCTACGTAACCTACTAGCCTGATAACCAAAGGAAATGGAACTCTCTGCTGGCGCATCTAGCGAAAACACGTTCTGTTAAAAGTTGTGCATATGTTTTACCAACTTACACTCAAAAACACGTGAGATACAGCTGGAAAGTTTTTCTAATGCGAAAACAACTGCATGATATTGGTGTACTCACATATTCAATTTGCCAAGGAAAATCCACGAGGCAATGTTATCATTGCCATGCTCGACGCACAATGCAGCATTTTTTCAAACAACTACTGTACTACACCCGAAAAAAAAACCTTTTTGGGGGTGAGCGATCAGTGTAAGTTTGCGCGAACCCAAACGCTGCGAGTACTCATGAAGTCATGCGCGGTAGATAAATTGAAAAGCGTCGAGAAACATGCAGAAGTATGAACGCTTCCGATGATTATCGTTTAAATCTCCGATAAATGGAAAAATGTCTCGGTTATCGATTGCTAGTTTAATTGAAGTTGATGCTAATTTAATTATTATAAAGTGAGCCTTTGGCAAACGACTCTGGATGAGGTTCAGTCTGGTCCTTATCGGCCTATTTCGCACTGCTTTGGATACTTGAATAATTGTGATAGAATTTTCCGCGAGGCTTGAGTTTAGGTTCACTCTGGTTGATTTTCATTGATTTTCTCTTTGATTTTCGAATGATCGTGTGATAAATCCCGGATTTATACTCCGAATCTGGAAATTAAGGAGCATCGTGCCTTCTTTTTTGAGATAAGAATTCAAAGCATATCTCTAAAATAAAATGAAAAAAAAACTTAGATTTTGTGTGTTCAAAGTTAAATGACATAGAACTTATTTTTTAATACCAATTACTTAACCTGAAGGCTGCAATAACGTTTTCGCTTCGTTTACCTTTTCTTCAAACTAATATTATAAATAGAAAGCCTTGGTTTTGTCTTCGCCAATTGAACATTTGTTGCGGGGGTGAATTCATTGCCGACACTGGGTTGTTGCTAGGTGTGGCGTTGAAGCATTTGTTTAAACAGTAAAACAATGGTAGCTGTATTAAGTATCCACCCATTTCCGCCCAGCAAACTTGAAACTTGCGTTTGTGGAGACGATATTTAGTTAGGTTGTTCCAAAGGCCGTCTTTAGGATTCCAGTGAAATATTTTTTTTGGTGATATATCTACTTCTTTCTCCAGAATGGCCCTTTGCTATATACAGTAGCTACACTGGATGATAAATTACACTCTGAAAACAACGGACTTTGATCGAAAGTATGACGAGAGAGGTGTGATCATCAGATTTGTCCTCTTGGTATGATTTGTTTTCCTCATACCCCACGATAATATAAGGGCTTAGACACAATAGCGACAAGGAATAATGACTCAATTGTCAATATTACGATAACCATTTTAACCCATTTCCGCCCAGAATAATTTTTCCTTGTAATTTTTAAGATATATATAGGTACGTTGCTCCCATGGCCGTCTTAAGTAATACAGTGAAATATTTTGGTGATACATCAACTTGTTTCTCTAGAATTACTCGTAGTCATACAGCTACACTCGATGGTAACGAGGCCAGATCGCAATGTTGTTCAATTTCTACGAGTAACCTTGATAGAAAGGAAAAATCTTCAGGAGAAGCACATTTATGGGTGAAGGAAAGTGATAATAATCTATAAAATGCCAGCTCATGTTTACTTTTATGATACTCGTACGTAAATCGTAGACAGTAGGCGTCCATATTGAATTTACGTTTCGCACCCGTCACTTTCCGTCAGTGGGCTTATTTCGACCGGCTTCAGAAATAAACCAATAAATAGATTAAGTTAATACATGCTGCAACTAAAAATTCGTGAAAACTCTTCAGCATAAATGACTGCGGGTTTTCTTCAAGAGACCTATGCTCAGAATGGTAGGATGTAGTCATATGGCTACGGTAGGCGGGGATGGGTTAAAAAGGACTTTTTAAAGTTGATATCATTATTATTTTCTATTTCTAAATTCAGTGTTCCTATTATAATTACAAAAGTAGTTGGTACTATCCTTACCAAAATTTTTCATGAGCCAGGGGGGTGCAAGTTCAACCCTTTGGACGCCCCTCCCGCCGCTCACAGATTGCGGATTACGATAACTAAACCTTAATTCTTTATGTCTCGGCAGCTGACGACATGACAATATACACTGCGTCCTCTTTTTTTCATAATGTAAAGCAGCTTTAACCCGTAAGCATGTAATAATATTTCTTCACCGAAACTATGTGACATACTGATACTTTTGGTGATTCGCGAGGGATACCTATCATCAAAGTTTATTACGTAGAAAGGCCTTGCATTCTAACTTTTAGTTCTCAAATGAATACTCCGCTGTGAAAATTGTTAATACTGCCAATCGTTATCCATAATTTTGAAGTCTGTTTAACTCAGATCTTTTCTTCCTTTTCAGGCTATTGGAAGAAGGTCGCCATGGAGAAGAGGGAGTGGTTCATTGCGGAAGAGAAGTACAAGGCAGACATTTGAGAAGTTGATGTGCGACCGCTGTGCTTCGTTTTGTCGTCACTGACATGAACCAGACGCTCACTTCTCTTACAACGCTCGTCCATGAAGACTTGAAACAGTCTTTCGTACTTAGCAAACTTACTAGGTGACGGCTACGGTGGTCATTTCCGGAAAATACGGTGCTAACATCACTTAAGCATGATTAATGATCTCCTTGACAATTATTTCGTGGAAAATTGACGTACCATTACATTTCACCCTCGTATTGAACGTCATATCCACGGAATAGGTATTTCTCAGGGCTGTTATTGAGACTGTGATTACGGCTTCAAAGCCATCTCTACAATTCCGATCTATAATTAACAGTGATCAAAACTCGAGTGATATTCTCAATATTATGAGATGGGAAAGCTGTGGCATCTTACCCACGGAAAATTGCTGATGACACATCACCCATGAAGACTATATGATAAGTTTGTATGCTATTGTAATTTTTTACGTTGTGTACTTTTATCCATAGTCATCATGTTTATGTGGAAAATATTTTTATATTTTGAAATAGGGGTCTTATGTGAAAAGATACTATATTTCGTGCCTAGTGTATGAAATGTAGTGTTTATTGTTACTGTTATTATTGGACGAGAAAGACATAGTGAATGTAATTCAAAACCTTTCTCAGCTGAATTTGTCCTTGAAGAAAGATCTTCTTGGCGTATGTCGGTGCAAATCGGTTTATATAATTGAAATGGTGTTTTTCATGCATAATACTTGGATAGCTTAAGTCATCCAAGTTGCATTGTTGTATTTCTATTGTTAATTTGTTTAGAATATTTTTTATCTCCATCATACAGAAAATTTCAATTCTGTAGGTTGGCTATGTCCTCCTCAGAAAGAATTGGTGTCTTAGATTTGAGGGAGGTACCTATTTTCATTTTCATCTACTGCTCATTTCCGAGTAGTAAGTGAATTTTTGACTAATCGTTTCACAAGAATAATGCGAAGATTATCAGGAGTGCTTTTACTCAGCTGAGCAGATTTCATTCATTGAAATTTTCTTGGTGCTGACTGGTGTTTCATTCACTTTGTTGAAAGCAATTTAGCGTCAGTTTCACCATTGCTACCTCTACCTTTTGACATTCATGAACTGAGATTAGCAGGGAAAATAAAACCATTGAGTAGTCTGCATTCCGCGCAGTTGTATCCACACCCGATTGGTAGTATACTTTCCTCGTAAATTTGTGATTGATTATCTGGAACCTTAAAATGATGTGTTGCAGCTGTAAAGGACTACAGTTATCTAGAGATGCGAATGGGTCGCTTTTCTTTTTTCTCCTTGTCTATTATTTCTGCATTACACGTGTAACCTTCACTGCAGACAGGGTGGTACTTTATTTTCATTCGCTCTGATCTTATGAAGTCTAAAACTAATGCTAGAGAGGATTTGTAATGAACAATGCCACAATTAAGGAGTGGCTTTTCTTTTGCCTGTTTCCCCCTTTCAGCTTATCTGAAGCCTCCTTTTATTACTTCCTTTTTTTTAACTTTTCATAGCAACTGAGGGTTTTTATTTCAGCATATTCTCTCTAAATCCCACTTTCAGGGGTCGCAGACATAAGATTCGGAGCAATTTTTCTATTAATTAAGAATCCTGTCTGTTGTGTTACCCCTCGGTACATAGCCTTTACCTCCTCCCGGAATCTTCGCTTGTCGGCATAAGTTTCTTTCCAAAAGGACACGTCTCGTTTGATGCATGCTTGAATTACGGAAACGCTGTTTAAAAACAGGATTTTCCCTGATCATCCCTTTAAGGACTGTAGATCAACACCACAGTGATACTCCTAACAAAAACATAAACCACAAACGAGAGTCTGAGCATGTTAAGCCTTTCCGTGTGGGTAAGGACTTGATCTTCATTTCTCTGCCAAGCGTTGGCAGTGTTTCCGCTACGGAGGTTATATAAGTTCCTTCTAACGGTATCCCTGCATGGAAACCACGTCCATGAAATTTTTTCCTGGTGATAAATTGTGATATATCTGAGTTTGTGTCGCTCAATAATTTACCGTGATCAAAACTCGAGTGATTCTCAATACTATGAGATCAGATAGCTGTGAAGTCTTACCCAAGGAAAATTATTGATGACATATCAACCATTAGGGCTAAGTGATAAGTTTATATGGTATTGACATATTTTACGCTGTGCACTTATATGCTTAGATAAAATTTATGTGAAAATATTTTAATATTTAAATTAGACGGTTGTTTTGGAAAGATACTGAGCTACGTACTGAGTGTGTAAAACACCGTGTTTTATTGTTGCTCGCATCAATGGATGAGATAGGCATAATTCATAACTTGTCCTTGGAGAAAGATTGTGGTGGCCGAGTTATATGAAGAGTGTTCTCATTGTTGAAATGGAGATTTTATTGCCCAGCAGGCGGATGGCTCAAATCAATGAAGTTGTATTTCTGATTTTAATTTGTTTCTAATCTAATTTTATCAAATATATTTTATTTTCTTCAACATGCTCATCCCATTATTTTGTGCTCCTATTCCTGTGCGCTTAGAAGCTACGCATGAAATTAATAATAACAATTATAACAAGAATTTAAGTTTATTCACGGGTAAAATTACCCATTCACGATATACACGATTGGAAAAAAGAAAGATTACTACATTACTACAATATGCAAAGTAACAATAACATTCTTTGGCCAGAAAGTAACATAATACAATATTTCAATATTCAAACTGGCAACGGAGGATCCATTTTTTATGTTTGTGGGCAGGGTATTCCGGTATTCTGGTAATAAACTGAGATATTAGCTGAATTCAATCGTTTTTTATCGCTCATTAAGCTTGACAAAACAATTCACGACTTTTATCATAAGGTTCGCCTCACTAAAGGACTTGCATCGCTAAAGTTCTTGTTGCAGCTGATTCATTTAATTACGTTATATAAGGGTATGATCGCTGCAAATTCTCACGTCCTTATCGCAGATCAACTTCCTGTGCCGTACAAAAGCTTGAAAATCACTTGCACTCTCAAGAGTGACCTTAATCGGGCATTGCTGGCTTGACAAAAAACGGCCGATACGAGACATTCGAATACGCATTTTGTAGTGACTCATCAGGATTCACTTTTAACATGTTAATCACTTTTACCAATTCATCAGCATTAGGTGTATCAGGGTCTTCCGCGAGATCAAAAAAAAAAAGAAGATTTGATGCCCTTACTATCTCGAAACTCGATCTCTAAACCCGGCAAACATGGATTCAACCATTTCAAAGGAAGTGAAGGAAATTTGGTGGCTATCACGAGTGGGAGTTTTCACAGTTTGAACTCCTTCCTTGAGTAATTCAATTCCTTTTTTCACGTCCAGTAATAAATACTTGAGTTCTTCAATCACATTTTTGCTGCGCTGCTAATATGGTCAAGGGCATACCCATGATCATAACTAGGGGGGGCAAGGTCAAGGGCATACCTATGGTCAAGGATCATAACTAGGGGGGGCAAGCCAAAGGATTTATGAGATTATTTCCTTGACAAAACATTTTTATTTTTGTTGCATATCTTTTAATAATATATATCATCTTTCGTGGGTTAAAAGAAAATTTGTTGAATACTTTCGTTTCAATTCAGTACTGATTTTTCTTAAAGACTTTTGCGATTTTTGCTTCTAGGGGGGGGGGCAGTGCCCCCACCTGCCCCTTGCTGGGTACGCTCATGAATATGGTGTCACCATTTGGTTTCACTCTACGATTAAAACAATTACAAAACCATTCGATGTCCGGCTGACTAATAATTATCGAGAATGCATAGTCTTTGAGTTTAGAACATTTTTTTAAAACCGCAGAGGCTGCATATAATGTGCGCTCCTTACAAATCTACTTGACGAGTAAGGTCAGCGCCATATTGCGGTTTCTATTTGCGATGCACAAGATTAAATGTAAAGTGATCCCGGTTATTGGCCCAAGAGCTTGAACTACAGTGCGAGAGGACGATATTATGTAAGCAACCACATTGGAAATCTCCCTCCCGCTAGGCAGTAGTTCTCACGGTATTCAATATTGACAGGAGCAAATGATTCGAATATATGTTTTCACGGGCTTGCAAATTTGATCTGTGTCTCCATAAAGAAATTAACTTATTGTAAATTTGCTGTTTTCTTCTTTTGTTGCTAAGAGTTGCAGTTACTATCATTATTGAATCATTCTATTCCTCTCCTTTCTTAGCAAATTTCTTACATAGTTACTACGGTTGGGTTTGCGAATTAATTGGAAAGGTCACAATAAAATTTCGATGATTAAATAGAATTGGCAAAATTAAGATAAATAGTTTTTCTTAAAATTCTAGGATTAATAAAAACACCCCTCAGTCTTTTTTAACCTTCGCAAACCAAGCACTCTCGATGACATTCTGAAATATACGATTGTTCGGAAATTTTCACGACTATAACCATTACCTTGGAGAGAATGAGGAAGATGAAGTGTAAACAAGCACGAAGCAAAAATAAAAAAACAGGTAGAGTCATTTGTAAGAATATGATTCCATCCCTGAGTAATTTGGTGTGTGTATTTTTAGCAAAATAGTTCTTATTAGAATGTTTGGTGCTTAATCCCATTTCACATATTTTATACTGCTTACCTTAAAACTAACATTCATGAATTCATTATCTAAAAGATGTTTGTGTTTTAAGGTAATTTGCATTACCCATCTGTACAGCTAAAGAAAACGTTTCGCAAAACTCGTCTCCTGGTGACCATTATAATGAATTTACTTTCTTTTATGAGATTTTTTCCTAAGGACTCGAAGCCATATGATGTCTCTGTCGTCTTTTCCTGAAAGAACTAATCTTTTCACACTGTTTTATATTAAAACTATTGCGATGATTTTACTTACAGGCCTCATTTTGTTTTGTCATTTTTTTCAAATGGGACTGAATATTTCGTATTTTTTTAATCAATAAATGCCCTTGATGTCGGTTGGTCGAAGTGGGGTGAGGCAGTGTGCGAAGCAAATATGGCAGTTTTTGTTGGCATGAGATGATAGTGTCAACGTTTCATATTTTGCCTCACCTTCTTGAGAAAAATAGAATATTTTGTCAAAGTATAGCAGTGTTATCTTTATAATTGAGAGAGTATGAAGCCAAGTGGTCCAAGTTATTTTTTAATAAACAGTTAGGAGCAGAGTTAGAGTTAGAATAAGAGTTAGATACAGGAATTAGGTAAACATAACAAACGAGAGCAACTAGATATTTTGGAGTGCATTTGATTTATCACTAGATGTCAGCACAGAACGAAGACTCACTCATACCCCTTGGCAGTGGCGTAACTTTTGGGGGGGGATGAGGGGATGGACCCCCCCCCCCCAAAGCCTCCGAGTTATGAAAAAATTATTTAAAACTATTTTCTAGTTTTGACATGTAATGACTTCATCTGCTTAAAGTTAAATCTTTAGTGCCAAAATGATGTAGAATGTATTTCCAGGCATTTAATTTTTCAAAAAATTTCCTGGACTCCGTTGCCTGGGGGTGGAGGGGAATGCCACCCCAGCCTATCCCATTCCCCCAAAGCATATTCCTAATTACGCCACTGTCCCTTGGCCAACAAGTTTATGTAGAATTATTTATTAATTTCTGTTCCTAATCCTGTTTAGAAAGAATATCTCTGGTAACCCTTGGCTTTTCACCCCCTCCATTGTGCTGGAAAGTAACTTTGCATATTCACGTCTCCTTTGCATGGCCGCTTAAACGCTATGATGTATTTACTAGAAGGTACTCAAGACGACTGCATTCCAGCTCGTATTAATGATTAGTTCAACATTTACTTCCCTCATTTAATTCTGATTATTGTCGATTATAAATTATTCTCGCCAGAAATTGCGTGAATTTCTTTTACGCAATTTTTACTCCTTTTCATTGCAATGACTGGTAATTCAAGCACTTCCATTTGTACCAATGTAAATGAATTAAATCGGCAGTTTAGTAATATGCTTTCTTAACTTTGGAAGGGAAGTTGGTGCACACACACTTATTGGTTGATTTCGTCTTGTACTTTGGGAATGACTTTATATTTTAAGGAATAACCTCTCATCAAAGAAGCATTAAGTTGCGACAGCATCATATTCCACCGATGATTATCTTTATTTGAAGACGATAAAAGTTCTATCAAATCTCCATACATGCCTCCATGATGCCAATTGTTATGATTTATTTAGCCGGGTGAGTTTTTTTTCCCGTTGCACTGTATCCCAAACAAATTTCGGAGATTTGGGCTGCAAATGATAAAAATCTGAGTTTAATCGAGAATGATAATCAGATTAATTTTTTTAATCACGCACACATTAGTCGTGAAATTATAATCATTGCCATAAATAATAACATGCAAACTCATCGCTTCACGATTTCTTGCGTAAGTTTCAACATTCCACCACGGCTGAAAATGACCATGAAGAACATTAAAAATTCGATTTGCTTTGAACGAGGGTTGCCCAAAAGTAATGCACCGTATTATTTTTCTTCGACAGTTATTCCTTGCACATAATGAGAATTACACACACGAAAGAATAATGTTTCAGCCATTTTTCATCGTAATCTCCGTCCCTTTCTATGACCGTCATCCAGCGTGAAGCAAGGACAACATTATGATCAGCCATTTAGATTATGCCAATGAATATAGAGCCTATTTTTGATTTAGTTCAATGCGTATATTCGTAAAAATTATGATAAATTAAAATCACTTGGAATACAACTCACCCCACACTGGGATAAATGCGTCTGCCTTGACCGAAGACCCTGAGAATCATAGCAGTGGCGTAACTAGGGATATGCTTTGGGGGGGATGTGGAGGCTTTGGGGGGGACGAGGGGGATTAGTGGGGGCTACCCCCCAGGAAATGGGGATTTCAGGAAAAGTTTTGAAAAATAACATGCCTGAAAATGCATTTTACATCATTTTGGCAGTTAAAATTTAACTTTTAGCTGATGCAGTTATTATGTATAAAATAATAATAAAAAATAAATTGTTTTATTACACTAAAAAAATAAAAAGTACAAAATAGAATTAATTACATAAAAAGGAGTAACTTTAGGTAGCCATCAAGGACAACCTTTTTTATGGCTACCATCATTTACATAGGGTCATACTGACATAGAAATATTTTAGGCACAGCATTTGAATTGAAGTAATTATTGCATGTTATTATATCAAAGAAAAATATCCTCCATACTTTGCAGTCTAAACAACCAAGACTGTTTATTTTTCATAATTGCGTTATTATCAAATCAAGACAAGATTTTCATATAATTTTTTGTTTTTTCAGAGGCTTTGGGGGGGGGGGGGGATACATCCCCTCATCCCCCCATAGTTACGCCACTGGGTCATAGGTTTGAATGCCCAAGTGCCAACTTATAATGGTCGGACTCTAGTTATTTCAACGAAGAATGCACATACTTTTAAATAGTTTAAATAATCCAATATGGTTAAGATAGCAGAGAGGAGAAGACACCTTATCTACACAATTCAACCAACGCTTACCAACTTAAAAAATATCACATGCAAAGAAACAGCTCGGTTAGGACTAAAGATGCAGCTAGATTGAACACTTAAGGTGCCTGCAGCATTCTCTGTGAATGCGGAGAGCTTTACACGGGAGAAACAGGAAGAATCATGTGGACAAATCTCAAAGAACATGAGCGCTTCACCCGGCAACCAGACAAAGACGACCAGACAAGTCGGCGGTGGCCGATCTCAGTCTTCTTCTTAGCCACAAAGTCCACTTGGAGAAAATAAAGCTTCTCTGGAGGTCCACGGGTTACTCCGATCGCATAGTTAAAGAACCCATCGCCATCACGTTTGAGGAGAATATAGGATGAACCGAGATAATTATTTTCAACTCAGCTGTATGTGAACACCAATTGTGAAACACATGAAGTTGACGCGGGGCACCAATCAGGTGGCACCTCCTCCGCCAACCTAACCTACATTAAACCATCGAAAATTTATCATGGCGCTCATTGAGTGAGCTGTCGAAAGGTCGCGACGCTAAAACGCGTCGGCATGGAACCAACTCTGACCCGTTTGGAGGCCCGAGATTATTTCTTCCTATTTCAAGTTGGAGGATGGAAATAGACAGAGAGAGACAGCAAATAACGTTTTAATCTATAGCAATAAAATCGATTTGTCAGGCATACAGAAAGCTTGTATCATAGCAGAAATACCTGAGCACATTTTATGCCGTCTGAAATGAGAATAGCAATCTCTCAATCACAGATTTTTAAAATTATTATTACGAAAATTATTTTTATAATTATCGTATATTATTCGTTTGAATAGGGTGTAGCTCATAGGCCTGCGTCATGAAATATGCTTCCTACTAGACATGATGCGATGTCCTCTCGATTTTCCAGCCATTAGAGGTATTTATGGGCAACAAAATTTTGAATTCTACCTCCTCCGTCATCGTGATTAACCATTTAATTGGCAAATGATAGTAATTTAGAACAAGGCGAGGGCTTACGCCATTGAAACTTCACTTCACGACGGCTGGTGGTACAAATTGATGTTAAACCCATCCAACCGAGGGAAAATTTCGATTTTTTACCATGATCGTATTAATCAGTGCACTTCAGTGGTTCGCTCGAAGTTTCTATGGCGATTCCTTTTCAACTTTACTGTAAGAACAGTAATTTAATAATATTTATTTCGAAAAATGTTAAGATATTTTTATGCACAAGATGCCGAAGGAATGCGATGATCATGATCTCCCACATCATTTACTTCAAAAGTATTTTTCTCGACACGCCACTCGCTATCATCTCGAACAGCTTCCTGAAACTGGTAATGATTTGCGGGTAGGTATGATACAGATGACTAACATCGCTTCGTGCACTGAACACTCTCACCCCTGTCTTCAATTTTCGGAGCCTTCACATACATATTACTCTAGTCTTCAAGAAGATTTGAGAAATCAACCAGAATTTTACAGAGGGCTAAAAAGTTTCTTGAGTCAAACAGCCGCTTCTCCACGCCTCTGCAAGGCAAGATTGCCGCAGATTTAACTTATCTAAACTTTGAAAAATGACAATTTGATTGAATTAGATGAAATCGGTGGTACCAAAACTATCTGCTCAAAATTCAAGATTCGTTCTACCTCATTTATTTGTCTATTTTGATTTTAAATACTTAGATTAAACCAATCGAAAAATTATAATTCTAATTATTGGGTATTCATTGGAAACCGATGTATGAAGAGGAAGATGTGATGAAAACCATAAGACAATCGAGAGACTGGCGAAAATTCAGAGTTAACGACTTTCATGTGAATTGCGTGAATAATGACATATGCCTGGCATTGCTTCATTTACTAATGCATAAAAGGTGAGTGTCCTTCATGCCTTTAAATGACTGATAGTGTTTCCCTCTCCAATGAAAGCGATTAATCTTGTCGATAACGGAAAACTCTTTGACACGCTGGAATTCTTTGCGTAAAACTCTTTGCCGTCCTATTTTAAGGGCATGAGTTTTGCCTTTCGTCAGACATCGTTATATAAGCTAGAATGACTAATTTGATTAAAGTAAAAAGAAGAATTTGAACAGGACACTTTGCAATACACTCAGATAAGAGGTGGTAACGGTAGATTTCTCTCGAGAGCTATAAAAAAAGCGAGATAAAACAGTAAGACGGGTTACAGTGTCGAGGTGAGAAAAAATATGCAGAAGTACATATATTGTAATGAGAGGAGCAAAAAATGTGATTTATGTACCCGCCTTACAAGATATGGTCTTGACCTTAGGTCAAAATATTCCCGGGTCTACGACCAATTAGAAAGGGACCCATATTGCCCCGGAATCCCTTAGGACCCCGACTAGGAGTCTATTAAAAAAACTCTTCTCGGGATACCGCGCGGGTAAGATTATATGAGAGCGCCGACGTTTCGGGTACCGACTCGCTACTCATTCTCACGGCTACATACATGTTGTTCGCCGGGAAAGTGTAAAATCTTACATAGGAGTCTATTGTTGTCAGGCGACAATTTCTCCCGACTTAGTTGTGATGAAATCAGGCGTTCCACAAGGAAGCTTCATCGGCCCCATATTAATCCTCGCTTTTATTAACGACAAACTCGAAGAATAATCAGGAAAAATGTAGTTCAAACTACCTGAGGAAATAAATGTTGCAAAAAGTATATAATGAAGCAGCTATCCCTGCAAAGATGGATGGAGGAATTTTTTCGTGGCATTCTTATTTTTTACCATCCATTTGATGGTGGTATGGAATGGTATTTGGAGGTGGCAACTGATAGCTGAGGTCATTTGCACCATGAGGGAAGGGTAGCTAAGGAATGATGGAGAGAAACCTTGGAAAAAAAGATGGCGTCGGCATTAGCCTGCTCTTAACGAAAGGCGCCAAGAGGACCATGCTTTCTATCCGACGGACGGAGTGCCTCCCACAAAGCACCCAAGAGGGCAGTCTGAAATTTCTCTGCCAACGCCGAAATTTGAACACGATCCCACGGGGTGGAAAGCCAACACTCTAGCCATTATACCAACCCGATCCCCTGTCAATCCGAATGTGCCACAGGGTTAATTTTTCACCTAGACGACTTGGGAACATTCCGTTATACTTTCGATGCTAACATGCACGGTTGGAATGGAATCTCACCAAGATGCACATCTCTGTGCAAATACGAATTACAGTATGTTTCGAAAATTAAAAACGTAGTGCACTTAGTGACTTGATAAGATTCTCATCGCACTCAAGTCCTTTTAAGTAGTACGTCATTAGAGAATACAACGGAAGGCTATGCATATTAATACGTACACCAAATATTATCAATAATTTAAAATTTACACAAACTCTGCGTGAAATTCTTCATAAATGAATTTGATAGTTCAACCACATTCATCAGATGGAGGTGAGATTTGAAATGAGGAACTGAGGCGTTTCCAGGACGACAGATGGCGAGTGTGTCGCGTGGCGAGCGAGTAAGTGAATGGGACAGGTGCAGATTTTTGGAAACACATGCCGAGTAGCCAGCGGTGAGCACAAACTAATTCATTCGCAGGTGCGAGACATTACAAAAATTTTATGCTTCCTATCGAAATTATTTATGATCGTTTACCACAGGGTGAAATAAAAGGGTAATATATATTCCAGCACCAGCCGCTACGTATTTAATATTAAGTTATGGTTACAACGACACAGAATATCCTAAGAGCCTACCTATATTTCCCTTGTAAAATTTGATAAAATCCTATGACCTGAAATCGATTATTTTGTTAAAGTGAAATAACAATTACTGTTGTCACTTGTCTTGAGATGATATTAATCCAGCATCAACTAAAATACACCATAATCTTAAAAGGCAGGGGTAGTTCAAGGTTGTTTTGGAGGGAGGGGTTCATTACTTACTGTGGTGGTATGCAATTCTTCGCAGCAATAATGCGTATGTGGTCTAATATGCGTATATAAGTGATATTTAAATTTACGTACTTAAAATATTTAAAATATTGTTTTTGAAGCCGGTGAGATAAAAACACAATGGAAAGCAATCTTAAAAATTATCATATTTTCAACTTTCCTAAAAATTAGAGGGGGGATGACGAGTGTGCCCTCTCTTAATCCGCCACTTTCATCCTCCCCGCTTGACCAATATATTTTCGTTAAGTATTAATCATTAAAATCTAAAGCTATAATTTTGCAATTTTCGGGGTCCAAACACGAGATCATTTTCAATATTTACCATTAAATCCAGTGTGATATTTTGCCCCAGAATTTTCTTAGATGTAAAATTTGCATATTGAATATCAAGGAAAACTGTCACTAATGCCAAATACGTATTCTCTGTATATTTAAAGAGACAGCTGAATTTTTAAACAAGCGAAACGTCACAAGGCAGAAAATATTCGACCGGTTGATACGAAGGCAGTAATGCTTCTTGACTGCTAATTTCCGGGTTCTCCAGCCGCGTCTGTCGTTTATAGTTGACAATAACATAATAAGTTAACAATATAGTCAACTATAAACGACAGACGCGGCTGGAGAACCCGGAAATTAGCAGTCATCGTGAACGACGCCGCGGAAACCTACGCACTAATTTCAGTAATGCTTCTTCTTGACGGAAATAAGTTTTCGCCTTCCCTCTCTTCTGTGGGTATCTTTTGAATTTAGAGAACCAGGACTCGATTATTCGGCATCATTACACAACAAAATTCTTACTTACATCGACATCTATATTTTACCCTGCATGCCACCAACAGAGGTGTTTGCCAGGGGGCAAAACTTCACCAACCAGAGGATTAAAATTTACTTTCACGATCATGCATTACGCAATATGTACGCTCATATGACAAGTAAGCTACGGGATTAATATATTTACTACTTATGAAGGTAATCTGCCTATTCGAAAAATGCCATTCTAAATCTCTCTCTTATAAAGCCTATCCCCCTAATTTTATTTTTATGATCTGATCTACCGTAGCATTTTGGCGTTCGTAATATATGGATGGCTAACTTCGTCGTAAAATGAACTTCTCCTGAATTTACGAGATAGGATTAGTCTATTTTTCAATCTAAGGTCTGACAGTGATTCCCAACCGAGTTATGTAGAGAGTCAATTAGTGCACATTTACTACATGACACAAGGAACATATCCTGAAAATTCCATCTATAGAGTGAACCAGTTAGTCACCCAGGACGTCTTCCTTTACATAAGAAATAATTGTAGTTTTTAAGTTAGAAAGAGCGATGAAACTGTGCCAAGTACCTGTTCTAGTCATATATCATATCTGATCCCGGTTGTTCTTCTTCAAGCCTTTATCGATACAAAAATCTTTATCTCCGATCCTATTATCCTCTACGCTTTGTGGTTATTATCCATGTAAAAGCATAAATCGTGAAATCATGTTATTCAAGCCAGGAGGTTTTTTTCCTGGTCAATTCCAGTTTATTGGCATTCTTAATTTGGGTGCTCTTGGTCCCGCTTAGGTGGCGTGCTGGGAGGGGAGATACTGAAAGAAGGAAGAGATTGAGAAAACATAAGAGGGTAGTGATTACGGCACGTACCTAGTGACCTCACTCTCACCCACGTTACCCCCTCTAGACATCGATGGCTCAAATAAACTTGAAGCGACCTCAGCCAAAAAATGAAAAACATCTCGATATCGCTCAGTGATTCGAGGATTGGTCGAGCCGAAACACATGCGGCTTCGTCTTCGGCAAGTCTTCGGAAACGGACCCGAAGTCGAATTCCGTGCCGAGTGCGAATCCGAAGACGGCCAGTATGGCTTTCCTTCGCCCATGCTTTTCCAAAATCCAAAATGGTCTTCGTCCAGAAACTCCTCTTCACGCTGTTCCATTCTACCTTTGATGATTCATGCCAATATTTGCGACTCTTGCATCTTCAGGCTTACTTAAAATCCTCACATTCTTCAGCTCCCTTCTCTTTGGAAATTGGTATGACGATGTTCTTCTTGAAGTGCTTTGAAATATATTCTGCTGAGCACACATAGCAAATGGATTTTTTTATTGCTGAGTTAATGTCTTTTTCACTGCATTTCTAATAAGCTTTCCCGTTATATCGTCGCTTCCAGATGGTTGCTTCATCCTCAAGTCGATTACTGCGGCGTAGAATCAAATCATAGAACTGAGGCTCCCATACTCATTCCGACTCTTTTCAACATACTCATTTTTATATTGCATAATTTTTCCAGGATCTGCTTCCATCTCTTCAGCTTGTCTTCGTTGTCAATCAGAAGATCTCTTTGACCTCATGGAGTCCATGACATTTGTATTAGTAAGCCGCAGGTAGTGCGGTGGCGGATTTAAGGTGGGTGGAGGGGGATGCGGCATTCTCCCATTATTTCTAGAAAAATTGTAAAGAATTTAATCTTTAAGATGACTCTCAGATGAAAGTTTTTATTCTACCTGCTTAGCAAACAATGTTTAAAAATATGAGGGTAACCCAGAAAGTTACCACTGTTTTGAAATGAAAATAAAACGAGTGAAGTTAGAACAATTTTATTATATACATCTTAAAACTAAAACTTTATTTGTCCACGCAGCCGCCAAATCGATTCAAGCACTTGTCGTATCTTTTAACAGTTTTTGCAATTTCCTCTTCATAAAAATCTGCCGCTCGTGAATGAAGCCAACCGGTCACTGCGTTTTGAAGCTCTCCGTCACTGTTGAATCACTGAAACCAGTGGCGTAGCCAGGGGGGTCCGGACCACACCTCCCCGAAATATAAAATCACAATTATTTTCCGCCATAAAAGAAAACAAAATATTGAAAAATCATGAATTTACAAAATATTTATTTTAAAAATGAAGTTTTTCCGATTATGAAAAGTGTTAAAATTAGTTTGAAACCAATTACTTAGTACCCTGGTTTAAAAAAAAATTTCCCCCTGGATTGTGAACCCCCCCTCTCCCCCCCCCCCCCCCCCCCGAACGAAATTCCTGGCTACGCTACTGGCTGAAACCGCTGAGTCGTGAATTTTTGTTCATCCATTTTTAATAAATCGTGCCCTATGACGGACTACACCTTCACCCATAGTGTTTAAGGCCATGAACCGCGCTAATTTCACGATGAATTTCGGCTGCCGATTGATTTTTTGCCCAAAGAAATCGTATAACACCGCGCACTTCATACTGGGCGGGATTTCCATAATGGCACTCATGTTTGTGGGCTATAACTGGATAACGCGTGAACGTATAATGCTCCGTCTAGCGGAGGCCGTTTGAAGTCCAATGCTCCCATTTGGGAACAGGTTTATAAAAATTCACGAAAATTATATTTAGAATCTGTGATTAATTTTATAGCTTTCGTTACGTAAATAAAATAAGGAAGTATTTTTTTAAGTGAATCGCATGACTTGCGTATACGTTGGTCATTAATTCCTTTTCAAAATTGCTTATTTTCATCACCACTGTAGTGAGTATACGGTTATTCGATATTTTCTCTACACTCGCTTTCCAGAAACAAATGCTCATTTATTCAAAATATCAATAAGAATTAAATTGTTAAACTTAGTTAATTGGTCGAGTGTATATTTATTTTTCAAGTAATACAAAAAATTTTGCGGCGTGTCCCCATTGGGGAACATGCTTGAAAACGCATTTAAAAATTTTTGTTCGGGTTTTCCTTAATATAAATAATATCTCTTAATTAGTTGTGAAATAAATAGGATACGCAAAAAATAATAATAATCAGTTGGTAAGTTAGTCCGGTCTTAAAAGGGTCAGAAGCGTACTAATCTATTGCGCGCGTCGATGTCAACATGACGGCGCTACCTCCGCTTTTTCTCAAACTACTACACACCAACGGTGGTTACTATCTTGGTAATCCTCGTATGTTAAAATAATGTTTTTCCTCGGACGCAATATCGCTGATAGGTATTGCAAGCCACCAAAGTGCAGAGGAAAGTAATGAAACCCTCCTCCCCCAAAAAAACGACTACAATCCGCCCCTGATGTAGAGGCAAACAGTGAGAGATTTCAACCATCGTGGAACGCATAGGGAAGACAGCACACGAGGTATTCTTACAGCCCATTTGCCCGATTTTCCTAATCCGTTATTTCCTTCAGCAACATCCATTTACGCAACCATGGATGATAATACGACGGTGAGTCAATAAACAAGTCGTAAAACTAAATTGAGGCAAAAATATCCAATGTAACTTTCTGACATTTATTTCACTTCTCCACTTATTCACCTCGTACATTCAGACACTTATCCCATCTCTTAACAAGTCCTTGAAAGCCAGCAGCAGAGAGGCTCCTAGGGGTTGCTGTCGCAGCCAATGTGTAACGTCATGGATAACGGCATCATCCCTATCAAAATGACGGCCGCCCAAATGATTTTTTAGGCGCCCAAACGGATGAAAATAACTGGGGGCCAAGTCAGGGCTGTACGCTGAATGGATTTGCTGGAAAAATATGTGCGCGTAATTTTACAAGAGTACAATAAATAAGTCGCACACACGTTTGCGACTTATTTATTGACTCACCGTCATACATATACATAATAAAGATATTATCTATGCATATGACATGTGCGCAACATATGTCTCCCTAGTTAGAACACCCTAATATTATGGGCAAAGTTTTATGCTAAGAGTTTTATGTTGGATAGGGGGGGAAGCAATCCTGTCAGAGGTTTAGGAGCTATGTAAAACCTCCCCAGTGAAACAGGGGGATCCCCGGGACCCTACCATGGATTTTTTTTTAAAATTAACCTCTGAAAACTGCATTTTTAGTGCTATCTAAGACTCAATTTTATTAAAAATTTGACATTTTTTTCATTGCACTTGAATTTGCACGTTGCGTTCATTCTTTGAAACAAATTACCAATTAATTTTGGTGGGCCAGGCTTCCTCTGCCCCCACCAAAACTCCGCCTATTCCTAGTATATTCTCTCGGCATGACGAAACTAATTCAGCTGCGCGAAATCAAGGAAGCTTATTTTATTAATTTGAATCCATCAGCGGAACATATATTTACACCCCAAGGGCGTACCCAGAATCAAAGCCTGGAGGGGGGGGGGGCAAGCCAAGGTTGTTCAAGTTGTAGGTAAGGTTTAAGCATGGAAAAGGTGAATGAAATCAACATTTTAAAGGAATTATAACAGCTCTATATTAGTTTTTAAAATTATTTGCTTGAAAAAACGAAAAAAAATATTATTTTCCTTAAAGACATTTGCGATTTTTGCCTTTAGTGGGGGGGCAGCTGCCCCCTCATTCCCCTAGATGGGTACGCCCATGTACATGCACACTAGGGTGGGCCGAAAAAATGTTTTTTCCCTGATCAAATTTGCCCTATGCGGGAAAGTTGCGAAATGATATAAGGATCTCGCACACAAAATTTTTTTCAAATCGGATAATATTAACCACTGCCGCCCGAGCTCTAACGTTTAAAATTTTGCGAAAAATCAGGCTGATTTCAGAATCAAACGGCTATGAAAACGAATTTTATGAAAATATGGGATAATGGATAATATCAAAGAGTGGATGCATGTTTATAGTTTATGAAAATGAAATTTGAAACTAGCACAGAGCTACTTAGTGAAATGCTTGGTGTTCAGGTCGAGTTTTTTCTCAGCCTTGGCTGAATTTCTTGTTGAAAATAGCTCCACAGGTACGTTATTCGTCATTATGATTGATGTTAATTTCAAATAATTTACCTTGTTATTACTTTTTGTGGGATTATTTATTACCGTATGATGACTTATTTGATAAAAAATGAAATTCAATCGAAACAAATATTATTTTACCTGCAATTTAGCCCCCAAAATGGAATTTTAGAAACGTAGTCAAAAATGAGTTGTGTGGTGCGGGTGGTCTTTACTATAATTTTGTTGTTAATTCATAGACAGTTTTTGAACCATAGATTTTGTCAAATAGACTTCAAATTTCATTTTCATAAACTATAAACATGCATCCACTCTTTGATATTATCCATTAGCCCATATTTTCATAATATTCGTCTTCATAGCCGTTTGATTCTGAAATCAGCCTGATTTTTCGCAAAATTTTAAACTTTAGAGCTCGGGCGGCAGTGGTTAATATTATCCGATTTGAAAAAAAAATTGTGTGCGAGATCCTTATATCATTTCGCAACTTTCCTGCACAGGGCAAAATGTACACTCTCTTTCTTAACACTTGCGATCATAACACAATTCATTACTGCTGAAACGGGCAATGTTTTCATATGGATCTTCATGGAATCATTCAGCGAGCACTTATCATTAAAGTTGGCTCATTTTAGCAGGCCTGAATCCCCCCAATTTCTCAGTGTTCCCTTCCCCAGGTGAATAATGTTGAATCACGCTACTGTTTCCATGCCCTCAATTGTCACCGATAATTTTTCATGCCACGGTCACCATAAAATTCCCTTTTAGCATTTGTATGTCATTATTTTATATCCCAGCTTACATATTTTACAAAAATTTCATCAATCTATTCAGAATAAAGCAGTTTTTAACATTTTCTCGAATGTGTATAATTATTCCAAAATTTCTATGGCTATACGAGAAGATAGGAGTTATACGTCGTCTGAGGTTACCAATGCATGCATGAGGCGCAGAGCTCAGGGAAACATGTCTTAATAATCACTTGTTAAAACTGGCTAAGGTCGGAAAGTTTTCTTCATTTGATAAGGTATTAATAATCCTTATTTAAGCCAAGCGCTACCAGCCAGCAGGGTACTCAGCTACCCGCTAGCAGCCTGCGTCGTATCAGCGCTCAACTCGCCTCTGGGTCACCTCACAGGGCGGCAGCGGGAACCAGAAATACGTCACACGGTGAGATTTCCCGGCATTCATACTTACGCGTCGCGTTTTCGCGCGCTAGAAATTTTTCACTTTTCATTTGATCGCGAAAAATAGATATCGTCATTTAAAAATCTAAAAGCTTCACGCTCGCTTCACGCTCGCTTCACGCTTCAAGCAATACGTACTCCAGGAGTAATAATCTTTCGATTTAGGCAATAAAAAAATAATAGGAAACCACCCTATTGTGAAGGCATTGGTATATTAATTATGAATGAACAAGAACACGAAGAGAACATAAATCAAACAGAAGATGATGTACCACTTCCAACACCTGTGAAACGGGAGGCAAAGTATCATCCAAATATTTACAGTGAATATATTTAAAGATTTAGCCAAAGGCAGCCATCAATTTTTTTCGAATCTCGTGTAATCTAGTCGTAGCCAGCCCACAAGTTCCCCGAGGCTCAAAAACACTTCATAACAAAGCTCCGACTAGGTTTTTTTTAAAGGCTTGAAGCACAGTTTTTATCTCCCTGGTAAATTAGACCATTAGGAAGCTGTTTTGCTTGAAGCTGAAGGATTTTGTCTTTCTTTATGAAAATTCTTTTTCGGAAATTGATTTTTATATGGCAAATAAGAGAATAAAAATAGAAAGTTCACTATAAATATATTTAAATAAACAATAACTAAAAATGTATTTTTTATTTTTTAGATATATTTTTAATTTATATTAAAAAATATTAATTGTATTAAAATTATATAAAATATATTAAAAATATTAAATTTAAATATAAATTATATTAAAAATATATTTTAAAAAGCACCCTATGTTTGGTAGTTTATCAAGCATTGGTTGTTTAAAAAAATATATTAGTGGTCCTTGGTGCTATTTAAAATCTATTGGTGAAGCTTGCAAAGTTTCTTCTTTTATTCTTACACAAATAAAGACTGACGATATCAGTTAGATTTTTTATTTTTTTCCGTTTAAAAGGTAAGTACACCTCAATGCAGAAAGCAGAGGAGAGCAGATAATAGGCATCTAAACAACTTAAATAAGCTAGTAGGTAAGTGAATTGCATCAAATATATTTCATCCTTCACAAAAAAATTTAAAAAATAGTTGCTTCATTGATTTACTACTGTAAAAACAGCTTCAAACTTAACCTTCAGTTTTAAATGAAATGCTAGTAAATATGCGGCAACATATTTTTTTGCCTATATTAGTGCCAATATACAAAATTTTGAAAAGAGATGATCAAAAATTGCTGCAATAAATCCATGCAGCAGTGGCAATATTACCGTTTACGAGGATACCTTCTGATATATCATACGACTCTCAGAGCCGGCTTCGAAGATGCCGTCTTTAGAGCGTATTCGGAGTACTAGGGACCAAAATCGGTGGGATTTGAGGCTTATATCACCACGGCGAGAAAAATGTGTAACGAAGGATCCCTGTTTGCCCCATTTGACTTCGTTGTTATTGGCGGGCGTATCCAGCTGAGGGAGGCAAATATGAGGGGTGCATTACGAGAAGTCAGCCGATAAAGTCGACAGTAAACAATGCCGTAATCTACAGATGGCAACGCAAAAACGTAAACAAATTCTAATTATACCATTTACGAGCATACCTCTTGACATAGCATACGACACTAGTAGCCGGCTTCGAAAATGCCATTTTTTAGAGAAAACCTGACGTCCCAGAGGCAAAAATATGCTATTTGAGGCTTTTATCTCCACGGCGAGAATAACATATAAGGAGGTATCCCTGTAAGTTGCCCAAATTGACTTGAGATTTTTCTGTCGGCTGACGACAACTCACCCTCCTCCCCGATGCTCTGACGTTGCGCTCAGCGAAAAGAGGATAAGCGGAAAGGGTGCATTTCGACTACCCAGCAGTTCAATGGACAGTCAAGAACCACGAAAGCTGCAGAAGGCGACGCTAAAACGTAAACAAATTCTAATGATACCATTGACGAGCATATGCACAACGCCCATGGTTCAGGGAACCTTTATTGCTTCGTAAGAAGGATTCTCGTACTTAGGGTGATCGTTGCGCCGGAGGAACAAGACGAGGCGACCATACCGCATAGGCTGCCAAATGAAAATGTTCATATTGTGATTTCTAAACGTTCTTACCGTGAGAATATAATCCTCAAATCGTCGGCTAATCAGGAATGTGTAGGTTAAACAAACTAGCAATTTGATATCAGCTATAGTTCACCATGAGTACCTAGTTTGCAATTTGCAAAGCCAAAAGCAAAAACAGAAAGAAATTTTTGCATAATAAGTATGCGTAAAAAGGGAAAATTTATGACTTCCATCAAAACTGTTTTTTATTCATATTTTAAACATAAAATTTAACAATTACAGATTAACATTTACCTTATTTTCGTACTTTTAAAAATCTAAAAATTCGGTATCATGATTGGCATAAATTGTCTGTATCAGGGAGGCACAAAATATTTTGGTCTGCCGAATATTTAATTACGCTTAGCTTCAAACTCGGGCCGTGAGGAAAGTATTGCCGCTCATTTAAAAAACACTTAATTGCACGCAAAAGTTTTTTATTTTTTTTATTAAAAAATTAAATTTTTTAAAAATTTCCAAATTTTAATTCTGGAACGTATTTTCCAAATTAATATCGTTATTATTTTCAAGAATATTTATGCCAGATACCTTTCCTCCGCAGAAAATAATGAAATAATGAAGATTTTGTCTGTTTACATATCTGATAGTTATCTTAAATAATAGTCAAATAAGCTTAAAAAAGCGTTTGTAATAATTTCAACACCTATTTAGCGAATTGTTTTGGCATTTCAGTAAACTGACCACGTGACGAAAGGATGTAAGGAGGGTACCAAAATTATTCATGTATGCATCGGGTAATAATTGTTACTTTCCGACATAAAAATACACTCTGTTTCTGATTATCTGCTGCACTCTTGAATGAATTCTCTTGTATTAAAGTTCAGTCCCTGACAATGTATTTTTTACCATACATGACCACCATAGTGTAACATCCTCTTCATATTGATGCCATAATTACCAGCAAGGCAACCGTTAAATCTGTAATGATACGTAAAAAGATTTAGCGTTCTCCCGGCTTTTGGTTTTGGATTGCGTGAAGATTTCTCGGAATCACACCAAGTCTTGGACTCTTCAACCTGTAAAGATACTATTATTAAAAGGTGTGTGAAACGTACTCTGTTTCCTTTTGTTCTACCACGGATATTAATCAATTGCACCAAGTAACTCCGAAATATGCTGATTTGAAGGAGAATATTAGAGTTGGTTTGAATAGATACCGCGACATTGAGGATAGAAAGGGAGAAAATAATCCAGGTAAAGAATTACAAAGGCATTAAAGTGAGATTTGGGTACATAATATAGGAACCCCGAACATCAGACTCCCATGATATCACTTTCAACGAGATTATGCATGTAGTATCCCGCGGATGATGGGACTAATCGCACCCTTCCTCCGATGTCTAAATGCAATGTTACAGTTACCGTTCATGATAGTGCAACTCTTGCTCGAACTTCGAAAATGAAAATAATGGGTTTGAAATTTTTAGTAAATGACAATGGTTTCCACTGAATATCAATCACATTAGCAAAATTTTCCCTTGTGATAGCTGTTATAATACAGATTTTTATGCATTGAAATGTTCTATAAATTATTTAATAAATCTTTTTGCCAATATCCATTAAAAATTGCTCAACTACAATCAGAAAAGTAATCTTTCCCTTGTCAGAAATCATCATGCCCGGGGTAATATCTCATCTGCCGTTAATGCATCACCCTTGCTAATTGCATAGGACTTTTATTTCGCACTTTAAAAGTCTAAATGTCATAGGGAAAGTGGAAATTGAGTTTTAGTATGGGTGCCTGTGGTAAGATCATGTGTTTGGACGAAGTATTGCCTTCGCATATTAATTTAGATTCCACATCGTTTTTGCATCATAAAAATTCTATTCGTAGGTTTAATTGAAACTTGAAGCTTTTACGTGGTGGAAGGGGTCCATATAAATAATGACACACACTTTGTTTTTTCCACAAGTTAAATTTGTGGAAGAAAGAAATTGTCTTTCATTATTAATATATTCGTTAGTGTTTATTCATGAAAAGTGCACTATAAAAGGTCGTGAAGAAACCACTTAATGTTCGACGGATGTTTATTATTTTACAAATTCAAATCCACTGTTAAAAATTATTTTATTTTTCGTAAGAATATCTGTTCTGAATAAGTGTTCTTAGTTCCAGAAAGACGTGTGGCTTTCTTGAGGTCATGATTGTACCAATGAAATCCCATGGATATTTTTAGGTTAGCGTCTATTTTCTCCAACGATGAAGGCAAATTCTTAAATTTCCGAATTGCGTTCAGCCATATCCAATTCAATAATTTTCTGGCAAACACGCAAAAAAATACTGAACGTGAAGAAAAGCTAAGTTTCATTCAGGTAACAGATGCTATAATTCATAATTTGCATTTAGGGTCCAACGTTGCAGTAAACAAGTGTTATTTTTTATAATCAAGAACATAGATGACTGCAAAAGATTATTTCCCCGGGGATGTTTTTTACGGACCGGTAGCTATCAGGCGGTGAAATACTTGATACTATAAAGTATATAAGAACTTTTAAGGTTGGCCACCTGGCGGAAATAAATGCCTTAGAGGTTTATTTAACTGTTCATATAGTGACTATGCCAGAGCGTTCTCTATGATAATTACTCAAGCGCGAGATATAAGCATAAGACTGTTAATAATGTCATTCTTGAAGTGAATTTTATTTGCGGGAAGCAATAATAATGAAATGCAAGGCATTGCTAAGAAGGAATGCATGATTGTTACTATACTTAGCTTACTTCCGTCCTTAGCTTGTCGCACTGATGTAATTCCTCTATGCGCTTGCATGAAAAATGCCATATCCATACTTAATGCTTTGAATTTATAATTAGAATTAACGTTTTCGGTGTGGAATTGTAATATGCATTCTGATCTAAATATGCTCGTACTATCAGTTTGAACTCAAAAGTAATCAAAGAGGTATATAGGAGATGTGTTTATTAGCAATATTCTTGCGGTAGGAATTTGTGAAAATAACTGACGCACTAATTGTTTTCAGAAATCAATTTTTCATATAATGGACCAAATGAATCTCTGCGAAATTATTGTTCAAGTGCGTGGCAATATTTTACTTCTTTGGTGATATCATTCCATAGATGATGAACGCTTGTGTTTAGAACACCCCGAAATATATTATACGACTGTCAGAGCCGGCTTCGCAGATGCCGTCTTTAGAGCACATTTGCAGTCCTGAGGACAAAAATAGATACCTGAAGTTTGCCCCGATTGACTTAAGCTGTTGTTGGTGGTGGGCGACTACTCACCCTAATCCAATACGCTGCGTTCACCATTGGCTGGCGTGGTATCCATCACAGGGAGGCAAAGCGTAAGTGGAGCGAACATGAAATGCTTTCCGTTACAGCCGACAGTCAAGAAGACCGAATGCTGCTGAAAGCGACGCAAAAACGTAAACAAATTCTAATGATACCAGTTACGGGAATACCTCTTGACATAACATACGACACTAATAGGCGGCTTTGAAAATGTCCACTTCAGAGCAACACTGACGCCTCAGAGGAAAAAAATATGCATTTTTTGCTTTTATCTCCACGGTTAGAATAACATAAAAGAAAGTATTAAAGTAAGCTGCCCAACTTTACTCGAGCCGTTGCCGTTGGTGAACGACTTCTCAACCTCCTTCACAGTGCTCTGTTTACAATTGGCTGGCATACTCTTCAGCGAAAAAAGGACAAGCGGAGGGGGTGCATTGCGAATATCCAGCCGTTCAGGGGGGAGAATAAGCAAGCCGTTGAAAGGACACGGACAGTCAACAACCACAGAAATAAAAGGCCTCTGGAAAAACGTAAACAAATTCTAATGACACCATCTACCAGCACACCTCCTGACATAACATACGACACTAATATCCGATTCCGAAAATGCTCTTTTTAGATGAAGACAGTGCGAAATATGCGAGCTTTGAGGCTTGTGTCTCCACGGCGAGTAGAACATATAAGAAGGTATACCTGTAAGTTGCCCAACTTGACTTGAGCTGTTTCTGTTGGCGGACAACTATTCAACCTCCATCACATGGCTATGTTTCTTATTGGCTGGCGTGGTTCTTAGTAAAAAGAGGATAAGCGGAGGGGGTGCATTACGACTAACCAGCCGTTCAGGGGAGGGACAATAATCCAGCCGTTCCACGGCCAGTCAACAACCACTAAAGCTGCGTAGGGCGAGGAAAAACGTAAACAAATTCTAATGATACCAGTTACGAGAATACCTCTTGACATAGCATACGACACTACTAGCCGGCTTCGAAAACGTCCTTTTCAGAGCAAAACTGACGCCTCAGAGGCAAAAATCTGCAAGATTTGAGGCTTTTATCTCCACGGCGAGAATAACATATAAGAAGGAATCCCTGTAAGTTGCCCAAATTGACTTGAGCTTTTTCTGTTGGCTGACGGCAACTCACCCTCCTCCCCGATGCTCTGCCGTTGCGCTCAGCTAAAATAGTATAAGTGGAGGGGGTGCATTATGACTAGCCAGCCGTTCAGGGGAGGGACGATAAGCCAGCCGTTCAATGGATAGTCAACGATACCGAAAGCTACAGAAGGCGAGGCAAAAACGTGAACAAATTCTAATGATACCATTTACGAGCACACCTCTTGACATAACATACGACACCAATAACTGGCTTCAAAAATGTCCATTTTAGAGAAAATATGACGTCCCAGAGGCAAAAATCCGCGAGATTTGAGTCTTGTATCTCCACGGCGAAAATAAAATATAAGGTGGTATCCCCGTTAGTTGCCCAACTTGACTGAGCTGTTTCTGTTGACTGACGACCACTCACCCTCCTTCCTGATGCTCTGGCACGGTGCTTAACAAAGAGGATAAGCAGAGAGGGTACATTATGACTAACCAGCCTTTCAACGGGCAGTCAACAACCACGAGAGATTGAGAAGGGGAAGAAAAACGCAAACAAATTCTAATGATACCATTTACAAGCATACCTCCTGACACATCATACGACACTATTAGCCAGCTTCGTGAATGCCCTTTTAAGAGCAAAAATTGGCGTCCCAGAGACAAAGCTTGCGAAATATTGGTACCAGTATGAAAAATTTTTCATCAGTAGCTTGTTTTAGATTACTATAATCTATTCACTTCATGTTTGTGGTTGAGCTTTCTTGTAAACCCGGGCACTCTTGGAAGGTTTCGCTAATGGGGTAAAGGTAGTACAGAGAGAGATAGGAGGAGCGAACTTAATGTTGCCAAATGTACATAGTGTGTCAGTGAAAATGTGTGAATCATAGTTGGCCACAAGTATTTCGGCCCCACCACCTAGACAATATACCTACTCATTTGGAAGATATTAAGGATAATCCTTTCACAGTAGCCCATGAAATTGTCAGCTACAATGCTGAATGAGGCACCATTGGTGAAAGGCACACTTAATGAAATATAGCTCCCCCCCGCCCCCCAGGAGTAAAAATCGCAAATGCCTTTAATGAAATAATATTTTTTCAAGTAAATAATTTTAAAACCTAGTAAAAAGCTGTTACAGTTTCCTTAAAATGTTGGTTTCATTCACCTTTCCCATGCAATAAACTTACCTATAACTTGAACAACCATGGCTTGCCCACCCCCCCCCCCCCCAGTTTTGAACCTGGGTACACCCTTGCATACAAGGAAAACACGTTAGGTTTGGCAGCACTGCTCCATGAGCAGATTCACGATGTTAACTCAACGGAGGTCTGAGAGCAGCCGACTGAAGCCACATTTCCTGTTTACTGATTGGCACATGGAAAGTCATGTGTCGAGAAACTTTCCCTCTCCTCAACCCCACCTGCTCCAGCCACACCAGCTCACCCACAAAGGTAAAAGGAACAGAGAATAATGGCACACGCATCATAATTGATGCTGTGTACATGCAAACCTAAATAAATATAAAAAAATGAACCATGTCAGGAATGAGCTCCTCAAGCAAAAATATGAAGTGTCACATAAGTAGTCTTGGGTGATGTTATGACCAACTGCTACAATGGGGAAGTGAATAACCGACCCACTTACTTGCATGATCATAATTTGCATCCTTTCTTTGCCCTGCATTATTGAATGATACAGCATTCCCCTAATAGGGTAGTTTCCTTCATCAAAGAAAACGAAAGGCATTGTATGCGATTCGTTACCCACCATTAGTGTATTCATAATACACAAATTATTTGGTTTTTGAAATACCGGTTTAGACGAATGGCAAGGGTCAAATTTTATCCTCATTTGAAAAAGGCCAGATTGGCGCCCATGCGATACCACTCCACATGACGTCACAGGGACCTAGTTTCTACACGAGAGGATAGGAGTTATACATCGTCTGAGGTTACCAATGCATGCATGAGGCACAGAGCTCAGGGAAACATGTCTTAATAATCACCTATTAAAACTGGCTAAGGTCGGAAAGTTTTCTTCGTTTGATAAGGTATTAATAAACCTTTTTTAAGCCAAGCGCTACCATCCAGCAAGGTACTCAGCTACCCGCTAGCAGCCTGCGACGTTATCAGCGCTAAGCCTCGCCTCAAGGTCACCTCACCGGGCGGGAGGGGGAACCAGAAATACCACGTACGGAGATATTTCCCGGCATTCATACTTAAGCGTCGCATTTTCGCGCGCTTGAAAATTTTCACTTTTCATTTAATCGCAAAAAATAGATATTGTCATTTAAAAATCTAAAAGCGTGAAATACGTACTCCAGGAGTAATAATCTTTTGATTAAGGCAATAAAAAATAATAGGAAACCACCCTATTGTGTGCACTGCCATTTTGCTTCAAGCATCTCATATGCCTCATTGAATTGCAAAACTCTTGTGTATTTCTATTATATTACAGTTTTATTGTATGTACTCCAGAGTGAGATTATCAAATAGGTACTTACTTAAGGCTATAAATAACAACTACGAGAACATTTAGTGAAATAAAATTTTATTTAATACATATATAATAACAAATCTTTACAGTCAATGAAAATAATTGCCTCGACAAAGAAGCAAATTCCATTGCAAATAGGAAGTCTTGCTTAACTGCAGCGTAACTTAGATATACTTGCAGAACATATCTGATCCTATTGCACAACATCGACGCAACATTCATAAATGCCGGTAAATATATAGTTGACCAAATTTGTCATTGCTTCCAAAATAGAATTCGGCAGTATCGTGGAACATAATGTAACTTCAGGGATTGCTTTGCATGACGTGATATGCAAAAAAATTTTAATCTGTCATTGTTATGAGTATATTTGAGAATGAATCAATTCACATGTATTTGAAAATTATGGTCAAGTACTGGTATTTCACACACATAATTTTAAAAGAAAACTTCAATCATAAGAATGTCTTAAATGATTGCCATTTAAGGTTAAAGAGTATTTTTCAAAAAAAAAAAATACAAATAAAGTTCATCGAGAAAGTCTATAAATAAAATACATGGAAGATATAAGGTATAGATGATTAAATTATTCATAGGCATTCTAACATTGTAAAGTCTTGTCTTGCAAAATCCTTTTAACAGGTATCATGTTTCTAAACATTTGATTTTTATCTCTGATCTCCATAACTCACTAAAACTTATGCTGCGGTACATTCAGCATTTTGTCAAGGCATAAAAGAAACATGAAAGAGAATATCCATTGGCAATGAATATAACAAGATGTCTTGAGCAAGATTGTATTGCCACCACCACATGCAATATGAAAGTAATGCATCATTGGTATATTTTGAAAAATATTTTCCTTTGGTCATTTTCTCTTGCGAAAGTTTTGAGTCATCAGAAAAGATAAAGTATTTTGAGAATTTTGTAACCTCATATTGAATCATTCCTTTCTGAATGTCTAATCCAGAGTTTCTCATGAGGCATGCAGTCACTTGAAGAGAAAAGTTTAAGACATAAGTTAATAAAATTAAAGACAACTGAAATAAATTAAGCACCTTCAAAAGTAGCTGCTTGTTGCTGAAAGTTTGTCTCGAAATATTAATCTAGTTCAAGGTAATATGTGACTCGTTGATAGTGAAACATTAAAACAAATACACCTGAGATAATAATCATATCAAATGGATAAAAATTACTGCTCTTTCCATACAAGAGAAAAGGCTATCCAGAAGAATTAAAAAATGCGTATAGTATAAAATGTGATAGCACTTATTCTTTTTCATCAGTAGCATCACATGATCATGCACTCACGTTATTTTGCTCCAAATATTTTTTCCCCCTAACGTTTCATCACTGTCTGTCATTAACAACACCTCTTGAACATTAGGATGGGGTTCTCATATTTCCATCCACCTACTAGAATGGATAATGTAACCTTTTGCTCCAGTAACAGTCATGTTGTAAAAACAGCAACAACAACACACACATAATTAAGGAAACAGTGCAGCTGACAAACATCCATCAGATGCAAGTCCACACATCTTTCATTCAGCTCCAGCACTTTGTGGTTGTATTGTGAATAACATTCACCCATGGCCCCCTGTACCACTGCCAAAAAAAAATTGTTCCACCATTCACGATCGCTGGACGTGACACGACCAGAAACCATCACTAACGCCTCGTTTCATAGGATTTTATTCTTGCATATCTTGACACCACACCCATGGCACATACATTTATTTTCCAGCGGTACCACCACAGGTAAATCACTTTTTTTTAGCCTTTGCAGCACAGACTTGATCCTTGAGCTTGTTCTGGTGATTGCAATTGGCTTTGAGATGACACGTGAAACAACCACAAAGAAGTACAGACACAACAAGAGAGGCCATGCGTGAGCATTCCTTGGCTATTTACAGTCACACGACCCTCTGTCTTGGCTCACATTTAAATGTTTCAATTGGCTCCTGTGGAAGCAGGAATTTTGGGACCACTATCCTCGTTTCGCTTTCAGAACTAAAAGACTGATGGAGAGGAACAATACAATCCAGATGATCGTGGAAATAAAGCCGTTGTAGACATCGGGCTCTGTGATGCCCCATCCTCTCGTGAGCATACTCCGAAGGGATGTGGTTGCCATTGTCAAGGGAAGACCCAAGCTGATGAATCTCAGGACACAAGGCATACCCTCCACTGGCCAGATCACACCTGAAATGGCATAAATAACAATTGTTATTTTCATATCTAGATTGAAGATAACCAGCTGTCAAACTAAGAAGATACCAACAGTCTTAAAACAGAACAGTCAAAAACTTCAATCACCATGATTTCATGAAAATTTACAATTAGTGTTCATACAAAAAGTTCACTGATCAATGAAAATAAGATGATATACATAGTATGAAGCAGTGGCGCAGCAAGGGGGGGGTTTTGGGGGATAAAACCCCCCCAGAGCTAAGAAATTTTTTTTAAGATTAATCCATTTTACTTATTTGGATCAGTATAACTTATAGAATAGAGTTAGGATTAATCAAATATCTCTGAGAGAGCCATAAAACTCACTATTTTGAACCATTATTCTTAAAAATTTTCTGGAGGAGGTCCCCCGCAACTCCTGCTTACCCTGGTGGGTATGCAATACCCCCACACCCGCAAGTACTAGTTGCGCCTAAAACCCCCCCTAGCCTTCATTCTTAGCTGCGCCCCTGGTATGAAGCTATTCGAAATCGTAAAGTATTGGCTCAATGCAGGGCTGGAACTAAGAGTTTTGTCTGGGGGGCTAAGATGAGTTTGCCGCCCCCTCTCCTGATCCCCCTTCCTCACTCCCTTCCCCTCCACCAGCACTAAAATATAATACATCCATACGCTATTCTTTTTGAGACGGAGTAAATGAAATAATACCCGTATGCTTGCTATTAAGAAGTTTTTGTAATATTATTGTTTAATAATTTATATATTAATACTTATTGTTAAACTATGTAATGAGAAAAATTAAATGACTGTTTTTAATAAACTTTTCAAATTTTACCACACCCCCTGAAATCTGCTGCCCAGCCCAGTGAGAAATGGGTGGTGGAATCCACGTGGAACCCACGTGGAGATGTAACGTGGATACCACGTGTTTTTGGTCGTGGAATCAACGTGAAACCCACGTGGAAATTTGGTGGAAAAATTAAAACAGCAGTAGGTGCTGTCCTAAAACCATTAAAACCTCAACCACTCTATATCTAAACCTTCTATATATGTGTCTACGATTTTTCATGTGCTCTCATGGCTGCCTTTCCACGAATTATATAAAAATAGAATGTGCGATACATTTTCACATAACTAGCGTGGTTTCAGGATGATAAATGACGCAATGTCACCAGAGAGTTAAGTTCCACAAATTAGAAATTCTGTTTAACATTTTATGCTAATCACCACAAATCCACTTGAAATCAACGTGGATTCCACGTGGGTCCAACCACTCAATATCCACCACCACCATATATCCACGAGTCAACGTGGATTCCACGTGGGTTCCACGTGGATTCCACCACCCATTTCTCACTGGGAGGGCACGTGCCCCCTCTGCCTCACCCTAGTTCTGAGCCTGATTCTATACATGGATCAACAATGTGTGTTAAGAGAATGTGATACACCACTTTGTCTGTATGCAGAAATCTAGATTTTACAAGCTATTTTGAAATATATGCCTAGATAAGTGAAGTTATAACTTGTGCAATGTGCTTAACTCAATAAACTAACAGGTGCAATTAAAATATATGTGTAAATTTATAAGTTGATTTAAGTTACATGATATAATCTTTTTTGTCTATCAATGGCTAAATATTAAATGGCAAAGACTTGTGGGATAAATTCTTAATGTAACCGAAGCTGGTGATTCAAAGGAATAGTAATGGCTATAGATTCAGAATCCTCAGCCTAAATATTTTTTGAAAACCTAGTTTTAGCCCAAGTTGAATATTTTCATCAATACTTTCATTAACTTACCACTAAGGAGTAAAGTTGGATAGAAACTTCCAAGGGCTAGCTGGATGGCATTTCTTTCCAATTCGCAAATCGCAGATATAACAAAACCTAAAAAAGAAAAAGTGGAATAAATTTTACATGATGCAATATGCAATGAGAGAAAATTGAATAATAACATTGATATGAGGTATTTTCAAAGAAAAAAAATCACTATCGAAGCTTACCAAAGCACATTCCACAGAGACCCTGCAAGATAGTGAGAGTGATGACCCATCCAACATCTCCTTTGCACTCAACGCCAAATACAAGGATCATGAAAATCAGAACAAGAGCTGTTTGTCCACACATGACCACAAACTGAGTCACAACATGAGAAAAGAGGATTTCAAATGGAGTAACACCTGCAAAGAGAGAGAAGGCCAATTACTATCAGCATCATGAGAAGAAACACTCTTTTGATAGTAAGTACCATGATAAATAAATTTAATTAATTATATGCTTTAACATTTTGAAAATTTTGTTTTTATTAATCATAAATGATTTATTTATATTTGAAGACATCACCCATTGTCATAAGGTATTGAAAAAGACCCCCCCGTCATCAACACTTTCAGTGTAATTGCATTGAATTTATACTTCAACTACTGGAATTAATACTGTTCAATTTAATACTTTTAAAACACTATGGTATGCTCTCTAAGAACAAGATTTGTTATCTTTTTTTGTGGATGAATACTTTGTCATACTCAAAAATCCCATTTGGAAAAAGATATGCTCATTTAGTTTATTCCCCAAGCATATTAAATTTGAGATGGATTGTAGATTTGGCAATTCTATTGAATCTCATAAAATATGGGGGAAAATTAAAAAATTAATGTGAAACATGAGACTAAACACCAACTGAATTGGAATTGTGAAAAGATGAGAAAGGCATTATTATTTTTTTTAACTTTCTTTAAAAATTTCTTAAATAGTTTCCCTTAAGTAGAAGGCATCTAAACTCACCAGCAACCCAGCTCCTGTCCAACAATCCTTCCATTCTCTCAATGATGAGGGCAGAAGATGTCAATGCAACAGCCAAGAAGAAGACAATCCTGTTTGAAAAAATAAATATTAAAAATGAAACAAAAAGTTGATTTATCTAAGAGCACATTATTCATCCCTACCAATGAGCTTTTATCATTGTAAGAAGAAAATAGAATCCTCTAAAGTTAATAATCAATGCCATATGATAATCATACTACCTTGACTTTGAATTAATGGATATACAGAGGTAGTAATGTCATCAAGGCTGGAAAATGATTTTCATGCAAGATCAAAATAGTGAGGTTATCATTAACTATGTTGCATCCTTGCATATGATGCATTCCTTGAGTGGTTGGGTAAGTTGATATTTTAACAAATTTTGAAGACTTGGATCTATTTTTCGAATTTTTTACGAAGAGGTAAACTGTTGCTTTAAACACACGTGAAAATTGCCAAGAATTGCTACCTAAAAAGCTGTAAAATATTATTTTTTTATTAAAATCGTATTCTATCAAATGAGAAGCTGTGGACACTATGGGCAGTAATGCATAGCATTTATTTAATGAGTGCTAATGCAGAAAGGCAGCACTGCCCGGAGGAAGATGAGTGGAGGAGACTGAGCACCCTCAAATAATGGGATCAGAGATTGGGTGCCCTTAACTGAGGAGTAGCATCCCTGAGTCATATGAGGAAGGACCCTCATTGCTTGCGTGAAACGACAACAAAAATAATTGGTCATTGAGGAGTCAATTTAGTTTTTCAAGTCTTCAATGGATGTAATTTATCATTCCTTAAACTTGTTTTATTGAATTTAGAGTTCCATTTATTTGTTTAACACAAACATGCTTAAAACTTAGCTCTTACTGATGTGTCCTGATAGGAAAAGACCTTATGTATGAGACTTCAGTGGGTCATTAAAAGTATAACAAGCAATGACAGATAAGAATGATATCAAAATTTGCTGCCAATATCATCAATTGCCATCAGCCTAAATAAACCCATCTCATACTGACTTTCACTTTCTTCGGCTGCCTATGACTGAGCCAAAAATTGATGGGGTGAAAAAAGAGGAGGCTCAAAAATATGGAATACTCTAATCGATTAGGAGGCTCCCATTTTAATAAGATAACTTACGTAAGAATCACTCCAGGAGCCACAAAGTCGGTAAAACTGGGTTCGTTTGAGCCATAAATTGGTTCCTTGAACTGAAATTCAAAAAAATATCACGTATTAGGAATAAGTAGATTTTTTCAACTTGGAATATTACTGAGTCAAAAAAAGAAAATCGCATTATCCTTTCATGAATGTATGCAACTCACCTGGATTGGAATGTCAGCCAACTTTGGGTTTTGATCACAGTCCTCAAGCAAATCTTGAGCAAAGTCACGGTAAGACAACTGAAGGTCTCGGTTGAGAGTCAAGCCAATTTGTTGATCTATGAGTAGATAAAAGCAAAGGAAACAATCAGACAACATCAAAGAAAGGCATGCACCTGAACACCAATGACTAAAATATGTTGAAGTGTTAACCCTTGGAGTGCAGTGGGGTGCTATCACGCTCCTCCTATCTCTCATGAAAAGTGCCAAGAGTGCGATAGCGCTCCTGCTGCAATGTCACTCTTAGATGCTGATAGTTCACTAATCACTCAATAGTCAATATTAATTTTATTTTAACATTAGCTATTTTCTTTAAATTATAAAAATTAACTCATATTACCAAAAATTTGTCAAATAATACTTTAAAAAAGTGAAACCACATATAATGATGATTTCCTAAAGTTTTTAAATATGTGTATGTATACCTTTAGTTGTTTTTGAGAGCTAATTTTTTCCTAACCTACTGCATAATCAGCAAAAATGCCTTGGCACTTTTAGTATAGTACAGCAGACTCTCGATTATCCGGCTGCGGCATATCCGTGTTGCGGATTATCCGGGCATAATTTTCACTCTCGCTCAATACATTTCCGCGATCCGCGATCTTCATAAAAAATAAAATCTGACGCAAAATCATCGGCATTGCTGCATTAATGCAAGGGTACACTGAGCTTAGTATTTCCGTGAGAGTCCCCTTTGTAAAACGGAAGCGATCGCGTTCTAGCTGCATTCACGGGAGCATCATGTTCCCGTTTTCAAAGCCTCGCCGTGCACGACCGCGCTCCGTGATCATGAATACACGTCCCGCAGCAATTGCAACCCGGGCAACTTGTGCGAGACTAGACTACGTGGCTTAGTGCCTGACAGTGTAGTTTCCGACGCCGAGCAGTGTTTTTAAAGCATAAGTGCAAACCAATTCTCTGTATCCGTAGTCACACAGCCACGGATGTGTGGTTTTCGGAACCATTCCTTACATGGAGCATTAATAATACGAGTATAACCATGTTATCACCGCTAAAAAGATCGCGAACTGACGAAGAAAGCTCTCAATGAGTCCGGGAAGCACTCTTAAATAATAGAATAACTGCATAAATAATAATATATCGTTTGTTTTACGTAAATTATGAACATTACAATGCATTTAAGTGAAAGTTTGGATTATCCGTGTTTTCCGATCATTCGTGCCGTCTCTCCCCATCATTGGTCCGGATAATCGGGAGTAAACTGTACCTAGAAAATCGGTTTACACTCAAAGGGTTAAACTTCCAACAAATGGTGAGAGGTAAGACCTACCCTAAGAAATACATACATCGTAAGTATTTATAGGTGAAATTTTGAAAGGGAAATCAAATTATGAACTCCATAATTTTATTTCACAAAATCATCTATCTACAATTTATTAAAGGGCAATAGATATGCCACATATGTATAATGATGATCTATAGCTAGAGAGAGCTTAATGAAACAATCAGATAATTAAAAAAATGCATGTACCTGATCACAGATATTTAAAATATGCTGAACATTTTGCGATCAAAGAATGGTGAGTGATATGAACTAACTCCAAAAACACATGATAATAGTACATATTTACTCAGGAAATTTTGAGCAAGTGACTAAAATTGTTCACTTAATGACTCTATCTCACAAAATCACCTACCTACTAACAGTTAATTTTAAGGTAATAGATATGAACAATTAGAAAAATCAATAGATGCAGCAGTGGTATATTTAATAGTAATACAGAAATCTCTCATGGCAAGAGAAAACAATGCTGATGAGAAACTACTTACTAGACATGTCTAGCCACACTCGGATTTCACTTTGGTCCAGCGTTTCTTCGTCAGCATCTCGCCCTAATGCCATTCTGGCCACTAAGGCATCTGTGAAGTTCTCCGTGAAGTAGAGAGCCCCCCATGCTTCTCCTAACCGAACTGCTTCTAAAGCAGTCTCTGGATCAGGATAATTTACCTAAAAATACAATCCAGCCACAAACATTGATATATTTTCCAAAACTCTAGGAGCTATCAACATTTTCTACACTAAAAAAAATCATTTACAACATGAGAAAAAAGGAAAAGAAATGTATCTTGTCATCTAAATAATCTGCAAATTTGATACAAAAGAACTTTAACATTGCAGGAATTCATAGTATGAGTAATCGACCCAATCAACAACAGCTTTCCTGATTTCATTCTTCTAAGGTGCAATAAAGTACTCCATAGATTCCAAGTATTTAGGTCCGATGAATCGGTTAATGAAACAAGTTTATGAACAATTATGTACAGGTTGGGGTTGAAAATGATGGGGTCCAGACATGAAGTTAATTCAAAGATCATCTTTGAGGAAATAAAATCACCTCTGAAACAAATGTCATGGGTTTCAACTTCTACTCAACTTATCACTCAAACAACTTACACCCAAAATTTTTACCATTCACTTTAATAATCATAAAATTCAAAGTTAGGACAGATATAATGAATAGTGTCCATCATACTACTACATTGCAATCAAAGTAATACTTAAACTCACTTTTACTAGTGTATCGTTTTTCAAATGTTGGAGATATCGACAGCTGAGCAGTGAGAATGAACATCCTGACGTTGATTCACACATTTGGTCGGTGCTGTTCAGTTCATGATTCACAATAGCTAATCGTAATCCAGTCGGGTCTCTTCCAATTGCCAGGCAGAACAGAATCACTTGCATCACAGGTAGAGCAAATATGAACAGCATAACACTGAAAAGTGGAAATTCAATTAGCAATCAATAATATTTTCAAAGAAAAAGATGAAGTATAATCATGGCTTTGTCTCTTATAAAGCAACATTTTAAGGTGTCAAGAAGTGACATAGATGTCATATCCTCATTTATTCAAATCAAATGAAGATGAAGCAAAGGTTATGCCTCATAAAATAAGCTTAGCAAGATATACTCACCCAACATTCCTCCACATACGGAGAAAATTCTTCTGAAGGAGTGCCCGGATTTTACCTCGAGATGTAATTTTAAAGCAGTCCGAACAATCATCACAGCCATCACAATCAGGCTCTGGCTCAGGTGGTGGAACAGAGACTGAGTTTGATTTTGGTTTTCCATTCATCTGTAAGAGAAAAAACAAGCTTAAACCAATCACCTACATTTAATTAATAGCATTTACATGATATCCAAATTAAAGTTATCCATTTATGTCACTAATCCGAAGAACCTGGAAACAAGGAATGAAACGTAGGCTTTCGCAGCAAGATTCATTAGTATCAGAGGCTTCCAGGAGCGGCTGTGTATTACGCTTTGTCAAGGTAGATGTCATTAATAGGAGAAGATAGAATTAATTGGAGTAAGGAGGGTTGACGAGTATACTAATGACATCAATCTTCCAATTTTATTCATTGCCTGTTGATGCATCCTGCAATGACTGCAAAAGCTTCATTGACAAAGCTCGATATACAGCAACTGCCGAAAGCCTCCAATACCAAGGAATAAGGCATATTTACACCACAGCATAATCTTGGTTAACAAGGAATATGTTCATCCTCAACATGTTAGCTATGATGGAACATTTAGTCTAGCTGAAAACCCCAGAGGACTATTCTACTTTGATAGGATTTATTTCTTTTAAGGTAGCTACACCCATGGAAATTGGTTTCATCACACTTCTAAGAAATGAAACACCATGACCATTTGAAGGTAAAACATTCAAATTCCATAATTTCTTCAAATGGTATGGATTGAAAAAGTTGGAAAAAAATAAATTGAAAAAGCCTCATAATTAACCCTTTCACTGCTGTTCAATCTCCGAAAATCTCCTCACATGCGGCGAAAATGTTAAAATGCGTTTCGTTGGGCCATGGAGCAGGTACTTCCAGGCAGGGCGTGGTACACCCTCCATAGGCTCACTAATCCAGAACCCTTTGCTTGACGACCTCACCCTCACAGGCCTGTATCTTGACACTCCGAGCGTGGGGTCTCCCTCCCGAAAAGTGACCGCTCTGACTGCAATTTGAAATTCAACTAAAGCGATCCGATCATCAAAAATGATTGTTTGCATCGCACTCCTGCCAATCAAGCAATCAAGTATGTATTTGAACCGTGATTCTGTGATGAAAAATAACGGTGTTATTAACTTTGCTAAAAACGTGGCTGCGGACCACCAGAAAATGGCCATTTTAGCAAAGTTAACAAAATCGTTATTTCTCGTCGCAGAAACACGGTTCAAAGACATACTTAATTGCTTGATTGGCAGGAGTGCGATGAAATCAATCATTTTTTGATGATCGGATTGATTGATAGATTTTCAAAATGCAGTCAGAGAGGTCACGTTTGGGGAGGGAGGCCCCCCCGCTCGGAGGGTCGAAAAGAGGGGCCAGCGAAGGTGAGCTCGTCGAGAAAAGGGTTCCGGATTAGGGACCCATCAAAGTGCTGACTGCATGGCAGGGAGGAAGATAAAGTATGTTCATAGCAGTCTGCCGTGCGAACGTCATAGGTACGTTCACAGCAGTGAAAGGAAGGTTAAAATGACCTCCAGGAGTACAGCTAAGTTTTGGGTCTGATTCCTCAGATGAATAAGGCTAGTATAAAAAACAATATGCCCTACCTCAGGAATAGCAACACCATTGGTCCCATCATGGTTGAGGACCTCTTTAGATTGATGGAAATTCAGTCCTACAACTCCACTCTCTTCGGTCACATAAACGGGCTCGTCTTTACGACCCCAATGAAGGGAAGCCTGAAAATAATTGTCATTATTAGAAATGATTAGAATGTACTATTTCATGCTTGGATCAAATCCAAGGAGTGCTGGATTGAATTTCAAACTGGGATTCCCTCAGCCAAATTCATTCAACTAATGTTTTCCACATTCTAAGGCTTAACTTGGTAAAACCACATTTCTCATCATTAAATTCAAATAATCTTACAACATACACACTTGTGTGAGTGATAATCATAATTTTTAAACAAATGTAATATTTAATTTGTTAATTTTTCGCAACATACATTTTTATGGCAACTGACAATCCTATCCATAGTGGCTGTACTTGCAATTATATTTGATTACGTTTAAATCTAAACACTTTCTGTTTATTAGAACCTTGTTCTCATAAAATGATGAAATTATTTCACTATCAAAGGATTAGGGAGGGAGCAATTTTCAGGAATCAAAAAGCACTACAAAACATGTGCTGATTAAAGAAGCAGGAATCAGTCCTTGCTGAATAAGAACACGTCAACCAATGAATTATGGAAACCCAAGAAAATCATTTTGTCAAATTGGGCATAATCTTCAAGAACTTTGGTAGCTGGAAGGCCATTGACAAATCTTGGAGCAGGATATGTATTTTTGTGGGGAGGGCTCATTCAGATGGGGTACACCTAATACTAATACTATCTTCCAAAAATTTTGGGGGAGTTTGTACCCCTTGATCCTCCCTGCTCATAAGAGCTTTGGATGGCTATGAAAGGTCTATTTTCCTCTAATAGAAAAGTTCCTTATCTAAAATCCTGAATAGTAGTACTTTGCAATCCAGGGATATAATGGCATACTTGAACTGCTGTTGTGGTGACTTCAATCAATTTCTACTGTATGTTATAAATTAAAAATCCATGCACCTCTTTGCAAGTAAGACATTGGCGGGTCGATTGCTAATATGTTACAGCTTTAAAAATAGTTGCTCTATCACTTACCAAGGAAATGTTGTTAGAAACATTGAGCTCCATCAAGTTTGCACTGCTGTTTGAACCCTGCTTCCTGCTGAGTTTCAGGAAAACTTCTTCCAATGATTGGCATTGGTACATGGAGAGAAGAACTTGAGGGGATTCTTCAGCAAGCAAACCTCCACTCCTCATCAGACCAATCTGGAAACATTCAGGAAATAAATGACATATGAGTGTAAAGGAATAGAATTAAATATAATGCAAAGGTATAGAATAAGAGGTACCACACAATAAACCTATGCATAGTTATACTAAGGAGATAATGCATCAGGTAAAAAGACTTTTATGGCATATGCCAAATGATCCAAAATATACACAGGTAGCTTACATAAATACATAACTCATAGAATTCAACTGAAACTGAATGTTTCCAAAGATTTTGAATTTCTCAATTTCCCTTTCTCATAATTGATAATATAATATGATGAAAATTTAATCGCTAAGGTTATACGGCTGAAGAAAATTGTTTCTTGGAGAAAAAATGTCTCTGCTCAGCCAATGACTCATAAATTTCGAAATATTGGGCAAGATACAGCCCACACTAGAAATTCTGGAATTCCTCAGATATCTCAAGAAAATTAGGGAGCATACAACCCAGTGAGAAATGGATCATCGAATCTACGTCGAATCTTCGTCGATTCGACGACTATAGATCGATATGTGGTCGACGTCGATTTTATTTGCTCAATCGACGTTTTTTCGACGTGTTATTCTCATTGGCCAGCGGGGTCAGCGTGTTGATTGGCTGAGGGGAGAACTTAGTGATGTAGTTTTAATGTCTTAAAAATAACGGTGAGACGCTATTACAACATATGTGTCTTAAATAAGAAATATAAAATTAAATAATTATTTTATTTATCCATAAACATTAGTTTTAATCTCCGAGAACAATCTTTGATTCCTTTTAATTCTGTAACTTGACCGTTGAAGTTCGATTGCGTGTATCAGTTGAGCTGTTAGTCGTCATGCTGTTAGTTCTTCGCAGTAAACTCGGAACAGAGACATTCGGCGCCGTATAGAAAATTATTTGTCGCATTTATTTTGCGCGACAAACTTTGCTAGCTCTAAATCCTGTTATTGGTATTTAAAATCCTTCTGAAACTTAATGAGCTTTTGGATTCGTATTAATCATCGAAAAAGGCATTCCGTCGCTTAGTAAATACAAGCTTCACTACGTCTTCCATACTTCAGAATCGGTCTGCTTTTGGACCGCTGTATGACAGGTAGGATTAGCTTCCCCTATTTAATGTGTTCAAGATTTCCATTTTCACACATTGCAATTACCTACCTAACAGTATTTCATCTAATTGATGAATATAGCCCACATGATTCCCCAATGTATCCCTACCAGTAATTCTCCACACATCCATTGCTGGACCACCGATGGGTAGACCTGAGAAGTTACCCAGGACACTGGGTGCCTCATATACTAGCTTGATGCAATGCAAGTTGGTCGACAATGGTGCAATGGTGCATGATGGCAAGGCAAATGTAGGGCCACTTTTCACAGAGGGTTGCCACTTAATTTCAGAGATAAAATTCCAGAGTAATTTCCTGGTTTTCCCAAGAAAATTTCCTTTTTTTCACAAGGAGCTATTACACATTTTGTAAGCTGAATTCAAAGTCTGAATTGCCATGATATGCATGGAACACGAAACAGGGATAGAATATTTATCTCCTTTTGCACAATAATCAACTAGAATGTAGAAGTTAAAATCTGTTTTTGATAGAGCAGCAATACAGTTTTTTTTAAATTCATATACGAGCAACGATATTTCGGGGCGTCCATCAAACAGTATGCATATTTTCAAGGGCTACAAGTGTGTATAGCTGGTAGTGTTACTTCAGGATATGCAGCATTGTGTACAGCATACAGCATAAATTGAGGGAGTTCACTTGTACGTGGAGTGCGCTACATGATTTCAGGTTTTAATTTAGATTTATAGAACTTTTAATAAACATATTAATTTTGAAGCATAAGACACCTATTGACTTGCTCTTTTCAATCAGAAAATTATCTCATAAAAAAGCTTTGTTTCCTATTCCTTCTTTTGATTTAGATTACGAAACTTGCTCCTCTTATTTACAGAGCTTTTCTCGGAAAATTGAAGCAATGCCTGTGATTTTCCCGGATAGTTACCGATATTTTTTAGCTTCAGAATACCAGTTTACCTTGAATTTCCCGACTGTGAGGCGGATATGTTCATGGTACCGCTTAAGGGCTTCCTAGGTAACTCTTTGCATTAATTTCAGTTCTCATTTAATCGTTCGGATGCGTATGTATCTTTGTTAGCAGTTGAATAATCATTAGTCTCAAGGGGCGAGGGTAAGGGAGGGCTACCACCTAGGGTATGAGGGGCATGCGGAAACCCCCATGTAAAACGAAAACTTTGGACAAAACATATTTTGATATGAATTTTTAAAAATGCCCTTGGTGTTGAAATTCCCGCATCAATGGATTTATTTTCATGTTATTTTATCAATCCGGGAGAGGAAGGGTTTACAATCCCAATCTATTGTGATAACTTTGCCACGGTATTCATTGAAAAATTCTCAAATCCGCGTTAAAGCAAAATTAAATGTTAACGCCGTTTTTACACGAGGCACGTACTTGCACAATCTGACGTGTGCACGAAGGCGCAGTCAAAATTGCTAAAGCGGTGAATTGCTAGAACACATGCGAGAATGCGTGGACTTGAGATGGCAAAATAACCCCTGCTCTAATTACAAGCTCGCATTCTTGCAATTCCACGCCATTTTAGAAATTAATGCAGTTCTAACCTGCGCAATACCGTGCCCCATGTAAAACGGCCTTCGCATTCGGTAGGGCAATCAAAAATTAACAATAAATAAAACAGAACCCAGCCTATACTTGCGTATCTAGTATTTGGGTTTTCGAGAAACAATGAGATATTACTTATTATGCACCCATAATAGGTCGCATACCCCTGCCGCCGCCTCTAGTTCTTTTCCGAGCAATGGCGCGACTTCTCTCAGCGGACCGTCGTCAACATATGCTTTAAGAATCACATAAATATTGTCTCAAGGCTTGCGCTCCTCGATACCAACATTCCTCGCAATACATCGTCGAGTTTCTCTTGCACGCGCAGAATGCATGGATCCGGAGATATGTCCACGCAAAGTTCACTTTTGAGGTTATCACACGCAAATACCACCTGGTATCGTAGCTAATACTCGTGAACACGCTCGGTTGGAAATCATGCGTTCGCTGAAATTAACCAAATATGTCGAAATTCGAAAGGGTAATCGGTTAAGTTTTTTCTTCGCTCATTCCGCTTCGTTACACAGAGGCATTCGCTGCTTTGGGAGAAAGCGTCTGATAATTTTAGCCGCTCGCCGCGCTGCGGTGCATAAAATCGCGCAGAAACAGTTGACTACAAGTTATCATGCGAGGGATTACTTATTTAAGCTCCGCGAAGGACAAATTAGAAGCCCGAATGACTGAACTGCTGACCTATTTAGTAATTTTATTGATACTGTTTCTTTTGAGCACGTTTTCCGCATAAGCACATTCCACACAAAAACATACGAAAAACTACACCGCTGCACGGCTCGGTGGCAGATAGATGAAAGAAGGGGAGTGTCAAACGTTTTATAGCACAGTTTTCCAGATGTGTATTAGAGAACCGGATAGGTATATTCAACTGTTCTATAGTACGTTTGTGACTCTTCTACCTCCATCAATCTGCCATTGATCCGTGCAGTTTCTCGTATGTCTTTGTATGAAATGTATATACTTATGAGGAAAAAGTGCTTAGAAGAAGCAGTGTTTATAATATTACTGAAGATTTCAACAATTGAGTATTCAGGCATCTCATTTTTCCTTCGCGGGTCAATTGAAGATTGATGGAGGTAGGGGAATCTCGAAAGTACCATATCACAATTTTTAAGTATCCAGATGTGTATTAAGGTACCCAGATAGGAATTGTAAACGCTAACTTTATGTATTAGTTTGGGAACACCTGGAAGACTGGACAGATACCTTCCGACCTGAGGCGGATACTTGAATACCTTCGCGAGATCTCGATTACCTCGACGGACACAACAAGGATGCCTGGATGAATACCACCGCTCACCCATCTATTTGTCTGGGCACGAGACTACTCAGGCAAACATGGGAATTCGGGAACTTGAATACCAGTCTGGGCACTCGAGTATCTACATGAGTACTGATTTGTAAATGAAAAACTTTGCTGTTTCTACAATTTGTGCATCTATCAACATGCAGTGCATCTATCTACATGAGAATTCTAGTACTATCAAGGCACTCCGATGACGGAATCCGAATACATTTGGCGAAGTCCTAAAAGGAAGTACTGTGGGTTGTAGCAGTCCCTTCGCAACGCTTCATTTTAATGATTTATGCGATTCTCAAAAGCAAGAATAAATTTCATCACTTCGATATACATGAACAATACTCATGCAGTTCATGTATTTTCCGACGGGGGTCCTTAATGAACTCCATTTTAGGGGATGATCTCTCGGGTTTGACATCGGGATTAGTCCTCCACGTCTTATTCCAAGGATAGAGATCTTTATCAATATTGTTCTCCAGGTATTCACAAGACAATACATAACGCCATTTTGTTGAGAGGTATAGCGTACCTCCCAGCCGTGGGTAAAAAACAGTGACCCGCATCCTTAAAATATCGACCTCAATCTGCTTCTTACGTGTACCACTAACGTCAGGAGCCATACATAGGTCTCCTCAAATACCTTTGCAAATTCAAATAACGCAACATTACGAGGACGTAATGTGCCAATAATTTTTATTCGAAGTCGACCATGATCAACAACTTAAATTAATGACTTTCTGAGAGAAATATGATAAAATATACTGGGACAGTCCACTCTGAGGAAAAAAATCGTTAGTGCCACATTAAGTTGAAGCATTGACGCAGGATTGATAATTCCAAGGAGATATTCAGATTTCCGAGAAGTTAACCACATTTTGCAGAACTTGACATAGGAATATCTCGAGAGGCATCCCATTTCAATGCGGAAAATAAATGCAATTATATGATCACATTATGACGAGCGACGAAGCGAGCAAAAAAGCCAAGAATGTGCTCAATGACGACCGTTTATTCTAGAAAAACGCAGAATGAGCCAGTTTTTCTTTCGCAACATAACCTTGCACGCGTACAAATGCGTCAAGGCTTTAGGAAGTCTCGTAGGTTGTTAAATGTTCAACTTTTCTGCGAGTCCTGGCGAAGTGCGATCCTTCAGCACCATTTGAAAACGCCAATCATGAACTTATGCTGAGTATATATAAGGAGTAAAAGTAAATAACTATCAGAAAAGTTGCTTTTGCGGATAATAAATGCGTTAAAATATTAATCCATGATGGCTAACATCCATATCAATGTCGAACGCATAATTAAGTAGGAATAAAATCCGGAAAAAAGCGCCCATCAAGTTAAATCATGAAGACAGTAATACGTTTAGTGACACCGGTGAAATATTATTACACATCAAAATGGAACATTTCATAAGGTATCAAAAAGCGACGAAATTCTACGTTAACGAATATGAGGTAATCTTGAAGAAGATATTTAAAATAACTACTTTATTTCTGGAAACGGTTTTTAATGATAATATAATTTAAGCTTTTGCCATAAAAGACCGCAATGAATACGAATAAGCAACTCATTCTTTATTCACTTATTAGCAGACAATGGAGTAATTTTTTCATCCTATAATCCTTATTATTTATAATGATGGAGATGCCACTTTACTATTTTATTGGTAAATCATCAACAACAATCAATTTGAAGATTTTGGCATATTCCTCTCCCATGACGTAGCATTGTAATTCTTTCATTAATCTTCACAGTTTAATTTTTTATGGTTTACATAATTAGTTTCGACCATAAACTGATGGGCTAACTTAACCAGAAAATTCTCCTTATAGGATGATTTTCATTTTTATTATGCTGAATAAGTTTATTTTTGATGGAAATTGACAGTCATCAAAACAGAGACCCAGAAAAGCAAAGATTTTCGTATTATCAAATACCTAATCGCACTGTGTTCAAAATAATGATGTTGACTTTGCAGAAAATCCTTACATACATCGACTCCTCGGCCTGTCGAATACATTTCGTAGGTTTTTTATTCAGGCCTCACACGAATACTTTTATCGACTTAAATGTTACAACAGCTGGAGGGCAGGAATGAAGAAAAGTATTCTATGCTGACCAAAGCAAGGTATTTTTTGGTACTAAAACACTAATCACTGACGTTTTATCTAGTTTATATTACATGACCAACGCGAAACTAAACCATTCTATTGGATGCCAAAAAGTATAATGACATAACAAAAAATTACATCATATGTATGCATAGGTGCATTCCAAATTCCAAATTTTTTACAGAAATTACATATCAAGAGCAGTTCAAAAAATATTGGATTAATAAGTGAAGAGACTTCATCAGATTCACATTTTATTATCGTTATAAGTTAACTCCACAGAGCACATATTTTTGATTAGGAAAGTCACCACATGTTATTTTGTCCGTGGGGTGAACGGAAATACCGCACCATAGGATGCAGCTAATGAGGCCACCAGTATAAATCTCCGTGGTGTACCCGATTACGAGAATCTTGGCTGGCAATTTCATACGCTCATAACGGGAAGGCATTGCGCGGCCGCAAGCAACTATTCTGCAGCGAAGGGTGAAAGTGTTAACGGGTTGCTTCCCAGAAGCGCCATGCCCTCAGGGAGCCTTGGATTTTCCACGCAAACATCTGACTAGTAAAAATATAGGTAATGTAAACTTGAAATTGGAGGGATTTTTGGCCAATAGAGGGCGTCACTGATTCGCAATAACACTATCTCCAATAAGTTCGCGAGGATATTCTGTTTCTGCCAAAACCTGTCATCAAATCAATGGTACGCGTTGGCATATATGCTACACAAGCGATAATACAGTGAGTTAAGTAGGATACACTGTATCACTTAGGCGATAAATATGATTTTTGTGAAAATTGTCATTTTTACCTTCCTGCCGAGGCATTTCATAGACTGTCGCTAAAAAATTGTTCTTCCCACGCGGTGATATTTGGGAATTGAGTGTGTGTCTATATAAAAATGTTTATTGGCTCTTATATAAATTTTAGCCTCCCTATGGGTAATATGCCGGTTAAAGAATCTTTACATCCACCATTTTACTAAAGTGTCCAGCCTGTCACCCATTCCACATTGAATATCTTTAATTTTTTACCTCTTTAATTTAGTAATGCCTTTATCCATCATCCACCAAGTCCTCTCATTCCCCGCATAACCAACTCCATTCCCTACATCACGGGTTTAACTCCCCTAAGAGCGGAATAATTAATGTTAAAATTATAACATAAATTTAATTTGGCCAAAAAAAAAGCTGCAAGACACAAGTCATGATGAATATAAAACGTATCCTCATCATAAAAATTTCCTTCGCAATTGAGCACGCAGTTCTGTAATGGCAACCTCAGTTGCGATCGTTGGAGGGGGGTTAAGTGAACAATGAAGTAAATGCGAAGGCACATCGTGAAACATACCGAATTGTTCAGCAAATAATGAAAGTGAAAGTATTGCGAGACGGATTGGAGGCACACTGAACAATGAAGAGAAACCTATGAATGAATAATGCTAAGGTAAGCAAAGGACTGCTGTCAAATAAACGAGAAGAAAGAGGTTTGAAATCAATCGCAAAGCAATTAAATCACTCATGATGAGTTGATCGAGGCGGCAACCCGGAAATAAAAAGAGTTAAAGGCCATAATTTCGCAGGAAATATGTATTTACCATTCCGTAATGCAGCTTCATATTGGATTCACCAATAAAACAACTTGGCAGCACTTGGCGTGACTGAAGTTAGGTCAGTGATTGGTTGAGAAAATCTCAAACATCTCTTGAAATTGAAGCAGCAAGAAGGTAGTTCTGTGTACGGAGAGGCAGGAAAACTATCTATCAAGTCCTCTGAAACGATTTTAGGATTGATATCCAATATGTTATGAGATTGAAGAAGTACGCCATGAATTTGGCAGGCTCTTAATTAGTCGAGTTACACCAAGTTAAGTTGAGAAAGGGGCTTAAAATTGCGCCGCAATTGGGGGACAAATAGCGAGAGGTAACGTCTTTTGCGCATTTGCATTTGTCTTTGATTTATTTCCATAGAGAGGACAAATGAAGGGGTGCACATGATTGAACCGAAAGTGGCAGTGGTACATGAAAGACGAAAGGATAGGCTTGGGAGGGGGATGAGGGGAGCAGAGAGGAAGGGAGGGGGAAGAAGAGTGGGGGGATGAGGAAGTCCTCTTATCGGGGAGAAAGTGGAAAAGCAGCCTCCGTGAGAGGGGGAGGAGGGATGTAAGGGGCAAGGGTGGGGGGAGGGAGTGGGTTGGTTGAGCAACAGGCAGTCTCGGCGGTTCGGCCTCTCCCGCTGAGGCGAGACCTCCTCCCTCCACTCATACTTCTCCGACCACCTCACACTCCTTCCCTCGGGCACGTATTGGATTCCATAAGGTAGAGAAACCAAATAAAATTGCGGCGTGAAACACATCAGAATCCGTGTATTACGGTGAAATAATTCATGGAACTTTGTTCCAAAATAGATTATGTATCGATATTTGAAGCTACTACTACTACGCGGAAGGGCTGCAATTACAATGAAAAACTTCCATCGATACATAAAAATGGGACAATTTGAGCGAAGCAAATGTGGTAGTGGTGTATAAAAGTCGAGACCATGAAGTAAAATTAGTAACTTTCAATGTTTTACATGGTAACCATGTTTGTCGAAAATTTTAGGAGTGTAGAAGTGAGGCTGACTCAATTAAGTTCTATCAATTATAGGTACACAAGGCTAGATTGCTATAAAAATATTTAACCAGGCGCATAGCCGGCAAATTTATTCATTAATCAAGTATCGAAAAATGGAGTTTATGTTATCTATTCTTTTAGAGTATTTTTTGAGTCGTCGAGTGACTTTCTAACGTTAACTATGGAAGCAGGAACGACCGGCTTTGACTACCTGTTAAGCCATGTTCAGCTACTTGCATATAAGTACATACCCTAGCCAGTAGAAGTCACAAGATAATATTCATTGAATTCATTCCTTAAACCTTGCAATGGTCTACATTTGAAAAATCTTCAATCGAATATAATGCTTAGTTTTGCAATCTTAAAAAGATCAGGAATTTGAGAATGCTTTTGTTAAGCTTAATCCACTATTGGTAAATGGAAAAAAAACTCCCCTTGATCATGCAATTTCCGTACGAAATCACAGGAGACTTCAACGCTCGACAGGTGTATACATAATTTCTTATTTAGAAATTTCGGAAGAGAAGATGATATAAGAATTATATACCACGATTATTTCCACGTCACGAGCTATTTTTAGGCAATTCACGACACCGGAACCTCAGGCATTTCCCTTGGGACCGCTTATGAATCACGTCTTGGTTTTTCTATTGCCGAGGGGAGGGATTTTCATCAGGAAACCATGTTATTTCGAAAGGTCAGATCCCCTTATTTCGTAAGATGCTAACTTTTACGCCATCAGGGGATGACTGAACTATTTCATGAATTTATGGATAAAAAGAATTCATTTAATTGTTTTTAACTTAATTTACTTCATGAATTGAAATTCTATTAGTACTCGATATTCATAGAAAGCAATAACGAAAGTGATGAAAAGGTAATCTACCATTAATTGATCAGTGAAAATATATGAATATGATACGAAGTAGAAACAGTTTTTTATGTGCGCCATTTTTAAGGAAATAACGGCGGAGTAGCCAGAGGCATACCTACACGATTCAATCCTAATGTTCATTATTATTTGAACCTTATAATTTTCAATAAACCAAATGAATATTAATAGAATCTTAAACTTTTACTTAAAAAATTAAGTCTCCATCAATTGCACGCTGTGCCCATGTTTGAGTGGTAGTACCACTGGAATTGGTTTACTTACAACAAATAACGAGGAAGGTTGAAATTCTACAATTTGGTCAAAGTATGAATCACACCATATTTTCACTACTGTATAAGCGACGGAAATAGCTACAAAAATATAGACGCATCACAATAGACTTTAGTTGTACAACTTGACTGACAATATATATATATATATACAGTCCAAACTATGATTATTCCTTTATTCATATAAGGCACTTCACTTTCATGACATGAGAAAAAGAACGAAAAAAACCAGAATAGATTCCGTAGATATGAATTGCACTGAAAATTATATGGATGTCTCAGAAAGGCAAAGAATCCGACGCGCGAGCGATGGGGTAACAGATGGGCACTTTGGATGGCTTTATGCCGAGGTACTTAAAAGTATTGCGCCTTCCCGACGTCGAAGCAGTGGCTAAGCGTCTGCAAACACCGTCGCAAGAGAGTGGAAGTGAATTTAGGGTCAAGGGGAAGAGACGGACAGACTAGGCTCTTTCTCGACCTTCAATGAAGTGTTGGCTGCGATGGAAACTCAAGTGATGGCGCTACTTAAAAAATGCAAGTGCGCACTACCGCAGGAGGAAAAAGTCAATGAAAAACAGAAATTAGGCGGCGGTAACAGTTGTCAGGAAGGAGTTCTCGAAATATGATTTTGCAGTAGATATGCAGCGACCATAATCCTATATTTTTGTGGGATAAAGTTTTTTCCGCGTCCGTAAGTCGCACAACAAAGAATTACCACTGAAAAGCGGAGGGAACATGATAGCGATATACTGTAGGGAAGCATTTTTAGGGCCTAAGGGATTTTTTAAATATCTGAGGTCAATTATGTATATTCACTCTAAATTTCTCTATGAGTAAAATTTAACATAAAAATTTTAGGCATGATCGAAGGAAATCAACTAACTTGGAGAAAATTGGCGAGACTAACTTACATCAGTGCATCTAAAATAATCTCAATATGTTAAAAACTTAATATTATTTGTAAAATGATCCCGTAGAAGAAACTAATATCTATTTCTACAAGAATAATAAAGGAATGCCTTTCTGGCCACTTTTCGCAAATTTTACGTTGGGGTGAATTACTTAGCTAATTAACATTTAATAAATGTAATTCCAGGAGTAAGAATATAAAAAAACGAATAGAAAGACTTGGAATCTAGTATAAATTAACCAAAGTGATCTATCAGTCCCAGTAAGTTATCATAAAAGCCAAACAATACATTACTTTCGATGGCGAATGTAGCCTATTCCATTATTTCCTCATACCACCATGCAAAAGCTTTGATTTATATTAAAAAATTTGATGGCCCGAGTTTTATCCCATGGTAAGGTTTAATTAGTGAAAGAATATGACGTAAACAAAGGATAGAGTGGCATGAAAAAAGTACTTGTACGTGCTTTGTATGCTAGAGAAGCCCAAGAAAATATCACGAATTGAACTGAATATGTGTTTATGACAACATTAACTCAAAAAGAAGAGAGCAGTGATTGCAAAAAAGGTAATTTTTATCACTATCAATAGTAAAGTTTTCTTACAAGAATCGAGAATAGTCAAGAATTCCCTGGCTTTCTAGTCTTTCCTGCGTCCGACGAAAACAGATACATCCACGGAAGAAGGATTTGATGCTTTCCCCGCGAAGTAATGAAATGAGTACTACTTGGCCTTACTACCAGGCTAGGCTGACGCTGACGTTTTGATGCAGTACTTCTCCATCATTCTCATGGCTGCTATATGATCCCTGAGGACGATGGAAAAATACTGCGTTGAAACGTCTGCGGACATGGTAAGACTCAAAATTGATTCTCTCAACTCGTTTAGCTCGAATTTGATGAGTCTGGACAGCCGACTGCTGCAGTTATTAATGCTCCAATATAATTAATTAAATCGTTGATGAAGCTAACTTAAAAGCGTCAGATGAAGTAAAGTATCCAGGATCTGCGATAACATTAAGCAGCCATGAGAACGTCGAAGAAATATTCCATCGGATCGTCAACTGAGAGGGATAGCCCAACCCGGTTGGAAGCCGGAGAGAATTAAATTCCGTGGGGGAAGGATTTTGCGCTCCGTATGGGAGCAAGGCCTCCTAGGAAGGTGCCCCTTTTTCCCCTTCCACACCACTGTCCTTCTAGCCCTCCCCTATGCAACCAACGCACTGGACGACGCTCTCGATCGAGGGTTAAACGGAAAAAAAACAGTTGAGCCGCGGAGCACGTGCGCATATCCTCGTTCCTCCTTTACGACTGTGGAGCCAAAGGTCAGCTCGATTCCAACAGTCCATTCTGGCGACACCCTTCCGCCCTTTCCACTGTGACTAGTCCGCTTTTCTCGCCGGCCGCTTCCTGTAAGAGCGGCAAGGTAATTGCTACAGAGGAAGACTCAAAACCCATTCACTCAACTCGTTTTGCTCGAATTTGATGAGTCAGGACAACCGATTGCTCCAGTTGTTGATGCTCCCAAAATTAATCCATTCATGGATGAAGGTAACATAAAGGCTAAAGATTGACTTCTTTAAAGCACACAGTCTAGATTACGTATTGCATACCGGTTTCTTGAAGAGGACTTGCATACCACCATATTAATATACTGCAAGTATTGAACGATAAAACGATATTTCTGAATTCCTTCCAAAAATTAAGAAACACTAAGAAATTTTGGAGTAATTTTTTGAATCTGCCAAACAGCTCAAAGTATTTATACAACCTTTACCATTTAATTAATTGAAATGAATGAAATAAATAATAGATTGGAAACGGTATGCAAAACGTAATAAACACTGTGTGATTTAAAGAATTTAAGTGCCTAAAATTTGCGATAACTTAAAACCTATCGAGGAGAACACACAAAAAGTAGTAAAATCTAAGGGTGAGCACGAGGTCCACAGTTCAGATTGAACACCTCACGAGAGTATAAAGGTCGTTGTTTGGGTCATTGTTCATTACTTTCAATGGCGCCTTTGTGGTATGCAAGTCCTCTTCAAGATCTGATTTTATCCCCTCATAATTCACCACTAGAGCACCTTCAACCTCTCAACATTTAAAAAAAATATAGCTCTAAACACCTCTTGACCAAAGTACGTACAATGATACCCAATCAAACAGATATTCAGCTTACCGTATGAGCTTGCCTGGCCTCCTCAATGTAATGAGTGGTGATGATCACAGTCTTGTTTCCATCCTTAGTGATCTGTACCAAGTGATTCCAAATGCTGCAAAGAAAAAAAAATAGCCAAAAGTTAGCATATTAGTCAAAATAATAAGGGTGATAGTGACTTATGCATCGAAAAATCTTGAGGAGAGCCAACTGCTTTTTAAAAAACAATCCAATTTTTGATGCAGGGCTCAATTTAATTGTATTTGAAAATGATCTACGAATAATCAATAAATGTTATTATTTTGTAACTCCACAAAAATATTTTTATATTAGTTTCGATGTTCTCAAAAGGTTGATTAGGGTGAGTCTACTGCCCTAATAAATATAAAGATTAGATAAACTCCAAAAATGAAAGTCAAATACTACTGAATTTACAGTCAAGTACTACTCGTTAATAATTACCGTGACAATGGAAAAAAGAGCCACCAAGGTTTGAATGGTAGAGAAAATAAAAAAATTTCAACTAAATATTAGTTAGAACACTTCGATAAAAATATAAAATTTTACGCTTGAAAAAGTAAAATTTTCCAAATCCTTGGTTAGTCGAAATAAAATGAGGGAAAGGAAAGAAAGGTCAAATTCCTCCCTCGGCCAGTTCTTCCTCAAAACAACCCTCGGCAACTATGCCTGTATATACCAACGCTATAACTGAGGCCATACCTGAAATTCCAAAGATGTTTTCTTCACAAAAAACACTGACTCTTTATTTAGTAAAAATCAATATCAAAGTCTGCTGTTATATTGTTATTTGCGGTGATATTAAAAACTTAAGAACATATCAATATACTTCAAGTATTGAACGATAAAACGATATTTCTGAATGCCTTAGAAAAATAAGAAACACTAAGAAATTTTGGAGTCAATTTTGGAACCTGTCAAACAACTCAAAAGTTTTATAAATTTTTTACCATTTAATTCATTAAAATGAATGGAGTAAAGTAATGCATTGAAAACAATATGCAATACGTAAACTAGACTGTATTTTACAGAAGGCATCCTCGGCACTTACGGAAATGATCGAACCAAATTGAATAGAAAATAATGGGATTACATCAGAGAACATGGAGGTAGATTTTGGTTGGGTATATATAAGGTGTTCACCTTTGCCGGAGAAGCGGGTCCACTCCCACGGTGGGCTCGTCCAGGATGAGCAGCTCGGGGTCGTGCATCAAAGCCACGGCGAAAGACACGCGCCGCTGCTGACCTCCGCTGAGAACAACACATCGGAGAAACAAATGAGTGAATGCATGCGCAATACTGACAGCAACAGAATCATAGTAGGTGGCAAAATGATTTTGAATAAAATGTTTAGAGATCCATGAAATAAGGGAATAATTGTTAAATAGTACCCACAGGATAATATTCCAAACATATTCTAATGGATTAACGCAGGTTATGCTTCCTCTGCTTCAAGGTATGATTTGTTTACCCTCTCACACAAGCCGTTGAGTAAAACACCAATATTTGGGGAATTTTTGTCACTAGAAATGAAATAATGAAGCTATTTACTTCGTAAATCAAGCAGAATTTTGGAAGACAGAATAAAATATCATGAAAATTATACATTTTAAATGATTAATGAAAAATCATGATAAATAAACCTTAACCATTCACTATAAAAATATTACCTCCGAAAATAGTAAAAATTATACAATCAAAATAAGTAATTATTCTTGTTGCTTGAACATTAGGGCCATCAACTACAATCTTGGCACAAATAAAAAGCTAAGATTGGAACAAATAAAAAGTATGTAGGTACTGCTCTCAATCAGTTACTTTCCAGTGCAAGCCATTTTAATGTTGATCATTCTTATACTAGAATTAATATCAGTCCAAAATCTGCTGAACACTAAAAACTTGTCAAGTTCAAATCATGAATAAGACCCGGGATGGTATCACTTAGAAATGATTTGTAAAGGTCGAATCTAGTGAAGCATGAGTTATTATGACTTGCGTGGGGGCAAAAATTGATATTTATTGTTTTCAATAAGATTCATGGAAAAAGCAAGGGGAAGTTAATAAAAATTCACCTGAGGTTCTTGACGAGACGGTTTTGGCTGGGAAGGTCGAGGAAGTTGAGGAGAAACTGCAGCCGTTCGTTGATTTCGGAAGTGCACATGCCGAAGATCCACCCGAAGTACATCATGGTCTCTTTGATGGAGAACTCGCCGAAGAGGGCAATTTCCTGCGGAATGAAATGGATATGTATGAGTCAGACTGCAATACGTCATGAAATAATCAAAAATTAATTAGATATTTCGTGATAACATCAATTAAAATGAATTAAATGCATTAATAAATTGAATGAGGCATGAAATTCTCATAACTTTATAGTTAAACACAAGGTAACCCATCACAGATGACTAATATTTATCATAAAATTCATCATTTTACGGGTTTTAAACGTTACTACACATTGAAGAGTGGGTATCATAAATTTTTGGTGAATCTGCACATTTCTGTGATTTACGGAAAAACTTTTTGCGATAGCAATTTTTTACGTTACATTATGAATATGCAAAACAACTCAGAAGTATTGTACAAATTTTAATGCCCATTGATTCTATGCGTTCATTTTTAAATAACGCTCAGTTAGCCACAATATGTTCAATGTTCGATGCTCATAGTACTACGAAAAGCTTTATGGTTCTTAAGAGGATACAGCACGTAGAGCCATAGTGCCTTTAATTTAAAATTTTGGACTATTTATGCCCTCAGACTCATGCGTGATTATTTGCTGAGTTTCACACCGCAGTATGGAATGACGAGGAAGTAGCTGTGCCATCGAAGATTAAATAAAAACTCGAGGAAAATTAAAATTCACCCACGGAAAAAATTGCACATAAAATTTCCATTTTTGCGAGATTCATCTGACATTTCACCTCCAGAAGTGACGCAAAATACACATTGCGGTCCCATGAATAGCACTAACTTTCTTCACTTGCGGGCAACGAAGGTTTTAAGCCTTTTTCAGGCTTCCATTGTTTTTTTGCAAAGTGAAACCCTACCTCGAGGCGCTGGCCTACCGTCGCTATATGCACACCCTATTTTTTACCCTTGAAATCCAAGACTCACCGTTGCAAAATCTGCCGACGTTAGAAATATTTATAAACCTCATTGCAGGCCACGAGTTCAATGAGAACTGACAGCGAGGTGGGTAATATGAAAATTGAACTCAATGCAGAATAAAGAGAGGGAAAAGTAACACATGATTTCCTACAGCTGCCACAGAATATGTGATAGTTAAACATTTAGTAGGTTTGAGGTCTCAAAGAAGAATAACAATTGACGGTCGTGCAACATTACCATAGGCCATAATTGAGGGAAAAGCTTACTATTATATCTTATTTATAACGCTAAAGCTCGTAGAAAGTTTTTTAAGCATAGAATCAACTGTCATCAAAAAACATAAAAAACATTCTGCTTTGATAGTTTGCGGAAAGTGAGAATGAGATAAAACATATATTTGTAATTGGTGTAGGTATAGCTAAGAATGAAAATCGATGCTGAGTGCTTAATCATGAGATCCCAGTTAAAGGTCGTGGAACATGACATGAATACTGGGAAACTGACCACGAAAAATACATTTGAGGGACCTTGCATGTTTGTAAATAACGACGGGAAAGTCGGTGAGCCTAAGAATAAATAAGAAGTCACTTAAACATGAGATCTCAGCCTTTTCACTGCGTTAAATTTTTGAAAAAATTCAGAACATGAAGTACCTCGGCATTAGGTGCAAAGACTATCAGCAGTCATCCACTATAATGGCTTAAATTCTTTCACTTGCGCAAATATTTCTCCCATAACATGACCCACCTAGCTTTTTCGGCATAAATTGGAAAACAGAAAACGTCTAAACTATGGCTGCAGGCAGTATCTGCCGAGGAAAGTTTTTCGAATACATTGTCATAGATTTATAACGCGTCGAAGATCTGTTTTTCTAGAAAAACGTTTCAACCAGAGAATCCTGATCCAGCAACACGTGATTTTCTCTCAAAACTCGCGGGTATAAATTAGAGCACAAGAATTATACAAGCTGGTTTTTTTTCAATATGGAAGTTCAATGAATTCTTGTGGTATATTAGCTGTGGACACATCATATTTGATGACACTGGCTTATGGAAAAACCGGTTGACACTGAGTCGGTAACTTGCGGACACGGATTGAGATAAAAGGGGGGGCATGAAACCATTTGATTCATCACTGGTGGCCTTACCTCCAATTTACAATCAGTACGTATAAAATTCAGTGCATACCCTAGCTTTCGATCCATACTTTAAAAATTAATATATTATAGCTACGACGACACATTCTATGGTGGAGAAAACTTGAGTAATTTCTGAGGGCAATAGAATATTTTTGGCTGAAAAAAAACGGAAGAATAAGTAGCTATTATGTCTTTCTCCCATACATTCTGAACAGTTAATAACAATGTCAAGGAAGGAAAGTTTAATTTCCTTTCCACTGACTCGTTACCACAGGATCTATTAGGCACAAAATACGTATTTTACAGGCTGATATATTTGCATGATTTCAATGCGCATAGGCATTACTTGCCAATAATAAAACCAGTACTTGGAGCGTACGTCTTGAAAATATTCAAATGCATTTTTGCCGACCTTTTGGTTTATTTTTAAACCTTCATCAGCGCTTATAATGAAAATAAGTACATAATTTTGCTGCATTAAAAAAATAAACAGTTATAAAAGCGTTTTTTTCGATAAGATATAAAAAAGACACGAAATCAGTCATTAACTCAGAATTTTCAAGACCTACACTCCAATATACTGATTTGATATTAAATATAGATGTCAAGAGAAGAAAATAACTCACTTCATATTACTTTTGTTACCAACTAATACTTCAATGAGACCAATCACGGAGTGGAAGGTATACTTATGCACAATAAAAATATAGGACTACTAAATGTAACTAAGGAAATAATTACTGGAATTTACTGAATTATTCCAAGGAATTAATTAATTTTAACCAACAAGGGTTGGAAAATCAACCCAAGAAATCAAAGAGATAGCCCTCATTATTCAGCAATATCTACATTCGACTTATACGACTCGAGAGAGAAGACCAATAGGAGACGACGACACTAGCGGAGACAAACACCCATTGACGTCACTCACCTGCGGCATGTATCCAACGCGCTTTCCGGGGACTCCGCTTCCCTTGCCGCCGGGCTTGCCTCCAAGGACGTAGATCTCGCCCATGTTCAGCTTACGCCGACCCACAATGCAGCTGAGGAGGGTGGTCTTGCCGCAACCGCTAGCTCCCAGCAATCCATAACTGCAATAAATACGCAGAATAATGTTTAAAATTTTGTTTTACCTTCTTTATGAACAAAATTTTTACCAAAAAAATTGATGCATACGTGAAAACAAACAAATTCGTGAAGTTCACTGCAAGAGTTAATAAGTTAAAGACTAAAGATTTTCCGTTGAAAGTTATTTAAAATTTTTAATAATTATGTCAAAGCTCTATAGAAAACATATACGTGCATGATAACTACTTGAAAAACTGAAATATTATACACTTTCAAGAATTGGAGACTTGGGCAAAATTTCCTTCTTTGCAGCGTAGGAAAGTGAGTACCATTAAGTTTGTAAAATGTAATGACAGTATTAATCATTATTCAAAGAAAAGCACATAAAAGAATGCAGAACAATTAATATGGTAATTGCACTAAAAATAAATATATCTGCCATCTTTATAGCGATCATTCAAATAAACTGTAAGATGCCTAATAAATAAATATTTTATTAGATATTAAGGAACTTGCCTCGGGTGCACAGAATACAAAGGGAATATCAAGGCTATATCAAAGCTTTTTTTATTGTGTTTGAACCATCAAGATATAAACGATGATTGACACATTAAATCGAACAATCACCAATTGGATCATTTTTACCTTGAGACTTCAAGGAAGTAATCCTTTATTATAATAAATACACATTTAACTTAGCAATAGCGCTTCATCCGTAAAAACCAACCGAGGAGAAAGCCACCCATCATCATTTTCATTGATTCAGCAATACCCAATCACAATAGACAACCTCTGTGATGACCTTCTATTCAAATTATAAGTTTGATGGGATTATTCTTTCACACCTCCGTTTGTTAACGTGAAAGGAAAAAATCACGTCATTATTAGATGCAGTCAAGGTTGAGACGGATGACAGAGAAGAAGGCGAATGAAGTTGTAGTTTAGTGCCACATTAAGATGTAATGACGTCCAACTTAACCATGTGCTATCGACCGTCGAAAGATCTATTTGAAAACTGATGCCTAACGAAACGCCTATGTATTACACGGGGCAAGTATTTTTTACCCTAACTATCAAAACTAAAGTAATTCCTATTTATTTGTAAATGAAATTAGACTAAAATTCACTAACTCATGATTAACTTTGTGGTATTCCATTATAAGAAAAATTTAGATCATACAAAAAGATAATATATTAAATATTTATATTATATATTAAGATAATATAAGATTATTTCCATTATAATATCCAAGAAAAATGAAATTAGACGCCTTCTTGCCCTAGGTTGGGCACAAAGTAGTGAAAAATAAACAAGAAACATTCCTCTGTACCTCTCTCCTTTTGAGAAAGATGGGCTACGTCCCATTGAAAATTGAATCAAAATCTCCCCGTAAGCTCCAACTCTTAATTTTTGTCCATGTTTTTCTATCTAACTAAGTATGTTTTGGGTACCCACCCTCGGACATGATGGGATTTTATTCATTATGCTCGTGAGAGTTACTGTCAAATGAGTGTAAATGAAATTAGGGCAGATTTTATATCCTGTTCAGTTAGCTTCTTTTTTCGCAATGCCGCTAAAATATTCCATTTTATAAGGCACAATTTCACAATTCAAGATCCAGCGCAAGAGACAGAGTATACAAACTCTGGTATCGTGTAAAAAGGCCTTGTGAGAGATCAAGCATACTAACAAACCTAATTGAAGCCACTATTAATCAGTGCGCATGCAGCTTTACGAAGAAGAAAAGACACTATGGATCACGTCAAAGAAGAACACGTTGGATTGCCCACATAATGAGACACAGAAGTTACTTGGAAAGCATAATGGAAGGACAAATTGATGGATAAGTCCACAAAGAAAGACCAAGAGACAAGTACCTGGGACAAATTAAGATCAATACGGAATGAGAGTCTCAGGGAGGCAAAGTAACTAGATTAGTATTGGGAAAAATAGGGGCTACAGTTACCAATATTAGGATTACATTACTATGCATGTAAGTATGTACGCAGCTGTGATATATTTCTGGCAACAGATGCATTTGAATTGCCTATTTTTTCTACGGATTCAAACAGAAATATCCAAAATTCCCGGTGTATTCCCCCAACAGTTCGCACCAGTACTGTGATTTTCGGAATTTGAATTTTTTTTCAAAATTGATAACATTTGGTATTGGTGTAGCGGTAAGTTTAAAGAACGAGCCTCCCTTCACGAAGGCCAAGGTTCAACATGCATAACACGGCGAGGTACACGACCTACTGCTTGGGTAGGCAATAAAAAAGCCTCAGCAGTAAGTCGTCTACCTCCCAGCAACAAACCAAAATAATGCATACTGTCTCTCAAGCACTTGCAAAGTGGAAACAATAGTGGAAACAATACAACAACAACATGGAAACAATAATCGACCGGACTTAAAGCATTCAGCAAAGCCTTTGTTAAAATGATATTTATTATTTACACCTCTAACCTTCACAGAATTTCATTCTTTGAATGCACGCTCCAAAATTGGCGGAATACTCTATTCACACAGTGAATAAGCCGAGAATGAATAGCACCTTGTAAAATATTAACCATGTTAAATATTAACCATGATTTAAAAAATGGCACATCTATCGAATATCACGGCCTTTCTATTGAAGTTTATGGAGATTAAAGGTATTCACACGGTTTATTGAATCGAAAGAAAGACTATTGGTCAACAATAAAGGAAACACCGTACGATTAACTATAAAGCATCGGTTGGTCACGGGGATGGAAGGACGCGGTCATCTAGCTTCACATCCGACCTCACTTATAGATTATTGCAAGTTAGCAAGTTCTTACGAAAGTAACCCAACGACCTTCACTTCTTCTTGCCAGCAAGATCTGAAATGATATCGACACGTCCTTATGTATGCCTAGTAAGTACACCAACGCAATAAGATAAGTAAGTAGTGTTGGAGTGTTCACCTGCAGTGATGCAAACTCTAGTTGCGTTGGCGAACTGACGAATGCGGAAATGACTCTGAAAATTACGCTAAGACAGTAAAGGGACGGTCAGTTTAACCTAGTTTCAATAATTACACCGGAAGAGTTATTAATAGTCTCTGAAAGGATATAAGATCATCACGACCTCTTGCGAATGATAGAAGGTGAAGATGATTATGTTGAACTACAAACATATGTAATAACATTTACGTAACCAAATAACCACGTAGCAAACGATGTTGATTACTATATTTTTATGAGTTCTCTCACTGATTTTGAGTAGTAAACTAACTGACCGAACGGAAATAAATTACGACTATCAATTTGTTTGATCGATACCAAAGAAAATAAATATTAATGTAAAACTTAACTAGCTTCAGAATTTTGAAAGAAGGGCTTAAGGCCTATGGTAAAAGATGCAAAATAGTGCACCAAAGGCTCTTTCCTTCGATTGCCGCCATAAAACTTTAATACCATAAGAAAGAATTATTTCTCGAGGCGTTTTCCATGAAATATTATGATGAACTGCACGGAATAGGATGCAAATAGAAATTAATCACTGAAATTTAAATGTAAATGGCGTTAAAACCCCAATATTGTGCAAAGTTTCCGTTTTGTGACATACTTTAAAACGGAAATTTCCGAATTCTCATTGAAAATGCAAATACCCTTCGAGTGATAATTTCTCTTTTGAGCAGCATATTTAAATCCATTTACTAAATGATGCCAGCTTTAAATACAAAATCAAGGATTATCCGAGGATATTTAACGAGCATTGGTTTGTTCGTAACGATCAGCAATTCCGCCATGAATCGACTAGAGAATTTAAGGTCTGCAACGGTGAATTGGCAACCTAAGCGGCAGAAGTCCCTTTCGGTAACATGAGCTCGCATTGAAAAAGGTTAAAACACTTCCACTTTAGCCTGCAAACAGAATATTGAGACAATCTTATGATTCGTCACACAATTTTATGTCTTGCTTCACGCTGGGTTACAGTCATCGATAAAATGCAGTGTACGTCTCAACCGCGGCAGGCACTGCCCCCGTAGTTTAGGATCGAAGGGTAGCACTTGCGTGAATAATGAGCTGCCTAAGCCTCAGGAGCGATATGACCACAATTTACATGCATCGCACAACCAGTAAACGGACAAGGGATCATTGTCGTCTCTTCGGTTACGCACAGTAATAATACAGCTCATCTAACACTTGGATTAGAATATAAGCCGATTATACTGTCCAATTTACGCGGGCAAATGAAAAGCAAAATTTGAGTAATAAAACACCAAAAACTTGGCTCAAGAAGAAAGATAGTTTAAAACAATGATTTAGCCAAAACCCTAAGATAGAACAATGAAGTCCACATTGTTTATTATACAGGGAAAGCAAACGTATTTATTACATTTTTCGTAAAGTTTAATTTTAATAAAATTATCACAAAAAAATAAAAACAGAGACACGTCCTTTCCAAAAAAAATTCCCTTTGGTCACAGAATATTTACGTAGGTTACATGTTCACCTGGCTTGGATTTACATCCACTAAAAGACCTCGAATTTACCATGAACGCAGCACAACAGAGCAATATATATTTATTTAAATTGTATGGCTATTAAAGCTCCCAATAAGAATGCATCGCTATCTACGTACCTACTCAATAAGCAATACTTCCGGGTGTAATAATAATTGAAGCGTGAAGGCGACTAAAAATGGATGTTGCACTGCCGAGAGGAAGTGAACTAATACCAAGGCCGACCTCATATCCGCATAAATGAAGAAAAAAACATCACTTGACGGCACCGATGATCTTCAAACCAATGAACTCCTGAACTGACGCAATGAAGGTCGATATCATTTGAATCTTTCAAAACTGGCCAATTCTCGACGTAATAAAGTGATAGGGAGAGGTCTCAATTAAGGAAAAGGGACAAAATTAATTTTGGATCACGATGGTGTAATTAGTTGAGCAAGAATATATGTTGGCAGAAATTAATGCTTTATATACCTTACATAAATTCAAATGAAATTAAGAGAACACATCCTCAAATATCCGAATATTAGAAATAATCGACAAATAGTACATTATATCAGGCAATTAGAAACAATTTTTTGAGCTCGAAAGACTAAATGAAACATTAATGGCTAAAAATTTTAGTTCTTTTAAAATTTATGATTACAACTTCAAAATTCTTTTGAACTTTTTAACATTTGTGAGACGAAGTAACTTCCTAGAAAAGATTGATGAGATATTTTTAAAATCTATTTTTTATTCCCACACCACCGAAAACAGCACTACGTGGTCTTTACAACGGGGTTTTCATAAAAGTTAACAATTAAATGTAAATGAACATTCAAACCCTGTAAAGAGGTAGAACATACCCAGGTGGGACTCAAACCCATGACCTTAGGTTTGCCAGGCTTAATTCCACCGTCACTAAGACTGTACTGATCTACTACTGTGTATCTTCAACGAAGATGTCGAGAAAGGAAGGCAAAATATTCCCAGAAAATACCTCATAAAGTTTATCAACGATCCCTTGTTATCATAATTCAAAATGAATACAAAGATTTCTTAAGTTCCCGCAGGGTTCAAGGAGAATGACCTGTGGGATAAGAATGTGTACGAGGAAAGGGTGGGAAGAGACTGTATCAGGACCCGCAGACGGATCTACAAGCTGGAAAACGATCAATTTTCAGTGGCAGTCTTTCCTCACGGACCCAGAGCGCGATGACCCTCTCCGCATACGCTTAACAATACGCTGCGTGCATACTAAAAACAACAAACTGTCAAAGGAGACGTTTCCATCACCATCCCTCCTCACCCTCTGTGATTCTTAGTCTTTCCAAGAATAAACCTTTGTTCCTCGCAACACAATCTGAGCAAACTTCATTCCTCAAGTCACTCAAAAGTAGCCTCGCAAAAATATCAATATAAAAATAGAGCTAAATAACGATCACTCACTCCATACTCATTTTGTTTAGTAATGTGAGGGTGGAGCTTACCTTGAACTAAGCCACAGGTGTTTGAATTTCATTCATGGAAGGGGGCTTAGTTCTTTTCCCTAAGGCACCTCGCATTTTGAGGATTTTGTTTTAGTGTCCAAAGGCTTCACCGAGGATAACAATAGTGTACCATAAGTTGCACTTAGTTAGATTGTAAACAGAATTTTTTTGCTCTCATTATTAAAGAAATACAATAGACGCTGCGTGCTTGCAATACAGCATTTGATAGAAAAAAATACGGTACATAATGTGTAGTTTAGTAAACGAATGAAAAATTTAAGGAGCTATTTTTCTGTAGCAGCATATTGGTAACTAATAGAACGTATTATAGCGCAGCACTAACGATTAGATTTCTTTTATTTATGGAGAGCTTCATAACATTATTTTTTATCATATCGACCATAAAATTCTATTAAATAAGCACATCTCAAACCCTTCATGCCCTTCTGGCAAGCAAACACAACATATTTGCGGATACCCAAATTTTATTTCCAAAATATTTAACAATTTTCATAAACGACAGTCGATAGAACAAGGAAAGAAGAGCAAGTTATGTAAATTTCACGAATATGGAACACAATTTGCTTCTCCCTGTGAGTTTGCGGATTCCCAGGAAATTTGGACGGAGTCCTACCACCTCATCAACAGCATGACGGGCGCTGATCTTCGGTGTGCTCGTCCAGCCATCCACATCTCCACTTCCTAATTCCTGTCACGGCCTTAATCGTCCGTCTGAACGCGGCGGCGCACGAACGTTGCGGCGCTAGCCGACGCCAAATATCGAAACCTGATATGTGTGTCAGGATCGCTTGGCCGCGTGTCCTTCCACGGGCGGTTTCCTTCAACACCACTCCTCCCCTCCCCGGCATTCCGAGGCGATTCACCGACAGCCGTGTCTAACGACACACGCACCGTAAGCACGCTGGCGAATCCACAGACAGACGCGAGTCCCGACAAACAGTGCTGAGCGCTATGGGACGCGGAGGGGGAGGTAGTGGCTTACTAGCAAGACAATATAAGATCCGGAGCTCAACGGCCAATGTCGAAAACAATGGTGGCGGTGGGGAATATCTTTTCCTTTATTATTATTGTTATCAGTGCCCCCCCTTAATTCTGATTGTATGTCCGGTAGCAATAACTACATTGTTCTCTAAAGCAAAAAAAATTTCCTCATGCCAAAGTGCGCAGTTAAGCGCTTTAAATTGCGATTGATTGTTGTCGATTGTTGCTAAAGGATGGAATAAACTGAAACATTTTCCGGCTATAAATATTCATAAAAAAAGTTTTATTAAAGAACCAAGCTACCTATGAAATACAGCAAGAGCCAATAGGGAATCACACGTTTGTGCACCAGTCTCTAAGGATTCCATAAACGATTTCATGCTCCATTAACAATGAAGTTTACGAGTGGAAAAACAGCTATTTTTTAACGACCATTCTGGCTAACGTTTCAATAAGGGGCTATTGAAGCGAGTTAGAATTTTGAAAAGCAAATCTAGCATCACCCATTTCTTTTGCGTTAAGCTCAGAGCCAATTATACATTATCCGTGGTTCTTTGAGAGTCGATTACGTTTTGACCCATAGCTATAAGATATGATGGAAAGAATAAGGATTGCAATACAATAAATGTAGGAAACAGGCTTGGTTAACCACTTCGTAGTAAACGAACATGTCCAACGCGGATGCAATTACTTGTCGTCTAAATGACCTTATCTATCGTAATTAATATCTACAGCGATTGGTACTCTGCCATCGCAATCATCACCTTTACTACATAGATTTACTTTCATTCATCTACTTCTCTATCGCCAGCAACTAACTTAAAACAAAAATCATTGGCTCGCAAGCGTTGAGGAGTGGTTTTTGCGGAGGGTATAGGACAACGTCGATCTAGACGTTCAGGCGTCGAAATCTCCACGGTCACCAGCAAACAAAGGTGGGGGCGAGAGACTCCGTCTGTCTCCGCGACTCAGCCGCCCTCTGCCTCGTGCCTATGAACACACCCTGCTATGCCTCCAAATGGCACGAGAGGCTTTCCTGATGTCACAAGCGGTGGGTGCGGAGAGGCAACGAAACAGCCTCTTTAGATTCCATCCGTCGATCCCCCAAACCCTCATGGCCTGGGAAAAGTTTTCACGTGCCCGTTCCATTGTTTGCGGTTATGTAGCATGGGGGGAAATTTTTCGTGATGAAAAATATTTTCGCATATTTGAGAGGGACTGGGAGGGGTTCATAAATTCATATTCCTCAGCTGATTAATACGCCTCACCTTGGTGCGTCAACGTCTACGTGGGTTTTTAAAGGCTTCGAGTTCGATGTGGTCATGTGCAATGGAATATAAATTAAAATCTGCCTCCAAGTTATGAAAGATCTTGTTTAGCGGCTCAATTAGCGATGTGTACCTCATACTAATTATTGGTTGAAATCCAGAGTGGGAGAAACCAATTCTACATTTCTGTGTTTACAATGAACGCTAAACTACAATCGTATTGTCACACAAAACATATGAACAGAGTCCGTAAAATAACAAAAGATCATCATGATATATATCTTAAGATTTGTGCATTAGCTTATTGGGAAAACTTCGTAGGAAACAGTCATAACTAACAGGGCTCTAATTGCTAGTCGTCTGAAAGATGTTACCCATCGTAATAAACATCTGCAACGATTGGTACTCTGCCATCATAATCCTCATCTTTGCTACTAACTATAAGATTCACTATCACTTATCTTCTTCGCTACCGACAGCAACTTACCAAACAGGCAACTTCACTCAAAGTTTTGATTTTAATCAAGAAAACCACATTTTTTCTTGCCTATGTTATTAGCAATAAAGCCAATCAACTATCAGCAATTGGTAAACTCTTCTTCGTTGTAAGATTCTAAATTTTGCGTGTGATATTCTTCGAACTCGTCCGGATGAAAATTGAGTCTTGGATACTATTGTAAATAGACGTGAGAAAAATATTAGCCTAAATCACACAGAGATGGAAAAGAAACACATAAAGTAGAGAGGAGACAAAGAAGGAAGCAATTTAGATTTCCGAGATTTATAATACCCGAGGAACAAAGCAAGGCAACGTCACATAACATTTTCCCCATAAACTTATTGTAACGATTCTTCTTACATAACATTATGATTGCTACTGATTTCATAGCGCCCCACTTTCAGAGCTTCAATGAAAAGTCAAAGACACGGTGGACACAAAGGCTTTTATCGGAAATATTTAATTTTATTTTCGGCAGGCATAACTATCTTTAGAAAAAATAAGTGCATGTTAATAGCGGAAAAATACGTAAGGCATCGCTAAAACTATAAAAGAAGGTGCATTTTCTAGTGTCTCTTGATAGTCTTTAATACTCAAATGAAAAATGTGTGCCCCACATTAATAGCTAAGGCGAAATGACCAATGATGATGTACTTGAACGTTTAATATCATACTGAATCTCATTCTGTGTTCTGTAACTTAAATTCCATTGATTCGATAGTAAAATGATTTTTGAGATTTTCCGATAGCAAACATGTCAAAAAAATTATCAAGTGACCCGAAAAATAGAATCATGATCAGCATAAGGATCTTGTGCAATAAGAGAGCTTTGTCTCTCAAAGATGCAGGAGCCACTAAGCTTTCACTATGGAAACCTCAAGGTAAACGGAAATCTCAAAGGTAACCTGCATGGATCAAGAGGGATGGCAGCTTTGAAAGTTAAATGAATAACCCAGAAAGTCATTTCCGCCACTTCTGCGTATGAGAAGAGAAATGAATACTCTTTAGTAAGTATTTCTTCTTCGCAAATTTCATGAAGTTTTTCCTATAGATATTCAATGCAAACAGAACAAAACATCATAGAAATCTGTATAACTTTAATTTACCTGATATTTAAAACTGACAACGCTTGCCAATTATTTCACCGCAGGGTAGAATTGAATACTTACAGAAACTAATCGGCCCTTTATCACCAAACACCCTAATGCCAAAATATAGTCATTATTAAGCGAGGTCCAAGGTCTCTACACAACTATGGAATATATGGTTTAAATTTAGCAAAAGTTACGTTCATTCACTCTCGTTTCGCAAAAATCGTGACAAATATTCAAAATGTTGGTTTAATGGATTCATTTATGAAGGTATTTATATTAATGTTCACAGCAACATGATTTTCCACGAAGAAGCCTTCAGTCTCATCCTCACTCTGTCGAGAGTCTGGAGGTACATCTCTGATACATCCGATGTACATTTCTTAAAAATCCGCTAGTGAACCCGAGTTTACTCGTTAGTGAAAGATGTTTACGCTCGCCGATAAAATAACAAAATAAATTACCACCTCTTTTCTGCGTTGGCGAAATCACGTGAGTCACACCTTAAAAAATTCCTATCGCCACTCGACAGAGGCTATGAACGGTGAAAGGAGCGATTGCAAAACCCCCAAAGTAGTAATTACTCTTTTACACATGTTTTGAAGACCAGAAAAATATAAAATAATTTGGGAATAAACTCACGACTGAAATGTTATAACGGATTTGGTCGACGTAAAAAACTAGAGCTCAACTCACTATTTTCATTGAAGCATAGCAGCCTTTTTCTGTGAGTAGGCCCGAAAAAGACCAATAAACAATCAAGGTGAAAGTGCTATATATATAAGCAAGCAAGTTTTCTCCCACGAATATCCTTGATTGTGTTGGATATTAGGTGCTCATGACAATTGTTTGGATTACGGAGGAAAGTGGACGCAATTCCTAGCGTGAACTCAGTCAAATGAAGGGATGTGATATTGAGAGGCAACGCAACAGAGGCCCTTTCATGGATCCGTGACGAGAATGTGGAAATTACTTGGAGCAGAAAAACTCGAAAGATCTTTGCCAGAAAAATGGTTCAGGATACATTAACGCCCATGAAAGTTGGAAATGCTTCCTAATTGCTCAGCGGGGTGCAATCTTATGCGGAAGTCAAGCTTTCGGCAAAGGCCGAAAGAGTTCGGTAGGCTTTTGAAATTTTTCTTGCTATAGCTTTCAGGAGTTGACTGCCTCTTCCAATTCAACGTCCTACTTCCAGTCATGGAGAATATATCTCCTTTCTTGTAAAAATGATAAAATATTCTAGCATATTTCATATGCTTAGATAAGATTGATAAGATATCTCATTGGAGCCAGTATAAAAATACGGGGTTTCAAACGAATAGCTAGAAAACATAGGGTGAAAAGGCAACATTATTTGGCTCTCAATCGATGATGCAGGTAACTCTAGAAGAGCATATGATGAAAATTTTAAGAAAACAACATTAGCTTCAATAATCGGGATAATCTTCTCAATTGACATTATTACAATAGTCTCGATCTTACCATAACCGTTTTGTGCCGTTTTCGATTTTACGAAGGCAGCAAGGGCATTCCACCGGCAGCTTTCACTTTCTCTATCCACCGGTAGAAGGCCGACTACATCAGCAGTCTCGCACCACCCAGAGGGGTGTTATTCGATAACTTTCGTTTCTATTACGACTGCGATCCACCGATCCGTTACCGAAACACTATTATCCATTGCAGAGGCAACGCTGCCGGGCGAAGCCAAAGCCACGACCTCCCGAGTGTAGGCAATATAAAATCTCAAAGAATGGTGCTTGGATGAGAAATGTCACGAATACAAACGATAAGGTTAGAAAAGGAATGACACCGAGAGAGAAGAGAAGATTTGACGGCAAAAATTTCGCAAACAATTCTCGCCACTTTAAAGTGACCATCGATGGCCGCAACTCGCGGTATCAAGCCTTTCGTGCACGTACTAACGTTGAAGTCGGGTTATCATCGATCAGACCCGTGTAGCCGAAACCGACGACAACTGCTGCTAGTAGTTCACGCGGCGAGTCAGTGCTCAGTCATTATTGTTTATGCCCCAAAATGTACCCAGTACAGTGGCGCCGACTCCATGGGGCCTGAGGGGGCCCGAGCTCCCTCAGATATTCGATATGGGTGTGAGGAAAAAACGTGTCAGGCTTGTCGATTTTCTACGGAATGTCCAGATATCGATATTCGAGTTATCAGGGTTTCAATTTTGATCAGTCGACTCTTCTAAAATGCTTAAAAAACTTAATACTCACTACTTATAAAATTTCCCGCGCCAAGATCCCCATTTTGCCCCCCCCCCAATATTTTTTGTAAGTCGGCATCCCTGACCCAGTACTAGGATAAATACTTAAAATATCACCTTTACTTTGCACTCCTTAACTCTTAGAGAAATATTCAAATTCAAATAGATCGACAGAGTATATAATGAGAAAGTCTTACGATGAGTAGGAGAGAAGAGAAGCCTCATGAAAACTTGACAAGAAGGCGTAACAGCCTTATAGATATTTTGAGACATGATGGCCTGATGAAGACAATCGTCGAGGGTCAAGTAGATGGCAAGAGCAGAACAGACCTCGTATGAAATATATGAATCAGGTAAAGAAGTACGCGTAAGAGACGAAATACGTAGGTGTAAAAATATTAGCTGATTGGAGAATTGAGTGGAGAGCTGAGTCAAACCGTGGGATTATTGACCAGTAATGATGAATTTTTTTAAATTAGCGCATACTAAAAAAACTCAAGTAAAACATGAAACGACACCGTAAATCAAAGGAAATGTACAGATAGGAAGGAAGGTGGAATTATGACGCATTAGGACACTGATCGCATGAAAACACTTCCGCACTTCTTTCGCGATCGAGTCCCTCCGTTCTTGGTTCGATCGCGGCGTGTCCAGCGTCTATTAACCTCATCCGGGCGAGCGCGGGGGAAATTGAGATTCTCCGTATTTCTGGAACAATTGGCAGGGATGCTTAGCGTGTTTTCTCTTTTCCTGGTCTAGCTTCCCCGGGTACCGTAGTTACATAAACGCTAGCGTTCACGGTGAAGGATCTAGAGGTGAATGTAAAAAAAGAAGTTTGCACCACGCGTTCGGCATGAACGAATTATTTCCTTGAACTCGCGATCCGTGCCTTTGGATCAAAAGAAATGATCAGCGAGGAAATGAAGTATGCACAGAGCACGGTAAACAGGACACGGACGAGAACAATTGACGTGACAAATTTGTTTCATATTTTTTCCAACAAAAATGTCTTTGATTTCAAGCATGGAATACCACCCAACAGTTTGTTTCTGGTTGTTTGGTGATTTTAGTTCCTTGAACTCACGCTCCGTGCCTTTGGATCAAAAGAAATGATCAACAAGGAAATGAAGTATGCACACAGCAGTAAACACTGAGAGGCGGGCAAGAACAATTGATGTTACAAATTTGTTTAACAGAAAAAAATCCGAGTTGAAACATCGAATACGATGCGACAGTTTGTTTCTGGTTGATTGATGTCAAGCAGAACTCTTTTCTTGAACTAGCGGAACCTCATGTTGGATTCCGTGGCAGGCCAATCCCCCAAAAAGAAATCAATTTATACCTACTACTTAAGAATATCACTGAAACTTTGACGATTGAAATTTTTTTCCACTTTCAAACTCAACCAATAATAAAAATGAGATTAGCATGAATTCATGGCGAATATCAACAAAAAATTGACAATTGAAGACTGTCATCCACATTCCCATTCCGTTAGGGAGGGAGCACCCGCGGGCCCACCACCACCCCCGCGGTGTCAAGCCTAGGCTTATAACCGAGAGCCGCTCTTTACAGATAAGGTTTCTAATTTTGATTACAACTTTTTGTTTTGCTGTTTCCCTGATACTAGCAGGATGTCCGCCTCACCCAGCACTTCGTGCGTGGTTCACTGGCAAAGTTGTATTTATGTCTTAGTCTCTATGCATTCCCAAAACCTACTCCTCACGTTCTTCTTTACTTTTTAGCTCCACATTCCGACAATCATCAACTCAGTCTGGCATAAAGGGTGATTGTATTCAGTAATAATTTTGATAAGAGCTCCAGACGCTTAATGTCGATCGGTTAGCTACATAATCCGGTTAATATTATACGAGAATGGAGATGAATATTGTAACTAGTGCATCAATGGGATATTTTTCATGTTATAATCAAATATATTCAGCTTTTCAGCTTTGAGCTTTCAGATTCAGTTTTTCATCAAGCCTGGTGAATTTAAATTGCTCTTTCCCTCATTTTATCAAGTTTTTCCAATACATACTATCTAGAGGATATATAGATGAGCAGTAGTAGTTGAAGAGGACAGAGAAGACGAACATGCAAGGAAGCGAAAAAGAAGAGGAGTTTTTGGAAAGTGTTTGTCGGCATTGTACAGCCCAATCAACAGCAAGCAATCAGAACGGATAAACGAAGGTAATATGGAGAAATTGTTCCGAAGGAAACTGCCGATGAATGGTCTGAGAAGTAAGCCGTACCCAGCTTCTTGAGGTTCCACAGATATGTCTACAAATGAAATTTAATGCATAAAAAAATGAAAATTTCGATTTTATTGCATATAATTTTGTATAAAGATATATATGAACTTTCGATTTAGTTACCCTGCTCCTGATTTGACGCTATATTGTTCAATGTACTCATTTCTAAGTTCTGTTTGAATGGTTCATTTTTCGCAAAATCGGAACAGAATTAGTGCTTTTTTTATTTTTATATTTTCTTGTAATCATTAATCTCAATAGGCATTGATATAATGAACACCGTGTGATCCTATTATTTGATACCGAAGTTCTCATCGACATTTGATGGACATTTCTTCAAATTTAAAATTACACCACATTGGCTGAGAAAGAGTAGTTCTCTCAGAGCATCAGAAACAAAAAATTGATATAAAAAAAAGCTCTGACAACGTTCCCAGTGGACAGAACTCCATTGTTCCCCGTCGTTTGCGTCAATTTTCGCCAGGAGGCGCTTCTTGCGAGAAGATATGAATGCCCGTCTCTTTAGAGGGTGACTAGGCGGGGGGGAATGGCGCCGTTGAGTAAGCGAGAAACTCACTCAGGCGGCAACCGTAGCGATTTTACGTAACATCCGCGCGTTGCACCACTATTACACCGATTTGGCATTCCAACGGGAGAGCGGGTCGCTTCACGAGCACCAGCGGAATCACTCACTACTTGCTAAAAGGGATTACATCGGACCGTAAAGAAGACGAGTGCGCTCCTAACTGTGTCCACAGGTGGATGGATATTACACGGCGGTCTTGCACTCAAACGCAACGTCTGCGTGGAGAGGCTTTAGCAGGATATTTTCCCGCATTACTTCACTAAATAGTGCGGCATATTGGGTATGAACTAACAGGTGAGAATTTGTTTTCTGGGGTTTCAGAAAGTTGTCTCGGGTTGTAAACTGATTACAAAAACCACTGTAACGGAAGTTTCGATATCTACTAGTTCTCGTACTCAGATAATAGATTTACATATTTTCTCCATTGTTAAAGTATTCTCATACCTCAAAATTTTAGGCACAATGAACCGCTGCATCAAATTGGTAATCCGAAAAAAATTTAGTCCAAGTCCTGACCTTAAAATGCAATGATAATATTATGGTACTAGGCTATCTTCACAGTTGGGCACAGTACTTCATAGTCCGGATTAATCATCAAAATTCAGACATTTCATCAAAATCATTACCCAATAATATTCGAATAATAGGAAATAAAAGTATGAATTATGGCTTCAATTTTAACATACACAAATAATGAAAACTTCAAATAAATTTGTCGAGGGATTAAGCATCGAAAATAACGGAGAATTTATGATAAGGATTAAGGAGACCAACTAAAAGTTATGAGCAGTTAATGAAAATTGAAGTTTCCCAAAGTAGGGAACTTAAAAAACGTAAACTACTTCCCAGAAACTATAAAATTCCAATTCTCGAAAATGCAGGTGCAAAAATCCGCAGTCTCGGAAATCAAGTTTCCCCGCAATCAACATTTTCAGGTGACCCACATTAATGTCCACGAATAATAGCAGCAAAAAGTGCAAAGCCTGTTTTTATTTCTCATTGTCCCATGCAGTGGAAGGCATTGCACAATCTCAGCATTTTCTCTTTCCCGCCGACAAGAAAAGCACTTCACCACAAATGCACACTCTCTACCCGTGCGGCGTATATGAACTCGATCCAGAGATAGCTATCGTTTACAGAAGGTGCTCCGCATAGGGTCAACAGCCATGCAAGAAGGGTCATTGCTACGCACAAATTGTTTTGGCCAAAATAATAAATCGTACAACATACAGCGAAGTACAGTAGACGTCATCAAGTTGAACTAAAAGAGAGGGATAACAATGTGTGTTACTACTTATTCCCACTTCTCAGATGCTGCTGGTTTTCTAGATAATAAGGATCATCACCACGCCATCTAGGTGTCACCATACAAATAACATAAATATTGTGAGATAACAGCAGAGTGCACGATGCAAAAATGTTTCTCAAACTTCGCACCAGGTGGTGTCCAAGAAAAAAGTTTACGCTACATTCAGCGGGAATATCTAAAATATGTGCGATATAGAATACAATATAGACCTACTTATTCCAGCGTACAGCCCTGTGGGCCTGCCCTACGTAATCTATCATTGATTATTGCCGCCAGTTTTGACTGTTTTTTTTACTAGATCCATAGCAAAATTCTCACCTCAATTTGGAACCAATTTTTCACGAAGGATTTCTAAAAGGTGGTTGTGAAAATTTACCGCCGGTAATGGGGGATAGAAAATTACCGAGAATATTTCTATGCAATTAATCTGTTGAACACAAAAATCAGTATAAACTACAAGGAAGTTTCTCCCATGAAGTTTAATGATGCATTAAATTAATCCATATGCGACGCTTTGTATAATCAATTCCACCAACGGATTATAATAACCAGTTTGGTGGGTAAAGTGACGAATACCAAGCACTCGAAGGTCATACTATCGACGAAAATCAATTAAGAGCACGATAAAGAGAGGTGATATTCAAATATGTGATTGAAAACATGGTGGAAATATTCTGGCAACATGTTGGTTCACAAGAATGGCCATTAATATCTCCAACCTCTCCATATACACATTAATCTATTCATCCTCTATTCCTAGTCTCAGCATCTTATAACAAACTAAATAGGAGAATAATTAATCTGAGAAAGACTAAAGTCTAAACTTTGTGAAAATAAGGCATATATGTGATAAAAATTAGTTCTAGAGCATAAGTTTTCGTGAAAAAGAATTCAGAAACTATGTGCCCTTATCGACGCAACACATTCACTGATTTCATATACAATATGCCATCTCAGTCGATTGAACGCAACTTATTGGATTAAAAACATAATATTTAATCACGAGCATAATTAGGGGATTCTGTACGGAAAGGGTTATAGGCTTCAAGTGAGTAACATAAATGACAAATGATTTAATGAATCGGCAAATAAAATAAAATTACTAACCCACAGCTTGTCGAAGAGAGAGAGAAGAAGGGTTTTAAAAAGAATTTGTATTTTCGTACACTTCCAGAATAATTATTCCAAATACTAGCTTTTATTCTTAGAAAAGACTCAATGAGCTATAAAACCTAATTACATGAATAAATCTTAAAATAAAAATATAAAAAATAGCAACCAATAACACGCAAAAATTCTTGCGAATGACGTTCACCCGGTGAAATACAATCGTTGCATTTGTAATTGGCTGATCAGGTCATTGAAATCGAGGCTGGGTATTCCCATTTGCCTCAATTGAATGCATTATCCAAGGCGTTCGTTTGTTCGCGCGCACTTTCTATTTTGGTCACAAAAAAGAACTCGCTCCCTATTTTTTCCCCTCGGTAGTAAAGTGCTATATCGGGGTAACATGGAACTTTTCAAACACCACCAAGATTGACGGAAAAGCTTAGCCGTGCAATTGAAGAGGAATGCTGCGTGAGCAGTGTTTGCAGATAGTTAGTAGTGAATTTGCCTTCGCAACAACAACATCGTGAAACCAAAACACTTCTTACACACCCACATTGCGTGCAACATTATGCAAAGCAAACACACGAGAAATGATTTCGTTGTCGAAGCCCATAGTGGCGGAGTGGAAGTTGTTACGGCTTGCAGTGATTGTACGCAATTAGGGATAACTTTCGTAACCGTGTTTTGAAATTCAGTAAAATAAACACTAACATTAACCCTTAAGTAACAGCTTTTGCCGTCTGGTAAGGAAGATACTGGGGGAAATAGTTTTTTTCCACAACACGTGTCGAAGGATAGACTGATTCATCGGTTAGATATACAGCTCCGATTACATTTGCGTTAAAGAAACAGGATCAATTCAAACTTTTCACGAATATTGTCAATAAAATGATGTTTTCGTAAATCAAATTCTTAAAGTGTAGTAAGGAGTAATTATGCAACATTACTAATGTTTGTTAAGTATGGCGTTTTAAAATTTTGATTTCAACTGTTTCATCCGCTTGTGCCGCAAATTTATTTGACCAACGTATTTTTGCATAAGCAGCATAAAAATACCTAAATCTCAAACATTACCATGCTTGGTTGCGTATATTTTCTTTTTGAATCGACTCTAAAATTGTGGTTCACCTTATATCATAAGAATATCCCTAATACGTTTACATGCAAATTTATTGCTTATTTTACGTACCTATAGGCAAGAAGGAACCTTCTTAAAGAGCTCATAACAAAATCGATAGTCATAACTTCATGTCATATTTCATCTAGCCTTAAAACAGCGCAATTAGTTATCAACTTGCGTCCAAATAATTTAACATTTAATGTTTTTGTTTTGGTGATTGCTGTCATGACGGGATGCATACTCTCATAGCTCAGAAACATAGCTTTTTTCTAAGATACAATCTTTTATACTTTAGGAACAGTAATTTTTTGACATAGATCTATCTTATATTCTCCGAAAATAAAATTTCAAGATAGTGACGTAATTTTTAAGCGAGTAATTCCTAACGAAAAATAAATGTATAACTAGTCATTTTATTTTTCATCAAAGACAATTAATTTAAGGAAATGAAATTTCTAGGCTTTATAAATTGGCCATTTTCAATATTTACCTGCATCTCAAATTTTTTGATTTTATGTTTCACTTATTCCTCAGGAATATTTTAATATATGAGATACAAACGAATTGTGATCAGGATCTACTCTGCTTACGTTGAAAATCTCACGGGAAGAGGTTTGGGATATTAATAGGCATACTTTTGAGCCAAGATTTTTCCAGAATATTTCAACCATATCTTTTATGATATGTTAGGAATAATTTAATACTATTGAATCATCAAAATTCATGGGAGAAACATCCAAGTCGTTTTTACTGACTTTGGTGGCCGTCAGATTAGTTGCAAATTTTAGAAAAAGTTTTGCATGGGTAATTCGTTACCGAAAACGACCCGTCAAAGGGAGGCGTGCCTCAACATTTAGTATATAAAAAACTAAAGCATTTGCGACCCTACGTGGATTTTACGCAATGAAGGCGATATAAGAGAAAGGGAGAGCGGCCAGCTCACTAACCCACGAGAGCAAAACATTATGCGCAGCAGCGGTGTTCTCGGGAAGAAAACAAAATTAGGAACTTCTCTAGGGCGGAAATACGCCCGGTCGTTCCCAAAAGCCCACCCCGTGACCATTTCTCCGACGAGAGATCGGAATCTGGGGCGACTCACGAATAGCGCAGGAACACCGACTTCCGAGATGAGAATTACGCGATAACCCGACACTCCCCTCTTCGCTCACTCATCTACACACCTCATAGCTCTCCAAAGGAATGGTACGTGAAGTATACCTGGCTCAAACATTTTGACCGTTGGAGGGGGAAAGGGAAGAGGGAAGTACAAATTTTAACTTTGAGATCATCTCCGCACGATGAGACGCCCCGGCGAAATCAACTTTGTTCATCTCTCTGAATTACGTTCAGCCAACTCAGTTTCCGATCGTGTGATTTTCTGCTTTCCCATCGGATATCGGGGGTGGAAACTTCACGAGATCTTTCAGTGTTCAGTAAAACGTCCTGTCACCTGCCCGCGAAGCCAGAGTAGCTTAGGATTAACATTCAATTTGGTTTCCGACGCTTTAAAATTGATTACTCAAGTCTCTCTTGAGCGCAACGAGGTTTATTCCTTATTCAAATCGTAATAAACGAACAACAAGATTGATGATATTCTTTATTATGTTTGCTTACAAGCTATTCGGTCATCTTGACAACTACAAGGTATTACTCAGTAGATCCTGTTCAACATAGATCTGAGAAAACAATTTCAAAATTTTACCTCAGTTAAATGTTTTGCTTCTGAGATGAAAATTCGGTATTGAAGCCCGAATTATTGTACTCGACAAATTTTTAATGCAGAGATCCACACTCCTTGCATATATGTTCCCGAGTCTTTCAAAGGGCTGATGGCATGATAAAAGTTCAAAGAACTTCAGTGACGGCAATCCAATAAACATTATTCCATGCAGTATCCCTTTACGTGATTTATTTTTGCGTTACCTTGCTCCATTCCACTGACGATAAATTTAAAAAAGTATCGACCTATTTATATCACTCACTCAAATCAAGGGTTGGTTTAGATAATTTCGTGTAGAGCTCACCCCAGAGCAAGATAAGGGTAACAGATCTCCGTACCTTGAGAGGACGGAAGTCAGCTCGTCTATCTGAGCCGCCTTACACCAAGAGTACTTCTATTTCAGGATGTTCATAGGCGAATAAGGGTTCCGGAATACCTCAACTAGAACCCTTACACTCGATTCATTAGACAACCACGCCCCCTTTCATTTAAAGGCAAGATGAAAGATCAACGGACGGGCACATTGTTGGGCCGGTGACGCCTTACACTGAGGCGTTGGAGGAAATTAAGCATCTGACCCAGGGAAAACGCCAAAAGTTTTCACCCTCACTATTTCCGTATTTCTCAGAGGTATGAGTTCCTCATTTCACACATTTCTTTCCCTTCCTTTCACTTTCAAACCCATATCGATCTCAGTAACACATTCCACCCAATGATTTTGCGCCTTCAATTTCGTCTAAATGGACGTTATGAGGGTTAGCGAAAGGAAAACACGGAAGATTGAAAGACAAGCTAAGATTAAGGATCCAATTCAAAAGTAAGCCAATTATGAGTACTCCCTACTTAATGACACACACTCAAATTCAAACATGAAAATTAAATTCCGTCATGGTGATAGAACATTTGGTGCCACGCGTGGTTAGTCATGCTCCTCCGGCTTACTCAACACCAGTAGCATGAACCTTAACATTTTTCGCTCCAGTTCAGACTCCAATTCATTTTCCCATAATATCTCATCGCAATCACTACCGTAAACGCTCTGTAAGTCTAAATCCTTGATACAAAATCCTTACTCGCAGCTCCAGAAAAAACATCATGCAATTTCTATAATGCTAGAGTAACTTTGTGCATGCTCCTATCAAAAGAGAAAGAGTGTAACTTTACTTCTTTACGGGAATATTATTATAGACTTTTGCCAATTTTTCTTCATCCCAACTTCTCAATTTTTTCAATGAGATTGTGTTATCTTAGCTGAGATCCTGAATATTGCAATATAAAAATATCATCAATATTTGGCCATTCTCCATTTCTGCATTCAAGCACTAGACTCCAGGAGTCAATGAGGTCTATGAAAGCTATTAAAACGTAGTCCCTGCCCCTCGTTAAATGCATATTCATTGTTTTTAAAATCTCATTCCTAAGTAATAACTTTATTATTCTATGCTATTGATAGCAGTAATGTCTTTCCTTTGTACTAGGAGATTCGCTATCTGGTAGAAAGAAAATCGAAGGATACTTATGAGCCCCAATGTGTTTTTCATCCTTATTGATCTTACTCCAGCTAATTTTCAGTACTATGCACCGCTTCACATCATGACTCTACACATTCTTCGTCAAACTACTTCATGGACTTTTGGGAGATTCTAGTCACGCTGAGACAATACTCAAGCTAGCGGATTACATTTATATAGGAACAGAGGAGAGCACAAAAATATAACGCACATTTGTAACAGAAAATATTAAATATAAAATATCCGTGTTCTCATGCGTCTAAATATTCAGTTCAATATAAAAACGGAGCTTACGATGTGAAATTTGCCCACATCTTCCCTTCTCGCAACCCATGAAGTTAATTGGGCCCATTGTGGCGAGGAAAAGGCGAATAGTTGACGGGAGGATAAAATAAAATTCCACAGAACCACACCCTCTCTCAATGAGAATAAAAACACTCGCGAAAACGTTTTTTGCGAAATCATGGTAGAGATTTTACTCCCCGGTGAATATTAAGAAAGGCATAAATCAAGTTAGAAATAAAAAGGCGACTAATGCCGCTTATAATTAACATGCCTAAAAGTTGTTACTTTTGACAATAGGAACGAAACCCTTGGGTCGGGTTCGCGGGATACACTCCTGGGGCAGGGACTATAAGCGATTAGCTTTCCTCCTCTGCCACCAGAAGGGGAAGGATGGGAAGGAACAAGGAAAGGAGGCGCCGCCGCGATAGGAGCCCGACGACGCCTCCAGGGAAAGGACGGGGAAGGAAGGAAGGGACGAGGAATCCTGCACCGTCACAAAGGCGGGCAGGTCCTACTACTAACGAAACCATGCTTACGCAATTAATATGCTGCCAATTTTAGTAGATTTTCCTATGAGGAAGAAAAATCTATCGATCAAATCGGTAGATTGTTACTTTTGACAGTGATATCCACACGTCAAACGTCGTAAAACCCATTTGTAGCTCCCATAGTAATGGATCTTTCATTATAACATTTAAATATTATCGCCAATATGTAAAAATGAATTAATGTATTAAGATAAGAAACAATGCATTTATGACGAAGAACTCTCAAATTATCGGCTGGTGTAGTCGGCAGAAATGTCTTCTCAAAAACATTTGCCTCGAAAATTGGCCATGGACAATGATGCAAGTACAATATTATGCATCCTTGGCATGATGATCTAAATGGAAAAATATGGGTTTAAAAAATACAAAAATGTAGGGTATTTGGGTAAAGTAAAAATCCGCAGACTACTTGCCATTCATTGACATCGTACGAGAACGCACCCAACATAAAATGCTGTATAGCACAGCCCAATTTTTTAGAGTCAAGAAATATGATCTAATATTAAAAAATCCTGAGTTTAGCGATTTAAGTGTTGTAAATCTGTACGAAGGCGGGCACCCCGGAATAATCTAGGTTATTCTATCACAGTAACTGTATCTACTCTAGCGAGCGAGTTAAATCAAAGCTGTATTCACCATTTGCTGATCAATTTTCTGAATTCCTGGCTTAACTTCTGCTAGATTCACCACTGCATCCGGTGTCGGTGGTGGTGGGGTAATTTCCCCGTCTGGCATCCTGAAGGTCGCGGATTCGAATCCCGCCTTTGTGGATTTTCCACCATCCACGCCATGATCGTATGTGATTATCAATCAAGTAAATTCTAAGGAAGGACTGTCTAATTCTAAATTCGCTTGTAATGAATCCGACATTATTATTATCATTTTTATTATTATTATTATTATTAAATTCTCCGCACAAAGATATGTGAGGGACAGTAGAGATATAATAATGCGACGCTTAAGGCTTCACTCATCGCATTTCTTTGATCAATGCTCTATCGTTTAACCTCTACACTGTGCCACCTTGCCCTCCTATTCGCTTGCTTCCACCTTTTCCATTTCCATAGTGAGCCATGGAAACCTTTGAAGAAATGCGCACAATTTATTCGCTACCGATCAATACCAATGACTTAGCAGTTTCACTTTCAAGGAAAATATTTATGCCAATAAAATTCTAAACATGATGCCTTGAAACTTCAGCTGCTGACTCGGTGACATCCATTAACGGACAATATAATGCGTAGATGAAGGTTTCCTCAGCCACTACAAGTATCGCAAATAGCAGAAATAAAGCTGGTGAGATTACCAAACAGAATATCTAGTCGATAATCACCTCATATCTTTTATCCACTACCCACGATTCTTCAACCAATTTCTGCTCCGCAATAATCTTTAGTCATTCGTTTACTTTCCTCTGAAAAGATACCCGAATACAACTGAATAGACTTAACTTGATATAACCAATTATATTCCCTAGATAACGAAATATTTTTACGGCTAACTTATTTGCTGTTTTCTCACGGACATCAAGTTAACGGGTAAACGCGTTTGCAGGAAACAAGTGAGGAATGTGCAGGGTATCACGCACAAAGTAACTATATGAACGAATGCAGATAACATCAAAACTCCCACTGTAACTCTCGCATATGAAACCGAATATTTTAGATGGACAGGCACGTTTTTTACACAAAATGTCTTTTGCTGCAATTTTTTCTCGATATTTTAATTTTCAATCACATTCAACACAGCAAATCGAAAAGTTTTAGGGGTAATTGTGTGGAAAATTTCCCGCTTCCTTTGAGCGATTTGGAATGCAAGTTCTTTCCAGCAGTATATTCCCCCTTCGTTTGGACTTGGACTAGTAATAGAAGCTTTGCGATTTCTGATCAATCCCATCTGAAGACAGATCGCGGGTTGCTAGGAAAAAACCTTTAAATAGGATTATAAATCCGAATCCTGCAACGAATCCGTTACCAAAGTTAGCGATTAACCTCCTTAAGAAGATAGCAAGATGTACACAAGAGATATAATCAGCAAGAAACATTACTTGAAATGACAAAATGGAATGCCTAAGGCTACTGAAATGAAAAAAAGAGAAATGGGTTATCTAAAAGTAGAACACCGTGTGGTTCTTAAACATAATTACCTAATATAACTAAAAACCTACACGATTGAATGAAAATGCTGCTTCAATAAAAGTAACATTTTGATTGAAATACAAAAAGCTAGCGAATTTCACTCTATGAATTTTAACTATAGTTCTACCCGGGCTTCAATATATAATACCATCCTCTGGTGAACTTCATGGACCTGAAGATGCTATTAAACATTGAATATAATTGTTCACAAATTTATTATTTGTTATTAAAATTTATCATTGAAATTTACAAGTTTCGCAAGTTCCTCTATAGAAAAATTTTACACAATTACCCCCGATTTTTTAAAATTTGTTATGTTAAATATAATTGAGAATTAAAAGATAGAGAGAAAAAAAACTTGAAGAAAAGGAAATAAAATGTAAAAAACTGCGAAAGGGCACTGAATCTCAACGTGCTCCTGTTCATCGTTGTAAGGGGTACTACCCCTCAACCTTTACTTTCGAATTCGGCCGCAAGGTAGCGTCTCGCTCGTCTGGATTCTCGATATACACATATAGAATGTGGGTCAGGCACTTCCACTGCGGCTCATTTCCCGAGCTTGCACTCGTCTCCTTCCTGCCTTCCCACGGGCGCTCACTTTCAACCGGGCGTGCCCACTCACTTTCGCTCTCGCACAAACAACGGACGATCGCCATTTTCACGGACGGACATCCAGCCAACGGTGCAATAAATGGGACGACAGCACTCACGACGCGAATACATGCATGAATTTCTTCAACGAACTATCCGTTGTACTGATCGCACACGCGCAGTTTGGGACGGCACGCTGTTGCTCAGCCCATGTAGAAGACGTGAAATGCTTAAAACGTAGAATTCCCATCAGCATTGGAGCCAGGATAGGGAAAAAAGGGGGCCAGGTGACTTTCCTATCCTATATATATATATTCGACGACTGAACAAAATTAACATTTAATCTAGTATATATATATATATAGAATACCGAAGGAGGGAATATATATTGAATACCACCTTTTTGGTTCCGATGGCACTGGAAAGTGCAGTCGACAGAAGTTTAGTATTTATTTAAATCGGCAGATGTCATGGATTGCCGATGTACGTGTACCAAAAATTAGCACTCAGCAATTCACAATAAATTTAATTACAGTTTACTTCTGCTGCGTCTCATTTGACGGCCTGGGATGCAATGCATCAGTTAAAGTTTTGGGAGACGCTCAAAGTCTGCGGCAGCTTAAGATGTAGATGGCAGATAAGCAGCAAAGTCTGCGGCAGCCGCCCTTCGAAATTTCTGGGAAAATGAAGAAATCCAATCTATAAGGTAGATCTCCAACTAAATATTAGATTTCACCAGCTAAAACAAAGTTTAAAAATAATTGATGAATACCTAAAAGCTACTTGTCTGTTTATCACAGTTGAGACGCATAATCGCTAAGAGGTTCTGCATACTACCAAGACACTTCGGAAAGTGATTAACCGATCCCCCAACATGAAATCAATTTAAGCACGGATACAAAATTTTAAATGGCCTTTAAAATACATGATTTACCATCGGGCTGCTTGAGAAACGTAGCCCTCACTCAAAAAAGAAAAAAAAAACGTACTTCAGTCAATTATAACAAAATCGAATTTACGACTCCTTTTGATTCCAGCAGACTCAACACATTTTATTTTACGCAGGGAGCTTTTCTAAAAATAAGAAAAAGTATAGAAAACCATCTAAATAAACAGTAATATCCTCCAATTATAAGTTAAATTTCAGGAACAGCTAGACCTAAATAGAAATGGAGCCATTGCGCTACGAGATGAGTGTGGTCCCGTACGCTGCGTTGGGAATGTGGGGCGCGTTGCCCAAGGGGAAATCACACTTGTCTCCTCCCGTGAGTCTTGACCGCTTGCAGCCCATTTCTCTCTGCCCCATCCTTACACCTCTAAGTGGGACGTCGATGAAGGCGGGTTGGGGCAAGGGGGACAATTGTGAGCCCAGGAGCCGTGGCCTTCACGCGTCGCAGAGAAATTTCGCCCGCCTCCTTCCGGAAACAATGCATTCGAGGGAACCGAGACCTTTGCACGGCCACGACGGAAGCAAAGATTCGATATTGAATTTAAGTTTTTTTTCCTGCGTATAATCTGAAGGAATAGTTCTCGGGTTTCCCACCGGGTGTGGTTTTGGGTAACTGGACCCAACGTTTCGAAGGCCTAGTCTGCCAATTTTTCTGGGGTAGAAATGTGGAGCCAAGTTCTTGTCGGTATTTATACCCTCGAGTGCCGTTGAACCTGACCCTGATTGTTTCTTTCTTGATTGGTATTGTTTTTGTATATAGTGATTGATTATGCTCTTCCACGTATTGCTTAACTGGAAGTCTTTTCTTCTAGGTTGATTTGTATCACTTACGAGGTTAATTTGTATGCTTCGATGCTTTCCCGGAAAACTACCGCAATGAATTTTCATGGGCTTCTGACCGGGTTGTGATCTCTATTTCTGCCGACGTTTCAATGGTAAACTTTTCCATCGACTTGAGGGCTGGTTGATGATCAACCAGCCTTGATGACCAACCAGCCTTGATGACAATGAGTTATCCACAGACACGTCGCCAGATGTACAGAGATCAACTCGGCCGCAGGCCCAAGAAAGCTGGAGATGATCTCAGTAGGACCAACTAGGAAATTCGAACGTGCCTCATTAAAAGATGAGAGCGAATTTTCGGCTAACAATTTATAGCGACTAACAATCAAACCATTCAAAAGAGGTTCATATGTATGTACTTCTACCTTAAAAACGCACAATATTATTTATGAATGTCTATTAGGTTATTTATACAAATCACTTATATTTTCAGATGTTGTCAAAGGCCAATTTCTCAACTGATGTGAGCATTTAGGTAGCTGAGTAAAATAATCTGCCTAAATACGAGTTGTGGTTTTTACCGTCACGTCGTGGCTACAGTAATGTTTCTCTTTTCTTCATTAGTCTACCCCACGACATCAAAAATAGAGTGTTACACTGCAGTTTTACTATGACATTGAATTATTAGCGTTTCACTGTATCTTAAACTTCATCTATGAGTAGTTAATGGTATAAAATAAATGTATTGTGAGGTGTTAAGGAGGCTGTGATCGACGAATTGTCGTAAGATGATCGCATATTTACCCGTAAATACTACGTATATTCCAGGATTACTAATTTGAGGCGCAGAAAAAATTCTAAGGAGTATAACAGCACGCAGCGTTTAGCACTTTATTTAAACAACAAGGCTTGAGAACGGGCACAAAATTAATGTAAGATGCGAAGCTGCGGATGTTTATTTTATGACAGAGCTATATAAAGCCGGAGGTTACGGCCAATGTTTACCTTTCCACTTAGCCCATCCATCTGTTTCTCTCATTCTTTCAAGAACGACAAAATCGCGCTTTCTGGAGAGACATGGCATCTACGCCGTGGAAAAGGGGATAACTGAAGGACATGCCTGTAGTTTCAAATCTCAATGCAAAAATTATTGCATTGTTATTGAGTAGGATTGAATCCTTTCTCATTATAAATAGAAGTATAATGTAATTATAGTAGTTATAATTATAAATCGAATTTATAGTTTTCGATCAAAAAGATGGAATTATGAATAATCATTCATTTGAGTAAAAATACGAAGAAAGAAGGCAATATTCCAAGCGATAACATTCTTTTAAATAATGAAAATTTGATATTTTTAAAGGCTAAAAAATAATATGAGATTATGAGAATTGTTTTCCTAAGACTAAAATATTAGATTTTGTAATCTTCTGTATATGTACTTGAAAATTCGATCATTACCACACCTATTTTAAGTAACTCGTTGTGATTGGTAGGAGAGAGGAAGAGTCTCTTTCATTCTGTGGAAAGGGCATATCGGTCTTTTCTTTTAATTGGAGCAAGGAATTGGGTAGATTTATTGGTCGTGGAAATGAAGAGCCTTTTCCAAATTTTGGCCATTGGATAACAATCTCCTCAACTGCGTTTAACGAAGAAAATTGGTATTTGCTGCCTAATGCATGCCGTTTGGGACCGTCACAACGCAATAGTCACCTAGAGACCGTCGTTAAGTTCTGGCAAATTTCAAAAGATGTCTCCCGTGATGGTAAAAAAGACTGACATCATGCAACAGCTAGCTAGAGCGGCAACACTAGGAATGAAAGGAGACACGACTAGAATAAATCATTTGACCCATTGACGCCTGGCTGTACCATATGGTATCAGCTATAGTAGTGAGAAAATGAAGTCCAGAGATGGAATCCCGTTCATTTTTGTCGGCTTTCGACTTTTTAATAAATAATTATTATATTTGTATCAGCATAATGCATTTTCCACTCTGACATTGATAATATATCGTATAAAATGTATTTATATTATTAGAAATATATTCATATGGATAATTATATAGAATTTAAATATTTTGCACGATGATAAGTAAATTTTTAAAATACCTTTTAGATACCAAGCGCCCAGTAGTGCGAAATGGTAACAAACTCTAACTCTCCTAATGCTATAGCTAGAAGAACAAAATTTGGACACATTGACTCAGAATTTTAAATTTTGACTCAGAATTTAAAACAAAATGGACGTAACATGAATGGAGACAAATTAGTAAGTGCGGAAGCATTTGGTTTCATATCAGGTCTAAGACTGTTATGCCGGTAATAGTAGCTTAGTTTACCATGGTGCTCACGCCTTCCCCGCCCTAATATTTTCGCGAAAAACCATCTGTGAGAGTCGTGTCTGCGACACCGATTACGAAACGCTTATTAATCGGGGAGTTTCCTCCGAGGAAATGCGATGGGAAAGAGAGAGTGCTCGGAAGTTGAACTTTCCATCTCAGTATGGCTCGCGAATGCGAGCTGAATAGGAACAGGCAGTGAGGAGGAGAGGGGAGTAGTTTATGCGACTATAACAGGGCATAATCGGAAACATCGTCTAGACCCGGGCAAGCACACATTTATTTACTCGCAAGAGCTATGTATTGCTAAAGCAATATGCGATGCATGCAGGCTGCTGCACGCGTCCTTTTCAACTTCCGATATTTCTTTCAACACGCGACCATTGGCTTCGTAGTATTGTTTCGGGTCGGCTAAATACTCAGTGGATAAGGTATTGACCAAGGTCTTCCATGATGTCGTTTCCAGGTCCTCTATAGTTTCTGCAAATTGTGATTCCATTCCATTAATTCTTATTTGTACTTGTTCGGGCGATTTCCAATTTATTTTAATTTGTTTGGTGAGTGAGTGAATTATGCCCGTTCCTGAGTTATTCCCTTCGTAATTGTACCGCCGCGACACACAAGCAGGACGTTACGACCTCATTAAATGACTAGCATATTGTATAAAGCCAGCTTCAAAGGATTCGCAGCAGTAATTTTTAACATAATATTAAAATTGCCTTCATAATTTTAAATCTGCACGACACGATGTTGCAAAAATTAATTTTACGTCGATCCTAAAATTAATACTGACGATAAAAACACAAGAACTGTAAAAATACTGGTAATTCTGGAGCTAAGTCAAGAAACGCATTTTTGTCAAGTGTAAACACACAATGTATTAAAATTTTAAGCATTTGAAATCTATATCAAATTCGGAAGAAAATATTGCTCCTGAAGGACATTGAAAAACCTCTTGTCCATTGTAATTTCTAGTGATTGAGTCACTTCTACCACGTAATCTTTCATGACTAAGCTTATGACCTCTCAAGCGACCTAGTACTCCTTAATGGTACCAGCCTCTCTATCTCAACAAATTCGAGAGCTAGAAGAACAAAATTTGGACATCGCGACTCAGAATTTAAGCGTGTGTAATCTGGTTAACTTCTAAAAAGCTGATGGGTTAAAGCGCGTAATGGCACAATTGCATTAAAACCAAAAATGTTTGGAAACTTAAAGCGTGGATTACATACTAAATTATCATATTTTCAATGGAGACAATACTAGTTTCTGCGGAAGCATTCTTTTCAGCCATTCTGCGCAACCTAGGGAGAACTATAGGAATACACGGAGAGAGAATATTTCCCCAAAACATACTATTTTTTTGCAATAGAGTAGTTTCCTTCATCAAAGAAAACGATAGGCATTGACTGAGATTCATTGCCCACCACTAGTGCATTCATAATATACCAATTATTTGGTTTTAGAAATCCCAGTTTAAACGAATGTTAATGGTCAATTTTAACCTCATTTGAAAGGGGCCAGATTGGCGCCCATGCGATTCCACTCCATGTGACGTCACAGGGACCTAGTTTCTATACGAGAAGTCAGGAGTATTACATCGTCTGAGATTACCAATGCATGTGGCACAGAGCTCAGGGAAACAAATCTTATTATTGCCTATGGTGGGAAAGTTTCCTTCGTTCGATAGGGTATTAAATATCCTTATGCAATCCAAGCGCTACCTGCTAGCAGCCATCGGCGCTCATAGCTTCGCGCCAAGGTGGCCTCACACGGCGGCAGCCGGAACGATGACGTCACACGGTATTTTCCCAGCATTCATGCTAAGCCGTCGCGTTTTCGCGCGCTTGAAATTTTTCACTCTTCATTTAATCGCGAAAAATAGATATCGTCATTAAAAAATCTAGAAGCGTGAAATACGTACTCCAAGAGTAATAATCTTTCGATTTAGGCAACAAAAAAGATATGCCCCGTTCACATTACGATCGTCCGAGCCGTCGTCCTAACGATAGTTGACCGAACTAGCCGTGTGAATGCAAGTTCTGACTATAGTTGACGTAGTTCCGAACGTTGCCACTTTACTATGGTTAGGCGCTGGGAGACCGGAAACGGAAGCGACAAGTGAAGGACGAAAAGCTCGTGAAGCTCTATTATTTTCATGGATTTGTCCTAGGAAGGAAGAATATGAGCGGAAGAAAAATTATTCGGTAAATACACGTTGAAAACAGTAACATCTTGTCAATGCAAACCTCAACAGCTTTGCTAATCATCAATTTCACGTTCACTTTAGATGTCAGCACTAGAGAGCAGCACAGGTTTCAACCATCGTAATGTGAATGCACGATAGTTCCGACGACGGCTCGGACGATCGTAATGTGAACGAGGCAATAGTAAACCACCCTATTCTATTGAATGGTACTCACATTGTCCCCTTGGCGACGGTCATGTTGAGGTTGCTCAGCACCACGTTAGGGTTCTTCTTGGATCCGTAGTGCTTGTAGGCGGCGCGGACGCACACCGCCTGCTGCCGCCTGTTCCACACCGTGGACAGCTGCGTCTGCAGCACCCGGCCGTCCGCACCCGAGACGGTGGAGATGCTCGTGGGTGTCATTCCGGGCGGGCCATCGTCGGGCGGCGCCCCGTCACCCGGTACCACCGTCTCCGGGTGGTGCACGTAGCCCAGATTGCTGACGCCATTCTGGTGCAGGTGCCCGTTGCGATGGTGATGATGGTTCATCCCATCCCCCATTGTGGTTTCACTGAGGAAAATAAATAGAAAAGCATTCAAATAAACGCCCTGAATAAAATAAAAATGTTCGTAAGAAATAAAATGCATGAAAAAATTAGTGTACATAAAAAATTAGTTTACCAAAGTGAGCATTGAAAATAAATTTTCCGATAGAATGTATGCAAAACCAGAAATCTCATGCGTACAGAAGCAAGCTTGCAGCTGTAGCATTGTGAAAAGTTTTCCATGATTAAATTTAAAATTTCCCACGCGGGATTTTGCTTTGAGGAAAGTTTGTTTACCCTCAAATATTGTAAAGTAAGACCCTCATGTTTTAATAATAAACTTATTTAATAAATAGTATGAATAGCGTATTAGCTACAACTATTCGCAGGTAAATACATTTCCCCGATCTTTTCGACGTCTTTTTTCAACCGAAATCCTTCTCTCAAATGAATTCGGCCAATTCCTACCATTTCAATGGGAGCTCAAGAATACCTTTCTGACCTTTTAGGGCATGTATCATTGCACCTCGACAATGATAAATTATGAACATTAGGATTCAGGATATTAAGAACCTTTAAGTCGATACAGTGTTTTTCTCGTTCCTCTCAATCCTTGGAGAACACTCAACTGACTAGCATATCGAAAATTATTCGGTACCAATCTTTGGTAGGCAGTTGCTCATACTCACGAACCATCTTTCGGTTTATGGCTAAAACTACTTTCTCTATAATTGTTTTCCCGCAATATTTCTACATTTAGTAAAGTGATGGTCAAATTTATAGTAAATATGTAATAATAATAATTAACTTCCAATATTCAACTCATTTTTTCCTACTCAACGAGGTAAAATGAAAGCTAACTTAGTGAACAGTGATTTATTTAAATTGATAAAGGTGCCGAATTCTTTATTTCAATTTTGGATCGTGACATTAGGAGTAAAACACACGTATAATCAAGTCAAATACAAAAAAATTGAAATAACGATTGAAAGCGCACATTGTCATTTTAGTGAATCGCACAGGAGAATGACTCCATGGAGGAGCTCCTTGATCGGTCTCTGAACCACAATTAATGCGAAAATAGACGAAGGATTGTTTAAATTAGTAGGGTCGTGATTATAGCTTTCGATTGATAACTATGAAGTACAAATTAAGCAATATTCTAGAAAAGAAACGGTGCTTAACAGATAGTGACATTATAGGAATAAGAAAAAATGTTTCTTTACAATTTTGACTAACGGCACTAAACAGATAGTGACATTTTAGGAATAAGAAAAAATGTTTCTTTACAATTTTGACTAACGGCGCTATACAGATAGTGACATTTTAGGAATAAGAAAAAATGTTTCTTTACAATTTTGACTCCCGATGATGTAGTGCAGAGAAACAAATCACGTTCCCAAGTAAAATTTTCTCTTGGAATCATTCAAGGAATTGCTTTTTCTTACAATATAATTCCACAAAACATCTGTCACAACCATTAATTTCAATAAATTTTGAAGTATATAGCCTTTTCACGACGCATCACGAATAAGAAAATACGTTCATGCCATATTAAGGGTCTAAATTTTCCGAAAGAGGACAAAATATAATACTTAGTCATCATTGCATCTCAATTCGGTCAGTATCATTCTCTTGAATCTTCTTGTCTGTCAATTCTAATCAGTATCGCACGATCACGGGCTTGGTCCACCGTTACTCATGTGTCTTCGCTAATTGAAGAAGAAAAAAGTCGCAAAATTTCGAGGGCTTTAAATTGCGCGGCAACCAGCAATCGAATGTTTCAGGTCACGCAAGCGTCACGAGGAAGCAAAACTGTATTCACCTACTTTAACAAGGCTGCGTAACACTTTTAACGACATGCAGGGAGGCCGCGTGGTGTATCCTAATTGAACGACGCTATTTATCTCCACAGATATATCCAGGTAATCAGTTTCAATGTGATCGTTTCGATACGAGGTGAGATTATTGTAAAATATGGTTTGAATGATTTCCAATGGCGGAAGCTACTTGAAGTTCGAAGAAATAAAACTCTGCTAAATAATCGAGTTTTATGAAATTCATGAAGTTGAGAAAGAAACTGCTAAATAATCGACTTTTATGAAATTCATGAAGTTGAGAAATTTTGACTTTAATACATTTCCATTTTGGAGTTTCTAACGTAGCCAAACCATGGCTTGAATAATTTAAATACTGCTGGCTAAAATTCACACAATAAGCTGAAACATTTGGCCAACTCCCAACCCCCAAGAATCACTGTCTGTGATATGGAAGTCCAATAATAATTAAATTTATACACATGCATACATATTTCAATGTTGAAAGGATTCTGAGTCATTGCTCAAACTAAAAATTCATGACAGCGAAATGCCCCATATCTAAGATAAATGGACCAACATACCACCAATCCCAAAAAACGGTCTTAATTTTGTGAATGACTGATGCAGTATAGAAAGAAGGGCACCTTCAATGAATTAATTGCGATCATCATACCAAATTAAATTTATTACCCAGCACGTAAATGTTATACGTCGTCTGCAAATAATTATTGCATGGTCTTACGAGCATAAGAATTCAGGGCAAAGTTCCACCATGTAAGCTCCATACGAGAGATCTATGAATTGTTCCAATTTGACACGTAGTGGAATACGTTGCGGGAGAGATCCAGGTGGAAAAATGAAACATAACTCGAGCGCCGCTGGAACAATACGCAGAATTCCTGAGCCTACGAGTACGGTACGATCTAAGAAATTTGATGACAGCCGGAGGTATGACAACCACGATCAAAATGCAACGCGCGAGAGAAAATCGTCGGCACTTATGCCATCTATTGACTCAGGAGCTAGAAAGCTGGAGGCGAGCGTGTGAAAGAGATGCGGAAGTTACTGCGGCGGCTTCAAGGAGCAGGGGTGAAGCAGTATCGGGAGAGGGGGTTGGGGTTAGATGAAGATGAGAAATAAATAAAGGAAAGACGCCTCGCAGATGAAAATATCCGGAGGCGGATGGTGAAATCCACCTGTATCTCCGTATAAGAGTTACAGCTGATCAATAAATTTAATGATATAGTTATTTTATACAGACTGCATTAAATCCGATATTTTTAATCCAACTTTTCCTGCTGAAAAATAGACATATTTTTCCAAACTTTCAGCGAAAAAGGTGAGGCACGGCTAAAAATCATGCTACAAACCATTTCTTTGAGTTTTACATGCAGATTTCTCAAAAGTGATGTGGATTAGCAAAAGTTGAGCAAATAATTGATAATGAGGGAATATATTCTCAGTCCCTGGGTGTGCGCAAGGTGTATGATATCTTACATTAGTGAATACTGTAGTATCCAAATTATGATGTACAGAAGTATATCTATCAGGATGAATAATTTCGCCAAGATTAAATTTGTTAAGGCAGATCGCAATATACTTCGGTCTAGATCTATCCTTTTAGTCCTTGTCGTTCATGAAACCTTTCAGGATGATCTGAATGAATCTCACGTAATTATGCCTGTTTCTAGCCGACATTTTCATTCTCATCCTTAGATTTGGTATTGATTCTATCCAGCCTTTTAGGCCTTTATTAGGTCCAGATCCATTTTTTAGGCAGCTGAAACTTGTGCCTCAAAGCCAGGATATTCTTACGAATTACTTTAAATCTGAGATAAAGTTGACAAAGGTCTACTCTTTAATCTTCAATTTTTTCTGTTAATAACTTAAGTTTTAAATAGGTTGTATGTCATAGAAAAATAACAACAAATCAAAATATCTGGAGCAGGAGATACATCCTCTTAATATGCGATTTGCGGTGGGGACGGACTCTTTGTGACTCATTGCAGGGACACCGCCGAGATAAGTTCGTGATTGACTAGAATGTACCGCTCTTTTTCGAATATGCGAGACGGGAAAAGTGTGTCACAGAGGGAGAGACACGAAGCGGGAACGAAAATGATTTTCTTGATCGCGTGACGCAATCTACGGGCGACCAAATATGAGATTTAATTTTACTCTTTCCCTCGCATAGGCAAGGTGCGGCATGTTGGTCGCGCGGGCACTCGGCCGTTGAAGTCTCCACCCGCGAACAAGAAAACAAGCACGACTCCTTAGGGCTCAATTAACAGGAGCGTGTCGAAAGATCTGTGATATCCGTTTCCCAACAGCTGATGGTATTATAAAAATTCTATGTAACAATTACATACATACAATGCCGACCTCGGTGGCGGCGGGGTAAATTCCTCGCCTGCCCTAAGAAGAGGTCGCGGGTTTGAGTCCCGCTTGGGTATGTTACCTCTATCTTGGGAATTTTTATTCGTGAACGTGTTATTTTTTAATTTTTTAAAAATCCCAGTGTAATAGGCCAATGTGCGATGTTTTTGGTGGGGTGGGAATAAAAAAATAAATTTTACCTGCGAAAACAGCGTGAATTCTCATAATGTGCGAGATTAAGCGGAAGAAGGATTCTCTCAAACTCCCTTTGTGGACGACGTTACGAAGTTAGCTTCAATACTGCTCGTTATATGTTAAAGCTATACAACTACAGTAAGAAGAGAGGTAGAGAAGGCTTCTTTAGCGTGAAATAATCCTAAAAACCCGACCATGTGATTTATTAGTACTGGTACAACGAACTTTGACTACAGTTTTCTCTACACAGGCAAAGCGGGAGTCATGGAGGAAAATATTTTATGCTTTTAATATTTTTTCGCAAGAGTCATAACATTAGAAAAAGCACAAACTACTCATTCGCAAATCACACGCGATGAATCAAATTAGTGTTTACTCGTAGGAGAATTTCCACCACCAATTGTAGCTGCCTAGTAAAATGTAATCAAGGTATAGTTTCTCACAAATGAAAAAATGATAAGTTACATAATAATTTCACCACAGACTAGGTTTATCAACACTAACCTTTATATACCCACTCCTTTGGAGAGTATATTCTCCCACAAATGCTCTACCATTCATAGTCTAAGATACCTCATATCGGACAACGTCACGTTCTCATCATCGTCTTCCGGGATGAATGCAAGACTGTGCCATAGCAAATTTGTTGCGATAAATAAAAGGGGAAGATGTGTCACCTTAGCGTAAACGTCATTCCTTTTACCTCTACGAGACAACCATTCTTCTTCCATCCTTCAGTCTAGAATCAAGTCCACGATAACTTAACCATTGTAAAAGTTTCCCGATGCAATCATTAAATGGCTCATTCATAAAGTTTTTCTCCTTCCATTTAGTATTCCACACAAATAGAAAATCGTAATCTGTAACGGAAGCGAGCGATTCACCTTCCGCTGACTTTCCTGCTCCATTCAAGAAGTGCTATGAACAATGAATCCAGAAATAATTGATGTAATCTAGAACATGTGTAAGGACTTACTACGTAGAGCTTCATCGAGGACACGACTGTAAGTTTCCGATGAGGAAGTCCATGGATGAAAGGGGCTTGATACGGATCATAATTAGCGCATTAAAGGACCCATATAAATTTGATGGCAACTCAGAATCAATTAAGCAAAGTTAAATGAAATGAATATTTCAGTGGATTTCATCTTTTGAATAAGGATAGGTTTTAACCCAAGAGGTTCGAAAGAAAGCGAACGAAAGGAAATATTTAAGTTAAAAATCCATAATAGTTGAAGTAAGGAGAAATTTGAGGCAAAAGGAAGGAAACCGAAGGTGTCCCATTAGATACAACAGCAGCAAAAATAACACAAAGAGAATTGAGCAGACCACTTCGGAAAGCCAACTGTCCGTGGTTCGATTCCCTGTCGAGGGGAATTTTTTCTTAGGGCAATGCATGTAAATTAATACGGGGCTCTGCTTTCCATGAACAATCTCAAAAGACCACCATGGCCACAACTAGCGAACATTGATAATTAAAAACCATTGATACATTACAAATATACGCGTGTTTAAGATTTTTTTGTATGGGTCCCTAGAGTTCTTATGGGCCCGACCATCTTGCCGATAGATCTCTTCTCTTATATGAATGATCACGAAACAAGGGTTCTAATGAATTCAGCATGAAAATTTTTCAAAATTAAAATTTTGCCCGTTAATTATTTTTGCTATTCAACTAATCAGAAGAAACAACAAATATAGATTCCGTAGGCATAGTGAGTCGTATTATTAGGTGAAAATAACACTTTAATCCTGAATTGATTGTAATAGAATTTATATGAAAGCTCAAAGAATTTTTGGTTTCTATGATAATTAAGCTTCCCTTCGACATCGCGTGCAGGTGGCACGGCACCCATCGTAGATTCAATCTGTTTCTGTTTTAGGTTTCTATCATATCCATTGACAGAAAATAGATAATACTTCCCATGGAACGCAATTCTAATTAAAACTCAACGAAGGCTGTACTCTCCGCACCAACTTCTATATAGCACGACAACCCAACCTGCAACTGTCCCGTTAAAATCGAGTGATCAAATTAGCGTTAGGGGCCACTATATCCCCAAGCACCCGAACGAGTCTCTTGCAGGTCGGTTCCCTTTCTCTGACCGAAATCCCCGAGTGAAGGCTCCCACTGATCTCGATTCCGCCGTCCGTCCACTCTCGCCCTCGGACCCAACCCGGCTGGCGGCCGCCAAGCAGCTTCTCATGCTACGGTCACTGAACACGTAATCTCGCCCCCAGCAACGACCACGTGATCAAACAGAAAATGAAGGAGGAAACCGATGGAGGGCCACGAGGAGAGAGAGAGAGGCAAGGCCGAAATAAAGAAGTTCGTGGCGCCGAAAGCGGCTGATTTCGGTAAAGATCTCGGCAGCAGCCATGTCAGCCACCCTCTTCAACGATCGAAAGATGAACACAGGACCTAATTTCTGGCTTAAGATCTTTGGGTAGTGATAGTTATGACAGCGACAAGCAACACGCGACTAAGTTCCCTAAGAATGGGCGCAAAACATTTTGTGTCCCTATCAAAATGCACTCTGGGTCTCTTAGACGGTGAGTGGTAGCAGGGTGACACTTTTTTAACACAGAGCTCCTAGTGCTTCTTTTTCATACACAACCTGTCAAAGTAATGTAACGTATCGAGGTTTTCATAACACTATAAATACTATTAAAGTAATGGAATAATGAAACGAGTGAATCATCAAGCCTTAATAATCTAGAAATAATAAAAAACACGACTTATCGCTGACTATAATTCGATAAATATCTGGCTTGATCACACATTTATGAATGATTTTTCTAGGTTAAAACAGATATGCAGTCGTTTAAATGCCAAAATGAACCATATAAAGTCAACGAAATGCAATGAAAACTGAGAGTTGGAGGAATTTAACAATGGCATTGTTCATACAGTTATTCGTACGGTATCGGCTGATGATCTTAATGACGAAATAACAATGAGAAAACGCATTAACGTGAAACAGTTCCATATTGTACTTCAAATGTAAAGGTATTTTCTGCCAACGACGTATAGATTCGCCCAAAATACAGCCCATACTGGTCGTGGCGAAGCTTTCAAACTGCAATGCATACGAGGTGGTGCTCAATCCACGACTCGAAACAGAAGAGCACCGGACGTCGCAACCAAGGACGGAGGCCATTTAAGGAACGTCCAAAGAATATGGCGGGAATGAGAAAGAGGAGACGGGTACAATCTCGAATGGGACGCATCGTGGGCATGGAGAGTGAGCTCAAGTGATTGGAAAACATCGCAAAGAAAGATAAGCAGCCGTCGACGTCATCCTGTGATCCACTCCAGAGACTATCCAAGGGAGACGGAAGCCCCTGGAGAGGCAAGGGTAGGGTATTAAGAGAACGAAAGCTACACGTGAAGAAAGATGTGGGCACGATGAGAGCTTATCCTGATAAGTCTTCTAGCAGGCCATCGGTTTGAAGCCATCCAGCGCATTACCAATGGAATTAATTGAATCAGGATCAACCGCAGCGGTTCCACGCCGGCGTGAATTAGCCGCTAACGATTACAAATTGAGTTCCAAAAATAAATAAATGAAAAGCAAAGATAGAATGTCGAGTACGCACGCTGAGCGTATTCTGCGAGAGAAAGCATTTCATTTTCAACAAACAAGGCGTCAACGCTGCGACGTGGGCAAGTTTATGATGTCGGCGGCGGAGCGGTGCCCAACTCTAGCGTAGTCTTCGAACATTATCAGACTTGAAAGCATGAGCAGAAGCCAATAGTCACTCTCTCATCTTCACTCGGTTCAGCATAGCCTCCAATTCGCACCATCATCGCCTCTACGGCCGTTGAAGTCTCTCCTCTGTCGGAACCGTGATACGAGAGGTCCTCGAGGCATTATTCCCATCTATTGCACAAAGTCTCCAGACCATCCCATCATTCCGCCATCCCACACTGTTCATTCCTCCTTCCATCCACGCATCCTCGAAATCCAAAGGTTTCCATAAGTTTCGCCGCAACAGCGCGACGGTCCAGAGTCGCGGTACTAGGGAGCGCCGCCCATGGGTCTCATACGTGGAACTGCTGACCTTCCCATGTGGTGTCTCGAGGAGACGGGGATGAGTGTTGAACCAGAGGGACTCATGGGAAGGGAGGAGAGGTGGGTCTCTCAGCCAAATGACAAAGAGGGGGGCTAACACGTCACGAGGTCACGACATTCGGCTTCGACTCCACTTGCACACAGCACCAAGATTTTGCACACGAATGGCGATCCCTTCGTTGCGACTTAACGGAGTGCTAAGAGCACTAGTGATGAGTGATTTGACTTCTTCCTGGCGAAATATATTCTTTTAATCTTCACAGGATCGACTCTGCGTAAGTAATGGAATTAATGCTGGTTTTGAATTACTTACGGGTATGCAACTCCCCAAATTATATCATAAATATACTTGTGACTGGATGCCACTCGATAGTATAAATAATAAAACAGCTAAGGTAGATTATGGCAGGATGTAATCTTCACCACATCCTGCCATTAATCCCAATTTTTATTATTTTCTGCGAGCTAGATTAGGCTAATTGCTCAACAAAATAATAATAAAATCCATACCCCCCTTCGGGCTGAGCTAATATTCTTCCAAATATAAGGTCTTTAGCAATGTTTATTTTATAGTACAAGGTCCAACCGCACCCACTGACTTTACCACATTTCCTCATTCAGTGACCTTTTCAAGCGCATCATGACTAGAACTTCACAGTCAAAAATAATTGCAGCATTACACACTTTATGTTCTCACCAATTGATTAATAAGTACATATAAACTTAAATACATACAAATTTCAAAAAAAGTTTAAAAGATTTGAAAACAAAAATAAATCTGTGTATTCAGCCTCGAAAACGAAAATCGTGAGTAAAAAGATAAAAGTAATGGTTAATTCGATAAAAACCACCTTTGCAACTGAAAAATACTATTATTACCGTAAAATTAGGTAAAAACTTCGCTCCAAATTACCGCAAAATATATAACACAAATCATTTTCATTTAGAAATCAACAGAAAAATATATTCGAAAATTATTTTCTTTTTACTTTAGAATTTAAAATGAAATTCCTCAAAGGTCGAATAATACTAATTTCTCAGAATAAAGAGATGGAAGTCAAACTCAGATATGCCGGTTCCTGAATGACAACCGGGTCAGCTACCGATTCTATTCCTGAACTTTTTCCCCCACTCAACCGACGACATATATTGGGCCCCCCTCCTCAATTGGGTCATGACTTGTATCCACGTCAGCAACGATTCAGTGCTTTCGGAAGATAAATTTTTCTCTTGATACACTACCGCACACAGCAATACCTTTCTAAAATCTACAAACTGTTTCATAGCCTCGGGCTGTAAAGTTAATATTGATTAAAATTACATCACCGCTATGTCTACATTATTGAATACAAGTTTATTAAATATTGCCAAACGAATCACGAACAACAAGTTGCTCCAAAGTGTTTCCTCTCCAAATTAGGTAACTATGGAATCACAACACCCAACTCATTTTTAATAGTGGCGATTGTTGCTAAATGATGTTGCAGACAATACTAACTTATCAACCAGAAAGGATAAACATGAGATTCAAATAATGGTATGAAAGCAGCTAAGATTCACGTTTGATTCCCAAAACGGGAAGTCTTTTCATTTAACATTACAAATTGTGTCAAATTTAAGACCAATTAAAGTTTCGGGTAGAATGTAGTGTAGATATGAAATTTTATACAGACATCCTGAAATTCTTTCGTTATTTCCCACAATTTAGTAAAAACACTAAAACTTTTTCTTCACACATATTGCCACCATGTGAACACATGACCCTACCGAAAAAGGACAAAATGGCTTCTTAGCTACAATTTTCGAAATACGCAAAGAATAAGAAGTTATTCATAACAGCAATATCCAAATTAACCTCATAAAACATGTATGAATACAGAAACAGACACAAGATTAGAAAAAACAGAAAACCAATTCTGAACCATCCAGGGAGCACCTCTACCTAAATTAACAAAAAAAAACTTTCCCAACTGTAATTATTCAACCATGTTTTATGAAGGAATGTTTTTAGAAAGGCACGCTTATTTGTCGCCGGAATTAGAGACCGATTGGTTAAAATCCCGGAAGGAGAATTCTTGCACATTCGTCGCACGTTCACCTTGGAGAAACTCATTCCTAGATACCTTGCTCCCTTACACATGGACTTTTGCGTTTTCTTCAGAAACGCCTAGATCCTTTCAAGCTAGGAAGAATTTTTCCTGAGCAGTCTTCAGAGAAGTTGCTGCGGTAGAAGACCTCCACCCAGCAATAGCACATGAAATACTTGCTACAAAATTACGCGTACGTTTCATTACGTTATAGATGAACTACTAATAACAAACTGAATTGTAAAAAATGCACTGCATGTGAGGTGATTACAAAGCTGTCCTCACCTGTGGGCTAATGCGTAGAGACATCGAGCGCTCTTCTTACATTTACTCCGATGCTACAATTCCACTTCCGCGTTTTCACAACTCCTCTCAATAACTTGAAACCACCAACATCATTCTAACATTCAATATTTACTAAACCAACCTCTCTGCTACGCCTGATACAATATTCATTACTACTTTGGACTCACATAAACGTATTACCCATAATTTTTTCTAAATACATGTAGTCGCATTTAGAGATCAACCATATTTTATTTAATTCACCTAACTTGTAGAGTTTTCCGGAGCTGGGGGTAAAAGGAATCTGGGATGCATATTGCATTAACATTGCGCAAGGTTTGAGAGTCGTTTGAAAAACATGCATCGCAATTGCAGCGAAGGTTTTCGAAAGAACCAGTTCGCGAATAGATCACATGACAGCCGTTATCATATGTTTACCGCTAATGATCACTCGCAAGTAAAAGTAGATGTCGAACCAGTCCACAATAGTGGGGTGAGATATATTGTTGCACAAGGACAATTGATTCAAAAATGTATTGTAAGCAGTGGATGATAAAACTGCCTCCTTGCAATGGATCACGTAATTGCCTAATCCGATAGCTAAACACGGTTAAGTTTAAAGTTTGCGAAGCACAGTTTCACAAGGTTTATAGAGCCAATAATATCTTTAATAACTTCAGGCTTAACTGTGGGAAAATTTTAATTTTGGAATTAAAAAGAATAAAACTACGTAAGGTTCACTGAAAGTATTTTTATGCGCACGACGCGGGTTTCATAACCTATTAACATCGTTAGGTGTAACGAAATTCCATGCCAATTGAAATATTTTTCGTGAACCTTACGAATTTTTATTCTTTTAAAATTCAAGAAAGATTCCGGATATATTTTAATGTTTAAACGAACTGAATGTTCTGGGGAATAGATGTGAAGAAATTCCACAGTTCATTCAGCATGTGGGTACAATTCACTCTGACATACAGCATTGAGAAACCACTATCAATCTCTTTGACATACGTGGTTTCATAAAAAATCATATCAGTGCGACACAGTCCTATTCCAACCGAAGACAAATGATGTTTTTCACAACTCCGCTCAGGGCCGAGTGTTTTTCTATTCTAGATGCGTCCGCCCTGAAGTATGAAGCCTGACTCAGAGTCTGCCATAGAATGCCTAGTTAGCTATTCGAGTCCCGATGGACGAGTAGAGTCATAGAATTCCTAGAAAGGCGCTGGCAATGTTATTGTCATGCACACTCATGCACATTATACTTTATGCATACGCCCTACTGAATGCATAGAGATATGGGGTATACTTCTTAGAACCTGCATGAATCAAAAGAAGCCATTCGAAATGTTACAACGCACCTCCCTATCATAGAAATTAATTCTCAAATGTGATATCAAAATAAAAATAATGCCTACTTTCACTTAAAATTTTCAATATATAATGTGAACGTGAGTAATTGAAAGACTATATGGTGGGACGCATTCGTCACTAAAGAAATGCTTTGAATAAGGGATAGGGAAAGCAATAATGAAGGAATGTAAATGCGGTGATAACTGACACAAATATCTTAAACGATAGCGCATTTGAGGAAACTGAAAATTAATATACATCTAACTAATTTCACGCGGCGCTTAAAGCATAAAAAACGTATTATCACGGACATAACAACACTATAGGACGTTGGGTACGCCCGTGAGTCCTGGGTTATTTAATGATTGAATGCTTGGATGATGGCTGAATTTTCGATGGCGACAATTAAATGTCGCGGATGGGTGCACTCCAGAGCTTGGGAAAGTCAATGATCTAAAACGAAACGTCGCTGACATCGAGATGCGAGGTTCAATGCCCGTCCTTGCAGTTCCCAAGAAACGTAGGATTCCTTCCAGGCTAAGTCGATAGCATCGCAGCGGGTGGCTGGACGCCGACTCCCAGTTCGCAGAATCGGCGGGAGGTGGGCGGGGGAAGCAGGGGATGGTGCGAGGAGGGTAGACGGATTGGCAATGAGTCCCGTGGACTCTGCTCGTCCCCCCCTGGACCAGATTCAATTTCCGTGAACTTCGGTTCACACTCTTTAGACGTGCCAAGTTAATTTTAGCGCGCAGTTGGCGTGAATTGTCTGTGGATCATAGCTTAGAACACAGGCATAATAGGATTAAAATCAGAGGAACTATGCGTGATGGAGTGGATTTTTCAATGCTGAAATAAACTCTAACAGTTTTCCATGGTAATAAATTTTTATTCCGATCTAGGTTTCGATGTTTCTAAATCACCTGCTTGTGGTTTTCGAACTAATTTCACACGGCGCTTAAGGCATGGAAAAATGTAACATCAGGCACATCATCTTCTTGTAGTAACATCAAACCAAGGTCGTAATAAAACTTTAAAACCGTGGAAAATTGCAAGTGCTTGTTTCAATAAGACATAATAGGTGTTTATAAACCTTTCGTTTTAAACTAGGTCCTCGCCTAATCGTTCGTGCACTCTTACAAATGAGTTACCGAAAAATAAAGGAACGGCTTTCGATTAAAGTTCGCAAGAACAGGACTATGATGCATTTGTCTTCACCTAAGATATAGAAGAGGGTTCATAGATGTATCTCTGACAATTGATTAACAGCTAGAGGAATAACGGCAAAAAGCATATTCAATTTAATCATCCTAGGAAACACTACAGCTGCTATTACTATTGAAATTCGTGTATTTGACAAATTAACTGGGAGAAATTAAATCATCCGGTAGATACCATTATAAACAGGAAAAATAATGGTTTTCACAATATATCAGCCATGATTTAATTCAACAAAATTAGAATAGGCTCAGTCCGGTATTTTTGTTATATATTTCAATTCTGAAGCTGAATTTAATTAATATTTAATCAATTCCGCAAGCCATATAACTTCCAGCATAGGCTTCCCCTTTCCTTCCTTCACCATTTCAGAGTCTCCTTGCCTGAGTCCAGATTCCATTACGGAGAGGCGAGGAGGGTGAGCCGAACGGGTTACAGTCGCCGTGTCCTCGGGCCAGAGGGGAAATTGTTACACGGCTCAAAGGCCGCTCCTTTCTGCATAGTCACGGCAGTCGCTCCTCGAGGGACGAGCACTCACTCTATTCCTTTTTTTTCTAAAATACCTGACAATTAAGTAGCTTTGGAGTAGCTTAAAAAATCTGGTTATGAGTTGCTGAGCTGCGCTCATTTCTAGACATAGTTTCCGACTTCGCTACCTGAAATTTTATGATATCATCCACTATAAAAAATGATTCGTTTGAGGATGAACCAAGGTGTGAGAACCGTGACCGAAAAGAATTAAATTGTGTGGAATAGAGCCAAGTACAAACGTTATAAGTGATTCGTTCATTACAACGATTGGAACAACATGAGTAATCGCAGAATCACTACTAAATAACTCATTCATTTCCCTGGTCACTAATAAGCCTTCTCGAGGAATTTATTAATTTCTTCGATGCGAGTCTGACAGTGAATGACGGGACATATACTCTGGAGCCAAAATTGAATTAATTACTCAAAAGATTGGCACAATAGTCAGCAAAACTTTCCCTCCATTGGAGAAACAAAAAAATGCGTCAAAAATATCCCAGCGAAAAATGTGCCGACCGTATTTTTAGGAGTTCCGGGAACTCAGAGCAACAAAAATTACTTTGTAATCACACTATGCTTGTCTCAAAGATGTAGATGAATAAGGAAACCTATTGAGTCACGCTCATGCATTTTATCGCCATAATTTAAAAGAGTAATTATTGATCCAAATCACTTCTCCTCCTGCAACAATAAAGATACATCAAATAATCCGAAAGAGTGATATTCAGATCTCGGGAAAAGAAAAACAAATTTTCAGTCAGGTTATGCTTTCATCCGAAATAACGATAAGTTGAGGAAAATCCAGTACATCCCAAATAACTTAATTCGTAAGGGTTTTTCAGGCCGGGCATTAAAATGGCATTCAAAATAAAGTACCAGCATAGACTTGGCAACGAATGGATTTAACAAAAGGCGCGGACAATGTTTTTGGGTCAAGGGAGAGTGACAATTTTTACCTCTCTCTCTTACATTGATTTATACAAAAAATGTTGAAAGGTTAAAGAATAAAAGTTAAAGGTAATCACACATATCGATGACTAAGTTCTAACAACTCGTATCTCAAATTTTGGCCGGTTTGAGACAGGTGTCTTAAACAAAGTGTAATGAAATTAAAAAAATAAAACTCAATCAAAAAACAACTCTTTTTTTGCAAATGTATGCTTTTTTCCGTATTATGAATTTTTGGTTTTTAATTTCTGTGTACCATTAAAAATATAAATCGTTTCTTTAGCTCTCCTGGAAAGTTGCTATTTTTGAGATACGTGCTGTTAGAACTTAGCCGTCGATATATAAGAATACATTTTGCGTTGAATAAAAATGACGCCAAGTCTCGCAAAATATTTTTATCAGGACTGTACAAAAATATCAATATCTGGATTCGATATTAAAAAAAGGTTTTGTAACGATTCGATGTTACGAAACTTTTCGCTTTCTTTCCTAGGTAATGATCGTCATTATTCCCACCACCGAGGTGCTAGTGCTTAGGAAAGGAGAGTGTAATAGCGCTAATTTCAACTCGCTACATAGCGGTAACTAGGTCTAAGAGTTTACGATCGATCATAACTCAACCGCAAAAATCACACTCTGAAAACAACGGACTGTAATCGAAGGTATGACTAGAGAGGTGCGATCATCAGAATCGTCCTTCTCTTTGTCTGGTTCTGTTTACTCGCCTCCCACTGTGATATAAGGTCACAGACACAATAGCCACAAGGGATATTGACTCAACTACCTTTAAGGAGGTAAGTACGCAACTGCGCATATCAATGCTAATAATTTCGCGCAATGTATTACAAAATAAAAAATAAAAAATTGCCATGATAGCAATATCTATTGATGCTAAAAACAAAATAAGGGTTATAAAGAATGTAGATAATTCACTACTAACAGTTTTGACCCTTTTCTCAGCTGTCTAAGATGAAAGTAGCTCCATTGCCTTGTAACTACCGCGATTTGACTTCCATTACAACAGTCATTCATAAATAACTCAAAAAGAAGTCGGTAGTACGCCGAAGTTTTATTTCTATCTCGATGCCTTAAGCTCAACGATCTTAATATAACTTTTAGGCAAAATGCCTTATACATTCTCATAGTAATTGACATTTTCGTACGCATAGACCGGTATTGCTATTAAAACCGGTGTAGAAAGAAAACTTTTAATATATAATTTCCAGAAAACATAGCTCGTAAAGCCTATTTTTGCGGATTGTAGTCGATAAAGGAGAATATTTTGGACTTATCATGAAAATTAGATTAAATACACTTCTCAGACCCTCTTATACAACTTCAGTCTTGATCGAAGCATTATCTATTCTTGTGAGAATAAATAGATTTTGCATGCTTTTCTTCGAGAATTTACGGCCCTTCCAGCTATGGTTCACTCGCCCTTAGCAAAAAAAAAGAATGTCGATAGGCGTACCTTGGATCTCTTGCGGAACATCAGTCGGCAAAGGCAAGCCAGCCAGATTTCCTCTTTTCCCCCGCGGATTCAGCTTTCTCTCGCTTAGTCTATAGTTAGAGGGCACTCGAGACGTGAGCAAGGTGAATGGAGAATCCAAATAAGGCCCAGCGCTTTTTTTTTCAAGTATTGCGCAGCTCGCGAACCAAACATCCACCGAAAGGCATTTCCCGACTCAAAATCAACGGAGGCATGGAAAGTGAGTGGTGCCAACTTACGAGTGTGAAATTTATTCGAGCACGCCGAAGGAAAGTGTAACGTGACTCTGAAGCCAAATAGAAGGAACGCATTGCATGGTCCAGTTCTGATTCACGAAAAAATCATTCAGCTATTCTTTTTGTCACTCAAAAATTGTCACTTTCACCAATGATGAACGTTGCAATATGATAAACATGCAACTCTCTGGCTTTGACGCACTGGTCCCAATTTTTACATTTAGCCATGTAAAGCCAGGGTGCTATATCCTTTGAATGAGACGACACGTCAACATGTAAATAAATCGTTTCCCTAAGAAAATTTATCATCATCATTAGTCAACAATCCTAAAATTGGTTCGATGCAGCTTTCCATTCCCCTCTCCTATCCGCTAACCTTTTCATAGCGACGTATTTCTTCTCTTTTACAGCCTTTGTAACCTGTCCTACGTAACTGATTCGGGGCCGTCTCTTGCCCTTCTTCCCTTCTACCTGTCCTACTACGATAATCTACCGATTTGATCGATAGATTTTTCATCCTTATAGGAAAATCTACTAAAATTGGTAGCATATTAATTGCGTATTGCTTGGTTTCGTTAGTAGTAGGACCTGCCCGCCTTTGTGACGGTGCAGGATTCCTCGTCCCTTCCTTCCCTCCCCGTCCTTTCCTTGGAGGCGTCGTCGGGCTCCTATCGCGGCGGCGCCTCCTTTCCTTGTTCCTTTCTGTCCTTCCCCTTCTGGGGGCGAGGAGAAAAGCTAATCGCTTATAGTCCTCGCCTCAGGAGTGTATCCAGCGAACCCGACCCAAGGGTTTCGTTTTCATTGTCCTACTACGATAGTCTTCATCAGGCCTCAAAATGTGGCCAACTAAGTTGTCCCGTCTTCCTCTTAACGTTTTTAGGAGGCTTCTCTTTTCTCCCACTCTTCTTGGAACTTCCACGTTAATTACACGATCAATCCATTTTATCTTCATCATTCTTCGGTAGCAGCACATTTAGAATGCAAGGAAATATATATTCACCAATAATTGCAATTTCGGGTCGTAGCCAATAAGAATGCATCTTAGGTTAAGATTATTCTTCGGTCGATTCAAGTAAATATTTGCGGACTATCGAGTGGCATACCCTTACGGAGTCGCCCGCAAATTTTAAAAATATTCCTCGGGCTGAATTTCCACTGCATTCAAAGTAGCAGCATTACAAGTCGACAAATAGATTATACTACTTTCACCGACGATATTCTACCAAGCGTGACAAAAAACTGACCATTCCAATAAAATCATTCAACTAAAACGTAGCATAGGGTACTCGTGGACTATGTCAATATTTCGCGATGCGGCTTCGTATTCGAAGAATGAGCTAGTTTATCCTTGAACGCTTTCCCTTCGCTATGTAAAGCACTTGGATCGAGGTAATCTTCAAAGAATGTGGCTGCGCGAAGGATGCCCTATGGTGGCAGTCGAGTAGAAACCAACCGAATGGCTTCAGCTTTCCTCAGAACAACTCAAGTAACATTGCAACACGCCAGGTGCAAAGCACCAGGAACCTTTACGTAGCCCGAAGAGTCAGCTTCCCACTGTGCAAACAGGAATGACCTGCATCACGAAGGACACGATCCACATCTAGTCCAAACATATTGCAGGGATATTTGTTATGTTTCAAGCCTGCCGCGTGTATGACAGTGAAATTCATATAAATTGCCATGGATAACAATTCCCTGGACTGTGAATCGAACCTCGGCCCCTTGAATTTCCTTCAAAAAACATGTTTCTGGGGAAATCCAAAGGTCTGTGGTTCGATCCCCGGTCCAGGGTAATTTTTCCTACGGCAATTCATGCGAACATTAAAGGGATGAAAACGTGCCACAGAAATGCTCTGTAAAATCGAAAACGGTAAGGGCATAACTCGTGAAACCATAACGGGTTTCTCACCCGGTTGGTTCCTTAAGACATATATACCCTTTCAAAATATTCGGGATCAATTGACCGAAAAATTACAGCTCAATCTTCCATTAAAAATTCAGCAATCGCCGAAGAACTAGCTATGGAGTACTTGTTCACAAACGAAATCGGCAAAGCAAACCTGAAATATTTTACCTCGGAAATCGTTTTAATTATTTCGGATTTAATAATTTAGGTGACGGTTCACCCTCCGCCAAACACCTCTGTATGTGTCTTGCAGTGTGAAATGTAGATTTAAATTATGACATTATGCCAAACCTCAAGTTCTGAGGAAGTTTTAAGTTGACCACTTCTAGTTCTAAAGAATCGCTAACCACTACCTGCTGGTGCAGAGAAACTGGAATTAAATGCGAAGAGCTAGGATTTGACTGGATAATCCTTGCTAGGATCTTTGCAGTACATGTCTGGGAAAATCAAATGAGTCAAAAATAAATCAATAACAAGCACAAATGAAAGTGCTGAAGCAGATGGCCACCACCAGATGAAATTCGTGCTGTTAAGGTTTGACCGTAGGCAAATGGGATCGTCAATACGCTCAGGGTCAATCTCTGGGCAGACGAGTGGTTTTCAAGGAAGGTCGTCCGGGAGTAAATTAAAATGTGCCCTCGCCAGGGTTACGCGCAGCCGGTTTCTCTCGGATAGGAGGTCAGAATCGGATGCTTCGCAGGAACGAATGAGATTGGTTTATGCCTTCCTGATCTCTCCACACTTCTCAGAACTGATTTTCTTCAACGTAGCGTGGCAGAAATACTTGGGTGTGGCACTAAAGTGACAGTGAAGACGTTGATGAAAACGAATTATTATAGCTTCCAAGAAAGTCTTACTCCAGGAATGCTTATGTGGCACAATCCTCAGAGTTTTTCACGCACTATCTGAAAAATCTCACCATGGTCACCGGAGACCGTATTCGCTAAAGACATTTTGGACCAGAAAACTGAAATAATATTAGCATCAAGTCCTTTAAATTGTACTGACAAAAAATCGAATAGTACCACGGATACTCAGATGGATTTTGCAAACAAATAGCTCGATCAAAATCAATAGCATGACATAAGTGACTGATCTAATATGCTTGTTCTTTCTCTGTTGTGCTCATTGTTTTTTCATTTAGATGTGCCAACTTTTTATGCTAATATTTCATCGTACTCCCCAACCAATGCTCAAATTTTGTATACCCTAAGTGCACCAAGTGGCCAAGAAAAATAAAATATTCATTTATTTCTTCGACTTATAAATAATAAAATGAATTTATGATTCAACTAGTCAAAGTTGAGACTAACTAGCTAACCGGTATAATAATCCTATGCCAAACATTGAAAATGGCATAACATTGAATTAGCAATTAACCAAAAGATTTATCGTTTGAATACACCAGGGCCTGGGTAATATGAAATTAATAATATTCCTGAATTGTTAAATATATGGTTGTCCAAAACTCTTTTCAATGAGTAAACAATCCTGGAAAACCAAGAAAAAGTTTCCCGCTCATTACGATGATAAAAGGCGGTCGAAAAAATATATTAGGTCTATTATTACATAGCCTTGTCTGTATGACACGCCAAAAACAATTAACTCACAAGGATTATTCAGCTGAAATTGCACAGCCGATTTTCCAACTCATTCCCGAACATGCCGCAGTAGGCGTGTCACCCTAAATAATAAGAGGATGACACAATAACCAAATAGTCAATCTCGTTCTTCACCTTGCATTTCACTCGAAATTTTGCAATCCTTGCGACAACTGGACCTTGACATGTAAATAAAATTTGATTGAAAGGCAGTTGCGTAACACTCGCCCATTGATAAGGCGGCTCACTTTTTCTTCCAGGCCACACTTCCTGCACTTTACTACCTCTGCGGTAAAAAAAGAATACAGAAATCTTGGGAGGAACCCCTGAATTTTAGGATACTGCCTTCGAAGTGGTACCATGAAAATTTCAACCTAGCTGAATACACTCCATTCAAAGCCAAAATTCAAACGTGAGATAAGTTTTACCTGGGGTCTACCAGATAAGTAAAAGCACGGTTAAGTCACTCCGGTGGTGGACGTACTGTATCAGTTCATCGAATGGCAATGAGTGCGATGTTTACGAGTACGTCAAAATGACTAATATAATAGAGTGATAGGAACAAGTATGAAAACCTTTCGTTATGAAATAAATTCCTAGGACACATTTCAAAATTAAATAAGCCCTTTATTATTGGCTGCGCTAGACGAAAAATGAAAGAACACAGTTAATATTTTCATTCAAACTCACAAAATATCAGAAGAATGGTGATAACAATCAAATTCTCTCTACAGGCATTCATAGATGTCCCACAGTAGTCTAAAAGCACCTTAATTAGCTTGGATAAAAAGTGGGAGGAAGTTGTTCATTTAAAACCCCATCAAGGACCTCAATCAAAAGAGATATTGTGGCGAGAAACTATAGAGGGAGCTGCGAAAAATAGTGAACCTTGGGAATATAATGAAATTTAGGACTGGTCAATAATTAAACGGAAAGAATAAAAGCCTTATGATGAAAGCTAAACACCCTTGAGGTGGATTGCGAAATTACGTGGGCAAGGCCAGAACAGAAGGGAACGAACAGAGACATCAATAATAAGATATCAAAAGATAGAAATAAGCTCTTATAAAAAATTTTTTTTTTAAAACCAGCCTTTATATTTAGATTACAGGGGATGAGCAACGTTTATATATGACACAAAGCAAAAAAACTCAGTGACCCCGAAAAACCAAAAGTGACGTATAGGGGGGCTATAGGTTGACTGGGGGGTGGTTAAAGGGGGGTTGGAGAGAAAAAGTTATATTTTCATGTATTGTCATCGGAAATGAAGAAGTGTGCAAAATTTCAGCGTTTTTGCTTCACAGGAAGTGAGTCAAATTTGAGTTACAAGATTTGTACCAGACAAACAGACAAACAAACAGACAGGTTGGTGAGTTGATATAAAGGCTGGAAAAAAGGATCCATTAGCTTGAATAACACCGCGTAAGAATATTTACAATCACCACTATAAGCAAATAGTATGACAACTTGGCGTCATATCTGGCAGTTACTTTCACGACCTCATTTTATGTAATCCTTGCGTTAAAGATAATCCTAGCAAACTGGAAAGAGCCACGAACATAGTGACATTGAACGGAATACATAAAGGCAACGAAATAAATCATTAGTTGTATTGGCAACATGCAATGAATTCAGTACTCAAAGAAAGGAATCTTTAAGGTAAAGGGGAGATGAATATTACTAAGGGTACTTTATAATCAACCATCACCTCAATATCCCTCACAGCAGCCGGGTTCTTTGTTCATGTAAACATTACATACGCTAAAAGTATTGGTTCCAGCATCAAAAGTTGTTCATGATAAATCACGAGGAGCTTGGCCAGTAACACTAAAGTCACTCGCTACATGATTCGCAAGATGGAATTGGAAACAGCTAGCAGAAAAATAATGTCAGTCGAGCTCTTAAGGAGCTAATATAAACAGTGAGCCGAGTTGGTACTGGGAATAATTCCTTCAATGGTAAAGTCCTCAAATTGAAATATCTGTCGCGTAAATGTTCAAAGACTGAAACCCATCATCTAAAGCAGGACCATAGATCTCAACCTGAAGCACGAACATTACAATGGAGGATTCTCCAGTCAATCACTAAATTTTCAGTCACCCACAGCACATGTGTTTACAAAAATCCACACCCGCGACGCTGACGGTAGACGGATCCGTATTTCATGAGAAATAAATCAAAACAAGGGTTCAAGGCAGCAATTTATATTCGACCTGGTATAATTTAACAAATTAATAACTTCTCAACGCCATTTCTCTGGAGTGCAAATATTCTATTTAAAACATTGCGAATAAATGGGTCGCCATGCCCTCATCGCCGTGCTGAGGAAATTTTAGAAAGCCGACTAAAAAGCGAACGAAGTGGTGGAACGAATCAAGCTTCTACTGGACGAAATGGGAGCTCCTCAATCTTACCCCCTTACCCTGAAGTCACAAGAGATTTGCTATCTCTGAAATGGACGGGAGACTCGTATACGTAATGTTATGGCTCGAACTGTCACTCGTCACCTTATCCCATTATTTTCTTCCATGTGAGGCTCGGGGGTCGTTAGCGTTGCGATAACACGCACCGCGCACCGGCAGTGATGATTGCAATCGAGACGGAATGGTATACACGAGGGTAAGGGTGATAATCGGGAGATTCCCTCCGAGTCGGGCACGATTCATGAATCACGCTTCACGGGGGAAAACAATAGAGCACTACAGGTCGCTCGGAATCCGACGGTCACACTTCAACTAGGCGAATGATTACGTCGCCGCAGCGGGCGGCGACGAGCTAAAGGCATAAATACAACGGCGTGTACAAGTGTCTGAGATCACGGAGCAACCTCCCGATAAAACCGTGTCTATTTTCTAGTAGTCATCACCGCGGGTAAAACCCGACAGATGATAAAGTTAAGAATAGAGTTGAAACGACATTAACACCAAAATGCTTGGAGATTACTATACGAAACGAGTCTAGCATGCAAACAGTATCAAACGAAATTCCGGTATGGAAAAGCTTGATAAGGAAGAATGATTAGCGAAAATTGGATGATACTTGAATTTTAAAGTCTATTTTCGTTCCTCATTCAAATAAAATTCGTACGTTAAGGCTTTTGCAAAAAAAACTGCGAGGGTAAATTATGAAACAGAAGCGAAAATACTTTGGAAAACTAAGTGATTTGGAATGGAAGAAAAAAATGGAAAATAAATGTAAAATATTGGAATGGATAAAACTTAACCTTATGGATCGATATTAGAACACAATGTGAGAATCTCAAAAGACGACGTCAAAGAATGCAATAAAAGGTAAGGATAGCCGCATAAAAATGAGAGAATCAGAAATGGTCGCATTTAAAAAGCCTCAGGAGCACAAAACAAAAAAATATCACCTAATAAGAATCTAATGCCTCAATTCCTCGGCTACGCTGAGTACTCACGAAAATATAATCATACCCCCAGTTAGCATAATAGTGTCCCCTATTGCCTGACTAGAGTCAATTTATCATGACGAAAGACTGTTGAGAAATGTATGGAAGATTATGGATGACAGATCTATTTATCAGGTAATAGCGAGAGACTTCTGCCAGCAAAAAGTCTTTGCCATTGACTGAGAAGAGGTGACCTCAAATCAAGAAGTCAGGAAGGTCTCATAAGTGTTTAACTAAACTATGACGATGCTGGAAAGTGAGGATGACGTAATTTCACAGGCCAAATCCATGGGAGGCAGCATATATTCTTCCATTGAAAATTTACACCACACCATTGCATCATAAATGCGAAGTTTACCGATAATCTGAAAGAAAGAACATTATCGTCCATCCAGAAACATCATTTATATGGCTACTCAAAGCGAACTCTTAAAGTATGAATAATTTAATGACGACTAAGGCATCACTGAGAATATATCACAACTGCCGTATAAATCGACCTAAAATACATAGCAATTGGGGCTGACTAGAAAAAATGATTATCCATAGCGATGTCATTAATGCACATTTTTTGCGCTGATGTAGTCACATGATTTCTTTCTAACGCAAAACGAACATTATACATAGCTAAAAAGGAAGTTTAGGAGATAAATTTTCCGAGGCTATTTCGCTCTGAGTGCGAATATACCGGCACAGATTAAAACAAATGTGATGAATATATGCTATAAACTATACTAGGCACTATACTACATGCGTTGAAATATTTTCATTACGACTTAACAAGACAGGTGGTCGCGAGTGGTGAGGCAAGTCACGAGTGAGTTGGAGCTATTACTCCTTCCCGTTGTGAACCATCTTCACTTAATGTACTCATTGTTCTAAGTCTTGGCCATAGGGTATCATAAATTTCTCGAGAGCTTCGATCTCCATAAAATTAACCCCACTCCATTACGGTTATTTTAAAACAGCCAGCATGTGACTAATATCATCATTGCAGTTTTGGCGAAATTCATCAAAGTCTATACGCACATCAATTAGTACCTATGTCTACAAAGTATTTTAAAAGAATCTTCAAGCTATATAAAACAAAAGAACTCATCTGTATCTCTAAATTGATTTACGAATTGAGTATTGCCTTTGACTGAAAAAAGTGGATTAGTAGAAGAAAGTAGAATTAATTAGGAGTAAGTATTAAATAAAACCCATTCGAACGTCTGTATGAAAAATTATGACTAACGAAAACGCGAAAGGACTAACTGATTGGAGATTGGAGATGAGTTACCTAAGATTATGGGCCTATGTTGAGGATGATGATTTTTTCACTCGAATATACCGTATTTACGATAATCCACGAAAGTATTTAGCACCTTTCTTCAATATACTCTCAACACGAACCAAATAGCTACGAAAGCATTATTATCCCGATAACTGAGAAAACATGTATTTCTTTCAAGCAAGAGTTCACGGTATATTCAGACTTGATAAATATTCTGGTCTCATCAAAGAACCCATATGGCACTTTTAAAATTCACGCGTATTTGGTGTAAGGCCAAGATATTTAACAGTAGCTATGGTATGTAAATTGGATCATTTGAATTTCTATCTTAGCTTCAGTCAGGAAACAATGCCAAGAGTCAGCTGCGCATGGGACACCAATTATCCTGTTGAGGAACGCACAGGTAGAAAGAGGGTGGCTTGCATCGCCGGAGGTGTTTTGCTGAGGTCAAGTGATGCCGAGAAAAATTAATTTTGATTGTTAATTTTGATCACGAGAAATAAAGTCACCTGTAGAAGGAAACGAATCAGGGTCCTTTTATAAATTCAAAATGCTTAGGCGTTACTCTGAGAAATTTTGACATCATGATAAAATTATAACCCGAGCAATAAATATTTTTCTTTGGATTTTACAGATGTCCTATGTGTTTCATGTCGTTTCAATTATTTTAGGCCCTCCTCGTTCTCAATCCATTTGGTGAGCATCCTGTTATTACAGACCAACTTAAAATCATAAACCTATCTATAAATGTACTTGCATCATCAAGAGATTGATAATATGCTGTTACATAATTTTATTGAAATTATTAATTTTGAAAGTGGAAAATTGAATGTTTTCACCGAATATCGATAATCCAATCGCTCAATTCTTTGATATCGGACAAAAAGCAATTAAAGAAGTTGACAGGCAAGTAAAAGAACTATTCCGTCTCGCTACAGGAAATGGCTACGGCAAAAATTGAAATACATTCAGAACACCTTCAATTTAACCCTTGATCTATTTACATTCCATTATTTATTGAGAACATTTCGGTCTTCTAGCACCCTCATTCCCATGCTTAAACGTTAGTTGTAATTTTATTCTAAAATAAATGCTGGCTAATTAAAAAAAATAAAGCCTGCAGCTGTTACATTTAGGATAAATTTAAGTTATCACCTAGAAATTTTTAAGAAAAATAGAGGGTACTACTGTAAATATTTGACTCTTTCTCAAATACGGATATATAGCATCTCAGGAAACATGAAGACTAAGTTTTCAAATTTTTAGATCCAGAAAGGTGAGAACATGGGTCTCCTCTACTGCCCCTGAAATTTTCATGATGGCATATTTAGTTTTAACCAAGTAGTGTATCATAAAAAAGACCAGTCGAGCGGGAGTGATGCGTCCCCTTAAGATTAAATATTGCGAACGACACGACAGCATCATTACTTCAAGTGGATAGACACGAGGAGGATTAAAGGAGGAGTAAGGCTGGATGCACTCACACTAGACCTTGGTCACCTATTTTCGGACGTCCAATTAGCCAATTCCATTCGGCGCGCGCGACAGACAATCGGTCCGCCTCCTCCCAGTTCTCGAGGACTCGAGCCAAACAAGTGAGCACTGCCACGCGCCGGCGTTCCAATGGGTCCCCCGCAGACAGTGTGATCAGAGACGGAGAGGTAGAGCCGAGTGAGGTATGTGTCGCTGTGAGCTTCACTCCTCCTTCACTTCCCCATTCCAACCCACCGTGAGATTCTCATTTCTCCCCCACCTCCCACCAATCTCACACCCATCCCTTCGCCGTTTCCCCGCGTGTTTCGAACCGCCGACGACGACGACGTTTACCAATCACTGCTGCGACGCCGAAGAGAGGGAGGAGGGCATCGTTACGAAACGCGCATGCCTCGGGCAAGGGCGACATGTACTTCTCCTCCTCTTTATCCCCGAGCACCATGCGCACCCAGGTATACGCGTGCGTGTGTGTACAATGAGTCAAAAAATGTTTCACAACAAAACGGATTGGCGCCACTCATGCTCTCAGATGAAATTTGACTTTCTCTATTGTTGTACGATATTCTAAGTTCACGCACGTGAATCAGGGGAACATGGTAACAAATGCATTTGTTTACTTTTGGATCATACAGTATAAAAAATAAGAAAATGACACACTCTCTTTCTTCCCATTTAACAATTGGAAATTTATTGGTTTTGGGTCTACTTTTGGTATTGGACAAGGCATAGGTTTAATTTTGAATCCCCAATCGTGTAATATTGAGATAATTACGTTACCTAACACTCAGAGGGTTAAAAATAATAATAATACGTCCACAAACATATTACCTACAGCGATGGGAGACGTGAGATTATGTCTGCCACCATTGCAGTTGAAGTTGTAGATAAAGTCAAAATAAGTTTTATTTGAAAGGAAAAAAGAGCCCTCTACCATGAATCTGGCTTTTATGGATTTATTTATCTATTATTTATCATGGATTTTACTTGTCTTTGGCCTAGTGAGATGATCTCTACTCTAATCGATTATAACCAACCTTCAAGTTGCATCACTAAATGAATGAAAGTATTGTCATATTAGTACATTTCAGAAAATATTGAAATAGTATCAACGAGACGTTTGAATTATTTGTTTTCTACCAAAGCCATTTCGTAACATTACGCCTTCTATCAATCACAATTTGATAATTTTTCTGATCAAATCAAATGGAAAGTTTAATTTTTAATCACCCCACCTATCCTTAAAGGGGAAGAACCCAAAATAAAATTAATGCTAACCCAGTGACACAAAGTAGAATTTAATCAACATATCTTCGAAATTATCGCAAAATTGCCCAAAAGGAGCGAAGGCACCTCTTTAAAATAGGCCACCCTCAAAGTGTCCTAATACCGTTCCCCAGATCACATCTGCCCGGCCTTAGAACCTTCCCTATCATTACCTCCACCCATCCATGTGTTTCTTCATCGACGGAGCTGGGTCAAGTGGACGGCCAACGCCATGTTTCCTCTCCGCGAATAGGAATCCACCAATATGTACACTAGCCACCTCCTCGAAGCGCGTGGACACGCATCGCACGCGCACGGTAAACGACCAAGGCTCGCTATTGCATACCGTCCCTCCCAATTCTCCCGAGTCGAGTCCACCGATTCGTCACGGGATCGACACAAGACACCTCACCTAAGCTGAGTCGTGATCTCCCGGAAAAATAAGGCAAAAGTAAGCAAAAATATGCTTTCTGATAACTAAAACAAACGATTTTCCCGGGATTCCCGCCGGGTTAATGATTCAATTTTTGCCGACGCTTCGAGCTCCAACACAGGGTTCATCCTCAGGGCTACTGAATGTCGCCTTATTTGTTTTTTTACCAAGAGCAATACTTACGTCTTATTTTGGTTACGATATGTTGACTGATTCAGATAACTTTATGGCACCACCAAAGAAGCATTAAATTGTTTTAAAAATCATCGTATCACATGGGACGAATAAAGAACATCAACATGGAGGATTGAAGAGACTGAGGAAAGAAAATTTTCAGTAAGATAAAGAGACTACCGACCGACAAGCCACCTCAGGCATTTATGGCTAGAAAGATCAGAGGGAGAAAGTTTCAATAGGTATATTCCTGCCAACTTTTCCCAATATCCTCTAGTTTAACCTTTTCAACCCCACAAAAATGGAAGCCAGGCTCAATTGTTACGCTGGTAAACTAACCACCACGACTTATACCCTTGTTAGAGACCACAGCTCTCACAAAATTCGCGGCTTTTACGTTCCTTCAGGAAACCACAAACGGGCTAAAAGCTTTCTTCCGGGCAGAAACCATTTCTTCCGCAGTCTCCGAGTCTCGTAAAGTATTTCTTGCCTCAAAAAAATCTCTCCGATCTTTATTTTTCTCCTTTCGGAAGACGAAAAAAATATAAGAAAATTAAGGCCGTCGATGAATTTTAAAACGGCTCCAGGCCCGTCACATAGGTGGTTCCCGCGAGACGACGGCATCATAAATTATTCCGGAAGTGCAAAACGGAGCCGGAATCAGCTCTTTCTTCTCTTGACTCTTTTTGAGGGAGTGGATAGTATATGGGTGCTAGCCCAGGGAAAGAAATACAGAGCCGCCGGCGAAAGAAAGCCCCCTCCTCACCCCGCAGAATCGCCGATTTGGGCGTCTGCGTAGGAAGTCATTAGGGGGGACGGGAAGTGGGACGAAAAAAACATTTGACGATCGGAAACGAGTTAGAGAGAGCCAAATGCCATAGCTGAAAATCCCTTAATCTTAAAATCCGTCCACAACATTAGCTTAAGTTGACATATTGTGAACCAAACCAATCACGAGAACGCATCACACCTTCCAGAACGGACGTATTTTTGTCTTTTTTCGGGGCGAAAACTCGTTAAAAACTTGTGCTAACATCTTAAAATTTTCAAGGTATACCTACAGAATGTAAGGTACTTTACATTCTCCTGAGCCTCAAATATAAAACTTACTCAATTCATCCATCCCAAATCAAGAGAAAGAAAAAACTATGCAACAAAATCATTTCAATATACATTAAGAACGTTAGATCAGTTGTATTTCGGATACTGCTCCAGGTAAAACAACTGAATTAAGATGAAGTTTCGAACCTATTGTCGAAAGTCTTCTTCAGATGTGGACTCACAAGAGCCCAGAAGAAGATTCTCAACATTCTAAAAACTATTGAATTACGGAATCGCAGACATAGTCTCCGATCGGGCATAAAAAAGTTGATTTAAAAATTGATCGAAAAATTCCAAACCGTGTCATTCGAAGCAACAAGATTCCATAACTCGTGCGTAATCCCTCAAAATAAACAGTGACTGAGTTGCTACAGCTTACTTCCGGTTCGCTACTGAGTTTTAAATTGATATTTTAGGTTTTTTTCATCCACAGGCCTAATATAACAAGATTGATACCATAGAGTAAATCTTGCGATGACTTGCGAAAATTTAGGCGATAAAGTTCCCGTTCTCATCGTAAGGAATCGTTCGAGGAACTGCTCACATCCGTATTTCCACCTGAGGATCAACTTTCTTCTCGTAACTTCACATGTGAATACGTGAAAAAATGTGTTTTCAGACGTGCTCCGCAGTTCTTTCGGCATATGATTCCAGTCTCCGAGATGAGAGGACTCTGGGCTGAGCTTGTGTGGATCATGATTGACGAAGATTAATGAACCGGCGTTTTGCCATAAAAAACTCATACAATGGTCTCACAACATTTCACCCGATCCGTTAGTCTCCTGGCATGTGAAAGTTTAGAGCAAAACTTAATTACGTCGAAGAAAAGGACACAAATTCAATGAAATTTGAGAAGTTTTAAGCTAACCTAATAATTAAGAGGTAGAAAATATGATTTCGAAAAGATCTCCAGCAAACGATATGCTACTCTAATATCTCAAAAACCAAATCACGCAATCTGAACTCGCCAATATCGAAATAATTCCAATTATTGATCCACTGAATGAAAATTTCAAGATAAAAGCCAAAGAGAAAATAATTAAGTAGGTAAGTATTCTGAAAATATTTTGAAGACGAAGAGGAGATGGCCTACCTAATTGATTTCGCGATTTTGGTCCCTATCATTCATTCAAGCCGTGAAATACTCCCGTTTCGTAAATAAAAAAGAGAGTTGAACCATGAACATCGCGATAACCGCAACGATGAGAACCAGGCCAAAGGAAACCAATGAAACAGATTCAACCCTGAAATATTGTAAATGTCCAGTAAACTATACGTATGGTCTTCCGGTGTTCTACGAGAAGGAAAAACGGAGCCATGCTTCTCCTTCTCATTTTTTTTCAAAATTAAAATCACATAGAAATCAAACTTCTAGTCCTTAAGTACTTGTAAAACATTTTGAGAGAAAGCTATTCCTCATCAATAGTCAAAAAATCAAACCTCCTTATCAAGAAATAGAACATGTTAGCGCACTTATCCCTTAGTTCAACGACTGAAATTCTCAAAATTATTTACTTTCGCGGGCGAATATTTGAATGTTTATTGACGTAACTTTGTTCTTTCTTTAACAATTCTCCATAAAAAACACTCCATCTCGTTCCAACAACACTTATCCTCTGAGGTATCCCGAGAGACTGATTTAAAAGTTTACACGATGAAAAACTTCCTGGTCTAGTTCTGGAGACGCACAGCTCGTATCGGCTTAAAAAATTCTATTACCTGGTTCAAGTCAGTGCTGAATGCTATTATACGATTATGGATATTCAAGCCAAAAGCGCGGTGAATAAACAAACTCAAGAAAATAAACACTAGCTTACCTTGCATTATACAGCTCTGCGCGTCTTGGCGATAAAAAAATATCCCTTCAATGTTAATTATAGACATTTACGATCAATTTTAACTCTAAATCATTTTCTGATAATTTAATATTCTGCTCAAAAGCCGATGTCAATTGCTTAAGTGCTGTTTGGTAAGTCTTCCCTCTCCTGCAAACTGGCAGTATAGAGGTTAACAGCTGCAAGGTTAGCGTGTGGCTCATTTTGCAATATTCTTCGGTTACAGAAACTTGCATGGAATTTTTATTGCCTGAGGTCGAATCCTCAAAGGAGTAAATAAGGAAATGAATTTGAGCCTGAATTTAAGTACCTAACTTCTGACAACCACTTACAACAGGTAAAAACTGGTAAATTATTTTTCCGGGATTCCCGACGATTTCCCAATGATTGTTGGTATATTTCCAGCGTAAAAAACAATTCGCGCATGAAGTTAGCACAAGGCATTGAGAAGAAAGGAGATAAACATTCGAATTTCACTAATGAGTTTCTCATAGACATTGAAATTGAATGAAAACGTCGTAGACATCTGGAGAGCGCTGAAATGTCCGGAAGCATTAATGATATCATAGGGTAATTCATATCATCAACACAGTTATATTAAAAGCTTCAAGCTCTTTAAGCGATTGGAACAGTTTCGTACGTGTCAAACTTTAGGGCAGTGTAAAATAAAACTGTTACAGTATTAATGTTCTGTAATTAATCAACACCACCAAAATCAATCAGTGAACAAATGCCTTGAGTATTGCATATTTCGCGTCACAATCAAAAGATCACTCATCATTGAGGTTTAAAATCTGAGGGAGTAGTCATGAAAAGGCAGTCAACACTTTATGAGCAGTAAAAATTGGAAAGAAGAAGTCTGGAAACGAACAAAAAGGTTAAAAGCTCCAAGCCAAGACTTTATTGAATAAGTCAACTTTAATGAATTACGAGTATTAACAGCACCATTTCTACTCAGTTTCTGCAATATTCTCGAAGCGATTTCAGCAATTTAGCTCCTTTTTCATGGTAGCGCTTTCCAGAGTTCAAAAACTACCTTGTGCGAGATGCTTAAAACATTAAACTGCCTTGGCGCTGAGGGTCGAGAATACCTGAGAGAAGCTGATGTTAGGAAGAGATATGGACGTTTCTCAAGGAAAATGGGGACTAGGAGGTAACACTAATATCTGATTAAAGAAGAAGGCCAGCATCAACAGAATAAATTAAATTAAAATTATTATTCCTAATAGTATTTATTGAACTTACTTCGTGAACTTACACAGTTGAAAGAAAACTTGGTGTTTATGTATTATTCTTTGTATCAAAATAGGTATCGAGCGTCAGTGTAACGTGAAGATGTCGCGACAATGTTTTGTGAGCATTGAAACCGAGGCTGGCTCAATAGATCGCGTTTGCAAACAAACATTTTGCACAGTTTGATACCGAAACAGCTTTATTTTTCTATTTCCTTGACGTCGTCTTCATTATAGACTCTACAGACAATTGTATTTTGAACAAAAAGGACGGCCATAGTCATCTTCCTGTGTGATTTATTCTTTATCACTAAGGAGGACGCCCTTGAAAAACGTCAGGGAATTGGCCAGATCGCTAACTATTCTCGAATTCAAGCGATGTAAAGCGCACGCTTTGTCCACATCTATTAAATTGAAATACACTATAGAAATATACAATAGAAATAAAGTTTTTAGTCAAATTTAACATATACACCATGAGCAGTCTGTTGCAATTTTCAATAACTTGTAATTTTCCAAAATAGAAGAACTGTGACTCAGTTGTGACTCAGATCATGTGATAACAGAGAATCGCCGTAATTTTCTCAGACGGAAATTTCTCAAAATGGAACCCGAGATAATCCATCACACCCTCTCAATACAATCGTTTATTTTATAATGTAAACGACAAATTCCAAGAAAGTAAATAAACTTTATAAAATCAGGATTTTTAACTTCTTAGCCCAGAGGGAGGAAAAATCACATTTATTGGCGTGCGACAATTTTTTCAAGTCTATTTTCAATTATTTGTATCGTAAATGTCACCATTAAAAAAACTCATCCCTCTGAACATAGAAACAAATTCGTATCATGATGTATACAAGGCTTCCAATATCATTCGGCAATTCTTTCACGAACTTGGGGGCTCCGTGAAATACGCTGGTAGTGTGCCAAAGTACCTATTATAATCGATGGGGTTAATAGGATGTTCGTATTTTTTTCTATGCTCAGCTTGTAGGCTATTGACTTTTTGGTGGCGCACTGCCAATGAAGTATGATGGGATGATTTAGTTTTTTAGCTTTACGGAGTGGAAACGTGGACATTGAGGGAGGATGTCGAGAGAAGATTGGAGGCGTTCGAAATGTTGGTGTGTAGAGGAATGGAGAGGGTAAAGTGGACGGATAGAAGGAGGAACGACGAAGTGCTGGACTTGGTGTACGAAAACAGAAAGAATTTACCTGAGATAAGGAAAATACAAGAGCGTTTGGATTTGGAGAGTACTGAGATGGGATGGGATGTTAAAAACTGCGCTAGATGGAAGAATACTTCGTATCAGTGCTTACTTTCGGCCGGAACGGCGTTCCGACAAATCTAAGGGAAAAGTATTGGGTACTACAATTCGGCGCTGCACCGGCAGTTTTAATGACCTAATGTTATTTTTTAATATGGTAAATCATGATTCCTCATTGTAACTTTCATTACAAGTTTTAAAAATTCGGAAGTTTTAGGGGAGGCTTAAGTTTGAAAATCATGTTAGGGTCAGCGTAATGGGAGAGGAGACAGCCGGACTTATTCTAAAATGCTCAACGCAAACCCATGTTAATCGGTAAAATACTTTTATTGGTGTACCTAGCTTTTAACCACGATTTCCTCACTCCGACTATAGCAAGCAGCAACCCCAATCCCTCAACGAGTCCCGACCTAGCGCAAGACCCAACTCATCGCCTGGCCAATCCGCTGCTCCACTCACAAAAATCTCAGCAAAACACCGACGAGAGTTTCCCTTCCTGGTGTCGGCAACGAGCCACTGAATCGGCGCAACAGCTGAGCGGGCACGAGGGAGAGAAAGAAAGAGCGATAGAAAGAGGGAGATATGTAGGCAGGCAGGTATGGATTTATATATATAAAGGTAGTTTCGTAACGTTTTGGCGAGCCTACAGCGACGTAAGCGAGAAAGTCTCCCCCTTTCTCCACTTCAAAAGTCGTCGTCACCGCTGCTGTTTCAACTCTTCTCCCCCTCCTCATCCCCCCCCCCCCAACCCCGTTGGCCGACTCCGCCGAGACCTCATTTTCGTGCCGTCAACAAACAAGCACTAACTAAGAATAAGACATGCCGTTATCGGCTGATTTTCGGAGCATGGCAGGGAGAGAAACCGTAATGGTCAGTCTGATCGCTGCAAGAACTCATTTCATTGAAGCAGGTCCCAACCGAATCTGTTTCGTATCCCAAAAAAGATGATCCCATCGTTTGCCTAGGTTGTACTCGGATCACGAATGCGCTTATGGCCGGTTTTATTATGCCAGTTCAACTTAACCGTAACACGACACAGCCTTGACCATTAATTATGACAGCTGAAACCTATAGACTCAGAAAATTGTAAATTTAACTAGTGACCTGAAATTGATGAATAAGATGACTAGAGTTTTCTTGCTCCCCAAATTGTTACCTAGACATTATGAAACCGGCCGTTAGTATTTTTACGAATTAATCAATAGCGAAAAAGTGTAGCGAGAAAATTAAAGGACACGCTGCACTTTCGGGGGATTTTATTTCGAGACCTCGTCATTTATAATATAACAATGCCAAGATCCGTATGGTGGTCATTTCCTGAAAATATAAGTTTCAAGCTTAAAAAGAATCGATTTTATCTTGAACAGAATAGCCAGCCGAAAAGTCTCGAAATCCACCATAACAAGGAGGCTCAATCGCAAAACAAAACGCACGTAAATTCTCTCATAGTTTGGGTGGTAGTAAAAATTTGACATAAAGCAAAGTAAAGCATTAAATTCCGGCCTTTTTACATTAATTTAAGTAGATTTTGATCCGTATTGGAAGCAAGAATTGGTTTAAAATTGAGGAAAGTATTGTATGTGCACCAAATACAAATCGCATGGAAAACGGTGTGCAGCGATGGCGGGAAGACATAAAACGCTCATTCTCAATAACAAACAATAAAATTCAAACCCAAAAAATAAGGTGACCAATGACGAGAGAAATGGATATGATTGTTCATGTTAAGGTGGATATTTCGAAAAATACTTGGGAAGATGCATGCAAGGCTTCCAATATCTTTCGGCAATTCTTCACGAACTTGGGACTCCGTCAATTGCGGTGGTAGTCCCCCAAAGTACCTATTATTATCGATGGAGATCGATTCCGTGAAACATTCGAGGAGTTTGCAAATCCTTTCTCTCACGCTTCAGCCGACGAGATTGGAACTTGAAAAGGTCTCTATTCAAGAGCGGTCTTGCAACTCTTCTCACGTTCGATCATCTGGAGAATCGAGAATTCACTGCTAAACGCGATCGAGCGATGGAAGAGATACTTCGAAATGAATTCTTTTGAAACACAAAATTAGGACTCCACGATCATATTCTTAGTATTCCCATGTACTTAGTTAAATGAAAAATTTAACAAATTTTCCGGTAATAAATATTTTTCAATCAATGACAATGTATAATAAGCATGGTAAGAGGGAAACTGCTAGGGTTCATTCTTTTGTGTGATTAGATATGCCTTGATTGATTATTGAATTTAATTGGAGGGAGCAGACGAGCAACGAGGAGGACTATTTACATCGCACATACCCACGTGTTCATTTCGGAAATCCCCAAGTATGAAGACGATGAGACCATAAATCGAGCCGAAAGTCGATTACTTCAATTTTATCCCCGGAAAAACGAATCGAAAAATTGTTTTGGTCCATAAAAATAACTTTAGCTGGAGATATTATCACACCTAGTGGGGCCCTCACCTAAGACTACATCACGTAATCAGGGGCCTTGAGTTTTGGCCGCACGTAAGAATTGGCTCAAGCGAAGACAAGGTGTGTAATGTTCCTGGGAACCAGATTTTTCCGGAAAAAAAACACCCGCAAAGGCAGACAAAGAGAGAGATAAATTTCCATGGATCTCTCGCAAGAATTTGTCAATGGGATACGACGTCGCCCTACATAAATAAGCAACAATAATATAAAACCTAACCTTGATTCCCTGAGTTGGCAAGGGGTTTCCAGTGCGGTAATCTACCTTTACGTAATCTAATCAACGATTACGCGATTCCACTAAATTATGAACGATGCATTTTTTCAACGCTTACAGGACCATGACTCTTGCATTCCGGGGTTGCGGCCGTAATGGTTTCATCATGCACGCACATACTGACGGTCGCGATAGAAAAAAAAGCTTCGTCGAATTTCTCAACCAGCTCTTCTTCACTTCGCTCAATAACGCGTTCGCAACCTTCCCCGGTGACGATATGTCATAATCGAAGCCACAGAGAGACAACGATTTGAATATTGATGAACTTTTTTTTTCGATCTACTCAGCCAGAGGTGCGCATCACCCGAGAACCTAGCAGATAATGCTCAGTCAAATTATTTCGAATCATTTTTTCTTTCGATTGATTTCCTTTGCGTGTTATCATTATGGTTACAAGTGCGCAATTTTTCAAATTGTGGCAAACAAATTAAATTAAACAATGCGAAAAAGATAATTTATGTGCATCTGCATCCTTAAACTTTCTTAAATATATTTTCATATAATGGTGTGGGCTTTATTTTTTTGCCGGTAAATAGTTACCGTCAAGTTTGGTCTCCTTTAAAAAAAAAGTTTACACAGGTCCTCTGTGACAGGCATTTGATCCTGAACTGGTGATCGTTTTTACTTCGATTCGAAATTAACTACTGGGCATGCCGTCGCATCTATTTAACATTAAGCGCAACGTACTGTCTAGTCCACGAGTCTAACATACACAAGAGGGATAATCAGATAGTGCGCATGGGACCAAGTCTGAAATTACAAAATCTTAGATCACGCGATTGATTTGATTGGCTGACTGCAACTATAATTTTTATTTTCATAATTTAATTTGTTTCTATTGGATGTTTTACATTTATTAATTATAATACTCATGGAGGAGAAGGATTAGGATTTTGATAAAATCGATTTATAAGTATTGGTTTTTATATTTTTTTCCATTTCCAATAGAAATAACGAAATTGGAGTTCATACTTGTCCTGAGCTTTTGGTTAATTTTCGCAGTCACATTGAGCGGTCAAGTAAATATAAATTTATCTAGGGGAAAAATGATTGAAATAACTTCCGTAAATAAATCGATGCAGTGGTAAACTCACAACTCGCCCGATAGTATCTCAGATGAGGCCATTTGCTCCATGAAGCAAGGGTAAAGAAGGGAGGGCCTAGAGAAACCCTACGCCGGCTTTGGTCTACTCATAACGACAGGCGCAAGGAATATAGCTTAATGTCTCATAAGACGAACGCAGTGTTGAACAAATGAAATACCCCACCCAAGGTGTCCAAGAAGGAATCAGGCTTCCTTTGAAACACATTCCTCAACGTCGGGATTTGAACTTTTGAGTTACCACGATAGATAGCATACACTTTGGCCCCCGTGACTTCTGGATGATGACGAATGAACTTCTACCTTGGATACGACTCGAAGGACGCCGGAGAAATTCGGAAGTTGAAACAGAAGGTGAGATTCAGACGCCCTTCTGCCGAAAAAAAACTAAACAAAAAATAAACGCGAGAAGTCCTTGTCGCTGCGGACAACTGCGATGACCTCCGTGGTACCTTCGCGGGACTTCTCGACGCCTTCTACGGTTCCTCGCGGAAATCGTGAGACCCAAGAGCAGCGTGGAAAAACGCACCCCCCACGATTTTCTCATCGCTCGTAAGCCGAGGAAGGAGTTCCGCGTATACCCGATAGGACCGGCAAGTACCGCTTCCCACGCATCCAACAGGCCACGCGAGACACAAAGAATGGAATTGGTGGTCATTTTGAGCCGGGAAAACCTAGTAATCCACGCAACATCCCCGCAGGAGCCGCTCATGTGGGGCAAGTTGCGAGGCTTACTTGGACGGCGGCTTCCCGGTTGCGTAACTACAGCGATCCAAAATGAGTGGCATTTACACAATTTCATGGTTTCCGCCAAGAAAATGGTACAGTGACGACGACTTTTTAGACTAAAGCCTCTTTCCAATCACTGATTATATTCCTCCAGGTGTTTGCTTATGCGTCATACGTATGCATGAGTCTTCATACCTTCTGCCAAAATTTGAACGGTGAGATATGCAGATGCATGCCAAAAGGAGCCAAGTATTTTTCTGTCCGTAAAATTGCAGTACTACCAGCAATGTCATTCTGATGCAAAAGCAAAAAACTATTCTTACATTGTTGTGATATTTATAAAATCAGATTTTCATTAGACCCATTTGGCGTATGTATTTCCTTTGGGAAAAAAACTTTCAATACGCTATTATTCAACTGCCTTCAACTCATGATGCATATTTAAAGTCATAAAATACTATGAAATTATAGGCGTTGGGCTAGGTAAATTATAAGGCTCTAAGCAAAATTTCAATGGTGTTCCATAAAAGTTGGGTCTTCGTAATAGCAGAATTTTGTAAAAACCTATTCGTTCGTGTCAACGAAAATGTGTTTAAAAACTCTAAGAAAGCAGAGAAAAGCAAGACATTTTTTGTGGTCTGCATGTACCAATAAAATCAATTGAAGCTGAATAGTTGGAAGGAATTAATGTGGATTTTCAGTGTATGGTATGTATATTTGTTAAGCGAGTGGGAATATTATTCAAACATTTCCCATACAACTTCTAGGAATTGCACTAAAGGCAACTATCTTTCGCGTCCACGTAAAGCTAATTTATGTGATTTCATTCAATGAGTATTACTGGAGAGGTATATTTTTCACTAAAAATATATATTACTCGTAAGATGTACATTTACCTTTATTCAAATTATAGCTAATTATAAAATAAACTAGCTTTGTACAACGCATACGTTTTACATTTTTTGCTCGCACCGTTCACCTTTAGCAAGCATTTATGAATCGCAGCAACTATTATGCAAATGAAGAAGGAAAATAAATTCCGTCTCAAAAATATTATGTAATTATTTTTTTCCTCTTCTTATCTTGACCTCGTTTAATACATGTTATAATATTTCCTGGAGTTTAGGTCAACGTATTTTATGAAAACAAGTTTAGCCAACGTTTCGATTTATTTTAAACCATCATCAGGGCTTAACTTTGTTCATATTTATTGATATATTAAGAACAAAGATTCATTGATAGCTACCACAATCTCAAGGCAAAGGTAGCCAAGCAATTTCCAAAAATAATAACGGAAAAAAATGTTTGACCGGTTGCGTCAATCGGAAGCAACAAAAGGTCACACCACATGCAACAAACTTTCAGATCACTTTCAAGATCTTTTGATCCGAGTGGCAATTGCTGCAAAACCAGTCTTCAACGTGCTTTCGAAAAAACGGACACAGGTACCTACTATTTACGGGCAATTCATATTTTTTTCTCTTAAGTAGAAATTGGTGCACTAAGTTCGACAATGGGAACCCTAATTTTTTCAATCAATCCTACTTAAAGAAGAAGATGAAGTAAAAATTCGTAAAGAAGTTGAAAACCCAGAGATTTGTAACGCTATAACTCGCGCTGCCCCACCGGAATAGAAAGTTTTTCGGACCACCAATGAAATCGAGAGTCATTTTTTGTTAATATATACACACCTCATTTTTTCCGAAACTATCTCCCAATCTCGCTTCCCTAGGGAAGAAAAGAACGGGTTCGGACTTACGTTATCAGCATGTTGGCTGCGTTTTTATGTCTCCCGCACTGCGATTCGAAGACACGTTTCGTAGACTGCAACTCCTCACTTCACACCAACCTCGCAGTTTCCTCAGTAATCGCCAGCAACAAAAAAAATATAAAAATCCGTGGTCTATCCAAAGTTGTATAGGTTGGATCCAAATTAATTCTGGCGGCTCCTCTGTTCCTCCAAATGAGTGTCTCCTCCCGTGCTATTCCGACCACTCTCACGGCACAAGCAAGCAATACTATCGAGCACACAGCGCACCAACCGTTTCCTGATCTTCACTTTCTCTTCTCCGCCACCTCTCTTGTCTTCCCTCTCCGTCTCCCACTGAAATAATCCGTTAAACTGAGTGTCTGGACTTTGTTTTGCACGGAAATTTCACTCCAAATCCCGCCACTTGTTTCTGACCACCCACTATGCACACGTCTCCCCTGTCGAAACTAGCAAAGACTTTTCAAAAAGAATAGAGTTTTTCTTCAGAAATTTGTCGGGATCGAATTATTTCTTGGTTGGTAAAATTGAAAAGTATTCAGTTCCACACTGCAAAGGCTGGTGTATTTTTTTAAATCCAAGTTTACGTCTCAGCTGAATCGCAGTTGATTTTCCCAAAGGAATTCTTGCCTGTGAATACTAAGTGTCACTCCACAACTAGGAGCCCTTGAGCTAGAAAGAAAATTCAAGTCAGTTTCCTCTTCGAGTGATCCGTGTTTCTCTTGGGTTGGTAACTCACTGGCCACGGCAAGCAAAGTGTATCCAAAACAAGTCTTCTCCGAGTTTAAATAGCCAATTTTGTTTCTATAGCAATATAATGAATACCACGATGATTATTCACCTTCCTTCACCGGATGGAATGCCTTTCGGGTTCACGGATATGTCACGATGAAACAGCAGTTGTGGTCGTGCCTTGCCAGAAAAACCGCAGAGATGACGGCGTCCAAAAAAGTCGGGTCGACGAATCACACCTTCACGATTCGTACTCGACCGACCGGAAAAAATGGAGGGTCAAAAAGATGACGATTGTTTTTATATTCCTCCGGATCAGCTCCGGTTGGAGGATGAACGTCCACGAGTCATACCGGAGACTCCAAGATGAGGATGCTGCGACTCGTCCAGAACGCAGATGCACGGACGGCACTCAAAGAATCGATGTCAGTCTCTTTAGACGCGGTCGAGTCCGCCGTTTGCCTGTGAGCTGGGCCCGCGCCGAAAACACGAATGCCGACCGAGTCACTGGTTTCCTCCCGTCTGGACTCGACGGAAAAAAATATGATAAAACTTTTACGCTCTCACTTTCACGATGAAGGGTGTGAGGAGAAGGAAAAAAAACACTGCCGCTCCACTCCTCCTTTCCCTTTCTCGATTTATCTCGCCCGAAAGGGAAAAAAAACTTTGGAAGAAGTATAAATGAATGTGTTGGCTTCTTTAAGACTTTTGTCTCTCTCTATCTGCACGCTCCCTCTTGAGTATGTGGGTACGCTTGTTCGATTATTTTCTCCCCGATCCTCAAAGCTTTTTCCGGCGCTTCTGGTCCGCTGCAGCGCTCAAGACGAACTGGACTCGTCGACCGCAAGAGCTCTCCTCCGCCTCCTGTACTAACGCACCCATACACACACACGGTGAGGAACGAACGCACGCGCGACGTCACTAGCGCCGCCCCTTCCACGCGTCTCAAGACCGCAACCTCGTCTTTCCCCCCACCCACTTCCCCCTCCCAAAACGCATGTCTCAACCAGGCATACCCCACCTCCTCTTTTCCTCCCCTCCTCCTCTCCTAACCCCATAATGCTTCTGGATGTTTTTCCATCTTTATTCACCCCCACTTTCGCGGACCCCTCCTCACCTTCCCCCACCCACGGCGATCCCACTGTCCTCCATGTCCACACCACCATTAGATTTGCCCACCGCGTGTGCGTGGAGGGGGTGGCCGATCGCAAGCGACGGAAAGGCAAATCCCGACCTCCCCTATCCTTGCAATAACTCCCTCGCAACTTGTCGTAGGCGCTGCCGCGTGCATACGTACTGCGGGTGAATAAGTACGTGTTTATGAGGATATATTCATAGATGAAGGTGTATCTGGTAATGCGTGGAGGATTTCGTAAAGTTCCACGAATGATGGAATGATGGTATGATCTTTGCATTCCACTATTGACAGATGAAAGTGGGGCATATCATAAATAATAACCCGAACAACATACTTACAGGTATAGCGAACCATTTTATTATCTCATTATTAAAAATAAGAAATACCAGTGGAATAAGGATAATTATAGTTTTTATATATTGATAAACTTGAAAGATACAAAAGGTTAAAGTAATTTACATATTCTTCAACTGTATTGTCCTAGAGGTGAATTTGTCATAATTACATTTAGGTATATGAAAATGAAATATTAGCGAAAAATATTATCTATAATTATTAAATAAAAGCTAGAGAAATGAGGGAATCAATTTTGATGGGGGCCCTTGAACGGAAATGATGGGAGTAATTTCAGAGTAATCATGTCCTGGCGCCACACGTATCAATGTATCAAATAAAGATTCGCTATTTTCTTTGTTTTTCTCGTGCATAGATTGGCACAAAAACTATTGTTTTAAAATTTATCTGACGCAGATTATATGTAACGGCGGTACTTTTCCACCCATAACTCAATTTAAAAGGTAGCTCCACGCGTTTTCTCTGAGTCACGCAGTCGCGGAAATAACATTCCCGCAATCAATACATTCACTTAGTCTCGTTAATGGCGTCATCACCTGGAAATCTTCCTCTCCATCTCACGTCCGAAGGCTCTCAGCTCTGCTGTAACCCGAGGAGTGGGCTCATAAGTCACCGAGGGGAACATGAGCGTGTGGAGCAGTGCGGGGAATCACCGATCGGTGACACGGAGATTAAAGAGACGTCATGTCAGCACGGGGCGAGTTCAAACCGCGACGCCTACCCAGAAGACTCCCGGGAGAAGTGACAACGCGCCCTATCAAGAGATCTGGGGGCTGAAGATCCTCATCACTTCGTCTTATACTACATATATGAGGCATGAAGCATTAAATCCCAAGGCTTGAAGTCGCAGCTACCCATCTACTTTCATCTATAGAGCAGTGGCGTAACTAGGAATATGCTTTGGGGGACTGGGATGGCCTGGGGTGGCGCTTCCCCCCAGGCAACGGGGGGTCCGGAAAAATTTTTGACAAATGACATGCCTGGAAATATATTTTAAATCATTTTGGCACCAAAAATGAAACTATAAGCAGATGCTGTTATAAAATTTCAAAACTATTCAATAGTTTTAAATATTTTTTTTATTTCTCTGAGGCTTTGGGGGGGGGGGATCTATCCCCTCATCCCCCCCCATAGTTACGCCACTGCTATAGAGTATAATATACCCTAGTTTCGGGCTGCGCATACGCAGTGCAACACACGTGGCGAGTGACTCTTGCGGTCCAGGAGTCATCTTCTATTAGTCAAATCCCTCATGATTCTTCCCGACAAAATTTTGATTCTGAGATCAATATTTTCACCTATTAACGCATTTTATTGATCGAATATCAAATATTGCATCAATTAATTAGAAAAAAAAGCTTTAAATTCATCAGCGACGTTCAAACATATTAAACGGGAAAAATAATCGAAGTGGAGAATTACATACTTTAAGGAAACCCACTTGTTGTTGTTGTTGGGTGGTCGTGGGTTGTTTTTAGTGGTCGTAGTGAACCGTGCGAGCGCAGTTAAGAACCGTGCCCAGTTAAGTAATAGATGCTAATAATGGACTTTACTTTATTTCGATTAAATTTATGACAAAATCGCGGAAATGAGAGCTCCTCCCATTTCCCTCCCGAGACAGCCGCTCTACGCAAGCCGTCGCATCCTAGACTGGTAAGGAGAATTGCACCCCCAATGGAAAATTACCCGCCCCCTCTCGGCAGTGGGATCGGCCTTGGTTGAGGTCGCTGCATCCCTTGCAGACTCGCCCGACCGACTGGCGCCCGCCGCCACGTTAAATATTATACCCATCGCATTGCTGCCGATGGATGCGAGGGATTTCCCGCTGAGGTTACTCATGACACCTCTGGCATTGAGTTCGAGTAAGCTGGGGATGGATGGTTACGAGATGGTATGTTTTTTTGCGAAGGAAGAACCTCCTACAATCAGGGGCGCAGCTAGGAATTAAGGCTAAGGGGGGGTTTCAGGCGCAACTAATACTTGGGGCATGGGGCCATGGCATACCCGCCAGGATGAGCGGGAGGTGCGGAGGCCCTCTGCCAGAAAAAATTAAGATAAATGGTTTAAAATTGTTAGTTTTACGGCCTTCTGAGGGATATTTTATTGATCCTCACACTATTTTATAAGTTATATTAATCCAATTAAGTAAAATGTATTCACCTTAAAAATTTCTGTGAGCTCGGGGGGGGGGGTTTATCCCCCAAACTCCCCCCCTCGCTGCGCCACTGCCCACGAGAACATTAATTTGAACACGCTATGGCGTGGCCAGAGCGCACTTAATCACAGCGGATAATTTCGCCGTTGCTAGCAGAAACCGGTGCTTCCAAGTAAAATCAGAAGTGAAAGCTACTTAAAATCGGGCTTCTAATGGCCAACGATGAGTGTTAGAAAATCTGGCATTTTAAATCATTACCAACATCACACAAAACTCGTTCATTTGAGACCCGAATAGGAGAAAATAAGTCATTTTAGAACCGAAATTCATCTCGTTAACTAATTGTTACCGTTTGAACGTCACTAAATCACTCGTTAACTGTCGGGGTTACTACGGGTGGAAGTAACTGATTATATTAGTAGCAGGTATCCATAATCGCAGCTTAACGAGTAACAGTAATTAAGTTACAGGTTCGGCAACATGCTTGAGACATTCCTTTCCTCGCGCTGTAAGCATGTTTACAGTTAAAATCGACTATCACTGCGTAACTCCCCTAAATTCTTCCACCCAGGTATTGCTTTGGGTTGGGACCTTTACAGACAGATTTTTGGGAAATATGAGCATTTTCTCTATAGGCACGAGTATGAGATGATTATTTTTAACTTTCCTAAAGACTGTCGAAATTATATTATGTTTAACAAGAAAAAAATGACACCTATGTTAGGTACGAATTTTAAGTAGGAGTAAGGAGGTACCTATGCCGAATGTTCATGAATAAACATTTTGCACAGATACCTCCTAAATATAATCTCGGAATGTCGAATATTTAAGCTGAATGAATCGAGAAAATCGACGCATAATTAATGCGTTTAGAATAGGGAAGAATGCAAGGGGATATGGATTAAATTATCAAGAACCCTAGATTTCCACTTACTTAAGTGGACAATTAGGCAAGTCTAATTATATCAAGTAGCAATTTGCACGCCGCCACAGCGTATCTCGGTGCAAGCAGAAAGATTCCGGAAGGTATGGAAAGCTCATAAATCAAATGCATTCCAAACCATGAGAGGGCTCCGCTCATGGAGGTCAGTGAGTTGAACTCAGCGCCTCAAAGTTCATATAAGTGGACGCGGTGATTTGCCGAGATTCCCATACATGACCAAGCCCAATTGTTGATTCAATACCTCGATAAAATCCCTTCACTTCACGATCACTCGGAGAAACATCAACCCGTGTGATTTACCTCCAATTAGCGAGAAACTGCAGTTTTAATCGGAATATCCCCTCAACGCGATCATTTTTTCATCTTCACCGTAATATTCCATTCTCAGTAAACGGACGCTGACGTAAGGAATATGGCCCAAGGAATCTTTCTCCTATGTCTATTATATGAAAGAATGCATGTGTGGTAAAAGTAATCAGGGGCGCAGCTAGGAATTAAGGCTGGGGGGGGGGGGGTTAGGTGCAACTAATACCGGGGTGTGTGGGGATATAGAATACCCACCAGGATAAACGGTAGGTGCGAGATTAACAAATTGCGGAATTTTAAGATAAATGGTTCAAAATGGTGAGTTTTACGGCTTTCTGAGGGATATTTTATTAATATTTACACTATTATGTTAGTAATATCAATCCAATTAAGTAAAATGGATTAAACTTAAAATTTCTCTGAGCTCTTGGGGGGGGGGGGTATATCCCCCAAAACCCCCCCTCGCTGCGCCACAGAAAGTAATTACCTAAGTCGGGCCAAGATTATAGTCTACGTGCGGTTGCTTCTCACTTTACAATGGATAGAAATGAAAAATTTACTGACCAAAACTCAAAAATGTTAATTGTTCCAATTCGGAAGCTAGCAGTTAGAATATCTGCTTGTCGCTGAAATATTCAAGCCATTATTAGCTATTTCCAATCATTAGTAACATGTTAAATTCTAAATTTTCATTCCTTATATGTTTCTGAAAAAAATGCGTCACTCTAATGTGCATTTCTCTTTTAACTTAAAATCCGTAACTTTCAGAGGTGTCATAATGAAGAGCAGGAGCAATTTCCACAATTTTAAATTTATTGGTACTACCGGTTTCGCTTGACAGCATCATAAGGTACAATATATCAAGTGTGCAACGTCTTAAATAAGAAATCGCCTGAAACCTCAGATTATATTCAGAGGCGTCATATATTTTTTCTATCGAATGCATAAATCATTAGTTTTGTCAACAAAATGAGCCGATTTCAAAGTATTTTTAAAGCATTACCGTGATTGCCAAATTTGGCTGCCTATACCTATGAATATCGAATTTTCATATTACCGATGAGATCACGTAAATTTATGAGAGGTAGATTTCAAGTTGCATTCATAGAAATGATAAGGTATCAATACAAATTACCAAAAAGGAAACGTGTGCGGTTTTTTTTAATGTTACTTAATTAACAATACTAGAAATGATAATCTCTGAAAAGTTTACAATGATAGCATGTAAAGGGTAGAATTGCAAGGGCTAAGACTACTGTCCATTCCATTATATTCAACGAAAGATGTCGGCCGACAGATTCCGAGCAACCAATATTCTTTTCATTATCACTCCCTTTCGCTAGCATCTTATTCTAACTTACGAAATTCTTATAAATTACGCCATTCATTACACTGCAGTTGCTTGTTTCATTGATCCCGCTTCAATGAAGAAATTACCAGTCACTGGCTTGGTTTCACACCGATAGGGATGGGCCAATTCCATTGGCTAAACCAGGAAACGGAGGCGAGACTATAATCGTGAGAGTATTGAAGGATAATGAGGGTCCTCACCCGACCAATCCAGAAAAAAACGGAAGTCGTCCATCGGCGGGAATTTCGCAGAGAGATACCAGTGGACACGCCCAAGCGCAGAATTGCCAAAAAAGAACAATGCAGATGGAGTAACACGCTAAATTACACGAATCAAATAAGGAATCGGAATTGAAAATGAATCTCGGCGCTAATAGCGCAGGCTAGATGTGGGTATGCAAGAAATTACTACAGCGAATGCCATTGGGGTGACTGTCATTACATGAGAGAAGTATTACATTACAATATAACTAAATTCACTAAGACAGGAATGTAACCACAGACCTTACAGAGTCAATGTACAGATAGCAACGTTAAATATCCTGTTTCTAAGTGTTGTATCAATTCAGAACCTCAACATCTTGAGGCAATCATGCGGACTAATTTTATCATTGGATAGTAACCAAAATTATCACATGCGCGTGGTCTCATCGCATACAGATTTGTCTGTCTAATGAATTTTCATTAAAATGTGAGCGGATGAGCCAAATTTACAACATTCTATCCCAGAAGCAGACATATTTCCCAAATATTTCAGAAAAAATGATGATGGAGACGCACTCAGTTAATGCACTGCAGCAAACAAAAACGTTACTTTTTAAGTATGTAACACCTACTGTCTATAATGTTTATTTACTTTAATATTCATTATCCCATTCAGCTCTTTTCAAACCACTTTTTAGCACTGTATAACTAAGCAGTCCTAAGCCGGTAGAGGCCGGAAATCAATAGAAGACTTCAAAAAACTGGCTTGGATAGCTACATAAATAGAGAAGAAAATGAAAAAAGGTAATGAGGAGGAAATTAAATAGATAAATGATGAAAGAAGTCATCAGGGCATATCATGCAGGGATAGAACGAGGGGCCGAAAGAAACAAAGAGAAATGACGAGAAGTAGAAGGCAACGAACGTAAGGTAAAAGAAAAAATCAGCTGAGACAAAATGATAGAAATGACTCTGATAGAAAAATAAGTAATGCGATGAATAAAAACATGCAACCGATAAAGGCTTCTGCTGATAAATATTTGGTATATTTTAAGCAAGCCTTTCATAGTGCGAAGTAAATGTTATGACCTGGTTGACGATCTATTAGAGGAATTTTACTTAGAGCACGCACCCTTTTACCTCAAGTATAGTCAAAACATAAAAGCTGTGTTTAATGATTAAAGATATCAATCCAGCTAACTTCACATAATCTCCGCTTATCAAATACTGAATCTGTGGCACGCATTACAAGAATGTTAAACGTGAGTTTACGATAAACCCGCACATTTAGTGAGGAGTCGAAGTGGTGTGATGGTGGGGAAAAATTACTGCGGCAAAGGGGCAATCGAATCAGCTTCATTAATCTCTCAGCAGACCACTTTTCTCCTTTCGCCCGTCCTTGAGTTCGAAAAGCGACATGGTCTGGCAAGCCCGAGTACGAGGACCGCAAAATTATCGAGAGGGAATGGTTTAGTTCTTGCTTATTACCCGTATCTCTACGTTTAAAATTCCATCAAAAAGCTTGACATTTCGAGGAAAATGCTCCGTAAGACGGGACTACGTGTTATGATCTCCTGAGTAATTTGAGTGTACGGAACGACTAACTTTTCAGTCTTTTTGCACCATACAGCGTACATTCGTCAGCTTATACAAGAATTGCGAGACCTATGGCGATAATAGAAGCAAATACAATTGTGAAATGGCTGTATTTTGATGCTTAATAAAGCGAAATAGTGAGAGGGCAAATTCAGATTCTATTTCTTAGGACTTATCCGTGTCTTACTTGGTACGTGATGTATCTTTAATACGACTCTAGATGTTTGTGCTGTCAGCCTAATGCTCAACTATAAGAAAGGAAAGAAAAAAGTGCGTACATTACTTTTCGCACCATGTTCTAAAAGCTTTCAGCGAAAGAATACCACTAAACTGAAGCACCTTCTTACTTCTTTCTACGCCCGCAAAAAATTCTATCATACGCCGAGGATGGGACTATAGCTCGGTTTCGGGACCTCTTAATTCATCTGTAATAACGCCGGAAACGTAAAAAAGCATTAGTATATTTCCCAGCGAGCACCCTCCGTGAAACATAGTTGCCACTAGTAAAGGCCTATGCAGATAGATAACAGCTTGCTATATTGCAAACATTACTTCCATTACCAAATTATGTTTGTCACGCAAATCGACTTTTATCTGGTTAAATGATAAAAATTTATAGTAGATAGTTAATTTCATAGCCTCTCATGGCGAGTCTCATTAAATTACCCCTTCTATCTCCTTAATTTATGATTCCAGCGTTGAAGCGTTATTCTAAAAAACAGAACAATCCGGAAAATACAATGGCATGTTATTTCATTGAACCTTTAAACAAATATAATTGTATATTATCGTTTTAATCGCAAGAAGTTTCGTAAAAAAATAAGAGTATTTGCAACAGAACTTGAGTTTTCAAGTTCAAAAAAAAATTTCTAAAAGAAATAAAATTTAAAAATTGCTATCATTAACGTCGATCTTTGATTATTGCAACGTATGAAAACCAGAATTAGCATATCCAAAAGTGTTCAACTTGACATCAAATAAGATTTATACGATCACAGCTCACTCAATATCTGCGTGTTTAATCCCCTCGCCCAACAGCAATGACGCTGTTGTAATGTAAGCAATGAAATTCTTGTACTTCTATCAAATATGACTTAGGAGTACGAAAAAATAAAGTTTTTGCATTGACAGAAGAGGCAACACCACCAAAAACCTGCACTGCTAATTTGGCACTAGATCGAAAATAGCCAGAGGAGGAAAGAAGCTTTGCTTGACACAAACACTGCGGCAGCTTAACGCAAGTGGATCGCGGGGGGGATTTCCCAGTGACCCCGCCCCCGAGAGTTGGCCTTCTGTGGAAGAGACTTTGCTTAGTGTCGAGGGCGAACGAGTATTACATCCTCCCGTTGAGTCACACTCACCACTACCGGGAGACGAGAATATAACTGGACGGGCGGCCGCGGAATTCAGATGCCAACGCCTCTCTCGAAGGAGATTTTTCCCATGTCGAAACGAGCAATTTCGAATGCACTCGGACCTTGAAGCCGGAGGCATTTCCGCTAGCGGACTGAGAACGAGATAATAGTGTCATGGGGGTCGACGAAAACAGCGGGGTCGCCCTCGCGGAGCAGGTCTCGGAGTTGGAGGAAACCATTATGGAGACATGGGTGACCCCGAGGAGAAGCGCTCGAATGAAATTCGGGAACCTAGATGAAGGTCACCACGCGAGGAGACCAGTGCGAACTGAAAATGACAGACAAAATCCGCTCACGGGACATCATTAGGTCATTTATGTATATAATGAACAAAAGGGGGCCGATTACGCTACCTTGTGGGACACCTGATACCCCTTCATCAGAGGTAATTCCGTCAAGATAAGGTTCCACAACGACTGCGCGAACCAAAATACTCAAGAAATATTCAACGGAGTTCGGCGAGATGTTGTGGAACATAATGATACAATGATAAATGAAGAGCAAACTTAGTGCATGTCCACAGTGATTTATTTGTTACGACGCGTTTCAGCGACCTTACTTTGCTATCATCAGGTACAAAATTTTGTACCTGATGATAGCAAAGTAAGGTCGCTGAAACGCGTCGTAACAAATAAATCACTGTAGACATGCACTAAGTTTGCTCTTCATTTATCATTAATACTCAAGAAATTCAACCCGAAGGTTAGATTGATGGGTGAGGATAGATTTTACCCTAGACTAAGCCGAAGCCGTGTGAATATTAAACATTCATGGTAGGGGGCAGCTCCTCTCCATAGGCCACCTTGCACTCACAGAGTTTTTAATTTTAGGATATCCGATGGTCTCGAACACGTTTGAACCCAAGACCCTTCGATCAGCAGCCTACCTATTAGGCTACCGCGCTCCCCTAAACCAAAGTATAGTACTAAATATCATGGAATTGCTATATGCATATTCCAAAATTTAAAATCACCAAGATCGTACACTTATAATCGCTCCATGAAATTCAATAGTGAATGATATTGCACTGATTGCACTTTATTCTTGAAATTCTCCGCCCTTTTCAAGCTAAAAATCAGTATTGTTATCATAAAACATCATGCAGTAAGTGTATTTTGAAACTGAAATTTCATTTTTCATACCTCTGAAAAATAAAACATGTCTAAAGAGGCGCTAATTGTTAGCACAGATCCTCTTTATTTCCTCTGTCTTAATGTTGGTATTATTGCGATTTAATGATTGAAGTGAAGGAATAATATGCAATATAATAGTTCCCAATTATTGTAATTATTAAAAAACTTATAAATTCAATTCATAAATTCAATGAAATTATAAATAAAAAAATATTCGTTTTTCAAAGTTCACAAAAGTAAATTTCAGGGTTAGACCAGTAGCCAGGATAAAGGGTCACCTCTCGCGGTCTGCCTATGAATGGATCCTCTTCCTTATGTTACTCAATCTTTATTGAACGTTTACTAAATTACTTGATATTCCAATCCTTCTCCAAAAGAACGAATTGAGAAATGTTCACCCTGGCGGTAAATGCTCAAAGTTAAGCCTCTTCTATCTAGCTATATAAGATAATTGATTTCGAGCGATTCCTTCAATCCCCACGGAATTGACAAGAAAAAGCTTCGTCTCGAAAAACACGGACAAAGGAAGATAAATAATTTTACTGATCACGGAATTAATATTTCATCACTGGTTGGATCCATTCGCAGGGATTGGGATGGAAGTATTCACGCGGGAAACCACAGTAGAAAATTCTCCGTAATTGCGCGTAAGGCTACATAATGACGCATCTGAACATTTATGCCACTAATCTGACTTGATGACGCCGTTCTAAAACAGAAAATCATTAGACATTACTTAACATTGCTGAAGCTGCCATCAAAGTAATTGATACGCTACGAGAAAAGAGACATCGGGTGGAATAACTAAATCCGAAGGAACCTCGCATAATGCACTCCCAAGAATGCAATTTTAGCCCTTCATCAAACACCAAGTTGTGTTCGTAATGCAAAAATAGCCTTGGTGGGGCAAGAAATCTTAGGCATAAAAACAGCATTATTTTCGATGAAATAGGCAGCAATTGCATGTTTCTTGTTTTATAAGTTACACGTGACACCTGCACCGACGTCCTTCGACTTTTTTATTCTTGGAATAACAATCTGCTCTCAACCAACTTTTCCATTCCTAGTTCCCCACTCCAGCGCCCTCTCCTTCGACCCCTCCTTGTTCAGCTCACATGACCATCCATGGCAGTACGCCAACGAAAAGATATCGCGTATTTCCCATCTTACCGCATGCACGTTACTGGAACATAAGTAGTGGCCGATAGAGGCTCGCTGGGTAAATCCCTAGGATAATTTGTCTTATCTCCAGAAATCGATACCACGCGATGCCACAGCGTGGAAATCCAAAGAATAAAAACTGCCCACAACTCGAACCTGGATTTTCCACATTCTGTTAACAATGTGAAACAGACTGAGATATTTTTGGAGCATATAAGACGTCTAGATGAAAAATGGTTTCTCTCTGGATTATAATATAGCTAGTTTCTTTCACTTCATCCAGGAGACTCCAAACCTATTACGGAGACAATATCAAATCCTGGCAACAGGACTTTAAGGCCGTTTTACACGGTACACGGAATTGCGCAGGTTAGAGCTGCATTAATTTCTAAAATAGCATGGAATTGCGCGAATGCATGAACGAAATTAGAACAGGGTATATTTTGCCGTCTCGCATCCACGCCTTCTCGCATGTGTTCTAGCAATTCACCGCCTTACACGGCGCACGTACGTCAGATTGCGCAATTCCGTGTACCGTGTAAAACGGCCTTTAGACATCGTGAATATGAAGTCTTAAATACTAAAATTAACGTCCGCCATTTTGTGACTACAGGGTAGCAAAACTTAAAAATTTTGAAACCGTATTGAATAATATACAACAGTACCTATATAAATAGATAGCATTATTGTCACCTCCAGGAAATATTCCGATTGCGTCAGAAGCAAATTCATCCGCACGATTTTTGAAGAAAACTCATCTCACTTTTCGCACCTGTAACTAAAAAATGCAGGATGGATATGAAAATCAGCACCCCATCCTTAGATGCCCCACAATTTTTTTAGTATTTTTGTAAGGTTTTAAGGGACTGCTGCGAAAAAATCATTTAATGACTCAGGCCACCTTTTTCGATTTCAATTCACAGTATTTCGGCTCTATTTCACTTACGCTACATTAAAACGAGCACATCGGACGCGATTCAGAATCTACAATCCTCGCTTAGAGCCCACTCCTTTTCCCCATATCTTTCAACCTTTTTACGCGTTACCTGCAGCACCTAGTTCACTGCCTAAAAATCTAGTTAGCCTTACCACCTTTAATTTGTACAATTCGTGCTTCGTTATCTTCAAAAGAATCATTGCAATATTTGCCGCTTCTCACTCATCAATCCTCTCTTTTTGCTCAATATACTCCTGTTTCCTTCTCCAAACCCATCAAATTTCTTGAAAGAAAATTGCATAAGATGCAAAATATTTAGGAATAACTTCTACTCTACTCTACTGCAGTGGCCATTCGAAACGTTGAAGGTCTTTGGCTTCACCAACTAGGAGCCTCCACGTTCTCCGGTCGCCTGCCATATCCAGCTGTACTCCCATCTTCCTGACATCCTTCTTAACTTCATCGCCCAAGCGCATTCTTGGTCTTCCTAATGGTCTTCTGCCATCGGGTTTGCCTTCCAGAACTTTTACAGCATTGTATCCTCACTTCCTTTATGGAGGTGGTCCAGCCATCTTATTCTCTTGCTTTTAATTCTTCCCACGATATCAGCTCCTTTGTATAGGTCTCTCAACTCTTTGTTATTCCTAATTCTCTATCTTTCTCCTTCCTTCTTTGGACCTTATATTCTTGTTAAAACTTTGTTTTCAATAGTGATGAGCTTCTTTTTAGGAATATCCACGATTCCGATCTAATCGGAGTTAAGATCGACCGATTCCAACTCATAATTAACAGAAGCTGAAGACACAGCGCGAACATCCAACAGCAAACTGCCGACCAAAGGCATCATACAAGTTGATTGCGATTCGGGCCGAAAATCATGAAGACCTAAACCCTCACCATCACGCCGTTGGGGTTACCAGAAAGTTATGAGGCCGTGTTCAATAGTGGTTCATAAAGTTACTGCTTCCAATAAAATTTCTCTTTTTGACAATATAATCCCTCACATCAAGTATAAAGGGCATTAAAATTCCGAAAATACTTGCACAGTACAATTTTTTCGTCTAATTTCAAAGCTATTTACAAAAAATTAAACAAAATAATCAAGCAAAATTGCTTGTTAGTGCTGGATCACAGGTTGTGGGGAGCTATTTACGACATATAGAATTTATTTTCTGAAACTATGAGACAACATATTAAATAAAACTAGGTTTCGTATTCATTGATTCCTATCTCAAGTCAATGACTCCGAGTGTGACGGTGATATAATAGCCAATAAGCTATCAGTCACCAAGGGTCTTTCCCACTACGCTTCATTGCATTGTTGGTATTTTAAACGGTGCAGTGACCCGACGGGAATTATGGGAATATAATAATGATTCATAGAGAGTGAGTCAATGGTTAGATTTCATTACAATTCTGTTACGATTCTCTGCAGGGAATGGCTCACATTCACTCGGTTCGTGCGCACCAATTGTCCTTGCACAATTGACCACGGCAAATAATGCATTTACGCTCCGTCAACTCGTGTTATACCTGTGAGAGTTCAATCTATTGAAGCAAACACAACATAGTAATGTGAATTCAAGCTTGTCGCAGAAATTCGGAAAATGGAATAATATTTGATGGCCTTGTATTTACGAGGGAGCAAAAAATATTTAAAATACACTTTGCTCTAAAAATGAATCAACTGCATGATATAGCTCTCTCCTGGTACGCTTTTCAGAGAATACGCCTTAGATTATTCAACTGAGCCTACATATGAACACATGCATTATCTATCAGTTGAAAATTAGAAGTATATACCCTAAAGCCAATTAAATTAGGAATTAAAGTCTCCAAAACCGGTATTGCGGTTGACTAGGCAACCGTCATTGGGGAGGAGAATGTGTCTTAACATATTTTTTGGAGGTTTTTCTTTTAATTGACTATAGAAAAATTTCGATTTCAGCTAATTAGAGCTCCTCCTAATTTTTACATCCATCAGTTAATTTTGTCACTCGGATTTCCGTTTTCATGCTTATTTTTTTACTCTTTATTCTCCTTTACGGTCATGAATTCAATGGTTGTAATTTAAAAGTGTTTTATTTTGGGGAGGAAAATCTTTGATTTGGGTTCCATATGGACTACGGACGGAAAATCTTTTGGAATAGCAACACAATGAGAACTAGCTTTACGGGCTGACTACCATTATAGGATATGAAAAGATCATCATGTAACCAAGAAAATTGATTTTACTGTCATGGGTCAACCATATAATCGCCATATCGCGCAAAAATAGGTGCTTGAATCTAGCAAAGGAGATTCATGTTCTCAAATATTTTGTAGTAAATAGCTAAAGGTGAAAACTGATTGACTGTACGAACTAAAAGTACGGGCACTTAAAATATTACTGAGCAACATTCCGTGAAATAACAATTTACTTCCATCAATTGCGTTAATCCGTAACGTAAATTAGCAACCAGATTTAGGGGGTGGAAAGAGATCTTATAGATCGCATTTGAGTTTCCGGACGTTCGGAAAATACCGGATACGCTTCATTAATTAAGCTTCTGTCCTACGTCCTTAAGAAAGTTCTGGAAAGTTACTTAAAAAGAAGTACAGAAATCCCTTTGCCATATTTAGCGAACTAAGAGGGTCGTTTTATCACACTGAAATAAAAGCGATATTTTTTAATTAAAAAAAATACAAATGATACAACTGCAAAAAAAATCGAAACAATCATAACAAACCTCTTTACACAAAACGTTTACGTAAATTTTACAAGGTAACAAGTAAAATTTTTGTTTACGTAGGAAAAATGGGAGACAAGTACGATGTCGAACCTTAGGAATTTCAGCGACGTGACACGACGAACTAAAACTAAGTTTTCCCAAATTGCCAAGTAACAGTCCGTAAAATGGCAATTTATTTCTATCAACTGCGATAATTTATGAGGCAAATTTACAACCAGATGTGGGGAACGATCTATTGCGTCGCCGGATCGCAATTGAGTAATAAACTATTTTATTTTAATACGGACATGATAAACCTTAGGTAAGCACTGTGAACCAATGGCTATTTAGGCGTGGGCGTTAGAAAAGGCAAAAGTGAGAGGGAGGCCACAGGTGTCAACCACACTTGCACTTGCTGGTTTGTTCAGGCGTATTCCGCAAGGCTGGCCGGGGTCAGCCGCACTGCAACTGGATCACTCTCGGAGAAGCCGACGACGACGCCTCGTCCACTAGGAAGAAGACGCGGTGGAGGACTCAAGGCCTTCGGCGGAGCAGAGCAGGAAGGAGACATCTTTATCGCTTCATGGACACGAATTATTACAATTCCCTCGCCTCCACGTGAGGACTAGATTGGAGATGTTGAGGTCACAAGAAGAGGTCTCATTGAGAGTAAATACGCACTAGAGGGTTGCGACCAAGATTTAAAAGGCAAAATGCGAGATAACGTGATGCGGTGATGGTTTTGACTGGCTAATTATAACGAAGGCTTTTGTTTACATGTTTTAATTTAAAAATTTTGACATTATTACTCAGATTATTTTAAGCTTATAACAATGAAGCCCGGAACTAGCACTATGGGGGGATTGGGTTGGCGTGGTGGAGAGAGTGTTGGCTCCCACACCGTGGGCTCGGGTTCGAATCCCGATAGTGGCTGAGAATCTTCAGAGACTACCTGATCCCTGCCTGGAAGTTGTGTGGAAAACATTTCCAGCGTAACACTCCGTCCAACGGATGGGATGTTAAGCCCTGGTCCCCTTGTCGCCTTTCGTTAAGAGCAGGCTAATTCCTTCGCCGAGTTTCTCTCCACTCTTCCTTCCACACCCTTTCATCATGGCGCAAATGACCATGGCTGTTGGTCGCCTCCTCCGAATACCATACCATAACAAACAGTTTAATGAGGCCATCAATTCAGGGATAGGGGTGGGATTAATGAAAAAATGACAATGGGGAAATATTCATAACCTGAATAAGGGATATCTATCCAGGTGGGACTCAAACCAGCAACCTTAATTGAGGCAGGCAAAGTCTTTACCCTTTCACCACCGAGGTGGATGTGACAATTATGCATGTCTAAAGAGCAGGGGCGCCGACTTATAAAAAATATTGGGGGGGCCCATATCGGGGGTCTTACCCCGGGAAGAGGTTAAATGCAAAGTGTGTCTCAGCACCGTAACACTATCATAATTCACACCACTTGTTTTCAGTTAACCTGCTTAGTACCTTAAAATTATTTGTTTTAACACATTATTTAATGTATTTTAAAAGGTGTCAGTATGGGAAAATACCACTATATTTTTTGTGATTTCCCAAAGCATAATATAACTTAATTATTTCTTGAATTATTGAGGGGGCTCCGCCCCCCTTAACGAATCTTTGAGGGGGCTTGGGCCCCCTCAGGCCCCATGGAGTCGGCGCCACTGCTAAAGAGCGAGAGTTTGCTAAAGTATTAGCCAATGAAGTGACCACATTCACGCCACTACCTCCAAGTACAGGACAGAATGTCAGGCATTATTACGTCAACTACTTTGTACCTTGAAAACTGACTATGATGTGGGGCTGGCCGATAATACTGTCAAGAAAATTTCCCTTTCCAATCGTAGCCTCGGAATTAATTCACTATTTCGTGCTTTTGTAATGACGCATGGGTTTTTATCCCGTGCCATCAAACATTATAAGAATCGAAACGCCTTCGTTCTAATGACGCTGAATGTAATTAAATCCGGGCTGATTGCTTCCTACGAGACTCTTCACGGTCGCTAGTCACCCACTCGCATAATGCATGGAAATTAAGGTCGCTGGGTTTTTCGAGGTATGCACGTGAAGGCAGACTTATTTAATTCCTATTGACACGCAAAGTACAAGTGACGCAACTAATAAGAAGTTATCGGAGGAATTTCTTCAACAAGGATAATCCGAAGTGACTGGCAGGGAAGGCGCAGGCACGGGGAAATGTCCAAGTATGTAGTTCTCTCTAGCATGATAATAAGAGGAAATAATACTATGCCAGTAGGTACATACCACGCGGCAACCGCTTGAATAAAAGACTTACCGGATGACGATTCAAAATCTAAATAATCTTCATCATCTTTTATCTTTTCTTGAACTAAATCTTTTATCTATATCGTCTCGAATCGATTGTAAACCATTTGTCCATAGAATAAGTAGATGCCTCGAAAATACCGATACTAATTTATTTTCGGAGCGTATTTTTGAAATAAGATGCAGATAATGGTGGTAATATCAGGAGTAATGCGAGAACAAAGAATATCTACGGGTTTCACGCGGCGGCCCATTTTTTTTTTTTATTTTTTCGCTTCTATCTATTCTTTTTCCTTCAGTAGAAGAAATTATCAGTACTGGCGCAGCTGTTGCCATCACTACAGCAACCTACGCGGTTGAACTGGAAAAATAAAGAAATTACGAGGAGGAATAACGGCGGGTTTTTCTAAGTGGAAGCAAATGCAAGTACTCATATGAATCTCATGGCCTCTCAAAGAATATTCATGAAAGAAATGAGTAGGGAAGTTGATTACTAATAGGCACTTCGGCCTCGGGAAAAGTAATTTTTCTGTTCTATATTACAATGACAGTTCAGAAACCTCTTCCGACCTTGAAAATTTTCAACTCATTCTCATAGTTGCTTACGTGACTAAATTTCTCTAATGGCGGATATCAGACGTCATCTGAACCGCAACGACTTTCAATAACAAGGAGTTTTGAGAATTCAACGATTCACGGCGGATACTTATGAAATTAAGGACACTCACAATCAGTTCGGCTCCGTAGACAGCGAAAACTGTACACAATCTGCATTTTGAATCAGAACTATGACTCAGGTCCGCATTTTTATCTCGTCGGAAATTTGAAGACTCGAAAAAATTGCCGCGTCCGCTTGGTTTCCGTAGCGTCATTAACCACTAGCTTTTCCGCAACTATCCTAGTTACACTTTATGAATAGCGTGAATTATATTGTATTACGCATAACATATACTAGATTTTTAAAGTGCACTTCAGCACTAAATATTTTGGAGGTTTCTGAGGATCATCGAGAATTCTAATTGAAGGATTTGATGATTTTGGCACGATGGCGATTCCTCGAGTCGAATAATCGTCGGATAAGCACAAATACATATTCACTTCGAAGCATTAGAGGCATGTTCCTTGAAAGAAGAATCAGAAGGCCAATAGAGGAGATAACGCCTTAGAGCAGATGTATCGGGCAAATTAAGTAATTAATTAGACATTATAGACTCTGAAGGACGTAATTGAAATTATAATGTCAAGGGAAAGCGGAACAGGTAAGTGAAAATTGATTATAGGTTACTCGAAGAACCGAAGAGTGAAAGAAGTGGAATATAAAATCTCACAAAATAGTTTTGAAATAAAAATATTCCATGATGGCCAAAACTAAACGAACTAGTGTTTATGACAGGAAATCATTAGCAAGCAATGCATTGCATAGCCCTCAGATAGCATATAAATCAACAAACAGGTACTTAATTCTTATTCGATGTTTTCGCTAGAGGCGAATCATCGTCTACTTACACTAAAGAGCTGAATGGCAAGCTCAATGCGTAGCAGGGGTAGCTATTCGAATGGATCATTCTACGATATAATTATTTCATCATCATTATATTTCACGAACAGAAATTTTTCACAGTGAAATATTGCAGTAAAATCAACTTTAAAAGCATAACACAAAATCTAGTCATTTCCAAATCAAAGGAACGTCGGATTAAAAAGTCACTCCCTTCTGATACTCACCCAGTCAACTCTAATCCTAAATTATTCCCGGATATGCATTAGCATCGTGGCAAGGAGGGAATGCTTGAGGGTGGCTATAGGAAAATGCTCCCATGTACGGTGTACAGCGACCGGTGTTCCATTGTCTTAAGTTCAATGTCCAAATCATTGTTGGTTTCGATTGATCAAATCATCAAACAAGCCGAGCATCGGATGTCGTCGACCCTAAACAATACAGTCGCCTTCAGTAGATACGTAGAACAACATGTAGACAATTGAGCTCGGGACAGAGGAAAGCCGAAAAGTAACAAAAGTGCGTGCGATATGTACGGTCAATTGCCGGCCTCAGTGACGGCGGGGTAAAGTCCTTGCCCGACGCACAAGAGGTCGCAGGTTTGAGACCCGCCTGGTAGGCTATCCAGGGCATCGATGTTCGTGTAAGTTTTATTTTGAAGATAAAGATCCCGATACAAAAGGCCAGGTGTTTTTTTCGGTGGTACGGAAAAATGACACGGATCAACGTTTTCTTCAACACATGACCATCACCAGCCTTAAGCCCCACTCACGCACCTCCGCCATTTATTGTTTTGTCGTGGACTTTCGAAGAAGAACTATCCGCGTTCTCGTCCACAAACAACTATCTACCTGACCGGAACTTGGTCCGATCGGTGAAGAGACAACAAAGCTGGCCGTGGAGACGAAAACAAAACTCTCCGACATCCTCCATCTGACGTCACGCTTCCGTTTTCGGAGACATATGACGTCGGCATATGAGTCACATCGGCGCGGCAGACGAGTGCCAGTGATTGTGAGTTGTTCTGCCTATGGCGACTCGGCCACCGAGAGCGCGATCATATAATTATCACGATGAGTTCGAAGAAAGTTGGAAGAACATATTTATTTCCCGCGAATTCCTTGCAAGAAACCAATAATAAAATCTCTAGAGACACATGGCGAAGCTAACTCCTCAGAAAAAATTGAATTCCCGCATTGTGCGATCTTTATAGTCATAAGCTGAAACTGAGAATTTAAACCCGACTCTAAACCTACGTATCATTACCATGTGCTGATAACTCACGAGTTCAATTACGTTTCCATTTAGTATACGATGCATTTGATGCATGGCATGCATTGGAAAGTCGTGTATTGAGCTTACCTTAGAGTTTTTAATTTTATTATAATCAGAGCTTAATTTTCTGCAAAAATCAATACTGACCCCGAAAAAATTCTCTATTACTATTCCGGATCGTACCATGAGAGGTCGTTAGCTATGTAGGATTTTATAATTAATTTCGAGTTTTACTTTCCAATAATTATAAAAATCGGAATCTAATATCCCTTTTGTAACCAATAATGGCCTCATTTAGCAGTCCTGCTGCTCGGAATAGTTTTTCATTCCATGAATTTTTATCCGGAGCTGTATATCCCGAAAAGTTTTAATCTATAATTTGGGAATAATGGTCCCGTCATCACGCAACATAAATCCTATTCGTAGACATCTTTTGATTAGAGTTTTAAAGATTTATGACGTTATTTAATGACGTTAAGTTTGAGCTCATTTTTGAGCCGTTTTCGTGATATGGAACTTTGCTGGTTACGTTCGTATACCACTCATGAAATTGAATAATTAACTAATTTTGATTAAAAAATATATAAATAGAGTTTTCCCGTTTCTCTCCTGATATCTATCTTCAACTTAACGCGCAAACACCAGAAGAAAAAGATAGCAATTTTTAGCATCAAACTTGAGCTAATTATAAGCCACACTAATTCAAATAAGCCAAAACCTAAGCAGATCATTTACACACAAAACCGCAACAATCCCAGACAGACACAAAAAACTCATTCGAACCGACGCTGACGTAAATACGTCGTCTATTTCCCATACGAACCTTTTATTTCCCCTTTTCGAAATGCATCATAGCTGCAGGCACTATTTCGACCATTGCAAAAAATGAAAAAATAACGCAATTCACGAGGAAACCTAGCTCAGAGCATAAACCACAAAATTAATTACGAAAATTTCATCGTAAAAGACAGCGAGGCACTTAAAAGAAAATCAGAAGAAAAGACGCTTCCGTAACCGTTAATCATATAAGCACTTACGTAGCCAGAAGCAACTCCGAGGTGAGGAGTTGCGTAGTAAAATGAACATTTTATTCACGATCACCATCCATAATATACAATTAAACGAACCTTAGTTATTGGCTAAAGTATACAAAATAAGGGAAAAACAATTTTAACAAATTTGTATTCACTTGACCATTTTAAATTATAAAAAATACCCTTAGTTAAACACCTAACGTCTCTACATGGGTATAGGAAAAGTTTGGCTGAAGCTAAATTATCTTTGGTTTTGAGGAAAATAAATTTTTCCAGGATTTAAATCAGATTACTTATTTGTAGAATAACAAATAATGTTTTTCAAATTATTTATTTTGATCAAAAATATTGAATTCCATAAAAAATAAAATGCCTAAATGACGGTTTGAATAGGCAAATTTGATTTAAAAATAGTGTTAAAAAAAAACATTTCTTGCTATTGCGGTTTAAACTTCTGAACTGCAAACCCTTTCTACGACACTGCTTCACTAAAGGCAAAAATGTGAGTATTTATATTTACCAAGTAAATCAATCGACCGGTTTTAATTTGTGAAAATCCATGTTGAAATGAAAAATAAGCAACCTTAGTAACTTTTCACTGGAAAATTTTATTGCTGCGACGCGTTTCAACGCTGAGGCGTCATTTGTTAGAGTACAAGTGTTTATTTTTCATTTTTACCAACCAAAATTCAACCCATTGGTACAAAGAGACAGAGAGCTTTAATGAAACAATTATCAAGATAATTTTACCTAGGTCTATGACGCTGGACAGATTACGTAAACCAGTGAAATAAGCAGGAATAAATGCCAGTTCTCTCCATGAAACCAGTTTCAATGCAAGTTGAGCAACAAATAAAAAATGAGACAACTAAATACGACACGAGGAGACTTTCAAGGATAGAATCTTTAACGTGTGCAGTGAGAAATTGTGGGGAAAATCCAATGAAGTTTTGCATGCAATGTCTGCCATAAAAAGTTTACTTTCAAGAAGAATCGAGAAAGAAAGATTTTCTTTATTTCCTTATTAAAAGCGCATAATGTTAGATCATCATATCTGGTATTTATCGAGGATCTCATAGCATGAATCGTTGAATGAATCATGAATTGTTAAATCGAAATCACAACTTTAAAAACCTTCCATAGCCTTGAAGACTTGGTTTTTCGATAATTTAAGCTCATTTCAGAACTATGAAAGGCTTTACAAGCGACAATCAACGGACAGCATCTGCAGTCACGGACCATGACACACTAAGAGTTATTTTTTAACAAGGAATAAAATTTCCACTCCCGGATATATTTCCTGCTAAAACTTTATTCTACAAGCGTGAGGTGATTTCACGCTATCTTCGCGCAATCTGATCTGCAAAGTAGTAATGTAATTCATCTATTGGTATATATTATCTATTCTATTATCATCATCTATTCATCTATAGTGGCCCCCCGAAATATGAAAGCACAATTATTTTCCTTCATAAAAAAAAACAAAATATTGAAAAATCATGAATTTACAATGTATTTCTTCAGCAAATGAAGTTATTTTGATTATGTGAATTTTGAAAATTAGTTTAAAACCCTATACATGGTATCGTGTTTTTTTTCACCCCTGGTTTGGAACCCCCCCGAACGAAATTCCTGGCTACGATACTGTTTTAAAAAATGAATCATTTCTCACGCACAGTATTAAAAAACAAAGCGTGTCACAGTATTAAAATTGAATGTCATTGTTGAATATATGGATAATGCATATTCTTGTGTGATTTCTTACAATTTTATGTCTTAATTATGGGGTCGCATTTCTTTTCTTTCTTTTTGCCTTATTTTCTAAAGCCTTTGCGTTGGTCATTACATTATATAATAGAAAAAATTTCACAAAAAATAGGTTCCTTCCATTACTCTGAGCATTCCTCTCGTCATATACACGAGATTAGAAGTCCTCTATACGAAATGTAATCCATCATGTTATATGTGGATTCAAATTTCTAATACAAAACATAATAATTTAAAACTTATTCTTTGGAATTCATGATTAATATTGCTAAGTTTTATCATAATCCTTCCCTGAACCTTCAATAGTTACCATAAAAAAATTGACTAACGTGAAAAAAGAAGTCATTTTGAGATATAGTACTTTCCTGTAACGGTGGATAGTATGTTGGAATGGCCTACTGAAGATAATTTTTTTTTTAGCATGCCCGCAAAACTAAAAGATGCTTGTGATGATATTGACTAAAATTGAATTTGGAAGGTCTTTCAGGACGGAAAGAATTATTTTTTTCTTTTCTGTTTATTTTTTGGGTAAAATTTTGAATAACGATATATGTGATTTTATATTTCCACTTTATTTCTTAAATAGGGTTGAACTATTTGATATTACCACCCAACCGAATGAATGATGTGTTTTATTTTTAATAATATTAACTACGTATATTAGGGATGGGAGTGTACTCGAAAATTCGAGTGGAGTAGTTGGTACTCGAGCGTTTCGATTAGTATTACGAATGTCGAGTCGAGTAGTTTCGGTTACAGATCTGTCGAGGCCGGTTCGAAATCTTCCGATAGGAAGTGCTATCATAAAACTTACGTAATAATATCGTTTTTAGAGTCAATGAGTCGTTATAATGCGGTCTAGGAGTTTCAGCATGTTGTTTACGTATCAGTCAACCACCATAGCAGTCGACGTGGGCGCCCATTACCTTTTCGTCAACCGCCGCGGCCAACCGCCTTCCAACCCGGCGCACCGTAATCGGAATGGACCAACCGCTGTGCCGCTCATACTTTCTTATGCTCATAGTTTTGTACCCTACTATGCTTTCTTCACTGAAACGCTATGAGAATACGTAAAAATATTTAAGATTTATGTGGAAAAAAATGCAAATTTTAGGTTTTAGTGGACAGTTCCATAAAAATCGTTGATATAACATTTAATGAAAATACCTAAGGTTCCCAAATCTTGCAACTTTGGTAAGAAAGTGCTTGTCCAGCGACACAAGTGTGTTGCAAAATACAAGTCTCTACAGGCATGAATAATAAAACATTGAGACGTCAAAACCTGCTGCCTGATATTGTAGAACAATTGGTTTTTCTGCTTGAGAATTTGAAAAGATCAAATGTTACATGATTCATTTACTAATTACTAAAAGTTAATCTATTTCAATTACGCTTAAAAACTGTTTAAGAAACATTAATTTTCATTCATCTCCTAATTCTGACACGATTTACATCAACGTTCCTCATTTTCTTTTCCTTTTTACATCAAGCTAAGCATTTGGAATAGAAAATTGGGGTTATAAAAAATGAGAATATTTTGGAGCATGCATTGCTGTTTTTCCTGGTTTACAATTGTCATACTCGACTCGAGATTAAAAAGTAATACTCGCACATACCCAGCCTATATTCTTGAATCCAGAATTTAATTATTACCAATATACCAGTGCGCCAGTAAACATTAGCATTAAACCTATTGGCTAATCGGTATATTAAAACATACCGGATTCCGTTACACCCGTACAATTTTATTCAACACAAATCCCTGCCATATCCCTTCATATATGGACGCTTCCAACACGATTAGCAATCACATTTCCCGCCCTCGCGCGCACGAGTAGATTGGCCTGAGTGAGTATTAAAAATAGATCCCATGGACAATTTATTTTCTCCATCTTACGGCTTCATTGTTCAACGCTCTCGGAACAATGGGCACTTGCAGTACAAGCGTGAGTCGAACGGGAAATGAGTTTACTCCAGCCAAGTACATGAAGCAGTACAGAAGACCTTGCAAACTAATTTTTACCGATAAATCGCGGCACCAATCATACGTCTGACAGATTGTCGTCGATGTGCATACCCTGCGAATGACCGTTACCTATACTAATGATACACTTACCTGACGCAGGTCTATAAAGGAAATTCGACTAATTAAGTTCAGTATTTTCACTTAATTTTGAGTTTTGAATCCTAAAAAATCTAGTGCGAGAAACGAAATCCAAGGGCGAGATTTTCTGTTTCTCAGCAAAAAAAAATAAATATAATAATATTTTTAAATGAGATCGACTGAGGAAAACAAAACATCATAAAGACTTACTCTTTATGGAAACGAACAATAAGGCAGGATTTTTTCGCAGATAATCTGATTTCTGACTTCTTAAATTCCTTTGATTTTCATTAATTTTGCTCTTTTCAAACTGATGAAAAATAACAAGTTATCTTTTGACAAGAAGGTAGTATTACCGTGAAAAACATCTTTCAAAGTATAAATTTAAAAGATTCAACGAGATCCAACATGGCATTCGTTCGCATAGCGTTAGACGACGACGAAATACTAAGAGAAGACTAAGAGGTGATGAGATGGGTTGCACATATGCGAAAAAATATTCATATTATCAGGAAATATTTTAAGAAATCAAGAAGATTTTTAATATTTGTTCTCCCATCAAGTAAAAGCCCCCATAGCAGCCGAATTCTTGTTTTCATTTCAGTAGAAACACAAAATATCGTTATATAATGTAAATATGCAGAAATTGTATCAAATATGTTTGTGTACGAAGTAAACTGATATATATGTATAAAACTAAATATAATTCTGTTCCATTAAGTCATTTCTCAAGGATGAAGCGTATTTGCAGGAAAACACATCGATGAGATTCAATATTATTCACTGTCATCTATTGATAATATTGAGAAAAACACGTAGACGAAGTTTCAAGCAAATCTGTACGAGGAAATAAAAGTCAGTACTACCACCTTATTTCCCTGATGTTGGAAGATGTTACGTCAAATGACTCTATGGCATCATCCACCCAAATAGTTTACTTCATTTCTCAAGAAGGAACGCGACCATTGTTGGGGAGATTCCGCGGAGTTAAGCGTTGCCCAAAAGGAGACTGCCCATTGGAGCAGAGGATGATATAGGCCCACTGTCATCCCTCCGAATCGCTCCCATTGTTTCCCTCTACGGCAATCAAGCCATGTGAAATACTGAGATTCCCATACCATCCACCCAACCCAACTTCCCCCGAAAATTCCCAAGCGTGTCGTCTCACACAAGACAGCGCCCAATCCTCCGAAAAATGTCGAAAAACCTAAACGAAATTGCGTCATCCGGAGTAAAAATGCCGTTTCATTAGCCGCTCGCGAGTGAAGAAAGAAGGGAAGCAGCATGTCCAATTTCCTCAGTGAAGAGTCATCGCTCGCACCGCTTCTTTTTTTTTAACTTGAACCTCGAAAATACCACACCTAGTCGGCCCTTCTTCATTTCCGGTATGCAAAGCCTGCTTTTGTAATCCTGAAACCTGTTTCCCTCTGCATTTTGGTTTCAAGTGGTTTATTTGATAAGAGAAGCTGATAATATAAGCGACCGTAAATTTGAAATCCCCAAAAACTGATATGATAATAAGCTACTCAACGAATAATTATGGTAAATATGTATTTTTGAGCCAAGAAAATTCAACCATAGCCAAACAATTCAAACTTCTATATGATAGCTGCAAAGCCCGGAAGACGTACTCGCACCTATGAACGAATGGATATGGTAAAAAATATATTTATCATTCACCAATTACTAATGCCATGGTCAATATTACTATTTAGTATTTACTATTCATAAATGCCAAGAAAATATGTTATGGTTGACATGAGAGAAAAATTGTGAGATTATTCTTCTAAAAATGTGATTTTCAGCCTGAGAAGAAGCTTAAGAAAAAATGGAAGGGTATAACTAAAAGACTTAATTATTAAATACTTTTCTTTGAAAGAATCTAGCCTAATAATTCAAGTGAAAGGTCACTTAAACGAAAAAATGAAAGCGCTACACTGATGCAATGTTTAACATGATACAAAACAAAATTGACAGTGTGCATTCACTACAGACAATTAGTTGATCAAATTAATTCTATTATTATTCAAGTAAGTCTTAAATCATGCTAGGTGGAAATAAAATCTCTCCAAACGCACACCTTCACAATTTAGTATTCTGGTACAGATTAATTGCCGACGTCTCAACACAGACTGTCACTCGACTACTGAGGCGGTTTGTAGGGTATTCAATGGGTGTAAAGTAGAAAAACATGCTGAATGCTATGAATCACATCATCTGCTATATGGGTTTCTCAATGTAAACATCAAACAAAAGATTACAGAAGGAACCATAATCCTCACCCCTTCATCGAAGGCATTCCGGAAAATTGGGGGGATACAATGGGAAATGCCAGGGAAAGGAAGGATCCGTGTTGAGGGGCAAACACGATCTCGCTCGGAGAATCCCACGGGAATCACCGTGGCAGTGAGATTGGGATGGGTTGTTTTGTTGATCGTGCGGAAGACGAAAAGGAAAAGAGAGGGTTGAGTAAGATGTCTCCAGGCTCTTACAATATCCCAGATATAAAATGACCGCTCTTAGAGCATTCACATCATAGGCAATAAACTGAATGATGTAACATTTTAAAAAGCGTTAAAATTAAAGCTACATAGATGGCAGGAGCGCATAAACTCTTTGATTTACCCAAAAGGATAGCAATCAGATATATTTATTGAGGTTGAGGTCTATAACAAACCTACACCTCAAGAAATTAAACTGCCAATTAATCATATAGAGGTCAAGAAGGATAAACCATTCATTACTACAAGAATAACTGTTACACTATATTCCACCATACGCAGTAAAAATTATAAATTAAAGAAGGCTATAGTTAAAGGTGAAATTTTTTGATAATGCGATTATTTTACATCAAAACAAAACAATGGTAATTTCAATTCAAATCGTCAAACCTCTTCTCCATCGTTCCTTCAACATGCCTAAATAAATTGAAATATAATTCTAACCCCAAAACAAATTTACCGCGACGTTTCAAATAATGAAAGCGATGGAACCATTACCCTTCCCAGTCACATAAAAGGGGGTAGAGATATCATGATGTGGAGTTGTGTCACCTGACTCCCACCTTCTTCATTATTATACCATATCATCTCTCCCCTATGTGATAAATATGAACATTTCTCCTTTTAATTCTTGTATTATTAATTTTCGTACAACACTTATTGGAAGGCAATATTAGCGTGTAGCACACAAAAGTTTTTCGTTGGTATGCAGTGACGTCATGGCAAAATTAGCTGCGCCGGAACGCAGTCTCCTTCACTTTTTTTAGAAGTGAAATATTACTTTGGGTGTTTTTTATTACTAGTTATTATTTATATTTTATTACAACTCTTTGTTTTGGTTATGAATGCATAAATAGGAAATTTTGAGGCACCAAAACTGATAAAAGTGTTTTTTGACTATTGTGTATATTGTTAACCAGTGCCGGAACGGAATTCTGGCACGTTCCGGCACCATTGCGATTCAAGAAATCCTTCCCCACTACGAACAATGAACTCCTTACATCCCTTTGGGACTATACCCCATCACCATCCGCCAAGTGCAGAGTCCCCAAGACTGCCCTTATCTCTTCCCACATTCCCACCCCCACTTAATCTAGCCTACGACACTATGCCATGATCATCCCGATAAAATAAAACGATGGAAACCATCAAGATTGCAGAACTTCTCTGTAGACAGCTAAAACAGCTGGGAACTTGAGCTACAATCAAACTCCGCGAAATTTCAGCGTAGCGTAGCGTACCACTGTTGACATCCGCGCGGCCAGCCCACACGCTCAGCGCATCATCATACGGATACACACTTTTTTCACGCGGAGAAGTGATTGTTGAGAGAGGATTGGATGAAAGAGAGAAAGGAGGGGAGTGGGAATGTGGAGTGGGGTGGGGAGGCAGGCCGAGAGAGAGAGAGAGTTACATCACCCGACGAAAGTGACCGATTAAGGGGGGAGAAAGTTACCGCTTCCTCCTCCTCCCAAGCGAGAGAGCCTCTTGAGACCTAAGCTTAAGCGACTACGACGCGAAGCTCCCGAGGACTCGTGAATGCCCACCTTCCCCCCTCCGGATGGTAAGGCCGGCAAATTCCCATGGTTACGATTTAATTCAGTACCTTGTAGTGTTGTCAAAATTCTAGTATCCTCTCTTTAGCTAATTCACAGATGAATTTGTTTCTTTTTTTATTATATTACTAGCTGGCCACTCGGCTTTTCTCGGGAAGGGCAGTATCAAGGAGAGTTGGAAACTTGGATTTCATGACAACAGAGGATTTTTATGATTTCTCATTGATCGCGTCTAAAGGTGTGCCTAACCATCAGTATTCTTAACCGCAGAAGTTGAATTGAGTGAAGTAATAAAAGGTAATGAGAAAACGATAAATAAAGGCGCGTCGGACGTAACCGAAATTAGCATTACGGGGTATGGGAACATAGATGCCCCTGTGTACTAACTTTGGTCGTAATCGGTGCATCCGTATGGAAACAGGCATCCTCTTTTATGTACATAGATTGTAAAAAAAGCATTGTTAAAAACTTTTATTTTAAAACTAGCTGACCCGACAGACTTCGTCCTGTCAAAAAAATTTGTAATGTGGCAGTGTTTTGTTCCTACCTTTTTTATATTCTTTGCAAAAAATTATCCTGAACAGAACCGTCACCCTGGTAATAATTCGGTGTGAATTAAAAATAATTAAATAAAACACTATAAGCATTTTAAAGTAAGTAATTTTAATCATGTAAATCATAATTATTAACAAAAAAAATCAGTTCTATTTTCATTGTAGTGCTTTGTGATAAACGATGTTTTTTGTTTGATTACCTGGCGCATAGACAAACAAATCTGATGGTTTTCCAATACGGGAACAGGCAACATACAATTGACCATGTGAGAAACATGGGTTTTCCAAATTAATACCACAAACACTTAATGATTGCCCCTGGGACTTGTTTATGGTCATAGCAAAAGCAAGCCGCACTGGAAACTGTAGTCGTTTAAACTCAAATGGCACATCAGTCGGAATCATTGGGATGCGCGGTATGAGAACATCTTCTCCTTTATACTTTCCTTTCAATATAGTTGCTTCTATCACGTTGTTTAGTAGTTTTTTTTATCGCTAACCGTGTGCCGTTGCAAAGGCGCGGTTGGTTGATATTTCGCAACATTATAATTACCGATCCAACCTTTAATTGAAGATTGTGAGGTGGCAATCCTGGCAAATCCAGCGAGTTTAAAAATTCCGGTGGATAGTTAACTACATCGTCTTGGTTAGTTGCCGAATCAACTGATTTATATATCCTCGATTCGCCCGTAATTTGTTCTTGAATTTTGAAATTTAATTCATTTACATCAATGTTTTTGGCTGCCAATATAGCTCGTTCGCTTAACCAATCATGGTTTCTGTAATTTTGAGCAACATCTGGAAATACCTTCTGAATGAGTTCTTCTTTTGATTGAGTTAAATGACAAAAACTTTGAGGAAAGTTAATGCATCCAGTCAACATGTCAATAGGAAAATTGCCATTACCAATGTCAATGAGTTGTTTAGAGAATATGTTTCCAGATTGGTCATTTTGCAACTCAACACGCATATTCTTGCTTAAATGAAGTACTTTGACATATTTCCACAAATTGGATGACTTTAGACATGCGTTGAGTTCATCAGCTGGCGTTGATCGTGGAATCACTGGCAATGTTTGACGAAAATCTCCTGCTAATAAAATCATTGCACCACCAAATCGGTTCTGATTGCTCCGTAGATCTTTTAAGGTTCTGTCTAAAGCCTCCAAAATTTTTTTATGTGCCATCGTGCATTCATCCCAAATGATCAATTGACATTGCTGCAAAACCTTTGCCATTGCAGAGTTCTTCGAAATGTTGCAAGTTGGAGTTTCATTGCTTTGCATACTTAATGGCAATTTTAGTGCTGAATGGGCTGTTCGACCACCTTCAAGCAAAGTTGCTGCGATTCCCGACGAAGCGAGTGCAAGTGCAATTTTATTTTGTGAGCGAATTGTTGCTAATATTAATGAAATCAAAAAAGGTTTTTCCTGTACCACCAGGTGCATCTAAGAAGTAAATCCCCCCAGTTTCATTATTTGTTACTTTCATAAGAGTATCACATACATACCTCTATTGTTCATTCAACAGTGGAAGATTTGTTTGAATTAATTCTTTCAAAGTGTTGAGATCATACAGTTTTTCTCGGTGCAACTCTTGGTTAAAAGATTCATGCATTGGACGATTGGGCGCGGCCAGGCCTAATTGGATTAATAGTTTGTTTGACATCATCAAGCACATGTCTTCAATTGAAATCAATGCTTCGTTGTAAATTTCTTCACTGATTTGCATATTTGGATTTCCCATTCTATTCCGTATTTTGATTCTACGTTTTAGTTAGAAAACGTTTGTATGTGAAAAAGAAAATGGCTGTTTTTAGGGTTTTCCCGCCAATTATTCGATTTTTTCTCGCCGTAAGAACCATCCTTGGACTTCAACGAACATTTTAAAAAAAGAATTGGCCAAATTGGTCCAGGCGTTGTTGAGTTATGCGCTTACCAACACATTTTGCGATTCATTTTTATATATAAGATAACTACAAACATTCTAAATAAGTCCGATGTAAAACTTTACAAAATTAATACAAACAAAGCAATAATGGTAATATAGGACAGTAATGTCTTCCATGAGAGACTGAGAAGGATTTGATATTTACCTTCACTTAGCCGAGGAACTTTTACAGAATTATTGCAAGCATAATACCCTATCCCGATGTGGGATTCGACTCTGCAATCTCAACATTGCCAGCACGTCGGTCCAATAATAACTTCTACCAGCCTTGCATTTACAGCGATCCTTCTAAGTTGAAAAATGAGGCATGGTTACGACAGATAGATCCGGTTTTACAAGAGCATTCTCGCCTACCTCCCAGCTGGTACCACTCCCATCTACCCCCGGAAACAGTCTCGTCCCGTCTTCCACACAATTTTTTCGAAGATTTTCCGAACGTACAAGCGTCTCGAACCAGATGGAGCCGTTGCAACACCAAAGTGGAGACGAAGGTTAAAACTCCCCGAGATTCCCGACATGGAAATGGAGACGAAATTAAAAAAAAAAGAAAAAAAAACGATGACCCCAAGCCGTGATTCTCCAATCACCCCTCCTACTTTTTTGAGGAAGTGGATGAGGAAATGCTCCCAGGAATTCCATGTTTCGTCCAATCAGGAGAGGGGATTTGAAACACCGAGGAATTTAATTCCATGAGGTATTTTTGAGAAAGCAATAAAGAATGCATTATAGACGATTGCATGGGCATTCCATTCGAGTTATTTATAAATTTTATTATCACGAAGACCTTGCGTACAAATCTGCACTCCTGAAGAGGATTTTCGGGTCTCTTAAAGAATTATTTAGCCTTGTCCTTTAATTTAAGTCCTTGAATGATACAAATTTGTTGTTTCCAAACAGGTCCAATTACAGGAAGAACGCGCATCCCAGGTAGAAGCTTAAAACGCAATGCTTCTCAATCCGAATAAAGAAATTTGATGTGAAAATATAGCCCCGACTGAATACTTCTCGTCATGGTAGCTTCCAAAATAGTTTTTCCATCCATATTTGGGAATTTTTAGGGAGTATGGGGCACTAAAGATTGATTTTTTCACGGGAATTACGCCATGTATCGCGTACAGGAAGATAAAAAATATGAAAAATACAAAAATATGTACGGTTTTAAAATTCTTCTGTTCTCCAAACACTGGAGCAGAAGTGAAAGGAAATCATGCATTAAAAAACTACTTAAGCTGTCAGAACTGAGGCGCTATTCAAGGCGATACGTAATGTTTCCAGGAATGAGAAGAATTGAAAAACTCTACATACATAGTGAATGGCCATAAAGTATTTTTTTCATTATATGAAGGAAAAACATTGCAACATCCTCCTTTTTATAAACTTATAAGGGTGTAATTTTAGAGATATTATAGAGACTTCCAAGAAAAAGTTGATATCGTATTAACAGACTTGCTTACATAGTTAATGATAATGTCATCATACTTGCTTCTGACCATTGAAGTTCGAATTGTCCAGTGATATTAATTTGGAATTTGAAGGAGAGAAACGCATTTGAACCGCGAATATCTTCCTTGAGCAGTTCACAGCAACTTAGCGTGACTTAAATTGGCATAAACATGGATATATAAACTGAAACTGAGTATCTGCATCTGTTGGTTAACAGCAACTAAAAATGACGTGACTCGACTTATGATAGTCATCAGATGAGGAAAGCTCGAATTCGCTTGAAATTTACCACTAGAACGCAGGTAGCTTTGCCAATCGAAATATTTATAAACTATTGTAAGTCTTCTAAAATCGATTTTACGATTGATATACGGTTTGTTCTGTGTTTTAATGGATATCAATTATTTTGGTTCTTAATAATTCAAGGAATGCTATGTTAGGTTTTTTTAGGATCAAAGTGGTCAACAATGCCGTGAAGGAGAGAAATCACATATTGTTATTCTAATTTATTATGGCTAACTGAGGTATAATATTCATTATAGGAGATTAAGCTAGCATAATTATAATGCCTGCTCACTAATAAATAAACAACGGTCGAGCTATTTTCTTTCTGGCAGTGTAATTTACGCGTATAATTTCCTAAAACTAGAGGATTGCTTAGAAAGCCTTTGCAATATTAGTAACGCATTGTGATTCATAAAAATAATTTCAATGAATTCACGACATTTCATTGCACAAAAATCGCCGAAGAAAATGAAACCGACACCCAAAAGTGTTCATTGGACAGTTTCTAATACGTGACGCTGACAAATTCCTATAAATTAAGATCCGAGTCGTCTAAAAAAATTTATTTCAGAGACACCATCACGCCAAAATGTTGAATGAGGTGGATGATAACAAAAACATCCAGATATACCAAAGGCACTTATTTCTGGGAAAATCAAAATTACTGAGAAGCACACCATCTTGGAATGGATGAAATCGTTTTTACTATCAAAACGTACAGAAAAAAACCTTTCTCCCCTTCTCCACATTTTCAGTAAAACCGCAGACGTAAAGATGTAGGTATCAATTTTATACCATATCTCTCAGATTGTGCGCCTGGTTTGCTTATTTTTTACCCAAAAGCTTTTATTTACTATGTCCTTCTAAGAATTGAAATTCATTTTGGAACATCACGTCTGAATTTCAAACAAGAGCAAACATTACATCGAAGCCCGATTAAAATTACGTATTCTTGGAACAGTTTTCAATGGAATCGAAAAATTATATACTGTCAATGCACGGGCTAAATTTCCTCGAAGAGGAGATGGCGAGAAAGGGTGATGACAAAAAATATCCATTCTCAACGACAACCATTCGTACCAGAATGAACCTTTTTTTTGTAAGCTAAACTTTACCTTGATACCTCATCTATTTGCGCCTGAAAACCCATTGCGACATTGAAAAGTGAAATATAGAAAACTCTGAGCGAAAGAAAATTGTTACACATTGTGGCATGGATATTTTACAAAATCGCCACACATATAGGCTAGACAGTGCTTTCATTTTCCCCTACGGGATGATGATTTCAGTAAAATGATCAACTGATTACGACTGAGGATAAAATAATATTTACATTTATAATTATGAGTGACTACATGTAAAAACTACGAAAGTACAACCACAATCGAAAGCCCAAAAGCAAAATCAAAAATAGCGAATCAATATCCTCGTTACGAAAAAAAAAGTTTCGTAAGAATTTCCATAAAATTATGAAATCAAGCTTAATGTCTCGTTGTGAAGAAACGAAAAGGTGGCCGCGATTAAAATTTCCGTCAGGCTTCCTTTAAGTTTCGTGACATTGGAAATTTATTTCGTGCTCCTCTGCCCTTTGTTGGCAAAATTCTTACAAGGAGACGATTTCGCAGTAACGCGCGACCGCATTCCATTGTTTATCAAAGTCAAGTAAAGTCACACAAAGTTCTCGATGCTTTCGCGATTGGGCGGAAACAATACACCACGGATCACGGTAAAGTCACGAGATGATTGAGAAAGGACTCGCCTGTGAATATGAAGCAAAATATATCTATATATTGTATACAAATAGGTATTCTGAACATACACCGAAGCAAGGGAATTCCCCGTAACTGATCCTACCCTAAGAAAGAAGCAGGAAACTTAATTTATTCGTAATATTGTATCGTCTCATCGTCATCAGCTCTACAGCTCGGTGTGAGCATGGCTTCCTCTAAAATGTGGGCTTATCGAATTTTTCTCCTTGGTTTCACCCTACACCCGTCACTTCCATTGCCTTCACGTTTTCATCTGCAAACTGTAACTATTTCTTCTGCGGTCTACCTCTCTTTCCAAGCCCTTCCATGAGAATTAATTTTGGCATTCTTTCTTCATGACCCCACCGTATCAGCCGCAGTACCTAACAGAATCGAACGTCCTTCTCCTCCAGAATACCACATATCTCCATGTTCATTCAAATCCTCCACCTCCCGTCTTCTTATGTAGAGCCACATATGCATTTTTGACTTATGACATGACTTTTCACCTTATGGCATTGACTTATGACATTATGACTTATTTCAAATATGCGTAATATTTCTTGATCGTGTTTTGATGCAGTTGACCTTTCAGCCATAAACTTTTAACATATCAGGCTATATTCTCTCTGGCATCAGTACATTTAACCTGAAATTATAAACTCATTGAAAATGCTTTCTCTCAAAATAGCGAATAAAACGTGTCATCTTAATTTCTCCACTCAACTCCTCAAGCTGACGCAAGTAATTTCGGGTCTTAGGAGCTGCGTTCATGTTCTCCAATCTTCACTTCCCGAACGACCAATTTTATTTACATGAAATTCAATCGCGACCATTATTATCTAAGGAATTTATCAACCCCCATAATCATTCAAAGATTTAAAAGCTAATTAATTGAGAAGTCCAGGAAGATCCGTAATATACATTAAAAACTTCCCTCGCTACTAATTGAACTACGTGCTTCATTTGAAAAACTTTGTCCCTTTTAAAACTGGTTAGCTCGGAACTTGACTCTTATTCAAGAGGTATTTTACCAACTAAAAGAAGATTTCTTTGGCGAGTATCACTCCATCCTTCAGGTCTTCGGGCATATTTTTCGGTCATTAAGCATTTATTACGTTGCTTGAACTCTCAGCCACTCATTCTATTCTTCAACCTTCATTAACTTCATTAATACGAATTTGAATTAAATTTGGATAATAATAAACTAGGTTACCATCAAACGTTGCACCGAGATACAATGGTACTATTCTTTCACTCCGGTGACTAGCTATACACGTCCTGTCCAACTGACCGTTCAACAGACAGAAAATCTCTATACCAAAGATATCCAAGCATATGTATCAATGGATGTTGTGCGTTTATCGACCAAAACCTTGGATCTAATTGACAATATTATCGCATGAGTCGCGTGATCGTAAAAATGATTTATTTTGGCCGATATCCATTAGTTTTGCTATGAAAGGAAATAATTCTAAATCAACTTTAAGAAAACCATATACCTTTATGACAAAAACCAACTTTTAGATTGATACATAAAATAAATTTAACACCTACGATTTTACAACAGAGAAAATGCACGTTGAAATCTAAAATGTTAACATCCGTTGGCTCTTGGCCAATAAGCTGACCATTATTTTATCACAACTTAGTTCCTCAACCCGAGAATTTCTTCCAATGGATTGTGCATCACCTTGAACGGGTGGGCATTGCCTAACGACAGGGAGAACAGGGTTGCATTGGGCGTTAAAGCCGAGTGCTACCTTCCGCAAACTTTACGCTCAACAACATGAATGTGTGACTATAATTTCTGCATAAAATATTGGGTAACGAAAGATATATTAATGGGTAAGTCAAGTTAAATGGCATATTTAATTCAATAAACTAACAGGCGGTCAGTTCTAAAGTATCATCTTATTTAACAGCGGATTTGCAGCAGATTTATAACGACAAGAATCCGAACGGTACACGTTAGGCAACCTGTTTTATTGCCCCAGGCTTACAATTCAGCTATCATACGGTTCAATCTATAAGAGTATTGATATCGCCGATTATGGAGTAATAATTGAATGCACTGAATCACATCAGAGGTCCACACGCCCTAAGATATAGGGGTAACCCGGCAAGATACAGAAATATCTCATATGGTTTAAATAAATTAAAAAGCATTGAAAAAATCACTAACATAAGTAAATATTCAGATCAACAATGTTTTTCGAATATAAACATGCAGCAATGCTCCCAAGCGTTGGAAACGTCACAAATATGCTAGGAAAACGAAAAAATCAATGGACAATATTTAATCAAGTCATTCTAACAATGCCTTAATCGGCATACTTTTCCAATGTTAGGCTTAAAAAATGAGTAATAATCGAGGATGAACGGATGGCGAGGGAATTACATAATAGAATATAAGCTACAGCAAATACACTATTTGCGCATAAACTCACTTCATAGTTTTCTACCAACCTCCTACCCCACGTACGTGCAAGTAGACAGAATGTTACACGGAGAAAATTAATTTAAATTATGGATCATTGCCAAAAAGGTATGGCCGAAGTTGTTTTGATTGTTTGTAAAGGAGTTTCTTTAAAAAAAACCTCATAGCCTTTCCAAGGACTATGAGAGCGAGGAAAATTCCACGGTTTGCACAGAGAGACGAGTGGAGCAAAGTATGCATTGCGCTCGGCGTACAAACACCCGTTTGGAAAGCGTAATCCCTTTAATTTGGTGACCTGGTTGTCGCGTCATCCCGCTCAGCGACTGCTGAAGATTTGCCAACGTAGTTAAGAGTCGGCAGTGAATTTCGCGCGCGCCCAAAGAAATGCAACCGCGCTTCGAGAGATATTACGACATTCACAACCGTACGGACAACTGTCACAAAGTTACTCTCTTCCGGTTTGCGATCAGACTATAGTGACCACCCACTAACCCGCCTAAGGTATTTCTCGCAATCCTAAGACGCCGAACATGGCTAAAAAATTGAGAAGCCGAGTTGCGACACTAAAGAGCAATGCAGGCATGAAACGGAATCACTTGCGGAGAGGCATCTAGAAGGCGCTATTAGTGATGAGTGGTGACTGCTTCATTAGCCATAACAACGCTTCTACTCCATTTGACTAACGAAGGAAAACACAGATAAATTCACAGAAATATATTATAACGAAGGTATAGCAAGACATAGCACAAAATGGACAAGTTATTTTTTTTTCAAAGACGCGTTTTCTATTTCACGACTAGACGCATATCATTACATGGGCAGACAGCCAACATCTTGCTAGTAGTGATAAAAAAAAACGAAATGAAGCAATTTCCCTTTTCACCAGAAGTAATGCCTTTTTCTTAATCCTAGGACGATTATGATTCGTCATTTGAAGCGTTTAGCATGGATAGCAACGCCATTTTCAGATTTCTGGGTGATAAATCGGAAACTTCGTCCAAAATTAGAAATTTTTCGGTCGTTCATAAGTTTTTGTCCTGTATAACTCCGGTCTCCAATTTTATGCCCTGTGCTACCGTTAAATGTTTATTATAATTGTCAGGTTGAATTAAACTTAACAAAGACGCTCTCTTTTAGCAGCATCATTTTGTTTCTACGAAATAATTTTACGTTGAAAATAACGCTTCTCATCTTTCATTTAGAATGTCACTTGATGCGTGAAATTTTAAGCCTTACTATTCATTTCATATATCTAGCAAAGTAACAGCCTTCACCTTTACCGGTCGTTAACAATCTATCATTTAAAAAATTGACGTTAATCTTACGCATTAAATTGCACTCCATGTCGACACATTCTGAATTACAGGAATTTTACGTGACCTAATGAAGCAAAGTCGGATAATACATACCCATCTATACATCATCGAATCTCATGGAGATGCATCAGAAAATGGGATACGATTTCCTCTAATGCCATCACGAATGCAATAAAATTGAGAAAATTAATCGTGAATAGCCACTATTCTTGTTTACTTCTATCGGCATACCATTTAAAAACACTCATTTAATAGGTATGCGTGGAATGCCACGCTTTGAGGACAACTATTGCTATTCGCTGAGTATGGTAAACACATCAGATAAGCAACTCGGGCGAATCATCATAATTGAGGATCACGCCCTACCTAGTTTCCCGGTTGTCTACCATGAATAGCCAAATGAGTGGAAAGGATCTAGTCGGTAAAATTTTTTAATGCGTGGGAAATGTGGAAATATTACAAATAAAACTGCCCAAACGGTCACCTTCATATGCGGCCAATTTTTTCCCCGGAATTGAACGTGAAAGCAATGCTGATTCAATCCCTATTCAGCGAACGCATCCTCCAACATCGAATCCTGATGCGACCTTCCAAAAAATACTTTGGCATAGGTATTGCTTCAGGAATGCCCTAATATTTTTCAGAAACCTTTACACTCCAATCAACATCGAGAAAGGGAACAGCCTCAGCTCCTGATCGTCGCTCTTCCTAAAGAGCTCAATTCGAAATAAAACATAGCCTCCACTTCTGCAACTAGTATTGCTTACTTCATTACTCCTTGGAATTGACCTATTTAAAAAATGAAATCTCTAGCCAAAAAATCATGCCAATTGAAGGTGGAAAATTAATGATAGCTAATTTCATTACACTAATACCCGAAAACCTATCACTTATAACCTCCATGTATCCTCTATGTAGAATGATGTGTCGAAAAGAATATTTATTGATAAGCCTGACATCATTAACGATACCATTCCTATTGATATATACTATTACAGAAGAAAAGTGGAACATAACCTGATATTCATGACCATAAGAAACGCCGAAATATTTAAGATTAACAACAAATAGCGTATAAGAGAGGTGGTAGGTGCAGTACGCAAGTCTACTCACCCAGAATAATGTTTTAACTTCAAAATATGAAATTACATCTCCTAAACCAGAATACTCGTAACAATCGATAATTGCAGTCCTCTACAACGAGGAGAAATTCAAGGTATCTGTTATGGCATTATTGAGCTGACAAGATCCTTGCGATTCCAAGCCTGAATCTCATCGGGTCCATTCTTTTACGTTAACCAACGGAGGCGGGTTTCTGCATGTGAATCAAAATTAGTATGATTATGACGGAGTACTTCAAATCATAATTTCAGTACATCAAAGCGATATCATGATTTCATTCTTCATTTCAACACAAATCCGACCATCTCGGCTCAAAATTATTCAATACTCCTGGCTGACAACCATAGGTAGTCGAATTAGTGGTACTGTAAATCTTATTTTCAATTTAATGGGGCGAGAGGATAATATTTTCTCCTGAAAAGCAAATTTCGATAGTCATTTGCCCTTTCATCACACCACACAGGCTCTTCTACCCACCCATTCGAATAGCTCATTTTTGTATCACTTCACAAAAGCCAAGATAAATTCTAGGCCTAATTAATTAAGAAATATGCAGCTTACGCAAACCGCTTCTAAGTAGATTATATCCCCGCTCGTAACATACCTGAAAATAAAAGAAAAACAATAATTAAGACTCTATGCACAACATATCTATAGCTGACACAATATGGATCGCTCCATTAAAAACTAGTACAAACATACCTGATGAAAAAAACATGGTATGCCTTTGTTAATTCATCAAAACAATATAAATATTATTTAATAATATCAAAAGATCAAGTAGACCAGTAACCCAATCACGCAGCCGTGAAGAACTGGTTACAATCCCGTGATGGATATTTTCGGGCCAATGCCATCACGAACTCCTCAAATTCTATGAATTTCATCCATCACAAGAGCATTATGAAGAGACCAAAAATCATTCATGTCATTATAACTCCACCAAATACGAGAGAGTGAGTGAATGAAAGACAGATACAGAAATAGAGAGGGAAAATAAGCAACGCAAGCCGCTAGTTACGTAAAGAGCCCAGTATAGCTGCATTAAGCAATACACTAAGTATATACTATTTCGTGATTGCCAAGTTGGGATAGTTGAGAAACGGGCACAAAAAGATGAGGAGGCTTGGCTTTATTCATGGCAATATACATATCCACTAATTCAGCAACATAAGGAAGTGGTTCAATGTTTACTTCGTATGGACGTAAGATGACGGAACGGAGACGCAGACAATGGTCCTTCACAGAGAGTAAGCAAACTAAACGACTCCACATAAGATTCTTAATTCATCCATCCATTGTCATCCTCGTTCGAGAGATTGCATATCCAACTGGTCCTATTTCCCTTTCATATTGTTGGTGAAAACACTGAGGCGGATATGTATTTTGAAATTTTCCGAGCGTCAAAATTTGGAGAGAAATACATTCGATCCTTTTGCGCGTATACCTTTAATTTTATCTCCTCAACGCTCTTAACACGTTCAGCGGAATGGCATTACAAAGTCGTATGACTGGTCGAAATTCCATATTCGTACTTGAAACGGGACATGTTGTTTTTACTATAAAAATATCTATGAAATGGTTATACGCTCATCGGTCATGGTACATCTAGCCTTTACCGACAGAAAATTAACAATAATTGAATATCAAAATATAATTATTTCAAAACTCCTCGCCAACATCACGCAATATTTTCTATTCTATAAAATAAAAATCCATCTTTAATGCTATTTTACAGTTTATCATCTAATCATACCTGGTATTCATTCTGGCATCTGTGAAAGTGGATTTTTTTAAGCAGAATATTTTCGAATATTTTTATTTATTTATAAATTTCCAATTAATAACCCAATTAATTTCCAATTATTAACAGTTACGTTTTTGTCCTGGTTGATTTTGTTATTTCCGCTGGCCAGAAACTGGCCAATCATGTCGCTTACATTAGTTTGAGATGTGTGAGATGAAATTGAAATTTAATGATCGCCAAAGTTACCCTAAACTAATGGGCCACGCTAAGACAGGGGAAATCTACTCTTCCCCTTAATGACGCATATTTTGATAGAGTTAAATCGAGTGTGTAGAGCCATAAATAGGGAATCCACCTCCTCCCCATCAAAAAATTCGAACGCATATCCATCGTCGCGACGATGCCCCTGCCTAACTTTGTGCGGTTGTCATCGCTTAGTGTTCCTTAGTAATTAAGGCTTCCAACATCCACTCGGCTCGTTAATAGAGATTAACGACTTTTCCTAGAATATTGCCTTTTTCTCGCCGTAAACTTTTCTCCTCGAGATCCCCTGCCTAAACTTATCCGAAAAAATGTGAAAATAAAGGTTTAAAAAATTAAGTTTAACTCATGCGACCATTTTTCTTTTCCATCTGAAGAACTGGTAATGTCTCTCGGTATATTTCCCCTTGTCATACTGAGCAAATACCCACATTACTTGAAATGCCTCGAGAAAATTTTCTTGTCTCATACACTCACCATTTTGCCTCACCTTCACAGATGAAGGCGCTCTGTGATGTCTCTCATGCCCTTACAATATCCTTTCAGTTTTATATAAGTAAGAATCAAATGCAAAGAAAGAGAAAAGTTTATCTGCAAAAAAAGTCAGATAAGTTGAGAGAGAATATTTCCAGGAGATGAGCCATGTATATGAGTAGGTATAGTCAGATATGCATACAAAGTTTATTGAGTGCAATTTGTCACAGGAGGGTCAAAGGAAGAAAAATGGACGTTTAGAGTTCAATTATCAAAAACGTTTTTCTTGAGAGATAATATTTTTAGCGGATGGCGAATATAATCTAACACCAGCGTTTTTTAATTTTACTGTCACATTCTTCGCACGTTTAATGACCTGATACGTGATGAAGACCACACAAATCTAAAATAGCCCTGAAGATAAGACATTGAAATTGAGATTTTTCAAAGAGGAAATAAATGCCAATTTCTCCTAAAAATTCAGAGTAACATAAAGTTGAATAATTATAAATTTTCGGCACTCTTCGAATTTCCATGAGTTGGGAAAGGTTTTAAAATTAAAAAAAACAACACTCTATTGGAATCGTCAACGAGTCGAGTGGTTGAGTGTCATCGGAGTGGATTGAGACGCATATGTCGTCGGAAAGGAGCCTCGACTCGCTTCTGGAGAGGACTGGCGAACGACAGATGAACACCGACAGTTGGAGGGGCCACTCGAAAGAGGAGAAAGCTGAGCGGCTCTCCGGCCGCACGGGCCGATTTGGGAGCTCGGGGACAATGAAGGTAAGGTAGTGGGATCCATAGGAGGAGGAAAGGGTCTTTCACGTGGCAGAAAAATAGTCCCCCATATCCACACTCAGAGGAAAGTACTAGGGAAGCATTTTATGAAGAAACAATTTCTGCTCTGCATGGTTATATGATAATAATAACGTTAATAATTGTAACAAAAATAATAATAGCACCTATTTTATTTATGCAAGAAAACTTATTTTAAACAAACGTTTCAGTGCATACATTTCATTTTTAAATAGTTTTCATCATAAAAATTTCGTCTTTATATATCAATTGGAGCTTCCCTCTGAAAGCGTCAAAGAGCCGAAACTCTAATGACGTCACCCAATCATGAAAAATGGGTTGCAACTGTCGTGTTTTGTTTAATTTAAGCGTCTTAAGGGAAGAGGAAAATTGTAGATTCGTCGTTAATTATCACTTACTTCCATCTGTCGATTTATTTTAATAAATCACGATTTCGTGTTAGAGTTTATGACGTCATCATACCTGGATAGACGCACCCCAACGCGGCGCCCAGCGCTGGATATTGGATAGGGACAATGGGAGGGGGATAGGTGGGGGAGCTAAGGCTAACCTCCGAGTAGAACTGGGACACCGAACAAATTAACATTTTATCCGGTGTAAATTGGATAACCAAGGCGGGAATACGATGAAAAAAATATAATATGTTATATGAAGAAAAAATCATGGATATCTTAGTAAAGAGATCATTTCCTTTACGCAACGTAATGAGGCGCTCCTTATTCTCCGAAGCTATTGCATCGGAAATGTTGTCGTTGACATGCAATGACTATCTAAAATATATAGTGATCTTATACTACCACTAGCTCCTCTCTGGATCCGCCAATGATGGCGCCATTCATGAGCCCGAATCAAATTCCTGGCGTGGACGGAGGATTGGGGCATCTGAACACCTTTCGTCGGCGGAGGATAAAGTGGCCTGGAGGTTCGCACGCCACGTGACCCTCCATCGCGAGTGCAGGTGCACTCAGCTAGAGACTTCCAGCGACGGAGAGCGAGCTCGCTTTCCCCCTCGCACCTCCACTCGTCTCGAGCTGACCTCAAAGTTTTCTATCGCCGATCTTTCTCGTTTCGCGGCATTGGGTTCGAGATCAAGACAGCGTTCTCTAGCGATCACAATATATATTGGACAGTTATTGCATGTCAATGGCAACATTTCCGATGCAATAACTCGGGGGGAAAGAGGCGTCTCATTACGTTGCGTAAACGAAATGATTTCTTTACTAAGATAGCCTTGGTTTTTTTTCATCATATTCCACTCGTAGCCTTGCATGAAGCCAATGCAGGTATTTTGTTGATTGGGATACTAGTCAAGTAGATTTTCAAGATGGAGTTCCGGGTTCCACTCCCGTTAGAGGCAGCTATTCCACCAGTGGTTTGGTAACAACTCTGGTGCAACCATGGTAAAAGGCTTTATTGAGTAAAAATCCCACACTATTGGAAAATAAAACTTAAGCCCACGGACCGGTTATAACATGTTGATTATAAGTAGGAAAAGCTACACATCTAGCACATGATAATTTAATACGTCCGAGTTAATGTGTTCATACATTGAAAATTTTGGTGGGCTGGAATAGAGCATCTACGAATGCGCGAGCCAAATTATAGCAAGCTCTATTTTATTTGCATGAATTTGTACAAGTCGGGTAGTAACAAAGTAAATTGTCGAGTTTATTTTATTCTCGCTATCATGCATTTTTAATTAAGTTGTAAGTGTAAATTCAACACATAAGGATTGATTTATGCTCATTCTGTATACCCTTATTTTTCTAGTTAAACTTAACGGGTACCGTCCATGATTGTTTATGCCCAATGGCGCAGTCGCGAACCCAACCCCTTAAGAAACGAATAAAAGAAACTTAAGCCTGCCAAATGTGTAAGATACCGATGGGAATGTATAAGGCTAAGTTATGAAAAAAAAACCCAGAAGGGAATGACCTACTTCGTTGCATTCGCGTTTTTACTTCTGGTAATGAAGAAAAGAATATACGACAGTAAGGTCCTCGAAATTGATGACTATACTCTCCGTGAAGAAGAACAGCATTCAAAACGAATGGCTCCTAATTATTTCATACGTCATCTTATTTCCCTATTATTTATTAAAATGGTCTTGAATGAATTCCATGAAGTAACGCCTCAAACCATCAACTTCATTAAAATGTTCCTTTAATCTGACATAAAATAACATTTCCATTCAAGTTAACACTATGTGGACACAAAAATATACTTTCTTTACGGAATATATCATTTTACTCATAATCAATATCACGTAAATTTAAAAAGATGCGATAGTTCTAATCATATCAGCTTATGACTACACCGGAGATCTAATGAGAAGCGAGCGGATATACCCGATGCCTGGGCCATGGTTATACCATGTTGATTGGACAAGAAAGGCTAGTTACGACGGCAATATATCGCGGCCACTTTTGTTGCAGGATTGATAACTTCGAGGACTTTAATAGCAGGTGATATATCAAAAACGTAAAACGGGGCTATAATGTGAACCATGGGCTTTTGCCAATGGGCAATTATGACTTTCAAAGAGTCCCACCATGTTATATTTGCATTTAAAAATTATTTTACTCCGCAATTCAAGAAGGGATGACAAAGATGGAAAAAAACACGTTACCATGGAAACTGGCACACATTTCACACATTTTCTACTGGAAGATATACTAGCGTATCTGCTTTCGATATCCTGTGTAAAGAGCTAACTTAAAATTTTGGACTAAAAATTACTGTCAGAGACCCTGAGAATTGAATTATATGATGTATTAAGAGAATTTTCCTTATGGTGCCTTAATTTAAAATAAGATACCAATAAACTACAATGGACGCCCCTGCCGACATGATTTATGTTCCGCATCTATAAGTTAAACCAACTTGGGGTTGACTTGAAAAAAACTGTCTCGAAAACAAAAAGTGTCAAAATGTGATTCCTCCGAAAAGAAATCGAAAAGAAAGAGGCAATGGGAAATATCTGAATATCTAGCGTCTTTGATTGAATTCTTTCATCATCTCAAGACGGAATGAGAAATGATGACCAAATATAGCTATAGAGGAAGTGGATAGGCAAGTCTAACGGAAGGTTCATGAGAAATCAACATCAACTATGAACAACGTTTTTTATACTTCGTTTACATCAACCGAAATTTGCATACGAAATTACAACCTAGATAAATTTCCGGGGTTAAAGGAGAAGGATACGTGCAATAATGGAAGCAAAGTAACAGTATTGACTCAATAATTCCAGCCACAATTGAAGCAAGAGTCCCGCGGGGAATAGCAAGAAATAATTATCTACATGGGGAAGGTAATTAAGGACACAAGGTAGAAGAACCTCAGGTCCTTCAGAAACTACCTTGGAATAGAGGAAAATAAATGGCTGCAGCATAATTATCTTTGAATAACAGTACTGCGAATGAATTAATCGATCATTACGGAAAACCCTAAAATCAAACTTGTGTATGCTGTTTAGTAATGGGATTTGGACTCATTTTTGCCAACATCCGCAGGCGAATCCCCGCTCAGTACGATACCATTATGGCTCAAAAGGTCCATATCGTCAAACGATTCAACGCAAAGAATATAAACTCAAGCTTTTCAAAAGAAAAAAAAACAGTGTGTTCGCCCAAAAATCTCCTTTCTCATTCTTTACGCCCTTCTCCGGTGAGCGGTATCATTACTGAAAATACATCGTGATACGGTCGACTGACATAGAGACCGAACGGAGGAAAAACTCCGAACACAGTGAGATCTAGAGACTTGAAGAAAAACCGTAATTGATGAGGCGAGGTAAAAAAAAAGGAAGAGAGATTATAGGCAGGGTTGACTTACACGGAAATAGCCTTGGACATCGGCAACCCTCTCCACAATTCAGCAAAAACGCGACATCCTCCACTTTTCATCCGATACCACTATTCCACTTCTTCTCTCAGCAAATCTTATTGACGTAGAGGCATCTGCGTCACATCCTGCGGCTTTTTCCCCTGATTCCCCAACACCATCTGCATGCACGATAACTTGACTCCTCGTAGCCGATAGAAAAGTCAATCACGTGCCACTAAATTATTAGGATACAATGCATCATTCCTTCTACGCATCATGCCAATACTTAGTTTCGGGGTTCAAAAAACGACATTTTTTTTAATAACGCCCATTTCCGCGAATTGCCTTCATAGATAATCAGCTTTTAACGACTTAGCGTATTTTTTCGTGATGCTCAGTGTTACGTATATTTCAAACAGAGAAAGCATCAATTACCCATTATTGATCCCTATATAAGCACTTTGGACAGACGTTCAGAAATGTTTAACAGACCAACGAAGCAAATAACAACAAATAAAAAGGGCAAAATTTCAATATTTACAAAAGGTTACATAAATAATTTAGCTAGTAATGGAGAAAGGGATTACCCCATTGCAATCCCTTCCTATTGTTGGTAATAATTGCTTTTAAGAGGAAGTGATCTTCATTGAGGCATGAATATGTGAACTCCAACCAGTTCCTATGGAAGATTAAAATTACGCGTAGACAATTTCACCATAAGGCCGTTGATTTCCGATAATTTTTCACCTACAGACAAATTAGAATCAAAATTGAACTACATAATAAAGATTACACAATTTGCTAACGTTCCCTAAGCTTTAATATCCTGCCCTCTTGCCATCTGCTTGCTGATGTATCGAATCTATATCGACACCCGGGTCGTGTAAAATTTAATTAATAACTTAAATTAAATAAAAAAATCAAGTGGTATTTGTTAAGATTATTCTCTTTTCGTCCATTCTCATTTATTTATCCCTTTCCTAGATTTTAAACCCAAAATCAGGTTATATAGGACAGGCTAACACGGAACTGGCCCATTAACTAGTGTCATTTACAAATTTAGTTTAGGGGGCTAGTTTCTTTCCCCGTGTTCACTGAGCTATAATAGGGAATTTCTTAGTAGCATAGGACGGCATTTCGCATACATCCAGTGGCTTAATCTGGATTTGAGCTCGCACGAGGATATAATAAAGTCCCACGTTCACCTAAGATGGAATAACATCATCCCTTTCAAATGTAGAGGATTTACTCAAGCAAGCTACCTCGTCGTACGCCAAAAGGTATTCCAATCAAATCAGGTTCATGTACTTTGACATTTTTTTATTGGGTTTAGTACATACTCGTATACCATGTAGGATAATGCTATTGAATCCGCAGGACTTATTTTGCTATCTGCATATAAAGAAGAGCTTAAATTTCAGTAAAGATTTCTCGGTTCTTAAACCGGGTAAGCTCCTCCATTTCTCCTTCAGATGTTTCGATGTGCAACTCTCCAATTGTCCTGAGGGTTTCTTGGATAGCGAAATTATTAAACTATTCTTGTATCCCCGGTGACGACGTGCGAGCTGCACATCGAAACTTTGGAAGGAGATATGAAGGAATTAAACTGGTTTAAGTACCGAGAAATCTTTACTGCCTTTGTTCTGCGGAAAAAACTAGGCATTACATCAGAGCTTTAATTATGAATTATTTTGTAATTGAAGAAAAAAAGCGTGATACTATATAATTTTATTTACATAGAAAGCTACCTCGCTCGAGCTAGTTTCCTCATAGTCCACTTTGCCGGAATCTCCGCTCACTCCAAGAGAAGAAAAGGTTCACCATCCAGGAAGCTCAGACTATGGGAAGCAATTATTCTCACAAGAATTCTGCATGACAGCCAGATGGACAAGTATAAGGATTTTTGCCGCACAAACCGAGGCTTTCAAGTCGTAATCATGCGTCGCCACTGATTATTATACGTCCGCGGTGAGGGCCCAGCTACGATGACTCTCGCAGTGGAAAAAAATGAGGATCGAGGCGCGGAGGGGGCGGCCAGTGGGAGAAGGGGGGTGGGGAGAGCGGAACTGCTGACGGCCGAGTGGCCAGTCGCTTTTCCTTCCTCTCGCGGAGCTAGTGAAAGTGATCCTCAGCTGTTTCATAATATTACGCGTGCACACACCTACACCAGTTACGCTGGCACGGGAGGAAGGGGTGGGGGGAGAGAAAGAGAGAAAGGTGAGGGGAGGTGGGGGAAGGATTGGATAACGAAAGTAATTCCGGATCACCCCGAAGAGGAGGCGGAGATCCCGCGGGAATCTGGCCTCTCTCCTCGGCCAGCAGTGGACCTCCAGGCTCTCCGTTGAAATGGTGAATCGGAACTCTACAGCAGCGGTTCCCAACCTTATTTTCCTCCATGTATCTAACTAATATTGCACCCCCAAAAATGTAACGTGCACACTTTATTACATAATTTCACTACGGGTAGGTGACGCTTTTAGTAATAAATAATTGTACAAGTAGAACCTTTGCTTTAAATAATCCATTAAAAATGCGCACATATTTCGTGGTCAAGAGACACATAGTTTCTGGGGTTCCGATTACTGAGATAACCGATTATTTTCGGCGTACCCCCGACTGGATCGTCGCGTATCCACAAGGGATACGCGTAACACCGGTTGGGAATCGCTACTCTAAAGCGTAAATAAGAGGGTTTCATCTGCATAAATACATTAATAACTTTGTCCATTCCAAATAGATTTATACGGTACAACCTCTCCCGATTTCGACACTACCGCGTCATTATCAAGAGGAAACGCCATTGTAAAATTTTAGCTATCTATCTACATATGAGTGCGAGGAAATAAGTAAACATTACACAAGAGGCAGTATCGCCTACTGCGCATGGTCCACAACTGAAACAGCAAAATCGGAGATGACGTGACGGTTCTCATTGGCCGACTAAGTTTTTTTTTCGCCGTTTTTTTCATGTTGTTAATTTCGATTGAAATATTTTCCTAGTAAATTTAACGCTCACGAAGAAGGATAAATGTAAGGATTAAAGCAATGACTATTTAGAGGTATTTTTTCACTAAGATTTTCCATTTCCCACAATAATATGGAATTTTGGTTGTAAATGCTGACCTCTACAATTGTTTCTTGCAATGGCGCCTTCGGCGCTCTTTTTTTACATTTACTCTGAGGAGAGGAGAACATTTTGGAACCTAATTTGTATTTGTCACGAGTTTTTGGTTGATTTGAATGCATTTCAGTACACCTGCGTTGAAAAAGTCTCAAACATTCGATCGAAACTGTTTTTAGGGTTTTAACATATTAACCTTTTACAGTATACATAAATATCGGAATTTTTCCGAATTCACGAGAAACGATATTGGCGTCTGCTTCCGATTAATAAACAGAGAAAACTAGTGCTCTGGACTATACTTACTAGGGTATCATGAAGCTCATAATCACCATTTGGTGTCATTAAGAAGGAAGGGCCGAGGAGGTCCTTATTGGGTAAGGAAGGTGGCCAACTATACGCAGCAGTAACAATAGTAACAATTGAAGATAAGAAAAATTCAGTTATAATACCAAAGGATAACTCAGCATGATGATTGAAGCGTTAAATCTCGTTTACAACTTCATTTGGCGTAACTTATAGTATTTTTTTTAAGAAATAAACAAGCTATACATACCCATCACCCACAGAATACGCATGAATCAGAAACCCATATCAGAAGCCTTTTGACAGGCTAAATTATTTAAGTCTCCTTAGCATTAATTTAGCTTTTAGACCTCCTATCCATAGCTTTGAATCAAGAGAAATCTGATCTTTCCTCAACTAATGGTCACATTAAGTCGATTTACGCCTCTTTTAGTTGCTGGTAATCAGCAGATGCAACTCGGAAGTTCTCAATTCCAATATACACCAAGTTAACTTGTTGCGATCGGGGTTGAAATGCGCTGTCATTTATGTGCTGAAAAAGGTATCTCTCGATTGCGCAATCTCCAGACAGGTTGGTCTGGGTAGTCGGTCGCTCCCTATCAGCGTGGACAGAGTCAAGACCGCGTCATCACCGCGAGCCCAAAAAACGCGAAAAGATCAGGAGGGAGTGAAACTGACACCGAGGTCTGGAACCGGATGCTTGACCTAAATTCCACGCGGGGCGGTCTCTTCCGTTTTAATGTTCAATGTTTTCACCATGTCGGAAACGTTTCGCATGTTTCACAGGTATTGGTCAACAAGTTAAGGTGTGTGAGAGAAGATTGGCTTTGAAAAAAAGTAAGTATTCGAAACCGCAGAGACACTTCGGCGGTGCGACCTTTTAAGCGATTCATGTGATTTAATATATTCTTTCAGATTCGACATATAAAGTTTGAAACCATACGCAAAACTTAATCCATATAGCTTTTCCAGATAGCGCAACAAAGCTATTTGGATGGGGAATCGATTTTTCACAAACACTCTCGCGCTCTGCCATACAATCATGAAAAAAATTCTCAAAACCAATTCACGACTATGTTGATGGTATGTCCTACCGAGCATGTGTGGTGCCACATGCTACACAGAAATGGGATAAATTTACTATCAACTAAATAAAATATAGATACATAACTTTTACAATAATATATCTTTAATCTTTTTATCTTAAATCCCTAATTTTTTTCTTTTATCATACTTTCCACCGTACCAAAAAGGAATCTTCTCATACGTTCATCGTAAATAATCTGAAAAATATCCCTAATGTTGATTAGTAAGTTGTATCTTTACTTTTTTTTCCTTCATTCGGATATATATTCCCAGCCTAAATCACTTAAATACTTAGTAAAGCAATTTGCTCGTCATGTTAGGTCTCTAAGGACCTCAGTAGAGCAAGATAAAAAGGTCTATTGGTGATTAGACAGACTCTCAAGGGAACTTGAGAAGGTTGATGGTGGGGAGAAGAAATTGGACTGCTGCAAATAAATTTTTTTACGAAAATTTATGATACTACAATGCTCAGTGTGGAAAGTGAAAGTTTTTCAGCGTAAAATTTGCTATTCCTATGAGTTCCTTCACTGTATCACAGTATTCTATGAAGAAATTACTCGATGAAACCATAACCACATAATTGAAAAGTAACTTTTTTCCACAAGAAATTGAACCAATCGTCTTACATAGTGACTCTTCTGGGAACCCAAATGTATCATCTGAGTTCTCCAGCTATTCGCTTAACATGTTACGCCATGAAAGAGATGTTACAGGTGCACACAATTTAAGAAACTTGGATGAAGTATTGTTTCCTTTCTACTTGAGAATTAATGTCTATTATCCCCTTACTTGTCCGTGGCCCCTTTTCCCAACAATTCTCATCCGCGGTTTCACAGTTGAAAATGGAAAAGTTATCCCATTATTCTTTGGGTCAAGTTACTTTCAGAGAGGGGACAAGAGATTCTTGAAGACAGACTCCTATCACTTTTTTTAATAACTCGCGAGTAAATACATTGAAAAAATGCAAGGTTGTATCAACAGGCCAAAAATCAGACCGATTAAGTTATTTTATCAAAAGATTCCTTAATAGAAATTTTGTAATAGGTAGGATGCATTTAAAATCCAGTTAAAATAACCAGTATTCATCCAAAAAGGAACATAATTTTATTAAAAAAAACAAAAGGCCTGAAACCTACCTGCACAGTAGTTATAAAGTATAAAAATGTTTATCATTTAATCTTAAAGATAGCGATGTCGCGTCCGTCAATAATCGCAAATGCTTCAGACATTTTAACCCGCTAACAATCTATAATTTTTTATAACCTATCCCCGAGTACATACTTTTATGGATTCTTAATATAAAATACAGAAACAGAATAGCATATTTTTTTACGCCAGAGGGTGAAAAATGTTACGAGAACTTGCAGTTCCAAAAAACGGCTGCGTTAGCCTCATACCTTTTTCAAATCTTTACGCAATTAATGTTTTTTATAAGGAAATTAACATTATCACAATCTACGTATAAAACGAAAGAGTGGTGAAAAATGCGTCACTTGAGTCAAGGATAGCATGTCTCAATTGCTTTGCTTGGATTTGGATTTTGCAATGGAGTCCAACTCTCACATATGGAAATGACATTACTTTTCCCATTTATTCCTGAATAGAGAGAATGAGAAACTAGATTTGCACAATGAGATACATTGGGGGACAAACGCACTGAACGGACAACTTTCCATTTCACTCAGCGCCTCGAGGGAGTGGAAGTGCTCAAGCGTACAAATCAAATGAGTACCATGGCCCGGAATCCGTTTCCGAGAATTGAAATCAGTTTCCATCCATAAGACATTTCAAAATTGGAGCAAAAAAATCTCGTGATATAAATTTCGGAAGCATATAATCCATTTAAATACATAAGAAAAAATTCTTGAATTTTACACGGGTCCAAAAATTATTAAAAATACATTCTCCACCATTCTCTCCATAGCTCCACTATTAGCGATCGTAAATTACAATTTACAAGCAGAATATAGATGCTGCTATCATTCTTTAGCGACATCGAGTGCGTCAACACTGATGTCCATAGCTTTCTGGTCATATGATTGGTTTCCATGCTGTTTTAATTTCTTAGTCTTGCTTTTCCCATGCATTTTTCATGCGAAGCACTAAAGTATTGATGAGAAGTGAGGTTTCAGGTAATTAGTTTCACACCAGGTTAGGTTATCCATAACTTCATTCGTTTTGATGAACTAATCGGCGATTGTTATGACGTTGAAGTGGGTGGCCACAGAAGTCGTCCAATGCATACGACTTATACTTGTGGGCAGCTACCGTGAAGAGATAACGAGTCCAATGAGGTCTGCACTCTTATAACAGCAAAGTTGAAGCGGCTCAAATTTGAACGCAGTAGGAATCGATGACTATGGATATAACGCTTGGGGTGAATGGAGATTCAACTATGCAGGCGAACAATATAATTAAGGACTGCATTTTTTCGATTCATTCCTCAATAAATATCTATGGTTGGCCAAAATTTAATTAAATTTGCTCAAAATAAAAGGAGATGCAATTATTTCTTCTTCGAGACAGTCACTTCTCTTCTTTTTATACCTCTTCCATAATTGAAACTCTTGGGACATTAACGTCCTGATACCAGAAGACATTTATCTTTATTGACATACTGTTATAGCAATCAACTTCGATGTGTGATCCAAGATTTGGGATACAAGATTCCAGTCCATTGGATTCTTAATAGGAAGGATCACACTAGCTATTTTTTCGTGACGCATTACTCGTTTGAAATTAATTTTATAATCTTGAAACGTTCCTGGTTTTAAAAAAATGCCCTAGACAAGGCCTTGTATCTCGAATTTGAAAATCATGCCAAGCTATTCTTACCGGCGTATTTTTTTTATATTTAGGATGCAGGAAATAGAGAGAACTGACTAAATTAAATGCTCTGAAGATTCAAAGTAGACAACTTGCGGTATTAAACGAACAATACTTTAAAAAATAGATGACATTTGGACTTGATTTCCTAGAATTCATAACTTGTTAAAAACTTAGCCACTATTATGAACGGAAGTGTTTTTCAAGATCCCAGGTACAAATTTGAAATTTTATGGTATATTCAAAAAACCTAATCAAGAATTTTTAATCATTGGAACAGCACTACCACAAAATCACAACTTTGCACTATGCCATGTACCAGGCATACATTACAATTAGTAGGAATATCCCACGCACAGCCCCCAAACTCGCTTGGAACAACTAGCTACTGGTAATTTGTTCCGTACAGATGTACGGATTAGCGGACTTTTTTTCGACCCTCTGACTGTCATAAAATTTGCATAATTTGTATGTGACCTTAATAACAAGGGTCCATAGCGAAAGCTTTAAAACTCGGAAAATAATGCAACCGTTAGAGCTGGAGTGATGCGTCGTCTTAAATGCCTGAAGACGATGATGGACTCGTTCTTAGGAAGATCGTAAACCTCGACGCACCTAGCCGGGTTCCAAGATCTCCACTATACCCTGATAATACGAGATTAAATGACTTCAGCTAAGCATTGACGAATTCTAAGATATAACAGTTGCATCAACCCGTTAATGGTAACCGGAACTCATAAAATGGAATTGACTTTAGCGATGAGACCACCGACGTGAAAGGCGGGGTGACACAAGAGGTTGGGCTAGAGCATATTTGTAGGAAAAGAGCATGAACACACGGAATGTTGAAGATTCCAGATAGCCGTGAAAACCTTTGGAACACATAAGGCGAGGGAGAGGCGCTAAACTTCAAGTGATGACATTCGCGAGGAAAGATGTGGGAAGTGCTAATCGAAAAGTTAATATTTCCGACAGAAACACGACCGCAGAATTGACATTAATTTAACGTCTTGGAACAGGCGCGTCGCCTTTTCTGCAGAACTAAATGAGCACCAAAATCTTTCTTCCAAGGTTAACGACGACACAAGATGGCTCAACACAAATCTTTCCTCAAATTGAGTCCAAACTATTACTGTTTTGAGGAGACACATTTTCTATAGCCTCTATAGCAATCCAATGGACTAAATACGCTAAAAACGTCTTTTAAAAAATACCTACCCTTAAAGAATATTTTCTGGAAATGTCAATTGTTTTTATTTTCAACGTTCAAATTTCAATTGTTCAAATTTCCAAGACTTCCATGTAAAAAGTCACGAAAAGGTCGTAGTGCTGGTTATCAATTTGGAAATCTAGTCGGTATCAAAATATGTAATTTTACCTTGGTTGAGGTCATTCCCGCTTTTTCATTTGTAAAATAGTGACTTAAGTTAGTTTTTAGGAGGGTATATAAGTAAACGGGCAACACCAACGGATTTTTTCTGCCCCATTACATTGCATTTCTAAGAGCATAATTCAAGATGACACTGACACAGTATGACCGAATACACATATTCACGAATTTTGGGATCAAAATGTCAAGGTATCCAAGCATTTTGAGGAATCACAGGTGCTTAGTAGCCGAACGACTTGGAAAAAAATTAATAAAATATTTACCCAGCAAAATATTATTATGGACATGCTAACTATAATTGAAACAGTGGAATACCTTAAAAATTCACAAAATCGTCAACCCCTGATCATTAAAATGACGAAATATCAGGAATATAGATAAACTCAAATAAAATAGACCTTTTAAATAAAAATACATACTGAGGGACTTTTCTCGATAATTCCAGAGAAATAGTCTATGAGAGACTCCCAAAACCTAAGTCCTAATCAGATTAACCTTTCTTCAGCCCGTTTTCCTTATATTTTTCGACTTTTAAACTCCTCATCCCATTGATTATTTTGCATCTGTCTTATTTTCCATATATGATTTCATTAATTTTCCTCCATTGAAAAGTGAACTACACTGATGTTTCCCTTAAATATATATTTATTCTCAATAATTTCTCGGTGTTATGGCCAACAGCGAGCGCCTGGACGGATCAGTTACCCAAATCTACGCGCGACGTACCAACATTTCAACCTAAAAACATTCACGAGGTGATTTTATGCATTTCAGCACAGCAATAAAAGCTAGTGTAATGCAAGAAAAGAAATTAGCTCCTCTGATCAGAATGGATTTATTTCACGGGAAAATCTAATAGAGCCGATGGGCCGCCTATTAGACGGTACTTGACCGTATCTTTTAACGTCTATTTTTCTGAGGTGATTGAGTAGAGAATATTTATAGCGAAAAATTGCACCTAAAATTTTATTTTATTTGAGATAATCTACTTTGCCGATGTTTCTTCTCTTCCCTAACCAAGTCAAACTTCGAGTTGGTACATTATCAATATTCATCACGAAAATGAAGTAATCAATATGTTACAGGCGTTTGCATCGAACATTATGATCCTACTTCTACGCAATTGCCATTTAGGTAAATCGCAACGCAATTACGCATTCTCCAAGCGCTCTACCCTTGTGCAATGGGGAAAAGCTTACGCGCTCAGAAGAGCGTTAGTCCTCGACACGTCTGGCGGCAAGGGAGGCGATCGCTATTCCGCGAGAGGACTCGGATATCAGATGCTTCGAAGGAAATGTATTGAGTTCCGAAGGACGGCGGAAGGAAGTGGAAGCCAACTCGCCATCACCGTGAGAACATTCTGCCGGCCACTCTATCATTCCGCGCCTCTTAATGAGTAAACATAGGCAGGATGCCTCTTTTTGCCACTTATTTCGCCGAGAAAATTGTAACAAGCGGAAAAAATGCGCATAAGCTGGTAGTTTCTTCAAAATATATTTAACATTTCTTGTCCAAATAGATTTTGTGCTTTTCAAAACGATATTTTCAAAATCATTTGGAAATCTGGCAAAAAATAAACATTTTTTAGTGTAATTTTGTCAGCAAGAGGGACCATCATTAGATAAAAAGATTCTATCATGATAAAGTTTGGCATTAAAAACGCTACATACTAATTGTGTGACGATAAGATGACTTGATACGGTGTCTTGAGAGGAAATATTTCTACACAGTAGGAAACCACGCATCAAGTGTTACCTTTTTTCTATTTCTGCTGTAAATGTCCAGATAAAGCCATTTTTTCGGCGAATTCTGCTGTAATGAAGGCAAGATACTACCGAGATTAAGAGGAGTTGTTAACATGATTGCAATGGAGCTGGCCAACGACCTAAAGAAGCATAAAAGCTATAAGTGATAATTGAAAAACCAGAAATAGTTTAGTCATGAAACCTTCCTATCTCGGTGGCTTCCATCTACAATTTATGATCTCATTTCAACGCCACTGAACGGAATAATGCCTATTTCTGGTCATCGGCAATAGGATTAGATGATAAACAGGCTGGATTTTGTTTCAGGTTGCCTGCTGTCAAAAAGATTACCTCCTCGGGGGACACCGTTTGAAGTTGATCATCGATGAAAAATCGACGCACAGCAGTCTATATTACTTTTTTGCCTATCTATAAATTATTGAGGTAGTCAAAAACATAAGCCATATTTCGTTTGAATTATTGGTTTCCTCAAAGAAAGTAGAATTAAAGTATCCATCAACAATCCTTCTTCACTGATTCCTTACCTAAAAATATGACGACGAATATTCCGTGTCAGCGAAAACCGCCATTTTGAAAATACCGTTGTTTATTTTCACCAAACGATTCAAAAAATATTTCTACCTGGAAAGGGAAATTTTTTTAACTAATGTCAGCTATGTTACTATCTCGACAAATATTCAGGATTTGATACAAATGTTAATCATTATAGCAACTTTCATCGTATCGAATTATGTATAAAATTACATCAGTGACATCGGCGCAAGCCAGCAAATTTGGCTTCGTATTACAATTGTCTCTTGATAAGGGAGAAATGTGGCTGAACAAGACACATAAGCGCATACTCCTTTCACATGCCAAAACAAAATCCTTGTATCAACCAATGAGAGAGCCAAATTGTTCCTCTATCGCAAAACTATTCACGTCACAAGATATATTTTTGGAATGTTTAAATTTTACAGAACCTTTCAATTTTTAAGTACAAGAATGGGCGAACAAATGATGTTGATTCAATCCGGCCACGGAAGAGTTAAAAAAGCATGCAGAAAAATATTTGTTGGAACTCAGCCCGTTTTATCTGAATTTTTACCAGGCATAAAGTTAATATGATATACAAGCTTAGGATTTATAAAGCCGAATAAAACACTTAAATTTGAAAAAAATATGAGCGCAACTCTGTCGAAAGCTATGGATACATGTTTCCAAATATGTATTCGTCCCAAGAGATCAGTTTTAAGATCTTCAGTCTGATGTATAATTATCCTCGTACTTCATACAAAATCTGTTTCGAGCCATCGTTTACCATCCAAGACGTAGATGAGAATGATGAGAAGACATGATAAGAATCATACCGCAAAACCTATGGCTAAGACACCCACATGGCTGAATAAAATCTGTTTAAAATTTCATACAATAATTTTTTATGAGAGCAAGAAAATTTCTACTTATGTATAAATTTGGTCCATAAAAACATAATTAATTTCAACGAATATTTATTAATTTAATGAAACCAGTTGCGCAGTTGACCTGAAATATTATCACTTAATCCTTTCAGTTGCTGATGGCTTGCTTTCGTCGCAATATGATGTGTCTCACCCTAGTTCCACTAAATGTAGCCCTTGACCTCTAGTTAATTTTGCAATTTCCTTGACTATAACAAAAAGGAAGAAGGTACATAACGCTTCAGAGGAAGAGTACGTGCTCCCTGCATTGGGGTAAACAAGACTTGAGCAACTTGGAATTATAATCACATCGTTCTTCCGAGAACAGGCATTCAGCCACCATGACAATTGATTTTCCATCCCTAAACCACTCATTCCGAGGCGAAGGTTAAATCCTCACTCGAGTATGCGCAGGTTGTGTAAACATACCTCCACCCCCAGTCCCTGTCTGAAGCGACTACAATCCCCTGCCCCATTCCGAGGAGTTTAAAAAAAGGGTCATAATGCCCCGCGCAATCATAACTCATTGACAGGCGGTGACAAAAAGCCATATCTCCATAATGACCTCTTTGCGGGGTTTTCCTCGACCCCCACGGGACCTAATTATGCACTCACACACGTCAGCCATCTTTGCGACCCTCACTCCCCTACTTTCGTAACGTCTCCGAGATGCAATCTCACAAACACGTCCCAATGAGGAGAAGGAACGTTCTTTTTTTGTGCGACTATGCAAAGGAGGATAATAAGTAACCATCTGATGGACGAAGTGCTCTTCCACATCTATGTTGACGTTTGAACGGAGAAAAGGAGCCAATGGCCTTAATTCAGCCGCTAGGAGGGCACCTCAACGTGACGCACTCAATGCCTTCGCAAACTTCGAGTGTGCTTGGTGATATTTAGTAGAACCGGCGGTGTTCGGTCCGGTGGAGCGAGTGATAAAAAGGAGTATTCGACCGGTCTCGTGTGGGTTAGCGGCACAGAGTGTTTAGAATTTGGATCATCTGTCCCCTATAACTCGAGAAGGAGACGTATAAAAATGGGTTAAATCGGGTTCCTTCACTGAAAGCCTAATAAAAAAAATTGGTTTTCTAACGAAACGTTTGTGTGGGAACTTACGGTCAAACGTAGCTCACAGTGATATTAGAGGATACGAGTAATTCTTAACAGTCAAACCTTAATACGAAACTCGAGGGTTGACAAATCGCAACTCATTTGAATACCCGGATACAACTTTCGATGGAGGAAAATGTGTACGAGAAGGCTGAAACTCGGTGAAAGCACGATGATGCATCAAAACTACTTCGAGACAAAGGTGTGTGGGAGACATAAAGAAAGTTTGCAAATATGTGCGTGCAACGTCGATTTAAAAAAGAAAAAGGTGTGGAAATCGATACCCCTATCAAAAAAAACTGTTCTCCCTCGAAAAATACAGAATTTAACTATTCTTATTGCATTGCCAGGAATATCGACACCCAAAATGACGAAGAATGGCATTGCTGTGACACAGAAATCATAAAATCTATTTCTTGCATACCATTCGTAACCATTCAGCTACGAACAAGATTGAAAACATCATGCTTATCGTTAACAATCACATTGGACTCTAAAGCAGTAGTAGACTATTTCATCCAATTCTATGATAATCAATACATAATGTGAAAAGGTGTCTATTTGATTGACACCTTAAATTAGGCATTCTTCAAACATCACGACGTGATTCTTTAATGTCTAAAACAAAAAGTTTCCCGAAAGAATACTTAATGATTGGTGTAACGGATTTCTCCTCCTATTTTAAATTAAAATTTACTGGTTTTTTCCACAAATACTTAAATTTTCTTTACACGACTGGCTTCTATACAGTTTGCTTTGTCGTCAAGTGACCTGAAAATAATACAAAATGTGTATAAACAGATCGTGCAAAGAAAATCAAAGTAATTTTGAAAATTTCCCAGTAAGTTTTAATTAACATTATTTTTGTTTTCCACCAGATTAAGCGTAAAGTAACTCTCTATATTCTCAATATATGTTCCGACTCACTGAATCCCTCATTTATATTTGATCCTATTTACATTCTAATATTCATTCCTTCGCCTTTTCCTCACCTGAGAAATTTTTATTTCATAAGTTAGAAAGGTAAGTGTTCTTTTTAATGTCTTGCAATAACGTCGGCTAAGTGACCGAGACCAGAAAAACCACCGAGCAAAACACCTGAGTCATAGGTGACCTGAGTTCGCGGTATTTCCAGAGTCAATCTTCTCTTATCCTCCATTTTTTATCAATCTTATGGCCTAACTATGGCTACAAGGTCACCCTACTGTTGAAAGCATTCAGCAACCAACCACCCTAACCGTGAACTCAATTAAAACCGATTCTCCGAACTCCACTTTATTGTTTAGAGTTTTGCTTGGTAACGAAAATTACGTGCTGCTCACTCATTCCACCTTGGTCCATGGTGCGAAAAATTTAGCGCACTGCAGCCATCTTACCATTATTCATTGCCGCACCCAACTAAAGCACGATATATTACTGGCATAACACTATTGAAAACATGTGCGAAATGTCGCGGAATTATCTTGTACATTTACTCACGTGAGCAAATGTTGAACGAAGGCAAATATTCCTAGATATGAGAGGGTTTCCAAAAGGGGAGAACCGTATGCCATCGAAATTAATGAAAGAATGACAAAGGCGTTCGAATGAGGTCTCTGTATAACGGTTTTGAGTATGCTCAGCGTATTTACGGACCCGAATTCCCAGAAAATGGGACGGCACGCATTGAAGTCTCCTGTTTTGACCCAAATGAATGAAAAAAGTTCCAAATCCTTCCACGCATTCTCAAAAATAAATGTTCACGCATCTAACGAAATCTGACTCTTTGATTGGAGAAATACTAGACTTACCTTCCAAAGCTTTTTATCCGATTTATTTAATTCCAGTATTTTCCGCATTTTAGGTGCCAGGCTAACTTTTCAAGCAATCGTTATGGAAATGTAAAAGTATTCTGAAGCTTCCAAAAACTAGCGGGGTTAAGTTATCGCCTGCCAAAAAAGAGGTTTAGGGTTCGTGCACGGTATTTGTTACCTTGTTGAAAACTCCGATGTAAAAGGCCAACATGTGGTGTTTTCGGTGGCATTTGAAGACATTTTTAAAAAACGTTTATTCAAATTCACTCTGTTTCCAAATCGCTACACGATATCTCCGAACACGGTATGCTGTTCAAATGTTAGGTGATTTCGGTCGGAGGCTTAATAGATATTTAGGAAAAAATATTGCGTGAAAAAACACAACATTAGCCCCACTGCTTCCTCAAACTTTGGTTTCCCCTGCCTAATGCCATCACGAAACGTTACTCCGCAAATGGGGAAGCTTTCTTGCAACAGTAATAAACACAAATGTCATTTTGAGACTTCGAAGTCACTCTTCAAGCATTCCCGTTCGGCTACAGGCAGAAAACAGCCTATGGCTATGAAAGTTCTCGGTTCCTATCCAAAGCAAGCTTCAGCCGAACCTGCAAAACTCATCTATCAAAATCTGAACGTCACATTCTTGTCAGCCTTCCAGATCTGCGGTCAACAGAAGCGTACCCAACGGCACACATCAGTTCATTCACAGCGCGGAAGGTGGTTTCATTCAATCGACGCCGATTGCACCTCGGGATTCGCAAACTCACGGACTTTTCAGATCGGAGAAAGTTTTTCCCAACCACAGACGTGCCTGGAAACGAGATACAAGAAAAGAATTTCGAGATATAATTCATTTCGTCTAAATTGCGTAGCTCATTACGTCTGAAGGATCCGTCAAAGGAGCACCTTCCCTCACCCCCCGCCACCCCCCCCCCCCCCCAAAGTTGTCGTAGATTGTAATCCTTGAAAATGGCAACTTTCTCCGTTCTTTTCTCCTGCGAATAATACGTAAAGATATGAAAATATGCGAATAGTGACATTTGTCAGAAACCGATACTCTCTATCTTTCTTTTGTCAGCGAATTTAAATTCTGAGCCGCAGCAGCCAAAGGTGCTATTGCAAATCGTACAAGAGACTTCAATCAGAGTTTTTAAAAAAACACAAGCGAAGGAAAAAAAAAGCAAACGATGAATATTCGACAAAAAACGAAATTATCAGTAAAAATAAGTTAAATAAAATAATTTCAGTTAAAACTTCAATGAAAACTTTAAAAATTATTAACTAAATCTGTGATCTTGTATGGCATAAACTGCGACTGCAAACACTTACGGATAGCAAAGATGGCGGATAGAAGCAAAAATTTATTGGAAAAAAGCTTTTATCCTCTCATTCCTGAATTAATAAGTACTGGGATCGGTAGTGTAACACCATGTACGTATTCAGCGCTAAGTTCTCAAAGTAGGTAAGCATGTAACTCATGCTGGCCCGTTCATTTTATGAACATCATCGTCCCACTTCACTTCTGCTTACCATCCCCGGGAAATAAGAGAAAAAATAAATTATCTTTCCCTCAGTTCAATACCTCTCATTCAAGGTGCTTCTATACCCCGGAGGCGAATTAAGGCCGTGATTCTGGGGAGGGGCCGGTTCAATACATTCGAAGGTGCGTACCTTTGTGGTAAGCAATACCTCCCAGCGATGTCTGAGCAGCTTTTAGATATTTAGCGATTACTTTACACACTTTTTGTAGATATGCAGACGTAATAACTTTTCTTTTTTTAGGACCATCGATTTAATTTTTCCAGATGGGGGCGGCCCCCTCTTAATCCGCCTGCGACGTCATACCTCCACAGACGTCATCGCTGGCCGAGACAAATTTTGAAGGGGGGCAGGGGTTTTTCCCCGAAGGTTGAGGGAGAATGGCGAGGAGGAAAAACTGAAAACAAAGTCTTTCAGCTCGTATTGTCGTGAGGCGGATATCGTAATTATTTCACATCTGGGGTGGATGACTCCCAACGAGGAAAACAGGAGATTTGAGAGCAGCGAAGTCTCACGTCATTGTGCCATTACAGAGACGAATTGGAGGGAGTAGAATGATGCTTGAACGGCAACAACATAGCTCTCCATACTCAATCACTCATGTCAGTGATACAAACCGAAGGTTATTATAGTTAGATAAGGGTAAAACTTGTTAAAATAATGGAGTTAACATAAGTGGAACAAGTTTACTTTAAGAGCTTAGTCCTGTTACAACAATACGTGAGAAAAAGTAAATACATTTCATGTTACAAGTTGTCATGTAAACATAACAACAACAAAAAACTGGAGAAAAGATAGAATATTTAAAAGTTGTTAGATTATAAATTCAACACCCTCACTTAATCTAGCAACTGACACTGCGTACAACAAAAAATTCAAGTATTTAAATACAGTAGTTTGACACAGTTTAACAATTTGTCTCCAGACAGAGCTTTAGTTAGCATATCAGCTGGCATTTCGGTGCTTGGTAAGTATTTAACACTTACTTCACCATTTTCAGCCAACTCTCTTATGTAGTGGTATTTAACTGAAATATGCTTTGTTCGTTTGTGAAACACTGGATTCTCCACAAGTTTCCCAGCACTCTGATTATCATTATAGATTGTTATCACTCCCATATCTTTAGTTAATTCTGAAATTAATCCTTTAACATAAACAACATCCTTACATGTTTCACATATAGCAACATTTTCTGCTTCAGTTGAACTTAATGATACAGTACTTTGCTTCTTGGACATCCAAGATATAGGTCCATTATTATAAGTTAAAACACATCCAGTATAATAATGACCATCAATTGTACAATTTCCATAATCAGCATCAGCATATGCAGTCAGTTTACTATCACATTTCGTGAAACACAAAGAATAATCAAGAGTACCTTTTAAATATCTAAGAACACGCTTTACAGCCACAGTGTGACTCCTACCATGACAATTATTGAATTGACTTAAATAGCTAATTGAATAACATATATCAGGTCTGGTACATACAGCAAGATACATTAAAGAACCAATAATTCTTTGGTAATCAAAATTCTTGTGACCATCTAATTCTTTTTCAAGTTTTAAATTAACTTCCATTGGAGTCTTAACTGGCTTACATCTTTCCATGCCAAACTTGGAAATAATTTCCTCTGCATATTTAGATTGATTGAGTTTTATTGTGCCAGTGTCTTTATTCCTAACAACTGTCATACCCAAACATTGCTTTAATTCGCCTAAGTCTTTCATCTTAAAGCTTTGACCAATTTGTCTCTTTAATTGTCTTGTCTCCGACTTATTATTGGAAAAAATGAAAAAATCATCTACATGAAGACCAATTACAACAAAAATTCCATTATGATGTTTAACATACACACAAGGATCATATTTTGATCTCACAAAATTAATATTTGTCAAAAAAGAATGCATTTTGATATTCCATGACCGTGCAGCTTGTTTTAGACCATAAATAGCTTTCTTTAGTCTACATACTTTATTTTCGCATCCTGGCTCAACAAACCCTTTGGTTGCTCCATATACAGCTCCTCATTTAGCTCCACATTTAAAAAGGCTGTAGTGACATCTACATGATCCATTTCTAAGTCTAACTGAGCAGCCAACGCAAATAGGATACGCATTGAAGTTAAACGAATAACAGGAGCAAAAGTATCCATAAAATCTTCCCCATATTTTTGTGAAAAACCCTTTGCTACCAGTCTTGCTTTGTAGCGAGTAGAGCCATCTGCGCTCACTTTTCTTTTAAAAACCCATTTACACTGAACAATATTTTTATTATTTGGACAGTCAACCAACTCCCAAGTTTCATTACAAGTTAGGGCTTCCATTTCTTCATTCATGGCCTGTTTCCACATATTTTTATCAGTTCGGCCTAAAGCGTCATTCACATTTTGTGTATCCTGTTCATTAATTTTCAAATCAAAATTTAATTAATTATTAATTCAATCAAAATTTTGAGCACCATCCCGAATTAAGAACGAAAACTTGTCATACTCATATTCATCATTTCTTTGCCTAGTAGGGTATCTATCACCTATTAGTACTGGCTGTAGGGGTTCCATACCTAAATCTTTGACTTGACCCTGGTCATCACCACTCTTTTTACTGTTATCATATTCATCAAAAATTTTCACAGCACCTACAATACTATTCACAGAGACTAAACTTTGTCGGTGAACTGCAGTGACCGACACAATTTCAGAAGTATCGTCTTTTTCCGACTTGGGTACTTCATATTTGGAATCAGATTCAATAATAACAGCATCACGAGTAAATACAAGTGTTTTAGGATCATCAGCAAGAACACAACGATACCCCTTAGTATTTTCTCCATATCCCACAAATATGCATTCAACAGATTTTTTATCTAGTTTATTATGCTTTACATCAGGAATATGAACTTGTGCCCTACATCCAAAAATTCGCAAATTTGACTCATCAACTTTTTCACCAGACCATATTTCCTCAGGTACTGCATTTTCTACGGCAGCAGTTGGACACCTATTTTTTATATAAATAGAAGTATTCATAGCTTCGGCCCAAAACTCCTTTGGTAATCCTGAATCAAAGAGCATGCATCTAACACGTTCAATTAGAGTACGATTAGTACGTTCCGCCACTCCATTTTGTTGGGGTGTGTGGGGAATGGTTTTTTGATGAACAATACCATGTTTTATCAGAAAATTTTCGAACTGATGACTAGTAAATTCACCACCATTATCAGTCCTAATTATTTTCAAAGGTTTACCAGTATAGTTTTCAGCCATTGCCTTGAACTGCAAAAATTTAGAGAAGGCTTCACTTTTTTCTTTAAGCATATTACCAAAAGTTTTGCGACTAAAGTCATCCACAAATGTCAGACAATATCTAGCACCTGACCAAGATTGTTTTTCCATCGGTCCCATTATATCAGCATGAACAAGCTCTAAAAGCTGTTTGGCTCTTTTAGCCTTACACTTAGGAAACTTAGTAACCGTTTGTCCGTTAACTTTAAGAGCTTAGTCCTGTTACAACAATACGAGGAAAAAAAGTAAATACATTTCATGTTACAAGTTGTCATGTAAACATAACAACAACAAAAAACTGGAGAAAAGATAGAATATTTAAAAGTTGTTAGATTATAAATTCAACAAAACTTACCCCAAAATAAGCCACAGACGTGTGCAATTCGCTTACTCAGGGCCGTAGGAGGCAGTTTCTTTCCCTGGGCCACCTTGCACATTTAAATATGCAGGTGTGCGAGGACTTCACCAGGGATTTGAACCTAGGAATCCTCGATGAGCAGCCAGCAGCTCTACCCACCAATCGATTGTCGTCGTATATCGAGACATTTCTCCTTAAAGCCTTTGCTTTCAACACTTTTTTACTCCCATACCACCGAAAACAGCACAACGGGGATAATTAAATAGTTCAACAATTACAGATCACGAAAAACCATGGCCCAGGTAAGGACCACCTACCCAAGCGGGACTCGAACTCGCGACCTCTTGTTTTGCAGGCGAGGACTTTACCCCGCCGCCACCAGGGTTGGCAAATACTTGTGTGATAAATTAAAACTTAACCTTTCCATTCAATATAGTTGGAAACCATCGGGCGAATGAGCAATATAATATCACATATTATTTATAATGTTCGGGTTGATGCGAGGAATGGTAAATGTCTAAGGACTGTGGTTTTAAATCGCCCTTTTTCTTTGAGATAAGGAAAACTCGAGGGCTTTCTGCCCATCCCTGAGTCATTTTTCACTATATTCCGGCACTAACCCAAAAAAGTTACCTCTCTCAAGTCTTCGCCCTGCATTTCGTTAACCAAAGGGCAATGTCCCAATATTTCACACAGCCCTTCCACCAAAACACAAATAGCTCCTCGCATGCCGCTATGACGACGAAAATTACAATAGCAATTAGCCCGACCACAAGCGTAGGATTAGCTGATGAGCAAATTAGGAAACCAATCAGGACATATGACTGGAACACCACAAAAACAGTTCCAATGAATTGATCCATAACTTCCCAAGTGGAATCCAAAATAAATAGCTACCGTAACCGATTTCTCACTTATGACAACTACGAAACTACGCAATGATTGACAACATTCGACATAATGGTAGATTGATGCGATGGTGGTTGGCGTAACGTGGTGAAACTCCTTCATGATGCACAAAGGTTAAGAAAAGACTTAGCTGTTTCACAAAATAAAATATATTTGCGACCGGTTTCGATACAGCGTATCATTATCTGATAGATCACCACCATCATCTGATAGATCACCATAGGCCAGATGATGATACGCTGTATCGAAACCGGTCGCAAATATATTTTATTTTGTGAAACAGCTAAATCTTTTCTTAACCTTTGTGCATAATAGTAGATTAATAGCATTTAAGACCACAGGCAACAACTTTAAACGGACCATAGTCTCTTATCAAGTTAATTTACCTACATAAGGAGTCATAACGTACTGCATTGAATCTTAATGCTAAAAATAAATGTATTAATAGCATAGAGTGTTACTTTACATTCAATATTACTGCGAGATAGCCAGTGATGTCATACTAAATAACAAAAACATAATAGTCAAATAACACTTTTATCAATTTTGTTGCCTGAAATCTTCTAATAGATACATTCGTAGCCAAAAAATTGTAGTAGGGTATAATGTAAATAATAACTTGTAATAAAAAAACAATGTTTTACCCTAAAAAAAAGTTAAGATAAGTGCGTTCCGGCACTGCTAATTTTTCCATTACGTCACTGGAGATGGCACAAAAGTACCCTAAATCGAGAGCCCACTACATGTGTCCTCTATGGCCTCGAAGGTATCCATGTCAGGCGCACACGCACGGAGCCGGTGAGGCCTCGAACCACGCTTGCATCGCTCCATGTAGCACAGGACCGAGGAAAAGTACACTTAGGGCCGTATTAATTTAAAGGAGAATTAATGCTAAGTGTATTTTCGTGGTTAAAATTTCATGGAGTATGAAAATTTGAGTTTATTAATCCTTGCTTTTACAATCATTAGTTTCACGAAACGTTATTCGAATACTTCTACTTATTGTTACTCACTGAAAACATTTGCCAGTTAAGTTTTTGGCTATACTATGTTCCAGTTAATGCTAACCAGACATTAAAAAACCGGCATTTAATCAATAACTCGGTGAAATTCACTCACATTCACTTACTGTCACTACTATCACACTTACGCATAAAAATCCTCAGACGGCGAGGTGGAGAAAGGCCTCCCTCTACCCCAAATATTCATCCCCCGTGGATTAGAAGTGGGTGAGATCAACCCTCTACTATCCATACCAATATACGGGTTTAATTGCTGAGAGAGTAAGATGCAATAAATATTTGTCACGATGGAGGCTCTTTTCGTTTACAGGACGCATCACTCCCGGTGGAAAGGGCGTACTTTTTTTTATTTTCGTGGCGCACTACTGGCGTAAAATTCATGCTATCATCTTGAAATCTTGAGAGCATAAAGAAGATCCCCAGTAAAATCTACCTATATTGCTGAAGAGAAATTTTAAAATTTTAGATCCAACTGTTAATAAGGGTCCACACAATGAGCACAAAAAAATTCAAGATGATAGCGCAAGGTTTACGTATTTCGATTCTTAGAATTTCGAATACAGACCTTTTACATAGGATTATTCATCGCGGTAAATTTTTGAAATTTGGGATAAAGACAAATGTTGACTCGGGGCCCCATGTACCTAGAAAATTTCAAGATGACGGCGCAATTTTTACATGCTTAGAATCAAAACATCTAGAATATAGACATTTTTACAACGGAGAATAAATCGGGGTAAAATTTTGAAATTTTTACTTGGTACTTTCTACGCAGTTTTTACACTGATCGATTTCAACTACAGAGCGTCATTTTTAACGGGGAGAGCCAAATGTGTCTCATTTACCCTGTCCAACGTTCGGAATTGTCACAAAGTATTGTCGTAATCATCCATCAATTTAACTCATATCGTAAGTTTTTTACCGGTAATAAAACACGAAAAATTCTCAGTCGAGCAGGAGAAGTGCAAAAGAAGGTGCGGGAGGTGAATATCCGCATACAGAAGAGGACTTTGCCTCCCGCGGATGAGACGTGGGCGTAGGCCCTCTGAAACTTAAACTGCCTGCTGGGGCCGCGAAATTCGCGGCCATTTCCTCCAAGCAACTGCCTCGCAACGCCCACAACCCGATTTCGAAGGTGACTAGTAGCGTCGGGTGGAGGAAGCGCATTTATTTGCGATTTCTGAGTAGACCTTTGTTAAAATTTAATGAGAAGGAAATCAATCGATTCGGCTTTAACTTTGTGAAGATCCATGTTTGAAATGAAAAATAAACAACCTTGGTAACTTTTCACTGGAAATTTTTATTGGTACGACGCGTTTCAATGCTGAGGCGTCTTGTACTTAAAAATGGCCCCTCAGCGTTGATACGCGTCGTTCCAATAAAAATTTCCAGTGAAAAGTTACGAAAGTTGTTTTTTTCATTTCATAATGTGATGGCTTAACCAAGAGAAATTTTTAAAATTAGAGATGCGTCAAATGTTGAAAAGATACATAATGAATCCTCTAAAAATGTTAAGATGATATTACAAGTATTACATATTTAGGTTCCGAATATTTTGAGAATAAACATTATGCATTGGGGAAAATAGTGAGGAAAAAATATTACAAATTCAAACACAGACAAATGATGAGTAAATTTGCTCTGAAACTCGCACTCCACTCGTACGTACTCCATAAAACCTGAAAATGTCAAGATTATAGAGTTGAGTTTTGACCGGTAATAAATCACGTGAACAGAAAAAACCCGAGCGGGTGAGGAGCGAAAGATGAATACCGGAAGAGGACTTTGCTTCCCTTGGATGAGGCGTAGGTAGTTCTACAGGGGCAATTGCCCACTGGGGCCTTAAAATTCGAGAATCGACCTCGCGGCCATTTCCTCCAAGCAACGAATTCACACGCATCGCCCACGACCCGGTTTCGAAGGCGACCAGTAGATTCGGGTGGAGTGAGGGTATTTATTCGCGACTCGGGAGACCCACTGCCAAGGCTTCAGCGCTGGGACCTCGATAAGACCACGACGCGCGGAGGAAGGTGGTTGACGAGGGAATTTTGGAAATGCGGATTATTTATGTTTTCGGTGAGGCGGTCGCGCGAGGTCGTGGCCCCGGGCGTTACCAGAGTATTTTTGCACGAAGCAAAGCTCAATTCTATACACGCATCAGATTAGGGGCACTAACTTTCTACGAAGTACTCCACTACCAGTTTAGCTATCCACACAGTTCTCTTATTTAGAAATTTTGGATGAGAGTTCCACATTGATGTAGACTGTAGACCGTGACATCAATATTCAAAATATGATAATTCTCGTAAAATTACTACAGAATTACGATATTAAGAATATTATTTGAAGACAACGAATTATCGCCAATCGATACAGATGAAAATCCACGACAAATGAAGGATTAGTTATCTGTACTATCAAAAATTTTCCGTCGAATAATTAAAAATAGATAACCAAACTTAAAGGCTGGGTGTGTTAGCCAACACTCCATTATAAGTAATTTTGCGTACCCTTACTATATTTTCGATGCTTGTTATTTTGAAAGGTACATATTTTATGTTGAACATGTAAATGTTTAAATATAATGTATTGCCACTAGTGCCAAATTTATCTCGAAGAATGTAAGTATCTCGAATATCACAAAGAAATATGAGCATCATATTTTCTCAAAGTTTAGTATAGGGCATACAATTAAATATTGCATTAAAGCAGTTATCCCTCACAATTGCTGCTCTAAAATTGCCTGCTATTACCAACGCAAAGACTTAGTAGCAGTAAAATGTTATCTTGACTCTATGTCACATTTCAAGAGGTCAGAGACAAAATTATCACGTTAGTAAAATTATACATTTCAATATTTCCACTGAATTTTATTTTAATACTCTGTGTAGTGTTAAAATAAAATCCAGCGGAAATATTACAATGCCTAATTTGACTAGTATTAAGAACTTCAACCAGATCGCGCCTCACATCATGCAAGGTACAATTATAACTGTTAAGGTTTTGGCGTTGCTCTAAAATGTATTATTAAATTTAGCTATAAATGAAAGATGAGTAAATAAACTCATAGAACCACGGCAATAGCACTTATGCAAAGCCTCTTCATAATCTAGAATAAATTAATTATACATACAGAAAGCGGCTGAGGGATTTTAAAGATTTCGGAGAAAAAATTTAATCCTTGAGAATTATTTTTGTGCCATATTCAATATGATTTCAATGAGAATTTTCTGGTAATAATAAAGTAGTTAGGCAGATGTAAGTCCAAATTTTCAACACCGTAATAATTTTTCTTGAGCTAACTCATTGAGTAACTAATTACGCTCTATTTGAAACACTAGATATGACGTTCTAGTTTTCATTGCTTTCAATTTAGAGCTACTAGCTTACTTAGTATGTTATCATGAGTGATACTAAATAAGACAAAAGATTTTCAAAAGACAAACTTTTGTAAATTTTCTCCCGGATTACTGCCAATAAATTCTCGATCTGAATTTCGACTACATATCAACATAATATTGTTTATCATAAGAACATACATTTTAAAAGTTACATGGTCGAAATTGGTTCACAAATAGATATTTTATGGTCGGAGGTTGAATATTTTGACGTTGAGTTTCGTTTTTTCTGTGGAGATGATCGCATATAATTTTAAAGTTGCAAGATTAATGAATTGAAACATGTCCGCGCTTTCTTAAATGGATGATGGAAATGAAGTTACCATATCGTACTGTACTTCGCAGGTGTTACAAAAGGAGTGATGATCTTTTAGATGACAATATTTATATGCAGGTACAAGAACCAGTATTTTTCTTGAAACCAGTCAACTACAAAGGAGAACGAGCCTACAATGTGAGCGGCGCACATTACGGAATATTTGGAAGGCAGGAGACAGCGCTAATGACACCCATTTAAAACTAATCCTCCTCAACTGCCTTACCCAATTCACCGCTAGCTTAATTGCAACCATCATACGTCGGAGTTTCCGTATTGCTTTATGGTTTGTAAAAACTTAATCTCTCTTCCCTTTCATTTGGCTGGCCTTTCTCCAGGCCACTCACTTGTGGGTACGATATTGGTCAGAGATCATCCACGAAATCGCGAATTAGTCTTTTCTACACGAACAAGAAGGTTGCCACTCGTTAGGTTATCAAATATATCCTGATTTAAATTGTAACACTGCACGAATAACTTTATAAATTGATCTTAATCATAAAGACTAAAAAATAACAATTAAATTGTTCTTCATGAAGTATTTAACATAGAATAGGTATAAACCAGCTTTAAGTAAGTAACAGAGCTTACTCTGCGAAACGAAATACTCATGATATAGCGGTATCTTTTCACCAATATAAAATGCAAGTTAACTTTGAAAATTATGGGCTATGTCAGTATGACGAAATGAAGTAACAAGTTAAATTTTTCTCACTAACTTTGTAACGCTCTCAATTACATCTCCCTGATATATTTCCTCACAACTAACGTAACGAAAGATGGCCAACGTAACGATTCAATAACTATATTTTAGGCGTATCCCGGCGCTCAAAGAGTGCGAGCTATTCATTGCTAAGCAAGGTAAAAGTAAACAACAACCCTTATAGTAGTACGGCGACGAGTACCGATAAAGTCTACTTTCCCCGAGTATTGCATGAAATCTTCACCGTGTAACAGCGCAAGACTTGGTCGAATAAGAGTGATCATAGGATTATATAAGAGTTCTAAAGGGTGCACATGGAAAGGAAAGTCTCCCATGTAGAGAGAGGAGACCCCCTAGAAACTTTCTAATTCTAAGTATTTCACACTGGTCGTAATAGCGGTTTTATAAGAATGTCTGACTGATGCACTGCATCTGTGACATCATTTCCGTAAAGAGAGAGACTAAAAATTTCTCCTCAGTCTTCGTTTCCGCGTTTTACTCACAATAACTTTCGATTTCCAAGGTCGAGAGTGCGTGGGCAGCGGTGACACTTTAACGAAATCACACCAATCACGGTTCCCAATTCAGGAAGGCCACTGTTTCCTTCCTCGTAATTAAAGGAAAAAGAGATGTGGGACTACTCGGAGACCGAGAGTTGTTTTGAAATACTTACCATCTCATCAATATTCATCGATAATTCTACTATAGTAAAACTCGCTTATAACGAATTTTAGGGGTCCATCGTTTTATATTGTTTTAAACTGGATTTCATTATATCCATTAAAAAGGATTTTTCCCTATAAATCACAATATTGCCGGCTACTATTCCGTATGTCGTCTTTATTTAAGCAACAGATCCGTAACATTTAACCATCATTCCATCCTTTCCACCGAACGGTTTTTAGAGAAGGATTTTGAGATCAATAGTAGAACTATGTAGTGATGGCTAAACGTTAAAATGACTTATGATAAGCTAAGGAACGCTTAAGTAGCGAAGATGGCCGTAATTTCTTTACAGAATAGGAAGTAATTCCCCGAGGGACTAAAGAAAAGTTCGTAATAGCGGGGTTTCCGTATCATCCGAACTCGTTACGTGCGTAGAAATTAACATTGGCGATCATAGGAATTTCGAAGAGACCGGTAACTCACCTCGGTATATGCGGGATTCCGTTACATGCGTGATCGTTATAAGCGATTTTCATTGTATTTGTCAAGCTTTTGACTGTATATGAAGAAGTTTTTACGTTTTGGTGGCTGAATCTATGATCTGGGATGATTTCGTGGTTGTTTTTGCAGTGATAAGATGGCCAACGTAATGATTCAATAACCATATTTTAGGCGTATCCCGGCGCTCAAAACATATTGAAATTCAGGGAGTCCACAGCAGAGCAAGAGAACCGTCGACCTCTCCGAGGTAAACAAAAAAACTTGCCCTGATGTTATGTATCGCTTTCTTTCAGTATGAATGGCCGAACCTCACGGATACCTATTCCCATTGATTCAAGGTTTTTTTTACACGAAAAATTATACTTACAACGTGATAAACATTTCTTGTGTTGAAAGAGACGGAATGAAAAACAAAAGATTCCAAACTTTGGAGATACCCCGATTCTTGCCGATATTTGTATCGCTAAGAGTGTAAGGATTCGTGAAAAATTGCTCGAAACGATATCGGTCTACTACTTAAAAAGATGCACGGGAAGGGTATTTTAAATGCCAGAATTATCACAGGACTATATAGATGTTACTATAACTTGATCAATGGTATGCGGATGTCTAGCTAAGAAAATACATAGGGCTGCAACAGTGTTTGGGTGATGATTATCAAGGCCATGCGTAGTTCCTTTCGATGAAAAAAAAACAAGTAAATATTTTAAATGGGTGGGGATGGATAAATAATCATTTATAAAAATAAACAGGGGGACCTCACTGGGTCTGATGATACTTGAAGGCATGTCATTGATTTTCTTTCCAATAAGATCAAGATATGAGACCAGTAATTCCATTCGCATTTTGCGACCCCGAGGCTAGAAAACACTCCCTGAGGATGGGAATTAAATTCTAAATACTAATAAAATACGACAAATCAGTACTCTGAACACCTCAAAACCGATTTTAAAACAATAAACTTGAATAGGAGACGGTAATATTGCTATAAAAAAGGACGAAAATTTACCTCTTAAAGACTAAAATTCTGCTATGATTCACTGACAATATTTTGGACATGGTAGTGTTTCGTAACTAGTATCACAAAGGCAGGGAAATGAAATGCTACTAAAGTTTCAATTCGCATCCAATTGATCGGCGAACGAGGTCGCTTAAATTAGAATAAAAGAGGGAAACGGATTCAATTCTGCTTCCTTTCCTAATTTCCTCTGATATTATATATATGCTGATAAACAAGTTTTTACTCACTTGTACGCCTATTATAAGTATACTTCGTCAGAGAATGAATGGATTTCGAGTTTAAGGAAAGCTTAAAACATGAGAATTACTGACATGGAGCTACTCCTCGCTCGTCCAGAAACTGGGCGAGAAGACCGCGGCGGGGGCTGTCTTCTGGTCGAAGCCACTTCATCCCGGCCGCGAGTCTGTCCAGCTGCGCAGGAAAGTGAAAGTTTGGCGGCGAGGAGCGGGGGGAGAAGAGAGAATTGGGTGGGAGGAAAAGAAGGGAGAGGGATTGGAGGAGATAAACACAAGGACGATCAACTTAAATCACATATTGAGGAAGCAAAGAAGCAAGAATGAAGCATGTTTCTCCCCTAAAACTTTTCTGTAAAAAGTAGGCACATTATAAAATTTAATGTAACTGAAATTTCCCTTTTTTATTTTTCCAGGAAAATTGCAAAGGACGTTAGCGCTTATACATATTACATGAAAACTTCCCTAGAAGAGGAATTTAACGACCCTCGCCAACGATTTGCTACTACCCTATTCTCAATGGGCAGAATGTTTGATAACATTTCGAAAAATCATGTGAACTTTGATTACATGTAGTTGGGTACTAGGAGGAGGCCATTTTCGCCTTAGGGAATAGAAGAAAGAGGAGGAAGGATGGAGTGAAACCCAACGTCGGCATTAGCCTGCTAACGCAAGGCGCCAAAGGGACCAAGGCTTAACATCCTATGCAACGGACGAAGAGCTGTGCCTGAAATTCCTTCACAAAGCACTCAAGCGGAATCCTTGAAAAATTGAAAACTTTACCTTTAAATTTTTCCAACATCAGCGAGAATCGAAGCCGGGCTCACGGGGTGTGAAACTTCACTACACTCGAACTGTCACATTAATCAAATATCCCGTGTCGATAACTTTTATCAATAAAATTATACGGATGTAAAAATCCTCGGGAATTAATTTCACTGGCCTTAAAAAAACACGTAGTCAAACAGTCGTAGGCGGTATGGTATATAGGCGAAATTTTCTCTCTGAAGAGTTTGAAATTACGAAGCACTACCTCGGCATTTCAGACCAACTTTATGGTTGTGGCGCTGACTCTAGCTTAAAATGGTGAGTGTAGGGATTTTAAATTTCCGATTTTGAAGTAAGATAATACAGCCATTATTCGAGATATAACAACATAAACCTATTTTTTAGACTAATTTTCAATTTGCCCCTAAGAAGCAACTGTTTTTTTAGGAATCACTGGAGAAATACAGAGGCTTAAGCTTCTTCGGACTAAATTTATAGGATAAAACACGAATATTACAATAGAGGATCCTCAAGTCGGCCTGCTAATGGTTAATGGAAGAGGTAACTGCAAGTGATTTTTGTACATAGAGATAGATACGAAGGTGATACGAAGTTCACCGGGTCATAATGTGTGGTCGCCCACCACGCATTTAAATGGGTTTACAACAGTCGCCACTCGCGTCGCTGACGGACAAAGAGATCCGAGTTTCACGGGGAAATGAGGTATTCGCAGCGTGTAGTGCTGTACGAGGATGGTATTGGGCGCAGCAGCGTTTTGCGAGCAGTTCTCTCTCTTTGCGGGACGTATCATCGGCACTCAGTATTAAAATCAAGTCCATCCACCTGGACAAAATCATAAAGACCATTCAGAGACCAAGGTATTGTTTTCTACAGTAAAATAATAATACCTGTGCGGCAGCAAACTTAATTTGTCAGAGAGAGATGGATGAATGTAGAAAAAAATCAGTATATATTGCTCAGATAAACTAGATAATCAACGAGAAAATAACATTCCTAAACTCTGGTACATGATCAAGGGATGACACCAGACACACTCCTATAAATATGACTTCAAAAAAAGGCGTGAGTCATTATGTGTCAGAACATCAGGATGGGGATAGAATCCAGAAAGGAAAATTGGCAGGGAAAGAGATTGTATGCAATGCACGAGATGAACGAGATTCATGGCATGAGATATTGATTTGTAGTAATTCTCTACAACCTATCAAAGAATTGTAGCTTGCACCAGTCTAGTGGGCCATGTTCTACTGATAAATGGTTAAACTTCTCAAATGTATTGTTTCATCATAAAAAAATAAGCCCAACTGAAATTAGGGATGGATGCCGCCACGCTGTCGCCGACACCGAAAAAAAATCCACGCCGCGGCGCGATTGTTCCGCTGAAAAAAACGATAGTAAATATCCCATAGGATGTATACTCGGTATTAATATTAGTTTTGCACCACTTAATTTCTGGAACTCAAATTTTAACCGTTAGTGACCAATTCACACGGTAGAGGCAATCGGCTTAGATGCCACCACGACCGAATTTAGGCTGTCGCTGCACATTTTTACATGATACTAATGCTTAAAATAATATTATTCACGAATAAAGCCCAAAACAATTCCCAACTGTAATTTCAAGCATCTACTATTCTTATGTCAGCGTCCTTTCTTTCAAAAGGTGAACTTATTCCTCGTGTTTGCTCCGCATATTGCCCACATTTCGCGTGTTGATCTACCCCGGCTGTCCTTTTAGACGTCTGCGTTTCTTTCATCTTGCTTCCAATATTTCCGGCAGAAATAGTGCGGCCCAGTGGGGACTTTCACTTTCGTCTCCTCCCCACCTGCGCCATGATCCTCAACTATGGAGAAGGGAATTCATATGTCCTCACACGCCTCCCGCGAAGTTTTCTCAGCCCTGAAGCCAATTGCGTGCTTTCTATTTACACTCGACTCCAAAACACTTGCACCATCCCTCACCAATGCCCGCGTCTACACCCTAGTTTCCGCACGCCACTGCCCAACTCTCTCAACAAAGAGGTTTAATCTAAGACGTTTTCAATCGTTTGTGCGTGCCCGGTGGCTCTGAAGTATGTGCCCTACACATGCTGAGGACTGATTCGCGGTTGATTGAAAATTACTTAGGAGCCACACCCTTGCGCTAATGCTACATAATGCAAAACGTCGCAACTTCAGCACGAATCAACGACAATTTTCGGCTGTATTAGTGTACTAGTGTAGTAGTACTATTGTAGTATATTCAATTATTTTAAACGAAATTCTCTGCGTCAAACGAGAATTTTGGGGAAATACATGAGTAATAGGCTTGTAAATAGAGTAGTTTTATGCTTTTGGGCATGACCCAAGGTACTGGCATTTCAGGTAAAATTACCTCCACAATAAATAACTTTTAGTTAAGTATTCGTCAATAATATATTCCAGCACCATAAAGTTATGGTAAAAACTAGGTATTTTTATTTAATTTTATTAGCCATTTTTCTACGAAAATTCACGGAAAGTAATTCGTTAAAAACATTTTTTTTAGAATTTTTCAATATATCCGCGTAGGCGAATGAGCCAACTCCGATGGTGGTCCAATGATGCCGGAGAGTTAAAATCACTACGGAGCGAGGACACTTTACCCAGAGCAAATTTGCTCTGGGTAAACTAGCTAGATTGCGAGAAAAAGAGAACTCGATTAAACGGATACAGTTTTGCTTCTCTTCCTTATTTTCTCTGGGATTATATGCTGCTAAACCGATTTTTACTTACTTGTACACCTATTAGGAGTCCACTTCATCAGCGACATCACCGATCAGCCACATTATTACTGTACTCTAAAGCTCAATTTCATCAAGGTGAATAATTCACTCAATGAGTAAAATAACGTCAACAGTGACCTTAATAAATGAGGAAACGCGTCGCATAAACTCACCTCACGCATGCCCAGTTTTTAGAATTCAAAGGGATGACCTTTTATGCATCGATAATTCCTGGTGTACTTCCAATTCTGACTCCATTTCAGCCAATCCTGCTATCTGCCAACGTCGATCCATTCGTCACGCTCTTACGTCCACGATAACTTCTCGGAGATGGTGGCATTAAAACAAAACTTCACGCGACTGAATATATCACACCTCAGGGAAATGAAAGATAATGGGCCGTATTCCAGAACCTGATGCAATCTTGAGTCTTCACTTTACCACAGTGGTTCAAGTTTGAACTCAAGCTAAAGTTGAGTTTGAGTTAGAGTTCGAATTTTTATAGAAACTAACTTCAACTCGACTATCTTAAGCTGAATTAACTGTGGAAAATTTTAAAAATTATGCGTTCGCCAAAACTATATTCGTTCCCGCTCATCAAAAACTGGCGTCATTGGAGTAAAAAATCACTCGTGTAAGTATTTTTACAAGAGATTTTTAATTTTAAATACAGTTGACGGCGGACATCTTGGAGCAAGACAAATCAATTTGAGTTTACTCGAATGAGATCTGGAAATACCAACGTGGTAACCGAGTCGAGCTTAAGTAACGATGAACACTTAAGTAACGTTCCGGAATATCTCCGCAATTCGATCAACAGCCTTCTTGGAACATTAATAATTTTTATCTATTTTTTAGATATAATTACAGAACGAAACAAAAATTTATTATTATTTTTATTATTGAGCTTTTTCACATTCGTGTACTTGAGCATATTTTAATTTCCACATATACATAGAAAACGTTCAAACGTGGCATCTCATAATCACCAATAAAAGAAACGCACAGATGTGAATTGAAGTGTTTAAATTCGCAGAACTAAATAAAAACCCGCAATAAATAGCATTAAATATAATACACCGTATTATACTATTCTCATTTAACAAAGACATAATTTTCAAAATTCAGACGAACGAGAAAGTAAACGTTTCCAAATTATTTCCACATGATATATAAAAAAAGACAACGTGCAGCATTTAGCAAATCCAATTATAGCAGTCACTTTGCCACATTCATAATCAATTGATCATAATAGGGAATCATCAACCTGCGGCAAATTATAAAAAAATAACAGTCCATTGGATCTTTTGAGCTACATTTTTCCTCTCAACGCTCGTAATATAGAAAGAAAACGGTTAAATTAATGCCAATCCAATGCATTAACAATTGTATTTATGGGCCTTCTCGATGGTCCACTTCTATCCCCGTAGCTGCCAATAAATTATTTCACAACGAGTCCCATGTCTTTGCACCACCTTTTCAACTTAATGTGTAAATAGCTATACCTCAAATCAGCATTGAATTTCTATCTTTCCATTAGGATTTTTGCTCACCACTCAGGGAAATGCTGGGATTGGCGGAAGACACTTCAACGGCCTAATCAATAACGTAATAGCTCTTACGCCGACTTTTCCTTACATAATGCAGTATCAACAACCTTATTTTACGAATTGATTTGACACAGGTGACGCGAGGGGTTTCAGCAGAAGCCAAGTCAATGCAAATTTCCTGTTCATGAGTGCCTGATTACGTTTGGAGAAACGGGTATATACGTGCTCGAAAGTACGATCAATATTTTATTGAACCAGCGGAAGACATAAAGTTACTATTATGTATGCATTACTACTGCTATAAAAATGCATGCCGTCCTCTAAATAGCACGTGAAAATATTGATATAATGCCAATATACTACGCTTGTATCCCTTTTTAGAACGGACGAGTAGGCTTGAAATGCTTTGTGGCGGTGCTAGGGAGGTATATTACATTGGAAGGTACTGCTATTTTTTTGCGGATTCGCACTTATAAGAAAACCACAAATTTCATTAAATCATCCATATATTTCGATTGGATGATGATGACAGTAAAATTCGTCGTTGTCTGTAGGCAGGCAATATGAAACACAGCTAAGTATATAGAAAAATGAAGAGTCAGAGGATGGTTGCCCCGAGGACTAGTGGTCTCCCCAGCATATGTGCCCAGGGTAGTCGCTACAAGGGAAATTATTCGGGGGCTGAAATACCAAAGCCTCCCTCATACATAACTACGTGCCACCAGACGAGGTCTTGCTGTCACTGAAGTTCTGACAAGATATAATCTACTCGGATTAATTTATTTAATTCCATACCACCAAAAACAGCTCTGTTTGGCCTTTGAATAGGGGTTTTTCAAAACATTTAAGAATTACATTTACACGATCACCCATATCCTAGATAGGGGAAACCTACTCTGGCGGAATTCGAACTCCCGACCTCTGGTCTGGCAGGCGAGGACTTTACCCCTCCGCCACTGAGGCCGACAATTCAAAGCAGACATCAAAAGAATGACACCCTTGAGGAAATTAAGATATAAAATCATCACTAAATGAAATCAATTCGAAATCTATTCATGAAACTCGACGCTTGGGCGTTCCTAGTAAAAAGCTACCGTTAGGCATGACGCGCGTTAAAAATAAAAATAAAAATCAATTCCTTCGAATAGGACACGAGGGCACGAGACCTCCAGCGGTTTCGGCTAAACCCCCACCCGTTTCCCGGGAACCTTTAAACGTCGAAACACAATGGACGACGCGGATCGGCCCACGAGTTTCGTGGGAATTCCCGCGCACACTCTTCCTTCCCGTCTGCGCCGATTACGCGGGTGCAACCCCGCCGAAAAGCCGGATGGATGAGAATTAGTCACCTTCGCGGGCCACAATGGTTTTCTCTCTCACTTCAGCTCCTCGGTCGATCTCAGCCTTCGGATAAATGGAGCAGGCGAAAAAAAGCATCACCGACGTCGAGTGCGTGCGTGTGTGTGCGTGTGCCACGGCGACCTCAAAGACCCACGGCACACCTTAAAAACTCGCCGAGCACTTCCACATTTCCTTGCCCTTTCTGCCCTCCCCGCACTGTGCCCCATTCGACGTCTTATCCAACTTCGGCCTTGGCCCCATTTTCCCCCGGCCTCCTCCTCCGCCGTCTCCTACACCACCTTGGCGTCCCTCTCTCTCTCTCTCAATCGTGGCGAACACTCACGCACATACTTACGCACTCTCCCTTTTGCCAGTCGCTTCCACATCGATTTTATCTCGCCGATGCCTCCACAGGCAACTTACCTCTCCTAACCCCCGTGATTTCCAGCCCACCTCCGCGAAACTTAAAACCATCAACGCGGGCATTCGGCATTTCCTACTTCCCCGTCGGAATACCATCGGAAGATATTCATGTTTTCGATCGAACTGAATCACGCGTCGGTGTTGGCCGCGATAGTTATGCATACATAGTACAACACTCCTAAAAATAAGATTGGTGAGGTTTGTCTGACTGTTGGCTTCCCACCCAGTGGGTCCAGGTTGGAATCCCGACGGCGGTCGAGATTTTTCAGACTGCCCGATCCCTGCCTGAGTGCTATGTGGAGGGTATTTCAAGCATTTTCATTATGTTCCCTGATATTTTTTTATTTAGTCCTTCTATATATGCACCAAGTACTCTGAGTCTTCTTCCGCGGGGGATTACTTGCTCAATTGTTCTCTTCATTATACCCCTCACGTAATCGCTATATATTATGATATCCGCCAGATACTTCTCTGGCGTATGGCGATTCAAATTTCCCTTCCTTCACCTATTCTTCGGTGCACATCCACATTTTTCATCCTATCAGTCAATTCGGCATTCTCCGCCGGCACCAGCTCTCGAAAGGCTCAAGCCTTCTCTGATCAGCTTCTCCGATTACCTAAGTCTCTGTTCCGAAGAGTTCCACTGCCCACACGAATTTATTCACTTATTATGTTTCATGGGCGAACCCAGCGGGGGGCAGCAGGGGGCAACTGCCCCCTCCAATAAGCAAAAGTAAATTTTGTTTAATAAGGAGTTTTTGAACAAATTTTCTTTAAATTCATGAAAAGTGATATTATTATAAAACACGAAATTAAAATAAAAATATAATTTTTTCGAGTAAATAATTTTTAAAATTAATACAGCGCTGTTATAACTTTCTTGAAATTTTTTATTTCATTAACCATTTCTGTGTCACAACTTGAACAACCACGGCTTTCCCCCATCTAGTTTTGATCCGGTGTACGCCCTTGTACTGCTTTCGTTCTTTATTATAATGCTCTTAAACAGCGGTAGATTAAGGTTAGCTAGATAAAGTAGCGGTTAATAGTTCACCAATAAATTATCCAGAGAATACTCTCCGTGTCGTATCTCTATAAGATATTCTTAACATTCTTACCTTCGCCCAAGAACAGTAAATCTGTTTCCGCAAGTGGTAGCAGGCGAGCCGTAAGATGCTACCACCTCCCTTCCTTCCATTCCCATGCCAACATGGGGTCTTTTCGGTCTCATCATTACAGCGATGCCTCTTCCCTTATTTTTCCTTCTCAACTCCCAACTCTCTTGAGGATGCAGGGAGATAAAGTATCGGTCTTGCAGACCCGTCCTAAAGAGTGTAACCTCGCGAAGCTGGAAAACTTTGATAAACCTGCCTGATCAATTATCCTCGTCCCCTCGTGATTTCCAGCCTACCTCTCTAGATTTCTTTACCTCCGCGAAACTCAAAACCATAGACCCCGACAGTCAGCTTTTCCTGGGACCCAGAGGAATTTCATTGGAAACATTGACATTCTTTCAAAGCCAGTGTCTCCACCGCTTTCCTCATGAAGGATTTATTTCACACGACTACAATGAGACAGTGAATGAAGCACACTTAGATGATATGCTGCTGATTGAAGAGTTTAGTGGCAATGAAATCTATAAAATACAGGATATATAACAATAGTGTTAGCTTGAGCCTTATGCTAATATACGAGTTACCTTTTGCAGTTATTATAACCTTTACGCTCTATTGACGCTACTTCTGCTTTTATTTTTCATCCCATTTACCAAATTACCTTACCAGCCTTACTGAAAAACTAACTGTTACTGCGATTGAGGGTATCCTATCGTCGTGGCATTAAATAAACTCTCAAGAAATTGCAGGGAAATTCTTCTTGGCGGATACCCTATTATTGCAGTGACAACAATTTGGGAATTTATGTGTGCTTCCTATGTCAACCGTTGAAACATTGCCCAATATTACCTTACTGGGCAATACCTGCCTGCCTGGCAAAAAAGTATCGGAAAAGGATACTATGTTTATGAAAAATTATTGTAGGTATATTAACATCAAGTATTGGTTTTGGTAGTATAACAGCATAAAATATACTTATTGAATTTTAATCTCTTTAAATTGAAGGCCTACCTAAAACTGGGTTCCAAAGAGTTGCGTTGCAAATGCATAAAACATAAAAGAAACAGCAGTCTGAAGGAATATGAAAAATCGCAAAAATTTACGACCTTTCCAAAAGTATTTACTAACCGCAATCTGTACTTATTGTGTGCGAGTTTAAGTATTTTATCGTAAAATACTAGTATACGATCCGAAAATATTTCGCCATCACTAGTGGGTTCGTGGGATCTCCTTTTTCATTAATTCACAACAATGAGAAGGTCGCTTAGCATTTAATACGTGCGCCCTCATTTCGTACGATTTTGGAACATCAAGTACAAGAATAATGGCTAACAACATGATGCCAACGGTAGCAATAAAACACAAGCATTGCACCACAATTCAACATAAAATACCCACAAGAATATGCTAATAATAATCACTCACTTCACTGCAAAGCATATAATTTGTTTCCCTGCATTAGCACGCCAGCTTAGACTTAGATAAGAAATTAGTTGAGAAATAGGTTACTTAGCATAGATTAGTTACGAAATGAATACCTATCGAGTTAAATAAGGCTCACCTTGATTGAAAGTTACCGCTAACTGAAAGACGTCAACGCCTTCATTTACTTTTATCGGATCATACTCACCGGTGATATAGTCAGATATTTATTCCACTTCCATGAAGAAAAAAAACTTGATAATACTACCTGCAATAATGTCAATAAATGAATATCACCTCCCCCGCGTGCCAATTTTTTATCCAATTTTTCTTTGTCTAATAAAACGGAGAGACTGCGGGTTCTGACTCGTCTATATACCCGAGGCTAACATCGTCCGATATGTCTGAAAGAATGCTAACAGCATAGAAGACGATCGTCAACTCGAGGTCAGCCTGGTAACCTGCGGAGGAGGTCACCTGGTGCTACGCCCTAAGGCGTTCAGAAAGCAGCATATGCAAGGGCTCTTTCATCAATCTTGTTGAAGGAATAGCTTCCCATTGAGAAGTACCGTTGCGACAATCACGTAGATGAGGCTTAGCAGGTATTATATTCGGTATCACTCCAAATGGGGTCGGAAAGTATCGGAAATATAATGAGAAGATGATGAGTGGTATGGTTTTAATTAAGTGAATGTTTCCCAGACTGCTTTACAAGCAATAAGCCACAGTGAGCAAGAGTGGAGGAGTAATAACGAAATCCATTGTGTAAAATTTTAAAAAATCATGTGAATAGCAGTATAAATAACAGAATCGCATTTATTTCAACCTTGATTCGAAGTACCTACGACGGTGACGAAGCGAGGGCATTGAAGTATCCATCCCAGATTAAAGAAAATGTGACCGTGGGATACAATATTAATCTATAAATTCGCTAATAAAATGGACTATTACGTAATACACTTTCCAATCTTACTCATGCTTTTTTATGTCCTCCTTAAAATTATCCAGTGAGTCCAAGGGCGTACCCAGGATCAAATCCGGAGGAGGGCAAGCCATGGTTGTTCGTGTTACATTAAAGCTTGGAAGAGGTGAATGAAACCAGAATTTTAAGAAAACTATAACAGCACTATATTAGTTTTTAAAATTATTTGCTTAAAAAATTTATTTTAGTTGCATAACTTATGCCAATATCATTTTTCGTGGGTTCAAAGAATATTTGTTGAAAACTGTCATTTCAATCCAGTCCTGATTTTCCTTAAAGACTTTGCGATTTTTGTTTCTAGGGGGGGGGGTGGCTGCCCCCTCCTGCCCCTCGCTGGGTACGCCCATGAGTTAGCCCATGGAAATCCGTTGGGAATTATTCTGCTGCATAATATACAAAGGAAAGATTTCTACTCGGTTTAAAAACAGAAATTTATGACAAGGACACAGAAAAATCTTCACCGACAAAGAATCACCTGGCGACCCGGAGTTGAATTTATGGAAGGATCCTGCGTTTACGGATGCGACCTCCGGAACGATGAAGGTGAATAGCCTTTAACGATTGTATCACGTGTCGAGAAAAAAAAACATCTCGGAAACCTGGAGGGTTGAAAAAGATTTCTCGGCGTCATTTGAGTAAGTTTCGGTCCGATGTAAACAATAAATTCCTTTCCACTGCGATGTTAAGATGGTAAATGACCCTAGCCGAACATTTACGCTTACATCCGGGAACAGATTCACCGAATGTTTCGAAAGAACTATTTAAATTTTTGAGAAAAAGAATATTTATCCTATACATCTACGCTTCCCAAAGCAGAAAAAAAGGATTCTCATGAACATAATTTAATCTTTAGATATTTCTTGATTTTTGGGATTTTCGTTCGCGCACACATAAGAACTCACCTAATTTATTTCTGTTTATAGCAATTCCATCCGCCTACTTCGTTAAACTGTACGATGGCAGCCAGAGATAGCTTTTTTAATCTAGAGGAGCTTAGATCATGCAGAATTAATGAATACATAAAATTTCTATCAATTACATTGGCACCAAACGGGGAGGTATAATTGATTTCACCTTATGCATTCACACATCGGTAAATGCATCAGCAAAAAAATTGCTTAATTTTAATGGCAGAAATTTTGGATCTTAACATGTTTGCACTTAATTCTTACGTGGTAAACACAGATGATACGCCTATATGCAGTTAACCCCAGGACCACTAGAAATGTAGTTGGAGGAGAATTGCCAGTAGAACCATTTTTTAAACCCATTGCAGTTTTGTTTTCATTTACACAAGAACAGCAACCTCTACGTGAAATCCAGATTTTATTCTCCTCAATCTGCACTCGAGGGCGACGACTGGGTATGATAATATCATTATCTGCGTACCAGTTATTTCATAATTAATAAAGTGAGTTCGCATTACTATACTGGATGATACATTTGGTATCGTTCTCTGTTGGGATACTGAATCTCCTGACATCTAGGGGAAAAGCCACCGAAGAATACTTCAATGACTTGTTCAATTCGGCTGAAAGAAGTAATGAATTTCACAATCGATATCCATGTTAACATGACTCTGATTTGGGATTAAAACTTATGGCACCTCAAATGGTATATAGTATAGAGTCCACGTTCATGCGTACAAACGATAATTACCGCTAATTATCGTGAAATCAAGGATTAAACGAAGTTAGTTCCATTTAATTCGGAAAGAAAGCCGTAAAATAATCACATTGATTCCTTAGGTATAAGTTTACCTCTTCAATTGCATCCTTTTTTCGAAACCAGCGCCAATGCGATCAAACAAACCCGAAATATTTTTATTATACTTATTCGAACTAAGTCTTTCTAACTGTCCATAAGTTAGTTTTCTTAAATTGTCACAGCGAACGCATGAGACACCACTTCTCTCGAATCAGGACGCCACTAAGAGTATTAAGACATATAATTGCATCGGCTGAAGTGTTTTCCAGTTTATTTCCTGAATAAATCAGCATGGATGTGAACCTTATCAAATAGCCCCATAATGGAAGTGGTACTCACACAAAAAATCTTGGGATAACTTTTCAAAGGTATCCCATTCAGATCCATCATATCTTTCATCCAGTATATATCATCCAGTCAGTCGTCGAAAATCTGGACCCAACTTACCTGTAAAGATTAAAAAAACAAGCATAAATACACATTTTAATGAGAAACCCTCATATAATGGTAAAGATTTTTGGGATCAATGTATACAATTTCGGAAACAATCAGCTGCGATAAAAATATGGTCGAAAAGGCAAATGAAATTCAAACTAATATATTCCTTTGAATTTTCTTGGAGGAATTTCGTATCAATAAAATCCTTCATTAGCCATATTTTTTTTATCTACACAATAAGTGACTTAAGCTAAATCGAAATTAGGGATTTTACTTCGTAAAATTGAATTGAGTATACTTTACATTAGCATGTATCGAGACAAAAATGCAAAAAGGCAGGCATCCTTGCACCATGGACAACATCTAAGAAACATTGCAAACCCCACGAGATGGGGTAGGTGGGCGGTATTCAACTTAAACGCCTAGACGGTAGGTACTTCATTTTTTTCTATATTTCGGTGGAGAGCGGGCATCCTCGGACCTCTCCCCTAACATTTGTCCTCGAATAAAACTGAATAAAGGTGAATAAATATTGGCATTCAAAAAGTGAAATGTCACGCAGTTAATCCACAGTTGTCGAAGCCCAAAGCTCCAGAAGGTGACAGCCTCAATGCATTCATTTTTACTTAAGGAAGAGTGGAGCAACATCCTACTTTAGTGGAAATGTTGAAGGCCACTCGGATCGTTCCTCGCTCGATTATAAATGTACGAATAGCTACGCAACAGATTACTCAAACTCTGACGACACTGCGCCGGAGAAAGTTCACGAAAAAGTCGCCGGCAGAACGCGGGGAAAGTTTTCAATTCCATTTCTTTCTCTACCTTTCCTCCTCATACGCGGACCCCTCCTGCCTTCTCTTAATAGATCTGGCACACTATCATTAAGATAACCTGTTTCTCTTTGAGCATAGATCCGCAGGAAGGGATAAGAAAAAAAGCACCAATCCACTCACAAGTATACGGGCAGCGATCTACTTCGTTTACTACTTCCGTGTTAGATGCTGACTCCATTATTTGCTTCCATTTCATAATTTGCGACATTAATATCATCAGAATCATTGTAAGGAAACAACACAAGATAAAAACGCGCATATAATGCTACGGAAAAGCATTTTTTTAAACAGATATTCCGCTGTAAACAAAGGGAAATGTCCCTTAAGATAATCCTTGCAGATTCACAGAAATTAGCAATGGTGCCAATGGTGGAACATGGTGTAATAAATGGCAGGGGTGTTTGAATCCTGGAAAATCCACTGCGATGTCTTTTCCGCTGAAGAATAACACTATCAGCTCCACTTATATTTTAAATAATCAACCCATTCGATATGCCATTTCCCACTCCGATTTAGGCGTCACTTTTGACCAAAAATTAACTTTCTACGATCATATAAACCAATGTTAAAAAGGCTATGGCAGTGGTTGGGGCCCTATACCTATCGTCTGAACGAGATATCCGAACCGAAAGCTTTAAAATCCGTCTCCATTGGATGTGTGCAACCCATCCTAGAATACTGCTCTCCCATTTGGTCAACTGCTTCTCCCACCACACTAAAACTACTCAACCGTCCACCCAATTTCTTCAAAGCAATAGTGCGACATCGCCATACCTCACCTCAGACTATCTACACGTGAAGAAATACTACACTTACTTAGATAATTACAGTTAAACTACCGAGGCGTCATTCTCCCCTGTGGAAATTTGTGGACTATACCGGACACCCCACCCGCCGCCGAATTGACATCCGACATCAAATTTCTTCACTGCATAATGAATGGGTCCTTCAGATGCATTGATCTCCTGACATTCTTTTCAGTCCGCATTCCAGCTCACAAAACCCGCAATACTGAAACTCTACACCAGACCAAATTCCGACAGTCAATATCCCATAGATACATTTTTACCGCTTACTGTCTCTTTTCAATTCCATCTCAAATACTTCTTCTTCCCTTGACCTCTTTGCCTCCCGCACCAATTTCAATAGCCAATTTCAAAGACTTTCTTATTGATGCCCACCTTAGTATGCATTAAATATGTTTATAATGATTGATATTATGAGATTATTTTTATACTTGTTTTTTTAATATTTACATAATTTAATTTGTTTAGAAACCCAAATGTAAAGGCCTTAGTGCTGTTTTTGGTGTTAAATAAATAAATAAATTTCCGTAACTTAAGGATGCGAGTAATTAATATGAGACTCTACAGCACTCAATCAAGTATATATGCATCCAGCAATTGTTCTCTGTGCGATCATCATAACGAGGACAGCAAATACCTAAACAAGGAAGCATAAAAATGAATAAAGCGAAAAACGAATAAAAATAAGCCACCACGGAAATAATTCATCCAATATAGTCCTTAATATATGCTATCACCACATAATATCCTCTAAAAATTAAGTAATTATTGTGTAAATCAACTACCATCGACGATTACCTTCGGCAAGGGTACGAACGACGTAGCAAGGAAACATAAATGCACTCACCGGCTGCAATCATCAAAATAATATATTAACGCACGATTTTGGTATTTCTACGGCCTCATTATTTTCTAAGCATTGAAAGGCACTGTTGTGACTTCCTTAAGCACTCGGGGATTTTTTAAAGTAATTCCAAAAAAAAATAGTATGAATTTAATTTAAAAACTCAGCTCATCACTTCTACCGAAGTCGATACAGGGCAAGAGGAACCACAAGTTAAAATATTTACGGGCATGAGACGATATTACTCTCGCATTGCGTTGGCGTGGTGACTGTAGTGCTGGCTTACCTCCCCGGGTGACCGAGTTCAAATCCTAGATTTTTCAGGGAGTACCCGATCTCGGCTTGAATGCTTATGTTGGCATGCCACTTCGCACTCCGCCAGACGGAAGTGACGGTCGTGATCCCCTTCAGTGCCTTACGAAGCTAATGAGCAGGCCAATACTGACGCAGAGTTATTCTCTTCCAAATCTTCCCTTTCCTTGGCAAAAATATCGTTCGCCTCCACTAAATACATCCCATTTGAAGTTTCTCCGAAGAATCACCACCTATTCTATTTACTACCAACAAGATTGCCGACGACTCAATGCGACAAAAAAAAGAGAGAACCTGCAATCTTATGAGATAACCTACTCACTAGCATAACATAACCAACGCACATAACAAAGCATTTAGCTCAAATATATATTAATTGTAATTGTACGGTACGGTATCAACATAGCACAAGTACTACATTAATTATTCAAGTAAAACGGTGAAACCACTCATCGTTGATACTTCGTGAAAAAAGGCATTCCGTTTTATTTTTCCAAGTTTCATCTTGGGAAAGAAGATCATTTTCATCATAAAGAGTATACACAAGCAGTGGCGCAGCGAGGGAGGGTTTTGGGGGATAATCTCACCCCCACAGCTGAGAGAAACTTTTAAGTTTAATCCATTTTACTTAATTTGATTAATGTCCTTATAGAAGAGTGTAAGTATTAATAAAATATCCCTCAGAAAGCCATAAAACTTACCATTTTGAACCATTTATCCTGAAAATTTTCTTGTGGAGGGCCCCCGCACCTACCGCTTATGCTGGCGGGTATACCTGACACCAAGTCAGGGCTGTTTTCAGGTCTGGTTGCGCCTAAAATCCCCTCTAGCCTTAATTCCTAGCTGCGCCCCTGTACACAAGAGCATGAGCATAATGTTCTAGGCATCGTAGACAGGATCATGCGAGAGGACTGAATATATTATCTGGAGACTCAAGTCAAAAAGGGAACACTGGAACCTAGAGCAACATAGAATAGCCGAGTGGATTTCTGCGCAACCAACTCGGCCCCTAGAAGCAATGATGGAGTGTACTCGAATAGGTTCCCTGCATCTAAAGTTGCTTCGGCGTCCTCCCGCACATAAGCAATCGTCACAGCTCGCATTATTACGTGCCTTATCATGCGTCTTGTCGGCCACACCTCGCTCCAGGCATTCCTTTCCAGCAGCGCACGACAAACGAGACTCTAGGATGAATGAAATAAACGACGAGTCGTATTCTTGGCACAAGCAGCCTCTTGGCATCTCTTCTCGAGCCATCGCAGAGTATTTCGATTAGCATCGGCGTGACTGATCTGGGAAGTCGCGATAAGACTATACGCAGCATCCCTGACACGAGTCTCACTTCTTACTACTCAATCCAATCACGTCAGCGCACGCGTAATCGAAAATTCAGGTATTCCCGCAATGCGAAAGCGAATTTTTTCCAGGAAATGTGGCTGAATTATACAACTTACAATAGTATTGTAAGCTGAAGTGCTCCAACAGCCGCAAAGAATTCTACTTGTCCGTTTTACTCCGAAAATATGTAAGACGAAGAAGCATTCCCACAGTAAAAATGCCTAAAAATTAGTCGCAAAGGAAAAAATCACAGCTGCTAGGAATATTTCAAAGCTTATTTGCAAACACCAACAAAATCCTCAAGCCCAATTTCTGACTGTCAACATAACAATAAGAACAAAAAAATGTCTTAGACATCATCTGTAATGTTAATGATATCACCTGGCCCGGGATATTAAAGCTTATCAAGGCTGACATCTAGTAATCTGAAAATCAAGGAGGAGAGATAAGTGCATCTTGGGTTAGCCGTTACGTACGGAAGAATCGATCATAGGTGTAATGGTATCTCTTCTGACAAATCTTTACAGCATTGACTCTTGTGATCTAATAACATATCACAACTGAACAAAGTTATAATTTGTATATAATGGGTTGCACTTCATACTCACCAAGATTCTGTTGAATAAAAGTGTAGTATCGGCCACTCTGGATAAAATATACCACTGGATTTAAGGTGGTAGAGGACAGGGGGCGAAGCTAATCCCCCGTATTCCTTAAAATGGTAATCTCAAACGCGGTTTTCAAACGCAAAAAAATATTGAATGCAATCCAGGCGCCATGAAAAGTAGTTACCCCCCATAAATACAGACTGTCTATGATTGAATCCTCTTCTAGTGGCCTTGTAAACTCCATGAAAATGAATTTTAAAGAAATATGTACTACCACCGTCTATGTTATAGTAAGATAATAGGCATATATGTACTCAAAATACGTTTCTAAATTAAATCAAATGATAAAATTATCATAATTTATTGAGAAATTTCCTTAATGAATCAGATATTAATTTAAAATGATATCAAACAGTTGGAAAATAATTTTCGTAGCTCATGCATGATATCCTTTTATTTAAAAGACTACAGAAAACATCTTACTGATCAATCCATCACAATCACTCCATTGATTAAGTTCGCTTTTTTAAGTCGCAATTTGTTCGAAATGATAATAACAAAATACTATTGATTCATGAACCGCAATGTAATGCAGACACAAAACTAACATTAAATAAAACCAGTGGTTTCAGGGGAGATGCAGTGGAACCGTTTCATTTTGAATGAAAAATCCTTTGCAGGTTCCGCCTAAAATACTTTTAAAAATGGTTGAACCTGAAAACGATCATCATCAATTTATCAACACATCGTTATAACAATTGAGGTGAGAATAAAGCATATGTTTTTCCTTTCAAAAAGTGATTAATGGAACTTTACGCATTTTTCTCTAATGATATGAGCGAAAAATCACACGGATCACGCCTAGCTAATGAGATACTTACATATCCTATGCCGGTAATGATTATGGGGTAATTAAAATGCAATATTGGCAGGAAAAGTGGTAGTGGCCCAACTCTTGGATTTTCCTGCGTATAGGGAGAAAACTATCGGAAGGTGGAGAGAACCTGGGATTTATGGCGCCGGAATGGGGCTTGTGGGAATTTAAAATATTTATCAGCATTATAATAACTAATAGAAAGAGAATTTGAAATGTGGTTCGCCCACTAGCTGATGAAATTTCTAACTCTCCATCCGTGGGGATATATGTGAGGAATGGGGGAAGAAAGCCTTCCAATGCCAAAAAAATTCACCAGTTGGTCCAGGCCAAAGCCAAGGTGTTCTCTCTTGTAGGCTCTAATGTACTCTCTAAAACTAGTCAAAGGTATATGAAGGCATAAAGAAGTGAGAGGAAAAAATTATAAAAATTATTTAACGTTACCCACGCTCATGATTTTAATTAGAATACAATATAGTTTTTACACTTGATTTGCGAAACTACGAATAAAAAGAAAAAATATTGATTCTCAAATGACACAGTATTTAAAGTGACAAAATGAGCGCTTTACTCCAAAAGCAATTCATTTTAAAGGATGACTGAAACTGCCAACGTAAACAATATTTGACTTGCATTATTCGCCGACCAGATATCAATTAACTGACAGTAATAATCACAGGCACAATGCATCGCATTTAGTCCAAGGTGCAATGGCAACCGAAGGCTTTGTATGAAATCAAGTCGTATTTCTTACTTCATCAACAGTAAAGAGGACGAAAAACAAAAACGTTGGTAGTAATGAGGGCAGATCATTAAATAATCGTTTTGACGCCGTAAATCAACCTTCCGCACCGACATTTTTTTCGAAATAAGCTCGCAAATACGGAAAACAAGCCATCAGTATTCCTTCCGGTTATTCCCAGAGCACTTAGCACAAGGATGTCTAATTAATTAACCACAAGGCATAGAGATTAGGTGAGCAAGTGGAGGAAGGACTTGCTTCCCTTCCTTCGACGACAGTGGTCTTAATAAAAAAAGAAATCGTCCTTGGGAGGCCGACGAAGGCTACCTTCCATTGACCGAAGGAAGTCAAGAGGAGAAACGTCTGCTGGCCGCTATCATGTGATTCGAGAAGAAAACATGTTTATTTTTTCCCCGCCTTCCTTCCAACGATGGCGTGTTTCGTTTTAAGTCCGCCAGGAGGCGAGGTGACCGCGAGCGTTTCCTCTGGTATTGAAGCTCGTCGCGCTCGTGCGACATGTAGAGACACCTACCGTGAAGTATGCAAACTTTCTGGAGGCTATGAGGCGCTATGAACAGATTGGCGCGAGATTTAAAACCTCCTTCATGCGTACGCGGCCAAGAAAGAGGCTTGAATCGCTAACGATGTAAGAAAGAAAAGATACGCTTTCCAATTGGTTAATAACCAAACAATATATTTTTTTTCTTTTTCACAAAAGGCAGATACCGCTGTATCGGTTAATATTTCCTGTGTGTGTGGCAGTAAAAAAAAAGATGTGAAACGTACCCATTATACTGCGACTGAAGCATTTTCAATTGCAAATAAATTGACGAAAAAATTCAAAATGAACCGGAATATAGGAATAAAGTAAAAAATGTAAAATGAACCAGAAAACGTACAGGAATAGAGTAAGTTTTGTGTATAATCAGATAACCAGATATTAAAAATGCCTCCGTACGAGAATGGCCACAAATTGCTTTCAGTAAAAGTAATACTCAATGACTCGAAAATTAAAGATAAATTATTTCTGAGAAAGTATGACCACGTTTTGATGAATAGTTATTACAACAATGATTACCACTTGAAATATAATAACGCAAAGCACACTGCATTCAAAAGGTCATTGATTGAAAAATAATGTGAAATATTCTCTCCCAAAAATAAGAATTATCACTTTGGTCACTGCAATCAACTACATGAGACTTTCTGAAAACTTAAATATATTACGCAATGCATGAGGTTATGCCATTGAATACGCACTGCACATTCGGTACTTAGTCTGCAATGTGAGTAAACTGAGCATGGCCTTGTTGTTAACAACTCCAAGCATGATTGATATATTTTGCATGCTTGATTGCTTCATAAATTACTCAACTGTTCAATTCTTTTCTAAACTAAATAGGGGAATTTATCATTCATAATCTACGAGCAATATTCTTTCTTGCACAAGTTTTTCCAACGTTTTGAATCGCTCATTTACGAATATCTAACAATGATATCCCTGGTATTTCAATGAGTATAATTATTTTCAACCTCACTGGAGGCAATTTTTTTATTCTGCAGGATAAAATAATTTCACATTTTTTAGTTCAATACACGTGCGTGATTTCCTACTCACATACCTGACTCCGTTAACTGGCAATTAATCTAAGTCTGTTCTCCGCCAAGGCTGCACCTCGCCTGACCATTGGAAGAATTTAAATATATATTTTTGAGGATACAGATGCTACTTACCGAACTTAAATGCAAATTATCGAATAAATGGCCAATATTTCCTATGCGGAAGAGGTAAAATTATTAATTTCTAAGACACAACACAATGCAAAATTAGATATGCGTATCAATCACATATCTGTTAATGTCGCCTTAATATTATCATTTCTGACCTTTACTTCGGTAAAAACTGACGAAACTCGAAGCCATTAATCTTGGCATGTTAATGAAAAACCTCGCTTCCCTCGAAATAGTTTAAATATGTTTTTATTACCCTTATGGTATTACCAACGCGCCGAAGATTCTAGCAGTCTTGAACAAGTATTTACGATCCCATGCATTATATTTACGGCAACAAATACAATATAAAGAATCGGAACATGTAAGAATGATTCATCCAGCCTAGATGATTTTTCCCGCATTTCACACAAATGATGCTCAAACTCAAAAAGTAATGAAGTATAAACCACAGAAAAAAGATGATAAAGAAAAAAAAGCTTAAGTCCCACAACGATCACTACTTTTAAGCTCTATTAAGTCTCATTTGTGCCCTTTTTGGTAATACTGATATTTGCGATCAAAAATAATTCATTTTCCACAGAATTACGTTTTAATTTTAATTATTGGCTAAATTTTTCATTTTCTTCATCTGATATGAGCCGCTGTTGGGCTGAGAACTTAGGCTGGTGTCGGAGAAAATATTTCCCTAATAAACTTTTCATTATTAAAATACGCTCGCTATGAATTTTTTTCCTTCCGATTTGTTTATTTCTTCAAAGATTACAAATCATCAACGAGGCTAATGGATCATCGTGAATACGTATACATTTTTTCTTCCTTCAAGCATGAAAAATATTTTTCTAGGCTTAAGGAATTATGCCCAGGATCGGGAGTCTGCATGCAAGGCAGGCATTCGGAGAGTAAATATTTATGTGTATTGTATAGGTACATGGGAATACAAAAGGAAAATTAAGGGAGAGGATAGAAAACAATGGGACGTTTTTTAAACGGAAGAGAGATAAAATAATCAGGAACCATTATCACGAAGGAATATTAGCACCTAAATATGGTCAAAAGGACGAAGAATCAGAGGAAATAACATGCAATTCCGCGATCACGGTCGTACCATGACATGAATATACTTTAATAAATATATTATTTTTATATAAAATATATTAACTTACTTTCGTAATAATCTCGTACAAATCTGCAATGTAATGTACTGTATGCAAGGTAATGTAATACGCCATTAAATAAAAAGGAAGATTCGGGAATCTGCCGTACATTCATGGATTACAGCAGCCCGCCAAAGAAAATATGAGTTCCAAACTAAACCGCTTACTTTAAAGAAATTGCTAAATACATCTGATTTATCATACCTACTGTAAGATTTTGTTAATACCGCAGGTCTCAAAACCGTATACGTACATGTACATATATTAAAACTGGTTACCGCGTCGGAGATTTCAACGATTGAGACAGTGGCGCGGCACAGCGAGGGGTGGGTTTTGGGGGATAACCCCTCCAGAGCTCAGAGAAAATTTTTTAAGTTTAATGCATTTTACTTAATTGGATTGATGTTACTAATAGAATAGTGTAATGATTAATAAAATATCCCTCAGAAAGCCGTAAAACTCACCATTTTGAACCATTTATCATAAAATTCCGCAATTTATTAATCTCGCACATACCGCTTATCCTGGTGGGTATTTCATACCCTCACACACCCTGGTATTAGTTGCACCTAAACCTCCCCCCAGCCTTAATTCCTAGCTGCGCCCCTGATTGAGAGGGCCTCACCTCACCTCTCCAAATTGTTGCATTGACTGATTGTTCGTCTATGATCACGGGAAAATCGTAAATGTTTAAATGCAATACCATCACTTTGATACCTAAATAGACATGAAACAGTAGATGGCATTCAGAGTCCTGAAATAAGATTTTTAACTTCGGAATCTGCGCTAATCTCCTAGAATGAGATTTGAATAATGTAGATCTCTAATGTATTCAGGTGACACAGCTCCAATGCACACAGTTTTACTGTTCGGCGAGAGAAGAAAAGTATCACCACTAAACCAATAAATGTTCTTTAAAAATTATATTTCGTTTAATGTTCCTTCGTAATACAAGCACTGACGATATACCTGGAGAAGAATTTGAAGCAGTTGCAGACAAAAGTACTGGGAACATTGACAAACCCAGTGACAAATATCGCGAGGATCCCTGTTATGAGTTTAAAATCTGAAGGAGAGATGAATTTCCCGCGTTTCATTCATAAGAACTAAAAAAAATCATAATGGTTAAACTTTCTCTCGCGAGATAGAGACTGCTGCCTACACACCGACACACACAGAAACCAATTCTCGACGGTAGATGTCATCCAACGCTTTGGATTGGAGAAACGTATTGTTGAAATGTTTACCGCCGCGGATGACTCGGGGAGTAGCTAGACTTGGCGACGTCGAAAATATGGTTGGCCACTTTTTCCTCGGATGTTGCCGAGTTATCGGGGAAGATGACTCAGCTGCCTTTTCACGAGTAGTGAATTTAAGTTTCGTTTCCTGAAAGAAACTCGTTTTGGTTCAGACCACATGACTTTGCGATTGCCACTTTAGAATTTAAAAATAGGTATGTTTTATATGCGTTTTCATTACTGAAGTGTGACGGGTGAGTGCATTACAAGGGCGTAACCAGGATCAAAACTAGGAGGGGGGCAAGCCATGGTTGTTCAAGTGGTAGGTAAGATTTCAGCATAGAAAAGGTGAATGAAATCTACATTTTTAGGAAACTGTAACAGCTCTTGATTAGTTTTTAAAATTATTTGCTTGAAAAAATATTATTTTCTTTACAGAAATTTGCGATTTTTGCTTCTAGGGGTGGCAGCTGCCCCCTCCTGCCCCTCGCTAGGTACGCCCATGATGCATTAAGTGGCTGTTTATAATATTTGAATGCCAATCGGTAACACAAAGGACACATATATATTAAATCCATTAATGCAATTTCTGGAAAACTGCGGATAGTCCTCAGTTATAGATGGTATAAGGACTTACATGAATGAATATGGCACGAGGCCTTTCACTGAAGACCGCGAAAATATTGCACTGCACGACCACTATGTTGAAATATACCTCGAAAATCACACTTTTTCCACCAATTTATACTTATTTTTGCATTATCCTGTGATAGAAATTCACATTAAAATTGGTAACCTCGGTCTCTGTCTACGAAGAGAGTGCAGCGATAAGCTGTGAGGGATGTTTCATGATAAAAAAGATGCATATATAGCTCCACTTCCACTACGAGAATGATCACTGCCGAAAAACCGCGAATTAGACTTTTAAATTTTCAGTAATTCAATACCAGAACTACTTTTTGAGTAGATAAATATAATATACGTCTTTTATTTGGCTATAGCATGTAAATAAAATATAAAATTAGGGTGCATACAAAGAAAAAAAAATACATTTTAAAGCCTATTTATTTAGCGATCTTATTGTTCATTAGATATAACATTCATGAAATTTAAACGATCGTTCTTCAAACATCTGCGTCAGTAAATCACTTGCAAGCGATATTTTCAACGCTTCTTTTTATCAATGACCGGAGACGTACTCTAATTCTGCCATGTATTGTTGCGAACACAAAATTGCCATGATAGGTCAAGTTTTTAAAATCAATTGCTTATATGTAAAATTACTGCATGACTAGTCACCTCTCTCTTCATGAATGTAATTACCGTTACACTCACATGTGGGGTGGCAAAACCAAGTACATAATTAAGTTTGAATTTCATATGTGAATGAGGATATGCACAATGAACATGAATTAGGATACACAAGAATCCATAAGTAAAAACGCATCATCATAAACATAATATAATATACCTGAACCATTGAGAATGAGACACCCGTCGTAGTGCATATCCGTGGTACGACAGTTATGACTGTAAACTTAGCGATAAAAAGATTTCAGAACATACTATATAAATTACACTTCACCAAAAACTACGCATTCATAAATTGAGGTTTTCGTTCAAAACCGCCCTTTATTTAAATTCATTCTGCAAAATTTATGCGACAAGGAAGTTCTTTACCAACGCGTGAAAATCCAAAACATTTTGCCAGTTTCAATAGGATCAAAAGTGAAAAAATTCTCATCGAATCCATTACTGATAGAAAAAATTCTGATCCACGAACTGGTCCAAGTCTATATTTAGATGCAAAAGATTCGGCTTGAAAATATTAAAATGCTATAAACGAATAATCTAGAAATTTCTCACAATGAGGTTTAAATTTTGTCAGAATCAGAAAACATTATGAAAGTTAACTGTGAGGAAAAATTTCTCAACCAAAATTCAAATTTATTGTAAGCAAGAACGTCACCATTTATAGATAAATAACCTTCGTTTCGTCCTTGATTCCATAAGACTCGGGATGGAATAACATAGCAACCCATAATACTTTTAGTCCACCGCTAAAACTGGGATCTGTAAAAGCTTACTGCTGGAAAGAGAAACTTCTATAGTAATATAAGACACAAAAAACTATTAGGTATTGAAACATGGCTAACAACATCAATAGCACCCAACATCTGTTAGCAGTGGAATCAAGTATTGTACCATCTCGGTAGTGCACACAATTCCCCGATCTTGCACTAATACCACCAACAGTGTCTTACAGTATTTTTCGTATGAATAAAACAGACCGGAAATATATAATATTAGTACTCGAGAGAAGTAACTAATCTCTGCGGTGACACAGCATCTATTTGTTGAATGGACACTATAAAAAATGGTGGAGAACGAGGGTTGTAAAATAATATGAAATTCAGTTTCTTAACTCGGTGGCATTCGAAGGCCTGCCAGAACTCTCTTGTCAGAACTGGTCAGAACTTTCAAAAAGACCCCAAATAAATCTTGCGACCTGGATTTTATAATTTGCAAATGTTTTTAAATATTTTTTTGGTACCTATTGCATCGTAAAGGATAATTTATACTAGTATCTTTATATTCTTTAATTAATAATCTTTTTTAATACCGCAGTGGCAATTTCAATGTAAAAGCATAAGGACTAGAGTGATCCAGTCGCCCTTGAATGCTCGCACGTTGATAACATTAATGGATCAGACCGGTTCTTTCATCATATATCCTCTATTTTCTATCTACTTTAAATATACCGAGGATGAAAAGCAGAGGAATGCTGTATGAATCGCTCTCGATGTATACAGTGGAAAAGTCATAGGGAAAGCCGTACGCTGTAATATCATCACAAACAAGTTGCTATTTTTAAAAATTATCACACAAAGACTTTCAACAATAGTGCAACACATATAGCTTCATTTCCAATAAACTTTAGCTGAATGCCTTATTTCGATTCTAAAAACTACACGGCAGAGACAATTTCATGTTAATAAATTACTCATCCGATATTCGTTTTTTAATAAACTTTGAATTTTTCTACAGAATTGTGACAAATTAACCAACGCGTTTTACAGCTTTAAGGCATCAACTGGGAATTGATTTTTTGCTTACATCAACAGCTGGAAGATTTTGTTGTAGTGTGTCTAGTATTTCAACACATTGTAAGTTTACAAAATTACATGAGAAATAAATTACAAAAAAGAAAATAGAAAGTTTAATACAAAATTAATCTAAACCACTTCTAGGAAATGCAGCTGAAAAAAATATAAATCTACTTCGAAACACCGAAACAAGAATTAGATCTTGATAGTTTTTCATACGCGAATTGTTCGAGTCCAAAAAATGGCTATATCTACGAAATATTTCTCAACCAGTTACAACGACCACTAAAAAGTCGCAGGAGGGATATTTGTGCATTAATAACCATAATACTTTACAATTATGACTTGCAGATAAAATACACGGATTGAGAAGACCGAAATTATTCACGTATGAACATAAAAGTGTAGGATATATCTGTACAATTCCATAGATGACTTGAAATTTTCATTTCCGAGTACAGTGGGCATGTGGGCCTCTTCATACTAGATTTTACTCGAGTGTATAGAATAGAAAAATAATACCCTTCAGAATACTTATGGATTTATGACGAAGAACACCTGATGTGTACGTAAGCAATAAAGAGAAATGAACAACTTTCGGGGAAGGCTGATGAACTTGAGGGGATGAAGAATCAACAAAAACCGGCTCTGGAATTCGGAGAACAACTTTGAGCGACAAAGGCGCTGTTTGAGCGTACCTTGTAAATATTTCCGAGAGGTCATTCAAAGTCAACATCCTTCCAATGGAGATTTCGGTTTGAATAACAACGTTTCATGCCCGTGGAGTCTACATGCAAATGGAATCATCGAGAGCAAAGCTAAATCCGTCAAATCCAATTAAATGGCCATCTGGTAACTCATTAATTCAGTCGTAAGAGTGGCTGACACTGAACTCCATTCTAGCCTCTCCCCAATTTGCCGAATCGACCTTATTTGAAAAATCATACAACTCCACGAGAAAAACACATACTAACCTATTTTCCTATAAATTTAACCATCAGACTCAACTGTTGCTACTGTAATATCCATATTCATTCATATTAGAATAATAATTCATGCAAGAAGTAGCAACATACCAATATCCTAAGACAAATTTACTTATAAATTTAATAATACGTCGAATATTAACAAAATGCAAACGAAGCATTTCATGAGCTATCCCTAGTAGGTACGTGGGGCGAACGTTTTCAATGGCTTGCACAATATAATCGGACGCAAACCTAAAATATTGAATGCCAGATATTCCATGCGCATTGAATGGCCACAAATTTCAACGGAGACATCAACCATGCGTAGAATTCATCCGAAACTTAAATAATTCAGTTTTGAGAATTTAGAGCAATATTCTAATTTTGTAATAAAACCTAATAAAAACACCTCATATCCAAAAGGTTTATAATGAAAGTCTTTCTATCATTATGAATCAAGACGCAGCGGCATGCATTTGAGAAAAAATATCCCCTAAGCATAACATTCCAAGATAAATATTAACATGTTATTCATCGATTTCTACAGTGTTAAAAACTATGTTGAAATATCCCAATTGCATGAAGACAATCCTTGAAATTATAGAAACGAATGAAAATGAAACAGACTAATGATATAGTGAACTATTATTTGAAAAATATTATGAGTATACGTACATATTTAAGTTCCTCCACTTCAAACACAAAGCTCAAAACCAGCCCCAAACGTAGATTCGCAGAAAGATAGACGGGATTATAATTCTCAGAAGGCTAAGACTTGTTTCCCTGACCCTTTCTTCTCAGTACTCACGATCACTCGAACCATAAAGTCATGTGGCTAACCCGAACCTATTCGCGAAATGTACTCGCCTGCCCAACCTAATGAATCCATTCGCTCCTCCTTAGCGATAGCGCAAAAGTTTACGATCGATTCGATTATAGGCACCGCTGAATTAGCTCTGACGGGACCAGCCAAGGTGATAACTATAACAGGGTCATCCGCAAATTTCCACAGGGTGGAATGACGTTTTGGTAGCTTAATCGGCTAAGCATTCGAGCGGAAATCTGATATAGTGGGAATAACGGTCGGAGATAATTTTCACACCACCACGATTTAATTCGTCTAATTAAGAAAAAGAATTTATGAGATACTCGATAAAATAATACTCGTTATTTGTTGTAAAATAAGAATTTTTAGAAACACGATTAAAAGGCTGGAAGTTTATCAACAAAGAACCCTGATGTGCTTTGCAAAGAATTTTTTTTAAATACAGAAAAGAATAGATTAAAACTAATATAACACATAGCCGGCATCGGTGGCGGTGGGGTAAAGTCCTCGACTGCCAAACCGTAGGTCGTGGGTTCGAATCCCGCCTGGGTAGGTGATCCCTATCCAGGGCATGGATGTTTGTGTTGTACTTTGTTAATATTGGAAACCCTCGTTGTAAAAGGCCGTTATGTGCTGTTTACGGGGGATGTAATAAATAAATAAATAAAATAAATAAATAAATAAAACTTCACCGTTGAATGGAGAATAATAATTTTAAACTATCAGCGGTATATGGAAATGAAAAACCAAGAGTGATCGCTCATGAACACTCAGACAATGGTCGCGAGAACCTCACACACTACCAGAATTGAAACGAAAACATCACAAGGAAGCACCTCATAAAAACTTTTCGTGGCTGATAAGTAAATAAAAACTTTAAATTCTGGTATTTTGAACATGGACATATTTTGTTTCCACTCGATTAAAGGGCGCTGGAAGCGGAATTGAAATACGTCAACATCTTCGAATTGCAAGCGTGGTATAATCCGGAAAAAAGCTCTCCGTCTCAAAGCTAGAAATTCGTCAATATTATCTCCATAAAAAATTGATTGTAATCAATTTTATATCCGGCATAAATCGATTCACTGACAGGAACAGTGAACATAGAACCTGTATGATTAAATATCTTATTCAAAGTAATATTAAGGGTTATTGTAAAACATCACCCTACTACCACCCTAAAATGGAATGCAATGTCCGTTAAATATGTATTAATGATGGATTGTCATAAACAAAATAATCTAAGGCGATATGTTGGGATGACGTACAAGAATGCATTTGAAATGACTCATCGGAATTCCGCAATTCTGTAGAAGGCTATGTGGATGCAATTCAATTTATTTACTCACAATCAGTTGGATGGGACGCTCGGGTGTTCTTGGCGCCTTTTAGAAATAAGCATGCTTATTATTTCATGGAAATTTTATTCTTGAATGCAGATAAAAATATTTTTGGTGGTTTCATCTCAATGTGATTCTTTAAGGATTACCATAATTTATTCAGCTATGTGGTGAAATTAATGTGTCATTTACAAATTCAAAAAATCATTGATATTTTTCTTCTCAATTTGCAATGTATACGAAATATTTAAAAAATCTCTATGTTGCTTTCTTGGAACCATGGTTTATTCATGGTTTAATTAATATATTCGGCATTGCAATGCCTCTGTTTTACTGCAATTAATTGCAGTAAAACAGAGGCATTACTTCTTTAAACACCACGGACAACCGTGGTGTTTAAAGATAGTAATTTGGCTCACTATACTTTTGCTCAGTTCAATGACTGACAATGAAGCGAAAATAGACTTGTTTTATGCCGCGGTTGACTGCACTATGACAATTACGGCGCACAAACACTTCACGGTTGTCATTAGAAAATCATTGATGCGGAATTGGCACAGTGTACCTTCTGAGCAATTGCGTGAATTCTTCGCCGAGATAGTATCAACCAAGAGACGTACACATTCGTCTATTACTTGAAAAAATACTAACGATAGCACGATTCGTTTACAAAAAATTAACCATACCTTTAGCCTTACTCCATCTTTTATCCATATCCTAACTGATATTATTACGTCAATGGGGCAAATTATTGACTGTATTCTCACAAGCTAATGTTGTTGGGTAAACAAAAATCACGCTTTCCATCTATGGCTCTTTGTATAAGTATAATGGTTACCGAAACATTAAATTGCATCAGTTTTAGTGCTTACATTTAATTTCACGGCTAATAAGGAAAGTAGCGAACGTGCGTATGTATGAACAAACGTTGAAGAGGCTATTTACTCTTAATTCATCGCACAAGATTGCTGAGTACCCGATGGATTTTCGCATACATTCTTGCAATCATATATGCACTTGTACTCGTTAATTTATCGTTTAACCAGGCCATTACTCAGAACCTCACTCAAAAGTGAAGATGACGTCATAGAAACATCAATGGCCGCATGAAAACGAATATATATCATTATTTTGGAAATATAAAACAGTATCAATTTATCACTACCGTCAACTTTATTTTAATCCGGTAAATTAGGTCAGGTAAATCAGGTATTAGAATTATCCAATAATACCTAATGTCCATTAAGGTGACCCCTTCATTATTTCGTGAATCCAAATTTCACCATTCTTAGCTAATTTTTCCGATGGCATCCGTCTTGGGCTTAATTATAAAAAGTGAAAAAATACTTCAGCAAGAGATGATATTGTTATTAGCTTGCTGTGGCTTTCAGTGAAAGAATTACTTCACTCTGATTTTTTTGCTACTTTTCGCCTGCAAAATAATGATATTCTTGCCAGTCTCATATTTTTGCATCGGTTACCTTAATATAAGTTTGTTGGCTTGCTGCTTTTGAAGTAGATGTTTTTTTTAACGTTCATTTGTACGCCAGCTGTCACATGCTGGATAAATATTTTACTCATGATGAATTTGAATTTATTTGGAATATTTAACCTCAATGACTCTTCCATATAGCAATAAAACTTGTTTCTATTACATTAAAATTTTATAACGGCTAGTTTACGTAAGTTTAACGTGTAAATTACAGTATTAAAGCGAGACAATTACCCTCTATCAATTCCATTAGAATTTAAAAAAACATCCCCCTTATGAGCACTTACTTCCCCACGTAACAGGAATATGGCTCCCGAGTTCTACGGGTTGCCGCTTGCAAAGCTAGATCGAGTGCGATGAGAATCAAAAGGTCACGTCGCGTCGTCAAAGGTCATTCGGAGGGCCAGGAGAACTCCAAGGTACCGGCGGCGATTTCCTCGCTACGTCACATGATTCGGTACTCGCACAGTCACGTGGTATATCAGCCGGGGAGACCAGTCCAACCGAGATATGGCCAAAAAGACCATCGAGGGAGAGGTGAATGACCTTTAGGGCGATACTGAAATTCCGAGAACTTCACTGTTTTTTTCAAACATTAATCAGACATGATAAAGTTGTACCTACAGCCAAGAAGACAAGGCTGACTTTTATCCTATCGCTTTGCACATTAACGGTCGTAGATAGTGGTTGTAAAATATTGTTGAGGCGATTTGAATAAGCCGCCTTTGTGCGGCATACCACAGATGATAATTCAGGGCACCATATCTATCCGAGAAATGCTATCCCACCCAACCAAGAGTCGAGCTATGCAGAAAAAATATCAGGCAAAGTAAATATAAATCCTGGACGACCAATCCGTTCTGATCGAACTAATTGCGTTAAGTTTCAACTGCACCATTTGAATAGTAAACAATAAAATTATCTGTTACCGCCAAGTATTGACGGATTGTACTAAAAATAATCATTTGACTACGTATGTACACGGACTAAGGAAGATATATAGAGGTTTTTTGCAAATAAAATCTAAAGTAAAGGAATAAAAAACCGTAACGACTGAGAGCGAAGAATCGCACTGTCACACAGTGGCCAATAAATGAAAAAAAAACTGGCCTAAATCTCAAAATCGATTTTATTTTGAGCTAGGAAGTTGAAACTTCGCATACATGTTCTCAAATAAATTGTGCATAACTTTCCAGATTATTTCTTTCCCGTGCTTTCACGCTAACAATATATTTTAGGTCAAGGTTGAACAAATTTAGTGAAAAACGACTACCCTCAATTTTTTCTGAAAATAGCCAAATTTATCCTCGTGCAGAGGTTTCATGAATAAAATTATTGACAAAAAATGTTATACTGCCTTAATGAACACTTTTTTCTTCCATTTGAAGGGTTGTCAAAGGTTTTCTGTCATCATTAACCATAGGTGTATAACAAAATGGCGGAGCCTGTTCTCAGCCATTTTTTACCTAAACGTAGAGAAAAAGTAGATACTTCCGCGAAGTGGCTTTTAGCACGTCATTTTATGAATCTTCTACATTGCGAATAAAAATTAAAATCCTGCACCAACTTCCGACCCCTAATTTTACATCATTTTTTTCAAGCGTACGGTCGACTCCGGTTCTAACCGGCGCACCGCGGCGGCGGCGGAGAGTACAGCGACGCGGTGTGTGGATGCGATATGGCCACATTCACTTTTATATCTGGATAATAGATATAATAATGATAAAAAATAATCACCAGAAAGTAAAATGAATAAATATTGCTACAAATGACTCTTATTGTGCAATGGATGGGCAGTGCAAGAGGTACCCTGAAAGGCTTCTTTCTTTAAGTGAATTGCATATATTACTGAGGAGAATGGACTTACAATGTGTGCTTAATGAACTCTTTTATTGACAAACAAACTCTCTTTCTGGGCAAGAGCCGTCTATGGTCCAATAATAATTGTTTTAAAGGGTTAGGGATGGCTATTAAGAGTGGACATCTAGAATAATTGTGATGACTTTTGAATATTAGGTACCTGTTTCATCCTTCACCAAGCGAAGAGGCACAAGGGAGGTCACGAACAAAAATTCATCAGACAGGCTCTCCTTCCCACGTATGGTAATAAAATGACCCTTGTCGGCAGGCCTTAAAATAGGTATAAGAGGCTGGGATGAGTAGGCCATGGAGCATGGACGACTCTTGCCCAGGAAAGAGAGTTTGTTTGTTAATAAAAGTCCATTAAGCACACGATGTAAGTCCATTCTCCCTAGTAATATATGCAATGCACTCAAAAAAAGAAGCCTTCCAGTGTACCTCTTGCACTGCCCATCGATTGCACAATAAGAGTCATTTGTAGCAATATTTATTCATTTTACTTTCTGGTGATTGTTGTTTTTTATCACTATTATATCTATTATCCAGATATGAAAGTGAATGTGGTCATATCGCATCCACACGCTTGCCGCGAAAACTTAGAACAGAGCCTAAAATTAGTTATTTTGTATATTTTAGAGAAAAAATTTCCAAAAAAATATGTAGGTACGCTTTTTTTGGCAATGCAAGTCATGCAACAAGAACTTATAATTTCTGCTAATTGAGTAATTTCTAGTCGCATCGCCTAATTGTCACTCTCCTCCATTACCAATTGACTGACTTAGATTCACATTAATGAAAATATTGTACTTTTTACGCTTTTTTGGGTTTTGCGATCAAAGATTGGTAAAAATGAGAACAAGGAAATAATGAAATTAAAACTATAATACCGATATCGTTTTACCCATAAAAAGGTAACGGATGAATCATTGTACGTCAAATATGACTGCTTTTTAACACTGAAAGATGCTATCTGCGAATGAAGTTTTTTAAACGATAATAACGTTCATATTGTAGAATAGAGTGCTGGCGAATTAATCTGAAGTGTTAATTGTTTTTATTTTTCTGTAGATTGAGCCACACGTTTAATAAAAAAAATAATTCAGAATTCACAGATGTTTACGAATGAATGATGCAACAAGACAAACTACGTAAACTCACGAAGACCGAGCCAGTTGAAAAGCAATAACTTTGGTGGTTTGAGATGGAATTATAGGGATATTCCGGCTCAAATACTGAAAATACATTCATTATTGAGCATTCAATAGCAATCATATTAGATTTTAGACACAAAAAAGAGGCAACCGTGTCAATTTGATTTAAATTTATCCTCGCCATCGAGTAGGAAACATGCGCAAAAATTATCTCAGGTGAGTTTACCGATAATAACAATCTTTAAATAACAAATGAGAATTTTAATAAGCCACAAAATCTTGAATGGAATTTAAATACCATCCTATTACGATGTGGCATCGATCATTTTAGTTACCTCACCGCTTACCACCCGCAATACCGAATTGAGAAACAATATTTTGTGATAGGAATGCTCAAGTTAGAAAAAAATAATTTATTGTGCAGTTTTAGCTGTGGAGTGCATTTACAATTATTTTAATAAGAATTATATTCTTGCAATGAATTCAGGTGGTATTTTGAACTGCGACATAGCCTCTATAGTGGTGACTCATTGAGATAAACCTAAAGTATGATTTTTACACTGCCTTACTGCGATGCTATATGAAGTAATGCAAATTACTAAATCTAAATCAGCTATCCCTAGATTCAGTTATAACTTGGCATGGTTTAATAAGGATCGCTTGCACTGATTACACGGCAGATAAATTAATATACCGAATCAAGATACGAAAAATGTCAATTAATCTGTACTATCTGTATTTGAAATCTGGATCTTAATTACCTGTATTAAATTGGGATATTTCGGCCAGGTATTGCTCGAAGCGGAATTCGAACGAAATCATGTTTAGCTAAAAATAGTGTTCTTACAAACATTTTTCTTTGATAACGGCATAAAAGGGGCGTATATACGCTTCTCAATTTTAATCAACACTGGCAATTGATGCCATATAAATTCAATCTCATAGGGCAAAAATAAAACAAGGGAGAGTGGTAGACCTCAGTTGTCTCATTCAGCGAAAGACCATAATGCTGGATGATTAGTACGATAATGATGAAAACACATTCGCTTTTAATTTTGGGGGAATCATCCGTTTGTAAAATATGAATATGCAAGCACAAAATATATGGAATACGTATGAGATTAATTTCCGCCCTGTCGGGTTCAGTCAAGAATCCAGTCACAGAACAGCACGCACTACTTCTCTCGTGCTTCGATCGCTTTCACTCTTTGAGCGACCAACGACGGCACGGGGAGTGGAGTTATGTTAAGCAGGAAATAATCGATATTCTCCACCAGCGTACGGAAGTCGTGAGTGAGTGCACATTCCTCGCAATCGTTCAACACATTCAACGCGGCTCGAAGGTATATCACTACTAGCCATTATGCGCCAGTGATGACAACTCCAAACGAAAATTAGGTATTCTCTAACGGCATAGGACAACGGTAGGTAAAGGAGTTTCCACTAAATGTGACGGGGGTAAATTTAAAAGGTAAACATATCTTTATTTATTTAGTTCAAAAAACAAGAATTAATTAGGGTAAAAAGAAACAAAAATAAGAAGGCCTAATTATTTTTTTAATAAAATAATATGAGATGCATGGGCCTGGTGCTCAAGGATGTAAAAGAGAAGAATTATTTTGGAGCGCAGGCTTTCACAGCGAGAGGCAACGTCGTTAACGACTTTCGGTAGCAGCTGCGTGTTGCGCTTTGTCGTGCGAGCTTTCGCGTCCATTACAGAGCGGGCGATGAATGAAAAATCGGTAAAAAGAAATGAAAAAAAAATTTTTCATTCATCGCCTGATGATGCGGCCTGTAATGAACGCGAAATCACGCACGACAAAGCGCAACACGCAGCTGCTCCCGAAAGCCGTTAACAACAGAGAAGAATTATGTGTGAAAAGATTAGATGACACCAGAATGGAGTGGAGAGCTGCGCCAAACTTATCATCGGATTGCCGTCCGTTGACGATAGTAATAAAATTTATAACCAAATTTATTTATTAATTAATGCAAATTATTAATAAAAAAATAACAGGAGCTTTAAATGGTGAAGTACTGCAACTGGTAACTGAAAATATTGCAAGAGGCAATAACGCCAAGGGCAGGGCATAGGAAAACGGTAGTGCAAAAAAGTAATAGTGAGAGTTTTAAAAAAATAAGGAAAACGCTAGAATAAGGATCATTGTGATTCAGACAGCCGCAATTAGTACTGGTACATACATATCTGACTAGTACTCTGAAAGCCACCTCAATTTTTTGAATGGGAGCGACAACCCGATACTTAACTGAGATGATCATTATTCGTGACGCCATTACTCTTATCTACTGCCACGCATTTTGTTTTTCACTTCCCACTCTTGACACAACGGAGTGTAGCACGAAGTCAGGAGTAAAATATAGAAAGTCATCTTAAAACAATATATGACTTTGAATTGTATCCAGAATTTCACCACATAGTTTACCCTATCACCAAGTACACTTTCTCACTTGAACTCGATGAAGATCCTGAAAACGCCGACCAGTGATTCGATAAAACCCTTCCATAGTGTGGCGCTTATCTGCTTCACCCCATCATTTTCTGCCATTAGTCCTCATTTCAAAGGATCTGACAAGAAAGGGGGCGTATTGCAACTAAGGCCTTGCAAGACCCAGCTTAAATTTTACCTTCTAAAATCCTATTTACCCATTTCCCGAGAATTTATTCTCAATAACTAGTAATCAATTTCGCTTTCTCACAGATTTTACCCAGGTGAGGTCTCCCGAGTAGAAATAGCCCTCATGATCTCATAAAATTCTAAGATCGGTTTTATCGCTGAGCAGTTGGCATTCTGGGTATTCGGTAATGATTTGCACCAACGATGAATAATTCACTACTCCATTCACAGCACTACAATATTAATATTGGTACGCTGCAATCCTCCATTTCTCCCTTTAACAGAATAGTTCCTTCAGTTCTGTCGGTTCTTCTCCCTTGTGTCCTTCTTATTTTCCTCAAGTACTTATCTCTTGAGCTTCCATGGGAGACTACAGTAGTCGTGCATTTCTTTTGGAAACGTGTTTTTTAATTACTGTTCCACTCCATAGGCTAAGACTAACCCTATCTAATGCACTTTGTAGGATTAATAGCAATAGGGTGGTTTCCTATTATTTTTTATTGCCTAAATCGAAAGATTATTACTCCTGGAGTACGTGTTTCACACTTTTATATTTTTAAATGACGATATCTATTTTTCGCGATTAAATAAAAAGTGAAAATTTTCAAGCGCACGAAAACGCGACGGCTAAGTATGAATGCTGGGAAAAGCCCGTGTGACGTCATTCTGATTCCTGCTGCCGCCTTGGTCCGAGGCTATGAGCGCCGATACGATGCAGGCTGCTAGCAGGTGGCGCTTGGCTTAAATAAGATTTATTAATACCCTATCAAACGAAGGATACTTTACGACCTTAGGCAATATCAATAGGTGATTATTACGAGATGATTCCCTGAGCTCTGTGCCTCATGCATGCATTGGTAATCTCAGACGATGTAGAACTCTTATCTACTCGTATAGAATCTAGGTCCCTGTGACGTCACGTGGAATGGCATCCCATGGGCGCCTATCTGGCCTTTTTCAAATGAGGTAAAATTGACCATTAACATTCGTCTAAACTGGGATTTCTAAAACCAAATAATTTGTATATTATGAATACACTAATGGTGGGTAACGAATCGCAATCAATGCCTTTCGATCTTTGATGAATGAAACTACCCTATTGAGAAACTACTGAATTAATGGATGAAGGTGACACTTTGTGTAAATTGCGAACATGAAACAAGGCAAATTAAACAAATTTTCTACATTTCACAATTTTATATATATAATTCCCGATCGTTTTCGGTAACTAAGCATCATTTTCAAGATGGAGAGTAAGCGAACGCAAGGGGGGGAGAACTGGTTTTAGTTGCATCGAGACTGAGGAAAGATCACCGGAAATTGTGGCATCTGCAGGATGGCGATCCCTGGGAAAACCCACGAGTCATACTCCCTGAAATAAAACGCAAAACCTTTAAAGATCAAGGCCGCACCCCCTCGAAGGCTGATAGGTCGAAAAAATCAGCTTGTATGGAGAATTATACTGAGAAAATTGACGCAAATCTTGCACGCAAAACGGAAACTTCTACATCGAAGAAATTTCCGTTGACAAATTTCGATTTATTTTTATGGATTTTTTAACTCGTTGATAACATCTATGTTGACTGAAGTAATTGGAGTGAATGCATAAAATTAGGTAAAAATTAGGTTAATTTTTCTGCGAGCCATGAAAAAATCTATATCAACATTCATCGAGGTTTTTAAATCATGTCTTTTGTCTGGTAGTCAATCAATGTAGCAATTTTTTTCTCCTTGAGCATCATCAAGTCAGCATGGTCAATCACATGCATAAATAGAATGCTTTAAACAAAAAAAACCGTAAGCATCAAAATGTAAACAGCCTGCACCTTTAGATATTACTTCCACACCTAAAAAGAAAGGGCTGTCAGTGAAAGCAAAATCTAGTAGCCTTAGGAAGGCATAGCCTCTGAGGAAACGAAAAATGTGGATTAGGCCGTGTTTCTAAAATTAAAGCAATGGTGGACAATACCAATGCGGATGTAGAAATTGAGCGCTCAAAATGGCTGACCAGTAGCAGAAAGTTGAAAACAAGGCTACCCTACGACTTATGAAATATGCTGCCATCATTCAGGATAATGAAAATTAAAGCAAAAAAATGTTTTCGCCTCTTTTTTAGTGATTCTCATATTCAATAGAAAATATTATCATTTTTGTTCAGTTTTTTCTTGAACACTTTATTAATATTTATACGGTTATTTTTGACATTTGGTCAATTAAGGTACCCATTCTTCGATACTGACGGTTCGTAATATGATATTTTTTCCGAAAAGGTTAAAATAAACCGCTTCAACATTAAATAACAACAGCTCATAATAAAATTTTGACTCAAAATAACACGCCGCTCAAAAAATGGGATGGAAGGAATAGACCAATCTGAAATCTATCCCGTCACGAAAAGGAAAAAGCCATTGGAGAAATAGCCCGATCAGCTATGTCCTGTAACGAAGTGTGAGGGAAGGGCTGGAGGGGAAAGTAGTGAATTTTAAAAACATGACCACATGTCCAAAATTTCCTTTTTCTATCCTTACCCTGAGAGCAACAATCGCTCTCAAATAAATACTTTTGTACCAACATTCGAATCTTATCGCAAAAAAATCGAATTTTCCAACGAAAAGGTAGGTCCAGACGCTGGCGTAGTGGTGGTAACAGAGATGACTTTTAGCCAGTACATGACCTCTTCCCACAAGGCCACATGTCTTGGCTGCGGAAGTCGCGAAATGGGCATATCCTTCGTCCTGTGGAGTATCTTACACAGCGGTGCCAATATAGTCTCGCACGGCACCAGCCTTGAAAAAAAAACAATTCGTCACTTGTGTACACATTGAAAAGGATAGAAGCATTCGCGGCCCATCGACATTGAACAAACATTTTGTTGAAAAGGACGACAGCCATCGCGGAAAGAGTCACTCTTTCAGTTGCCAATCCTTTGTTGACATTATGGATGCGATGCTCGCGAGTTGCGTTCGCGTCCTCTCGACGCAGCGACGCTTATATTTCTCAGAAATATGCTCAAAAATAAGGTAAAAAACGCAATATCTTCCTCGTGGGCAACATTAAAACGAGAATATGCTCCAACTCCAACAGCACTCTAAATCTCTTGCCGAATAAATTCCACATGTTCTGGGACAAAATGTTTAAACTTCACAGCAAATATTTCGAGAGACCTACAGAAAAATCATAAAAAAATTAATATGTAACAGATAGGGAGAAAAATAAAAAAATACTGGTACGTTTACACATTTCAAAAATATTTTAAATGTTAAATATAAGGGGATTATATAAACTTAAGAAAATAAGAGAACGCTCGCTCTTCCCTTTCAGTCTTAGTTCTTTTTGCCGCTAACTGTTCAGTCAAAGAATGCAATATTACCAAGCTTTGATAACAGCTGTGTATTTTTTGCCTAAGACAGTTATTTATGGATAGTTAACTTAGTAACCTTTGTCCGTATATTATAATTATAATATTTCTAAATGTAAATACCGCAGTATGTATTGCATACGTAGCCCTACCAGAATTTGTAAAATAATTAAATTCTATGAGGTGAAGGTAAGGACTTGTAACTATGTCATTTACACCGAGCACAGTTGGCAACTGTTTAACCTTTCCAATAACAAGCTATACTTGAACAAAAAACGACATTATATCATATCATGTTGTGTCACATATATTAGACGACGTGAGAGTGACGTCGTTATCAATTTCCTATCACTAAGTCACTTTTCTAGAGCCTTTATATTAATTACTAGTCAGAGATTTCCAATTAGGAGGACTTGACAACTTATGTTCTACGGTTAATTTTAAAGGGGCTCGTGGCACTTGTGATGATAAGGACAACCCTTACTTACAAATAAACAATAAATAAGCCCTTAAAGTTACATTCTTTCGACAGAGGAGAGAATGTATCCCGATCTCACTCAGCTGTAAACTTAAAGGATTATATCTACATTCGCCAGCTACATTAGAATTCTTTATTAGAGGTAATTATGAGCAGTAACGCATAATTAATATGCGTTTCATTTTTTTCGTTTTTCTTCGCGTAGTAATGTAATTATGGCAGGAAGAGTGATCATAAAATTATGGAAAGCAATTCCTACATAAGGCGGAAAGGAGGTTTAGTGTTAGTTTGATATCCATCATAAATGAGTCCATATGAAGACCAACCTTGTGTTTCTCAATCAACGTGATATATGCATACATATCCACGGGAATTGTTCAAAAAAAGAAGGGGCAAGCAAAATGATATATGGCGATGGAAAACAAAACACCGGATATGCCAGGGGTGAGCAATGGTGGCAACGGTGCATCCGCTTCTATTTGAAAATCTGAAATGTACTTTCACGGCTTCTTTTAATGTCTCATGTCAATAAAGTTTACTTTGTGTGACACGTAAAAAATTAGGCAATTAAATAAAAGTCTACTGATAAAATTAGTATTGAAAGTATTGACATGAGACATTAAAAGAAGCCGTGAAAGTCAAATGAATTGTTTCCACCACAGAATTAATAATCTGAAAAAGAATTCAAAACAGTCTGCTTCTATCAAATTCCTTTACGACCCTTAGCTTATGGCAGCATTCAATTAAAAATATTATCGCTGGAAAAATGTCATTAACCTTCTCCGGCGCAAGTCAACGCCCGATTTTCGCAATTCTCTCGCTTTTTTCCGATCGCGAATCCCGTCTTTTGTTATACGTTCATTTCCTCGCAAAAGCCGTTGATACGACTGACAATCTTGACCGCTCACTCTAAAAAAAAAAAACACCCCAGATATAGTTGCGACAAAAACACTTCCTTCTCTTTCGATTTCCTTCTCCCGGCCGGCCGCGACCATACGTGGAATTCCTTCTTCGGTTCGACGAATCGCTAACTTATTTACAACGCCTGCGAGCGCGGGCGCAGTGCGCCGACTGTTTTCCAACCGTAAGAGGAGAAAGTCGCGAGAGACAAGAAACGACGTCGCAGCACGGGAAGGCCGCGGATTTTTCAGCTGAGACAAGCGAGCGCTTCGAGAGTTCTTTCGAAGGACGCGGAAAAAAGGAAGAATGGCGGTTAATGCACTCGCGGCAGTGCTGAATCTCCTCGCGTCGTGATGACGCAACGCTCGCGGGCCGCACTATAAAGGCCGGGCCGCGAAAAAGAGGGTGAGCATCTTCTCACGCGAAGGCCAAAAATAAATGATCGCATCCACGCAGTAGCTCAGAATACCTGAATGTATGTAGTCTTCTTGTTTTTGACCTCTTCTTGAATATTGGATGGCGAGTTATTATTCTTAGCCAGCGTATCTGACTTAAATAAGACATCATAGATGATAATCATACACATCTAACGATTATAATCTTTTATCATGATATATCTGTGGTGAAAGCATCACATATTACAATGCAATAATTAAGTCTGACTGTACTACAACTTTTCTACATGCTGCGGCTTAAGGGAGATGATAGAATTTGAATATACGGGTAAATGTTACTTAGTAAATTATAATGGAAATGACTTTCGTACGTAAACAAGTACAAATATGCTTTAATTACCTTCTTTGATGGAAGAGCAATTAATTACTCGTAAGTTTCATCCTCAGGGCGACACAAAGAATATTTGAGGGTACAACAAATCCTTAATTAAAAAATTAAGCATAAACAAATATAATCACAATTACTACACGGAATGGAATATACAATACCACTTTTCACTTAAGCATTAATAGGACACATTTTTTAGAATGAATTAGTATATGGGCGGTTTTTCTTTAGTTTACTGCCCCATCTGAATTCCGCATCCTTTAAATTCATAATAAGTTGCACAGATTTAAATGATTAAAAAAAAGCCATATGTATGCAATCAGGTTTTCAATATGAAACTAATGCATTAAGTACCCTTCCATTAATTTTAAAGGTATTGTAAACCATATCTACATCTAAATAGTACCCCGCAAGCCGCCTAAAAGGCGTGTGGCAGGGGGTGTTAGGACACCAGCCGTTTGCAACTAAAAAAATGAAGTGCTCCAACGAAGTTGGGACTAGCGTTTATTAAAGTCCTTTATGGTTCGGGGGAAAAACGAGTTCCCATATGTATCCGTTGGGCAAAACATCTCTCTTAATTTATCGCCTCTATCGGACCTGGAAATACAGTGTGGCTCTAATATTATGTTCTCTGTGTCGCTCTTAAAGATATCCATTCTCAATTGTTCAAGCAATCTAAGCCTAACACTGTCTGTACGCCCGTAGCAGTTTTTGACGAAACACGCAGCCTTCCTTTGTATTTTATTCAGTTCGCGGATTAAGTCTTTCTGCACCGGATCCCATACGCTCGCTGCATATTCAAGGTGCGGTCGGACGAGAGCGAAGTAGCACCTTTCTTTTACTTTCTCATCCGAAAATCTTCACACAATACGCTTGACGAATCCTAATTTCTTCTGGGCTATGCCGCAAATATTCTTTATATGTGTTCCCCACGTGAGGTTCGAGGTTATCGTAACTCCCAGGTACTTCACTTCGTCTATTGCCTTTATGTTAATACCATCCACTGCATAAACATGGTTAGAGTTGGACGAATTACGCAAGAAATGTACCGCCATGCATTTGCTCCGATTAAGTTCGAGTCCCCACTCTTGGCTCCACAAATGAACGTTGTTTAAGTCAGAAGGTAGAATTTCATAGTCAGAGTGATCACTAATTTCGCGATAGATGACAGCGTCGTCAGCAAATAAAAGCAATTTACTGCTAATGCGGGAGCAGAGATCATTGATGTATATAATGAACAACAGGGGGCCGATTACGCTTCCTTGTGGAACATCTGATGTAACTTTTACAACATCAGAGCTAATTCCGTCAAGAACTACTTTTTGTTTACGATCTCTGAGAAAGTCGCGTATCCAGTTTACAACTGTTTCGTTTAATCCGCATGACTGTAATTTGTATAAAAGTATGTACGCGGCATTTGTTTGTTTGTGTTTAATGTTTTGTATAGGTTTTGTTGTACCCACGAATTTTCTTTAATGATGGAGATGGGCCTGAGGATGGGTCTTATTACAGTCCAATACTTTGGCTACGAACAGTAACTTTGTTAAAGGATCTATACTCACTATTCCGAATAGTAATACTTCGGCATTACTTTAACAAAACGAAAAATGTTGGAAATGAAATGCTTGTAAACAGATTTTACTAAATATCTTCCACTTTCGCGAGCATTAATTCAATAGTAAGGATGTGCGAGTACTCGAAAATTCGAGTCGAGTAGAGTAGCTAGTACTCGACTTGAGCGTTTCGAGTATTATTACGAATGTGGAGTCGAGTATTTTCGGTTACAGATCTGTCGAGGTCAGTACGTTCGAAATCTTCCGACAGGATGCTATCATGAAACTCATGTAGTAATATCGTTTTTAGAGTCGATAAGTCGTTCAAATGCCTTGGTCTAGGAGTTTCAGCTAAATGTATACGTAGCAGTCATTCACCATAGTAGTCGATGTGGGCGCCCATTACCTACCTTTTCGTCAGCCGCGGCAGCCAACTGTCTTCCAACCCGATGCGCTGTAATCGGAGTGGACCGACCGCTGTACCGCTCATACTTTCTAATGCTCGTACTTTTGTACCCTACCATACTTTCTTTACCGAAACTCTGAGAGAATACGTAAAAATAGTTTAGAATTTTGGTCTATAAAGCTAAAGCTAAGTTCAATAGTTCGTTCTCTTCGTCCACTTAAATTCCATGAAGATTCAAGATCCATAAAAGTCGTTGATAAAACTTTAAAATGAAAATGCCTAAGGTTGCCAAATCTTGCAACTTTGGTAAGAAAGTACTTGTCCAGCCACACAAGTGTGTTGCAAAATACAATCCTCTGTAAGCAGTAATAACATGGAGACGTCAAAAACCGCTGCCTGAGAATGTAGAAAAATTGTTTTTTTTAAGAATTTGAATAGATCAAATATTACAGGATTCATTTACACAAATATTCTCTATTTAAGTTGTGCAAATGCCTTTACTGAGGGCTCTTTGTAGCAGTTTGGATACATATATTAATTAAATTGACGACATATTACTACAGGTTAATTTTTTTCAATTATTCTCAAGGAACAGTTTAAGACACATTAATTTTCATTCATCTCCTAATTCTGACACGATTTAAATCAACGTTCCTCATTATCTTTCCCTTTTAACATCTAGCTAAGCATTTGGAGTAGAAAGTTGGGGATAGAAGAAAATGAGACTATTTTGGATAATGCATTGCTGTATTGCCTGGTTCACTATTGCCATACTTGACTCGACTCGATAATCGCGAGTAGTTTTCAACTCAACTCGGTACGCGACTCTAGATCAAAAAGTGTTACTCGCACATCCCTATTTAATAGTAGTAAAATTTTCAATTAAAATAAACAGCGTTAAATCCATCACTAAGCCAGTCCGCGCCATCGCGGTAACTCCCATCCTGCTATTTCAATCTTGGTCACACAATAAGCATGATGGGTCTCATTGGCTGGCTACAACGATTACTTGATTAAAAATTTATTTTCAATTAAATTAAAAACCTAACGTAAGCACAAGTATAAGAATGGTATTAAAATCACTTTATTAATATTATTTATTTTATTAGCATTTTCCGCATGCGCAAAAAAAGCTGCGAGTAATTATGCTGCAAGTTATTATGCATCCACCTTGAGCGCTCTTTGATATATTTACTCTGAGATACAATTTAGAGGCGAAAACTACTTCCGTGGCCATTTTCCGTCAAAAGGTTAAGAATATTGTAATTTGTTTAATTTTCAAAATCTTGCAGTGCCGGCAACAAGAAATTTTTTTAAATGATCTTGTAACAAGAGAATGGAAGTGAACGATTAGCCACAGGAAAAACAATTAAGCATAACCAAATATCCCCTAAGCAAATCAGATTGAAAATATGTACTAATACGTTATATTAGCTGATATAGATTTTGTCTATGGGTGGGGTGTGGTGGCCAATGAAAGTTCACGCCAAGAAATTATCAATAAGGAAATCCCATTATATTTTTTGCATTAAAAATGCACCACTCATCATTACGACGCAGCATCTCTGCATTCCGTGGCCATCCCCTCCCGCATGACTTATTAAAATGACTCAATCCAAGCTACTTATTTTCTTCATTGATTCGGCTTTCGGCTCCATTTTCCTAATTTAGGAGGGAGCCTAGGCCCCCTGAGCCACCTTATATCCGCCTCTTATTAATTACATCGCATACGTTGAAAGAGGATGAGAAATTCAGTACCATGATCAACCCACTTTTCTTTATATTTATACTTTCATACATATTCCGACCTTCGACGCGCCCATTGGGTGTGTCGCCATGGGCACGAGGATATCAGTCATTTGCGCAGGCAAAGAAGAATTTGGCGCACGCGAAGGCTGATTCCGAGTGGTTTCAGCCAATTACAGAACCGAGAATAAAAAATGTATTGTTCGCAGACAAAGATTCCCTCCGACAATGTAGCTATATAGCTTTCGGAGAATTTTTGATGCGTGCGACCTGATAACGACGATGATGATTTTTGAACCAATAATAAGCCACTAAATAAAAAATAAACAAGGACTAGGAGAATGTAACAAAATGAAATGATGGTTACAATTAAATAATGAATTAGAAAAAATGTTAACTAATATATGCGTCTAATCCTTTTAAAGTCATTTCTATAAAAGGATGATTAATTTGAAACAACTAAATTTTCCAAAGTCAAAATTAGTATTTTAAATAGTATTGTGATATCGGTTGCTGGTAAAAACATTAAGTCCACCTCCACCATTGCTACGTGCCTGCATCCTCATAATCTTCCACATTACGGTGAGTATATTTTGACTTGCTAAAATATAAGCGATCAGAGTAAATCAGAATTTGGAAATAAAACAAAAAAAATCCAACAGCAAAGGCTAGTGAACTCTCCAAACCCAAGCTTTTTATCAAAATAAAACCCTCACTTTCCACTCAAAATTCTTCTCTCATACCTGCAAATCTCAAAATGGCGGATGAGTATTCCGAACAATCCCACGCCCAATTGCCAGCAAGGTTACGTAAGGAAAATGCGTCATTGACGAGACGCAGTTTTCATACGGCGTTGTTTGAAAACTAATGATACCTGTTTTTGCCGTTTTGAGCTAGGTCCAACTAATGTATTTTTTTCCGAAGATAAATCATTACTCCTTTTCGAAGAACTAACTACAAGGGGGGTAGACTGCTTCGATCAGGAGAAACGCCGCGCTAAAATTACGTTTCTGTTCATCACCCCCATTGCGTGATCCTATGGTAAAACTAATTGTAGTAGACTCTATTTTTGGAAGTCTAAAATGTGAAGACTCATGAAATACTTGTATGTACGTTTAAGCACTTACTTTTAAACGGAAATATAACCACTGGAATATATGATAAATTCAATGAGAAAGAATCCGTGCCACTTCATAAGGCTTTAACAACCGATTGATACTGATCTTCTATCGCAGTCATCAGTTATTATGGAAATCGGTCGTTCTTTAAGGAATTCAAAAATATTCCAAAATCAGCAGGAATTCACATGAAGCGCTTTGTGATTACAGGAATGCTGAATAAATATTGCTTACATAAAAAGCTCAATGTTTCCGGGAGAGCTAATTCTCATCTACACAACGGCTACATTGGGAATAAGGCTATTTCAAAGATTGAAAAATAAAAAATTCATTCCAAAAAAAAGATAGAAAGATTCAATATTTCTTATTTCCCTTGATGAAATCAGCATATTTACTTCGCGAACTACAAAAGGTGGGCGTTATTGACACATAGGGAACTTCCGATCCCATCCGATGTTTATCCTATAGCAATGACAGCTATGATGACGATGATTCTCTGACCCACTAAATTAATTTTAAGGTCACTCTTTAGAAGAGTTGGCTGCAGAATGGAGGTAGAGTATCGCCAACATCCAGCCCCATTCCTGTGTCCATTTATGAGTTTCAGGGGTTATACAAACCTTTCAGGAGGATCTGATTAAGACGTCAGAAAAATTTAGGACGGAAATTGAAACGCTCCAGGGCAACTAAAAAAACGAGAACTTCCGAGTTCCATCATTGCGCCTTACTTTATAGTAAATTCTCTATTTGCTGAAAAAAACCCTCTTAAGTGTGAGGTGGCCCAGGGAAAGGAACTAGACACCATGTCCTAAATGCGTGAATTTCATGTGCTCGTAGTTTAGTCTACGCTTACCTAGAGGAACCAACCTCCGCGTGGAATAACTAAGAGAGCTATATTTTATAACCTGCCTTTCCCAATTGATATATTATGTCTCAGTTATTACTAATGGCTAACTTGTTTAACTACAATATCTACTCGATATAGAATTCCTACCACACATTAATAACTAAGGTCTTTGAGAGCAATAATCTTTTACTAATATCTCACTAATATCCTCACTCCTAAGTTAACTTTCTTTCCAATTTTCAGTCAAGGAAACAGTTGATAACTTAAAGCTTATTTGAAAATACATTTTCAAATTCTCTTCTTCGTCGAACCAACTTTCTTCGCATTCCTCTCCTCTGGAAACGGACTCGATACGCGTTCTATCCATTCAGGTTCTGAAGGTCTTCCGGGATGTCTACCTAGCAGCCCCTATGGATAGCTGCCACAGTCACTACGCAGCTCCTATGGAAGCTCATTTGTTACCGGTCTCAGCAGAGACGCAATCGACATTCAAGCTGCATTCTTTCCATGCAAACGAGCAATGGCGTAACTAGGAATATGCTTGGGGGAGATGAGGGGGGTCAGTGGGGGCTACCCCCCCCCCCCAGGAAACGGGGATCTAAGGAAAATTTTTGAAAAATAACATGCCTGAAAATGCATTTTACATTATTTTGTCACTTATTTTTTAACTTTTAGCAGATGCAGTTATTATGTTAATTATTAATCCATACAAGATTTTAAAATTATTTTTTTGATTTCTCTCAGGCTTTGGGGGGGGGGGGGTGATACATCCCCTCATCCCCCCTCACAGTTACGCCACTGCAAACGAGAGAACGAAACAAGTTCTTCAATTGAACGCGACGTGGACTTGAGGAAAAGTGAACCATTGCTCTACGGTATCGCATGGATGGAACGTAGCACCCATGGATGATATACTGATGGAGAATTTAATATCCGCGCATGTGTAAAATATTATCATCTCTTATGCTATTTTAACTAGATTTATCGTATGTCTCCTGCACATGCACGCTCACCGCGACTATAAAATTTGCGTCATAATCGTATGTACGCAGTAGCGGATACAGAAAAAACTCAAGGGGGGCGCAAAATATATCTTTAACTTCCTGTACTTTTATCATAATAAAAAAAATAATCATGTCACATGCAAGGTTTAAGAAAGTTTCATTTTCACTGATAATAATACGCATATGCAATGCATTGCCATATTATGACATATAAAAGTTACAATGGTGTTTCTGCAATTTTCGGCTATGCGGGCGGCCCCGCAAGGGGGGGGCGCCTCCTGCGCCCCCATATGTATCTTGCCACTGTATGTATACGACTTTCGTTCGAAAATTTCTCACGGAAAAATGATGAATATCCAAACATATATAGATCGTGTGTGTATAGCGGAATGTTCATACTAAAGTAGCAGAGAAGTCATTTGAAAGCATTAAGTGGAAGATGCAACAACTTCATAGGATCTATCATTCGACACGATAGCCTAAACAAAAACTATCGTTGAATAACAGGTGGCAGAAAAGAATGGCAGAATGGTAGGACTCGATGAGATACGCAGAGCAAAAGATGCTGGTTGTGATTTAGAGGAATTATGTGGGAGGAAAAATATTAGTTGATCGGAGAACTAGTGGAGAAATGCATCAAACCAATTTTCGGATTGATTACAAACTACGATGATGAAATTCTGAAAAATATTTACTGTCGTTATCAACATAATTTTTACTGAAAAATTGGTTTTGAAATAAAAATATGTTCCACAAAAAATGCGCTACTTGGCTCGAATTTAGGGTTGGTCTCAAAAAAATAAATGAATATGAGAAACGACCGTATTGGTATCATGCTAATCATTGAACGAAATTTTCATTTTTGAAAGTGAGATGTACAAAATTACAAATCGTTGGTTTTGATCATCGTTAGCTGCTACTACTCCGCTTTCCTTGAAACATACGATGAAAATTAAATCATATTCAACATCAATATTTTTCATAAATTTTAATAAATGTAGTTCATATTTTCACCGAGTTCATTTGCGCGATTCAGAAAAAACTCTCATGAAAATGCACTGATTTTTTAACATAACGTGTAGATTTAACATCAAAAACATTCAAAATAAATCTTAGGGTTGAAACGCTTAGTGCTGTAAATCAGCTGAACGGCTTAATGCTTCGAAATCTACTCGCATAAGGGAATAAAACATTCACTTGGGTAGAAAAGATGGCTTTTGCTACTTTAAGCTTCAAAATAGTCAACTTTAGTTTCATTTTGCTATCTTTGATAATATTACTGAGTTAACTTTGTTTCAAAATGAGTATTTTTACGACATTCTGATCGATTCTCTTTGGAATCAAAATCTCTGATACTCTTCATAAATCGCAAAAAATATGATTTTTTACGACTAAAATCGTATAAAAAAACTCTCCCAAAATGCGGCCTTGAAGCTCGAGTCCTTCCAAGGGACACCTCTCATGTCTTTCACTCTCTAAAGTCCATTAAAGACCAGTCATCGCCACGCATCGTTTTCCTCAATCCGCTCCCTAATTTCCCCTTTATCTCCTTGTGTGGCGGAAGCTGACTCTAAAGACTTTCTTCATTTCGACATAAACCTTAAAAATATTTACGCACCACCTACCATCTGATCGTAACAGTAATGCATAATTTTAAACCCATAAAGGCCATTTCACCAAGACTTGAGCGCACGCGGAGGCGATCGATTTTATACCAAATGCGTATATTTTCTATAATTTTCATAATGAAATATGCGCATAACGTAGGTCAAAGATATTTTGAGAGACCTATGTACATAGGACTACATCGGACGATAAGCACAAAATCAATTCCCACAAATTATGTGGAGTTGCACCTGTCGCATGTCTCAGAATAAATCTACGTTTGTTAGCACTATTGAAACAAAGGCACCTCACTTGTAATAGATCACAAGTGCGACGGCTGACTGTTGATCCAAATCCATAAAAAAGTGGTCCAAATGGATTAATTAACAAATTTTAAGTCTAAAATCACTTCTTGCGTCTCGGTCTAACATGATCCCAAAGACTCGTCTCCTTCTCGACCAATAAGTCACCATTGGTCGTAAATATAAGATATAACTTTTTCAGTTTTTTTTCTGATTTGCGCAGATTACCTTGAGATAACAGGCTCGCCTAGAGATGTAATTTTTACTAAGATCCAGTCCTGGGATGACAACAATGTTATCCAGCTAAAAACAGGTTTGAACTCTTGAAACTTGTCGGAGACCAGGTGGATGAAAATTGCTTGGCGAGATTTCACAATTCATTAAGTTCAGCTCATTCAGGTACTGAAATAGGTGCAGCCCTGAGGACTAGGAGCAGTGTTTGAAACTCGTCAAAGACAACAGGAGAAATAAAACAGAAAATAAATCCCTCGGATACAACAGAAAAGAACTCGTCTAATAAAAGCATTACTTTTCTTAGCAACCGCAACAAAAAGTAGAGGCATCGCTAACGGCAAATAATATCAGTTTGACTAACAGAAGGCCGAGAGAACTTTACACGTGGTAGACGTCACTCACCTTATAGTTTTGAAGTAGTGAACATGTAAATTATTTAACTGCCTGCATAATATCAACTTCTTGACACATTTATAGTCCATAAATATACGACGCACCTTGACCGTAATAAAAATACGATTTTATGTCACTCGGGATTGTAGTCTTACCAATTTGCTGTTAACGTGAAGGTCAAAATTATAGCTCCATCACAACGGCTAAACATAAATTCACAAGTACTTAATAGCTATTGCATTTATCTCTTCCCTTTTTTCTTACCGTCTTGATAAACACGATTTCCTGTAACCGTGTTTATCAAGTTTTTCCATGTAACGCATTTATTACTTGCATTTTTTGTCATATTCCTGCACTTCCCGAAAGAGAGAGAAGCTTGTATGTCATAAAAATTAATTTTAATTCAAAATTGAAACTTCCCAAAAGAATTCTGTTACAGGTACTTCTCCTCATGAATTGAATATTTTTAATATTTTCGTCAACCTAGTCAGAGTCTTTTCTACGCTCAGAAACCATCGTAGTTTTACTTTTAACAAATTAGAGCATTCGAGAACCATTGAATTAAATCCTTCCCTAAGACACGGTTTTTCGGACTTTTCGGATCCCTCGTCACGTAACGTAAAGGCATTTTCATAAAATACAGAAACAATTACGCGAATAGTATTACAAACTATATCTCAGCTTACTCACATTAATCAACTATATGGTAGCGATACTACCCTGAGGTAAATGTTTTATTTCAATGCACACAACATTTATCATTTAATGATGAGTAGAAGTCAATTTCACCAACTAAACTAACGGGATCCTTTCAGATCTGCCCATTATCAAATGCGTTCGTTTGAAATTCCATCTCCAATTTTTGTTGATATCTCTTTTTCATAAAAATATATTCAAATATTTATGCCACGTGTCTTGCATATTATGGGTACTAATTGATGGAAAATAAAATTTTCGTCGTATTTCATATTTTTCGTGTCAAACTAATAAGGTTTTTACTGCTAACATTCGGATGATAAATTGAGAATATAACGTTCCTTAAAATACCGTTACCAACCGATAAAAAACTCCATGTAGAATATTAAATATAATCAAATTAAAATTTCCAGCCCTATCCATGAAGACGTTCAGCGTGACATATGAATCTCTACACCATACACGGCAACCAATAATCCGAAAGGGTCTAGCCATAATAACACACGAAGAGGATCATAATTCATCGATAACAATAATAATTGGAAAACGGCAGGGTAAAAACAATGTAGATAATATTACATCTGAAACGATTATATGGAACAGAAATGACTACTTAGACTTCGTAAATAATACTGCGACACACGCCTAAAACACAACAACGGATACAACCGAACATAAGTGAGTCCCTTTAGAAAACCCGGGTCGACCTAAGGCAAGGCTAGATGCTGATAAATTCGTTTCACGTAAGCAGTCATCTATTACGTAGGCGCGAGTACGTCAAATGGCGGAATCCGATGGAGGCTGGAAACCACTCGCACACCAGAAGACAGCGCCTCACCAGTTTCTGGTGGCTGAGGGTAACCGTAATATCAAACCATTTTACTTCATGATTGATGCTAGATAAATATATATGAGAAGCAATAATGGTATGGTCATGGAAGTTAACGAGCCCCTTCCCATCTTTCCTGAGTTCCTGAGGTTTGAGAATAATGATGATAGTTTAATTTCATTTCCCCGATCAATGTAATTGTAAGTAATGATTTTTGCGACTTCGGTAATACGAATATGAGCAAAAAATAAGGAATATATTTAGAATATACACCATAATAACATTTCAGAGTAATGATATCAGTCAGCAGCAGTCATTTTTATTCCAATTTTCCACGAAGGTGATATTAATTTACAAATGAATTCAAATGGAAGTCAATAAATAAGAGGAAAATCTCCCAGCCTAATCCGTTTTACACATTTTTCATTTAAAATTCACAAAACTAAATGGAAAGTCTTAGAGGGTAATAATCAAGGAAAAAGGAATCCTTAAATCCCATGTAAATAAGAAAGTTCTCACAAAACAGATCTCCTAGAAAGATACAACAGATTCAACTAGCTCAGTCATTCGTCAGTTGATCCAACTACAAATTATGTCGAAAGTGGTACCAGAATTTTGTTGTACATTTTATACTCAACAGCACATCGTATTTATTTTATTTATTATAAAACAGTAAGGTAATCAATTTCAATTCGGTGTGAGGAGGTACGCTTAATATCTTATCTTACGAGCACTTCATAGAGATTTTATCCCAAAACCTTCCAACAGCTCGCTACATCTTCGTATTAATCTCCAAGCAATAGCTGAATGTCTTGTTTCACTCATCCATTTATTTCATTTATAGAAATGGTATTTCAAAAATTCGTCTCTCTGCCCCATATTTCTTCCTCAAATTTGTTTTCTTTCACAAATCTTTCTGCCTCTTATGCGCATAACTTGGTTGGGCAAGATGTAATATTATTGAGTGGAGTGATTTCTTATTTTCTCTTTTGTAACTCGACAATGGAATACAATTGCGTGATCATAGGATGGCGTGATCAGTTGAATCAAGGGTTATCAAATTACTCGTAATTTCTCCCAGAGTTTCATGAGAGAAATAGAATTTCTTACGATTTACCACGACAAGGCTGAAAAATGTTGTCTAACCGGTTGGTGAAGCAATATTTCTTTTTCCATAAAGTCAAGTTCTAGACCTCACGCGAGACAATTTGCATTCTTCACATAGGCGTCGTATTTTCAAATCAGGATATGATTCCGCAACTGTGATACAACATAACCCTAAACTTATTCCCAAATCACTGTCGATTCAATTTTGAAAATCTCAGCACATTAAACACGGTTATTTCAAAACCTATTGTTCACTATTAAACCTATGGATGCCTTATCGAAAACAACCTCAAAAATGAAGGTAGTTTAGCAACATTTAATTAAGAGGCGACTCCATTTTAACTTAGAAATATATAATACTCATTTTTTTAATATGGAAATTTTACGCTACGTGGCGAAATTTATCGTTTTGCTAAAAATTAATCTCATGTCAACTATCTACAAACATATTACCATAAATAAACGATTAAATTCACCGCGTAGCGTATCTCTTACGGGCTAATAAGTATACTGACGAGCATCCTAGCGACTGGAGCGCCACTATTTGCGTCTACCGGCGGGAATTATTGATCCGCAGGACTACAGAATAGTGGGGGCCTCCTGTAGTAATATAAATTAGATGATTTAAACGCTGAAACACAAAAGAACTTCACTTTACAAAATACGAGACCATCAATATGCAGTAAAGTCCAATATGATCGTGCCATTTCTTACTATCCTCAATCCACCAGAAAACCGCCCGCTCCCGGCCGCCGAGAAGGACCCGTCAAAAAAAAAGTCCAGGTAAAACACATTTCGAGGACCGGGATAAATTTTCCCCCGCCTGCCAAACGATTTTGCTAACGGTTCTTCCCGAGGAAAATTACGGTGTTCTGGCATCCCCTGAAACCTACGCCCCTTGAAAAAATTACATTCTTAGCGGATCTTGATTTCGAGAGCATGGCAGAAATGTAATAAAGAAATACTGTTCCCATGAGTTACCACAAATTCACACGAAAACTGCTCATATGATGCTAGATATCGCGAGCTAGGAGAATTATTTTATATCAATTTTGAGACGAATCAAATAAAAGATATAATTTAATGGAGCTCAGAAAAGTCTTTAAATCCAACAACTTCGCATAGGTGGTTTCAGGAAAATGCGTGACATAAATTAGTTTTTTTTACTATCGCCGTATAAGACTTGTTACAAGTAAGATGTTTTCTTATTTATTCAGCAGCTTTATGTAATTAATTGAGCTAAGGATGCTATAGGATGCTTCCACAATCTATTTGTGTTTGTCTAATGATCTTATCTAAACGTGTTTGTCTAATATAATTACTCAGTACTGGGAATACCATAAGGAGATTTCACCAAACACTCTGGAGGTAGCTGATGAGGTTCAATCTCTGTAGATGCTCATGAGCACAGTTAAGCGACGATTTATCACTTCATTTTAACTTGAAGGAAATTATGCCTTCCCTTAAGAAAGGAAGTACAATTTTAAAAAAAAATCGAAATACTAATGAGCTAGTGATATTGATGCACGCCAGACCGTGACACATTTTCCGTTGTCGAATAGATAGGCGCAATTAAATTGCAATACACACAGCAAGATTGGCTTTCCATTTATGAGAGACTTGTGATTACATAAAAGGAAAGAAGAAATCATGTTTCACGCAATGACGTCAAATGAATATTTGTTTCGACGATATAATCACAATAAATGCAATCCTTGAGCGATGAAAAGCACGTTCTTCCAAGGTTCACATAGAGAATGAGTGCTGACTCCTTTGATAGCTCGTAATTGCGGGAAACGCAAACTCTCTCAACGGCTCTCAAGGCCTGTTTACACGATACATAAACACGTGCGAGTACTGTCTTATTGCATGAAAAATTTTCGTGTACCGGAAAGGAACATGTACGAATGTATGAATCTAATTAGAAGAAGCTCTATTTTCTGTTCATGCATTCGCGCAATTTGGGCGGTGACACGGTGAATTTTAGCATTCATTCTCGCGTTCATACATTTAGACATTCACTTGTACGAGCTAATGTACCGTGCAAAGAGGCCTTCAGAGGATAACTAAAGAAGAGCGCTCAAGCTGGCTACGCCGTAACTAAAAGTCGAGGCCAATACTGAAACCGCAACTTCCGTATTGTAACGAGAAATGGAAACACATAGCAAAAGTAAAATAGATTTGAATCCCTAAATGGCTTGTAATAAAATTCTGACACTTTTCCTTCTTCCTGATTGTCAAGGCCTGTTTACACGGTGCATCAGCTTGTGCAAGTTATTGTCTAAATGCACGAACGCGAGAATGAACTCCGAAATGCAAAAAAACCGTGTAACCACCCAACTTGTGCGAATGAACAGAAAATAGAGCCTGTTCTAATTTGATTCATGCATTCGTACTCATTCCGTTCCGGTCCACGAAAATCGTTCATGCAATCAGACATTACCTATTATGTGGTATTTATTATTTATTTATTCCCATACAACCGAAAACAGCACATGTTGGGCTTTTAAATCGGCGTTCATTCAACAATTACACGTGCATGAAAAACCATGCACGTGCAACCACCGAACCCGCGACCTCTTGTTTGTCATACGAGGACTTTACCCCGCCGACACCGAGGCGGAAGAATCGTTAACTTGGACATAGACCCGTGTAAACATGCCTGTACAATCAGGTAGAAGGAAAAGTGTCAGGGTTTTAATTCTAATAGGATTAGGCTACTAATAGGATTCAACAGTATTTTAACTTATGTAAATGTTTCCACAGCCGAGGCCAACAGTCCCTACTCGATCGTGTGAATAGGTCATAAGGAAATGAAGTTTCCAATATAAATAAAATACGCGAGCAAACGCTTTGTCATAGCGAGCCAATTGGGCCCAGCATATTCATCACGTGATCAACGGTTTTGCCGTTTCAATCTTGCGCCCAATCGCAGAAATCGATATACGCTCTAGCAAATGTACGTCCTCTGAGGGTCCACTAAACCCACGTAAGGAAAACAACCGAAAGGTATGACCCGTGACATCATTTCCGGAACGACAGTGGGAGTGAGTGCGACAAGTACGCCCCACAGTGTGCGTTGGAGCACGGCCTGGCGAGTGCACGCATATGGGAAGCGGTCTCGCACACGTCTTCGCTCACCGGGAGCTGAGCCAGCGGTGTCCGCGGCGTAAATCGGCCACCTCCTCTTTTCACTTTCCTCGCGACTTCACTTGGCAGCGTCGTGGGGGCGCCACTTTCTCCCCCACCCCTTTCACTCTCCTCGCGGCTGCTGCACGCCTACTATCGCACTACAAGCCTTCTCTCAGCTCGGACACACTCCTTCCCCAAGCGAAACTTTCTTGGCCCTACCCGACGGAGAGACCGCGAGGATAGAGCACGGCACGGGCTGTATGGCATTTCCTTACAACTACAAGTCTACATCAGGTTTTTACAGTCAAAATCAGTGGATCTCCCAGAGTATCCTCAATTAGTGTTCATACCAATATTTAAATTGAAAATTGATGTTGTCATCTTCAACCTGAAGACGCTGGCAGTAGTGCCAGCGAAACTGTTGTCATCACTTCAGCAACCGACGAGGTAGTATCCGGAAATGAAGAACTTCTAGAAGAGATATTGATACTCTGCGAGCCGGCTTAATAGGCGTGTGGCTGGGGGTGTTAGGACACCAGCCGTATATACATAAAGAAGATATTCTTTAACTAAATTACGCCTAGCATTTATTAAGAGACTTCCTTCTTCCATGAATACCTATTCCATAAGTGTTCCAGATTTTGATCCTTTTTTTCATCCCTCATCCATTTTGCACCATCTCTATCGTAATTTTCCCCCTACTCCTAGCACCACCCGATGATGTCTACCATTCTTTGTTATTTATTTGTAAATACAGTTGAATATTATTTTATTCGTTGTTGGTTACGTTTTGCTCAATATTACTAAATTATTCTTTTGTTACTCTGAGTCCTCCGTAATTGGCCTCGAGCTGTTTTTGGACTACATTAAATGAATAAATAAATAAAGGCCGTTTTACACGGGGCACGTTATTTCACAATCTGTCGTGTGTTCGGAGGCGCAGTCAAGATTGTGTCATGTACAGCGCTGAATTGCTGGAACGCATGCAAGAATGCATGGGCAAGAGAAGGAGAAATGACTCCTGTTCAAATTTCGTTCGTGCATTTGCGCAATTTACGTCATATAGAGAAAGAGATGCAGTTCTAACCTGCGCAATTACTCGTCTCTTGTAAAATGGCCTTCATCATGCGGGTGAAAACGAATTCCCATTCCTTCAGCAAAATATTCCTCTTAATTTACCGTTTCTGTCGGACCTTGAAATTTATTGGGGTTCTAATACGATTTTCTCTGTGTCGCTCTTAAATATATCCATTTTCAATTGCTCAAGCCAGTGGCGCAGCCAGGAATATCATTCGGGGGGGTCCGGATCCCCTCATTGGCTACGCCACTGCCTCAAGCAATCTAAGTCTAGCGCGCAGCCTGCGAATTTCTTGCGTCTCCAAGCCTAATTCATTAAACATTTGTGTAAAGCTGTCTGAACAACCGTATCTCGACGTATCGCGCAGCTTTCCTTTTTATTTGACTCATTTCTCATTTATTTCTGCACCGGACCCCATATACTCGCAGAATATTTAAGGTGTGTCCGGTCGAGTGCGAAATAGCGCCTTTCTTTTAATTTCTTGTTCAAAAATCTTCCCACAATACGCTTGACGAATCCATATTGTGCGCCACCGACACCAAAAACCGAGATATGAAGTGAAACACTTTCACTTCATATCTCATAATGGATCTCCACAAAGTATCTGCCTAATCCATTCAAATCACCAAAAACCGACCTACGCCGCGGCGCTGACGCAGTCTGCCGAAAATAAGATCGAGAATCTCCCAGAAAAAAAACTGAATATAAGTATGCAAACCAATATTTGAATTGAAAATGGATTTATTCTGATCTAAAATAGCGGAAACATGGACACTCAGTATGGAGGACGAGAAAAGACAGGAGGCGTTCAAGACGTGAGCTCGGAGAAGAATAGAAAATGTTAAGTAGACGGAGAGGAGGAGGAACGACGAAGTGCGAGACATGGAGGATACGGAAAGGCAACTTCTAGATGATATAGTGCATAAGCAGACGGTCTGGATGGAGCGATTACTAAGCAGGGGTGGGATGTTGAAAACAGTGTTACAGAGTAAAATGCTGGGTGGGCCTAGGAGGGGACGGAAGAGAATAATATTCATTGAGCTAATTAAAGGCCTTATTGCGAATTGAAGAGGGAACTCCAAGTTGGGAGGGGGAAGGGCCGAGATGACCGGCAAAAATGTTCAGATTAATCCTACCTTGCCGGGTAGAACACTTAAATGAAAATAATGTACGGTTTAAATCAATTTTCAGATTGAGTTTGAACATATTCAGAACATTTCAGGCGTAATTTTGTGGACGCTTAACATCAACTCCATTTCATCAATCTTTGATATACAGCACCCAAGCCCCCCTCTGAAGACGCTCCATCCATACCTACCACCAGCAATTTTCTCTTGATTCTCACCTAATAGATCAATTCCCAGTTGCGCCTCGTGTCCTAGGTAAGAAAAAAGTCATTCGAAAAAATGCATCCAATTTCCCAAGCAGAAATTTGACGAGGAAAATTATCTGCGGGGACTTCACGAATCAAGATGAACAAAAATATAAAAAAAGGTTTCCAAATCGATAATCATGACCCATCGGAAATCTGAAAATTGTAAAATATGATTTCTTCATCGCCCATCCAAACGTTGGCTACTTTACAATTTGTGCCCCCTCATCACATCCATGGTGAGGGAAATCGCCACAAAGTAGTTAGTTGCGCCGGATGTAGTTCTCTAAGACGTAACATAACCTCGCAGTTTCGAAATAAATTTCACAGGATGAAAGGTAAAATGAATAAAACAACAATTCATCACACTCGAACATAATTTCATCATCATCATCGTCACTGGTCAACAATCCTAGGATTGGTTTGACGCAGCTCTCCACTCAGTTCTCCTATCAGCTAATCTTTTCACACCTACGTATTTCTTCTCTTTTATCGATCTAAATACGGCCAAATTCTTTAGCTTTTCCGAGAGCAACAAAATAATGGCAAAAATATCTAAAAACACCGCAAGTTCCTTTAAATATACTTGATACATCCGATAAAAGAAAGGGAGACCTTTTAACCACGCTGACAAACTTCTTGCAGAAAGCACTCGCACATGCTATGATGCAAATAGAGATGACATGTATTCCGACATACAGTAGGCCACGAAAGAGGCGGATGTAATTAAATATAATTCAGCTTCGCTTTCTTCATTAAAATACGGAAAGAACCTGTATTTCACCCAGATACGCCAACTTACCCTCATTTTTTTTAGTTCCTCACGGTCTTCATATAATAAGAAAGGAAATCAAGTTCCGCTACAATAAAGATAATTATTCCCTCGTCCCACTAACCAATGTTAATGATGTGTAGCGTCAAAAAAATTCCTTAACACTCCCATCGCCCATATGAGTGGATATAACTGCTTCCCAGAAGCGTTTAAGGCGCTTTGAATCATACAGCAAATTTTCCCTTTTCAATAAATAGAGTAGTAAGATGGTACCATTACAGGAAAAATGAGACGAGAAACCATTTAATGAAATGCGACACACGGTTATTCAATTAAATTTATCAACACGAAAACACAATATTAATTGCCATGACAATGCCAAAAAAGAGTAAAATATTTCGAACGAAAAAATGACTGGTAAAAGTAAACAGAAAAATATTATTAAATAAAAAAATTGACGGATTACGTTGAATTTACCACAGTTTCAGGGCTTGCGTCCAACCGGGCGTTTTTTTTCATTTGGAGATGATTATTTGCGAATTGTTTTAACTTTTTATTTTCATCATGAAACTACACAGTAACAAGAAACAATCTATTTCTTTAAAAAAATCTCAATTAGCTCATTAGAGGAACCAGAAAAGGACTCTGGGGTGTGGGGTAGGTACACTTGAAATAGTTCATTAATCATGGGTCTGAAAAAGCTAAACTTTCATGGTTAACTACTTCAAACAAACCCAAACCGCTTCACTTTCAATGTTAAGGATCCTTAATTATGAACAATAAAATATCTTTCAAAAATAAATAATATTTATTACTTCAACTTGCGGAGGCTGTACTCAGTTGACTAAAGATGTCATAATGGGCATAATGGGCAAAGGAAATATATCGTAATATATCACTACCCCCATTTTGAAAAAACAGTAAATGAATAATGATTAATTAATTACAACCCAGACGGCACAGACTCCTCCGTATCTAATTCGTATGCAGATAGTATCCATTGACGAAAAGCGACGGAGCGGTAGTCAATGGATACTATCTGCATACGAATTAGATACGGAGGATTCTGTGCTGTCTGGGAAGACTAATACACAAAACATTGTTTCCATGATTATATCTCAATGCAATAATTTATTTATTGCCACACCTCCAAAAGTATCGTTATTTGGCCTTTACATCGGGGTTTTAATAACATTTAAGAATAGAACGTAGGTACATAAAAATCCATGTCCTGGACATGAAAACGTACCCAGGCGCGAATCGAACCCGCGACCTGCGGTTTAACAAACGAGGACTTTACCCTTTGTGATTGTGATGCTGAAGGATCGGGTACGGGGACAATTGGACAGTATCAGATTTATTAAACAAAAGGTAAATCTTTATTTTTTAAATAAGAGGATTTTAACACGCAAACCCAAACCTTTATTATTGACCTTTATTATTTTTTTACTTCTTTCTCGTGAAGATTGAGGAACACGAAGACGGCTATTTGTTCACTCGAACTGAGCACGAGTAAGTCACGAATTATTCCAGTCCGGAAAACCCTCTTTCCTGTCCCAGCGTTACTCTTCCTCCGTCACGGACTCTTATCCCATCCGTCCGTTTTTGCTTTCTCTGACATTTTTCTCCGACATCCCACCGGCGTCACACCAGTCTGTGGATCGCCCGATATCGCTGGAGACGAAAGTGACTCAGCCCCAAGGCATTTGCCGACTCTTTCCCGAACCGATGATGTTCTATTTATCCCGACATGCGAGCGAAATGGCTGTGGAAATGCCTAAAGGTCACATTTCACCTTGCGATGACAATCCTTTCGAAAACCATACTCACAGATCTCATCCTTTTATGGACAAAGCTTCGTAGCAGGGCATGTAGCCAGAACGTTGCTTTGTGGGACTTTTGTTGGAATGCTGGTCGTCTACACTAAAATTCTTTTGTCAATTTGCATCGGGGAACGATATATAATCAAATCGGCTGTATATTTCGTTTGCACAGTTATGAAAGTTAAATTCATTATTAGCTATTTTCAGCCATTACGAAGTGTGACTATATCCAAAAATCGAGTATTAGATGAGAGATGCCAAATGTTCTCCTCATCAGATGTTTCGCGGGGTAGTCGCCACAAGGGAATAAACTTCGGCATAACGAAACCCCCAACTGCTTTGACAGCTTCGTATTATGCCTGTTCATAGCCAGTAACTCAAATAACCTTAGCCTTTCAATGCCAGTCTCGAGGACCCCTTTGTAATCGAAGGTTATCCTGAGTTGATGGTCGGAACAAATTCACTCGAAATGGTTTCACCATTTCATTTTCATTTTATCTCTACGAGAACAGCATTCTTTTTGGCCGATAAAAAATAACGAATCATAAAAATTAATTTCAGTCACAAACTGCAGGTTCGGTATTCCGCGGTCAAAGAAACAATTGTGCTAACCGCAGAGAAAAGCGACCTTATAATACTTAGGAATAAGCTATATTTTCATGTCTACGGGTGCTTGCAGAAAGTTTGGATGGGATCAACATCGATTCCTGGGGCGCAAACACTTGTTTCCTAACGGAATTGTACGCATATAAGCAAAATATCCTTATATTCTCTCCTTACCCTCTTGCATTATCTATAATGCTTGTAAAATTAACACTAGCTGAGGGAGCCAAATGAGGCTCGTACACGCATCCCGTGGGTTGTCTACCCCTACTTCAAACAATGCAATTATACTTGGATGCTTAATGTGCATAACTTTTATTTTTGAAATCTGTGGCAGTAAATAAGTTGTCCCCTGCGTGAAAATACCCATTCAAACATTCCGCCTGCTGTTGTGAAAACGTTGCTTGCTCCTGGCAGAGTAAAACACGGGTTGTGATGCTGAGGGCTCGGATACGCGGGCAATTGGAGATGATCACATGAGGTACACCATTCATAAAACAACAGACGCCCAAGTAATCTTACAACCGTTTGGGCGTTTCCTGAGAGAAGATGAATTCACTCTCATCCAGTGTAGCTCGCATGCAATTCTAGAGATCAAGTAAGTAAGCATCGTGAAACGGCCTGGGTCAATCCAAAATCTTTGAACGTGTTTTGGTCCACGAGCGATCTTGAGACCGTGACCTCGTTTTAGCATCATAGTGACTTTGCCAACGACTTCGTTTTCATTAATCGAAAATTCTGCCGTTTGAAAAACCTATGAGAAAAAAATAGGATTTCTGTTGGGTATTTTCCTAAGCCTGAGTCATTGGAGATATTACACACTACATGTGGTGAAATCATCCCAAAACTCCACCTGGAGGTGATTGCCTTGACCCTAATACCAGCGAAATCGAATGTTTGGATATAATCACGGGCACAACGTTATTCCAAACCGGCGGTGGTTTAAGAACAAATGCTGATGTTGCAAACTACCTCTATCATAAAAACTGAATATTTTCCAGATAATCATTAGTTACCTGTTAAATTAAAGACAAGTTTTAGATGCAATTTCCGAGTAACCCCAACAGAAGAACAACAACGCACATTTACTCAATAAAAATTTAAGATTTTTGTGTAAAAAATATAGATTTACCTAATTCTGCACTGCCTTTAAGGCAACACAGTTAACTAAGGCAGTAAATTATCTAATTATAGCACTACACAACAATGATGTTTAAACATGCTATTTTAAGTAGAATTCTTAGACCTAGCGCAATTAATTCAATTTTTTACTTTCGATTTTATAACTGAAACAAATATTATATAAACATTTCCAATATCAGCGATGAATCGCACACGTATGCTACGAGTGAAGACCATTCCATTCTCTGTTTTTCGTGAAAGTGGCAGACCACGATATATTCAATTTCGTACGGTCATGGCTGCGCGCGGAGAGATTTCACTTTTCAAGCGTTTAAGAAACCGTAGGCGTACCACGCGTCTGAACTTGGAAATGGTATTCGAACGCAGGTACAGAACAGCCAACTACCACATTAGAAACATAGTTCAGTCTATCCATAAACCACGGAAGCTTGGAGTTACCTAGAGGCTTGAGATGCAGGATATTTAATAAAGAAACTATCTGTTTTCGAATCGTTCAAGTGTATCAGACTCTGAAGGACAAAAAAGACAACACTCAGTGCTTGTGAATAAGAAAAATAAAGCATAGACGTACATACTACTGCAGAAAACCTTGATTGAACGCGACTTTGCATGCATTAAACATTTCCGGGGGTAACGTACACAAGGCAACGCATTCTCAAGTGCATTATTAGAGGGGAGATACTTTCAAACCTATCTTCTACGCAGCGCAAAACATCAATATCAAAACAGCTGTCTCCTGAAAGATGAAAAACAAACAAAATCTTATGTTCCTAACCTAAAAAATAACAAAATCCAATATGTTTTCTAAACATTAAGAATTGAGAGAGAACTTCCTCAGGAATCGAGAAAAAAACATTCAAACAATATTTCTTAATGCTAATGTTACCACATCTGTAGTTTTTTTGGCATCCGTTAAATAATGATATAAATCTAAAGAGAAGATACAGGACCTGTTAACCTATTTTTCGGAAGCCTTCGAAGCAATGGCTCTAACAATACTTGTATTCTATACTTGTATATATACTTGTAGCGCATGTCCAGCGGGCCAAATTGGTTCAACCAAGCATACAAACAACAGAGGTAAGTCATTAGAACTTATATAACAATAAAACCTACTCGAATATGGGTAAGACTTGCGGGGTAAAGAATAAAAAAGACAAATAAATCCCAACGCGATAAACGGGACTACACGTAAAACCCTCCATCCTCACAACACATGAAGCGATGATCCAAAAAGACTTCATATGAAACTCATTCACGGCCATATGAACACAAAATCCTTGGCAACACACTAGTAGGTACTCCAACGTGACGTTCCACAACACTTTCCAAACACTGATATCTCCCACTCTCTCACCTGTCATCGATGCTGAAGCTGAAGAGCTCCCTCTGCCTTTGCCGAGTCGCCATTTCCGAGCTGAGAGACACCAACGAGTTCGTCACAAAAACAAAACCGACGTTCACCGACGAAAACAACACACTGCCGCGTGGGGAAGGAGGCTCGTCACCGTACGGAAAGCGCGGATCAACAAAGAACGCCGGCGGGCGATGTGGGACAGCTCCTCACGCAGCACTGCAGCTACGGACACGTCCTATCTTCGAGTGCCAGACCACACTTTCGAGCCTCTATTCCGCGTGTACCCGGTTGTGGGAGGTCGCGGGATCCCAGGGTCACGGAGCGGGAGGGGAAAATAATGAACAAGCAGCAGTAGGAGGAGGAGGCTGAGCCTGCAGATAGGTAAGGCGACAACTCTCGCTTGAGGACTAAGAAGGAAAGAGATTTAACAGGAGCGGAAGTCTGTTGGCAGTACAATTGGTGTCGCGTGCGGTCTTCAGTGGTGAATTGCAGCGGTTGTTGTGGAAAGAGGAGGCTGCGATTGCGGATAGGTAGAGCGAGGGCTCCTTTGAGAACAAAGACGGAAAGAGATGTACAGGAACAGCAGCACAAATGGTGTCGCGTGCAGAATGTCTTATCACTGGAAGGATAACCACCTCATGGCCTTCTGCAGAGTCACCCCAGCGTTCTCACCCGTTTCCTCGCCGTCCGCACACTGGTCTCGCGGGCGATGTTGGGCCGGGGAAGGACTAGGGACCACCGCGAGAGGGACGGGAATGCAGAAGGGGGCAGGTATGGGAGATGTTCAGAAGGAGGAGGAGGAGGAAAAAAAGACGGGAGGAGCCAGCTCGGATGATGGGGGAAAGGGATGAAGGTCATGGAAGAGCCCAAGGATGTTGGAAGTGCATGCGCCTCGATTATTTCCTCTCCCGCTCGGATCTCACTGAGAGTCTTCCCTCGGCCGCTCTCTCGACGTCTTCGAGAGGGAAAACTCGACTCGAACAGGTGAGCGGGAGAGTGGGGAGGGAAGGTGGTTGTGGTGGGGGCGGGGCGGAGAGGACGAGCTGAGAAGGTGAGAGTGGAGTGGTCGGGGCTGGCCCACCGTGGCTGGCCGCCACGGAAGAACGGGGGTTATAAAAGAGGGCCGAAAAAATGTTTTCTTCCTCGGGCGGTCGGGGAGGGAAAGTGGGCGGGAGCGGAGGGTACGGCGGCGGTCAGGGTTAACACGCATCCCGGACGGGCAATTATAGCCGATTCGGTCATTGAAGTCACCAGAGGGTAATCTAACCAATCAGCCGGGCGTAAAGGTCGATTCGGTCATTCAGGTCACCAAGGACGGAATTCTGTACATGCTTAGCGACATCTATCGGTGTCGGTTACTGCCGAAACATATCTCCTGTACCGACAGTGTCGACACTCCTCTGCCGATATACCGGTCACAAAGGACCAACGGTAAAGGTCACAAAGGTAAGAGTCTCATATCTTAACAGGACGATTGATGATTGGAATAGACCCCCTGCAGAACAGTTTCAGCCCTTATCTAGTATAATAAAGATTATTTTTAAGAATAGATGCATGCAAAAAAATTATCTTGGAAAAATAATTTTACAGTTAATTTTAATTTTTCGATTCCACTCATCTAGTTTTATTTAGGCGATGTATTTTGATTGCATATTACCTGTTATCACTTGGCAAATAGCCAACTTTTAACAATTTGTATGTTCTTTTAGGCTTCATAATTACTCTTCGATGCAAATGACAACTAAGTACATGATGTCATTCTTTTATTGGCAGGTAAGTGACGCCCGCACACGAGGCTTGTCGCCTCTACCACTCATAATTGTCGTTTCATACAATACAACAAATGAGGCTCCGAAAACGCCACGGGATATTTGGCAGCTTATAAAGCAGCTAAAAGTGTTTATTATTGTTTTTAATGGATATTTGCGATGCTTAATTACATCACGGAACCACTTCCTTGCTCTCTTCGGTTTCTCGTGGCTTTTGTTCAGATATTTAGCGATGCTTACCATCGGATTTTTTTCTAAATTAAGTAAATAAGCGTTAAATATTCAAGGATTAACCACTCGTAGATGCAAGAATATCGTCACCTTTTGGTGCTTATCATATCGTAGTTTTCAAGCACCATTCATTCAAGGACTTGGTCTGCTCCGTACTTTTTCTCCAACGCATGTTATATTTTATTCTGGTGATAATCAGTGAACAAAAATTTCTTTTAATTTCATCATTGTAGCAATGTACCGTAAATCTTCTTCACGTGTAAAAAAAGCTCTCCTATTTCATGATGGGGACCGACTTCATCCCTCCATTTAATGATGACTTGTTTGTATCATATTTTCTCGTACGAAAGAAAACATTTTCACGTGATAAAAAATTTTCGTGTAAAGGAAGACAAATTCTATCAGATGCACGCCGAGATACGAAATATTTGCTCCTGTAATTTTTTCCTCTTGGCTTTTTCTTATCCCCACCAGTAAATGGCTATTAAAATGAGTGAGCAAGTTATTTAGGAAGTTTCGGCGAGAAAATGTGGTAGGTTAAAGAATATACGGGATATGAGAGAGTTTAGAAAACTACAGCGTCCGTATGACTGAAAAAAGTGTCAAGAATTCCAAGGGTCCCTACCGCTCCTACGTCCCAGACGGAATGTTGGGTTTCATGCACTGCTCGAGCGGCACTCCAACTGATAGTAGGATCGGTATTCCATCGAGCTATTCCCTTCACTGCTTCGTTATGAGCAGTCTCTCTAATATATCTTCGATGGTACAACTAAGCACCACATAATCAAGTCCTACCTACATCGAAATTAATAGGTTTAAATTACATTGACCTTTAATAAGGCCAAAAGTTTTGTACAACGATAATAAATCCAAACACCACTAACTACTAAAATTCCAGTCAATGATAAATATCATGAATATATTATCCATATTAATATCTATTTAATTAAATATATCTTTTAGTTTATATATTACGTATTTGCCGGTCATGCTTTTCACTATTAAAGCATAGATTTTCGGTTTTACTTCGTAAAGCCTTTCCAAAAATATTCAACTGTTTTTTTGGGAGAGCAATTTCACGAATACATCAATACTATACGTTAAATTCATGCCATGAATAGAAATATCTAATCATTATCCTAATGATTGATTATATACTCTTTTTTAATTGGTCTTCCTTGTCTTAGCAAGTAAGTCAGAACGCCATCCTCAAATATTTCTCAGCAAAAGTTACACACACAAGTCGATCCAATTCAACCAGTACGCAATCTTTACCGTTAACGGCCATTGTACTTTAGAGAAGAATACTTTCGAATCGCACCGATGCTTCTCAGGATACTCCACATAACTCGATTTAAAAAGTTGCACGAAGTTTATGCTAGCTACTCCATCGAAAGTTCGAGACCATGTACATACCTGAGTATTCATAAAAGCGCCATGATTCACGAAACTGTTCCACAATATCGAGCCTTCGGTAAATATTCAACTCCCAACACGTATCCTAGAAGTGAGAAGTGTAGTGCAATGTATGGGTGAAGGTACTGGGCACCGTCATGACCTCGTCTTCATAGCAGTCGATGACCTAGGATATCAACAACCGCACTTCACAGCCAGTGCTCGTGTAGTTGCCCTTGTCTAGGTCTCCATAAGAAGCTTTGGAGCTTTGAGAAGAGTTGAAAAACCAAGGCATTAACTTAACATTCTCACTGACTCGATTACCTTAAGTCCGCAGTTATTACTGTAGGTATCAAGGATATCAAGAGGTGGGATAGTTATCTCATTTGCCGTAACGCCTCACCGTGCATAGATGCCACGAGGCATTGACGACATTGCAATTGGAGCCAAATTCCTTGAGTCCAAAGCCACATTTAAACGCACGAAGGTTCGCCAAGGAAAAGGTCGATTAAAAAAATGACCTTGAAAGTGGCTGGTGACTTTGCGTTGAAAGACAACGGGTACCATAATTTATCTTTATCATAAATATCATTTAACCGATCTCCTGATTTTTGTAGATTTTCTTAGTTATGAGAAAAAGCGTAATGTAATTTTTTAGTTTTACACCGTTAACTCTAAGTCACTATGAAGCGTAGTCCGTTATTAAAATCCATCAGGTAAGAAAAAGCTCTAACGCTAAAAAATTCCTCAAAATATTAATTTTGGGGTAAAATGAGATAGATAATTCGCACAGGCATTTCGTAAGAGGCAATTTAACGTACCAACACCGCAATGGACACGCTGAGGCACAGGGAAAATGGATTCGCAAGTGAAAAATTTATGGAGCTAATGCTCAAATTCATAAACTGAAGCCGGAAGTAGAATAAGTAGTCTCTAATGATCACATATTTTATCTCTTAGGCACGCTGGACTTCGTAAATAGCTCATGCATCTCGTAGTATTAAAACGAAGCGTAAAGCATATTTAAGACGACGCAAAACCGCCGCTCGACCGGTGTCTCTTGGTGCCGGATTACTCGCTTAAAACTACTGCCATTCTCATTGAATTTTTAGGGTACTATATACAGTAGAGACCCCTGTCAAGGTTTGCCTGTATCTCAAATGAGAACATTTTTGGTCATTTTTTTCTCGATGCAACATTTTACATCTGAGGAACAGCTACATGTCGACAAAGGTTGACTTTATGTACTCTGAAATTTTCTAGATGAAATTACAAGTTTCAATATAGAAATAAGTCATCAATAATTACAAACACGGCTGGTCGCGAAGGAGGTATATGTTATCTTAAGAGCCTGGCAACATTCAGTGCATCCCCATGAGAAAATATGTGGTACCGAAACGGTGACCTTCCTTTCGTGCTCTCACGAAGAAAATCTTACTCTCGCGCTTATATAACCATCTTCTGTCGCAGGATCCATATCTTCGCGGCACAGTATCCGCTGCAACCACACCCAGTAAATAATGCTCGTCTCGCCAAGTCTCACCTCAGCCATCATCTAAAGTACTCACTCGCATTCTGCAATTTATGCTGTTATTTATGTCCTTATTACGCAGTCATTAATTCAACTTGAAGGCTGTTTTGGAAAAGTAAGGGTATTAGTTCCCCTAAATCAGCCACAGGCGCGTAATAATCACAAGTTCAGAGTAGGGAGTCAATTCTATCCCACGTGCCACCTCACAGTACGAGGATTTAATTTCGAAGGCTTCACCCTGGACTTGAACGCGGGACCCTTCGATTATCAGCCAAGTACTCTACTCAACTAGGCTACCTCGCTCCCCATCGATGATTATATCGATCCAATTTATTTGATTCCAGGCGAAACATCCTGCAATAATGGCGAAGACCCGACTCGTCGTGCCTCCAAGGTAAACCGGCACGTTTATTGATGCAAACCCCTCTGCAAACGCGTGTATTAGAAATATTGTCGAGATGTTTCGGCATGCGTGGAAAAATGTACTGAGTAAAGCAGCAATTGAGTACTGAGTAAAATAGACGCTTGCAATATGGTATAAATTTCCATGACAAAAAGCAAAATTAGTGGTAACTTTTTCTTCCTTAATATTTAATAACTCAATCTACCACAGTATCAGCAGTTGTCTTTTGCCAGCATCAAGGTATATCGCATCCGGACATATGATATTTATATTCAATATTTAACGCTGTTACTGGAAATCATTAATACTGTGTGTGTAAATTTTAGTTTCGACACAATATCCTCGCTCGCCAATTGCTTCCTCCCGCGGAGGCTGCATTCGAGTGCAAAATCATCGTCTACGAGCAGGTCTGGAGATCCACCTCAACCTCCTCCTCGGTCCAAAATTAAAATCTCATTTTCCGGTGATTCTGGTTCTCTTTCTAAGGACGTTGACCAGACGTCCGAGGAGGAAGATTTCACCGGATCGCATCGGCGGCGGATGCATGCTAATGTTCCCGTGCACGTGGTCCGCTCCTTGAACCAAATTCTCAGATCGTAAACTCACGATGAAAGTAGTTTGACTTCGGAAATTAAAAATGAAACTGCGTCGACCGCCATGGGAAGAAATTTGCGTATACATGCATAAGTGTATACACGTGTACCTTTATTTTAATAAAATTATGCTTGATAATAGGTATTACGATGAATATTGGGCTGAGAAAATCCATTAATTAAGATGGCAGTCATTTATTCTACCTATACAATAAAAATGAATGTGCTGTCCGTTAGTCTAGCTAAAACTCAAGAACGGCTGGACCGATTTGGTTAATTTTGGTTTTAAAATGTTCGTGAAAGTCCATGTAAGGTTTTAAAGGTGAGTCTATTATGTGCCAGGGCCCATGAAGCCCCGGAATGGGCTCTGAATCATTATCATAAGAAATTCATGTAAAGTTTGTTATTAATGCCTGCTGATCTTTTTTCTTTTCACCAATAAATGGCAAATAATGGTCATGTATAGTTGATACATATATCATTGGAAATAAAAACAAATACACGTTCTTATTCTTTTAGTTAATTTTCGTTTTTCACGCGATTTACGGTGAATTTTGAAGAAGCATTCATAAAAATGCTGAAATTTTAGCGTTTTCGGCATACTGTCCGTTGGCGACCGTCATTATTGTTAATGCAGTTTGACAATTATTTCTAAGTTTATTCACCAAATAAATCCTATGATTTAGTCTGATTTCGTCATTTAGAGGTTCAATTGTCATTATTCATTCACATTTATAAATAAGTTTTAAAAGAACATTTCATATGTAAAAAACGAAAAACGCGGTGTGTATGTAAGATAGGTAATAAAATGAATACTTGCTGATACTTGATATCATGCTTAATATTATCCTTGTCTCTCAGCGATAGTGAATGTAATATTTCCCAGTTCACCAGAGTTCGTACCTACCGTTTGAGTGGAGTCACACAAAATAATTTCCAACAGAATAAACCAATTCATTTTTTTTATTTATTTACGCCAAAATTATGATCAATTTAGCAACCAGTGCAGCATGAAGAGCAATAGGCCTGCCAACCTATGGATGCTGATGCTCAAATGGACAGATAGGGTGAGAAACGAGGGATTTTACGGAATGTTGGCCTTAGTGGCGGCGGAGTTAAGCCATAGGCTACCATACTGAAGGTCGCGGGTTCGAGTCCCACCTGGATAGGTTAGGCCCCTTGCACACACACACACACCGATTTTGAACTGCGGGTAATATATCGGCCTAAATTTTACCGGTGAAGCGATGCTTGCACACACGCCGGATTTTTACTGGTCAAACGATAAGTTGCTATGTTTTTGAGCCAGTGATCCACAGTGACAATGGCCGGCAGCTAACCGGCATTTTGCCGGTGCGTGGTCGGTATGTGTGCAATCTCCCATGCCCTTCCATTGTTCACTGTTGGAATGTGAACGGCCGATATTTTACCGGCCATCCAAAATCGGTGTTAGTGCAAGGGGCCTTACGCCTTCCAGGACATGGGTGTGAGTGATCGTCTGTTGTTGATTGATTAAACTCGCGACGTAAAGGCCACATTGTGCTGTTATCGGGGGTAATTAAAATAAATAAATATAGGGAAAAACGGGAACTACGAAGGACCATAAGGACACATAAGGACCCGAAGGAAAATATGTTATGCGAGTCGGTTGTACTGTGTAAACTGAAATGTAAAGAAAAACTCTCCCGAGTAAAAAATAAGAGGTCTGTGGCAAAGGAAGTTGAACACAATGAAGGAGAACATCCTGCATGGGATTGAAGAAAACTAGCCAAAATTAGGATAGCAGTATTATGAAGGAATGAATTAAATTGAATATATCACTAATTTCTTATTACGGTCGATAGAGATCAATTAAACGATTCTTCGACCATCCGACGCCGTCGTCGAGCAATTCGCGCCGAAAAATCCATGGACCTAACCCTATCTCAGATATAAAGACGTCGCGCGCTCCGGCCGAGCGGGTCACCGTATCTCAGCGGGTACCTAATCTCTTACTCGCAATGGCTCACAGGATTCATTATTAATTATACTCTTGAGAGTGATCACTTCTGAAATTGAACGGTCCTTCCTCAACGAGTTGATAGACTCGTTGAGGAACGTCACCAACTCATGAAAATAGGCGGCAACTTTCGCGTTTTCTTAACATAAGAGAGAATGGCTGAGTGGGTTAATTTTTCTTTGTAAATTACCATTCATTTCCACCTACGCTACGTATCTACGTCAACGACGCCAAAATGAAAATCAGCGTCAGAATTGAACGACCTCAACGTCGACATTGTTATAATCTACAACAATACACTTTATTTCCATTAGGTATATTTTGCAGAGCATCGAAACAACGGATAACTAGGGGAGATCGGCTGGGTGTATATGCTAGACTGAGTTGGCTTCCCACCCTGCGTGTCTGGGTTCAAATCCTGGCGTTAGGGAAGATTTCTCAGAGATTGCCAGATCCCTGCTTGAGAACTGCATGGAGAGCACTAAAAATATACCACTCCGCCCGTTGTATGGGACGATAACCCTTGGTGCTTTACGCTAAGAGTAGGCTAATACAGACACCGGGTTCCTCTCTATCTTTATTTCCCCAACCTTCCCTTATGGCGCGAATGAAAGGTGTATTTTGCATGCAATGTCTTTCCATGCTATAACTCATGCATGAATCAGTTACTATGCTAACTTTTCGTTTTCTATAAATAATTAATATTTTTTTGCATGGAAGCATGTTGCGTCCTTAGCACTCTTCTAGTTTCTGGCCTGACCGCGTGTTGTTGTCCTGTGCGCTTGGCCTTTGCCCGGCAAGCGAGCGCGTGTTTGATTAAGGCTTAGGATAAGTACAGCATGCCTGGTGTGGAATCACCCCTTGCCACACACACTGGTGGTGGCTAGCGCGGTAACTCGTAGATGTAGATGAAGTGACCTTAGCTGTCGAGTATCGATTAAGTAGCGCATAGCTGGCGCAAATCACGGTTAAAAGTGGACGACCTCAACGTCGTCATCGCTAAAATCTACTGCAGTCATAGGCGGATTTAGGGGGGGAGCACGTTCTCCCATGCCCCCCCTCCCAGACGCTTAGAGTATAGACTAAATTTTTATACTGTCATCATTACGTTCGTTTTGTTTTGTGTACTACGGAGCCTCGATCATTTAATTTCATGAAAAACTTTCATGTTAAAATAAATAGTATGTCGTACAGTAATTGTTGTATCTTGTTTTTAATCTCAATTATGGGAAGATCGTTTGCCTGTCAGACCGCCCCAGAAAAAAATCTTGGATCCACCCCTGACTGCAGTTATCGCTTTTTTTCTAAATTGCTATATTTTGCGAGGCATCGGAACAACGGATGTCTACCTTTTCAGAGCTGCTTCCCTCACCTGACAACAAACCCCGCCCTGCCACCACCTCCAAGCGATTTCCCTCTCTCCCGAGAGTAAAAGGCTTTCCTGCTGACCCAGATTCTTCCGCAGCGGATAGCTCAAGAGGAGAAAGGAAAGAGGGAGGGAGGGGGGGGGAAGAAGATACCCCTGCACTGCCTAACGGCGATGCTTCACACTCCTAATTCCCCCTTCTTCCCCTCCCACCCCAAATGGCCAATCACTATCCCCCTCCTCCTCTTCCCGTGCACACCACTTTCCCCCCACCGACTCAACCAGTGCACGCGGCACGTGACCCCATCCCTCGTGAGGCGTCGTATTCGCAAGACGCGTGCGCCCATCTCAATTCGTACGTCCTTTTTTTCCCCGTCCCACTCTCTTCGCCTCTACGGATTGTATTTGCATTATTAAGGATAGACGGGATAGACGCACACGTGGATGTGCAAAGATAAGAACTGTTAGCGAATACGCAAATGAGAAATAGTTGTAACTTCTTTTTTTTATAGGTTGTTTGGTACGCTAATTGTTAACCAGAAAATATACGACCCCTCACGATTCTGAACGTAATCGTCTCATCTGTTGTAGAGATTTGAACGCTCGAATATCACCTTCGCGTGGGACTATATTGTATCTTAAATACAGGGAGGTCCAAGTCTAACTCAAAAAGAGTAAAATTACGTAGACACCTTGATTGCTGCACAAAATTATTAAACATTACGGCTAATGGCTCAATTTATTGCTAAACTCTTAGCTAGAAATTGGACAATTATCCTAAAATTGAAATACGGCACATTATATACGTGATACATGTGCTCCTAAAAATGAAAATATACCAGCGGAATAAAAAAAAACAAGTTACGGTGCTTAAAACAAGATATTTTTATAAAATACAGATTACGATGATAAAACACCAAATTCGTTCAACTATCATTAGGGGTTGCAATGAAAACACCCATAAGTTTATGTGGTAGTTTCCCAAATCCAACATCTCATGGTAAAGCGACCTTAAGTGTAAGGTCATTTCCACAACATAAGCTAAAGCCTTCGCCTTCGTTTCCAAAGGGAAAATTAAACATTATGTTTATGTGCGCATGTTAGCGAAGCCTGCTTTCCTCATCTCAAGAACTCCTACTGGGTCATCATCGGCGGAATGAGTTCATTCATTCATAACTTTTCGCGGACATAAATACGAACTAAGCGAGAAATTTCAACGCCATGTAAGCGATCACAACGATGAGAGTCAGACACATGTATCTGAGAATTCTCCATTTTTAAGTTTTTTTCTTGTATCTACACTGGAAAAAGTTTGCGTAAAAAATGCATTGCCATATTTTTGACTGAAAGCATGCTTCAACATTAGCAAGCATTTTATTTTGGAATTTTTATAACAATGCACGCCAAATTTAAAAGCTCCTTAGGTGGTTCTTCACCAACTTTTAAGCTTTTGCATGAATTTTCAAAACTGCCAAAAATTAACAATTTATCGAAGCTCAATTTATTTCCTTAAGGCCATGCATCACTAAATAATCTTTCATGGAACTATAACTGTGAAAATCCTGTAGTATTTCATCGTAGGCGTCCATACCTCAGAACCAAGGGGATCCCTATTCACGACACCGGTAAGAGCCCGTAAATGGCGACGGAATGCAGTGAATCCACCTACCCAAATATGTCACGCAGTGTCCATTAAAAGAGCCGGTTAGGGATATGGCTCATCCAAAATTACCTAGAAATCTAAAGAATTAGGACCAATGCGTGACCACAGCTCACAAAGGCTTTGTAAATGGCGCCATCATTCCGGCCCTAACAAAGCAGGCTTAAGTTAGGGTCCTTCACACACGCACAACGCAGTGGCTCGTAATCAAGGTCGATTTTTTCGCTTCTCTGAAATGTGAGGATAGCGGAACAAAATACACAAGTTAACTTTTAAAAAAATTGGGCTTAGATATCATTGAGAGCTAAAAAGTCAATACGGTTGATTTCATTACTACACACGACAAATAAAATTGCTTCGGTCTGGCATAATTTGAAGAACTCACCGTTGCATTTCGAAAATAACCACTTCGTACTGAACACAATTTGTGAATTAAATACAGACCTTGGTACCATCTAATAATCAATATAATATTGATGAAAGAGTAATTTACGCCCCAAAAACCTGCGAGCAAGGCCTATACCTTATTTAAAGTGAACGCCCCACTTATTTTGCGAATATTTAACACTTATCTCTTCAGGTAAAAATTATGCAATATGAATTATTCCAAAAGCTATATTATGCACTCACGTATTTAAATTGAAATATTCAGGGTGGAGGTTTTCGGGGTTAGCACCGCGTGGATTGGTCTCTGCAGACAACAGTTTCGCCGGCATTGCAGCAGGCTTCTTCAGGTCAATGAAGTGGAGATTTGACCATTGACCTGAAGAAGCCTGCTGCAATGCCGGCGAAACTGTTGTCTGCAGAGACCAATCCACGCGGTGCTAACCCCGAAAACCTCCACCCTGAATCTTCGCCACACCGCGAAAGCCTACACAAAAAATTGAAATATTATACATTGTTGGCATACATTCAACCTCGGTTAGCAATTACTGAACATAAAAAAGGGAAAATTACAATGCACCTGACGCCAAGGATTGATAGACAATATAGGTCAGGCTATTGCTATGACATGAAAGCAGTGTGGAAATGAAACCCATGAGCAGATGTAATTTTCCTCCATAAAAATGTGTCACATGATCACAGCGATGCCTCCTGCCAAACCAACAACATAACTTTACACACAACTCATTCTCTCTGTTTCTAAGTCTAAGGATGCTACGAGAGGTAGCAATACCTTAAGTGGTCGTCTTACGTTCCCAAGATCCTTGCAGAGGATTTAAAGTCCCCTGTCACCTAGCCTTTTGCTAAAAAAAGCGTAACTTGATAGGAATAGGTTAATAAAGATATACCTCACCAGCGATACTCACTAGCACAACTTTCAATATCTCCCAAGTCCTTACCCATCAATTCTCGCAATATCGCCAGTTTTTCCAATCATAATTCAAATCGTGTCAGAGTACTGAGTAGATTTTGATTGAGGAAGTCGCCTTCTTCTCCAACTTCTAAACTCATCTATTACAGAGTGATAAGTTCAGCCATAAGACACGTTGAACTTTACATATTTTTAGTCCGGTCTCGCTGTAAAATAGTAATAAATACTGATGAAATGAAATTATGTGATTAAAAAATATGGGTAATTATAAAAAAGTAAACAAAAACGTCAAAGAAAACTTTACCTGACGAACCCTCTAGTGAACATCATTAACTGATTGATAATCACTATTCCAGTCTACATGAGGTCTAGAATGAGAAATACCAATACGAATATGCATAACTGTAACGCACCCCAAGCCACGCCGTCACCGGTAATGACCCGAATAATATGCATGTACATGACGATGCTCGTAACCAGCTCGAAATTTGACCGTTTCGAAAATAGCTCATTACAATGTCAAAACCGTAAATTCGATTGCAATTCACAAAGAAGCAGGATGCTATAAAGAGGATACGGAGGGATTGGCATACCCTTTCTAATTTCGACACTTTCGTATTTTTCGCACGCGTCCACACACGCAAAGCAAAATGACAGTCCGGACGACATCGCGTGTGCATTCCATTCACGCACGGACTAAGAACGTCCGGGGACCACGGCACCTGCTCGATGATCCCGAATCGTCAATGCTAGCCACGCAATGCGCAAATTCCTACTGAGATCGAGAGTGACCACTCACTTTCGATATATAGGCGACGCGAGTGCAATAAGGTCCTCCTACAGTGGTGTCTGCAGAAAGTGAACGTCAACAGAGGCGATCAGCCATATTTCATCATAGGCTGACGACCTAGGGACTTTCTGCTAAAGGGAAGTGATACACTTGATCACGAGTACTTCTAAACCATACACTGGGAGCATACGCGTTATTTTCGCACATTCATCAGAGTTTAGAGTATCGTCATATTGGAAGAACGGAAGAGAACCGGTATATTGAAGTCATTTTATATCTTTCAGCTACTACTTAGTTTTGTCTAAAGCTCTGTTCAAAAAGCTTGACATAGCGTAATTGACCAATACGAATGGTAACTATGACACGTATAACACTATCCTTCAGTCCTAGCACAATTGCGTTTAATATAAAACACAAATAGGCAAGATTCTGTCTCAGTAACATTTCCAAGCACTATGACTTGAAATGGACTGATAGGAATTTAAAAAAAACTTTCTAATTTTGAAGCAGAATATATTAGAGCTTTTTTCCGTCGTTTTTCCATAAATATTACAATTATTTCTTTGCCGTAGCAGTGTGAATAATCTTCCTCATTGCCATCACCTTTTTCATTTTTTCCTTTAAGCATCTTTTCCTCTCTTTCCGGCGTGTAAACTTGTTTCCATAAGCCGCTCCCTTTTACCTTGATCTTCTCTTGTTTTCTTAACCTTCTGACTCTCGCCTCCTCTTTATTCCTTGAGAACGTACGATATTCACTCGCCTTGGCTGTTTCACACACAGCCGATGCCTTCGAGGCGCTTTCCGACACAAACGCAAAGGTCTTCGCACCCACATGCTCTCTTATTTCCTCTCCGTCGGCCTCATGCTTGTCTTCTGCCAATCCTTGCGGGTCCTCAAATTTTATATTTTCCTCACTGGTGAATGTGCTTCACCTCGAATCCCCCCTTACCTTTCGTCCTCACTTTCAACTGAGTGCCTTCTTAGGGCCGTATTCCAGACCCTAACTTAACCTTGAGTCCTCAGTCTACCTCAGTGGTTCAGATAGATTTGTTCGTATACTAGAAACTATCTTTAACTCAACTCACTTGAGCTAAATTAATGATTAAATTTACAAAATAATACTTTTTACCAAGCCTATTTTCATTCATTACCTCCTGCTCATCAAAAAATTGTATTAATTGAATACAATACCATACGTGGACGTATCGTTACGAGAGATATTTCATTTTAAAAAAGCGAGGCGATGACGGCGGACATCTTGGAACTTGATCACTCAATTCTGTTGGGATTCGAGTGAGGTCTCGTAATACCAACGTGGCAACCGAATCAAGTTTGAATCGAGATCAAGACTTGAGTAACGTTCTAGAATACGACCCTTATTATTTCCCACCGCTCTCTCCGTACCTTTTACCCCTATTATCTGTTCACTCTCTTTCTCTACCCTTCTACACCGTCAGTGTTCAAGTGTGTGAAAATTACTTTCCCTTTCTCTCCTGTACTTTTGGGAGAGTTAATGAGACAAGAATGTATATATACGGAAGGGATTGTTGAATGGGTATGTATGCAGTCTAAGAGGGAAAGAGAAAATTGTTAATTTAGGCTATATTTTTCATATTCTTCTAGTAACAATTCCGTCACTTGCCTAAGTTAAGGTAATGCGTTCCGTTTGTGAAAGATAATCAAATGTTAAGAATATACTAGTTATTAAGACATTAAATTAGGAAGTATTGCAGTCTGAGGTAGAGAATGTACAAATATTTAGCGAGTTTTTCGTATTTCTTGGGTGAAATTTTCGTTATTTTCCAGCCAAAAACTTTTCTTCGTTTTCAAATTCATTTTTTTCATCCAATTTGCTGATTATAGTATTCATATTTGACAATTTTATCTCCCCGATGTTATTTAAAAGAACGGATTGCAGGATTTCTTGAGACACGGTAGTGATAAGGCGAAAAAAAATTAAAGCGTTTGTTTTTTATTCTAAATTGCCACTAGTGTTCAAGTCACTGAAAACCGCAGGAAATTTCTTATCCTCCATTTAACATTCACCAATATTAAATATACACACTCCTGTTGCAACCTCGAAAGTCAGTTCCTAATAAAGCCATGTCGATATTTTTCTCGCAACTAAGTCCGCATACCCATAGAAACGATTACCTGCACACAAGATAAGCCCAAAATGGAATAAGGATAATTGACACCACTCCGGAGCGACTCTCGCCTGAGGCAGAATAAAATTTAGCAACCCCTAACTGCCACCCATACCAAAGACAGCATATTCTATAGTTAAGCTGAGTAACAGTTTAAATAAAAAAGAAACAAATCCGCGAAACTGAATTACGTTGCCTAATGGTGAAGCAGTTTCCCATGGAAGAAAATGAATCCACCGTAAACATAAACATCTTTACGCATCATTGAGTACATGACTTCGATTACGGATATTCCTAATGACAGAAAAACAATGCGGCACCACTTAAAAGATGAAATCTCCATTATGTTTACTGAAAGAGTTGCATAATGACCGCGGAGTTGCTTAATAATTTAGAATGAAGCAAAGTAAACTTAAAATCAGGGTGGAGTTTAATCAACCGTGCACGCTTATGTGCGAATGATGTTTAAGAAGAAACTCTAGAGCACGATTTGCGACTCAGAAGGGTTCGATTCCTGATAAATATCTCGTCTCTAAAATATAAAAATAGACAGTAAGTTTTAGTGATCTAGTAAAGGAATTGTGTTTACATGCGGAAATACCAACACATTTTGCTGAATGAATAGGTAGCAGGTTTTTCTAAAAAAAAATCAACAGATCGCAGTGGAAATTGGACACTGGAGAATAAAAAAATAGTGAATGGATGTCTGACAGCATACGGAATGAAAATTAAAGTAGACTTCCGTTAGGAGCTGAGATAAAAATTTGAAACAGGAATTAGAATAATATAATGATAAAAACAATGACATGGCAATTGATGACCAAAAAAAGTTGGATAAAGTGGCATGATTTAAAAAAAAAGAATCGAAAAGAAAAATATAAAACAATCATCAATCTTATCAACTCTCTGATAAGACTTCCGCCACACAAATGTGATATGGCCAGTTACGAAAATAAAGGAGGGCAAAACAGATGTTGGAGTCTACCAGTCTGATTTATTAAATCAACGATCTCACCTGAAATGTCTTTTCAGTCGAGATTAGACATCCTCGGGTCCTAAAAAAGATTTTGCTCATGCTGGCCCATGAGCAAAATCTTTTTCCGCAAAATCATACGCCTTACTTTGTTATTTTATATTTCTACTCCGCCAAGTGCACATTAATCCAAGACAATTACTTTCATATTTTCGCCAGTAATTTCACCAGCATCTAGTGAATTAAAGGTCCGGAAAAAAATTCTGTATAATCGGCTAGTGGCAAAAGCCTCAGCTATGATGCCTAGATGGTGAGAACGGTTACATATTTTTCATCGAAGTGTGATTTGTCGTTAGCAACAGCGACCCCTAATCGCATCATTATAAATGAAAATATTACCATCACACCCCTCAGTTGTGAACAAACAAATTTCATGTACGGGAAATCACCACAGACATAATTCCCTGTCAATCAACCATTGCATGTCCAGTAAAAATTAACCATCGCGTCTGCACTTCGCAATTATTTATAGTCACTTGCGTACATAAGGATTGAATAGTTTTAAGTCCTCTTTACTCCTAAGGTAGCACCTTTTTTTGAATCTTTGTTTTCATTATTTCTAATGTTGATTTCAATCATGGAGAAACATTCCGTAAGCAAGGTAAAATACAACAGTGAAAAATGGCGGAATCAAAATTTTTCGGGAGTCAGTCACACACGGTGCTTGTTTCGCAAAATAAAAACTTGGCATTAGCACAATCGTCATAAGCCAAAGGTTTTTTACTCACTCAATCATGTCGTTGGGTCAATTAAGTTTTTTTTCGCCAATGACGCCAAATGGCATAGGAAGATTTTTTTCTGCGCCGCTGGAATCGCTAAGTCATCAAATTGTATAGTCGGCACATGAGTCGCCAAAAGGAATGACGTCCCATTATGTGCCGCCATCATGCCTGTCGCTGATTTCGCAACAAAGAAAACGTCCCAATCTAAAGGCAATGTCCTGCAGCAAAAATTTCAGGTGACTAACACCACTTTTTGAATACGCACAGATTAGAGTGAAACTTAGCATAAATGCTCGCGTCACTGATATCAGAAGATTCATGAAAGCAAAAAAATGGCATCTAAATATTGGATTTTTTTCTATCTAATTCTTTTAAACTACAGATAATCAGATAAAAATATCATAAACCTGAAAAACCATGAAACAGTTTTCATTTATACCTGAAATAAATGTAATGTAAATAACGATGATTGTATTTTATTTATATAGAAGTACCATGGTGAGTCGGAGATTCGAAAAAGCGAATCAAATAAATACTTGCGCATTTGAATTTACGTTGCATCATAAAGAATACACGTTTTACATTGAAAAACAAATGTCGGTATGCGTCAGATGTGACATGACTACCATGGCATTAATGCCAATGCATAAGATGCCTAACTTTTTCCATGAAAATATATTCTACTCGTGGCCCTCTCATATGGAAGTCTTATTGGATTTCTCACACGAAAACTGTCAATTTTTGGCGTTCCAAACCGTCGAGGATATTTTAGGAAGTCAATCAGAGAGATTTTTGGACAGGTATTAACGTGGTATCGAACTCAGTGGAATTAGGCAACTGAGTGCGTTCTTACGCACATGAAGTCCCCATACTTTAAAAAAATCCCAGGAAAAGTGGAAAAAATTGCTGATCAGCGCGAAGAGGAAGACCTTAACTGAATAACATCGATCACTATCATTACTGGAAGAATTTGACCGGTTGAGTTAATTAAGTTTACTGAGACGTGTACAAATAAGGGCAAACTTGCAGAGCCTAAAATATTAAAGAGAGAAGATTATAATTTTTGTTTCGGATTATAATTTTAAGAAGATCTATAAGTAAGTTTTAAAAGGAAGTTCTCTGCGATTCATCCACAATCGCATTCCTGTCACATGATACAAGCCGTGAATAACAGGGGAGGGAGTACTTCTAGGGCTTGAGGTTGGGTCAAGGGATTAAAAAAAAGTCTTAAATGTTCGGATATAGGATCATTCTCATTCAGTAGTGCAACCTAAAAGTTGGTTTGAAAAGGTGAGGGCAAATACATAGTACCACTAATACATAGGCGTGTGAACTTCACCCATTTAGGGTTGTCGGTGGTCGGTCATTTCGCAATGCGACAATTTTGTGTTTGGGAGTATCCGATGGCTTTACCCGAGATTTGTCGTTACCCAAGCATCTACCCACTAATAGGGTGGTTTCCTATTATTTTTTTAATTGCCTAAATCGAAAGATTATTACTCCTGGAGTACGTATTTTACGCTTTTAGATTTGTAAATGACGATATCTATTTTTCGCGATTAAATGAAAAGTGAAAATTTTCAAGCGCGCGAAAACGGGACGGCTAATTACGAATGCTGGTTAAAGCCCGTGTGACGTCATTCTGGTTCCCGCTGTCGCCGTGTGAGGTGACCTTGGGGCGAGAATATGTGCCCGCTATGATAAAGGCTGCTAGAAGGTAGCAGAGTACCCTGCTAGCAGGTAGCGCTTGGCTTAAATAAGGATTATTAATACCTTATCAAAAAAAGGAAACTTTCCGACCATAGGCAGTTGTAATAGATGATTAGTAAGAGATGTTTCTCTGAGCTCTGTGCCTCATGCATTGGTAATCTCAGACGATGTAATACTCCTATCTACTCGTATAGGAACTAGGTCCCTGTGACGTCACGTGGAGTGGCATCGCATGGGAGCCAATCTGGCCTTTTTCAAACGCGGTGAAAATTGACCATTGCCATTCGTCTAAATTGGGATTTCTAAAACCAAATAATTTCTATATTATGAATACACTAATGGTGGGTAACGAATCGCAATCAACGCCTTTCGTTTTCTTTGATGAAGGAAATTACCCTATTCTCGGGTTCCCCACCTGGGTCGGGTCTGGTTTCGGGTAATTGGTCCCAACGTTTTGAAGGCCGAGCCTGCCATCGTTTTCAAGGATAGAATGTGGAGCCAAATTCTTGTCGGCATTATAAATAAAATGTCGGTATTTTAAATGAAAAAACAAACCCGACTTACGTTACCCAAAACCGCACCCTGTGGGGAAGCCGAGAATTATTCCTTCAAAGCATACTCCGGAAAAATCTAAAAATGAATCTAAATCTAAATCTAAAATCTATCTGCCCACTAGATTACCTCCCTATTTCGCTGGTGCATTCCTCGAAAAGCACTACTCCTCCGAATCCACATTCCCAGAAACAGTTTTCTGGCAACTAAATGTCCGTGACAACGTACCCCGCAAGAGGGATCTTTATTTGATAAATGACTGTGCGATTTCCCGACGAAAGATATTCCGAATATGTCATCTCGGGTTTTTAACCGGTTGTCTCCATTATTATTAGATTATAACAAACTATATTTAATATTATAATCTAATAATATAGCCTAATCATATGGCCTAATAAAGTCTAAATAGAATGTATTACTAGATCATAATATAACATATATTATAATTTAATAATGAAGCCTAATAATATGGCCTAATAAAGTGTATTTACTCGCCTTGGACTCAGTAGGAAGCCGGAACATTAGGGACCATGAGGACATTAACCGGTTAAAAACCCGAGAGTAATTTGGGAATATATTTTTAATGGAAACAATTAGTCATGTAATGCATTGGAATTAATTTCATGATAGCCATGTCACCTGTGAAGCATACAGACATTTGTTTTTTAATGTAAAACGTTATTCTTTATGATGAAACGTAAATTCAAGTTCGCAGGAATTCATTTGATTCGCTTTTTCGAATCTACGACTCACCAAAGTCCTTGTATATAAAAAAAAGTACAATTATTGTAATTTTTAATGCATTAATTTCAAATAGAAATGAAGACTGCTTAATGGTTTTAGGAATTTTTGATATATTTATCTGATTTTCTGTATTTGAAATAAATTAGAAAAATATCTAATTATTTAGATGCCATTTTTTTGCTTTCATCTATCTACTGATATCACCAACGCGAGCATTTATGTTAAGTTTCACTCTATTCTGTGCGCATAAATAGATTATAATATATATTTTAATTAGGCGTATTAATAGATTTAGATCATAGACTCGGGCACGGTCGTTCTCATTTGTCCCCGTCACCGTATGACTCTTTGACGAAACTGCCTGAGCGGGGAGCCGAAACGTTGGAGGTTATGAAGACATTAACCCGGCTGAAAACCAAAAAGCGGTTCCAAAAAGATCTTGCTCTGATAATATTTTGAGAAGCTACCAAACCACTTTAAAGAATCATATCTTCATTGGAGTGTCAGTTGTGATAGAGGCATGCATAACGAAGTTGAGAATACATTAAGGTATCTTAGACGAGAAACTCAGAGGTCATTGTCACACGCCAATTTCTGAGTCAGAGATACGAGTTCGAAGCAGCGTTCTCATAATCAAGCGGACACTTAACCCGTTTACAAGCTTATATCAATAAAAAACTAGAATGGTAAGATTCGAGATTTAAGGGAAAGGGATTCTTGAAAATAACAACACGTGGAACCGCCCACTTAACTGGAATATTTCGATGTGTTTCAAGAACGGGTAAAGGACGACACAGGAACAAGGGAATGGGTAGTGATTTTTTTAATATCATGAGTTCTCAACGTTCAAACATTCTGAGATTTGTTTAAGGCTGATCTTCACTCAATTCTCTCATCACCTAATCTATTTATTTTCAATTTCCAGGAAGAAACCAGGATTCGCGGAAATCCGCAAGGTGGTCCGAAGATGCTAAGATTCCTGGTTCCAGAGTTTTTTTTTCCTCGGTGATTCGTTTCAATTTCACTAACGCCGTTAATACAGAACGTTTGAAAGCAAACGAATCATCTTTTTAAATTTAATTTAAATTTTTTTCTAGCCCTCTATATTTAATGTTAAATCAGTGTCTTGGGGTGAAGGTGTTGAAAAAATGGAAATGCAAAATTCAAATTTCTAAGTTTTTGTTACTTTACAACTTGATTTGTTTTTATTGCGATATAAATTATTCTAGAAAAAACATTTCCATAGCCCTTTATTTTGTTTATTTACCAAAATTATACATCCACTTTAATTTCAACTCCTGATGAAGGTTTACAAATAAAGCAAAAAGTTGGCAAAAAATGCATTAAAATTTTTTTCAAGACCTACACTCTAAGGCACCGGTTTTAATTTTTTTCTGTACGAAATTATTCTTCAATATAATCTCCACTCGTTTATTTAGTCATTTAAAAATAAGATGAATGATCTAAAAATAACTCGAAATCGTTTGCAGCTTAACAGCAGAACAATACCATTCTCCCTTCCTACATTCCACGCCTCAATAAACGCGCTGTTCAACCCATTCCTTGAAATTGAAATCCCAGCTGCATACTAATTATGATGCCTCACACAAACCAACTCTTCCCTGCCAGCGATCATCCACTTTCACCTCCTCCCCTTTCTTCATTTATTGATTGTATATGATATTAAGGCTTGAACGAGAGAAATATTTCCAGCTACACCTAAAGACGCAGTGTGGAAAGATATAGGGACATGTTAATAAAGTGGCAACTTTCTTTCCTTGACACGAAATTAGGCAGTACTACCTGTTGCGTTTATTTTTTTTCATAAAAGGACTACCACCAAAATACATGCTTGTGAAAGTTTATCACCATACCCTCCGCTATTTTCCCCTAACATAATGAATGCGATAATTACCAAGGATCATGTCAGAGAAAGTACAATTTTATCAGCAACGTGCTATAAGTTTAAATTGCGTTAAATTCGTTTACTTCTGAATCAAGACTTGGCCACAATGTGATACGCTTACCCAGGGGCGGACAAGAGTCTAAGTGGTCTTCTCATATTTGAGATTAAAAACAAAATACAACAATTACTGTATAAACATTCTCCTTATGTTATATTCTCGATATGAAAGTTGGCCCGTGCCACCGTGCCCTACCCCGAAATCCGCCTATGCGCTTACAGCGAATCATCGTTTCGTAAAATTAAAGAAGAGGGATGTAAGATTTCACTTTTTCCCGGCGTATGATGGCGGTGAATTCTTCTCGGGTTTCCATCCGGGTGAGCTCCATCTCCATCGCTGGCAGCGGCAGCGATGGAGATGGAGCTCTACCGGATGGAAACCCGTAAAGAAGAGGGAAATTTGCGAAGAAACGATTACCTTACATCATTTTAAAGTAAATGATTTCTTTAAAAACCGTTGAAAATAATACTTAAAGGATGATTCTTTCGCATATTCTGGAGCCTATATATTTTTATGGAGAGGCCAAATGCATTTCATAAAACCCGAAAAATTGCTGTCTCTGTCTATGTTGTCCGGGTGAAGGAATTGGAGGGCGGATACCATAATAATTCAACTACTAATATAGTTTATGCTGGATGCAATTTAATTCGATAATCGCTAATATGTTAAGAGTTTTGCAAGAGAAACAACTTTTGATTTATATTTTATTGAGCATCGCTACCACCAGTATCAGAAAGGCAAGTGGAAATTGAAGAGGCAGAAGAGAGTGTGGGGAATACAGAAGTTAAGATTTATGGCCATGAGATCTATCGGCATTCAATCATAATTGATGCGTAGTCAATGAAAAATGTTTACTTTCCAATGAATCGCAATAATTTTTCAGCAAGAAATGGTAAACTAGCAAGAAACTATGGGAAAAAATCTGCTGAAAACAGCAGCGATGCTTCTGATCTGCTAAGTCACCACTGATTATGAAATATTACTTATGCTAATGAATAAGAAAGTATTGATGGAATATCAAATTACTCAGTAATGATGATATCACACTATTTACGCTATTTTTCATTCATGAATTGAATACTTAATATTTGTCGCAAGGAAGTATCGAATGCATTCCTTCTTATGCTCACAACCGTAATAACACATTCACTCATTTCCAATGTGCCTACATTTTCATTATACATGATGGATTTTCGATGGAACTCTAGTGTTCTGGCTCTAAGTTCATGAGAGTCGGGAATAATTATCACCCCAGTTCTTATGGTAGAATAAATATAACACCTTAAAAATGTAGCCAGAGATAAACATTTCTAAAACTTAACGCATGATTAGCATCTACGCGTAAATGTGGTTCCCGTTGGCACACGGCCTTTGCATTAATATCACTTAATATTCAAAGAAAATATTTCAGTGTGGTAAAGGATGAGGATTAGAAAATGGAACATTGATAAACCTGACTAAGAAGCAAGAGAAATAAAGACGACACGCAAACGTTGCATTTCTTCAAACATGTTCTCGTTTGCAATAAGATGCGTATAAAATGAATCATAAATGGATGACTTGAAAGTTGCCTCTAATAATATTTATCTAATACAATTACTATTAAACCATTTTCGAATTTTATTGCTAAATTTAACTATCTATAATATTTTCGCACGAGATATTTCCAAAGAATTCAACTCTAATTGTAAGTCCACTTTGACCATTGACTGAAACGGTTCAAAACTTGGGAAGATTTGAAAAATAATTAATGAAAATTTATAGAAGGAGATAACATTTTTTCTGCAAGGGCAAATTTAGTGTTAGGAGATAGTTATAGTGCTTTAATATGTTTTTTACCTTTACATTCATATAAGTTCATACTATATATTTACATGCTCATATAACATTCGCTGAAAAATATCGACGCTGTGCGCACTTCGGTGGGAAAACAAAATAAACAGAAGCAATCGTTTGGGATAAAAGGTTGTCTTGAGCTAAAACACCCTTCTTAACTCTATGAAAGCATTATAAGTATTTTATAACAAGAATAGCTGAATTTTAAAATTAGGCTAACCTTATTATTTAAGTTCATCAAAATCAGGCGGGAGATTTGAATCTCTGTAATCTTCGAAGTAATGGGCATCTTAAATATTTTATGACTTAATATTTAATATACCAATTATAGAGTTCAATTGCATAAATAATAATAATTGAAAATTAAAGATCAGTAAAATTTTTGGATAACATAATGATAATAAATTTACAATAATTGACCATGCAATCATTTTCTCCACGAATAAGAACTACTACGACGTAGTAATAAATAACATTCATGCACATAGTGGTGGATAATGAGAGGGGCTAAGGAAGCTATAGTCCCACCCTGGAGTATCCAATTTACACAAGATAAAATGGTAAGTTCGTTCAGTTACCGAATACATACAGAAAAGGGGAGCCCCCGATCCCCTCCCCTAATTTTCCCTATCCTGCATCCGCCACTGACTGTATATAATTATTTCTCGCCCGACAATGAGCAGCCACATTTTTTAAAACACGTAACGTATTTATTCCGCTCAAAACATTACGATATAATTACATTATAATTATTCTACATCAAAAGCAAGTTTTAGTCACCGATTTTCTGCAAGAATTCCAGGGAAAAAAAACATTTTAGTGCCGTCATCGAGATTCGGCAACAAACACTCTTCGGGCAACTTAAAGTATATACGAAGCAAATATAATTTCAGCTTTGGCAACAAGGTTTTGCTCATACAAATTTGAGAAGAAACGCAACATTTCTAAGATGCATTACGAGGTGTTCATGGTGTCAAAATAGCATTTCCATCGCAATCGGAGGAATCATCAAAGGCGGGATCAAATTTAGCAACGCGGAGAGATGATAAAGGATTTACAGAAAGGAAAGGAGAAGGGGCGAGGAATGACGAATCAATTAACGACGAGGCGTCAAAAATCTGCGGCTGGTAGACACGAAAGAGAATTGCACAACAAAGGAAAATTCATTTTCTCTCATAACTCCTATATTTGATGGAGAACGCCATGAGCGAAATCTCTCGGTGGTTAATGAAAAAACTTGATGCATATATAGAAGGAACCTATGAGGCAATGTCAGACATAAAAAACATACATAAATACTAGCATTAAATAAGCTAGTTCACGATATTATGTTTATCCCAGAGATTGAATAAAAGGGAACTAAAAATCAAGTTTTTACCATTGCCACAAAGTCTCAAGGCCAGACATCAGTCAACTGAGAGATAATGGAGAAGAATACGAGAGAAATCTGGTTCTTGCGAGTAAAAAAGTTTCTTCACCTCTTTGCCTCAAAAAACCACAGGAGAGCTACCGTATATATTTGACTACATATACGTAAATATTTACGCAACCCGAATATTTTTCTAATTCCATCTTTTCTTTACGCCTGTAAAGTGGAACCGGTAGCATATCATGACGATCAATTCGGAGATCTGGCTTCGAACTTCGATCTAGTGATATTTTTCAAGGCGTGTTTATCAATATTGGTATGGTCATATTTATCCAAATAAAAAAACTATCCCGAGGTCCTGGAACAATTCAGGGTCAACAACGTATCACTCAACGGCATACCATCCGTAGTAAATTGTTCACTAATATACCCGCACTGCTTCCTGAAAACATAGATGTTGACACATTTTTTTAGAGAAGATACCTTTACTCAGCTAGTATTTTAGGTTTTTCGCAGCCATTTGAAATTTTACGCAAAAAATTATTCTAGAAAGACCTTTACAAACGAGGTGACTAGCAAAACCTGTAGAAGATATTGAAGAGATAAAGTCACCGGCTGACATTTAGAAAAGGAATCGAATATTTTCATGACGCATTGAGCATCTCAAAATTTTAGGATTCCTCCAATACTTATGGATTCCGGTCTCATGGCATAGTTAAATACCCAGAATGAGTGTGTTTTTATGATGGTTGCTACAGCACTATACAGAATATTTTAAATTTCACGATTATAATATTTTCATAAAATGACGTTAAAAAACACCAAAAATGACTAAAAAACGATTTTTTTCGGGTTTTTTAAAATAAAAAATGTCATCCATGAAGGAAAACAGTGTCTATGACTGTACGTGATTTCCGCAGTTTTATGTTTTTGCTTAAAACTTTAAGGGTAGGTTCCCATAAGAGTTGTGATTACCGAGGAATCCACGTATACCCAATTGTTTATTAATTTTCCACGTAAGGGTAATAGCGCAATAGGCCAAGACCGCGACCAGGTGCGTGCACCAATGAGAACCCAAGAGGGATTCTTTCAGAGTTACAACCACTGGGGCCGGGACCCAGTACTACAACTGATACGTCCGCGCTCCCGGGGAGGGGGTTGGAAGGAAAGGAAAATGGATGGAGGCGCCGCGGCGTCTCTTTCCTTTTTCCGCGCACGCGTGCCGCCGCGATAGGAGCCCGACGACGCCTCTGGGGTAGGGATAGGACTGGAAGGGAGGGACGGGGAATACGCTCGCCGCTATAGAAGCGACCAGGGCCCACTACTAGCGAAATCTGACTCAGTCATTAATGTGCCAACGATTTTGGAGGATTTTCCTATGAATAATAAAAACCCATCGATCAAATCGTTGGATACCAGGTGCGTGCAGCCAGGACAACAGGAAGTGATGTGGAGCAACGCGCACTAGTCAGACCAAGACACGACAGACGCAAGACAGACGTACAGACCAAGCGCTATACCCGCTTGTCGTTGCGGTCAGGCCGCCATCAGCTGTTATAACGCGCGCTGCCTACGGCCAGTCCGCGACCACGAGAATTTGGGGGAGGTTGAGCTGTGCGATTGAGTTGCTGGTGAACAAGTGTAGCAGAAATCATGGTAAAATGGCAGCCTAACCAGTGCTTGATACAGGGGGTAAAAGAGAGACTTTGTTTGCGGGATTTGTCGTCGGATAATTACGCAAATATAATAATGAAGAAAAATAATGGGAAGAAATAACGTTGTCATTTGTTGGCGGTGGCTGTACAACAGTAGCAGAGAAGAATGAGTTATGTAAAGGTCTCTCTGCTCTCAAGGAATGTATCCAGTGCTTTATCTCACCTTTTACATATTTATGGTACGCATACACGGCCGCTGCTATTTCCTCGACATCCATTTTCATACTGACAGTTGTTTTTCTCGACATCTACGCTGTCTTGGTCGAGGTTCTGGTCGTGCAGTGCCAGACCAGTACTGCTCTTGGTCTTGGCCGTGCTATTACGCGTTTACCCTCAGACATTAACTTTGATGAATGATGACTCGGGTATTCGACGTCGATACTTATGATGCATAAAACGTAATATCGCTGTCACATCAAGTTAGTTACCGACCGGGATGAAATCAAGTACTCATTATTTTCAACTACGAAAATGATCATTAGCGATGTCATATACAATTAGTAGCTCGTGAAACCAAGTTAGCTTAGCCACCACGAATTGCTATTGCGTCAAATTAACCGCCTTGCTCGATGCGTATTGCACCTGCAGACAAGAATTACGATCAAAAAACCATCAACTAAGGGTATTGTACGTGAACTATCTACGCTTAAGAAACTTTGAGATGTGCTTGCATTTGAGTAATGAGCGGTAAATGTAAATTTACCCATTTCACGGGACGAATTTCATGACATTAGCGAAAGAATTTAAAAATTCAGGCTGGACTAAAATTACAGAAGGAAGCAATTATCGCGCCGACTCTCAACACACGCATATAAATGATTAAAGTCATTTAAAAAATTGTTCAATTCTGTTTCCTCACTGCCATAATTCAATTTTCAGACCGTCAGCCCACACTCAACCTGCAGATCATCTCTGTAACAAGTAAACGAACGATTGCGACCGTGGGGCATTGATCGGAAATTTGGCGAGCTCAGTTTGTATAACTGGCAGCTAAAGAAGAAGCTATAAGGAAGGTTTGGAAGATATTATGGTATCATTAGGAAATAATGTAATACCATACGGCAAAATCAATTCAGTAATATTAGCATGATGTTGATGAGTAGGTGGAAACCTCTCTCTGCAAGATAGGCGAGAAAAAATACAATCGTCTCTTCTTGCCACGACCAACGGGGGCGCGTGACGCCACTACATTTCATTGGATGCCCGTATTAGATAAACGCAGTTTTGAATTTGCATCGATAAAAGAAATATTTATCAGCATAATAACATAACGTTTCGAATGACTATTTAAAAAAGCCTTCAGCTACAAAATTAGGAAAGAAAATTCTAATATCTCGATCAATTTTAGTTGCTGAAAAGCCGAAGATACTATTCTTCCGTCATTAAACCGCGATAATGATCCGAACTTCCTATTCTGAGCTCACAAATAAATAAACATCCCCTAATTAATAAATTAAATGTCATTGGCAATTTTATTAAACTTCACAACTGGTTTCAATACATTTTGCAAAATCTTCACCTAAAGATAATACTAAATGAATTAAAACTGATCGTGGAATGAATATAAACATATGTGGAAATTGTCTGAAACCTTTAATCTATTAATATATAAGAATTAAGTAGACAACTTTGGGCGTCACAATGTGGAAGTTCACCGTGCTAGGAAAAATGCACTTGACATTTTTCCAACATTGACAACTTTTATTTTCCCGACCAGTTCCAACACTTCTGTCCCATTTTAGGGGCAAAAAATTCACAGCATGGGAGATATCCTACATAGTTCACTGAAATGATAACACAGTGAAGTAAAGTGTGACATGATAACTAAAATGCCATCGTTTAACACAGTCCAAAAGTAATAAAATTAAAATTAATCCATTTAAAGCCTGAAACAACGCTATAAAATCATCAACATTTCACTTCAAAATTTTATTTCAACGAAACCTTTTTCACGCCATCAACAAACGGGAATAAACGAGGTTTAATTTTATATAATTTATTTTAAAAATGAATCAGCTGCCTTCAAAAATATAAAACTCGGGTGACAGAATTGTCCAACGCTTTTAAGTAGTGCATGGAGTGTAGGGCAACAGATCTGAGGACCCGCGGCACTTAAGTAACTCTTCGCTATAGCTGGTTCCGAGAGAGGAACCTTCACCCAGAATTTGTAACATTTACACGCCTATGAGCTGAGCTCTAACCTCACCTATACAAACCACCATTTGGATGGAATCGCTGAGTGAGTGTGTACTGACACGACGCGTGTATGACGTTCCTTATAGAGTATCGTCATATTTACAACTAGTTTACAGCGAATTTATCCCAACAATTGATATCCTATTCATTGATTCCTAACTATTTTGTGTGTGTTGTAGCAAAGTTTCAGGTGCTGACCTCGAAAAACGTAATTTCATAATTTTGTCCACTTTTTCTCGATTTCAGCCCACAGTGCGACAAAGGAGAAGCTGCACACAGTGCTAAACAATTCTCAACGCTCAATAATCCTCTCCTCATTCATTCGCTCATGTCATTCAGAGGATAGAGATAAAAATTCTCTTGTGAACGCGGACGACGTTTTGTCATTTCTTCCGCAATCGGTAAATATTTGATGGCGTTCTCCTCGAACCCTTTTACGGAACAATGAGCTGGGGAAATACGTGTTGAGATGCCTGGGAAAATTCTGCCGAAAGTACCTTTTCAATTTACCCCTACGAGTGAAGTCACGCCGATAAGAGTAACAAAGCTACATCCCGAGGCCTTGAGTGGAACACTATAACTTTTAAAGAATGCCGAAATGATTTCCCAAAGCTATATAAAACCGAATTCCGAGGGGGAAATCGTGAATATTTACGAGTAGTCGCATTGGGCATGCTTTCAAACATAACAATGCCGAACAAAATGAAATTCACAAAAAAAAATTATGACATTCAACTATTCAAGAATTTAGTTTGTGTTATAATTCAGATGACAGGTTCACATCGACGACTTAAACGTATCACTAAATAATTAAATAAACAAGGGATGGTTAACTTCGATTCAAAATGCAATATTTTCATGAATACAATAGATGTATGAGAAAATGAACTTTCGAATGAGTAAATATTATCTTACGTTGAGCCACCCGCGTAATAACATATTTTTTCAACATTGGAATTTTCTGCTCACAAAAATTTCGTGACGTCACCAGAAACTTATCGGAGAACTCAACACGCTTGCTGAAAGATCATGCAAAGGAATTACGTGCACAGTCCATGGTAATGAGGAGGGACCGATGACTTCCTTCCCATGGTAGGAATATGAACTTCAAGATTTCGCCGTGTATGCCTCAAAAAGAAATAAATATCATAAAAACAGAAATATTGGCATTTTTCTTAATTTTTTAGCTGAGTGCCAGAAAAGATATTCAATAAATTGGTAATGAACAAACTATGATGACTCCAAAGCTATTGGGCTACTTTACTATGTGAAAATTATCAGAGCTGCAAATTTCAAAATAGCTGAAGTTCATTCAGCAAAATTTTGAGACAAAGCACTGTTTATGTGTATCTTAAAAGCTACCAAAGACTTAGGAATTTTCCCAATGAATAATTATGTGCACTCAAAAACTGCTAACCCAAAATTACAGCCGAGTACACTAAATAGGTTGTGGAATTCACGGCTTCGATTCTAGTTCAGTAATAAATTGCCCCTACCTTCACAAATAATGCGATCATGTGTAAAGAATTACGCGAACTCTGTCAAGATGTCCCAGCCGACCTGATGAGAAAATAGACTTCATCAAATCAATTAAAATAATCATACCAAAAATAGGATGAATACCATTCTCTTCTCGATTCAACACACCCTTGTTTGCGCAATAATTTCATCAAGAGGGTAGCCAATTTCATACCCCTTGTTTCTCTCTACCTCTCTCCATGCACGTTTCAAATTACCTCTTTCGCAACGCTTAAGTAAAACTGAACGTTTTTCGATCACCAGTCATTAATATTCGCAAAGTCATTCAAGCCAGAAGGTCGCCGCTCTTGAGACAAAAAATATTAGTCTCTTACTCTATTCTCCCATTGTGCGCCGTTGCACTAGCTAATAAGGATGATAATCGCTTTCACAAATATTATTTGCACAACAGAGTTCTTTGAGAGGAAACTCTGTGGACGACATCCAAGTTTTTTATAGGGGCTTACCAAAAGGCATCAAGTAGATACACATGCTTTTGTGAGTAACCATGAACTTATGAAAACCATATTATTTTACGAGTTTTAAGTGACTACTCTATATAAAACGATTCATTTATTCAAAAGTGACTAATTTTCATGATTTCATCCCTTTCATTATCCTAATACGTGTTAAACCCCAACAGCTAATAGCATCTTGACTGAATACAGGGGAAAGGTTCACCACATCAAAAAAAATTTCATACCCTTACGCCGACTCACAGTCTCAATTTAAATCGGCCTGAGGATTATAAAAGTGTATAAGTAAATAATAAGTCAAAATATATGCGTTCAGCCAACGCAGTAGGAAACTCTTGCGAATCCGCTCAGAAAAAAGGAATAGAAATATTGAGGTTGTTTAAAGTGTTTCCATTTTTTAAAATCAAAATTGCGAAATGTCAAGTAGAGAACTGCAAAAAACTTTTACAGATTACGAGTCTTCGCTAAGACCTACGGCAGGACTTGGAAAAATTTTCGGCCATTACCCTTGAGCGTCAACAGTTATAAGTTGTCAGCATAAGTAAGGCACATGATGATTAAGGCCAGAAATTGTCCCAAGCTATCTGATTGAAGCAGAGACGTTATCTATGAACTTTTGGCTAAACAAGGTTTTAAAGTGTATCGATATACTACATACTTGTTTTTCAGGTATTGAATTTGTGAGACCAGGTTCGGCAAGTCAACCGCTATCTCTTACAAGTAGTCGGGAACTGAAAATTTCCAGAATCATTCTTGATAAACCACGGAATATCCTGATATATTCCTTCACTTAATAATAGCAGTAGTAATAATAATAAATGTAAGTACTTCGGTTAATTACGGCAGAAACCAAAAGCTATAAAAATTTTCAGTATCTTCGCAGCACCAAATCGAAAATTCATGTAAGTCATCAAAAATCGCGAGTCATAAAAAATAAGATTCCGAGCAAATTTGCTTATGTTAGAGTTAATTCTTCAAATAATTTTTTTAAACTTAGCTAATTTTTTTAAATTGGGATGATACGTTGCACGGCTATAATCTCTGTATAAAAGACGTTAACCAAAAGTAGGAGCCTCTCCGAGGTATCTACAAAACGTGAACCTGAACACGAGTATTTATTTGTTAATTTATTTCAAAAGCCCTCATACAGCAATATTGGCAATTTATAGTGGCAGAGAGTACCAGAACTTCCGATATCATTAGTTGTTTTTATTACGTTTAAATACCTCAACTTATAAATCCTCTTTGAAAAAATACATGGAGGTTCAAAATGTTTATGGATTCTCAAGGTGATTTCGATTGAAGGAGGCATTATCTAAGAGCAAAAAACTTGAGATTTTTCCTACGACTAAAATTAAAAATTCAAAATGTCAAAAAACCAATTTGTTCTTCGTGAAAATTTGCTATTTCATACACAGCTATTTGTGGTCGCTCTTTCACACATAACAATTGAACTAGCATCCGTCAAATCCTGACAAAAACTCATAAGTAGAAACGAAAATGAAATGGACTGGGCACCTGCTCTGTTCGTGATCTTTTTCCATGTTTTTCTATATTTCTGATCTACTGTGCTTCTCCAGTTTCATCAAAAAATAATTATCTAATAGCTATATTTTGCATCAAAAGAAAACACTACAATAGCTACTACATATAGCCGCTGGAGCTTAATACATACCCATCAGCTCATCCGTATTCTTCCAAAGTTGTACTTTTCATGGCCATAGTGAGGGGAGTCCAAGGGTTCAAACCCCTCCCGAAACCCTTGGAGGACAAAGTCTTAACCCCTTTGCACCCCCTTCCGAGGTGAACTCCCAAAAAATAATTTTTCTTGCTAAGGCCTTCGATAAAATAAATAGTAGATCCTCGAATGAAAAACAGATCTCAAAGATCTCAGCATTCCATCTAATTAAGAGAAAGGTTCTCCATCTCTTCCATAGATCTTCTGATGTAAAACGTTATAAAACAAGTACATTTCCACAAATTGAGAGCATTTTTCCTCTTTTACAGATATGCCTCTAAATTTCTAGCTCACTAAATCTTTCGCAGCACGACTAACCTTTCCGGGGGGATGATAACTGCCGATTCCGCCATCATTGGTAGACGCTCTTGACGAAGACCTCCGAGGAGACAAACAGGAGATACTCCAGGAGATTCGGAGAAATCCACCAGGGTAGCGAAACCAGGAAGCACTGTAAATCACTACTGGTCCACCCTCAAGCTCCAGGAAAAAGGTGGCACATGAGAGACTTCTGAGCTGGGAGTACGGATGATATAAACCAAGAGGACGCGCGCTATGCCCGACGAGAACAGCACCGGAGGAGTAAATGGAAGTTCGTAGACATTGTCCTGGGGATAATATCACCTCTCTCCCTCCCGAACGCCCCACCCTCCAGTCCAGTTCCCACACACACACCCACTCGAGAGAAAGAACCCTATTTGCCCCTAACGTTCCCCCACCCCCACTCCCACCTCACACCCCTTCCACCATCCACTCCCCCTGTTGCGACAATGTCGACATGTGCGTCATCCCCAGGACCTCTCGCCGCTCCTCCTACCGTAAATATTAATCGACCCGCGGAACTCCAGTTGCGATTACTCAATGGGAGGATTGGTCGATAGCCACAATCGATAACTGCAGATGTGGGAACTGAAGTTGATTCGTGAAAAATTGAATGGATCGACAGTAGATGACAAAAAGGTGGAGCCTCCGTACACGCTGGATTGCTGAGCGCCAACGATATTTGCGCGCCCCACGCAAAGGCCTATCAGATGCAGTGGCGCTACGAGGGGGGGTTTTGGGGGATAAACCCCCCCCCAGATCTCAGAGAAATTTTTAAGGTTAATCAATTTTACTTATTAGGATCAGTATTACTTATAGAATAGTGTTAGGATTTATCAAATATCCCTCAGAAAGCAGTAAAACTCGCCATTTTGAACCATTATTCTTCCAATTTTTATGGAGGAGGGTCCCCGCAACTCCTGGTGGGTATGCAATACCCCACACCCTTAAATATTAGTTCCTCCTAAAACCCCCCCTAGCCTTCATTCCTAGCTGCGCCCCTGATCAGATGAACTTGTGTAAACTGCGACTTGCGGAAACTCAAGATGCGATAGCTCAATGGGAGGATTAGTCGATATTCACATTCGATAACTCCAGATGGGCAAATTGTGTTGAGTCGTAAAAAATTGAATGGATCGATCGTAGATGACAAAAAGGAGAAATCCGAATAGCTGGCTGGCTGAACGCCGCCGACATCTGCGCGCCATACGCAAATAACCATTAGATGAGCTTGCAGAGGAGTACCTGGAAGTAATTCTTGGGGACGGCTCGCGTTGATGTCACCAACGGGAAGGGAAATAGAATTTGATGATCAACCACCAATCATAACAGTATAGACACCTAAACTTGTACAACAAAGAAAAAATACTAAACCAAAATTGAAACTAAAAGACCAAAATAAAAAGGTGTAGTTATTCAACAAAATAACGAAATAAGTAAGCTAAAAATAGGAGAGAAATATAAAAATAAGTAAGATAAAAATATAGGAGAGATAGAGGTCGTAGCTTTGAGGGGCGGGAGTTCTCTACTTTTCTACACGCATGGGAGGGAGGTGGGCAACACTCATCAACTAATCGGTGGATTGGAAGAATTTCTGAAAATTTTATGCACATGAGATTTCGAGTCCACAAAACTTGTATATTCTGTAATATTTAGAACCGACTTTTATCGACATTTTTATGCTTTAAACAAAAATTTTATGCTTAAAAAATAATAGGGAATAAAATTAAATTTACCTTATAAAAATACAATACAAATAAGACAGAAATAATTGATATGTTAACACCTTCTACACAGCAGATTAGTTGCCACGCGAACCAAGATTCCATTGAGTATTCCACGGTATCATCAAAATTATATACATATATGACTCGCTCCAAATCTAAATTCATTTATATACTTGTATATATGTCACATATCTCTGTAAATATGCTTCTACATAAAGGGAAACCATTTCAATCACCCATTAGTAGTGGTATCCATAGCATTTTATGCAAAAAAAATTTATGACTACTATAGCGACAACATCTTTCTCCATGATAGAAAGCAATGTACGCACTTTTACGAGGACTGAGTCATTGAAACCAAAAAAAGAGGCCTTACCCTAAATTCTAGCCGTGCTCTCGAGTAAAATGAATTTAACTGGAAGAGACTCATTCAATTCAAGCTCAAGGTTATACAAGGTTAAGGTAATCCTAACTTCCATTAGTACCAGAATACTTGATCCCTAAATACGGGTCTGCAGGCTCATCTAAATGACGAATAACCCACATTCATGAATAAAACAAACTTCATTTCTTTGGATCGTACTTCGAAGATATAAAATATTCGAGAAAAAAAATAGAGCAATGCTGAAATTCCCACATCTCTTAATCGTGCTGAACGAGATCCAACGATAATAAGAAGCAGGTTAATACAGGTACAGACGATTAAGTCAGCTAACAAAGATGGCGTTTTAGATGCTATTTAGGGTACTTGAAAGGATACTTAGGATTAAATGAATCCTATTGAACGAATTAAAACCACGTCGCACGTTTCTGAAACCGATGACGAAGCTGTAGAGGGAAATTTTTCAAACTATTTACATCGAAACCGCCTTCTTCCACTTCATATGACGCGGGAAGGACTACATACAGCAGAAGTAAGCACACCTCTTTCAAAATTGTGCCCAACAGATGTTTCAATGACCAACATAGGCGGATTTAGGGGGGGCACGGAGGCACGTGACCCCCCCCCCCCCGAACCTTGAAAAATATGGAAGATGTTAATAAAGGCCCATTATCATTGTGTTCGTTTTGTATTACGAGATAACCTTGTGCCCCCCCCCCCCCCAGAACAAAATCCTGGACACGGCCTTGGGTGTGCCCCCTTCCCAGAAAGAAATCCTGGATCCGCCCCTGATGACCAATATTGTAGTATACAACGGTATGAAAAAAGCTGATAAGCGAAGCATTAGCAACGAGCCCGGTGAAATTACTGTAAAGGCCACAAGCTTTTCAGAGGGCTTAATTTTCGGAGATAAATTATAAACTACTACCAACAAAGCTTATGAAATATTTTACTCAACGGACAGCGATAACAGACAGTTACTTAAAAAATACGATCTCGTGCTCATTTTTTCTTATTTCCCCAAAAAGAATTATTAGCATGTAATTCACGTTAATATTATCCATTTCCAGTCTCGATAAAACACTGAATGCCTCACGGCAAAATCAATTTAAACATAAATTCTTCAAACAATTTTTGGACTCATGCTTTTATCGTCATCGATATTTCCAGAAAAAAGTGGATCTAATATAATTTTATTAAACTCCTCAGCATGAATACAAATTACTTTCTCACGAAGAAATCAAAATTTAGACCAAATCCGGTATCGTGCATGCAATGAGCACTGTTGCACTATAGTTTTTAAAAAAAGTATTTTTTCAGCGTTTAAAAAAAACAATTTCCTATTCGTTATGAAGTAAATGTTTAGAGATTTTTCCGTGTATTCTTTCCGCTCGTCGTCACAGAGACAACCTCAAAGGCATTCAAAAGTATCATAAAAGAAGAGCGCCTCTCCGCCATTGAGAATAAATGACTCGCGAATCACCAAACAAATACAAACATGAAAGGAGTGAGCATGGATTCACAAAAAGATATCAAATGACTAAGGCGAAACATGAGTCTTGAGAACAAATCTTTCAAAGACGAATATTGGAATTCTTGGAAAATGTATGGGGCATATAATAACAATATACCATCGAATAATGCAAATGCACAAGATGATACGAAACCGATGACTTCGAAAAGTTTACAATTGAAAGGGATGTCATAATAATTTTTTCATCTCTTGGAAATACGGCTTAAAATTTTATAGAATTAGCTCATTGACACTGTTTTGAGCTCATGATAAGTTGCCATATTATCATTCCGTGGCACAAGCTGGCCATTCCCCCATTACGTATCACTGGGCCGACCTTATCTTCTTCTTTGAGAACGTTGACGGAGTCAACGAACGAAACTGGTAGAGATTCATAGTATAATTAGCGAACACCTTTGTCACAAAACTGGTTCCCCGCGGTGGAGAAACACAATCTCTGCGTTGAACTAATATACCTTCCAAGAAAAAACATATCCTCCAGGACATATCTTTCGACCAGCATAAAAATGCAAAATATGTTTTTACTGTGCTTTTCCCGACTTCTCTCAGGAAAATATTTGAGGACGCAAAAACCCTCACCTAAAAAAATGACGAAAAATCAAGCTGCCCTCACAAAAACAAAATTTCGCGCAAATTCACAATTCGCCATTCACCCTTGACATCAATGAAGCTCTATTCAAACTCAAAACTTCCCATTGTCACACGACGGCGCTTGAGATGAACATGGATTCGGAGGCATTATGCGTCACTGATTGAAGACAAAATTTGTTTTGCTTAAGTACAAAATCAGGGCTGCATTTTTCGAAGTATGGCAATTATTTCATGGAAAACCTATTTCGATCAACCCCAACCTATGGAATCTCAACTACTTGACTGAACTGACGTGATATAAACCACAATCAGCTGTTAAAATAATTGAATACAATGAATGAATCGGGCTCTAAAGCCAACGAAAGTCCGATGAGGAATATTAGGCCCTGGTAGTTCAAATAGTGGAACATCACACGCGAATCCGGGAGATCCGGGTTCAATTCCCGGTGAAGGCATATGAGATTTTATGAGAGGAGTTTTCTTACTTGTGCGTTACGCAAAGGTACGCCGCTGGTTAGTCTGCGGTCATTCCTTGAATGATTGAATATAATGTGTTTCCGTCGATTATACATTGGTTTTACCATGTTAAGCAATAGACACCCTCAGTGGTATAGGCTCTACAAATTATCACCGATAGGCCCTATGCAGAAGAAGGTACTGCTTACAGAGAGGACTTGAAATGCCGAAATTTAACTGCCATCTATCTTGCTTGGAGTAATGATTTTCGCCTCTAAAATTTACGTTCGGCTTGGCGTTATAATTTGCCCCTCAAAAATTTCCGTTTAATTAAGAATTTTCGGTTAAATGACAAAATATATAGAAATGAGGATCATAAGGAGAGCTTAATTCAAGAGCTTAGTGACTCACCGACATTGTAAAGGTAGAATCCATTGGATCTTCTATCCTCTTACTATCTTCCGCATAAAAGCTGATCTCAAGACATATATTCCAACCAATGCATAAATGCAAAACATTTTTTTCTGTATTTTTCCGACTTTCCTGAGTAAAATATTTGAGGACGCAAAAAACATCACCTAATAAAATGACGCAAAAATAAATCAGCTCACACAATAGCAAAATTTTGTGGCAAACTACAGACACCTCTAACATCAATGAAACTCTTATTAAACTTTTACTTCCCACCAGTGGCGTAACTAGGAATATGATTTGGGGGGCTGGGATGGCCTGGGGTGATGACCCCTCTCCCAGGTAACGGAGGGTCCGGGAAAATTTCTGAAAAATGACATGCCTGGAAATACATTTTACATCATTTTGAGAATTAAAAAAATTAACACTAAGCAGATGCAGTCATTAAATTTCAAAACTAGACAATAGTTTTAAATATTTGTTTTAATTTCCCTGTGGCTTTGGGGGGCATCTATCCCCTCATCCCCTCCCATAGTTACGTCACTGCTTCCCAGCATAACACGATGGTGCGTAAGGTAATGATATTATGGGAAAACGAGTAAATTTTGAGGCATTCTGCGTAACTGATTGAAGACAAAATTTGTTCGAATGATTGAGTCAAATGAATGAATTGTACTCTAAAGTCATGCTAATACGATTAAGTCTACCGACCACGTCAAGGATAAGGCCACACACGGATGAAAAAGTAACAACTCACATTATATAGGTACCACTGGAAAATTTCTCCTACGCCGGGAATAAAACCACCGACCTCTGGATTTCCATGCCACTGAGCAGGCTACCACGCTATTCAGGAATCGCAATTCGCATAGAAGATTCTCGAATTTTAATGGCGTTCCTACTTTTTCTGACCGATCGATGATGAGGACGTTCATACCCTTTTCAGTATTATCAATAACGTGCAGTCTGAAACTCGCTATTTCCAACCAAACTTCATAAATTAATCGTAGCGGGCGGAACTTGGCGGAAATCCATAATCGCAGGAATAGAAGGATCAACAAATTTGCTGTTTCCACATAGTATGTACCTAGTACAAAGTGGAAACAGCAAAGTTGTTGATCCTTCCATTCCTCCGAACTTCATAAATCGAATAATATTCTCCTATCTTTTAAAAGAGATTTCCTCATGAAATTTATGTCACTAAACTTTTGCTTAATATTAACACTACAGTAGTAAGCGAGGATGTATCCGGAAACGCAGACAATTTTACCTTCACTACGAATACAGACAAAATTTTACAGTACTGCCTCTATAATCCGGCACTTCACTTCACCGGCCTTGCCAGTAATACGGCGTTTTTATACAGGCAGCTACCAAGCGGGTAGCTTAGTAATTTCGAGAAGTCTGCTTCGCAGGCGATCTCAGTCCAACTCAGAAAATAAGGAAAGTAGTGTTTACTGAGAGGGGAGACATGCACGAACAGTTGTCCCGCGGTGGTAAGGGAGGGGGAGAGTAGTTATTGCAGTTTTACTTTGCGTTAACACTTCAATTGCGTGTATATACGGCTAACGTAGTATACTAGGCAATATATTATATACATGCACCCAGCCTCGCCCATAGAAGTGAAACTTGGAACCCATAGCGGACGGACAAACAGACATCCTCTTTTATGTATATAGATTTCCAGTAACATGGCGGTTTTGGTAATCCGGCAGGGCTCTAGTCCGATATCTGCAGGATTGCGGAGAGATTACTGTACTTTAAAATGTCGTCGTCTAGAACTTCGGTACTATATAGTAGCTACTGATGACGCTTTTTGACATGATGATTTGTATCGCCCGTCTAAATGCCGAGTCTGTCTAATTGCGTAGTGGGCGCTTTCAGAAACGGTGTCTCTCGTTTAGAGACGGAACAAGGTAATGGTTTGTGGGGATGGGGGTGCGTCACCTTCCCTGGCGACTGTGTGGTATGAAATACCTCTCATCGAATGTGCGTTTTGAGGTCTGATGTGCGTAGGCCAGTGGCTTTTAAACATTCATCAGTTATATTTAAACATTGTTTTATTTAAGCCGGTAAAACAAAAAGTTTCCTATGAGAGCCACCATAAAGATTGTCATCTTTTCAAATTTTCAAGAAGTTACGGGGGGGACAGTCACCAACTCCCCTCGCCTCCTCCCTTCATCCACCACTGCTCCTGTTACCGAATATTTTAAGGAATCAAGAATAATAGCTTGGCCCTTGTTTGTGTAGGCTGCACTCCTAAACGTGATTTAATATCTATTTTATAAGACAATTTTTCGGTGCCATTTGTATCCAGAAAAAGGTAAGTATACATATAATTTATACAGAACCAAGGAACCTTTTCAACTCTCCCCACGTGACCTTCACCCCATCAGGGGCGCCGACTTATAAAAAATATTGGGGGGGCCCATATCGGAGGTCTTGCCCCAGGAAGAGGTTAAATTGAAAGTGTGTCGCAGAACCGAAACACTACCATGATTCACACCACTTGATTCAGTTAACCTGCTACACTCATTGTTGAATTTATTTTAAAAGGTAACTATCGTCAAGCATGGGAAATAAAAATCACCAAAATATTTTTGTGATTTCACAAGGCATAATACAACTTAATTATTTTCTTGAATTATTGAGGGGGCTCCGCCCACCCAAACGAATCTTTGAGAGGGCTCGGGCCCCCTCAGGCCCCATGGAGTCGGCGCCACTGCACCCCATGTAAGAACGTATGCAAGAACTAGACCAACTAGACATTGATCTTTCCCGTGCTATTGCGTAATCACACCTCATATTTCTTCTTCGATCATATCTCCATCCTTGGACGAAAACCAATTCGTCACGACAGGTCTGGGATGCCAACACTAGCGAAGAAAAGAACGAGAACATATCAAGACAGCCGCGCTAATGGTGACGAAAGAATTGGAATGAGAAAAAATTACCCAACGCACGAGAATCGAATCAAGGGCCTTAGGCTTTCAGTGACAACGCGAAGACCACATACACGGCGTTTAACCTCCTCAGTCCCTAGACATATGCCGCTATTTTTGGTCTGAATTTCATGCTTTCGGGTTAATTATCATCATTATTGATTCTCAAGGAAACTTTAAGGAGATTCAGACAGCTCCATTGGTTTACCTGGGAGTTTATTCAAGAATGACAATGCAAGGCAAGGGAGGTCTTCAAGAAATACTAAACTTGAATGAAATCCCACACAAGTTCTGAAGCCACATGAGGGTGTAAACTTAATATTTTCTATTGGATCGTATCAACGGCGATGACAAGACGCATACATTGCCTCAGGATCATACTCACCCAGTTCACTAATCGAACCACAAACCTTCGGCTTTTCTTGCTAATGCACAGAACTGAGAACTTCTCCGAAAATCATTAACGTATACATCACGAAGTGCAAAAGACCAAATACTCAACACTCCGTGAAGAAGTTACAGTGTGCCGTGGCAGCCAATTTAAACAAAATAATTCTAATTATTATTCTATAATTTTAAGTTCCAGTTAAATGATTGGAACGAGAAAAAAAATAAAAAACGATAATACCCGTAAAAAGACTAAAACGCTCTCAATTTTAAAATTCAATCCTTAAAAATAATTCCTCCATTAGAAAACAAATTATTAATGCATGTGATATTTTCAAAATAGAATAAATCTTGGAGAGCATTGCACGACGCTCACTTTCATAAATGTAAAATTATCACGTCATGCTACTGTGTCCGTAAAATTTGAACGCATTGAATATGTATTTTTTTGTAACATACTAAACTCTTTTTTATACAAACGATCTAGTGGTTTTATCTCATAATTATTATTCATATTTAAAATAAAAGTGCTTGGAAATAATTTTAAATCTCAAAATGCATACATTCTACGTTCTTAGGGAATTAGTGCGTCGAGAAAAAAAGAATAAGGAGGATTTTTGGCTTTTATAATGTCAGATGGTTCAGTGATAACATGTTTTCAGCTGAAAAAATCAATTTAATGCATGTCAATGAAGTATTGATTAGGAAACAATGACAAGCACGAAAAAAAATTCATTCAATGCCATACAAAAACTTCTTCAAAAATATGCATTGTAACCGTGGAGGATAGGAGAAATCCAATTGACCCTGCATAAATCAGAGAGTTCACGGCAACTAATGCGGAGTGTGTTGTGAATGCATTAATAGTTTTGAGATAGTGAAATTGGTTAACGATTTAAGTATTAATGAAAATAGAATGATGAGGTAAACGCATTAAATAAGACACTTAACAATATTCTTCGTTGGATGTTCATTCCATTCATAAACCGTCTTTTCTTCAATTCACACGACTTTAAATCTTTAATTTATTGCAAGAAATACTATTTATTTTTCACCTGGTGGTTAGAAACAGCAGAGAAATTTCATTAAATCGAAACTTGAAGCTTGCACGTGATGGAAGGGCTCCATGTTAGCAATAAAAGTGAAGTAACAAACTGTCTTTTATTGCTAATAATGAGAAATTTCATGTTCATGGAGACCTAATGATTGGTAAATAGAAACTTCCTTCAACTTACCCACTAAGATTCTGATGTAATCGGGGACAGAAACAAACAACGTGAAAACAAACTCTATCGCCGTGTAATTGTCAGCCAATGAAAAACATAAGCAACCACTTGACCTTGGATTTTGGTGTTTTTATATTGGTCCCACGCGCAGAAACAGATGATCACTTTAGTACAGTATAAAGGCCGCTTTAAACGGTGAATATTCATTCGAATGGTCTTACGAATGACATCATTCGCTTGATCCCTTGAAACGCCTGCATTACACGGTGAATGGTTTCGGTGAATTTTCGGCGCAGAAACGATGCGCACTGGTAAGACTACCGACTGTGCATATCGATTCTTACGATATTTCGGACTGTTTCCGACCACATACAGTTGTTTTGAGAGTCGCATACGACGGAATGCTTCGTTTACTTGTGAGATTCAATATAATCATGTATTGCTTTGACCTTCGGTGGGGCATGACGTAATAAGTAAAAGAGGGGTTCAAACGGTACGTAATGGATACCAGGAATCCACTTAAAGAAATCACTGCTGTCGTGCATTGTGTGATCACGTAACGAAGAAATAAGTTGTTTTCGCTGCAGTGCAACCAATATTTATGGTTTCAAGATAGTGCGGTGTAGTCCATGATCCGAAGTAAAGCCACTCTTCAAATGGTGATGCGATATCTTTTCTCTTTCGATTCAGTATATTATAAAATAAGTGAAAACATAATTTGGGGAAGAACTGTACGTTGTGTCTCGCTCAGAAAAATCGTGCTCCAATTGGAAAAGGCATTTTTTTAAGTACCGGATTGACGCTGAAGCGTCCAGCGCCCTTAAATAAAAAACTCTTAAATAAAAATCCTTAAATAAAAAACTCTGGCAATGAGCATAGAGCAAAGCATGTGCAAAGGTAACCTCCGAGCTGTAGTAGGGGTCCGAACATATTACCATTCTATCTAGCGTAAATTGGATACCTCAGGGTGGGCCATACCCCAAGTTTACACTGTCTGAAAAGGCAGAGTGCCTTTCTTTAAGTATTTCTAAAATCCCCTAAGTATGATATTCCCTCCATGAATCAATACTTGAGTCATATATGGGCCCATGGGCGGCCATGAATACGAGCTAATAGCGCTAGGAGAAATACAAAATAATTCTTGACATCATGTGTGCACGCATCCTTTCGGAGAAATGTGAGTAAAGAAGGAAAGAGTCAAAGAAAATGATACGAGCAGAACGTCGCCGATCACTCGCCTCCCCGGGAATGAACGTTCTGGGCGATAAAATTTATTTAAAAAAATACTAGGTTGGGAGCCGGTAGTTACTCGGAAGATGCAATATAGGCTAAAATTGACCGAGCAATTACGAAAAGATATCTTTGTAAGTGTCACGGAGAACATATACCGCACATGGGCCTACCCAGCGTGGGGCAGGACGGGGCAGCTATTCCCCCCCCCTCCCCCTAGAAGCAAAAATTGCAAATGTCTTTCAGGAAAATAATATTTTTTCAAGCAAATAATTTTAAAAACTAATAAAGAGCTGTTACATTTTCCTTAAAATGTTGATTTCATTCACCTTTTCCATGCTTAAATTTTACCTACAAATTGAACAACTATGGCTTCCCCCACCCCCTCCCCAGTTTTCATTCTGGGTACGCCCTTGATACCGCACTACATTTCCATATTCAACATAAGCGATAACGTAAGAGAGTTTATTCGCCAAAAATATAGATATGGGAATTCGTATTTTCTCAAGCATTAAAGGACTTCAATAACTGCTAGGCCGAACTACGGCAGTCAAATATCTTGCAACGCGCACATAAATTTCTAATAATTATCGAACAGGTTAACGGCTGATGTCCTTGTACCTCCCGCCACAAGACTTATGAGGTGGCATGCGGAGTGGCATTTTTTGCTATAGGATAGCTAGATTCGGGCAAGGTAAAATAGGCTCTGCATGTATAGTTAATATTGGTCTATGCTAGCTATATACATGCATTTCTTGGCATTTTTTAACTCATACATGAATCACTTATCATGGGCTAGCCAGCGGGGGGCAGGAGGAAGCAGCTACCCCCTAGAAGCAAAAGTAAACGTAGTTCAAAGTGAAAGTTTTGAACAGATTGTCTTTAAATCAAAGAAAAGTAAAATTAGTATAAAGCATGTAATTAAAATGAAAATATTTTATTTTTGAGCAAACAATTTTAAAAAACTAAAAAAGCGCTGTTCTTGTTTTCTTGAATTTTTTGTTTCTTTAAACTTTTTTTTTAACTTAAACGAACACGGATTGCCCCCGTCTAGTTATGAACCTGGGTACGCCCTTGCACTTAATACTGTCACTGTCGTTTTTCTATTACTGACTAGTACTTTTATTTTCGTGGCAGCGCGTTCCTGTCTTTATCAATATCCTAGTTTCTGGTCTGACAGCGTGTCGTTGTCCTGAGTGCATAGCCTGAGTCAGTAAACAAGCGCGTTTCTGATTACGGCTAGAATGAGTGCTGCATGCTTGGTGTGGAATCACTCCGTGCCATACGTCCTGGTGGCGGCTGGCACGGTACCTCATTGCTGTAGTTGTAACATGTAGATGGAGTGTGGCCTTGATTGAGAAGTACTTACCGTAGGCAGGGGGAGACGCTGCTACCAGACGGATGTTCGACGAGCAGCGATGCCTTCTAGATGTGCAGACTACGGTTTGGGGAGCGTGGGACGTCTCATGGAAGAGTAGACAAGTCATGGGTGATGTCGCACGTATGCAAGTCATAGATTCTTTTCTTCCTTTCCTCTGCGTTGCTAGACCCCTCACTTCCACCGACTGTCGCCTTTTCCTTCCGTCACCCCAGCTGCACCGAGCATGTCTGTCGCCAGGAATGTGAACAATATATATGTTCATGACCACGAACTTCTTCAGCTTCAAGCTGATGGATCAATTCCTTTCAATCGGTCGTATTTTTGTTTTTTCGCGACTGCTTACGAAATCTCGAATACAAATATTTTAAACCTGGGGAAATGATGAGGTAATAATGTTTTAATTGAAATGCAGGCAAATGTTGATAAGAGCCAACTCTGTGTACCCTGAAAATTTCAATGTGATAACTTAAGCTTTAGGTGAGCATTTCGTCACGAAAAAATACCAGGTCCTTAGTAGGCAGAGTGCCCAGTATTTCGCGGATAAAACAGAGCTAACCGGAGCGGGGCCACTGCCTTTTTAAGCGGTGCTTCCCCTCCCTTCCCCCTCAGGATCGCAAGGAGGGGTACATGCAACTATTTTTCCACAACTTGTGGTACAGTAGATTCCGTTTAATGGGTCCACCGGTTACTTGGGGCAGCCGCTTAATTGGGGCAGATCTTGAAGAACAGAACCCAATAGAGGAATATCCCAGAGTATTCTCCGCTTAATTGGGACAGAATGCCGCTTTATTGGGCCATGAGTCGGCGACATACTCTATACTCGCGACGAAATTAATTTTTTTTTGTTTTCAGAATACTATTTTTTTTCCTCCTTTGATTTACTCTTATTTTTCACAAATTTTCCTATTCTTGCCATATTTTGAAAGCTTTTGTTGTTATACTATCCGCAAGAGGATAGGACTTTTCTTTAATAGGACTTGGTGAAAGTCATTCATTCAGCGTCGCCCGAGGCTGTGAAAAATATTTTTAACTAAATTGTTACAATTCTTAAAAATGATAATAAATTAACTAAACTCACTGATTTACTTATGGAATTAATAGTTTGATAAACTTATGCTGCATTATAAACATTCTTTAGTCTTCTTTCTATCATTTCAACGTTTATTTATGCCCATATATAGGATAGTTCGCCTAATTGGGACAGCCGCTTAATTGGGGCAAAGTGCACAAGTCCCAATTAACCGGAATCTACTGTACTAAGCAAGGTCGTAGACGGAAAAAAATTCTAAGCGTTCACTAACAGAGAGGGACTATTTCCAAGGTTTCAATTCGATGGAGTACGCTTCGGATTTCATCTCAAAAAAAATTTCGCGGAGTGGGGAGAATTGAATCCCTGAGCCTCCACCTCAACTCGCTAAAGCTTTGGTATTAAGGCCCACTTACCCGCGGGGCAAGTTGTGTTTCTTTACACCGAGCGCCGTGGGCTACAAATTGGTCTGCATTTTTGTCAATAATGAATTTATTTTTTTCACTTTGCCTCATACATCGCGAAGTATCACCGTTCACCGATCGCGCCTGAGGTCTCCCCGTTTAGTTCCTGCCCTCGCCTGGTAAAAATCAATGCATGGAGGAACGGGGTGGGAACATTTGTGGGTACCCAGCCAAAATTCTAACTTCGGAGGTTTTACCGTACTACCCCAGTGAAAAAATTCGCAGCAGACCGAAGGTCAAATGTAAAATGAAGGCACCAGAACCCATGACTCTTGAAGCAATAATCCGCCGTTCGATTTCTACCTTTTCATCATCAAACCAAATGTTCATATTATTTCTCTATTTGACTCACCGACAATAAATTAGACAATATACGGTATGTACAGAACATTGATCAGCCTTACGTCCATTGCACCAGTCTGACGTTATTCTTAACAATGCGGATACCTTTACCTTTATTACCACTGATCCTCCATCTGCCGTATCTACTTTACCGGAATATGCTCCGAATTCGTCCAAAATTTCCAAACACGGGGTCATATGATGGGTGGCCCCACAATCAACCAGCTATTCATCTCTCTTGTAAGCATAGTTTACTTGCCTTATCATGCACAACGCCTTGAATTCTCTTGGTACCGTGTTTTCGGGCTTTCTTTTTCATATTCTATCTTTGGTTCCCTATCATCCTTTTTGGTCTATATGACCATCTCGTTGTCTTAGCGGTGTCTTGCAATATTTCACTCTATGATTTTGCCCACCACAGTTACAGCACCTAGCACTTACGTTGGTCTCTTCTGAGTTTTTATATCAGCCTTTTTCGTATTCATATCTATTTACGCTTTCCTTCTGCTTATGCTTTAGGCGATTGTTCCATCTATCAATGGCTAAAGCTTTCACTTCATCTTCATATCTAACCATCCGTTCATCTTCTAGGAGTAATTTCGTCTTTATCTTCAGCCAGGGGTGGGCATAGGGTGCATGTGCCCCCCACTCCCAAACCAATTAAATTTGGCAGAAAAATATTAACCTATAAAACAGATTTAATCTACTCCACCAATATTAGGAAGCAAAAATAATCTTTGTGTGTAATTTTCGACATGTAATTTTAAGTGCCAAAATAGGTTAGAATGTGATTTATAGAGATAAAAATGTTCATATTTTCCCCAAAGGGCGGTTCCATCCCCATCACCCCTCAGGTCGTGCTCCCACCTCCTCCGACACATCGCTTTTCTACGCCACTGTGTTAGGTTATCTTCATCTTCGAGAGATCGAACGAGTCCATCATACTTCTCTAGCAGTAATCCCAGTAATAAGAACATATGTTTGTCAGAAAAATGTGTTTCCCAAGGCTAGTTTTCTATTCAATCCTTGAATCTTCGTTATTGATAGGGTGTCCGTTTTTTCTGTGTTCGCCATACCTTTTAGGTTTATTTTTGTGTGAAGAAGCGTAAAGGTTGTCTGCATTTCTTCCAATATTTCCCAGTGCACGAACGCAATCACCAATATCTTCAAGGTGAGCAGTGCTTACATTCTGATTAAACAAATTCAATGTATTTCTGTCCAATCTCGACTACACTTGGTATAAATCATCTAATGGAATATCTCTGTAGCCGGTGTCGATTGCCGTCTAACAATTTTTCTCGATGAGCAATGCACGCATATTCAGTTGCCACGTAAAATAAGTCTCCTTTCCGAGTATTGCATGCCTCTCACCTTTTTCTTCATTTTCATGTTCTATACGCCATTTGTTTATTCTAAATATCTTTTATCTTCTTTTCAATGATTCTATCTAGGTTATTCCTTTTCGGCGACAACGGTCTTTTTTTCCGCGAACTTCATCACTATTCGTGTCGGCGTATCACAACGTTACTTACCCGTACTAACTCCATTCTTATATTCTTATATACGTTTCTGGACCCATACCCTCTTAAAAATTTCATTACTTAATTGCTTCTTTTATCTCCTAAAATGGCTACTGCAATAACGAAAGATAACATCTGATACATTTTTTTTCAAATGAACAAACTGCAACCAACAGCAGCACATACATTTCATATTTAACTTTTCACATCAATGACCCACGGTAGCGTAAGTCACTGAGGAAAAATTCATATTTTTTTCTTTTACACGCATTCAACAACACAATGATGCTATCTTTACGACGGGCGGCGGTTGTGTTCTGAGTGAGGAAGGTATAGTGCCATACGGTTTCTGTTCCAATGCAAGGGAAAATATTGCATCGTCATACTTGAGTGGGAAGTCATTTGCTTGCACGAAAGGCATAGAATGTTCTAGGTCAAGACCTCGAATCTATAATGAATCTTTAATTATTCTATTGGTACTTAATGGCAAGAAAGGTAGAGTAATGCAAACTCAGCATTCTATACCCAGAATTCTAAGAGCTGATGGCGTCATCAACCAGTTGCGCAGCGAGGGGGGGTTTAGGGGGCTAACCCCCCCCCCCCCCCCCCCCCCCGGGAGCTCAGAGAAATTTTTAAGTTTAAGCCATTTTACTTAATTGGATCCGTATTACTTATGGAATAGTGTTAGGATTAATCAAATATCCCTCAGATAGTCGTGAAGGTCGCCATTTTGAACCATTATTCTTAAAACTTTTCTGGAGGAGGGACACTATTTTCCGATCCTTGTCGACTTTTAAAGATAGGACTCCAAGTCCTTTGCCTTCCTAACAGCCACTGACACGAGGGCTACCTCAAACTTAAAAATATTATGGATGTGCGAGTACTCGAAATCCGAGTGGAGTCGTTGGAACTAGAGTGCTTCGAGTGGGTACTATTACGAAAGTCGAGTATAGTATTTTCGGCTACAGAGTTTTCAAGGCCAGTAGGTTTACTTTCGACTTGAACCTATCAGTAACTTCAAACGATAATTTAAAAAAATAGAAAAGAGCGCCACGACATTTTGAGTGCAGGTGTTATAAGGAATACCTTAAAACTTATAACTGAACCAGGGGGATGACCAATGAGGCCATCATGCCTTCTAAGCTTAGCCAGGCGCCCAATCGAAACCTTAAAAATACAAAAATTGATGAAATCATGTTGAATTCAGCATTGTGTCTGAATCCCTGTAAGGACTAATTTCCAAGATTTTTCTCAGCAAGAATTGTAGGCTAATTGTAAGAACAATGAGTGCAGATCTGAATTACCGCCTGGTCTTTGCTTATGCTTTATAAGCAGCTGACTAGGGTGCCGAGAGCACCAAAGAACTTGGGCACCAAGTCGCAGCTAACCCCCAGCTACTGACCAAATTAGCTCAGAAAGGAGATTACAGCGGGACACACGAAGCCTCCATGTCACGAACAATTGAAGGGCTAGCTGGTATGATTGTGTCGATTAGGAAAATTTATCATTTCTTTTATGGGAAAATTGAATTTTGATGAGATACTTAAATTAAAGTTAAAAGTATCCCGGTGCAGAAAGTTAATACAAGCAATGTTAATCGTGTAAAAATAAATAAATTGATTTTCGGAAGTAGAAATACTCAATTTTGGGACTCTCGATCCCTTATTTAAGTGGCAAATTATAATGAAAGATTCTTCCTCACCAAAATCATGGAATTATGTTGAATGTTTACAGTTGACTTGGTTTACTAAAGCGATGACTTATTTTTTTTGCGTTTTAGCTGTTGTTCTCGACCGAGAAAATCCAATAAAATGGTTGATGTCTCAGCAGGCACGCGGCCAAAAATGTGCTTTGGGACCCCGCCAGGATCGGAGAGGGAGAGGAGAAGGATTACCAGCATTGGGGGAAAGGAATAGCTGACGTCGAAATATAGTAAAACTTTTCCTTAAATTTTCAACGCCTGGTGATAACCTCCAGGATTTAAATTTGCATCCCTTCTCTTCCTCAGGCTCTCTGCATACCTTCTTTTGAATCCGTTACTATTCTCGTCCTCCAAACAGAAGTCCATTAATTTTCCCAGAGCCAGAAAGTCGTTCGGCTCACTCAAACAAATGAGATTGGAAAGTACAACAATCAACGTGCAATTTACTAGTCGCCACGTTCCAAGTACTTAATGCTTGGGTTATTGGCAGAATTATACCTATATACGAGCAAATTATTATATTGCAGTCGCGGAATGGTGAAAATTTCGGAGTACGAGTGGAGCTGTAGACCCTAATCCCCTGACTAGCGGGACAATTACTTCCTTAATCCTATAAGATCATCAATGTCTTTATGATGATCCCCCAAATACTCAGACTACTTCCCACCACTACGCAGTAGGACGCGCCATCAAAAGGAAGGTGATGCTTCCGCTGTTTATCTCAAATATGACCGGCGCCGCTGCTCCATGCTTTAGGTTCCATGCAGTGGCGGATCCTGGATAGGAACAATTGGGGGGGGAGGCTCTAAATGAGGGTAACCTCCAAGCAGTATTGGGGGTTCGGGAGGTGACGAATACTTCGAGAATTCTCAGTCTCGTAACAACACTTTAAGGTTGTCACATTACTAATTTTCCAAAAAATTAAGTTTTTTTAATTAACATGTATGAACATTTTTAGCAATTTTCTTCCTCCTGTACATATTCGACAACTGAACAAAATTACCATTTATCTAGTGTAAATCGGATACCCTTATGGGGGACTACAGCCACCCCAAGCCCCTCTCTGGATGCGCCACTGGTTCCATGTCAGGTCTCCGAAGTGAAAGTTAGGCATATTTCTCCCAAAATTACAACAGCTGCCCAGTTCCTCGGATTAATAGAAGACTATGTCATGGCTGTCTTCGTTGTCAATCACGCTCTCATCGATAGACCCTGAGTGTATAGCTTTTTCCATCTACTACAGCACCGTTGTCCAATTTATTTGTTACATTAAACTTCTTCTTGCCTTAGGGTGGGCACACAGAAACACTTATTGTTAGATATATGGGAAAAATAAACGAAAAATAAAAGGAGGGAACTTAGGGGAATAGTTACTTCGAATTTTCGATGGGACGCAGCCCATATTTCTCAAGTAAGGGTAGAATGAAGGGTGCAAAGGAGAGGGTAAAGATGGAGGGAGGAAAAACGGTTGACAGGGATTGGTGGCGCTTTAGTGGGCGCGGTTGATCCCTGGTACATAAAACGCACGGGAAGCCCAAATGCACGAATATATTTCCGGTGGGGCCAAGACGGGAGAGGGCACAATGAATGTGAGGTTTGCTCATGTAGTATCAAATTAGGACACCCCATGCTATTTTCTGCTTAAAATTAGATGAAAATAAAACTACAAAATTCCCTAGTACTAGCAGATGAATAAGAAATACTATCATAACTTTAACAGCAAGCGGTGGACAGATTAAACGCCAAAATTATTCCTCCTTACGGAATAGTGTGGGCCGAGTCCCCAAGGCCTCCCCCATACACAAGGACCAGTTATTTTATTTTATAACATGCTCACTACATATCTCCACTACTAATCCAAACCCTCGAAGTTCCTTTCCGGTCGGCTTCCTCTGTTCTCCGCAATTTCCAAATTCCAAGATTTCCCAAATTAAGACCACAACGCCTGAAAGTCGCGTGTCGAAAACACATTCCAAAATTCATTCGCTATCATTATGACACTAATTTTTGTCGTTTCTGATCGCATCAGATTTAGAAGTCATGATGGTGATCTCATAATCGTCTTCATCAAATTCTTTAAGACGGTATCAGAGATTGGAACATAACTGAACTGACAACACACCTGACGAGAATCCAATCAAGCAATATGCTGGAAAAGCTTTGGACTAGAAATCATTCTTCATGATAGCCAAAATAAATGAAATCATTAGGTAAGCATAGGAGATATATGGAAAATGAAATATTTTACTTACCTCTTCTAGCTTCGAAAATCCGGGCGACCACGCAGTAAACCAACCCAACCGGGCATGCAATCCTGCTCGTATGAAATCAAAGGAAAACTGTAAAAAAAATTCTCGGTCATCAGGTGAGCATTAGTATTCAAAATGAAACCAACCATACATACATTCACTATATCCATGTTTACAATAGTACAACTTTAATCATCAATTTTGTGTACATAATATTTCCACTTTCTGTTATCATCGTCATTTCAATTCATTTTCGTAAACAGAGGAAGTAGATGTGTGCATGCTACGACGACACGCTGCAATGGACGACGTCCTCTTCAAACTTCAACGCAGCAGTAAGAATTTAAAGTAATTTAGATTCCGTGGGTCCGTAAGAAAACCTATAGTAATCAAATAACTATGCCGTATATTTTTCAGCGGGATTTAGGTAAGTAACACACCATTCATAACATAAATTTATGTCATTGGCGGATTAAGAAGGGGGACAGCCACACCTGTAATTTCTAGACAAATTACGGTAATTTTTAAGTTGGCGCCCCGATGAAAGTTTTTATTCCACCACCTAAAAACCGCTGTTAAAAAATTATTTAAGAGTACATCCAAAATCCACTCGTCCACGCATATCAGAATTGACCGTTACCTCTAAGAGATGTTGCATACAGGCAAGGCGCCGCGTAAAGCAATGAAACGCCCCCTCATCCCAAAAACAATGACATTAATCCGCCCCTGATTCATGAGGAGATTTACAGTAAATATGTAATTGTACGAAACATAATTTCCCACGGAGCTTCACTACAAAAACTCCACTCTCTCACCCGAAAATATCCATTCCGCTAATGTTGGCTAATGAATTTTGTATGAGCGTACCCAGACCCGGAGGCGGACAGGTTTTTACGTGTGAGAGAACGGTATTTCGAGTAGTCCACCCTAATCTGAAATACGAACCGACATTAGAACATTCTCCACCCTAGCTCCATGAAGAGTTAACATCGTTTGTTATACTGGAACAATTTCAGGATCACTGTCTTGTTGAATATAACTCAGTACCGTCTACTGTGAACGTCGCGAAGTTTAATCATAATACTTCCAGAAATAATTTGTGATCCACATAAACTACGTTGTTTCTCCACTGAAGCAAAAGAATCTTCAAAGATACACCGCTCACATTCTCTTGGATAGCTCTTACGTTCCAACATCGAGAAATGAAGTCTTCAACGCGGAATAGATTCCAAAAGGGTTCCAGAATCGTGAATCTAATGACTGCGAAAGCTTAAAGTCGAAAATCATCTTTCTATTCTCACATTCAAGTAGGATGCTAGCCCTAAATTTTGGGCCACAATGGCGCACTTCTGGCACCCCTCTTGCCTGGCATCCTTGGTGTCCGCAAACTCTGATTACACCAATGGCAGGTAACATAGGCGGATTTACGGGGGAACTTACGGGGACACGTGCCCCCCCACATACGCTTAAAAAATGGACAAGGTTTTTAATACGGTTATCAATACGTTCGTTTTATTTTTAATTACTGAGCCTCAATCATTTAATTAAATATGAATAACTTCCATATCATAATAAAGATAATGTTTTCTACAGTACTTGATTGATGTATTTTGTTTTTAATTCCAAATATGAGAAGACCTGTCAGACACTTGTGCCCCCCCCCTCCCCCAGGAAAAAAATCTGGATTCGCCCCTTCCAGGAAAGACCATAGCGGGGATGAAAGAAACGGAAGAAAATACATTACCAAAATTCAGGTAAGGAAACTTTTATTGAAATGAAAATAGCAGCACTGTGCGAAGAAAGTAGGGATGTTTAAACAGAATTTAGGAGAGAATGTATACAATATATCCGTTGTGCGTGCCCTTGGAATTTTCAATACTCCGTCCAACCACCTTAAATCCACGCCGAAAAGGCACTCAAAAAACAATTTCGACGTTGAAGAGACGAAAATTTAAAGCACTTTACCAACGGAAACAGAGTAACGATCACTGACGTTGCGTTAACCAGCCAATGGAAATAACTGATAAAATTTCGAAAAATAAACGATTTTATACTAAATCCTTCAGCCAGATGATCAGCATTGAATATTCTTATTACTGAAATACATAAATGAAAATAATTCATCGGAAATATTAGTACCACAATGATATCAGAGCGCTTAGTTTTGAAATTTCTATCACTAAATTATGATACCCGGAAAAAGATGACCTTGATGATGAAGTATTTAGATATATTAAAATCGCGATTTTTTCCCAAATCGAATAAGATATATTGCCAGAATGTTTTCTTCAAAAGTTTCGGTTTTTTTTCAAAAAACTACCAATTTATCATACGTTTTTTTCCATCAATAATATCACATTTTAATGCAAGTTATTTACTATAAAAATTACAGTCACTTTAAAAAATTGGAATTAAAGACGCATCGCAACAATTACACGCCCATTTTTCGATGTCCCACGACGTGATACCGTAGTTAGTAGGCAACCCGGAACGCATTCTCCCATTCTTTATGCGTGCTGTTCATAACTTGATGAAATTATACTCATCAGCCTATTCCACACAAGTGATAGCAAAAAATGCCGCAAAAATCCATAGAAACGAGGAACTAAATTGATATACAATTTCTGGTAATCCAATTTTCATTGATTTCTATTTTTCTTTCCATTCATGACCAGCTAAAGCATAAACAGAAATTTTCCCCATTTCCATTAAATCTACCTCTGAAATTTTTTGAAACAATTTTGACGGAATTGACTGGAAAACACGCCTATACCGAATTTTTTACGGCAGATATAGAGGAAAATGTATTTCAGATTGCCTACTATTTGCATTAAAACCTTGTGGGGTATGGCATGGTCACCTAATCGTTAAAAACTGGGAATATAACTGATATACTGAGGATTTGATGAATATCAGTTCATAATTTTTACTGAAATGGTGAAATTCTTGGATAGAATCATTTTCAATTAATTAATTTCAATGAACAGATTGAGTTAGTCTGCCAATACTAGACCACTGCTACAAAAACACGTTAAGTTTCTTCAGGGTTCATAGACACTGAGGAAACTTAATATAAGGAGTCTTTTTTTCATGGGAGATTGAAAGGTAATTTTTGAAAAACTTATTTTGAAAGGTGAAGCTCGACAAGCAGACAGTGAGTGTGCTCGGGCATCTACTTGTCGTACAGTGTACTTATGGAGACCTATTTGCACATACTGGATAAAACCTGGCAGTTCCAGTCACTAAATCCCTCTTTTATAAAGTTAAAATCCATTCCGCCAAAATCGTTAATACTAAGAAGAAGCTGATGTGTTACAAACACTTGAACTCAACTCAATATGAGTACAATACAGATGGGTTCTTCCAGTGGCACATTAATCTACATCATCTACATCCAATTATTACCCTGTAAGCCATCTAAAAAGGCATGCAGCAGGGGACCAGTCTTTTACGTACAAAATTCAAATGCTCAAACAAAGTTACGACTAGCATTTATTATAGTCCTTTATGGTTCGGGAGAAAAACGAATTTCCATATTTATCCGGATGGCAAAATATCTCTCTTAAATTATCGCTTCTGTCGTACCTGGAAATGTATTGAGGCTCTCATTTGATGTTCTCCGTATTGCTCTTAAAGATATCTATTCTCAATTCTTCAAGCAATCCAAGCCTAGTGCACAGCCTCAGAGTCTCTAGTGGCTCCGAGCCTAATTCACTTAATGTCTGGGTAGTCTGTATGCCTGTAGCAGTTTTTGAAGAATCACTCAGCTTTCCTTTGTATTTCATTTAGTTCATGGATTAAGTCTTTCTGCATCGGATCCCATTAGCTCACTGCATATTCAAGGTGTGGTCGGACAAGTGGGAAATAGCCCCTTTCTTTTACTTCCTCATCTGAAAAATCTTCCCATAATACGTTTTATGAATCCTAACTTCTTCAGGGCTCTGCCATCAAAATCCTGGGGGAGGTCAGGATGGGGTGACTGCCGCCCCTGTAAATTATGGAAAAATTGAAACAGTCTCATTGAGTTAGCTTAACACAAGCTCCAGCAACAAAGTTTTCCTAAAAAAAATACATATTAATGAATGACCAACCCGCATCCTTATTCAATGCAACATTAATAATAAAATTATTTTATAACATAAACTACATCAAAGTGAAACCTAAGGGCAAGCCATATTAGTGCGCTTCCTCAAAAAGATCCCTTTAAGGAGCCTTCAATGTGCTGAAGAGACTTTTTGGAAGGAGAGTCCAAGGTGGGATATAACCCGTGTGGTTCATTGAACTAAAGGCAAACACTGAGAACATATGGTACCACGTTACAATTGATATTTTAGCCCCAGAAGAGACAAGCTAAAGTTGTTTGCATCTACTACAAGCATAGAAAGGCTGAATCTACAGCTACAGCGGAAACGTTCAGCTACCCAGTTAGAAAAACTGATAAGAACGAAGTATGAAATTTCTAATTGCCTACAAAGTAGCATCTACAAAAGAGATACTAAAGAAGAGTCAGAAAATGTTCCATTGCTAAGCTCATCTCCCCATTTAAAAATAAGCCATTTTTACTTCGGAATCATTAAAATACCACCTCGAAAGAATGTTTGGGACTGATGATTGCAAAGAGCAGCATTTAATAAAACTATTTTTAATAATAGGCCACCATACTTAAGTATTATTCGATCGTGAAAGCTAGAGAAAAACTTTCTTTGAGGCAAGAATGCAGATCGACTACTTATGTGTATTTGATGCTACAAAAACTACGTAATATATCCAGCAGTGTTAAATTTTCGATAAAACTGTATTAGGATGCCCTTGCACTGTTTACTACCAAAATACCAGGATGTATCAGGATTTTAAAAAGAAATTTTAGCAATGAAATCAATTTGCAGTAAATACTACAAACCAAGAGGTAGTAGAAATCAGGATTTTTTGGCATTCACTCATATTCTATCTCCATCAAGCCTGTGGATGAACATTATTTTCTGAGGTAAAATATACCTAACGGACCCATTGCAGCTGCCAAAATGATTTTCATGAAACTGAGCATTTAAATGATTTTTTTCACAGTTATATTTGATTTTATAAAAAGATGAAAATAATGCCACTAGAAATTTAGCACCTTCAGCATCTTTTCTGACACACTCTTTGCAGTATCAGTCCTGTGCATTCATCTTTCACCAGCATGGCATGCTATGTATAAAATAACACTTTTTCATGGATTCAAACATAAAACTTGTCGAAGACTCTCCCTCGGTGATGCATGGAGATGATCTCTACATCTTACAATCTGCTTGAAAATGATTTCATAGGTTTTTCAGCATACCCTAGAGGCCTGGATATTCCTAGAAGTTAGTTGCTCAGTAAATACATACTCATTTTGGGGGATGGCCTGGGTCCACACAGCTTCCTCTTCCATATTAGCCCCATGGTATTACACACTTAAATGTTAGTGAATAACATTATTAATGAAGGACTACCATTTCATGCCTTGAGGCCATGCCTTTTTGCATGATTGATAACACTAATTTAGGCTGAGACATTTAATTTTCTCATGATTTTCATAATCATTTTGGAGGAGGCACTAGCCCTGTGGCCCTATACTCTTTCTGTAGGTCCCTGTAAGCATACGAATTTTCAAAAACATGGATAAATGTAGAAGACATCCAGGACATCTAGCTTTGACATTCAGTGATAAATGAAAGCAAAAAAACTATGCACAGAGTCAGACAATCCACAATTTATATTTTTTTATGAATGATTTTTCAAGCTCTGAGCCTATCAAGTGAACCAATATATCCCTTTTCTTTTCTATTTCTTGAAAAAACACATTCTCTTCATTTGCGTAATGTAAATAAACATGCTTGTGATAGGATGAGCTCTATGTCTTAAACAGGAGCGAATATACCAGATTACCATCCCTTCAGTAATGGTCCATTAGAGGAGTACTAGTCCATTCACCTGCAATAGATACTTAAAAATTAGAATGATCAAGTTGCTGAATGGAAATATTGGAGATACATATATTAAATTGAGTATGTTTTACCACATTTTCATTAAGTCACTTTCTTGTTTAGCTATCAACTCCACTTACACAGGATGAGAATGCTCTACATGTAAGCAAAATGAAGCATGATATTATTAATTTTTCACACAAGTATTCGACTGAGGCAACTTTTGGACATGCGAGGATACAGCTCACCCGATCATGATCCTTAAAATGTCCATGAACTCCTGGTCAAGATAGGTAACTCTTCCTTCATGGCAACTTGGTTTTATATTCCAGGTATTGGCATAGGATGAGCTAAAACCTGTATTTTCAGACAAAACCTGGATTCAAATCCACTGGTGCTCTTGGTTTCCAGCAAAGTAACCTCTCTGTTCTACCCCATCAAAAAAATTAAAACCATATATAGAAAAATAGCCAATGGCCATTAGTTGTTATTATTTAGCCTACACATATAATAATAAATACAAGCACTTAAATTTTCATATATACAGTTGCATAAAATTGACCAACAAAATAACTTAATTTGAAGACTTTCATTACCATATGATTTGCTCCACAGTATACCACACCCAAAACAAAGGAAAAAAAAACAGCCTCCTTGGTAGTGTCTGGAGACTCACCAATGCTGAAAATATCACACAATGACAACAAAAATTTGCTATTGAATTGTTTGAAATTTTTAGGGAGTAACGCTAAAATAAGAATAGCTTGAAAATTCTCGAGTATGATGGAAATACGATGAGGTTGCATCTTATTGGAATAACTTTATTTTCTCATACATGAGAATTAAATTTGAATCTCTGAAGGCCCAGGAAATGTAAAATATGTCTTAATTATAATTACCACCAGGAAATAATTTCAAAACCTCACAGGATTCTCTACACAGCATGAAATACCAATAACAGCCCAATTCTTACCTAGTTTTCCGTCAATTTCATCTTCATACTGAAATCAATTTCCATCCTCAGGACAGTCATTACTATAATGAAATATTTTGTTTCATGAATAAACCAGCATTTTTTTACACCTGAAACTATAGCAAAAATGAATACATGCTCATGTTTGTCATTAAAAAATCATCATGATCCATGATCATTCATTATCAAGGAACCCCAAAAAGTATTCTCAAGATCCTTTGAAGAGCCACAAATACAATGCTTCTCTGAACCTAACCTGTCTCTGGGTGGCCATACTCAAGGAGCACTAAATTCTTAAAAATAAGAAATGCTTGCATTTAAATTTAAGCCAAGCAAAGAGCAATCTGGCGTAAAAGAAAAGTAGACTATCACCACAAATTCAACAGCTTATCTAATAGTTAGCAATGAGAAGTACAGTACACTCCCGATTATCCGGGCTAATGATGGGGAGAGACGGCACGAATAATCGGAAAACACAGATAACCCAAACTTTCACAGTTATGCCTCACAATGTTCATAATTTACCTAAAACAAACAATATATTATTATTTATGCAGGTATTGTTATTTCAGAGGGCTTCCCGGACTCAATGAGAGCTTTCTTTGCCAGTTCACGGTCTATTTAGCGGCGATAACATGGTTGTACTCATATTATTAATGCTCCATGCAAGACCTAGTTTCGAAAACCACACATCCGTGGCTGTGAGATCACGGATACAGAAAAGTGGTTTGCACAAATGCTTCGAAACCACTGCTCGACGTCGGAAACTACACTGTTAGGCACGACGCCACGTAGTCGTGTCTCGCACAAGTTGCCCGGGTTGCAACTGCTGCTGGATGTGTATCCGTTATCATGGAGTGCGGTCACGCACTGCAAGGCTTGGAAAACAGGAACACGGTGCTCCTGTGAATGCAGCTAGCGCACGATCGCTTATGTTTTACGAAGGGGATTCTAACAGAAATAATAAGCCCGGTGTATCCTAGCATTAATGCAGTAATTCTGATGATTTAGTGTCTGATTTTTTTTCTTTTATAAAGATCGCGGAAAAAATTGAGCGAGAGTGAAAAATCATGAACGGATAATCCGCAACCCGGATAAACCCCACCTGGATAATCGGGAGTCTGCTGTAGCTCATATTTTTATGCACTACCATGTAACCTACTACGACAAATAATCTATAAAATAAGATAGGTTTACAAGATATATTTTAATAATCACCCTGTCCTCTTCCCATTGCAACATTGAATTTTCTTCTTCATATAAAATTTGATAGCAAAAAAATTCCAATGAATTTAAATTTATTTGCCAGCATATGTGAAATAACCATTGGTAAAGCTCACCAGCCCCATAACCATTAAGCATGCAAAATTCATCACCACATGATAAGGAGAATCCAAACATTTGGTTGCATAATCTGAGCTACCACACTATAGTAAATATCCATGAAAATGACCTTGACCTGAGGAAGAAGACCAATATGGCCAAGCACTATTGGTTTCATTTCCCTTTTTGTATTCATGACTGAATTCTTAATATCAAAATGATAACGAAGCACTTCAGCAATTCTTTTAAGTTATGCTGCTGGTTCAACAAATTCAACATAACCAAAACAATAGTCCATTCAACACAAAATAATAAAATTTGCACATCAAGTTGCACCAAAAAATATCAACCATACATGCATATCATGCTATAAACCAAATTGTCTCCATATAGTTACTACTATTCATTAAAGATTGATTTCAAAATATTTGATAAAAAAGTTTTCACATTGAAAACAGTTCTTGAACCTGGTTAATTATAAACAATTCTATGAACATAAAATAACATCCCTGTGAAAGCAATTTAAAGTGAAAACAACAAAGATATAACACAAACTACTGTATATTGCTATTCCCAGGGGTAGTCAAAGTCCATTTCATTGAATACAGTTAATGCATAATTATCTAGAAGCATAATTATACGTCAAATTTAAATCTTTCGCCTGACTTCCATCCTGTAATTTAATCATCCATCCATCATATATTCACCTCCATGCCCATTCATTCTATTCCCAACTGAATCCTTGGTCAGCCATAATCTGTTAAGTTCCAGTATGATCATGACTTACAATAAGGATATATACACCTCTAAATTGGTTGTTTGAATCTTTATATTACTTTCGTATTATTACAACTACTTTCATGGAAAATACACTAACTTTTGATCAATTATGATGCACTATCAAAAAACATACAAAATATGGAGTGAAAGAGAAGTGTGTCTATATATCACCCAGATATTTTTATAGCAAAAATAATTATTTCACGATGATATTGAATGCACTCCTAAGTATGCTTCCATGCCACTTGGGGGACCATCCAAGGAGAAAAATTAAATTAAAGTAACTTACAGTATTTATGCTAATTATTCGCATCATTTACGGGAATGAAAAATGATGCGACAAGGAATTTAATTAATTAATAATTATTAATTAATTAAATTCCTTGTCGCATCATTTGTGTTCTCAGAATGTTAACATTCTGAGAACACATATTAGGCAGTAATGTGCAGAGTGCTAAAATTTATTAATACACAGACTTAAATAAATAGTATAAAAATGTCGACCTATCATTAGAGCAATGAGTTCATACTTAACCTAAATACTTCTAGAAAATTTGATTATTTCCTTTTAGTTACCATAATATTGGAGCATGACTTCCAAGGGAACTGAAGGTTGGTACCTTGGTTTAATGCATGTGACAAAGGAAATACTATATTTTACCTATCCATCATAATTTTAGCATTATCTAAGCAGCATATGTATACATACATAGAAAACTCTAAAATACTAAACCAAATGAATTCCTCTAATTAAAACAAAAACAGGTCGTACAAATTATATTTTGCATAAACCTAATTCATATAATTTAAGTAAAAAAAAATAATTCATAAACTATTTCATTAACCCTTACAGTATTTCTCCGAATAATCCCCCCCCCCCTTAATTTTGAGGCTTCAGTTTCAGGAAAAGTTTAAAAAAATGCGTTTGAATATAGTCCCCCCTTTACTTTTTCCTTGGGCATTTTTGGAAAAAAGGGGGGACTATATTCAGACATATACCGTACCTATATACTACTCTACAAGCCATTCTGCAAGCAAATGGCAGGGGGTGTTACGATTCTACTCATGAAAATCAATGGCATACTAGCTGTTTATAGGGTAAGAGAAAATTATGTCTGTGACTATTATTATGGTATTAGGTATACATTTAATCTTAGTGCTCCAAATTGTAAATAAAAAATTAGCAGAGGGATGTAATCCTTTCATACTATTAGTTATTATCTAAAACTAATTCAGAATGCTCACAGAAGAGAGCAGTGGCGGATACAGAAAAAACTCAAGGGGGGGGGGCGCAACATATCTTAAGTTGTCTTTACTTTTATCGTAATAAAAGATGATCAAGTCACAGGCATAGTATATGAAAATTTTATTTAAAGTGATTATAAACATGTAAAAGACAATGCCATCTTATGATATAAGAAAGTTACAATTGTGGTTTTGCAATTTTCGGCAATACAAGCGGACCCCCAAGGGGGGGGCGCGCGCCCCCTGCGCCCCCCATCTGTATCCGCCACTGGAAGAGAGTGATATATTGACAGACTGTATCCAACCGAAGGCCGACAACTATCAAAGCTTTTCCTGAGATTTATTTAATCTACATGGGATTTTAACATTCACGAAAATGTTTATCTAATTTCATACACGAGCAAATACTAAACGTGTGAATTATTTTCCCAATAGAATATGTTAAATAACCCAAATAAATTCAATTAAACCCTAATGCTTAAATCTGACAACTTTCACTCAAAATTGCATCAATGATCATATTTTGATACATTCCAAGGTTCCCATAGTATCTATTTATAAAAAATTAGTTTTCAATTACTTAAGTGTGATATACCACATATCCTATCAGGCATGCAATTATCCCTCATTTGGAGATACTTGCTAATATTTCAATTCTCTTCAACCCATTTAATTATTCCTGGAATACTTTTTGTGAATTACGAACTAAACATGAGTCCGTAAATAACACTTAACAAATGAAATATTTTAAACCTCCAAGAAGTCTGAATCGTTGTATACATTCAAAACATAAATAGGAAGAACAGGAAGTTCCTCAGACACTGCCGAACTATATTTATCCTGTATACTCAATATGTGGTAGCAAATATTCTTCAGAAAATGGTAGGTAACTCAAATAATTGTTAGCAAAAAATCAAGAAATCTTCAACAATGATAACAGTAGGGGCATATACCCATACCTTACCTTGACCAAAAAGAACATCACACACAAGTATTTCAATGCTTTAATAATGTTTTCGTCCTTTACGAGACCATAGTTCCAGTCTGCTTTGGAAAAAAGATTTTCCTCTGCCAACATTGGGAGATAGCACATCTTCAAGCTACTACCTCCTATGACTTTTAACAATTATTTTACTGTTTTACAGATTTCATTTTCTTGCCAAGGCTGGTTTTGACCTGAAATGTCAACTTCAGGTTAAAATAAGCCATTAAAGCTGACAAGAAACAGTGCAATGTTGAGCCAATGTTTACATGCAACCGTAGAGAATCACAATCATGAATATATCAGCTCCTAAACATTATTTCTAATGCTTCACTAAGATTTCACAGTTCTACAGGATACATAACATCCAAACGTCATTTGGGAAATGATTAAGCCAAGCTCTCTGGTCCAGAAGATAAAATAGGAATGAAGGCATTAAATGAGATGCAACGATGAGAAAGTATATCTTCAGGGACTGTAACACCGTTGTGATGAACAAAATAATCTTAGAGAAGACAAATGGATGATGTAAGATCATGAAATCTTCGTGATAAGTAGAAGTTCACAAACTGAACCAACACATGGCTGCATTTAAAAGATTGGTTTCAATCATGTCAGTCATGATAATCCACGTGCAAATCTTTGCTGAAGATCTTCTGTATGATAACAGAAGGTTTTATGTGATATCAAGCAATGATCACACTGAGCAGCAGGGAAGTAGACAATGCAAGAGACAAGAAGAGCGGAATATCAAAATCCTAAAATTCATGTTAAAAATTATTCAGGGCCAATTTTAATTAGGACTTCAGTAAAAAGGAAAAGAAATATGGCCAGCTTCTCCCATATTCAACATATATATCTCAACAGTCAAGTTCTTGGATAGTATTGAGAGCCATGTATGATGACCTGTTGTGTTCATGCCCCTCTGGTGAAGACTTCCAACATATAGTTTTCCAACCAAGAATGCCAGAAATTAAATAAGGGGAATAAATGAATGTCCACTCCTGTTGCACAGTAATCAATCCACACAATCCAAGGGTCTAAAATAAACTATAGTCAACACAATACAAAATGTATTTTTTTTTCAAATTCTTTGTTTAGCGACAAAGCAAATTTCAACAACTCATTCATTCCATGCCACCACATGACATCAAAATATACATGAAACATACACAGAGAAACAAAAGCTTTGGTAATTAAAATGTTTTCCATCTGAATCAGTTAATTGACAGTATGACAATCAAGGTGGCCACCATAAAATTATGCCATTCACAGGGCAATAAAAATGCAACATATTTTCAAAAAGTCAACAAATCACGGAAACACAAGTCACAACTCTAAGTATGAATCATTACGAATTTTCACAGGGATTTGATTGCAATGGAAATTAATCAAAATTAACAGCAGCAACCAATTGTAAACCCTTCACTGGAGAGCTATTCACAAATGCAGACACAGGATCATAATTAAAAGAAATAGTTTGGAATAGATGATATGAGAAAAAACTGTCCGCCGATGAATTAAGATACAACAGCAATGCAATGAAAAATACTAAGACAAGTTCCTACTTTACACTTTATAAAATACATTGGATATCAACATATTATATGAATATGTTTTGAAAAATCGTATTATCACTTTCTTGAAAACAGTAACATTCAGTTGTGTCAATCTCCGATTCTGAGGTCATATTTATCACACATGACTCATAGATTTCACAAAACTGCTTTCAGCCAACATGAGCCACAAGTCTAATGATAGCTTAGGGGTGCTATCGCTCTGTCCGCGGAACATTAGGCAAAGGGGTTTTACCATCAGGTCCCAATGCTTTTACACCACTTGCCCCATAGGTCGGCATGGGCAATGCCCTACCCTGTGAGAAAGATTCAGTAGAGAAGACATAAAAGACACACATAATTAAAAGTTACAATGGAGTCCAAATCAATTCTTAAAATATAATTTAAATCTCACATTAGTGTGAATATTCCTCTTACCAACACCATTAGCATTCATTTATGTATTAATTTCTGTACGTATTCTAATGAGATACATACAGGGACTTCAAAGAAAAGACTCCGAATTTTTAAAAAACTGAGAAGCACATACCAATTATTCCAATTCATAAACACCAATACCACAGTGAGCTGAAAAGCATTAACCTTCACCACTATTCTGTGTACATTTACCTTGAACAACAATAGATAAAATAATCAGGAAGTTCTTTCAAATTACTGCTCTTACAATGACTCCAATCTTAGTAAGAATTACAACAAAAACTATTTTTAATCATCCAAATGACTATCGTACACTATAACTACTGCATTTATAATGAAGGTTGTTTTGTATTGAAGATAGACTGGTAACAAAAACTATGTTAAGCATTAAGTATGGATTGCATCATTCTCACTGACAATGACATACTACTACCATTACCTCATAAAGACACAAATTTAGTATGCAAACCCTATCTCATAATATTCAGCTGCAACAATGGTGTATCAACTGAACAATCCCCACTAACATGTTGCATGAGAATTTTAATATTTTATAATCCCAGCTTTTTTTTCTGTTTGTTCATATGGTATGGTATTAGGAAGAGGTGATTAACACATTCAGTTCGGAGCACATCAATTGACGTAGTCCCATCCAAGCCGAGATACGGAGTACGTCAATTGATGTGCTCTGCCAGTCAGGCCGGGAGCCCTTTCTCCGCCTCCGTACGTTACTAATATCCACTTCCGAGTCTTCCGATTGTGTGTATAGCCTCCAGCAAGCTTCCCTGTTTCAAACTGTGCGCACCGTTTGTAAAAAGCAGTACTTAAATGGAAGTTATGGCACGGAAACCTCCCTCTATTTTTCTTTCTTATTTTAACGGCCGATTTTGATGACTTAAATGAAAATTGAGCCCGCATTGAATGTGCTAACAGCTTAGGTGATACAATCAAAGGGTGAGGAAGGGGGGGAGGGAGAAAACAGACGTCAGCATTAGCCCATCAAAGGTGCCAATGGTACCACGCCTTAACGTCTTATTCGACAGATGAAGTGCTTCAGGTGCCCTCCACAAAGCACTTGATCTGTGTCCAAAACCTTTCTTCCACTGCTAGGATTTGAACCCCAACCCACAGGATAGGAAACCAACATTCTAGCAACCACACCAATGTGATTCATGGTTTGTAGGCACCAAATGCAAATGATGTGATATGACCTTTGTTATGATATGGTAATTACCAAGATTTGAACATTCTTTAGCATCTAAACCAATTGATGAACCCTACTCTTAGCAATTATGACTCACCTGATATGAATTTGGATGGTGGTTTTTTGGCTGAGAAGCAGGTACTCCTGAGAACCCATAAGAGTTACTTCCACCAATATTTTCAGGTGCAGTGGAAGCAGCAACCATTCCTTGAAGGAACTCTTCCAATAAGGCAGCTAGGTTACGTCTTTTAAACCGCAAGGACTCTTGTATAACCTCCCGTAAAAGTGATACTCTCACTTCCAATGCTCCCTGAATGGTCTTTAGATGCCCAAACAGCAACGTGAAATCTTAACATGGAGATAAATTTATTTTCAATATTTGTCAACAGTTTTTCCTGGTTTGATTGAGGGGTTCAAATTAATTTCATTTCACAAGACTTCATTAATACACACAAAAATAAAGTAAAAAGACAAATGAACCTATAAACTTCATTACGATATACACAATCTAATTACTTCAAACTTAAGCATTGGTTCCAAGTAATCATAAGTGAAAAGCATGAAATATAGGTAAGATAAAGATACAAAAAATACTGATATGATAAAAGCTAACTAACTGGGAAAAATACAATTATTGATCAAATTTGATGGTAGCCGACGGGTAAATTCTAATTTTCTAGTTCAATACTTCAAGAAATGATAAGGAAAATTTGGAAATGAGTAAACATAAAAAAGAAGGTGCATCAAGAAGGGTGGAAACAAATCTGGTATCTTGAAGACATAAAATTTTTTAACCGCTAGAGAAATATGTTTCAAGTTTCCAAATCCTAGTTTTCCTAAGTTTCTGAGATATTTGAAAAATAACACTCACATCACAAACTTTCAACATGGAAACAGTAAAAATATAATTATAAATGGAAAATTATATCTTGACATGCTAAATCCTAAAGTAACAAAATAATTTAGGATACAATGGGGAACTTGCATGAATTTTTTTTATTTCACAGGCGGACAGAAAATTATTTTCTGAATACAGCAAAGAAAACCGCATGTATTTCTGAGTTTTCCTTCGCGAGATATTTAATGATAAATATAACGAATTTTAAAGCGCGGGAAAAACTCCCTCACCCCCCAAGCCACTGCCGACGAAGCCTCGATGACGTCAAAGGTGCCTAAACATCACGCGAAGCGATTGTTGTGATTGTTTGTAATAGTTGCCAGCAGTTGTGAGAGCTTCGTTTGTTAGACGTGTTGATTATTTTATATTTAAAGATAAATATCCGACGATAGAGGCTTGGAAGCCCTCATATTTTGCATTATTTATAATATTAATATCTGAGTAAGGGCATAAAATATAAAACTGAGGCAGTTAAACCAAAAAAATTTTTAATACCTAAATAACATCGTTGTAGGAGTCTGAGCCACGACCATTGGAAGGGGGATACGTTAATTGTAAGTTGATGTTATCGACGGCATATCATTCATTTAAGTATGTAATTAGAACGATTTTGATGTTTACTAATGTCCGCTTAGCTTTTATATACAATAACTTCATCCGTTTATTCGTATGTACCGGAGAATTCGTCGTTTAGGACTGTCTGTGCTCGTATTATGGGGTGGATTTCAGTCAATGCAACTTTTGCTCGCTGATTGGAGACATCTAGGAACATTTTTGTGCGAAAATAGTGTTATTTTCAACGTGACATCTCCCGCTAAGCTACTGCTAATAATCACAGTGCCGGTGGTTGTAATGCACAAAGTTTGACAAGGTTGAAAAATATCGGCCAAGAGTTATCAGTGTTCCATCGTGATTAAATTGTAAAAAGTGCTATTACGCTATCGATAAATGTCTAACAGTAGTGTAAAAATTGTCAGTGGCGTGCTAATCTCCGTTGTTCACCGCAGATATGACATTTCACGATCACGCTATCAAGATCAAAACTGTATGTGAAGTTTGTTATTCTATCATTTCAACGAATAGTAGTGAGAAAAGTGACCTGTGTCACATGCGTGGGCTAATTTAAATCAGTGAATAAATAGTTGTATTCATCATAACGAGTTCTGTTATTGTAAGTTGTACGTGACGAATGTAAGAATGTGACAGTGACATCCAGTTTTTGATAAGAGTATTTGCCTATTTCCCACTATATTTTTATGATATATGGTAGTATATTGTTTATGGATTTACCTATATTATTGAAATAGGTTGTAGCTTGTGTGTGTGTTAGCAGCGGAACCGATTCGCGATCTCACGTGTGGATTGTGTGCAGACTGTTTTGCTGTGAATTCGTACCGTAGGACGGATAGGACTACCTTCTCCGCTAATTTGGCGTTGCCAAATTCAACAGCACAGCTTACTCTAATGTCAACAGCACAGCTTACGATCGTTATCCTCCAGTATCGTAAGTTTCTTAATTACATCTCGATTTGCCGCCGACGTATAGCAATAATTTGTCTTAAAAATTCCATGAGGGTCGTGGCATCAATTTTTGGTGTCCTAAAAAAAGGCTGGTGTCACCCCATAACACACGCCTTTTAGGCGGCTTGCGGGGTATTATGTAGATGTAGATGTATTTCAGGTGTACTTTTCGAACGAGTGACAACGCGTTATCATCCATTTTTCTGATAACTAAAATATACGAAGTGAAACGCTTGTACTTCATCATCCCGATGCCGCATTATTAATATCCCAAGAAATAATCTAGGCACAATAGCAATAGGAAAACTTGTCCAAGAATAACAGAACAAAATAAAGTGACGATGAGCGGCTAAATACTCCCTCAAAACAAATTTTACACCATGCGCTCAGCGTATTGCCCAACTCCCTACGGTTGTTTAGGCACCTATGACGTCACGTCTGGCCTCGGCAACGCTCGGGTGTCTTCGCGCAGTGGTCGGCTCAGAGAATTTTTTCTCGATTTTAAATGCAATTTTTTTATTTCTTTTGATGTTGAATGGAGAAACTGAAGGTATTTTTGCGAGCTAATGTATCCATTTGACTTATTCAAAATAGTTTTTAATGCAATCTACGACCCATGCAAGTTCCTCATTGTGTCACTAACAAAAATGTTAAAAAAACATCACTAAACTTCACTATAATTGTATTATTTATTGAATAATGCTTCCCCACTATAAAAATATTTTAACCTTATTTATCAGGGTATATTATCAAATGAGCAAAGCACATACCAACACAGACACCTGTGGTATTTATATAAATACTTAGTTTTAATTTTAAGTTAAGTTTAAAAAAGTAAAGTAAAATGTATTCCGAAAGTGACTGAACTGTTTCCCAAAATTGCAGCAATTTTTAAGCAGATATTTTTTTTACACATATATGAAATGCATCAGTGAGGACAAAGAACATTATAAAGCCAAAAAATATAATTTTATGACCCGAAATGATGCAAAAAAAAGGGTACAAAATATAATCCTCCAATTCCCTTGATTCTTGATGACCGATTAAAGATAAATTGTGGATTTTACTCATTAGATTTCATTCAAAGAAATATATCCAGGATGAAAATTATAATGCCTGAGTTCAGCATTCATGCAAAATGTCTGTTGCTGAGAAGTAAACCATAATGGTCTAAAGTTATTGAATTATGAATATATCACCTGTATCACTAACAAAAATATTTGAGCTAGAGCCATGTAAATAATCCAGTCACTCGATGATCCGCCTAAATTGATAATTTGTATTTCATGTTACAAGATCAGCTCATAAGAAATTTCAGAGAAAAGGTATGTGCCCATGAAAATTAAGAGCTCCATATCCCACACTGAGTCTTAATTGGACCTAAACAAAGACACAAAATTTTACAAAGATTTCAATAGTTGGAATACTTACTTTTACCCGGCCTCCGAACCTCCTTATATGCTTGCCTCCTTACTTGCAAGTTGTGGCGACGAATTTCTGCTGGGTCCAAGGCACATTGTTCACCCTCGCCCTCACTCATATGGTTCAACACAGGGGGCAATTGATTGAGTCTGGAATTCGCACCGAGGTCGGGGATTTGACTGTCTGCACAAATTTGCAGCACTGGTGGGGGGGAGAGGCATCGAGTCACATGGTTCGTGGGGTTCACAGGAGCATGGGAGGGGATGAGTTTGGTGGCATCCTCGGCCGCAGCCTCTTGCTCCGATGCAGCCGCAGCATGGTTGGCAAGAAACATGAGTCCCGAGGGAGGGGGAATGGGGGCGTTTGCCTGGGGATGGTGATGGTGGCTCGTCACTGAGTCCGTATTGTTATTGAGGATCTCTGGCGGTGATGGGGAACGTGGTCCACTTTGAAACTGATCATCTGCACAACGTGACACAGAAAGAAAAAGATAAACACATCAATGATGGAAATGAAAGGATAGGAAAAAAATATAAAATATCTCAGGAAAAAAAGTAATGCAGATATTATAAGGAGTGAGGAACTGAACTCTAGAAAAGACATTGAGGCAGAAGAGTTGACATCTCAACTCAAACTCAATACAGTGTCAGCAGCATTTTGCCTTTAATTCTTCAGAAGAATGATAGACAGCACCCAGTTTGCGTTACTTTTTTATTAGCACCCCAGGGCAATCAAGTTAATTTTTTTAAGCGCTTAATTTATTCTTTTGCTAATTTATCCAATAAACCAGCCTAAGGTTTGGATAACTTGATACTTTACCCAAAAAAAGTCGGAATGATTGTTTGGGCTTGTTGTCGTTTCAACATGAGAAGCTTTACGTTTGGAAAAACAGAATGAACATGTCGATAATGGAAATGTGGTTGGTCAAAAATACTATTATGAACAATTGACAATCACAATACAATTGTGACAAAGAGCAAACTTATTGATCAACAACTGCTAGGTCCTCCTCAGAGAAACTATGACTACTATGGCCACACCAATGATGAAGACAAGCAAACCAGCTAAGAGGCAAGAATTGATGCACAATGCAAGCTCAGAATCACAAAATATGTACTAGAAATTCTGTAGAATCCTCTAACTTGTGAAAAATCAAGATGTGATTCTGGCTTATTAGATCGTGCTGTAAAAAGTTACCACTTTTAGTGACTTCCTAAAACCCATCCTTCCATGGAACACAAACCATAACCGTTTCTCAACCCTTGTTTTCCATACCTAAAGTATTAATAGCTAATATACGTAAGTATTAAGGTGGTAAAAGAGAGCCGGATATACCAGGAATTGTATCCAGGGGAGAAGTTAAAGCACCAATCATTATTCTTATTATCAGAGAAACATCAGTTTCAACAGGACTCCCATTCAGGGCAAACATGTATGTTTGGGGGGATATTAACTGCCAACTTCAGGGCACCTTTTATTAATAGCTTTCATTTATAGCAGAGCCTTTTTAACCGCTGCAGGTACCCCAGGCAACTGAGAGAGTACTAAGTGCCCTTAGTTCCTACGTTTCTACTTTTGGGCTAAGCAGGACTCTTCCTACTTTCTACAATGGTCTTGAATCTCAGGGCAAGAGCAGACAATGGCATGGGAGAATACAGCTACTTTCCAGATTTGCAACATATGCGTACGAGGGAAATCTCTAGGAATGATGGGGTAGAGCATGAATGAACACCAGCAAGGTGTTGCCAAATCAATGGCAGTTTGCACAGCCTACACCCAACTTTCAGTATCTCAAGTAAAAGACAAAATGGAACTGGTTGCAAGCAGGCTTTAATATAAAAATCCAGAGCCACACTGAACACCAGAGAGAAAGAAATTCTCCACTAAACTTCCGTTGGTCATCCCAATGCCACCTGGTGAGCTTAAATATCCTTCCTTCAATTTTTATTCCATAATTCGGTTCCTCCGAGCCATCTATTGACTATGACACTGAAACAGTAAGTGAGCAATAAGAAAAGCAACTGAGAAAAATTTCCACTGCCATACTTACCAATGCTACCATTAACGAGGACAATTCTGCTAATAGGATCAGGTGCAGGAGGTGGAAAGAGTCCTTCCACAGGACAAAAAGGTGCAGCTGCACCAGGCATTGGTGTTGGTGACTCCACTTGATTTTCCACAACAGGTACGGGCAGTGGTTGAGAGGGTAGAGTGGGTGATGTTGGTGAGAGCAGTGGAGGAACACTAGGAGTGGGCGGCCGTAGTCGAGGCCTACGCACAACCACGTGCTTTGGAATGGGACCAGGTTTCCGTTTGTTAGGACGAGATGAACCAGAAGGTGAATCAGCTGACCGCTTCACTCCACGGCCACTGCTTACACCACCACCCCCAACAAGATCAATGTCAGCTTCATCCACCATCATTCTCTATAAATAAAAAAACAATATACATAGATTGAATCTTCCAATTATTAACACAAAATTAAAGTTAAGAATAAATATCTTATTGCAAATTTCCTGGATTAACACATTCATCGCGGAGCTCGTCAATTGACGTGGTCCCGTCCAAGCCGAGATAGGAAGAACATCAATTGACGTGCTCTGCCAGTCGGGCCAGTATCCCTTTCTCTGCCTCTGTACGTGACTGATATCCCCTTCTGAGTCTTCCAATTGTGTGCATGGCCTTCAGCAAGCTTCCCTCTTTTGACCCACGTTGAAAATAGCAGTATTTGAACGGAAGTTATGGTGCGAAAACCTCTCTCAATTTTTCTTTCTTATTTAATCGGCCGACTCTGACGACTTTCATGAAAATCGGGCCCGCATTGAATGTGTTAATATCAAAGTTACAAAAAGAATGTTTTCTGAATTAATAATAAGGTTACAAAATAGAATAAGACTTTTCAAACCCAGCATCAGAAATGCATACGTCATTCTCAAAATGGAAATGCATATGTCTAGTAAAAATCTCACAGACTAAATAATGCTGTAAAGAAATAGGTAATCCCAGTAAGTGAATTGGCAGCCTTTTTGCCCACATTGATAATAGAGTGCAGACAGAAAAAAAGTTGAAATTTGAATTTACCATATTTTCATGCATGCAATTTCAATGACTTAGTGCCTTCACCAGTCCGGATATCTCTATGATTGTCATTAAATTAAAAAATTCAAAGTGAACTACTTATACATACCGTCAGGGAATCAAAATAACTTGAAAGATAGCTAACAACACATTTGACAACTCAGTGAAAACTGAAGAAAATTTAAAGGGAAAAAAGTAATAATAATAGTAGTATTCACTATTAATTGAGTTCATAAAGAAAAACTTGTAAATATATTTGACTGAATACTGGAATTAACATCTAACATACACATCACTAAGCGCATGGCTAAAAAATTCAAGCCTTAAAACTGTAAAGAAAGCATCATAACTTTACCTTGTCTATTTTAAATGGATTGCCAAACATATGCTGTCTCACTGGAGTCGACTCAATCTCACGGAGTTGTGGTGGCATCCTCTTCAGGTACTCCTGATAATTACCCATTTGCCCCACAGGCATGCTGTGCATTTGATCTGTGGGAATGAACGTTTGAAAAATAAGATAACAGGAAAAGGTTATTTTTTAGTAGGAATAACAGATCTGTTTCTAAGACCGAAAAACACTTCAAATATTAAAATCTTGCATATCTGAACAAGATAAAATAACCCTCATAACAAGTTATTTTTACGCCCAATATAAATATGCTGAATAATCAAAATTATTTGTTCCAAATATCTCTAATGGAAATGGGAAAAAAAACAAAATCAAGTCTGTTAAATGGCAACAGTTCCATTTTCACAGACAACAGAGAAGGACCCTATCTTTAGACATGTGAATCTCTTGATACCGCAGCTCAGGAATGAAACTTACCTTCATCAACTAGGCGAGTGTGCAAAAGAGATGTTTGAAGAAAATTGGCACGCATTCGCGCAACCTGATCCAACAGCAATCGGCGGGGAATGTCAAAGGGATTGCGATAACTCTGACCTCGCCTCCATCCAGTGCTACCAACACCCCCACGTACACCAATAACAAAACCATTGAAGTCATTCAGTTGATCCCTGAGATTTGAAAATTTATCTGAAAGTAAAAGAAGTGCAAATTTCAATCACAGAGTCACATATCATACAGAAATTTCTAATAAAATTATTCCTTAAAAGATCCTTCTCAACTCGAGTGCACCTGAAGATATACGTAAGAATAAAGCTTCAGGCAAAGGAAAACTAGCCAATGTTATGCATGGTCATAAATGGCAGGCATCTTAATGAATGTTAACATAAATAAAGGAGGAAGTAAAATTAATAAGAGGGCCTATTGTATTCTGATTACATGCTCAAAAGATGGTGATGATGAAGAGAATGTTAAGCAAAATTGAGAGTAAAATTAACCAAAAGAAAGCTAATTATTCTGGCCAAAATGATTTCCTTGAAGAATATTCATGATGATGCGGAACATTGAAGTTAAGAAGGATATTAAGGTTACAACAACATTTATACCACATGTAATATGCATGTGATGAGATAACAATAAAAATAGCAGAATGAATAAATCCAAAGATTCTACCTAAAAACTTCTACCTGATGTTTTAAAAATATGAATAATTGTATGATGAATATAAATGATGACTGGATTCCCTCACCTAACAAAAGTGGATGTGATATCAATTCCTTCTTCAGAGGTGACCTTGAAACAAGTCTGATGCCTTCAGGTCCTCCTGGTACTCCTGCTGCAGCACCAGAAGCACCCGTTGGAACAAATGCACCTCTATTTTTAGCCACTTCACTGCAAAGTTTGTCAAATTCGTGCCTTGCTTGGTTTTTCAACCTCTTCAGGTAGTTCAAAACACTATAGCTAAGGCTGTTATCAGTACCATCTGGCACAAGATTTGACGCAAGTGCTTGAGAGCCCATTCGAACCAGTGCACGACGTAAAGGCTAAAATAAAAAAAAAGAATGTTTTTAAAAAACTTAAAACTCAGTGACTTAATACTACAAAAAATAACAAATCAATATTCAGACAATGAGAGCTAAAATACATACCCCAGCATAGTACGAAGGCATTGTTTTCAGATAATTATTAAATTGTGTTCGCCATTCATTTGTTGGCTTTGAGCGGTGGACTTTAAAAAGTTCATCCAACAGGGGAAGCAGTACTGGATAATTGTACGGCATTACAAAGAGATTGACACAGGTGAGATTGGTGCTTGCTTTAAGATACCCAAAAGGGTGACCAACTTCCGAATTTTTTGCACTGTTAGCCACAAAAACCTGAAATAAATATTGTTTCGTTGTTAACGTCATTGCATCTGTCACAAATCTAAAGCATTGCATTTTTTTTAAAGAATAGGCAAGTTCGATTAAAAGTTGATTACTTGATAAAAGCACACCTTTTAATAATATAAACTGTGATTTCCATGTGAAGGTAAAGCATGCACTACTAAAGACAGAATATGACCTAAGTGGGATCACCTAAAAAGGACCATAAAATGATTCCTACCTGCCAACAAACAGTAGGCTGTTTTCTCAGTAAAATGTATTGAGTAAGAGGACTTGGCTCCAGCTCATACTTATCAAATGGCAAAGTCTCAATCACCATTGGTTCTTGGCTGGTGCAAGTAAACTTGACGTTTGGATGAGCTGAACGAGGAGGCTAAACAGAGAATATGAAAATTAGATAAGGAAATTAAGATTTAAAAAATTGACTCATGCCTAAAATCAAATTCTTACCAAGGATGACGCACTAAGTTCTGGCCAAAATGATTCGGGAATAGGCCAGAATCCAACAGCAAAACCCTTCTGTGCTGAGCGTTGGACATAAATCAACTTCCGACATGAATGCCAAGAATTTCCAAGGGAGGATGTAACTGACAGTTGAGTGCTAAGTATAGATTTAGGATTATTCCCATTCTGGTTACTACCACCAATATTGTTAGCATTCACAGAAGCAGACAATGCTGAATTCAAAGCAGAATTGCAGCTCATTTTCCCACCATCAGCATTGTTATTATCTGAAACCGGAATCACATCCCAATCTCGGTCGCTGCTGTGCTCGCCTTCACCATCATCAAAGAAATCTTTTGATCCTAAAGGAATTGAGATTCATGCTATAGTGCAATAAGTGAGAAATAAACAACTTTCACAGAAAGATTACTCAAATATTAATCATACAAAAAAGAGTCTAAATTGCACAATACCTTCACTTCCTATAGGTGGAGGATCAGGTCCAATTTTTTCAAAGTTTATAACAACACCACTTTGAACCTTCTGAACAAGACTGTCAATGCACTGCATCATCATCCGATGAGATGTTATGCAATACGATCTCCCTGATCAAAAATAAAAATTATTCATGCCGTAACTCATATCTAGGTACAGGGGTACAGGTAAGATCACACACTTCATTAGAAAAAAAATAGGTAATCACTTGTTCACCAACGTATTCTAGGAATACTATATGTGGTGGAACATATACACAGTATATGTTCAACCACAATTTTCAATATGCATCTTTCTAATTTTAATTTTATCTCAAGGGATTTTCTATTATTTTCAATATGGTTCCAACTAAATCATTCCCTCTAAACTACCCCAACCACTCCTTATTTAACCTTGTCTTAATTTTAAGAACAGAAGAATAAGTTTTGAATCAAAAGTATTATTATCCAAAAGGGTTTTATCACAATTGAATAGCTCAAAAAAGTCCATTTCTTATTACAATTTTGACACACACATCCTGCACAGAAGCAACAAAGAAGAAATGTAAGAGAGAAATACTTACCACCAGTCACCTCACACATGGCATCTATAGGAGAATTATCACTTGGAACTAGACCAGTATCACGTTCCACAGCAGGGGTTCCCGAGAGCCGAAGCACCAGTGAAAAGAGACGTTGGTCCCAACGAAATGGCTCTCGTGTTAACTCTGATCCCGGAATGGGAGAATGCATGGGTAAGTTGAACTGTTGATCCATGTAAGATTGAATAAAGATTTGCATGTTAGCATTAGGATATAAAAAATCAAAACTGAATTATGATCTTAATTATTGAAACTAAGAGAAACTAAACTAAAAAATTAAGAAACATTATCATCACAGATAAAAGAAAGATGGTAAAAGACTGCTTGAGTTTGGTCTAGATTTAGATAATTTTCCATTAAGAAATGCTCCTCCTCATGATCAATCATATTTTCTGAATAATAGACAACCATTTATAATTTTTCTGGTCAAAATATTACAAATAATATTATCAAACCAGAGTGTAAATTGGAAAAAATAAAAACTATATTAATTTCACCGCTCAAACAAGCAAACCAACAGGCTCAAGGCTCATCATAACAATGTTGCATGCAGGAGTAACATTTCAGAGCAACACTACAAGAAACAAACTGACCAACCCAAATAAATACACTTAAAACCCTATCCTAGCATTAAGAATAACACGTTTCACAGCTGACAAGAGGATTAGGTGAGACACAGCTGAGATCATTTCCACCATTAAGGCAAGCATTAGGGAAATAGCAGCAAAATTGAGAACCAGGAAAAATATCACATACGCAGTTTTTAACTCCCAATTAAATTGCGTTAATGGAACTCTGAAGAAATCCCATCACAAGTGCCTTCACATCACATTCTCCAGGACACTTGTCTGAAATACCTATAAATTTTTCAGAAATTTTGACAAAATATCATTAACCTTGAGGATATTTATACCAACTGTGTCTTCTCAGCACTGGGTACGAACAATTTTATGAAGCTCTATGAAGGAAAATTAAAACTCGGAAAACTTAAAAACTAGACAATGTGTCAGGAAATTTTTAGACTCGATTGCTAATCTCTAAGAAGTTAACCCACCAACAGCACACCAAAGTCTTGGCAAGTGACACTTTGTTTGAGGAAGGAACTACTATCCAGTTTTTGAAGACTTCAAGACAAGCCTCCGACCACAAATTACTTAAATGAATAGCACAACCCAGAGAGCTCTGTAAATATTTTTAAAATACTGGAGGATCGCTCAAAAAGAAAACCCAACAGTCATAAGGAAGGACAAAGTAACAGTCTAATGAAGTTCACTCCAGAAGATACCCTAATCACATTTCACTAAAATATGTACTGGTAAATACCCTACAGTGATGAATATTTTTCAAGTGATTTGGAAGTCATCCTTCAAGGTGCAATGCACATTCTCTAAGGTGTAAATATTAAATTGCAATTAAAATATCATCCATGGAGGTGTTTATGTGCATTTTAAAGGGTACATTCAGATGAGGAAAGAATTTTTGAAATAGCACCACGATTTACCAGGGATGAAGTATGCTATGAATGCTGAAAGCTCTCACTACTGTCAACAAATAAAGAAATGATCAAAACTAAACAGTGTCGCACCGACGATGTTCAGATCATCCCCCCAAATGTAGATTCCCCGTTTTTATTTTTAGTTAATGGTAGATAATTCAAAAAATACCGAGTATGCTCAATATTACGCAGCACTCGGCACCCTTCACCATGTTGGTATGCTTATATGTTTACACAATTTCTTAAGTGATTAGTTATAGAGATTTCACACACATCCTTGGGTTAGCTAGTCTACAGTTGTGCCAAGAAGTTATACATGCAAACAACGCGTACACAATTTATAAGTGAAAGACACAAAAATAATCTATAATGATCTTACATCTTCTTGAACTCCAACACTATTCGAGAGTTTACCCCCGTCTGTAATGACAACAATGACAGACGGTTCAAGGTAAAAGGGGCATCGACCCTGGCCATAAGTGTCAATGCCAGTTTGCATTCGATTAATATTTAGTACATCAAAAGTGTGTTTCAATGCTGCCCCCATCATGGTCATTCCAGTAGACTGGAGGTTTTTCAGCTCATTCATAAATGTCGCCAAGTTTTCTTTCCAGCCAGCCTGTGAAAATTCAATTATTTTCCAATAATGAAAATTTAAGGGAGAAAAACACAGAAAATAGAAAAAAATAATTTAAATAAAAACAAGATTCACACTTGCTAAAGAATTTATAACGTTATTTTCTTCTGAATATTTTCGAAGAGTGACAAGTTGTCGCAGTAGGCTGGACTCGTGACAAACGAGCAGACGACATGACAATAAATGCGCATGACAAGAGACAACTGTCATTGCGGTATCATTCATGGATCCCAAACAAATTACCCACACATTTTCACGACAAATATTTTCAAATTTTCCGATACGAAAATTAATCGATGTTATCATTATAACCATAAAATTTTGTATCATATCATTTTTATCTGCGTTTACCTTGATATTTGCGGGAGGCTCTTCGAAAGTCAACAGCATATATCTATCCCCGCGGCTTTCTAGCGACCTCTGCCGCACCTAAAATGTGAAATTTTCAATTATTAATCATGAGCAAGACCTAAATAAACGACGAAAACTAGCTGCAATTCTCGGATCTGTCCCGGCAGCTCATACTTACCTTCACGAACGTCTCAACAGCGCCCTTCGCAACATCTAGCAGCGTTGGGCGTCCACCCAAATAAGCTCTTTGATTCATAGACGCGGAAGTGTCTATGAGGAAAACTATAATGGTCATAGTGAATACCCCAGTGATATCCTCCAATTTATAATAAAATATAAGCCTCCGGAGAGCTAAACCTACACTAAATCCGACGATTTCATAATCCCACGCTCGCGGGACACCCTACATAAGGCTGCCTCGGACAGCAGCTAAACGCCACGACGTCTGAACCACGTGACCCACTTCGCCATGATTGGTTCTACTCCTAAGAACTGTCAACAGATTAATAAGAAATACACTATCCACGGCTCTAAAAATCACTGATAAAATCACGTTCGGTCTGCGTTAACAAAATATAAACAAATTACTTTGATTTTCGGCCACGGTACTGACCCTATCACATGATATTGCTATATTCTAAGCGATTCAGGCTGCAATTCCTATGACCTTACTACAGCTAACCACCACCATAAACGCTATAAATATGTCATGAGGACCTATTTTTTTAGTATCACTTTTCCTTATCTTTACACGGTTAAGGGATAAAGCAATGCGTGGCGATATACGTTCAGCAATCTCTACAAAAACAGACCTCACAGCGACTTCTACAACAAAGACCAAAAATATCCCATGACCACCCATTACTTCACCGATACTCTGACGTCACCGTGGCGGCAAACATGAAGTCACATTATGAAAAAGAACTTCATTACCCTTCAGTCTGCGCAATATGAACGCGCTAGAATCAATTTTTTTACTGTTACACCGAAATAAGGAAAAGAAAAAAACTATAAATAAGGAGTCATCACAGGTATCATGGGCAAAAGTTTATTGGAGATAATATACAGAAAAATTGAACTCTAAAATTGTTTTTTTTTTTTTACTCAGAACGCTACCTATTATAGTGTAATTTCGCAGGACCATACAGATTTGGTAGGGATGCGACAAATTTTCGTTCCACAACTTCAAAGAATGCTGAATATGTTCTTTCCTAGCCCCATCAATACAAAGGATAGAGGTGGATGAGTTAAAAGACAGGGAAAGAAATCAAAATCATATTTGTCCCTTACATGCACAGAAGTGAAGTGGAAGGAGTTGTTGAGAGAGTATATGTATGCTAAGTATGCCAGAAAAAATTGGCATAAATATAACTATCATATGATAGTTCCTTTAATAATATTCCTATAATTTCAGTCTAACTTAGATACAATATATATTAACCCTTATAGTGCAAGCGGGCCAATCCATTAGCCCGGGGGGTAGTATGTTCTAAGAGTGCCAGGGGCCTATCTGTCGGCCACGTTTTTTTACACTCACGCCTGTTATTGTGTTTCATGTAGCTTTGGAAACTATTTTTAGTATCTGTCATGTTTTAACGTACACGTAAGTTTTGGAAGCAAATTAATTTTAAAAATGGTTTCTGAAAATGTATATTGGGCTTTATGTAAATTTTTAAGTGCCACCCTACAAATTATAAAAAAAAATCCCTGACATTCTTCAGCATACCACACAAAATAGGCTGGCACTAAAGGGTTAAAGCTATATCAAAACAATTTTCTAGGGCAGGTTCAAACCTGTACCTTAATTTTAAACTTGGTTAACTTTGTAACAAATACATCTAGTACCACAGAGTCCATCTCTCCCTCCTCCAACATATCAGAACATCAACATTTAAGTCAGGCTGACCATAGGGCTAATTTATGACATCAAGCATGCCATCAAATAATATTATTGGAGGAATATAAACAGTGAGGTACTAAAAAAGAAAGGATTATGCACTAGCTATTGGAGTTAGCTATTAGCTACCATCACCTGCACGGAGGGAAAGGCCACTGCATTCATAAAATCTACTCTGCAGTACTGAAATACATAACACAAAGGATTTTTCGCATCAAACATGTTCCCTTTAAAATCCATAATAGAATATTTTACAGGTTATTAATGAAATGACCTTTAAGAGTACACCAAATATGAGCTCATATTTTATCAACCACCAATAGGAATAAAAGCTCACCTTTTCATTTCCTGCTGGCATAATATATTTCTTCATATTAGACTGTCCCTTCCATATCTAACCTTAGGCACATCAACTGCCTATATCCTTAATCTCTTTGTTAAGAAGGTGTGTCATTTCTTGATTGAGATCTTGAAATCTTGATTAGTTCCAATAAGAAAGATCCAAAACTAGTGAAAACTGCATAAATGAACCCACCTCATTTAGTTACTAAACAACTGTGAATAAGAGGACTTCAAGCACAAACAGTGAAAATGATGACGAGATAGAAAGGCTTGCCACTGCATGAAAATAATATTTAAATGAATATTGAATAACAATCTAATTCTATTACCCTATCTCTCTAATTATAATCCCTACAAATATTAAGGATTCAATTTTGGAAATAGATTTCTCTGGTACTTTAATAGTTAACCTTATCACATTTCTTCAGGATGGGGAACTACATTCTGAGGAATATGAAAGTATACTATTCAACACTGTAAATTTTATGACATGAAGCCATCTAATTAAATATTTCTGCACTAGTTCTAGTACTGTACTTAAGCATTTCTGCAATTGATTTACAAAGCCTCAATTCAGAGCTTTTCTATGAAACCACATTAGTTAATCTTAACCTGAATAATTACCCATTCCCAACCAAAAAGGAGAATGAGCAAGCACACATATTTTTGGTGCCTATTCCATGATCATGCATAATCAATACATCTATATCAACAGGAAAACATTTTACATTAATGAAATTAACAAATACAACTGGCACACAAATTCTAACAGAGCCAAGGTGCAATATGTATTTGATTCTTTTAATCTGATTTAAATATATTCAACTAAAACATTAAGAACACATCACTGTTTTCACTTCTTTCACATTGAATAGCCTTATTAATGTTGCATACACTTGAGCACCATTTCTCCATACATAAACTCCTTCGAAAGCACCCCTCTTTATTTTTTAACGATTCAATTTTGTAGAAAATATTAGAAATAATTTTAGGTTGATTTTCAGGCAAAACAAGGGGTAATACATTCAAAGCATAGGGTGCACTGCTACAGGCCCTCATGAGTGAGGAGTAATGTGCAGCATGATAGCAAATGATATCACAAACTTCCCATTTCCATAATTTATTAGACCCAATTAGGATGGCCCATAGTTATTTTTATTAATTTTACCATTTAAGGTAGGTTTTGAATGGGGTAGATACGAAGTACTCCGCCAGTGTTCCCGTCCTTCATGGACTTATCTCTTCAAATCACTATAAGGCCTACTCCTTTTCATTCTATCGAAAGTCCAATCCTCTTTTTTCCACTTCCTCTTTTACCCGGCATTCTTCCCTCTAAAACCGTTTTCCACATACCCCTCCCACTTACTAAATTTCATTCAAACTTTCTGTCACATCTGTATCTCATCTAGAAGATGCTGATCCTCACTCACCATGTCCAGCACTTTGCTGTCCCTCCTCCTCTTCCTCCATTTCAACTTCTCCATTCTTTTCCATACCGTATCTCCAGCCCCCCCCCCCCTGTGTTTTCTTGTCCTCATTGTGTGCATGCTCCTAAACAGTAAAGCACAACACTCCAGTTAAGACACTTCATTAGCCTTATCTTTAAACTCTTACACAATATTCCTCTCAACAGCTCATTCCTATTGCTTCCTTTGCTCCATTCCAATGCTTCCTTTGCTAATGCAAATCTCTTCCTGATGTCCTTACTGCTGAATCCGTTTTCCTCTAATGTGCTGCCCAAATACCTAATCCATTGCTCTACCAGCTCAAGCCCTTGCCCACTAACTTTTATCTTGAGTATGTATTTCATACAACTCATTCCAGCTCGTGATGCTTTACAAAATCATATAACTTTGGTCTCCATGCCATATACCTTGTAATGCCTGTCTGAAACAACCACCAGAGCCTGAACTCCTCTTTCCCAGTGGTTAATCAATGTCTGATCATCTGCGAACCTCACTGATTTAAAAAATCATTTTTCCTCTTAAACTCCACCTTCCCACTTATTCAACACCTCTCTTACCATCTCCTCAGAGTAAACATTAAAAGCAATGGCGATAATGGACAGCTTAGCCGCACTCCTAAGTCAACGCCAGTCCCTAGTTCTTCATCCACAACCCTCACTTTTGCAGTCTGGGATAAATACAGATTACTAATGAGCTGCCTATCCCTCCAATGAACACCTATTTTCTCAATGATCTCCATTAACATTTACCTAGTCCACTTTATCAAATGCTTTTTCAAAATCCATGAAGCAGGCATACATATCCTGATTATATCCTAGGTTCCTCTTCACTAGGGACCTTATTAGCTCTATTGAATTTTGGGCCTACTTCCCCTTTCTGAAACCAAACTGATTGTTGCCCAAATACTCTTTGCCCTTGCCTCGATTTGTCTGTTTAATATACTAGAATAATTTTTGCAACCTGCGATATTAGGCTAAAAGTCCCATAACCTCCACATTCCACAGCTTTCTTCTTCTTCAGAAGAGGAATTATAACCATGCTTACGAAATATCCAGCCACAACCCCAACTTATAGATCCTAGAAAAATCTTCTTTTACCATCCTTACTTATATTCTTTAGCAGCTCACATGGGATATTGCCCACCACTTTCCTAGCCTTCAACCATGGAGGGCTCTCTCAATTTCCATGCCTAAGATCCCCTGCCCAAGATGATTATCGTCCTCCACTGCACTTTCCTCCCTTTGTTAATCTTTTCGGCTTGCTCTCGCTTTCATATACTTCACATACTCCTTTCATCTACACTGAACCTCAGGTTGCTCAATGGTTACCCTCCGACTAGTCAAGGTCAAACTGGAGAGGAAGGGTTTAGTAGAAGTGAACGCAGCGAGGGAAGTGGAAGTAGAAATAGCATGAATCATAGCCAGGCAATCACCTGCATAGATAATTTGCAGTAAGTCCTGATTTCCTATAACCTATGCTGCGCATGGCGTGATCGAGTGCCCATTGCCTTTACAGGAATTCCATTCTCCTCTTTTCCAAGCATTGCGGTGCGCGATCGACCTCAGTGATCTTGGATTTGCATCCCATCCATTCAATTATTTATAAACGAAGACAAAATCAGTCAATCAATACAAACATATATATGTAGTTCATGAAGTTATGATGATGGTTATTGGTGTCACTCCTTACAGTGTGATTGAGCAATAACTGAAAATAATCAGGCGACCCTTAATGATGTTGTGGCCAGAATTTCAATGAGGGGGAAAATTATCTGAAAGAATATAAAAAAATACCTCACTACAGATGATTATTAAAAAAGCATTTTAATACTTCAAAAGTCTTTGGTACCATGAAGCAATAAGTTTCGACAGCATTTTTTATTTGTGTAAAATTTGAAATAAATAGAATAATACCAACGATACCTTTGAACCCATATGCAACAACGACATTATAAATTAAAGCATAATCCATTAAATGGCTATGGTAATCAAAGGCATATTTCATTAATGCAACAAAAATGCATTTAGTAACTACCAACATAATAATTATTATGACATAAATACAGTTAAAAATGATGAAAATAGGCATATCTAAAATGTCATGATGAAAAATTTTACAATAGTTATTATAGTCAATTAAACATTTAATTAATATGATTTCATAAAAAAAACATGGATTTCAAAATTTGTAAAAAGGACAATTCTCATTTACATACCTAATTTTAAATGTCGATTAATTTTTAATTTTCATAACCTGAGTTTGAGTAATATTTTAAAAATTTTCAATTTCATATTTTTGTACAATAATCTGACTTTTTTCTCAATTCTCAATCATGAAAGTGTTACATTAGAGGCACAGTCAGTATCAATTTATACATTACATATGATTATTTCATTTACTGTTTTACGGAGGACTCCCAAATCCTGAAATACTGACTGGATATCATTTAATATCTCTGACATACAACCCACAAGTTTTTCCTAATGAATCATGATTAATTTTTTAATATCAAACAGCTGAAAAAATGTGCTTTCTTTCACAGATCATAATTGCACATAAAACATAATGTCAGCCAAGTTAAAAATTAACATATTCATCAGTTTGTGTCCACAAAACCAAGGAAAAATTCATTAAAACATCTGAACCTGCTAGCATTTTTAAGAAGTTATCACAATTGATAGCAGGATTTAAAAACGGTAAACAAAACACCAAATACAGAATTGTATTACAAAAAAATCTTTTGTTTCCTCACCTTAATGGCTATCAAGCTGCATTCCTTAAAAGTTGCTTTCCACACCACCATCTTAAAGGCATTGCGTGACCAAGTCAAATTTACCCACAGAAGTCTTGATTCACACGAAAGTGGATGGAAATGCTGATTTGTAATAGGTGGCGCATTTGAACACACTCAGACATCACATGTTAGCACAAACACTCTCCCACTTAAGCACCATAAACTCAATACAATATGAATATAAAAAGTCATCCTCTCATTTCATTTCAACATGAAAACTTTCTGAAGAAATAAATATAGGCATGCTACTCTTGATTCTTCATTGTTATCAATAAGTACATTTCAATAAAATTTATAGCTACTATAAAACTCTTTCATCTCTTTTTTTCTCCACAACCATTAAGATATCTTGCACTTTAGCTGATGAATGATGATATTCAAACATCAAAAAAAAATTAGTCATCTTCATCATCATCATCTTCATCACCTAAATTGACAAAATGTCCTTGAACTGTTGATGATTGATGGTAACGTCGGCGAGAAGCAAAGTCTTCATTTTCTTCGGTGAGCTGTAATGGGGAGGAGGTAGCCAAACAATCTGGCTGAAGGGGGGTTACGACTATCTGCTCATACTCCTGAACACGTTTCCTATAATAGTTTAAAAAAATAAGCTGTGAGCACAGTAGGCACAGAGGTGTGCAAAAACATTTCAACTGTTCTTTATATACAGGATACAAATTACTCATAAATATTGTACAGTAAAAGATTGATAATCTGCAAATCTAGATAATAGAATAACCTAAACAATGGAAGGTTTTCCCGAGTTTTTCAAAATTTCTATTTTTCAAGTTGCATCACCGAAAGTACGGCTATCTTCTTGATTTAATCACCATCTCAAAGACTGGTTGTCTTCACTCTAATACCGTGAGAGCAAGTCAACTAATTTGCAGTTTTCTTCAGAAAAATATTTCCTTAAGTGACTTCGGGTACCTATATGTGGTGGTTTCACATTCACGGCCAACAGAAATTTCCAACATAATTCACGGCATTAACATACAATATCTTTTCCGCAAACTTTCCGGACTTAATTAGAAGAGGAATGGAAGTTGGGTGAAATTTACATTGCGAGCCTTGTACAGCCAAAATTACTTAAAATATATCTGAGGAGATTTGCAATTTTATGAAAAATGTGTGGCTCATGAATGATAATTGTTTATTTTCCTCCTGGAAATATGATTGATTGATTAACCTCCGACCACCATAAAGATAAATTCTACTCACGTCTTTTACGGACACCCACTCATTTTACAGCAGAGAGAATCAACATTTTTTTGTAACACATTTTTTTTGGATGCTGTTTTTCCAGGTGAAAGCACTTTTCTCTGATCAGAAGTTTGTCTTTTTTTGAAAATCCATGAGTGTAATAAGCAGTTCTTCAAGCGCACGAGCCTTGCATAGTTTTTATTTCAGACATGTCAAACCCTTTTCATAAGAAGATCTTATCAAAACATTTTTAACACTGACAAATGTGCAATCATCATATAATCAATAGATCAGGTGCTGAGTATTCAAAGTGGGATTACCTCCAATCATAGGATTTGATACATACAGATAAGTTTATCTTACAGTTAGTAGTCGTGAATATGGAATTTGCGATAGTTTTATGTTGAAAAATGTGGAAGAGAGAAAATATTGATGTTCTAGTCGGATTACAAAAGATGCCATTTTCCTTCCATCAGGTAGTCTCATCAAGATTACTTCAACAACTTATCTACCATCTCAATCTCGATTTCTCTCATCGCACGAAGAACTTTTTCAAATTTTTTAAATCTTCTTCAATCACGTCTATAATCATAAATGTTATGCATTTATTTGAGTTTTTCTCATTAATTGATCTTTTACTCAACCATGCATCCTTTCCACTAATGCCAACACATGTTGCGAAAAAAATATTTTCATGTTGAAGTGTTGCCTACATCCAGGTAACTGATATATTCCCCAAAAACATAGTAAATCTGGAATGTGTCTAGTCCCAAGCATTCCCAATTACCAATCTTCTACTGTTTTTCAAATACAAAATACAGTGGAACCTCCATCCATCGTTTTTCAAGGGGATGGATGAAAAAAACGATGAATGCAGGAAAACGATCATGGCGGGAATGTTTGGCTAGGTTGCCTATGTCCCAGGAAACGCTGGATTTTGGCGCGTAATTATGATATGTATTCATTAATGGATTCAAACAATATTTTAGCTGTTTACAGAAATATTATTACTTTATCGAAACACTTAGGTCATATTGTTGATTCGACTTATATCTCTTTCAAATATCCTAAAAAAACATGCCACCTTGCAAAAAATGTTTGCACTCCACTTGGCATTTGCACTGCTATTATGGATTTCTGTCTTATGTAAAAATTCTTATCCATAAATGTCATTTCAAGTAAACAAATTTACGACAGCAATGTGCATATTATACCTAAAACACCCGCTTTCGCCGATGCAGTGGTTGGTGGTGAGATGGATCAAAAAGGCCAAAATAGTTTATTATTTGAAATGTTCCTTTCTATCAATTTAAGTTTTAATATGATTGAGGCAATGTGCAAAGCGTGAACAATGTTGCATTAATCGTCAGCGGCACGCCCACCTGACCCTCGGCTTCATCCCACTTCTTGTTTTCACCAGGTATCTTACTCTACCCCCACCCCCGCCGTCATGTGCTAGTGGACAACCAGAGGCGTTTAGATATATTCACGCGCTTCTACCCCAGATTCTTTTCTTAATCTTCCATTATTTTCAGTCCATCTTATAAAGTTCCCACTTGTTTCTTCGGAAGGGCTATGGTCCGAAGACGAAAAAAAATAAAACTAATTAAAATGACAGCAGACTTTATTGAACCCACACGGAAAACACTCCATGGTTTTAAGTAAACCCACCCTGGGAAGTACGGAACCAATCGTACGAGGTGAAGTTCGGCACTAATGCTATCGCGTACGGCGTAAGCAGAGCTTGCTGCAGAGGGTGAAGCATGGCCACATGACTGCGTAATGAAATTTTTTGTCCTATAGAGAAGGCAACTTACCCACTCATTTCTAACAATAAGTAGCATAGCTCTAGATGAGCAGATGCATTCAGATTGCTAGTAGGGAGAAACAAAATATCCTGAGAAGATATAGCTTCATTAGCAACTCTGACAAGTGAGACTTGTAGCATAACTCGTAAATTGTAACCTGATGTCCTGTTTTTGAAAAAAAATGCTACATCAACTGCGTAGAAGCTCACAATCAGCTGCGAGGATATCGAGATTCGCCAGAAATCGCCATCGTATTATTCCAACTATTTCCTTGCTTAAAATGCTTAAATAACAATAGAAACACGTCGTGTTTGGTATCATTCTTTTTTGAATTACGTGCAAATTAGTAATATTTCAATCTAGTAATAGTATAATACCAATGCCGATATTTATTGTTAGATACTTTTTGTGCTAATAGGTGATTCATGCAGTAATTGACCTCCAGAAACTGGGAACTTTGAAGGAGATAGGCTGAAAAAATTCAGTGGACGAGAATCGGAGAGGTGTGAAACACGTTTCTATTGTTCTTGTGTAACTTGATATTTTCTTTCTAAGCTAAGGTATTTGTAATACGATTCCTGCGCGAGCTGGGACCTTTTTTTTTATTTAGGAGACGAGGAAAGCATCAGAGGGGGGAGGCGAGTGCTGAATGGAGGGGGATAGCAAATCTTGGGAAATGCGCTAATGTAACTATACCATGGCACTCACCTTCTCCCTATGGTAGTTCAATCTCCTGGGGAAGATTCAAACTGTGTGTCTGTCGTTATTAGCCACAAAAAACACGTTGTAAACACTTTGTCTCATTTCTGTCAAACGATGGATGTGGGAAAATTATATGACAGGACTGCGATCTTCAAAAGATCAATGCGGGAAAACGATACTTCGCGAAATGATAGATGCGGGAAAAAATTATATTGTCTTCATGGAACTTTATTTGGGACCAGGAATGGCGAACAATGAATGTGGGAAAATGATCAGTGCGGGAACAATAGATCAGGGTTCCACTGTACATATTGCTCTAAAAAACTGTATTTGAAATACAAAGATACAATTGTAATTTCAAAATATATTCTTGAAATACAAAATATACTCCTCCTTCGGACTGCAAAATTCAAATTTTTCATTGAAAAATATTAAGAATATTTACCTTATTTCATTGAAAACTATAACTAAGTAGCAAAGTACAGTAAACTCTCGATTATACGAAGCAGGATTTTACGAAGTTTTCGATTATACGAAGTGATAGTGCGGTCCCGGCGAAAAGCCTATGGTAAATACATGGTGCTATTCGATTATACGAAGTTTCGATTATACGAAATGTTTCGAATTTACGAACCTCGTATCGGTCCCCAGGAGCAAAAGGCATTTGTTTATACGAACTATGGCGAAATATTTGTCAACAAAACTAGTTACGCCGGCGTAAGTAGCTAAAATAAATCAGCGCTTCCAACTGTGGTTCATCAAAAGTGTGAAATCGTAAATGATAATGCAACTTTGGAGAGAAAGGGTTCGCCCAAAACCTCACGGTGGGAATTTAGGAGAAGTAGGACTTAATTAAAATATCGCGACTGATATAATGCCCCTATTTACGTGCCTATTCGTAAACATCGCATCGACAATACTTCGTAGTATAACATGTCAGGAAGGTCGAGCGGGGTATTTCGTACACTCCTAATTAACCCTTTGCACTGCTGTGAACGTACCTGGTACGTTCGCAAGGCAGGCTGCTGTGAACGTACTTCGAAGACTACTTGACTACTTTTCGCCGAAGCACTTCGAAGGATCCCTAATCCGGGACCCTTTCCTCGACGAGCTCACCCTCGCTGGCCCCTCTCTTCGACCCTCCGAGCGTGGGGCCTTTTCTCCCCAAAAGTGACCGCTCTGACTGCATTTTGAAAATTTATCAATCAATGCCATCATCAAAAATAATTGTTTGCATCGCACTCCTGCCTATCAGGCATTCAAGTACGTCTCTGAACCGTGTTTCTGCGATGAGGAATAACGACTTTTTTAACTTTGCTAAAATGGCCAAGTTAATAAAATTGCCATTTTTCATCGCAGAAACACGGTTCAAAGACGTACTTTATTTCCTCCACTACAATCGCAAATTGCTGGAAATCGGCCGGATTCCCTTTGATAGCGCATCATGAGGATGTTCTCGAGGTTGGTAATTGATACAACTAGCCTACTAGTAATTCTACTGCTATAATATCACGGCTATGGTTGATTCGTTACGTTATACATTCAGGAAGCAGCAGCGGATAAAATCGCGGAGGAGATTAGAGGCTTAAAAGATGATTTTGAAAATTTCTTGGAAAAAGCAGGAAGAGCACAGCGCGCAACATCAAACGATTATATTGCCCTTGACGATGATCTCCGGGCTTGCGACAATGGGACGCCGGTACATGCGTCGGAAGAAGCAGCGGCCGGGACTAGTCATAATAGCAGTGAAGACGAAGATGAAAGTGAAGTAATTTCACCAAATAAAAAAGAAGTACCCGCTGCCCTCCAAACATTAAGATATATTGATCTGGCTAACGAGTTAGGTCCCCAATTTCATTCCCATTTATGCAAGTGAGAAACCATGGTGGAAGCGGCGATGGAGAAGGGCAAAAAGGAAAAAAATAATTGATATTTTAGTAGTATCTTTTCGTGTATATAATAGCCTTCCTGAATAAACAACTTAAATATCTTAAGTATTGGGCTCTATTAACCACCAACTTATTTTTCAGTCTACTCGTAATGAAGACGCACTTCTAACCGTGAACTTTCTTCTCGCGCGTCTCCCCGTTTTCCCATGCCGAGAGATCTTTCTTTCCAAAGTCTTTGTTTACTTCCTCCCGCGACCTTCTGCTGATCTTGCTGACACCCATCTTACGCATCCCAAACCCCTCCTTCCCCAGCATTTCCCATTCACTCCCTCCCCCCTAAGGTGACAGAGGTCGAGTGCGTCGCAAAAAATACGGCCCCCAAACGTAGACTGAGGCAGAGCTGAAGGCCATTTCCCCACCCTTCTTTCTCCTACCCCCCTTCACCACTGTTCACCACTCCTTTGTGCTGACCACACTTCTTTCATCAGGCAATCCCCATCCCACTCTTATTCACCCCACCCACTGGGAACGTTCCCCGATTGTGGAGAAGGGCATGGTTCATCTTTACCTGCAACGGGGGTAAGTTATTAACAGGAGAGAGGCTGAAGAAGTATCTTCCACTATCAGGGAAATGGCGCCGCGCTTATAATTCTCTCTCTTCTTCTCTGCTGACGTTTCAATTGAAATTATTTTCTTTGCTCTTTCCTCACTATATTTATTTACGATTATTGCGCGACTATTTTTAGTGCTAAAGCTAAGAAAATCTTTTCTCTACGTCAATGATTCTTTGCATAACTTTCAATACGGAGGAGAAAGGGACACGAAAAGTAAATGAGGTGAATGTACAGGTTTTTGCGTGTCATTTTTGGGAATTCACGCAAGTGAACCAATACTTCACACACGTTGAGAAATGATGAAACATCTCTTGTAGAAAAACAATCAATGCGGATAATAACGTTTCCCTCTTTATTTCTCCGATAATGGAAGATGTTTCTCCTGTCGTTTTCCGGTTGGAACCTTGCTCCTGTCGGCATAAAAGAAGAGAGAGAAATACTATATGAACATAGCACTTCACACCCGGTATGAAGAATATGGTCCGGATGAAGAATAAAGTCTTTCGTAGCAACGTCTGCGAAGATGATGGAGCACAGTATCCGGACGGAGAGCTCAAACAGAATTTACTTCAAATATTTGCCAGAAGATAATCATATCCTACGAAATTTAGAATCGTAACTGAATCTCAACAAAAATAACCAATGGAAAAGATAGCACATTCAACTGAATATACAGAGTAACTCGAAATATTAACTTACGAAGGTTATTTAAGAAACGGGTGGAGGTCCTCGTTTTTCTTTTTTTTTTTCTCGTCACTGAACGATAGAGGGCGACATAAATGGCGGTTAGGCCGACTGCCGCTAACATTCCGTGGGTGCTGGAAACAAATATCTATCTTACGCGAACTTAATAGTTGTTATTCGCTCCTAACCACAAATTTATAACATTAAATTCTTATATAAACTTTGCAATTCATTATTTGATTACATTTTATAAACTGGTCGGGAATTTCTTAAGCGATCGTTGATGTTGAAGTATGAACAAGATGTGGGAATTTTATGGTGGTACAGGCATCCCCCGAGTTACGTAAGGGATGCGTTCCGGCAGACTCTGCGTAAGTCGAAATTTACGTAAGTCGAACCTTTGCCTTAGTGCTTCAGAGATTGCGATCGGCGCAGTGAAATTCTCTGCGGAGAAATAAGCGGTAAATTCTCGAGGAAGTTTCATTCAATTCACTGCGACATTCATGAACTCTACCGCGTATTCTTACGTTATTAGATACAAAATCGATAAATATTAATATAGTCTGAGAGTTGCATCTCGAGCATTGCCAATCTAAATGCGTGATATTATTCCCAGAGTTGACCGATCGCGTGGATTCGGAAAAGTACAGTATCTCAACGCTACATTACTAAACTGAATACTTAAATTGATTCATTATGTTATACTGCGATCTAAGGGCCCATAGAATGCGTCGTATACCTACCTATAATCATTATATCTTCTGCCTTTTATATATTACCTTGATCGATGAATCTGGTGGTTTCACTGTCACAGTTAATACACATAGGAGTGTCTAGGACGGTCTAGGATTACGAGCAAATAACACACACAAAAATACCAGCAAATTACTATATTCTTAGATACATTCTCACGCACATACACTCAATCTTTCACGCACGGAAACATACTCTTATTCTCTCATATCTCAATAAAATGAATGATAACGTGAAAATATCATCATTTGAATATTTACTTCGCTGGAAACATCGAAGAGTAATATTTCCAAAGCACGAAGCTAATTAAAAGTGAGCTTTTATTCAGCCAACTCCGTCATTAACGTGAAATAAAGTTAGTGGGGAAAAGCTATCAATGACGCAATATTCATTCACAGTTGCACACAATATGAGAGAACGAGAAAATGCAGCTTAATAAAATTTTTCGCCAGAAACATGTAAAAAATTACGCAATTAATATCGTGCGTCAACTTTTTCTTAACTTTTTCGCGGCGTTCATTGCCAACACTCAAAATTTCAATGCCATTACGTGCGTACTAAACAATTCTTTTCCGCAATAAATATTTCTGCTTGAACTTTATTTTCTTTTAATTCCACAGATGGAAATGTCCAAACTTAAGGATACAATTTTTAAATAGTTGAAAGTCGGAGTTCGGGTGTGAATGCTGTATAACAAGTTGTATCGTACAGGAATGAGCGCAACCACTTCCATCGCTAGAACTGCAAATTTTCACGTTGATTGCTGACTTGGGATTTATAAGCGATTTTTACACAGAAATTAATGAAAATTCCTTCGAGGAATGACAAAAAAGGGTCAATTTGTTACGTTTAGCTGGTAAAAGACTCGATAACTATTCGATTTTTTTCTACCATAGGTTGTACGAGCGAATATCTACTTCTTCGCGCTCGCATTCGAAAATTAACGTAATCATTTGAAATACGGTTATCGCTTACGTAAGTACGGATTTACGTAAGTCGAGACATACGTAACTCGGGGGATGCCTGTATAATTATTTAACGATTTTTCACATCATAAATCGATAACAAAAAGCCTTTTCTATGAATTATACCGAGAATAACCACCGAAAACATTTAAATAAGACCACTAAAGACAAAAAACGGCGGAAGAAACAAAAGCGAACATTTTTTTCGTGACTTATGAAAAAGGTTTGAATTTACGAAACTCGATTTTACGAAGTGCCGATTTTCCGGTCCCACTGACTTCGTAAAATCAAGAGTTTACTGTAATTCCAAATGGATTTATTGAACTTGAACTAGGAATTGATGATGAATATTAAAATCAGATTTATACATTCAAAAAATTATCATTCAAGAGAAAATTACTTATTACACAGAATAAAGGATGAGATGCATGATGATTTTGTGGCTGAGAGCTTTCAGAGAAACCTGAGATGAGGCGAATCCTATCTTTCAGATTTTGCTAATTTCCTATTTTCCCATACCATGCATAAAAAGCATAAAAAGTTTAAGTTACGCTCCTCCTACATGGGTTTTCATGAGAAGGTTGATAAATGGACGTGGGAGAAGAATACTGGAAGAAAAAGTGGTTAGTCTAGAAAGTTCATTTCAAGATTCAGCATGTCTGTGGGTGTTCACGAAATAGTTTATAAAATGGGGATTCATTCTGTAACGCAACATTTTATAAATGTAAATGGAGAATATTCTACAGATAAAAATTGCAAAATTGAACAGGTATGCAATTTTCTTTGTCTCAGCTTTCATTTGAAAATATCTTGACTCAATTTATCATTTGAGTCGAAAGCACAAAACGAGTTTAATTGTATGCAACAACATTACCAATTGTTATATATATAATGGCATTATTAATGCTAATATGAATAAAAAATGCATCACGTGCAAATAAATTAAGTGGAAAAATTGTGAAAGGTCTTATTTAAAAATTATTAAAAATTTCAAAACTTGCCATGCCACAAACCAAATATGGTATCAATATTATTAGCTTATATTAAGAGGAGGTAACACAAATTTCTTTAAACATATAAACCAACCACAAAAAATTCCTATTTAGAATTCAAAGCAGAAAACAAAATCCTTCACCATAATAAGAATTAATACACAATTCCTCAAAAAATTAGAATAAAAATGTGTTACTGCATTTACAGCTTTGATAAAAAAAGTGCAAGTCATTACCCAAAAATTCGGTTATTCAACCAAAAATATGATTATTCTCAGATGGTTACTTTTGAGTGGAGTGAGTGATTTGAGTATTACGTATGTACTCACTTGATATCATGAAATTCCCCCAAAAGGTAAGAGTAACAAAAATATTTACCCCATTAATCGCAGGAGAGAGTTCTTGAGCCATCGGAGAAATCTGAATTGAGAGGCCAAGCCAGGAGTGACCGCTGGGTTTGCTCGGCCAACATAAAACCACACCAAAAATACAACCAAGATATTTACAAGAGCATACACCCAATTAACTAAAAACATTATCAGTAACTTCACCAACGCCTGCAATATAATTAGGAAAGTGTTAACAAACACACTCTGAATTCAAAACAAACACACAATACACAATCACCAAAAAAATCAATGTGAATTTCATCAATTGACAATAACATTAAATTTTCATGACAGACAAAACTAAATCTTTTGATTAAAATAGAAGAGGTAACTAATTTACAATAGCAATTTCTATACAGAACATTTTACACATATCTCATTCAAAATCAAAAATTTTACTAGGGTTCTTTCCACACAAGCTAAATTACAACCAGCAAGTAGTGGCAACTTTTCCAAAATTAGGATACTAATACATAATGGCAGGCTGTCAGTACTGAAAACATGGTCATTGCAAGTATAGAGTCTGGAATGGGCGCAGTATTTTCACTTTGAGTAAGGCAGAATATTTCAGCCCAGTGGCCCCAGAGATAGCATATTATACACCATAAATGTAAAAACCAAGGGGACTGCATAGGGGAGGCCCAATTCTATCCCATAGAAAGAAGGCTGATTTTAGTTGCCACTTCGATCGCACTACAATCGGTTCTCAAAATGTCTACAGTGCGGTGATGAGGGTAATGCAATCCTCAAACATCCAATATTTTGCAGTATAATGTTTGTTAATGCGAGGTATAACATTGAAAAGTAATGAATTTGATCGATCACATCACCATGCATATAAATTTCCGTTAATAACCCCAATTATACCTTATTTTCCCGTGAAACTCGGATCAATTTGTCTGTCAGTGACACAAGTGGCAACAAGCCCATTTAAATGTGCGGGAGTGACAACACTTTTAGAGGCCGACTTGAGGAGCCTCTTTTGTAATACATGAGGTAAAAACAATGCAAATATATTAAATAAGATTAACCCCTGCAGTGTAATTTTCTTTGTAAGTGATGCTCAAAATTTCTTATAAGAGCCAACATCGCCTGAATTGAATCTAAATTCAAGGACCAAAAACAAAACAATATTTTAATTTAAAAACTGACTGCATTTCTTATTCACATAAATGGCCAAAATATGACAAAAGGAAACAATCTATATGTTTTCTGAATATGAAACTCAAATCATTAAATATATTAAATTAAATAACATTCAAGTCATACAATTTTCAATTATAATTAGGGATGGGAAGTTTGAATAGTCGAATCACCAAACACCTCGAATAATGAGCTTTTTACACTATTCAATATACGATGACACAAAGTCATCAATCATTTGAATTTTGAATACACAGCACAAATAGTTTGTGATTCAATTTTAATCCATTGACAATGGTTGGGTTTAACATGAAGGTTTGCACATTTGGTTGGTTAAATTCTTTAATAATATTTGTCACACATGCCTCTAAAATACTGTCTATCATTGTACTAAGCCGGATTGAAGATAAGGTTGAAACTCTCCTCAGCAAAGACCAATTTGGATTTAGAAAAGGACGAGGAACCAGAGATGCAGTACTTGCCATTAGAATCATACTAGAAAAAAGATTGAGTAAAGAAAAGAACACCTACATAGCTTTTGTTGATCTGGAAAAAGCTTTTGATAGTGTTGATTGGAAGCAGCTCTTTACCATAATGAAAGAAGCAAAGATAAATTACAAAGATAGAAGAATTATCTGGGGTCTCTATAGAGAAGAAATTGCAGTGCTGAGATTTGGACAATACGAACAGCAGGCCAAAATTAGAAAAGGAGTGAGACAGGGATGTTCATTGTCACCTGCGCTATTTAACTTATAGCTACAAAGAGCACTGGACGAGGCAGAGAGCAACTTACCGGAAGCAGGAATTAAGGTCAATGGGCAGAGGATATATAAGCTATGTTTTGCGGACGACTTAGCAGTCTTGGCAGAAAGTGAAGACCAACTACAAGAAGTGCTTAGGGTGTTTGGAAGTCACGCTGGCTAGATACAATCTAAAGTTAAGCAGGACCAAAACCAAGACACTCGTTGTAAGCAAAACAGGAATACCAACACATATAACTTTGGGTAATACACAGCTGAACAATGTAGAAGAATTCACGTATTTAGGAAGCAAGATCACCACGGATGCCAGAAGCAAAAGGGAAATAAGCAGTAGAATACAACAGGCAAAAATAGCTTTCAACAAGAAGAGAAAGATATACGTTTCAAAAAACATGAGTATCAAGATTAGGATGAATCTACTCAAAACTTTTGTATGGAGCATAATGCTTTATGGTAGTGAAACTTGGACGATAGGAGCAGCAGAGAAAAAAAGAATTGATGCTTTTGAACTATGGTGCTACCGTAGAATGTTAAAAGTTTCATGGGTAGACCGGGTAACGAATGAGGAGATACTGGAAAGACTGGGAGTGAAAGCAGACCTGTGGAGTATTCTAACTGCAAGGAGAAGTAAATGGGTTGGACATTTACTGAGACAAAATAATGGATTGGTAAAAACAGTTTTAGAGGGCACTGTGGAGGGGAAGAGGGGCAGAGGAAGGCCGAGGTTGAGCTATATCACCCAAGTAATGAAGGACATGGGCTGCAACAGCTACCTAGAGCTGAAGAGGCTGGCGGAGGACAGACAGAGATGGAGAGACTGCTGCAAACCAACCCAAGGGTTGATTACTTAGAAGAAGAAGAATATTTTTGCAAAAACTTATCATTGAAAATAAGCATTGAAATACGTATAATCCAGATGACTCCACAAGATCAACACTAAAACAAATGTATGTATGCCTTCAAATGCACGTGGGAAGGCTATTCCTTTTCTAACTCCCTTTTGCATGATCAAATTTACGTTTCACACATTCTAATTTTAAATTTACTGTCAATTATATTTAATTTTAGGTTTTCAAAGAATGCAGTAAAGCAATACTAATAATATAACCTTCAAAATGCAAACAAGGAAGAACAAAAGCATTGTGGTGCTTCATGCGCACAAGTTTGATGTAATTGTGGGTGACAGTTGCATCTGGATTTAAGAGATGTATTGAAGTACAATGACTTGCAAAGTGTTCAGCATTTTTTAATTTTAATTTGTATTTGAAATTGGTGGAAAAATGCATATTCAGTAATGGAGTATTCGTTATTCGAGTGAGGTATTTAGAAAAAATTAAGCATTCGTATTCAATTTTCGAGAAAGCTGCTATTCGACCCATCTCTAATTATAATCTTTTGGCACTCAATTCCTTTCTTTGGATTTTTGCACGCACTCAAAGGGTTAAATGCGTATGCATCACAAAAAACTGTGGCACGTGAAATGCTTATTGCATTAGTGTGATAGTGCTGCACACACAAAAATACAAATTCCACTGTAAAAAGATGCAATAGATGTTACAATTAGCAGGAACAAATTTCTAGCCAGAATGGTACACAATGCAGGTATCAAAAATAAAACCACACATGACTGATAATGGCAAGCCAGGATGAAGGTAAAGGTAGAAATTTCTTACACAGTAGAGACCCTGAGAAAAGTTGATACAAATAATGCACTGGGGAAGTATTAAACCAATCGTAACACTTGTTTTACAAGTAAACGCTCCAAATTCATAAGCACTCATATCAACCAACATTTTGGTCAAGACATTTATTTAACCTTACCTACTATTTGATTCCATCTTTAATTCAATAAAATAAGCTGCTTATTACTTTGATAGCTGAAATAAAATGTATTTCCTCTCATTTTATCACCCGTCATTTCTCATAAATATATCAAAGGAATTCTACAATTTTTCTCAGAACAGCACTACTCTGTTGAAGTTGATCTGAGGTTTTATCCTCGAGATTCTCACGAACAAGACTTGTGATTAAAAAAAGATAGAACAAAGCTCATGTTCCCCAAATTTTTATGCTGATGGAACACGTATGTGAATTGCGTTAAATTCATAAACAGAAATATCGGATTTGCTTTAGAAACATGAGTACTCCATGACATATCATTTCTGCTGAAGAATGGGCAGTAAAAGCTAATGCAGAAAACAAAATTCTGTTCTCCCCAAAAATATATTTAACATTAAATAAATTCTGGCCAGTATAGAAAAAGAAAAACATTAAAGTCCTCAGCATAATTTGAAAATGGACTCTTCTTTTCATAAATCCCATCAAAGGTTTTAGAGTAACTAAGTATTGCCATCTTCTCTCATGTCAAAATTAGATTTTATTCTTGCTCTTTTATAAATATTCACTTTTCAATGAAACAATTCCAGACTCAAGTAATAATAAGAAAAAAAATTGAACGTACCCCAATCAGTGACATCCAACGATTGCATAAACTTGAGTACCAGTTATTAGACTTTGACCGAATGTGTGTGTCTCTTTTTTGTTTAGCAACCGCTTCTGCAGTAGTTTCATCAGCTCTACCATCTGGACCACTAACAACACCATTGGCAGGAGCCACAACCACTCCATCATAGCCTTCCCCTTCAGTTCCTCTTGTTTCATTTGGATTGTGGATGATTGGTTCTTCAGGTGATGAAACGGCACTGGATGTAGGGGAGCTATGTTGCCTCTAATTTCAACAAAAGATAAAGGTGCACCAACATTTAAAGACACATTTCCCAACAATACAAAAACATCAAATATTTTTTTAATAAATTTGAAATTCACAAAAAATTTGAACTTTTTATGGAATAGGATTGCAAAGTTGTTGATATCACTAGCTACTTCTGACCAATGACTATGGCAACTCCACAGCAATCCCCTTACCTTAATTTTCCTCAAATTTCTAATGACCTCAAAAACTTTTGGGTGCAGTCCCTTTACTGATTTTTCATATTTGATTTACAGGCTAGAAGCTGTATGTAGAAGAAATTTTCAGTAAAAACATTTTTTCTATCAATCTACCAAATTCAAGGACTAAATATTTATATTTTGAGTGACAGTGATTGAGCCCATCATTAATCAACTACAAGAACTACTAAACTAGACTTAACTACTAAAACTAGACTTCTGACAGTGTTTCATGGCATGAATTAATAACATTCCCCTTTTTCAGCAGGAATAAAATAAAAAGACCTCACAATAAGTGAAGTGACGGATGGGATGCAGAGACAACTATTTATTGCTCCAATTTCAAACAGATAACGTAATTGTAGAGTGCACTGATGCTCAAGTTTCCTCAATTGAATTATTATTAAAGATGACAATCATGACTAATTTGTAAGGGCAGTAACACCTTGATTAATCATTATTTTCAGAAAAATGAAAAAAAAATACTAAAAAAATTGTTTTACAACAAGGTGTATAATGTATCTGGCATATGATCTGAGCAAATTTTAGGCACACTTTTTAAAATTTCAAATTTTGATTTTTTTCCTCTCCCACAATGTATCTTCAATCATGTAACTAAATCCCTTATTTTTAAACAAAAAAAAATTTTTGACGTAACATTTACATGCTGTTTATACAGATTTCTTGTCTAGAAATATTGCTGATTCAACATAATATCGGTTCTGCAGAATGAATTAATGAATGAATTAATGCTATTAATCTACTAATTACTTCTGCCATAATAGATTCATAAAATTTTCAACAATAAGAATATCCTGCTACGATTTTATCTTCCCTGATTAGATTTAAGTCGCAAAGTTAAGCATATGGAGGAATACTCACAGTCAGTTTTTGATGCTGGACTCTCTCTGGAAACAACTTATCTAAATCACTACTATACTGATGAATTGCATCTGAAGGATTATTAGAATTTTGTGAAGTGGAACCATATCCTGGCGTTGTAGCACCACCTTCACCATCATCAACCTGAAAAGTAGGACTACCCACAGCTTGGTGGCTCCTGTAAGAGAAAATAGTAATTAGATAGTAGATTACATGGAATAAATATCACAGACTTGTAAAAAAAAACAGGTGAAATACTAGAACATCATAGAAATCAGAATTTCTCTAGTATAAAGAAGGATCTTTTATTTGAATTCCAAGGACTCCAAAATTCTTGACAAAATTCTAATAATTGAATTCATCGAATGCAGGAAAAATGTGGTCATGATCTTCAACTTCACTCCATCATCATAATTCTGAATATTTGCATTAAAATCAAAATGCAACACAACAAATACTGGAGCACAATAGGCTGAAATAAAGAAAGCTGGCAATATGTCAAAATTTTGAATTTTTCATTTCGAACCGAGAACAGATATCCACATTTTACAAGATCTAGGGAAGCATACATAACTTGAATTAATTTTTTTAAGACCAACAGCCCACAAAATACAATTAAAATCAATGAAACCAGGGGCGTACAATTTTTATCAAATATTTCAACTTCATGATTTGTTTACAGCATTAGTTTTTCACTAATTTTTATCTTATTTCTAGGATGAAAGTTTTTACCACCGCTAGCCAACACTGAGATAAGACCACAAGTTTGACAGAAGTCTATACCATTAGGCTGAAAAGAAAATCTTGTTCAAAATTGCACCCCTTCTTCTTATTCATGGCAAAGAAAAATGATGCCAGTCAGTTCTCGTGCCCATTGACCTCCATGCACGTGGTAGGCAGTCGAAACCTACCATAATTTGTGCAGCAGTCTGTGTGAGAGACTGGATTTTAATAAAAAAATAAGAGCATTGCAATAACTTCCATATCTCCACGAAGCCTTAATAGTATGTACCCTGTTGTGATGGTTTTGCCCTCGGGTCTATGTGTGGCAGCCAAGTACAGACAGCAAAAAAACTTATGGTTTGTTTGTCCCCCATGCCCTTTGCCCTCAACAGCTACTTCTTCATGCACCCATATTTTTTCTTTTACTTAGAACACATTCAAATATTCTCATTCTGCAGATTGAATTTTCCCAAAATATGGGTTTGATATGGTTGCAATAAAGTAGAAAGTATAAAATCAGGAAAGAGTGTAGGATAGCCACAAATCAAGACCTTTTCCATAGGCTTCTGGTTACATCAGATCCTTTAATTTCTTTTTCAGCAGGAGTTCACCAGAAACTAATATAATTACCAGAGGGGGTGAAAAATCTTCTTACAAAAGAGGACAATAACTCTGAATATGAAGAGTTGTCGTCCTCTAAATACTCTCAGAATAGGCATTTGAATGGCATGCCATTGTTTTGGATTCATCAAGCAATAAAAATAATAGTTAACAGTATTTTTCTATTTTGTTACACTTGAATGACCAAAATTTCATGTTTAAAGACCCCATTACTATGTTTAATCATGATTCAACTCACTCAAGAGTTATTTAATACCTTTAAATGTTGCTATCAGTAGAATTAATTCTATCTTTGTGCAATATTTCAAAGACTGCAGCGTGAATGGCGGTGAATGGTGGTGGCTTGTATATACATGAATGAGTAAAAATTCCCCTGTACCAGGAATCGAACCTAAGACCTTTGGCTTTCTGGGCCAGTGTGCAGACCACTACACTATCCAGGTTCCTTAATTTGCATAGCGTATTGGCCAAAAGAGCCAATAGTCCATGGTTCAATTCACGGCACAGTGGAAGTTTTTCTTGTTGCAATTCATGTATACGGTATTTATATGAATATAGTTCCCCTTTTTTCAAAAATGCCCATGGTAAAAGTAAAGGTGGGACTTCATAAAAATTCATTTTTCTAATTTTTCTCAAAACTGAGGCCTCAAAATTAGGGGGGGGGGACAATATTCAGAGGGGGACTATATGTATTTGAAGAAATACAGTAATTCTATATTTCTTGACCCTAGGTTGTTTGCATCCCTCATCACTAGTCACCCTTTTAGGATATGATTGCTCTGCTATAGAATAATATGTTCTAGATCACCCTAAATAAGTGTCATTGCATTTTTGCAAAACATGATATGCAAAAACTCTCATTAATTTAACAATACTCGTGACTACAGAGATTTTTGGCCAGTTTTTTTTAAATTTCAGCCCACTGTGCATTGGTTCAACTTTCCAATAACCACCTCCGTTATGTTTCCATTTCAAGTTTTATAGGTATTCTAGAGGTTAAGGCTGGCTTACCTGGTTCAATTTGAGAATAAACCCAGTCTACAACTCTCCCATTTAGAACGTTCATGTTGCTAAACTAAAATTTTCAGTGAAATTATCTTTTTTCCCAAAGCACACACTTTCATTCTTAAATTACTCTATTTACAAGTAAAGAACTTAAAGCACCACACTAAAACTTACCTAAATCTTTCCTCACGCCTCATCTGTATTTCAAAGGTTTGTGCGAGAGCAAAGTAGGCATAGTCAATTGCAGCATACGTGAGAAGAAAAGGCATGGTGACAATAGGAGCCAGTGTATTGATTTGACCAACCAAAATAAATGACAATGTCACAATTGCCACCAGAGCCATTGCATGAACTGGAACACGGTTGGGACCACGCTGAAAATAAGGAATAAACATAAGGTAATTCATCATTTCTAATCCTGCAAGTACCCACATGATACATTTTTCAATCTTATATTAGAAAAAACAGTTCAAACATAGAAAATTTTCAGTTAGGTAGTTGATTTTTTATTTATTGTTGAATTTTCTGGGCTAGAGCTCTCACTTCTTCACTTATAATTACATATCATTACATTACATTATATTTTAATTACATTATATTAAATTTGGCAGGATTTACAAATATATGGATAAAACAATTCATAGTCTTAGATGTGAAACCAATAAAATAACTAATTTTAATTGAACAAAAAAATTTAAGCTTTACCAGAGGAAATCAAGGACAGGCTAAGAAGCACTATATCAATCAATCTGACAGAAACAAGGATAATTTTAGCTGGTAAATACAGTGGAACCTCGTTAAAGCGAGTACGGGCTATAGCGACACTCCCGCTATAACGAGAGATAGCCGATGCACCGTCAATTGACCCTATAATAAGCGTGTTAAAAAAATCGTTTTAACGACACCCTTTTGGTGCTGCCTCTCGCCATAGCGAGGGTTTCACCGCCGGAAGACTTTCATCAAGACTCCTTAACCTCTATAATTTCTAGCGATCTGTTAGATATGAAGTTAATGGAGTGCTCAGTCTCAAATTTATGTGGTTAACTGTCGTTCGATAAATAAGTAGTTAATTTTGGTGAAAATATTGTGGCATTAGCATTCGCGAATGCTTCATCTTCTTTTGTTCCTCGGACGGCAGAAAGCAGTCGGCAGCATACCCGCACGTCCGTGAGTTGCGTGAATAGAAAGCATTTGATGGCAGTCACCATGGCCAAAAAAACACCAAACACGTCTAAGTGAGAAAATAAAAATAAAGGAGTAATATGAGAGTGTCGAAATTAATTTATCTTCCTATTCGCTCTGCAAAATTATAAAAACACAGAAGCGCCCAAGGAATGCAGACGATGAATAGTTATAAGTAGCTTTGTTCGGGTGGTTTTGCCCATTCCAATCTGCGGGAACTTCTGAGAAAGGGGCTACGCCCAAGCCTTAAGCGGAACATTTCAGGGATAGATTGCGAATCGATAATTTTAAGAGTGCAGAAGGTTGATTATACTAATGCGAAGCACCAAAGCGTTATCTCCCCTCATAATTGCTGGTCATGCCTGCGGTGTAAACCCGAAGTCGTGGAAGAAAGGACTCCGATCGTAAGTATCTTTAGAAGTATTCCCCGCGTCATATAACATAGACGAAACGGAACTTTTTTACATACAACTCCCCGACAAAACCCTTGCAGTATGAGGTATTTCTTGCAATGATGCCTCTAAAGGTAGGTAGTGCGCCTTAGCGATGATGTAGGATGTACGAAGCAATGATACTCAGCGTGAATTGTCCGGATGGACGTATTTATTCTCCGTTGCGGATTTACAAGGGTGAACTATTCGCGTCAGTGGTCGGAGTCGTACTGGCGCTCTCTTTTGTCACGTGGGTAGCCGAGCATCCCCTGGTGGCCGCTGGAAGAACTCGCAGAACAACTAACTCGTTTGCAGTGCCGTGGTAAACTCGGTGTATTACTTCAAATACGTCGCGAGCGTAACACTCAAAAAGAAACTTTTTTTCAACAACGGCAATTTTAATCACATCATTTTTCAAGCTTAGCAAATTTTTTACCGTAGATTGTGTAGGTATTACATTATTTGATAGAAAAAGTCTTCCTAGGCGGGAACGTTATACAACCTTCCACCGTTTTCGCCTGTAGAAACAAATGTAACGCGTTATTTCACTTCACTGCCGCATAACGTACAGAAACAATAAACATACACCAATGGAAACATTTGAGGCATTAAATAACCGCAATACTGTTTTATCAATTAATTTTTGAATTTTCAGTGGAAAATACCAAAATAATAGAATGATCACGTAAATGAACTAATTAAGTGCATAGAAAAATGGCTTCGTCGGTTGTGCATTGGCATAATGATTGACGAAACAATGCTTTCCATGATTTTTATTCAGTGCGGCGCTTATAAATTGTTAGAATAGTTAGTCATTGTTTGAGTTAGGAAATTTAGTGATGCAAAAAAAACATCGCCTTTCGTCTGGATTTATGCTTACGTTTATCGGATAGATGTTTATCTGTCGCCGCACCACTCCTGTTCCTGTATATCTGTTCGCAAAAGGTATATTGGCTATTATTTACTCCACCTCCGGTAAAGCGACAATTCGCTATAGCGAGTGTTTATTAGTACACCGTGGGGTGTCGTTATATCGAGGTTGCACTGTACATAATTTCAGCCTCTTAACACGTTGACCGCCATGATGTTTTTAGTAGATATGTCCTCTAACCATTAGTGTTTTTCAGTCCGTTAACTATTCCTGGATTATAAAACATTAAATGTGTCTTTGTACTTCACTTTAAACTACCATATTTCCCGGCCGATAAGACGCACTTTTTTTTCTCCTAAATGTGCTGTAAAATTTGCCTGCGTCTTATGCGCCGATGGTATACGGATATCACGGGTATAACTTCGTCCTATAATAAGCAACCGTTTTGACAGGATAAATAATTACCATCAAGTATTTTTTAGTGTATCAGGCATTGAAAATAGTTCAATTCATTAAAAATTTTGATAATAGCACTCTTTTGAGCAGGTTGTTAGAAATAAAGTTTTAATACGTCGATGTCTAACTCCTTTAAAAAAATTCCCGGATAAGTCAGAAATGCATACAATGTAGCATGTTTAGTTTAATCTTGCAATGGGTGCTGCTGCAAAACTTACATACATTGAACTAAAGGAGATGTCATCTACATGCTAATACATTGTATCTCTCACGATAAACTCACGAGTCTACCGGCACCACCGGCACTCAACCTTAGGTAACAAAGTATGAGCTCGGTGTTCCGTCAGTTCAGCCGTAATACGTATCTTTCTATTTAGTCTGCACATGTGCTTCTAAGCACAGAAACTTGGTAATTTCTGTATAAAAAGTCAAAATTGGAATAACCTAATGGGATCTAAAGAGAGAAGATTGTCGTACAGTATTGCGTTTAAACTTGAAGTCGTGAAATATGCTTCGGAACACGGCAACCGGGCAGCTGCAAGGCGTTTCGGCCCACCTCCAACCGAGAAGATGATACGAGAATGGCGGAAGCAGAAGGTAGATTTAATGAATGCAAATAAGAGTAAGAAAACTTTACGTTCATGTTCTCCTAAATGGCCGAAGCTTGAGGAGCACGTTAAGACCTGGATAATAAATCACAGGAAGAACGGGATCACTGTTTCAACAAAAATGATTTTAATGGAAGCGAGAAAGTTGGCGATAGATATGTCTATTACCGATTTTTCTGGGACAACGTCGTGGTGTGAAAGATTTATGAAGAGAAATGGTCTGTGCATGCGTGCTAAAACCACAATAGCACAAAAACTGCCACCTGAATACGAAAGAAAAATCATCGAATTCCATAAATACGTACTTAACCTGAGAAAAATGAAGTGTTTTGAAATAGGACAGATAGGAAATATGGATGAGGTTCCCTTGACATTTGATGTGCCATCAAATAGAACTGTGGACGTTAAAGGTGCAAAGACAGTTACGATAAAGACTTCCGGCAACGAAAAAACACGCTATACTGTTGTCCTTGCGTGTTGTGCTGATGGTTCAAAACTCCCTCCTTTGTTGATCTTTAAATGAAAAACGCTGCCTAAGTGTACAATTCCACATGGAATTTATATTCATGTTCATCCTAAGGGATGGATGGATGGAGAGGGTATGAAACTGTGGTTGCAGAGGGTGTGGTCCCGGCGTCCTGGTGGACTTCTGAAGAAATCGTCTTTGTTAGTGTGCGATCAGTTTAAGGCCCATATAACAGAGTCCGCAAAAATCCTTGCTACAGAACTGAAGACGCATCTTGCTGTGATTCCTGGTGGATTGACTTCTCAACTGCAGCCTTTGGATGTTTCAATCAATAAACCATTCAAGGGATTTATGCGTGAAGAATGGATAAAGTGGATTGAGGCACCAACTCACGATTTCACACCGACCGGAAGAATGAAACGGCCGTCAATTTCTACCGTTTGTGAGTGGGTGAAAAAGTCCTGGCAGAAAGTAAAAACTGAGACTATCATAAAGTCTTTCAAAAAGTGTGGAATCAGCAATGCGCTGGATGGAAGTGAAGATGACATTTTGTATGAGGAAAGTGATGACTCCCGAGAAAATATGTACGCGAATGATTTTAGCAGCAGTGATGAGGAATTTCTGGGGTTCTATGATGAATAAACTCTGATATATTTGCTCATTAATAATTTTAAATTTTTTTAATATTAAAGTTCCGTTTTTATGTAAAATTTTATCATTAAAATTCTTTTTTGTATTATCCAAGTATTTTAGTTTTTTTCGTAAATTCTAACCTGAAAAATCCAGGTGCATCTTATGCGCCGGTGCGTCTTATAGGCCGGGAAATACAGTAAATATTTATATTCTGATGCTACAATGGTCATGGCCCATACGTTAGCAAGAGATTCCGGTCACTCTGGCGTCAGAAATACCTCCTTAAAACAGTCGCTCGGAGTCCGGTCAGTATGACCGGCGTGGCGTGACAGGAGCCACTCGACTCCGGTCATTATGACCGGCATGGCGGTCAACGTGTTAAGCAGTGACGGAGTGTCTGGTCATTTGTTTGTTCAGCGATGACTAAATCAAAATAGAAAATACTAAGAAGACTTCAGAAAAATGATTTAAAGAAAGTTAAGTTAATGTAAATTATGAACATCAGCAATTTTTCGATTTGTTGCTGAAGAATTTATAAAAAAAGATTGAAAACAAGCCATAGGTTCATTCATTTTGAAGAATATGTTGGCAGCCATTCTCCTGCCTGCACCCACCCTCGCCAATCCCATCAACTGAAGATTGCAATGGTATTCGAGTGGACTAGTCTTTGCCGAGGCCAGTAAGTTCCTGCTCATTTGGCTTCTCTTGGTCAACCTTGGCAACTCTCGTTAGGATTGAGGAGCAAAGCTTGACCACACAGATGCTCTGCAGCTGTAGCTGCAACATAGTTGGATTTTTTGGACATACTTGGACAAGCATCTAGAGAACTTCAGTGAAGCATTCCATTTAGCTGAACTTTTCTGTACAATATCCGCCATAACTTTCCCAGTGGAGAGGATTTTTTCTGCAGTTGCATCAATATATACTTTAAAGGATCCACACAGGCAGAAATAACAGCTAAACAATCTATATTTGCAATCAATTGAAAAAGAACTTTTATAGGCCAATACAGATTGAGAAGACTTCTAAGAAACAGCTATTAATTCATTAAAATGCAGTCAGCTCCGAGCGGCACAGAAGTACAGAGGGCCGCATGAGGGTAAGGTCTGATAAGCTCTGCATTGCAGCTCTTTGTTATATCCATCCTCCACTCAGCTGTGATAAGGCATAATATTGTGTTACTTTTTAGTAACCATTAGGTCAACCTCCCGCAGGCGAATGAGTCAGTCCCCTCTCAAGTGGACCAAATGTTATGATGAGGAATTATAGTTACGTAGGTATAGAAGATGCCCATTTTAAAGTTACGTAGGCCCAGAAGATGCCAAGTTTTCTTTGCCAAGAAATCTGCCAAGCAGTAAAAATTTTAATAACTTAGCTGAAGATAGCCATGATTATGATTGGGCACAAATTATGCCTTGCTCTATCTCACAATTAAACCTGAAAAGTAATTGCAGTTCATCAAAACATTTGTTCCTCTACCCAGAGTTTCAAGTCTGCAGCATCTCTGTACTAACTCTTTTTTCTTAAGCACCTCTTGTTTTATCGTGCTCTTATGCTACATTATTCATTTGCTCCGAGAAATACAGAACTGCTGTTGCCTAAACTGTTAGCCATTATTGAGGTTCACGTTGGATTTTAGGTAGAATTTAATTTCCTGCACATTGAGCAATTTGCATGAAAATGGTTGTTCCTCTGTACTTTGGAAAGATGTTCCCCATTCTTTCCCAGGTTGGAATTTTCATGACATAAAAAGATGACTGCGCAACAAGGTACATTGAACTCGTTCGACCAAGCATTTTAGTTCACTTTTCCTTTCTTTAATTTTACCCATAAATATGTAGTATAACTAAGGACCTCATGATTTTTACAAGTTGTTTTATCTAATCAATTTAAATTCCATTAAAAAGGGGACCCTGAAAATGGGCCACTCACCACACGTAATGACTATGCTTTAATTTCACACACACTTAGCCACTGCTTATAAGACCAAAAAATACTCATCTTTATCATTTTTGTAATGAATGGATACAAGAAACAAATTAGACGAACCCACCACAGCTAAGATAGTGAATTCAAAATACTAATGAACAGATATGATAAAGAACAAGAATTCCATAGAGGAAAAATCGTTTGCTATGACCAATTTGAACCCATATATCCTGAATTCACCAAGTGACACTTGAACTACTGAGGATTCTTCAACATCTGCCATCACACTCTAGATAGGAAGAAGATGCTCCAGTAGTTCAAGTGGTAGAAGACCTTGATTGAATTCAGGAGATCAGGTTCAAACCAGTGAAGGAAAATGATTTTTCCACCATTGCACCACAGGTTGGTATGAGGTTATTCCTTAAGGCCATTTTACACGGGGCATGAACTTGCACAATCTGACGTGTGTACGAAGGCGCAGTCAAAATTGCGTCGTGTAAAGCGGTGAATTGCTAGAACACATGCGAGAATGCGTGGACGTGAGATAGCAAAATAGCCCCTAATGTTCTAATTTCGTTCATGTATTCATGCAATTCCACACCATTTTAGAAATTAATGCAGTTCTAACCTGAGCAATCCCGTGCCCCGTGTGAAACGGCCTTTATAATGAAATGTAACACCACATACAGGATCAAAAAAGACATTTTTTGCTGAACTTACCCCTCTACCAAGAAATGAAATACCAGGAATAACATTTTCATTGGCAATTGACTGTAACACTCGAGGGGTGCCATACATGGCACCTAGGCAGCTAGACATGGAAGACACGTAAAGGCCAGCAAGAAGAAAAAATTCTATGCAAGGCAATGGAGAAATGAAGAATTAAAATATTAATCAGATAAGGCAAACACATAGTGTAAGTGGTAAATATTAATGAATACAACAGCAGTTTATGTACCCTATGCTCCACACCATACTCTATTCTGGTTCTCATCTTCAGTGGTAAACTGTATAATAATAATAAAGTCAGACAAATGTTATAAGGAAACAAATACATTTATTACACTTTACAGGGTTTCCACTGTGTGGCATTTAAAAAATGCTCTGAGATTTCCGGGTTTTCCCAGGGAATCGATTTGTTTTCCAGGGTAGTTTCCAAAACATTAGCTTTTTTGGCTAAATACATTGGGTGGATACAACTGACCACAAAAATAGTTATCAAGTCATTTTAATCCTCTGTGCAATAACTTAAGTACGTGGAAACTACCAAGAAGGTTATCCCAATTAAATGAGGTTCAATAGGTTGCCCAAAAATTCTAAAAAAATTTGAAAACAGACTATTCAAACAAATCTGGAGAAAAAATAAAATAACATGTTTAAAGAAAACTATAAATACGAATGCAAATCAAAAACATTATCAACAGCAAAAATTAAACCTATGAACCATTCCACAACTCCCAGGGAAGTTACCGAGTCATTCAGTAACCAGTTAAGAGACGTGGTATCTCAAATATTGTTCTGTTGATATGCATTCAATAATGCATGAATATCTGGAGAAACAACGAAAGCTGTTCAATAAGAGCAAATAAACTTTAATCTAATTGGTATATATGTACATGCATAAAACTTTTCAAAATATGAGCCCTAGGGAAGATATAATTGCTCAAAAAAAAGCCAATTTTTCCAGGAAAAAATCTTTTAAAAGATTTTCAAGCCACCACGGTCAAATAACATTCAATCAAATATATTTATATTTTCAAAACCTATATTGGACTATTACTACAGAGTTTTCTATGACCAGGTAATACCTAAATACAGAGAAAGATATACTCACGCAATGCTGACACTTTGGATGCAAGCATGAAATCGGTCAGAAGAGCTTGGCGTTCACAGGTACATCCCAAGAAAAGGACAAACAGGAGATATAGGAATGTTCTGCAAGAAAAATCTTGTAATAATTAACTGTAAAAAAACACTAATTAATTGCTGCATTAAACACTTCCACACTTAATTCATACCCAGTTCCTAAAGCAGAAAGTGTCCCGTTTGGTATGTCCCTCGAGGGATGCCTTAAATCTCCACTCATGTTGATACCAGCCATTACACCAGTCACAGTAGGAAAAAAGATTCCAAACACAGTGAACCAATTATTCCCATCCTGATACCCAGGGAAGGTATTTTTCATAAAATTGCCAGTGAGCCACCCATCAAATCCACTAGCTGTAAGAGAACATAATTGCATTCCAATAAGGTATTAAATCAAAGTAAACAAGGGCTGAGCCATAGAATACATATATTTAAAATATAAATTATCACAAGCAAATAATATAAATGACTAACCAAAGATATTACCAAATTTTTTCATTAATTTTAGTTCATATTTTTCATACTATTTGATTCCCTGATAATGACAACAGTTACACAAAACCATACATGTATCATAAATCATCCTGCACAAATTCACCTTGTTTTTCCCAGTTGATTCAACATGGAAAATACTATTTATGTATTTAAATTATGTTATTTAATTATTTTACACATAACTTTTTAAATGCAGCCCTTTTTCAGACATTTGTGAAAACAGAGAATACTGACAATTCACAAGTCATAAAAAATTTGTCCAATATATAATTTACCACAATTGTTGGACTTAATTATATACACTATTGAGAGTACATAGAAATGAATGGGTAATGTTCTTGGCACAGCAAAGTAACTTTTCAGGGGTAATTGAATTGTCAATTCTTAGATTGTCTTTAATGATCAGTTTAGCAATTTAATTGATACATTACTAACAGAGTTTGAACCACTTTTTTGGGTTTGGGTAGGAGCCATTTTGGGGGGCACAAATTTCTTACACCCATGGCGCATTGTTTTTATTCAGATTCCTTGTAACCATTAGCCACTGTAATGTGCTTGATTATTTTTTAGATCTTCATGAATCAAAGGGGCTAAAGAGGTAGGGATTTCCATCCATGAATCAGTGAGTGGAAAGTCACCAGTCGGTTCCCTATCAACTGACGACTTAAATATCAAAACAAGCCCTATGAATGTAAAACTAAATGGAAAAGTGCCACCTTTTTTCAAAAACACTATGATAATTTTTCACAATACCTTTCCAATCACTGTTACTTTTCTTGGATGTCTAATTTACCTCAACAGCTCAAATGTTCCCCTCGATACTGTAAAAATTTCTCCTTGATACATGATGATAATGTAAAATAGTGTAGTTCACAAAATGTGAAGACTTATAGGAATAGGTGGTGAGGTCACTTATATGATAAAAAGTAGTAAAATCATCAGTTGTGGATATCAAAATTATGTAACTATAATATTACCTGGATCAACATGGACGAATGAGCCAACAGCAAAGTCCAGGGCACCAAGCAACAGGATTATCAAAAGTGCAAATTGTAGTTTGACCACCCATTTCACTCCAGCAACATTGATTATACCGAGGAGGAGGACGGCAGCAGCAGAAAATCCTCTTTCAGCCCATGGCCATTCACCTAACCCAACCAATTTCGCAACAGACTCCCCAAACCCAGTAACATTAAGTGCACAACCTACAGCCTGCAAGGAATATGGAATAACAAAAATTAGCTTCTTTGAATGATTATTTTTGTAGGCTCATAGAAATATTTTAGATTTTGGCCCTGGATCGAGCCAAGTGGAGAAGACTGAGCAGAACAGCGGACCCTGCAATAGCACGGGACAAACGCTAGGATGAAGTTGAAGATACAAATATTTTAGATCATAATTATATAGAAAACTTAATTGTAGATTCCTTTGGCCCAGGATAACGATTTCACAGAGATACTTCCGGATATTTTAATAAAACACAACAGATCAGATGGATCACAATCGTAGCACACATGTAATGAAATTGTACACCATTCTCTCACAGATTTTAACCATTGTAATCATTGAATTACAAATTATTATTATTACTGTCATGGAATACAGTGGAAGGTTGGCATAGCGACTGCTCTCGATGGTTCAGAAAACACACACAACATGATGGTCACACTGCATCCTACGGTGAAGAATGAAGCCCTTTCTATTCCCATAGTCATCTTTAATAAAGGCTTTTCTTTCACTGTCATACAAAACAAATAGAAGAGCTATTTTCATGTGCAATACACAGTTGTCTCTGATTTTGCACATGAAGTCTTACACAACCAAAACTTTCACTTTAATTAAGGTCTTTTTGAGTTAAACCCTTAGTGTAGAAAAACAATGCAAAATATTATAATTTGTTAAATTTGGTAGATTAATATTTTGTGTTTAAATTACATGTTTTAATTTCTGATATGGATACAACAAAATTCCAAAATATGTCCATGTTTGCTGAATTGATATCCTCTGCTGAAGTGATAGGCTTAAAAATATGCAATCCTTATTAATCTTTTTATTTTTGTACATTCAATTTTTAAGTCTGAAAAGAAAAAGAGCCTGTTTTTCATTTGCTTCCACGCTTTCATGGTTAAAAGTAGAGATGGGTCGAATAGCAGATTTCTCGAATTCGAATATCGAATTCGAATATCGAATTCGAATATTAAATCATTGCTCGAATATTCGAATACCTCGAATTTCGAATACCTCGAATACTAAATGATGAATGCTGGAATGTTTGACTCGGTTGCCTATGCAGCAGGCAACTCAAGATTTTGGGGAGTAATTTTGATTTACTTTAAAGGATTCGAACAGGAATTTAGCTGATTAATGAATATTTTAATTTTATGGAAACAATTGGGCATATAATTAATTCAACTAACATCGCTTTACCCCCACTTCTGCTGCCAAGTGCTAGCTGACAATCTGAGGCATTTTGCAAAATACAAGCTCTTTTCCACCGGATTTTCTTCAATTATTTTCAGTCCATCTTTGGGAGTTCTTACGAGATAAGAAGATGAATTGGAATTGCTATCAGGGAGAAACCAAATATTCTGTGAAAATATCCCTTTGTCTGGGACTGTAAAAATAAAGATTTACAGCACCACTCATTAATTGTAACTTGATATATGTTTTCGGAAAAAAATACCACATCAACTTCTGAGAAGCTTTGCTGCTCATATCGAGTTTCACCAGAATGCTAGGTCTCCGTCGTATTTTGACATTTATTTCTTTGCGTAAAATGCTTAAATAAACTCAGAAATACGTCGTGTTTGGTCTTATTCTTTTTGAAATTACGCGCACATTACTAATATTTCAATTCAATAAAGGTGTAACATCAATTGACGAAAGTTATTCTTAGACACCTTTTGCGCTAATAGATGACTCATGCAGCGGTTGACCTCCACAGAAATGGAGAACTTCGAAGCTGGTAGGAAAAAAAGGTCAGTGGGGGAGGAAAGGGAGGGCCGGAAACACGTTTCTATTGTTCTCGTGTAACCCGGTATTTTTTTGAAGCTAAGGTCTTCGTAATATGATCCCTGCGCGAGCTGTGACCTTTTTTTATTTCGAAGAAGAGGAAAGCCTCAGAGGGGGGGGGGGGGGCTAGTGCTGAATGGAGAGGGATACCGGATCTTGGGAAATGCGCTAATGTAAGTATCCCACGGTACTCGCACAGCAGTTGACCAACAGAAATGGGTAACTTCGAAGCAGGTAGCCAGAAAAAGGTCAGTGGGTGAGAAAAAGGGGGAGGGCGTGAAACACGTTTTTATTGTTCTCGATATTTTTTTCGAAGCAGGGGTCTTCGTAATGCGATCCCTGCGCGAGCTGGGACCTTTTGTTTGATTTCGGAGAAGAGGAAAGCTTCAGAGTGGGTGAGGCGAGTGCTGAATGGAGGGGGATAGCGGATCGTGGGAAATGCCCTAAGGTTGCTATCCCACGGCACTGAGGTTCTCCTGGTGGGGGGAATCGGGGATTTTCGGATTTTTTTCACCCGACCATTTTCGGTTCCCCTCGTCGAACTCTTTTCACCGCTAAAATCCACGAATTTGATGTAATTCGTCAACTTGCGTAAAACGGCGCTGCGAGCACTAAATGACTACAGTTCTCTACATTTTTCCGAGTCAACTACCAACGACGTGCGTGCGACAGTGTATGACGCGTAATTCAAAGTATTCGAGGTATTCGAGGCGGTACTTTTCGCATAACTATTCGAAACCTCGAATATCGAATACTTTCTAATATTCGAGGTATTCGAGTATTCGCGGATACTATTCGCACATCTCTAGTTAAAAGTAAGGGCTCGCTGCTGAGATATTCATGCAACATTGCTGATCACATTAGACTCAGGTTTTAAAGTTGAAAAAAGTGAAAACAAGCTGGTACTACCTCACCTGCCCAAACACATACAAGATCCCAATGGCTCCTCCAAGACGAGCACCGAGAACATGAGCAAGAAGAAAATAAACACCTCCACTTTCTACGCGGCATCGCTCACAAATTCCCACTGCTGACAAAACAGACACCAGGACAACGCCAACTGCATTGATGGAAGAATAAAAAAAAACACAATTTATTACTCATAAAGTTTCATTTTTAAGGATTCAGGGAGTATTTTATGAAAAAAACCTGCCAATATACAGAGGAAGCTCGCTTTGATTTGTGTGACTTAAAGCAAGAATCTTCTAATAACAGGTGATGGGCAGTGTATTGCCAGAAGATGTACCACACATAAAAAAGTATGGAAATAACATGACCAATAAGACCCTTCCACCGCATGGCGTCAGTAATGCAAAGTATATCTCTTCAGAGCAGTGCACAACCAGGTAACTTGAAAGTAAATGGAGGTCACCCATTTTCCTGTGACAGGAAAAATAATAATACCCCAAAACCAGGCATACGTACTATGTTTACTTTGCAAACCACTTAATATGCATTAATAAAATACATGTAACTGCGCTGATTAAATTGTTTGGCACAAGTGCCATTATGAGTCAAATCAATGACTACAAGGGTTGCGAGATGCAGCCTTTCAAAGCTCATCAGATTCGCAACATTAAGGCCAGCAAAGCTTTGTGCAAGGAGAAGACTCAGCCCTCGCGCCACACAGCCCGTCATCGATCAAGGGTAGTGCTGAGGGTCGTGCATTGGACTGATCAGCACCATGCAGGGCTGATAAATGCTAGGCTGGAGTTGGGCAAATATGCTGTGCAACACAAAGTAATGCATTTTCTAGCATTATGATTAGCCATCTACAAGTCATAATGGAAGAAGTCCCATATTTACGTTATGAATAGTCACATTCATATTGACAACATGTCTAAACCATGCACACCAAACTCAAGCCGGCTCCTAGGCATGATTGCCACTGCGTAATGCTCATCACTTTTAAATTAATTAAGTTTTCCACTTCTGATTTCTTTAAGCTAAATTCTTAGACGCCAATTGCTAATTCATGCTGAATAAATACTCAATGTTACCACAGTGGCAAGAAAAATTAGTCAAGACACACAGTTGGTTCACCCATTGAATATTCATAGCCTTCCATAGCACATATTTTGTATGATCATAATGTTTTGTAGTTCTTTTTCTTTAACTCGAGTGCATGGAGGGGAAGGCAGAGATACATTTTTGCACAATGGCACAATCATATGTAACTTGCCTTCACGTGAGCCCTATGTTTACTATTTCCGAATGTACCCCAAGCTAACAGAACCATGTCCTACTATAATTGGCTCTTGGGCAACTTTGTGCCATTTAAGTTATTTGCAGTGTCTGGAATATGGTTCTCACCATTACACAGCAATTAGATGCATCTTAAGAATTATGGGGTGGAATTCTGTACACCATACCGACGATTGTCGGTGTAGGTGGTGGGTCTTACCGATAATTCACGGTACAAACGATTCCGGTGACACGTTCTACCGACGATTGTCGTTAATCCCACCGACAGTTGTCGGTAAACCCATCAGTAGCTACTGATGATTTCCAAAACCTCGGTAGGACCTACCAACACTTTTTAAGCAACATGGCAGACTTTCGTTTACACTTTTCGGCCCAAACTGACGATTTTAAGTCATTATCTCCGACCCTAGATCTATGGAAGCGCTCTAATTGTATGTTCTTTATAATAAAAATGATTGATTAAACATTTGTAACAAAATTTACGAAGTGGGAGCAGTATTTAACTTTGCCAATGTTACACGTATATTACGTTATGCGTTCCAATAGCGTAAGGTATTTTACATTATACACCCATGTCTCGTATAGCGCAATTTTGATTAGCGCAATTTCGATATAGCGCAAATTCGTTCCTCGGGGAAACATTGCAACGCAGTGTAGCCTAATCAAAATTTTTAAACGCTCTCGTGATAAAACGTGAACTTGCGCTAAGTACACACGTAATATCTATCAATTTACGCATATTAATATTATTTCTTACCTCAAATCTTCTTTTTTGTTTATATATTAATCGAAATTCATTGCTGTGCAATTGCCAAAAGTATTACTCGTCATTGGGTCCAGATAGCCGGCCTACCGAAGATTTATCTCGTCTCCTTAACAGAATGATAATAAATAATTTAGATCGTTAATTAAGCGTGGGGCTAGTGGAAATGAGTTTTTTTTCAGCAATACGGTTTGAGACGTATTTTTGCTGTCGTAGGTTACCGGGCGATTGACTTCCAGGTAGAGGGTCTACGCTAAAGCCTTCAAGGTCATCGGTATTCACGGGTGAGAAATGGAGCGGTGGCCGAGTGGCGCATGAATAGCATCAACACATAAAAGAGTCCTCTATTGAGTCTCAAACACAATGGCTTCGTTCCCTCCCCGCAGTCATAGGCCTTCTGCGTCTCAGGAATACAGTTCAGCAAAAGAAGGTGATTTAGATAGAGCCGTACAGAGTAAAAACCAAGAGAATATGGCAAAAAATAGGAATGCGTGTAGAAAAATCAAGAATTTATCAAGAAAAACCATAAACCTAGAAGAGGACTTGAGAGAGGTCAATTGCTTTGAAAATGGAGAGCGTCAAAGCGATATTGCGTGGAAGTTTAAACTCACGATGCCTTATTTTGAATAAAGACGAAGCTAATATATCAGTGACCTCAGCCGCACCAACTTCAACCAAGCGGTCTACACATACGGAAAGTTCATGGTGAATCAGTACAACAAGACGAGAGTGGTAATCGCTCCGAGACATTTAGTGAAAGCGGTTGGTTCCAGAATTTAAACAGCAAGCAGGTATTTTCAGTGCGGCGATATCAGGTGAATCTGCAAGTGTTGATAGCGCAGCCACCACAACATTTTCTGATGAACTCCAAGCTGTTATTGAAAGTGGCTCCTTTCCCCCTCAACTAGATCTAGTGTTGACGAGACGATATTCTTTTGGAAAAGAATGCATTCTCGTTCATTTATTTTCAGGGAAGGAAAACCTGGGTCAGGTTTCAAGGCATTTAAAGACTGTTTCACGTAGCTGCTAATGACTCGGAGGACTTCAAATTAAAATGATTTATCATTCATAAACTCCGCTAGCTATGAAATGGCATTTAAAGTAGCATTTTCCTGTCATTTCGATGAGCTACAAAAGGGCCTGGGTGACACAACAGTTGTTTTTAGACTAGTTTTAAAAATCGTCAACTGCCGGCAACGCATTACGATCCCCTGAGATAGCAGATGTTAGCCCACCCGCACGACAGGATGGAATTTCGAAAGCACGTAAGAATTTTTTTTAACGTGAATAAAAGTCTTTGAATGCGTGAATACTATCTTTAAAGATGTTTTAAACTATAAATATTTATAGAAATAATGTTTTATAAGGCTTTTTATGGGAATATAGATGTTTTAGAGGAAATTCAATACCAAAGACCTATGCTACCAGGAATGCATCTCTATCTTCCCTATGTTAAAACGCTCTCGTATAACGCAAATTCGTATAGCGCAAAGACCCCAAGGAACGCATCCCTTGCGCTATACGAGACATGGGTGTACATATATTCCATCAATTTACGAATGTAATGTATTTCTTTGCTTAAATTACTCATTACAAGAAGCGATAAGTATCCATGGTTGACTCGGTAAGTTTGGTTACAGAATTTAATTATATTTTCAACAAAAGCGAATGGGATTGATGCACTTTTAATGAAATATTTTCATGGACATTCTGCTCACTTTCTTCTTAACTTCAATACCCTTTGTGAGCATCTGAGAATGGGATTTATAATGAAAACAATTCTCCTACCTTTGTAAGTACCCTTACGAGCATCAGACAGCAATGCCAAAATAGAAAATGCATCTTGCTACCATATTTCAAAAGAGTGCAAATGGCATCACTTAAATCCTCACACTCTTTGACGTCGTTACCGGTGCACAAAACTTCCATTTAAATTAATGTTGAATTTACTTTATCATACTAACCAAACACTGTACGGGACTTTAATATAGGTTTTTTTTTTATTATAAGAGCACTGACTCGGTACGTGCCCTGTATTCCATCGGAAGAAAGGGGCAAAACAAAAGAATGATTGCACGAAACAAGGAAACATTTAATGAATTATTAATCATAAAACTACAAACATTTCATTTCAACACGAAAAAATCTTCATACCTTTAACGGTAAAGCATAAATTAACACTGATCCAGTAAGTTCAGTCCAAGTCATATCACAAAAAAGTTGTTTGAAATAACACACAAATGGTATCCAATTGCAAACATTAACACTTCCATGTAGATAGCGTAAAGTATGTCACACAAGTTCACAATAACAACACTTGACGCGATGATACCTTCCGTGACATCCGTGCAATCTCGGTCTTTTTCTCAACGAATATATTTTAAATAGCCCAAAATGTGATTTCAAGTGACAAAAGCTTCTCTAAGTAGATAATTACCCTTGTGAAACTTGTGAACTTACGATGAACAATGAGGCAAATGATGTAAACAAGCCATGGCTGAAGATGAACGTACATTGTTACAATACTAATAAAAATAATTTCGTCACTGCTAATCACAAGAATAAAATTATAATAGGCGTAGGTGAACAATAGGGTAGTTTCCTTCATCAAAGAAAACGAAATCCATTGATTGCGATTCGTTACCCACCATTAGTGTATTCATAATATACAGTGAGTCCTCGTTCTACGTCACCCCGTTTAACGTCATTTCGCGATAACGTCACGAAAATTTTGAGACCGTCATTCGTTTATCACACCTACGCTTCGCGATAACGTCAAGTCTTTTAAATTTCCCGCGAAAATAAGCGAAGCGGCAGGCGTTGCATGTTGTTCGTTTTGTGGGCGGTAACACAGTCAGTCTAAGCAAAGTGTAAAACAGTGTGTTTATTCTTAATTGCGATTATGGTTTTAGCAAAGATTTCTGAAAAATGAATTCTTATGTAGGTGTGCAAGGTTTTACTTGACATAATGGTTTTCAGGAACCTAAAAAGTGATTTCAAGGCATTTTTCCGTGTAGAACTCGGAGATTTTGTCGTCACTTTTTTGCCGAGTTCACAATGATTTTGGTTCCTGTAACTGCGATGATGTTTCAGCGATGATGATGCCCAGGCGACGCTCGCCCGGGCGACCACCATAGCGAAGCCGAAAAGCAAATGCTGGAAGATACAAAAATGGAGAAGGATTTACGTCACTACTGCTATTGTCGTCGATGAAGACAGGAACTCATATTTATGCGATAGTTTGGCATTCCCACCGTAAAAAATGCCCCAGATATGATACGCTAACATTTTTTTCGCGTAGGAATTGTGAGGTCTAGGAGCCGATATTCACTTTTTACATTGTTTCTTATGGGATATTATGCTTCGATTAACGTCTTTTCGTTTATCGTCACATTTTTCAGGAATGGTAAGTGACGTTAAACGAGGACTCACTGTATAAATTATTTGGTTTCAGAAATCCCAGTTTAGATGAATGGCAATGGTCAATTTTAACCTCATTTGAAAAAGGCCAGATCGGCGCCTGTGCGATGCCACTTCACGTGACGCCACAGGGACCTTGTTTCTTTATGAGTAGATAGGAGTTTTACATCATCTGAGATTACCAATGCATGCATGAGGCACAGAGCTCAGGGAAACATCTCTTAATAATCACCCATTAAAATTACCTAAGTTTGGAAAATTTCCTTCGTTTGATAGGGTAATAATAACCCTTATTTAAGCCAAGCTCTACCTGCTAACAGGGTACTCCGCTACCTGCAAGCAGCCTGCGTCGTATCAGCGCTCAAAGCCTCGCCCTAAGGTCACCTCACACGACGACAGCTGGAACCAGAAATACGTCACACAGAGTTTTTCCATCATTCCTACTTAGCCGTCGCGTTTTCGTGCGCTTGAAAATTTTCACATTTTGTTTAATCGCGAAAAATAGATATCGTCAATCAAAAATCTAAGAGCATGAAACACGTACTCCAGGAGTAATAATCTTTCGATCCAGGCAATAAAAAAATAATAGGAAACCACCCTATTATCACCTTGAGTGCGGCATGACGTGATATCACGTCATGGTGCGCTATCCCCTGGTGCTGATGACGTGATATCACGTCATGTGTACCCCGAGGGTTCCGGCCCTCCGTAAGAGCTCGGTTCAGTTCTTTAATGACATTTCACCCCCCTAAGTTGCTCAGCAGGGATCTAGGAGCGCATTTGTGGACGCCGTTTCAAGCAACCTTTCCTGGGAGGATCGGGAGAAATTTTTTCTATTATCTTAAGGTAAGCCAATTTTCATTCATTTTCTCCCCTGTATTTTATGCTATTATTTTTATTTATTTCTATTAATGCGTGAGTTTGACAAATTTTATTTGAGTTTTATTTTACAAATCAAAAGTATTTACTAACTGGAACTTACTTATGTGTGTTTATTAATTTTTTATTGTTTTAATAATGTTTAGCGAGAATATAGATTTTTTCCATCCTTCCTTTTTTCTTCTTGCGAGCCTTTCATTTTTCGAGCCTTTATTGTCTGATGTTAATAAGTTTTATTCAATTAATACATGCAGTACTGTGATTAGTTAAACTTTAATTTAAATTTGAAAATGCCATTACATTTTTTATGCAACGTAACATATCTCGAACTTTTGCACCCTTCCTTTGTTTGTCAGTGCAACTCCTAAGCAGTGAGGGGATCGACAAGCGGCAATATTACGAGAGTGAAGGAAGTTATTTACGGAAAAAGTGTAAGTAATTTATAATATTTATTGTTGATATATGTATATTATGCACTTATAAACATTCTTATTATAATTGCAAATAACTGTTTGCACATTATCCCATGGATTGGCGAAAAAGTGCTTAGGAGTTACTTTATAAAAATGCTTTTATTTTCTCGATAACCGTGAAATCAATGGCTTATGGGTGCTTTCAATTCTTTGTCTCGCCATTGTGAATATTTAGTTCTTAAACATAGTTTTACATTAGAAAAGCTGTTTGTAGCATTTCAGCTTTGGTCTATTTCACCGAGAGTGTTTACTTTGATCCTGTTATTTATCGGAATTTAAAAAAATACAATGTATTTATTGCAGATGGTACGGAAGCGAGAAGTAAAACAGAAAATGTTTCATGCTGGCAGGTAGTCAATGCCGCCTGAAAGAGGTGAAATTCTCTATTCATCAGCTTTTGTAGATGATCAGTAGTCTTCGACTTTCCATCAGGACCTGCAGCCATCGACGTCGAGGGAGGAAACCTCCGCAAGGGCACAAACATTTCCTTCTTAGCTCTCTGTCTTCTCTAGAAGAATGTACACGAAGAAGGGGGAGCTCCTGGAAGAGAGCGGGATCAGGCATTCTCTGAAGACTCCGAGCTAGAAATTAGAGAGGAGGAGGGTGGGGAGGAGGTTGAATCCTCACAGTCAGGTACTGCGTTGCCTCCTTCTACGCCAGATCCCTTTATGTCAATCACTGGCCCATCCCCTTTGTCCTATTCTTTCCTGAACCCTCTAACAATACCATCCGTCTTTTGCGGTGGACCCTTAGTTCAGTGACCCCTCAAAATATCACTTTCATAGAAAACCCAGCTCTCACCATTCCACCCCCTTCCAAGGACCCAAGTGTTTTTTGCGTCTCCTTTTCCCAGACACCCTCTTTCGTATACAGACATACTTTCTCATAATCTTCGAAAGAATAGGTTAGGAATTGGAAACAATTGACCTATGAAGAGTTTTACCTTCATAGGCCTAATATTTCACAAGGTAAGTATTCCTATAACCAATATATCCGACTTATGGAGCATTGCTATCTTGTTTGACCTGCTTTGCTTTCGGATATACATGAGTCGTGATGGATTCTTTAGCATTCTTCAAGCCCTACATTTTTCAGCGAATACCGGCCCAAACGATTCAGAGCCTAAGTATTTCCTCTAAAAAAATCCGTCCCTTTTAGATTCATTTCACTCCTCCATTGATTCCCTAATAATTCCTTCCCGAAAGCTATGCACGCTTTTTCATTTATCGTGAACTCGCCGGAAAGATTTCCCTTATAAATTCTGTCTTTCTGTCATTAGATCCTTTATTCTTCCATCCCACATTCCTTATCCCAAGCCACTTTTACCATCAATATATCAATCTCACTTCCCTGAACTCATCCAAGAGGAAGGTGGCAGAAAGAAAAATCGATGGTGCAAGTATTGCACTATTGCGGTGCAAGCACTCTTGGGCGTAGGAAAGAGACCGCAGATATCTACATTGGCTGCTAGGTCTCCTCTAATCTGTCCCGAGCTTTTTTCTTTCTTTCATGAGAAGGCATAAATAGTATTATATATTTTTGTATCATATATTGCAATAGTATTATAGGTTGCCTTGTTTAGTAGCTTTGTTATATTGCAATAGTATTGTAGGTTGTTATATTGTTATAAAATTTGTGAGAGAGGTATTTCCTACACAGGTAAAACATACATGACTGTACGTAGTGGTATATAATATATAATTTAAAAATGGTCATCATTTCGATTGTATTGAATTTGTTTTGGGTAAATAAAATATTTTTTTTCATGTTATGTGCTCCTTTTTTCAATAGTCTAGGGCTCTTACATAAATAAGAAGTAACTAGAGATTTCCTAGCGCGATGGAATTACTCTTTCCCTCGTGTAATTAGAAAGAAAACGTATCGTTGCTTTCGGTAATCGGGTAAGTAATAAGGGGCATAGATGCTGCAAATCTATTCCTAGCAATACGTATTACTGAATGGTTTACTCGAATTGATATTATTATGCACCAAATGAAAAAATATTATTGCGGTAAAAATTTACATCATTTTCAGATTTTCGCAGAATATTCGTAGTAAGAACCGCGATACGTGGCCTAAATGAAGATTACTTGTAAGATGTTTGCTTGCAAATACTATTAGTTCCAGTTTTTATGCATTAATTTCTAACTCGGTAACATCATATTGAAAAATATGTTATTGGCTTGAGTTCAGAAGATAGTAATGAGGAAGTTATAGGTTGATTATTTCTGTTTCCACATCCATTTTTATTTCGGCAACGGAGCCTATACCCCAATAACCCTAAAAGGACACGTATCAGCAAAATATTTCCCCATACCTTCCCCATCTTTTTGATGTGCCGATAGCACTTCCAAAAAGGTTATTCCTAGTTCTCACAAGTGGACCGACTAAATCTTACTATCACCCCTCGCTTCATCTCCGTACCCCCTCCAACCTTAGAACAGCCGGCAGGAGTGGTGCACGTCAAGAAACACCCTAATACACCGTCGGAAAATAATCTCGAAAGCAGAGTGCCACCCATCTCAAGCACCTGCAGTGAAGGGAATACATAATGGTATGTGAAAACCATTTTTGTTAAATATCTGATGCTTACGGGTGGTCGTATGGGAAGAAAGGAATTGGATCTGAAAACATGAAACGAGTGAAGGAATTTGTGACGAGAATAGTGGCTTCAGAAGAAAATGTAGAAATTATTCAATATTATCAAACCCTACCCCGATACTTAGGATTACTAGTACAAGGAATACGCCGAAATATCTTGTGCAGAATTACCATCACAATCAAACAGCTGTTCACGGCGATTCCTTGTACTTATAACTTGCATTACATCCATCTAAGCCAAAAATTTCCCTATGGCAGTGGCAAAATACCAATGGCGATACCAGTAGAGCATAAGAAATTCATTTTCCTCGTATTTTTGTGGATACATAGCGCAGAAAAAAAATTGAAAGAAAACGGTGGCGCGGGGAAAATTCCGACAGTATGCAACCCGCATTACGTTAATATCCCGCTGTGCGGGTGACGTGATATCACGTCATGAATAAAAAAATTCATAGCTAACAAATTAGGGCCAAGAAAATTTTTTCATTATTTTTTCCAGCTCTTTTGGCACCCATGCATGCGTTTTGCATTAAAAAACGACAGCCGCACCGGGGGTCGATTTTGAGTTTTACATGGTCAGCATTGAAAGTGTTAAGCAGCATATAACTGATAACTTCAGGCTTTCGTCTGTGAAACCTGTCCATATTGGAAATAAAGGAATAAAACTTTGTAAGTTTCACTATTATATTAATATGGGCACGACCTGGGTTTCTTAACGTAGTTAAGTTTCGTTGTTTTTCATTTAGTTAAGTTGTAACGTAATTAAGTTTGGTAACGGACCTGAAGATGTAACTACATTACGAAACCCAGGTCGTGCCCATATTAATATAATAGTGAACCTTACTAAGTTTTATTCCTATACTCTCAATTATGTAGCAGACAAAGTCCTCTTCAAGACAATTATACCTGAAAATTCCAATACATTTAGCACCAAATGTCGCCGATATTCTTCTATCAATGACCGCTGAATCCTTGAATATAAAAGCTTTTTTACTTAGGCTAGAAAAAATCCTAAAATAAATACAGCAAAATCTCTGAACACAAGCCACATCGCACCAACAGGAGTAAGAAATTGAGTACGCAGTGTAATTAAACATAGTAAATATCTCACAGAACAGTGATCAACTCTTTATAACTTCTTTGCAGTCTGCCGAGTATCAGATGGTGTTTTCAGAGCCTCATTTGTTTAATGCAAAGAAACAAGAAAAATCATTGGTCGAGGCCCCTAGCCTCGCATACGGGTGCCACTTTCCTACCAACAAAAGCATTGCATCACGAAGTTGTCTGTTGCACCGACGATTGTTGGTCGAGGCGTTTTCTGAATCGCATTTTCATATTGGTGCAAGTGGCAATCTTTGGTAGCCATGTACAGAATTCTGCCCCTGGACAACCCCAGTCATGTAATCATTGATGACGTCACTGCATGCAGCGACACATTCACAGATGCAAGGCTTACGGAAATGAATGCCAATATTGGTTTGCCATATTCCATCAGCAAAATTACATACAAATATGCAAATTACACCAAACCATTGTATTTCTCGGTGATATAACATTAGTAAGATAGAAAAGTGGCAAATAAAGGTGAAAATGGGAATCAAGAAACATTATTTTTCACCTTTGGATATATCGACCGCTCGATATAGTGAGTAACTTTCCACAGAGTATAAGCACTTTTTAAACTGAGCTTCCACTGTAAATGGCTAAAACATTCCTGCTTGAAGCCATTACTTGTTCCATAAGGTCAAAGAACAAAACAATATGACATATTTGCTGATAAAGTTCTATTACTCTATCAAAATATCATTTTCATAATGTATAAAAGTAACAAAACCAATTACTGTAGCCTAGGAAAATACAAAATTAATAGGCATAAGAACTTTCTCGAAGAAAGTGTTGAAAGGAATATCATGTGATACAGATAAACAAGGATAAATATTTACCTGTAGAAAAAATTATAATGATGGCACTAAGCACACCTGCTTGTCCCACTATCCATCCAGACCGTAAAAATACTATAACTCCAAAGATATTGATGAGGCAGGAAGTAAACACACCATCCCAGGTGCCAAATAGGACCGGTTCAGAAATGAAGAATTGGGATTTCCACCATGGTTTATCACCCTGGAATGAACAATATATAACCTCAGTAAATCAACGATAACTAAAGATGAAAAGCAGTAAAATCGAAATACTTATTCTCAACAATTAATTGGGAAGCTTTGAGAAAATTACCTATTGAAGTACCAATAAGTAATAATTAAGGGGTGGAGAGGAAGATGCCACTTGCAATCAACAAATCTGCATTATAGAGATAGATATACATATTCTCAGTGTAACACTTAACATGAACAATGAGGGTACTGCAGCTGAATAATAAACTCTACACACAACCAAAATCCCATATAGGGAATGTCACGTGGAGAGTAAGTTATAATATCAGAACATACAGAGTGAAAGCTCGTTTTAGTGAGAAAGAATACAGAGAGACCACATAATAACAAACAATAGTCCCTGTCCTGGTATATATTATCTGTATTACAAGGCACAGATTGAGGTAATTATTAAGAGATGCAAAACTACATAATGACTCAGAATAAATGTGTAAAATATTTGCATAGAATACCACTACACAACAAAGAACCATGTATCTAATGCACATAATTATACGGATTAATTCACTATGCGCTAAACTCAACTAAATGGCTACTCAGCCAGCAAGCACAGGGTCCTTAAGAGGGATGAAGAACATTTAAGTCAGCATGGCTTCATGATGAGAGAAGACCCAGGCAGTGTTCTGGACTGCCTGGCACCACCCATGGACAGTGCTAAGACAATCCACTCCAAAGCCATTTGCTGAGCAGTCTGGCACCATGACTCAGCAGTAGTGAGAATTTAAGTAAAATTGGACATTGCAATATTTCCACTGCACTTTATTTTTGACACTACACGTTTCGTTGCTACAAACAACATTATCAAGTGTCACTCAAATAAAAGTCGGTGGAAATATTGCAATGTCCAATTTTACTTATATATTAAGAACTTCCAACACATCCAGGGTTCCCACTCCAACTGCGTTATTAAATTCACGGTTTTTTTCAGGTTTTCTTCTTCTTCTTCTTCCTTCCAGGATTAGGCTACTAAGCCTGTTCCGGCTCCACATCACCATCTTTTCCTTGGTCTTCCTATACTTCTCTTGCCAAATGGTTGATATTCCATTGCTTGCTTTGGAATTCTTTCATTTGGCATTCGAAGTAAATGTTCTTTCCATCTATGTTTGTATTCTTTTAATTTGTCAGTGACTGCTTGGACACCCAGTTCATCTCTTATTTGAGTGTTTCTTATTTTATCCAATATTGTGCAACCTTTAACTGATCTTAAAAATTTCATTTCAGACGATTCTATCTGCCTTAATTCCTTCTTTTTTGTTACCCAACATTCTGATCCGTAGAGTACAGTAGGGACTGCCATCACTTTGTAAAATTTTATTTGTGTTTCTTTTCTTGTTTTGTTCTTTAGAGTTCTTCTGATAGTGCCACATATTCTCTGGAAAGTGTTAACCTTATTTATGATATCTTTTTCCTCGTCATATGTTATGTCGCATCCTAAGTACTGGAAGTGCGACACTTGCTCCAGGACTTGATCCTCAATAACAATTTTTGTTCTTATCGGGTTGCTTCCTAAAAATGCCATGGTCTTTGTTTTGTTTTTTGAAATTCTCAGGTTGTATAGCTTGCTCAACTCGTGTAGTCTGTGTACTGCCATCTGGAGTTTGTCCTCTTTATCTTGTATTATAACCTGATCGTCAGCAAACAGCATCGTATTTAAGTATTGAGATGGTCCTATTTCTATGCCTGGTGATACATTATTCTCTTTCCACATTCTTAGAACGTCATCTATGTATAGATTAAACAAGGTTGGGGATAGGCTGCAACCCTGTCTAACTCCTCGGTTAATGATAATTTCTTGGGTGATCTGTTTCCCTGTGTCAATTACAATTCTGGTGTCTCTGTATAGACTCTGGGAAGCTTTTATCAGATGTCTAGGAAACCCTCTTTTCCGCATAACTGACCATAACATTTCTCTATTTACACGATCGAATGCTTTTTCAAAATCTATGAATGCCAGATGCGTTTCCAGATTGAACTCTCTTCGTTTTTGAATTATTTGTTTTAAAGTAAAAACATCGTCGATGCAAGATCTTCCCTTCCTAAATCCAGCCTGTTCTTCTAATAAAATGGCATCAGAGATAGCTTGTAGTCTAGTATTTATTATTCTACTGTAAATTTTGTATGCAGTATTTAGTAGGCTTATACCTCTGTAATTCTCTGGATTATTTCTTTTTCCTTTTTTAAACAATGAAACAACCTTCGCCACATTCCAATCCTTTAGGATTTCAAGCTTTTTCCAACACATGTTGTATAGACGGAGGATTCTTATTTGTAGAGATGTACCTCCATATTTTATCAGCTCTGATTCAATTCCATCTATGCCAGCAGCTTTCCTATTTTTTGTCTTATTCAGAGCACATTCTAGTTCTTTGAAGTCAATAGGGTCTACTCCTATTGTTTCCTCTGGAGTGTTGATCGTATCATCTAATGTTGGATCATACCATAATCTCCTATAGTGTTCTATCCATTCTTCCTTCGGTATAACATTTAGTTGGGCAGTATCTTTCTCTGATTTGTTGAGTTGTTTCATCAGTTTATATGCTATTTCTTGCCTACCATGAATATCATCCTCTACTCCACTTATAAATCTATCCCATGATATCATATGTGCATTCCTTATTATTGCTTTCGTGCGGTTTCTGACCCTGTGATATTTTTCTTTCGTTTCCTCTGTTTTTCTCTGTAGGTATTCTCTGTATGCTTTGTTTTTATTTTCGATGGCCTGTGCTATTTCTTCGCTCCAGATTTTTAAACCTCTTTTCCGTTTCTTTTTATTTCTGGTGCCCAAAACTTCATTAGCTATTTGTAAAATAGCTTTCTTAAGATTTTCCCATTCCTTATTGATGTCATGTTCTGGTTTTATCTGTTCGAGCAGTTGTGTAATCCTGTGTTGGTACAGTTTTCGAATACTACTCTCTTTCAAAAGGTATGTTTTGAAGATTTTCTTTACTTGACATTGTTTCTTTTCCGTATTATGCTTCTTCCACCTTGCCCATAGTTGTATTTTTGCCTTAACAAGGAAATGATCGGTGCATATATTTGCTCCTCTATATACATGTGTATCAGTTATCCTCGAGGCTAATTTTCGGTTAACAATTATGTAATCAATTAGGGATCGGTGACCCCTGGCTGACCAGGTGAATTTATTGATATCTTTTTTCTTGAAAAATGTGTTCGTTACTTTTAATTCGTTGAAAGTTATAAATTCTCTTAATTTACTTCCATTTTGGTTCAGATGGTCTTCTCCATGTACTCCAATCAATTGTGGAATTGGCTCTTTCCCAATTCTAGCGTTAAGATCACCAGCTATTATTACGTAGTCCCTGTTATTTAACTTCCCTATTTCTTTTTGCAGTTGCTCATAGAAAATCTCCGTTTCTTCCTTTTTCCCATCTTCAGGTGCATATGTTCCAAGTATTGTTAAATAACCCCTATCAAATTTGAGTCGCACCGTTATTATTCTTTCGTTTATGAAAGTGTATTCCCTGATATTATTTTTCCATTTTTTGTCTATTAAAACACTCACTCCACAACGTGCTCTTTTATTCTGATCAACTCCACTGTATATCATTACGTAATCTTCCAAGTCTTTTGTCCCTTTGAGTTTCTTCTTTGTTTCAGTGATGACCGCCATATTCACTTTGTATTCTTTAAGGGTGTTGTTAAGTTCTAACTCGTGATTGCCTAAGCCTTGTACATTCCATGTGGCTATGTTTAATATATCCGTTATACCCGTATTCATGTCCTTACTTTTGCCTAGTCGTCGTCTGTTGAATCCTAACCTATTCCGAGGCTCTCTGTGAAGCTTATGAGTCAAAGAAGGTTTTACATGGGCAGGTTACCGGCCTGTCGCACAACCCCCAACCTGGAGGACCAGTGGGCTACACTTAGTCAGTCCCCTACCCTTCGACCTGTCTGGCTTGGGTGGCCCTACCAGGAGCATACGCTCCCGCCAGCATAGCTCTCCGGGTCATTGGGGCACTCAAACCTCTCCACCACGATAAGGTGGTAGCCCTGGGAGAGGTTTTTCCAGGTTTTCACGGTCTAAATGTCACCAAATTCACGATTTATAGATAAGGCATTTTAGGCAGAAATATTGATCATTAAATAATCACCGGCCGCACATTAACTAAAAATGTAACAAACACAACAGGTGCCTTGAATGCAAACGCAGCGATGAAAGTACTATCTCTCATGACGTCACCTATCGTTAGCAAAATTCATGTCCGGCTAAAAGGGTGTGAGTGGGAAAATGGAGAGAGCAGGGTGGCAGGGAAGTGAAGAAGTGCCTGATTTTTTGCCAGGATTAACGTCTTCCAATCGCAGGCATAAGGTCAATGTGCTGTCATGGCACACACGGACCAATTAATAGTAGCGCTTTCGAATACACGTGTGCAGAAAAATGCATGGACGGTATCTGCACGTGACTCGGCCATGAAACATGATCGAAATATCGATTTTTCTTTTTATCTGTCTATCGTAGTTCTACAATCAAGTTTGAGAGATTTCTAAGATTTTATGACGAAATTCACGGCTATTTCCAGGTTTTTACACGGTAGACAAAATTCACAGCTAATTCACGGTTTTAAGGTTTTCACGGTTGATTGGGAACCCTGACATCGTACCTAACACCATACAAGATAGTGAGAATAGGGTGGTTTCCTATTATTTTTTTATTTCCCAAATGGAAATATTATTACTCCTGGAGTACATATTACACGCTTTTAGATTTTTAAAGGATGATATCTGTTTTTCGCTATTAAATGAAAAGTGAAAATTTTCAAGTGCGCAAAAACACGACAGCTAAGTATGAATGCTGGGAAAAGCCCATGTGACATCTGGCTGCTGCTATTTGAGGCCACCTGGGTGCGATGCTATGAATGCCGCTACAATGCAGGCTGCTTGCTGCCAAGCAAGGCGGTAGCGTAGCGTACTCTGCTAGCAGGTAGTGCTTGACTTAAATAATGATTATTAAGAGATGTTTCCCTGAGCTCTGTGCCACATGCATGTATTGGTAATCTCAGACAATGTAAAACTCCTATCCACTCATATAGCATCTAGGTCCCTGTGATGTCACGTGGAGTGGCATCGCATGGGTGCCAATCTGGCCTTTTTCAAATGAGGTTAAAATTGACCATTAACATTCGTCTAAACTGGGATTTCTAAAACCAAATAATTTGTATATTATGAATACTAATGGTGGGTAACGAATCGCAGTCAATGCCTTTCATTTTCTTTGATGAAAGAAACTACCTTATTTGTTGAGGCCAAGCACTTGCCTGCCCAGTGGCAGCCTAATGAAGGAGCAACAGCAAGCCACAAATGCATGGTCTTTTATACCAGCACTATTGTTCAACTACAACTAAGAACACTAGGTTAGAGCCACTTCTATGTTGTGAAAAGCCCAGGGTGGTTCAATCAGACCAAAAATCACATCATCATCATCTCTCCATTCCACTCTACTATCTGCTAGCTTTTTCATAATGAGGTATTTCTCTTTTGAATCCTTTATGATTTTTACCATATGATGGAATGCATTGCCTATCTTCCTGCCCACCTGTCCTCTTTGATTGTTTTCATCAGGCCATTATACCTCGTTATGTGACCAAATAGGTTAGGCTTAACAACTTTTCTCCCATTCATCTAAGCACTTCTAAAATACACTTACAAACTTCTTAGCACTTAAATCATAATTACATTACGTAAAGTAATTTTTTTTAATGTGAAGAAAAGGTATGTGAGTGTAAATGAAATCATAATTTACTCTATGTACCCAATTCCAAATTTTATTTGAAAGATTATGTCGTTGCATGATCTCTCAACAAAGACTAAAGGCCTGGTTACACGGTGCATTAACCTGTACAGGTTAATGTATGAATGCAGGTCTGTTTGCATGTCTGAATTAATGGACGTTTGCGTGAACGAGGAGCATGAATGAGCGGTTACACGGTACATCCGTTCGCACAAGTTTTCACACATTTTCTTGTAACATGACGCGTTTAGTTTTTGTTGCCACCAGGAGGCTCTGTCATGAGTTCAACTTGTGCGAATGCATGAACGAAATTAGAACAGGTTCTATTTTCCGTTCACGCGTTCATGCTTGTACATTTTGGGGTGGTTACACAGTGAATTTTTTCGTTCATTCTCGCGTTCATACATTTAGACATTAACTCGTACGGGTTAATGCACCGTGTAACCAGGCCTTAAGGTAATATATTCTCTAACCCAAGAGCAATTGAAGTGGTAATGTACTTACTCTCTCCTGAGCAAAAAGTTCATTGTCTCCAGTAGCATACACTGAATAGCCTTCACTGCTGCCTCCAGCACTGTTAATGCGATGCCGTCCTTCTGGTCCCAGTCCATACCGGCCCCAGTCAACAGATCCTGATCCTCCAGCACTACCATTCCTCTTTTGATTGAATTGTTGCTGCTTTGCAGTAGGAGACCTTGGTGACTCCATAGTTGACAAGATAGGGATTTAGTGAGTTAAGTATACTCACTATTTGTGCATCCTGAAAAAGAATATAAAATAAAGTTTGTTACATAAGCCATATAAGGATGGTACCAAGACATTCAAAATTGTAAGACAAAATTACTGCTCAAAAAATGGTTTTGTCTTTTATTTCTAAAATTATAAGTAGGATCCACCCTAATAGTCACTAGGCCTCCTGTATGCAAGGGATGACACCAATTATCAACGGGCTTGGTAAGACAGTCGTTCTATACTCAATCTATACTCAAGTATAGTAAGGTGTAGCCATCTGATTCTCAATGATGAAGGCGGTTGCTTTAAAATGATACCACAAGAAAAAGTACCTATGTTTTTTTTCCCAGGCATTCGAAAGGTACATCTGATGACACACCACCATTATTTCTATAAATGATCAAACATATTTATGGTAGGCCACAGTCAACTCCTATAACAAGAAAAACAATATTTTCAGAGTCCAATTCATCACGCGACCAACTAAGGAATTAAGGAAATCACCTGTCAGACTTATGCGCAACAGTTGAGCAAGCAATCAAACTTGTTACTCCAAGGCCCATCACCCACACTTCATAAATTACTAGACATATAGCACATATGCTAAGCAGCAGATGATACCGTTAACGCTTTCCTTCCAACGATATAGTGACTCATCCATTAGCTATATGCTGTAATACGAATACAAACACGGAAGCAACACTACCACTGTTATTGAGATCTTATTTATCAAAAATATTACATACATATATATATAATCAATAACCATTATTGACCGCTATTAAATGAAATCACCACTACCAAAAACTGCAAAGAGTACTCCGAGATGAAATATTCTAAGAAATGAAATTTGCGAGACATATGTTCCGTCGTCGCTCAGCATCCTAGTCAGCGAAAAGTAAAACTACGCCACACAAATAATCCCCAACTAGAGAAGAACAATTTCTGCAGACTGATACTTCAATGACATCATTCGCGAAATTAACAGGATAATAGCAAAAAAATTTCAGGGCCAAATGATTGGTTAACGCCTACTCAAACATGGAGAAGGCAATGTTGAAAAGCCATGGAGCCAAATAAAATAATAAACCAAAATAATGACAAATCTGAGCTAAGTATACCACAAGAAATTGTGAACGTTACCCCAAATATCACGAAGAGCGAGCTATCAACAATTTTCAACAGATGCTCTTGCCAAAAATTCACATTTATCTAAACACAGCTAAGATAATCTACGATAACATAAGATTATTAAAGTTATTACCTGATGAAAACATCGGCATCTGATAAATCACTACATATGATAAGCAAACTTTTATCTTCCAACTGCTGTGAATGACCATGAACGACGTCACAGACTCTGACACTTGTTTGGGTTGGCCAGTAAGGCGTAAAGATAGCAGAAGACAGTTGTGAAGTGGTTGCGTTAAATCAGGAGCAAGAAGAAGCCAACATGTTTCACATTCATGAGGTCAATATTTTTCCAAGTCTTGCTTATTATTGATAATAATCTTCGCATCAGCTTCCCGACGGACCAAACACTAAAATTTTACTGATTATATCGCTTGTTTGACAAAAGAAAAGAGGCTATTTTTGGTAATTTACAAAACTGTTGGTTCAGGAAATAATTTCACATTCTCTTTTCAGTTTATCAATTACGAAATTTCTGCCGCGTTTTCTAAATAGCATCACAATATAACGGTCATAATTGAGATAAAATACTTAGTTGCGTGAAATCAGCATTTCCTCCTTTTATTCGTGAAGTTATGCAACGAATGTGATGCGTTAGCACCATGGCGGGCGATTGGTGTGATTTGAAACGAAGACATCTATTACGTCTATTACATAATTTTTATCAAGAGAGTCGTTTTTATTAAATGGAAATCGATAGGAATTTTATGAGTCTTTTTTCTGTGATTTTCAAATTATTTTTTATCCGGCCTTTGGGCCCAGATTAAAAGCCAGTAATTGAATGCCAGCCTCTCCTTTGCCTCACGTAATGCAACTGGATTTTCAGCTTTTCCTAACACAAGTTGTCTCAAAATTCCACCACTCATGATTGCACGAGGTAAGACGAGCAGCTTCTTCTTTGACCCTTTCCCCAGAGATCATTTTTATGATTTTCGGACCAGTTATGTTAGGTGCAGCCCAAATACATACTCACTCATGAGTATGTATTTGGGCTGCTGCAGTGACGTAACTATAAGAATTTGTTATGGGGGGGATGAGAAGGGTTAGTAGAGCCTAACCCCCCCAGAAAACGTGGGAGTAAAGGAAAAATTTTGATAGATAACATGCCTAAAATGCATTTAACATCATTTTGGCACCTAAAATTTAACTTTACACAGATGGCCTTATGATATATCAAATCCAGACAATATTTTTAAATATTTTTTTTTATTTTTCTGATGCTTTGGGGGGAAACATCCCCTTATCCCCCCCCCCCATTGTTACGTCACTGATTTCACTTGGATTTCAGATACTCCAGAGAAATATTTTTCCAGTAGAATGGGCAACCTTTTCACCCACTCTCCAGCATCTTCTTAGCTCACTTCAGCTTTCTCTCAATACATCGCTCAGAAAATAATTCTTTCTCAACTGGAATTCTTATTGCCATTGATTTCAGGTATAAAGGCTGGTTTACATGATACATGAACTCATTGAAGAACAAATGCGTAAATGAACACAAAAATGCACTGTGTAACCAACCGACTTGTGTAAAAGCACTAACAGTAAATAGAACCTGTTTAAATTCGGTTCATGCATTCGTAAATTTTACGTTCCAGTCCCCCGAAATCATTCATGAATTCACACATTAACTTTTATCATTAAATGTACTGTGTAACCAGACCCTTATAGTTCTCCTTTCCAAGTACATACCTATCACTGCGAATTCCATCGCTTTTTCTTGCAATAACAGCCCAGGGAGGTGGAAATTACTAGCTCTCTCAAAAAGAACTTCACCCTTTTTATGCCCTGAAGGAACCACCTTTTTCACATTTCAGATATATATTTTTCTATTCACAATGCTCTCCTACATATTTCAGTATATCACTGTTTACCAACCAAGCTGAGATCAATCAGGCTGACTCAGTCCGGGTTGGTAAATGATGTGGTCTTATTAGACCAGTTGGAGAGCCAGCCAAGTGAGCTCACATTTGACTCAATCTGGGCTCAGTCCAACTGGGCCACTCTGAGTGGGTAACACAACAAGCTGATCCAGCTCAGTTTTATACGGCAATTCTTCTTTGTCATTCAGAGAACACTTATTATCAAAAAGGCAGTTTTGTGTGCATCCATGGCATGATGTATTGGTTCTTAAATTAGGCAAAATTGCTCAAAGGTGGCTTTGCTCATTTGAAACTAACTTACCCAACAATTTGTATTTAAATGGTTAGCAACAATAACTCCCACTAATCATGACCACTTCTGACTTAGTTAAGTGTCCTATGCTCTGACGAAAAACACATGCTAAATCTTTAATTTATACGTTGATGGTATTTGACTGAGGTAAATTCCCTAACAATGGCAAACAATTTATGATGGTGTTCCCATTCTATTCCATTCATTACTATCCAATACATATCGGATAAAATTTCCCAACACATATCAGTGTCTGGCTAAGATGATAAAACATATATTCAATTATCACTAATTCCAAATTAAGAAACTAAATTATTTAGACATGAAAAAGACAGCAAAATGTAAACACACAGGAGGGAGGCAAACAGAAAGATGACAGAATTCACAGGTGAAGATTGGTATGTTAAATTCATTTTGGTGTACAAAATTCACTGTCAGATCACTTTCTCTTTCCAGATAGGTTCGAGCACAGGCTGATCCGAGTTCACTCTTGGTAAATGTAGTGCATGTGATGTACGTGGTATGTAATAACATTAAAATGCAGTTTTATTTTCAAATACAACTCTTTTCTGAAGAGGTACGATTTCCCTTCAACCCTTTACTTTATCCCTTTGGCATGCTATTATCAGATAGACAAATGTCCAAAAAACAGAATGAAATTTGACTACACAAGTGACAAAAGAGAGAGTCAGTTGGAGAGGTTAGCAACATACTGAACGTGCATCAGGTCACACTGTGCCTGTCTGATTGAGATGCTCCCAATTTGGGATTCATGCTTTTAGCAGCAGGAACATCTTTAAGTATTTTGTATTACATATGACAATGGTCGGAACGTTTACCTCTGGTTAACCATTACTTATGATGTGCATGACCCCTTTGATATTTTACTGCTGACCCTTCTGTGGATGCTTGCACTCCTTTGACCCTCACAGCAGGGATAACCATTGGGGTCATACATACTCCTTCCTCATGATCAGGATAAGGATCCTTCCCTTGTAGGGTCGGGCTTAATTGCCGAGGAGTCGTCATTAGGTTTCCCTTGACTGGATCTCAGGCAGGGCCTGAATGCATCCGACCATTGCTACCTCAGCAGACACTTCCCTTCCCCCATGCCGACAATAGCTGACGTCCGGTCGATTGCACTGAAAAATCCACGACTGCCATACCTGATGTTAAGTCTTTTACGTATGAAAATGCTTGTCGGCTATACCCAACGTTTAGCGCGAAAGGGTTAACTGTATACATGTAGTGAGTTCCTGAGGTCATTCTTTTATTTTTTAGAATAGTGCTCAATAGAAACTGGACACAGGGGTAAGAGAGGAGGAAAATGGTTGTTATAAATTATAATGCTGCCTACGTAACCCTCACTAAGTTGGGATGGCAGAAAACTTTGTTTGCTTTTTCCCACATATGTAGATTTGTACTAAAAGTCAATGGCTGCCGCAGTGACAGAATTAACATATACATTTCCTGCTGGGTGTCGCTCATCTTACATCTCTTGACATTCTACCTAATTATGAGAGGTGGGTCAGAAAACCTGTGCCAATGGTGTCTGCTAGAAAGAAAACAAAATATTCCCAAGGAGGTGTCCCATTACACACAAAGAAGATCTATCCTCAAGTGAAAGCATATCCATCTGCTGGGAATCCTTGATGAGACCACAAGTGAAAAGTGGCTGTACAGAGGTTAAATGGAACATTGAATGGAAATGGATCATTTCATTCAAGCCTGTACATAGACAAACTGAGAATGCATCCTAAGATTTCTATAAGTATACACGTAATAATATACTTTTCCTCTGGAGCATAACTTGAATGAGACCCAACAAAATGTGCCAAATATTCATACAATACCAAGCAAATCAAAATATTTGAAAAGAGACAAGATTATTTTAATCTTCAGTCGTACTACCACATTTTGTTCATAATTATTACAAAATAGAGAATTCCAGACAACCCCGGTATTCAAAGAATTTTCATCAGTAACACTTAAACCTCATAAAAATATGAAAAATTATTACATCTTCACAAAATATGCCAATAGCTTTTGCATGAATGGCAGACTGAATTGAAGTCAGTCTCAACAATTTATAACTTTGTGCAACACAATAGGGTGGTTTCCTATTATTTTTTTATTGCCTAAATCGAAAGATTATTACTTCTGGAGTACGTATTTCACGCTCTTAGATTTTTAAATGACGATATCTATTTTTCGCGATTAAATGAAAAGTGAAAATTTTCAAGCGCGCGAAAACGCGACGCATAAGTAGGAATGATGGGAAAAAAGTCCGTGTGACGCATTTCTGGTTCCCCCTCCCGCCTTGTGAGGTGACCTTGGAGAGGCTCTGAGCGCTGATACGACGCAGGATGCTAGCGGGTAGCTGAGTACCATGCTATCTGGTAGTGCTTCGCTTAAAAAAGGTTTATTAATACCTTATCAAACGAAGATAACTTTCCGACCTTAGCCAGTTTTAATAGGTTATTATTAAGACATGTTCCCCTGAGCTCTGTGCCTCTTGCATGCATTGGTAACCTCAGACGATGTATAACTCCTATCCTCTCGTGTAGAAACTAGGTCCCTGTGACGTCACGTGGAGTGGCATCGCATGGGCGCCAATCTGGCCTTTTTCAAATGAGGATATAATTTGGCCCTTGCCATTCGTCTAAACCGGTATTTCTAAAACCAAATAATTTGTGTATTATGAATACACTAATGGTGGGTAACGAATCGCAATCAATGCCTTTCGTTTTCTTCGATGAAGGAAACTACCCTATTGTGCTTTTTCCTACAAACAAAACAACAAGAGCACAATATCCTATCCAAGAGAATTATAATTTCCCAGAAAGGTAACAGCCAGGGGTGGTCTGGACAGGTTGGCAATCCCCAAGGGACCTGAACATAGGGAGTCCCCACAACGCTCATGTCTATCATGAATCGTACATGAAAAGTGTAATAAAAAAAAAGATTCAGATGAGTTGAACCAAAGTTTTTTTTGCTATTATAAAATTCTACACTTTCATTAGTTGCTTTACACTGTATGGATACTAATTGTATAATAATTATATTTAAAAAATAAATACAATAAAAGTGTCAGGAGATAAAAGAGAACCTAATGCTTTTTGAAAGGGTTACTAGAGAATGTTATTTTAGAGGATTTTTAGATTTCAGCAGTTTCAAGGAACAAACAATAATAGATAATATAACCATAACACATTATTAAATTTTATAAGCTGTGACATTTTCACTTTTCATAATATATTTTCTAATGAAATTGCCATTTTTTTTTTTAAGTTTACTCTCGTCTGGTTTTCAAGAGCCAGAACAGCGTCAAAATCTATTTCCGGGCAATGCAATTTCCTAAAATTTCAGGGGAGGACCCCAGAATACGGGGTTAAGGAGTCCACATCATGAGCCCCAGGCAAGGGCCCCCAACCACCCCAGACTGCCCCTGTTAACAACCAAAAGTTAAACTGCTGTCACCTGTTTTTACATTCCATAAAATATTCTCCGGGGTCACATGTCCGGGAAGTATGTGATCCTTTGTCGTGGCAAACTATGTGCACTAATCTAAGATTTGACCTTGTGAACAGCAAGGAATAGAAATATTCCCAGTTCAACTTGTCTTCCTTATCACAGTCAAGAGCAATTTTTGTAGCCTCCAATAGGGATGGTATGATGGTTCTTGACCTTTCAATGCTGAAATTAAGACAATTCCTATTAATACTAGGTGTGCTCAGGTAAATCATTGATACATACTCCAAATAAACTAACAAAAAAAGAAAACACCACATGGCACAAGCTTCATATACATCTCACAATAGCATTGGTTGGAAGAATAATCCAATAGTATTTTTCCACACTTTTTTATTCTTCCTCGACCGGTTTCAATGCTTACACATCATCAAAGACAGCTTTCGTATCGTTGTCTCTTGACAATGATGCGACAGCTCTTGATAATGATGTGTAAGCATTGAAACCGGTTGAGGAAAAATAAATAAGTGTGGAAAAATACTATTGCTGTTTCAATAATCACTATCCATGGACTTCCACAAGGTGAACTCGTCAACAATCAGTTTGAGAATAATCCAATATGACAATTGCAATGGCTGTTCTGTATAGGAGCTAAATTCATGAAATTTAACACACAAAAATAGATTAAGTGAGAATGGACCATGGGATCCTTATGATTAAACATGAAATCTGGGGAAAGATTTTTATAATTAAGAAACTAAATAACCATGCAAAAGATTAGTTTCACACGCAAGACTTAAAAAAATAACCTACATATCGATGGCTAAGTTCTAACAACACGTATCTCAAAAATAGTATTTTCAGGAGATCAAAAGAAAGGATTTATATTTTTAATTGTACACTAAAATTAAAAACCAAAAATTCATAAAACTGAAAAAGCATACATTTGCAAACAACAAGCTGTTTTTTGCTTGAATTTTATTTTTTTAATGTCGTTACACTTTGATTAAGATACCCGTCTCGAACCAGCCAAATTTTGAGATACGTGTTGTCAGAACATAGCCATCGATAAATGGATTGACACACCATTAACAGTGGTATTAATAGGAAAAACTGTAGACTTCAAAAGCACTGAACACACATATCAATGAACTAAAAGGCAATATTCTAAGTGTAAACTTTCTTCCTCAATAATCTCTTCCTTTCACAGATGATCTTTCAATAATAATAATTTTAGTCATAAGCCACTATACATTTAGATTCATATAAAAAGATTACCCATGGTCAAGATTCCATGTCGAGAAAATCACCATCATTTCATGGCTTTCATAAGGATTTATTCCATGCAGATTTTCATGATATAGGCATTTTCCAACATCCCAACGACCCTCACACTGAAAGTATCCACTAGGGTTACAAAAGCGATTTGAGATAACCTTAGTTTTACGGTCAAAATAGCTTCCAAAGTGTCCATCTTTTGTTAGCTGGGCTTTCAACCTGAAATTAGAAACTTTTTTGATGAAAATCAATCACTATAAGACATTAACACTTAGAATAGAGGACAAATTAATAAAATCAATTACTTTGCCAAAACATTTTCAATTATTTTCTGCTGTTTTCTGCAATCAGTTCTTTTCCTCAATTCATCTTGAGTTTTATACAGGTAACCACGCACTCTGTCACGAGCTCTAGAACTCATATAATCTTCCTTTGTTTGTAGTCTGGTATCCAGAGCTTGATCAAATAAAGGACAAAGAATATTTTTTAAATCTATCAGGAATACAGGAAAATACCACATATTCATAATTGCACTCAGGAATGACATTTTTGATCACCATTGAGCATCTATTAATTTAACATTTTCCATACGTCTTCATTGAGCATAGATCTCCAAACATATTTTTACATAAATATTAAGGGAGCAGGTGTGAGAGAATAAGCATTCATAAATTCATACTCTGGCAGGTAACAAGTAAAATATTACAGAACATAAAGAAGATAAAAATGATATTTACGTTCAAACCATTCAGGATGTTCATTTCGATGACTAAGGTGACATAAACTTTTTTTCTCCTCATTTTGAGAAGAGTTTTTCAGGAGTTTGAGTAACTTATCCTTTGTGGTACGATCAAAAAATTTCATAGCCTCTTCCCCACAGTGTAAATAATCACTGTGTACAGCTTGAAGAGCATTGTATAATATTTGATACCCTACAATAAAAAGTAAAATAAAATTAAAAACAAAAAAATCTAAAATCCTAACAAATGTAATGAAAATTTTTGGAGTGCAAATGATATGGAAATTGGAGACTCCACCTAAAATTCATTTCACCCACTCTTCAATTTTACGGAGAAAAAATAAAATACTGACAACTGAATGCTTCCTAATAATTTATGATGGGGATTGCGTGATATCTACATCTAATATGATGATACATTCATTTATTTTTACTCCAGTTCAAAGGCCTTTGATGCTCATTAAATCCATGTTATTTCAAGGAAATGTATTTGTTTAGCCATTTATAAGTTCAAGTCACAGAAATAACACTCCAAGGACTTGCAGTCTAACTTCTCTGTTCTCAATTCTTTTGGTACCAGCACATATGTAGCACAGCCAAATAATCTTACTTACTCAGATCAGGTTTCTTATAGTACCACAAAGCTGCAGGTACCTTTCCTTCCATAGCCGATATAAGACTTCAATTAATCAGGTATACAGCAGTTCATCCAGCTTCTGAGTACGCCTTATTCAATTTACATTGAAGTATCAAACGAAGAGCCTTTTCAATAAGAGTTCTGTTCATGCATTCTGAGACACCATTTAGTTGAGAGGTATATCCCATTGTGAACTCAAAATGTATTTCAAAATTCCTACAACTCGTTGGACAAGAAATCACAACCATTGTCACAGCAAAATCTACTCATCTTCAAGTTGAAATGAGCTGTAGCCATGGCGTGAAACATCTTTGTGTATCGTGTGAATTCCGATTTTGATCTAGTTCATAGGCTGCTGTGAAATGAGTAAAGTTGCAAATAAACATAAGTACTTATCTTTTCCCAACAAACGATTCTGGTGAGATTGGTCCTCAAACACCACAGTGGAATAGCTTAAAAGGTCTAGTGGCACCTTTCCCCATGTGGCTATGTGGCAGCTGTGATTATTTCCCCTAGACACAATTAGAACACTTTTCCAAGAGAATAGTTTAGGCATCCAATTCCATACCATCAACCTGTGACTGGAGAGTTTCAATACCCCGATAGCTTAAATGGCTGAGCCTGTCATGCCACAATTTCATGTTATCTTCAGATGAAGCAGATGTAGAAAAAATTCAACCTTAAGAATTTTCTGAGATATCCAAATGACTGTCAGCAATACGTGACACTAAGATGAGGAGACATTTCTGATCTTGTTTGGCAAACTGAGTCAATTTTCTTCCATAGCAGTAAAATCCAAATCTTTTTCTCTGTCCACAAATTGCACTTGGTTAAAATATGATTCTCCCACAAAAGATTACAATTAAAGCTCTTCCATAAGCGTTTTCATCCTAAATTTCCAATTACATACTGCAATTCACTATGTTGAACAATAGGATTTGATATTTTTCCACTTCTGTTGTCATCTTTAACATTAAGATTCCTTTTCCGTTTTAAAACAAATATGGACCCAAACCTCTACATTTTTATGGACTTTATGTTCTAAAAAGAATTTCCTTACCTATCCAAATATTGAGCTTGCATTAATTTGTAAGATAACCCTAAGGGAAAAATGCCACCATGAAATTATTATTCATAAAAAAGTTGAAGCATAAATTGCAAACTCGTGAGATCTCACCCACGGTATAGAGGTAGAGGGAGCCAGTAAAAAGAGGAATGAGAGTACAAAGAAAAGGAATTATTATATCCGATAAAGAGGAACCAACCACGTCTGTTACCCACACACGTAATCGAATGCTTAACCAATGATAGGAACTAGATAAATTTATCTATGATTCAAGGCAATAATAAGATTTTCTAGATCGATGAGGGTAAAAACTACTATAACCAGCCAACGGGGACAAGGACAAAATCTAACTCCTGATTTTACAGTAGCATGGTATCCCGTCAAGAAAACAGTTTAGGCATGGTAGAAGGAGGACGTTTAGGTGAGCATACATTTATACCGGTAAGTTTAACTGCAAACACTTAATGACGGTCGCATTTACAACAATGTTATTTTGACATCGATATTTGAAAGTTACCAGTTAAAGCTGTCTCGCCTTTCTTCTGAAAAATAAATAAGGTCTGGGCTGGAAGTGTTTGAAAATAGTCGTCATCCTCGACAAATGTTCCATCCTGCAACAAAATTGCAACTTTTGATGCCTCAGAGTTGCTGATCTGAAAATGAACAAAATGACTGAGTAAATGGACACGTTATGTTAACTGATGAACAAACTTGGTCCACATTTCAAATTCTAACATTTAGCTTACGGCATCCCTTGAGACGTAGGTCGCTTAATGTGGCACAGGCAACTCCGCAAATACGTGATCTCTTCGAATCGGCTACCTTGAACCCTCTCAGCTGAATATCATAAACAATGTTACCACAATGAATCAGCACTTACACATAAAATTTATGCGAATTCTGTTTACCTTACTGGAGATAGACATTTGCAATTAGCTTAACGACAAACATTATAAGTTGGCCAAGATGAATAGAACCCTAACAAGTTGATCAGAATACTTCTCATTCGTCGATATCACTTAAATATGCGCTCTTATCGTCCGTGACGTAAACAGTAAACAAATTTCGATAATGGGTCTCCTCGCGCGCATTCAAAAGAAAGATGCGCATTACGAGTTTCTTTTGAAAGGAAGGTTTTTTGGCGGGGTTTGAAATTCAGTAGATTTTCATCTTCTAAATATTTTCTTAAGGACAACCGGACAACTCTATGCAACGTTAATTACATACTGACACTGGAGAACTGAGGGAATTAAATTCATTTAAATTAACAAATTTTATATTACCATGAAGTACAAAACTTGGTTTAGTAGGTACTTTTTTCCGTAAAAAACATTTAAAATTGGCATACCGCATAAGCACCTCAAAGATCATCAAGCAACGCCACCACAGCAATCTATCGGCCATTTGGATCAATATAATCAGTCAAAATAAATAGAATATTTATCCAATAATAGTTATAATTTGTTTTCGTATATCCTCAAATATGAGAAGACCTATCAAACCATTGTGCACTCCCCCCCCACAAAAAATCCTGGATCTACCCTTGCAAGTGACCATCCTATAAATCCTGAGTTTATTAAAAAAATTATAATTGAAATAGTATATAATGTGATATATCACTGATACAAAACTATATCATCAATAAAATATTGTTTTTTTACTACATTTGGGAACGTTATAACAAATGGGTACAGGCACACAGAGAGGTGCTGAAAGATGTCATCCTATTAACCCTGAGTTTATAAAATATTTAATTTCAAAGGGTAAATTTCACGAAAACAACAAATACTTTAATTTATCTTCAATAATATATACTTTGTTTTATTCTTTTATTAATTTTTTGGGAGAGGTACATAACATGTGTGTAAATGCCAACGTGGAGGGGTGAGAAATTGTCCATATAAATTGACTGTCCTTTTAATTCTTAGTTAATTAAAATATTTCATTTCAAAGGGCTAAATATTAATATTCAAATGTATCTATATTAAAATATTTTATTTACTGTATTTTGGGAGAGTTACAACTAATTCATATATCTGCTGACTGGGAGGGACAAGAGACTGAGGATATAAAGTCACCATCCTACTAATCATAAGTATATTAAAATATTTCTCTTAAAAAAGGAAATTATAAGAAAAAACCCTGTAATTTAACATTGTCAAGATAGAATTACTTTTTTGAAACACTTGGGAGTTATAATATTCGTGGTTTTGCACACAGGAAGGGGCTAGAAACTGCACATATTCATATTAATCCTCAAATTATGAAAATATTTCATTGACATGGGTAAATCATGTGACAAAACACTAATATTTAAAGTTACATTATCATCAATGAAATTTTGTTTTTTAATAAATTTGGGAGGGTCATAACATCTGTGTGTATGCCAACAGGTAGGGGTGGGAAACTGTATTTAACCTTTTCCCTACTAAAGACGAAAATATGCGTCTGGATGTATCTTGACCCAGGAGACAAAAGCCGCAAATTCTCGTCGGAGATTTTCCTACGCAGGTGAATGAATGCTGAAAACAGTGGCAAAAACTATGGGGGGGATGAGGGGATGCATCCCCCCCCAAAGCCTCAGAGAAATCAAAAAAATGTTACGGAAAGTTAATTTTAAGTATTCATTCTTAATGGTAGTTTATCAGATAAATTGCTGAAATTGTAATTTATCGTCAGTAAAATATTTTTAACTGCATTACGGAGAGTTATGTGTGTGATACATGTGTGCATTCTCACTGAGACGGGCCAGTGCCTGTACTTATAATATGACCTTATTAATTGTGTGTTTAATAAAATATTTCATTTTAATAGGTAGTTTATGAGATAAATTACAGAAATTTAACTTTCTCATTAATGAAGTACATATTGTGTTTTAGTGCATTTTGATTAGTTATAAATCTGCATACATATGCCGACATGGAGAGGAGAGAGCCTGGGTGTTAATATCACCAAATATTTCATTTTAAACAGTAGTTTGTGAGATACAACATTTAAATTGTACTTTCTCATTGATAAAATCTTGCATTTACTGCATTTGGGAAATTTATAACATATGCATGCTGACAGGAAGGTTCAACACATAACTACAAAGTGACATTCTTATTTGTGGAGACTTTCTTAAAATATTTCATTTCCAAGGGTAAATTATGTAATAAAATGCTCAAATTTACTTTCTCACTAATAAAATATTTTGTTTTACATTAATTGGGCGAGTAATAACAACTGTATATATGCCATCGGGGAGAGACGAGTGCCTGAGTGACCTTCATAGAAATCATGGGTTTATTAAAATATTTCATTCAAAACAGTATTTTTTTTAGATTTAACTTACTTTCCCATGAATAAAATATTGCTTTTCACTGTATTAGGGAAAATAATAATAACCGTGAGACTGGCAAACATAGAGGAACGAGTGCTTACTTGCATAAAGTATCTTTTTATAAATCGGAAATCTAATCTTTAAAATATTTCATTTCAAGGAGTAGATTATATTATGGATAAAACACTGCAATTTAACAATCCCATCAATAAAATGTGGTGTTTTAATGTATTATTTAATAGAGTTTAACAAAGCAGAGATTATTAGAGAATAACATTTCCTAATATACTGATGGGGAGGAGGGAGCACCTACATGCACAAAGTGACCTTAATAATCATGAGTTTATTAAAATATTTCATTACCTTAATATTATAGAAAATATATTTATTCACTGTGCATTGGTTCATGCTAATATTAACAGGATAAAAAAGACCCCTGAAAATAGAGAAAATAAGTGGACTGTACTGAAATATTTTAAATTGTTCTGATAATTTTATTATTATTCATTACACTTCAGTTTCCATAAATACATTCTTTCAAACTTCATTTGATTGAAAAAAAGAACACTTCATGAGTCAAAGAGAGCAGTACAAAACTTTAAAAAAATGAAGGAGGAATTGCATTCAAGTATCCACATGCACAATTATAAGACGAAGTTAAATTCACATATCACATTCTCACATTAAACTAAAACAATTATCGATCTACAATAATCTTCCTCTACAATCACTTGCACCACAATAACAGTACATCACTTTCCCAGGAACACTACCAACATCATAGTTATAATCCCAAGTCAACTCTGTACCAGCAGTGATGTAAGTGAGAGCAAAAAAGGCAACCCATGGAAAACGCAGATCATGAGAGTCCACAAAAACATTTTGAACAAAAACATTCGGGGAGCAAGAATGCTGTGAATGAAAGGAAATGCAGAATTAGAAATCACATATAAAAATATACATACAAGGAAGTCAAGACAATTTTCATAATATGTATTCAGATATCACCAACAGTTGTAAAGACATTAAAATAGTGTACCAAAAAAAGCAGAATAACAGTTGACTTCAGGAGAAAAATAAGTGTTTTTAAAAGTTTCTTGCACTAACCCAAAGAAGGTCATTCAAATGTCAATCACAGTAGAATATCCAGTTCTTTTTCTACTTTCCTGAGTCACTAAATACATACAACAGGTAATAGATCTTTGAACTTAAAACAGACTGACTTGAACTGTTTCCTGTCATTTTTATCAGTACTCTTATTATTCCTTTAGTAAAAATAACTAACTTGGCTATTTAATGAATAACAGCCCAATCAGAAAAGCGCTTAATGTTATTAATTTTTTAACTCACATCTGTGTTTTATCATTATTTCTGGAACAATATCACAATGGAATAATTTTTTTAATTTGTTGCTCAACAATTATTTTTCTGCAATTGAACTGTCCTATAACTTTGCGGTAGAATTTCGATTGGGCTGGTTATTTGTTTTTATTTTACTTTATTTTGCAGAATTTTGCCTTTCCCCACATTTGGTGTCTGTGTCGGCATTAATGGAAACTTTCAAGTCTTTTATTTGGGAACTTGCAACAGGAGCATTATTTTAACCCTTTCGCTGCTGTTCAATCTCCGAAAACCTTCTCCTCACATGCGGCGAAAAGGTTAAAATGTGTTTCGTGGGTCCATGGAGCAGGTACTTCAATAATGGGCATGGTACACTCTACAAAGGGTCGCTAATCCGGGACCCTATCCTCAACCAGCTCACCCACGCAGGACCGTCTCATCAACCCTACCAGCAGGGGGCCTCTCTCCCGAAAAGTGACCGCTCTCGTGGCTACGGACCACTAGAAAATGGCCATTTTAGCAAAGTTAACAAAATCATTATTTTTCATTGCAGAAATACGGTTCAAAGACGTACTTGATTGCTTAATTGGCAGGAGTGCGATGAAAACAATCATTTTTGGATGATTGGATTGATTGATTGATTTTCAAATTGCAGTCAGAGCGGTCACTTTTTGGGAGGGAGGCGGGTAGGGTCGATGAGACGGTCCTGCATGGGTGAGCTCATCAAGGAAAGGGTCCATGATTAGGGACCCTTCGAAGTGCTTTTGCTAAAGTGCATGGCAGAAGGGAAGAAAAAGTACGTTCACAGCAGTCGTGTTTATGTTGCTCAAAGTTATAGCTTAAAAGAAAAACCCTTAAAAACTTCTTCAAAATTGTATGCTATACACTCAGGAAAAATCTCCCAACATAAACAAATCATTCAGGACGTGAGGTCTCATCATAGTTCGATTCATCAAAGCAACACTATGAATATGATATCTACAGCGTCAACATACTTACATTCAAGTATCTTCCTACATTTCCAATACTTTTAGCATCCATGATGTAACAATATTCTCCTGGTCCAAAAACTTCCCTCACTGATCGGTATTTGGACTTGGCTGGAGGTTCTCTATCACACGATTGAGGTTCCTCAGCAGAAAATTTTGATGGCTGCCTTTGAGCAACTACAAGAAGATAATCAGAATATTTACATAAATATTAGAATCAAACACAAGTCATTGGAGATAAAAGTGGCCTAAAGAAGATTGGAGATGAGAGAAATCTAAATATGACCTTAAAATTGAGCATAAAATCATACTATGTACATGCATTCTTACAGACAACTTTTTGGTAAATTAGTAGTCTTACAAATAGTACATATATATTAAGATTAAAGTTATATAGGTATTTTCTCTACCATATCCTTAGCATTAATTACACAATGAGATTACTTCATACCTCTTGTTAGAGACTTAAAATTAGAGGACAATTTTAATGTGAGAATAAATAAAACACTTACCCTTTAAGAATAGTTAAAAACAAAGAGAGGACAATCACAAATTAATAGATTAGTGAAAAGGAAGGAGACATTCTCATTTGATGTATGACCCTAATTCTAGGCTAAAGTGAATCATTACCTCTTAAAAACATTGAATTGACTTGTAGGTTCAACTTGAAGGTATTGCCAGAGAACTATTTTTACTATTTAACTTCTATGTTACACATGTAATAAATGCATCCTCAATTGGCTCATTATGTAATCAATGCCATACGGTAGCCAAAACCAACATGCCTACCAAGTTCTTGAGGGTAAGATGAATGTCAAATGATACAGATTTAGCAGAAACATCAACGGTACTGGTTTAACCTGTTTTTGGGAAGGCTAGCTCATCTAGATGGTGTAGAATTTCTCCTAATCCAGAACACATGGGAATTGAAACAAAAACCACAAAAATTTACCTCCATCCGAATCCTCTTCATCACCACTCACGCTGGGTGATTCATTCTGCTTTTTGGCCCTAACACTTCTTCGTCTGGTATTTGCTGAAGCTGAAGTCAAAAAAACTAATGAAACCTCAGCATTCAGCATTTTTTAGTTAACATGAATCAAATGAAAAAATGAAAAACAAAAAACAAAACAAGAACTAGAATCAATGTACGTATATATTCATAAATAGAACAGGTAGTAACAACCAAAATCCAAATATGATATTCCATCATAGTTCATTTATATGGCTAACGCCATTCATAATAAAGTTGAAGGGGCTGACACTTCGCTATGTTACTACCAGACTTTGTCATGGACAGGACAATTTTCCTGAGCCCCATTTCCAAACAAAATGTGGTACATAATAATACAGGGATGATTCGCACCCTCAGCAGAGATGCATTTGAAGGCAATAATTGGTTAGCAACCAAATCGAGTAGGACAACAGCTTTTCTCCCCATTAAAGAATCACCATGCCAGCTTCCAAGTTGAAATTGCAAAGGAGACAAAACTCTAGAAATACCTACTCAATATTTTAGAAAACAATTTATGCATTAATAGTCTCAATAGTCAAAGAATTAAATTCTCCAATCATGACATAATGTCTGGGGTCCCTAAGGGAAGGCAAGAATTTTGTTCAGGGGGGTACAAAACCACAATTTTATTACGGCTCTTAGAAGGTCACCTGGCTGATTTCATCCCAGCAATCCTTCACAGAGTGAAAAAGGGGACTAAAATGGACATTTAGGAACATTTTTTCATCATATCGGCCATTAGCACGAAAGAAAACTTCACAAATTACCAGATTTTTCCCTTCCATTCCCTGCTCCTTTATCTCCAGTACACCCATGTCTCGTATAGCGCAATTTCGATTAGCGCAATTTCGATATAGCGCAAATTCGTCCCTCGGGGAAACATTGCAACGCAGTGTAGCCTAATCAAAAATCTTAAACGCTCTCGTGATAAAACGTGAACTTGCGCTAAGTACACACGAAATTTTTATCAATTTACGCATATTAATATTATTTCTTGCCTCAAATCTTCTTTTTTGTTTATATATTAATCGAAATTCATTGCTGCGCAATTGCCAAAAGTATTACTCGTCATTGGGTCTAGATAGCCGGCCTACCGAAGATTTATCTCGTCTCCTTAACAGAATGATAATAAATAATTTAGATCGTTAATTAAGCGTGGGGCTAGTGGAAATGAGTTTTTTTTTTCAGCAATACGGTTTGAGACGTATTTTTGCCGTCGTAGGTTACCGGGGATTGACTTCCAGGTAGAGAGTCTACGCTAAAGCCTTCAAGGGCATCGGTATTCACGGAGCGGTGACCGAGTTGCGCATGAATAGCATCAACACATAAAAGGGTCCGCTATAGAGTCTTAAACACAATGGCTTCGTTCCCTCCCCGCAGTCATAGCCCTTCTGCGTCTCAGGAATACAGTTCAGCAGAAGAAGGTGATTTAGATAGAGCCATACAGGGTAAAAACCAAGAGAATATGGCAAAAAATAGGAATGCGTGTAGAAAAATCAAGAATTTATCAAGAAAAACCATTAACCTAGAAGAGGACTTGAGAGAGGTCAATTGCTTTGAAAATGGAGAGCGTCAAAGCGATATTGCGCGGAAGTTTAAACTCACGATGCCTTATTCTGAATAAAGACGAAGCTAAAATATCAGTGACCTCAGCCACACCAACTTCAACCAAGCGGTCTACACATACGGAAAGTTCATGGTGAATCAGTACAAAAAGACGAGAGTGGTAATCGCTCCAAGACATTAAGTGAAAGCTCCGGTTGGTTCCAGAATTTAAACGGCAAGCAGGTATTTTCAGTGCGGCGATATCAGCTGGTGAATCTGCAAGTGTTGATAGCGCAGCCACCACAACATTTTCTGATGAACTCCAAGCTGTTATTGAAAGTGGCTCCTTTCCCCCTCAACTAGTTTTTAGTGTAGATGAGACGATATTCTTTTGGAAAAGAATGCATTCTCGTTCATTCATTTTCAGGGAAGGAAAACCTGGGTCAGGTTTCAAGGCATTTAAAGACTGTTTCACGTAGCTGCTAATGACTCGGAGGACTTCAAATTAAAATGATTTATCATTCATAAACTCCGCTAGCTATGAAATGGCATTTAAAGTAGCATTTTCCTGTCATTTCGATGAGCGACAAAAGGGCCTGGGTGACACAATAGTTGTTTTTAGACTAGTTTGAAAAATCATCAACTGCCGGCAACGCATTACGATCCCCTGAGATAGCAGATGTTAGCCCACCCGCACGACAGGACGGAATTTCGAAAGCACGTAAGAATTTTTTTTAACGTGAATAAAAGTCTTTGAATGCGTGAATACTATCTTTAAAGATGTTTTTAACTATAAATATTTATAGAAATAATGTTTTCTAAGGCTTTTTATGGGAATATAGATGTTTTCGAGGAAATTCAATACCCAAGACCTATGCTACCAGGAACGCATCCCTATCTTCCCTATGTTAAAACGCTCTCGTATAACGCAAATTCGTATAGCGCAAAGACCCCAAGGAACGCATCCCTTGCGCTATACGAGACATGGGTGTAATTAATCCAAGATAAACCCTCCCAGCATCTGAAGTTCATCAACCATCTCCCCCTTTCCTCAACTATATAATGCTCACAAATCAGCTCAAAATTCCCAACCCTCCTATCACCCCTGCCTTCAACTATATGTACCGTCTGGATCTGGAGAATAATTTGTAAATTTATATCACTTCGTTACAGGAAGTTTTGCAAATTTGAGGTTCTACTCTACACGGTAATTTTCATCTTATAATGGGTCCCTTCAAGCTAGAGCATTTATTCATTTGATCATTTATTCATCTTCATTTGATCTTGATTTGATACTTTCATAAATAAATAAATTTTCTTACCGTACATGGTAAAGTTGAATGTTGAATTTTGAAGCAGCACAAAATGGAAACTTCATTGCAAGGAGTTGCATTTGGCCAAATATCACTGTACCAGAGATGATTATATAAACTTGAATGCTTGTTCGGTTTGAACGCTTGGTTGGACAGCAAATTGGAAAATGGTTGATGAACAAAAATTCACACCTCAATGACATAAGAAATATAAATTTAAGATTTTGTCTCCACATTGCGGACGGGTCTCGAGTTTACTAGTGTTTCATACACTATCTATTATAGACGGGTCACAAGTTAACTCTTGTTTACTACATTCTATCTTTATATACCACCTGTAATGATACATTGTAACTACTTTGTCTGCTGTTTACCTAAATAAACGATGTATTGAACTTGATAGCCTTTATATTTTCTTCAGTTATTTAATTATTAAATCATTTATAGTTGACCGCAAAAAACGAAAACTCTCTGGAAAATATACCTGGCAAAGGGTTAGGTTGAAAAAAAAACATCATCCGGTTTTTAATGTGTTAATTTCGATGTGGTTTAGTTTTCCATGCTTCTACAGAATAGCCACAGTACATCTTCAGAATTTGGAATTCATGCATACAAATCTACCAGGGATGAAACCTTGCTTTCATTCCAATGAGCCATTCAAATCATAAGTGTGTACAACAGGGAGGTATACACTATATATAAGCAATCATAATTCAGCTTTTCACTGAAATCTTGTAAGTTGAGAAGTCACACTAGGGTTCGTGCACTCGAGATGGTCAAGAAAAAAGAAAAGAGGCTGAACTTTTGATAGAAAAGAAGTTATGAACAGAAGAAAAACCAGTATACTACCAAACATGATCATCATACTCTAACTCACTAAAACCTTCATTACAGGGAGATAGGCTGAAGATAGATATTTTAAAATTACTCACTTTCATCATCTTTTGTAGAGTCACTTTCATCAAGCTGTTTGGAAGTTCTTTTTCTTAATCTTGACCTAAAATACAAAAGGAAATTACAGAATAATTTTAGCTAAAGAAGCCTATTTCTTTGGTGAGTTTATAAAGAGAAAATAAAATATTATAGTGTTCATTTTCTATCCTCATCAATGACAGATTAATTCAAGAGGACCAATGAATGATTATAAGGAATGGCTTTAAAAGCAACATTAAAATATGCTGGACTAAACTATTGCCATCACATTTGCTGTAAATGCTAAATCTCTCATTTTTCCTTTCAAACAATATTCTTAGACATAAAACTTCAATGAAAACAATGCCAACTTTAATATTTTTTGCTAAATTATCGTTAAAGCACAAAGAAAATGGTCAACCAACTTTTTGATTTTCCTGTCACATACTTCAGATAGCTCATTTTCACCAGGATGCATGATACAGTAAACAAATTCATGATGTACACAATGTTTTTAAACATACTAAACAAATCACACGGCCACCATTCTCCTTATTTATTTAAATACTCATGTTTTAATAATATGGAAGTATCAATTAATAACAGTCTTAATTACACAGGTAATAAAATTTAGAGAATTTTTATGAATTGATATATATTATACAAAGGATTCTGCTAGGAACGTCATCTTTCTACTCAGGTGAAGTTCAGGATTATCATGAACCAATTGTGACAATCACTCTGATAGCATTAGGCAGCAAAAAACTGATTGACTCATAGGCCTTTGGTGAAATAAACTTTCGTATTGATTTTTCTACACATTTTAAAACTGATAACCACAATAATTACCTCATCAATACATACTGAACTTTGTACGCCCCAGTTAATCTAGACTGTGTGGTTAGTAATACGTAATTGTAATTATCAGTTCAATTACTTTACTGCTTCTAGTAGCTATATGTTCTAAAAATCAAGTAAATTTTCAACCTCAGGCTCATTATGGTAAATGATTTTCTCTTTCACTCAGAGATGTTAATTGAGAAAATATTTTTTTTACCCATATTTTTTTGTAAAATGAATTTATCCCCAGTATTGCAAAAGCTATAAGTATGTAATCTATCTCGCATATTTTGTTAGCAAGTTTTAAATTCAATCTAAAACATAGTGACATTAACAATACTATCCAAAATATTTACAAAAACACAGCACATTATTTTTCAAGATCATCTTTACTTGTACAAAAATAATTTAACTTGAGTATCTTGTATGTTGTTGAATTATTAATGAAAATTCATTTTCTTTCAGCCTGATTGGGATCCAAGAGACTTTTCACTAGCAAAATTACCTCAGACCACAATATTCTTCATTTTTAGTGCCAGGATTCCACTCTTAACAGATGTCTTAATTTGAATATGTATTGAATCAACGACATATTAAATAAGATCCCATTACATTATTGAAAATATAATTTTACAAAGTTTTTCTATTCCTTTAAGTAACAGTCCTTTCCCTTGGACTACAACCTTGATTCGGTGGAAAGGCTTGCGTGCTCCCATGACCCTTAGAGCTGCACTAGCAGGGTTAATTCTAAATTATTCCCAGTAGGACCACCCATGCCAGATAGGTCGAAGGGTAGGAGCCAGACGAAAGGTAGCCCTTGTGATGGTGTCACGTAAAAAAACACTGTTGGTATGGAAGTGGGAAACCCTACCAACTATGTCTTCTGTGGAAACATAGAGCTTCATCGAACGAGCCTCGGATGGAATCGCTGGACCCAGCCCTTAAGGGCAGGTGATATCTTGGGTCTATCTGAAATAAGGTGGAAGGACAGTGGGGACTACTGGAGTGACGGGTACAGGGTTATAGATAGTGGTGGAGAGGAAAGTCAACAAGGGGTAGCTTTAGTATTAAATGGGAAGATGGGTAAGTACATATGTGGTAGGTATAGATCAGGTAAAAAATAGGATTCTTATGGTAAAAATTGAGGAGCGACCCACCAACCTCGTGGTGGTTCAAGTTTACATGTCCACTAGTAATCATTGGGAGGAAGAAGTAGATGAGGTATACGAACAGCTCAAGAAATTAATTACAGAAATTCTGGATAAGAAAGACCTGGAAGTGAATGAAGACTGTAAAGCTTCAGTTGGGGAAGGGAGGGATGGAAACGAGTAGGAGAATTTGGGTTAGGAATTTTGAGCGATAGGGGAGAGAAAGCAGCAGAATTTTGCAGGAGAAACAAATTATTGATCACAAACACTTAATTTAATCATCATAATGGGCAAGGTACACTGGTAAAGCCCAGGGATACGAGGAGATATCAGATAGACTACATTATGGTAAGACAGAGGTTTAGGAATAGTGTGAAAAACTGGTGTAGTTTCCCTGTAGCGGATGCAGATTCAGACCACAACCTAGTACTTATGAATGCAATGTGAGATTCAAAAGACTTAAGAAAGTTAGGAAGGTGAGGAAATGGGAAGTAGAAGCTCTGAAGGGGAGCATGAGGAGAGAATATCAGGAACTAGTGGAAAATGGTGTCCGGGAGATAGAAAATACACAGACTGTAGAGGAAGGGTGGATTAATATTAAAACTGGAATAGTCAAAGCAGCTGAGAAGTCAATTGGTTACGTTGACTGCAGAAGGATAAAGAAGCCAAGGATTACGGAGGATAATGGTAAAAGAAATGGAGGAGAGAAGGAAGTGGAAGAACGTGGATACAGAACAAGGCAAAATAAAATATAGTGAAATAAATAATTGATTACGACGTGAAACTAAAAGGACAAGGGAGGCTAGGTGGAAAAGAGAGTGTGAGGAAATGGAGTAGTTTCAGAAGGAAGGAGAGGTAGGCATGTTGTACACCAAAGATAAGTTGCTATCGGGCAGCAAAAGAGGGCAAGCAATGTCTAAAATTAAGGCTCAAGATGGAAGGATGCAAACTGAGTGAGAAGAAGTACAGAGTAGATGGAAGGAATACGTGGAGGATCTGTATGATGGAAAGAACAGACCAGAGAGATTGACTTTAGAAGAAGAAAGTGCAGTGGAGGAGGATAATCTTGGGCCGGGATCTTAGATGAGGAAATCGAAAGAGCCCTTCATGATATGAAGGCTAGGAAAGCAGTGGGCGTGGACAATATACCATGTGAGCTTCTGAAGAATCTAGGGAGGGATAGTAAGAAAAGGTTTTTCAAAATAGTACGCACAATCTATGAAGAGGGATATTTTCCACAGGATTTCATCAAGATGGTTCTAACTCCACTACCAATAAAGAAGAAAGCTGTTGAATGCGGAGATTATAGGACTATTAGCCTAATATTGCACGCGGCGAAAGTATTACTGAGAATATTGAATAGACAAATGGAAGTGGGGGCAAATGAGTACTTGGGCTAAGATCAGTTTGGTTTAGAAAAGGGAAGTCAACTCGTGATGCAGCAGTGATGAGGTCCCTGGTGGAGAGGAATGTAGAATATAATCAGGATGTGTATGCCTGCGTCGTGTTGAAAAAGCATTTGATAGAGTGGACTAGGTAAAGTTTACGGATATTCCCAAGAAAATAAGTGTAAATTGGAGGAATAGGCAACTGATTCTTAATATGTATATGGACTGTGCAAGTGAGGGTAGAGGACGGAGAATATGGGTGGGCAGACATTGGCCAAGGAGTCAAGGGTGTCCTCTATCGCTGCTGCTTTTTAATGTGTATACTGAAGAGATGGTAAGGGAAGCATGGGATGAGTTGGAAGCTGGAGTAAAAGTGGGAGGAATGATGTTAAAATCAGTGAGGTTTGCGGATGATCAGGCGTTGAAGTCAGCGAGGGGGCTTCAGTCTCTGGTGGATGCGTTAAATGAGCATTGCGAGGAGTATGGGATGAGGATTAATTACAAGAAGACCAAGGTTATGCGGTTTTGTAAAGCATCGCATGCGAGGATGTGAGACTAAAGATAAAGGTAGGTGGGGAAAACTTGAGCAGGCAGAGTAGTTCAACTATTTAGGCAGCACATAAGAGGAAAACAGACACAGTAGTAAGCACATCAGGAAGAGAATTGCATTGTTAAAGGAGGCGTTCATTCGAGATGGGTATGACAAAGAATGGAGAAGGTGAAGTGGACTGAGAGGAGGAAGAACGACTAAGTGCTGGATATGATGGGTGAGGAGAGGCAGCTTTTAGATAAGATACGGAGGAGACAGAGGGTATGGATGGAGCAAGTGCTTAGAGGGGAGGGGATGTTGGAAACAGTGTTAGAGGGTAGAATGTTAAGTAAATGAGGGAGAGGAAGGAAAAGAAATGGATTTTTAGATAGAATGAAAGGAAGTAGGCCTTATTCTGATTTGAAGAGGGAAGTATTTGAAGGAAGGGGAGGCTATCTGAATTCTTCTTAACACGTTGCGTACCGGGGTGTTTAAATTCCTAGGAACGCCGATTCTAGGTGGAGGTGTTGAGATTGGAAATATGCCTTTGGTTTAAACATGGTTAAAAAGCTAATGTTTATAATATAACTTTACCCAATCAAACGTTATGATGCATCAATTCATTATGAATAACGAACAACAACTGAAAATGTACTAACGAATACGTACTGTACGCTTTAAAATTGTTTAGGTTGACGCGCCTAAATGACGAGCATCTTCGTCATCTGTCCGGAACGTTCGGGAAAAAAATTACGAGAATTCTCGCCATCCGTACGCAACATGTTAAGTACTCCATGGAAACCAACCTTAATCGGTAGAATACTTTAATAAGTGTTTTGAAAAAAATGCTACCAGTGATTTCAATCCATCAAACCACTTCTTCTAAGAAAAATATTTTCAATTCCTAATAAGGAAATTCTCATTTCTGCAAGAAACTGTTCTCTCTACAAACTAGTGAAGCTAAAAGGTAAAACTACAAGAGCAAAGTGGGTAAGTGGAATAGGAAATAGATTGCAAAGGAAACAGATAGAGACGAGAATCACCATTAGAGGGCTTAAAAATAACGACAAAAGTCATACCTGATGGATAAATCAGTTGGGGTTAGCTCAAGGCGGGTGCTTGTTTTGAAGTCTTCATCAACACTATAACTATTCTTATGCCCTTTAACTTTCCCAGAGTCTTCTGTGTCTCCAGTTTCTTCATCCTCTCGATCATTGTCATCGTCACTTTCTCCTACATGCACAAGGAATAAATTACTTTCTCACAAGGGTTTAAAAAATAGTAAGATGAAATTCACAGTCTCTGGCATGATTTGGTTTAATTTGCTAACCATTGTAAATGAAGAGCCATGACTTCATATTTCCACATACATAATTTATTTGACCGACCAGGGTTTTGACGTGGAACATCATAATCAGGCACAAACACAAATTACAAACACTGCATTCCCTGAGCATGGCTGTGCAAGTGTATATTTGTGCTGGTCCATGATGATGATGCTCTATGCTGAAACCCTGGTCAGTCATATGTACTTTGCGGAATTTGAAAGTCATAGCTCTTCATTTAGTAACATGAAGTCCAAAAATAAACCTTGAAGTTATCTTTGCTTAAGTTTGATAAGTGCATTTGGAGCCATGCATTAAATACGTGTTCAGCAGCTTTTACATACACACCTCTTTATTTAATAAAATATTTTCTTTAGATGCATTACCTAACTTAAGCACATTTATGTAAAAAAAATAATCAACTATGGTAGAACCCTTTTTAGATACACACAAAAGAAATTTTCTCACTAAATAATCATAACTTCATAAGTTCCTTCACAGACTAATATCTAATTGCTTTCCTTCCATCTATCCCATAAACTTCATCCCTTAGGAAGTTTATAACCTTCAGATCCTTGAAAACTTCTTACGAGGATACTACAGAACTAAGCCAAAAGAAAATGCTGAGATTTTATGTTTCTAATGGCATGTATAGAGCATATATGGCATACGCAGAGCATAATCCAAACATGAAAAACCATCGTGAAATTTTAAAGACTATAATTTGATAGTGGAATGGGATCCTTTTTATAGGAAAAGACTTAATCACCTTCAGATTTACTCTCATCCAACTCCACCACTTCCTTCACATGCTGCACTGGAAAAGGTGGTGGAGGTGGCTTCACCTGTTCAACTTTAGGTGGTGGAGTGGCTGGAGGTACTGGCTCAACCTTCATATCATCTAAGACATCACTTTCATAGCCTTCTTTAATCCTTTCAACAACTTCAATGTAGTCCAGCTCAGCCAGATATTCATCCCCATAAGCCTTTCCATCCTTTGTTCAACAGTAAAAAAAAATGGATTAAAATACAAACAAATACAATTATGTAGGTATAAAGGCTATTACAAAAAAAACAACCAATTTAAAAGTCTACTGCATGCTATTGATAGGTAATATCAGTGCTGTAGTTGGGTTGAAATGTCAAACTACAACTCTTACATTAGTACCAAGTTGTGCCACAAGATAACTCTGAACAAGTAAATAATCATTTTCGATTTTTATTTCTAAAATCCATTGAAAAATTTACAGTAGGGATCTTTTTTATAGATTTAAAAAGGTAGTTTAACTGGTATGCTTATAATGAGCTTGGATTTTAGATGGGTATGCCGTACCGGCCCAACTACAGCGCTGGGTAATATAAATCTATACTTGTTTCAAATGTGGTATTTTATTAGTAATGGGTTTGTAATATGTACTAGGTAGGTTTTTAGGTAGGTAATTGGTCATTTTGATTGTTGTTTGCGATTAGTTTTGAGTTTGGAGTATTAAAGAGACCAGTAGTTTTCACTTTTTTGATCCTGCGCCTATTTATTGAACTATTTGTGATGGAAATTCACCAGCATTAACCCTTTCGCAGAGAAGTTAATGACATCATGAGCTCAGGCTTAATGAATTAACACTTCTCAGCTATCGCTTCCACCCTTACATTGGTCATGCATAGTTCATTAATGCTTAAACTCTTGCCCTTGTCTCAACGAAAGGTTCTCCCTTAGTGAGTAAATGAATATGAGAAGCAATGACGTCTATAACCTATGAATAATGGGTGGCAACTTTCATGTTTTCTTCTTTTAAACTTTAAGAGAGAATGACTGAATAGGAATGTTGTTTTCTTATCATAACTTATGTTTTCCTTCCATCTATGAAATTCTTCTAATTGCAACTTTGGGTCTGAGTGAATACCCCACTGTTTCAGGTTTCCCTTTTGGAATATAAAGACACTTGGTTTAAATATACACTGTATTTCCTACCCACATGGGCTTCAATATATTAATGGATTTCACCACTTTGGTGAAAGTGACATCTGTATCAAAGATAGCACAGACTTAAAGCAAGTAACTTTTATTATAAATGTAATATTGTTGATGTTTGCAAGATTTTTACAGGAAGTTTAATCGGGAACTATCCATGAAATTTTGATAAATTGCCTTTAATACTATGACTTTAGTTATAGTATTATATGACTATAGACTTAACTATCAAATGAGTACTTAATATCACTTCAACTACCCAACTAAGAATTTCACCCAATTATTAATCCAAGGATTAAAACCTGACATGATTATTTACTTGAAGCACAAAAATTAGGATTCTGAACGTCTACACACAACCAAAAGGATGGTCCGGATATTCAAGGGTTATGCTGACCCCAAACTAAGCCACAGAGTGTGAATTTTACACATTCAGGGCAGAGGGGCCAGTTTCTTTTCCTGGGCCATTTCACATTTCCAGAATTTTTGGTTTGCGGGTGCAAAGACTAGATGTAGGATTTGAACCCGAGATCTTTTGATCAAAACAAAGAATTTTAAATACGTACTGAGAAACGAATTGAGAAAATTATACACTATCAATGTAAATAGTACATAATCACAGCAGGTAAACAATATCCAAGCAAAGATTCCAATCTCAGAGTAAGGATGGGGGAGAGTGCGCTTTGGCTACTGCGCATGTAGTCAAGATCCCGCATATACAGCATATACATCCCACACTTCCCACAATTCTTCCCACAAGGGATTCCCGCATTACTTCCCACGATCACGTGGTAACCATGTTGACTACAAGAATCTGCTGCTGCACAGCCTGAATGCGCCCTCTACCCCAATCCTTACTCTGAGATTCCAATTCAGATACTTGCAAAGTAAGTACATAATTACCATGGAAACATATACTCCAGAGTATTTGTAAGCAAGAGAGAGTTATTAAAGGTATAAGCATGAAACAAAGAACTTACCTCATTAGCACCTGCCTCCGTCAGCAGCTGCCCAACATATACACAAATAAATGCCCCCTGAGGAATGTCACTCAAGCACTGCACACCCCATCCACGATTCCTGGTGCGAAAAACTTGTAGCCTCTGTTGGAGGGGCAACTGAGCAACCCTATTTAGACAGGTCTCTTTGCATTTGCACCTGAAAGTAAGGTAACCATCATGTTCATTCACAAACATACATATGTCCATTCAAGCTGGAAAGAGAGACATGAATTAATACCATAAACCATCATGATTTTTTATTCATCAGGCTATACGTTACACCAACTGCATTCCTGTTCTTAAGTAATCACCCCTTAACACAACAATCAATTACCTCTTTTACGCAGCTGTTCTATTCCCTACGCAGCTGTTCTATTCCTTGACTTAAGACTGGAATATATGCATGGCAATTGATAATTTCTCCCCTCTCAATGAGAGCACTTCTATACAGAGGGTTTGAGGGTATGGCAACATGAAATAGGAAAGATGCGACAAGAAAAAGAACTAAAGGAACCACTTGGTAGATAGAATGCTTTAAAGTTGTTAGCTGGAATTTTTTTATTAGTGTAGTTATGCACGCTGTAGGAGAAAAATTCCCACACTAATTAAACATGAGGGTTTCCTGGAAAGCTACGTTAAGCTTTGAAAATTTACCTCAACCCAGTACAATTACCTGCTTAAGAATTTCAGGTAACCTTGATAAATGAGGAAAAAAATTGCTGTGATTCCATGTTCACACGCATTTAATAATTATTAGGACTCAAAAATTTGAAAAAGTTAATTTGGATGAGAATTTACAATGTTTATTAACTCTGCAATCTCATTTCCTCACAAATAGGACTCGTCAGTAAAGAGGTTGCCAAAGAACGATAGATTATGAGCTAGTTTGCAAATGTTCACAGTAACACCTTTACTGACTAATTACATCTACAGATAAGATACTTAAAATACTGGTATGATAACAATGAATGTATTTAAATCCACAACCATTAAGCCATGGCTGATTTATAACATAATTTGGTGAAGACCTTTGAAAAAACAGAGAGTCAACAAAATTGCACCATTTGAAAAAAGATTAGCTTAAGCCTCACTTAAAAAATAAGCAAGAATAGTGATGCAAAATAAACACAATGAGACCATACTGAAAACTGGAAAGTTAAAGACAAGCAACCTAAATAAATTATTAGCTAAAAAAAAATACATAGAACAAAAATAAATTTTCAACAAGTCCATTATTCTCAAATGTTTATATAAACGCATGTATTAACCTAGTCCCTTTTGAAGACAACAAGCAAAAGAAGATACCCAGTTTACTTGAAAAAAATAGACTATTTGTTTTAAGAACCTATAGCTGAATAATTTCATTATACCCTAAATGGCCCTTCAGAAATCAGACCTATTACCTTGAATTGCACTCATAAATTCCAGTAGTGACAGCCTCAGGGAGTCGCTTGTAGAGATAACCTACAGTTGGGTCAGCCATACCAGTTGGTCCACATCTTGTTCCCTGAATGGTCAACTGCCAACATGCACACTTTTCTTTATCCTAGATAGGGGAAATGTTTTTCAAATAATACTTCATGTAAGTCACTACTCATAGAAACTAAATCCAAAAAGGATTTTGAAGTCAAATAAAAAATCTTTGATATTGGTAGAGGTCCGTGAATTTCGCGAGACGCGATATCGCGAAATAACGCGAAATAAAACGAAATAACGCAAAATCGGTAAATAAAAACGAAATTTCGCGTTATTTTGCAGTTTTAGGTGGATTAGCGAAAAAATCACATCCAATGAGTCATAATCTATTAAAACCTAAGCCTTCATTGTTTAAAGCTACCAACGTTCATTTGCTCTATCTCATAACGATTTCAAGGTCAATTGGCTCGTTTAGCCTCACGCATAACGCATCCGCGTATTATCGCACACCGTAGTGATTTTTCCGCCAGAATTTGCCATAAAATTTATCACAGCCTCTCTCTTCGACTCCCACGTATCAATCCTTAAATATTTAGAATGAGGCGCTTTCTCACCTGAAGAATTAGATATTATGAATTAAAAATGTGCGGAAAGAAATTTAACGCGGCCGCGGAAGAGCGGAAATACAAGCTCACGCACCCGGCACGCATCAATGCCGAGCAGTAATTCCGGTGACTCACCGCGACGCATTAGATAGCGTTATTGGATAACTTGTTGCAGGAAAACCTTGAGTGTGGGTCTAATGTAACAATTTCGTTGACTTAAACACGGCCGCTGACTGGGACCGGGCCGCCGTTCACGGCACGGCCCACTGCGTGGCAGAGAGTCGTCTCGTCTAAAAAGGGCCTGAATTTCACGGCGTCGTGACGTCAACGGCGGCCAGCGAAAAGTCGCTTCGTCAGAAAGCGGCCTCAAATGCAGCACTGCCTGTATTTCACGCTGTAGACGGCGCACCGCCGAGCCGGATGGAAATGGGCGCCGTGATGACCACGGCGGCCGTCAACGGCGCCGCGCGGTCAACTGCGCGATTCGATTCGTTTAGGGACATCCATAGACATGTATGGTTATTTGGAAGCACGAAGCACTAGCAGTGGGGGAAGGGAAGGAAGGATCAGAAAGGATAGGAGGAGAGGGGGTTCTCCCTATTAGCGGACGGATCGTCGGATATTCGGCTTTCCACTGAGCTAAAATGCAAAAAAAAATCATTTCGGCATTGGCCAAATCTAATATCTAATTCTTCGGGTGAGAAAGCGTCTCATTCTAGATGTTTCAGGATCGATAAATGGGAAGTAATTTTTCAAGTTTCTTTGAATCCGATTATGTTTTGTTAAGAGTGGCTAAGTAAGATGAAGCTTCTTTCACTGACTTCCCTGACCGATTGGCAACAGCTATAATCAAAACTTAGCAATTTTGTTGTATCTAGCTACTTTCCTACTTTCCCTCAGCACCTGGGTGAGGGGTATTGAAAGGGAACACATGACATGAAACATTTCGGCCAAGTTGTAAGTTGTACAGTACTATGGTTATACTGTAGCTACCCAGCACTCAGTTTGAAAACACCATTGTGACGGGTTGTGTTTCGCTGTTGGACTGTTTTTTTAATCGTAGTTCCAGCTTTAAATACCGAACAAAGGATAGGAATTGTAAAATACCAAAAGCTAGTGATAATGTTCATACCAGGCCAAGTGAATTCCGCTGAGAAGGATTTTATGTGAAAGACAGAGTATTACTGTGCAAAGCTTGTTATAAAAGATTTTAATTTGAAAGATGTGACACATTGTTAAAGCAAATCAGTAGCAATATACAAAAATGTGCGAAAGAAAGGGGAACCACAAAATGACAGCTATCATTTAAAAACACAGTCACTCAGTCAAAGAAAGCAAAGGAGAAGCTTGTTGTTGCTACTACAGAAGCATTTTTAAAGGCTTTATTTAGTGTAGAGAAACTTGACAATCCAAAAATTCTGGAATGGCTCTCGAAGTATACACATATGAGGTGGTGGGAATTTGCAGTTTGCCGATCGTATTCACCAAGACTACGTACAGTGCAACCTCGATATAACGACACCCCACGGTGCACTAATAAACACTCGCTATAGCGAATTGTCGCTTTACCGGAGGTGGAGCAAATAATAGCCAATACACCTGTTGCGAACTGATATACAGGAACAGGAGTGGTACAGCGACAGATAAACATCTATCCGATAAACGTAAGCATAAATCCAGACGAAAGGCGATGTTTTTTTTGCATCACTTAATTTCCTTACTCAAACAACGACTAACTATTCAAACAATTTATAAGCGCCGCACTGAATAAAAATCATGGAATGCATTGTTTCGTCAATCATTATGCCAATGCACAACCGACGAAGCCATTTTTCTATGCACTTAATTAGTTCATTTACGTGATCATTCTATTATTTTGGTATTTTCCACTGAAAATTCAAAAATTAACTGATAAAACAGTATCGCGGTTATTTAATGCCTCAAATGTTTCCATTGGTGTATGTTTATTGTTTCTGTACGTTAAGCGGCAGTGAAGTGAAATAACGCATTACATTTGTTTCTACAGGCGAAAACGGTGGAAGGTTGTATAAAGTTCCCGCCTTGGAAGACTTTTTCTATCAAATAATGTAATATCTACATCATCTACGGTAAAAAGTTTGCTAAGCTTGAAAAATGATGTGATTAAAATTGCCGTTGTTGAAAAAAGTTTCTTTTTGAGTGTTACGCTTGCGACATATTTGAAATAATACACCGAGTTTACCACTACACTGCAAACGAGAGTTAGCTCTTCTGTGAGTTCTTCCAGCGGCCACCAGGGGATGCTCGGCTACCCGCGTGACAAAAGAGAGCGCCAGTACGACTCCAACCACTGACGCGAATAGTTCACCCTTGTAAATCCGCAACGGAGAATAAATGCGTCCATCCGGACAATTCACGCTGAGTATCTTTGCTTCGTACATCCTACATCATCGCTAAGGCGCACTACCCACCTTTAGAGGCATCATTGCAAGAAATACCTCATACTGCAAGGGTTTTGTCGAGGAGTTGTATGTAAAAAAGTTCCGTTTCGTCTATGTTATATGACGCGGGGAATACTTCTAAAGATACTTATGATCGGAGTCCTTTCTTCCACGACTTCGGGTTTACACCGGAGGCATCACCAGCAATTATGAGGGGAGATAACGCTTTGGTGCTTCGCATTAGTATAATCAACCTTCTGCACTCTTAAAATTCTCGATTCGCAATCTATCCCTGAAATATTCCACTTTAGGCTTGGGCGTAGCCCCTTTCTCAGAAGTTCCCGCAGATTTGAATGGGCAAAACCACCCGAACAAAGCTCCTTATAACTATCGTCTGCATTCCTTGGGCGCTTCTGTTTTTTTTTAATTTTGCAGAGCGAATAGGAAGATAAATTAATTTCGACACTCTCATATTACTCCTTTATTTTTATTTTCCCGCTTAGACGTGTTTGGTGTTTTTTTGGTCATGGTGACTGCCATCAAATGCTTTCTATTCACGCAACTCACGGACGTGCGGGTATGCTGCCGACTGCTTTCTGCCGCCCGAGGAACAAAAGAAGATGAAGCATTCGCGAATGCTAATGCCACAATATTTTCACCAAAATTAACTACTTATTTATCGAACGACATTTTACCACATAAATTTGAGACTGAGCTCTCCATTAACTTCATTTCTAACAGATCGCTAGCAATTACAGAGGTTAAGGAGTCTTGATGAAAGTCTTCCGGCCATGAAACCCTCGCTATGGCGAGAGCCAGCACCAGAAGGGTCTCGTAAAAACGAATTTTTTAACACGCTTATTATAGGGTCAATTGACGGTGCATCGACTATGTCTCGTTATAGAGGGAGTGTCGCTATAGCCCGTACTCGCTTTAACGAGGTTCCACTGTACTTGAACCATTCATACACCTTGAACCAGGGGCGGATCCAGGATTTCTTTCTGGGAGGGGCACAAGCAAGGCTGTATCCAGGATTTTGTTCAGGGGGGGGGGCACAAGGATACCTTATTTTACAAAACGAACGAAATGATAATGGGAACGTATTAAAAATCTAGCATATTTTTAAGGGTCTGGGGGGGGGGGGCACGTGCCCCCGTGCCACCCCCTGGATCCACCTATGCCTTGAACCAATATAAGTTTAACCATTTCTTTCATTTAGTTTTATAATAAATTTTGTACAATCGGAATTGTGTTAAATGCTTAATAAGAGTATAAGTATTCATGAAATGGGTACCATAAAATAATAAAATTCGTACAAACGTGAAAAAATTGTAGCATTGTAATAACACCGCCAAGATTTTCTATAACACCGAAATCACATGGTTTTAAAACGAATTTTAGCAAAAAAATAAAACCACTTTCACGGACCTCTAGATATTGGTTTCATTTTGATCAACGACAGTAAGTTTTTTAACTTGATTCTAAAAACTAAATTTGAATCTTTGCCTTCAATATAAACTGATTGAAAATCAATGAGACTGAGTATTTAAAATTTTTAATGAATCAATGTAAGTAACAATCCCGTGAAAATTAAATTAGGAATTTTTTGCAGTGATTAGCTTGCTAGTGGCAAAAAGTAGAATGCAAAAAATAGCATTTCATTCCAGTATATATGTATCAAACCATTGGTAGGAGATAGAATCACTAGCATTTAATTCTCTAAGGTTTTTACAAATTTAGACATATGATCTGAGTGAATACCCCACTGTTTCAGGTTTCCCTTTTGGAATATGAAAGAAAAATTTCACACTCAGAATTAAACTTGAGGAATTTGCTTGGTTTTTTCCTGATAAAAATATTTTCATCGATCCTTTGCATGAACTAACTCTATTAGTAAGAGATAAAACAAAACAGACTAAAAGTAGCCAAACCGTTCCGAAAAAATGACTGTAGTTACTGTTTTCCCATAAGTGTATTTCATACACTAACCTGACAATCATCATCACAATCACAACAGACTAGAAAGTCAGTATCCAGGTTCAAATGTACACCAGATGTGGGAATGCGAACAGTACTGTATTCCACAAAGTCTGGAAAACTGTAGTCAATCCAGTTGACAGCAGGAATTGGAACTTTCTCTTTGCCATATGAAATATCCTGAAAAATAGAATTCACCAATTGTTAAATTTTGAAAGAAATTATTATCAAGCAATTAAGTGAAATCCCTTAACAAGAGGCTCAACCATTTCAGTATACTCAGAGACTCAACCCAACAAAACCATTTAAGAACATAAATAAAACGAATGGATGAGAATTTTAATGAAGACTAAGGTCAGTATCAGAATACATACTATGATACATAAAATCAATCATTGGCAGGCTTAGTTTGAGTAATTTCTACATAATATGGAAAGAAATAAAACTTAGAAGAGTTCCACTCAATTTGTCTTCAATAGGTTCCAGCAAATAATCAACTTTCTCAAAACGCTATTAAACCTCTGGAGAACAGCAATTATTCACTGAAACCAGGCAAGGACCAATGGGTGGAAAACTATGGACAGAGGATTCTTTCCTTCCATATAACTATGATTAAACATTACCACAGACCACCTCAGCAATTTTATTCACCCTTGCAGCTACAGAGATGCATGAGTACTTGCATCTTCGATGTATGACAATTTCAGACTCGGAATTAAACATAGCATTCAACTTTTCCAAATTTTTGACTAATTGGAGTATTAACCAATATGATAGAAGCAATTAAAGATAGCGATAACAAAAGTGATTACAGAATTACACCTATTACAACAAAAAATCCATTAAAATATGAAACATTGGATCATCACATATAATTTCACTTTATCAATCATGTAAATTATATTTTTAACAGATTGATACCTCCACTGCAAAAATGCTCAACAATCGCCCACCGAATCAAATCCACTCATCTTGCAGTCCAACAATTCGAATCTGCTCCGCTGGCAGTGTCAGGAGCATAAACGCTCACCTCCAAGCTTGGAGAATAGGAGATGAGCATTTATGCTTCGGACACTGCCAGCTGAGCAGATTTGTATTGTTGGGCTACTAGATGAGAGGGCGATTGGGTTGGGCCATTGTAGAGGGTTTTTGCAGTGGAGGTATTGAGATATAACAGTAAAAAGCAAACCTTGATGTAAGATAACTGTTTAACAACAGTATACTCAGCAAGACAGTGGACCCAAAAGTCAAAGTCAAACAGATCGATGGGCATAGATGATTTGGTCACTCTTAGATAAGAATGAAGCTCAACTAGATTACGCAATCTTCTTCCACAGGGAGCTGTGTAAAGAACCACACGTTTGGTACCTCCCCGATGGCGGACAACACTCCTGAAAATAATGTGTTACTTGTAAAATGGGACTGCTCAGACATAAATCCATGGATTCCAAAATGAAACTTGAGAGAAAAGTGACTTTGTACTAAAAATTATCAATAGTAAATTTGAAAAATAGCTATTATGGCCAATTTACAAGCAATGAATACCCAATGTAGCTAATGACCTAGTGGTTAAGAAATGTCTACAAAAAAGATGTAAGAATAAACTCACAGACGACTGAGAAAGATGGTTTTTATACTAATAGCATCAAAATTTGTACTTCCTGTACAATTCCACAGTCATGACAACATATGGGATTAACTGACCTCAGCCTGACGCCATAAGGAAGTATGACAGGTAGTAAGGCTCATAATGATAGGCATTATCTCTTATATTTTATTTCACTTGAGATTTCTGCTAATTTTTTGGTTTTACAAACACTCAAAAGCAATTTTTACCTTATCCAACCACACAGAAGAGGTTTAGCAAGAGGATTCTTTCCTTTGGTGCATTCTTGTGGATATGGATAATCCTCCAGGCACTTGGGACCACAACGATGTGCAACCAAAGTTTTTAAGTTAACTGGCAAATTCTTTTCATACTGCAAGTAAAACACTATGCTTAGTAATAAAATCGCACTCAGTATAAAAATGTATAAACAAAATGCAGCTAAATGAAGAAAATACCTAAAAATATAGAACATAATCAGCAATGGAAATCAGGTAAAAATAAAAGTATTTCAAGCAGTGGCATAGCCAGGAATTTTGTTTGGGGGGGGGGTCCAAAAACAGGGGGGTAATTTTTAAAAATCAGGGTACTTAGTAGAGAGTTTAAAACTAATTTTTATATATTTTACAGCTGAAAAACTTCACTTTTCAAAGAAATCTTTTTGTAAAGTCATGATTTTTGATATTTTGTTTTCTTTTATTAAGCAAAGTAATTGTGTTTTTATATTTGGGGGAGGGAGGGGGTCCGGACTCCCCACACTTCTCCCCTCGCTACACCACTGATTACAAGGTTGATTGAATTATTTTTACTCAATAACAAATGTAATGCAGTCACACAATCATTGCTTCAATAATGAATTTAGAGTTCCCCACACCAGCGATGAATTCATTTCTTATTTCTATATATAATAATTTCTGAATATTAGTTAATGCATCAGGAAAATTTGAATCCAAAGGAAAGCAATCAATGTCTACTTAAGCGAATTAAACCAATAATTTATATTTTATAGTCAGGATGATTTCTATGTTCTTTACAAGACCAGTGCATGATTGAGCATGTTAAGTGATGCATCTAACTAAATGACAATGAGGTCTTACCTTAACAAATTTATCCTCACTATAAGCTGCTGCATATTCAAATGCCCTCTCTTCATATCTCCTTTGATTTGTAGTACTTTTTCTAGCAACAGCCCGAACTACAGGAGGAGATGCTGCAGGGACGTCATCTTTTATAGGTGTACTTGATCTATCTCCCTTTTGCCCTTTAGATGGTACAAAGAGTTACATTCAGAAATCAAATCCTTTAAGAAGGATCTCCAACCTGAAGCTACATATATGCACACAAAAAAAAAGTATTACAAATATACAGAAATGGAAGTCACTCATCTCATTACTAACAGGCAGTTAGTTATATTTATAAGCACTTATACTACAGTAAAACTTTGATTTTACGCAGTTGGAGGGACCGAAATATGGGCACTGTGTAAAATCAAAGTGTGTAAAATCAAGAGTTGGTATTGAGGAGAAGTATAGTTTTCAGGATAACTCTTGCTCATTATTTTTAGAACCCTTAGTCATACACTTTTGTGTAGTTCTGATTTGAGCCAGAACCGGATCCAGACAATCAAAAAGTCTCATATGTGTGCCTTTACGGTAAAAGGGCATGAAATCCTTTTCAGTCGTATCAGATATATGTTTCCTGGATTCAATTACGCATTTGGGGGCAAGAAAATGATCCCTAATAATCTTATTTACTCACAAGCAACACCACAGATGACGTGTTACCTTGAGAAAAACAACGTTGCATTCCTGAACAATGTTTCCCATGGATGAATAACATGGTAGAATTGCTAGCATTTCTGGCACTAAGATTACTTCTGTTACCCAGGAGAAATGTCGCAATGGTGATACTAAATGCTCACGGAGCAGAGGAGCTAATTTTCGAAAATATTCTCATTAAAAGCAGTTTTCAGGAAATCCGTTTAACCACCTGCAGACAAACAAAGATTGGAGATTGAAGAAATGAGATATATTTGAGGATAGTCATCCAAATTAACCCCATTAACAGGGAGCAAAATTTTGCTAATACATCACAAAGGCTTTACACCCTGTGGGCCTGGGTTCAAGTCCTGACAGTAGCAGAAACTTATCAGAGATGGCACCTTCATCTTCGACCTGAAGACGCTGGCAGCAGTGCCAGCGAAACTATTGTCACCACCAACAAACCTATGCGGTTGCACCGGAAACATGGAGAAATTGTTATCAGAGATGGCCCTATCCCTACTTGAGAGTAATGTGGAGGACACTTCCAGTGCACCAGCAGATGGGACGTTAAGCCCTTTAAGGCCTATCATTACAACCTGGCTAATGCCAACATAGGGTTCCTATCCCCCCAGCCCTTACTTCATGGCACTAATGACCCCAGCTATCAGTATCCTCCTTCCAAATAGCATACCAAAGATAATACGGAGCACTTAGGACCCGGGATATTCGGAAAATCAGATTTTTCCGGTGTTTAGATCACTTTTTTAAAGTGAGCTATTTAAATAACCGCGCAACTACCGTTAAAAATTATTAATAGTCGGAACAATCTTTCTTATTTATAATTTTCACATATTAAAAAACCATTTTCCCATGAAAATTTAGCATATAGGGTATAGCTTCTCTGTCGGCATTCTTCCGCGAATTCAGCGCCGGGACCTTCGGCTCACAAGCCGTGTGACTAATCTTAACGTAATATTTTGCTTCCCCATGTCTGATAACAACACCGGACACTTTTTGTATTTCGATTTAATTGCACTAAGCCATTCCTGAGTTTAAAGGGACTGCCTTATCACTCACGTCTTGATTTGACTTCAATGATTGCATGACGATTGACGACGCGAGTTATTCTCCGAGGGCATTAACTCCCGTTCCGTTAAAAATAAACGCTTGCCACCTAGCGGAGTTAAGATAATAGCTATTGATGTTCCAACCATGTTTCACTTAAACCCACTGAAAATGAGATACAAGTTGAATCAGCTCTAATAAGCGCGCCGCGCAATCAACTTTCCCTCGCCTCCATTCGTCCCGCAGATGTGGGGTTAGCCCGCGGAATGAGACAACATATGCTTTTACCATCGTGTTGAATCACCATCGACTTACGTCCATACTAGAAGTACGACTATCTTTTTTGGATCACCTTGGAAGCCAAAATGTTGGCACGGGAGGATTTTTAACGGCTAATTTCGCCGTTATATTTCGCTGGGGCGAAGGAAAACATAGCGTTCGCAAAATTCTAGAAAACCTTCCGTTAGGGATAGATATTCCGTAGTTCATAATTCCAGATTAACGACCATCTACTGTAATTACAATATATATAAATAGCGTCGATCAATAAGTCGAATAATAAACGAAAGGTGATAATGTTAATATCTCCGGGGATCATTTGTCTTAATCACGCATGCACGGCGATTGCCGTATATTTTAGGTTTCGATATCCTTCTACGGCAAATATTAACTAAGAGCGATATTCGCGTTCGTAAAGGAGCCTGAAATATTACTGAGAGGTCGTAGGGGGAAGCAATAATTAGATTCGCGATGTTTTTAGTTTCACGCTCAACAGCGCGACGTCATTTCAACCGTTCTTGTATTCATTTTTGTAACTCATTTAGACGAATAAATAACCTAACTTCATATTGCTCCAGTCGGGATTTTCAAAACAAGTCGAAAGACAACTGCGTAAAATCAAGATTAGCGGCCTCTTTGGGGCTGGGGTTATGCTGCGCAAAATCGAAAAAACTGCGTAAAATCAAGAAAAGATGTAAAATCGAAGTTTCACCATTGGAATTCCCTATGCTTTCCGGCCGGACTTGAGTGTCGCTGCGTAAAAACGAGACTTGATGTAAAATCAAAGTGCGTAAAATCGAAGTTTTACTGTATATAAATAAAACTTTCAAAACTTTTATTGTTTCTACAACTGTGGAAATACTACTACAAATGTTATGGAAAGATCAATTGCAAGTATAATACACAAACCCAACAACGACAGAGACCAAACAATCAAGAATTACTTATGCTTGATAATCTAGAAAGAAAAGCAGGTCTTCACATGCGTACTTCACGAATTATTTATAAGCTGAGATTTATTCTTTTTCGGTTATGCAGATATTTTTTGCATATTATGTAAAACTATATAAAGTCATTAATTTTTGCATATTGTTACATGGTGCAATATAAAATGAAGTGTTCAATGTATGTAAATACAGTAGACTCTCGTTATTACGAATTTAATGGGACCGAAAACCCGGAGGTTCGTAATAACGAAGTTCATATGAACGTTTGTTATAGGAACCATCGAAAAAAAAGTGTATTATACACGTGATTAAATCACGCGGAAATATGTGTAAACAGGAAAATTCGTTTCAGTTTCTCAACAGAAGAATGCGGCTTGACTCAATCGAGGGTTGATATCTTCCCAAATACAGTAAGTCCGATATACGAACTAGATGCGTTCCAAGACCTTTTCCCTAAGTTGATAAACCCACAGTCCGGTCGCCGAGAGTTGTCCGATGATAGGCAGAATGGTCTAGGCCAGGGTAGGGGGCAAGGCTGCCAGGTAAGAAAGGGAAACGCCTAGAAAGGGCTTCGTGAAGAAAGGAGCCGGAAAGGACGACGAGCGTGAAGGACCCAGGGGAAGAATCACTTGTTTTGGTGGATCAGGTTTATTTCGGTGTTCCTTGTGCATTTGACAACGTTGTATGACAAGGCGAGAGTGTAAGGTGCGTCCAGGGGATAGCGATTGGCTATATATCATGCTGGCAAAGGGCTATCCACCCCTCGTATTGTGCCGTCATAAGGCAACTCTCACCGGCCGGACTGTATGCAAGGCATCGAGGAGTACGGATATCCTGCAGAATGCAACAATGCATCACACTTACGTGCTGACTCACGATCGTGACGAACTGATCTACCTGGGCGTGCAACGCATCCGGAGCCGAAAATATAGCTCCCCGCGGTGACGAAGAACGGTCAAAACGCTGAACAGTTCCTAAGTTCACTCCGGATTTTTTGAATGCTCGTTCATTTCGATATTTTTGAATGCTCGTTTCCCCTGAAAATTTGTAAATCGAATGTACGTGGGAACAGGCAAACTGTACGTCCAATTTATGAGCGTTTATGAGTGGGTCACCATGACTCCAGAAGAATGAAGCTAATTATATGATGTTGTGAGTAAATTGAATAAAGAGCCATAATTGGCGCTTTTGGGCACAGTACACGAGAAGAACCTAAACGTGGCACGATTACTAACACTTCGTGTAGTGAACATCCACCTAAATGCCGTTGCTTATGCGTCAAACTTCGTAATAAAGTTCATTCTGTAACCGCTGGGACCGGGACAGTAATTCGTAATTTCATAAAAACGAAAATTTCGTAATAACGTTTCTTTTACTGTCGCTTGGATAGGCCTTTTCGTCGGGACCAACAATTTGCTTCGTAATAACGAGAAATTCGTAATAACGTTGTTCGTATTAACAAGATTCTACTGTATTTGTATTCATCTATTAACATGATATGTTTCTTTTCTATGATTGTATATATAATAGCATAGATGGGACAACACCTAGTTAAGCCACTACACTGTGAAAACCTGAATTACTATCCGGACAGAAATCAGGTCAGCACAATATGTTACCAAATGTAAAGGAAAGTTGGAGTAGTTATACCTGGAGTTCCACAGTGCATCTAAACTATGAATTATGCTACACTTAAGTACAATGAAAAACCACCTGCAGTGACAGGATCTTGTTCCATCTCATTTCCCCTGGTATATTCCACATATGGCAAGTTCATCTGAAAAGAAAAGAAACAAAATTTACTCTACAACTTTTAAATAATTAAGTATGAAGTTTTCCTTAACACTAGAATGACCAGGGGTGGTCAATTGACCATTCGCGTTTTTCTTTTACGCATCATTTCATTATTTCCCAATCAAAAACACTGAAATTTTTTGACTTTCAGTATTTTCAAACAAATAACCTGAAAATGAGGTTCTTTTGTGGAGAAAAAATTCATGTCCAGAGAAATGTCACCTTTTGCCTAGAATGACCACGAGCGGTCAATTGAACATTTTCGTATTTTATACCGTAATTTAGCTCTCTTTGCCGATCCTTGGTGTCCAATCATCCAATACCATAGTGATCCAGTCCAATAGTCCAGTCCTCCAAAGGCATCAAATATCATAGCGTGCACTTTACCACACACGAATACTACTCAAGTTTGACTCTCATATCTTTAAAACAGTTTTTACGTGTGATTTTACAGTTTATGTGAAGGAGAGACAGGTTAGCAAAACCAAGGTATATTGCATCGTAAAGAGTCACTACTAAGCCTAATTAGTATTCTATGGGCAGTGATGAACATTCATTTAGTTGAATTTCATTGTTGCGTTCATGTGTAGCTGCTGCCAACATACCCAGGCACCGCCGCACAACCGTTTCTCCTGCGCCGCATTGCCTGGGGGGCTACCCGTGAGCGCCCGTGAAATACCCTTACGACGACGTGTTACAACTTGCATGCTGGACACTGTCTCGTCATAGATGCTGCAGGCACCCAATCCCGTAGTTCAGTCCACTCTGTGTTCATCAGGTTCATCAGAACTGGTGATATTCCCCTAAATTCTCCAATATAAACTAAATCTTTTCAAACAAATTCAGTGAAAACATTTTTTTGAGCTCAGTTGATTGGAAGAATGAAATTTATTTCAAATGCGACAAAGCATAAACAATTTTCATAGATTATAGCACTTGAAATTTTCACAAAGTGAGGCACAAAAGTGTCTGTTGTTTTCTCTTCCCTAAAATTGATGCGCTCTGTCGCTAAGAGGCATTTCTGGTGATCGCTACCAGTGTCATATAAATGATCATGGATATTTCCAACCATCTCCCTGTCAACACCTTCGCTTTCATGAAGTCTCACTTTCCCGTGATCTTCGCTTCTTCTGATGGTTTCCTTCAACACTCCTCCGTTCTACATCTTCCATAGACATTTTCTACAATGAGCTCATTGAACGTGTTTGAATATATTTCTGAGTTGATCGGCACTCCCTATGTCAGTCTCATTGTCCCGTCATGCTTGGTCTGTAGAAGACGTAATACTAAGACGCTGAAGTTTAATCACAGACTCAGAGGATCGATAAATGAAATACATAACAACACATTCTGAAAGTGTTCTTTTCTATCTCCTTGAGATTCAAATATGCATCTCATTCCTCAATTTCGGTCACTTTATCTAAGTGCTGTCTCTTTTGTCGTCTCGTAGTTTACTGAGGCATTCTTGATTAATTTATTTTTCAAGTTTTCACTGGGTTTTTTGTCATATGGTGATGACAGTTTTACCTGGATTCCACCAGGCATTTTCAGAAGTGCCAATATCGGCATTTTGCATCTCCTTAGCACCACCGTTTCTGACCAAGAAAAAACCCAGGTTTTTTTATTTACAAGTGCAAAAATTAATGTCTCTTAATGTTCCAGGAAAATTATTTCATTTTAGCACTGATGTGTGTCTCCCAAATACATGTGTGAATGCCATGAATGTATGTAATCAGAAAATTTGAAAACGTGCTAAGAGAGTAAAGAAATACATTCCTTGAGACCAAATTTGTAGTGCTTCATTTTAATGCAGTCTTTTTTATTTTTTTCCCTGATATATGTTTTTAACCAAGAGAGCAACAGCAAATAATGTGTTTTGAACTGCTATTGGTGTTTCAAAACACATTACGTATTATTTTTTAACTATGCAAGTGTGAGACATTTTTATTTTATGATAAAATTTTTTCAGGTGTCATAAATATTTTTTTGCCAAGTTCAATTTCTTTCCTATCACTACATCAAACCATAAAACATAGTCAGAAGTCTTTTACACTCGTTAGGTAAAAATATGGAGGGAAAATGAATGAAAGAGCGCTAGAAAAGGGCAAACAGTCAATTGACCACTGGCGGTCATTTTAGGTATGCGGCTTACCCTGGTCATTCTAGTGTTAAGCAATTAACCTCTCTAGCTATCATTTATACAACATATGTTGAGTTCAATTTAAGAAGGAATGTGTCAATTCTATTTTTCTTATTATTAAATTTAATTTAGGTTTGATGCAATACCTATAATAAAGCTTTGCTGAAGTTAATTAAAACTATTAGACCAATGTAGACAAAAATAATGAGCATAAATATTTATATCTCAATACCAACACTTTTTCATTGGCTTAGGATAAACTACTATAAACTACTAATAGGATAAACTACTATAAATATAGAAATGAAGTACAATAATGCCAAGTTTTACTTAGTTAAACCAACTTAACCCTTTATTTGTAAAACCCATATTTCAAACTCAGATTGGTCCAGCTGATACATATCCTGAACCCTCCAGGAACTTGGTAAAAAAAATATTAAAATGAGGATATAATAAAAAAGACACCTTATGAAAGGCATTCTCTGATAGGGTAGTTTCCTTCATCGAAGAAAACGAAAGGCATTGATTGCGATTCTCTACCCACCAATAGTGTATTTATAATGTACAATATTTGGTTTTAGAAATCCCAGTTTAGACAAATGTTAATGGTCAATTTTAATCTCCATTGAAAAAGGACAGATTGGCACCCATAAGAAAGAATAAGACATCTATGGTTTCAAAATGGACTCAATACTGCATCGTAAAGCAAATACCACTGAAAAACATTTTTAACCAATAATTGAACCTACCTTCTTCAAGGATGCAATACCAGGTCCACGTGACCTATTAAAGTTGCCAATATTCTGTGACCGAGCATTGGCATTGGCAAATTCTGTGTATAAAGGACCAAGTCTAGTTGAACCACGGTAAATCCATTCTGTCCTTCCGTCTGCATCAAAATGAAGATGTACCAAAGATCCATCCACCTGCAAAACTCGTGCAACCCACCACTTGCCTAAAATGGAAAGAACATATAATTTATTTATTTATTTCATCACCAAAAACGGCACAAAGGCCTTTACATTGGCTGTTCCTAAATAAATAATATATAAAAGATAACAAACAATAGCACAGTAAATGAAAAGTAACAGTATATATAATAACAATATAATTAAGATAAATACCTCTTTGTATGAAATCACCAATAAATTTTTAATTTTAATTCATTTTCATCAATAAACATTCTAATTTTATGTGCCATGTACGATTAAAAATCCCAAAATTTTCACTGAATGACAAGCCCCAAAAATAAAGAACAGAATAAGCATAAATATAGACATGTGAAGTTCACATGCCAAATATACAATCCCAAGCTAAATAACGAATACACGTACATACATTATTCTCCATTCAGTTTGTAACTACAGTCTCCACACATACAAATTTTAAACAGAAAAAATGTACAATATCATACATACCATTCCACTCTGTCCTGAGTACATGACCAGTGTTGAGCCTAACCATTGGCCTCTCTGGATAGGCTTCCAAATACTTCTTGACAAAACCACGAGAGTCTGCGTGGATATCCTCCCATACATTAGGTGAGGATTCACACACAACTAATATTTTCTCATGACGAACATACTGAGCATATCCATCATCAAAAAAGATTAAATACCTGAAGAAAATAGCAATGCATAAAACATTTTTTCACTCAACACCAAGAAAACTATGACAAACAAATGCTCATCAGTTATCCACAAACCTAAAGTTATTTGTTGATCGAGGATTTTCAGCAGTAACACCACAATAATAGCTCTCCTTTGGCATTCCCACTTTATTTGAATTGGAGTTTTCATCTTCTCGGAATATTGCAATGACTCGAGTACCCACAGGTATTCTGGTAGGGCATTGGTAACTATAGGCCATTTGACGTCCAGTGACAATTTTGACTTGTTGCCCTTTACGATAGGATTGCTCATACTTGATGCGATAAAAACACTAGAATAAAAGGTATCATGAGAATCTTAAACATTTACAAAAAGTCATTTGAAAACCACTGCCCCTAATATAATTTTCACAAGCCTGCATGAAAATTATCATTTATGCACATATCAGGGTAATAAATTTTCGTATTGAGAGAAACAGATGTATTAATTTACCTAGTGGAATCAATACACCTTGGTGAGTATACACTGTCAGGATGATGATTTTTAGTAAACCTAAAGTTCAATAAAGTGCATAATTTCCCACACAATACACATTTTGTAGTCATGAGCATAATCACAATGCAATTAGGTACAATAAATTTAAAATAATTTTTAACCCATTCCCTCAAATTTATCTCCTGCCTCCATCAAAAAATTATATCATCAGTATTAGAACTAAGAACTGTATAAAAATTGATACATATGTAGCAGAACTCAAAAGCCAAAAAATAAATTTAAAGCAAAGAATCAGGATCTAATGTTATCCTTGATATGTGTTTTTACCAACATAGTCTGTATGTAAATTAAGTATAGCTGTAAATGATAAAAAAGCAACATTCTGGTCATGATAAAACAATTTAAATCTCTTGATTCTGACCTAATACAGTACACTCCCAATTATCCGGGCTAATCATGGGGAGAGGCAGCAGGAATAATTGGAAAACACGGATAATCCAAACTTTACTTTGATTTTATAACTAATAACTTCACGCTTTACTTTGTGAAACCTCTCCATATTGGAAGTAAGGAAATAAAACTTTGTAAGGTTCACTGTTATTTAATTATGGGCACGACCCGGGTTTCGTAACTTGGTTACATCGTCAGGTGACTGATCTTGCATGCATCATACATTTATACACAAAGTACACAAGTGACTGTGAGTACATCTATTGGAAAGGAAAAGGACTGGTTGAAAGAGCGGGGGTGAGGGTTAAACACGGACTGAAATAGGGAGAGGGGGTTTTCCCTTTCCCCCTTTTCCCCACCCCCTCTCCCTGTTTCAGTCCGTGTTTAACCCTCACCCCCGCTCTTTCAACCAGTCCTTTTCCTTTCCAACAGATGTCCTCACAGTCACTTGTGTACTTTGTGTATAAATGTATGATGCATGCAAGATCAGTCACCTGACGATGTAACCAAGTTACGAAACCCGGGTCGTGCCCATAATTAAATAACAGTGAACCTTACAAAGTTTTATTTCCTTACTTTACTTTGATTTCTAGTAATTTTCATAATTTACGTAAATCAAACAATATATCATTACTTAGGCACATTGCCTATTATTTTAGATTGCTTTCTGGAATCTTTAAGAGCTATCTCTTCCTGACCACGATCTTTTTCGCTGTGATAACCATGATTGTACTCGTATTCCTACTGCTTCATGCAATACCTGGTTTCCGAAAAACGATGCACCCATGGCAGCGAGGTCACAGATTCAGAAAAGTGGTTTGCACGAATGCTTAAAAAACCACTGCGAGACATTGGAAACTACCCTGGTGGCGCCATGCCGAGTAGTCGCATCTCGTACAAGTTGCCCAGAATGCAACTGCTGCTGGACGCAGATCCGTAATCAGTGAATGCGATCCCGCACCGCGATGCTTGGAAAAGAGGAGCATGGCACTCTTGTGAAGGCAATTGGCAGACAATTACGCCATCGTGCGGTAGCGGTTATAGAAACCAGGACTTCAAGCAAATTGTCTACGCAGGCGAGTGCTTGCCTATGACTCATGCTATCTCTACTTCCTCTTCCACCACTGCTTTCACTTCTACTATTCCATTCCTCTCCAGTTTGGCCTTGATTGGTAACGGTGTAAACATGCCCAAGTGAGACAATATTTCTGGTTCCATTGGGCCATATTCAACCACATGCAAGGCCACGGCAATAATTGCTCATTTGTGATATGAAATATACAATTGTAGATCATAAGTAACATTTCCCTGAATTTACGAATGATTAACCATTGAAGAATGTTCTGAAATTAATCAAGAGTTCTTTTCTCGCCACTGGTCGTCGTCTAAAATGCTAGAGCAGACGTCCAAGTCAACATGAAACATTCCTTGTCAGTAAGTAGATAAAGTAATTAAGGGGATCCGATTGGAAATAATTAGTACGGTGCAGCATTGCATTTAAAAAATGCAAATATATTGATAATTTTGTGTCCAATTTTATTTTTTATAAAGATCGCAGAAAACTTCAAAGGACCGTAAACTCACACACGGATAATCCGCAACCTGGATAAACCGCAACCGGATAATTGGGAGTCTGTAAGTATAATTGACCATATGTAAAATTAAGCTAGGTAGCTAATGCAACTAATTTATTCAGGGATTTAAAAATCAATAAGCAATAGAAGCATTCCTTCTTTTAGTAAGTAGCATAAACAAAGGATGGAAAACTTCAACTTTGACAGGACACTGAAACACAAGCAAGACAATGCAATAACTGCAAGTGGAAAATTATCACCTTTAATAAAACCAATAGTTTGCAGCACGACTTTATGAAATTGCCTAGAGTTCAAATGAAAAAACATTGTAAATTTCACATAAGTACAGCGGTGGAAAAAATTATTGCAAAGCTCATTGGCAAATGAATGTGGCCAGCTCAGGAACTAGGAACTTTTAAAATTTTTTAAACGTAATGTTCACATATAACTGGGAATTTTGAAATTAAATACCTCTTCTACCGAGGAAATTCAACCATATTAGTCCGGTATGACAACTAACTAAAGACTCAACAGCGAATTCTATCACAAATTTTTCAAATAATGCTTTTGCCCCCATCTCACCTAAAATAGATACTATTGTAGGGACATCTGTAAACGCAGCTGACATTATGTGAATTGAAATTGCTAAAGAGCACAATCATCCTGGTGGTACAGTGAGTAGTGTATTATACTGCAATTTATTCAGATACCAATGAGCTTAGCACTAATTTTTTCCGCCTCTGTATATAAGAAATTTAAAAGTTTTCTCATTTCAGCATAACCTCTTATAGCAGCAGTCTTGATATAAATCAAGAGACTTCACTGAAAGCCTAAGATATGAAAATAAAGTCTACACGCAACAAGTAACCTACGGCATTACCTCAGTCTCCCTCTCGAGGATTTCATGAATTCTTGCTTTTGACCAAACACCAAAGTGATTATTCTTCATAACATGGACGATATCTCCCACCTTTGGTCGTGGTCTTTCTAACACACCTGGAGGGGGAAGTTTAACTGGAGCTGATGCTGAAACGGAGCCCAATGCTTCAATTTCAACCTCAGGCTGTGCACCACCCTGAAAATGAAAATGATTTGTTAGCTTTGATTTCTATCTCTGGAAGTGCATACCACTATGTTTCAAAAGATGGCAGTCTAATGAATTAGGTTATTTCACTATTTGACAAATAAAATCAGCTCTTTATGAATTAATTGATCAAATGGACAACATAGTATACAAAAATCCAGCTGCATATATTCATTAACTTTTCAATTCAGAGGTCAACAAAACTGCCAAGTATGCATGTAAAATTATATGAATATTTTTTATCTCTACTGAAAGAAGAAAGGAGCTATAAAACATCTTAATGCAATTATTCAAGCAGAGAAAATAAACTGGTGACATAAATGTAAGTTTTTATGAATGAATAGATCTTACCACAGGAGTGTTGGTCAAAGCATCCAATGTATTCCTATGCACTTGGGTGACTCTTTTCATGGCTACACCTAAAATTAATCACAGAAACAAATACTCAGTTAAATATTGTTAATGTTAATCATTTGAATATTTAATTAAAACACTGTAAGTAAGTTATTATCGTTGTTAAAAGGTATTCTACCATTTAAGTTAGGTTTGACATCATTTTGAGAATCACCCCCACTGTTCACCATTTCCAAATAGAACATCCCTCTTCAATTCCCAGTACGGCCTAAACCCATTCATTCTACAAATTATAGTGAAACTTATATTAAGCGACTACCGATGGTTACCCAAAAAAATATTATCATTATGTTGGGTGGTCATTGGTTTATTAAGGGTGTATCCTTATATATGTATGTAAATACAAATGACTGGGCAGCTCAATTGAATAAATAGGGAAAACTACTGAGCTAACAAATCATTAAACGTAGTAGGAACCAGTTTTAATATGCAAACCTTATAGCTGGAAAATTTCTAATTAATAATAATTTAATTTGATATGTTCTACTCCAATGCATACAATTACACATGAATGACAATATATAGTAAGGCAAGTACAGTGAACGCATTAGCAAAAATGTGATGCATAAATAAAAAATGAACGTGTAAATGAATAAACTTCTATTTTTGGCGTTTTACGCACATTTTTTCTGCATAAACATGGGTAAAAATTATGGATGTGCAAGTAGCACTTTATGATCTCGAGTCGACTATGACAATTTCTGGACCAGGCAATACAATAATGCCTGCTCCAATATATTTAGAAATTTTCCAATCCCTTTATGAAATTTCTATTCTAAATGCTTAGTTCAATGTAAAAACGAAAAGATAATGAGGAATGCTGATGGTAATTGTGTCAGAATTAGAAGATAAATACACATCTATGTGTCTTAAACAGTTCCATAAGGACAATTGAAATGAATTAACCTCTTGTAAAATGTCGAAAATTTAAAAAATATATTTATCCCAACTGCTTGGAAGAACCCTGAGTAAAGGGATTTGCACAGCTATAATAAAAATTGAATGCTACGCAATCGAATCATGAAATATATGATCCTATCAAATTCTAATGCAGAAAAACCAATTGGTCTACATACTCAGGCAGCAGGTTTTGATATCTCCATGTTTAAGTATTACTACCTGCAGAAAAGTGTCTTTCGCTACACACTATCGTGGTTTCAGTAGTACATATTTTCTTTCCAAAATTGCAAATTTGGGAACATTGGGAATTCTTATTTAAATTTATATCAACGATTTTTATGGATCTTGAATCTTCAATGAATTTAAGTGGACGAAGCGAACGAACCATAGAATAGCTTTAGCTTTGCTGAGCAAAAAATATTCTATATTTCTCACGTAGTTTAACCAACCTTAGCAACTCTTGTTTTTTTAATTGAAGTTAGAAACTGAATACAACAAAGGAATAAAGTAATCAAAAAGGCTTAAATATGTATTGTGACGTCAAACACTGGGAAAAACCGGCATTGTCCGCCAAAACCTTAAAGTTACATATTTTTCTTTATTTCAGAAATCATAAAAAATGTTTATGTATTCTCTCGCCATTTTTGAGTGAAGAGAGTTTGGTAGGGTACAAAAGTATTGCATAGGAAGGTATGAACGTTGCAGCGGTCCACTTCGATTACACCGAATACACCGCCGGGTCGGAAGACGACCGGCCGCCGCAGCTGATGAAAAGGTATTCGGCATCCACATCGACAACTTAAGTGTATACAGCAAGTTGAAACTCCCTGGGTGAGGCATTGACTTATCGACTTTAAAAATGATGTTATTACATGAGTTTCATCATAGTGCTTACTGTAGGCAGATTGCTGGACCTACTAGCCTCGAAAGCTCTGCAACCGAAACTACTCGACTCGACATTTGTGATGTGACTCAAAACACTCAAGTCAAGTATCAAGTACTTGACTCGACACGGATTTTTGAGTACTCGCACATCCCTAGTAAAAATAAATAAAGGAATGATTGAAATTAATATAAATGAAGTAGATATATAGGTAAACAGTGTGGTGGGAATCCAGAGAAAAGTTTACCCACACTGACTGCATGATAGGTAAACTAATTTTCTTATTAGCATAAAAGTATGTCATCTATAAAAGCTGGAAAAACCAAAACACTTGTTAACTTAGAAAAGTTTCCATTTTGAATCATATAGCCAGAGTAATATACCCTCAAATTGCTTCACAATAGATAATTCATACAAATTCAACCCACCAGGCCCTGCATTCAATTTGCGAGGTGTGATTCTTCCTGATCCACTAGGCAGATCATCATCAATAATTTCAACAGGAGGCAGTTCCTAGGGTTAAATAAAAAAATACATTAACAAATAATATATAAACAACATGTGCATACTTTAGCAGTTTCCATGTATATATGAAATTGCACAATAGAAATAACTTGTCTGCTACTAAGACAAGAGCTAATATTCACTCCTACAGCACTAGATATAACCATATATGTACTTGATATCCAATCTCACCGACTGCTGACTGAAGTTAGCTGATGATTATCTAGAGATGGGAAAGAAATGTTTTAATGAACTACATGCGACTATTTTAATTTCTCCTTTAAGTACATTTAAGTATAAGATGTAATCCTGGTTTCTCAGAAACACTTTTAATTCACTTAATGAGTAGGGCTGTGCAAGACTCTCGACCACCTGAGATGAGACTTTTTCTATTTTATTCCTCTATTTTAGACACTGGAAATAATTTTAAAAAAGATTATTTAAAGAGATGGTATTTATTTCCAAACCAAAATAGCTGTAATAAAATATGGACATTGACATTTTAAGCATTTGTTATAATTTAACAAACCAAAATTGACAGATAACCATAAATCTTAGTTACCATAAATAAACATTGCAATAGGTTGCATCAAAATTCTATAGAATTAAACTATAGTCTCTTAATATATTTTAATTTACAGCTGAATGTTTCTTTTTTATTATATTACTGTAATAAAAAAACATCAATGTAACCCTTTAATATGACTATGTATCAAAATGATATGCCCTTTCTATATTCATTTTAAACCCTGATAATGGTTCATGAATAAACAGTAAGGTAGGCAAAATTTGCATTTCAAATTTAAGACCTACACTCCAAGATTCAAATTCAATATCAAATATAGAGGTCAGGACAAGGAAATAAAAAACTTTTCCAAATCTCATGTTAGGAACTCTATTGGCATCATGCCCACACATTAAAAAAATGGATGCAGAGGGTAATTCATTAAATAAAATATTTTCATAGTGTGAATAAATCCGTAAAAGTCATAAGGGAGTAAAGTAAACTCTATTATTGACTGATTGTGGTGCTCATCGGAAATTCCCGCCTTGCCCGGGAGTTTGGATGGTGTCGAGAAGTCTTAAAGGGGCGAGACTTCTCGCATCTTGTCAAGCCTCCCCACCTAGGCGAGATTCTCGCCATGCTGAGAGTCTTGTTCAAATAATGCCGAGAAATTCAAGTCTCATCTAGAATGCTGAGAAGAGACTCTCACACAGTACTATTAATGAGTCAACCTAACTAAGTAATAATTCGACATCTTAGTGCATTATGTGAGGTCATAAATAACCCATACACTGCTGCATTAATTTTTAGAAATAACATCCTTCTTGTCCACCTTTTGGTTTATATATCCATTTCAATTAGAAGTTGGAGCAAAAAAAATCCATCATAATGGATACATAAGATAAAATACATGAGGGTACAAAAATAACGATTCATAGGCTCATTAACATCAGTACAATTTATGAAGGATAAATTACCCAAAAATTTTATCCAAGGTTACTTCATAATTCCTAATACATATCAGTAATAATAATTAATACATTCAATGTATTACTGATGTAGCATATTTGTAAATTGCATTGATGTTGATGAGTTTATAATTATCCATGAAATGTCATTGTTGTACCCTCACATACTTCATCTTATGTAGCTCTGATAATGGAACTCATAATAACCCTAAACACTGGAAGAGGACAGAATTTTGACCACTTAAAATGACCTATACTTCAATTGATTTTTTAATAAATAACCAGGAAACATGAAAATCATTGACTAATTAACAATCACTTTGAAGAACTGAAAATATGAAATTATAACATATACATATCAATGGAATACTTACCTTTCTTTGAGGTTCAAATGCGGCATAGAATTTATCTCGCAGGGCGTCAACCTCACGTTGAAAATTATTCAAGGACTCAACTTCTTCATGCAACTTTTCTGAAATAAACATACTCACATGAGAAAAAAAATAAAAGCATTCGGACACATTCTTTCCATTTATATTTCAAAAAGGTAGTTACCATTCAACTTCTCCATGTCTTCTACCAAAACTTGAATATTTGAGGAGTACTGATTTTTAAGGTCAATTTTACTTATGACCTCGTCAAAAACCTCTTTCAAATCATCTTCTATTTCCATTGGAATATCTTCTGGGTAAATGCCTTAAAATAATAAAACATAATGAGAAACTGACAACAGAAAAAATTAACATTACTTGAAATTATAGTCAACGTTTCCACATCAATGTCTTTAATTATAATGAATTTTTTAATTTTCAAAACATAAAAGTAGGCTTGTTTATACTATGTATCAGAATGAACAAATGATGAGATTATCAATATGAACTAAATATAATGAGAACGAACTCATAAATAAGGTCTAACGAGTAAATAAAAACAGGGAAGGTTCCCCTTACATCTCCACCATTATATAGGACATTCTTAACAAAAATGATAAATTTTATTCATTTAGCTCACACTGGTTATTTGATTGCCGACCCAAATTTCAACTAATCTTCAGTCATCATATATTTCTTGAGACTCCCATATTTAATTACAGATTTTTCTCACCAACAGACGGCTAAATACTACCTATTACCAGAAAATTTGACAGACAATCCGTTTTCATAACATCTGTAAAGTCACTAAAAAGGTTTAACCAGCTAAGTGTACGGCTTGAAGTACATTTCAAATTAATTTTTATAGAATGGCACTCAATTCTTTAATTTCAAGCAAATGTGGTCCTTTCGTCTTGAACCAGGTCCCAAACATAAAAAAGTGAGGAGAAATGATCTTATCAGCACAGTCTCGGTTGCGGACACTGCGGAAAGTGGACAAGAAATAATAGAGACATTAAAGATGAAGGTGTGGAGAAGGGTAGAAGAAATGCCACGGTGGAAACATTTTTGGGAGATTCAGAGGAAATAAAGACAGGATGCAGTGAGTAATAACCAGGGAGAGGATGCTAAAAACCAATTTCAAGGGAAAAATTTGTTGGAATATGTAATTTCAACATGCAGACTAAGTGCAGCCATCTGCCTGTCTCCTCAGCCATTAAGTTCAAGAGCAATTACATAGCATTAGCACAATGACCACTAGTCGCTACTGTAGCTCCTTCAGCCAGGTTACTGGACTTCCATTTATTTATGTTTATTTGTTATCATGTGTACTAAAATAGTGGCTATACCTGTGCATCCTTGGCCTTTTAATACATAGATCTTAGAAGATGTGTATTTAAACAAAATAGCTGACTTTATTTTCAAATAGGATTATTTTTATTAGGACAATTATAATACAGTGGCATAGCCAAGGGGGGGGGGGGGCGGACAACCCTCCCGAAATATAAAAACACAATTACTTTGATTCATAAAAGAAAACAAAATATTGAAAAATCATGACTTTGCAAAACATTTATTTGACAAATTAAGTTTTTTTGTCGATGAAAAGTGTTCAAATCATGTAGCCTCTGCTTGGCACCGTTTTTTTTTTATTTTTCCCCTGATTTTGTACACCCCCAGAATGAAATTCTTGGCTACTCCACTGGATTTATAGGTAGAATGAAAGGGAATGGACCTTATTGCAAACTAAAAAGGGAAGTTCTCTACCTGAAATGGTCCAGAAAGGAATTACTTTGCCTCATTTTCCTCCTTCCGTAATTCTCAAATCCTTCATTTTTTAACAGAGCTTCCACAAGAAAGAAGGCAATAGTACTACATAGACTTATTATTTCAACTATCCTGCTCTAGTTATCATTGATCACTCACTTATTTTGTACTCAAGAGCTCAAGTTTGCATGCATTAGTTGCCAAGTCCAAAGCTACAGAGGAAATTGCCTCTAAGCAAAAGAATAAATAATGTCAATAACCATATTTAAATTTAGATATATTGTTTTCACATATATTGTTCTTGGTGATTAAATGAATTGTAATTTGATGAGCTGTCACTATATTTCCCAAAATACCCTTCTCTTCCCAGTCAAATGCCCTGCTTTTAACATTTTGATCTGGATACCTTTGTAAATCAGGAAGATTAGACTCGTTCACAACATCCCCATCATCATAATGTAACTAATAACAGAAAATCTATTAAATAAAATTTGAAAGTAATTAAACTTACGAAGATAATGAAATAGCGAATTGTTCGGCAAATTCGCAACAATTCTGAGCAATTGCTAAACTTTCACCAAGCCAATTACAGATTTACTGAATACCAAACTTACCATCTTCGTCCGATTCTTCGTCATCTGAGTCGATTACAACGGTTTCCTTTTGCTCTGGAAGTGGAAACCTAAAAAGTGGCTTCTTCTCCAATAACCACTTGGCCATATTCTGAGAAATGGAAAAGAACGAGCACATATTTACGGAAAATAAAGAAAACGTTCTAAAAGAATTCGGACGAAAAGACAATAACTGAATAAACATTGATATTAAAGTCAATTTACGACTTCAGACCGTTAACTCATAGCATAACAACTATCACACAACTGACTAAGTTTAAGAAATCAAATAGAGAATTAGATTAAACTACCTGCGTGTGTTCCACATATTCTTGCAAACAAACATCGCAAACGTATTGTTTACGTTTTCCAGCATGAACTTGAAAATATTTCGTAACTACCTTCGGGGCAATGGTATAACTGGTAGATTTTGAGTTGCAGTAGGAATTGCAACACATCCATTCTCCTTTTTGTGCTGTTTTAATATCTCCACTTAAATTTTCCATTATAGTTCACAATGAAAAATCTAACATCACGAGTAAGAATGTTCGTTATTTGACGGCATAGGACAAACAAAATAAACACAAAACTTCGACGTAGTGATGCACCACTGCCCTAGAGGCTTTTTGGCTTTTTCCACGCCGTGCTGTGCTCTACCACACTCGCAGAATGTCACAACCAGTCACAACAACACAGGTGAAATAAACGTTGTTTGGGTTTGGATTTGAGACCGGTGTAACGCTAAAACGACTTCATTTTTTTTATTCCATCCCATCTCCTCCATTTACGCGGATCTTTTTAAAGCATGATAACAGTGACCACGACGAAAAGGCAGGAGTAGTTACAACACATGTCTCAAAGTATTAGATAAATCTGCAAAAATCGAGAGGGTTTATTGTTTTACATTCGACATCAATAATTGGATATCACCTTGGAACATTAGTTCGTAGCCCATACCTTGTTACTCGTGGCTTCGGAGTAGTATCTTTCCGAGACACACAATTGTTCATGTAGTACAATTTTCTTTCTGAATGAGCATTAGGCCATAATTGAGGCCATAGGTCATTAGGCTCTTAGACCATATAAGCAAGCATGCTTATATGGTCTAAGTGTATTATTCATAACAGTAGAAAGAGTACCTGCGGAATCCACTCAGATTTAAAAAAATGTCATTACATGAATGGGTTGGCTTTCTTGAATTTTAACCCTTATACTGCGGGAGTTCGCGATTTTACCTGCCAGCCTATGCAGAAGAGACCCCCTGTGCAGGAGGCACCCTCTGCCACGAGGGCTGCACTGGTAGTGTTACGCCCTTTAGCGATCCTTATTATGGTCAGGGAAAGTGCCAAAGTGCGAGATATCCTGTTAGCAATAAACATTTTGGGTAAATGCCGCAGTAGGCGTTCAAAATGTATAAAAACATTGCCGCACTCTAAGGGTTAATGGAATTTGAATTTTTGTGAGTTGACTTTTGTTTGCAGTTTTTACGCATCATTGAGTCTGAATAACCCAAATAAGGGAAATTTTAAGAAATAGCACCACCAACATTGAAAGTCGAGTAAAAAATGTTTATAATAAAAATGTTGCAAATGTCAATCAGGGGTGCATGCATGGGGGCATGCCGACTTACAAAAAATACTGGGGGGGGCCCAAACCGGGGACCTTGCCCCGGTAAATTTTATAAGTAGTGAATTTTAAGTTTTTTAAGCATTATAGAAGTCATATGATCAACATTAAAACCCCGATCACTCGAATCTTGATATCTGGACACTCAGGGGAAAATTGACTAGCCTGACACATTTTTTCCTCACATCTGTGACGAATTTTTGGGGGGTCTCAAGGCCCCATGGAGTCGGCACCACTGATGCCAATTGATGTAGGTATTCTTAAGGAGTTAACAGTTGAGGTTGTATTACATAGGGCATGTAATGGTAAAATTCAGAATTGCATTTTTCCTCAAGCTGGCATGCAATTGTATGAATGAATGAGCAACAGCACAATGAGCTATTTTACCATCTTGCATGTGTTCTAGCAATTCACCGCTTTACACGATGCAATTTGAAAAGTGCTCTCACACATACATTGACTTGTGCAAGTACATGCCTAGTGTAAAATGGGTTCAGGACATGGGTATTCAACCCACGTCTAATTTTTTGAGGCCCCTAGAGGCTAAAGAAAATATTGTATCACAAACCAAATATCGACAAACTAGTCATAAATCCCATTTATAGATTGAACTTTTGAACCAATAAAGATTATTGCACTTTAAAATTGCTCTCTTTAAATATATATTTCATCGATGTGGTGATGAAGTGACGTGGGGTATTGTGGCCCTCTGGACGATGTGAAATCTATTTTTGACCCTAGCATTAAAAAAATGTTGAAGGCCCCTGGCTTCGGACATCAAGTGCAGGTGGCTCATAATTGGGTTACATTTCAGTCCTCATGCAACGGGAAAGCAGAAAATATATGCTAATATACCACATTATTAAGTACCTAAAGGATCACGACATAGGGTATCATTTTCTTGTACCATGGATATTGATCTGCCACTGCACTCAGGCTTACAAGCTTAGTCACACAATCACCTAATTTCTAATCATATTTGCACCACTCTTTCAATTTTTAACGTTTACATCATAACAATTTGAGTGGCTATGATGATAGTGTCAACAACATGATCAAATAGCACACGAAAACAGATTCTACTCAAAGCTGCAGTTATTAAAAAAAATAGAAAAGCTTACCATGTGATTTGGGCTGAAATTCTGACTTCAATCATTGCTGCCCAAAGAGGAGCATTTTATATCATAATCTTTTGGGGATTTGAGTGAAATGATGGGGCTCATAATCTCTCCTCACCGTGGACCAACATCACAATCACGCAGAGCACTCTGCTACACCATAAAGCCATCACCTTTAGCAAAGCATTCCAGGATAGAGGGAATTTCCTTGGCATCAGAATTTCAGATAGTCAAGATGAGAATTGATGGCCTTTAAAAGGGATGGATATACTTAAATGTGCTCTCATGGAAAGCTAGAACTGTGATGAAGGATGGGGTGTCGGAAATATCAACATCGAAATAGATAAATGAATTGTTTGCAATGGTACTAAAGGAAGTGAGGGTGATAGATAAATGAAGACGAAAGGACACTGGCATTTGAATATGACCAACTAAAGCACAATTTTACTGGTGACAACATGAGGCATGATAGTCTGGTGAAGGCAATGGCATAAGGACAAGTGGAAGGGAAGAACAGTAAATAAAGTCCTGGGATACATTATGTAAGAAAAGTTATCAAGGGTAAAAAAGAGAAAATATTTACTAACATGAAAAGATTATCTGAAATGAGAGAGGAGAAGGTTGTTACAAGGTTCCAGAATTCTGATTTCGAGACATAACCTATCATTTCCTCTTTATCAAGCTTACCTGGGAAACACACATCTTAGTTTTCACAGGTTAGAAAATAAATTCCTGTCAAATTTTCCATGAGAGAAAAATGGCAAAGCTGTGTGTTGACCAGAGGAACTTCCCTCTACAATATGTTGGAGCTAAGAAAATAATAAATACATGATGATAAAGTTCAAGAACAAACAAAATCAATGTTTTCAGAATCTTTAATCAACAAGCATGTTGATTTTAATCGAATTTCCAAAGACAAATTCATCATTAATCTTGTGTATATGCGCGTTCAAAGACACAAGCCCTTAGCCAGCTGACAGTGCTACATATTTTTAATAATACACAATGACATAAATTTTTCCTGAGTCTATGAATCAGATTCCCAGACATTTCCCTGATTTCTATGACACATTTCATATACCCCAACTATTTTCAGTTTTATCGGATTTCCCTGTCCAGTGTCAACCCTGGTTGAGTAGAGGCCTTTGTTAAACCAATCCTAGGATGGCAAACTTATGAAAATGATGACAACCAACAGTTGTCATTTGCTTCATTGATGAAATGGTGGAGGGAAAAGTGGAAACAGCACTAGCCTCTTTAAAGAAAATACACCCATGGGATCACAGCTCAATGAATCACTTGACAGATGATGGAATTTTTATGACATATCCTCCACATTACACTTAAATATGGTCGAGTGCCACAGCCTGATTCAAACCTAGGTCACCTCACTGGTAAGCAAGCAAACTAGAACACACACCAACCATCTTCCTCCAACCTCAAAACATATTTTAATATTTCTACTATCTGTGCAGACAAAAAATGTATTTCCAGGGTATCTTAGCCATATCCACCTAACACAACTTTGATTCAAAATGAGTTATTGTGAAAAGTTTATCCATGCTTTTGTCTATCCATATGAAACACTGAATGAATAAAACAAACTCTTAAAAAGCATAAATTTATTCCTTATTATTGTTTACAACCATCATAGAATTATAATCAATCCTCCTCCTATCACATTCTACTACATAACTACACGTGTATGGAGGGAAATCACTTCCTTGATAGAACAGAAATGAACCTTTTATTCACATTGTAATAAATATCCAAGTGTGAACAGGCAATTCCATCTAAATGATGATGCCACGGCTACCTAAATTTCCAAAGGGCCAAAAAGATATGACGATACCTTAACACCTCAGCCAATTATTGTGTCCACAAATCTTTAATGCTATTAATGAGAAAAATGAAGAAAACCTCTTAAAACTTTATCTTTAAAAATAGCATTCTCTGCAAATAAAATCCAAAGGCTTTTTTCACAAAAGCTATGTTACTTCTTAAAGTATAATTAGAAGTGGCTATGAAACTTCATGTGGACACAACTTATTTAACATACAAAATATATGAAAGGCACTTGATATCTAGTTTCTGCATAGAAACTTTAAACATATTGAAATGCAACGATAATTTCAAGGATATATAGGAATTCATATGAAAATCAAGTAAAAATTGATACACATGGACAAAATGAGCTACAATTGACAAGACATAAACATGAAGTAACAGACAACATTTTAGCTATAATTAAAACTGCCTTTTCTTTGAACAACAACAGAATGAGCAAGCAAGTGGTCCATTAAAATACTCTAAAAACTAAAGAGAATAACCAGCTTTACGTAATTGCAGAGGCAGGAAATACGTATGATCAAATTTAAATGAGATACCATAGAGGAAAACACAAGAACATCCATGAAAAAATAATACTACACAGTAAGTACACCAAGGATGTTTCATCTCATAGACAATTTCCAGGAAAAAACCTTTTCCTCCATATCTCATCTTACTTTCACTCGAGACTTACAGGAAAATTCTCCAAATAGATATTCATTAACACCTTCATATTTTTTTACAATAATTTAAAGATTCTTAACCCATCTTTTACACATACTTGCAACCATGACTTAGGCAGCATACAATATGGGTTCTTATATAACAGCATTTGAAACTAATATCTTTCAAGAAAAAATAGCACAGTGACCTATACCAGGAAATGCCTGTTAAAATCTGGGATTGTAGCATCTAATTAAAATAACAGACTTCAATATGCCTGATCCATTTCTTAATGATTACCTTTTTTGCTTTGTGGACCTTGAAAATAACTTTCAACTCACTTTTTGCCTTATGGACTAAGAAAATCATTTCAAACTATTAGTAAAACTTAAATTCATTAACTTCACACCAGTTTACAGCTCTGAAAATCACAGCCAAAGGAAATCATAACTTGGATGACATCACATTGATATTTATATATATATATATTTATTCATTTGTAAAGCTATCTCTGTATACCAATGAATTACACCTTAACCCATAAACATCACATGTGAGTATTTATAAAGACTAAATTGATAAACTTTACTTTTACCCAAACTTAGGTGAAGAATATGTATTGGCCTGTCCTTAACCAACAGCAAAGTGAAAACACCAGAACAAATAACTGATGCAAAAATTCAAAAGCTCCAAATAAAATAAATCTTATACATTAAATCATCTACACTCAAATATAAACTGTGAGTCTCCTGATTTGAAATCTCATTCAGGGATCGCTTAAAGAGATATATTGTTTCCAATGCACTGGCAGTAATTTTCCCAAATTTTCAAAGGGAACAAAACACCCAGTGCCCACATAGATAGATGTACGACATGAAATAAATCATGAGGTTAACTCCATTTATTACTCCAGGTGTTCAATGATTCATACCTGAGAAGCTACCCTATTTCCACACTTATTTTCTTGGTGATTCCTGGAATTTTTCACAAATCCTGACTAGAGGTCAGAAGAACAATTGAAGATCATTTAACAAACTAAAAAAATTCACTTCAATAATAGTTTGATCTCATCTTTCTCTGCAGCTTCTAAGTAACTGGTGCCATCTGGAGTTTTTCCTTCTTTAGATGCACCCTATAATACAAAGACAATACAAAAATTATAAGTAAGAAAGATTTTCAACACCTCATTTTTTCAAAAATAATAATAATAATAATAATAATTTATTCTCCGCAGACCATACAAATGTTGGTATCAGATTCGTCCAGGTATTATTCCAGATTAGGTCCATAATACCAGGTATTAATGAAGTTAAACTGAGCAATCAGTAATTTAATACAGAGAAGAAATAATAAATATACAGTGGACCATAAAATCTGGAAGCAACAAGTTCAGATTATATAGTAGGCAAGTTCTGACACTTACTTGCAGCAATTTACTGCTACCGTTGTCGCAAAAATGTAAGGGAAAACACTACTTCTCTTGCAAACAAAGCAGTCATGTATTCAAGAAAGGTCAACAGTAGCTTTGAAATTTTGACTCATTCAATCACCATTAATTGCATTAATCAGTTGTAAGCATGAAAACCACAAAAATTGAGTAATAGTGTCTTGAAATAATATATATCCAATGAGATCAAAGAAAGTCACTTAGGAAGTAAATATTATCTTAAAACCACTGCAAACTAAAATGGTCAAGTGCCTCCACTAATAAGGCTTAATTTACAATGCATTAGAAACAACTTTTAACTGGCTGACTCTGGTGGCATTCTATACCAAATCATTCATAAAATTTTGAAAATGACACGGACTAAATCAAATTTTTATGAAATGTTTTTTCACTGCTATAACCATGGAAAACTATATCTGCTCTCACGGTCATAGTTTTTCAGATATGATGGGTCAAAGTTTGGGAAGTTCGTTCAGACCTCATGGCTGAATCCATGTAAACGTGATATATGCATTACTTCATTCATTAAGTTTCATATTACCTACATTGACTTATTATATGCACATGTATCCTCGAATTTATGCAAAACAAAATTAAATGATGAGTTAACTTATTGGAAATTCAAGGTAACAAATACAGAGACATCAAAAGTAATTTTCCGCATTAAAAAAAATTCTCAACCTGTTTCAACATGCTTCACTTGCTGTGATGAACTACTGAAGAAAGAGCACAGGTGCTCTTTCTTCAGTAGTTCATTGGTCCTGCCAAAAAAAATTCAGAGGTCTCTAAAAGGTCTCCTGCCAAAAAAAATTCAGAGGTCTCTGAATTTTTTTTGGCAGGACCAATTCAACTAGTTAACCATCACCGAAAGGGATGGTGGTTTCTTATGATCGAATTCACTGCCTTTGTTATCCATGCATCACCTACATCAAAAAGCACATAAAGACATGAAATTGGGACCAGACAAGCACAATATTTTGAAATGTCAAAGAGAAGTGACAGATCATTGATAGCCTTTCCTTCCGCCATGAATATTCCAAAGTCTGAGAGTTGGGTTCGAACACCCTGACCACTGTAACTGTTTAATCCCATGACTCTATTAACCATATCCTAATTTCTGATTGTACAAGATAAACTGCTCTTAAGATTGTCTCTAGCATAAAAATAGATGTGACCAAGGCTATTTCAATGATGGCATGATTGTATATTTCCATGTACAAAACTGAGAAATCAGTTAAATCAGTTTTCATCAGCCAATGACAACTTTCTAGATACAACTAAAAAACAAAACAAGGATTCTTTAGTACAATCGACATGTGAAAACCACACTAACAGGATTATTACTTATTGGAAGGCCTAAATACGAGATGGAATACCGCTAGTAAAATATGCAGTCAATGACAACGGAGGGAAAGCCTAAGACAAAGATTATAAGCATATTCTATCAAAAAACTACTAAATGTGTAAACTGGTTTCATTTCATCATCAATATAAATGAATACCAGCTTACGATAACATGACCAAAGAAAAATTCTTCAAAGCTGATGGGTTAAGTTTGGTTTTGTGGAGAAAACTGCAATAACTATAGCTTACAAATAGAATAACACTATGGTTTTGTTAACAGGGACATGAAAAATGGGTCTGTAGCAAGCCTTCACCAAAAGTTTAACCGCTGGCCGTTGGTGCATTCAGAAATCCTTGACCCATACTCATATCTGGAAATGGCTTAAAGGTAACTTAATTGAAAAACTTCCAGAAAATGAAACACCATCATTACTTCATAGCACACTGAGCAACGTCAACTTATCGAAAATAATAATTATACTTCAAATTAGAAATCTGACTCATTCTACTGATTTAAAAAAAATTACATCAAATGTATCCAATAGACATTCCTGGCGAAATCTCATCTCGAAGGTACGCCCACGATCACAGTTGTAACATAATGTTCATGGACACCAATATAAATACCTTATCTAGAAGTATTTTCACACAATCCGTATGACCTTCCCATATGGCAGCAAGTAAGGCACTTATTCCGTGTTTATCTTGGGCCTGAAACATGAAGTTCAAACATATATAATGACTAAGACCGTGATGAGCTTTACCAGATAACGTGATTTTCAAGTAATTCAAACGTACATTCACATTCGCCCCCTTGGTGATCAAGTACTGCATAACATCGGATTGGCCATAATCAGCAGCATAATGAATAGGTGGACGTCCATCAACTTCCATGTTGACATCGATTGCCTGATATAGTACAAATACGGTTAATGATATCTCATTCAACATACCGCATAGACAATACTCACACAAAGCCGATTTACCTTATTCTCTATAATATCCCGAACTTGATCAAGATCTCCATTCTTGATACCCCACACCAATTCACTCATTTTTTCAAGAAATTTATAGATTATATACAAGGTACGATAAAATACTCGAATAACTCAACACCAGCGTGCGATCGGCACTCAACCGGTTCCGTTTGCTGTCATTACACAACGATCATGGCAATATGCGCAATCGCGCAATTCAAGTAACCGCTGCAAAACATTAGTTTATTTCTAATGACCGATTTCTTTTATTTTTGACGATTTCAAGTAAAAAGCTTTTTGAAGGAATTTGCACGTGAGTGTTGGATTTATGACAGCTAATTCAAGGTACTGAAAAAGTGATCCAGGATTTCCCTGTAGAAATTTTCTCAGTCAATGCACGCTACTTAGCAAGGAGTACGGCAGTAAATTATGAATTCGTAATGATGCGATAATTTTCAGGGTCTTGATTGCGGTTGATTAATTAATAACACCAGTGCAAATACCTTGGTACTGGGAATTAATTTGTAGTAAGTTTTAGTTTTTGCAAGATATTTACCTGGTAAACAAGATGAGTGGCAATCTTCCCGTCTAACTTTCCATTACATTATCTTTGGCACATTTGATATTGAAGCTTTTGAGCCTGGTTACCTCATCTGTTTCATAAAGCGGTATCGTATATGTATGTGAGGCATGTACCTATGCATGTTAAACTAAGTATTGGAAAAAATTATTTTATTATTTTCTGGTTTTATTTCTGATCTTTCCTGATATCCACAATTTTTATTTACCCTCATTGCGGTCAGTTAACTGAGTGGAACTGGCTTCAGAAGTTGGGCCAAATGATTGGGAAAGGCTGTAATTATAAGCTTTGTAGGCAGCTACACCGGTTGTTTCAAATCTCTACACTCCTGTCATACACCTCGGCGATACACCTAGCTACAATGGCTAAAATCACCGTATAGGTAATCTACGTCCTGGGTGTTCCCTACATTACTTATCCCATTTAGGATTTCCATAGTCAACTTACCTCTGTTGACTTCTAACTTTTCTCCAGCAATGGAAAAATGTAGCATCAGTGTTCACATTGGATCACCTTCGTTTTTCCATGCAACCCTGACAAAAATGAACTCCTCCATGGTGGGTAAATGAAGGGTACAGGAAGGGTTATACCCTCCTTGGTTGGTAGTTACCATCCGTCTACCCTACGTCTGCACTCCATTGAGGGTAAGGGAAGGGTAGGACTATCCTTCGTTTACCCTTCCTTGGAACTCTTTCACTTTTCATCCGTCTACACTTCACATATACTCTATTAAGGGTAAGAGAAAGGTAGGACTATCTTTCGTCTACCCTTCCTTGGAGCTACTTACCTTTTCATCCGTCTACCTTTCGCCTATACTCCACTAAGGGAAGGGTAGGACTATTCTTCGTCTACCCTTCCTTGGAACTACTTCCATTTTCATCTGTCTACCCTTCACCTATAGTCCATTAAGGGAAGGGTAGGACAATCCTTCGTCTACCCAATTCCTTTGAACTCCTTCCTTTTTCATCTATCTATTTTGGGATTTCAGCTTTAAATAATTTACTCAGCTTTCAATGTACATAAGGCCCTTTTTATTGCCTCGTATAAGAAAATTGGAATACAACACGAGAACATCTGCTACATAGCAAGCCGGGTTACAGACTAAATGGCCACAATTTACAACACAACATCACCCCCTAACCAAAACACACTTCTCAACATGCCTGCGGACCACTGGAAAATGGCCGTTTTAGCTAAGTTAACAAAATCGTTACTTTTCATTGCAGAAACACGGTTCAAAGACGCACTTGATTGCTTGATTGGCAGGAGTGCAATGCAAACAATCATTTTTTGATGATCAGATTGATTGATAGATTTTCTAAATGCAGTCAGAGCGGTCACTTTTGGGGATGGAGGCCCCCCGCCCGGAGGGTCCAAGAGAGGGGCCAGCGAGGGTGAGCTCATTGAGGAAAGGGTCTTGGATTAGCGACCTTTTGGAGTGCTTTGGTAAAAGTGCTGAACGCATGGCAAGGAGGAAGAAAAAGTATGTTCACAGCAGTCTGCCGTGCTAACGTACCAGGTACGTTCACAGCAGTGTAAGGGTTAAACTCTACGTCAGTCTTATGATTTTTATATAGCGTTTAAGAAGTTTGGTACTGAAAGCATAGCTGTCCGTTTGTAGAAATGCCGCTTATTGCTTTATTGCCACAGTATATGAAGGGTTTTTGCCATTTTGAGGATCGCTTCTCTTCGATATGGGTGATTTATACGAGGTGGCTCGCACAGGGATTTCCACAAATCCTTCCCAATTGACTGAAAAACATTCCTTTCATGATTTTACCAAGCAAATTAGTCAGCTTTTGCTAGTGAGGGTCAAAGAATCTCAGATCTTGGGCTACGGAAGCGAAGAACCAAGTATATTTTCCCTAGAGCATGAGATTTCAGTGTTGAGGACGAACTACCACTACTGGAGGATATCTCGTTATGATAAAAATGTTTTCAAAGATAAATATCTCACTGATTTTGTGTGTTGTATTATGCAAGGAATTTTATTCTAATTCTGATTTTCCTCTTCGGTGATGCAGATAGTTAATATTTCTGATAAGAAAAAATAAGCGCATGAAAGTAACAGGAAAAGAAATACATGACATTATTGCTAGTAGAAGTGGAAATTCGTTTTCCTCAAAACGTATTTGCCGTTCAAAATCTTCTCAATAAGTTTAAATTGGAGCAAGAAGTGAAGATGAAGGAAATAATGTAGAATGTCATGAACAAATACTTTTTCGATACATATTTCCAGAAATGGGATGAATGCAAGAGAACCAGCGACATGTTTGAAAAAAACGTCGATGTTGGTTAGAGAAGGATATACCCACCTCACATGCATAACAATCTCCTTGAGACTCCTTGCTCAGGTTGTAACCTATTATTGTTTAACATATTCGCATTGGCTTTACTTTCCTTCAAGGCAATGTTATATCACTATTGCTATCTAATTCCTTTTTATTTCTGGGTAAAGCAGCAAAGAAAGGCCTAAGAAAAACTTTAAGAGGTCTAGTGATAGGTCTTACAAAAGAGCAGAAAAGTGACTGATTTGAGAAAGCATCAGCAGCTGAGCTATCGCTAGCCACATCTACACTGTGATTGTAAGGGAATGATGCAGCAGCAAAGATAATCACGGAAATGACCACGATCACCCCCACCAGAGGGAAACTGATATTACAGAAATGGTGGAAAATACCTACAACTCAAAATGAACTGAAGCCAGAAGAAGCTATTTCGCCGACTTTTGATTGCAATTTAACAAAATTTCTGTACAAAATTATTCGTGAAACTGCCAAGCTCTGTGGCTACTAGCATTATCCTAGCTATGAAAGGGCTAGACGCAAAAAAATCTTCATACCCAGAGGGGACATCAGTAAAAGAAAAAAATTTTAAGTGGACCTTCAAGGGCTTCTAAACCACACATCCTTGCGCATCATAGCATCAATGCCAAGGTTCAGTGATGATCATGGAGTCAACTTTTCCCTTGCATGCTAATGAAAACTAGTTGTAGAGCTGGTGAATTTATTCTTTGTTTTCTTATGATGTAAGTATTTATGTTAATTTATAATGGTTCATATATAATTTCATGTTTTCCATTGCATTTTTCAAAATATAAAATGCTTGCGAGGTGATTTCTTATGATTTGATATGATCATGATTTCTTATCAGAAAAAATGATGACACAAAGTTCAACTATTAACTTATGTCTTCAAATGCACGTTTTCGGCTCTCCCACAGAATATTTTCATCGTGTTCTGTTTCATTGCTTCTTTTCATCGGTGTTAATAAAAAAAATATTTCTAGCTGTGACTTTAGTAACCATTATTTTTTGCATCCAAGTGTGACTTCCAAGCAAGCTAGCTGACATATATTGTTACATTTTATCAATAATTTATTATGTTAGTTGATCATATTTCGCGTAAGTATATAATAAATAAGAAATCTCTCAATTTTTCGTTTGCCACCCATTTTTCCCATCCATTTCGAAAACTGCAAGCGATGATATCTTCATTGCGTAAAAAGACTACATTCCATCACAATATCATCATAAACCACAATTCAATTCTGAAATTTTATTTTTAAAATTTTGTTTTATTCCCAAACTCCGAATACAGCTCATATTGAGACATTTTATATTGGATACTCGAAAAATTTAACAATTAATTACACGAACAACCAACCTGTGGATAAGGGAAACTTAACCAGGCAGGACTCGAACCCACGATTTCTTGTTTTGCAGGTGAGGACTTTACCCAGCCGCCACCTAAGTCGGTAGCATGATTTTGACTCAATGCCTGTTTACAAAATGTAAATAATATCGTCAGCAAATTCGGAAAAGGTGTAAACTCAATAGGACCTTCGCATTCACAGGCCTATTTTTTCAGTGCAGGAGACAGGAACACGGTGTTGTGTTACGTCGTTAAATCTTCAAGATTGTGAACGTAAGCCCCAGACACAGGGAACTCCGATCGTCTGTAACTAGCTGGTTGAGGGAAAGACTCCACAAACAAGAATAAACAGTACTCGAGAAACAATTGTCACAAAATTACAAGTCTCGAATTACGAGAATCTCGAAGGGACGAGACTTCTCAAGTCTGGTCAAGACTCTTGACCCAGGTGAGACTCTAGCCTCACCGAGAGTCTCGTCCCGACAATGCCGAGAAATGAAATTCTCGTCTCGCAAAGCCCTACTCAGCACCCACTTTCCCTTGATTGCCAAGGAGTAGGTATTCCTCCGCCGTACTACCTATATAAGTCTTGATCTCCAGGTATGGCTGGTTTGGAGGCTGGTTCGAACGCTGATTCGGAGGCTGATTTCGAGGGCAGATTTCAGAGAACAGAGTTCGGAGACAAGAGTTCCGAGACTTAGAGTCTCCAAGCCTTTGAATCGAAGGGCTGTTGCGCGAAAACCCTTTGCGCAAAAAGTACTTAGCAGGAGAAGTTCTGCGGATAAGTTCAAAGGAAGTTCGGAGGAATTTCTGGGGGGGGGGGGGTACACTAAAAAATGTCACAACGGCCCTCATAAGTTGGCTTCTACTATTTTTAATTGGCTCGCCACCATTTAGGTGTCACATATCGATTCCGACTGTGGCCCCTGTTCCAGCGACACGTATCAATGTTAGAACGTAGGTTTCCGCGGCGATGGTTTGATTTCTGCATTTCTTCCGGGTTTCCTTCCGCGTCAGCTGGTTTGTAGACAACAGTTTCGCTGGCAGGATAGCCAGCGAAACTGTTGTCTACAAACCAGCTGACGCGGAAGGAAACCCGGAAGAAATGCAGAGATCAGACCCGTATCAAATTTATCATGAGTATCAAATTTCTCCTCGGAGTCGTCGCAGGCAAAGTTGGAGGGCGAGTTGCCTTTCCCCCCCTTTTCTCTCCCTCAAGGCACTTCGGCTTTGCTCTTATTCATATCCAGAGCCAGCAGCCAGAGGGCTTTGTGAGCCATTAAATTGGGAAATTCAAACACTAGGGCACCCCCTTGCGGGTGCGGGAATAAATTCTCATAGACTGGGAATCGAACCATGGGCCTTCAGATTTTCAGGTCACTGCACAGACCACTGCGGTTTTCAAGTTCCCTCCCACAGTAACTGTTCAATGAAGCAATCTCAACTTTTTCATCTGGTGACTCATAAGTCATCCATATGTTAATAACAGTAATGTAAAATTAAAAATTTTATAAATTTTTTTTGTTGATTCAACAGTGATAAAATTTTTCTTTGAAAATTTTGGTTGTGTGACTATTTAGGTATTTATGTGAAAAATATGTACCGATTGGCAAATCTTTATTATATATTAATTGCAAATCATTACATTTTGCCATAGCATTTGAGATATACATACATACATAGTTCTTCCCTTTATCTTTAATTCATTGAAGGATTCTAGTCATTCAACAGATAATCCCGAACACCAAATACTGTGGATGAAAAACATGTCCTTTTAATACAAAAATCAAAAGTAATGAAGTATTTTCAAACCCCATTTATTTCTTCAAATTTCAAGGTTAAATTATTATCTCACAGTATTGTGCACGCCATTGGTCATGAGGAGGATACCACCTCTGATTATTTATACAGTCGCGTTATACATGCATGTACTTACTCCCTACTAATTTAGGGCATATCACTTATTTACCACTTTGACTGTCACATTTGCAACTTCTTTTCCTCTCCCAAAAAGATGTAGAGGAAAAGTGAATATTTTACGTACATCTTTCACACTTTGTAGAAGGTAAAATTTCAACTCTTTATTTTCATTTGGCAAAACTTGCACAACTCCTTGTGGTTCCATTGAAAACACATCTTCTGGACTAAGATGTTCTTTAACCAATTCATCCTCCTCCTCATGTTTCATATCAGCTACCCCTTGTGAATTTTCTTTCCCCTTTGTTTTATCTCCATCTAGTTTTGCATTTTTGTTCCCTTTACCCCCATTCTTTCCTTTGCGTCCTGTTTTTTTAACATCTTTTTCCTTTTTTGGTGACTTTTCTTCCTTCTTGAGCTTTGGGTCAGTGGCAGCTTTTCCTTTGGTTTTGGCTTTCTTTGTATCCCTTGGTGATTCTTTTTTTCCTTTCCCTTTTTGCTTTTTTGACTTCTTCTCTGGTTCAAAGACCTCTGTGATTTCACCTACATGGAAATTTAAGACTGCATTTCCCTGATTTTGAATCTGAAAAATTATAATTTTTGGAAGTACATAATTCAAGTAAGTCAAAGATGGAAGGATTCAAATGTGGTGCTGCTGAAGAAATATTGTTTTTTTTAAGTATTCACTATCAAGTACTGTGAAATTAGTGTTAAGAAATGATTCCTCCTATTCCTGTTCTAAAAAAAATTAGTAAAATGAGGAGGAAGAGGACAAGAAATTGACTGGTTTGTCGTATATAGGTAATTTGTTTTAGAAAATTATGTATGTAGTATTATCTCTACAAGTACCATAAATGAGGTAGAATCAGAAGTTTGCTCTATGGACATTAAAATATTTATATTCGTCATGTTTATTGAATAAATAGGAATATTTACTGAATGTTTTGATTTTTGCAGTAATATCGCTAATTATCAATAATCACCAGGGTAAACCTCAAACTCAAGCAGTGTAGAAATCTGCATCATTATGTGAAATGAGGTGAGTGGCAGAGGAATCAAAATAAAGTCTCGGTTGGAAAGGGCATTGGTGATACATTAACAAATGACACATAACTTCGAAACATACTCACCTTAAGAACTGCGGGCTTCTGACTTTTTGATGATTTAATTGTGACAATTGGTGGTCTTGGATGGAAATTATAATTAGGTAACTCTCCCGTTCCTTTTAGTTCTATGGTTGCATATGTCATTATTCCATCTGCAGAAGATCCTTTCAAATCCATCAATTCAATCACCTTTAGTGAAAAAAGAATTTGGCTATAATTATCATTCCTATCATGTTACACCTGAAAATTTTACATACATTTCTTACCTCATCTGCTCTATTGGGAGTGAAAGTAACTGGTATCTTTATCAGACCCTCTGTGGGGATAGACACATATTTTGTCAATAACCTTTCACTTTTTAAATCCTTTTCTTGTTGTGTTTTTTCAATTGTAACCACCTGGAATATTTCAAAACAATGCATAATATGACCTGGCTGTTATTTACAATTTGCTAATAATTTTGAAAATGAAAACCCCCTATTGTATAAATTAAACCATCTGCTGTGGATTTTGGAAGTTTTGGGAGCATGTTGTGTCTTCAGCTTTGGCCAACATGAAGCTTGTGTTAGAGTTGGAATTTTATAAGGCTAGCATTTAAAAATGAGTTATCAAATCAGGTATTAATCTGTCATTTCCTTGACTTTGTTGGTGTTTGACAAAGATGAATTTAGCTTAACCTTCCAGCTGCGTATTTTTTTCAATTTTCCCAACTATACAGTAAAATAAATTGTTTAACTTGGAAGGATAATGATTGGGATTGGCACCTGTGCAGTTCTTAGAAAGAAATACAAATATGTAGCTGTTGTCTACTTGGCACAGAAACTAACAAAGTACAGTCGATGACCTCAAATCCGGAAAGCTTGGGACCAAAGGGTTTCTGGATTTCTGTTTTTTCTGGATTTCTGGTCTTCATGGTATATTTTGTTTATTAATTAATTTATAAATGCGTTCAGGCTCTTGTGCTCAATATTTGAGATCCTTAAGTGTCCCTCCCTTGGTTGTTATCAGGGTTGCAGCCAGGAATTAAGGCTGGGGGGGGTTTTTAGGTGCAACTTATACCGGGGCGTGTGGAGGTATGGAATACCCACCAGGATAAGCGGTAGGTGCGAGATTAATAAATTGTGGAATTTTAAGATAAACGATTCAAAATTGTGAGTTTTACGGCTTTCTGAGGGATATTTTATTAATCCTTGCTCTATTCCATTAGTAATATCAATCCAATTAAGGAAAATGGATTAAACTTAAAAATTTCTCCGAGCTCTGGGGGGGTTTAACCCCCAAAACCTCCCCTCGCTGTGCCACTGGTTGTTAGCATATGGTCAAAGTGTGTGCTAACTTCCTGCTTGTCCCAGAACAAGGCTCGGAGATGGTGTCACGAGGTGGCAAATCAAAACATTACTCATTGGAATTTTCAAATGTTGTGGATTTGTGGTTTTCCGGGTTTCTGGATGCTGGATTTGAGGTCCTCAACTGTACTATGTTACCATAAAGCAATACATGGGGCAGGGTATGTTGCACAAAATCAAAGAAAAACTTTTGGCTTTTAAGGCATTATGGGACACAAAAGAAACAGGACGTACATTCTGAAACAGTTTCCATTTGGGATAGTTCATGGTTGGAGGCAAGTTGAATGAGATTAGGCAAGAGCCAACTTGGACCTGTGTGATTTTTGTATTTGAGTAAATGTGGGAATTGCCAGGGTGTAGAGGCAACTTGTGTGGACAAATAAGGGAGTAGTATAATATGTTTCTTTCCCCACATTTTTTGTCTTTCTACTCCCTGTCAAGTGTGACCCTCTCCCTTCCCCTCTATCAGTGAAGGCCAGGCTGCTTAAAGTGAGCTCAACTTTTCCAATTCACCCCCTCAAAGAAGGAGAAGTGTTCTTCCTTCCTGCTCCCCCTACTCCTCCCTCTAAGCTCGACATAAGAGAGGATTTTCTAATTGTTCTTTGCTTTGGTTGGCAACGAGTAGTTTGGCAAGTAGGGTAGCAGATAGGTTGAAATGTGATGTATCAATAGACAGGTTGATCCCCATCGTTGGAAAGAAGGAACATTTGGGAAACAGAAATCTGGAGCAGCATGAGCCAATTAAGAATCTGCCACCTGGGAAGTTACGCACTGCAATTGTGAAGCTGCAGCCAAACCACGACTTACGTCATTGGCGACACCTTAAGGAAAATTCGCAAGTGATGTATCCTACCCCACGAGTTCCCCCTTTCCCTACTCTTCATCCCCCAGAGGCAGAAGAGATGATGTTTGTATCATTTTGCTCTTATTTTCTTCTCTATTATTATTTTTTGTTTACCTCCTTCCTTTCATAATATTGTGTGTGGGGGTAGTTAGTAAAAATTTGTTGGAAATTGATTTGTTTTCATTTAGTGTAAGATCTCATTTTGGTGCTGAACATTGTTTCTGCCTGAGGAAAGGTGAAGAACGATACAACCACCGTTAAGAAAAGAAGTCTTAGTCCTTTTTTTTCCTCCCACATCTCATGAAGGTATGATATGATGCTTGTTTGTTCACTATGATCTGAATTAAAATGTTGTGCAAATCTGATTGCTGTGACCAAGGCTCTTCTTCCTCGATGCAATCCTTCTCAAAATGACCCCTTACCTCCTCCCCACATTTTTTTTGTTTCCCAAATGCCCTGGATTTCACCTCCCATACCTTTTATTATATTGCGAAAGATCCACAGAGAAAAAATCATTCGCCTTGACCGGAATTCGAACCTGGATCCCCCGATTTCCGGTCGAGTGCTTTAGCCAGTTAAGCTACCGAGGCGTCATTATTCCCTGTGGATATTTTCGGACACTACCGGACTAGGAGTTGCTGGACTGCTGAGCATATGATGCCACAAGCAGTCCAAATCGTGCGCACAGCGCCACAGCCGGAGAGCAGGTCTGGACATAGAACACAAGGGGTGTACGCTCTAGACTAGTTTAAAGTATACCGAACACCCCTTGTGTTCTATGTCCGGGCCTGCTCTCCGGCTGTGGCACTGTGCGCATGATTTGGACTGCTTGTGGCATCATATGCTCAGCAGTCCAGCAACACCTAGTCCGGTAGTGTCCGAAAATATCCACAGGGAATAATGACGCCTCGGTAGCTTAACTGGCTAAAGCTCGAATCCCGGTCAAGGCAAATGATTTCTTCTCTGTGGATCTTTCGCATGATTGTACATTGCGGGTGACTCCTGTAAAAGTTATCACCGCGGCTAGACCCGGTATACTTTAAACCCTTTTATTATAGCTGGGAAAAATATTTTTAATAAAGTTGGTTATTTGCATAAAAGTGTTTATTCAAGAAAAATATGGATTTGAAAACGATGGAAATAAAAATATGATGGAATTCAGGCATAGCATTGGTAATGCTTGATCATGTGTCCCTTTATTTTAAGTTTAAGGGCCAAAATTAAATGTCATTTAGTTCAACAGATTCAGGCGTTATATGGTGGAAGTTCGACATGTACAAATAACAGATGGTACCACTTTTCTACAATATATTGTGGATAAGTGCTACCATCTTTTATTTAAATATTCTTCATATTGCGCATGGACATAAGAATATATACCATTATTTCCCAGTTTTGTGTATCATATGCTTGCTTTGACTACATCTCTTGAGATTTATTTCACACTTCTGACAGTAAATTATTAAGTTAGAAATTATGTGCAAGTTCATTATTATTTTTGATCAATTTATTCCAATCCAAAAGCTTCTCATTTATCCTTACCTCAGAGAAGCCTAAGAGATGTGATAGTGGGCTTACAAATGGTCCAAATGGGTTTGTTAAAGATGGTACATATATTTTTATTGGAGTTGGATGTATATTTTGCAGTATGATGGTTAATGTTTTCATACCTCCACCCATTGCAACATGTTGAAAATCAACTACTTGCTTATGGGTTGTTCTCATATTACTCCATATTGGCATTCCTTTGTATTCCATGACTGTTAAAAATAAAAATATTGTTAAGTCTTTATTAATAAAAATGATTGTACCAGGTTTCTTGAAATTAAATTAAACCTGTTCCATTAAACCTGTTAAATTAAACCATTTCTTGATATTGAACATTGTTTTTATGATGAAACATTTTATAGGTACTCTTGCAGATACATTATTGTATAACTAGTTATCGTGCATTATTATTTCATTTAAAAATCAAGTACTCATAGGATTTCTCGATGGCTCATAATTGGATGGTAAAAGATATTAAAGCTTGACTCTATTGAAGAATAGGGTAGTTTCCTTCATCAAAGAAAACGATAGGCATTGATTGCGATTCGTTACCCACCATTAGTGTATTCATAATACACAAATTATTTGGTTTTTGAAATACCGGTTTAGACGAATGGCAAGGGTCAAATTTTATCCTCATTTGAAAAAGGCCAGATTGGCGCCCATGCGATTCCTCTCCGCGTGACGTCACAGGGACCTAGTTTCTACACGAGAGGATAGGAGTTATACATCGTCTGAGGTTACCAATGCATTCATGAGGCACAGAGCTCAGGGGAACATGTCTTAATAATCACCTATTAAAACTGGCTAAGGTCGGAAAGTTTTCTTCGTTTGATAAGGTATTAATAAACCTTTTTTAAGCCAAGCGCTACCATTCAGCAAGGTACTCTGCTATCCGCTAGCATCCTGCGTCCTATCAGCGCTCAGAGCCTCGATCAAGGTCACTTCACAAGGAGAGAGGGGGAACCAGAAATGCGTCGCACGGACTTTCCTACTTACGCGTCGCATTTTTGCACGCTTGAAATTTTTCACTTTTCATTTAATCGCGAAAAATAGATATCGTCATTTAAAAATCTAAAAGAGCGAAATACCTACTCCAGGAGTAATAATCTTTCGATTTAGGCAATAAAAAAATAATAGGAAACCACCCTATTCTCAATGACCAATTTTAGAAAACACCCTATGTCATGCCAGCAGATTTTAATTGTTAGCATTCATGGATAGGATAGTTCTTCATTCATTTTTACAGATGAGGTATTGCTTATCCAATTATGTACCTTTAAGGTGAGTCCGATGGAAAGAGAAGAAATGTGTGATTCACAAGAGCACATGTTTTAATTTTTAACCAGAGCAGAGGAGAATTTGTTTTAATGATGAATTTTCCCAATGAGTGACTTTGGCTGAATAGGGTGGTTTCCTATTTTTTATTGCCTAAATTGAAAGATTATTACTCCTGGAGTACGTATTTCACGCTTTTAGAATTTGAAATGATGATATCTATTTTTTGCAATTAAATGAAAATTGAAAGTCTTCAAGCGTGCAAAAATGCAACGGCTAAGTACGAATGCTGGGAAAAGCCTGTGCAGCGTCATTCTGGTTCCAGCTGCCACCATTTGAGGCCACCTTGGTGTGAGGCGAGTGCCGCTATGATGCAGGCTGCTTGCTGCCGAGCATGGCGGTAGCGTAGAGTACCCTGCGTTCAGGTAGCGCTTTGCTTAAATAAGGATTATTATTACCCTATCAAATGAAGGAAACTTTCCGACCATAGGCAACTTTAATAAGTGATTATTAAGAGATGTTTCCCTGAGCTCTGTGCCACATGCATGCATTGGTAATCTCAGATGATGTAAAACTCCTGATTACTAGGATCTAGGTCCCTGTGACGTCACGTGGAGTGGCATTACATGGCAGCCAATCTGGCCTTTTTCAAATGAGGTTAAAATTGACCATTAACATTCATCTAAACTGGGATTTCTAAAACCAAATAATTTGTATATTATGAATACACCAATGGTGGGTAATGAATTACAATCAATGCCTTTCGTTTTCTTTTATGAAGGAAACTACCCTATTGGAGGGGGTACATTAAAAGCTATATCTTCTAAGCATTATGGGGGTGGGTGTGAACTTGGTACTCTATACTATCCTATGTAGGGCTCTTTCAATTCAGTTGAAGGGATTAAATTAAATACTGTATCTTATAAGCATTTTTAGGCTTTAAACCTGTGACCGTACTGCCTGTAGTGCAGTGCATTCCTCTTGAAAGCTTTATTTTTCCAATATTTTCTAGATCAAATATATTGAAAATAATTTGTTCCTAAATTATTGCAGGCACTCTGATGATTTTGATGGCCAATACATTGACCTGTAATAATATGGCATCATTTTTATCCTTTTAATTATTTAGTCACCCTGGTTGGAGGCAGGTCTATCACCAGTTCCTACAAAATTCCAATTCAAATATTCCTGAAGTCAAGGCAGTACCAAAAGGTGACGCATGATGCATGAAAAGAAACCTTAAATATGTTTAGAGTGATGCAATGCTGGAGGAGCAATCCCAGAATCTGAGATGATCAATTGCAGAGTCAAATTTTTCTTTCCCTTGCTATCTCCACCATACATGGTAAGGAATATTATTTTATTCATATTGCTGGTCCTTATATTAAACTTAACAGTCCTTCGAATCCCATTCTCCTTTTTTATGTTTCGAAGTGATATGACTGTGTATACATATTGGTTAAGGGTACATATATCATTAGGGTGATAAGTCATCTTTAAAAACTTTTACATTTTAGTTTCTCTGTTATTAAACTCAGTTCCTTATTTTTTACATAGTTTTTTATTCACTTTAAAAAATTTAAAGCATCTTTAGTTTTCTTTTGTGTCCTTATTTATTAATTTATTTCCAGTTTCCCTGTAAACATCACATTAATATATCCTTAACAATGAGGGTTCCAACACTAACAATCCACAACACTTATAATTCTTTTCAATTATTTTTGTGACTGGTGCAGTCAGGCAAGCTCGGAATATTTCGACTGGCGTTGAGGCTGAAAGTGGGACCTGCAACATTAGAATATGGAATGGTGGGAGAGAGAGGTGGGTATTGCCATGTTTTCTTAAAAGACTGTCAGTGAATGGAAATGAAAGACTGTCTCAAAAACACTCTTTCCACCTGCAACGTAGCTAACTTACTAACAAAGGGTACATCATGGAAGTCTGAAAGTGAATGAATTTCCCTATTTGAAGGCATTTAGTCACGTTTGCCATTAATTTTTACCTATGTTTACTTACGTTCATTAAAATTGGTTGGGCTGTTTTCTGTAAAGGTTTCCTTTTCTGATAGCCACTCTCCACCACACTCACGAATTATAAATGCTGGTTGGGACACTGGACAAATAATATCAATCCATATCACATCAGCAATTTTTCTGTGGCAAAATTCATGAAAGAGTAAATGAATTGCGTATGGTTATTTTATAGCTCTGAATGCTGCTCTCCATTTTTATATTTCCCTTATATTATGTGGCATAGAAGTTGTAGATTAATAAATACTATCTTCTACGATGCTTTACTACAGTAGACTCTCGTTTTTACGAAGTTCACGGGACCGAAAAACCGGAGGTTCGTAATAACGTAGATCGTATGAACGTTTCTTTTAGGAATCATCGAAAAAACCCTATGTGATAAACGCGATTAAATTACGTGGAAATATATATAAACAGGGAAATTCGTTTCAGTTTCGGCATGCGGCATGAGGTAATCGAGGGTTTATATCCTCACAAGTACAATAAGTCCGATTTACGAACTAGATGCGTTCCAAGACCTTGTTCCTAAGTTGATAAACCTACGGTCCGGCCACTGAGAGCTGTCCGATGATAGGCAGAAACGTCTATGTCGGGGCAGCATTGCCAGGTAAGAAAGTGAACTGTCTATAAAGGGCTCCGTGAAGAAAGGAGACGGAAAGGACTACAAGCGTGAAGGACCCAGTGGAAGAATCACTTGTTTTGGGGACTCGAAGAAAGGGCATGTTTTAATGGATCAGGCTTATTTTGCTGCTCTTTATTCATTTGACAACGTTTTATGATTAGGCGATGGTGAGAGGTGCGTTCGGGGGACAGCGATTGGCTGCAAACCGTGCTGGCGAAGGGTTATCCGCACCTCCTATTGTGCCGTCATCGGAAAACTATCGCTGGCCGGACTGAATGCAAGGCATCGAAGAATACGGTTATCCTGCAGAATGCAACACTTCATAACAATTGTGCGCTAACTCACGATTGTGACGAACTGATCTAGCTGGGCGTGCAACGCAGCCGGAGCCGAAAAAAATCGCTCTCCGAGGCAAGGAACAACGGGCGAAACGCGGAACAATTCCTAACTTCACACCGGATTCAATGATACTTTGTTCATATTATGCCCAGAGTACGATTTCCTCTACGCCGCACCACGCAGCACCGGCGCCAAAAAGGCGCCAAATTTGAAATTTTTGAATGCTGGCATCTCTGAAAGTTCGTAAATCGAATGTGCGTAGGAAGAGAACTAACTGTATATCAAATTTACGAGCTGTGATGAGTCTGTCACCATGATTCCCCAGGAATGAAGCTTAATATATGACGTTGCACGTATGGTGAAGGAAGAACCATAAATGACGCTCTTGGTCACAGTGCACGAGGAGAACTTAAACGTGGCGTGATTGTTAAAACTTAGCGTAGTGAATGTACATCTAATTCCATAGCTTATGCGTGGAACTTCGTAATAAAGTTCATTTTGTAACCGCCCAGACTGAGGTTCGTAATTTCGTAAAAACGAAAATTTCGTAATAACGTTTCTTTTCCTGTAGCTTGGATAGGCCTTTTCATTGGGACCAACGATTTGCTTCGTGAAAACGAGAACTTCGTAATTACGTTGTTCGTATTAACGTGAGTCTACTGTAACCCTATGCACATATTTCATATGGAATGGTACATTCATTTTAATGGAATTCGCATGCTGGGAAAATTTGGTATCAAAGGAAGAGAATAGGCTTGGTAGATAGGGAAGGGTGAGAGGTGGTTCAAACAAGATCAAAAAGTGGGTGAAGATAGGGATTTTGTGTTGACAAAATTGTTCAGCATTCAAGAAAAATTAAATAAGAAGTTGGATTACTTAGGTACATTTTTCTCAACTCTTCATCCTGGTTAGACTCTTACTCTCCTGACATTTTGATGATCAGCTAGCTCATTTTCTTATGAGCTATGAGGAGATATTGATTCTCATGGCTCAGATAAGTCATTAGATCATGAAAACATCTGCTGAGATTGAAGTTCTATCCTTGAGGAAGAGAGTTAAGAAGAATTTTCCTGATATGGACCAGGGTTTTGAAGGCCTTTTGGAATCCTATCATAGCCATGGACTCAAGATTCAGCTGAATCCATGGATGAGAGATTTAAGCAGTAGTTGTGTGGGTTCTGTGTACTTATAGACAAGACTTTTTTATAGTTTCCTTGTCTCGTAGTCCTTCCTTCATCTGAGTCGCAAGGGGTATGCCTGAATGTCTTGCTATTGCTATTGAATATGGTCATTTCTTATCCCCTCTTTCAGAGATACCTGACATTCGTTCATCAAATATAGCTGAAATTTGTTTATTTTTGTCGGAAAATCTGTGTCTGCTATACCTGATGATAAGTTAGAAAAGGTTAAATTATTAGTCTCAGTAAAAAAAATGCTGTTTCTCAGATTTGGGGGAGTTTAATTATTTCCCACTCCCCCAGATCAATCAGTAAACTTCTGTATTTTTAGTGACTGGGTGACCCTTAAAACTTCTTGGGGGGTTAGCATTATGTCTGATAATAATTTTAACTGTGATTGATAGTTCTTGCCATCCTAAATCATGATGTGTTACAGGTTTCTTCTGTGCCAACTTACTTACTCTTCTGGAGGAATAGCCCAAGCACATCCTCTTGAAATAGAATATCCAGAACAATCCATGAAGTCATACCATTCTGATTCCCCTGCCTTTGTTTTTTCATGTAAAGCTTTGCTGATTCCGGTTCCAAAATCAGATGGATACCCTTTCGTCACCAGACAAGCTATTTTAGTCTGGGAAATAAAAGGCTCTAGTGACTCTAGAATTTTCTTCTCAGCAGGAAATAATAGAGCTTTAATTTTCTCTTTGTTCTCTTCTTTTGATAACAATTTCCCTGAAAGAAAAATGTTTCTCAAAATATGTAATGAAGTTAACCCGTCAACGCCCACGGGTGCCATATGGCACCCAGTGCACTGCTTAGCCAATACTCCTGCAATGCATTTAATATGTGAATTTTAGTGTACATTTTGGTGCACATACTTAGCAGAAGGTTTCCTCTATTATTCAGTCAGTTTGAATTGTGTTCATTGTGTTGAGCTCTTATGTATCATATTTTTTTAAAGTGAAATATGTGTGAATTAAAAAAAACTTTGGGCGCTGACGGGTTAATAAACCTCAATTGGTCTCAAATTTTGATCAAAATTTCTTCATAGATGAAAATTAACCTCAAACTAATTATTTTTAACCATTTTGCAAAAAAAATACATTGGTATTTTTGGAATTTAGGTGCAACTTTTACTTTTTTCACGTCTTTGCAAAAATAATTGCGTTGAATCATATTATGCATTTCTTTTACCTCTTCTCCTGTTCGTTATGGAGAAATAGTTTTTGCCCTCTTTTAAAACCTAATTTTTTTTTTTTAATTAGTTATATCAATTAAATTCATCTCATCCCTTTTCCTATTTTTTTGAATTGCAACATTTAAAAACATTGTACATTAGGGATGGACGGATCCAGGATTTTTTTCAGACATGGATCCAGATCGAATCCTTGATTTTTGGAGCCAGATCTTCCGATATTTTCAGACCCTAATGCATTTTCAACTGTCTGCTAGGAATAGAAGTAATTTTCAACGTTCTCCTGTTTACATATAATCAAAGGAAAGCTATTTATATTTACATTCACGTTTTAATATTTATAGTGATTATAAATCATTTTTATAAGCATTCAAATTATTTTAAAAAAATGATAAAATCTTTACACACTCAGGATGTAAACTGTTACTCTTGCGTTTGGAAATGAAAATAGGTTTCAATCTTTGGATGAACCATTGACTGAATTTTGATATTCCTCACATGAAGTTTCCCCCGAATTTTGTCACTTTCTCATCGCATATTGAATGGTGTTTGATCAGCAAATCTTTCAGTTGTGGTGAGGTGGATTTTGCACTTCCTAACGATAGTTTCACGCCACCAGGCACGCACATGGTTTTCTTTGTTACTAAAAATGTTTCTACACAATGAAAGATATTTTTTATTGGTATATCATGAAATTAAATTGCACCGGCACGATCTGCAACTAAATTACAATGTTTAGAACAACATGGGCATCATGTGCGACGAGTTGTGGTAACAGAATGAGACGACCGCTCTGCGAGAGGAAGGGGTGGGTAGCAGAAGCGCATGAATGAGAGGTGGAGGGGAAGGAGTGCGATCCCTCTGTCTTTCAAGCAATGGTACTACGAATGAGGGAGTCAAGGACAAACATGTTAGATCTTGCTATTTTGTGGTGTTTATGCCTTCAAAGCGAAGCTGGGCGACCTATGTAATAAATACAGTTGGCGTTTCCGGGCCGTATTTTCTTGTTTGACGGTACTGATGCCACACCTGTTTCTTTGAAAATTGTGCTGCTTGGACAATGTTGAATATTGGTGTAGTCTTGTTTTAACAAAAAAATCTTTGCTCCAATCAATTTGAGCTTAAAAAAAAACCTAGAAAAAAAAATAAATGCTAGAAATGCAATGCGTTTGGTCTCATTCTTTTTTGAATCTCGTGCACATCATCCAATTGCCGAGAACTATCGAGATATCTTCGGGTCCAGTAAGTCACTCACCTACCATTTGTTCTCCAGAAACAGAGTATTGAATCAAGTAAGATGAAAAAAGCCAGTTGGTGAGATAAGGTACAGATGAAACAGGCTTAAATTGTTCTCGTGTAACTTGATATTTTCCTTCGAAGATAACGATTAATGGATTGTATGGTTTCGGGAAGGAAAAAAACCTTAGAGGCATGGGGTGATGGAGGGCCGAATTGTGTTTTTTTTTTTTAAATCCTTGACGTAGTCACTTTTGACGTGGTTATTGTCCTATGGCATTGAGATTCTTCTGATGGTTGTTCAATCTCTTTGTAAGAGTCACACAATGTGCCTGTTGTATTTTGCCATAAAATTTTCTGTGGCTGAAATTCTGTTATATAACCCCTATGAGAGCTATTTAACAAAATGGTTCATGAGTAGGACAAGCATCGCTGTGCAACGGTGCATGCGAAGGTTGGATCGGAACTCTTTCCACTCCCTCATATTGAATGCTGCATTCACGGAAGCATACATTTAAAATTTCGGATCCAGATCCAACGTCTTCAGCGAATTTGGATCCGAAGTATCCGATGAAGTGCAATATCCATGGATATTTGGATCTGAAGTATCTGATCCGACCATCCCTATTGTATTGCATCCCTATTCCTCATGATTGGTATGGCAAGTTATCAAGGCTCTACTATACTGCATTTTCATATACCAGTGCAAATAAATCCATTTTTTTTGTAACTACTAATAGATGGTGTTGGCAAAATTTAATCATCCTCTTAGTTTGAGAAATGCTATCAGGCAGTCAAGGGTTGCGGACAAGAGGTAAATTTTGACTTATTGGATACACATTTCAAGTGAACCTACCATGTAAGTAGGGAGCTACCTATAATGGTATGAATCATTTATTCTTTCATTTTTAGCTGTTTTTATCTTTGATGGCAATGAATTGTTCTGTGGTACCTTGCTCGTGAGGTTTTAAACTGCTCTCATTTATGTCTGCATTCTCTGAGTTGGGAGATTTAGGAGTCGTAGTCTCTTTTTCAGCTTTTGTCTTCTTTTTTGAGTTCAGTTTCTTATCTTTCTTCTTTTTTTTCTTTCCTGCTTCCTTTTTTTCTCCCTTCTTGCCCTGGAATATCGTAAAAGTGAGCAAATGAGAATATACATGTTCATACATGCATATTTGACAATGTGCATGAAGAAAATGAGCAGGTGCAAAATTAAGATGAGAACATAAGCGCCATTGGTAACCGTAAAAAATTAAATCTTAATTGAGTGCGTTGATGTGTTTTATAAATTTAATTTAATAACTGATTTAGGATGTGACATACTTATTAGGGAATTAAAATGAGTGTATGAAGTAGAGGATGCCAAATTGTGAATGCAACTGATTTCTCATCACATACATACAATGCACACTCATACAGCTTCCCTAATCGAATAATCATCATGACGAGAAATAAAAATGCGGGATAAGGAAACAGTATTTATCACTCCAATAATAAAGCGTTTTCATTTTTCAGTGGTTGTGTTATCATGAGACATCAAGGGATACCCACTGGGATATCATGTGATAAGTATCCTGAGATATACGCAACACACATGGCACATTTGCATTTCTGGTAGTATATTATTGCAGTCAGCTGGAGCACTTATACCCTTTCGCTACTAATGACGAAAATATGTGGCAGGACCTTTCTTGACCCGGGTGATGAAAGCCGCAAATTTTCTTCGGATATTTTTCTGCGCAGGATAACAAATGCTGAAAATATATGTTTCCTTACTCTCCCCTTTTATGACAGTCACAGGTTTGTGAAATCTTAATTTCGTGACCTAACAAAGGCCGTACCTTTGAAATCCGGGAGCAAGTACCCAGAACCCTCGTCTTATATTACCCCTCTTTGTGGTTAGGGACCGCAGTCATTCAATTGTTCATTCATTCAGTTTTCGAAATAAATATTTGTTCCTTTCTCAAGAAATATAAACCAAGAAATGAATTCTTTGTCATTTGAGCACTGTTTACAATTTTAAAATGAAATTCTATGATAAATATTAACATATGTATATCTCAATTTCAGTATAAACATCAAAATGGTAATTGTTGCTGCATTAAATGCATTACTGTTGACGGTAGAGCTTCGTTCAAAATTGGATGATTCACAGAATAAAACGAGGAATTCATTTCAAAATCTGCAATTTACGTGCAAACAACAATTGTTCACACAGCTAATTCATATAAACAAAGCATGATTGACAGCGAACCAATGCCGCTTGTAGGGTTACAAACCCCGAAAGGAGGGAGCCAGACTACTCTTGGAGTCCGAGATAATGCAGAGTCCCGGCTAGGAAGGGTTGAAAAAGGTTGGTGCTGAGAGTGTGTGATTATCCGCGAGACCCTTTTGAATGAATATCCTGCAAAAATGCTCCCAAACCCCCCCATGGCTACAGGCTTGCACAGTTGTATTTACCTTAGCTTCTCCTTCAGTAGCTTCTTTTTCCTCTCTGATCCTTTGAATTTCCATTTGATTTTCCATTAATAGTTTTTCATCACTTTTCCAAAGTTCTTCAGCTTTTGACTTAATTTTTTGTTTTTCAAGCTTCGGTTGAAAGAAAACCTTTATTGCTAACTCCTAAAATTTTAACATCATAATGTTAATCGTCTAGGTATTGTCCTCAATTAATAAAAATACATAATTCCCAGAAAGTATACCTGTTTTGGTTGAAGGTATCCGTGTCGAGGGGCAATTGTAATCTCCTCAGATTGTGATATGAATTCAAACCAATAGCCTGATTCAGGCAATGATTTTTCATTTACAGCCTCGAGATTGCATGTTCTTGGATTCAGTGTGGATTGGAGTTTAGGGGTCCTAACAGTTGGGGTCAAGCCTGAAAATATTGTGTTGTTCTATATTTTTTACTCTCATAACTTAATTTAATTTGATAAAACTTGGTGAGGAGCACATAAAAATGTAGAAAGAGCATAATTAAAACTATGTTAAATATCAATTTGCAGTATATACAAATATAGATCCTTCAAATTTGTAATTACAAGGCACATGATCCAAGAAAAATGCCACAATGCTATTCATAATTTCTTTAATCAATGCCTTATTTAAAAAAAAAATGGTTCTTTGTAATCTCGTGCGCCATTGTTGTCTTTTTGCTGAGTGATTTAAAATTAAAACTGAGCTATGTGTTACTGCCATATTTAGACATTCTGAACATGACAGAATAAGTTGGTTTTAAGGAACCCAGGTAGTACATTGGTATCGGCGATAACTGTGGGAGGTATGGTTTAAAATAATGTATAACTGGTATGTATGATTCTTTTCAAAATCTAAAAAATTTACAATTACAAATTCCCATCATCACTGGTCAACAATCCTAGGATTGGTTTGACGCAGCTCTCCACTCAGTTCTCCTATCAGCTAATCTTTTCACACCTATTCCCAGCCACTCCGAAATGAGCTGTCTTAATGGAAAAGATAAAAATTTCAATTGCTAAAAAGATACTCTCTATTTAGTGTAGTATTTGCCTTTTAATTTACCTTCATTTGATGAAATAGTGATGGATGCGATTGAGTAAGATCCACATGGAGTTACAGGAAAGGATAGAGTCGAGCATGATAAGCGCAAGTCTGGTATATGAATAACAGTAGCTGAGACTGTCATTTTTGCTGGCTCAGCTGCATTAGGATTGGCTTCATCAAAAGTGTTATGGCATGTCAGTTGAAATTTAAACTCGTTTCCTGGGTAAGTAGATCCATGCTCTGGTAATGGACTGTACAGCAAATTTAATGGTAGTGTTTCTTCAGGTAGTATTTTTCCAAAACCATATCCTGGTTGCAGGGATACAAACTGCAGAAAGTAAATATTATGCACATTCTGAAATTTATTTGTATGAAACCTGGTGATTTGGAAAATTTTTGTTTTACAGTGAGAATCAATACACTTGGATAAGCTGTTAGAAATTAATGGCACACAGTATATCATGGCAGCAGCTGATTTTAATGTAAAAATGTGGACTGACAAATCTGTCAGAATTAATAATTCTCATTGTTGTCATCTATATTTGAATTAGGTTCCTATATTCATATGAATATGAAACTTTGAAAGAGTATTGTGGTCTAAGGAAAGGAAATTAGGCACTAATGAAAAAATGTAGTGGAAGTTTTATCAATACCAAATACTAGTCATTCTATTATAAAAATTTAACTGTGATTGCGTTATCAACTCAACAGGAAAATCATATCTATAGCATCTAAATTTTAGGTTTTCACTTCTGTAGAATTAAATTTTTGAGAAGAAAAAGCCTCTTTGGGTTTGATTTTATCTAGTAAAATTCTTTTCCATGCTTGCAATCAATTTTGTATATTGCAAGAGTATGTGCTTCAAAGCAGATTTATTTATTTGTAATCATCTCCAGTATTTTTCCTATTTTTCATCCAAATTGAACTATGGAACTTATGTACCCCAAGATAATACACACTGCAAACAAGAGAAGTACCTTTGGTAAATCTAGGAATCCATACTCCAAGATGACTTTTGACTGACTAATTAAATTTATATTGGCACAAATTGTTTCAGTAGTCACACATCTTCCAAGGTTAAGTTGTGTTGGGTCTAACTTCAGTGGCAAAAGGTCAGCTTCCATTGCCAAATCTGAGAAGGTAGCCATTACACTTATTTCGTCTATTTTTTCTGTAGTTATTCGTGTGCCACTGTTGATCACATCTCTTGTCTGAGTTACTTCCAATAGCTCCAGTTTAATATTTACTTGGTCTTTGTTACTATCTTTTTTGTTTTGATTTGATGATAAGTCATCGAAGCTTTCCGATGGTAGCTGTGCTTTCCTGCATGAAGGGAATTCCAGTTTAGAAATATCAGAACAGTTTATTTGACTCCATCTGTGATTGAGAGGGTCAAGTCAGCTGATCTTTAACACTTTATGTGCCAACCTTACTTGCAGCAATTTTGGAAAATATTTAGGAACCTACTGGTGTCACAATTAGTGACTCTTAATTCAAAAGCTGTAAATGCGAAAAGAATTAAATGACTCATGATTGTATGCTTTATAGCTCTTTTGTAACCTCTGGTTACATTTTGAATGGTTTCTATTGTCAGTAAAATTTTCGGTAATTTTTGGGATCATTTATGGTTTTGTTGAAATTTTTTAGAAAATCTTCATTTCCTTTAAAAGACCCTAGCAAGTTTTGTATGTATTTGGGCAATCGTGCATAACACTCAAAGGATTAATAAATTCACCTTGGCACGGGTCATAGCAGTTCATGCTGCAAGGTAGCATTACCCAATGGTGGGATCTACATGTATCACCCGCGCTAGTTGTCCCTGTTAGCATGATTCACCCATGAGTCACGCTGTGCATATATTCTTATCAGTATTGAGGATTATTATAGGTAATATGTAATTTACACTTTCTGTAACTTCCACCATCAAACATCAAGTGTATGAAATGAACCTATTGAAGATTCTGTATTACCCAATTTTATTCTGGTCATGGTAATCATGAAAAGAATAAAAGAAACCTCAATGAATGAAACTATGTCTCTCTCTCTCTCTCTGTTCTGCTACTTCCCTCCCTTTCCTTTTCTGCCCTTCCTGTCACAGTGGCTGGAAAAGGATATTTTTATGAGTCTTTTGAGCATATCTTTATTAATTGTGAAATTTATTGTATGTAAACATAGTTAATTTGGAAATATGTATTGAACCATTGGGTCATTCGCTCCAAGCCAAAATCACAATTCAATGATATTAGATTTAATAAAAACCACATACCTTACATTTAGTCTTAGAGAAAATGAAAAGTTGGAATTTGGTTGAATAAATGTTTTTCCACTAGGATGCACTTCTAGGGTATAGTTGCTGGGTGGTTTATTTGTCTTTGGCATTTTTATTTTTTCAACCTCTTCCTTCATATCTTCATCTATTTCTCTCAATATAAGTCCTTTAACAACTCCACTTGTATTGCTTACTTCCAAAAAGTCCTGATACCTTCCACCAGCTCTGCAAATTCCAAAGTCAAATTTTTTCTTGTTTACAGTGAGTGTGTCAATTTGACTTTGACATCTGAATCCAATCCAAACTGAAATCTTGAACATATTGTATTGAGTTTTAGAATTAAATTATACATTGCATGTTCAGGTCATGTTCAATAATGGTAAGAGTGGCCAGCATTTTGACTATAAACAAAAAACCATCTGAAAATCCTCAGGCTTAGGAAGCTGTTCCTTAAAAGCGATGTTCCAGGCCTGGCAGAAATAGTTGTAAAATACTAGGGATATTTTGTTTAGTGAAAAAAAAAGGTTTAAGATTTTGTATTTCCCCCAAACAATAAGCGTCTTTAATTAATGCTTGGTCAAGCTGAACTCAAGCCATTAAATCACTCACAGCGCACAGCAATTTTTTTTTTCTTAATTCTCTTTTGTATTCCCTTACAGGTAAATGGCTAGTAATCTAACACCTACTGCAATATGTCAATTGAGGTGTTTTGAGGAGACTGTGTAGATGATTGCATGTGACTTTATTCCATTCATATCTATAAATGTCAGGCAATATTTTCCAAATTACTACCATAAATAAAATAAACCAGCAATAAATTTTGTAATAATTAAAATTGAGGCTCATTGTAAAAGGGAGAATGGAGGACTTAATAAATATATTTATAAAATTTATCAAGTGTGGTTCGTAGGATTAGGTGAATTACTCACAGTGTCAAAGTTTTGACCAAGGAATATTACTCTCTCGGCTCTTGATTGGGCTTTTTAAAAATTCTAACTGGCAAAATATTTCTGTAAGCTTTGCGATTGTAGTCACTAGGACTATGAGGGTTAATCTTTGACTCAATCGTACAAAGAAAGTTTGAAAATGAGTTGAAAATGATATTTTGTAATTTCTCAGTCAAAAGTAAATCATATTGAGCATTTATCTTGATTGCAAATTTTAAAATGTGCATGAATTTAATTTGCTCATGTTGGAGTGTCCAATTTTGTGTGAATAATTATGTAGCATTCTGCCATAGTTAGGGATGAGAAACTTTTTCCTGAGCCTTAGCCAGGAAGGACATGAAGGAGACTAAGGAAATTGGGGGAGTGAAGGACCAATTACCTGACTGTGAGTGCAGTTTGCAAGCACCCAATCATGGTGCGGTGCTTAGGGGGGGTGTTACTGACATGAGGCCCGGCACAGAATCCCCAGTGACAACCCCCCTCCCCGACATAAGGTGCGACGACAAAACCCCCTGAAGACATAACGCTCCATGAACATTACACGGTTTCGCCTGTGCAGGAAAAAACCATACGGGGCTTTTCCTTTAGTTCACCGAAGAAGTCTATGGGACCTTTCACATTGTATGGTTAAAACACGGGCACGGTTTTTAGCTGCATTGTAGCCGTCCAGTGCCACTGGGGTCACACAGCTACCATATCGTCTTTCTGCTTAGTGATCCACGTAAACAATTGCGCACTTTCACACTAAACGGTTTCAGTCGTGCGGGAGCTGTCTCCAGTATATATGTAAATCAACTGGCCATGATTTAAAACCATGCAGTTTTATCCCGCACAGGTGAAAGTGCATAATGTGCGAGGAGCAACTGGCCATGATTTAAAACCGTGCGGGAAAAAACAGCACGGGGTGTAATGTGCAAGGATCCGTGTAATATGCAAGGAGCGTAAGGCCCGGCGACAAAATACTCTTGACAAAATCTGCAACAAAATCGCCACGGGGATTTAGTCTCTTGCGTTTTGTCGATGTGGGAATTTTGTCTCGGGCATTTTGTCACCACGGGGATTTTCTCCAGGGCGTTTTGTCTCTGGCCTTTTGTCGCCAGGGATTTTAGGATTGGGCCTTTTGACTGCGACCCTTAGGGAGGAGTGAGCAGCCGTGTTGGGTGCCAAAATATTTTATTTACCAAAAACAGTTCCTGGTGGTAAAAATGGAGTGAATTCTGGTTCAAAAGGGTTACCTAAATGAGCATTTTTGGTTGTAAATGAACTTTGAGTGGCCTAAGACTTGATATTTGATGTAACTCTATATGTATTTCTCATCGTGTCCTATGCAATCTCATGATGAGAAAAATGCAGAAATAATTATAAATTTTATTCAGTGGCTTTAGCATGGTTTACTTACCTCTGGTGTTTTGGAACCCCTGTCAAATTTCAGTACATATTTCTCAAAGGAACGCTTTTGGTCGCTTTGAAAAGCTGTCCTGTGTAATTTCACAGGAATAGCTTGAGAAGATTTTGCAGGAAGTTCTCCCATGTATTGTGGTATCAGTTCAAAACAAGATGTTGCCATTTCAAACACATCCTCTGTGACTTCTTTTGCAATTTTAAAAGCACTGGAAATTTTGTTTACATTCTGTCTTGTGTTGATATCAGACAAACTTAGAGACTTTCTTTTGAATGGAATTCTGAATGGAAAATAAAAATAAATAAGTCTTGAATTATTCATTACCTGCAGGATTGACATTTTATTTTTGATGTCAGTTATAAATCAGGCCGAGTTAATTTTATGAACAAAATTAACTAAAAATTAAGGTTTCATGTTTTTATCCTAAATAATCCTAAATCTACCATGTATATCTGATTGTAGTCCCCCCATTTTTTCCAAAAATGCCTGTGAAAAAAGTAAAGAGGGGACTATATTCCTATGCATTTTTTAAATTTTTTCCCAAAGCTGAAGCCTCAAAATTAGGGTGGGGACTATATTCAGAATAATACGGTACTTACTCATTTGAAAAATTTCTTTCCACATTGAGTGATGGGTCTGACGATTGTTCTGATTTATTGCGTTTTTTGTATGATGTAGCGTGCTGAAGTCCTTTTCGAAATCTCGAGTGTCCTGGTAACTAAGATGATATGTACGATAACATCAAATGGATGAAATGGAGAAAAAATGACCCATTTAATATGGATTTATTGCATATAATTAATGTGCAGGAATATAATGCAGGGATATTCCACATTGGTTGATGCAGAAGAGAGATAGGTACATACATACTCTCAAGAAGATAGGGTTAGCTTTAAAGTAGATGCATAACAAATACCAAAAGTACTAGTTGCTTGTGGTTTAGTTTACCTTTGAATGCCATATTCTGTAGTTTGTATTGTCGTTTTAAAGTTTTATAGTCAGTCTTAGTGTTATAATTGATTTTCCAATAAAATTTGCTGTCAAACAGTTACAGCCCTCCATTTTTCCTTAGTGAATCTTTCAGGAACTTTGGAGTGTGTAGTTGGAAATGTGATTTGTTACAAATCTTTGAAAAAGTGAGATTGAAATTCCTGTGTCTGGAGAGGGGGTCAGATATTAGAATTTGCCCAGATCCTTTAAGGCTAAGCTGTAGGCCTATGGGAATTTGTAAAAAATGAGTAGTCTTTGTTGGTAAAAATAAAATTCGGTGGTTTATATCTAGCCTTTTTCCTTCTGAAATTTGTTGTCACATCTAATGCTCTATGTAAAAGTTCTAGTCATTAACCCTCCTACTGGCCAAAAAAAATTCTTTTTTTTTTTCGAAGATGACTTTGAAACAAAATATGTAATCATGACACCCATGCTTAAATAAGATACTGTTGAACAACTTTCCTAAACTTTTTTCCCTTAGGTGTTCCTAAACATTTATCTTAAATGATAAAGCTCATAAGGACATAAATTAACTAATTCATGGTGTAATTATAATGAATTTTAATGCTTACTAACAATGAGCTCATCATTGGTTAATACTTACAGCATGAAAACTCATGTGCACAAAATCAGCTCCATCGCTTATTTTTAAATTATTTGGTTAAGATTATTAGACTAGTTATTATTTGTCATAACTCTTTGAAATCTATTTGAAATTGCTGACCATCGTCCAGCTGTGAGTCTGATGAAAGTTTGTGATTAATGTGACAGAATTTCTATCTCAAAGCTCCGCCACTGGATTCTGACACCTGGCTTGAGTCCTGAGTCCCTGGCATGGCCACCAGAGCATGGAGGACCCTATGGTGAGGGGAAAAATGCCACCCAATTCAGAGACCGCCATAGCCTAGACCACAAGAAACCATCCCTTATCCCTCATCGTTATTCATGGTGAAGGTTCTTTTTTACTCTCATATAAATCTTGAAAAAAATCCTCAACCGTAAATGTAAGTAGATTTTCAAGTGAGACAATTTTTGGGCTTTCCTCTTTTGCTACTATTAATGTGTGAAAATTCATTTGATTTATTTTAAAGCGTGTAATTATCTTTAAAATATTATTAAGGTTTGTTTTTCATTTTACCTTTTTTGATTTTTTAATGATCTCAAAGTAACCACTAATCGCTCCATTGTTTTCAATAATGATGGCTTTCTGTGGAATTCTAAACTGTGGGAAAATTGAGAAGTATTAGATATTATTTTGTTTTGTATCATTGTCAACTGCTGAACAGAGAATGGACTTCTTAGTCTTTTTTCTGAGGTGGAGAATATTTAAAGAACTTACAGTTCCATGCCTTTGGGGTGCAATATCCAAAATAACATATTTTGTCAATAATAGAGGGTCCATCTGTGCTTGTCTACAAAGAACTGTTGTCAAGATAAATCCCTCATCTGAAAAAATAAGAATAAAACATGTGGACTAGTTAAAATAATAAACACATTATACAACGCAGGAAAGTCAGGGGCAGAATTTACCTTTTGTCGCACATGGAACCTATGAATCAACAAAATGAGTCCATAAGGGGTGCTCTGGCAATAAACCTAGGCCACACTTATACTGAATGATCAGAAAGGACTGCAGAAACAAGTGACTTTGTATGCAGTCAAGCGCATAGGTGCAAAGTCAAATACACCAAAGGATGAAGTTCGCCATGAAAAAATATTTGACTTAGCCGGGATGTGAACCCTGATCTCCTGATTGCCGGTCAGGTGTATTAGCCAGTTACACTGCCAAGCCATTTTCTCAAAGAGAACTTCAGGATGGCTTTTAGCAAACAAGATGTTGACGTCACAAGTCCATACTGTGGCACATTTGGTGAGGGTCGTGCTAACCAAGCCACTGTCGGAGGGGAAACCTCTATTTTTGACGCTGGTCAGCAACGACGAATTTCAAAGCACTGCAGAAACAAGTGACTTTGTACGCAGTCACGCTCACAGGTGCAAAGTTAAATACAACAAAGGATGAAGTTCGCCATGAAAAAATATTTGACTTCGCTGGGAATCGAACCCGGATCTCCCAATTGCCGGTTAGGTGTGTTTGCCAGTTACACCACCAAGCCATTTTCTCAGACCAAACTTCGGGATGGGTTTTACCGAATCTTGAATGATCATAAATTTTCATCATTTTCATTTTCAAACGTATTTGAATTTACATATTTGAATGTAAAAAGTGGCATAGTTATTATTAATTTGAGTCGCAATTGACTACTGCTGACCTCACCATAAAAGGCTCATTTAACCCTTTGGTGTTAGGCATTTCGGAAACGGAATAAGCTGGAAATGTTTCATGTAAAGGTGTGGAGTGGGATCATGTATGCGAAATTCCTGGAATGGAAGAGGAATAAGGAAGTGCATAAATACATGATTGGTGAAGAGGAGTAGCTTAACCCATTAGTGCATAGCATCCGATGTATCGGACGTGTGTATTTTATTTTGTTATGGGCTCCAGTTGACTTGCGCTACATTTTAATACTGTATTAAGTTCAAATGGATGTCTGTCTTCATCCCACCGCTAATATTTTAGTTGACTCATTGAATTTATCGACTAGAGAAGTATTTATGTGAGACTGGCACACGTCCGATATATCGGAGGCTATGCACTAATGGGTTAATGGGATAAATATGAAGCAGGAATGTGAATGGATGATTTACTAGTGGTCAAAGAATACACAAGTCTTTGTGAGAGAGATTTCAGCAGAGAGGTGAGTGTCATAAGAGTACAATAGTAGTGGAAAGAATGAAGGCAAACTACCTTTGTCAGCATAAGAGAAACCAATTCATAAATTGGATGGTAAGTCGTGTGAAGACTAATGACCACTTTCCATCCAAGTGAATGTACCTTAAATGATAATTTACTCACAATGATGATGATGATGTATGAATAACACGCTATTGAGAGTATATTAGACATACACACATATATATTATATATACACTCATGCTCACATTCTTGAGTGTATTATGTAATATGCTGATACCTTTGGCATACTTTAAAGCATCGGTTCTTAGTCTTTCCATTATCTAGGCCCCCTAACATAGTTCCTATCTTTGTGGTTTGCTGAAAATTAAATTAAAATGAATTTAATTGTTATTAATTAAATGCAAAAAATTTACGGAGGAAAAATCATTTGCTGTGACTTGGATTTGAACCTTGAGCTCCCGCATACATGTCACATGCTATACCAATTAAGCGTGCACTTGCAGTTGACTCCATGAAGCTACACTGCTGGCTATTGTTATTTCCATGAATAATGTTACTAGACGTAACATCAGAGCTGAGAATTTGAGAAGAACGTGAATTAGTTTTCATCAACGTAGAGTGACGTCGCTGGACTTAAAATTGCCATTGGATGAGAAAAGCTTAGCTTCCTCTAGATAATAGCCATTTGATTTCACAACTAAAGCATAATCCAAGCTGTTGCTGGTGGAGTTCTTATTTAATGAGTCTTGATCACAATAAGTCAAGCTGCGTCAAGATGTTAGTACCAACAAGTTTCTGGGAAACTCTGTTACATGGTTGTCCAGCCACTAAAGAGAATATGACCCACAAGTTGAGAATGCTGCTGTTAATAAACTTAGTCTTACCTTTTATTTCTTCTGGATTCTGAGCTCTAAATTCTTTTGCCCATTTTATCTTTGTATTGTGTAGTTGTCCCTGACCAGTCCAAAACACCACTTGAGCAGATACTGCCGTGGAATCTGCTACTGAACGTGGTTTGAAAACTAACCATATGTCATACTTGAGCCCTGGATTAATACGAACAGTTTTTGGTGTCGTTTCAGTGTTTTTTTCAAACTATCGAGAAAAAAATTGAATTTTATATTCAATTAATCCTTATACTGAATTATTATTGTTGTTATAGTCTAAACTTTCTCTTTTTTTAATCAAAATATTTTATTTTGATTATATGAATTAATCAATGAATCTGCCTGCATTGAGTTCCAATGATATTCAAGTAAAACTTTATTCCACATTTACCAGTATCATGCCATGTGTTACATGAATAAACACTTATGGACTACTTATTGGGTTTACTAATTACAGTTTTAAATTTTAATTGTGATAGAAGTAGGAAAAAGTTAATCGTAACTCCCATCTGTTTCTTTTTGCCAATGAGGCATGGCTGAAGAAAGCAGAAGTGGAAAAAAATTAGAGCTTGGTGCAAATGAAGAATGAAGAGGATCAAATGAATTGACCGAGTGAATTTAGTAGGGATGCTCAAGGGTAGAGTTGGAAAGGAATGACATTTGCTCTAAAAATCATAATATGTAATATGTTCTGACAGCTTAATTGGGCTCATCTTGAAATATGATCTGATGAAGACAGTTGTCCATGGTGAAGTGGGTGGGAAAAATAAATAGAAGAAGGTAATGGAAGAGAATGGTGAAGGAAGGCCTTGGATGAGATTAATGGAACGATTGATTAAGGATTTAAAAGAGAAGTACATATTATGTATTTAAGTATGAAAAAATTTTGGTTGATACAAAAAGTGAATGTAGAGCTTTGTCGAACCAATCCTGCTATTGTGGGGTATCGGTGATTTTAATGATGGACTCTCCAAGTACTCAGGGCAAAGGACAACAGGAGGGAACTCATTTGGAGGTGATATCATACTTACTTCTAGTACCCCCTGACCTTTCAGAGATTCATGACTGTACCACATGCCCACCACACAAAGCTGCCTTGGTTTGCCATCCAAATTGATAACAGTTAGCTTTTGACGATAAGTTTGTTTTGGAATGAAATCCTGCAGGATTGAACAGAACATGTTAAAAGCGGAGCAGGCAGAACATGTTTAAAAGAAAAATTAGGAAAAAAAAAGTTAGCTAGGATGCTGAAAAGGCATATAAAGGAAATTAAGGAGCCCAGGATCAATAGATGATCACTTAGTGATTCAACCCAAAGATTAGTTTGGATAGGTGAGGGTAGAGCTCATCCTTGACTTGGCCAATGGCATATGAATTTCACATATTCAGAGTCGGAGGCAAGGGCGTACCCACGATCATAACTGAGAGGGGGGGGGGCAAGCCATGGTCTAGGGGGACACACACCAAGTTGTGAAAGTTAGTTCATGAGTTTATTTCCTTGAAAAAATAGTTTTATTTTAGTTACCTATCTTATACTTAAATACATATCTTTTTTCGTGGGTTTAAAGAAAATTTGTTGAATGCTTTCGTTTCAATTCAGTACTGATTTTGCTTAAAGACTTTCACGATTTTTATTTCTGGGGGGGGGGGGGGGCTCGCTGGGTACGCCTATGGTCGGAGGGTCAGTTCCTTTCCCAGGGCCACCTTATACTTAGAGGATTTCAATTTGTGGTGTCAGAAGGCTTCACCCAAGATTTGAACCTCTTATACAAATTTTATTTTTACTTGTGGTATTAAATTTTTATTATTACTTATGTACATATTTCATTTGATCTCATATTTATTGATTGCGAACTTGACATTCAGGCCAGTGGCATATCCAGGATAGTGACGAGGGGGGGCTAAATGGGGGGTAATCTCCCAGCAGTAGTGGGGATCTTAACAAAATTATGTAGGTATGTACCATTCTCTCTAGTGTAAATTGGATACCCAAATGGGGTGCTATAGCCCCCAGGACCCCCCTCTGGATCTGTCACTGGATTGTAACATACCAAAAGTATGTAAAATAGGCCCTAAGTTTGGAGCTCCTTTGTTTTTCAATTCATTTAAACAGGTAAATATATCGAGAAATATAGCTAAATACTTTTGTGCAAAGTGGCAACCTCCAAAACTTTTGATTTTATCTAGCGTGTGTTTTAACCTAATGGTGGGGGAGTTTACCCCCTATAGCCCCCTGATTGAGGCCTACTGGAAATGATAAATTGCATTTAGGGCCATTTGGGCCTCCTGTTTGACATTCTATAATATGGAAACCTACCTTAAAAATTAGCATATCAGGTATCACTTGGAATTTTCCATATACCATTTCTTTTTTACACAATTTCTCACCGGTAGTATCTCTGTAAATGATATCTGTAATCCAGTGAAGAATTTTCTCAATTTAATTTTACAGAATTAGATAGGCTGAAAAAAGATAATGTTAGTAGCTGCTAATGTTTGTATCCATATGTTTGGCAAATGAACTCTCAATTTCAATTTTTCATACCACAATTTTTGGTCTCATCTTTCATGTTTTTTAGATTTTCCTTGAAGCTGTTTTCTATATTTGCTGCTTTTTTTGCTCTACCAGTTGGCTTTTCACTTCTTGTCCTTTTAGCTGAGTTTGTTGGATTCTCAGACTATGCATATTTTCCAGAAGAAACATGAAAGACATTGGACAATCATCATTGGCAAAATGTTTGTTGCATTGTGTATGTAATTTATAAGAAATAATGGTTCAGAGTAGTGTTCTCTTGCTAATCAAATACAGTATTATTGAATTAGCTGTTATATTTATCCATCCCTCTTTTTTAATGTTGGCTAAAGAATAATAAAACATATCTTCTATAGTTATAAATTGCTGAGAGGCTTGCAATTTCAACAATGGGTGGAGGGGGCAAATTTCCCCTCCTAGTATCCACTAAAGTCTCCATCCACCTCTCCAAACTAATTTCAGCTACATACTTAAGTCCACACCCTTCCATGCAATCTTGTATTCCTCACTCACCTCAGAAGCTGAGTCAATTGTTGGTAATTGGCTTACTGAAAGCAGATCTCTTGATGAAATGTGAGTAATGGCCTCCTCTTCCGTGTCTTCTTCTTGCCACAGATTTTTGTTGGAAGCAAAGAAAGAATTTTTTTTTTGCAAAAGTGACTTTAATTTCAGTATACTATAGTGCTATAGAACTTTCCTACTGTAGTGCAGAATCACTTTTTTTGTGTCATAGTGTTCTTCCAACAAATTAATAGTCAATAAACATTTAGTTTTCAACCTTTTCATTGATGTTATTTCTTGATAAACTAAATCACCATGCTTTTGATCTGATTAGAATGATTTATCAAATTTGGAAGGGAGCAGTTGGGTTAAAGGTAGAGGAGATGAAGGTTATCATTTGAAAGCAAACATGTAATCTAGCAAGAACATCAAGATGGGGTGGTGATATACATGAATAGTATGTTGAATCAAGGAGGAATACTACACTTGATTCTCATTATATCCATGAATACAATTTCAGAGAGAGGTGGGGGAGAAATTAAGTTACAGTTGAAGAAGCTATTTTTTTATATTGTAAACAGTAATTGTACAGATATGATTCCATCCCCTCATTCAAAAATTTAGTTGAAATTTTAATTCTGTGCCAACATAAATTTTTATGGACTTATGTCAATTAATACAAGAAAGAAGAGTATAGGACTTGAGTTTTTATACGAAATAGTAAAATATGGAAAAGACGGAGCTATTCTCCAGAAATTAAATTTTTATGTTCCGCAATATAACCAAAGACACCAGCAAACTTTCCTCATTCCGTTTAAAAATTCAAAATATTGTTGCAACACTCTCCTAATAAAAATATGTAGGGATTACAATACAATATGTAAACAGTTAGATTTATCATGGATTAAAAATGTATTTGTATCTCAGATGAACATCATAATTAAGAATTATATGTCATTTTAACATGCAAAGTATGCATTGTTGAATTTCATTTAATATTTTCTTTGAAGATTATTGTAATAGTTTAATATAACAGTGTGTTTATAACTTATTTTTACGTTTTTTGGTGTATCTTTTGTAAAGTGTTTTGTAATAAGTTTTTTTGAAATGTTTTCCCTTGGGTTATTGGGAAAACGTAAAATAAAATAAATTAAAAAAATAAATAAAACAGTATCTCCTCTCCCTTCTTACAAATTGACAAATGTGAAGTATTTTTACTTTTATCAGTTTACTTTCCTCTGAAATGATTTTGCATGATAATGACGTATATTATTATACATGTAAATCCATCATTCTTTCAAATTCTAAGATAGCCTTTTATCACAGTTAGCTCACCTCCATAACCTACCTTCCATTCTATAAGTGAAGAAATGACACCACAGTTTTTGGTTTCTCCTCATGAGTGTTAAATCAGTGCACCAATTTTCAGGGGGAGGAAGGGAATAATATACCATATTAGCATGTGATTGAGGAATTTTACCATATATATTATTGAGTGGTCGAAGGAGAGAGAGAAATATTAGTGTGCAGTAGAAGAGAAGAAGTCAAGATGAAGATTAAAATAGGGAAGCAAAAACTGGTAGAGGTAGAATTCTGTTATTTGGGAAGCAGGATAACTAGTGATGGGGGAAGCAAGAAAGAAATCATCAGTAGAATAGCCCAAGCGAAGAGAGCATTTCAGCAAAAGAAAGACCTGCTTACAGGGGGAAACTTATATGTGGAAGTAAAAAAACAATTCCTAAGAACTTACATTTGGAGTATGCTCCTCTACGCAAGTGAGGCATGGACAATGGCAGCAGAGGAGAATAAGCAAGGATAGAGGTCTTCAAAATGTGGTGTTTCAGAAGAATGATGAGGATCAAATGGATTGACAGAGGTAGTAATGAGGAAGTGTTAAGAAGAGTAGGAGAGAAGAGAAGCCTCATGAAAACCTTAATAAGAAGACAGAGCAACCTTTTAGGCCACATCTTGAGACATAATGGCCTGATGAAGTCAATTGTCGAGGGACAAGTGGATGGCAAGAACGAAAAAGGAAGACCTTGAACAGAATATATGGAGCACGTAAAGAAGAATGCGAAAGAGAAGAGTAGGTGTGAAAAGATTAGCTGATAGGAGAATTGAGTGGAGAGCTACGTAAAACCAATCTTAGGATTTGGGAAGCAGGATAACTAGTGATGGGGGAAGCAAGAAAGAAATCATCAGTAGAATAGCCCAAGCGAAGAGAGAATTTCAGCAAAAGAAAGACCTGCTTACAGGGGGAAACTTATATGTGGAAGTAAAAAAACAATTTCTAAGAACTTACATTTGGAGTATGCTCCTCTACAAGACCAGTGATGATGATGATAATTGAGATAGGTGGTTATTGGGAAGCATTGTAGCCTATTTGGTGAAGAACTTGGCTGATGTGTCCCGGACTCAAGTCCAGGATGAAACCTCTGTATATCCCTTCACAAAAAAAAACCTAAATGAGGTGATACTGTGAAAGGAACCAGCACCCCTAGCTTTTATGGTTGAAATGAATATGCTTATGGCTTTATATGGAGAGAGCTCTACTCCCATCTACCTAAACCAACTTTCTGGTTGAATCACTGAAGTAGTGAGTGGTCAGTGGCGCCGACTCCATGGGGCTTGAGGGGGCCCGAGCCCCCTCAATAATTCGTTATGGGTGTGAGGAAAAAGTGTCAGGCTTGTCAATTTTCCCCGGAGTGTCCAGATATCGAGATTAGAGTTCTCACTGTTCTAATGTTGATCATATGACTCTTCTAAAATGCTTAAAAAACTTAAAACTCACTACTTATAAAATTTCCCGGGGAAAGATCCCCGGTTCGGGCCCCCCCAATATTTTTGTAAGTCGGCGTCCCTGGGAGTGGTTTTAGGCACCTACCCTTATTGCATGCTTAGAATTTTCATTTAGGTGGGGGGCTACTTTTTACCCTACCTCCAGAACTGAATTTGTTCCTCAATACCATTGGAATCTATTAGATAGACTCTTCTTACCTGACTTAACAGAATTTCCTAGTACATATATTTATGCGTTATCAATGCTAGTGTTACTGTAAATGCATGGAGGAAGTTACTTTTTGGACATTGCAAGCACTTGATTTTTGGAATAGGTTGATCCGTGAATCTCATCTTTGGTTCCTCTTCATATCTCCTTTTTATTGTATCTGATAGCTTCTTCTTCCACCATAGCTCCTCCTGTGATAGCCTCTCCTCTATTTCTTTCTCTCTTTTGAGGCGAGCTTGTAACCTCTCCATTTCCTCCTTCTCGACAATGTCTTCTTTGGTAGGGATTTTCCAGTCTTTCTTTGCACTCCTCACTCTTTGTGCATTCATCACACTCTGTAATTGAAAATTCTATATTGCTTTAGCAATGTTTGTATGTATTACATTATTATATTTGAGTCATGCACTTTATTAAGGATGGTACTTTAACAAGGGTGACTATGATATTTGTTTTATTTTCAGTGATAACTTTACTTAACAGTAAGAGTTGTATAAAAATTCTATAATATTAAAAAATAGAAAATGTTCAAGCCAGTTTATAGATAATAATAATTTTTTGCCTTCCGTTGTGAGGAGGGAAGATTAGAGGCATATGGAAATGATAGGCACACTCATTGTTGTATTGTTGTGGCTACATTGTTGAATAACTGGGACGAAATCTTGAAATAGGGTAGTTTCCTTCATCAAAGAAAATGAAAGGCATTGATTGCGAGTCGTTACCCACCATTACTGTATTCATAATATAAAAATTATTTGGTTTTAGAAATTCCAATTTAGACAAATTTTAATGGTCAATTTTAACCTCATTTGAAAATGGCCAGATTGGTGCCCGTGCGATGTCACTCCACGTGACGTCATAGGGACCTAGATGCTATAAGAGTAGTCAGGAGTTTTGCATCGTCAGAGATTACCAATGCATGTATGAGGCGCAGAGCTCATGGAAACATTTCTTAATAATCACCTATTGAAATTGCCTAAGGTCAGAAAGTTTCTTTTGTTTGATAGGGTATTAATAATCCTTATTTAAACCAAGTGCTACCTGTTAGCTGGGTACTCTGCTACCTGCTAGCAGCCTGCATCATAGCGGCGCTCATAGCCTCACACCAAGGCGGCCTCACATGGCGGCAGTGCAATCAGAATGAAGTCACACAGACTTTTCCCAGCATTCATACTTAGCCGTTGTGTTTTCGCGTGCTTGAAAATTTTCACTTTTCATTTAAACACGAAAAATAGATATTGTCATTTAAAAATCTAAAAGCGTGAAATAAGCACTCCAGGAGTAATAATGTTTTGATTTAGGCAATAAAAAAATAATAGGAAACCACCCTATTACTGCCATATCTTTCTATTTGTTTTGGCTCTTTTACATGGACCTGGTCATTGAGATTTATGTAGATGGGTATTTCTCTTATCATTTCATGGTTACCCTTCAATACTATTTGGGTGTTTTTTTATTTTGTGTAAAATTCAGATAGATATTGACATTGAAGTTCTAAAAAATGAAATACCTACACTGAGAGTAAATCAAGTAAATGAGTTAAATTCTTTTCAAGAATACATTTGCCATCTAGTCATGGTTCTAGTACCTGTATTTCCAGTAGTGCTCTCTGACGTTTTTCTCTGTCCTTCTCATCAAGCCACTTTTTCCATGCCTTTTCTTTCCTATTTTTGTACCTTCTTTCAATTTTACTCTGTTCTGTCAAAGGATATGACGTTTTTTCATCTGGCAAAGTTCTCATGGCGCATTTCCCTGGGTCCTCATTTATTTCATCATAATACCAAGTTTCCTTCAGGTATTTTCTTCTTGCCTCCATAAGTGCCTCATTGGCATCCTTTGAATCTCTTGGTGCTGTAGTTGCTTCAGTGTGCACCCCCTCTAAGTTTGATTGCTTTTTTTGTTCCTGTTCGTCATAGCCAACTTGATCGAGATTATCTGAGGAGATTCCGATTAAAGTTTTCCCGGCATCACTATGATCGCGAGGCTTTGCATTATTTTTTTTTCTTTTACCCTCAGAACCAGTGAATTTCTGTTTGTCTCCTCTCTCTGATTCAGGAATGGCTTCAGTTTCAGATTTGAAGCTCTCTCCATTTATTTTTTCTATCTTGATGGATGATACCTGAGCAACGGTGTCTTGTGGAGCTGTATTTTTATCAGCATCAGCAAATGTGCTTCGTATTGATAATGCTGCCTCATTGAGCGCTTCATCGATATCTATGGATTTACCCTCAACTTTGCTACTTGTTTCAGGATTTGGTGAAGTTTGAAGCAATGCTATTTCCTGATGCTGTTGGTCTTCAGGAAGAAAATCCAGGTTGTCTTCTGTTGCATTAATATTTATCTCACTTGGTTTCAAATAACTCTCATAGTCATGCACATGTAGTTCTTCTTCTTCCCTATAGTAAGTAATTGTGCTTGAACTGTGACTTGAAAAATCTTTGTCTTTGGAACTCTGGTCTTCATCAATGGGGAATTCTCTATCCCCTGCATCATTTACTATTGCCCTGGATAAGTTTTGTTTTGAATGTATTTCATCTTCAGTATTAAAAAGTTCACTATAGGAAAATCGTTCTGCCGCCAACCTTCTCCATAGTTCATAGTTCCGAATGTATTCCATAGTTTTACATGCATTGAACAAAGCGCCACCTTCCTCTAATAGACCCTCTTTTCTAAGGTCTATGATATCCTCCCTTAGAGTTTCCCAAAGGTTAAAAAAGCTTGAATTTATAAGATGTGATTGACTCTCTGCAGTAATTTCCTCATCCAGATTTGAGGTTGAAGATTCACTTGCGATATAGGTGGCATTGTCAGTTGTACTATTGGTGTCTGACCCTGAAATGTATTCATCACTGCTGTCCTCAGCTTCTGGAATGTCCTTAATGTCTTGTGATGTAAGACTGTTCCCATCACCAAAGCTTGACTCACACTTCTCCATCAATCTCTGATAATATTTTTGCCACTGGTTCTGCTTTTGGGAGGAATAAATGCTCATAGATACTGCTTTATTATTAATAATTTCTATTCCTAGATGTTACGCTTATGCTTAAATTTATATGAATTTCCTGAACTTACATTAAGGGAACGTAAATGAAATGAAACATGAAATAATAAATCTCTCTAGTCTATTCTGCAACGTTTAGACTTCAACTACGAGATTTGAAAAAAACGGAGTGTTTACAAATTAAGATTTTCATTTATTGATTTGAGGATAACAAGGTGTGTATGTACAGAGAAAGTTTTGTTATGGCGGCTCAGGTACATACCCTGATTACGGCTTTTTGTAATTTGTTGAGGCCTTTGGGCCAGATATTTTAGTTTTAGATGCTTTTATGTGCTTAACATGAAAGTGGCACACATATGTTGCCTGATACTGTTTGATTCTATCATTTATACTTATTTATAATCATGTTTCTAGGGGCGATGGGTCTAAAGTGGTCAAGAGGGCGAAAAAAAAACTAAAATGAGCCTCAGCAGCTTAAGAGTTTGCAATGAAAATATGAAAGTTGCTGCCACAATAGTATAAACGTGTATAATGAATTTCAGTCCTCCATTTGTAGAAATATTAATTTCATTTAATTTATAAGTATTATGTACTATATTCTTTATTCATCTGATTGAAGGACGGACATAAGGAAAGTAGCGCTTACTTTTCCTACTTCAGAGCAAATCTTCGTAAGGCTCTCTAAAAGTGTATTCATATCCTTAAATCACTATTTACGCTTAGTTACTGGTAATTTAATTTGAATATTTTCCGCCAATTCTTGAGCCATACAAGATGGCGTGGCGAAGTGCCGCTACATATCCCGACCTCTATGTTATCGACCTCGTACTATGTGGTCAGGCTCCAGAGTCACATCTTCCCCTCTTCCGTCTGTTATTCCCCTCCCGGTTCGACTCGTTTTCAGAGCTGGTTGTCAGTCGGAGGGAGTCATCTGTTTGGGTTGTACGTGGAAGCGTGCTCTCTGTGCTGCCTTGGATTTAGTGTTGTTTTTAATTCATAAGAGTATTTCTTACGTCTAGGAAGGAACTCTGTAGTGAATCTCGGATAGGCGTATCTGTGAACTATTGATCGACGGGCTGTGTTGTTTCCAACGCATAATGAGAAGTCAAGTTTTCAGAGGATGATATTGTGTTCTTGGAGGGCCGACGTATCGTTTAAGTTTGGGTGAATATACCTCAGGATATGTGTACTTTACTGCTGTGGAGTGTGTTTTTGTAGGAGGGCTTCAAGGATGCTGGCTGCCCCAAGACTTCCGGTGAAGAAAATATCGGGTATTCCTTACTTTTTCAGTGAATATTACAGGTGCATTTGAGTGGGAGAAAACAGTGCTTTGTTAATAGAATGAGATATTTTCTTGGCAAAATTCAATTTTATTGTCAGCCTTGGGATGACTATGATTATTGTAAGATTCCCTTGTGCTGAGTCCTTTTCTTTGGTTAACTCATGCTCGGTATCCTTTTTCTACCACCAAGTTTAGCGACCGAGATATTGACATAAGTGAACTGTAAGCGCCGTTGACTTTGGCCGTAATCGGTACTTTTATAGTTGTTGTAGTTATATTTCCGAATTATATTCGTTTTGTTATTATCACCTCCTGACAGTAACAGGTTACCACTTTCTGTTCCGGTGATTTTTTTTGTCGATATCCTCGTCACTAAACCGTGATAGGTAGAAGTGTGTTGTGATCATTTCTGCCGCCGAAAGTTGTCTTATACACTTCCTTGGGGTTATCAATAAGTTGTGTTTCTTCATCATCGGCGTGAAGTTAGTGATATAGTGAGCAGCTGCCAGCTGACCCTAGTGGCATCAAAGGTGTAGCAAAAGTTACGGATTCGCTTGGAAAAATTTCAGCAGCTCTGATAAGGTAAGGGAAGTCCAATATTATTCTAATATAATGTATCTCTCGACGAGGTATAAGTTATTTATTCCGGGTTTTCTGTTTTTTAATGCTCTGATTGTACATTTGTGTGATGGTGTCTTAGTCGAAAGCACACGCCCTTATTACTCTTAAATTCGAACAAAATGTTCACGCTTCCTCATTAGAGAACGTCGTTAATGACCCTCATCCAAATTGCATCTGAAACTGCAGGCCACTAAAGCCTCAATTTACTTCAGGAAAAGTAAGTAACAACTTACCGCCTTACATTAAGTTATTCGATATCCATGTCTGGGCTTAAATTTTGATGTCTTGTTACATTAGTTGCTCGGATTGGTTTGTTAATATCTATTTTCTTGATGAGTTCTTCCCGGAAAGTCATGCTTATTTATTTGTTTTTATATTTCAAATACACCTGTCCTATTATCAAATTCCTTGGGTTTGTTAGTTTTTAATTTGCATGATCATGTTCGTGGTCTTGATGTAAGATAAATGTAATGAATATTCCCCTATGAAAAAATTGTATAAACCTGTTTCAAATTTTTATACATTCTTGCCATGGCAATGTATAAGAACTTATAAAAAATTGAAACAGGTTTATACAATTTTTTATAGGGGTTACTATATTGCCTTCACTTCATTTGTGTCTTTAGCAAGTAATTTGGCACTTAAGAGGGATGTTAGGACTGGACCTCTCTCTCAAGCATCTGCAGGAAAATAGAAATTATGGTGTTCGTATTTTTTCTGTTTCTTGATGGCTGGCGTTGTAGGGTGGAAACTTGTCAGCTTAAAGAAAATTCGGAAAAAACTTTCTACTAAAGCTCGTTCACATATCATCTGAAGTCAAGTTTTGAATTGAATGAAAACGAAGACAGATAGATCGTGGAAAGTACTTTTTCTTGATCTTACGTGGTTACGGCAACTAATCCATCGTAACGTTTTTTTAATTGCTTATGATTGGGGAGTATGTAATTTCCTCTTTATCATTTATTTATACTTCAGTATAGCTCGAACTTCTTTAAAGTATCAGTTTCATGAAGTTACTGTAGAATTACATTCTGCTATGCGAATTTCGTATTCTGAAGAAAGCGGAATCGTTTTGAGTGTATTTGATGAAGATTCTTACTTTTGTAGTAAAAAATACGTATCTAATTTTTTGTGGACATTAAGTGATAAGCCTACTTATGATAAATCTAATGGAATTGATGATGATTTGGAAGCGATGGAAGAATTGTCTATTGTAGAGACGTTCTCGTTGAAGTGTTTCGATTTGCATTCAGAATCCATAGAGCTGTGAGTGAACATAAAGAGTTCCCTCTTTTTATCAGTGAAAATTACTCGATTGGTGAGGGGTTGGGAGCAGTTGTCAGTGTTGTCGTCTTTGGGTAATATGGGGCAGTACTTAGAGGATATTTTGATTCTTGCTGTTAAAATTGTGCCACCACCAATCAAAGTCATGTTGTTACATGCCGTGATTCCCATTTCGTATCAATTTCGCGCGGGGGCAGAATTACTGCAGTGGGGGTTCTATACTGACACACAGGCGTCGCCATTGTCGCACATCGATTCCTTGACAATATCAGAAATTCTCCCTCGTGCGGGTAATTCGGTCCAAAGTCTCGGAATAGGCGATAGCCGCTATTCATAATTTCCGATGTGGTATGGTCGGGCGATGTGTATGACATGGGAACCTCTCTCGTCTATCCGCGCCAGCGGGGAAGCCCGGGAAAATTCATGGCTCATTTGGGATGTGGGTACCTGGGTGTAGGTACGTACTAGAACGTCGTTTATGTGCTGGTCTGGAACCGCGGGTCGTGTCGCTCCTGTTTTCAAGCGGCGTGGAGGGAATGCCCTTGGCGGATCTTGGGCGGTCAGCTGGTGGAAATGCTGCAACGGCCACGGACACATGCGGAATGGGGGTGGAGGAAGGGGAGGGAGCGGAGGGGCGTGGATGCGGAAGGGATGGAAGGAATAGGGAACATTGGTCGATAATCACTCCCTCCACCCGTCTCCTCTCCCTCCCCTCCATCCCTCACCTTTTCTCCTCTTGTCGCGGTTAGCATATCGTCGTTTGTATACCCAAGGAAAATGAAGAAACCGTTTAATTAGTGTTCTAGAAAATTGCCCTCATCTAGGATATGCGTTCTCGGGTTGCCATACGTTTCGTTAAATTAGGGCTGTAATTTCTTCAGGGCTTGGATAAAGGGTCGAGTCCGTTACTATTATCTGATGATTTCAGGATTAGCTGTGTGAAACCTTTTCGGTGTAGAAATTGAAAGAATAAACTTGTCGGTTCACTAATGTATTTGAATAAGCACGACCCGTAGTAGCGTAGGCAGGGGGAGAGACCGGGGGGTCCGGAACCCCCACGAAATATAAAAACATATTAGTATCCTGTTTTTAAAAAATTTTCCCCCCTGGTTTTGGACTCCCCCCCCCGAACGAAATTCCTGGCTACGCCACTGACGACCCGGGTTTCATGTCATAGTTACATCGTAGGTGCTTTGCAAATATATAATGGCAAACCTAACAAAGTTTATTCTTTCATTTCCCATCCCTTGTTTTAATTAGTCTCGGATTTTGAGAGTATAATTCTCATTTAGTGATAGCACGTAGTGATGTAGCATATAACCCGAATATCTCGACTATATGCCAATGCTATGTCATTCCCGATATAAAATGCGTTTTATTTGTCCCCCACAATAGCCGTAGTAAATTCTGATCATAATCATCCTTAAGCAGTGTTGACATTCTGAAATATTAGTCCTATGCATACTTAACCTTTCGTTTCGTTGAGCCTGCACCAAAAACCCCCTAATCATGAACTAAGTACTAATTAATCAAAATCATTGTTTTTTGACAGAGATAATGTGAAGGAATAAACGTTTAAAAGTAAATAAAATAAAAATGTTTTTTTTTCAAATGGAGTACAGTCAGTCTTAACCTTCTAATCCTACTGCTATACGACTGCATTTCTCATTGGAAGGTAGCTTACAGTGAGAGAGTTACTGCTCGTCTTTCTCTAGCTACTATGTTGTAGGTATTTAAATCCTTTGATTGTTTTTTTGTGGCCCTATATTTATCCTTACCATGCATCAGTTTGCTTTTTACACTGTTACAGGCTTTTTAATTATGGTTCCTATGCTTTCCTAAAGGGCTCTTCCCTGCATTCTTATAGAATTGCCCTTAGTACCTGTCCCCTTCCCTTCTTGAGATGAGTTGTCCGTCCTTACTTCCGTCCATCGCGCTTCACTTGTAATTGTAGTTTGCCACCTGTTAAAAAAAAGTTGGCGTCTCGGAATTAGTGGGGGAGAGAGTAATGAAAGCGTAGTTCATGTAAACCTATCTTGGCAAAAATTATTGAAATATCCATATTTTCCTTGGGTTATTTCTTTTTGAATGTAATAATATCAGTATTGATGTTTTCGGAGAGGCAACCTTATTTTCTTTGTTAGTTTTTATATTGTTATTGTATTTCGTCTAATTCATGTTATTGTTTAAAAAATTTCAGTGTGAATTGGCGTCACGGCTGTAATTGGAAAACAACTTAAATAAATAAAAATAAAATAAATTCTGGAGAGTAATGTTATCAGCATAGAATAAAGTCTTAAAATATATTTTTACAATTTTGGGCATTTTCTTTATTTAGAAGTTTCTTGTGGGCTGTCTCTTCACATAAAATGTCTTGCGCGCTTTAGACATATTGGCTCAAATCTCCGTAATAGCTGGTAAGAGCTGGAATATTCACGGTGCTTAGCCTTTGGACCATGGGAAAGCTGAATAGGGAGTATATCCTATCGAGGATAGCTGACGAAGGTGGATAATATAAAGGGGAAAAACTGATTGCCGGTGAGGCCATTAAGCTATTGCACTCAAATCAAAGCATAGTAAGTTAGCCTTAAGTTGCGGACAGGGAATTTATAAAGTGCATTAAGATCAAGATGTCGGAATAGAACCGAGGAACCAACGCGACCGGGGAAATAAGGAGGACTTAGGCGAAAAATTGGCCGATTCGAAGTAGTTTAATCTGGCGGATGAAGTATTAAACCTGTCTTTGGATTGTTCTACGATATGATGGCCTAAATGCGCGGAGATAGGGCCTCACAACTTTATTTTTTCTCTCTCTATTCTCGCGGTGTTCATTATCGCTTTCGTGATACTGATACCGTTCCGGGCATTGTGTAAATATAATCGAGTAATCGGCGATAAAACTGTCTGGATGAGCGTGAGAATATCTATGTGGTTGATATCTGCCACCCCAAGGGAAGATAAAATACGCCTCGTATGGAGCCTTGGGGATAGAATTCTAGTTACGTGTTAATATGAGTCCTCCTCAACGTCGTAAAGTTTTTTTAAAATACTGGTTTTATCTATGGATTTTGATCCTTTATTTATCGATGCGGAAAAGTAATTTCTTCGAAAAATTTTAGAGTTGATAGTTTTATAAATTTCATAGGAATAATGACGTTTGAAGCAAACTCCAAACTCAATGTGAATTTAGTAAAGTCTATATGAATCAATCAGCCTAATTCATGAGTAAAGATTATACTCCTGCCCATTATTAAGTACTGTGCCATTACAGATCCAGAAATGTTCTTGAAAGGCTTGGATCCCAACTCCTTATCTGATACGGTGAATTTATTCGAGTGCTCCATCTTGTGAATGGTTCACTAGAAAATCATGTACGGAAGCAAACGACTAAAGTCGTGGAAAATGCCAAGTATGTAATTGATTTTCGATCCAAGGTCTCTGAATGCAAATGTAGGTTGGGATCTTATTTTTCTCCGTCGGATATTAAGAGAATAATTTGCGTATTCTACTTTTTTAAATTAAAGCGGGGCAGTCAGTCTTTAATTTTGGTTCATATTTTACGGTGGGGTTTTCGAGACAAATACATTTTGCCCAATACTGCAGATCCTAAGGAGTTGGCTACTTTTTTCATTATTTCCGTACTTGGAATGGATTTTAAGACCATGAAGTTTATCTTCAGTCAATACGTGGCCTCGGATTACCTTTTCCCTTCTCTCGTCTTTTTTTAACCTTTTGTCTGCGTTGCCTTGGTCGGGATAGTCTTCGTACGTCATCGAATCTATTTTCCTTGCCCTACTTACCTATTGTACCATCTGCATCAGTGCCCACATTTGTTTCTTCGCCTTGGTGTTTTCTTAGAGGGACTAGGTTCGTCCATTCGTTCTCAGTCCTTCCCTAAATGGGCGATGAGTCAAGCTCTTTGGCCTCTTTACCTTTCCTACGAGTTGTCGTTATTTTCCACGCCTTCAAAGGCGTTGTTAAGGTTCAACCAAAGTTTTATTATATCGCCTTGCTAGTTGATACTCAATTGATCTCTCTACTTTTTTGTGAGTGTGGTGGAAGGTCGCAGTGACGGAAAAGTTCTGTGGTGTTCATTTGAAGGGTAGGTCCATTTTGGGGGGTACGATGAAGACTGAACCTCCGCAAAGGTTTTAAGGGACTTTATTGGGGGCTTTGAACCCCCTAGCCCCTCCCTCAGTGGCTACCGCCTTGGTTTGATGAATTGTAACGGATCTGAATGGTAGCGCATCTGAATGTGTTTTATTGTATTTGCATTCTAAAAACATTTGATACATTGGAGCATTGGCGATTAACATTTCTTATTAGCTCGAATGATTTCAAACGGATTTTCTAGTTAAAATACTTAGCACCAATTTTGCTGGTTACGAAATCCGTGGTAAGTCATTTTCAAACTGGGTGGCGCTCATAAAGTTCAAACATTTTGTAGAGTTGCGTAACTTTGGTACTGTTCGTGTTCATGATTTATTATTGTCCGATCACTCAATTTATTTATCTCTCCAGCACCGAAGAAGTATTTTGGTCTTGATTATTTGCGTTTCGAGCAGTTATTGTTATGCCAGCAGTTATGGTTGCAGTTAATGTTCGATAGATTTTTCAAACTACACTAACTGCCAGTTTTATAATAAATATATAAAACCGGTGTGAATTAAACCGCTGTGGTAACAATATTGCTGTGTGTAAATAATAAATTCAAAGCAATATCAAAGTTTTCTGTTGTTATTGTACTTATGAGGTGGTTTATTCCTTGTGCGGAGTGAAAATGCAGGGCTTATCTAGGGTTCTCATCAACACTTCCCCCAAAAATGCACCCTCGCCCCCAACACTTACGTGCCCTCCAGTTCCATACCCACGTTCCCCTCCCCCGAAAAGTTCCCACAAACTCACCACGCTTCAGCAACCTTGCTCCATGTCCAAGTTCCACATCCCCGCTGAAACTGACATCCACATACTGAACCATCACCTTTTCATCTTTTAAGGTCCGAAACCATCTTCACTTTATGTATGCCGAAACTACGGTTCCATTTCGTATAGACGTTTTTTTTCGATTCGGACATCGGTTTCGATTTCGGTTTTTAACTACCATTTCGTTCCTTTCCGGCTTCGTCCCTGAAAGAGAATGTGGTCAAAAAAAACCTTGGGATCTCCTCCTTTAAAGTGTTCTTTCGAACTGGATACCGGATCGGTAACAATAAAGGAAATAATGAAAATGGTAAATATAAAAAAATGTACCAATTCTTAATTTAAGATTTTTATTCTGATGAATTGTATGTGGATATCGTAAAAATATTACGTTTAAGCTTCTCTTTCACTCAAATATCACTTTACGCCGACAACGATACACATGCGCCGTTTTAAATTCGTGCACTTTTATTGACTAGCTGGTTGGCGTGAGCTTTGAGCTCACCGGAACAGCTTTTTGAAAGCGCCAATATCCATCGTGAGGATTACATCCAAGGAGACTGCATAGAGGAGGCAATTCCATCCCATAGAAGGCTGATTTCTGTTGCCACTTCGGTCACATTTCAATCGGTCTTCAAGAAGGTCCGCGGGCGGTGATGAGCGCAATACGTTCCACTTTTTTCCCAATATTTTTCATTATTATGTTATTATTAATTGTATTGCGAGGAATAGCATCGAAAAATTATGAATTTGATAGATCACATCATCATTAGTATACTTTTCGGTTAACGTCCCAAATTTAACCTTATTTCCCCGTAAAAATCGGATCACATTTTCCGTCAGCGACGCGAGTGGCGACTTTTCTAAACCCATTTAAATGTATGGTCTGGTGACAGCAAAGTTATATGCCGACTTGAGGATCCTCGTTTATAATATTCGTGATCACATCCATGGCTACATCAGAAGGGCTTCTCAGCTCTCCTCGAATGGCAAGGGCGGTGTTTGGGGTGACGTTTCATGCTCACAATCACGTCCTTTTCCCCCGCACAGTGCATCTTCCGTTGGCCGGGTCCATGCCCTTCCCATCATCCCTCATTCTGTTCCAGCCCATTTTCGTCCCCCTCCGCTAGTTCTAAGACCAGCTGTTCTCTTCCCTATTCCCCGCCCCCCTCCCTCTAGTACTTAAGCCGACCCTCTGTTATCCTCCCTTCACATCCTCCCCTCATCTTTATCCTCCTCCCCAACGCAGATAATCTCGCGTGTGCCGCTGTTGCGAATGACGCAAGCAAGTCGCGGACCTGCATCCCCCCTTTCCTCATGAAGGTCTTTCCCTATTTTTTCTGGCCTCGGGTCTCTCTTATAAGGGTCCTATGGCTAGTTCACCCGTGTTTGATATTTGGATTGGAATCTAGCTTCGTTGATATCATCAAGGAGAGGTTTGCGTGGTGTCGTTTTTGTCATCAGTGTGCTCAAGTTTGCATGGTGGCTCTGTTGGTTAATATTCCTTAGAATGGGGGACATAATTTCATCTAAAAACCAGTTTGTCACATTTTCATTGCAGGAAACCATTGAGAATTGATTAATATAAGAATGATTATGACATTATAGTAATGCGCAATAATTTAGAGCGAATTTATGAAAACAATTTAGGTTGCCAGTAATAATGTTGGCTCTATGCCATGCCATACCTGGTATGGTCTTTGCTTAATTTTCCATGCTATTATCCTTAGCAATTGTTTTATTGCATCGGCGAACTCCACCCATAAAAGTCGCTGGTATCTGCGGTGGCCTTCCTTCTCTGAAGCTTTCCAAGCTTGGTTGGTATTATTATCGTTTTTGTGGGCCAGTGCGAGGTACCCTTTATGATGTATTCAATCACATCCGGACGAGAATGCACAGACCTTGGGTATTTAACCCGATTATTCACCCTCCCCTTTGCCCATACTAATGGGGCGACATCGCGGTTGAATCAGACGGAGGGTATTGGGTTCTTAAGCCTGCACCGGATCGTTTGGCCTTGTGGGGCGGTTGGCTATATTAATCCTGTAGATTGAATGAGCTCTTTGACTGACTGGGGTTATGCATACACGCAGGACTGTTGAGAGTACCTCGGTGGTGGTTTTCAATAATCTATAAGATTAAATATTTCAGTGGGGCTGCCTTTCAGCGGTGCAACTGAAAAGCTATTGCAGAACTCACTTTAGTGATTATTTATCACCACTGCTGTTTGAAAAGGTTTTGGTTTAGTCTGAAATGTGAATTGAAAGGGGGGGGGGAATTCAGAAAGTAGGGAATGGTATATATAGCATCATGGGGAGATCGAGCGAGGTTATTAAACTTAAAGATGATCAACAGTCTCAAATTCGATATTTTTGCTTTTTGAATATCAATAAATTACAGATAACAACGTTGCCAAAATTTAGATGATTTGGTCAAAGTAGATTGTTAAATGCCGATGTTATACCAGCTATTTAATATTGCTTCAAATAACAATCTGTAAGTATTGATTTTATTAATTTAGCTTGAGAAAAAATATTGTGAATTTTTGATATTTTCAATTCAATGTGAAATACTGAGTAGACTGTGATATCATCAGCAATGAAAATGAATCGCATTTCTCCCAATTCTTTTCTTTTCGATTGTTGAAAGACATCCTGTGGTCCATTTGCTAATCGAAGGCACCTCTAGTTTACATTGACTGTCGGCAGTCTCTTGAGACGTCGAGTTAAATCATTGTACTTACCTTGCTTGTCCATTTAGTTTTTGCCCCATGATGCGTGGTGGTTGAGTCGGGTTGTGGCTTTGGTTTGTGTGTTTCACTCGATTCGAGAAATTCCCCCAAGCCCTGATAGGAATTGTCAATGGTTCATCCTTCACCTGGACTTTCTTGACAAATGGAAGGGCATCAGTTAGGCGTAAGTTTACTAGCCTCGCTGGGCATGTTGGTCGGGAGAGCAGTGTGTGGTTAAATTGGAGTCATTTATCACTCGCCGTGTGTAAAGTGAGCGTAATTAATTATCTCAAGTGCTTGCTGTAATTTAGAATTGTTCTGGAACCTCTCCGTTAAGGTAAGTTTCCTGCTTGTTGGTAGGCTTGTTTAATTTTTTTTATATTGCCTATTTCATTTTTTCGTTCTTGATCCATCGATAATTATTTTCTTTTTGTCGAGCATTCAATTCGTGCGTCGCTGAATTCAAGTTTTAAGTTGGCGTAATTCTTGTATTACATCGGAACATTTATAAATCTTTTCCAAGTGAAAATAGTCTCTCTGGTTATCGAATGAAACGCAGAAGAACTATGTTGTTGATTGGCCTTCAGTATCGATGTTCAAGATTCGTCGTTCCCTCTTTACAGAGCAAAAGGCTGCTCTATTGCCCTTTGCGTAATTTCCTCCTTGTATCCTTTAGTTTTTCAGAATTATTTTTTCCTTGGGCTGTAAAAGATGCATGCCATTTGCATATGCTCATCGAGAGATGATATTTTCTGTAGATCGTAATCGTAGAAAACTCAAACAACGTGGGTGATGTAATATTTAGGTATTCAATCTTGGTTTACTGTTTTAAGTGTTGCATTCAGCCATAAATCATGTTTCGTTCCGCAGTTAATAGGTATATTCATAGAATGAAATGTGTTGCTTCAAACTTAACATTTCCTCCCGTATATACCTTTACTAATGTGGTTACAATGCCGTTCACGGATAGTGAAAGCTCAGCTAAACAGGCCACTCTATACATACGTCGAACTCAGGCTGGGGTAATTTTCTATGCGTATTTAGCCTTCTGTGTTCTCTTACCTTCCATCCCGCCCCATTGCATTCACAGGTTAAACTGCCAGAACCCTCTCCTGCTGTCTCCCTATCCCTTCCTTTCATATTTCCCATTATCTCCCCCCTCTGTCCATTTTGGTCCGAATGAATTTAAATCTCTCCCACTTTGACGTATCCCTCGTCTTTTTGTTACCCTGGGCAACGGTCACAGTTGCCCCTCGCCCGTTAGCGGCTGAGACTATTATGAAACAAATCACCCGGCCACCAGCCTTTCCTTACTTCCGTGCGCTCCCGCCGACTTGTTAGAAGGGGCAGACGCGTGGTCAGTCCACCTTTGCCCCACTGGCGGGTGCGACCATCGAGTGCCCTCAACTTTGTGACAATGGTCTGCCCGGTGCGGCTCCGTCGGACTCCCGCATTGTCCATGCGGTGCGCACCTGTCGGGGTAGGTTTCTCCGTGGTATAGGTACTCATCCGAAAAGGGAGATGAAAGCATTGTAAGGAAATGGGACAAAAACTCCCAAAGCTTCCCTATTGATTCCTGTTGAAGTCTGTCGCCACCTTTTGTTGAGGTCTGAAATACGACGAGAAAAAACGTCCACAATTTTGTCTTAGAGGTAGAATAGAAGGATCTTGTGTATGGTCCATAATAAGGAAACTCGGCATGCTCGAAGTTACTCTTTCCTTTGCTATTTCATTTGGTTTGCGATTCATATACCTCACGTTATTGTCAACCGTTAAAAATCTCTTTGTAAAATCTCAAACGCATTCTCCTGTCAAAACAGTGGTTATTGACTGCCGTAGTGCTAGCTAGGATGAATTCAAGCTATAGATTTGATGATTTTAATTGGTAGCGTCTGTATCTTTATTGTTTCGTTGGTAGTATTCGGTGAATGGTAGCAATGAATAATGAAGTCGTTCCGTTATAATCGATGCGAAGTACAAAGAAAAAATTTAGTGTGGTCTTGTGGAGGCAGTTAATTCCTTGGTTTCCTCCCATATTTGGATGGACTTTATTGATTTCTAAAATCTTTGCTTGTTATCCGTTAAGTATTATTATACTATGGCGTCCTCATATTTTAATCACATTGCTTAGTTGCCGAACGCTCTTTACTCATTTGTTTTTTTTTCAGCTATGTTTTTTCGTGTATGATTACATTTTTGAGGTTTGTTCCCCTTTGTCTGCCATTGTGTAGATAAGATCGCAAAACTATGATGTAAGCTGCTACGAATAACACCGTTACGCGGCTGACCTGTCAGGGTAGGCGTTATAAATGTATTTCCTATAGTACATGTCGAGTGGTGAGATAATTAATTGACTACTATCTCAGTTTTCAGTTATATCTATTTTTACTTGTTGATTCTACAAGGTTAACTGAAAAATAAATATTAAGGAGTTCTTGGAGAATAGTTTTGACAATTGATTCATCCTCTTTGCTACGCTGGGTGAAGATGCTCTTGGCTTCTGTTGTAATAAAGTATTCGATTGATCACGTTCTTAGTAATAATAATAATAGCAGAGCATTGTATGCTAAGCAGTTTAGGCATATGGATTAGTTTCGCTATCGTTAGTTACGGTCTCGTAAAATCTGATAGAATATATGGAAGAATTCTATTTATTGTCTTTATATGCTGTATATTTCCTCATTTGATAGTCTTGGAATTTTCCGGTTATTACATCTATTTGATTGGTGAATTTCCAGTCAGGATTGGATGTAGATATATTCTGGGCGCTTTTTCAAGAGGTGCAAAAATAAAAGACTTTTGAGACGAAAGGCAATCGTGAAAAGTTTTCAGCTATTTCAGGACACCATTAATCATCTTATACGCGGCATATTACTGGGAGAATATATTTTTTGTCGCCATACATTTATGTGGTTTGACTAGTTGCATTTTTGGTGGGCAGGTAAATATACTGTGCGGGTGTTAGTGGGCAGGTATATATTTCAGTGGTTGCCCCGTAAAATGTATGTCCGACGATTATACGTGTATTTCCCTACCAAATGCTTTAATGATTGAGACGATGTAGCGCCGCTGGATCTATATGTATTCATTCGAGAAATTGAGACCAAATTTTATGAAATAAACTCATGTCTGGTTACCTAATGGCCGGATACTCTTTCTTTCGCTTTAGACTTTCTTCGTTTATACAGATCATGGTGAGGTATGAAGTGAAATAAAGTTTGTCCAAATGAGAGATGTGCCATTTATCCCATGCATGCATGCATATTTAATTCGGACAAGAGGTACTTTAATTCGGAATTTAGCGATCATCTTATGGTTCTTACGCATTGGATTCTACCGGGTCTTGCTTCACCATCAAATATTCTCTTTGGAGAATACTTATCTCTTGCCATATCTGTTTGAATACTCGTATTTGTGAGACCGGTTTTTGGAATATGCCAAATTTGAAATTTTTATGTAGCCGAGCGGTATAATTGCAAACAATGCATGTAAATTGTCTTTAAACAGCAAATATTATTTGTAATATTTCCCCAAAGTGACCGCCACAGTGTCGATGAAAGTTATTTCCACCTATGTATTACAAATATTGTTGGTAATATTAACAATATGTTTGGTATATCGCATTGTATCCACTTTATCAGATTGTGTAGGTAAGTCTGGGACATGTAGGCAATACGCTCGTAAATCGCCATCAGGGATAAGCCAAGCGCGCACTTGACTTCATTTCATGGCGATCTGCCAGGGTTGCGTCTAGCCGGTGCTGGGGGCACATACATTCCATGAGGATTAAGTCTACTATAAAAATTAGAGGAAAGGAGAAAACCGGACTTTCACTCGTAGCGCCATCTCTCTCCAGGAATAGCCATGGCATAAGCCGTCCATTTCGCGGACAATTAAAAACACTGTGGCGAGTCCCATCCCCTCCTCTTGTACATACATTTCCACTCGAAGGTGTATTTCATTTTTTCGCCGGGCGCGCTAATCCTCTGGAGTCACTCGGTAATAATGGAAGGGGTGGGGAGCAAAGGGCCTTGCACCTGTACCCACACATTAGTCCCCCTACCCCCTCTCGTTTTTTTTGCGAAGGGTGCGCGAATAATTACACCTGCGAGCGAACTCGTCTCAGTCCGTCTAGCAATTGCACCCACGCCTGCTCCTCCCCTCACCTCTGCCTTGTCTCCCCACTCTACTTCTTCTCCCTCACTTCCACCATTCTCCCCACTCTCTCCCAGTCGCATGAGTCACTCTCCTCGCGGCTGTCCCGGTGCTGAGCGCCCACCGTATCTTCTTATACCTGTCCCTACCCCGTTCCTTCGCAAGCCCTCTTTTGAAAATTTTTCGAATGAATTGGCGAGAATTTATTTAAAATTAGAAAAATTTCAGATAAATTAAGAGATGTTTCTATTAATTTCATTTTTTCTTTCGGGGTAAGCTGTCAGACTAGATAGTGTTTAAACATTTTCGTTTGTTTACAACAAAATATGCGTTTTAAAAATACGTTAAAGCCATTTTATTAATCTACATTTATGTTTGCAACTTATTGTGGAAGATGAATATTGTAGACGTAGTAGTTTTTCCTAGGTTGAGTTACAAAGTTCATGAAGTTGACAAAACGGCGAATTTAATGTTGCGCGGAGTCATTTATTGCACTCGCGTGTCTTCATTTGTGAATTTTCATAAAGAAAAAATAATTTAGACTTGAGAATAAAATTTCCTTTAAAATGACGTTTTATTCATTATTATGGCATGCACTGAAGTCCAGATTTAAATTTGCAAAGTACAGCGGCACATCATTTTGACGCCGACAGTAGTTTAAGACCTCTTCTCATTTTCATCCTGCTAATCACCATGGACCAATATGGTGGAGTAGGGGTCCTCTAGCTCTACCATTATCCAAAGCTTTTTGTCAAATACCAAGATATAGCTACGACCTTGCCACCAGGAAGATTTAACTTTCGCTACTGAACAGGGTTATGGTGTGGTAACTTGATGTCAGTGACTGTGGGGTCAACAATGAGTGGCAGCCTATTATCTTATCAATTATTCATCTTTATACTCCACTCCAGTTAGGCCTTACTACAGTCAGTTACTCTTTCACTTTCAATGGCACTTCCCTAGAATTCTTTTTACAAATCCCAGATTACGGTTAACTCCTCCGCATGCGTCGCGTATGTGTTTGCCCACTGAGAAATTCCGAGTGATGGTGACCCCTAGGAATTTACGAACTCGGCACTCGACATATGGATCCCGTTAGCGGTGTAACCTCTTCTTGAAGATATTTTCCAAAACTTCATCACCATGCACTTTTAAAGATTTAATTATAATTCTTAAGCACTGCACCAGTCATTAGCAGCAGCGAGGTCATTTACTGAGGCCAAACTATCGAAATGACCATCAATGTCTCTTCGCACAACTACATCATCTGCAGAGGATTTATATTTACGAATTTGATTTCATCATACCTTAGCGATACTTCAGTAAAATATGTAAATTTCTTTTAAAACGCCAATTATAATTCAAGCGATGTATTCTTTAGTCTTTGAGTGAATTTGTTCTTAATTTTCTATAATCTATTAGATATGGATTTTGATGTAAACGTATATTTTAGGTGCCTTATTTCCTTCGGAATTAAACTTGCCCAAATAAGCATTCGACCAATATAATTTTCGCTGTGTCGTAGTTTTAATTGCGGCGAAGCGAAGGTTTAACGGCGCCTCGGGGATCTTTGGGATTCGCGACCGCTTGTTGCTAGTTTGCGATGCGGTTCGTGCCCCTTCTCCTTGGGCGCGCGGTGGATCACGGGGCACTCGTGAGGCGATTGGAGGCGGAGGAAGGCCTCGCGAGACGGGATCTCCTCGGTCATGCCGGGAAAGGCAGACGACGGTGATGGAGAGATGTTCGCGAGGGAGGTTGCGATGTCTCTCTTTCGCTGCCTACGTAATGGCCATTTAAGTGCGTACCTGCCATTGTAGCCGGGAAATTGTGATTGTAGTGTTCGCATCTTTGTAAAGGAGCTCGTAATGAGGCTAATTACCTGCGGAGGTTGGAAAGCGGTTGTAAAATATACGTTTACATCAGTGTGGCGTCATACTGAGCGAGAGCGTGAGTATTGTGGAAGGATGAATAGAACTCGTAATTGGCGTTCAAGATCTGGTTGTAGGAAGGGAAAAGAGTGAGATAGACGGAAATAAATGGTCGTTGAGGAGAATAAGCTTCTTAGAGAGGCAGATTTGATAGGATATTGAGATGGTAGCCGTAGGGTTTAATGTGAGGCGAAAGGGTGCAGAAGGATGGTAAGTGGAAAGGAATACAGGGTGGGACGAAGGGAAGTAAGACGCAGGAGAGAAATCTTTTGGGAAGGTAATAACTGTAATCTGGCGGAGCCAGAGAGCGTTGTTGCAGGAAACGGTTTTTATTTCTTATGGGACCTTACCTATTCTAATTACATGGACGTAGAAGTTCCTTTCTCTCTCTTGGCGATTAAATTTTTCGATTTACAAGTAGAATTTTTCAATTGCGGGGGGCCATTTGGAAGTTTCGTTTCGACAACTCAAAAATTCATGGTCCTCAATGCTGATGGAGAGCGTCGAGCAATTGTAAACATTGGCTATTGACTTCGATGACTTGCGATAGTCAATGGCCAGGAATTCATGTCCATCAATGGCCTTCGGTAGTTAATAGTTACTGTAAAGGGTCAACAATTACCAACTAATGTTTAAGTTGGTTTGTGAATTATGATTTTTGATGCTGTCCGTCGATTTTTCAGCGGTAACCAGTGGGATATTGACAAACAGTCGACCATCGGTGGTTTTTCTACCACCGAAAGTTGATAGACCATGACAAATTGGTCGAATATGGACCGTCCGTCGGAACTCGACCACAGAAGCAAAGTTGTCGATACCTCACGTAGACGAAGGGAGTTCACTGCTTCGATTGAAACCACCGACGATGGTGTGTGAGAGATCGACCCTACTTATGAGATGAACTGAACTTTCGACCTGGCTATGCCTCGATTGTGTGGCAAGGGCTGGGCAAGGATCGTAGGTTGGGTGAGGATGAAGTTGAGGGAGGCATCTCCCTCGTAGCGTTCGCAGCCTGGGCTGGACGGGCTGGAGAGCGGGGGATGGGATGCCCTCGTGAGAATGTGTGCATGTGAGGCGAAACCTGTTATTTCTGCGCTGGATGGGAGGAGAAAAAGGCCACCGCCTCTGGAAAGTGTTGGGCTCTCCTCCTCGTGGTGGAGTACGGCGAGTAGACCCGAGGGACTACGTCGACGGCGGGAGGCCCTCGGAATGCTCTCCCTTGACGGCCAGCCAGCGAGCGGCCTTCGTTTCATAGGCCCTGTGGCTCCTTGAAGCATCTTGCGGGTCGTCTTCGTTTGTGCGTGGCACTGGTTCATTTCCCGCCTGGATTGTAGATTGCTCCCTGTGCGAGTTCGAGGGATTTTATTCGCGATTATTAAGAAAAGAAGCTCGCTTCGTTGAATCGTGCTACGAACGGAAAGAGAATGTCATTATGGTGAAATGACTTTAATAGAGTATCTGATGCAAATGCCTTTGCTAAAGTTTATTAATTGATAAACTGTGTGAGCCGATTTCAGGGAGGTTACCGATAATATACCCGTCGAAGTCGAGAGTACTATTGTAGACTATAAGGTAGGTAATAACTTTTAGGTAGAAAGTTTGATGGTGCTGGAGGTTCACCGTGAAGAACAGATTGGTTTGAAAGTTCTGTTTACTTTAAGTAAATTACCTAACTCTTGCTGCGTAGAAAAAACTCTTAAGCTCCCCGTACTTTGGTTTTATATGGATGTTTCCTATGTTACACTCATCTATTTGTGTTTCTAGTCGAAGACTGATTTTTACGTGGCAGGGTAGAACTCACGCACTAAACTGCAGGCATGTGTGACTTACTCGTCAAGGAATGGGTAGTTTTCATTGGCTCATAAAGAAGAAGTATTAGGATCGCACGAGATCTTATTATTTACAGTGAGTCGTTAATAATTGAATGAACACGTTATTAGCTACCGATTACAATTTCCCTAAAGAAAGTTCACTCCTGGGAAACTTTCGGTCGCAACAATTTCTTTATTATCGTCAGATTTTTCCTATTTTTGTCGTCGTTTTTATCATCCGATCCTCCATGTACCGATGCATTATGCTGGAAAATATGTAAAATGCCTTACGAAATTTCTCCCATCACCCGACGAAATGTGTTTCAGTATAATTTTCCTTGGAAGTTACGCGTCCTTCTCGGCCGTTCTTCCCTTTGACCAAACCTGGCGGCGATGAAGGAAGATTGGGTTATGATTGTGGAATGGCTTGACTGCGGTGGCTGATCGTTGTCTTGGGATAAAGGCGTCGTCGGCCAACCTTATTGGCTTGTGAGCTGCCCTAAACCTGGGTCACAAACAGGACAGGAGCAGCCAGACTGAGGTGTGCACGCAGCCTCCGTGAGCGTTTTGTTGTTATTTCTCGTTTCTGCCGAGACTGGGAGGAGTTTCGTCGTGATTTCGTTTTAGGAGCTAGACTACTGGTGTGTGAAATCTCTACATGTTAACCGGTTCCTCATAAAAAGAGGAATGATATTGTCAGGTAGACGTTATAGTCAAGCTAGCTTGACTTCCGTTGAGGTCTGGAATGGTCTCTTTGTGGATTGAGGAGCTGTAATCTGAACCTGTGTGGTTTTTCCGATATTCTGACGTAACTGCGTGAATAATCAGCTTTTGGGTGAGAGATGATCGGCTTCTAATTTCGATGTGAATGCCGGAGAGTCTCTGAGGAATAGTCTTGGATTGTCTTCTACTTCTAATTTATAAGAGTCCGAAATAATGGATATGACGTGTAACTGTGGATGTAGAGTCCTTAGTTTTTTTATTTAGCTGAGCTCAACCCCAACAGAGTGTTTGAGTGTTATCTTACTTTCGTTTTTTTTGCCTATTTCATGTCTGAATATTTCCTTTTTGTGTACAACTGAAGTTAAGTAATCTATAATTAGCCAGGGTAGGTGGATGTGCAAGTTGAATGAAAAAATATTTTGAGAGTTTACAAGCTATTTACTGCCCAATTTGGTATTTTTTGGGGCATACTCATGATTAAAGATGTAACTTAGGATTAATGATGTTGCCTTATTTTCTTTGTCGTTATCCAGAAGAGTTTTCCAGAATCTGGAACTTTTATCCGCTTCTGCATTTACAGCTGGGGATGATAATTGTTGAAATTCTTTTGACCATAGCGATGGCGAAAATTAAATGACTTCCTGATGACTGACCCTTATACATTAAATAAGTATGCGTACAAAGAACTTATTGTCGGCTGGCATAGTTTTTATCCATCATTACTGTTATTTACGTTTTCTTTCGGAATATATTTTATCGATGCCGATAATACTCTTTTTTCCAAGCTTCCTGTGGAAATTCACTTCAAAATCCTGCCGACATCTCAGATCCAATTTTATAACTCTCGTCATTCCATCTTACTTTACGAAGGTTTTACCGCAGTCGATGAAAAAGTGGCTCTCGACATTATCTGTTGTTATCTGTTATCAGCAAAAATTTAACGATGCAGTCATTGATCCATGAATTCAGTGATAACCTTTGGTTGAAGAAACGTCTGCGTTAATGGCATTGTATAGTTTTTGTGTGCTACCACTGGAAATTCTTTTGTGCTTCAATGGTTTTTGCTATTTTACTGTTTTCCTTCACGTAGGCGGATGTGGTGATAGTATTTCTTAATCTGAGTATTTCTTTTTTGCTTGTTATTGCGGCTGTTGATTTTCCTAGAGGAGTTATCGGATGGTTCATGTGGGAATTCGTTTCTATTATTAATACACAGAAAGTAATGTCTTTTACTCGTTTCTTGAAAGTTTTATATTAATTGACTGTTTTAATCGAAAAGTTACCTTTTTAAAGGTAGTGTTTTCATCGCTTTTAATCAATATATTGTCTTCTTGGTGAATTCTCGATCACGGTGAAATATATTTCGTTCTTCAGTCGTGCAATTAGGGTGGTCTTTTTATTGAATTTTACCAACGTAAAGATGCAATACCAGTGTGGTTTGTTGCAGCTACTAACCTCTTAATTATATTCAATCTGCTGCATCCATTACGATTTCTTTATTGGTGTATTTATAGTTAATTTAATTTTCATATGTTGTGTCCCGTGCTTATTGCCTCTTAATAGCAAATATCATCTGGTAATGGATGAAAGCTTCTCGGGTTTCCAACCGGGTCAGGGTCTGCATGGTGTAGGCCGACGTTTCGTTGGGAGACTTTCCCAACATCCTCAGCCCTGAGGATGTTGGGAAAGTCTCCCAACGAAACGTCGGCCTACACCATGCAGACCCTGACCCGGTTGGAAACCCGAGAAGCTTTCATCCACGCTATTCACCGGGAAAAGCTCATATTCTTCATCATCTGGTAATATTTCCAATTTATGCCCGTGAAATGTTTTTTGTCGCAGTAGGTCTCTCATCATCAACTTTCTGATGTATTAACCTTAGGAATAATGCTGCAATATTTACCTCTCCTTCCATTTCTATATGTGCAATTATTTTTAGTTTTTTATTTGTTAATTATGATGCATGTTATGGTCCTACTCTTCTTTCGGCTGATTGTAATTTTATGATACAACTCCTCGAGGCCATGATGCCGCCGTTGCGTGCAGTCCGGGAAAAAATATCTCGAAATCTCATCTCGGATACAGTTGCATCGTTGATGCGGAGAAATTGCATCGCGTGACGGGTATGTCGACGGCTCCGTGCACGTACAATTTTGTCTTACGTGCTGCTACCGAGCGGAAGAATATACGGAGGCTGGTTGTATCGAATAATTAGTCAGGGTTCTTTAATTAAAACCTCTTATTGCCCTAGCTCTCCTTGAGTCGTTGCTTGCGAAGCTATTCACGACTGCCGTCAGCCAACCATTCATCGACGCGCGAGCCCCTGAAAAAAAATTGTCCATGAAAATCCACGGAGTCGTGATGGAAAGTGAGGGGGTGCGCTCTGAGGATTGAAAAAATACAGAAATCCGCGAGTAAATTTTTCTCGACGCATGCGCAGAGGAAGTTGATATCGATTCGAGGAGCAATGAGCAGCAACGTGGTAAAAACTGCCGCAAAAGTCTGATATCAGCGTGGAACTCGAGACACCTGCATGCTTCTTATGCTTTCAAAATTGTAGTGAATGTAGTTAAACTATAGTTAGAAGCTTGTAGGTTAGCATAAAACATTTGATCCTTAAAATGGTGATTTATAGTTATTTTGAGAAATGCTGCCGTGGGAAGTACTTAATGTAATCATAAAGGAAGAGCCACGGAGGTGTAAAATACCTGCGTGAAATGGAAAGAAATGGAAAGATGTAATTTACCAACCCTTGGATTAATATTTCGTTGATTAGCATTTCCCCTCGGCTGCTAATACTCCATTTGTTTTTGCTTTCGAAGGGAAAGAGGTACCTTGTATTGTTGGATAGTCCCGTTTAAAATTATAGAGCTCATATTTTAGACCATTTAAAAACGAATCGGTACTTACTGTTACCTCATATGGATGAAATACTCAATTTTCATCACTTAGATTGGGTGTCAATTACTCGGATAATCAAGAAACTTCTCATAGGCCAAAGTGTATCCTTGGCATCGTTCATTTCCGGTAAAAAATCTAGTAAAACTTTCTCGTTGACATATTAATATTGCTTTCTACAAAATATGGAAGTCAATTTATTACTGGCGCATCGCGGCGAAAAATTAACTAACTTTTTATCAAATTTAATCGATATTTGTATTATTATTTTGTGTTTTATTCCATTTGGGCACAAGGTGAATGTGGTCATGAAATCTTATCTCGTGCGTGTTGGTGTCTTTTCATGTAGCATCTCTCATAAATTAAGGAAGATTTTTAAAGTTTATCGTGTCCCTATACCTGGTTACATTCATTTGCTGTTTGACCCGCTTACAAGTGAGCTTGCCATCTCCCCGTTAATTAATTAAAAGGTGCGCGTACGTGAAAAATATGCCGGCGAATAATTTTGGGGATTGATGTCAGACTCGAATAGTATACAGATGCATAAAACCATTAAAAAATTAACAATCGCAACATAGTGAGAATTATTCGTTTGGCGAATCTGAACGCCCAAGATGACTATACACATTTATATCGAAGCTTACTAGATACGCATCAGGATAATTTGTATTAGGTAATGCTCCAACAGCCTCGGAGTGAAGTCCCCTCTCTCCTCTAGCACCTGGCGTCGGTCGAGGTTGATGAATAGGGGACTGTGTGCGCCTTTCTTTGACTGATGATCCTCCATCGTAAATTGAGGATGTTGAGTCTAGCATGGGGCGTGTGTATGACGATTTAGGACAGGGAAGGAGATAGAATAAGCAGCTGTGTTGCCAGCGCGCGCCGGAGATGAGATTGCGCGAGGACGTGAGTGAAAGGAAAGCTTCGTTTATGGCGAAGGCGTAGGTCTAGGCCGGTATTTAAGTCCGTATATGTACGCTTGGTATTTCTTTTTTGTGCCCAATAGGGCCTCTTTATGTGGTGGAGAATGTTTTTACTCTCTTTTAATTTCCCCTGTGAGCGCTGTGTGCGTGTTACCTGCAATACCTCATGTGGGAAATAAAATTGCTCTATCTGGAGTGTATTTATTTTAGATTTCATCGCTGCAGGTGGATTTCACTCCTTTCGAAGTGGTTTAAGTGGTACAGAAAATCCCTGTCAGATTAGAAATAGGACAGACATCTTGTATGGATGGAAATATGAGATGTAGTGCGCAGGCCTTGGCACGACGAAGGGAATCGTATGGAGACTGAGCTTTTCAAATGAGATTGCATTTTTCCTTCAATCAAACCCTAGCTTCGATTTCTGTTTGCTATAAAAATGTGTGTTTTGGGTTCCCGGTCTTGGTTCGTAGCGCCGATGTATTACCATGTCTATTTAATAGAGGTTGACTTTTTGCGTATTTCTACGAATTAATTGAATTAGTTTGTGTGTATTTAATTAATTCCTAGTTACGTGCAGTGATCGCTAAGTGCGCCAAATATTTGAAAATTTACATTTAAGGATTATTTCGTTCCTTACCATTACTGTTTTATTACATGGGATTCAAGAATAGTGCGCGGTCTTGTCAATGTCGGGTGTCGTACATTTTATTACCGGCTGAAGGTTGATATGGCGTCGTGAATTTGAAAACGTGGCGAAATTATCATTTCAAGGAATTCCATTTCGTATTCATTATCATGTACGGAAACAAGGAGGGCTACGTAAGTGTTAGAGAAGAAAGGGAACGAAGGAGTACACACACAAGAGTAGGACCCGGTGCATAGACCATGTGAGAAGACAATGAATTCGATGTATAATGGAGAGAAATATAGAAGTTTATATCGTTCGAGGAAGGTCAAGAGGTACAAAATTAAGACACCAGGAAGGAAAATATCAGGTAATTAAAATTACTAGCTTGGGAAAGAGAGAGCAATTTGGGAGGGCTGCCTTATACTAATCTCAGGATCGTATTGCTATGAATGAATCATTAATGAAATTCATTCACTTATCGTGTGCTGGATCATTTATGAAATACATTCACTGATCGTGTGCTGGATACACGTTTCGCCGGAATATGTGACAGTAATCACAGGGCACATTTCCTTAGCCCGATAAATTTCTTTGAATCTTTGCTGATAGTAGTTTTCACATGCGATCTAACCACGTCGGTGTGACGTGGGCTAAGTGACGTCGTTTAATGTGGAGAAAGGAGGATATTCTCAAGGAGATGTCACGTATGAAAAATATGCGTTCTTACAGCTGAGCGGTGCGCATGCAGAAGTGATTAAATGTCTCGAATCAAGGGAGGCAGGGTAGATTTTATCTAGTTGCTCGAGGGAGCATGCCTATTCACGGGGAAGAATGCAAAATGGTTGTGCGCGCATGTATGCGTTCCATTCTCTCCCTAGCGACCTAGGTCACTACCGGGGGTGACTCAGGGGCTCTTGGTCTCTGCTCGCTCCTTTCTCTCTCTCGAGTGAGTGATGATGGAGCTCGACCTGAGCATTTTTCATGGCTTTTATGCTTCCCGTTTTATTTGTGGATGTAGTAAGGTAGATCTCCCGCCGCCTCAATTTTATGTGTCAGCGTGGGTGGCCATGTGGATCTGTTTTAGCGTTATCACAAACCTAGAAGGGGGATGATACCATTGATTCCAAGTTCGACTTTTTTCGGTGTTAATCGTGTTTCAATATTCCGCATTAGGCTGCTAATATGATGGAATATGTCCTCGGGTAATGGTGTCAGTTACGTTCAATTTCAGTCAAATGTCATGTGAACCCTCCGATGCGATGCTGAATAAAATCTCGGTTTAATGGCATGGATCAATTGTTTTAGGCGTAAGTAGAAAATGTGCATTTATGCAATCGCGTCTTCTCTCTGATGTCAATTGCTTCAATTGCGTCAATACCTCGTAATGAAGTTCGTATTTCCCTAGTATTTATTCAATTCAAATCAACTTAATTATATTCAATTTATTTTTCCTAATGCACGCAATTGTTGGATATGTTTTGCAAAAATCAGTCATGTCGATTTGGAAGCCTATTAAGGCAACTCTGATCCTTTCATGGTATTAATTTTTTTATTCTTAATTCCTATCGCTATCAAAACTTTAACGTTTTTGAAAGTTATGTTCTTTGCTGTTGCGGTACATTGATTTACGGTAAATTATACAGTACGTTGATTCGAAGGCTGGTTTGTGACTGATAGGGGTTTATCCTGATGCCTCTGGCGGGTGATGTCACTCAGTTAGCTAAGGCAGGCGACCAGTGCCTTCCCGCGGGCCACTGGGAAGCAGTTCTGACGTGTGGGAAACCGGATCACGAGGTTTTTGTAATATAGTGTCTTTAGGCTTCTTAAGGGATCTGAAACCGAGACCCACCGTTCTTCTACCCACTAGACCGCGATACTCTCTTAATGGAGGAATGAGATATTATTTCTAAATTTATTTCATTCAGCATGATGTGTCCATCAAGGTGGTTTTCATTAAATTTTTACAACTTAAAGCACCTCAACAAATTGTTGTCTTAAAAGAGGCTGCAAAACTCACTCATGACCGCTTATGTCTTCGTTGTACGCTTGAAATTTTCAGGGAATTAGAAAAGGGATTTGTAAACGTCTGTATCTCAAATATGAATATCCTGCTGTAGAATGTGTAAAATTTCGGATGTGATGCTCGGTAAAATGTTGATACAAGTCAATTCTATCTAACCTGAAGATTTTAAGATGGTTATTTAAGTTTTAAACTTGCAATTCATCGCAATAAAAAGATTTGCCGCGGTGGTGCGAGGCGCTCTTTCAATATTCAGTTTTTGTCTTTCCTCCTTGCGTCCGCCCTTCGTTTTCCGTTAAAAACGCCTTTATATCTTGAAATGTTGCAGATAGTCAATAGATTGTAGAGATGTATTAATTTCATTTGTTAAATATTTCAAGCCTCTTTGTTTTTCCACTTTTAAGGTTTTTTTCATCCCTCTTCTATTCCATTTTTTTAAAAAATATTCCTTGGATTTCTTTCTGCTGCTTTTTTCATTTTGGAATCGGTTGCATGGGGTGTAGGGTGCATGGGATATGGAGGACGGAGTCGCTCTCAAAAGCACTTCTAGTGTTCTCATCTGGTCGTGCGTTACGGTTCTCAGTTCAAAAAAGAACAGTTTAACATGGCAATCCACTCAACCGTCTGTATTGTTCAGCCAAGCCGGACGAAGTTGTGAGAGTGACATTTATTCGTTTCGACCTTGAAGTGTGGCGCTATAAAAATGCTCCTAGCCTCGGCAAGCCGAGTTCGTTTTTTTTTTCTCTAATGGATCATGCACGTCAGGAGATAACTATGTTGTATCGATTATGATGATGATCGATTGCGAATTCCGCTTGTGTGTGACGTTTCCTAGTACCTACGTCTGCTCCGCCCACTCGAACCTTAGTTCACCCGCCATTCAGAATGGACACAGTGCAACTCTCGAGTAAAACTAACATTGTAAGAATTATTTTGCTCTCATTTGATTTTCAGGGGTAAATATGGAGGAAATTTGGCCAATAATTAGTGCGTTAATGTGGGCGTCAAAGTGAAATTGATGAATACGTTAAATCAGTTTTCCGTTCTCTGAAATTTTAGGCTGTGGGAGTACTACATGTCAAGTCCTACCTGTGGCTTCGAATATAGCATGCGCACTGTCATAAGGAAGATATATGGTTTCCTGTAATATTTCATGCTGGGCATTGAGCTCGAAATAATGAAAGTTTTTGCAGTCTTAGGTAAGTGTATGTGTGTTTCTCGAAAGTAATGAGTAGGTCTTGTATTCTCTTGCATCCCTGGGATAGACTCAATACCGAAACTCGCGGTTAAGAGCAAATGTAATTTTTTTAATTGTAAGGACGGTGTCCTTGTTACAGCCAAGGAGATTTCAGTTATCCTTTTGGAACCACATCATGCAAACTATTTAGTTATTCGAATAGGCATATTAAGTGCACAAAAATTTAATGGCTAAAAATCTCTATAGATGAATAATAATCAGCTAATCCTTCAGTAATTATTCTTAATGCTCTGATTAAAACACCATTTCTGATTAATATCGATGCGTAAATTTATTTTTGCTTCAATGATTGATGTGCTATTTTGAATTTTACGTCAGAATTTCGAAAAATTCGACACTTCGCTGTGAAATGAGAAGTACCTACCAAAACTCGGAGGCCGATTGCAAGCTCTCAGAACGCTTATTTCCGGCTAGCCCTCCTTGCTTAGATGCGTGGGTGTAGGGAAGTCATTTGGACGCAGGAAAACGCCACTTGGTAGGCGCCAAGCTGCACGTGGGGGCATTTGCAAGGGCGGAAGGCTCCACTAAGCTAGGCTAAACAAAAGCAGCGGTGTGACCTTCACGACATTTCATGCTTCGGCAGGTTTGCGTCTCACTTCCTCTCTCCCTCTGCAATTCCTTCCTACCCTGTTGGCATTTCAGTGGTGCCTGTCAGTGGCAATGCGGACGAAAGCGGACAGGCTGTGATCTGTTATTATCATAAGAGGAGGGTTTTTACTGAAAATTTCGTTGATTTAAAATCAATAATAAGTTTTACTCATTCGTTTTGTCGTGAATTAATTAGTGATGGGTATGAGTGAAGATGGTCTGATGAAAACAAACTTAGGAGGACAAATGGGTAGATAGAGCGACATTCCTCGGATGATATATATGGTGCTGGTGATGAATGCATGTATGTCAAATGAAATAATCTTTTTATTGTTAAAACATTAGCTGTAGAGAGAATTGTGCGCATAGCTGCGCCAAACCAATGTTCGGATTGCTCATTGTGTATTATGATAGTGACCTATGATAGTTATGTGGAATATAATTAGTTTCGAGAAGCGCATGCGTATGTGGTTGGCTTCGTGCCATATTTCTACAAAGTAGACATTATTCATTTGCCTTCCATCCGCATAAAATCCCCACCCATTCTTTCTTATTGTGAAAGTTGGCAATAGTAATGATTTTCCCCGGAGAATTTAAGCTTATTTTAATTTCGTGTTTAACTTCAAGTTTGCCCAAAAAGATCAATTCACTTTTCCATTCGAATGATCAAATCCAATATTACTCTATTAATACCAATAACGGTATAAGGTATTTCTATTATTATTAGTTGTTATCTATAGAAAAATGTTGCTTGTCAAATACATTATCAGTTACCAATTTTATCTCTCCTCCATATTGTTCTCTTCTGCGATGGCCAGCAAATTAGTTCGGGATATTGGAATCCGGTTTTAATTACTTTTTCCTTTCTGGCTTCCTTTTTTCAGGCGAGTTTCGGTTATCTCATGGTGCAACTCCAGTTTTTCGCGATTACAATCGGGGACAAGTTTCCTGAGTTTTTGCATGAGCGGATACCAAGTTCAATAATAAATTACTCAGTTGTTTTTCTATAATATGTCTGCGAACTCGAGGAGCTTTCTTAAGTAACGACTGTCTCTGCTTCGGTTTTCGCTGGAGTTTTTGCTTAACCTGTATTCTTCTCCTGAAATACTGCCATTACTTTACTCAATTCATATTATACTGTGCTTGATGGATGGTGTTGTATGTAAGTTTGCTTTTTTTGCAACCTTATTTTATTGATTTTACCAGTATTTTACGTGGCTTTATGAAGTTCTGCTTAGTTTGTGCGCACTCTAAAAGTGTGTCGTGGCTTAATTTTGGAGTTCTACGCGCTTCCTGATCCTTAGACCTGCAGTAACGATGTTTTATCTTTATTGTACTTGTATTGGTCCTTGTTATTTTACCTTTAATATTTTTTCATTGGCCCCGTTAATATGTATGCTCTTTTCATTCGTATTAAGTCGCGGCGGAGATAGGTATGGAATAGATGATCGGTACCTATGGTGCTGTTTAAGGAAGTTCACCGCGCTACTCGCGAGATATGGCTTCTATCCGTGACAAATCTCCGTCACCGTGCCTTTTTATAACTAAGGGTTTCCGCGTCGAACTTTTACGACTGTCATTAACTAAGAAAAATTTTTGCCCTCTCCCTAGTAGCAGCATTGAGAAATGCGTATGAAGGAAGCGGAGACACGGGGGTTGGGGTAGTTTTCTCGTCGTCAGAAAGCGTCGAAGCTCGCGTCTCTGCGGTGAGCGGAACAGGGTGCCTGGTCTCCGTTAAAAAAATGGCGATGAATGATAAAATATAACTGCGGGAAATGCGTACGGAGAGAGAGGTAAAGGTGGATTGGGGGGGAGGGGAGGTTTTGGTCGTGAAACGAGCCGTGCGTGAAGCTCGCGAAATTCATGCGCCTTTGTCACTTCCGCTCTTCACGGCGGTTAGGCTGGAAAGTCGTTCGTGGCTCGTCCATTCTCGGCTTCAAAGATTTTTTAATTTTATTTTTCCGCTGTTTTCGGTTTGTGAGGTGAAAATTTTTTATTATTGCTTTGTCATTTTGCCTTCTGTTTGGACAAATATTCTGTTGGCATTACTCTCAAGATTGTTAATTAGTGTCACTTCAAATTTTTGCGAAGTGTTGGTTGGTACATTTAGTACATAATTTTTATTTCTGGAATGGTTTTTGATAGGTCTGTTGTTTTAAATTAAATTTGTAGTGATATTAACTTTTTAAGAGAAATGCCACAGATATGGTTTTTTCAAGAAAATGTGTGAAATGCTTAGCCAGTTTTGGCCATAAGGTTTATTTTATTTTCCCTCTGTTGTAGAAATGTTAGGTGAAAATGTTTTGCTATTGCTCAGCTATTTTGCCTTCGGTATGGACATATTTTATTCTCTTTCCAACCAGGGAGTCATTTAGGCTTTTACTATGACTTTTCTGCAATTGGGGCTGGTAGTAATGCTACTTCCATCTTTCAATTGATATTTCGATAATCGAGTTATTATGAATACCTGCTACAATATTATAAGCCTATTTTTTAGGACTAATATCTCGTTAGTATTTATTATTGCGATGAGAAGTGTGAATGATTAGATTTGGCAAATTACTCGTCCAGTGCTTATAATTTCGCTCATGCATTCATAGGTCATGTGACATTGTGTGTATTTCTTTCGTTAATTATCCTTTTGAGAAACGTTAATTAGTTCATGCTGAGGATTACCTCATATTCCCTTTATTCTACTAAGAAAGTCATGTGTTCCATCTCGAGTAATTGTTGCTGCGTGGGACTCTTGTTGCTGCGTTCTGTCGTTGCGATCAGCTGTGGAGTTTTACTATTTAATGGTCAATTTTTGTGACGATCGTAGCGTGACCTTCTGTTTGCTCCTTTGTATAGTTAGGATCCGCTTGTAAGTTTTTGGCTGCAATAAAATTAGAACAATTTTGAGACGAACATAACGCAGCCATCTGTTTCCAACGCTGGGTCGTCATCTTTGAGTTCTGTTTTGACTGCAATAAACCTTGGGGGAGTTCTTTCAACCGTTTATAGCTCGACTCGCTCCACTTATTCCTTGGCAATTTTTTTATTCGGCCTCCCCTGCGGGGGCACATTCCTTCATACGGCTCCCGGCATTCGTCCTTCCTCCTCGAGGTCTCCGTTTCTCACACAGTCCGTCCTTCCCATGCGAACGTCATCTGCAGGCCACGTTGCGAATGTTCTCTCGAGGGGAGTGAGAACGATTTCGTCTATATCCACTGCGAGGGAAGGATCTTTGACGAACGCATTACACGCGCTCTTTCGAATAAATTTGATTCTTTTTCGTGAGTAATTTATGATTCAAAACTGAATCTTTATTTGTTTACTAACTCTAAGTATTTGTCGGGTTGAGATATGTTATTACGGCCGTGTCCTCTCCCACCATTGACTTTCCTCTTCGATTCACAATATCTACTACTATTTTCATTCCATTTATAGGTCATATTCTATTCCTCCTTACCCCGCCTATCAAGCATTTTTCCTACCGGCTCGGTTTTCTACACACCCCCTTCTCCTAAAGAGAATTGAAAATTCACCTTTTAGATTCCAAATAAATAATTTATTCAAGACCATTGATTATAATATGTTGTTATTTTATGTTATTACCTGTATTAGTTGCGTAACTATAGGGGGGATGAGGGGCTGTCCCCCCCCGAAGCCTGAGTGAAATCAAAAAAATTATTTAAAAATCTTTTCTGGATTTGATATATAATAACTGCATATGATAAAAGTTAAATTTGAAGTCCCAAAATGATGTGAAATGCATTTTCAGGCATGTTATTTTAAAAAATTCCATAATTTTTCCTTTTTCAAAAATTTCCCAAAAGTTTTCGGGGGGGGGGGGGTAGCCCCTCACAAACCCCCCTCGCAAACCCCCCTCGCCTCCCTCCCTAAGCATATTCCATATACATTAAGCACAGTTACGCCACTGACCTGTATTATGAAATAGTAATATTGTCGCGATGGTCGGGAATGAAGTATAACTGTGATTTTGGGGAGTGTGGTATCTTAGTAGACAGAGCGCTTGGCTGCTGATCGAGGGTTTCAAATCGTGAGTGTTCAAAGGTTCAGGCACCTCCACCAAACAAAATCCTCGTTGTGCGAGGTGGCTCAGGACTGGTCCTCCTATCCTAAAAATGTGAAATTCACACGCCTGTGGCTTAGATCGGGATGAACTCTATCCTTACCTATCAAAAAAAATCTTCGGGTTGAATCACTGTGTGTTTACGTGGAATGTTAAAAGTGAATTTTAATTCTCAATGTGTGGTTTTTCAAACTAAATCCGTAAAAGTAAAAAAAAATGTTGTTATAGTTCTGAAATTTTCAGGGTATATGGAGAAGACCTAGGTCAGCATATTTCTCCATCCGTGGTACATAAAAATACCTTTGGAAATATGAGAGATAAAACTTTTCAAATTTGAAATACGGGGAAAGGTTGACAAGGGTCTACAACTGTACATTATATCACTTAAAATTTCAATAAAATAAACATTAAACATTTGAACGAATGATTCGTCGTAAATAAAGGGCGGGGGAGATGCAACCTCTTAAGTAACGGAGGATGAACGTGGGAGAAGACGGTGTATGGGGAATTGGCGAGCAGGGTGGCCTTGGTGATTCCTTTCCTCGCGGATTGGAGCGATTCGAGTAGAAATGAGGCGGGGCGTGGGACGGTACATTGGGTGTAGGCCGTTCGGAGCCCGTGCGTCGCCGTAACTATTACGAGATTCCCTTGCATTAGCGCGAGTCAAAAGAGACAAGGAATTCATTGAATAAAGTTAAAATTCTTAAAAAAAAAAAAACAAAATGATATCCATCTGACCCGGAATTTGACTGAAGTCTAGTCGTTATCGGGTTAGAAACCGTAGTAATTTTAAAAAATATATACAATTCGGTGGAAACTTGGTTTTGGTAAGGCACTGTTTATGGTCACTTAATTAATGAATTATTAATTATTATATATAGGAAAATTTCTAAAATTTAACTCGAACAAGTAATAGGGATGTTATTTTTCGTCGCTTATACATTTATATTCGTAAGTCCGTCATTGATCACACTACTTACAATTAGGCATTTCTAAATGGGCGTCATGGTTTAAATGTGTGGATAAATATTTGGCCACCTCTACCTAACGGCAGTTTTCAAAGCCAAAAAATTACCTTAAAAGTGTTATTATTTTTAAAAATTAGTTGCTATAATTTTATAATCGAGAAGTAACTAGCATAATTACTCTTTATCTCTACCTGCGCGTCAGTGGCATGATCAGAATCTTTTCCAATGCGATGTCTTGATTCTTTCGGGCCCGAAGTCAGCCCTCGGTGTGTAGTTCCTGAAGACTCCTCATAGCTTTCCCTTCCTTCCCCGAATTTTTGGCACTCCTCTCCCGTCTCATCCCCTTGTTTCTCATTTCCAACGCTATCCGCGAGAGGACCCCGTCGCCTCCTCGAGTTTCCCATTCTTCCGAGCGCCGTGCATATCCTTGACGTCGATCTTGCTGCCTCATTTGCGTCTCACTTTGCTCGCGTCCCCTCCTTACGCGTCCGCAACGCCACTTCCTCGCATCCCCGCTTCTTTTTCACCCTCGCTCCCTCCCGTTCCCACACCTGGTGAAAATGTTAAGAGGCGGTGGGTAGGGTCGGATGAGGGTGAAATGTTCTAAGTATAGACGAGGGATAAATGAAATTATCCGGGATTGGAGAACAATGAACCCTTGTTTTAGGATAGAAATGGGTATTGATTATTGTCTCCTATAAATTTATGTCTATTATCTTTTATTGTGATGGGGGTGAAAAATAAATTTACCCTCTCTTCTGTTTTTCAATCAGTCCTCCGTTCCTTGAGCTCTTCGCCGCGAAATATCGACGATCTTTACCCATTCGCAGGTGAGCCTAACTGGCGTTGTAAACTCTTGTATATCGTGTCACCGCGTCTCAGCTACTCCTCGGTCGTTTGTATGGGATTCACGTGGTTATTTGTTGTGTACCCTCTTGCTGTTCATTCCTTCACTTATTTTGAACGAAAGACGCCCCTTGAATGAGTCATTGAGAAAAAATAATGGCGTCACCAACTCATGAAAATTGAGCGGTAACTTTCGCGTTTTTTACTTTATAGTTATGAGAGGATTGCGGAATGATGATGATATGTGTAATAATCGCTGTGCGACATCTTCTGATCTAAAATTCAACCGTCATTTCTTTGGTAGTTGGAACATCATTCGGTTATGCTCTAAAGTCTACAAAGTGATTGGGACATTACATATAATAGTATTCGAAACAGAATAAAAAGTTTCCCCTGACCTTCATCGGAGGGAGTTGATGCTTACCACGAAGGAAATGGGAAAATATTACTCTAATTTCCTTCGCAATATTTATAGCTTGTAGTTCTCTCCAAGAATTTTTAGAAAGTGTGTGGTTGATGGGCTCTGGATGTTCCTGCGATTGTACTTAATCAACCGTACTTATTATGTGGTCGTTGAATCTATCTGTAAAGCGACTGGATAACCGTCGAAGTATGATGGGTGATTGTAATGTAGTAATATCTGCTTTTGTGAGACGACAGTAATTAAAATGTTTGTGACTCTGCGAAATTTTTTGTACAAGCCGGGCCTTCTAAAACTCGGTTGTTTTCGTGTTTTGATGGCTTATTTTTTTATCTTCAAGTTCTTGACGAGAACATCATCTTTGCGGCTTTTGTATTTTTTTACTTTCGAAGAGTTTCTGTTCAAAAACTGCGAAGACAATGTGAAAAACTTCGGAGCCTTCATTGTTTGTCAGCTCGTCTTCGCTCAGTCAATGGTGCGGGATGATTTTGCTGTTCTTTCTTTTCTCCTTCATTTGTTCCTCCCCTTCTCTCTCTCTCGAATTTGATTCCAATTTGAGTGGTAGATGCGTAGCTAGCTCCGTCGGGAGGCGTTGAAGAACTCGTCTCGTCGCTTCGATCCGTTCACTCGTGGATCAGCCCGTCTCTGTCGCTTCGGGACATGAAACGCAGTTTCACTTAATGTAATTTCTTCGTGCAAGCCGCCGTCCCACGGATCTTCCCCTTGTACAGGTTCTCGTCTTCGCCTCTTGCCTTTCCCGTTTGATCTTTTCCTTTCTTTTTCTTCCGTGAGAATCTTTCGCCTTCCTCTCACGCCATCACCCTTAAGGGGTAAACCATCTCTCAACAAAAAGCGTCGCTGTAGCCCATTGCAATATCCCACTTCTTAGCCTATCGTTAGCGTTGGGGCACCTTAGGTGTTTAGTATATTCTTAGAAAAAGGTTAATCTCAATCCTCTTCGCGAGGCATCAAAATTTTTCTGTTCATAAGTATGCTTTCATTCAGTTCATATCCCCAAAAAGAAAGGTATCGTATTAGTTGCAAAATTTGGTCTTTTATCCTCGTATGAATACAATATGCATCAATTAGTAAGTTTTTAAAAATGGAAATTTGGTCATTAAAAATTGTTTCCATATTGTTCCATTCCACCAATTGTTGACAGTCAAATTTCCGTTTAAAATTTTGTTGTTATTAATAATGTGGTAAATAATAAATATTTAAAAGTATGAATTATTTCATTCGTGTGTTGAATGCTACGGCATGACATACATGATGTATTTTTCTAGTTTTTTCCTAAGCATAACCTCGGTGTTAGCGAAATGCTTCTCGAAATATACGTTCTAATCGTCTATACTGTATATTTATTTTGTGCATTCAATATTGAATAGCGTTTCAGTGGTAAGGAGAAGACCCAGTATCTGATAATTCTTCTCTAGCTTAACCCTTTCCTCAGAGGTAGTGAACCCCCTTAACTCCCAGGACTCCGTATGTGCAGTTAAAACGCTGACAGGTTGAAGGGCCGGCCTCCCCGGGACCCTCCACTTCACGTCTTCCTTATCTTGTTCTTTCCTGTGCCGTCTTCTCTTTCGGTCCTGGCCACTTGCTCTACAGCCTCTTGTCCCTTCGTGTCTCCGTGGTACTCGATTGCATCAGACTCCATCCTACTACTCCTGACAATGGAGTTATTGTATTATTTAGGTTAAGCGTCCCTTTACAAGTGTCCGGGTCCATTAGTCTTCCTCGAGCCTCTCTCTTGGTTGGAACGGTGGATTTCTAGGCGATAGTCGAGGGTGTAAAAGACACATAGCCCTCGCGAGGAAGCTATGGTCCGTGACGGAGGTGAATGAGGAAAAAGGAGAAAAATTTTGCTATGTCTACGTGTGTTGCTCATACATGGTCGGTTGGCTTCTTGTGAGTTATCTCGAGTTCAGCAAATTTAGTGTCACGTCGTGTATTCATCCTCTGGCGAATCTCTGAGGCAATGTATTTTTTCTTAGCATCAAGCGGTTTGCTTTTATCGCCGTGACTTATTTGCTTAGCCGGGGTGGCTATATCTGTCTCGCGAAATTACTCGGAACGATGAATTATGATGTTTTTGTATTCGCACATGCGCCGTGTGATTTTTTTGGGTCCCGTGAATGTGTCAACTGCTGCCCTAAACATCGGGTTATATCCCTATCCAGCTTTGACCATTTTGAGCGTCAAGTGAAAATATCCTTCGATTGTTGATAGTTGGAAAAGATTCTTTGACTTGACTTGTGAAATTGGCTGTTCACTCTTCCTTGCGGCTGTCCTCCGCGGGTGTGTTTGAAAAGTGGGACGAGTTCATCAACGTTCTTTCCTCCTTCAATGTGTAAATTCTGGTTGAATTTGCTCTTTTGTGGCCTCTGGATATGGCTTGTAACATTTTTTTACAAGTCTGAAAAGCGTAGATGGTGATTTTTCAGTCACCAACGAGTTGTAGTAATGTATGTGCTGTTAGAAATTCTGGATTTCCTTTGGAATAAACAGCCCTTGCTTTTGGAAGTTTTCGCCCAAAATTTGCTATGTTTTTAGTTTAGATGACGTTTAGAGATGGTTTTTACGGCAATTCCTTTCTCATTATTCTCATCAGAGATGTAAGCTTCTGGCTATCGCCTACCCTGAACAGGCTATAAAAATATTTAGTCATTAGGACATTATGAACCAAATTGGACTTAATATAGGCGACTCTAAGAACGCTGAATGTTTCATGCGAATTTTGCACGTAAGCTTATTGAATTATTTCATTGCAAGAAAACGTGGAGTTGACGACGACTGGTGATTCAGAGTTTTCATTCGAAGGTACTTTGCGGCTTACCTTGTCTCAGGACTCTTAGCTGTATTTTTATTTCGGTGCATTTCACCACAAATATGAAAAATGGGAATCGCTGCAATAACCTCTGTGATTTCACCCCGCGGATAACGGAGCGATCGTGCTTAAATAATGCTTTGCGGCGTGTACATAAATTTTCTCGCCGTGATTCCGACCGCTTCGCCGTACGTGTGCAGTTGTAGGAGATGGAAAGATTGTTTATGTTTATCTACGATTATGAGGCTTGTGATGTGCATAGCATATTTGTACTTAAATTATCTTCCTGTATGGCTTGTAATACTCGGTTGGTGCACCAAGGTGCCTACATTTTTCCTAGGAATGATCGAGAATTTCTGCGGTCATGGAGATCCAACCGCTCTTTCAATTTTCAGAAAAAAATGTGTTTTGCATAATATAAATTTCGTGATGTGGTTAGTCCTTAGGTCCACCTATTGTAGAATTGCTCTTTTTTTGTGGTGGCACTTGGGAGTCACCAATTTTAGTTGTGCTGTTAGTTAGTTTTTTTAGTTATTTGGGTAGAAGCATTGCAAGTATTCAACAGTTTCGCATTTATAGGAGCGTAATCTCTCTTGTAAACCTTTTTCAGGTATGCGTAACAGAAGTCTCTGACAGGAATGAGGCCAATTTATGGAGCCATCAAATTTTTTTCCCCAGGATTTCAACCATTGTATAATAGCAAGTTTTTGTGGGCCTACTTGAAAATACTAATTATAGATATGTGTATGCCGTGTGCATGTAACTGCATTTTTATTAACTCTGCCCTAAACTCAATAGCTTAGTCACCCAGGAGCGGAAGTAGTCCTTCCACAGGAAGGTACTTACTATGTTTGTTGAACTTATTGGGTTACGAAAAATCGTCATTTCTTTTCAATTTTCATCGACTGAAATCAGTTACTTAACGTATTTCTAGTTCATCCAATGATGGGTATTATTTATGATGGTATTATTTGCCTTTTCAAATCATTATTTTTTATGCTGCCAAAGTTCTCCTAACGAGAAATGCGCATAATTTCCTCCGCTTTCGTTCAATGCTTGCATCGCGCAGTGGATTCACTCCCCCCTTGCCTTTTTTGTGTTATCGCTTCAACTTATGTTTCCGACTTGAACTCTCTCGACCATTTCCTCTTCCGTATTTCTTTTGAGACGCATGATTCTTCTTTTCAGCGGACCTTTCACGCGAATCCCTTTCATTTTCCTCTTACTTTTTCTTGTCTTCCTCGCCCCGCCTGTCAACCACACCACTCCCTTCTTCTTTAATGCTAAGAGTTGGAGAAACTTTTAGGCATAACGGCATTCATCTTCGGGCTAACATGGGAAGGCTTTCACTGACGCGGGCAAAAAATTCTAGATCCGGCGCTGAAGACATGGTACGAGATTAGGATGCCGTAGAATTCATTTCAAAGTGTAGACTTATATTGTTTTTTTTTTTAATCAGAGGCACGGTATTCTCCTTATCGAAATTTTGCTTTGGGCAGGAAGTGGTCGAGTTTGGAATAGCGGTTCCTTAATTAAAAGGTCATTCGGATGATGGCATATATCTTCTCTCCATTGGCAATGCCATTTTTATAACATCAGTTGCGAAACATAGGATTTCGAGTACTGTATCATTTTACGAATTGCGATATTTTTGAGGTATAAACGGAAATTTAGAAAACTAAAATAGAAATAAAAAATAGACATTCTGATTTTAAATTTTGTAAAATCGATGAAAATGGAAAATTCTTGTTTGTTAAGATATTGTACCCGAAATTTATATTTTTAAATATAATGAATGGCCGTTTTCTTAAAATACATGCATTTTAATGTGAGGCATGGTGAGGTATGGTGCAGCTGCGTGGATTGTTAAATTTTCAATCAGAATATGAAACTCATTATTTCAGGTTATTTGAGTCTACAGTTGTAAAATTACACATAATTAAGAGAATAAATTTATGTGGCCTATATTTCTGTGAATGGGCCATTGAAAATGTCATTTTTGTTTTGTGAAATCGAATTCATGCGATGAAAATGTATTTATTTTCGCAGCGAACAACCCATGATTGCTTTTATCAAGTAAATATTTCCCAATGTTTTATATGTATTGCTATTTAATAAAATTAATCATGAAACCAAAGGCTGTCATCTGAATGTATCTTATTTGAATCTTACCTCTTTCCATCTTCGCTCTTAAATTTGTGTGCGCCGAAATCCAGTTAGGTACTATGTGAATCGCAGTTTTTTTCCCTCGAACAAGCTCAATGTTTTTGGATGATAGAGTTTCCATGTGAATTTTATTTATTGAATTTTTTTTACTCATCGTGAATGAATCGGATTAGGGACTCGGCTGGAGGATTACGATTCAAAATAAAAGTAACAAGGTTATTTGAAAACGGAACGGAAATGACCCTCGGCGGATGCTGTTGATTGTTTTTATTTCCCTGCTTACTTGTTAGCTAGTATTTTGGACGAAACGAATATCAGTTGGTTTGTGAATGGACTGCGGAACCTGTGTTTACCGAAGCGGCGAATTGATTTATAGCCCTGGGGAAATACTCGCTGCGAATCATTGCTCTAAACTACAAACAGAAGACGGAAACGAGGTTCCGCGAGTCTGCGGTTCCTAATGCTGTGTGGCTCGCTGCTGGGTTAATTCCCTAGCAATTTTATCGGTATGATAGGATGGATGTGCTCGAGTCCATTAACCCCTTGCGGGCGTTTTGTCAACACTGGAAGCAAAGAAGTTAATTACTCCGGGATTCCTGTGTCGAGCTTGGTATTCGGTTTGTGTCTGGACACTTTAGTCACGCCCTATTGTCTCCTCTATCCATGATCTATGCGTAGCCCATGAATATGCTTTCCCTTTATTGCATTATTGCATCGCACTGTATTGTCCATGGTACCAGTCCGTTTCCAGTGGAAGGTAACGATGTATCAATTGTGGGTAAAATAATCGTCATCGGCTCCACCTCTTGGGGTTCATGCTCTGTCGTTGTCATTCTCGTAATGGTAATAAAGGGCGGCTAAGAATTATCTCATCGCCTCCGTTAAAACCTCTTGTTTACACCTAAATTGCCCTGGATGATAAGATTGGGTCTGGCGATATGGTAACCGTTGAACAGTATGTTGACCCAGGGATTTAACGCGCGCTAGGTAACATCTTCTGTAAAATATTTCATAATATGCGGATTTGGTTCCTTCGTAATATTTTGGTGCAGTTACTATTGGAAATGGCGACGAAATGTTTGTGTTGATATTTGACTTGTTATCTACCATTCGTGTTTGTTTCATGGGTAAAGTTTTCTATGGTAATGAAATGTATTATGTTTGAGAAGGAACTAGTAATTCTTTGTACGGCAATTTCAAATCTTTGTGATGGAGGGAAGAATATTTCACGTTTCATTTGGAATGCGGACCAATAACACAAATGTGTTCGTTAAAAGTAAAATCGTTTTTTGTAATTTTTACACATAATCAAAATTTAGGCGTGAGAATTAACAACTTTAAAACATCGTGGCTTTATGGCGTTCTTTGATCTTTCTGAACCCGTTGGAATAATGTCGTTTTGTAACACTTTGCTTCGCAATTTTTTGAAAGTATTCCGATGTAACGATTTTGTTAGGTTTCTACGGAGTGCTTAAGAAGCACTCTGGGAGCCTCCCCTTCCTTCAAGCACTTCCATCTTCAATTCACTGTTAGGCCTACCACCTTTCATTTTATCTAAAAATCTTATTCTCCTTCTTTCTTTTCGTCGTTTACCCAACATTATACCCTCTAACACTTTTTTCAACATCCCCTCCCCGCTCATAACTCGCTCCATTCATACCTTCTTTCTCCTCCTTATCTCAGCTTCCTCTGCTCACCCACCATGTCCAGCACTTCGTAGTTAATCCTCCTCTAAGTCCTCTTCACCTTCTCTTTTCTTCTCCTCACCCACATCTCGAAGGTCTCAGGTAGGAGAAATGAAATGCGGAGGACCAATAGAAGCTAACGTAGGCCGTCTCTTTGAAGAAAATATATAAAAAAGTGTGTGAGGGACCGTCACTTCCGAGGTGTCGATTTCGCCCTCAATTAAGTCGTTTGTCCGAACGTTCGTCTCGCTCATATTCTCTTCTCCCAACTTTCCCTTCCGAGAATCCTTACTTCCTACCAGACTGCCACTTCCCCGTCTCGTGCTCCTTGTCGACACATCTCAGTGTATTTCACTCCTCTCCCAGTCTCCTGGCTTCAGCTCGTTTTAATTCCCTTTCCCCTTGTGTTTTTCCACACTTGGCCAAGCGGCAAAGGAAGAGTTACAACTACCTCTCTCCCCTCTGGTGGGGAGCATTGGGAGCTTTCGGCCAGGAATAACCTACTTTTTTTCGTGTTCCTTTTCATCCGCGTGGCCTTTCTTTCTTCCCTTCTTCATTCTCTTCCTCTTTCTCTTCCTACCTTCGCCTTACTTTCTTCCACTCTTTTCTGCTTGCTTTACGTGTTTTCTCTCCTCTTCCCTTTCGCCCGCCCTGAAGCGTGTGTCCTTGATCATGATGTTGACCTGTGCTGGATTACGTCTTTGTCTGGAAAGTACATTGAATTTTGTCTCGCTGTCAGTAACTGTTGCGATGTACGTTGTTGACCGACTGTCGCTCTGTTGAATTGCGCTTGTTAAAGAAAATAAAAAGTGAAACGCTTGGTGTTAAAAGTGTTGGGAATTGTTATGCAAGTTAGTCGCATTGAACGTAGGTCTTCTTTCCGTGATAACGACGATTGACAATGTTGGAATCGATTTTGGAAGCCTTGAAGTATGTATGGGGAAGCGTTTGTTTTAATCTAGAGGGTAAAATCTTTCTCAAAGTTACACCTGAATTAGTTTCACTCTTCGAGTTTGAGTGTGTACCCTTTGTTCTTAGTCGTTAGTCTAGTGATGGGATTTATAGCTTTCCATTTTATCTGGAATGATTTCTGTGCATGTTTACCATCGTAAACGTTCTTAAGTATCGTGTGTATGAGCATTAAATGTTACAGTACCCTTTGCCGGGTTTATAAAGGTTTAAACAGTGATAATTAGCTATGGAGTTATCGTTTTCTCTTCTATGTCTGGAATGAAGACAATGTATTCCGAGATAAAGAATAATGTCATGTAAGAAACTTTTCGAGGCGGTAAGAAAATTCAACGTCCATTGAAACTTTCCTTAACCGGCAAATCGCTGTCAGTAATAATAAAATGCAATGTGAGTAGACTCAGCACGTTGAAAGTCTTTCTGTGGCAGCGAGTAATTATTTTTTTCCTATACTAAACATGTAACCGAATTTCTTAAGAAGACGCCGCATTTCTGGTTGGTCGGTGTTTCTTCATGACGTATTACTCCGTTATTATTATCTTGATGTTATCATGGAGTGTTAATTATACTCTTGTCAGCAAGTGCTTGTGTTTCTAATATGATAATTTCACCTCAGTATTGTCTCTAGTGTAAAATTTTTATGCTTAGGACAGAGGACATTGTCGACAGATGTGTACTTTCTATTTCTTGAAAATTTCAAGGTGCTAAGGTAAATTTTTATGCTGTAATTAGCCGCTGAAAAATAACAAATGCGTCGGTTCGTATGGTGGTAATGGTTCCTTCTAAGTGCGCAGCGGGGACGATAAAATTTGGATTTGTAATTTCGTATTTTTGAAGTAAAACGGGCCCAACGCGAGATGTAGAAAGAAATCGTGTAGGGAGACTTGTTCCCTTGAAGCAGGTGGAAAAATTCTCTTCCTCAATGAGCATGTCGATGGTAACAAGAAAATTTCATCGGAACACATACTGCCCATTTTCATGTGGTATTTACGGCTTTCTTGCCTTTGAAAATGTGAGAAGATGACGAAGTTGGACGCGTAATTAGCGCGGTTTCGTCGATGCGTGGAATCGCGTTTGCGAACCACCCCTTTCCCTTCCATTCCTCCGTCTCCCCACGCCCGCCAATACTCTTTCCAACATCTCTCTGCTAGACTGTCCCTACTTTTATCCTTCTTCCCTGCCTCCCCCACTCCTCCTCTGTCTACTCCGTCTCCCTGTCTGCTCCTCTCACGTATTATTCAGCCGGGAAGTTCCCACTGTCCACTCGGAGGTGTGGCAGTCTGGTTCTCCGCTGTATAGTCACCCGGTTAGGCGTATCTCGTAGGTGTCAGCGCTTCCCGCATCTTCTTCCCCTCAACCCCCCCGGGAGCCGTGGCTGCAGCCGTCATTATCGCCGCAGACGCTGTTATTCAATCTCCTGTGGTCGTTTTAGGCCTCTTTAAAAGCAACTCTCCCCTCTTTGTTTTCTTTATGTTTCGTCGACTACAGTCCAATCTCTCTGTTGTCCTCGTTAAGAGTCGCTCGTGCTTTGTGGGATAAGGTGTCGTTGCGAGCCTCTTGGGGTTTTGCTTTCCGCGTTCTGCTACCAAAGGTGACGGCGACACCAAAGAAATCGGGCATGGAAGAGAAAAAAACAACTCAAAGGTTGCATTTTCTTTCCTGAAACACGATGTAATGAAGACATCGATATAGTTATGCTTCTGTGCCCCTTGAAGCTAATTTAATCACCAAAATATTTTTTATTTCTTCTGCTCATTAACTAGTTTTCGTTCTATTATTCAACTGTTTTTCTCTTGTGTTTTATGGTACCTCGGCGTGATCAGTGCCGTGTCCCAATGCGTTATAGATTCCTGCTGGATAGAAAACCTAGTGGTTTTAGATTTAACTCTCTGGTGGATAAAACTATGCTAGATTTCCTGGGGGACTTCCTGTGAGTTTGAGGGATATTGCTGCGGTCGCAGATTATTTCCCACGAACGAAATATCGCATTGGAAACATTGGGTTGTTTTCTGTGGTGACCCTGGATTAGGCGAGTGGCTTTTGTGGAAAAAGAATATGTTGTCTCAGTTACTGCTATCCATTTGTACATTCACATGGAAAACTTTAATGGATGCACGTTTCCATTGGTTAACCTTATGATCGTGACGAGGTAAAAGAGTGAGGTAAAAATAATAGTAATAATAGTAAAAATAATATCCAGAATAATACTTTACATTCAGTTTTATTGACTCCTTCCTTAGCATTTGTTACAATCCTTTCTGCGATTGTAAATTAAAATACATTTCTTTTGATCTCTTGAGAGCCTCAATCAACTTCCAGCTTTAGCCGACTTATTCAATTTTTTCCCTAGTGTGAGCCTGAGGTTTTCATATCCTTTTGTTTGTGAATCAAAATGGAGGCCTGTTAATGATCAATCGGTTTGATTTCACAATTGGAGAAGGCATTTTGAGTGTTTTTCACGATTCACCAAGCATTTCTCCGTAGTACGATCTTCCCTCCAGTTCCTGGACTGCCATTTTATCACGAGGTTACATACTTTTATTGCGTTAGGATGACTTTATTTAAGCCATTTTTAGACGGGGTCAAAGTTGCAAATCATACAAAGCTGTCCCCAATCTGTATCTTTTCTTCAATCGCGCGTGCATACAATTCACTTGCGTGCATTAGGATGGAAAACGGGTTTTATGGTCTGAATTCCCTGATTACTTGGACAGCGAATGCCTAAAAAGTTGCCTCAGCGTGTACTTCGCTTTGAATTATATTCTTTCCTCGTGTTTGTCTCTTTCCTAGTCTATTTCCTATCATCGACCGTAGTTTCAATGTTGGAGCTTGTTACTATGGTCCTGTTTCTCATTGTTCGTGCTAGCTGATTCTGGGGCTTGAGTGGGCCAATTAAGCTGGCCACGTTGTACTCTTTGTGAATCCTTTCCTGCGAAAGACTAATGGTCCTCGCTAAAGGCTCAAATTAGCGCGGGATTTTGGAGTGCACAAACCGGGTCTCTACACTTACACACTCGACGAGACGGATGGCTGCAGCCAGGTTGTAAAACGCTGTTTGGGAGAAAAGTTGCGCCAGGGATTGTTTAGCTCTAATGGGATGTGATACGACGCCATGACTTTGGACAATAACATGTCACGTTACTTTGCGCGATTGAATCCCTTAGTTTACTCTTTCATGAACATATTTTTATTTTCTTAGTTCAGGAGTGTTATATATTGCGTGCATAAAAGGTCTCGCAGTTATGTCAAAGTTGGCAAATCGGTACGAAAATCGGCGTAAGTAGCATATTTCTGAAGTCATTTGGAGTTTCGTTAGTTTAGAGCTAAGATGGAAGAGTCTTTAAAGGAAAATTGGCCATTAACATTACTGACGGTGCAATTTTTATTCGACAAGCATTTGAGAAAAATATCGTAAAATACTGTTCCTGAATACGAAATCAGTAACGATATACCTTTTTAAATGAGAGACACGCTCGAAGTGATTGTAATGATTCCAGAGTTAATTATAAAAATAAACTTAAGCGTAATTTTTATGCATTTCCTTCAAGTCTTAATATTGCGAATCATGCGTTGTCTTACGATTTTTTGAGAAAATTATTCGTGTAACATCGGTCATTAATTCTTTCCAAGGTTGACATTTTTTATTTCTAATCTCTTGCACTGTTTCAGTTAAATTTTGTTTACTTTTTCCCGCTGTTGGAAAAATGTATAATTCCACCGAAGAATTATTTTGACGCTCAGAAGGGCATTATCCTTTTGTCCATTTAATATCTTAGTCTAATGTACTTAGGGAGAAGGATTTCGTTCTACCCTACGCATGGAGCATTTCAATTCGTACTTCCTGCTTACGGAAATGGCTTTGCCTCACTCGTGTTCTGCGCAAGCATTTTTCTCTTCTTCTTCTCATTTCCTTTATCCTCACTAGCGTGTGTGTATATCCCGGAAAGAAACTCTTGTCTGGATGTATTTTATCCGCGAAAAGCTTTTCATCCTTCCTGAAAAATGCCCTTCCCTCTTGTGCGAGGATTTAATGGGATCAGTGATGCCTGAATTTATGGATATGGGAACGACGGTAGTTTCCTCTTCTTTTCCTTAAAATAAGTAAAAAGAACGGTATTCTCTAGCATAGAGATTGAGAGGAGGGGAAGGCGCGGTAGTGCGTCTGAAAGGGTCCTATCCGCAGAAGTGGGTGTGTGCCTTTTTTACTTATAGCGGGAAAAAATATTTTTTTACGCTGAGGATGGGAAGATGTTGCTGTTAGGGAAATTGCTCCTGCGGTGGGTAGGGGACCAGAAATTTTGGATGGGGGAAATGTGAGAGTTAGAGGTGACTTTGGTAGGCTCATGGGAACCGACAGTTAAGAAATCTTCCCTTTCTCTCCGTAATCCGGTGGCCAGCGGTTTCAAATGGTGAGTATTTATGCTAAGTAGTTGCTTCTTTGGACGTGATTTTGTGAAATGAAGGTGGATTGTTAGGTGCTAAATTATTCTCCATCAGAATTATCTTATTTATGTATTTCCTTTTGAGTTGTCCTTGATGAATCATTGTATGTATGCACGTTATGGCAGGATTATAGAGTAGGCAATTACGGGGGATCTCGCACAATGGTCATTGGCTGATTGGTTATGTGTATAAAGGGTTGATACCGGTGTACAAGAATTTAGGTTGATGTTAATAACAAGAGCAACATCCATTATTGATGCAATGCATGTAATAATTCATTATTAGGTCCAGAAATTATGGAGAATTTTTATCCAGACGCCAACCCACTCTTATTTCTACATAGCATAAATAGGAGAATATTAGCATTAACTACTAATGTTGTGTGATGATCGCACTCATTGCTCTCACATCTACATCATTGAACCTTTAAAATCAAATTGTCATTCCAAGCGAGGATGAAAGGATAAGAAAATTGTACACTGTCCGAAGGACGATTCCGGAAATAGGCTTAAAACATTGGTGCGCCCAAGAAATCGTCCTATTAGGGTGATTTTCTTTGAGTTTTTCTAGCTCTCAATGGATTATATTTTGAAATTTATATCCTCAACAAGATATTGCCCCACTTCTCCTAATTTTTTATTTTGATGCAGTTTAATTTTATCACATTTTAGAGAAATACGGATACTCCCTCTCTCTCACTCTTTATTTTTTATTCTCTGTTATGCTTTTACTTGAATTTGGCTATATTTAGAAATCTGTCTCCTTTTGAAAGTTGAAAGTTTTCCTGCTTTTCCGTAAGCATGGAAGAATCATGATATGTGTAAGTGCGTTCTAGTGATGCCTTCAGTTCGTCGTTCCGCAAGAGCACCGCGCCCGAGGTTGGAGCCACATCTTACAATTAGTCCCCTCAGCCGCTTTGGAAAGAATCAATTTTAATGGGGAACTTGCATGATTTTTTTTTAATTTCACAGGCGGACAGAAAATTATTTTCTGAATACAACAAAGAAAACCGCATGTATATCTGAGTTTTCCTTCGCGAGATATTTAATGATAAATATAACGAATTTTAAAGCGCGGGAAAAACTCCCTCACCCCCAAGCCACTGCCGACGAAGCCTCGATGACGTCAAAGGTGCCTAAACATCACGCGAAGCTATGTGATTGTTTGTAATAGTTGCCAGCAGTTGTGAGAGCTTCGTTTGTTAGACGTGTTGATTATTTTATATTTAAAGATAAATATGCGACGATAGAGGCTTGGAAACCCTCATATTTTGCATTATTTATAATATTAATATCTGAGTAAGGGCATAAATTATAAAACTGGAGCAGTTAAACCAAAAATGTTTATAATACCTAAATAACATCGTTGTAGGAGTCTGAGCCACGGCCATTGGAAGGGGGATACGTTAATTGTAAGTTGATGTTATCGACGGCATATCATTCATTTAAGTATGTAATTAGAACGATTTTGATGTTTACTAATGTCCGCTAACTTTTATATACAATAAATTCATCCGTTTATTCGTAGGTACCGGAGAATTCGTCGTATAGGACTGTTTGTATTATGGGGTGAATTCCAGTCAATGCAACTTTTGCTCGCTGATTGGAGACATCTAGGAACATTTTTGTGCCAAAATAGTGTTATTTTCAACGTGACATCTCCCGTTAAGCTACTGCTAATAATCACAGTGCCAGTGGTTGTAATGCACAAAGTTTGACAGGGTTGAAAAATATCGGCCAAGAGTTATCAGTGTTCCATCGTGATTGAATTGTAAAAAGTGCTATTACGCTATCGATAAATGTCTAACAGTAGTGTAAAAATTGTCAGTGGCGTGCTAATCTCCCTTGTTCACCGTAGATATGACATTTCACGATCACGCTATTGAAATAAAAACTGTGGGTGAAGTTTGTTATTCCATTATTTCAACGAATGCTAGTGAAAAAAGTCACTTGTGTGGGCTAATTTAAGGGTTTAAATCAGTGAATAAATAGTTGTTTTCATCATAACGAGTTCTGTTATTGTAAGTTGTACGTGATGAATATAAGAATGTGACAGTGACTTCCAGTTTTTGATAAGAGTATTTGCCTATTTCCCACTATATTTTTATGGTATATGCTAGAATATTGTTTATGGATTTACCTATATTATTGAGATAGGTTGTAGCTTGTGTGTGTGTTGGCAGCGGAACCGATTCGCGATCTCACATGTGGATTGTGTGCAGACTGTTTTGCTGTGAATTCGTACCGTAGGACGGATAGGACTACCTTCTCCACTAATTCGTCGTTGCCAAATTCAACAGCACAGCTTACTCTAATGTCAACAGCACATCTTACGATCGTTATCCTCCAGTGTTACAAGTTTCTTTTACATCTCGATTTGCCGCCAACGTATAGCAATAATTTGTCTTAACAAATTCCATGAGGGTCGTGGCATCAATTTTTGGTGTCCTAAAAAAAGGCTGGTGTCCTAACACCCCATGCTACACGCCTTTTAGGCGGCTTGCGGGGTATTATTTAGATGTAGATGAATTTCAGGTGTACTATTCGAACGAGTGGCAACGTTATCATCCATTTTTCTGATTACTAAAACATACGAAGTGAAACGCTTGTACTTCTTCATCCCAATGCTGCATTATTAATATCCCAAGTAATAATCTAGGCACAATAGCAATAGAAAAACTTGCCCAAGAAGAACAGAACAAAATAAATTGACGATGAGCGGCTAAATATTCCCTCAAAACAAATTTTACACCATGCGCTCAGCGTATTTCCCAACTCCCTACGGATGTTTAGGCACCTATGACGTCGCGCCTGGCCTCGGCAACGCTCGGGTCTCTTCGCGCAGTGGTCGGGTCAGAGAAATTTTTCTCGATTTTAAATGCAATTTTTTTTATTTCTTTTGATGTTGAATGGAGAAACTGAAGGTATTTTTGCGAGCTAATGTATCCATTTGACTTATTCAAAATAGTTTTTAGAGCAATCTACGACCCATGCAAGTTCCTCATTGTCCATAGACTATCCAACGATTTGAATGCTGGGATTTTCTCTTTAATAGGAAAATCCTCCAAAATCGTTGGCACATTAATGGCTGATGCCGGGTTTCGCTAGTCAGTGGGCCCTTTCCGCTTCTATAGCGGTAAAATGTTTAACCCCGTCCCATCCCTTCCAAACCTATCCCTACCCTAGAGATGTCGACGGGCCCTATCGCGGCGGCGCCTCTTTCCTTGTTCCTTCCCATCCAAACCCCTCTCCGGGAGCGCTGGCTCTGATCCTGGTTCCCGGCCCCGGTGTGTTGTATCCTTCTGAGGACCCACCTATGAGTCCTGATCTCTTTGTCCATAGACTAAAATCTCGCCTTGTGGCAATATCGAGGTTGAGTTTCTCCCCGTTTTTTTCTGAAACCGCTCAAATTTCTCAAGATTTTGTCATTTTTTTCGGGAGCGGTTCTGCGGAATTATTCATTTTAAAATTTTTATATTTATTGTGATTTTTTTCTGTGTTTATCACACCCTTTGAGTGCATTTTGACTTGTTTGTATCACTAACATTCAACCATTTTTTATTTTGCACGTCACAAGTTTTATATTTTTTAATTTCTTCAAATTGTTATCGTATATCACCACCTTGGATGAAAAAGAAGTTCGTTTGAACGTTGCGTCATACTCACGCCTAATCGTAGGAAATTTTCTCCTGAATCATTTGCTTGCCACGTTGACCCTTTTCAATCAGGTTTCTTACTTGATTACGTCTGTAGGATCCTTCACTGCCATTGGGGATAAAGCTATTCCTTACGGCGAGCCACTGTGGTTCTTAATGAAAATAATGAGATATTATTTTAGGTGAATAAATAAGACACTGATTAGTGATCGAAGCGATCGAACTCATATAGTGTCATATATATCCATATTTACTTTCCAAATCATCCTCACTTTTTAAAATTCATTATCAGGATCATTGGCGCTGTGTATCGGCATAATAGACCCCGGCTTCAGTAGCTGTTGACGCAGCTGTGATTGTGAAAAGCGATCCTTAGGTTGCGCAAGATGTAATATGATCCCAGCGATCCAGGCTTGAAAAAATCGGTTCGTTGATGCGTCTCCGCCCCACACCATTCTTCCCTCTATTCACCTCCTACGGCCTGCCTACGTAACGTCAGGGGTGAGGAACACTGGAAATGGTAGCGCGAAGCCGTTGTCTTCAACTCATGTTTCTCTTTCGCCTATTGGCTTAATTTATGACTGACTGTTATAAGTTTTTCTATTGGCTGGCTATTATGCGCGGCCATAGCAATCCCATGGGTCACAGCGTCGAGCAAGCGGGTAATACTCTGCTTGAGGTTGTCGCGTGTGACGGTATGCTTGTTTAAGTTTCATTTCGGTTTTGTACCATTCTCGTGTGTTTCATTGCATTTGTTGTGTTATTTAGTGCTCCGAAGTTAGTGAGAATAATAATTAGTTCTGCGAGGTGTAGTGATCTGCGGAGAACAATTCCACGGAAAAACCGTTACAAGGAATCTGCGGCTACGGTATACTTTTATCGAATCTGCTCCAATTCTTTTGTCATTTATGTAGTAGTCGCCCCTTGACTGGAGTTCATTTGAGAGGCCCAGGACCATCGCAGGAGAGCCGAAATGCTCGTCTCAATTCATATAGAAATCTTAAGGTATTGATTAAGTTCCATTATTTTTGTTGGAAAAGTGCTTTACCTGTCTCTTTTACCGCCACAATGGTTATCGTTTGGTTTACTGAACTTACATTTTAATTTTATAAATATTTTATTGATGGCGGGAATGTGAAAGTAACGAAGAATGACAGTGCCGTGCAATTTAATCGGTGCTAATTTTACTTAGGGGGAGGAATAATAGCGAAGGAATAGTGCCATAAAAGTTCTACAAAAATATATTTTGCTCCTAAGTTTAAATAGCTATTTAAGCGGAAGCCATTTTGTTCTTTGAGTAAGTTGGTGTCACTTGGGATGACTAATCATGTGCACCGATTCGCTTACGAAGCTGGTTCAATATGATGATACTTCTGTTATCAATGTGAGGAAATTTCATTTTTATGCTGGTGTCGTAAAAGTCTCTTATGTCTCAGCCGATTTTTTTTCCTTCTCTTTGTCTCTTATCTCTTAGTAAGAGGGTTTGTTGAATAGACGGCTGTGTTTGCAATAGAAATTTCTTTTGAATAGAATTTATCATATTTGTTTCAACCGATTAAGCGGCAAAATGTGAAGGCAAATACTTTGATATCTCTTTCTTCTCTTTGTTTCCGCTATCGTCGTGTTTTGTCGGTCATCTGGAATTTATAATCCCTATGCAAGCCTGATCTTTTTTTTGGCCATACATTGTGTAGTTTTTTTGTTGAATGTCATCGCAGTGTCGCGGGAAACCTGTCAGTTGACAATATTTCACTACGCGCATAATCGAGAGTCCATAGCGATAACAACCGTGCCAGTGGAAAGTAAGACACATTAAATTAAATAATGACACAAATTTTATATGTTTGTTGATTTTGGATCTGTAAATCTTCTCTTAAATGAATGTATGTAGGGATGTTCCCCACGTTTAAATACTTTTGGTAACTTATAGGTCGCAAAATAACTGTGTTTGCGAAAGTAATGCTTGTGGTCTTCCTGAAACCTAATTACATCTTTATCCTGGAACCCGTCTCGTCAGCGTTTGGCAAGGGGTGTTAGTATGCCAGCCGCACATATTATTAAATGCTAATTGCGCATTAGGAGTTATTTTGGCTCTGGCATAATTTTTATTTAGCTAATCCCTGTCCCTATTTGTTTTATGTATGTATTTGTATGACAATATTCTCTTTTAATATGTTCTATCTTATCTCAATTTGTTCGGAAATATATATGTTTGCTGCCACGTTTTGGAATAACCTACCGCTCAGCCTCAGAGTTCCTGGCGCTGTATGATATGGAAATGATAAATAGAAAAAGAGGGGCGAGTTATTTGGGTATCTGCAAATTAGGGCATTAATGTTTCTTAGCCGATTTCAGAAATCGCGCTTCGGGCTTTGTGTACAATTTCTTACTGATATTTGTTTCCGTGGTGAGAGTGATAATTTAATTTTTAATGTTCAAATATGTGGATTTTAGAGCAATGAGTGCGACCATCATACGATATTAGATATATTCTATGCTAATATGCTCGTATTATACGATGTAGAAATGAGAGTGGGCTGGAATCTGGACAAAATTCCTTTGTAATTTCTGGATCTAATAATGAATTCATTCACTGCATTGAAGCAATAATGGATTTTGCTCTTGACATCAACACCAATTCAAATTCTTGTACACCGGCATCACCCTTTATGCAGTTAAACAATCCACCAATGACCACTGCACGAGATCCCACGTAATTACCTACACTATAATCGTGTATAATAATCCTGCCATATAGCGTGCATGCATAAGATTATGCATCCATGGCTACTCAATAGGAAATAATCATTGAAATAACGTAGATATAATTACTCTATAATTTCTGGATCTAATAATGAATTTATACATGCATTGCATCAATAATGGGTGTTGCTCTTTTTATGAAGATCAGTTTAAATTCTGGGGTTTACTGGCGGACACTATTTGTATGAATTCGTATGGTCGTGGAGCGCCTGCGGTTAAATTTCTACGACCACTTTAAAAGAGCTGGTCTTGCGTGTGGGAATTATGTGTGTTTTCGTCGATGCGGCCAAGAACAGGACAAGTCTAAGCTTTGTGAAGGACGCTTTGATGTAAGAATGACTAACCACCTAGAATTGTGGGCCAGCAACTACCGTAATTCTTTTTTGTGCGTTCTCGTCAGTGGTTTGTGATTAATTACGCTGTACTTGGTCTCTAACGAGTAAATTATGCTGAATTTAGAGCTCTCTGTCGGAAAACTGTGTTCATAATTTGCTTGACTTGGAAACCATCCGATAGATTTGCTTTCTGATCCACGTCATGAATTGAAGAAAGCATTCAATCATTAATTATGTGAACAATTACACGTGAACAACTTAACCTGTGATCGGCTATCGGAACTCCATGGAGTAGTAGTTTAAATCGATCAGTTTATTAAGCCTTGAATAAGTACTGGATGCTCCTGCGTTTATTGTTGCGTGAGAAAAATCTTCGAAATTTTACTGTGAGATCATCCCAATTAGAGCGATTGGGTGAATATTTGCCCACATTTTGCGGGCTATGGTAATTTATGCGAGTATCTTGTAGGTGGTATCGCTGCATACATGTGAGCATTATCGTGTGAAATTTCTTTTGCCTGCCGATGATTTGGCATTAAATGATTTTTCAACGTCTTGCAAAGCATATTTACGCGCAGTATTCTTCTTGATCACTTAACATAAAAATAAATGATTTACGGATTTATTAATAAAATCATGTTGCTTCAGACCATAAAAGCAATTAATCAAGAACTCTATGTATCCAATATGTTCTCCCTACGGTTGGAGGCAGTATTTTCAATGATTTGTGAATCATTTTCTGTAAACGATTATCGAATTATGTAATCGTTAAGTGTTTGTGAAAATAAATAATTACTCCTATTATATTTTTTCGGAAAATATGTCTTCATTATCACTAGGAATTCATTTTGGTAAACAAAAACTTGTAGAATAATTTCCCTCTCTCCTTTGTGTTTTGTGGTTCAGGAGAACTGGCGAAAACATCCGCGATTGGTATTTTTGGCTTTCCTTATTGCGTTCTTGAAAATTATTTGTACAAAATGTTATCATAATGTGTTATTATTTTTTTGTGAAATAGATATACTACCTACTAATCTATCTATCACGTAAAACTACATATTTGATCTGGTGTTCTTCCTCAATTACGAATAGTTCGAATAATTAGTGGTCTGGCGGGCTAAGGTAATAATTTCGTAGCTACTGGGGAATTGTCTTGTCAGCTGTTTCACGAGTAGTTTTAGCGCCTGGGTTAATCCCAGTTTACCCAGCCTCTCGTAATTCGGGGTTACGTTTATGACATGCTTTGGGATGTAATTCAACGGCCTTCCTAGAAACGGGGAGGAAGTCTGGCGCAACGTGTCTCTCATCCACGCGTGCAGTGTGTGTGTTTGGACTTCGCTTTAATTTCGTGAATCGCTCGTGGGTGCATCAGGACCAAGGGCGACATTGTGGCGCCTATCATTTTCAATGTCAACGCCTCTCAAATGTTGACGCATACGATGCATCTGCTTGTGGCCACTTTTAGAATTTTAGAAGATTTTAGAAGTAAGTGGAGAAGCATTTTCCTTATCTTATCTATACCAAACAGTTTCATCCGAGGTCATGACCTTATTTTTTTGTGTGGAAAACGTTCCCAAAAAATCCATGTTTTAACTATTCCCGTATCTCCTTAATAATTGTTAATAAGTGTTATCTGGCTAATTATTTGTTGAGGATGATTTCCGTAGAAGTTGTCGATTTAGACATCGGTGTTTTTTTTTAATTCTTTGAGATGTGATCATGCGAGTATTATTTAGCACAGTACAATTGTTTATTGTCTCTATTTTAAATGAAAATACTTTTTATCAGTTACCTGCTGAAGTTCGAAAGACAAGAGGAACATCAAATTTCAAGAACACTATTGTGTTATTGTGTTTTCAATCAAGTACTTCTAAACTCGCGTCTCTCGATTGATAAGACACGTACGTCAGTGGGGATTAATTAGCTGTGTCAAAGATGGTAGATTGTATAGTTTTTTATTAGTAATAGAAGTATTAATGGAATCGTACATGAATTTGAAGAATTAGTGCAATAAGAGACGAACTGTGTTGTATCAGCCATAATTGCACACTTGCAGTGCCATGGAAACTACATATGCACGAATATGCGATTATTATCCCAGAAAAAGTAGGCGAATCTTTGTTCGAGTCCACGCCAAAGCGACTGTTTTTTAAACTGTAATTGTTTGGCGATGACTTTGAGACCTGGTCAGCACATCCTTTGCATGGGCTTCCTCTAATCTGGACCGTTATGCTGGCAAAATAGTGATGTTCCTACTCACGAAAAGAGAGGGACGATTCGTAAGAATATTCAATCGGTGGGTAGCGGACGTAAAGGATAGTTTTATCTAAACGCAGCCCAACTTAGTAATAGAGTTACGGTGTAGGATACATAACGTCCTTCCTGTCTTCCCTTCCTCCTGCAGGACAGTAGGGCGCTAAGCAGCACTTAAGAGGTCTCCCACGAGGGACGATTCGTAAGAATATTCAATCGGTGGGTAGCGGACGTAAAGGATAGTTTTATCTAAACGCAGCCCAACGTAGTAATAGAGTTACGGTGTAGGATACATAGCGTCCTTCCTGTCTTCCCTTCCTCCTGCAGGACAGTAGGGCGCTAAGCAGCACTTAAGAGGTCTCATCACTCCCATTTGACCTGTCATTATTCGTGATTTAGTACTCGTTTATAGCTTATGCTACCATCTTGAAATTTTCAGGGTATGTGAAGTAAACCATTAATAGTAATTACTCACGGTATAAATTAAAATATTTTCAATAATATGTTCACAGATTTTTTTTTAATACGAGATAATTCAAGGACATTGTGATTGAGGTATTTTGGTTATTTCCACTTTGACAATTTCAAGGTCATTGCGTAATTTTAAGTAGTTTTATAAGTCACAAATAAAACCACCAGCTGAGAGGGAGTGATACTTACACTGAACAATGAATGCCGAAGGAGCCGTGGGCTAACGTCTCATCCGGCGGCCGAATGATGTATCTACTGTGCCGTCTTAATAATACCCAATGACGCTCTTCGGCATTTTCCGATACAGGTGTAAGAGTTGAAATGGGTATCTACATCCGTGCCGCTGGTTGGTGGGGGAAAGGATGTGATTTCTCTATATTATTTATTTAAAATAGTTGCTAGTTTTTCTCGTAACCTATGTTTTTTTTCCTTCCCAGACCGCTCTCAGTTCTTAGTCTGATCTTCACTGAAACTCTAACAATCATCCACATCGTTTATAAACAAACGATAAACAACCAAAATCATCATAAATATAAATATTTAAAACTTTTCCTGAAACTCAAGGTCATGCGTAATTAATATTCCAAGAATAATAGCAATTTTAATTTGATATAAACAATGGCACATTAATTTTAGTAGATATAGTAAATTTTCCCTTTTTTATATGGCACCACGCGGCGTTACTTGGGGGAAGGGAGAAAATGGAATGGGAGGGAGATTGGCGGTTGGTTGGGGGGGTTGGCGGTAGGTTAGGGGGGAGTGTCTTCCTCCCTCCCCCCCATTTGGCACCTCTTTAAGCGTGACAGCTCTGAGTCGCGGCCAGCCTCCCTCTTCAGTGTGAAGGTCCATCGCCGGCCCTTAGGGCGCCTGCCAACTATCTCTCACCTACCCCACCTCTTGGCAGGGGTGTTTCCTCTCTCACCCTTCTTTTCAGCTCCACTCGTTCCCATAGGGCCCCTCTTCAGCTCCATGGTTCACGGTGAACAAAAGGGCACACAGTTGCATAGATAAGGGCTCCCTGTCATGTAGGAGGCTCGATGGCCCTCACGTCCTTTCAGTCAGCGGACACGTAGCTGTCTTCAGCTAATTAAATGGCGAAAATCATGAACTGCTTGGGAATTTACGAGGAAATAGCCTTAAAATGTGGCGTATATCGATAGTCATTTTGATATTTTTTATAGTTCAATATATTCTTTTTATAGGTCAATTCTTATTGGGTGCATAAATCACATTTTTTTAAGCCTTTAGGAAAGATTAAAAAAAAATGTTCCGAAGGTTTTATTTTTTGGGGTCCAATATTGTTAACATTATTTGCTAATATTTAATTTCCAAGTATAGTGTCCACTAATTTTTTTAACTCGAGTAAAATACCAATAAAGGAATGAGTCGGGGTAGGAGGGGAATTATTTACGGTCTATGATTTGGGTACGGAGTAACCTTGAGCAGGTTCGAAACAATCAGGAAGAGCCCTGCGGATATTATGCGACCGCTTTAATCCTTTCGCTTTAATTGATGCGAGCTTATTTGACCAAGGAAAATAGCTTATGTATCAATTATTTTTGGGACAGGAGAAGGAATGGACCTTGACGCATATTTTCGTCGCTGTATTTTATTTGCGATGGCTGTTTTTCTGCTCACGTACCCGCCACTTTGATGCATCAACTTCTCCTCTTCTCGGAGGATTTTTGGGAATTTTTATCTAGAAGTTTTGCGAATTAAGTGGAATGAGATAATATTTAGCGAAAGCGGCTGGGAAAGATTAAAGACAGTCATTTCGGCTCAGTTCTATTCTTAGAAATGAGTTATCGATTTTAATATCTATCTCGTATCCCATACTTATTAACAGCCACTTAAAGTTCAGTAACCCAATCAACCGCTCTACCTTTTCAACTCTCGCAGCTCATCAGTAGAAGCTCTTATTACAGCTACGAAAACAACGTGAAGGATCCCCACTTACGAGGGATACTTTCGCCGGTGAAATTTCGTTGGTTAAAAGTGAAGAATATTTTAAGTGAAAATTTTATTTGTAGAGCATCTATAAAGAATCTTGTTACGTTTTTCGAAGATGTTTCTAGTATCCCCTCGAACGCTTTCATTCACATCCGTCAAGGTATTTACTGTCTTTTTTGACCCGGTGAACGAAGATGAGGGATGGTGGCTTGTGGTATTTTAGTCTCTGTTGATGTTTAGTGGTGCGTTGTCTACTCATGAGTCATGCGTTACAATTTTTCATTCCACAACACGTTTCGGTGGAGGTATCTTGTGTATTGTTTGAGATAAGTACAGTAATAATACTATAAAATGCAAATATGCTCGGTTTATAAATAAATAAGGGAAGTAAAATAGTTTAAGATCTGGTTGATAAGACTTGCAGAATGCATTTCCTTTTGATAGCTTTGCACTCTCCGTGACCATCAATCGCAAGAAGTTTACGATACTTGTCTGAAGGACTTCGTTTTTAAGTCAATGGCTTTTCCGACGTCTATTAATGACTTAATGATTATAGTTTTTTTTCTTCGCCAAGTGACAGTTACTTAGCTCCCCGATGAGCTTGCCTACTAAGTAATCCTTCATCGATGACTGAGTATTATTAACATCATTTATTTCCGGTATGCAATTATAAATTTATTCTCGAAAAGTAGCTTAGGCTATTTGGTAGAATTGTCAGATGAATTGAATTAGGCGATCAAATTGAAGCAAACATACTCATCAGTTTCTGGTATTTATTGTGAGTTTCATGGCTTTAATTCTGTGGAAGTGGCAGTAAAATTACCGTTTAATCTTCTTAACGAAATGTATATCCTTACGGTAGTGGAGACGTTCGGTGAATTTAGGACTGTAGCTGTTCCGTTCCTATTTATTCGATTCCATCAATTCGGGGACATGTATCCACGGATGTAAATGTCCCCCAGCTTAGGGTCGTAAACGGTATATGGCGGTAGATCGTAAACCATTAGTTAACTTGGTCGTATCCTATGCCTATTAATTGTGATTTAATTGGGAAGAAAATCAGTTTTAGACGTGGTGGCGCCTCCTACAATAGCATGTTCTCGACCATCGAGAAAATCGTTTGCCGCTCGAGATGTCTTCACGACGGGCGTGAATGTATCATTAAAAATAATGAAGTAATTCAAAGCATTCGGGCTAGTATGAGTCGTGGTTGGGTTTTCCAAACGATTACAGTTGTTCTCTGGAGGAACAGTCTGATGATTCAAGTGGATGCTCCTTCAAAATATTTTTCGATTAATGAAACCAGGTTTTAAATTGCAGTGACGTTTGAGTAAAATTATTGCCATGGGCCGCGGACGTAAAAAATTGTGAAATATTCCTCATTTCTAAGTGGTCAAGTATTCGTAATGTCTATAAGGCCAATTTTCTCGCCGCAGTAACTTGTATTTGTAAGTTATGTAGATCTATTTTTTGGCTCATTTACTTGTTATTCTAGTTTTAAAACAAATCGAACATATAGCTTAAAATCGATTAAATGTAATTTGCCGCATGGGTGGATCGTAAAATTATATTTTCCAGATTGAATGACTCATTCTGAGTGAATCACGAATCATAAAAATGTGCCATACGTTATGTTATCGTCAACCTTGGATGTTTAATGAGTCTTCCTCAGATTAAATAGCATAAAATTTCTGGATTCTAATCGAGTTCCTCATATTCATTCATTATAAATATTCCTTAAGGGTAAAATTCTCTTCATACCCATGGGTATTAAAAACATGGAAGCGTTTATGCCTGAATCTATTTTTGTCTTTCTATCCCGTGTTTTCTGTTGTGATTTTTCTCCCGGCAAACATGCTGTTCATTTTCATTTCCACTCGAGTTTGCGTCGCGTTATCAATTAGCAGAACAATATATTCGGTACCTGATGTGTGTCGACTTCGCTTTGAGCTGAGGTAAGCCATAAGGTCGGAGATTGAGCGCAGTCGACTTCCCCTTGATCTTCGTACCGGATGAGCAATTTTTTCCGCCTCTTCTCCGCATCCCCTTTCTCTCTCATCAGCTTTTGAGCGATGACTCTAGCCGAAAGATAATTTGTCTGAGTTTCCGTGAAAGTGCCTATACGCCATGATTGCTCTGGAATATGGTATGTTGCATATCGGCGTAGCATAGCCATCTTTGTCATGCCATTCATTTATATCCTTATCGCATTATTTAATTATTAAGTCTAACAATATTTAATGCCGAAAGCGATTTTTTACTGTCTTTGTTATGATATTATCATCTGTTTGCGGTGCCCCTAGTTACAATTTCACTTTATTCTTTAATTTTTTTCCATAAATCTTTTTTATTTAATGTTTTCTATTCTCAATCAATTTTCTCCGTCTTTCAGGTTAAAAATCTTGATGAAAAAATGTTGAATTTTCGTAATTTAAGCTGAAACATTAAAACCATGACTTTTCCTTTGGCCCACCATGCTGTAATTCGTGCATAATCTCGATAGAATTTTGTATCGCGACTTAAAAAGCCTTCAGATTTTCTTGGTGAACATTCTACTCTTAGCTACGAGAATTTTCGCGTGAGTTACGGATAGAGGCCTTTCGTAGTGGCTCTGGAATTTTTATCCATGCCGTTTAAAGTCTTAAAATTTATTGGGGAAACATTTTCATACATGCCACTGGCATATTTCGGTAGCTCCAATAATACACGTTTCCACATAAAATGGGGATATTAGTGCAACCATAGGAGTAGAGGGAGAGGAGCGTGGTCCAGCTCAGTAGGTGGCGTAGAGTGGGAGGGGCAGGTCGCGACCAACGCGGCTGGAAGCCGGAGGACGGACGTGCGGAAACCGTAGAGGAGACTGCGGAAGGAAAGGAGAAGAAAAAAAGCGTATCTCGTGGGCGGGAGGAAGAGATTGCATCGTCCGGTCGCGGGAGACATTGCCTTTGAAGTCGGGGCTGGCCGACCGTGCAGCTGCCCGCTCCTCCGTCCGACTAGTATCGACTGCTGCTGCGCTATCCGCTCCACACATCTCTCTGCATCCCCATCGCACGCTTTCTCCAATCCTCGCAATTTTCCTTTCTTTCTTGTTGGGCCACTTTTATAATTCCTCACGCCGTCGATAGCTAGGATTCTACCATGCAGTGATTCTTGCATAATCCCGTTGGCATTTGGTGTTATGACTTCAAAACGCCTTTACATTTTCATGGCGAACATTATACTCTTCGCTTCGAGAATTTTCTCGCGAACTAAGCGTAGACTTTCGTAGTGGTTTTGGACATTTTTTCGTTCCGTTTAATGTTTAAAATTTACTGGGGAAATTTTTTTCTTACAGTTACCTCTAAACGAAACGTTCGCATGTGAGTTGGCACCGAGCTATTGGTGTTATTCCTGCCCGCCCTTATTCTCCGCCTATATTTTTTTCTTCATCTTGGGATGAGGCCTGCTTCTTTTCATCCCATGTATAAAACCTGATCTGCTCTCCATGTGTTCGGTCATCCTCCTCTTACTTTATATAATTCCTTTCTCTCTATCACTGTCTTCAGTTTCTCTCATCTTAGCATGGTTAATTCCTTCTTTTCAATTTATCTGTTCAGCCATGGCAGGCACTTTTTACTCCCTATTTTCATCCTTCAGTATCACTTTCGTTCTCCTTCTCATCCTAACTTAACTTAGAAACTATAGACTATAGAGTTGTAGAAATGGAAAAGGTATGAATACTCTTTTTAAGATATCCCTGGTGTATTAAATGGAGGGTTATTCTAAATGACCCGTTTTCGAAAATTCGTTTGTATTAATTATCAAAAATTATCAAATTTATTAAATTAAATTGATATTCAAGGTTGTTAATTTTGGATTTGTACTTGAATAAATACGAAGTTTTGAAAATGGTGAGTCATTTAGAATAATCCTGTATGATTAAATTTTCTCGAGCCGTTAGACACAGCAAAGATAACACGCCTTGGAGATGAAACTTGTCTTACGATACCTCAGTAGCAATAGAAATTATTAGCCCATGCGAAGCTCGGGAAAGATTTTTATGTCCTTAATTATTTCTTACAATGGATGATTTGTTGAATACCATCTCGTCGCTATCCGACGCAATGGGTGACACTCACCCTCGCAACGGCAAAAGTCATTTCCTCCGGGAAATGGTTAACAATCAACTCCAATCGACTGGTGTTTCCCACTTTTGCATTACTTCCTTCCATGTTCCTCCAGCGTTCGGAGTGATCTTTGTGTCTCGCGTAATTAGACGCCAATCAGCGAGTCGTGAGGATGCTTAATTACCAACGTAGCTGACTTCTGAGGTGCTGGCTGCGACGCGATGTTTTAATTCGCGATGTTCTCTTCTCTCTGACTCCCTCGCCGTCGCTTTTTCAATTTTGGGACCTCGAGACGAGTGTTTAATTTGTTTTTCGTTTTTGCTCGTGTTTCTGCTCTCGCCGCTTTCTTCCTCCGTCATCGTTTTGTCTGGCTCTCCCTTAATCTGTCATCCATCAGAGTTTCCTCAAACTCAGGATAGTGGAGGCAGGTGATTAGTTTTCTTGTCTGTGCCTGATAGCTTCTCTTTATCGTTTCCGTCCCTTTTACAGGTTCTTTCTGTGTCAGTGGACGTTTGAACAAGTGGAACATGCTCACGCTTCAATAACGTGACTGCTGTAACTTTGGTCACTTTCTGCATTCTTTCTCTTGTCAATGTCTCCTATTCATAACGAGTATTAATAAATTTATTTCGCGTCTTCAGTATTTTTACGAATTATTTTTTTTTTAAGTGTTCATTGTATTTTTTATATTTTAAAATTTTATTTACCTTCATAATCAGCATTATATTGTCCCAAATTACTTTAATATAATGATAATGTACCCTTTGGAGCTGCGCCACTTTTTCCTATAAGACTCTTCTCTAATATTAGCCTCAGTAATTTGTTGTACTGTGGTGGATAAATATTATTTTTATATATTCATGTTGTAATTAAAGATAATATTACAACAGTAACTGAATTTCACCTTCCATTCTACTCTGTGTAGCTAATAGTCCTGGATTGGGATAGTTAATTTTTGTAAAGCTATTCGTATACATTGATTTGAAAATTTCTGTGGCGACTTATCAATAAAACATTTCTGAAATTTAATTAAGTTAAAATTTTCTCTTTATATTATCCACTGCTGTGCTATCGTCTTCCAAGATCTGGATTGGAGGTTGATTAAGCACACGTTACGTCGATTAGGGAAAGAAATTTGTGAACAATGACAACTAATTGTTCGCTTTTGCAGTATTTTGGAGAATTGTCCGGTGCTGCCTAATTATGAAGGATATGCTTCCATCTCTAATGCTATAGTTATCTGTTTTGTGTTGATGTTCTATTAATTCATAATCGTAATCGAAATAATGAGGTTAAGTTTATTCAAAGATGAGGATATTCGAAATCGAATTCCCTTATTTCTTCCCCACTGTCAGTTCTGACGAATATGGATTGGAAACTTTGGTATCCTCCATACACGCGTGAAACTGATTTTAAAAGAAACCAAAATGCAATAAAAATCAATCATGTAGGATTTACTCCTGCTTGTAATCATGTAGTCTATTTCTCCCGGGTCTCAGGGCGAACCGTGCGACTAAAAATATTCGACGTGTGTGGCCGATGATTCACCTGCCATCCGAAGGTCCCGGTCGTTCTCCCTTCTCAATGGGATTCCGTGTATTTATACGTATTACATACCTGCACGTGTATGTATACACCCGACACAACTCTCCTTCTGGTGAGGAGGTTACGAGCGATTTGAAAGAATCCCTGGTCGTGTCACATCTCTACGCCTCCTTTTTCTCTGCCCATCCTAGAGTATTGTCCGTTCTCCTATAAAATGGTTCACCGTTATTCATTTCTTTTCGCTGCCTTGAGGAAAGAGAGAGGGTTCGAGAGGACTTAAAAGCGCACCTGCTCCTCTTCCTCCGTAGCTTGCTGCCAATGATTCCCTCTCTGGGTCCTCATCCGCGGTCTATTCATCATATTCTTTAAATAACCGACCTTCCGGGGGCCCCCACCACCTTTTCGCCGCTCAACTTTTTTTTTCACGTTTTATTTTCTCCTCGGGAAATGACAAGTGGTGCTCCGGGGGTGGGAGGGGGGAGGTTTAGATGATTTTTTTTCGCGTGCGGAGGATGGGGTAGATGGCCTGGTTCTCTCATTCTCTCCCACGCCGCGCGCCGTGGCGTTTTTGTTTTGGTTCCGTGCGAGACCCCTCATCCCCTCTCTTTCTCCTCCATTTCTTAATTTTTCGACCGAGTTCCCTTTGTGTGCTGTCTTTCTTTTGAAGCACGACTTCATCAATTCCGCCCCTTACGTCTCTCTCCCTCCCACCTTCGAATCTCCTACTCCTCCTCTTTTCGTGTTTTTCGTTAGCCTTTTATTTTTATTTTAATAAAGTGTCGAAAATGAGGATGGTCAAGGTCCGTAGAACAGACGTTATGCTCTGTTGGCTCTTCCGATTCTTCAGAGCGATGGTTGTAATTATTGCTAATCATCATGAGTGATCATTTAATTATGGAACTATTCTTAATTGGGAATTATACCTGGGTGATCAGCGAAAATAGTTACTTTTTGTCTTGAGAATGACGCTATAGCCGTCGAAACTAGTCGACAGCAAATAAAATTTTGTGGAACAATACTGGGTTTTTTGCTTCACCAACAAAATAGTTATATTACGTTAAAACAATGATGATGAGTGAGGAGAAACATTTTTCTAACAAAATAACACTGCGGAAACCTGTGGTAAATACGATTAATTTGGATCGGCTCCTTTTTTCCATTGGGCTCTACAACGTTGAAAGTTTGCATCCTTAATTTTATTGTAATTGAAAATTATGAATTTCATGTGTACTTTATGTGTTGCGATGAAGAAAAATCAGTTTCAATATTCTCGGCAGTGATTTACTATCTTAGTGGAGAATGAGATATTTATCGTATGGAATTTTATTGTAGAAATAAAAGTCGATGTTGATAACTTTTTTTAGCAGTCTGTTGATGCACTTTCCTTCAGTTTGGTAATCTTCTATATTATTTCTACTCTATAGATACCTTTTTTCTCAACTTATACGCAACCAAACTCTACAAATGATGTACCTAAATGCACAGAATTTATCAGAGAACATGCGACGGCATATCTTACTTCCTAAATATTGCTATTATTTCCTAAAATTGGTTTTTATATAATTTAAAAAAAAAACAAAAAAGAAAACAAAAACCGGTAAATATTCCTGACGTTAACGGCGCACAAACTGATACATTTGTTCATTTGCAACAATATCTCGCATTATTTTAATAACTTTAATCAAAATGCGACTGATTCCACATTCAAGTCTCCTGTTGATACGTAAGTATGAGTCATCATGTGCGTTTATCAGAAGATAGTGTAATTACTTCCAATGTTGTGTTTAAAGAGGTCCTCTGACCTCAATTTGTACATGAACATTCCAATTAAATTTGTTCATAAGACCCTGCCTTTTTTTCTACACTTTAAAATTAGAAACGCGCCTATCCCACTGTGGACCTGCATTGAAAAGAGCGGGGGAAGCCCGCTGGGAGCGGGCGCATCACGCTCGTCAATATTTATTGCTCTGTAAGTCGGAATGGTCCGGTATTTACTTTTTACGATAAGAATATTTTATCTCGTGATATATTATTAAGCTTGAACATTTATTGGTACACTTACAGATAAAATCGATCACAAATGCTAAACAAACTCCATTTGGGAAACTAAAAGCAAAAGCCCTTCTGTGTCATGAATCAAGAAGTATACACTTTTCGGAACTTTTGATAAACGAGGCGTTTCCCATGCATTCTCTAATCTTTGTAGCGTCCCAACTGTGTGTCCGTGAAACAGTTTTCGCGAGTCCAAGGTCAAATTAAATTTATTTGACATTCCAAGACTCCATCACTTTTCTCTCTGCTGTCAGCGGGTCTTGAAAGCGTCTTTGTGTTCGGCTAATTGGGGTAATTACTCGAGGGGGAGTATTTCCTCTTTGACGTTGGCCCATCGACGCCGTCTTTTCCGAATTAAAAACGCGGAGGAGGAATGGAATCAGTCCTTTACCCTCAGCTGTCCAGACCGTGATCGTCGTCTTAAGGCGTCCTTTGGTCGTGAAAATTTCGTCACGTCCCTCGCCCCTCATGAAATTTCGTTCGCTTTATTATTTTTTATATTCGAGGGATTTTTATGGCGTCGGTCGGCCGCAGCTGTGGCTAAATACGGCGCCACTTAACCCCACTCCTCTACCCGCTATGTCAGTGGTTGAGTGACCCTCCCCCAAACTCTCCACCCCCTCGAAATCGACCTCCCCCTAACCCTTTCGTTTGCGATCCTTCGGCTCATCGTTAAAATCTGCCCACGTGATGGCGATCCTTGCGATGATGTGCGATCGGTAGCCGCTCAAGCTGCGCCGGAAAGCAATGTGAAACTATTTATCTCCTTAGCAGCCCATACTTTCCTGATTCGGTGACTTACTTTCACTTACCTTCTTACTTTGTTAGTATTGGTTTAGCTCTACAGAGGTCAGCCTTGAACTTCGTGATTTAATCTCAGCATACAATTGACCCGTCATAGCGTTTATCAATGAGGAATTTCTGCATGCTTTATTAGTATTTTTAAGTATTTCTGCGTCTAATACAAGGTAATAGATAACTAACATTGAGTGCTTAGCAATTACGTTCTAAGAGTTGAAGTAAAAGTTTTCCTTTTATTATCAAATAGTACTTTTTATCCCCTGTTGTTATTCTTTAATTGATAGAGTATCACTACCACGGTCCCAGTGGAGTTTCGCGGGATTTTGTGTGTTCGGTTAATTTTTTACGTTGTGCACCAGGATTCCGTCTATTATAAAGAATATCAATACCATGACATAGGCAATACACATTTTTCTTTGCTGTTGGAACACTTCTTCCTCCTCTCCATCTGTATCGGTCATTGACATTGGTTTCTGACTCTTTTAAGTACCAACTATCATACTTGGTCTTGAGATCAAACATCGTGCGAAATTTGCTTTAGCGCTCTTAAGATTTGAAATTCTCCCAATTTCTGTGCATTCTATTCTTAAAATACTTGCTTGGCTCTATACTACCTGAAATGTCATGACAAGTTCCCATGTGTATTTTTTTGTTCCTGGCCTCGTGCGAATTTAATGAGGTCCTTCTGAATGTGTATTCCGGTCGGTGCTCGTCCTACCGTGGCCGCCTCATCTCCTTCTCTCCTCGCCCATTGCCTTATCAGATCACGTCGTCTCACTCCCGCAAGGATGCAAGTATTCCATCATCTGCTGGCAGGACCGTTCTCTCGTCGTGGCTTCAACGTAGTTCCGGGCCGACCATATGGAGGGTTTAAAATAAAAACGAAAGAATCATGCGGTTTGAGTTCGCGGGTCACCCGGTAGTCATTCATTTCCGCAGTGTGTTCCAGCTCATGGATCTAGTTTCGCGGTTTTCATGATGTTTATCCACAAATATATTGATATGAGAGCGTTTATTTCGGTTTATCAGTATTCTTTAAACACTGCGTCTTACTTAGCCGTGCGAAAACTTATAATATGTATCCTTTTTTTCCAAAAAGTGCTGCTAGTGCACTTGTGTAAGGTTTCAATTTCCCTTAGTCTTAATTTTTTAAATGCATAAGGGGAAAACATTGGTTTTTATGGATGCCTGCAAGACCCGGAAAAAAATTATATTTATTTCTTATCTTGGATTTGATATAATAAGAGTAAATGAATAGCATGTTGGATGTAAGCTTTCGTGAAACCAATTGAAAGACGTATTTAGTTAAAGAATAAATTAGTTTTTAGCACTTATATTTTGTGATCTCTATTCTCTTTTTTTTTCACTAGTTACCGTACTTGGATTATTTTTCCTGCTTATTCTCATTCACTGTCAACCATGGTGTTTGTAATTATGCCTTGGCGACTAGAAACGAATCTGTAAAACAATATCTCGTAAAAAGTTTTGTTTGCTTTTCAAATTATGAAGATTTTGCCCTTTTTAATTTCATTGAATTTTAATCAAAACAATTGACGTATGTGAGTCATTTAAGAAAAACTAATTGTTAACATTATAATTTTGTTATCCCGATAACTATCTCAAGTTAGATTGATTGTTCGTTGAGTGAGAGTTAAATACGTGTTAAGTATAGTTATAAGTTCTCAAGCTTTGATGGTGCGCTACTAAATATGCGTAACATTGGCAAGAGGATTTTTTTTATTCTGCTAGTGACCTACTTCCAAGATAACAACAAGGAGATATTGATTTTTCTGGCTTCTTCCTTGTAAAACTGAGCGTGATCGCTATTTTACCATCGAGAGGGCTGAGATGTAAATTGATGTTACGATCTCTTGCGATGTCATGGAGGCAGTGGTGCAGCTATGTTGCTTCACTGTAGAAGCTAGGAGTGTGAGGAATGACCCGCTCATGTGCTTATTCGCAGTTCTGAGTTTGTATAGACGATGAAATTTTAGCTATTGAGGAATTTAATCTCTCTAATCGCTACGTTACTTAAAGGGACCTCCCTTCCTAATCGTTACCCACCTGAGGTTTCTTTTGGCGACTCTTTTACTCCCAAAATTGGTCCTGTAGATAATGCTCAATTCCCGGCTAATTTTACGGATTCGGCAATACAGCCGATTCGGCATGACAACCACCTCTTGTGGGGAAGGGTCATGATTGAGAGTAGGCAATGAGGGCAATCTGCTTGCTGTCTTACCACTTTTTTTGCGTCCGTTTCGCTCTCTTAGTTCGTATCCAAGTACTCTTTCGGCAGTCGATTATATCGAAGCACTTTCCTCGAAGAGGAGTCCATGAATGGTGCGGGAAACGTTGGCTATGCTCACCGTAAAAGGTGGACGAAGGCGCTTATACCGTTGGGAAATGGTGTCTCGGACAAGATTACAAGATTTTCTGGTGCCTTGTGTTGCTCGCTCGCCGCTGTGGTGGTTAGGTTACCTCGTGCACTTGTCTCTAAATTGTAAGGTTGGATGAGCGACCTCTTTTTGGTGTTCTATGAAGAAACCACGAATGTGAAGAAACCTTAAATTGGGCCTGGGTTCGCGGTGCGGTGGGTCGCCTCACCGTTGCTCCTTTCGAGGTGAATAGCCCGGCCGGAGATGAAATTAAAGGATTGCGAGTAGAGCATAATATGTAAACCCATCCGTCGTGTTCAATCGCCGTAGCTTTAGAAAAGTGGGTTCAATGAGTATTCCTCTTCTCAAATCACGACTCGAATCTTGCGGCTTGACAGTATGTTGAAATCCTAGATATCCACATGACGTTTGTAATAGTTCCATGTTATATGCTCAATTAAGTTTTTTTTTAATATTCGATTTAACATAGATTCTGAAACTCATAAATAGGGTTCCTGTAGCGCGATCACGACTTTTAAGTTATGATTTAAAGTATTTTAATCTCTTTAACTTTAAATTGTTGTACATGGAATAGAATGGTTTTTGCCCCGTTTATTTTTCTGAGTCTGTGATAAGTTAATTCAGTCACTGAAATGAAAAGACTTTGTTCAATTTGAAATTGATTGTACTTCAGCAAGTACTCTAGAAGAGAACATCCATTAAATAAATTCTTTGACAAAAATTAGTACATTTTCTTATGCTGTCGATAAAAGTATATTTGCAAGCGGTCTATATCATTTCGGAAGAGAATTCAGCATAATCTCTACATATCTCAAGAAATCCGATACCATTTCCAACTTCTAGTCCTGTGTAGGGTCTCCGATAAGGTTACGATTATCGTCTATAGTTAGGGTTACGTGTAGAGTCTGCAGCAAGTTCAAAGTTCTCAGTCGACGCTAATTTCCACGCTAATTTCGTGAGGGTCGGTAGTGGAGTTTCCCTCCTTGATTTTCCAAGTTCGATGGGAGATTGAACTCGTTGGCCCCGTAATTTTGCCCGTGAATCATAAATTTAGGTTTTTCTTCATTAAATCTTTATCCGGACAATTCCTCTCTTCTGGTAGATTTTTCATAGTCCTTGTTTCTTGTATATGTGCTTCAATTTTTTAATATAATTAAATATTTTTTAATTTAATTAAATATTGGAAACCAATGCACGTCGATAGAATCTTCCTTCGTGCCGTGAAAAATTAGCAGTGAATGAATGCTATGTTCACGCGATAGTATGTGGCAACCTTAAATGCAGCGATTTACTACAGTCAGATTGAAAAGCCTCCTAACCGTTCGTATGCCTTGTGGATATCAAATGTTTTTAGGTCGCGGAAGCATTCATTCACGGAAAGTTGGAAGCTAATTTTAGCCCTCTCGGTGCTGATGTACAGGTTCAAGATGCGGTGAAGACGTGAGTAGGTAGTATAAATCATGGGAAAAAGGAAATATATATATGCATGCGGGAGAACACGGGGAAGCTTTCTAGCTCATCAAGCGGGATGCTTATTACGTTACCGAGAGAGCCCATCTCATCCTCATCATCTCTTCATCCCATGATGCCCTCTCTCCCTCCCATTCTCGTCATCGATAATGGGCCGTAATATTTTTCAAAAAAATCCATTAATGGAACTCCCACTCCGCTACTCGCTTCTCTCTCTCTCGTAAAGTGCCTCGATCCAATCCAGCTAGCCTGGTGGCATGCACTGAGGCCTGCTAGCGGCCGTCTCGGGTCCTCCCGGCTTGAAGATATTCACTTCTGAGACCGACTCCTGGTATAACGCTTTTCTATGGGGCCACCTCACCTGTGGCTCCCTAGCAAAGAATGCGTTGAAAGTTCAACTGTTTTCTGTGGTTTGGCCCCTGTGCCCAGTGATGAGTGGCGATCGAGCTAATTGGAGGATTGAATATAAGAAGAGTATTACATCACGTGCTGGTTGGCTAATCTCAAAGGGGCACTGGGTAGTTAGAGTAGATGTTTTGCTTTGGGTAAAATTGGACTTGCGTCGCAGGGGCTGACCAATCGTATTTTTGTTTGTAATATGCACATACCGATTGATAAGCGTGCACAATGACATGAAGGTTTTTGAGTGACTCCTTTTGGCGTAGCAGCGGATGGTTTGTGCTTCCTTCACTGACAGCCTATGCGTAAGCATTGATAAGCGCCGTCTGTATTGAAGATTTAGTCGAGTCGGTATTACAGGTGGGCGCCGCCGACAGCGGAACCTTGTTCACCCTGCGGTTCCGTTGCAGGTCTGCTGAGAATAAGATCATGTATCTCCCAACTCATGCATGTCATGCATACTCGATATTCAATATAAGCTATGCGCTTCTGAATTCTTAGAACTCAATTTTTAAATGTTAGAGACCAATTGGTGCCGTAAGAATCATCGGGCGGGCGCCGGTACTCTCCGTAAAAAATACTTGCTGGACGCAATCGCATTTTTAATGTCCGTGACAGTCCGAGACAATTGAGAAATATTCTTCAAATCCCGATTAGCGACTTCGGCTTTGCCTCTTTCTCGGGAGGAGTGCACCCGTCTCCTGCGCCCTGTTGCAGGCCCCTCGTATGCACGCATGCATGGGCAGGTTGGTTGGATGCGAGAGTAGGGCATCGGATCGTGTTTGTTTGGTGGCGGGGGGAGACGGGTTGAGGCGGGGGCGAAGCGGGACGCCCATGGGAGATGGATCGGTTGCTTGGTCTCCGTGACGTGCTAGATATTCGCTTTGCATCCCGCTGTGTTGAAACATAAATCCACACCCCTTTCCTCCGCTCTAATCTCCTCCACCCGCTCCTATACTACCAGACTCGCTGGAAACAAGAGTCTGGGCGAGCACAAACCCTTTACGTTCAAATCCCCTCGTTCTGCGCGAGTGGTTTTCTTTTTGTCTAATGTTCGGTCGTTTGGATAGCCGTCCGACAACTTTGATCTTTCGCGTCGTATGAGGTTTGTGGTTCGGCTGGGGCGAGAGTCATAGAGGCAGGAGAATAACGAGGCGTTGGCTACGGCCATCTCATATTGGTGTGATATCTTCGGGATCTACACCGGGTTACACTTTTCTTCCCGCCGGCGACGTTTCAATGCTCGAGTCGTTTATCGCAATCAGGATTTTAGCGCTTCGGAGTCATGCCCTGATGGGATATCAAAGAGGAATCGCGTTTTTGCGAATAGCGATAACGCATACATATAGCTCCTTGATTTTTGCTAATGAGAATTTTTCTCTATTTCACTAGTTTATAAAATTTTTCCTTGGTATATTAAGGTCTAAACTACTTTCTACATCTTGGGAAAAATCGCAAATTAAGCCAAGAATTCTAAATACTCTGCGAAAACTGAAAACAAAATATGAAGCCGCCAAAGTTGGTAAATGTGAAAATCAAGGAGCCCTACACATTGATCAGTAAAACGATTTTTTGCTCAATTGTTATACAAAATATGTGGAAATTTTATACATATTCGTTAGGCATAGCTTGTATTTTGCATTATAACTATGGATTTGATCATCATTGTTTTTCTGAACTGAACTTATCAATGCTGTTCGCAAAAATCCAGTGATTGTAGATTAAACTAAATAGTAAAGGTGAATTGCCTTTTCTATCATTTATTTTGCGCATATGCATCCAAGAGTTGTTAGCGGAATGTATTTTTCAGGTATTTTCACTTTAGAAGTACTTTCCTCACCCACGCTCTAGGGTAGTGAAGCTTGTAAGAAGTACTTAATATGTGTATGTGCTAAGTGACCAGGCATTGACTAACAGATAGCAGTAAGATCTTTTGCACGCTGAAGTAATATTCTTTTATGAGCTATGTTGTTTCTCGAAGTAGTTATCTTGTAGAATCATTTGCGTCTCCTCCAGATAGCTATTACCTTTCTCACATCTTTGCAAAATATGTATTTTTTTTAAAATCGCAAATTACGTAATGCATTCGAACTTATCCCGTTTTTTGGCATTGAACACAATCTTGTCCATCGGACGCCATTGAGGCGCATGCGTGAAAAACAAAGAAGATTCAAATATGCAGTTGTTTCAATGAATTCATAATATGGCTGGTCTGGATTGATAAATCACTCATTAATTTGTCCTAGGTTACCTTCAAGCTTGCATTCCGAGGCGGTCTTTTTCCAATTGTGTAACAATACCGCTATTGCCCAATAATTTTCTGCAGACAGGTCGGCGCTTCGTAAAATAACGCAGATGAAGTTCGCTGATTCCATTATTTCGGGAATAGTTTTAAGAAACTAGGACGCGGACACCGGGATAATACCGTCACATGAAGCCTTGATTGCGAGACTGCGTTAAATTAAAGATGAATTCAGCCGCACGGTGGGCCCTTGGGAACTCGATGAATTGGAATTTCTTCGCACCATTTACTCGCCGCATGGTTCATCATTTCGATCGCGGTCATCATTTGACTGTTGGATGGTCGATGAGCGTAGACGTGGAATTGAGTCAACATTAGATGGGAGAGTACATATTGAATCAAGACGATTACCATTTCATCGTCACGTGCCATTTTGCATCGACGATGAATGCAAATGCAATCGAATTTCAGTCTTGCATTTCAGCCAACCGTTTTTTCCCCTCGAGTCTTCTCTTCGACTCAATTGATTTTTGAAGTCATATAAACTATTCTTCGTTTCAACGTGTGACTCCTCTCGTTGATTAAATGCTCAATTAAAATATAATTCAATCGTAATTATAATTTGATTTCATAATTTTTATGAGAATCATTTTTTCTATCATATACCTTCTTTTACTTGACGAATTACCCTCACGGTAAGTGCAATTAGTTTTCACGTGCAAACATTTCTTGTGAAAAAATTCTTTACGACCTGTTGTAACCTACCAGGCGAAGAGAAATTTCAAGGCTGTAAGTTTTCGTCGTTGCCTACATGAAAAGCATACACTTTCAGTATTAAGAGGCCAAATAGGTTCACCTAAAACCCTACAGTTTACGAAAACAAAAAAATAATTTTTAGCATACTAGTAAATCGTATAATTTTTTCCAGGTGCAATGAATAATGATCCTGAATTTGGAAATTGTTCTATGGAAATGTGGTGCGGTGTTCGCGTCCGTCAGCCGAAATCGTTGTTGAAACATTCAGCCACAAGTGTCGTAACGCCTGCATTAATCACGCCGTTGATTTACTTGTGCACCGGCCCGTGGGTCTCTTATTGCGTACACACGTACGTGGGGCTCGCACTCTCTTTCTCGCCAGCTTTCTTCATTATTTCACCGCATGCCTGCTTGCATACTCCGTTATGAGATGCCTCAGCGACTAAGAAGTCCTTATGTGGCCATAATTCCTTCCAATGTAAACTCATGCTCGCATAATGGTATACTGTTCGCGGTGATACCGCAGTTTGTCTTCGTCGCCGGGGAAACTTGCTCGTGAATTTCTACCGAAGTTGAGTGGAACAGGTTTGGAAAAAAAATAAAAAGTTTTATAATTCCGAGGAGGTATGCATAATGTGTCTCACAGTTCGTTTGTGCGCGGGTATCGCTTTAATCTCGCCGGAGTAACCGGGGAGTTGGCCTCCCGGGTGGCCGATGGCGGTCTGACCATCCAGACTCATTTTGCCACTGCTCACCCCTCTTTAATTTATCGTCGAGGGAATTAAAAAATGGAGGAGAGGTAAAGATTGTCCCCCACCCGCTTTTGGTAATTATAATCCGTCCACCCGAACAGCTGGACTTCGTCGTTCATCAACTGTAAATTCCGGGCGAGTTTTTTGTACCACGAGGTACGGAGGAGAGAATGCGTTGAAAATTGCCGGAGGTTATGGTCTGCTATTTGGGTGGAAGTACGGACTTCTAAGGTTTACGAATTATAGCTCATCCGTAAGTGCGGCAAACAGTGGTGGATCTTGGTTATTTGGTATCTTTGCCGTCTTTTTGATTCGGTCATTAACATTCGGTTTTGGTGGACCGGGTACGCATTTTAATGCGCAGCTCGGACTCTTTTTCTTCCGGTACATTAGTCACGTATAGTGCATTCTACTGCTAAGTTTTAGTGAAGTGAACCTTAGTTTACAGCATGCACTTTTGCAGTTTGAGTGTTTCCTGTCGGACTTCTATATTTGTAGTGTGGATTAAAGAAAGAAGTGAGCAAGTTTAAGAAATGTAGAAAAAATGAAAGGGCTAAGGTAATTTGAAATACATCAAAAAACTCTACATTTGTCGGCGTTGTGAGTAAAGGACAGCATTTGTATTATTTCCGTTTGATTTGTAATCAGTGGCGGATACATATGGGAGCGCAGGGGGTGCGTGCTCCCCTTGCGGGTCCGCCCTCATTGCCTAACATTGCAGATCCACAATATTAACTTTTTATATCATAAGATGGCATTGTCTTGTATATGTGTATAATTATTTTTCATTACAATTAAAGTAAAGATTGTTAAAGAAATCTTTGAGTTTTTCCTGTATCTGTTACTGTTTGCTATGCCATTGCAGTGGAGTTGCACGAAATAATCTTGCTCAATATAGTATCAAGGTGGATGAGGACTGCTTGTAAGACAAGGTGGCGAGTTGACGCATTTTCTCTTGCATGTGTATGCATAGGAGAACTGGTGGAAGCTTTTATAGGGAGAAGCTTTTCTTCTAGTGTTGCCGACTAATTGTCATATGATTTCTCTGCGCAGTTTCGGTGATGGCTTTTGGTTTGTTAGTCATCAACTAAAGTGCCTCTTGAAATTGGTAGATTTTTGCTCGGAAAAGAACGTCTTTAGCTTTTGCTTGAGACAATTTTTTAAAGCGACGTATTTATGTTTCCATATTATTAAATTGATCAATTTTTTATATGATTCGCCTTTTACTGATTCTTGTGCCATTTGAAATAAAAAATCATGTAATCATATTAAAAAAAAAAAATAAATCATGTAACTGGTGATTTTACATCATTTTTACTCCATTCTGTACGCCATCCGGAGATAAAAAAAACAACAAAAGGCTTTATCATTTTTGGTAAATGATAAGCAATGCACTTTTAATATCCAACACATCAAATATTGGGGAAGGTGTCCCTCACGTCCCCCACTGAATCGACGCCAGTGATTGATTAAATACCCGGCATTGTTAGTGTGTACCTGATTTTACATTTAAAATTTCGCGAAACCTTCGTGAGATGAATATTTTTTTCCAAATATGATAGGGAATCGGATTAGAACAGAAGAATTGGTTTCAAATTCTTACATATTTATGATAGGGACTCGGATTAGAATAGAAAAATGGGCTACAAATTCTTACTTACATATGTAATTCTTACATACATATGTAAGAATTTGTAACCGATCGCATGCAAATATACGGCACATGCCCATCTACCGTTTTTTATCACTATCGAAGAGCTTCAACCGAGAGCCGAGTGGCATCGTTTTTTCGCTCATATGCTGTAAATAGCAAAGGGGGAAGGTCGCATCCTGGTCGAATGGTAACGTTTATGGCGGGCTTTGTTTGGATTTAAATGTCCAGCCGGGCTTTCCTTGAACCACGGCGCGGCGGAACGGTGTGAATAAATGAATAGTCCTTGACCGTCGTCCTCTTCTTCTTCTTTTTCCGTGCCTCGTTCCGCTTTTAAACGCGGTGTGCCCCGCCCCCTTTTGTCTCTCTCCCTCCCCTGTGACCGAATCGATCGAAGTCCTCGTGGGGGAGCAAGAGGTCGCGCTAAATTATTCCTTCAATTCAAGAGGGACAAAACGGGAGCGGTCGGGCGCTAAAAATACCGTCGCCCGTAAGTGTCCCCGTCCTCCTACGGTGGGCGTTTCGTTCTTTCCTGCGCCGGCTTAATTGTTTTATTGATTGGCCGTCGGAATATAAGGAAGCGTGCCTTAAAGTTGCAGTTTTTTTTTATTCGCAAGGTCTTTAATATTTTGCGTGCTATGGGCTGTAATATTACGCCATCCGTATTTTGAAAAATCGTAGTTACCCACTTTTTTAACAAAGTGGTGCTAAACCTCTAAATAAACAAATGTAAAAAACAGAAGCAAAATTCATTCTTTGAAATGATACCAAACACCTATTCCTCGCATCAAAGGTTGGTTTTTAAGAAATAACACAGAAGGTTTGAAAATGGCCAGCACAGGGTTACAGTTATACAGTACTAACGTCAGAATGGTAAGTGTTAACTGAGAATTTGCTGTAGGCACGAGTAATAGTTTTTTTCACGACGCGTTGTTGTTTCTATTTTCCTTATTGAGTAGACACTCTATACGTGGGTGCGTAGATATTAATTCATTCCTTTTTATGACTTAAATGAAGTGAATGTTATGAAATACCCTAATATTATCATATTTATATTATCGATTTTTTTTGCCAATGCCTTTTTTTAATTGGCAGATAGTTTGATGGCCGTTTTTCATGGCAAATTCAAGTATGTCTCTTTTATTTCATTTTTCGAATGCAACGTGCCGAGAAAACCTGATGGAATTTCCTTGATGACGTGTTGCAGTTTAATCTTTATAATTATACTCTCTACAAGTGGGCAATGATCATTATGCCATTGACTGTGGTTGCGAATTAAAGTGAAAAACTCTTGAATATTTATTGCACTTTTAATTTTTATTGACCGACGGTTTAGCAGTAATTTTCGTGTCAACTTCGAGCATTTCTGTCGTGCCCAGTTATGTATTTTGTTAATCGTTTGGGTGTGACTGTTTATTGAGAATCGCTGCAGGCTTAAAGAGAAGAATCCACTTTATGAAGTAATGCATTTATTGAATGGACTTTTATGATGCATCTAATGGTGTATTTTCGAGGTTTTCAGCAGTAATTGTGACTGAAGGCAATGAATTCATTTGTCAAATAGGTTATCATACCAAAATTCACGATTGTATAATCATTATTAAGGCCTCCGATGCAATTATAGACCATGCGTGTCCTTTTCTACTTCACGAATATAACTATATAAATTTTAAATTCACTCAAAACCGCTGTTCATCGGATTTCCAACTTTATATGTATTTACAGTTTCAGCTTTGATAGATCATATTAAGTATTTTCTTTGTTGACGTAAAGGGCGTAGCTGGTGTAAATTTAGTCGTTGTTTGTAATTAAATATACTCTAAGATAAGAATGAAACTATGAAAATACATAAAAGTCCTAAGCATTATGGTGTTTGAAATTGAACCTTTTAAAGAACCACGTTAATCAAGTAATATTGGTGGTTATTTTCATACATAATATCATTTATTAGGATTGAGAATAATTAGATATTGATGCGTTAGCAGTTAATTATTCGGATTTATTTCAATACGTCAGGTCAACGAAATCTTTGTTAGTTGCGGGCGGAGGTCAAGTACGGCATAATTAGACAATTATAATTTTCGCTAGTCGAAAACATAAAAGATTGCTTCGATATTTTCCTCTTTTAATATCTCGTTTATATTATGGGCCCGACTTGATTAGTAGGTGTGAAAATTTTCGAAAATAATGGGGTATCATTAATACTGTGGAAGAGAACGTTAAGAGATAGAAATTATTGGGCGCCGACAAACTCGTTTGCATCGAGATGAGGGATACTTTCGATCGAGCGAACAGTTAGCTATCTAATTTTATACCGGAATCTACGTACACCAATCTGTTGGAAATTTGAATTGCGAAATAGCCATTTATTTGCACTGTCTTTAGGAGGTATTTTCTATTTAGTTCTCAATGCTTTATGTGCTTCATTGCGATGAACAGTGTTACATTGATTTGAATAATTTTTCTCGAAGTTTCCTACCGGTTAACTCAGCTTTGCATGAATGATTTCGCCTTTTCCCGGCCTGTATTCCATCTCTAGTTGGAATTTCTTCTTCAGTCGGCAATAGAACCTTTTCCCTGTCGTTTTATCCATAAACACTTTTCTCCTCCTTCCCCTCCTTCGCTTACCTAACGTTTTTCACTCTAACACAGATTTCAACGTCCCCTCCCAGATCAGTCCTTGCCATCTTTCGCCATCCGACGTGTTTCCTCTCCGTATGTCGTTTGGGATTTTTCTCGCTCTCCATGTTTAACAATTCTTCGTTCCTCTTCACCTTCTCCATATTCCACATCCGCATCTCGTTCTCATCCCGTCTTTTCCTATCATCCTTACTAAGTGCTGCATTTTTTGCGCCTTACAACTGTATACCATGCTGGTCATATTTTTCACCAGCCTTTTCGTTACACTCGCACATAACGAAGTTAGAATAAAAATTAATGATCGCAAAAGTGAATTTTATGTCGTGGGTGGGTATGTTACAATACGACTTTTCTATTCACTTATTTCAGGTCATTTGTTACCATTAGAAAATTGAGTCATGTCATTGTAACGAGATTCCTTTGTGTTCCTACGTATTATGAATGAAATAGAGTTGTTTCGAATTACACGTGCATTGATTTGTCAATGACTTTAAATTTTCAATTGCTGCTGAGAATTTGAGGTGAATCCACGATTTTCTGTGATAAATATGCTTTAAAGGATGTATGGTCTAGTAATTTTTGTAACTTACTTGCTTCACACCTGCTAATTTCTGTAATGAATAGTGGAGTTTGGGAACTAAAATGATTACATGATGTTAACTTCGGATGCTTTTTGGAAAAGCAAATAAACTATTCTGTGTTATCTGGCTTTGGAGTTACTAGTTGAAGCCTTGTATATCTTCTAGTTTATTTATCTGAATGATTCAGGACTCAATGCTCGAAATTCAGTCAGAGGTGGTAAGCTTTTAAGTAACTTATATTAAGATGAATTAGCCGCGAGGCAAGCTCAATTGAGATTGTGAGGGAAAGAGTAAGACTGCTTAATGGTTCATTTTATCACCGCCGCAAATTTCCGTTAGCTTGCGATTTTATCCTAACCGCTCGCAACTGTCTTTGTTTGGTGTTATAAAAAATCGGCCATTCAGCCGGCAACATCTTAATTTCTTTATTCCTTTGACGAAAATAACACTAACTGCAAATAATCATTTCTCTTTTCTCGAGAAAAATTATTTCGCTGTGGAGAAGGTTGTTTGTCTGCTGGGAATCCGTTTTGTGTTCCGCGGGTTCTTAATTGGGCGATCTTGGGAGATTTTTGTCTGTCGTTATGCCGTTATGCGAGAGCAAAAATTTTTTTTGGAGAGGTTTGAAGAGAAAAGGGAAATTCTTTGGGGGGAGGTTTATATTTTAAGGGTGGTAGACACTTAAAAAGAGAAAGGAGATAAAGGCAAACAGAGATGGCGCGCACTCTTGCGCATCTTCTTTAAAGAGGCCTCGCGGAAGGAAGAAAAAAATACCTTTTCCTTTGAACAAAATAATAATTAAGCTTGGCCATATTAACACCGTGGATAGGGTGAGCGGAGTGTTGAAGATACGTCGGAAGGAACGTTTTATGTATGAAGGGACAAATGGCAAATAGGCAATGCTTTCCGTGCGACGCTTCCCTGTCTTTTCATTCTTCGTTTTTTATTTTTCTTGATTGTCATTTCCACGCTCGAGCCACGGTGACGAGTGAGTGCGATCTCTAGCGGAAGAATAGGGAAGAGCGGTTTTTGTCTTTTACTGCTGTAGCTAAGAAGGAAAAGCCCCGAACTCGCTTGAATGTTCTGAACCGCTTCCTTTTCTGTACATGAATGAGGGCTGCTTCTCCAATTTTATCGCATAAATGATATGTGGCGGTTAGATTGACTATTAAGGCATTTTATTTTCTATTAACGATAGAGTATAGGGCATTTTGGAAAAGCCGTATGAGGCTTTGAATTGTGTCGGTTTTTAGGTTTTCAATAACATTTATTTCCTATTCTCTCTATTGACATTAAATTTCCCTTGTAACAAGGCAAGCTGGAGGGAGGGTTGAGTAGTGAGCTGTCTTGGGGTTGGGAGATTCAAATCACCCTGAAGTATTTGGGCGATACGGTCCCAACTGGTTCCTTTTCTACATAAAACCCCCGAAATTTACCCACTCTCCATAAAGACCCCCACAAAATTTTGATTGGTTAAAGCCTCATATTGTGACTCTCTATTTTGCGTGTGCATTATGTGGGATGAGGAAATTAGGAGTGTAATGTTCACTGTGCCGTGCTTTGTCCGTTAAAGCATGAAATTGTGTTGTATGATATGTGGTACTATGCGGTAAAATTCTTAATATTATTTAAATGAAACATTGCAATATTTCCTTTGGATTTATTCGAACATTACGCGCTTTATCACTTGATAATGTTATTGTAACAAAGAAACGCGTCGTGTTCGAATAAATCACGTGGAAATATTGCAATGTTTCATTTAAGTAACATAAAAGGGTGCCTATGCTATGATTTAAAAAAAACTTCGTATGTTATTCAGAAAGCAGTTTAGAAGAAAAATTGGCGGTAGTTTCAAATGATAGCAGGCATCGTAATACAAAGCCGTTGCATGAAAAAGGGCGATGTTGATAGAATTACCGTTCTGATCATACCGTTGGGACTACTGCCCCATCGCTTTGCCGGTCTGTCTCTCGCCCCTCTCTCGTATCATGATCGAGTCTTGGGAGTGGGAAGGGTGGAGGAAATGGTGAATAGGAGGAAGGTGGTGAGGGAGGCTTTAGAAGTGGGAATTGGTGGGACTGGGAAAGCCGTTCATTGTCGAGGGGAAGATGGCGAGGAAGATGATAGACAATGCGGGGAGTGTGAGACGGTGACCTGTTCGCGCGGTCTAGGAAAATTGGTTCGGGCGTCACGGATTATTGTGGTAGTGGAGGTCTTCGGCGGGTTCTCATTTTGGGTATAATAGCTCTGGAAAGTGATTTCTCCTTTTGTTCGAGTAGGTGTTTGGGATCGGCTCTAGTTCTGGGGCTCCTATAATATCGGATTCCCATTCCTAGAATATTGGCTCGGGTTCCTAGTGTTATGGGTGTTTTTCCGTGTGGAGCATTTGAAGATGATTCACGTGGAAGAGATTTACGGTGAATTTGCGCGTGATTGCGTAGAAGTTCACCGATGAGGTTGATGTCTTCCATGTTGGTCGACATTCCCACCAGTGAATTCCCTGCTGGTTTAATGACTTGAGCATGATTTTGTTAACATATTCTATTTTCCAGATGACAAGCAAATCCTAATTTGCCCTTAAAGAATGAAGAACCCATTTTCATCTCAGTGGAAGGAGAAATCATGGTCTTTCTGACTCCGGAATAGTTTCAGTGCGGCACTATTCTCTTATTTTTCGTGCTATTTAAATAATAGCCTTATAAATGGATGACATTCGTAAGTTTCAAAAACTTAGTGCTAATCCAAAACTTGTAGTTTTGTAGAAGATGATCTATCTCCGTTCAATTGTTGTCGTCAGGGCAACATCTTTACTATGCAACTTCAGGTTCAAATTTTCTGTTAATTATCTTGGAAAGATGAGAACTTTGTTTCAAATTCAGTCCGTGGTCACTTTCAATTTTTTCTGTAGCTAGTCGATGGCCAAGTAATGTTTTATTTACCTCTTTTTCTCGTTGGGATTTCTCTTATCAGTCGAGAGTTGGCCTTGAATGTGATGTTTATCTCCACATCGCCAAAAAAAATCCTTCTCATCCGAGCTACCTTACCTATCCCTAATATCGAAAAATACCCTTAATAGCTGCCATCTTCCCTAAAATAGCGAGTAATGGTTGCGAATGTAAGGTTATGAGGAATCTGCTGAAAGTAGCTGAGTGCCTCAGGCAGAATCGGGCCTTGCAACTTTTTTTTCGTGTCGCTCCAATAGGGAACGGTAATGAGTTCTTGATTATGGTGGACGACCGTGGTTTAAGTGTGCTGGTCATTTCGTGGCCTCAGAATGGAGGTGTTGACAGCTTGCGTGGCGCTCATTTTCCACTTATCTCTCTTATTGGAAAAAATGCGAGATCCCTACAGGTCTCTCAACTTTCCAAATCGCCCGATGCATGGCCTTTTCCAGGAACAAATGTTTCCGTTTTGTTGTTTCGCTTTACCGCGGGTGAATTAAGTAAATCGAGTAAAATAACCTTAGCCACTTTCTTTTTTTATACATTTCCATTTTGTCACCAACAGATTTGGGCTTTTTGCAGTGGAAGGTATCCATAGTGACAATACATGGAGAACATTATGGAGAGTCGTTGTAAGTCTTGCACATAACTCTATACTGTCTTGACAAAAAGTATGTATAGATGTTGTATCTCTGTAACTACTCGATTGTATCTTGTGTAATGAAGTGAACTGAAAATTATAATAAATATTTACCTGCGTATTCTCAGTATCACCAGGAATGGATACCTTTCATGGATACATTTTTATTTCAATTTGTATCAAATATGGTGCGGTTTTTGGCTTTCGGAAATTCTCGGACGCATAAAACGGGAGTTAAAACCTAGTGTGAGGTGCATAAAATTGTTGTTAGTGATTCATGTATTTTAATGTTAAAAATGATGGAAAATTATGAAATAAATGCTCTTCATGTGATAACACTAATCCATACATTGTGCTTATGCTAACGCGTAATGTTTCTGACGGAATATTCCTGACTTTTAGAAATGGAAGCAGTAACTCCTGTGGCGTCACGTAGAGTTAATCAACTGCTTTCACCTCAACATGCATTGCACTTCTTATGCGTGATATTGCGCCTTAACTTGTATTCAGAGATACCCTAGCTAGTGCTCAATAAAATGGAGCCCGATTGCTATATTTTCGTTACTGACTTCTTGACTCATCAATCTCTTGTCTAATATCGTGTCACAGCGTATTAAGGTGAGAAATCAATCCACGATCGCGGAGATGCAGTCGTTTCCGTATTCGCAAACCTGTCTTAGGACACAGGAGGTTAAGTATTATGTAATGGAACCGAAAGTTTCGAGCATCCCACAAAGATTTGGGCCGGCTCGGTAGTCTTCGTTGTGGTATCGGCTGTCAAAACGAGGAAAACCGGGACATATGGTGTACTTTAAGGAGGGGGTGGTTACGTGAGATGAGAGAATGGTGACGAAGAAGGGGGGGGGAGCGGCGATCTTCGTCAATTTACGCCCTGGCGCCGTCCCGAGAGAGGGGAGGGGCCGAGCCGGAGGGAAGGGGATGGAACAGCGGCGAGAGTGAAAGCGAGAGCGTTTTTTTTATATCTTTAATCCTGCCCTTCCAACCTTTAGTTACGCCTCGAGTCCGACCACCTCCTCCCACACCTCCCTCGACCGATTAGAAAGAGAGGTAACAGGTATGGAGGTCGAATGGTGTGAGGGTGAGAAAAGAATGAAAGAAAAAAATAATAATAAAAGGAGACGAAGCATTCGTCATAAAGCCTCAAGACAGAGTGGAGTTGGGCCTAGTTTTGCGTTGGGCTAGCCGCTGAATCCTATGCTACGCGTGAAAATTATGGAATTTCATCCGCCATCGGATCCGAATGCCTAATTAGAGTTATTTACACCAACGATGAGGTTCGTCATGAAAAATATTTGGCTTAACCGGGATTCGAACCCGGATCTCCCGATTGCCGGCCAGGTGTGTTTGCCAATCACACCACCAAGCCATCTTTTCGGAGGGATCTTCAGGATGAGGTTCAAAATCGCCAGTATCCTCTTTAAAGTACATTAAATGAACATACAAGATTATAATGAAGTGCCATAATACAATTTTCATTGGTTACAATCCATATGTTGTTATTGTAGGTGTTATTAAGAAAGTTATTTTTATCTAAAGAGTTATTTGAAGCAGGTAGTACATTTCGGAGAGCACGTAAAACCTAATTTCAGGAGACCATTAGGGGTTTTATTAAGCCTAGATGCAGCTGAAGCTCTTATTGGGACCTTAGGTCCTTGGGACCCATTAGTTGAGCTGGGTTAAATTAGGGTAAATATTGAGTATGTTTAGTGAAATGCCTGTCCTCAAAAGTGTTGCGGGAGTTGCCTCCCGGCTTTGACTAATCTCAGTGATAAATTTGGTGTAATTATATTTTAAATGCCCCTAGAGTCAAATTCACGTCATTTACTAGTCAGAAGTTTTTATAGTACATTCAGCACTAATTCGTCGATATGTTTTTTCAAAAATGAGTTGGTTGAGCGACCTGTGTTATATTTTTATGGTTATTCTTGCATTACGGAAGTTGTTATTTTAATAGAAATAATATTACAGCTGTTATCATTACTGGCCAACAATCCTAAGATTGGTTTGACGCAGCTCTCCGCTCAATTATCCTGTCAGCCAATCTTTTCACACCTACGTTTTTCTTGTTTTTCACATCCATCTTCACCTGTTTCGTAAATATATATATTTTTTGAGGTCTTCCATTTCTATTCTTGCTATCTGCTTGTCCTTTGACGATCTGGCAATCATGTCTTTGCGTATGGTCGATAAAGTTGTCTTTTTGTCAAGGTTTTCATGAGGCTCCCTACTCTAATTATTCTTCTATTATTAAAGTATTTCCTTATTGAAGTTTTAATGTACATTTTATCCCTGAAAAGGATGCTTCCTTAGGTAAAATATAATGTCACGTGATTTTTGCTTATAAATATGTGTATCCATGATAAAAACTAATTCTCCACTCTTTATTGTTTCATCATGAATGTGCAATTTTTTCTCAGTGTGACGCCAAATATTATTTCTTAGCGTTTGTGAAGTCGATAAATTATTGAAAGGGAATACTCGGAAAAATTCGCGAAAGTTGCATTTTATCCATTTTTCGTGGAATTTCGTTAAGCGTATGCTGTTAGCGTGAATGTGTCCGGGAATTGATAAGTGTGTTGTGTATTTTTTATAATGTTTTAGATTGTGAGCATAGGCGTGCGAGCCCGTGTTATGTAGGTCGACTCCACTATTGCACGCGTCCTGTGCACGCGAGCGCATTGAAACCGTTAGAGCGCTTTGGCTTTGTTCGCGCGCTTGTTTTCCCTTGTTTTATTTTTTGCTTTGGATTTTTTTTGCTCTCCCTCTCTGTTGGCGAGACTGGTTTGGAGGGCCCCCTATACTTTCGCGCTCTCGTAAAGATTTCCTCGTGTGCGCGCGAGAATGATTGCCGGAAAGGTTAAAATCGGCCGGCGGTCTGCGGAAATAAAGCAAATAAAATAAGAATGGAAAATGTTCTTGGAGCTACGTCGTTTCTCACTTCTAATCGTATTTTACCCGAGGAGAGAGTGGAGTGATTGTTGACTTCTTTGCATGCGTCCTCGATTGACAAATTCAGCAGTCTTGTGGCCTGTAATCATCCCAGCCTTTCTATATTCAAACAATGGTATAGTGTACCACTCTTAGTGATGAGTTTATGCCGATTGAAAATTTTTATATTCATTTCATTGAAGAATCACATTAGAGACTGGCTTGAGACATGGATTTGAAATAATTAATTACTTTGGAGCAAAGTTGTGTTTTCCTCTAAATAACTCTCGGAGATCCATTATTTCTCTCATCCGTTCCACTCCGAGTATTTGCCATCCATAGTTTTAATGTAAATCTTAAGCAATCAACGTCCTTATCCCTGTTTTCATTCGCCGAGAGATGGAATACTTTTTCAAATATTTTTGTCCTAGAATTTTCAGAGCTTGGATAGTGGAATAAACGGTTTTTTCTATCTCTTACCAGCCTTACAAATTATTGGCGACAGAACATCTTATTCTTTATGATTTTCACTGCAAGCTTGTTGTTAAGTTGCTTCCGACACTAACCACTATGTCTCTATAGGGCCAACGAAGCATTATCATTTCCAGCGAGCGCATTATGGATTAACAAAAAAATATCTGAATTCGCTACATTTGCGATCTTATAATTTAGGAAGTTTTGTTCATTATTTTGGATGGAAAAGCAATTTTTCATATATCTTCCGGATTCATAAGCTAGTTACTTCACGTTTTCGGCTCTGAGTAAAAAATCCCATCCACCGGATTACCTATCATGCTCACAATACCCTCAATTTTGCCTCTCTGTGGCCTATTGAATGTCTTCCACGCCATCGAAAGTGGGTCGTCGTGTCTTTTATTTTCCGCAGTCAGCAGTAGAGTGAAAATGAATGGCCGTGGAGAATATGAGAAACTAGGAGTTGGATCGATTCGCGTGTTCCATCTATTTAACCGTAGTGATCGATTTAAACACACTCGATCCGTTTTTGTGCGTGTGTAAATATCGGGCGGTAGTCAATTTTGAAAGTGAGATCGATTCCTTAGAGTCCATATGATTGCTGTGACTGTCACAAATTATCCTTTGGTAAATATATATGACGTGGTTCTCTTCTGATTCTGGTCCCCGTGTTTTTCCTTGATAATATGGTCATGGGTCGCGGCGCATTAGCGAAAAATTTCCCGAGCGATATCCAGATTGTCTATTTACCTGGTTTTCTGTAGTCACGGTGTGTCGCATTCACAGTCATTTACCAGTACCATGGAGTTTTTACTGCGTGGGTTTTTTGTTGTTGCTTTAAGTTATTAAAATAGCGTTTCTGCTTTGTTTTATTTTCACTGTTTCCTCTTATAACGAGGTATGTGACCAAATTTAATTTTGTTCGATTGATTTTTGGATTACTCTTATCTCGTGTTGTCGTATGTCCTCAATTTTTTGTTTATTAAGAAAATATCTAAATGAATGCCCCACGCGATCAGATAATTAATTGATGGGTATCAATAGTGCGCGGATAGCTTTATTCCCGGCTTTGGAATCTCTTGTTTTTTTCAGTCCACCTGAGCGAAGTAAATTGTAGCCCAATTAACAGTCGCTAGCAGCCTTTCGAGCTTCCCTCTGTGAACTTTCTGCTCGCAATTTTCCGGCTTTATTATTTTCCTCCCTATGTCCGTTGTACAGTTTTCGGTCCGGGATCCTTCTCCTGTCGGAGGTGACCCGCCCGCCCATGTATGCTGATTAACCGTTGGGTTTACGCGCCTCTGCGCCGTCCTCTCCTTTGTTCTCGAGTTAGCCGACTCTTTTACTCGGGTTATAAGCGGTGAGGTGGACCGGTAGGTTGGGTCGATGGAACGCCCACGGATGGACGCTCTTGCACTGCAGCTATACCTGCAATCTGTCATGAAGTCACTGTTATCCGACCCTAGGAAATGTGCCGAGCTCTTTTTTTTAAGTTAAGGACCGGACCAACTTAAGGGTTGATTGCGATATTTGGTGGAACCGTGTAGCTGGAAACATAATCACAGTTACACTAATATTGTATGTTCCACAACTTTTTTAATGGTCTGACTTAGGTTTCAATACTATTAACTATGAAGGTCTCAAAAGACCTTTGAGAATGACATAGTGTATGGTGTCGAGGCCCGGGTCAGGCCATTAAAACAATTGTGGAACATGCAATATTAGTGTATCTGTGATTATTTTTCCTTAAGGAGTTAAGTTTCTTTACGAAATAGATATCAAGAATAAGGGGAACGCAGTGATGGCGAGGAGGTTCCAGGGAGAGTGCTTCGAGAGAGTGGTGGGGGATACGAAAATGTGACGAGCATTTGGTAAACTCTTAACGAGTTTCGTAGTTTTAAAGTGTTGGCAAGAAGCACATTCTAACTAATGTGTACTTATTGCAGATAATATGAGCGGGTTTAGTATCAATCCTTATCAGTAGAGTAGTAAGTACATTTATTATCTGAATATATTTTTGTCTTTTTTCATGGGAGAGAGTTTTCTGAATTGGAATAAGGGGTCTCTGCTGTGTGAGAGTCTATAGGTCCCAGTTTCTATTCAAGCCTGCCTTTAGCGGTGGATCATATTTTATTTTTTTATCATATGCTTGTTTTTTGTTTGAAGTTATGGTGTAAGTTTCAAAGCCTCGAGGCTCCACAATTCTTTACTCTCTATCAACTCAGCATATCATATTCCTTTTTCTTCTTTCCATTACTCCTTTTCCAATATTTCATATTACTCTTCCTAGTATCGCGGGTTTTACCATTTTTAATTGGAATTATAATTATCTGTAATGGATCTTCACATGGGTGCACCCAGCAAGGGGCAGGAGGGGACAGCTGTCCCCCATAGAAGCAAAAATCGCAAAAGTATTTAAAGAAAATCAGACTGAATTGGAACGAAAGTTTTTAACACATTTTCTTTAAATCCACGAATTAGTATTAGAAATGTAACTAAAATATATTTTTTATAGCAACTAATTATAAAAACTAATATAATGCTGTTATAGTTTTCTTAAAATATTAGTTTTGTTCGTCTTTTCCATACTTCTTCTAATCTTACAACTGAACAACCATGGCTTGCCCCCCTAGTTGCGATCTTGGGTACACCCTTGGATCTTCTCGTAAAAAGCTGCCATAAAACGAATTGTTGTGGTCACAATACGGCATTTTATGAATACGTGTTTAATTTTTAAAGGGATATAAGGTCAATGGTTGTGTGATTTTGCTATTGATCGATCAGGATGAATATACACTATTATATAAGCTATTTTATACAGTGATCGAGCGCTATCAGATTCAGTACAACGGTACAAATCTCGAACGATTCTAAATCAACTATTTGTGTTCTTATGTTGTGTGACATTCTCAATTTGGCTTGGGTTTCTTACGTTGCTCCCATTTTTGCCATGTCATTCTTTTCGTGAGTAAATGAAAGCCCTATTCTCACCCCTCATCCCTCCTTATCATTTTCATCCACTTCTTCACATGTCCTTACTCTACCCTCCTCCCCCCCTATTCGCCCGTGAGGCAAAAAGATGCAGTCATTTTCTCCTCGGGAAAGTTGTGAGAAGAGGAGGGGATGGTTTTCTCCTGTTTAAACTGAGAGCTCCACTCCATTTCCACGTCGACCCGGGACGGGCAAAAAAATTCTCGCCATGATTCATCGTCGGGTCGTGTTTTTATTGCTGCCGGCATTATGACTATCCTTTCTCTTTCTCACTGCTCTATAACGCTCCTTCTCTTCCTCCAGACATTGTCTCCAAAATAGGTGATTATTGCCAAATGTTTCAAAAGAATTACTGTCGTTTTTATCCCTTTTGGGGTGAAATCATTTCAAAATCTCCGTCTCTCTTTATCTCTTTCTCTCGAGGTGCACGCCCTTTAGTGGTCGAAAATAATGGAGTGCCCACTTCATAATGGAGTTAAGTGCTCGATTGCATAAAAGTATCCTTTTTGCTCATCGGAGTACAATCAAGCTAAAATTTTCTACCTTATTTTCCTCAAATAGGGGGAGGTGTCAGATGAGGTAAATCGTACGATTTTTTACACTGCTGTTCCTAAGGCATGCATGGGGCTTGTTATGCCGCAATTCAGCCATCTGGTGTATCTCCCGGCAAAGAACCAATTCAAACAAGCATGCGCCTACTTTACGCCTTAGTGGTACGCAATCCTCAATTAAATTAAGTAGGTCCGTGGAATCTGTGGAATAATTGTGGGGAGTTTTTGGATTTGAGAAAGTTGAGAGTATCTGGCGTGAATTGGCCAAGATAACCTCACATTTTCTCTTCCTCTTTCCAGAGATTAATTCCTGAGATCGGTTGTATTCCGGATTACAAAACTCGATTGCTTTTTGCCCTGTGTTGGTGTAAATGGGTAAATGAGGCTATTCCAACTTTCAAGTCGGATTTCGGGTCGTTTCAGGTGAATTGAAAAGAAAAACTGAAAAAGAAAATCCGCTCAGTCTTCAAAGAAAGCGACTGATGGATGCTTGAGAACTTCACACCTTCATCTTGTGTTAACCACTCATTTCGTTTTAGGGCTCAGGTTACAATTATGTATATAAGGAGTATCTAGGGTATCTAGCATAAACCGCAGCGGTAGTGGTTGAATATTAGTGACAGATCCATTTTTGAGTACTTGGATTAAATATTTACCGTATTTTTAGTACTGTTTTTTTAGATGACCTTATCGGTTTCATAATTTATGCGTACTCATTCAGTATTAATAGATTTAGTAATTGAACTTCACATCTTGTATAATTATTAATTGAAATGTTACATCTTATTAATATTTTTATCTTTTGTTTCAGGTGAGTGAGCGCTTCATGTGCCGATCAACAGGATTATCTCGCAATTTCGGTATTGTAAGTGCCCGGTCTTTCTCATAGAATTTGAATTGTGCTTCCCGTGAAAATGTAGCTCAGTTATCTCTTCCTATGTTTCTATTTTCGATTTAAATGCTACGCATCGGTTGTATTGCTTAATTTTAGTTTTGGCGTAGGTAATCAGGCTTCTCTCAATGCCTCATATCTTAAAGTCGTGGAAAAAATTCACGTTTTTTTTCATGGCGTTTTAGAACGTGATAAGAAGCATCCTTTGTTCACATATTTTCATATTTTTCATGCATCCATTTTATTTATTTGCTTCGATTTCTCGTTCTATGGGGCCTATTCTCGTTCTAAGGCCTTACGCGACGCCAAACCTGGAAGATTTCATCAACTAGTAATTATGTTTTCTTCATAGTGCTATGCAAAAACTTTTTCCTTTTCATCTTGCCGCGAACAAACTTAAATTAACTACTGAAACCAACCGGATTTGGCTCAGTAGTCGAGTTACATTTTCATTTTCTCTTTCCTCAATAACCGTCGTTAATGATACTCTCACTCTCCTTTCTAACTTTGTTGCTGGGATCTACAAGAAGGAGATTTTGTGAAGCCTGAAGGTAATACGTACATAGTGATTGGAAGCGCGTATTTGATGTAATGTTGCAAGGTAACTGATTTTTGACAACCAACCTCACCTTATTTGTTTTCTTTTTGGTTCAGCTCCACTCTCCCTCATAATGTAAGCTATTTCAGTGAATAAAAACACCCCTTAGTAATTCAAGTGGAAACAGTGTAATCTACGATAATTGCTACATCTCCCACTCCCACGGTTTTCCAATTTTTGTTTTTAATGTTCTCCCTGTCCTTCCCTTCTCTCAGCTAAAACTGGTTTCCTCGCCTCACATTTTCATTATTTCTCGGATGGTGGAAGTGTTCGCTTAGCCTTTAAACCGTACGGAGGCAAAATCTCGGTGGGGATCGTCGTGGATTCTCTCCTCTCATTCTTGGATGAACGCGCGAGATTGCCCGTGCGCGGCAGCATCATCGTTTACGTTATCCTGCTCTCGCAAGCGTGCGTTTTCTCTCTTTTTCTCCCGCGGGGGGACGTATCGTGATGTCCCGACAGACGTGCTGCCGCCTCGTTGGAATCTTTGGGTGCCGTCTTACAAATGGTCTCTCTCCCTCCCGCTGTGGGGAGAACAAATGTTTCAATCGTACTAGAATTCGCAGTCTGTGGTTTTCACTGGCATGCTGTTCTTATGCTCTATACGCGCCCTCCTTTTCCAAATGAGTAAACTTTGTTGAAATTATCATCTTTCGATGGCTCGGCCACTGCTTATTAGTTTTTATGCGTGACAGTTCAAATTTGCCGAGTTGGGTTTCCCCTTCGCCACACGTTAAAATCGTTGTTTTAGTGAATATTGGATTTCTTTGAGTGATGTAACCCGTTTTTATCATTTTGAAATAAAGTACCGTGGTACGTTATTATTTTCCTATAATCGCTCCATAATGGTTTCCGTGGTTACGAGTATTTGGGAATGAATTTTGGTTCATTCTGAGCGCGAGTGGCTTAAGTAGAAATTCTGCTGGCGCTATTCCCGATCCACGTCACTGAGTTGCTGGATTGTATTTCTCTGCATTTAATCTTAATTTATTTGGTTCGTGTTTCTATCCTCGGCTACAAGTTTTTACTGTATATTTCACAGGCTTTCGTCATCCATCATCCCAAAAAATAATAAGATCGTTCTCAATTTATGAATCGTATTATCATGCCGTTAACGTCGTGTCCCCATAGGGAATAATTTAATTTTTCGCTTCCTTCCTAGGAACTTGAGTCAGTTTAGTTGAAGTAACTTAAGCCATGCTATGTTTCCTTACAGTTATTTCGATAGCTGCTGCCCCTTGAAGGCAAACACATTTCAATGCTTGTACTTTATTTACGGAATTTCATTGCTGGATTTGAGTGTGGCTGAAAATTATTTTCATCTTCTATGATTAGGCACACTAAAAACGTTCTGTAATCCTTATAAATTCTCTATCCATTCGAACAAAATCAATCTAAGGGTCAGGAATTTTTAACCAAGCCTCTTACGCATTTAGTTATGGCCTAATCGAAGCCCTGTTTTTCCCTCGTATCCATCATAATCCTATCAGTTATCCTCAGTGAATATCCTCTTACATTAGCTATTCAGCATTTTTCGGACGAGCCTTTTGTATTTAGTGCGTATCTTGGCATGGTCTGGTTACGAATTCCATTTTGGTTAGGTGTGCCTTCGTGTACTTCAACGTAAATTGGATTGCTGTTTAAAAATAAATTACCAGGAAAGACATTAATTTATGGCTACCAGACGCATGATTCTCACGGTACTCGACTTCGAGTGATCGACGAGTTGTTTAAATTGGAGCTGAAAAAATAACTTTATCTAGACTCGGAACGTTCTGTGAACACCTGCAATCTTCAGGTCACCGACCCCTAGATAACACGGGCGATAGATAGATTTTTCCCACAGTCGCAGGAGACGGTAATACAAATGGATGGGTTGCTGTTCACCGTAAAATCTGCTGACAAGGGTTGGGGTATGGGTAATGGGATCAGCTCCCTGGGGAACTTTTCCTTGTGTGCTGCGTATTTAAAAAGGTCCAGGACCCAAGATCGACTGTACATGTTAATTAGGGTTAAACCCACGCCGTCTGCGGGATTAGTCTCTTTGATTCAGTGCGTAGCCGGGTGATTTTTGTTGCTTTGGTCGTGCGAGCCCAATGTTGTTTGATATCTCGTTTCCAAGATTAACATTTTGCCTCAGTAGTTTTTTTTTCGCTCAATATCACCCTTCATTAATGCGGGGACCGTATTTCAATGGGCACTAAGTTGTTTTGTGGCATGACCATTATCCTGTGTTTACTTCTCAGTCATTTTCTTTTAGCTCAAAGTAAAACGGAAGTTGAAACCATTTGGACCAAGGGCAGCTTTTATTTACTTATTATTAAAATTTAACTAATGAAAGTATTTATGGTTGAATATCATATTGATGCATTAACGCTATCACTCATATTCTCTAGTTAACGCTGAGAACCTAGAAAAGGTTATTATTTGATTTCTTGATGTTAGAGGACAAATTTTTATCTTACATTCGAATTAGTTTTTTTTCATAGACACCCCTTCCATGAGAAACTTTGGTGTTCCTCGTGATGTTGCAAAAAGGAAATCATTTAGCGTATTTCCGTTTTGGCCTGTGGGGCAAATCATCTTTTCCAAGGCGATTGTGCTTTGTCGGTTATTTTATTTTAGCGTGTTGGAAGTCCTTAGAAAGGTTCTTTATCAATTTAAAAGCACCCTACATTTCTTTCTTTATCCATTAGTGAAGTTAATCCGGATAATAATGGGGTTAGTCCGATCCTGGAGGAAAGTTAAAAGTTCGGAGGGAACGAGGTTGAGAGCGTAATCAATAAAGGCAGAAACAAAAAGAACGGGGTGAGATAGAGTATATATGTTGGATTTACCCTTAGTTTTAGTAGAATAACAGCTAAGTTCATTCGCCTTCTTGATACAAGGTGTGTAGTTACGCAGGAAAGGATGCATTCTGAGGAATGGCGAAAATCCGGCTTACTTATAAGATTTCAGTTAAAGGCATTAGGAAGTCCGTAGGCCATTTCCTCGACCTGGTGATCGATGGGCTATTGTGAAAGTGATCCTTTTTTTGTGGGAAATTTTGGAGCCTATCCGAAATTAGATATTATTATTTTCATTTGAACTGCTTCTTAATTGTGAGGGCATTGAGATATCGGAGAAAGTAAATCATCGTGAAAACATTTCTAAGGACGTTTTTTGCTCATTTAGAACGTTTTCGCCCAATGTTGTGCTCTTTTTATTTCTTTAATTTCTTTCGCCTCCTCCCTTTCCTCTACTTGGCGTCTGTATGGTGTGCTCAAAGCTGTACCCGAATGAGCAGAGGAGGTAATGCGGTTAGGTAGCACGCATGGTTGTGATAATGGGTAGAAGTGCCTGAAATATGAATTTAAATCCCAAAATTTAATATATCTCGTAATTCCATGTGCTCACTCACATTGGTGTGTGATTGCACATTTCTGTAACTAATCCATGAAATGTTCGCAATGAGGACGCACAGAGTTGGTTCGTCCACCATTTTTATTATACTATCGTTTGTGATGGACTTCATCATCATCACTGGTCAACAATCCTAGGATTGGTTTGACGCAGCTCTCCACTCAGTTCTCCTATCAGCTAATCTTTTCACTCCTACGTCTTTCTTCTCTTTCACATCTCTCTTTACTTGTTCCATATATTTTGTTCGAGGTCTTCCTTTTCCATTCTTGCCTTCCACCTGTCCTTCGGCGATTTTCTTCATCAGGCCATCATGTCTCAAGATGTGGCCTATAAGGTTGTTCCGTCTTCTTATTAAGGTTTTCATGAGGCTTCTCTTCTCTCCTACCCTTCTTAGGACTTGATGGACTTAAAAAAAAATAACGAGATCCGTATTTTTCCGTTTTCAATTCGTAGGGTACTTAACGAGCTATTGTTAACGAGAAATCTATGGCTTTAACCCTTTCGTAGATGATGCCACGCACTCCTGCCGAGCTGGTAACCGCTTCTCACGTACACGCAAAGAATCTGGTTAGAATTACTATGATCCTGGTTATATTTTACTGCACAGTACATGTAGTAAAATATGAACGAACTAGATTCATATTTTAGAGTTACAATAAATATACCGAGTTGAATGAAGTAATCTGGCTAGATTTATTGCACTTTATCGTAATTGACTTTTCATGAAGAAATTTACGGAAAAATTGACCGTTGGACTGAGTTTAACTGTTACTTGGATTGCCCAATACTACGAAGTCTTTGTCTGGTAAAATGAACTTGGCAACCGCTCCCCGACTACCCAACTTCTGCCTCATAATATTGGACTGCGTGTGCCATCATGAGATAGGACTGTGGACATTTTTAACATGATCTCTGGTATTCTACCGAAGAGGGTTTCAGCCGGGATCAGTATGATAATTTTAATTACGCTCCTATCTCTCTATACTCTCCTCGCGTGTTTCGCTGTTGTTTACACCCTTGTGAGTGATTCCCTCAATACGCGTTTCTCCCTATACCAGTCAAGAAGCAACAATTCTATTGACGTCAACAACTCATGGAAAGGGGCGGCAACTTTCGCATTTTTATTTTGATCGAACGAGGGGATTGGCTGACTTAAGGAAGATTTTTTTGCTTGGAACTTACCTTTACGTTCCATTTTCCGAATTATTTTGAAAGAATTACGATTTCTGACCGGAGAGAACGACCAAATTGCCGCAGAGTGAGTGGAACGGGGTATAGGTCGGAAGGAGAACGCTGATTGAACGCTTTGAAAGATGATTTTTAATTGGGTAAAAATGTTATTCCTCCGTTTCCCTTCCGCCTTGCCCTATGTCATTATCTTTTCTTTCTCTTTTCATTCCGCCTTTGTTTTCTGTTGATAGAAGTAGTCTCCCACGGCGGTTGGTAAAGCTTCTTCAATGTCCCCCCCCTTCATTCCCGCCTTTTCCTACTCAGCATCAATCTCCCTCCCTCACGTTCAAGTTTCCCCTTTTTTCTCGTCCTCCCCTTTGCTCCTGCCAGCCGGCTGATTGGTTAGCTGGCCTGAGTCCAAGATAACTGCCTCACCCACCCTCCCGCTTCCACCCTCGCTCTATACTTTAGTGATCTCCCGCCGCCCCGTTTCTCTCTCTTTTGCGTCTACCGCCGTGGAAAATCTCTTTGCTCTAAAGATCTCAATTTCAGGTTATTCAGTGGTAAGTTGAAAGGGAGATAAAGGTTGAATGTGTTCGGGAAGTTGTTAAATGGAAATGAGCTTATTTTTAATTTCACCGGACAAAGTTTTACGTGAGTTAATATAGAAATCAATGAGAGGAGAGATTTGGTGTTGTGAAGCGTGGGTGGAGATTTGAGAGGTGAGTTGGTTGAATTTTGAATGCGAAGCGTAGAGGTAGAAAATTTTCTAGGTAAATGATGAGTGGGTATTAATGCAAACTCAAAGGGTCTTTGGAAGGGCAGGAGCAACACGGGGGTGTGGTATAAGTGATATTGATAGAAAATATTTGATCTCTGCAAAGAGTCAAACTCTCGTCAGGCCTTAATGAGGTCAATTGTAGGCGTAGGTACAAGTATTAAAACTGCATTAGTTTTTATCAATGACTACCGGTTCCACCCTCATTCATTTTGAATATATCTCCTAGAAATAACTTCTTCATTTTTAGCTCGGTAGATTGATTCAACGATTGTGATAGTTTTAATATGATTAGTATTAGAATTATTGAAATAAATAAATGTAGAATGTATAGTTCTCTCCAGCCAAAGTTTTGGCTCATCGCTTTATACATACTGCACTACATCAATCACAATGTAACGCAGTGTGATGATTATTTTAATTAATTGCGGGACGGAAGTAATAAGTAATAGTTTGCTACCCTCAATGCTCGTGGGTAGGATTGGAATGTCCTTTTTCCGCATTGGGGCGGAAATATAATCGAAAAATATTGTCGTGGTGACGAAACACTAAGTGCTCTATCGATGACAGCGTCACTCTCTCATGGTTTGTGTGACTGTACTTTCCTCCTTGGTTTGAAATAAATTTATTTTAGCTTGATACTCTCATTCGTATCATTATCATGACCCCCACTCAACGTTCCTCCAATTCTGACCTCATCCCTTATAATCTTTATTCGACCACTTCCTTGCTTTCGCAATGCTGGATGAGCCGACGAGCCATCTGCCTCTCTTAAAAAAGCTTCCCTGTCGGACACGCGATTGTCCCATTCACTTCCGACCGCTACTCATGCAGATGGCTCTTTCTCTATCGCTCTCCTTCCCCTTTTGTCCTACCTCTCGGAAGAATATTTTTTATTTCGGCGTGGGAGTGACGATCATCGCGGTATCTGGGCGTGGCCGCACGTATAACCTACGACTATGGTTTCCTCTGCTTTTTGAAGGAGGATTGTGTGATAAACGAAGAATTTATTATTTTCGTGAAACTTTCAAAATGTAGTCTTCTTATTAGGAATAATAATTTGAATCCCCCCGGGTGGGGTATCGAAAAAATATCAATGATACCTTATTTTCCCGTTCATTTTTAATATTGCTCTTGCTGCTTCAAAATTTTTGAAGTGTTATTGGTATTCACACCCACTTCTGTCTCTCTCAGCGAGGTCACTGATAGATGCCTCGATTTTTAGATTTTGAATTCTTAAGAATGCCATTATATTGTTTACGCCCTTGTATTGTTACGGTGGAGAGATTTTGTTTTCCAATTCAATTATCTTTTCCTGGCTATATTTTTGTGTTACTTTCGTCTTCGTTTTCAAATGTGTTTCCGCTTTTAGTGGCATATGTTCTCCGCATGAGTTTTGCCTTCACTCCTTATTAGACTTTCTTTGCAAGTTTGAAATGCCAATTTCTTTCCTCATAATATCCCTTAATTATTCCACATATTCCCTCATCGTACCAATTTTCCTCCTCTGTACCCATTATTTTTATTCAGTTGTCTTTCTGTCATGCTATCGAAATATTTCTTATTCAAGAAGCTTCAGAACTCTCCTCGTAGATACATAATGCGAGAAACGATGTGGTCTCCAAACCGTTTCTCGCATTGTATTCAGTTCACTCAATCACGCAATTTCACGCATTCACCATTCATATTCTCTGCAACTTCTCATCAATAGCAACAATAAGGTAGTCTCTAAGGACCCCTTGTCGTTGAAAACGTACGATTGTAATAAAATCTAAGTTATTTTTTTAAGGCAGAGTAGTTAGTAAATTTTAGAAAGTTCCATTTTTTCTTATGGGGCTGAAAATTTTTAATGATCTGGTTTCGCGATATTTCTTCATGACAAAAAACTCGACCATTAGATGATATCCAATTTGGGTTTGTTTTTTTTATCGTCTTCAGTCGCCATCAACTTTTATATTCAGTTCCGGTGAAATGGTCTCACGTCCTCTCCGTTCTTTATGTTGCCCTTCGCCGAGTCCAAATGAATCTCCCCCCTTCGTTTGCGTTCCTTTCTCCTTGTCTCCTCCCTGCTTTATGCAGTCTTCCCACCCATCACTTCCTCTCCGTTTTCGATTGCTTTTATCCATTAGGAACATTTTAAACAAGCGCGAAGAGAGGGAAGCCAAGCCGCTCCATCCTCCCAGTGTCCACTTCGGTTTGTTTTTTCTCCTTCAGCCCCGAGGTACCAGTTTTCCGTACCAATTCCTTTCGCTTGGCTTCGCGTTTTTGTCGGTGGTAGATTAAAGGCTCGGGTGATCGAGTTTGGACGCATTTTTGTCTACAAAAATATTTGTATGGTTATGCATATACATCCCTTCATAATCCTCGAATATTTTCTATCTTGTCGTTTTATTTGTCGAGGCAGCGTGCGGCGAAAGTGCCTGATATTTCGCCCAATTATTTTATCCAGTGGGAGGTGTATCTCTTTGAAGATTCAATCTTATTGTGTTTTAGTTAAGTGCACGAAGTGTATTTCCCCGAAAAGGATAAATAATTTACTCCGAACGTATAATCGTATGACATGATACGATGCATGTGTGCAATTTCCTCATAGGTGACTCCCTTGCATTCACATTCTGGCGATTATTTTGTGAAAGAGAGAATTCTTTTTTATTTTTTTTAACTCAGGGTTCTCTTACGCTCTATGTTAAGATCGAACAAATGCCATCGGAATTTTTGCGGAAGGCCACCATCAGCCGCGGTTGCAACAGCATATTAGACGAGAAAGCGTAACCGGAAGGAATATAATGTGCTTTTCTCTGAAAAGAAACGTGACAGTTGTAACTAATACGGGGAGTATATTTATCTACAGGCGTGGAGTAGATGTTTTATCTGAATTGTTGATATTAAAATTTTGTTAGAGCTTGAAAAAAAATCACTCCGACACAGCCGAATGAATCAAATTAATGGGAGCTCCAAGTATTCCCGGCCGCCCTGCAGTCTTTACATCAAGTTGGTATCCTGCTCTGACCTCAAGAGTTTTTTTTGCCATGGATCGATTGTGTCTTCCATACCCTGCTGTGTATTCATATTTTTGGACGGTAATACCTAATACATGCATAGAATTAGATAGGTTACCCCTAACCGAGAATGCGAAATTTATTTTTGCGCTTTGGTTATTTGATTTGCTAATGGAATGAAAGCGAATAGATTTCATGGTGAATTGAACAGGGAATTTCAATATGGGAGGGAGGCAGGTCGTAGTGTTTAAAAAAAAACGCTACCTACTTATACGAGTGAAATACTTTTGCTAGAATTTTAGTGGATACGTTTAAGAATAATTTAAATGTGAAGGTGCTTACACTTAGTTACTGTATGCAGACATTCGCATAATCCTATTCATGCACCTAGGATAAGTTGCATTATCTCTCATGTCTTCTAATAAATTAACATACGCTTTCGTTGAATCACATTCAAACCCTGTTTTATTCGAGAATCTGGCTGGATGATAAGAGGTCAACGAGAGCTTATCTCGTGCAGGTAATGAAGCATACTCGATTTTTAAGCATATAGGGGAGGAAGGGTAGTATGCGTCTTTCTATACATACCGTCTGTTAAAATGAAGAAACATTTAGAGGAAAACCAGATTTTTTTTCGAGGTCTTATTGGAATTGTAGGTTATTGAAATTGTAATTAAATCAAAATTTCTTTTTGGAATTAGGAATATATCTGTGGAGTTCGTTCAAACTCTCAGAAAAATTTCAATTGAAAGCTATATTCATTGATTAATCCGCGTGATTCGTATTTTAATCAATATTTTTCCGTTAAAAGCTACCATCTGTGGGAGCCTACAGTGCGTAGTCCACAGACCGTGGGAGTGAAGCGGCACCATTTGGAAGAATTTTGGGGGGATGGAATTTGGGGGAGTTCTGAAAGATATATGCGATTAAATGACTAGATAATGATTAAAAAGTGACGTACGGGTGTATGTCGCGTGGTATATAGGATTTTCCCCCGACGTTTCGTGACTGACTGCTGGTCACTTCTTCTTACTCATCATTATGCCATTCTTCTTACTCAGCTACGAAAGTTTTAATCAAGAAATTACTAAATGATAGTTTTTGGCGGAATCCATCACCACCGTGGGAGGATCAACAAACCTGTTGAAAGTAGCGTTTTTTTTAACAATGCGTGCAAGAATTACGAATTTGCTTCGAACCTCCTTAGAAAGTAAATGGTGGGTCTTTGCAACTTAGTGCGCTGGCAGGTGCACCTGGCAAGGGCCCTCTTCGAGCTCTTGGGCGTTGATAGGATCCTTCCGTGGATGCAATGGACGCGGTGAAAAGGACAGAGACGATCCCTCGCTAGTCTTCCCTTCGCCAAAATGCACGCAATAGGTACGCACGCCCAGGGTGAAGAACAAGCACGCATGCAGTCTCCTCCCGCAATCAATCGACGTTCCTCCTCGGCACGCGCCGACGACTCTCTCTCTCCTGGCCACTTTTTCACGGTCCGAGGAAAAAAATGGCCCGTCGACATCCCCGGGGCGATGCGGAATAATCGGGGAGGATCATCCTCCGTCTGAAAAATTCATACCCCCAACAGGTATTTGTTTTTTAATTTTTTTAGCGAACCCGTCTTTCGTAAGCCGTGTTTTTTCCACTCACATTTATAACTGTCCCATGAAGAAATTCATTAAAAAATGTTTGATGAAAGGATTAAAAGATCGCTTTCTGCTGTTGGTGGTGAAAGTAGAAAGAATTGACTTGCATATTTGAATTTATTCATTTAGTTATGTGATTTACGTTTAGATGAAAGAATATTCAAGTAAGAATTGATTACCTACTCGATAGTTATAGACTGAAACAGCATGCTTTCTGGGGAACGTGGTGGTATGCAAAACATAGTTTCTCTTAAGTAAACCTCTCTCCTAAGCCCTTAAGCCGCACAACTTGTTTGATGGTAATGGGGAAATATTTCAATCGTATTAGAAAAAAATCGTTACACCCCAGTAAATAACGGAAAACTGGGAGTCACTTGAAATCAATTTTTGTTTGTGTATTTCCATAAAAATCAATGTTTTTCTGTAACCAATTAAACTTCATTTATCATTGTCATTCGGGAACAGTGGATGTCGTATTATCTAGATGATGGCTCAGTTACACGTCGAGTCGCCTCTTTTCAGCTAATGTATTAGGATAATAGTTAAAATGCCTTTTCAAAGATTTATAGCAGATGATCTCTTTGTGTATTGTCTGTGTGTGATTTATTCAAACTTCCTGACATTTATTTAATTATAATTATTTTAGGCATTTCTCTCCCATAAATTTTTCCTGTTTATTTATTCACGCCTGATAAGTGTTCCACAGTTATAGTCTCCTGAACGGTTTTAATCCCACCCCAATTTTTCTACATAGAGTACCTTTGTTCCCTTGTTTCTCTAGGAGGTTTCTTTGGCATTGAATCTGCGCGAATAGATCCTCGGGCTTAGAACCTATTTAAGACCAATGATCCGTTGAAATGGAGCTTTCTCGTGAAGCGTGAAGTGTTGATGGACCTATGTGACTGAGTCGTATTTCGAATCTCCTCAGGCAATTTACTGAAACGGTGGAAAATCCACCACCTCGTCTACGCGTCATCGCCTTCTGGGTATGCTCGTCCTTTGGATGTTTTTGTGCATTCGGAGGTCATCAGTTTTCGCGTGAATTCGACTCGGGGTGGGGGAAGATAATGTGAAGATGTGAAGGTACTATTCTGCTAGGCTTCCAGGATACGTGAAAGACGTCCTCATTGTCATCTCACACTGCGTCCACCTCTAAGTCCTTGAGTTAAATGGCTCGAAGCAAACAGGGTCGCTAGGAAAAAAAACTGCGGAGTTCACTAGGAAGAGGAGCCAAAGCAAACATACTTTACAATTCCTGACAGCTTTATCGCTACTCCCGAAATCAACCGTATCTTTCTCCCACTGTTTATTGTGCTTTCGACCCGTGTGTAGGTAATAAATGTATTTTTATAGGTATTTTTTCATGTCTTCTTTCAATTTCATTTCTACCGCCGGATTTGTTTAGTCTTCAGGTGTCTGTCTGGGAGTCCCCTTTCCTTTTCCCGCGGAAAGTATTTGTTGCTCATTTTGACGCGATGCGTATAACAATTTCGTCGACTGAAGCATGATTACTTCCCATCGTATGATTCGAAACTTGGTTAATTTGAAAATTAGTTTGAAATTGTAATTTATTCGAATTTTTAGGAAAAACTTGGCAAGGAAAAGTTACACACTCAAAAGATACAGTTTCCTTTATTAGCTTTCAAAACCCCTTGGTTCGTAGTGAAGATAATGCAATATTAACTGCATCAATTTATAAATTAATTTCTGCTTAACGATACTAAAAATATAATGTTTATCAGAACTTCCGTATAGTTGAGCAATAATATAAATTTAAGACGGCTCACGGTAGAAAGTGAAGCATAATTCGAATTTTTATGTATTTTTACTGCTACAATTCAACTTTTTGACCCAAATGTTTGAGTTCGCAATCCAAGCAAGTGTCTATTCCATTGTATTTCGGACTCGTGTGGCGTTGGCTTGAAGCGTTTTCGCTGGACACTCTTCTTATCGCCCACCGTCGCCACTCAAATCGTCCCACGACATTATTCGTATCGCTCCCAGACGCTATATTCGTACCGCCTCCCTGCGGTGTTCCTATCGCTCCTCGACGATTTCCGTATCGCCTCTCGGACGTCTGCTTATCATGCCTCGACGCTATCTCTCATTTTTCTTTCTCTCGCTTCAAAATGTTGCCGTATCAACACATCATCAGGGTACACGTTTTATCCCCTCTTTCCTTTTGGCTGGGCGGAGATGCCGAAGGTGGTGCGGGACCCCGTGATCTATGAAGGGTGAGGACTGGGACGATGTCGGAAGTTTGGTGCGGGGTCTTTGGAGGGCAGGAAGGTTCAAAGGAGGCGTTGAGGAACTCTATGAGACCTTTAGCACGCAAATACGATCAATCATCCCTCGTGAGAGATATTTTTCCCCTTTTCTCTCCGTGTCCAACCTTATCACAAAGGGGTCGTAGACATCTACCACCCCCTCCTCCACTACTCTTTATTCCTCTTTCTTTCGCTTTCCTCAGCTCATCCTCATCTCCCCCTCATTTCCACTTCTTGGAATTGCTATCCACGTTTTATACTCTTCCTCTACTACTTGAATTGTGCCTTTTATCTCTCCTCCCTGCAGTGAAGCCGGATCCCAAATATATAGTCCGATACTGAGGCTATCTATGATATGAATTATCGCAAATTGATTGTGTACATCGGTCATGTATTTTTCAATTTACAAGATGCAATTAAATTTAGAGCTTAAAAAATAAAGATGTGGCATTGCGATGGAATGTAGCGTACAAAGAGTCTTTGCGACTATTTGGCAGGTTGCCCCTTTCTAGTGTATGTAAATTTCACTGGTGCGATAAATAAGAGTGATGGTTTTATATCCTGTAAGGTGGGAGTTCATATATCTATGATAGTGACTTTATTGAATAATTCTTATAGAATGGTACCGTCAGTACCGGTCCGATCATTGGTTCGGCAATGGTCCCCTATTTTCGACGGCAGTTTTAGGCCGTGGTCGGGTTTCTCATTACCCTTCCTTCACCTTCCATTCCATCAAGTGGTGGAAATGGTCGTGGATAGCTACTGCTCGTCTCCTAATTTATTTAAGTGCTCGAAAATGGTTAGTTCGAATTATCTGTTGCTCTAAAACCTCTCTAAACTGATGGTATTGTGCGTTATATTGCTGGAATCCAGACATTTTAACCATGTTGAATAAGAAAACCTTGGTGCAAAAAATATTTTTTCTTTTCGTAATTCGATATCGGCGACTACAATTTCATTACAAACTGAGTTCTTGGAGTTGTTTACCTTCGTTCAAATGTAAGACGATGGACGACGTAAGTTTTAAAATAGGTGTTTCGTTTAAGAGGTCGTTGTCATGGAGAAGTTGAAATTAATCTCCAGAAAATATTATTTTTATCTCCTTTTGTCATCATGAGTTATGTCATGGAGGTTTACCTCTCGCAATTCTTTGTATTTAAGTTCCCTGTACGAAGAATCGTGTAGTTTTCACGATTTATGTTTCCGAATATAAGTATTTCCGGGTCCACTTTATTTACATACTTAGGAAAGATACGTGAGTATTCTCGTGACCATTGTCATTATTCGCGTCCATTCGATATTTTGGCTGCAGTATTGTATCGCACCATCCGTCACGAGAAACATACATCTGTTTTTTTCCACCTTGTTTCCATACTTCCCTTCCTTAAGCGCTTATCTCAACGCTTTCTTGAGATCGTTTTGACGCGCTGAGCGCGGTGCGTGCTGACCTCTTCCTTTCTCGGGGCGACCCCGTCCCTTGTTAAGTCCAGGTTAGCGAGGGAAAAAAAGAATGTGGCCACGTTTTCATGACATTTATTTTCTCTCGTTGTCAACCGAAAATTCCACCGTTGATGGCTAACGGCGCGGCGGTGGAAATCTCTGCCTCCGCATTTCTCGGGACTACAGAGGTGTTTCTTGGTGGCGGCGCGATGTTCCGGTTCACGTTTTGTCATCGTCTTGGGACTGTGGAAATACATTTCACCGTCCATCTTAGCTGTCGCTTGTTCGTGTGATCTTACGGCGCCTTCAACCGTAACGGATAGCTACTTAGTTTTTTAAGCTTGGATCCATTCTGATCCATATCGAGTGTGTGATGTTCAGTATTACTAACCCCGTCTGCTGTAAAATGTGGGTAAATTGTGCTTTAAGTCATCATCAATTTAATATGAACATGAACATGAAGGAATAATATCACCTTAATTCCGTGTAGCTGCTGTTTCATATCGTTATGCGCATGTGATATGATTGTGGCATGTTATGTATATCTTTTATAGTATTTGTCTCATTTTTGTACTTTCCCTGCTTCGCGAACCATTTGGATGTCATTTAAATTTACCGAGAAGTCCAAAGCGTTGATTGCTATTTGCCCTACTTAATTGTTGCGCCCTTTTTTTGGGCGGAGTTCATGTTTGAGATTTCGTCAGTTTTTTTTCGTGAATTTTACATCGTTTTTCGTTGTGTTATCCTTTGACGAACTATTTTTAATAATTTTGAAAGAGGGGTGTTTTGGTTACTCAGCATTTCCTACCAAACAGCCCGCTCGAAGTGGAAGAAACTTGTAGTTCGCATGTTCATTGGATCAGTTGATATTGACTTGCTCATGTGCATTTATTTTCGATAGTGTGACGGATCGAAATCACGTCCCCATGTTCTCAAGTGTCTCGTCATGGTGGTAAAATCGGATGAAATCACCACGCTGGCTTTAATCACGGTTTTGGTCGTTAGGACGGAATGATGCCTGCACCAGCTGCATTTAATCGCTCGTGTGTAGTGAGAGGGACGTGCTCGAGTTTGTCTTCTCATATCCCATCCAGGCACTCCAATTATTTAGCATGGAATTTCTCGATGAAATTAATGGCGAAATTGATTGCCGTAGGAACCAATCAGATATGGGTATCGAGTAATTGACTCGCTTTTAAATTTATGGCTTCAATCCTCATTGGATATCTCGGATTTAAAAAAAAAACATTTTCTTGATTTTTCTGTATTTATTTTTGTATCGTACATGTGCTGTGACTTATCGCTGCGAATAGCCTCGTAATTTTCTTTTAAAGCACATCTTTGAGCAGAGTGTTCGCTTTGAGAGTAGAGGGAAAACTAGGTCGAACGTTATTAACTCGACGCAGTGGTTACGGCAATCACCTTCCAGGGTCATGTTAAAACCATAACGTCGTGAAGCCTAATTAGTTCTATGAAGTGGCTTTATTTGCGATTTAATTTGATGTATCACTGCATTTAGTCATGTACACCTGCGACAGACCTCATCGAAATCATATTTTACGTTTTGTTTCCTTTTGGGTGTCGTAAATGAAGGTATTAATATATACTGTTCACTATTAATGTGCTTTCGTATGAAAGGGTGGTTGCACGGTGTGCCACAAACTCTCGCATTTTATACAAAATATCTACAAAGTGTGCTGGATTTAGTCTTAGATTTAGATTTTTAAATACATATACTACTACGCGTATTTTCAGTACACGCACTCGCATAAGCATTGGGACGATTTTTTTCTATATGTATTCAACAAAGATGAAATTAACCATGAAAAAAATTGGCTTATATGGGATGCAGTTCTTTCACGGTGGCTTATTTCTTCATGATGACGGGTTGTTTGTATTAATGTGTATCAAAGGTCAGAGTAGAAATGTTTTGATACAAAAAATAATTATTACGTTTAGATGACGTATTGGATGTACATATTACTCGGAAGTAATTCGATTCGCCGTCGTATGCCTTCTCGCCTTTCATTTCTTGATAGTCTCGATGCCTTTTGACGGAAGAGATAATTAACTTTCTTTAATCTCCTATGAAAAGGCTTTTCGATTCTCAGTCTTAAAATCCATTTCCTTCCACTCAAACTCAATGCTTTCTACTCAATAGTTTTATCACCCCATTACGGATTCGATATTTATTTCTTTTCAGTTTCTCTTATTCTTTGTAGAGGAATTTGCTAGCTCTTCAGTTTGGTGCTAAGTCACACGACTTTAAGCAGGAAGCCAAATTAAAGGATATCCGAATTAATTGAGTATTAATTTCGCAGCGTATTATCTTACTCTGTTACAGTCTTCTAGCAAGGGAGCTGAGCAGGTAATAATATTGAGACACATCTTAACTGCGTAGGGTTGCAAATTTTCCTCCTAATCTTTTTTCAAAGATAATATTTCTGCAAAGGTTAACGGTTTTATGAAAGAATCTATTCAATAGAAGACTGAAGGAAAAGTATCTCGTTCATAGGGATGAAAAATATGCCGATATTCATGGATGAATTCAATTTTAACATTTCTCTATTGGTGCGTATCAATAGTTCGTTCGTTTTACACCATTTAATTTAAAGAAACGTCCAATGGCTGACTGAGCATTATTGATTCTTTTGTTGTTTAGAGGTTAGGAAGCAACGGATGTTTACTGGATCCCTCTATGTGGTGACTTTGGAGAGGCGGTTGAGCAGTTTTATTGTTAGGAAAAATCAATTTCAGACTGATGTTTTTATTTTGATTAGTACTCTTATTTAAAAAAAAGCAATGAAAATAACCGTGAAATTGGATTTTTTAAAGACGGAAAGTCTTACTGTTTACCCCATATTTATGGATCGGTTCCACAACTTAGGTCTCAGAGCAAAGTCACGTCTATCCGTCCTGTTTTTTCGTTCTTCTCAGTCATTCTTTTGCCCTATCCCTCTTTCCGAATGTTCCCCTTTATCCTTCCCTTTCCCGCTTTCTTAATTCCCTTTGCAGCTTATAAACAACCCTTGTCCATCAATCTTTCCTGCTTTTCATCAATCACCTCGCTCCCCCCGGCCACTTCTCCCTCACGCCCCGATCCCCAATTTCTCACAGCTTCCCTCATCCCCGTAAGCGGACCGACTCCCGGCCGGCCAGCCCCGGCGGCTGTTTCCCTTCCTATCTCTTCATTTCTCTTCCTCCTCCATTCCTTTTCCCTCCCTCCCACCCACACACCTATTTGCCGTTTTCTCTCTCATAGTTTTTTCTCGTCCCGCTTTTTTCCGTTCGTCGCCCTCTCCACCTCCTCTTCCATGCTTTTCTCGAATTTCTTCCGCGGTCCAAGGTAGAATGTGGCTGCCATCCCTCCATCTTCACTGCCTGGGCAATCCTTCTCTGTTAAAATTTTAATCAGGCTTCCAGGATGTTTTGGTCCAGATCCTTCACCTTAAAACCCTACCTCCATGCGTCTTCAGTTGACAACAAATCCTAAGATTCCACTATTGACATATTTTCCGGCCCCGGTGGCGGCGGGTTAATGTCCTCGCCTGCCAAACCAAAGGTTGCGGGTTCGAGTCCCGCCAGGATTGCCCCTATCCTGGACCAGGATGTTTGCGTAACTTTAATTGTAAAATGTTATAGAAACCCCGAATTGAAGGCCAAATAGCGCTGTTTCAGTGGTGTGGCAATGGATGAAGAAAATTGAATACTTGGTCGAGTTTTTATCTGGATTGATTTTTGTACGGTGCAAGGAATGAAGTGTGAAACGGCGCGTTTATTGTTGAGTTAACTAATGCTTATTACTTTGATGTATTCGATGTTGAAATTTTTCGAATAGTATGGTTAGGGTCAGTAGTGGGACATTGTCGAAGATAAAATGCCCAATGTAATGAAAATCAAATTTCTTTTTCCTGTTATTCGGCCGTCCCCGGTGATCATCGTTCGACAGGAAAATATCATGATGATACTGGGCTATGTAAGAGTGTATATACAAATTAGGCTTATTTATGAAATGAATGAGGTGGGCTTAACTTATCCCGGTTGGATTAGTCCAGGCTAGTATGTCTTTATCTTGATATTCATTATTTGTATTCCAGGTTAACGCTGTAAGTTTACAGTTTTGTGAAATCATGCGATGTTTGTGGACTATTCAGTTTGAATGTTTGTGCTGACTTATGTTCGAATAAGTATTTGTCCTTGACCCTGAAATCAATTTACATTATGCCAGTTAAATACTGGTTTGCTTCTGATCTACATTGGATACTTTTTAGTGGACACAGCCCTCTGGGTTTTCAATGTGGAGTCTTTCATCGCCTGTGGTAGTTACCATTATTAACTTCACATTTTCAGTTAGTGATCATATTTCGCAATGTGCGGGCTTCGTTTTTGTTGTGATAGCCAATGAGTCAGGTTTGATGTACTTTCTCATTATTGGGCTGACAGATGATTCTCATCCTTTTCCCTTCATTTTCGTTCCATTCCTCTCATTTTGAAATTCGTTTCCGGCTCTTACAACGGGCAATGATTATCGTGGATAGCATGATGTATTTATCCTTTTTCTGACTTATTTTATGACTCTTTTTGGCCTTGCCAATTTTTTCGTGCCTAATTTTCCATCCATTTATTTGTCTTCACATCGTACTGACGCCTCAAAGCAACAGTGCAATTTTAGGGAAGAGCAGACTCCGTTCGCTTGCTTTAATATCTACTTTAATGGTAATTCTTATTTTTTTCCTGTTAGTAATCTCTTGGGAAAAAGTTTTCCGGTCCCGTGTGACAATAAATGAAGAAGGGACAAAGATCGGTATTATTGCGTGAGAAGGTCAGGGGAGTCAGGAGATGAAAGAACCTACTTCTTGGGGATGTCAAACTTCATCCAGACTCGTTTCTTTTGGTTTTCAGTAGTAAATCAAAAAGAATAGATTTTTTGCTTGTAGAAAAAGGGGTGTGTCGCCACAGTGGCTATTTAAATATGACGAGGCTCTTTTTTCGTCTTCATTGTATGCTAGAATTATTTTTTTCTTTCCCACTCTCCATAGACTTTCCTCGAAAATAATTCGTCCGGTTGGTTTTGAAATGACTCCCGTTAGTAGGTAATAAAAATGAATTCATGCTGCGGGGAATTTTTAGAAGGATCAAGTGACGTTAACGTGCTTAATTTTAAGAATCAAGCCGTGAAGGGTATTTTTCCTCCAACCGTGGAGGATTTAGACAATTGCATTTAGTAATTAGTGCTTGACGTGCGTCGTAATCCGATTTCGCTCCCCTCTTGATCACGGGATTGATATGTCTGCATTCTCCATGGTGACATCGAATCTTTCTGGAAATCATTAGTGAGAATTTACTTGAGCGTCTTAAATGTGCTAACGTGAGCTTCGCTGAAGGCGAAATTTTTTCGGCCTTCACCCGAAGTAATTTGCTCTAAAGACGAGAGAATTGTTCATTAAAGCTGTGCATATCCAATAAAGTAGCCGTAAGGTATTAAAAAATACCAGAATTAAGAAACATGAAGTAAGATATACTGGTATAAATTAAACTAAGGAAAAACGACAAACATAAAGCACCTGAACCATTTATTGGGTAAGTTGAATCGCGTAAAATGGTGTAAAACAGATGTTTTACAAAATTAATGCGAGTTTTGCTATTGTGAAAACCGATTTCTTATGCTAACCACTTGATTAACAGTGCTGCATTTTAATAATCAGCAAAAACTGATTTATTTGTTATTAAATTTGGGATTGATAAAGGTGACGTTAACTTAACTTATGGATTAAGTCTTCTGCAAATGTTACTAGACCGTAATACGTTTGCCGAAATTGTTATGTAAAACATTATAGCATACCCCTTTGGTTCATTGAATGGCTGACTGCCACTGGAAAAGAACACCAACAGCTAGGCATCCAACGTTTTGATGGATGTGCCAGCGGAATAGAAATGTTAGTGGTCGTGGTTATCCAAATGGGCAGGTAATCGATCTTCGAGCTCTCCAGTTTTTTCTCACATTCCCACGCCTTAATAATTAGCTCAGCCGTCTAGATTATTCACATGGCCGTGATGGAGTGAGAAATATCTCCAGACGATCGGCGCTTATACGAATGAAGTGATAGCTACTCAGGTAAAGCCCCATATTTTCACCATTGAAAGGCAGTCATGTTCTCGCTTTTTTTTCCTTCCATAAAGACATGACCTTGGTCATTGCTATCTCAATTAATGCAAGTGACCAGCTGGCGATGCAGTAAATTACAGCCAAACTGCCGTTTAGTAAAAGTGAAGCCTTAACGGAGAATTGATGTGAGGAGTTGAATATTTCAATTGAAATAATTTTTATAGTCCTGTTATTACTGGTGTGGAGAATGTCGTGTAAGATAGATAAAGGTTTTTTAATGTGGACGGAAAGATAATTTTTGAGTGCGAGTTTTAGTAACTCAACATTTTGTGGATTTATTGAGTTTGAATTTTGAAGTAATACTGGAGGATATTTATCACAGTTGTTACCAATCTGTGAAATTGATTAATGGGATAATAAATGAGCAAAAGTTTATACATATACAGATTTCTCATTAATATGTGGCTAATTTGATACCGGTTCATTTTAATAGCGTAATATTAGTTTACTTGTCTTTTTTCCGGTATACGTCAACTGCACTCGGGATTCAGAAGACGTTGAAATTAAATACGGAGGCGAAGCAAGCTGTCTGAGTGCAAAAACGGCTTTTTGTGCCTGAAAGTAATGAATTTAGGAACTTGTCATTTGTTATATTTGGTCCTCTTTAGCCATTTTCATCCACCTTAATGGAGAAATTCGTGAAATAATTTTACTTCCGTATAATGTCTTCGCAGAAGTGGCTGGGACGGATTTGATGTGTATATTAGTGGTAGGCGGAGAAATTTTAAAAACCAAATATCATAAAATAAATATAGAAATATCTTGCGAGATGTGGTGTGGATGAGCGTAGAAATACCTATCTGTAAAAAATTCCATTTGGTTACATTCATGGATTGATATTTTGCCGTAATAAGTACCTGATGATTACATTCATACGTAGTTCCCGTCACGACTTTGTTGAGTAATGTTACAAATTTGACCTCGCCGCCTTGCAGTTTTATTGAGAGATGGAGGTCACTGAACTGTTATTAACGCATATCTGACCTATATTCTTTTTTCCTTGTCTCCATTTTCCTGGTTTGCGTCTAGAGCGTCAGAGCTGATGCGAAAAAAGCGATTTTGGGCGTCTGCGCTTGCGGCCAAGGTTTAAATGGCGAACCAATTACAGCATTGTCTTGCGAGATGTGGTGGATCATCATCAAAGAGGTATTTGTAAAATAGCAAAGCCTAGATGACGTGATGTGGTGGATGAGTCTGTTTGCTTGACTAGACTTAAGTGTTTTTTTTTTTAAACTTTTATTTAGATTTTAAATTTTATTTCCATTAAATTTGACGCTCACCAAGTAGGAAAAGCACCAAGAAAATAATGTATCAACTTACAAGTGTAATTCGCTAAATTTTTCCATTTTCCTTGATAATAACATTCAAGTTAGGAGTTTTCACGGTTATGTCAGCTTATGGTTGGTGCGTAGCCACCTTGAGTGTTATTATACGCATTTAGTCTTAACATCTCCGGTGCAATATTTCGGTGAGAGTTTTGAGCTTGAGGCCGCTCCCATTGATCCTTTCCGATGCAACTCGAGTCCGCGGCAAATCCGTCGCGCATATGGTTCACGGGCATTTGTTTACGTTCCCGTTTCTCTCCCGTCCATCCGTCCGTAGGTCGGTCGCCCCCTCGTCGTCCGGCGGGAGAAGACCTTGGTGCGGGGCATTTACCCCCTCGGGCACCACCGCCGCGCGTGGAATCCTATCCATTCCGCTTCTGTCTCTGCTGCTGCTCGTGCACGGGAGTGGATGGCGGTAGTCGACGGCCATGCTTAGGGGTATATGGAGCTCGAGGAATGGGTTACGGAGGGATGGAAGTAAAGGGGATTGTTGTACGTAAGAATGGTGCTGTTCGTTCACAGGATTCCGCGGCGTTGAATGGATGAAGTCAGCATTTTTGAGCTCTTTCCGTGAAAATTGACAAAGATGTACTAGTTTCCCTCACCTGAGGACGCAAGATGCATATCTGGCGTAAATTATGTGAATCTTTGTCGACATACGCCAGTGCTTAATTTCGGCCAGAACGCGACGGGAAAGCGTTGAGAAAATTGGGTCGTTTAAAAAAAAAACCATTGTTCATATGTGGTATAACATGATTCCTCATGGTAACTTTCATTGTTTGTTACCGTACATTGTAACTTTGAGTTTTAAAATATCGGAAATTTTAGGGGGGTGGAGTTATATTTGAATATGACGTGGATAATATGTGTTCGTAAACGTTCCGGTACCTAAAATTTTAGAAATTAAGCTCTGACATGCGCAGACAGCCCGAAAACGCTGACTTCATCAAGAAGAAGGGTGTTTTGGAGGAGCATATATTCGAGTCCAAAGACAAGTTATTACTATTTATAAAGGAAAGTGACAGTGGTAGTGAGCGTTGGGCCCATTGGTTCTTGTTATTGCGTTTGATAATATCAGTACATATGCAGTCACCGTGACTGAGAATCGAACTGCGGAATTCTTTCTTTTACTTGGTACACAATGCCCTTGCCAGTTTTGACATTATGCCCTCATTGGCTGATTCCAGGCGATTGCGTTTGTTTATTTTAGTTGAAAAATTTATTTCCTCTGCATTGGATACTCATGAAAAAAGAAGTATTACAATTTTAATAAAAATATCTGAAAGCGTTTCTTTTACTTACATTTTTCCTTATCCCGTAATTATACCGAAGTTTGGCGTAAACAAAATAGCAATAGCTTGAAAAAATGATGTTATTTTTCCCCATGAAATGATTGGGTCCCATGTAAAGCCGATACCACGTTTACCAAGGAAATTTGTTGCTGTTGGTTAATCATTAAAATGCAATGTTTTTGGGATTTTGGCGTCGACCTTAAATTTTGGTTACTGCGCCAGTCACCTTGAGCGCTCATGTATTTTTTTCACTCTCAAGCTTCCGCCGCGGTCGTCCAGGTGATGCCGCGCGAGCACGAGTGCGTGAAATGAAGGGAGGCGTGTGTCCCCATCTCATTGTGCGTGCCACGGCTCCTTCTCGGCTTGAATTTTGAATGCTCGCCAGCTATGAGTCCACCTAAATCATCTTCCCTGTCTCGCGATGCCCACGCATCCTCTCGTGGAATCCGATTGGGAGGAGGGAGATCATATGGGAGAGGATAACGCCTTACACGCGGGACATTAGTACGAGCATCCGTCCTATTCCATTCACTCGAGTCATTCATTCATTCATTCATTTTGGTCCACTCCCTCTCTCTCATCCTCTCCCCCACTGCTCCTCTTCGCAGATGAGTCCGTTGATCTCAACGGGCGTGATTAAGATCGGGAGAAGAATCGCTGTTGTACCCCATGAATGGAAAATAATGGGCATTTCCGTTTAAAATCATGTTTAATTTAAAAGCAAAAATTGACCATAATCGGTTTGGTGTTCTATCTTTGAAATTTTTAGGGAGTATTTAAAATTAATTATAAAAAAAATCGTGCCCTTTTTTTAAGTAACAGTGTCCGACGGCGATACTGGGTGGAAATGTTTGATCTCCATGAGAATAAAGAACGAATGGTAAACTATTCCAGACTATTAGTGTAGTAAGTATAGTAAATAGTGTGGAAGTTTACCATTCGTTCTATATTCTCATGCCCTTTTCCTCTTTAACTGATTACGTCCCATGTAAATCCGATACCAATGTTACCAAGGAAATATAATGTTTTTGATAAATCATTAAAATGCTATGTTTTTGGGAACTAACCAATTTCCATGGAAATAAGTATTGGTGGAATGCAAATCTTAAGGTATGGTATTAATTTAAGAACCAAAATTTTTTGTTTATTTAGGTTAAAATATCAACCTTCTGCCCTTTAGAGAAAGTTATTCAAATTAGCGGAGTTGAACATCTATGAACGAATTCGATGCTTTTCCCTTCAGAATTAATACTGAATTTGAAAAAAAAACCGATTGAGCTATTCCTTGGTAAAATTTACCTATAAATCATCTCCTGCTTCCAGTAAAGGCTCGGTAATAACTCGGTTGGATTGATTCTTGCATCATTATCGGTTATCGCTTTTTAAGGAAATCGATTCGGATGGTGCGATTGCCACCCAAGAACAAGGATGGAGTATGCGTCTTGACTTAATGTATGTACTTCATAATTTGCCGAATACGATTGCGAAATTAGGCAGGATGATATGATAGGGTGAAGACTCACTGAATCGTATATTGATTTCGGTTATCTCTCTTTTAAAAAGTTACTGGAATTAGTTAAAGTTACGGGTTACCACCCGCCGTGTTTCTGACCTTCAAATTCCTCAAGTCCGCACCAATATATATTTCAAATCTTTTCATCCAATTGCGTCTAGATTCTGGAACTCTCTTCTGCCAAATATAAAGACGTCACAATCACTTCAGTCGTTTAATAGAAGGCTGTACTCCTATTTGAAGTCTGGGGCTTAATTCAGTCTCCTCAACTCATTAGAGTTATCATCTTAAAGTTGTGATGTTATCAAAACTCTCTACATAAATATGTATATGTATGTGTGTCTAAGTTAAAACTTATATTATTGTGTTATTAGTATTGAATATTTTACATTTTTTGTATAAATATCTACTACTTGTTAGCCTAGCAATAATCTCCACAATGCCTTATTTTTGTCAAAACGCCTTTTATTAAGAGTAGAACATTTCCTGTATTTTCTATTTTTTGCTCTCATAGGTTTTACCTAGAGCATAATAAAAATATTCAATTCAATTCCACTAATTTCTCGTTTAATCTCTTTGCGGCACGTAGCAATGTGCATATCGTCGTGAGGAGATTTCCTTCGCGTGTGGGTGGTTGGCAGTGCTCGGCGATGTTTCCAGCCAGCTTTCAGGACTATACCCTCCCTACATATTCATCCTTCTTCTTCTTCCAGTTTCCCTGCGAATGAATGATGGCGGCGTTTTCATAGAGTGACTCTCTCGGTCGACATTAAGCGTCCGCATCGTCTGATTCGGTCCTTTCGTCTCGGTTGCGAGCAAGTTCCGAACGAAACGGAGCTTAAGCCATGCCCAACCCTCCGTGAGAGTTATGTAAACGTTTTATGACCGTTTAATTTGAATTCATTCGCGGTTTTCCACTCCCCTCCCATGAATTATAAAACATGTGTCTCTCTCTTTACATGTCCCCTGAATATTAATGGTGGAGTGGTATTTAAACGCTTATCCTGTATAAAAGATTCTGTTTCTGAATTTTAATTGTAAAGCTCCCAGGTATAAACTTTGTGGCGAACACTTATGTGGTTTCACGTTAGTAATATATAACTCAATCATCCATGCCAGAGACGGAAATTGACCCCGCGATAAGCCACAAATACTGCGATGATGATACCTTGCCAGTTGCTAAGCTAGAGTGCTGTTATAATTTCCGTGCATTATGAAAGGAATTGGAGAAAATTAAACGAAAAAGAAAATGTTTGAACTGCTAATATTCATTGTGTTTACATTAATCATATTAAACCTTTGGAAGAAGTAGGTATATTCCTCCTCTATATGTTAAGGATCTCGAAATATGTATTTTTTACTGTTTCGAATTTACTGCGTCATCTCATAAGGTCACTTATCAGCGGAATCGTTGTTAGTTGTTCCTTGAACTTTTTAATATTTCATTCTGAGAGGATTCCCTGAGTGATATCATCGTGATACTTTCAATGGTTGTGTTTTTGTATTTTTTGCGAAGGATGATGATTTGATTTGATCAATTAAATAGACCGGTAATTATCCTCTCAAGCAAACAAAGAACTTGAAAACTTAATGAATTTAGCTTGATTCTTTCGTTGGTTATTTGTATCACACAAAGGTGTTTATGTTCAGGAAATGTTCACGTGCCAGCTTGAGAGATGAAGTACACGCAAGCGCGCACCCACTAAAGTCATTCAATTCACGATTTTCGTCGCGTCCGCGATGCTGATTAGTGACCTAGCGCTCTATTCGTGTTGCAGTAATTTGCTGGATGAGGGGGAAGCCATTAATCTCGCTGTTCGCTCATTACGGGCGCAACTGCCGGACGCGGACACAGGCGGATGAAAGAGCCCCCCTCACTCCATCCCCTTGTCCGTGCATGGGCTCCAGCTTTCATCCTTACCGTTCCAAGGCTGACTCGCGGCCACGCCCCCCCCGTACTTCGGTTCGCGATGCCCTTCTTCGCAACCTTTGTCCCGCCGGTCGGCTGAAACATCTCATTCGTCCCGAGCGAGCATTTTCTTGCCGTCATTCCGTCACCTGCATGTCTAACTTCTGAGAGGGGACAACGCCCTTCGGTTCATTCTCTCTCTCTCCCCTTCCAGGTTGTGTCAATCTCGGAACTCTATTGTCTGCCGTGCGAAAGTGGACCGCATTGACGTCTTCCTATCGATGGCCTTCGGCGATGGAGCCCCTATTGTGTCATCGCTAATGGTTTTTCCTTTGAAATATCGGACTGATTCATTACGATTTCATCATTTCGTTTTAATTGTCTCATGGGGTAAATACTTCGTCCTGAGAATCGACTCTGGTATCCATTTATCGTATTTCCAATGAATGCATCAGCAGTCGATGGTGCCTTTTATGATTCACTGCCGTTGGATTCGTTTTATTTGATTCATTAATTTACGCTTCGTCGGTATCATGTTCGATTGAGGTCTTTGAATTCTATTTGAAGTTGAAAAAATGTCGAATTCATTGCTTGTATGCGAAAGTCTACAATGGACGAAATTATCGTTTTTCTCTACCCCTATTTGATTGACTGGTTGCATAAATTGTCTTTGCGTGGAAGTTACTGCACTCGATATAAGAAAACTAATGACCTGCGAGGAAAACTGTTAAATACGGAGGAGCTTTTTCCCCCCCCCATTGCCTTTGTGGCCTTAAATTGTAAAGTAATTGGTTTTATTTTTCATTGTTAGCAGTTATTACTCCTTAAATTCGCCTTGTCCGAGCTAAGCTGAATGAGAATAATGATCTAAATATTATTATGGGGCCAAGAGGTTGATGCATTGAAAATTTATGGGAATATTAAAGACATTTTGGGAGGAAAAGTTGAAGAAAACGTGTATTTGAAGGCAGTCATTAAGTAATTAAGTATATCTTGATAACTAGCACCGCGTCGCATTGTAACTTCGGTGATATTGGAGAATCTCAGCCGGTGAAAGACGCGAATGCGCTCAGATGTGTAGGAATTTTGGCTGTAATGCAAAGATAGGGGATAGTGTGTTCGATCGCTATTGGGGACTGTGAGGTATGTTATTACGGAGCCAGTCGAGGTAGTTGGAGTGTGGCAATTTTCCATTACAGTCTATCCTGACCGCTGCACCGCGGAATAGGTAATTATTTGCTCGAGCGCACGATAAAACTCAGTGCCGGAACGCGAATTAATCGTGAGCGGACGACCGGGGAACCAAGGCGCGACTCCACAACCGTTCGACTCGCTCAGCACCTGCTCAATAAATTCTATCGGTTGACCACCGTGCCTTCCACCACGCTCTATAGGTACTTGCCTCCCTTCGCGTCTGGTCGTTCAACCGCGACGATATGCGTTCCTATCTGCACGACAGGGTAGTGTTTTTTCTTTCAATGCGCGAAACCCGCGATATGGATAAAGGATAAGGGTATTGGTGTTTTTAGGCTAGGGATTTAAAGGAAGTGAAGTTTCCGCTCCTTTTTTCCTTTAAGATATCGTTAAGAGTCTTTTTTTATCCTGAAAGTTGTTAAAAGTATTAAGCAGTTTCCTATTGTATAAAATTCTATGTCTGCTGTTGTAAATTACATTTGTTATTTACCTTTATGGAGTCTAATCTCATAGATAATTCCGGGTTGTAAGTATGTAATGCCTGCGATGTTATCAATGATGTTGTTAAGAAAGGGATTTTACTCTCACATTTAAGTAGCTCCTAAATTTAACCGTAATTATTATTCCGGCGGTGATCGGGGATTTCTCTCAGTTTCGCCTCATTTATTCGTAATCCAGCGATTTTACAATTGCTGTTTAAAGACACCCTGACTATTTGTGCCTGATTACCATAACTTCGGAGCCATTTCATCCGCCCATAGATACTCGTTTGTCTTATACTTGGTCCTTAATTTTACATCGTTTTCTCAATTGATAACCCCACAAAGTTCTTACCTTCCCCTCCTTAATTTTTCGAAAAATATCGTATTCTTACTGAAATCTCTTAAGGATTAGCTGGTGTAGTGCTATTAGCGTATTTTAAGGGTAATCAAAGATGGTTAGAATACCCAAAAATCTTTGAGTAAAACTTATTTTATGCAGAAAAGCTTATTCATCCAGTCTACGTTGATAAGGAAGCAGAGGAAAGTAGCATTTAACTTAGATATCCTCTATGTGCATTGCGTTGAAGAATTTTGAGGCCTGAGCTGACTTGAGTCCTAATAAATTGCAATTTAAATATTTTTTAACTACTTAGCTGTTATTTTGCATAAATTAATATGCGGATCGGATTTTACATAATTTTTTTTTTGCATAAATATATGCGGATCCGTTGAAAGAGGTGAATGGATTAGAAAATCCGCCAAGATTTATTTAGCTTTGCCAGTGTGCAATAATCCTCTTTCTCTAATCGCCACCAAATCCTTTCCGTGGAATCTGAGTAGTAGAAAGTCTTCATATGTTTTCTTCAAAACAAAGGACGAACTCGTAGTGCGTATGTTTTTCGTGTGTCATCATAAATTTGAAATATTCCGAGGCTGCGGTTTTTGCTATTCCTGCATGCACACAGCTGGAGGGAAGTAGAGGCCGCTGGAGATAATGTGGCTTAGAGTTCGAGCCTTCGTGCGTGTGTGTTCGTGTTTCTTTTTTTAAATTCAAATGTGCCACTCGAGTAGTCGTGATGGCGCGGGAGATGGGGTTTTTGACGCTAAATGCGGGCCCTCAACGGGTGTACGTGCGCGGAATAGGCGGGTGGAACGAACAGCGGTGTGGTGGGCGAGAATAGGAAGACAAAAGCGGGTATGTTATGAGAGCTGCGGAAGGTCGCGTTATTTTTTTTTGCTTGATTCCGGGACATGGGAAGAGTGGTACGGGGCTTCCTTGAATACATGTTGTCGTAGAGGCTGATTCGGAAACTGTGTAGCAGTTACGCTAATGATTGATGATGGAATCTCTTTGTTTTTGTTTAGGGTTTTGCATCTGGTCAGGAAAAAAATATGTGTTAAGAATTGGTTTGGTGAGTAGAATTTGGCGTAATTAACGGGTGAAAATTCCTTGGAGGAAATGTAATTCCTTTTGACTCGAATTCATTTTTACACGAATCGTAATCATAGAGTTCGTGCCAATTAAGATACCGTGACATTTTATGGGATGTACTGTTCCCTTTCGACCGGTGGTATAACGTTCATTTTCTGCCCTTTTTAGCGACAAATTTTTCGCTTAAAACTTATCCTATTGAATTGTTCTGGGGGTATTGAGTCGACCTTCATTTCATCTACCTGTATCTCAAATTTAAATACTTGTGTGTGTATTAATAAATTTGTTAGAAAAAAGAGGTAAAATTTCCAAATAGAGGTTAACGCTGGCCTCGCTATTATTATCCTCGCAAAATTCAAGGGGATCGCGAGAGTTTAAATGGGCAGTAGGTGACGAAAGGAGACCGGTCCACCGGAGATGATGCGTTCTTTTTGCATTAATTGCACTGTCAAATGCTGCCTCGTTGAAGTTTGACGAATCAGTTGATGAAATAGATGTTTACCGTTGTGGCTATCCTTGTTTTAATTTCTGTTCCATACCTTGCACATCCGTCATAGTTTCGCCATTTATTTATTATGCTCTTTTACTCACGTGAAGGATAGTGATATAGATTTTTCTTATTTTCCTGGTAGTCCTTAAGCAGGGGAGAGAACCTCAATATTTTTCCGTCGTCACCGGCCTGTATTTTCGAAAGTGCATTTCTCATTACTTTGGTTTTATTTTTTCTTAAGGTGAATAGGATGTGGTTTTGGTACAGGAATTTATTTTGTGCACGGGAATATGATGGAAAGAACTCTGATGTTAGCAGAAAATTTTGTTTATGTTAGTTCGCTGTTTTATGACACATCCTTTAATAGGAACATTGCACTTTTTTAGTGATCCACACGTGTATGTAATGAGAGGAATTATCTTAAAAAATCTTCTCTGTGTTCTTGTTTTTGTAAGAAACAAAACAAGCTGTTGGCAGAGACTCACCTCTGTCTCCTGAAAAAGCTTTTCAGGACGTGTTGGAGTTGGTTCCAAAACAGCTTTGCGGAAATGACACCATGGTGATCCTCCCTGGCTCTTGCCGATCAATACTTTTCAGAGGAGGGATATATTTAGATTCTCCCGAGAGAATTCATTATTGAGTCCGTCAGAGGACAGATTCCACGCGATTCTGCGGCGCACTGTAAACGGACGGTTGTAAGCCTCAAAGCTTGATCCACGTGATTAAAAATAGCCTATAACCTACAAATAAATTAGTATTAACCCGCCGTTTCAGATATTGCATGAATGAATTTTTATCAAAGGTAGAAATTAAAATTTTTCCCTTGGCTCTCGTTCGTGATCATATGCAATATTTTAATTCTATTGTTATCCACTAAATGTTTAGTCCTGTCATAAGTAGTTTCACCTTTACTTGTTTACGTTATCGGCGTTTACTAATTATCCATTTAAGGAATACTAGGAAGTTTTTCTCTCTTTACTTCTCAGTTAACGCAGATGACGAGAAAAGTGGTCGGTTCGAAACCGTTTGAATACGCCATGTATCATTATCCAGAACGCAGACGATAGGGGAGTCGTTCACCGGTGTCTAGCTTGGAGCTCGAACCATTGTAAAGCCGTCTTTATAAATAGTCGGAATAATCTAAATGATATTGAGTAAGTAAATGTATCCTATCCATCTATAAAAACTTCGTTTAAAGTATGATTTACTGGGTAATATTATGCTTTTAACTTAGGAAAAGCTAGGGTCAAGTTTTTAATAAATACATCAGGGTTGACACGAGGATGTTACTATTAAATTGGTTTTACCTTGATAATTAATCGAATGAATTATTTGAGGCAGCTGTAGTTAAAAAAATGCTCTTTTTGTTAAAAAAGGGACATTTTTAAAACTGCATGGATTTTTTTTCTGTAAATTTCATGAGATTATCCTGATATCCAGAACTTTACGTGATAAGTAGGGGAATTTACGTGTACATGATTTCATTATAAAGGACTTGTGTTGCCGTACTCCCAAGCTTCATTTTCTTTTTTCACGACGAGACGTTGACGAAAAGTCTTATAACCTGAAGGTGCTTCGTAATTTTTTCTTCCTTTTTTGGGGCCAGGAAACCGTATGCCGCCATAAACTCTGCCTCGGCGACCCATTGCCGTAAAATTGAAATGATTCAAGCGACAATCATTCTTTGAAGTACCTACCTTTTACTCATCCGTGGCACTATCTGAGTTTCGCGGACATTTAACGGAGGTGTTCAGAAGATTCTCATTTAAAGCTTGGGTTAGTGATAGTAATTTCATTCGTTTTGTAAATGATGAATGAATCATTATGGAGTTGGCTTTTACAAATGGAATATTGGGGGACGCGGTCAAGGGAGCGTTTCGGAACAGGATGCGGGACATTTTAAAGTTCTTTCTTTTGTAACTGGACATAGAACGCTTGGACAACGGTGAAGTTGCTGGGCGGACAGGAAGAGGTTTTATCGTTATGAGAAGAAAGACGGGTTGGGGGAACAGGAGGTGGCTTGGAATGGGGGTGGGAATAATCAAACATAATACGTAGGAGGATATGGCAGAGGGGTCCAAGGGATGGGTTACGGACAGTTGAATGCCGCTGGCCGCCCGAGGCTCTCTTTGCCATAACGGAAGAGGAGAGGGTCTACGCCAATCTAAAAGAATCGTTGCCTCGAACTTATGGGTTTTGTCTTTTGAAGGCGGTGCAAGCTCTTCCTCGGTTAATAGGGTATGAATAAAACACGTGACTGGAGAATAAATTTGGCTGTATCGGCTCGGAAAGTTGTCGCCGTTTTTACTGTTTTGTTTAATATATCACCGTAATGTGTGTTGTTTAATAATGAGGCCATTATTCGTGGAAATTAGCCATGGAATCTAAAAAATGTCGTTATCGTATTAATTTAAATTGTTTTAACTTAAATTTTTTTTATTAACATCATGCTAATTGATGCACTTACATTGTATGCCAAATAGGAAATGACACAAATCTAAAGGGAGAAAATAGAGAGGAAGTCAAGTCGTTCTTCTCATCGTCACAATGCGATGCCTTTACGTAAATCATTTTTCGGTATACTAAGCTATGCTTAACTTATAAAATCACTTTATGATTGGCTAACTTTCCTGTGTGCCCGATCAATCTTTTCGAATTAATATTGCGAAACGGAGTAAATCTCCGATCTCCTTCCATAAGAGAGCTGTATATTCAAGAGCATTTTCTGCGGTTTCTTGGAACTAAAAACGTCAAAATTCTTTGGTTTCAGATAAAATAATTTTATTTTTCTTTCTCTAGCAATTATATGGCAGTGTAGAAAAGTAATTTTGCTTTCTCATTGTGCAGATAACTTTTTTCTTTTGCTCAATGTGGAGGTGTAGTGACTTCGTGATTAGTTATAAATTGCCCTGTTTTTTGTGGTAGAGATATAAAGACAGCGTGTGATGAGCCTAATGCTATAAGCCTTTTCGAGGCCACGATAATACTTACGTTCCCACCTTTTCTGGTTTTCGACTCGAAACTCGATGAAGTCGTTGGAGAATAGAGGTGACCTTCCTTCTACATGTTGAACTTGTAAGTGTCACGTATGACGTATTTGAATGCCTGCGATGCATCAAGCGACCTCCAATTCTTTTTATCCCCTCTCTCCACCACAGTCCTCTCCCATTTTACCTCGCGTCTGCGAGGAATCGCACGGTGGGAAAATGTCATTTAGACTCCTAGCGGAGAAAGATGGCTTCCCATTCAGAGTTAAAGATAGCTCTCTCTGGAAAGGCGGTTCTCCTTGCACCGTGTTGGACTTTCTTCTTTGTGCTCGCGGGAGGGAGGGTGGGCGAAGTGGATGGGAACTATTCGCGCTATCAATCAACTCGGCCTCTTAATACTCGCTGGGAACCAAAGATAAGCGCTTTAGCGTCAGTGTGTGTGTGTAGGAAGGAAAGGCGTTAAGGGGTCGGAATCTCTTTTCGGGATTGGTGTGTGAAAAATTAAAAGCTGCCCAGAATGGGAGGAGGGTTTCAGTGTTGAAGGTATCATGCCGCGATGCAATAAATGGGTCGCGTCGGGTTTTATCCGTGCGATATTTTGAAAGTGACATTTAACTAGCACCCTAGACCCAGCTGCAACACTTGGGAATGCTTGTAAAGTTTTCGCTTAGGATTATACAGTGCACGGCGTTCTTCATTGCCCTCGCGCTCAAAAATGTAATAAAATTCACTAACCGTGGGTGATTCAAGGGCATGATCAGGTTAAAAAAGGCGTGTGGATACTATCCGACAAACGATTAGTTTTGTGTATAACCTGAGCTGTTGTTACTCATGGCTTATTTTTTTGTAATTCATTATGATTTATGCCCATAATTAGTGAATATCTGGATGTTTTTGCCTTATGCGGGAACACGTCTCGTTCTCAGCCCCTTGTGGCGGCCTCTGATAAAGTGTCTCGCATTGTATTAGCTCTTTTATATGGTGCAGGCAGTGGTGTAACTATGGGGGTGGGGATGAGGGGATAGATCCCCAGCCAAAGCGTCAGATAAATACAAAAAAATATTCAAAACTATTGTCTAGTTTTGACATATAATAACTCCATCTGCTTAAAGTTAAAGATAATTTATTAATGATGTAAAATTTATATACTGGAATATCATTTTTCAAAAATTTCCCCATTATCCCATTACATAAGTCGCCCCATCATGCCTCCCCCAAGCCATATTTCTAGTTACGCCGCTCGGGGTAGGTGCAGGTTCATGATTGGATGCTGTTTTATTTTTTAATGCCGTTAAGGTATATTTGAAGATACTCCACAGTCTGTTTGTAATATTTGCCTTAAAAAGTATAGCATAGTGTTGAAGATCATAATTTATGAATGATATCATTTGGCCATTATTCCGGGGTGTTGATGATTGAATGTTCGGAAAATACGTTTTATAAATTTCTTACCCTCTGTGCATTTACCGGGCTCATATCGCTAAACCTGCTCAATTTAGGTACCTACTTATTTATAAACCTGAAGCCTTTGCCATGTGAATTTATTTGTAAGGACTTCTCTTTGATCATTACCCGTTATTAGTGTTTCTCTATGAAGTGGCCATGCTGTGCCAAAAAAACGATTTTCGCAGTTAAGTGGATACTTGCGAATGAAAGTTTTACTGCGACCTTGCACGTGCATTCCGTTAATGAATTATGGATTGTCGTGTGGCGCTATCGTCGGAATGCATTTTCACGCTTCTCGCCTGCACAGATCCATGCGCATGCAGCGTGCTGCTTCCTAATGCATTCTTAAAATCGTGGCTGGAATAAGTGCTCGCGCATCTGACGCTCCTGTAGCTTTCATTAACTTCTCGTTTATATCCATTATTCAGTAATCTCCGCTTCGTTTTTTTTTCGGAATTTCTCTCCCGTGTTTATTCGAATGCATCCGCATCTCAGCTAAGTCACCGCTCTGAATGATGAATATTCTGATGATTTCTCTCTTTTTTTTCTCCCGTTGCTAATCATTTTTTACCCTTGGTATGAAAGCTTTCCACAGTAGGAAGATGGAATCAGATTGTCATTTCGGTTCGAATGAATGCTAAGGTAGTCAGATGATTTAACACGGCGAATCCTAATCTGTCGTCAGTTTTCCCTTTTCATTTTCACCGTTCTCTCTGATAGCTTAATTTATTTTGCCGAATAGATTACTTATTCATTTGCATCCATGTATCATATTGCTTTTCAATGCCTTGAGATAGGATTTAGTCCATGTAGTGTAGAAGGAAAAATTAAAGTACAGTGTTGTTAGTGAGTAGTTAAGAGTTAGGGCCTGTAGTTAAGAAGAGGCTAATGTTTAATCATGTATTAACGTCCCGTCCGACGGACGGAGTGTTTCGCTTGAAATTTCCTCCACGCATCATTCACGCATTGTTTGAAAATTCTCTGCCACTGCAGGAATTTGAACCCGAGTCTACGGGATGGGAAGCCAATATCCTAGCCACCACACCAACATGATTCCCCGCTTTTTTTATGCATAATTGCATCTACTGGCACTAAGCTCGTTGATCGAAGTATTGTGGACGCTTTGACTCACTTTTTTTCTTTAACGTCTTGAATTTTTTTCTGTGTTACTAGCCTTGCTCATTCATGTGCCCGCATGGCGTTTCGTAGTTGCGTGGGATCAGGTGACAGAATGAGCTCTTTCATCTCTTGTCCCAATTTCAGCGGTTCGTTTGCTATCCGAACACATGGTTACGACGTCCATTACAGCGTTTATCCGAAAAGTACGGGGAGCGTTCAAAGCGTCGGCGATTGCGCCTGCTCAACAAACCTTGAATCAAATCCCACCCGCGGTATCTAGACCGTGAGTGGTGCAGCGCGACAAGCGCAATAAAACGCCGTGGTCCCTACAAATTCCGCCGCGGAGAGAGTGGGAGCTCCCGCGCGGTCGGTAGCGTTTCCTCCCGTCCTGCCCAGAGGGACATCAGGGAGGGACATTTACGGCCTCCTAAATGCCCGCACAAGCTCTTTTCTCCTCCTCCTCCTCTCCCCGCGTCTATTTCCTCCTTCCATACGATACTTTTTACCTCCATTCTGGTAGCGAGAGAGGAGAAGAATATGTGTGAGAACGTTTTTTTTTTATTTTAACGCTAGTTGACACGCTTTGTAAAGATAAAGTAGTGAACAACGACACGCTTTAAATTGTTAAGCGTGAGATAGGCGGCGCACATTGGTCTGCAGATGTATTTTAGGAAAAAAACATGGCTACATTTAATTTGTTGCAGAAAGTTTCTTGTCTTTTAGTTTTTTTTTTCAATAAATTGGAAATCTACATTTATCTAGTGTCCAGGCTTTACTTGGTGGAACCACATATTTATAGTGCGAAATAAATCAGTTCATAATGCTCCATAAAATTCTAGACCGTGAGTGGTGCAAGCGCAATGAAACGTCGTGGTCCTCACAAAGTTTTGTGGAACATGACTAAGTGATTTATTTCGCACTATGAAAACCTACCTTAATCGGTAGAATGCATTAATAATAAAAATAATAATTATGAAGGCGAACTTTCATGACAGATAGGCGAGACGAGAGTTCTGTAAGGGTCCTGAAGGGTTCTGTCCACCTAATCCTTTCCTATGATCACGCGACTGCATAAGGTAGTACAATGCAGACCTTTTTTTTACATGTTCAGAAGCAATATCGGAGCAAGTACACAATGCACTAATATTTTTTAAACGATGTAATATTCGATATGATAGTTATGTTTAGCCCAAGATTCCGAAATGAATCAATCTATGGCAATCAGAGGGAGGATTGGAAGACAAATGTGGAACAGATCTTACGCACACATTCAATTGTCCGTCTCTTCTCTCAATCAACTCGTATTCTTGTAGATCACCTTGCGATTGTCGCGTGAGTTTCATGGGGATAGGTATGAACGTCGTTTTCGTAAATGGCATTTCCCCGTTATGGCATTCCGATGGGTCTGCAATTTGGGAAATATTTTCTTTTTTGAATTCTTCTTCCTTAATGTCTCTTCCCTTGACGATACAATAGATTCCTTCGTCTTCAAATATGTAATGAATGCGGATTAGTGATGGCTAATATTCAGTTTTTCTTTTTTATTTTGGATCTTTTTCTCTTTACAAGTTTACCCTCGCGCCTCCGATATATAAATTGTTACGTCCTCTTTTTAAAACGCAAGGAGATATGACGATATGTTTGTGGTCAGCCCATACACAAATAAATTTTTCTTGTCAGTGGTTCAAGCGATGTGAATGGTATTCGTATCTCGAGCTTAATTTGGAACATGATTGTAGCTTTCCGTATTCTTTTAAGTTTTTATAAGAACTTAATATTATAGTGCATATCACACGCACTCCACTATTGTTCCTTTATCTATATTTCAATAGATCACAGGCATGTGGACAACAATTTGGGAGATGCTTATAAATGTAAAATACTTTCTCTTGAGTACAACCAAAGAGCAATCATATATACTTACTCAATGGTACAACACTGTGGAGATATGCAGGAAGCCGCTACTTGGAGTGATCTTTGATGGCGATGAATATAAAGGAAAGCTCCGAAATAATATATTTGTACCTCGATAATACCTTAGCTTATTTTACTTTGGTGGTGAAGATCATTTTGCCAGAACCTGCAAATGTTTAAAGTGTGTCCATGATTATATGTTTTCAATTTAAATGATTTCATAAATCAAAGAGTAATTAAAGAAAAGTCATAGATGAACCTTTAGTTTCAATGGTGGAATTAATGCAAACCGGAAGGTAATGCGGAAAACGATCATGAAGGTCCATTTTATATTCAACCTTGATCACAGGAGGTTAATCACTAGTGGATTTCGGTCGCGTTTTGGAAATGACAACAGAACTTACCTACTTACACTCTTGAGGCGTTGGCACACGCATCTCCGATCGGCGCTCTCTATGGTTTTGTTCGCGTTTGTGATCGAGGAGAAGAGTGGAACGATTTGAATCGACCGCAGGAATGGGAAATGGGGAAAGGGTCAGACTCAGGATGCGAATGTGTGGCGTAGAATGTCGTGATAAACGCGTTGGAAGGAGGAGGAAGGAAAGTGGTGGAGGAGTGATGTAAAAGGGAGAGTGGAGGGGAAAAGGAATGGAAATGGGCAGTAGTATATCGCTCGAGCCTTCTTCCACCTTTCCGCTCGCAATTCTCCCGCAGACCCGATGAACGCGCGTGTGTGAGGGAGAGGGGGAGGTCTAAGGGTGCAGGGTGGAGAGAGAAGGTAGGAGAATCAATTTCACGCCCCACTGCTCCGGCCCGAACTGTGTTGTACGTCCCTGTGTGCGTTCGTGTTTCCTATAGCCGTCCCGCACCGAATGGGCGACCTTTCCCTCTCTGAGCGCCTCTTCCTCGGTCCTTTTCTGCTTTCTACCTCCCTCCCTGCGCGAAACCACCCCAGTTTTGGACTCCTAGTATCCTGGAGAGACTGAATAACGTTTTCATATGTGTATGGACGTACAAAGTGGGGTGGGGGGGGGGGGGGGTAAGGAGGGTGCAGCTGCATCCCTTAGAAGCAAAATTTGCAAAAGTCTTTAAGGAAAATCAGGACTGGATTGAAACTAAAGTTTTCAACAATTTTTTTTAACCCATGAGAAATGACATTAGTATAAAAAATGTAGCTAAAATATTTTTTTCAAGCAAATAATTTTAAAAACTAATAAAGCGCTGTTACGAATTTCTTAAAATGTAGGTTTCATTCACCTTTTCTATGCTAAAAGTGTTACAACTTGAATGGCCATGGCCTGCTCCCCCCTAGTTTTGATCCTGGGTACGCCCTCGCATATGTGCGATTATGGCCATCTGAAGTGGATGGTTATAATAAATCCATGGATAAAAGATTCAATTTCCCTCAAGATTCGGTGGTAATCTTTTGATTTTTAACATTATGACAAAGTATTAACATTTAACAAAGTATTTGTCTATTTCCATGCTTCTCCATTTCAACCGATCCAGGTTTCGTCGCATAATGCCATCTTCAAAGAAAGGCCTTGAATACGGTATTCTGTGCCGAAACCTGGGTGGGTTGAAATAAAGAAGTGTGGAAGTAGTTAAGCACTTTCATTATGTTAAATACATCCATGGTTTTCGGTGTCGAAAATGGTTGAAATCGAAAACTTGAATGGCGAATCTTTGGTTTTTGATAGTATATGATAGATATGATAGTATATGATAGTATATGATAGATATTCTTTTGATTTTTTTCCAGTTGTCGACGTACGACGATCATCTTTTTCTATCAATCGGGAAGCTCTTGATCCTACTGCTGTCGACATTTGAGGATTTTCACGTTATAGAACCATAAACATTTTAAGTAGTTAGTACCCGCCATCGGCATCCTTAGTCATTAGAGTACCATTACTGAATTATATTTGATGATCGTTACTGTAATATCTCACGTCATCCACGGATAAACTTAGATCGGTTTGAGTATATAAGAACCCATCTTTATGAATTTTGGTGAAAAAACTGTGCATTATTCGAATGTGAGCGAATTCCGTTATGAAGCACCGAAGCAATCGTATAATAGAAGTCCAGTGATTTACTATTCTCATTTTTTTCGAATGAGATAATGCGAGCGTCGAAAAAAATGATCGCATGAATGACCAATACATTGAAATATAGTGCCGTGCTTGTTTCCTCGACCCTTTTGTGCCATACATACAATCAGTGGCCAATCTTAATCTCTTTCACTTTCCTTCCCCCTGCTATTCTCCTCCGCCTTAGGGATGGCGGAAATGTCATTATTCTTTCTGCCATTCATATTTCGCATAAAGGGAGGGGTTGGGTCTCTTTTCCTCCCTCCCTCCCTCAACCTCCCAGCCACCACCAGTACGACGATTTTCGCGAAAATGGAAAGGGTCAATGGGATGTGTTTTGTGGTGTTTCTCTTTCTCCTGTCGCTCTCGATTGCCTGGGTCCCCTCCCTTGCGGTGGGGTCGTCTCGTTCCCCTGCGCCAGGTTCCCTCTCACTCCATTCCTCTTACTGCAGCCCCTCCCCTTTTATATTCCCTGTCCACGTTCAATTCATGAAGCTTAACGATTGTGCGTAAATCATTTACCCATCCCCATCCCTTAAGGTTCACCTTTGTCGTGGTGGATTCGAATTTTCAGGGCGCGACTTGAGCATATTCTCCCATCTCAGAATAGATTTCGGTAATCCGTATCATTCGGATTTGAATTTTTGTCGCCAACAGATGGGATTTTACTCGGACATCGATTTTCGTGAATTTACATCTTGGGAGTTTATTCGCCTTGTATTCGGAATCGAATACACTACGCCATGTTCCGTTTGATCAGGAAATGGAGTGCTATAAGTTGAATGCATAGACAGGGCATGGAATTTCATCGAGTAAGATAGCAGCCTTATGATATGAAATAATTAATGGTGAAGATCCTACGGTATTCCTTTTAACTACGTCATTTATAAATCGGTTATTTATTTTTGGGAGAGTAATCATATTGGGATTTTTCTTATAATTTCATTTTAGATTTGTTTTTTCATATTCGAGTGGAGCATACTCACTCCTGTCTGGTGACGCATTGATGTTGTTAAATTCACTCTAATTGCTGCTGCTAGAGCGAAACGCTTACCTACCTTTTTCCTTTTGTTCGCTCTTATTCATTCCGATGGGTGCGCGCGCGTGGGAATGAAAATCGGAATGACGGTTTATCCGTCGGGTGTGGAAAACCGTGTATAGACGTGGTTTGACACTGCAGTGATGAATGGGATGAAGGAGCAGTTTAATCCTTTTAATTGATGTTTATAGAGAGCCACTTCCAGCCTCCGGAATTTCCATATGCGTTTAATGCCAGTGACCGCGCTCTCTCGGCAAAGCGATGGGGGATGAATCTCCCATAACTCATTACCGGACCCATTTACTCGATTAACCCGTTATTCCTCCTCTTTCCAGTCATACCTATCTTTTATCCGTAAGTGTAACTCGTTTCGTCTCTCCACTTAATATTCCACTCTTTTTTTTCTCTTCATCGACTTCATTTACTAGCTGGCGTCCATGATCGTTTTTGAAGTTGATGAATGTAATATTACTTAATCGTTCTTTTCGTCATTTACGTCGTATGGTAATGATTTATTGGCTTATCTCGATGACCTGACTTTGAAGTCTTTGGACTCGAAAGTTTTCTGTACTTCGTATTCCTTTTTCCTCTCGACTGGCTATCCTTCTGATTTTGGATGTTTTGAAATTGGCTAATTAAGTGGAGTGAGCTAAGTGGTATACTTTTGGTGATAGAGGGAATAAATTGCAAGACTTTCATTGGAATAAAGGTATTGTGATTAGGGGATAGTAGGTTGTACTAAGATATTAAGATCAATTCGTGTGGGGAGAATGGTAAGAATATGAATCTAACTGCAGAAAGGTATCATATCCATGTTGTACAATTTTTCTTTTTTTTCTTTAAGTTGTTGCTAGCTGCAAGGGTCAAATTTTCCTATTAAAAGGAAAAATTTCATGCTAATAACAGCTATCGGACTTGTTTCCTTTTAGTGGGAAACGTTCAGTCTCGCACCTAGTAGCAACTTAGGGAAAAAAAAAGAAATATCGTCCAACTTGGACATGATGCCTTTCTGCCGTTAGCGATTCATATAAGCAAGAGATATATTATGCGAAGGAAGAAAGAGGTAGGCTTGTAAGTGACTTGGTGTAAAGTGTGGATCAAATGGGAAGTATTGTAAAAACTGTTCATTATAGAGGTCGGTGTTGAATATCCGAAACGTTATTTCGGTGGTATGATTATTAAGTATAGTTGTGTCGCCTTTTTACGTTTCTTTACGGAGAAATTGTCGTATACCAGAGATACGGTAACGTGGCGTGACTCCGTAAGTCCTCTTCCATTTCTCTCCTGGAAATTTAATTTGAAGTTTTCCCAACACACTGTACTTATGAATGTAAGGTAGTAAAGGAAGAATTTGTTCCATCGTATAGATTACATTCATTTTGGAGTTAAAAAATACCGGGTTAGGTGACTACGAAGAAATTAATACCATGATGCATGATGATGCATACCATGTAATACGCGTTGTAACCATAGCATTGCGCGACTGTAGAATTCCGCTGCGAAGATGAAGTCATTTAGTCCATCTGAAATTTTAATTAAGTGTGGATGCATTTCTGTCCAAAATTGTTATAATACGTATTCGATCTGACTTTTTTCGTTCCGCTAATGCAAGTCAAGTCCCTATGTCATTTATTGCTTGTACTAATCCGGTAAGTAGACCGTGGAGATATTGCCTGGAATATTCCTCGGATTAATTATTATCATTCCATACAGTTGGTCTTTTTATTTTACGGTTGAACTCTGCGAGGAGTTCGTTGATCCCTCCCTATGCGCGGAAAGCAATGGATGACATCGCGTTGAACATCACGTCCCGTAACTCCCTTTGCTTTGACGAGATTGGAATTTTTTCCGGGTCGTGGAGGTGTTCGCCCTTGGGGTCATCGTGATCCCTGGCAATCATTCGCTTCATTTCGGTGAGGGAAGCGCCGCGCCGGTGTGAATTGACCCGTTGTGTCGTCGCGGGTAGAGATTTCCTTGTCGCCCGTGATTGCATCCAATTCTCCGCTCTTTTATCTATCTCACTGCGCGCAGGACATCCCGCCATTGTCCCCATGCGGAGGAGGCTTTGCAGCATGCGACGGAGGTGGCGCATTCGAGACGAGGCGTGAAGATCATAAAGGACGTCATTCTTCCCGCTTTGAAGCCGCATAATGGCGCGTGTTTATTGGGGGTGACGTCCGGCTTGATGCGAGAAAAATAGAACGCCCGGAAGACAAGCGTGTATTCATACGTGCTGAGAAAAGATTCGACGCCGTCGTCGGTCATCTGGGCGACGACGTCCGTAGGTTTCTGTGCCCTCCCTCCAACCACCCCTTTTCGTCCTGCTCCAGCATTTTCTAACCAACAATTTCCTAACGGGGTCATTAGCCTCGGGGTACCAACCCTGGCCTCGCAAAAAGAAATATTATTTTATTACGTGTGTCCTAGTTCGGTCACGAGATAGTCATCTTTCTAAAATGTAAATGAGGGTATCCCGATCTCTATTCTAGTATCAATTAGATTAATTCAGAAAATAAAATCCTTATGATTAAGGTAGGTATGACTAACGAAGGGAGAGGACTTCTTTAGGATTAACAAAGGACAAAAAGGATGAGGATGGATCGAATATTAAGCGGGGATTGCATGTTGGAAATCGTGTTTGAGGGGATTCCATGTTGGGCAATCGAAGGAAGGGGATGAAGAGAATAAAAATGATGGATATAATGAAAATGTGTAAGCCGTATTGTTAATGTAAAAGGGAAGCTCAATATAGGATGGGGCACAGGCACTTGCAAACCAAACTTAGCCCGTGGAATATCTGTATGGCAGTGATAATGACTGTTGACACCTGTTAAAACAAAATAAGGGATTTTTTTTACATCGTCGGGGCTTTTGGCTTTAATGCGGTGAATTTCGTGGCAAAAGGGATGTGCATGTCAGATACGGATGCGACTGGCATTCCAATGTGGTACCATGCCTCTGGGTCTCTCGTAAGATGTCCCGTTGCGCTATTTTTTTGCTTCCATTTTTTGATGGACTTCTGCGGCTCTAGGTCCTTAACAATTGGACTATCGATTGTTTAAAATATTTTTGGCGGTGACCGATTATAGAAACTATCGATTGTTGAATATAATGGCACCGAAAATTCCCTTCCAATACCGCTGAGTCAACACGTATGCCCTTGCACGGCTGAATCAAGTTTACTCCATCATTACCCGCTGAAAGCATCGCGTCTCCCCCCTTGATGTCACATCCAGTAGGTGTCACTTAACATGTCGGTCGTCTAAGTATTCATCATAGTGATTGAGGAGGAGGAAATAAGGTGATATGAACAGCTGTTGTGATATACCAGGAGAGCATTTTCATGCTTAAGGCTTTAATAGAGGCGGTGACGTTAAGTTTTCAGACTAGGAAAAGACGGACAAGAGTCTCGTTTAGACGGACGACAAAGATCTACAAGCATAATTCTCCGATGAAAATGCTCAAGTTATAAATCAACAATAATTTATTTTTTCTGGTGATTGCACATCATATTTACTTTCAAAACACATATTAAAAATTATTCGTTCTCTGGATTGGTGTTTTAATCTTTTAATTTTTGTTGGAATACATGTACACTTGGGCCATTTTAACAAGTTTTGTTTATTGCCGATTCTCAGTTCTTGTGTAAAGCCAAAGGATCCTTGTTTTTCGTTTTTTTATTATTAGTTTCCTATTTTTCTATTTCATCTGCAGTTGAACGTCGAATTTTTCTTCTTCGCTGGGTAATGGTTAGTGATATTTAGTGAAGTTTAATTTACCTCTCAGCTCTACACTGCGTACTCCTTACCTCACTTTAATCGAGTAATCCGATACTGAAGTGGTTACCTTACAACTTTTCCGATACTTTAAAATGTTGTAGTGTGTGGATGAATGTAGAAAATCACTAATGACAATAAATTGTCTGCTCTGTTGTAGGATGGAAGTCTTATAACGCATGAAAAACACACATTAGACAACTGCCATCGGTTGTGTTTAAAATATGTCACATCTGTGTGTTTGAAGAGACCTTAGGTGCTGGAGAGTTGACGAATGTTATGAAATTCCTGGCCAGTAACAGAGAATTTTATATTTGCGAGGGGTATTTGAGGGAATTTTCGCGTTAAAAATGAAAACTTTATTTATTTCTGACACATTTTATATTACCGAACATCATTTTTACATCAAAATGCCGCATTAATACATTAATGATATTACTTATCACAGTGTCAACTCTCTTTAACATTCCTTTTTTCTCTCCTTAGATTCGTTTGGGTTGAAGATTTTTGTTCTTTTTGTTCGAAGGCATATCCCATTCATATAAACCTTTTGCCGCAATAGGAGAATCATTTATTTGCAGTAAGAAATTGCTGACGAGAGGCGTTTGGTCTAACGGAATAATCCATGTAACTGACCAATAGCCTTCCGTTCTCCACTACTCGACTGCTCTTCTATTTCCTTCTATTCTCACTCCGCATTTCCACTCGAATTAATTCACCTTCCGTAGCTTCGGCCTTTGAAGTGCACTCTCGTGGAATTTCCGCCTCTCCGTTGAAGAGACGCGACGAAACAGCTTCATTAAGATTCTTGTGCCTGGCAAAGCTTGAATTGCTCGCTCTCGGGTGAGCTACGACTCAAGTTGGAGAAAAAATTGTCTTCCTGAGATGTCCCGATTTTTTTATTGCTCAGGTTGACGCGTGCTGGCTGTAACAAAGGCAAATAATTTGTGGCTAAGGTGGAAAGAATAATTTCAAGCCGAAGTCCAGGGATATTTTTCTCCTTCGAGATGCAATGTGCATAATTTTCTGTTGTTCCATGGGTGTCATTGCTCAAAGAGAATAGGGTGGTTTCCTATTATTTTTTTATTGCCTAAATCGAAAGATTATTACTCCTGGAGTACGTATTTCACGCTTTTAGATTTTTAAATGACGATATCTATTTTTCGCGATTAAATGAAAAGTGAAAAATTTCAAGCGCGCGAAAACGCGACGGGTAAGTATGAATGCCGGGAAATCTGTCCGTGTGACGTATTTTTCGTTCCCGCTGCCGCCCTGCGAGGTGACCTTGAGGCGAGGCTTGAGCGCTGATACGACGCAGGCTGCTAGCGTGTAGCTGAGTACCCTGCTGGCTGGTAGCGCTTGGCTTAAATAAGGATTATTAATACCTTATCAAGCGAAGAAAACTTTCCGACCTTAGCCAGTTTTAATAAGTGATTATTAAGACATGTTTCCCTGAGCTCTGCGCCTCATGCATGCATTGGTAATCTCAGACGATGTATAACTTCTATCTACTCGTATAGAAACTAGGTCCCTGTGACGTCACGCGGAGTGGCATCGCATGGGCGCCAATCTGGCCGTTTTCAAATGAGGATAAAAATGGACCATTGCCATTCGTCTAAACCGGTATTTCTAAAACGAAATAATTTGTATATTATGAATACACTAATGGTGGGTAACGAATCGCAATCAATGCCTTTCGTTTTCTTTGATGAAGGAAACTACCCTATTTTAACAGGAATCCCACTGTTCTAATGGATTCTTAGTATATAGGTTTTTGGCTGGACATTCAGGTTTGATTGAAATGGTAACTTCTTTTCTGACACTTGTCGCATTTTTGTCTGTTACGTCTAGAATCGAGCCAAATTAGCACCCTGATATTTCCGATAGAACTTAGGAGTGGAGTAATAAGTGGTTGTTTGATACTGTGATTCTTTGATACTTGAAGTGGTCACTTTGTGATCTCAATGCATTTTTGTTCTAAAACTTTTCGCAAGGTTATTACAGTCATCATTATTTCTGATTCCTGTTTACTAAATCATGAGAGATATCAATGTCCAAGTGCCTATTAGTGAATCATTCTATCCCGAATTTGAAAGATTCAACCTCAGATCACCTATTCGTGCTATCTTCTTTATAAATACTTTTTAGCGGTTTTAGTTCTATTATTTCTCCTCTTCTCCTGCAGTAATTTCCTTCCGCAATGAGACCTCCGCATTTGTCTTCCAAAAGATTGGGCGAAATTTAATAGCTATCTATAAATGGAAAGATGTTAAGGTAATCAATAACGTGAAATTCTCCGACCGTAGGTACATTCTTGTAGATATTAGATTTTTAAATATTCATTTTTTAATGTTCAAATTTTGCACATTAACCAATGTTTCTTTTACATTTCAATTTTGCCAAAACTTTAAGAATACGCGAAGTCTGTGGCATACATTTAAAGGTATGAGGTACAACATACTTGAGCAACCTTTTACCTTTGGTATTCGTGTAATAATACGGTTTTAACCAAGGGAGGTTACGTTTATCCATACAATGTGCAGTGTTACATGGCATTTTATGCTCTATTTTGAAATGGTTCTCTATAATAATAAGCCACTTTAACATTGTATTGGCAGTTAATATACTGTATTTAGTACAAAATGAATTTAGTTGTGTTATAACAATGGTTGAAACCATCCGTATCAGTTAATTTCCATATTCTCTTTTGGTTCTTAACAACTGTTCTATCAGTGCTTAAACGCTTTAACTACTGGCTTTACCGTTGGTCGTGTTGAATCCTAATGCCGCCAGCGTGATGGCGTAGAGAGGAAGTCTGTGGGGATGGTGGATTGTTAGGCCTAGCACTTGAGGGGGAACTCCCTTCAGGGGCCATCCCATCCCTGCGTCTCCCTCCCCGCCCCTCGCAGCACTTTCCCATCTTCTCAGCTAATGCCCCTGCTTGCCCAACCTCCAGCCATCAATCAATCCAAGCACCGCTGGGACCACTACTGCCGCGATGGGATTGTGGAGGAAAGAGTAAGGGAGTGAGAATATCCGAAGACTTCCTTATTTTCGGTTTATTTTTTTTTGTACCTTCACTCCCTCGCCTCGGAATAGACAAGGACCACTCTCAAATATTACGTGTTATAAATAAATGTATAGATATCGATCAGATATATAGTAGATTGGTCTTATGTGATTTAAGATATCTCCACCTATCCGCGGAAGTCAGATCACGACATATTCATTTACGTAGTTGCAGGATTTTGCTTATTTTTTCCGGGCTAGTCCTTGAAAGTAACGTCGTGGTTATGCCACGGTTGTGCCTCAAAATTGCGGAACTTGCTTTGTGAAATATCGCTCATGTCGCATAGTTTGGGAGCCGCTTTTATGTGATTTCTTCTAAATATGCATTTTCAGCTTTGTTAATGTTTAAAAATAAATAATCTTCGCTATAAGACTTGGCCCATGGAGAGGAACTTACTCTGAAGGTGCGAAATTTACAATCGTGTTCCTTAATTTGGAGTGAGCTCTAATTTAATTCATCTAAAACACCATATTATCCGTACTACCCCATTAGCCTCCTCATTAGGCGTTGGCGGTAAGTGTTTGGATACCATCCGTAAGCCTGTACGTAGAAATTAATTAATGATAAAATACTAAATAGTAATAAACTGATAAATTGTTTGGGTGCATGTTCTGAGAGGTGTGACTGCCATAGTTTGAACTCGCGTTTGTAAAAACCCTCTATTAGTCAGGGAAGAATTCATTCTTTGAATTCTATCCACTTGAAAAAAATATCTATGTCATTTTATCGTTTCTGTCAGGCCTTCGGATTGAATCACTAACATTATAAGTACGTGTATAACATTCTCGCCAACCGGTCGGTGATGCTATCAACAACCCTATTATTAAGTGCGGAAATAAGTGTGGTAGTTAAAAGTGCGGGTGACTCCGTATATGCGCGCTGCTGGCTAGTCTGCGGTTATTTTCTTTATTAAAATCTTATTTTAATCAGTTTCTTACGTTTCCTCCGGGGAAGTCAGGTCACGACAGATTCATTTGTGTAACTCCTTTCTCTAGCGCGCCGCTGGTTAGTCCACGGTTGTGTTCTTTATTAAAATCTGATTTTGATCGGTTTCGTACGATTTCTCCTTGATTGACTCCATCGATCTTAGGTTTATCGTGCTGTGTCCACTCGTGTCATCATATCGCTCAGCCCCCTGTTCCCCCCAATCCTTCCCCCGATGCAGTTCCCCCCTTCCCCTTCTCATCGGCGTCCAGACTCAATCAGTGTTGGAGCACTCTTCCACCTTCTCTTCTCCCGTGCTTTTGTGTCGAGTGAGGGATGCCTCTCTTGCTTTGCTGCTGTCCGTGGCTCTCGCGTATCTCCAGCGCACGCCAGCTCTCCGCATGATTGCTCCCTCGGCCTCGGGCACATGTCTTATTCATGCAGTCTCGGGATGCGACGGGGAAACTCGGAGAAATGGGCGAAGAAGTGGTATAAGGGAAGGAGAAAGAGGACAGGGAAAGGGAGAGACTAGACACATGGGGGAGTGACGCCCACGTACAAGGGGATAAAAGCGATTCGTCTCGCTCGTATATGCATCGTGTAACGGAATCTCTCCTATTTTTTTCTCGTGGGGATTTGAAAGTCTTGTTGGGAGATTGATTTTTAACGCAATAATCCCGAGGGGTTTTAAGAAATTCCATCTTGAAGAGAGCATTGCAGTCGAGAAGGGTGAAGGCCCTTTTTGGTGGTAGATTGAAAGTTACCGCGTTGCCACTTTTAGCTGTAAGGGGTACTGATACGCTCGCTTTTCATGTGCAAATATCATATTTGAGCTCATTTCGTTGCAGAGTGGAGTTTTGCGAAAATGAACCTTCTTTTTGTGATCCAAATATGTAGTCATGGATTTGCAAATTGTCCAAATTCGTCCCTGAAATGCTAATTTAAACGAAGTATTCATTGCGATTGGAAATATTTTGTTTCTAATTTTCATAAATTATTAATAATTATTAGGTGTGCACGTTTTTTTCGATTGTTTTGTGAATATAATTGAAAATGTAAAGTGTTTGGTGGAATCAGGAGGATATGGCATTAGTTATTTTTTAGCCTTTTTCTTCATCGGATACTAAATCGGTATTTCATATCGATTTCATATCACATGTATCCGGGACCAATTTTATGAGAAGGAGCTGAGAACCCCTGGGGAATTTTGTGAGATCATCCGATTTTTTTAGCCGGTTCCAGATTCCCAAAATTTTAAACTTACTCTTTGTTCTTAGTTATTCATGAGTGGTGTAATGACTTCACGTCCTGCGGAAGGAGTTACTATGATAGACGTCTCATATATCGTTGTACGTGGAACCCCCGCGTTAATTCTTGGCTTCCTATAAGTGGAAAGGAGGAACAATTTCGCACGTGGCTACCCTTCCATGAAATCAAGTCTTCTAAGTTATTTTATGCAATCATCTCACGATGTCCTCGTTGGTATCGAACGAGTATTACAAGAACTTAGGTTAACCACTTAATCCATCATTCAGAGCACGATTTTGAAGTTGCGGAGAACTGAGGTAACTCGACTCAAGAGAGGAGGTAATTCGACTCACTGCTGGGAAATATGGTAGAAAGGCATCGATATTCTCCTGCATGTGCTAGTGCGCTATTTTGGTAAAATCTACTCCGTCTTCATCGATTAAATATTCCTCTCTCATGGTTTTATAAAAGGCCGTTATTTCATTCCGGACAGTATCAGCGGTTTATTGAATGCCGTATTAATTTTTTTGACTCTCTTGAATCCTTAACTATTAGCATTTTTAATAATTTTGAATGTGTCGTAAGAATTAATAAATATATGATTTAACGGTTTACGTTACGAATTCCGAATCCACACGCGATGCGGGATAGACATGCATCATATCTCTATTTTCAATAACTACTTTCAGTGAAGGTCTTTCTTATCATTCCCCGCTGTCTTAACGTTATTCCCTTCCTCACGGATTTTCTTATAAAAAATTAATCCCTTTACGTGGTTGATCGATTTTATGATTCATGATGCGATAACTTTGTGACTTCCATGAGTTTTGTTGTAGATTGCTAAACTTTGTGGGACTCTCTTATTTCAGTCACCCCATATCTGTCTCTCGTTATCTATAGAGCAATTAGTGACGCAATGTCTATTTCAACGATCAATTTGTCGTGGATTTGAGGAACTATTCACAATTTTTTCTTACTTCATGTTATTTCCTTAACTCTTACAGTGATTTTCTGTAACACTTTCCATTATAAGCACTTTCTCATTTGCCTCCCTCTTTTCTTTATATCGATAATTGTATATCGTCTATGGTCTCATTTTGCATCCGTTGGTAGTTATTCAAAGGACCGTCCTCAGACTTTTTGTGGCCCGGGGTAGAGTTTGGGTTTGAGGACCCTCTCCCCCGAAGAGAAATAGCATTTGAACTTATACTAATCTAAGTTATCGGGCCCTTAACTCTGTGGCCCGGGGCAGCCTGCCTCATCTGACCCCCCTTGTGGGAGGCCCTGGTTATTCAGCATCTATATGTTTGGGGATTAGTGTAGATAAATATCGTATTCGTTTCATTATGTGTATTGTGAATTCCATCGTTGAATTTGAGAGTTCAAAGGCTTCATGATCCATCTTCGGTGTCTTTCTGTGAAAAACATTCTAGAAAAATTCTTGAATATAACCTTTTATGTCTATTTGATTACCTAATGTATTTTTATTGTTTTAGAATTCTCACACTGAAAGACGTCGGAAGTCGTGCTTGAATTGATCATCGTTTTGGAATTAGTCCACATATTGTGCTTAGGTAAACTCTAGTAATGATACATAATTATAATTTTTTTCGTAGTATTTAGTCTCCGAGACATTAGATTTGTCGTCTTTAATCTTAAATATTTTATATTTTTATTATTAATATTATATTAATTTAATAAAATGACTGGTTAGTGATGCAAAACATCTTAGCAATCGACGCATCCTATTTCTCAATTCGATTGTGCTCTTCCCCTAGGAGAACAGCACAGAAAATCCATCGATCCATATTCGCAGTCTCCGTATATCATGCGATGATCACCATTGGTTTTTTTCAGCGGTGATTCGAAGGTTTATGGAATAGTATTTATTGTAACTTCCCCTTTTCGAGGTCATCTTTTAGCCTCCGTGATTGTGAAACATAAGATCTTTCTTTTATTTCCTTTTTTCTCAATCGCTCATGATGTCGATAAATGTATCATCGGTTCTTGTCATAAAAGCGGCAAACCGGCTGAACAGTGACATTAATGTGTAATTAGTCTTCCATATTATGCAGGTGGTGCTTTTTAGTCTGGAATTTTCAATTCTTAAACAACGTATTAAATAAATTTCATTGAAAAGGACTTTGAGTGGAAATTAAGCAAATGAAAATGTCGTCACGAATCGGTTTAATAGAAATGGTAGTACTATTCAGAAGCCTTTAAATGTCAGATTAGGTAAAAAATCATCGATTTCGTTGTTGTCATGAACGAATTCCTAAGTTTGAGTGGGGATGCCGAAAAAAGAGTCCTGTTTATTTTTAATCCTGAATGTTTTGGTGTCGCCAAATATTTTAATCGAATTATTTTAGATACGAGTGAATTCGTCTTTGAATCATTAAGTGTCGGTTCGATTGAAGATTCGAGCATCTCAATATCCACCTCATTATTTCCATTCTTTTTCTCACCTATTACTTCTACTCTTCACACTCCGCTCTTCCTTTTCCCATTAAAGCTTAGCGGCGCATTCACTCAGCATCTGCAGGGTGGCCACTCATCTGGAAAACCTCGAAAGTCTGGGAAAGTTTTGGAATCTCGGGGAAATTTTCTGAAAAGCCTGGAAAAATGGTGTCTGCTGTAGGTAATAGTCTGTTTGGTGATTTGTCCTTTCTTCTCACTCGAAGGCATATCCTCGATATTTGAACTTAGCTTTTTCAAAATTTACGTTTAGTGCTCCATAACAGTTAAAATTCATTTTTTTCAATAGTGATTTACTTATTTTTCTTTAAGGTTATAATTTTCCTACACCTAATCAAATTTTTTATCTCTCTCAAGATGAATGCCCCTAAAAATTAATTCCATTAAATAGTATGAAATAATGCAAAAGTAGTCTGATAACTCTTGAAGTTCCCGGGTAAACTTAAAATGCCCGCCAGGGTGTAATACGGGGAAATTTGGAATAAGAATTTTTTACGTTCGTATTTTCTGATAGGTAGTGCATTCATTCGTTAATGTCTTTCGTCGGTGACTCTTAGGGACGAGTGGCACGACTTGTGCTGCTGTTTCCACTCCATTACATGTCAGTATCCTCTTTCGAAATAATAGCTTTTTAGTGAATCTAAATGTAAATGTGACTTCATCTCACAGAGATTCCGGCGACTGGATTCACTTGAGTGATGGGCGGCTGCGTCCAATGAATAAAGCCTCTACGTTTTCAGTGCAATTTATCAAAATATTCAATTTTCAATGACGCGGCAACTTTCTGCGAAGGTGATCGTCAAGGATCAACTTCCCAGAGTCGAGAATTGCAGATGCCGTTAATGTGTGCATATAAATCGACGTTTTTTCTTTCGATTTATTGCTTTTCGTCCGATCCCCAATCTTACGTTAACCGCAAACAAGTATTGTATTGGTGAAATTTGTCTACGGTCCCTGAGAGTAGAGGAAGAATGTTGGGAAAGTGTGTTCCGAAGCCATTAAAATTTACTTTTTAATAATTTGATCATAAATCGCCTCTAATTTTGAATATATGCTTTGTCTCAATGTTGATGTCCACGCCACAAATGAATGCATTGTAGAGTTCTCGTTAGAAATACTGTTCTCCTCGAATATAAGCTATCTAAAATGTGAAACGTATTCCTCGTATTTCTCCAATGTAAGCTGTATACCACGTAATAGTATCACCTATGTTATATCTTTATTCGCAGTACATGTTTTGTGTGTGTGATCATTCCACGCCGGAAGTTAGCGGAAGTGAACCAGGCGCCACTATTTGGTGCCACGTAACTTACCATTTAGATATTTCTTTTTTTTTTCAAAATCTGCGTCATATATCTGTCATCAGTACCATCTCGCATGGTTCATCTGCCAGATGTGATTTCTCAATCCCAGCGTTTGAAACTGCTGAATTGGAAGAGCTTGGCAAAGTAGTGAGTTCTACGAATACTTCCTTAATGTCGTCTTAGGGGCTCTTTAATTCCTGCGAAACTCTTCCCACGCATGACCCGTCACCTCCAAAGCTTTTCATTATTTTCTCCGGGACAATCTAATGAATGGGACGGGTGTATGACAGTGGTCATGATGTCTTGTTTCTTCGAAGTGAAGGAAGAAGCCTCAAATATACGTCATGATGATGTAGAATATTGGAAGAGGGTTGAATGCTCGTATTTTCATTTAGCGGGATAGAACTTGAGTGTTACCTGCCAAATATGTGTCGTTTCTTCAGTCGTAGTTCGCGTCGCTTTTTTTTCTTCGTCAGTCAGTTTTCAAGGATGTACCTTAGGTAGTTATCTTAAGGGGTGTTTCTACTAAGTGAGTCGGGTTTGATGAGTATAAATTTTTGAGCTCATAAAAATACCGACCCTCTCCCAGTGACCTTTGATCAAGCTTCGCCCCCGTCATATTTTTCTCTTATTCGCCATCTTATGGGTTTAGTCTTCACTTCCTTTATATCCACCCTTGAGCTCAAGGGTCCATACACATATCTTAAACTTTCCCCCACGACTCCCCTGCGTAATATTCCAGTCCTTCCTCCTCTCGCCTTTACCTCCACGCCATTTTCGCCCATCAATCTTACATTAAAACTACTGTTTTTCTTTCTGCTGAGTAATACCTCTGTGGGTCGTGGAAAGATTTCCTTTTTCATCTTATTTCAATGCCGGTAGTATTTAAGTATTTTGGCCTTTGAGAAGAATTGGGTGCTTTCTCGGCGGCCGAACGGTGTAAAAAGCTCTCTGGACTGCTATAGTGCTACCTTGTCAGATACTTGAATGGTGCCGCTGTTTCCATGAAGGAAACGGCCATCGTCTAAACGTCAGCAATATTCCTGTTCATTACCCGGTGGAAGTCCTCACAGATTCTTTTTAACAATTTTAGGTTTACTTCATCCCTTTCCCATTCATTTCCTATTTATCCCTACCATGCTTGATACATATCCATGCGATGTGTATGCGATCTTGTCTGCTAAATTCTCATCGTCGTCACACTCCACCAAGTGCCTCAGCAAGGTTCAAGCGTCTCACAGAAAGGGTAAAATAAAACTAAAACTGGCAATTTAATTCTGGCTATGTGGTAAATTTCTCATTTGTAATAATTTTAAAATGCCCCACGTGAACGGCAGCGTTTACATGCAGTAGGTCTTGTAGCTTTAGCTGCTATGCTACCAGACGGTCTCAGTTTCAAACCTCATGGTCATTCCTTTTTATCTTCGTCAAACGAACTCCATCAACAGGTTAAAAAAAATATATTCTGGACGATTTGAACGTGGAACTTGTGAGTTTGCCATATTGGTTCCTTCCATTTTTGACGAGGCACATTTTTCTCCACTCTTCAGCGACGCCAGTCTGCAAAATGTAGAAGAAAGCCGGTCTTCTCCTCGGAATTGAAAAAAGAAAACACCGGGCAATGCATTTGCATAATTTTCCACCCTGTTTATCCCAAATCGCGCGCGGCGCGAAGGAGCGTTCTATATTAATCGCATTGAGTGAAGCCGGTTTCTCGTCGAGTCCTTTCCCTTCTCGCGAGGTGGGTGACTGGGTCTCTAAGTCATTCAGCCGCGGCGGCGGCGGCATTCCAATTATGACATACTTGGCTCGCCTCGAGGGAGTTTGCTTTTCTTTTTCCTTCGCCCCGCGCCCAAATGATTCACTGAGGAAACACATAGACGGCGAAGTGTCCCTTTGCGTCTTCGCGGGTAATCTGGGCGGGAGAAATTGCGAGCGGTGAAGAGATACCAGAGAAGGGCTAATAGCATTGGTAGTTCTGTAAGATTCATTCTTATCACCTACTAATTTGAAATGGGTGCTTTTCTAAGCGATTGCGCCCGTTTAAATCCAAATATTCTTCAGAAGTTTTGCGATATTCTGTCTATCATTGCATAGGGTAAGTTAGATTTGCATGGAGTCGCCCTAGCATGTGTCCCTTACCAAATTTGACTCTCCGTTTCCATTCACAATTAGGTCTATTCCCTCTTGCTCTATCCATTATTCCAATGTTCTTCCTTCCTCATTCCCCGCCTACCCAACATTTTTTCCCTCCAACGCAGTTTTTAATATCCCATCCTAACGTATTACTAGATCCAATGCCTGTCTCCGACATATATCTCCTACAAGTTTTCCCCTCTTTTCCCAGCAAGTCTGGCACTTCGTTCCTCTTAATCTCCGTATACTGACATTTTACCTTATTCTCCTTAATCACATCTTGAACGTCCCAAGTCTTTTTTCGTCACCCTTCCTCCGCTTCCACGTTTTCGCTCTATAAGGAGCGCTTCATTCTAGATCAGAATCTTCTTTTAAATTTTTTACGCTCATACTCAATGATGCTCTAGAAAAATGAACTTCTGTATAAAGAGGAAAAATTGCTCACCGATGAAGATAAGAAATCTATATTTTTTTAAGTAGTTGCATGGCGGTATATCTTATTTCATAAATGCTAAATTATGATTTTCGTTCATTTTTGTCTTTTTAAAGTTGAAATGCGTTACCGTTTCGAAATTGGGAATGTTTTGAAAATGGATTGCTAACATAGTGATTGTATTGCTCTTCCACTTTTCATATTTTCTGATGATTCTTTAGTTTGTATCAAGATGATGGTCAATTTCGTAATTTTGTGTTAAAAACTTGGCTGCAATGACAATCATTAGTCCGTACACTATTTTCATTACGAAATTGATAAAGTCGGTATTTCTTCTGAGTTTCACCGCGTCTTAAATTATTCCGCGACGACAGTTTCGCTGCTACGCAACCAGCTTATTCAATTCGAGCGCTGGTTTGAAAATTTCTGACGACTTGTATAAAATTCATTGCCGCCCCTTTTCAAACAGGAAGGCGATTGGTTAATTTTCTTCTCTGCGGTAGAACTCTCTTCCACGAACGTTGAAGCGAATATACGCATTCTATGTTCTTGTTATTTTTTCTGTTACGAAGTCGATATTTCATTCCTCCATATGGTCGCCTTAGAAATTCCTGTTGGCGATTACCAAGGAGATACTCAGGAAGAGAATGTAATAGAGGGTTACTCCCGAAGGCGAAAATAAACAGATGCTGGTTTCGCTTGAAAGTTCGTGTAAACGCTGAGCTCTTACTTCGGCATTGCCGGCTACGGCTTGAAAGAACAAGTGAGGTCAAGGACGGAAATGAAAGAAATGCATCACGAAGGATATCTCAGTCAGAGAAGTCGAATTGCGGAAATTGAAATGTTTATAGAGATGTGAAAAACCTGTTTTAATTTATACCTTTTGACGATGACTTTTCATTTTATTTTCTTTTAAGCGCCACGGAAATTCAATAACATTCAAAGGAGTGGAATGACTGATTTTTAGACGTGATTTTCAGATAAAGCTATATGTACATATTTAAAAAAAACGTACCCAAATGTAAGGTTGTCTTAAGTGTGAATCCTGCCATGATTCTGGTAGTATTGGTTTAATATTTTAGATTCTTCCATTATATATATTTGATTTAGGTCGCATTATAAAAATACGCCTCTTTTTTTAAACGAAGCATTTTTTGACTCTCGTGGTACTCAATTCCTTATCTCGTTGTGATTATTTCCCTGTAGAAATTTATACGGATGAGTGCATATGGTTGATAACGTCGGAAAGTTTGAGTAACGGATGTATTGAATCACCAACTAATGAGGTCATTGATATGTGTTCGAGCTTTATCAATTGAAATGGAGTTGGGAATGTAAAATTGAACGTGGCTCAATATCGCATTGTTTTCTTAAAATTTCAGGCTTATAGTACGCAGTGGAATCGCAGATCAAGGTAAATATTATGCAATACGCAGTATTTCTTGGTCAATTAGAACTTCATAATTGCTAATGTTTTATCAAGATATCCTACCATATATTTCATACCTGAACTTCCAACTCGAGCTGAAACCTACTTTGCGTTTGATTTCATCAATAGCTTGAATAATAGCGATATTTTTTTCGTTTCATAATTTGACTGTTTTCTTTGACTGGCTGGTTTGATCTCAAGTATGACTATTGTTATTTCCGGCGTTTAGATTTTAATTTTGCTATCTACAAAGGGTTGACTGCTGAACTTGCTTACATGGATAATTGGAACAATTTTTTTGTTTTTAAATTCTTCTTTGACTTTACGTCTATTTTATACGGACCCAATCGTTAAAAAATGAAATAGATGTTGGCAGAGTTTAATTTCGAGGCTTTTCTCTTCTAAACCTTTCAATACTCTGGGACGACTCGAAATTGGCGTATCTACTTCACAGAAATTTATGATTTAGTTTGTCCATAAAAGTAGGATTTTAGAGAAAGACGTGTTTCCGACATCGACCGAATATCCCCTGATATTATTATACTTCGACCGAATATCCCCTGATATTACGGCACCTTGACTTATCCATCCTCCGTCATGGCATTAGTAATATTTATGTCAGTGGGTGTGCTTTTTTATTTTAAATCCTATGATGAGTGAAGCAAGCCATTAATCCGGACGTGGTGAAAAGAGATAGGGATCAACTTGGAGCTGAGAGGCACTCAAGACGGTGTCCGGTTAGAAATCACGCTCTGAAAATTTTCAGCTGACCAATAAATGCGAAAGCAAGTGAATCGCTTGGCCTCCATAGAAATCTGGATTGGTTCAAAATCGCAGCCTAGTTTAAAGGGCGGCTTTCCTGCTAACAGTGGCGAAGTGTCAACGGAAGCAATGACTACATAACTTCCCATGATTTTAAAAATGTGGAATGAAATATTCATGTTCTTACATAAGCACGTAAGGAATAAGTATTTTAGTTAGGAATAAGTTTATAGATGTGCCCGATTTCGATTTTCCCTCGTGCGATCAGAGGACGACGCGTCGTATTGATATTCGCTTTTAACGATAACTTTCTGTAGCTCGGGGCACGAATTTTGGCCGAGTAGTTTTTTTCAAAGAATTTTGTCCTATGATAAGTGCTTGTATTTTAATACGTTGGGAAATATCGGTTATAAAATATGCATGAATGAAAGAAAGTGAGAAAAACGCGCACAGAATCATCAACTTGTAATCTGAACAAATACCTGAAGTAGCGATTAAATATCGTTGTTATTTAATATCACAATTTCACACGACCGGTTTCGTCGCGGTGCCTCATCATTTGGTGATCCAGATACAGATAATGTCGCACCGCGACGAAATCGGACGTGTGAAATTGAACGTGAAATTAATAAAGTTATTTTATTTAATATGAAGCAATTTCACCACACCTGAAACTATCGATTAAATATCTGAAACTCCATGGGTCCACAGTTCAGATGAATGCCATAAGCGATGATGCACTCAATCGGCATAGTAATTTGGCAAATTCTTGACCATTATGATAGAAACGTAGTTATTTTGATGGCGGCTGCATGTGATGATAAGTGCCTTATTAATTATTTATAAATTTTGAGATTTTATTGATTGTGAAGAAAGTAACTTGAAGCGCGGGTTTCATAATTAATAGTTGCCATTTTTAGATCAATTGGAGCAGAAAAATTGAAGTTCTCTCATCCATAGTTTGGAGGTGTATAGTTTGACTGACTGCTGCTAACCTATTTTCTCTTCCCTAATTTTTTCAACGATTTTTAAGTCAAGGCTACTCCTGTCACGTGTTAAATAAACCGGTCCTAAAAGTCCATTGAACAATTCGTGCCATGGATTTGTAATTTAATCAATAATCAATAGTCAGGAATCCGAAGATTGGTTTGACGGAACTCTCCATTCTCTTGTCAGCTCATCTTAAAATTTTCAGTCATCCTGTTTCATATCCTTCATCGCCTGCGCTGGATATCTCATCCGAAGTCCTCCTTTGCCACTATTCCCTTCCTCTTGTTCTTTAAGGATTGTTTTAATCATGTTATCCGTTATTTAGCGGACTTTCGCAAAACGTTAGCGGGGCACAGTGCTTGTCCAGAAATGCCCTATACTGCCTTCTCTCTTTAAACTGTTTAGCAGCAGACTTGGCGATGTCGAGCGATCCTCCTTGCCCTATGACACCCCATCGCCCCCGTACGGGTTTCGCCCGGCGGAGGTGGGAAGGATGGAATCAACGATCAGAGGCCATCTGACCCGTGCCCTTCCTTTCACGCCCCTCACTCCCCCTCTCAGTCAGTCTCGTTATGAAAAATCACGCGCGTTGGGGGCGGAGATCCTCCTCCGAAGGCCTATTAAAATAAAAGAGAGAGGGCCCTTTGTTCTCTGGGCGGTGAATGGAATCAGGTTTCTCACTCCTCTGCTCATCCCCCTCCCCCGGTGGGTACCTACCCCGCCGCCGGCATAGGGGTATCGATATGGCGATCTCTTTCTGAGCCCCTGGACGACGGCAGACGTCTGGTCCTCTTCTTCTTGCTCAGGTACACTGTGTTCGAAGTAGCTCTGTGCGCCGGCACTAAAAATTCGATAGCAGCGGCTCCATGACGCATTGTGCGGCGTGTGGCGCCTGCCGGAGTCCCAGCCGATGGTAGGTATCAAGTAAATGGTTTGCGAGTTAACTTAGTGGAATGATGACGTGATTGATTCACAATAATAAACTTTGTTTTACATAGTATGTATTAAAAATACTCTACCTCACTTTTCTAACTCTTGACGTGTTCTTTTATCTCTTGATAATGACCTGAGAAGGTCGACGGTAGTTTTTTTTTAAATAAATACCGCGTGGAATGTATCAAATCTTATTTGTGAACCTATCGTTGGTTAGCGTGAAGGCGCGAGTTGGTCAAAAGCGATTTAACATTGCGTTCCAAGAATCAAGATGTGCAAAACTAGGATTAAATATCGACTATCCATCCCGGTACGGAGGAAATTTTCCAGCATAAGCGATCTTATTATGAACCAACTCTGCGGCGTCCACCTCTATTTCGATTTTTATAATTACGAGGTGCTCAGCCGGAGATGAGTTGTTTCCCGATAAAACAGTTTATTTTACTTCATTTGATGTGACGACATCTATTAAATCATACTCAAGAGATTTGAATAACATAAAAGCTGTAGACATCGCGTGGTGCGGTTGGTACGGCAGTTTAGAAGCTATTATAGCGAATCAATTGAAGGGGTCTCTAATTATCAAAATCTCAAATTCGGAGGTGTTAAACTTAAAGAGAGCCTTAATTTTATGCTTTGGTACGTTTTACGTACTTTCAGTTGGTAAATAGTTATTGAGGCTAAAGGTCATGTGGTGCTGCTTTGAATAAATCTATACATTGTATTGTAATTGTCACGTAGGTAATTGATGTATAAAATATTTTATGGACTTAAGCCTAATGTAACACATTTGCTTAATAATTATCAGTTCATGTCCTCCCTGCTTTCATTAGTTATTTATGATGCTGTTAATGCTACACTCCCCTTATGCATCAATATTTAGAATTAATTACTTTGTGTACTCCAATCGTATTTTTCAGTTATATCAACACATCAATGTATTTTTGGTGTATTTTGATCCTTAGTAAATTTACGAACTCCTTTAATAATTGGAAATAGTTATTAATATATTTAATAAAAATTCATGGATAATAGTCTAAGGTGGTAATACATGGACCATCCCAATGCCTCATCCAGTCAATAAAAATGTACCTTATTTATGCGTTAAGAAAACATTTTTTTAAACTTAAGGATAAAGTGTTGCGAAATATTTCATGAAAAGTGTACAAAAGGGGCTTGTGAGAAAGATAAAATTTAGTTAATTTTCTGAATTTTAACCTTGGATCTATATAATGGATAATCGTCCAACCCTCTCCCCCAATACTTAAATTTCCCTCAGTCGCTCCGTTGGTTATGCCTTTTGACAGCTCTCTTTGAATTGATTTGGCTCCTTCCTCGGACAACGTGTGGACTTTCGGGTTTGAGATCAAGCCTCAAGTTGTTTGCGCTGATAATGCGACACCTGTCTGCCCCTACTCAATCGTGACTAGTTGACGAGGAAAGGTGGCTTCTAGCACTAATATAAGGCGCAAAAATGTCGTCAAGGACTTTGTGAATGATGACATGCCGTGACTGGAATTGAAAAAAATATACTCATGATGTGGTGGCGAAATGAACTGGTAGAGTTTAGTTAGGATTTTTTTGGAGGGTAATCGACATCCTTCTCTCTCTTTATTGATCAAGAAGTCGGATAAATTTCTAATGCTTTTAAGCATGCCATTCACATTGAAATAATTTCAGTGATTTTGTCTATTGTCAGAAGTATATTATCGCTAGATGTGCTAGATTAAAATTTTTGTTGCTTTAGTTTTCGTTTTCTAGGTGTTTATTATCCATAATCTCTCATTTTATATGATTAGTGAGAATGTGCATTCGGCTATTTATTAAAAATTTTCCCCCCTTTCCGCATTTGAGTTAAAATGCAATGTGGGTGAAAGAATAATTACTTCGGTAATTAATTTGACTGATTATAAGTGAGACTGAGAACTTCGATTCAATGAACACTTCATATTATTAATTACGATTAATTAATTGGATGTAAATAAATGTTATTGATTATCCCTGTTGGCTGGATAAATTTTTATGATATTTCCGTAGTCGCTGCATGGTATATAATTTTTCTAGACTTTCATGGATGCATTTTTGTCCACTAAATGAATGAAATATTTCTCTCCACTAATGACTGAACCACTGAGGTATGTTGCATCTCTCTAAAATTGGCCATTAAATCCTTGGGTATGCGATGAAGGAGACCAGTTTGTTTCAGAATGGTATATATTTTTTTATGCACTAATTTTTACCTTTTTAATTCTCCGGATATATTCTTCTGATTACATAGATAAATAAAATAATCTTAGAGTGTTTTATGGCAATTTGCCTCTCACTTAGTTCTACTAAGTTCCTCTCTCACTGATACTTTATGTAGTCTAATAGTTATTTACGGTCTAATAATTGGGATTTGCCTCACCTAAAGTTCTACGTATTTTTAATTTAATATTCACCTCGCCCTTAGCTCTGTGCATAAACTTATTTCTTTAAGGCTTCCTAAATGAACGCCTGCAACGTCTTTCTCGGTGCTTTTCAAGGACTTTTGATTGCTTTCTCCGTCCCAGCCGGCCGAAAATTTTCTTAATTGATTTTCTCTCACGGTGCCTGACCTTTTTGACCTCGGGAGAGTTCCGAGGCGATGGAAGTTTGCCTCGGTCTTAGAGTTCTCATTGTGTATGGGTAAACAGGTGATTTCTTAGAAATTTTGGCTATTCCTGATTGAAAACCTGTAATTATAACTTAAAAAATACGAAGCATGGATGAGTTCTGCGGCGGTAGTTCATGCGGGTACTGCTGATGGCGTGAAAGATATTATGTGAAATTTGCGAATTTTTGAAAATAAATATTTTGCGTGGAGGTAGACTCGTTTTTATTTTAATTTGAATGCTTTTACCGTTGAGTGAGTCATAACGAAAGAAGCTTAAAACTCCCGGAAATCGTGTCTCATGTAGAGATTAAGCTCCTTTTTTTATGAATTTGGAATTAATAACGTGTATGATAAAAATCGATGAGTGGAGAGTAATTTGGGGAATTAATTTTGCTGGAGAGAACTTTTATGGCTGTGATTAATTACATACTTTAGGATACGCGTAATAAGTTTTTTAAATTCTTTATAGTGTCTTTTCTTGTTTTTTTTCTTTGATTTTATTCGTGTAGGTTTTTAATTTTGCCGTTGTGATTTCCTTGGTCCTTTTAATAATTGCTCTTTTTATAATAAACATCTGTAGTACGTATTTAAAATTTTATCAACTTCAGATTTGTAGAATGGAGGTGTTTCTATTTAATTGGAAAAATCAATATCCGCTTTAATATACATATGTGATAATGATTTTATTCCGTCGACAAAAAAGAATACGTCATCCCTGTTTTTGGTCGAATTTCTATCTTTCGTTATTCTGTTCTTATTATCATTTTTTTTGGTACTTTTCTCCAAAATCTCGGTTAAATTTTTTTAATCAAGCTTTTTATTTTTTCAAGGTTAAGTGCATGGTATTATAATTCTGAATTTATTTTTTTTGGAACGTAGAAATTTTATTTTTTCATAATTTTATTTTTTGATAAAGTGGATTAATTTGCATACAGCTACGGTCAATTTTTAAATATTCATGTAATTCAAACAAAGGAAAAGTTGCTTTTAATTTCAGGTCCGACTGCTGTTCTTGCTGGTTAGTATATGGTAGCTGATCTAATTAGTTTTCAGTACTATTGATTCCAACGAACTTGCGGATTTTCAGGAGTATATTTCCGACGGATTAAATATCTGTACATTTTCATTGAGCTATCTATGTACTGAAAAACTTTCGCATTGGTCCTGCGCTAGCTCTAAATGCCGACTCTTTCTTTTCTAAAATTGGTTTTGATAACTCCCTATTTCTGTCATAATCAACTGTTTTTTTACGCCATATCAATTCCAACATACTTAACGGCTCCTAAGAAATTAATTTTTGACGGACAGAAAACCTATGGCTATGACTTGCAGCTTATTGACTTAATCGGCAGCTTCCTTTATAGTGGATTCCTTAGACTCGCTGGATCATCCGTACTTCATTTTCAACGGATTTAAAAATCTTTCCAATCTGTAATTATGTGTTTTATTAAACCTTTCGCATTCCGTTCCTGCAATGTCGCCTCGAAACGCAGACTCCCACTTTGCTGTACTTAAAAAAGACGTCCGCTTCGCTTCTGCGCTCCTTTGGATTCCTTTTGCGGGTGCTCCGCTTCAACCGCTTAAGTGGCTTGCCGTCTTTTGCTCCCTCTCTCCCTCGAGGGGATGTGGATGGATGTCTACGAGAGAAGAGGAGCGTTGGGAAGCGTTGAGGGAGTTGGGTCTGAGGTTCGAGGGAGGAGGGAGGCGCCGCCATTGTCTATCCCTTCTCTCGCCTCATCATCTCTTCCTCGTGTCCCGACGCCGTTAGGCTCGTTCTGTCAACCGAATGGGACCCCCGCTGATTGTGGCGTAAGCATTCTTGGCCTCCACTTGTGAGATCAAGGGACGATCAGCCTTTCAGAGGTTGTACCCACTCTCCGGGGACACGTGTGCGCTCGGTTCTTTTCAAAACAATGCGTTCTTCTTCTTCTTTGATTTCGTGACGGTTAAATGTCGGCAAGCAGGTTCTGCACTCTCGGTGCGGATTCAAGGCAGGTCTAATCAAATAAAAGTGATTGACAGAGACCTCCATGATGGGCGGAAATCTTTGAAAGAGTTTCAAAGTAAACAGAGTGGGCGTTCCTCATGCTGGTGCGTGATAGAATTTGAACTTTGCTCAGCCGTAGTGCTACAGAAACGGTTATTGAATCAGTGAAAATGAAAGCCACGGATCAAATCGACTGATTGCGGCGTTGCTTGGTGGAACGAAGTAACATTCATGGTAGAGCAAAGCAAAAACTAAGTAATGTAATAGTTATTATTTGCTGAACTGTACTTAGCTGTTCTTTCTTCTACCATGAACTAAATCGAAGTTGCGTGTGCACACATTTATTCGCAGATCTACAAGAATAGGCAAATAATATGTGTTTTGCAGGGATCTCTGTGTATTTTTTTCGAGGTTCTCAAAGATCAACGTTCTTCAACGTCTATACACTACATAAGTATCTTCCTTGATTCCAACACCAAAAGTAGTACTGCCACCGTTGTTGTGTTTATTATTTGGAAAATACGTTAGTAGTTTTTTGAAAATGAGAATTTTTTCGACATCCATCGCCCAATGCTCAATTTTTTCAAATGAAAAGGGTGAGACTTTGGACTATACTTGTGCTTATGTTTAAATACTGGTTGTTGTATCATCCACATGGTTATAGCTAACCAAACTCAACCTTCTTTCATTATCCTTTGGCTGACTATAAACTTCTTCTGTACTATGCCATATCTTGTCAAAATTTCAAACTAAATATTAACTTCCGCCTCATTTCACTTTTCTTCGTCGAATTCTTTAAAGTACAATGTATTTTTATGAGTCCTTAACACAGTTTTTTTTATTTTTCAGGTTGGTACCAATTGTGTGGCTGTGGTGTTGCTGACAGGGCCTATGTCACTATGGATATAAGCGTCATGGTAATGAATTTAATTAAATTTAGTAATAATTATGATGTTAACTAATTCATGCGTTGTGTGTGTATTGGATAATCACAGCCCCATTTTTTCGAGCTTAATTTTCTAATTTATCATAGATTTTAGAGAAGGTATCCCATCAGCTGTCCTTGCATGTGCCTGGAAATGAAGTCCATCCTCAGAATTGGAGGCTCATTGAATCTTAATCGGAGAATTGTGTAAAATACAGACTAAAATCTTTAATTAAAACGAGACTTGAAGCACGTACGTTGTGGAAGGGCTCCATGTTAATAATTAAAGACACTTTGTTTCTTCAACAGTTGTAAAAATTTCTATTTTATAACCGGTTTCGGCACTATTATCTAATAAAAAGCATTTTATCAAACAAAAGCCAATGTCAAATGTATTTGATTATGGTGTAATAGCCGAAACCGGTAATAAAATAGAAATTTTTATAAACTTGTGGAAGAAACAAATTGTCTTTTATTATTAACTAAAATCGTTCCTAAGAAATTATCTTTGTTTTTTTATAAAAGAAATTAGTTTACTCTAATATTAGCGTCTTTCAATGGGGAGAGCGTTGAATTTTTCCATTCTCTTTTTCAAAATGAAGGAACCGGTTTCACCGCCTTGCATTTTCTTCAAAATTAAGAGGTGACGCTGGGACAGCTCTTTCCCCTTATTCAGCGACCTCTTGGCTTGAATTTTATTACACATTGTCGAGTATGCGTTCAAAAAACCATTTGGTGTATGTAATCAAAATCAGAACTCCCTTAATCCTGTAGAGGTCTTCTCGATAGTTAAAGGTCAAGCATCCGCTCTCCACCTTTACATTCCCTAATTCTTAGCATCCTCTTTACGTCGCGGCTCTTCGCTGGCCTATGGTAGGCGCTAGATATACCGCAACCCTGTTCTCAGGTCTGGGTTGCGCTAAGAACGCCCAGGGACGTTTCAGATATGTTAGAATTGGATAGGATCCTTCGTCCTTAATCCATGTAAAATACAGTAAATGCGGCTTTCTCTAGTGTAACTAAAAGATTTTTGTTCAGTGTGCCGTTACCTAGTTCGCATGTTACCTTTAGGAATTCATAAATTATTAAAAAAATACTTTATGCATAAAACCATAAAAATTCTTTTAATACCTTCTTACTTCTTTGAGGTTTGTGGGTAACCTAATTTGAAACATTGTTATGATTACAAGTGTGGTCGAGAGGAAACTTATCACTTTCATTTTTTGGGGTACCGTTTTTTTATCAATTTTCCCTTAATTTTTTTATTATATTGATCCCCCATCAAGTTGTTTCCCTTGCTACCCCTCTATACATCTCCTGAGAAGAGCATCAGTTACGGTGGTGTCATGACGAACGGTAATTCCCTCGACAAACATTACGGGGCATTATGTGCATATTTAGGGTCCCTATGCCCACATGCGCGCGTTGAGCGGTTAATCTGGCCTTCTTGGCAGTCACTTTTGATAGACGTCTTCTTTTTCCGCGTCCCCCGTTACGTCCCGTGAGTTCGGTGGGATCGCCAGCTGACGACTGACACCCGAGTCTCCGCTCACGAGGCGTATATATGTGGAGAGGACGAGAGAGAGAGAGAGAGAAAGAAAAATAGAGTGAGAGTGGGCGAATGAGGTAAGTGGAGGAGAGATAAAGGCGAGGAGGAGAGGACGCGTGTGAGTGATGCGTTGAACGAGGGTCATCAGCCTCGCGCCCCTCCCTCCTCTTCCCCCCACGTCTTCCCTTTCTTAAATCCATTCCCCTCCCCTCGTCTCATTCTCCTCTGGCAGCCACTCTTAATTTCCCTCCCTTCCTCCAGATGCCCTTGTGTCCTCCGGCAGTCTCCTAATCCTCCCTTCTTATTGTTGGGGCCGCACTCGTAGTCGAATGGCTTAAACCCTCGCCCTAGCAGACTACTCGCGTCGGAAACGAACGCTTTTTAAGGCCAAGAGAGGTCAACCCGCGGTCCGCGAGCTGCATGAGGCCATACCCAAAACAATTTGATGCTCCTCCCCCCACCCCCCACAAGTATTTTGTGGTAATTATTTTCACGGTTTAGTTTGTGGGGGTTGATGATTAAGAAAAGGTTGAATTTATGAAGTTAAGTATGTTAATAATTATCTATTTGTTAAAATAATTCATTGATATTCATGCATTTATGTCGCGGGTAGCCATGCCTATTTGGACATGCGGCCCACGGGAGTGGAGACGTTACTAACTCCTTTTACAGCGTATTTAAAATGGTTATAAAACCGATCCTTTTACTTACATGACATAGAAGCCGCCCAAAATTATGTATTTTGCTGTAACGCATTTTATTATAGATAATTGATATAAAATTCAGTGTGCGAACTAATCACTATTTTTAATCTAATACTTAATGCTAGCATTAGATTTAGTGGGTTAAAAATTGGCAAAAAAAACTGTATCCAGCAATATCCAAATTCTTTTCGTTTTCTATCACCATTTTTTGTAGGCTATTCAAATTTTTTTCCTGCGTATTTTCAGACCTGGCCGAATTATCTTTATAGTCATATCTTAAATTGTGAATTTTGCTAGTTATTCATTTTCCTTCGTGTTGAAGTATTTTCAAATTATCTTTGAAAGCTTTAACCCTTGTTGTATCATTTTATGTCTAACACTACTGTACGCAGGAACCTTTTTCGGCCGAAATTCTTGTTTGTCTGGTCTTCAGAGAACCCACTCCTTGCTACTGTGTATGATAGTTTACGTACTAATATTACAATGCTTTTCTCTCTGATACTTCCCCCATCGAAGTACACCACCCTAATCAATATCTTTATAAATCAATTGATCTTCTTATATTCCATTCCAAATTCTATGCCAAAGTATATGAGCTTACTACTCCGAGGAACTTATTCTCGACCGATGGAACATTTTTTGGCCTCTTTTTGGTGAGAACCCACGCGTGATAGGTTTTTTCCTCGCAGAAATGCATTAAACTACAGTAAAGAGGCTTAAGTTGGTAATTTTCATAAATAATCGAGGGTGGTCGTTCATCGCGAAATTCGCTCAACTTTGACGTCATTTATTTTATCGATGCATGGGAGCAGAAAAAATAAGCCGGGCAAGTTATCAGCAGTTTATTTGAGAATGTTTTTACAAAGTAGCTAAAAAAAATGGTTTTTGAGGTTTTGGCCAGCTTTTTTCCAGTGTGCCACTTCTTGTTACGGTATAGATATGATGGTTTCCCCGCTAAAAATTGAATGCCTGTGTGGGGCCCTTCTGTCTAATGCTTCCCCCCCCAATCCAAGCACTCCACCCTCGCACTCGGCTAGGGGAGTCTCCTTTTTTCTTCCTTCCTCCTTTTCGTCCTCTCAATCACCCCCTCCGCCTTCTTCGACTCCGCCACGTCCTCCCCATCACTCCCATTGTCAGGGGGAGTGGTCTCCCACGTGAAAGGGATTCTCTGACGCCGGCGTCGAAGTGTGACTTACCAGCCGGGAAGAGAGAGAAAGGGAGAGTAGAAGGACCAACGAGGTGGGGATTGAGAAGTGGTGTGGGCACTTGTGGGGTCGACCCTCTAGGGTGGGGATGGATGGCAGGGAAAAGAGGGATCGGTGGGTGCGGGAAATAAAGGGAAGAGATAAGAGGAAAGAGAGAGAGAGAGAAAGGGTATAGAGAGGAAGATCATGACGAAGTGTTCGGAAAGCGCTTACGTTGGAGAATGGAGAGTGGTGGGGAAAGGAAGGATGTGTCGATGGGAGAGGATGGCGATGGTTCAAAGGGAGGGACTGAAGACAAGAATTGTGGCTGTCGTCGGATGCGGTGGGGAAATGGGGGTGAGGGTAAAGTGATGACCTTGTAGATTCATTTTTCCGTACCGTGAAGATTTTTATTGACCGAAGAATTACTTTTTGGTATTGAAAACTTCATCATCAATACCGGTCAACAATCTTAAGATTGGTTTGACGTAGCTCTCAACTAAATTCCTCTATTAGCTAATATTTTCATTCCACGTGTTTATTCTCTTTCTCATCTTTCTTTACCTGTTCCACGTATTTTTTTCGAGGTCTTTCTTTCCCGTTCTGCCATCTACTTCTCCGTCGACGATAATCTTCAACAGGCCATCATGCCACAAAATACGGTCTATAAGGTTCCGTATTATTATAAAGGTTTCCATGAGGATTCTTTTTTAGTCTTCTTAGGACTTCCTTATTACTTACTCTGTTGATCCTCATCATTCTTCACTGATTTAATAAAGTGCAATTTTCCTCAAAATATATCTTAATCCGACCCCATTTTCAATGTAACAACATTTAGGCTGCTAGCCGCTAGGGACTTGGAAGCTGCGCCCTAGGCTTAGATTGCTTGAACAATTGAGAATGGATATCTTTAAAAGCGACACGGAAAACATAATATTAGAGCCCCAATATATTTCCAGGTCCGACCGAAGCGATAGATTAAGAGAGATGTTTTGCCGAACGGATGGATGTCGGAATTCGTTTTCCCCCCGAACTATAAAGGAATTAAATAAATGCTAGTCGTAATTTCCTTGGGGCACTTCCTTTTTGTGTGTGAACGGCTGGTGTCGTAACAACCCCTGTCACACGCCTTTTAGGTGACTTGAGGGGTATTATGTAGATGTAGATAAAACATCGTCATCAGCGTTTGTTCTTGCTGTTACATTCAAACCAGGGTCGTATTGCGTGATGTTTGTCTAATTGTGCTAAAGAGGCTATGACCTCCATTTATTTAGAAGTGTGTGATTTCTGAATGAAACAAACACTTTTTTGTGAACCCGTTGCCGTTAAAAAAAACCCTATGTTATAATCTTCATAACTGACCTGACTAGGGTGTCCAAGAAACGATTTCGAGCTTAATTAGTTGAGCGCTACGACATTTCCTGATTTTATCGCATGCATGCGCTTTTATAACTAAAACTTAAACAGCACCATTCGCTTGGTGGTAACGTGAAACCAATCACTGAAATTATAGCCAAATTCAGTTATTTTGCATGACACCCATAAACAGCTAGGGAACTCCTTTGCTATGGATATGAAAAAAATCGATGAAATAATTGAATTGTAAAAAAAACAAAGTTACATATCATTCATTTCAACACAACATATAAACTGATATACTATGTGATGTATCCATTGAAATGACAGCCATATCTACGTTGGCAAATGCGGAGGGAAAAGGAGAGGAAGAGGGTGATTTCGAGAGGAAGTCTGCTGATTGCCGTTGTGAATGATGAAATTCATTATGTTTAAGGAATTGTAGGCAAGAGATTACCGGTAGGTAAGGAATCTCTTAGTCACGGGGTGATGAGGTAAATGAATGAGTTCCTAGTTTTACAAGAAGGGACACTTCGGGAGAGTATCCATAGACCTTAAGCCGCCAGTCATTCTTCGGGGAAAATCTGAGGTCACCAAATGCATGTTAAATTAGAAAGATTATACACATAGATACTCAATGACTTAATTATGATTAGGTTTTCATTCCCAAAGATACAGATCTCAGTGTTTTACCGCGGGCTTTCCCATTCATTTTGATCTCCATCGTGAATTAACATATATTGTACCATGTCGTATGCTTGGGGAATTACTACTTTATTTGATTTAACTACGGACGTATACGAATAAAATTTATCTATAGCCTTCGGAGTTTAAAAAGATGATGTAATGGAATTAATTTAAGCCCTCTTAACACGCGAAAGCAGTAAATATTCTTCATCTCTTACCATGTGTACGTGTATTTTCTTATTATTTTCGGTTTCAAGACGAATGGGAGGATGACATGAGTCGTTATTCGCCCCCCTGCGGCAGTTTTTAGTAATCTTTCGGACCCAACGGGGAAGCAGCTACCGACTCCCGTCCCACTCGTTAAGTTATTGGCGCCCACTTCAGAACAACAGCCTTGACCCGTCTTCTCGCGTCAATCCACCTCTAAAGTCCTGAGCCGCATCCCGAATGAGAACGTAGTTGAAAGGGCATTGGGGAACAATTTTTGAGAAAATATTTGGCGTAATAGATTAGTATTATGTCGTACTTTTCAGCTATTCAATTGTGAAGAAGTCATACTGATTTCAAAACCGCATGCAGTTTTCTTCTATCACGTCAAGTTTTTTCTCTACCAAGAGCGTGACAACACTCAACATGATCGGACTTGAATCATGAGATGGACTATTGCACAACATCCAGTATTTGCATTTTGTGCGCAGCTGTTATGTGCAGATTTTTTCATTGGTTTTGAAAGAAGAGATGGCACCTGAAGCTTAGAAAGTTGTTTTGCACAAACGCTGAGGCTTATTTTTTGGCTACTCAGACAGAAAAAATTAGTTTAAAAAGTTAGCTCTGAGGCAGTGAAATTTGTGTTCCCCTGTGTAATTTCGGTATGAGTGATTGAGCCATGAGCATTCGTATTAGTAGACAGCGAACGAAATCTGCGTGGTAATTTTCGATATGAAGCCTCACTCACCATTATGTTTTGGATTCGAGAAATCCGGGTGTCGACTGGGCGATTCAAAAGAAATTTTCTGCAATTTTACTAATGGTGTCCTACCGGTTATGCTAGCGTTATATGGAAAATTTTACAACCCACCCCAGACTGTCTTCCCTCCCGAACTGGACTTGTGACTTCAATTCAGGGTAAGACATATTCGCATTTATTCTCTGTATAGAACACTATTTTATATTTCACGCTATATGTCAGCTTTTTTGTTACGAAATTTATGTCCCAGTTGTAGCAAAAAATCATGCATATCTGAGTATCACTATTATACCCCTTATCAATTTTTTAAAATGAAATATCAATGAACATATGGTATTGAATGTCCATTTCTTTGCAATCATTCAAGTACAATCATAATGGCATATTATCCCATTTTCGCTAAAATTAAATTTCGCTCATTTTCTCCGTCACCTTTCTTTAAAAATATGCATAGTTTGTGCACACATAATGGAAAGGTTGGAATAGTCTCAATTTCGCTCATGATCTCAAATTTCAAGCGTCTTACTCTATGCTCTTAAGTTCTTAGGCTCGACCAATACTAACGTCCAGAATGGGCCGGCCATTACTTTCTCGCAGTCCGATTCGCACGGGATTTGTGGTCTCCTCGACGGTTTATGCCGTTAATCCTTTTGGCGTTACAAACTTGTCCTGCGGGAAAAGTCGTGGAAACGATCAAGTTTGGAGAAGGAGAGATGGCGTTGGTGAATGGGAAGAGGGAAGGGGTTCTGAAAATGGAGGAAAGAACGTTACAACTAGGCCGTAATGAGACGAGGGGTTCAGGGGTTCAAACCCCCTCCAAAATGTGTGGGAGATATGTTCTTGCGAGGAAGTAGCGCTCCTCCTAGACCGGTCTTTTCCTCGTCACACAGAACTTACTTAAAAAAATACGATAACATCTTGAAATTTTAGGGTATATTGGGAAGATCTTTGATTATGGGTCAAATATGAAGAAATTACCCTATTATCTTCACACGCTCAGTGATGCAACGCAAACGTTGGTATGGATGAGTTGGTAAGCCTCAGTCATATGAATTTTCACTTAGGATAGGGGTAAGTTCCTGTTCCCACGTCACCTCGCTCTTCTAGGATTTGGTTTAGGCGTTTCCGAGGGCTTCTCCCGAGATTTGAACCCGCTACTCCGCGGGAAAATGTCTAGCGCTCTACCCGCTAGGTTACCATTCTCGCCATTGCATAGATCCGCTATCACTGATGAAAGTAAATGTGGATTAGGGTTTACTGTACCGAATATTTCAAGATGATGGCATAAGTTTATAACGATAAAGAGTCACGCAAAAAAGGAATAAGTCCGCTCGATCGGGGGTGATGCGTCCTCTTAAGGGTACCTAAGTAACCTTGCGTAAAATAAGTGTGCCCTTACCACAACCAAATTTGACTTTGTTTAAAAGATGCTTTTTGTACGTAGGACCAAAGGTTTTTATTTGTTACCCCAGTCATGCTTTATTTCAAACTCTTTGAAAAAGTTTTTGCAAAATGGACATTCTTGGTTTCTCACTAAAGAAAGTGTAGAACAAATATTGTTATAAAATATTGATGTAAATGAATCATAAATACTACTTTAGTTGTTTTTTCCATGTACACACTTAAGCTTTGTTATTATAGATTATCAAGGTAACACAAAATGAGCTACACTACGAGGCTCCTATATGTAAGCAAGTAATGTATTATTATTTTGGATGGTAGCCTCTACCAGGTTATCCTTCGCGGCTACCTAAAATTACTCAATTTTGCTATTGTCATGTAATTTGTGTGTGGAGTAATAAAATGATTTATTATTATTATTACCTCCTCTTAAAGTCCTTGGCTCCCGAGATGTAGCCCCTTCAAGTGAATCTGTTGGCCCACGGACTAACCCCCATCAAGTTTTCCTAGCTACGGCATTGCCTCACCGTGAATCTACCCTATATATATCGCGTCGGGTCCTTGGTGGCTGGCCTTGCCGGCCGGCAAACTTGTCCCACCGACACCACCGTCGCACGCAATTGATTACTCTCGGCTCGGCGGGTTCGCCTTCATCGATCGCCGGGGAAATACTCGGCCCGCACTCTCTCTCTCCCTAGTGTCTCTCTCGCCGCAGCGTTTCGGCCTCGTGCCTGTGCCCAGATGCGCGTACTTGTTTAAACTGTACTGCACGTGAGTTGCCTCCGCCAATGGAATCCCGCTAGCGACGGCAAAAGTGATTCAATTTCATTGCAGCTTTGCCGTAACGTTTAAGTAACTTCGTTTTTTTTAACAATCAACCTTGGAAATCTTAGGCATGGAATAGTTTCAGACTTCACTTAGTGGAAGTGAGATATATCCATGATGAAAACTACAAATCGAAATTTCCACACTTTAATATAAAATTCCACTACCGACCATGGCTTCGAAATTCTATGAATTTTTCAAGTTTTTTTAAAATCTCTGGTATCTTTTTAAGGTATTGATCAGCCCATTGCCCTTTCCTTGCGTATCAGTCTTCTTCAAATCTTTCTCCTTCTCTGCTACTTTTTTCGTCGCAGCGTACTATTTTTTTCAGCGGACATTGACTCCTGACGCTCTCTGAGTAATTACGTATATAGATTCCTCGATGTAAACATAAAAAATTACAGGGGTCGGTGAACAACCTCGTCTTTCGCTTTTCCATAGTCATGCTTCTTTACAGTTATTCCAGATTTTATCACAGATATTTTTATACAGACTGCACAATTCTTCATTCATTGTGGAGCACTCCAATTTTTTTTCTTTTTTAGAATTTCAGCCATTGAATTCCGATCCACATTGTCCAAGTCGACATGAGTCGGTTTGCTCTTCTCCATTCTCTACTCTATGAGCAGCGTAAGGGCCAATATTGCTTTTCTTATACCCTTGCTTTTCCTGACTCCGAGTTGGTCCTCGTCCAGGAATTCTTCCCCTCTGATCTCTCTTTTTTTGATAAAGGAATGATGTTCTTCTCAAATCTCTTGACATTTCTCCACTAAAAATTTCTCAGCGGTTCATGTACTAATAGTAACGTTATCATCCTTTGTGTATCATAGTATTCTGTTATAATTACTGAGGGAACATCTACCTTTTTAAACGTTTGGGTATATTAGATGCATATCTAGTCCACTCTCAAGGCTGTGTGTGAGAGAAACGAGTACGTATAAATGAAGTTCAAGTATTAAAAACGAAATACAAACGTACATTTTAAAACTAAGGGAGCAAAAAATAAGGTAAGTGGGCCTACGTGCCAAATTCAGTTTCGAAAGTGAAGAGGTAAGTTATCGTCACATCTCGGAAACATTATTATTTTTCGTTTTATGAATCGCTTTCACCAAGTTACGCCTCAAACAATCAATCAGTTTTATGTAATATTATAGTGATAAAAAGATATCCATAAAAAATAAACAAATGGGTTCTTAAAATTTCAGGTATGGAAATTTGATACCCTTCCTGGCACCAGGCCTCTTTTTAGGGGATCGTCAGTTTTTTCACACATGTTGGTATCCTAACGTTTTAGAATTTACCTACGTTTTACTTTTAATTTTTTTATATGTTCCCATATTGTATTGTTCTATGGTTTCAGAGGCGTATGTTGTGAACATCTTCGCGCTCAGTTACATTTCTCTGCGATGTTCTCCACCATGACTGTCCACTTATGGATTTTCCTGACCGTTGCTGTGTCTGCCGTCCTTCTTTCGCGGTCTGGTCCTGCCTCGGTCGACAGCTGTTTCCCTTCGCCTTCGCAGCGAATATCGATTCGTCTCTTTTAAGTCGGGGAGGATTGCGGCAATGACACTCGGACACGTGACCGAGATCTCTAAGGGGGAAAGGGCCCTTCCCGGCCCTCGTGCGTGCCTCGTTTTTCTTATGTTTTTCTTTTGGATGTCACGAGATGGAATGCAAATTTATGCGAAATTTACGTGACCATACTCTCCTCCTCCCTTTCCTCTCGACCTTCGAGTGTCATATCTTTTCATCCCACTTGCGGCAGTAGCGAAAGTGATTGAATTTTATTGCGGCTCTGCAGTAAAGTTCTATTGATTATTTCTCTCTGCTTGTAATACATTCAAACGTAGTTTTAAATATATTTTCTGGTCGCCATGATCTTTTAACACGCATTGAGATCTGCGTAAACGTAAATCAGTAAATTTGTTGACTATATGTAGGGCATTCCTTTAGGCCATGTTCTTGTGAATGACTCAAATTGAGAGATTTAGTGACATTTTTATTCTATTTCAACATGCGTTGAGCTTCGCGTAACTGTAAGTCATTGGCGGATCCTGTTGGTTTGGTGTAAATGCCTCTGTATGGTCAACGGTTCAAAGTTTCATTTCTTGAAAGTCAGTCGCATTATGTTATGTAGTGCACATTTTTTTCAATATTATTATTATCTCAGAATGTGTATGGGAATTAACGTTTGTTACTTATTCTGTACCTTATGTTACGGTATTTCCACTGTCGAGTACTCTCAGTTATGGCGACGAAAAGATGTCGTTGTATTCAACAAATATATTTAAGACACTTATATTTAAGACGATTTTCATCGTTACTATGTGAGACATTGTTTGAAAAGAACTGCTTATGTTGGAACTCAAGCATCGGAGGAGATAGATAAGAGGACGGTTGTTGAGGAGCGAGTAATTTGAAGGCTGAGGTAGAGCAAATGCAGTCATAATACAGAATATTGTGAACACCGAATAACTCCACGGGTATATTTTGAATGCTTTCGTAAAGTGCTTCAGAGGATTTGTTGACTACATGTTGACGTTCCGTAGGTCATGTTCTTATTAATGGTTTAAATTGAGCGATTTAGTGACGTTTTTATGGACGCGGAGTGGCAAGGGAGATTTTTTTCTCGATTGAAACAAATGATACAACCCGAAGGTTGGTTGGGAAAAGTGAGGGAAGAGGTCACCCCAAATTAATGCTTAAGCGAAAGAATTGCTCGCACTCTTGGTAAAGAGGCCAGTTCCTTTCCTTATGCCACTACGCTCTTCGACGATTTAATGTTTTTGGTGTCCAAGGGTTTCTCCTGGGATTTGAACACGGGACTCCTAAGTCGGTAGCCATGCACTTGATCCACAAGTTAACATTCTACCGGGAAGGAAGACATTGGAAGTAAAAAAGCTAATGGAGGTGACTTTTGTCTGTTGGAAGCTTTTTTCAGTGTCGAACTGTTGCAGTTCGTGTTCCCTGTAAAGGGAGAAAAGAATTTTGGAGTTATGTACAGCATTTTTTTTTCTAGTTTAAACTCTTCCCCTAGAGTTAGGCTGTCAAAATGTTTTCGTTTCGCCGGATTTGGTTGTGACTTCCGGGTATGGTGGGTATTGTGGAGTGCTGCGGACGGGGACGCCTCAAGCAGACGATAATTCCGCAGCTTTTTATCAGCGAGCAGAGTATGTGTGAGGTCTAAACATGGAATAGCTTGTAAAATTCCTGCGATAAATTCATTAGAGGCCCAAATAGAAGCTCGAGATCAATGTCGTTTTGGGTATTGGCTTCGTGTGGTGGCTACTATGATGCATATCCATACCGAGGACCCCTGGTTTGAATCCTGACGACATTGGGTATCCAGAGGAATTCCAATTTCTTCTTCTCCAGCGTCTCCGTTTACTATTTTTCAACGTCTAGACTTATAACCCTAAAAGACGTCTCATTGAGCGTGTGAGAGGAGGTGTTAAAAACATCTTGCTGTCAATCTGGAAAAGTGTTTCAAGGTTATAATTTTTTTTTAAATTACGATTATTAACATTTTTAGAGTAATGTTACTTATGGCCATCGATAGCCTGCGAAAAAAATGAAATCCATCGCCTATCCGCCCAACAACATGCTAATGGTTAGCTCTGTTTCATAATCATGTCCTCGGTATGACAATAAAATATATCTGTTCTCAACTGCCGAATTGGTGTAATGCTTGCTGGTAGCCTCTGAGTCCAAAGCAGGTCCCTACCTAATACTGGTAAAAGCTGCCTAACATTGTTTTCTCGTCGCAGTTCTAAAGGAATATCGCCGGCTTCGTCCTTAATGTTCGTGAATGAATTACTGCACTCTTATCGTAGTCTTTGATTATATTTGTGGAGATTAACATAAAGTCCCTCGAAGAGTATACCTGTATTTAAAATTATATGTAGAAAATTCTATTGCTTTTAGTTTTTTTTTGTTTAATCCTTTTCGCTTGATTTTTATCGATTCAAATTTTATTTGGTGGAGTGGATATCTTTTCAGGCATCGTTTTACCGGCTCCTAGTATTTCGAAGATAAATATCCCTCATTTTGTTCAGGAGTTGCCATGCAGGTTATTCATCAGGGGTAAGACTGCATAGGCTTCCATTTTCGGCCAAGGTTGTTCCGATCGATCGGTCGGATCTCAAGGCAAAGGGGTGCCTACCCTCTGCATGAAAACCATGTCTTCCAACGGAAGAAACAACGCAAGCCTTTCCGCCTCGTCCTCGGATGTAGGGATGCCAGCCTCCCCAATACGGAACCTTCCCCTCCTCCCTTTTCACCAGTCTGGGAGCCTTCTTTTTGGAGTGGGAGATGTACAAGCACAAAAAGACCCTTACGTCTCGCCACCCTTTCTCCCCGCTTTGGGGGATGGGGAGATTTGGGTTTGATCGTCCCTGAGGGGAATGGGGAGTTGGCCCGGGTAGGACGCCCGAAAGGGAGTCAGCCTTTCGGACTCTTCTGGCGAACGAGTCGGCGCACGCCCCCTCGGAGCGGCGGGCGGGAGGGAGGTGCATGTACCAAAGGGATTGTGCGGAAAGGGATGGAGACCTCCCACTGTGGGTGAGGCTGTAGGGTGGGGAATGAGAGGATGCAGAGGGTTAAAGGCCGCTTTGCGATCAGCGTAGACTTCAAACGTTAACGGTGAATGAGACAAGCGTCAACGGCGTCGGTGCGCGTACTGTCAAAAACAGACCTATATACGATGCGTTATGGTTTCGTGCGAAAATGTATTGGTGCGGTTTTTCGACCCTCCGATCTCGGTATCGGTTTTGCCATCTTTAAACGAGAAATCACATTGTAATTAGGTAATGAATATAAGCCTGTCATTCGTGGTGAATGGTTATTCATGTGTTATTCTATAGGCCAAAATTTTGGCCGGACAGAATTTTCTAAAGTATATAGAGTAAAACGAAGAGCTGTAAATGACACAGTAAAGTGATAAGGCGAGATTGCACAAAACCAGGGCATTAGTTTAATGAATTAAATGGGGAACATGTATATTACTATCTCTACCCAAGATAGTACAGCTTATGCAATCAAGTGCCAAAAATTCTGCTAATTAACAGCAACCTTTTTGTGATGGTTTTGGTGTGGTTTCTACCTTTTAATTATTTTTGATGGCAATATATCTTTCTATTTGTTTCGATCGGCTCTATAAATCGAGAATATTACTGTAAGAGTTGTACTTAATGTAGGCGTTAGTGAATACTTTGGAAAAAAACTTACAATCTCTTTATTGAACAAATGGAAATATTCACAGGTGGTACCTGAGTCATTTTTTTATTTAACAGCCTCAAGGCCTTGAAATATTCTCAATTTATTGCGGCACGAAACAGACAAAATTGAGAGTGAAGCCGTTGATAATGTAGCGAAAGACAACGATTAAGTGGAATTGATTGAGATCAGACTGTAAGATATCACTTTAAAAATTTAATCGAGTCAAATAAAGTTATTTTACATCTTTACAGCTCCCAATGTTACGTTTGCAATGATATTGTGTTGAAACATTTCTTTGGCTTTTCTGTATAATGTGTATTAGGGCGAGGCTAGTCACGAAAATATCCAAATTCTTAGGTGAAGTTTGTGGTGATTGAAAATGGCAGAATTCATCGTCACTTGGCTGGGAAATATTATTGCACTGGCACTGGTTGTCGTTACTTCTACTATGTTTCCTTGTTTATAAACCTTATATTTTTTCTCCTTTACCCTACTGCTGTTAATAGATATATTATTACTATTTTATTTGAATCATTCCTCTTTTGACTTGCTCGTATTTTATGCCTACGAGACTATCTTCTAGTTATCAATTATTTAACATTCAATATCTTACTCAAGTTTCTTATCCTTTTATCATTTTTGAATGGTGTGGTCCATATCATTTACCCTGTTAAGTGCGTCCTCTTTCCAAGCTTTTTATGTGTAGTTTCTATGGATCTGTCTCCTTCATCAGTTCAAGTTTGATGTTACCTATTATCGTTCCTTATTTTTTCTTAATTCTTACTTTATCAGTGAATTATGAACTCATGGAAATCATGTGAGAAATACGAGTGCCGCTTGGTAGGTTTTCTGATGACATACATGGGTTGGGTTGAATGTGTTAAGGTGTCGAACCCACGGTCGTAGTCGGGAGGTTCGCGTTGACGTCGAAGCGTGTAGTACCGGGGGAGGTGGGACACGCATGTGGTTCGACGGAGAACGCTGACGGGCGACGCACGGGTGCTCGACTGCAACGGAAAAAAAACACCCATGTATTGGGGAGAAGGGTCTGCTCTTTACGGAGGGGAGTGAAATAATACTGGCTGAGGTGCGGGGTGGGTCGGACCGTGGCTGTGTTGTGTGGGAATACGATGATGCAAGTATGGAAAGGGGAGGGTGGGCGAGCAAGGGCGGATTTGTTCCGGGGAGGGATGAGGGTGGCGAATGACTGACTTGGCTGTTCGTGAAACTGAGGACTTTTTCATGGGGAAGGGAGGGAGGGAACGGGGGTGGTGTTAGTGCGCCGCCAGGGTGGCGCGAGCTCCCCCATTTGGGGTTGGGGTGGGGGTTGGCGTGTGCGTCGGATATTGAATGTGGAGGGGGGACGGTGTCAAGTTTTAGGTGAGTCACGTGGTCGGGGTGTGCACCGTCTGTTTCCTCCCCCGCCCCCCTCCGGGTTCTTTAAGCCGGCTCCGGCGTCACATCCGGCTAGCCGCCCTCTCCGCCGTACTTGCTGGCTTGCTTTCCGTCAAAACCCAATACCCTGCGTCCTGCTCCTTTTCCCGTTCATATCGAAGTACATGAACGGGAGAAGTGTATTCCTTATCGTCTCTCACTGCGCAATATGCTCTCACCTGTGAAAAAATTAGTTGTAAGTTGTAAATAGAGGTTTCATACCGGGTGAGTTTGGGATCGCTAAAGATCCAAGAGGTTTCGTGCTCAGATTAGATTGTTTGAGCGATTAGGAATCGACATGTTATAGTGAAGCGGAAAAATTTTCCTAGGACCTCTTTTACGTAGGTACATATTTTACTTCGGACAGAAGCGATAAAATAAGAGAAATAACTCAAACGTATGAATGTTTACATAGACATGACGAACGGATAGGTATAGGAATTCGTTTTTCTACCTAAAAATAAAGGAAAATAATTAACTTCAGGTCAACTTCAAGCTATCACTCACTACCGACATCTGAATTTCTGAGTGTTTTGAGTTTAAAGGCTAGTATCTTACCACCTCCCGCTATATGCTTATTGAAGCGGCTTGCGGGGTAGAATGTACATTGTACATGGGAAGCTATAACGTCATTCTACGTAGCTTTTTCTCCCCATAGTATCCACTCTTTGATATATTTTTTCACCATTAACTCAATAAAGCAGATAAAACCGGTATTAGTGACATATGGTTACAGAAAAGATCCAGCGGAAAGATAACGACAGTTTTTATTCGTAAAAAAACCGGTTCGCAAGTATTTTTTTCAATTCTGATTTGGACAAGCGCCTAACCTCCATTAAGTGTCCACAATCCTTCTATCTTCCTCCTTTTTTATGCTTATCTAACATCCTCCCCTGGATCTCAGAATTCATGATTAAAATCCTCTCCTTCCGCCTTTTCTTTCCTTCATCTAGCCCCTTCCTGTCCTACTCTACCGCGTGCGACAAGCCGTAAGGGGATTAAGGTATTAAAAAACCCCTCAGAAATTTTTGGAAGATTGTGTCATGATCGTAGCCCCTACATATTAACCCCTCCGGCATGTACCCCCTCTTCAAGTAACACCCAAAATTTTTTTTTCTAGCTTCGGCCATGATGTCGAGACACTCTTTGTAGCGCTAATTGCGAGTACGTGGCCTGGTTATCGATAAGATTACTGAATAATCTGCAATTCTGGCATGGTTACAGTTAATTTGATTATTTCCTGGGTGGGTTTTAGCTTGTGAACGAAATGGTAGTATCTTAGGTCGCCTCGTATATTTATATCAGTGGTAAGTGTCATCTATACCTCCGTTGATGAGGAAGATGCTTCCATTTCTTTTGATTCATACTTATTCCATGAGCATTAATTACATGCAGTGAAAACATAATTTATTAAATATGTAATATTTCCGCTACATTTGCGCACTTTCTACTATATTTTATCCCTATATATCCCGAAAACAGTTAGCAATGGCCGTTACGTCGAGGTCTTAACAATTAACAACTGCAGAAGCCCGAAAAACCATGTCATGAGTAGAGGGATTTACCGTGGTGGGAATCGAACCCGCGACCTTCGGATTTGCAGACGAGGAATTTTCTCCACTGCCACCGAGGCCGGTATTTATATATATGAAGATAGATCCTTTAGCGTCCAAATATCTCTTGAAACGAGAATGAAGATTTGACCAAATATATCTTAGAGTCTAGCCTTGGATTATCGAATGCTGCGTTTGCTTGCACGCGTAGCCGTAATAATATCGTCTCTTGACATTGCGAACGAGACATTTCCACCGTAACCAACACGCTACCGCAGAACGCTTCCTCCCCTTCCCCATTTCAGTGGTGTCCCTCATCTTTCCTCTCTCGCCCGCCCCCTTCATCCAATTACACTCATGCTTTCAGTAACCCCCCTCCCTCCCTCTCTTTCCCCTGCTTAACCTCAGCAGGGCCGACCGACCCCGGCCCTACTGAGTGCTCTCGCGTGGCAGGCGGCGTTTCGAACAAGAACCCACTACCTGACAAACGGAAGCAAGTTGAGTTTCCCGTTGTTTACAGCGCGAGGGTGCGCGGTGACCAGTAGCTCGCCGGTAAATCTGGGGGCTGTTTGGTGAGGGTGGCGGAATTTTTTTTGGATGGGATTCCTTTTTTCGAATCAAGGGCAATCTGGTTTCTTAGGCTCCGTAAAGGGTTATCTATATGTCGTTAATTAATGAAGTTTTTGTTTATACCTTAAGAAAATTGTCATTAAGAATGGGGATATTTTGAAGTTAAAAAAAATAAACAAAAACTAGGAAAATAAATATCATAACGGGGAAAACTAAATAGTATCAAAGGAACTAAACTAGGCTTGGTTAAATCGATTTTCTGAAGCCATTAAAATGTTGAAAATTGCGGAATTGAAAGTCAAATGATAACACAGTGCGAAAGTAAAACTCATGTTGTGATCAGTTCCATGTTATGTAGTCGATAAATTTCGATTTTAACCAAGATTAATTAATCAATTTTCTTATCGTGGATCTCTCCATTTCCCGGGTTTTCGCCGCGTTTTGTTGTCAGAGGTGACGACAGTTCGCCGGGATTCCACCAGGCGTCTTCAGGTCGACTGTCGTCACCTCTGACAACAAAACGGAGCGAAAAACCGGGAAATGGAGAGGCCCACGAATTCTGAACGCCACGGAAGACTACCGGACAACAATTTTCTCATCTTTGAAGTTACTATAGTTCTTCTAAGAGTCGCCTCAAGAAGATTCAAACAACATATTTCTCTCCTAGATTCTACTAGAATTATCTCTCTCTCTCAGTTCTCTCTTAGATTTCCTCGAGAAGTATGGTGACGTTGAGATATTCCACCATTCTTTTTTTGTACTGACATGTTGTAGATTCCATAGAAAAGGAGAAGGCTTTTTTAGTTTTTATTTATATTTCCTTATAATTCGTCGTTCTCCGGAATATTGTGTAGACCTTCCCCGCTTCTCATTTCCTCGCACACTTTCCTCTTGGGGCGGTGTTCCCATCCCATTTCGATTCTTCCCTTGCGTCGCCAAAACTCACTCCATCCTCGACCACCACACCCTCAACACCCCCCTGCCTCACCGCCTGCCTCATCATCCCATTCTCATCACGTATCCTCCTCTCACTTTGCACCTCTCTCTCTTTTTACTTTAATCTTTGCCTCTTCTCCTCAACACCTCTCTCTGTCTTTCTCCATTATTCACATTTTTTCCTTTCAAACCCTCCTCCTCTGCTCTAGTTCGCTCACCTTTCATTTGTAGATCTTTTCTTTCTTTTTAGAAATAAAAAAGTCATTTTGCCCCAAAACCAGCAAAACATCTAGATCTACCGTCGCTTTTGGTGTGTTGATGGCCATCATTGAGGTCTTTTTTGTACCTCTTCCTCTGTGTGTGAATTATTTATTAAACGTTTCTTCTCCTTTGGCCATTTTTGTCTTCTTTATTTTCGTTTGCGTTTCCCGCCTCCATGAAAGTGTCGGTAGGGGGGTCTATAATGTATAGGGTGAGAATTCGATTTGAGGTGGAGAGAGGAGAGGTATTGGCGATAGTATAGGGTAGGTGTTGTGGCTGTGTGTGAGTGCGGTATCGGTTTCGGCCCCCGGGGATAGTCGTTTGTCTCCCCGTCTTCAATTATTCCTTCTCTTGGGATTTACTTAAGTGCCCATACCCCTCTCTGGCGCGTATTTATTCTTCCTCCTCTCCCCTTCGGCATAAGGTCTCCAGGTCAAAGACACCGCTTGCTTCTTGCTCCCTTTACACCTACCGCCACCCTTACTGAGAGAATGGCATTATTTTATTAGATAGCTGGTTCCCGCGTCTCAAAACGTAGTCATTCTCATGAAGTTAACTGATGAATTAATCAGACATTCTATCGAGAATTTCTTTACGATTACTTGTCGACGTTATTTTTCTATCGTTTGGTTTTTCCTTGAATACTGACCTGCGCAACAATATACCTAATTTGATAGCGTCATAGCTCAATTGCCGCGTAGTGCTATTTCCTTCTGTCGATATATTTGAAGATTTCTCTTCTTTTCCTTGAGTTATCGTTTCCATTTTTGTTCACTGTTCTCCCAAAATGTTCTTGAGCAAAGTGATATTCTTGTAATCTTGCTCATTTAGATACATTCCAGTTATGGAGTAATGTATCTAATTAGGCGTTGGTAAATATAATCCAATTATCTTCATCTACTGGGGCAAGTTCTGGTATCATGATAAGGACTCCCGGAGTAATTATTTTATTCTATCGTGGTCACCGTTGAGTACCGCGAAAACTCAGCTTTAAAGGGGTTAGTAATATAAAATATTGCCTTTAGGCGAGTACATTAAGACAGAGTTAGTTTTTTTCATGCTTTTTTTAGATACTAGTATAAGCGTGAGTCAGCAGTTACTCCTATTACGACTCTCAGAGTAATTTAGTAGTTGCTCTAGGTGTGGGAGTACTTCTCTTGAGCCTTGATAGCATGTGTTATGAGCCATACCGCTGTGAATGTTTTTTTTTTTCTGCAGTAGCCATTAGCCGTTTTCACAACTCGGAAAAACAAAACCGGTCCTGCTTGCTGTATCTCCTTTGCATTGCTACACTTTAATTGTGTCCTGTGATCTTCGAGGAACACACTTGTTTGATCTCGGCAGCATTCTCTTAGGTCCAGCTGTGAAGGACACATTTTGCCTCGTACCTCGAAGGAATTCTTTTGATGCTCCGTGACTTGATATTGCGTAAAAATGTTGGAAACCTTTTCGTGAGAAACGAGAATCGTGTCATCATTATCATATCCTTGTCATTGAGACGTGAGAGAACAAAAGAGGATGAGCGAGCGGGAGAAATTCTTAAAGGATTCGGTTGAGTTGCGCAAGTTAATTCTCCTCTCTTTTGCTAATGCCCATTCAAAGAGTCCTGCCATTACCGGATTCCCAATTTCTCACGCCAATGATCATTCACATTGATTATTACGAAATCCAGTCGCATCGGCTGTATTCCGACGCGGCTGCGAATCTCGCGCGGTAATTTTGCAATCTTACTCGATTGTAGTTTTGAGCGGTGAGGGGATGTTGTAAACAGTATTATAGTTAGGAAAGTGTGGTAAGTGTGGGTGGTGAAGGATGAAAGTAGGATTATTATAGAGGGGGAATAGGGGTGGGCCATATTGTGAATTGAAAACGGAAGTCCAATTTATTTGGGGAGACTGGCCGGAATGATCTACAAAAGAATGCTCCATTTAAACCTACCTTGAACTGTAGAATTATTTAATAGTTTTCTCCATTTTGAGGATGTTTCATGGTGGCGAATGGGCTAATCATTTAAAAACTGCTCTCGTGTTGTGTCCATCTCAAAGCCTCATGTGGACTGGACCTTATAATGGCTGATTGCAGACGTACGATATGGTACTTACCTGGAGTGCTTGACTTCACATTTTAGTGGATGAATTGGATGACATTGACTTAACACTGCGAGTTTTTGAAATTATTGACGTTGCAAATTTAATAAATAGCCCATATGAGTGGAAATGAATTAAATTGAAAATGGGAGCTTGGTTAAAATTCTATGAAATATGCTTTTAATAGATTTTCAGAATCTGTCTGTGTATGTCTCCTAATTTCTTTTATTGTTCTTACATTTGATTTAGCGAAGACTTTTTGCGAGCATTCGAGCTTGCTTCTTCAGGTCAAAGAAGTTACAAATGTTGTCTAAAATAATAAGAAGTGCCTAATGAGTCTAAAATATGTTGCGTATTGAGGTTCTGGGGAATTTACACTCTGAAATCCGACTGGATTATTCCTATGATGTAATAATTTCTGCCTTAGTATTCTGCGTACTACCGGAAAGCAGCTGACAAGGACAGCTTACAATTAGTTGAGGTATGTATAGTCGTCCTTTTCGGCTTAGTTCGGGCCTAACATTGCTTAACTTAGGTGAATTTACGGGAATCGGTGCGCCAATGTGCCTTTGCAGTCCCTTTTGTCAGATATTTGCAGGCCTATGCTTTACAGTTTATATTGTTCGGTAATTTAGGTAGAGATCGACAGAAACATAGTATGTAGCCTGTTCGAACAATGTCGGGACTCGTAAAATACGTATTTTCTTAACTGCCCACACACGAATTGTGTTTTTCATTCGATGAAATGTTGAGAATTTCATTCTTCCCAAACGCGTAGTCGTTGTATCGGAGGAGGAATTCTCTCACTTTACCCTGTTTATTCTCCCTTCGTGCTGCTCGTCCTATTTGCGTGCTTGTTCTCACTCCCAGCGAGCTGGTTTGTGTGGGCGCTCTTTAAACCTGCCACCCCGTTCGACGGGGATAAATTTCAAACCGTCACGTTCGGCCGCGGAGCGATAGTGTACGCTTATTGTCACGATCCGTCGGCCGAGCTGAACTGGAGAAAAGGGGCCACACGGGTTTTCCCCCTCTCCGATTCGTCAGCCAGCGCTGTCCCTATTAACCACGATCTACGATGTTTATGGGAAATCCATCGCAGTGATTGATCCCACTGCGTTACACGATTTGAAAATCAGCGAACTCATATTGCACACTTAGGGTTCGACAAGTCAAAATCGAAGTTATTTACTGATCAAGTCGGGTCCTCATGAAAGTCGAGCAATATCTTATACTGTGGGACTCGAGGTCTGCGACCCTTTTACTTGACCTGTAGTTTTGAGCTCCGTCCTCTCTCTTCATCCAACCATCTAGGCCCTTTTTTCTTCTTCCTTTTCTCTCTTAACATATATTCCTAAACAATTTTAGATTCTTTTTAATTACGTATTGTTTATTTTATGGTATGTTTTCGTCACCAGCCAGCTGTTTTCTTTCATTGTAAAAATTTTACTCTGGTAACCCCACCTGCATATTTCTTCACCTATCTACTCGGTGCCTTAATTCCGCATTTTTATCAATTGCATGTTAGTGCTAATATTCTTGTCATTGTAAATTCTGAACTAAGTGGAACAGATTATAGTTCTTGTATTACTCAATTCATCATATCCTCACGTTCATCTCTCTCTCTCCCATATTACCTCAAATCTATTCCAATAGCCTCCTTTCCCCTCATAACTCGTTGAGCAGGACCTCGTTTTTCCTCGATCCATTTCACCTTTTCTTTTCACTGTCGCTCTGCGGATTTTCTGAACTGTTTCCTCCGCTTCTTCCGCAGTATCTACCGCAAGAGTTCGTTCGCGGATGCATGTTTGAATGAAGAGGCTTTCCTCTGGATTTTCCTCTTTACTGATAAAATTTCTCGTCTTTGCCTTGCCGATTCATTAACCTTACTTGTGTGACTTATAAAGTGTATTCAGGTCTTTTGTTTTGTTTTATCCCATTAATTGGTAAAGTCTTATATTTTTCAAGTGTCGTTTATTGCGGTGTGATGGATTTGCGGAATATCACTCTTTCAGTGTTGCGGAATATCACGTCTTTGAGATACCAAATTCGTCTGCTGTACCCACTCAAGTCACGTACCCTAGGCTTCATTTCTTCTCGCATTGGTCTCAGACTTCTGCGCTTCCGTGCTTAATTCCACAACTCCCCTAAATGCCTCTCCCACAGCAAAGCCCGCTGGTGCTCCAACTCCTATCTCTGCTTACAGATGCCCGCCAGGCCGTCGCGGGTCGGTTTCATCTGAAGGAGCTTATACACAGAAGGCGTGCGAGCAGTTAACCAACCTCCCTATGTCTCTCCCGTCCCTGTGTTCTCTCCTTGACATTGCGAACTCGTTTCATCGGCCCGAGAACCGTCTTCTCCGGCGTCGGCCTTGTTGGATGTTGTTTCGTTCCACATTCGCGAGGGTTTGAACCTTGTTTGCGGAGCGTGAGTGATGCTGGTTCCCTTCTGTTCATTCCTCTTAAGCCGGAGAGAGGAGGACAAATATAGGTTCTATTGGCCGAGAGCAAATGGTCTTTATCTTTTCATTCAATATATCAGCATGCTGAGATTCATTTGATAGTGCCAATTGAAAATAATTTTCTTCGAATACAAATTGTTCATTTTATGTGTCGGCTGAATGTGACTGGATATGACTTGCGTGAGAATACACGGTTATTAACTATTTCTTCTGCAATATCATTTTAATTTTTTTTTCTTGTAGTTTCAAATTTATGATTGATATATATCAAGCAATAATTTATAAAAGATGTGAATTTTAGTAGGTAGCTAGTTGATGTTAATTGGATATTCTTCATTTTAGTTGAGAAGGTTTACCTTCAAATTCATGGTTATCCAAGATCTATTAAAGTATCTCAGTTTTCCATTATGGAGGCACTATCGTCGCCTATTTGGTAAAGATGTAGAGATGATTCATCATTAAAATTTTCAGACAAATTTTATTGTAGTGTTTTCATATTGATGTTCATTTCTACAATTTGACCGAGAGAAATTCCGGACCTCGTTACGTCATTTTCAACTTATTTAGGAGAGCTGCGAGAGGGTAGATTTTTATGCCAATCATATTCTCCTGTGTTTTGTAATTCCTCAGCGTTTGTACGGTCATGGAAGTAATAATTATAGCAATCTTGATTTTACTGCACATAAAGCTCCGTTGGATTGCCACGGTCCAGTAAATTGTAGAGGCTTAACCTCCCTCGGGTTTATTCTCAACAGTATACGTATGTAGTTGTAAGATTTAATTTTTAATCACTCCCATCTGACTTTTAGTTTCTCTTCGGTGAAGTGCTTCATTATTTGCTCTCTCGCGACACACTACGCATTTCCTGGCGCCTCAGTTCAATGTCATTATTCCGCATCGCTTGCGTTGCAACCAAGTCAGGTACACCGTAAGCCTCCGCAAATATATTTTTTATGTCTCGTCTTCATATTTATTTTTTTCTCTGAAACCCCCCACTTCTTGCCTCTTTCCACCCCCTCTCTTTCAAGCCATGCCTCATCCGGAAGGGGCGGGGGGAGGAGGGCTGTTACACTGGCGTTGTAATTGGCTTAGGCGGCGGAAGCGTAAACTTTCCTCGTCCTGCCAGGGGGTTCCTTTATTCTCGGCGCTGAAATTTTTATACCTCTCGACGGCTTCCCTGCTCCCGCGTTTTACGTGAAGGAGAACTTTTTTTGAGTGCGGATTTCGTCGGGGCAGTCCTCCGTAAGGGATTTTTGCTGCCGCTCGAGGAAGCGTTGCGTTTGCCGCCGCCTAGTTTTTATGGCCTTGTCTCTTCTTGACCTCTGTGCCATATGCTTCGAAGCTTCCTCTCCTAGCCATGACTTAATCCATTGGTTGCTGCTATCGGTGGCGCAGCGAGGGTGGGTTTGAGGGATAACCCACCCCCAGAACTCAGAGAAATTTTAAAATTTAATACATTTAACTTAATTGGATAAATATTACGTATATAATAGTGTAAGGGTTAATAAAACATTCCCCAAAAAGACGTAAGACTCACCATTTTGAACCATTTATGTTAAAAAATTTCTGGGGGAGGGCACCCGCACCTCCTGTATTCCATACCCCCAGTATTAGTTGCTCCTAAAACCCCCCCAGCCTTTATTCCTAGCTGTACACCTGGCTGCTATTTCTCCTTACATGTAAGCGTGTATCAGGCTCAACTTTCTTGACTGTTGTTGCGTACATGTCAAACGTGAGATCCATTGAGAAATTTCTGCATGATTTAGTAACTTCATCGACCACGGTTTCGGCGACGTGATGATGGTACCAGGTGCCGAAATACGGGTTCATCAAGGTAATTTGTTGGAAAGTGCAGAATGGTTTTTAATTTTGACAGCGATATTGCTCATTTGGTTATCATCCACCGTTAAATATTGTAGGTTTATTCATTAAATTCCGTAGTCAAAAACTTGTATACCTTAAATTGGACCAGAAGTTCATTATTGTCGTTTCGATTGTTAATGTCGTGACGTCCTCTTTTCATCTCAATATCTCCGCAGCATGAATTAATTATAATTTAATTCGGGAGCTGCTTTATTTTATTTTCGTTGGGAAACCCAAAGTATCGTATTAAAAGGCAGGAAAAATGTACACAGTATTTCATATCATTTATTGTATTCATTTGAATGAATCGCGGAAAATGTTGTATGTTATGGGCTGTTGTTGAAAAAGATTTATATAATAAACAAATCTCTAAAATGGGTTCTACCTAATGACAGAACATATTACTAAAAATGCGAGACATGATTCTTTGTGGCTAATGTTACAGTTGGTTCTCGGAATGGAAAAATGCTAATTGCAAACTTATCTTCAGATCATCATCCAATAGCTATGACGTCCGTTTAGAGTTTGGTTTCGGTAATATAATTCACATTTTTCATAATAATATTGTTAATAATTTCGACGTTTTCCTCTATAAAATAGCATCAGTGGCCTATTCGCAAACCATTTTTCTGAGAGGTTTTTAACTCTCTGCCGACTCGCCTTTGTTGTTAGAGGCGTTAAATTTTGGGGCTTATTTTTAGAGGATAGAGAGAAAAAATATAGATGGTATTCGAGGATTGAAGTGTCCCTATATGAAGAACGAAGAGTTATGATGCTGTTCGTTTGTGCGGTAAGCACCGCATCTTTTTTTGCGCATGCATCGTATGACTTAACACTTCATGCGTTTTGGACGGTGGAACTTTAAAGAACCGTATTTGATCAACCTCTGGTGTGGTTAGGCTTGTTTTTCTGACAATATCTTTGCAAAAGAATGACGGCAACTCGTTGAGGATTTGAACCGGCATGATATGCTTCATAAGGAAAATCCCCTTTTATGACTTATGACTCAGGATTTTGGGTTAGGGTAGTTTTGCTTCATGTATTTACCCTGTATGTTGTCGGAAACTTCGTATGAACTCAAAATTTGGTGGGTAAAGGGTAGCGGAAATCTGCTACTGGGAAGGTCTGGCCGCTGTGATACTTTCCTTTATGGGGGGTCTTGTTTCTTTTTATTATTAGGAACCGCCCATCGGCTACATAGGAAGCATTGTAGTTCCTTGTAACGTATGGTCGGCAGTTTAACCTTGTGTAATAAAGTTTTTTTTTATCCGAAAGCCAGTGTGCATCTCCCTTCTCTATTGATCCCCATACGTGTATTCGTGCGGCGCTACGGTTTACCTCGATGGGAACTCCGGTTTTCGGAATATCTTTCGTCACGGTCTTCGTTCAGGCCATCTCGCGTGAACGGCACAGATTTCCCACAAAAGATTCACGCGTCCCGGCCGGTGCGGTTTATATCGTATAGGCGTGAGTGTGCCCCGTTAACGAATCGATGTGCGATGCCGTTATTATCTCGATATGCAGCATCCCGCGTTTACGATTTTTTCCCGCCGCCGACAGCGGGGAATGACAAACGAGCCTCGAAATGTTTCGGCTCCGCCTGGCTCTCTGAATTGGGTATTCCTTTGGGAGGACGGCGACGTCGCGGTCGGCGGCTGGGGGTATCGGCAGGTCGGGGAGTTTGGTGATGATGATGAAACATTGCCGTCACGATTCTCACAAAATGCCCCGGGGCGAGGCTCGATTCCTTTTGATGGCTTTCGGGAAAGAAGCATCGGGATGAGATTGAAGGTGAGCGAAGGGAGAGAAATATGGTGCACTCCCGCATTATGCTCTCTCAAGCGTGAAAGCATGTTCGATCCTCGGAAAATCGAATGCGTTTTTTTTTTACTTTTCCACCTCACGTAACGAATAGAGAGAATAGAGTTTGAAAAGATGTGTTCAACGACGCGAAAGAGTTAGCTATAATGATCATTTAACAATGTGACAATGAAATGCGTTTAGTATTCGAGTGTATTTCTAATAACCGGAGAGCCCCGATTTCAAAAACCGGGTCAAGTGTCTGCATACCCTCACGAATTAGCTTTTGCGGCGCGATTGTATGCTGAACGATTTAAGATTTTTATGGTGAAATGTGTGTGCAAAAACGTGTCTTAGGCGTCGTAGCGGGTGATGTTTTCTGATGATGGCGACGTTTCCACTGACTATGATCCTCTGGATGTGTTCTCTTTGCCATGTGAGGATTCACTTTGATTAAACGACGTTTTTTATTGCTAGCATTAAAAATATTGGTCTGAATCAGCTGAAGACTGAATTTTGACTAGGCTGTGAGAACACACTCATTGTCAGTAGGTAAAAATACACCAGTCGTATGCCGAAACTTCACGTTTGCTCCATTAGAAAACACTTCACTCGGTGCTTATATAAAAATAATCATTAAGAGAAGACTATAGAAAGACTTAGTATAGGGAAGAGAGAGAATAAGCTTTTCGGATACAGTGAAAGCTAGCAGAACTAATGGTATGCTGAAGACTGGAAGCGTGTGAGGAATATGGCCTGCGGCTGTGGAAAATAAGTTTGGGGTTTCGACTTCTGTTCGAGTCTAAATCTACGCGTGATTGTACTTAGTTTTATAATAGTTAGTCGTTCAGAATTTAATATGCCATGTACTTGCTGATTGTTTTTTTATCCGAAGATGAAATTACTTACACGAAGCGTGACGAATCAATTGAGGATTGGCATTTGGTGTAACGAATGAACCTATTTTCTGTTTAAGGGCAACGCCCTTTCGTCGTGGGAACTCTGGTTTTTGGTCTCCTATTATCTAGTAATTTTGTTCGTAAAATCTATTGTTTAAATGGAAGTTGTGCTCGTGGGATTTTTCTCAAGTGATGTGTTGTTTGTCTGAAATTAGGTGAAATAATAGCGGCATAAAAGCTAGAAATTCAACCTAAACTATCTTGAAAAATGTCTTATTTTGTCGTTTATGGCAAACTTGAACATGGTGATGTATCTCTCAACGGAAGACGTTTTTTATCAGTTGTTGAAATAATTCAAGTCCAGTTCATGGCATCAGAGTATTTTAAGTTGACGATTCTGCACTTTCAATGGATGGCAAAGCTATAGTGTCGGCTATTGGAAGTGTTGAATGAGACTACCATTCATTCGGCATAATACCAGTGGCGTCGCCTCCTGAGAAATTCGACTGGCGTGCACTTAGGTGTCTTCTGAAAGCCCGCGTTGTGTTGGAGACCTCCCTTCGCCCAGAGAATTCAGTTCGCGTGTATCTTTTCGAGCTGTCAGTCTGTTGAGCGGCTGCTTTTTAAACCTGCAAGGGTCTTGAAGACGCTCTTGATTTATATCCTCTATTTATGGATGGTATACAAATATGACTTTTCCATTACGCGCGATATTTATCGGACATTTTTCAAGTGAGACCTGTTATTCACTCGAATAGACGTGGTTACATGTAGATAACTCGGTAGATTGGGTATTTTAATGGTGCCATGACTACTCTCATAATGTTTAATTCGTTTTGAATTTTTTCAACTTCTCTCCGTTCTATTACATTTCGAAACTTAAGTGATTCAAGTGCTTTATATTTTTTCAGTTTGATGAAGATTGAAACAGGAAACTACTAAGTTAACCTTTTTTCATTCATACCATCTCAAGTTTGGCGTGAAGTCGTTCATTAGTTTCAACGAGAATTTTGAAGTTGTAGAAGTCGATTGATACGTTTCAAATGCAAATCTCGGTGCACTCTGAGTAGGTTTTTATCTAATCCTTATTTTTATATGGTGCTTTATTTTATCTTTCTGCTGTTTGACCTATTCAAACATATTTTGTGTCATAAAAAAGCCGAAGGTCATTATCCCTCTTGATATGGTTTACGGATTAGTCTCCGTTCTTACTCGTCTATGTGATAGTGGTTGTTAGTGCGTACGAAATATATAAATTGACCAATTAGGGTTCATCTAAAGTCACTCAGATCTGGAACATAGACATTTATTGTGCTTATTGATTTTCTTATTTGCTATTTCTCCCTTTGTGTTCATGTATTCTTAATGTATCATTGGTCTAAAGCTGGCACCGCAAATAGAACATCACGCGGTGTTCAGCGTGGTAAGGTAAAATATGATATTCACATCGTAACTTTATTTGTTACCTCAACCTCCATGTGAAAATGCTGCTTGGACGTAAATTCTTTGATTCATTGCATGCACAGCCTGTGTGGTCAAAAATATCACTGGCCGTGAAGAGCCTCATCTAGGGAATGTCTTAATTTTAGCTAAATTCTTTGCCGCAAATCTAACAGCGGTAGCATCTAGATGGGAAAGAGTCCAATTTGAATTATCCATGCTACCTGCATGAGGGATCGGGAGAAATGTTTCAAAGCGAAGGATCCTCTTTATATTTCAGTCTCCGCCCTTTTCTTGGGCACACGGAGCGATTTTGAGCCGTATATATATTATCGCCAAGTGTATCCTTTCCAACGTCAATCCCTTGGTCACGGACGCAGCACCCACTCATCATGTCCCCGGCACGTAAATTTCCACCGGACAGCCCGCGTCATCGGTGCATAATGTCGCCATTTATACTTCGTGTGGCATCGACGAGAAACGCCCCAAGTGCCTGGCCATTTTCCCACTTGAGGAGACGCGCACTTACATACATATTAACGCATACTCATAACACTGCGACGTGAATGATTCAGCCATATCAGAAGAAAGTATGCGCCCAAGTTGATGTCAAGGAAAATATTCAAAATATGGGAAAAAATAAATTTTAGCAATCAACAACTTAAATGTCCCGTATGTTGTTCTCGGGAAGGCTTCCGTGGTGAGTGCGATGCGATCGTTTTCCTGGGTTCTGCCGCGTTCCTTGATGTCTGATGATGGCAGTTTCGCCGACAATTCCTCCATTAGGTCAAACGGTTATCAGCTGAAGGTAGTTAGGCGGTTGCTGCAAAATTTCTATGTATTAAAGATTTATTGTTGTTATCATATTACTATTAATACATTTTGCATCAGCTCTACCTCTGGCCTGAGGATGCTGGTGGACTTTCTGACTAAATTCATCGCGGTGGAAACCAGGAAAACATGATCGCATCGTATATGTGGTTATCACAGTCTCAGCTAATCGAAGTTTTACTTCGATTTTATGTTCATTTTGGGATAACCTGTTGGTTGTATATATATGTGCATGTATGTCCCCCTAGCGATACTGTGAAGTAGATTTTGTTTTTGTTCGTGCTAATGTTGCATTTAATTCATACAGTGAACTCTGGTTAACAGCTATTTCAGTTTCAATAGTGTGAATTGACGAAATAGTCATCCCGTTGCAATGAGGTGCTGTTCATATTTTTAATACATTTTTGTTGTTGTCATCGTTTTTGCGCTTGCTAATATGAAATCCCATTTTGAGACAAACATAAAAATTATCCAAGGCGTCGTATGTTTCCTTGAGGCCTAAGTCTTCGCATTTTAAATATTTTCCGTTATTTTTATCACTTATAATATGTATTGATTTTTCGTCTGCCACGGTGATGGTGATTAAAAACTATACTCAAATTTTACGTGGAGCGTGCTAAAATTGCTAATACTGTACGGAATTTTCCAGGTTGTCCTATTTAAAATTTTAATAAATTTAGACATTTGTTTCAGTTGCTGCTTGAAACCGTCTAAGTAAGTCGCGCTTTATGATGTAGATCTATTGAGGCTATTGATTGGCTGCCCTCCAAGTTTAAAAGATCGAAAATTGTTTAATTGTAAATAGGTGGCATCCATGTGTTTTCTTCTTTAAATTAGGCGTCTGCAAGCACTACTGTTTTATTTTATACGGCGTTCAAGGTCATTTAGTTTTCAAATGTATCGAAAGAAAACAGTTGAAGCCAAAATGCGAAATCAAAGCTGCAAGCGATCGAGGATGGTTAGAAGGGTGGGTTACCCACCTCTCCCTCTCAATGAGTTCCCTTCTGGTGTTTGATATTCTCCAAAGTCTTGCAGTGCTGAAACGGAAAAATAATTATCGATTCCCCCTTCACGGGAAGCATTCACGTTCAACTTCCGACAAATCGACTTCGGAGATTTCGTTTGGCTGCGAAAAAATCGCGTTTCCGTGCCTGGATAGAGAGATATGTATATATATGCCCGCGGAAAAATAAAATTTATACGTCCGGTCTCGCCGTTTCGATTTTTGTGGCAAACATTTTTATCGTTCGTTAGTATCGATGGAGGCTTGAAAGAGAAACTCGCGTTTCCTGCGGGATTATTTTTAGGGCTTTCATTCCGGTGTCTCTGTCGATGGATTCGCTTTGGTAACACTGTAACTAAGTTTTGTTGTTGTATTTTAAAATAGGGTTTAGCTATGTAGGTTGATTTATTGGAATGGAACCGATGGAAGTGTTAAGTTTAAGATATTGGAATGGATACTATGATAATTCTCCAGACTTTCAAAATTCACGGTATAGATATTAGCGTCGCTATTTTACTAGTGATCAAATCGTGACATGGGGTTAATAATCCAATAAATAGCTTTCCTTTTGACAGTGGCGGATGCGGGATAGCGACAAGGGGGGTAAGTAAGGGGTAGCCTCCCAGAAGTAGTGGGGGTCCGAATAAAATTAACATTCTATCAAGTGTAAATCGGATATACAATGGGGGGCTATGATCCCTTGAGCCCCTCCCATAGATTCGCCACTGGCCTTTTGGTAATAAATTAAGGGTGTTTTTTAAATAATTTCTTTCGCTGAGTGTGTTCGTACCATAACCCTATAGATTGGAAGTTCGAGCGACAGTGAAGTTCACGGGATCAACCGAAGTACTGCGATATTACACAGAGTACTAGCATGGGGTAGGGTGGGATGAACGACTGCAATCAACCAATCAGGATATCATGACCAATGATGATGATGGCACCTCCTACCATCGGGAGTGGAAGAATGATATCATGGCGTCAAAGTTAACATTCGAATTAATTCCAAGCATTTTCCTGAAATTATCATTGATGCACCGTTTATTTTAGAAGGATTAAATATAAGTATGTTCTACTAATACTGTATCAATGGGAGTGTGGCGGTTGGTGTTTGCTCGAGTTGATTACCTCTGAAGAAAAATGAGGTGAATTAGGTGGTCGTTATGAGAGATTTGACAGACTTTCTCGCTCTGAACAAGTGTGTGTTCTTGAATGCTGAAACAATCTTAGTTAGCCTAGCTCGTAGCCCACCGAGTCTATCGGTTCCCAGCCTAATTCGCTCAAAATCTGAGTAACTACATACATCTGTTCCCGTTGTAGTTTTTGACATGACGCGTCCCTTTACTGTGTATTTTATGTATTTTGCAGGTTTTATATTTCAATATCGGTTCCCAAATCAGTTGATACGTAATATATGTTGGCTTTATGCTAGGGTTTCTTTAATATGGTATTGTTGCAGTGTACGATAAACAATCAGTGACATGAAGCGCACAGTTGGTATTCACTAAAAATTGGTTAGCATTCCTGCTGTAGGATTTTTCTGAGAGCGGGGGTTTACAATTTTTATTGATATTGAAACTAAATTAATGACCACGCCTTGATTCAAATCCTGGTCCTCTTAATGGAATAACAATACGTCAAGAATCATCCCTATTCGACCCTAAACACTTTGTCACCTGCTTCTGTGGCCATTTATAACTGGGGTAAAGGCAATAGCACAGAGAAAAAGTGCCATTTATCAGTGTCTTGCGGTAATGTGCGTAGTATGCGACCATTTTTTCTTGTCCAAATGGTTTCCTTTTTAATTTCCAGAATTTTACGTTTATATTTGTCATCTCGTGTATTGAAAGTTTATTTTTAAACATATGGTTCTCTGTATAGCTGTAGCGCCGACTTCCTTCGTGAATGGTGTGCTACGGAGGAATTTTGGAATGAAAGTTTTTTCAGTGAAATAAATAAATGGGTTTCCAAGGCGTAAATCAAAAATCGCGTTTATTTCTGCTCCAACATCCCATTTTGCGGTTTTCCGGGTGTTTCGCATTCTCGCGACCCATTTTTCATATCGCGCTCCGTGTGTTTCGGCATTTAATGTGTGCGAAAGGACTTCTGGCCGAGAGAGATACCAAGGGAGCGTGCCTGGAAGGGAGAATTGTTTTTTTTTTGGACTGAGGATAATTCCCTCGCCTCACGAAGAATTTGAATCAATTTTGACGCCTTCAGACCTTGTGAAAATAGTCATTATTTCGGTCAACGTCGACAGTGCTATGAGGCATTGAGGATGTATTTTAAAGAACTCTATTTTACTGCAACATCGACAGTTTTTCACTCTGAAGAACTTTGTTCGATTTTTTTTCACTTATCTTTTCTTCTTTTGGAGTAGCAAGTATACTTATTTCATGCTAAATTATGGCCGAATTAAAAATCCCGCAGTACCCTTAAGATTTATTGTTGAAGGATAATTTTAGTAACTTATCTGTGAGATTTTATTTTTCTATTTCATCGATATTTCAGTAGTGGGGTCCCAGTATCGCTGAGAATGGCTACGAGCAATAAAAGCTCTAAATTCCAAGACAACACCAGTCAATTAAGCGAATTATTGGGTTCTTTCTCTGTGCAGAGTCAAAGAATTGTCTCTGTGTAAATATCAATTTATTCGTAGAATTGGAAATAACTGCTCTAATAGCCCCAATTATGTGCAAAAATAACTTTTCACCCTACATTCCTACTAAGTGGTCTGTGTCGTTTGGGAATACATACCTTCCATTTTTTCCGCTGACATTATCGGAACCACAAAAATATCATATGCCAACTCTGATTAATCTCCGGGAACAGAAGCGATCACCAACGTTTTTTCGACTTTTCATCGCTGGGAATGGGCTTGAAATTTTAGCTATCGCTGAGGTTCTTTGAAATCGCCAATTAAAAGAGCATTGTAGCAATGTTTAGTTCATTTTATTGAAAATTGACGTTGAATTAATATATTTATAGTTATCATCGAATTCATCTTTGAATTTTAAATCTTGGACGGAATGATTAAAACGCTTCCCCCTGGACTCCAAAATGAAGCACGAGTTCTGAAGTTGACGTGTGTTCACTGTTCATTCGGGTGTTTTCGGGCGTGTCTTAGATATCATTGTATATTCTCGTCTTATGCTGCCCAGATGTCCCTCGTTCCATTTATGGAAAAAGTTGTTCTCCGGCGGCTCGGAGTCTGCCCTCTCCTGGATGAGCCAGTCTCTGACTCGTAACGTACTGTAACGTCAAGCGCCCCGCCCTGCTTGGCTTTGAACTTTCCCGGCCGGCTTTGACCTCTCGTCTCCTTTTATGGTCAGCCAGGTCAAGTACAGCCCTTACCTCTCGGCTCTCTCCTCCCCTATTTCGCTATGGTGACCTGCGGTACCCCAGGAGAAGGCGTGGCTACAGCTTAGTCTGCCCTCTGGTAATGTGACCGGGTGAGTCGCAGTATTTTTTACCTTATTGAAGTCAGTCACTGTCAAACAATTTCCGGAATCGTTGTGGTGTATTTATGGGGACTGGAGTCATTATTAAAAATTAACAATCCGAAGATTTGCTTGATCATGGCCTCCTTTAATTAAAAGTATTTAAGAAGACAATGGTTTGATGTAACTCTCCACTCCGCTCTCTTATTTGCTAGCAATTCCATGTCAACGTATTTCCTCTCTTTTTCATCATTAATGAATGGTCCAATGTATGTCATTCGGGGACTTTCATTGCCGTTCTTCACGTGTACTTGTTTTTTTAATGATTTTCTTTGTCTAGACATAGTGCGTCATGTTGTGGCGTATAACTGTGTCCCGTTTTCACCTGGGGAATTTTAGAAGACTTATTTTTCTCCCATTCTTATCTTAAAACTTCCTTATTACCTACTCGGTCGATCCATTTTATCTTTATCATTCTTATTTATCAACAAACCTCATATACTTCCACAAAAGGGGAGAAATGGGGATGGCTTTGGAGGCGTGTATTTATAGTGCGCATAGGTCATTCAGGATTACCCAAAAATTGACAGCTAGTATTTAGGTTTTATTTTGCCTCCATAAGTAAGCTTCTATTCATAGAGTACACAGCAATATATTAACGTAACACTCATCAGTGGCGAGGCGAGGGGGGTTTTGGGGGATAAAACTTAGCTCAGAGAAATTTTTAAGTTTCATCCATTTCACTTAATTGGATTGATATTATTAATATAATAGTGTAAGTAGTTATTAAATATCCCTCAGAAAGCCGTAAGACTCACCATTTTGAACAATTTATCTTAAAATTCCGCAATTTATAAATCTCGCACCTACGCTTATCCTGGTGGGTTATCCATACCCCCACACACCCCGGTATTAGTTGCACCTAATCCACCCCCAGCCCTAATTCCTAGCTGCGCCCCTGACTTTCATGTCTTTTATTTTGTGTCCAAGGATAAAGCCACCAAAGTGTAGCATTGCGCGTATTAGTTTCCAACTTATTCATTACAAGTTAAACTCATACTCATGTGCAAAAAGTACCGTATAATTCAACGGTATGCGGTTGTGTTATTTTATGACAAGAATTAAACGTTTAATATATTTCGTTAGGCTTTTTTTTTGCTTCCATTACTGGGAGGTTAGTGGGTCCCACCTGGAAAATAAACTAATCTTAATAAACTAAAACTGAGTGTGGCATCGGCTTTTTAGTTCTAAAAGTAATTAATATGGGCTCTAAACAATAAAATCTTACTACCAGCTCAAAATCGCCCAAATTTGAGTATGAGACGTTGAAATTTTGCTTTTTCTTTGTCGCTCCTGTCATTTGGGATGGGGAAAGCGTTAGCCGGACCCGGATTGATGCTCCATTTGGTACTGCGGCCTATAACCCCCCGCGTGATGGAATGAGCGTGCCTGAGGGACGTGCACGCGCGCACTCGTGAACTTGGGAGCCTCGCCGCCAATACTCGGGATCTCTGCTATTTTGATTGATATTGAGTGCATGTAGGGGAAATTTAGGAAGGGAGGAAACTTAATTGCTGCCCTGGCAGGAGGAATGCGCTTTGATCTGCCATTGTCGGGACGTTTTAGCAATTTATTTGAGGAATCAACTACGGAAAAAATTTCCTTGTCCTTCTTCAAATCATAATTGTTCTACTGTTTCTTCTTAGATTGCTAAGGCTAATTAATATCATTTTCAGCTGTTATGAAGTAAATAATTTTTTTTTACTCCCTAGGAGTGTATCAGCGGCACATCGGGAAAGCATTTTATGTTATTTCCTTTTTTCCATCTCATGCAGATCAAATTTCCTTTATTTTAATTGAGAAATGTTGATGTTCTGATGTTAAAATCTGTTTTAATGTTGAATTTATGCTAGAGTGCTGAATATTTTAGCGTAATATGCATATGATTTTTATTGCTCTGCCGCTCTAGATAGCGCCATAAGTAATGATCTTTTATAAATTGAAACTGCTCCTTAAAGGGGATTGTTAATGTTCAGTTTTATTGAATTATTTGGTAAAGGATTTCATGTTTCTACCTTTAAATTGCTAAAAATATTTAATCTGGTTCGATGTACCGAGTCGATTGGGAACCTGGTGTTGGTTGGAATAAACACTCCACACGAATGAGTTCGTATATCGAATTCTTTTAAAAGTTTGAGCATGCTTTCTTTTAGATACTGACTTCGTGAGAAGGGAGTACAAATGGCTCATTTTTTACTGTAGTTAATGCTAGAGTATACACCCGGTTATACTTAATGGAATGTATAATGTTAATAATGGCTTATTTTTTCTGTTTTCAGGTAGGTATATTGTGGAAGCCTAGTCTGACTTCAAGGGATTTTCTGACCGTAAGCATGGGAGGAAATGAGAATTATCGTCACGGTATGATTGGAAATAATGGTAGTGCTAATTATTTTTAGTCAACTATTTTAGTGTTGGATGTCAAAGAAATACATTAGTGTGTGTTAATTATATTATTTCTGTCAGTTTAATTATAATAATGCGTTTATACCTCGTTATTTATTTTGCTAGCAATGCAGCTTCAATTATTTTATGCGTCAGTATATGGCTAGAAATATTTTCAGGTTCATGAATGTAAAATTTAGTGAAAACAACAAAGGTTATCAAAGATTTTGGATACCAGCTTAAGTTCTGTATTCATATCTTGGCCTACCTACATGAAGGTCTTCCGTGTTAGGAAGCTGAAATTTCCTTTTTTCATGTTGGCGCTTCTTTTAAAATATTGTTTTGTGTATCTCTTCGGGTAAGGATTGATGTCACGATGGAACCGAGTGTTCGAAGAAGGCTCAAGCCCACTCAGTAAAGGTTTGAGACACATTTATTTTTTTCTGCGTTTTAAAGTTGTCAAAGCCATTGCTTCGCCTTGATTTGATGAATAGGCATGTGACTAATTGTTAAATAAATTCATGGACAATGAGTAATCTTCGTTTTTGGTTGCTCTTGAATGATTATTCGAAAAAAATAGCTCGTGGAAACTGCTGATCTTAAATACTTGCCAAATGGACGCACGTTGAGTTGGAAGTCGTGGCTTCCATTATTGAAGGAAAGTACCTTCCATTTTTTTTTTACAGTTTTAGCTTTGACAAAATACCTACCCGAATTAAATAATATTTCATCGCAGTGGAAGTGAAATCCTTCTAGGAAGACATCTCTTATCGGCTTTTCTTCATTCGGACGCCACATCCCCTGCATAGCGAACATTCTTTCTGTACCGGGTGAATTCCTTTCCAGAATATCTTTGATCACTCTTCCACTTCAACTAACAACGTATATACTCCGTATTCAGTACTATGCGAGAACTCCTGCGATTTAAATTCCATTGCCTTACAAGCGATGCGACTGTTTTGAATAGATTGCGAGTGAATAGAGTGATCTGAGCGCAGTGAGATATGAAATCCTGCGGCATGGTGAAATTAGTGAATGCTTTTGTTGAATTGAGTCCTCACATGTCTGGAAGCTGATGCCATTATTTTGTTCCGTCATCGGTTGATGTTAGATTGCATGGGAATTATGTATGAAGAGTCATTGTTCTGTATCAAAGACATCGCTTCGGAAATTCTAAATTTTAGACCACCACACTAAGCTATGGTATGGCGAGATATTTTAGCAATAGATGAAAAGGAATTAATTTGGTTCAATGCAGTTGTCGGAGATGTTACGGTGCTCTGTCTGACTTTGAGGTAATCTATTGTTATCATTCTTCTCAGGATTGTTGCGACTCATTCATAATTATTTGAAGTTCTCATTAAATTTGAAAACCTTTGTTTTGAAGTTTTATGGATAAGATCTATAGAAATTGGCAGTTTTTAGTTACCTGACGACTGTATAACTTCGTTGGGACACTTAAATCTTGCAAGCGGCATGCATTCCTTGAGTGAAATATTAGCTGATTTATTTAAATGATAAATATGAGACTTATGAACAAGAAGTGGAACTGGTGGAAATCTATCTAGTCGGTGATAGTTTGAGCCGATACAAAAACCATGTTTAATGTTTTAAGCTCATTATTTCTGTACCCATATTGCTAAAGTTTAATTTCCGCCCTTAGTAATTTCCTTTTAGGGTCATATTTTCTGTTAAGATAAGCCTTGATTATTTATTCTCTTAGTTTACGACTCGCGTTTTTAATTAAATTTTTATCTGTCAAGCCGATCATTGTACGTTTCTTGAGCGTTCATGCTTTTATTACTCGCACGTTTTCGTCGTGTTGATTGGGCTCTTATGTCATATCCCATGACGGGCGTGGATTTCTTGCTTACTTCCCTTCTAGGCATGGCTCCCAGCCAGCCTCGTCGTATCTTGCAGTTACCGACACCCTTAACTCCATTCAGTCGGTTTCCTGTCTGCATCCACTAGAGTGGATTGTGTTACCATTGTTAAAATGACTTGCCATCCGACTACACTATGGTCCCTGTTAAATACTTAGGGACTCAGGCTGCGTGAGGGTTTCCTTTTGTCTGACTCCCATTTCCATCTGTTCTTGGTGCCAGGATCATTCGTCACTAACCCTGAAAATTCAAGTGTGGTGAATATTTTGTGTGACATATATTCATGTCTTTAAAAAATTATCTTTCAGGGATGTAATGCATGTATGTGTGTGATTTGTCAATTCACAAAGAAATTTCGTTGGACCTGGCAAAAAATGATTTATTTTTAGCTCGTATTCGTATCGTCTACCCTTTCTCTCGATCTAAACCATAATTTCCCAACGTACAATTAATATATAAAGATCACCAAGCGTGAATTGCAACATTTGGGGGAACCCACCCCTCAGCAATCCTTGTATCGATTGTACCCTTCCTCTGCATTCCTTCTGGCACCAAATTCTAACGTTATTCATTACACAAGTCATAGAGGAATTTCCAGTTGAAAAAACAGCGTGAAAACAAACGCCAGTATCTTCGCTATCAGCCCGGCAAACCCATCGGGGGCCTTGTCTTCTGAGATTTTGCCATTTCAAATCGTGGTAGCATACGCCGTATCCCGAAATCGCTCCGTGGTTACGACCTTGTGTTGGCGACCTTTCTATTTGACTCATTAACCACTCACGACGCTCTCGCGGACCATCAGCGGTCCGCTGACAATCTTATGCTTATTAGTCAGCTGTCCTCATTGTCCATTTCAATAGCGTAGGTACCTGAGTTTGAAGCACACTAGTGAGTTTACGGCCTGTTCAATTTCAAATTAATTGCGAATAAAAGAAGCTTATTTTTTTCTAGGCCTTGCTTGTTGTAGGTTGCAGCAACTTTGTGAAAGACTTTCCAAGGGCATTTTTATGAACAGGCAAGGAAAGAAGCTCTATTTAAAGCTCTATACGGCAAGAAATGGAGTTAGCGACCTTCTAAAACCAAAGTTAATAATGTAATCACATTGGAATGAATACCAGTAGTGTATTATACATTTATTTTTATATAGAGATACAAAATTTCTGGTATGATAAATTATCTTACACAAGCTATTGTTAACATGGTGAAGTTGTTTTTTCTCGTAAATGAGAAGTATAGGAATCTAGTGCGTCGTACCGTTGCATTTGCCTCGTCATTTCCATTGTGATAGCACTGCGATTGTTGTGAAACAATTATTTACTCTCCTTTGTATTATTTCCGAAATTTCTCTCTGACCCTGAAATGAGCAGTAGACAGCCTTACGTTTTGGACGCCTCGCACACGACCCCCTGAGCCACGAGCAGACTTGGTCCGGGCATCGCCCTCTCTTCTAAGTTGTCGCACGTGCTCTGCGAAAGTCTGTTCCCTCTTCGCTGCAGCGGGTCGGGGCTTCCCGCGGACTCCCCATTTCGACGGTGGCTGTAAAATTAAGTCCCCTCCCAGCCCGTCAGCCTTCGCCCCCGCTCGTGTCAGCGCACGGGACGACCCCCTCGGTTGTGTGCGTCGCGGTGCGGATCGATGTCCGTAGTTGTGTGCACAAAACACATTTCGCGTCGATATCGCGCTTCCCCCGAAAACGCGCCTCCGTCCCCCCCTCTCGCGTCGTCCTTGGAAATGACCTTCCGGGCACATTAAAAGAGGAGGTAGATAGGCATGGCCGTGCAGAATGGAGGGCAAAGGGCGTCGGCGGCGTGGGTTGGTGGTCGTCAGGGAATATCTGTGTACGAGAGCGCTCAAGGTGGCTATTCAGTCAACACTTGCTTAAGCCAACATTGAAAACCCCATGTATGGAAATATACTATGGGAAATGGAAAAATTTAGCACATGAAATAGTTATAAATTGTTATTTTTCGAGTGGAAACGTAGTTACTGAAGAAGACAAAATTTTTGAAAGTAGTCATGTTCGATATATTTGGCATGAATGCTTGTTCCTTCAAAAGGTGGAATGCTTTATATTTAGTGTTCGATGCTTTTTATTAATATAATTTGTAGTTAATTTTTTTTGCATAGTATGCTGCAATTTGCCGCATGGTATGTATGTGTGTGGTACCCCCTGACAAGCCATGTGGCTTAGAGGTACCGTGTACGCTAAACGCAATAAATGGATATAAATATGTTAAAAAAGTCCTGACACTACTCCTCGTGAGTAAATTCAATGGAAATTTAAGTTTCAGTAGAAATGACCACATAAAAAAAAAATCTGAAGCACCTATTTGGACACGTCGGGTTTAGCCATTTCAATCTTGATCGTAAGCGCAGTTGAAGAAAATCCCTTATTCGTATCTTTTCTCATGACATGTGGTCTGTGGTTGAGGGTGATATGTAAAGAGCTATATTGACTATTCTCTCACCTGCTTATCGATGCATAATACGTGGAAAATTGTAATTCAGGGTTGAAGTCCTGGGTACCTAACCTAGTAATCACAAAAATTAATTAGAAATAGAATATTACTGACAAGGTCATCGTGAGCCGCGTTACACTTACCTCGTTAACAGGAGTTGCTGGGATTTCTTAAACGTTATTTTATGGAATGAAGTGAAAATTGAGGACCAACGCCGTTGGGAGAGTGGCGGTCCCTGGGCTCAAACCTCCCCAGAAATGTTCAATAGATGCAGTCTAAGTAAAGCCTCCCAGATATACACTTCCCCCATCTTAAGTGTTTCACCTCCCTCCAAAAAATTTCCAGTTGCGTCCTTATTGAGGAATTCTTTGCGTCAGGGGCTGCTTGAAGAAGAATATGCGTTCGATTGACGTCATCATTCCGACCTTATAAATTGGCATTGGATTTGGCGGGGTGATATTTCACAACGGTGAATTCATCGATCGTTGTTGGCGTTATACCGATGGTCATACCGCCATGGTCATACCGATCGTCTTTATGATCGTCCCGTTGGCTATGTGTTTGCCCCGCTATAGTCTGGTCGGCGGCCGACGGGGTATTTGTTTCATCAGCGGTGAGGGATGAATGGACGTCGAGGGTCAGCTGGGTCAATTCCCTCGGCTTCGCCAGTGCAAATAGTCGCTCCTCTGCTGCCGCCTCCCCTCCCTCTCTCCACTCTTCGCTTGGCCATTCCGAGGGGGGGTTTGCATTTTTGCATTCATTCCGCTTCATTTATTCCGGGGACGATTCAAGGGCGGTGGTTCCTACCCACCCGGGTGATTCGTCGCCCCCTGCCTCCTACACCCCCTCGCTACCCGAATGCATGCGAATGGGATTTTTGTAATCGAATACGAAGGTCGTTGTCATCGCAATTGGGGTTTTCCGGCCTAACCCACCCCTTTACAGAGTGCCCTGGCTCCCTTGTCCATTCTTTCAGTACTCGGAGAAAGTATTACAAGATCTCTCATTCATAGCTACGCTGTAGGCTAACGTTAAAACCGAACACTTCTATATTGCTGCAAGAGATGGAAAAAGTTAAAAAGTGATATATTTTTAAAAGGTTTCTATTAAATTTCGGATAATACTTCTTCTTCGTGAGTAGGTATTTAATTTTTAAATATTCTGTCGGAAATTACAACTTGTAGCCAAATTATCTATCACATCAGGGATCATGTGATCTTGGATTTTCCCATTTCAATCTTGGTTGCATGTGCAGGTGTAGAAAATGTCCGTTGTTTATGTTCTTTATAATTTATCATTCGATTAGTTGTTATTATTCATTCTGTTGTTACTCTTTTCTCCTTTGCATCTTTGTGCACATTGTTATCATGTTCATCAGACACTGAATTCTAAGATTTGCCGGCTCAAGCCCTACACTCTTCTGTCCCAAGTATTATGTAGTTGCATACTTCTGTCCAGTTGCACTCTCCTCGAAACTTTTTTATCTTTCTTTAGCGTAATGGGACGGTAGACACAAATTGCGTCCTGAGTGGTAATAGCGGTAATGTGTGGGGAAGGAGTGTACATCTTAGGACCATTTTTATGTCTCTTCATTTTTTGTTTTTTGATCCTTTAGAACTGTCTCAAAGTTTGATCGACTAAGATGAATGGTCCCTTCTTCAAAAATTTCTGTTTTTACCCCTCAATTGGACACATTACTACACATGGTCTTTTTTTACGTAGTACTAATTTAAAAGTTGTGGCAATATATTGAAATTAAGACAGCCTATAGAGTTTATGCTATCATATGCGTGCATCTCAGCGTTGAAGAATTTCCTATATATTTTATTGAAATTATTATTTTGTTTGAGGCAGAATCAAAATTTGAGAATGGGATGCGAAGGAAAAAAGTATTTAATACGCATAAAATATGTCCGTCTCAGTGGTGGTGATGCATCCTTTCAAACCATTCTGTCTATATGTATTTTCCCATTTTTTACACTTGTTTTGAAATTAATGTTCGCTTTTAGTAATGTGATTATTCACTGTCACAACTAGATCAATAAATCCATTTATAAATTATGGTGTTATTGTAACTTTTATGCTACCAAGATTTCTGGAGACAATGGTAGGTTTATTTATAGCTTCAGCATATGCTCGGACTTAGTGAAAGCTTACACGAGACCTCTCTTAAAGAACTCGTTCTTTATGAAATTCATTCTTCAGCCGTCGATGTTGCTCTGCGATTTTTTGGGCATAAAATGCGTATTATTTTATCACACCTACAATATTTTTCCTTTTTATAATAATTTTAATTATAGGTCATTAAGTATTCTGACCTTGTTTTAGTAAAAAAATTAGCCTTCCCAAATTCTGGGAGTAATCTTTAGGGAGGTAAAATTTAACCGAACTCATTTGTATCGAAAGAGACTGAGGTTAGGAGGCCTAGGAAAAAGAGCAAAAATCAAAACCACAGGTGTTTAAAATTCATGAAGCTTGGTAATTACATTTTGGGTCTCGCGTTTCCCCGGTATAATTATTCGGTCGTGTGTTGCATTTGAATTCTTAACAAGGCTCATGAATTTACATTTTTTGGCGGGCAGGTGTGGTTTTATTTTTGGAGGGTGCACGTGTATTGTGAGTGAGCACCTGAGTTGAGAACGGCATGGTGTAGCCAGTACTGCCTCGTGAATTATCTTTTTCGAGTTTTTCGAATGGATTATTTTGATTAGAGAGGTGAAGTCAATTCGCTCCTAAGTGTATGGAGATTAAATATGATCTGACTTCTCTGTATCAGGTGCGTGTAGTTTGTAAAGGTCGTCAACTTGTCTTATTTCCACCAGCTTCACTAGGGTTTACTCCAAATATTGTATTTACTCCAATATTCGCTTCCCAGTCGACCCATCTACTTTTTCCTGCATGCGAGGATCACAATTTTTAAATTAATCTTGGTTCCGTATCGGATGACTTCCAAACGTTCATATTTCATATGGATTGTTTGCCATTCCGCTGGTGCATTAAAGGATTAGTGGGCATTTCTTTGTGTCAGTGTGCCATGTAGTGTTTTGATTTAGGTAAGGTTCGAAATAATTCTACTAACTACTGTAATTACTCGTGATGTGGTATTTTTGTAACTTTTTGAAGCTCTTACTCCAAATTTCTTCTGGAGATACACTTTTCGTTCGGGCATGATTGCCCTGACGGTGACACCTAGGTATGTACGAAATGTTGCGTCTGCAGAAATATAGTGTGTGACCTAGACGCCAATCCGAACAGAATTCACCGACGTATATCCCTCATGTCGCGAATAAAGGTTAGGCTAATAAAATTTGTATGATTTGTATTTTCGGTATGGATTAATTTCAAATTATTCACTAAAACCGTACGTATTGTTCTGAGATCATTCTCCATGGTTTATTCGCTCAATGTTTGTAACCATATCTCTTGTAATGTTTTCTAGTAATGTGATAAATTCTTTTGGACTCATGTTTAGGAATTTCCTTTTATTAATACGGTACGTATGCACTTCTTTTTCCGAATTCTAGTATTAATTTCAGTCGTGATTTAGGTGTCGGAGAAAAACCCAAACTTTTGGGGGATCTGGCAGCGTGGGATGAATATGTTTGTGGTTGCAGGTGTGTCGGTAGTTGCGCTTGCGTGCTCACTAAAGCGTCCAGAGGTCGTTCGCTGCCACCCGAATGACTTAATAAACGAATCAATAGCGGAAAACAGTAGCAGTCCACGTGAAGTGAGGGGTGTCGGGAATAGTAGGGGGTGGAGTGTCGTTTGCTCGACAACAAGATTCGCACAGCCGCCTGGCTGATCCTACTTTCCCATTGCATCGCTTGCTTTACACGTCTGAAATTATCCATTCTTCATGTCCAACGTTGGATTACTTCATTGAACAATGGCTGGAAAGAGCGACACACCCCAGTAATTCGGTAAATATCTGCGAAGTTCATTGAAAGTTGACCGTAGTTAAAGTTATGGAAGACATGGGAATTTAATTTAAGTTTGTAGTCCATGCCGGTATTAATACGAAAAAATGTACGATTTCCATCGCCTTTCAATACAAACGAGAAATCGTTTGGACGAGTTATATATTTTTTGTTATTCATTTTGGAGCTAATAATTCGAATTATGCGATTTCAATAGACTTTTTTACATAATCGGTTGGAAAGTGGTTGCTTTATTTGGAGCTTGTTTAAAGTCTCATCGTGCTAATAATATACAAAATGCTAATTGCTCTTTTGCTGACGTAATGATTTCAAAGATTAAGTGGAATAAAGTGGGAACGCCGCAATGTGAGCTCCGAATAGACAGCCTAACCGTGCCGTCGAGTTAGGAAGATATCGGCGTCTTGTGCCAATGTGAAAAGCAACTGTGGCCCCGGGTTTCATATGCAGAGACGAGTGAAGTTGTGGCATGTAGTTCTTACCGTTATGTAAGTTTATGGTACAGTGACGAATGGCAGAATCGTACGTGCGGAACGAAAGCGATTGCATTTCCACCATTTTATTTGTTTATATCCTCGAAGTAAATAAGTATATATTTGGATATTCATAAATTCATAAAGTCAAAACAAGAAAAATAGCGTTCAAATCTTACGTTTGGATACTGGAGCGATGTTCATTAAAAACGGGACTTAAAATCTGCATTTTTTGTGTGGTTCATGAGCCTTGTGTGATTTTATATCTGGATTCATTGGTGTGCGTTGGTTACTATTGATCGGAGATTTTTGAAGGAGGTCGATTAATTTGACGTATTTTAGTCTTTTCTTTGGAGCTCACGTGGAATGATTTTGATATTGATTGTTTTCGATGAGGAGAGGGAGTTGATAATCGCGTTTGAAGCCCGTCCCTAGAGAGGAATTATATCTCACTGGGCGGACAGTTCGTTGAGCTCCTAATTCCAACTAATTACATTTCCCGGAGAGGCTCAGTTAATTTCATCGGCAAGGCGATTTACGGCCGTAATTGAAAAACCTTAAGGTTTAATATTTCCGGGATGGGATACTTAGCGTCTCAATTCCCGCCATAATCTCCTGAGGGCTGACGGGTGAGTGTCGGCCGAAGGAAGGAACAAAAAGGCTGACTTACCTGCCAGTCTTTCTATCACTCGGCGTGTTCTAAGCGCTCGCTGCCTCGCTTTTGCTCCTTCGGGAGAAGGACTGGGCATCTTACTGAAGAGATGGAAGATTTTTATCCCGTCACGATAAAACCCCACCCCGACTCCTCAATAGATCGCACATTTTGGCTCGTTTTTGGGTGAAACTTTTTATTCTTCATCCTTCGCACTATTTTTATCTTGCGTATTTCGTAGCCTTTTTCGTAACTCGAGGTGTGTCAAGAGAAATTACGAAAACAAGTCATCCGCAATTTTGTCATATAAGAAAATATGACCGAAAAGTAAGCTAAAACCCCATAATTTTCGGTGGAGTATCAATCAACGAGACTCGCTGAAGTGTGGTGTTAATTTTTTTCTTCCAAATTTTATTCGTTTTTATGCAATGAGAAATTTTATTCGTTTTTAAGAAATGAGAAAATAATGTAAGTTCTAAGGATTAATGTTGGTAGCAATTTAGCCGTAGTGAGTTTAGAGCTTGGCTACTGATCCAACGGTCTTGGGTTCGACTTCTGGGACAAGCCAATGAACACCCCTAATAAAATCCTCGCTTTTCGTGGCAGCCCAGGGGAATTATCTGGTCCTCCTACCACACGGACGTAGAAAATATCATGATTGTGTACTTTTCAGAATCCTGAGGGTTAGTCCGTGAAGAGCTCTCTCCTCGTATAGCCACACAATACCTCGAGTTGATTAATTTATTCTGTGAAAGACCTTTCCTCACGAGACATTCCTTCCTGCGTCATTCTACTTCTCTTTCCGTGTTAAAATATTTTCGTTTTTGCAAAGCATGCGCCTGTAGGTATACGCGGCCAGCGCGGCTATAAGTGGGCGAATGCTGTAGTAGGTACGGAGTAGATTAACTGGAAAAAGTGGATTCAGAGGCTGGAGACACGGTGAGAGAAAGAGGAAAGTAGTGAAAAGGAAGTTATTTTGCTCTATAATTGGTATAAAAAGTGTGTCCCGGTCCCTTTTGTTCTCTTCCCTTTTGTTCAGGTTTCCCTTTTCAACTCAATTTGGCAAAGGCTTTCCGATTCGTTTGTTCGTTACGCTTTTCGCTCCCATCTCGCTGGGTGCTTTTTAATAGGACTTGGAAGTTTTGCTCCCGGATGAATTAATTCCAATGTCCAAAATAGCAACTTTTGGTAAATTTGGATGAGGTTCGTTTTTCTTCATCGTCTTTTGGTTCAGTGTGGTTTCTAATGTTGTTTCTGCAGACTTCTGAAGTTAATTTATTACCCGCTCAGCCTTCGGCACTTGCGTGAAAATAATGAAAATTTATTGCAACTATCTTTCGTACGTGCACCCCATAATGGAGCTTGCTAAAGTACGATTAGTTACCTGCAGAAAAGTTCTGTTAGTCAATGATCATTGTATATGATTGACTCCAAAACTAGGTCTAATATGAATAAATTGACATGAATTTACTAAGTTATTAAGCCCGCTTTTGAAGTTCTTTCAGCGTCCATACGCGAATATTGGTGGGATGGGATTAGGTGGAATGCATTTTTCTCTTTTAAAATCGTAATAATCTATATGAAGAGAGTGGCGACCTTTTTCGTTTAATTATCTGTAATTAATATTTTTTATGCGCCCGAATCTTGAAAAATTCGCATCGATTGATTTAGTGCACGCGTGTTCACGTCCATCCATGAGGCACCGATCGTGCTCATTGTTATCAGCCGCGCTTAAAAACCGCTCAGTCGGTTTAATAAACTAATTTTCTGTTCTCTCGTTCGGTAAGTGCTCGTGTTTTGGTATGCCTCGTCGTTTTGTACATTTTCAATTTTTTTTCGCGAGCGAGTGTTTCAAGTCAATTTGAGTGGCATTTTCAACCGCGTTAATTTTATTCTTATCGTGGTATGCCTCGGCAATATAAATGCGCGATTATCAAAATTGCGACGATGTTCACGTTCGGTTTCGTCTATTTTCTGGCAAACTCAGTTATTCCAGCTATAAATGTGTGCATGTATTATGTTCTTTGATGCCTGGACTGTCGTCGGAATCCGTACCGCAATTGCCTGGAAAGGTAGAAGTCTCATAAGTTTCCGGTAGTTGTTAACGTGTCTAAATTGTGACGCGGATCGTTTGGCTGTAAAAATTACTAACTGGAGAGAATGTCAGTTGGACTAGATGGCGTCCCTTGGGCTAAATTAATGGGATCTCATGCGATGGTTAAAGCTCCTCAAAATAAACTATCTTCACATTAAAAATCAGGCAAAATACGTGCAATAACCCGCATGATGGCTATGCATAAACCTAATGCCAAGGCCAACATTGGACCCGCATTATGATGGAGAAACAATAAGCAGCTTGCAATGTAAATACTTGGGAATAAATATGACTAAAATCCTGGAATTTCTCCTTGATCGTGAGTATTCAATTTTTTAGGAGTAACATTCGCAATCGAAATTCAAACAAGCGTTGTCATCGTTGTCAGCCGTGATTTTGGGTTTTACCATTTCAATCTTTGTTTCATGTGAGAAGCTGATGATCGCTCTTATATGTCTTTCCTCCTAGGTAACAGCGATCATCGCTCCATTGTTTTCAGTTCGGCGATGTGTAATTTGCGAGCGATTCGAGTCCATTGAATTGAAACGTTCTTTGAGGCTCATCCGATGGACGGGGGTTAGGGATTCAACCTTTAACCCGGGACGGGAGCATAAAAAAAGACGGCCGCCGTCCGTCCACCATCGTCGCCCACGATCTCCGTCCCGAATCGCATTCCGCGTGATTGCGCGCGCGCGGCACACTGGCATGTGTGTTGCAGCTGCTTGCATCAGGAATGCCTGGGAGCGGCACCGATAAGTCAGTTCCCGCGAAGCCCCTGGCCGGGTGAGGAGACGGAAGCGGAGATAAATCCTGTGGGCGTATTTTGAAAGGCGTTTTGGCGGGGTCTGAATAGGACGAATGGTGTTTGATGTGATGATTTTTTGGCGCATCGAAAAATTTGGATCCCGCATTAATTAAATTCCGAAATAATTAAATTAATTAACTATCACCGGTTTTATTTTTATGAACATTATTTTATTTACCTATGTATGCATCACCTGAATTTTAATTTCATTGAAAGTAAATAAAGTATCATCATCATCATCATTAGTCAACAACCATAATATTAGTTTAACGAGGCTCTTCATTCCTCTTCCCTATCCGCTAGTCTTATATATAGAGTCGTGTTTCTTCTTTTTTACATCCTTTATAACCTGTCCAAAGTAACTCATTCGGGACCTTCTATTGCCCTTCTTCCCTTTCACTTGTCCTTCCAAGATTGTTTTCATCTGACCATCATGCCTCGTAATGTGGCCAACTAAGTCTTCTTGAAGAATTCTCTTTTCTCCCACTCTTCTTTGCACTTCTTCGTTACTTTCTCCGCCGATCCATTTTAGTACCTTTAAATATAACTAAATAGGGATGCACATGAATGGAGTAAAATTTCTTAAGAGCCTTGCTATCGCAATCGTGTCATATTCACCTTTTAAAATGCTGGAGATGGTGTCGAGACCGCGTTTATCGCTGCGGGAATTGAAGGAGCTAAGTCCCATCGAATTGAGACAGGCAGGACGGCGAAGACGGTGCTGGAGGGGGGAGGGGAGGTGCAGACTTGGCGAGGGCATAACGGGTGCACCATGGGGGTCGGCGGTCGGGGTGCACTCGGGTGTTGTATCAGCATGAGAGGGGGGCGTGGCGATGAGTCGGAGCCGCATAGCCGCCCGCAGCCAAGCAAGCAGCCTTCCCTGCTGTGTGTGGATGCCCAGACGGTTTGACCTCTGCCTCCGCCTCCCCCTTGAGCATCCCAGGCTACCACTCCGCCTCCTTTGGCTCTTCGCCGACGGATGCGGTGGCCGCGCCGAGGACGACTTGGGTCCTCCCGAGATGATCTTAAGGTCAGGGCTGGTGGGTTTCATGGAAGTCGTTCAATATTAGCGAAGGGTGGCTTAACTACATTAAGCTCGGATTGCGGCCGCCTTTAGTCTACGACCCAACCGAAAAGAAAATTCTATCCATGTTGGTTTAGTTCTCCAAACTTCTCTTTAGTTTGATGGAATCTGAAAAAATCTGTTAACCCTCTTTTCCTGGTTTTTGATTTGCTCGGCTGGTTGGTTTTATGGAAACGCCTTGAGGGCCGTTCAGTATTAGCAAAAGGTAGCCTAACTAGTAAATTAATCTCGGATTGTGGCCGCCTTAGTTCACGACCCAACCGAAGAGAAAATTTCTCTCCCTGTTGGGTTCGTTCTCCGAACTTTTAAAAATTTACCATTTTGATGGAATCTGAAAAATCTGTTAACCCTCTTTTCCTGGTTTTTGATCTGTGGCCTTCTTTTCAAGTTATCGGTGGAGAAAGATTTGAACTTCTTAAGACTTTTACAGGGTATGGACTTATCTTCTCATTTTAATTCATAATCTTACTTCATCGTACTCTTCTTCTCCCGTCCGATCACTGTCAGTTTTACTCTGATTTCCCTTCTGTTGCTTTAGAATGGGCGGATTACTTCTATGATTTTATTAAATTATCGATTAGGCGGCAACTTTTACGAATGTGAATTTTTCACTTTGTATCGAGTGGCAGAAGTTTAGAAAGATTCTTAGTCACTGAGTATATATTTTACTATCTCGCGATACCACATATTTGCATTGTAAATTACGGCCTTGAATGAGTGCGGATGACCCCATTCTTTCGTGGCTGTCGCAAATTTATGTCAGTGAGAATAGAGTAAGAACGATCGATATATCGTTATGGATAGGGGTGAAGAAAGTGGGGATATAGAAAGAACAAATATGAGAGGAAAACATGCTAGAGAAGGAGTAGAGGAGTCTGAGGTTTTCCATAGATTATTCTTTAAAAGACGACAGAGCTGTAAAGACTATTGAGGGAAGAATGTTGTGTACACTGGGAAGGGGTTGGTCGAGAACAGGATAAAGGGATTCATGCCGAGATAAGAGAGAAATACAGTCGGAGATGGGGTCTTTGAAGTAAAGGTTAATGTCTACTTTTCTTCCCCCGCATAAAAATCGGGCGATACATTACACACAATACTGTACCTATCGTGTATGAAACGTAGTCAACATGAAAGGATACAATCCAATGCCATAAATCGGGATTTGGGTAAGGACGAGGTATTTTTTTCTCGATTTTTATTCATCAAATCCTCTTAGGCCTTCATAGGGATGACTGGTTCAATTTCTTTCGACGTTTCATCTGGGATGCTTGAGACTTTAGTATGTTCTATATGCCTAGATTCTATTTCGAATTTATGGAAATCCTAGATTTTTTAGTTTATAAATGTGGACTCCGCAATAAGATCTCTCAAACAGTTGATTGCCACGATCTCGTCGCCATTAGCACTGTCTATCGCAGCAAATATGGCTTGTTTGTTCAAATGATGAAATCAGATGTTCTCTGCATCGTTCGACTTTCTGCTTCAAGTAATGTTCTCACGCCGGGCTGCGAGTACCCTTACTTTGAACCATTATGCCTTATTTAAGCTCATTAAGTCGTTTTCTCAAACTGAGCCCAAGTACCTTGTTTCAAGCCATCGGCTGTTTGAGAAAAATGACTCTAAGATCATGTTACTGAAGTAAGAAATTTGAGAGATGAATTTTCGTACGATGAATTCGTTTCAGGTAATGTATCGCTGAAACGACGCGATAAACTTGAAGAAACCATTGAGAAAATACGTTTAACTGTCTCCTAATTTCTCTTTTCTCCATAACCCATAAACCTTGCTATTTTCCCCGTATACATTTTTGTTGTATATAATGAGCTGTACTGAATTTTATAATTCCATCATGTTCTTAATACACTAGTCCAAAGCAATAAATCATGTTATTTTTATTAACCCTTCTTCTTCGTGGATGGTGCTCCGTACCTAATGCAACAACCCTCCCAGGGAATCATGTAGATAAATGTAGCTTTGGCATTATCTAGGTCCAATGCGAACAAGCCAGAAAGTTTTAAGGGCGGCGTTTAGTAAAGGAATGTGTTCTCTCCTCACAGAAGGGATAGTGCTGCGTTGATAGCTGAGAAGAAGCGTCGTCAACGCCAAGAAATATGGAATGAGAGCAGACGCTGCTTGCTGCTGCATCCAAGGTGGGAAGGCAAAGTAGGAGGTCGTAGTTGGTGGTTGTGGAGGAAGGCGAAAGGTCAAATATAGCGAAGGATGGGTATCACGGGGAGCTAGCGCATCTGCTCGAAAGGGCGAAGGAATTTCGAGAGGTTTTGATGAGCGTGTACCTGGCTGGCAAAGTGGGCTGCGCTCTTGTGCATTGTTAAAACAGGTAGCGTTTCTCACTTTTCTGGGGGCGGCGGTGACGCTTGGCCCGTTCTCCCTTAATGTATATGTGTACCCAGATGTGTTCACGAATGTTGGACGAATGTCGAGCTGCCACTCCTTTAAGTTAACCTCTCTTGCCGATTGGGTTAATCAGACGGGCATAAATCGCGCGGGGTCTTTTTTTGACTGCGGACAAAGAATAGGAGTCGTTAGCGCCCGTATGCACAGCGCGGCCTGAGCCCAGTTGGTCTAATTAATGCTTTCTGCGCAAGTGTCTTCTCTCGGATCCGAGATTACTTTGATCTTCTTGCAGCCCCTCGAGTTTATTTCGATTCTGTTCGTGGAATGATGGGTTGTTAACCTTTGCATTGCGGGTTCGTAGGATTAACATTACGAAGTAGGCAGTACAGAAGGGAGGAAAAGAGAATATTTGATATAATAGAAAAATGTGTGAATAATGTCATACTTTTATCAGTTACAGTTGTCACAGAATAAAAAGGTGTGGACTTATTTTTAATGGTACAGAAACAGCCTCCCTCGTTTGAAGCTTTAACGCAATATGATGCACGCTTAACGCAAAGCGAAATGGATTTTGGAAACCCGAAATAGTTTTACTTTACCTGTAAATAATCATTTCATTACGCTGATTAAAACTAAATGAGTAACGTTGTATGGATCTTGCTTGCATTTTATATGTTGATGTTTCTACCGCCTGATTCGGTTTAAAATGAGTAATTTAATAGATCAATTCGATCTTTTCGAGATGAATGATCATTTACCTTACTTGTTCATTTTTTACTCGATAACCGTGGGTATTCATCCGGAATTTTTTTTTAACGATATCGTTTTCAAATTAGAATAATAATTTAATCAAGAACTTTTACTTAAAATATGTAAATCATTTAAAATATTACTACTTTTGATGGGAGACATAGTTCTGAAATTAACCCGAAAACGATTCAATTAGGCAATCAATCTGGAAAAAAATCCATGATATTTAGCCTTAAAATGTTTAGTATCTGAAATTGAAAAAATGGCCTGCGTAATCCGAATGCGTAATTTACCGACTCACGGCTTTCGCTAAATCGGTCAAATGAAAGCTTTTTTGGTGCAAACGCATTAAAGTCAATCAATACTATTTTGAAGAATCTCTCGTTATTTTGCTTCACACGAGTGTTTCCAGTGCAGCTATGCAAAGTGCTTCCTCAGAGACCCTATTTGAACGCGATCGGATGTGGTCTTTCGCTTTGATTCGGGGAAGTTGTTGGAAGACTAGGAAGCTCGAGAGAGGGATTAGAGGTTAGGCAAGGAAAGAATGCTACTGGGTAAGAATGGGAAGGCAAGGGAGGCGGTTAATGGTGAGGGAGTGGTTCGAGGAAGGCTGCTGAGGGACTCGAGACGCGTCGCGTGGACCAAAATGGGGACGTTTACTTTGACACTTCGTTGAGCTTTCGTTTGCACTGTGGGGAGGAAGAAAGGTTTTCGTGATTAACGGCCGTCGCGTGCGTTTGGGGTCCGTGCGAGGGGTTGGTTGAGTGCGAAGGTTTGTCGAGGCACGCGCCAGCTTAGAAGGAACAGAATGGAGTCCCACGGTAGATTAGTTTTTTAAAGTAACTTTTTTGTGCCGAGTTTTTTTTTTGCTCGGCTTGGTTTTTTTTCACTTCTTCCCCGAAGGAAGCAATCCTTCTTCCACGGGCGTTGAGAGACATAGGAGGGTTGAAGTAGGGAAGGAAGCCAGAGCACAGGGCATTGGGAATGTTTTGAGCGAAATTTCGCAGCGATGGGGGAATTTGCCTGTTTTGAGTACGGTCCCACCGAAGTTTCCCTTACTTTTTTCTTGATGTTTTTGGCCTGCTTTCCTCCCTGCTCTGATAATTTTTCGTATAGCCTTCTATCGCTGTTGATTCTCGTGTTGTTTTTTTTTCTGGGGCACACGCGTCTGAGTAGGCTGCTGCTACGATTTCTTTGCTGCCTTATTGTTTAATGCTGATAGTATCTGGCTTACGTAATCCGGCTGATCGCTATCAGGGTTTAACCAGAAGCTAGCGGCGCGCTCCTGTCGCCGTATTTGTACCGGAAGTCGTGTGCGAGGCATGTTATATTAGAAGCGTTTTGTTGGAATGTGAGGCACTTCTCTAATTAGGCTATAACACACCGTTCAACTGAAGTACGTAATCCTAGGAACTTAAGTGAGGAGAATATGCCCGAGGGTGGATAAACTAGGGCTATTTTGTTGCTGCGTAATGTACGAGTTTTCAGCCGATAACCTGCGTCGCCCATACAAGAGGTAGGCTACCTTTACATGGGGGCAGGCCGTGTTTTCAAATTGCATGCTTTCCCGGGAATAAAATACCTACCACCCAATTTATGATTATGAAAGTAATGAACATTTCATTACCATGATTCTAGTTTTTAGAAGAAAAAGACGAAGGAGCTAATTATATAACCTAACTATTTTTAGTAGTTTTTTATTCCCTTATTTGGACCTTTGAAGAAAGATAAAATTAAATTTTCCACTAATCAGGCATGGATGCCATTTTTTTGGATTCTTCATAACGAATTGTTTAATTTTTATTTCATTCAGCATTTTGGTTCATTAGTTCTCATCAAAATCATGGTGGAAAATTTTGTTGAAAAATTCATTACGTTTAGATGCACATATAGCTGCAAAAATAAAAATTAACTAATATATTGCATTTAAACTATCATGAGAGACATTCAGTTGTTCTTGGTATCTCCAAGCTTTGAAATTTTACTGAAAATTATTTAAATAGGTAATGCCTATAGTAGTTGTAGGTAAAATTGTTCATCGGTTGTTGTATGTAGTACCAGTTTGATAAAATTCATTCCGCCGTACGAGTGAATTTATCTCTATTGACATATTGTTGATGAAAATAGACCCTCAATGAGCAGTTTTTACCCGCATCAATTCTTAGTTCTATGGTCTCTCATCAATAGTTTGATGCTGTCATTAATTTTTAGCCTGTTATATTCCCACGTACTTTTTTTATAATGTCGAAAATTAATTATATCGATGAGTATACTGCGGTGGTCACCTGGTTTTACCTGTATTTACTTATACCACTTATTGGCCCTAATTTATTTTTGGGTTATCATTTTCGAGTCTTTTATCTTGAGTTGAGTGTACTGTCCATCTTGCTATTGCATGCTTTGCAGGATAATAAATTTTATAGCCTCGCTTATTTCAGAATAATATCATCATTACATACCGCATATATGGAGATGAGGTTTTATCTACTATCTGGACTTATATATTTATGCTTGGCATCGTCATATCATGAATCACGGCGTGGGAAATACTTAAAACCGTGATATAAACCGTGGCGTTTATCAATTGGTCCATAATTCGCGTGAAACCTAGCTAATGTCTGTCGATTTAAGCCGTTTAATTCTCTTTTTTGGAAACCACTTATTAAGTCCAATTAAGCTTGCAACCGGGTTAATTAAAGATAAACTCCGTTTCCGCCTTGAAGGCTCAATTTTCTTTCCATTGAATTCCTGAATCTGCTTTTATGGCGGTAGCCTGGGAAGTATATCTCCTCTTTTCTCGAAATTCTTTCGACCCAGCTTGCTCTTCTCTCTCTCTCTCCCTGGAGCCATGAATGCTATAGCAGGATGGGAACTTATACACGGTAAATGTGTCGACGTCGTGGTTAGAATGGGGGTGTCGCACGAAAGAATGGGTGCATGCATGAGACATTCATGCTAGAAACGAGGCCGCGAGCTCGTGTGTTAACTCTGCTCTGTGTGTAGGTGCATATAAGGGGCACGACCGAATTGTTGGGGGGTGTGGATGGGAGTTCGCTCAAGTGCTCTTGCCGAATAGCGTCGCCATAATCCGTAAGCTGACAAAACCGTGAGCGCGCTCCCATTCTCGCCTTCGTCGTTCGTAGTGGTGAAACATCCTCTAAAAGCCTCCCGTTTCCTTTCCGAGGAAGGATTCAATCATGGAACGTGACTCCTAAATAAGAGAAGAGGTGTTGCTTTGGAACCTTTCAAGGCATTATTATTATTATTTTTCTAACGCTTCGCCTCTATTTCGAGTTTATTTTTTTTAAACCTTTGCATGCCATTACCGCCTACCACATTGCCCATTGTAAATCTTGTTGAATTTTTGTTTTTAACATTCGTGTCATGTGGTGTATTCTATTTAAAAATTGACTTGGTGGAGCTGCAGCATTTTCATGGATGTGGGCTGTCAACTTCGACGGGTCTCTGTGATATCTGCGGAGTACTTTTTGAAGCCACGAAAAATGATGGCTGAGTGGTTGGATTGTGTCATGCTTGAAAATTATGAAATTTTTGTGAAAAAGCACTCGGGGCTTTTTTAACTATCCTTTTTGCTTATTGCTGATGATAGTTGTTAAATTTTGTCGCAAGCCGTTTCTTTTTTTTTACGTTGCTACCGGTAGATGGAGTGTTGCTATTGTAAAAATTTATTTCGGTGTATTTTGTGTGTTCATTGTAACATGTGACCAGTTACATGATTATTTTTTTTTCTTCTGCCGCCGTATTTTAGTGTTGTTGTTCACTAGGTATTGCACTAATTGTTAATTTTCAAGTCTAGAAATGCTAGTTACATCTACGAAGGAGGTAAATATTCTTACAGATGAAACAAAATTTTTTTTAGCCTCCTGAATCATTGTGGGAAATATTCAGTGAGAAATACTATTTTAGGTTTCAAAATTTTTCTATTTTGTCGACGTGAAACGCGCTATTTCCGTAGGCCGATTTTCCTCATTTTATTGCCCCTTACGGGAAACACCATCGGTTGCATCACAGATGGGGAATATGTCATTTCCACCCAAACAGCTTTCTCATATTTCTTCTCCATATTTCCCGTGTTCCTCTGCGCCCCTCTTGCTCCTCAGCGCTTGTGACTCAGAATGTTGACACGTTTCCTAATGGCGCTACCACCTCAGAGTTAAAGTTCAATTGGTTTCTTTTCCGTCGCACCATCTCGTAAATTTTGAGGAAAAATTCTGTTTCGGATGTTGCGTGACTTGGTGTAGTTGTGAGCTGAAATTGAATCTAACATGGCACTTTCTTGGGTTTGTAAGGCTGTATTCATGGCTGCATCATTGGGCCCGCAACCCAGAAGCCGGGCAGAGCGATGAGTTTAAATCAGTTCATAGATTTTACCTCCATTGGGCAGGATATTTGATCGACGATTATTCTTGATAATTATATTTGATCACTCTTTGAAAAGTTTGGGGTCGGTAGCTCCCTGTCAACTTACAATAGCTCGTAGGCAAGCAATAAATTCCGTCTGTACCTTGATGAAAATTGCAACCTTTCGCTATCTTTTTAGGAAAATCGGACTTATTTACGTTTGGTAGAATAAAAAATTATTTACGTCACTCCCAGTTCTCTTGCAGTTGACATGGTTGCTGTGAAGAATTTCCCATCCATTGATGGAAAGCTATGGAATTGTATGCGTGACTTGATGGCTGTTTACATGAAAAAATTGGGATGGAGTGCTTTACTTGGAAGAAATTTCCTTTTGATGAATATGGTTAGAGTTATAATGAATTTGAAGTGATTTTGTGAATTTTGATCTGTGGATTACAATTTTCAATTTTTTTTACTTTCGTTGTGACAGCGCCAACTTTAATTGCATCCGTAGCTTATGGTGGTTATGAGATTGAAGCTTTGCTTATTTTTTTTATCACCCGCGCTACCAGCATTGAGGGTCTTTGCCTCAGGCACGATCCGCCGCTTTTTTAAAAATATGCCTCATCCTGGAGGGTACGTGAGGGGAGGAGGTAGGGAAGGAATGGGGAGTGCCTATTCGTCCACCCATGCTTCCTCTCTGTCCCCGCTCCGCTTCTCTATTTGTAAACTCTCGCAACACGTGCGAGCGTATAAACCACGCTCAGTGCGCCCAAATGGTCTCTCCCCCCCATAGTCCTGCTCTTTGTTCTCCCGGCCTGATATAACTTCTCCAGACCCTCCTTCACGGAAATTCACGGCCACGGCATTTCCATCGGGATGTTTGTTGCGTGACATCGTCACGGGTTGGCTCAGTGACTCCAATTTGGTCGATATTACGGCTTGAGATTCCAAGGAATTCTAATTGATGCCTTTCGTTTTTATCCACTTATGCCTTCCATTTATGGAGTGCGTGTTGGGAATTGACATCTGGTCGGTAGTGAAGGCTACTCGGGTGCTCCACCGGGTAATCTCCTCCATATATGCCGAGGTTTCGGGGTACTAGTCGTACTCCATTCTCAGGGTTTTAGGATTGAGTACGTCTCGTTCCCCGAAACTTCGGCAGCCATGGAAGAGATTACCCAAGGGAGCACACGAGCACCCTTCACTTCCAGCATACGCCGGGAATGCATCAGATTTTATTCGACATCTAGTCGGTATGCACGGTAAGTTTTCTTTTAAAGAAAAGGTTTTTCTTTTACGTAAACTAATTGAAGGATGACGTAATTATGTTTCTCACACACCATGTGTAAACGAGCTTTTTGAATAATGCAGAAACTTTTTACCGAATTACTGGTATTTTTCCATTGTCATTTTTCATTAATCCCAACCTTAATCATTAATCATTAATTACCTTAAACATTAATCCCCCGAATTAATGGTCTCATTAAACTGTTTGTTATGGTATGGTATTTGGAGGAGACGACCGACAGCTGAAGTCATTTGCGCCATGAGGGAAGGGTAGGTAAGGAAGGGTGGAGAGAAACCTGGCGTCGGCATTAGCCTTGTCTAACGAAAGGCGCCTAGGGGACCACGGCTTAGCGTCCCATCGGACGGTCGGAGTGTTGAGCTTGCAATGTCCTCCACAAATCATTTAAGCAGGGATCGGGTATTCTATTAAAATTTTCTTCCTCCTCCGGGATTTGAACCCGAGTCCACGAGATGAGAAGCCAACACTATAGCCACCACTCCAACCCGATCCCCGCCGAAGGAATTTTGTGATAAAGAGAGAAACGTTTTGAAATTTACTTTTACGGCAAAAGTTAGGCTTGTTTCTGTCTGCCATTCTTTCTATCCTCGTACGAATTCTTAGTGTCTTTAGTGATTCATTTTGGAGTATGACGTTAATCAGCATATTAAATATGCCTCTCGTGTGATCGTGTGCAAATTTTATCGCATCAAAATAAATGTTAATCTCGACCTTTTCGAGACACTTATCCATTGTTTTCACGAGCGGAAATATCTTCCCACGGATCCGTTCGTTCATTAACTCAGCGGCAGGGAACGATGCGACGGAAGGTGTCTGAAAAACTTCAAGAGAGGTTGGAGGTACCGTTGGATGAATGGCTTTCATTCCTACAGAGCTCTTACCCCCTTCCCGACGTCTCGGCGCGCTCTCTTCTCTCCTCTCGTTAAAATAAGACAACATCCACGCGACTCTTTTACTCGAGGGAAAGGGAAAGAAAATTCCAGCAGAGTTCCGATGTGGGTAGAAGGGAAAAGGGGGCTTATAAAGCCGTAGAAAAGGGTGCAGATAGGATTTTTCACCCATATTTTTATTTTCTCGCGCTGTGGCGCAGTCTCGTTGCTGCACTCTACTCAGGGAATGAATGCCCTCGAAGAAAGTAGAAATTTACTGTTTTTCTTAGTTCTTGAGACGGTGCAGGGAGCTTGAGTGTTGTGGAAATCGCAGTTCTGTCGCGATTCTTAAATGAGGAGCGGTGGGTTGGTTTTTCAATGAAAGGCTGGTGATCACTGCACACCGGGTTCTGTGCAAATAGCAATTGCACAGCGGTATCTTCATCTTAGTTTTTGTTAATATTTATATCTCTTCTGGTTGGTATAAAGATTCCTCGAAACAAACCTGGACATTGTGAATAAGCCGACGTTTACGTAGCGGTGACATGATTATAGAAACGAAGAAATAGTTTGGTCCTTGGAATTGGTTCCAGAACTGAAGGAGAGGGTGTTTTAAAAGCTAGTATATAAATAAAAATTAGGAAACCAAAGCGGGCCCATTTGACACATTAATAACTGTGAATAGGAATGTATAGATGGACGTACAATATCCTGTGGAAGAGAGGTTTACGGTACCATTTTTTTAAAGACAGTTAATGAAATTGAATTTATGGTAGAGTTTGGTATATTTGTTGAAAAATATTTTTTTGACGATATGCTATCGAAATTAAAATGGACCAGTTTTAGCCTTGGCATGTCACTCTAAAGAGATCTTTTTTATTTCAGGGTATCAACTTTAATTTATCGACGTGGTAAACCCTTCTTGCTAAAGGCTACCGATAGCACGAGTGTGGTACTTGATTAGCATTTCCCTATGATTTTATTTTGACCAAGGTGCATCATTTTATTTTAAACAGGTTTTACCTTCGGTAAATAAAATGATTGATAGATAAAAATGCTTCCCGTTAGGACAAAAAGGACGCAAAAGAAAATTAAGGAACCATGATAGCATTGTGGTCGGCGCAGTGGCCCGGAAAGCCATCCATGATCCAATTCCCGGTCTAGAGGAATTTTTCCTGTAGCCATTAATGTGGGATTGTGCTGTTTTGGAATTCACGGCTTGTACCCGTAGGTGACACTAATTGAAGAGGAGCCATAAAAATAATCTGATTTATCCTAACAGGTCGGTGATAACGTTAAGTATACGTCGGAGAAGTAGATGTACCTACATTTACCTTTTCAACAGCATTGGTTAGAAACCCCTTCCCTTACCACATCTTTTGCTCCATCTCCTCCTTCGAGCCAACCTACGGCAACGGAGACGGATAATAAGTGCCAACGCGACAGATAATAAAAGGCAGAGGGACAAGACTAAACTCAGCTGGCGAGGAGGGAGGGAGGGGGGAAAACTATTAAGCGAGCACCAAATGTTTTCCTCCCGAAATACAAATGCACGGATATCCGTCATCTCTTCGCGTCCGTGGACAGAGATACGAAGACATCCACCTGTCAGGCTCATCTTTTATCCCGCCCACTGCCTCTCTCCCCTCGACACTATCACACCGACAGAACCCATCGACGAAAAAAAATTGAAAAAAATAAATTCGTAAAAAAAAATAACCGAGACGACTCGCGCGGTGTTGCCACGAGTTCGGCGGGAGGACGAGGGGTATGGGGGAGAGGGGAAGGTGGATAAATGCATTCATAAGTCTTGGTAAAGGAGTCCACACCCCTTGCCGAGACACTCGGAAAAAGATAGGTTGAATAGTCGGGACAACCGCGCGGCACGACGGGGAAGCTAGGTCTGGCTAGATGGGTCGAGATTGAAGGTTTTTAGAGCTTACGAAGTGGAAATTCCTGCTGGAAGGTCTCCGCCGAGAAATATTACATAAATAGTCACGGAAAAGTTATCTCTGCACCGGTGGGTATTTTGGGGAGGTGAATGATATCTTAGACTACTTGCATAACGAAGAAGGGTCGGTAAGGAAGGTGGGGAGAAACGTGGTGTCGGCATTAGTCTCGCCTTAACATAAGGGCTGCTGGAGGACTTCACTTTTTAGGAAAGCTAAAAATAAGCCAAGAACAGGAGTAAAGCTATCATATGATTATGATTTCGAACAATATTAAAGGCAACAGTAACAAATGGCAGCTCTCACAACAAGGCGTAATGAAATACAAAAATTTATTTGTAAACAAATCGTTAGAGGCTGGAAATAGAAAAATCATTTGAAAAATATTTACTATTTTTTCTAGTTCGAGAGATTGAAATTTTGGGTTTTGAAGGGGAGCAAAGGAATATGAATAGTTGATATTAAGCAGCACATTTGGATTGATATGTACATTATAGGCGAGAGAAATCTGATGAAAATAATAGATGAAAGGTAAATAAAATATATATTCATGCTCCACGGTATAATACCTATACTAAATTATAATCTAGCGAGAGAGAGAACTTGAAAAAAGGAGGGAAAACTCTGTAAAAACTTTTAGGATGAAATTATAAGTCTTAGGGAGCAGGAAATGGAGCATATGGCATTGAAAACAATAGCGACCGAGAGAACTACGATCTCGTGTATAGTTAAGACCGCGAGGCTTTACTTTCGAAATTTTGTAATGATGAATGAATTCGAGAAGGAGCCATTACATGTGTCAGTGAAAGAACTAGGGCTATAACGAGCGAAAATACTACGACATAGAATACCATAAAATTCCAAACCTTCCGACTTCCAGGCGCATGCGTGGGGAATCACTTAAGCTGCACAAAAGCTTCACATTTTAATAGCTCCAGTGAGACGGGTCTTTCGTTCTCGAGGATTCTTCGCCCACGCAGGATTTTCCAAAACAAGCCAGGGGGTGGGGATGAGGAGAAGAAAAGATTCGGCTGGGGCCACACTCATCTTTAATCACCGCTTTCCTCCCACCTGGCGAGTAATTTCGGAGATAAAGACGCGTATGACATAATGACTTCATGTTTCACGGCCTCGTTGTCCTACCCCCATTGAAAAGAGCTCAAAAAGTCAACTTACCCTGGAAAATACGAATTGAGAAGCTCTGCAGATGCAAATCTTTCGATGATATCCCCGTTTCACGCAGCTATCAACAGAGTGAACTAAATTGCAGCGTTGTCACAGTGACGATGTCACACATGTGAATGGAAGAAGGGAGGAGCCCCTTTATCCTCTTCTAGACTTCTTACCATTCTCGTTTTATTTTTGTTTTGTTGGTGCATATATCTTTCTACCCGGTTTATTATGGAGGATGGCTTTTTTTAGATATGCCCTCTTTTGTTTATGCATTTTTTAATTTTTCATTACTTCAAAATCATATTTAATTTTAAAAAATCAAGCATATTGGAGGTACTTTAATTAACTTCTCCATTAGCGTTTTTAGTAAGACCTAAACATCAAGATGACTTTTGTTATTGTAGCATTTTGCATAGCTGTAAAAATGTCAAAGTTTACACAATTTTGTGATTTTTAAACAACTGTGAATTATCTTACGCCTCTCCTTTCAACTCCATCCAGTTTTCATGAAATTTAAATGAAAGATAGGAAACCACTCCAGAGTAAAGAAATTATCATTATTTTAATCTTATGATTGTCCTTGTTAGAGTCATTTAAAAATTGACTATTTTTCCCTTAGCTCGCCATAATGGTCATTTGTGGTGTTTTATTTAAGTGGCCCTAACTTCATTTTTAAAAATTCTTAGAAAATTAAAATTGGCCAATTTGTGAATCGCTTTTATATATCTACACCATATATTATTGAGCAACATCACAGATGGTGACCCCGCTTTTTTCATAGGGTTCTGCATAAATTTGAATAGAATGGCCCGTACTATCTAACAAGGTTTAATGAGGAAGAGATTCTCCCTGTCGCCTGGGAATCATGAATACTTTATCTGTAATGTTTATGCATTAGAATGAGGGTCAGTATGCTGTTTCGTGAGATTTTTTCTTGTTTCACGCGAGTGAATGATGTAGTCACATGGAATAGTGGTTCCAAAAACCTGTGAGCCCCGTTTTCGGTGTGATTGTAACTTCAGGAAGCTCTGTGTCCATGTTCTCAAAGGAAACGCTGTTGGATCCCCGGGCGGTAGCAATAATGATCACCCTTAGTTGTGAGACATCACATGCTGTGTTGGCCCCCCCAAAAATGAGTAATGAAGTCATTTATACTCTCCGCTTTTAATTTAGATCCGGGGCATATGTGAGGGATGCGGGAGTGTGAAGGGAGGGGTCACGTTAAGGGCGGAAGGCTTTGAAAGAAATGGACGAGGATGGATGACGGTGAAGCAGAAAAGGGGCTGTCTGGAGGGGTTAAGCACGCTGCACGTGGAAGATTATGGAGAATAACGCATGATCACAGTGTGGCCTGACGTCAGGATCGTTCTTGCTCGAAAATTCCGTTTTCTCCCGCTCCAGTAAGTTTCGTAGTAGGAACTAAAAGCTCCTGAGAATCCCCGTTGTTGTCGTTTCCTTTGCGTTGGTCTGCCGCCCTACCGTCAGCAGCTCCCATTGGCAGTCCTTACGTAATGGTCATATTTCGGCCGCCATGGAATTTGGAGGGAGATGACTGCACTCCAATATCCTCTAAAAATGACGAATTTTGAATCTTATTAATTAGTTATATATCAAAAACTAAATAACTGAAAGAGTCTTAATTCATCTTACCGTGATTATTAATTAGGTCGAATCAACTATAGGTTTTAGCAGTAAATATCGTGAAATATGAAGCCCTGTAACATCGGTTTTAAGATCGTTGGGAAAGAGAATTCACCCAGGCATTGTGAGAAGTAATTGGTGTCATATTGAAACGGTTGATATAAGTCATAGCATCATTACGTTTTGTGGTACGATATGGTGGAAGAACTTAACATGAATTAAATTTGTTATTGCACTATATTTACTCTACAAGTATCTGTGCACGATGCATTCCGTTGCGCATAGCAACATTCTCTAGTGGGCATTGTCCAATTCAGAGGTCATAAAAGGTGAAGTTACGCGAAGTTAAGGTCTTGTGAACGTGGCATTTGCTGCGTTCCTTTTCATTTCAGTTTGAATCGGCCTTAAAGAGTTGTGGCGGGGAAAGGGCGTGAGCGGGTCGGTCATTAATGAATCTGTCGGGAGGTTGGGGGGAAAGGGGACGAGGGCGGAAGAAACAAGAGGGACTCGAGCCATTCTCACTTCCCTTCATTAGAACACTTTTTTGTGGTCCCCTTCCTCCTTGAAGTCTTCCGCTGCCCGTTCTTTTTTTTGTGCTTGGGCGCTGCCTGGAGACCCAGTTTTTAATTTCTTGGGTTTCGATTAGTTCGCTTTAGATTAGTGGGAGGCCTAGCATTCGAGTTAATTTGGGGAAGTTATCTATGGCGCTCTGCGGGATGATGCTCCGTTTCACTCACCACGCGGTGGGTCTCCCGCACCGAGCTTTTGGTTACAGTCGTTTTTAGGGCTCTTATCTCGACCCATCTATTGTGGTGCAGGAAAGTGAGAGTAACATTTTCGTCGAAGACCATGGGTGTTCTTGATCGTCGAAGTCTTTCTTGGGCTTGTAAAATAATTTCATTAGTGCGATCTCGGTAAATCGACACGTATGTAACCGTAGCGTAGCCGGATTATCGTAAACGCCGGATTATATGAAACATGCAGGGAATAAACACAACGCACAAATAGCTTTTTAAGGTATAATTTTGCAATTAAATAGATAAAGTGATGCCAACTCTCCCCACTACCTAGGGTGTGAGTCTAATACAAATTAATAGTAACGATTATGGTCGATGAAGGCAGAAAAAAACCCTAGATACCACTGTGACTCTACAAAGAACATTTCTTTTCCCTATTTAGTAGGTCGCGTTCCGAAACTTCATGAAGAAATCCTCGTAAATAATGATAAAGCAAGTAATTTCTATACATAGAAAAATATTTTATTTAAAACTATCAAAATTATATCAGCCGAAGGCACGCTGGATTACTGGATGTATCGGATTACCGCATCGTCGGATCACAGAGATTGTACTGTACTCATAGTTGATTTTACAAGCTTCTTATAACTTCAACTTAGATTTAATATAAAGATATGCCCTCTACTCTTCGGCGTTCGCTTTTCATCCAAAAAAGGAAAATTTTGACTGAGTGAGCTAGTTTCTTTCTTGTTCACTTCCCGTCTGCAATGTTAAATCCCGGTTCCCATCCGTTGAGTAGCTTCGTGCATTGATTGTTTCGGATTCGTAGTTATCTGACAATTGGACCAAAAGTAATTCCTTCTGAAGCTGTCAGTTAATGCAAACAGTCAACGCGTTGTCATAACCAGCATGGAGTTGTTATCATTTATCATAGGTGATGTATCGCTTCGGGAGTATACGGGAATTTAACAATTTGATCTTCGCTTCAAGGCGCAAATTGTGTCATAAAACTTGTAACCTAGGAATTCGACGTAGAACGAAAGTACATTGGTCTATATTATATATATAAATCTTACATTACATTGGACTATTTTGTGTAAGTAGGCTCGGGGTGTCATTTAATGTTCTACAAAAAGGAAATAATTTTTTTGTGTACATAAATATTTGAATTCCCAAAGGTTGTTTTTACTGATATGGTCACTTTAAGAAAGTTTTTATCTCGAAGTTTATGAAATTTTCTTAATTCCCTGAGTTATTTACCCCAGCCGGTTAAACAGGCTGAGATAAGCTTAAACTACTGGTCACATTTCAGTTTCAAATGGATATTTTCCGTAAAAGCGCGATCCGTTTGTGCTTATCGAGAGCCTTGTCAGAAACGGATGTTTTCGAAGGCCTGCTGATAGCAGGCTACTGTTCTTGGATCGCCCTTCCCATACTCTTTTTAGTCGGTCACCTATCGCCTCTCTGGATCTCTTCAAAGCTTTTGGCTTCAGGCCGCATTACCTAGGTCGGGAACAGAGGCGGCTTTAGGCTTAAAATGCTCGTCGTGAGAGAGTAGTATGTGACTGGAAGCTGGCTCTTTCCACCGGCCATGAACAGGGCACCCGAAACCCGATAGCGGGTCGGCCCAAAAAAAAGCTCATGCTTTCCCAAGCTGTGGGAGAGTCGCCTGCTATCTTCCGGAATCCCCCCATTCCTGCTGCGTTGTCTCGTCTACGATGTGTGAGAGAGGCGATAAGGACAATCGCGGCGCGTTTGGATGCAGGGCGGTGGTGCGTGAGCGCGTCTGTTGACCTCACTTGGGGTCGCCGATGAAAGCGGCGCAACGTTTTTTTTCTGTATTTCTACGTTGTGCTTCAGACATTTCTGAGGAAGGTCCCTCGATTGGTATCCTATTTATTGGCATTTTAACCTCGGAAAGAAACCATAGAGCGGAGATACCTCTTGTAGTTCCACTTAAACTGGGCTGTAGGGTACGAAATCGGTGTTAATGTGGTGTCTAATATTGACTTTTCGTCCATAGAGCTTAGGTTGAAATCATGAAATCGGTAGTGTTTGAGATGGCTGGCGCCTTTCAATGGAATATCTGACGTCTGTAATGTTAACATTAGCCAAGGTGCATCATGTCGAAAAAAACGGGCGGTTTTTTAATGCCTCTAATGCGCGGTTACAGCTTTAATATGGATCCTTAGAGATCAAAACCCTGGCATCTCCTATTCTGCTACTTCAGTTTTGCATGTAGCAGTCATCGTATTCAAATTGCTCTCTGCCCTCGGCAGCGTTGAGATATGCCATAAAGCACGTGACGCATCCCTCCTCGACTTTAGTTACGGCAACATGTATTTATTCATTTTTTATTGATTAAATCCAAGCGATGTTTGTGATTTAAATTTTCAGCAAATAACGGTCCCTAGTTGTGAGAAGTGACCGCAATTACTTTAGTCGTCATTGATACTTCGAAGTTAAACGTTTGCAACATAACAGTATATTTATTTATAGTACTGCAAGTAATTGAAATATCAGTTCATAGTTGGGTATTAATACTACGTAATGAGCCGTCAAGCTTTTTCCTCATTGAATCTTGACATTTCATGTTAGCGTCATGAATTCTGAATAAGGATCTCTTTTTATGGCTATGTTTCAATCTGAGAACACTCACGAGGTGAGCGCCACCTTAGGTTATGACCCCAATCCTTCGAGCACTTCGCACGCATTCCCGGAAGTGTTGTAGCATAAATTTGAATGCAACCTCCTTTTCATTTCGGGAGAATAATTTTCTCGGCGAAAACGGTATCCTTTTTACCTTTTCCCCGTGTTTCTCCTAGACCATCGCTTCACGCTCCTACTCCCCTGAGAGGAGAGGCGGAGGTCGAGAGAGAAAATGAAAGATCTGTGGCGCGGCGCCTTTCTCTCCACCCTTTCTCCTTCATTCTCCTCGTCGCTTCGCACGCCCGTCGTTTCTCATTTTTTCTCTTTTCGTCGTTTCGGTCCTCCTCCACCCCCGAATCTCTCTCGACTCCTCCTCCAAAACCCCGCCCTCCCTGTATTCTCTCTCCCGGTTGCGGAAGGGTTTCTCCGGCGAAACATACATACATACATACACAGGGGCTCAGTGTGTCACCTCCCTGCTTTCATTGGAAGCGAGAGCGGTACGGTGAGGGAGATGCTGGCTCAGTTTCGGGGGAGAAGCAACAAGGATGTGTGTAGTGTGTTTATGTGTGTGCGCGCTGTCTGGATGATGGGGGTGGAGAGTGTTGGCTCTCCTTTTAGCCCCCAGAACGGGATGGGAAAAAAATCACGAAGATCCCTTTCCTGTTCGCCCTTCTCCTTCACCTCTAGGCGCGGGTCCTCTCTCTTTTCTTCTTGCAGCAAAATGGGAAAAGGCTACGATATGATCTAAACTAGAGTGTCCGTAGCTTCTCACCTTCTTATCCCTTATTTTATTTCTGAATTCATCTCTGCCACACTTTAATTCGAACATACAGCTGGCAAGACAGTTAACAGGTTCTTTAGGCTCTGGTTTAGGCTGGGGTAGATAGTGGTAGGTGATACCATTCTCGTCACCAAGTTCTGACGCTTTAAGCAACATTCAAGCAACTTTCGGTTTCAACTCAATCGTTATATTTTCGTAAGGTATTGTGCACGAAGTGACAGAGCTGTTAAAACAATTTTTTATCTGTTAGTTGGCTAAATTGATGTATATTTTGCTATTTTCGTGATTATTTCGTTTTGGGGCGGAAAATTCATCATATACGAGGTCATGTTAATCTATGATGCTATTATTTCGCTGTTATTTGTAAACTATATGCCCTGTGCCAATTCTATCTTTCATTTTCTTCTTACCTTTTATTATTTAACTCGACTTTAAGTGTGTTTACATCATTAATTGTTGTGAATCGTTAATTTATTTTTTTAATGTTCCTCCATTTATTTTCCAGTGTGAAGGCCATACGAGTTAAGTCAATTTCTGTGTAATACCATTGTCGTTATCGGAATTCAATTATGGGACAGTTGCCTTTGCCTTCCCGTAACGCCTATCTTGTACCCATATTGTACTACTATTATCGATGGCACGCACATGATGGAATGCATCTGTCACATTCGATCAACCTGACAATTAGCTTTGAGTGCAGACCACCCGTCATCCTCGGTTGATATTGCAAGGTTGATACAATGCCTATCTATGCACGTCTCGAAATCGACCTCGTGACCTCTGCGTGGGAAGCCTTGAGGGCAATGCATCTACTCTATCCCTCTCACGTTGTCCATGCATACGTTGTCGGATAGTTAATAGAATGAAGAGCAGTCCATTAAATTTATGTAATCACTTGGATGGAACCTCAACTCCCGTCCACACGAATTATTCAGTTGCCTGTGTGATTCAAGTTGAATGACATAATCGTCGCTGTCAAGCAGCGGTAGGTGGGACGACTGATTTATTTTCTTCTGGACCGTGAAGACCGCATGCTAGATGATATTGATTTAAGGCAGCTACATCCTGTCTCTCGATCCACCCCCTTGTCTAATGCGGTGTTCTTCTTTCAAGTTCCTCCCGCTGTAAGCCGCGTGTGTTTGCGTGTTTCAAGTGCACGCGTTATGCGCGCCGCCTTTTTGAGTGCACCGAGACTGCCTGACCCTTTGGCCGTGCGTGTACGTTTCCCTTCGCCGAACGTCGTTTCCTGTGTTTTCTTTCCCGAGCTGGAAATGTTCCCGTGATGCAAGTGGGTGTGTAGGAGTTGTGACTGTTTCCTCTTTTAATGTAAGCCCTACGTAGAAAGATTGTACGGTCTTAAAAAAAGCTTTCCTTGCTCACATATTTTTTAGCATTTCAGCTTGGATCTCGTATCTATTTTCTGTCATTCTTTCTACGCAAAAAAATAAGGGCTATCATTTTTAAATACAAAAGCGCATGAATGACCCCATGGCGGCGCATAAACGTCTTCGCCTCCCCTGTTCTTAGGTCGGGGTTCAAATCCTCCTTGGGTGTGATTATCGCCTGTCGGGTTTTGGTTGTGCGTCTATGTCCTACGCGTGCATTTTGGATAGAATTAAGGAAGGCAGGATGCACACGATATTGAGGGAGGTAACCCATCGGAGAGCTGCAGACTAATACGAGTTTGGTTTAATTCTGCGTTAATGCATTACTTAGAATGAATTGGTTAGAATTAAAAATTTCAGTTCGATGATATTTAATAATTGCGTGGTAAAAGATGATCCATTGCGCATAATTTCATTTAAAACCTTTCTACCCTCAAGGAAGGGTGCGAGTAGTGATATTTCAGTCCTTGAATTGATGTGCAATAGGGACCATGCTCCGATTATATTTACTACATATGCGGCTCTTGGTTGTAATACAGGGTTATCATAAAAGAATGGTGCGGTTACAGTAAATCTTTGGAAGATTTTAGGGATAGTGTGGCAGAGAGTTTTCAGAGGCTGTCCGATTCCTGTTTGAGTGCCTTGGGGAGAGAACTTCATATGCTGCACTTCGTCCGTCGGATGGGACGTTATTCCGTGGTCCCCTTGGCTCCTTTCGCTAGGAGTTGGCTAATATCAACGCCGGCTTTATTTCTTGTCGAAGGACTAATGAAGAACATGTTAACATTTATTAATTATTCAAAAAAGTCGCTTGAGACGGAGAATTTGGAAAAAACATAAAAAGCAAGTAATTCTGTTTTCATTTAAACCATGCTCAAAACAGCACTTTTATTTTATGATAACCCTGTATTGGTCTCAACGTCAAACATTTTTCATTAGCAGTCATGCGGGAGCTTGCCTTGAACTACAATCCTCACACACCACGAGTTTTGCTGCGCCCACAACCCGAAATAACTCTATGAAAACCATCCCAGAAATGAAATGCGAAGATTCAAGCGTGATGCAGTGGAATTTTTCCATATTGAAATAAATACCAGTAATTTTCAATCGTAGAATATTGCAAGTATTTATTTCAGTATCCCAGGAATGGTTTTCTCGGAGGAAAATTTAAACGGTGGGACGATAGTTTCTGGGTTGTAGATGGGACCAACTGCTTCCATGGTACAGAGTTACTTGTATTCTGTTTACGTGTATGATCGAAGGGTCCATGAATATTCTTGGGAGAGCGCTATGAGAAAATTTCGGCCTCCCATGTACAAATGGGGTGCAGAGAAGGAGGTGGTAGGTGTGGAAGGGTTCCGGAGGGATTCGTGTGGTCTCTCTTCGTTGAGTGGATATCCCTGTCTCTCCTGATGACGCTCAGGATCCATCCTGTCTCTCCCCGATACCTTCTTCTCATGCGATGGGGTTTGGCGTGTGGATTCGGCAGACGCATATTCACACGGGTCGAAGCTTCGGCGAATGTATTTCGCATGACTCGCCTTTTCGGAGGTGGAATGATAGATAGCTTGATAAAAGTCTCAGGGTGAAAGATACTGCGTTGCGCTGCTGAAGATATCCCCGCGTTTATTCATTCGTTGAAATTTTTAGGTAGGATTCAGATTATACGTTCAAGTCATACCTCTTTTAGTGTGCTTGCCTCTTGTGTGGCTGATGATTTTGGGGTTTTTCCAAAAACGCTTTCTGGAAAGCGTGCAAAAGGGTAGATAGAATAGCGTTAATAGTTTTATTTTTAAAACGATACGGTTTTAGATATTATATTACTTGCAATCTAACTTCACGGTAGCTTTCGTAAGTAAATTAGTAAGTTTCTGAGCAGTAAAGTATACGGAGGAATTCAGTCGTGCCGTGTGTAGTAAAATATAATGCTGTCCGATTGACATATGAGAATTAATATAACGTGCGAATTTTTTAGTATAGTTAGGTACTAGGATTAGTTATTAAAAATTCTGCCCAAAGTGAAATAAACTTAGGCTGAGGTCAAGGAAAAGAAACAAAATATGCTTGCGCTATGTACAATCCCAATGTAATACTTAGCGAAAATTCCTGAAAGTTTGGCATCTTTTTTTACTTATACTTTCAAAGGATCTTTTAAGTCGCGCGCTTCTATGTTGGTGGAGATTTTACTCCTCCATGTAGCGAGGCCATTCTCTATATTCTAGCTTTACGTCCTGGACTACATACCTTTGTTGTGGTGCTCGGTTGGTAATGCATCCTATTGCGATCCGCAAGTGTTTTTATCCATGTATTTATATTTCTCCCAGGAGAAAGGAAAGGAATGTGTTCAAATTTTCGCCATCCGCTCTCTTTCGCCGCTCTGCACTAGCCGTGAAATCCATTGAATTTCCCGCAGGGAGTGGTTTCGAATCTCCCTACTCATCTCTCCCTCTTGTTGGCAGATGCAAAAGCTTGGTAGGAGAGGAAGACGGAGAGAGGATTTGGGAGTAGACTTTTCGCGGTAGAGTGGGATGCGAGCAGGACTTGTTTCGTCGGAATTATTGGGACAGAAATAACGCTTTTTTCTTGTCCGAGGGTAGCTGGGCGCCCGAGTTTTTTTCGCGCTCGGTAGTTCCTCCACTCTGCCGCCATAATGCGAGGAAATCCGCGCCACCCCTCACCCGCATCCGGCGTACCCACCGAGCACCGCTCCACCGTTATCCTTGAATAAATATGGGACAGTTTTTGTATATTTTTGGCCTAAAATGAGGTATTCCATTCAGACAGTGAAAGTATTTCCCGTAGGTAACTTTACCCTCCAAATTGCACTAAATTGGTGTGGACTCTGGCCCGCTGCCGAACGATTATAACGGTACCAGAAAGGCGATTCATGCTTGCACTTAGGACTTTATTTGCTATAAGTGTAGTGTTTATAGATTCCTTCTTTATTACATTTTTATGGAATGTAATGAAACACCACCTCGCTTAGAGTTAGTCAAAATCCAATGTATTATTGTCTAATCTCCCAATGAGCTAATCTCCTGTTGGCCGTGGTTTATCGTTTGCTTACAATTTGTTGTAATGTAAAAATAATGCAACGTTTGGAGTAGTGTGTATTCTACGATATTCATTACTAGCAAGGATGGCTGAAGTCCTGCCATTTTAGTCTGTTTTGTCAAATAATTTAGTATAAGTACTTATCTTTGATATCCAGACGACATTTTACGGACTACTGAAACCGATTGGTAACGTGGTATGTTCCTGGCGACAAAGAGAGTTACAGATTTGACGAGTTTAAAGCATGGAAAATGAAAAAATAAAATTTGTTAGGTTCACTTGGGCATTTGAAAAAGGACGACTCTGGTTTCATTAAATGGTTACAATAGTAGTTTGTATGAGAATCTGCTTCTGTTCATGCTCGCGTCGGTTATCGCCGTGAAAAAATGTTTATCCATTGAATCGATAATACCCACAATAATTTATCGATAATAACTTGAAACACATTTTTATGTTATACTATTCAACCCCTTTCCTTGTGAGGATCTTGATTCTTCCGATCTTTCGTCTCTTCTCTCCCCGTTCGAAACGATTTCTTAATCCCGCGCGGAGCGAAGGGGAGCGGGCCTCTAGAAACATATTTCGCATGCATGAGGTGCAATTGAAGATCTCTGGAGGGGGAGAGAAACGAAAACTATATGAAACTGGGAAGGAGAGAGGTGGGGTGCCTCGAATAGCATGGAGGTCCCTACCTCTTCTTCCTCCCCTCCGTTTACCTTTCCCCTACGCCAATCTTCCTTCTCTTGTCACGGAAGCCCACCCCTCATCATCACGCTCTCCATGTACATGTAATTTCTCCCCCTCATACCTCTCCCTCACCCCTCAGCCCCCTTGACGAGCAGAATCACTGCAATAACCCCTTCTCTCTCGCCACATGAATATCCTTTCTCCTTTCATTTTCTCCCAAACAATTACTTTTATCTCCATGTAAAACCACTGGCAACCAACCATTTGCTCCTTCGAATGTTTATTTCAATGGGAATAATTTTTATTTCCATTCTGCCTGATTGTTATCATCATTTTTATTCGAATGAATGCTTAGTCTGCTTTGTATATTTATTTTTTTCGCGTGTTATTATGCCAAAGAAGAGCATCTTTGCTCGCTTGGGTTTACTCTCATCGTGATGTCGCAGACGGTTAGGGCTGTAAACTGAAATATTGGTTTATTTTTTTGCAGTTACACTTTTTAACGGAGAGTGTAAATCTGAGCCTAATTATGGTATTTAAGTGGATGAGAAGAGGGAAAAGATTTTTTCGGGCTGTGCTAAAATATTCAATGCAAGTAAGGCAGTATCCTTTCGTTTTAGTCTGTTTCGTTAATTAATGTAGAATGGATACCAGATATATAACTTTGATATCCAGAAGGCATTTTCGGGATATTCTATAGGTCTAGGGATGTTAGCTGTATCTAGATAAATAGGAATGTGTATACATAAAATTCATCTCCCCGGTTACCACCAACGCAGCGGTATATTTTGCGGAAAATTTTCGGTCATTGTTTTGTCTTCTTTCCCAGAATATCACTTGCATAAAGGTAACGTTATCATCTTGAAGTCATCGTGGAATATAGAGATCATCCTTGTCATCAATTAGCAGTTTACCAAATTTTGAAATTGCCTCATTCTTCTCTCAGATATTTACTCAAATTTTAATATCTTTTTCTTGTTGTGACAGAAAATTTTTGAAAAAGATCATCTGTATATACTTTGAAATATCATAACTATAGCCGAAATTTGAAGCGGGCATTGCCTTGCGAAAAAGACAAAATATAGCTGGTCGAGCGGAAGTGATTCTTTCATCCGGTATTCATTCGCTCGAGTACGAAGACAGCGCCGCGGTGCGGAAAGAGAGGAATGAGCGGGAGAGAGAGAGAGAGAGAGAGAAAGAGCCTCCCCTGCAATTTCAATTTTCCATGACAGTGCGCGATGGGGTGGGAGGATAAAGGCAGCGGGATTGGCGGGGACGTGTCACTGTGTTTGTGAACGTGGGGGTGGATGGATTCCTTTTTTCGTCCTCCCCCTTCCTCTACGTACGTGGAGGTTGGATGGATGTAGTCCCAGGGGAGGTACTGGGTGGGAGGCTGCGTGTATGATGAGGTATGGGAGCGCGCCGCGATGATGGAGATGCAGAGTGCGAGTGATTCAGCGGGAAGTAGGCCTCGGCTCAGTCATCCTCGTCTCGGTGGTATCGAATCGACGAGTAAACTTTGCGTTCCAAAATTTTAGACTTGCAAGAATGCTGATCTTTCAAATTCCTTCTTATCTTCGTACAGTTGTGAATGGATTGTAAGAACTTCGTAATTAAAAAAAGATTAAACCAACATAACATTTAATTACGAGAAATTTACATTACTAAATCACTAAATAAATATGCGACCCGCAAGCCGCCTGAATCGGCGTGTGGCTGGGAGTGTTAGACCACCAGCCATTGATAAAGAAAAGGAAATTCGCATAAGGAGTTCCCCCTAGAATTTATTCAAGTCCTTTAATTTTCGGGGGAAGAATGAATTCCTACAATTACCTATCCTTTTGATAAAATATTACTGTCAACTTATCGTTTCTGTCGGACCTGAAAATAAGGTGAGGTTATCTGTTTCGCTCTGAAATATATGTATCGCAATTGCTCAAACGATCGCAAGCATAACGTGTAGCATCCGAATCGGCTAAAAGCCAAATTCGATTACCATCATTTAGAATTTTCTGTGCGCCCAGAGCAATATTTTTTTACGAATCGTGCAGCTTTCTTTTGTATTATATTGAGTTCACGGATTAAGTCTTTCCGCTCATTGCATATTCTAGGTTTATCCGGATGAGTGCGAAATACCTCCTCTCTTTTACCTTTTCACCCGAAAATCTTCCCACAGCACGTCCGACGAATCTGAGCGTCTCTAGGGCTCTGACACAAATATTTCTTATATTTAACCCACCATGATAACAGCGGGCGTCCATGAAACCCACCATGAAACAGCATTAGGCGTCATCATTTGTACAAATATAAGATGACAAAAAGGTTCAATGAGGACTCGCTTTTAAATTTAGCTCTAGGTCTTGTACCAGCAGATGGCTCTGTGAGCCGAAACGCGTTGTACGCAGTAAAAAAGTTTTGTGGAAAAGAGCTACAATTTTTTATTTATTTAAATATGTCTAACTTCCACCAATTGAAGCCTGAATCGGTTGAACTTATTCGAAATATTCGACGGTCTTATTCGCCTTCACCAGCCCAAATGAAGGACCGTCCGTACAACAAATATGAATATCTGAAATCGTGGCTAATTTATTTACTTTTAAGTTTTTGTCTATTCTTAGTCTAACGTATAACCTGAGTTTGATTCTAATGTAATGATTTTAATGCATCCAGAGTTTGGAAAATATCATAGTGATGTTTTGTTATACCTTCGGGTTAACACCATACGTCCAGTAGATCACACTCTGTCCGTACAACGGGCAGCGGTTATTATTTTAAGAACTTAGATGCTCGAATGAGAGCGTAGCTTAATATTTGTACCTGGATTACTATTTGTTTTATAACTGTCTTGTATAATACTTAAGTATTTTAGTACCATTTGTCCATTCCCATTGATCGTTATTTTTCTCGCATGTATGGAAAAGTAGAGTACCCCTATCGTACCACGACCCTCTATTACGTATTATTGCATGTGACGTAAAGTTGTATCGCTCCGCTGTGTAGAATTTAATGCCACGTCGGATCGTAATCGTTGTGCGATACCTCAGCAGTACGGATATCGCGGAGTCACTCAGTCCCGTCGTATGTAGGGCACGGCGATGAGCAGGATGGATAGAGGGTGTCATCCTGTCTTATCATTTCCATCCTCCGGAGGGATGAAAAATTGGTTAGAATTGTGGTCGTCGGTTGGAGGTGAGTAGAAGTAAGACATCCCTCGGTTGGCCTGGTAAACTATTATGTCGGAATCGTGACCAACTTTAACTACAGGAAGATATTGGGTTATTTTGTGTGCAGTTGAGGGCGCACGCCAAGTGGATTTAAAAACTTAGTTGTTATCATCGCACTTAAACATCCGAAGTGTCATCGTTTCGAGGATGTGGAATGCGTTGACGAGAGAAGGAAAACGCATTTTCGCTTCTTTTTTATTGACTTTGTTTTCTCTTAGGAAGGCTGGATTTAGTAACGAGTGAGGCAGTTGTATTACTTTCATATTAAGCATGAATACTCGAGTCTTGTCAGTTTTTTTCAAATGAGTTTAATGCGAATGAATATAAAATGCGTGTTTGTCATGCTTTTAAATTTTATGCCGCCAGAGTCTGAGCCTGCCTTGATTCTCAGAGGTAAGTAAATTGCGTCAATATGTAGTACATTACCCTTCGCTCCCATGATATTTTCAAATAATTTTATTCTTCTCTTATAACTTAAGTTAATAGTTTAGTGCAGTGTATAATGCACGAATAGTTCAATGATTTAGTTCAGTTTCGTAGCCATACCGATGTCACCTAACTATAAGATAAAATTAAGTAGCACAGTTAAGTTTTCCAGAATTCAGTCCTTCGATGGAGAATCAAAAATAATCTCCACCCCATTTAATACTGTAGTATTAAAGTCTATTTTCATTTTACCTTGACGTCTCTCACTACGTAATTCCGAAAATTGCGCTGCTGCGCGCTGTGGCAAGGTGTCACGTTGCGCCTTGCTCAGTTGACTCGTGAAAATTTAATTCGAAATGCACGGAGGAAATATATATCCACTCGGACACTGCGGAAGAAGGAAGCGCATTTCACTCCATCAAGTGGAAAAGAAAAATTATCGGATGGGCAGGAAGGTCGTGCTTCAGCTTTGGAGTACTTTGACACGCTTCGGAAGCGGAGGGGAAGAGGATAGTGTTTCTATGGTTGACCGGAAAATAGCGATCGGACGGCAAAAATTGAAGCGACGGAAGCCAGGGCGAAGGACGTGGGATGTGCAAGCGTGTTAGGTCTTCTCGCTCGAAGTGCCTTCTTCCCCCGTGATGAGAGAAGATGGGGTCAGCGGTGAAGGACGAGCAGATTGGCTATGCTATGAAACGGGCGCACTTTTGGCCGATTGATTATTTTTGGATGAATATACATTGAGCTACTGCTCGAAGGGCCCCGAAATAAATGCCAGGTGAAGCCCTCTGGCACCGCGAATAAAAAATCTTCGAAATGAGGGGTTAAGTAGTGTATTAAGTAGTTTATAGTGGATAGATATAGTGGATAGGGAATAGTGGTAAAATATCGAGTTTTTGTATTTATTTTCTCCAAATGACTGGAGCCAGTTAAATTTGATTAGTCTGGAGGCGGTTTATGAGTGATGAGTTTGTGGCCTGAAGAATTTTATTTTCTTTCCTCGTATAATTAATTCCATTATTATTTTGAGTAGCTGTCAGAGGTATTCCTTATCACACGATTGAGAAGTAAATAATTTAGTTTAGTTTCTCACATTTTTTTAAAACCTTTTTATTTTTTATAAACCCCGGATAGTTTAAAAATATAAATGTGGAAATGTGGTATCTTTCCGTAGTAGTCTATAAGTACGGTCAAAAACAGTGGAAGTGATAACACCCAACTTTTTTGGAGGACCTACTGTTCTCAAACAAAGAAATTAATTGAAAGTTCCGATTTTCCCTTACATCTCTCTGAGTAACAAATTCCATTTCTTATCAATGAAAAATAATTAATGTGGCCAGCTTTTTTCTTTGATAGAGGGTTTAAAATCGATAGTAGCCAGTCACCATCGATCGTTTCACTTAGAGGGATTGACAGTACCCCAATGACCCCATGAGTACCCCTTGACCTTCGGAGTGGAGCGAAATGGTTTGTGAAATGGGAGATCAGTGGAATGCAAAGGGGTGCATGCGGCCGGCAGCTCTTACTTTGTGTGATGGGTGTCTCCAAGGGTCGCCGTGCCACTGAGTGACTAGAGTGGATGTCTCGTGCTCTCCCCGGGAGATGATGACGCGCTAGGGCCCTTCCATTGTCGTCCATTAGTCGCATTGTCGTCCCATCCGACTGAAGTGCCGACGCGAGGAATACCAGGTTACACACAGGAAGGCCTGCGAGTTCAAATCCTGCCTGTGACCTCGGGTTTAGAATGACTTCGGTCGGAATTTTTGTCCGCCTGGACTTAAATTTAGTGGCATATCTCGTAATTGGCTGTTTACGACTGTTTAAAGTTACGAACGACTGACAGATTTTAAATAGAAATGGTGGTTATATTTTACGCTGCCTCAAGTCTACAATAAGTATTTTAGAAAACCTCTCATGGTTTTCCATAAGCTATTTTTCGCGTAGAAAAACAGTGAATATTAAAAGAATGTTAGTGTATGCTCTTCATTAGTGCGCCGAGGTTCGGATTCAAAATTTTAATCCGGGGAAATAATTTTGAATTTTAAAATTGAAATATAACAGCGTGGATTTAATGAACATTTTTTCAATAATAACTCTGAGTTTATGCAATTTTGAATTGAAATAGATTCCATTTTTGTGTGTATGATTTTATTAGCCCACACCTAATGCATTATTTTTATGAACTTTTGCAAATTATTTCAAAAGTATCGGTCCCGTTTTCCTTACTCATCGTGTATTTGTCCCGGCCTAAGATTTTGGGACGCCATAGGTGTGGTCTTTCAAAGATCTGCCTCTAAATTCTCGAATTTCACACTCCAATGAACCGAGAACGGCTTGAGTCCTACCCGCTACCAGACGGCCTTCCGGATAATCTGGGGGCGATCAGTGCTCTTTTTATTCAAGCCCTCCTCGCTGACGTTAATTTATGATGCGCCCTGGATATCCTATCCGACGCGCTGTACATTCCTATCAGGCAGACTATTTGCTTATCATTAGTTGATAAATAGTGACGGAAATAAAATCTTTGCGAGTGTAGTGGAGGTGAAAAAAATCTGAGATAGCTTAAGAGAGAAATTAAATTTTAACTGAAACGTCTTAGTCGGACAGGCTCACAAGTGACAATATATTTTTTCCAATTCAATTTTAATAAAATGCCAACTCTCAAATATATAATTAATTTGAAATTGAACCTATAACTGAGCCATGTGGAGTTTTATTTGGACAAAATGCGAAAGCATGTCTTCAAAATGAATGCTAAAGGTGTCTCGTATTTTCCGAAATATTCAGTTATATTTAGAGAAATTTTTCTCCTCTGTATCTCGAGAAGTGCGACGAATTGTTCACGGGCTAAGTCGTGGCGAAAACATCGATAAAGCTAATTTAAGACTTATGTCACCATCGGCCCTCCGGTGTGGCGTTTAGTGTTTAATTATTGTTACTAATTTATTTCTGATCGTTCCGCTTCGTCTTATTTTTCGATGTCCGCCTCAATTTCCTGCGTTTTTACTAGAGTAAATTTTGAACAAAGTGGAAGAACCTTTCTATGGAAGTTTCCCATTTTACTCCTTTGCTAATTAGGTTAAGGGGAGACGTGCCAATGGTTTAAAAAAGTTTGCATAAACCGAGCACTTGCCTTAAAAATTATATTCATGTGAATTGAAATTAATAGATATATATTTTTAGTTCTGTATACCATTAGCAAAAAACTAATCTCCTGATATGAAAGTGTGTCGACCTTGATGAGTTATATTCCTCTTTAATTGCGATGCTATGCTGTTCATATGGATGGAGGAAATTAAAAAAAAATACAAAAAGAAGTACGTTGAAAGTTCCATGTATTTTGCTGCCATTGTTGCAGATTAGGTTGTGAATGTTGTACTCATTTTGTATTTGAATGTGAGGAATGATCAGTCGTTCATTTCGTCATGCAGAAGGAAATCTTGTGAGCATGTGTTCACGCGCAGTGTGGCGATATTTCTCCCAGATTAGACATTTCATTCTTTTCATAATAGCGCGTTAAATATTACTGCCGTTTATCTTTAAGTAGGTCACTTTAAGTGTCGGTGAGAGTTGTACTGGTTTCGACGACCTCGTCTGGAATTGTATGGTAGAGATTACGTTACGGAAGATAGATGAGGTGTTTTTGATTTGTAAAGGCCATGTGAAACCCTTTCTTGTATCTTGCGAATAATCAGTTGGCTTATTCTTGCACACTATGGAATTCATGTTAAGCAATCATGATTTTAGAGACACGTCTGCGTTCAATACAATATTGATATATAGCTATGGTTGGGAATTGATTTTGAGAGGCGCGAACAAATTTATGGCTACTTGATAATTTCTTTCCTTGATTTTATTTCCAAGTTACTCGAGGCATTTTGCTTTCATTTTTCTTCGCTGCAGATGTAATAGAATTTGCCTTCATATGGCTACATCATCTCTAGATTTCATTATATCCAGAGGCTTTCTCCTTACGTATTCAAAGTAAACTGCAGTGAGAAAATATTTAGTTGAATCTTTGTAAATCTGTGTTATAAATTTTCAAAATAATTTCGGCCCATTTTCGTTTTGCAGATGGAGAGTGATGGTATTAATGGCAACTATAGGGAACATCCAAGTGAATCATGTGTGATGATAATTAGAAAGATCATGAATTTTTATATCCTTTTTGGGGACTGAAAAATAATAGGATGGATACGGTTTCATTTTTTCAATGTAAATCAATCAAATGGAACAATAATATTTGTTTTCGAATCGAATAACAGCACGAGCAAATGAATAAATTTCTGCCCATGTTTACGAAAAGGAAAATGTACTCGTCAATTTTGGGGAAAGCTGAACTCAATTCCGGTGAAGGGAAATTTTCTCGAATGTGTAATGGTCACAAATAAATACACACATAAATGTTCGACTGTCTGGTTTTGAGGCGGAACAAAATGCCCGTAGATTTGAGTGTCTCAGCTCTATTGGTATCAAATCATTCACTTCTATGTTAAATCGAATCCCGTTATGCAGTTTATGCCAGTCTTATTCTATGTTTTATTTGATAGATTTTGAGAAGTGCACTGAAAACGGCATTTTTAAACATCATACTTACTGATTTTGATGATTGAAAATAATTCTTTTAGTAGTCCTTAGGGAAAACGTGCTGAAATTGTACATCTGGCTCACTCAGATAAGCAAGTGTAGTATCAGAATTTATTCAATATATATGCCGCAGTTTTACTTACTATGTTAATTTTTATTTCGCTAATCTAATAAATATTTCTTCTTTTTACAGGTAAGAATCCAGCTGTATTTTGGATACATCAATCTGTCATTTGGACGAACTGTGAGTACATATGGGGTTTCGCTTTTATTTGCTTACGTGCCTGTCATAGTCAAAGCTAAAATAAAATAACGGCACTTTGTACTTTCCACACTTATTTGAATATTCTGCAAACTTTTTTGACGTGTTCTATGTCATTTTCAAAATAGACTGGCAGTCTAATTGGGCTATTGCAGCAATTGGGTGGTAACGCTGATAAGCGAATGGCATATATTGAGAGTTGCAAAAAAATCCTGTAAGTTCTAATATTTCGTAATTAAGAAGTACCCTTATGGTGTGTAGAAAATCCTTTCGTCGAAGGAAGAAATCAATAAAATTAGTTTTAACAACGACGAACCGCGGGAAACCAACAGGGTGGTTTCCTTCATCAAAGAAAACGAAAGGCATTGATTGCGATTCGTTACCCACCATTAGTGTATTCATAATGTACAAATTATTTTGTTTTAGAAATACCCGGTTAGACGAATGGCAATGGTCCATTTTTATCCTCATTTGAAAAGGGCCAGATTGGCGCCCATGCGATGCCACTACACGTGACGTCACAGGGACCTAGTTTCTATAGGAGAAGATAGGAGTTATGCATCGTCTGAGGTTACCAATGCATGCATGAGGCGCAGAGCTCAGGGAAACATGTCTTAACAATCACTTATTAAAACTGGCTAAGGTCGGAAAGTTTTCCTCGTTTGATAAGTTATTAATAATCCTTATTTAAGCCAAGCGCTACCAGCCAGCAGGGTACTAGGCTACCCGCTAGCAGCCTGCGTCGTATCAGCGCTAAGCCTCGCCTCAAGGTCACCTCGGAGGGCGGCAACGGGAACCAGAAATACGTCACGCGGAGAGATTTCCCGGCATTCATACTTACGCGTCGCGTTTTCGCGCGCTTGAAAATTTTCACTTTTCATTTAATCGTGAAAAATAGATATCGTCATTTAAAAATCTAAAAGCGTGAAATACGTACTCCAGGTGTAATAATCTTTCAATTTAGGCAATAAAAAAATTATAGGAAACCACCCTATTAGAGGTTTAGTCGTGATTAGGAAGCGGTGGCTAGCTCAGCATACTTTACTTATCCGGGAGAGGTTTGAAGCCGTCGATATTTTTGCGGCGAATATCCCAAGATATAGGCGACAGATCGTAAAATGGAAAAAAAATATTGTTCCCTTTATTTGTTAAAACTATGGCAATCACAAAGAATAAAAAGAAATTGGTCAACGTGCCCATTCGCTGGTGACTCGACTTTTTTCTAGTTGACTTGACTCAATCATGAAGCATTTGGCCATAAAATGCTTCATGATTGAGTTGATAGGAAATGGCCAAAAAACTTCTTGGCCATTTCCTATCAACTGATACCATGCGCGAAAAAAATTTAAATTAATGTGTTGCTATAATATGTGCTGAAGAGCATCGAGCAAGATTCAAATTGTATATTTCTTACACTATAATACAATTAAAACGTTGTCCATGTAGTTATATTCGTGCTATTGTTCCCTTGTTTCAGGAAAATAGCTGGAAAGTGGAAAACGGCTTATACTTTGCAATAAAATATCATAATGAAAAGCATAACTTTGCAGTATAATTATTGTAGTCACATCCGATACATACCTTTAAGGGCTACCATAGTTCCTACATGTGTTCAAAGTTGACCAAAATATTTTAATAGGCTAAGGAGGTTAAATCTATTATATTCCTACAAAAAACTGGAAACGTAAAATCTACTGTTTCAGGTTTTACTTTGTAAAATCCTTTTAAATTAAATTAAAATATTTATTTGCTATTCTAAAATTTGTGACTTGAATTCATGCGTAAAATAGAAAATATGTATAAAAGGAAATTATATTTTTTTCCTCTGTAGACGTATGCTAAAAAGAGTCTAAATTTCACATTCGATGCAAAAAGAATGGCTGTGGATGAAGCACCTTCTCCCCCGAAACAGGTGACCCAAAGAGGTGTACTGGGGGCCTTAGGCGGGTGTTTGGCTGGGGGTTAGTCGCTTGGGGTGGCGTCGAGGCCTGGGCGGGAGTAGGGCGTGCGAGGCGCGTCGGGTTGACGCCCACGATAAATTTTCCTCCCCAACTCCGGAGACCGTATATCATGGGAGCGTATAGCGCACCACCAGCTCGCCGGATCCGCGTGTTCCGCGCCCCGCTGCTAATTAACTCGCCGGGGGATTGGGTCCAATGGCAAGGAGTTGTCGGGGATGGCGAAGGAGGAGGAACGGGTTGTTGGGGTGGAGGAGAGTAATGGAGAAAATGACGGAGAGTGAGTGTGGATAGTTGCGATTCCTTTGTAACGGTGTCGAACCTCGGCACAACTCGTATGCCATAATTCGCTTTTGCACGTATCTGTTGGTACCCCTATCGTCTTCCTATAACTTTCAGAGGGAAAGAGACAGTTATCATGTAGCGAGTAAGTAATGAGGAATTGTTGAGAAGAGTGGGAGAAAAGAGAATTCATATAAAAACCATAAGGAGAAGATGGGACTTCTTAGCTGGTCACATTGTAAGGCATGATGATCTGATGAGTTAAATCGTAGGAGGATAGGTGGAAGGGAAGAAGGGCAAGGGACGGTCCCGAATGAGTTACATGAGACAGGTTATACAGGATGTAAAAGAGAAGAAATACATCGCTATGTAAAGCCTAGAGGATAGGGAAGAGGAATGGAGAGCTGCGTCAAAACAATCTTAAGATTGCTGACTTTTGTTGTAACCGACTGTTTCCTCAAAATAATCATTTTCTGGTTAGGAGAATGCACATTAAAATTTCCATACAGCCGTGGAAGTTTTTGCACGACTGTTGGAGTTGCATAAAAAGGGATTTTGCGCAAATAGTATTACGCGCTATTATTAGCTCAGTACCCGCGAATAATCTAGTACACACTCATAATTCAATTGCTGCCGTATTTGCCTGTGATACCAATCGCTTTTGTTATCAATAGTAAGCGATATCCCGCGTGAAATGATATCGCATTAAATGGGACACCAACGTTCTACATGTATCTGTGTGTCAGTTTTGTTTGGACCCTGGTTTGGTTAACGATGCCTAGTTAATATCATGCGTCATCTTGGAAACTTCGAATTACCTTGTAGTTGTATGCCACGGTATGGATGCACGAACTCTTAGCAAATGGGTAGTTATATAGAGGAGCCTCACTTCCGGTGTTGATACGATTCTCGGTCGAACTATCATTCATGGACTACGCCTCATACCGCCCTTCGTGAATATTCTGTGTGCCATACACTTTTCGCTAAGTTCCGTCTCGCCACCATCTATTTCGGTGTCTCTCTCCCGTTAGTGCGCTTTTCCTAAGGAACTCCATTGAGTGCAGGTGCATGCGAGCGGACCGCCACAGGCTGTGTAAGTGAAACAGAGCTCGCCGCGCGAGAGTCAATTTAATTACGATTCTGTGACTTGCTCCCATGTTGAGGATAGTGAGCTGCACGTGACATCTTGTTCCCGTTATTGTGGCTCTCATATTGTAGTCAAAAGAAAATAATGCTAATTTTTCCCGTATTCCAGTATATTATCGAGGTGAGGGGATAGTTTGATACCTCGGCGAACATGTGCAGTCGTTGACTAATGAATTCATGCTCCATGAGCTGTTCCTCATTATGTATCCGTTGCGCCCCATCTTAACTGGTCTAGGGTCTAGACAAAAAGTTGGAAAGTTGACTTATTTAAGACAACAACGCTGCTAATTTCGCTTAAGTTTATGAAAGATTTTTCACCGTGTCCCCTGAAATGGCCAATGTTATGAAATCTTTGACAATTCTGATGTTCACAAGGTCGGAGATCGTTACCTAGAGAAGCAGATAATCATTTATCTTCCCCACCAAACGCTCACATTCGTCGGGCGAAAGCGTCTCCGGGGAAATGCCCCTCCAATCCTATGATTAGGGAGAATACACAAAAACAGAATTATGTCCTTTAATATCAAGTTAGGACTTCAACCTGCCGCCACATATTCTGTTGAAAATTTATCGTTTTGATTGTTGACTAAAATTAGGACAAGTGTTTGCTCGGAAAAAATTTACAGGAATGTTGAGGTCTCAATATAATTTAAAATATTAGTGTTGGTAGTTAAGGTGGTTTGTACGGAATCAGCCTTTGTTTTTGTATTTCAAAGTGTTTGAAAACTTTTCCCCCCGCCTGTAACTTAGCCTGAACTCATCCGTGCAGAATTCCTTCCAAAATAATTCAGAAGTCAAACCTTTAGAAAGGGAAAATTGAATTAGGATTCATAAATTGAATCAAAATGTATGTTTAAATGTGTTTTAAGTGATCATTCAAGCGATATTCGTAGTCACAAGTGAGACGTAAAGGTGAATCATCAGTGCCGAGTAAGTAAGTAGGTAATAGATGTCCAAATGAAAGAACGAGTGTAATTTAAACATTTTAATAGAGCCCACGCGTTGGATTATTAAGTCCATTTTATTTTTTATGATCCGAGAAAGACTCCCAGTGAACCCCACGGGGCCACAGGAAACTGTAAATTAATAAGCCGAACCAATTTTATGTGCTTAATTTGAACAATGTGTGAGAGCCGTGTGTTCATTATCAGATTTGGATGAGACTGCAAAAACCAATCTTAAAACATGATCAGGTGTTCGAATTTCAATTCCCGCGTGTTTTTGTCCATGTTGTTCTTATTGATTGATTTAACTCCTTTCCAATTTACATGATAATTATCAGATCTGGAAAAGTCAACGCTGTTGCAAAAAATATTTACAGGGGGGTTTGGAGAGGAGTCAATTTTCGGGGGGGGGGGGTTAATGTGCAGGGGTGCACTCTTAATATTTCCTAAACATTTCGGGGGATGGAAGTTGAATCTCTTTACCCACCCCGCTCGCTATAGTGTTGAAAATTTTATATTATATTTTTGAACTATGGGTCAAAAATGCTTCCCAATAAATAGTGCGGCCACAAATGCTCTTTTGACGCTATTTGACTTCCTTTATCGCTGTATATTATGGTATGTACAAAATAATTATGGCGCTTAGATGAGATCTATGATGTTCACTTCTTTAGGAATCGCAAGAGAAAATGTATGAGTTCCTCGTAAAATCTTTTATACGGTACAGCCAACCACGGATGATGGAAAAGCAAAATATCATTCCTGTTTTGGTTAATCCTTTAGCTATATTTTATAAGTCTAGTGTAATATTCACACGCATCTCAGTGTTACATTTCTGTTGCCGCAGTGAGACCTTAGAATAATATTGCTATTCATGTGTCTAAATCTAATGCTGCCACCAAGCAACAGCCTACTTGCAGAAATAAGTAATAATAAAAATAATTATAATAGTGATAATAATCTGCCACTAGACAAGAAGATGAATTTTCAGCATTTGTAGAGCCACTATCTTCGTTGGAAAACTCTTTTGGTCCATGGTTTAAATGGTATGTATTGAAACCATGTTTGCCGGAACGCTAACTTGTCGGCTGGTGGATTGGTGGGTACATAAACGTTCAAGGTTTATACCATTCCGCTCCTCCCTGCTCTTCTTTCTATACGATCAAGTCCTCGGAAGAACTGGTTAATTGTGGCTTTCTTCCCTCTCGCTGCCAAAAGTCCGTGGAAGATTTGTCGTCGTGGCGCCCTTCACAATGAAATCCGTAATGATGCTGATGGCCTCAAGGTCGTAGATCCCTCCCCAGAGAGGCGGATAATCATATCTCTCTCCACCGTACACCCACGTCCTCGATATCCCACCCTCTTCTCCACCTGCCACGCCAACGCAGCTCTGACCGACTCCGGCGTAATCACCGTTGGTCGGACTGCCCTTTCTCAATCGAATCCCTTTCGGTAAGGGAGGAAGGGGCGGGAAACGTTCATTTTTTTGTCGGTCGACTTTGTGTGTAGCTCTCGACCCGACGCTCGAGGAAAGGTCTGCTATTAGTGCCGTGATATCCCGAGTTAAGAGTGCGAGAATGTCTCGGTCGTTACCGTTGTTTTCCTACGTAATCCTTTATCCCCTCTTTTACGGGATTTTCTGGGTCCATTTTAATGGTTAAGGCTGTTATGGAGTGTTTGTTTTGGTAAAAAAAATGTGGGTTAAGAATTGTGATTGATCCATAATTGACTTGATGGATACGTAAAACCGTAAGCGATACGTTACGTTTTGCGTATTCTTAGATAAGTAATCACTATAGTCTTAAATTTTTTATAAGTGTATAATTTTCATAATGAAAATATCTTATTTAAATCCATTCGAAAACCTTTGCTGTCATTTGTCCCGGTAATGATACAGTCGATTTGAAACTCGTGTTTGTTGGTATTAAATATGTTGTGATTGAAGGGAAGTAATTTTCATCATTAGTGTAACTGTATTTACTTACTTTGGCCATCGACAAAAATCGCGCAAGAGAATGGCTTAAAATGTCATGAAGACCCCAAAATATTGAGTTAGCTAAAATGAAATTATCAATGACTAGGAGACGTTAAAAAAAACACAAAGATAACTCACACGTGAATGTAAACCAACGAAATTAAGAAAAAGGGGGCTGTACGAAATGGGAATACGACTTCGAACAATTTGGCAGCATTTTGTAGAAATCGTGTAAAAAGTAACATATATATATTTCACTGCAGTAAGCAACGGTCTGCGAAACCTGGCATTGAAGGTATACGTAAAAATGTTATTATTATGACGTTTTCTTCGTGTTTCTCGAGTTTGTATTAAAAAGTTGAGCCAGGTTTTGATACTGACTGTTTTAAGCAATAAGAGATTCCGTAGATTTTTCGGAGTTACGTACTTGAGGCGTTTTTCACCGCTCCCTTAACATTAAAATTTTATTGCCTATATATATCGACTTGTTTACTGTCATGTTGCCCTTAGGGACAGTCTTTATTGCTTCATCTTGAGTTTTGGATTGGTTAGCTCTCATTATACCTATATCTGTCAATCTTGGATATTGTCGAGAAGAGTGAATTGGAAGGGATGAATGCAACTGCCTATTTTCGCGTTACTTTGAGCTTAACAAGAAAAAACAAATCACGTTACTCCAATGCATGATAGGTAATGTGGTAGTAATAACTTTCTTCCTCGTACTGGTTGATGATTTTCTACTGTTTGCTGCTGAGATTTGGACCGTATTTCCTTCTCTGCCGCTTAGGAAATTGTGGAGCAAGATGGTCAAGAGTTCTTCAGTAAATAGCCCTTATCTGTGTGTACTTCTCCACGAGTTACAGATTTTACTTCTGTATTGGGAGAGTTAGGATACTTAGAACAAATTCTGTGTTAAAGCTGCGTAGTCTTGCTAATAACTTACAAGCATGCTGATGTCTGTAAGCTACTTACTATAACTCAAATGATCAAATTTTAACGTAGATTTCATGCCATTGCACTGCGCTGACAGCTCTTTCGAAATGTTAACTCTCTCTTTGGAAGGAAGTCCCTAAGTTTGGATTTACTTCGAAGGGCAAAAATGTATCACGATCTTGGGTAAAATTTCCGTTCAAATCCTTTCATACCTTGTTAATATAGGACATCTCCGGTGGGAAACCTGAAAGACTTGAATAATCCGTTCCCTCATCGATGTTTTGCCTTTTTAGAAGACTCCCTTGTGCTTCTCTCATGCTTGCATCATCGGCTAAATTCCTTCTGTCGCTGAAAGGAAAGATTGGTTCGAGTTGGAATGGAGGGGGGAGGGTTTTGCGACGGGAAGGAGAAAGGGCTCTACTTACAGTAGGTACAGTGCGCTCTCCCCTTTGGAATGATCGCTAAAGGTTTCATTACTCGGATTACGCGGAGCGAAAGGGAAATGGCTGGAAGTTTCATGTCCTTCTCTCTCCATCCCTCTAAAGGCATTATCCCGTCGGTGGAGTGGAAGCCTTAAGTGCAGATGGGGTCTCGCCCATTGTCGTGAGATTGGCTTCATTTTCCCGAATGGCTGGTGGATTTAAGGACTCTCTCACTCCGTGGACAGGGGAAAATCAGTGGCGTATCGATTCTCATTCCTACCCTTTCAGTAGGGTCGCGATTTCTCGTCACTCTCTGCTGCCGTGTGCTGTTGCTACGACGGTTTCATTGTCGTGCGGGATATCGGCACTGATCGCCGGATGACGTCTGAAGCCGGAAGGCTGGTAACAGAGCGTGTACCGTTCCGGGATGAATGGAGCCCGGAATAGACAAGCCCTAAGGTTATCCACAGTTCATCTTGCTGAACCCTTTTACTCGTCTGGGGTGAAAGTCCAATTTCCTAGCTGTTTACCTATCCCAACCTCATTGTGCTTCCCCTTTTGGTTCGTCGCGAAGTACTTCGTTGTAAGCGTTCTATGTTGTGTGCTAGAAAGGACCGTTGCTGATGCTTTTTTGCGTTTCGATTGTGGCTTTGATGTGTTCGGTTCACAGATTTTTGTGAGGGTATAGAGAGAATTTCTTTTTCTGGACTGCAATATATTTAAAATGCAAAAGGAAGAGTCAATTTTTCCTTATTTTCGGTTAGGACTAACCAAGTCTTGAGAAGGAATGGAGAGGATTCAATTATAATAAATGGATACTGCCTCGGTTGGTAGCGCTATAACTCATTCACATAAAGAAGTGAATTCAGTCCGAATCGTATTTTTATTTAATATGTTGACGGGAGAAGTGAATATGAATTTCGTACAAGAAATGATAGTGTTTCGTAGCAAATTAATTGTAATTATTTGTGTCTCCAGTAATGTTATATAGTAACTTATTTTAAAGAATTGTTAAAGCTCTAGGGAGTTTTATACTTCGAAAATATGTACTCTTGAATAGCGAGAAACGCAATTCCCACATTAGAAATATTTATGAAAAGCATACGATGGTGGATGATTTCAAAAATATATTTTTATGATATTTATGCTCTCGGTTTAATATTGCCACGTAGTATTGAGATTGATTGGTGGTTTGTATATGATATTTATTTTTAATTAACTGTATTCCTGAGCCCTGAGAGTAATGCTCATTGCAGGCTGGTATGCCCTTTTCGGTGATTGACAAACTCTGCAAAATAATTTAACGATTATATTTTGTTAATACTGGATGCGTGTTGGTATTTATTTGTCGTTGACCCGAAGGTACCACGCCGATTGTGATCGAATTCGTAGTGAATATCTTCAGACGACTGCAATTAATTGCTTGACCTCATTAGGTTTAGTTAAGCATGTTCAAGCTATGTTATTTATTGGTTCAATCTTCTGTCTTAGCTTGTTTTATCCTATGTTATCTAATGTACGATGAAAGTTCATGTAGGTGGTTAATTATAAAATTACCGTTGCCTTTTGATTTTCGTTCTGCGCCCACTTCATTTTCTTTTCTCAGAAAATTACATTCTGGTTTCATTTATTTCGAGCTCTCGCGGAGGCATATCAAGAAAAGGTGTCGGGGATTAGAAATATCCTCCGCTATTTATCTTTCTTCTTGATTAACACCGGCGAAAAGTGGTGCGCGTATGCGGATCGGATATATACGATGACGGTGACTCTACTTGAGATAAAGCCTCATTAAGGCTGAGGTCGGGTTAATTATTGCCCCTGAAGAAGGTTAAGGCTCTCCATGGGATTTGTATTAAAACTGTTGATGTTTTCTTTTTCATTCTTCCCCAGACTATCCTCCAGGTAACTTCCCCAGACTTCGACGGTAACGTGAGAAATTAATTATTTTTTCTATGAGCATTAAAAAAGCCCATGAGTTATAAATTGTCTCGCTGCCAAGTTAAATTTTCCGCTTATTCCGCGTTGAACTGGGCTCGTATTTTTTTGATCTCATAATATCAAGGACTCGTCGCTAGAATAGGAATATGCCTAGTGGGTGTAGTTACTTATAAGGATCGTAAAATTGCGCTTGCATTGAATGAGTCGTAAAAAATGGAGACTTGTTAGCGTGCTTTTCTTTATTAGACGTGTAGAATATCCAATTACTTACCGTTCTTGAACGTAATGGAGTAGCATTTTTCCTCTTTAGACTCTCTAAGTATTTTGATACACGTGTTTAGTAATACCGAGGTGCATGCTATATATTTTTGTAATGCGGCGTGTGATAAACTATGCTAAATGAAATTTATGGTTACGTTTAACTTTTCATACGGTGCTACGCTGTATTTTTCTCATCGTCTGAATTATTTACTCTTATGCGATATCGATATATCGTTACTCATTCTTCATCAATGGTGCACTGATTTTTTGTATTTGAGCTGTAATGAATCCCTTGTTCCTTAGCAATTCTTATTAATGGCATTTACGTTCGTTGGTAATATCTGTAAACCTTGTAAGTTGAGTCTATGTTGTCAAGTTTTCTTCTGTTATTTTGTAGAATAAAATATTTTGTCTCGTCGTTTATGCCATAATTTTTTTCTCACAATAAAATTATGAGAGACGGCTAGTATTAAACTGTCTGTAGAAATTGGGTTTGTCGTCGATAGCATAAGTTTCGGTTGGCTCTTTGTGGTTCATTGCTCATTGTTAAATGAGTTTGTTATTTATTTATACAGATTTTTGCTGAAATTTCTAAGCGTGGCGTTTCTTGACTCGCACTGTCGATCGCGGTCATCCTTTATCGCTGTAAGAGCTCTTCGATGAAGCGAAAAATCGAATGAAGTTTTACGTGGGTCCTTAGGTCGAGCGAGAGTGGTGAATCTATAGGATTACGGCTCTTCATGCATTTATTTTTTGCAAGGTGTATTCTGGCAGCACCGTGGATAGTGTTGATAACGTGGTCCAAAATTACGGCTCAAGTCATGTAAGTTCTAAAAGGGCGAAAACCGAGAGCACACACATGGGATCTGTCATTGTAACAAGTTAACGTGACTGATGTTTTGTGCTCAGTAATATCTTACCTCCATTTTTTCCAATTTCATTACGCCCTCTAATCAGTGAGGCTTATGAATTAAGAGATGTGATAGCTTTCAGATTTTTATATAAATGATCTCTTTTGCTTTTACTACAAAAACGTGAATGAGAATATGAGTCGATAATTGCATATATATGCAAACGATAGGCTAGATAGCGAATCAGAACCATGATTTCGTTTCGTATAACGCATTTCAGCCCTTACAAATCATGTCTCTCTCCATTTCTGGCGTGGTCTCTGTTGTGACTTAGCCGATGGTGAGATTTTCGGTGGCTGAGTCGACGTTGAGAGATTTGGAGAGGGGATTTTTTTATGGTAAGGCTGATTATTCCGAGGAAAGCGGCATTCGAGAGGAAAGGGATGGGATTTGGAGTGTGGGAGCGGATGGGAGCTGGAGATTGAGGCTGGAAGGATACGAGAGGCGGCGGAGGTAGGATTCGAGTGAAAAGTGCGTTGGATGTGGATGCCCATTTATTCGTGACGTGGAGAGTTGGGTTTACCGCCCGGCTCGTGGAAAGAGATTGGGATGCTTCGAGGTGGAGATAAGACCGAAACTGTGGAGGGCCCTCGTAGCCGAGAATTTCTGGCTAAACGGCCTATCAGTCATATTAAAAGGTTTCCTTGAATTACCCAAGTTATAGAGTTGCGATTTTTAAAATCAATTATGAAAGCCAACATTTGCTTGTTTATCAATTTACTTTTTCTGGACGCATCAATGGCGAGATGTTGGATTTGCCATCACGAGATGGTATAAATTAGGGAACAATAAAGTTTGTTATACATTTCTTAAATGAGCGAGACTTGAAATGTTTTAAGGTCTATAAATATTTTTAATTTACAAATAGTAATATTTAATCGGAGAATATACTTTCTGACTTTCCATTCCATTAGGAGATGAGTAATTATTTTATTGGGGGGATTGAGATTCAACTTTCAATCTAAGTTATTAACCATCTTTCATCGTCCGCAAAAAACTTGATATCTGAAATTACGCTAATTCGAATGTAGCTTGATCGATGGAACTGTACAGGATAATATATATTAGACCATATCTTCTGGTGCCTGTTGATGACGCTTTTTCTTTAAACTATTATTTCACAGTAAAATTCTGTGTATGTAGTTAACTGTAATTCTAGTTCCAAGTAAGCCTTTCTTCCTTTCACATAGTTATCACTCAGTGAATTATAAACTTGTAATTATAAATTGCCGAAACATAGTTACGAATGAGCACATTAGGGAAGGAGAGGCGGAGTAGGTATAGTGGATTTCGCGGCCTCAGGCGACGAATTATATATTGTACGATATTATGTGGATATTCTAAGATGTCGATTCCGTGTGCAAAACATAGCGGTAATTTATTATCCAGGGCTAAGTTCTACCCCTTTAGAGTATTAAAATCCTCGTATCACGTAGCCGGATATTGTGATTAATATTTTCGGTCGTCATCCATGTAAAACCTGTCGGGGCTTGAATTTGTACTTACCTTCGGGACAGGAAGATACTGTGTTTTGCACTGTGGCATTATCGGCCTCGGGCGACGAAGGTTCTCATGGGTGGAGTCGGTATTGTGTGGGTGTTCGGTGAGGTTGCGGAAGGAATAGTTGGCGATGGGGTGCGGGGGGGGGGGGGGAGTGGGTGCTTCGAGGGGAAGTTCGGGATCGATGCTCGGATCGAACGCCGACCCCAAGGCGCCTCCTCCTCCACGACGCTTCAAATCTCCCCTCCCCCACCGCTGCCGAAAACCCTCACCCTTGGTCGTCCCTTCACCCTTGCCGCAGAGAATACTTAGCGTAAAAAATATGAATTTATCATTGTATTCTTCAGGGTAGCAGCGAGTCTTTCTTGAAAACCTTGAATGTCACAGTAAGTCTCGGGCGGGGTTCATACTTCTCAGGGCTATCATGGAAAAGATATGGGAATAAAAAACGGGCTGAAAGTCACGGGAGGGTCAGGGAAATTATGTAGTGGTGAGAGAAAAATTTCAGTGGAGCAGCAGATGGATGAAAATTGTGGTTGAATACGAGGAGTGTTGCTACCAATCGCCTTAGATGTTACATTTTCGTTGCTAATTTGGGTGCATTTTAATCGGTTTTCAAAATGTTGGCATCTCGGTAATGAGTGAAAAGTGATCCATTCATTCTCATTATTTGCGATTTTTTTATTTTCAATCGAGAGGGATAGCATGGGCAAGTTATGCATTTGATAGAGCACACCACCAAGAATGTAAATTTCGAAAAACATACCTACTTTAGCTTATAAAAATGCCTAGTTAAAGCCCGTGAAATTTGGATCGATCTACCGCCAGCGTCATGAGTGGCGACTTTTGAGGATCCATTTAAATGCGCGGCTGGTGAAACCAGATTTAGTTGCCGACTTTCGAATCCTCTGTTGTAATTTTCGTGGTTGCTGAATTAAAGTGGTGAAGAGGGCGCTCTGTTGCCGTCCTGGCTGGGCTGCAAGAAGTTGCGCTGAATTGGCGCACTTTACATTATTTCATCTACCGCTTTATTTCTTTACATACTTTGCTGTTTGCAATGGTAGATTGCGTCACTTGGCGGAACATCTTCATGATGTGAAGGAAAGAAAGAAAACTCTCCTGTTCCGCGTATTATTGTGTGGAAAAGGAGATTTTTCATTTTCGTTTCACATATTTCTTTCGTCAAGGTTAGTATTTAATTGCACCTGGTAAGAGCGAGTATTAAGCGGGGAAGGGATGCTAAAACTGTATTTGAGGATAGTTCATTTTTAAGCATGGAGATGGGTTAGAACAGATAAGACCTAAAGGAAAATAGACTGTTTGTGGATAGACGGGCAAGTTCCGTATGGGGAGGGCATAATGGGGCGTGCGAAATGCTCAATGTGAACCGACCGTCATCGGTAATAATGAAATTGACTTTAGTTATAAAGTTAACTTAAATTCACTCAATTTAGTTTATCTCATCAGATGAATAATGGTTAAAATACATATTTCCGAAGAGTCAGGAGACTTCATGACGAATTGGCTGAAGAGTGTGGGATTTTAAATGTTTAGCCTTTGTTCAGCTTGGGAATTTCAATGTCTAGGTGAAACTGTCAGATTAAGTGAAATAAGTATTCTTTGTATGTTCCATTCACTAAAATTGGGACAACCGACTTGGATTTATCCTAATTCGTAGATCCTGTAACTATTTACGGAGTAGGCGTTACTTGGGTCGTCTGATTAAATTTTACTCCATGGATAGGATGGAAGGTAACGGTTAAATATCCTTTAAAGATATGGATGCACCGCGCTTGAAAAGAGTAAGGCTGCAAAACTTTTTCTGTGGCTTATTACTTGGTCTGAGTCACTGAAGGAAGTAGAATATATAAAATATTGTGAATGCTTGAGATGACGCCATCACGTGCCATGGACTCGTTGTTTACCTTGGAAATTAATGTTAGTTCCATCCTTGCTATTGTTTTCTGATCCAACAATAAAGCTGAAATTCCTTTGGAAGTCGTGAGGGAAAGCACTTAGGGTATGAGATGGAATCATACTGTGCATCGTGGTGGCTCCAGGAGGTATAAAAAGGAGACCATGCGTCTTGATGGTTTCCTTATGGCAGAGATATTGTTTTTTACAACTGTTTTTTGCCATTAACGATTACAATAAACATTGTCTAATCGGTGCTACTGTGCATATGTATTATTTTAAGGCCAGTATTCCATGCACGGGTGTCCTTGGAACATAAACAGGACGGAGTTTCCCATCTCCCGATGTGATCTGTTATCCTTTCGCTTGCGCAGAGTTAAAGGCGGTGGTGAAGTGGCCCGAGGCTTTTCCTGGACGTAGAAACCATCCATTACTGTAAAGTTCGTGTGTTAGCTCTCGCTTTTGAAGGCTCAAGGCCTCTTTGTGAGGCCAAACGTCCTTGGCGGGCGCTGCAGTTTTAATGCTGTTGGAGTCTTCTCTTGCATCATAAAGACAAAAAATGTCAAATTTTTATGGCCATCTGTGCGTATCTGTCTTTAATGTAGGGAAAAATTTTCGTTTTAAATAACATTATAGGCTTGGTGTTGGTATTTTGGGAATTAATGAAGGGAAGAGTAATGATGTGTCATGATTTCTCTCATATGTTTTTAATGATTGTTGATGAGGTGCTGGTCATATTAGTGATTGCTCTGTTTTCTATTTAATCGCAATTGGTTTATAATTTTTGTGTTGAATTTTAGGGATCGTTAGCTTTTAGTCGACTTTTTTAAATCAGTTATTTTATTCTTGGTTGATTATGAACATAATTGAACACTAAGTATAGCTCAATGTGATCGTTTTTTTAAAATATATGAATAATTAATGTTTTCCCGCAATTTTAATAAGAATTTACTTAGGATAAAAAATATGTCATTCTGAAAGACCCTAACGAGCTTCAATTTCGTATTTCTACTTAAAAATAAAATTATTGGCGCTTGCTTTTCATTTTTTGGTGTTTTTAAATAAGTTATTCCATAGACATTTTCGGCACAACAATTCTAAATACGTACAAATCCTCTTTAATGGCATTTTCTTCTTTCTCATTTAATTAATTTTCGCACATCGTCCCCACCTTGCTTTTCCTATTATCGGTAGTAGATTCTTGAAAAATTTGGGTTCCTCCATACTTGTGGTTATTCCGATGGTGACATTTGGTGTGATGAGAACGACTGAAATTGCTCCCCGAATGCTTCCCGCCTGCGCACAAGGAATAAAAAAATATAAATCGTCTTTGCTCCCTAGGAAGCGCAACCTCAGACTGTCGATATATGTATATATCCCTCTTGATCCTCTGCTGCTTCGCCTTTTATTTCCTACTCGTCCTCGCATCCAACCGTGGCCTCCCGCGGAAGAGTTCAATGTTTTTCAAGTTGGGCCTCTTCTCTCGCCATCTCCGACACCATAAATCTGCCTTCCGATTTTTACTCCTCTTGTTTTTATTTTATTCTTTCGTTCTTTGGCGTCATAAGAGCGGCCCTCTTATAGAGGGAAGGGTGGGGGATAGGTGGAAGGCGCCGTAGGTGGAGGATTGGGAAGGGTCCTCCCGAGTCCCCTGGCCTTTTTTCTCCTTCGCCATCTCCTCCACCGCGCTTCGCTGTTCACTTCACCCGTCTCCCGGCCGCGAGCAAAAGGGTACTGACCCGCCGCGTTTTGTCTCCTCCCATTGTTGGGTGCGTTGCTTGAGAGAGGGTTGAAGATGAAGGATGAGGAGGTGAGCCCCCGCAACTGTTTCGGTGGCCGCTCCTCGGTCGGGGTCAAGAAAGGGGTTACCGATTGTGATGAACTGTTCGCGAGGGAAAAACGGATATTTATTCTTCTTTTTAACAAAAAAATGGAAAAGTTTTGTTTCGCAAAAAATGCGTAGGAATCGGAAAAATGCACTGTCTTATGTTCACGGGCCGATTACCTTCTCATTTTTTATATATACTTATGAACAACCGGGTCATGAGCAAAATGATTCCAAATATATTTTAGGTAATTTGAAATAAATGTCGCAACATTTTTTTATTGCCAAATAACGGAAAAACGAGTGGTGTAGTTCGTTGAGAGTTAATTTTTAGCAGTACTTATTTTTAAATGAACAGTACATGGTAGAAGCAATAATCACTTACTATCGAAAATCACATGATATTCGTTGATATTCTATTGTTTACGCCTTGTTCTACTTGCACCGTCCTTGGTCCCCGAGGAGTTACGGTGAAAAGTGAGCTAGGGAAATAGTAAAAGGGGACGGCAAATGCTCGAATATGGTATGAGCAGATTGAAATGCGAAATGAGGTGGTGAAGAGTCAACTTTTTGGATAGCTGGTGTAGTTAAGGCTGAGAGAATGTTAATTACTGTGATAGATTGTTACAGAGAAGTTACAGGAAGAGAGCATAGTTAATATACGGAATAATGTGAGATAAGCGATATGTCGATATTAAGAATGTAGTATTGCCGGTAAATGACTGCTGTAGTATGTGTAAGCTAAGGTTGATCCATCTGATTCCATGTATGAGGAAACCTATCTTTAATGCTATTAGTCCTAAATTAATTTAAATGCCATATTGTAAGATATTTCGGAGGAGAGAAGGAGATAGATGGAGAGGTTTGGATGACGTGAAAGCTTTCCGTAGTCCTCGTTGCGCTGTGTCGGGACATTTTCCTGTCCATTTTTTTCCGCGCCCACATCCGTGCGGATTTTTGCGGATTTTCGCGAGAGAATTTTTTCTTCGTTCGATTCGTGAGCCGTTGAGAGCCTATGCGAAATCTCTTCCATCATCATGGGTGGGAAAAAGAGTCGTCAGTTGGGCCCATTTTTTTATTGTCTTCCTCGCTATTCAAGGTAAAATCCATCACTGTCAGCTCTTCGCGTGGAGTTATTTTTTCTTGTTTTAGGACGGAATCGGCCGCGAAATCATTTTGGAATGAATATAGTGGTGAATTGAGATTTGCCGTGATTGCAATTTTTTGCGCTCTCGTTCATATTTGGAATTGAATGCGCTAGAATGGAGTAGTTATTGGACTGCTCAGATGAGATCCTATTTTAGGACTGTATCTTCTCCTATATTTTTTCTGTTAAAGCGCTGTTACCGTTGGCTCTATATTTCTCAATGGTCGTGAGTTAAGGGTTTAAATTGATTACTCATCGCTTTATCTCCTGGATATGAAAAATTGATATTTCGCGAAAACCTTCTAAGAATACGTACAATTAATAGTAGTACAATTACGTAGTAGGTACGGGAGTACGATTCGGTCTTTGTATCATACTGCCATTAATTTCGTCCAAATTTATGTTAGGAAAGAAATTATCTCTCTCTATCTATGGTTTTTTTCGGTCCTCATATGAAGGCACGATACTTCAAAAAACGGATGAGTTAGTTTTTGTGCTAAACTTCTTACTTGCTTGTTGTGGCTCAAGTTACCGTCCTCATTAAAGCTATCGAGCGCCTGTTTCTGCGTCGAAGTTTGTAATAAATCGTGCGGTCTTAACTAGTAGGCATCCTTTTATTTTACCTAAGGCGAATTTTTTAATTGATTAATCTTTCTTGTCTGCGTTGTAAATCTTGAAACGTAAAAGGAGTACCATTATCTTGTATGATGTGAGGCTCGATGTGGTGGAAGTTCTTATTATTAGTAAAATTGGACATTGCAATATTTCCACTTAGTTTTATTTTTACACTACGCGTTTCTTTGTTACAAACAACATTATCAAGTGTAACATAAGTCTTAAGAGTTCTTTCTGATATAGGTCTTGGTGCTTGAAGGAGGAGGATGGGGTTTGTGTGTCGAGAAGTGGGGATGTTGAGGTTAACGGTAGAGAGGGTCGTTTTTTGTTAGTAAATTCTTACACTTCAACGCATGGTGTTTCCTTACAACGTATGGCCTCCTTCATATTTTGTCTAAGTAAACGAAGTCATAATATTTGGTAAATTGTTGATTGTAAACTGTAAATATTTGGTTATGTAGTAAATGACTCTGGGTGATTATAGAGAACATTGATAAGTAAAATGGTCAAGGAATTCAATGGAGCGCATTCATGTATTATGTATCTCATCCGAAAAATTTTAGGAGCGAAAACTCCTGAAAACGACTAGTTCCGGGTAAGTAGTGAGAATAAAAATGCTACATAAGCGACTACTACATACAATCATTTTATTGAGAATTTAAATGCGTTTCCAGTTAAAATCAAGGAGTCGCAATATAAAATTTGTATATTAATATTTTTTACCGGTTCCTCAATGCAAAAACGTTGTATATATAATTATACGCATATAATTTGTATATGCTTAAAATATATATATGGACTTAGTAAAATTATCGGATATATCTAGCTGTATTTGAAGTAACGGCGTTTATCAAAGGTTTTAGCATAAGTTTATTTTTTGAGTTAATTTATATCTTTTAGAAAATAGTCTCTTGAGCGCTCTTGAAGTAATTTTGAGTAAGTTGCCTAATGTTAGTCCTTGCTTCATTTATTCCGCGTAGACGAGAAATCCGCAATCGGAATGGAATTCAATGAGAAAAAATATTGATTTTGCGGAGAAATTCATTGAGGTCTTGGCTCGAGGATGAAAACAAGTATTTAATTCTATAGAAGTAAAGTTTTCAGATTAAGCTCCTTGGAAATTATTCTCCATCATGCATCGTCAGTGAAAAAAAAAACATTTTGGCCCTCTTTTCGTGCGTGTCCTCTCTAGTGTGATAGACGAGGTAATGCAGCCAACGAATTTTGACTGCACTCAATTAACATTTTAACGTGAAGAGGCATGGATTTGCTTGAGTTAGCGCGATGCGAAGAGGAAAATGCTGTCCGCCGCTTTGCGCTTTAAATGAGCGAACCTTGGGATCAAATCAACATTTTGATCGATCGAACTCAACCACGTGCCAGGGTTAATGCCAGCGGCAATTCCAATGTCTCCCTTCCTGCCTACGCTACCATTTCCTCGATTGCTCACGACTCGACGCTCTTCATTTATTCCCTCAGCGTTGTTTTTTTGTTTCTGCGATTCCCACTCCACCCTTTTTTGAAGTTCATTCCGTTTTCAGGGTTGGGAGTTCATGAGCCGATGACAAGACCTCGGCTGCCTCGCGACGCGAATGCCATGGTGCCTCTCAGAGTCTCTCTCCTGCTCTGCTAATCCTGTCTCCCTCGATCCTCGGTTTTAAAGCTCCCCTTTAAATGCTTTTATTCCTCCGTTTCTGCCTCCCTTCATCGCCTCTTTTATATTCCCTCCCCATTCCTCTCTCCCGTGTTCCCATAATGCCCACGCCTCCACCCCAGTCCACCCTCCCCCTCACCCCCCCCTCCGGCACCCATTCAACCTCCTTGCCTCCACCTCCCCTCCTCCGCAATTATTCCCACTCCTTCTTGCGCATCTTAAAACCACTCTAATCCTTAATTTGTCTCCTCCTCCACAAGAATTCCAGTTTCTTTGTCTCCCGGTGTTTCTCTAATTCCTTCTTCAATTTTCTCTCTCTTCCTCGCACACACTCCTTACTTTATTTTCCCGCACCTTCCTTCTGTTTTGTTTTTTCCATCCCTTCTCCTTTTCCTTGATTGATTTTCTTTTTTTGATAGAGGGCACCAAGGGGCACCATTTTGTTCTCACTTCTCATAATTAATCTTTTGGATATATATGCTCCAAACTCTGTAGTTAATTTGTACCCGCACTAATATATCTGTGCTCTGGTCGTTGGATTTAAGTTATTGATTATTCGTAGCTTTTCGAAAGATATAATCAGTCGATCATCGTTAATAATCGGTGAGGCCATTGACAATAAGTTGGCGATCTAGCTTTGAAATCAAGTTATCAATTTGTAACGTTTTAATTAATTTTTCTTAGTTTCACTTCACTTACAAATATTTTATTGCACTTTAAATGATACAAACTCGGGAGCAAGGAAACACCCGTCCGCCATAACATAACTATCACAATCCGACTCCCCCCTTTTCACTTCCTCCCGCGCCGTCAACAACCACAACAATTACCTCACTCCATCTCTGCTGCTTATTATTGCTTGTATTACGTCACACCAAAATCCAAAACAAACAACTCAAAATTAGGTGTTACAAATTCATATCATCGACATGAAGGGTCAAAATCGAATCCTTATAGTGTAAATCGTGACTGCGTTTTGATTTATCGAGCCTTTCAGCTTATAATCCGTCCTACTAACATATAGTCTTGAAAGCTGTTTCTTAATCGAAACTGCTAAAATTGTGACTGATTTAAGATCTAACGATTATTTCTCATTTTGAAATAACCGGATTTAAGCTAATGTTCTGGTAGAAATATTCTCCTGAATAAAAATAAATGCATGCAAAATTTGGGGGTACTTCTCCGTTGCTTGGATACTCGAGCTCTTTAATGGTTCATCATAATGGCCTTGATCATCCTTACAATGTCGACAGAGCTTTAATGGAATCTGTGGAATGGAACTATTTTTTACCGAAGTTTCCTGTGGAAATATCGAGATTCTCCCTTGTTGCACTGAAGTACTTCGCCGGACATTAACCCTGAGTAATCCCTCTTGACAATTCCCTTGAAATTTCATCCCGGTGGATTCTCTGTCAACGTCCGATTTCATCGTATCCGCAGTGGTGGATTATTCTGATATTACGTTTTAATCTTTTATTTTGGTAGAATACATTGAAGTCGATGAACCCTTGGAAGTTCTCTATGTAGTCTCACTCTGTAATTTTCCTCTCTAATAAATAGTCGCGCACTTCCTTCGGCTTAGGAAAAAGCTCTTTGAAAAGTGAGACCTACGCATTGGCCATCCTCTGATTTCTTCCTTAAGAAGCCGCATTATTCGACCGATCATATTGCCTTGTTTTCCAGACTGTTACTTGTTTTAATCTTACGCTCTAACCATAAAATTTTAAAGAATATGCTGTGGACGATTATCTAGAAACTACTGTTTCTCATATTTGTAAATTTTGGTTCAGCACTCCCACTGTGGTACAATGTATTTGAGATTACGTTAGTAAAAAAATTTCTTTATACATTGAACGTTTTTAGGATGATTGCTTGAGTTTCAAAAAAGAAATGAGATAAAATCAGAGCAAAATACGACGAGTGGAGTGGTTTTTAATGATGCGTGTGAGGGGTAGGTAGCGAGTTTGCCTGGAAAGCATTAATTGCTCATAATTTTTCCAAATTGCAATGTTCCACTTTCTGTACGATTAACAATTCAACCAAATATTACTCAACTGCACGTACGCTAGATGTTAAAGGGTAAAGGTTGATATTTGACATCGAAATGATTTCGTTACGGTGAAGGCCCTGACTGCGGTCGGTAATTATCTGGGCAGTGTCCTTTCAAAAAATAATAGAAAAATGCTTCCATACTTTGTTTCATGTGAAATAATATGATATGACCTGTGTTAAAATGATATAATGTTGTTTGTATGAAATGATTTCGTAGAACATCATATAGAATAGTGTTTAAGTTCAGATGAGATGAAAGCTTGTCCATTATGAAATAATTATCGAACTTGAACGCAGAAAATGGGAATAAAATACTCCCTTGAGTATTTATTACTTCCTGTGAATATCATTCTAAATGCCCTGGCTGCCTAAAAAAACCGTTGGAAATTTTTGAATGCATAATTTATTACTGCTGGGATTTATCCAACTGTATAAATGTACTTAAGATAAAATAGTGTTTTTGTTTATTCATAGTTACTTGCAAGAATCGCAAATGAAAGCACATAAGGTGATATGTATGTTATTTATGAAGAAAGCAGTAAATTTCATTTAGTTGCCTTGGGTATAAGTGCTTTTTTATCTTAAGCCGTTTCGTGATACCATTTTTTGATCTCGCAGTAGGAGCCCTAAATTCATTTTAGTAGATGAATGAGCATGGTTATGGAAAGGGAAAATATTTATCCAAGACCCATGTCCTTCTGCAGGATTGGCTTTAGTATTCTATCCTTGAAAGGTTCGTCTTTAATTTGATGTATGAGCGTTTTGATCTCTCTGGCTGTGCATTATTACCTCGCTTCGAACCGTAGAGAGATAGGTATTACGAATCAAGTTGTATCTATGAAGAGAAATATGAAACCTGAAGCGTAGTATTTGCGTGTGCAGACTATCTCCCCTTCACTTCAACTCTACAATGAGAAAGTAGGAAGGCCAAGGTGCTCTGGTTAATTAGCCGGCTTTGACGAGTATAGTACAGACCCTTGTTTATGCTCGAAACTCACTCACTATTCTCATGCACAAATTGAGTTTGCTTACCATCCTCGTTGAGAAAGTTTTTTTTGTGAAAAATATAACTTGGAGGTTTTATAGCTTATAGAACGTGATAAAATTGTAATAAGTCAGGTTACGTACCTCAGACCTTCTCCATAACACATTTAAAAAAGTGACAGTTATCTTGCCAGCATTGTACTTTTTTTCCCATTTAGTGATCTTAAAAAAAACTGGGTTGTAATTTTCGTTGAATTTCGAAGTTCTACTCTGAACACTCGACTAGGTTATTTCGAGAAACTGCCAAGTTAGGTGGAGCTCATTTTCACATCGCCAGTAGTCAAAGGCTTTTAGGTCGCTGTTGTCGCTGTTTTGAGATCTCAGTGGCCCAGTTTGTTTTCTTTGCCTTCTCATGTCCATTTTGCGCCGATTCGCTCTTTTTTATTTGGGGGCAAAGAAAAATTGGCGTTTCCGGCCACACAGCGCTTCTTTCTTCAAAACACCTTTCCGCTCCGCGTCACTACTTCTACGCCTTGACCTCAAATCCTTTATCATTCCATATTTTAGCTCTTCCACATTCTGTGAAACTCCTATTCCGGTTGTTCCTCTCTTGTTAGCCTCAGTCTCAACCTCTAGGTGCATACCTGGGTTCCCTCCGTATAATGTTTTTAGAAAATATTAACCACATGTAAATGCTTAACACCTTGTGGTGTTCAGAATTGACTGACGCTATGAAAAAGCAGGAATTTCATTATAAAATTGTAATATTGAATTTATTCACGTACCTGAGTGCACTGATGCCGGAAATGTTGATGTATGCAATAAAAAATTATTTTTTCATTGGAAGAAGAAAGAAATGCATGTAAAGGAAGATTTTCATGCACAGTTATTTGTTGAATTTCTAGCATTTGTAAATTGAAGTTGATAATATTGCGAAATCCTCGAATATCTACCCCTTTTGAGTGTTATTTAGGTCACGTTTTCGCCCTTCTTTTTCATTATTAGCTAGTAAAACAATCGAGACTTCCATCGGTGTTAAAAAATTCTTCTTATTAAGAAATTATAATTCTTTAGACCGTGTACGTTTCCTTTGTGGTTCCCATCGATGCGTCTGATTAAAAAGGAAAATAATTCTAAGTTAGAGTTAATCCTAACCGAAAAAATATTATATGCGTGCTATTAATTAGCAGAATACCAATTAAATTATTACTATTTTCAAAAAAATTAAAATAAATATTTTTCAAGCATTTAACAATTAAATTAGACAGTAATGTTTCACAATATTTACCTAAACAGCCAAAGAAAATGTCATTCCAGTGAAACTTTGCAATCTTATTCAATAAGATAATCCAGTAGAATTCAGGTGTCGCCAAGCCTTCGGTCTTTATCATAATATCCTCAGTCAACTTGTCTTAAATTGGACGAACGTAGGTCCGTAAATATAACTTTTCAGAAAGTTTTAATCTTTAATTTTCTATTTTGTTTAATGTGGAGTAAAAAATGGTGAAGCCTGAATATTTTTTTATCACTATCAAAAAAAAGAATGAATCTTGTTGAATGAATTTTTCAGCAAACCTCGACGTGTCGTGTCACTCTGTTGCTCTTTTTCTTTATGATGATTTTACGCGCGTGGTTAATTATCCTTGCTGCCTTTTTACATTCCTCCTCTTTTTAGCCACTCCATCTTTCGCAGGCCTCCGTGGCATTAATTTGAAAGGTTCCCATCAACTGTAACTTCTTTCGAAGAATGCTTCCTCCTCCTCCGTCCAACAATTGTTCCTTTCACCCCTTCCTCTACCTCTCCTTTCTCCCCTCCTCACCTCCTTCTCATGTCCTCCCCTCCTCCTCCACCCCCTATGCGACCACCCGCCACATCTTCTTATGCCTCTCTCGTCTTATTATTTTTCTCCATTTCCCAGCTACTCTCTCTCGTCCTTTTTTCGCCGCCCCTCCCCCTTCTCCTCCTCAACTACCACTCCCATTCTATCTCTATGGTTCCCAGGACGTGGAGGTCTTTGTTCCGCTCAAGAAAAGTACGAGGCGGAGAGCAGAACCCTCACGCCGGAACTTCTTTGCAACCTTCTACCAGCTAGGCTTCATTTTAATACTTTGCTCCCTTATGTGGGTACCTTTCCCTTATTTAATCGCCCGACCGAATATCCTCCGTTCTTTAGACTCGGTGCGCATTTATTTCTCCCGGTATAGCGGTTAGCGTGGTTCATAATAGTCTTTCTGTCGTCTGTGACACAATGAAGCAACGAATGCAGGTTAAGTGCACCTTGTATGCCTTTTGAGGTACTACGTTTTGTAGTTGATACAAATTTTTCCTTAAAGAGTTTAATTAGGTGGTCTATTCAGTGGATAAAGTTACGGTTCGAAGATTTTATGAGTTGGAAATAATTTATAAAGAATATTCCTCTTAGCGATTCAAGGTAAATTCATTTTGAGTGAATATAACCTAAGCTCAGGCTTTGTTAACGACTCTATATTTCCAATTTCTCTGCTTTCTCGAAGAAATACTGTTTATTTAGGAACTGTATTATGTTTTCAGGCGAAATTTTTCATTTATTCATGGGCGCCAATTTAATACCAAGAAAACAACCTTTTGTTCAATATTAATATATCGGGAAGAACTATCAAATGAAAAAAGACCAGATTTGCATGGCCTCAATTTTTATGAGCGATTGCATACTATCTATATGTGGGATTATCCAATGAAAAATTTAATATTACAAGAGTCTACAGATATGCAAACCAAGAATTGCAATGTAAATCATACACTTTGCTTACTTTTTACTGTCATGATAACTGGAATAAGGTTGGTCTTGTAAATATTGTTAGACGTTATGTTTTTTTCAGTAAAATTCTACCAAAAATACTGGATCGCTGTTGGGAATGTGGAATTATTAAAACACGAAATATATAGTTCGATTCAATAGTTCGTTCTCGATAATTTAAACCTTCTCTTTATCTTAATTGGTGAAGGAGGCACATCCATTTGTGATGCACTTATCAGAACTTAAATGCTCAGCCTATTTCCACGGAAAGATTGGCCTTGTACCACATTTTTGTGGCCGTCAAAATCTAGATTTAGACTTATTTCCCGGTTATGTCGATTCAAAAATCTAGTTCACCGTTTTCTGAAAGCTTTCCTGCCTTCCCGCACCGTTTTCCATTAGGAGTGATTTCAATTTTATTGACCTTTTCAAATCGAGGCGAAATTCCCGTGCGTTTGTTGGCAGCTGCTGAAGGACAATCAGAAAGAGTGTAGATCTCTTCCTCTCTTTCATGGTGTTGTTTCCAGAAACAAACGCATCTCGCTCCGGTGTTTATTTTTTAAAGCCTCTGCATTCTACCAGTTAGGGGCAAAAGACCTTTAAAGTGTAACCACCTTTTTATCTCCGGGGCCACTCTTTGATGTATATCTTAACGGGGAACAGAGCGAGACCGTCTCCTCTTACCAATTGTCGACCCCTTTTCTTCTGCGTTGTCCTCGCGTCTTTATCCGTCTGCTGCCACTCATCTCTTCTTCCCAGATCCACCTCTACCACATGAAACTGGGATAATGTCCCCAGGAGGCGTTAAGCCTTCAGGGAACGGTGGAGGTTTGCCCGAGTCTGCGGAGTCCTTTGAGAGAGTGTAGTGAGGTGGTGAGAATAAGGCTCTGTCCTTTTGATTTTCTCTTCTCTGCTTTCCTCGTCTTAGCCTTTTGAATTCATTGGCTTTTTTTGCAAGGAAAATTGCGGTATTGAGGATGGTGAAGTTGAGAGCAGCTTGCTGATGATTCCTGTCGTTGGTTTTAGCTTGAAAAAAATTATTTCATTCCTCACTGTAAATCGAGAAATGAAATTTATTTCGCTTAAGATAAAACAAAGGAAATTACTTTGTACAGTAATAATACGGGTCAATACGGGTCTGATTGCGGCGAATTTTGTCTCCTCAAGAATACTATCTAAGTTCATTTCATTATTGTAGGTGTCTAGAATCAGTCTCTACAAAACATCTAATTGTTTAAAAAAATAAATTATGGTTTTTAATTGTCTTTTAAAAACATTGCCAACAAAATTACGTCTCTTTATTAGTGAGCGAAATTTACGGAACAAAATAGTCGTTAAGACGCTCCAAAAAGCTACATCTTTGTTCATACTTTCATTATTAAATACCAATTTTGCAATTAGCGTAGTTTGAAATCGTCCTAACCTGCGTAGTTGTGAAAATTTTAATTACATTATTAGCGTAGCTCATTAATAGTGCAATATAAAAATGTAAGTGTAACTGTATTTACAATTTTCAATTTATCTTCTATCTTTTCTTCTATTTAGCGTTTACCATTTTCTCTTTTTTCCATCTGTATTTCGTTCTTCATCTTTCTCTCAATTTTTCTTCCATCTCCCTCCAGTTTAGACCTCTTATCGGAATAACACCCCGCCAAGTAAATGATATCGTCATTCAATTTTTTTCCCATTCTCACCCCTCCCTCCTTCGAAACCCAAGGACCCATAGTCGTGATGGATGCATTGGAATCTTTGCCTGGGTTCGTCTTTTTGCCAATGGAGTGAGGAAACGAATGGGATAAGAGTGGATGAACGAGTCGGAAGACTGTGTAGCCGAAGTCTTCTCGATCTCGAAACCTTTTATCTCTTTCGTGTACCATGTTCATTCATTTTTTTGCTAATACACCTCACCGATTGGCTCTGTACTCTCTTTCTCCCGCCCTGTGATTTGGAAGGGACAGGAATCTGTAAATGGATATTGTGGTGACTTTGCTGTAGTTCTTACATGGCTTCGTGCTTTGTTTGACTTTTTTCTCTCATCCCTTTGTGATGGAACGAGTCTTTCATCTCTGTTCTCTTTATCATGGTCGTTTTTTCCGAAGCTACCTTTGACTTTTTTTGAGTGATTTTTGACTGATCCGTGAACGGCATGGAATCGTTTATTTTTTTACGTGAGGTGTGCCTTAATAATTCATTTTTTTCATTTAATTTGACCGTTTGAAAAATATTTCCATCGAGACTTGTGTGGAAAAAAGTCTTCTGATATCTATGGTTAATTTTTTCTTTTGAAAAATCGGCACCACTTACTTTTCTATCACTTGATATACTTTGTTAGCACAAGACTTCATTGAAATATTTTCGTTTAACTGAAAGTTGACCGTATAAATTTAATTATCTTCTTTTGTCATCTCTGCCATGAACGCTGAAAAAATAATCTTATATGATCTTTGTAAAAAACACTGTGAAGCGAGGGAAATTTTTTCATACATAAAAAGGGGAAATATGGATTTCAGTTTTCAATCAGACAAGGGATCAAGAGGGCTTATGATTGTTTGACGTTATGTTCGGTCAATTCTGAGTGGATATATTATGGCTTTTATTTCCCTTAAAAATGAATGTTTCCCGACAATGATATTGGTTTTCAAATTTAACTCATAAGGCCTTGGAAAAATATTTTCATTTCCGTATTCTCCAACCCCGCATAGGCTGATTTGCGTTGTGAATCTCATGGTAATTTCTCTTCGAGGTTAAAAAATTGCTTGATTGCTGTGAGTTTGAAATGACGCTAATTCGATTTGAATGCTTATCGATTGATCTCGCATCATTATTTCATCCCACTGCCTACTTTGTTATTACTAAAAGTAACTATCGCACTATTACTCTTCGCGTAATGCGATTCTTCGATTTCTCATTTTTTTCCCTTTAACCGAGCAGTTTGTTTTATATCACTTGATCGGCTTCATCTACTTAAGCGGCTTCATTCCGTATGAAAGGATATTTACGCTAACACCGTCCCACATCAACCTTCATTCTATTTTCCCCTTTATAGGCTGGCTGATCGGCGCGCTTAGAAGCTCCACGGTCGTTTTCCCTTGTTTTCCTCCCGCTCCATCTCTACGGATGGGTTTTAAGAGCGCCCTGTAATCGCTTCCAAGCTCCAAGGATGAGAACCCACGCTCTCCTCCTCCGCTATCGTTTAAGCCGATGTGGCGGCCGCTGGAACTATCGGAAGCTAATGGGGTCATTATCTCAGGCGGGCTGCGTATTTGCATTTCGTCCGATAGATATATACACGTGCGAGTAGGCTGCGATTCGGTCGTCTGTGAAGCGAATCCGTTCCTTCCGGGCGGATGTGAGTATTTATAGATTTCCACGTGACGGACACGTGGGATGGGCTATTATCTTTTTTTGATTGAAGGCTTTTCCGGATTGCGTGTGCCCTTAATTGTACACGTTCGTGAAAAACTACTGTTTTTTAGATAGTATAACTACTGTTTTCTACTCTAGAATAGTATCATTGTGTGATGAAACTTAAGAAATGTTCGCCGTCTAATTAGTCTGGACTTAGATTAGAACGGGGAATTGATTTTTTTGTTTAGGTTATAAATTTGTGAAAAACTACTGTTTTATCCTCTAGAATAGTCTTATGGTGTGATGAATTTATTCGCCGTCTAATTAGTCTGATGACCATGCCGGAGTTACCCAGATTTGTTGCCGTGGGATGGGATCTATTCATTTATGGATACCTTTGCCTTGCTATAACAGGTTTTGGTGAAGCGCAAGATGTTGTGGAGACAGCGTTAGCTTATGAACTGGGAATTAATTTTTTTATTTACGCATGCTAAATTTCTCCCCCACGCCTCTAGAGAAGGACTCTTTTTAAGTAGCGCCGCGGCGCGCGCGTAGGTGAAGTAGGCGCGTAGTAGGTGCGCCGTCCCCTTTCATTCTAACCGACTATTAGTATCATGCATGTTGCATCCTTATTCATTTCATTTAAATTTCTCCTTATACTCCTTTTATAGTCTTCCCTACTTCACTTTGTACCACGAATTTTCTCTCACTGGTGATATTGTTGCTTTTTATTTATCTTTATCTGAAATTAATCCTGTTCATTTGTCTCTCTTTAGCTGGATTATAAAATACTGGTACACTATACGATCGTTTAAGTTGTCCATAAAGGGCTATTATCTTAAATTCTGCGCATTGTACCATTCATAATGCATGGGAGTCGGCAAGGTTTTGAGGGCCCGAAACAACCTGGTGTCAACTATTCAAGTGCGCGGTGCGTACCGACCAGAATTCCATTGTTCTAAATCCATTGGCATTAACTATGGTTTCGGATTATCAAATAAGCCGGTTGTCGCTGCCAAAATATTCACCAACTGTTACTTATGTAACAAAACTTTTTGTAAATAAAGATAATTGAGCTCTGCGGCCTCTATTGATTATAAGATGAACAAAGAGTCTCCTATGGCCGTAAAATTTTACGCACACATCTTTTTCTTCACATCTCGCGTATGTTGTCTCGTCGACTAGATAGCGTAAAATTTTAAAATAAATTAACCGTAAAATTACGTCAAATTTTCCGGCCATTGGGGACCCTTTCGTCATAAGTCAATAACTTTTTGTTCACTTTTTGTTATTGTAAAATGTGAATTCATTTCCTTCCCTCTGTATTACTCAGCCTCCCGCGATTTTTCACTTGCTATCTCGGTCATAATGACGAGGGTATCTCGTTCATTCTTCTCGATAAATAGGTTGGAAGTGGGCACATTGTGAATGGCAGAGCTTTGCATGGCCACTCTGGTCACTTTTCTCTTCCCCTTTCCACTCTTATTCTCATCTGTTTTACTTGTTTTTTTGCCGCCCGTGATCAAACTCGCTACTCCCATTGGCTTCTCGCGGTGGAGGTGGCTTTTTGCTCACTTAATACCTCTTTGCTTGCCTCTTTCATAAAACAAATGTTATCGAAGCAACGTAATCTCCCAGTCCTCCGTAAATGGAATGGAATGCTCGTTAAGCTAATCGTTTGGATCTGTTCCCCTTCCCTTTCTTCGCCTCCTTCCTCATCTTTGAGTTTTCTTCTTTCTCTTCATCTTACCAATCCCCCTCACAGCAACTATCATGTGCTACTCGCGGCATTGTTTGAACCCTTCATGTAGAAATAGGTAAGGTTAGGGTGTGGGTTTCATGTGAAAACCTATCTTAGTACATAGTAAAGAGCCCCTAAGTGCTGAATAACAAAATCAGAATTCATTTGAGTAAATACAAGCGCAATCACGTACACAATGCTTCTCAATGTATAAATTGAATGGTAAAAAATGGAGAACTGATTATTGCTGACGAAAATATAGCGAAGAGAAGGAAAGGATGGAAGACAACGGAACAGTACAACGGAACAGCCTAAGAATGTCAGCTATCGAAAATGAAAGGAAGTGGATAAGGATGAAATGGGAGCCCCAATTTTAAGACAGAATTTTATCCGGCAGTAAGAGACTTGCGGATGAGTTAGGCATATGGAATTAAATATACGTATATGCAGTGGAGGTAATTAAAACAGCAAGAGAAAAGACATTGAATCAGCTGTGCAAATTCAAAAGTAAAATGTATTCAACCGGTGAGAAACCAAAGGACTTCGAGGGGAACATTATGATCCCAATTCCCTAGAGAATAAGAGCGGAGAACTGTGAAAATTTTAGGACCATAAGTCTGCCAACTCATGCGTCGAAGATAGTGACAGGGATCACATAAAGGAGAATGGAACAACGAGCAGAAGCGTACCTGAATGAGGACCAATGCGGACTCTGAAAAAGCAAAAGCACAAAGGAATCAATGTTAGCCGATTATGGTTGCTCATATAGAAGAGAGCGGAAAAGAAAATGCCATATTCATTCGTTACCTTTTTGGACATAGATAAGAAGTTTGATGACGTGGATTGGAGCACAATGATTGAAATTCTGTTATAAATGGGAATTGTTTACAATGGTAAAGGAATTATCCATAGTCTATATGAAAACCAAGTAACGCTGATAAAATTAGTACTCAGCTGTGAGGTAGCAAGAAATAGAATAGGAATGAGACAAGCTGTGTTTTTTCGCCCACAATTTTCAGTGTTTACGTCGAGATATACATTGATGGAATCAAAGAAAGGCCTCGGGAGTAAATGTCCTCGTAGATACAATTAGTATACTACGATTTTCCGATGACATAGTTGTCTTAGCAGAGACAGAGAAAGATTTGAAAAAGATTCTGCTTAATGTGGGTAGGGTAGTAATGGGTAGATATGAGATTAAGATAAACCCCAAGAAAACTAATATATTGGTATGCTGCCGGAGAGAAGTAGTCAAGACTATCGTAAAACTAGGAAAATATAAACTGGAAGAGGGGAATTAATTTTTTTATTTAGGAAGAAGAATAACAAGCGGTGCAAGAAGCGATGCAAATTTCAGCCGTTCATGATCTCAGGTCTACAAAGTTGTTATGACTGCCCTCTGGCAATATCGGTATAAATGTACCTACATATTCGGAAATTACCCTGGAGTACTCTCAGAGTATTAGTAATTGGATAAGGTATGCACACTCTAGACAACATCTCGATTATATTTCATAAGTTTTCATAACGTTACTTTGTTTGCATTTTGTGCTTCCTCATCATGTAAACAACTCCTTATTCGCTCTATCGCACGCGTCTCTAGTGAAGACATGCATTGTTGATCTCAAGCTCCGATGGGGTTTTTAATTTGCCCGAAAAGAAATTAGTTATGAGTTGTTTTTATTTTTATTTTCTGAACGCCGGGCATGATTCTCGATACGCCGAGGTTATCGTTTGCCACGCGTCGAAAGGCTGCGTTTTCCAATCAACCTCGCCCTGCGCCTTTTTAGCCTTCTTTTATTTTTTTTTCTCTCTCTCATTCCTCGCTATCTTTTCCCTCCAGGAGGTCGTGCTCCTTCGAGTCGTGAGGTTCTTTTTCGAGATTGGCTGGCGGCTGTATGCTTTATGGGTGATCCGTCTGCCAGAAACATGATTCATGCGCATCGGGGTTAGATTTTTCCACTTAATTCATTTGAACGCTCGATAAAATCATCTTCGCGCTTGGCCTTGTGTTTATTCGAGGCCTGCGGTTCAGCTCGTGGGAATCGATTTTATAGATAGCGCGTAATGCTCGATAATTCGCCGTTGTAATTAATTTACATGCACCCTTCATGACTTTGTGTAAACTTTACAGTTACAGATGAGCGTCGCTTAACTCCTGTCAAAATTTTAGTCGCGCACACGTGTTAACTTTGTTTTTGATGGAGCAGCCTTAGTGGTATGTAACAGGTGGGGAATCGGCTGAATATTTCCTTTGTTGGATCAAATGAAACTTCTTTTCTGTAATATATAATATAGAGTAATCTTTATTAAACAAGAGCTCGCTATAGTGTATATGATGAAAATGATTGCAGAGTAGGTGGTACGAAAGTTAAACTTTAGTAAATGAGTGCGTAGTTTCCTAGCGTATTAGTGTATACACAATCAATTGTGCTCCCACTGTGGTTTTCTGCGAAAGGCATCAGTTGGTTTATGAAAGGTAGTATTATTAAATGAGTTCTTACCTTGATAGTGGGTATAAAAGAGCTTTATTTTGCTGTATTTATTAAGGTATTCTATGCATTTCTACTTAATGGTGCAATGAACCTTTTCGGCGTTAATTACGGTCAATAATAATAATCGCCATATGGGTATTTTCCTCACGCCAATAGTTCCAACCAGAAGAAATTTTTACATAAAATCGTCTTTTAATTAGTCAGTAATGACATTACCATTTCGGGTTTGATTATTTCTTTCCATCTCCAAAATTCGTTGGTGGTGTAAACGACTTTTATTGTGCTCTAGCTTGAATCAAGGAAATCAGGTGAGAGTGGGCGGAGGGAAAAAACTAATCTGTGACCGAGTACTTATTCGAGTACATGATTTGGTGTGTGAAATTGGCATCTAAATGACGGTCTATTCGCGTACTTGATTAAGATTTTGAATGCTGTACTTTAAGGAAAGAACACCATGAATTATCTCATTCATTCCTTGCCGCGTTAGCCAAACGCTACGATTAGCACTGGCTGGATATTTTTTCTCGATCGAAAAATGATCGACTTGTCATTCCTCTTAAACTGCTCACTCATTTCTTCTATAGGGGAAAGATTTTGAGACGGATTAAGATACCTGATTTTTCGTTCTAAATGGCGTGATGCTGCTTCAAGCTAATGGAAATAATATTGACACTCACTGAATGACTTATCGTGTTGACGTCACAACGGCAATTATTCTCGAGTAGGTGCAAAAACTCTTATATTCTAACGGAGAAAATAGTCCGTGCTAGGAAATATTTGTTTCGGTGTTGCTGAGACTCAGAAAGTTGATTGGATTTGTTAAGGCTGTGAATACTAGAAGGAAAGGACTGAAACTCATTTAGCAGAGAAATGAGTAACGGGGTGTCCTTCGTGAAGGAGATGTATATCGTTCAAAGGCTCTTATTTTACCCAGACAGGCTAAATGGTGACTAGGCCGTTTACGACGCTGCAGTTCCAATATGTGTATGTAATGATGATTATGAATGAGATGGAGGTGGCTCAAAGAAGTGAATACTATTTTATTTTTTTTTAATTTACCTATTGACTCTTACTCTTGGTCTTTCAGTGTTAACTAATGACACTGCCTCCTAAAATGTATTCTGGATGTAGCCTATACATCTAAAGTATTTATTTTTAAGTCATCGGTTGTGGTATTGGGACGTTGTATATGTATAACAACCTTTTTCATAACTTCTTATTGGTAGGCCATTGTATTCGCGATTCGTTCGCTTTGGTTTGCAAATTGTTTTCATATTAATACAAGTACTAAATAGTCATTTTTTAGTCCACGAATATATCATCAAATAGTCGTGAGAAAAATTACTTGCTTCTCTTTGCACCTAACTTTTCAAATGTAGTGAGATTTTCTCCTACGTCCAAGGTTATTTGGATATTCGTGGCATGTTTTTATTAAATTCTAGCGCAATAAGTATACTATTAGTAAAAATATATATATTTAGTTGCTACTCTGCCGTTTCCGAAGCTAAAATTGGCAGGTTTTGTTAGTGTAAAGCCAATAAGAACTCAAAATCAGTTGGTCTATTCATTAGAGGCTATTTTTCTTTCGCAAGCCTATGCTGATTATCTCGAGTATTGTTTTGTGAGCAATACGAACTGTAAAGCTAACGAAAATATTTCCATGAGATATACCAACTGTAAAGCTAACGAAAATATTTCATTTCTCTGCGCAATAGTTTTATTTCCTGTTTCATACGAAACAATTCAGTTCAATTGAGTTCAATGTAGAAAAATCAACCGACTGAGGGGCTCTTAGACAATCAATTTTATTGTTTGAGTAGATATAAAAATCGTGAATGTAATGTAAAATAACTGTCGTCATTCATTCTATATCCACGATCTTGCATGCCTGTTGCGAAGAATTGAGTTAAAATGTATGACATTGGGAGCCAAAGTCCATTTAGGAATCGTATTATCTTCTGCATAGTTTGAGTAAACGGGAAGTCGCTAGATCTGAGTATCGGTTCCACTGTCCGAGTGCGGATCTTTAAGAGACCGAGTGCTGCGCTGTGCGTTTGGCGCCACACCGTTGGTCACGACCCTGCCTACGGAAGCAGTTGTTGCCGGAAAATCTAGTGCTCTCCGTGATGGGCATGAAAAAAACTCAGCTCATTTTCTTCGGAGAACGGAGTGCGTATGGAGATTCAGGAAGGAGGAGATTAATGGTTCACGATCCCTTTGTCTCTGCTCCGGACCTATAATCCCATGCTGCGAGAACCCCTCCTTCACGCACAATGGCATCGGTCCAGAAATCATATGGGTGTGCGAAGCCGCAACACTTAGCTTCCGTCTAGGCCACAGAGTGTTAGAGTCGTAGGATTAAAGCCCGTAATGTTCTCGGCATAGTGGACTTTGCTTGGGCCTGGTTATCACAGTTCTCTCCGTGTTATTTAAATGCTCATTCCTTTTATGTGACCGTACAGCAAACATTCCACCTATCATTTCTGGGAAAAAGAGAAATGTTAGTCATAAACGTGGTTTTACAACGCAGGTTTTTACCTTGATAGTTCGACATTTTATGCTTATGCGTTTCATGTATGTTATGTTTTCGATAGAGACACTTAATTATTCAAATTTTGTTGGGAGACACAACTTGCCCTGTCGGGAAAATTTAGGTGACCCCCTCATTCCTGCAAAGAACGATTTTATTTTTCTTCTGCCCCCATAATCTGTCAACTTTGAACAACGTACTAATGACCTATTGATGGTGTCAAAAAAATATTTGAAAACATTGTGAGAAAGCAAAGTTACCATCTTTGAGTGTTAAGAATAAACGAGGTCCGTGGAGTAGATAATTTGTTTACCATTGTATTATAATTTTACCGTTTGTTTTCCCACTATTTTGCTCGTTGGTGAGTATTAATTATATTTTCCGGTGCTATGGAATGTATACCATGGCGTACTGAGGCTGAGAATCGATTTGATCGATGCTACTGAATGCGTTTTTGGTCGTCGTCGTTAAATATGCAGAGTTATTTTTTGATTCTAAATCATTCGCCTGCCCTGACGCTGGTGATATCACCTGCGTCTCCCTCAGCCATTTCTCGCTGTAAAGTGCGCGTGCACTTAAGCTATCTTTAAACATTTTGTCTCTTGCCTCTCGTCCGCGAGTAGGAGAGCGTTTGCCGCCACTTCCTGAGCCGCTAGGCGTCATTCCACGCCCCTAAGTGACAAAGCTCCGAGCAGCCCGTCGGCGTATCAACGGGGCTGATCTCCAAACGAGCAACTGTTCCGCAGGATTAATTAGTTCCACACGCCAACCATACGTGGGGCGCCTATAAGTTATCTCGGCACCTAGATAACATAGCTTCGATAAGTCCGGGGTCAAAACTGTTAGTTAGCGCCAGGACTAATGCACGTGGTGGGTATTTTCGTTAGCGCTGATGCTAATGATCCAATGCGCTAATTGTAATCTCTCTCGTTATTGAAGTGCATTGGGAGTAATCAGCTGGTATTCGTTTATTCGGATACGGATCGCATTAAATGTTTAAATAGATTGTCATTTGCGCTCCTTCAGTTACTTAGCACAAATAAAGTCCGAATCACATGAATTTGTTTCCATTGTCTTCAATCCCTTTCCTGTTACTCAGATTTTTTCGTCGCACGTTATGTTACGCGATAATGGAACGGCTCTCTGTGTAGCGTCCAAGTGAATATGAGTAAGAGTGATAATCGGCTTTTACGCAAACACCCGAGTTTAAAACGGCAAAATCAAAGATTTTTTTGAGACTGACGACGACGGTAAAGTTCATTTTCATGTTGCTAAATTCGATTGGAAATTAAAGTTAAACTCACGATGGAGAAGTATCAGGGTTCTAAGAAATTTTAAGCATGTCTAAAAACTAAATATAAACAATAATAAGTACGTGAACCTTACAAAGTGTATTCCTCTATTTTGGAATTTTCTCACACAATTGTGCCTTAAGTTATCTGTTATAAAAACTAGGTATTTTACTCGCTGACTTCTTCTATTTATTATAATAATACTTAAGTTAGGGTTTCATTTTGGCCTCATGTTTTGGTTACTGCGCAGCCACATCGAGCCCCCTTGCATAACTTTACTCTTAGAATGCAGATGTTCTTTCCCTTTTTCGTGTCGCCACCCTTCACTCGTTCTTGTGATCGCCGCCATCACTCCTTTTTCCCCTCACCCACCACGCCCCTCCTCCTCGCACCAATCTCCACCCCTTCCCGGGTTATTCTCCACCGTCCCAGTTTTATTTTCTCCCGTCTCCTCCCCCAGCAATATCCCTCCCCCCATCTTCTCCTTCTCTATTGCCTTTCCCTTCCGCGCCCCCATTCTCCCTTTCTCCGAGTGATCCTTGCTCTGTATGACTCTCCGAGAGCTGAGTCCGCGCGAAAATATACGGTGGTTCGTAACTTCCCGCCCAGCCATATAACGCCGTTCTTGCCACCTCCACTGAGCACTTGTAGCGCCGAGGGTTGAATATTCCACTCTCTCTCTCTCCGACAACATAAAATGGGGCGTGTGCGGACGTAACAAATGCAAGGCAAGGAATATAGGGATGGATGAGTGCTGAAAAGACTGGGGGAATAAGATGTAGCGCTCGAGATTATAGGTGCGAGGCGGGCAGTTGAAGTTGGTTCTCTCTCTCACTCGTGGTATTGTCCCCGCAAAAGGAAAGCTTTTGTGCGATGATGTAGTGGGAGCGTGGAACGCGGAAGCGTTTTATTATTAGTTGCCTCGCGGGTTAGAAGTTTAGGCACCATCATCGGGCGAGTCTCCATGTCACGGCTGTCGAGAGGGGTTGGATTGGAGCTTTTGGATTGTGTGGTTGATAGCATCGTCGTTGCGCAGGCTCCAATCATACCTGTGGGTGGAGCGCTGCTTAGAAATTTCTATATTTATTCGAGCACCTTGTTGAGAGTTCGTTACTCTATCCCTCGAGTGGGGAGTTCAACTGTGGACCCCGTGACCTGTATCGCTAAGCGCCTAGCTTTCCGCCCTTGCCGTCAAATCCATTATCCTCTCTAACGCGTCATAAGGCCTCGTATGTAAATTGCCTTCTCATAAGAGCCACCTTTGTGGTGGGCTTATCTCGTAGCATCGGAATTTAAAGCAGAGTAAGAGGAGACAAAAATACGAGGAGATAAGTCGATACTGAATTATCTAAAAGCGCATACATACGCTAAGGTTTTTTGAGATTTTGTAGAAGATATTATAGAGGGGTCTTGAATTTGCTATAATTCTCTCCTTAATTTCTTCAAATTGATTCATTAATAGTCTCCATTGGAACTGGATTAGAATAGGGAGAAATGGGGGGCTTCGGGTTACCAACCCTTATATTTCAATAATGTGAATAGCTACACGGCGAAAAAGTTTCACGCACTATTAGAGATAATGAAATTGCAGACATTACATGAATGCTATTTATTGCAGAATTTTCCCGCGGTTTTTAAGTTTATTCAGGCTGTTTTTTCATCAAGGTTATGTTGGAAAACGTGCAAAGGCTCTTCTATATGGTAACGTACTAATGTGTATTTTGTTAAATCAAAAGTAGATGCTATGTGGTGGAATGCCTCCATTGTGAAGTGAAGAGAATATGAGTGAAATTATTTATTTATTTAACCGGATTTGGTAGTTTTTTAGAATTGAACTGTTGAATTACAGCATGCTCTCTCCATTATAATTTAATTTGCCAGAAACGGATCGTGTTTTTCCCCGCTTTTCCAACATGCTCGTAGTTCCATGCAGGGTTAACCCCTATATTAACGAAGTCACGTAATAGCTGGTACTATTGTTTTTTATTTACTATGGAGCATAAGATTCATAATCCGTTCGTTAATTAATAAAGATCTGAATTATTGAATGATACCGGATATACAGGGATTTTGCAAATTATTATATTTTTTACGCTGCTATTACTTTTAGACCGTATACTTTCTGCCAAAGTAATATGCCCCCTTATTGACCATGACCAACAGTAACAGATCCAGAATCGGGACAAGGGGATGGGCCAGGTTTTGGGGCATAGAGGGTAAACTCTCAGTAGTGGTGGGGTCCGAAAAAATTACCATTTCAGCTAGTGTAAATTGGATACCCTGCCCTAGCCCCTATCTGGATCCGCCACTGTTGACCAACATGACGAAGTGGCGTCGAGTTGCTGCGGAATACTGAAAGAGTGGTAGTGAAAGGTTGGACGTTGTTTGCTATCTTAGTCTACTGAGCGCACTCTGTGTTTGATCGGCGTCTGCGTGCTCTGTGGGGGAGAACCGCGAATCGTGGCGGTTGGTTTTGCGGCTGAGAGTGGAGACCGCGGGCGGCGGGGGGCCCAACGAGGGCACGTGGGCAGCTGCCTGGGCACGCGATCTGTGGCACGAAACGCGCACGCATCGGCACTTCTCTCCCACTGTATATCAGCCTCGCTCGCAGTCCACGCGGCAGAGAGAAAGGTTCTTGTATTTCGACCTTGAGTGCGACTCAACTGCGCTAAGTAGACAATCGGTTCCACTTGACGCGTGCGTCTTTGCTATTTTTTTTATTAAGTCATTTAACGGTTCTCGGCTTGCTATGATGAAAACCACAGAGTCCAGCGTGAATCATTGCCTTTTCTCTCGTTTGTAGAGATCAACGTCAAGTCTCCCTCTTTTAAATGTCGATACGGCGCGGTAGTGCTCGTGTCTCTTGTCATGCCGGTATAATGAATGATGCCGCTGACGAATGGTGGCGATGACAATGAGAGCAAAAGTCGTGTCTCTATCGCGCGGCTTTCTCACTGATTTGCTTTTATATTGTCTGCAGGGTCACCTTGCATTCAAATGTCTCAAATAATGGTTTTTAGAATACGCATCTTCTCTCGGTACACGTCGAAAGCAAAATCTCTCGTCTGATACCCTACGTGTACTTTGAAGGGACTTCTGAAGCATAAATTACACTGAGACGTTTGTGAATAGCTGTAGTTGCTTTAGTACCATTGGTTGCTCTTAATTTGGAAAATTAGTCGTTCCCAGTTATTTTATGTATTTCTCAATTGGAAATTATTTTTTATGTTTCTACCCGGAATTAAGTGTAACCTTGTTTTTTTGCTAACTTAATCGACACCGTTGCTCCTAGATAGCTTTCGCTCGCTCGCGATTATGGAGGAGAGATTCTAAGACGATTGACGACTTTTTGGCTTAGATATTAATTTGCTCCATCAATCATTGATTCAACGTGAAGGTTAGTTATAATATTAGTTTAATTATTTTACAAAGAAAAAGTAATCGTTCGGTATTTAGAAATCGTTCATCACCTAAGCGTGTGCTAATTTTTTCTCCTTGCCTGTCGGCGCTTCAATTATACGCGACCGAGCTTTTTTTTTTTTTACCAAAATGAGCGTTTCATCATTTAAAAAACATCCACCCGCTGCTCCCGCTTCTGTGCGGGAATGCGCAACACTCTTTGCGGCGTTCCTTTGCGGCGCCCGGCGTGTTCGCACCAAGGGTGACGCAGTCCCTCACCCTAGATTGTGCGTTTTGAAGTGGTTTCGGTGCTCGTATTGAAGACCCGAAGGGAGAGGGAAGGAAGCGAGGTTTTCGTCTGCGCGGGAAGTGGAGAGGATTGGATGTTGGGTGGAAGGGAGGGGGTTAAAGGGAGGGACACGGATGCATTTGGGGGAGGAAAGTGATGAAATCACCGTGGGGATAAATGGAGAATGGGGAGGGTGGTAGGATAAGAGGAGACAACTGTTTTTTTTTTCTTCGCCGCTTTCAGGAGAAAGGAGGGTTGGGATGTAGAGGAAACGAGTTGCTTCGCTATAAGCTATGGGGGTGCATGCGTGTGGGGGTGCATGGTCGTGGAGATTTTGAGGGGTCTCGAGTGGATACGGAGTCTGCAATAGTGCGGTATTAGATTTATGGATCTTTACTGTATTTGGCGGGTGTGGGGGAAGTTCGTTGTTAGGGTGTAGGCCCACCCTTCTCTCTTCTGTTTCAGTCTCCCCGAATTTCACGCAAGCCCTGTCCGTCGAACCAATCCTTCTACATTCCCCCAGCTTCCTCCTCCCTCCCAATTCATTTTTTTTCGTCTCGGCCGAGAGCCATTTTTTCTGCCCGTTTTAGGACGCTTGCGAAGTGTATAAAGAGAAGTTTTATGCTGCTATGGAGGAAGTTATGGAGAGGAGGTGGGGAGAGTGTCAGATTCCTCTGATCTCCAGAGATTTTGGTCGCTAGGCAAGGTTTATACGTTTTAGGGTTCCATTTACTGCCAGGGTTGCCAACCTTTTTGTGAATGTGGGCGCGTGTTCAGATTGGCTTGATTACATGAGACCCAAATACCAGTATTTTCACAAAATATTTCCATGCGGAAAATAATAAGTGACTCAATGTTTAGCAGTACATTCTTTGTTCTACCAGTTTTGCTGAATAATTTGTTTAATTCATTGCACACACTTTACGGGAGCACTTTCTCTAATTGTAAATTGTCAATGGATTTGAGGGTCACATTAAATATGTTAGGGGTCGCATGCACCTCAGAGACTGGTGGCTGATGATCCATACTTTGAGTATGGCATAACCAATTTTTGGTATCAGGTCTGTGGCGATAAATGCAGCAGGAACCCTTAAGAGCGATGGGTGGATACAAACTCGCTGTTGCTTCCTTAGCTTATCTTTATAAATACTTGAACGTGAACCACGGCTGAAAGTCAATTCCTTTGGATGGAAAAGTACTTTTAGAGCTTTTTTTCGAATTAATCGTCGAAGAACACTGACGTAATCATCTGGAATCCTCGATAAATCTTCATCGCCTCTTGGTTTTGACGCCGGACCATTGAGATTGGAGGCCGGTATTCAAGCTACCACTTTACCTCTCAACCTTGGGTTGTGGAGGGATTGCCGAGGGATGTTATTTTGGATTTAATCGGAAAGGGTAAATGTAGGTACGAACTTGGCCTGGTTTTTGTTGGTGGGGAAGGCGTAGCAAGAAGTGATGTAGATGCAACTGTGGCCTTCAAGGCTGGAATTCGGCTCGGGAAGCGGATGAAGATGTTCTCTTTTAAGGAGGAGTTAGTTGGATACATTGTGGTCGTGTATGAGAATGGTGTGTGCTATTTCAGCGAAGTGATTTGATAGTTATGGGAAGGCATATGCGGGGTGCTCAAGATATTTTTTCCCTCGTAGTGGTTAATCTAGTCGGTTCGAAGAAAGAATTCATATTTGAACCTAGTATAAAACATAATTATTTATTTGACAATTTCCTCCGACATCACATAATTAACAAACCTTTTACACTGATGCTACTTCTTTTGATAGCTTTTTACTGTATTCATCCCCCTGCTCTTAAATTCCTCTTCATAAAGTTATCTTCCAGCATTATCCCTCCATTTCTCTATCAACATTTGCGTTTGATAGCATTCGTCTATCAAACATTCTCTTCATTATCTAAATAATATTCATATATCTACCTGATTCTGTAATATTTCATTCCAACTATTGTCTGCTTTTCTTTTCTTTTTGATAAAATTTTGTGGTGTTCTAAAGGAATGGTCGTCTTTAATTTTAATTTTGGACTTAAGTCCCACGGTGGTCTCTCAGCTACCATATATTTGAACACCGAAAATGCTATGCTCTCCCAGAGGAAAGAACTGGGTGGCAGCATTTGCGACGAATTGTTGCGATTCTGTTCGCTTCGCCGTTTTGTACGAATTTCCTATGGTTTACATCTTTCTGATCGCATCGCTTTGGATTGCTTCCATTGTTCGCAAAATTTCAGAAAAAGTCTGGATGAAGCTTCTTCAGTGAGGAGAGAGGAAAGTGTATTCACAATGGAATTGGTCGTCTCTTGTGGAAAAACTCGAAATGGAAAGGAAATGTAACTGCATTGCAGGCGGCGGATGATGAAAGGAATGGACTGCTCGAAATACGGGAAAGAGTGAGTGGGAGTGTGGAGATATGAGGACATGAAAGAATCGTGTGCGAAGTTTGCGATGTGAAAAGGTTTGAACCATCGGGGGAAAAATGAAGAAATGATGATAATAATGTTCCGCGGCGGAAGTAGGACGTGTTTGTATGTGAAATGTGTTGTTTTTTTAGTTTTATTCCTCCATCCATCCTCCTCACAACTCCTCGTCCGTCTTCTAAATCGAGGACTCTCAATCCGAATCAAAATCAAAGAGTTTTCTTTCGCCCCAGTCTTTTCTCTTGGACCCTTGCTACGTTTCGTGTATCCTCCCATCTCAAAACATCCACAGATTTTTACCCTGTTACCCCCTCTACATTTGGGTTCCCCCTTTCAATGTTTGTTGCATAAAAAACAACAATCCAGCGTCCCATTGTAGATATTTGGGGTCATTCCTTTCTTTATTTTTCTCTAAAACCCTTTCCTCTACTTCGTATTCTCCCTTATTGGGTTCGAGAAGATGTCAAGCGCACTGTTTGGTTTTCATCTGTTTGGTCTTTTAGAAATAAATCTGGGAGGGTAATTCTATATTGAAAAATCCATGGTCAGTAAATTTGCTTCAGAATAAATTATCTTTCTTACAACTATTATCGCTTATTATTTCTTTCATACGCTGAAAGGAAACTGGAACAGCCGAAATAATCGTGTAACACGGATGCTGTTCATATACAGGTTACGAATGCTGTTGGGCATATTTCAACGTATGTATATTATCCTTGTTTCTTTCACTGCAGAAGGAAATATTTTGAAAACGTAATTTAAGTGAGCGTATGCTTCGTATAAATCCATGATCGAGGTGGCAAGTTTTACTTAAAATGCTATTGTTTTATCCTTTTAATTGTTTCATAACTAGTTTTAATTCATTGTAGAACCCTTGGGTGATGAATGCAAAACTTTTGCATTTCCGCTTATTGTTAGTTCTTATCTTTGAATAATCGATAGTCGTACTATAGTAATATGCCTTAGATAGGTCTCGATGAGTAAAGCGCTATAGGCGGGGAAGAAGCGATATGAGGCTAAATCAGTGGATGCAAATATTCGTAAGAATCAGTTGTAAATTATCAGTTGCGGCTGGAAAATTTTCTCCAAATACCGATCTGCTTTTTTCCGCTTAGTTTTTTAAAAACATTTCTTAAAAATATGTTATCTTTTCAGAATTCACGGTTAAATTCACAGTTCCTCTTACTTTGTGATTTCGGGAGTGCTGGTAGCTTTAAGGAGCTTGCGGTACGTGAGCTCTCGGAGATTGGAGTGAAAAATTAAGTGCTCGCATCGCTGCGCCGAGGCGTCCTCCTTCCTCCGTTTCCTCGGCGCGAAAAGAAACAGACGAGGGAAGACGCCCGCACGAGCGGAGAGTGCCATCGGAGGAATGGGTTGGGATGATGCTGGGTTGCTGGTTGCGCGCTCGGCCGAGCGAAAGACGTACTCGGGAGAGAGGAATCACGGTTAAGGGATTGAGTGGAGGGAAAAATATCAGCGTGCTCCGCCATGCGGTGGATTTCGGGAAAATGGAAAAGAGATGCAAAACGGAGGGAAATGTGGGGATATTGCGGGAAAAAACGGGTCGGCGGAAAATGAGGTGATGATAGAATTTTCGTTCGCGTGGTCTTTGCTAGCCTATGGATCCTAGATAGTTTTCAAAAGGCCGTACTATATCTCGGGTAGGGGGAAGTATTTTTTTTTACAAAAGTACGGTTTGCTTATCATGCTTGTGCTTATGTATATTTAGACTATGTCGTTTTTTTTATTCTAGTCCTTACACGTGCTTGTGTATTTTTAGTCTATGTAGTATTTAAAAAAAAAACTTGAGGCTGGGTTTCAAGGCCCTCACATTCAGTATTCCAATCCAAAGGTTAAAAAAGTTAGGATCGTTGCTAGTGCATGGATTTATCGCATAGATAGTTGTAAATAATCCAAACTATTTTGGGAAATTGATTTTTTCAGAAGAATGAGATGTAAAGCGGAATAATTTCAAAGTTGTTAAAAGATAAGCAGGTTGGAGGATTAAGTAGAAAGGTGCGACAAATCAATGTTAGGATTCATGACTGTTGATGATGATGACTCGCTTATTATTCACGTACTATATATATTTAACAATGCTTAAATTCACAGAAACTTTAGGCAGAATATAAACTGAAGTTCCACTCACTCAAATACAAAGTTTGAGGAGGTAAGGATTGACTATCCCAGAACTAAACTTCTGGCATATAAATATCCCTACGTCAGAGAAGGTGGGGTGGGGTTTCCTTTCCCTGTTAGTAGTCCGCCTGCGATACTTCACGAAGCATTGGCAAGCAGAGAACTACTTTTTGAGGACTAATGGCGAGTGTATCCTGAGCTTAACTTCAGATGCGAACTCGGACCATTCTGCCCAACCAGGAGAACATTATCCGGTAAAAGATATAGCGAAAATCTCTGCAGTCGTTTGTGTCACTTTGAGGAGATTGTAATTTGTCCTAATAGCATATTATTTTTAGCGATACAGGTATTTGGGGATCCCTCAATGGCAGTTGAAGTGTCACCTATTCCAGAAATTTATTAAATTTCGCGATAGTGGCAATGGACTGTGATTTGAATTTTTCGAGAGTATATCAAAAGAGGAATCGCCCCAAGTATATCATCTACCTTGTCTGCAACCGTGACAATACGTCTATATCTCCTCCTTCTTCAAGGAGTCTGTTCATTTCTCTCAGGTAGACCGAAAACAGTCATCTGCTTCACCGATTCTTTCTTCTACATATATTTATTACTAATCTCGCATTTTGAAATATGGAGAGCCATCAGACCTGGTGGGCTTTATCTCGGCTGTTACGAGGCAGTCGTTAAACTGAAAGCTTGGGCGCCACCATCCGCCTGGGATTATATTATTTTTCCCTTTGTCATTCTAGATAATACTCATTATGTCTCTTCGTGTTCTCTTTATTGAGTGGTGCAAATGTCCAGGAATCATTCGCTAGAGCAATTTACCTCGAGAAAATTGATTTCCGGGAAATTATGCCCTGAAAATGATTTCCCCGGAAACCCTGCGGGGGCAATTTCCGGGATGAGCGTTTCGGGTAAGTGAATGCTACATTGCATTGTCGTTTGGGGGGCATTAGGACTGCCTGTACTAAGATTGATTGCCACTCCAGTTGCCTAGATCCTCCCTACCAAAGAAATGCATAAGAAGGTGCATTTTGGTCATAGATCCCATCCTCGGATACTTAGTAAATATTTTACTGGATTTTGATAAGCTACTCTCAGACCACTCTTTGAGGTATTGTATGATATGCGGTACGATGTGCTGGAGGTTATTAATATAAGTTAAATGAAATCAGTGGCGTAGCCAGGGGGTCCGGACTCCCCCCGAAATATTAAAAAACAATTATTTTCCTTCATAAAAGAAAACAAAACATTGAAAAATCCTGAATTAACAAAATATTTCTTTAACAAATGTAGTTTTGTCGATTATGAAATGTGTTAAAATTAGTTTAAAACCCCTTATTTTGTACTCTGTTTTACAAAAATTTTCTCCCCTGGTTTTGGATCCCCCCGAATGAAATTCCTGGCTACTTCACTGCATGAAATATTGCCATGTTTCATTTAACTAATAAAATATTGGAGGCCTTGATGTCAATGACTTTGATGGATATGTCAAGATTGTGGTGTTGAAGGTACTCCCATTGTATGGGCGTTAAATACAAATAACTTATACACTTGCGAAAACTAAATAGGGGTCTTTCTCCCTCTCTATCTTGTTACTGCAGTGCTATCACATATAAATAATTTCTTCATCAATCAATTTCGATGTCTTGTTCTAATTGAATTACCTTCTTTCTATTTTCAGGTGAGTCAATCCAAGACCCTTCACTTTCGGTTGCAAATTTGCTCTGCCGGAGAGATCGTATGATCGGTGAGTACAAATAAGTATTTCCAAATAGAGAGGTGAAAATAATGGTTGATTTAAACAAAAAAATTCGGAAGTTTGTAATTCCGTTGCGAAAATTGAGGGAAAAGTAATTTACGGGTAGCCTCGTGTGTAGTATGCAACTATACTCGTCTCTTTTTGTGTCAAGGTTCCGAACTGCTATGTTTCACCAACTAAAGATCTATAATTGGGAAACATTGAATTAGACAAGAATATCTCAAAATTGCACCATAAATGTTTTTGAAAGTGTCAGACGAATCCGTTACGTGAAACAAAACACATTGTGAACTGTAAGAAATTTTATATGGTACTAATTTCCAATGAAGGAGCCTTTGAATTACCTTTTAATAATTTATTCGATGCCGAAATTCCACCAAGTATTGTCCAATTCTACCAATTATTCTTAACAAGGAAAATATTGAGACTTTGAAACGATAGATGCCCCGGTACCTATTTCATGTTCAAGCCTCACGTTCGGTTTCCAAGTTTATCTCTATTTCCTGCGGCACCGAAGGTAGGTATATCACGCCGTCTGCTGCCTAAGTGAAATCTATGGACATTTCCCGGTTTTTGCGGTGGCCGAGCACCCTCTTGGCTGCCGAATCGAATATTCTCCTGGAATCCTTCTTCCTGTAGCTCCTCCTCCTCCTTCACCTCCAGCTGTAAGATAGCATTGCTTGTGTATTTTCCATGAAACCAGAGCTAAGGTGTTCGCGTACAAGATTATTAATCATCGATCATACTTTTGGCTAGATGCGTTTCATAGAGAAATGGTCCCTGTCTTATATCCTACCCATTGTATGAGCTAAGTCGAAGTTGACCTAATTAATTTCTTCATTAGTCGCATAAATATCCGATGAGCTGCCCAAAATATATATTCGTAGATTCGATTTGATTTTGACTGTAGTGGAATAAGCATAAATGATTTGATTTAGAAGTACCTAATTGTTTTCCGCATTCAGTCATGTTAAGGATGAAGATTGTTAGTGGTGTTAGTGTTTTAGGTGACTAAGAGAAGCATACTTTTTACGATGAAAGGGTAATATCAGGATTTATTTTGATATCCACTTCTAACCATATCAAATCTGCACCGCGTTGATGTTGGTGGCAGATGGACCACCTTGTTTCATGAATCTATCATCAATCCAATTGTAGCGTGGTAGTTAGTAGCTGAAGTGGCCAAGTTAAAGAACTTGGTGCAAAGTCTTCTTAATTCGCCAAGTTTTGGGGATCGAATTAACGGTCGTGGAATTTTCAACTTCCATGCGAAAAGTGCATTCTCTGCTCTCTTTGTTAGGCAACACACAATTGAGAGCAATTTATGTACGGTATAATAAGACTCATGCTCCTATTATAAAATTCCTTTCTGTCCCTCAAATTTACGAAATTTTCAATTTTGGCTCTCCCTGCAATCTTCCCGGTCTCAAATAACTTTTTCTTACCGCATTTTCTCTCTTCGATTCCTACTGTTGCGAACTCCTTGAAAAATGTTTACATCGGTTTTTTAATGTTACTAGGTGTTTTCTATTTTATTAAGAACAGAGTTGTAACAATTTTCAGCATTCGTTGCCATAAATAACATCTGGCTCAGATATTTTCTACTACAGGTTATCTCACGCAAATGTTTTCTATGTAACGTTGTAAAAATTCAACTAAAACAGATCGATCCGCGCACTTGTTCCATTTCTAGGTTTACTCAATATGTGCGATAGAATTGTCTCATGCGTGACATTTCGTTTGCGGTGGTAGATTCAATGTTAATTTACTTTGCGTACCCTTATTTAAGGACATGTAAAAAGATTCCCACACCTCTCCTTCATACGCAAAAAATGAATGGCCCCATAGGTAGCGCGCAAGAACTGATGATACTCCCTCATCTCGCGGGCGATATTTATTATCGGCGCATCTTACAAGCCTACGCGCTTACGCATTGGGCGCCCCCGGGGGTCTTGTTGCGTGCGTGGCAAGGGGCTTTATCTCTATATCCATGTCCCCCACTCCCTTGTTCTCTCGTACTGGACCAATTCCGAGTGGCCACTCAGGAGAGAAGGGTCGAAAGAAAGCGAAAATAGAAAAAAAAATCCTTTACCGCCCACCACGGGAGAGCGAGGTCTCAGGTCTGCGCGTGTGTGTTCGAAGAACTGGGGGGGGGGGGGGAAGAGATTACGGGGGTCGAGAGTTGAAAAGGGAGAGGAAATATAAAAAGGGTGAATGAGAGGGAGACCCCACTCTTTTCTCTCGTTCGCCTTCAGCACTGCTATCGGTGTTCGTCCGCTCGTGTGGCCACGGCAGATAAGGGAAAGAGACAGCATGGATAAAAGCAGACAGAGGGGGATGGCAGAGAAAGGGATAGGGTTACGGAGAAGATTTCACGGGTCTCATACCGGGTAAGGTCCTCCATGACTCCTTCCGTCGCGACGTTTCGATGTGTAACTCACCCATCGTACTCAGTGATTCAAGAACTCAATGAAATGACATTATTGGATTCCTGATTCTAAATCTACATACTACCCCGCAAGCCGCCTTAAAAGGCGTATGTTAGGGGGTGTTAAGACACCAGCCGTCTACATATATACAAATTCTCAAAATAAATTACAACTAGCATTTATTAAAGTCCATTTTGATTCGGGGAAAAACGAATTCCCATATCTCTCCGTTCGGCAAAATATCTCTCTTAATTAATCGCTTCTATCCCTGAGGACGATGATCGAGTTGTGCATCGAAACGTCGGAAAGAGAGGTTGCGGGCTTTACCCGATTTGAGAACCAAGAAATCTTCACTACCACCGGAATAAGAATCCGGGATCAAAGGGTGGAAACCAGTAGTGTAACCACCACACTAAATACAATGACGATAGGGTACTCAAAAGTCATTGCAATAAAAAAAACAGACATTACATTACCTTGCATCGCGGAAAACCGGGAGTGTTCCGAAGACTTGGTGCTCTCCCAAGGTGGAGTAGCTTTTCTGGTGTTTCGAATCGAGGTTAAAGATTCATAATATACGTTTTTTTCGTTCCCGATTGGGACACCGTCATCAAAGAGGATTTGGAGGGATACTGGGAACATTTCATTTGCGCAATCGCGCCTTTGTCCTAGGATATCCTTTGTTTACATGCTATTTGTTTCGAATGGACATTTTATTTCTATCAAATTAAATTATCGCGAAGAAAAATAAGTGTCATAATCATAATAGAATGTATGATTGAGAATTTAATTTGCTTGTTCTTACCATTATTCATATTACCGAAGTTGAGATTTCAATTTCAGCTTCAGCTCTTAGCTGCTGCGAAAACATTACGAGGGCTGATGAATATAATTTCACAGGAGTCAGGGGGCTGCCACGTGGTCTATGTTAAGGCTTCATACCGGTTAGGAAAATGCCAGCGATATTTCATTATGGTCATGGAAAAACTCCAGAGGTCTAGCTAATAGATGAATTTCGTGGTTGAACGCGTGTAGCGTTGCTGCGTTCAAGCGGCCTGGTGGGCGTTTCGTCAACCTGGCTAGGGGGCAACTCGTAGTGCCGACGTGGCCCTACTTGAGTTTATTTCTGCCTCTAATTCTAATGCATGACTTAATTTCACAATGTACCATGATGCACGTTCCGGTAAAAATCCCTATGTTCCTAAAACTGTATTAAGATATGCCATCGATATGAAGGCAGGGAATTTTTTTTTAATTTGGACTGAAAATCAGGGAGCAGTCAGGGGAATTAAAAATGTAAATCTGGTACGAAACTTGAAATTGATTTCAGAATAAACGCTTGTTAGGTCACCCATCATCCTATGACCACTGTGACACGTGTGTAGTGGATAAAAGGCGTCAATCTCTCGTTACGCGTACGGAGCGTTCTCAGCGCTTTGAAGTTCCTCGTCTCTCTCTTGCCTCTGGAGCACGTTCTCATTCGGGATGAATAAGCCTCTTCACACACGCGCCTCTCGCTTCAGCTGTTTCTCCTTCTCTCCCTTCCTGCTTTTCTCGCTCTTATTGCTTCCCTGTCTCCGTCGTCTCCAGGAAACCCTTTTCCCGCGTATGTCTTCCTCGCTCAGAACTGTGCGTCGCAACGGCTGTAGAATGCGATGGTGGTAGCGTCTGGGCCTCATTTTTTTACGTGCCTCGGCGTCCATGACGATATTCTCTGCGTTGCGAATTTGTTCCTGTAGAATGGGAAGTGAGCTCCGAGAGGATAAGAGTGCAAACAAAGGTTAATTTATGAGTACGTATTCAGTTGAGTCCTTCCTATGCCGGTAGAATACATTTAACAATATTAAGACCATGGATGGCCTCCATTTTCCGCGATATGTCAGATGCGTGGAAAAACTCAGAATGATTCTTCATTGAGGGGGAGATTAGTGTAGGCAATAAAATTGGATAGCTTATGTAGAAAAAATAAAATGCGAAAGGAAATGTTTAAGGTTACAATGAAAGGGTATGTCGTTGTGAATTGATTATGCTCAATTTAGGGGGAGGATGAAAGGCTAGATGATTATCAAAATGCTCCATATATCCTAGCTTGACCAGTGGAATACCCTTAAGGATTTATCCTGGCACTAGGTACCGTGTCATTGTATAGTATACCTTTGTTCTTTTTGGATCCGAGTTATCACATCTTTCTTTCTGTGGAGCTTTATTCCTCTCGCGAAAGTCACAGTTCGCTCTGTTTCCTTACACTAAAGCCAGCCGTCGCGGGGAGCCATCTAGCCTTTAAAGCGGACTTTACCGCGTAACCTTTCTTATTTATGCATTATTTATCAATTACAGTGCAGAGTGATCCCATCGTCGTGCTCTTATATGACTTCGGATTGAAACTTTGCCGCGGCAGCCGAGTGATATCGGGGCGTTGGAACCAGATTTTTAGTTAGTTCAGATCTTCCGAAACTTATATACATATCAGCGAAAACAGCTTGCAGAACTTTGAAAATTACTTTCGTGGATGTAATTCACGCAGAGCGTATGCAATGGTGTATTTAGTCTCCATATTTAACTTTTATGCGTACTTATTTAATGTGCTTGCTTGGCTTTAGGTGTCTTTTATGCGAATATGTGAGAGAAGGTATATTTTTTGTCGTAGTTGTACGATGTACAGAAGAAATAGACTCTTGGGCGCTAATTACGTCAACTCCGTATTTCAATGTACTGCTTACTTTGCTGTATTTAATGATATCGTCTTTATTTGTGCCAAACTTTGTAAGCGGGTGTTCAAGAGAATACAAATTTCTCCATATCAACAAAATAGTCTCCGTATTGTTATTTGATAGGGAAGTAGTTGAATAGAGCGTAAGAAACTAACTTACGGTGTGCAGTTAAATTCACGGAGTGAGCCCATAGCTATAAACGTGAATACTAATGACGTCAGTGGTGTCTGCTAGAATGGATAGCTATTTTGTGCTCAGAAGAAAGTAAACCGAGTAAACGTTATGTGATGCAAATCAGTTTTGGATGAGAGTGAGGAGCATCACTAGTCTTCATGTACATATATAAACCCTTCCTGCTCGCGGTCCTTTTCCCTGGATTTGTTTGCAAGGTGTCTTCTTCCATCACCTTCTTTCTCCACGTGCCTTCGCTGCCTGCATCGCGTCGATCCTCTCGGCAAGTGTCTTTTTGATTCTTTCCCGTGTGCAAGGCCTCCGCCTCCTTCCCCTGCGTCTTATACAAAACCTCCTCTCCCCCACTCACTCATTACCCCAGACTCCTCGTTATGTCTCTATCTTCCTCTTCTCTCTCTCTCTCTCCCACGCTGTCCTTTGAGTCGGCCTCCACCCCACCCTTGGTAGTACTCGAGGAGACGTTGGAAGGATGTAAGGGGTGGTGTGTAACCGGGTAGAAAATAAAAAAATTGGGAGCTTGATTAATGTGAAAACACGTAGTTGGGGAGTGGGGGGAGGGGGTGTTACTTCAGAGTTTCTCCCCCTCCAATGTATGTTGATGACGCTCTCCTCTTCTTTCTCGTCCACACCGCCCGAGTTTTTTTCTTTCCCTCCTCACTTGTTTCCTTTTTCTACAAAGTTCCCAGTGACTCTCTTTTTACGTTCTCCCCGCCCCCCAATTCGTCTGCACCGAGTCTCGTCTTTCTTCTCCAAACCCACGCAGGTAGACAGGTCGCTGCGTCGAGTTGTGAGGGTTTCAATCTCAAGGCTGTTGTTCATGCAGAGACGATGATATGTCCTTTCCTTTGGGGTGAAATGGTGCTCATAAAGCACTCGTTCATCCCCAGATGTATTCTCTGTGTTTATGGCCGGAAAGGGTGTGTGAAATAATTCTTGATACTGATTGTGAGTTTTTTGATTGGGATTTAATGTTCTTTCTTTAGAGTTTCGGAGAATTTACACGAGAGATCACTTTATTTATCATGACTGAAATGCATTCGGAAAAAAATTTCTGTGTTTAAGTTGGTGTAAGTATTATTCTTCATTGCATGTATTTTTCAGGTGTTTACAATGGAGAATTTTGAAATAATCGGAAATATCGAAAAGGTTCATTAGTTGCAGTTCACTTATCTACACTACACCTGTTTTATCCAGATACAAAGATTCCTACTCGACCCATGTCACATTTCTTGTCTGTCGCATTAAATATGAAATTAGCTAATTCGACAAGCGGATTGTAAGTTGTTTTGTTTTCGAAAATTTCCTGACATTATTGCTGCCATTCTCCGTCGCCTATTCAGTTCTTTGTATGTTATAAGTTGAATGCATTCTCGTTATCTTTAAGTCTGAGTCTCTTTCACGCGTACGGCAGTAAATTATATTTCATACTAGTCGTTTAATTCTTTTCATTTAAATTGCCTCCTTCGACATTGACGCTCGAGTACTATTTTGCCCGTCTATTCAAGTCATTTTCTAAATTACACTGCCGTCTCTCTTTCTCTGCATCTAGCCCATGTATCACGGAACTCCATTTGTCTTTCGACTTGTAAAATGTCTTTTCTTGCCATTTATTCGCCTCTGGCATGCTCTTAAAGCCTCTCGACCCTCTCTTCTAGAAACTTTTCTCCAACTCCATTTCTCTCTCTACCGTTTCACCGTTTCTTTTTTCACGACCCCTATTTGCAGCCGTCTCGTTAACACCATGGCTCAATTGCTTGTTTCTATCTTTTTTCCTCCCGTCCCTTTGTCAGGAACTTTTCAATTGTCCAAATATTAAATATTTGTCGTTCCCACTTGAAGAACTGGAGAGATCTTCATTGGACTCGCACTATTATGCGTTATGTTTGCTATTATTGTCTCATTCCTCCATTTTCATGATTTTTTCATAGGCCTATGTATTATCCTTAATTCTAAGTCCTATTCTTTCCCGGACGAACCTACTGAATCAAGTTAAGTTCGCGCGTCAGAAGCATCGCCACTTTTTAGTCGTACGTCCCTCGTAGATACTCAACTCCCTTTCTTTTTTTCTGTCGTTGTTCGCTTAGTTGAGTAAAACGACGCTTGTTTGGGTTAGCTGAGGAAAGTTTCACTATGGAGCATTTTTTTAAACGTTTCATGCCCAATTATCCTGCTATAGTCGTTTTAGTATCAAACTTGCAAACCTTTCCTAACTTATTTTTGTAGCCAATGAAGCAAAATGGAGACTAATTGGCGGAAGAATTTTTTCTTGTTGGTGAATAATCGTTCTTCACCATGCCGAAAGGAATACCCGTTTCCTTATCTTTCGTTATAATTTTTTATGACACCATTTGATTCTCTTCCACAAAATTTAATACCAATGCTCAATTTTAATGGAATTGCTTTGAATACAACCAGTTACTATGAGTGAGTACTACTGTTATGGGTGTTGCCATACATTTCCTCCAGATGAAGTCGGAAACTACGCCTCATGTACATATTTCATCTCTTCTGTCTCCAGTCATCGTCCGATACGGAATCGTTACTCGTTTCCTCCCGCTTTGTGAATTGCGTGAAATATTTACGTCGGCAGAAATTAACAGCTCTTTCATGTCGACATAAGCAGCTTGGCTCACGTATGCCTGCATACATTCACTCTTGACTCGCCCGGCGAAGACCGCCCGGAGGTGGACGTGTATGGAGAGATACCGTGGATAACACCCCCTACCACTCCCCGCATCTCTCACTCCTCTGTACCTCATGGTGCCTGCCCCCCCTGGTGTCTCGTTCCAGTTCCTCCCTCGAGACCCCGTCCTTATTCATGAGATGGCCCTCAGGAAATTCCCCTGGAGGCGATGCCGCGCGGCGAGGGTGGGAGGAAGATGGGGATTAAGCGAGGCAGGAGGAAGGTGGTGAGGGGGGGGGGGGCGGCTTTGGGGAATGTGGCGAGGTGGAGGGAGGGGTGGGAGAGGGTTCTCGAGTCCATGTGCGATGCGCGCATTTCCGGTATAGCCTATGCGATGTTTTTCTTGTCTTCATCACGCCTCGGTATTCAGGCGTAAGTTTTGTAAATGTGGCATGTGGTGACATCACTGCAAGTCATCATCACAGCATCACAGAGTGTTTATTTCTATGACGAAGGTGGATAAAAATTGAAATTTTGCCTTGATGAAAATCAAATCAGCGTTTGTATTTTTTTCACTCGTTTAGTGTTATCGGAATCCTTGGCAAACCGTAATACTCTTACTACTGTGGCCTATCGAAACGTAGAAGGTCTTTGGCGTCACCAACCAAGTGTCTCCATATTTTACGGTCGCCTGTAATATCCAGATATGGTATACTAATAACAATCTGACGGATCATCCGTAACGGAGGTTTTAGTTAACATTTTTATATTTTGATGACGGTGTGGATTTGGCGTTTGGCGATGTAATATTTTCACATACAGTGAGGGGGATTTTTATGAGATGGGAAATCTACATTGGTCGGAGTCCCGATCAGTCGAAGGTCGCTGTATTCCGATTAGAGGTGGGCTTCGTCGCGCCACTGCTACCGAAAACTGATTCACGCCCTATCGCCGACGCCGAAACCGGTGAAAATAAGATCACGAATCTCTCAGTAGGTACATATTAAACTCGGATGTGTAAAAAATAACATGCTTATATACTCGGTATTTTCTTTAAAGTTTTGCACTTCTTAATTATTGGAAGTCTATTTTTAATTTCGCCGACGATTCTCCTCAGCAAACTTCGCCTATTACAACGGGCTCTTCCGTGTTCTCAGAACAAGTAGTGCTGCTGCTACGCACGTGGACTTGTTCCATTGATCTGAAGCTTCATTGGGAAGAGATGTTTGTGGAAATTGGTCCATATTCATGTATTATATCTCATCACTAAAAATCAGCAAGATTGTAATCTATGCATAAAATTTTTTACATCTCATGCTATCTACCTAATCACAGCCATCTTGCACTCATTTGTCTTGCATGGCCACTTTGAGTCACTTGATTATTGTAGACTTATTTTTGTGAAGTAATTACATTTTGTAGATTAAGTTTTGATTTATTGTTTTAGTCAGTAATGCTTTATTCATTTGATCAGTATTATAAAATCCGTTGTCCGTCCGGTGTTATCAGTTGGAAGTGGATAAGTAAATGAATAGGTAGTGTCCTGTCGGATCGTTCAGTATATTTTATTTTAAATTTCGATTATGATGGAGTTTCGAAAATATCGAGACCAGATTTTTATCCTCGTTTGGATCCGACGTCTACCTCTCGAGATATTCGCGGCGAAAAATCGACGGCCCTAACCCGTGGTCGATAAATTTTGTGAATAAGTTGATGACGTCTCGAACTCAAGTCGCTTGTCCTCTACATCTCGGCCTCATGCATCGGTCTTACGTTGTTCGCTATTGTTTACACTATTGTACAAGAAGCGATTCATTCCAACGACTATTGATTCTTCCTGATCGAGTAAATGAACCAAAGCTCAAATGACGTCACCGACTTATAAAAAGTGGGCGGCAACTTTTGCCTTTTCTTTTAAAAGAATAACACAGGGCTTATTAAGAAATATTTTTTGCCGTCGTAACTTGTCATTCACTTCCATTTACCGAATTCTCCGAATGAATTCCAATTTCGGGGTCTGATTGAACGACCCAATTAGTGGCGGAGAGATCAGTCGACGCCTTCCGATAATGCCGATATTTGATGAGTCCGTAATCACATTAGAAATTAATCCTTTTATCGAACCCGGCGACCCCTTTGGCTGGCAGATCGAGGAGTTGTTTCCGTTGAAGTGTACCAACACCCGTCGTTCGTGCCCCAATGCGTAACTCTGTATTAAATCTTCCTCCTCTCCCATTTCCCGGAGATACTCTCCGCACCTATCTCCTCCCCCGTCGTCTCTTCCCTCGTGTCTTCCACGCCCCTCTTCAGTCCGCAATCTCGGTTCCTTCATCTGCGCCCCGTATGTCTCTTGTGTTCCCGCCGGGAACGGCTTTTGCGGAGAGCGGTTGCCATGCCGTTCCGCACAGCACTTTTTGCCCAAAAACGGCTGCTCGCGTAGGTATGACTCCCCTTGGGGTCGCGCAGGGGGCGGGAGAGACTTGTCTCACGGGTGGTTGGGTTGGTGGTGGTAGTGCTGGTGGCGTCAGAGATGGAATCGTGGAAGAGATCTCCATGTTACTTGTCTCTTCTCTCTCTCATTCCTTGCCTTATTCCGGTGTCACCAGAGTCTTGCTCCTTAGCAATTCCTTCCTTCCCTTGGGATGGTTTGTGCCTTTCGTACGTCAAGAAAGAAATTTTGAAATATAATCGTTGCGTAGAGTGCGTGCATTTCGTTACGGTTTTCCTGGGGGAGGTTTCTGAGGAACATCATCCGAGTCCTTAGGGTCCCTAGCACTTGGGGACCGGTTGCATAATCCATTCGTACCTGAATGCTGTGAGTCTTCTGGAGGAATGGCATATTCTCTGCCGAGGGGTCGTATCTTAGGGCTGCTGATGGGCCTTAACGTCACGTTGTGCATGCTAATAAGAGAGAGACTATTTCAACAGAAATCCAGATGAAGTTTGTTGGCTATGATTCTCACATAGTGACTTTGCTTTCCAGTCGTTTCATAGCTGTAATAAGTTCAATAAAACTCAAAAAATTCTATTATTTGGGTAGTTTTCGAGGACGTTGAAAGGATTGGCCTAGAATGTTAACCGTGAAGTTAACTTATCTAAAGTTTCCGGGTACGAATCCGTGTAGTATCTTAGTAATTTTTAGCTTAATTCCTACGGTGCGATTTACTGGTAGTTATAACTTAGTAAATAATCGTTGAAAGCCCAGGAAATGGAATGATCCGATCACCCTGAGATTGTGGCAATAAATCGCCCGTGTCATAGACCAGGATGATATTTACCCGTATGCATTAAACGAGCTACCTTGCTGATACGATGAGTGTGATGGAGAGGATAATTAAATCGGCATATCAAAAATGTAACAATTCGAGGTGAAACGTTTTTGTCATTGCTCGTGCTGGGAGAAAAATCAAACAGTATTAATGGGGGCATTGTCTACTTTTATGTAAGCCCAGTTTCCTCTTACTTTCCTTGATGAATCGAGGTGTCCGTATAAATTATTTCCCGTAATGGAATGGTTTAATTCATTCCATATCCGAAAAAAATTGCTGTAATCACGTTTTTAATGGTTCTAAGGCGATAATTCACACTTTATTCCGCAAGGTAAACTTGTAGGGGTGCTCAATTGACGCGGAAGCGGTCATATGCAGCCTTGGTATGGAAATTCTTGCTCCGCTTTTGGTGAAGCGTTGAAGGCCACCTAGCACCTAATCTCGACCGATTATTGGCTCATATCCACTCAAAGCAGGCTACTCGCTACTTTCATTCTCATTAAGAATAAACTGAGAGATAAAGACCGGGATATATTTGTCAAGGTTTAAAATGGAGTGTTCAGCATCCTCCTTCGCTTTATTGCCTCCCGTAGATGTTTTTTTATGTAACCTAGGAGGCAATATTCTGAGTGAAGGGAAAAAGGTAATGGAATATTAGCTGTCGCTGTGAAGAATCATAGCGATTCAAAAATGTTCCTTTTTGCTTCTTCAATCAACGCTATCTGGGCTCATGTCAGCTATCTAAGTGGCTAGCCTTCATTTGTTTTGGGTATTCTCCGGGAATTTGCGAAGGTGGGACATGAAAGAAATGAAATGTGTAAAATGCGACGGGAAGACATGAAAACTGTAGCAGGGTGACATTAGGCACAGATTCAAGTCGATATTAGGGGCTGGGGGGTTTACTATTTTTTTGGCAACTGTAGAGTATGCATTTCCTACTTGCGTCGGAAAACCTCATTTCACATACACGCGCAATGACTCAACCCGGAGGTCAATATGATTAGATGAGGGTAGAGCTCATCGCAGGCTAAGTCTGAGTATCTAATATTCAAGGTGGGGGGGTTGTTCCTTTCCGTGTGGAATTTCGTACTGTGAGGAATTTGTGTGCGTGTTCGAAGGTTGCATCCGGGATTTGAACCCGAGATCCTGTAATCACCTGTCCAACGCTCTTATCACTGGACCACCACGCTCTCTGGAGACCCCCTTTCATGGCGAAAAAAATTAGCGGTGCATTGCACACTTTAAACCGTAATTTTAAACCCAGGTTTACATCGCACAGCAATTATTTTCAAGGTACATTTTTATGGTAAATGTACCTCGGAAATGTTTGGCAGCAACCGAAAGTTAGGTCGGAAACTGTCTTAAAGTGTGAAATATACGAAGTTCCTTTTTTATTCATACCTATGACTTCATTCCACATGTTTAATCCTTCAACCATTAATTTCTTTGGGTAACCACGTTTCTGATTAATGTTTTTCTATTTTCCCAGGAATGTAGGAGGCGGCCTTATCCATGGCCCTTTTTCATCCGTCGCCAGGTAAAGTAAGATAAATATGGCGGCGCGGCGGTTAGAGTACCTCAAATAGAATGGGGCCTATTGGAGGGGAATGGGTTGAGATTAAAATGGATCGTTATTAGCTTCGTAGGGTGTGAATGGAATGGGGCGCACGGACGGGGCTTCTCGCCCGCAAATAGCGCTTCCCTCGGCGCAGTTTCCTTCCGAGTAACGTCCTTTCCCATAACTAAGCCCTTGCTTTTTTTTCTCTCTCCTCCTCGGAGCGCATTTTTCGTCCCCGGGGATTCCCCCCCGAGCCGCTTCAAATATTGACACACTCGCTCCACGACGGGAGAGGTCCGTACCTTCCCCTCCCAAAACGAATCTGCTCTCCCCCCCCCCCCCGTCTCGTCGGCGAAGTCGTTTGCAGGACCGCACCTTACCGAATGCGAGGTAACTGCTGTTCTCGCAGCGGACGTCAGATATGCGCTCCTGCCTCATTCGAAGTCACCAGCGTGGTTATGGTAACCCTAGAACTTTTAATGACCGCTTCTAGCCGCAAAGTAGCGTAAAAAATCATTCCAATTAAGATCTAAGACGCAAGTGTTTGAGAAAGACGTGATTCTCATGCAATGTACCGTATGTTTACGTGGTGGAGATAGTATTGTTGGGACTTTCGGAAATCGCGTAAATATTAACGACCGCTCCTAGCCGCAAAGTAGTATCTAAAAAAATTATATTCAGGCGTATCTTAAATTTCTAATCCAGGAAATCGTATATGTGTAAAGTTTTTTGCCATGAAATTTCGTCCATGAAATCGTGTCAGTATACCAGTCCGAAACGCCTGAATGGAATGATTGCGTGAGATACTAATTTGCGACTCGGAGAGATTGTTAATACTTATGCGATTTCCAAAAGTGCCCACAAAGTTATCTCCACTACTTAAAAATACAGTACATTGCTTGAGAATCATGTCTTCAGCAAACACTTGCGTCTTAGGGCTTATGAAGAAAGATAATGTAAAAACGGTTCTTGAAGAAAAAACGCTTGTGTGTCGCAATCTTTGGTAGAATTTATGTAAATTCGCTCTTGCTATATTGGTAGATCCGATTTCTGTATTACGCTGATTTGAAATAAAGTATCTGCCTCATAAAGCTATAATCGACGGAGCAATCCATGGACTCGAAGCCTGTATTCGTCATGTCTTTTGTTTATGTTTATGAGAGGTGGCGACAGTTATTCGCACATGCATGTGTACAATTTCAATTGGTAGTTTACATTATAAAAATAGAAAAAATTGCATGAATATTGTCATGGAAAGGGGAAACTGGTCGTACTATCGAATAATTATATGGATTAGAAGTATTTTTTATTATTTTTTCAACAAGATGCTTGTATTCGTTATTTCTCATGGTTCCCGAGAGACTCATAAAAGATAAAATTCTCGGTCGAGCGGTTTGGCAGCGACGTAGCGAACTGTAAGTTCGCATCGCTTCGAATGGCTCGCGTTATCTTGCGGGACGTTTGGGGGACTTGAGCGTGTGGCTAACGTTGAAGGAAGAGTTGCCCTGGTGGTATTCGGGATGAGTAGCTAGTACCTTCGCATCTTTTTGAGAGGGTGGGTGTATTCGTGGAGATGATCCTTAAGCGGGTGGCGTAAAGTAACGCGGTGGGGGGAATATTTTGGCAGTTAAGGGGGAGGTTGGATGAGTCTCGTGAAATGGTCGTTATAGGGGGGTGAGGTGTGTCCCCTCTTCCCTGGGCGTATTTTGGGTGCTTTGCGCTTCCTGCGTTCGCTTCTCATATTTCCCGACTTGGTTTGTGTTGCAATTATGGAAGGTTAATGTGCGTAGGGGCTGTATATGAGTTATGTATCCCCACCAGGAAGAGGGCGTATGGATCGTTACAGTTTGGTAGGCATATTCATGATTTATCAGGTATTCACCGACGAATTAAGGTTATCTCTTCTAGACTAAACCAGCATCTGGTGCTTCTATAATTACTTTTAAAAATTATTTCTGTATAGCCACGACAAAACGCAATATCTGTAATCCATTGATATTTACGTAAAGGTTGCCTGATAGGCGAAAAAGACGAGAAATACGGTCATCGGGGTTGACTAAACCTTTCATAGTCATGTGGAGAATATTTTCTTAGTGCTCAATTTTCCATTCACTGCTTTCTTAGAGCCTATTTGGTACTTAATTGGCTTGGTAAATTTTCATCTAAGAGCGCATTATAATATTTTTTCCCTGTTTGTCATTGCTTTCATGGCTGCATCTGAAACTACTGTTATGCACTTTTTTTGGTAGCATTGCTTTGGGTTCCTCATTATTATGTCTATAAAAGGTGCGTATTTTTTTTGTACACGTCCTTTTTATTCTCTAAAATTTTTAAATATTTTTCAGCGAGCAGGTTCCTTTGGTGAAGTACTTGGATCCATCAACGCATGGGTTACAAGAAAACATGCATTTTCATACGTGTCATTTCAACTCTCTAGATGCTGTGAATAGCGCTGTAATACTCATCTCTTGATAGTGTCGTATTGTGAAGAGTATACAGGCCCTCAAAATAAAGTGGAATGTTTATGAGGAGTGTTGCAACAATCATGTCCTTATCTCTCGCAGCACATATCGCCCTTCTCCGTTGAGAAATATTTTCTTTGCCAATATTGTGAGAATACTAAAGGTAATTTCTTGGTGAAGTGCCAGTAAAAGTCGTTGCCCAGAGATAAAATTATTTGAAGTGCCAGTGCGGGAAACGTTTCCCGTATACTTTTTCTTCCACTTGATAGCCGAGTTAACCGGCGATTTTCACTACCTATTACGTGATCGTGTAATGCTCCTTTATCTAATCGCCTCGTCAATTTACTGGCTGACGTCCATTTAATGTTGAAACAAGCTTTCGTCTCAACTTCTCCGCTGCATGAAGCCTGGCTGGCTTACGATGAGGGTTTATGATTGGATGCTCTTCACAGATAGTATTTCAACGGCCATCAAAAGAATAGCATTGCAGTTTTTCCCATTCCGCGCATTAATGCTTATCGGGAAAATTAAGCCGTAAACTATAATACCGGGCATTACTTGATATTAAATTTTCAATGTACAATGTGAAATCAAAGCATCGATGATGATTCTCCACGTTAATGTTATTTTTGATTGTGCTCTCAGGTTATAAAAGCTGATGAGGGCTGTGTCGTTTTACAGCCGTCATCATCTTCCTTGACTTCCAATACTTCATGAGTTTTAAGGCATAATATGGGAACGAGTTGTAAGGGCATAGAGTTCTCTTTAACTATGGAAAATAATTGTCCTGAGGCAAAATTATTAATGGCTGTGCATGCTTACATATTTTTTGCTGGGCTGACTTTGTCTCACGGATTTATTTTTTCAATTTTGCTCTTATATTTCGTGGAAAATGGTCATATTTTTTTCAGAGGGAAGCAGAAGTTTAAGGTTTTGTTAGCTTAGTGTAAATAAGAGGTGGGAAAATATACATGAAGAGCTTAATATGAAATATCACGTTGTGTTGCGATTACAGGCACAGTGAGGGTGCAAGAAGAGGAAGAATTGAACGCGGTAGAGGTGAGGTGAGATCCGGGTGCAAAGGAAAATGGAAAAAAATTAACGTTGGGTGGAAGGAAAGGCACTCGGGTAACCGACCAATATTTTTCGTTAACATTCGAAAGAGAAAATACAAAGTAGATTGATGAAGGAAGAATGAAGATGGTATGGCATGCCGAAGTCATTAATAGAAGTAAATATTTTGAACAGACGGTGAAGGAGTTGCAAATGAACATAATTTTTAGGTGTGATGTAAGGGGGTAAAACCTACCAATGAGAAATGGAAGAAAATAATCTTATGGAAAATAATAATATTTTTATAATTGTAGTATCATTTTTGTAATGATAAGATTTTATAAGAGAGTATTAGAATTGCGCGGTATTAATAAAAATAACCGTAAACAGTATATTACTTTGAATTATATTATATTATTCTGTTGTGTCATGGTGAATAATAAAAGTTACGTTTTCTTGAGCTGTGTTCATTCGTTTTGAAGTCTGCCGTTGCTCTCTAGTTAACTGTATGCAGTGAAGTATATTATTTTGGTGCGGAATTGGAATGCTCGGCGATAAAGCAAAAACGTTGAAGAGTGTGATGAAAAACAAAACGCCCTCTTGTTGAAGTGATTGTAACTTCCTCTTCTGCACCATGTTAACCGTGCGAACAAGTGCCCTCTTCGATGCGCCTAAAGCGGACTTTTACGTCTCTCTAATTCACGGATGAATTCGTGTTTTACGTCGCTGTTTTGGGAGCTCTCTCAAGGGCCCTCATCTGCGGAACCGTGTTCACGGCCAGGATTCCGTTTTTGGGGCTCTTCTTTTCGTGTTACGACTTGTGTTATTCCAATCAACGGGTAGATCGATGGAATTCAAGGCATTTATCCACGAATGTTTTTTTATGTTTCACTGTGGAAACTTGTCAAATATTTTTTAATCATTTTCATTTCGTAATATCCATCATTTAAATTTTTCGATTCACTGTGTAAACTTGTCAATTATTTTTGAGTCAGTTTAATTTCGTTACATTGATCATTTTAAGTGTGGTAACTATATCGGAAAAATTGATTCTGTATTCATTTGAGGTGATGAGATAAAAGGTATAAATTACAATTTATGCTATGAACAGGTACTTAGTTTTAATGGCTCCATTATTTAGATAGCACACCATCCTGAGATGTAGACTAAAAATGAAGCTCAACGTGGAAGATAGTGGTATTATGGTGTAATTGCCTGATCGGCAGTTGGTGATTGGAGTTTGAAACCCAGTAAAGCCAAAGTATATATTCCAAGCATAAGAAGGTAGGTGTCGATGGCCAACTTGTGACCCCTAATTGAGTGGCAGGCAGAGAAAAAAGGTTGGAATAGGAGAAGAGAAAGAGAAGAAGGGTACGAAAAATATGAAGATGGAATTTAGTGGATCCACTTAATCCACTACTTACCTGAATTCTATCCTCCTTTCTTTCTTCCTGTCCGATCCCCACTATCACTTTGCATTTTTCCTTAGCTTCCACACATTGGCCAGTGACACCTGAATTTTTATTTATTTTATCGTTTTTGACTAAGAAAGAGGTCCCTACATCTTATTTTTTCATGGTGAATTTTCATCCTTGGTTTTTATGAGTCAGAAGCGAGTTTTTGATGCAACCCGGAAGTTAAGTACAGTAAGCCGTTGGGACGTGCAACCGCAGAGACGATTTCGAATCAGAAAACAAATGAGAACCAACAAGCGTCTCGAGACGTATATGGGTAAAGGCAACCGTGAGATCTCGTGAGTTAAAACTTGACGTGTGTGTGTAGGGGATATTTTTTTCAATTACGTTTCGCGTGAATGGTGCAGGGAGGTACAGACATTTATCTGTGTGTGCAAGTGTGTGTACGTATATCGTGAAGATTCTCTCCCAAAGAGTCGCCCCATTAAATCAATGCTAAACTCCCCCTTTCGTGCCTCGGTTTAGAAGGTTGCGCCTCGACCAGGTGGGCGGCTGGGAAGGGATGAGCTCGTAAATTTCGCCCTGGCGGAGATATTAGGTTTTTGTTTCACTTTAATCACGCCAGGCGTTTTGATCGATTGCCATCTTCGCCGTGGGTCGTCCGCAAGAACGAACTGTAATGAGTGCGAGATCTCTCGGAGATATATGGGCGCCCTCGCACGTAGGTCGGAGAGATATGAAGTGGGCGGGCCCGAGCCTGCCCAGCCGTTTAGTGCGACGCGAATCCATAAATAATCGCTTTGGGATAATTGAGATACAATATGAAAGCGGCTGATTTGAAGATTCTTGCACGGGTTGCACCTTCGGATCGTTTTCCTCAGTTTGAAATTGTTTGCGCGAGTATTATTCCATATCGGAGCCAGCATCGGAACCTTTACATGTGGGCAGCAAGGTTGAAACTTTTGGAAGGTAGTGATTCGTATTAGCGGTTGCCGATTCGGGCTGATATTACAGGCGAGAAGGTGGGGTGTATGAGCAGATGATCTACCGCTTACGTACTCTTATCAATCTTTATGCTTATGAGACTCGTTTAAGGTCTTGAAGTTGGTGCTACTTGACTTTGTTAACAGAAACTGGTTTCATTGGAGCCGTTCTTTTTGGTTTCACGTGGTTATTGATCTTGAATTCCGTAAAATTGTGGGTATTATATTCTAAGAAATTAACGAAGAAAACCAAAATCAAGGTTAAACGATGCCTTCGAAAGTTAATGTGCTTAGTTGTTGGGTAATAGGCTCCACTGAATGATAGTAATCAAATAGTAAAGCGTCGGCTGAGTGTGTTCAAAAGCTAACATTTTTGTTGTCCAGCTGGCTGGATGTATTTTAAACATATTACTATGTAGGACGACTTTAGCCTCGCAACTTTGATTTTGTTAGTATTTTGAAACTGAAAAAGTGGTGAAAAGCATATACATCTATGGTATGGGTGGTGAAAAATCCACCCAGGGTTATTTGAGCCCGGACTTCCAGATTGGTTGGCTCAGACTTAACCCTGCAACTGAGGTCGGCATCATTTTGTTCCACACACTTCAAGAAAACCTGTCATACAAGCGAGTGTCAATTATTTTGTGCTTAATTTAGTATCTTATTATTCCTTGTTATTCATCCATACATTAGTTTATTGTTTAGGTTTGTTTGGTTGCTTAACGCTTTGTCTAGAAGGACAGTTAATGCTGAGTCTATCACAACCTATGCATATACACCGTTGCGTGGATAATATATTTCAATGATTGAATTGCTAAGATGATTCGAAGGTTCTTGCTGTTGGAACACTTTGTTTAATGTTATCCATATTATTTATTTTCCAATCTCCTGAATACAGCTCATTATGGTGTTTACATCAAGTTTTGTGACAATCAACGATAAACCATCGCAAACACCTATTGAATGAGAACTGGGAAAGTAAAACTTTGCAGCTTACGACTCTGCAGCATAAATTAAGTACTTAATTTCTATAATGTATGATGAGCGTTCTGTGATTACTTTCGCTGGTTTTACTGGAAGCTACATGCCTCCCATAGGACCGATAGCTAGTCAGTATGAGCGTGAAATACTGCGGGTCGGCCTAGATACTGAGGAAGCTCATTTCCTTCTCCTTGAGGTTTGCCCTGCGATAATTCTCGCGGAGCGATATATGTATTACCCTGCTGAGGTATTTTATCTTCAATTTATTGCTCGTGTTTCAACCTTACCGTATTCGGCGAGACTACCAGTTTACTTGGGCAATAGAGATTTTATGTGCATGAAATGTTGAAATAACTCGCCATGAACCCGGAACTTGAAACTGGTCATTTGAGTTTCATCATTTTGCTAATTGTGGCACGTCAGTACTTTGTCATGCTTCGTGATTGATATATTTTACTGTCGTGCTATTTTCGCTTAATGTGGCGATGGATAGGATGGATAATTGAGCGATACATATTTCACGTTTTAGCTTGATAAATTACATTGATTTTGCTGCATTAGATTTAATGTTTTTATATCATCTCAGTCGAATTTTTCCAATTCAAGCTATTATAACTTTCTTATTCAAACCAATTGTATACATAATATATTGACTTGAAAGTATTTAGTTTAATTTTATTTCTGATATGACTTTGAAATCATTTTATCTAGAATAATGGGAGTCAAAAATGTCGCGTCTATGAATCTGTGTATGCTATTGCTTTTAATGCGAGTATGATAAGACATTTGTGACAGCAGTTATGGAGGAAAGAGATATTTGCAAAGAATACTACCTAGAAAATTTTTCATTTGTGCAACTCGTAAATACCTTTATGGAGAATGTATGGGTAAAATATTCTGTATAAATACGGCTATTCGTTTGTGACTGGATCATTGCCTTCATACGGGTTTAACTTTTCTGATTCCGCTGTAAAGTTTTACTGCCTATTAAAATATGCTGGTATACGTGTTCTGGTTGTTCAGCAGCATGGAATCTATCAAAATTAGAATTCGTGGCTTATTCTTAACTTATATTCTTCCCGAAAAGTTCTTTAAAATAAAGATTATATTGGTAAACATTATGAATAAATCATGCTAATGGTTTTATTAGTTTTAGTTTTTAAAATTATCGCCCACAATAGGAAGGGCTAAGGAGAGTAGGAGAAAAGAGAAGCCCCCTAAAAACATTAAGCAGAAGAAGGGACAACTTAGTTGGCCACATTTTGAGGCACGATGGTCTGATGAAGACAATCGTTGAAGGACAAGTGGAAGGGAAAAAGGGCAAGGGACGGCCCCGAATGAGTTATATAGGACATGTTATAAAGGATGTAAAAGAGAATAAATATGTAGCTATGAAGAGATTAGCGGATAGGAGAGAGAAATGGAGAGCTGCGTCAAACCAATCTTAGGATTGTTGACTAATGATGATGAATATATTTTTTAGTTTTTTTGGTGAAAATAATTTCTTGCCCATAAATTTTATTGTCATTGTCGACCGACATGCGCGGAAGCCCAAAAGTCTCCTTACGGTCCACTGTCATAGTCAGTTTTACTGAAAGTACTCATCAAGCCATTGTAAAAATGTGGAGATGAGGGGGGAAAATGTATGAGGTGGGGTGCGCACCTGTAGTGGCCGGTTACGCTGTCATTTGTGAGTCGGCATTTCTAGTGGATTGCTCCGCTACATTCTCTTGAAATCCGTCGCAACCACCCGCCACGGCCGCCCTAACATTCCGACCAACGTATATGCTGCAGTACCCCTCCCCGTGCTCTTCCTACCGCACTCCCATGCATATGCATATCCCGGTTGAGCTCCCAGGAAAGAGAGAGAGAGATGGGAAACGACCTTTTAAAAACAAAACACGGGCGGATTGGCGAGCCGTGCGTCCGTCCTTCTACCTCGCGGCAGATTGCGTGGATTGATTTACGTGGGTTTTATCGTGCGTGCGTACCACCGGCTCTCGGGACTCCGGTCTATGTTCCTGTTGCACACAGGAATGCCCCAGGGAATTTAGTTTACTCTGCGATGGATAAGGGGGAGCTTGCCTCCCGCCTCGAGGGGTCTGGGTTTGGATCCTGTGGTGGGAAATGCTTTAGTTTTGTGGAAACCGTATTTAAGAATTCATTTAATTTGTGCAAATGGAGCGTCAAATGGTAGTAGCGCGGATTTCATAGACGAGGACGTCGTTGATCAAGGATGCATTGATTTGGTACAAAGTCTGCAAAATTTTAAAATAACCAATTACCTCTTTTCTAGTTTCATGGAAAGTGCCGGTTAGGGTTGGTTAACATGGAGCATTTTTCGAATCACCCGTCCTGCTCGCCCTCCCAAAATAGAGCTTCTCTTCTCAAACCACAGTAAAGCTTGCTAGGATCAGAGCAGTTATTTAGTAGTATTTTTCGATTATCGTATTCTGTGCGCTGGGAGGAATTGGGATTGAGGCTGTTTATTTCTTTCTCGTACTCAAAGTTCGGTTTAAGTTTAAAAATTCTTGAATGATTGTATTTTACCCTTCGATCTCTGTTTTTTCCCCACATCCACTTTTCTATATTTTGTTTGACCGTGAAGTTGTCGTTATCATAGCCATGTAATTTCTCAGCCAACGTAAATGCGTAGTCTGCGAGTCTTAAAGTGACCTCTGCCCTCTCCTTTGAATACCTGGCAGAGCACCCCTGTATTTATGTGTTGGATGTTTGTGTGCTGCTTACAACGCGGTGAGTTTATTTTCAGTCTACTCTGAGAGGATGAGAGAAGTAGAAAATAGTATTGTGCATTCTCTTCACTCGCCAGCGCATTACCACCAGGCCCTCTTCAGCCACCTGTGGGTCCCGTCCCGTCGTGGGCGCATTTTGAATATGTCTCAGCCATGGGTATGATGAATGTGTTTGATTGTGTCTCGGTGAGGATGAGGCCGATATTCGTCTTACCGAAGCAGTTAGGGAGAAAGCTTTACAGAAGCTCCACAAAGGAGGTGAGTGAAAAGTTGCTGGATATGGCAGGAGGATGGCATAGGATGAGGAAGGAGTTATTGTCGTGCTCCGTGATGTGTTACGGTTTTAGTGAATTGAAAAACGACCGTTCAGGTTTGATTAAAAGTCGGGGATGTTGTACCATGACAGGTGACCATTAAGGGTACCAGGAGAAATTTCAGTTGAATTTATAGGGCTTTAATTGATCTAATAGTTAGGACTTAAGAAGAATGATTGCTTTCGATTAGAAATAAGCTTTTTCCAAAAAGGAATCGATGAATACGATCTAAACCAGAAAAAAAAAGAAATTGAGAAAAGGAAGGCTTTAGTTCTTTTTCCAAATATTTTGTTTACTAACTCCAATATAAAATGCGGTTGCCCTATCTCTTTTCTCATTATTTGATAACCGGAGTTGACAAATTCTTCAATTTAAAGCCTCTAGCTTTATTGAATGTTTCTCTGCACTAATTTCGTGTAAATTTCAATTATTCTAAAGTTTATGTTGCGGTTGTATCATGTAACTGTTCACTTTAACTGGAAGTAACGAAACCGGCCCATAGTGTTTTTCCTGTGCCGGTACTTACGAAAACTTTTAACTGGAAAATGTAAGATGGAATTAAAGAAGAAAGATGAAATGACGATGGAAAGAATTGGTAGTATGATGGAAAGAATTCTTAGATTTACTGAAATAACTGCTCGAATTAGGGAAAATAGGAAAGATAAAATCAGAAAAGGAAACATAGCATTTGAGGATAAGATATCTTTGTTAGACGTACGTATACGGCACAGAAATTTGCTGTGGGTGATATTAATATTTGAGTGATGTGAGGTTGTCGAGGTAAGTAGTGTGAGGAAGGATAGACTTGGCGGTTAATGGGAGAAACATGAAAAAAATGGAGGAGTGATGTAAACCTAGCCTTAGATAGAAATCCTGCAAGGTGGTAATGAGTGGTGACCGTTAAAGATTAGCTTATAAATACTACTATGTCATTGATTCCTTTTTAACTCTAGTGTGTGCAAGAATCAGATTTTCATGACCTTTGGCGCTTCGTAATGTAAATCCCTAATGGTCATTACGCGTACATTGAGTGCCTGTTTCTGTGTGCACTCCTCTGTCTTTTGCCTTTCGGCTCGTCCTTTGTGTGGTTTTTCCCCTTCCACCCCAGGCGCGACCCCTGACCTTAATTCATCCCCGTCCCTTCCCATCCCCTCGGAGGCTCCTATCCCCCCGTCGCGTCGGTGGCTCGAGTGGAGGATCCTCAGGGGCCGGAGCGCCTCGCCGCCGCGCGAATCCTTGGCGTGCCGTTCCACCCTCGCCACTGCCGCCGCCCGACCCTCGACCGCTGAAGAGCGTCCTCCGCATTCTCTCCCCCACCCATTCCCTCCCTCCTTTCACTCCTATGCCTTGACCTATCGATATACTCCTGTTCCCCTTTCTCTGCGACGTATATGCCGAGGCATACAGCTAAGGGGGTATTTCTATTCTATCTTTTTCTGCTCACTTACATATTTATTGCCTATTATTTTCTCTGTAGAAGAGTTGGAGGGAAGAGAAGCGTCGTGAACTCCTTGATAAGTAGACGGAACGACCTGAGAGACCACATCTCGAGACGTGATGGCCTAATGAAGATAATCGTCGAGGGACAAGTCGTTGGCAAGAATGAAAAAGGAAGGCCTCGAACAAATTATAAGGAACAAGTAAAGGAGGATGTTAAAGTGAAGAAATACATAAGTGTGAAAAGATTAGATCATCTTAGGATTGTTGACCAGTGATGATGATGTTATCTTTGCGGAGCGTAGTGGTAGCCCTAGTGCAGTGGCGAATTTTGGGGGTAGTGGACTCGTGGGGAATGACCCCCCCTTGTCTATATTTTGTCTGTAAATTCTATCAAAATTTATAATTTTTATTAGTTTTATAATTTGTTAGGCCATTTATTTCTTCTCCATTGTTTAACTTCTCAAATGTCTAAAATTGATCAATTCCATCTGTTGTTAATAATAGGTATGAAATTTTAAACTCCAAAATACATAAAAAAATGGGCATTTAAAAAATTTCGAGGAGGAACGCCCCTCTCTCCCGGGGGGTATTCCATTGATTTCCATAATGAGATGTTATTCTTAAGGGTTTTTTTTTAACCGGCCACCTGCATAAGAGGACTGTTCTATTTTATCTTTCGCTGGCCGTACAATACAGGTTTCATTGTATTTGGTTGAATAACCGTGATAACCTCTTTACTGGTAATGGCCATGAGAAAGAGCCTCTCAGCCTCATTCCCCTCGAGGTATAATGCGTCATCACTCGCTTATAATCTCGTAGGTTCCGTTTAGGTCACTGCAAGTGTTTGATCCGGCAGCGGTAGGCCTTGGGAGGGTAGGAGTGAGTATAAAGGCACTCTAAATCCCGTTTACGCTCCCCCACTGCGTTGATCTCAGAGGTAATCCTTCCTTCGTCGGACACGACAAGGCCTTAGCGTGATCGCAATTGTTTTTTTCAGTTGTGCACGGCTGCATATGGAACCGCGATGCGGAGGTTTGTTAAGCGCTGGAAACTAACTCCAGGCTTGCTGGATGCTGGCCGTCATGAGGTCTCGAAAGTTTGGCTATGGATACTTCGGTTTCTTTACTCTTCTGACAGGTATGCGGTCTATTGACGTTTTGCAGCGCTTAACCTGTCACTGTCCAGTGGCCACTAGTGAGAGGAACTTCAGGTTGGCCAACGGTCAATCGATGGATGTGAAAGTCAAAACTTTAGCGTGAGCCTCTCCTAATGGGATATTTCGATGGTCATTTGTTGGAAGTTGACCGTTTATCTTGGGTGTAATTTGCAGTTGAGATTGTCTCGTAAAATATAACACTAGAACACGCGGAAGATATGCGTAATATATATCAGTGCTGCACAGCAGGTGACTGACATTCTATTAAGGGATACGGAGAAACGGCCATATCTTAGATGCTGAAGAAATAACTCATAGAAATAAAAGTTGACTTTTATTTTGATTTCACCTTCCGCTTGCTGCGGCAATCATGGCTAAACCCTCCCTCTGCCATGCGGCGGAGGCATTAGTGGCCAACAGTGGGTTTGAGTAAAGCGATTCCTTTTGTTCTCAACGTTTTGTGTTATTCCTTGTGCTACATCAGCCTATTCGAATGCATCTATTCTTGTTAGTCAATACATTCTTGATATGTGTTCAATATAGTTGAATTGTTATCAATCATGACTTGAATTATATTAGCTATGCGGTTTATCTTTCACTTTATTCCTTTGACGATCGATATTCCTAGTGCAAAATGGAATCCGATACCAAAAGTAATATCGAAATATTGATGATTAATTTCTGTATCTAATCGAGTTCATTTAGAATTTATTTTACTTTATTTTTTTATGCGGTCAATTTAGTACTTGCCCTCGAAAAAGGCAATACGTATGAGTGGGTGAGAAGCCAAGGGGTACCAGTGATTTCTTTTTTTTACACAGAGTTAGGTACAGAAATTGGGTATAGAAAGCAAATGAGATCAATTAGATGTTTGGTGGTGCATTTGATTTTCCACTCAATTTCAGCACAGAACAGAGACTCACTCGTATCCATTGGAAACCAAGCTTTAGTTTATTTCTTCTAACAATTAACTTTACCTTACTCTGTTGAGAAAAAATCACTTGTGCCCCTTGGCTTCTCAACACCTCATATAACGTCACGCGCGAAAATTCCGTAAAACAAAATGCATGACTGGAGTGACCTTAAAAGTAGAATTCCGCATTTTCTGCTGTTAAAATAATTTATTCATGTGCGCATGTAAAAATTGATTTTAACTATTTTCGAAATACTCTGTGATAATTCTCCAGTTGGTTTAGTATTTACCTGTGACAATGCATATTCCCCCTTTGACCTTCCTAATTTACCGTTTGCGTGAACACTCGCTCACTGAGAAAGGCTTTGTGAATTATTTGCGGAATTTTAGCTGCACGTGAGTTTTCCGGGATTGCAACCCCTCGTCTTAGATTCCTGGACTCTGCGGGACATCCACTCTTGTCCCACGCCTCGTAAACTTCGTCGTCTCACCTTATGTACCCAGTCAGTCTTCTCCTTGGCACAGCGTGCGCGTCAAGTGCGGTACTTGCGCCTCACTCGTTATTGATTTTCATGGCAACCACTCTTTATGCCCATCTTTTACGATACCGGTGCATTTTGTGACTGGTCGTCTTCTTTTGGATCTCTTGGATGCGAGAAACACGTGTGCGTATATATATGTACATGCGTATGAAGCTCGTTCCTCAGTTGGGGTAAAACCTGGAGGGCTACAACACAGAGAGAGGATGAATTCTATGATATAACTCGTTTTTCCGAAGATAGAAGAATAAGTCTTAATGACTGGAGAATAGAAGTCGAAACCGATCGCACCTTAAGAAAAAGTCTGGGAAGATATGGAGAGAGTGGAAGGACCATTCAATGATCATCCTCGATACATTGTGGTACATTAAAAGCGAATTTGAATGAGTTGAAATAAAAACATTTTGTAGGAAGTTAGTAGAGCTCATGAAATCGATGGAATGGAGATATTGTCATGCACAAGGTGGAAAGGATCAAACGTAATGCACTGGTTTTTAGTGTGCAACTAATGCCAAAGACAACAATAATTTACTAGATTAGTTAATTCAGTGCTTAATTAGATTAGTATTGTAGAAAATTCGAAAGAAGGTATTAAGAGTAGAAAGAGAAGAAAAGGTATTAAAAGTATCAGCATTTTTAAATTTATTTATGTCATCGTTTTAATGAAATTCTTCAAGTTTTGTCAAAGGTTTGCCTGGGCAATTACATTTTTTATTTATTTCTTACGATTGAGATTATTAGCGCAAACACACACGCCCCTATCAGCATGAAAATTGTTCCGATTTGTTGCCTGGGTGGTTTGGAGTGTTTTCAGTTTCCATCGTCGAACGTAAAATTTTATTTGTCCCGCATATATATTTTATGGGGTGGTTTTCGCTCCGATCGGCACCCCACGGGGAGGTTCGTGTTCCGTGTGCTCACTTCGCGCTTCCACGCGTCCGTCGGTCACACTCCGTATGGAAATGTGCGCGGTGGTAATTTCCTCACGGGCGGAGGGATCGGCCGTATATTCTGGTGTCGTTAAATAGAGAGGGAGAGGGAAAAAAAGACGAAAATTGGTCCCGTTCCCTTATTTCTCTCCGTTCGAGTCTTCCGCTGAAGTTGTGAATATTAAGTCGAGGCCGTAAATATTCCCATTTATCGGATCTAGGTCTTTCTCCGGGAGTGCATGTACCTACTTCCGAGTGAGCCAGTGGGGAAAGAGGTTGAATGAGATTTTCTCCAAGAGACACATTCAATATAATGGTGGGCGGGTCTGAATCGAAGTTCTTTAACCGAACTTGTTGTCGATTGGGTTCGTTCATCCCGGATGAAGGGGCTATTTTTTTTGTGAACGAAGACCTTATTTATCGCGAGTGGGGCTTTTTGGTAGTAAAAAGACAAAAACGACATGAAGTGAAATGATGTTATTTGTTGAAATGCTGTTTTTTTTGCGATAAAATAGCTGGGAAAAATAGCATCGTAACATTTTATGAGTATGTATTCAGGTTTTAATTTTATACGTGATCAGTTAAAATGATCAACTGTTCTATTTTTGTAGTAATTTATCTACATATCGAAGTACAAATGATAAATATGTCCTTTTAACGTGATAATAATGAACAGAGAATTTGCGTTTCAAATGTTAGAATCTTCACATTTTTTGTTTAAATATGATGTGTGAATGTCGGTTGCAAACTCAATATGGTTTAGGACATTGCTGGAGAGATTTCGGGATGGGATGGCTGGTTCCTTTCCATGGGCTATGTGGAGATATCTAAATCCAAAAGGTACGCAGTGTCATCCGGAATTGGTTCACAGGGAAAATATATCGGAAAATAATTAAAGGCGTGAAGGATACATAGGGTGCCACTCATCTGGAAAAAGTAGTAAGTGTAAAAGTCAACTAACGATTTTTCTCATTCTCTTACGTTTAGGTATATCGGAGGTATTTGAACATCTATTTTCCGAAATGTCTTTCAGGTGGTGTGTCATAATTTGAAAAATTCATTTATATGTTGTGATTTTACTTTATTTGATTTTAGAATATTTTTATCTGCCCTAATTTCATTTTACCACGTTTTATTATACTCGCTTTCTTGTTTGTCCTTCCGGGAAAATCTTGCAACTCAAATTTCGACCACTTCTCGATTACCTAGAGCGCTAAAATTTACAGGATAGGTAAAAAGTTGATGGCAATGCAATTTTCTTATTCTTTTACCACGATGTGAACAGTATTTCGTGTAATACTTAGGAATAAAAATAAAATCTGGAGTTCCAGAAATTGTCACCAAAATGCAGGCGCTGCAATCATTATAGCTGAATTTCACTCACTTTAGAACGTAACTACAACAAATTACTCCGTAGTCTACATGTTATAAAATGCGACTACTGTGCGGGGGAGTCTCGGATCTAGACTCTCAATAAGCATTATTATCGATAGTTTTGAATAGTGTGTAGAATCGTCATCACATTATGACATTGTGTGACATAACATCATGACATTGTGTGGACAAATGTGGAAGTTTTTTGAAAATTCTGCAATAGTCTGTTTGATAGATTAGTGGCCACCATGATATATATTTGGAAAGTCGGCGTAGTGGAGTTCGGTATTCTGCAAACAGTATGGCTTTATAGTTCCCTCGTGATGCGGCGAGTGAGTCTAGACATTCCGGTGATAGGCACAAATCTCCGCTCCCCCAGCCGACACCGTTAATGTCCTCATCAATCCTGGCCTGCGTCTATCTGGGCTCACTCACCGAGGTAAACAGACCCCTTGATGGCTCATCTCACGGCCGTGTTTCTCTCCCTCCTGATCGCATCTCGCTAATCCCATTCCCCTCTCCATCTTTCCACTGCGAAAACTTCGCCATAAGTCCGGCTAGCGCCGTACCAAGCACGTAATATTGTTGAAATGTAGGATTTTAGCCATATTATAGGCGGTTCGCAATAGCTTAAATTGGTGCTATTATGCCGTGTAAACTTGAGATGGGCATCTACTGGTGCACGGCAACTGAAAGCGACTCATGTCGAACTGGCTTATGCTGTGGCCATTAAAATCCAGTATCGAGTGAGGCAGTAATGTGTAAAAGTAAAGGAAGTCAATACCGAGGAAGGCAGTAATGTATATTGGCAGTCATATGAGTTACTGAAAGTTCTCTTAAATTTGGGGATGTAACCAAGTCAAGTTAGGCCAAGTTATGATGTTATCAGAGGAGATTATTTGCTTCTTTTTGCGCCTTTACTGCTAAGCTCAACTTAATCTAGCATAAATTCCTAACGTCTGATGATTGAGGCGTTAGCGTGATGAAACGTAGTAACACCATCACCAGAAAATCAAATCTTTGCAACTCCGCTGGCATAAAAAAAACTGGAATCATGACCTAGAGTTCTGAAAATATACCTGTAGAATCTGTGTAAACGGGAATTGAAAGAAAGGTTTTTAATTTAGTTTTTTTGTGGAAATCTCAAATATTTTGATTTCTAGTGGCATTCTGGGCCGTAAATTTGCGGATGTATGGCACAATTTGCGCCTTAGAAACATGTTTGGCGGAATAAAAAATTCATTGGGGAAATTTTAGAACGCGTACTATTCCTCGGCGCATCACTTCGGGATAGGAGTTGTTGCTTTTTGGGGGAATTTATCAGTCATCAGTGGGGAAAGGGCACATTATGGTGATATTAACCTTAACTTATGTCGTGTATGAAAAGTGAGCGAAAGAACCTTTCAATTATCTGAAAAGAAATGATCGCCATGGTACTGAAATGTAGATCGAACATTTCTTACGAAATTGGAGATACTGATTTTATGCTGTAGTTTAGACGTTTTGACTTGTGGTCGCCGTTCTACAAGTGTCATTGTCTATTTTGATGGAAAATGGACTAACCTGATAGTTATTCCTTTGATATGAACGTTGCTCTTGCGGTAGGCAAGCCCTTCCTTCCACTCATCATTATTGTCAATGACGACTGTGATTTTATTCCGGATTGTGGATAAGAAATCTTATCGGTTTCTACCTCGTGGAGCTCCTTCAGCATTACTTCTGTTAGGCAAGTAATACTTTGTGCAATTTACAAAAAAAAATGTGAACGAATTTCTCAGGAGGACATTACGATGTGGAAAGTTCCCGATCGCCTCCTATATTCCCTCAACAAATGTCCGAACTGAATTATTTTCCCTCGGCAAATTGTCCGCATTCTTTCCGAAGGCCACTCGCTGCGCTTGGACATGCACGCTGTGACGTCCACCCCCTCCTTCATGAGCCTCTCCTCATGGGCCGGACGCGGCGGTGCAACGCCATTGCCGCTGGAAAAATGAATTCAGCATGGTTGGGGGAGGGAAGATTTACCGATCAGCTGACCACCAGCGGGAGGGACTCTGGCCGAGGACAAATATCTTGTGCGTCAAAACGAGCTCTTGGAGTGAAGGGAAAGCGATTGAAGGGAAGGCCGCAGGGAAAGATGGGAAACATTCGATGGGGGAATGGTCACACAAAGCGCGCGTGGAGGTTGGTGGTGTGAGGTGAAATAAGAGGGGCAGGGGTTATCGCCGGACTATTGATAGGACGCATCTTCTGAATTACGTGGTTGGAGATGTGTGGTTATGAAGGCATGTGGGAGAGATATTTTGGGGGTTGAAGTAGGTATAATACCAGGTTCTCGGAGTAAGAGCCATGCGTGTAATAAATGTGCAATCAATCAATGGGAAAATCAATCAATGTAATGGGTGGTGCACTGTAAGACGAAGTCTGACCAGAGGGAAGGGTTTAAAAAAATTGTTTATGATGAAATTATTGTTCGAGTGAAACATAATTATAGGCATAATTTAATGTTACGTAGAATTCAAGCCAAGAGGCCGTGGGAATTATTGCGAATTGAAAATGTATTTTTAACTTGTGGAGGAAAAAATACCAGTGTGATTCATGTAATATTTCATGTAAGCCGACGTTACTCGTTAGATAACCTACCTGTATTGAAGACGTTATAATTCCACGGGTAAGCAATGCGGAACCAGCCATTGGAAAATGGTTCTGGGTTAGGAAAAGGCCTCGCGAAATAGGAAAATTCGAACTATTTTCAAAATTTCGGTTGCACTTGCCTTACTTTTACTAGAGTCAGGGCTCCCATAATTGTTGCCTTTGAACTCTTAACTTTAGGAAATTTTATTGTTTCGTAATTTTTTTGTGCTTATTGTCTAACCCGTGTTCTTAGTTTTGTCGTTACTCCTGGTGTCTTGTGGTCAATCTTCAGTGAACCAATAATTGCAATCCCTCCTGAAACATATAGGTGAAAAGACGCTGCCATCACAGATGACATCATATATGTATTGTTAAAAAAAATCGGGAACTTGCAGTCTATAAGTGTACGCGTGTCCCATTTCCCTGTCTGTTTTTGCCAACGTTTGCATTGTTTACATTTTAATCGCGTATTTTAGTTATTAACCTAAGTACGAATGAAAACTAGAAAGTAATTTAGGCTCCTACGTTATATCATTACGATTATTGTCTTTATTTGCCTCTTAATTGTGACATATGTCAAACGGTGACGTATGTCACAATTGCATGCTGCATGTTGATGATTGGTCACTCCCTGCCAAACACTCTAGAGGTGGCTCGCTGGGTTTTATGTAGATTCAGATGTCAAATGACTTAGCGAAACGATTTCAGTTAATTTATATTTAAATTATTTGTATTATTATGTATTAAATGTACACTCAAACACATATAGCTTCTCTTCTTGGTCAATTTTTATCCATACTGAAAAACTTTTTTCTTACAATTTTCACTAAATATATAATTTTACCGCATAAAAATTTTAATCACTACACGGGATTACGTCGATGGCTGTGTGTTTTGCCAATATATATAATTATGCGATGTAAAAAGATGATAGTTTTATAAGACGAATGGCTACTGTGGGGGTTATTTGCTGATTTTTCGGTACATTTTTCGCGCAACGAACGAAAACGGATCCTGAGACAACATTGATGACCCTCTCGCGTTCTTGTGGGCGTGACATGTTTGCCTCCCTGCCATGCGCACCACGTACACTCTTCATTAGTCTGGAGAGGGATGACAGCGTCAATATGCCGTCCCATTAATCACGTGGACGCGAAAGGGACTCTCGGCACGTGCGAATGCACTTTATCCTAAAAGGCTAAATTGAAGCCGTTATGTGAAAACATTTTATTTATTTATTTTTCATTAATTGTCCTCTGCATTGCGGCAACACAAATTGAATTGTTTCAAAGGAGAAATAGCCAATATTTTCGACTTTTTCTTCATTAAAAAATAAAAATGAAGTGTATCATACTATACCCTATCATATAGTCATACATAATTAATTTATCTTTAAATTATTATTTTTCTTCCTTTTTTATCCAGAGGCTTGTGTAAAAAATCATTTTTAATTCCTCGCGTTCATTTTTTATGAATTTAAGCGACTTCGTAATTAATTATGACGCGACTTTATATTTCAATACTGTTCCTTAAGAACGACAGAATAGCGATGAATCTCCTTAGCTTGCGGATTGCTTACATCAAATTTTTAGTATTAGACTCGGATGCTTGCTAAGAGAAAAACCGTTACTCATTATAATAAGGAGTGCTGAAAGAATTTATGCCGTATTTTGAAATTGAAATTAAAGTTACGGTATGAATGGTTTTCTATAAACCTTGCTCTTTAAAAAATAATCTTGCATTCTGTTAAAAACTGATGCATAGTTCATCTTCGGTGTGAAGGTCGATGGTCTTGGTCCCTACCCCATGGCAACGATAACTTTTTGCATAGTATTGTTTTACTGACACAGTTTTAACCTTGTCCTCATATTGTAGTTTATTCATGTAACCATTCGATGGCATCATGAAATTGTTTAACTTTGCCCATTGTTTGGACTTAGTTGAAAAACCAATATCCCTGTGACATTCCCGTTATTTTATCTAGAATTTAGTTGATTTGAGAGATTCTCAATCGAAGATAATTTTTGGAAATAACGCATGGGCCAATCACGATCAGTGTCCAAAAATGTATGACTATCAGCCGGTTATGTTTATCCTGCGAAGCGCACGTGCGACTGTGTTGTTTGAAAGTGGGATTGAAAACGTATTCAAGCAAAGGCCGTGGAAGAGAAGAGGGAGCTGGAGAAATGACTTGGAGGAGAAAATGCTTGAATTTTTCTCCGTCTGAATGAGAGAGCGGGATAAGGAGTGGATTCGGAAGGTATCCGCAGAAGATGAGTGGAAAACGCTCAGCGTTGTGTTCTAATGTACGTCTAGTTGCTTGAAAGGACGAATCCCGCCGTGTCTGTCTTCCTAGTCGGCATGAAATGATTTCTCGAGTGCACTGAAAAAGCCTTCTTCTGTTCCACTCGCCAAAAGCTCAACGTTGGTCCATTTAAAGAACATTTTCCTTTTTGGAATTAAAGTCGTCCGACTAAGATGTTTTGGGTGCTTAGCTCTTTATTTATCTCCTTAATGCCTTTTTCCCGCAAGAGAGAGCCCTGATTACAGGTGGAGGGCGAAGGTTAAACACCATTGATTTTCCTGCGCAGTTGTGGATAAAAATGTTTTCGTGAAAACAATGCATTTAATTCATATTTTTCCAGCTCGTTGTGCTTTCGTGCAATTTTTAGAGGACTGGTTTTGAACGTGTACTTGAGTATTTCTGTTGCTTTTATATCTTATCCCGTTGCTCGGGTCTTTATTTATGCTTGCCATAGAACATTATTTAAGGTTAGCCGAAACTCATGATTGAAATCGCTCTAATCTTATGTCATTACATGCATTTTTCTTAGTAAAATGAATTCTCTTAGTAGTTCTTTTATATGGAAAAATAGCCGTTTTAGGTGCTTGAATTGCACTTCCAACAGTCTTAATGTTGAATATTATTGTTAATACGGAGTTTCAAATATCTTTATCATTATTAAGTAAGCAACCCTGTTATGTTACATAATGAGGTATGATATTGTTTATTCTAATGGTTGTATTAATACACTAGATTATATGTACTATGAACGATTCGGTTTGATATGTGTTCTATATGTTTGTCAGTTTAATATTTATGTTCTACTGGCGCTAATTATTTTCTTTTATTTCAGGTAAATTACAAGGCTCAGAAATATGTCACTAGCGGAAGAACCATGTGAGTTAATTAATGTTTAGGCATTAAAATTTTTATAAATATTTTCTAATTATAACTTCTATGCTTAAACGTTAGAGCAATTGGTTATTACGGAATATTTAATTTCCATGGCCCCAATTCGTTATCCATTTGTATTTTATTGAAATTTCTTAATTCTAATAGTTTTTAATGATTATTTTTGTTTAATTTTTAAATATATGATACGAATACGTTTATTGAGGCGGCTTGCGGGATAATGCGTATAAGTAGACGTAGATGCAAAATGAGCTTTTATTTAAATTTCAATGATCTTAATGTTATTTGTTATAGAAATTGATGCACAAACACTGCACTAGGTATTATGTTTATGATGATGAATACTTGAACATTTATCCCAGCTATGCGTCTGTGGTGGCAAGGCACTAAATCAGCAGCCGATAGAGAGCTCTTTGAAACCCAATCATATGGATTTGTTTTCAGATGACTGAGTTTGGGTTGAATTTGACTTTTTTGAGATGCCCAATATGTTTTAACTTGACAGAAAGGAATTTGGTCAATATGCGTACCTCGATGTGTATTTTGCCTTACATCCATTGATAGTTTGACCCTCCGATGCTTGCTGGTAACAGCAATGTCAGAAGAGTTCAAAGTTTTAGGCTAGTGGTGATACCGAGGGATATGAGCATGAAATCTCTTTTGAGTCATTGATGTTGCTAATATAAAATTATTCTGTGTCTACTTTCCTCTTAATGTGTTATTTTTTTAATCCTTAATATTCCCTCTGACAAAATGGTATCTGCATTTTATTAGCTCCCTTATGAAAGTTGTAGAATGCATAATTTTTAAACATCGTGTTTGATAGGCAAGGAAAATCTAAGGCGCTACTATGTGACCCATATTTACCGTTTTCTGTTGTGATATGGAGAGTGAAATATCACTTCAGATTAGTCGGGAGAGAAACAAGCAAGCGTTCGCTAGTGAAGTGTCACTCTTACGGACTTAATTTCACTTGACCACGATACTCCCGCCAATAGTGCTATCACCTTACCGATCGCGATCAAGAGTTTATGCGGGACTGCAGCCCAGTGGAATAGAACGTGCAGCGATATGTCAGGCCCTCACCCGTGACTGACAAGCGACTGTCTTACTTGTGAGTATTTTTTCTCTTATACGAGCTAAGACGCATTTGATGAGATTAGGAATCGCGCTCTTTCTGTTATTAGGGAGATTGTACTAAGGAGCGAAGTGGTAGTAATTTTCTTGAACATTTCTAGGTAGGTATGTCCTTTTTTAGCTGCACTGGATTTCGTTCAAACATATGGGCTGTCAGCAATATAATTCTTTGAAATTGTATCAAAAGTTTGCTTTAGTGTATAGAATTTTGTGGTGATGGTAGACACAACCAGACACACTTGTGGATTTCAATAAGTTATTCTAATTTAACTTTAAAGATGTTATTATAAGTTTCTATTGATCTCATGTCATTTAAAAAGGTGTCAATATTTTCTGATTGTGAGGTATAAATTTTTATTGGCAATATAACAATTGATAATTGTTATTGTTGTGGTGTTTCTTAACTTAAAAATAGCGGTCAAAATAAATCGTGTGCACCTTAGTACCACGTATTTTATCATCAGCTCATTATCAAACTATGCGGTACGGTATAATGGGGAAGTCTTACGAAATATATGAAAAAATGAATTTTTTTCGATTACGTCACCGTTACACCGAGAACACATGTATCTCCATGCAACCCCTTTCTCTCACGACGAAAATATCCACATCTCGCGAGCCACACCGATAATTTTCGCATCGTTCAATTTCATTTATCATGTTTTTATTCATGGTAGCTATTTCCTTATCAAGAATCAAGACACTAACCAGTTGCTAGAGGGAATGACACCTGTGTTAGTGGTTTAAATAAACTGCAGATTCATGTGGACTGCATAACAAGCACGAAATTCCTTCCGTGAGAACGTTTTTAATCTATAAAATATTTTTGAACTGAATAGATCTCCTCGTTGGTGTTCAGACGATTTATGTGTGTGCTCATTATATCTTGGCATGTAGGTGGTTGTAACTTCTCAGTTGTTAATTGGTATCAATGACGTTTCTTTAATATTTACAACCTGGAATTCTTATAAAGTTGGACTTATCTTTGAAAAATGTATGAAATGCGGTCTTTTCCTCGTTCAGAAATCGTAATTTAATTCCATTTGATGACTAGTAGGTAAATATCGGGGAATAGGTGATCTCTGTTTATAGGCTCTCTCCTTAACTGAAAACGCAAATTTGACTTAGTTTTCTACCATCTGGAAAGACCTTAATTCGCTTGCTGACAGTTAAGGCGTTCTTTTCGAAAACTCCGAAACTAGTCTATGAATTGGAAATTAAGTATTTTAATTTTGCTGATTTTTCCAGATTCAGGAATGTTACTAGTTAGTTACAAGTGAAAATAGGAGTTTTTGGGTGACTATCATTGTCCCATTACAACTTGACGCATTTTACAGCACCTTTTTTTTCTCAATTCCGGATAAAAAATCGTTGGGTAGTATTAAATCACATCGCGATGTGTCGTAAGTGGAGCAATTTAGCCTTCAGTTATGCCAGATTTGACCATTTAAATACTTTTGAGTCGTTCTCTATAACGTTTACCATGTGTTTTTTCATCATTGATTTCATCATACTATTTTCATTTTGAAACATCTGCAGCTGTAGAATGATATCCTCTCCTCATCTAAACTACAACCCGCAATTCTTTTCCTTTCTCATATGCATTTTATAGGATAGTCCACCGTCAAGTGAGTCATAAATACCCGGGTATTTATTAACTATTTGTACTAAAAATAATCAGTTTCATTTCCAGGGTGTTTTTCAATGCATATTAACTCATTAGCATTTTATATCACCAGTCATGCTTCCTATTTGCTACTGCAGAAGTAATTTTGTGCGGCTACCTGCTCCGTGCCGTCTCGGCTGACTCGGCTAACTTCCCCTCCGTACATCGATCCTTGTGTGCATCTTATCGGCAAAGCGGCAGCAACTCGCTCGTCAAAAGTCTCAGTCTTTATTTTTTGATTCCCTGCTACTTTCTATTCCTCCCTGCTGTGCGCCCATAATCAGGATGGGGGAGGAGATCGGAAAAGCGATGCTATACGCTTAGGAGAGAAAATGATTTCTGTTCGTCGACCGCGATATTCTCGGAAAAGTTGGTGAGTCCGAATGGGATGAATGCCTTCAGTCGACCTAAGTCACTTTTCTTTGCGCTCTCGCTCACTTGAAAATTCACTTGTCCGGGTAAAGGGTATGTTAAAACGGTTTAAGTCATCTTTCTGTCAAGTTCACTCTGTACGTTTTAATTAATATCGATACCTCCACTGCATACGCGCTCAGCTATCGCCCCCTGAACCCAATCCGCTCATCTAGGGGCCCAACAATACGGATGCCCTCAGCTGGCAGCATCCGGAGCATAAACGCTCACCTCCGAAGCTCTCCAGCAAACCCCTTATTATTATATATAATATATAAAACCCTTAATATTATCTTGATGGTAAGGTCTTTTTAATTAATTTAACTTTGCTGCTGTATAAATACGCTGCCATCAATCAACCTTTTGATCAATTTTAACTGGCTGATACGATATGTATAATTAATTTAACCGTTCTAAATTAAATGATGATTGCTTACAGCTCGTTTAATTAAATTTAAATTAAAAAGAACTTCTGAAAAGTCAAGACATATGCCTGTATTTCCTGGCCGTGGGCTATAATGGTGTTTTGATTTTTGATTTGGGGGTATTCTAGGAACCAGTCCATAATAAGCACGATCTTATTGTATTTATGTACACCATTTCCCGATTGCCGCTCGGCAATCGGGAAATTCGGGTTCGAATCCCGGCTAACTTCAAACTTGGCGAGGTTCATCCTTCCTTGAATTCCTTGGCCGACTTCCTTCGCGAACCTCATCCTTAGTAATATAGTCTGAGGTTTCAGGCGAGATGGAGTGGAAACGTGACATAACGAAAATGAAAAAGCAGGAGCAATTTCCACAATTTTATATTATTAATACTACCGGTTTCGCTCCGAAATTGCTCCTGCTTTTTCATTTTCATTACTCATCCTTAGTGTTTATAAATTTGCGCATGACGTACATAGTCACGTGTTTGATGCAGTGCTTATTGTATTACATTATCCACCGGTATACAATTGTGGAAGGAGTAAATCTAGCTGTGAAAAATTACGTAGAAAACAAAATTTTCGAATTTCTTCCTTGATATCCGTTCATTCACTCAAGAACGGGTACTCGCAAAAGAAGTGTGAGTGAATTATACGGTATTTTGAGTGATTTTGTGTTGCCATTTTAGTTCTTCTCCTGACATGGTACAATATTCTGGTATACCTTTGACAGGCAGTGAATGGGTGTTTACGTCAGTATATATGATGCCTTCAAATTGAATTAATTCCTGGCGAGAATTTTGCCGCCCACATTTTTGTTAATAGTAGTTGAATTTATGGCGATATTGCAACTTAAGATAAGTTAACGTTCAGAATTGTACAGTTTCTTCGTATAATAATGTAGGTTCACCTGAGGGTTCATATAATTAATTTTGCCTTATCACGTCCTGAAGGTATTCCTATCTGCGTTTTATCCTTGATAAAATCCCGTGTTCATGGAACAGATGGAATTTTAGCATTTTTCTCCTTTTGTGACTAGTGGCTAATAAATTTCACTGATTTTGCGGCCGATTATGTGTGATCCTTTTGAAATGTATCCTTGTACGCCACAAGATTGTAGTGAATACTTCTTATGCAACCATTCTGGCTTGTTGCCAGTATAGCTACCGTGATCTGCTTCCACGTCTTAGCCTCTCATTGAACGTGCCGAGATTGATTTTATTTGCTACTTCCACCTCTGATTAATGCTTGTTTCAACAGACTCGCGTGCAAATGATAACCAACCGCGGTTTCATTATGAAAAATATATTGACTCAATACTTGCCCTAATTCACTATAAAACTTGGAAAACAAGCTGAAAATAACCGTGTTTGATTACAGATTCATGGCGTGTTTCTTTCGATATATCTTATAAAATGCTCTGCAAGCTTTGGGCAAGGGGGCATTAAGGAAACGGCCCGACTCGATGCGTGTCTCGTAATCCAACGGATTGCTTCGCTTTCGTCGGTCGTTTTCGAGCGAGGGAAAGTAATAGTACAAGTTTTAAAATGCACTTAATGTTCCGGTTCCGAGGCTACTTATTCCTGATGAAATAGAGAGCATGTCGTAAGCGTCTGGTGGTAGTAGTTTTATTTTATGGCGTTGATGAGCATTAATGCTCTCGAGGTTCGCGAGGGGAAGCCGGTTTGAATTTCAAATTTGACGAGTTAGCATTTTACGGGGACGCAGAATGGCAATCTTAATTCAAAAAAGCGTTCTAAAGTGGGACTTGGGCGCCAGTGTTAACGTAAGTGCCCGTGATAACGAACTTGCTCCCTCGCTTATCCGTCTCGTTCGCCGTGGCGGTCGTTGACTGAATTTTTCGCATTCACGGTGTCGATTGGCTATCTCTCTTCCATGTTGTTAACGCTATAACTTTTCTCTAATTTTTAAAATTAATTTTCTCGCTCGTAAGAGTATGTTTGTTTGCTATTTTATCGTGAAATAACCTTTCCTTTCGTATCCTTAGATTGTAAAATTTATTTAGACGTATTTTAAATCATGAACTATGTATCTCAACGTGGTTTGCTTTTGCTTCAATACTCTTACAAGCAATGAATGTTTACAATTAAATTGATAATTGGTAGTCTTTACAGTTTTCTCTCTATGCTCGTAAAAGGTAGAGTTTATTTTCTTTCCAAAAATATCTTTGAATGGATTCCACTTATCTAATTAGTTTTTGGAGTTGCTCTCCGTTGAAGGTATTGTAATGCCTTCTTGTAAAATCTTGTTTCAGCTATGTTTTCCTATGGTTTACAGACTTCCGGGCGGAATACTCAGCAATGCGTCATCAAATGGGAGAAAAATATCTCTCTTCACGGTGAAAAGTGCTGAGAGTAGTATCGAAGCATTTTGCAAGCTAACTTGTAGTTGGATGATTGGAGTCATTCTCCCGATTGCTTACTTTTGATCACAGACTTAAATGACTATAATTATGATTATTGCTTTGTGAAAATACACCTTTGCTTTTTAACCACGCGGATGATGTTGAAGGTTCTGGTTACGCTGACTTTGATGTTTATTTGTATTCTTCACTGGTAGGGATGAAATTATAAATGAAATATATATAAAGTACTATTCCACAATTTGAAATTGCACGAGTAGTTCATGTGTTCCTTTTATGGATGTAATTTCCACCTTATTAGCCTGGGTATATTTAGGTCCGATAAATTTATTGCTTCGCTTGAACAGAATTACAATGATCTGCGTTCAGTTATATTTTTGATCCTTTATGTGCCATTTTAGAGAAAGCTTACTCTGTGCGTCATCAAACGAGAGAAAAATTGCCTCTCATCACCACGAAAAGTGCTGGAAGTAGTATCGAAGGCTCTTGCGGAGTGGCCCTAAAGGTTGGACGAGTCCTACATGTGACCCGGTCTTGCCCTCTTGGCCCCTACGCCGGCTATTCTCCAAGTACCCTCCTCTCTGCTCATTAAAAGCGTCATTCTTCTTGCTATGGCTTGAGCAACCAATCGTGAGGTCATCTCTTTGTTTTTTTTCTGGCCTTTTTGTTCTTATTTAATGCTTTTTCCTCCTCCTGCCCCTTGTGCCTTTTAATTTACGGATGGTTCTTTGCCCTCTCCATTCTACCGCTCCTCCTTCGCCATGCTAACCACCTCTTCTTTAATCAACGTGCGAATTTCCGTTTGTGTAAACACTCCCTCCTTCCCTGTTTTCCTCTCCTGCATTAGCTGATAAGTATAATCATTACTAGCAGGTGGTAGTCGTGTAAATTTGCGAAGCAATCGATTCAGGTGTTTCGAAAACACCCGTAAATATAAGTTGCCGTTGGTGTGAAGATTTATTGCTCCTCCCCACGAAATGATTACTCATCTTTTAACTGATGGTAATGAAAGCTCTTTTCTCCAAGGTAGATTAGAGGTGCTGCTTTCCTGTGTTATGCCTCTAAATATTCATGGCCTTAAATCGTAATGGTGTTTTATGATGTTGATCATATTTTTATATATGCATGTGTTGTGCGTCGTGATGCTCTCTTTGTCGTAGTTAACTGCTTTGTATGATAAATTGTTTTTTGATTCTTGATCAGTCTATTTCTTTCAGTAATTTTTAGGCCTCAGATCCGTATGAAACATTGGGTATCATCCCGGACCTCGGTTTTCACTCTCCGTGAAATTTTATTGTGGACATAAATAGAATGAAGCCTTATTTCCTGTAAAATAGTCATTCTGTGTTACAATAATTCCCGAATACACGAAGCACTTGTTTAGTCTAAGTAGGTACCTACTCCCTTTCTCCTAGTCTCCTCCTGCTCCATCTATGTCGCCCTTGTTTCCACCGCTTCCGGTTCCCTCAGCATGTGCTTCAATTCCATCTCTCCTACCCCGCAGGGGTCGCTGGAGCATTCGCCTCTTAGGGACGCAATCGATCGTGTTTTATTGCCGATGCCTCCTGTATGGGAATGAATGTAGTGGGCCCGCGGAGTGTCGTCGAAGTGGACGTATTGTCATCATCGAGCTCAATTGCGGGGATAAACATGGGTTTTACCGTTAGGGGTCTGACTATTACATGAGTTTATCCTCTATCAATCCTTGTCGTTTATGTCTCCGAAGCTCGTTACAAACTGACCCATGTTCTTATCTCGTTTCATCCTCGATACGTAACTTTCGTCGTATTATTCTTTGCATGTTACGATTGGTTTCCTGCTGCCATAGTTTATGTTATTATCCCGTTATACTTTTCTTTTATCTTGAAAGTGCTCTTACCCATTTTTGTATTTACCCGTCTGGGTAGGTAATAGCCTCTTTTATTAATATGCTGTTGGATTTAAGGACGACTCTCTGCGACACTAGCTCTACCTTAGTTGGCTATTTTCCCTTTATTATGCTCATGGAAATAATTTTTATTTTCATAGTTCGTATTAAAATTTTTAAAGTAATTGTTTCGTACTTCTGTACTCGTCAAGACTCAGGGGACTTATTTAGTCTTCTCTCCTGCGTTAATTTTTATGACCTCTTAACTTCCCGCGACTACTCTTGGTTTCGAATAAGATGTAATGCGGTAGTTTTTAGCCGATAGGAGCGAAAGCCTTCCGCTTAGCTTTCGGTCAATCTTGCATTTCAGAAGCTGTTTCGTATCACATTTTTATCGTTAGTTATTAGTGTCTTAATTACCCGACGTACTCAGCGGATCAAGAATAGTTTTGGTCGGCCAAATCCCCGAATTTTAGCGTTTCAGAATTTTGTTCTTTGTATTTTTAGCTATTGTAATGTCAGGAGCTATGTTATCTGAAGAGATATTTTTTTCGACGTTTACGCACAGGGTAGCCAGCCTAGGAGCATGACTAATGCAGAGATGCGTCGTTAGCAGGCGAGAATTTTGGTTTTATTTCCCAACCTCCTCGCAGCCAACGATAACATTCAGCAAAAAGCTATTTTGTCCTGGAAAAAATCTGGACTTGCTGACTACATTGGTATAATATTAGATTCAGTACATTTAATAATAGTCATATTTAGGGCCTTTATAACATGTACTACAGATTTTAGGAGATCGAAATTTAATCTTTTGACCTGCACACAAGATCTAATGATTTCGGATCAGCCTGTTACTATTAATCGAATAGGTAACTGTATTGTACCTAATAGATTATAAATAGCCTCTTCAAGAGTTTCATTTTGTTTTCAAATATCAAGATATTAGTTTATACTGTACGATTCTTGTGTTCTCCTTGCGGAGTAATTCTTCCTGAATGTTACTTTAAATGACCGTATGATTTATTTCACTAACAACATGGGGCGGAAAAGTGCGCTCATTTTTACCTCGCTCACCTATGAAGATGCTTTCATCAGGGAGCTTAGCATTCAATTTGACTCGATGGCCGTCAAGCTTGGCGATTGTGGTTTAACTCTTTTTTGCTAAAGTATAACGACTGTGCGGACGTGTGTGTTAGGTCATTAGTGAGGGTGATGGAAATGGGTCTTCAGACTGGCACTCCATTTCTGCCCGATTACTCCTCCAGTCTTCCGTATTTGGCCTATGTTAGCCTTTTCTTCCTCTACTTCAACGTGTTTTTTTCCAACTTTACTCGGAAGAATATGAGTAACCAAATCATGAAGTTTCAGTTTGAATTTATTATTATTCATATAGTTTATTCCACTGTTCAGGGTATTTTAAAAGTATTTTCTCTACGAGTAGCTTGATGAGTGCCTTGAGTTTCTGTGGAACGGAGTGGTAGAAATGTGCTTTTGATGAGGACGAACGTTGGTCGTCGAATGAGGATGGCAGAAACCGACGCGGTAAAGGGTTGGAGTTAAAAAGTTGTTGCCGGCGACTGTCAAGTGGCTTTTATGGAGCCCATTAATTGGGAAACGTGCCTGGGTACGGCAGCGGTTTGCTCCCTGCTTTTATATCGTCGACAGTTCTGGAATGTAAGCGACATGACGTGAATGATGATGAATCGAGGAGAAAAATATTCAATTTGGAAATCATAGGCGGGAATGGAAATAGATTAAAAAGTGTTCGCATTAACTTTAATTTTTCTGCATTGCATTTTTATTCGTTTATACGTTTATTGTATTCGTTTATATTAACGTAGTCAAATCAATGGAGCAATTATTTATTCGAATCTTCTAAGGTTTGGTGGTAATAATTTTGATTCTGAATTAAGTTTGTTAACCTGAGCGCTAAGTGGCTGATGTATTATGGGCTGAAGTGAGGAAGCAGTAATTTTCATTTAAAATTTTTTAATTTCGCTCTTAACACGAAGGTTGGTCTTAGTATGTATGGGTAATATTCATCCCAATCTATACCTCTTACTTTGTGGATATAACACCTAGGCCAAGGGCAAGATTTTTATTCGTTTATTTGAGTTTATTCACGGTATTTCAATGAGTAGAAAATCGGGTCCTATTTGGAGTTTTGCGATGGCCTCACTCGAATATGAACCTTGTGCCTCTCAATTCGTAGAAAATTACGTTATGTCTCCTAGTTCTCTTCGTGAAATAATGATGGATTCTTACTTATACGTTGGTCGGATCCATATTTGATATTTGTGATGTATTCTAGGTTTCGTTTAAGCGTAAAAACTATTATTACAGGCCATATGCAGCTTGTCTTTACTTAGGTAAGAAAGACCCGCGGGAAAAATCTCGCTCACCTAGTGTGTATAATGAAAGGTTGGTTTGGGCAGATGATGGTAGAACCCTCCCTAGATAACCATAGGCGTTTGAAAATACATGCTTTCTTTGCTTGCTGCTCAGTTTCTTTCCATGTATCACTCTCAGGATAAATGTGAACAAGAAGTAGCATAGACTGCGGCGAAGCCTAATCCTGTGATGTGTGTGATTAGCTGACTCCAAGAATAGCGTTTGTTTTTATGTTTTTTTAGTTCTTTTGGAAATTTTATGCCCATTTCAGTTATTACTCAAGAAGAGGGAGAAGTCTCAAATTATTATGAAATCTATTTATAAGTATTTAGTTTGATCTTCCATTTCCCATAATATTATTAATGTTGAGTTTTCAAAGTTAGCCTCAGGTTTTGGTTAGTGGCCATCCATCTGGACCTTTCTTGAATATATTTTCCCTAGGGCTTCACTCTGCAATTTATGGAGGTATCTTTTTGAACCATCTAAGTAATGATGAATAAACGTACTGCAAGAAAAATAGAGGTCACATTACCAGTTATGCGTATTAATTTGCGTGCTCGCGCTCTTAACCTTTTCCTCTGCTTTTCTCTGCCGTCGATGATACTTCTGCCCTTTGTCCCACGCCCTTTCCAGCCCTATTCCCGACTTTCCCGCGGAGACTTGCAAATCCAGAGTTGCATTTCTGAGTTACGGTCCCCAATTAATCAGTTAACGTGCCAGTGACAGCCTCCCTCTGCGCGTGAAACTCGGCGTGCTGCATTTGTCTCGTGTCCACGCGGTCCTCGAATGGTGTCAGCTGCACTTGCCTCCTCGACTCTGGAGCGTGGCAGAAATTGAAGTTAATCGCTGGTAGTTTTTCTTTCTCTCCACCCTTCATGATCTCGACAATTTAGGTAAGCTACTGAGCCGTGAGGCTCGTCGTTTCCATCTCTTCTCCAAGTGCCAAACTCCCCTTTCATTATGGAATGCGTAATTCTCATCTGGTGGCACCATGGTATTTGTGCAGCGTTAAAAAAGGTATGGTACCATCTAAAGAGTGACTAAGGAGACGCTTAAGTTAAAATGTGGTTATTACCAAACGGGCCTTTACGTCCACAGACTGGTAAGCACAGTAACTGTAGCAAGTTGTTGGAAAAGTATTCGTATAAAGTGTATATTTTTCTACTTGATTTTTTGCGCTTAACGTTTGAAACGCACTGTAGAGTTCATCCTGCTGATGAAATCGGTTTATAACCAGTACCTCAAGCACTGATGGCAGATAATTATACTTTTTCGAGTTTTGGCGTGTACTGGATGGCTATAATGGTGGGCATTACGTATCCTTGCTATTTTATTGGTTTGAATTAAACTCGCCAGTGTCTTCCTAAGATTAATTTCGGGCATGGATAAAGGAAAAGAAATAGGTTTTAGCTATATGTTTTTGTTGCAATAAAATACAACTTATCCATTGAAGTTACCTTATAATTCATTATCAATTCAGTCCCCTTTATACAATTTTCTCTCCGATTTGACGGCATACCCGATTCAAAGGCTCATCGTCGACTTTGAGTCGTTCGCAGAGATTGCAATGATTGCCTCCGAGTCACATTGATATTGTTGTTGAAGCAATAAATAATCGTTTGGATTTCAAGTTAAATTAAGTACAGAGATAACAATGGTAAGAGTTTTTAAGGAGTTGTTCGTATGATGCAAAAAAGTTTTAAATTGATAGAGACAACAGAAAGGACTTGTTACCGAGAACATTTTTCTCTTTCCGAAACATGTGTCTGAGTTAATGTTTCGTTAAATAGCCTTAGTGCATGGCTATGAATTGGAAATGTTTTATTAGTTTTAATTGTATGAAACAAGAATCTTGTATTCTTCAACTGTTTGAAATCATTTTACCATTTTAGGCTCATTTAGGTTGAATGTAACGTGCGTTCTCTGTTGTCCAGCTGTATAACGTTTTCACTCTAGAGGTCAAAGGACGAGTTTAGTCGAGGGACTGGTGGTATATAACGGAGTAGGGAACCCAAAGACTTCACTCAGGTGTAAAACGAGAGTGGCTCAAAACCCTGGATGCTGGATGTCTGCAGTGGAGGAGAGGCGATGAGAGAAAGAGAAAGATTTGGGAAATGCTTGGTGGTCATTGTACGCATGGAAGGGCTCATTGGGGTTAAAAAGGCGGGGAGACTGTACCTGTAAACGTGGAAAAATGATGGAACGATGAGGCTGAAGGATATTACATTTGTGAGCCAGAAATGGTTGAAATAATCAGGTTTTGGAAAAAGGGGGAAAGTGAGAAAGGAGTGGGAAAATTGAACGTAATTTTGAAGGTAGGAGTTATTCGAGAAACCGGTGTAGTGGAAAAATAGTTTTATTGGCTTTGAAAGTTGGATTTTTATTTCCGTTCATTTATCATTTTAATGCACGTAGAATATTCCATTGACGTTTGGTGGCAAGCCCTCGTGAGGATAAATTCAGTATTTAATTCAGTGAGAAAAAATAACTTTCTGCCATCAAGGAAGAGTATTTTTTCTTTAAAATTTTCAAGAAACGTAGATTTGGTCCATTAAAGTGAGATTCACCTTTTGTTTAAAATTTTCATCTCCACTCGAGATAGGTGAACGTCTCAGTGAAAATTGAAATTGTTATATACGAATAAATCCTTGGCTACAGCAATGGCACAATGGAGCAAAATTCGTCTGCGTAACTTGGGAGTTTTATCGGAAAAACGTGAGGAACTAAGGAAATTACTTTTTGAAATATAACTTATGATGAAACATTGAATCATGTTAAAAAGTCATTAGAAATTATTGCTTTATTAAATTTGAATAGAACGTTAAATCATATTTGACTATTTATGTTTGGAGGTTATAATAGATAGATCAATCTGCCTTAGTAGATGGCAACTGAGGTTAATTTTATATTTTGAACCAGGAGACGAGGAAATGGAAGCATGCTGAACTGAAAATATGGGGAAAGAAAAGTGACAAAACATGGACGGGAAGAAAATATAATTAGATTTTTATCACTGCGCGTGTGTTTGAAGTGTTCTGATTCCGGAATGAGCTACTATAAAATATTTTCGCTCCAATTATTTTTTAATTTGGATCCGAAACCTAATTAGAGGTCTTCCCGAAACAAAATACGAAAGGAGCTTTTAGGTGACCATTTTATGGGTGCATGTGCATCGGCGATGCATTTTTGTTTCGAACATTTTTTCCCATTTATTTTTCCCTTTTATGCGGCGAGTGTTTTGCTTTGAAAGCATGCCAATAATTAGATCTCACCCGCTTCTATGTCGCGACTAATGGATTCGTAATGTCATTTTGAAATGTGATTGTACGCATCGGTCTCCTACTACCTGGAAAAGGCAAACCACTCCTTAATTTTTCGTGATGGAATTTTTACGCAGCATTGCCTTTTTGGCCTTAATTTAATGATAAATTCAATTAATGTATGTTTAAATGCATATAGAAAAAATAAATAGAAGCTTATGACTGTTGATTTACGTTAAGGTTAATTTTAAAGTCTTAACCTCCAGGCCTTTGAGGTAGAATCTACTAGGCTGGTGTTTGGTAACGTTTAGCCGCCAGATTCGTGACTGGAATTTCAGAGGGAAGACCTGTGTAACGCAATAAAAGTACTACGATGGGATTCCCTTGAATTTAGGAGAAAAAAGCGCGGTTGAAAGGGATTTTAAAATCCTATGTTGGTGATCCTACATGGATAGATAGTAAAAATAGTTTTAAAGAGCCGCACTATTTGTCAAAAAAAGATCACACACAAAATAGACCCTCCAAATCAGCTATCCAATTCGGTGAAATACTCTTTCCCGCACCGGGAGATAGGGGATTGGAACGGTCTTCCCAAGGTAGTTTTTGAACCCTTCCCGCGAAATATTAAATTCTTTATGAGAAAGTGAAACAAGGTTGAATTGTAAGGGTCTTTTCATTTAGCATGAATCACGATGTTTGGATTAACGTTTATATTTTATTACTTGTTTATGTGTTTTTTATTTAGCTGTATCTATGTTACCACCCGACTGAATAGTCGACTTGTAACTGTACTTAAATAATAATAATAATAATAATAAAAAGTCCTATGATTAATGCCCAACTGCGATGAATCATTGCTATACTCACATTTTATTTGTTTTCTATAGAACTAGGTTAAATTCAACTCTGGTAAAAATCTATAAAATAATATTAACAATCATTTTTGCTTAGTAATTGACGCTTGCAGTTTTAGTTGGTTTCAACCGAGTCCTGAATCAAAGGTTTAATGTCTTATATTTTGTGATTAAGCGGAGAAAATAGTTAATGATAGTGCAACAGTTTTTATTTTCAATTTTACCTTTTTTAACTTTTGAAACTTTAGTAATTCTTATAATAAAATGAGTTCATAAATCCTGTTGCCAAGAAGTGAATATAATTTTGTTGGATTGTGCCTTTTCCTGCCTGCGGGTTTTCTTGGGTTAATGAATGCGGAAATCTTAGTATTAACCTTGCTTCTAGGAATTGGTACCTTATTTTCACTTCGATCGGGAATTAATAACCGAAAATTGAAACTTAATGAAATGCCGCTAACGGAAGTAGCGGGCGTATCTTTCACTCGCCAAACAATGAGACCAATAGTAACCAAAAGTTAATGACAAAATGCCATTATTGAACTCATATTTGAAGTTGGTATTCATTGGGAAAAATATTTTGCTGCCATTTCCATTTGAAAAAAAATGTGGAAAGTTCGGTGGAACCCATTGTATTTTTGTAATAACTGAAAGGATTGGATATTTTTGGTTCAATAATTGCCGATTAAGACTGCTGTATGATAGTTATAATATAATCAGCCGCATTTATAATTTTTTTGCTGTAATCATTACCGTCGAAGCTCGGATATGGTTTCAGGGATGCTCATTTCACTTTTTGGTGTGTAAATAAATTCGTAGTGTCGCAAAAAATGAAGCGTGTAATCGCCTCCCTGTGGAACGCAATGTGGTCGGTTAACGAGGGCGAGTTACCCGAGTCCTTTTGCGCCGGACAATGAACCGCTCGTAATGAGCAATAACGCCATGGCAGCGACCGCAGATATTTGTGTCCCGCACAAGTGCTCCGATCGTGTGATTGAGTGAATATGCTAGGAGGTGAAGACCCCCCATGTCCACCACATGACCAGGCCGCATTCACATGAAGGACTCAACGATACGCCGGTGATACCACGGGAGCAGCATTCGATGCACCGTGGAGCAATTTTGTAGCAAATGGTTTGCGTTGACTATATAATATTTCCGCTGTTGCCTATACAAAATGGTGAATTTACATTCTGGTTGCTCATATTACACAAGACTAATTGTCAGGTTATGTAATGATCGTTGATCGAACAATTCGGTATCATCGGTTTTCTTCCACAGTACCGTTTAAATTAGCATGTCGAATCTATCGGTGTAGATATTATTATTGGTGTAAGTTAAATCCCGGCTAAGCCCGATGTATGCATATTGAAACTTAATAAATTGCTCCTTAAGGAAGTAGCGGACGTATATTTCACTCGTGCGAAATATCCACAGAGGAAAAATCATTCGCCTTGACTGGGATACGAACCCGGATCCCTCGATTTCCGGCCGAGTGCTTTAGCCAGATAAGCTACCGAGGCGTCATTCTCCCCTGTGGAAATTTGTGGACTATACCGGACAAGGTGGTATGGACTGCTGAGCATATGATGCGACTAGTAGTCCAGGTCGTGCGCATGGCGCCACAGCCGGAGAGCCAAGCCCGAACTTTGAACACTAGAGGTGTTCGCTCTGGACTTATTAAATTATTTTGGACTTATCTAAATTTAATTATCTGGACTTATTATCCCGGTTAAGGCGAATGATTTTTCCTTTGTGGATTTTTCGCACTATTTGTGCATTGCGGGTGACTCCGTAAAAAGTTATCACCGTGGCTAGTCCCGGTATACTTTAATATATTTCACTCGCCGAACCATTAGATCTTCGTAACCAGAATTTATTGACTAAGTGCCATTATTGAACTCATGTGTTCTTATTCGAAGAATTGTGCCTAAGCTTTGAATGTGCATGAGGCTATTCGGTCGATTGTTCTAAGAATATAAGTGTTTCCATGAAATATAACCGAAATATTACTCTTATGGGTTTGCAAAATTTTAAGTGTCGTTTCATTTCAAGTGAAAATCGTCTAACTCTTGATTGACTCAGCATTCATTTAGGTTTTCATTTTGGCCCAGTGCACGCCATTATTGTTTAATCAATTTAATAATTAATTCTAAAATGTGTACTACTTCTCGTTGTCCAATCCATTAAGTCTTTCATCTAAAAAAAATATGTTAAAAATATGTTATGTTATGTACACATGTTAAAAATTTAATGACATTATACTACTAAAAATGTTAAACATTGTTTTGTTAAAAACTAATCTAAATTTATGGTTTAAACATGTATAAAGAAAGATACATATATTTTGTCTTTATTTTGTCACATATATAATTTCTTTCTTCCAATACGAGAAATATCTCAAATGCAAACACGTTATATATTAAAAAAAAATTTAATACATATATTCCTATAATGTTAATGTGTATTTATGTATGTACTCTTGCTCCCTAATAATTTTATAATATGTTTTTGGCAATAGTGGAAACATTATTAGTGAGAATTCATGTTTGCTAATGTGATAATACATTTCTTTTCTTTTTTGCTTAAAGTTATAACCTTTTCTGCTACCATTTCTAATCTCTGCCATTAAATTTCTTATATTATAAAAAAGTCGTGTTAAAACATTTTATTACATTATATTGCTAAAAATTTTAAACATTGTTTTGTTAAAAATTAACCTAAATTTATGGTTTATACATGTATAAAGAAAGATACATATACTTTGTCTTTATTTTGTCATATATATTTTTTCTTTCTTCCAATACAAGAAATAACTCCAATGCAATCACGTTATATATAAAAAAAAAATATTTGATACATATATTCCTGTAATGTTAATGTGTATTTATGTATGTACTCTTGCTTCCTAATAATTTTATAATATGTTTTTGGTAATAGTGGAAACATTATGAGATACACAATTTTAAAAGACAATGTACGACCACGAATAAAAAAAAACTAATAGGCACCTGCTGACAAGCCTTGAAAGGCTTAGCGGGACCTAGACTTTTTTTTCACATTGTATTTTCTTGTAAATGACATTTCATCTTTGATTAATGTTATAAGTTTTTGTAAAATTTCTAATCTCTGCAATAAATATTATTATTATTATTAAAAAATCTTCTTTCCCGTCGTCGTTTACGCATCCATACCTCTCTCTAAATCTTCGGAATGCCTACGCACCTCAGCGTGGGCGATATCCGCATCCTTTGCCGTCTCTCCATTTTACATGCAATTTATACCTCTCTTCTCATTTCAGTACTTCTTTGTTTATTAACGATTCCAGATTTCTGCTATGTAAGCGTGTTCCTGTTTACGTTCTGTTCATATGTGCCTTTTTATATTTTTAAAATTTAAAAAAATATTTTCCTTCGATATTCTCTTCATAAGTAGGTAGTCCCATGTTGACTTCCACGTCGAATAGGGCCATTCCGAAAGTATTTTTCGTTGCGAGCGACATATTTTTTGGAATTTAGTTTTGCTGCCACCACAAATAATTTCAGCAATATTTACGTGGAACGTAGATCCTACCTGTGAGTTTTTTTTGTAATTATTTATTGATTATTTACATAATGTACGTGTTTAATTATTGCATGACCGCGAAAATGAATGCAGATAGTCAAAATTTCACATCTCGACGTCATTCTCAGCTTTTCACCCCGAATTATTACTTCTTTGGCTAGAGCCTAGAATCGACCATGACCTCAGGCTAAAGATAAGCGCTGTCGACACTGAAACTCGTGCCGAGCCGCAGACCCCGTCCGCCGACGCAGAAAATTTGGTGAATCCCTCAGCATATGTTCATTTTTAGGATGCGAACTCAGTAGTCTTAGTTCTTCAATCTTAGTTTTGTACCTCTTAATCAATGGAACTTAAATTTTGATCGTTAGTGTCCATTTCGCGCCCTATAGAGAATAGGCGCGAAGCCGTACCTCCCACGAAACACGGGCACCACCCTCGCCGACAAAATTTTTGTTGGCACGCATGTCCACACCAGGTTTTCAATCCATTGACGGCATGTTGCTGATTGGCATTATCTGCCGGAGCAACCATAAGAAAGAGACTGCGTAAACCTTCATCAACACATTAATTATATTCCGTTTACGATTACACTGAAGAATACTCTAAAATAACCGCACTAATAGTACCGCACTAAACTACACACCGAAATGCCGCATTATTCACTCAAGCGGTGGAACGACCTACCTCAATGCTGCTGACAGACAGATGACTTACGCCACCCGACTCCGCTCTGCGCAGTAAGGCTACACCTCGTCCTCTTGTGGGGAAAAGAAACATCAAATAAATGAATGGCGGGGGCGCAACCCTAAACTCAAAAATGGCTTTCCGAGATCACCACAATCACTTTTTTTTGTTGTCTTGTATGTATGTATCTACTTGGTAAAATTCGATGCACGCACGTACGAATTCATCTTTAAATATTCATTGTGATTCCCATCCATTGGCTATCGACTACTGGTGTCAGTTGTGTTGGTTTCAAACTAAACGGTTTAGTCAAGGCATATAGGGTATGCAACTTTCAATGAGGTACGGCTAACGTATACTATACAATGGGTGCGTTGATACATTCTGCCATGCTAACTTCGTATTGCCCAGCCACGGTTTCCCTCTCTTCCTCCCGCCGAGGAGGCGGATTTGATGGAGTGGTCCGCAGGTGCCTCTTTCCGCACCACTGGTGGTTTGTTGGCGGCGCGCGGGCGGGCGGGCGAGCGGCAGAGGCGGCTTCGGGGCCTCAAGAGTGCGGGTGGGTGAGGAGTGGAGATGGAGGAGGCGAAGCGGGAAGACACCCAACAGGACTCATTACCTTCCCTTTGTGAAACCAACCTTCCCTTTGACAGGGCGTGCTCCTACATTCACCTTCCTCCTCTCCACCCCTTTTTTCCTCTATTCTCGCGCCAATCTCCCAAGGTAAGACAGGCTTCAGTTGAAAGGCGGAAGTAGTGGAACTTAGGGTCAAGTGGCCGGGAAAATGTAGTGATTTCACCCCTTATTGAATCCCAACTCCGAGTTGCTGTCGAAATTCTTGGGAGCTTTCCAAAAATATTACTAAAAAAAACCCAAATATAATGACATAATTTTCTTGATATTTATCACTAATTTTAAGGAAATAAAGCGAAGAAAAATGACTGTACGAGAAAGAAAAAAGACTTCTAGAAAGTAAAATCTATAATAAACTACTTTCAAAGTTGCTACCCGGTGTGCAATTGAAATTATACCGACGTTTCGATGACGCAATCTGCCATTGTCTTCAGGGTTAATGATTTGCTCCGAGAAGTAAAATTATTTCGCGTTAGCGTATTTATTGAATAACTATAACCATGGATTTGTCGAAAATCTTTTTACATTCTAGTATAGTAGCTGTGATAGATTGTTTCGTCTTTGTTTGACGAAATTTTAGCTTGGCTACTCAAATAAAAAACTGCGACTCCGCAAAGTAGTTCCTGCTGTAATTCTTCCTGATATATGTTTTAAAATGCGGCCACGCCTTTTTCATTTGTAAGTAATGTCTTGCTGCAGCGCTAATGAATAATACAAACGAGTGGTCAGTTGAGACCTCCGTGTGAAACGACCTTAGCATGCTCACGAATTATGTATTTCTAATGAAATTGATTCTATATCAATTGTTAGGAATTGATCAAAATTGTCTCATAGTAATTTTTTCGTGTATTGAATGGCCTGTCAACCTCCACAATGTTTCGAAATTTCTTTCTTCTCACTTGTTAGAATCTTGCGTCTTTGAGTGCAAGGTTTGTAGGATCTTATTTCTTGTTAAGTACTCAAGTAGTTTTAATGCTTGTGGGCTCCATTAATTGGTATTAACCTTAATCGATATTGCGCAATACTTAGGTGATATATAAGTATCTTTCACGTATCGGTTGAGAAATGCATTATTAATATGTAGTTAATATAATATTGTGCTTGTGATCGCTATCATCTTTGCGGGCATACACGTTATTAACCTCATAAATTACATTGATTAGAAATTCATGATTTAATCTCCACATATAGTTTAAGTTAGGTTATTTATCCTCTTTATCTGCTATATTATCGGGTCAGTGATATTCGTAATAATATATTTCTAGAGATTGGAGTCAGATAGTAGTTCATGGCCGTTGATTGCCCTCGCAGTCATCGTCGTGTTTGTGGTCCCTACCTCGCTGTAATTCTGTGTTTTTTGGAGTCTTTCTGTGATACATGTGGCCTTGAGTTAGAGTTTTTATCATCTCTCGCCGAAGCCTGTCTCAGGTTTATTTACAGCCTATAGTCTTCATTATTTGATATCTTCCAATCTATTTAATAAATGATTTAGTAGAGCCTCATTTATTTTTATTAATTTGGTGCCATGTTTGGTAGCACAAACGATATACCCAAAGGATAATACAGTGATATTTAGGATTAAAGAAGAGTATTTGTTTTAAAGCGCTATTTCAGGGCATAGATGACTGGAAGAAATTATGCTCCTCAATTATATTTTAAAATCATTACCTTTTATTAAGGGAATTTTTTTCTACCTTTACCTGCCTTCATTTTCTCCGTTTGCATCTAGTCTAGAAGTTATTTATTGTACTTAGAGGGTATAATTTTACAAGGTGTATGTTCCAATTTTATACCGTTTCTGAGTTGTCCAAATATTCTCGCTATAATGCAGTTTTAAGCATTGTAGTCGTAGTAAATAGATTCATGAAATTTACGCTCACTTGTATTGAAAAACTTGTACTTTTTCCTTGTGGCTTACATCATTTACTTAAAGAAATGAGGTTGAACATTATTCATCTCATTACTAGCTTCTGTTAGACGTCCCCCACTGCATTCAACCCGTTAAATCTTTTCATGCATATTATTATCTCTTATTAGTGTTATATCGACAAGAGGTGAAATTCTTTGTTTCTTTTTCTCGCTTTTCTTTTATATTCTCTTTCATAGCCCTTGTAGGCCAGAAAATTTTGCATAGTAAAAATGGTATTTTAAAAATTTCCTCAAATAAATAATCATCCTTCCAAACCCCTGCTAATTAGCATTCCAGGAGAAATCGTTTTGAAGTTACCATCTCTTGGCACCTGGCACCTGGCTAACGAAAAAAATATTGAGTTTTCCGCTGCATTATTTTGGTCTGTTATAATGTACATGTAATATCTTTGGATAAAAATAAGTTCCCATACTAAGATGTATTAATATTTTTTACTGTTTTCCTTCCGTTTCAGTTATTAATATACTTTCATCAGTTTTCTTCGCCTAGCTTGTCTTGTTATTTTGCTTGATATGCATAATTTAAAGCAAGACTGGCGTATCATAGAAGAACCAAACTCGTTGATCAATGTGCCCGATACTTATGGGTAGAGTGGCTGTTTAGTTAGTAACGCGAAATCTCCGACTAAAGTGAACTCTTGCACATTTGGAGAAATGTCACCGAAATAATTTTGCCTATACAGGTGATTTAGGATTGGTTTTTGGGAAACTTGAATTATTATTAGGGAGGCCAAAATAAAAATTCGATACAAAAAGTTGACTTTTTTGCTAAAAGTTTTACACAATTTCGCGTTGATAATATTTTAAGTGCCGTACATTTTAACATATTGTGCTAAAGGTACTTTTTTCTTGTATTCACGATTTGTGGCACTGGTGGACTCGCTCAGCAGCAGGGAATCGCTCTGTCAACGATAGTAATATTGGATGCATCATAATCCTCTTTCCATTTCGCTTCTCGCCCGGCTGTTTGACCTGAATTACGGCCGAATCCATCCATCTTGCTGAACCGTGCGAGCTGCCCGAAGTCGCCGGGTGGATAATAGTAGTTACATGCATGTGTGCGAGTCGCGAAAGTTGTCGCGTCACGCGCGCCGTCGCCGCTCGGCCAGCGATATAGCCCTGGCGGGTGTGAATCCATCACGGTAGCACGGCGGGAGTTGGGAGCGCCCCCCCCCCAGTTCCGAAGGGGTCGCATTTGCATACATGCGTCCCTCGTTGCCTTCGGATTAATCAATCGTCGAAACATGTGGTGACCCAAATGGGCCTCTCTCTGAACGGCTCGGGCTCTCTCGAAATGCTTGTCGAAGCACGTGCTGGCGAAATCACGCCGCCACGACGTCGTGTCTCTTATAATCCGCGCTTCATCTGTTTCTCTCGCGAAGTTTCCGCGGGGGCCACCCGTTTTGATGTCGTCGCATCCTCCGCGGCTATTTGTCCAAGCTGTCATGTTATGAATTAAGCATTGACTCTCCAACCTCGCCTCCTTCCCCTTCATTTTTTTTTGTCACGACGTGGTTAAGAGGCGTTCGCGAGCGGGAGGAAATTAATGGCAGGAACAACGGGTAGAGACGTTAAGAAAAGGCCAGTGATTAGCCCGATGTGGCGCGTGGTGCTGTAATGTGCGTCGGCTGTGTAGCTCGGATCCTTTTAGGAGAAAGGACGTGATTTGACTGAAGGATTTCGTAAATATATGCGATTTGAAGCGATAGGGCAGGCTGCTGAGATGGATAAGCGTATTAACAAAGGAAAAGTTTCTCAGAACTGTCGGAGGAGCGTGGAGAAAGCTCTACACTACTAAAGAGCTTTAGATATAGACAGGTGTACTTCATGGAATGTTTTGATCTCCTGCTACCTCTATTACTGCGGCGATGGGATTGGATTTTTTTACAATGAGAATTATTATTTGGAATTTCACTTGTTGGTTCCGAGGAATATTTAAGTGATGGATTATTAAGGCTCATATTCGCGTTTTTCGTCCAGTTATTAGAACTCTTCAACTGAGTGAGAGGTAAAGAGGAACCGAGGGTTATGTTTGAGCGTGCACTGAGTGGCGAATGCATGTTGATGATCGTGAAATAACAGGTGGTTAGGCGCAGAGAGGTGAGAAATAATTAAGGTCACCATTTCAGGTATTTATTGGTGCGAAGGAGGCCTAATGGAAAATGGAATAAGAGAATGCGTTCGGCATTAGAGAAAAGTAATGAAGCTTCGTCGTCGTCAATGGACCATTTGACCTAACCATCTTTATCTGTTTGACTGTTGATATTGGTAATTGATATTTGTATCAATGGGGGCGAAAGTTTGGACAATGCATTCACGCAATGGTACTCTTTCTTCTTCGTTTATTAGTTTATAACCACATGCATCCATACGAACGCGTTCTAGGTTTTTTTCCTTTCAAATGAAAGTGGTTCGATTGGAAATACGAGACTCATCTGCTGTTAATACCCCGCACCTGCGGGTCTTCTTTTGCCGTGTCTAGTTTCTCCTGCACTCCCATCTCTGTGCCTTCCGCCTAAGGATTCTATACTAGGATATTCCCCTGGTTTCTCCGTGGACAAACCGTGAAATTGATGATTTAGGCATCACCTGCACTGCAGACCTTTGGGGCACGAAGGGAGAATATTCCTTGTATAACCCAGTGGGTGGTATTTAAATGTCTGTGTTTTCCAAATGCTTTTTAATTATTCAATAGGGTAGTCTCCTTCATCAAAGAAAACGAAAGGCATTGATTGCGATTCGTTACCCACCATTAGTGTATTCATAATACACAAATTATTTGATTTTTGAAATACCGGTTTAGACGAATGGCAAGGGTCAAATTTTATCCTCATTTGAAAAAGGCCAGATTGGCGCCCATGCGATTCCACTCCACGTGACGTCACAGGGACCTAGTTTCTACACGAGAGGATAGGAGTTATACATCGTCTGAGGTTACCAATGCATGCATGAGGCACAGAGCTCAGGGAAACATGTTTAATAATCACCTACTAAAACTGGCTAAGGTCGGAAAGTTTTCTTCGTTTGATAAGGTATTAATAAACCTTTTTTAAGCCAAGCGCTACCTTTCAGCAAGGTACTCAGCTACCCGCTGGCAGCCTGCGACGTATCAGCGCTAAGTCTCGCCTCAAGGTCACCTCACCGGGCGGGAGGGGGAACCAGAAATACGACGTACGGAGATATTTCCCGGCATTCATACTTGAGCGTCGCGTTTTCGCGCGCTTGAAAATTTTCACTTTTAATTTAATCGCGAAAAATAGATATTGTCATTTAAAAATCTAAAAGCGTGAAATACGTACTCCAGGAGTAATAATCTTTCGATTAAGGCAATAAAAAAATAATAGGAAACCACCCTATTGTACTTTTCATTTCAGCGACATTCGGTTATCATCATATTCCTCAAGTCAATTGATTTTTCATTTCAGTCATATTAAAATGGTATTTTTCCTAATGACGTCGCTCGTTTTTCATAATTAAAGCGGTCCATATTTAACATTAATAACCAATCTATTAACTAAGCTGTTAAAAAGTTCTCGTATAGGTACTTGCACTTACAATCACGATTTCGTATAGATTTCCATTACGTATTTTAAGCATTTTAATTTTCTATTCTCCCAAGAAGATATTTGCTCATAAGCCTGTATTCATTTGCGTTGTTATATGTATAATTACAACAAAATTTCCCATAATTAACTGACTTCCTTAACTCAATCGGATGAATATACAATGAAAGACTTAGGAATATTTGCACTTTTATTAAAGAACTTTCTTTAGGCGTGTTATGCGTTTTGTGGAAGAATTATATTTCACCGAATTTCCACTCACATCCCATCGTGTTCTCATTGAATTATGTATTAATATCGTGCGCCATTAATTTGATGAAATATATTTACTGAGACCCCGTAATTTTATTCCCCATTTTCTTTTAATCGACCTTTTTTGAATTGAGTTACTAACGCGCTCCTCGGTCGTGGGTGGAACTACCTTCAGGGCTTCATATGCGGGAGCAGTGTAAGACGAGCACGGGGAAAAACTCATTGTGCTCCCTCTCCGAAAGCGCCAATTTGTCAGCCAGGACGCGTTGTTGACTCCACGTCTCCCGCGCCGTCCAAATTCTTCTTCGCGTGACTGTAAATTTTCGACGGCGACGTGCAATCAAAATAATTATCTCACCATCCTCCGCGAGCGACTCATTTAGTCGGCTCGAAAACCTCTCACACCCGTTTCTGGCGCAAGGGGACGGCAGAAGTGGTCCGGGGACCCGTAGCCTCCTTTTTCTCCCTGGGGAAAGAAGAGCGGAAGGTAAAATAAAAAAAATATACAAATATAATGTGGTATACTAAAAAATCATCGCGCGGAATTGGCTAGGATAGCGAGCGGGTTGGCGTCGGCGGTTCCGCCCGCTTGGCTGGAATCCTCTTCCTGTTAGTCTCGGTCCGTTTCTTCTCGTCATCTTTTCTCCACCTTTTTATTACTCCTTTCCATCCCTCTCGTTTGCGCTCATATATTTCTTTCCCACCTCTCTCTCCCTCTAGCATCTTCTTTTGCTTTGTGGTGTGTTCGCAAAATTTGTGTTGTAATGTGCGGATCCGGGGATCCCCTCATCTTCATTAAAAATAAAATTATTATCATTAGGGACGCCACAAGCGTCTTAAATTCAACGTCTCCCTTTGTTACATTTCAGTCACTCCATTTACTCAATTTATGGCCTGAAAATAAAACTGGAAAATAGGAAAATGAAACATCATCACTCTTTTAAGCATGTGACAGCAAATCTTTAATTTCAAATTAAACTTTAGCCGTAACAAACCAGGGAAAATATATCGAGTATAATGCGTTGGCGACGGTTTTCTCAGCTTCCGTGCTTACATATATTAACGTAGTTCATTCCTTCCTAGGTTTTCATATTTTTGACTGGATAAGCATTTGTGTGCTGAAATTAATTTTTGATTGATTTTACTTTCTGGATATCTCATCATTCCGGCTATGTAATTTCTGTGTGAAATTCCAAGCTCCTACAGTTCGAAGTGAATACTAAGAGCTGCCTTATGCGGCATTAGAGTATATCTGATCGCATGAGAATGAACATGAAACTTGTTTTTTTCTGTCTATGGAATAATGACTTCGGAATTGTGGTATTTCATTGCTCTTAATTTCAGATGCTCTTGCTTGTTTCCAACGTAGCGTGCTATTCAATCGATTGATATTCCACATTCTCAGTGCGCGATCCAAAGGGGTCATTAATTTCTCTACACTTTCTATCTCTCAAGGCCATGCTAAGAATTATGATACCGGTGCTGAGTGACTGCTTAGACAATACTTCGATGTCCGTTCGCTATCGAAAGAGTTGATCGGGTTTGAGCATTGACATTTGAGTAAGGATCTCTTGCCATTCTCTCCATTTTCGTTCAATCGATGTTATTGCGAGTGTTCTCCTTCGGCCTTAGATTTCCCCTCTCAAGCTTTGCTGAGACGGCACGATCTACAGTATCTCTGTTATTGTTATTTATCTTCCTATATCGTTTATATTTTTTATATTTTCCGTCGTTATGACGTGCGACTGCGAATGTTGCTTTGTATCACCTCAACCCTGAAGACTGTGTTATGAATTTAAATTAATGTTCCATAAAAAGGTATGAATATGTATTGTGAGGAAGCAGAATAGGATAGGAGAGCCTTCGTTTTTGCACAGAAGAGTGTATAATAATCTAACAGAAGACGAAGTTAACATGTATAATATATAATTCTAAAAACGATTTAGATTTTCGCAGAAATAACATTTTTTTTCTTTGAACTGCTAGTGCTCTCAAATCTCCCTCCTCCTTCAAAGTGGTGTTTTGGCTTTTGTAATCACGATCCATTTTAAACCTGAATATATAATGCACGCGTATTTAATACATCGCTGTATTTAAATATCTAGATAGGGCATATTTTGAATGTGTTGAGCTATTGTTCTTTGAAATTTCCGAAAAATTTTCCGTATTATACTTATTTTATTTGAATTAGAATTGATTTTAAAAGATCGTTTTTCCGTACTTCTTCACCTTTTTCTTTGCATACCCATGATATAATCGAATGCATCAAGGCAGCAGTCTCGGACGTGTACCATTGAAAATGTGTAATCATCATATGATCATTCGCAATTAGGTCGATTTCGTGAAAGTATATTCTCGAAGAATTCTTTTCATTATCCTTACCCTTATATACTTTTCCACAAACTATTAGTGAAATTAAAAAATCTAATGAAAGACCGTCGTCAACCTAATGTGCCTCGGATAATATCCCTTTAATGTTCATCTCTTCTGCAGTTATTGGTGCCATATGCCCTTGAAATATTCCAAAAGCTTTTATGCATACATCTCACAAGATTATTAAACTTTCATTTCAGTTAAATTTTCAGCCTTCCCATTCATTTGCCTCTGGGAGAGCGCTGGCGGTAATTGTTTGCAAAGCGCTGTGCGACTGTTAGATGGAGCACTGGCAGTAGTTTGCTTTAATATTTGAAGATCTACTTTGACATTCTCCTTTGAAATATCTGTTTCCATAGCAAAATTTTCAGCGTTATGTGCACGATGCGGAGTGAAGCTCACCCTTTGTGACTCTCTTGCGATGTTTTATTCATAAAGTTTTTACGTCTTTCTTTCCGCGCTATTGGTTGGCATGCATTTGTGATTTTATCGTGGTGGCCAAAACCGCTCTCTTTTTTTATGCAAAATGATGCAATCTTGTTGGCTCACCCTCCATTATTCTGTATGTCGCGGTAGGGGAGGCGGTTTTGACGTTTGGTAAGGTTTTCATGCGAAAAAGTGTCCTCACATTGAATATCGAGTGCTAATTATCTTGAGCTATGAATGCGTTTCCGACATTTCCTCGTGATTAAAATTAGGCTGCTTTCATAGTTCTTACTCGTGAGGAATCCAATAAAAGTGGTGAAATTGTGAATTTGCATCCATGATTTAATTTTGTAAAACATCTTGAGAGTTTCAAGCTTCGTCGGGCTCGGAAATATTTTTATCAGACTGGTTGTGGGTAGATCTTTTGATACCAGGTCTTAACAGAATGATCAATAGACTTCCAACACTAATTGAAAAAGAGGCTCCTAACTATTTTATGTATAGATTTGAATGGTAAAAATGTTCTTCAAATGTCATTGTCCATAAATAGATGTTATTTCACTCCTCTCATATTTTTTGCGCAAAGTAAACCTCAAAGTATGTTGTCTGTATGTTATTGTCGTTGGAGAGGTCGATTAAGTTGAGAGAGTTAAGTGTATGAATTTTAACTATCATGAGGAGGCAATATGAGAAATGTGTTGGCGAAAGAAGCTTTCTCTTGTGACGCTAAAGATTATTAGAAACCATTCTTAAAAACATGGTGTGCTATATTTACTTTCAGTAATTTACCTCCCGTAAACCTGAAGGTGATGGTGAATGGGTGAAATTGGGAAAGGTGAAATGGCGAAAGAACAGGTTGATTACCAGTTATTATTTCTTGAAATCCTTAAAGTCTATGGATCTATTACATTTCATGATTTGTTGGTTATGTGGCTCCTTTGTATTAGTGTATGTGTGCGCAAAAGTAATGACATAAACGAAACATCGCAAGATTTCTCCCACAAAAATATAACCGGCAATCTTTGGGATTTAATACGTATCTTGCACAGACGTGTGAATTGCGCTGCTCTCCCTACACTTTGTTGTATCTGCGTCGCTATTCCTCAAGCGATATTCGCCGTCAAACCATAAGAGAGTGAACGCTGAATTCCCAGCGCACCCATCATTTTGACGCGGGTATTGCACGGCCTTTGCGGCTAATAATCGTAATTTGTTTCTGTTCCCCGGCGCGGGAGATAATAAATTCGCGAACGGCAGTGGCTAGAATATTGCCGCGTCTCTCTCTCGCGCGCCTCGATCGTGTGTATGTATATTTTTTTGTTTTTAATTAAGAGGAATTCGATGGACCGCGCTCTCAAATTAGTCCCCAGGCCGTTAATCATTGGCTTTCATCAGTGGGTGTCTGGGGTCACGACTCGTGCCGTCCCTGGGAGAGATGCGGAATGCTAATCAGAAATGCGTATGCCGCGGTGGTGTTTGGCGTCTCTGCGAACAGTGAGGCCAAAGGGGAGTATGGTGCATCTCCTCCCCCGTCCGGCGTCTCCCGTTGCATCGGTGCGTTAGGGATCTCTTCAAGTTGGCAATTAGTCATTACGGTACCTCTCACCAGTTCGTTGTTGTATCCACGCTTCTTTTCGTTCGGCGTGAGTAGTCGGCACCCTCGTGAACGTCGATGAGGGGGTTAGCGTGTGGGAGGAGGCAAGTGGCCGGTTAATTCTACTCCCAAATAATAAAATCTCTGCACGTAGCCCAGGAGTGCAGCGTACTCGCGGTTTATTGCCGCAGTAAATTATTTTCTTTAATTACGGAGAGTCGCTCGGCTTCTAAAACGTATTTCACGATTGGCGATTTCTCTCCGATGTGTTTTAATTTATTGGAGACGATTCATAAGCGTCCGTTTGTAATATGAGCACGTTCGCGATGCATTTTGTTTCAAAATTCTGCCAAAGCCATCGCGAACTTTAGTATTGGCGTCGATTAATGATGAGCGCTGATTATGTATCATTAAACAGTTCTTTTAATATTCCCTCTCTTGGTTGTATATTGAGATAAGGTTGAGAAAATTTTTACGTTTTAAGTGCGGTTTCGATATATTTTAGTTGGTTATGAATGCTTCTCGAATTTAATGAAAAAATAGACTGAAGTATTTTTTCATAATATTCTAATGTAATTTTGTTTACATTTTGATCGCTAGCTTGTCTCTTAGCATATGCTCTCTGTATGCTCGTTCGTTATCCTGTTTAGTTTGATAATATTTTGACATACAGAGATCAAATGTCCTCTGGAAAACTTTGAGACGAGGTATAAAAATGTTAAAAATTTTCATTATAACAGGGAAACACCTGTAGGTAAATGAGGATTATTGTTCAGGGAAAATAGCATCGTTATGAACAAACAATGAACATATAACGGTAGGCATTACTTAACCTTCATTATTATTAGTTTGGGAGGCCAGCAATAAGTGACGTCAATAACTTTCCGCAACTCTACCTAGGAAAGTTTTTATGACTTCAGCATTTAGTCGCCAGCAATTGGAAAAGTACCTGCAGGTAAAATAAAGGAAAAACTCAGGTGAAATCATTTTTTTACATCAATCATAATTGTAAATTTAAGAAAAAAAATATTTCGTATGAGCCTATTGCGTAAGCGTGCTAGAGTTACCACGTCATGAATGTCGGATATCGCTCTAAATTTGCCCCCGTAAATCACGCACTGCGGAAAAGCAGTGTTGTAACGGAGTGTCACTCTCTCCCTTCCACGAAGGGTTGCGGTGAGGAAGAGGGCGGGATAGGATGAAGGGCGGTGTGACGAGGGGCCTTTGGCTCCTGCCTTGGTCTGTGCCGGTCTGCGGTGACCGTCGGCGTGGAAAAGGGAGACTCACATTTCGCCGCCGGACGAGCCGAGGAGTTTTGTGTGACGGAAGGGTGAGGTTTGCGGGGGCGGAAGTTGGTTTCTCGTCGGAGCGCGGGGGAGGCTTGTGGGCGGGCGTCCGTCTTCCCCAGCTTCCCTCCCTCCCTTGCCGTGGTCGTTTTGTTTGTACGATGACATGTGCCTGCTCTAGTGAATGCGTGAATAGATGCGTTATCTTGGAATGGGAAATACAGGAGCGAGTTGCCAGAATGTATCTATTTTCCTGAATTTACCCCACCGTTTAAGCTGGGTTTTACATTGAGCATTTTGCGAGTCACCCCGCCCAAATTAGATCTCACTTTCCATTTCATGATAAGGCCTACTCCCTTTCATTTTTAATTTAAGTAAATCCTATTTTCTTCCTTCCCCGCTTACCTATTAATCTTCACTCTAACACAGTTTTTAATATCCTACTACCGTTTAGTATGTGATCCATTCGGACTCGTAACCTCCTCCGTATTTCATGTGGAAATATCCTCTCCACGCCCACTTAACTTCTACCACTTTGTCGTTTCTCTTTATCTCCATTCATCTCCTCTCTTCTTTCCTCTCAATTACCTAACATTATACCCTCTAACACTGTTTTCAACTTCCCCTCTCCACTCAGTACTCAGTCCATCCAAACCTTATGCCTCTTCTGTATCTTATATAAAGTGGTGCCTCTCCTGACCCACAATATCCAGCACTTCTTCGTTCCTCTTTTTCTCCATCCACTTCTCCTTGTGTATTCTCCTCCACGCCTTCAAATCAAACGCCTCCCTTCCTTTCGTATCCTCCGTCCTCAGAGTCCACGTTTACCACTGCTAATCGCTACTTTCCAGACTCGTCGCTACTATTTTCTTTAAAGTCGTCAGCTCTTTCCTATGCATGAAAGCCTCTTCATTCGTGAAGGCAGCTCTCTTGGTGTCATTTTAGCCAATGGAAATGAACATAGCAGGCATTCATGTGTTTCCTGTTTTTTTTTTGATTATATGAATTAATGTATGAAGTAAAAAGGTGGTACATTCTGTGTAGGAATAATCTGCTTACGCAATTCTCTTCGTGAATACCCTTTACTCTCGTGTCCGTTTTTCTGTAAACAAGTAATTAGTCATGAAAAAGAATAGGTTCAGTGGTGGTGTTGCGTTCTCTTTAATTTGACTGGCGTTCGGCGCGCGAGGAAATTTATCAGATGAAACTGAAATGTTCTAATTTTAATCACCACCAATCATCCCCTCTGGCCAGCGAAACTTGAGGGGATTGTTATTGTTGTGGTGATAGTGGTGGATTTGGGTTGCGTGAGGTGGCGGGCCGTCTGGCGTGCCCGTGGCGGTGTGTGGTGGCCCCTTGAAGCGGTTTTTATAGCCGAAGACGATGATGGCCTTGTCCGCTCGGTGCGGCAGACGAAGGCTTGTTTCAGGTTATATACGCTCCCTTAATAATAGGAGAAAGTTTTCGGCGTGAAGGTTAGGCTCGTTGTTGTGGGTTGAGGGGGGCGTGGCTGCGGTCGTTTGTGAGTGGGGTGGGTCGGGCCTGGTCTACTTGTCTCGCCGAAGTCTTGGCTGAACCGCATGAGAGATTTCTGCGCGAGTTCTCATCTGCGCCTCCGCTGGCGTAATTTCTGCCACACCAGAGGAGCGTGAGGAAGCTGCCCTTAGGTTATAGGCCTTGATTTTATCAAGTGAGTAGTGACGACGTCAACTCTAAGAAGTAGAAACTCAGAGTAACTCTCGTATCTCTCCTCTATTGAGACAAAATTGGACCTTCTTGCCAGATGTTCGTTCATTCTATGACACTTTCATTTTATTACGGAGACATTTACACCGTCTGAGTTGATTCGTTTTTTTTTTTAATATTCTTGCATCATATAAACCAATATCAAATGATCAGTGTATTTTTGTGAAGTTTGGCGTGCTTCAAACTCTTTGCAGTATCCAAGCGTCAGGAAAAGGATTATTCTGTGATGTAATACACTTTTCAGCGATTTAAACGAGCTTGTTTAACGTTTAAAACGGATGTTTATATCTAAAGCTATTCGGCGATCAGTGAATATTTGTAACTGTTAATAGTAACTAATTTATCATTCACGCCTGAAGTATAGATATTTTTCGTTCAAGAAGTACTAGAGGCTATTTTAACTATGTATCGAGTTCATTAATATTATTTACCAGGACTTTTGGCACGTTACTTACTGAGCTGATTTTTATCAATGGGTAGTGACGACGTCAATTCTGGAAGTAGAAACTCCCGTGTCCCTCCTCCGGTGAGATGAGGCGAAATTGGACCTTCTTGCCAGATGTTCGTTCATTCTATGACTCTTTCATTTTATTGCTGAGATATTTACACCAGTGGCGTAACTATGGGGGGGGGGGAGGTATGAGAGGATAGATCCCCCTCCAAAGCCACAGAGAAAAAAAAAATATTTTCTAGCTTTATAATAAACGAGTCGATTGGGTGCTTGAATTCTTCAAGCGGGTAATTACGAGGGTGGGAATATTGTTGTGTCACGTGTTGTCGAGTATTGTGTCCATAAGTGTTAAAAATATTCAAAAATTTCCCTGCCGGTTTTTGAAAGGGTAAGGAACTTAATTGTTTACTTTTATAATTATTTGTTATTTTCATTATGATTTCATTTGACGGATAGTTCATTATTTGAATAGGCTAAGTTTAGCACTAAGACATAATTGGAATAAGGTTTTTAAAATTTCAAGACAGTGCTGATTTTGTGGATATTTTTCAACTCTTAAAGCCCAAAAGCGTTGTGATAAGCGAAACTTGAAAATGAAACGCAGATTCCTTAGATAAATATATAAAGATATACATACCACTCGCAAAACATATGTCCATAATGCAGTGTGTAAAATACTAAATTGTAACGATTCCCCAAATTTCTTTGGTACTAAAAAATAGTTATTCTCAAGATATTCCAATTTGAAAAAATAGCTTTGGCATGTTTGCTATCATTATCGTATCGAATTATCAAGTATACTGACACGTGTATTGAAAATTCGCAATCCTGTTCCAGTCGTCGATCATCAACCCTAAAATTCCTGGTCAACTATGTACGTGGATAGAAAATCCTGTATGTAATAACGATTCGATATATTTTAAGAAAAAGCATATTCAATATATATAGATCGTGAGACAACACGCAAAGCATATTTCCATTGGGCATTGTGAGGAAGACCAAGATGTACCCAATCACCAAGTGTCATTGGTCCAACGTAAATACTAATCATGTTATGCCGTTTCGCGTATTTGCTACAATTATCGAATCGATCTTTCGATAAAACTGCAATCTGCACTGTAATATCCGCAAGGCCGTGGATTTTAATTCCAGTTAATAGAAATCTTCTCTATATTTCCTGGTCAACTATGTCCTTGGATGTAAAATCCAATATGTTATAGCAATTCGATATATTTTAAGAAAAAGTAGATTCGATATATATCGAACGTGAGACTTAACACAAACAATATTTCAATTGGGCATTGTGAAGAATCCCAAGATGTACCCATTAACAAAATTTCATTGGTGCAACGTATATACTAATCAAAATATGCTAATTTCAGCATTTGCTATAACTATCGAATCGATCTTTCGATTATACTGACATCTGTACAGTAAAATCCGCAACGATATTGATTTTATTTCCACGCTATGGTCATCTTCTATATAACTGCTGGTCAACAATGCCCGTGGGTGTAAAATCCTAAATGTTATAGCTATTCGATATAATTTGTGAAAAAGCAGATTCGATATGTATCGAATGTGAGACTACATGCAAAAAATATTTCCATTGGGCAATGTGAGGAATACCAAGATGTACCCATTCACCAATTTTCATTGGTCCAACGTATATACTAATCCAGTTATGCCAATTTGCGTATTTGCTACAATAATCGATTCGATCTTTCGATTATACTGACATCTGTAATGTAAAATCCGCAATGACATTTTTTTTATATCCAGTCTATGGTCATCTACTATATAATTCCTGGTCAAGAATGCCCATGGGTGTAAAATCCTATATGTTATAGCTATTCGATATATATTGTGAAAAAGCAGATTCGATATATATCGAATGTGAGACTACATGCAAAACATATTTCCATTGGGCAATGTGAGGAATACCAAGATGTACCCATTCACCAATTTTCATTGGTCCAACGTATATACTAATCCAGTTATGCCAATTTGCGTATTTGCTACAATAATCGATTCGATCCTTCGATTATACTGACATCTGTAATGTAAAATCCGCAATGACATTTTTTTTATATCCAGTCTATGGTCATCTACTATATAATTCCTGGTCAACTATGTCCTTGGATGTAAAATCCTATGTGTTACAGCAATTCGATATATTTTAATAAAAATTATATTCGATATATATCGAGCGTGAGACTACATACAAAACAAATTTCCATTGGACATTGTGAGGAATACAAAGATGTACCCATTCACCAAATTTCATTGGTCAAACGGAAACACTATTGAAGTTATGCCAATTAACGTATTTGCTAAAATAATCGAATCGATTCTTCGATCATACTGACATCTGTACTTTAAAATCCGCATTGCTTTTGGTTTAACTTACAGTCTATGGGTATCTACTATATAATTCCTGGTCAACTATGTCCTTGGATGTAAAATCCTATGTGTTATAGCAATTCGATATATTTTAATAAAAATTATATTCGATATATATCGAGCGTGAGACTACATACAAAAAAAAATTCCATTGGGCATTGTGAGGAATACAAAGATGTACCCATTCACCAAATTTCATTGGTCCAACGGAAACACAATTGAAGTTATGCCAATTAACGTATTTGCTATAATAATCGAATCGACTTTTCGATCATACTGACATCTGTACTTTAAAATTCGCAATATTTTTGGTTTTTTTTTCTGGTCTATGGGTATCTACTATATATTTCCTGTTCTACTATGTCCTTAGATGTAAAATCCTATATGCTATAGCAATTCGATATATTTTAAGAAAAAGTAGATTCGATATATATCGAGCGTGAGACTATATACAAAACATGTTTCCATTGCGCATTGTGAGGAATACCATGATGTACCAATTCACTAAATTTCATTGGTCCAACGTATACACTTATCATTTTATGCCAATTTGCGTATTTGCTATAAAAATCGAATCGTACATTCGACCTTACTGCCACCTGTATTGAAAAATTCGCATCCTATTGATAACCCCTCCATTCGATGGCCATACCCTTATCCCTCTCTTCTCTACTATCCCCGCTTTCAAAATTTCGCCTATGTTCTTATATTGGTGACGTATATAGGGCGATGCGTGTATTTCTTACGGGGACCTAATACAAAAAGATATAAATTCATATTGATATATCTTCGTTAGGAAACATTACTCATCTAAATAATTTATGTGTACGCATAATTCATTTCTTCCCTTACATATTTTTACAATTTTTATCCCTGTAACTATGTAAATAGGTCTGAAAAATGGCTCAATCGAATGCAACGTTTTATCGATCATAACTTCGACTGTAATCGCTCGATTCGCTTGATTTAACTTTTGTCGAAGAAAAGACATTAACAGTAGTATTATATATGACTTTCACATTCATGCCTTGATTTAAAAAAAAAGTTATTAGCGATTTAAGCGTAACCAAGGAGATTGGTATCGATATAACTCGCACATGAATCGATCGAGCGAAATGGTCATCATTGCAAAAGTTGACCATTGTGATAAAAGTATTACTCTGAAAATTTCATTTCTCTAGCTTAAACGGTTGCTAAGATATTCAAGATTGTATGCTCCACAAAAAAATGGCGACAATGATTTTTCGCTTGCAGGACATTTTTCGGTATTTAATTATTAATTAACCAAGAGGGATACGGCGAAAGTGAGCTCAAACGTGAGGGTTCGGAGAACCCTCTAACGGTTTTTCTTGGAGATTCCAAATTTTCATATGGCACATGTCTCAACGCCGAAATCCAAGATTGAAAATTCGACCACCTCTACAATGGAAAATCGAAATCGTTTATTCCTCGGAATTGTTTCGACGTACGAAAATTTCAAGATAGCCAAAAAATTAACCAAAGAATTATCTAACTTTTTGGCAAAGGAATTTGTCGTGCGATTATTGCAAGTTGGTGAAAAAAATTCCCAAAGTTTTCCCATAAGAAAAGCATTGAGAGCGTTCAAACAGTAATAAAAAATACTAAATATCAATTCGTCGCTATGGAAACCACACCAAAAAATCGACCAAAAAATCTAGTCCATGTCCATTGAATATCATGTTCCTCGGACGTTTAAAAGTACAAAATAAAAGCGAAAAAGTTGTAGTCCCATAAGGCTCCCATGTTAATTCAAGTCGATATATCTCGAAAACTAATCGACTTTTTCAACTTTTCAGATTTTTCCTCCCGATGAATTTTTTTTTACTTTCACGTCCAATATTCCATGTACCCACACCTATCACAGTTTGGGCTGCTAATTTGTATCAATCACCCAATCAATGATCACTTTCCCACTTTATAGACGCAACGAGTCGATTGGGTGCTTGAATTCTTCAAGCGGGTAATTAGGAGGGTGGGAATATTGTTGTGTCACGTGTTGTCGAGTATTGTGTCCGTAAGTGTTTAAAATATTCAAAAATTTCCCTGCCGGTTTTTGAAAGGGTAAGGAACTTAATTGTTTACTTTTATAATTAATTGTTATTTTCATTATGATTTCATTTGACGGATAGTTCATTATTTGAATAGGCTAAGTTTAGCACTAAGACATAATTGGAATAAGGTTTTTAAAATTTCAAGACAGTGCTGATTTTGTGGATATTTTTCAACTCTTAAAGCCCAAAAGCGTTGTGATAAGCGAAACTTGAAAATGAAACGCAGATTCCTTAGATAAATATATAAAGATATACATACCACTCGCAAAACATATGTCCATAATGGAGTGTGTAAAATACTAAATTGTAACGATTCCCCAAATTTCTTTGGTACTAAAAAATAGTTATTCTCAAGATATTCCAATTTGAAAAAATAGCTTTGGCATGTTTGCTATCATTATCGTATCGAATTATCAAGTATACTGACACGTGTATTGAAAATTCGCAATCCTGTTCCAGTCGTCGATCATCAACCCTAAAATTCCTGGTCAACTATGTACGTGGATAGAAAATCCTGTATGTAATAACGATTCGATATATTTTAAGAAAAAGCATATTCAATATATATAGATCGTGAGACAACACGCAAAGCATATTTCCATTGGGCATTGTGAGGAAGACCAAGATGTACCCAATCACCAAGTGTCATTGGTCCAACGTAAATACTAATCATGTTATGCCGTTTCGCGTATTTGCTACAATTATCGAATCGATCTTTCGATAAAACTGCAATCTGCACTGTAATATCCGCAAGGCCGTGGATTTTAATTCCAGTTAATAGAAATCTTCTCTATATTTCCTGGTCAACTATGTCCTTGGATGTAAAATCCAATATGTTATAGCAATTCGATATATTTTAAGAAAAAGTAGATTCGATATATATCGAACGTGAGACTTAACACAAACAATATTTCAATTGGGCATTGTGAAGAATCCCAAGATGTACCCATTAACAAAATTTCATTGGTGCAACGTATATACTAATCAAAATATGCTAATTTCAGCATTTGCTATAACTATCGAATCGATCTTTCGATTATACTGACATCTGTACAGTAAAATCCGCAACGATATTGATTTTATTTCCACGCTATGGTCATCTTCTATATAACTGCTGGTCAACAATGCCCGTGGGTGTAAAATCCTAAATGTTATAGCTATTCGATATAATTTGTGAAAAAGCAGATTCGATATGTATCGAATGTGAGACTACATGCAAAAAATATTTCCATTGGGCAATGTGAGGAATACCAAGATGTACCCATTCACCAATTTTCATTGGTCCAACGTATATACTAATCCAGTTATGCCAATTTGCGTATTTGCTACAATAATCGATTCGATCTTTCGATTATACTGACATCTGTAATGTAAAATCCGCAATGACATTTTTTTTATATCCAGTCTATGGTCATCTACTATATAATTCCTGGTCAAGAATGCCCATGGGTGTAAAATCCTATATGTTATAGCTATTCGATATATATTGTGAAAAAGCAGATTCGATATATATCGAATGTGAGACTACATGCAAAACATATTTCCATTGGGCAATGTGAGGAATACCAAGATGTACCCATTCACCAATTTTCATTGGTCCAACGTATATACTAATCCAGTTATGCCAATTTGCGTATTTGCTACAATAATCGATTCGATCCTTCGATTATACTGACATCTGTAATGTAAAATCCGCAATGACATTTTTTTTATATCCAGTCTATGGTCATCTACTATATAATTCCTGGTCAACTATGTCCTTGGATGTAAAATCCTATGTGTTACAGCAATTCGATATATTTTAATAAAAATTATATTCGATATATATCGAGCGTGAGACTACATACAAAACAAATTTCCATTGGACATTGTGAGGAATACAAAGATGTACCCATTCACCAAATTTCATTGGTCAAACGGAAACACTATTGAAGTTATGCCAATTAACGTATTTGCTAAAATAATCGAATCGATTCTTCGATCATACTGACATCTGTACTTTAAAATCCGCATTGCTTTTGGTTTAACTTACAGTCTATGGGTATCTACTATATAATTCCTGGTCAACTATGTCCTTGGATGTAAAATCCTATGTGTTATAGCAATTCGATATATTTTAATAAAAATTATATTCGATATATATCGAGCGTGAGACTACATACAAAAAAAAATTCCATTGGGCATTGTGAGGAATACAAAGATGTACCCATTCACCAAATTTCATTGGTCCAACGGAAACACAATTGAAGTTATGCCAATTAACGTATTTGCTATAATAATCGAATCGACTTTTCGATCATACTGACATCTGTACTTTAAAATTCGCAATATTTTTGGTTTTTTTTCTGGTCTATGGGTATCTACTATATATTTCCTGTTCTACTATGTCCTTAGATGTAAAATCCTATATGCTATAGCAATTCGATATATTTTAAGAAAAAGTAGATTCGATATATATCGAGCGTGAGACTATATACAAAACATGTTTCCATTGCGCATTGTGAGGAATACCATGATGTACCAATTCACTAAATTTCATTGGTCCAACGTATACACTTATCATTTTATGCCAATTTGCGTATTTGCTATAAAAATCGAATCGTACATTCGACCTTACTGCCACCTGTATTGAAAAATTCGCATCCTATTGATAACCCCTCCATTCGATGGCCATACCCTTATCCCTCTCTTCTCTACTATCCCCGCTTTCAAAATTTCGCCTATGTTCTTATATTGGTGACGTATATAGGGCGATGCGTGTATTTCTTACGGGGACCTAATACAAAAAGATATAAATTCATATTGATATATCTTCGTTAGGAAACATTACTCATCTAAATAATTTATGTGTACGCATAATTCATTTCTTCCCTTACATATTTTTACAATTTTTATCCCTGTAACTATGTAAATAGGTCTGAAAAATGGCTCAATCGAATGCAACGTTTTATCGATCATAACTTCGACTGTAATCGCTCGATTCGCTTGATTTAACTTTTGTCGAAGAAAAGACATTAACAGTAGTATTATATATGACTTTCACATTCATGCCTTGATTTAAAAAAAAAGTTATTAGCGATTTAAGCGTAACCAAGGAGATTGGTATCGATATAACTCGCACATGAATCGATCGAGCGAAATGGTCATCATTGCAAAAGTTGACCATTGTGATAAAAGTATTACTCTGAAAATTTCATTTCTCTAGCTTAAACGGTTGCTAAGATATTCATGATTGTATGCTCCACAAAAAAATGGCGACAATGATTTTTCGCTTGCAGGACATTTTTCGGTATTTAATTATTAATTAACCAAGAGGGATACGGCAAAAGTGAGCTCAAACGTGAGGGTTCGGAGAACCCTCTAACGGTTTTTCTTGGAGATTCCAAATTTTCATATGGCACATGTCTCAACGCCGAAATCCAAGATTGAAAATTCGACCACCTCTACAATGGAAAATCGAAATCGTTTATTCCTCGGAATTGTTTCGACGTACGAAAATTTCAAGATAGCCAAAAAATTAACCAAAGAATTATGTAACTTTTTGGCAAAGGAATTTGTCGTGCGATTATTGCAAGTTGGTCAAAAAATTCCCAAAGTTTTCCCATAAGAAAAGCATTGAGAGCGTTCAAACAGTAATAAAAAATACTAAATATCAATTCGTCGCTATGGAAACCACACCAAAAAATCGACCAAAAAATCTAGTCCATGTCCATTGAATATCATGTTCCTCGGACGTTTAAAAGTACAAAATAAAAGCGAAAAAGTTGTAGTCCCATAAGGCTCCCATGTTAATTCAAGTCGATATATCTCGAAAACTAATCGACTTTTTCAACTTTTCAGATTTTTCCTCCCGATGAATTTTTTTTTACTTTCACGTCCAATATTCCATGTACCCACACCTATCACAGTTTGGGCTGCTAATTTGTATCAATCACCCAATCAATGATCACTTTCCCACTTTATAGACGCAAACGAGTCGATTGGGTGCTTGAATTCTTCAAGCGGGTAATTAGGAGGGTGGGAACATTGTTGTGTCACGTGTTGTCGAGCATTGTGTCCATAAGTGTTAAAAATATTCAAAAATTTCCCTGCCGGTTTTTGATAGGGTAAGACACTTAATTGTTTATTTTTAAAATTATTTGTTATATTCAATATGATTTCATTTGACGGATAGTTCATTATTTGAATAGGCTAAGTTTAGCATTGAGACATAATTGGAATTAGGTTTTTAAAATTTCAAGACAGTGATGATTTTGTGGTTATTTTTCAACTCTTAAAGTCCAAAAGCGTTGTGATAAGCGAAACTTGAAAATGAAACGCAGATACGTTAGATAAATATATAAAGATATACCACTCGCAAAACATATGTCCATAATGCAGTGTGTAAAATACTAAATTGTAACGATTCCCCAAATTTCTTTGGTACTAAAAAATAGTTATTCTCAAGATATTCCAATTTGAAAAAAATAGCTTTGGCATATTTGCTATCATTATCGTATCGAATTATCAAGTATACTGTTTTGAAAATTCGCAATCCTGTTCCAGTCTTCGATCATCAACCCTAAATTTCCTGGTCAACTATGTACGTGGATAGAAAATCCTGTATGTAATAACGATTCGATATATTTTAAGAAAAAGCATATTCAATATATATAGATCGTGAGACTACACGCAAAGCATATTTCCATTGGGCATTGTGAGGAAGACCAAGATGTACCCATTCACCAAATTTCATTGGTCAAACGGATACAATAATCAAGTTATGCCAATTTAAATATTTGCTAAAATAATCAAATCGATTTTTCAATTATACTGACATCTGTACTGTTAAATCCGCGATGCTATTGGTTTAACTTCCAGTGTATGGGTATCTACTACATAATTCCTGGTCAACTATGTCCTCGGATGTAAAATCCTACATGTAATAGCAATTCGATATATTTTAAGAAAAAGTAAATTCGATTTATATCGAACGTGAGACTATAAACAAAAAATATTTCAATTGGGCATTGTGGGGAATACCAAGATGTACCAATTTACCAAGTGTCATTGGTCCAACGTAAATACTAATCATGTTATGCCAATTCGCGTATTTGCTACAATTATGGAATCGATCTTTCGATAAAACTGCACTCTGCACTGTAATATCCGCAAAGCCGTGGATTTTAATTCCAGTTAATAGAAATCTTCTCTATATTTCCCGGTCAACTATGTCCTTGGATGTAAAATCCTATATGTTATAGAATTCGATATATTTTAAGAAAAAGTAGATTCGATATATATCGAACGTGAGACTAAACATAAACAATATTTCAATTGGGCATTGTGAGGAATCCCAAGATGTACCCATTCACAAAATTTCATTGGTGCAACGTATATACTAATCAAAATATGCTAATTTCAGCATTTGCTATAACTATCGAATCGATCTTTCGATTATACTGACATCTGTACTGTAAAATCCGCAAAAATATCGATTTTATTTCCACGATATGGTCATCTTCTATATAATTGCTGGTCAACAATGCCCGTGGGTGTAAAATCCTAAATGTTATAGCTATTCGGTATAATTTGTGAAAAAGCAGATTCGATATGTATCGAATGTGAGACTACATGCAAAACATATTTCCATGGGGCAATGTGAGGAATACCAAGATGTACCCATTCACCAATTTTCATTGGTCCAACGTATTTACTAATCCAGTTATGCCAATTTGCGTATTTGCTAAAATAATCGATTCGATCTTTCGATTATACTGACATCTGTAATGTAAAATCCGCAATGATATTTTTTTAATATCCAGTCTATGGTCATCTTCTATATAATTGCTGGTCAACAATGCCCGTGGGAGTAAAATCCTATATGTTATAGCAATTCGATATATTTTAAGAAAAAGTAGATTCGATATATATCGAACGTGAGACTAAACATAAACAATATTTCCATTTGGCAATGTGAGGAATACCAAGATGTACCCATTCACCAATTTTCATTGGTCCAACGTATTTACTAATCCAGTTATGCCAATTTGCGTATTTGCTAAAATAATCTATTCGATCTTTCGATTATACTGACATCTGTAATGTAAAATTCGCAATGACATTTTTTTTATATCCAGTCTATGGTCATCTACTATATAATTCCTGGTCAACAATGCCCGTGGGTGTAAAATCCTATATGTTATAGCTATTCGATATAAATTGTGAAAAAGCAGATTCGATATATATCGAATGTGAGACTACATGCAAAACATATTTTCATTGGGCATTGTGAGGAATACAAAGATGTACCCATTCACAAAATTTCATTGGTCAAACGGAAATACTATTGAAGTTATGCCAATTAACATATTTGCTATAATAATCGAATCGATTTTTCGATCATACTGACATCTGTACTGTAAAATCCGCAATGCTATTGGTTTTAAATCCAGTCTATGGGTATCTACTATTTAATCCCTAGTAAACTATGTCCTTGAATGTTAAATCCTACATGTTATAGCAATTCGATATATTTTAAGAAAAAGTAGGTTCGATATATATCGAACGTGAGACTGAATACAAAACATACTACCATAGAGTATCGTGAGGAATACCAAGATGTACCTGTTTACCAAGTTTCATTGGTCCAACGTACACACTTATCAAGTTATGCCAATTTGCGTATTTGCTATACTAATCGAATCGTACTTTAGACACTGCTGACATCTGTACTGTAAAATCCGCAATCCTATTGATATCCCTTCTATGGTCACTCCCTTATCCCTGCCTTCTCTAATATCCCCGCTTTCAAAATTTAGCCTATGTTCTTATATTGGTGACGTAGATAGACGGGATGCGTGTATTTCTTACGGGGGCCTAATACAAAAAGATATAAATTCAAATCGATGTATCTTCATTAGGAAACATAATTCATCTAAATAATTTATGTGTGCGCATAATTAATTTTTATCCTTACATATTGTTAAAATTTTTATTTCCGTAACTATGTAAATAAGCCCAAAAAATGGCTCAATCGAATACAACCTTGTATCGATCATAACTTCGAGTCTAATCAATCGATTCGCCTGATTTAACTTTTGTCGGATGAATGACATTTTCAGTCGTATTTTGTATGACATTCATGTTCAAAACTTGATTAACAAAAAAGTTATTAGCGATTAAAGCGTATCCAAGGAGATTCGTATCGATATAACTCGCACATGAATCGATCGAGCGGAATGGTCATCATTGCAAAAGTTGACCATTTTAATAATATTATTTATCTGAAAATTTCATTCCTCTAGCTTAAACGGTTGCTAAGATATTCAAGATTGCATGCTCCACAAAAAAATGGCGACAATGATTTTTCGCTTGCAGGACATTTTTCGGTATTTAATTATTAATTAACCAAGAGGGATACGGCGAAAGTGAGCTCAAACGTGAGGGTTCGGAGAACCCTCTAACGGTTTTTCTTGGAGATTCCAAATTTTCATATGGCACATGTCTCAACGCCGAAATCCAAGATTGAAAATTCGACCACCTCTACAATGGAAAATCGAAATCGTTTATTCCTCGGAATTGTTTCGACGTACGAAAATTTCAAGATAGCCAAAAAATTAACCAAAGAATTATCTAACTTTTTGGCAAAGGAATTTGTCGTGCGATTATTGCAAGTAGGTCAAAAAAATTCCCAAAGTTTTCCCATAAGAAAAGCATTGAGAGCGTTCAAACAGTAATAAAAAATACTAAATATCAATTCGTCGCTATGACAACCACACCAAAAAATCGATCAAAAAATCTAGTCCATGTCCATTGAATATCATGTTCCTCGGACGTTTAAAAGTACAAAATAAAAGCGAAAAAGTTGTAGTCCCATAAGGCTCCCATGTTAATTCAAGTCGATATATCTCGAAAACTAATCGACTTTTTCGAGTTTTCAGATTTTTCCTCCCGATGAATTTTTTTTTACTTTCACGTCCAATATTCCATGTACCCACACCTATCACAGTTTGGGCTGCTAATTTGTATCAATCACCCAATCAATGATCACTTTCCCACTTTATAGACGCAACGAGTCGATTGGGTGCTTGAATTCTTCAAGCGGGTAATTAGGAGGGTGGGAACATTGTTGTGTCACTTGTTGTCGAGCATTGTGTCCATAAGTGTTTAAAATATTCAAACATTTGCCTGCCGGTTTTTGAAAGGGTAAGACACTTAATTGTTTATTTTTAAAATTATTTGTTATTGTCAATGTGATTTCATTTGACGGATAGTTCATTATTTGAATAGGCTATGTTTAGCATTGAGACATAATTGGAATAAGGTTTTTAAAATTTCAAGACAGTGATGATTTTGTGGTTATTTTTCAACTCTTAAAGTCCAAAAGCGTTGTGATAAGCGAAACTTGAAAATGAAACGCAGATACGTTAGATAAATATATAAAGATATACCACTCGCAAAACATATGTCCATAATGCAGTGTGTAAAATACTAAATTGTAACGATTCCCCAAATTTCTTTGGTACTAAAAAATAGTTATTCTAAAGATATTCCAATTTGAAAAAAATAGCTTTGGCATATTTGCTATCATTATCGTATCGAATTATCATGTATACTGACGCGTGTATTGAAAATTCGCAATCCTGTTCCAGTCTTCGATCATCAACCCTAAATTTCCTGGTCACCTATGTACGTGGATAGAAAATCCTGTATGTAATAACGATTCGATATATTTTAAGAAAAAGCATATTCAATATATATAGATCGTGAGACTACACGCAAAGCATATTTCCATTGGGCATTGTGAGGAAGACCAAGATGTACCCATTCACAAAATTTCATTGGTCAAACGGATACACTAATCAAGTTATGCCAATTTAAATATTTGCTAAAATAATCAAATCGATTTTTCAATTATACTGACATCTGTACTGTTAATACCGCAATGCTATTGGTTTAACTTCCAGTGTATGGGTATCTACTACATAATTCCTGGTCAACTATGTCCTTGGATGTAAAATCCTACATATAATAGCAATTCGATATATTTTAAGAAAAAGTAAATTCGATTTTTATCGAACGTGAGACTATAAACAAAAAATATTTCAATTGGGCATTGTGAGGAATACCAAGATGTACCCATTTACCCAGTGTCATTGGTCCAACGTAAATGCTAATCATGTTATGCCAATTCGCGTATTTGCTACAATTATGGAATCGATCTTTCGATAAAACTGCAATCTGCACTGTAATATCCGCAATGCCGTGGATTTTAATTCCAGTTAATAGAAATCTTCTCTATATTTCCTGGTCAACTATGCCCTTGGATGTAAAATCCTATATGTTATAGCAATTCGATATATTTTAAGAAAAAGTAGATTCGATATATATCGAACGTGAGACTAAACGCAAACAATATTTCAATTGGGCATTGTGAGGAATCCCAAGATGTACCCATTCACAAAATTTCATTGGTGCAACGTATATACTAATCAAAATATGCTAATTTCAGCATTTGCTATAACTATCGAATCGAACTTTCGATTATACTGACATCTGTACTGTAAAATCCGCAACGATATTGATTTTATTTCCACGATATGGTCATCTTCTATATAATTGCTGGTCAACAATGCCCGTGGGTGTAAAATCCTAAATGTTATAGCTATTCGATATAATTTGTGAAAAAGCAGATTCGATATGTATCGAATGTGAGACTACATGCAAAACATATTTCCATTGGGCAATGTGAGGAATACCAAGATGTACCCATTAACCAATTTTTATTGGTCCAACGTATTTACTAATCCAGTTATGCCAATTTGCGTATTTGCTAAAATAATCGATTCGATCTTTCGATTATACTGACATCTGTAATGTAAAATCCGCAATGACATTTTTTTATATCCAGTCTATGGTCATCTACTATATAATTCCTGGTCAACAATGCCCGAGGGTGTAAAATCCTTAATGTTATAGCTATTCGATATAAATTGTGAAAAAGCAGATTCGATATATATCGAATGTGAGACTACATGCAAAACATATTTTCATTGGGCATTGTGAGGAATACAAAGATGTACCCATTCACCAAATTTCATTGGTCAATCGGAAACACTATTGAAGTAATGCCAATTAACGTATTTGCTATAATAATCGAATCGATTTTTCGATCATACTGACATATGTACTTAAAAATTCGCAATGTTTTTGGTTTAATTTCTGGTCTATGGGTATCTACTATATATTTCCTGGTCTACTATGTCCTTAGATGTAAAACCCTATATGCTATAGCAATTCGATATATTTTAAGAAAAAGTAGATTCGATATATATCGAGCGTGAGACTATATACAAAACATGTTTCCATTGCACATTGTGAGGAATACCATGATGTACCAATTCACTAAATTTCATTGGTCCAACGTATACACTTATCATTTTATGCCAATTTGCGTATTTGCTATAAAAATCGAATCGTACATTCGACTATACTGCCACCTGTATTGAAAAATTCGCATCCTATTGATAACCCCTCCATTCTATGGCCATTCCCTTATCCCTCTCTTCTCTACTATCCCCGCTTTCAAAATTTCGCCTATATTCTTATATTGGTGACGTATATAGGGCGATGCGTGTATTTCTTATGGGGACCTAATACAAAAAGATATAAATTCATATTGATATATCTTCGTTAGGAAACAATACTCATCTAAACAATTAATGTGTACGCATAACTCATTTCTTCCTTTACATATTGCCATAATTTTTATCCCCGTAACTATGTAAATAAGCCCAAAAAATGGCTCAATCGAATACAACCTCTTATCGATCATAACTTCGACTGTAATCGCTCGATTCGCTTGATTTAACTTTTGTCGAAGAAAAGACATTAACAGTAGTATTATATATGACTTTCACATTCATGCCTTTATTTAGAAAAAAGTTATTAGCGATTTAAGCGTAACCAAGGAGATTGGTATCGATATAACTCGCACATGAATCGATCGAGCGAAATGGTCATCATTGCAAAAGTTGACCAATTTGATATAAGTATTACCCTAAAAATTTCATTCCTCTAGCTTAAACGGTTGCTAAGATATTCAAGATTGTATGCTCCACAAAAAAATGGCGACAATGATTTTTCGCTTGCAGGACATTTTTCAGTATTTAATTATTAATTAACCAAGAGGGATACGGCGAAAGTAAGCTCAAACGTGAGGGTTCGGAGAACCCTCTAACGGTTTTTCTTGGAGATTCCAAATTTTCATATGGCACATGTCTCAACGCCGAAATCCAAGATTGAAAATTCGACCACCTCTACAATGGAAAATCGAAATCGTTTATTCCTCGGAATTGTTTCGACGCACGAAAATTTGAAGATAGCCAAAAAATTAACCAAAGAATTATCTAACTTTTTGGCAAAGGAAATTTTCCTACGATTATTGCAAGTTGGTCAAAAAAATTCCCAAAGTTTTCCCATAAGAAAAGCATTGAGAGCGTTCAAACAGTAATAAAAAATAGTAAATATCAATTCGTCGCTATGACAATCACACCAAAAAATAGACCAAAAAATCTAGTCCATGTCCATTGAATATCATGTTCCTCTGACGTTTAAAAGTACAAAATTAAAGCGAAAAAGTCGTAGTCCCATAAGGCTCCCATGTTAATCCAAGTCGATATATCTCGAAAACTAATCGACTTTTTCAACTTTTCAGATTTTTCCTCCCGATGAATATTTTTTTACTTTCACGTCCAATATTCTATATACCCACACCTATCACAGTTTTGGCTACTAATTTGTGTCAATCACCCAATCAATGAGTACCTTTCCCACTTTATAGACGCAACGAGTCGATTGGGTGCTTGAATTCTTCAAGCGGGTAATTGGGAGGGTGGGAACATTGTTGTGTCACGTGTTGTCGAGTATTATGTTCATAAGTGTTTAAAATATTCAAAAATTTCCTTGCCGGTTTTTGAAAGGGTAAGGAACTTAATTATTTACTTTTAAAATTATTTGTTATTTTCAATATGATTTCATTTGACGGATAGTTCATTATTTGAATAGGCTAAGTTTAGTACTGAGACATAATTGGAATAAGGTTTTTAAAATTTCAAGACAGTGATGATTTTGTGGTTATTTTTCAACTCTTAAAGTCCAAAAGCGTCGTGATAAGCGAAACTTGAAAATGAAACGCAGATTCCTTAGATAAATATATAAAGATATACCACTCGCAAAACATATGTCCATAATGCAGTGTGTAAAATACTAAATTATAACGATTCCCCAAATTTCTTTGGTACTAAAAAATAGTTATTCTCAAGATATTCCAATTTGAAAAAAATAGCTTTGGCATATTTGCTATCATTATCGTATCGAATTATCAAGTATACTGACACGTGTATTGAAAATTCGCAATCCTGTTCCAGTCTTCGATCATCAACCCTGAAATGCCTGGTCAATTATGTATGTGGATAGAAAATCCTGTATGTAATAACGATTCGATATATTTTAAGAAAAAGCATATTCAATATATATAGATCGTGAGACAACACGCAAAGCATATTTCCATTGGGCATTGTGAGGAAGACCAAGATGTACCCATTCACCAAATTTCATTGGTCCAACGTAAATACTAATCATGCTATGCCAATTCGCGTATTTGCTACAATTATCGAATCGATCTTTCGATAAAACTGCTATCTGCACTGTAATATCCGCAATGCCGTAGATTTTAATTCCAGTTGATAGAAATCTTCTCTATATTTCCTGGTCAACTATGTCCTTGGATGTGAAATCCTATATGTTATAGCAATTCGACATATTTTAAGAAAAAGTAGATTCGATATATATCGAACGTGAGACTAAACGCAAACAATATTTCAATTGGGCATTGTGAGGAATCCCAAGATGTACCCATTCACAAAATGTCATTGGTGCAACGTATATACTAATCAAAATATGGTAATTTCAGCATTTGCTATAACTATCGAATCGATCTTTCGATTATACTGACATCTGCACTGTAAAATCCGCAACGATATTGATTTTATTTCCACGCTATGGTCATCTTCTATATAACTGCTGGTCAACAATGCCCGTGGGTGTAAAATCCTAAATGTTATAGCTATTCGATATAATTTGTGAAAAAGCAGATTCGATATGTATCGAATGTGAGAGTACATGCAAACTATATTTCCATTGGGCAATGTGAGGAATACCAAGATGTACCCATTCACCAATTTTCATTGGTCCAACGTATATACTAATCCAGTTATGCCAATTTGCGTATTTGCTACAATAATCGATTCGATCTTTCGATTATACTGACATCTGTAATGTAAAATCCGCAATGACATTTTTTTTATATCCAGTCTATGGTCATCTACTATATAATTCCTGGTCAACAATGCCCGTGGGTGTAAAACCCTATATGTTATAGCTATTCGATATAAATTGTGAAATAGAAGATCCGATATATAGCGAATGTGAGACTACATGCAAAACATATTTTCATTGGGCATTGTGAGGAATAAAAAGATGTACCCATTCACCAAATTTCATTTGTCAAACGGAAACATTATTGAAGTTATGCCAATTAACGTATTTGCTAGAATAATCGAATCGAACCTTCGATCATACTGACATCTGTACTTTAAAATCCGCATTGCTTTTGGTTTAACTTACAGTCTATGGGTATCTACTATATAATTCCTGGTCAACTATGTCCTTGGATGTAAAATCCTATGTGTTATAGCAATTCGATATATTTTAATAAAAATTATATTCGATATATATCGAGCGTGAAACTACATACAAAACAAATTTTCATTGGGCGTTGTGAGGAACACAAAGATGTACCCATTCACCCATTTTCATTGGTCCAACGGAAACAGAATTGAAGTTATGCCAATTAATGTATTTGCTATAATAATCGAATCGATGTTTCGATCTTACTGACATCTGTACTTTAAAATTCGCAATGTTTTTGGTTTAATTTATGGTCTATGGGTATCTACTATATATTTCCTAGTCTACTATGTCCTTAGATGTAAAATCCTATATGCTATAGCAATTTGATATATTTTAAGAAAAAGTAGATTCGATATATATCGAGCATGAGACTATATACAAAACATGTTTCCATTGCGCATTGTGAGGAATACCATGATGTACCAATTCCCTAAATTTCATTGGTCCAACGTATACACTTATCATTTTATGCCAATTTGCGTATTTGCTATAAAAATCGAATCGTACATTCGACTATACTGCCACCTATATTGAAAAATTCGCATCCTATTGATAACCCCTCCATTCGATGGCCATACCCTTATCCCTCTCTTCTCTACTATCCCCGCTTTCAAAATTTTGCCGATGTTCTTATATTGGTGACGTATATAGGGCGATGCGTGTATTTCTTACGGGGACCTAATACAAAAAGATATAAATTCATATTGATATATCTTCGTAAAGAAACAATACTCATCTAAATAATTAATGTGTACGCATAATTCATTTCTTCCCTTACATATTTTTATAATTTTTATCGCCGTAACTATGTAAATAGGTCTGAAAAATGGCTCAATCGAATGCAACCTTTTATCGATCATAACTTCGACTGTAATCGCTCGATTCGCTTGATTTAACTTTTGTCGAAGAAAAGACATTAACAGTAGTATTATATATGACTTTCACATTCATGCCTTGATTTAGAAAAAAGTTATTAGCGATTTAAGCGTAACCAAGGAGATTGGTATCGATATAACTCGCACATGAATCGATCGAGCGAAATGGTCATCTTTGCAAAAGTTGACCATTGTGATAAAAGTATTACCCTAAAAATTTTATTCATGTAGCTGGAACGGTTGCTAAGATATTTAAGATTGCATGCTCCGCAAAAAAATGGCGACAATGATTTTTCGCGTGCAGGACATTTTTCGGAATTTAATTATGAATTAACCAAGAGGGTTACGGCGAAAGTAAGCTCAAACGTGAGGGTACGAAGTACCCTCTAACGGTTTTTCCAGAAGAGTCCAAATTTTCATATGGCACATGTCTCAAGGCTGAAATACGAGTTTGAAAATTTGCCCATCACGACAATGTTAAATCGAAATCGTTTATTCCTCGGAATTATTTCGACGTACGAAAATTTTAAGATAGCCAAAAAATTAACCAAAGAATTCTCTAACTTTTTGGCAGAGGAATTTGTCGTACGATTATTGCAAGTTGGTCAAAAAAATTCCTAAAGTTTTCCCATAAGAAAAGCATTGAGAGCGTTCAAACACTAATAAAAAATACTAAATATCAATTCGCAGCTATTGCAACCACACCAAAAAATCAACCAAAAAATTTAGTCCATGTCCATTGAATATCATGTTCCTCGGACGTTTAAAAGTACAAAATAAATGCGAAAAAGTCGTAGTTCCATAAGGCTCCCATGTTAATTCAAGTCGATATATCTCGAAAACTAATCGACTTTTTCAACTTTTCAGATTTTTCCTCCCGATGAATTTTTTTTTACTTTTACGTCCAATATTCCATATACCCACAAATATCACAGTTTTGGCTACTAATTTGTGTCAATCACCCAATCAATGAATTACTTTCCAGCTATATAGGGGGGCGTCAATAAAAAAATATAAAAGAAGCCATTGTCTAAGTTTGACAAAGTAGTAATAACTAGACAGATGTTGAACGCTGTTTAAAGTGCATAAAAGTGTATTAAATCACATAAAAGTGTATTAAATCACAAAATAACCCTTTCCCTAGTGTTTGGATAATTGCAAAGTGTTGGAAGCACGTTAATCTAGAAGACACTGTTAACTTGATATTGGTGTACATAATGCAAGAATATTTTAAGTCGATTTTTTGGTGGTTGTAAGTATAGACTTGTAATAGGGTAGTTTCCTTCATCAAAGAAAACGAAAGTCATTGATTGCGATTCGTTACCCACCATTACTTTATTCATAATATAAAAATTATTTCGTTTTAGAAATACCGGTTTAGACGAATGGCAATGGTCCATTTTTATCCTCATTTGAAAAGGGTCAGATTGGCGCCCATGCGATGCCACTCCACGTGACGTCACAGGGACCTAGTTTCTATACGAGAAGATAGAAGTTATACGTCGTCTGAGGTTACCAATGCATGCATGAGGCGCAGAGCTCAGGGAAACATGTCTTAATAATCACTTATTAAAACTGGCTAAGGTCGGAAAGTTTTCTTCATTTGATAAGGTATTAATAATCCTTATTTAAGCCAAGCGCTACCAGACAGCAGGGTACTCAGCTACCCGCTAGCAGCCTGCGTCGTATCAGCGCTACACTCGCCTCAAGGTCACCTCACAGGGCGGCAGCGGGAACCAGAAATACGTCACACGGAGAGATTTCCTGGCATTCATACTTACGCGTCGCGTTTTCGCGCGCTAGAAAATTTTCTCTTTTCATTTAATCGCGAAAAATAGATATTGTCATTTAAAAATCTAAAAGCGTGAAGTACGTACTCCAGGAGTAAAAATCTTTCGATTTAGGCAATAAAAAAATAATAGGAAACCACCGTATTGAGGCACCACGCATGTATTATTGTAACGCCATTGATTACATTTCCGCAACGTTGTTTTTGGGTTGCTTCCTCTGCAACGCTGAGTGAAAAAAACGACGCAAATGCCAGCTTATTTTTGTTGTGTCCACTTATCAAAAAATATATATTTCATTCCAGAAAATTTTAGTGCTAGTCACATTTAAAATTCTTGTTGATTGGTAATGAGAATTGAAATTTTGTTGGAAGTGAAAAACGTTCCTTATAATGAAAATGGGTGGAATCAAACACCACTGTTAATTTTGTAAAACGGTGACGTATTAGCAATGAAAAGCTCTGCTTTAATTCCACAATCTATTTAAAAAATTTACCACCGGTTTCGACTTTATCCAGTACATAAATGCAAAAAATATGGTGGGGACAGGTTTATATACATTATGTGGGTTTTTTGAGGGTCCTCGGAGCTTGACAGTTGAAATGAATTTCTCACAGCGGTAATGCTATGAAAGTAAGGCATTGTTCTAAATTTGTCTCCGTAATTCCTTTTCTATATTGGCTCGATTTAATGTAGGTCGTAAATTTAGTTCCTCTTCCTTCTTTTTAGAAGCGGGAGTCCAATTTGGAGCCCTCCTCTTGTTCTTGAGTGCCCTGGTGTTTTTTTCCGCCTTTCGTTAAATCAATTGGCTGGGGTCCCATTCGAATATCTTGGCTCCCATTTCGCCGTCAATTTGAACTATAAACAAGTTTCTTTCGAGCGCAGGAAAGTAAGCAGGGACGCACTATGAGTGGTGGCATTTTTTTTTTCAAATTTGGAGCAGCAAAGGGAGGCAGATGCTGGATCGCAGATGTTGATCATGTCTCGTGATTATTTTTTTCATCAGCCTACTTTTACAATTTCTGCGGTAAAAAAATGCTTGTAGAATGAGGAATGTGTTCATTCGATTTCTTTAAATTTCCTTGGTAGTCATTTTACGAAGCAGCTGTCAAAGATTGGTATAAAATTTCGCCTATGGAAATGAATATAGTATATATTAATTTTTTCCCTTATTTTTGGATTTTATGAAGTAAGATGAAGTTGAATGGCAATGAATTCCCTGTCAGAATATACCTTTGAACTCCTTTTGGAATTGAAGAAAAGATCTCACTGGAGCCTAAATGCCGTCCCCTCAAATGGAGTGCTATGCGTATACTGATAAAATCCTTATTTTTTGGGTTTACCCGTGTCACAAATTAAAATTCCAACAGTTTCGTCCCCGCTGCTGGAGACTTCATCAAGGCGATGACCTCGCCCTGATGAAGTCTCCAGCAGCGGGGACGAAACTGTTGGAATTTTAATTTGTGACACGGGTAAACCCAAAAAAATAAGGATCTTAATACCATGGACCGTGAAAGTTTTAATCAATTGGGTGGTTTCCTATTATGTTTTTATTCCCTAAATCGAAAGATTATTACTCCTGGAGTACGTATTTCACGCTTTTAGATTTTTTAATGACGATATATTCTATTTTTCGTGCTTAAATGAAAAGTGAAAATTTTCAAGCGCTTGAAAACGCGACGCGTAATTATGAATGTCGGGAAATCTCTCCGTGCGACGTATTTCTGGTTCCCGCTGCCGCCCTGTGAGGTGACCTTGAGGCGAGGCTTAGCGCTGATACGACGCAGGCTGCTAGCGGGTAGCTGAGTACCCTGCTGGCTGGTAGCGCTTGGCTTAAATAAGGATAATTAATACCTTATCAAATGAAGAAAACTTTCCGACCTTAGCCAGTTTTAATAAGTGATTATTAAGGCATGTTTCCCTGAGCTCTGCGCCTCATGCATGCAATGGTAACCTCAGACGATGTATAACTCCTATCTACTCGTATAGAAACTAGGTCCCTGTGACGTCACGTGGAGTGGCATCGCATGGACGCCAATCTGGCCCTTTTCAAATAAGGATACAAATGGACCATTGCCTTTCATCTAAACCGGTATTTCTAAAACCAAATAATTTGCGTATTATGAATACACTAATGGTGGGTAACGAATCGCAATCAATGCCTTTCGTTTTCTTTGATGAAGGAAACTACCCTATTGACGAAACGCCAGCATGGGGAGGAGCCAAACAAAGAAATTTGACCATCTGCGTATACTGTTCTTTGTAGCATGTTTGCTGAGGTCTCAATATTATTGTGTTCTCAAAGTGATTTATAAGACAATAAATTAAGGAGAAATTGGGTATGGTGTCACATAGTATGTGTAGTCATTCTTAAAGGAATCGTTACGGGTGAGTGACTCAGCACTACTGGCTTCTTAAGTGATGGGGATTTTTCAAAGAAATCCTTTTTTGAGGATATTGTGGAACATTTTGGCTGCGGTGATTGTCTCGGTGACTTTCACTTGGCGTAGGAAAACGTAGATCCTAGATTCTACTCATCCCTTTTTATTATATATTAATTTTGCTGTAACTAAATCTCCTTACACTCGCGTACTCTGTAATGAATGGCTCACTGTGGTACCAGAACTTTATTTGCGTTGTGTGGCATGGATTTTTGGTCTATTGGGAGCTTATGATTCCCTTGCCTATAATCAAGCCGCGTTCTTTCTTGATTAACTCTTTATTTGATTAAACTCTCCTCAGGATTGCCTTTAATTGATACTTTTAAGTTCCCAAATAAGACCTATATTTAACTTAAAAGTTGCTTCTTTAGTGTCTCCCATAATATTGCATGCTGTCGTGGAATGAGAGCTGTGTATTTGCTCGTTCGTGTCCCGTTGACTTTTTTGCCATTACTTTTACCCATCATTAACAGAAGTTACTGTTGAAATTCTTCCCTACCCATCGTGGCTTAGTTAAAAGAACCTCGACTGGCGTGTTTCTGTTAGCGCTATTGCCTGGAGTTTGTCCATTATTATTTTTTTAGACATTTCACGAACCCAGTCTAGAATAAATTGGATCTATCCTAGCTACTGGTTATGAAAAAATACACACTATCCATCAACATTTACGTTGGACCCAACAAACCAGTTGTTGAATTCCTGAGAGGGAGTGAGTTTTTAATTACTGGACTTGGGTTGGCTTTCACCAAGTACTCATTTTTCATTCTTGTACAGAAGTAAACCACCGGAGCTACATATATTTCGCAACTACAAACTCCCAGGAAATTCATACGTATTGATCTGTTGGTGACATTAGGTGCAATTTAGAAATAAATATTTAGTGGTTAAGTGATTCACTTAAGGATTAAAAAAATAGATAAAATAGTCCATGAAAGACCGGGCTATTGATTGTTCATAGTGGTCTTAATCGTGATGAATTATGCGCTGATCTATCAGAGGGCATTTCATGAAACTTGCTTCTGACTTGTATGGCATGGTACTGTGTAATTAATGTACGAAAGATTACGGTGAAGGGAAAATTGGCGTATGGTATTGAGAGGTGTCCTTCTCGAGCGCCCTCAGGCGCGGTTGTTCGTGGGTAGCCGGGATTGTATTGGCTTTCGATGGTTGCCCTTTAGAACGACCGGGTGATGGGTGAAGGGTGATGAAGGGCGGGTAGCGGTTTGCTCCGGGAAAGGTTTTCGCTGCTTGAGGGAGGAAGATGGAAAGGGTAAAGGCTGCCACTGCGGGAGAACAGGCACTGAAGAGTTCGACATTCAGGACGCAAACCCATGTGTGGGCGTTTCAGAAAAGCCTAGGTCTTCTCCTATACGGAGGGCGATTATGCACGCCTCTGATGGTTTTGTCGAATGACATATGGTGTTACTGCCTATGTTTAGTTCGCAATTTGTGGAAATTTCGTGTATTCATGTTGAAAGAATAATATTTCTATCATCCACAAAATTTTATTTTATCAGTCACAACGCGTTTCACCACTTTGTGTTGTATGGCACATTTATATCCCCCTTATATATCCTTTGTGATGAATTCATTATTATCCCCTAAGTATGTATGTCTTATGTGGTGAAACACGTTGTGCGTCTGTAAATGGAATTTGTGTGGAATATAAAAATGTTGCTCTTTTATCATGGAGATGTTGCAGCGGTTAAGCCTTAGATTTTTTATTGAGACTGATTATCATTAATGAAGGTCACAAGCAATCCTTAGTTCTAATAATTATTTTTGCGGATTAAAAATTTGATTTATACAGTATTTGTAGCGAAAAAATCGAAAATAAATAATTTTTATCGGTTTTCGAGTAATGTTAGTTACTAAGCATTTATGTCAGGATGAACGGCCTTCCTTTCTCTTAATTGTATTTCTCTCCTAAGTCATACGTGACTATTTCGTCTCGTGTGCACGCAATCCATTCATATACTCGTAATCGTCTGATGCGTGCATGCAAACTCCTAGGGCAATTGTTCGTGGCCTCAAATTTAGGGAATATGCGGTGAGTTTCCAGTTTTGGGTAGTTTCCCTCCGTCGTCGCCGGGTCGGTATCTTCATGGCTGTGGCTGAGTCGAAGTTTTCGTGCAAGTCTGTTTTGCGCTTAGACTTCTCCGTGGGATGAATTGAATGGGCTTATTCAAGGGAATTGCCAACAAGTGTTCGTACTGTAGCGAAACTTGGATAATTTTTGCCTCCAGAGAGTTGCTGTGAGTCTTCTGAGACCTTGGAAATCACATTTGCAAAGCTTATATGGAGTCGCAGTTGATGCGTATTTTCTCACTTCCTCGCTAAGTTTTTAATAACTCATCTCTTACAGCCATAGTCAGCCCTTAGTTCCATTTGGTAGTAAGGTACCTTTCCTCATTAGTTCGGTGAGTATAATTCATGAGTGATAAGTTATTCATTCGTATATTTACAGGAAACAGTTTGATCAGGAACAGAAAATAAGCGATTCAAAATCTCCTGTAGATCATTTGAAACTTTCTCTCGTGTGAAGCGTTTAAAACCGAAACCAAATATTTTATCGCGTTTTCAAACGATTTCAACATTGATTTAAAAAAAGAAGGAATTACTTTCAATACACGTGCGATGTGAAGGATAATGTTCCAGATGTGTCCAGTGCAACTTTATATCTAAAAATGAGTGATTATTTGAATGTTAGTTAATTTATTTATGCATTTCACGTATCATTATCATGAGGTCAGTGTGGAGCAAATTATTTTTATCCCTTTTGTATTCCTTGGTCTGATCCTTTCCACCCTCTCGGGATGTAATGACTTCTCTCCAAGACATGGAAAGGAAATGGCGTGCCAACTCACGTTTTCGTTCTGATGTTCCTTCATACGAGGCCATTTCCACTTCTTCTCGGGAAGGAGTGACCTCCGATCCCACACATGTGGCGCCACCACCGTGTAGCATCCGGGAAAGAAGACCGTCCGCGCATTGCGCCAATTTGGTGCGAGATTGCGGAGATCGGAAAAGAGGAGAGGGCGCAGCAATCTCCGAAACGGCCTCCCATATTTTCGTCCGCCTTCCTGTTTCTGTTTCGTTCAAGTGAGGAGGGCCTGCCGAATAACCTCAGAGGTCGAATGCGGAAGGAGAAACTCAAAACTCCCGAAACCATCTCCACGATAATATCCTCTATCTCGACGTGGACGTAATGGTGCCCTAATCCTTAAGAGGAAGCATCACTCACTTTGGATCCAACATAATTTGTCCTCGATCCAAGAAATGCGCACTTTTTAACATGGGAAATTATTATCTCAACCGTCTCAGGCTCAACTTTGTGAAAGTTCATTTTGTCGTTGTTGACATAAAAAACTTTGCTGTGGCTTCCACCAATTTATTTATAGGCACGAATAGGTTCAACACAGTCATCGCGTCATCCTCAGGTACTTTGAGACTGTACCTGAGGATGACGCGGCTGCATCGAAATTAGTCGTGCTTAAAAATAAGTTGGTGAATGCTATAAAGTTTTACATTCCATTAACAATAATAAGAGATAATGTTGAAATAAATAGAGAATGCATCATATAATACCACTAATAAATGACTCGTCTGAAAAAATTGAAATAGTTTAAAATTAAAATCGGGCTATGTCGAATGCAGATTAGCCAATTTTTGTGGTTCATTCTATAATTTAAATTTGATTGTTGTGTCATATTCATTCAACTCTTGCGTACAGTTAAGAGATAGCAGTAAAAGGGGTATGATGAGTGGTGCTCTTCATTAATTTTAGCATTATTTTTATGCAACGTACTTTTTAATATTTTTTTACTATACCAACGTACATTTTTGCTCTTAGGTTGTTAAATAATTTTTATTTGCAGAAAAAATTATGACTAAGTTTTATGAGAGCCTTCAAAGTGTGTGGAATTGTAAGTGCATTTTCCAATAAAAATCCATTTTTTTAAGGAAAGTTACTAGAAGACTGTAAGGAAAGCATTGTAAGATTTTCGGTTTGATATGACTACTGAAATGATTAATTTCTGCATCGGGATAACTTTCCTTTAATTTTCATCCAAAAGAGGAAAAGAAACAAAAAATTCAGAAAATTAGAAGTTGAGAAACATTCGGGATAGATAGCAAAAGGATGCTAGAAATATGTAAAAGGCATCTGATCTAACGGAGAAAATGAGTGGAAGATAGAAAATGATGTCAGCAAGCGAATGCGAACGTAAAAGGCTGAAACCCCAAGTAAAGAAGACGTAGAAAAAAGTGAAACTTTTGAAACCGTGTTCATGATATAATCTGCTCCATACTCGCCGAGATCGGACAGTGAAAGTCTCGAGGAAGCCATCTTCCTTCCTATTTCTAGCTTACTTATTCCTTCTACGCTTCCATTCCATGAATGGGACCAGTTTCGTCATTTCCCGTATATTTCAGCCTGTATATGGACTCTCAGTGCGAAGGCTGCGGAAATGGGAAGGGCTACGAGAGTCGGGAGCTAGTAGCGAGTGCGGTGAGAGTTTTCTGGCCAGTAATGGCTCGGTGGAGATTTTCGGTTCTGGCGAGGATTGAGGTTTTGCCGAGGATGGGTGGTGAAAGGTGGGGCATCGTGTGCGGAAGATGAGATACGAAGAGAAAGGGAAAGGCATCGCTCTGAGGAAGGGAGTGGAAATGGGGGTGGAAAAAGTAGTGAGTAGGGGAACTGTAGACATGGGGTGAATAGATATAATATGCAAGTTCAGCGGTGTGTAAGTTAATACAGTTGGGTGAAAAAGTTGCATAGTTTGAAAAATACGTGTATATCAATGAAATGAAAATTACTGGTTTCAATGTATATGTTTAATAAAGCTAAGACATCGCTAATAGTACAATGTTATAGTGCAAAATGCATTGAAATTGTTCGTGAGATATAACTGTTTATGGAAAATTTGCAGTAATTTTTATTTTATTCATATGTTAAGAATTCCAAAAGATTGAGCCTGGCAAATCTCTCAGTATTGAAAAGTAAACTAATCTTCTCAATTTTGACATAATTTCCGGTTCATGGGATTTTTGGTTGAAAAGATCTGGCGGTATGCTACGATAAATGGGAAAAGACCTTTAGGAGATTAATATGATGATCTCATACTCGGAAAGGGATAAATTTGGAGTGGTTCACATTATTACATCCATACGCCATTGAAATCGACTAATACTGAGGGGCGATTACCCGGAAAGCACCAAATTTTAGTCCTTACATGAAAAAGACAGTCATCAGAGAAATACATATAATTAGTAGCATTATTGTCCATGAATCAACAGAAACTGTGGGATTGGTCCTTAAGATGGTCGCTATGGTATATTTCTGGTATTTTTCCTGTCCGTTGAACGAAAAATTTGAGGTAATATACGTTTATATGGAAATAAATATCTATTCTGTATGATTCCATAGTTTCCCAACCTCGTAAGTCAGGCTGCTGTAAGGTGAAACTCGACCGCTTATTTTGTCAACCCTGCAAATCTTTTCTGTGTGTGGGCGGGAAGACGTTTGATGGGAGGTGGAAGTCAAGTATGAAAGGAACAGGGCCCTGGTAGGGTGGTTGGCACGCTGAAAGGTTTGAGGGAGGGTTGAAGTGATGTAGAAGAGTAGCTGTGGAGTAGTAATGGGATTAAGGGACAGCGAAGACGAAAGTGGAAGGTTAAAGGAGGTGGCGGGGATTGGGTAGGAAATTTTAGGTTGCTGGGATGGTAGGAGGGCGATTCTGGAATGAAGGAAGAGATTGGCGTGCAGTGTAGCTCTGTGTCATCCGTTACGAATGCCGGGGACGAGTTGTAGTGACGAGATTGGTGCATCGGTGGCTGGTTGCGAAAGAGAGTTGATACGTGCTTTAAAAGATTCTATTTACCATTTTCAACAGCCCTTTACGGTCTAAATATATACAAATTAAAATCAAATCTACGATGAAATGTATTTGAATTTTTTACGAGTATATATGTATAAGTATAAGGCAGTTTTCCCTCTCCCTTAAATTGTATAAATTGGTCATTAAATGGTATTGGTGAGTACGTAACATCAACGAAACGCATTTATAGTGTGGAAATACTAATGAACTAAATTAGCTAATCCTGAACATCACCAATTTTGTATGTCTCTCGGCTAGAACTTCCCCGTAATGGACATAAAGTCTGTAGTATCCTTAAGTATCATTCAGAGGGAAGAGATAAAATAAAAAAGTAAAAAGGGAATAAGCAATCGAAAAAAATAACATCTACCATTCTCAGCTTCAAAATACACGTACTTAACACGTGCAACGATAAGCGTCTTCATGTTTCTCCTTGCTGTTGATGTCATTTTTCAGTAAAGCAACATATAACTCGAAGAGATAGTCTATAGGAATGTGAATTAGCTCTGCCAAATATGAGATCTAACGTCTCTCTTGATTTTAATACTCTCGTATTTCAGCATCTTAAAAGTTCATACTCACCCAATTCTAATTGGTAAGCGTCTCTATATACGTATTCTGATTCTCATTTCCCGATATAATTCCATTGCGACGTTACAATTGCTGTCGGTCGATGCTCGTTCTCTGACGGATGTGAGTGGAGGACTTCGCGGGGATTTCCAGGGACAGCCTTAGGAGGGAAAGAGTGTGCAGAGGTAGGGTAGGCCGCGCGCGTGATCAGAATCCATATTAATTCGTATGCCGGAGCACGCGCAAGTTAGCTCGCGCCAAGCTACTCCGCTCCGCCGCGGCGCCTCCTACAACCCTTCTTCCTCCTAGTATCTACCATGTTTCCCCAACACATCCCTCGCAGCCCTCAACTTCCATTCCTTCAGCCGGAGCAAAATCATCCCTTCACTCTCCGTGCCTCCCACTCTCGCTCGAGTTTTACTGCTCTTGCGGAGTGTGTATCTTCTGTCCTCTACGGATTTCTTTCCGTATCCCTCTGCCGTTTTACAGCCCGAGAACCCGAAAGAATGTCTCTACCGTCTGCCGCCGGTCTTATCCCCAAAATTGTATCGTACTGAGTGGCATTTTACCGGTACTTTCTTTGTTCAGAAGAGAGTTAAAATTTCAATTAAAGAGGAAATTGTAGCTATTTCCTACAGTCAACTCTCGTAAAATCGTGTCGGCTATCATGCTAAAATTTAAATTGATTCCGCTGAAAACCTTGACACACTTTAAAACACCATTACTGGTTTGTTCTGGTTTCGTCTGCGTTATCGAGCATAAATTTGCTAGGAGGAAAAAAATAAATAATAGTACCCTTAAATTAAAGAAAGGAAATTAAGAAGAGTTAAGGGAAAATTAAATGTTACTACTTCCTAACCATTTGTCTGGGCAATTATTCGGTTTATTCTTTATTCAATGTGTCTGATGATGAAGATTTTCTGCGAAACCTAGGCCTTATTGTACAGATGTGGAATAACAAAGTTATCATCATTACTTTTGCTGGTGGTCCGTATTCAATCTAGCCTTTAAATAATCTTGCACCTACCCTGTAAAAATAATTTCCTTTGATATTCTTCCTGATCCTGATAATGGCAATTTAGCGCCGACACTGGGATCTTGTATCTTGATATGGTTTCGTCGCTCGTTTGTCGACATTTGTGCTCAATCCTTCTTTGTTCTACCTTTCAAGTTTTAGGTATAAATGAAGGAATAGTCAGAAATTGACATTGAAAAGTTCCTTAGTGGGATAATAATAAACTAATTACTTAACTTAAAGCTGAAATTATGAGATTGTTACCAAATCAGTAATAAATTTTAATTTAGAAAAATCATCTTAGAGTCAACTTGACTTTCGTAGAAGTTTGGTAATAATATTATTCAAAATATTGAAATATTGATGCTTTTCATTGCTCCCTCCACGGAAAAGGGCGAAGCGGGAATTTGTTATTTTCATAGCGTCTGTATTTATTTCTTGATATTGCGTCAATTTAAAATGTTTTTTTTTTTTTTCATTTGCAGGTAGTGTGACTTCCATATTGTGTTGATGCCTTCCAAAATATTTCCTCGCTTAGAGGCCTTGCGGTAAGTTTCTATACAAACAGTAGAGTAAAATAGAATGGCATCATCCTTTGGATAGCTTGCTACTTTTTGAATCCATATTTCATGTTGAACCAACGGTAAAAATTTGTTACAGTTTTACTTGTCGGTTCGATATGAAAAATAGACTAATTTATCTAGATGATTTGTGTGTTGTATTTGGTGATATGAATCGAGGAAAATTTATATGCAATGTTCTACTGAAAGAGATTCCATTTCTATCGTGCTATAAATGCAAATACCGCACCTTGAATATGCAGCGAGCGTATGGGATCCGGTGGAGAAAGACTTAATCCGCGAACTGAATAAAATACAAAGGAAGGCTGCGCGTTTCGTGAAAAACTGCTACGGGCGTACAGACAGTGTTACCCAGATGTTAAGCGAATTAGGCTGGGAGCCGTTGGAGACTCGGAGGCTGCGCGCTAGGCTTAGATTGCTTGAACAATTAAGAATGGATATCTTTAAGAGCGGCACAGAGAACATAATATTAGAGCCACACTATATTTCCTGGTCCAATAGAAGCGATAAATTAAGAGAGATGTTTTGCCGAACGGATAGATATGCGAATTCGTTTTCCCCCGAAACATAAAGGACTTTAATAAACGCTAGTCCCAACCTCGTTAGAGCCCTTCATTTTTTTTATAGCTGTAAACGGCTGGTGTCCTAACACCCCCTGCCATACGCCTTTTAGGCGGCTTGCGGGGTATTATGTAGATGTAGATGTAAATGCAATCCGTAAAATTCACACACCATTGGTGTATTTGGGGTATGCTCCTCAACAATTAGAGGCAACTTTGGGTTGAAGTAGTTTGAGTGAAAATGTATTCCGGTTTAGTCATGAAACTGTCAACCCTTTAACTTCTGACGGTCACGGGGTTGTATAATCAGATTGAATAAATTAATTTTTTAACGAAATTTTTATCGCGCGTATCCTGCTCGTGCCAATCTCCTTATCCGTACGTTGCTCTCTCATTAGTCGTTCATATAATATCCTCACAGTGATTACTGCTTTCGAACAATTTATTCGGGATTTCTCTGCCGCACTCATTTTTTTTTCCTGAATGACTTCTGACGTCTTTCTATTTACCCCTACATTCCCTTTTTTTACCGCCCCCTCCTATTTCATTATTTGCTCTCCGGGATGTGTGAGGAGGGAAAAAGAAAGAAAGATAAAAAGAGAGGGAAAGTGATGGAAAGAGAGAGAGAGAGAGAGAAAGAAAGAGAAATAAGCATCGGGATCACTTTCACTTCATTATGGAAAAAGCCTTTCTCATCTCGAGCCATCTGTCCTCCGACTTTGTTTCATAATGATATCAACTTTTTCCCGGCGTTTCCTTCAACCCCTCCCCTCATCTTCTCCTTCAGTTTTTTGGGGTGGTTCAAGGAGTTGGAAGGGACGAGTTGGGATTCATTTTTTTATCATTCCTTGAAATTTGAGAGAATCTCCGTGGCGGGAACAAACTTCATTACTCGACCTTCGAGATGAAAGTTTGATGCTCATCCGTCTTCGTTGAGATCTTGGCTGAAGCGTTTGGAAGGGGTCGGGAGGTGTTTTCTATTAGACAATATTCTGTCTTCACGAGATTAAGCGCGTGGGAAGGTGATTATTTTTGAAAATATGCTGGTAATGGAAAAAATGATCGTTTTCCTGGATTAGTATGAATTTCGGCTTCGAAAGTTTTGATGCTAATGACGGTCAATTCCGCTACCCTTCCCTTGGTAGTGGGTGAGGTTACCATTCGTATTTATGAGTTAAAATTTATAACGTGTATGCTTGAATAACGACCTTTTTTGCTACTCTGCCATGGGCGAAACTGTAGAATGATTTGATTTTGTTGTTCTCATAAAGTAACTGTTACATTAATGTATTATTCAAAAGACTTAGTTATTATGTAGTTGGGTCGTGGATATGGCAAGTCCATTTCACAGAAAAACCATCCGATTATAAATCCAGTCAAAATTTGGTGTTGCAGAATTGTATTTGCGTATATTTTAATTTGTAAATTAATTATGATTTGCGTTTACAATATTTAGCTTGGGTACTCCGCAGCAGAATGGTTAAGTATACTACATTATTTACCCGAACGGCTGATGACATGGGTTAGTACGTAACATTCATTAAACATGTTGTGGTAGAGAGTTTTTAGCCGTGTATGGGAAGATAAATTTAGCAAAATGACTTGTGGATATCGTTAGTGTCTCCTGAATTTGATGTAATAAATTTTGCAGGATCTTTTAAGCACGTATAAATTTGTTCCAAGGACGATGGAAGAATTTGACGAATTAACTCCAGTCCTCCTGAGAAAGGCGGACCTTCGTTCGCCGCTCCCTAATTAGAGTCGCATTATACTTTTCATTTCTTTTCTCATGCCCGTCACTCATTTAATATTTTTCCACATTCCACCACCTCGAATTTAACCATCTGGAGCTCGTATTTTTTTTTCATCCCCCGTAAACGCATCGCGACCAACTTCCTGTTCCTGCGTCTACCCAGTTGTTTGTGTTTCATGTCGGTTTCCGACTAAGCCAGCATCAACCCGTAATACCACCCTCGCGTTACTTCCTCCTGCCTTGTTCTCCCTCCGCTCTCCAGAAACAACAATACCTTCTCTATCGCCAGTAAGCCTGCCTCTGTTCCAAGCCGTCTCCTTTGCATTTAGTCCTTTATCTGGCGGGAACTAGTGGCGCCGCGTTGCGGCGGGGCTCCGATACGGCTCTGCGGAAGTGGAAACGAGAGGGTTCTCCGGGCGTGGCATTTGTACCTCCCACTCCTTTCCCTCAGACTGGATTGGAATCGGGAAAATGCCCGAAGAAAGCGAGAAGTTTTCAATTTTTTTTGGGTTGCGGCTGTGAAAGATAATTATGCGACGCTCAAGTTGTATTGAGTCCAAAGTAGGTAAAACTTTTTTCATTGATGTTGGTATTGCTAAAGTTAGGTGAAGAAGAGTGCAAATAGGATGTTCAGGCATTGCGTTTTGGAACACCGTAGTACTCACCTCAAGAACAATATTATTTTTATAAATGCTTGCGATCGGTGAAACCACTTTGAAGTTGATATTGCCGTTAAGTGTAACAATCTAAGTCTGTTGGGCAAAAGTTATATTGAAATGGAACAAAAGTTAGTCAAATGTTCAATGTCAGAGAATTTGCGGTCAAGTTTGGAAATAATTCCGATTGAATTTAGTGGAAGAGTTTTGGCGACATGTTTTCGTATGACATATTGGGGTAAATATAGCGAAATCAGGTAAAACAACCAACTATTTGAAATCATCTTACGTCGTGTTAAGGTTGAAAGGATGGTAATGTTTCAGCAGGTGTTGCGAAGCCTTTTCCTGCTACAGATATCATGCGAATTAAAAAAATTGCTTTTCATTTGCTAATTACGTCTATTGTTTGTTTAATTGCGAGCTATGGTAATTACTGTTCTTATCTTTGCAAGTCGTCGGCAAGTTTTTGGCAAAATTCAGCGAATGTTCATATTGACACACTTACGTGGCTACGTTCGTTTTTCACAAGGTAGTTTCCTAAATGGAATAGGTGATAATAATAATAATAAGCGTTACGAATAAGCATTATACTTTATGTATAAAAAATTAACAACTCTCTGTTGCGCGTGTCTAGAAAAATTGCATCATGAAACGTGAGATATCAGCGTTGGTGAACATTGGTATTTCCTGTGACAGAGGTTTTTCCCCCTTTCATACTTCAATGAATTGAGAATAATCTCGACCATCGATGTTCCTTTTCTCCCCTTTGGCCTACTTGTGTAGGTATATTGAAGACATACATTTAAATAGGCTGCTAGAATCTATTCTTCTACCTTGGAGCATAAATTTTGGGGATACCCAACCCCCCTGGGTATTTCTTTTTTCTTGAGCTCTTGGGCGCGTGAGTCTCTCACCCTTCGATGTGGGATTATGATAATCGCGCCGGCATTATTCAGTGCTCGCGTGGCCGTGTTCTCCATAAGCCTACTTTGTAATTCACTCGCGTGAGGTGTGGCATTCTGCCTTTAGCTCACGCAGTCAAATAAATATCTATTGCAGGAGGGCTGAAATTAACGCATATCGCGGCTTATGATTTTACCAAAAAGGGTAATTACCGTTGCCTCATATTGTTTTTGTGATCACCATTCTCGATTTAAATTTATCACTGTAACGCAATCGTAAAACATAGGATTTCCATGGATAAAAAGCGTTAAGGTGTAGAAATACATATGCGATTTATTTATGCATATACTTTTGTCGTCTCTAATGTTAATGAGTTGCTGAGTTATTGCAATTTAATCCTGGAATCAGTGTTACTCTTCTGTTATGACGAATGAGAGACTTAGAATGAGGAATAGACTATGAAGGGGTAGAAGCTATATTTAATGCATAAACCCATCCTTGTCTATCTATTCCCAGAGAATCGCTAACTCGAGAGCATTTTTAACTTTTTGAAGTGAGTCGGCATGTCTCCTGGGAAAAATATCGTTTCCGCCGAATTTTAAAGATAGTTTGTAGAGGTTTTATGAATTTGTTTGAAGAATTTTGATTACAATTTGGAATCAATTGTTGCTAATGTATTCTTCCTTGACTTAAAATAGTTTTTATTGAAACATAGGCAATATTCCGGAATTTTGTGGTTAAAATGTTGGCCTCAGTTTTCAGTTATTGCGAACCACATCGAGAGCTCTTGTTTTTATTAATTCCGAGAAGTAAACTAGAAAATAACTTCTTTGGGAGCCCTCGAGGGTAGATATTTTCGTGAAAGATCTCTAGTGTTTCCGTGGGATAGCGCTTGTAATTTGGCCTAGTGTTTTACACCAGGTCACACTCTCTCCACAATTGGTGGCGTTTCAGCTGAATACTTTTCCAGCATGGTCTGGCCTTTGATAAGTTGTTCAATATTTCTTCAGTTTTAAGTGTGCCTTACATTTTTCGCTGATTTGTTCAGCTTATTAAATATAAAATGATATTTCATTATCTTTAGATTATGGCAATAGTCGATATATGCTCCTGACTTTGTTTTTTTACTTCTCCATTCGTAAATCTCTCATTAAAACGCAGTTAATTTTAAATATATTTCTGTCCGAAAGAATACGATGAAGATGTTTTCTCAGCCCTGAGTATATTGGAAAAGTATTCCAGTGGAACATCGGCCATTATAGAGACCCTGCGTGTTATTCTAGAGGAATGCACGTGGAACTCCCTGGTTGTCCGCTCCTACGAATATTTTGGGCCCAAAAGTTAAACTTAAATTCAGATCTCCGTTCCTAGGCCCCCATCTCCTGCTCCCTATCTCCGGATTTGACATTGCTACGACGACGGAGTCTTCGGGGACTTGAGGGAGTGGGGAAGAGAGAGGAGAAGGGTTTCTGTATGAAAAAGGGAGTGGGAAGGCAAAGGGAGGTTTTCATAAAAAGGGAGGGGAAAGTAGATTGATTCGTATGGATAAAAGGGGAGTTGGGTGGTGGATTGCTTCGTATTAGGAAAGTGTTTTAGGGCTTTTCTCAGGGTTCCCTGTCCAGATAAGGGCGCGGGTTTATTCTTTTAGAGGGGTGTGACAAGGAGTGGAATATAAAAAAAATAAAGCCCTGAAAGCGGATGAGGATATTCAAAGGAGAAACATGGGTTTCAAGAGGGGCTCAGGATAAAAGGGTACAGTGCGTGTACCGAGGATCAGAGCTAAAATAATATCTGCATTGAAAAAAATGAGGGACAGCTTTTCCGTTACGATTCAGTTTACAGTCAGGCAGTTGTCCTTTCGTTTGCGTACAGTTGGGTGGGCAGTCCTTAATTCAGCCACTGTTTCATTTTGATTGAGTGAAATCGATCGACTGTTCCAACGCACTTCATTTTCATGTAGGTGGTGGAAAGTGTAAATTGATCATTGAGGAAATAGCAAAGTTATATTGTGTATTTGTAATAAAAAGTTCTGCATTTATTAGTTGAGTGACTATTTTCGGGGTGATTGTTGTGATAGATATTTCAGTAAAACTTGATGTATTAGTTAGTTTCATTGTCAGGATCTCATCTCCAGGTGGCGTTGGAAACTAGGCACATAAAATGATGGATTCTGTTAAATTACTTGGTAGTTATAATTTTTTAAATTTCCTTCCTGATTCGGAATGGGAAGAAAATGCAAATTATTGATGATTTTCGAGTGAATGATTACTACCTTATATGTATTTATACAATTTCTATTGAGACGTGGTAGTGATCGTTTTGGGCATGTTATAGTAACTCTATTCTTCCTATCATTATTTTACTTCAATAATATATGGTGGTTAAGTCCTCACCTGCCAAAAACTGTGGCGAAATTTCTGATATGGTATCCATTTTCCTCTTAGTCTTCCCCATCAATCCGTGGCTGTTTTCCAGATGCATTAGAAATTATTCACTCCCGATGGGTTTTGGCGCGAGATCGTCCATCATCTCATCGGTATCTCAAAATGCACTTCCCTCTATCGCTAGGAAAAACAAAGCTCAGGTGCTCACCATGCCAAGCGCTATCTCATTCGTCCCGCTTTACCAAAATATCCCTTTGCTCTCCCGACGAAGAAAAGGAACGAAAAAAATAATACATTTCCGGGAGGGTTGATGAACTCCCTCGACTATTTATATTATCTGCATCCGTCTCCGCTTCGATTGCGTTCCTCACGCATTTCTGTGTTTTGGTCCATCATCCAAAGCTTTAAAAGTCTTATGATGTCCAATGCGTGAATTTTATCATCGAACCAGCTGCTTTGTCTGTGTTTTGGGTGTTGTTATTGATATAATTTGAAATAGATCATGAAAAAATTCTGAAATAAATTGATTTGGCCTGTTGCTGCAATTATGGAAGGAACAATTAGAGGAGGAATGGAATAACTATTTGTCTCAATAACTTCGCGAATGTCTCTGTAACCATGTATTTCATCTATTTATTTTTTGCGGTCTAAAATGAAGGAACTTTCCTTGTCTTCCGTATAGCATTTAGTGCTATAGTAATCTTTTTATTCAGAAGGATGGCGAGTGCATTTCTTTGATGGCATAAAATTTTCGTTGTTGGTATTGATTTTCCCTGTCGAGGAAAGCATGGGCGTACCCAGCGGGGGCAGCAAGGGGCAACTGCCCCCCTCCTAGAAGCAAAAGTAAATTTAGTTCAATATGGAAGTTTTGAACAAATTTTCTTGATATTCATGAAAAGTGATACTACAATATAACGCGTAAATAAAATATAAGTATTATTTTTTCGAGCCATCAATTTTTAAAACAAATAAAGCGCTGCTATAATTTTCTTTAAAATTTGGTTTCATAACATTTTCTGTGTTACAACTTGAACTACCACGGCTCACCCCCCTCTAGTTTAGATCCTCGGTACGCCCTTGAAGGGCTCTGCTCCATTATACTCCATTGTTACACTTTCTCGTAAATTTTAGGTTTATATTTATGAAGCAAACTTTTTGCGTGAAAATTATCGTGGGAATTCCATAGGGGGAGGTCTGAATTCTTATTAATAAGCCGTTTTTAAGTGAGCGTGGAAAATGACATTCTTTTATTGAATTAAAATCAATCTCCATGTCACCCGTTAGAAAATATATCAAGCTCTTTGGGAAAACTATAATAAGTTATTTATACTCATCCGAGAAGCAGTCGCGGAAAAATAGATTTGAAAATGAATTGGAGAGATGGGAATGCCCATAATTTTGTTCACATAGATCGTCGGTGACAAAAAGTCTGGGACACTTAGAGGATGTACGAGTGGCTTTGTGAATCCTGACGCGTGGGTCGTGATCGTTGATTGGATGTTGGTTGCTCGTGGAGTGGAGGGCATTTTCATGGGTGCTGGAGTGATTGGAGACAGTGGCAACTCCATGCTTTTCACCCCATTTTCTCGCTGGAGGTGTGTTGCGTAACGCCGGTCTGTTTCCTTTTATTTGCTCGCCGAGAGGGTTTGAGTGCGTTCAGTGTCGCATGAAATGTGCCGCGCTTCGTACTGTTACCATAGCCTGAGCGCGTAAGAGCATTCATCACACTATACATGAGGCGTGGGTGGTAAACATTCGATGTTGGCTTTGATATTGGATTTTGTCACGTGTGAATGTAGAAGGCTTTATGTATGAAGGCATAAGCTGGCTTAGACTTTATGCTTTACAACTTGATGTGATGGAATTAGCATGTCTCACCTACCATCAATGCTCCAAAATACTGTTATCCATTTGTAGTTAAACGGCGGAATATACATCTGACAATCTTAAGTAGCTGGTCTGCTGTCCCTCCCACTTAGTATATCATCAGGCTGGAAGTAAAAGTATATGAATGTGGTTTCCTAATGCTGCTTCGAAAGTGGTGTATTATTGTACAAGAATGTACTCTTGTGCGTAAGCGGCGATTTTATTGAGAACCTGCGGAGGTAAATCATTTTGGTGGTCTGAGAATCTATTGCCATTTTCCCTGCAAAAGATTGCGTTTGGTGACATAAATATAATCGAAAGGTATCATTGTGATGGAACGCTCATGTGTAGCGGCTAAAGGATTCTTCCACGTGGTAGTCGTACTAGTTCTTGTTAAAGAGTTTATTCCTTTTAATCATTATAGAAGTGACGTCGGCCCAGGGTTGGATTCATTTACGTGAGGTAACCTCTGTCATCTCTCAATCAACCTTGCCAAGATTGTGTTTCGTTGGAATACTCATTACTTTGTATGTTTAAACAAGTACACGTGCAGAATTTGTGTAATTGTGCACGTGTACTTGATTAAATTGTGCAAATTAAGTGTAAATCATGATAAACTTGTCTGTTCCCGCTCATTATACGTTAATATTGGAACCGCAGTATACCTACCCGTAGTCATAGTGCAAGTACAGTAAATGCAATCTTTTAATGACCCTCGCCCTATAATACACCATTTTGTTTATTCATTCAGATGCATCCGAAACCAGCCTCTGTGGATCAGGGATGGTAACATATCGGTTACATTGAGCAATGACAAACAGCCATCCCTCAGAAATGAATATCTTACGCAGGCTGAACTTGAACTCGCGACCTTCAAGTTGGCAGGCGAGAAATTTACCCCACAACCACCGAGGCCCGTAAATACACATATATGAAATCAATCGCGATTCTGCAGGACATCGGTCATCTATTTATCTATCATGTTATACGGGAGAAATAGGAGGTGAATATACCGTTATTGGCGTCAGCGATACCGAAAATCAGCATGGGACTCGTAGCCAAATTTGTCAGCGTGTCAACCACACTCTGCGCCTTCCCTCTTGCTCGAAAGAAGAAGACTTCCACTCCGACGTATAGATTCAAGCTCCACTAATGGAGCCAGGGATATGCATTAGGTAGGCTGCCGGAGGGGGAAGTTTAGGTTGGGAGACGAAGATATTGGATGGGAAGCGGAGATGGGAGTGTGAATGGGGTGGGTTGAATGGACCCGGCAGCGATTTCGTGTATCCCTCCTCCCCGCCTGCCTTCTCGTGTTTGTGAATCCATGGGATGTTGCCTTAGCGGGCACTCCGCCGCCCCCACCCCCTTCTGGACCCCCCACCCCTCCTCACCGACCCCTCTCCTTTTCCCACCCTCTGCCTCTCTCGCGAGATCAATGTACACTCTGTATACATCCTAATGGAAGGTGCTTCTCTCATCCTCATCTCTCTTTCTCTTTGCCGCCCTCATCGCCCAGCCGAGTACTCATCGCTCGCTTAATCGTAACTGTCAGAAATATTTTTTTTCCATCTACGATGCATAACTTTGAGCTATTTCGGGTGGGCATGAGAGGAAAAAGGACAAAACAGTGAGGATGTCAGAAAGAATTGTGTTAGCCAAGTAAGCAATGGTGAATAGGATAGAGCTGAGGGGAGGATCGTTGTATAAGAGTTTAAATAAAGTGTCTAGTGAAGAATCTGATGTGAAGTGTGGAAAATCACGGTGTGAAAAGATAGACGCTGAGGAAGGGAATAGTGTATACGTATAGATTTAACGTGAATTGGTGTTATGTACATATAATTATTATTGGTGTGATACAGGTAGCCGGATGAGGAGACTGAAAACGCTCCATATGAAACTACCTTCACCGATATAAATCCTTAAATATTTAATCTACGTATGCATTATTTAATTTCTCAAACACGTGAACGATATACTTTTGCCCTTGTAGACAGTGTTCTTAAGTATCAGTAAATTACTCATATCATAGTGTCAAGAGAGGAAACAAAATTATTCATTCCACACAGTTGCCTTAATGTCCTATCTTTGCGTTGTCCCCTTATAATAAGACATCACCCACCTCCAAACCTGGTCTCCATTTCAACGGTTGTGACAAAGCTATTTGACTGTGTTCAAACTTACTACTTCTAATTTTCATATGGTTTGTGAAGATCCATTCTCCCCAGACTATCGCTCCCCAACCTCGTCATACTACAAGTCATCTTTACTATCTCTTCTTACCTTCCCTACATTCAGCCCCTCATATCATCATGTATATAAGTAATGTAGTAAAGGTGTTGAGTAGGGTGGATTACATGGTGAATTTTTCGAATCTATCCAACTTATCCCTCCTCACAAATTGATTATTCGCAATGAGGCCAATTATTTCTATTCTATCTATGAATCTTTTTCCTCCCCCATCCCCGAATTAATAAAATTCTTCCCTCTAACGGTTTTCAGCTTCTCCTCCCTGTGTAACACTCGCTCCAGTCATACTCATTTTTCTGCATTGTGTCTCCTGTTTTTGCTCTCCAAGTAATTTCGTAATTTCTCATCCTCTCCGTCCATTTCATTTTCTCCTTTTGTCCCCACACCCACATCTCGACCACCTCCTGTATTTTCTCATCATCTTTCCTCAATGTCCACGTTTATGCGCCGGAAAGCGCTACTAGGCAGCCCGTGCGACGTACGTACGCGGTTGGCATTTTACATAGACATTATGTGGCTCAGCAGTGGCAGTTAAGCCGATAGGCGCGTAAGTATTGCCTCCAAGTACAGCAACGCGGCCAAATACATAGGAAATGAGCATGAAATATTACGATTCATAAATTATTATGATTCGTAAATTCATGGATTTGTGACTCTCTCCTCATATATGGCGATGAGCGAGGGTTAGGCACTCACCTATAGGTGTCAATTTTTTGCCTTATTTTTGATCAGTTCCAATAATTTATTCATTGGGCCAGGTTTCATTGAAATACATCGCTTTTTCCATTCCGCCCTTAAATACAGCCTCCCTAAACTCTACACTCCTAATGATACGCGTCACTGTTCTTTGCGCAAAGCTCATATCATCAGCTCTACCCTAATCTAGAGCGCCTCCTTGGCTTACACAATTCTCTTCCCGATATCCTCATTGCTGTGTTCGTTTTGAGGATATATTGCCGAAAAACTAATTCCATCTTTTAACCCCTCTCATCTTACCTTAGAAGACCTTCATTGTGACTTTGTTGGAAATGCAGCTGTCCCGTCAACTCGCTCTCCATTGGAAGCATGGGCGTACCCAGAATAAAAACTAGGGGGAGGGGGAAACTAGCCATGGTCGTTCAAGTTGTAACTTTTTTGCACAGAAAAGGTTAATGAAACAAAACCTTGAGGAAATAATGACAAAAATTCATTAGTTTTTATAATTATTTGCTTGAAAAAATAATGATTTTTATTTTAGTTCCATTTCTTATGCTAATATAATTTTTCCTCTAAAGGAAAATTTGTTCATAAATTTCGTTTTGAACTAAATTTATTTTCGCTTCTAGGAGGGGCAGTTGCCCCCCAGCCCCCATGATTGAGCTGGGTACGCCCATGATTGGAAGCCGTTCTCTTCCATGTCGCGTACTTTTTCCTCCCCCGTATCCCCAGCATCCATCCCTTTCTCCGTCTTCTCTCCCCCTTTCCTCTTCCTCTCCGCGGTGTGTACACAGTTTTTTTTTCACTCGTCGCCACCGCAAGGAGCGTCTTAATGCCAGACGCTGTAATTTTTGTGCCGGAAGTGACGCGGGTAACGGGACATGAGAGCGAGTGCAAGAACATGGGTTCGACTCGCGGGTAATTAAAAAGAGTGGATGTGCCCTTCTCTACTTCACTTTACTGCTCTCCGTCCCTCTAACCCAAGCATTGGGTTCGATTCTTCTGCACGCCGGGAGTGTGGCTGGAATCTCAAAAACGTGGCCACCTTATGGTCATAAGTTGATCCCTTCACGGGAATGTGTTTATTTGTTTGTCAACGGGTCAAGGTGAAATGGCTCACAATTTGTCTTGTTTTTATAAAATGTAATGAAGATACAAATGAAATCAAATGTTTTCGTCTATAAATTTCTTTCTCCCCCATACTTGCTCTATTTTTATTTTTTGATAAGTAGACGGAAATGCAATGAGTTGTACCTCACAGAAGAAGTCCCTTTTTCATCCTGAATGGAATGAAACCTACTTGAATGTATGTATATACAAAACTCCTTGCGAAGTCCTTGCGGCTTCTGCTCTCTATGGCGAGATGATGGAAGCATGTGGAACTACTTATCGCACTCTCTGAAAAAAGTGTCTATCGCCAAACTCCTAGTCTGGCAGTATCCTCCCAAACCTTCTGTTAGTGGCAACTATGAGCAGCTTAACTAATACGGAAACACGAAACGCGTGGATCTTCCTGACGGTGATGTACCAGTCTGCGTAATTAAACGTGATCCCTTTACGTAGGCTTTAGTATGTTGCTTGCATATGATTTGTCTTAGCTCGTTCAATGAAGACCATGAATATCCAAGTCGATGTCTCCATTATTGCGCTTCGGTTGGGTGAACATGCGTCTATTTCTACTTGTATCGCCCCTAATTTCTGGGTCGTGACTCATGAATGCATGTACACGCAATCCCTACCATTCCCGCGCCACCTGGTTGTTGGTCTGAGTGCATCGGCCGGTTGGATGGGGGTCATCGAGGGGTAGAGCTGCTGTTGCGTCATAGCGTTGCGCTGAGGACCGAGGAGTCCTCGCCGGGATGGCAATGGTTTTGCTTTTCCTAACTCCAGTTAATCCGACTCTTCTTCATGAATCGAGCATCTGATTATACGCAACCTCATGAGCGAAGGCGTCCGCGAGGTATTCTTTGCGGAGACTAATCAATCTCGATTGACTGTGAAATTTTTCATAGAGTTCCTGCATTGATATAAAAGGTAAAACTAACAATAAGAGGTTCTTTTACGGAGAAAAGGCGGAAACTTGCCCCACTCCTATACGTTTTCATTTTTTCTGGTCCTGACTGATTCGTCGTGGGTTGTCTTTTGCCTTGGAGTTGGGATATGTCTTTTTCACCGTCTTTTTCGCACATTTTTCGTTATTCAACTCGATCTTGTTATACTTTTACGGTCCAGGCCTGGTTATGTTATTGCAGAACCAGTTTATGTCCTAAGATTCACAGCGTAAATTTGTATCGTATGAATTCCCGACAGGAATATTCTGAATTATGGCACGGCTCTCCATATTACTTTTTCGTCATGAAAAAAGTTTGAACAGGATGTAAAGATGCTTGTCTATTTTGCATTAACATCATGCTTCATCTTTTCCGTTCGTCCTCTGCCGTTACTTCCAGTGTTTCTCGTGAATCCTTTTTCTTCTTCTTTTTTAATGCTCGTTTTCTCGTTCTTCTTCTTTATTACTCTCCCAAGTTTTTGGCTCACGGATTCGCTTTGAATTTCGTTCATGTATTATCACGCCACCCCTTTCATTTTATTTTACGCCATCATTTTACCCCTTTCGTTTCCTCTCTTCTTAAATTCTGAATGGGGAGGGAAGTTTTTATTTCAAAGCCTTCAGTTGTTCGGCGTCTTACTCGTCCTTTCCTCTTTTGTCTCCAGTTGCGGAAATAAGGGCCAAGAATATGGTGGGAAAGTGATTCAAACAATGAAACTTTTCACGGCTAGAGTTGGTGTGCTCACATTTCTCCGCGATTACTTTGTCTTTCTCTCAACTGTCATGTGCTCTGAGTTTGGTTTTTGTTTGGTGGTAGATGTGATTTCGTTGGTACCTACGTTACGTTAGTGGTTCCACTAGTCGGTGTGAGGTACCAACAATCTGATATCGGTATTAAAAGTGCAACGTGGGGGTGTGATTATATCTCATTCCTTGACAGCCCGGGCCTGTAATATTTTTACTGTCTAATTTTCTAGGCATATTAGGATTACTCTGTGCCGCTGTGTCTACAATTATTCCTAATACGCATCGAATAATTGGAATTATTTGGCTTGATTAAAAGGTAAACTAGACGGCTGTATTGGGGTATCTTTTCTCTATTCCGTCCATAATAGCTAGGTAAAACTCAGTTCTTTATAGATGTTATTATTTTCATCGTAATTACTGCCATCGATATTGCTTCATGACCTCCAAATTCATTATCTTGAATAATAATATCCTTGAAAATCCGAAGTAACTCAATTTGAATTAACTTCTATGTGTAAGAGTTACTGAGTTCAAGTTCGGTCGTGAAAATCAATATTTGTCATCCTTTTCGTTCCTTGTGAAATTATCACTATCTTTTAATCGGGAACGTGGGACTTCGGTCATACACTGTTTTCTCCTCGTTAAGGTTTTAAAACACAAAATATGCCCTAGAGAAATTGGGAAATATTAATTTTATATTTGAAATTTCTATTTATTTATTTGTTATCTTGTTACCATGGTTTCACAAATTGATTTTTCATGCCTAGGCTCTTTCCAAGTTGAATGTAAGTACTTCATCTCTTTAGGTAGGTGGTATCATGTGGTATAAATGGTGTGTCAGTTTGACCCATATCTCTCCTCTAAAAATAGAATTGATGAACGATCAATTTCATAGAATATTGAATATCTGTTGGAAGTTGCGCTGCGGTATTTTGGCGCATGCCATTAAATCCAACAGGCGTGCTTTTTTTCGTGTTGAGGAAGTGAGTTATTAAATGGCGCAGCGTTCGCTGATGACAGAATGGCGAGAAAAGTTACGCGCGTGGTCCGCCAACTCCCGAAATAAACTATTATTCAAGCGCCGCTATTTATCCTGGGCGACTGAGATTAAAATGTCGGGTTGAAAATTTGCGCTAAAATTTAGTATTCCACGAAGTGTCGATAAGTCATCACTAATTGCTTTGGTAATTGCTCCGTCACCATCATTCACAGTGGCAAACTTTAAGGCCTTGTATCAATTATGTCGACCTTTAATCATTCTAGTTTAGTTTTTATTACGGTAAAAGTGAGGTTAATCGGTTGATGTCCGCAATGCTATTCTATCATAAAATTATTAGCTTAATTTCGTGATGGGACACGGTTTTAATTATCAGAATGTTTTATATCGTTGTTTTTAATACAAGTTCCGAGGAATTATTCTTTGCAATCTCAATGATTTCATTGATTTTTTAGATGATTCACCTATCGTATTGTGCTACACTAATTTTCTGTTGTAATCCTATCCTGAGAAAGGATGTCTACCAAGTGATTGCATGTAATGAACCTCGCTGGGGAATCTTTCCCGGAATTCCTCCCCATAGAAGACTGGAGATTAAGCTATATCCATTTTCTATTAATCCTAGGTGCTCCAGGATGGAGTATCTTCGTGTCAGAGGATTCTTGAACTTGCGCTGTTAATTTCCCGTGCTGGAGGAAATGTTTTGCGGGAGAGTTTTGCGCGATGGGACGAGAGGAATGCGGCGAGAAAGTGCGAAGGCGAGCGAAGAATTGTAAATGGAAGGAAGGAGCGATCCGATGAGAGACTCCCTCGCTTGTGTGTTTGTGTGTGTCTGTATATGTGCATTTGGTGGCTTTTTGGAAACATTCCCATTTCGAGGAATAAGACGTCTGGGCGGGCCAACGAACGGAGAAGGAAAATTAAAATTTAAAGGGGGCGGTGTAGGAGGGAGGAAGAGGAGGGGAGGGGGCGGTCGATTTTTGAGGTTGCTTTAAAAGGAAGATATAGGAGAAGGATTTCAGGGAGAGAGGGAGGAATGACCAGTAAATATCCTTTCTCGTCTTGAATAACTTTAAAATTTGAGTTTTTATCATCATAAGTCAATGATCCTAAGATTGATTCGACGCAGCTCTTCATTACTCTCTCCTATCCGCTAGCCTTCTCATAGTGACGTATTTCTTATCTTTTATGTCCATTGTAGCTTGTCCTATGTAACTCATTCGGAGCCGTCCATCGCAATTCTTTACTTCCACTTGTCCTTCTACGATTTTTTTCATCAGGCCGTCATAACTCCCGCCAACTAAGTTGTGCCATCTTCTAAATAAGGTTTTTAGAAGACTCCCTCTCTCCTTAGCCCTTCCTCATTTATTTTTTTCAGACGATCCACTGTATCTTTATCATTCTTCGGTAGCACCACTATTTGAATGCTTTCACTTTTGACTTCCCTGCCCCCGTCAACTTCCAAGCCTCTCGCTTCCCTAAAGAAATGTGCTCTATATTAAGCATCTGATGAATCAACTTGGTATCTCTACATACAATTTATTCCTCTACCTCCATGGTTTTGATGTCAGGGCGTCATCATGAGGTAATATATAAATTTATGTTTTTCATTTTCTGTTTTATGCGCCTGTATTAAGTGTACCGTGGAAAGTTAAAAGTTAGGTATTCAGTATGAGTTCTAATTTCTTCACAGTGACGCCTAAAACTATCAATTTTATCCTTTTTCTTTTTATATTCACCACTATACGGAGTTGTTACATTTTTTAAACTCTGAGGTTTGCTACAGAAGTATTTTCTCGACAGTTGACAGTTTTAGTAGTAATATCGAAGTTAGTTGATATTTCCTGATGATGTATCAATTTAATTGTCCTATATCTGTCGAGAAATATGATTGTGTGGGATTTGGAAAAAAAGGGGGTGTACACCATAAATTGCTGATGTAAATACCATTTTGGTCGCCGAAATGCAATTTTGCTTAAGTTAAAAAAATAGCGGAAAAATATAAATAATCAAGCCATCATATAAAACTGTTGAAATAATAGCAAATTTCCCAGGAATATTTTGCCGTGTTTCATTTTTTTATTCATTCAGTTATTGATTTTTAGTATCCAGCCAGTACAAAGAATTAAATCGCTGCCGAGTTTGTCTCAAGTATCTTACCCCAATTATATTATATGCGTTGTATGGTTTCACTGAATCAGATCGGAAATCAAGTGTAGGTTTTGAAAGGTTTGGATTGTGATAGCGTGTAAAAATTAATAGACCCGTAATTTTCCGTTTTTCTTTCTATCGCCATCTTCTCGAGGTATTAGCGACGAAAAATCGATATCCTTAACTCTTCCTCAGTATGCTTATGACGTGTCGAGTTGATGCCGAGTGGTTTACCGCATCCGAACCACTCTTCGTTTTTGTCCATGGTCCTTGCGTGGTTCATTTTTGTTTCCCCTCTTTTTAGGGTTTACCTCAGGGAAAAGCTCTCCCGGAACAAGTAAATATGCCATATTGTGTGTGCATGTGTTTTATTATTTTTCATTTACGATAGAATTATAAGGGATTAACGGCTTAACTTTTTGGAAATTTTATGGCTTCATTCTCACGAAAGAAAAAAATTATTTGTCAGTAATTTTATTCTTGTTTATTCACTCTTGTTTATTTTTCCTACCTAGGTTTTGGCTGCAATTTACTTTATGTTATCCTTTATGGATAATGACGAGCTAAAATTGTGAAATTTGCTGAATTGACTGAGAATTATCTTAAAAGAATGGCTGAACGTGGAGTGTATTTCTTTTGCCTTTCTTCCATCTTCCGAATACTTGCAATGAATTGCAATTTCGGGTTTGAGTGAACGAGCCCATTCGCAGCGTCCTCCCTGCCTTCAACTAGCATCTCCATCCTCTGAGGAAGGTCTCCTTCTCTGTCACTCACCATGTTCCCGACGCAACTCCTTCCCACACGACCGCGTCTCCTCTGATGTCCCGCCCGCCAACCCTCACTTCCTCGATCCCTGCTCCTCGGTTCCCGCTGCGCGGAGATAAGTTCGGTGACTTATGGCGTCTCTCTCCCCTCTCCCGTTGTCTGTGTTATGAAGGCTTCTTCATTCAGAGGACGTCGTCTCAACCCTCCTCAGCCTTCCCCTGCGTATCTTCTACTTACCCGGCGCTCCTCCGCGGTTTCCTACGTCCATCTTCCGTGGTGCTATTCTCTAAAACACTGTCTTTCAACATCTTTTTCAGATGACCCCGTTGCAATTTTGGTGTTAAAAAAACGCTTAATAATTATACAACGTAATGCTAAATAATTTAAACTTCAGACCATTGTCTCCCTTCGTAAAAAATTGTTATATGTTGACAAAGAAATATATTACGGGTTAATCTGTGGATGTAGTTTTGTTGAGTGATTATGAATCGCGGATTTTTTTACTTGTGGAAATGTTAATGCATTTCTTTATCGACCTTTACGTATTTAGATTGTATGATAAACATGATATATTTCAAACCTGACTCGTAAACCTCGGCAAAATTCGCAATGTTTTTATGGGAAACCTGCAATCGATGGCCTATGGTGCGATTCTTGATCAAATTGAATTTTTTACCCATGTTAATTATTATGAAGAGGATCTAAAACTGGTGAGAAAGAATTTCGATGGCTAAGATTTTAACTATTGAAAATAGTCCTCATAATTATTTTGGTTTGCTGGAAATGGCGCTGCCGTAGATTCACCAGCGACGGGAAATTCCTCATTGAAAATACAGTTGAGGTAAAATCTAGTTGTTGGATTTTAGTTCTTGAAGTCTATGTCTGAGCCTTAGATCGTCGGCAAAATGGATGAAAATAATACTATTTGATTCGTGTAGCAACCGCTGAACCTCCTGTAGTGGAAAGCATGTCATGAGCAGTTACTGAATAATGCTCTTGATTCCTGCTTCACGCTCGTCTCTTGGTGTCGTGAACTCTTTCCCCTCCCTCCGGCCCACTTGTTTCCCCTCCTCCAGCTCTCTCCTTCTCTAATCATGAGTCGTTGTACTCTTAATAAGTTTCCGGAGGCGCTTCAGTTGCGTCTTTGTTTTTTTTAATTTTTCATTTCTTATCCTATCTGACTCCTCGACGGTGTGTTTTTTTCTCGTACATTTCTTCTCGCTCTTATGCGTTCCTCTCTTCTCTCCTTGGCTGCAATCAAAATTCAATATTGGTAAGGGTACTCAAGGCGGAGCCGGCAAAGATTTTGTTTTTCTTTTCCCAGGGCACAAAAAACGGGTTTGGATATGATTTTTGCTTCTTTAACATCCCGACTCACATTCAAGTCGAGTGTTACGTTTTTTCTTCGACCTGCGTTCCTGATTTTGTATCCGTTAACTGAACGACGTTCCCTTAAATATTTTCGTTTTATATTAGATAGGAATTAGACCTTAACATGTGTGATTTGAATGTTAGGTCAATATTTGTCAGGTATTCATTTTAATTTTTCGATTCGTTTTCTGGAGGGTTAACCGTAAGAATTGGAACAGTGTAGTGAACGTGTAGGTATTCCATTTTTCCATTCTTTGTACTACCTCAAGGTAATGTATACTTTCGTATAAAATGGAAACTATTCAAAAACTCGATCAACTTAAAAATAGATATACCCTCGTTTTATTAAGATGTAAGAAGAACATACTTATCATAGACGTTATTACAGGAATATATTTTTTTTAATGTGGAACATTTTTTGGTCTTACTTCAATAGGTTATGCTTGTGTAAAGAAAAATTATGCCCCATTCTTGAGGGGGTTTTTCAGTTTTTTTCATTCTTTATCGCGGGTAATATCTTTTTTGTTGGCTTCAGTTTTTGTGAAAGATTAATGCCCTGCTTCCGGCCCCGAGAATAAAGCATTGCTTGACATAATTATTCCAGTCGGAATGAAATTCACTCCCTGTGCTTGTTATCCGGGTTGATAAATATCGCCGCTGCATAGTCGCCGACCCATAGTCATCCTATGTATATATACGTTCACGTTCCATGGTATGTGATTTTCGTCTGCTACGGTGCCAATGGCATAACCTTCCGTTGGTAACATTTAGACGGAACTTACTTAATGACAACTATATTACCAAATCATGAATGAATAGCAATATACGGAACCAATATTTTAAAAAAAACTACGATCTCTAGGATAGTTTCAATAATTCATTCCAGCAACAACAATCTCCATCACATACAAACTTTATTGTGATGTTGTAATATTGTTTCCTTCGATTCTGTAGGTACAGCATTACTACCACACATTATATAAGCGTTGTTAACAACTTATCCAATATCGATTATCTTAATCTAGCAATAAGTCGTAATTTCCGCAAATAAAAAGATTGAGAATGACGACAACAAACTGTGCCAATGAGTCTTCACTTGTTTTACCCTTCTTTCATTGGTGGTAACACGTTAGATGACTTCTAACTTCGGATATATTCGGATTTTCCCTGTTTGGGAAGGAAAGGGAACCGTACCGACTGGTTTGAAACCGACGACCTTACAGAATCGCTGAAAGTGCCGTCGTCGGTTCGGAAACCGTTGTCGGTACGGAATGATGCCCAGTCGGTGGGCTTGAAAGGGAAACCGATCGGTGCGGTACCGACGAAATACAGAATTCGGCCCCAGGTGGTGTGGGTATAATTTTGGGAAACTCTTAAATCTCCCAAGTTTAATGGATTGATATTACGTGCATTTGTTGTATAACTGTTAAAAGTATTTTTTGAGTTATCTCATTGTCGTAATTGATATTTTCTAAGGAAAACTGTTAACGTGGATCAGATGGATACCTGTGTTAACATGTAAGTTTTTTATATTCCCTCATTTATTTTTACTGACTTTTCTCAGATATTCGTTTAAACTGTATCGCTTGAATGAATTTATGCTTTTCTCGAGCATTCAGTTGTATAAGTTTTATATTTTCTAAATTGTTGCCCTCAATTGTTTTTAAAACCTTTATTTACACTAGAAAGATTATAAGATTTGACATATCTAAATTTTGCTCCTCTCCACCGCTATTTCAGTCTTCATTTTCTCTCTCTCTTGCTCTCTCGTGATGTTTTATCTCTTCGTTTCCTCTCACGCCCTCCTTACTACTTTCTACACTTGTCCTCAACGATATTGCTCCTTTATTGTTCTCCGAGGCAGTTTCCCACGCCTGCTCCATTACCTCCGCACCTCATACTGCTCGACTCTTTCCTTTTATTCTTCCCCACTTTCTTACTAACATCTTCTCCAATCAATGCCCCACCACACCTTTTTCCCCCTATTCTGGTTTCTTCCGGTCACTGGCGCCTCCCCGGTAATTTTCCCCATCATTGCTTCTACTCCATTGTTAATTGTATAATCATTTTACCTAAATTAAAGTATGTGTCATTCTTCGGTCTCTTCAAAATAACAGTCAGTGTAACTTCTTTCATTGTTTTCTTTTTGCTCGGAATATTTTCCCTTCTCTCATGGTTGAAAATGGTTGAGATATCTCCCAGTATAATTTTGTTATTTCTTGTTGAGCCTATACATTTTATTGAATTCAATTTCATCGCTAGCGAACCTTATCTGTGTGATGAAGTTGGTGCTGTGAAGGATCATGTTCTATTTTCAATGTCCCGTAATGGCAAGCTGTTTGCGAATTCATATTCCACTCTTTAGCCTATAATTAATTATATTATATTTTCTTCCGCCAACTTCTACGGTGCATTTATTGACAAAATGATATATGTGTGTTTTGTACCGTGAGACCCCTCGGGGTTTCTATAAAAGTGGACAAGACCCACATAAAGTTAAACTAATGCATATCATGATGTGGATAGTGAGCGCGTTATGTAACGAGCGTTTGGTAGCATTCATGAATTACGACAACTCTTCTCAACTATTCTTTGATTTCATTCAACTCCGGTTAACTTTTTTAATCTGTCCAGTCCCTAATATTAATTAGTTTTAAATCATCTTGTCATCTCCAATGCATTATTTCTAGTATTTTAATTGATATTACATCATCCTGGTTTTCATGGAGTCGGAATCTCTTTCAAATCATGTCAGGCATTTTCTGCGTCATATTTAATTCGCTATTTGTTTACTCGTGGTTACATGGCCTGCTAGAATTGGAAGAAAGATAATCACTATCTTCTCTAATTAAGAGACATCTAGGCATCATATAAATTAAAGTACTCGCACCTAAAAATTGAGCCTCCCAAGGATGAGTGTAGCTTGGTGAAGTTTCCGTGTGCCAGGTGTTGATAGATGAACCGAGCCAGCAAAGCTGTTTTCTTGTCTTCATTATAATCTCAATTGAAATTTAAGAAAGCAATATTGTGGTCTTCTTTTCGTACGTATTTAACACCTACGATTTATTTCTTGTAATGTTGTCACGTGACTTCATGGCGAAATTTTATTTGAATCAATGATACTAACTACAATGCATTTACGTAACGAGTTCCGTCGCAGTGCGATCTTAAGTTATGCCGTTGCGCTCAATGCGACCTAGTGTCAAGTGGACCCTTATGTCATTTACTTAGCGACCGCTTTTAAGCTCGCAACGCGCACTTTGCTTTCTGAGTTCTATCCTTATTACCACTTGGGCAAATTCAGCCTTCTCCATCCCATTCCAGCGTCTATATCCGTTGCAATTTCAATTGTCTCCCTGCCCTCATTGGCATTCCCCCGATCCAATTTCAAACTTACTGTCGCTGGCCTGCTCTGTACTCTCAGCGGAGCCCTCTCTACCTCCATGTGTATAAATGATCTGTTTAGATGTTAACGAGCAGGAAACCATTTATCATCTAATGGTCTAACTTCGCTTACTATATACCGCTTTTGTTCTGAGTTCCTTCATTACTATCATATTATCTTTTTTATTAGTCTTCTTGAAATAGTCAAGTTAAAGCATTAAATTAACGTTATTAAACATTTTAAACTTTTTTTTAATGTCTGACCTTTTTGGACAGGGTTTTTTTTCAACTTTATTACTGGTTAAAATCAATTCCAAAATGTATAGTTCTTATTATTCAAATAGATAGATTCAAGCATCGTTTCAAACACATTGTTATTTTAAATCAACTATTGAGACAGTTTTAAGCCTTGGTTTTGACAGAAATCAGTAGTCTACCATAGCCAAATCATGTTAAACTACGCTCTAACTTGATCTTAGCATTATGTCAATTTTGCAAATCGAGTGAATGTATCAGTTTGCTGTCTGTGATTTAAAAGATTTTCCATTCCACCAAAGTCGCTCCTCCCGTGGATGCTACGCAGTAAACGCGTAATGGTTGAGGTTCATTGCATGTGTAGGAACTTCGCAGCTCGTTAAACCTTCATAAATTGCTATTTGCCCTCCAAAGTTCAGTTGCGAGCATCTCTTTGCCGGTACATTCCTCCGGCTATGTTCTCTGAGCAGTTATACAGAAGAGAGGCTTTTGTTATTAGGAAAGCATGTGACGCGGAAACGGTCTTTTGTTTTCGGTTCTTGGAAAACTTCCAGAGAACGCCTATGAAGCGGCAGCCGACGTTGAAGTTAACCTTTGGGAGGAAAAAAGAATCTTGGATGTGTTGAAACGCAGATACCCGGGATCTCTGAAGTGCCCCGATTCAGCTTTCCAAAAGGAAATGGAGTAATGCTTATGCATCTAACCCAGCTCATTTGTCCTAGAACTCCAAAATGTAAATTTTCATTTACTTGAAATGTACCTTTTGGTGATTTCAAATTTAGTACCTAAAATATTATTTTCATTACTTATATTCGGGTTTTGTTCGGGATTCTTTAAAAAAAAATACTGTACGACTGCTTGCATGCCGAAGCGTTGTACGTGGAATTATCTGGGTTCTACTACTACTACTTCCATAAAGTGTATACGTATTCTGTTCGGAGAGAGAACTTTGCTTGTTAATTGCCTGAATGGGGAAGGTGGAATGGTGCTTAGTGCTTTGAAATTTTATTGAGACAACTGATTTCCGAATGAATTCAGCTTTTAAGTTTGATTGATTTATCCCTTTCTTCATCACGATCACATATTCCGGGATTGAATCGATGAAGATCATAGTGGAATTCTGTCCTTTAAAATAAACTCTTCTGCAGCTGGTATTTCCTCTCAATTTACGATGCAGGTTTTCATATTTTTCAGTGATAAATATTTTACGTATGTCGAATTCAATATCTTACGCCTTCAATAAGGCATTTTAAATTTTGAGTATCTTTTATATGGTTACTTCAAATAATCTGTTATTACGGTTACTAGTCGAGTATGTATTCTCAATTTCCGTATCTTAATGTCTCTTGAATTAATACTTCACTGAATCATTTGTACTGTCTGATAATATAATTTTCTGGTTTCCCTCGCCGTTACCTGTTGGCCAAATCGTTTCATATTCTTCTGCATTAATTCTTATAGCGTACTGCTACCTGGTGTCAATATGCCCAAGCTCCAGCGATTTGGAGAGAGAAATTATGCTCCTTCCAACTCGGCAGAGTACCCATACGACCAGTTAAGTATAAGACTTCAGTCAAAAATTTTTTTTGTTGGCAAAATTCACATTTTATCAATCAGTATCAAAATTTACATCGTCGTAAATCACTCTCGTTGATGAGTGCGAAGTCTTGATAAAGGGTTTCCTCATTATTCCTTTTCGCTCGGTAGGAGTCTATTACTTGCAGACTATTGATTCCTAAGTAAACCGTGGGGTCCTTGCTTTGAAAAACCTTAAGAGACGTATCCATGCATTGGGGTTATGTTGTCTTGAATTCCGAGTAATTTCTCCCATTTGTAATCTGTTGTGTTCCTTTTATTATCTTCCACTCCAGGATGGTAGGTAATTATTTCGTTGAGAAAGGTCACTCCACTGCCTTGAATGTGAAGATTTTTTAGCGTTCTATACCGTAATCGAAACGTGGATAACTACATAATTATGTCTAGTTCATGCTACCTTCGGGTTTATTTGGTGCATAGAATTAATCGTTACAGTACTAACATGGAGGGAAATACATCGCGAAAATTAAATGGCTCTTTTGTCCAAAATTTTTATTTTTAGGTCTGTCTTTATTGCTGAGGAATCTTGAGGAATGATTCGCTTCAGTGTGTAATTAAAATCCATTCTCTGAAGTTTTTGGGATAGTAGCAGTTTGATTATTTGCGTATTTATGCTATGGAATTAATTCTACAATCATGAACTTTAAGCATTCAGTACGTCATATATGACGTAATGATATGTACGACAGAAGTTTAAGAGGCTAGGATTCTGATCAAATCGCTTTTTTTTTAGATTCTTCCCTCTAATTTTCGAAATCCAATGGTGCTATTCAAAGTATTGATTGACTGAAGCCATCGAATTTATTGGAAATCTTGTCGTATCCCCGTAATGCCTTCTGTATCTACACCCGTCTGTATTGATTTATGGTTGCACCGCTGAAATAGGTCTTCCGATATTATTTCATTATTTTTTGATTCTGGTATGCTTTTTTATTAATGTGGTTAATTTCGTAACGATTTCCTTCGTGATGAAAGACATATTATTCCCGCCTTTTTACCTTCAAATGCCATCGATACCAATTAAGGTAGTTATAACTGCCCTGTTTCTTCATCTTCTCATTAAACGTAATTGTGCTAAATGTAATTTCGATTATAATTTCTCTAAATTTTTCCCCAACTAAGACACATTTGACCTTTCTATTTATTCATTTGTATGATTTCCCATGAATAAATTCAAAGTTCATGGTTGAGATCAAGGGTATACCCTTTACCTCTTTTCACTATGCTAACAAGCAAATCTTTCATGATATTCATCATAAATGTGTTTAGTATTTTAGTCTTGATAACTGAGCGGAATTGAAAAATTTCTTGTGTTAGTCAGCTCGAAGTACAGTTAAGGAATAAGTTTTCAGATCGTCCAGGGAAGAAAACAATCGAGTTAAGAAGTGCGTTTTAGCTGGCAGAAAGCTTCCCCAAAACCCCACGGAATTCGTTCCTGGGTTTAATGTCTTAAAAAATTTGCACCTCGAGTCGCTAAATCGTCGTGGGACTATTAATCTTAGGCCTGGCCTTCCATTACTTCTAGTTCCATTTACTCTCCTAGTGTTTGTCCTATTCCCTTCCCCTCATTAGGGATCCTCCCCCCAACCCATATTCAAAAGGGACCATCGACCCTATCTTTCTCCTTCAAGTTCACACGGCACACAATATTGATTAAAGGTAATATTGTTGCACTAGTAATCCATTTGACTTGAATTCTCATACAGGAAAATACTCCCAGATTGTCATTATCGTAATGCTGATTATATTGATGAATTGTAAGTCAAACTGATGTCTTGGTTTAGTAGCAATTTTTATGTCCTGGTTAAGGCGAAGAAGGTGGCGATGTTGCTATCATTGAAGCTGCGGCATTCTGTGGTATCTTTCATGTAAAAAATATAATTTTAATCCTAAAATATTTTATAATCTCTAACGACTCAATGAAAAGTTTAGATGAAGTTAAGATAACCTTTTTTCTTGCCCTCACATACTCCGCTTGAGAAGTAGGTTAAATCATCGATTTATCACTGAATTGAAAAAAAATATTTTCATAGCAATTTCGGCTATGGCCAGCTTCTTGAAATGGCGATAACTCGAACTTACGTAAGTCATCAGGGTCTCCTAATTCAGGAGCCGTTGCAAAGGATGGAGTCACGTAATTCTCGCGGAGTCGAGAAATGATTCGTGCCTTTCTAAAAGTGTTATTAGGCTCCCTCTCTTCATGACCGAAGGATACTAGCCACCTCCTTCGTGACTGGAGGAGCTCTCGTCCTACTTTCTGGGCATTCACGGAGGTAATGAGCCTTGCGCTGAAATATAACCGAACGATGGAGATGCTTTTAGTGTTCAGTCAGTGCGTTATTCGCATTCACGAATTCTCTCCTCCATTCTCTTGGCGCCCTAAACGTTACGCCACCCGTGGGAAAGTGCGCCCACGTGATTATAGGTGGGGCTTAAAGGTATCTCTGGGCTGTAGATGGTAGCAGGTCCTATCTTTCATTTATGTATCTTTCTGTTCACATGCACCTTACTGTTCTCATGTGAGCCAAAATCCGCTTCTTCATAGGTATTGGGGCTCTCATTGTCCTGAGCTGACGCGATATGGTGTTTATTCCTTGGAGAAGATAGAGATAGGTGATACGACTGCCTTGAAATGCGTACAGATTATATGTATTTCAGTTGGATGAACACATTCCTTGCTCTAGCACATATCTATATCGGGTTCTTGTGTATGCAATTTATTGTAACCCTAGAAATACTAATTTTCTCGCCATAAGGCTATGCAATCAAAGATTTTTCTCTCATGCAGTATGATAATGCATTACTTTTACAATGTTAAGAGAAGTAGATATTGATACAAAGTTGTAAACATGAGAATATAAATGATGGAATAAATGTATTAAAAACGCCAGTTAGGTAAAATTATAGTCATTAGAGCCTGTCGTTATGCTAGCATTGTATGAATATCGAGATGAATGTAATGAAATAGCTTACTTTGAGTAAGAAAGAAAAGAAATAAAATAATGTAAACAGCTTTACATAAATAACCTAAAACAGCATGTTTGATCGTAATATCTAATTATTTATGTGATCATTAATAAAATTTGTTTTTTATTTATATAACTATTTTTCTACCTCTGCGATTCTGTTGGCACGTTTGCCGCTGACCTTTAAAGATTATTGTCATTAGGTTTTTCAGGCACCGAACCGACAGAACTTTATACAAACCTATGCCCTTGTATACTTACGGAATACTCAAACACGTGAACTTGCTGGCGAGGATTTGACCCGCTACCACCGCATCGGGACGGACTCATGAACTCAGGTCACCTTTTTTCCTGAAACGATGTAATTATAATTACCTTTATTGCTTGAAGGTGTCGCCAGTAACAATAAATTTCATACGGACAAATAGCAAATGCCCTCATCCTGTATATATAGTACTTTTTATACCCACGCGGGACTCGAACTCATAACTTCCGGACTGGAATAGCGAGGACTTGAGCCACTGAGGCCGGCATTCGCGCATTGCTTTCATCCCTAGTCTCCCAGCTGTATTTTAGCTGTGGCGCTCTTCAATCATTTGTTTTGTTCCGTTTGAGGAAGGGGCGTGCCTCTGACAGAACGCATGAAGCCTCTTTAAGCGTTCCTCAAGGCGCTCTGTGGGAGATCAGGTGGTTTTCCTCGTGATCGTTTGTTGTACCCTTACGTCATAGTGTCTGTGAGAGGGAAGAGGGATGCTGCCCACTGCCTGTATGATTGTGTATGCCTCAAAGGTTGAAAGTGAGAGAACGAGCATTTGCGTTTATGAGGGTGGTAACATGATAGTCTCTCGAGTGAATAGCGTGCGGTCTAGCCCTCTTAAGTCGTGATCAAGAAGAGATCGAGGAATCGATAGATTAGAGACGGCGCTGTGTGCTTCGATGTATTTACTTGTGTTCCTTAAAAGAGTCTGGGAAATACGGGAGAGTCAAACTCCATAATTTACTCATAGGTTTCAGTTAATTTTATACCTGCAACATTCTTTTAATACATCAAATTCTCCTAGATTCGGGTGTAGCCCGAAATGTTATTTTGTAAAAGCTGCATTTAGTAAATGAAGACAAATAGTTGCATTTAACACTTAACTTAGTTTACTTGTTTTGACGCGTTTTACACCGTAAATTTCCTTTCTTGGTAAGATTCTGCCGCATACTTTGCCTCACTTAGTTTGCCAACTCGTTATTTTTTGTTGTTAATTTCGTTTTTAGGTCAGCCTTTTTCAATAATAAATTTGTGAAATATGTGTATCTGAAGTATAGTACATCTGTGAAATCAATGCATACTAAAGTTTTTCGATACAGGATAGGTGTCGTCCTTCTCGCAATGGCGTATTCATGGCAGTCTCTTATATGGTCACGATTTTGTTTTCAAAGGGAAAATATTTAGTTAAATTTTTCTTTCTTAAATATAGGCATTCTTGTAGAAAGATTTCCTAGTTTCGATTGAAGCAATTATGTGTTCTGGATATTCATTTGATGGGAATCGTTTTCAATAAGAAAGATTTAGAAAATGTATATACTTATAACTTTTCTCTTTACTTGAACTTAGTTTTATTGCAATTTTAATTTTGCACATGTTCTTTTGGCTAGAAATAGTCTCATTAATTCATATATCCCTTTTTGAATAGCAAATTGAAAATTTAAAAACATTTTATGCCACATTAAACTTTGTTTTATTAAAATTTTTCCCTTTGGTAAACTCTTCCTTTCCTTTCGAAATCATTCGAAATCACCTTCACTAGTTACTCAAATCTTACTCATTTCCTTAGGATTGCATCACCTCAGCCTCTAGAAGTTTCCCTGTAAAGAATCGGACGTACAATACCCGGTTTAATTAGTTAATCAAGCTTTAGAATATAAAGATGCTGGATATTATGCCAGTGAGTCATATCTTCCTTCTGGCTAGTGATTTTTTTGTTATTCCACCAGCGTTGGAATGCCGTTAGCGCCAATTGTACGCGATGTGGAATTCGAACATAATGGTGCTCGGGTATAGGATGGAAATTTCATCGCTTTCTGCTATATCACTCGCACACATTGCTTCCGTCATGTCCGAGAGAAGCAACGGAGCGCTCACGGTTGCAATTACGATTTGATTTGTGGTCGTGAGCGCAGGGCCGTTAGTATTTTTTTGTTTTCATACTTTTTATTGCACCAGACTCTCCCGCACTCACCAAACCGATTTTCGCCTCCCGTTCAACCCATTTCGCATGGTATTTCCGACGGCGCAGGAAATGTTTTCGTCGGGTTGAACAACGTGGACTATTTACCCTTCTGGGATGACATTCCGGCCGCCGGACCGCTGCCGGATTAAATACATATTGTATGTGGTGGTCGGCGTGTGTGTCTTTTTGGGTTTTGAGCGTGCGAGTGTGAGTTGTTGGAGGTTATAGAGAACGTGTGGATTGCTCAAGCCGATGCGAGATCTCTCCTCTGCCCTTCCGTGGCTCTCGGTTTGCGGTCGGGGTCGATTTTGTCCGTACGTTGGGGCTAGGGAGGGAAACCATCAGGCTTTTAGTTTGTGTGTGGTGAGGAGGTTGCACCGCGAAGCAAAGTAGCTGTCATTTTCTTGAAAATGTCAGTTTATATCATTCCTTATGTACTTTACAGGATCTCATCCTAAAAGTTGTTTATTTTATATATTATACTTTTTATAGTTCTTTTCTGAAATTGTTTATTCTGCTAAAAGTTAAGTTTTGTTCTTAGAAAATAGCAGTTTAAAATCAAAATTTGAGAGGGTGAGAAGCCAAGGGATTTTTTTTCCTTGACAAACTGTTTCTTAGAAATTGTGTAAAGAAAACAAACGAGATCAACTAGATATTTTGGAATGCGTTTAATTTTCCACTTGATGTGAGCACAGAACAGAGACTCACTCATAACCCTTGGCCAACAAGTTTTTGTAGATTTTTCTATCACAACTATGATAAAGTAAAACTTAGACATCCTCCCTCAGTATTTTTGGCAATATGTGATTTGAATAATAATGACGCTTCATGTCTACTTTAAGTGACGTAAAAATGTCTGGTGAATATTATATTCCTAAAGTTGTCCACATTATCTCTTTCCTGATTTTACCTAAAAATGGAGATTATGCGCACCAATGCTTACTTAAAGCATAGTTTTACGAACATTTGGAATTGAGTATCTATTTTTAAGTTGCGTATTCCGGGCGGAAACTCGTCATAACTTCGGGGAGAGCGGGAGTGCTAGAATTAATCGAAGGTAAATCATTATGGCCACTCATATTTCCTCCTTTCGCCTGGCAGGCTTGTGTGGGTGGCGATTACTCCGCTGCTTTAGTCGGATATAATGACGGAAATGGTAGGATCTCTAATGGAGTATATTGCGCAGCTACGTTTTCATGCTATTTTGAAACAATTTCATCACTCAGCCCAGCCTGAAAATGTGGGCAAGAAACGTTTAGGAGTCGATCGGCCAACAAATTTTCTTATCGTGGATTTTATGAAAACATTGAAGCTTCTGTGTTTGAATTTCGTCGCCATAGCAATCGAATTATTTCAATTTGGGTTCAGTTGATTTTGTCGATTATATCGTAATTTCCTGTGTTTTGCGGTTGATATTTCCTTCTTACACATTCACTTAGCCACTCGTACACAGGGTTTGGGCTAGTTCTACTGACAGCCATGCCGCATCCCCTGTGTGCACGAAATCACATTAAATAAAGCATATTGTTATGACGTCAATTCATTTCGTACTACTAAAGATACCAATACTTAATGTTTTCTTTTCTTGCCCTTTCTTTCTACGTTTTAAATGTACTTTTTACGCATCTCCTGTTGTAATTTACCTCCTATTTTGCTCCCATAAGAAGTATGCCGAATTCGTAACGAAATGAGTCGACAGTCGAAATTATTCCGTTAATTTACTACAAAAATTTTACGCTGGTGAGTTAAGTCATCCGGTAAACTTCGGTATGCCTAATTCTCTAAAACAGTTTTTGTTAAGTATGCCTTTCGGAGTCTGTATCTTTAAGGGTCCCTGAAATACAGGGTCGTAGCGAGCGGGAGGGCGGGCCTGGGGTTTAAAAACCCCTGAACCTTATGAAAGGTACGTTCTTTGGTGTGCTCCCTCCAAATTACCTCCATTCAAAATTACGAAAATTATATCTGGACTCGGCCTTACTGAAGTAAATTGAATACTCGTTTTTTTAGGAGCAACTTAAGTAATAAAATATGTCAAATTGTTTTTGAAAAATATTGACCGTCTTTGAGAATTCTGAATCCTCCCTTGATTGCAACCTTGAAAGCGTATGCGAAAGCAATTGAAACCATTGATCATAAACATCAAACTTCCGCGAATACTCCTGACTAATAATTACGGTCCCCTTTACACTAATTAATGTTGAAGATAGAAGGTCATAAATCACAGTGATAATCAGTTGTATAATGATAAAATTAACTATGCTTTATTCGATATTGTGATACCGAATAAGACTTATTGTATTTATATATAGTTGCTTATATTATCATATCATGATGACCTTCCGCAAGGCTTCGACTGAAAATAATGAATTATTAATCAGTGACTTCAGTGAACGCATGCGGAATACTTTTTTATGTCCTTCCTGTAAGGGCAGTTTTATATTTATTTTTTTCCGACGTATCACTTCAAAGTGCAATGGAAAGAATTGAGAAATTGAGCGTCAATTCTGTTCTGCGCCAATTTATTTGAAATGGCGATAATCGCACAAATTTAGTCGTAGCGGTCTTCTGTTACCCGCGCCGCGGCGCGCCGTTATTAATTATGCGCTGCACCGATTAAATTCAAGGTTGACCGTTGGAGGCTGTTGGTGCCCGAGCAGAAATCGATAGCTTTTTCGTCGGCATAAGGTTCTAATGATCATATGTGAATGTGCGCATTTTATGGGGATATATGAGGATGATGAGGAATCAATAAAAAATAATCATGAGCATCGCGTTCCGCTCTCAATGGCCGTACTCGGCAATGACTTTGGAACGAGCCAGTGGATTTTGTGATCGGGTATTTCAAAGGATAATTTGCTCTTTAGCTATGAGATCAGCTTTGAAAATACCAACTATTGTAGATGGTCGCGTTAGTCTTCATTGTAGTGCACCTGATTCGGAAAACATCTGGTTGATATAATAGCCTAGTATCGTGACATAAAATATGCTTGCGTTTGGAAACGCAATGAGGGTATGCAGGAATTTTGCGATTCGGATGCTCCCGAAGTAAGTGGTCCTCAATTGTTGTGGCTTCGATAGGAATTTTAACAGGGTTTAATTGTATAAAAAACATGTTCTCCCACAGCCTTATATTATAATATTCCTAATATTTTTGGATTCAGGCTGATGTGGTGGCTTAAAATCCGGCTTCCCATCGTCAGCGGTCATGCTAGGGTGACCTTCTTGACGGCGAACTTCTCTATTAGGCCTTTGCATCAGGATTTTTAAAATTTACTACTGCATATTTTGTTGCTGAGTGACGTTTTCAAAACGTTTTCTTAGAGTCTTTCGTTAAATTTGACTTTAGCCGACGATGGATTTATCCTTCACTGTCTACATGCCCATAAAATCTTCAGTTAAAATTCTGCTTACCAGTCCCTCACATCGTTTAATTTTCGTTTTTCTCTTCATTTCATCAAGGCCGTGAATTCTTTTTGGGGATTCAGCCGAATCTTCTCGCTGAAGATTTACGTTTCGATAGAAATCTCCGCCTCTGTCGGTGGCTCTGTGCATTATTCGAAATGTATTGAAGCGTCTGAGTGAATGAATTAATTAAAATTTTTTGTTACTCTCCACATTCTTTTTTGCGGAAATTAACAATGCGTTTTGATTCATGGTGTCGTACATAACCAGCTCAATTTTCTTAATGACGTAGGGCTGAGAAATTTGGGGTCAAGGCGTCAGCCATCGACAATCTAAGTCTGTGGAACACCCCTTGGGTTTTTTATTATATTATTATTACATTTTCATCCGTTAAGATATTATAATTATTACTACATTTTCATCCGTGAAGAATACATCAAGCGCCCCACGTTACTTACGCTATTTTTGTACGAATACTTTCAAAGGCAGAATGTACCACGCTAATTATGATTACAATCAATTTGGTTCAGGCATAGTTTTAAAAAAATAATCATGGCCATTCGGGAGTCTGCTGCTTATTTAAGGTGCGTTCACCCGCAAAAATTCCTCCGCAAAGCTAGAATTAGTTCTACTACTGGCGCGGTCATTTTGATTAATGTTTCCTTTCCTCTTCCAAAAAGGCGATTTTTCCGTTCGTTTTAGCCCATCCCCTCACACGGTTCGCGAAATGAAATCCTTTCTTGGTTTTATCCCTTTCTTTCCCTTGCTCTTTTTCGCCTGGTGACCCTAGCGTCCGGCGCCAGGGTGTTATCCTGTCCCCGTGATCTCTCTCTTCCCCCCCCCCCCCCCCAACCCTTTTCCCCATACGCCCAGCGCGACCGCGGCGCCCAAGCGGCAAAGACACGAATTAATCCCCGGGTCGACTGGGGTACGGGGCTGGGTCATTTGTCAACGTTTGCTCTCTCTCTTTTCGCCTCGCTTTCTCTCTCTCTTAGCGCGTCTTTTCTTCGTCCTGTGTTCCCACCTCCCCGGTCTGTCCCCGAGGAATTCATTTCTCCCACGCGTCCCTACTGTCTCTTGTCTCGCACCTTCTTTCCATTGTCCACTGCCATTGTTTCTCCGATCCCCCCACTCCTCCCTGCCCGTCATTCTCACTCCCCATCTCTTCGTACCCCTTTCCATTTCTATCTCCTTCGACGTGTCAGTCGCGTTGGGAAATTATTATCATTTTTTTTCAGCAGTCCGGCATTCCGAGACACTTTTTTATCTCTCTCTGTCTCTCAATGAGATAGGTGGAAATGTGAAAAATCCCATTACTTGCCAATGAAGGATTTGCCAGGGTTTTACGGGAAGGTATTGAATTTAAAAAAATTGCGTTTCTCCCTTGTAGGCAACTAATTTTATCAGTGGCAAAGTAGCGCTAGGATACTGGTTATGACTTCGCCTGAATATCTATTATGAACAATTATGGGTGATTTCAGTAGGGTGGATTAATATTTTTTTCTCTTATGCAGTGTATAATGTTTTCAATACCGGTTATACGTATTTGTTAATGATATAATTATTCTCTCTACTATGATCGTATTTTGGAATGTATGTTAAACATTCTAAATTAATTTCTCCTTAGGCTCGTGATCAGGGTTCGGAATTGTCTGTTGGGGTCTGAACTTCCGTAAAGGTTTAAGGGTTTGGGAAACATTTGTCTTTGTAAATTTGTCCATGAGTTTACATGAAAACTTTGATCATTGGAAATTTTAAGAAATAAATAAATTGCACAGATTTTTGTGGTGGCGTAATGTATATTTAGCTTCTCTCACAGTGAAAGAATGTTTATGAAGAACCCTTTATCACATGCGGTGTGTGTTATAGTTAACATTGATCGATCTGTATGAAGAGAAGTTATTCAATATCGATTTGTTGGTTGAATTTTTTGTCGATATTTTGATTTAATTCCGGTGCTAATTGTTTGTTCTTCCATTTCAGGTAAATATTTTGATCCGAAGGAAATAGATGAGATTACGAGAAGGATTAAGTGAGTTGATATAATTCTACCTAAACATAAGTATCATGTCATTATTTGTTGGCTTAATCTCTTATATACATATATTCTTCTTCGTTGATTTGAAAATAAATGCGGACCGTTTACAATTGGTATGAGTTTGTCTTTTCTTTGGCCGAATTTATCTCTTTAGATGCCCATGTATAAATGATACTTTTCAAGTCATGCTCTCAATATACCATGGTGAATGCATTTGGCAATAAATTATGCTTATTTCTCATAAATTATGCATTCGGATTCGTTGGGATTAGGTTTCTTGGTCTGAATAACAATCGCAACGGTTTTGGCCAATTAAAGGGAATCTGCATGGCATATCACGAAGTTTTTGTTTCCTCTATTGGCATCGAAATATACTAAATCCCCTTTATGTTCCCTGGGACTCACGTCGTTTCCAAATCCTTTTTCCATTTTTAGTGAAGACGACGAGAGCGGCGCAAAGTGAGATGAATAAGGACGGGCAGAGAGTTTGAGGCGTCATCGTTTTTGACGTCGTCGCCTGAAGAGGGTTCTCCTCATTCTTCCATTCCTACCCCACCGTCTTCATTTTTTTTCGGGCCGTTTTCCTCTTCTCCCTCTTCCATTACCCTTAGTCTTTCTGCCTATCTTATCTTCACTTCAATTCTCCCTCTTCTTTTCTCGCCTCTCGTATTGCTTCAAGTTGTCCTCACATATTAGGTATTTTAGGCCTAGCCGTACAACGTAAAGTTCATTTTTAATAGTTAAATTATTTAATTATTTTTTCGTGCCGTGTAGAGAACTAAGAACGAAATTTTGCTTCACAGCGATTTTGTAAGTGTCGCAGGGAGAAAATAGAGAATTAGGAATCATATCAGTACTTTTGAGCATGATATAGGCGTGTATTAACTACAATTACCAATAAAAAGTTCAAGACAAGTTTGTTTCCTCTCCTAATTTTTAATCATGGATAATGCATTTATTGCTCCTGACGAGCAGTTAGTATTATTTAATGGATAATGTCGGAAACGTGTACGATAGTCGTAAAATAAATAATTGGAAGAAGAAACTAAAAAAATCATCTTTGAATTGGAAATTTGTTATAACCGACCATGAGAGACATTATCATGGTAAATTACTATAAAAAAATCAACACTCTAATTGCCACTTCATGTGGAAAATGCTTAGGTGAAATTATTTCTATAGTTCCTTGGATTAAGTATTTCCACGAATTTTCGCCCGAAAAAATAATTGAAATAAATTATTTTCCTCATATACTCTCGGAGATTGATGCTATTTCGTTCTACCGGTGTTCTCATGCAACCTAAACAAGAATCACAATATTTTGTTGGTAATTGTAGGCCCGAGGTTATTTCACCTTGATTTTATAGGTCTTATATGAGATAATTTTGCTTGAACGTGTGAGCCTCGCCTTCTTGAATTGCAGCAATTATTTCCTTTTGAGGTTGTTGATCCAATTGATATGAAATTGTCGACATTTAAAATCCCATCGAAGAGGTACATATGTATTGTTGGAGACGCCATCTATGTATATTTTGTCCATAGAATAAAGGAAGTGGAACATTTTTCCTTTGCCTTTGATTTTCGTAGTTTTTGGTGTCATATTAAAACTTCTGGATTATTTGATACAATTTCCCGCCTCACTTACATTTAATCTCCATCAAGGATCCATTACCTTGGGGAGAAATGGTCAAGAGGTCAACGTAGTACGTTTCATTTATGCGAAATGCATTAATTTTTCATTTCCCCTCTTTGATCTATCTTCTTTACTTTGTAGAACTTGTTCTTGGTAAAGGATTAAACGTTTTGTCTTGCTCAAGTGTCTGAACTTGTATTGCTGCAAAGTATCAAAGAAGTTTGTTATGATATATACTCTTGTTTAGGTGATTTTTTTCCGTCTACCTCCACAATGATACCCCAGTTTTATAAAAAGATGTCCCAGTTCGTTTTTTAGGCATAAAGCCATTCTGCTGATGCCGTTGAAACTCCTTTGTGGATTATTTTAAACAATTTACCACCTCACTTAAATTTAATCTCCGTCAAGGATCCATTACCTTGGGGAGAAATGGTCAAGAGGTCAATGTAGTACGTCTCATTTATGCGAAATTCATTAATTTTTCATTTTTTATTTTCAATTTTACTCATGAGTGTATTATGCCTCGCGTATTTTTTTTCTCAAAATCTATAGAAGCTCACATTTAGAAGATAATTTTAAACCACGCGTATTTTTATAATTTCATTTCGATTTTCATACCGCAAGTGAACAGCATTAAAAGTAGTCTGTTAGGTCATGGTACCCTCCAATATGATTAAATTAAAGAAAAATGGAAATTGAACCGCCAGTATTTATAGCGGCATTCTAATTAGTGGGATTTATTTCCATGCTTCACTATGTCCACACACATTACTTCCATTCCTGATTTGGTCAGCCAAAAATAATGCGAAGTTATTTTTTACTCCCGTCATATTCTTTAGGGTTATTTGCGCTGACCAACGATTTAATTTTGATTTGTGCATAATTTCGGTGGAGTTAGCTGTGTAGGGAACCACTAAACATTATTTACTGCTAATGCTACGTATCAAAGATAGTGAATAGATGTTAATGGTTTTTCATTGGAGCAGCTGGGCGCCGTTAATTATTACGGTGGTTGTGGCAAGATTTTATCGCATTCATTGCGCTTGTTCCGTGGAGAATAATTAGGTCCTCTAATTGACGTTAATGATAATGCTGCTGTTGGCTATTTTAATCGGCAACTCGTAATAACTAACCGCTGCGATGGGAGTAAATTAATTGTTTTAATGTGATTGTTAATCTGTGTATGAAATTTGCTTTGCTTGTATTTTTGCGTATATTTTAAATTGGTTTTTGGCTTCAACGGCTGGACTTCATGGGAATAATTGCATATAAAACATATTTGCATGCTTTGAAACCGTACATAATAATAGCCAATAATTTATTTCTCTCACTGCTACTCTCAAGTTTTATTACTGATAGTTTGCTTGTAATTTTATTTCGCTGAATTGAGCTGTAAGCTTAAATATTTTTTTAGTATTAAGTTGCTATTTAAAAAGTAACAAAACACAAAGACTCACTCAGATGATCTTTGCTCTACTATTATGATATGAGGCGACTCCATCTGTTATGTTCTCTTTTCATTAAAATTCACATTGTAACGAGGGACTTACAAATGCATTGTCGTCAACTGGATGAGCATTGCATTGCATTAACGAGAGCAAGTAATTTCAGTTTGAGTTTGTTTATTATCGTGGAAATACCTTTCCAAATCAATCTAATAGTACCTATTTTTATGACCATTATACTCGATTGTCCCTTAAACTTCAACTTGGTGAAATTAATAGTGAAAATGGAGATGTAGATAATAAGTCAAAATCGTGTCTCTTGAATTTATTCTGTAGCCTATTTGATTAAATTAGTTGGGTTCCCTGAATTAAAAGCGTTATTACAAAATTTCACATTTCCATGTTCTCTATATACATTTTTTAGCTTGTGATAACTTTAGGTGGAGTTCAGGCGCGTTAGCAGTATGTTCACAAATAAGTAAGACCTGGCATCTTTGTGCGCATCGTTGGTTGCTTTTCATTGTGCTCATAAATCAAGTAAGGGAGACAAAGGCTTCGAGGAAGAGTTGAGAGAGGTTGCCAACTTAGCTTCGTGCAACGGAAAAGGCTTGTCAAATATCCGTTTTTTTTAAATGATATAAAACCCAATTTTCCCTGTGCAGTTTTATGACATGCATTGTAACATTTTTGTATTCTATTTTCTGGTAGGGCTGCATTTTAAAGCCAAATTTTCGGAATCGAATATTTCTGAATAAACAGATGATCCGCAATGGTAGGCATGGTTTTGAATTTTTTACTTGAGTATGTGGTGAATGAAGGAGTTATTTATTCACTCTTCCATGGTAATCATTGTATGTTGTGGAAACATATTGACACCTAACTATCGATGTATTCATGAATGAGCTGCTAATGAGTGAAAGAAAGCATGAGAAATTGAAATAAATTAAATATAAAATAGGTGAGAAGTTAACTTTACTGTCATGTTGTTTTCGGAGAATTTGTAGCAAAGAATACACGTTTACCTCTTCTCTCTCCTCGCTCAGTCTGTCAACGTCTTTACTTGCTTCGGGCTCTTTTGCTACCTTCGCCGCTTGGAAGCACTCTTTGAAATTCTGCTCGGAAGTCGTAAATGCATTCGCACATAACCAGCGATTGGTAGTCCGCGCGGGTGTTTATTTTAAGTCCAGTGGTCAGTTGAGAGCGCTGTCTCACGGTTGTCGCCGTCGTAAAAATTTAAACTGCCATTCCCCGCGTAGAGACGTGGGTAGCTCAAGTCTTTTGGTAGCTATGTGGTTCACGTGCTATCTCCAGTGGACCTGATGCAAAAAATTATCAATGAAATTTAGGTATTATGTCTTATCTATATTAAAGGGAATACTTTATACTTCGGCTACTCAGCCCTAAGAATATTTTTATATTATTGTGAAGTGGTTGCCCTCCCCGCTCATCACTCGTTTTATCCAAACCTTGTCTCCTCTCCGTATCTCTTCTAGAAGTTTCCTATCCTCCTTCACCAGTTTTAGTTTAGCACTTCCTTGTTTCGCCTGCAACTTCACATCTCGAACTCCTGTTCTCTTCTCTCGTCCTCTTTCGTCAGCGTCCGCGTTCCCGCACCTCAAAGCGCTTTATTCCAGATAAGAAGCTTCATTAGACTTATCTTTACACTATTGCTTAACGATCCTCTTATTAGCTATTTCATATTCAATCATGCCTCCTTTGCTAGAGTTTCTCACCATGTTGTAACATGAATACCTGTACAGTATTTGTCTTTGGGTGACTTCATACCTATATCCTGCCCCTATCCTTAGATCTTACTATCTTTTTCAGAGCAAGTTCCTCGGATGTAGATGTTCAGCCATATTCATAGGGGATTGTATAGTGGATTCTATCTAGTTAATATTGCAGCATCCATCAACCTTGTCGCAAGGATTTATCTCCAACCTTAGATTGAGCATTGCAACTGAGGCTGATCATATTTATGATGAAGATGTCTCGATTTGTCGTTGTCTGTTAACTTCAGCTCTCGTGGCTTCATTGGAAAAATAATCCTACGATAGCCGTAACGACCTACTTTTTATGCGGAATGTGCCTGGCTGATGGCATGGCAGACAAAGAGAGGCATGATCTTTCTGTTACTGGCCTCTTCCCTTTAACCAAGGGGCTAACAGCCAATTTTTTCGGGTGTTATAGTTTAGGTTTTTGCAGGTAAACTGTTTGACGTAGCAATGCTGTACGAGAGTTAAATTTTAAGCCGTGAACATAAATGGTAGGACTCGCAACCTTAGAGCATGAGCAAGTAGATATAGGTAGTTTGATGCCTTGAAAGTGAAGCGGGTATGAGTCAAGTGCTTCTTGGCATGTCTCCATCGGTTCGCTTCTCAATAGGGATGTGCGGACCGCAAACGTAGCTGCGGGTGTTTTCGACGTTACTCCTATTTTACGTGCAGTCAGGAGTTAATGCAACGTGTTCACGTAGTGCGTGGTTTTATGTTCAATTCACGGGTCTCATCTCGGAGGATAAGTGGACAAGACCGATTATTATCGGCTTGTACACAAAATCCTTGATATCGCGATCCCTGATGAATATCCGATTGGCAAATTATGACAAAGCGTTTGTTTTCATGGTTTACAATTTCATGTTTAAAGTTTATTTCAATTAAATTTTGTTACTCACGGGGAAGAAATGTAAACGACATACTGGGCATTAATGGTTTAATAAATATTTGTTTTACTCTCGCTACCTCTCTCCATTATCTATTAAAATACCGCCGTTGGGGATTTTCAATTCTCGACATTGTGAAAAGTAGAGGCACTTTTAGAGAAATACTTTTGTCCTAAAAAATCAAAACATCTTCGTGACGAGTTTGTTCTGAACCTTTAGCGCCACACGTCGCGCTGGGTATGCTGTGTACGAATTCAACCATGTCGTGAATGGACCCCTCCAGTGAAAAAAATATTGGCAGTCAGACATCAATTGATGTTTAGTCCGGGTTGATGTTTTTACTAACTGCCTAAATTGTGAATTTAACGAAGGAGCAAATCTGTTTACCAATATATGATTTAAGGTTTCAATGTTTGCCTCGGGTAATGTTTTCTACACAGGCACATTGATCGCTATGCCGTACATTTACTCTCTTGGGTCGCATCTGCTGGTGCATAGCGAATTTCCGTCTATACACCAATATTCCTATGAAATATATGCTCTAATATCTAGTCAAAATATGATCGCTGCTCGTGCTATCAAGGAATGTTTGCGATGAAGGGCTTCCGGTTTTCGGTCACTGGTTTCGATGCCCTTCTTTATGAAGTCGCCTCGTTGTTGTAGCTGCCGCCGTGACTGCTCCCGTTTATATACCAATATACCTATGCAATATATGCTCCAATATCTAATCAAAATATGATCGCTGCTCGTTCGATCGAGGGCTGTTTGCGATGAAGGGCTTCCGGGTTTCGATCGCTGGTTCCGATGCCCTTCTTTATGAAGTCGCCTCGTCGTTGTAGCCACCGCCGTGACTGCTCCCGTGCGGGAAGCTCCTCCTCTCCAGCATTCTCGAGAGCAGCGGATCGTAAATCACGCGATCGCTGCCCTCCCCCCTTGGGGGGCTTCTCTTTTATTGGGCCGGGCCGGATAAATGCCTTTTTGGTCTCTCTCCCGTCGGATCCTCCCCCGAAAACTAAACGGACGATTATTTGGCGCGTCTCTCGTCGACCGCGCGGTATTTACCCGGCCGCTTGATTTATTTCTCAGATCTTCCCCTGCTTCCAGAATCTCACCCCACGGCCCCCACTTTCCAGTTCACGGGAAAATAAGGGCCCCCACTTCTGTCTCCCTCGCCCTCATATCCCTGCCGCAATACTCCATCCCGCCACTTTATTTGTGGCCCTCTACGCTGCCTTCTACGGATATGATAATCGGAATAAGTTTTGGCCGAGATTTTGTTATTCAAAACAATGAAACGACAAAAATTGTTGTTTCAAGTGAGATATGGTGGAACCGTACCATGATAAAGGAAAGAGATGAGGGATATATATTTTCAAGTGAAATTATGTGAAAGCTACAAAACGCGTGGTTTTGTGAATAAATTTTTTGTGTGGAAACTACGAAATATCATTCATTTATTAATGGAAACCTATATTTACAAAACTGCAATACCCTCTTGGGAGGAGTTTTGCTGAACAGAGTTTTTGTATGTCTTTGGGGCTACTGTAGATGGTTCTTCCATTTATTTTCTATATTTGGATTGCACATTGAGTGGAATGCCTCTCTCGGGGAAAAGTTGAAGTGATGGCTATGATAGCATGGCAGTTGTACTTAGAAGTTTATCGTCTTAAATTTTTTCTGATCGGACGTGCGGAATTCACGGTTTGAGTAAAATTGATTCCACCTACATTTTTGCCAGGATTAGGACTTCAGGATTATTTATTGTATGCCATTTTCATAAATGACATCATGAGATGTTAAGCACACTTTGAGGTTATGGCGTGTAGATATGTAAACTAATGTATGCATTTTTAATTTTTAAGCCTCATTGGCAGCCGGGGAGGGGTGCGTGGTGCCAGGGTTGTACTTCAGGACGAGGTCAGAATTGTACTGCTTAGATCATTTCTTAATTCAAACAATTCTTTTGATCTTAGGCCAATTTCGATCTGTAAATAATGGAATTAATTCATGGATCAAAATGAGTGTCGAAAGTATTGATGTCATCTGTCTATGTCTTAAGTGTTACACTTTTTCTAAGCATTCTTCGTAAGAATAGATTTATAATTCTACAATTGAAGTCGGATTAATGAAATAAAACCCAAAATTTATTCCGTGAGTAATACGTTTTAGTACCTGTAAAACGATGACGGTCAGTTCCGTCCAATACAGTTAATTTTACATCAGTCATCATACCAGTTAAGTAATTCTCGTAACCGATTTTAAAGCCGTTTTGAATTGTTGAAGTAAGGGGAATCCCTTCCTTCGATCATGCTGTGGAAGAAAAGGGGATGCTTGATGAATAATCTAATGAGGTTAAGACACAGGATATTTAGTAATTCTGTAGTATTTCTCGTTCAAAAAAGAGAAAGTCATAAATTACCTTTTTTATATTTATACCATATCTCACAAATGATCCGCCTTATCCGCCTTATCATGTTCCAATACTCCACCACAAATTCTATGCATCCCGCGCTTAGAACGTGGCCGGATGCGCATCTCGCGATTACAGCCCGTTGCGCCCCCTGTACTCTGTGGTTGAGGTATGCATTTTTCTGACTTGGGATTCTATACCTCGAGGCTGAGGCGTTCTACTACGCTGTTCTTCTTCCGTGTGCATCCGTTTAGGAATAGCGGTGAAGTTTAATTTTCAGCCGCCGGCGGTGGCGTAGTTAATGGGCTTAAAAATGTTTCATCGGGCGGTGAGACTTGGGTAAAGACGAGTCCGCCAGGTGTATAAATGCAGTCCTCTCGCCCCACAGACGTGCTTGGTGTGACGTGGATGAATGTAAGGTCACCCGAACCACGCCCTGTAATGCTTGCTAATGCCATTTGGAGTCGTCCGCCCTTCTGTAGTTCCCGGTGAAATATGTGTCTTTACGGGACTTGTGCCTGGGAGCCGTTAGTAGTTTATTTTTTATTACGCTGGAGGCGTCTCTTTTCACCCTTTCGAATTACGTTTATTCACACCCTTTGAGTGCCTTACCTACTTTACGGAAGCGAAATAATAACTCTCAGCATTGATGCAATCTCCTAATTGGAATTCATTTCCGGAAATAATTATTTCACGATTTGCAGGAGTTTAAGGGATAAAAACTTTGCTTTTTCCACATGGTGACTCACCATGTGGACAAAGCATAGTTTTTATCCCTTCAACTCCTACGGTAAAGGATTTCCATCAAGTCTAAGTCCGCTACTATTACTTATATTTCACGAGTCGTTACGGAAATATTTATTTCGCTAGTTCAGTATTTGGTTGTTTTAATGATAGTCCTAATTTTTACCCTACGAGCTTCAGCTGGACACTTTTCCCATCAGAGATGTAGTTGTGAGTATTTCTAGAGGAAGATTAAAAGTGGTAATCAGTTTAGTAATCCGATTAAGCTCAGAACAGGCTTCATCCTTGCCTTCAGTTTGCATTCTTGCCATCGCCTCGCCCTCCGTTCTAGTACCTCCTCGTTTATTATCCTCTCCTTCCATTATTATAATTGCCACTTAGTCAAAATAGGAGAAGCTATCAAAATTCTTTGATGTTCTTTAGATTTTTACGTTCAATTGATTCAGGCGTGATATGGTGGAAGTTCGACATATTGGTTTAGAAGGTAGTTGCCCTTTTCCACAATTATTTTATGCATACGACGCGTTTCGGCTCACAGAGTCATCATAGTCTTGTACCAGATGATGACTCTGTGAGTCTAAACGCGTCGTACGCATTCAATAATTATGGAAAATGCAACTACCTTTTGTTTCTATCAGAGTATTATATATTGACGTCTTCCCTGTTGCATATAGGTAAGATATGTTAATTCCTGCATCTCTGCCGTTATTTAATCCGTTTATACGCTCAAAACCCATCCTTTCGCTGTTCCCCTTTCTCTTTGAAATGGAGTCATCGATGGTAACCACTTCCTCTCCGTCTGTACCCTACCATTAGTCCTCCTTTTTCGTTTCCTTTCCACGTGCCGCATGGCCTAAACCGTCGCTGCTCCACTTCTGGATTATTTCAATCCCTCCGGCGGAAGGGAAGAATGTTTGTATGTGTTTTCGGCATGATACACCATCGCGGTCTTGAAAATGCGCTCTGGACTATAGACGTAAAAAAAGAAGCGTTCGGAGTCGTGGGCGTTGAAGAAGGCCAGTCGAAGATGGCGGTCGTAAATATCTGATAGAAGATGATGTGAGACTGGGATTCCGAGTCTCCGTGATGGCCGCCTTGCCCTAAACCGAAACGCTCTGATGTGAGAGGGCATTTTGAAAAAAAAATACGCTGGGTCGTATGAGTGAGACTTCTTTTTGGATGGTATACCCATGGCCACGGGTTGGGATATCAATCCGATGAGTTAAGTAGTGAACGCGCGAACAGACGTTTCCGTGGGCGCTTTTCATGTGGTAGATGAGTGGTGCGATAGCTGTAAATATATATCTGCTGTCCGTCCTTACTTTAAGGAGTGACATAAATGGATATAAAAAACATTTTTCTTTCGAACTAATTTTTTCTGTCGCCGCATGCGTTGAGGTTGTCATCAAATGCTGATAATGGTGGCTCTTGGGTGGAAATATTTATTGGTTAAATCCAATAAGCCTCTCTGAAAGATAATTTTTTCATTCCGAAGCACGGGTTTGATAAACTTACGGAGTTACAGAACATTTTTGAGACCTTACTATAAGGTAGGTTTTCCGCGAGTACACATTAATCCGCGAGTACGCGTTTCTGTTCGTTTTGGTTTGTACTAATGTGTTAATAATGTAGTATGAATTAAAATTCTACGCAGCAAGGGCCTCTCTGCCTTGTATTTCGTTAGAGTTAGATTCTTAAAGCTACAGTCATGATTAATGGCTTCATTTTTTCGACTTGACAGGCTCGAGCATAGCTGTAGGATGAACGGATGTGATTATGAGCTCCAAATCCCTATATTCGAATGGAAACTCAACGGTTATTTTTAGCGGACAAATTTTAATCCGAACTGATGTGTCCCTTTGGAAACTTTCCAAGGAATGATCCAGGAAGGCTTTGACACTTTGATGCTCCGAAGTTATTATCGCCCTAATTCCACCTGCATGCCTTCGCTCTTGTTTTGAAAGCGTAGAGTAACTCAATTCCACTCATCACGATGCATGGCGTCGCGTCGCCGGAAGCGTTTTGGAAAAATAGAAAACTTCCTCCTCGCTCCATTTGGAGTGACGTTTGTCAATTTCGCCTCTGCCCTGGCCAATCCGCTGGCTCACGTGTGCGGGGGAGTCCCAATCAATACCTGGCTTTTCTTTTGCCCTTGCCGGCGGGGACTTCCTGTCACTCCAGCCCCGTAAAATTGTTTCCGCCCGCTCCGTTTTGACGGCTCGCTTCCAGATGACCTTTAAAGGGGGAGTTTGAGGTGGGCGAAAATATGGGTAGGCGGGCAGTGGCCACTGTCCAGAGTTCAGGGGAGTTAGTCTGTATTTCCGAATGTGGATATTAATAATGAATGACACTTTCTTTCTTCCACAAGTTTAAGAATAAACTTGTGAAGGAAACAAAGTGTCTTTCATTATTAATATGGGGCCCTTCCAATGTGTACGTGCTTCAAGTTTCGATGTAATTCCGAATTTGTACTCTAATTTGGTGGCGTCGCAAGTTTAGCCGAGTGCGTGTATTGTTTGGAAGTCCAGTAAGTGACCGCCTTAAGTGACTCGTTTCTATAGGTAGAGTTCATTCCCATCGTATTATCGTTATTCACTCGTGTAATGAGTGACTATTGGAACGATTCATTTGCAGATCCAACAACTCTTCGAATGTGATCATTTTCGTGAGGGAATAAATAATAACCGCGCAGGATTCCAGTTAAAATAGACCTGTGAAGAAACTGAAAAAAAGCAAGGTTGGCTTTGGATTTCTTTTTCGCCCTAGCTCAGTGCTCCTACCCGAAGGTTGGCTTGAGGAGGTGATGCAAGAGATCGCCCCTAGCTGAAAACATACTACTTGCGAATTTCTCGATGTATTATGGACTGGGGAGCCAGTTTTCTGTCGTGGGTCACATCGTTCCGCGAGGTGTTTTTGTTGGGGATGTTGGACGTAATTACCTATTGCCCCCGCTTATTTGTTTGCGGTACACAGTTCAATACGGAAATTAACACCGTAACGACTATGGAGTTACTCTTGTGAATAACTTGGGGAGTGCTTCTTGTTTTGAGGATACTTTATCTCCGTTCAGCCGATCATATTTTGTTTTAATGTTAATTACCACTTGTTTACATCATAAGCCGTCTCTTTGAAAATTTCATAATATATCGAGAAGAGTGTTAACCTAGTGGGTAGAGCACATGGCTGCTGACTGAGGGGTCTCCGTTCAAATCCCGGGCGAAGCTTTCGGACACTACCAAACCGAAAATCCTCGAAGTGCGAGATGGCCCAGAGCAAGGAAGTGGCCATCCTACCCTGAACGTGTGTTACTCATACGCCAGTGGCCTAGGCCGGGGTGAGCTGTACCCTCGCTTAACCTAACCAACCTTCGGGAGAGAGTGAATCGGAGAAGACTTTTTCAAAATTTGCCTGTATATCTCAAATATGAAGATTTTACTACTGAGAAAATATTGGGGTAAAATTTTCAATTTTTGGCCTCAACCAAATATGGACGGGGGCCTACGCAATACACTCAAGAGTTTGTGAAGATTCAAACGATCCAAGATGAGCGAAAGTTTGAAACTACTAATTCATAGCGAAAAGGTCTGTTTCATTTTGAGTGATGCGTCCCTCTTAAAGTTTAGGCATGAAACGGGCGCTGGGCGGAATTAAAAGAGTCAGAATTAGGATGGGCGGTAGAATGATTAGAATTGAGGCGGGAAATAAAAAGAGGAGATTTTTAAAGAGGGAGGGCAAGTGGGACGGAAATAACGAGGACAAAATAAAAAGTGCATAAAAACGTGGGCCGTAAATAAAAACAGGACGTTTCGGTGTGATTTTTTTCGGTCCCGAGACTATAAATAATCCCTTGGAAGACGGAAGGAAAAGGGGGCGGGGGAGGGGAATAGTCGAGCCCGGGGATGTATACAGATAGAGGGAGATATATAGGGAAGGAGGAAGTTCGCCTGTGAACGCTCTGGCACACCTCTTTCCGTGGGCCACCCTATAAACACACTTCCTCTCCGATTGCAAAAGGAGATTAACGCAGGCGGAGGTTAGGTGTGCTTTGGGCTCTCTCTCTTTCGCTTCTGGTGAATGAGAGGCCAAGGAGAACTTAGAGCGCGTTCTGGATACGTTTCATCGTGTACAAGTGTTTATATAGTCGAGAGCTGACGGTCGTCACGATCTTAACAATTTTCCGCTTAGGACTAAGGTCTGTTCACTTTATCTTTGCGGGTGAGCTGGTGTGGCTTAACCGAGTTGGGGTGAGAGGAGGGAAAGTTTATCTACACGTGACTTTCCCTCTCCCAATCAGCAGACAGTAGGCGTGGCCTAGCACTTCGGAATTTCAGTCGCTCTCAGACCTCCGTCGCGTCAACTTCGTGAATCTGCTAGCTGTGTTGCCAAATCTCGCCCGTTCTCTAGGAGCTCTTCGATTCTTCCATTTAAATCCAACTTATAACTTACTGTTCCTTATTCTTCCACTTCAATCCTTTTCCTTCGCCTTTCCAGAAAATTTTTATTCACCTTTTGCATTCCCATCAGCACCGACTCCCTCCCTCCACCTATTCCCTCTCAGTACTTTTCCGATCCCTTTATTACCAAACCCTAACCCTTTTCCTCAACTCCGTATTTACCTTTGGGTATTACAACCTATATAGTTTTGTATACCTCTGATTTAAAAGAGTAACATCCGAGCGTGTTTATTGAAGGCTCCGAAAGTGACTCCGAAAATATGGACACTAACGGGAGGGAAGACGAGGAGGTTGATTTATTAGCCACACTACTCCAGCAATAATTTACAAAATAAATTATTTAATAAAATACCCGTCGTGCTACTTTTCTCCATTCTTTTTGCATCCTCATCCTCACGAATTCCCTTGCAATCCCCGTTTATCAGAATGTTACGCTTATGTATGCCTTTCACCAGCGGTCTCGCATTTAGCGGATAATATCCTGGCTTCTGAGATGGGATTATCCTCAATCCCCTCTAAATAAGTAGCTATACATTGTATGCATTGTTTCACCGCCGGGCCCAAAATATCTGTGGCTACGTATGAGTCACAACTTTTCAGTGTGACACTAGGGCGCCTGTGTACATTTGGCAACGTTAAGGTCGCTCCTGCTCTCTCTCTCTCGGTACTACCCCTTCCCCTTTAGCAAGGCCCCTCCCCCTTCAGCGAGGCCCTCCGATAGTGTCCGGGATCTCACGAAAGCTGACCTAATAGCTGACGAAGCTAATAGGAGAGTTTTATTTTTGTGAATGATTTATTCGTTATGAGGTTTCCCCTTTTCTGGTGTTCTTGAATTGGGTCTGATGAGAGGATCGTTGTGTAAGAGTTTTAAGAAAAAGCTAGGAAAGACCGACGTGGAGCGTAGTTCTTTACGGTGCGGAAGCGTGGATACTTGAAACGGAAGAAGGTGAGAAAAAGCTGGAGTCGTTCGAGGTATGGTGTGGAGGAGAATGGAAAAAGCGCAGTGAAATGACGGGAGGAGGAACGACGAAGGGGTAAAGCTTGTGGTTGAGATAAGGAGGAGACAGAGAGTTTGGATGGACCGAGTACTGAGACGGGATATTAAAATCAATATTCGAGAGAAGAATGTGAGGTAAGCGGGGTAGGGAAAGAAGAGAATACAACCGATGGACTGAGTGGAAGGGAATGGGATTCAAAGTGAATTGAGAAGGGAAGTCCAATGTCAGAGGAGAGGAGGGAGTTAATAATAATAATCATTATTTAAGAAAATTACTAGCAGATACGTAATGGGTAGAAAGGGATTCAATTTTAAATAACGCCAGAAAAATAGAAATGATAGAGACAGAGACGATAACAGATGCAGCCTTCTCATTCGGCTGGGACTCACCGTGATGAGGCCTCAGAATATTCGTGAGGGCTAACGTACCACTTAAAAAAAACATTCTGGGTGATGATATAGGGAAATTTTCATGCACTGGTCTTCATCTGTAATGCATGAATTAATTTTTTCATTGTTTCACTTGATGTGTTTGAAGGCGCGTGTGTTTGAGAATGTTATACTTTTTCACTTTTCTCGTTTATAGTTTTCAGTTAATCGTCAACTATTATTCAAAATCACATCTGTTTAGGTGGCTTAAAAATTCTCCTATCAGTCAATATTTCAACACTGATTCCATTCCCTCACATTATTTATCACATTTTGCAAATATTTCAGGCAAGGACTTCCTTTGTCGTTCCTGTCGTTCACTTGTCCCTCGATGATTGATCATATTTGACCATCATATTTCATGTTTTGGCCAACTATATTTTCCTGTTTCTTTGTGGATCTTTTAACAGACTTCCCATTTCTCTTTCTCGAATCTCATATCAGGACTTCTTGATTACTCACTCGGTCGATCTACTTGATTTTCCATACTCTCCCCTAGGACGACATTTTAAAAGCCTCATCTACCCGTTTTTGTGTGGTGTACTCTCCAACTCCTTTTTTGCCGTGAACAAATATATTCGACATGGAAGTTTTGACGAACTTTTTCCTCACTTGCATGCTTGTATTCTCATCTGCTATTACTGATTAATTACAATTCATCGGATCTTCATTGGGCCCTACTCAACCCTAGAGCTCATTAATTTTCGCGGATAAAAATGTTCGTGGATTCATATTTGATTATGATTTTTCGTATTTGTGATGTGATGCAGGGGCGCAGCCAGGGATTAGGACTAGGTGGTTTTTAGGCGCAACTAATACTGGGGGGCCTGGGGATATGGAATACCCGCTAGTGTAAGCGAGAGGTGCGGGGGCCCTTCCCCAGAAAAATTGAAGATAAATGGTTCAAAATGGTGTGTTTTACGGCTTTCTGAGGGATATTGTATTAATCCTTACACTTGTATGTAAGTAATATTAATCCAATTAAGTAAAATAGATCAAACTTAACAATTGTTCTGAGTTCTGGGGGTTTTATCCCCCAAAACCCCCCTCGCTGTGCCCCTGGTGTGATGTACAATATTTTACACGATTTTGGATAGTGTTTCGACCTCACTTTGACATTCGAAAACCAAAGGCAATAATTAGATCGCATTCGCGGAAATAAAGGAGCCGTTACTGTCATTTCCGTAAATCAGAATATGCTGTTGGCAAAATGCTTGAAAATACAGGTTCCTCCTGAAGACAGACAGGAAGGAAGAAGACATTGCCCCCACCGAGATTTTGTGATGCGAAGGTGACCTTGATGGCGCTTTGTGAAGCCGGCGGAGGTGGAAGCACTGGCAGTAACCCTGCTTCTTCTTACCATTTCGTTATTCTTCTTTTTTTAGTGTTTTTTTCCCGGTGATATAAAAGGGACCCTTATTCTCAGCGGAGCGGGAGCCCTCGCGTTGTGTTGTGTTTCCCGGGGAAACCGCAATCTTTCCTTCCCGACTCGTCTTCCCCTTGTCTGTCTGACTCTTCGTCTTGGCTGGTTAGGCACGAGTAATTTCCCGAGCGGTTGCTGCTGGGGGTGGCGAACAGGGAGAGAGAATGGTTTCGGCGTCCGTGTTTTCCCGCGCCGAACATCGCCTCGCGTACGCACGTAGCAGCTCCTTCCTTCCTTCCCTTACGACTCGGTCTTACTTATCGGTTGCGCGTTCTCCCTTCCCTTAATTAACCAGGAAGGACATATAAATCGTGTCGTGTGTGTTGAGTATCGCTCCTACCGGTCTCTCCGCGGGGAAACGAATGGGCGACGTAGTTCTTTTTGCTATGCCCTGTGTTGAACCGAGTAGATCACCTTAATTCGTCAAGTAGTTCGTGGATTTTCGTCTGGGTAGTTGCTAGTTACTTCAGGAATTGCCGTTGGATAGATCACTAAAAATAAATGCCAGTGATTTTTACAATCGGCATTGCGATAGTCTTTGGATATCGATGGACGTTTATTATTTATGTATCATGTCGTCTTACAAGAGAAGTCTGTGGACTGTGTGGGGGTAGTAGCCAGGTAAATCAGAAGTAGTTGTTGGCTAGATCACTAAAAATAGTTGCGGGTGATTTTACAGTCGGCGGTGCGATAATTTCTTTGGATATCGATGGACTGTTACAGTAATTATTCATCAAAGACTATTTTATTTTGGTTAAGCTCTTCTGTTCTGCTGATATTTTATGGCTAGCCTCATATCAATAATAAAGTGAATGCCGATGTCTATTCGTATTTCCATTCATGAAGATCAGTCTCCAGCCATGATATTATTAGCCTTCAAAAATAATTTGATAAAATTGACCTTCCGTAGTTAAAAAACTTCGTTCACCATCGAAAGTTGAGGACCAACTTTTATAATTGATTATTCGACACTTGCCATTTTTCTCATCACGTAAAGATAGCATGAGAATATGAATATCGTGAAAACATTCGTGTGGGCAATGTTTCAGGAGCTTTGACCGGAAAAAGTGATCAGAAAAGCATAGATGCCTTCGACACCTGATGCCAGAGAAAGATGCTGAAGATGAAATTGACGGGTAGGGTGAGAAATGAGGAGTAATTTTGAAGAGTAAGAGAAGAAAGGACACCATGGATCTCTGAATGCCAAAGAAGGAAACCCTGGTGTGGGCACGTAATGAAACTCAGCAGTAGCGTGGGAAACGTGATGTGAGGAAAAATTTGGGGAACTCCCTTCAGAAAGACCTTGGGACAAATTCCTAGGACAAATGAAGAATAATTCGGGGGAAGAGAGCCTTAAGGAGTTGAAAGAAAGCTTGGGAGAGGAAGAAATGGAGGATTGAAGTAAACCATTCTTTGGATTCCATTATGTGGTTATTGTATATCTTAGCTGTCAATGAATTACTTATGATCTGCCGGTCAACCATGTCTATAGCCATTGTTGACTTCCTACAATAAGTGGGCGATCGTTATAAATGGATTTTTCGATTACCACAACCGATATCGGATCCCGTTGACTATTTCATTCCATCGTACCTATCAGAAACATGTACGGCCTCGATATCCAATGAGTTGTCGATGTCAACCGTTTATCAATGGTCAACGTCCATTGCACAAGCAAAAGTTCGGGAGATTCGATCTTCGAAGCACGTTTCTGGTGTTGAAAGAGGCGTTGTATTCAACGGAGAACTCTCACGCTTTTCTTGTTATTGCCACGATAGTGGTCTTCGCTTTCCTTCGGCTAGTATCCGATTTCTTCTTTCCCAATGCATGTCGTGGTGTTTGTCCTCGACCCCGCCAAGTACAGATAAAAATGTCAAGCCATAGAAGTTTAATTGTTTAAACTCACTTTAACCTGCACCAATTTTTTAAATTGAGGAATAATTGAATTAGTAGCTAATTATTCATATCATAATTAAATTGATGCGCCTTCTGTCGTCAGATTTCTGAACTTAAAGGCATCGATAGCTCTGTAGCCGAAACTACTCGACTCAGCATTCGTAATACTAATCAAAGCACTCGAGTCGAATACCAATGACTCGACTCAAATTTCGAGTGCTCGCGCATCCCTACTTCTTTATTATCTCTAATAGATTCTTAAGAGAAAACTTATCTCAAGTTACTGAAGTCAGTGTTAGTCATTATTCTAATATGCCGACTACTTGAGGCTATAGTACATTAATGAACCTGTTAATATGATTTTCCGCAATCTTCTGGATGTGTTTTATTGCTAATAATTATTTTTGTGATAGTGAGATTGTACATGCTATTGGCAATACTGCGAAAATTGGGAATTTATCCAGACCCGGCAGTTGCTGGAACGGAATCCGGATGTTGATAGATTAATTGGAATGCCATAACGCCTGAATTGCGTCACAGCTCTTCTCAACTAGCACGCTTGACATTGTAGTTTTCTTTTTGCTGCCGTGTCGAGATTTGATGCCTGAGTTTGGCGCCCGCGAAGTCATCTCCTCGGTCAGCCGTTGCTCAATCCGTCCCTTCGAGCGATAAAACAGACCCCTGTCGTAGTTCCTCGCTGGTTGTGATTCCCCCCGCTATAGATAGACCTCTCCTCTGTATGAATGAATGGGAGAGTTGCACGGGGCGTGTCGCGAGCGGCCGCGACGTTCGCATCGGCGATTCCCGACATGTCCTCCAAACCCCCCCCCCCCTATCGTCTTGATCAGTTGCTGTATTCGCGGTGTCAACCGCTACGGTGGCGCTGGAGGCGGAGGGGCGATGGCTTTCTTTCTGGTGCTTATTCTAGTTCTCCGGGCAGGTTTCCCTCGGACCTCAAGTACCTGCATCACGTCTCACAGAAGTTATTCCGCGCCTTGTCTTCTTCGTCACTGTCGTTCGTCCTGTATTCGTTGCCTCCCCAAGATACCCAGGGGGTTTGGAGTATTGAACGTCACGTGGCATCGTCCCGTTCCGCGCTTTCGACTTTCATGTCGCGCGCGTCTCCGGGGAGGAGTTGGGGAAGGGTTTGAGTTGACGGCGGCGTGACGCAGGTGCAGGTGGTGGGTAGGGAGAGGATGGTGATGTGCGGGCGTGAAAGAGGTTCTTTCGTGGCCTCGCGATTTTAAGCAAATACAAACTCCGAAAGTTCTAGTGTAGTTCGTCCACGTTGAAATAATAAGGTACAATTTTACCTCGGAGTAGATTTTAATCCGACCCGGATTTTTGTGTTGCATTTAAATCCTCAGGGTGAGAATGGTGATAAGTGCAACGGATGAGGACCCAGAGTGGGTCCTTACAATGTTGTTATAAGTGCAGTTAATTTATAATTATTTTGGAGGAAGTGGTGAAGGAAATGAGGAGAGAGGAGTGGGGAAGAAGATGAGAAAGCCCTCTTACCCCTCCTCTCTTCCTGCAATTTTCCTCTCCCCTTCCTTCAAAATGAGTTTATATTAGCGGCTCTTATCGCCGTTTGCACTCTGAAGATGACGATGTGATAGTGATACTCCAGTCGGCTTAGAATTTATTTAAAATTGTGGTGAAAGGGTATTAGCTAGATGACATCCTTTTATGTTATACAGTAAAATCAAGGTTGTTACATTTGATATCGCTGGAAAAAAATATAAATGCGTATTTAGTTCCACAGTATTTTGTAAATAGCAAAACCTGGGACGTCGTAAATGGTTTTTTGTAATTTTTTATAAACTCAATAATTTTATGAATGTATGGTATAAATGGCATCAAGTCTTCTCTCTGTATATTCTGTCTTCTATTTAAGCATTGGAAGAAAAGTATTCATTGAAATATCGATGAAAATGACGTTTACATTGAATCTGGTGAAACTTTTCTTCCCCTCTAGATAGACAGTATTGTCTCGCATCACTTGCATTGTTTGTTTAATTAGCTAAAATTTTCTCTTTTCTCTGCTTCTGAATCACCCCATGTACTGGTCCATTTCTAGTTGACATGCTGATGAGGGGAGCTAGCCTGTTTTTTTATTTTTTCTCCTCATCAATAGCGACGACCATTGCGGCCAGAGTGCCGTACTGTGGCTTGTTTTATGCGCACTTATTCTTGAATGTTTATATTGCAATGGAAAAGATTCTGAAATCAATGGGGTGTTAGACGTTCACGAGATTATTGGCTTCCTCAGGTTTCTCTTGGTGAAATTTTGAATAATATTGTGTTTCTTAGGTTTAATGCTACCCTGTGAGAATAACCGTAGGGCAAGGTTTTGATCGTCAAACCCGAAGGCATTGTGAATAAGAGACCTGGGAAGATTGCGTGTCTGTCGTTATTACTCCTTTAATAGTATTATCCATCTTTCCTTGACGTGGAAAATAACTATGTAATTATTTTTAGGAATTGGTGGTTCATGTTACTTATATGTAATGGATCTGAAGGGAAAACATGGTATTATATTTAAAATAGGAGTTATTTCTCGTTTTAGTGTTGAGATAAGCGCTTTAGAAGTATTTGGTTTTTGTGTTTCCTGTTTACCTTGCGCGCCAGATGTGGTTTGTGATTTTTACCAACGTTGCTCAAAATGAGGTTCGTGCTTTGCTTTTCAGTGGATTTAGTTTTGATGACTCGCTATGTTAAATTTGCCTTCGTAGTACTGGGAGTAGTGTGATTACTGCTTTTAAGTTCGTGAAAAACATGATTTTTTATTGTAGGTAGTTGATAGACATTAATATTTTGTGTCAATTATTAAAAATTCGAGCTGAACTGACACCTGCGTCGTATTTTCAAGAATTTTCAACCTAAGGCATTGCTACTCCGGAAATCATGGAATGCATGGCATTCCTTGTCGCGACGTGAAATTTTAATGAAGTTTTGACGCTTATTCGTTACTTCTGGCAATGAGACAAAAGGTGAGTCGTTAATGTGAGACATTAACTTCCAAGAATTTGAGTGTGCTTGCATGTTAAGTATTCGAGGTGTGCCTGTTGGCGAGGAGATGAGTATTTAATCATCACGTCATGAAAAGGATGAACGCGAAGTTGTCTTCAAATTTTACATTTGGCTGTTTTTATGTATTTTTATGTCTAATCAATAAATCCTCTATATTTGCTGTGAAAGATACTGTTAAAGCCATTAAGGGAAAATAAAACTCTTTTACGGAAAAAATCTTCGTTTTAAATTATACCTTGAAGACGATGGTGGACTTGGCTCTCAAAACGTGGGTATCCAACGGAATTACCACCCACTGGGAAAACTGAGAAATTTCCTGCAAACTATTCCCCGAAAAAAACTGAAATTCTTCATTTTTCAAAGGAGACATATCTACTTACTCTGTTCAACGTTTCCAGCTCTGGGGATTCACGTACGGGGAAATAAAATTTGCACGCTTAGTGCATTCCTTACGTACAAATTATTATCACCGACCGTGGATTCGACTCTCATGCCGATATCAAGGTTATTATTTCTGTGGTAGATGGCTATAGTATTAAACGGAGAGTAGAATTGGTGTGTTCCAAACAGTGAACTGCTGAACAGTATTCTTGATATTTTTAATGCATTTTATTGAGTCATTTATTACATTTATATTGTTTTTACGTCCCTTCTTTGTCACTAGTATCGGAAACTTAAGTCAGTGGTTATACATTTTGAGTGTGGACCGTAGAAAGTGACCTTTATTTCCGTTTTTCCCCCAAGACATTTCCATGATATTCTGGGATCCCCTTCCGTAGGATTATGCTCCTTCATTAAGATGGTGAAGTCGCCGATTCGCGCGATTCATATCTTCCTCTCGGGCGTCGGATTGTTCGGTGAGGTTCCTTAGTTGCGTGCGTCGCTCAGTCAGCTTCCGTCGATCGCTGCGCTTTCATCATCCGGGGTTGCGATTCTACAGAACCGGTCCAAAGTCGGTAATAGTGACATCATTAGCCGTGGAAGTGGCGGGTGGGATGTGCGATCCCCAGCAACACAACGATGCCACCGCCCGAGCTTATGGTGCGGCCCGCGCCGGGCGGCGTGCGCGGACGTGCGGAGCAACGCTTGGAATGCTAATGGGACGCTTTCCCTCCTCCCGTTCCTCTGCGCGCACCTCTTTAAGGATGTGACGTAACTAAAAGTATGTGTGGAGAGGATGATCGCTCGCAAGAGATGCTCGGATAAGTCACGGGGCGGGAAGGAAGCGGATAAAACGTGGGGATCATCTAACGCGTTGAGCGCGAGAGGGTGTCTCAATTGTTCTTAAAGCCGATGTACGTATGTTTGGATAATACCGTTTTAACATATTTTTCAAGTGTTGAAACATACGAAATGTTGTGGTATAGCAGAATGATGAGGATAAATTGGATCGACTGAGTGAGCTATGGGGAACTCCTGAAAGGAGTGGGAGGAGCTGCCTAAATACTCGTAAATAGGAGATAATACAATTTAGTTGGCCATATAATTGGGCATGAGAATATAATGATGACAGTCGCAGAAGGATAAGTAGATGGGCAGAACGGCAAAGAATTTTTTTAGATTTACATAGAAAAGGTTATCGAGTAAGTAAAAGAGAAGAAATACGAAGGCATGAAAAGGTAAGTTGGCCGGAAAGCGGGGTGGAGAGCCTCGTCCAACCAATCCTCGGATTGTTGATGTATATCGATGAATATTTCCTTGGACATATAACGTAGAACGGATTTGCATTGCAAGACTTCAGGGATGTGGTCGGGGATTGTGAATTTCTTTACCTATTTAGTGATATTTTATTAATCTATAATGTCTAAAACTTGATTACCCGACTGAAATTGTGTAGTAAAGCCATCGATAAATTATTTTTTCGTGCATGAATTTAATTTTAATTTTAGAAAAAAATATTTTAAACTGTTCATCACAATAATTTTTTATTAGTTAAATTAGTTTTAAAAGGCCGCAGAAAATAATTGAGCTGTGGAAATCTAAGTAATTTATCGTTTCACGGAAGCCACTAAAATATTAGACGCCCTTCTTTACTGTCGATGCCATTTGTTTCTTTTTCAAGAATATTAACTCACAGTGGGAAAATTCTTTTTGCTTTCCTCCATAATTCTTCGTTGAGTAGTTACATATTAATGTTACTCATTGCATGATAACATCAAGTGAATTTGCCCGAGGAATTCATTTAACCTAACGATACTGTTGAAAAATTTTAAATTCAACTTAAGGAGATGTGGATGGTAAATTATTCATCCCTGAATTTTCTTTCCGTCGATCTTTAACTTGTAGAGCAAATTCAAATTTCGACTCTAGCTGGAAAGGTATTGTGGAGGTAGTGGAGCTTTAACCTGGATGATTCAAAAGTCGTTGTTCATTACTGCTTAGAAAGCTTATAATAGCGGTACATTCTTTCGCGTCGCAAACTTTTCTGTCACAAATCGTCGGTAAACCTAAAAACACGGATTGAAATTTTCTTGAAATACCTTTTGTGTAAAATAGTCTACGTGAGGGAAATTTCCAGGTCAGGTAATATATCTCTTTTCTTCTAATATTAATTTATCTGATTGTAGAAAGCAGTTAATGCCATTACTTGCGTTTTTTATAAATTAATTCAGCGTATTTGGAAAACATTTAAATAACTTACCTTTTTTATCATTAAGTTTAAAAAGTATTTTAAGAGTTGGTCAATGAAAGAGTATATTTATTCCTCTCGAGGCATTGTGATACTGTTTTCATTGCCAAGCCGTAAAGAGAAGTTCACAACATACTCATGTAGAAAATCAGTTCGCTATCATGGATTTTAACTGCCCTTTCTTGGAGCATGCGTCATCGGGAAAGCGATTCACCCCCATTAATCCCTGTAACGAAACCGATAAATCATGCATGACTTCGGATGAAATTTCAATTGCATCCATCCCATCGGACGATATAATGGCTTGGGAGTCACTGACAATAGGATTTGAGTCAAATTTAATGTGAAAACAAAACCCTTTGTTGAGTGATATTTAGGAGTCATTTTTGCTAAAAATATCAGGAGCAGGAAGTACATTTTCTCGGTATTCTGGGAGTCGTGATCTGATTATGAAGTGCGATTTGGCTACGCGGGTAGTGGTTATTCCAAATCGTACCTTTTCCGAAGCGAAATTCGTGGCGTGTCTTATTGTTCCATTTGATGATTCGGAGCGATGAGGAGATCCGGAATCTTTGCCCCTGGGCGTTCTGCGTTTTCTTTCTCATCCATTTTCCTCCTCTGGCGCACTATTCAAGGTATCATTAAGAGCCTGGGACTGTCGGGGGATAAATGTGGGGAGTCCCTCAGATTGGTTTAAATTTTCGGGTTCGGTGGAAGGCCGAACAGATTAAATGTGAATTTTGTGGAGGCCTCGAAGGACAGTAATTTTCTTTGCCCTTTATTGGTCACGGCTTTAGGTATGAGAGACGTTTATGTGAACAATGTCATTGTTCGGATTTCTTTTGGTGTGCCGAGGAATGAAATGTTTTGGGAAGTGAAGGATGGAGAGAAATTCATTGTCGGAATGAGTAGGTATGCTCATAAGGAAAGACATCGCTGGAGTCTGGACGGTGCGTTGAGATCTTGGTGCCGTCCTCTAGGTTGAGTTTTCACCGCTGCTAGGGCTAGAGCATGGATCTAGCTGGTTGGGAACCAACTTACTAGCGATCACAACCATCCATTGCCTTAATTATGCCGGAAAATTTTGAATGTGAAGCATCGTATATGGTATACTTGGATAAATTTTTCGATTTTAATTCGTCTAAGCTGACACGGGTTATCAACCGGGCGAATGTTCTGTCTCCAGCAACTCGCTCTGCTACAGTATCTCCTGAGTTGATACTGCCGGAGATAGATTCATTCATCCTGTTGATAACCCGTGCCAGATTAGCCGAATTAAAATCGAAAAATATATCCAATATTATACATACATATCTATGTGAAAATTACACGGTTTTGACTCAACAATATTTGACGCTTGGCATCCAAAATTTTCCGGGATGATTAGATGGTTGTGATTTGCCAGTTGATACTCAGGAGATACTGTAGCTCTCAGGAGGTACTCCGCTCCGCTCTCAGGAGATACTATATACTCAGGAGATACTCCGCTCAAGGATTGGAGATCTAGTGGGTGGGGAACCAACTTACTGGAAAATCACAACCACCTAATCATCCCGGAAAATTTTGGATGCCAAGCGTCAAATATTGTTGAGTCAAAACCGTGTAATTTTCACATAGATATGTATGTATAATATTGGATATATTTTTCGATTTTAATTCGGCTAATCTGGCACGGGTTATCAACAGGATGAATGAATCTATCTCCGGCAGCTCACTCTGCTAAAGTCCTCGAGGTTCAAGATTCTTCCCAATCATTATCCCTGAAGATGGTAGCAGAGTGAGTTGCCGAATCGTTTAAGATGGATCCAGTCGTCCAGGTGACAACCCATGATGAATTTATGCATAATATCCTCCGGGTAAACATGAAACGGTCTTTACGTTTGGGATCCACAATTTGTGATGAAGATGGACGCCGAATGCGTCATGGAGTAATTATAAGAAATGGCGTGTTTATCTTTGAACGATTTATTACATTTTTGCGACCATTGTAAAGTATATGTAGAAAATATGCCTGTGTTTAGTCAACACATCTATTGAAAATTTTAGTGCTAATGCTGTGCTCGGTAGAGAGTCATATATGTAGTTATAAATTTAGGAGATTATGTGCTTCCCTTAGTATCAAAAGGTGGCGCTGTCAACAATTAAACGCAGAAGTCGGACTTTGATTAATCCGAGAGGTTTGGCTGCTTTTTGGGCCTCCCCAGGATCTGGGAGGGAAAACGATTTGATTTGGTAAGAAGCCTATCCTTAGTTTCTCTGCGGAAGCGTGTCACCTCCGACTTCTCATTTGCATCGAGACGTATCCACTCTACGGCGAGTCATCATTGAGAAATGTCCGGTCTGCGTGGCTGGGATCGGGGTTGGAACTAACTGGCCGAAGGTCGCTTGCCGCATGCATTGCTTACTCTGGGTGTGTCTATATATGTTGGAATTTGCTCCCTTGTCTTGTGGCTGAAAAATCATCGTCTATACGTTTGAAGAACTTAGAAGATAATACCTCGCGTTTACATACGTGGTCAATGTTTAAAAAAAGTGACCTGACCGAACCCCGTACCGAACTCTCCGTGGCTGAATTGACTGTAGGTATTTAAATGTTTATTTAAATTTTTGTAGCTGTTAAATTTTTATTTCCGATAAATGAAACAAGAACGTTGAGGGAGAGGTATGTTGGTTTGTTTGAAACTGGTTTGGAACTTTAATGATTGTTTTTAAATTTCCATGGGTATAAAAATCGCTATAACTGTGAAATCATTTGGATCCAATGCCGCTCTACCTTTCATCTTTACACTGTTCTGCCTCGTTAATCTTTCTTCTTTTATTTTTCCTTACCTTATTTCAGAGATATGGCTATTCTATCAGATGCTTAACTATAGGCTCTCATTGTCATAAACATTCCCTGCAAAACGTGCGATGCCTGAACAATACTATATTTTAGTTTGTCATCAAGCTTGTACGGTTTAGTTAGGCTTTTTATGTTGGTGACGTCTTCTAAAATAGAACAAAACTCACTTACGCTTGGAACCACCATGGTTTACCGCTGGTGAAAATTAACCAGGATACCCTCGGCAGATTTTATATGTCTGTCAGTTCCATATGAAACCGTTTTATTCGGATACAAAGCGTTAATTATGGATATTACTAGTGGTCGCTAATTGAATCAAGCAAAGAAATAGCGATTCCCGCTGCGATTTTTGTATCATTTTCTTACGCCAGCGTTAGCTATTGTAATTTGTAGCTAACCCAAATGAAGAACCGAAATACCAAACAGCTCTCTCCATGTTCCAGTTACGAAAATGATCATTATCCAGTGCTTCGCTCACTTTTGTTAGGATTTTCATCCTTGTTATAATCTTTGATAATTCCCAATACTAGAATGGCGTAGTATTAAAAAAATTTCTTTTTCGTCGTTCCCTCATATGTCGTGGCGGAGGGTGGGAGTGGAATGAATGGGGAAGAATAAGGAGTCTGTTCTTTGCTGCCGTCGCCCCCTCTTTTCTATACTCCGTGTTGTCCTTGGATGAATCGTCAGAGTGGAATAAATGCGAGTGTTGACGATTACGTGCCATGGAATCGGAGAGATAAGTTTTTTAGAAGAAAATTAGAGGGGCAGTTGAATGTGGAAGCCTCAGATTTGGTCAACTCAATCATGAAATCTGTTATAATTATTTTTATTGCGAAGGACGCTGGTGGATTTTGTTTCATCCGGTGAAGAATATCATTTAACGTGCTTACTTAGAAATATTTTCTCTTGTCATGTAATTTTATCCGTTAATGTTAATATTTTTTGAAACTGTATGTGTAGATAATGTTCTGTTGTAATAGTACCAATTCATTCAGGCTGGCTGGCTTGGGTCTAGAAATGGCGTTTCCGATTATTCGGTCATTAAACCGAAGCCAATGTGAATTACAATCAAAGTTGTTTTAAAATGGTTTTCAATCAAGAACATATCTGCAGTCAAGGTTGTGCAGTCTCCAATGAGGTTAGAGTGACTTCTGGCGTTCCTCAGGGTAGTGTCATTGGCCCACTCCTATTCCTTCTTTATATAAACGACATTGGCGAAGTAGTGCAGAGTAAGTTACGATTATTTGCAGACGACGCTGTAGTTTACAGAGAAATTCGTTCCAGCAAAGATATAGATGAACTAACGAATGACCTTGCTGCTATCCAAGCTTGGTGCGATGCTTGGCAGTTAGAATTAAATTTGGAAAAATGCGTCGTAATTAATTTCTGGAAGAAGAATAACTCCCTACAGCGTAACTATGTCATTCGGGGCGCGCAGTTAAAGGCAGTTGAATCTGTGAAATATCTAGGGGTTAGACTCAATAATGATCTATCGTGGAATAAACATATTCGAGAAATAACCGGTCAAGCTAATCGTAAAATGGGTTTTGTTAAAAGAATATTAGGAAAGTGCGACGACAAAGTGAGAGAAATTAGCTACTTTTCCCTCGTTAGACCACATTTGGAATACGCTGCCAGTGTTTGGGACCCTCATGAAAAAGGCTTAATAACAGAGTTAGAACGCGTGCAAAGAAGAGCTGCCAGGTATGTGAAAGGTCGTTACGATAGTCTTGTTAGTGTAACTGACCTCTTACATAAACTCAGATGGGAATCTCTGTCGGACCGTAGATTGAAAAATAGACTAAACCTTTTAGATAAATTCAAGAGCAGTGTCTTTTCTGACGAAGTTAACCATATCTTGCGGACGCCAACGTACTACGGAAGATCAGATCATATAAATAAAATAAGAGAGATAGATTGCAGAACAGACAGATTCCGAATGTCATTTTTTCCACGATCAATAAGAGATTATAACGGCAGCAATAGAACGCGTAAATAGATTGCATGACTTGTAGTGTAGCCTACTAACCTATGTAAAACTTACTGCATGTTTCTGAATTTGTATTCTATATTCTATTTCTAACAGCATATAGTAGTATAGTTTGTTATTATACGGGACGTTTCTTGGACGGTGTGGTGTGCATGTGGGAGTCCAAATGCATGCTGCATGCTGGTGATTGATCACCCCCTGCCAAACACCCTAGAGGTGGCTCGCAGGGTAATTTGTAGATGTAGATGTAGATGTATCTACACACTTAAAATTGATGTTTATTTCTCGTAATATTATTTACTTTTATAGTGGTGTATTCCATTTTTATAAATATTCCCGCTTTGAAGGAATATGCTGAAAATGGTAGAGCTTATTTGCTGGTCATATTGTAATCTACATTCATCCGGAGTAGTATTATTTTTAGTAAAAGGTGGTGGATGTGGGATCGTAAGACTTTGATTGGATCTGATGAAACCATTATTTCCATATTGGGGTCTACGCGATCGTCGTGCATGGGTATTACGATATACACATCATGTATGATGTTTTCCTGTTGCCCATATGCAGAAGAGCCTGGAACTTGGATGCGGGGAGAGTATGAGAAGGTTTGAGAGTATCCTTCTTGAAGGATAGTGGAGGAGGACGGCTATTTTCGACTCCCAAATCCTAACGTTGTGTTTTTTATTCGCGCGTTCGGTTGCCCTGGGCATATTAGCTGTCTGGTTTCGTGCGTTTGTGTGCGTGCGTGTCCGTCGCTTGTGTTTCAACGGACCGAAAAGAGAAAATAAACTGTGGAGGTGTTTTGAGGAAAAGGGGCGTTGTTGTATCCGCCCATGGCACAGTGTGTTTCAGGGCTACTACCCTTCGCCAGACCGGTTGTTACCGATTAAGTCCAGCGACAGAAAATATGCTCCATCTCCTTCGCCCTCCGCTGTGGCCAAAGGGCGCAAAGACGAGGCGGCGCCTCTAGCCACCTCAATTCGTGTTACTCGCGCACATTGCGACCGCTATCTGTTATTCCGGATTCCGCCGAAGAAAAAACAAAGCATGATGCGTATTTCTGTCAGCATTGAGCCGTTATGGTTTATCAAGGATGGATACGAGATTGGAAGAGGGACTTCAAAGAAGCATCTCTCGTTCTCATATGATGTGGTTTGTGGCAAGAGTGGTGGAAATCCGTAGTATTGATTACATTTTGCATTATTTCCAGTATGCGCACTATAAAATTCTGAATGTCGCAGTGTACAGCGAAACGCGTCGTGCGCTATTAAATTTAGAGGAAATATTGTGCAATTCTCTTCAGGGGCGGATCCAGGATTTCTTTCTGGGGGGGGGACAAGCAAGGCCGTATCCAGGATTTTGTTCTGGGGGGGCACAAGGATACCTCGTAATACAAAACGAACGTAATAATAATGGGACCGTATTAAAAATCCTGCATATTCTTTAAACGTCGGGGGGGGGGGGGGGGGGACGTGCCCCGTGCCCCCCCTAGATTCGCCTATTATTCTCTTGGCTGATGAGAATGAATCCCGCTGATTTTGTCGCGAAAATCACAAAGCGTGGGAAGGGCAGTTATCTACCCCTTTTTTTATCGAGGCATTGTGCTTCATTTTCGATCTAGTTGGTTTTATTTAGTCGATTCAGAATCAAGTATCATGTCATATTTTAATTTTATGTTTGGCTTGGCCGGGGGGATTTCACCCCGCCGCCACCGAGGCCGGCGAGAAGGGATATGCTAGACGTTTTTAGGGGAGAGAGATGCAGTGGAGGGCGAGGAGGAGATAAGGAGGGAACTGAGGATCTGGATGGAGCGAGTACAAAGCTGACAGGGCATGCTTAAAACCGTGTTATAGAGAAGAATATTTGGCATCTTGAGAAAGAGACGCAGGAGGATATTGATGGATTGAAAGGAAATAATATTGTTATTTGTAGAGGGAAGCCCAATGCGGAAGTGAAGACAGTCTGGGGTGATACACAAAATGCTCCTTTTAAGCATACCTCAACCGGTATAGTACTTAACAAACAGTCGGATCTATTTTTGCGATTTTAACGTACTGAATGGTGTTTCTAAGTGTGGCGAAACAGTGGAAAGTTTAGTCACAGCTCGGAGGGTCCCTGGGCAAAGTTCTCAAGAATAATGCCTTTGAACCCCCAATAAAAATTGTGATGGTTTGAGGCTGCCCAAGTAAAATCGTAAATGCGTGAAATTTTACACTATTATGGGTTAGTCTGAGGTGGTCTGTACCCTCGCCTATCCGAAACCAAACTTCGAGTCGAAGGATGAGTGAGTGGGTATTAATAAACTGTGACGCAATTGATGATTGATGAGATTGCCTTGCCACAGCCTAGTCATAATATTTTGCCGATGTTTCTATTATTTATTTTTAGGATAGAATACCTGATGTGATTTCTTTTTGAAATAAAAAATAGGTGAATATCAGTCTCGAGTCAGAAACATTTGGCCTTTGTTGACTGAATGAATGATTTTCAATGTCGGCGTGAGGGCCCGTTGAGGGGCTGGCTGGCTAACTATACGACTAGCACGAAATACGTCTCGTAGGTAAATCACGGACGCTTTAAATTTTACAGCTGTACCAATTTAATCTTTGTTATTTTGATTGCCGCTTAGTAAAATGTGAACACATTTCAGCTATTTTAATGACTTGACGACAGTGCTGATGTAATTTAAGTCGCGCGATTGTATTTATCTATGTTAAATTTTTATTGCGTTGAGTACACTGATTTGTTCATTTTTGTAAGACGCTGGCGTAATTCATTGACTTTACTTACTCTCCTGAGAATAACTTGCTCTTTAACGACGTGTATTCCTGTCTAGTTTTTTACCTTCATGAAAAAGCGAATAAAAGAATTTCTTCAGTTTTGGTTTGTATCTTTCGCCAACTTATAAAGTTGCGCTGTATTTTTAAAATAGCTGCCTGAAGGTCGTGGTTGCCATGAATGAATGTGCTGACTAGACGTAGTCCTTGATGGAGTTTAATACGTTTTTAAATATAGGACCGAATGGCTCGGCGCCGGATAGCGTCGTTATAGATCGTCGTCAAGCCGTCTTGGTTAAACTTATGTTCAACATTTCCTTTCAAAAATAGAAATTTGGTTCTTTCGCTTGGACCTCGAGTTTCCAGTTCGGATGCTGGCCCAACTTTGTTACTCATCCCACAAAGAACGTCAACGTATTTCACGCTTTTTTGTCTCAAATTAGCGAGACTTTTCGTCTCTCATAATAAATATCGTGAGGAACAAAGGATCGTATTCATCTTTTCATCTTAAAGCCCATATTTCCCTCGGGAGTTGTGTATGTATTCCCCCTAATATTTTCTTCAGCTCTATCCCTAACCACCTGTCATTTCTCAAGCCTTACTTCATCCCAAATCTCCTAAGTTCCTTACTTGAAAATTTTTTTCTTTTCAATTTAAATATTTTTTTGTTCGCACCGGAACTCGTTTCGCTTTAATTTTAAAGTGGTTGACTCGGTATTTTGGACCTTTTGAGTGAAATTATGAGGAACATTACTCAGATTATTATTTATCTGATAAATTGAATGGTTATGCAATTTAAAGAAATATTTTTTGTTTCTTGAGATTTAAATTGAAAGCCTCTATACGTATTAAATATATATATTTAAAATGTGTCTTTGGTTCTAAACGGATCGTAAACAGGATATAAAACATTCATTTTTTTAAAGTCAGTCGTAAAAGCACACATTTTTAGAAAATGATTTCTTTCAATTATTGTCTGGTGATATTGATTGGAATGACGGAATGTTAATTTTAAATGACGTAAAATTTTAAACTCGACTATGTTTAGCATTTAAAATCTTTGATGGTTGTTGTAGCTTATTATATTTTGATGATTTTTGTGGCCTAGATCTATTACCCACTAATAAATAAATGAACAATTTTCCTCAGTTACACGTTAGAGATATACCGTTGGTAAATTTTAGTATATTTATCTCCGTTAGCAAATATTGGACCATAAAACCATGCTGCGGAGTCCTACCATGTAGATACATAGGTCGCTTTCACCGCTAAGATTATGTCAGTCGAAATGCGCCAGTTACCAATGCCTTCCAGTTATTAATATTTCGAAGTTAAATCGCTGAAATATTTCACACGTAATCAGTCTTTTATATCCTATTTTTAGTGTAGCGGCCGTTTTATTTAGTTTACGGGGGTGTCTTTCTTGTTGTCCTGCCTTTTTCATCCTTGTTCTGTGCAGATGTTTTATTTGAAACGATATACTTTCTAGTTGTGAGTTAGTTTGGTTTAGGAGGAATACAAATTTTAATCCTATTCAAACGTTTTCCTCACCACGTTCGTATTCGATTTTATTAACCAGCTACATCAATGACCTTCATGTAAGAATCATTCCCTAAATGTGACTCTTTCGCAGCATTCATTTTACCGCTTATCCAAAACAGTCTACAGCATCCTCCATTACCTTGTCACCCTTTCCTAACTGCTTTTGCTGTATTGCTTTCATCTTACCTCCTTCAAAAATATTTTGGCGGGCTACTGCATGATTGTGATTATCCTATATAGTACTGTGTATATTTGGCTATTCGTAGATTAAATAAATATTTTTATATTTCAAAGTGCGTTTTGGATTTTCCATAGCGTCAAGTGTTCCTTTTAATCGTGTTTACGCTGAAACGATAAATATTGAAGTTGCTTTTCCGCCAATTAAATATTGCGATAATGAGGTAAATTAAAATAGTAGACAAAGACGTACGAATGTGTGCGTGTAATGTTTATTACTCCACTATTCTGGCGTAATTATCGAAATATCTATTCGGCGACCTGAGTATGGGCCGACGATTGGGCTATTTTTATTTTTATTGTTTTTCGCTAGTAATACCTGAGCTGTTTAGTGATTCAAAGAGTGAAGCTTTTTTTGCGTTATACTCTCATCATGAATATTGCGCTATGCTACTCATCATGAATATATTTTAACAAAATCCATTATATTGCACACATGTCCATACTCATGTTTGCTGAAGGACCTGGAGCGTTAAATTTTTTAATGCGGGTTTATCGGAACGAGTAATACTATTTCAAAACGCGCCTATTCATAACATACATGTGGCTTTTTGCCTTAATTATATCATCCATATTGCATTACCAGCTAGATGTAATAATTTGTTTTTTTTAATAATGTCATCGGCATGTTGTTTATCGTGGGAATAAAATTAAGAGTTAAATGCATTAAATGGAAATTATTACTAATTTCATAGGTATTTAATACAGGTGCTGTGCATTGGTTTGGCGTGAGGCATGGCATACCGGTGATATTAATTTACCATTGTTTACTAGGTTGCATTTATTACGGTGATACTTTGTTAATATGTTCCATCACCTGATGTTAGAGTACTTTCACGCAGTAAACACAGAATTTTCCGATTATTATAAATTTAAGTGTGTAAAATTTTCAGTGAATATTTTGTTCGCTTGGATAATAATAAACCTTGATAAAATTCATCTCTTATTAACAATTATTTCTATTTTCAGGTGAGCTCCAACTACTGACATTCAGTGTGAATGAGAAACTTTTGGTGAGTGCCTTTTCTGATGACTTGCTTGTGTAATGGATAGAATTCCTCACCGGATGTAGAGAGATTCGAGATCGAATCCCGGTAATGCGAGCTCGTCGCGTGTTTGGTCAATGGGGTCAAAAGCCCCCCTGAAATGCCCAGAAGATACGATTCAAGCGTACTCCCTCCAGCTGAACCCCCCCCCCAGAAATATATCCCCTATTCAAATGTTCCCTCCCGCAATTTTTTTCTGGCTATGGCCTTACGGTAAAGATAAATGATTATTCTCTGCATATTTCTCCCGTAGTATGTATAATGTGGAAGTACTGTACAGTGTACATTCATTCGATGAAGGCTTAATGGAAATTTATTCTCACTTCCGTGCGATAAAGGTGATAATAAAATTGCATATATAAGTTTATTATAGTTGTATACGTACTGTAAACACCCGAAAAGTCCGATTTGTGTGCTGTTTTCAGGTGAAACCGTCGCTAGAATTTCGTTTTCGGTTAGTTCGAAATATGTGAATTCACTCCAAGGATGCAGTAAGCCTTCCCTGTCGAGAGCCGTAAATAAAAAAACAAGCATCCCTGGGCCCATGGACCATTTGGTAGTTAGGTTTGACCTTGAGTGAAAACTATTTCGTTAGAAATATAAAAACTTTTTTCACTAATGATACGTTAATCTGCTTATCTAATTCCCTATCTAATTCTGACAGCGTAGTTAATATTTTGAGAAAGTTGAATTAATTTTTAAAGTTCCTATAGACTGGACTACGTTTGGGTATTTAAAAAAAATGTGTCTAGAAAATGGCAGCATGGCAGTTGAAGCATTGGTAGGATAGTTGTAAAGTTAGCGGAAAATACTTCGTTGAATTCTAATTGAATGTTTTCTCAATGAATCCCCGTCAATTTTTACCCTATTCATGGCTATCGAATCTTACCATTGATAACAACTTGGAGTATGTGGAAGGTGCAGTATTTGGCGTCCAATGCAGCGAATTAGATAGCACGAATAGAGTCTGTCTAGATGGTGAAGTTATGTCACGTAATATCTATACATGTTTTTGAGACTCCAGTGGACATTCACTCAAGTAATGCTGGCCCGACTTGTGGGGTTTCGTCATGATGATGGGAGCAATGACAACTTAGTTATTGTCCATCAGCATTTATTTAATTAAATTAAAAATGTTAACTTAACGTTGTTAATCAAGGGGTTGTGTTGAAAATTATTTAAAAGTTGTTAATTGAAGTTATTATTATTCCAGTGCGCATTGTTGTTCACACTTCGGACCAAATGTAAAGGTGTGAGCATGCAGGCCCAGGCTGTTAGGTTGAAGGTCATTTATTTCTGGCTTGCCCGAGTTTTACGTATTCGTCGCATCGTGTTTCCAAGAGTGGTTTCCTTCCTCCGTTCCCTTCTCACTGGCCACCTCCTCCCTTCTCCCCTGGGTCATGCTCTCCAAGCGTAACCTCCTCCTCCGTGCGTGGTTATCTTTCACCTTACGATCTCCACCACCAACCGCCGTTGCCCCGTTCACTGAACCAACGCACATCTCTACTTAACACTGAATCCTGTGAACTAAGCTGTGGAATGGCGATAGCCGTTAAAGTCGTTGCGTAAATTAATAATGTAGGGAAGATACTGGTATTTTCGTCGGAAGTGGGTGCTGCATATGAGCGACCAATTCTTCGGCCTTCCGCCGCTTTCTGTCAGTTAACTTTTTCCCCCCGCCGAGGCCTCCAGTCTTCATTATATAAGTGGAAAATGCTGATTTTATTCGGTAGAAAGAAAACTAGCTCATCAATGAGGAAAAACGGTTATGGTGGTACTCTTAAAGTCAATTTATTCTCGGAAGGAGGTGCAGATTTTGCAAAATGTAGGCTGATGCTGCCTCCAGTCGCTTGAGTGATAAAACCCGAGGTTATGTGATGGGTCTGATTGGCTGACTACGACAATAGCGTTTGTCATTTTTATTTCCAGGTTTAAAATTCGTTTCCATCAAATTTTATGCTCGCGAAGAAGGTGAAGAGCCAGAACTTTTATAATATCTAATTGTTAGTACTTCATTTGCTAAAATTTTCATTTCCCGTTATAATTACTGAAATTTGAGGTTATGTCGTTGTCAATTCTTTGGTTTCATATATTTACCTTGAGTTTCATCATCAGAATCACGTTACTCACCCGTATGGCGGAAGTCGCTCTTAGACTTTTACAGCAGTTGGGTCTCGGCTGCGCTTCTTCGGCACTGGATGAGGACAAGACAGCCCTCATTTCTCGCTTTAACTTAATCTTCATGCATGAAGTCAGTGATCCAACCCATCGTTATGGTTCACTTTTAAATTAAAAAAATAATTAGCTGATCGAATTGCTATGTTCATGAGTATTAATATTTAAGTTTTGTTTCAATCTTGACGTGAGCGGATCTGAGTGACCTTTTGCGTCACCAGCGTTTATATTAATGTTGTTTGTTTCATATTGAAATAGGTAGTTGCACTTTTCCCCAATTATTTAATGCGTAGGAATAAAGTCAAGACCCTTTCTCCTGATCATCCAATCCCCCCACTCCGCCCTGGAGGTCGCACGCATTAAATAATTGTTAAAAAGTGCAACTAATTTTTACTTCAATATGTCGAACTTCCATTATAACACGTCTGAATCGGTTGAAATTATTTATTTGAATTTTTTTAATTTAAATTTTCATACCACCGAAAACAGCTTTACACGGTCTTTTACATCGGGGTTATTAACATATTAATAGTTTTAACTTGCACAAACAACCGTGCCCTGGATAGGGGTAACTTACCCAGGCGGGACCTGAACCCGCGACCTCCTTTTTGGCAGGCGAGGACTTACCACGCCATCCGAAATTTCATTTCCTATAAATTTAATACTCACGCAACAGAGGGGTCGGGGGGTTTTAATAAAATTTTACTAGTTCTCCATTTGCTGAATTTTCCATTTCGCAGAGTAATCACTGAAAATAAGGGTATCATTGTTGGCCTCACTGTTCGGTTACTGTGCTGCCGCCTGGAGCGCACTCGTTTGGATATATATCTGCTCTGAAGCAATGGCCAGTACCAATGCTTTTTAAGTGTGAGAGGAGGATCAAGAGTGCATCCAACTCCATGCCAGAGACCCTTCCTCCTGCTCATCCAATCCTCCCCCTCTCCTCCTTGGAGGTCGCGCTTCGCTGCCCTCGGCCCCTCCTCCCACCCGTTTCCACTTATACCTGTTCTCTCTCCCCCCTCATTTTTTATTTCCCTTTCTTTTTCTCACGCACTCCCGCTCCGGCAAGGCACGCACGCACATACACACACATCGCGCCTCAAGGGTAAAGTGCGGTCGCGTAGTGGGGTTGTTAAGGCAGCGGCGGTGGTTTTTACACTCGAGAGGGTGCCCTCGGTGCGTCTGCCCTCTGCACGATTGGCTTAGGTAGCCTCCCACGGTAACCCCTCAGAACTTGGTCGCTCCAAAGTTTCTTCGGAAAAAAAATTGACAGCAAGAGTCACTCGATCCCGTTGGATTGGAAGTCCTTCACTCCATCAGGTGTTGTTTATTTTCTGGATCGTTTTTCTAACGCCCTACGCAATGCCGTTCATTCCAAGATAATACATAATCACTAAGTGACCAATCCTTCCTTTTGAAGCTTAAGTTTTGTTGTTAGTTTCAGTGCATTTTAATCGGTTTTCAAAAATGTCAGCATCAGTGAGAGCTATCTGTTTATCCTCGATATTTTCTTAATTACATTTAAAATCGTAAGAAACAGCGTTTAAATGTCATGAATTTGTAATATCATATCATTACGAATATAAATTTTGGTTCGTAGCCCTAAAATTAGCTTATTTCATCGTGGAATACGGATTGCTATGCTCGTCAGCGAGTGAGTAAAAGAGTCGATATTTGTAAACATATTTTGATGCGCGGTGGGTGACGACACACTAGTGAGCCCCGTATTATGATATTCGAGGCTTTCTATCAGGATATCCATTTTTATGAACAAAATCGCAAAAATGGAAGTCATCAACGCCTTCCCGTCGAATTGCATAAGTGTGCTCGGGGTCTACACTGTGAGTCTTGCATTCTCAAAGTTTCACGTTACGACACCACCATTTTTCTACGCTAATTTATAAAAAAAAAATAAGTGATGTTTTTACGTGTAATGCCTCCTGCTAGTCGAAGTCGAATTTTAATTCAGTGTATATTTTGAAGTGACCTAATCAATACTTATTATGTAAATTAAAATAGTATTTTTTATCGCGGTTGAAGACTGGGTTTTGCCATTGGGCTGCAGAAGTAAACTCTCTTTAAACGGAAAATTGCCTATTGTAAAAATATACACTTTTTGGACCTTGAATAACATAAAATAGCTACATTTTGGTGTAATCATTTAGTATGTGTACTCAGAGTTTGATTGGACACTAGGCTACAATCGCGTAGCTCCATTATTGTTGATCCGAAAGTTGTGATTGGATCTGTTTGAAGTGTCGTTTTTTAGTAAAGGTACCTTAGTTCTGTGTATAGATATTATGAGGGGATGTTATGAAGAACTTAAGATTGATCAACACTAAGCCTAGTAATGAAATCAAATTCGAATAAGCTCTTATTTTTCAGCGAAGAAAAATCAATTTCACTGCTTATTCTTGACTACGTATGATAATAGCGTCAATAAAAAATCACTCTGTTCAATCAAGGAAATCACCAGCTTTTGTGCCACGTTGTGGGTGTGGGATTTACAAATCCCTCGCCTATTTGTTGATTGATTTCGAGAGCTTCAGAATTGCTTTGTTGCTTCGAGAGATGGCCCTCGGGCTCCATTTTTGGAGGCATGGGTATATTGAAAACAGGGGAAACTCATCAGGCTAGCTATCCACGATTGAATTTCGATATATTTTTTATCGGGTCCGCATGAAATTACAGGCTGTCTCTGATGTAGGGTTCCCATTGTGGGTAACGAACCCATTTTTTTACATCCCAATGACGGCAATCGTCCACCTATGCCCTGGCAGATATTTTCACTTTTTTATTGTTTCGATTTCCTATCGGCAGTCGTAGTGTTGGTTGAGCGAGAGAGCCAATAACTCCTTGGTTTACTCGCACCTTCTTTCAATCGCTCATTTATGGAGTTCCTATCACCTTCCTCAGACCATTTCTCATTCTAGCGCCGCTCAAATAAAGTCCATATCTTTCGTTTATTCTATATTTTTACCTGTCTCCAATTTACAATTTTTTTAGGCAGTAGGCAATGGAAGGAGCCAGCGACGTCAATCACCCCTCCAATCGCGTTCACTTGCTTTGAGTCCCACGTGTGAATGATAGAACTCATGGTTCAAGTAGCTAGGTTCATGGAACAGGTTTTGCATAGCTAAGCCTTGCAGCGTGCCTTTCTGTGCCTTCATACTTTCGTCTGGAAGAAGATACCATTATGACGAAAAACGGTGTGTTTTATCTGCGAGATGGTGCTTGAAATTTTTATAATCACATTATTAACAAAGAAATAGCAGCAAATCAACTTAATATTTGATTGAAAATGATAGTTTAAACTTTGGCGGGATGGAGAAGTTAAGCTGTTTGTGCAGAACATGAGTAATTGATTGCGATGCCGAATGAGAGGGATTCTTACTATTTAGGCTTCTGTGCATTAAATACGAGAGCTAATTCATTGTATTAGATGTCAGGGAAATTTTCTGTACTTGTGTTTTGGAGATTAAGCGTTCCTTTATATGCCTTCATATTTCCATTTCTCTCCTTTTGCTCTTTTCAACCCGTCCGAGCCGAAAATTCCTTTGGAGGTACCTACTCGCTCCCACTAATTTTTCGAGTTTCCACTCGTTTCGTGGAAAGAAAGGAGATCCGGAGCTGCGATAGGCGTCACGCCTTTTTTCTCTGGCCCTTACCCTGCCCGATGGTCTGACGAGGGTCCCTTGTTTCACCCAGTGACCTTTGAAGGCAGAAGGAGGAGGCAGAGGGTGCGAAGGCGGGGATGGAGTTTGAAATTATGTAAGCACTAGGAAGATGAAGAGGTGAGGGTCGAAGGAGTTCAATTTTTCAGGCGGTACTTACCCCAAGAGATAAGGCGGTGTCAGGGGTGACGCATGAAAGGGTCACAGATGTGTCTTCCTGCTAGTTCTCATGACGTAGGTACTGCTATTCCCTATTCTAAGGCCGTTGGAGTAGGATGCGAGCATCGCTGGTCGTCGTTTCCTCATTACTAAGCCGGTGAGAGGTCACATCCGGAGTGGCGTACCTACTTTGCTTTACCCTTCCGGGCCTCGGTGCTGTAACCTAGATAGTATAATTGGAGCAGGAATCCCTAGGGTGTATCACTGTTGACACACCTGCCTTATTTGTACGGAGGTGGATACCTTGCGGGTGTAATTGCCTTCGGAACGTATTTGCATCATTAGAAGAATGTTTACAAAGACCTACTTGCAGGAAGCTAGTCATTTGGGTTTTTTCTTGCGAGTTGTCATAGAAAACGGCATAACTATGAGAAATGCCGAAGAAAACTAGCTCCCGGTCAACATAAGTGAGTTTTTCCGTGTGATTGTCACACTTCGTGTGCAGTTTTGGATGGCTCTATAACCCAATGCCGGTGGCTATGTCTGGGGTATTTTATGCTAAGTACGAAAGTGACTTATGGCGCGGTCTCGTTTATAATGCTGATTTTACTATCGGTGAATTGAAGGATCGAGAGGACCCTCCACCTTCATCCCTGAAATTTAGGGAAAAATGGAATGATTGTATTCGTATCCGTCGTTCTCAAAAGGAAATAGGGAATGGATAGGTAGCCTCCAAGTTGGTCCCCTGTAAAAATACCCCTACCTCACGTCCTCCTCTGAAATAAATTATATCCTTTCGTAATTGATATACCCTCTTTGTCCCTGATCTAAAGTCCATCTCTTTCATGTTTTCTCCCCAGTCTGCAAAGTTTCGTATTGGGTAAACAACTTATCCAAGCCATGGAAGGTTGTTGAACAATTTTACCGTCTCCCCGTTTGGTTTAACTACGATGTTACCCAAGGAATTTTGAAATTATGTCCTCAACCAACCATAAACTGCACAATTAAATGGATTTTATTTCCAACCTTATGGGTGAATAATTATCTTGTTTTTTGCCGGGTCAGAAACCCTGGCGATAGCTCATTCCTCTATGGAAACTTAGGCAGCTGGAAGATACTCGACCTTACATGACCTCTTGTACGTGCTCAAAGGCTTTAGGGCTCTGTCAAGGTGTGATGAAGGTGATAATTTCGCTTTTTTTGCTGAAATTCGCCTGATGATCTTCGATGTATCATAATTAGAGTATCATAGTGCACACTTTTTGGCACCTTTTATTGGGACTTGGTTTTTCATTTATGCGAAATATATTGTTCTTTTATAAAGTTTAAAACATTACTCTCTCGAGAGACAGGACTGTAGATTATAAAATTTCCCTTGAGAGAGAGTAATGGACGTGGAAAGATGCTTTGAAGGATGACGACTCTCCCTAGAGAGGAAGTTAAATTAACAACGATAATTTCTCCTTCCCGGCTAGGATCTTATCTCATCTCGTAGCTAGTCGCAAAGAACCATCTCCAATCAAATTCTAGAATTAGTATCGTCCTCATGACAGGAGCCGTTGTTCCTTCACGCCTCTCCAATGTACCCGCATGTACTCGCACGAGCTGCCTTCATAAACTTAGTGCGTGGTAATATATGGGAAGGGAGCCAGAGTAATTGCCCGCGTGCCCGAACTTGGTAGGTGTCTGCGCAACTGATAGCTGAGGCTGGGGAATTTATTCCATACTTTATGTGTTCTTCCCTCTCGACGGAACTCAGGGTAGAATTATCGAAGATATTACCGCTGTCCGATCTTCATTGTTTTTACACCCACAAGGCGATAATTTTCTGTGTTGGGCAGGGAGTGGAAGGAAATCCGTGCCTGAATAATTGATTGGTTATTCCTTCTTCCTCAAAGGCACTGTCCTGGCCACCTTCACGCGTCGGGTTGTTTACACTCCGCCGTGCTTGGAAGGACTATACCTGGAGAGGGGTTGAAGGAAAAGCTGGGCTTACATTGGTGGTAGTCTTCTTCGGTTTTTTACACATTTTTTTATTATCATCCTCCCTATCCGCCTCCTCCCTCATCTGTTGTTCTATTCGAGGCATCTTTTTGTTCCGCCACTTCGATGGGAATGTGGGAGATAACGTAAGGGGGCGTGATTAACGCCTGTCTCGTGCGTTTCTCTCGATAACTCTTCGCTCTACCTCACACACAGGCACACACTCCATTCCTCGAAAAAATCTCCTCGAATCCCTTTCTTCCACCCACTAGTAGTTCCCCTTCTCAACAGTTCTCTGTTCTCTCTCACACTCCACCTGGATGCTCACTATGCCTCCCAAGGTTTACATCGCATGCTCCTTTACCGTAGGTGCGTGAATGTTGTGAATGAAGTGCGCGAATGAAGTGTTGGATGTTCCATTGCGGAGACGCTGAATAAATGCAAAATTGAGATTAAATGTTGAGTATGCATCCTTTACGGTGTAATTGTGGGAGTTTCACGTACTTAATTGGAACAGACTCAGCGTCAAGGCATGAACTAATTGACGATATTAGAGACGCATATAGAATGTTTTGCAGGGTGTGATCAATCACCAGCATTCAAGAGGATCCCCACATGCGCACCACACGCTCATAAAAATGTAATACAGGCTGACAAATTATGCGTCCACCTTCATGCGAAGGTAAAACTTGCCTACGGTTAGTAATGCATAAAGCAAATACTAGGTCTGGTCCGCGCAGGTCTGGTTTGGACGTGTGCATTGTGATAAAGACGTTTAGAAAAGTAGTGAACGACAATTTTACGATTAATAAAATTAATGGTGTCGGTCGTTGAAACGACTCATTGCATGTTTTTATTTTTAATTGTTCTAACCTCGCATGTATTTGCTGTACGAATTACTAACCGTTGCCGTTGGCATGTTTTACCTTTGCATGAACGTGAACGCATAATTTGTTAGCATGCATTGTATTTTTATGACTATTTGCTATGCATGTGGTAAACCTTTTGCATATTGAATGCTGGTAATTGATCAGCCCCTCCAAACACCTTAGAGGTGGCACGCAGGGCATTGTGAAGATGTAGATTGCTGACGATTGCTACGAGAGCAGTTCTCCCGCTTTTCACTGCATGCGGTATGGTATTTGGAGGAGGCGAATGACAACTAAGGTCATTTGTGACGTGAGGGAAGGGCCGAGAGAAACCCGGCGTCATTATCAGACTGTTCGTAACGAATAGTGCTCACCAAAAAGCACCCAAACATGGATCGGTCAGTTTGATAAATGTCTGCCAGCGCCGAGATTTGAGCCTGGACCGACTGGTTGTAGTGCCAACACCAGCTTCCTTACCAACCCAATCTCCGCATTCGGTCCGTTGCGGTCCTTAAGGTTTTTTTTTTATAACTCACGCCTTTCGGGTGCGTGGGATGAGAGGTCCCCCATGGACCACCCTCGGTTTCCGCCTCTTTATCGATTGCCCCGATCGCTCACGCTTCATTGTTTTCACGTTCGCCTAGTTAGCGCCAATTATGCTGGGGCACAAATCATGCCGTTGTGGGTCCCACGTCTCCAAGATGACACGATTGATCTGCTTAATCTATTTTCCGTCGGTGGTATTTATCGGTTATCAGTTTGAATGGGTTTTCTGCCTTGGTCGCGTAGCGGAGATAGAATAGCTACGGCTTTTTACCTATATTTACCCAAAAGGATCTCTCAGTTATTCGTCAAGGTTTTAGTTTATGAGTTCCGATGGTCCAAGAGATAAAGTGCGAAATTTAAATACTATAACGGGAATATTTTTATCATGATTTCCCATGGTCAAAATTTATTCTAACGGCAGATCGACATTTTCCGGTACACTTCTTATCTGGTTGATCTATTGAAAAAGAAAATATCGTGGACAACTTGTAACGGGTCGTAATAAATATTTGTTTACATGTCTCTTACTTATAAGTCGTGTTCCCCCTACCCCTTGATATTGGAATGACATTCTCGATACATAAAGAAAAATATCTTCGCCTCCCTAGCTTGGCTCGAAGATGTTTGAATCATAATAGGTGAAACATCATCTGGTATAAGACAAATTCGGAGGAAAATCTGAAAAATATATCTTTCATTCTTCAGACTTTCTTCCGCAGTGCGCATTTTCTGTTGAACATTACGGCCTAAATTTTAAAGGCAAAAATAATTGCAACTTAACAATTGTAGATTTCACGAAACAAACCGTTGTCGACAAAATGAACGTGGAAACAAACGACCATTGTTGGGATCATGATTATTTTTAAGGATTATAGAAAAGAGTTTTTTCCTTTATTTCTTTCCTCTTCGCATGAAACATTCGTACTTAGTCTCTACTACATGAAATGGGCATTATATTTTTGTTTGTTTTATTCTTGGTATATTTTCCAAATTTCATTATGCTTTGCATACCGTCCTGAAGAGGTCGATTGCAGCGCCTTCGTAACTTTCATTTAATAAAATGGAGGAATGCGGATGAAAACTCGGAAGAAATAATTTAAGCACATAGTTCATAAGTCCATATACCTTTAAAGAAAGATGCAATTTAAGTGAAAAATCAGTGCATGCGAAATATTTGCTACATTTTTGCATCAGAGTTTCCTACATTTTATAAGCAGCCTATATTATTGGGATAACTTGTTGCCACAAAGTTTTTTTCGGTGGTGTTGAATGCTGGGTTACCAGTATTCGACATGTCATTACTCTCTCCTCACACTCCTTGGGCGTAAGTAGCTGTTTTTCCTTGGCCGGTTGTCGTCATCTCTCCCAAATACCTGTTACAATAAAGAGAAAATAACGGTACGAAGGCCCAGGGGCTTCTTAGCCATGCTGATAGTCCCCCTTGCTTCTGGTACCTGCCTTCTTTAACGTGTTATTTGCCCGCCACCTCTTCATGTTCGCCATCACATCGCTCACTTTCCAGCAATCAGTCTTCCCTCGTCTCCACGAGAACCATCCTCACGGCCTCACCGCATCGGGGGGCCTCTGGTCCATCACGGATGTTGACTAATTTCCTATCTCCTCTCCTGCGTGGTTTTTGAAAGGACGTAGGCCAAAGAGGTTGCGCATATGGTCAAACGAGCCGACGACGTTGTCCGTACGTGTACACCCCAGTCCCTTGATAAATGCTCTCATTAATCTTTAACCTTCGGACGTTCGAAGTATCCATTAGTAAGGACGGTGTACGCAGGTATCGACCGAATGACGTTAGTTTTTCATTCGATGTGGAGGCTACTCTTATAGCTTGAGGATTTCAATTGGGCCGTGTTAATCTGAAGTACCCTTCGGAAACCCCAATATGGGAGGTGGCCTAGGGAAAGGTATTGGCTCCCCTGCCCTGAATGTGTGGAATATCCCTGTGTGGTTTAGTGTGGAATGAGCTCTAACCTCACATATCCATATCAACCTTCGGGTTGAATCACTGAGATCACTGAGTGATTGAGTGAATTTTCTTCTTATCTCTTATTTATGTCTTATATTCTTCCTTAGAGCGTAAAAAAGGCCTTCGGCGGCATAGAAATGTCGGGTGAATGTTATGGAAATCGATATCTTTGCTTCATCGTGATGCCTACTATTCATCTCAAGTAAATTTCAGGAAGGGTGAGAGTTTTCATGGTGATGTTCCTTCGGCGGGATATCTTGACATGTAGTTGAAATCCAGCACCTGATCAATTGTGGTTGCCCTAAAATTATCGAAAATGGAGAGTTTTCTTGAATATCATCTTCTAAGCCAACACCAACGAATGCGCTTGAATTCCCTCAGCTGTAATCGTCCTATAATGGAAGCTCGTGATCTCGGAGTAATGCCGGTAATATTATAAAAACTGGAAATATTGACATAAAGCATGAGAAAAAACTTTAATCTAAACTTATACTTCAGCGTGATGCCTGATGTGTCGTCTCCCAAGCGTCAGTTGCAGCCTGAATATCATTGAGAGGTGAATGCTTTTATGGAATTGCCCGCGAATCGCGGTATCTTGACCTCGATTTGGAATCCAGTCCCTAATCTAGCGTGGATACCCCAGAGAAATTGAAAATGGAGAATTTTTTGGAAGAGGTAGAAATATGTGGCACAATGAGAAGGAAATATAAAATTATTATTAAATGAGACAACCAAAACATTTTCACTATATTAATTCGCCCACGGCCCGTTTTCGTGTACACAGCGACGTTCTTATTAAAGTAACACAGGGCCACGTTGTACACCATAGTGTTTTCAAGTGGCTCTTGAGAAATATTGAGCAGTGTATAAAAGGATTATTGGGCAATCAAGAGAAGTAGAAATTTCTCGGTAAATATCAGCGAATTCCCTTGACTTGGTTTAGCTGTAATCACCCAATATCGTAATCACTAGCTTGGAAATGATACCGGTATTATTTTGAAAACTATGATGGTTAGTGTATAAGCCGTAAAAACGAGTTCCACGAAAACCAATTATTCAATGAGATACATAACTATTTATTCCCGAGCCACAAAATATTTTATATAATATGTGGAACGGTGCGGCCGAAACATTATTGATTAAATTAGGTATTCCACAATTTTTCCTCTAAATTAATTTGCGCATTACGCGTTTTTTGCACTAGGTACGTGAAATTGTAGTAGTGTTCAACGAAATACATCTTGCACTATCAAATTTAGTAAAAATAATTGGAATGTCTAATTTAAACAAAACTAGATATTAACCCCCATGCACCTCTCTTCGGATATGATTCGATCGCGCGGAAACCTTTTTGAATCGTTGAACGGATTAGTGCACTCTGTCATGGAATAAAAAATCCCTGGGCGTTGCGTGTCGTCGGACCTTTCACCTTCTCCAACATCTGTGACGGGCGACACCTTTGGAGTTCGCTTCGTCGCTCGCGCGCCACAAATAACTGTCCCGTTTCCGCGGCGACATCTCGGCACACTTCCCCCTCCGCTCCGCTATAATCTCCGAAGCAGCGGCAGCAACGGGTCCGGGAGATGCTAATCCGATCCCCGGCTCCAAACTCTCATCAATCATCGAGTTCGGGCCGGGTGTGTGGAAGTGGGTGGTAAGGTCCGAGGGCACTCGCCGCTGAACCAGCGAACCGGGGCCGGTCGGTGGCCGAAGATCGCCTCCTACCGGAAACAAACCGGCCGCCCCCAAGGTACTACCACGCCTATCTCCCCCCACATTTTAGGTGGACACAATTCTAGGACGTTCCGAACGACTGCTTACGGCCATTTTAGTCGTTTACCCATGTTTAATAATTGTCGACAGCGATTGAGTCTGAAAACTGAAAAGAGCCGTAGCTCCCCGTTTTTCAATCCGTTGTGATTAGTTCTCGCCTAATTCGCGGCGAAAATTCGACGGTATTAACCCTTTCACAGATAATTTGGTAACGTCACAGATTATTGCCGTGCCGGCTTCTGATTTTCAGCTACTCCTGCCTGGCGAGGTTCTTTGCTGTTTACTCTTGTTTGAGAGATTCCTTCCCGCAGTGACACGTCTCGTTAGTCGTGCTGCGCATGAGCTACACTAAACTACTTGATGTAGCTCAATAGTACCACCTGAAAACCATGCTATGAATGACTCCTCAGGTAAAAATGTAATGTGTGACCTCTCTGGTACGGGTTGATGTTAGTACCAACGGATTACGTGGTGAATTGCATTAAGGATTGCAATTTTTTATGTCTATTTTCGTGCGTCATCCAAGCGCTGAAATCTATACAATCGAATGACAATTGCCAACGATTTTATGATTGTGGAACTGGTAAAGGATTCTAATAATTGACTGATGGTTTTCTCATCAAAATTGCCTTATCGGCGGAATAGCTCCGAAATAATCCTCAACTTATCAATTATCCTGAAGTGTTAAGGAATCGGCGTTTTCAAGAGTCAAAGGTATCCCTTCGATGCCTTTTACTGTTCTGCTTGGCGAAGTGAGTAACTCTTGCGCCAAAAAATAGGAGGAAGTAGCACTCCCACTCAACTGTTTGATTTTTGTTAGTTGCGTGATACTTGTTTGAACTTAGGTTATCAGTTTGAAATTTTATCGGCCATATATAATAGGCTCATGGCAACATTTGGTCATGCAATTTGCCTATGTATTCAATTTGATAATTTTACCTCGTTTTTTTCCGATAAAAAGTCGGAGACAATGCCTGATAAACAGGCGAATGACTGGAAAGGCCTCAATTTATGCACTCTTAAAATTTCAAGAAGATGACCTTTAAGTTTTAACTTCAAACCGGTTAATACGTCACCAAAAAGTCAAAAATATCATCAGTCGAGAGTTATCGATTCGTTCTTCAAAAGGAGCAGCAACTCGTGGGTGGTTTCTTCCCGGGATTAGGTCTGTTGAAACCTTCGATGGCGATGTGACGTGCATGTACAACGCCATCCGCTTCTACTGACCGCGTGCTTTTCGACGCGTCGTGGCAGCACGACCTTCCGATGCCGAAGCGGTCCATCGGTAGGTCGCGCGCGGGTGTCTTGACCCCTCTCGTTTGTGGACTGAGAGGAAAGAAAGCCTGGTCGTCAGTCGGGAAGTTGACTCTGTGGGAGATGAGAGGCATATTCGAGGAACGGGTCACCCACCGTAGACACCTGCAACGAAGCCACGTGTTCCCCGCCACTCCTCTCCCTCGTGTCATTCCCTCTCCTACGCGTCTTCTCCCGTGTTTTCAACGCCGTGTCTTCACCGCAAGAATTTTACGTCTTTCATTTTTTTTTTCGTTCACCTCTTCGGCTTCGAGTTTATGCGTTGGGAGAGGTCTCTTCTGTGGGAAATTGGTTGGATTGTGGGCGGAGTGGAATGAAAGAGGGAGGACCACGGGTTGCTGTGGCAAATGGAGTGTTGGTACTCAATTGTTGAACCTGTGGTATATATTTCGCGCGCGCCTATCCCTGAGCGCTCCTTTCAATACGGAAATGAATATTACTGGCGCTGTACAGCCGCAAGAGAACCATTGACAGTATCGTTTTCGTGAAAATTTATATCGACCCCTTAACATTTTATTGAAAAACAAATTGGTGTTCGCTGTATTTAAATGATTTGCACATTCTTTTTCCTGGAGATTAATTAATTCTGTTATTTGCGTGTATTGATTTATCAAGTTATTCGGAAATATTAATTTATTATTTTACAAATTAATTAAATAACGAATATAAGTGGTTATTGGCTTTATATGATTCGGGCAAATCATGTAAAGACAATGAAGACATATATTCATAATTAGTCTGAGGTTCAAATTATATTATGGTACTTAATTTTCATACTCTGAATTTTTAATGAATTATTGAGAATTAGGGAATGAATGTGTGGAATGTGTTGGGAATGGCAAAGGCCCCTCAGGCCCATAAGGGAAATACTGAATCATAAGCCAGTATAATGTATTACCTCGCCTCTTTTAGATTATAATTACTGAATCGACGGCGGAATCTACCTGAACCGGATTTCTGGAATCGGAACTACGGCTGTCCGAATGAAGTACCCAACCTCAATGTCTCGGTTTTGCAGACTAGTATATAAATCCTAAGTTTCGTGGCTATGTCGCCGATTCCAAATAAATTTTGAACCTTCGCAATTCAAGCGATAGTCAATCGAGTATCGTTGAAGTTCTCGCTTTGTCGAATCAATTTGGGAAAAAGAATTAAATGAGCATAGCTCTAACTCCATTAACCATTAGATCCACAGAACCGCAGTTCGGCTGTGTAATTATGGTTACTACTCGTGTCATTATTTTGCTAAAATATTCACGATCACAATGGCATAGCTAACGATATAGTCCCTAGTGTTATACCCCATTCATTTTTACTCCGACTCTCAATACATACAGGCCTTTTACCGCATGCTCATCCGGGGAACCCCAGGCCCACCGCGTGTCGGATAGCCTTGGAACTCTTCATTCATCCTTTCTATGAGACCCCCTTAGAAAATTGAGTTTATGTGATGGGAGAAAGTTTCATAATGGAAGTTTTGGTTGGATGGGAGGGGAGGGTTTTTTTGGGTGAGGTGGAAGGTCGTTTTGCCGTCTTTTATTTTATTAATGGATGCAATATAAGCAGAAACGACCGCGATGTAGGAAATGCGGAATTTTTTTAATGCCTCTCTTTCTTCCGAGTCATCTGATCGTTTGCTTCGTCATCGCACGAATTTTGAGTTTCCTTCTTTTCCTCCCTGTTAAATTTTTTCCGAACATGATCTCCCATGTTATCCTGGGGAGTTTTCCCGCTGTGTGCCGTTCGTTTTTAGTGCACTGTTAGCGTTCGTTTTCGTGGATGCAGCCGCCCCTTCAAGATTTCGTCGAGCATTATGAATTCCAATTGTTAGTGGAATTGTAGTTGATTATCGCTCTTTTTAAGGGCTTACGCAGGGCTCTTAAAGAGCCCTTAATCTTATTAATGCATTTTTTGTCCTGTGTAACTTCCTGTAAATGGAGCGTAGTAATTTTTCATCAAAATAGGTCGATTTCTACGGATAGATCCTAGATATGTTATTATGACTTCCGATGTTGTACATTGCATTTTATTGTTCCGTGCCCCAGTTATGTATCCTTCCTTGTACTTTATATCCTATTACAATTTCCAGCATTTCTCAGCCTGATGCGATAAAAGTTTCATATTATTTTGGGATAATTTCCTTCTCGGCTGAAGGCAGACCGATACCCGAGAATTTATGCCCTGGATATTGTAGGAATTGTTGTGAAGCCTCTGACGTCCGTTCCTGGACGAATAAGTTTATTTTACCGCTCATTTATAATGAATTTAAATTTTATCATGGTTGCAATTTGCCATATGTACTCAAATCCGAATAATACGGCATGCAAGGATGTGTGGTTGGTAATTTGACTCAGAATCATGGGTTTGGAACACAGCCGCCCAATCAGTTTTCATTGCGATTAATTTATCTATTTTTATTTTAAAATAATACCCGTACAAGACTAGTTTCTCGGCAGTCATTTGTAGTCATAATTTTTGTATATTTACGGTTACAGCTATGATTTACGTTCCAAGGGAGAAAGAAATATGCTTGCTAATATGAAATTTCAGATTTCCGCGTGATCATCCCGTTGTATGCCTCTTGTACATGGTTTTTTGCTGGGAGGTGATAGGTACGGAGAGGATGTGTACGTGAAGATTTGTGTCCTGGGCTTATGCGCGTTTGGTTCTCACTGCGATCTCATCGCAAGGGATTTCTCGATGAATTCCATGTATATGATCAGGTGTACTCCTCTGTCATAGTCATGTTGACGTGGGTTAATTGGTCTTTTTATAATGATCCCTTACCTTCTCCGCTTTCTTTAGTATCCATTTCCGTATGAATGATTTGACCTTTATACCGTTAAACCTCTTTGGCTTAACTTTTTTTATCTCTTTCGGGTCTTCCTTCGATAAAAATGTGCATGTTAACGTGAATGATTCCAGTTAGAGATCCCCAAGTCACGTATTCGTTGTAGCGCATACATGATCCGCCATTTCTGTGGATGACACTGTTTTTTTCGGAGAAAATTATAGAATAGTGATGTGTAGTGTATCCTGATGCCTGGTCGTTCATTGTTCGTAAAACGAACAACTGGGATCTGGTCAAGAGGAATATCATTTGGGTTTTAGCCTTTCCCTACCTCATGCCTTGATGTCGTTGAGCGAAGGTCATTTTAAAAATAAGAATACTTGAAGCTGAAATTATAATCCCATTTTTGGTGGAGGATGGAGGTAAAAGATAATGCCATGAATTAGGAAATATTCGGTTAGATATATTCCAAAGTAATTGAAAGAAGGTTACAAAAAGAGAGATTTTTTGTTTCAATAATTACTGGTTGTCATTAAGTTTGTATAAGCTGAGTAATATAATTAGCATGATGAATGTAACTTTTACCCAAATATAGATTAAGATAACTACCCTGTGATAGAATCAACTGCAAATATTTTCCCCGTAGTATTCGAAATAATTCTGAGTATCCACGCGAAATATACCCACGTAAAGATTTAAGGGTAAATGGTTATTTTCCCGTGATGACCAAATTCAAAGCGTAAATCAAGAAAGACATCAGACGTTGTATCTGTGGATTCCCCTCAATATTTCTCTCGTTGCATGACGGAGTAGTTGTGGAGGGGGGGGGAGGGGTTAGAGATTAAAAGAGGACATGTAAGGCAGAGTTTTATGAGGCCCTGTCCGTTGTGTTGCAGTTGGCTCGATGTTATGCTCATGGAGGTGTACGAGCATATCCGTTGCCGGATAAATGATTGCATATTCGTTCGAGAGGTTTTTGTGAGTGATAAATGGCCCGAGGATTAGTATCCCGTGTCCCGTTACGAGAGGCAACGCGCTTAAGCTAATTCTGTAATGTCTATCGAATGCGAATAACCTGTAATCCTCGTTTTATTTTTACTGTTGAAGTGTCGTCTCGTTGTATGCCGTGCTTGCTGTCGCTAAAGTTTTTCTAAGAAAAAATTTCATTCAAAATCTGAAATTTTTCGCAAATTAACGGTAATCGGTGGAAATGAAGTTCTTTCACTTTTTAGAGAACATTTTTTTATTTCTTCGCTTGAAAATAACCGTCTAGTTGCGCAGGTGCCCAAGATTTCATGTTACCTATTCCGGTTTTAAAAACAACGGCTTGTCATTTTTTATCGTGGACGTTAAAATTCAGGGCGACCGAATTAATGAAGCATGCCCTATCCTATTATTTTTGTGTTTACGCCATTTTATGATAGATTTTAATTTTCTATTTGCTCCCAAATCATCAAGTAAGGTAATAATGTCATCAAAAGTCATTGGAAATACATGTTAGACCGATCACAATCTTAATTGTTAGCTACAGATGGTGATTAGGGTTATTAAACCTGATAGTTTCCATGATATAATGCTTTTGGAGAAATAAAGTTACTTATCATTTTACGGAATTTTCATTACCGCCTAGTACATAGTAAGACTGTAAATCAGGAAATGCATTCGGGTGGGTTCCTTTGAGGAGTGTCATCCTAGACTATCTCCCTCAAACATTTCGGGGACATTCGAACCTCTTAATCCTCAACAGCCCATCGCGACAGCCATGGACTTACCACCAGTTCTAGCCACAAATACTAGGAAATGGGTGACATTGCGTTTTGTTGCGGCCTTTCCTTTGTGAAAAAATTGTGTGAAATCATCTTATGGTCTCTATGTCTTCCCCCGAGATCACTAGAATGCAATGGGTACTGCGAGTTCTGTTCCCTCATTGGATTTTTTGGGAAAGATTCAGTATTGGTGGGAATTCAATCCTGGGACCAGAGGGTGAATGCTTTTGAGGAAAGGTGCCTTAAGTTGGGAAGAAAGGTCGAAACTAGAAATGAAACCTCAATCTCCTTCCATTTTATCTTTTTTTGGTCTCTTTCTCGAAGTTTCCAATTTTTCTCTTGATGAGGGAAAAGTTTTACTGTAAGACCTAATGGGTGTGATTAATTATTAATTTTTTGGGATGTGGAATTTCCTCTCAGCTCGCAAAAGATTTCATTTCTGCGATTCTTTCCTGGGGGCGTTAAGTTTGGGCGAATTTTAAAGTATCTCATGAAGTTGATCCTGTTCCAACTCTATGCAGTTATACTTGGGTCATGAATAATCTTCCAGTCTCATATCAAAGAATTGTAAATACGCTGAAATTATTTTTGGTATAGTAACTCCTTTCTATTACTACCGTGTATCATCATATGGTATTTATGGTCATTTTTTCTCTGCATTACTTATGTCAACTGGTTTAAATTTGATGTTATATAATGTTGAGTTTGTACTGTTTGTAAAGAAAACACTGTATCTATTGATTTGAAACAAACAATAAGCTAACTTGAACGGATATAATATGGGTATAAGTCATTGTTCATCATCAGGCCTCACCGCTTCATCCATCTCTTAGCCGTAGCTTTTATAGGGAGGAAGAAATCCTTTTATCCGTAGTTTTATGTTGTTTATTCATTCATAAATGGAATGAGAATGATAAGTACTTAATATTAGTTTTCATATTCTGCTTGGTACTTAGTGCCATGTTAACTGAAAATCTGAAATTAACTCCGATAAAGTAGCCCTACCTGCTTGAGAAATTTTGTTTGAAATGTACAATGTACATTTCAGACAAAATTTCTTTGTACATGGTCATTGTACATGTCTATATATATGACGTTTTCAATCTGTTATTCGTGAAACATGGGCGTTAGTGACGTTACAGTGTTTCATACGTGAGCTCTCTTAAGAGATCCATGGCCTATATTTTTCAGAGACCTTGCTCATTTTGAAAATTCAAACCCGCGTTCTCTTTGGAAAATAAATATTCCCTGTTTTTTTTGCCCACCCTCATCCGCGTCAGAGGTTCTTAATAAGAGTTTATTTTTTCACCCTTACAGTTGAAAGTATTAAAAGAAAAATCACAATGGAACTGCTATTTCATTCTCCATCCTAGTGCTTAATCAGTGACATCTAACGTCCTCCATTTTAATTACACGCTCTCCCCCGCCTGTCGTCCTTCCTGACTCTCTTCCTTTCCACTCGTGTGAGTGTGTCTCTTGTTTTTTTCCGCGAAGAATCTTTATTCCTTCAGTCTCCTCTTTAATATTCCTGCTCCATCTCCGTCCGCCCTCGAGGTGACGCCTCTTGTTCTACGATTTATGGTTAACCTACTTTCATGCTCCGTGGTTTCCTCGAGGGTGAAGTGTGGAAGAGGTAGACTGGCCCATTGGAGAGTAGTCTAGAGACGCTGGAGGACTCGTGGGTAGATTTGTGTGGACGCCTTGGGTACCTGCGTTCCTCGATCACTCACCCAAGACCCTTCCTCCCTGCCCCCAGCCTCTCTATCCATGGGGTAGGGCGAAAAAAATGTACAAACTGAATCTACCCAAGCGCGTGAACCCGTAGCGGAGGAGATTCTTACAACGAACGCGAGGGCCTTTATTTTGTGGTCTCCACGTGTTTCCCGGATACCTGCCCATCTATATGAAGTGTTTGGTACTCTGTTTTAATTCATCCTTCCCTCTCTTCGTCTGTCAGAAACCATTTACACGTAGCATTGGTTGGAAATCTGGATATCACTGATACTCCCATGGTGAAACTTGGCAAGCATTTTTCACATAATGAACTCGGTGGAAGTGTCGGCTCAATATTACAGAAAAGAAATAGAACACATTGTTAACGAAAATACTTATCTCTAAAGAAGGAGTTTAGAGAAAAGATGGCATTACAATAGACTATAGTTTTTTATATGAGAACATAATATGAAATCCAGCGTTCTGACCACCAGTTATATCAAATTTCGAACTCAAGTCTTGGCAAACATTTCTATTGCCTTGGTTGTGTGTCGGCTGACCTAATGAACAGCTTTTTTTACCCTGGGTTGCCTCAGTTTCTCCTTTAGTCCGCTCTTAACACTCCGCTGGCTATCAGGATCTACCTTCTTCCCAGCCCTCAGGACCCGCTCTCCATGGTGACGGCAGTCCCATTTTCCGCGGCCCTGCGTCCTTTCCAAACCCCTTACCGTGTCCGCACCTCCCTGGCTTCCTTTTTCCTCCACCTGCCACCCGCACTGCCTTACCCTCCCGTACCTTTTCCTTTCCTCTCCGAGACGTCCGTATCCATCTTTCCTGTCCCTCCCAGCTCTGCCCCACGTCACTCTTACTCCCATCATCATCATCCTTATTCGCCGTCTTTCTCAGCCCCACTTTCTCTTTCGCCCTTACGATTTTTTTCTCTAACCCTCTACCCTCCATTCCAGCAATGTCCCTCGATCAAAACAGTTCTTGGCCTTTCAATAGCAGCGTGCCGTCCCCTCCGATCGGAATTCCATTCTTCTTGGCTTTGGGACGAGCTCGGTGTGCAGGTGCTGGGGAGGGAGGGGAATGGAAGAGAGTGATATAGGAGGAGGAAAGTGCACAGGTATCATTATAATTGCCATCGGTTGAGGGAAATGGCATGACTTGGAAGTTTTTTGAGCGTGTGATGGTTCAATGTTTTTTCAAAGTAGGTTTTCTTATTGCGTACCATTTATCAAACCGAGCCCACGTTACGTATATAGAGTCTAAAAGTAACTGTGAAGAGAATGGATCGAGTCAAAATATCTAAACATAAAAGTACTATAGCTCAAATATGTTCCTATTTATTATAGTTTTCGTCGCCAATCCCCATACCAGAAGACAACGTCTTTTTAATGTATTACGTTCATTGAAATTGAATATCACTTCTTTTATCTAATAGGCAGTGAATTATAATGTCAATATGATCATAAATAATTTCTTAATAAATATATCAACGAGACCTGCGGTTTTTAAAGCCACATTTAAAAAGAGTAACACTATAGTTAAAAGTGTTGAAATATGTTATCAATGGCATGATCACGTCCTAATTTAGAAGTGCGGTATGGTTAAACAATAGAGCCTTGATCTACGGTAGTAATCCGTTTTGCAGGACCGATCGTAAATCGAAGTCCATCGTAAGTTGAAGCGGAATTATTTCCGGACGTCGAATCAGTTTGAAGAGTTTCAGTGCATGTAACTGTTGCCATGTTAAAAATGTTTTTTGTTTACTAATTAGGTATATAATACATTAATGATTACATATTATGCGACTGGAGGCGAATTGGGCAAAATTCGATATTTTACAGAGCTCGCGCATCATCAGCTCAGATCACGTTGCAAAGCGGGGTCTACTGTAATTTCCTAATCAGGTGAACGTTGCCTTTTGCGCTCGTCACAGGCCTCTTCTGTGGATTTCTGGGGTGTAGGAGGCACGCCGTCACCAGACCATACCCATCTTCTCACTTCCTGCCCCCCCCCCACCCCTGCTCCTATCGCTTCCCCATTCCACCCCCTCTCCCTCGCATCCTCTTACTCGCCCCATATCGATCCTCTTCGCCGTCCTCTCCTCGCCACTGTTTTGTCGGATGTCAATGAGAGCCATACTTCTCCTCCCCCATCCTCCATACATTTCCATCTCTTCTCTCCACGAAAGGAAACTCATGGCCAATCCAATGAAATAGCATAAAATCAATTTATTGTTTCGTTTGTAGAATCTGTGATTTATTTCTAACTTTGCATCAGCAGTGCTGCTCTCATAAAGCAACTTGAGAAATATTGTGTGAATTTCAATATCAATTATAAATACGCTGTTCTCATGCTTGAAAATGGATATGTGAATGTAGTACCTGTATTTATTTTTATACAATTCGACCGCTCCCATCCGCAAAGTAAAATCTAAAAAAAATATTTCCATTCAGTCGTATCTTAAATTTCTAGCCCAGAAAATCTTTTGTATAAAATTTGAGCCATGTAATAAATTAATCGTATCTTAGATTTCGTCCATAAAATCGTACCTATGTGAGAATACCAGTCCATAATGGACCAACTTTCAGATACGATTATATGGCTCAAATTTGAAACATACGATTTTCTGGGTACTAAGTAATTCAAGATACGAATGAATGGAATGATAACTTGAGATTCTACTTTGCAGCTGCGAGCGGTCGATTCCTGTGTGTAAATATGATTGTTGAGTTTCATTTGTTTCTATATTTGCTCTTACGGGTCTGTACCCAGATCCATCAATGTGTTGCTACTACTACTGATCTCCCTTTCCGTCTGTCCCAACCCTATTCCGCTCTCTTTGTCATCATGCCTCCACGCTGCCGCCTCCTCCTCCCTATCCTTTTCCCATCGCCAATAACTCTTGTCATAACCGCCCTCGGCGTGCTCCCTCATCCATTTTTCTTCGTTTTTCGTTCGTATCGCTCTGATCCCATGCGTGCTCGTGGCGGTCCCTAGAAGTTAGAAGAAGGAAGGTCGTTTGTGAAGGTAGGAACCGTTGCATTGTCGGTGTAGTTAAATTTATTGACTTCTACTAAGCAATGACCATTTATCGACTAGGTCTCGGTGGAAAATAAATATATAGAAGATGTGATCTAGTACGCTAGGTCAGAGAATGCCTTTGAGTGATCATTAATGATTTTTTGCGCATTGTCTTTCTTACATGTACACTACATTGTTCATGAGATTAAAGAGTTTCTTTCCTAGGTAAGTATCTCATTTCCTGTATTATGTGTACACTTATCGAAGTTGTTATTCTCTTTTATTTTCAACTTTCGACTTGATTTTAGAGAACATATATCTCTGTAAAGCAGAGACTGCCCGTAACCTTGTGTATTCATTTTTGTGTGTTCTTTCCTTCCATCACCACATTGCCAGCCAACAACCCCTTTAAATCGTTTTCTTTATAATTATCGCTATCCCTTTTTAACCTCCTCCTGCCTCATTAAAATTATAAAAAAATTTCTGGCGGTGGTATTTTCTCATTTTTATTATTTAATTTTGTTCATGTTGGCGGAAACCCATTTTTTCTCTGGTATTCTGATTAGTTTAGAATTATTTTATTTGCTGTCACATTATGTCCCGCAATGTCATTATTCTATAATGTTAGCCATTTTTCACATTATTAATGATTTCCTATGGATTTTGATAGTTTTATACGCTATTGATCGAAACGTTTGCGTTTTTCATGCCTTTAATTCTCTTGAAATGTAGTGAATCTAGGGAATTTTTTATGGTGTGGCGGTTTCATCGTTTTTTTCATCTTACCTGGCAATCAGTCGATTGTATGGGCGCAGAAAATGTATTTCTCTACTCTGGAATTTGAATTTGTTTGAAATGGCTCTAGCATTTGTATGGAATTTTGTGTTCGAAATATTTGGTTACGTTTAGCTTGTTGATATTGTACTACATACCACTTTACACACCAACTGAACTAACGTTAAATATACAGAGAAAATGAAGTATGTATCTGTCAAAATTGTAGTTTATTTAAATGTACGAATTAATTGTTTTTTTTTTAAGTCTGGACGCTTGAGTAGATGATTCAAATTTGATGGTTTATGTCGTATGAACCTGGCACCGTATTTTGAGTTATTTGCAGACCTGTTTTATCATGTCTTGATTGTCGTGCTATTTGGCCGCAGCAGTCGAAATACGGATTATTTTTAGAGAAAATTTGGGCTGATTGTTCGCTTTTGCGGATGTCTTTTTCAATTAATGGTTGATTTATCTCTTACTACGTCCGTAGAGGCTTTCATCGCAGTCTCTGGTTAGTGAATGTGAGATAAATAGGAATGCTGCTGGAAAATCATCTTATTTTAACAGAGATTTTTAAATTTATTCATTTTTCCTCCTCTTAAATATCTCCGCTCTGTATTTCCCCCCTCGTGTAGTCGAAGGAAGACGCCAGAGGTCGTTGAAAAAGGAAATATTGCCTTGGGGTGCGTCGTTCTAAATTAACGGGCGTGGTGGGCGTTATGCGGTCTGTGTTGCTGATAGGGTAAATAACGATGTTTTCTAACTATTAACACGCCGTCCAACAATCTTAGTTTATATTAGTCGTAAAATAAACCGGACCATCCAGCCAATAATAGGCTCGGTGGCTGTGCAAATTATCCTTTGAATTTGAGGTAGAAGTTGGCGTACCATATCTTACACTATTTTTATGGCTTTCCAGCCTTCACCACAATAAATGATGTACCTTTGTAATATTAAAATCACCATTTGAGCAGTATTTAATTATTGCCTGCTCCATTGAATGTGTACAGTGAAGCTGAAAAAGGTATAGCAAGTAGGATGGCTATGCAATAGCGTCAAATTTGATCTTGGACTTTCGCGATCCCGTTAAAACAGTGACGAAAAACTTGTTAGCAGTGAATGCTAGCAGAATGAATTGGGTATGCGTCCAGGGAAATTGCGAAATATAGATAAAATTGTGAAATTAGGATTGTAAATTATGCTTGACTTTCATGTCATCAATTATATGGTAATTTGTCTAATAAAATTATTTTCCGCTAGATGTAATACCTTAGAATAATTATCCTAATAAGGGATAAAATCGGTATTGGTTTGCATTACGTGACTTCTTACATTTCAAATGTTGCTGCGTGTGCAAAGCCCGAGCGTTATTCTCTGTTATTCGTACTTCAATTTTAGAGCTCATTTTTTGGCTGAACTTATTGGGGACGATAATAACTATATGGGTTATTGCTGCTTTATGTAACACTTCCTGATCGATGTAATAATTTTCTATTAAAATCCTTTGTGCTTGCATGAAGACTGCTCTATGGTTAGGCGAGCGAAGCGTGCTATGAGCGTAGCCGCTCGTGCGGTAAAGGCATTATATTCTTACTAAAAGTATTTTACAGGTTAAGTTAGGTTTAGATGGTGCATTTTATAAATCACCTCGGCCTGTACCCTCTCCAAAATTGAACTTCCCTCTTCACTTCACTATAAGGCCTACTTGCTTTCAATATATTTGCAAATCCTCTTCCTTCTCCAATTACAACTGCATTCTTCCCCATAGCATTGATTTCATTATCCTCTTTCCACTCAGTGTGTGCTCCATCTAAATTTGTCTGTTCCGTGCCTCGTTTAGATTCTCGTTAACCATGTACGGCAATTCGTCGTTCCTTCTCCTCTCCACTCACGTCAACTGCTCCATTGTCCTCCACCCCCGCAGCTGAGGACCTCCAGTTTTTTTCTCGCCCTCTTTCCGTTAAGTCCATGCTGCTATACCGTAAAGCACTGCCATTCTGATTATATTCTTCATTAGCCTTTACTCAACACTCGTGCTCAACGATCCTTTCATTAATTCTTCCCTATTCAGTAGCGCTTTCAATGCTAACGGTAATCCCCTATTAATACACTGCCATTGTGGATAGAGTAAATAAAACTATATTTCCTGAAAACCGGGACTGATGGGAGTGCAGGAAGAGGAATTGGAGCAAATTGAAAGAGAAAGAGGGGGGAGAGGAAGGAAGAATAGAGGAGAATACCTCTCTTCGTCTAATTCATCATCTCCATTATTCTTCACACCTACATTTCGTACGCCTCCTGTCTTTTCTTGTCCCCGTAGTATTCCAAATTTGACCCAAAATTACATTTCCTAGAATTAAAGTAACCCCACATATCAGTTACTATTATTATTGTGATAAGCGTTCTAAGTGTTGTGTAAGTATTCTACCGTTTAGATTGGTTTCCATGGAGTGCTTAAGAAGAATTCTGGAAGCCTCCCTTTCCATCAAACACTTCCCTCTTCAATTCACGATAAGGCCTACTCCCTTTCATTCCGTCTAAAAATCCTAATCTCTTCCTTCCTCTCCCTCTTTTACCCAACATCCTACCTTCTATCACCGTTTTCAACATCCCCTCCCCGCTCCCTCCATCTGTACCCGCTGTCTCCTCAGTATCTCATATATATATAAGCTGCCTCTCCTCATCCACCATGTCCGGCACTTCGTCGTTTCTCCTCCTCTACGCTCATTTTGCTTTCTCTATTCTTCTCCATATCCACATCTCGAACGCCTCCAGTCGTTTCTCGTCCTCCTTTCTAAGTGTCCACGTTTCCGCTCCGTAAAGCGCTACATTCCAGATCAGGTCAGTTACTACATCCTTAAAAAATCCCAGGTATTGTTTTTCACTTCTCGCAGCGACCTCCACGATTCCCTTTAAGTTAACCATCCCCTTTATCTTGCCCTCGACCACCGTACCTTCGAACGCAACTATTTTTTCCCTCGCGGCTCCGCTCTCCTCCCTTCGCCAATCCAAACTTTTCGCCTCTTCCTCCTCGTTGCTGAGGGCCTCGCTAACTCAAAAGCCCCCTCCTTCATCCCTCTCTTCCTCCCCCGCAAACTACAGAGCTCGGCCACCCACCCAAACTCCGTTCCACTCCTTAATTAATCCTTTGAAGGCTCGAGGCGTGGGCTCCTTCCCGCTGGAATCGATCGCAGAGAGAAAAAGACGTAAAATTAGAAATATATGTGCTCGTGTGTAATAAGGGGGTCATATTAGTTGTGTGTCGAGAGTAAGCCCTGCCTATTGCCATCCTGGGTTCAAATCTAGGCCGTAGCTAGAAATTTTTGGGTTAGTAGGTATAATCCGACCTTGATCATAGGAGCAAAGTAGTATTTTTACCATAAATTTCACTAACTTCTGCCAAGTTAAGTCTTAAGTATGTATTTACTTTTGTTCGTGAATTCGTGTAACGAGGAGAATACTAATTGAAGCGATCTCTTGTTATCAGGTATAGCTTTCAAATTCTTAATTAGCATAGTGCTCCTTTTGTTAGGTAAAAAGTATGAGAGTTATCTTATTGCTTAATTTATCCCAGTTTTTAATCGCTTAAGAAAGCGGTGTGTGGTTGGAGAAGCAAAAATAATGTTAGGAGGAGGCATCTTTGGGTTAGAGGATATTACAAAACGCAATTGAAGGAAGGTTGCTAGGTAAACGAAGAGATCAGGGTTACGGGCATGAGAAGACCTATAGGGCACCGCATTTTAAACTTAAAAAAGTACTCCTCTAAAGAGACGCGTTTCTGTGGAGGCGGTAGAAAATATTTCTTATTTCATGTTATCCTTTCCGTTTTTGATGCATCTCTACTTAAAATGATGGAAATAAATGTGATTACTCGTTAACTATCCCCGATTATCTTCTGCTTTTGGAGCAGTGTTTGGCGGCGTTTACTTGTTTTTGAGAATTCCTTTGATCGATGCTCGGTGAGCAACATAAGAAAAGGAAAATAACGGGGTTTATGTACATATCCTGGTAGAGAGTGACGCATCCCGTGGTTATAAGTGAAATCGTGGAAGAAGACATCGTCGCGTCTCTGTGGAGGTGATAGAAAGAATATAATTCCCTCAGGAACCCATCCTTACCGGTAGATCACTGCTAAAGAACTCGAGAACCTGATACATTTTTATGGTGTGTTTATCTTTGCAGTTTAACATTTCTCCTCGCGAGGTGTGAATTTTTAAGTACCCATCCCTTCCACTTCTCCCTCTCTCTGCTGATTCTTTCCCGAGATTCCGCCTCGGGATATATACCCTGAAGGGTTTGTTTCTTCCGCTACGTCGTCTCCTTGCGAGCTAAGATCCTTCCTTATTATACCCCCCTCTTCCCAGCCCTTTTTTTCTCACTTTCGGGAGAATAAAATTTCGTCCTCTCCCGCCCTCCTCCCTCCTGCGCCCTCTTAGTCTTGCGGAGGCGAGGTGGAGCAAAGAATGGCGGGAGGAAAAAAGTGAGGAGCGAAGAGCGCCAGGCTATACGCCTATGTGGAGCTGTAAACAAACAGATGGGCCGAGGAGAGGGTATATAGAGTCGGGAGGAAAAGGTCGGAAGACTTTTGATTGTTTCGTCTTTATTCTTTCTCCTTTACTCTCTCCACGGAGTTGAGTGCCTTCGGATATCCAGGCGTTGTCGGGTGGATATACGGGCTGAGTTGGAGCAGGAAGGGAAGGGGTGTGGTGGTAGTGGTGCAGGTGGAGGTGGAGGAGTTTCTGGAGGCTAGGGAGACGGAATTGGTGGCAACAATAGGATGCTGTGCAGGAGTGAATTACGGCCGAACGGAAAAGTAAGGTGCCCCCTTGACTCCTTCGTACTCCACCTCACCTTGTGGTGAGGTGGAGTACGAAGTGGAGTCTCCTTTTTTATTTTGACCGCTCCTAATACGCTTACGGCCTCTGGCTTTCAGGGTGTTCGAGGAAGCAATTCTTCTACCGCTTTATTTTTTTCATCAATTCACGAAGCTCTCCCCCTATTTTTTTTCTAGAGTGTTTTCGACATTCAGTGAATATCCGTTAATAAGAAGTTGAAAAATTACTACAGGATCCATCGAGGTATAGTCATATTCGAGACAACTTCTGCGAGAAAAAGTGAATTAAAATTAACCTTCAGGGACATCTTCATATTTTGCGATTCAAACTCCATTGTGGTATTTCACATGTCTAGGCTAGATGATCGTATGAATTGCACACTGAGCTATCTTAAGTATATTATATGCAGCGAGCCACATGTTCCGCGTTTATTATGTAGTCTTGTTTCTGCTTATGTATTAAAAACTTAGCACAGTGGTCCAATATATTCCAGATGTCGATAAGGCTGGTCAAGCATCATTTTTTCGTCTTTATTCAAAGAAGTTTTGATTAACACATTCGTATTCTTTTAGATAAGGGCTACAAAATACGTTATTACGTTGGTATTTACATAGTAGAATGAGGGTGAAAGTTATTATGAGTTATTAAATGATAATTATGAGAGTAGAATATATGAAATGTTCTTAAACCACGTCTTGAAAATTAAAATACCCCCACTAAAATTATGAAAGCCTTAGGATTCAGTTAAAAAAATATTTTTAGATCCATTTTCCCGTTCTACGGAGCTCTTAATTTGAGTTATTTGAAATTCGATAGAATTATTACCATTTTGGTCTTATCTTTGGATACAATAGATAGGCTTTTCTCGCCCCTTTCTCGGAAATCGGCTATCATACCGCAGTTTTACGGCATGCTTCTTTTTCTTTTCCTCCGCCTGTGTAATTATCTCTGTCGTCGCGTTTTGAGCACCGTCGAGCTGCCTCTTCTTCAAGTCGACCTATTCGTAGGATTTTGTGGTTACGTTTGGAAAAGTGACATTTTAGGAGTACTGGGTGTTGTTCTACAAGTGTGAAGCGTCTTGGGTGGTTTGGGTTAGTCTCTCAAGTCTTCCCGGGTGGCGTTGAATAAACTTTGTACCCCAAATGGAGGGCAGGCTTCCTAAAATTGAGTTCTGAGGAATGAATATTCCTTTGCGAAAGGAAATAGGACCTCACATCTATTTATACGACTTTTAAAGGGCCTAATTTATTTTTTCTCCCTTTTCAGTCCTCAAGGTTATAGAATTCCAGCGGTCTCTTTGCTGCGCTTTTAGAAGTGGTCCCTTCTTTCGAAAAGAATGTTCGTTCTCAGGAATTACGTCGACTCAATGGTTCTTATTTAAACCTAAAATCCAGTTTTATTTTTGTACGGCAAACCGCCCCTTACGGGTGGGTCCTCCTCTTCAAGGAGAATAAACGATTGGTCACGCAAAAACTGTTAATTTTGTTATGTAAGCCATTTATTGCATCCTCCGTCGACTCATCTTTTCCATTTTCTTATAAATGTGGCATGAAATACAGGTATCTCTCAACCTACGAAAAGGAATGAGTTTTCTTGCGAGGCATCTTTGCTCGAGAAAAAACTTTTTGTTGTGACCGAGTCCCGAGGCATTAATCTATTGAATTAGGATTTTTGTGCGTGCTTCGGCACAGTAATTGGAGTTTAATGCAGTGCTTGGCTCAGAATTTATTTACGAGTAGTAGGAAGATTTATTTGCTCAAAAAAGTAGAGAAACCTCTTTTAAGTGGATTCATTTGAAAACTGCTTATTTTTTTATTTTCTGTAATTGTTTTACTGCCAAGGTTAGAGGAGATTAAAGATTAAAAGATGGGGGTTAATTCCGTGAATTGTTGCTTCTGTCTTCAGTGAATACATTGGTTTTATCATGTTTTAAATTAAGTATTGGCTCTTTGCAATATTGATGCATGTTAAACACAGCCATTGATAGTGAGAATTGTTTTATCTCTCGTATAGTCATTAAATATTGCATTTTAATTATTCATATATAAATTTGAATTTTGCTACACACGCTCAGTAGTTTCGTATATTAGGCTGTTTTTTGTGCTCCTCGAAAATAGTGTATTTTTGAACATAGTTTCAGTTAATACTACGAAATTTTTTATTGTGATATCTAGGTGGTAGGGTTGTGTACCTAGGGCATAGTGTAGCTAGGAACACTTGAAACTATCGGCAAGTGCTCCGACGTAGGGCTTTTAAAGTAAGCTATTACGTGAAAGAAGCTCTATAGTGTAACATAGGTCAATTTGACTTCATTTGGATTACGTTTAGAAAGAAGACGTTAGCTTAAAGTTTTTGACGCTGAAAAGTAAAACTTTTTGGTTGCATATCGAAGTCTTTTACAAAAAATTGATCACTCCAACAGTGGCTATCGTAGCATAGGTAAAATCGACATATAATGGTGATTAGTATTAGCTACTTATTTGATATTTTAGACGTACCTAATATTAAACAGTAAATTCATTCTACATTAAAAATGGCTACCTCTTGTACCAAGGAACACAAGCCCATGATGTACATAGAAATATGTTACTGTGTGTGTGATTTTTGTAGTCAGCCGTAATTTATGGTCTAATATTCTATAATTTGCTTTTTGTGTGAAATTCATTAAAATCGGACTTTAAAGAATGCTCTCAATTTTGGAGGGTTTAACCTAAGTTTATTTTTACATGAAAGGAGTGATATTTTGAAATTGAGTTTTTACCTAAGGTCTTAAGGTCTTACTACAATATTATATTTTTGGTTGTATAGTATTCGGATATTTCAAAAACCTTGTTCTCGGGATAGTGAAACGTAGGTCTAACGTGGTTTTATTTGCTTCTGAAAAAAATCATGCTTCCACCGGGACTGTGGCACTCAATCATTCCCTTTTGGCCTACATATAATGGTGGCGCGAGTACCCCTGCCACTCTTTGCTGATATATAATGCCCCTCCATCTCAGTCTATCAGTTCCGTGGTCCCAACTTGGTAGCCCATTGAAATGGGCCACTCTGCCCCTTTTCACTCATGGTTATTCCTATCCAGCCCTCTCAGCTTGACTTTTTTGTCGGAACCCGGTCCTGTTCTTTATATTCTATCTTTAGTTCGCCCATTGTCACCCACTGCCGCTTCCCACCCTGACATTAACCTCATCTATGGTCACAATTCGTCTCAGTGAATGTTATATGGGTAAAATACGCTCTCGGGCACTTTCGCATTGAGCTCTTAAAATTATAATACTTACAAGGAAACTCCATGCCTTTTTTTCTCTGGTTCATGTCTTGACACTTGTACCGGAAGAATCCAGGATAGTAGCCGGAGTAATATGGCGTCAAAGATGAATGGGTGTTGCGCCAGTTAAAGATTGAAAATCATCTAAAACATTTTTTTATTGGGCAGTTAACCGCGTTATGATGTAGTTTTTGCGTAGTTGTCCCAAATTTTTTCTTGGGCTAATTTCCCTTCACGAAATCTAAGTTGAGGCAATAGGTCTGCGTTATGGTTAAAAGTGAGGAAAAGTATGCACTCTTTATGATACATTTGGCGCTTGTGACCTGTTGAATCGTCTTTTCGACGTCAATCATTCGAAACTGTGTATACTCACTTATATTTAAAATGCATATTACCTACTGAATCGGATAGCCTATATAATATAATCTGTAATTCTATCTTGTCGATCCAATCTATGGCTTAAAATACCCCAATAGAAAGTTAATTTTTCAACCTTTCGTTTTAAAGTATCTCCCTCGTGTGAAACGGCGAACTCGTTGTTATCGCTTTCAGCCAAAATCAAGCCCCACGGGATATTCCTTCAATGCAGAAATCTTGTTGTCCTGTATACTCAGCCATCGAATTCCGCCGGATAGCTGAGCGTGCAATCCCATGCAATAACTACGGGAGAGGATGAGTAAGAGAGAGACGAGGTAGGGGGAAGGTGACAACGACGAAGAAAATGACACCCAAGGCGCAAAGAGTAAAGCTATCGCCCTCCCACCCGACGACACATCTCGGGGGTCAACGGTCAGGGTCACCGAGGAACGCGGAGATGGTGAGACGAAGAATTTAAGATAGGGAGTACAGATGGAGAAAGGCTAGGGGGAGAGGACACGAGGAAGGGAGATCACGAATTCCGCAGGAAGAGACAGTGCAGGGGATTCGCGTGTAGGAGACACGCCGGATTGAATAACATTCACGCCAGAGGGGAAAGCGCGTTCGAAGAAAGACAAAGGACGTGAGAATTGCGTGTCTAGCGACAAAGCAGTTACGAGCCCGAAATGCACACACATTTCCACCATTTTTCCGCCTTGTATCTCACGGTATCTTAGGGAAGAGCGTAACTTTTGCCCGCATTGAGTAGGAAGTTCTTGCATTTGTGTTGGGGGGCGAATCTATCTCATAAATTTGTTTTTGATGAATAATTTAATAATTTTGCATGAGGAGAATTTTCTTTTGAGTCTAGGAAGGTGTATGTGATTAGAAAAATTAAGTAGTTGAAGAAATATTATGCAAAAACTCCTTAGCAAACGGACTGAAAGTAATTTCTAAATGCCTACTGTTCGATAGGTTCTGACTTGCCTAGAAAAATATATAATAAATATGTGTGGAAAAGGAATCGCTCTATTTACTTGTTTCTGTTTTGTGCTAGTGTATTAATTTTTTTCGTTGATATTTTATTTTTATAACATTCAGCTGTTGTCGTTCAATGTAACTTATGCAACGAAATTTGATCCATTACACTACGCGTATAGAAGTTTAAACTTGGTGAGTATGTGTTTAAATGAAGCCAGGGAAACGACAAATTTTCCCAAATCAATTTGTCAGAGTATTTTTATTAAAATTATGCCGGATATACCTGGGAATCATCGGAGGATTGGAGAAGAATTGATTAGCTTTATGGTTCTCTTGAAAACGGAGGGCAATGGGAGAAAGAACCTTAATTAATGAATCTTTGGTCACCTTTTTTCCAGAAGGGAATAAAAATATGATCACACTCACTCGGAAAATACTCAAATATGAGCTATCTTCATGACGCGGAAATAAATAGATTTTCTGTTCCTTGATGAGATCAATGCAAAAAATAAATCTCGGCCTGTAATCGCAGAATTTTATGATTCATAAATCTATTAAACAGCAAGTATCACAATTGTTTTTGCCGTCTAGAAACTGCGAAATGTGTAGTATTTATCGAGTTGTAATATGGTAACTTATCTCCCCTACTTCACTCGAATACTTCATAACTAACGTCGCGAGAGAGTGAAATTGGGTGGGCACATGCTAAGAGACTCCTGCTTCCGAATTATTTGCTGGTGTGGCGAGAAAAACGCTTGTGATTTCACCGAGGTGTTAGTGGATAGAAATAGCGTGGAATTAACATCCCGAAGAGGAGAAATGGGAGGTGTGGATCACGAAGGAAATGGAGAGAAAGGAAGGGGTCAAGAGCGGATGGGACCGAACGGGGGAGGAATAGTTGTGGGGGCAGCGTTGAGAGCAGGTGAGGGATGTGAAGGAAGCAGATCTTGGAAATTCTAGACAAGCCTCCCCAAGACGTGTCCCGCAGAGAGACGTTCCTCAGCAGAGTTTTGTTCGTGGGCGTGAAAGGTTTATAATTCGTGTGTGTGTGAATAAGAGCTCTTGATATTCCCTGCGGCTATAGAATCCCCTAGCACGTCAAGCGACCCCACGAATAGACGTCTATTTCTTTGTGCCTAGCTCTCACTCGATTGTTTCCTGGCTCGGCACTATGAATACGGTCAGCGGATGTTTTTCAAAAGAAATAAAACATTCGAATTCGGGGCGAGTCTAGAATGCGGTCGTATCCTGCGTCATTTGCGTGGTCGTATGATTATGGGGCATAGATGTCCGTTGTATTTTGTATTTATGGAGGTAATAATAGCTTGATCATATAAATGAATTTATCTTATTTTCAATGTGAAGAATTGTTAGTTTCTTTAACGCGGAGTTAAAGAAGACACTGGTTTTTTGTAAGTGAAAAAGGTAGCTTCAATTCAAGACACTTCATTTAATTAACATAAGATCAGAAGAGAATTTTTACTCAGAGTAAACATAAATCCATTTGGTCGCTAACCAAAGAACATCTGAAATTTACAATAACAACAAGAATAGACTGTGGGAGTTGTTTTATCCATTTTTTTTTCAATTTTGTACTCTTAGATCTGAAGACGCCATCAGGCTCATTAGGGAAAACGTGGTAAATCAAAATTCTGTGCATGGTGGAAATCCGAAAGTATCGAGTTCATTCATTTTCCTACTAAGCGCAAACCTGTGAAAAATCGTAGGATCTTTTGGGAAGTGGGAACTTCGCTCAACAGCAGTATAAAAATGTATGTATTTACTCGATACAAATTTTACTGATCATAGTAGCGGTGTATATAATTTGGATGATATAGCTCTTTATTTGTTCTTTATCGATTTCCATCTTTTTTATGTGGTCAATGTTTTTAAATATTGATTTAAATGCACTCAACAAATGGAACGAAGATACCTTTCTACAATTTTCACGAGTATTTTCTCTGACGACTATCGTAGCTGAGATGTACAAAATATGTTCTGGCTACTTATGTATTTGCAGGGCAAATCTTAAATTGGCGAAATCTAAACTTGCTTTGAAATCAAAGCGTTGGTTTTTTTTAGCTTAATGATCATGTGTCGTATATTTTCTGTATTTACACCGTATATAACTCGTTGCCTTTCTAAGAGGCTTGGGAGCTATTCGTGTCAATAAATAAATGCACATCTGTCACTTCGTACACACTGCGTGATGAATTTCGGGGAACATTTTCGAGTACCTCCGAGGGGCCTTTCAAATCGTATCCGTTACAAATTCGTCTTCATGCGAGGACTGGAGATGAATTACCTTCCACATTAGCCGCCGGTTTGCAGACGAGTGCATGTAAGTGAACGAGCGACTGCCGAAAAAAAATAATCATCTTTCGGTTTGAATGGAATGAATGCTAACTTTTCTGAATTTCGGCGAAAGAGATTTTGGCCCACCACCAGATCGTGAATGATTGCTGGTATTCGTGCACGGTCCTCACGAATCGTAAACTGCCTAAATTCTCGGATATGAATGATTTCGTCCGTAGTTTGTGTGACTACCCAAACTTCTGTCATCGGATACGGCTGACGAAATAATGTTCTCTCGAGGTTGTTTGTGAATAGTGAAATCACGCAAAGCTTTACAGGGAGGGGGGAAAAGCCTTATTTTTTACCTAGGCTTAAAGTTCTTGCGAAGGTTTTATTTAAAGCATTTTTCGTGTTAATCCTGCTATTCAAAAGAGGATAATCAGCCCTCAGAATTTTAAGAAACCCTTCGAACGGAACGTCGTTAGCCAGGTTGGAAAAATTTTGGTTGGATCTCAGGAGATAGTTCATTTTTCGTGCCTATTCCATAATGAAAAGGATAGTGAAGAGTCTGAGGTAGTGGGAAGCACTTTACGGCGTGAAAAGGTGGACTCTTAGGAATGAGGACGATGAAATACTGGTGGTGTTAGAGAAGTTAGTCTGAGAATTTAGAAGGTTAAGATGACGGCAGGAAGAGGAACGGTAAGGTACTAGATATGGTGGGCGAGGAGAGGAAACCTATAGAAAAGATAAGGAAGAGACAGTGTTTCTGGGTATTGCGAGCGCGGAGGGCATGTGTAACGTCGTGTCCATGACGTTTGGCGAATTAATTATGCAGTGATATTTAAATTGTATTTTTGTTATTTGTATGCATATTTGTATTTATTTTGGTGTTTTGGAGTTGAGGGTGCTATGGTGATGATGGGAAAAACGGGATTGTTAGAGAGAGAGAGCCATTTTGGATGGAGGGGATGAAATAAAGCGCTAAAGAGTATACGTGATTATTATTGTCTCAGAGGAAAAAGGTTGCGACATCACACATGTTAAAAACTTAGTTTGAGGGAAGAATGATTGGTAAGCGAGGAAGATGAAAAGCCAGAAGTTTTAGATGAAAAAAAAGACAGAAGGTTAGGTTGAAGGTAGTACTATGGGGGAAGAGAATTTTCAAATCCGTGTTAGAAGGAAGAATGTTCGATAAGCTAGGGAGGGGGAGGAGAATGGGATTCATAGATAGAATAAATGGGAGTTCACTTAATAATGAATAGAAGAGAAGCGATATGTCGAATCGGGGAAGGCTGAGCTAATTCGCAAAACGCACCATGTAAACTTGCCTTAACCGGTAGAACACTTGAATAAATACTCCTCATCCGGTTTACTTCTCCGTAGAGTTTGAGCTTGACGTTATTTTCGGGGGGGTTTCTGTTTCAGAATGAAAATGACCACATTCGGAGAGCTCTTGGATCTTCAAATGAACCTTTCATTGAGTCATTCATTGCTCATGGCAACCATAATATGAATGACATGATAGAAGTGAACCGTTCTCGTGGAAGTGAGGAATGTAAGTGAGCCATTAGCAGTCGGGGGTCACTTGTATAACTTCTAAACGTCCGTATTTGGCAAAACCTTGGCATCAGAATTTGAGCCGTAATTCGGAAGTACAGAATAATCCTCCCCCCCGCCCCTTGGACCATCTGCACCCTCCGCTCACAAGTCAGATCTCATTCATTTTCGTCGCATCTGCTCCCCTCACCCTTAGTCGCCTCTCCACTGCGTATCAAGTGTCCGTCTCCTCTCTCCCTCGTTCCACACCTCCTCCCCCCTTCCCTTCTTCATCACCAAGCGGCGTCCTTCCGTCCGCGGCAATCGCTCGGCAAAGCGTTAATCACCACCGTGCACTTCGCGTGACGGCATTCCGTCGCGCGAATTAGGGGAGAAGTGCGTTCATGGAGTTGTCTTGAGTGAAGTGGCGAAGGAAGCTCGAGAAGCAAGTACCTACGTTTTAATTTCCTTTCGGGAGTCGGCGCTTAACGAATTAACGCTTGGTAGGAACTCGTAGAAAAAAAAACTTTACTTTGTTGTAAAGATTGTTCGGGACTTCCTCCACGCAAGGATGTCATCGTTCCAGCTTCTTTTACGATGTGGAGAGGAAGGAAATTTCTTTACTCCTAATATTTTGAATCTTTTATTTCAGTTCATATGTCGAATTGATCATTTCTTTGGTTATTCGATAGTTATACATTATATTAATAATGTTGTAATAACTGAGGTTAAGTACCAACTCAAGTTGATGTGAAAAACGCTCAAGTTGGATGCATGAAATACCTGTGTCGAACGAGAGTTACGCGTACTCTTAAGATTGAAATCTCTGGATGGCCAGTGCGCAGGTTTCAATTTTTTTATAACCTTTTCTTAGTAGCATTGTTGAAAACCAAATAAATGGAAAACAAAAACGGCGACACAATTTAACGTTTATGCACTTGTGTTGTTGAATGGAAATAACTCATTGAAGTTCACTTCCACCAATATCGTGATATGGTCACAATGAGAGTACAAGCGTATAACTAAGGAAACAATCAAGTGTTCCATGTGGAGCATGTTTCTGTAAGGGGGCGAGAAGTGAAGAGTGAAGGTATTTGAAATGTTGTACCCGCGAAGAATGTTGACGATATAATGTGTAGCGACCGAGTGAGTAATGAGAAAATGCTAAGATGAGTGGGAGAAAAGAGGTGTCTCATAAAACCTCAACAAGGGGGCAAGAAAACTTGGTCGACCATATCACGAGGCATGATAGCCTGATGAAGACAATCATCGAAGACAGGTGGGCGGAAGAAGGTCTCGAATGAGTTACATTAGACAGGCAGTTAAGGATGTAAAAGAGGAGAAATACGTGTCTGTGAAAGGGGAAGGAAATAGGAGAGCGGCGTGAAACCAATCTTAGTATTGTTGTCTTATGATGATGCTATGATCTGGATAGGGCTCGTAAGGGTTGGGACCATAAGTCGGGGTCGGAGAAGAGGATGCGCTCCACGTCGATGAATGAGCCTTTCTCATTGACGAAGTCTCACCCTTTGCTGCGTGGTTCCTTTCCTCCTCGATTGAAAGGGCTCGGTGAGACGTAAACGGTTTGATCTCTCTCTCTCTCTCTCTTCCTCTTCGCGCGCCGTGCAATTTCATCTGCGCCAGCGAGTGCCCTTTAGATTAATGGACGAAGATATAGCGCTTTCAATTTAAGAGTCTCTGGTTTAATTCAAATGGTAGGCCTCGCGAATCAGATTCCAGCCGAGCGATTGCTTCAGGTATCGTGAAGAATGTTTAATTACGCCGCGCAACTCATAAAAATAGAAGCCGCGAATAAAACGAGGAGATAATGATAGTGTATCGTAAAAAGGAGTCATGATGAAGTTGAGTGATGGAGTTTTCTTTGTTTTATCTCCTACCTGAGTTTGTTTTCATGGGAGGAAGTGGTGTTTTCTGCAGTAGGGCCTTGTCTGCCCGAGTTATTCGCTGGAATTAAAATTACCTTGCTTTTCACATCCAGTTTTTCGATCGATTAATTAAGCAACGAGTGAAATTATTGCGTAGCCTTCTTAATGCACTAACGGTGTACGCGGACCGCTGCCGATTTACCACGGATATCTCCGCCTTGACTGCATTGGGAATGCCTTTGCATCATCAAATTTAAAACTACTGAATTAAGTTCCGTATTTTGCCATCAATATCTTTTTATCGAACTATGCACAACGATGGTTTACCCGAGGAGAGTGAGCTTTTATCGATTTGATTGGTGTATTTACGTTGCGATGGCTATGCGAGGAAGAAAACGGGTTTCATTTACATTTATGGTGGCTAGCCTCCAATAGTGTGAGAGTATTTACTTTCTTTGAAGCATCGTAATTCTGTGAACGCGAATCAATGTTTTTTAAACGTATTTATGTCTTTTTAGAGCTAGGAATAATTGGTGGGTTTTTCATCCTGAGAGGAAGCGAATCATGGTGTTACGTGGCTTTAATGCTCCCATCTCCTGATCAGTGAAGTCATGGCAAAATTAGCAGTGCCAGAACGCGCTTTCCTTAACTTACTTTAGTAGTGAAATATTTCTCTATCTGTTTTTATTACAAGTCATTATTTACATCATCTTACTATTTTTTGTTTTGGTTTCAAATGTATAAATTAGAAATTTTTTGGCAACAAAATTGATGAAAGTGTTATTTGACTATTATGCCTTTTGTTAACCAGTGTTGAACGGCGTTCCGACTCGTTCCGGTAGCATGGCACTACTGCTCCTATCGACTTCGATTTAAAGCGTAGTATTAAGATTTTTTAATTCCTGATTCTATCTTCCATCACTACAGGAAGTGTTAGGAATTTTATAATAGGAAAACTTGGATGGGTTATCTAATATACAGCTGCTACATTATAGCATTACGAATTCGCGGTGAAAGGGTTGCAACTTTCTGTATTAATTTTATCTTCTATATGTTCCTCATACACATGGATTCATCGCAGTGACTCCAAAGTTCCTCTTTCAAAACTTGAATGAAGTCTCTTTTCCGTGCTGCTTAGAAATAAACGTACGAAGACATTATTTCTGAAGAATACTGCCTCGTACAATGACCTAACTTATCATCGTTACGTCTTTTTTTGGACCTATATGTAGGTACTACTCTCGGCCCGAAATAAATTAACTCCTAACTGCACCTTCCCCATTCCCCCTCAACTCTATTCTCGAACCTTACTCAAAGATTAAGTTTCTCCGCAGGTCTTCGAAAATGATGGCATTATAATTTGAAAAAAAATCCATTTTTTCTTCTATCCTTATGCATGAGGAGGCAAGTAAAACTCCTCCGGGCCCTGAGATGAATTCATCTTGGCTTAGCGTATGGAGTAGAGCGAGGTGGATGGTTTATGAATAAAGGAATAGACGATGGGCGGAAAAGGTAAGCTGGGTCGGTTGTTGGCTGTTGGGTTGTTGGAAAGGGAGAGGTCGTTAGTTGGTAAGGAAGTCCCAGTCGGAGAATGCCTGCAAGAATGACTCCATAACGACAATGTTTGGAGATGAGAATGAGCCGTTGTATGTTCATTTTCTGCGATACGAGTTTTAAAAACTTTTTAAACATTCTTGGATGGGGAAAAAACGAAAAACGATGAAAATTTCGTTTAAATTTGGGTTTAACGCTGTGATAAGGGAATTCAAATGAGTTCCACCGCCTCATGAATGTATTGTGAATTGTGAATTTTCTGTGCCAAGAGGATGCACCTCTCCCGCTCGACCGGTCTTATTTTGCTGCGTGTGACTAACATAAAAGAATAAAACTTTGCTTGGTTCAATAGTACATTTAATTACACGAACAGTTTTATTTTATTTCCCATAATAGAAAGGTTTCACATAGTTAAGGTCTGAAGTTATCAGTTACGTATTACTAGTTTGAAATTTTTACTATCGTCTTTGAATTTCCAGGTCGTGTATGGTACACTGTTCGCTTGAATCCCTAATTGCAAAAAAAATTGTCTCAACATTTTCTTGAATGTAATAATTTTTGATTATGTGGTCAGGTGATAGCTTGAGTTATCAAAGAAGAATAAATGCGACCAATCGAGAGGGAGTGATGCATCGTCTTAAAAAATATCTTTCGAACCTGTCTCATGTAATATTACTCTCCCATTCTTGCATTTTGTCCCTTGAATTCTATGTAATGCGAAATCCTCGTGCAAACGTTTTCATAAAATTCAGCTACTCGACAGATTTTGGAATGAAATTGATGGTGGAGGGGTTCAATTGATAAAATGTTGGAGTTATTATTAAATGACTGTGCATTAGTTGGCAATTACACAAGCTGTCGCGAAGGTGCACTCGCTATAAGGGGATTTTCCGCGTTTTTATCATAATTTTCACCAAGTTTGGAAATGGTTAGGAAATTATTCAGTCAGTTATGCAGTCCATGAAATTTATGAGAAAGAGTCAGTGAGGTCAGAGGTCTGAATCATCAAGTTTGTGACGTGTTTCCACACCTTTCACTGCAACCGAGGTAGCTCGCTTTCTATTATGATTTAAATACGGTAATAATCGCCAAAAATACATTATAATGAAGGATTCTAGGAAGCTTTAGGGAAAGACTGCGTTACGTTTTCCGGCTTGCTGCAAGGGACGTGGGAGTGAATGATGAAGAGGGACTTAATTTCAGCCAACCCCACTCAGTGTTACCTAAACGTTTTTTGTCGACTCGATGTTTTCAGCATGAGCGCGCATATTTTTTACATTTTGTTATTATCTCACGTAAGGAGTGTTATTATCCTGCATTTGTTTTCCTTTATACGCCATGAAATTTTAGGATGCATGCATGGAAATGTGGAATAATAGCAATAAGAAGGTATATGCATTTTTTATCCATTCCAAAGTTAAACATAGAGAGTTTGTATGCATAAATTCTTTAGGCATTTTTTCACATTGAAGTCAACCTTACACATTTAGCGTATACAATACACAAAATACGCCTAAAAATAAAATGTATAATTTTAAAACGTGTTTAACCGCATATAGTAGAGCTCAGGAAAGGAAAACGGATGACTGAGAACAGTAAAATTAGTCCTACTAATAATTTAAATTAGTCTTCTTCTATTTTACCTTCTTATTATATCTAGGTGTAATTTGAGATGGCCGTTGTATTGATTGTGGGTATTGTGTCACTTTTAACATTCTGACTATGGAGAACAAATACGCTGTGCTGTACAGAGAGTAGTTTTTGTTATAATATCCGTTTTAATGGAAAACTTCGATGGTACTTATATCAGTTTTTCATTAAAAATCTTTAATATCGTGCCATCGCTTTGGAAACCAGCTTTATCCAGCGTCATAGCTACTGCAAATGTATAATTTGTTCGAAATTACTTGATATATAGTATTACGGATCGTATTGTACAAAAATTTCCTTTTTTTTCCTTTCTAAGGTTTGCTTTACCTACCTAGGTTTTCTTGATTAGCACTTCCTCTATTGTTTTTCTATATACAATTGTTAATTTGGACAATTTTTAAAAAGTTGACCCCTCTAAAGTATCGAAAAAACAAAGTTTTGTAACAGAGAAAGCGTTCGTATGTTTCGTATTTGAACATTAAGCAGTTGAACAGGTGAGACCATCAAAAACTTGTAAAAATGTGTGTTGTCATTATATTCTGTTTTACCTCGTAATAAATACAAGAAGTACGGTATCACAAACTCTTTATGGCTTTAATCTACTTATGACGGCTGTTGCGTCATTTCTAAAGACGAAAAGGGCGTAAATGAGGCAATAGTCTTATTAACTAACTAGCCCACAGCAATGAATAGTTAGCGGAACCGTTCTTTGCAGTGTTTCTATGAGTATAGCTTCGTTCCACCAAGTTACGCCGATCGCATGCCATCCCATAATAATCAGTTGATTCGGCTCTTGTTTTTCCTGTTTGCCTCTATAACTAATACTTGAGTAGAAAATGTACGGTCGATTAAATGGAGAGCTGTAGAGGAGGTGACGTAAACAGGAAGTGAGAAGTGTAAGATGATTCTTGTGGGGTATGGAATGGACGCGGAGATGGCTTGGATTTTATTTCAGTGTATTGACGATGTGGCCAATGACCCTGCCAATGTGGGTGTGCCGCATCTCTTCTATCTCCATTTTTTGCGATGAAAGAGCTCAGACGACCCGTTCCTCGGAATCCCTTCATCTCTCTATCCCTACGGTAAAAGCTTCATCAACCTGTGGGCTCAGGGATGATCATGAGCGAACTGTTGTTTTTTTTTGCTTAAGGCTCCCCGGCGTTAAAAATGATACTATCTCTGTGAGGCTTCCCTCGAGGCAGCCCCAAATATTGGGGTGGTTTTAGATTACAAGATTGGTTGTGAGGATCCAAATAAAAAACAGCCTAATCCGGGCGTGTTTCTTACGATGTGCATTTATAATGTGTCAGGCTAAATAGTTTTTCTTCCATGTTGTTTGACCTATGATTGCGATTGATTTTAACGAGAATTGGATCACCTCTAGTGCTAATCATTATTCTGTAAAAACTTAACTTAATCGGTAGAAAACTAATAATAATAATTAAGAGAACGAATCACTCCCTTTTTTATCCTTTTTTCGTGATGAATCATTTGCTTAAAGCATGAGTGTTCATCTTGAAATTTTCAGGTTGAATAGTCCTAACAGTTGTCATATCGTCATTTGTCACATTGAGCGTAACCTCTGTCAACATTTTACTTCATCTCAAGCATGACATTTTTCCCGAGTATTTTCTCGAATGTAAAATTTTTGTATTTGAAGTACAGATGAATTTTGACGAGGTTTTGCCGTATTGAGCTTAATAGTGTAGACCAGGGGTCTCAAAAATACGGCCGGATCCGGCCCGCGGAGGGCTTTCATCCGGCCCGCGCACTCGTTTCAAGTAGAGCGCGATTCTCGCTCGTTTAACTCTGTGAGACGCCGCTAGAAGCATTGCAGCGCTGTACTGCAAGTCAAAGTCGCCTTCAGCTGTTCGTAAATAAGAAATACGCCACCGGATACTTAAGTAGACGTTGGTATCGAGTACTTCAGTCATCGGCAAATTTGCTATTTGGCCCGCAGGGTGATTCGGAACTTGGAATGCGGCCCTCATGGCCTAGTAATTTGGAGACCCCTGGTGTAGAACCTCAAAGTTTCAAAGGAAAGCTAAGGATAAAAATGCCTCGCATAATAAGACAACATTTGAGAATAGTCGAGTAGTGATGGGCGTCTTGAACTATGTATGTGTTAATAAAGTCAGATGAAGTTCCTGTTTTATTTTGGGCCTTACATGATGTGTTAGATACAATCGGAAGAGAAGCGAAACTCATGCAATGACATGTTTTCCACCTGGGAAAATACTATTCCGATATATTTAAGGTTATTTGAATAAAAGTATTACTAATCACTTTAAATTAACATTTGAAATTAAAGTTTAAAATTAGCATTTTTGTGGCTTCCCAGTGCCGAATTCATGTAATCTTAAAACTTGCTAAAAGAGAATTTTATAATATGCCATCGGGAATATGATATTAAATTAATTTCGTAGAATCATAGAGTTTATTTTTGGCTTCTTTTGAAAGGTGAAATTTTTCATATTTTACATGCTAAGTCTTTAGCGTTGACATCCCTGTTTACGAATTAAATTACAAAAGAATATTGTCTGTATTGGATTTCAGAATAAAAAATGCATTAATTATTCTCATACTCTGTGATTTTCTATGATATTTATGGTTTTATCAAGCGTTAATTCAATGATGGTTTGTATTTTATTCATCAATATTGTGCTTAAATCTTACCAAGCCGTATGGTTTAAATTTATACGTTTATTTCACGTCAACTTTCTGGACAAGAACATATTTTACTCGGGAAATTGCTTCAAAATTAATCCCATATTTCCTCTTTTCCATTCGAAGAACGCTCGATGCAAAGTCTGTAGACACATTCGACCTGTTTTTTTTCCATTTTCTTGAGGAGAGGACTTAGCAAAGAGCCGTATATATCCCACTCTCAGACTTCGAGTGTCAACCGAACTCTTGACCTCATTACGGAGGATCACCGATGTGCCCTCTCCAGTTTGAAGAGGTCCGCTTAAGTTTCAGGTTCGGTGGAAGGGTGGTTCGGGTCGCAAGGGAAGGGAAGCAAGTAGCACGCGATGAGGATTAAGGGAGGTTCGGAGAGAGCGGATTTCGCGCGAAGACGTTGCGCCGTCTTGACATTTTCCGAACCTCTTTCCTGCAGAGTGCGCCCGTGTTTCTCCATTTACTCGGTTGCTGCCCGTATTGGATGGATTCTGCAGGAAATTTGGATTACCGCGCGAGTTCAGTCGTAAACGAGGTTTGCGTTCGCGAGAATCATTCATTCCATACCAAATGTTTCTGTTTGTTTGACGAGGCGAATAGCAAGATTCACCCATTGGATGCATTCCACAGGAAATGAAGATACCTTTGTATCTAAAGTGAAAGTACCCACTACAAAAAAAAAACGATAAATGAAACCTATGAGCTAAACCAATGCTTAGTACATGGACGTACAAGAATAGTAAGGGCCAGTTTTTATAAATTTGGTAAGTAATCTTAAAAATAAAATAATCATGTATGACAGATGATTGATGAAAATAAAAAATTACAGCATATTCTTCGCATATTAGTTATTTCATACATACTACAAAGCCAATACCTAAAGTGTTAATCAAGTTCAAAGAATAAATTGGAAGCATAGTTCTAGATTTTCTTAGCTTAACATTTTTGGAGGTGGGTGTACTGGATTTATTCTACTGGAAATTTGTATGATCGAATGAGCTCAGGCATTCGCGAGGTTTGCATTCACGAGACACATTTCCTACCGAATGTTACTGTTTCCGTAACGAGGCAACCTGCCTCTGACCTTTTATGTGCCGTCGGAGTGTTTGCGTGTAGTGGCTTGGAATGTTTCCTATTCGGTTATAATAAAACGTCGAATAGAACTTGGAGGTATTTTTATGTACGTAAGTCGATGTGGTTGTACTGTTCCATCATCTACTTTTGGCAGAATGCAATTTTCCTCTGTTTATGACAATTCAACGTGACCAAAGGTAACACTGCATCATATCTGGGCTGACCCTACAGGCGATCTTATTTTATTAATGTAATTTTAGTAAAATTGCATTTAATTCGCCAATGGAGAAGTTTATGAATTAGGCTAAGTTTGGGGTAGAGTTTCAGTGGGAAATAAACTTCACCTTTGATGATTAATGCATTAGCGAAAACAAGTTCGAGAATGGTAATGTGTGAAATGTAAGGGTGAAGATTCTTTTCCGATTGGATTCATCGTTTGTGTGTGTGGTAAACTTTCGGGTGGCGTCAAAGTTATGAAATGGACATTTTGTTCGTTCCCTTGGATTCCCATGTTTTGTAGGTTGCTATGGGGCCATAATAATATCCTGACACAAATGAGTTTCCAAAGCACTGCACGAAACAGGTACGCAGTCCCGCGCACGGGTTCTACGTTATGTACGCCTAGGATGAAATTCGTTGTGAAAAAATCATTTGGCTCTACCAGGATCTATTACCGATCAGGTCTGCTACCAGTCAGAGATTCGCCTTGGAAGAAATTTGCTTGGTGCTGTAACTGATAGCATACCTAAATGGAGATCGGGAGATCCGGGTCGGAAATCCCGTCAATCCAAATGATTTTTTTTCTTGGCGATATTCACCCTTATTGTACATACAAAGGAGTTTATTTTATAGCATTTCAATCGAGCTGAAGTAAAGAGTGAAGAAATTTTTTAGTAAATATGTCATGTTAAATTATAAAGATGCACTTAGTGGGGTTTTATGAGCTTGGAGAAAATTTTAGAAGTATGATAAACGATTTAATACTCCCTTCAGTGTCCATTATCATTATTATGCTTTGAAGACATCAGTTTTTTATGATTAGTCATTTTTTGGTGCAATAAGTTTGATATAGTTAAAAGGTATTATTATTTAAGCGTTTGTCGTCGGAAATAATTGTTTGTAAAGATTGAATGTCTACAACTGACCATGTTAACAATTCTAGAAAGGCTGTATAAGACTATAGTTAAATTTCAATGTTGAGGATTTTTCCATACATTGTTCCTGATGTTAAGTGGTGTATAGGTAATTTTGCTTCATAAAATGTTTTCATGCGTAATGAATATCAAAGTTAAGATCCATAATTTTAGCCTTTGGTAGTTTTCTCGGCAGCATAATTGCTTTTCTCATCCAGTTGTTTAATACGTACTTTTTACTTGTCATGAGCTCTTCCGTTTTAATAAAAAATTAGCATTCATAACGTGTCAGAACCAAGTTTGGTTTCTTTATTCGTGCTTTGAAGGTAGAAGATTCCATCAGGGAGGCATTTCAGCTGCTGCAGATTAATGCCTGCGAAAAAGGCTTCTGCGTTGGTGGTTGTGGGCGTATCCAGCCGCTTCGTGAGAGAAACTTCTTCCAAGAGCTTAGTGGGCGCATATTTGCTACATCCGTATATGCATTCCGTGCGCAGATGTCTGTGATGCTATTTTTTGGAGCCCCATGTGCGGCTTACTAGCCTGCGAAAATTGCCGTTTTCATGAGTACCTACCATCTCGAAAGAGCGGGTAGTGATATGAGATTTTTTTATTAGTTTTTTCCATTGCATAGTTTGTGATTGCCAGCTTGAAACATTTTCTTCCTGCAAATTCTTCTCTTGCGTGTGTTGATGGATTCATGCAAGCGATTTTACCAGCATGGACGTGGATTCTTGCTCGGTTGTCATTTACAGTGATGGTATCATGCAATTTTTCGCGAGAAAGATGGAATGACTACTCCGTTAGTATGGTTTCAAGTGTTCTCAAATGTAGAGAGCAATAAAGAAGCAGATGAGGAGAAATTTTTCTTTGTCTCGTTATTTTTACCCTAATTATTATATTTTTTGTTTGTGCACATGAAAATACTTGACTCGGTTGGTCATTGGTTAAAAATGGATGTGGCATGGGAAATACTCTTATATTCAAATTTAAAATTACGGCTTTTGAGTTGAAAATTTACTGGAAACTCAGATGTTTCGTAAGGAATAGATATTATCCATGTTTTTGTCTGGAAATTTGCTGGTTGAGTGCCGAAGCAGCAAATCGACTCGACCTTATTGTAATATTCGCACGAGGATAAAACTTGGCTCTTATCGGAGGACTTGAAATCGGGGAAGAATGGGATTGCTGTGGTAGCTAGAGTGCTAGCTTCCCCCCTTGTGTGCCCGAGTTCAAATCTCGGTGGTTGCTGAGAATTTTCAGAGGCTCCTCGATCCCTACTTGAGTGATCTATTTATTATTTCATGTACTGCTCTCCGTGCGTCCGTGGGATGGGACGTTAAGCAGTGGTCCTATTAAAACATTTCGTTTGCAACAGGCGAATTCCGGCGCCGGTTTTCCCTTCGCCCTTTATTCCCTTACCCTTCCTCATGGCGTAAATGACTTCACCTTCTCCTCCTCTGAATACCTAATCTATCAACTTTTTTTAACAAAACGTTAACTAATGAGTTAAAGAGCCAGCATAGTGCCAAGTTTAGCTCAAACTAAGTATCCTTGATGAATTCGATTTTAAATGACCATCTATACATTTTGGAACTATCGATAGTCATGTTTGCTTTTATGTTGGAAGGAATTAAAATAATATAGAGTTTTTCTAAACCAATAGTAGCATTGAGTCGAGATTGTTTTGAACCATGCCCTAGCTTGGAGCGAGTTCACAGATTGTTGCAGTTTTCAAGTATTTTTCGTCCTTCTCTCCAATAAAAGTCTTCAATGTATCATGGGAGTACATCAGTTGTATTTTTTTTGCATTACCAATTAAGGAGAAATGATTTTTTTACCCCCTATCCTTCCACTTCTAGGATTCCTCTCGCCGCTTTATTTCGCATAGCGTGAGGAGAGCGCTCTTAGTGGTGCCATAGGGAATGAGGAATTGCCCCGGCGCGGTTTTAAGCACAAAGGGCACGAGTGTTTGTGCTTTTCTCCACTCAAAAATATGCTCTCCCTCACAAGGACGCGCTCTCCGGAGAGAGGCAAAATTCCACGTCCAAGCAAGCGTGCGGCAGTTCTAGAGGTCAAAGTCATCGAAACTCAACAAGTTTTCCTGTGTGAAATTAAATATAAGCTGTTAAATTAAAAAAAAAATTAAATCAGTATTCAGTTCCACACAATTTATACTAAAAAAGAAAGCATATCACCTGTATGAACGAGGATTCGATATCTTGGCCGCATGATTATGACTTGAATCCGTTTTTAATTAGTACAAATGTTCTCATGGGGAATAAAATGAATGATTTTTTACTATACGAATATAATAAATTTTTTTTAACGTAGCCCGACATTATCTGAAAGGGCATTATTTTCGGACGAGGACTTTGTAAAGTGCAATTAGAGTAATACATTAAATTTTCGCGACAATGATACGAATGAAATATCGTAAATTGTAATCGATTTGCTATAAATAGTAAGTGCTTTTCTTTAGCTAATGAGGCTTAGAATTATCTGAAATTATTGACACCGAGGAAAAAAAATGAGCTACTTATTAAAGTTAAAAAAGAGCGTGCAATATTAGCTCGATTGTATTTTGAATACATCTGAAGTCGGACCCTGCGTTGTGCGGTAATTCTTACTTTTCTACTGTACTTCTTATCACGCTACCTTTCTCACTACCTAAGTTGTAAATCTATATTATGACATCAAAGTCCTGCGAAATCTTCGGAGTGGGTCGCACGTGCTTGCCTGTGCAGCCGTGGGACTATTTAGACCCGGTTGTCGCGTCGGAGGCGAGGGTGCGTGTTGACTAGTCGGAAATAAGAGGTCGCTGGTTTTACGTCCCGTGTCACGCTGTCACTTTGCCATCGCGGGTGAGTGGAATAAATCCGCTAATTAATTATCCTCTCCCTCCCGCAAGTTTAGACACTTAAGGCCCTTGGAAAGCGTCCCCGTCGAGTTTCTGAGTGACACTAGTGAACGCGGCTATAAGATGGATAGTGATTTTACGGCGTCACAGTGAAATAAATGGAGCATGAGCTTCGAGAAACATTCGGAGAGATGGATAGAATTGCTATGGATTCAAGTGGTCATCATTGCGGAAAATGCTTTCTTCAGACTTATACTTTTATTGTGATGTTGGATTTAATGATCCATTATTTTATGACAGTATTTTTTGGTAGACATTATTTTCAAAAATGTTTAATCTTTTTCACCAGCAAAAACTATATTTTAAATCTAGGATTTAAATCTATAAATATAGGCTTAAAGCCTATTCCTGTTTCTTTGGCTACTATCAAATTTTACGTGGATTTCTTGTTGGATTTGATAAGTATATCAAATCAAACTAGAAATTTTTGAAAGCTTTTTTTAAGTTCGTTAATTTACTTTTCGCTATATGGAGATCTTACTAATGTTGAGCATGATGAGGTGAATTGTTTGTTTTTTCCATTAATTTTCTAACTTCACTGCTTTAAGCATGCAGTGGTGAAATGTATCACGCCCATCAACTGTCAGTTTATCAAACAAAAGACAGGGGACATTGGAAAATAAAGCTAAGTACTAAAGTTTATGAGGATAAGTCACCCACAAGACTTGAGGTTTTTAAAATTTGAAGCTCAGCGAGTGATTTATCTGAAAGTGCGTGTAATGTTTTTTTCGATCTGGAGGCAGACATATATCCAAGAGCTGAGATGGAAATGTTGAGATCCATGAGCGAATTGGTGCAAATGTGAGTTGGTGAAGGCGTATTTTTTTTGTTAAAAACAAGTCCAAAATATGGGAAGGGCCAGGGTGCTTGGATGTATGAACTTTATCGCTCAGTGGGGGACAAAATGTGATGAATGAGTGAATAAATAAGGTACGCGGGGAGGTATTTATCATCGTCCCCCTTTTCATTCGTAAATTGAATCCACTTTTTTGTGTCTAATTGAGCTTTTATATCCCATTTACATGAGAATGCACGTGCTTCTGCGGTAGGGGGGCGGAATGAAGGAATAACAGGATCGAGGTAGGGCTGTGCGTAAAGGTTAGGGAGGCCGCCGGAAAGTGAAGGAGTATTTAATGTCTAGGAAATAATGAATTATGACTCTAGATTCATCAAGTCTGGAATTCTATTCAGGGTGCGTGCGTTTCGGTGTGGACGGTGGCTTTTCATTTGGGAATGGTAGAAATGGGAGCATACAATGAATTTATTGAAGCTCGTTTATTTGCGGTATTTTAATTGCCTGGAATGTATTCCACTAGTTAAATAGCCATCTTGAAAATTTGGTGTCTTGCGCTTACAATCCATGAAGGAGATGGCTCGAATTACGGAAGGGTATATAATTTCAATTAACGTAATGAGCTTCTTAAATGAAAAATATGAGCCACTCACTCTCAGCTCACATGCATTAATAGTGTGCACTGACATGAGTTTCAGCTAACGCACCCCATAGTTAACCAGTAAATCTGGATGGACTAAATGGTTACAAAGCATGTTTATGAGGTCTCATGTTTATATATCTCATGTTCACTGTTAGTTACTTTCGTTGATCTATGCTAAAGTTACCTCCATGAAATGGTTACTGAGGACCACCCTTTTCCTCCACTATCTTATTATTTTTATATTATTGACTACTGGAGCAACAGCCTTTTGGACCCGCCCACAAATTACAATGTAGGATTCTCCAGCGTATCAATAGATGTGTTGTAACCTACCCCGTATTTAAATGGGTCTAAAAAAGTCGCCACTCGCGTCGCTGACGGCAGAGCGATCCGAGTGTCACGGTTGAAAAAGCTATAATTAGGGGTAATAACATAACAAATTCAACCGATTCAGGGGTGCTATTGTGAAATTTCGACGTATTGTAGTAATAGGTAGTTGAACTTAAAAACAATTATTTAACGCGTCGCGTCGTACGCATTAAATAATTGTGGAAAAATGCAACTATCTTTTATTTCAACCTGCTAACCTAAATTTGTTTTTGCAATGATCTTATACATCAAATCCATAATTTTTTAAAGTTATTCCTCACGATTGCGATTGCTCTGTTGCAAATTCTAAGAACGATGGATCACTTTTCACTCATCGCCGTGCTGTGGGCATTTTTGGAAACCGATTAAATCGCGCCCCTGGTGGCTAAATGAATCAAGTTTATGCGGGATGAACCAGGGTCACCTCAATGTCCTTTTCGCTCGCCCATCAGGGATGCGTTCACCACAGCAGGGGCTTAGCGGCGGGGCGCATCCACGGCGGCCGCGGGAATATTTTTCTCGCCTCGTGGTGGGGGTGGCGACTCCTCAGCGGTGGACTATTCGGCGCCCCGGTTTCCGTTCCGTGGGAAGGGAACCATCAGTGTAATGGAGGTTGAGTGTTGTGTCTGTGGTGGTAGGGGATCGTCTAGGGGTTGTCGGGCGAGGGAAGGCTCCGATGTGTGTACGGGGAGGGGGTATGGATTGCTGGCTCGGTTGCCGGGGTGGCGTGGGTGGCGAGGAAACTCGAAATTATGACGGCAATAAAGCTCTCGCGAGGGTGTGCTAGAGTGGGCGGGTCCCCCCCAGGCCAGCCCAGTGGGGAAGAGGGTAGCGTCGAGTACTCCGTGATGGATGGGGTTTACCTTCTCCCCATTTCCCACAATCTACCTTGGAGAAGGGAGGCGAGGAGTTAAGGAGGGTTTTCAAATGACTATTAGGAGAAGAGGATGCGTGGATGTTAAGATTAGAGCGAAATAACGAGGTATTCTGTGTTTTCATACGATATTCCGAACGACAGTATCCGCGTTAAAAATTTTTTTATGATGGAAACAGTGCAGAATTAAACAGTCTGTTTAATTCTGCATTGTGCTTTAAGTAATGATGTTCTGGCACATATGGGTGTATGGAGATAGGGTGAAAGCTGAATTTACATTTGGTTATGGTAGTTTTTGAATTATTCATTGAATTCAGAGTAGTTCATTTATTTGGATTGTTATTATTGTTCTCGAGAACATTTTAGTTGGTCGTTGTTTCAAACTTCAGGTAAGTCCTATTTAGAATGGTCAGAATTCTCCAGCTGTCGCGGCGATTAGAAGCTACTAAATAAAAAAAAACTCGTTCCATTTTCGTTGGCTTTGCTCGATTCTCCTTGAAGGAACACCACCGTTTCCGTGGTTTTAGTACTATTAGTATCAATATAGAGGTTTCAAACAGCTTTATTCGATGCGACCCGTGATTTTTCGCCACGCAACCACCTCCAAAATTGTAGGCATCATTAGTAATCCGAAAAAATGGTCGGTGCGATAAATATATCTTAAAGTTGCTATAATAGATACATATATTTTAATTTTGAAGTTTTTATGTAAATTTATTTTGATGTTTTCCTTCATCTATCGGAGTGCAGGTTACATATTTTCATCCCATCCATGAATCCTTAAAATATTCTTCCGTCATTACTCCCAAGATAATTCTTCGCCATTCTAAACACGAGGCACCTGCATCTTATGTCTAATTCTACATAACCCCCTTCAAGCCACCTCTAGCATTTTTGGGAGGGGGTGATTAATTACCTCCTCCCAAATATGCTCGCAATATGCAAGTCATGGAGATAAAAAATGTAGTAATTAAAATAATATGTACACACGCCATCGCTCGATGCAGCACAAATTCAACTAAGCATATAAATATACAATTACACATGGAAACATAATTTTTTTATGGTTATTATTTAAATGAAATAAATTTGTCCCCTCATAATTTAATCTCTTAAACTGTTAATTTATGACACTATAAGGCTTGCCTACATCTAATAGTATTTTATCATTTTTTCATACCTACTTTTTCATACCTGAGGGGCGACCTTTGTTGGCTCGCCTCTCAGCAATATCGTATCCAACCACAGCCTATATCCCTTCTTCCCCCTCGCACTGAAGAACTCTCACCCTCCATCTCAATTCCATGTAATTTTCTCCCGACTACATTTCGACAGGGGCAATTCCTCCCCCGCCCACTCAATTTTAATTGCTCCTTTTTCGTGCAAGGGATCGCGGACTTAGCAGGTGAATTTTAAAGTCCTTTTAGGACAAGTACGATCTGAGAGGTCTCCATGTTTTCCATGTCCTATATTTCCGCCCCTAATCTACGCCTGATCTGCAATTGTTGTGATTTAGTATTTATTTTATTTTTCGGCCTTTCACTTTTATGATTTTTGTATACATACACCTTTTATACACTTCACCTTCGAGATCAGGGGTATCATAATCAACCTGGACTATTGACGTGACTGTTTATATTTTCACCTAATGGGCTAATTCGTGATATGATTTGTAGGTATCTGTATCGCGTTGCGAGTGCAGAGCATGAATGATTAGGCGCATGACGCTAGTGGCCCGAGGCAAGCTCCTGAGTTCTCCTTATGAAACAGTTGTGATACTGTGTTTATGATGAAGTATTTTCCCAAATCAGTTCATGTAATTTTTTCATGATCAAAGCTCCTTCAGTTACTTGCTTATGTGTCGAAATACAGCGTATTCTCTGTATTTAGCAATGTAATATTTTTAGTGAAGTAGGTAGTATTGCTTGAAAGTTTGTTCTACTCGTAATAAGTTTATCATCTAGCGTCTGAAGGAAGTCTTATCGTGTGAAAATGTGTCTAGTTTTGATAATTTTTTTTTAATTCATGGTAATTTGATTTTTACCTTTAGAATGACGAAGTTGATGAATCTAGAATGTCAACCACCATTTTGTCCATCATGGGAAGTATTATCAAGCAGTCTCAAGAATTATCAAGCAATCTTCATTTATTTGTAATAGTTAGCCTTTTAATTATTTTAATTACACAAACCAGTTATTCATGAATCTTATTGGTTATTATATTATTTAAATCTTTGCACTGTTCATAAGCATTGGGAATAAATCATTGAATGTTGTAAGGGAGGCAAAAACTTTTATTTCGTATTTATAATAAAATTTACTTGGAATATCAAAACACTCTTCCTTGCCCTTACTTTCTGTGTGTCAAGTGGTCGTCGAGTAGTTGTAATTCTGAGAAGAACGATATCGTATGACGACCTTAAGCATTGCATTTATTTCTAGGGCTCAGTAGTGTAGGCTCCTTGCTTTAGTGCCCCTAAATGGGTGTCGAGTCCAGCTCATCAGTATTGTTGGGATATCCCTGCCGTAAAAATGTTCCCTATTGCACTAGCTGTGTTTAAGGTATTTGTGCTCCAGACGAATGATGGAGACTTTTATGTCGAAGGAGTTATAAAAGTTTTCAATGATCTCAATAACTGTGTTTTATGGATCCTGTTGCCTATTTCGGTTTATAACAGTCCAATGCGTCACAATTTTATTAGTTTTTCTTATTTTTCATGTAAAGAATGGTGCTGACCAATGAATTTATTCGTATCAATAACAATATTTTGATGTTAATGCGGAATAATTATGGACATTTTAGTACTCAAATCAGATTTCACTTAGCAGCCATCACTAAAGATATCATAGATATCGAAATAGGGGTGAATGTTAAATTATTATGATCGTTTTGTTTTTCAAAACGTCCAGCCGAGATACTGGCTAATGGAAGTATTGGTGAGTTAGGCGATTCTTACCGCAGTAATAGATGCAGTATTTTGGGTAAGCGGGGAAAATAAGGATATTGATGGATGATTTAGGATATATACCTATATGAAATATAATATTCTTATTGGATTATTGGGTTTCAGCCATCAAACGGTGGAAGGGATCGCTCTTTTGAGAAACCTTTCGTAAATAGAAAACCTCCTCTGTCGATGAATTTTATTGCTATCTGAAAGAAGAAATGTTGGAACATCAGGTAGTTTTGATCATTTTTTATTTATTTCTAATTTGATTTCTCGAACTATCTTCGGAATATCAGGAATTCTTATTCATATATCATGTGAGATGAACCGGATAAAAAATTACGAACAAATGTGGGAAATATCTTCAGTGTAAATGAAGTCGATGGCCTCTGGCGTGAATGAGTGTAAAGCTGTCATGACAAATACTTTATATTCTTTACCTTGATTGATGATTCAAATGGGCAAAATCTACTTAATAAAGTATTACCTGCTATTTTTTTAAGTTCTATCTTTTATTCGTGACCTTATATTATTTAAGTTCGTAGTTGATGCCTCCACGTCATGTAAGAGGATTGGTTTTCGATTGCCTACGAACATTTTGAGTTATAAGTTAAACCTTAGATTCAGTCGCTCCCTCCTTAATAATCCCTTAGTTGAAGAAAAATTAAATCCCTCTTCTTGGTCCCTTCTTTACCCCTTCATTCTTTGTCTGCGCTCATCTTTTTGGGAAGATATCGATCGTTCTAAGTCTTTATGGCCGCTTACCCCCCTCATCCGGTTTCTGCCCATCCTAATCTCTCTTTGTCCTTCTTGCAGATCATCCGCTTCGTTAAATTTTCTTTGCACATTCTCTCCATCCTTTTCACTCATTATCTCTATTTTGAGTGCTGCTACCTTTCTGGTACCGTTGGTCCTTAGCCTTTAGCGAAAGGAAAAAAATTTTCGGGGAAAGTGATGATACTCCCGGTAGTTGAGCAGCGATGGGAGGACCATTTTCCTTTTGTTCATCATCTCGTTTTCTCGTTTGGAAGAATCACAGATAAGGCGCTTAAGATGTAGAATTACCGCTACGTGCTCTTTTGGGGATAGAGGTTCCTTCGCCAATTTATTTCTCTAAACGTTTCTAATTTCCCGTACAAGAAGTGGCTAACATTTTATGTATTTTTATGTCACCTCAGTTCCTCAACAAAAAGTATTTTTCTTGATCTTGTTAAATGATAGTCATCTCGGGTTCTAAGCGTTAATGCAATGTTTTATTGTAGGTTGGCAATGAAATTATTTGTATGCCATAAAAATGGTAATTTTTTGCAATCTTTGAGGAAATATTTCTTTCACTATTCTGCGAATAATATTCTCTATAAATTTATTGTATTGGGTATGCTCTCACTTTGTGACATTGGAGGAGAATTTTAAATTTTTGTGCTTTGTCATCGAACTGGAAATTTGGTATTACCTGTAAGTCTTCGTGCAGCCTTTTAAAAATTCTCATCAATTGAGAAGCAATATGGCTCTCATATTTCTCAGTTTCTCGTATTAAATCTGCTCATAAAAGTACTTAATGACTGTGTTTAATGTTTTCTTTTGCTCTGCCCAGGCAAGCTAGTTGCGATAGTGAGTGCATTCAATGTCTGAAATAGTAGATGTCAACTTGTGTAAATTATCTGACTTCATATCTTTTCCTGATCTGTAATGAATCTATTTTGTCTCTTTCCCAGGCTGGAAATCTTTCGCATGAATGAGTGAAACTTTTAAAAGTGACCGAACGGAATCACCAAAGGCTCTCTGACCGAGGTGGAATGTACTTTTTCACCATATTAGCTCTCAAGGTAAGAGCACGTGCTGTGTTATATTTCTCTTTTACGTAATACAAATTATTTTAATACGACCATTTATCTACGTTATTCACAGAATTTATTTTTGTCATAATCGGTTTTGGCATTCATCAAACAAACTGAGTGGACACTATTGTGATAAGAATAGTGGTCATAAGTATAGAATTAATGGTAGATTGCAGGAAAAAAGATGGCACTATTGTAAGGCTTACAGTGTTCATTAGGATTATACGGTGCATAAGATCTAAAACACCTGTATATTTGTTTCAATCCATAGCATTGAAATTACTAATGCCCTGCGTATGGTATCAGGATGTGATTATTGCATGATAGCCCAGGTCTTCTCAAAAGAGGAGAAGGAATGACACAGTGGTAATATACCCTTTTTTTATCCTATTAATTGAATGGAAATTTGAAAATATCAAATAACCTTTCGTCACCTTATCAATTTTTTTCCATCGAAATCTCATTGATCATTTCAAGTCTTAACGTAGTTGAAACTATTAATCAGCTTTTCTTGGCTTTGGTTTTTACGAGCTGCCTAACTTTTACCTTTAAATCACCTTGTAAGGAATTTTCGCACGACCAATATGCCCATTAATGAGGGAAGTTTAATTAAACATTACTTTTATTGGAATCCCAGATAAAGTTCAAACCATCTTGCGTATCTCAGCGCGGCATTACTTTATTATCGGGAGAACGATCGTTATCCACCATGCCCTCATTTAGCCGTCCCATTTTTGTCATAGATTGGGAGCAAGAGGCTGATGTCAGCGGTCCTTGTCCTTCAAGGACTCAAGGCCCGCATCCCAAACGTCACCCGTCGCTCTTCTTGCGCTTTTCATGATTGCTCATTACCTTAATTGTCTCTTTCCTTGCTCATCCATCCTTTCAACTCCTCTCATTTCTTTATCCGTCTATACCTTTCTTAATTTATCCTTAAATTCGTCGGAAGATCCTGGGGAGGGTTTAGAAATAATTGGAGTCCTTCTTGCCGCATTCTTTCAGTCGTTTTAATGGCCCCGTTTTCATGAAAATTTTTATGAATCGTGTCGTAGAAAATGTTTGATCAGATAAAAACGACCTTAGAGTTACTGTTAATAAATTATATTTACCCATGTTTTTTATCCACACCCTGGTTAAAGGAACGAAATTTGTCTATTAACGATTGTTCGAGTATCAGTCAGCAGTACTTTTTCAAGGGTTAGATGATCCTTAGACCATAAAAAAAATTTCAACGAACCACATAGTGTCATAACGAGGATGGTAAATATTGAGAATTGTCGTTTTTCCGTCGCTTTTGGAATGAAAAATTATAAATCAATAATGACGGTCTTCTCTTTCTAAAATCCCCGCGCGTGCAACCCTTATCGCCTGACCTCACGCCGCTAAATATATGAGGATAGTCGACAACGGGTCATGGTGGTCATTAATTAAGTCTGGAAGACTGTATTTATGTGGTTTAATTTCTTTAGATGCTGATTACGTACATTCGTTAAAAACGCTCGGTAACAATGCATTCCTTATCACACATCCGTCTTGGTTCACGAGCACATAAGGGAATACCCAACCACGGGTTACCTTTCCTAGGTGATGACGGAGAGCGTAAACGTGCGTTAATACCCTTAGGTTTTATCCCTTTCCTCTGTCGCCCTTCTCTTTTAACTCACTTTGGGTCCTTGAGTCGTCGTTCTTTCATTCGCCTCGATGTCGACTTCAGGGCTCAATTTTCCCGTGAGGTTGAGGAGATCTTTGATAATCTCGATTGCTCCTCTCTGAGATTTCGTGATATATGTGTTATGTATTCCCATTTCTTCACTTGGTGCTTTCTCGGTAATCCTCAAAGGGTTCTTCTTCCACCAACTTCCACGAGTGAATTCATAATTCGGTTAGACCATGCTTTTCGCCGCCTTTCGGGAAATCCCTACGGCGATATCGTTAAACTTATTATCGGGAAGAAGTGTCTGGAGTTCGTCCCAGCTGATTTTTGTGGGTAAAATTATTATGCATAAAAGAAAAATACTTATAATATGCATATCCTAATGGAAAGTTCAGCAAATGTTCATGTTTCAACTTATCCCTAGAAATTGCTTAAGGAACTCATTTCCACGGAAATTGAAACTCCATTTCCCCTTTATATAATGCCTCCCGTGCGTAAACTCTCTAGAAATTTCTTTCTAAGTGAATATGCTTGTGTTCTATGGATATGTAATGAAGACCCTAGATGTAATATATGTGGTAACTGGTGTAAATTTTCCTTGGTTTCATTTTTTAACTCCTGGAATTTAAAATATTGGAAGGCAGCATTCTTAATACACAAGAGATTTTAATCTTATAATATTTTATTCAGATGATGGGAAAGTATTTCCCTAAGGTAACGTTTTGGTATGTGCAGGGAAATTACGGACAAAGTATTCAATATTTAGAGGAAAAAGTTTGGGGAACGAAACTTCTAAAATTAGGAGTGAAGAATATTTAGTCGAGATACACCAAATATGTAAACTTTTAGAGAGAAACTATTCAAACTTTAGAATTTTCAAGTTAAATATTGGATTCCTCTGTGATTTTCTTACGTAACAGGTATTACTTTTTGAAAAAAATTCCATTTAGATAATGAAGATGGAAATTCATGTTTATAATTCTTGGATGAGCCAAGATTGATAGACTTTTAATTCGGTTATTTACTTTTTCCGAGTCTAAGAGAAATGTGTCTGCAAAAGCTTCTTCGCGTCTTCTCATCCTCTCCCACCTCAGTCGTCCGCTATGGGTTCCGCATAATTTACGCCCACTATCAACTCACCCCCACCGCGTCCCTACCCCCTCCACCACCGCTCTCAATTATACCGTGAAATTACGCGTGGCTGAGACGGGGTGGATCGCGTGCAAACATTCTTTTTAACAGCTTCTCGCCGTCGTCGTTCTCATCCGCTTTCCGTGTTTTTGTGTGGGAAAAAAGGGGGATTTTTAGGAGGCTTTTCTCGATCTCTAAATTCGCTCGCTTTTCCGGATTTTTCTTTCCCTTTCTCGCCATTGTATTATAACCGTGCTCAGCTTGAGTGTGCGTAGACTTTTAAAGGTGGCACTAGTGAGATCACGCGTCTGGAAATGGAATCTTTGAACAAAAACAAAATTCAATTAAATACCTGGAAAAATTTGAAATATTTTTCTCTAACGACAAAAGTAGCAATTTTGCTATATATTTTTTTTATCGCAGTATTGTGTAATCACGTGACAATACTGCATGTCATCATCAGGGCTGCTTCATGAGAGCACAACCTGAAGGTTAGTTTGGATAGGTGAAGAGCTCACCCTACAGGCGTGTGAATTACACACAATCAGGATAGGAATCATGTTCCTTTCCGTGGCCACCTCTCACTTCTAAATGTTTTGTTGCCTTCGAAGGCTTCACCCGGGATTTTTCCGAGGACCCTTCCATTAGTATCTCAACGCTCTACCCACAGGGCCACCACGGTTTCCTCTTTGAATCTCCTACATCAGCATCTACATTGTTGTGAGCCATCTGTTTGCCAGAGGGGTGACCAATCACCAACATTCAACAAAATCCCATCATGCTCATCACACAGTAATGAAAAGCTCCAAAGATATCAAAATTAATACGTTAGCATTCATATGGGTGACGAGAGTTCCCTCCAAGCCCTCGTGCATTCTAATTTTCTTAAGCTTACGTAAACTTACTAGTGGATAATCCCGGCACGTCTTTATTTGTTCAACTTCCACCCGTTTTTATTTTTTCAAATCGAGAGGACCACCTTCCTTCCTCCAATGCATAGAATGCTAACTAAATCGCAGTACTAGACGATACTAAGACACATCTCCGGCTATAAATGTATACATTATGAATATTAGCGGATTCAGGAATAATTATGCTGCTGGGATCAGATTTTATGTTCTGTCCTGAAAGTCGTGTGTATTTCTCTTGTGAACCCCAACCCAGAGTGTTGATGGAGGCTTCCGCAGAGTTGTGCAGTAGGCGTAGCTAGGATTCTGGGTTATCCTCTGCGTCGATTTCCATAGACCTATAAATCGGGACGCACCTGGCCAAAACCACGTCACATGTAATACGGGAAAAAATTTGCATCCGGCACTTCCGACTTGAAGACGCTTGCTGCAACACCGGCGAAACTGTCGTCATGAAAAAGGACCGACGCAAAGGACAACCAGGAAGCCTAGCTGCGCCAAATTCCTAGTGATGGATTGAATTGTAACACCTTTTAGGTCCAACGGTACGTGCAAAGTTTCCTCAATACCGGCGAAAAAGTCGGAACCCACCACGTTACTCTGTTTTTACGGTTTTCCTTGCTTTCGACCATACCTGCTGACATCTCGACAATCCCTTCACTCTATATTCATTCCGCCCTCTTTCCAATTCTATTACACCCTTCCCTCCTCGTGAAAGTTGAGCCGAAACACAAGTGCCCATCTTATCGAAAACCTCTTTTATCTCTCGTCACTCCCTCAAAACCCTTTCAGCTCCCCTTTGCCCGTCCACTTCCAATCGCAGTAAAAAGGTTCTCCTACCTCCCTAAACATTACCCTTTCCCTCGACTCCGGGGTGAAATGGGACTTATCATCCGGGAATATCCTAATAAGGAACGAAAGGGATAGGCGATTCCTGAGGGTTTTGGTGCTGGGGGATATCCAGTGTGAGAGAGAAAGGGGATTTTTCGGAGGAAGGGTTGTGAGCTGTTTTAAGGGTCTAAACTCCTTTGCTTTCTCCTTGTCTCTATCAGGGGCCTGTATACCTCCTCCTGGGCCCTTGTTAAGACCTCACCCTCCTTAGTGACCACCCACCACCCATGTCAATCTCTGTTGCTATCGCCTTCCTCTTCCTGCCGAGTGCCGCTATAAAAGTCACGTCTGTTCATTCTAGACGGGAAACGGGAAGTGCTTACTCTGTTTACTCCATGGTCCCAAACCTTGCTCTTTGTTCGCTATACCTTAGTGCCTCGTCTTGCATCGAATTTCAAATTCCAGTTAGCTCTTACTTATTCCTGCCTAATAAGCGAGCAACCCCCGCCCCTCTCGTTTTGACTTAGGTATTATTTTTTCATTGCGGTGTGAACTAAAAGCTTAAGCGATTCGCGTATATTTCATATTTTCCTCGACGAATTCATGAGAAAATTGATCTCGATCATCTGTACGACCTCTTTCTTGTTATTAAGCTGCTGTCATTTTTTTTTTAATTGTAGACTATAAATGTTAAAAAATGCTTATTACTTAAGTGTTCTTCAGCTGTATGCCTAGGTAGGTTCTCTCTGTGGTGTAAATGGTTGGATGAAGTACTAAGTTCTCGATATAATAGGTCATAATCTCTGAAATTATTTAATGAAAGTAAAACCGTATCTTTTGGTCTACAAATCAAATAGCGAGGTACCGTTTAATTTGAGGCCTGATGAATGTCCATCACATTAGATTCTTTTTGGAAGTTATCCTTATTAAATGCGTACTAGGAGTATATGCATTTTAAAATACGTTTGTGTATCGTAGTGAGATAGTATCAATCGTAAACGTTGAATTATAAATTAAAGAAGGAGATCTCGTCGCTGCTTGATCTTCATGGTCTATAAATATTCTTAAGAATTTATGCATTTGTGTAACTTGGCATTAACGAATATTGTTCATGTATCTGTTATATAGAGAGAATTGAATCATGTTTTAAATCTAGCGAATTTTTGCATTATATGTGAACTTATGGGAGGAAACCACAGAAAGTTTCTGCCTGTAGCTGTAAATAAGCTAGATGTATTTCCTTGCAGTTTCCTAACTGACCCGAATGTGGGAAGTTCATTATTCTATTTCGGCGAAAAATCTGGTTTTCATATGATTGGAAAATTATTTTATGTTCAATGACTTGTATCTGAGTCCGAGTTTTAAGAAAGCAATTTTACGTGATGGGACGTGCGTTGCCTGATGTGTGCTGCAATCGCGGATGGGGCACGGCTTATCTCCCGTGCTCTTAAATTAGAGCTTCCTCCGCTGCCTCCCGCTTCCCTTTTAATGGCCTCCTGTTTTCCGTTATCTTCTCACCTATCCCTTCATTCCATCCCAGGACGTCTCCTTTCCCCATCCGGGATTGCTTTCCCTTTCTCCTGCTTTACTCCCTTACTCATCCGCAGCGCCATTTCCCAGTGGCATCGAGATTGTGGGCCGTGATCGCGTCATAAAGATTCCCCAGGTTCTATTTCCACCCGCAACAAACCATTCTACCACGACCGGCGCGTGCAATTCTCGAATGCACGCCGCTTAGCTTCCATTTCATTCCCTCCCTCCCGTGACGTATATTTATTTCCCTGAAATTAACTAAAGCATTATTTCTAGACAGCTTGTTATATTAATGATTACGGTGATTTGAATTTGAAAATGAATACCGTTTCTATTCGATTTGTGTTTAGTATCGGACGTTTACGTTAATTACATTTCCTCTGCGTACTATTGTTTTTTGCATGCATAACTGGGTTGGGAAACATACACAGCTAGGATATTATCTGCTCTGTTTTTGTAGTATGCATATGTTTGTCTCTCTTGGATCAATTTTGCCTCAAATCTCTTCATCGCTGTTATTAAGCTCTTCCATTCTTTTCTCTATTCGGTTATCCTCGAATGTTTGCTCTTTCACCTTCTATTCGTTTCCCTTACCTCACCCTTTCTTTAGTTCCCCTAACTCCTTCTCCACTCGAGGGTAATCATCCTCATTTCACCGGGAATCCGGCTTAGGAGACAGCCATCTCTTCCTTAGTGCCCTTATTTTATGTCTGGGGAAAGTTTTCCCCTTTCTTACCGTTATCTTGTCTCGAAGTAGTTTTCTCTCTTTTTTTTGCTTTTCTCTTCCTTCCCCATGTAATCACGTTTGTATTGGCTACTGTGGTAGATTGTTCTTGGCTTTCTATTCCGGAATTCCAGGCTTGTTTCCCGGCAGTAGTGTTTACGTGATAACCTTATCTAAAATCTCTTTTATTTGTTCCACTCATGGGCCTTTTTCTGCTAAACGTAACAGTGCAGGAATTTTTTTCTTTCTCTGATTTTCTTATATTTCCTGAAACGTGATAATTAGTTAGTAATAATAATAATTATGATAATAATGATGAAATGAGTTTTTTTCTTGACCTCTGTGTTTAATATTGAATCAGTATCTTGGAGTGTATGTCTTTTGTTTGGTTTTGTCAAAATTCTAGTTTTGTCTTTTTTATTAATTTACAGATGAATTTGTTTCTTCATTATACTATAAATTATTTTAAAAGTCATTGTTAATACCCTTTATTTCGTGTATATATATAAAAATTATGCACCTGTTTCATTTCAAGTCCCGATGAAGGTTTAAAAAATAAAAAAGTCGGAAAAAATTGAATTTCAATTTTTCAACACCTAAACTCCTAGTTACTGAAGTAATACAAAAAATATTAATGCTTATTGGCCACATTGGCTTGTGTACAAACATAGGGCATCGTTATAGCTTCCTTATAGACGTTATTTTTTTAATCATGGGGCAAGCATCCCACTCGTTGGGGTTGGTATCTCCTACTATTAGGAGGTGGACTTCTGCGGTCTCCAAGGATTCCAGGCTACGACTAAGCTAATGATTAAAGACCGCGCTTTCCGTATTCAAAGTCAAAAATCAGCTCAGGATTTATTTCCCGAATAAAGCGCATTCCGTGCTGAATCATTAGCGGTGAATGTTGTGTGGTTATTATGGATAATATTAGTGTTGCAATAAAACCAGCATAATATAGAGGTATTGAAGCCAAGTAAATTAAATTATGTTTCGGCAACCAAATTTGTCTTTTAACTGTGTTATTTTTATTCTAGGGATCTGTCATAATTAATTTACTAGTCTTTTGAGTTGTAGCCAACAAAAAATGCACCAGTCACTAGCCGAGTGATTCAACACGAAGGTTGGTTTGGATTGGCAAGGGTGGAGCTGACACAGGAATAAACCTTAGGATAGGGGGCTAGTTCCTTTCCTCGGGCCACCTTGCACTTTGAAGAATTTTGCTTTGGGGTGCCAGAAGGCTTCATCCGGGATATGAACTCGGGACCCTTAGCTCAGTGGCCAAGCGCTTTACCCTCTTAAGCGAATATTTAGGCAAAGATTCTTTAACAACCTGTTTTTAGTTCAAACTAAGTTCACGCTCTGATCTGTCCTTGCTATAATGAATGTAATTAAATTGCAATTTTCAATTTGTATATTCGCATAAAACTTTTTCTCTGTATTAGTTTATGCATTTACATGAAATAAATTTTAAGCATTGCAATTTTCAAATGGCATATTTGTACTAAACTTTTATTTCTGTATCAGATATAAATTTTCTTGTCGAGTTGCCTGTATTACTTTATCCTTTTTTGTTTTCTTTGTATTACTTAATAAAATTGTCCGCAAAATGCTGGAATATTTGCTTAATACGGACGATTATTCTCTTATAAATTTATGGAATGCTTATACGAAGCTGAATAGCCCCCGAATGTCATTTCAATTTTTTCAAAAAATTCTGTATTGGGATTGCGAAATACAATATTTTCTCTATGCTTCCTCTTTCCCCTTTTATATCTGTAAAAAAAACCGCAGTTGTTGTGGATGGAATGCTCGCTTCTCAAGGGCCTGAGCTCGAATCCTCATGGTGGCGGGCATTTTCTTGGGAATCCGACTGCGTTGTGGGCCGGTTTAGTGCGTCTTCCCAGAAAGGTAAATAAAACGTGGCTCTCTTGGCACCTTACGTTTAGAATAGGCTCACGCCGGCATCGGTTTTCTCTCCACTTTCCTTACTGCACCTACCCATCCTGTGTTCTCCGTGATGCAAAGTCCTTCATCTCCCTTGACTTAAATAACCCAGCTACTATTATTGCTCCTGCTTTTGCGCGAACTCTCCCATATTTCTTCTTCGTTTTTCCTACCGGTCACCTCTCTTCTTCCCTTCACGAGAATAAACCTAATCATCCTGTTTTCTGCGAAACTTGAGGGTGTCGTCCATTTTTCACATTGCTCTCATTTTCTCTCCCGAGTAAAGTACCCGCTGAACAATCCCTTTTTGCGCCCTTCTCATTTCACCTCCGTGACCTTTCCCCTTTTCTCCTCCTCGGGGAGGCATAAATACTCTCCTCATGTAGCGTGCCAGTCCTCGTTTTCAACCGAACGGCTAGCCGCGAATTGCACTTCGCTTCGGTGCGAAGGTGTTGCAGTGATTACGAGACTTAAAAGTATTTCTCCCGCTTCCTTCCACTCGTGCATCTAAACCCTACGCGTTCGTTCATCTGTCTTGTTTTCTTTGGGACTGCCCCGCTGCTTCGCGTTTCTCGTCTTTCTTGAGCCTTTCCTGAGATTTTATTGCCCCAGGAGCGTATCTCGTTCTCCATTGGACCTGTTTTTTTTGTTTTTCTTCCGTGTCGCTGTGAACCCGCTTGCTTCTCTTCGTCGGCGGCAATCTTATTGTTGGGTGCTTTGCTCGCTAACCGATGAGATCCTCACGAACAGCTTGTTAGGACCGGAGATGCTCATCAGTGTTGGACTATCTGTGGTGGCCGTGTGTCTCAAGGACGCCTTTACATTATTTCGTTCTAAGGAGCCTCTATTGTGTGTATTGGTCTCGCTGGATAGTTTCTAAATGTATGGTTTCGATTAATAGTCTATCAAATACTACATGTGTTTTTGCTCCTGGTTGTGATTCACCTCCTGGAAGTAGCGTAACTTGGGGATGGCGTTGGTTGGTACAGCCAACGCCTCCTAAATTAGGTGGCGTTGGTAGAGTCCCCCATAGCTTTCGATGATGGTAGTTTTAAAATTTCGTTTAGTGGGTGAAAATCTAAGAGTTATCTAGAGCAATTTGACAGCAATAATATTATTTCTATATGGATTTACGTGTGCCCATTTTATTTTTTATTCCAGCCTGATTTTCGGCAGTCCTATGGAAAACTTACCTTAAAAGCTTTCGGTCGAAAATTGTCTCTCGTGGTTGTAGTTCAGGCGTTGTATTTTTTTAACGGAAGCATTTAAATTTTAATTTCTTGGGGGAAATTATTTTTTCCTTAAATCCAATTTTTAAATCTGAATCGATTTTATTTCACCGTTCCCTAGCCTTTTAATTAAACTTTTGAATCCGAATATTACCTATTCCGATGGGTTTTTCTGGTGTAATGTCTCAAGAAATTTAAAATCTGCGTTTCAAGCTCTTTTTGGCTTCTGTGGAGTGTATGCTTCTCTCTCTATTTCGCCATTTCCTCTCCGCACTCAATTCTCCGCCTTCCTTTCTTTCTTTCTCCCCAAACTAAAAATTTCCTGCCCTCCCGTTCTCCACTTCCCTTATATTTTACCATCCTTCTGAATCTTTTGGTCCTTAAACCATTCCAAATATTCCGACGAACGCACAGAATAGCCTGTCTCTTTCTCATATTCCTTGGTCCTTCCACTGGAGTTTCCCTCTTATATCCCCAAATGCCCTTCATTCCTAAAAATATTTGCTTTCTTCAAATTATTTCTTCAATTTCATAGAACCGAGAAATGTATTCGTGAAATATTTTGCATAATACCCTCATAGATATAGATAATTTTCCAGCTGAAGTGTATAAGTTTAATCACATTTACATTTGAGTTTCATCCCTCAAGTTTACAGCCAACGCCTCAAACAATGGGCTCACTTAGTTAGGTTTGTTTATCTTCATTATTTATTGCTACCTTTAATGTCTTCGAATACTCCATTATTTCGATTTTGAAGTTTTTTTTTACCATTATTGAACCGTTTCTTCTTGTTATCATTTTCACTCCAGTCACATAGATTTTGATTGCTATCTTTCTGTCGCTTTTTATATTTTTATGCACAAGAAATGAAGAAGGTAGCCATTAATAAACAAGGGCCGTGAGAATTGTTTATCGCTACATATTGAGCTAGCACCGAATCAAAACAGGTGAATGTTTGCATAATAGATAATTAAAGGTTTATAATGTTTTGACGGTAAGAACTCTTCGTATTGCGCCACAGACCAATACGTATGAGTGAATGTTCTGATGCGGTGAAAATAAAACGCTCGGAATTCGAAGTAGTTTCTCGTCCAAGAATGGAACACGGAAAACTATTTAAGGAACGCAAAGGCCCGCCACTCCCTAGAATAATAGAGGAAGAAAATGCTGGTCGAACCAGAAGACGATGGAAAAAATAATACGTTTGTAGGTCGAAATGGATGGTGATTGAAAATATAGAGTGATGAAGAAGTAAATAACGTGGAGAAAGCGGGTTTTATTGCGTTACGAAATGCTTCGTGTGACACCGAAGAGGTTCAATTATTTACGGGTCTGTCCGAAGCCGTTCGTATTTTCGGTCGAATGCCTGAGATGATGACATCCTTTGAGCTCCAAGCGGCGCTCATTCCTCGCAACCTTACCTCCTTTTCATCTATCTCCGTCCCCCATCCGAATCTTCGATTCTCATCCACCCAACCTTCAATGGCGTCTCTCTGCATGAATTCTTTCATCTTATCCCTCCGCTTAAAGTCGATTTCAGGGGTCGCCCTTCCATCTTCCGGGCTTATTCTTGAGATTATCCTTGACGGTCTCTTGACAGTTTCCTGTTTTCTTTCCTTTTTTTTTGTTTTTTTTCCTACCTTCGTATTGTGTACAATTTTTTTACATTCCAGTCTTGACGTGCCCAAGTCAGCCTTCGTTTATCGAATAATTTTTCTGTTTTTATCAGTCACGGGGATCCATTCGAAGATATTTGAAAGATACATTTCGGTGGTTAGGGAGGGGCTAGATGCCTTCTTTTTCATGCAAAATTTTGTGTATGGTGGAATGAAATATCTGAAAATGCATGGAAATGTGTCGTAAATGTGGCCTAACGCTTGCACAGTGTATTATCAGAATGATTATTCCCGACAATGTTTATGACAAAAATATATTTGATATTCTTTTATATTTCTGTCTAGCGATTTTTGCACCCTTACGGAGGTTTGTTTTTGAGGCGATTTGCCAATATTACCAGCTCCTGTTCTCAAACTTATGTGAGTTTCAAAGTCACCACCCACGGTTTCTCTGACCATTTCTATGTAGTAATTATGCATATATTTTCAGTTGAATCCTCAATATGCCTCGTGGTAGGAAGAAAATACTGCTGGAGTAAGCTACTTATAAAGTATTCTTTGAGGTTAATTCCATTTCTTATTGAAAGTGGGGTGTTTCAGTGGGTTACCGATCGAAGGGTCTTGAATTCAAAATCTGAGGAGGGCCTTGATCATCTCCTACTCAGTGAGAGGTGGACCAGGAATTCACACCCTACCATGAACGTGTTATTCTCAGGCCAGATTATAAATCATAGTCTGTGGTGAGCTCTACACTTATTTAGCCAGGTCAACTTTCGGTTTGAAGGACTAAGTGAGTGTTGACATGAGTATTGAACATCATTGATGCCGATGACTCATTTGTGACGTTTCTCTCCCCCGGAAACCACGTGTATGACCCTCTTTTCAATTTCGTGTAGATTTAATCGAATCACGGTTTTTCTTTTCGAGTATTGATTAGTGTGTTCATCCCTCCCGCGTTCCTTCATAACGCGTGCTTCGGAGCGTGACCCTATCCGCATTCGTGGATGATCGTCTGTTGACACGCGAGGTCTCCTACGCGCCGCATTAATTTTGATGGTATATCCCTTGCGTGACCGATGTATGGCCTTTTATTAAGTGTTTCACGTGGTATGTTGCATTCGAAGGTCCGCATTTTTCCCAAAAATATGTGTAAGTGGTGGACATGATCGCCACAAGAAGCATTAAATAATAGAATTAAATGTAGCGGGCGTAACTTGGTGGAAATCCTTCACTGTAGGAGTTGAGGAAATAAATAATCCTAGTTTTATTTCTTCATAGGGAAAAAGCAAATTTTTTATTTATTTAACTTCTACGATTAAATAATTGATCGTTTTAACATCAACTGACGGCAAATAGTAGATGTGGTCGGTATCAGGAGTATTATCTTCTACAACCATGATCGAATCAGTAGAACAATTGAATAATAATGTTGTTTTTCATGCGTAAAACTTTAAATTTTATTTTAAATCACGTATTAAGTGTTATTTAGTTATTAAATATTGCATTAAGCACGTTGTTTCGACAAATATTTTTTTGAGTTGCCTTTTTTATTATGAAATTTAGCGGATCAATGAATAGTTTTTTTGTAATCTTTAGTTTCGTGAAATAATTGTGCGGCATGATCAGATAGGGAATTTTTTTAAACATACTACTTCGTTTTTTTATTTCTTATTTTGTATTACAGCTGGGTATTTGGACGCTGATAGCCATGTGGTACTGATTTTATAGTAAGGTATATATTTTATTTAAATACCATCTATAATGCTATTAAAGTGGATTTTATGGGTTGAAAATTCCAAATATGGAAATAATCCTCAGGATGTTAAGTGAGGATTCGTTTTAGTAAAACGAAAAAGTTAAACTCATTAAAGCATCATTATTTTGTCGCTAAAATCATCTTGATCTATTTTCATGAGATGAAATTTTGACTCATAATTGTATTCAGATTGGTATTTTTACTATGACGTGCAACTTGTGTAAATAACGAAAGCCTAGAGGTGTTTATTCTATCAACATATACATGCATAACAAAAGAAGTTATCAAAAAAATAAAATCAATAATTTTCAATTACTGAAGTTTTTCTAGCCAATCGTTGCTTTAGTCAATTTAATTAGCAGCATGGAGAGTATTGGACATATCTCTAACTACAACTCTTATTATTATTATTAAGTTTATTTTTATTATTATTGTTGGAATAAATTTTTCGGCAAATCCGATTGGTGGAAACGTCTGGTGTTATATGCCCCCATAGTTTCCCTTGCTTTCAATTAAATACGAGGGCCGCGGAAATTTTATCTCGGATACATAAAATTGCCGACGGGTTATTCAATCAACAGAAATCGGATGTGCAGTCATCCGATTGCGGTATTCGCGCGAAAGGGTCGAATCAATTTTCTCATTTCATTGCTCTCATTCATCACCCCCTGTCTTCTCCTAACCATCTCGTTCCATAGTCCACGATAAAGTAATTTGATTTCGGAGTATTGTTTTTATCTACGTATTCTGTATACATGAGGTATTATACCCACAAAGGATCGGTCCGCTTATTGTTTCACCATGGAATTTATTTTCGGTGAATTACCTTATTTCCACTTCCAGTTATGAGAACCAGATGAAGCGAAGTATCGAGGAAAGTGCCATTGTCATGAGGTACAAATTTAAAAAAAAATTTCCGTTGGAAAACGTGTGTCATATTTGGGGGGGAATATTTCTTCTTACTGGAGGGACTGCAATACTTAGTTACTCCGTATTTATATTAAAACGTTACAGCATTTGCCTTTATCTCCAATTTGAAAATTTTAATCCATTATTAACTTACAATTAGATGTGCAAATTTTAAACTTTAAATACAATGTTGACTGGATTCAACTCTACATTCCATGATAATTTTAAGATGATGGCGTAAGTATAGCGCTAGTATTACACCAAATAAGATGATAAAATTCAACTGGTCGAGAGAAATTAACGCCTTTTCCTAATAAAACTCATTCAAACTTATAAACGTATCCAATATTAGTGTTTCTCACACTTTTGTCACATTCGTGAATTTTTGCTACTACCTGGAATTTCAAAATATTTTATTTCAAATTCATTTGACATAAAATATTGCCAGTTCAACACCAATTTTCTGGCCTGAAATTTTTTTGTCGTAATTTTTAGTTCAGTAGCCTGGTAGAGTTTTTACTGCCGCGTCGAAACGCGGAATGTCAGACAAGACAACAGAATCTAAATGTTGACTCTAGTTCAAAATCACGTAGAATAGAATGCCAGGCGACGTCAACATCTAATTATCAGGTCAAAACAGCTCCTTGACTCGCATTGAACAAATATAAAGGCTATAGCGGTATAAGATGGTAAAATCTTCACTAGGCTGGATTCTTATTTGGGACTATGCACTCGAAAGTAAATATTTAGAAACCCCTTTAGCGAAATTTTTAGATGCCTAGGTGGTCCCACGGTCCTTTTATCGTAAAAAACGTGTTTTTCGAAAAACATTTTTCCTGAGCGATCCTTTGCTTAAAAAAATCTGAAAAAATTCATGAAAGTATACTTTTATGTCCGAATACACCCTGATTTTTTTCATACTTTTTGAGTCAAAATTGAGTTTATGAAAAATATTTTAATTTTTTCATGAATTTTTAGGTTATGTTAGTAATATTTGGCAAACTTTAAAAAAATCATTTTTTGTGTATTTTTTATTGTTCTTTTGAATGGCCGTGTTAGATTTGCCATTTTTACTCCGGAAAATCCTCAAAATTTGAAAAAACCCAATTTTTGGTGTTTTTCCCCATACTTTTTAGCAGATAAACTCTACCGCATGTCAATTAATAACGATTTTTAATTATATTTTCGTTTTTTTACATGGTGGGATCAGGTTTGCCGTTTGAGCTTTAAAGAAAATATAGCCCTGCGTCTTAGTGAGCTCCCTGAATACATGCTGCACGGTATACAACTGCTATGTAAAATCTCTAAAATGATAAAAGGAAAAATATTAAAAATTAAATATTAACTATGCTTAATTAGCATCATTTTATTGAATTTTGTAATTTTATCGAATTCGTATTACAGTTGTGGTAGAAGCCGCATACTTTAACAGCTAGTCAATGCGTATTTTTGCATTTGAAAGGAGGACTTGGGAGTCTTTGTAAAGATTATTTTGTCAAGATTATTTGAATGTGTTTGGGAGGATAATACGGAACTATTGGGGAATTGATGAGATATATTGTTGTAATGGCACGCTGGGGATATTGTTTAATTATGTGCGCGGGATTGTTGCGAGGTGTGTGCAGTTTGGCTGAGGGAAATGTATTGTTGACAGTCGGTCGTCACTCGAGAAATGAACTGATCGGTGGTATTTTCGGTGCGCGCGAGTGTACTGAATACGGCGAGTCATAACTGTGAGTGGTGGAACTGTACGTGAGCAAGAGGTGAGACTTTAGTACTTAGGGAGTTGAGCATCAATTGAGTTGTCTGTCAGTATACCTGCTATGCCGTGGGAGTTTCGGAATAAAACTGTTTGTTTTGACTGTGTTGAATGAAATCAGATTTAATTATTTTGCAATTAATATATACTGAATCAAGAATTAGGCTTGTATTCGACATAACATTTGTAGGTCTTACTATTTATGTGTCTTGATCTAATTAAAACTTCAATGATACTGGGTTTCATCCTTATATACTCCAAATTAATACTATCATTTTCATCCATTAACTCGGCTAAGTAGCAAATGGCTTGACCTAACTGATAGGTCCCTGTAAAAAATATTTTGAGGTCCCTCTCGGTGTTCTCTGCAAAAATCTTCCACTTCTTCAGCAGTTAGTTCTATCGCAGAAGTGGGCCGCCTTGACCATCAAGCTTTCTCAGCTTCTCCTGCTAAAGTATTTTCGTTAGATTTAGAATCCAGCAGTATTCAAATTATTATATCCTGTAATCCGTCCTCATCTTTATCATTCTTTAAGCGTTTGCCAAAAGTGTTATTAAGATCACACATGCGGTAGAGTTTATCTGCTAAAAGTATGGGGAAAAACACCAAAAATTGGGTTTTTTCAAATTTTGAGGATTTTCCGGAGTAAAAATGGCAAATCTAACACGGCCATTCAAAAGAACAATAAAAAATACACAAAAAATGATTTTTTTTAAAGTTTGCCAAATATTACTAACATAACCTAAAAATTCATGAAAAAATTAAAATATTTTTCATAAACTTAATTTTGACTCAAAAAGTATGAAAAAAATCAGGGTGTATTCGGACATAAAAGTATACTTTCATGAATTTTTTCAGATTTTTTTAAGCAAAGAATCGCTCAGGAAAAATGTTTTTCGAAAAAACACGTTTTTTACGATAAAAGGACCGTGGGACCACCTAGGCATCTAAAAATTTCGCTAAAGGGGTTTCTATATATTTACTTTCGAGTGCATAGTCCCAAATAAGAATCCAGCGTAGTGCATATTTTACCATCTTATCCCGCTATAGCCTTTGAAATAAAATGTGTTTTCGCTAAAATAACATATACAAGTAATGCTCTTTAAAAGCATTGAAGTAATTTTGGGTGTCTTGTTCTTATCTATAGCAGTAATCACATAGTATTATCCTGGAATATCGTAAAATTTCCCTGGAAAACCTCGAAATATGCATGAATTTTTATGTTTTGATTGGCTGGACACGATGATATAAGATTTTCGCGCGACTTCTTGTGCTACTCGGTCGAAATATTCATCTCGGAACTGAATTAGTGGTGTGATTTTGGCCGTCGAAATATTCCTGCCAAGCGTTATTGCATGAATATCCAATTTGTGCGGATGCATCCGAGTGTCTCGGATAGACCCGGGTCCCTTCCTTCCCCTCAGCCTTCTTAATGCGACCGGCTCCTTCCTTCTCCACAAATTCTCCATCCCATTTCTTTTTTCTTCACTCTACCCCCTCGATTCCTGGATCCCCCTTCCAGTAATCCTCCGAACAAATGGAGTTCATATTCATATATTCCCAGGATTTCCCGTCTGCTGGGAAGGGGATGTCTTCATATATAGCTTCACTAGCCCCTCAGGGTTTCATCGTGGTAGTGGTGGGTCTGGGCGGGTCCGACTGTCTGGTATGGCCTTCGACCGGCCCTTGCTTTTCTCCTACTCCTTTTTTCCCCCTTTTCTTTTCTCCCCGGCAGTTCATCCCTTGAGGGTTTTCCCTCCTCACCACATCCACCTTTTACTCATCCTTTCTCTTTTCTTTCTCCGCACCTCCTTTCAATCTTAACCCTTCCGGTCCATCCTCTCTGCCTTTCGCCGTCGCATCGTCGGCGGATTTTTTTTCAGTGCTGCAAAGTACTTGGGTATTTATGAGTTGACGATTAACCCAACAGTTACCGGGTATGTGTGAGACTCGCTATTACTATAATGCAATACTGAAGGGACCTTGTTTCAGCGGTTAGAGAGGCAGTTCGGATTGCATAACGATTGTCAGGGAAACGAATGGAATCATGGATGTTCTGTTTGTTCCAGGGTAAAGCGAATGATAAGTATTTTTGTTTGACAGCCGTAGGTTTACTCCCAGAACGTATGTGATGAATTTCTCATCAAATCCTTTAAAAAAATCCGTATTAGGGCTAATCCGTTATAGAATACTTAGTTCTGCATTTTTGGCCTGATCCATAGATAAAAACAGTTAAACACGGGTTCACAAATATGTAGCCTATTTGGCGTTCATTCAGACGAGAAACAATCGTCTAAAGAATTTTTCGATATTCTGTCACGCCTCCTGATGTCTAATTGTCTCTATTTAAGGTTTACCATGTTTTTCAATATGTTAGTATTAAAAGTCCACATCATGTATACCGACCGCAGTGACAACGGGGATTCCGTCCTCGTCTGCAGGTCATGTGAATTCATTCCGATGCATAGTATTTTTAGCTCTGGGTATAAATATGTTTAGTATCTATGAAATGTATCTGTACTTTTATCTGATTTAGTGTATTTATGTTTTCGTTTAACAGTTTATTTTCATGACAATTAAAATTGTGTGCATGATATTTTCATGAAATTCACTACTTGTGTAATTGGTAATGCTATTATGTTGCGCATATAGGTTTACGTCCATTATAATGCTATAGTAATCATTTACAGCCAGTAACAAGATTTAGTATATTCTTGATTGCTTGTTCATCGAATTGTCTTTCGCACTTAAGCTTTTATATCATATTTATTTGTCAAGATTTACGCCGTCATTCTTGGATATGATTCTGTTTGGAAGCAAGTTGTGTAACCCCTATTCTCATTTATTTTTTGGAAGGAAATAATTAAATTTTCATGAACATAGTGGAAATAATTTTAACTATAATTTAATATGGTCATGTTAACCATTTGATTCGTCAGATTTAATTTTATTTTTATTTTGCAGGTGAGTGGATCTACCGCGTGAAGCTTGCGAAAAGTAAGGTGGGTGTTTTATTGATGTTCAGAAAAGAGACGATACAGAAGTAATCTTTTATCCTCTGCAGCCTTTGAATTAAGTTGTCAGCCTTCTTTATGTTTGTTTCGGGTAAGATTGGTTATGAATTGTGTAGGATCTTCTGTTCAAGCTATTATTTCCCTGCGTTTGGAGGAATGGGTCCTTAGGTTGAAATTGATCATGCGTTTGTGTTTCATGATTTAAAACTTTGCACTATGTGTTATCCCATTAATCTCCTCAAATATGTACCTGTTGGAGCGACTTTAGTAGACTTCTATGAAAGATGGGGTTTAATAGCGAGCGTAAGATATTCGAGGTGAAGCATATTACCTGTAGGGTCGTCTAAATAACGTGTTTTGGAAACAGTGACTGAATATATCAAACCTTTCGCGAGAAAATTAGGTATCCAATTTGTTGTTTATCCAACAGAGCTACTACCGTGCTGTCAAAAAGTGTTTGCCTATGGAAAGATAGAGGTGTCTCATTTCTTTCAAGGTAAACTCTGATATGCATCTTTTGATTGTTAGGATATGTTTTCCTGTCTGGTAGGTAAGCAGCATTCTATTCATCTTGTCCCTAGCAGTCAAGAAGGCTTTTTGTAATTTGAATGGAAACTTTTGTCATGACGTAAGCTCATTTCATTTGGTTTCCTTCCAATTCTGTATGTTACATACGTGTGGATGGGATATTGGCCCGCTCCTTTCCTTTATCTTTCATCTTTCTGGGACTTTGCGGAATATATTCATCTCGACAAAGGGCCGGACTCGGCCTCTTGGGATTTCCGGATAGAGAAAAGGGAGGAAGGAAAAACTTGGCCGAGGAGTGGTTTGGTAGTGTGAGCGCCATGGTATGAGAGGGGAAGATCTTATTCATTTCGGGGATTGGTATGCGTTCCTGTTTATGCATTCGGGCGGGTTTCGCCCCGGCTGGACGCGAGCGCTATTTTTTATGAGGGAATGAGATAATGCGGTCGGTATTGCAGGAGAACTCATTCGTCAAAAGTGTAATACGTGCATACTTATGAGTGCATCAACATCCTTTATTGAAATGAAATGGTGCATGAAATTTATTGTAATCGCTGTATGAACACATCGATATCGAATCGACTTGAATCGGGGATGATTTTATTCGCCTTTTGTATCAATATTCTGCGTTTCCGACGTTTGCGATTATGCAGGATTTATTTCGAATATCGAGGTCAGTCAATCAACTTTTTACACCACTGAAATCAATGAATGAGGAACAATGAGATAATTGGGAATTCATATTCTGTGCCTTCATGTACCTGATGATGACGCTCTATGTTGTATATTCGATGATATTAAAATAAATCTACATGCTACCCCGCAAGTCGCCTCAGTCGGGGTTTTGCCGTGGGGTGTAGGGACACCAGCCGTTAAAATAAAATAAAAATTCAAAAGCCGGATTTTCACATAGATGCATTTATTAATGTACATTATTGTTCGGGGATAAACGAATTGATATAGTTCCGACGATACATCTCCTTTAATTTATCGTTTTTTTGTGAGAACTAGATTTAAAGTGAGGTTCTATGATGATTTTATCCGAGTTGACCTGAAAAATATCCATTCTCAAGTGCTCTAGCATTCTAAGCCTAACTCGAAGCCTCCGAGTCTTTCGTGTCTCGCATCCTAATTCGTCTAAAGGCTGTCTAACGCGCTCAGTTCACTAGCAGTTTTCGACGAATGAAGTGAAGAAGAAATGAAGTTATACGGAGACTATATATAAGTTATATGAAGACTCTTTTCCTACACAATGTGAAAACAGTCCACGAAGTAACGCCTGAGACCTCGTGCCACGTAACAAATCGTCGTGCCGTATGGAACGCTTTCGATTCTAGTCCTTGTCTCCATTCACTCAATCAACGGAAAACGTCATTATTAAAAGAATCCTAGGTGCCCCATGGTTCATTAATATTAAAAATATCTAGAAAGACCTAAAGTTAACCCCATTATTAACCACCCTGAAATCTTGACTGATACTTTTTTCAAAATCTTTTCACTCCACAAGTAATGGATTGCAGCCTTCCCATTGGAATTACACACCATCGCCCTCAAACAGTCACCAAGTCCCCAATACCACCCTTGACCCTTCCCAAATTCCCACTCGTGTATAACTGAATCCTTGACATGGCGTTACGACATCTTTTACTTGTCCAAAACTTATTTAAAAGTGATACTCTAAGTTGACATCTGCAAAGTTGGGAACTTGGGTTCTATAAAAACAAATAAGTGATATTTCAGCGTGGCGTCTCCATTCACGTATTGAAGAAGGATAATGCGAGACCTAGGCGTTTCCTCTTGATTCCTTTAATGCGTCCCTTTCTCGGTGTGTGTGGAAATATTTTACGTCTCTCAATTTCTCTTTTTATGAGGGTCCCTTTATGTGTATCCTCATTCTGCCCATGTCACCGTTTCCCTTCGTCCACTATGGGTGAGGGGGTGGAGGAGAAGTCCGCCCGTCCCCCTGGGGGTTCTCCGGTCGCCGCCAAGGCCTTTTATTACTGAATTTTTCGGGAATTTATGGGGAGGGGATCCTCTTTGTAGGATTTGCGGGTGGCGATTCGGAATGCAATTTCCCGGTGTTCGACGCACGTGCGTGATTTTCTTTTTTGATCTTTTTCTCTCTCTTGAGTTTCTTCTGTTCATTGAGATGCCCCGCGATGAGAGGTATTACGCCTGTAGTACTTTATTGTATGTGCATGGTGAAGCCCTTGAAGTCTTTTATGGGAGAACAAGGTGAAATGTTACTCGAGCTATGGGAAGGGATACTCGACGAGGTACAACCAAGGAAGAAGTGTTTTTTTATATTATTATTACTGTGTCACTAAAAAGAGCACCATTAGCATTTTACACAGGGTTTTTTTTAACTTAACGATTCAACGTACACGAACATTAATGTACTGGATAGGGGCAACTTACTCAGGTGGGACTTGAACTCGCGAGCTCTTGTGTAGCAGGCAAGTACTTTACCCCACCGTCTCCAAGACTGGCCGAGGTTTGATTACGATATGCGTAGAGAATGGACTAATTAGCGCGATATAAATGTTGTGTGTGGAACTGTTAAGAATCTAATTGGCCATGTAACACTAATGAAAATAAAACATTAAATGAATAATCTGTATGCTGAATCTTTATTATCCATTTACCACATCCATTGTTTCATGACATATTCGTTATATATTTTACGATAGTAGGTATTTTCAATTGTACATTTTCGTGGAGGGAATAATAGCAGGAAATCAAACGTTAATGAGGACGCAAACCCTCGGAGAAACCATCTGCGCCCTCAATATGAGGGTTTCTCGGGTAGTCTTTGGGATATTGAATATTACTCTGTTTCGAGTGCCGTGATGGTCCTTGGCCTTAACTTATGTGCCCTTTTCCCTGTCTGAGGATGGTAGTAGTGATATCAGTCGCGTGAAGTAGTACGTTTTCTATCTTGACACAAAATAAATCACATTTCCCATCCTTACTCCCTTAGGCCAGGTTAGCTGCTTAATTTAACTCGAGGAACGCCAGGGGACGTAAAATTGGCGTTCTCTTTTTCTGTCTCTTTTTGATGAAAATTCCCTCACCGCCCTTCCATGGCACCTCTGGGAAGTAGATCCTCCATTTCCCTGTGCGGGCAATTCCATGTGGCCGACTACGTCGCCTCTCACTTTCATCTCTTGTACGAGCGAGAATGCCAACCCTTCTTATCCGTCGCCTTTAGTCTCCTCTGGAGTCCTATCGAGCTTTTCCCCCGTCTTCTTTTCAACGCCCGCACCAAAGAGGCGTCTCATACGCACTACTAAGGCGTACCAGATGGCTGAAGTACCTATATCTCTCCTCCTTGTTTCTCGGTCGCCGTCGGCTACCGAGAACACTGTCCCGTGGGAGTTTTCCCTCGCTCTTTAAGCCTCCGTCCCCTTTATCCTACTTCTTGCTACATTTTTTTTCGCATTTTGCGTCAACTCGAGTGTCTAAGTAGCCGGGATTCACGCTTTTTTCTTTTATCAACTCATCCCCGAAGATTAGCAACGGTCTCCCGTCTGGCTTGCGCTTTCATGTATCATTCCTTTACCGTCATTCCACTGTAAGAGATAATTTGAAATCTTCCTTGCCGTCTGCCCCTTTTTATTTCGGAACATTATTCTTATCCTTTCAGTTCTGCCATCAGGAATTAACGAAGCAAATTCTTCATATTGGCAATTTTCACTGAGTATTTCTATGAAAGTACACATTTCTATGAACATTTCTTAGATGCTGCTTTACGCCTGTATTGGGTGTGGTGTGGAATATTAATGCCCGAGATTCGTATGTGATTCTTAGTTTACTTATTCTTTCGTCTGAATACAATGGACGTGTTACCAGAACGTAAACTGACCTGTATGAAACACAGCTTCAGGAATCCAATATATATTTTAAGGACAATGTAAGGACGGATGAATCAAGTCGCGTGAAATTTCATTAGTATTCCTTTCCAGCTTATTAATACCACTTGTCTGTTTTCACAAACTTTTATTTATACCGACCATGGTTTCGGCAACCTGTGCCATTATCAAGGTACAAGTTGGTAAAGTAAATGGCACAAGTTGCCGAAACCATGGTCGGAGTAAATAAAAGTGTGTGGAAACAGACAAGTGGTTTTAATAAGCTGAATATCAAAGATTTCCACCATATCACTGTATCTTTTATTCGTATCCACTCTCATTCGTCTTTGGTTCCCATAATCTCGCATTGAATTTTACATCACGCTGTCCTTTTTCTCTAATTTATCAGAAGGAAAAGGTTAAGCAGGATGGAAGGCTTAATGTTACTGCGCTGTTAGTTGGATTAAAAGAGAAACTAGATATCGAATTTCTTAGCTTTGATAGTTTTTTTGTCCTCTGCTTTGCCACACCTTAAATCTCTTCCGTCTTCGTAAATGAAATTGGTGATTTCGTCCTCATTTTTTTTCACTCTCCAAATGCTTCATCCACATTCTCGTTTATTATGCAAAGCCTCTTCGGGAAATGCCCGTGGGACGAATATTTGTAATCTAATCTGATTTTTCGAAATTTATAAAGAGCTATTCACGCCATCAAAATTTTCACGATGATGAGCCTTGGCTGTGTGGTGACAAAGTGGACTAAAATTCATTCGAGGTGACATTTTCTACGTTCTATTATTGATGTGTTTTCTGTCCTCATTTCGAGTTGCTGTCTAACATGAGAGCAACTTTTTAGCTGTTGAAAATCGTCTGTCAAGCAATATTTTTATTTCATGTCTCGCAATAATATATTTCCCTTTTTTTAATTCCAATGAGTACTCCAGAAATTTAATTTACTTCAAGCCATGAGAAAAATTACCCTGGGCTGAGAATCGAACCACCGACCGTTGGCTTTCGGAGCCACATCGGAGACCACTGCGCAAATCCTAAGGTCTGTGGTTCGATTCCCGGTCCTCGGGGAATATGTTCTAAGGGTATTTATTGTGAAGAAGATATCTAGATAAATGTTAATACCTCTGACGTCTAGAGGGCAAAAGTCAATTGTAATAAATATAGGAGTAAATAATCGTATTACTTGTCTATCAGGATGAAGGTATATAAAGATATAAGACATAACTAACGATAATAACGAGTATTATCGTTAGTTATCTCTTCTTAAAAAATATCGTCACATTCGTATCGTTGCATTCGGTTGTTCATGTATGTTACAATTGAAGAATATCTATAAGCCATTGACAGTGTTGTCGCCCTTCGCGCATTTAATTGAATTTAACAAAAGTCGCCGCGCGCGAACAAGACTGTAGAGTGGTACGATTATCACGGGGCTCTCAACAAAAATGTATATTCGAGATGATATAGCATGCCGAATTCATAACTTTTTCATTTTATTCCTTGCGAGTGCAAATGTTCTGAATAAATGGATCTCTCTGCGGTCATCGGTGCGCTGCGTACATTTTTGTAAACCGATTCCGAAGCGAACGAAGCGGCACTAGAAGTGAAGCTTCTACACGACGGACAACTAACTCCAGACTTAGCCACACACGAGTGAATTTCACATATTCAGGGTAGGGAGGCGAATTCTTCTCCGAGAGCCAACTCACACTTCGTGGGGTATTTTTTTTGCGGGGATGTCCGAAGAGCTTCACACAATTTTTGTTCCCGGGACCCTAAGATAATCAGTGAAGCGCTCTAGCGACTAGTTTACCCTGCTCACCGAAATTGGAGATATCAAGATTCGAAGTGTGGTATTTTAAGGAGGCGACCGACAGCTGAGGTCGTTTGCGTAATTAAGGAAGGGTTGGTAATTAAGGACGGAGAGAAACCTGGAATCGGCGTTACTTGTTCTTGACGGAAGGCGCCAGGACTTAATGCCTCATATGACGAAGTGCTGCGCTTGAAGTGCCCTCCGCAAATCACAGAAGCAGTAATCGGGAATCTAGTAAATAATCTCCGCCACTACCGGGATTTGAATCCAGACCCACAGAATGGGAAGCCATCACTCAAGCCACCACACCAACCCGATCCCCTCGAGATTCAATTCCGAGACTTTCCCTTCGCTATCCTTAACGCTACCAACCGAGTGGATTACCTTAAAATAAAGCGCTAATCTTAATACTTGGAGCCCACAGCACTGGAGTCCTTGGATTGCCTACTTTTCCCATGTGTTTTCTCATTCAATCCACTACTTCACCACTAAGCTATCGTATATAGCATAAATCGTATCCGATCGAATCCGAATGAACCCATTGGCATCATATTCCTCCTTCGACCAGTACCGCGCTTTAACAGCTCACCATCTCATCTGCGCAATCCTTTATCTGCTGTAGCCCTCCACAACATCCCACCCCTCCCCTAGACCCCATCCAATCTCTCTCATTCGCTCCAATTCACATTCCACAGCGCCCTGATTTAGAGCTTGGGGTGGGGCGAGGGGCGATCACCATGGGGGTGTAAGGGTATTCGGGGCCACCGAAGAGGGAGGCATGTAGAGGGACAGGGGAAAGGGTGCCTAAGGGGTAGCGTTGGAATTTAAATTGAGAGTCACCATACCCCTTTCTTTACTCTCTCATACCTCCCTCTACTCCCACTATTAGTTGAGATTGCATGCTGTCCAGATTTCTCGGATGATAATATTAACAACAATGGCTTGTATTAATCTTTATGTAAGAAGCCCACATTCGAACAAATATTGAGAGTAAAATTTATGCAAAAAAGGTTTGTCAATAGCGTGGATCAAAAGGAAGCAATTTAAAATTTAGGCTTTGCATTTTTCATTGTGCATGTCCACGGGGTTGATATTTTGTGTTTTAATATTCTTTCTGGCCTTCAGCCATTCAAAGGTTTGCGTATTATTAAGCTTACCCACATTAAAATGCTTACGCCGTAAACTTGTAGTTTTTAAATTGAGAATTTTGCTGACATGCATTTAAAATTATAGATGATAAAGACCCATATTAGAGTAACGTTCAGCTGTGTATTTTAAGTGATTGTAATCGTTTATTATGAACACTGACGTTCAAAGAGTAACAATTTCTCTCTGGGCAATAATTTTGTTATTAATTATATATATTCTTCCCATCCAGAAATCTTACATTCTTGCGGAAAAAGTATCAGAATTAGCACAAATTGCAATGAGCACTTTGGTGATGCATGCAAAAATTAGAATTTGTATTGGCATTCCGTGATGTAATTTAAAGTTATTATTCGTCCTCTAATTATTTTCTGTGGCATTAGAAAAATTATTTCTCTAAATTAGGATAAGCATGCAATCAAAGCAATCCAGTCAAATGGAACTGCATCTATTGTTCTTGGGATATTTCTTAATGAAAGCACTGGTAAGTTCATGGTAATGCATGCAAAAAAAGTTCCCAGCTTGTGAAATAAGCGCAAGAGTATGATCACAATGTTGTGATGATGGCGCTACTGAGGAACGGAAGTACTTACCGTTTTAAAGTTCTCTTTACTCTGCTTTTGTGCCTTTTCTCTTGTTTATATGAGTTTGCAGTCTTGGAACATTTCCTCCCTGCAATGGTACTGATGGAATTTTTCTGGCTGCTAAGAGGATCCGGTGGTTCATTCAACGAATCCGCTCCCTTTCTTGCAGTTAAGGCCGATACTCGTTTTTTAGGTGCGTTTGTGGTCGATAACTTGATATTTTTTTCTACTTTGCTCATCCTCCGTGATAATTTATGGCATTTTCCATGGCCCCTGCGATGTGAGCTCGAGAGTTTCTTAATTAACTCGTGAACGCTATTGGAAAATCGATTGTTTGGCCAAGAAGCCCTGCTTTTGCTGGAGAGGGAAGGGCTGCGTCCTGTATTCCATTTGAAATTTGCAATATCCCTCTCGTTGGTTCCTTTTTGTCCAAGGGCGAGAAATAATTTCTTCCAGTAACAGGTATAATGTTAGTAGATGAAGAATTTTTCAGACGATCACGACTTTTAGAAGAGTAAATCATATTAGGGACAATAAAAGAAACGAAATTATTTGCGACTTTCATGGTGATATCCTAAGCCCTGAACCATCTTTATATAGCAGATTATAAGATTAGACTGTAGCAATTAAGTCCCTAAACATTTCAATCCGTTAAATAATTGAATGCAAAAATGATTTTTCGGCCATATTTGAGTTGATATCTGCAGGCATTTTTTACCCGTAATTTTTAATTTAAAAATTCATTATCAGTCAAAAAAATAGTAGTCAATAATTTCTTATTAATAAGTATAATAAATATAATTAAAAATAATATAGGAGTCAATAGTTTCATAAATTGACTTAGATTTTCTTCAGAAGTAGCTTTTACAATTCATATATGAAAAAGGACATTTTTTTACTGTAACTCGGACAGGATTAATTATGATTAAAGAAATGATTTATGAATGCAAAACCTTTTTTTTAAGTTATCCAACGCTGACAGGAAATACGAAGACCGTAAATCGCTCTACCTATCGTGAGTTTATGCAGAGTTAATAGCTATAAACTTGTTTTAAATACAATCACTCAAGTTTAATTTTTTTATTAAGGACCTTATAACATTTGCGCCGCAGCCTGACTTTCGTGCTCCTGCGTAATTTGCAGCTTTAATCCTACGATACCAGTTGCATCACTTTGAAATCTCGTTTACTTTTTGAGCAGCAGCCGCATGTTCTCAACCGTGAATAGGCCACGGAGGGAAGAAAAACGAGATAGAGAGAGAGGGAGAGCGCGTGAATGAATGCTTTGAGCGTCCCGTTCATGCCCAATGACGCCGAAGTTTGCTTGCTTTATGGACGTACTAATTGCCCGGGGGTACCCTCTAACCGGTGGATTACCGCACTCACCGGGAATATCTGGCTACTCTTGTTTCCTTCAGAAAGCTGCAGCAGGAAGCCATTTTTCACTTTTTATTGCGGCTGTGTTCTGTGTGCATGGGAGTATTTTTGGACCCCGAGGGGGTAAAAATCATGGGAGCGCTTTCGAGGAGCATTCTACACCCTTCGGCTTTTCGTCATTCATCCTTGCCCCCGCGGTCCAGCCGTTGGCACGTACGCAATCCCGAAAGCGTTTACGCTCCCCAATAAAACTCGATTTATATTGAGATCTAAGCCAAGCCTATGTCTGAATTCCTTTTGAGCGGGATTTTGTCTCAAGAGACTTGTTAAACCAAGTAGAAAATGATTATTCATTGACAAGTATATTCTATGCTCTATTGAAATAATGGGGAACATCTTTAAGTATTTTGTGGATGGCATTTCAATTACGAGGCGTTAAATGTTGAATAGGTTAGTTTCCTTCATCAAAGAACACGGAAGGCATTTATTGCGATTCGTTACCCATCAGTAGTGTACTCATAATATACAAATTATTTCATGGTTTTAGAAATCCCAGTTTAGACGAATGTTAATGGTCAATTTTAACCTCATTTGATAAAGGCCAGATTGGCACCCATGCGATGCCGCTCCACGTGACTTCACAGGGATCCAGATGCTATACGAGTAGTCCGGAGTTTTACATCGTCTGAGATGACCAATGCATGCATGTGGCACAGAGCTCAGGGAAACATCTCTTAATATTCACCTATTAAAATTACCTAAAGTTGGAAAGTTTCCTTAGTTTGATAGGGTATATTAATAATCCTTATTTAAGCCAAGTGCTACCTGCTAGCACCCTGCATCATAGCGGCGCTCATAGCTTCGCACTAAGGTGGCCTCATACAGCAGCAGCCACACGTCACACCGGCTTTTCCCAGCATTCGTACTTATCCGTCGCGTTTTCGCGCGCTTGAAAATTGTAACTTTTCATTTATTCGCGAAAAATAGATATCGTCACTTAAAAATCTAAATGCGTGAAATACGTAATCCAGGAGTAATAAAAAATCTTTCGATTTAGGCGAAGATAAAGAAATAGGAAACGACCCTATGATTATGAAAGAATCAACTGAAGATTTGTCAGAAAACCACATCCTTCCAGACACTGTTCGTAGGGTGTATAATTTTTTAATTCAAATGTGAGATGCCTAATTTGCTCATTTTAATGTGCAGCTATGGAATTAATATTTATTATTTATACTAAATTTCTAAACTTCATTATTGTATTGCAACGGAGAATAGGATAAGCATCATGGTTATGTAAGGGTTCTGTAAATACCATAGTAACCTGGTGTATACAGAATACAGAATTTGTATCGGAAACTAAATTCCTAACCCTGCCGTCAACAAATCTAAAACGGTACTTTTTATGCGTAGATTCGGACGCTGAAGTACCTTGGGCGTGCCCTAAGCGTGAGCCTTGGATTAAAGGCGATCATGGAAGTTGTGCAATGTTCAGGAATCGGTTTCGAAAGAACCCCGTGGGTGTTAAATTCCCAATGGTTAAAGGGAGACGTTTCTGCTTTGCTTTTGCGTGAGAATTCTCGAGTAGCTCGATATTTCCACCGCCCATGAATTATTGAGTACGCGTAACCCAGTCCTTGCCTAGGTGTTTTTATCTGAATATTGCAGAAGGAAATTCTTCAATTCGCATGTGTTCACGACGCGTTGTGTTTTGTTTCCCTAGTATTTCAGTGACTTTGGATACAGGAAAACTATATGAAAGCTTATATGCGGGCAGAGTGCTGAAAAACTATTATAAATAACGGAAAACTTTTATTTCTCGTAATTCACGGGTCCAGTGTGTTTCATTAGTTTATAATTATTTTTTCCTGTTGTGGTTTCATCCGTGTTCATTCCTAGGGCTGTAGTATTTTCTCATTGTTAAGTCATTAATTTTTCATTTGAACCATTTATCTTGGTCCATTTTCTTATATAATACATCTTACTAATATTTTTATAGTTATAGGTTGAAAATTTAAAATTGTTAAATTAATAAAAATCCCTTGATTCAGAGAATCATTTCTCGATGTTGATTAACTTGGGAAAGCCGTGTCATTGACATTTTCGATATTTCGTAAATGCCTTTATGGGTCTGTCAACGAAAACAAACAAGTTAAGGCTTAGGCGAGGAAATTTGTAGCTTGGTATGTCTAATTTGTGGTTCAGTGGATAGAAGAAAGTCATTTAAGCCTCTTAGGTCTCGCCTCTCGATGCCATGAGCTGAAAATGTCACGATCAAACGATATTTGAGAATAAATGGATTAACGAAAGGAAATACTCCGCCAGAACGGGTTGTTTTAAGTGACTAGTTGTTTTTCATCCATTAATCTCAAGAACAGTTTTCAGAGGAATGAAATAATTTAATGGCGTAATAGTGTTTTTTTTGCGCTCTGAATAATCGCTATTTATGGGGGACTTCTGATGAGTATAGGGAGACAAAAGATTATATTATTTTCTGTACATTCGGGTTGGATGGAAAAAACTGGAAACCATTAGTTCTTACCGTTTTTGCTCTTTGCATGTCAAGTGATACGCTTTTTCAGTATATTTTACAAGTGACTGAAGGAGGATAACAGTAATAACATTTTCATTGCCATTTTCATAATCATAGAGCTCACATTTGAGAAATGGTATGTGGAATAGACTTTATATTTATCATTATAATATGATTTCTACTCAAATAACTTCCACGAAGCGAAGCTTGGTGTAGTGAATAATGTATGCATATACTTCAAATGGTTTTCGGACGTTTAGTTTTAATTTTCCATCAAAGCATCGCCATTTTCCAGTTTTTATCAAAATAACGGCGCTGCAGTAATGCAAGTTTTCTGTTTAAATAAAAAAGCTAGATGTAGAATTATCAAAACAGAATCCAATGGCCTCCGCGGATATACTCGCGGATAAACTCGTCGTTTTTTAGGTATGATCAGTGCATAAAATTCGGATAACCTTCATAGTCATCCCAACTTCTGCGTAAATATTATTTTTGGTTTAAAATTTTGAATGATTCCCGAAAAAAATATTCAAATGATTGATACAATGTATTGGTGAACATATCGATGCATTTTTTAACATTCAGGCTTTAACCATAATTTTCCTTTTTAGAATCGAAAGAAAACTTTGTCCATTGTAATTTTCAACATAGCTTGTAATTGCAAGAAGGTTGGATCTAGCATTGGTGTTTGGCCGCACAGTCGCGGCGCGGCGGAAGTTCCTTGAGGGAGGAAGGGACGAAAAATTCAAACCTCCTCCCACTCCTGTAATCGTCTTCTCTCTTCTTCTTCCTCTTTGCCTTTTTCTGGCCCGCAGCTGCCCGCAGCGTAGCTTCCAAGATCTTTCGTTGGTAGTTACGGAGCATGGGCTCCCTCTTCCTCTTAGCACCAGTCTCCTCCCGTCGTGGCCTTAATGCTATCGTCCGCCTTTTCCACTCCTCCCATGGCACCCTAATCATTTTATGACTTAAATCCCGTTTCAGCCTTCCCACGACCATTACGTGTCCGCCAACCCTCGTCTATTCTCCACTCTTCATCCTACTTCCATCATTACCCATTTCTCTCTCTCTCTCTCTCCCTCTCTCTCTCTCCTTATTCCGTTGCCCCAGGCTTTTTTTTACGCGATCCCTTATTTTAGCCGCATATCTACTTACGCCATTTATGAGCTCACCGAGAAACAAACGACGGCTGTTCCTCTTCTTTTCCCGGAGCGTAATTTTGTGACTTAACTATGTGTGGGATCACATTTTGGATTTTAAGGAACTCCATTTCACTCATTTTGTCTCCTCTTTAGCGATTTCAGACTTAATTTGAACTCTAGTTCGTAAACGAAGGTCTCTAAGGACTTAGTTAGGAGGGGCTACAGTGCTGTTGCCGTATTTTTTACTCTGCGTGCAGTTCTTGATAGTTTTGACGCGTCTGTTTTATTTATTCACGGAATCTTTTGCACATAGCACTAGTTATCGCAAATACAGTATGATCAATTTGAGAATATCAGTCTGAATTCTGACATGATGAATAATGAATGAGCATGAACTTGATATACTTGCTATGTTAGCGCTAACGAAGATGGACAGACGTGCACATTTCTGTCGTGGAAATGATTGAATTCAGAGGTAGTTTCTGTCACCTTATTTTTTTAAATAAATATTGATATTCTCATAATTGTTCCATAGTTCGATTTCGGGTCATGCGAAACATTTCTATCTCTGCAGGTGCGTAGCCGGAAAGTTTTTGTTGGGGAGAGAGGGTTCTGAGTCTTGGGCACGTTTTAATTAATCAGGCTATCCCTTTTGGCGCCCAAAGTTAACAAACCAGGCACGCATACACCTTATGGTGATAATTATAATCATTGAGATTTAAATACGCAGAGGAAGCAATTGTTACGCATATCACTATGTGAGTAAATTTTGCGTTCGCTCAGCACACATTGGTGTTTTAGAAAATGTTTGAAAAATTCTACTAGCCCTATGCTCTCTCCCTGCCTAAACCTTTATTTTTTGACACTCTACTTACTACGCCGTCTCTATTCTTCCTCTGAGGATTACGGTTCTATGCGGATCCATATCAGCATTTAACTATGAAATTAAAAATAAAAATTGTATCATCAATAAAACACATTTTATTACTTCTACAATATATTTAAAAAATTCCGACTGGTATCGGCTGTTACGCCATTATCAAGTACAGAAAGTATAAGTCTTTTTTTGATAGTATGGAGCTCTTCCACCACGAACAACCTTCAAGTTTCCACTTAATGAAATTTGTACTCAGTTTGTTTTAGTATTGAGAGTTAAATTTAATATTTAAGATGCACGTTGACGTGGATCTGAGTTCGCAAAATAGTCCTCAATTATTTCCTCATGATATCGTTTATTCAAAGCGACTAATTTTTATACTTGAGCTACAAGTTTATGGTTACTAGAGTTCTTTCTGTAGATCCTAAAATTTCAAGACAGTAGGGATTGCTTGAAAAGTAGCAATTTTTATATTTTGTGTAATATTTTGTGAACAAGAGTTAATTCTACAGACAGTTTATTTCAAGGTGATGTCATACGTTTAAAAACGAGAAATTTTTATATTTAAGGTGATTTTTACTATTGTAATGGGTTCGTTCAGTTGAAGCCGAAAACTTCAAGAGAATAGCTAATGTTAAAAACGAGCAGTTCGTCATTAAAAAAAAACAATACGACTGGTTGAGCGGTATTGATGCTTCCTCTTGAAGCACGCGTTCGGATTTCCACCCCCGTCCTCATTCTTCGAAATCCTTATTATTCAGTTCTCCGTTTCGAGCTCCTCCTCTCACTCCAGCGCGATTCCGCTCCTTTTCCTTTTTATCGCCAAACCCTCCTCGAGCAAACGGAAGAATTTGCTCACTTAACTTGGCGTGAGGGAGGGAAAGTCAGTGAGAGAAGCGCCTGCCTTAAACTCTCTCGCCTTTTGTCCTCCCGGCCTCCTCTCTTCCCCATTCAATATCTCTCTCATTCTCTCTCTCTCTCCAGCTCACGAGTCACCCACTTCTCCTACATTCTTAATTCCTTCCTCTCCCCCCTTTTCGTACGCTCCAGTGTCTCGTACCTTGCTCCCCTCAGTACCAATGTGGATTGTCCGGAAAAAAACTACCTCATTTATTTCATAATAATGAAATTCGTAATAATGATGTTAGGAGGAGATTTGCGTTTGCTAAAGTATTACGTTCCAGATGTGGGTGTGGAGAAGGTTTCGAAGGACGGAGAGGAAAAGGGACGAGGTATTGCTAGATCAGGAGGGCGAGAAGAGGACACTCCTACACGAGCTAAAGACTGAGTGTGGATGGAGCATAGTGTGGGGGCGTGTATGAAACCATGTTAGAGGTAAAGAGTTGGTGGGGATAGGGAGGAAGTGAAAAGGATTTATCCATAAAATGAAAGTGAATATGTTTTTTGTGTGAATTAAGTAGTGAAGTCCATTTCGGGATTGAAACGGACCTGTAAAATTTGATTGACTGAGTTCTTAAATTCTCCATATGTACCGACCTTAACCGATGGGATAACTTGAGTAATAATATCATAATACGGAAAATAAGTATTCACGATTGCTTTCGCGTATAATTTGTTCACAAACCACTTTCCAAAATAGGAATTTGCCCGCTTGCGAAAGACGCCCTCTTTTCGTGTTTTATCTCTATCTCCTCGATCTGTAGCTGTGGAGTTGTAATACTTTTTCATCTCTAAAGTAGTAATGGTACCTAGTATTTTCGTTATTGCTTGTCAGTTAGCGCCATTTTTTCGATATTTCTTTTACCTAAAGTTAGGCTTCTTAATCTTCGGCAGAATTTCGAATGAGGACATGCACTCACACCCAAAATCGCAAGGAATTGAAAAAAATCCTCATTCAGCCATTCTCTCCAGTTAAAAATAAGGAAACGTGAAAGTTGCCGCCCACATTTCATGATTTGATGACATCAGTTGAATTGTGATCCATTCACTCGTTCACGAAGAAACTTTTATTGATAGAAGGAATCGATCGAAAGGCTTTAAATCACAAAGATCCACGGAAAGCCCTTGCACATGTGAGGATTAGGTGAGAAGCGGTGAACAGCATGGAATGATTTCGTGGCGTCATCAACTTATCTGCAAAAGGGTGAAGGCCGTCGATTTTCCGTCATTGTTAGCGTGAGAAGTAAGCAACTAATGAAAAAGTATAAAAATACGGCTCTCACTATTTTCAAACCCTATCACAATCGTCAGTATGATAGTTAATAGTTCAGCGGGGCTATTTAGCTGAGTAATTCTGGAAGCGTGCTTTTTGAATCTAAACTACTGAACGATGGCATAATTCTCAACAATCACGTAAATCCCTCATTCTGATCTCTTCTCGTCTTCAGAATTCTTCTCTTTCCCTCTCCTCGAGTCTCCCGCTTCTCTTTCATTCTGTATTCCTCTCCTTACTCTCTCCCATTTCCCCTCTTCCACTTATCGTTAGCTCCAATTCCTCTTCCCATCCGCCAAATTCCCTCCCATCGCTTCCCGCCACTCAGTTCATGTTCTTTTCTGCCGTCTCTCCTCATCCTCTTGACGTCAGATCGCTCAGGGAAGAGGAACCCCTTACTCTTCAGAACTTCGTATTCTTTTCCCTCTTATACTCCTCCCACATATCTTCAATTCTCCATTTCTTTTATTCCTCTCATTCTCTTTTATATCTCTCCATTTCCATCCTTTTTTGTAAATACCTGGATCAAACGACGTACGCAAGCAGTTCAGTAATCAATTGAAAATAGGTTTTTTTCTACCAATATCACTGCGTTGTGTATGCCCTTATTTTTAAGTGTACCTATGACTATGATTAAATAATGCGATAGAAGTAAAATTTTATGTTAAATTTGTTTTAAATCGGAAAATATTTTTTTATTCATTTTGGATTGATAAGGAAAAAGATATTACTATCAGAACCTTAACTTGAAAAAAAATGTGAAAAGACAAAAAGAAATTCAAAAAATTAGAAAAATTTTAAAAGATAGTATCCATTTGAAAAATACTGATTCTTTTTGTACCTAATTTTGAATAGTATTTTAAACTTAATTTTGCCATTAAAGCAGTCGTTAGTTTTACCTCTATGGACTCAGTGATGTGGTCAAAATGAGTTAGTTTCCCTGGTTTTTCACTCTATTGAATCCTTGTTATCTGCTTTCCGCATTGATGAATGAAGGAAATTTAAACGCCTTATAGGAATTGTTCACATTAAGTATGCATTACAATTTTTCATGGTTATTTTTATCCTTTGCGTAAAACCTAGCCTGAGGTGCGGACTTTCGGAAGTCAGCAGTACCTTGAATACCAATAGAAGTATGTCGAGGGCCCACTTCCGGATATCAACAGTTATTTGGCCTCATGGATCATAAATATAGCGTACATTCGCTTTCTTCCGTTTTATAGTCAATTTCTCCTCCTCTTTTCTGCTCGGGCTCAGGAAGACTTACGGCGTGGTCACAGTCTATGCGCCACTCAGCGGCCATGAGTGTATCCGAGACTTTTCATCCTCGAATATAGGACGCATCCTCCCTGCCTTTTATGTCCTTTTACCCTCATCCTTTACATTTTCTAATGCGCTATCAAATCCCTTTCATCCCTCTAACCTCTTTGATCCCCGTTTTTTTCTTTCCTCCCTCCCGAAGTCTACTCGCGTCGGTTGGGCGTAACCTCTCTTCTCCTATATATAACTCTGGTCGTACCCTCACCATGTGGTGGCATTGACTCCATCGTCATGCTACGCATATTATCTTTTCTGTAGTTTGTGTATTCATATGCTGCATTTTCTCATGTAGCTAGCACATATTTTTCTTTTTATTTGTTTAAAAAGATTGGGCGTGCTCAAAGACGAGGTGTCGAGGTTTTTTCGAGGAAGTGAAAATTAACTATGGTCGTGATATATTCCACTCTAATACTTTATTCCCTATTATAGTTTCCAAAACTCTGCTATTTTTTATTCCAGATTATATAAATACGACTATAATTTATACCATGATTTTAGTGAAATATAGGTTCCCCTGTGGACAATATCTCCAATTAGGGGTCACCGACTCGACCATCAAGGATGAAATACGTAAATAAATATTAAGAATGAGTGTGTTTCTACTACAAAGACATGGTTTCAACTACAAGGACATCATTGGTTCTGAATAATTTAGTAACCAACCAATGGTTTGAAATGAGTAATAATATCAAAGCTATAAGATACATTGCTTTGATGGCTTTTGTTTGAGCTGACAGAATTTGAATCATTTTTATATAAACACTTTTTCTATTATCTGAGGCAGTTATAAAAATAAATTTCCATTTAATATTTCTTGTTTCCGCTAATTGTAAAAAAATGCCGCTATCATTAACCCTCGTTTCCGCGAGGACTTAAATGTTCTATTTAGTATTATTGCTTGAGACATTTTGTTGTCCATTGCGTGGTATCCTATTATAATTATTGGGAAAAAGTTATGGAGTTTTGGATTTAGTGTTTTGCCTTTGAAAGAAGGGTCCCTGATCCTTATTGGAGTGATCTTTTTACGATCCCAGCTAAATTTCTCTAGGTGCGAGGTAGTCCAAGGAAAAGAACTAGCCCTCACCCGCAATTTTCGAAATCAACCTTAAGAGTTTTGGTTTTGTAATCACAGGTGATTTAAACTCTCTAAGTGAGAGGCGGCCTAGGAAAATGAACTGGCCCCCTTGGCCTAAAAAGCCCTCGCCTATTCCTAGGTTTCTCCTTTTTAAATTTTGTATTTGATTGTATTGGTATATTGTTGATATTGCGCTTGAGAAGTAGTACATTCCCTGATTATTGATTTTAAAAATTAAGTTACTGAAAACTATAAATGTTTTGCTGATATTAGTTATTCATTGCTTTAAATCCCTTATTTGGATAGGAAATCACGAATAGCATCTCGTAAAAAATATTTCCTAGTTATTCATGACAACTGGGTGCATGTGACCGTCTGGATGAAAAAGTTAGAATTTCCAAAGTGGTTTCCGTTTGATAAGTAAATCGTCTTTTTTACCCGTTCTGTTATTTATTTGTTATTTTTGTGTCTGAATCTGTTTTCTTTCTAAGTGCTATAGAGAAATAGAGCTATATTGTCGATGTCGTTTATATTGTGCAATGGGAAAAAAATCTCTTGATGGAAGGGTGTATTCTTGCTTTAACGTGAACCGTTTCTAGTTTCCACTCGTTAACTTCGGACAATGGCGGATCGCTGTGTATTTTTCTGCGCAATTTATTAACTTCCTAGGCATTCATCATCACGCCGGAGCGCGGAAGTGTGGAATACAAAAATGAATTTAAAATTCAGTCGTTTTTCCATCTACCTGGGTTTCACCCGCTGTATAATTGGACGGGAGCTATGTTAGCTCTGAGGCTTCCTGGACATCGGGGTTGTTGCTCGGGAGGGACTGTAGCGGTGGGGGTGAGAGGCTGAAATCAGTGGCAGAGGAAGTTTTGAGGATGAGATGCGAAATATTTTATCGCCTTCAGCAGTTTGAGTTCGCTGAGAGGTGTCCCCGCCGACCTCGCAGCTCCCGTCGCTTATAATTCATTGCGACCCTGTCCCGCCTCTGGTGATATGTCTGTGGCGCCCGCGAGTTTTGTCATAGGAAGCCCAACTGGCGAGTGTCTCCGTTTCGAGAGACTCTTATACAAGCGTTTTGTTTTAAATGTCCAGCCGCCATTTTGTATCTCCCTTTGTCCGGGACAGAATACTTCTCGTAAATTGAAGCGATGCAACACATACTGGTACCTAACGGCTTATCAATTTAAACTTCAATTATTTTTCAAGTTTTTTATTTATTTCCTAGAAACATGCTGATCGCCCAGTGTTTAGTATTTTTCCAAATCCCTTTCAATAGGAAAATAAATGGATAAACTGCGGTAGTACGTATTCGGAAGGTTTCGGGCACACTTTTTTAGGGGATGTTTGTGCTCCTTATTTTTTTTCTTGCTCTTTGCGCGTTTTATAAGGTGAATTTATTGTTTTATTATTCTTATTTAAATATTTGTTTATAAAATGGTAAAATTTCCTGTTTATTTTGCTCTGATTCGTCATTGCTTCAATTAGGGAACTTCGGCGATTGCTTGCGTGAGTAGCATATTTGTGCGGCATGTTTCCTTTTTTTTGGTCTTAACCCTGGGATACTCAATGTTTTTAATAAGCTAGTGATGATTATGTATATTTTGTGATTTATTCAATTACCGTGTGCTGTGTGCTAATCCATTTTACATATGTAAGTATGTAAATTTTTTCAAATGAAGCAGAGTGAATTATTTTACTTATTTTACCTGGAATTGGCAACAATATTACTTGTTTCTTATGGAACCGCGATGGTGAACTATTCGTTATCTAGTTTCTGAAACACATGTTTGAGTAAGCATGAAGTAATAGTGAACGAATAAGTTGTATCAAGTGAAGTCTTTTCTCTGGTAGAGTAGTTGAAAAGGTCAATTTCGAAGAGACGTAACAGGTTTGACGAAAAAAATCAGTTAAATAACATTTAATGCATCGATTTTTAGAATTAGCTAAGTAAACTAAAAATAGAGGTCGATCTGAATGGTATTTCACTTTCTCTGCTTTCTGTCGTTCAAATGTTGTCTAATTATTTAAAGTTGATATGGTGAAACTCGAAAAAAAAAACTTTATTTACTTCAAAGGATTGTTGATGTTCAATTAATATTAGTTATTTCATTCCGAATGTATTTAAAATTCATATCGCTATAACGTAGTCATCTAATTAAAAAAAATTTCTTCTATGGTTTTCAAAAACAAGTTTTAGCGAGAGGGGGCTTGAAAACAGTCCCGTTATATCAGCTCAATGGATGCATATTACGTGGTGAGACGTGAATCTTCCTTTAATTTCCAGGTAATTGATATCGCTTCAGCGATTCATGCAAATTTTGCTGGCCTCGGTTAAAGGAAGTATTTCTTCGGATGTTTGTTTTATCTCAGCGTGAATTTAGGCTACATGAATTGTAAATTTAATTTTTCCGCATGTGTACATCTCGTATGGGCGCTAGTGGAGCATGTTTATATCTCCTGTAGGTTTTTCCGAAGCGATTCCATCGCTTACCTGCCGCCATCAATTCTCATTTCAATCTGCAGACCTTTGATTCTGTCTCGTTTTCATTCTGCCCTAACCGTCGAGCCTTAACATTGCACTTATTATCTTGCATGATCCTCTCGTCTCAAATATGAACGTGAGTTTAGTTTTGCTGGTCAGCAAAAGTTTTCTCTTGCAAGTCGATTGAATGGTCTCGTTCACTATTGTTTTTGCTGACGATTGTGACAGAGTTTAGAAAATTAAGAGACCCCAATTTTTCCGTGCTTCGTCTGATTTCCCAGCTATTCGTAACGAGAAATCTACGGCCGTAACTCTTTTGGAGTTGATGACGTCACGAAATAATGCCGAGCTGTTCTAGGGCTAAGTAGTAGTTGTGTGCATTCACTCACTCTAGACATTGTGGCAAGTTTCTCTTCGCTGCTTGAAAATTAATTCGGAGGCACCCGCCTGCTTCAGCCGGGAAGGCTATTATTTTGTGAGAATATAATCATTTTCTACGGTTTCAATCTGTATGAATGAAGTTAGTCATTTTCCACTAAACCTTAGCCCAATATTTTTGCTCACAAGCAGTTATTGCAATATTTTTTGGAACTATTTACTGATTATTTATTGTGTATGTGCTTTTCATGGTACTTTACAGGATTGCTGTACTTTTTTTAAATCCAATTCATATTGTATAGGAGAAAATATTTCTTTAATCTTTTGTTTGAAAATATTGGCTGCTGAACTGAAAATATAATATTCAGAGAATGGCGACCGTAATGGGGACATTTCAAGCGCACACACTCCGTCCGTCGGATGGGACGTTAAGTCGTGGTCCCCTTGGCGCCTTTCGTTAAGAGCAGGCTAATGCCGACGCCGGGTCTCTCTCCTCCCTTCCTTCCATTAAGGCGAAAATGACCTCAGCTGTCGGTCGCCTACTCCAAATACCATACACCACGCCATACCTGGCGACCGTAATGAATTAATTTTCCCACTTTGGGTGCTTTATTGCAATCACTATTTTCACGTGTTACTGTCAAAGCTTACCTTTGGTGAAATAAAACTGTACTTTATTCTACCCCTCAGAGCGCTATACAGGTTGACTTTGGCACGGTTCGTCCGATTGCACACTGTTCAAAATTATCTCCTCACGTTGTACATCGTCCCCATCAACATACTTGTACTCCTCTCCCCTTGCTCCTCTAAATTTTCGCTATCCCCTGCCTCCATTTCCTTTTATTCGTGGGTTTTCCCTACCATTCCATTTCCTCGGTTCCTATTCGTTTTTTATCGCAATGTCTTGTCGTCATACTTGGCATTAAAAATGTGTTCCGAGTCGTTAGGAGGGCTCAAATGGCCGAGGAAGACCACCAACATAAAAATGGAGGGAAGCAGAATGGACCGGAGGTTCGCCAGCGCGTACATTTCGTGGGATCTATCCCTCCCGTATCCTTGTTCTCCAAGTAACCACTATATTTTTTTATGGTACTGCTCTATAACGATCGCTTTCTTCGGAAGAAGTTAAGTGGTGCAATAATCGCTACAAGCTAAGCTTTGATAACCGCTAAAGCTACGTAATTCAGTTGTAGAAACGATATTTTTTTTTAATGTTTTACTATATTTGTCTTATCACTTCATTTAAATCAGCGCTCTTCAACTACCCGGGTCGCCAAAATCTTACTGGGAGTCTGGCGCTAAGAATATTCAGGCTTTCTTAGAGTTAAACACAAAATCTTACTGGGAGTCTGGCGCTAAGAATATTCAGGCTTTCTTAGAGTTAAACACTGAACTTTGGAATTATTACAATTATTTTTTCAATTATTCGTTGCGCACGGAACTACGTTATATTTTCAATCAATTTGCTCTTGTGCAAAGTTTCTTTAGACTCGGGTAATATTTCAGACTGAAGCGCTGGCAATACGTCATGCTGTGGCAGGAGCGTGTGGATGGAGAGAAGATTTTTTTTTTCCTTTTGCTGAATATTGATTTTCCAAGTTATCGGTCGCGCGTGTTTTTGACTATCCATTATTTAGTTTCATCTCTTCACGTCTTCCACTCTTAAATGCAACCATTTCCTTCCGCAGTTTGGTTGTCAGTCTTTACTTGCAGGATTTTTATTTTTATTTTTGCTGCTATAGAAGTAAAGAATGCCTAATTTTTGCCTTATTTTGACGGATACAATACCGTGTATCTATGATTGTAAGCATTTGTGTAACTTTTATTTTTATTCTATTAAGTATTATAGCATATTAGGGGTCTTCGATAAATTTCCCTTCGAATACGTATAAATCCATTAAATTTTACATGGGACCATGTCCTTAAAATATATTGGTCAAAAAAGATTGGTACTTAGACGAATAATCCTTAACCAGTTTTTTTTTAAGTTTTAGGCATGCATCAATTTTTATTTAAATTCTTTTTTGATTTCCAGGTATGGTCCAGGTATGATGCATTTTATTCAGCTCTCTACCACTCGGTGATAGGGATTGAATCGAAGTAATATTTTATTTTCATTTTTCCTTCACCTTTTTAAGATTATATTTCCGATTCAGAAATTAATGCTTTAAATCTTCATATGCTCCTTATTCATTTTTCATCAGTCAGTGAGATAGAGGTGTTCGCTGCTGTCATGGTTATCATGCCTTCATTTATTTTTATCGAGTTACTTCGCTAATCATTGCCTGCCAACGCTAATGAAACCATATTTCTGTTCGCTAAGTGGTTGCGTTATCTTTCCGATATTGCACTGAATTCACCTGTCGTGGCATGAGAAATTGCGTTGCAAAGCTCTTAAATTCGAAAGGGATCAAAGACTTGAAAATCAATTACGAGGACTTAGGTCTACAGAATTGTGAGAAATGAGGTTACAAATTACCTCTAGCGTTCAACGTGGAATTAGCCTCCGTCGCATTCATCATTTTCAGTTCTAGACTCCCCAAGTACCGTTGCCAAAAAGTGCTTTCACGTGTAAAATTTCTCCCGCTAATTCACTGGTTTGTCTGGTAATCATTTGAGACACCAGCACCCGCTTTTGAAGATACTTGGATCGTTTCCTTATGACTTGAATTGAATCCTCTTCTGTCAAATTTTATTTTATTTTTTTGCAGTCAGATTGCCAAAAAACCGATATAATTAATAAGGTAGGCCCTCAATTCCCCTATTTATTTTCGTACTATAGGGATTAATAGGCTCATCATGTGAATGAATATGTTAAACGCATTACCTTCAGTCATCTGTTTTTCATTCTCTTGCTGCGTTTTAATCGTTTTATAGTTATCCTAAAGGGTACAAGGCAGTTATTTTTTTGTGAGTTTGACGCATTTAAATTTATTTGTTAGATGGTGCTAAATTTCTTATTTTTTCTCCATATTTTTCACATCAAATCTCCACAAGTGGTGTAGTTATCTTTGATTTATTAATTTTTTTAGGTATTAGTTTTTTATAATAATTTTTTAATTTTTTTAAAATAAGTTTTTAATAATCCCCCATGTTTGGAAAAAACTGGCGGACCTCGAATATTATTTCATACGGAAAAACTTCCGGAAAATAACCACGCATTAAGGATAATCGCTGAGTGGTCCGCTGTTTCTTTGAAAATCTTTCGTGTAAAAAACACGCTTATCTGATTTTTGTAAGGAATTAAACCCGCGTTTTTGGCTCACTCTTGCGGACGTTTCAATCTCTCGTAACGATTCACACTAAGGACTGTTTTTGGTTGGTAGGGATGAAGCACATCTTAGACATAGCCGCAGGCGAGTGAATTTCACTTATTCAGGGTAGGGGCTCCAATTTTCTTTCCCTGGGCTACCTCGAACGTGGAGGAATTTTATTCGTGGTGACTGAAGGCTTCACAGGGAATCTCTTGTCAACAGCCAAGCGCTCTAACCATAAGGCTACCTTGCTACCCCAAAACTGATAATGACCTTGAAACAACTCAAACCTTGTAACGTCTATCTTATTCATCCCCTAAATCTAATAATTAACCACCCATTTTTTAACAGCAGGGTCTTTACTGTCAATAGTATTCTCTTACTACTAAAGGAAATGAAAAGCATTGAAGCGAAATACCGCAAATTAAAGCAAAATCACAGAACGAATGTTAATTCAGTTATTTTACAAAGCAATCAGACGTCACAATTCCATGCTTTTCTTTTTGAAATCGAACGTTGTCATGTTGGAGGAAATGTCTTTAAATAATATCAATTAGGTTTGGTGATTTAGACAAATTCGCTTGATTTAACCATCCTCGTATCGTCCCTTTTTTAATATAATCTGGGGGTTCAGGCGAGATGGAGTGGAAACGTGACATAATGAAAAATGTCAAAGCAGGAGCAATTTCCACAAATTTTACATTTAATAGTACTACCGGTTTCGCTTTACAGCATCATCAGTTACATCATCATCAGGTACCTGATGATGCTGTAAAGCGAAACCGGTAGTAGTCTATACATCATCATCAGGTACCTGATGATGCTGTAAAGCGAAACCGGTAGTACTATTAAGTGTAAAATTTGTGGAAATTGCTCCTGCTTTGTCATTTTTCCTTTTTTAATACCCTAAGGGTAATAATAATATAATATTTTTATTTGGAAGTTTTCTTTCTAATTGTTTTAATGATTGATATATTACCTCTCGGTGATGAAAGGTGACTTATTACTCACTAAATGACTAAGCATCAATACCATCATCCCCATCATGTATTAAATAAAACAGTGGTCAAGAATTACGAGATAGTTTTTAAGTACTCCACGCGAGAAGCTGAAAAAGAATTATTTGTTTTGAATCTCGTTGAAGGAACTTCATTCGGTGCCCTCGTGAGGCGGCATGCCGAAGATATTGTGGAGGATGTCTGGTGAAGTTAGAAACACGGCGGTGCGACGGTGCTTTATGCGTGTGTGTATTCGACAGGGATGCATGGGTTTCGGGGGGTGCGTTAGGGGTTTTTCCTCCTTCCCCCCAGACTCCCTTTGAGCCGTAAAAGTTCCTCGTCGGGAGATCTGTAGACCATCGTGCCACCTTTCCTTTCGGCGCGATGCATGTGTGGTGGGATTCTTGTGGTGAGAGGGAGGGATTATTTGGAGTGTAAACCTGTTCCTTTAGGGATTTAAAATTAGTCTCTCTCCTTCTACTCGTGGGCGGAAGAAAAGTTTTTTCGGTTGCTTTTTTTTAAACAACACTGGATTCGTCTGTTTGATGATTTTCCTATGTTCTTTAAGTTGTACCTACATCCTTTTCCTGTTTTCCCTCATTATTTATAAGCTCTGTGCGCGTTTCAATATAATTAAATGATTTTTCTGTGTTGTAACGAGAAAACCTAGTTTATTACATGATGTAATCCATATTAGGTGTGAAATGCAGTGAATAATGCAAGAACAAGGAGCTTCACGAGAACGTTTTGACTGCTTTAAGCTGATACGTATTATAGTCGAGTAATCAAGCTGTTAAATAAACTGATAAAAAATGTATTAAATCCACGCATGGGAACAGAATAAATCAATCATTGCAAGTCCAAATGAAATATAATATAATATGTTTCTTTGGAAGTGCGACCTAGGTTTCACTTTTTCGCTGTATCCTTGGGTTGGGTCGCACAGTAAAATATTTTTTTATGAAGTTTTAGTATTTAATTAATTTGTTTCCATGATGGAAAATTCCACAGAATTACGCTTTTCATTCCGAAAAACGTTCCATTCATAAATCCACACACATTCATTTTGGTGAACGGCCTGTTTCCGACCGGTTTCAGCATTCACGTTTGATTCTTAATGAAATTACGTTGTTGGCAATGGGAAGGAAAAGAGCGTTTCCTATTCCCGAGTATGATACTCTGTGGGATTTACAGTGTCTTAATATTTCATCATGATTTTGAGGTTCCTCAGTGTTTGCTCGCAAATCATTTAAAACAATCACAAATCATGACGTTTGTTTTATTGAGCTCAAAGTTTCTCACTTAATTTTGATTCGTAGTTCTTGATATTTAGCCTCTCAAAAATTCAATTATTGTGTATTAATACGTTGTATTAGTAACTTAATCATATTATTTGCCAAGCTATTGTGTTGATAATAATTGTGTATTTATATGCAGCCTTTTAGAGCGGGTTGTGATTAGGAACCAGCTTATACACTTACAGTTAATGTGTAGAATATGATTTGAGAGCTGTTTTGGAAATCGCATGATATTTTTACCCGGTGGGCGTATAGTATTTAATATTTGCTCATTTGGTTCCTTCTACTTTATTTTTGAATTTCCTATCGCAAAATATGCACTTATTTGCAAAAAAAAATTTTATTCTCATTTCCGTTCGTCTTGGTGATTTTATGAATACGTGTTCGGTTGATGGACCTAATTAGTGAGTCGGCTTCCCAAGTTGGTCCTTCCCTCAAATTAATGAATGCTCTCAAACAATGTTAATATTATGTAGAATTACACTTGCGCGTTTTTTGGATGCAGTTGATGCAGCGAAATTAATTCTGGCTAGAGTTCGGTAGCATTGGAATGCATACATTATTCAAGGAGGAACTGGAAACTATTCTTGAAATTTTTTCCATTGCTATCGCGTCTTTAGGTAATTACACCCGTCGTCCTTTGAATATGCATTCGCGTACGTCTCTTCCTTGCTACATGGATTTTAAGTAGAATATTTTCGCTGGTGATTTTAATTGTAAATTCCACTGACGGAAGAGTAACTTGGATCAAAAAATAAATTATAGTGAAAGATCGCGAACGAAACGTATATCTCCACTTAATGCATCAGAGCTCCATTCTTTTTAGTAGTTTAAAAATAAGGGATGGAGGACTCCTTGATATTTACTGATCCTGAAGGCTCTGGATCAGTCTGACGACTCTTTTATACTAACCATAAATAGTCATGGTGATGGTAGATAAGTAATGTTTCATGTCTCCGTACTTTCAATGCATGTATCTGAGTGCAAGATTGTTTTCCTGTCGGATTCTGAAGACTGATGATTTTCAATTAATATATATGGCGAAATTGGTTGGTTTTATGAGCTTCGTGTGTAACTAACTGCCTTTGCATGACTTTATATTGGTATAAACTTGGCAGAGAAAAGCATTCTGGTGTGATATGGTAGTAGCCATTAGTATCAGGAGCGAACGAATGATGATACATTGTATTGAAGCTTAGGTCTTAGAAGTGGAATTTATCTTATGTGAAATGTTTTTTTCGTTTTCATATACTTTAAAATTACAGTTATGCTTGGAGTTTGTATATGTACCCCTTAATTGATATGTATTCAGAATGTGTATATCTTTATAATCCGACTTCGAATTACATATCAAGACTTGATTTAATTTACTGCATAGATTTCTCCTTCTGCGCTTATTCTTCTTACGTGTAGGTCATAGTGATAACCATTATAAAATTGAAATTAGAACCTTGCAGTTTTCTCTTAATTTCTTGACCAATGCTGGACGCGGTATTTTGGGATCATTTTTAACATGAACAAATTTCTATTGCTCTTGGCGTGTAAACTCCTTTTAGCACATGCAAATTTCTAAACGTAATTTTAACGTGTATTATTTAATAACAATGTTGAGGTACCCTGTAGCAATTACTGTAACTATATTGAGAAAATAGTGGAAGAGTGCCAGTGTCCCTTCTAATAGAAAATTTCCTTCTCTACACTACCGATACAGTATCTCAATTTTACTTTACTTGGTTGTGGATAATATCGCGGCAAGTTAGAATTTCAAACGCATCTTCTTTCTCACATTTTTTACATTATTTTTATATAAGTTTCTCGCATTAGTTTTATATCATTCATTATTTTTACGTGGAGCGACACCAATTTCATTCCTTTGTCATTTCGAGAAATTTGGTTTTTTTATCGTTATGTTCGCGCTATTACCTGGAGATGTTTCATTCGGACAGAGGGTGAAATAAATAAAACCGGATTAAAATATTTTTTGCTACTTGGTTTGGCGTGTCCTTGAAAGCATTCATTTAATGGCGGCAACCCTCGCCGCAACGTGTAATTACTTCGTCACGCAAATTTTCCTCCGGTCATCTCTGATGTATTGCCTCGCAGACACCCTTTATGATTGATGTATTTTTAAATGGCGTAAATTCATCCATATTAATCTCACAATGGCCAATTTAAGAATTACCATGTGCCTGTTTTTTCTTGTGTCAGGGTCCTTGACTTGGAAAACAAATTCCGTGCTACTTATTGCGGGTTACTTTGTTTTCCTTAGAATTTTTCCCTATTTATCTACTTCTTTTTTGCTTTTATGCTAAATGTGTTATTTAAAAGGTGACGGAGAAGAGCCTGGTATTTATCCAGAAAACGGGCATATCTTTAGTATTAATTAAATGTGAGCGAAAGTGAATTGTCGCATGGTATGAAATAACAATAGGTGGTATCTTATTAACATGTACTTCTTAAAAAAACATGCAATTTTCTGTGTTTTCCATAAGGTATTCGTAGTGATTACATTCTTCCCGTGCAAAAAATCAGCAGTCTAAAAGTGTATCACCTTAGCCGTTGAATTAGTCACTTTGGCATGCTTAAAGACTCCAACCGTAACTTCAAGGCCGTCAAGTGTGAGGGCTCACTACTCAAATGTAACTTTCATCTACCTGCCGTCACGTCTCCCGTCTTTTAAATGCTGTTGTAATTTGGTTTCCACATATTTTTATTCTTTTTTTTTCAAGAATGTAACTTTTATGGCCATCAAGTAAATGTATATAATTTTTTTAATTCTTTAGTGAGTTGAATTTAAGTTTATCATGATGTCGGAATCGTAATTAGAACGTTACTCCATTTAGTCGTGGAATCTTAAGAAAGACGGCTGAATGAGGTGAAACCATGGAAATGCAGAAATTGAAAGAATTGACCTGCATAGCCGCATTGGGTCGTCTATTAAAGTGCGAACTCGTCGATAACTTCTCGGGTAAAATTCAGTTACTCCAGTGAGAGCCAAGGTCGAGCGCGCAGTGTGTCGTGTGGGCGGGGATTATCAGTTTTTAATATCACTCTAATTCTTCCTACCTAGATTAACCTCTCTCCGCAGCACATTCAGTGGGCGTTAACGGCACCCCTATATGCTATCCCTCGCTTCCTCAGTCTCACGGTCCGGCACTCTCCGCTGTCTCTCCCTCTTAGCATCTCCACCTCTCTTCCGCAATTTGCCACGCCCTCCCCTGACTGTCCGTCCCCCTCACTCTCTTGGGACGTGCTAATTCCCATCTGCTCCGACCTGAACTTTGCAAAAGACCCTCGGGGCTCAAATATAAATTAACTCTGGGTGCTAAATCGCACGATTAGGAAACTCTCTCCATCTGCCTTGGAATTTTCTCGCACACTCCCGTCTTTTATTGCGCACTCATTCTTTTACCTTCTACGTCCTTGACGGGAAATAGACTCTCAACTCATCCCCTATTTCTCTTCTCTATCTCCTTCCCTATCGTTTTATCTAAGTATATTTGGGAAACGTTCCTTCTTTTCCCTCCTGTTTTTGCCGATTTTTATTTTTAATGATTGCTCTGTAATTGAGTAGTACTAAAGGCGACCATCTTGTTTTCTAATATCATGGAGTAAAAGGTATGCGAAGAGCAGTGTTTTTGCTTCATATTGTATGTTATAGGTAAATGTTCCTCTAAATGGTACAGTACTGTCCACTGATTGAAGGGCCATTGAAGTCTATCCTCCCCTGCCTAAACCAACCTCCTCATTGAATCACCGAGCGAGTCATCTAAAAATTGTATTTTTACTCTTTTTTTCGTTTGGATTACATCGTTCAATTAGCGTCTAGTTTTCTACGCTTGTTTTCGACTTGAATGTAGGAAAAAAATCTTTAGAAATTCACTCTTTTCAAATTTCAAATTCACTCAAAATTCTAGAAATTCACTCTTGGAAAAATTTATTTTATTTCACAATTTCTACAAAGGCCTTATGTTCAAGTGCTTTGCTCTTAGTATAAAATTCAGATAAATATTTAAAAAATAGGACTGGGAACGATGGGAAGTCAGGGAAATCGAAAAGGGAAAGTTAGCATGAAACCTGATGTAGATGTAATCCAGCTTGAGTTAAAGCTTCGCTTAGTTGTCCAAATGATGCCTCTCGCCTTTATAACCCTCTTCCGGAGTTAGATAATAACCTTCCTCGCTGTTCTCTCTTCCTACGGTTGCACTGAGTGAATATATCCATTCCCGGTTTCCTTAATTCCCTTCCACCCGCGGTTACCTTTCCCTCACCGCCGCCTCTCCGTCTTTGCCCCCGTGACCTGCTCAATCCGGCGTTCTCAATTTATTTTCCATTTGAGCTGCGCCCGCTTATTCTGCCAGTTCCATCTCCTCACCGCGTCCATTGCCTTCCGCCAGAGTTGCTCGCCTCCCTTCATATCGTTTCATGCTAAGCCTCTTTCTCCCTCGAATGAATGAATTCTCTCTCTCTCTCCGCTCGCTCTCTCGAGGCCGTCCTAATTGCGTTGAGGATATCGTCTCCAAAAATGGCTCCAATTTGCAAGAGACGGGGCGAAAGTAATTTTCTCCGCTGCTTTTTTTTCTCTCTCTCCCCTCCCTAGGGCCGAAATAGCGAAATGGTGTGTTTATTATCTCGTGGGAGGATAGCGTTCGTCGCTTTGGCGTTCCGTTTTTCTTCTGGTCCTTAAGGATGCAGTATTGGGCTCTCGGGAAAATTTAAGGAGGAACGCTTAGTTTGAAGTTTCGTTGTCCAAATGTTAAATATAATTTGAGGGCATAAGTCAATGGGGTCGTTAACCAGTTTTATTTTATTGTCGATTGCGATAATTTGAAAAGTAAGGAGTCCCTTGTTTTTCCTTTTTTTCGATCGGTTGCATTATTTTAGAGCCTATTTCAGCCGAAAAATCGACGCCCCTTTCGTTGATAACTTAATGATGTCACAAACGTCGTCGTCAGTAGAATGGCCTCGTTTTACTATTTCATGATATTGTCAATTGTGATACGGGTTGAAATATAGCGAGACCCGCATTTTTCCTCTTTTTTGTGAGTTTCTTACTTATCGAGCTATTCACGACGAACAATCGACGGCCTTAACCCTTTTTCAGATAAGTTGGTGACGTCACGAAGTCATTCCTTGTGCATTTCGTCACTGCTCCTCGGCTACTCCTCGACCTTGTGCAGAGGCCGCGTGTAGTTCATTGCTGTTAACACTCACGTGAGCGAATGAATCCGTCATAGAAAGGTCACGTTTGAGCTATTAAATGCGCTAAAGCTCTAATTTCGTCACCGACTTTTGAAAAACGGGCGGATACTTTCGCTTTTTTTTAAACTAACGAGAGAATGGCCAAGTGGAGAAAAATTTTCATTCGTTGCAACTAAATTGACCCTACCATCTTCCGAATTCTTTTAATGAATTACGATTTTAATTCTGAGTGCCCCATTTCAATTGAGAATCGGGTTGGTATCGTGGCTTGAGTTTTGGCTTTACACTCCGTGAGACCGGGTTCGAATCCCGGTAATGATGTATTTTTCAGGCTTCTCGATCCCTGCTCTAGTGAATTGTTGAGGGTTCTTCAAGTACAGCACACCGTGCGTTGGATCGGACGTAAAGCCGTGGTCCTCTTGATGCCTTTCGTTTAGAGCTAGTCGACGCCGGATTTCTCTCCTTTCATCCTTCCTTGTCCTTCCTATATGGCGCAAATTACCATAGGTTTCGGTTTTTCTCCATAAATCTACCTACCACAATGTTAATGGGTTTAGATATGAGGATTTGAGGGAGTCTGATCTACTAATCAAGCCAAGAAAAATATGCAATAATGCAGAGGTAGAAGTTAGAATCAACTTTTATAAAATTCGGCAGAAACTAAGTTTGTGCTGTAGTTCATTCAAATTCAGCGTAGGTTATGGTGAAATCCAGATTTGATAATTCCTTTTTCCATTTTGAACGTCAGTTCTAGGAAAAATGCTGGCGAATGACTATTTTGCAATTTCGTTCGAGTAATGCTTTATTTTGTTGGGAAAACGTTTTCACTAACCACAGAAGTTGAACTCATATTTTCTTTTTTTCTCTGTTCCATTTTCTGGGAACTCTTCAAGTTCATTGAAATCAAGTAACTGAGAAAAGGAATTACCTTAAATTGACTCTGTACAACTTTCTAAGTATTCTCAATGCCCAACCTATAGGGTAATTTCTCACTTCGTAGTTGAAGTTTTAGAAAATATACTTCCTTAGTCGTATCTACAATATGTGTTACACCTATGGAATTGTTGATTATAAGGTGAATGCTATGGCGAAACGAAGATAAAATGTGTGTATTCTTTTCTGAATAGTCACCAATATGTATTAGTATGTAATTTTCCATTTAGTCATAAATATCAATCGAAAAAATTCAAATAGTATCGACTACTTTCATGGCTTTAAACCGATATGAGAAACAATTTTCAGTGGTGTACTACGTTCTTTAGTGTTAAATTGCATTTCAGACTTTTGCCATGACCGAATGTAATGCCGACACTTCCTTAATTTGTCAGACTCACCGTATTTATTATTATGGTGTAAGTTTGAATTTCAAAGCGACCCCCTTATTTTCCACTGTGGGAATGGGCAGGTGACTGTAGCCATGAAATCAATCGCTGACATTCTTCTCCATTTAAAAATTGGGTCTACGTCAGCGTGAAGTGCTGTATCAGACGTCTTCATAGGAAGTCAAACCAAAGAGTATCCACATCATTTCACCGCGAGGAGAAATTTCCTCGCCAATCTTGCTCAAAAGAAAAATCAAAGTTCCCCAACACAAGAAACATTTTCAATCACTGCGTCCCCGATTGAACCGCAGCCGGAATATTACGGTTGCGGTGGTCGATATGAAATTTCTGCTTATAGGAATTTGGGCGTAATCAATTCGAGAAGTATCACTCTTCTCGCTTGGAAAGGTTCCCACCGATTCGCTCCTTCTCTTTCCCGCGTTCCACTCCCAAGGCCCCTCGGGGAGTGCCTCACTCGCATTCTCCCTACATTTCACCTTCTTCACCGATCTCCGCTCTCCAACACCGCAGGAACCTCCCCCTACTTCCCTTCCCCTCTCTCTCTCTCTCTCCCTCCCGCCTTCCATCTCCTCTTACCCCCGCTCACCGTCGACGCCCGGCCCCAATTAACCCTTTACGATCCCTCAATCTGTTTAATTCCCAAGTTCGTCCCACAATTTCAGCATTGCTATCGCTTTTTCGCCCCCTCGGGCGACTTCCCAACTCGCCTCCAGTGCTCCCGTTTCCGTCTGCGAGGGGCAATTTTCCAACGACCCACGACCGGAATTTCTTCTGGAAGTGTCTCAATTTTAAGTGGAACTGTCGTCGTAGGAATCTGCATGCTCTTTTCCATATTGGAGCATGCTAATGCAGATAAAATTGAAGACGTTAGCATCGAATGATTCTATGATTATTTTTTTAGATTGTAATGATATTAATTTTTACGTTCAACACTGTATTTTACTTAAGGCTATGGACCAGAAACTTGCCTTCTGTCTGATTGTATGCATCATATTATTGGGAATCTAGCTTTCATGTGTATTTTTTGTAATGAGACTACCAGGCTTTGTGATGATTCTGTAGGTTTACTCTTGAAACTACTTTTTGTTGAAAATCAATGTATATTTTTACACCATTACGAAAAGCTAAATAAAATTATGAGTAATCCAAGTAGCTGTTCCTCCTCAATGTCATATTTCTCATTCTATACCACCTAATTATGTTTTATTTAATCTTATGCAGGTATTTGTTGCACAGGCCTAGGATAGTTTCGCCAATGATGTGTATAATCCTTTTTTATTAGAATTACATATAAATATTCTAAATGGCTATTGCTATATGGTTACTTTATTTTCGAAAAGAGATCCTATCATCTTTGAGAATCGCCAAATTTAGTGTTATTACTGATGAAATTATTGATGCTATTGTTTTCCCTCAACCTGATTAGTCTATTGTTCATTAGGCAGATGAAAGCCGCGAACATAAAAGTTTGATCATATTTCTTGATCGACGTCCACTTAAATATAAGTAGTTGTGCGTAATAAGTTAAGCGCCGGGAGAGAATACTTCGTCATTCTTATATATGTCTCTTATATTATTATACATATATTCTCTCATGCTTATATATATATTCTTATATATTTCTCAAGGGAATAACTTTCCATATCTCATTTTACGCTGTTGATCCTCCATGTATTATACAAATCTTAGATCGAAGGAGATAATTTATGTATACCCCATGAATTATTTTCTTGGAATGCTCCTGGCAAGGTACGTTTTAGTCATATTTTGTAGCATTTAGTTAACGTATTAGCGTCTATCCCACCAATTCATTGGCGATCTTACATCTGTAGCTCTTAAGTTCTTCATACATTCATACTCAACCCCATTCTTCAATCTAGGCTCTTTCGTATTTCATTCATAGCCATTGACTCCTGTAAATCATCCAGCATATACTTGTCACTTTCTACACTTTCCAGGAATTTATGCTGGTGGTTGTATGGCTTCTAAAACCATATTAACCCATGCCTACTCTTTCGCTCTTCACACTCCATATCTTTCATTTTGATTTCTCTCATGCCAAGCCGTTTATCCGTTACGTCCACCTCCTCCATAATCCAGATTTCTTACTCCGGTAGCAGCTCTCTTGGTATCAGATCACCTTTGATCCCTAGAGCCATCATCTTGCCATCTCTCGAGACCTGCTAGCGTCTTACTCCTCTCCCTTGTTGGATCACTCTCCTGTGTTCCTTGCGGTCTAGAACCTTTCGAGGATCACTTGAAGGAGGAAAAAGCGTTCAACTATTTTCCTTGTGTCTGGATAATACGCATGAAGAGGAAAATACAGTATGATTCCCAGAGTCTGTAGATTATTCAATTGCCATTTACAGGTTTTCGTGTTGTTTTCAAATTCTCCCTGATATTTAAAAAGAAATATAATCATAATAATTTACTCCTACACATTACCCTATGAAGGCCTGAAAGGAGTGTGGCGATAAATACTAGCACGCTAGTCGTTATTCTGTTAGAAAATACCCCAAAAAATGGACCCGCTTTGTGTTAGATTTGATGGCCAGGGTTAGACCTTGTATTTATTAAAGATTTTTATTTTTCGGGAGAAAATGTACTCCGTACCCATCTCTTCGGCTACATATCTCTCTTTTTTATCGTTTCTATAAAACTGGAAAAATTATTACGGTTACAAGAAAATGCTCTCCGGTTGCCTGAAAGATTTGTTCTCATTTGCTCAAGCAATCTAAGCGTCACGTACTTAAATTTAGGAACGTAAAATTAACATCAATGTTGCTTTTTTTCTTAAGATGCAGACGGTAACGATATTGAGCTGAAATTTATTTGAATATTCTGTTAATTATTCGTATTTACTTAAATCCCCAGGTGTGCTCGTGATTTCCTTAGCCGCTTCAGATGCTCAAATTTTTTGCGACGAATTTTTATCGGCGTTTTTGTTATAGACTCGGTTGATTTTCTGATTTTCTTCGCCCTGTCTTCAGGGTGATGCAGGCGTTTTGACTCCGCTATAGACAGCATTTGGTCTGGATGAAGTCTCAAGATACTGGCTACAAACATATGATCCAGGAAAATCTTAAAGCATTATAAGCCCAGCCCGAAGGAGCGTACAACAGGGTGGGCGAAACTCAACCATCACCTCGATGACAACGCGGACGAATCCTGAAATCCAATCCATTCTTATTCCGACATTTTTCTCAGTTCCCCCATTTCAGATCCATAGCATCCTTGTGAAGAACTGGGAGAGGGGATGGAGACGTGGAATCCTAATTTTAGCCCCAACCATTGGGGTCCATTCATCTTAGGAAGCTGGCACGGGCTCACCTCCAGCGACCATCACGCGTCTCCTTCTCAGCCCCCATTCCTATGCTTATCTCTGCCTTATCCAGAGTAATGCATCTCGCGGTAGTATTTCCTCAGTCCCCCGCCCTTAACTAGCTCACCTCCCAACCGCTGCTGTCTTCGTCTTCATCCTCCCCACCCCTCCTCGTCGTATCTCATACCCGCCCCCTCCCCCGTGTTCTTTAACCACCATCTTAGACCTCCTCCCCCCTCGCCTCTATCTCTTCCAACTCGTGACTGTGTGCTTTGCATAAGGGTCGAAGGCGTCTCTCGTCGTTGGCTGGCGGGACGTTTCCTTGGGAGCCTTTTCCTTCGGCAAATATATGGTTATCGGCTTAACTTGTTAGTTATTGGGGCCGAGGCGTTTTACTGCACCTGGATCCGATTCCTTACTACGGGGTCGTGGCACGGAGGTTTTTCGTCCTAGAGCAAGCGCAGTCCTCCGTTGTCAGCAGGAGGATTTTAGGAGCCTCGTGTTCGAATGTTTAATTTCAGATGTATTTCCCTCTGTTCCAATCTCTCTGACCGCTGGGGTGAAATTAAACTTGGGGTTCGGGTTAGTTTGGTGGCTTCATTGTTGGGCCAGGGTTCGAATCCCGGCGGTGGAAGACAATTTTCAAAGGTTACCCGATCTATGTTTGGGTGTTATGGGGAGGGTTCTTCAAGTGCAGCTCTACGTGGGTTGGTTTGGTCGTTAAGTCGATACCGGGTTTCCCTCCACTGGGCGCAAATGACGTAAGCTGCCGGTTGTCTCCTCGACATACCATACCATGCGAAATGAAACTAGTTGCCTTTACAATTCTTACCGTCTCGGATATTAGATGAACCGTTTTTACTTTTCTACTTTTTGCTTTAATTAGATTCTGTTTGGAAATGTGGCCAATAATGAATGGGTTTTTTTATAGTTAAGCAAAATATTACTATGCCATCATCTCGCATTTTAACATCTATTCTTATTCAAGTTCGTTTTCTTGTATTCTAACTTGTTTCAGCATACAACGTCATCTTATTTCTCATCTTTTTGATTTTCCTGTATTATTGTTGATTTTACCATTTCCTTTCCTCAGTTCTAAGTATTCAGTAGTATAATTATCGCCTGGCTTCACGACAGATTCTTGAAAAATCAACCACTCAAGTGCGTCATTAGTTACGGCGATTTTTAAAACGATTTGTCTCTGATCCCCCATTCTGTATCTTTATTAATTTATTTGCAAGTCATGCGTAAAGTAGTTATGTATTCAAATTGATATGTATCGGTATTTATTGAGACAAAATGGAACGGCAGAAATTTACGTCCTCCTCTCATGAAACCTTTTTTAGTGATCTCTGTTTAACTGCGCAAATTTGTCGCCTATTTGGATGCAAATGAAATCATGCGAACGAAGATGAAATTAATGCGGATCATTTCCAGGAAAACTGCTCAGGTGCTCCAAGTCGAGAAAATGCACTGAATATAAAGCGTCGACGGGCTCAAGAGTGTGTCGTTAACCTCGAGATTAATCACCCGGTAAATTTTATTGTCGCACTTGGAGATTCATTACCAAAACTTTATAAATTACTCGTCCCCTCCCTAGTCTACCCCTCGCTCCGATGGGAAAAAGTTCATCCCCGCTTAGCAACGCCCCCTCGTGAGCACCCGGTTATCCGTCCAAGTTGCCTCTTCAACTGCCGACACTACTCCCGCGCTTAACGGTGCTCGCCACCACTACTCCTACCTTCTTTACGTCACTCAGCTCCTTGGCGTTTTAACGAGCCCTTTTCCCCTCTCGTTTTAACTAACCATGGTCTCACGACCATCCCTCAATGCAATGGGAAATAGCGATCCCTGCTGTCCATGCAAGTAATTGCTGCAGGGGACTCTGTATGATGAGTGTTGTTGGAATATCTCATTTCTTTCATGGTCACTACCTACTCTTTTATGGGTCTTTTACTATTTTTGTCATTACTTATATTAGTTTTTACGCCTGTTGTCCGTAGTGTTGTAAGGTTCCCATTGATTTTTAACCAGCTCCTTTTCAGTTTTTTTACAAAAACATATTTTTTGGCAGAAAGTAATTCGTTTTTAAAAGATTGGACTTCTTAATTTTTTTCAACACAATTGCCGTTCAGATCAAATGATTTTTTATATGATGTACCGTCTTATTTATGCCCGAGTCGTAATCTCTCATCGTGCCGCGAACGTAACTTGAAATATCTTCTTTCACGTTTTCTCCGGTTCTCAAATGCGTTGTGCTTAGGCGCTTCTTCAATTCAGGGAAGAGATGATAGTCACGTTGGGCTCTTGGGCGGGTATGTGACATATGTTGGGCTGGTATCCCATCCAAATTTATTGATCAAGTAAATTAGAATGTCAAGAGTTTTGGCATTGGGCTTAAGAATAATTTTTTTAGAAGGATTTCTATTTTACCTTCAGTCGAATATCCATTTATCATGGCGTAGAACGGAAAATCATATCATTGGCACTGGAGGTGGGGTGGTAAAAACGCTTAGTCACAATCTGTGAATACACTACTAAATATTGTGATGGATCGTGTGATATGGATGCGGCTTCACAATCATTGTATATTGTATTTCGTTGCATTTGAATTATCGATCAATGGATTTAATTCAACTCCATCCATCAATCAATGGGAGTAATTTAATTTAGGTCTGTTTCTTCGTGAGGCTTCTGTGGTGCTAATCAAATCATATTGGATTATAAATCATGCCGATCATACGCGGACAGAATTGAAGGCATCTCATTTTGTTAATACATATATTGTGGAATAAATTGATAACTAGTTTTGTGCATTTTTTGACCCAGTACACCTTTTTTTTTTTTTTTTTTTTTTGCCTTTGTAGTTCGACCTTTTTGCAGTTCTGAAGCATGTTTGTGTCAATTTTCGTACTTAGGTGTATATACATCTTTTGAATGGATTATTATGTGCATAAATTCTGCAAAATTATTCAGTGAACTAATTTTTTAATGAATATGTGAAGAAAGGTTTTTTCAATCCAGTGCCAATCCAATTAATGGTATATGTGATGCGTGACGGTCTTTCTTCATCTGGTGTGCGATGTTTTTTGATGCGATATTTTTCGAAGATGCTCTGAGTATCGCGATCGCATAATCATTTGACCAAATCTAATTGGTTGTTCATCGGTTTTCAGAGTAACTCAGTGTAACATAGTGTGCAAGGCTCTTTTTCCAAAATCGCTCATTGATGTAGCAGGAATGGTCTCTAAAGTTATGATATTGTTCTATTTGTTGTATTTCTATACTTCTATTCAAGTGATTAAGAATATCAGTCCATATACTTTACTTCGCATTTTTAAACAACTGAGTATTTTTTTAATGACTGTTGCCTCAATTTCGATACAGATTTAGGTGCACCCAAAATACGTTTAACATGTATTAATTTTGTATTTCCTCTTTTCAGGTTCGTGGCTGGTTTCCATTGATGAGGTGGCTTATGCAGTAGTACGTACTTCGTAATAGTGGTAGTTTTGCAGTGTACTTAGTTATTGATTTATGTGAACCGGCAGCACGTAGTGATTACGGTCTAGGGTTGTAGTTCTTTTGTCATAAATTTTACTCTCAATAACCACGAATTAAATTTTAAAAATGCTAGTAATTTTACGCCGAAATCAGTTGATCGGTGTCAATACTTACTGTATTGTCTTCAGCAATGTTTCTTCATTTACATCTCAGTATTCCACAACATGAAGCCTGAAGAAACTCTGTTTATGCTTTAGCCATATTTTAATGTGGTTTCCTATCGTTAATAACGAAATAGTACGAATTTCCTCCAAATTATTATACCCGCTTCACTTACCTCAATTTCGTGGCATTCCGTAGAAGAGTATCGCCCAGAAGTATACATCTCTCAGGCCACTATGCCACCCTTTGGGTTCCATTCTCTTCCGCCCCTCTCCCTGGAAAAATCTCCCCACTTGCGAGAGGTTGCACAAATAGAGAGCCGGGAAGTCTCGCCGTCGCAAACAGTGCGGGGAGAGAGCGGGCTTTATGGGTTGGTTTTCGCCAGCGCGGCGACAGTGGCGAGGGTGGTCCCTGGGTCCATACATTCAGGGGAGGAGGATGTGGAGACTGAATGGCTACAACCCTCCACGTCTGCCTCGCTTCCCTCTCCTCTACCGGGGAAGGAAAAGCCGTGGCCAAAAGAGGAATCCTAGTCAGCCCCCTCTCGGTTGGCGGGGGAGAGTGGTGCACTCTCCCAGTCGGCCGCAGCCAAGACCGTTAGCGTGGGGTGGCTGAAAGACTGACGGTGTTTAGTGAGGGTAGTGGCGGCCTCTCTCTCTGTCTGTTTCCCGCGAGGGGTTGCAGGGTACGGCAAAGCCGTGGGGGGTGGAGGGTGGTTGCCTCGCCACGTCTTTAGGCGCCGTCATACGCCGGAATGGGGTTGTGTGCGATGGAGGGTGAAGATAGCGGACGGAGGGTCGCTGTGTGGAGGCAAGAGGGGTGGTGGCTCTTTCTTGGCCGGGAGTGAGTGCTCTAGGGGTGGTTGAGACGGCTTGCAGGGGGTAATTGCGTGGGAATTTTATTTTTTTCACCCTCCCTTATTTTCAGAATTCCTTCCCTTTCTCACATCCTGTCTCTCAACTCTCAAGTCATTCCAAGCGAGTGTCAGTTTTTTTTTGTTTCATGGTTTCATGCGATGAGGGGTAACCTATTATGTGTTGATTTCAGTACCCCAACGTTCAAAAATCGACTGATAATTTAAAAAGTTTTTTTTTTGAACGGTGCGAGACGAGCTGGTGAGATTTCACAGGTTGTTGTCTTTTAATTTGGAGAAGGGGGCGAGCTTCGCTTTTTCTTTTTTGGCTGAAATGAAATTGACGGGCGTTCATGACGGTGCTCGTATATAATGAAGTGTCGTTGTTTCACTCTTCGTCAACGAGAGGGGTACGAGTGAACTTACGGAATTCTGAGCTTGACGTTGGAAATGAAGTGTCGTGATTTTTTTCTCTTTACTAAAAAAGAAATAGATCAATATGATGTTTAAAATGATCTTGCGAAATTTTAGTACATTAAAATCTCGCTATAAATCGATCTGATATGTGTCTGCTTTGCCCGTTGCGGTTGTTTGCATGGGTTTGTTTACTTTCTGTATCGCCCTTGTGTCACGTAGGTATCGCATTGTGTTTTTAGTTTTTAAGTGTTGATATATATTACATTTAAAAAGTGGATGCATGGTTCTTACGAATAGTCCTTCTATTTGCTTCGGGCTTCCTTCATTTAGGAGAATTTGGACCGAATTATTACAAAGTACTGAATTATAATTATATTACCAGGTGTTACCGCCGATTAATTCACATCCTTTATTTTCTTATACATGTATGCTACATACAACTAAATACCTCATTAGTTAGCAATGTATGGCAAGATGCTTAATAAAAGATTAATAAATCGATTACATTGGAGTGAAAATTTACTGCTGTTATGTAAACGATGGTGTGTAAATATACAGTGATTGTCTCAGCAAGACGTTGGAGTTAGTGGAGATACAGTTTAGCGAAGCTTGTATCCGAAGGGGCAAATATTAATGGAAGAGAGGTGTGATGATAACTTCCTTGAATTCGTCCTCCCTATCAATTCATAGGGACATAAAAAGGCCTTGAAATTTTCATATTGCTCGGGGATGTCACATGGTAGGGAAAACAGGAAAATTTCAGGGAACGTAAACTAGTCTTAAGTGAATTCACGCGAATTAATGCAAATTTGGATTGCAAGATTGAATTGCTTGGTTGCAATCTTTTGCTTGTTTGGTGGGGCCTATAACGATAAAATATCTCAAATTTTCACTGCGTTATTTCGATAAAATAATAAGTTCATTAAATTATACAAGTTACTTTTATAATATTTTGCTGTAATTTGTGGAATGGAGGCACGAGAAAGAGGAATGTTTCTGCCGACGCGATCGTCTTTAGTGTCCCCGTAAAAATGACGTACTGTCGATGAATTGTTTGGTTCCATTTAAAAGGTCCGCCTAAAATCTTCTATCGATTTCTCTTTGCTGAGCATAAAGTTGTGCAACAAACTAAAGACACTTAAATGTAACTAATGCAAACAATTAACAACTACCTTAGCGTTTTCTATCTTTTTACTGTTTTGGGTATACTGTGTTCATCCCTCAGCTAAGCTACATTCTTTATCAATCCAGTACCGTTGTATTTGTAAAATGCAGAGTGCATATAGACCTGGAAAATTAATGCATCCAGTGGGCATTATTTTTTGACGGTTCTGGTCGAATATGGAAGAAGTGGAAACTAATCCCTACAATGGTTGGTGAGAGTTTTGAAAAATTGCCATAGTTGTCTTTGTTTTCTGCGCAATTTCTCCGTATACTCTTGTCTCCTCAAAAGTTTTCGGGTCTCGCACAGTCCCTATTCTCCGTAAACGAGGGAGTAGCTCGTTTTCAGTTCAGTCCCATTTCATCATGTTCCTCCTCTACGCGCTTTTTTCTCTATATCATTATTCCCTCCGAGTTAAATGAAGCATGTCATAATTCTCTACGGAATTGCCTCTTTCGTCTGTTCTCTTCTATTATGGAGGGAGGAGGGATGGTAGAAAATTCTCGCCCCCTATCGTAACTTTTGTCTTCCCCTTCGCTCGGGATTAACGCCAGCTCGCTCACTCCTCACCTGCTCTCTTCCTTAAATGGCTCTTACACTACGACGTGAATGTTCTCAGTTCCCTGGAAGCTGTGTTCCGCCGTGGAATAGTTTGACGGTCAGGCGGGCAGCAGGAGGTACATCGCACGTACGAGATGCTATACGTTCCACTTTATATCCCTGAGGAAGCATGAGCCGGAGCAAATTGAGGAATGCTTTCCTGCAAAAACTTTCGTGTTCTCCCAAGTTTCCCCGCCTCCTTTTCTGGAAGATGAAAAGTTGGAAAGGGTATGTTTATCTAAGGAGGCGTGCGAGTTAGCTTACTCCGGCCCGTTAGTAAATTTTGCATTTATTTCTCACTTTCCATCAAATTTACCTACCTATTTCTCAGTTATTTTTGTGCTCTGCTTCATTCTTAGGGTAATTTTCCAGTTAATTTCCCGGAACGAGTTGGCATTTTCTTTTTGAACCGTACCTGTTTAAATTTGGCCAGTGTTTCCTGGTAATGCTGACTGTTCATTCATTGCATATCATTTTACCTTATTGGCGTATGCAGATACCTTAATTTTCACAAAATGATGTTTCTTTGTTAGAGCGTGTTTGTCATTGCCTCATATTACGGCTCATTTAGCTAATTATGAATTTTTTCGATACATATATATTTTATTCTAGCTATAGTTTTTTACGTGCTTATTATACTCCTTTTTTATTTTTTGTTCAAAGGAAAAAAATCAGAAAAATTGATGTTTACGCGCTTGCGACTGTTGTCTACTGTGTATGAGTAACGGTGTAAATGCTTGGTTTAATACGAGTAGCTTTTCTCGCCTCCTTGTCCTAATAATGAAATCCTTAGGCATTTCATAAGTGATACTAAAAATGTGAATACTATACATGATGAAATGCCTTCATGTAATTTATAGCATGAAATTTCATTATTTAGTCATAATTTGCGAAAAAATCACAGTTAAAAGTAGGTGTGCGAGTCATATTCATAAAGTAAGGGCAGTTTGCCTATATTTAAATATTGACACTGCAAAGCACAGTTTTACTCCTGCAGTACGATCTACTGATTCATTGACAAGCTAAAGCAGCATTTGTTTTGTTTTAGAAGTGGTTTTCTTTTCCATGCATACAAACGATAATGTCCGCGACAATCGTTGATCTCGCCAGCTGTGAAAATTGTTCTGTCATACGATTCTTGAATGCAAAAGGATTTCGGCAGCTGGAGTTCAAATTCATTGGCAGTTATGCGTAGTTTATGGACCGAATCCAAACGACGTGGGAAACTGTCATCTGGCGTAATTCTCCTCTACGATTATGCGCGTCCTCACACTGCCGTCAAAACCAATAAGAAAATTCATGATTTTCGTTGGGGACTCTTTGACCATCCACCTGTCCTGTCCAGTTATGACCCTCCATCTAGCGACTACTTCCTCTTCTTGCGCTTGAAACAGTGGCTCGGTGGACAACGTTTCGAAACCGAAGAGGAACTCAAGAACGGAATTATCAATTGTTTAAACTCTCAGTCGGCGAGCTTCCATGCATAGGGGTCAAAGAAAATTGTACAGCGGTGCGAAAAATGCTTAGAAGTGAACGGCGATTATGTATAGAAGTGAAGTAGGTTTGTTACCAACTAAAAGTGCCAATAAAATGAGTTTCATATGAGTCTATTTTTTCCTGTTGCCCTTACTCTAAGAATATTTTAAAGGAGTAAGTTCACTTCTTATGTGAATATTTTCGCCACGAGTTTTGGATAAAAATGTATATGCGTATATTTTTAACTGTTCAACGGATGTGTGGTAATGGTATTTAGTCCTGAAGTGGAGTAGAAGTGATACGAAGAGTTCTTGTCTTTATTCACAGTTCGAGTGATCCTCATTTATTCAATGTGGGCTTCTGTGATAAATAAGAGAGGTAAATTTCCTCTAATTTGAGGAGGCCTTTGAATGGGATTTTATATTTACTTTTTTAATAATGTAAACATTTAAGAAGAAAAAAATTACGTATCGTTACTGTATGCTAATAACGTTACTACATGTCTAAACGACGCGAGCACGGTCGAGTCTACCCCTGCATGTTATGCGTCACTTCGTACTTACCTGTGTTGTGAGTTTTAGTGCTTCCAGGATATAATGCAGGCTTTTAATTATCTCATCGTGCAACTTATAAAAAACGATTTGCACAATTTAATTTTAGTAAATTATGTTATGACACATTATTAATAACTTTCATGGGGCTACTTTGTCCAGTTTCAGTGGGAGACCCGGTGTAATCGGTTTATGAAAATTCTTGCAGTGTCATACTTTCCGTACTTTCTCACTTCAAACTAGCCTTCCAGTCGAAACCCTGATATACCTCGATGGTTTTGTTGCGGTAAGATCATTGAATTATTTATCATTGATTTCTTTAGTAATTTTTATTATTATCAGAGAGAATGTTATTGGCCGGAAAGTTAAATAGTTGGCTATTTATAGGGAATAAAAAGTTGCCATATGCATCAATAAATTGAAATAAATAAGGGATATGGTACAGCACTGAAGGTGAAATTTGTTGCCGAATATATAATTGCCTCTGGCATCGGCTTTTTTTTATTAAATAACGATTTAAAATGTATTTTTAGGCTGTGTCGAGACTGATTGAACCTTTATATTTCCTCTCCTCGTAGATAAAATAATTTTAAGTCCTCGGTGCCGGAAGTACTCTAACTAATAGCAACTAGTAAGTAGAAATATCAAAATTTTTAGAGATATTCGGGTTTGTTATAATTGATATGTAACATTCATTATTAATAACCATTCGTTACCATCTTCAAAAATTATATACCAATATTTTTACGCGAGAAGTACACGATCTTGGTTGACAACTACGAATTGAGACTATGTTGCGAGATACTTTAAAAGATCCTGTATAACTGACTAATTATTATTTTACTTTTCATTCTGAAGTTTTAAAGCACGTTCGTTAGGCGTAGTGCGTTGTTCAACGTGATTAATAAGGACTTTATAAAACCTAAACTTGCTAAGTCAGAAAATAAGTAAAATCTCGAGATGCCGTGGGTGGTGCAGAATGGAGTTTGCAAGAGTCTTTTTTTCTACAATGTTCTCCGTATAATCTGCATAATAAAATGGTTAGTAATAAAAGACTTGAATTCTATTGGTAAATTTTGGAGCAATGAGGTTATATAAGTCTTTCAACAGACTTACGAACTAGGGGGTGCATTCTTTTTTATCTGTTCTCAATTCTAGGTTTTTCATTACGTAGTGCACTTTATAAAGCGGTAGCCTTTCAAAAATTTTTTGGAGTACTTAAATCTCTTCATCTTTAAAGGAACAGGTAGATTCTTCCGATACAGAGGGAGTAAGATGCGTTAAAAAACTATTGATTGGATAGGTGCACTGTCTGCTGTGTTGATTTCCATGTCGACGTCTCGTTTCAATTTCCGGGAGTGTTTCCCGATGAGCCTTATCGGAGGCGTTGCGCTGTGTTCGTTTAAAATTGGCTCTCATAGCTCGAAAACATCATTCAAGGCGGTCGTTTCTCTAACCTCCCGTTTACATTATGTGAGATTGGTCTCATTGTGGTTATCTACGAGCTATGTCTTATAACTTTATTTTACCAAATGTTCTCAAATGTTATTTCTACGTCAAATGGTAAGCATTGCTTTTTTTTATCTAAGGTCGTCGAAAATGTAATGGTTACCAAATGAAATTATTTCATATCAGTTAACATTTTTTAGTTTAACAATTTTGAAAACCAAAGTTTAGAGTTTAATTCCTATACCTTCAAATGAGCCATTATATACTTTTTATGTTATCACAAGATACTGGTAATTCATCGAGCATCGTTTTTTTATCTCTACATAAAATATTCTGCTGTAATTATCCGCATAAATTGGGGAATAAAAAGGAAGGATAAGAGTGCTGGGTACAGGGAACGGCTAATTAAGCCAGACTTGGCATTCAGCGTATAAAATCGTTTCAGGCTTGATTTTGTGGATGTTCGATACATACATAATAAAATACAAATGGTAATTTCAAATGATTTAATTCAATATTTAAACTACCGACCATAGTTTCAACATATGTCATTTTCAAGGTTGAAATGACAAAATAGTTGAAACCGTAGTCAGTAGGTGAGTTTTAAATTAAAAATCGTACATTACCATTTGTGTTTTTATATTGATATTCAAATAATTAAGTTGATATTTTGATAATCAATTATCCATACTGGTATTTTTCTTCAAAAATATGTTTCTTAAGTAGAAAGACGCAATGGCGGAAACAAGTGATTACATTGAGAGCGTGGAATTGTACGCGTGTGTTGCTACTAGTATTCGTAGAAGGCAGTGGTTCTTAATTTTTACTTCCTAAGACTGAAAACTTTTGTGTTGCTCTCTTTTAACTGTTAATCCGTCTTTTAATGTCCTTTTTTTGGAAGGCACACTTATTCACGGCTTCCATATATTTCTGCTGCTTCCATATATTTCTGTTTCTAATTTGTCAATACGATAGTGTTAAAGTTATTCTTTCGTGATTATGGCTTCCTTTTTTCCAGGGTGTCTTTTTCAAACGGATTTTGTTAATCTGTCCTAATGCTAACAAAAGTATCGCGCTCTTCAATGACTTGGTGTTTTTCGCATGGCACGGCATCGAATTCAGTCGTAGTTGGTTAGAGCTGACATATCAGTGCTTAATTTATAATATTTCCAAATATTTCGCATGATAAATTACGGTGATGCTTGCCTTCGCTCGAATCTTGGACTCTCTCGTATGATTTATTGCCGACGGAAGAGCGTTTGTGTTACATTAAGGGTGCGTTATTCACTCCGCGTGCCGTATATATCTTCGTAATGAAAACATAGATAAGCCTCACCCTTTCCCTTATGCCTTTCGCTCTTATACGTGAACCCGTCCAGTCTCCTCTGAGTGAAATGGATCTTCGATTTTTTGGCAATGGTCCATTCTGTGGGGCGTAAAAGTTCTTCTGGAGATATTTAAGTTGCTTTGAGAACACGTTACGAAAACCTATCCATCACTCCCACATGTCTTCCCAGCGTTTTCTTCCTCACGTTCCACCCAACTCTGCAATTTTCTCTCTCCCTGAAAGATTTCTTCATGAATCGCTTAGCCTTGGAGCCATTTTACGGAAACACCCGCTTCGGCCTTTCCTTTCCCTGGTCTGGAGGCCTGCAGTAAAATGGGCTTTCTAATAGCAATTTACAAGGGAGAGTGAAAATTTCGAGGTTAAGTTTGAGTCACATCCGCTTGCCTCGAGTTGAAAATGGATTTTTCGTGTTAATAGCGATGCGATACTTTCACCTCCATGAAAATGTAATGTTAGTTAAATATGTTAATGCGAGCAGGAAGAATTATTGCCATTTCTTTCTCAATATCTATTTCTCTTCCGAACTTTATTCTCTAAAGTTCATGGCAGTGAATCATCAAACTCTCTTGGTACGATCTTTATGATCCCTGAGTTGGTACGTTCTGTAAATAATTATTTTTTTGCTAGAATTGTATCCAATCCAAAATGTCTGCTAGCATTGATAATTCGATTGACATTCCGTTAGAGGATTATTTTCATAATTTAATCAATGATTTATGGATTACAACGTTTGTTTTTTTCTGCACGCACTCGAAGTATGAAATTCAATTTGCAGAAGTATTATTATTATTGCGTGTGTAAATTTGTGTAAATTATTTTGAAATTTTTATTGTAATCTTTGAAGAAAGATGACGAACTGGTTAAAGAATTTCTTGAGAAATCATGGCTTAATTTTGTGGAAGAGAAGGAAATAGGTAATCTGAGAAAGCCACATACAAAATGATTTGGAAAACTTGATAGGCTTATGGTTTGCGGGAAAGGAAGTTCCAATTAATGAAAAAGTATGCGCGTTTAAAAAAAATTGAAATATCAAATGAAAATTTCTTGCCCAGAGCAGTACAGATGATAATGATATCCTGAATCTCTTCCTGCCGAATGTGCCGAATACTTCACTGCTTGCTTTTTTATTTTTTTATTTTTTAGCTCACATTTATAATATAATAAATAATGTTTACACTCCCTGAAGTCTTATTCCTAGCAAGAACTTAATTATCGATTGATCTGAAAACTGTCATTTTTTCAAAAGGTTTGATACAGTGTTATATAATAAGCATCATATTCAAGAAATATTCAATCAATTCGCTGTATGGTTAACAAAGAAATTATCGGGAGTTTTTACCTATAATTAATATGTTGTGGAATGAAAAGGCTATTACCTTGGAGTTCTAATGTCGCATAACCCTGCCTACCTTTGTACCTTTGTGCATATCCTGTAGCGTTGTGATGCTTATCGAATTTATTGCTGGCCAGTCGCATTTGAATGTGGTAGACGCATTTTTCCCCCTATCTGTAATTCTTGTGAAACCTTCGTTTTTAAAATCTTCATTATGGTATCGTACATCCCACTAATACTATGAAAGATTCAGAATTTAAGGCACAGCTGTGGTGCACCATGTCTCGGCGGGGAAGTAAAATCCAACAAACAAACTTGTAGACCTTAAAAACGTGACAGACGCTGCTTTTATAACGCTATATATTAATTATGTTTATTTCTGGGTTGGCAAAATTTCTTGAGAAGTAGGAAAGTTTTCATCTTTGTAGTTCATTCTGAGCTTTCATTTTTATGACTCGTTCCAAATAGTGTAATAGCATGTTAAGTAAGACATAAAAACATGGCCTGTCATGGCGTGCGCTTTAAAAAGGTTGCAGCTGTCGTCACCTCCCTTAAAGTATGTAGTTGATCGTTTGAATTATGCATCGGACGTATTTTCATTTTATACGTAGTTGTTTCCACCATTCTCTCTCATTTTTGAACGAATGAGTGCCCTGTGAGCGGTTAATCAATATCATGTGTTACTCAAAGCAGTAACCATCATCATTAGTCGTAGAACTTGTCTTTTTTACCGTTTTTTCAATGTTTTCTCGGGAGTGCTTCAATATCTAATTGATGACCGCTTAGATTCATGTTTCCTGAAAATAATATTTATATTTAGCGAATGAAGCATATAGATGTTTGATCAGTTGTCTTCTTTGGTCCTTGCCATTTTTTTCCAAGCGTATAATTTGCCATCCGTAGCAACGTGCAACTCATTCAATTTGCTGACTTTATTTCCTCCCTAAAAAGCGTTGATATTTGGGTCGTTGATAATGTTGGTGTTTCCAGAATAATTAATTTGACTTTCATTATTGAAGTTAGTTAAATGGTCTATGCTATGAAATCATATGATAGAGGAGGTAAAATAGAAATAAGTGTTATTGGATTAGCTAATCGGAGGAATGAATGGAGAGCTGTGTCGAACCAATATATGGATGGCTAATTGATGATGATATTGATGAGTACTTAAGTTAATTATTTCTTAAAATTGACAGTGGTGAATTGTGTATTAAAAATTTCTCGTGAGCTTCCTTTCGACCTGAGTAGTGATTTTAACTATGATGAATTGGAATGGCTTCATGTTTTAACTAAATAATTCACTGGCATAACATTTAAATTTCACTCACGCCTTTTATTTATTTCATTGATTGAGGAAGAGCTCCCGTAATTAGGAATTCATTGGTAGTTTTCTCCAATGTAGTCGGGATTTACGACCACTGGAAAGCGGCACTCGGACAGCGTTAGTTGCTTTTCCTGAAAGATTCAAACATCCTTGTTACTTTAACAAAGAGGTGACTTGCTGGAATTAAATTTACCGTTAAAAAGAGAAGAAAACCCGAGAGGATGCTTGCCCGCATACGAAACGCCGCGATGTTTAACTTGGTGGAACGGGATGTAGGTCGCATTATGTCATTGTCTTTTCGTCGTAAGCTCACGCACGACCTCCGTAAAAATCTTTCGCGTCTACTTCGTCCTCGCCAGTAGGTATTCGGATGATAGAGCCCTAAAATGTATGCCCGTTAACCTTGGAGATATGACATTATGAGTCTAGTTGGTACATGGGAAATTTCAAACGATATGCCTTTAAAGATTAAGATCAGCCGTATTTGACAATTCCGCAACTCCGCTTTGAATATGTATTCTCCTCCGACTTGGGTGCGATGGGCTCCGAAATACTCGTGATTTTTTGAAAACGAATAATAATCGTCTCTCTCGTCGCAGTTAAACAATCAATATCATCACGTGATATCGTATTTTGCCGTTTCAATCGTGGTCGAATGTCCAAAATCTGAAAATAGTTTTAGTTTCTATTTACTCTGAGGTCCGTTTACCAGGAAGTCCCTTAGGTGTTGTCTTTGTTTCTACGAAATGGCGTCATTGTCATTCGAAATACTCAATACTCTACGCGAGTGGCTTCGACAACCGGGCGAAAACAACTTCTGAACCTCTGAGCTCATATACCGATACTGCAACGCGATCTCTCGCGCCGCTTGCTTTTCATAATAGTCAAGTGGCTCAAGTGCTTTATACGTGACCCTTGGATAAGATCCCTGGAATAGAGGTCCATTTCGACGACATGGATTAAGCGTATACCGCCGTTTCGTGAAGGGTCTGGTTCGGCGCTTGGTATTTTTTCCTGTATCGTTCCTATCCTTCTCCGTAAATCGTGAGGAAACCCACTTGAAGTAGTTATTGACCGATCCATGCATGCCTTTCGCTGATATGGATTCGGTCGTTTCTTTCAAAGACCTTTAATGTAGTACATGGCGCTATCAAGTCCTTAAGCCTCGCAGTTAATATTACCTAGAGCGAATTTCAATTGCTGCACATGCGACCAGGATTAAAAGGCCAAAATACGAGATCACGTGATGGGTCTGATTGGCTGATTCCAACGTTAGGGTTTGTTTAGATATTGTACATTTTGATTGTAAATGTTATTTTTATTAAATGCTATGCTCATGAAGAAGGAGAATATTCAAGATATTTTAATTAGGTTTATTTATTTAAGTATTTCCTTTGCCCTTTGCCTCGATAATATTGAAGTTGAGAGTTCAATTTTGGTTCTTACTTTTTGCCCCTTCGCAGCCACAGTGAGCACTGCCGTTTTTATTCACCCTGAGATTCAAGCATCGCTGGTTGGTGAACTCAACATGATCCACGTATAGGGTGAAAAAATTGGGGTATTTCTAAAATTTGTATTTTTCGTTCTTGTTTTACCATTGGGTCCGAATAGATCATATACCTCGAGGCTCTTGTAGTATGACGATACCTCAATTTTTCACGCTTAGATATGATACAAAATTTCTCCCTTCCCTCTTCATCATTGAGAATTTTCGTTTTACGCGGAGTTAAAGAAGTTAGCTTTGAAGGATGGATCGGATATATATGTCGAATTTAAATCATTTCATTGAGTGTTACAAATAATAACCAAACTTTGCACTGAGTCACTTATTTCTTAGGCCGTCCTTCTCGGGTACTCATTAGGCGATGGTGTTGTCGTCGGTGGTTAGTCTTGAGGACTCTTCTCTGAACTACGACTTTACTATAAATGTACTCTTCTGACACGCAATAAAATTGCGAGACCCCGCGTCTCACGGGTTTTACCTTTACATCGACATTACGTATATTACGTTATTTACGTTAATATACATAACCCATACTATGTTTAGCTTGAAGCCGTTTGATATCTTGCTGGCCATACCAATTACCAAACGGAAGCTTGCAGGTAGGAGTCCTGCCTAGGTAGATTACCCCTATCTGGGACATGAATGTTCCTGTACCTTACACTGTTAACTGGCTACAAAAACCAAAATTGGCGTAAAATGACTGTGTAATGCTGATATCGGTGGTACGGAAATAAATATATCAAAAATAATTAGCTGGAAACCATTTCATGAATTTTCTCCTCAGGTATATGCAAACAGTGTGACCTCTGTTGTCTGGGTTGGTTTTGGGACCAAATGCCTAAGTGAAGAAATGAGTTGTGTGGTATATCTGTGTAACATCGTAAAATTTACATTTTTTCCACGTCTTTTTAATAACTATGAATTGAGAAAAACATCAACCTTAGGCGTGCGGTCTTTGCAGCGCGCGCCGTTGCCCGCCAATCAGCTCAAGTGGCTCCCGCGTGACCCTCGGAGAAGATCACGGGAATGGCGATCCATTTCCGACGTCATGGATTAAGCGAACGCCGCCGTAACGTGAAGGATAGGCCAAAGGCGTTGCGTATTTGTTTTTCTTGTTTAGTCCCCATCCTTCTCAGTAAATGGTGACGCAACGCACGTGAGATTATTATTGTCCGAACCATGCGTGATAGCCTGCTTGTGGGCGATGTGCATTCTGTCGTCGCCACCACAGTCGTGAGGTTGTAGGTCTCATGGCTTCATTGCGAAGACGGGAAGCGTACGCGGTGTGGGTATATAAGACGGAAGGGGGCATCTTCGGGTCTAAATATAGAAGAGAGGAAAAAGAGTTGGAGATTCTAACCGCGTGGTAAACTGGTTCTGGCTTCCCTTCCTCTTCTCTTTCTACGTTTTCCTACCGTTCTGCTCAACCCCGCCTCACTCCACTTCTTCGACAAAGGGTTGAAGCAGCTTGTATTACTTCCTTTTGAATGGATCAGAAATCAGCAATAACATCCCGCGGTGGCGTGAATAACTTTTTGTCTCGTTGCCAGCATAATATTGTGTAATAGGCGTGAATATCAGCAGGGGATCGAAATAAAGCCATTCCTTCATGTAGAATAGAAAGAAATATTCTCGCTCTACCTAAAAGAAAATGATTATTTACTCAGGATAAAATATTTTATTCACATAAACCGATATTATTAGTGAAGTGTTATTTGAAGCTGATTCTTCTACTAAATTGTAGACAACGAGGTGAAGAAAATGGAATCTATTCATCCTTTTGGATGTAATAGAAAAATATTCGTCAGGAAGAAGATGCCAAGGTTTTAATCATATGAAAGGTATTCGTGAAGCAACCTTAACACATCACAGCTTGTTGGGATGGTTAATTATGACAAGTAACGACGTAGTATTCATTTCGAGACACTCGTGGACTCGGTGGGATATTCTATACATGATGGTCCTTTGTCTCCTTTTATCTTCGTGTGTGCTTTGTCCTTTTCTTCTCTTCCTGACCCAGATGCAGGAGAAAACACGGCACCAGTCTACTTGGATTTCGAGGAATGTTCACCATCCGGAAAAGGACGTTGGAGGAGGGTGACTTGGGGTCAGCAGGGGCGAATAAATTGTGTTCCTCCGTTTCTTTTGTATTCGGATCGTTTACCGACCTGTCCGTGGCATGAGTAGAGTTTGGAATTCTACGTATATCCGTTCTCATCTGTCGTTTATTTTCTTCTACCTTTTTTTAACTCTCACACAAACATCGCTTTGCGGTACTGTATCGGTGTATTGAATGCTCTTTGCGATTGTTGTTGAGGGGGATTTGTACTCACGGAAGAGTATGGTGAATTGAGAAATAACTTGGTGAAGTCTTATATCGCAAATTTTTACTCTGGCGCTTATGCTACAATTTGAAAATACTTGCCAAAATGTACAGTCAAATAATATGCGGTTATTGCAGGTCCTGATTTATATCTTTATTGAATTCCGAACGCCTAATGGGATGCCTCTTAATTGTATTCTAGCGTCATGTATATGTTGAACTTTGTATTATCGGCAAGCGTATTCATGTGAGAAAATGTAGCTATGCAGTATTTTATTATTTTACTAATTTATTCATTGGTATTCTATGTTTTGAAAGCCACTTAATGATGGGATATAATAGGGGATACTTCAGCCTTGTCTACGGTGTAACCCGAGTCCTTGATGAAGGCTAGTGTTTCATTCACATTCAGCAATGGTGCTAAGAATGTGCCGGGGGAACAATGCTTTAGCGCGGCTAGAAGAATGGCCTGGCATGTCGCCGGACAAAGGGAATGCAAATTATCCGCTACGTGTCCACTGCTAGACTCGAATGGGTCGATTAATTTACCCTCCCCTGGATGTCTTATTAAAATTCATTACCATCCCCTCGTGCCTCTGCATCCGCCTTATTCCCTTAGATGTTTTCACACGTAGCCTAAGTAGCTAGTCTGGCATTATAATATCATGTTCACATTTTTTTAAATGAGTTGTTTCATGGAACCACGTGTCACTATATCTTCAAATTGATTTACGTGGCTAAATTTTGGTGCGATCAAACAATCTGAAATGTATAATGCGTATGTATTGTCTTTTCAAAAATTTACTTGCCTCTGCAGCTTTTTTTTTGGGGGGGGGGGGGTCACGTACCTTTTCTGTGGAAATGTCGACAAGTATGGAAGCCACTGAAAATGAATGCAGGAATCGCATTATAGATGCAACTGTCTATTAAATATCTGTTTTGTGCAAAAATATGTTACATATATTCGATGTATATCAAGTGATGAAGTATCTCTCGATATTTTTTTTCTTTATTCTATCCGGTTGCTACTTCGTGGTTACAGTAGGTAATTCCTGACTCTCATCTCCTTGAAGTTAATGGACTCATTTACCTCCACGAGAGCACATTTAATCCTGTTGCTATCTAATCCGTTTTAAGTGATACTACTGAAATATGACTGATGTATTGATATCTATCTTTGTTTTTGTATAGGCGTGATATGATCGTGGTAGTCACTTCAAATTCCCTATGTTGGCTATGTGTGAAATAAAATTCTCAAGGCAATCCATGCGGAAATCTTGGCTGTTCCTCCGCAACTGTCTTTTTTATGCCCTGCTCTCGTTTACAGTTCCGTTTGTGTTCAAGCTGCGGGTCCTATTCTCCTCCCTCTGTTTTTTGGAGTGGGCCGACCTCTTATGCATGAGTCCCTCCCGGCTTTATGGTACCCCGGGGAGTGCCAAAAGGTGACTTGGGATTCCACCCTTTAAGCCCCCCTGGTCATTGTTCCAGAGACACAGGCGACATCTCCCTTTTATGGAGGAAGTAGACAAATCAAGGAAAGAAGTGAGATACCCATATCCTTCTTGCCCTTTCGCTTAGGCTATTGTTAGTATGGTATTTTGTTCCAACACATGTGAAGTCTGTGTCCTCTAGATACAGAAATGTAGAGATTGCATTGCTCTTGATGTATAGGCATAAAATAGTAGTATTTGCAAGTATTTGCTATTTTTTTTATATAAAAGGGTTATTTAAATCGTTAGTTGCTTGTTTGCTTGCTTTCCGTTTTCTGAGTGAGGCTTAGGAGTGGCGGAGGATGTTACTGGCTACATCGTGGAACTCTCATGCTCAGAGCGATGTTAGAAATGTACTTCATTCTCCCAACCATTCTCTAGTTGGGAGTTAAGTTCAGGTAACCAATCAGATTTTATTAGCATCCCACATCATTAACATGGGTTCACTATTCAGTTTAATTTTATAAATAGGGCCTGAACTTAAATATTGAAATTGGGCTGTGATATTTTCGGAGTAAATAGTAGGTCACTGTTTATGGTGTTTAAAAGGGGGATAGATACTGATAGGGTATTGATTTTTGGATTGACGTTTTCTGCATTTTCAGTGATGTTGTCCCCTTTAATATTTCTTACGTTTGTATATTGTGATATTATTCTTGATTTAAAGTTATTAAAACCCGTAAGTTATGAAAATCTCTCCACTTCAACGAGTGAAATCTAGGACAATAATTCGAAGATCTGTGAAGCTGCGAAAAATGAGGTTGAATTCCTCTCTGATGGCTTTAACGAGGTTCTCTTCATTTATGCGTAAGTAGTAATCAACAATTCATTATTGGGATCAGTTAGAGCCATGCGTATATCACCTTTCGCCGTAAGACGCAATGGACGAGTAGAGCTTATTATTCGTTTATATTACCCCTACTTTTGTCTTATTGTTATAAACCTTTCTCTTCTTCTAATTCGTCTCATGTACCTCATAGACAAACTTTTATTTAATTTCCGTTCATTTTGATATAAAGATGACACCATGTTTTATTCCCCATATGTGCATGCATTTTGGAAAATGAAATTACTTTAAAACGCTTTTTTTTATTCTTCTACCGCGTAAACTCAATTGGAGCTCGCATTTACCCATTTATACTCGAAAGGATTCACTCACATTTAATCGAATAAAAGTAGGTATCATAGCATTTATAAACATCTATGTTTGAGATATAATTAAATTCCTGCGGGTTAGTTGCGCATATCATACAAATACTTCTACATCCATTGAGCCTATGAAGTTTTGCGAGGGATTTGATGATATCTGGTATTACAGCTTTAAAAACTTTTCTCTTTATCCACCTCATTACTCTCTTTATTCACCGATTAACCCCGCATATACCTTATGTATGCCAATATTTTTGCATTGCGTCATACATCCCCATGAATAAAGGATCACGATTGTGTTGCTACACTTTATATTTTGCTAAATGAATTGGTTTCTACCCGCAAAATTAGATCCCAAATGTTGGGGTAAGCCAAAGCATAATTTTCTATGTCATCGTAATGCAGGCTCCACTCGGGAAAAGATTTTAATTCATGATGGCTCGTATTGGATTAAAATTTGCATGTAAATATTCATCAGGTGCCTCTGCACGTGATGCATATTGTTTTGTAATTAGGTTAATATAGGTCAGACGCAACTCTATTTTTCCCTACGAATATCTGTAATGTTCTTATACAATGGATAGGTAGTATTATAGATTAAACTGTAAAATTTTATCTTCGGCCTACTGTAGACCTGAAATAATGACATTTCCACTAAAGAGTGCTTTACAGTGATAATCAAGAGCTTAAGTAGAGGATAAAAGACGCAACACGATAATTGGTGGATAAAATACGTGATGAGTTGGGAATAGGCACTTTGGGGAGGAGGGCTATACTATGTGGTATGTTCTTGTTTCGAACAGATCCTTCTGGTGATGACCTAAATTTTATCTTTAGTCCGTGAATGAGCGATGGAGATTTGTTATTATAGGCATCGTTAAAACATATCATGAAACGTAAATGACGTCAAATGTATGTTACGTATAGATTATAGCTCGGGCGATTTTTTTCGGTGCGTTTAATACTAAGTGAGGTTATCCTGGTTATCGTTGCGTTTTAGCGTTAATGAGGAAGCGGGGAATTAAGTGAAAAAATAGTGCGGGTAAAGATGAGAGGAAAAGGCTAAAGTGAACCAGCTTGCGAAGCGTGGACAATTACTCTCGTCCATTGCGCAATGCCTCGATTTTTTCGCGAGGAAAGCCATTTTTTTGCGTCGGCAGTTCTTGGAATCAGGAGGAATGAGCTATTTTTGAATCATCAGGGACAGTTCATTGTTATTTTTTTTCTGTCCATGGGTGGTTTCTCATGCGAGTAATATGAAATAGCTCCGCCTCTGTGCTTCGTTGGCCAAGGCGGCAAGTAAAAATAGTTTAACCGTATTTTTTTAAAAGTTGGAAATTTTTGTATAATACTAAATTTTCAAAGTATGAAATATTTTCATTTGTTTCTAAGCGTGGATTAATTTTTTCTTGGAATATTTTCTTATGGAATTTATTTTTTCATACAGGTGAGTTCATCCATGAGTCCTAGCAACGCGATTCAAGAGAGTGCGATTTTATCTGGGTATTCACTGTGAGTATAAATTTCATCTTGGTCCACCGTAGTTTTTTTTAATACTGCTTATTTCCCTAATGTTAAAACTTTATTCAAGTCCAAAACATGTGGTAGAATGTTCTGCGCGCTTACCCTTTATCGACTGCTGAAAGCATTGAATCATATGCGTCTGCTTCGGGAACATCCATTTGGCCTAATTAAATATTCGTGGAAAATTCCTTTTATATCGTGGCTCAAAAATCTCATCTCATTCGCTTTAAGTGCTTTTTCCGTATTAAATTCAGCACCAGCGTTTTAAATGAGGATATATATCTCTCCCCTCATTTCTTAGCTAGTATTTCACCTGAATTGAAATTAATTTGAAATTTGATTTGGTGATAAATGTTGGAATTATATTCCAATTTCAAGGCATGATATGATAGATATATATATGGCGCTCAACCCTAATAATGTTTCTCTTCGTGCGTTTTCATTTCTAAAGTAAACTTAAAATATTTTCCCAACACCTCAGGAAAGAAAAACCACTTCGTTGATGTTGTTGTCGTATGGAAGAGGTCATTTTCATTCTGCTTATAATTTTGTTTTTTCCGCCTTCTAACTTGTGAGTAAAAACGTACTCCTCGATGAGCCTCTGGTACTTTTTCATTCTAAACTTTGGCATAGTCTTCTTTACTTACCTAGTTTAATATTCTGGAAAACATAGGAAGCTTTTTGAGATGAATAAATGGAATTTTTTGGAGCAATGGCGCCGTTTTTAATTGATGTCTCCGTTCTTTTCTTCGCTAGCAATGACTTGATAAAGCGACTGTGAAAGGGTGTTTTATTTCCGTATTGATATCTTGGTAGGTAATTTAGTGTTGTGCATTAAGATGACGCGATATTCGTTTTATTATTGGATGTGCATCATTTCCAAATTTTCAATTAATCTGCCCATATTTTGAATATTAATTATTTTCTTATAAGTATCATATTAATTTGCTTGAAATATGCATTGATCCTCGTGACAACGAGATGGATTGTTTATTTGTTGATGTATGAAGGAAGTGGATTGCCTTATTAGGGAGAAAAGGCGTTTTATCTATGGGTATAATTATCGGAAATATCGGTGGAAACGTACATACTATTATAATTACAAACGCGTTAAAAATTTTATCTACCCTTGCTACGGACGTCGCTTTCCTAATACTTACTTCTAATATCCCCGAAAGCGTTCTATTGTTTCAGTTGTTCGATGAAATACAGCTTTTGTTGTCTATGCGGTGCTGACTCCCCAATCTCCTAATCTCTCCCTCTCCAATGGCGCTTGAGCCAGCTGCAGAGGCGCAGTGACAATGGATGGAGCGCCATCCGTTTCAACTCGGCGGCAGCGCGCTGACGTCAATGCGCGCGGTTTTTGTATGCCAAACCATGGAGAGAGGGAGTTGTTAATTCAAATTCCGCCGCTTCGCCTCCCACCCTCCTCTTCCCGGCATGCCTTCCTTAATTATTTATATCGTGCCATCGCTAGTGGGAGTGTCCCCGCGTTCGGAGAATCTCCTCGTTTCGTTAGCCTAGCCACTCGACACGTGCCTTATCGCCATCCTCGGCCTCCGCTTCTCTTATATCATTCTTATGATAATTACATCCTTTGTCCATCCTTATGGTTGGGATTTGCATGGGGAGAAATGGGTGCTTGACAATCATTTGGAAATCTACCAAAATAAATGCAATCGTTGCATAGGCGTATCTAGGGGGAGGGGTGGCACGGGGGCAAATGCCCCCAGACGCTTCACTTAAAAAAATGGACAAAATTATTTATACGGTTATCTATACGTTCGTTTTGTTTCGTGAATTACGGAGCCTCGATCATTAATTCCATATGTATATATTTTATATTAAAATAGAATATTTCGTACATTAATTGTTGTATGTAGTTTTTAATCTCAAATATGAGAAGACCCTTCACCTGTCAGGCCCTTGTGCACCCTATGGAAAAAAATCGTGGATCCGCCCCTCAGTGTTTGTGTTGAATAGATCTTGTAATTTGGTTTCTTGAACGGATGAGTTTGCATCTCTTCATTATTCTGTCTGTATACCATTGTAAGTACATCTTTTCAATGAAATCAGTGTTTTACTGTCAGAGGAAAACCTTGAAGATGATGTATCGGGGAAGGAGTTTTCGATAGAAATTGAGTAATTGAGGTCAAAAGTGTAGTTTCAAGAATGCATCTGTATGCTTCATTCGTTTTTCATCTCTATTTTTATGATTCGTTTGCCTCGTCAGAGATGATGGGCTTCTTTAAGTTTTGAATTGAAGCTTCCACTCGCAGTAAATCGAAACCTTTTTTCTGTAATTATTATTATACCAGATTTTTTAAAGATTATTATCCCTTGAGCTACCTATATCGGGTTAAAACCTGTGCAGAGTCACAATTCTTACTTGTATGGTGTGCAGAGATCACTTCAACCTCTGTCTACAGGGTGAGGCATGTTCCCCTAATCACCTTTAGTGCCGGCTAATGTCCACTATTAATATGGGCTTGGGTTATCTGCACTCATCACCTCATCGGTGCAAATGACCTTAGCAACGGCATTTAACCACTTCTCTGATACGGCCTTCCAGCGCCCACATGTAGGGCATGCAGATTGCGGATAACTCGAGATGCACTCTTTATATCCCGTATTGTAGTGTGCTATATCCTCGGAGAATAGTCTGTGTGAAATGGGGAGGGGAAAAAATAATCGCACGGCCCGGCGGCTGAGTTGCCCCACTTCGATATTTATCTTGGTCTCGGACATCGCTGCTTGTCTTTACTTGTCACCACCTCCCCTTCTCCCGCAATAATAAAGCATTAGTTTTCGTTCGTGACGCCGGTGCCCGTGGAGGCATAAATTTCGATCGAACTGTTCCTTCTCTTTTTCATTCCTTTTCCTCGCTCAAAAATCCCCCCGGGGAATTTTAAAGAAAAATGAGTTTTGTCCTCGCGGACATCCACAAGCTCTCAATCATCTCTCATTCAGTAGTGTTCCTCCGGTCGAAGAAGTATGATTTATAATTCTCTTCATTCACTGTTCTCAACTCGATAGTTTTTTACTTATCTCTCCGTAAAACTCTTTTTACCTCCTAATTCATTTCATTGCATACAGATTGGTATATTATTAATATTCCCTGATTCTCTAGTGTTAATTAGTTTATTAGCATTAATATTTATTTATTTATTTGTTTATCCGTTGATCGTAAGTGCTATCAACTCCGTGTAATCACATGAAGCCATATTTATATGCTTTACTATATAAGAAAGTCTGTGTATCCTTATCATGCGTGGTAGAATATTTTAGCCAAGTATTTTACCAGTATATTTACTTGGTACTTTTCGTGCTAAGTGGAAATCAGCCCAAAAATAAGGTGTCTTATAGGAATGATACATTGGCTTATTTGAGTATATATTTCATCACTGATGAAAGTGTGTACGTGTTCTCTGATTCTGAAAATAGTTGTTGGTATTATTACGAATAGTATACGGCAATAGATTTAAATATTAATTCAAAGATTGTGTAATGTGTCCTTTTTACGACGGAATTAGAGATTTTTAAGCAGTAATTTAGATGCTGCATTTAATGGTAATACATATATCGTACCTACCACAATCATTCTTAATTGTCTCTTTAGTACTAGAGAATCCAGGAAGACTGCTTTTGAATTCAGTGAAGTTGTTACTGCATGCATACTTATGGCATATTTCTGACTTATTATCTACCGTATTCTGTCCCCTCATGGAAAGAAGAGAAAACTGTTTGGCAGGGTCGCAAACGGCTAATTTAGAGAAATTGCATTAGTAACGGCCGCAAATTCTTTATTATCTTAAATATACGAAATTAGCTGTCATTTTTCTACTTTTCCACTTTCCTCGCGATGTGATGGTATGTACCAAGAGTTTAAGGGGTCGCGGAAATAGAAAAGGAGAATCGCTAAAAATCGCATGGGCCGTGATTAATGGGACCTATTTTAGAACCCGTGCTTCCCCATTCCTGCCTCCACTTTGTCGCTGCGATCGTTTATGACGTGTGGATTTTGATTGATTGTCCCTTGGCGAGTTGGAAAGAGGCTCCGACGATCTCCGCCTGTCTTCACCCGGGTTTTGATGTGCTTTTGGATGTAATTGTTGACCCCTGAGCTTACTGTGGGCTCACATTCCATGCAGATGAAGCCCGTCAATTTTTTTAAAAATAAGATGCGTGCTAAATGTATATTTTTGTCAGCAGACCCGTACGAAGATGACTGGTTATGATTTCTATAATTATCTGTTCGTACTTGATATCATCAACCATAAATTGGCATGAAAATATCGTGGTAAATTCTACGACTCCATCGTGCAAGAATGTAGTTCTGCGTGACCGTCAGAATTGCTGGAAATAAACTTTTATTTTTGCTGTCTTTGGCTATTATAGACAGTGAATGGACAGGGCCTGCTCCAGTTTTATTTTAATAGGTGTGTACAAGTATAACCGTGTTTCAATTTCAGTTCTCATTTTATCTAACTAATTAACTTAGCACCATTTCGTTTTAATTTACTACCTTACGCTCCTTAGATTTTGAAATGTACTGGTCGATCACCTCAATGATTGTCCTTCAATATTAGGCGAATGATTTTAATTTGAAGTCTGCTTTCTATTCCTTGGATTCCTTATTTCTGTAAGTTCCTAAGATAGGCATTCGATGAAGTTTTTCCATATCGATGGGGCTAAACTAATCAAAGCATTCTTGAAATTGGTCGCATACTTTCATGCCTCTGTTTCTGGAATGTGCCCTAGAGGTAACTGTATCTAATGGTTCATTTTAGTCCCCAGAACCACTGCTATTTTATGATATAATTTTCTTCGCCACTGGCCAGCAATCCTAAGATTGGTTTGACTCAGCTCTCCACTCATTTCTCATATCAGCTAATCTTTCACTCCTACGTCTTTCTTCTCTTTTACATCCTTCTTTACCTGTTCCATATATTGTGTTCGAGGTGTTCCTTTTCCGTACTTGCCATCTACTTGTCACTCAACGATTGTATTCGTTAGACCATCACGGGTATAATTTTATGATCCATTTATATGTGTCGACGAAGTTATTTTAGTATTTATTTGTGCCTGTATGAATGACTCATAGGTGGACTTCAGGAGCGAATGACTATCTCGACTGAATGAGCAAATATTGTATTCGGTGCTTGCACTAATGGTTCCCATACAAAGAACCTCTATCCAGATTGGAAAATAGCGCACCACTTCAATCGGAAGCGAGCGAAAAGTTTTTTTCTTTTTTCGGGATTGATTATTTTTTCATTCAAACCCTTTCTTTTGCTTCTGATTCCATTTATAATGGGTCCTCGTTGAATTCCTCCTGGCTCCCTTATGATTCTACTCCCCCTTAATAGGGTTCTACCCCCTCACGGATTCGAAAGAATGGTCTCTCAACCCCTTTTACCTCCGGCGTAACCTTTTTTTTTCCCTCCAACTCCCCTTCAATCAGCGAATGTCGTCGTCATTATCGCCATCACCCTTTGCGCGATCACGACCCGGGGTGATTTCTCCCCCTTATCCTCAATCCACCGCTCTTTTTTTCTATGCGTCTGTTTTTTATCATTCGTTCGTGCAAAATATCAAACTTCATTGCTGATGCCTCCCGGTTATCCCTTGATATTTTGTTCACTCGTCTCGTGTGGCATATAAAGGAATCCTGCGTGCTTCCAGCTGTCAATCTTAATTTATTTTAGCGGGAAGAGCTTTCTGGTTTCCCACCGTGACGTGAAGTGAATTTTGACGTGAAGTGGCGAATCACCCTGAAGACGATGTCAGACTAAGCACCCAAATATTCAGAATGGTTCAACCTTTGGACCAGGTGAGAAACTCCTGAGCTATTCCAACTATCAATTCGCCGGGAAAGCCTAAGATGCTTTCTTTGATTTCTATCTTATGATGAAATATTTTCAGTCCTAGTCATTGAAATTATTCCTTGACAGATTTTTACGTCACTTTTCCAAAATCCATCTCGGTAATGATGTTTTCAGCACATACGTGTGAGTTTTTATTGCCATTCCATTGTAGTAATTCAAAGTTTTTACATGTTAAGATTCAACAACCATCATCGCTTGCAAACCCATTTCCTTATATTTCATTAACTATGCCTAAATGGCGTTTACATTTCCGACAATAACGCGAATGTGGTTTGCTGACGCCCATTGCAGGAATTAAGTGGTTCCTAAAGTTTTATTCGTAAAAACATAGAGTATACATTGGCTGCGCATTTGTGTGAAAATTTCGCCAACATTTTTTCACGGGACTGATCAAAGTCCTAGAAAATATCTGGTAAAATATGATAAATCAAGTCAGCCACCGGCAGTTACTCGTAGGAAATTTTTAATATTAATAATTACTTGCCAAATCTACATTTTAGCTTTGCATCGTGGTCTTTTTATGTACCAGTTATTGTTATGAAAGTATCGTGAAAGTGCCGTGAGCATTTAAGGAGACAAAAATTTATTATTTATAATGCACAGGAGTCGTTAGTCACTCTTTTGCCATTTGATTCATTATTATGAGAAATTAGAATGATGGAAGTTACCACGATTATCATTGATTAAATGTATTATCTGGAAAGCTTTTCTTTTGGCAGTCGTGTTTTTTCACCTTTGATAAAATCGCTTGTTTCATCATTCAGCCGTAAACAAAAAAATTGTAGCTTCCTCAGCTTCTCAAACCTCTCGTAAATCGTGCTCTTTCATTTTTTATCTTTCTCTCCTCTCTTCACCGCTCCGGGGCGCTGCGGGATTCCTTCGCCCGTCGACGTTCGCTTGCTTGTGTGTGTGTTTATATAAATTCGCTTTCGTTCAAGCCGCTCGTCGTGACGGATGGGCGGCGCTCGTGTGTTTTTTACGCGTGTCCTCTCTCGGCCTGCCGTTCGCCGTCGTCTCCCGGCTTTGCCTCCTCTGTTTTCCCGCCGTTTCCCATCCGCAAGGGGGAAACAGTGAGAGAATGAGGGCGCGGACGTGATGCAGGTTCCGTCAGTGTGGAAAAAAAAGAACAACATCGCCATACGATGCTCATTTTTTTCACTCCATTCCCCGGACGGAGTCTCCTTCAAAGGTTTTTTAGCCGAGGCATCGCCCTCGACGCCATCGATAACCGTTAAACAAAAATAAAAGGGAGCACTGTGAAGGGAATCACTCGGTGTGATTGCTTTCTCGCGGGGTGATTTTTTCCCCATTCCCCCATGCAACCTCTCTCGAATTTCATTCTGGTGAATGTGTGTTTTTTTTGTTCGGCTTCCATTTGATGAAGTTACTCCCGGATTTTATTCGGTCCGATCCGAAACTCTCAGGCTGTCGACGTGTCACGGTGTGGCGTTGCTCAGTTGCTTGTTTGCGAATGGCTAAAAATAAATGGTGTCGCGTACTAAAGAGTCTTTGCGTCGGAAACAGCATCACCAATGATGCAATGTTGTTGTGATTATTTAATTTTTCATCGCCGTTTTCCATTGGGTGATAATTCCTTGCATACTGTTAGGTGTAAAGTAACTCTAAGGTAGGCCAATCTTTGGATTCATTGCGACTCAGCTCAGATTTTATCAATTTTTCTTCGTATCTCAGGCTTATTGATTTTGGTATCAGTATTGGCATTGTCTTCGCCATATCTCAATTCGATTCCTTCGATCGATTATTTTATGGCTTGCTACTTCTGTAGCTGTCAGTTTGTTTATTCAGTAATTATTTTTCATCTTTTTGATCATTATTGATGCAATGAAAACTGAAATACTGTGTCTTTAATTGTGCCTCTAGATACTCACACTATAATCATCCATACCTTTGTCAGCATGTGTGTATTTTTTATCTGGTAAGTTAAGATACCAATTTATTTAATTTGCAAAAATTTATGAAGGTTTTATTTTAAATCAAAGCAAATTATTTATTTTATATCCGCCTTTCCGATGGTAATCGTATGATAGTTAAAATTGCGTATATATTTTCATCATGTTTGTGTAGTGTGTGAAAAAGTTCAGTATTCTTCAGACTACGTGAATGTAGCCTATTATTGCACCAAATTTTAATTTTTTTTCTGGTCTAACATGAACTTCATTCATTGAATAATGTAACTCACACGACTGCTTTTCCTTTATTCGTCAGTAATATTGGTTAACAGTTCGACTCCATGAATTATTCTTACCAGTTTGAATTGGTGTGGAAAGGAAATTTTTGGATGGACGTTGGTTCTGATTTCCCTTATTCTGTGAAGTATTTAGTCTTTGTGATTAATTGCTTCACCTTGATTCTTTATATCTCATACCCGATTGGTTCTTAAAAATATTTTGTTCCACGCTACTGTAAAGCCTTCCATTCTGCACACAAATGCTTAGACTTCATTTCGTTGAAGTAAATTTTCGTATAATTTGGTAGCAATTTGTCACCTAGTTTTCTTCATTAAAGTAATTTTATCTCAAAATTATAAACTGTGATAAGTTATCGCGTAAAAAATTCTGAAACTTAATGTTTCTTTGCGTAACGGTTCGAATTCCACTCCGGTTCAAAATTAAACTTTTTTTCATAGCTGTAGCTGTGGTACTCCTAGCTTTATCAGATCTACCTGCACCGTCATTTCGTATTATGATGCTTCATTGTTCTCTTCAAACTTACAACCAATGCCCACAAGGATAGTTGAAACATAGATATCGTATCTAGTACTAGTATCTATTTCTTTTCCACATTTCCCATCGAAAATAATTGCCATTCATTGTGCATGTGGTCTGCATCCCCCATTTCTTCCTAGTTTTTGCAAAGAAACTGGAAAAATTGGAATGAAAAAGATAATTGTGGGTTAATTTCCGGTGCATGCAATGGTAGTGGTACGGAAGTGAAAAAGGGAGAGCTTTAGTCATCTCCCGGGTTTGAAAAACAACTTGTCATCGACAAGTGGGAATCGGGGATTTACGTGACTGTGCTTGCCTTTTTAATCCATTATGTGGTCATTGATCCTTAGTGACTGTCCACTCCTATTGATCAACTCTCCTGCATCCCTCCCCGATAAACGTGCAAATTGCCCCGGTAAAGCATTCAGTCACAGCCTTCCACAATGGCACTTCGTTAATGCGATTGTCGTATTTACGAGAGGATGGAACCTTTTTGTTCCTGGCATGCGTGCACTCATAATTCTGTTTGCTTTGTCGCTTCTATTTCACTGTCGGTGGAGTGTAGCAATTCGTAACAATGTATTTGCAACAGATTTTGTATTTTTTCTCCGCAACCTGTATCATTCAAAACACTCGTTATTGCCAATATATGCCGAACAGATTTGGCTGAGAATTTTGTACGTTCATTCTCCGACAATAGGTTTTTATTCTTTCTCGCAACGGCAGACTTGAATATTTTAGCGCTAAATATGGATCCGATTCTGAAAAGAAAAATAATTTCCAATTGGCAGTTAATGGCTTTTTATTCTCGGTTATCAATTTATGCAGCGATACTTCAAGTATAATACCACTTAATTAGAGGCTTCTTCATACTGGGCCTACCGAGTGGGTATCGAAATGTGCTAGCTTCCTATAATCTCTTAGGTTTGTTTTTCATAAGTCAATTATCCCTTCAGAATTGAGACTTTTTGTTTGAACGTTACGGTTATTTATCATCGACGAGGGCGTTTCTACGGACGGAGATCATTTCTACGTTAATTCAATGAAAATCTGCTTTTTATTTTTCGTATCACATCTTAAAATATTACTCGTTTATAAATTGGCAAAATTTTTCAACAGACTAATACTTTTCCAGATAATGTTATGTCATTCATGTATCTCGCTCAAAGGATTATACCTCGAAGGGTTATATTTTAGTTTTATTTATAGTAAAGTAGAAATTTTTTTCACCTCTCCGATTATAGTAAAAAGTTCACAGAAACACAAGGTGATATTTCTGTGAACTTTTTCGAATAAGGCTGATCCCTTTCGCTGATCATCATTTTCGTCTTTCGGTATTCCCCTCTTGCCACAGCAGGTTATCGATTGCGATATCACCGTTCGGCGTTTATGGTTTTTTGTCGTTCGATTATTATGATGCATTGAAATTTATGTCTTTTTAAAGCATTCATTGTATCCCTGACTATTTTCAGTAGGTTATTACCGTCTTAACTGCTGTAGGAAATGGATAATGGTTTGAGCTGTTCGGAAGCCCGGAAAAATTGTAAACAGCATTGGCATTGTTTATGTTCCCACTTGCTTAAGTATTCGGAGTCATTTTATGAATTAACTGCACCCAACTACTGTTAACCTTGTTTATCCCTAATCAATTGCAAATATAAATTCCTATTTTTGAAAGGAATCATTTACTACTATGAGCAAAGGAGAAAACATTTTTTATAGTATTTATTCACTTTGATGTAGGTACGCACACTCCGCCATAGGTTTCGACGAATGACCGTCATCGTCAAGGTATGCCACAACTGAGCATGCGAGATACAGATCTGGGGGGCAATGAAAAAATTCAGGGTAGAAAAAGTAGATTGTAATGGGTACGGTATTTGAACGTAACGAAATCATGCAAACTTACATTGTTTTTAATAGTTGATATGAAAATTGCTGTGTGATCTTAGATGAACTATATTATCTACCTAGAATTAAACAGTTTATACCAGTTACTAAGTAGGCAGTTGAGTAGGTAAAATATCCTACATTAGGCGATTGTTACCAGTAGCTCAGTTACCGAGTCTCTCTCGCTCTGACCTCGTTCATTTCTATCTCTTTCTCTATCTCCCTTCATCGCCTCCCTTTGAAGTGTAGCTCGCGGACAGGCCTGACCACCTTCTGGTGTCGAAACGTGTCTCCAAGTGACCCCCGAGGGATCTCCTCGTAATGGGTGGGAACAGAGGCCGCCTCGCTTATTCTTGATGTTTGTTAGTGAACTGCACGTATATTTCCCCCTACTTCCGTTGCTTAGTTTCGGGTGTCATGCTCGCTTTGTTAGCTCTCCTTCTGGGACAGTCACTGAGTAGGTGTACCACTGAAATGACCGCTCGTTTATACGACCACGACGTCGGTGCAAGTCATCTGTTCGTGATTGCCTGGAGGAAAATGTTCGTAACTATCAGCTGGTAGTTTTCCGCATTGTAAATTTTCATTTCCTATTTCGTGGTTCCATTAATTGAAGGCGCAATCGTTGAAAACTAGTAATTTGTTGTTCTTATATTATATTGCTAAATTATTTATATGTATTATTTATGAAGTATGTAAAGAATATCTAGTTTATATGGGACTGGTACAATGAAAAAAATTTAGAATTTACGTCATTAAATAGATATTAGCACTGAAAATTAAATAATATGCAAATTCATTTAGTGATGCACGGGAATTTGTAGCTCATAGTGAATATTTTTGGTATGTAACCTGTTGAGTATTCTTCATTTATAATTACTCGGGTAATTATAGTTTGCACAATGACTGTAACCTATAACTGATAATCATATTTAATACAGGGGAGATGGAAAAAGCAATTCGAGTTTCATAATAGTAGATATTTTTCACGGAGCCGATAGACATTTCCAAATGACATATCCTCAGATAAGTAATTTAGAAGATAAGCTTATTTTAATAAGTCCGCGTCCGTGGAATCCGGCTGTATTTTATAAGAAAATTATACTGATGTCAAAAATGTTAGAATGGATGAAAGAGGTTGATAATATGGAATGATATATAAAATCCTTTCCTTGGTGATTTGTAAGTGCAGTGTGGTAGATTCTTTTGACAAAAGGGGTGAAAAGAAGTTGAGCCGTGAAGGGTGTTAATGAGAATGTGGATAACAAAAAATTCTACCATCATGCTCCATTAAAAGTCAAGTCTTCTTTTCAATCGCACTTTGAAACCTTACCCATGCTTGTGTGGTCTAATGATGTCTTCTTCTGGCAACGGAAACCACGAGTGACGTTTATGTCCAATTTTTGTTCTCGCGTTTACTTTCAGAATAATAAGTGATTCATATTATCCGCCTTTTGATTTCTCCGCTTTGAACACGTTTCCTACCGCCGTTGATCCTGTTAACGCCGTCTCTCCTCGCCATATCGCGAGGCATCAGATTGTTTTATAAACGTGTGTTTAACGTTAATGAGTCGATCGCTTGCGAGCATCCCTTCATCTCTTTCCGAACCTCTCCGGCACGATTAAAAAATCCTGACGCCGGCATTAATGGACGAAAAGCACCTCCTGCGCCTCCTTTTTCGTTCAGCAAACCCGCTCTTTCATTAAATCCCGTCTCCATCCATGTCGCCCGCTGACAAACTCATTAACTCCCTTACAGGTTTCGGCAGAATGGCTCCGCTGTTGTAAAGGCCCAACCGCGGGCTTGTTCTTTCCGTTCTTGGGACCTCACTCAATCTCAATCTCGTCGACTGCATTCCCTTTAAACGCTTCCACTTGATGAGCCACCTCTACGAAAAGGAAAAAAAATCCATTGAAAAGTGATCGGTTTTATTTATTTTTTTCCTTTCTCGATACTCGTCTTTACAGCGACTTCTCTATCGGCGTTGTGCTATCGATTATTGTGTATATTTTTCAATCCTTAATTTTTATATTGGTATACAGAGAGTTGATTAGGCTTCATCTGTTGGAATAATAACATATTATTTACAATATTTCCCTTTATTTTAAATCTCCCAAGCTACATTCCCTTTTAACGCGTGTACTTGATGAGCCACTTCTCCGGAAAAGAAAAAAATCTATTGCAATGTGATCGCGTTTTGTTTTTTATTACTTTCTCGATACTCGTCTTTACAGCTACTGCTCTATCGGCTCTATGTCGTGCTACCGATTATTGTGTGTATTTATCGATCGTTAATTTTGACATTGATAGAGAGAGTTGATTCAGGCTTGATCTGGTGGAATTATGACGCATTATTAAAAATATTTCCTATCATTTTACAGGATCCCAAACTACATCCTCTGTTAACACGTCCACTGTATGAGCCCCCTCTCCGAAAAAGAAAAGAATCCATTGTGAAAAGTGATCGCGTTTTGTCTTTTTTTCTTTCTCGATACTCATCTTAACAGCTACTGCTCTATCGCTGTCGTGCTACCTATTATTGTATGTTTTTATCGATCATTAATTTTTATATTGAAAGAGTTGATTCAGGCTTCATCCAGCAGTACTCTAACGTAATTTTTATATTGTAATTATGATTGCTCTTTTGTACGGATGAAATGAACGGAATCGGGACAAGAGATCAAGTTTCGTTACGATCCTTTTTTTACATTTCATTTACTTGTTCCTCAAGACCGGCTATAACTTCTAGTGAAACGCCTTCGATTCATTTTTGACTCGGTTACTGCTCTAGAAATTTCCATGATAAATTCTCCGTCGTCAATATATTCCATGTTGCCATTAAATTTTGTTATTTAAGTTTTCTATGGCTTATGGAAGGTTAAAAAGAGGCATTTTACAAATCACGCTGATCCATCCTTCTTCCCACTTTTAAATTCTCCCGTCAATTCACAGTATATTCCCTTTCATTCTAGTAGTAAACCCTATTCTCTTCCCTCCCTTTTCCCGATTACGTAACATCCCTCTGACACGGCTTTTAACATCCCCTCTCCGTTCAGTACTTGCTCCAGCCAAAGCCTCCGTGTCCTTAGATCATCTAGGAGTTTCCTGTCCTCTCCCACCACGTCTAGCACTTCCTCGGTTCTATTAATCTCCATCATTCTCATCCTCTCCATTCTCCTCGCAAAGTCTCATCTGTCAGCCATTTCTTGTCGTCCTTCCTCTATGCCCACGTTACCGAATCATATTAAATGTAAAGCCTTTATTCCTTAATTCGTCCGGCCGGTTTTCGTAAATTTTATGGCAAGATCTTAATTTTCATGATGGTCGTTTTGACCACTATTTCTACCAGTTTCCGCAGAATTATAATTTAGATGATAGCAGAGTTGAAATGTTTTATTCGTACGCTCTTTTTCATTACCAATTAATCATAAGTCTCCTATAAATCATACGTTCTTGCGCTATATTATATGTGCCTCAAACATTCAATCAAACTTCCCGTTTATTTTTAACTGTTACGTAAGTACCTAGCTAACTAAAGATTATTATTTGCAACAGGACCGACGTAAACCGATCGAGTTAAAAGGATACAGACCGTATCAAACACAGAGGCATGCTGGCGAATCTAAGCAAGCCAACATCCGTGAATAAATAGAATTCTAATCCCAGAAAAATATTAACATTGTGCAGATTTTTAGTGAAACATTTTTAATGTGCAGTGAAGTTGAATCTTCCAGAAGTGTAGTACCACTATTATCTATGCACATATGAAAGAAATTGTATCATGTCGTGATTTTAAGCATATGGTGACTGAAAATAAGTGTTGCGATTCCTCGTGATTTGAGTCGATTCAATTTTGTAACTAGGGAACAGCTCTGAGTACATTTGAGTAATGGTGTCGTTATAGGGGACTACATTTTCCTGACAATAAATATGTAGGCCGGCTTGAGGATCCTCTCATGTAATATTCGTGGCATGGTTGGTGAGCCTCCTCTCAGCCAAACCCTTTCTTGGTTGAAATTTTTTTTGCTACGGCTTTTAGTAACCGTTACGTTAAAATCCCTTCCCTAAGCTCCAGACTTTTTACTTGTGCAAATATTGTCTTCAATAGGGCATTACACCCTCCGAGTGCTCATCCCGAAGATCAACTACCCCTCATTCCCACGGGCCTCAGGAAGCGCTTAGAACCCTTGAAGTGACGTCACCCATTTGTTTTTTTTTAGTCCTTGCCACACATGCTTTCGAGCCTGCTCATATTTCGTCAATTCATCGTGGGCAGGTCTTAGCAGCGTGCGAATGATATATGCATGCTGAGATGGATCGAGGATCTGAAGTGAAGATGGCATTCGGAGAAATGACGCAACATCCTCACGTGAAGGAAATACCGAGTAGGAGGCGACATAACGTGCTGAATTGTTCTGTGATCATCCAAGGCTAGATAGAGTGTGGCTTTAATTTTCGTTGATTCAAGAGTTCGCGCGTTCTCTGGACGTTTTTTTCCATATTTTCACTCTTTGTAATGTCTCTTCATTCGAAAATATGTTGGATTAGTCGAATTGGCTAAATCATTTCAGCAGAATTTTAAGTATTCTTTTGCTCTGCATTGAATGAATTCAAGAGGATGCATCACTCTGTCACGACCAGCCGTATTTTTTTTCTTTCTTCATGACGCATAAATTTTTTTAATTTAAAATTTTTATTTTTATTTTTTCAATTTAATTTCAAAGTTTAAGTTCCCATATTGAAATTGTAGAGCACATGAAAAAATACACCTTTATCGACGTTTGTCTCAATCTCATTTATGAACATTTTAAAATGGAGAAAACAATTTGGTAAAATTTCCAAATCTTATTTGCCGAAAAATTTTGAAAAGGGTGTTTTTTATGTTCTGATATGTTCAAAATGATGCTACAATTTTAAAGGATTGATTCGTCGTGAAAAAGAACGTTCATGTGGGATTAATGATTCGCCTCAAGAGCCTGTTTTACATAACTACTATAGTGGACGTACTTCAATTATAATTTCATCGATGGCTATTTCGGTATTTACTAAACTTAAAATCTAAGAATGAGAAATTGTCGTAAGATTAGTGATTTCCACCATGTTTTTTATTCATCTAGAAAGTTTTGAAATGTATATTACTCCTAGAAAAAAAGTCCCAGTCACAGTGTACTTGAAATGTATGCGTTGCATCAAATGTATGCGTTTCTTGTTCGATTCTGGGAAAAAATAATCGCATGAAAAATTCGTATCTTTCACTGTGAGTATTTCTGTCCATTTACCTAAAGGCAATCTCGGAAATGCGGTATTAATTAATTTGAACGGTTCGTCTGTATCATATTTTTAACCTTTACTTGGAAGGATTTGTCTTTTCAAATTTCATTTACTCAAAAAACCGCTATGATGTAAGTGGTGTTGTACAAAAGAAATTGATGAATTTTTGTAGTATTTTTCATCAAATTTATGATTAAAAGCACCCTTTTACAGATCATTCTTGGGCTTTTTATTCAGTAACTTCTTTTTAGATACTGTTGAGCCTTTAGTAATTAATATTTCGCTCAAACTCATATGGCACTCAGCCTTGATGTCCTCTTTTGTGTAAATTTTCTTCGCCAAGGTTGTTCACCCCAGCTCAAGGCTTTGCAATTTATTCATGAAATTAAATACCGTCTCTTGGAGGAATACAAAGCTTCCGCAAAATCCTGTTTTTGTATTCTCTGGAGCGGCGTCATCTTTTTTTCCATGGCTCCTTCTCAGAGGAGATCAAGTTGCCTTCCAAATTCGAATTCAACATCCAACTTGCATGATCTTCTTCCAATGGCTGCTCGTTCTGAGATAACTCCACTCCCGGCAGTCTGATATCTTCCATTTGCAGTAGCAGCAGAGGTTGTCGCTCGCATCGCGACAGATGACGTGCTCCCAAAACGTCTCGTAATGTACGACAAGAAGACGTAATTTATCGCGAGGAATTATTTCGACGCGGAAGTAAGGCAGTATCCTCTTCAAAAATCGACTGTTTTTTACTCCCCTCCGTCTCGAAAACTTGTGATTGTCTTTGTGATGGAAGAAATGGCCTTTTGTTCTTCTCCCGTTGAGGGGTTTTGTGTGCCCTACTTTCTTGTTCGGAAGAAAAGGCTCACGAATAATTTCGTGCGTGACGCGAAGTCCCTTGAAAAGAGAATGAATCTATTTAATGGATAATGCCTTTGTGAGGCGTGGAAGCTCTTGGAGGATTTTAGAAGGCTTTATTCTCGCAGGCATCGCCAAGTTTGCTGTCGTCGAATATAACTTGACTTCGTTCTGTTTTATGTTTTTTCCTTCTTGATTATCTTTTTAACGGAAAACTTGAATCCTTAGCTTTAGTTCTGCGCAAATCTCTGTCTTTTTTGTCTATTATTTGTTTTCGTCGGTCCTATTTATTTATTCCAAATCCTCATTACTTTACCCATAGTGATTTTCTTTCCGAGTTTCTTCTAGGTTGTTCTTTATTAAAGCTCCCGGATTTATGACTCAAGATAAAATTTAAGTCTCATGTTTTATTTTTTTTAAATATTTTACTCGAGTTTTCCTGTGCTTCAGGATTGTTTAATGTAATCCAAATATTAATTGAATAATATATCGGAGCTCAAATATACAGCTTTAATAAAATCCGTTCTTATCACATCTTCATCCTTAAAGATAAAAGTTATCGACATCTCGTGTATTAAACACTGAACGTTGTCACATTTTCATGCCAATTAATTCTTTATTTCCCCTTAGTGTTCATTATTTCTGCTTGCTTATTCATGTTTATATCAATGTTTTTGTAGGTTATTAGTGCCCTAATGTCTCACAAATTAAAAGTTTCAGTCATCGACTTATTACACGTCTTAAAGAAATGTCGGTTGCTTCAAGATTGTTCCTATTTCTGAGATCGATGAGCTATTCCTCTCGTCAGAGCCGTCGTGCCTGACTCCTATTAATGGTTTAAGTGGGCGTGTTTCGCTAGCACGTTCTCGATTCTATTCCCGGCTGCCCTTCCGTTGCCTGAACCCCGTTGACGGAGCATGAAAGAAGGTATCCTTGAGTGGCGTTATCTGGATTCGGCGCCCTTGCCAACGTCATCGAGACTCCGTAAAGTATATCCTCGGAATAATGCATCGTCGACTCTCTCTCTCTCTCTCTCTCTAGCGGCCCTTTCGCCGAAGGATGAAAAAAGAGAGGAATTCGAAAGGGTTGTTGCGCTGGGAATCGCCGTGAAAGTGATTACCGAAGCAAAACCTTCGTGGATCCCGGTCGAGGGTTTGAGGAGTGGGAGGCCCGATGCCCTTGACTTCCGCCCTCAACTTAGCCCTGACCGGCACCAATGCCGCGATGTTCTTGCGGTGGATTGGAGACCGATGAAAATCGATTTTACAGGAGCATTTTGTCCCTCGCAGCAATTTTCCGCGAATAAGATGGTTTAACTGATCCGTAAGTATAGGCAGTAACACTCAAGTCGTGTCCCGTTTTGTTGTCTCGCTCATATTTCGAGTGAAAAATATCTTCGTTAATCCATTGTTTAATATAGTAGTATGTTAAAATTGTTATTATTTTCAAATTTCTGCTCTTTCTATCGGAAAAGCATTGATGTCGTAGGAAAAATACTTGCCGACTTAAGTCCGGCATATGTAGGCATCTCAATTCCGCTTATCATATCGTACAAACACACTGTATCATGCTAGAGTTATTGATTAGGTTTTTAATCTTTCTCCTTCTCCATGTTTTTTCGGGACTTGACATGATAAAATAATTTCTTCTCCAGGAAAAATATGCTAATGAATAGTACATCAAAACGATAAGTGACGTACGATGTCGTTTATCTCGGAGGTTAATTGCTTCCAAAAGTGAAAATTTCCATGCCAAAAATCAACTTCTTTTTATAACTCACCGGAATGGAAACTTACGGGGTTGCTCTCATCAAGAGATATCGTTGCGGTTTACCGATAACTACTATGGGACAAGAATTCCCTGGACCGGTATTCGTACCACGGACCTTATTCTTTTTACGGGCCACAGCACAGACCACTATGCATGTTCCTTTACGCCGATTTGCCGCGATTCAAGATTCTAGGTATTAGCATGGGCGTACCCAGCGGGATGCAGGAGGAGGCTTTCTCCCCCTCCCCCCTTCAGAAGCAAAAATCTCTAAATTCTTTGAGAAAAATCAGGATCGGATTGAAACGAAAGGTTTGAACACTTTTTTAATCCCACGAAAAATGATATCAGCATAAGACATGTAACTATAATAAAAATAACTTTTTTCAAGCAAATAATTTTAATAACTAATAATAAAATTCTGCAAAAATTTGCGTAGAATGTTGGTTTTATTCACCTTTTCTATGCTAAAAGTTATGACTTTAACGATCATGGCAACCCTCTAGTTTTGATCATGGGTACACCCTTGGGTGTTAGTGAGGTGAGCCTCGGGAAGTTGCCATTAGAATTAAGGAATCCGGATAGCGCAGTGGTCTGCGCAATTGCCTGGAAATTTAAAGGGTCCTGGATCCATTCGAGGTCCTGGGGACTTTATCCCATGGCTGTTGTTGCAAATTTCATCACGGTTTACGCGGCTGCTTATAAATATGGCCGGCCGGGCTTCGTGAGAGTGGGGTAAAGTCTTCGACTCCCAAACAGATGGTCGCGGGTTCTAGTCCCGCCTGGGTAGGTTGTCACTAGCATAGGAGTTCGTGAACATTGTATTGTAAAATAAATGTTATGAAAATCCCGTTGAAAATGACAAATGGGGCTGTTTTCGGTGTTGCGGCAGTTTATCACAAAAAAGTATTCCGCATATCGATTTGGTTGTTTTTTTTCCCTGTGGAAATTGTGAATTTTGTTTTCATCCCATTCTTTTTCACCCCTTTCTTCATGCGCGTATTCTGTTTGCGGATTCCTTGCCCCAGTGCTCTCCTTGAAGATTTCGCGGAAATTCATTTGCCTCCGTTCCCAGCGCCGCGAATTCACTGTTCGCCTCGGTTCCAAGTGGGCTGTTAGCATATCCCTTTCTTTCCTCGCATCTTCTTTTCTCTCGCCCTCACTGCCTCGAAGGAAGAGGAAACGGTGTCTCCCTTGGGGGTCCTTCGAACTGCGGTGCGCCTCCATTATGCCCACGCCTTTTCTTATTCCATTCCGCCGATCCTCCCCGCTGTGCGATTAATCGATCATCGGTGAACGATGTTCCACTTATGTCTTATGGAATTGAAATTTTTCCTCTTATTCCTAATTTTTACAATTTTGGTAGATCTTTGATTGAAAGAGGTGTTTTTCCATGGATTTTTCCTACTCTTTTTTATTCTTAGAGCCTCAGTAAACCCTATGGTGTAACCAAGTGACATTTATATATATGCATGCTATCTATGCATGACATTCACTATCCTTTAATTTTACCACCGGTTTTTGTTTCCCATTTGGAGAATATCTTAAACATTTCATTACATTTCTTGAATCCCAATTTTATAATATTCAATGTTTATCCACTAGAGACGGAAAATTGTTCGCCGGGAAAAAAAAAACAATTATATCATGGAGGAAAATAGAAATTTCATAAATCTATGAGGCCGGCTTAAGAATCTGCCTATTGTAATGTTCGTGTACCACACCATCCGTCATCAAAAATGAGCGGCTGATTTGGTGGTATACGTACTCTGTGCGAGGCTCCTAATCAGTGAAGGAAGAGGATAAAAACTGGGAAAAGGAGGATTTGGTGGCGTGCGGCACCGCCATTAATCCATTCTCTCCCTGTATGTGTTCGGACGATACCCACCACGCCGAGCGAATGAGTTCTCTCTCTCTCTCTTGCTCTATCTGCGCTTCACTTTTCGCTTACACCGCTGATAAACGTGGAGTGGGAACGGTGGGTCGATCCGTTCGGCCCTGGTCGATCTCCCCATTCTCCCCGCGACGTCCGCTCGGGAGGGAGTCGGTGGGAATGGGTGTTAGCTGTTGAAAGCAACGTGATAAGTGAGCGGTGAGATGGTCAATCCCAGTCGCGGCTACGTGAGGCAATATTGGTGCGCCTTCGTTTGCCTTCCGATTGCTGTGCAAGATACCGCGAGTTTCCGACTAACGCTCTCGCCTCCACGACCGCTCTCCCAGCTCATTTTCCGTGCATTATGTCAGCCGCTCAAGTGCTGATAGCAAATTATGCCTCGTCATCCGAGTTTTATTTTCATTTCGGTTATGTATTGTATCGTTCGCGTTTTTGTTGAGGTGAAGTTACTTCCTCTCTTCATATTTTTCTTGGCTAATATCAGTATATAGTTATTTCCATGCATGGTGGTGGATAGGTCGAAGTGAAATGTTGATATAGGCTATCTTGCCCTCTTTGGAGATCATTAGAGTTTTATGTGTGTAAAAGAGTATAAAATTTATTCAAGAAATGAAATGACAACGCTATCTTCTCCTACCACTTCGAGATCATTATTTGTGCATTATATCAACCTTTCTTTTGCCGATGAAAAGTTATCCTTCGCTATCTGAGTTTTTCCTTGTGATGTGTATATCGTTCGCGTTTCTGCTGAAATGGAAGTATTTCTCATAATACATTTTTCTGGACTACTTAAATATTTTTATTTGTGCTACATTGACTAAAATATAAACAGCGTAAGTTTCGTTATTTGAAACCATTTCAGGTAACATTTAATCGAAAACAGGATAATAATTCAAGTAATAAATTGATTACTCGTTTAATGCACGCAGAACTGAAAATCTTTCGAAACACTTTGCACTTTCCAAAAACAAAAAAAAGTTTTTTTATGTGGAAAGTGCAAAGTGTTTCACTTCATATCTCATAATGGATCTCCACAAAGTATCTGCCTCATCCATCCAATTCATGAAAATCTTTCCCTTATTTTAATTTTAACCTTGCCATAATACCCTGTCGTAATTCCTATTTTGAGTGTGGATTTAACTTTCCGGTTCGAGCCTCTTTACCATGCTGTGTGTCATCTCTTTTAGTTCTGATAAGAATCATGTGTCATACTCAAAAGGTTTGACTAGCATTTTTCGTTATTTGTATCTCCATTTTCATTTCTTTCATAATATGCGTAGTGGTACAACAAATATTAGATCTCACTGTCAAAAATTAGATATCACTTGAAAATTAAATATAATTTTTAAATAAACTCCTTTTTTAATTTCTAATCCAGTGATAGCAATGATTAAAGCTCTTACCTAAAATTTCAATTAGTGTGTTTCATCATTCCTTAAGTTTAGGAAGGCCTAATAAGCAGTGAAAGCAATCGTTAATAAAACCGTAAGCCTGACTACAGTAGGAATTTCACAGGTCTCCAGAATATATTTTAATATACGAGACACAGTCATAAGAATTCTTGAATTACATGATAAACTCAAGGTCCATTTTATTGTTGAAAATAATTCGCTGCAAGAGGCGGCGTTGATGTCATCTTTTTTATTTTATATCCCGCAATAGCTTTTTGTTGAGATTTTTTCCCCTGCTTCTGGTATGTATCGACTGAGATGCATTCCATTCAAATGTAGGAATGCACCTCGATTTCAAAAATGAAAACATGACAGATTTTTTTATCCACGGTTAATGTCAATGGTCTTGACTCGCGTCTACATTCGATTGTTTTCTCTCTTCCTTTTATACGAATAGAATTTTTTTCGAGTTTGCAACCAAGTTTTATTTCTCCTGTTTCAATTTTTCACTCCATCCGAAAAAAGCCAATGCTTTTGTCCTTGGATTCTTTTGAGTCTCACGTTGCATGCATCATCTTAATTTTTTCTATTGTTCTCCTTTTCACTTTACCTCATTTTGAGTTTCCAGTGTGAGATAATAAAACTTCGCGTTCCAAAAGTCTCCGCTAACGTAAGCCAAAAAATGACGGTAGGGAAAATGAATTCCAGCGATGTGATTCAAGATGAATTCTGCAGCTTTTCTCTTGATTGTGGATTCCAAATCAACTTGCTCTCCCATGGAAGAGCTCTTTATTCGTATTTTTCGAAATTTTTTGCTTATAAAATCAGTTCTTTGGTGAATTTTACTATTTTTCCAATCCTTATAAGCGATTTTCCTACAGAGGAAAAACTTGTTACTAACAGTATTGGTAATTTTACGAGGTAGAAATAGGAACTTAATTAGAGGTATTAATATTCACTACAACTATAAACCAATTTTCCGATAGTAAATTTATTTGCGTTCGTTTTATTCTCCCTATCTTTCATCCTGCGCAAATGCGCAGAAATATTTATATTTGCGTCTTATTTTTTTGGAAAGATAAAAAAAAATGTCAAATAATCATTCCCAATGTGCAGTATTAGTTTTATTTTTTGACCTCTGGAGAATAAATGGAAATGGTATTAAATGGAAAGGCGATTTAAATGAAAATTAACTGGATCGGATCCAAATGGATGGAAAAAGGCATTATACATACGTGGTAACATTACATAAAAATCCATCATCTCGTCGACGATTTTCTTCACGGGTATACTTTGAAATTTTTGAAAATAGTTACGTTGATTTTACGCTAATTCTAAAGGATAATGCAAATTTAATACTTAGTTTTGGATCTAGTCGATGGATTTAAGTACGGAAATCCCGGTACGGTTTAAGTACGGAGAGTCTCGTTTCTTTTCTTAGTTTAAAATCTGTTCATTATAAAATTTTAGCGTGTTTGATTTTCTCATTTCGATCGTCGTATTAATTCTTAAAATCGTATTTTCACCGTAGATACAGTTTTAAGCAAGATGTCCTTCAGTGAAAGTATGAATTGCACATACCTTTTGCCGATTTATATTCTTGATTACGCTCGTTTTCAGAATTTTGAAGAAGTAAAAGAGGAAAAAAAATGCGTGATGTATCTAGGACTACCTACATCGATTGAAAGTTGCTATGCTGTCTCATATGTCGCATTTACTCACATACTGCTTCCATCGAAATTAATATGTTGTGTTGGCTGGGGAAAAGGCATTATAAATTTGTGGTAACATATTTCTTTATAGGTAATGAACTTAGAACTTTTTAAAAATAGTCAGTCGTTCCTTTCGACTCGCCCTGCGTTTGTTGGTGGTTACCGGTGGCTTTGAACTCGGGACGCTTTGTTTAGTAGTCAATCGTTTTACCGACCATACCAAAAATAAACCAAATAACTCATAGTAAATAAATCATGTTGATTATTCCTTGTGCAAGGCCTTCTAGAGCTATTTTCTGGTAGTGCTTCTCAGTGTGCCCCCTTCAGACATTTGCAACCTCCTTGGTAAACGCCCCGACGGATGAATTATAATCCATGAATTACGCCAATATTATTTTAAATAGAGTGCTCAATTTAAATTTTTGCTGTTTTTTCAACAATCCATCCGCGGTTGGTTGTGCTGAAGCGGAATTGGATTGTGGGTTGGGTCTCATCTCCTCTGGATCCTGACCCGTCATCATTCGGCTTTCGAAGCCTCACGTCCCTCTCTCCCCTTTCTTCCTCCGTCCCAAACCATACTCCTCCCTACTTGTTTGTCGGGAGAAGTCTTAATAATTGCTTTGTGTACGCTGTCATTCAGCAGTCGATCGAGTGTTGTGGCAGTGGTGGGGTCTGACCTCTTCGTGCTCTCTCTTACACTCCGCCATCCGTTGGGTCATTCGATGTTTTGCCCGCGCCCGGGTTTCAGCGGCCCCTTATCCTCAATTCAACTCGTCCCTCCTCTCTTGCCTCTCCACCATTTCCCCGAGCTCGACTCTTCCGACCCCTTCCCTCCCACGCGAGTCATAAAGCCTTTATCCGTACATCCATCCCCAGGCGAAATGAGCCCTGCAATACCTATCGATTGCTAAGAGCCACGTGCCCGACTTAATGCGCTCATGTATTTATAATGTTGTTGGCGATACTTATAACTATCCTGATCGTCCTCTACATCGTGTATCGATTGGTATTCCTTCTTATGTTAATCATGATGCGTTATGTAATGCAGTAGTATGTGTTGCACCGCAAAGTGCGCGATTTTATATCGAATCATGTGTTATTTCATAGAGGGCGATATTGTGTGAAATGCTACCTAAATGCATCACCACGCTATGTCGGTTTTAGGGTGACGTGCATTTACCTTTCAGACTTGCGTTCTATATGGCATGCACTTTATTATTACGTACCGTGAATATCTTAATATGCTTCCTTGCGTTTTCATGCGTTTTATTTTGCATGGTTTCTTCTTACAGTTATATTAACCATTGCGTACTCCGGTATAGACCCAGACTTTAATTAAAAAACTACTTTTCTTTGATGACTAAAGTGCATGTTTAACTCCTTTATTTCATGTGAAGTTGGTTTATCCATGGTTTTCACATTTTATCGACTGTAGGTATGATCCGAGTTTAAAGTAAGCATTTTTTTCGACTTGGAATATATATGACTGCTTTTGCAAGTGCTTTTACCGACCAGTTCTTGTAACATAATGAATGGTGAATTGCGCCTTATTGCGAGCAAGATTCGTGATCTCCCAATCTTCCTAACAGCGGCGTAGTTTTTCAAGAGCTTTCCCTTTCCTGGGTAACCTTTCATTTAAGTATTCGTGGCCTCAAGCTCTCCACCTGGGAGGTTGGTGGCCTGACGGGCGATGTTTTTTCATGGATATCGATGGAAATCGAAAATTCGTGACCATCTCTTCGTGAATGGGAAAGTGGTGAACGGTAAAGGTAATGGTGAGAAATGTAAAGTATCTTTCACAACTCGAGCGCTACTGCACCTTAGGCGAGTAATTCAGTTGAAATGCCACTTTCCGTCCAAATGCCACTCGATAATCGTGCGTGTATCCACTGTTTACTTGAGGTTGCCAATGACGTTCGATTAATTCCACTTAATGGAGTTGAGTTCAATCTCTAAAGATCAACCTGATTTATTCGAGTTACACGTGTGAGAGTCTATAGAGGAGTATTCTCTCCTTAACGTCTTTGATATAAAAAAGCCTGATACTATTGAATTGTTGTATTTTTATGAAATTATTTTAACTATTCCAATAATTTTAGGATAAAATTACGGGTGATTGGAAAATTAATGGCCCGTCGTTATTTAAATTTGCTGGTGCATCAATAGGGTGGGTTATAAACCACTCAAATTTCTATTATTATTATATTAATTTTCTCGGCATTTCCATGTAAAATTTCGCAAACATCGTGGAGGCCTTTGATGGCCACCGCTTATGGTTATTTTTATGATATTTATATTTTCCGTATTGAAGACAATTGAATTGGAAAAAATCTTGAACGAATGCGCGATGGTTTTCTACAATAATTTATGATACCTGATTTAGCTGAAAGTATGGAAGTATTTAATTTATCCCGTAATTTTGTCACTAGATTTCAATTTTGGTTCCAACTTTTATCCTCGTCATTAATTCGTATTTTGCCAGCTCGCTAGCACTGGAATCGATTTCAGACCGTTAATTGCGTTGCCTCAGTCATACAGAAACTCATCAATAGTTTTTAAGTATTGAAAGTGATTTAGGTTGCATTGAATTAAACTCGTGCTCTCCGTTTAAATTTATATCCGCCTCCTTTATTCTCTTATGGTAGAGGTATGATTGATTTATTTATGCCCGCTGTTTGTGAGTGATATACCCTCATGACTTTCGTACACTGTTAGGCTCTCGGTAATCTTGATTCTGGTCCGACAAACGTGCCGCCGCGTCGCGGTCTGTGTCAGTGACTCGGGCTCAAGTCTGCCCACGCGACCCGCCGCGAGCGTGAGGTCCTTCCCAGCTGCCCGCAGACCTTTTCATCCTCCTTCCTCCGCTTCGCATGCTTCATCGCGGCGGGAGTGCATGGTGAGTTGTCCTCTCTGCTCCCGTTCTCATGTCCTCGTCGCCCACCAACAACCGCCTGGCGACATCCGCTCTTGCTTGAAGTCATGCAATCCTTCCTCAGCCGACTCGAATTTCTAGTTATTTCCATTTTCTGCTCATCTATTCACTAGCATGGACTTCATTCAAATGCATGTCCTGGTTTCGAAGCCTCGCCATTGTTTCTGTTAATTTAATGTGATATTATGCTTTCCCCTGACGATGACGCGTCGTTTTTGTTTCGTCGCCACGTTTTGTTAGTTCGTTGGCACTGGAACAGATTTCGGAGCCTTAATTATGACCCAAAAGCAGTATCACGAATATTACGAAAGATGATCCTCAAGTCGGCCTCTGAATGTGTTGTCGACCACCGCGCATTTAAATGGGTTTACAGAAGTCGCCGCTAGCTTCGCTGACGACCAAGTTGAGCCGAGTTTCACGGGCAAATAAGGTATAATTAGAGGTGTCAACCAAATTCATGATGATGTGATTTATCAAATTAAAAACTCTTCAATGCTATTACTCGCAATTGCAAATACCATACTGCAAAATGTTGGAAAAAATGGATCTACAGAATCTTTGGATTTTGCATTTTGAGGTCTTTTTGTAAAGCATCAAAATGATTGGACGAAGGCGTGGCACGCTTATGATCACCTTTGTCCAGGATGACAAAAGTTGCCAATTTCGGCTTCGGATGTCCTCAGTTACTCCTCCTCCAGGTCACGTATTGCCTTAGGTTTGCTGTAGAAAGCTAAACTTAGGTCGTGATTACAGCTTTTTATTTTTATGGAGATGGAATTTTTTTATTTCATACTGTAGTTAGATCTTCATGCCGTCCAATGGGTCGTCGCGTTCGAATCGATGTACATCCATCCCCTGTTGAATGAATCTTCCATCTCGAGGGTCGTGCATGTCCATTGGGAGGCTCTTCTCGACATACCTGTATCTCCACCTAACTCGTCGAGAACGCATTCTCTCCTCACTTGTTCGATCGACGTGGAGGCCCAGTTACATGCACACGCCGTGAGCCGCGCCCCTGTAGCCGGCATCGCGCAGTCCCCAGCGCACCTTGCATGTCCGACAGCCTTCTGTCCTGCTTGTCCCTCGCCAGCTCGTGATGACGGATGCGCTGCCCGGCAACCAGGAGGGTGGGAAATGTGTGGGTGTAAGGGGGTGTGGAGGGGGAAAGGATGCGTGTTCCTTTTCACTGTTCCTTTTCGTTGTTCGGTCCTCGAGTTCCACATTAGCGATGAGTGGCGCGTTTATTTTTGAGGAGGGCGGGATTTTGTTTTGGTTCTTGTCGGTTAAAGTAGGCGTCCAATTTACGAGATATTGCTGTGAGATGAATTGAAGACTTGAAATCGATAGCAAAAAAAATCCTAGCACTGCATGAAACAAGTGACTTTGTACGCAGTCACGCGCACGGCTTCAACTTTATAAACAACAAGGTTTAAGTTCCCTATGAAAAAATATTTGGGTTTCCCTACGTATGAATTCATTGATATATACCGGGATTTCCCGATTTCCGGTAGGCGTGTTTGCCAGTTACACCACCTCACCAGTTACATCTTCTTAGAGCGAACTTCAAGATGGGTTTTACCGAACTAGATGTTGACGTCACAGGTCCACATTGTGGCACACATGCGACGGAGGTTGTGCTTACTAAAAGCCAAATATTTTTTTCATGGCGTAGTTCATCCTTAGTGTTTATAAAACATGCAATTTAGCCATGTTTTGAGGCATAGTTTATTTCTGCACAACTTAAAAGCTACCTAAGCCATCACTTCAACTTCACATCATGAATAGATACCTATGTACTTCTACGTAATATCTATATCTGTGGCAGATTCGTGAGGAAGCTAGGATTTTTTCAAGTTTGTTTTTGGGAGGTCTTCGGATCAAAAAGTGAAAGAGAGATGCTACTTCGCACTCGTCGGGCTACAACTTGAATGCACAGCGAGCATATGGGATCCGGCGCATGAAGACTTAATTCGTGAACTTGGTAAAAGACTGAGGAAATCTGTCCGATCGTCAAAAACTACTCAGTGCTAATAGAGAACTCGTACAACTTTTACGCGAATAAGGCTGGGAGCCACTAGATACTCGGTGGCAAGCAAGTGCAAGGGTTAGATTGCCTAAGGTATTAAAGACATCTTTCAGAGCGACACGGAGAACATCATTTTACAAACTCACTATTTGTCTAAATCAAGCGGAAACGATGAAATGAGATATTTTTTGCGATTTTTGGAAAGTTTTTATTTTTCCCTCTCACGCTGAAGACTCAAATAATGTTAGGTGGGTTTCAGTGGCCATAAATTTCCACCTCGCATTTTTTTACGGCTGATGGCCTAACACCCCACGCCTCCCGTCTATTGAGGCGTCTTGCGGTGTTTTGTTTAGATATTTTGGGTTGGGTCGGTTAAAGGATGCCTGCGGGTTTGCGGTAGATGGTAATGAGATTAATTGAAGACGTGAATTCCAAAATAGAACAAATCCTTTCGACCAAGTTTTCAGACCTAACGCTTTTTCTGTTTTCTGTTTTCATTTCCAAATCTACTAACTCATCAATTCCACTTAGAGCCATGAATTATAGTCATTCTATTCTAAGTAATATCTGTAGACGGAGAAATTGTCAGTTGTCTAGCATTTCTCAGGAACATAGCAAATTAATTTGAGAATGTGTTTGAATATTGTATTTTTATTTAAATGTCTACCTGTATGGGTTTGAAGGATGCCATACATTAAAAATATTACATAATTCTTTATTTTCAAACCCTCCTCTTTCTCGTGGCTTTTCCGTAGCATTCAAACAGTTTTTCAACATTCTTATCAGTTTTTCTTTTTCATTTGCCGTTCGGACGTAAATTCATTCCACTATTCTCTCTTCAATTGTACGAGATTGGTTAATTCCAAAGCGTGGTCTATATCCTCTTTGAATAGGCATGGACATCATATGTACGATTTATATTTATCTATTTCGCAATGATTGTTTTTTGTAATTTTATTCTTTTTCCCTTGCAGGTGAGCATAATTTCTACTTTCAAACAAGAATTATCATGATTTCTCCTCAAAGGAATCCGTAAAGGTAATTATTCTCTATGCATATTTTTTGCTTCAAACAATTGTTTGCGCTGGGGCTTTTTGAGAGTTTAGAAAGTGTAATATTATCATACCTGATCACGTTTCACCCATTATTTCATGCTATCCCATTTTCATTCCCTCAAAACACTATAACTTAGTTTTCACATGACCGACCTTCTTTACGTATAACTTGGATTGAATCCACTTGATTAACATGCGAAAATTCGCTGAATAGGTAACCTTACCAATTTCACCGTATAGTGATCCAGTTTATTCCCACGCCTTGACTCTTTCCACGCTTCCATTGCCTTAGTGACATTAAGTGAAGGTGACGACTGGCAATCTTATCTCATACCTCCGCCAATAACTACGCACGCTGATTTTCCATCAAGCTCGCTTAGTTGCGAGGTGTATGCCATTTGCAGTTCCCAAATGAGTTTTCAATCTTCCATCTCGCCTCTCTTTTCTAGAGTTCTAATTTGTTTCCAACCAACTTACTCTGAAAATTTTCACTGTAAAAATCCACGAGTGTAGCATTATACGTCTTTTTAGCCTGAGGATGTTTCGGAATTCTACCCAGGTTAAATTTGGCTGCATTCTCGGCGTAAGCTGATAATATCATAGTTCCAAAGCTCTCGTCATTATAGAAAAACTTGGACTTCGATAAGAACATTTAACTGACATGAAGCGCAGGGAACTGAGACAGCTTTTAAAGTAATGTAAACTCAAAGTTCGTAAATTAAGTATTGTTTCATACATCTACTAGCATATTGACGAATTTTAATTTACTTTATTGTTACATTTCGATTAAGGCGCGTGCTCAACGGCATTATAAAGAACACGCATCCCATAGTCTCGTTGGACTCTTCACCAGCTTTGCCCATTCTCAAAGCCTGCGTCGAGCGGGAGATCTCAGCCGTAGCGTCCTCACTGTCTCTAGGCCAAGATGACGCGAATGCGATGCGGTAATTCATCCATCCATGTCGTCGGAACGAGAGAACAAAAAAGTTAAATAAATAGAATGGCGAAAGACCCCGACTGTGTCCAGGCCATATGTTCACGCGCTGAGCCGCTCCGCGCAGGCGGAGCTAAAATGCCATGACGACGCGAGGGGTTGCTTATCTCATACGAGGCCTTTAACGGAGAGTGGAGTGGGGGGGGGGGTTCCCTTATCGCGGACAGCTGAGGGACGGCTGGTCGCAGCTGCTTTCGGCAAATTTTGGGATTGCATACACCTCCCCAAGTGGAGGGGCTCACCGGTGAACCATTTCGCGACGGCTTAATAAAGGCTGATATAAAATGATATATTCTAATCCTAGGCTGTTTGTCTTTGGCTGACGCTGTAGCCGTTGAAGCTAGTCGACAGCCAATAAAAGTTTGTGGAACGGTACTGGGTTTTTTGTTTCACCATGAAGATACCAATCCAGTTTCATATTGCATCCACATGTATCGTGCTTCGTGGAATCGCAGAATAGGATGAGAAACTTCGCCTTGTGCATTCCATATTTAATTTTATTCTGTAATCACAGCCTTAATAATGCTACTCGTTGAAAGTATGGTTAGAAAAATAATATAGTTAAAAATGTACGAAGCGAAGATTCTTTCCCTAAAGAGCACCTAGGACTTTCCCATCTATATTTTGTCTACTAAACTAACTAGCTTCCTGACGTTTTTAGTTAAGGTAGATAGTATAAGAACTCCAAAGGTACATAAATGGTTCAATATGTCCGAAAAATTCGGAAGCTTCTGGTGGTCTACAATTCAATAAGGCTTATATTGATCCTCTTCCAATAATGATCCCTCGATGCCTGTACGACTTAGACGGTCTAATTTTGTGACATTTCAAAATTATTGAATCAGAGTAGAAGTTTGTTTCGTATGGAAATATTTAAATCTCCCTATTTCTTATGAAAGAGTGAATTGATGATCAAATAAAAATCAAGTTACGTAGTTCTGACTTGTACTAATCATTGAAAGTTGCAGTTTATCCCGCAAGACGCCTTCATAGGCGTTTTACCAAAGAAATTTGATCGTTGAGGTGATTTGAATACTGAGGTCCATCTAGCATTTAATTAAGAGGAACAAAAGTTATTCATGTTATTCAGCAGGTGAGTGGTGGAGAACCGGACAGGAGGTATGGAGTAGAGAGACCAGTGGTACCATTTTCCGTGATATGGGCGGAAGTAAAAACTTTATCGAATCGTTATTGTGATGCGTTGCTATTCGACTTGAATGAGAAATTAAAGAGCTCTATTATATATCTCTTCTTAGAATCTTCACCTCTTAGCTATTAGAAAATTATGTGTTGACGTGAATGTTTTGAAACTATTTCAAATGTTTAATGTTTAATAATTCCTTTCTCTTAGTTTAAGCGAAAAAATTGTGGGATGTTTATTCGATAGAGTTAATTTTCAAATAGAGAGGAAGACTGAATGAAACTTCGCGTTTGTTCAGTGGATGCCTTGAGTAAAATTTCAATGCTTCTGGGCGTGGGTGCTTTCTAGGATAGTCAAAATTTGCATATATCCCTTTCGTTTTGTTTGCTCCGGAGCATTCGTTTCCTTTAACCTTTGGCCAGCTCTTGATAGTCCGCTTAGTCGGATTGCTCGTCGGTCATGAAGGCGGAATGGGAAGTGAACGGAGGGAATACTGAGCCCTGGCCAGGCGCAGTTAGCGAGCACGTGTTAGCCGAATGGCACTTTCCAAAGCTCAGCCGTTTAATTACGGCTCTTTTCATTCGGCGCGTGAGTGAACCCAACTCCGTTCATCTACAAATGCGGCGTAAAACGCTAGACTTGTTCTGAAGTCGTCGGTCTGAGTTCTTCTCTTTCACTTCCATATAGTTTTTCTCGCATATTTTGTGATATTTAGCATTAAAACGGTTTTATGCTGAAAATAGCCAGGGAACGGCCTGCATTTTGAACCTTTCTGTATAAATGGGAGATTTTATAGTAGTTTTTGATGCTTGCAGTTAATAATAAACACTAATTGCGTTAAAATTTTAGCCGTCACTGAAGTGTAAAATTTTACAACGATAGTTACTTTATTTATTTCATGAGTCGTTGCCCTTTTGGTCTCGAATCATGTTCTTTTATTAGCTCATCAAGTTTATTGAGGTGCTTACTTCGGAATCGGTTTTATTGCGAGTACTTTCTTAGGCACGTAACGGATATTTTTTGCAGTAAAATTATCGCTTGTTATTTTTCTAGTCGAGCATCTGACCAATATTTTTAGATGCGAGTGCGAAAGACTGTTTGCAGTTGATTGCTAAGTCGATTTATTTTCAGTGTGCCTTTTTTGTAGCCGATTTTGAATAATTTAATGCTTTGGGCATGTTTATGTCTCAAAGCTTTTTTAACGATGGATGGCCACTATGGTTTTTCAATGCATGGAAAAATTAGTGCGCATCGTTTTTTTAAGGAGGAGATTTTTTACGCCTCTTCCGCAGAGCTTTCAAATGTCCTTTTTTTTAATTGTACATTTTAAGTAAAAAGAGGGTGTAATATTAATTCTCATGATACGTGCTATTTATGCCTAAATGATTTTTTCAGCAAAGGATGCGTTTAGTATTTACCACTGGGTATCACCCTGCCATAAAATTAGAATACGAGCTAGAAAACTTTTTTTTTCTTCTTATTTTGTGCATAGTTAGCTCTGCCTTTCACGTTTGCGGGATGGAGTTTGATATTACGTGCCCGCAAACAACTCCCGCATTGCTTATTCATTAAAATCCGCGTCCCAAAGTTTCGAGACTCCCGCACGAGAGGAACCCCTTCCGACGAAAGGAAAACTAGTCAGCTGTTGCGCCGTCGTCGCCGCGGTCGTGCCGGCAGAAGGCGAGGGAGAGAGAAATGTTTGTACTCGGATAAGATTCGTTACCTCGCGCATGCATGCGCGATGAGATTTGTTTCGTGTCCGTGGCAAGTTTTCGCCTCTACGCCAACTCCAATTCCCTCTTCATGCATGAAGGCAGCTAGCTAGGTTGTTGACTGTACGACTTCAACATGAAGGCATCGGAGTCCATTCGCCATTAATCCCTACCCTCTCTCTCTCTCTATTTCCTCTCTTGTGTAGATTTCCGAGTATTTCACGCTCCAAAGGGACTACAAGGGTTGCATATTACAAACGCTTGCAATTGTAAAGACTTTTAATGCTGGACCAAACGGCCATAAGTTTCGCGGAACCACAGCTAAATTTTTTTTCCTCAATTAGCCTCGAATGGAAGTGAACATTTCTCTGAGATAATATTATTTTATTTCTTAGGAGATGAAGCTCATGTGGTTGTTATAGGTTAGCTTCCTATTCTGAATATTAAGTTTCAGTTCCGTCTGTCTATTGTATTTGTTCTCAGCAGTCATAACAGTTTTCAACAAGATAAATGGCAATTATTTTATTTTTTATTTTATTTTATTTCCAAACTACTGAATGCAGCTCATATATCGGGGTATTCAACAAATTTAACAATAGCCTTAGCACGAACAACCGTGTACTGGATAGGGGAAGCCTCCCCAGGCGGGACTCGAACCCGCGACGTCTGGTTTGGCAGACGATGACTTTACCACGACCCCACCGAGGCCGGCAACGATTTGAGTCGGGGGTGACAAAACGAGATAAATTTGAAAATAGTGGAAAGCGATATTTTTAGAGGAAAGAAGATTGTCCCATTTATTTTCAAGTAACACTTATTGAACAATTCAGATTTGGAACTTTATCGTTAAGTCGATAAGTTTCATAACAACTGCTCTCAATACGTTATCGTTTCTAGTGATGCGCGAATTATTAACCCGAAGTTAAATTGGTTTCTTGAGTGGATATGACTCTAGATAGCATAGGAGAATTTTTTGTTTCTGTCTTCGGTCAAGATTGATGAAGTCCGAATTTAATTGATTAATCCCTACCCCGATCTTTATCATTACGGTGAAGAACGGTTATAGCTTCGTTAAGTATTATTGATTTTACGGAGTATATATTTGTGGAGTAAGTTTCGTTAGAGACGGAAAAATTTGCCCTGTTTAACCGTCCCAAAGTTATGCTCTTTCTGGAAATTATTTTTACGGTACCCAGGCAGTACTCGCTTCCTATGCTGCTCAGTTCCCTTGCCGTCTTAGTGAAGAGTAGTCTTATTATCGTTAATTATTTTACTAGTATAGATTGACCTTCTCATCTCCCTTTGAATTCTACATCGCCATTTAACGGTAAGTGGACTAGGAAGAAATTGGTAATGCAAATTGTTTTTGCTTAAGAATTTGGAAAAGAATGCTATTTTATAAATTTCCGTCAATTTTCCAGTGCTTAGAGATCGGTAAACGAGGGAGAGTAAGGAAGAGAATAGGATTTTTAAATAGATGAAAGGGAGTAGGCCTTACAGTGAATTGAAGAGGGCAGTGCTGGAAGGAAAGGGATGCTCCCAGATTTCTTCTTTAGTACTACTCCATGGAAACCTACCTTAATCGGTAGTACATATACGTTAATAATAATAATTCACTACACTTGCCTTCTCTTTTTAATTCCGTAATAATTGTAACATATAAAAGGAGGTCGTATGGGCATCATTAATAGGCAGCGCAAATGCTCTTTTGGTTTGCCTTCTCTGGTTACAAAATGGACACGAATATTCTAGGGTTGTTTTCTGAAGGAAGTTTGTAGTTAAAATTTTAATTTGGAGGAAATTATATTTTGATGAATAATTTATGTAGCATTGTTAGTTAGTACTGAAAGGTGTTAACCCGTGGTCATGGCGTAGCTGACCGCGGGTTTAATCGCTCCACTTGTGCCACCTAGCGCGTTGCCTTGCCGCCGCCCGCAACACCTCAAGTGTCTGGGAGAGATACGGCCCTGCTCTTAGGGTCACGAGTGAGGTCGTGCGGTTCTAGCTTATGGTTTGCCGTAGGGAAGCCTATCCCATCCAGGGGAAGTGTTAAGTTTTTGGATTCCCTCCGGGTTTAATGCAAACTACCAACTCTACACTGGGGAAGCAAATTAGCGCAGTCCGTATCAAATCCCTATCAAAGGTACAAACGAGAACTCATGGTTCAGGTTTTATTGGGAACTTTCGCGTTTTTCGTCCTAAAAATGTCTTTCTTCCGGCTTTTTCTCGAGTGAATGTATTGTTTTGACACTATATCTTTACTCTTTCACTCCCTTTGTATTTTCTTTTAAGCACCATTTACGCCGTTTATTTTCAAAATAATTTACTTTTAAAGTTTACAGATCATTTTTATTCTTCTCAGCTTCTTTTCATCTTTTCTGCAGCGTAATTTGAGAACGTGAAAACATCTTCACATATTGCCTTGTAACCCTTCGCAAAAAGATGCTAATGATGTATAACATGCAGTCACGAAAGGGCGCTCCATGTATAAATAGTAGCCTTTTTACGCCACTATAGGTGATTGGTGTTTGGCTACAGCTCCAATATGGCGAAGGTACGGTGGCAGCATGATGACTAGTGATGTTGATAAAATAAGGCATAGATAATGATATCTCTCATGAATTTATTTAATGTAGGATGCGTTTCGTGGTTTTATGTAACATGTAACATTAAGTGCACTGAGAATATTGTGTAATACTACAAAGCGTGTGTGTGTGGAAGAAACTTTGTGGAAAAAATTTCAGCGTTTTATTTAATCAATGTTAAGAATATCCGCCATAACGTGCCGAAAGCCATTTATGAAATATCTCCATTGGTTGATGATCTATGCTCCCAACGTTTAGAAATTATAAGATTGTATTACAGGTACTTACTTTGTAGGAGAAAACAAGTCGATTGGCAAAACCAAGTGGCCTTTTTCGGTTAGTTTTCTATTCTTTCAATCATCAAAGCTCCGACGGTGGCGTGGCTGACGTATATTCAATGCGTCCTGGGATGTTCGCTTCCGTAACGTACCCAGAATGCCTTCATTTCACTCCTTGTTCCCGAGGGAAAGATGTTTGGGGGAGGGGTGGCTCCTTTTGGGGAAGAGGAGACCAATCTTATCACGGTAGGGGAGTCCTTGTGAGTTAAAGTCTCCCCTTCCCACAGAGTTGGTACTCCCCTCCTACGTCGGATGCCTCTCGGTCACTTTGCTAGGGTAGAGGGAGGACTTATGCAAAACAGGGACTGTGAGTTAGGAGAATAAGGAAAAGGGTGTAGAGGGTGCAGTAAGTCCTGGAAATGTTTATGGGGTTGTGGGTGTGGCTAGCTGGAGGAATTCAAGAGGGTGACGAAGGATGTATGAGTATAATAATCCTCCAAACTAATCTATTCCCATCTCCTTGTTTCTACTCCGCACAAATATAACATGGCCTGTCACTCTCTTCTCCAGTCTTCTCTGTACGCTGTAACGCAATCTTTCTACGGCTTGTTAGAAACTTATTCAGGTGAATAGGTGGATTATGATAGGTGGATGACTTCAGCTATCCTCCATCAACATCAAGGAATTGAAATAGAATTAATTTTTTTAAACTTGCGTGGTACATAATTTATTGTCTAAATGAAATAGTTCTCGCTGTTATTATGTAGGATTTCAGCCCATGCTATTACAGTTTAATCGGAGAATACTAAAACCTTAAAAACCAAAGAGAACCATCAAATTGATAGCTATGCCTAGAATTACGTTGAGTATTGAAGAAAGCGTAGATCTGAAGTATCATAATCTATACCGGGACTCAAATGTGCATCCTCCTTTTATCAATGGAATATCAGTGATACACGAGAAAGTCATCCTACTCCCCTAATTCATTCCTTTAACTTTCAGCATAGAGAATGTATAGTTGAGGTTAAATAATCGGTTCGACAGTAATGGAATAATGTTTCGACTTAAGTAAGTTCCCATCCAGTTATAATGTACAGTGGCGGAAAAAATTAACGCAAAGCTCGTTGGCGTCTGAATGGTTAGGATCAAAAAAGTGTTTAAAGTGCGTGTATGTCGCATCAAGTCATCCGTCACTGGGACTTGATCCGTGAAACATCTGATTCGTAGTATGATACTTTACCCACTACACCACCGGAATGATTAGGTTCTAAGGCTGTCTCAATGCCCAATATGTCGGCTGTGTCCACTGATGTCCCGACGGTATAAGGGATATATTGCTTTTAAAACTCCCGCTTGTATGAGAGCATTACGAGGGCAAAATTTTGGAAGCCAAGTAGTTCCTGAACTGGCCGCTCTCAGACGCCAATGAGCTTTGCGTTAATTTTTTCCGCCACTGCACCTTTATAGATATTGTTAATTTTCCATTCCAAGGAGGGCAGAGTTCGTTGCAAGATGGCCAGTAGTGGTTTAAGCTCTTGGCAAAGGAAGGAATAGCAGCCTCACGTGTAATCCAGGGCTGGCATTAGGGAGGAGGACAGTTTACCCTGCCGAAAACGTCCCTGCCCCCGCCCGCCCTTTCTCCATCAGGGATTTCCGCGGGGGTTTTCCTAAGGAGGGGTATGGCGAAGGGTTAGTACGCGGCGTGAATGCTAAATGAAGGATCGGCATTAGTCTTTTTAAGGGCCGAGGTTGGGATGCAGGAGGGGGGTGGATCTAGAGTGTATGTTTGGGTCGCTTTGTACACTCCATGGAAGAAATAAGGCACCCTTTTCTTCTTTTAATATTTCCCGGAAAGCAATTGGCGCGGTGTGCGCTGTGGCGAATCAGTCTGGTGGGACGTTAGGCGGACTTTTCCTTGGCGTTGTGAATGCAGAATTCAGTATTCATGGGGGCGGATCGCAAGAAACTGGATGTTTAATTAGCTCTCCTTTCTTGGCTATTTAGGGACTATTGGCCTTCTCTCGGAGGTTGCTTTAATACGGCGGCTGGTTTTGTTTTCCGTTTCCTTATGCATGTAATAGCCTCCCATGGCTTCTTCAAGATGGTGCGAACCAATTTTTTATTTTTCGGATATGATTTGCAGTCATACATGACAGTCTCGGAGTGAATAGTCGTAATGAATCGTTGTTATTTTATGAAATGAAGAAAGGGCAACTTTTAATGCAAAGTTATCGGTTGAATGTAAAATTGAGCTCGGAATACGCTACTCGCATGACGATACATTAGTGGCGCAATAGGGTGTGCTTATGGCCAGTTGTAGCTTAATATCGAGTATTGTTTCCTACGAAATCATTATGGTTTAATATTTTTATTTATTAAATCAAATATTTAATATATTTAAATATATTTATTAAATTATTATGGTTTTTTGAGAATACAAAATCGTGTTTACTTGTCCATAGAAAACATTAGAGGGTACGATAATCATGAGGCCATCGTTGGTTAATTATCATAAGTAAATATTCATACTTTTAAAACCATGATTAAGGGTTAGCTTGAATTCAAAGGTTTTTATCACCCATCATCGTAATTTTACTAGTATTTAAAATGTTTTAAATGTGAAATAAATTACTATATGTTTGTTGGGTAAGAATGTGTTGGCATTCACGAAAACTAAACAGTATCCCAGCCTTGTTTCTAACCTCGTGGCGTTGGGTATTCGATCTTTGTATGTAAAAACTGTTAACTTTTCCTAAGAATGCTGGAATGAGTGTCCCCACTGTATCTTTCTGTATATTTTATGACAATATGACTATCCTTTCAGTGTAAAAATTTCGAACACTTTAAGGCTTTATATTTCTGTGTATATGTCTCACATTATCCTGCAGATATTGGTGCTACTTGGAAAATAATATGTTTTACGCATTCATAGTTCTATGATTTTGTCGCCGTTCCTTCGATTCACCTGAAAAGCAAATGTTATCAAATATGCATCAATTATTCTTGAGGTTACTAAGCATCGATACCTCACGACATGACCGTCCTTTATTCACTTCCCTCAGTTATGTCCCCCTCGGTTGTCCTAAGGTATACATTAATGTGCGATATCGAGAAAACTTCTACATATCATGAATCCTTCGTATTGTGCTCTATCGGCAGTTGTGACTGATGTGGTACTTTTGTTACCATATCGTTAGAAGTTTGCAAGTGGATGTAAGTCGCTTAATAACATAGAAACTGTGATAAAAGGAAGTGTAGCTTCCTCATCATCTTACTTACCCATAATTGGAAACATAATGAAGATACACTTTTGTATGTTCCACAAGAGTTTTTAATACCGACCCAGGTTTCGGCACCACACACTGTCATTATCAAGGTGAATATACAAAAAATTTTTATATTCACCTGCCGAAACCTGGGTCGGTATTAAAAACTCTTGTGGAACATACAAAAGTGTATCTTCATTATGTTTCCTGTCAACAAGTTCCACCAAGTATCGCCTTCCAACCTTAAGCTGATTCCCCATAATTAGTAAAATAATTTTCAACTAAAGTCAGAATGATAACTGAATTCAATTGAAGTTAAAAAAAAAGCTAGTCTATGAATATTTTGCAGTCGTGTGAACTATTGGAAATGCCACGAAAAGAAATTTTTCATACTAGTCTGTTCTTTCACGTAGCGTAATTACATGCTCCTTTTAATATTAAAGTGTGTCTCATGATGATGCGTTATTCTTGTAGAAATATTTGCGAAAAGTTGGAAGTTCGTTTTATTCTACATCGCCTTGTCGCCCAGCTACCTTAAAATAGGCGCGGATGCAAACTGCGATTACGTGGAGGATTAATTCTGCTGCTGTCGCCAACGCCGCCGCCTTTCGAGGCGTAACGGTATGGTAGTGCACGACACGGCCACATTTAAGGCAGTTTACGGTGCCTCTAATCCAATCCAGCCAACTGGAGCGGGCAGCGGGGCAACTAATTCACTCGACCGTTGTGCAACCGGGTACTTGCGAAGCAGAACCACCTCCCTATTGCCAGCAGTTGACCGCTTTCGTTTCAGACAAGGGTGAAGCTAGCGAGAAATGCAGTTCATGCGCTTGGGTGTCTCGCCTTCCATTTATGGTGAAGAAGGAGTGGATACAAAGCTGGGAGAGGAGAGATGGAATGAAGTATAAATTAGGCCAGAGAGAGAATTGTTGGAGCAGTTTTGAATTATCTAACATTTCTTCATTACCCTCACTTCATTTCGTGAACGAATCTGTTAACTGATATTCTGCATTAAAATACTTGGTGGCCTCTCAATCCCTTTCTTTTATTGCGATAAAAATCCTATTTTACGTATTAGCTCGCCTTCGTATCCCTTTCTAGCGCAAGTGTGTATCTTTTTTTAGCGCGTTGAGAGAAGTCGACAAATGTAATATATTTAAAGAGCCCTTTTTTTACGGCTGCAATTTTGTGATGGTGTGTCTTATTCGTAGTATAGATTGGGATGGAATTTTTCTTTTAATTCGCCCTCGCCGCGATGGTGTCGCCTCTGCCTGTCCTTACGGTTGTTTCGTGGATCTGATAGGATGATCGGGACTATATATGGTTGCCGGAATGGCGGACGTCTTAAATCTATATAAATATTTTCATTCTTGGGCCAAAGTCTTATCAAATTCTGTTGGTGGTCATTTTCTGTCTGATGCAATGGCTTCTGGCGGAAGCATCCCATGTTGAAGTCCTGGTTGAAGACTTTGGGCATTCTGCTCATAAATCTCTTAGCGCGAGTTGCAAGGGAAAGGAACTTGCCCCACTACCGTTACTGTGAGAATTTAATACTCCTTCGGCTAGGTCCCGGGTGACCTCTACCCTCATCAATCCAAACCGTCCTGAGGGTTGAATAGCTGAGTATGAGTCAATATTTTTACCGGGGTATTAAACCTACCCTCATCGCATCACTAAGAATATTTCTTATATTTAACTTCTTTAAGTTAAAACTTCAACTTGGACAGATGGAAGGACCTTCTGAGGTCAGATCGATACGAGTGTACGTGACATCGCTTTTGGAGTATCTTTTAGTTATGCATGCTTGTCACTACTTATTATCCCGTCGAGTTAGGAGTGGTTTGCTTCATTGTTACATCGTTAAACTACGCTTGTATCGGCATTGGCGATACCGCGCGTGTCCTATTCCTTGTGCATTTTTCGATTTTATTGCCATTGTTCATCAATGTCTCCCGACGCCTGTTATTTCCTTTTGCATCTCTGGGACATAAATAAAGCGATCGAGACGGACGGATATGGCTGCATTGTCAAAGCGAGGAATTTTGTCTCCTCATCTCGGACCAGGTGTGAATCTCGAGCTTTGCTCAAAGGATCATGCTCACGAGTGTGCCATACGCCGGTGTCTAACAAGGGGTATTGGTGGGGGTTTTGCGTCTCTTTGACACTATCACAGACTGGTCCCCGGGACATGAATATTGAGTGATGGAATCTCGGCTCGATCTCGTGAAAACCCTACGGCTAACGTCACGAACGCCCCTCGGATAGCGCACGTCGCGGATTCCGTTTTTCTTTTTTTTTTCGTTCGACTGTTGTGCTGGCTCGGCGTTTCCCTGGTAACGTTTCCTCCGACCGATAATCGCAAAAGCTGTCTTTCAACACGAGAAAGGAAGGAGGAATGCTAGGGAGTGGGAAGGCAGAAGCGGAAATGTGGGAGAAGGAGATAGAGATATTTTGGGATGGATTTGTGGAGAGGATAGTGTTTTCAGAATTCCCGCCTTTGTGGAACCTTCGGGATTTTGTATTTCCCGAGGTGCAAGAGTTTCCATGTATCAATGGTGGTGTTGAATTAAAATGATGGTTGTGTCAAAGGGGATGTTAACACAGATGTCGACATTTGCAGATTAAATGAATATAGTTGAGATACATTTTAAGTATAGGCAATGGGAATCCATTAAGTGTTGTTTCTTCTGTCGCATAATTTTACATGTGCTCGTAAAAAGCACACCTATATTTATTGGTATTGTGCGCTATCTCATGATCTAACTGTTTGGAGATGTAAATAAATATATCTGTTCGAAGATACCCTGTTCAAAGTTGTGGAGCTAGTTGATAAGAACTTTTTAGAAACCGCTCAAACGGCGCCTTCCACTATGGGAGATAAGTAAGTACACTTTAAATATCTCTTTGCGATTTTTAAATTACAGTCATGAAATAGATTCTCGTACCTTTAGTGATTTCCTCACAAGCCGCTCATCACTACCGGAGATAAAGGAGCTGTGACATGAAAAATCTTAATGAATATGTGCGTCACGCTTTTGAAAAGCATATTAGAAGATATCTGTTTAATTAATCTGATTAATTAATATAGAAAATAATATCGCATTATTTGCAATGTAACACATAGATACTGTATGCACTATCATTTTGTGATTATAAAAGTGAATTATCGTCAGCCATTAATGGGTTCTCTTTTCTTATGGTGCATTTTTTCTAATTTATATGATTGCAAGGGTGATGTTGAAATTTAACTGAATATTGTAATTTTTGCAATGAATGCATTTTTAAAGTAATCCATGTTATGTAGTATTGGAGTTTGCATATGTTCGCTCTGAAGGTATATATGTTCTTAGATCTAAACCCGGTCACTGGCTTGTACTTCGCGAGGACAACCTGTGAGCAACCCTTTATCCACCCATTCTGTGGGAGATAGCGCCAATGTCGACGAGTTTGGATCGTTTAGGATTTATCTCTGCGTCGCAGCGTTCCTTCTATCCTGTCTCCCGTTTCATACCCACTTAACCTTCCTCTTCTCCTCCCACCCCCTTATTCCTTTTCCCCAAGGAATGTCTACCTCAACCTCCTCAAGGAGTTCCCACCGTCTGCCTCAAATGCCTTGTAGCTTGCGGTGTGTCATCGAGATCGGATTTGGCTGTAATTTCGTGCGACGATATTCTTGTTACATTTTGTGATGTCGGTGGAAATTCTGATGACTAAATCACCATGTTCCTGTCATATCGTGTCTCGTTGATTTATATCACCCGTGAGCCTATTTACCGTGTTGGTTGGGCGTACATTATGAAAGAGTTGCGACGCTTACTTTTTTTCAACGCATTCAAATTAAATGTAAGTTAATGTTTTTTCTACAATTAAAGTCTTTTTAGGCGAAAAATCCTCCGGTGTTGATTTCCCTCTAACTGCTCTCATTTTTGAACGTTGGAATTGTTTATTTTAGGCGCCCTTCGTTATGAAGATTCGTCTTCTGCCGGGTGTAATGGATTCATATTTGTTTGATGAACACATTTTAATTCGCGGAAGTGTTGACCATTTGGCATATTTTATGAAGAGGCATATCTCTTACTAAGTTTCGACTCTTTGATCTATGTCTTTTAGGTTGTCATCTCTTTGCGCTTTTGATCTTTGTGTTTCGCAGGGATTATAAAACAGATGAATTGCTCGGTTTTTATTTTATCAAATATTAATTATAAAAACTGCGATGATTTCCGGAAATTTGTAGTTTTGGCAAACGTGTCAAATGACTAACTTTGAAATACTTGGAATGCTGCTTTTTGAAAAATAAATTTGTTTTTAGTAAAGAGTACGGAAGGTTTTCGTAAGTCGGTCATATTTTTAAACCGTATGCTGAAATAGAGAATTTTATTTACTTCGTTTTACTTAATTTTATATGATTGAAAATCCGTTTCATTTGCTACAGGCTAATCTCAGGGGGTTAACGAACCTTGTTATTTGAATTTTTTTTTCAGTTGGGAGATTAAAGTCAGCCTTCTGTTATTTTTTCGCAATTAGTTTATCTGCTGGTATGATTTTTCTTTTCCTTATTTCTAGAAAATGGCAGCTCTTCATGAGAAATTTAATTTATGTTTGAAATTCAAGAAAACTTTTCGTTTTGTGGCGCCGAAGTTATGCAACAGTAATTTCATTTCTGATTTTGGAGCTATAATTTTGCTGAGCAAGAGGTGTTCTGTGAAGAGAGCTCAATGACCTCCTGCTGATATCTGGAATTGCTTCAAAAGTGTATTCATTATTTTTATCGAGTTGTTGCGGGGCAGTTATCTAAATTCTCTGAATACCTCATCCTGAGGATAATAAATAATACCTTTGGTGATTTTTTTCTCCTATCGTCTTATTTTTTTGCTTAATGAGTTTTCTCTTAATTTATATTCTACTTTGATTCTGAGAATCAATTAGAAAGCTTTTTTCTCCTGTAACACGGCATCAAAACATTTAATTGCCGCAGAGCAATTATATCTAAAGCCTTGTAAAAACTGATCTGCTACAAGGCACTGGTAAAAACGCCACATGAATTCCTCAGATAGCAATCAATAAACATTTACATGACCAATTTAATATTCTTGTTATCGATTAACGAAAAGGAGCGGTATTCGAGGAAATTTAAGGAAGAGCGGTACTTGAGGTTACGTTTATGAAGAAATTTTTGCAATTTACGATATTTACGATTCCAGAGACTCCTATATCTATTACCTCGTAAGTTTTACTAATGAAATAACCTTTACCAAATCCTACACCTCTCATGTACCTTACGATCCAAAGAGGCAAAATCTCTCTCAGTTTCTAGGTGAAGTAAATGCAGTCTCTTTTGCCTGTTTTCGCTCTTGAAATGAACAATGTCTTCATGAATTATTTTGTCAGATCTTCATATTAAGAGGCATAAGAACTATTCATATTTTATCATCCTCCAACCTGCGTAAAAACCTGCGTAAATTCGTAGGTACCATACCTCGCTGATTGATTTTATCCTATCATTATGTACAGGCCCTCAATAGCATCCAATAGTCCATGTCATAGATGATCATTATGTTGAATCCAGTATAACAATGTGTGGCTTAATTTATTCACGTGAAGACTCACAGTCCCTTCCGGCAATGTCCTTCCCAGATGAGATTCGATCCGGCACCCTCCAGATTGTGGTGCTAGCACCCAATCCGTAAATTTGATAAGCCAAATACAAGTTGACCGCCGGTTTGCGTCACTTTATCAATTCGCCGTAATTTTAAAATACCGGAATGAGACGCGTGGCGTCAGTCTCAAATCTCAGTAGTCATACGCTCCTTGGCCAGTCGTGCGTGGATACTAATTAGGGTCCGCAGAGAGGCAGCTGGGGAAGGAGTCACGCGAAATGCAAATATAAGGAGTGGGAGAACCAGGTGGAATCGCTTACATCGGCGCTCCGAGCATCCCGTCGTTAAAACTTCATTAATCAAACACTTTTCAATTATAGCCGCACGAGTCCTCCTCGTCGCTCAGCTAAGCGCGCTTCGTACCAAAAAAATTTCAGCATGTACCATCGCCGTTTTTTTATGTCACGCAAGTTCCCATATCCCTTTCCATACCCGCTGGCTCCATGTGTATATTCTGCGTTGTCTCGTGCGGAAAATAAATACGCAAGAGCTGACGTTCCGCGAACACGTGTGCGAGGGAATATCCGCTATATTTCCCCATCACTCCTTCCCCTCACTGTGGCGAGCCCCGTTGATAAATCAATTCCCAGCATCACGCGCTAGAGCCGTTGCTTTGTCCCGCGACGGATGCGTCGGGAACATTGGCTGTGGCAGGAAATAAGAAACATCCCTTCTCTTGTCTCCCTCTCTACGTATCGCTAACCTTGAGTGGGATGGGCTCAAGAAGTTGGGTGAAGTCGAGTTATTCGCATCTTGCCCGGACGTAGCTAATGGCATCTGCAAGTACGAGGCATATTCAAAAAGTAAGGGCCGTTTGGTAACAGGAAAAAATATACTCATATGAAATGCATTTTATTTGCAGTTCTAGTTGGCTACAAACCTACTTCCCGTCTCTACATAATCGCCGCTCACTTCTGAGCTTATTTCGCATCGCTGCACCAGCTTCTTTAACCCCTCTGCATAGAAGCTCGCCTCCTGAGAGTCGAACCAATTGGACCAAGCCACAGATTTACACTGCTGTCAAAACCAATAAGAAAGTTCAAGTTTTTCGTTGGGAACTCTTTGATCACCCACCATACAGTCCTTACCTTGCACAGAGCGACTACTTCCTCTTCTTGCGCTTGAAACAGTGGCTCGGGGAACAACATTTCGAAACCAAAGAGGAGCTCAATGGCGTTGTTATTTGGCTAAACTCTCAGGCGGTGAGCTTCTATGCAGAGAATAGGACGTACTTAGTTCGAATATTTCGCTGTTGCATGACAACTTCGTCACCTAGGTAAGGGGGTAACTTCTCAAGTCATCTAACCCCTTAAGTTAAGTGGTAAGGAAAATCTTATTACTAAGCTGATAACATCACAGTCTAATCAAGAAATGTTCGAGAAATTTGGGGTTAAAGATGCTGGTGCAGCGATACGAAAAATTTTTAGAATTGAAAGGGAATTATGCAAAAAGGTGTAGTAGGTTTCCAGCTAACAAAAAGTGCCAACATAATGTGTTTCATATGAGTATATTTTTTCCTGTGACCAAACGGCCCTTACTTGATTATGCCTCGTATATTAATTGCTACTTCCCGTGATGCGAATAAGAAATGACAGAATTGCATACAAATAGCGATCTCAATATAACTTTCTTTTTTCAAAGGTGCATTCAGGTAGTCATTTAGGTGCAACAGTGGAAGGTTTAAACATAGAATATTAATGCGTTTAATTAGTGTTTATACAGACTAACGTTCTTTGTGAAAAAAATTCTAACGTAAATGAAATGTCGGCGTTTAAAAGTGTGTGAGCAGAAGAAGAAGAAAATTGATAGAAGTACATATTTTTGCAATTGTCATATTTTTATGATATAATGAAAGCATACAATAAGAAAATGGAAGTATTGAAGTGAAAGTCACTTGAAATTTAGCTTAACATTAATAAAATTTAGGATCCATTTGAATGCTAATTGTTATTTGCTAAACATCGATGTTAGCAATAAATATATCACATGAAGGTTGCCTCAACACAGGTACTCTCTCGAGGCAACCTAGCTAGCAATCACGACATGTATATCTTGTTTCAATTGTTAATAGTTGTAAGCAATAAATCTATGTATTTATCTTTATATCTAATCGCGTTACTGGTTAGCGGTTCTTTTTCATGAAACCCATTAGGTGTTATTCTCTATACTAATTTTTCGTACATATTCTTTATTCTACGCCGATGTGAATGGGACTTGAAATGTGGTGTGAATAAATCTCTGTCGAAATTCCGCTCTTACCTTATCTCGCGCATCCTTTGCTCTCATTTTATTTCTTCTTTCAATCGTTTTGCTGCTCTGGGGAAAAAAATGTATCGATTTCCGTCTTAATTTTACTTCGACTTTGAATGTTTCCTTTTCTCCCATATCATGCCTTTTCTGCCTTCCCTTTGGCGAATTGCAGTATCAGCACAGCGCGGCGGGGGGAACCTTGGGTTTGGTTGTCACCATTCCCCGCCTATCTGTTAGTCAGGGAGGGGATGAAGGCTGTGCTGTCGTTGAGGGAAGGAGTTTCAGGGAGTTGGTTAGAAAGGGGGGGAGGAGAACGAATGGGGTTAACGTCCTGTACGTAGAGCTGAGATTTTCGGAATGTTGCAGTCGATGGCTTAGTATCGAGGCTGGAGAAGACTGGTGGCTGCTTCCTCTTTAAGAAGACGTATCACTCCTGTTCGATTGGTCTTTATTCGAAAGAATTACTTGTTTTAAGCTTGAGCTGTTATCTCGAAATGTTTAGGGTACATTTTCCGTCGGCTGTGTATATAGCTTACCAAGTAAACGATCTATAATCACCAGTATCTCAAATATGAGTAGGTATTTTCCCCTATGTAATACCTCAGATGCAAAATTTTCAAATTTAATTCGCAAGAATATTTAGATAAAGTTTCATTTTTATGCCATGAAAATTTTTACATCATTACGTAAGTTTTAAACGGGTAATATATCACGAGAAAAGACAAAATACGAGCGTTCGAGAGGGAGTGATGCGCCCTCTTAAGGGGGTTACACTCCCTCGCTAGATACCCTTTCTGCTGGCTATTCTCCCCTTTTTCCTTCAGCTTTAGCACGGGCGTCGGTGGTTTTTATCATAAAGATTTACTCAATATGTTTGCAAATATTATCTTTTACTGCCATTATCAAGCATTCCTTATTTCGCTGTTGGTTTTAAGGAGAAACTGACTTCACACCGAATTTTATAAATTATTTTGTGCCATTTCAGTATTGAGATTATAACGAAGGATAGCGAGATAGATAGAAAAATATAATTATGAATATAATTATAATTATGATATTTTTCTTACAATTATTAATGAAGCCGCAGTATGGTTCAAGTTTTTCAGGTCACTACCCTGGCACACGATAAAATTGACAATTTACATCTAAAAAAAAAGGAAAATGGGGAAAAGTTCTTGGTCGAATATTTTTTGATTAGACTGTGATGTTGTCAGGTTGGTAATAAGGCACTCTTTACCATCTAACTTAAGGAGTTAGATGACTTGAGAAGTTACCGTCTTACCTAGCTGACGACATTCAGCAGCGAAATATTCGAACTAAGTATGCCCTTTTCTCTTTCTTATTGTTTTTTCATCTAGCTTGTCATATTCTTTTAGCTGCGGCATGGATTAAACAAATTAATGTTTAGAGTTGTTTCTTCAATACTTTTATCAAGACTACGGTGGTTACTAAAAATACTAGAATTACACTTTACTTATCATGTTCTATCAGTTATTTATATTAAAATTTTACAGTTTATATACAAAGTATTTAATGAAAAGGTATAGGACCTGTCGCTGATATTATTTATCATGCACGATGCTTCCCACCTAGGTACTCAGCCCCCTCAACGTCTTCGCGAGAATTTCGGGTTGCTGCAGCCGAGGTGTGTGATGGCTTCGTATAGCGAGGCAAAAGGTGGCGGGTGCCGCCCTCCCTTAATAGCTTGCGGCATTTGAGAAGATCGTGCGTCGGAGGAGCAGGTGCGGATGACGTGAGCTCTGGCAGCGATGGTGGATTGAGATAAGCCAATGCAGCCGTGATGCAGGGCCGCTTCGGGTTGAATGTCACGGCAAATTCGCGCTATCATTTGATTGCTTTATCGGAGTGTGTAAATACATAGAAATTTTCACTTCTTTGTACCGATTTCATGATAACGATAAACAATCTGAAGAATTGGCCGTCGTTAATTAACTTTTTGCTCATTAGTTTCTTAAAACACCTCTGAGGGAGAATTATTATCGTTTTACAGACTTCGTAGCTTCGGAGTTAGTAATAAAGAAAGCAGTTCTTGAGTATAGCGTGTTATTTTATGAGAACCCTCATTCGATCAGAGGTTGATTTCATCGGGTGTGGAGGTATCAGTTTAGGTTGCTCCTTTATAGTTCATGAGTGATAAGTGATAAATTATGAATTTATTCTAATGAATTTGTGGAGTTAATGTTTTTATCTGCTCTTTAGAACATTTTGTGTTATGTAACAAGTATCAGAGAATAAACTTCTTTTCAGCGCCATTTTTCGTCTGGCACTATTGGTCTTGTTAAATATTACCAATTTGAAATGAGATATTTATCTATCGATAGTCGGTCACTATGCCATGATGCTGTTAAAATTAGAAATCTAGTTGAAACTGCTTTTAAAATTCAAAGTTTTCCTAATATTTCATTTAATTAATTTAAGTGATAGATGTAGAATAATGCTGTCACATGCAGTATCGTTTGAAACCAGTCTTTATTGCTAAGTCTTGGCTAAAATATTTTTAGCATAAAATTTTAAAAATATTTCAATTTCTGAGCTTGTGTTCACGGATCGCCCGTATATCCTCACCATTTTTTGGTGTCTGCCACTCTTAAGCTTTTGGAGCTGCTAAGCCTTTTCAGTATTAATCATCCGTTGTGAAGGCATTCCTCCGGGACCGAAGTTGGCGGGTTTTACGAAACAGTCACGCTTCAAGGAAAATTGATCCCCCAAACTTATCTGACACCCTACCGACCCTCCAGTCAGAACAACTTACGTGGAATACTTTGAGGAAATGGTCTCAGAGACGTTACGTGCTGATATGACAGGGAGTCATTCGCGCATTGAATACATATCGGGCAAACTGTTGCCTTATTCAAGTTATTTATCTTTAATCGCTTAAAGATGGAAGTTATTTTTAAAAAAAGAAACTGAAAATGCATGTTCCATTAATTTCATGTCTCTCATATCCATTTGCATCTTCATGTAATTATAGGTTATGTCATCGTGGTTTAAAATTTTTAGGGAAATAGGAATTCGAATAGGGTACTGTCAGACCTGAGTTGTATGCCTCTTCTAAGATGTAACACCATCATTTCAATGCAGTCAACTATTTTATGAATGGAAATTTATTGTAAATAACATTTTGACTTGCATGTCAACGCATTGACCGTATTGACTTCTAGGCTGCGTCAGTAGCAATGTATATTTAATTTAAGAACCACGTCGTGACGAAGATCTATCGTCCAAATTAGGCCGCACTAGATTCAAGAAGGCCATTTCAGCTGTTTGAGTCTGATATCCTACTTTAAGCCCCCCAAATCTTTATTCTATATCCCCGAGTGAAGCAAGAGCCAATTAACCATGTTTTATAAATAATATTTTTTACCTCTTACAATACACAGTGAGACCCATGCGAATGTGGAAATATAATCTTGTTGGTTTAAAGTTAAAAAAAAAAACACGGATCTTAAAACTTTTGACGTACTCGTGGGTAACTTTCAAACAAAAAGTGAAAGCCGATAGAATGAAATGTTTTTTCCGGCATTATTAGAAATGGAAAGTACCATAAATAGTTATGTAAGTCATAAAAGAGATAATTATGGGCTATATATATAAATTGAATCTTCTCTGTTGTTCTCTCGGTGCTATTTTGTAGGGTTTAATAACTTAAATATTGAGTAAGGATTCTTCCATTGCTCAAGGAGAAGTGTGATTTTAGAAATCGTCTAATTGTTTCGTTTTTTCGCTTTTTATCCGCTCATACCCACGTTAGATTCAGCTCTCAATGCGCTGCCATCTGTTCTATTTGCAACTAGTTAAACATGACGTAATTACGGTCCACTTAATTCTTTACCTTTTTCTTTACTTATATTTACTTTACCTATATTCTTTACCCTCATAAGCTTTCCTTGTCCCCTTTTCTCTTCTACTTTTCTGGACGCATGAAAAATAAGTAAATTTTCTTAATGAAACGTTGCTGATGAACAAAAGTCTTTTTTACGGGGCACGTAACTGTGCTGGTTAAAAGTGCATTAATTCCTCATTATAACGTGCAATATCGCGAATGCACGAACGAGATTAGAACAGGAGCAATTTTGCCATCTCATGTCCATACAATCTCGAGGGCGTTCTAGCAATTCACCGCTTTACACGGCCCAATTTTTACTGCGCCTTCGTACACAAGTCAGATTGTGCAGTTACAGGGTTCCCACTCAACCGTGAAAACGTTAAAACCGTGAATAAGCCGTGAATTTGGTATACCGTGAAAAAACCTGGAAAAAGCCGTGAATTTCGTCGTAAAACCTTAAAAATCTCTCAAACTTGATTTTAAGAACTACGATTGAAAGAGCAAAAGTTAAATGTCGGTCATGTTTCAAGGTCATTCATGCGCAGACACTGTCCACTCATTTATCTGCACACGAATATTCTAAAGCAATTACGGGGTCCGTGTGCCATGATAACACATTGACCTTAAGCCTGTACCAAAACAGGAAGACTGGTAACCAAATCCTTCATTAACCCTGGCGAAAACTCAGACAATTCTTAATTTCCCTGGCACCCTGATCCCTCCATGTTCCCGTTCACAACCTTTAGCGGGAGCTGAATTTTGCTAACTATAGGTGACGTCAGGAGAGATAGCACTTTCATTGTTGCGTTTGTATTCACAGCATCTGTCGCGATTGTTAAATTATTAGTTAACGTGCGGCCGATAACCGTTACGCGATCAATATCTCTGCCTAAAATAGTGTCTAAAAACCGTGAATTTGACGACATCTAGACCGTGAAAACCTGAAAAAAGCCGAAAATTTTATATTTTAGTTTGAGTGGGAATCATGATTTACGAAACCCGTGTAAAACGGCCTTAACACCCAAATTTGTAGTTCCTGCAGCGGATCATATCATCAATATAATCAGTTTTTTCGGATTTCGAACGAAAAGATTCTAACATATAACGACCCAAGCTTTAATTTCCTACTATCCACTTCTTAGATTTCGTCGACTGGGCATCTGAAACAAAAATACGGTTTCCTATTAACTAGCTCCATTGCATTCATATCCGACGCGAGATTACTTAAGCTGCAATTTTCTTACACCCACATATCCCTTAGAAAAGATTGTTTAATTTGCTTAGAAAAGCCTCAGCGCCTCATCCCATTGTTTTCGTTAGAGCTTCCCTCCGCGTTAATTGAATCAGCAAATTCTGGAGAGTGGGTAATGCGCTGTAATTTTTTTCTCACCGAGATATATTCTAACCACCGTAAAAAGAAAAGGGAACGAAACAGCATAATTACGCAGACAACGCCGTCCATCCCTCTTCTGCTCCAGTGTAAGCGGTGGGATAATCAGACGAAGTTTGGATTAATAAGCTTTTTGTTCCTTCCCTCAACTCCCCCTCTCTGAAGATTCCTTTTTCTTTCATTAGAAGCCGTTGGAGATCCACTTCTTCCCATCTCTGTCGTTCTCAAGATCCCCCGGCCATTATTATTCTTATGCGTCCCCTAACAAGACGATGAGGGAGGTTCCCCCCCTTTTCAAACTGTTTCATGGCCTCCAGTACCCCATCCACGAATCGTACATCAACGAGTAGTAGCATTGAGTGTTGCTGTCAAAGGACAAAACCCACCCATTCCTCAGATTTCTTTCAAACAATAGTTTGTGATACCTTATAAAACTATATTTATGGTTACTTGTAAATTTTCCTCGAGACCAATCATGACAGACTCATTCTTTGTTTTAGCGAACCTAATTTGTAATAATGAAAATCAAATTTTCTGGCAATGTTATTTCACGAAGAAAATCTTCTGGCGATGTTATCTATTCTATCTCTATCTATCATGCTATCGCTATGAATACCGACGCTATGTTTGGGATTAGTGACACATGATTCATCAATTAACGGTAGATTAACTGTAGGAGGCATCTAAGCACGTTGAAGCCTCTACGCCTTAGGCTATTTTGTCCTGAAGCTACCACAAAAATGAGTTCATACCGATTACTGAATTTAGTTTTGATATTCGATATCCTTTGTTCTAATGCATGTTATGTACAGTGTATTAATTATAAAAAATGTCATTTGTAAAAGTATTGTAAAGTTAGATCAACCTATTCCCACTAAGGTATTTTTACGTTGATTGCTATTGTGCCTTGCATTAATTGGACAAAACATAATTAAATTGTAGTACATTCCCGATTGAATTATCTACAAGCTATATTTACTTCACCGTTGTTGAAATCATGGTAAGTTATCGAGAAGACACTAGATACTGCTTCCTTCTCAAGGAAATCTAAGTTGAATCTAGCGAAGAGAATTGGGTAAAAGGTTGTGATTCCTGGTTTTCCTCTCAAAGAAGAATTTTTCCCTTTGAATTACGGCTCCAATTTGTGCTCGTTCCCTAACCTTCCGTTTAATTAAGCCATTTCGCATATTTAGCCACGCGCTACCCGGTACCTTCAACTCGTGCCTTCGAATCCAATGGATAGAATGGAATATCGATATAATGGGCGACCTTCTCGGGTTCGTTCGTTAGTAGGTGGTGCAGCGTTCTTTTGTTTTCCCCAATCCCGCTGCGAAATCCTCCGCACGATCGTGCTCAAGGAAAATTCCGCCGAGGAGCCGCTGCGGGGCATCTCGGGAAATGTTTGTAATCGCGATATCTCTGCGTTCGGCTTTGGGAGTTTAAAGGCCGTTTTTATTCATCCGCGCAGCTAGGGATGGAATTGGATGCTGTTAGGCCCCTCTTCCCTCTCGCTTCTCTTATCGAAAGTTGCCGAAACTGTTTATCGTGTTTGTATTCTGTTTCGCATTCAAATACGTTGATTTCATTTCGTTGTAAGAAATGCAGGAGAAAAAATGACGTCTCGTGTGGCTAATCCCAATTTAAAAATGCAATCCGATATTATTGTTTTACCGGAGCAATTGTTATGAAATATTTATGCAGTTATATATTTTCATCATGTTTGTGTCTAGAGCACTCATATTAATCAGATATATTATGTCCAAAGTCGACTCATGATAAGGGATAATATTAGAAATAGGCTTTGGCATGTTTTATTGTTCACTCCTCATCAGTTTCTCTTCCGACAAGTACCAATTGCATAATCTATTTACAACCTTACAAGATAGTCTGAAATTCTCGAAGTGTTTTCATTTTTTTCTAATTCCCGCAAACATGCTTACTGGCGTAAAAAGAGTACTATCGTCCCCAGGAAAAAGTCAATGCGATAAGGTTCGAGCGAAACCGTTGTCATTCTTTTACTTATGTGATTTTGCTCGATAAACCAAGCTTGGAATAGACGTTTTTCGCTTTGGGAACAAAGACTGTAAAAATAGTCGGCTTTTCGCATCGCTCGTTTGGCCCCGGGAACGTTTCTCACGGACAGCCCAATTAAAACACCCTGCACTCCCCGTTGGGGATGAATTGGGAAGGAAAGCCACTAAGGCAACAAAGGGGAGGAATTAAGGGAGTGGGGTAAGAATTCGTGGTGGTGGGGGCGGAAGGCAACGGGAGGAGTGGGGGTGCTCCAATTGGAGTTCGCCCATATGCGCCCCTTCACCCGTTCTACAAATCTCACCCATTTTCTCCCAATTCTCCCATCTCACCCCGGCAAGTTTTGTCTCCCGTGCGCGAAATTTCGTATCACTGGTTCAGTGATACGGTTTGAATAGGCAATGGTCAAGCTCATCTTAAATGTCACCCACAAGCTTACGATTTCCACGAAATCAAAGTATGGGGTTGAGTTACTGAATTAATTTGTGCGAAAAATACTCAGAAGAAATCGTTCGCCTTCACCGGGACTCGAACCCGGATCTCCCGATTTCCGGTCGAGTGCTTCAGCCAGTTAATCACCGTGGATAGTGATTATACTTCAATTACTGAATTATGCTTTCAATTTGAGTCTCAATTTTTTCTTTGTGATAAATGTCACTGACTCGTTTTGCGTTAAACCCTTATTATCCGCATTAGCCGCATTTTGTTTTTCAATAAAAATTTTCTTTTTTTACTGTCCTCTGCGTACCGTTTGCATTCACCGTAGTTAATTTTTATAAGAGAACGTGTTTTAAATGAACATTGATTGACAATAGGAATGTTTCTAAATTTTGCACAAGTTCTATTGAAAGTCTAATTACTGAAGCAGTGTCACTCAGGAAAGCAAGAAAAATTCTTCCAGCAACAAAAAGTATATCTGCGCAAGTATTCTTGTTATTTGCTTTATGTAAATTTCGAATTTTAAGAGAAAAGAATATCTATCCTCAAATAAGAAAATACTAGAAATGAAAGCGTATATATTATTTCGGACCACCAGTGTAGTGGTAAAGCTTGCGATAGCTCATCATTTCGCTAGTTTAATACACTGTTTCATCCGGGAGTTGTTAAGGAATTCATTTATTACCTATATTGTGGCATTTTATGGTTGTTCATTCAAACATTCGCTCTGATTATAACGTGACTTTAATGTTGGCATTCAAGAGGAAGGAACCTGTGAAAGAGGTCAGGGACGGAAGGGAGCAGGGACTCGGAAAATCACGGCTAGATGCTAGACAGGACATGTTCCCGACGCGGCGCGACGTTAAGTTTACGACCTCTTGGATGAGTTTGACTGCGAGACGGCTTCGGGCCGGGTTACGCGTAATGGGGAGTGTGGAATGGCCTGGAGGTTCTGCGCCAGATTTTCCCCAAATCTTTGCACTTGTAAGCACGGAGCTCTAGGCGGCACCTCTCTTAAGATGGCTGGCTTCCCTGCCTTGAGGGCGTTGCTGCCCTCTCAGAATCCCCTCATCGTAGTTATGGCCCTGGCTTCCGAAAGCCGGGCGCATGTTGCTTGGCGATGGAGGAAAATACACACTACTACTCCCCCTGGGGAATTGGGGCAAGTGCTCCTAACTACTCTTACCTTGTGAAGTATCTTTGACCTCGAGATGCCATGTACTTTGTTTAAAGCGGAGTACTTAACATTTATTGTTCAAGCAGCTCATTTTTTTGTTCACTCGATGGAATTGGGTATAAGCTATTGCGCTGGTGGAAATCAGGCTGTTTGGTCGTGGAGGAATTATGTTCTGCATCCGTCTTAAGGACATCATTGTTATAATATAAGTGAAGATAATTGGGAAATGATAGTGATTCTCGTGATAGTGAAGTGATTCTAGTTTTTTCTTCCATTGAAAAATCATCCATATCAGCAGTGCCTTCCCTAGTATTCCGTTTACTTAACCCATTTCGCATATTTAGCCCAGTGCCGCCGTTCTCTCCCCGCCCGGAGCCTACAATTCGTGTATTCGAAATGGATGGATAAAATGGAATATCGAAATAGTAATGAGCCATCTCTTCGGATTCGATCAATTCAGTAATCAGTTCCAGGTTACTTAAGGGAACGTACACCTGAAGGTTTTATTTATTGGTGTCTCATCATAAGTAATCTATTTATAGGGATTTCATGTTACTGTAGAGTAAATTTTATGATTATATACAAAATACTACCAATGAAACTACTAGTATAAATTTAGTATTTAATTAATCTTTAATTGCAGTGGCAAATGCATATTTAGCATTTTATTATAGTATTTTAACCATTGAAACCTGAAGTATAGGCGTACAATTTAATGGAATCTGGTGCTGATATTTTTTTTCAAACACCCATGTTTAAAATGCTTGCCGAAAAGTATTTTTTTATCATCATTGAGGATCTTACAAGTTATTTTGTCAGTCCTAGAAACGGCAATGTGGAAGGAGCAGTTATGTCAATATCTCAAGCTTTTTTTTCGGGGGAATGAGGTTTAAATATAGTGTATTGAAGAGATGAGAATTAGTGGGTGAGTAATTAGGTCCTTTGCCTCTCGTGGTTTAGTCTTTCGTGTTTTGCGTATTCATATTTCAGAGCTCCTTGAGAACGGATTTACTCCTTTGGTGCCCAACTCATCAAAAACACAGCATCATTTTCTGCTCTACCTCTGCGGTCGAGACTTAAAAGTTTTCATAGAGATGAACGGAGGTAAAAAATGTAACGACTGGCATTTGTTCCTTTTGTCTAGTTTTTCTTCACAGAGATAGGAGACCACGTTTGTAAGCCATCGCCCTTGGCAAACCGCATCAATATGCTTACGAGGATGACGTTCGACCGAGAAAAAAATCTTCTCCTTTCCATGAGGCATTTTTATATCTCTTTCGCCCTAAAGCTTCCTCCTTGTCCATTTTTGTCATTCTTTTTTCAGTGACCTTACCTTTCTGCATTTCCTCACTCTCCTTCTTGATTCTTAACTTTATCGATGCTTTGTTTTGTTTCTTCCTCATCTGTGGCTCTATTCCATTTTCTCTTTGTCGTGGTCGAACTTAATTTACTCCTCTTCCTTCCACCTATTGTCAGTGAGTCATCGAAGCGTTTACTTCTCTCTTCGAAATCATTTTTATCTACCTATTTTTTTGATCTCATTCGTTTTTCTGTTTTCTAATTCATTTAGTATCTAGGTATCTATTGATGTTTCTTTACACTTTCCTACCCATTAGTCTGTTTTTGATTTCTACTTCTCTTCTCTGATTTATGTTGCCTCTCATGCCTCCCTCCATTTCTCTACTTTTCTCATATCCATTTCTGTCTTTTCTCAATTAATGATTTCTCTTGCCTTTTCTCTTACTCTTTCTATCTTTTACCTAACGCCTACTCTATATCTCTTCCCTCTACCGTCTTTGTTTTATTTCTCCGTTCCGTCTTGAACTTTTTTTCTCCTCCATGGAATTTACCGTGGCTATTACATAATAACAACAAAAATTCAAGTCAACTTTCAATTAAATTTTCAAAAAAGTTCAATTAAAGTTCGAGCGTTCTAACTGCCATAATTAATTAATACCAGAGATCCCGAATTCAAGTTAAGAATACCAATTCTTGAGTGCAATGCCTTGAAAATGTCGTCTCAAGCGTTGAAGCCTATTTTTCGCTGTGGTTTTTTATGTGAAAATGTTCAATTATCTCTGATTTTTTTCTATCACTTTTCTTCTTTCACAATAATCGTACATCCGCTACTAAACCCTTTACTTTCTTTCCTCACTCTACGCATGATTTTACCTCCACGCCTCCTATTTTAAGGCGAATATTCTCGTCGTAACTAATGAAGACAAGGACGACACTGCCTCTCCACTTCTCTTCCCACTCCCACTACTTTCCCCCCACCCCGCTTTCCTGCTTGGACTCGTTTGAAGTCCTCTCGAACAAGCAAGCATCACTCGGTGTGTGCTCGCTCCCCACCGCCCAAACATCTCTCCCTTACCCCATCCCCACCGTCAGTAACACGCTCCTCTCCACCACCCGCCCTTTATAATTGTAGTCCCTTTTGACTTCGCTCGGCACCCACCTCCCCATTTGACTACATCCCCGCTCGTTCGTGTCCGTCTCCCATCGCTTCAAGTCCTCCGCCTCGAGCCCTGGGCAAAAGTTGTCGTTGGCTCCTCGTCACCCGAGTGAAATAAATGGCTTCCATTAAATTTCATGGTGACATGATTAGATGGGGTTTTTATTTTTATTAATCGGCCAGTCGTTTCCTTACATCTCTCTTCCTCTCCTCCCTTTGCCAACGCCTTATAATACCTCTGTTAGGTGAGCGACGACAAGAATGTACTGTATTTAGGTGAATGTTTGCGTCTGTTTGGATCTGGCGAGAATTGTTTATTACTTTCTCTCATTTCTTGCTGATTATTTTAGTATGTTAAATTATTCTCTCAAAGTCCTGGCCTCAAAGAGCATTTTCGGCCTCATGGCGGGTCAGGATGAGTGGAATCCTTTAATAGTTTCTCATGTGCTGGAGCTAGAGAATCGATTCTCATGAAAGCGGCTCTGTAATTTTAACCGTAGAGGAAAAATTTAAATGGGTGACAATCGCGGCCGCAGTGTTCTAATTTCTTGGTCATAGAGAGGTCATTTTATGTGCTTGGGATGTATTTTACCGTTGTTTGAATTTTTGGAGTGCGGGTTGGGACATTTTGTTTCATAAGATCAGTGGAAAACTTGAATGTTTATTTGATATTAGTTGCCTTTTTTTAAGTGCCTTACCTTATCCAGTCAAGGAAAATGTGAAAACAGAAAGGCATATTTTATTTCCCTATGGTACCTCCAAAAGTGACATTATCAATTTTATGACCCTAGGGACAAGGTATTTTATCTCTTGAAATGATCTCATTTTGGTAAATTTATGGAGTGATTTTGGTGTTCGACGTGTGGTGCTTAGTCACGATAATGTCACAAATCGCAGACGGTTTCATTTGTGGTCATATTTTTCAATGGTTAACATCCAGTCCAGGTTCTAAAATTACGCTTATAAGCTCAAAATTCACGTCCTTCTGATATAAATGGCTTGAAAAATTTATTATTTGTCAATGATGGCGATTTTCTGTCCTGTGGTATCTTGTATCATTTTGATAACGGCAAAATGGTTTGTTGGTTGAAGGTAAGACAAGACTGGTTATGAATTACTGAAAGATAACTGCGTCGGACATATGGTCACAGCCCATGTAAATCTTATGTTTGACAAGATCGTAGGCAAACAAGATTTTAAAGTGAGTTTTTACGTGTTGTTGTGTACAATTCTGACTAGAACTAATTTCAGCCGCAACAATTGCTTGCCAACACTGAAAAATTTCGATTTCGGAATAATGCCGGTATTATTAGGGCAGCTCAAGATAGTTTGTGATTTGAAACCGTGAATGCAGTTGTAATAAAAATCCGGCTACCTCTTTTCAACTTTGGTTTAAAGTGAATATTATTTCCAATCTTAATAAATGAAGTTAGCGCTGCAATTCGGGCAATGCTCTCAACGGAGTCAAACAAAATACTTAGTCCATTTCCGAAAGTGCCGACATTGCTGTTATCTCCACGTTATCAGGATGAAATTCACATTACAAACTAGTTAATTGAGTACCGAATAAACGTTTGGTGATGTACATTTGAAATTACTTATGATTTTCATAGTGAGGAATACATCAAATAGCAATAAATTATTAATTACCTTGCTAATATGGCTCAACTTATTTTTATTTTCTCTCCCGGTTTAAGGACGTAAATATTAAAAAATAATATTATTAAGTATTTAATAATTCGACACAATGAAATTCCATCAACGCCAAAGCTGAGTGCTTATATGGAGATAAAGTCGTTGGCGTTTTCGAAAACTGCCCTTGTCACGTAAAGCTGGAAGGGGTGAGGATAATTCAAGTGACTGCATAGTTTTCAATGTTTCAACGTTCGGTGTAGGCAATAACGTTCGCACGTCTTATCGTTACCCTGAGACCACTGCACACTTCGCCAAGAAAATCGTACGCATGTGTTGCTCCATCAGTCTATTCTGCACCCGTGTTCCCAGCACTTCCGCTTCTCCCAAAGGAGAGGCCTCATTCTTTACGTCGTTCACTTAAAGTTTTACCCAGCGTTAGCATGCGGTATCGAAAGAAGCGACTGCTGGTTCACAAACACACGAATTTGTGTGTATCCACATGGCGTAATAACTGTTGAGAGACTCTCTTTCTTTAGACTATTGATCGCTTCAATTTTCCTTTAAACTATCTGTTGGCATCTAAAATCGATCTGATGATATGTGCAAGGTCTTATGAACTGCGATTGATGGAATACTTATAGGTTTGTGCCGTAATTAGAGGGCTATACGAGGCTAAGTTTCTTTAACGGGACTCGTATTTTAAATCACAACTAATTTACTCACTTGACTCGAGGTGGATTTAAAAAGAATCAAAAAGATCCTCTTTAGTAGCTTAAAATGGCGTGACACGACTTACTAGTCATTAGTTGAGAAATTCTCAGATTTCTCTTGAAATTTAGGCAATAAAATATAGTTTTGTTTTTCGAGATACATAAAAAATAGTGTATGTCCTCCAGGATTCATTTAACGATTCATGCGGGGTGTCTGTTGATTGAAGGAATATACCATCAGTCGCTCCGGGTCATGATAAGACGAGATACGCCAAGTTCAGTTGAGGACTCTCAGCTCACTACACGTGTGGCGAATTAATCCCAAGTGTTGCTAACTTCCGTTTATTCTGCGCCCGTGTTCTCTGCCAACGGGCTTCTCAAGACAGAGCACTCGGAGCTGGTGGATATAGAGGAGATGCCTTGAAATCGTCCGATGAGAAACGAAAAAGTGATCGTCCGTCGTGTCTTCTTAATCGGCCACTGGACGCCTTGTTGCCTAAGGAGGCATTGACCCATTCCCTGAGGGCATCACGGAATGCGGAAGGAGATTATCCGTCGACCCTTGCCCTCCTCCCCCCTCGCTTCACGCCAATGATGGCGGAAAAAGCGAAGAGAGGAGTATCGGATGGTGACGTTTTAATGGAGCGCGAGGAAAGACAATCCTGAGGGAAACGATGTAGCTGAGAATTTTCAAGGGAGGTGCCAAGAATTCATGGTCGACACTCAACTTCCACAATTGGGGTTGTTCTCGTAGCTTATCAAAATAATTTTGTGAATGATAAGGAAAAGGAATAAAAAAATAAATTACGTCATGTACTTATCGTTTCATCTAGTCAAGTCTAACTGCTACTAAACCCTTTTCATCTTTTTTGAATTAATAAGAACTATTTCCCTCTTTCCACTCCAGCGAGTAAGCTGATTCAAAAAAAGCAATAATTTATCGCCGAATACATAGGGAGTAATAATGGCTCGCTAATCGTGCATTCCATACCATTGATTCGACGGAATTCGTGAATCTAAGCCATGAAATACATTTTAAATAAGAATAGGTTATCACCAGGTCACGTCCATTTTATCATTAGTTGAAAAGATAAGGAATAGAAGAAAATTAGTCATTGACGGACTGTCGAAAGGGGAATAAGTTCAATGATAGAAATAAATTTTATTTTTCCTTGCTTGTAAGCTAGATTTACAGGAATTAACGTAATGATTTTATCAAATGTATTTGTAATTGTTTCAAAAAGAAGAAAAGTAGTGCTGCTCAGATAGACTTGACTAGATGAAACGATGCATGATATGAATTGTTCGAAGTAAATATTTAATTGTAAAATTGTATGTTCAATTTTAACTAAGAAAACTCCTCTCACTGGAGATGGGTCAAAAGGAACCGAACTGCCAAAAACTCCCTGTTCACTGTTCATGCCAAATTTTGATTTCGTTTTTATTTGAAAATTTGCGTTCGATGAACAGGATGCGATGGTACAGGTTCGCGGTCAATTTGCGGGTCGGTTATCTGTTCGTAATTTTTCCTAAAGTTCAAAGTTAACTGAAACATTAGGTTAAAACTTTTTTTTGTTATATTAATGGAAAAAATATTTCAGCAAACAGACAAGTTAAACAGAACTTATTAAATTATGTTATATTCACTATTTAATTTTTAACTAAAATATTCGTGATGATATTAAATTTTAACTCGGTTAATCTATATTTTACTCTGCGTTACTTTAACCATTACACAGATTACATTAACATGACAGAGGCTTTAACGAGGAGAAAAAATTGATATCTTACCGAACAGTCTAAAAGAGAGATTCACAAATGATATTTATACTCTAATAGATATTAAGAACAGTTAGCTCTCTATAAAAGTCTAAGTTGCTCTTAAGAGGAGAATTTATGAACTTTTCTGGCGCTAAATACGCGAATAACATCATACGCTGAGGTGATAAATCTGGCTTATACTACAATGAACAGCAGATATTTTCCTGCACTCGGTTAACCAAGTAAAGGCCCGGGACAGAATTTGGTTGAAATTACTATGACACGCTCCACAAAGCATATGATACCACACTAAGCTTTCATATACTCTAAACGCCCGATTAACAGTATTTACTACCTAAATGACTCTATCTGTTCGCCCTGAACATATATTTTGAACTGTTCTTCTAATGTGCCGGATGAAGTGAATGGTTCATCAAAATGAACTGTTTAACCCACCCTTACCTCACACATCAGTGTAGCGTAGATTCATTTGTAATAATGTTTGAATCTCCTTAACAACTCAATTAAACATGCGGAGCTTCCAGTTGCGTCTAACGGTTCCACCTCGCTCTTATCTCCTCTCCATGTATTTGGTTTGAGTGACATGTGTGTTTATATTGAATGAAAGAAAAGGGGAGTGCGGCGGAGGTGAAGTAGTGACGTCCGCTTGAGAACTATTAACAGATATCTCTCTTGACCATTCATCATTCATCTTGACGGCCACATGTGACAAGACAGCTTTCACGCTCCGATTTGTGAAGCATGCCTGCCTCTCTTCAAGTTATATACTCTCTTGCGTCTCAATCTATCATCATTGTAAAGCTTTTTTCCGTGTATTTTTATGAAACAATACCTTAAACACTGTTTTCTAGCTTCGAATCTCTTTCTCGATTTTCGATCTAAAAATAATTAACATTCCTTCGGTGATGTAGAAAAATTTATCGCTAGAGTTCTATTAATGCGCGTTTGATTATCAAAGAATAGCATTTAGGATGAGGAATATCGGAACCTGAAGTTTACTCTCCGTGGGAGTAAAACAAAATTTCTCAAAACATTTCCTGAGCCTTCATATACCGTTTCATATTCCAATTGGTGGTATGTGTAAGCACAGATGGTTTTTATCATGTCTCCAGATGACGCAAGTTAGCAACTTTGAGATGGCCTTCATATTTTCCATGGTATATTGCGTTTATTTTCGTCTCACATAAATAGTGATTGTATTTTCATCATAGCTATTATTTTCTCTTACTTTGCACTGTTCCAATTGATGGTTTCTTTGATCGCATGTGCTACATGAAACTTTAGAAGGCATGTATTTTCTTGTTCTGAATCCCAAATTTTTGTTTCAGATGGATCAACTAAAGGAATGAAAACCGTGCCATTCAAACTGGGAATGAATTTTGGCTTGGATTGCTCTTGACTACACCTGACTTATCCGATGGTGAGTGAATCTCTAACATTTTTCCAGGAAATAATCACTATATCCTTCCCGGCTTACCATAAGGTTGTTTCTTGAATGCATGGAAGATATACCTAATGAACTGGCTTAACTTAAAATTTTCGGAGAGAGCATCTTATTTATTAGCTATAAATTTTCTTTTATAATGTCATGGATCCTAAGATTTTCGTGAAAATATTCAATCGATAATTAAGATGAGCGTCTTGTTATTATCAAAAAAGTTAAGGCGACGTGATCAGGCTTAGGGTGATCGTTAGCTGAGAAAAACAAATATCCCTTTACTCTTGCAAGGAGTAATTAGGATGACGATGTCTATGGGTATGTTAAAAATATGGGAAATACTTGACAATCGAATGTGAGAGTATTTGTTTCAAACTATGGAAGGACACTCTTTTTCTATCTCCCTCACTTCTTCAAATCCGCCTAGCAGCCCGTCGCATCTCACAGATGGGTCAGCTGCGCTTTTTCCATTTAAATTTCGCCAAATCCTTTTATTTCCTTTTCCTTTATCTCCTTGCAACTTGCCTCTTTCTCCTTCTTAAACCAATTCAGTAACCGTTTGAACATTTATTATCCCCTTTGTTCCCTTTCCCTCTCAACTCAAGCTGTGTATGTAAATTATAAGGCTAACACGATCCATTATATGTTTCTGAGGATTAAAAAAGGTGTAGAACGCAATGATCTTGGTGTAATAAAAAGTCTGTAAAGAATAAAACGATATATTGATAGTAAATGATCCTCTAAAAATGTATTTAAGATAGACACGTTGTCTCCGCCATTGATTGGTGGAATAACTTACTAATTGATGTGAGTAATCAGAAGCGAAGTCCCTGCACCTAGTTTCGTTGTGTTTGAGGACCATGAGACTCCACGGAAGACGTAATTTCCTCCTCAGGTCTATTACAGTGGCACGTTGTCTTGTTTTCATCGAATCCCTTCCCTTCGAAGAGTCGAGGAGCAGATGACGTGGTTTCTCGTTACGACTCTCTCACGCTCATCCCCTTTGCCGCTGGGGCTTCAATCCTGGGGGAGCTGTCGGCTATCGCACCTCTGAGAAAGGGTTTCTCCTGGCTCGGAAGGAATGTCGGTGAATCCTCGATGAGGTTTTCAAACATTGATAAGAGGGACGTGAATAGATTTACGACATTTCCCGCGCGCTGTTCTGGTAGTTCGGAATGGGGAACATGCTCAATGTTTGAAACTACTAGAATTGGAAGATCCCTCCTTAAAATATTGTTACTGAAAATTCGGGGATGAATCATGTTTCTTTTAATTCAGATATCAGTATATAAAAATAACCTTTATCGGCTGCTTGAAAACACCACGTCATTGGAGCGCCCCCGCGTGATGCCACGGCCCGGTATCACGGCTGAAAGAGCGAGGAAGTGGATATAAAGTTGGACGAGGTATATCCTTGAGCTAGCGTTTGGTGAAAATAATTGCAGTTGCAACGTCTGGCTGCAGCAGGTGTATATGTTGGGTTGCCAAGAAGTTTTTGAAAGAAAGATAGAGGATCGTTTAGGGAAATATATTTATGGAAGTGTTTTTTTGCCAATTTTGGCCGGAATCGTTATAAAGCTCCCCAAAGCCAAAAACGGTTCTCTGTGGAAACTATACGTATTTAGTTGGGAATTGATCTAGGAAAACTTTAATTTTTTCATTTGAAACCGCTCAATAAGTAATCCTCCGTGTTTAGTAGGTGTTTACCTTTTTCGCTATAAATTTAATGAAAGAAGTATACGAATTTGTCATATAAAATGTTTCACAGTCAATGGTCCGCGAAAGCTTCAATCTCATTAAGTTGCTATGAAAAAGTGGGTAAATGCACATTATTCACCAGTAGATGCTTTGCTTTAGTACTATCCCATGAAACTCCATTCCTATCTTGACCTTTATAGTTCATTTTTGTAGAAACCCCAACCCCTTTTGCGCAAAACACACGGTGGGAGTCTCAGTGTAATAATACCCTCATCCCTTGCGGCGTCTCTCACCTGCTTGCCCACCCAGGAGACTTGCCGCCAGCCATGGCGTAGCTTCCGTCGGAATCCGTTGAATTCCCCGAGATTTTCCCCGGGAGTAGAAGGCGTCACAAAGTACGTGATAATATTACAACTCGGTGCCTCTCGTTCTGTTTGTGGCGATGAAGGCCTCCGGGGCTGTTTATTCGATCCGTGATGCTCTTTCTCTTGCTATCCCTGAGGATTATCGGAATCCCTGTGGGGAATACATGTGCCCGCCGCGAGAGGAGGGTTCCTATATGGAATTTTTATGTCTCCTTGTCGCCATTTGTGTACCCTTTTGACCAGGATTACACATCACTGGCCCCTTAACCTTATTCATAGTTTTACTTAAACAACTCTGGGATTGATCAATCTCCTTAATCGTATTATTCGTATTACCGTTTGCGTTGTTGTATTTTTTAGTCGTTAGCCGAATATCGCATGTATTGTTATATTAAAAGCTGTGTCCCTCTGAATGTGATCAATTACCATGCTATCTAACATTATTACAGCTTCGGATATTTTTTAAAAGCTGGCTGTGCATCAAATGCATAAATCTTATTGATATGCACTTTCTATAATATTTCTTGTTCTTAGGACATATCGTAGAGAGCTATCAGTAGATTATGATATGTATACTTGCCCAAGCCTTTAAATACATGATTTGTTTCATTAGGTCGTTGACATTAGTTTTCCTCTGTATCTAATGTTATAGTGATTGCCAATTAAGAAAGATTTATATTAATCCAAAGATTTTTTTGCTCAAAATTAGTGTGATGAGCTAGCAATATCGCCTGTCGCTACATTCCTAATGTTGTGTGTGTGTCATGTTCGCCTTAAATAATTTATTTATTTACTTAATTGTAAATGGGATATGATTGTGATGAGTTTATATTACCACAGTCTTTGATGTTAGGGAAGTATACCGGCAGATTTGAATTTTAATCATGTGTATTCAAATAATGGTTTGAAATTCAAGCTGACTTTTGTCTAGTTAGCTAAGCAATTTAGAGATAGCTCTCCCACATTCTGCGCTTACTACTCCTTTTTTAAATTTAATTTAGGAATTGTTTTTTTTCATCCAATTTCAACCAAATATATGCTGGAATTAAATTGAAAATTTCCTTTTCCCATGCGAATTATTTTCACTTTTTTTGTATGGAATGGAATCAAAACGTTGGTGTGAATTATTTATTCGTTGTTGCTTGAAAAAATTCATTCCGAACGATTTAAATTAGTTAGGAAGAAACTTTCATCTTGCATCTCATCGCATAAAATGTTAATCACGAAGCACAAGCTACCACGATCTGAATCACAAAAGTGATCATGAGAGCAGAGAAGGCACAAAAACTATCCTAACATTACGTTCTTTTTGTTAGTAGATTAATTTTCAATTTTAACAAACAATAATTTATCGTTTCAATTATTTTTTTCTACGAGTTAAAAGTGATTTTGAAAGGTGAAACAGTCTCTTGTGCTAATCTCTCTGCTGAGTATTACTACCTGGGGAATGCTCAGATTTCACTGAAAATTTGAAGACGGGAAAGTTAAAGAAAAAAATATATAAATCTCTCGTCGCATACATTTTGAAAAGGCATTTTTATAACCCTTGTGGCTTTCGTATTTGCCTCCACTTTAAAGCTCGCGACCCCTGACTTCTTTTTTTACCCACCTCGCGTTTAACGATATCACACAAAACGTGAGTTCCCTTCGCGGAAAACTTTCTTTTTCATTTTTTTATCTTTCGCTCGCTTTCCCCATCGTTTCCTCTGGAGTCTATTCCTCCATATCTCTCCTCTCTCTCCGCAGTATTTCCTTCCCTTTACATTCTCGTATTCCCCGCGGAGACTGCCTCCTGAAATCGAAAAAGGGATTCTTTTTATTCGTACCGTCTGTTTTTTCATAGTGCTCTCCCAAGCAGAAATGTTTTTCTTCGCATTCAGTCTCTGCGAAACTTTTCCACAGCGCAAGTATGAGTCTTTCGCAAAGCCATCTCTTATTGTGTTTCTAGGTGCCTCGATTTCCCTCTGTATCCATAGGCAGGCATCGATTTATCGGTAATTTCTCGGCTCCCATTAGCTATTTTCCTGGAAAATTTATTGCCCGTTTTTGACGTTATCATTGATATATCTACAAAGTGCCGTAGGAATGATTTTTTTCTCCATGGTCAATTCTTGCGCCGCAGTGTTATGTGACGTAATTTCACTTTTCAAGGGGCATATTTCAATCTAATGGATAATATAATAATTATACGCATTTTATCCAGCAATCATGATCCATTATTTTAAGAAGTATTGTTTTTACCTTGTAATTTTATCGCTATTGTGGATTTTTATTTTGTATAAACCCTTTAATTTTTTTCTGCTGTCGTAAAAAAATCGTCCAGGAATGAAGCATCTAAAAAGTATGGATCATTATTTTTATTGTGCAATATATCTATTCCGTGAGAGCGGCCGTGAAATTCGCATAAATTGCCATGAAAAACAATTTCCCTTGGTCGGGAATCGAACCATGGATCTTTGGCTTTCCCGGTCATTGCGCAGAACACAGCGTTATCCAGGTTCTTGATTTCCCCTAGCAATTGTTCAATTCCGTATCCTGGGAATTTTTTCTCACGGCAATTTATGTGGACTGCTTGTTATGTTTGATTAAAATAGAGTTTTGGTGAAATAAAGGATATGCGCCATTTCATTCATGTTTATGGCGAACATTAGTGCATAATGGTATTTTCGTGAGATGATGGTATTTTAGGGCAAAGGTCGCGTGTGATTTGTGCTTGTGAGCTTATGTTTCTGTTTTACGTAGTATTTTAAAAGAAATAAGTTTCCATTTTCAATTTGGAACATAATCCGAAATTCGCTTTTGAATTTTTCGATGTCGAAGTGTTGTGTTTCTCTTGCAATGTGATTATTTAATTTTAAATATATTGGAGAACGTTCATAAGGGCTTTCGCAATTACGTATTGTACTTAGGAATGAATCTGTCATGAAATTTAGCTCAAGATGAAGAATATCTGCTAGTGACGCTATTCTGAAAATTTTTAGTCGTTCACTTAACGTTAACGATGAAAAACATTCAAGGTAGGGGGCCAATTTCTTTCTAGGCAACCTCGCGCGTGGAGGATAAGCAGGTTTGAGGTTTCCGAAGGCTCCATCCTGGATTTGAACCCTAGATCAGCAGCCAAGCGATCTACCCACTGAAATACCTCGCTACCCTATTGCTGCGATGATAATGTGATATTTTTTGTTTTTATGCGAAAAAAATAATTTTTTTGCTATTAAAAGCATTAAACACATGAGAGATATTTTTTTCTAATAAAAAAGGACAAAGATACCCCCAATTCATGTGAAGTAACGAAACTTTGAACTCTGATGCCATTATTCTAATTTGAGTATTCAGTGTGTAGCCTTCTCCAGCCGTCTCCCTCTGAAAGACACATAAAAAAGAGTCTCCAATGGTAACTATCCCTCTGGATAGTTGTGGATGGTTGTGGACAAGTGGTCCCAACGGATCGCTCTTCACATTATACGACGCGTAATTCAATCGAAGCCGTCGTAATTTACGGCCATAGCGGTCTCCCTCCCCCGTCCGTCCATTGCTCGTGTAGTCTTGCGTGTTTCAGTGTCAATTATCAAGCGATCGATCCTTCGTCCGCATATCATTCTCCTCGTTCCACAACTCCACTATCGTAATGGTCGTCCGAATTCCTCCCGTCTTGATGGTCGGCGGAGACTCTCGTTGTCAACAACGGCCGCCCGACGGCGCCCTCTAGGCTGCACCACCGAGATTCCTTCCCTCTTCATCCCCCCTCTTTACGGTCTGACTCCCTATTATTCGCCAACCATTTCATTCTTCCACTAGTTTCCCTTCTTTCTCTTCGATCCATTCCCTTATCAGTTATCCCTAAGCTTTTTATGCACGTGAAATATTTCTAGTTTTTGTTGACTTATTTTTATTCCTATTAGTTCTTGTGAGTGGACAACTGTATGAGAGGCCATTTAAGGACATATTACATAAATTATACCAATAAAATAGAGCAAGACTCACCAAACTGCCTGGTGTCTTTCGTGGCACGTTTGATAATGATTTTTGTTCGTGGTTAAATGCAATTCGGATTCGTTCACGGATATCTTTCTGCTTGAGATTTTCTCGTTATCATATTGGCTACGATGTGTGGAGCGTAGCCATTGCACTTGTCACAATTTACGGTACAAAAGCAGCTGGAGCCGTTCGAGCTAAGCTTTTTCTATCTCCATCCTTCATTTTTTCTGAAGCCCATTTTCCGCGCATTCTATTTATGACGGGTAAGGCAATGCCAACATTGGCGAACTTCAGTCATTATTTAAAACAGATGTGGGTGAAAGTAAATCCAATTAAATGCGACGAAGACCAGAAAAATCGTGGGCACAGTGGTTAGCGGTTAAAATAAAAAAATGGCGCTTGATTGAAGCACTTCCTCCGCCTTTTTTTTGAGTTAAACTCGGTTTATATGTTATTTGAACAATAGTGAGTTTGTAGTGCAAGAGGGCGCATTGCAGATGCTTACTTTGAGTGATCCCCTGTATTTCCTTAGCTGATTCCATCCTGCACCACACTAAATTGCGTGCATATTTTTTATATTTTTTCTTTCATTCCTTCCTTTCCTCTGCCATTTCTCTTTTCCAACCCTTCTTTTCGACTTCTGTAATGGCACATTCGATTTGGAGATATGTATTTTATCTAAAGGACAGTCAGAAGGATATTAGTGTTTGGGCCTAATGTAAAATCTTTGATCTGGAATGTGTCGCATTTTTGCTACCTCTCTATCGCAACTGTTTCTTTAGCTTTCATTTAAAGCGGAGTACGATCCATCTCCCTTCCCTTTCGTCTCTAGTGGAATGTTGAAGCGAAAGTGCATTTAGATGAATTAATTTCTTTTCCGGGCCCGGTAAGATTTGTGTGGCATTCCGTGAATCCTCTTAGCCATTGATCATGTAAGTTATTTTCGTCCGAAATATACAAAATCATTTTTATTTTCAAGGAAGAAAATCGAGTATGCCTCATAGATTCAGGCTCTAAGCATAATGCCGGCAAAATATTAAGTATTTTGAATGGACATAGTGAGTGATAAAATGTTTTGATGAGGATTCCGTGTACCCTAGGCGAATAAAACGTATTTGAAAATAAATACGTGTATGAATGGTGTGAACAAGTATTAAGTTTAATTTGTGCGAGGATGTTTTTATTCAAATATTCCTTAAGGAATTTACTTCTTTTACGTTGTTTGCTTGGTATCATCTGAAATAATGTATCTTTTCGAATTGAGGTCGCCTAAATTACGTTTTTGCTGGGCGAAGTTTAGAAAAAATGAATTCGTGTCTGGAATTTGTCACCTGATTGAATTATAAGGAGGTAGAGTGTTTTAGTAATGATTTCCTGTTAATTATCTTTAGTCTATTCTGAGTTTATTTTTATAAGGTGTCGAGTCTCGTAGATTAGTTGCGTTGACCCAGTTTCCAGGAATTACGTGGCTGGAGTGGGGCTTGAGAGTGAGTGGTGAGTGAGAGGCCCTCGAGTGGCGAGCAGGGCGTCGCACTGCCCCTTGAACACGACCGCCCGCCTAGCCATCGTGTCTCACTGCGACGCGGCGAGACTTAAGGAGGTTGGTCCGCGAGAAGAATAAGCTGAATATTGCGTTTTAAAATCAGTTTTACTTGGGCACGGGCTTTTATTGTGAAACTATCGTATCTGCATAGCACAAATATTGTTTTAATAGACGCATCATTATCTTTTTACTGATTATTCTAGCGCTTGAATACTTCTAGCGGTTTTTTATTGGTAAAGAGACATAGTTGTGTCTCGTGTCTTCAATTAATGTGTCCATTAGCGGTTAAAATAGCAAAAAAATCACTCAATTTGCCGTTTATAGGACAGTGATATAATTTAGAACAATTTTATTCATGTCCTTTACATTATTAATAATAATTAATAGAATTATTTGAGTGGTATTTTGTCTATTTTGTGATTTAAAACTTCGGTCTTTATCTTTTAATTAAACGAGATAGATAGGGTAGTCCTTTTTCAGCATCTTTGTTTGTTTCGAGTGTAAAACTTTTACATTTGAGGAAAATACTATCGTAAAATTTTTAATAGCATTATAGAGCTTTATGTCTTAAAGGGTTTGCTGAACATTTAAAGACCATTAAGTTTATAACTAGTGATAGGTCAATGAAGAAGGCCTGTCGAGTTACAGTGATGCGTTCTCCTAATATATGACGGTTTTACAAAACATAAATTCATTTATTTTATACTAACCGTTTTCAATCCTAAGTCCATTTGCGGACATAGTATAGGTATTGCGTTATGAGTTTTTGCGAAATTCAATTCGTAACTGAAGTCAATTCCCTTTGTTGACCCTAGAACACGCGCGGTTGGTAAAATGGGTGGAAAAATATTGCCTTAATAGTACAAGGTGTGAATAATCCATATTCTGCGTAGCCTTCTTTTAATTGTTTATCTTGAAGATCGTCTCTGATAGCGGATTTTTTTTTTAAATAACAGCTTGATAAGAATTTCTAGCGAAGTTAGAAGTGCTTGGAAAATAATTTTCATGTTGCGAGAGTATTTTGAGTTTTAACTTATATCAAAACATTTATGCCGTCAAAATAATTTTTGGCGTGTCTAATCTCTGTTTATACAATGTTATATCTCACATCATACATTTTTATCGAAATGGGATTTATAGTAGGTATTCAATAAATTTTTCTCACACGTAGACAACTATCGCGTAAGAACTTAAATAAAAATCCGACATTTCCGGGAAATTTTCGGAAAATTTGGATGGAAAAGCCTGTTTTTTGGGGGGGGCGTCATTCATGGAATACCATTATAATAGCATATTTTGAAATTTTCATAGGAAATGCATTTACTTCGCCTCTCGGTGCCACCCTCGGGAAGGAGACGGCAGCCGACGGACCAGAGGGCTTGGTCTGACCGAGCGAAGTATGGGATGAGGCTTCGCTAGTGGAACACCCGGAATGTGAAATATTTAATATGCGCCCTCCCGAATTCGCAAAGGGGTTTGCGTTAAGTGGGAATTGGACGTCGGAGCGTTATTCGACGGATCTTTGTTACCCTTAAGCCCTTCGTCAAGTCCCTCGCGTGGAGTAGTCCTATGGTGCTTGTTGGTGACGCTATTTCGACATGAGAAACCGAAAATGTTTTTTATTCAAATCCTCGCATAGTAAATTTATGCAGTGAATTTGATGACTATAGTTCAATGGGTATTCCTTTATTAATAGTTTTCCTTATTACACTGGTGGAAACGGAACGCCATCTACGGTGAAAGATTTAGCGGATTTACGCAAAGGCTTTGCAGAATCGATTTATGGCACTTTCGCTAAGGAACACTGCTCGGGAAAAAATAAAAAATTACTGAAGAAAAAATGAATTATTAGGTTTTTAAATTTTTTTTGCCTCTTCTCTCAAAGATATTTACGGAGGAATAAAAGACTTAGGGGTGTAAATTCGCATGAACAGTGCGCTGCCCCAGGGAAAACTTAAATCATTCTATGGATAGAGCAAAGAGGGAAACCATTTCATTACACGTATTTTATCTTTTAGCCTGAAGGAAGCTAACCTAATCACAATGGTGGAAGGGAACATCCTAGAGATTTATGGATTAAAATTTTGCACCTCCTGGAGGGGTGGATGGATGCAGGGGTAAGATAGTTGAGGAACGACTTTTTTGTCAAGGATGATGAATTAGTTAATTAACTGAAAGTTAAAATATTTCATTAAATTAAAAATTAAAAAAAAATTATTATCATATGAACCTTCTTGAAGATGTTATTTAGAACTTGTGCGCGATATAACATGGAGCTTGCCGTTAATTGCCGTAGAAACTTAGAAATATAAGGATAAGGAATGAAGGAGAATTAGAAATCGCTTTTATTTTCGATATGATTAAGAGCTAGGAAGGAACAGTTATCGAGACAGGACAAGCTGGGAGTTGATTGGTATGTTATTTGCCGGCCTCGGTGGCGCCGGGGTAAAGTTCCCGACTGCTAACCTAGAGGTCGCGGGTTCGAATCCCGCATCGGAGGTTTGACCACCATCCAGGGCATGGATGTATGTGATTGTCAAATAAGTTAATTGTGAGTGAGGTCCATGTAGTCCTAAATTCGCTTGTGAAATAAAGACGACATTATTATTATTATGAGAGGAAAGAGTACCACATCAGGTAGTTTGAGAGGGTCAAAATGCGTAGAACAAATTGTATATATATGTATAACAATTATATATTTACGATATGATTTAGAAAGCGATTTGAGGGATTATGCCGGTACATTAAGAATTTCAATAACCTTTCTTAATTTAATGTAAAGAGGTGCGACTTGCGTTGATAAAAATATGATAAAAAGTTGATTGATTTCATCCTAGCTTTTACCTTTTACCAGGGATAGAAGTCACCGCTCCAATTTCTAATTGTTATTATTAAATTAATGGAATTCAAGTCATTTTTCCAAATTTTAGTAAAAATATCAGCGTTAAAAGAATTAGACGTTGTCAATTTGCTATTGTGGTTTGCGACATTTTTGTTATGTGTAGCTCTATGTATTTATCATGCAAGTTAAAATAAATGCTATAACCATATTTTTTTATCTTTTCTGAGCGTAATCGTGAGATTTGAATTCTTTTACATCTCGTTTACTAGTCGTTTTGCATGGAAGTCATTATCTTATCCTTGGTCTTGGCTGCGTCGATTTTCAATCTCTTTTTTCTTTTCTCTTCTTTATCATCATGTTTCTTTGTTATATTTCCAGAGTTAAAAGCAAGAAGTTTTGTTTCATCTCAGAATTATTTTTATTTTACACCTTTGATGCTGGTTCTTTTAGCCACGGGTTCGCTGGTCCTTTTTTGAGCATTTCCTTTGGAGCAGTAAATCCGTTTGTCTGTCGAATACTTTCTTCCCCTGTGCTTTCTGTTTTTATTGGTCATCGGGGACCCTTTCACAATCAAAAGATCAAAGTTGAGTCACCCAGCTTGAAAGGATTCTTTTTGCCGATATCTCTGCTCACGTACTTCTTCATATGTTTATCGTCGTTCCTTCCAAAGAGTCCGATCGTGCCGGAGAGTCCGTGGTAACGATACTGTATCGCTGTTATTTTTTATGCTAGTGAAAAAAATGGTTGGGTGATATAATTCGACATAAGTTGATTAGTAGGTATTGAAGTAAGTCCAAAATTCATTCTGGTTGCATTTGCAATTTTTTTAAACGTCTGACTTTATTTGATATCCTCCTTGTTGCAATCGCATTTTAAAACTATGAACTGAGGGCAGTGAGTAGAAATCGAAGTCCAAGTCCTGGACGGTGACATCACAAGGGAGTGAAGCGTAACTATGCCTTTGGTTGGCTTGAAATTTAGAAAAGAAACATCAGGGAAGTGAAATTTGAGAAAGGCATAAATGAATGGCTGCAGCTTATCAATCTAAGAATTGTAAAACTATTTATATACATATGTTAGCTTGTTACTACGGTGTTGACAATGCTACTCTAAACGATTGAATGGCGATGACCACTCCCCGAGTGAAGCCAATTTACCACAGTTTTGGTGCCACAAAATGCACTATCCTTACAATCGAATATCGAGAATTCTAGCATTTGAATAAACGTAAGAGTCGGTCATGCTTGGAGGTCCCGGACGAGCTATGGCTTGACATCAACAACACTCGTGAGCAATACTTGGCCACATGCTTTCGATTGTTCTGATTTCAGTGGGGAAAATTAACCTATAAGCTGGTCGTTTGCGAACGACTGTTGTTTGACCCGGCTGCAGTGCGCTCGTGACATTGACGTTTCTGTGTTAGCATATGTCGGAGAGTTTTTTCGCCGCATCTAGGAGTCAGACAAGGATTCTGGTCGGTGGTGAGTTTAGACGTGTTGGCCAGAAGTAGCAAAGTTGAAGAAACTCAATTGCTGGTAACGATTAAATTTCAGGTAATTTTGTCTTGCAATCGTTGAGTTTTGAAAATTGTTAAGTATCACTAGTTTTTGCAATAATGAACTTTCTTATTATTAGTTGAAAAAATTGATTCCGTGCTCTTCAATGGGTTTTTAGAGAAATGAATTAAATTTAAAAGTCTCAAAAATGAAAAGGAAGGAATAGCACAAACACGCATTCCCTCACTCACTTCCCGAATAGATTTTCCCCCAGGGGCATATAATGTGCTCACATTTACGAGGATTTCGCTTTCTGCAGAGATCATGTTCGCGCATACAAAATAAATCATAATAATTAGGTTGAAACTATTGTCACCATTATTCACTTATTTTTCTTGGAAGTAATGGTTACTTTTATGATTTTTCGTAGTAAAATTAAATTCGATCAAAAAATTCCATTTATTCTGTACGCCATGCAAAATTTATTATGTCTTTGACAGGGAATTAGAAGTACGATGCATTAATTTTTTATTTATATTAAGTGTAGTGTGTTAAAATTGTTGCTTAAAAGAACATTTTCTAAAGGACTTATGAAATGTACATTTTAAAATTGTCATTAGAGATGATACTCATTACGAGATTTAAATAGTGACTGTTACGAGCAGTCTTTTTTCGTTGATAATTAAACAATTTCTGGTGATAACGGTGAGCGTTGCTAGGGAAAAGACGGCTTGGAAATGACTTTCTACATCAAGGGTCTCCGCCAGGGGACAGCGTATAGGAGGCTCAATTCCACAACATAGAGGGCTGATTTCTGTTGCCAATTCGGTAGCATTTTAGTCGGTTTTCAAAAATGTCCGAGGCGCGGTGATGGGTGCCTTTCGATCGGCTTTTTTACAATATATTGCCTACAATGTTTGTAATTGCGTTATGGTGGCGACTTTTATAATCCCATTGAAATGCGCGGTGGTCGACAACACATTTATAGGACTACATGGGGATCTTATTTTGTAATATTCGTGGTCTCCGCTCTCTCTCTCAAATCAGCTGACCGCTACTCAGCGGTGCAGTTACTGATTGGCAGGCTCGGAGCTGGAGGAAATGAGACTGGGGGACGCTTCCTATGTTATTTTTCTTACCTCCGTTTTTTTTTTAAGCTCTGTGTTTTGGCCAAAGAGAATCACCTTCCATCCCTTCGACTTTGAATTGAAACGAAGAAGATCTTCATTTGTGTTATTGTTCTACTTTATTTATATCTCTTCATCTTGTTTTAAGCGCTATCTTAGTTTCCTGGCCAATGAAAATCGTCATCTATGTCTTTTAACAATGGCTCTTCTTCATTGACTGGGAAATGACGTGATGAATTTCATGTAGGCCATGTAGTTATCTATTATATCTCTCTCTATTTCATGTTTTAATCGATGACTTTGGATCTTTATATGATATTTATCTTCTCTATCAGAATCAGTGGCCGGTTCTAAACTACTGTGTATTCCCTCAATGGCAGTATATTTCTCTTCGTATGAATCATACAAATCTCCCGATTGCTACTATGGTCTGAAGTAGTAAAACATTTTCTCTAAAATATTTTGGAGTTATAGAGTGTGATACAATTACAGTGTGTCACACTGAATTTCGTATCGGATGTTTAATTGTAGAGACGTTTTTAGGAATTCGGGCACATAAAAGTAAGCTGTATAAAAATTGGAAATATTTTATTTGGAGTGCACTTTTTAATAAACAATGAAGTTTGGCATTATTGTATGTGTTTTGTTTACTCAGCGATGAGGTATGCGTGAGGAACTCATTAGGAAACATCTAATTATACTGCATTTGCGGATTGAAAAGGATATTTTTTTCAATTGTTTAAGCATTGGAAAAACTATTTTGTTAATGTTGCCTTAATGCCAAGGTATCAAGTCATCTCGTTTCCCTCTCATTTGATCGCTTTAATTCTATCGAAAGAATCTTGGTTGAACACCTTTTATGACTATCTATTTCAAGATAATGAAAATCGAAAATAAAAGATCCACTTAACTGTACTTTTTCTTTCAATTTACCTTTATTTGGAACTCGATCACTAGTATGACCGTCCAACTTAAGCATTCTTCATAAATGTGGATTTTTTAGAGGAGAACATGAAGATTCAGATGCTGATGACTGTAAAAAAAATCTGTGGAAAATTTTGAGAGGGAAAACACTGTTGTCAGTTTAAATGTAGAATTGGCGTCGAGTCAGAATGAGAATTTAAGGGTACCCATTCCTTTCCTCAAGTTGATGAGGAAGTAAACGATGTTACCATTGAGAAGATGGCGTTGGTGAGGAGAAACGTTAGGTTATACGAGGAAGAGAGAATAAGCGAATGTTTTAAAGGGCGTAGCTGGAGGTGAGTTGGATATTGAGTCACTGAGGTGCGCCTAGCAATCAGGTGAAGATTGGAGAAAACTCGACTTTAAAGCTGCAGGTCGGAGGAAGGTATGTTTTTTAGGGGCAATCCACCGAAATGGCTTCGGAAATTGGATTAGCATTCCATTCCATAAGGTTTGAGCCAGCTCAAAGTTTAAGACCCGGTGTAAAGCGGCAGGACGTGCGTGTCTGACTTTCCCCCACTCCAGTGTCTTTATTGTAGGTCCGCTCCAAACGAGGATCCATGGGACGGTCGGTGGTATGCAGGTTGTTCTGGATAATGGTCGTTTTGGTGAGGGCTAGGTATTCTAAAGGACCTCTGGAATGAGACGCATATTGGAGGGAAGGCATTGTGGTTAATGTTGGATTGTAAGACTGGAGACTTCAGGTGAACAGGTTTAGGAAATGGTGGGGTCCGGAGAGAATTGCTGTAAGGACAAGGATTGACGGTATTAGCAGTCTCTCCCACTTGTGTTCGGATGATTTTCCTCGTCGGGATTAAGTAGACGATCCTAGGTTTAATTTTACTGGGTAGATGTAATGCAAATTTTCCTTTTATATTATTTTTAGCCATAGCCCGCAATTGAAAAGTAAATTTTTGTGGGGATAGTAATTAGCAGACCCAAAAATTAATTTCAATGCGTTGCTTATCAACTGTTGACATTCAAGCGTAAATTTTAATCAAAAGATTTGCATTTTTTATTTATGCCATGACCGTGTATATAATTTTTTACCCTTCTCTCTACTTTTTACCCATTCAAGTGTCTAAGTTCCCTCTTGCCGCTGTAAATCCACGGTGGAGACTGTGAAAAGCCCCTTTTATCCTTGTAATCGTTGTACGTTCTTTTATTTTACGGCGATTTAAAGGCGAGAGGGCCAAATAGCACACTCTGTGTGCTTATAAGGACACTAGATGGGCAATGGGGATCAAACATCACTTCAGTTCGAAATGAAGGAATGCATATGTTCAATACATATGAATTCCTCAAAATTTGCGTTTTCTAACTTTCTATGTTATGGATTCTTTATGAGCCTCAATCTTTGCTTGACTTGCCCTGATTTTTCTCTTCGTGGTTCCAAAGTTTAATCTTCTTACCTCAGGTTCTACTCCCCTGCTTCTTAAATGATTAATGCCCTTGAGCTTCTCCTTAATTATCAATGTAAGGATATGTAGATGTACTGTAGAATCACGATACGATTGTGAGGTTAAATTTCCTATTAATTAGGTCACGGTGGAGTCCCGCTTTTAATTAAATGTTCTAGTGAAGCACATCTGTAGTTCGATGGCATCATTTGACTTCCTAGTGAATCCAAATTTTTTTTAACAATGGAAGCAGACTCGTGTAATTTTTCAACTTTGATTTCCTAATTGTTTTTAGCAACTAGCACCGTCATCAGTGAGTTTTTGCTCTTTGTGAATTAGCGTGTCTTGTACTGTGTAGGCTCTTTTCTTCCCGGTTGATAATAGGCCTGGGATGGTTCATCTTTTCGTTTTTTTTTATGGGGACTAACTATTGCTATAGCGTTATTTGCTCAAATTTGAAGCCATTTTAAGATAGGCAGTGCAAAACTGAAACTTATAGTCAATATAAAGCACTAATTATATCTTAATGAAACTATATCGGTCCTCTTGCATTCATAACGTATGATTTCTCCTCATTTTTGTCACAATCACAAATATGCGTAGTGTTCGTTCATTATCACCTAAATTTATCGTCTGTAATAGTTTCATCGTGTATCGACCACTGATTAAAGTACACACGTCTTCACCATTACGCTGTGAGATATCGACTGAAAGATCTACTATTTGCTGGTGATACATATTTTAACGTGGTACTTTCTTTTATAGAGAAGTTCCACTGTGATTTAGGTAGAGGTATTTGAATCTTCTATGCAAGTAAATGTACTAGTAACAATCTTTCGTTAGTTTGTAGCATGAGTATGGATGCATTCCTTTCTTTCAAGCTACGCATGCATTGGAGTGTCGATGCACGAGTTTCGGCATCTTGGAAACCTTAAATCCTTGCGGAGGGTTTGAATGAAACTTCTCTTGTAGGCTCGGGCTTGGATTGCGGATTTTCCAGAGCAATAAAAATAGCGCATCGGTGGAATATGTGGAAAGAATTCCCGCTGAACTACCCTCTCGTATTTCTCCAGCGGCAAATTGTCTTGTTTTACGTCCGAGCAGTCAAAAGGGGGAAGGAAGAGGAGCGTAGTCGACGAGGAGGAAGGCTGGTGTGGGGAGTGGAGGAAATTGCTGGGTGCGGAGAAGGGAACTGCTGTAGGTGAGGGTGGTGGGTGTGGTACAGGAAGGAAAGACTGGAAGAGACGTTGAGCGTAGCTGGGAATCGTAATGAAGAGGGAAAGCAGTTGTAAATCCATTAAATTCTCTTAAGTGTGTCGCTGCCGAGAAAATTCCTCGAATCCTCGTTCTATTTCCCCAACTAATTTTCCTTTCGCCTTTGAAGAGGCTATTATGTTCACCTCAGCTTCCTCTCATAATGTTTTTCTTCAATACTCTCTCGACCATTAATTTCCCGCAGAGAGTAATTATTTTCTTTCATGAGAAGTTAAGACGTAATAAACATTGAAAGCGTTGGATATATATATAGATGGTAATAATTTTCATAACTCATTATTCTTACTTAAAATGTGGCAATCTTTAGTGAATGCGTTGGCCTTTCCCTATGATTTGAGCATAGGAACTGTTGAGTTATAATTTAAATGGTGAATTAATTCTGTTAATCAGCAAAAAACATAAATGAAAAGTTGAAACTTGAAACGATGTGGAAATGTAGTCAGGGTACCCGAATAACTATTTAGTTCATCTTTTCCTTTCAATAAATGGAAATGTGATGTAAAACTTCGGTGTTTTATCAAAAGCCTTTGTACTGTCTCGGATAATTTTGGAGACGGAAGTTACGGCTGTAGTATTCATAGATTTGTCAATAAATATTGGAAGTGCATTTATCCCCGGTAGTCCGAAAGTTCCTTCATTCTAAGTATAACCTATTGGAAATATTTGAACCAGTCTTATTTCCTTTCAATTAGGATGTGGGACTGGTTATATTTTTAATTATCGTAGGCTGAGTTCATGTAATTTGCCCATCTTAACCCTCTTACCAAAATTAAGGCAATAGAGTTCAAAGGAAATTGCTGGTACTAGCATAATGAAACTATAATTCCAAATAATTCCACATAAATTTAATAATATGGGTCACGTCATCATCTGGTACATTTGCATAGAATTAGAATGACAGAGAAGTTCGTACGGTATTAAATTTATGTGGATTTATGACGTTTTTTACATTTCATTATGTTAAGTGGAAGTCACGCCAGAGATTACAAATGATACTGGTACGAAGATAATCATAATTATCTCAGCAATAATAAAGGCATTAATGGTTGATCATTTGAAACGTTAATAATAATAATTTAAACTTGAATTGAAGTTTTGTTCAAACAACTGCAAATTTACATTAAAAGCCGGTTATGCGTTGATGAATGTGTAGCTAGGTGAACTCGCAAGCGTACTCATGAGATCTTCACTGGCTGTTTTATACACTGCGACATTGATGAATTTTTCAGCGGAGATAAAGTAATTAAAAGTAGTAGTAGTGGTATTCATTAGGTTCAAAGGAGGCAGAGAGGATCGATTTGAAATTTGAGTCACCTGAATCACGTATGGGTGAGTTGGGTAGGCGGAATGCGAAGTATGGTAAATCAAAGCGCAGGAGAAGCCTGTGGGGAAAATGGAAACGACGAGGAAAGGAACAACATTTTTCCCCCGAAGTGAATTATAATTTTTTTCTCTCCTCACGGTCTTATTCATGCGGTAAGCACAAGCCGGCGAGAGACTGAGCGAAGGTAGAAAAAGGGAATCTTCAGTTTTATTTATTTATCCGTTTAACTTTTTCGTTTTATTTCACATTTCCCGCTTTTAGCGTGTCTCATGCCGCCTCTCCGCTTCCCATTTGAGAGAAATAGAGTTACGACATTCGGAGTTGGGGGATGGGGCCAACTCTTGACGGGCCATTATTTTTTTACGCCTGAATGCCCAAGGAATAAGGTTTTATTTGTGACGAGTGAGGATGGCGTAGAATTTTCTCCTTAAAAATACATTAGTAATGTCTCTTTTTGCATTCGTTTTTCTTCCGGGAGATGTAGGGAAGGATAGAAGGATGAATACTGGCTGCGGAAGGTAGGGAAAGTACCGGAGCGAAAATAATTCGTTCATGTCTGGGAGAAAGATGTGAATATAAGGGTGGAGTAGTTGGAATAAATGGAGGGAAGGTTTAGCGTATCCAGTGTCGTTATGGAGGAAGCGTCCCACAGCCATCGTTTTCGAGATGGAGGTACATAATAGGGTAGAAATACAAAAAATGTTCATGTACGGCATATTTACCCTCTCTTTGACTAAATTTCTGTCCATCAAAAGTAGAGATAACTGCCTAAAACTGCTGTATCTTGAGAATAAATGTCACTTATCTCTTTTCATATTTAAATCACGTGAGTATAAGCCATTTGATTCTATTAGTCGAGCTAGATATCAGTGCAAATTGAAAATTATATTTTTAAACCATTGCCTTATTTCCTGTGGATTGTCTTATTCATTATATTAGGAAAGGATGAAATTTTCTCTTACAAATAGCCTTTGATTACTGAGTTATTGACTGCATGTAAAGTGAGTGGCAAATAACACATTATCATGTCAATATTTTGTTGTAAATGGTGTAACGTTAAACGTTTTTTTCGAATTCTCTCTATTTTCTCCAAGTTATACTTTTCGTTTTTGCCTCCCCACTTCGATCGACTGTCCCTTCCTTTATCTCCTCAACAATCCCGCTCTTATTCCATGAACAACTCCTTAAATATCAGTACTGATTAAACATCAACAATACTTAAATATCAAACGTTGTAACAATGGTATCAAAGAATCGAAATGATAATATATTCGTGGGGCATATGAAAATTAAGGTCTCCAAATTGTTTTTTCATAGTTATTGAGATTTTTTTATCCATGCAATTTACATGGTTAGAAACCTTGATCATTCGTCTACTTTTTGATGTAGTCACCGTGGCGCTCTAAGACTTTCCGCATCCTTGTCACGAACTCTTGTGATCCCTCTTCGGACCAGCTTCCCGACGCCTCCCGTACTAAGGTAAGAATCACTTCTTGAACTTCGTCGTCGTTCATGAATTTTCGCCCTCCCAAATCTTTTTTTTAGGGCCGGAAAGAGATGATATTCACAGGGAGTCTGAGTCTGAAAATATCTGGACTGAAATGTGGGTGATCAATCACCTTCCATCCAAATTTCTCGATGAGTGACGTTGTTTTACGGGCCACATCCTTGTCCCTTGCGGGCAATACGCCTTGTCCTCGTGCAATCGAACGCCTTTTGTCAAACTGCCTTGTCTTTTGTTCTGGATAACCCTTGGAAGTTAGCTTAGGTCTCATACTGCCTCTCGTAGGTGATTTTTGTATCCTTGGGCTTGAAATCGCACAGCAGGACACATTTTCTGTCCCTTGAGACGGAAGCCATTATCTTGCCCGCTGATTTTGAGAATTCCACTTCTCTTGATAAACGTTGAGGTGGCAAGCAGTAAACTTTCTGCGCCAATTCCGTAAATTTTTCAAGTCTACGCTCTTCGGACACCATATTTATTCCAATTGACGACGAATTCCAATCGGAACAACCTTCTTCGCATGCAAAAACTAAAACTGACAGACCGTAATTCGCACTTGGCGGGAGCAGCAATCGGAACGCCCGTCGCGAATGGGTGCTGAGCTGATATTTATTTTTTTAAATTAAGAACTGTTTATGCGAAGGCAAGGGGAAGCAAGGGCGCAGCTAGGAATTTAGGCTAGGGGGGTTCTAGGAGGAAACAATTCTGGGGGGGCTGAGTGGGATAGAGTAAGGTAAGGCGTAGCCTACGTTATAACGTAGGCTACGGGTAAGGATAGGGTAAGAAGGAGGTGAGGGGGCCCTCCTCCAGAAATAATGGTTCAAACTGGTAAGTTTTTCTGTTTTCTAAGTGATATTTATTAATCATTACAGTATTCTATATGTAATATTTATCCAATTACGTAAAATGGATTAAACCTAAAAATTACTCTGAGCTCTGGAGGTGGGATTATTTCCCAAACCCCAGCTGCGCCACTGAGGGTAAGAACCAACAAAATACAACAGGGTGGCTAGATTTTGCGTAGTAATGCATGCGGCGACGCCTAGGCTTTGGAGACCTTACTTTTCATATGCCCCTCATAGCTATTTTTTATTGCGTATGCTGTTGTTCGTATTGCGTATGTCTCCGTGTTGTGCTCTGATATTTGTGGCGCATCTTAATGAGTGTGGGATGAAAGAAATAGGAATCTCAGCAATGCGGGTGGCGCAGCGGAAAAATCCTCTATGTTGCCATGGAGACGTGCGTACGTGAGGCTGGGGCTTGGCGCCGGCTGCCTCTCTTTCAAGTGGCCGTTAAGTGTTTACTGCTGTCACTGCATAGAGGGAGGTGGCGAGGTCGAGGGAATGCGGATGAGGAAACAAGATCGATCCGAGGATAACGTCATGCATCGGAGCATCTCGGACAACATGAGACTGTTCATTTAATTGATACGAGCCAGTCGATCGACAGAAAAATGGGATACTCGTCCAATTCCTTGCAATATTCACTCAAACTAGTGTCATCAGTCCCACTCTGAAAAAACTAGTGTGTTGTACTAATCGATGTAAATTTGTAAGACGCGGTCAAGTTGAAAGATTTTGTTTTACATCCACAATGTTTATCCCCTTGTATGAGGGAACATTCAAATGTACAGAAAGATAAGGGTCCTGTAATGCTTGTTAAGTGCTCCATGGAAACCTTCGTTATTCGGTAGAATGATGTAAATAAATATGGTATAACGAATACGGAATGATTGAACGAATCTAATTTCTACGATGATTAGTGGCACTGTTCGTCGAAGTTTAATTAAATGATCAATTTGTGACTCAGTTTCCTTCATCTGTTAAACTCGCTATGTAAACACGACCTATATTGAAGCGTATGACTCGTTGTTATGCTATTTTTCGAAAACCGTTAATTTGCATCTCTACAAAAATTGGTCTTATTACTGCATTCATATGTTTTCTTATATACAAATGGCATTGAGGTCTTGTTCGGCTGATAAAATACTGAACTCTAGTGCTCTGCTCAATCACCAAAGTTGAGGTCGGGTTACCTTTGAAATCTTTTCCACCTATATTGGGATATGAACTAATGCCGTGGGGATGTTAAGCCTATTCTCTCGCAACTACGATCCTTCGGCCCCTCTGAATTTGATCACAGTAAATGTTTATTGGATTAAGGTAAATGCGTATGCGTGTTAACAAGTCCGCGCGGGCATTACAGGAATATCAGTTTACATAGGAGGCTGCTTTTCATTTGCGCTTTACCTTTGGGAAATATTACTTCAGACCTCTTCCTCTATTTTTACCCGATTTCATAAATACTATTCCTCAGTGCTCGCGATAAATGTACGCCGTTTATTTATAGACAGAGAAGCCCAAATGTCACAAAATTTGCCAATTTAGGTGACTTATTCTTAAATTCATTTTTGTGCACCTCTGAATATCGGTATATTTTCATCACTTACAAGTGTGCCGAATTAGACTGTTATAAAAAAACGTGGTTATTGTGATTTTGAGTTGACGCGAAATGACCCGTTGATAAATCGATTGTATCGTCTTAAGGTGATGCTACTGAAGGAATACTAGAACGGTTCTATCTGACAGTTCATTCTTTACGAATGTCAGTCCCCGCCATTATTTGCGCTCTCCGTCGTGCTTTTAAAGTTGCGCTTACGATCGGGCTTCCTCTCCAGCTTGAACCTGGGCTTGGGCTTCAAGGGCTTGAATTCACCGATGAAGCATGAATAGAGCCGTCCAATTTCGAGGTGGCAGATATTTCCATTTCCCTTGCCACAGTGCTGCCGTCCTCACGGTGAATCCAGGAAGCTCTCTTCCCTCGTTTCGGCATAAGTTGCGGACGAACGGTCTCTAACCCCGCTGTCTCCTTTCCTATACCACTCTGCCCATCTACGTATCTTCATATTCGTGTTCCATCTTCCACGATACTATTACCTCCGCCTTTTATTTCAGCGATTTGCAGTGCATCTGATGCTGGGCCTCATTTTAGAAACAATATATTTAATGGTTTATAATGGATTCTCTGCTAGTTACTTTTTGGGTGCATTGCCTTTTTTATTTAAGAACTGCGTCGTCACTCCTCCCTAAGTGCTTTTTAAGTATGGATGAGCGTTTTAAGTTCCCAATATGCAGCAGCAGTTCGCACTTGCTCGCTTCAGAGTTGAGAAATGGAAAAAGGCATTTAGATCCGGAGAGAGACGAATACATGTAGCATACCTTTTTCTTCCCAAAATAAGAATGCGTTGGTAAACCCTTAAAAATTCCGAGATTATTTCTTCGCTGGACATGCATTCTAAGTATGACCAACGTGATTATTTTTAGGGTGACAATGAATCACTTATTTGTGCAACTGTTTATTACTAAATCTCTACCTCGTTAGGTTTGTTTTACTCTGGGCTAGCAAAAGTTTCTTATGAGATATTAATAGAATTTACCTGTAATTATTAAATTGTGTTCGAAATGTGGTAGTAGGAGAGTGTTAGCTATCAAGAGAAATAGGTGAATTGGTGGTAATTGAGAAGAAATGAACCTTTTTCATAACAAGATAACATTATCTTTAGCTCAACCGATGTCGTGAGAAATTCTTTCCCTAGATGAATAAACAGCTCTAGAAATAATGCGTGGCAAGCTGGAAAGAATGGGAGATAATTTCATTATTGATACAAAATTTGGCCGTCTGAAATTGTTGACTGCTTAAGGATATTTCTCGGCACTTGTTTGATTTAGTTTAATACTTATGTAAGGGTGCGGGTTCTTGCCCTTGGTGTCGGGAAGCGAATAATCACACACAATTATTTAAAGTTTTTACCCAAAGTTTATTTCCTTTTAAAAACCCAATATCAAAATCCATTCAAGCAAAAGGCATGAAGTAATTATGAATTTTTGCGTCCAGAATAGCCCAAAGTTAAGATATTACCATTGTCTCAGGTAGGAGAGGAGCTGCTGGTGATGGCATGGGTGGATAGCGAGGCGCTTAGGTCGCACGGGCCATACGGCCCGTGCTTCGACTCCAACTATGAGTTACTGAGTGAGTTCCTGAGTGCGTCAGTGTCAATAGCATCTCCACCGTGCCATTATATAGGGAAGTGGAACCAGGATGTTTTCGTCCAAGAGGAGGGGGAAAGGAAGGGGAAGAGTAAGGTTAGGCGTTCTTGAAAGTGAAAAGGTGCAAATCCCAAGGCATAGTTTGTCACAGCTGGCTATTCTGAGACGTCATACAACAACATATTTATGCATATTTTGGAAATGGAAATCTTCCATTTCCGGATCACTACACTTACCCCGTCACAAAATATTAATGTTGATTGATCCTCATGGTGGCAAATGTAATTTGAGTGGAATAAACGATCTTAATGCCGGCTTGAAGCAATAAATTCCATTAAATGTATTAAAATACTAAAATATCGTGACAAATACTCATGGAAAATGAAATTTTCGGTGCCTGTTTTTATGGCTCTGTATATTGTTACCGAAAAGAAATGATGTGATAAATTAAAGTATTTTTTTAATAGTTATATTTAGTTTATATATGTTACCTAGCCCTTTTTGGAGCTGCATGTACTGAATTGTACCAGTAATACCTGTGATAAGTCATATTTTTAATTGTTATTCCCGTTAATGTTGGCATTGCTTAAATACTGTGCATAAAGTATCGAAAGTATGTGTTTTGCATTACGTGGTCGCGTAGGAACCTCCTTAAACTTTTACTCCACCACTTTTCCTGCATCTTCCCCATCTCCACGAAGCGCACTCTCCCACTCAGTTCCTCCCCCGACGCGCTCGTGTCGTCGTGGGCGAAGTGCGGTTCAGGTGGGCGGACGAAAGCACGACCCTCCGACCCCTTTTACACCGGAGATGCCTCCGTGCTCCTGCGAGTCCCGCTTCCCACCACTTTCCTTCCTTTTCACTCTACCCTCCACTAAAATGAGGAAGAGCGTTTTTAGGAGGGAGGGGAGGAGGAAGCAGTCCATGAGTGTGGTTAGGGTCACTTCCCACCTCTTCGCTACCCCTCCGTGTATTGGTCTCACCTTTAGCCATCCGATTCCACATCTACATGTTGATCTGTGGGACCAAGTAATTACCAGGAGTACCGAGTTTGTACGGCATTGGTTCGACAATGATCACCTACGGTTCAATGACATGGACCATGAATAGGTCAGAAAAAAATGCCACGCCGAAATTTCCTTATTATTGGTCACTATTCCCAGCCAATTGGCGGTCTACAATGAGGTTCAAAAATTTTCATTTCCGTTGAGGTTATTCAGGTATAGTCAGTGTGGCAGAAATCAGTATTTTAAGGGATACGGTGAGGGAGGGGGGCGTATTTAGGAGTTTTGTGCTTGCCGTTTTTACAGTAGAGTAGTTCATCAAGTCCTTTTCGGTTTCAGATTTTTCAAATTTGGGTAATTGGTTTTTTAATCAGTAAGGATTGAAGTTAATTTTTAGATCCTTCCTGATATCTTTGTTTCGAATAAACCATGGGGCTCCAGTAAATCTCCTGATTATCTTGTTTGCCGTGGTTTGAATTTTCAATAGATGTGTTTTAGCCGCCATAAGCCATACAGGTGACGCATATGATAGCAAAGGCTTCAGCATCAGAAAAAAATGCCTTCAAGTGTATTCGAGTCGAAAGTACTTAGGAAAATGGAAGAACTGGATAAAGATTATGAATGGAGAATAAAATATAATACTGAGCTGAATCAAGCGATTGAAGGTCAATACATTGCTTGATACGTGAAAGTACGGAGAAGTAGTGGTTAAGCCGTATAAAGAGAAGGAAGGAAGAACGAAGAAAATGCTCGAGAGAAATTTGAGGTACAAGTCCTACCACTTAAGAATTAATGGCAGATTGAGAGTCGAATGGATAAATGACGCCTATACACATCTGCAACTAATGAAGGGCATATTGTGGAGAAGGCCAAGGGCTACCGAGGGCTTTAGCTCTACGTAGAAAGAGAGATTCTGTTCAATGAATCCCTTCGAGGGCGTTTCTTTTGGATTGCCATGAGTTGGCTCTAATTATGGTGAATGGAAAGGACCGAAGAAGAAGCGGCTGGAAAGGGAAATTTCAAAGTGATGGTAGTGGTCCTCATTAACTTTTTGCCATCTTTACGCACCTGCGAATTCATTTTTCCGAAAGTCAATTTTTCATTCGTGCATTATCAAATCAAATGCTCAGCAATATTCCTATTTCTAGAGGATATTTTCCTTTTACGTTACAAAATCATTAAGGCTAGCTTCGGTGAGGTGATATTAGTGATAGTGTCATGTTTTCTTGTTAGTAGAATCATGAGGTGAGACGTTTTCTAGAAATTGTGTTTTTTTTAATGGTAATGTGTTTATTTGTCCAATCGTGTTTTATTATTAATTGTGTAATTGATTTTGTGTCGCATTTCTGGGATAAATTTTCACGGCTATTATATTACAGTGAGTGAAAATTTAATGCGACTAATCGTGTAGTGGTATACAAAATCTTCTTTCTAATAGAAAAACTCCACGCTTTAGTGCTCTTCTGCCAAAAAATAGATTGTTGTTTTTGTTAACGTGCTTATATTTAGTTTCCTGTCTCGTTGATTAGATCTCAGCTAATCGAATCTGGCCGTTCCCCGAGTTCTGAAATTGGGTATGTTTTAGTAACTATCCTAAACATAACTTATAATTTTTACTCTAACTATGGGTAATTTTCCAATAATGGGTGATTCCATTTTAAAGTGTTTCTTACTCCGTTCTGGTGAAATCGCGTGATTTAAAAATTCATTTTTTCATCATTTGACGCCTACATTACTTGGAATAATTTGTTCGTGTACTTCGGCATTCTGGAAGATGTTTTATCTTGAGATCGATAGCCCATTCGGAGAAGTTTGTTTCGTAATATTCTGGAAGGAAACAGCATAATCTCGGTGTAAATGTCACTCATGATTGAAATGTCAGTTCAGACTAACGAAAACTAAGTGAGCAAACATGCCTGTTCTTCCGCAGTGTAGATGTTAGCTTGGCACCAGGTCTAACAAACACTTGACGAAATCCACGCCACCCAAAGCGTTCTGTTTGCCCACAGTGCATCTGGAGGGAAAAATTATGGTTCAGAGTGATTCAAATGTTTACTTTTCGTGGTATGGCGAGCTCCCAAAATAAGCAGCTGAGACTTCCTTTGAGAATAATTTTCTGAAAGTTAAAATGCTCAATGTTTTTTATATTATTAAATTAAGAAAGAAGAACTTTGTACTTTCACATTAATATTTAATCACGACCATGGTTTCAACGTTAGACGTCATCATCAGGTCCAGACGTCTAACGTTGAAACCATGGTCGTGATTAAATATTAATGTGAAAGTACAAAGTTCTTCTTTCTTAATTTAATTATGAATCGCTTTCACCAAGTTACGCCTCAAACAATTAAGTTTTTTATATTAATTAAGTGAGAAGAAAAGTACTTGTATCATACAGTACCCGGGCTTTCGCAAAATCCTGGTGGCTACTTCAGCTATTCCGAAGACTTGGTTGTAAGTCGTAAGTAAAGCGGAAATGACTATACGGAGACATTAAATCATCTCCTGGCCAAAGACGTTGCTGGATCGACTGACGTAAATTCCCTTTGTGCAGTAAATGTACTTTTTTATGCACGATCCAGTAATAATTATTAAAATAAAGAATGAAAAATTAAAATAAAAATTGATTAGAATTAGGTGATAGAAACACGTTTCCGCAGCATGCGTACGATTTTTTTTTTTTTTTTTTTTTTCAATTAAAAATGTTGGAGACTTCTCAAATTTTATGTTTTTAATATAATGTTGATCGTAATGGTTGGACAGTCGTAAGTCTGGGAGTGGCTGGATGCTATTTGGAGGTACGGAGGAAGGGATACGAGAGAAGGACGGACAGATTGGGAAAGGGTTGAAGAGGCTCCAACCGGCTATAGGAAACAAGCGTGCTGTACGGTGGATCGTGTGGCTGAAACAGGCTTAGTTATGCATGTATTCCTCGCCCCGCTTCTCCTTCTGAGCCTTTGCCTGAACCTCTGAACAGCCGGAAGTTTCCCCGTGCGCCCGTGGGTCGAGATAAAGGCCAAAGGCGTCACAGCTCTCCGAACTATGTTTGCCGGACTCGCCAATCTCACTCTCTCTCGTGTTTTGAGTCTCACTCCGTCTCCTCAAACCGCCTCCTTTGATTTTCGCATCTCCTTTATTTCCAGGAAAGCTCATGTTTCGATTCCATTCAAATTCATGCAGGCCCCTATGAAAAGTGCGGGGTCATTATCGTGGACATTTCTTTAAAAATGTGTGGATTGGACTAAACGAAAAAACTAAGGAAATGAAAGTTCACTCGTTTAACTTATAGACATTTAAAAAACATCAAAAACAATTATTCGGGCTGGGTAGAGGAAATATTCAGATTTCTATCATTTTGACATTGATGTGGCTTAAATCTTCAAAGTTCCCTTATTTTGAAGTGCCTTATCACTATTTCATTTTTTAGTAATAATATGTTTTCAAATTGAATATAATTCGTAGAATAAATTTCAAAATGGTTCAAAAATCACAACATTGTGTCAACTAAGACAATTTTTTGCAGCCATAAAAAGTGACGAGTACAAAAATCAATTTGATATGTAGTACTTACGCCTGTTAGTGGCTACGTATTAAACCCTCCCATATTCTTGCTCTTCTGTTAAATACGACTTTCAAGTATGAAAGAGTGTAGTTTTAGCGTAAAAAAGAGGAAGCACTTCTAAAAGCTATCATTTAATATTTACTGAATCGGCTGAAGTAAAAGAGCAAATGGGGGTACAATGAGAAAATTAATTAATGAAATTTCTAGATTGTATCTCTCCAATTAAAAATTGTCTGTTTCCGAATACTTCGCCAAGATGGCAATTTTTAGTGCTTTTCTTTAATGTGTGTAACTTTATGAAAACGTTACTAATAAAATTAAGTGGATAATTTGTAAATCATTAATGTAGTTCCGTGGAATAGATTCTGAGGGAAATCTATAATGGTGATTCCGCAACTCCTCCGTGATTTTGAATGAAATAGCTCACACTCTTGAAGTATGTTATTTTTGGGCTCAGATCATTGATTAACAATTTGTAAAATGTCCCTTTCCAATAGAAATAACTTTTTTAATTATTTTTGTTCGCCGTGTTGCGCTTAAGCTGGTAAGATAATTTCGCTCATGGCGTAAAGTTTTCATAATGGTTATAATAGTAAAAAAATATAAATCTTCATTCCTGAATGGAGAGGTAATTGATTAGTCAACGTTATAACCATGATAAACATGAAAACTTTTCCTCAAATCGATGTATGTACCCATATCGTCTGAGGGAACCTCATCAGGACCTGTAAATGAAAAAGAGCTGAGATATATATGTTCAAAGATTTCGAGTAGCTGGCCCAGTGTAATAAAGCTCTCTCAGATCGTATTCGATTCGTAAGCGCGATGATATGAATAATTACGATACTTGAAATGAATAATATCCTCTTGTTAATGCTTTTTCAGTTAAAGTTTTGAATTCATTTTCTATTTTACTTATAATCACCAGTGTTTTGAAAAAAATGAATTTGCATTGGGCTATGAATATTTCATGGTTGGACAAATGGGCTTGTTACGCGAACAACGATTCGCTGGCTCTCAACTGCAACGGAAAAGAAGCCAACGATTCTCGCCTCCCTCGTTCCTCTTTTTCATGGATGAAACGTTTACATCACAACGATGTTTCCAGACGGCTTATTTTTTTGGTCCATTTCATCCCAAAGGACATGATTTGTTGAAGTAGTGAGTAAACATTAGGTACTACATTTTCAGAATAGAGTCTGGCAATTATACAAAGTAAACCTGAGCCAGTATTTTAGTCTATATGCACTCGTTTCCATACCCGTCATGCTCATCGAGGCGTCCTAAATTGCGCTGGTGTAGTTCATTTGTATGAAAGTCAACATTCAACCTTTTATTAGGGCAGATATGTAATTGAAACTGCGTTTCAAATAATGAAATAGTTTTTCGTTTGCACGTCTCGTTGTAAAGATGAGGGAAGAAGCATGACTTCGGGTCTTCATTTAAATTGTTATTTTAATAACGGAAAGATGTTCTAGATGGAATATTTCATAAGTGATTTTAATCAAATCTTAGCTTAACTTGGTATGTGCATCCCATGTTTCATTGATGTAGGTATTATGTTTTAAATTAAATGCTAATCCCGGGAGAAGGCTCCCAAAAACCCCAACAAAAAAAATCCTTGCAGTGCGAGGTTGCCTAAAGAAAGGATCCGGTTGCTTTACCTGCACAACTCTGGAGAACTCTGCACACTCATGTTCAAACCGTATATAATTGAGTACGTAAGCGCATGGCGACAATTGAATATTTATGATTATTTCTACGACTGACGTAAACTTTTACAACATCTCGGACTCATCTTTGTTTTACCATGACGAAGTGATATCGGACCTATTGCTGAAATCATGGCTCTCCTAATCTTCTTTTACTGCCAGGTTGTTTCTCAATGTTTTATTCTACCTCTAATTTTTCCATCGCCTCTCGGCGTGAGAGATTTGTTTAAATTTTATAAATTTGTTGTTTTTTTAACTTCTTCGGTCTACAATTATTTCACATTTAGTTCATAGTATAGAACACTATACAGTGTTCTATACTATGAACTAAATTATTATTAAACATGTGGTAGAATTTGAGGACAATTTACTTTTTACGACAGTCTCGATGACCGGCATTTCCTATAAAAGAAACACCTCCGTCTCGTCTTTGTAGTGCCATATCCCATGATATCGGTGTAATTGCTGAAATCACTGCTCCGCCTTGCCACTTTTCACTACATGGTTGATTTTTTTCTTTGCTCATTATAACTTATATCACTATCTTAAAGCGCGAATAATTGCATTCGAGTGCCCTAAATTATTCAGTCTACCGTCATGAGGCTTTCAGGGAGCGAGGAAACATTTTCATCTTTCCCGTTTCCGGCGTTCGGTCTTATGCCTTATTTTTTTCCATCGTCCGTCCTCGTAGGTTTGCGCTCAGGTTCGCTCGGACGTTGCCCTTCCGCTAGCCCGACGTGCCAACCACTCTTACACTCTATGTGTCTTTTTCTCTTGGCTCTTTCGAGAGTGGAGCAAACCAAGCCACGGCAGCACGCCATAACGGAGTGGCGGCGACACCCGCCCTCTACCCTCCCACGCGAATTCTCTTTCTTGTTCCATTTTTTTCCGCAGTACTACTCGTGAATTTTTCCGTCGTTCCATCCTTGTCTCGGTTAATATTTCTCGCTGCTCCAATCGGATTTTTTTTCGACAAAAAAAAATAACGAAGTTGGTTAGCATACATATTCAAGTCGTCGGTTGAGAGTTTCGCATTGGCGTGGGTGGAGGGTTCGCAATCAATTCCCGGTCCGTGGAGCTCACAATTTCCCCTCGCAGGTCGAAAGTTTTGCGACAGAGACTGAGTTCACGTTTCGGGTATCGTGTGTTTTTCTTTTCTGCCGTTCGGGAGATCATGTGATCGCTTAGGTCGGGAGAGAGGCCCGCCGAATTTTTCCTGAAAAGGAGTGCTATTTCATTTTTTTTAAGCATTGCTTTAAAAAAAATGAAATTGGATTTATTTCCCTCCGAGTCGTATTTCAAATCACATTAATTTACCTTTCGTGCCCTCATGTAATACATTAATGGTTGAATGAAATTCGAAATTCTGCTTGTGTGAAAAAAAAATTGTGCTGCCTGTGACTAACTGCGTAATGATTGGCATTTTTTCAACGAGAAATGTACCACCATATTTTCTTGCATCATATGCAGTATTACAATATTTGCTTATTAATTAAATTATAATAATAATCTATTAATAAAATTAATTTAGGCTCTCTTTTTTTATTTATATTGCCACATTTTAGTGTGAAAGCAATGGTACTTTCTTGTCTTGTAAGACCTGTTCGTGATATATGTTGAAGTAAGAATTGAGTTTTGTTTACGATTACTTTAGTTTTTGCGTACTTTTCTATTTTATTTTATTTCAAATACTAATAATATCCCAAAATCATGATAAATTATGACTTCAGTTGAATTTAGTAACGTTTATTTCACGTACGTTTGCAATCACAGTTTAATTATGATGTCAAGTATTTTAAAGTTAAAATTAAATTTAAATTATAAATGTTTTAGCATGTATTTAGCATTTATTTAATTATAATGATAAATTTTTTGTCTATAGTTTCCGAAATTCCTATCATGTGAGGCGCTAGTCGTCCTGGAAGAAGGCCGCTTCTATTAAAGACACTTAAATTCTTTTTTGATTCCCCCGAATCCTCATAAGTGGCTGATTTTATCCTATAGATTCGTGGTTGGGTAATTTATAAATGTCAGTTCTTTTGCGAGCACTTATCCCCGCGAATGCAGATTAAGCCTAGCGGTAAACCTACCTCGGTCCGTCTTTCGAGTTTTTCTCGTTCTTTTTGTGAACAGTTCCCCGATTCCAACAATCGTCTTGTATCGCCTCGACAATAAATCCAGGATGGGTGGGGGATGTCCCTGCTTGCAGCTAAAGATTCATTGCTACCCGTCGGAGGTAAGGGTACGCTCCGATGTCTTGTAATGGATTGAGTTGTGAAATATTTCCTTTGCCAGAGGATTTCTAGACCAGCATACTTTCAGGATTGGCCCAAAGTGACATTTCCGTATAGTATTTCTTAAATCTGTTTAACTGTCAGTCGATTCATCCTCCATATCTTTTCCTCCATTGAATACGGTCGTGTTTTTGAATACTGAAGCTCAATGCCATGTAGTATCTCTCGGAGAATTATCAATTTACCATAGCTTTATTCACGCTGTCCTATCTTAAGCTGGTATTTGAGTAGACAAATCTGTTAAGAATGTCTTTATTATGAAGGTTGGGTTATAAATGTCATTATTCATCAAATAATGGTGATTTATTCGAAATTTCACCGATTTTTCCGGTATCATAATAAAAAGGCAATTAGCACCATATTAAATTTATTTTTTAAAGTGAGTTATCCTAATCATTTTAATGATTAATTATTTGCCATATCTTTGCTGATGGTTCATCGCGAATACTCTCCCGGGACTATTTATACCCATAGGAGCATAGAGTGGCAATCTTCTGGCAATCCTACTTCGCTGTCAACCATGTAAAATGGAATTAATTCGCCCTACGAATGAATGTGTACCTACCACACGAGTGGATTTTTTTCAACCCTAGTGCCCAGAGGTAGCCCTCGCGTCCGCACAAGGAAGTCATTCAATACGGTGATGCATGCACTCTTGTCAAACATATGATCGTTTAAAGGTACGCTTGGGAAACATGCGTGAACCATAACATTCAGGGTTTTAACTCGCTCTTCGAGTATTTCGTTTCGTGATGTTTGAGGACATGACTCGGGATTTAATCTCTTGAACCCTCGATCAGCAAGTTAGCACAATACCCACTAGGCAACAACGTTCTTATCATGTTACTATAATTTTGCAACTTTTTTCCGACATTGCATCCATGAATCGTTCATTTGAGAAAAGTTTTGCAAAGTATGCAAAGAGAGAGAAAATTTACTTTTTCAATAACATTTTACATTTTCCGTGCTTGAATGCATAAAGCGACTGCATTTTCTGTATGTGTTTAGGCAGAGAGTTCCACTGTTTTGCCCCTGCAATGCTCCTTAAGTACAAAAAAGCAAATGTCCTCGCAATATTTCACACTCCCGCGTGATCATTTGAAATAACTCTGATGATTTTATGTGCCTTGTTATCTCTATCTACTCTTTAATAGACCATCGATTATCTTATACATTGCTTTCATTTAAAGTTTCTATTTTTTATCCCTGTACCTTGCGGTCAAGCGTTCAGGAATGGTATAGGAAGGAGACGTTGCATGGTTTAAAGAGGCAGCGATGGTGTATGAGGGTCAAAGGGTTCGGAAGGAAGGGAAATGGGATTCTGGGTGTGGTGTGGGTAAGGGGAAGGGGGAGAGAGGAGCGAGGGAGTGGTGGGGGAGATCCTCGGCACCTGCGGTTACCATGACAACAGGGTCGTGACCCCATCTCCCTTCCGTACTTTTGCCGATCTGCTTGTCTTCTCCTCTGACTTATCTGTCCTGAGGTTTGTTTTATCATTCTCTTTACCCTTTTCGATTTTCCGTTCATCTTCCTCTCAAGTCTAAATCAATAGCAAATTATATTTTGAGCATCGCCTTTTGGGCGGTGTATTCTCCGCTTATGAGTTTCCTTGGAATTTTTATTTCAATCTATCTTTCTCTGAGGTAGGTTTCGTAAACCTTTTCATTTCTATGGCCATTATCAAATAAACATTGCTACGATAACCCGGAATTCAATTATTTTCTATAAACACTTCTTTTAATACTAATTTATTCACCTAGTTAAAGTGAGAAATAAAGTGAGAGTGTTATTTTGGGGAAAAATTGATTTAAAAAATATGTCTCTGCTATATAGTTGTATTCAGAGTTATTCGTGAAATCCTCCTCTGTGTGATTGTATCTACATTTCGATGTGTACATCATATATGCATAGTGGATTCGTTTACAGTCACATGTTTCCTTTATGATACCCTGTTGTAATTTACTTTAAGTGAGGTTCAAGAACATATGCATAGACCAGCCAGCGGCTTACCTTTACGGAATCACTCTCAAGTGCATGTAATTTGCAAAAATTCCACCTAGGGAAAATCATTTGCGATCATCGCGGTCAAATGATTTTTCAACGGAGATATTTTCCAGCTCTTAGTTTATTCAGGTGAGTTTTTCTACGCATAGTTTTTAGCTCAAATATTTCTTCATTCCGTGAAGGAACCTCATTAACGACTGCATATCCTTTAGTTTTATTCTGTATATTTGTTAAAAGCCTCATATATAACTCTTTCTCCTTACAAAATTTACCCTTCTGTACCTAAATGAGGAAATTATATTTGCATATATTTACATTCCTGTCTCAAAGACCTCTTGTACTTCTTCAACCTCCATTTAAATCCGCATCTTGCTCTGTAATTCCTTGCATTTCTCAATAGGATCTTAAGAGTCTCTGCTGAGAATGACTGAAGTACGGCATTCGCAACGGGAGGCGCAAGATTATATCGATAGAATTGGAAGTACTGAGAGGGTTTCCTGAGCTGCAAGCGCACAGAAATATTCTATTACTTGCAGTGTATTAGTTTATTTCTTTGCTGTCAAGTACACTGTCCTAATAAGAGCCATGGAGAGATACGAGTTGTTGAAGTATTCTTTACGTTTCGGTGAAAACTTAATTACGCTTTATGGAGACTGCTCATTTCCGACGTTTTTAAAATCATTTTGACTCTTAGGGGCGTGCGTCTAATATTTTAAATTCCAAAACGGTCGATGTACCTTTCTCTTTTACTGTAGGCTCACGATAATGCCTAAGTCACTTCTCTTGTCGCCCATGCATCGATCATTTTAAATTCTTATCTTAAACTCATACCTCCGTAGCTTTAATGTCGGAAATGGCTTACGGTTTGGAGTACCCTCGTTAATAACTAACTCAGCAGTTGCCTGCTACCACAGAGTAATTTAGTTTTTTCTGCTCGGGTTCCGTTTCTTTATTCTCCCTTACACTCTATTGATTCCATTTTTAATCTACAATTTTCTCATTTTTCTTCTTTTGTCTTTTTTACCTTGATTTTTTCTTCATTTAATAGCTACCAGCATGGCATTTTTCATCACGAATGGAGCTCAGACAGCATATAAGCGTAGTTCCCTACTGTATTTCCCATCTCTTGAGTGTTGACTTATTTTGTTTGCCGTATTCGATACATTTCTTTCTTTGTTTGTGACTCTTGAGCGTCGAGATGTACTCGAGAGGCTTTGTATTGAAGTGTAGGGTTATCGATTGGTACAGATATTTCGAGTGTCAATGCTGGTCATATGGGACCAAGTCGGGAATTTCCTCGTTTGTCTGCTGTTTTTTTCGTGGGCGTATATCGCAATGGGCTGGTAGGATATGGATGAATGAGTTGAAAGATAATGAAATGAGGACTGTGAGCTCATGAATCGTTTGATAAACGGCATCTCTGTACTAATTAATTCAGGCATTTGGCTTAGGAACGGAGTCTACTTCTGGGTTAACTGCTATGGCTGCCTTTTTCATTTGACTGTAGCCGGTAGCCATAAATGAAGTAGAGATCAATTTTAACGAGATTACATATCTTGTCGTCCCTTTTCCCGTAAATAGAATTCGGAAATTTCTGGAAATCTTATTCGTTCTTTCGAAGTATCTTCACTACGTATAAGATTTTCGTTTAATGTGCATCTTTCAATTAGATTTTTTTCCTTTGAATTACTTTTCTTCTCAGATCTCTACGTGACGTTCATTCTAGTTGAAATTGCATCTTTTACAATGTACATTATTATCTCTCCTGAGTATTTGTGGCTCGCTTCTTCTTTTTCAAGTCTTCATCCACCAAAATGTCTCATGAAGATGCCTCTTTAAACTTAATGGTTCCGATAAAATATTCACTTTCACTTACGTGGACCAAGAATCTCGTATGAATTTTCATTTCTTTCTCTATGTTCTCGTTTCTAAGTTTGTGATTATCTCAGCAACTATCATCTTGAAATTATTTTTATTAAAAGTTTTGTAGTTGTTTTTTTAAAGCTGTAGCTGACAAAAAGTCGTGGAGAGGATGAATTGAGGGAAGTAGCTCAATCCAGATATGCCCTGGCGTTACCCCGTATCCGATTGTTGGCACAAACCTTGTACCCTGTCTATCTTTAATATTCCGCCTCCTAAATAACCCACTTCTTTCCCAAGTTTCCTCCCCCATTCCATTTCGTCGTTCAGATATCTCTTCTTTTTTACTTTTTCTTAGGATATCGCTCTTCTCTTTACAAGATGGGCGATTTTTCCGATTTTTTTTCAAATTTCACATGATTTGAGCCCTGCGGGCGTGGCCAATATCTTTCAAATATCTCGATCTACAGTCGGATTTATTTTCCGGGAGATCTCAAGAATACAGTTTTCTTTTTCATCGTCCAGTTTTCTTTCATTGAAGAGTTTTTTATCGTCGAAGACTCAATGCGAGTGTGGGTTTCTTAGATGTGAGCGATGACGAGAAGCAATTCCCTCAATGACTGTGGGAAGAATATTTTTTGCTCTCGGCTGGAGGAAAGAAAAAGGGGCTGGGAAGAGGGTAATCAAAATCTGGTAACATATCGTATCTCTAGCTACTCAATGATTGCGTGTGATTCGGCGGTTTCAGATCAATCTTTATTATTTTTGCATGTTAAAATATTTCCTGGAGTTTAGGTCAACGTATGTTATGCAAACAAGTTATAGCCAACGTTTCTGATTATTTAAAACCATCATCAGGGCTTAACTTTGTAAATATTTATATAAAAATGTAATGCATATATGGAAGAGCTGAGAAGTACTCGCAATATCTCAGTAGGGTTGGGCCCTACTGAGATATTAATCAATGTTATTTTTACATAATAAATATGTACAAAATTAAGCCCTGATGATGGTTTTAAATAAACAGAAACGTTGGCTTTAACTTGTTTGCATAACATACGTTGACCTAAACTCCAGGAAATATTTTAACATGTATTAAAACGAGGTCAAGATAAGAAGAAAAAAAATTATTATTTTTGTGATTCTCCCCTGCTGTTTTTGGGAAATAATGTATTCTCCTGATATATTTCACTATTACCGCGACGACGACATTGGGCAGAAAAAACTGCTTCCATCTACTGACCGCTGCACCGGAGTCACAAATGGTTTTTTTTGCGAACCGAGAACATGCTCATGGTTCCATGCGCCGCTCAAGCCTACTGAGATATTGCGAGTACTTCTCAGCTGTTCTGTATATGCATTCAAGAGCTGTCATGCGTAGAGTGAGAGTGAGTAGTGAACAGCGTTCATGGAGCGAGACGAATATTTTGGGGCCTCATTACCTAGACTTGGTCGACACCAAGTGGAGTTCCTTGCCTTTTCTTGCATCTCTTTATCTCTTTCAATCAACCTTCGTCCTGGTAATTCCCTCATTCCAACTTTTTTTCAAGTAATATTACCGTTGTGCGAAAAAATATGTTATGTTATGAAAAAAATATGTTCAGTCAAATATTTAAGGCTGTTCCCTCTAATAATAGTCTATTCATGGCACATTTTCGTCGTAGCTTTATTGCCTATTTGTCATGGTTTAGTATTTTCGTGTTCTTTATATTGTACTATTTGTATTCAGGTGAGACGCTTGTGTAATCCCTAGGTCGTTAACCGCACAAAATACTCTGCTTTATTCATTGCTGCATAAGCAACGCATTATTACTGTGAGATTTGTTGTCTAAATCACCAGTGGTATGAAGTACTCTCAGCAGGAATGTCTAGGTGATCGGATGTTATCCACGACGTAACTATGTTGTGGCATTATATTTTCCCAATATGATCTTTTGTAGTGTATCTAGTAGTTGTCGAGTGTATCAGCGAGAAAATTTTGTAGTCTTTATGTAACGAACTACGTCAGGGATTGTACTTCATTTTCTTCTCTTCGTTATCACGTCATTATTATTTGGAGGTTTATTTATCCAAATCATTCAGTGAGGAGATTACTCTCGTGGATCCTGGCGACCAGGTGAATGGAAAACGCGCCGCTGGAATCAAAAGCCTCCGATAAACGGATCGAATCTGCTCCCTTTTTCCCTGAGTCCCTCCGCCGTCCACTCGTCCTGAATTCGAAACTTCGTCATCCGTATATCGGCCGGCCGCCTTTTGTCCCAAAGAGATGATGAGGTTGGCGCCGCTATTCAGCGACTTTCCCGTGGCTCTGTTTCAAAAGGCCCTCTCTACCTGCGTCATCCCGGGCCTATCTATTCTCCATTAAATCATACAGCCCTCGTTCACGTCAGAGATGAACCGCGTGTGATGATAAAAAAAACTGGGTTGATAGAAAGGTGAAAAGAAACAATTTCTTTTTGCACACATCACTGTGGTCGCCGCTGATTCTTCCTTAAGTATATATATATAAGATTTTGGGGACCATGGGGATAATACCTTCAACTGTATTAGTTAGCAATAATTTTCATCGAAAAAAATTATCATCGATTTTCCCTACTTTTTCCTATAGCCATTTTAATTTCTTATAGAGATTTCAAATAACATACTTTTATTACTATGATTTATGATCGATATGATGATTGTAGTTATTTATGATCGATATGATGATTGTAGTTGCCGCTGAGTAAGTCTTGAATCGGAGGTGTACCGTAAAGATAGATTTTGTTGTGGAAGTATCTGTCGCCAGGACGAGCGTATTCATTAATTCTTACATGTTTTGAATTATAACAGATTAATGATACTATGAGGTGGTATTAAATGTGCAACACAATTGTGGTATCCTCCTTACAGTCAAATGAATAATCAATCACATGGGGTCAGCTCGCCTCAAATCAACGAACGATTGACTTTTAGGGTCTCTGATCTTTTTCCAAATTTCAGCATTTACCTTAAAATAAATTCCGCAACACTGCTGTGTCAAAAAGAGTGATTCATGCGGATTTTAATTCTTTCACATTTTTCCAAAAAACCTACCTTGAATCATATTATTCCTTATATTTCTCCGCCCTATTGTCGTAGATGAGTAGTTTCTTGTTAATTTTAAGCTCAGGAAGTTGTTTAAAACATTTGGTACCAATTAAATTCGATTTATTCCATTGAATATTATGTTTTAATTTTATTTCAAAAGTTTTCAGCTAAACCTTATCAGTGTAATCAATCCATCAAGGAACTGTAATTAATCTCACAATATGCGGAGTTCATTTTTTTTGGCTTAATATCGTGGGATTCTAGCATATTAATAAATAATAAGCTACCGGCAATTTTTCGCATGTTACAAATATTTCCACAAAATACTAATCTATGGTGATTATTAGATTATGCTGTGCAAAACACGTATCGGAGATGTACGGTAGAGGTCTATGCTCTGTGGTAGAATCTGTCGCCAGTACTAAAGTATTATTCGTCTTTGTATTGTATTTGCCTCTAACTGTAAATACTGTAAATTTATTTACCTAACCTTTAATTTTATCGTATAGATAGTTGCTGTAGTGCTTTTTAAAATATCTCCCAACTTTTTAAAAGTACGTTCCTCTCTCTGTCGTATCTACCCATTGATCTGCATCGACCTCAGGGAGGGATGAAATCTGTCTCTCTCTCCTTGTACACTACGCCCTCCGAGGCACCACTCAGGGGCTGACGCCACGCCGTGCGAGTCGGGTGGACGGACGGGTCGGGCGGTTCATTACCTATCTGGCACTCAGCCGCACCAGTCGTCACAGTGGCTCTGCGGGAGAAAAGAACGCGGACCATTCAAACCGAAGGCAATCTCTACCCATTCCCATCCATTCTCCCAGCCTCCCCACTCTGCAGAGTGGAGCACCTCCCTCTCCATTCCCTTTTTCTCATCACAATGGACCTTCGGCCGGCCTCTATTACTCCCTCTGCATTCTCCTCTCTCGTCGCATTAAGCAAATCTCTGGAGTCTGTTTCGGAATCCCAGGCTCGTCTCAAGCCAATGGCGCAATATATATTTGGGATGGAAGTTTTTTGCCGCTTTTTATTTACTTCTCATGGTTTCCTGTGTGCAGCACTGCAGAATTTGAGTGTTGTCATGATTTGGTGCGGTACAGTTTTCGTGATTTTTCTTTGGGTATGTGTCCTTTCGGTACATTTTGATTCTATTTGTATCGTACAGGGTGATAAAAGAATGCAACGGTGTTGAAATTGGCTCACAATTATATGAAAACAGAGATACTTACTGTTTATATTTTTTTATTTTAGAATTATTCACCTCAGTCACTTTTTTACATGCATTATTAATAAATTTCAATGTGTGTGTCCATAGTCGCTAGACTACGGGAAACCCGGTGTCGACATTAGCCTGCTCCTCATGAAAGGTGCCAAGGGGTCCACGGCTTAACGTCCCATCCGACGGACGGTGTGTTACTCTAAATGTGCCCTCCTCAAAGCACTCGAGCGGGGATCGATTTCGATTTGGATCGGGGATTAATGCAGAAAATGACTCAGTTGAGAAAAAAGGCTAACTGACAGTCTGTAGAAGTCCTAAACCTCTTGTCCGAAATAAACCCTCATGAGCGCCGCCGCCCAGGCAACGTATGAAAAGTGTTATACAACAGCATCTTTTTCTATCAACGAGAAAAATTTGAAATTATGGCTAAGGTGAATAATTAGTTGTACAGAGAAATTGGTTCTTCAAAACTTTGCTGAATAGATTACTGTTTTGTTATTCGCGGATAGAATTGACTATCACCTTCATGAAATAGTCGATTCCAATGAAATGGCCCATCGATTAATTTTAGGTGTCTTAATGCGATGATAAAAATCACGTATCGAACAGCCCAACTCCTCAGTCTTTTCGGTCCGAGGGGAAATCCGATCCTTCCCCTTGTCTCCACGTACTCTCTCGTTCAATCCTCTCCACCCTTTCCACCCCCTTCCGGTCTGGACATCGGCTTCGAGGGGTTGGTGTCTGGTCGGCGGTGAGAGACGGGGTGGAGTGGATGCGGAGAAGAGCGGGGATCCACGGAGGAGGTCTCCGGAGGAGAGACACCCGCCCCTCCTCCCCCACTTTGGCCCTTCGCAACCTTTTGTGCTTCCTCTCGTTCCCGCCCTTTGTGTCCGTCGCATCCGCTGTATCGCTCTCCGACTCCTCCCTCGCCACCCACTCCTTCCTTCTTTCATTCTCCCTTTTCAACCCCCGTGCTTCGATCTTTAGTCCTTCTCATTCCGTCTCCACGACTATTTTACAACGTTGAACGTTCCATGCACAGATCTGTGTATAAACATTTATCGCGGATCCATCGGGGGAGGTATGGGTTCTAGCCTTCCTACCCCCATTACTTGCACTTGATTACATCGAAATGCTCTTTGTAAAAGAATTTCGTTATAATTTAAGGCAATATTAATAATGTAAGGAAAATTAAGGAATTATAAAAATTAGTAAAACTTGAATCATTCCCATAATTTCCTACATGAACTGTTATGATATTTATTTTTAAATTCTGACTTGTTTTTATCAAAATATCAGTCTAAAACCGTGGTTTTTGAGCCTTGGCATTTCAGAATTTTTGATGGAATGTATTATTATTAAATTATTTGGATTATCTATGCATCATTCTAAATAAATACCTTTTAACTAAATGCCTTATCTGAACTCCCTTGGTGGTGTCTGCGATTGCCTAAAATATTAGTTTCAGTAAAATATTAGTGTACTTTTCTCTCTTGTTTGTCCTTTTATTCCCCAATGGCGAGTAAATTGACTATCACATGAGGTGTGTGCCCTCTGTCTGTATAATCGCTGGTAGTATTTTTTCTAGTTTTACCTCGCTTTTCTTTGTGTTTCATCGTATCGTATCCCTCCCTTCCTTGGTCGTCTGCCTCCTGCACATATCTCTCTTCCCTGGGGCCATTCTCCACCCCTTCCTCGTTTGCTTCCCCGCCCACCCCTTTAAGTCTCCTCCCGTCCCTGGCTCCCTCTTGCGGTCAGCGGACAAATCGAGCGTGATTGATACCCCCAAGGCGGTGGCCCCTCCTCTAACCACCAATGCCACTCTTACCTTAACAACTTAACCTGGGGTAGCTTAACTTTTTACGAACCAGACCAATTTATGACGTATTTCTTCATATTAAATCACAGCACAAAACTTGTAGCCATCGTTAAATCGATTTTTGGCGGCTTACGGTGGTTTTTATTACCCTATATAGATAAAAAATCTTTTATTTGGTAGTAGTTGATTGCAAGAGGAATAGGTGTTTCTTTTCCTCACGTATAGACTGTCCTCAGTCGATTTATGGCATGTAAGTCGTGGTGAAGAAATACAAACCCTCTGTTTTGAGTTGTCAACTCTATAGTTACGCTAAGAGAAGTAGAGTTAAGTTGTTGTGAACATGGCTGTCCTTTCTTCCAATCATGACCATCCACCCCTCCCCCTCCAGCACGCCTCGGCCCTCGCCCCATTGGTCCAAATTGCCTCCGTCAACCGTGTCTTTTGCTCTCTTTCTCTTGCCATCCCTCTTTATCCTTCTCCCGCTTATCTCTCGTCCATCCTCCCGTCACCACCAACCCCCTGAGGAGACTCCTTCCCATGACCCATCTGGTCATTGCGAAAGGGAAATGGCATGTGTCCGGAGGGTGGGTTTTGTTGGGGGATGGAATAAAAATTGTGATCGAGCCTAATCGGAATTCTCAGCTGGTTGACTTGTCGCGCTCCCCCGAAGGTTTTTGGTGCCGCTCTATTCCTGGCCGTGTGGGAGACGTCTTCCTAGATTCCTTTATTTATGCATCCCTCCCACCCTGTGCTGTCTCTGTTGCCTGATTGGAGAGGAAGGTGCGACGCGACCTGTCATGCTCATAACTTATACGTCTATGGCTCATTCGCTTTTCTTGTTCATTCACTAATATAACACTAGAAATGGGACATACTTTTAGGTATTCAGTTTTGATCATTAAGTGAAATTTTAATGAATCATGATTTTTAGTTTTTGTGAGGCCATCTCAAAGTTAGATGCTGCATGTGTTAATATTTTTGGTTCATCATTGCTGTCATCTATTTTTCAGCCATGCTATGTATACTTTGATCTCAGAAAAATATATGCCTGGTGTATTTGCCAAAGATAGTTTTTTATGTGGGGAAAATTTCAGTAACTCAAGATGACGGTAACCTTGAGTTTATTTATATCTTGTGGAGATGAATAATCCTTCCCCTAGTTTAATGGACTGATTTGTTGAAAGAATATTCTACGTTTCATTTACTTTAAATATTGATTTTTTATTCCTTACAGAACTCGTTATATTTATTGAGGCTGTAGGAATTTTAGTGATGCGAGACTAATGGTCTCTGGTGGCAATTTAAATAACGGGGTATTGTAAAAATGTAATAACTGTCGGTAAAATGTCAGATAAAACTAGCTGCCTGAAAGGATAATATATACCATTGTTTTGTGCTCAAGCCATGTTTATGATTGAATCCTAAACTAGATTTTGTGTTTTATCGTGTTTTATTCTCGAATAATGATGTTGAATGCTACATATTCGGCTTTTGGATTCATAATTGAAGCGTTGTCATCATCATCATCAGTGGATGCGGATTGCAACGTTCAATTCAAAATGGAGCCAATTTTCGTGGTATTATCCCCGTCCTCGTCGAAAATTCACGACTAATCAAGTCCTAGTCCCATCGGATACGAACCATTCACTCCATTGTCCATCTTATTTCGCTCCAAGGGTATCGTGAACCGATGAAAGAGACAGAGCACGGATAATCGCTCGAATTCGCTGATTTTCGGGATCTCAGCAGGAAAATAAAAATGTAATATCTTTTCATTCGTCCTCGGTGTATTTGTTTACCCCCGGAGTTTCCTCGTTATCCTTCCCCACCACCAACGCCCCCTTTAAGCCACCTTCATCCGCGACGCGTGTGAGGGGAGATGGGTACAACCGAAAGAGTTTGCACGGCTTGCGGAATACCTCGTCCCCGTTATATCCTCGCGGACAACCCCTGGCTTTCCCATTCTTCTTTCTGCCCACGCAAATATTCCCCCGGCTACCTCGCAGTCCTCGCGTGTTTTTTTTATGAAAGGAAGGCTTTTTTCTGCCGAGAGGGTTGTAGTGACGCGGAGGGGATTTTTCAGGGCGTGGCCGCACCGGAGAGACAAGATATGAGGGCGAGATCGCGGGAAACAAATCATCCGTAAACATTTGGCCGGCGTCTGGCGTGGCATGGCCTTTCACAGCGGTTTGAGGGGGTAGGGTTGGCAGTGTTGGTGCGGCCATCACCTGTACTATCTGTACATATATGTGCGAGTGACCAATCGTTTTGGCGGCCTCTATTGTTGGACGCCTTCTGCGGTAGCAACCCATCATGTGGATGCATTGTAGAACGGCAGCATTATCGTTTCATTCATCTTCTGTCTTGTAAAGGAGCTCTAATTGCTGCTGTGGTTTTCAGCTGATGAGGCCAGAATTGCCTTTAAAATGGCATTCAAACAAGTGCCTACGTTAAACTTTTTTATTTTAAATATTGTTTGTACGCTATTATAAATTTATAATTATAAAATTTTCAATAAATATCACCTCATTTATGTATATACATTCGGTTATTTCTTTTTTATGAAGTTGTTACGATGATTTCATCGAGCCATTTCCAGGATTGACGGACTAACGAGGAGTTTTTCGAATCCGTGAATCAAGGGTACATATACTTCCTAAGATTTCACCCTGGATTGCAATCTGAAACCATTACATTTCCCAAATCTCATTATTTTTTTATTTGATGGGTCTTTTCACGAATTTACTTCAAACTGTGAGGGCAGGTGAGGGCAGAAGTTAACACGGACTTAGCCATAGGCATTTGGAATTTACTTGATCGGGATAGGAGAGACAGTGTCTTTCCCTGTGTCTCCTCGGACCTCGAGAAATTGTACTTGAGGAATGTCCGAAGTTCGAATCGGGATTTTGAATGGTCGCATCCCTATTCCGCACATTTTATGACCGTCAAAGAAAGGTCCACTAATCCGTTCGCCTGTTCCGCAAATGACCAGTATCTGGTTGTTCATTTTGTGAAAAGAATTCTCGGAACGTGCGTAGAATAAGCAAGAGAATCAGCTAAGAAACAACTTTTTTCTCCAAACATCAAGATTTTACCGAAGCTGGTAAATGTGCGGAGTACGGATGAGCCGTTTTGAACCTGGGATCCTCCTTCGATAAGCAGCCTCTCATATCTCTCTGCTGGGCCACCGCGATTCTTACGAATGTCGCGGGTTCCTTTAATTTAGAGGATCCAGTCCCGGCATCCCGGGGTGAAGTAATATTCCCGAAATGACTCCTTATAATCCATCTGCCTCCCTTCTGATTCGTCGACGATGTGGGAGTGTGTGGATTCATACGTTTGCTTCGTTACGACCATCCTATTCTTCCCCGTCCGCGCGTAGCGAATGCATTCAACGGATCGCTCCTCGCTGTTGCAACCCGGTGCCCACTTTCCTTTTCCTCCCACCCTCGTTTCACGTATCAGTTTCTGGTCTCCCTCATCAAGCCAAAGTCATTCGTCTTCATCTCCCTCTTCATATTTTGTAGATAATCACCACATTCCGTGTCCACTCCCTCTTATCTCTCCCTTTTCTCGATAAAATGCGCCCGCTGTGCGTCATATTTTCTTTTTCTCCAGCTGCTATATGAAAATCGTTGCTTTTCGCATCGGACTCTCGTTGAAAGCTCTAATGGTGACCGATGATGTGCTTGGCACGTAATATAAATTGATAGCAGGACAGGACTACTACAGCTTTGTTCTACTGTTAGAGCTGGAAAATGTTTAGAATTTTAAAAACGGTGAATGCAATTATGGAATTGTCGGAATGGAATAAAAATACTGATGGAATTCTCTTTACTGGGCTCCACACAAAATAAGGCTGGCGTATTTTCTCCGGTCCTTAATCAGCGACTGTATTTGCCTGCTCCTTTGTATGTAGCATCTCCTAGGTAATTCGGATTGTGATGCAGGAAGTTTCGTCGGAAACTTTACCTTTCTTTATGCGTTAAAGCTCACTGCTAATTTTTTGCTTAGTGGAAGGTCGCTTTAGACTCCGACCGGGAATGCCACATTTTCAAAAATATTATCTTTGGTGTTATGCTTCCTTCCACTGACATGTGATGAGAATTGTAGGAGATTGCGCCGAGGCTACCAGTCATCGAAGACGCCCCAAAAAGAATGCTGAGGTTTCTGCAAATACCGTGTATTTGCTGCTTAAGATCTACTCTCGAGAGGTTGACAGTCGTATTATGTATATGAATATTTAGCACGTTTTGAATTGGCTTAGTGTTTACTGTATCCACGTTGTTCATAACATAGTATCTCATGCTGTTCTGCAGTCTTACTTTTACCGTACTAATCAAGGAATGAATGATGTCCTCTAATTTAATCCGAAGGGCCGATAGGCCAAACAGTATCCAGAGTAAGTAATACATCAAGACGAGGTTCCCGCTTGTTAAAGCTGTCACAGCCTGCCTCTCCTCTTTCGTTAAGTTCGGAGATATATCCGCAAGATCGATACTGTTTCTCCCTGCAAGTGTTTCCCGTATTTTAGAAGAGTTAACTCATGTCCTTAATATATAGGACATACTTTAATGCAATTACATATATGGAAATAAAGGAAATTAGCATATCTAAGCGAAAATCGATGAAATTCGATGTTTGTGATCATTTTTAATTGCCTATAACCATAAACTAAAGCAATATGCTTAGTATAGACAGTAATAAATGAGTTTTTAAAACGTGATTCATAACAGCTTGATGTAACGTAACTTTCAGTGGAATTGTTGAATTTGAAGTGAATTCAGTTGAGAATTCGATAAGAGCGTCCGCTAGATCACGAAGACTGAAAGCGGCGTCACTCATCTAAGCGCGACCAGTACTTGAGGAACGATTAACCCTCTTAATGCTAGCTAAAGAAAAGTCCACAAAAAAGTAACAATTTAATATTCTGCCACCATTTTCACCTTCATATTCTTATTCTGATAAACTCCTCATGTGATTCTGCAAAACGCCATTATCTTATATATAAACCTTTCCAAGAAGTTTGATTTTAAATGTACCTTAACACAGCGGAATCATACGTTCTTTCTGTTTCACATTTCCTATAGAGGAGGACATCGTAAAATTCGAAATTAATATTATTATTTTAAAAATTAATATAATAATATTTTAAAAATTATATAAATTCAAAAGTGAACATTAAAAAATATTCTTAAAAATACATTTGAAATGCTTTTTTTTCAAGAATATCACCTTGAAGCGTAAAGTCGGGTATTTTCTGGACGCCTGTTAAACCTACCCTCGTTAAGATTTTCTCTGGACCCGAACTCCCACTCTTCTTATCGCGAAACTCTTTCTCCCTTAAATCTCACATATTCTCGTCGCCATCTACGCACGCACCCTCTTCGTCGTCTTCGCGTCTCCCTTTGCAGATTGTCCCTTCGCCCGTTCCTCAAGGGGGGACTCAGGGGCAGTCAGGTAAGGCGTGGGTGATGAAATTCCGTCCGTTTTGCCTGTGCCTTGCGTTATCGTCCCCTCTCGCCTCATTTCCTCGCCGTCCCAAACATTTCTTTCCGTTCCTCCTCCTCGTCATCCCTCCTCGTCTTTCACGCCAACATGTCATTTATATCGCGGAGATTGTGCCGCGTCGATAAGTTGCCGTGTGGGTGGGGTGGCAAGGCGTCAAAACTATTCATCAGTGCTACAACGATAGCAGGAACATAATACTCGAAGCCTTTCGCGCCACGTGTTCATCAGAATCTAGAGAGTGTAACTAACATTGAAATGTTACTCTTACATTTAAGTCCAATGAAGACTCTAAATATACTTGGAAAAAATATACTCATAATCCATGACTTGATATGTATTTTTTCAATACGTAAGGATAAATGAAAATCGTTAAAGTAATAACTAGTAATGTAAATAACCTGCTTTTGTGCCAAAAATGGATTAAATACTGACTATTGTATTTTTATCCGGTAAGTAGTTACAGCCCGTGATGGACTATTTCCTCAAATTGTAAATGAAAAAAAAAATAGTTCCCCGCAAATAAATCTTCTCCAGGGACGTTAATGATTGTTGTTATAAATTAGCCTACTCAGTATCAAATTGCCATTGAATGATAAAGGATTGTCAAAAAAATATTGGGTTTCGGTTGAAGAAAATTTAAACTATTATCTCTTGGAACAGGTTACTTAAAGGGTAATGGTGTTATGAAGTAATTAAAGTTAGTATGTAAAATTCAAGCTGGCAACAGATGATGAAATTGTTTCCTTTAATGTGGACGAGTTGAAGTCGTCCTTATAGTCTTCAGCTTGATGAGATTAGGAGACGATTTCTGTATTTTTTCAGTATCTGTATTCTTTTCTTATTCTTTCAATGAATATGGAATGCTTGTATCAAAAAATGTGTAAGGCACCGAAAATGTGCAGAATTAGACATGCACGAAAATACGGCCTTGTAACTCTAATTTTGTAGCGATATTTTCTGGAGGGCCGAAGTTCATTTTAACGACCCAGCTTCTGTCATTATTTGAAATAATATATATTTTTTAAAGAGCTTTTGTTGCCACGAACCTAGGAGATCCCCCACCGATCTAGGATATTTGGTTATTTTCGAAGGCATATATACAGTCTTTATTTAATGTCGTTGAAATATACGTATTTCCTTGTAAAATTGGTCCTTGAATTCTTAATGTCTATCTTCTTTCCATGAACCCTTTAGCACTTGCTCATTATATTATTGGTATGGAATTGTAAGAACCACGCGTAGCTCCTTTGCATTTTTTCCGCAACAATACCGTACACACCATATAGGCTCTCAGCAATTCAAATAGTGCCAAAAGAGTATTTGACGAAATTCCGCTTCAAGTTGAACCGTCTTTGTGGCCTTGAAATTTTATTTCTTTTTAAGGAAGCATACATTCCGTGATGGAATTCTTTGTACCTGTGTTTTTATCGTTAATTTGTGAAAATTTTTGTGGAAGAAATATAAAATATTGCTGTTATGCCCTTTAGAAATTCATTCTGATCCGGGCTTCCACCTGCGTCATTGTCTATTAAAAATATCGGGTGGCTTGAAGCCACTAGAATTCAGTCGCATTGAGTCATTACGTAAATTGCCACTTTAAGGTTTTTCAATATGGCATGGGTTTCTACCTTGCATTTTTTCCATTGATTTCAGGTACTACTTGTGCTCTCTAATTATATTTCCGGAAGATATTGGTGTAACCGCTATTTTATATCACACAAGATTTTCAAAATTAAATTTGGGGTGATATAAAAATACATTGAAGACGTCATACTTCATCTATTGATTTATAATGTTCATTTTTCTCGAGGAGTTTTTTGTATTATTAAATCTTTTCGTTCGTTAGAGAAAATCGTAAATCTGCTCTCGATTTATTCTGGGTTATCCCTGGCTAATGTTGATATTGGTGTTTTTGCATGGGTAGCAATAATTCTGAAAGGCTGCGCTCACTGCCACGCGAAATCTCTGTTGTCAAACCCAAGATTTTTCGATATGTAGAGTGCACATCACTCCTACATGACCGAAATTTTTTTGGGGTTGCAATGTAGGGTGGACTTTAGTCTGTAAAACCTTTTGGGTGTCTCGAGGATAAAAATTTTACCTCAGCGCCGGTTATTAATCAACTTTATTTTCATGTACTGAATAACAGGTAGCATGGGAATACTCTAAAAACCTTGAAATATTTCGGACGATAGGAGGAGATATAAATGAGCAATCAACAAATAAAGGCAAAATACATTCAGTCGAGGAGAAGTGAGGTATCCATTCACGGTATACTAGCGTTTGCACTTTTGACTTTATGTATCTAGTACTTCTTCCAGTTCATTTTTCTTGTTTACCTAATATTTTATCCTGGACCTTGTTTTAATTTTTTTGATTTTAAGTATGGTGTTACAAGATAATACTGAAAATACCCGGGGCAGCGAGAGTCATGAGCGGGTATGTGTTTAAAAGAATAGGAGAAAGGGAGTTTCTAATAAAATTCTGAATAAGAAAAGGAACAAGTGGATATGCTATATTCTACGACCTCAGAGCATGGTTTAAACGGAACTAGAAGGTGTAGTAGAGGCGAAAAGCTATATTGACAGACCTAGACTGGACTACATGGTATATTTGGTGAAGGAACTTGGATGCCAATTGCACAGAAAAGTGAAAAGATTTGCCCAAGATGAATAAATATAAGACCAATCCTAGGATTGTCACCATAGGATTGCCTCCTGAGAAGAAGAATCTTTTAGCGTGGTTGAGTGTCATGAGAGCGGCATGTATTTTTTTCGTAGCACCAGGCCCCTGTTGTCTGATCTGTGTCGTGAGGTCTTCTCTTCAACCCTTCTCTGCGCAGCACGCCCCAAACACTCTCCGCCGCTGCAAGCGGCACCTCTTATCCACTCAACGTCGTCTCATCTGCTTCTCCTTGACGACTTCCCTATTCTCTTTTCCGCCTTCACCTGTTATGCCCCTGTAAGTCTGAGAAGCTCTCCGCGTCCAACTTGTGACGGAGAATTACACCAGGCTCTTCAACTCCCTCACCTCTACTGTCTTTTTCTTCTTTGCCTCTTGCCTAGATGGGAATGAGCGTAGTATTTCAGTGGGAAGCTATTAAATGGTTCTTGTCAGCTGCAATACTCCGTTCCGATTAAAGTCGTGCTCAAAATCATCCGTGCGACCGTGAGAGGAAATCGGTAGTGTGTGCATGCATGTCAGGGCAGTCGTAATGCGTTGTAACAACGCTGCCTGCCACTCGACTCTGATTAGGCGTCGTGGCACGTAAGTGTTTGTGAAAATAAGAACTGAATCATGACCGATTTCGGTCGCAAATGATTGGCGACCGACTTACCGACATCTTTCGCGAGCTACGAAAATACAGTGTCAATCTTCGGATTGAACCCGTTCATCATTCGATCACACAAAATATCTCAATCACGTATTTGACGCATCACTATGGTGGGGAGTACAAGGGCGTAATCCGTTCGCGTGTAAAGGAGTACATGGGCGGGAAAATATTTGCTAATGGCGCAATTTTTACCCTACCATTGCTCCTGGTAAAAATGGATTCCTAAGGCCATATGCTAAGAAATGAATCTTCTTTATATTATTGTTTCTATATGACCTTTAAACAGATTTTAGACCCCTTATACTGGTCTCAATTCCTCAAACGATCTTAGGACGGCTATCGAAGAGTACAGCTATAAGCGGTAGAAGTCATTCTTGTTTGGAGGACGCGGTTCTGAGAGAAAGGCACTAATCAGCTTGGGCTGTAAGGGTCACTTTCACCCGTGAACATATGCACGTATACCCGTGGCGACTTCACTGCTGGCTGCAGGGAAGAAGCTTGAGATTTCAGCGGAGAAAGAAATGAGGAGCAGGAGAATGAATAGGTTGGGGGTTGTGAGATGAAAGAGGAGGCTGTGCAACACAGGGAAAAAGAAAGCTCTCTCGACCCCTCCCTCCTCATGACAACAACTGAAGTCTACCACGCATCGAACGCGTCTGCTCCGCTCTTGAAAAAAATATGGGAGAAAAAGAAAAAAAATGTAAAAGGGGAAGAAAGTACGCGAGACACGGGCGTGCGATATCTGTGCGGCTCGGCGTGTACTTCGCGAGAATCCGCCCTCCATTCACCAAGTCCTCCCTTTCCCCCAGAAACGCCAAACGAAGCGCTCTTGCTCCGGGCTCTCCCTCTCTCTGTTGATGGCGGGTGGGAAAAAAGGGTTCTGGGGGGGGGGGGGGAGTAAGGGGGTGTGGCGCGTGACCCACCCCAACCTCGCCCCCCACTCAGCTCTATCACATCGTCTCCTCGAAGAACCGCTACATGTTCCGTGGTCGGAGGCGGTGTTGCCATTTAAGGCTCTCGTTCCGTGCTGGGTTTTCCACTTTCCTCCTTGTTTTCCGTCGTGTCTCTCAAAACTCCTTTTTCGATGCGTTCTCTCGACGATGGAGATTTACCGTTGGAGGAATCTACTCCTGGGGTTGTGGGTGAAATTGAAAATCACTTCTCGTATAGAGTAGAATTTCCATTAATTTCCGTATAGTCTTGCGTTTTTAACTGTATAACTTAATGGTAATTCATACAATTTAAAGATAATGCGTGTTCCAATTTATAATCGAAAAATTATAAATATCATTTACAATAAATATTATAAAAATCGCATTACCAAAGTGAAATCAATTTTATAAATTGTTCATTGCATTGAAATATTTCTTCTCAACGAACATTTTTGGATATGTATGTCGGAAGCTAATAAAAAATTTTAGTTTCATTGTCATTCAAAATTAAATTATTGCTACGAATTCTTTATTTTAATTAATAGTTCAGTGAAGTTCACTTGTTCACTTTTTATTGCAATATGCAGGAAATATATTAAGTATGTACTTCATTGATCATTTATCAGTTACGTATCCAACTTTGGCCTTTATCTTAATGAAAATATAACGCTTAGCTTGCAGTAAATTGCATACCGGAATTATGATTTATATTGAAGAATAATAAGTTTGATAAAGTAATGAATTAATTGAACAATGGCAGCTAATGACGGAAAGTGTATTTGGTCTCGCAGTTTCACTTAAGTGAGGCGCCAAGTTACAAATATTTTCTACCCATCATAAATCATCGGAATTGGTTGTTGTACTGTGTAAAAATATAGCAGCCGGTACACCAAGGCTGGATAAGAGAACTTTATCTTTCGTTTGATTGCCATTGAACTTTCATTTCATTCCCCAAAGGTCAAGTATATTTTCTCATTCCAGAAAATATTGGTCATAGTAATTTCAAACTCAGTAGTTATTGTGGGCATTTAAAAGGCATTAAGTATTAAAATTCTATGTATTAAATGTAAATGCAAAATCTTTTTCTGCGTTAAAAACATAAAGTTGCTTGAGACAGTTGCTGGTTTGCAAAAGAATGAGAGTAAATGGAAAGAAGTGTTCTTGTTTCACGGTTATCCAAGAGTCGGTCCTAAACCTCACAATCTAAGTTTTAATGTGTGATGCAATGTTATCTTATGAAGGATATCTTCTGTTTTATTTAAACATACATGATCTGTTAAAACTTTGAAAAGGTGTCTTTTTAGTACTCGTATTATGTTTCTATTTCTCACTTCATGTGGTACTCTTGTGCTTAACTCCAGCTGCTGCTAGTGCACGTTAATATAAGAAGTTTGTAATATCGTTATTGAGCTAGTTAGTAAGAAACTTAAGGAAATTACAGTTCCATTAATTCGTTTTTCTTTTATTTCAGTGCGAACTGTAACGTCGGGTTGGATTACGATCTTCCTGCATGAAGATTGCGTTACATTGAGGAATGAGAGCCGTTTTGTTATCGAGTGCCGAAGAAGCGAGCCCAGCATCCAACTGCTGCTTTAGTCCCTGGAAGACTTCCTGCCATGCGGGTGAGTCACGTGATTCAATGGATAAATCCCTGAGTAAATAACAAGGGGGCCGTGTAGAGGAGGTCCCCTCCCTTTATTGAATCTTGATTTATGTTGTCGCTTTGGGTGGATTTTAATCGGTTTTCAAAATTGCCCGCATCGTGACGATGAGGTGAGAGCGACCCATTAATTTTCACTATTTACTCGCTGATATTTTACAATCGTGAGGAATTACATTGAGAAGTTATGAACTCCTAATATCTCATAACCTGGAGTACAAATTTCGGTAAGCGGCCATAACTTTAGCATATTTCTCTGTAAACTTCGGATCGCTCCCCAGTCAGCGACACGAGTGGCGAATTTTATTTGCTTATTTCAAAAATAGGTGGTGACCTAAAATTTAGGGGTCGACTGGAGAATCACCCATTGTAAAATTCGTGATTTACCATTAGCATGGCTATTTAATGAAAAAAGCGCAAAGAAAGGAAGTCATATGACTACGCCTACAAATTGTATTAGTAAGTTCGCTCGGGTCCTACACGGGGTTTAAGGGTAAAGCGTTGCTGACGTTTCATGTGAAGCGCCGGTGGAAGTCAAATTTATATTAAGGTGTAAACGCTGAGGAGACACAACCAACACCTGCATGGTGAATTATGACGGTATTTTTCATCACATTTGAAAGCTGGGATTGGCCATTGGGATCTCGAAGTAAACTTTTATGAGCAGCAGAATGCCGATTGTAAAAATTGAACTCTATATTTTACTCTTTATGAACTCTATATTGAACTCTATATTTTACGTCTTTCTCATACTTAAAATAGTATTTTTAGCATACGTTCAGATCTCCAATCATGCGCAAACTAGTACTCGGAGACAATTCTGAATTCATTTGTGAAGTATACATGTAATAGCACCACTTAAAACACCACTTAGAATCCCACTGGAAGTATTATTTTTACATGTAAGTTTTATAATCAGGCAGATACAAGAAAATCCATAGTAGTCTGTTGAATCAGATCCTCTGTAATTGTTTCACAATTTTTGACCAATCGGCAATATTAAACAGATGAATTCCATTCTTGATCTTTCGTACATTTCCTTCCGTAATTACGATCATACTAATGTAATACATTTGTTCTTGACCCAATTAACCACACAAAATCGTGGGTAGCAATTTATTTTAGAAAATAAAGCTACTGTTCGGTTACTCCCTCACTCATAGATGAGCCTTTGGCATAAAACGCCTCATGGTACGTCGAGCTTCAATATTGCCCCATGCCTGAAGCGGACCTAATGATTGAATAAAATATACCGCTCGAGAGATTTCATGTTCCCGTGAACTATTCTGCGGTCGGACATTACCTACATTTGTGAAAGGGCCGGATCTGCCTCGCAGATTACAACAAAAAAACATAAAGAGAACATGTAATGAGTCACTTGTATCAGTGGATGGATGGAAATTTTCGGAAGGACGTTACAAAAATGAAGCAAAACTTTTCATTTCCCTCGTCAGTGGGGCGACTAAAAAAAGAAACGGATGAGCTCTCCCACCGCCTATTCGCCTGTTATTACCCAACTCGCTGCGTTCCCAAAAATGAAAAAAAAATAAAAGATTGGTAATGGTTTCGTCAAAGCGCCTCGATTTTCCCAACCATCACCACTTTCCTACCTTATTTCCCCGTTCGGAGTTGGCTCATCCGTCCTCCTACCCGTTTTCCCTATTTTTACTCTTCTCTTCGTATCTTCCGTTCCTCTATCGTGTCTTCCTTCTTTTTTCTCGTTGTGAAATAATGTCAGCGGTTCATCCCTTTTGGAAGCCGCAGCAGTATTACTTTGGAGGTACACCCCCTTTCAAATTGATCAATGCTGTCGTGATTCATGCCAGGTTAATTCCCTTTCCTAGAATATTAGTTTTGTTTAGTGCATTGACCTGTTACGAATACTTCATATAAGCCTCAATTGGCTTCAGAAAGATTGGTTAACCTTAGACGGTATTGGTTCTTTTGTTTTGACCAGAAATATTTATCCGTAGTAACTAATGTGAACCTGCAGACCCTATACTGATTGAAACAGTTTAAATAAAATTCGCGAAAGTACTGTTTATGTACACGGTTGATATCCATATAATGTTTTTAATATCGGAGAATGTTATGCTCGTCTACATGCTTTTAAGTACTTTTTTAATATTTTGTTGTTTTTATATAAATATTTTATTTCCGTAAACGCACTTAACCTTTTACTACATCTCAATATTTTCGTGATAACATTAAATTTAAAGAACTATTTTTTTCAATTCGATTTGTGTTGCTCTTGCGCACACTGTAGTTCCAGCCGTGGTCGTCTTGGCACTCCGAATACTGCTCTCCGTCTGTCTCTCCCTTTTTCTCTCTCCAGTCATGAAAATGTCCCGTAATCCCAGCATCCTTGTCCCCTCCACCAAATCTCTCTCGCCACATTCCCCGCCCACCATTTGCGGGAACCCCCACCACCTTACAACCTTCCAGAAACGTCTGTCCCTCTCTTTCCTTTCCACCCACGTCTTCGGTGCAAATTCATCCCTGCCCGCGATTTTCATCCCCAATATGACTCCTCTTTCCTGAATTCTCAATACAGTGGATTTACGCTTGACGGGTTTTAATTAATGATTGGTTTGGCATGCGATCTGGGCTAATTTTTCACGCGCTTCGTAAAATTTCTAATGTCGCCGAATATCTCTTTACTTGCACGGCTCGTCATTAATCGTTTTTAAATCACCGCGAAGCGCAATTTTAACCAGCAAAACTTACATGCGCTATTACTCTTTTAAAAGTGACTCTTGTCTGGAAATGGAGCAGATTCAACAAACGATAGAATTCGCTTTACGATCGGTCCTCCGAAACTTTTTAATATCGTAATGCGGGTCTACTGTATATGTGAAGATGAGAAGTCAAGTGGTAGAAGTGATTTTGTTTTCCAAACAGAATTAGGTACAGAAATTAGGCAAAGAAAAGAAACGAGATATTTAGCTTTGCATTTAATTTTCCTTTCGCTGTCAGCACAGAATATAGACTCGCTTATATCCCTTGGTCACCAAGTTTTTGTATATTTCTTCTGTCAACTTATGTACGTAACTCTTGTTAGAAAAATATCACTTGTACCCTTTGGTTTCTCACCCTTTTATTAATCTTTTATGCAATTTTTTAAGGTCCATGTTTTCCATCAACTTTACAGTTTAAAATTCGATTAACTTCAATGTAATTGTAATGCTTCAATCGATACATAATTAACTTTTTTTAAATATAGATATCTAATATTATGAATCACATTCAAATTCGTTTCTTCTGTGATTACTCAATTTCTTGTTTGCATAAGGCACTTATAGGGCTTCAAAATTTCCAATTTCTTGTTATGAGGAAATCTAGTCATTGATGTAAAGCAGGCAAATATTTTTATCGTAATTAAAAATATTTTTTTATTAATGAAGTCATGATTGGGAATTCCCCCTTTCTTTCCCTTTCTTTAGAAAACGTAAGTGAGATGTACTTTGATGGTCATATTAAATTAAAATATTTTTGGCGAGATATGAATGATAGGAAGCGTCCAAAAGTGAAACACCAATGATCTAGTCCTGGGCGAGCTCTACCTTTTATCCATGCTTGTACTGCAACAATGTGTGAGCGAGTATTCGCCGCGTCAGGCTGCGCTGAAGAGTGAATGTTTTATGGTACCATTCACCTCCTCTTACCCATTCAGTGATGCAATGCCAACATTGAGGGTAGAGGGTCATCTTGTAAGTCACAGGTATTTGAGCTTAGCCTTTTCAGGGTAGGGGGATCAGTTCTTTTCCCTAAGCCACCTCGCATTTCGAGGATCTTGATTTATGATTTCCAAAGGCTTGACCCAGGACTTGAACCCGCAATCTCTCGATCGGAATCCTAGAGCTGGACCAATTAGGTCACCACGCACCACTCCTATTGTTATGAAAATAGTAGTCTCTCTCCTAATCTTCAATTCTCTTCCCATACCCTACCTTCCAAAATCCTCAACTTCCCGCCCCCCACGCGTTGTAATGCACACTCCCCATCTTCTTCCGTTTATCCGTGTTACCACCGGGGGTATCCCTCGTTTGACTACCCCGCCTTTTTTTGTCCCCCATCCACTGGCGAGAGGTCCTTACGTCATCCCTCCCCCTCTCTCTCTCCTCCCCGCGCCAACTTTTCTCTTCGTCTCCCCTCCCATATTCTCCCCCAACTAAAAGCTCTCTCCCGCGCGTCTGGGGGTCCTCCACCTCCTACCCCCCTCTCTTCCTCCCGTTTATCGATTTTACCCCTTGCAACGGGGTGGGGTCCGCACCGTCGGAAGGGGTGCAGAGGAGGCTGCGTGTAAGTGTGTGTGTGAGGAAGATGTATTTTTTTCTATAAAAAGGCTGGGTATAAGGGTTGGGATGGGTGTGTATCGGTTAAGGGGGCGAAAGAGTGGGAGAAAGACTTGAGGTGGATGGGCCGAGGGGGTGAGTTTTTGCAGATGGTGGTGGTGGTGAGTTACTTCTTTCTCCTTCTTATTTCTCTTCCTTCTGGGTGGTTTAGGTTGGGAAGAGGAATGAGGAAATGAAGGAGATGGGAAGAAATGGAGAGGATATTTGAAGGAGAATCATTTTAGATGCTCGTGAGAGGTTGGTGATTGGTGTAGTATAGGTTTTGGAAGGTCTAGATTGCTACGAAGAATGAGGGAAATGCGGAAAAGGTGGGAGATGAATTTGGTAAGGATGGAGATATTTTGGAGGGAGTGCTCTATAAGATACCCGTAGAGGCATGGAGAGATCGGAGCTAGCCTGCAATCCCTACCTATTTCAAATGATCATGTTGTAGAGGCGATCAAGGTCATCCCTCTATGATCCAATTATTTGCTGGGCATGCCTTAACAATAGGACCCGCTTTTCGTCCCCAGTAAGCTTTATTTCCATGATATTTACATCTAGTTAGTAGGTTTTCTCCATGAAAAGTCCTCTTATCGCAATATATTTGATGAAATATAAGCTTTAGGGGTCGTAAAGAATATATTCTTGCGGAGGAATAATTGAATGAGCCAGACTCAGAACCTACTTCAGCCTTTTGACCTTTCATACTGAAGAAGAGTTTAATGACTTTCATGGCTCTCACCTGTATTCTTGATCTCAAATTTTGTGATGATTTAGAGATCTAGTTTTTGCAACGAAGCGATTGCGTCGAACTATAGCGACGTTTTGATACTTAATCCAGAGTTCATCCTCCAAGAGAAGGTAACCTCAGAAAAAAGCTACAAAAATGATAATGCTTACGTTATGATACTATTATTAAATTGTATTCACAATCTTACGTTTTTTTGTCGAGGGCTATTGATTTAGAATTTTCTGGTTTACAGTCCGAATTATGTACATGTTAACCGATTTCGACTTATCGAGCATGTAATCCGGAATGATATTCAGGGTAACCTCGACCAAAGATAAAAACAGGTGGAATTTCATCATTTACTTCCCGAAATCGTAGTTCAATTTAAGAATTCGATTTATTGATGGAAAGATAACGTATGAAGAAAGTTCTATCCATTCAGCCATTCTCTCATACTGTATATTTAAATAAAACGCGAAAGTTCCCTCCCATTTTAAGAAGTTGGTGACGTTATTAGAGGTTCGGTTTATTTACTCGTCCACGAAGGATGGCTCATTGACGGAAGAAAGTCACAAAAAAGAGTGTAAATAACAATGAACCGCGTGAGAGCAATGGGCAACACCATGTAAGTACCTAAGATGCAGTGACCCCCTCGGCTTTTCGTATGCGAAAAGGTTTTGGCCGTCGATTTTTCGCCGCGGGTAGCTCGAAAAGTAGACATTGGATCGAAAAACGGAACAGTAATAGTTTCTTCATTTTTTAACCTCTATCACAATGGAATGTTTATAGAACCGAAGTACAAGCCCAGTGTTGGGAAGAGAGGGGCACAGTGACATAGTTGTTGCTACTTCATTTTCTATGAGTGAGATAACCATTGAATGTTAATTTTTGTATTTTTGTGTGAAGGAGATATTAGGGATTTACGTAAAATTTTTGCCAATTCCAAAAATCAGTGATGGGCATAAAGTTTCTTTCTTTGAGGTAGGCTTCATAATCTTCAAATAATTCGCTGATTTATATCCCTTTAAAATTGAATTTATGTGTAAACATATCAGAAAAGTAATAATATATACTTTTTTATTCTATAGTAATAATATAGTAATAATTTGCCATAAATACCTAATATTTTCTAAATGTTTATGTAATGTTGGTTTGAATAGAATAAGGGGTATCGTTTCGGACGTTGAAAGCGAGGCGAGAAAGATTTAAAGGGGAAGTAGAGACAAACCGTGAATGATGAAAGAAGGCATCTTGAGATTAAATACGAATGTGTATATCCAATTGCATGGAGAGCTTAACTCCGGAAGAGATATCTAGGCAGCGTATAAAACATTCAATTCTATTTCAATATTGTGTGCGTGGAATTTTGCTGTCAGTTCTTCTGAAGAATAATGTGCGAGGGGGGACCGACCCAAAAGTAACGGGAGTACGGCGGTGGGGGGTGGGGTACGGGCGGCGGAGTGAGGTATAGGGTTTTCCAGTAGTGGATTCTAAGCAATGACTTTTCCTGAGTCAGTGCGCGAATCGTTGTCACTCTGAGGGCATTCGTTTATGTGTGGGATTTTTTTTCAGTTAATCAACTTTTTCTGTTATGGTGAAAACGTGTATTAGCTGACTGTCGGGAGCAATGCGCGGCTGTGAAGTTTTATTTTTTGTCGGAGAAAACACTAGTGATGAGGAAAACAGCTTTTGGAGATAGTGCCCCAAGTGAAACACGTCTTTACGACTGATTTTCGCGTTTCAAGAATGTAGTGGTGTCGATTGAAGACCATCCTTGTATGGCGCCCAATACGTATAAGTTTATTTTAAAAACGACCCAGAGCTGTTGAGCTAATTTTTCGTTAAATGCTGATTGTAATTTTTCGCTACTCTTTTCCATGAAATGGCTTTTAAAGGGAAAGTTCGGAGATGATAGGTTGTGGAGTCTGCGAGAGGCAGGAGAAATTCGTGAGTGAATCCATTGTGTGTTTTAGCGGCGGAAGGAGAGATGGAATGAAAGGGAATGTGGATCCAAAGAGGGGAGGGAATGGATATTGGAGTCGCATTGAGATGGGCAGGGAGAAGGGGAGGTATTCAGGGGTACGCCCGCGGAAGAATGAGAAAAGATAGGGGGGAAGTTTAGAAACAGTGTTTTAATAACGGGGAGGTATCGTGAAAGGGGCTAGGGAAAGCGAGCGAGGCAGAGATCGCATTATAAAGATGAGATACTTAGATAGTGAAAGTGGTGGGAAGGAAAAGGATGCTCGGTGTGCGGTAATATGTGGAGAAAGGATTGGTGTTCCTCCGAAATGTGGAAACTTCACGGTGTGCGCGTAAGGAAAGGGGTTTTGTAATTGTAGAGTCGTGTTTTGGACGATTCGGTGTGGTCTCAGGCTTAAAGGGGCCCTTTTGGAAATCAGTGGAGGGTTTGCAGTGCTGCCCAACGTTATCCTTCGTGCAGTTTTTTATTTATTCGCGGTTTGAAGTATAAAAGGATCGTGATAATAATTACTCTAAAGTATTAATATCATACTTTATTTGCTGTTCCAGTGTTTTAGGGTAGGCGCCTATTTGTGGGTTGAAGACATCCTTAGCTCCATAAGGATTTTTTTCAAGGAACAATTTCTTTCAGGTTTGCAGTACTTTCTGATATATCGGACGCGTAGAAGTGGCTCATTTATTCATAAGATTCTAATCATAAGATTGGTATTATGCAGTCATACATATCTCTCTTTCTCAAGATAGTTCCATCAATTCTGTGGTATTCTTCTTCCTTTTATCCGTCTGTACTTGCCCAAAATATCTATGTCTTTGTTTTCTTTCGAGGATTTTTAATCAATTTTCACTCCATTATATTTCTTACGTAATTAGCTTACCTAATACCTTGCCCACTATCTTATACCTATACCTATTACCGTGTCTTATGGCCTAACCACTGACTCCCTCTCTGTCCCATAGTTACCCATTTTTTCCCTTTCTTCTCCATTTCATTAGTACCCCTCTTCGTTTACTATTAGACGTTTCTGTATAGGCTTTTATATGCATAAAATTTTGTGTATGCAGCACTTGAAAAGTAAGATAAACAAGAAAGGTCAACGTGACTGGTAACAAGCCCATGAATGAAGAGCATAGGAACATCGCAACTCTAAGCGTGATGTATCGCCTCCAAAGAGAATGTCGAATTTATCGGAAATAAAGTGTTGACACAAAATAATCCAACTCACGGTTACATTTCAAACAAAGCCGTCCACGGTAACTGTGAAATAGTTGTCTGCAACGGCACGGAAAGATGATGGTGGGAGTCAGCCTGGTGATTCCATATTATTCGATGTTTGCCATTTGCGCTTAAGTAATAGGCACGCGATTCTATTCTTACTCTTGAGTTCTCATGAGGATTAACGGATTATATCAATCAACGAGTGGCTTCTCCAATGGCTGCTTGTCATAAATGCGTGGTAAATAAAAAATATAGTGAATTTTACCTTCTGCACATGCACTAAGATAGAAATTTTAAAATCCAAGTTCACTTTGACTAAAGTCTTTGTTTTCTTATTGTTTATCGAGATCGGAAAGTTTGATTTCCATTAAATTTAATGGCCAATGAAAAATTAGATGACTTTGAATAAAATAAATGTATTCATATCTATATGCCTAACTTTTATAGTGCTACCAATACAGTACTGAAGTTGAGGTTTCAGTGTTTGTCAGCACATTAAAGAGGCGGCAGATGATTACTGGTAGACCAGCGTAATGGTGGCCACAGAAGTGATTTCAGCATCGTGAATGGACGCCCTGCAATCTATCTTGCAGAACAAAATTTGTTGCTACTCTGGAAATGCTTAACCGTCCAATTCGATACTTTAAAAGATATATACCAGGGTTAACAGCCAGCGGGAAAATTTTTTTTTAGGAAATAATCTCTTCATCGGAAGTTTTTCGTTTCTTTGCACTGTCGCAGTGGTGGTGCCTTCTGGTATGAAATGCGGGAGGCTGCGGTGGATATTCGCCACCACACCCCCCGCCGCCGGATGCTCTCGTTTTGTTTATTTTCGCGTTGGCGGGCCCTTCTCTTTCTCCGCTGCCGAGCGGTTTCGCGGAAAAGTTTTTACCCACGAAGCGCGCGCCTCCTGACGGTCGGATGGAGGTGGATGGTAAAGCGGCATTTTGCTTTCATCCGCTCCGTTTGGAGAACGACAGAGCCGTGCGAATTCAAAAGAGTTATCTTTTTTCAGTGGCTCCAGTAGCGTCACATTCCTTTAATGGGGTGTAGTATGTGCAATACTTTTTTCCTTCGGAGTCAAATATTTTCCTTTCTACATCAATAAATGGCTTAGTAATAGGTTTTAATGGGTATTGATTTTGGTCGTGCTGAGAATATTTGGTGATGACTGTGTGGTGATTTCGGTCTTTCACTTGTAAGCCGTAAATGCATTATATTTGTTTTTAACTGTTAATTTGGCCACAATAAATATTATAAGTGAACTTCTGCTTGCCCTAGGGTGGGCACATAGGAAAATTTAGCGGTGGAGATAAACGAAAAATAGAAAACAAAAGTAGGGAACTTACGGGGAAACTTTTGTTTTATATATTCTGTTATCACCTTTGCCCAATAGAGCCATTCATTCACGAAAATTAATTCAAGAGAAAAATAACATCTGATTGGTGTTTATAATTCTGATAGGAGTTATGATAATTTGATTTATTTACTGTATATTTTCCTCGGTCGAACATCAATTTGTTAAGATCTATAACGAACACCCATTTTGGCTCTAGTATCATATCATAGAGTCTATATTATTATATTTATGACATTTTTACTAATGAAAAATATTCATAGTTAAGACTAAAAACCGCTCCTTTGCTTCACCAGTGCTTTACCATAGCTCTTCATATGCGTGGCTCTTTGGTTTCAGCCGATGTTACCTCGTCTCTTCTCCGGTCTTGGCGCTCAGCCCAAGCCACAGTGTCTCGGTGTCGGTACCCTTTCGTGCATTCATTCCCTGCGTCTTCCTCCGGTGTCTGTTCTCATGGGGTAGCTTCCTCCTCGGGCTTTATGCGTCTCAGTCATGAGAGTCTGCGATTAATTCGATCCCGGAGACAGATCGCCGCCGCCGACGCCGATTCGTATTTCCCGTCCCATCCGCGTGATGGATTGGATTTTCCATGATTACATCCTGTGCGAGAGTAGGTAGTCTTATTCCTCTCTTTTCCCGCTCACGTTTATTTTTCTTTTCGTTTCGCTGCTGTTTTATGTCCTCCGGAGGCGCCAGCTGTCGGACGCGCGGAGACTTATTTTTTTCCTCCCTCCCCTTCATTTCGTTTGCCGATTCAGGTAATTGACTCCGATGGGCATAAATCGATTTCTACGCTCGGAGAAGTTAGCTTTTTCTCTTCCTTTACCGCCATCTCTCTATCTCCCCTCCCTTCTCTTATTCTGCCGGGTGGGTATTTTTTTTCTCACGAAGTTTCTCTGCCCTCCTGTGGGAAACGTAGTGTGACGCTCTGACTGAATCCATCAAGGAGGGCATTTTGCAGAAGTTATCATCGATCGGGGGTTCCCCCCTTTCTGAAAAAGTTGGCTCATCGTGCTAAGAGATACAAAGCCGCTCTCTGGGTTGCGGCGTGCTCTTCTCTTTATTTTGAAAGTGGCAAGCAATGGGTTTTTTTTGGGGGTTCGTGCAGGTTCACGTTTATAAAATGTCAATCAGTCTTACACAGTGATTTGAACCCGACGGATGGCATGGGGTTTAGAGCTTACTCCAGACTTGGCCACGTGCGATTTACATCTCACATGGAGGGTAGAAGGCCTTTTCTTTCCACCTCGTCCTTCAAGGACTTTAACTAATGTGTCTAAAGCGTTCACCTGGGGTATGAAACCGTGACCCTTCGACCAGCAGGCAAACGCCTAAAGATGTCAGTCAAGCATATTTTGTTGGGGGCACTTTTCCTTCCTCTGGGACACCTCGTACCTCGAGGATTTTATTTTGTGGTGTCCCAACTATTCACCCGGGTTATGAAACCGGGACCTTTCGATCAGAAGGCGAACGTTCAAGAGTGTCAATCAAGCGGATCGTCATTTCTGTCGTGCGTGACCCATTCTAAGCTGATCGTTGTGCAACTTTTATACTCATTTGATGTATTGCTCTATGATGAAAGCTCTTTTGTTTGTTCTTCATGATTTTCTCCCAATGTTCACGTTAATTCTCAGCAATAAATATTTTATTCGTCATCGCTGCTTTTTGTTTTCGTCTCTATTATTCTTCAGTTAGTAAATTTCTATTTATCAGGACTACTTTGCTATCTATTCTCTGTAAGTAACCTTATTGCCAAATATCAGCAATGTGCTTAGAAAAATCCATGAATTGTGAATTTCGTTTTTTAATAGATATTGCACCTATCCCTTCACCGCAGAACCCGGAAATTGTGCAATATAACCACAACGGAATTTTTGATCACGTGATTTTTTAAAAAATTTGCTTCCGAATTAGAAGTGTGTAACTTGCCGGCCGGATAGGGATAGGGAATTATTTGATAGGGCGTAGGTTTTGATGCATATATTCAATCATTTACTTAAATTAGAAAAAAAAATCTTCTGGTAAGTTCAACAATTTGATGAAACGCTTATATTAGCGTGTAGTAATAACTACACAAAATTCAATTTTGTTTCACTACTTTTTTGGTCCTGAATAGGGAGGAATGAAATTTTGAAACGTTGGAAATCTAATATTTTCTTCCAGACCATGATCTTGAGAAATTTTTTGAGTGTGCATAATTAAATAGATCAATTAAATTATTTTATGATTATTCCCCGTGTAGCTCTACCTCATCACCATGCCCGGAACTTAAAAAAATCCTTTGAAGAACTCATTGTAAAATCAATATTTTCAGTTTGTTTTTTCTTCCCATTATTCCACATTCGTATGCGTCAATAATGCCTCGCGATTTACGATCGTTTTGTTTGTAGTGCGCGGTGAATGTTTCTCCTTAATGATGAGTAATGAGTGCCATTATGGTTAAAACAGATTAAGAGGAGGGCGGAGTTTCCAATTTTTCTTTTTTTTTGCTCGATTTTTGTGTCTAACGTGCTGTTTATCACTCCCAATGCCATTTTCTCGGCCGTTAATAAATTCATGTAAAAATTAGCATACAAATGTCCCATTACGAATCTCACTCCCTGCGGGAACTTCTCAAAGGGCTCTCGCGACGCTTAATATCCCACTTTGCCCGGATTTATTTGGAACTCGTTTAATTTCATTGAACCCCTTTTCCGGCGTGGCGAAACTTCTTCTTTCAAAGCTCACATTACAGATCTCCCTAGGGTGTTTCATGCTGGCGTGTAACTTGGATGAGTTCTGCTGCGCAGTTGCTCGCTCTTCTCGCTAAAGTATCCACTTCTTTTTGTACAGCCGCTGATTCCGTCACCATGCCCTCGCTCTTTCGAATATGTATACAATTTTTTTTCTTCATTTTCGCTCATTTCTGCTTGTTCGGTCTTAATTCTCTCTAACAAATCCGTAATTGAAGCTTTAATTTTTGTTTTGAGTTGCTCGAGTTTGAAAGAGTAATCGTTGTGTGGGTGAAAACAAGTTCACTGCTCTCATTTTCCCCGCTTGCATTTGAGGAAAGTGGTCTTGTTTGCTTTAAATCTATGCAAGGATTAAATGATTAAGGAATTTGATCTTAATACTGCAGGTTTTTAAATTAAATTTGAACAATGAATCAAGTATGGGAATAAGCCTTTTGTTTTGGGTAGCATAGGTATTTAGCCTTTTGTGATTTGTTTCCTTGTTGAAATTCGGCCATTAGATAAAAGCTGGACACTTCCCTGTTAATGGCCAATTTTTTTGACGGGAAGTTTGCTTCGTATTGGTTAAAGTCTGGTGATGAACCCGTACTAGGATGTACAGTAGGCCGGCCCTTATTTTTCAGAATTGCGAAAAGTTATGTTTTCCTGGTCTCAAATTGATCCAAATGAGGTCTATATTCAAGTGTTAAAATTTGGTTACTTTAAAATAACGGCAACCCGTGCCCCAAGGGCCCTAAGTACTAAGGACCCTCAATTGAGTTTTTTGGGGTCGAAAAAGTGCTATTCCTATGTAAAACGTAAAAGTAAAGCCCTCTTGGGCCAATTTTCTGTTTGTTTTGACCTATCTCTAAGCGTTTAGGAGATATCGTCCGTCGTAATGTATTCCCCCCCAGGGCGCCTACCCGCACCGCGGCACCGCTGAGGTACGGCCCGCACCACTTACTACAGACTTCCCCTCAACCCCCTCCCCTCCCTCGGCAAAGACTTTGCTCCTGATGACTAGATTTACATGCTAAAGGTATGCAGTATTGAATAAGTTGTTCCTCTTGTGTCATGATTAATGTTATTAAAGCCTATAACGTCAATATTAACCCCTCAACGCCGTCCGATGTACTGGGCACCGACCCCTTAAAGCTTGATTTTTTGCCGCCATACGGCCGCGAACCATTCCAGCAGGCTTTGTTCCAAAGTGCTCTTTATGTACAAAATATTATAAGCATGTGATACAATTGTGTCTACGAATTATAAAGGAATGAAGGGAATGGGCATTGAGCATGGCTTCCAGGGCTCCAACAGTAGATAGAAATATTCAAGGAAGACGAAACGAGGTAGTCAGTTCACGGATGTAGAGAGATAGTTCTTGTGTATAGTGTGCAAGGGATAGAAAGTGCTGCAAGTTTTTTAGGATGCAAGGATAAAAGTGGTGAAATAAATACTTTATCATGAACGTGATGTTCATTTTAAGAATAGACCAACAAGGAAAGGCGTGTAATCAAGACTAAATCCAGGAATTGAACTGGTTGGAAAAGAAAGTGAAGAAATACACGGCTCAAATTTACCTACAGTGAGAGAAGTACTGTGTGTTTTCTCTATCACCTAATGGGTTCGAAATTTGTAAGACTTAGTGCGAGAAAAACCGTGAGAAACGCGTCTCATCCATGGTACAAAACTAGGATTCCTGTTATTACGGTAAATAAGGCGATTGAAAAGTTAGAAAACTGACGCAAAGAATGGATGAACGTGCAACGACATAAAGAGACCGCGAACTACAATAGAGATGAAGAGAAGAGAATCTTTCGTAAGAAAACTTGATGATTTGTTTGAAATTGCAAGGAGCGATACCATTGAATTTTTGACGCACGAGGGGGAAAGTGCAGTTAATCTCTCGGATAAATGTGCTTGGGCTGAAGAAATAAAGTTCTTACGCAAATAAAGAGGAGAACGAAGTGCAATTATTGGTGGAATAGATTTCAATATATTCAAGAAGAAAGGAAAAGGTGTGGTTCTCCGCTCCTAACAGTGTCACAAGGATTAGAAACACAATGAATATGTATTTTATTTTGGTAAATGTACCGAAATTCATGGACAGAGTGAAAATAAATTGATCTCTTGGATTGGAAGTATTGTTATGGCAATTAAATTCTTTCTAAGGTAACACATTTCTTCAGAGGCTAGATCTTGCCAGTGTGAGCACAGCCTTTGCCGAGGGAGGGGAGGGGGTTGAGGGGAAGTCTGTGTTAAGTGGTGCGGGCCGTACCTCAGCGGTGCCGCGGTGCGGGGAGGCGCCCTGGGGGGGAATACATTACGACGGACGATATCTCCTAAACGCTTAGAGAAAGGTCAAAACAAACAGAAAATTGGCCCAAGAGGGCTTTACTTTTACGTTTTACATAGGAATAGCACTTTTTCGACCCCAAAAAACTCAATTGAGGGTCCTTAGTACTTAGGGCCCTTGGGGCACGGGTTGCCGTTATTTTAAAGTAACCAAATTTTAACACTTGAATATAGACCTCATTTGGATCATTTTGAGACCAGGAAAACATAACTTTTCGCAATTCTGAAAAATAAGGGCCGGCCTAATGTACAGCCCACACAAATAAGCATTACTAAAGTGGTAATTATGGTGATAGGATGAAGTCTACCAGTGTCATCGGTGACCGTATTTACTAACCCAGCAACTTTGTCCGCTGATTCTATATTTTACCATAAGGTCAGATATGTATCCTTCGTATGCCACACTAGAATAAGATCATTTATTATGATGCCGCGTCCGAAATTTCCATTCACAAGTCTTCTTTTACTAACGAAATTTCTTCGTTTCCAGTAATCCTTCCTCTTAACAGTCCATGAAGCAATACTTGGTCGCTGTAATAATCTGAGTTCCCCGTGCAAAACAAATGAGTGAACTTAACTTCAAAGGTTGGGGCATCTAAAATACTTATGAAATAATACCTTGAATGTATTTTCACCATGGTATGTACGAATGAGATAATCAAATGACCAACCGCAGGGATTGCGTCAGATGGAGGTATTTCTGATGTTTACAAATAGACTTATCCTTGCCAAGGCCGTGGATCTATTTACTCGCGTCATCTATTCGAACAGACGTCGAGGTTAAAACCTCGGAAGCACGTCCTTACGGCGTTGGAGTTAATTCTCTTCCTCTCAAGCCAAGTGCTAGAAGAAATCCTCAGCTGTAGGGCCAGCTGTCCTCTAATCCCCTTAAGCTGCCTTGAACGCGAGCTGAGATGAAAGCATGCGTTCCAAAGGTCTTGTTGAAATAGTTAGCATTTGAAAATTATGACTTCTGAGCGTCGAGATGTAGCATGCGAATCCATGAAGTCATCACACTTTCGTTTAATAAAAGAAAAATTACTCAGCATACTAAATCTGATGCCCCTTTGTCTTTATGACAATTCAACTTGTCTTCGAGTATCGCTGGTGTGTGTGTGAAGCAACGGTCTTCCACATTTTTGTGCGTGTACTACGGAAGTAAAAATGAAATTGGGCCATAAAAATTGAAGTTTATGATTAATTTGTTATCCGAATTGCTTTATTATAAAAAGAACATTGTTTATTTGGTTCCCATAAATATAGTTTATTGTATAGTTAAGCTTTGGATTTCAAAATTCTTATGCATCATCGAAAATATTTAGTAAATAAGTGATTATATATTCTCTATCTAAGGTCTATGTATCTACTCCAGCACATATTTTGGTGAGTGTTGACAGTTGTTGCTGTTTTTTTCATTACTTCATGCCAATTCTTTTCGCGTGTGAATGACAATGAAGCATTTACATGTTGATATTTAGATCAAAGGAGGAAACATGAGACAGAAACATCCTGTTGCCTCCGCGGTTTGTAATTTCAAAGTTAAAGAATGAGTTTATACCTTCGGCTGCCTATATAAACGTGTCAACAAATTTATTCGCTCACTTTCGCTCTATGGCTTTTCAATGAAGCATGAGGATTTTTTCTGCTTATTTTTTCCGTGTATTTGCAAAAAGACTTTTTATGGAACTATGGAGATTTATGCTCATAATTAATCCACTACAACAGTGCACAGGCTTTCTTTCCGTTTTAAATAATATCCCATATTGCTGTGCATAAGTATATAAGAACTTTTGATCAAAATCTCTCATTTTCAATGCCGTTTGATCTTAGGAATCTCAAAGTAGTAAGTGGGGACATGGATGGAGATCCTATTCACTCACAGAATTACAGCACGCTTGGAAATATATCGTAATGAAAATGAATGCCCCTTTGATCTTAGGAATCTGAAAGTAAACAGTGGGGACATTAATGTAGATTCAATCCATTCACAGCACGATATGGAGCGTAATGAATAGGCAATGAAAATTAATACGTAAGTTCACATTTCCAATGACTCAGTAGACTGGTACAAGTTCGACGTGATTTTCACCGCCTCCCGGTCAGACCTATGGAAGTGTGTGTTCCTGGGTCCATTTTACGGTGGTACGATGCTTACGTTAGGGTCGAATTAGACCATTTTCTTCGTCCGTCCGAGAGGCCCGTCGCATTATTCAATGCCTCCAGCTTTCGTGTCTGCCCTTCACCCAACTACCATGCTCTCCACTCCCTTCATCGAGCGGAGACCCGGCGGACCTCCAAGCCGAACTCATGGCGGTCTGCGGCGGTTATTACCCAAATCTCCTCGGATAAAGGGCACAATCAATCAGGAAGAGCAGTGAGGGTTCGTTTGGCCCGTCCGTGTGTGTGCGTGTGTATTACCATTCCGTCTCTCTCTTCTTCCCTTTTTCATTATCACGTCTCCTCTCTTTCTCTCTCTCTCTCTCTCTCTCTCTCTCTCTCGTTCCTTCCATTTCCTCTCCCTATAATCTCCACCCTTCACCTCACCCTTCCGTGCTCGCAATAAGCTCCTCTCTTGTTTTTTCTTTTTTTTCTCGTTTCTTCTTTTTCCAACGCCCACTCCACTTCTCATCTCCCAGTTTCTCTTCCTCCTCATCCTCCTCTTCTCTTCCTCCGACTCAACCCCCTCTTCGTCGTCCTCCTCCTCTTCTCGAAACTTTGCTTTGCTCTCCGCAGAGTCTCCGCAGTCCAAACATTTTGAGTGCTGACCGTTTTAATTGGATTCATTCCTAGAGAAAAAAGGATCATATTTTTTTATGCTGAGATTTTTATCGGATAAATAAAAAATTAAAACTTGAATCCATATCGGTACGGCGTTAACGGATGCAATTCCGAAATGGGAATGTGTATATGGGTGATAATTTTTGCTTAGTGTTTGTTGTCTTTTATTTTTGTGTCCTGTGGTTGATTTTATTTCGCGATTTTCATTCCATCTCCGATTTTAGATATGCAGAATTGGTGGCATATTATCTAATTTTAGAATATTATTGAATTTGAGAGAATGTTTAAATCTAAATCTTGAAGAATTTATATTTCCAATAACATCGTAGTTATACGTTGGAGAGGTGTATTAAGAAAAGAGAAGCACCTCATGCTATAAATTCTAATCTCTGTAGTATAATTATAACATGAATAACTTTTTATATTATATTTTATCGAGACCGTAATTGTGCGCCTTGCTCAGTATCACCTTTCTACTCTGGGACAAAAGCCGTGGGACTTGCGTTTACGTCCTGTTAAAGGGAGTAATCAGCCCTTTTGAGAAAAGCTCTGAAGTTAGTATTACGCAGAAGCGCAAATGTTATGATAAACTCTTTTCAATAAAAACGAAGGGGATAAAAAAATCTCTCACGCTCCACAAAATACACTCAGCCTTTGATTATGGCCGTTCCCTGTGCCTAAATTTTCTGAAATCGTTTGAAGTTCCGTCTAAAAGCACCTCGTTGTCATTGAATTTCACGGTTTTCGATGTTTTTCGAGGGTATTGAGCGAGTAAAGCAGCGCAGCTCGGGAAATGGTCGCGGTGTTTTAGCTTCAGAATTTGGATGTATCCGAATAAATTTCGACCTTATCTCTAAAAAGTAAACATCGTACATTTGATAGCAGGATTTGCTTTCAGATTTATTCTGGCATGAATATCCTGTGCGTTAAAATGTCCCTCCTAATCGGAAAATAGTACTGTTTTGATGCCTTTTGATGAGGATTGTCATGAAAATAGAGATGAAGGGTGAGGTTGCGATGAATTTTTTCCTCCGTTATTACTCGGAAAATTTTGGGATTGTCATTTGGTTGCCATAGGAAGCTGGGTAAGCGAGATCGACCACCTAATAGAAAATTTAAATGAGTCACGGACCGTAAAAGTAGAATTTTCTCTTAATCAACTAAATATCGTAAAGTTAAAAGCGTAGTGTGTACTGAAAGTGATAGGAGAGGATATTAAAACGAGACTGTGTCATTTAGGTTTGATAAACATGCCATTTGGCATATTATAAACAGAATTTCGATCTTTGTGAATGTTTAGTTGGCACTCCTACTCGAGTTAGTGGGTATATGAATGAAAGACCGCCTATTATTCCACAAATTTGCCTAACTGTATCCTCGTCCTGTGTGTTGAATTATTTTTCTTGTGGGCAGTTTTGTATGTTACTTATTGAATTGGAGAAGTCTAAAGAGGGAGTTACTGATTTTTAATAAAACCCTCAAAAATACATTCCTATTCTTCCAAAAGTTGATTTTACGTACTTATTCTTTTAAATCATTTAACCAACTTTTACTTTACTTTAATTTTTACTTTATAATATTGTGACGTTAAGTAATGCTTAAGTGCCCAGTTCTCTCAAATGGCATTTACAACTCCTTTGAAGTAAGAAAAACATTTTTTTAAAGAGTAGCTTAGTATCTATTATGCGATCTATGTTCAATTGGACCTCTTGAAATACTGCTTAGGGCTATAGCTCATTAATTATACCTATTTTGTATATTTTATAACATGATCGAATACATTTTTTAAAACCTGTCGAATTTTACCGAGAGGGTATTTCCCGGCCTCTTGTTACGTGTATGAGATTGGTAGTAGGATTGAAATATTCTGACCAATTAGGGTTACGCTTCAGAAACCGGGTCTTACAGCCTACCTTTTTACCTTCCGTTTTATGAAGGGACTGGATAAGGGGAAGGATTAAAGGAATGAGGTCTCCGCCGTGATGAGCGCGTCGGTTCCCCCAGGTTAAGATACGTTCAGTAGTCTTGGGAAGGTGCTTAGAATCTCGCACCGTCATTGAGGCAGCTTGAGCTACCATTGGCGAAACCTGTAAAATGCTGTTTCCAAGAAGTAGAACATATTTACTATGACTGAGGATATAAATTTTTATTTCTATCTATAGAGATTGGCGGTCGTATTTTTTTTATTTACACACCGATGCTTATTAAGGCACCTCTCTGAGATTTCAATGAACTGTAGGAGTACTGTGGTGCCCTTCCAACCCGCTGCAAAAAGCGATAACTGTTAATTAACGTTCGGAGAGCAATGAAGCCCATATCCTATAAATACAGAAATGAGCATGGGACTTGTTCTCAAGAGATTGACAGAATCTTTAATTTCGCAATAATGTGAGCTTTATTTCCTCCCTACGTGAAGTTTCAATCAACTGTATGAGTGCTTTGCGGTGCCCTTCCATCTTTTCCTCCGTCTCCGGAGTGGAGTAGCATCTTTCGTTATTCATGGGAAGAGATACGCACATTGATCCTCCCCACGCCCCCATTCTGAAGCGTAGTACAGTTATGAGGAGGGGGAGGACACGGAGAGCAGATGCGTCCCTGAAGACTTCATTTACGGTGTCTTTACTCGACCGAGCCCCGCGCACGCAATCCCTGCCACTTTCCCCCGCTGGCCCCCTTCATTGTTTACCCCCCATTCTCCCTCCCTTCGTATTTGTCCCATAATCCCTCCCCTTGTGCACATATACTCCGCCTCTCCCCCAATGCTAGCAATATCTTCTCCCGTCAGCTTCCACGCATGAAGACCGCCGCGATGTTATGTGGGAAAAATTTACTCGCTGCAGAGTCCACAGTGCGAGCATTTTATTCTCCGAACCCGCCGAACGTGTGAGTAACTGCTTTTCTAGGTACCTTAATCCTATTGTTAATGTGATGGCGTCCTTATAGTGGTCTTGTGTGCTAACTTTCGGACTTGCCTCTTTAGGCCGAAGTGTTCGCTCATGGATTTTGCGTCTTCTGCATAGACTTACCGTTTAACCATACAAGGCACACACGGAATCAAGGAGCATTTTGACCTGTAAGAGCAAGCTGGAAAGTTGGGAAACCTGTTATCGATTATTTAATAACTTAGAAGCGTGACGGGAAGTTATCATGCTCCATCTTGATTCCCATACAATTCGAATAAGCTAAATATGACGATTATTCTGGTATTTTCCGCATATAATATTTTTTTCGGGAAACCTTTTCAATTGTATTTCAGTTGGATACTTCAAAATAAGAACATTGCACATAACGTCTTTTCAATGTATCACAATCCCCGTACAGATTTAGGAATTTGATAGAAAATTTGAGAACTTGTGAACCATGGTTTCAATTCCTGCGTGATTTTTTCAGACAAAAGTGCCTTCTTATGTGAAAAAGATATTTAAAAGGGTTTTCAAATGTCGTCACTCGTGCCGTGTACTGCCAGAGCGATCCGAATTCCACGGAAAAATTAGTTATAATTAAGGCTGTCGACCGGAATTTATATTCGTGACAGTGTCATCTATCGAATTCGTAAATTTTCAATGCTATTCATAGCAATTATGAGTTTGATATAGTAAATGTTGAAAATAAATGGTTCACTCTGCCCTATATTTTGCATTGTGTCTGCACTCCTCACCGCGTTGCGATTTTTTTTTAAACCAATTGAAATGGGACAAATGTGGCAAAAAAGCAAACTTCAAAGAGATGTACTGGTGGCTCCTCTCCCCCTTGTTGATCTCTTTCAAAAACTTAAAGCGATAATGAGATCGCCAAAATCAGGGAGACCTACATACGTTAGCCCTCGCATAGCTCTGACGATGCTCTTGCATAGCTTCGCGTGCGGGTGCTTCGAGTGTGCGGGACTTATTACCTCTCCTGCTGTGCGTTCTCTTTGCACTAACGCACACGGCCGCTGAAATATTGCTTCATTCCTGGTGGCGTCGATCGCGCTCTGCGGCCGCAAATAAGCGTGTACTGGAACGCACGGAGGAGTATGTACGGTGTGGGGTGGTAGTGGTGGTTCCCTGGTACTCGCAGGAGCCCTCCGTGCGGGCAGGGAGGCATGCATGTGTAAGCGGGGGGTGTTGGGAAATGGTTTAATAGAACCGCAGTGATTTGAGGAGGGGAGGACTGGATCGTGGGGGATCTGGAAGAATGCGAGGATGTTGGCAGTGTTGCTGGGGGAGCATGCAGTCGAGCGTTGGCGCGTGCGCTCGCTTTAGATTTTAGATTTTGATTTAGAAAGATATTTATTGCTCTAGGAATTACTTCCAGTAAGAAAAAAAAACAATTTACATAAACAAAATCATAGAGTAGATTTAAACTAAAAATTCACCAAAAAAACTCATGAAATCAAGTCACTCACTCGTTTTGAGCGATAAACTATGGGGACAATTTAACAAAATAGTTTTAGAGCTTTAAGGGGCATTAGAGTGGCGTGGGCAGGAGATCTACTGAGAATTGGAACGTAGAGATACTACATCTATGAGGGAGGGAAGAGGAAATGCTGTTGCTTGTCTTTAAGAAGAAGTATCACTCTTTCTGTCGACGTGCCTTATTTTATGTACAAATTATTGGTTTAAAAAAGTAGCTATATTTTTTTAAATCTTCAGGGTTCATAGAGTTATATATACCCTACCATATATACCCTGTTGAGTTTTATGTAGACTCCGGTCGACATTAAATTGTTTTTATCAAATTGGAAATTTCACCTCAATATTTTCAGATGTGAATTTTTTTGCATACTGGAATATGTTGATAAGTATTTACTCTACGCACTTGGAAATTTTTATGAGAACGTAACTTTTAACCCAGTAACTAGCGAAAAAATACAACATACTAACAAAATATATGAACAACGATCGATATTGACGGTTGCGTCCTTTTATAAGGTCACTTTATACAGAGGGAAAGTAATAACTTTCTCAAATGGGCAAATTTACAAAGGTTATTTTAAGGTTAATGATAGCCTGTTTGTCTTTTTCCTGTCTGATTGTCGATTCCTGTCTGGCGATTGATTTCTCTCCTACTTCTTGAGCAATCAGGAGGGTAGAAACCGGGTATTAAAACGTTTTCTCAAACGTTTTCAGTAGAAATATCCAGAGCTTAGTGAACAAAATGCATGTGGAGGGGTTTTGTGACGCATGTTTGGTACTGTGCAGAGAAATGGCATCTGGAGAAGGGTTTGGCATGTTGAAGCATGAGGCTCGGCTGGATGGGAATGGCCGTTGGGGGGCCAGGCGGGAGTCTGGGGTGTCGTTGGCCGGTGCTGGAGGTGGTGCATAGCCCACGTCCCTACGAATTGGTCCCTATCAATTGTGCGTCCCCGCCGGGCGCTGATGAAGTTAACTCGCTCCGAAGGGAAGGAGGCAAACGTGCCGCAATGGCAAATTCTCCTCTCAATTGGTCTCAGGCATCGATCGGGATTACCATTCGTTGTATTCCATCGACTTTCCTCAATGTAATAGGGAGTTTTCTTTGTATTTAGTCGTAAATATTGACATTTTATGTGTTTGATAAATTCAATAGTGACACTCAACGTTTTGGAAAGTGATTGTTATCCTTATAGTAGTAGTAGTAGTAGTGTTGAAATTTAGTGTGCGTGTAAGGTTAGGTCATTTCGCACCTCTACTATGTCATTTAATTCCAATACTTCAATTGAAATAGAATAAAAGGATAGCCACTGTACATGTTGACTTCGTAGAAAGGGTGAACATGCTTAAATTTTATTAAAAATTCTTTCCTTGAGGAACCGAAGGGTATTATTTAAAGTTGTAGGGTGATCTCATAGGAGGGATTCTAGGTCTTTCCCTAGATAAATCCGTCTCCGCGCGTCGCGGTACTTATTACAATAGTCCCGGTATACTTAAATTTATCAGGATACGTTGAATACTTAACGGGCGTCTACAATCATCACATTGGGGAGGTTCCCCCTTCCATTTGACATTTGTGTAAGTTTTTCAATCTGGAATGGAACACATAGTTGGTGATATTTGGTAAACGATCATATTTAAGTCATTTTACTATTAACGTGATCACTTTTTGTACAAGTTAATTTATTAGGAGCATTTTTTACCTAAGCAGGTTTACGTTTCTGGTAAATTAATATCTAAGCGCACAAAAAAGCAATAAAACTGTCATATTTATAAATATTTTTATATTTTAACTATAAAAATTCGAAATAATACGCGTATACTACTGGAGCATGAAAAATTTCATTCAGTATTTAATATTTTATGTATGTTTTCCGTCGTTTGGAGTAATATTTTCACCCCATCATAAGTAATGACTCTGCTATATAATACTATATCATCTCATATTAGAAAGCTTTTGAAAGTTAAGAGGAGTTAGAATACGTAATTAAGAAAGGTATAAACGGCTAAGGAATTGCCGAAGTAAAATAGGGAGGATATTACGGGAGTTAGGAAGGGGATTATTATGATGATTAGAGTTGAAATCATATCAATCCAACTAAGTCATGAATGAAGTTTAATTCTTTGTAGAAGGGATGTCTATTTTAACGTTAAAGAGCAATCTGTTTCAACGTAGCCTAAAATGGTAGATAGCTCTGACAGACCCCATGTAAATCGTCGCAAATTGAAGTTTCACGGTATTTTTTCTTCGCGAAGGCGATTTCATCAACGTTATTCGGCTAACTGGTTCTTAAAATATAAGTCACTAGTTAACCGTTGGTGATTTGCCAGCAGTTAATTGATGAAGCATATTCCTAATTCGGATTCCTGTTTCTTAAGTAAGTAGTTATTAAGGAGAATTTTTTTCATTTCATTTATGTTCTCTCTTAACCATAAATCTCTCTTTCCCTTTCAGGTGAGTGAATTTGAAAATACGGACCATGGGTTATTTATGCCAGTTTTCGGATGAGAAAGTAAAGGTAATAATTTCCCATTTCGAACAATTGATTGCAATTCATCATTGTTCAATTAGTTGACATGTTGGCTAAGCACTGTCTTTTCAAGATAATGTTAAAAATGGCTTGCTTTTATTCATCGAATGTACTTTTAGTTCAAAACTGTTGCGGTCAATTTCATTAAGCTTACTTTAAAGTGTACGCAGGTGTTGAATACTTATTTATCGTGAAATTGAGCCTTGCTAACTCAAAACTTTAGCTAGCGTTGCTCGGTTATCAATATACCGTTGGAGGTAGCTATGAATATTAAATCAGCTATCAACCATCCAGTTGTCAATATCTGAGCATTAATTTCTTTAGCCAATTAATTTACACTTACACCTTGTAGTCGTGACGGAAACGTACGTATAAGTGAAGGTTAGGCAAATATTCTAGGATCCTGCAATGTTCGTAAGCAATTAAATTTAAATTTAATAACGCTTTTATAACCATAGGAGATATTTTTAACTGAATTTTATATTATAGATAAGTCTTATTTAATTCATTAATTATCTCCCCGAGAACCTGCCATCGGAAAATATAATGTGCCTAACATTAAAAAACGGTACGTGTACATCCTTGTATCCAGGCAACCTTATAAGCACATATGTGTTGCTGGTTGTCGACCTCGTGATAACAAGTTTCCTGCGTTTTATGGGAGAACTTCCCATACGCATTTGTTGAGCCTTTCATTTCCTGAGACTTCGCAATGATAACCCTGGCATAGACATTTCATGGCTTATAAATCATATCAATAACTGTACTCGTAAATACTAATCAGGTATTCTTATCTTAATCATAGCGTATTTTTTAAACGCATTCAATAAAAACTTTAAATTCTATCAAGCGTATTACAAAATTTATCAAGTGTATCGTGATGCATAGACTTAATGGTTTCCTTTACGAAAAATTAATACTTCCACCGTTTATGTACCAAAAAATGTGTGGCTATATGGTATTTACCATGGAGTTAATTTCTAACGGAAGTTCTGATCATTTATTTTCAATTCCCGTTCGTATTACCCTGTGATTATCCGTAGTATGTTAACTATCGTGTTTTTTCTTCGGACGGTGGAATGTTTTTGCGACTTAGTGGTGAGATTACGTATACTGATGAAAATGTCTCGGCAAAATGTCTGTAACGACGTCCATATTCTGCCTTTTCGTAACGTTGGGAATATTTAATGCGCCGCAGACGTTAAGCGGAATTGTAAACTCTCTATGGCCTTCATCCGAGGTAATATGGTTTTCCCGAGTCCTCGTATCTCGGTGGCTCCTGTGCTATCTCTTCTCATTCCTCATTCCGGACTCTGCGATGGCAAGGCAAGTGCTCGAGTGCTTTCACGGTTTGTTACCCTCTCGACTTAGAGGGCCTGCACTCCCGAGTAAACTTTTCCGTTGTGTTGAGATGTGGACTTCGTGCTTGTGACTGTGATTATCATGCAGATGCTTTCCTGTTTACCGAAGTCATTTTGTATGCATGTTTGCGGAAGTCATTACGTGATACCTCCAGCGCAAATGCTAGCTCTCTGATTTATGTATTACTCATGACTCGATGACTTTGAAATACGTCAAAATTTCTTTCAAAAAAGTAATGGGGATTATTTTGGTATCAACATGTTTGTTCTGTCCTCTATGGATGGATTTTAACCACAGTTCCTTCTCTTCTGTGATTAAATTAGTTATCTGCAGATCATAATTAATTTTTATTCGTACTTCTTATCCGGTGTTTAAATTTTATTTGTGCGAATTCTATTGGTGCTGCTTATAATTATCGCCGTTTTGCAGTATCGGGGTAGTACCGGAAATTTTGTCTTAGAGGTACTCAGAAAAGCTGTCAGGCAATATTTTTCTTACATAGGAATTATTCAGTGCTTTAAGTGTACTTTATTTTAAATTAATTTTATTGAGATGTGATAAATACTGTATCGCTAGTATTCGTTTTACCTGTGGTAAAGAATGTTCGTCTGTGCCTCGTTACCCGCTCAAATATTTTGGAGTTCCCTCTAAGGGTTTGGTGCCTCTTATTTATGTCTTTTCTATCCGTATCGTATTTCTTAGGCCTGTCTTCTAGCTTAATTATCCACCTTCGACATCTTTTTATGTTCCCAGTCTTATTGAGCTTCCCAATCCGAGAACTTTACCTTTGGATGATTGGATGATTACAGCTATAAAGGCAGCATGTGAATAGCGGAGTGCGAATCCCTAAAGGTGAGAGCACAGTTGCTAGACTTCAGTTTTCAACTCTCAAAATGGAAGATTACATTGATCTCCTCCTCCGTGTTTTTGTGTGAAGTATCATTTTCATACGATTGGTTCGACGCACTCCTCGTGATACTTTTCCCACTTTTGCGGGCCAGTTTTTTTTTCAGTTATTTCTCTTTATTAAAGGTGATCTAGTTTTCTAAATTCTGTTCCAATAATTTCCCTTCCTGATGATCTTTTGATTGATCCCCTTCGGTAATGCTCTTCCTTTGAATTTATATTTAATCAAATCTCTAAGACGCAAGTTATTAGACATGAATAGTTTTACTAATACAGGTGATGAGTAAAGTTCTTTAATGAGTATGCAAAATTTGATTTTTGTGTGGTTTATTGATACTATATTTTTCATAAACTTGCATCTTATTCTACAGTTTGTGTTTGTTTTCTGGCACTCATTAACTGTAGAAGGTTCTTAATGGAATGTTTTTTATTAAAATTGAGGTTTTTGTAATGGAGGAAATAAAGCTGGACGAATTAAGTTAGGGTTTATGATAAACAGGGTGAATGGATCACCGGTGATAGCATATCGAGCTTAAAAAAATACATACATGCGGAGGTTGAAGTTCTGTCTGGACAGCGATTAAGACGACAATTACGGCTTTTTCGCAAAATTACTTTGAGCGAAACCTTTAATGATAGCAAAAGGGTAGGAGAAGATCGCGGTCCCTGATAAATGATTATCATATATATAAATGATATATAAATGATTACCCTTCGTTTGCCGGACTCCAATCCGGTACGATTCTTTCGATGAACTCATGATTCTCGCTCGTTCGTCAACACGTCTTCAGTTCGCAACTCGAGTTTTAGCGACCTTGAGTCGGGAATGGCAGTTACTTTTCCGCAATCAATCGATTCACCTCGAAACGCTGCACTTTCCCCGCTCCTCTCATCCCTCGCCTCTTTTCTCACTAAAACAAATTCTTCTCCGCCTCTATCCCTCTCTCGACCTCCTCTTCACCCTCGTCCTTTAGTCGACGGGGCACCCTACTTCACCTTCATCTCCACCTCTCGAGGTCCTGTCCGGTCTCCTGGCATCTTTCCCAACTGTCTCCTCCAAAGCGTTACATCAGAGTAAATTAGACCGATTTTCGGCTTCTGTGCACGGGATCACGATTGAAATGACTAAAACCGAGATCACGTGATGAGTCGAATTGGTTTACTGCGACAATGGCGTTTTGTTTCAAGTTACTTATTTCAATTAGATGTTTAATTTCCATAAAATTTATAGTTAAGGTAAAGAAGGGTTAATTCGTCAAGAGATTTTCGTAAAATCTGTTTATAATTATTTCGTATTCTAACTTCATCCATTTTCAACTGTAATATTGTGGTTTGGAATGTCTATGTTTGCCTAGCTTGGGAGATGGAGAAGTGGTGGGTTTTATTATTCCAATGATAGCTTATATGGGCAGTCGATGAATGAGAATTTAATCCTAACTAACAGGCAGAAGTTACAGGATTTAGGTAAAATCTGGGTATAATTATTTCGTAATCTAACTTCATCTATTTCCCTCGATAAAACTGAATGAGTTTAAGATTTCTATGTTTGCATCAGCTTTTGGTTAATGCCCTGCCACCTTGAGCGCTCCTGTATATACGTACTCTGAGGTCGTTACCGTGCGACCGTCGCCTCATTTGTATCTCCCCCCTCCTCTACAGTGCGCCCCGCCCTCTCTCCATCTAGCGGTGGAATCAAGAAGAGCTTCTCATTCGGCCTTCTTCCATCACGTTCTGCCTCACACCGTCTTTTTAAAAAAATCCCTGTCTCGACCCTCTCTCAGACTCGGGGTAAGGGTCCGGCCTTCTCTTCCCTTAATTTTTTTCTCTGCAGTTTCTTTTTCGTGATGAGGTCAGCGTGTGTAGTCCCTTCACCGTTCCTCTGTTCTTTCTCGCACCAGTGCTCTTCCTTCAGGGTCCTCCTTAATCCCCCGTGTCCAGTCCACTCGGCCATTGCACATTCCTACGTAATCAATCAAATGCCTTCACGGTACTTGTATATTTAAATATCGGTTGTAATTTGCCATAGTAGTGGAAATATTTTGCTATTGTGGGAGGTATCCGTCGCGCAGAAGGGTATATAAATTCAGGCTGTCTTTTTGAATTTAATTGTTCGAATAAAAGTCTTTTTGAATTTTCGTAATTGTGTTATACGCCTCTAAATATTCTCTATGCATACAAGAATCAATGATAAATCAGTGAACGCTTTCAGCAGCTATATTCTTGCACAAATGAGTCGGAAGAATAAAAAATCACCGCTACAGCATACTAGAAATATTGTGATGGCCTAGCTCACTACCAAATGAGAAAACTAAAACTGAAGACTTATTTTTTGTTTTTATTCAAATTTCAAAGAAGACTGGTGCAAAAAATAGTGATTTATGAAGCAAAAGAATGTATTTCGGAACTTATGGTGGTCGAGGAGAGGAAACTTCTAGATGAGATACGGATGATACTTATGGCTTGGATGGAGCAGGCACTAATGAGGGAGAGGATGGAAAACTGGAAACCGTGTTGGAGGTGAAAACGCTAGGTAAGCAGGGAGAAGAGGAATGGACTAGGATATCTAGATCGAAAGGGAGTTGACGTCATTGTGAATTGGAAAGGAATTTCCAATTTGAGAGGGGAGACAGGCCGAGGATATTCGAAAAATTCTCATTGGTAACCGACCTTAATGGGTAGAATTACCTAAGGTATAAAATCATAGGATAAAATGTTTATAATGGGTATTATGTTACTAACTTTATCTTGTGAAGACATTAAAGCTTATTGTCTTGAATTTGCTTTCATGTTAGTATCAAATTGTATAACTATGTCTTGGTCGCTCTCCGTCGTTTTTCATGGATTTAATTAGCCAAAATATGAGTTCCAAGAGGACGCTCAATCTTCTTTCTCTGCTTTAATTTTGTCATTCTCCCGTTTAACTACTTTTTTTAAAGTTACGTTATTATTTCCAGTTTCCAGGTGATATGGGAGATAATATTTCTCAATATTCGCCTGTATCTTATATTTGCAGTGATACAACTAGCGAAGAAAATAATTTAAGGAAAATTTTAGACGCTGGTAAATGCTGAATATTTTCAAATCTTTATACTCTGAATATTTCGATTTGATGGCTTAAGCTTAAACTAGGAATACGACCTGAAAAATCACTAGTCGAGTAGTAGTCTTGTGTCCTCAAAAAGTTATTCATTCTCGTCTTGCTCGTCTTTCCTGTGAACTTGAATAATGATTTGAAATCTGATGCTGAAGCTGAATTGAAGAATTGAAGAAGTATTGAAGAATTGAAGCTGATGAAATGAATGAAAAAACTCTTGAAGAATGATTTGAAATTCCTGCACTGCCGTTTCCACCTCCTTATTCTCTGTTGTCCTACGGGTGTTGTTTGGTTGAATTAACCTTGTGAAGATATTTCTTGCGATTACAATGGTCTAAAAACAGGGTGGCTACTCTTCTGGAAAACAAGGAATGTCGGTGAATTTCATTGTTCCTGAGAAGTAATGGGCAGATAAAAAAGTCCAGAAAAGTAATTCTTTATGCTAAATTTAATACAAAATTTTTTCTTACGCTGTTATCCGTAAGAATGTTTGATGTTGGGATAACCCATTCCCAAAATTTTCATTATCCTCAATCAATGTTAAAATTCATTTCATCGTCGTTATATTAATTAATTTCTTTTTAGGTTAATATTTCTCTTCGCTTTGCCAAATTTTTACTACCCATGAAGAATGAACAGTACATGGTGAGGTGCATTCTATGAAATTGCGGGAAAAATTGCGAATGTAGTATAGAGAATTTGAAAATTTGAGGGAAAACATCTTGATATTTGAGTGGCCACCCCGGAAATTCAAATTTGCTTTTAACTTATTCTTTCAACTCTAAGATGTCTCTTCTCTGTCTCTCGAAGAATGTCGGCCGCCGTCTCTTCTTCCTAATGCCACCTCATTTCCTCTTCCCCGAGGCCTTGGCTCGAGTGCCCCCTTCGACTCCACTGCGGCACTGATATCTCCATGCAACCCACACCGCGCCATACTCCCATTCCCACCCCGGTCCCTCATTCCCTTCGTCTGTCTTGGATGACCTCACCCCATCCCTCGACCCCCTCCTCCCTTCTCTCCTCAGTGGCCCGCAAAGTGACTTAGCCGGCCGCTCCCGTCCTCCGTGCAAAGCCCTCCTTCCTTGGCGTAGTGGTTCGATCCTGTGGCAGGGTGCATTCCGTCCTCGTCCGGATTACGTGGTCGTAAAAAAAAAGGAATCCGGTCCCGGTGTATTGCACGGGTTTAGGTCCTCCGTGTCGGATTGCATGTGTCATGCAAGAAGATCTTGATTAATCCTTAACCAGTGACGTGCAATTCTTGTTACACTACCAGTGACGTGCGGTCTGGCAGACCGCAATAAATCAAAAATTCATAAAATATTGCTACGCCATTTTTATTGTTTTGTTTATTTTTTCTTTGAATGCTTAACTATTTTAAAACTTATATTAAAATTTTTACGCTCCCAATACGAACCAATTTGTCATAAAAAAATTGTGATTTGAAGCAGGATCAAAAAACTGATGCCAAAAACACTTGAGTTATAATTATTATATTTATGTATCAATAATTCGCCAGATTCAAAAAAGGCCTTAGATGTTAAAGTTGGAAGGCTAAGTAGTAAGTAGCCATGAAATTTATGCCGCTTATTCCTTTTCTTGATGCATTCTTAGTAAGTGACGTGCGGTCTCACAGACCGCGAATCGAGTTCAATTGCAAAATTTACAGAAATTAATAAAAGGAACGTTAAATTTTAAGAGTGGGATGTCCTTGTTATGCAAAAATATGAAGCTAACGAGAATTATAGATATTTTGAAATCTTAATTTTGAAAATATTCATAATTTTAGAAACGCAGCGGTCTCTCAGACCGCACGTCACCGGTTAAGGGTAAAGCGCTCTATCTTGTCAGGGTTTCTGTGTTTTTAGCCAAAAAAACTCCCTCAACCTCCAATATGTTCAAGATGATCATAAACTATTAGTGCTATGCAAAATATTATCCATTACTTTAACGAAATCAAAAATCTCATTACTACTGTTACCTCATTGGCTATATAATGTAGGGTGAATGTTTTTTTGTGACTCACGGAGATCATATGTTGACTGTTAATGAATTTGCATTATGTGCCTCTCGTTTCGACCTTTTTATCAGTCATATGTTCTAAATCTTTGGCGGAAGTATGAATCGTAATACTCCTAAAGTGCTGTAAAATATGTTAAAGATCTCTCGAGGCATTAATCTGTAGGAACATGCCAACACATTTTTTAACACATTTATAAGCAATATCTTTGTAGAATTCGGATATTAAGAATTTTTTATGTAAGGCTTGAATCTTTTTTATAGTGTTTTGGTTAAGCCTACGGAGGAGAGATCAATCCGTCAGTTTTTACAATATCTCCTTAATAGTTCCATTCGATAATTTCACATTCAGGAGATATTCAATTGGCTAAGGAGCCTGTTTTCGAGGCATCATTTTTTTAACCGTCCCAGATTTTTATTCGAATCCCCAGTTATTTTTATTGTGTGGAACATGGCATTTTTAATATATTAATAGCAGATAACCAAATTTGTTCTCCGTAGCAAAAAAGGCTGCCGTTCTTCCACCATTTCCTTCATTCGATGAAAGAGTTTGGTTTACCTGTTCTTAAAAACCTTGCTCCCCATCATGTTTCCTTTTTACCCACTGTTGGAACTCGGGTAAATGAAGCTCATGAACACTGAATATATTTCAACGAGCATGCTTCACGAGCGGAAACAGTTTCTCTTCTATTCGCTCATGTGATCTCGTGATCCCTCTTTCTTATAGAATATGATTCCTGGTGTCCCATTTTGACTCGTGTCCAGTATAGCAAATCTTCGAGAATTTCGCGGTCAGCCGGACTTGAGATGGAAATCTTAAGTCATTTTTTTTGGTACTACCTCGATCCTTTGGTTCCAGCTATTTCTGCCGCTTTCGTCCGCTCTCCTGTCCCGCCAATTCCAGGCTCTTCAACTGCCTTCTCTTTTAGGTCATCCCCTGGGTTGAACTGTTTCCCTAATCCTTAGACCCTGCCTAAGTTGCTTTTTCAGGGAGGAAGGTCACTGCATTTGCATTCGTTTTGTGGAGAAAAATGAAATGGGCTACGGATTTCTTTTGGAGGACGTGTTTTGTGAACCTTACGGCTTCATTTCCTATAGATAAGGTTGAAAATATTCCGGTGTGTCTGTATTCCTCCCTTTGCACTGAGAGTTCGAGATATTGGGTGTGAAAGTAGGTTAACTGGGTGGAGTGTGGAGGCAATTTTGAATTTTAAAGGTAATGGCTTGGAATTCTCTCTTAGTTTTCGGTCGGAAATTGCCAAGGGAGTGCGCTTAGGGGATTCAAATCTTCAGTCATTCAAAACATCGATGTTGTTTTCCACCGTCTAAGTAAAGAGATAATTATATAATGCTTTTTATTATATAATGTTATTCAATATTATATAATGTTATTAATATGTTATTGACATTGTAAATCTTTCGGGGTGTCTGAAAAGTTTTCATGTAATTTTCATTGCTTGGAGAGTATTACATTTTTATTCAGTGCAATTCCCGTATTCTAGTACCTATTTATGGTAATATTTTGTTTTGGAAATTTAACTCAAATGTTTTGAAAAGATTGTGGAAAATTTAGGTGACAATAATTTCTGCAATTTAGCGTATGATTGAGTGTATCTAGTCATGAAATTGATGTTTAAAAACGAAATTTGATGTCTTCTGTGTCCATTGGTCTATTTACGCCCGGAAAGGCGGTGGGAATATCATGGTATACGTTGCTTGCATCTTTGCTGGAGATCGAGATCAGCTGGACATAATTGACTTTGCGTTGCTTAACGTGGTGTTCTTCGTCACTAACGATGATGTGCCTTACCACTGGGAAATATTTTACAAGCATGCCGATATTCTCGCCGTTCATACTGATCCTTGGCTCTCCTTCCTTAAACCTACTTTCAGCATCGGTTATTTCGGATTCGCCTCGCTATTGAGGCACAACTTAGCCCATCTCGCCGGCTACCGAAAGCGTTGACCGGGGGAAAATGAATGGCTTATTTGGTCTCTCCCATCGCAAACATCGGTTACCATGGGAATTGCGGCGTTTGCGTTCGTGAGTGTACGTGAACGAACGCGGGAGCAGGTGGAAATCGTGATCTGCAACGCTTTGTACTGCAAGATGAGGGAAAAAAATGAGGATGAGTGCTCTGCCCCTATCTTCAGATCCGGAAAGCAATGGGCAATGGAAAAGTACCCTCATCGTGGGGATAAAATGGAAGTGGTGTTGCTCGGAATTCTTTCCCTCTCCCACGACATTTATTTCTTCCAGCCCTCCAATTTCCTTTCCTCATCTCTTTCTCCCCTCTAATTTCCTCCTGATCTCTCTCTATGACCTCAGAGTTGTTTCAATCCGCGATGTAAGAGAGATTAAAGTTCGCTATGAGTGTTCCTTCGCATTCAAAGGAGTTCGCATCTCTTCCTATTGGCCCTCAACTCGCGGGTAATTATCTAACGTCCCGTGGATGTATTCGTAGTTCTCTTTATTTTTCTTAGAACCGTGTTGCTTTTAGCCGTCTGTATTGCTACTTTAGTCGCTTTTCTGCTCTCCTCTTTGATCCAGTTAATTTTATATCGGCTATTGGGTTCTAGACAAAATGGTACACTGTTATACTGTCGGTGGCGTAGTCTTGATTTTTTAGCATCTAACCCTACTCCCTGAAGCCCAGATTGATTAATATCTTTCCGCGAAAACAGAATCACTGTCTGGATGTATTTGATATTCCATACGAATTGATTGAGCATTAACCGCTCTGGACTCGACCTCTTCCAGCCTCTTCTGAAGAGTTGTCTGCTGTTACATTCTCTTCAGAAGAGCTCCGAAAGGTTTAACTTGGAAATTTGGGAGTGCATGTATATCATGCTGAGAATATCATGTTTTCTAGTCATCTTTATCTAAATTTCGACTTATCCTCGTGAAATCAGTTTAACTGTCTTTACGTTTAATCATATGCTCAAATTTTCATTATAGTTTCTGATGTGAAGGCTATGAGTGTGGATGAATTCCATGATGTTAAGAAATCAAAGGTGAATATTATTATCTCTTAGGTATTTCTTATGTATTTTTAGGTAACTGTAAGCACTTCCATTATTTTGTTGTTTTCTTAAGTGCATTTATTTTGGTTTATTTTGTTTTAGTCGGAAACATTTCGATTTCTATGACTGTAGTTCAGTACGCAAAGTTGTCTATTTTCATTAATATTAACGAACATTTGTGGAAGTATACATATTATTCTTGACCGCGGCACATCAAAAGAATAGTTTCAGTAATTAGAAACATGTTTATCATCACCATGATTTTGAAAAAAATGGTTCTATATCACATTGTAAAAGTGCAAATTTGATGCAACGAGGGAAATAACCTTGATACGTTGCTTTTTCTCTACTCCCTGTCTATAAAACTAGATCATGTAGTGTTCTCCCTTAACCGTTCTGGAGAATAATTTGCAAGCTTTTGTGCTTTTTTCCTCATTACTATAGGCACCCATTACATCTTTCCTGTTCACATTAATCCTTCACATTTTTTCAGCGTCATTTTTTGTCTGCTATGAGTTTCTCGTGGTGGGGACTGTCTCTCTGTGTGTACCATTCAAAATCTCTCGTCATTCGTATCACTCGGATAAGCTGGCGGTGCCGCGGATGCTCAATTTCAATGCGAATTCTGAAGATGCCAAGGACAGATTGGCGCAACCCGCATTCCCCGCAAATGCCATTCGTCAAACCGCCCCCGCATGTCCCCATTCAGCCATCTTCGGTCGCACAGCATCCCGCCTAGCCGGTGGAGGTAATCACGGTGTAGATAATTTTTTCGTCCCATTTCCATCTCGCTTCCCACACACATATATATATGTATCCATGCACGCTTCTCGCAATCATCCGCATTGCACCCTAGATGGTGCAGCGTGGCGTGGTGAGCCGGCAATTTCCTCTCCGCGGTGGGCGCTGAATTCTCTGTCGCTTGCGATAGTCTCACTCTCTCTGTGTGAGTGTAGGATTGGACGTGAGAGGAACGGAAACGATTGTCCTCCATTCTGTTCTCGCTGCAACACTTTCTCGGAGCGTCGAGCCGAGTCTCGTTTTCGTTCCGGTCCCAAAGGAGACACTCCCTCTCTCTTCCATTTCAAAGTTTTGTGTCCACTTGGGCGCGCTTTCCGCGGACCGTGTTTTAGTAAGCGTCATCCATTCCTACCCTCAAGAATTCCGCTTCTTTGATGTTTTGACTCGGAAAATGAGGCCCTCGGTCCCGTTTGCCGTTTTGGTGGGCATTGTCCGTCGTCCACTTTCTTTCAGTTGGCAACGTGTTGTCTTCTTTGCGTCGAGTCAGTCATCCTTTGCGTCTGACTCATCAAGCCGTAGGTACTATGCAGCGATGAGTCGTCGCCAATTGTAGACTTAATGGTGAAATCTGAGTCTGCAGCTTTGGTTTCAGTTTTTCTGTCTCGTGCCTGCATCGTATATTTTAACTCTTTTGGTTACGCAGAATAATTATAATAATCTATACTATGAGACTTTCCTCTGATCCTTCTGCTGGCTTGAACAAGCAGTGCATGTTTCCTTATCTATGCTGTTGCAAATTTTTGCCAAAACTATAGGTATAAGCCAACATAAAATAGCCTGTGTGTTTTTAAGTACTACGCTCTGCTTGAGCGAGTCGAAGACCGACAGGAAACGATAGATCAATGCCATAAGAGATACATGCGGAAAACCCCTACGTAGATGAAAAGAAGCATATCTCAAAGTTAGTGGGAATAAATACGTCAATAGAAGCGCAACATCTCCTTAGATTCAATAATGAGGCGACTGTTGATAGCAAAGATGCGTAAAATTAAATAAGATAATATTTTGTGGTTTCCGTTGTTCTTTGCATTAACAACGACATTGTCCTGCGAGCAGTCATTTCATTACTGACGTGAAAGAATTTTCGGCGAAAGTTAGCAGAAAATAAGTATTTTGGAGCAGGACCGAAGGAGTAAAGCAATTTATCATGTATCTTTTTTCAAATACATCTATCGAAACCTTTATATTTTGTTTCCTTGACAGTGTAGGATATTTTTAATTTATTTATCCTCCACTGCTTCGCAAATATTTATTCTTCCATTCCTCCGAAGAGTTCAATTTTTACGGTTGGAACATATCGTAATAATGCAAATCGCAATAATGCAATGCAAACATGCAAAATTAGTTTTGATGCTAATTTAATATTTTGAGTATTTTTATCCTTCTCTTTTCAACTATCAATTTTTTCTGTAGCTTTTCCTAAACTGTTTTTATTGCACAAATGCCTCATTCCTACTTCTGAATATGTATTTGCATCGAGTAATAGGCACTTATTTTGTAACCTTATGGCGTATTTCAGAGGAAAGAAACAACATCAGGAATACTTTCGTCCGAATTTTGTAATCCCCTATTTCATTCATTGTTTATCTTCTGTCTGTTGTTTGTTTTCATGCGAATGTCGGAAGAGTTTCGTTATAATGTAAACATTAATAAATGTATCGTTCCATAATAATATTTGCCCATTCCAAAAGGTCCTGTCCATGCTATCGTGTTTCCATGAAATATCCTCAACACATCCCCGCTCTGACTCCTGTCATCAGTTCTTCCACTAAAGTCACCGCACGGCATGGGACGTATCTTTCATAAACTTAATATTTGAGCTTCACATTTACTGAGACAAGCTCAATTTTCACCTTATCGTCAGTTTTTCACCCAAATAGTTTCACGATCCAAACCGACAGCTAATCATTTGCATAATTTTAAACCACGCCAAAGGTGATTTTTTGTTGTTTGTTTTCACCAAAATTTATCACGCATCCAGATTGTGTTTAGTAATTTAAAAAAGTTTGCTTATAATTGCGGCTGTTTAATACCAGAAACTATGCATCTCAATGGGTAAATAATCGGATACAGGATGATAAAAATTGGTATCAATAGCAAGTACATATTCTGATATATTTTACTTGTTGTAATAGATCCGGAATTATTCTTCCTTGTTGATTTTCTCCTTGCGGTATTTTGTTTTTCAGTCGAGGTATTTCTCTTACAGTAATTTTGTCATGCCTAATATATTTCATGGAGATGGCATATTAATCTATACTTCATGCCAACTTGACGCTCTTTCCTCGTCTAAATTTTAAAGTTTTGTTTTGCTCCAATAGATCGGAGTTCAGCTCAGGTACACTGTTGTTTTCAGCGATATAATCCGTTAATTGCTGTTATTAATCGTGGAAGATAATTTACGTAAGAATTGTTTAAGTGATCTGTGGAATATTCTAACAATTAAAATGCCTGAGATATATTTTTCTGTTCATAAAATCGCCGAAAATGTTCCCATTACTAATTCTAATCAATAAAATATTCTTTTTCCATATTTTACATTTTGATAGAAAAACATTTCGTTAATATCTTTCGTAATTTAAAAGCAAAAGAAGGATAGTTATTGTGTCAAGTGCTAAAAATAAATAAATTTTAAAATCAATACTCATAATACTCTGTACTCTTAGTATTGATTTTACTTTTTAATACTTGTACTACAGAATAGGTATTGTTTGTATTGATTACAGTACAGAATACTTAGAGAGTACAGAACTTTATGCCGATATTGCGCCATCTTCGTGTTTTTTTTATTCAGCCAGCATTAGCTTTACACTATCTCACAATGCAGCATAGAAATGTGTGTATATTATTTATTTATTGTGACTATTACTTTAGGGTTGACCTTCTACCCTTGGTCGAAACGACGAGTACATTCTAATAGCAGTTTTCATTCAATCTTTGCGTTGGCGAACTCTGATTAAGTCCTTAGAAGCTTTCAAATAATATATTGTGAGTGTCGACATTAACCAACGGTGTCTAGTTTCGCGAAGGGCAGTTGGTGGAGTAATACGTGAAACGCACGTTTTGAATTTCCTCGAAATGATATCGATTTCGTTTCTCAGCAGAACTTTCTTGAGTCAAAACATATCTTTTCATTAAAGCTCTGCTCTGTTCCTTCCCCTCTGCAAGCCTCAAGTCTCCCCACCGTAATATCCGTTCATCACCCTTCCCATGCACCCCGAGTCGATTTTCCCAAAAACCCCATTCTAACCCCCTCCCTCGATCTCTCAGACTCCCACACCATTGCTCCGGTATGAATGCCGTTGCCCCGCTATCCTTGAGTCGTCCGGTGGAATGGAGTGTGATATGATTATCGGCGGAAATTTCAATGTTGCCGTGGAAAGCCGCATTGTGGTCCATGGTCGACGTGCCAACGCCCTATCGCTACCTCTCTCCCTCCGTTTCAATTCTCCTCCCTATTCTTTTGCGGTTTACCAAAACGTCCATTTCGCTTGCTCTCCCTTACCCTATTCTCCAGCCTTTTGTCTTCACCCCATCCTCTTCGCCGGCCTAACCATCCCCTCCCCGATTGCCATCTTTACATATCCGCTCGCCCTCCAGCATATCGGTTGTTTTTTTCTTGCTTGAAGGCGCCCCCTGCCGTTATTCTTCCCTAGTTCTCTGTTTTTCAAGTGCTGTGCTGCCTCCTCACGCGCTTCATTTCTGGTTAAGTTGCCTCGGCCTTTTTTTTCAAAGGAACATTTTGACTTCGTGGGCCGAAATGTTTGTTCTGAAAAAGTATGTCAGAAATAAGTGCGTGCGTGGAAGATTTATCTGAAGCATTTCATTTGAGTGATGAAAGCAGTTAGGAAATATCTCATAATTATGGAGTAGTTCCCAATTTGGTTGGCTAGCTTCATGGAGTTCCGCGCGTGCAAGTTAAGCCAGAAAAAAAGTTTGAATGTATAATGCGTGAAATACTTATTTTGGTAGTTGAAATGATTATTGAACTATGCTTAGAAACGATTAATATGTGTGCTTAGATGTCCGATGTAATTAATGAAGTGTCCTATTTGACGCATTCAGGCGTATTGAATCAGCTCGTCATGGTGAAATGAAGGGGTGTTGAAGACATTTCGACTCGCTGTGATGCGGGCAGTAAAATCTGGCAGGAGACTTAGCGTTGATCTTATGCTTCTCCTGCTGAAATCGCAGTGAGTCTTTAAATTTTACTCCATCTATGGCAAATGAATGGAATTGGAATAATTTTTCATGATAAGTTTTTTAGTAATTTAACGTTGCAAATAATGCTCATTTCTTCTCGAATATTTCATCGATTAAGGCATCCGTTTGGACAGGTGCCCAACGCTTTCTTCGCATGCCTAAAATATGTTAACACTGGTAGCTGTCGACACTTCAGTCTTCAACTAGCTCACTGAGAAGAAAACTATGGAAGAATTCAGAACCGTTTATATCATATTAGCCACTCGGGGATCGAGATAGTTTTACATAAAGTACCTCCGCCAGGAGTCGATCACCATTTTGAAGGACATTGAAGCTACGTCTATGGAAGCAATATCTAGAAGCTGTTTCTTTGTTTCCCGGTCTAAACTCACGTGTCCTCCTGTCTCATTCGCTCCGATCTTTTTATTATCATCCCTCTTTCCATCTTTCGATGGCTTTTGAGGGTTGTGGGTTGGTACAGTGGTGGAGAAATGTACGTTTGGAGAGGGAATCCACGTGTGTTGAAGTGGGCCGAGGATTCGATTTTCATTTCGGAAGGATTTTCCCTCTCTGAGATCTCCACGTGCCATCTTGCTGTGGACTCGGTAGTGGAAGGACGAAGAGAAGGAAGGGAGCTTATTGACGATTTTTGTCCGCCCTGACGTTATTGCCTATTAATTCTTAGGTTATAACTATTAGGTTTCTTCCTTTAATGTCTAACATATTTCATTATGTTTCCCTTTTTCTCATTTTGCAGTAAGATTTTTTTATCCTTAAGTTAAAATATTAATCATGCTTTAAGTACCTATGCTAAGTAACGCATTTGTTATTTCTTTAGTGAGTGTTGAGTTGTTTCTGAATGCTCGCATTTATTCACATTTAAGCTAGATACGCCCCATTCTAATATTTTTTTATTGAATTTGAAGCATTTAGGGGTAGTTTTAAGATTGTGGGAAGCATGTTTGTGCCATTTGAGAAATGTTTCACCACTTCGCATGGAATAAGTTGGGATAAAACGAACCATTTCCCTGTCCATTATCCTCTCTTCACTTATGAAATTTCATTACGTTTTTCCACTTACAATTTTACATCATTATTTTCTTGCATTTGAAGTTTTATTCGCGTATCAAGCTTAGCTGTTTTCAATGCCCTCTCTGGTATGCATGTAGTGAGTATTTTTACATCGTCTACCTGTTAACGACCTATTCATCTCGTCCATGTCTGTGTATTCCAGTTTCCTACTTTGTTCAAAGTTGATGGTGTAATGTTTCCACGTAATGGATAATTCTAATATTTTGAAACATCTCTTGTTACTCGCTGTGTTGTTTAGTTTTGTTCGGTTGCGCTGAAGTCGTCGTGTGCAGTGCGCAGTATCCTTTTACTTAGGCAGTCCAATTAACCTCTAATGGTCTTCATCTGAAACTGTACACATGACAGCGTTTTTTTTTGCGTTCGTGAAACGAGAACTTCATCCTCCCTCTTGGGGGGTTACGTTGTTTTCATTGTTATTTTTTAAGTTTCAATTATGGTTGAATTTGATCTCACGCAATTATATATTGCTCCTATTTTTCTGGCATGATCTTAATTTTTTGCCCCCATATTTCCCGTTTCCCTTGTGGGGACTTCAATTTTAAAATTCTTTTCCAACTCAGTAATGTGTGATTAAAAACATGCCCGTCAAAGTGAACTTATGGCATTTTGCCTTCTGAAAATCAGACCCTTTTTGCTCTATTTTCCGACGAAGGAAAGAAGAAGATATGAGAGAGCCATGGTTAATCACTCGCGTTTGCTTCCGTGGATGATTTGTGAGCAAAAATCCGTCGCTGGAAGAGGAACGGCCAATATGGAATGGAAATGGAAAGGAATGGAAATATTGCTCGAATTTCTCTTTGACAACAAGAAGTCACTTTTCTTGTACAATTAAATCCCTGTTGATAATTAGTGACTATGCATTTTGGCCAAACGAGAAAATTCTGGTGAAACGTGGCATTTAGAGTTCTGTGAGTAAAGTCCAAATTCCTGTTAAGTTTTCTCGCGTTCACCTAATTAGGTCACATTTTTTTGCATGAGTTCAGTCCTGCAGCTCCTGAAGAATGTAGGTTTGTGTGTACCATGTAACTATTTAGGCAAATTTATGGGAGAGGAAGTGTAATCTGTGTATAATTTAACAATCCGCGACTTAATAATTTTTCAGTCTAGTTATGTTGGGGTAGTGACTTCTTTCTTTATTTTCCATATTTTATGGAGTAGAAACCTTGGTTTCTCTATGAGAGTGTTCTTGTGTCATGGCCTACTACTAAATTAGGAAATGTGGAAAATTATATACTTCAATCAAAAACAGTTTTTTAATTTATTTTTTCATGGTGGGCTATCAATGATTCAGGGTTGTTTCAGGCCATCAGGGCTATTCTGCTAAACGGGGCCATACTTATGGCCGGCTGTAAGTTTCGTATGGCCTGACCCGAAATCACGGCTTATACCGATTCCGCTCTCGAGGGGCCATATCATATGGCCCGACCAAAAGTCTTAACGCCCTTTCTGCGGGCGAGTATGAAAATTATAATTTGCACTATAAGTTCGGTTAACTTTTTTAAAACAGTGGTATTTTTTTGAGAATATAGTTTGTTCCAACGTGGAGAAAAAAATAATTCTATGGTCCTTAACCGAAATGGATTCTTTTTAAAGGATAAATTTTGATTTTCTTTAAAAACTGGTCTGGCAGCAGACGTTAGAGATCGTCGAAAAAAGTGAAGAGCGAAAATCTCGGACGAAAAGAAGCCGAGGAAATTTGTACACGATATTGGTACCATACAGTATTATAATATTCGTGAATTGATAATGTAATGAATAGAGTTAGACATTCTCTTGTAGTATAACCCCTTCCTCTCCTACCAATGATGTAACTGTTGTCTAACGCGTGCAATCATGGTGCAATCCAGCCAATGCACGAAATCAGATGAAATTGAAACTATAAGTTTCATTTATCAATCTTATTATCAGAGGCTTAAGTTTAGGTAGCTGTACAAAGTTATAACATCAATACGAAATTATCATTTCTTTCCTTGATTTATGGACGACATTTGTCCTTTACGCATCGTCGCTTACTGCAGATTGCATCACTGCCAAAAAAATGTCTTGCCCTACGTTTCTTTGAAACCCCCCCTCCCCAACCGTATTGCAACGAGAACCTTAAAATATAAAACATTTCAGAGCGGATATTTCAAGTTACCTACAGCTTGTTGAAACAAATAAGCAAGAAATCTGTTAGAAAATGTAGCACAGAAAGCAAGTACAAGCCCGTTCCTCCGTTCACTTCAACAGATCATCCATTTCAAAAGTATTGTTATCCTCTTAACTATAAGCGAACGTTGAGTCCATCCACTATCACTAAGTAACAACTTCCTTTGACGCGCGGAGATATTTAATGAAAATATCATCATCATGTATGCGAACGGATTACACGTATCCCTTATCCTCCTCATTGCGAGATGAAATCATCGATTTTATATGAGACATTTAGTCTAGCCAATGCCCGTTGATTCCGAATGCGCTCCCGCGCAATACACATAATTTCTTGAAACAATCGCTATATAATCGATGACACTTCGTAATTTTTTTATATCTCCTTAGGCGAGCAATGTTATTTCGTATGGCCCGTGTTATGACGGCTTCCAAGGCAGGCCGTAATATTACGGCCTTTAGGCCATAGCTACCACCCGAGCGGGAGAGGGTATTCTTAGGAATCATCCGGACTAATTTGTCGCTTTCGGAAGCTCTCCATCCTTCCCGGATTCCACTTAAGCCTTGAAACTAAGAAGGGGTGGGTCGTCCCTCTTTCGAAAATTCGCTCCTCCTAGGAATCGGACTCAACTGAGCTGCCTTCGATAAGCCCTTCGCTGATACAATCTCCCCGCAGGGCAGAAGTGAAAAGAGAGAAGAATGGAATAAGACTTACAGAGAGAGAGAGAGAGACTCAAGGAAAAGAATTTTGTCTCCTAATGTTGCTATCGAAATCAATATTCTGTCTTCCATTGCTTCTTCCTGTTATTCTTATTTTCTGTTGTTAATTATAGATGTAAATTCTTCATGTTTTTTTCGTGGTGTACGCGTGCTATAAATTATAATAATAATCTGCTAAAAAATGGATATAACTTTCAATGGTAGGAAGATGACTCGAAAAGAAGTGGCTTTTTTGTGGTATAATCCAATCATTCTTAGAATGTGCACAGGATATTCCTTTGCAAATGACAATGGCAATTTGTAGCCCGATTTGTAATCCCGAAGGGTTTTATTTACCCTCGGAATTTTGATTTCTTTAGGATGAGTCACATTTTCTGATAAACAGCAAAGTTTCTAATCGATCCGCTGCATGTGCATAGTCATGTCGAACATTCTTTTAGTGTCTGCGTTTTACCGAGCTCTAGTAATTCGTACTCGTTTTGGAACAACGTGGTATTTCCGCATCTAGTTTTGTAATTGGATTAGTAGTTTCGAGGTACGTTTTTGTGGTTCTCTACGTCCTCCATTACCTTCGCTCCGAGATGTGATTGCTTTTTGTGCCTACTATTGTTCCGCGCCCGTTTCGCTGTCGGGAAGGAACAGCTTTCGGAATAGTGTGATAAATGTCACGCGGTCTACTGGAGTTGGTCGAGGGAATATTCGATTTGCGAGTTTGCCCTGCCGGTGCATCCGAGAGCAACCTGATTATTGCGCTCTGTGGCACCGATTTTAGACCGAGGTCAACATGGAAAATCAGTGGTCGAAGTCAAAATTTGCGCAGCGTGACCAGGGGGCAGTTTGCTCCCAAACTTCCTGTTTAGTATTTTATTTTTCATGGTGGACAGAATGGCGCTCGTGCTATTTTCAGAGTGGGCTCCCAAGAGGATAATTGCGACTCCCTTAGCACGCGGGCATTTAGATGGCGATTACGGGTGAACTGTACCATCCCGTGATAGCGGTATTGGATTTGTCCTCAATCAAGGACTCTCAGAATTGAACTAATGCATGAAGCAACAAAATTAAATCGTTAGTTAGTTGACAGTAACTAGGTATAGATTATCTTTTGTCTCTTAGATTCAAGTGGGTATAATTCATTGAAATAGTAGATATACAATGAGCAGTGTGTGTTGAAGATACATGATTTTGAGGCTATGTTGTAAAATTTCTAAATTAGGCGTTTTCAAAAATTCGTTGCATGTTTAGTAAAACATTTCTTAGAAAGATAATAATGCTTATACAACTGTTTAGAACTCAAGAAACAGAAATAAAAGACTTCATATTTATGAATTATAAAACTAAAACAGAAGGTTTGCGGGAGATGAATAACGTTTATGTCCTCTTGTAAGAAGGTAGGCAAAGGGCAGCGTGGTAGCCTTTTGGGTACTGTGCTTGGCTGTTCATCGAGGGGCTTGGTTCGAAGTTCGAGCTCTACCTTCACCTGTCCCAACCTTCGGATTTAACTCTCTGATTTACCCCGCCAAAACACTTAATCGGCCATTGTATTGGTGACTTTTCGGCTCAAGTTTATTACCAGTTCACTACGAAAGTATTTTTTAGAATGACATACCAATTCACTACGAAAGTATTTTTTAGAATGACACGTTCGGATAATCTGTGCTGAAAAAAGTTACTGAGCTTTTCCATCCGTTGGGTTGGAATGTAAGATGTGTCTTGAGTGGTCTACGAATTCCTTTATTGGACGGTTGCGTGTATCTGAAAGTGTTCTGTCATTTTTTTATTGGCAAAATTGAAATAGGAATCACTCCAAGGAGTGAAATTGCTAAGAAAGTCGTCAAAACTATAATTTTACTGCTATGCTCACTAATAATATATTCACGTAGGTTTAAAAATAATCTTTGATGCTTAACCCTTTCTAACCCAGAGCTACTCCTGGGAAAAATCAAATTTCAAGATTCCTCATTTCGGAAACATGAAAATTTTGCACTCAATCATAATTATCGTGGCAGATAAATATTTCGCCATTAAAATTTACACCACAAAATAATACAAACATGAGTTAAGATATTTTATAAATTCTGCTGAAAATTTTTACTTTTTTGATGTTGCTTATAAGCTATTAAGCTTGCTTATAATAATAGAATTGGGTAATAAAGGGTTAATAGTCTCTTCAAATTCGTCCAAAATGCTCCAAATTATATTTTCCATCCTATACAGAGATATTTTTATTTCAACCCTGAAATCCCGGGATTTGTTCATTTCCAGTCCCGTAATTTCTGCAATGATATTTTGCCCGGGATCGATTCGGGTTCAAAATTTCTTTCCGTCCCGCATGTGCTCCCTCCGGCGTTGTTATTTTAATCGCTTTTCCTTCAACGCCTCTGTTGTTTTTTTCCCCGTGATTTATTTCCTCGTCTCTCAGTCATCGTTTCCGTTTTCATGTGCGGGCACGGCTGGGTCGTACATGAGGCGCCCGCATGGAATATATGTCGTCGACCGTGTAGCATTGGTCAGATTTCTGTTCAAGCGATCGACAGCCACACTCAACCGCACGCAGCCTGCCCCCTTTGATACCCTGCTCCTTCCTGCAAAATAAACACTTATCAGCTGCAATTCCATGTGGGCTAGCACTGTACAATACTATTTATTTCCACTTCATTCGATTTGGCTGACGGATAATTCAAATTCTCATTGCGTTGTCTACGTTCAGTTTATATGTATTCTACAGGCCTGTTTTGATGGTCCAAGGGAAGGGAATAATGAATGCCATTTAATGATATCATTGTTTCTACCCAATGCAAATAATGCGCTATAAACCCCAGGACACCTTATAACCATATGTGTTGAATACCAATAAATAATACGACATTCACCGCGAAATATAGCATTCACCATGAAATATGGCATTCGCATTTTGTTTACAAGATGTAAAAATTTTTTCCTTGGACATCTAAAGGGAAAAACAGCACTTAGTAAGCCGTATAAAGTGAAAGTAATGACCGAGTGAGTACGAGAGTATTTTAGCGATTTTTTTATTGGCTGTAGAAACTATATCTGTACAAATGCCTCGATCTAGAATAAAATCACCCTAAATCAGATGAAATTTCATTATAATAAATAAATAGGTCATATTCTATGAGAATGAAGGTTTAAAAAACTCAAATATTTTGGACTCGCCTTAGAAACACGACTGTTTTGTTCTGGGTAATTTTGTGTTAGTTACGATAGTCTATCGTTATCGTTATCCCAATTTGATTTGAAGTTTTTATTTTTTCTTGCTATTTCTCCACTAAATATACTGGTACAAAAAACCTGAACAAGACTTTTTTTCCTTGAAGATTAAGTTATTCAATTGCCTCCAAAGTTACACAAAAAGTTGTATTTTGATCCGAAGGCAAAAATTTGATAAGGAATACAATGAATGAACAATGGTATAATACAATGAGTTATTTGAGGTTATTCGATTATAAATGAGAATTTCCTCCTTATCAATAGGAAACCTTTTATTTAAATTTTTGTCGCCTTTTCCTTCCTACCCGCTTTTCCTATCTCTTTTGTGCCGTTTATTCATTTCCCGGTCACCTGCGGTAGGCATCCGGCCCCCGTCCCCGTGCTATTGATCACTTGCACAGCTAAGTGGGCCCCTCCCTACAGCGCTGGTCGTGCCCTCTACAGCGCAAATGTTTTCACCGTGGGTGTGCTAATTTATTAGTCGTAAATGATCCACTTATCACAAGACCTCGCCGGCTAAAAGATCGCGAAAATAAGTTTTCCCGAAGTCCATCCGTTTAATTATCTGGACTCCAACAAACATGCTTTTAGCTGTATTGGCAGCGAGTATGACTATATTTTTGCGTCGTCGTTATATCATTTCACTTCCTGCGGAAATGATTGTTATTCTTTTCATAGTATTTGTGTAATATGCATCTTACTGATCGAAAATATCGGAAAATTTATCTCTTTCGTGTCGGTTAAAAGTTTTCCTGGAGTTTTATGCGGGGCTACTTGTTTTCCAGGTTCGTTTATTATTTTAAAAAATAAATAAAGATAATAATTAACATTTTTAACTGCATAGACCGAATGTTTACATAGAGCTTAAAAAGGGTCGACAGTGATCAAGCAACCGGCTTTATAGTGATGAAATCGTAAATTTAGAGTTCAATGAAGTGTTTTTCGTATTTGTGATTGTGTATTTTTTATTTAAATGCATGCTAATGTGGTATCTCCTCCACGAAAATGGTGGGGAAAATTGAAAAGTGGAAAAATGGAACATCGTTGCTGTTGATCCGTTTTCAACTGACTCTTTTGGAGTGAAAATTATTGGTCTTGGAAGTTTTTATTGGATTTTTGTGTGTGATATAGCCCTTTTCCTGTGGTAGCCTGAAATTAAAATGAATAGCACCCGATGAATCATTTATGAGGCTTTAGAGATTCCATTTTTTCTTTATAATCTATCCTGAATTATATTTGGATTACGGACCGGCGGAACGAACGCGGTTGTTGGTATAAATGACTTTGATCATTAATGTATTTGGTTTTTGTGTAGTTTTTTTCTAATTTTAAAGTTATTATACCGCAATCACTGATGTTAATTGACAAAAGTTCAATGTATTGAGTTTTAGTGTGACAATAATTCACCGTTTGGGAAAGAATTATTTCTTACTTTTGTTTTGTAGCCATTTTATCCTCTTTTGTTGTCACAAAAAATGTGCTCATTGTCGCAAAAATGTTCCTTGCTCAACTTATCAATTCAGCTTTTTTCTTTAAAATTAATGTTTGGAAGTTTTTTCGGGTTTTCCCGTACTCTTGGGTTATTTTTGTTTTGGATCCACCGAACTTTTTACGCTATTATACCGCTGTTCCCGGTGTCGTTTCACTGTTATAAAAATTTAAGTAGGGAAGAGTTAAGTGAAAACTACTTCGAATATTTGCTGAATGTGTTTTAAGCAGTATAAATAATTTATTCCTCATTATGCCGAAAACCCAAAATTGCCCTTTAAAAATTTCAATAGGTCCTACTACTCGCGAATATTAGGACAATACATCCATATTTGTAAAACAGTGTTATTGTTAGGTAATTGTACATTTTGTTAAAGATACTATTTTAACCTCGTTTAGATTCTATTTAATTCTATTGCTTATTTCTCGACCATTTCATGTTAGAAAAAAGAAAAAAATCTTGAGGAACGTTAAGTCGGGCGACTTATATTACGTATTTGGGAGCGCTATTTATGCTATGATGCCTGATTAAAAGAGCGAGATTGCCCTAAAATGGTTGCTTACTTTTTTTATCTGTCGGGGGAATAAATTGTTTTTTTCTATTTCCTCCGTCATGCCATCCAGTCGTTAAACAAATCTTGTGCTAAACGAAATGCGATGATCGTAATCTTGACTTCGTCTCTTTCCGCCTCGAGGGGAGGAAATTGGCGTTGGCATGGCATTCTTGGCGACGCCGACTTTCCCAGTACTCCTCGCACATCTCGGTATTAATTTTCTTTATCTTAATACGGCGAGGTGTGACAAATGCATGAACGCCTTTATAATTTTCCAAATCATGCACTGGAATTTGCGCATATAGGTGCATATATAGGGAGACAAACGTAGCGCCTAAGTGGTTTGAGTGTATCACTTACACGTTTAAACTATTCGATTATCATGATCATAAATTGTGACATCATCACAATCACATTATTTCAGAAAATTATTATGAAGCAGATAATAATATTAAAAAACGAAACTAGATATTAAAGTCAATATTCATGTTATGTTATCTCCCCCCCCCCCCCCCCAACTCCCTGCTTTGTTTTATTTCGTCTCAACCTCCCTCACTCCATTTTCCCCGACAATGGACTTCCGCTCCCCCCTCCCCCCCCCCCCGCCCCACCTCTATCACATGACTCGCACCCCTTCCGGGCCGCGCTAACCATCACCCCTTCCTTCCCCCAGCGTGTGCTCCTCCCACCCCTCGCAGGTGATCCCGATCATAATGAAAGGTCATCGTTCCCACCCCTTGTGCCTGGGCGGGGCGGCGGCCAGCCGCTGGCTTTACGTACCTGGGCGGCCGAAATGTGCCGGGGGAATCCGGCGGCGGCGTCAGGGGGTGACCTCTCGGCGAGCCCCCTTTTCCCGCCGCCGCACGTGGGCGCAACTTGACCCGGGACGCTCCCTCTCCCACCCTCGTCGTCCGCGGGGTTTCGTATTTTCGCGGTCGCAGTAATCGTTCATCCGCGCGACCACAGCTCAAAATTGCTCCTCCAGACCTTTATATTGCTCATACGGTGAATTGTAATGGAATTTACTTTTTAGCGCTGATTAAAAGGGCTGAAATGAAGTAATCGTGATGATGTCTCAGTTTTATTTAGGAGCGTAATAACCGAATAGTTTCGACACGTAAATGGACCATTAAAAGCACTTGGGAGCTGTGGTGATGGCTCCCTCATTTATGAACTTTAGCTAGAAGCAAATGCCTGCGCATGATTTGAAATGTTATAGTGATAATAATTTTCTGGTGTGACTCTAGGTTGTAAAAGCTAATTTTTTCAATTGATTAGATCATTGTACTCATCCCTAATTTGTGCTCTATTGTTTTTTCATATCACACACGGTGCATCAATCTCCGTGCTTTTAAAAATCATCTGAAACTTAAACGATAAAAAGTTTAAAAGTTGTAGCCTCCCATTGCCTTAATTCTTACCCCTTTTTTATCGTTTTTGTGTTCTTTCTTTTGAGAATCGTAATCCATCTTTGTCAAATCATGCGAAGTTATACGGGTTTAATAAAGAATCAGGATTTTTCAATGAGAAAGCAGCAAAACAAATTCTAGGTTACAGATTCGTATTCGAAATCAGTAATTAATATTCTGATCTACTGTTATCAAGAATGCATTGAAACTTTATTTATTTTATTTTAGATTCCCGGCCTATATTTAAATGAGAGACTAGAGTTTCTACCAACAAAAGATTTTCTTTTTGCCATTGTTCATTTTTTTACGCACATGTGTTAAATAAATTATTGCTAATATTTTCTGTCTATCATAATATTTCGTGAATGCCAGTACTTTCAACGATGATCCCAAAATTTTTGCATCGTAAAATATGCTACTGATCCCTGAAAACCTCAACATTGTATTTTCTTTTCATATTCGAAGGCTTGTAATTGGAATTCAACATAGTTGAAGTTTATTTTTCATCGTCTTGCCTTTTTTTCGCGCCTTTCTACGTCATCAGTGAGATTGTCTCGGACTTCATTCTATAATTGTGTATTGTAAATTAATTCAACGTTAGGTTATTGTGTGGTGACTGACACCAATTCAATTCACCAAAAAAATGGAATTATCATATTTTTTATTTCATCTTAGACGTAAAATCATTATATTTTATATCAACTTTTTCCATTTCCCACGGTAGTGGTGAAGTTGGAGTTTCATTGTCATTCTTAGCTTTTGGTTTCAGCGCAGCCGCATTTTACACTTCTGTGTGTACTATTTAATCTGCGGGATGAGTTGCATTGCTGTCGAACCGATCGCTTGAAGAACTAAATTTTTGCAAATGGCGAAATCTCGTAGTCCAATTAAACGATTTACATGGTTGTGAATTAGACTCCATGGAAATGTTATGCATACATATTGCTCGCATCGTTGCCGAACCAATCGCTACAGACACCGAATTTTCGCGAATAACGAAATTTCATTGTCCAATCAAACGATTTTCATGGTTTTTATATAGACTCGATGGAAATGTTATGCATAATGAGTAGGCATAGTTTGCACGGTTTATTGAAACTATGGGTATGAATACTGTTGAAATATCCTGTAATTATTATAACTATTCGCGAAAATTCGGTGCCTCTCAACCGATCGCCTAATACGGAAATGCTCTCATTCGGGGGACTCCAGGAGGATCAGAATGGGAGAGGCGGAAGCAGGAGGGAAGAATCAAGGTGGTCGTGCGTGCTTTCGAGGGCCGTTGCCATGGGGACACGGGATTGGGTCAAATCGATATATATATGTATACTTATGTAAGTGCCCTCATATATACATACTAGCGGAGGGAGGGTTGAGTGCAAGGGTTGGGAGAAGGGGTGGAGGGCGGGGCAGACGGACTGGCGCCGGCGAGATAGGCGCCGGGCCGAGGTCGGTCGTCGGGATTTCCTCCTTCGCTCTTTGTTTTTATTCGGGGAGACCAGTTCGAGTTGGTCTTGGCTAGACAAAAGAATTCCATTTTCATAGGAATCGGGGCGAGTGGAGGGGAATGGGCAGATATCCATTATTGCGTCTCTCCGTCAATATTTACCATTTTATGTCGCCTCCGTCCCAGCGGCGCCCTCGAGGAAGCATTTACGTCTTCTCTTTCCTTCCTAAATAAAGGACTTTGGTTGTGATGATTGAGTGGCGCTATGCCCCAGTGATGAGCAAGGTCATATCGCTTCGTCTCTCCTCCGTTTTTATTTTCGAGGTGGGAGGTGTGTTAGAATGGAGTGGCGGGGCTTTACCTTTTAATGGGAGCATTCCACCAAAAGAGAGACCTGCTTACAGCGGAAACTTAAATTTAGAAGAAACAATTTATGAGAACCTACCTTTGGAGTATGCTCCTATACGGAAGTGAGGCATGGACAATGACCGCAGCGGAGAAAGCAAGAATAGAGGCCTTCGAAATGTGGTGCTACAGAAGAATGATGAATATCAAATGAATCCACCGAGTTAGTAACGAGGAATTCCTAAGAAGAGTAGGAGAGAACAGAAGCCTCATGAAAACCTTAACGAGAAGACGGAACAACTTTATAGGCCACATCTTGAGACATGATGGCCTGATGAAGACAATCGTCGAGGGACAAGTGGAAGGCAAGAACAGAAAACCAATGCATCGAAAAAATATATATGGAACAAGTAAAGAAGGATGCGAAAGAGAAGAAATACGTAGGTGTGCAAAGATTAGGAGAACTGCGTCAAACCAATCCTAGGATTGTTGACCAGTGATGATGACGTTGGAAGAGAAGGGAAAGGGTTAAATGAGGTAGAGGGAAGGTAGGGAGCATGGGTGGACCGCGAACTGAGGTGTGAGAAGATGGTGTAGGCAGTGATAGTGGAAGGGAAGTTAGGCTAACCGGGTAAGGGGTGGCAGGAGAATGATGTTTTTGAATAGGTTTAAGAAAAGTTGGCCGAATACAATTGGGAAAACCAGATATAAATCTGAGAAATAAAATGAGGTTGTTAAAGCAGTAAGTTTTAATACCTCAGACATTACATACTTCTACTAATAAAAAAATATTATGTTACCCGGTGACGAATAGTTTTCTGCGGGCATTTCTATTTTATTGATGCTGTATTTTTGAAGTATATGAAGCCTTGATAGTGATATATTAGTGGCATGATAGTGGCACTGTAAAATGCTTGGTAATAATTCAGTATACGTCAATATTAAACGTAGGTCTGCTAAAAAAAACCTGGTGGGTTGGAGGATAGAACAGTGTTTTTTTGTGATTAAATTATCTTTCTAATATTACTTCATAGCCTCTCGATTTTTGGGCTTCGTATCGTAGGGTCCTGGATTTGGAATCGCGTGATGATGGACAGTCCCAAGGAAATTGAGGGAACCTATGGCACTTCCTATTTTTATACCGTCACTACCTGATAATTTTGATTATTTTTTTAATGATTTATGTGTGGTGAGGTAATTATGGCATAAAAGTTTTCCTTTTGATCATTGTGCACAAATGTACCCTAAATTTTGTGAACTCACCTGTTTTTCTGTCATTTAAGCATGCGGCGAAATCAACTCCCTCTAGAAATGGAATTAATAGCTTGCTTTTCTTTGGCAAAGTGGCCCGTATGCCGTGTTCATCGTTTTCTTTTATTCGTAGAATTTCTCATCTGCAATAGCATCAGCACTTCCGCTCGCGCTCACAAAAATGTCGTGACATGATCTTTGTTTTTAATAGAGAGCAGGGTTTTTTCCTAAATCATTCGTTGAGTGACACTTACACCATGCTCTGCCAGGCATGTGACATGTCTGATTTTTTTCCGTGCGGAAAAGGCTTTCGGGGAGTGTTTATTTTGCTTTCACTCCATAATTTAAATAACGAGAAGGTATGTAGTACACCGAGGGGAGTAGGAAAAAATAATGTATTCGCGTCGGCATAGCTTCTCCTGAGCAATATTCCATTACCGCAACTGGGTACTCACGCTACGGTTGCACATTGGGCCGGAGTTCTCTCGGTGAGGGGAGCGGAAAGTAGAGGTCGTATCGTTCCTTGTATGAGTCTCCAGCAGTCGCAGGAGCAGAGCGCGACGGAGCTTGGGATAAGCGAGTATTTGCACAGGAAGGACGAGATGCGGGCTCTCAGCGGGAAATCGAGTTATCGTTTCGTCTGTGTCCTCTCGTCTCTTTCTTGCTTTCTTTCTTTCTCTCCGTTAGATGATACTGTTTTTTTTTATACATTGCCCCTCCTCATGAAGACCGCAAGAGGGTCCTCTATACCTTCGCTTCTCTTTGCCTTTCATATTCCTCTTACTCTTTGCTTTAGAAATTATTCGCTTTCGCTGTTTTTTAAACTCGAAAGTCGCTGTTTTCACGTAGGTAATGACTAATGCCGTTGTAATGCGCTGTAGACAGCCAATAGGAAACCTACTTACAAATCTATGAGAATAATAATGCTACGCGATTGCCGATCAAGTGATTTTGATTGTTGATCAAGGATCAGATGTTGGTGAAACGGATGCGAGATTTGATCTCGGATCAGGGAATTGATGCCGATAAACTGATCGCCGATCAAAGAGAGGTTGGTGAAATCGGCCCTAAGTCGCTGAAATTAACGGTGGAGGCCGATACTTTATGGAATTCTGTGGAAGGAAATAGAGTTTTGCGTTTCTTACACTTAGGCGAACGATTTTTTTCTCTATGGATTTTTCGCACAACTTAAAAATCGTTTATTGGGTTCTCTTGTGTATGAGTTTTATGGCAGTCCTGATGATGTTAAAGTGCAGTAAATGCATGTAGACTGGGTAAATAAATTTTCTAAATAGAATAGTGCAAAGGAAAAAATATCGCCGTAATTAAAACACCACTATATTCTACTTCCCTCTACATCAAGCGTGGAATATTATTGAATTTTGAATGAATTCACTGATACTTCATGTAATTGGCGATGACAATGAAAAGGCAGATTTTTAGAAACATCAATTTATTGTCAATCGGGATAAAACTCTTAATGGCAAAATTCTACGGTGACATACTCATATAAATTAGATTCATATAGCATGACGAGCATCGTATTGCAAATTAAGGGTATTTTCATTTATTTATTTTTAAGAATGTTGCCACCAGTTTTCAGCGCCAAGTTCCGTGCTCTCTATATTACGATATTCCATTTATAACCAAAGTCGTGTTGGTCTCGGCATTAATAATTCGAAATAAATTTCCTCGAAGACTCGGGCTATCTCATTTTATACTCATTCCTTTTTCGCTTAACTAGTTTGGGTATAAAATGTCTTATCAATTTCTTTTTTTTTTCATCGACTTAATTGCATGCCGGGGGTCTCAGCTGGTTCTAGAAAATCAATTTACGCTTTCTACTTTTTTACGGCGAGCCGATCTCTACATTTCCATTCATCGAATTTGATTATCGAATCTTCCTTGCAATTTCGGAGATGGTGAAGGAGAAGGTTCTCCAATTAGTGAGTCGATTCCATAGTGAACATGTATTTGCTTTCGATAGACCTTGGTTAATGCTATCATCCACCCTCGCATGTAAAAATTTCAGTAAATAGTCTCACCATCTCACTCCATTTTGATCAATCAGGCCTGATAAATATATGCAATTAGAAGTTTGGTGCACGCTACATAGGAAGTTTACCCTTGGCCAGCAACTGAACCGGTAGAGGCAATTACTCTAATGAGGAAACCATTTGGGATTATCTGAAATGTCTAGAAGCTCGGGCATTGATGAGTCTGCTTATTTTATTTCTCGGAAAGAGTTCTTCTTCCTTTAAATCCAGTTTAGCCTTTACAATCGACTTTAAATGAGTTGATGTCTCTAATTTGAGGCTGTAATACTTTCGTTATCGATATTTCGTTTTGCTATTCGTAATCCTTCCGAAAAAAAACTCGTTAAATACCAACATGAATCAAAAAGAAAGTTCGCATACTTGTAAATGTATGCTTCTCACTCGAATATTTTGAAGTATTTAATCGATAATCCTCTATATTAACGTAATTATTTGCCCATTGAAAACTATTCAAAATTGTCAATCATTTGTTGCACCAGGAAATTTTCGTGTTACCTGTCATTTATTTCAGTGTTGTCTGTGACGTAACATTATGACTTGGAATTCTGTCATATCGCACGCGATTTTTACTGCCATTGTGGATTATATTAATAAGACCGACTTATCTTATTAATATTTTACTATTCATATCAGATTTTAAAAATTCCATTTTACGCATAATTTTATACATGTAGCACTACTGTCATGTTGGTTAGAATTAATTGTAATTAGCTATTAATAGCTACAAATACTAGCTGGCGAATTATTCCTTTGCGTTTTATGCTGTTGTTAATTTAGGTGTGGTTAAAATTGTTCTCTTGTATGTCCGATTTTTCACGGTTAATGTAAATGACATTCTTGTACCGGTGATTTTTGCACTCTATAGAATTCAAGAAATAAGCATTCCATTTTTATGTTTATACTCAATGTTTTTCAAATAGAAATGGAAGTCAGCCAAACGCATTGCACGAGGTGTGTAACATCAACATATTACTGTGTTATTCAAGCCGTGGGCACTTTTTTATTTAGGTAACTAGGATATGAGATTGAAGTGTCATCAAATGCGCCAGATTCATTTGGATTGATAGTTATGCTTTGTTGAAATTTCATATTTTAAATACTCACCTTCCCTGAACCACTGATCAAAATCAGTTCTTTAATTGTCGTTTGCACTCAGAATATTCGTCCCGTAAATTACGGCATCCTATGGGTTCTGTATGAATATTCCGTTATTCTGTGCCCCATCAGCTTTGGCCCCTAGTAATTATTGGATATAACCGCTCGTGTTTCTTTGAAAAGGGGAACGAATGATATATTATATAGGAGCAACAATGAAAATTTGGTATTTCCTACGTAGTTGACCACAAAGAGATGCATGAAGTTTTATCGAAATAGTAGTCCAATTATTACTCTAAAGGCTGGTAGTTTCGAAAAATTGATCTCAAAGATTTTATATCGTCGCGGACACAGGCCAGAATTATTCTTGTGAAAAACGAGAGGGCTTTCCATTCGAAGAAGCTGAAAAAAAAAGTTTGTCCGATGATATTACGGGGCAAACGACTTAGTGAGCGGGTGTAATCTTTCGATTGCACTGAATTGAACATTTTTCGAAATTCTAAAAACTATGAAGCTATTTTGAGGAGCCATGGTGCTTTAAAGTAATTTTAGATAAGCGCTGATACTTGACCTTCGCATTCTAGAAATGGTTCTGGGAGTGGAAAATTACAATATTTATCAATGCATTGAATACGCTGTTATCACCTCCTAAGGTTTTTTGTTTTTTTCCTCGTTCTTTTTTCTTTTATATTACACGATCAATAGAAAACTTAAATCTGAGAAATTTGAGTGAAGCATGGTGGTTGCCTGAATGATAAAGCTATCCAACCATTGTTATAACTTTTATTGAATTCAGAAGTTTGAAAGAGTCCAAAATCAATTCTCGAGCTTTTAGGCTGACATTCTCGGGTTAAATAGCTTTTTGACATGCTATATTCTCATGACGTTCAAACATGATCTAATTAATTTTTTCAAAAGATTTTTTCCATTCTTTGCAGCTTCTTATTGATATAATATTAGGTTATTTGTATTTTCATTTAATTTTATAACCTGGTAATATTCGTGGTTGAAGGCATCTTTGCTACTAAAGAAAAGCTTTTGAATTGATTACCTCAGTCTATATCTCGTATTTTGCTAGTATTTTTCATGTCAGTTCGTAGTATATTCAAAACCATGCCACGTATACTTTAGCATGGCTCTGCCTGAGCAATCTTCAAGCCTCTTATTGTCTTGATTTTTCGTGTTTATACATGACTTGTGATTGATTTGATTGATATCCTACTTATATCCTGGGCCGAAACTTTTTTTACAATACTTGCTTAAATGATTTTTTTAAAGTCTAAATGCAAATACTTTGTCCAATAGTTTGTATAAGTAGTATATTTTCTTGGTATATACATTATTGTGCCAGTTTTCAGTTTGTAATTTGTATAGAATTAATCGGAAACTTTTGAAAGTGCGAGCTTTAAATTACGTAATTCTGTTGACGTAATTGTCACTTTATTGGTACATTCAGCTAACATTCTGGCTTTCTTTGCTATTATCATACCCTACATGAAAATAGGCATTGTCATATATAGTATTAGCGTATGTGATAAAAATAAGAATAGTTTAAGCATTTAAGATTTTGCTTCTTTTAATGAGACAAAAAATGTGTGTATCGTGTAACAAGAGCATTCTAAGGCGAAAACAGGGTTCTGAAAAAATAGCTTTTGTTCTTAAGGGATTAGCTACTTTCCCCGTAAGTTATTGCAAAAAACGCTTTGAGTTGTAGACTCTTCATTTCATGCGACGCTTAGATAGAATACCTCGGGACTGGTTGATAGCATGAAATTATGTTCACCAACCAGCGCTGCGGACGAGTGAGAAGTATTCCATCGAAACCCCAACACCAATGTCGCAGATTCAAAAGAGTCTTTGGAATCCCCGAAATTCTCGGACATGAATAAAATTCCTCGTATTTCCTGCTGAGTTTTTTTTCGCCATCCCTTCCCGCATCTCCCCACGTTCAGAATCAAGCAGGCCACACCCTCCCACCTCGAAACAGACCTCGAAAATTTCCCCCACCCCTCTTGATTCACCCCCGAACCGTCCCCCGACCCCAATCACCCGAGTGTGAAATCGCTCTGGAGCAGTCCAACACGCCAAAGCGGCCATTCGATTCATATAGCCAGCTCGCTGTATTTTTTTTCGTAAGGGTCGATTCTCTCTAATATTTGTGTCGAATGCTGGCGTTGATGAGAGCGGGGACAGCGGTTTTCAAGGGTTCGAGGGATTATTGTTGCCATCAGAGAGGCGAGGGGGAGAAGGCGTAGGCGATGGCCCATGGAGATTAGGGCGGACCTCCGGAATGGAGGAATCGTTGGGCCAAATGAAATGGAAAATGCGGAGTTACTCACGTGGAAACAAATCCTGGTCTTCAGTCTGAATCCGCCTACGTATTCTCCGTCAAACACTTCCCTACTTCTCTCTGGCCGTAGTCTATCTCAACCTAGATGGTAATGATGCATAGCACGCGCATTTTTATCGTGAAATTTTTAATATTATTGCTAAACGAAACGATAATGACCTCTGTGTTTCGAAACATGTCGTACGGACAAAATAAATTAGTGGAACTCAACGAAGTCTCCTTTTCGTTTTCGAGTATTAACTTCCGCATAGTTGAGCCTGATACAATTGAACGAATTATTGTTAAAATTCAATCGGTAAAACTTTGAACCACTTTTCCCCAGTTTTAGTTTCCACAGTTTACTAATTGCGACGGTTAAAATTGTGGAAAATGCATAAAAATTTTCATTGGCTACCTGTAACGAGCTAAAATGTGCTGATTTATTTATCCAATGAGTTACTGAATTGGTTGAGGTAGTGTCGCGTGGAAGAATACGTAGTTTACGGTAGTCCATTTCACATGATTTGTCGTCAGGCGCAACGAGCTTGGATCTTTAGTTTATATATATACTGATTGTGGCAGGTGCAAGGGAAGCTTACGTAGTGAAAACTAGACTTTTAGGATGAGCTGGTGTCATTCGATCTACTCTCATCTACCACCTTGAACTGTCAACCCCCAAGATGTTTCCAAACGCATGAAAAGGGATGTTATGTGATGAGAAAGGGAGGTAGGCATGAAACGAGCACTGGCAAAGAGTTACCATGAATGTTGTGATTCGAATGTTTCAACTTCAGATGTGAAGAAACTGGAATGAAAGAGTGTTGAAGTCCGTATTAGTTGGTACTATTTGGAACTGGTGTATCCCTATTGGATTCTGAGGAATGAAACTTCTCGTTGACTCCGTGTACCCATTGAGGAGTTTTCTTCTTAGTAGAAACGTTGCAAAACGGGTTTCAACTGGCTCATTAAGCTCGTCTATCCTTGGCATGCATTTTCAAATGCTCTTTGTGTCTTCCTTCCGTCTTAAACGATATCATACCATTCATTTTTCTTCCTCTTTCTCGTGTTTCATTTACTTTTTCTTCGATCGAATCGATTCGAATCTAGCTTTCAAACAAATCTTTCTAAACTAATCGGTAAAGCTTTCACGAGTGCTCGTCATGGTTATAAAACCTTTGGGCTATGTGACAGGTACATTGATACGGATTTATGGCTCAAAAATTATTACCAAATCTTTCTCAGAGCATACTCCACCCATGTATATTTCTTCTTGAGATTTCTGTAAAAATAAATGCGTTTTAATATTCCCCAAATGGAAATTGATCCTGGACAAAACGGGTGAAAACGTGTAACCTAATTAAAAAATTATTCATTAATTAATAGAACTAGAGTAATTTAAGCATACCGGAGATTAGCCTTGATTTGTTAACTTTATAGTCACCCGCAATGGACAAATTGTGCGTAAAATCCACGGAATGATTTTTTTCCTTGTGGATTTTTCGCAGAACTATAGTAATTGTATGGAACTATGAAATCTCTCTGCTCAAATTTGGAAGAAAATATACGTCTGATTGAGCATTCCGCGCTATTTTACGATCGCGGTTTCAATTTTAGTATCCTTTTCAAGGATACGTCTACGTCTATGAAGTTCAGCATAGTCATTGAAGCTCACTGCTGAGGGAGATATTTTCAACGGCGAAAATCGTCTCCAAGTCTCGAAGCACAACTCTTAATAAACGGTCCACCAAGTCTGCGTAGCAGTATGTGGGATGAATGGCAAATGAAGGCGGGGAAAGAGATAAACGGTTGGTGTTTGCTCTCCGGGAGAGACGTAAAAAGGTTTTGAGAGTGGAAAGTTAAGATGGAGTGCGCGAAGGGAAAAGAGATATGGGGACGACTCGAGTGGAAGAAGGAGGAAAGCGGAGAAACAGAGAGAGAGAGAGAGAGATTGGGATGAATATGGAGAGAGAGGGAGTGTGGAAGGAAGGAAAAGAGGACGTAAGTGGACGAGAGGGTTGGGTAAGGTCACTGTTTGCACGGTGGCGGAGGGAGAAAGGTTTGGACTGGGAGATGAGCAGAGGAGGGAAAATGGTGGGAAAGATGGCTCCTTCACCCCCATGCCTCCCCACTGTCGTCCATATTTACCGTCATTCTTCCAACCAGTGTGGCACACTAGCCAGAGAGAGCGAAGTAAATTCATGAGTGGTCGCAGATGAGAGGATCGCGTTAACGCTGACTTTCTTTTTTCTCCAATGCCTCTTATAGCCTGCAAGAAATCTTAATCCCGTTGAAGTTATCGACAGGTTTGTGCAAAGGAAGAAGTATTACTATGCATCTGATGCCGTTGAAGTTGAATACATACCGTATTAATTCATTGAAATATTTTCCTTACGGGATTTCATTTAGCTTTCTATTATTGTGTGACAGGCATTTTTCTCTACTGTAGTCACAACCTTTGACGATGAGTGATTTTTATGAGTATCCATTTTCAGGAGCGTTGAATTTTAAATGCAACCTTTTTTTCTTGCATGGATTAAATACGCATCTATTGAGCTATGATTTCAGACTAAGTACGTTGCAAAATTATCTATGCACGCATAGTTTAGGAAATGGCGCCGTAGAATGTCATTTAAGGCATCGGTGAGAATATACCACTAAATTCCAAAAAACTTCTTTTAGGTTGAATATTGCATATTTATTACGCGCGGAGGAGGACTGACGCGGAGGTTATCGACAACGTTGGCAAGGTGAAGAAACTTGTACAAGATAAAGAAATTATTGTTAATGTGGACGCATAGGACAGAAATAATGGGAAGGATATTGGAAATATGTGGTCAGGGGAAAGGAACACAAGCAAACAGGCCATTTAGCTCGGATTAAGGGAGGTATATCGAACTCGAGAACGGAATCCTACCAGAATGTGTCAGTTAAAACTTGCTTAATTTCAGGGTATCTGGAATGAGAAAATTTTTTTAATTATATGTTTTTTAGATATGGCTCTTTTTCTATGTGATTCTTCTTGCTAGAAAGCATAAAATGTCAGCTGCATGATATTAACGTCATTGCAGTCGGAAGAGATTGAGCGACTCAGCTATAAGTATTCATCAAAACGTAATAGTCTCTAATGAGATACATTATGATTTATCTGTTCCGCATAACTTTCAATAAAACTTACCTTCGTTGAATGGAATACTAAGTTCTCCTAATTAATCACGTGGCGACGTGTTTGCTGCCCGGCGTGCGAGTTACGACCCTGGTTACCACAGGCACCTCCTTTGTCTCTTTCTTATTTACTTTTTTCTCACCATTAAAAATGACCACTCCAGGGGTGCCATGGTCTCGGAGTCGCCCTGACCCCACCCTTATTCTCTCCTGCCCCTGAATACATTCTCTCTCTCTCTCAACGTCACTTTACCCCCCTCCTCTGACCCCTGCGACATATATCCTCCCCCCAGGCATTCGTCTACCCGCTCGCATTCTTGTCTCGGGAATCCTGAATGAAAAATGAACCCCGCGCGTGCCAAGTCCAAACCGCTGCGCTATTTGACTGCGGCCAAATTACTGTCGCCGTATGTGTCGGCAGGGTTGAAATTATCAACGAACACCATTGTGTCGTAAGAGACTATGGAGGTGCTGCATCGTGAATGATTGCGGAAGAGTCTTAGAAATGATCACATGTTACAATTCCTCTTTAATTTGTTCTAAAATTATGCTTTTGTGTCTCCTTACGCTGCATGGAAGTAATTATATCCTAATCGGTTCTTCCTGTTGGACTGTGCTTTGATAAATTCGTCTATTTTTTCTTTTATTTTCTCTCAGGATTTGTTCTTTCTACCTCGGTACATCACTAAAAGAAAGTCTGCTCTTATAAAGCTATTTGGCAGAATTAAATGTTGTAATGGAAACGTAGGTAATTATTTTCCTATATTTCTCAGCCGTAAGAGTTCACCTCAATGCCAACGAGATCTCAAAATGAAGTAGAAAAGGGGAATAATATACTTTCTCGTGTCCTGCAACCTTAGTTATTATCATGTTTGATGGAATAGTGCATTTTCGCCCATTCGTGGTAGCCGCTAAGTGTATAGTATCGGAAAAGAATTTAGTCTGTGAGGAATAACATTATTTTCAACGGAATGAGTTTGAGAGCAAGGGGCAACCATTCATAATTGGAAAAGCTCCATGTTTTCGTCTTCTTGCGGTAAAGGTTGAACGCGGAAACACTTCCAGAGGGAGTGCTTTTTCCCCCATCGTACTTCGCTCTCGTGTTGTAAGCACTTGGTGTTTTCTGCCCATTTCCTCGAGTGAATCACTCCGTGACGTCACAGTCGGCTGCGTCGTGATGCATCCGCGGTGGTGGATCACGTTGCCGTCTCGCCGCTCTGCACTCGCGCTCTTCAAGACAAAGATCCAATTGAAGAGGTGGTGCCGTGGCTTCACCCCTTCCACTTTGCCTCCTATTACCTACGCCTCCTCTCACACCCCGAGTAGCCCCTCATATCCTTAGGTTTTTTCTACGATGGTTCATATCTTTTTACACTTGGTTAATGTAGCTGTGCATTTTTGGTTGTTTTTGAAGCATTCTTCAATGTTTACTTTGCTATAGTTTGACTGCATTTAATTATAAGAGTTACTTGACCATGTATTCCACTGCAAGTATTCAATGTATCACGAGGGCTTAGATGGAAGATGGAATTTTGTAATCCCTATCTCGCTCAATAAAGACGAATTATTATTTTTACTATAATTATTACTATTATGTTTCTCCCCTTGTCATCAGTACATCATATTAGGTGGATGCATCACTCCCACTCGACCTGTCGTTCTTTTGTCTTATATCCTGACGTATTTCACGTACATTTTTTTATTGTTTGTGTAATTATGAAGGATATTAAATTAAATTCCTTTCGCGGTTGTAAGCCCATAATTTCTTGAGGGCACCGTGCATTTACCGTAATCCCCGTGGTGAGAAAGCAATGTTGCAATCCTATTTCTTGGCGTGAAATTGTGTTTCATTGATCACGCTTCCTTGGGTTTTTCTTTCTTGATATGTGATGTGATGATATCTCATCTTTCGTTGATCTGCAATTTCTCGTGTGAGAGACTCTTTTTGTGCATCTGTCTCTCAATCTTAGTGTAGCTTTTCCTCTCTGGTACTTCACCAATTCGGCTGAGAGTTAATAAGAATCGTTCCAGGGTTTTGAGCACACATCCTTTTAATTTTGCTGCGAGTTCAAATCTTACTTGTTCCGTATAAGTGTATGTCCTTCGATGTGGAATGTAATTTTCTTTCACCGTTGCTCGATGTTGGTGGCCATCTCTTCTGCCTCAAAAGTATTCTGATCAGTCCCAGCTCATCCCCTAGCATCTTCCGTCGTAAATACACCACCCGAGCAGTTCACGTAAATTGAATTTGAGGAAGGCGAGCTTTTCGGGAATTACCCCCGCATTGTGTCTTAATCATGTCGGCGACGCATCCGGTGCGTGGTATAGCTGTGAAGCATCGTGTTGTAATGCTTGTTTCATGCCTTGGATTGACGATACAAATTAGCGAAATAAAACTACGTATTAAAAATGAAATATAATGTTAGCTTTGTTATCTATTATTCGTAAATATTATCCTTTAGCTGAAATATATTAACCTATAAAACACTTTTTATCCATCAGTTGATATTATTAAAAACTTCAGATGCGTTTATTTGTTTATTTTTGACGGCCCTGCTAAATATTCGCTTACGGCTGCCTGAATCAACAAGTTAAAGTTAAAGTAACAAGTTAAAAAAATGAGCTTTACCAAATTCATACGGCTGCTTGAATGTAACTTGTATCTTCGCTACTCTTTGATTTTCTTCTTTACTGGATTACTCCCTCAAATAATAAACCTACAATTTTAATTATTCAATTTTTCCGAGATTAGCTCAACTTTAAATAGTTAATTTTTTCTTTGCGTCCTATCTATGCTTTAACTCAATTACAGCCTACGAAATAAATAGTTTTACCAACGCGGATATGGTATTTGTCTTCCACTGGGATCTAACGTTTTCTTTTTAGCAAGTCTGAGTACATGTTTTTACTCTTTGTTTTGAAGTTCCGAGCACCAGCATAGATTCTGAGGGAAGGTCATTGAGTCTCTAGCCCCTTCGCAAGACTTATGGAGTGACAAAAACGGATGAAATGAAGGATGTAAATAACGATAGAAGTTTATGTTGAATGTCTGAATTGGTAAATGACTAATACCTAGAATTTACTCTCTCGTTATTGAATAATTAAGGCAGCAATTGTACTGCCTTACTATCTTACTTTTATATCGATGCGTTTCGACGTCATCAATTAGACTACTGATATCGGAAAACTCTGTATTGAGTGATTAAGCTCTTAGGACTGCTACCGTATCAGGTAGTGGAATTCTACCTACATTTCGTTGTACAACGCTAGTTAGAAAAAATAGTACTATTTTCTATTTTAATTAGTTGATTTTTTCGAGATTATTTTTAACTTTAACAAGTTAAATTTTGTTACTATCCTATCTAAGCTTTTACCGAATAACAGCCCACATGATAAATACTGTGTTGCCAAATTACATTTGTCTTTACATAACATTACAGAATATTGCATTCTGGCACCTTAACCGGTGGCAGTTCTGAGAATTTTTTACATTCTATTCGCGGGGAAAGCACTCAATCCTCCTAACTCGTCATTGAGTCCTTTGGGCTATTGTCTTCTCTCCTCCATTGCCGTTACGTTCTGATGTATTCGGTGATGGTTATACGATATTTTATATCGCTGAAGCCGGTTATTTTGCGTCAATTTATTATGTTTCGCTTGAACTCACATCTTTTCAGCAATGAACCACCGTTTTCTCTCATCTTGAAACATTTCAATCCAATTACCATTCCCCTCTAAATCATTCGTCTACGTTTTTCTAATCTGCTGAATAGTGGTCACGCCCTTTGTTGCAGAACCTTCTCTATTCGGTATGTTTTTTTTATATCGCCGTCATTACTCCCATAGCCCGTGAAAAGGTGCCGAACGGCATTCCTCGGAGGCAGCGGGAAGCGAAACGGCGTCAGCCGGGTAATCTATCCACCCGGAGGACGGACGATAGAAACCTATCGAAGCGTAACAAATGAATTGAAAGCAATATCTTCGCTCGTGGTGGTAGCCATCTGGGCGTATAGTCGGGGAAGATATCGAGCGTCGATAGGTTTGTCCGATAGTGCTGTTATACCGCTTTGAAGTCTTGCCGATTTTCGTATAGCGTGACCCCCGTGTCCGAAGAATTTCATCTGGTGCGATAAGTGCTTTATAGTCCCGTAAACTTTTATGCTTCTTTTTGTCTGCTCTTCAGATTGACAATATCTGTGAACTGTCGTACTTTTCAAGAAGGTTAACTATTTTCTCAACGGTAACTACATTGCCTTATGAAATCTAACGGTGTCGGCACTGTAGAAAATTTTGTGACCGGAAGAGTTTATTTTCCAAAACCTGGTCGCCACACTTGGATAGCTTTCAATCTGTCGCATAGGATACCTATCTGGTATCTGATGATGACGCCGCTGCGTCGAAACTTGTAGTACCTTAAAATACATTGTGGAATATAACAGTTTTTTTCATGTAATTGACGTTAAAATGAACTTCAACTAAGTTGAGCCTAAGATGATGGAGATAATCATGCATTTCATTAAGTCAGTTATATATTTCGTTTACATAATGCTGAAATTTAAATTCATCTTTAGTTATCGGCAGATATTACGATGTGTAACTCGGTCGAAAAATGGAGTGGAGTGAATGGAATGGGGAGGATAGATATCCCTGAACTGGTGGTGTCCTAATTTGGTGAATCGCGATTAATCGCTACAAAAGAAAAAAATAGATCGGGGGGCCTGAAACCCGAAATCCTTGGCGATTATGCTGGTTACCCCCTAGTTACTTGCCTGCTACTATGCGCAATCTCTCGCGAAGACTACCAGCTGAACGAATGAACTTTACACAGAATTATGACATGTCCAGTAGTCTTGGGCTACGCTACCGACCTCTTCAGATTTATTTAATTTTCATTACATTTGTTTCAAGTATTCTAATTCTATGCTGTATTTTGGCTTCAAGTGGAATATGGCTGCCTACCTTCGAATATAAAGCCAGCTATGTTATTTCATGTTGCCTGAAAATTGAACGTAAAATGTGAGGCGATGTTTTACTCGCTTCTCAGTTGAATGAATGATCCTAGTCTTTGTGATTTACTATTTAAAATAGTATTGTCAAGTATTTACTTTTTTCTAATTCAAACATTTATTAGTGATATTCTGTTCTCTGTAGTCAGAATGAACGATGAAATGATTCAAAAATTGGTGGTGTATTACTGTTACAGCGCTATTTTATGTGTCACAAACTTCATTTTGAAACTCCCTCTAAGCTTTACTCTGATAGCAAATGAGACTGTTTTTTTGTAAATGTGGCGTGTTTTAAGTAATGGAGAAACTCCCTCAGCAACTATAGTCTTTTTCTCCATGAAGTGAGGTGGAATATCGTCTCGAACTTCCATTATTTCCCTCGCAATGCTTTCTCTTTTTCATTAAATTGTTTGCCCACGACCAGTCCTTTCACCGAGTAATGATTCCTTTATTCTCCCGGAAAAGAATTAAAACTACGGTAAGAGATGATTTTAAATTTAATTGTGCGAAATTGTATTGCGCTATGTGTTAGCTAATTGGGCCTTCTCCTTGTGTTTAAACGGGTGTACATTATTTTTATCCCTTAATTTTCAAAGACCTCCTGTTCGTGTTGACACGAAGGCAGAATCAGAGGAATGTCACTGAAGGCTGGTAGTTTTTTCAATTAGCGAGGGGTACAGAAGGCGTCGCAAGCTGCCGACGAGTCATTGAAATCGTTCGTCATTCGATTCGTAAAGGTAATTTTACCGACAAACGTCATTAAAAATGACTTACAGAATAGCAATATTCGTTAAGGAAGATACCGGACCGAAATATTGTCGTTACGGTGTCTTAATGAGTTTCAGAAAAGGGGTTTACTCTGAGCAGCCTTTCTCTGGAGATTTTCGTGTATATATATTTTTTTGAGTTAGGCGCGGGAACTTTTACTGTGAGGAAGGAAGAAAGGATTAATGCGTTCGAGATGTGGGTGTGGAAGAGAATGTAGAAGGTGAAGTGGACGTTGAGAAAAAAGAACGAGGAAATGCTTAGACGTGGTGGGGGAAGAGAGGAAACATCTAGGGGAAATGCGGAGGTTACCTGGGAGAGAATTCTAAAAACAATTTTAGAGAGAAAGAGAACATAGGTTAACGGGCTTGGGGGAGGAAGGAAAATAGGATTTATGGATCGAATTGTGAGAAATACGCCTTGTTCTGAATTTAGGTGAGGGACAGGTGGGGGTGATGTAACATATGCCTCCTTATGTATTTTTTTTAGAGCGGTGGGACATCTTAGTAACAATATTTTTTATGAAAGTGTGCTAGAAGCGAAGAACTCTCGGGAAAATGCGTCTGATGGCATCTGTCCGAATATTTTACATTCGGGTACTTCGTCAGAGTTATCGTTCTCCTTGAGGATGTTGTCGGTGAATGATAACGGCACTTAGAGACCCCTTTAGCATCGAAGTCCTCGTAAGAATAGTGGTAGTTCGATCACGCGTAAAAAGTTTCGACTCGTCGTCTCGCTCTGGAAAATTCTCTTGAAGACATTCTGCAACGTCGCTCTAGGCGCCAAGATTTCGTAATAGCTCGTTTAATCCTCGGTAGAAGTTTCGGCCGCGCCTTCATACCCAGAGTTCTCTTAAGATGGGTTGTAATTCTCCGGAGCCGTGTCGGCTCTTATCCGAGCGCGGTAAGTATCGTGAGCGGCAAATTTTTCACTCTGGTAAAATAAGGAATAACGCTTGAAGATGAAAAAAAGGAAAGCTTCTCTATCAGCGACTTTCAGTTCGCCATCCCGCCTCTCATATGTAATGTGTCTAATAAATTGTTGCTGTAAAATGATGTAGAATAGGCAGAAATAGCAATCAATTTTGAGAAGGTGCGAACATGTTGACATATTCGTTGGGCAAAATTCATGGTGCTTGAAGTATATTTTGTATGTACTACTATTCCATAATAATCATCCACTGGTTTCGATATTTTAGTGTCATTATAAAGGGACTAACAAATCATACTGATTTAAAATGGCAATTAGGTGTTGAAACTGGTTGTGAAAATAAATCTTTAAGGAATAGTTAGTAATTTTTTAAAGTGAAATAGACTTCCAGTAAGTGATGGCCGAAGTGCTCAACTCATAAAACTGTTCTACACTCTTCACATGTATTCTCATTATCTTATGTGATTTCTTATAGTTAGGGCTTTACGATTATAATCATTGTTACCAGTTTTTTAAACTATTTCAATCCTTACTCTTGATGATTATCGCCCTGAGATCATAATTCGAAAGCCAAAATAGTTTTTAGTGCCTCTGGTAACTTTCCGCACTGGTTCTTCCAGTATTTCAATTTTATCAGGTATTTTCATATGCTACATATTTTCATGTGTACGTGCTCCAACCTACCAGTCGATCAAATGCATGACAAAAGCCCAAAAACCCAGTCCGTTCTTTTGTTTTTATATTCCGTTTTATCTGGCGTAACTACATGCCTTTCCTCCCCTAGATTTTGGATCCTAATTACGGGGGATTTTAATCCTTTAAGGGTCAGTGATGCGTATTTAGCACGGGGACCAGCGCCTTGGATCGCGTATCGTCTGGCATTATTTATATCGTGCGCACACTCAAAATGCACCCCGCATCTCACTGATTCCTGTGTGTGGATGAATTACCTACCGGAATTTTATAATTCCGTGAATTTTCGTTTGATATGTGAAAAGGGTAATTTCACATTTTTAATACTTTTTTTCTGTTTAAACGTGATTAATCTATAGCACTTCTTTACTGATTCTTAAAATTGCTATCTAATTTTTCCATACAGAGAATACATCTCTTATTGCTCGCGCGTGTGTTTTGACAGTTAAAGCCTAATATTTATTCCAATTCATCAGTATTTTCTTTACTAACATTTAATCTGTGAAATGACCATTCGCGAGCATTTTTCCGCTTGGCCACTGGACACCACCATATAATTAAATTTATCTCTGAGAAAATATAATTTAATCATCTTTTGTCAAAATGCTATTTTTATCTGAAAGCGAGGTACCCTGTTATATTTTAATATTGTTAATGTATAATCCTGTTTTTTTAATATTTCTAACGGGAGTTAAAATATGCCAATTGTCTAGGATAACCAGCCGTTTCTAACTCTCCAACATGATATGGTTCGAGTATTCTTCACCGTACTGAGCGAAGGACCAGGAACATAGCGTTATGAAAGGATATATTCTTCCATCGTCCCTTGTCACCCTTGAAATCCGCATGATAAAAATGAACCTTGAGCGATTCGGTAATTAAAAATAAAATTTAAAACTTGCGCTCGATGAACGAAAAACGAACATATTGGAGGGTTCTGCTGAGAATTAATTGCTCCTTTCATTCCGAAATCCCTTTGCATTCTGGGAGTTGGTTGCCATTTCCTTTCATCTGCCCCCGCACCCAGCCACACACCCCGGGTGCAGCACACGGAGATACACGGGGAGTACTGCCGAATATAGCGCCTCTGTAAAAAGGAGCGGCATGGTCGTTAAGGCATTAATTTTATTTTACTGTATAATTATGATCATTATGAGTGTAGCTTGCGCAACGATAACGCCGGGTGCACTGACGGAAAGGGATTTAATAATGTCAGCTCTCTCTTGTGTACTGCGGATATTTCGTTTCTTCCGCGGGTCGAAGCTGAGGTACGAGTCGTGTAGATACTGCTCTCTATTTTCCCTAGCGTGGGGACGGTAGTAGAGGTGCTAATTTACTCTAGTAGAGGTATCCTAGTACGTATATGGTACTCTAGTAGTCACATAGATATTCGAGTACCAAGACATCTACAGGTACCCATGTATTCATCGGATTATTCGAGCTCCAAGACGGATCACTCAGTCTCGTATGCATGTACGACCTGACCTGTTACGGATTTATGAATCCCTACGTGAGGAAACTATTATCATGTGGTGTAAAATAAGTTGAACCTCGGAAAATTTGTAAAAAAATCTAGATTTCGGCGGACCTTAATCGGATGCTACACATAAAGATGGTTAGGTAGTCGCTCGTATGTATGTCGGACGAGACTATTTTCACGCCGCTCATTCCGTCATGCGTTGTTCTTTGCACTTACCGAGAGGTGAATTTGTGGAATTTTTTCATTATTTTCACTAACTGATATTATGTCACAGGACTGCGGAAATTTTAATCCTGTCGGTAAAGTTTCCAATTGCTGAGCACGTAACTTACTACTTGACTGCGCACATTGAAGGGGCTTGCGCTAGATGGTAATTTCAATGCATATTAATCGGTTAACCTGATGCGTCGGTGTTGTGAAGGGGGATATACCGTGGAGCTTGGGAGTCATCTCGATAGAGGGAGAGGGGTGGCAATGCATGGGGATAAATTGTGTACACGATCGCGTCCCTTCTTAACAGGGTGGCTTCGAGATGAGTGAAATGCCCTCAGGGTACGGCGGTAGGGTGAGGACGGGGTGTGAAAGCATTTGGGGTCCGGAATCCATCGGGGTGGAAATATGTAGTGAAGGAACTCGAAGGGATCTGGGTTCGGGAAGGTTCCAGGGTTTCGGTGTTAATGAGGGTGCTATGGATACATTCGCATCATTCTCCGTGAACTGCCATAAGGGTGTCTGGCGGAGGGTGCGAGCGTAAACAAAGAGGAAGGGGTTGCAAGTGTGCTGTTCAGCAGTTCATAGAATAAGTGACCAAGGTGCACAATGCATAGCGTTCGCTTTTTTGGGGGAAGCGTGGTTGTCTGGAGTAGTTATTTTCTCAATCTTTACTCTATCCCTTTTGTTTTAGATTCGTTCTTTCCCAGCGATTAATTATAAGAATCACTGTACATTCAATGGCAATTCTTGTATATTTCTCCACCGTTCACGCGGCAGGACTAGAAATATTACACTCACTGTACATTCGCCTGAATTTTTTGTTGTTATCTATATTAAATTTTTCATGGAATGCTATGTGAAACTCTGTGTAAACCATATTTCGTGACGTGCGCTTTCGTGCGAACGTGCTCCTTTCCATGGAGAATTTTGTCCACAAAGCACTGTTTTCGGAATGAACTTGCTATTTGTGTTCGTCCTCTTTTTTCAGCGTCCAGATTTCATTACCTTTCTCCCTCCCTATCGTTCTCGCTGTGAATTAGTTGCAGCCTGTTTTTTTACTGCGTAACAAATTTTTGTTCCCGAAATAATCATTAAAAAACTCATTTTTGTGTGGAAATCGTGTATTTAACTTTATGAATTCGAAGCCTCTCACTCACTCTATGACTCACTATGACTCATCCTATGACTCTCACTTTGAATGATATTTGAATTGATGGAATCTACTTCAGGAAGCACGGAAAAGTCCGAGGATAATCGCCAAGTTTTTCGTTGCTGAAAACATTCGCACCATACGGCTTACACACCATATGTACCTCTATCTCACATTCCAGTCTACATTTGGTGCGAGTGTTTTTTGTTTATCTTCGTATAATTTGGCGTTTCTCATTAAAGAGCTCGGTTCCGATATTTTCATGTGCTTTAGAGTAAGTTTTGTGGAAATCGGGAGCAGGATCTTGACTTGACGGGTTTGAAGGAATGGACTCGCTAGAGTATGGTTGGGAGAGTTGATGGTGAGGGCGAGATAGCGCGTCTTGAGAGGGTGCCAAAGGGTTTATGGAAAAGGGGGTGGTTTTGCGTTGGTGCGGAAGGGTTGTGAGGGTGGGCTGGAGAACTCATTTCGGAGTCACTTGAAGCATCAAAGCGGCAATGGCCCCCCTGCAACTCCCCTCCCCCCCCCCCTTCCGTAATTCTCTCGAGGGCATCATTGGCGGCGTCGCTGAAGCAGCTCTCGATCGGAACTCTTCGTGGCAACCAGTCATATTGAGAGGGCACGACTACATAACCCTTTCTTTCCGAAAACACACTGGCTGCACACTTGCTTTTGAACCTAGTCGCGTTCTCGAAAAGCTGCGACTACAAGGGAGTCACTATCCCCCCAAAGAGGCATTAGGGGAACAAACTTGACCGGTCAGCAACTCGCACAGCAAACAGCAACGTTTCCATTTTCGTATCAACGTTTTGCAAAAATATTGATGGCTCAGAGCTGGGGCGAATATAAGAGGGGTAAGGTGCACCCCACCATGAGGAAAATATTTCAGATTTCAAGCTGTTCGCCGCCCGCCTCCTAGAGCTATCGTAGTGCTTCATATTCATTTACTTGTAGGATAGTGCTGCCCTCTTTTTAATTTCACATTTATTTTAGGCGTAAAATATAATTTGGTTTCGTAGTATAAAAAGCCTTAACCTTATCGTAATTAATTAATCTTATTCCAATTTTCCATCCAATATATAATTTATATACGCCTCGTGGCGGTAGTAATAAAGCTGTTATTCATTTTGACTTCAGTTTTTTAAGGATTCCCGTGGAGTTCTTGAAGCAAAATAATCTTACATTTTCTCCAGGCCTCCTCCGTAATTCTGTCGAGGGTATCGGTGACTGTTGGAAGTTATCCTCTCTATAAATTGCATCGAACTGACCTACCTATGCTTCCTTGTTTTATTATACTTTATGTTGCCCATTTCTTCCCAAAATGGGATTAGAATTCAGGGGTCAGCTTCTGGGTACCCCCGGTTTGATCGCCTCCCTCATTTATTTTGTGCAAGTTATGCAAAAAAGCTAAAACAAATGACCCCTTCCCACACTTATTTTGCGCTCTGCGACCAGTTTCGACTGCTGCGCCATAATTCCGGAAGTTATGCTCTTTATTTTTTAGCCTTGAGGGCTTCCGTCCGTGTGGTGTGGTCCGCCGACGTTTCGACGAAGGAGTCCAACCATCAGGACTTCAGGTGCCCGAAAACCTTCTCCATAAAAAGTCACCGATGAGAAATCTCGTCATATTGGCGTTAGTAAATAAACGTGGAAAAGTTCTCAGTACAATAATCTTCTTGGCAGGCCCTGATGCAAGTTCGAAACGGCTTATTCCGTGTTGGGCACGGAAGTTGATTCTGCGTAATTGCCCTTCCTCGTCTTAATGATCAAGATTGCGCGCGTTTGCGTCTGCGGCGGGAGGGTGGTTGCGAATCAAAAGCCATCCTCTTAGAGGCTTGTGGGGGAAGGCGATAGTTCGGCGCCTCCCCTAAGTCGGCTGCCTCCGGGAATTCCAACCCGTTATAGAGAATCCCCTTTAGCAGTTTGCCTTCTACTCTCTAAAAATCTTACTCTTTCTGTTCCACCCTCAGTACATCTCGCACGTTTTCGAGACGTGGGTGTGATGTGGCGAATGGAGTGGTGATATCAGGGAGAGAAAAGTGGATGAATTATCGGTCAGCGCATGGTAATAATTTAGACAAGGATATTTATTTTTCTAATAGCTTGATTATGCAAGGTATTTCAGTATCGTCGTCAGGAGTTCTAGTGATACATTCTTAGTTAAATAATTCTTTAATTGTTACACTGAAAGCCTCCTTTCCCAAGCTAATTACGTAAGTGATCTTATGTTCTTCTTCATTTTGTCTTTCAGAAATTCTTATGTCTTGGTCTTAAAGGCATTTTTCCTTCTATTGGTTGTCCATGATATTTCTCAATTACTATGTCTTATGAAATGCCCTATTGACGGGGTTCTACTATATAGGGTATGATGCTCCACAGATCCCTATTTTTCTCTATTGCTTTAGTAACGAGCTTTAGTGCTGAATTCCTTGACAAAAAAAAGAAAATCGCCGATGATGTATAGAATCACACAAATAATATATCAGCTAGCAGTTGGAGCTTCATCATCAGTCAGCAATCCAAAGCAACGTTTTGACGCATCTCTCCTCTCATTTCACCCATCAGCCAATCTTTTAACAATTACATAAGTCTTCTGATTTATATCCGTCATCACCTCTTTTATGTATCTCTCCCTAGAACTTCCTCTGCCTTCTATTCCACCTGTCCTTCTACGATATTTTTATCTCGTCATCGAGCCTTATGATGTGACCGATTAAGGTGTCCCCGTCTTCTTCCTTAGGTTTTCTAAAGACTAATCTGCCTACCTACTTTTCTTGGTATTCCCATATTGTTCACACCAGTGGCGTAGCCAGGGGGGGGGTCCGGACCCCCCCGAAATATAAAAACACAATTATTTTCCTTCATAAAAGAAAAAATATTGAAAAATCATGAATTTACAAAAGATTTCTATGACAAATGAAGTTCTTTCGATTATGAAAAGTGTTAACATTAGTTTAAAACCCTCTACTTAGTGCCCTCTTTTTCAAAAATGTTTACCCCTGGTTTTGGACCCCGCCCTCCCCGAACGAAATTCCTGGCTACGACGCTGGTTCACACGATCTATCCATTTGATCTTCATAGTGCGAAATAACTCGCCTTGTAATGTTCCACTAAAATTTATTATTCCGACCCTGGGTCTTAACTACTACATAGTCATTACGAAGGTTTAGACTAGAATATCTAGTAGTTGAAACGGAATAATACATTTTTGTGGAACATTACGAAGTGAGTTATTTCGCACAATAGAAATGTGGTTCCACAAAGTCGTCATCATTATTTTGTAACACCATGTTTTGACCAACCTTGCTCCTGTGCTCCAACTTTGATATCTGTGCTATTATCGACGAATATTTGTTAAATTAAGGGGGATTTCATAAGCCAAGGTACTACGCTCAGTCAAGTCGTTGTTAACGAGGTTCAAGTATCCGTCCTCTGCCCCCCTCTTCCCCTTCGACCCTTTCGCTTCGCCTTTGACTCCTCCGCCTGGAGACAACCACGCCACCGCAAGTGTTGGGCGGATCACTCCAATGAAATCAGGGTTGCTAGGGACGAGTGGGCTGGCAAGGGCGTGGTACCCTGAGAAACACTTGGCTGTGCCCTTAATGAATCTCCTTTCTGCCTCTTCCCCTGCTCCCCCCCTCCTACAACTCTTTGCCCCCTCTGCTTTCGTCTCTTGCCATTACCGTCACGTCACATTTCCCTCCATTCAGCATCAAACGTGACATCACTTCAACCCTCTCCGGTGAGGATCGGAATTTGCTAGACAATTCCCACTTCGATTCATCATTTTGGCTTTTTTGTCTTGAAATCGTAGCGTACTAAAGTGGCCCTCCTACATGAAACGCGTTATTTTATTTTAAATCGGATTGTATAATTTGAGACGCGATTCTATATGAAAAACTGAATTATCACAAATGAATTGAGTTGCTTCCGACATTAGAGATGGCCTAATCTTTTTCGATGAGTATAAAGCAAAAAATGCATAGTTGCGACTTTTCCAGCGTGTGCGAAGACATGGTTTTCGCTGAGGAATCTTATTTGGAGGAGTCTCTTAATTTGCCCCTCTTATCGTATCTTTGTTAACCTTAATAACCTTATTAACCATGAAAAGTGAATTTAAAATAGTTTACAATAGCAATTGATTCCAGCGAACATCTAAACATTCTACTCATAGATACCGATGCTTATGATTTTTTTTTATTGCCTTTGAGATGCTTATAGATGCTTTTTTTGAGTTGCCTTTCAAAGCCTAGTCACACGTTACATTAACGCGAAGGAGTTCATGTCTAAATTGCTTGAACGATTTTGTTGACGGGAAAGGGACATGTACGAATGCATGAACCGAATTAGAACGGGTTCTATTTTCTTTTTATGTATTCTCAAAATTTGGGTGGTTACATGGTGCATGTCTGTGTTCATTTACGCATTCATAAATTTATAAATTAACTCGAATGGGTTAATGTAAGGTGTAAACAGGTCTTTACAGTGTCTCAAATCTCCAATTGCACATCTACGAGTTTGTACACGCTCCCGTTGAGACGGCGTTGAGCGTCTACGAAAATACGAGGTAACTAATCTCAGTGGCGCACCCTCTCCTCGCCATCCTTTCTAATCGGATCAAGATATCGGGTGACTAATCTTCAGATATAGCCGGCAGCTTTGTACGAGGTAGGTTTTTATTCAGCCTCCGATCGCTCGGCAAAAACACCATACACGTGACAGGCGGGTACTGTGCGGATAGGGCAACTGCGCATCCTCTGCACCCCACGTTCAAGTAATTTCTGACCATAAGTTGTTAGTTTAAGGTTAGTGTCAATCTAATTAACTTCACTGCCTCAATTGATTCTCCCGCCTAGTGAGGACTGCGGGGCGACAGCCAGAAAACTCGCCGAATGGCTTCAGCATTGATGTGCCTTCACCTTTATGCCGATTAAAGAGAATTTTCGCATTAATGTAGCTGCTCAGTGTGAACCATTACACCCATTCCCATTCAAAACAAAAGAAGAGAGATGCTGATTTCTGGAATTGTTCTGATCCATCACAACGCCCGTTATCTCTGCGCCGATGCAGCCCAACTGCGCCTTGGGCAATTTCAATGGGACGTTTTCGATCTCCCGCCGTGCAATGCCGATCTCGTGCCGTTTGACTTCCATATTTATGCTGAAATGAAGAAATGGCTGGAAGGGAAATATTTTCAAACGGGCGATGAGCTTCAGGACAGAGGCGAAATTCATTGGAATTCATTGGCGGCAACATCCTATGAAAAAGGTATAGTAAAGATTGTCCACGGGCACGACCAATTCCTCAATCGCCGAGGCGATTATGTTGGAAGGACACCGTAAGTGTGCTCAATATTTAGCTATGAAATAATTTTCAATCAATCAGTTCGTCCTCTGCTCATGAGCCATTGGAGCTTGAAAAAAAACTTCCCTTGAATTTCGGAGTTACTCCAAAAAAAATAAGTGATCTCAAGCGCATTGAGTTCATTCCGAAAATAGAAATGTGATCATCTTTTTGGATGCGGATCGGATAAGACAAAATGTGCCGAGTTTCTTCATTTTGCATTGTCCCGCAGTCCAGATAAAGTGTAACAATGGAGTGGATCATGGCTCGATTATCTTATCCAGACGCTCCACTCGGAGCCTACGTCGAGGCTCACTCCGTTTCTAGCCTTGAAACCGTGCATTTTGGATCCGTAATCGCCTCGAATCGCATTTCTTAGGCGAACGGAAGTTTTATCCGGTGTACCATCGGCTCGAGTGCGGAATCTCTTTCTCATTACGTGAATTACCTGCTTTCGATTTTTCTTTTTTCTTTTAGGAATGCTTTAATTAATTTTAATGGTCTATCCGTCTTTGCTCTGCGAAAAGCCTATCTACCTGTTCAGTAATTTTTGTTTTCTGGGAAAACTTAGAGACTAGCAAAATATCTCACTCAGTGGTGTTGGTGAGATCAGTGAAAATGTGTAAATTTTCTTTTTTCCTGAGAGACTTGTTATTTTAGAGTGGTGCATAGCTAAGGAACTCCAAAGCGATATGTATTTGGCCAAAATCCGTAAACCACATAATAGACTGCTTGCGCCTCACGTAAAACCTTCCTAATATCTGTTTACGCGATGAAATAAGACGTACGCGCTTATTTCTGAATGTATAAATATGAGAATGAACGCAAAAATGCACCATGTGAACATCAAACTTGTACGAACGCATGAAAGGAAAATATGACCTGTTGTAATTTGGTTCTCGCATTCGTATGTACGTGGTGAGTTGCGATCCACCAAAATTGTCATCTAAACTCGTCTGTTATAATATAGCATGTAACCAGGCCTTGAGGAAGTAGAAGAGCGCCTAATAGCTAATTGAACATCTTAGTCATTAAAATTTGTTGGAATGATGAGTATGGAGAGTGATACTCAATATGTTTAGAGGATCCGCTACTCTTAATAGTATCGTTGTGACTTTGATCCTTAGATATAGGCTACCCTTTCACTTTGTACAATGCAGTTTATCGCAAAGTTTGTGTAATAATTAGCACTATAAACGTCGCCTCCATTATTCCCGTGTGAGTTGGAGCTTCGGATTTAAAATTTAGCGGAGGAACCTGAAAACTTGTTTCGTTATAAAAGTAAATAGACTGCTGGCTTCGTGGTCGTGTTGCCCCACAACGATGACCATCCGTTTGCTACTGCGTGATGTGTTAGTCGTAAAATCTGGGTCAACGGCGGAGAAATAGCACCCAGGGTGTTGTTTCAAATCACCCGGAGGTAAAAGTGTCCGAGCCTTATCTCAAGAGAGCCACTATTCCTCCGAAAGAGAGGAACAGAAGTTCAAGGCCAAGTGCGTTCGTGCCTTGAGCCAATGTAGCGCCTTCTTATTACCCCTTTGGCTCTCACTGTACTTGGTTTCTCAAACCCCCTCTCCTTGTGTCAGTGTCGTAGCGTAGTGGAGGAGTGATAGAGGTATTTGGAATGTATGGAATTTCGGTTGAGTATGGCATAACCTAATCTTATATTTACTACGAAGAAGAAAAGGAGAAGGCCGTGCTGCGCAAAGATATTGAAACGTCATATGTCCCAAGATTGACTAATTGGTTTTTGAGAACTACATCATTCGACTCTGATGGAGCCGTTAAAGATCATCCACGAGGAGAAGAAGGAAAAGAAACGTTTCAGTTAAAAAATAAATTTATTCCTTTTCAACTCGCGTGCTTTTTTGTCTATCGTGTTCCTTTATGAGCTCATGGTGTTGTAATTTGATATGGATCCCGTTTCTTCAGTCTCACCGTATTACGTTCATCAGTCTCCATTATTTCCCATTATATTGTCCTTCCAGGTGATACGTAAGAATTTCTTTAGCAAGAAATGATTTGATACCGTTCCATTTGAAGTTCTGTGTACGCTTTTTCTGCTAAATGAGCGTGTCTGAGATTGTTGTTAACCTTCTGTATGCTTGTAACATCTCCTTTAAATTTTGAGAAATAAAGTATCTATATTACAATAACGATTTTATTGTTAAGTATGACTCACATCAACGTCCAATAGTTTTCGGAACCTATATTAATTTGCCATCAACGTAATTTCGTGGGTCTACTTAAAGGAGCAGACGGTTGATTTTAGGCTGAGTTTACTGTCCTAGTTCAAGCACATTGTCAAGGACAGGAACGCGACTAACGAGGAATATTGCCTCTACAGTGAACAGGTTACATAGTCTGCGGGCTACGTAAGTGACTTATTTCCTTTTTCTCAATCTCCTACTTTCTTTTCTAAGATGTCATTCGTTCCTCTCAGTGATCCATTGCTTTAATCCGTCACTCATGATGACGCCTCAATCCTCATGATATTAGTTGAATTTCCGTCGATTGAAGATATTCGTTAACTTCCTTCCTGTGTTTGTATTCTTTTGCGTTGCCCCTCGTCATGCAAGTACTTCTCGGAGACCTCCCGGGACCCATGTGTTTATTCTTTCCTCGTGCGTCCTCTTGGAGGCACGCAAACACGATCGATACGAATCTTTTATGCTGTCGGGGCCGCGCCACGCGTGGAGCATAATCCAAGCACTCTCCCGTTACCTCAACTTTCCTCGCTTTTTTCTGGGACGGAGTTGATCAAGTTGTGAGCACCACTGTCCTCATTGTTGTAAGTGCTTATTTTACTCGCTTAAATATTGTAGATTCAGTGCAGGAAATCGATAAATAGCAATTATCCGTTATGCTTGTGTGGGTACATGATATGTATGTTTTGTCAAAGTGTGGAAAATTACCAAAGAGGTGTTTTTCCCATCACCATGATTTAAAATGTCCACTATTTATAACCGGTGTCCTTCGTTTTAATGCAGTAGTTTCTATACTACGTTGTTTACACTTTCACTGGCAGCCGAGAGGTTTTTAGAGACTTGAGAGTCAGAATAAGCGAAATTAGTACGGCAGCAGAGGGCGACCAATGACCTTGGAGAAAAGGAAAGTGGTAGAAATAAAATCGAAATTGCAGTATATTCCAAGTTATTTTAATTAAGATATTACATTAGAACCAGGGCAATCGAGATTTTAGGAAAGAATTGAAAACTTGATTTTTTTAATCAGGCTTAATGACTGGGGAAGAATGTAAGTACACCGTTTGCGACACATTTATATTATTATCAATTGTACATGATCAGTTTATAACTATTTTGTTGTAATGTATGATTTTTACCTGATCATTCCACTATGCCGATTATTATAGATGTATTTTAAAATATTTCAACACAATAAACCAATTTAAGTGAATTATTCTTCCTCGTAACGTCATTTATTATAGCTATGAGTGCGTGTAAATTTATCTTGTTGCTGTTGTTTATTTTCATATTGATTTTTTTATTTCTTTAAGGTAGTTTTAACGTTACTTTATCTGCAGCGCTACGTTTTAATAAAAATTCATAATATGCGCAATTGAGAGAGAGAAAGAAAAGAGATAAATACGGAATTAAAGTTTGCGGAGAATTTAACCTTTCCAAAAAATGAATTCGGGTACCTTCTCCGAGAAAACACTCGGTCTGATTATCCCTCCAACTTATTTCAAGGAGCACTCCGGAAACGATCTTTTCACTAGAGTTTAATTCAATTAATGCACGAAACGGTTGCGAGGTTGAGTGATTTTTTTCCGCCCTTAAGCACGCATAATTTCATCGTCGCCTTCATTGTAATCTCGTAGCAATTACCATTCGGGTTTACCGTCAAGGCTAACTTCCGTACGTACCTGTGTTTAATATCCTCTGTACAGCCGCGTGAAATGGTCCATCTTCTGCGCCCCTGGGCTTTATCAGTCCCAGAAGTCGGACCCCTTGAGTACCCCTCCCCCCCCCCGCTCAACCTCCTCTTTTGTCTCGTTAAATAACATTCTCGGATATTCGCTTCCCCTTTTCAGGATCCGGGGGAGGGGCCTTCTCCGCTTTTGTCGCGCTCTCTAATCTCGTTAATGAAGTCTCCCCTCCTAATCCTATCCCCCCTCCACGTTGCGATACTCTCGGAGCTGATCTCTTCCCAGTCCAACTTGACCTTCGTTTCCTCCCAAAGCCATCATTACGAGAGCTGCTCCCCTTGGGTGTCCCTTTCTCTGCCCTTCGAGCTTGATCTTTTCAAACCCCTGAGGCGTATTCGTATCAACCTCAGCCGAATAAGGTCAGGAGGACCGAATTTTGACCCTATCATAGTTTTAAAAATGTTTATTAATTTATAAATTTTTAAAAAAAATTTTATTCAAGAAAATAGTGAATTTTTTATGAATGAGTTTGGGGAGTTTTATTGAAAGCCTTCTGAGAACTTGGCGGAATATTTCATTTTTATTTATTATTAGTCATCCTATGTTTTTACCATTCTAAGAATACGATTTCTAAAATGATTTTATCATAATAAATATCATGATGGATATTATCTTGTATTTCGGAGAACTTGAAAGGAGTCGGGAAAAATTCGAAATTTCCTTTGAGTTTTTTCTTGTTGGAACTTCCGTGTAAATGTTATTATATGTATTATTGTATGTTATATTATATGTAAAAAGGTTATGATTTTTTCGTAGAATGTGTTGAAATCGTATTGAAATTTTGCCCTTTTATACGAGCTAATTTGGTTCGTAATTCCCTCAGCGAAAATATTTGCCAAATAGGTGGGAAAATCTTGAGCAGGTGGGGTAAGTCAGTTATTTGGTCAGCGCATTGGAGGAAAACAGATTCAACAGTAAGGGCATCGGGAAGAAAATTCCATTTGCGAAGGAGGCGTTCATGAACAGAAAAGAGCTGATGACGGGGTCGTTATGTACCTAAGAGTTGAAAAAAAAGGCTGGTGAGGAGTCCCATTTGGAGTGTAGTGCTTTGTGGTGCCGAAAAATGGTCCCTTAGGAAGGAGGACGAGAGAAGATTGGAGGCGTTCGAGATGTGGGTGTGGAGAAGAATGGAGAAGGTGGGTGGTATAAGTGGTCGGAGAGGAGGAGGAACGAAGGAGTGCTGCACATGGTGGGTGAGGAGAGAAGGCTCCTTGATGAGATACGCAGGAGAAGGTCTGTATGGAGCGAGTACTAAGGAGGGAGGGGATTTTTAAAACAAGTATTGGAGGGAAGAATGTTGGGGTTACGAGGGAGGGGAAGGAAATGTAAAGGATTTTTTAGATAGAATGAAGGAGATTAGTCCTTAATGTGATTTAAAGGGGTAAGTCCATTCACGGATTAGATACAGGCAGAATACTTCTTGAATACTCCTAGTAAACCTTCATTAATCGGTAATTTAATGATAGAGGAAATAGCCTACGTAATCTATTCATTTATATTCGGTCATGACATAATTTTTTTATCTCTCTGTTCGCATTCTGATATATACCCTAATATCCGCTGAGTAGGTACCCAAAGTGGCCGATAGTTCTGCGGTGGTTCTACGCAATGCGCGATTTTTAACACAGCCTTTAATGTCAATTAAAATCTTGCTACATTTGGGGAAAATGGCAAAAAAATCTGGAAACAACACATTTCCTGTAAAATCCAAACCGTCATTTTTCCGTTTCCCCTTACGCATCGTACACGCAAGCGTTTGACCATCCTTATTCCAACATCCCGTTCTGATGGTGCTCGACAATCGTAAAAACCCATTTATATGCCGATACGTGTCTCACTTAATTTGTTGTAATGGTTTTAAAAACCCGCCTTCAATCAAATTATTATCTCCTCAAGGGATGACTGTTTGGTAATATAAACAGTATCAGATTGCCTGAAAAACCGTGCAAGTAGCCTGTAAATCCGGTGAAAGTTAGGGAATATCTGTTTGATAAATGAGTAACTTAAATGTTAGATGGCGATATTTTGTATAACCGTAAGGTATGGTACGTAATTAGGAGGCGACCGAGAGCTGAGGTCATTTGCGGCGTAAGGGAAAGGTAGATAAGGAAGGATTCAAGAGTCCACGACTCAACGTCCCATCCGATGGACGAACTGTTGCGCTTGAAATGTCCTCCTCGCTTTAGTCAAGCAGTCTTTGAAAATTCTCTGTCATCGACGGGAGTTTAACTCCATCCCACGGGGTGGGAAACCAACACTCTAGCCACCACACCAACCCGATCCCCTTGTGCAACCGTGTTACTGGTGGCGTAAAGACAGAACTAAAACGTTTGTATGGTCCGCTGATTTTTGTTTACCGACTCAGGTTTTGAACAACTGTCTGTTTCCATTTGCCAATCTTAAAAATTATTTATTTTTTCGAAACTTGGGACGGTAAATAAAAATCTGTAGACTATGCGAACGTTTTTCTGTCAGTATGTCACACGGTAAATGAGTGGGTGTCTGATTTTCCTCAAACCTATATTGCCAGATAGAACCTGCGATTTGTCGTTAGCTTACAGTGTCGACTCGATTGTGCCTCGAATAATTCTCTCCGTTCCCTTGAAAAATCTTACGTCTTCACCTTAAGCTCTGCCTCCTCCAAGTTTCTTTCGCCTACCCAGCTTCGCGTGCTGCCTTACGCAGTTCTCCAGTCGCCTTAATTATTCCTTCAATCTTTTCCACTCGATGTAAGGCTCTTTCCTATCCCTGGCACCAACGAAATGCGCATTAGAGTTTCTCATCTGTTTTCCACTTTTCCCGCCCCTTAATTCCTTCCATTTTTTCCTCTGCGAGATTCCCACTCTCCGCCGTCGTGCCCATTCTGTCCGCTCGATCCTCTCGAGAGCCGCAAAGTCGCCGTCCCAGGATTATTTAACGAGGGATTTAAGTTCTCCATTCCCTGCTGCTTGCGATTGGTATTTCACTTTCACGGCTTCCTTCGGGGGACCATCCTTCTGGGATTACTCTTTTATTTATTTCTGGGATGAAAATTTAATAGCAACGGAGATGTTTTGTGGTGATTTCCAGGATCATGTTGAATCTGAGGACAATTTCCTTTATTTTTAGTTTTAATCGAAACTTGAAGCTTTTACGTGGTGGAAGGGCTCCATATCAATAATGAAAAACACTTTGTTACTTCCAAAAAATTTTGTGGAAGTAACAAAATGTTTTTCAGTATTAATATTTTTAGTTTGTATCTCGAATTTTTTTAGTGCCCTCATATTCATTAAATTTTTTATTATTCCTTCATATTTATGCCTTGATCAAATCTATGTAATTTGGTTTATGTCATACATTTATGGAATAATTTTTTTGATATAGTCGTCATTAAAACAAGCCGTAAGTCTGAGGCTAAAACATTTCTTCATTTCTAAAAACTTCCTTGCGTAGTTATGATTTATTTTATCTTCCAATTTTATTCTGTCCCACTTGTTATTTAATATCCTAGCAATAATTAATTCTCGTTTTCTTCTTATTTCATCTTTCTGGAGAAAATATTGAGAAATTGTCAAGGGAAAGGAGTTTATAATTCCTTTACACCTTCATACCAGATCTCTTAGTTCGCTAGCTTTAGATATTTTAAATTATTTTAGATTTTCCCGGCGAATTAAATGTGAAAATGTTTATCAAGCTCCGCATCGAGTGAAATTTTGTAAAAGCGTCTATTTCGGATTATTTAAGATTAAAGGCACGTTAGCTTCTTTCAAAGTTAGGTTAATCCTGTTTAGACAATAAGCGAAGCCGACGAGAATGTCTCGGTGTAGAAGTGCTGGAGAGAAGTGTGCTAGTCAGAGAACAGTACGAGAGAGAGAGCGAACGAGATCTCACAATCAGAAAAATTACTCGGCAGGTGCGCTAACAAGTTGCGCAGTAGAGAGAATTTCCCCAGCGGCAAGTGCTGGGACTAGCATTTACGTAAGGCGCACATTTGAAACGAAAATCCTCAAAATACCTCGTCAGTGATTAAACAATGCATTAAGTTATCGTAAATTTTTACAAGTACAAATTCAGGTTTCAGATACATGACAAGAAACATTAATACTCATAAAAATGAGAAAGCTCAACAAATAAAATATATGCCGCCCGCCTTGAAAGAATTACATTTTTTAGCAGACATTTAAGAAAAATATAAATGTTCTTATGAGGCAAGAATACACTTTGAGTAGACATTTTGTGATGGGCCTGATAATCTTCCCATTACATGTCTTTAGTTTTACTACCCTCAACAATCCATCTTCACCCGGGTACACGTTTATACCCTGCTCACTAGCCACTTACAATTAGTTATATATTTGAAATGCTCTAACAACTGTCGGACGAAATTGGTCTAACACCCTTTCAAGTTCAGCGGAGGTTGGACTTTGAACGGGAGAGAGCTCAAATAAACTCTCATATGAAGATTCAAAAGAATCATTTTACTTTCATAGCGCTGCACAAGATCATTTCATGCACCCTGATCGTAATAATTGGTAACAGGTGTATTTTCAATCACTTATGCGTCATGACCACAAAAATGAGTTTTCATTTAAATTGTTTAACGTCAGAAAGCTCTAGCACTTCGTGCTCGAGTTTTTTTTATTGATCACGAAAACTCTCCCACCCCAACACATTACCCGAAAAAAGTAGGCAGATCAATTTTCGGAAGTTGCGAGTGATTATAACCACGCGAGATATCACCCAATACGTCACGCTTGACGTCGGTATAGGCAAATTTTATACACGTGGCTATGTTAGAATATACGTCAATGTGATTGTCTTTAATTTTAAGAGAAGAAATCTTCAGAAACGGAGCTCGTCCTAGCTAGTTCGGGATTATCCTGCAGTGCGTAGTGCTTTGTCAAGATATCAACCCAGTACGAAGTGATTAATATTTTGCGGTGTTCTAAGGCTGTGCCCGAGAGGATATGTAGCCCTCGTTTTAAAGTGTGAGAATCCAGAATCTTGAAATAAATTCTCCTCTCTTTTAATTGGGCTTGAATCAGTTTTTCAAGTTCCTCAGAATTCGCGTAAAGCTAAATTGGCCGCGGTTACTTGTATGTAAGGAACTTTTACTAGAAGTTTAAAAGTGAATGGAAAACACATATGGTCCCATTGAAAGCCACAACTCAGTCCAGAAGTTCTAAATGTTCTCAGTCAAACTTTCAAGGCCGGTATGAAAGTGGCCATCAAAATTAGAGTCATTACTCATTCCCCAAAAAAGGGACTCGGAATAAGTGTTGTGATTGAAGCACTTCTAGTCAATTGTTAACATTTTATGCAAAAGTTCACACCTGACTTGAAGGGGCAGCATTGTCACGTTAACTTGGAAATGTAAACTCACATAAAAAGAAATTTCTTACCGTAAAGTTCACTGGAGAGATTCACACTACTGAAGAAAGATGAGTATTTCCTTCGTAGACTTTGGAAAGTTGCCAGGAAAAGGAAGGCGAACCAGGAACCACGTGGTGTCTTGAAAGTCGACGATATAAAAACTTCACTTTCGTTGAGCGAAATATTTAAAAGAAATAATTTTCGGTAAGATTCACTTCTCTGAGTGCGCGATCTCTAATCCGGCCCGAAGGACCTAAATGTTTCGGAGTATTTAACAATAAAGGCGAATATGCGAAGCGGACAAGAATATCGTGGAATGCAAGTGCAGGAGAGAAGTGCGCTAGTCAGAGGACAGTACGAGAGTGAGACCGAATGAGGTAACTTGGCAGGTGCGCAAACAAATTGCGCAGTCGAGAGAATTTCCCTAGCGGCAAGTGCGGGACTAAAATTTTCATAAGGCGCACATTTGAACAGAAAATCCCTTGCAGCGACGACTTTTCGAAAAACGGATTGTTTTTTCATTGTCAGATCAGTAACTATTCGATGAGCTGGCATGTCCCTCTGGAATTTGATTCGTATACCAGTCTTCTGTTGCATTTTTAATGTTAAAATAATTCGATTTTTCTTACCACCAATCCGTAACTACCTGACCGCCCTCCTCTCCACGTCCTTTCTTTACTCCTCCACCCGCTGTCCTAAATTTCAGTAGATATAAGCCTACTCTTTTTTGGTTTGTAGCTCTAAAATGCATGCGAAGTAGATGAAACTCATATGGGTATATTAAATTCCATAGTGTGAAGCATTCGAAGTGCTTTTATTTCATTTTTCACAATGCTTCCTTTCATTTTTTTTATCTTTCTTTTCCATATAAAAATTTGATGTTCAAATTATGAATATTATAATTGACCTAAGAAAAATCAGGAGGAATCCGTGAAAAATGCCTTATGAGTCCTGGAAAATGCCATTCCTGTGTCCTTTGATTACGTTTCTTTGGCGTATTTGAAATAAACATAGGGTATCTTTAATTTAGATAACTTTGCGTAACTTGCTAGTGGTTTAATAAACGTAATGCCATTTTGTTTCAAAAACTCTTCATCAAATAAGTTTAGTTTGTACGCAGTCACGCGCACGGGTGCAAAGTTATGCTTTGCACCCGTGGTATTCAGTATTTCAGCGTCGTATTTCCTGTTGAAAATGAATGGGGACTTTTGAATACGGTCGAGGTTGTACCAAATAAAGCTTGTTGAATAGATACATTTATCATCATATTTACATAAAAATATATACAGAAGTTTGAAGTTAATCTAATTGATATGGATACAAATGAATAATGCTTGTATATCATTACCTCTTCTTGTTCGTTCTAGGCCGTTCAGAGGCGCGGCTGAATGCCCTTGGCTACCCCGAGATGGACGCCGAGGACTCGGACGCTGCAGCTGGACCCGGAGTCTGCACCGGCGGCGAGTGAGGGCGCTGGCGACCCCGGAGTCCCTGCTAGGACCACCGGCCTCGCCACCGCCGCCGCCTCCTTGCCCCCCACATTCGACTAGAAGCCGTTGAAGGAATACTCAGAGGATGGCGTCTTCGCTGCTGCAAGGGAAGCCGTTTTTCTGCCGGGAGTGGGCCTTCCTCAAGTTGGCCCACTGCCTGGAGCAGAGGGGCGGCGGAACGGGCGGGGCCTCGTCCGCGGGGGCCGTCATCCTTGGGGGCCCCGGCAGCGGCAAGACCGCCCTCTGCTGCGAGCTCGTGTGGCCCACCAATCTGCCGCAGGCCTCTGGAGATCCCCCACCACCCTCCTCGCCCTCATCCCCGCCACAGGTGAGGATGGTTGTTGAATTATTGTGTCCGTCCTAACTTTGCGATAGTAATCCTTTCTGGAGGACCACTCGTAAAGCAAATTCAAACATATATTGAATGATATAATTCCAGACAAGGAATCAGTTTAAATAGCACCAGAACATGTAAATTTTGCAATGTTATTATATTTTTTTCCTAAGCCTGAAGCACGCAATCATTTTTCCATCCCTTTGGAGGGACAGCTCCAGCGATGGCGGAAAAAATTACCGTTTCTTGCGATCATTTTCCGCGATGCCTCGAGGGATGGGATTTACATCCCTCTTTCCATAGCTGAAACTATAGGTGGCAGGATCCTTCAGAATGACCGAGTGATTCAGAAAATGATGGGTCAAGCGATCACTCTTTTGGTAGCTGAAAACCAATCTTTGGAGCTATCACTCTGAGGGGAGAAGAAAACGATCGTGTGATTCAGGCCTAAAACTCGTAATTCGATTGTATTTAGTTCTTTAGTTTTAAAATCAGTTACCCCCTATCATTTGATGTGTTGACACATATTTGTCGATTATTCCTCAACCTCAACGTCCTGAAAATATGTCTTTCGTCATTGCGTGCAAGAAAAGAGAGACTACAAAAGAACTTCAATTTTATCTTTTTATGATTCTGCTGAAAAACTTCCTTGAATTATAAATTCACACCCTTTCACATGTTCCATTCTCGAGCGCTGTTGCATTATGAATAATCGTTTTCCCATTCAGGCTCCTTTGGCGCCCCACGCCGGCGGAGCCTCCAGACAGAGGGCCTCCCTTCGGCGCCGCCTCCTTGCCTACCACTTCTGTCAGGCGCACGATGCTGAGTCTCTGGCCCCCGCACCCTTCGTCCGACGCCTCGCCGAGCAGCTCTCCGACTGCCCTCTTCTCCCGGGCTTCGGCGAGAAGCTCATGCGGGACCCAGAGGCGGCGGCCGCTCTCCGCCCTGGCGCCTGCGAGCGCGACCCCGACCAGGCCCTGCAGCGCGCCGTGCTCTTCCCACTCCTCGAGCTCGACCCTCCGCCCCACCGGCCCTGCCTCATGCTGGTGGACGCCGTGGACGAGTCGCACGCGGCCGCCGAGCGGGCCATCAGCGGCTCCGGGAGCCAGTCGTCCTCCGGCACGGGCAGCCGGAGCATAGCCGAGCTCCTCTCCGCCCACCACCACCTTCTGCCACGGTGGCTGCTATTGGTCGTCACGGCCCGTAGACAGTCCCGGACGGTGGTGTCCAGGCTCTTCGCCGGGTTTCGGCGCCTCGCCTTGGACGACCTCCGCCGCGCGGCCGTCGTGAGGGACGTCCAGGGTTACATCTTGGCCCGGCTGGACCGTGAAGAAGCCTTGAGGGCTCACGTTACCAGGGACACGGCAGAGATGTTGAACCAGTTGCACATCAAAAGTGCCGGGTGCGTGTTGTACTTGGAGAGGGTACTGGATGGCGTGGCAGATGGCTTTGTAGGGCTCAGGGAGGTGAGGGAGATACCGGGGACCCTAAACGGACTTTACTTGTGGCTATGTCAGAGGCTCTTCAATCGGAAGCAGTTCGCCAGAGTTCAGCCCCTGTTGTGTGTCATCTTGGCAGCTAGGGAGCCACTCACAACTGAGATGCTCTTTCGTGCGGTTTGGACCTCCAACTCTTCGTTGACCAGGGAGGATTTGGCCCGGCGCCTCACCTTGCTTAGGCGAGTTCTGGCTCCCTCTTCCATCACGGGTGAGGGCACTGTCCTCCCTTCAGGCTTGGGAACCAAAAAGTCGGGAAGAGCGCAGTTTCCTCCCAACCAAATTATACTTCTGTTCCATCCAAGCTTTGCAGAGTGGTTGCTGGACGTAAAGCACTGTACACGAAAGTACCTGTGCTCAGCAGCTGATGGGAATGCAATGCTTGCAGCTGCTCTATGGCTAAGGGGATCCAAACTGACTGCGTCGGAGACAAGGGCATTGACCCTTCACCTCAGTGCTTCCCCCCTGAAGCCTCCAATGCAACACTGGCACTTGGCCGCTTGGTTAGCAGAGAGTGGGGCACCCCTGGACGAGTGCTTAGAGAAAGCACCCCCATCACCTCACAGAGACCCCAGGGCACTGAGGCTGCTGTTGGATGCTGGAGCCAAAAGGAAAACCACTGCTGCTGATGGGGAAGATGCAATGCAGAGATCCACCATTCAGGTAGGAATTTTCTTGCATTTTTGATGAATCATGAATTTCTGGAATAATATTTTGTAAACATTATCTCCATGGGAGTTATTTACTTCTATGATTGTAATGAAAAATTATTGAATGAGAACAATGAAATTTTAATATTTCATACCGAATTATGATTCCACAATGCTGGAAGTCCCTAACATTATGACTCTTGAGTTCTCAAAAAATGTGAGAAATTTGGCAAAGTGAAAACATGTCTTTTCGTAGTGACTATTTTATAATTTTGTTTTGCTGCCTTGTTCAAATTTGTGTTCTTTATATTATTATTTTTATGTGACTCGTTTCTTTTGTTAGTTCTCGCATCGAGTATTATTTTTTTAGTATTGTTCTGTGCTTTTATTTGTTTCAAAAATAACTTGAATAATATCTATTTTAAAAGTGTTATCAAAGTGAAAATTTTATGTTGATGTTTGTACTATTTTAATGTAGTCTTTTTTGTTTTTACTTCTGCACTACGTCCACGTTATTAACGATTCGGAGTATTTTCTCTTAGGTTGAACAAATAGCATGTAATGGTTCTGACCCCATCTCATCCTCCCCCAAGGCCTCAGAGCCGGGAAGTCCTTGTGGTGAGGGTGAGGAAGGAGCCACAGAGACGGCTGAAAACATTGAACCCGAGGAAGACCCTCTGGCTGATCTCCTGGCAGCCGAAGAGGCTGCATTGGCAGCAGAGGCTGCTGCAACAGAGAATGGCAATTTGGGAACAGCCACTTTGGGCAGTGGACGCACAGCCCTCCACTCGCTTGCAGCCGAAGGAGACGAGAGGAGAGTCAGACTCCTCCTCTCCAGGCAAGGGGCTGGTGCGGCTGCAGTGCTGACGGCAGCTGACAGGCATGGACAGACCCCTCTGGGACTGGCGGCCAGGCACGGGCATGCGGGAGTTGTTCGTGCCTTGCTGGAGGCGGCTGGAGATACAGCATCAACTGCAGTTGATAGTGCAGATGCTGATGGGTGGACTCCGTTGAGATCTGCGGCTTGGGGTGGACATGCTGCAGTAGTGGAGGCATTACTTGAGGTGATTAAATCCACCAATTCATAAAGCAATTTCATTTTCGATTGAGGGGAAGCATTTTTTTGAATGCTGTACTCTCACAATTTATCTGCATTCATCATCATTACTTTTGTGTATAACTTTCCATGGTAATTTGTGGCCTAACATAAGCGGTTCATAACCTTTGATCTATGTAAGGCCCATAATTGGTCTTTGAAGAAAATAAATACGGCTGAATTAATGAATAAATCATTAAGAAATGGAGGTTATGAGTGCATTGAATGTTGAATGAGATAAGGCTAATATTGATGCCTGCTATTAGTCCTTATGCTGTACTTCCAAGTATCTTATTTCATATTGTCCTATTTCTTATTCCGTCTTGACGTCTGTTTCCTCACTTGTGCATATACACATTTGATCCACATAAAAGCTCATTTTGTCTTCTTTTGTGGCTCAAAAATTGCCACTTCCTCATGGCTACAAGCATAGTTTTTGAAGCTATTAAAAATCATGATTATGTTCACTCATCAAAATTATATAAAATCGGAATTTCAAAATCATTTATTTTGCCCAGTGATTAATTTATTTTGTCCTTTGATTTCTCAAATAATGAATGCACTGTAATGCAGGCTGGAGCAAAAGTGGATGGAGCAGATGCCGAGGGGAGGACTGCCCTTAGAGCAGCAGCGTGGGGAGGGCATGAGGAGGTTGTCCTGGGTCTCCTGCGGGCAGGAGCAGACCCAGGGGGTGCCGATCGAGAAGGGCGCACTCCTCTGATTGCAGCTGCGTACATGGGGCATGCGGAAATAGTCTCGCACCTGCTGGACTTTGGTGCTCCTGTTGATCATGAAGATGCCGATGGACGCACTGCTCTATCAGTCGCTGCTCTCTGTGTTCCTGCCAACGAAGGCTACGCTAAGGCATGTGCTCTCATTAAGTTTTCAAAGTGTCACTACAAATTCAAAGTTTTACCCCACTGTTATACCATAATTGTTATCTGTAATTTTCTTGATCTCAATTTCTTCAAATCTCAAATTTTTTCAAATTAAAAAAAAAATTAGTACGAAAACCTTTTTCATGCTAATTGCTCTATCAAGGCATATAAGCCTGCTCAAATTTTTATTTTACTCATGAGCAGCTTTATTGTTATAGCAAAAACTTATTAAGAGTTCAAATGTAAGCTGAATAATCAAGGGGGAATTTCTATCTTTATAAATATACACCTACATCAGCTTTTCGGTATTATATATTGTGGCGTGTTCTTGTGCATATTGAAATCACACTTATCCCTCTTGATACCAAAGCATTGACCTCACGAGGACTGATTTTTTCCTCTTCATCAATATTTTTTGTTTATTCTGTAATAATTTTAATCCATGGTGCCTTACTTCAGTTGCAATGGTTATGAGAGGTGTAAAAATTTTCACTAAGGACTTCATCCTCATCTGCATTTTATTACGTTCCATATTCTAGAAAATCTCAAAGTAATAGTGCAATAATAAAACATGGGGACATGCTTGGTTTGAAAAAAAGTAACAAAACTTTTCTTTCATCCATCAGGTGGTTAGTATCTTACTGGAAAGGGGAGCAGCTGTTGATCACGAAGATCGAGAAGGAATGACAGCTCTCCTAGTAGCTGCCTTTGAAGGGCACAGGTATGTCAATTGTTATGCTTGTTTTGCTGACATCATTTCAAGAGATTGTTTATGATAATCATTCCTCTACTCGATCAAGTTATAATTTTTTTTACTAACTATGGTTGCATTTTAACCAATTTTATCAGCTACCTTCAAATTATTTCCTTAATGTCTCTGGTTAATCTAGTGTTTCACAGTCTCATTGATGTAAAATTTTCTAGTTTGCTGTTGGAATAAGCTTCTATTACATTTTTGCTCAATTTGATTGCGTAAGTGGGAAAAGTAGTTATCGAAGGTGTGGTAACCGAAAAAATGATTGATTGAAGTGAAAATGTCAGTTGACTATTAAATTGAATATCCTTGTACAATGTACATTGAATTTGCTCATAACTGTGGAATAAAACATCCCCAATTCATGTTAAATGGCCTGTTTAATATTGGCTGATTTGGGAGAAAGAAATAGATACATAATATGGGAGAATGGTGGAGAGAAATATGATTGCGGAATGGAGTTAGTGATGAAAGAACCCTGGCATACTAAAAACATACTTTTGACGGAAGCTATGAAGTGATTTCCAGTTAAGCCTCCCCTCAGATCACATACATAATGTTAGAAAAATCTTCTCGGGATTGCGCGCGGGTTAGATTATTTAAGAGCTAAAATAATTTTAAATAATCTAACCCGCGCGCAATCCCGAGAAGATTTTTCTAAAGTTATTCGCCGGGAAAGTGTAAAATCATATACACATAATGTTCTTTTAATCCTCTCCTTAACCAAATAGGGACCAATCAAATGCATAATCTAGATTCCATTTCAAATCTTTCTCTCTGCTGAAATTTGAAACCATCCCTTAAAGATGTGAAGCTGAAGTGTGCACTTCTTAATATTGTACTCACAATCAGTATTCATGATTCAAGTTTTAAATACCAATTGATATTTCCAATTGGGACACATATTTGAGCATAAATCTAATTGGAATGGAAATGTATCAGTGCACTGTGCTAGCAGAGTTCCCTAATTGTGAGTGGAATCCTGTGTCATTGCAGAGATGTTTGTGAGCTGTTACTAGAGTACGAAGCAGACGTGGATCACAGTGATGGTGCTGGAAGAACACCCCTTTGGGCTGCTGCGTCAATGGGTCACACTGCTGTAGTTGAACTTCTCCTGTTCTGGGGATGTGGAGTGGACGGCATTGATGCCGAGGGCAGAACAGTTCTTGGTGTGGCTGCTGCTCAAGGATGCTCCGATGTTGTTCGTAGATTATTGGACAGAGGTTTGGATGAGACCCATCGTGATAATGCCGGTTGGACTCCGCTCCATTATGCTGCATTTGAGGGCCACCGTGATGCAGCGGAAGCTTTAATTGATGCTGGTGCACGGCTTGACGATACAGATAATGAGGGGAAAGCACCTCTGGCCTTGGCAGCGCAAGTAAGTATGGTTTACAGGAAAACTGAAAATGTGACAATCCAATCATCTTTAATGAGCAAATATTTTGACGGAGTGTTTATGGGTAATCTGACTGGAGATATGTACCGCCACCATTTTTATCATTCAAAATTCTATTAATGTTATATGTGATTTTTTCCTAGTGTACCCTACTTCAATTATACGTTTTCTGCCATTAGGCTTCCATATACTGTGAAATATATTTGATCTTACTTGAACTGAAAAATTCTTGAACCTTAGTCATATTTTGGAGCCTTGGCAAGAATTAATTTCTTCTTAGAAAATCAATTAATAAGAACTTTACTGTTAAATCCTATTATTTTTCCCATTCTTAGCTATCCTATTATTGTTTTAATTGCATTAGGACATATTTAGTTATTGAGGAAATTTCATTGCTATTCCATAATGGTGGGAAAATACTACAATATAATACTATATAATATAATAATATAATATTATATAATACCCTTACGTTTAAAGAGAAGAATTAGTGATTATATTATGAATCAAGCATAGCCTGAGTTATTTGTAATTTTTAAAAGTGTTTGTAGGTTGATTTTGGCATTTATATATAATGAAAACTTTATTTTAATGGATGCATTTTCATAATGAAAGGGTAATCAGGCATAATTACATGGCATCAAGATAGGGTTTTAAAAAACTGTTTTTTTTATAGTTTCTAAAAGAATATTGGAAAATTTCTATTAATATTTTGAATGATTCACTTTCATTACATAGCATTGAATATGTTTACTTGCAGAATTCCCCTTTAAGACTTATTTTTCAGGTATTTTTTTAGTTTCATTTCATAAGTTAGTACATATTTCCTTCTTAATATTCTTACTTTTGTCGGTGTAGCGAAATTTTAAAAAGTGAAAACTTTGATTTAAAAACTGAAGAGTCTTGAATGCTGTGATAATTATTGTCTATCAAAAAAGAAAGGATGTCTAATCATCTTCTTGTATCGAGGCATTTTTCCTTTTGCAATGTATGACTAAAAGCTCAATTTCTTTGCAATATCGCAGGAGGGTCATCTTCATGTCGTGCGCCTGCTTTTGGACCGAGGCGCTCCTGTGGATGCCCGTGCCCATGACGGAAAGACAGCTCTTCGTGCCGCAGCGCTCGAGGGTCGACGAGAAGTCATGAGGCTCCTGCTGTCTCATGGAGCAGATGCAGACTGCCGGGATGCCGATGGAAGGAGCACGCTCTACGCTCTCGCCCTGGAGGGCCGAACGGGTGCGGGTCGTGTGCTGCTGTCGGAGGGTGCTGCGGACGTCGAGACGAGGGACAGGGAAGGCAGGACTCCGCTGCACGTGGCCGCCTGGCAGGGTCATGTGGCCATGGTGGAGCTCCTGTTGGCTGCGGGTGCCAAAGTGAATGCCGAGGACCATGAAGCAAGGACGGCCCTGCACGGTGCTTCATGGCAAGGCCACGCGAGTGTCGTTAGGCTCCTGCTTGGTGCTGGAGCATCAGTGGACCATTCTTGCACCCAAGGTGCGACGCCCCTGTGCATTGCGGCCCAGGAGGGGCATGCAGAGTGTGTTAGGGTACTACTCCGTGGTGGCGCTGACCCCAATCACGCCGACCACTGCGGACGGACTGCACTGCGTGTGGCAGCGAAATCTGGTCATGATGAGGTTGTCAGAATCCTAGAAGATTTTGCTGCAACGGCGGGCAGTCCAGCCGTGTCGGCTGCGGGGACACCATTGCCAAGGCACAAGGCGCAAAACGGACAAGGTGGAGGTATGTGCTGACTTGCATGCTTAGGTCCCATGAAAACAAATACCAAATTTAATTTCATACACAAGAGGAAAGTTACTCAATTTATTTGCTGCAATAGTGTCAATTTAGTGTTAGATTCAAAAAAGATAAATTCAACTTCTTGCCAAAAAAATAATATTTGCTCATGACTTCATGTTATTCATAATTGTTATTGCTCCACATTCTGTCACTGTTATGCAATGAAAAGAATCTCACAGTAATCAGCTACCTCATCAGCACATGTTGTTACGTGTGATTAACCTTCAACAAAAGTTAAGTTTCAATATATGTGGCTGATTTCGAATTTGAAATGATTGATTTTGGATATGTGCATTTTTAAGGGTCATATAAACAAAGGGATTTTTTCAAAAATGGTTAATAAAATCAATCCATTGTATTGTGTTCATAGTAAATCTTGTCTTAATTAGCCTTTTCTGGAGCCAAAATATAAGGCCTAGTTGAGGTGGTGGCTATTGAATGGAGGGGAAATTTTCATCGCTACACAACGAATGTGCAAGTTTGGCTCTAAATTAAAGGGAAGATGTCCTCCTGCCCCTCTATATAGAGATAGTGTGATATGAAGGTTGGCATTTGGCAATTTTTTACTCTATATGATGGGCATTGTACTCCAGCATAAGAGAAATCATTGCTGCCAAGTTAGACTGGTAGTCACTTTAAGGAATTTATATGTAAAGGTCGTGAGAGAAAACTATGATTTTCAATAATCAGAACTCTCTAATGCATTTATGAAATTACTAGCTGACCCGGCGAACTTCGTACCGCCTAACATTCAATGAACTTATAGTTTAGTTGCACCATTTGTAAATAAAGAGCGGCTGTATCGTTTCAATCATATTTGATTTATCATAAATTAAATGAGAAAATATTGATGAAATAAAAATTATACGCATTAAGTTGTTGGCTATTTGGGTTATTAACCGTAAAAAAATGTTTTTAAGTCTGTTGCGTAAACTTGGCCCGTTCACGGGGCAGGTTAACGCAACGCTAGACCGACGCTTGACTGATGCTCAAAATAGTGTAAGAAAAGCCCCTATGAAGCAGCATTTGTATCAAATGACTTTAGGCGCGCCAGTTGTAGTATCTCTGTTTGGAAAAAATGCACTGCGTAAACGTGCTGCATGCGTAAACGCACCACGGTGTGCCCTACACATTCAGGTTTAATGTCTTGCGTCAAGCGCCTTCTGATATACAAGTTTTTTTTTTTGTTATCAGGCGCAAGATAAAGCGAATGAAGGTAAATAAATATAGCGAAGCAAAGCAGGGACGCAGCGAGGGGGGTTTTTGGGGGTTAAAACCCCCCCTAAAGCTCATAGAATCTTTTTATAAAACATTTGGTTATTTATATTAGGGGAACGGATGAGTCACAAAATATTTAACTGTTCACACAACCGCAAAACCTACCATTTTGAACCTTTTATCCAAAAAAAATATCTGGGGAGGGCCCCCACACCTCTTGCTTACCTTGGCGAGTTTTCTATACCCTACAGACCCGCCAGTATTAGCTGCGCCTATCCTTAATTCCTAGCTGCGCCCTTGAAGCGAAGGAAGAAATACAGCGGATGGTTTACCGACTCGTAAACATACCACATATTATTTACCATGAGAAAATCATGGGTTTTCACTAACACATGAGAATAAACATCACAAAAACTGAAAGACTGACCATACGATTTGTAAATCGTTATCACGAATGCAACACGAATTGGAAATTGAATACGTTTAAGCTCAAAAGGGCATATAAGTTGGGATCATGGAATCTTCGGATTTAGAACTTCCTCATATTTGAATTTTCCTTTCAGTATAATGGCGTGAATTACTTTCATTATCAGTTTTTTTATAACCAAACACGTTCCGTTGGATAGTTTTGGTTGGTTTAGGTTTCGAAAGATAATGAGCCTACCTTTAGCTGTAAATCGTGCCGTGGTAAGCCAGGTGCGTCCAAGGACTTTAAATATTCAGATAGATAGTGGGTGACTTCGTCTTCGTTTATTACAAAGTTAAAAGATTTGAATTCATGCAGAGTACACAGACATTACTGATAATCAACAATTGCTTGGAGATTTGTTTACACACACGGTAGTTATGTGTTTGTTGACAACTCAATTCGAACTGAGCTTACCTCTAATTCAATTATTTTAATACTATTTTAATATTACTTTAATATTTTTAACATGTTTGAGCATTTAAATTTTTTTAATATTGTTATAAAGATCAGTTAGTCGTAGATCGTTAGTTATTAAAGTGGTAAAAACAAAACAAATTATTTAATTTGTAGTTTTGACCGACTTATCAATTGTTGTGTTACTATAACTCCTAAAAGCATGTCCATAGGGAAGAGATGAATTTTTTTTGTGAAATTATCCTTTTTTAATGGCCTATATGTTAACCCCTCCTGAGACGAATCCAAAGAACCAAATCTCATTGAAATCGGTGCAGCCGTTCTCGAGTTATAAGTGTTCTAACTAACACGATTTTCGACTTTCTTTTATATATATATAGAAAGATTAACTTGCTTCAAATTTAATATAGAATTTTTTGTTGAAAATTTTTTTAGAAGTTTTGAATAATTATCATGTTTTTATTTTTGATTTTCTCGGAATAAAATAGTTGATTTATACTGGGTGGCTTTTTCAAAAATTTTGCCTATACATAATTATTTGAAGGTAGAGAAAATTTGTGATGCCCAAGTAGAATTTTAGTCAAATATTTGTCATGTGCTTGAAGTAATGACTGGGTGGTTGGAAATTTGCCCAACTCATGTATCTAACCTGTGGGAGGAGGAAAAAAGATTGATGTTTTGAAATGCCTGTTTGGAAATGCACCTGATGATGTGTAATTATAAACTTTTTTCATAAAGCCTTTCAGTACTGATTCATTAGACATATACTTGATGCATTCAGCTACATATTATTTTATTTAATGATTACTGTAGAGTTTTGGTTTTAACGAGCTGTTTCAATAGCCCCTCTTATTTACAGAAGTATTAAATGTATCGTAATGGTATGAATTTCTTTTTCTCAAATTTTACGTTTGAATTTTTGGTTAATCATACCATTTGGCTAAATTTGCATATACACTGCCTGAAATTTTTATCAATGAGGGGAAAAATAGTAATTTTGAATTTGAGAATACTTTGTTAACATTTCTGCACAGATCCATGTGAATGATTTAAGATTCACACACTCAATTGAATTTCAAGAATCATTGAAATGTTTAGCCTTCCCCACAGGTGGCAGCAGCAGTACCACATCCATGACATCGGGCTCCACGGCTGAAACGAAACCTTCATCAGCTGTGCTGTGCCAACCCCAAGTACCACCGTTCTCGCAGACGGCTCAGGTTGGCTCAGCGTTGCTTCCTCCCTCTGGCCCTCCCTTGCCTCCCCACCAGCACTCGTACTACCACCAGGGCCAGCACCAGCTCCCCCCACCCCCTCTGCCGCACCACGGCGCCTCCTCCCACCTGCACTCCTCTCCACCCCCGCACCCGCAGCCCCTCGACTCACCAGAGTCCTCCGTGGACAAGCGCCGCTCCGTCGCCTCCCTCGGAAACCGATCTTCTGGCGGTCTGTCTTCCTCCAACTGCACCGGCTCCACCAAGTCATCGCAGAGGTCGTCTTCGGAGCCCCACGGTGTGGCGCAACCCCTTCCCCCACCCCTACTCCCACCCTCTGGCCACTCGGTCAACTGTGCCTCGCACCAATGCCATCCGCAGCAGGCTCACGCAGGCCAGCCACACCACAATCCCCAGCACCACCTTTACCAGCAGTTGTCCTTCACGCAACAGCTGCAACAGTGCACAAGAGCAGCCAAGAGCCGTCCCCAAGGTATTAAGACTGGAGTTCCTCCCCCGCCAGGAGCTCTTTCCCCTCTGAGTGAGCCGCAGTCACCGATCTATGCTTCGCCCCCACCCTCCCCACTCAGTGACGCCCCCAGTGGTCGTAGGAGTCCAGCTGTGATGATGGACACACCGACATCGGCCACCTCCAACGGTGCAGTCCCACACGTTGGGCTGCACCCAATCCCCGGAGTCACAGACTGTGTTAGCATATCGCAGACTCCCATATCGTTCAACCGCGATGCCCACATGAAGATAATCCTCGGAGGTGGACGTCCAGATCCATCGAACTCATCCTCCACGCCAGCAGCGTCCAAGCTGAAACGGAATGGCATCGTGACCAATCCAAACGTAAAAGTCAGTGGTGGTGGTGTGGGTGGACTTGCAGGCTTCCGTTTGGGCCTGAAAAATGGCCTTGAAGCGAGGAGAAGGCAGGCTGGGGCAAGAGCAAATGGTTTTCCCTGGAAGAAAGAGACTCCCCTTTAGTGAATCCCAGTATGCTGCTTTGGACGTACACCTCAGGTAAGCTCAACACCACTTAGGCATAACATGGACACACTAGAAAGTGAATCACTTGAGTACTTGCCGGTAATAGGTTTTTGAAAAAGGGGAAGAATGATTGAAATGAATTCATTATCTCATTAGTGTTTTGCTCTCAGCTATGATGTATTGGTCTTTACGAGAGTGAGGTGAAAAGTTCTCGTCCTGACACTGAAATAGCACTCTGATCAGCAAAGTATATTTTTCCCGTATGGTTGCACGCCTTGTTTGTATTTCGGATGACAAGTTTCAACCAATGATTTCTTTTAGTTTGTTTACACAAATTTGTGCTGTAGGCATCTTGTGAGTTTTTCATTGAAATGGATACTTGAAATTGATTATTAACAAGTTCCCTGCTGTGGACTTTTAGACGAATTCACCCAATGCGCTGACGTGCTTTTCTTTCGTTTTAATACTTGGATCCTTTCCATTTGAGTTTTCGTGTGCATTCGGCTACACACGCTACGTTGGTCACGTCATATACGTGCCGCCAAAGTAGCTGTGATCGACAGCGTGCTATGAGCATCCAAGAGAAATGCTCATTCTTTGGGCACAATGACCAAAGCAATGTGGAGAGGAAGTATGTACATGTTTCGGTCATTATGATCGAAGCAGCAATTAACGTGTTAATTGATGAATTAAAATGATTACTTGAATGCCCTGCATCCTTAGAATTCTTCATTTTGGATGGATTCACCCCTTAGGAAATTCATCTGCAGTTGATGAAAATATATTGGAAACTTTCTCCTTCTGTTAACCGTTAAAAAATGGGTGGCGGAATTGAAACATGGTCTCTCATATCTTGAAGATGACCCACAAGGATGAAGGCCAAAAATCGTAACTACATGCATGGGTCATTCCATGTGAATTCAACACACCACTCAACCCGACCACCTCAGATTTCTTTCAAATTTGGTGTATTCAATGGTACTGGTAAGTGATGGAAAAATACCAATTTGTAGAGGTCAATAATGATTTTGACAAAAGTTACAGGTCCGCAAATGTTGTGAATTTGTCGAAATTTCAGTGTGTCTCTCTAAAGATAAATGACTATAATTCCGGTTCTATTCAAGGTAGAGAAATACAACTTATGGTTTTGGAAAGGTAATAAATAGGGCTTTACAATGATATACAACACGGGCTATTTATAATAATTTTAATATTCAAGGTCATTGACGTTGACCTTTGACCTTGAATATCTCAAAACACCCCCCCTTCAATTTTTTTTATAAAAATATATGTTAATGCTCATACATTTTTCTACACGCACACAAAATATCAAGATGGCACACTTAGGGCGTCATGCCCGAAAAAATATTTGTCTACAGAACTACACAAGCAAAATGCAAGAAGTACCACTTAAATATGAAATGCCCATTGTTGAACGGTATAGGTCATGGCTATATCATTACAGTGTTACAGAAAACAATGTGATGGGTAGTTTTAATGAAAATACAGTTAAAATTGGCAAAATCCAGGGATGGTTCCAAAGAGGAGCTAGGGGGGGCTAATCCCCCTTTCGGTATCCAATGTACACTAGATAAAATGGTAATTTTTTCGGGCCCCCTCCACTGCTGCAAGATTCAGGTCAATGCCTTCACTATTATTGCCAGGATGAAAGAGAAAGAAAAGCATATGATAATGAACCACAGAGGAAAGCAATCAGCGCCCCATGCAGAGCACAGAATCGCTAAGAAAACACATAAATCGGAGCGTGAGTGGAAGAATATCTTCTATGAGTGTCCCCCAGACGCTGTTCCTAAAGGAAGTATCCTAGCATCAGCTGGAAAAAAATCATTAAAAAATACGAGCACGCAAACGAAGGCAATGAAGAGGCACAGAATGAAAGCAGGCAGATATATCTCATATACACTTACTAAAAGTACACAAATGGAAGTGTAAGAGAGAGGAATTCTTAATGAAAGATTCGGACGCCTTTGGTCTATCGCCCACGCTTTAGGCATGGCATTTAGAAGATGCATACAGTGCGTTGCGCACGCTTAGAGAGGAACTACGGGCATTTATAGTCACGCTTGAGTGGTTAATCTAATTTAGACTAATTTGCAGTTAACCTAATTACATATTTTCATTATTGAATCAAACTGTGAGAGACTAATCTGATTAGATTCAGAGGGTTTAATTTAGAGTGAGAATCATACAGTCATTTAAGGTACTTATCTGTTGCTTGTCCCATGGATGTCACTTCAGTAGGAACTACAGTGAAGTGTATGTGTGAGAATCAGACAGTCATTTGAGCTAATTATCTGTTGCTTGTCCCACGATGTGACTTCAGTCGGAACTACAGTGAAGTGCATAAGTGATTTTAGCACTATTTCTTTTATGTGAAACATTAGTTTGTGAAAAATGGCTTTCAAGTCAAAAATGTACTGTTGCAATCCATTTAAAGAAGAAGGCCATGCAAGAGTAAAGAAAAAATTGAGAGACGTTCAGGATTGGATGGCAAATGAATCACCTAATATATTGATAGGTGGGGAAATTTGCAGTAAATGCCGAAAAAATTATCACAGAAGTTATCAGAACATGCTGAAGTAGCCTCTGCTATGCCAGGGACTTCCAAATAAGATGTAAGTGAAGATGAAATAGCACCTGCTATTGCCCTGGATTATTTAAATAGTAGCCTTCAGTGTTTAGGTGCATCTCCTGTGAAGAAAAAGAGACTTCAAAATGAGAAAAATTACCCAAAAGAAAAATTGAAAAAGGTAGCCTCAGTTTTGGAGCATACTTATTTGGAGCAACCTGAAAAAGAGAGTGTAGAACATGCAGAAAGTAAAATCATAGCCCAGCTCAAAGATAAGTTTCATAGTCCAGACAGTGTATGTGACAAGGTACAGATTCTGACTGTGCTTCCGAAGAGGTGGAGTGTTAGGAAAACCATGAAAGAATTTTCTGCCTCAGATTACATTGTACGGAGAGCCAAACAATTAGTGGCAGAATATGGTATTTTAGTAACACCAAATCCAAAGCCAGGTAAGACATTATGTGAGAAAACAGTTCGATGTGTACGTGACTTTTACTGTGACTATAACATGAGCCGTATGATGCCAGGAAAAAAGGACTATGTGTCGGTGAAAGAAAATTGGGTTAGACTGCATAAACAGAAGCAGCTAGTGTTGCACAATCTCAAGGAAATGTACAGATATTTTAAGGAAACATATCCAGATTTAAAAATTGGAATCTCCAAATTTTGTGAATTGCGGCCGAAGCACTGTGTTCTTGCGGGTGATAGTGGAACCCATTCTGTTTGTGTTTGCGTCTCCCACCAAAATTTTAAGTTGATGTTTGAAGGATGTAAATTAAAGGAGCTAACCAAGCACGAAGAACATACGTTACCATCATACAAGCATTGTTTAACATTTATTACATGCAATCCCGCTCTTCCAGCATGCTTCTTAGGTGCATGCCCCAATTGTCCATGTGTAGAAAAACTAAATGATTATCTCTTTGAACTCTTCCGTAGAAATGGCATAGATGAAGTTTCGTACAAGTGTTGGTTAACCACTGGCAGGGCAGTTTTAGAGACTTTAACAAAATCAACGAATGATTTCCTAGAGGCATTTTCATCCAGTTTAAAGCAGCTAATACCACACTCATTCATAACACAACAGCAGTCACAATTCTTTAAAACTACAAAAGAAGAACTCAAAGTGAATGAATATCTTGTGGTTTGTGATTTTGCAGAGAATTACTCCTTCATCATTCCAGATGAAGTTCAAGGATTTCACTGGAATAACTCACAGGCCACAATTCATCCATTCGTGGCTTACTATCGAGACGTTACATCTAATAAAATACAACATGTGTCATATGTAGAAATATCTGACTGCCTTCACCATGATACCGTATGTGTGTATTGTTTCCAGCGCAATTTCATCAATTTCCTGAAATGCCACTTTTCAACTCCAAAGAACATTTATTATTTTTCCAATGGATGTGCTGCCCAATATAAAAATAGAAAGAATTTCATTAACCTGAGCTAACATCAGGAAGACTTTGATGTCACTGCAGAATGGCATGTTTTTACTACAGCTCATGGCAAAGGACCTTGTGATGGGGTTGCAGGGACCGTAAAAAGACTAGCCACACTTTCAAGCCTCAAGAGACCTTTTGATAACCACATATTGACAGCACGAGAGTTGTTTCAGTGGAGCAAATTAAATATCCCTCCATGTACCTTCAATTATACACCGACTACCCATCACGATGAAGACATGGCCAAGCTAAAGCACCGTATCGAAAATACTAGGACGATTCCTGGTACCCATAAACTTCATTGTGTCATACCTATTAAAAAAGGTATAGTGAAGAAAAAGGCATATTCCATCTCATCAGAGTGTAGAGAAGAGTCAGTGACAGCTGTGGTGAGAGAAATGCTGTTTACAGACATACATGGATTCGTTGCTTGTTTATACAATAATCACTGGTGGGTTGCATATGTCGAACACACTTCCCAAGACACAGATAAAGCACAAACCGATTCTTGCACCCACATGGACCATCTCCATCGTTTGTGTTCCCTACCAAACCAGACAGTCATATCATCAAAAGATATGACATTCTCACAAGGCTCGATCCTTTGAAACAAACTGAAAGGACATACAGTCTCCCTGGATCAGACCTGGCGAACATCAACAATTTAATTGGAAACTTAAGAGGTGAGGTGAAACCAAGTTTTATTATATTTTCATTGAAGCTACCCATCACATTGTTTTCTGTAACACTGTAATGATATAGCCATGACCTATACCGTTCAACAATGGGCATTTCATACTTAAGTGGTAGGTACTTCTTGCATTTTGCTTGTGTAGTTCTGTAGACAAATATTTTTTCGGGCATGACGCCCTAAGTGTGCCATCTTGATATTTTGTGTGCGTGTAGAAAAATGTATGAGCATTAACATATATTTTTATAAAAAAAATTGAAGGGGGGGTGTTTTGAGATATTCAAGGTCAAAGGTCAACGTCAATGACCTTGAATATTAAAATTATTATAAATAGCCCGTGTTGTATATCATTGTAAAGCCCTATTTATTACCTTTCCAAAACCATAAGTTGTATTTCTCTACCTTGAATAGAACCGGAATTATAGTCATTTATCTTTAGAGAGACACACTGAAATTTCGACAAATTCACAACATTTGCGGACCTGTAACTTTTGTCAAAATCATCATTGACCTCTACAAATTGGTATTTTTCCATCACTTACCAGTAACATTGAATACACAAAATTTGAAAGAAATCTGACATGGTCGGGTTGAAAATGCCACTTTTCTGTGTTGAATTGACGTGGATTTACCCGCATAAGCATCAAATAAGTGCATGATATGGTATGGATGATAGTTAAGTAAAGGCTAGTGAGAAAGATGTGCAGATACCAGAGGAAAGGATGCAGAAGATATTACACAACAAAAGGATGTAATGGTTGTATACAAGATTGGTGCTGCATTTGTCAAACGCTGATCAATAGCAAATGAGCTAACGATTTTCTCAACAATTTTTGGACCAATTCAATACAGATCCAACTGATTTTGTGCAGCAATTTGTTACCATGGATGAGACATGGGTCCACCGCCACATGCCAGAAACAAAATAGCAGTCTATAAAGTGGGTGGGAGCCAGGGGTTTAGTGCCAAACAAAGCCAAGTGGATTGCATCTGATGGAAAGGTCATGGCCAGTGTTTTGGGATACGAAAGGGATCTTGTTAATTGATTTACTTACATAAGGCAGAACAATTATAGGTGAATATTGTTCCAACCTTAACTGTACCAGCTGGATGTCAAAATTTGCTTGAAGAGGCCTGGCTTGAAGAAGAAAAAAATGTTTCCTTCTCCAGGACAATGAACCTGCTCGCAAGTGTGTTGGTGATGGCAAAAATAGGATTTAGGATACAATTTGCTTGGCCCTCTCTATACATAGTTGGTCTTTATCCTCTGGATGTAGCATCCTCTCTTCCATCCATTTCCAAAATTGAAGAAATTTGTTTTTGGGAAGCTCTTTCATTCAATGAAGAAGTTGTAAGGACTGTAGATGAATATTTTCACAGCTTTCTTGACTCTTTCATATTTGAAAGAATGCTGATGTTGTAGTAATGCGCACGTTGAAGTCAAGGGAGATCATATTAAAAATCAATCATTTTTTAAAGAGAAAGTCTGTGTTTCATTTTCAGGCCAGGAACTTGTAACCTTACCCTCGTATTAGCAATCTTTTTCTTTAGTAAGGGAAATGCTGCTGATTGAAAGTAAATCATTGGTCCCGTAATCCAACTCGCCCACTACCTATTTTCTGTGTTTATTGAATGTATTTTATGGGCAAAGAAATACCTTGCTTGCGTGTGAAATTTCAAACTTAGTATTTTGATAACTCACTGTACTCTTCAATACCAAATCAATTTTCTCTTAAATTCTCTCGATAAGATGTTGTGTGCTAAGTGGGCGCTCCACATTTCAGCCATGATCAACTGTTTCACGCTCATGTATTCTTTTGCTTACCTGATTCATTTATGCAATTCATTCCAAATCTGCTGAACAGGGTGACGATTATAGGTAGATCCCCTCTTCTATGTCTTGTACAGGGGACATAATCCTTACCAAGCCCACATTTATAATGCATGGAATTCCACTTTTTATAATTAACTATCAATTCAGTTGTGGTAAAACATGGAGCATACAGTTAAGGAGTAGAGTGTACTCTATACCTAGGCCTTATGTTTGATTAATGTTAAATAATATTTAGTGCAAAAAATTGACACAGGGAGACTCATCTACAATATTTTAAGCATTTAAATTTCTAGAATATTGGTGTGTAGCACCTTACGATGACTTTTTCTCCCTCAGAATAATCTCAAGTGGTCTAAACAAAATCCTCTTGGTCCTTTCTTGTTTAATTTGATAAAATTTATCTTTTTCAGGTACCATGAATCAAGAGGGATTTGATGAACTATTTTAACTGCATAGTGTGGAGATGACTGTGGCAATTCTAAAAACAATGTGCCATTGACAACTATGAAATTTTATGTAAATATTTTGTAGTTTGATGCATGTGAATACTATCTATCCTGTTGACTGAAAAAATTGCCATGTTCTAAAATGTTAAGCACAACCTCTGTTAATTCCACTGAAAGGCCCACATCACAGTCAAAACTGTGCGCAATGTAGATGAACGGTTAAGCATGGGAATAGTAATTGGTTGAGTGAAATCTCAGCCTCGAAGCTAGAAATAAATGCCAAGGGATCTGTCAGCAGTGCGGCTAATGGCATTGGAAAACAAAGGCAAGAAAGAGCATTGGTACTTTCTGGCACCCGTATTTAATTACTGTTTTAGAAAAATGTTCTTTAACTACAGTTCGTGGCCATATAAAGTCTTAATGAATCCATCCTTCATTGGAATCTTTAACATTCCATTAAGTTTCCTGGAATTCTCTTGCCAAAAAAGTCAAAACTACTTAGAATGATAGATGATAGATTTGAGAGTAAACGTAAGCTTCATATATGCTGAGAGCCTAAGAATCAAAAACTTACTCTCTATCATCTTGCAGCATTATAGCTCAAGTTAACATGAGTATTATAGACTCGTTTAGAATGTGTGTAAAATAGGCTTGCACAATTTTGTAGTGTATGCTAAACCCACCTTAATGAGCATAGGATATACATACTCTGAAAGATCAGTGAAAATATGCTGTTAGCTGGAAAAAATAGATTGACTCTACTATATGCTGTAATTAACTGGATTCCAGGAAACTTAGCGCCATACTGCCATTTTCATGATATTTCATCTTACATGAATTAAATGATACTTTAATTGTAGAAAAGATCAATGATAATACTTGGTGGATAAGTGTTCTTATCTTATTTTAATAAGCAAACGTTGCATTTACCTAAAAAATCAAATACATAATACAAACCTTGCCATCATGTGGCATTCTTTTCTTTCTCTGATTTACACATGTCCTCACATCTCAGCTTTAGACAAAAGAGTCTATCCTTTTGATTATCATATTAATCAAAATGAATTTTGCATGAGTATTACATTGGTGTTTTGGGGTGAGAACCAGCAGGTAATGGAAAGCTTTGCCAATGAGATTGAATTTAAAATTGCAGGATAGTCATCTGCCAATTGAGTCACATGTACATCATAACTCATGCTTCATCTCTTCTCATGATGCTTTTTGATTGTGATATTTTAATATTTATGTCATCTTCAACAGCATGATACTACCTGTTAAGCTGTTCCACAAATAGGGCTGTAAAAATTCTGTTGTAATTACCTACACAATTACAGTCTGTATTTATTGAATAGACAATATATGTATTGCCTTAACTTCTTGGGTAAGAGGAAGAGGACAAATAGTGAATGGAAAATGAAACTAGAGAAAAGTTTGGTGCAATGGTCTAACTAATCCAAAGATCCTAAAAACCACAAATGTAATGTAGTAGTACCATTGAACATGAAGTCCAAGTGTAAGTGCAGTAATGATAAAAAGTTTTAGAGGCCTGATTTTTTAGAAAATACCTTTCTATGTTAAATATTTTTTTTATCTACCTACATACTTAGCAAAAAGTGGCACACAGTGTTTCCATACTTGTTTTGTTGTAGCATAGGATTAGGCAGATTGTTGGTAAATGACTGTCGTTAGAAAATGAAAGGAATGCTAAAAAGTATAGTGAAGACTGAAAACACTGGAGCCATTAAAAATCCTGCTACCACATAGGCAAATATAAGTGCATCGAGAACAACATTCTTATTTTCATTTTCTTAGAAGACAAAATTAGAGTCTCCGAATAAATACATGTATAGTGGTTACATTAAAAAATGTGAGTGTGCTTGTAGAAAGCATGTACACAAGACCTACAGCCTAATGAAAGCACCATCCTACAGTTTACATCTTGGTGTGCACTTATAAGTGTTTCTTAACTTTGATTCTGTGAAAATGTTCAACTGGTTGAGCCTGTATGTGAATGTGTGAGTGATTGAGTCATTGTAGTCTGTCAGCAGATGTGTGTGAGTCTTGTCCTGCATCAGGAGTGCCACTTTTGATTAATAAGGCCTACTGCTTTGGGTCTACATTAACATGCTTAGTGTCAAATGTACATGTGACCTTGGAATTGGGCCATTTGTTGACCTCTCTGTGTTCACTTAGCATTTTTATTTAAGATAATGGTTACTCTAGTATTAGATGAATGCAAAAGATATGTTGTAATGTACCAGAGAGGAGGCAGTGATGTGAAAGTAATTCATAATTAAAGTATTTAATTAAATCATGGTCTTCATTTATTCAAGCCCTTAAAGAGTTTCTCATCCAATTTCATTTCCTTAGGAAGACTCGCAGTGCCTGAAGAAATACATATATGAATGATGGAACTGGAGCAAAAGTTTCCTCATGGGTGTTGAACATTCTTTTTGATCTTCTAAGGCAGCTATTTGTTTCACTGTTTATGATGAACGTTTTCTGCTCCATTACAGGAGGCATTCTAAGGTTGAAGTGGCTTCAGTCGCCTTCAGCCTGAAAATGCCTCCTGGCACTAAGCACAATGTACACACCCAGTGTAATAGTCAATTGTAAGCAGGAAATGGTTAGAGTGAGACCAGTAGAAGGAGAACACTAGGGTGATAAGGTAAGAGAAGGAAGATAATAAGTCTATCGTCTCCAAAACAATGTTGCCATTTTTAATACGTCATTGACACAAGAAAAGCTACAATTGCTGAAAATATGTCCTGGTTTGTGCCTCAGCACTTACAGACAGGGGCGCAACTAGGAATTAAGGCTAGGGGGGGTTTCAGGCGCAACTAACACTGGGGGGTTTGGGGTGTGTTATACCCACCAGGGTTAGCAGGGGGGGGCCCTCCGCAAGAAAAAAAATTAAGATAAATGGTTCAGAATGTCGAGTTTTACGGCCTTCTGAGGGATATTTTGTTAATCCTCACTCTATTCTGTAAGCAATAAAGTAAACTAGATTTAATATTAAAATTTCTCTGAGCTCTGGGGGGGATGTTATCCCCCAAAACCCCAAACTTGCTGTGCCACTTCTTACAGAATAGCCAAATTTTCGTTTAGTCATCTCAGGTTCACCATTAGGTGCGAATTCAAAGCCAACCAATATTTTGGGCAACATCTCACCTGCTAATTTCAAGGCTTAAGTCTTTGTATTCCTTATTCCCCGGGAACACCTACTAAAATTATTTGGTTGTAAACCGATTTTATTTGGGGACGTTTGAAAGCTTTACCTTAGATTTGAACCCTGTAATCCTTCGGTCAATCTTTCTGCTCACACTCATTAATGCTCTAACATTGTAATTATCTATATACATCATGGATGAGGGCCCCATCTTGCTCCTTTACCTGATAAGTTTTCACATTTAAACAAACATACATGAATTTGGAGAGACTGTTAAGTTTTTATGTAGAAAAAATAAAATTATCCACACGTTTGCTTAGGACTCAGGGGAACTGAAAAGAATAATTCTGACCGATAAACTGAATTGTTTTGTTTATTTTTTTTTTTTCATTAAATGTGTCCTCTCACTTGTATTTGTGGGCAAGAATTTTCCCATTGGGACCCTTTGACCATGCCGCTGGACCTCTTGGATAAACAATCCACTCCTGGTTAGCACACTCCCTCTTAATTTGTACATAAAAGCCAAAACTTTAACCCTTTGAGACACCAAGTATGCTCATTACTGGAAGAGTTAGCAACCTTGATGTCGGTATTGCCATTGACCCCTGAAGCTAACCTACTTTACCTAAGAGAAGAGCATAACCTCTAAAGAAAGAAGCAAGATTATCACTCAAGTTACTCTGAGGACAAATCATTATCCGAACAAATGATCTACAAAACCAGCCGTCTCATGCTGCAGTATCAGGAACATATAATCTGTCAAGCAGCTACCATGAGATAAACTTGCACTTACCCAAGTACGTGTTTCACTACATTTTAAAACTTTTTTTTAAACTATCCTTCATTCTTTTACTGTTTTTTTTTCCTTTTTCAAAGCTTGGGGCATGTGAAAGAGCTTCTCATTTGAGGTCCCACCGCTAGGGTGTGCAATCTGGCTGAGGTCACTACCAGAAGGTCCCTGACACAGTCTCTCATCAATGAAAGGGCTCTAAGTCCACTAAAAGCACCACATAAGCCATGCAAGATGAGAGACATAACTAAGCAGAAAAAACAGATTTTTCTACCTGCTTGAGGATGGCTGCAGACTATAGTGGGAGAGGTTCGCAGGGTTAGCCAGAAACCCACTGATTTAATCGAAATTCTTAAAATCTGGATTTGGGGATGATATCCCCAATGAAAACGACTAAAATTATAGAAATTGAGATCCTCAGATGCTTGAAATACATCAAGATAACAAGTGACATAGCTCATTTGAATAATTCTCACCCCAAGGGATGAAAGGGGTTTACCACCCAGCCAGTCAGCAAATCCCCTTAAACCGCTGTTTGGATATACACCATCTTCTAGTTTGGATATCACAGCAACAGATTCAGAAAAAATTCAATGGGGGGAGGGAGGGGTGCAAAAGATATTTAGATCTACCTACATATACTGTTATTGTAATAAAAAATAATCAAGTTACATGCAAATTTAAGATCAGTTTATTTAAACTGATTATATGCACATACATGACAATGATATCTTATGATATAAAAAGTTACAATTGTGGTTCTGCAATATTCAGCAATGCGGGCAGCCTCGTAAGGGGGGGGGGCACCCATCCCCTGTCCCCTCCATATGTATCCACCACTGCTTCAACAACACCTTTCATAGCTTCCAACTCAGTCATGTTAGCGAAGTGAGCAGCCCTCCTGAATCAAATCCAAGCGTTTCGTAATGGAACCAATTATTGAGGTAATTATTGGGATTAATTGCTTTCGCCAGAGCCTTGGTGGTAAGCAGTACCTAAGTCTTAGCATTATGCTTCTGAGGTCTAATATGTGTACAGTGGTGACTTAAAATATTCATCAAGTACTTTTAAACATTGTTCGCTTAGATGGAGGCGACATGCCATTGTTAAAATTTTTTTCCAGAAATGACGTAATCCCCTTGCACTGGCCTACTGTAACTTATACTGACCAACTGCAAGGATGTGTTTGAGTCTAGCACATCACCTTTTTGGTGACATACTGAACCAAGTACAAAACGTTGCCAAGCTAACTCTTTTTATACGATCTGCTAATATTTAGCCAGCTTACTATTCCTAAAATAAATTTTTACAGGTAAGAGTAACACATGAAATACGTTTCACCCCATTTATCTTTATATCTTGATGCTTCCCATCTTGAAGGTATGGTTTGCGACTGATCTGCTTTACTTTGAAGTAGGTGCGCGATTCAATGACTTCGAAAAATCACTGCTTTACTTGGGCCATGCCCCTTTGATGCTTTACTGACATGAATGAATCAGAATTCGCAAACCGTGCGATAAGGTGTAGTATACGAAACCTGCCAAACATGCAGAATAGTTGAACACACATTAATATAGTCATTACACTAGAAAGGTTGATTAAAGCAAAGCAGAAATAATCCTTTATGTATGTGCGCTTGTAGCAAAACTTGTCATAAATAAATCCTGAATCATTCATTTAAAAAAATTAAGAATCTTATTGATAGTTATGAACCAGAGTGAAGTGGATACTTAATGCCCTTTTCTCACAATGGCTAAAGAATATATTTTATAAATGTAGTGGTGTCTTTCAGCTTCCAAAAATGTTTGATATTTTTACTTTCTGTACCATGAATAGTAAATGCAAAACTATGGCAACAGCTAGCTCAAATTATAGAAGTCTCCATGCAGAAATAAATGACCCCTATGTTTAACACTCCCACACAAATATTGCCATTGCCCTGCTCTAGTAGCACCAAAAAGTGCAGAGATCCATAACAACAAACAAATGAAAGTCAAATGAAGATTGAGGTTTAGCCTTTATCGCCCTTGCGGTCCCAAAAAGGAACACCTAATGTTTTTGTTTATGGCCTTGCAGTCCCTTAAGGACCACTGACACACACTTCGTTTAAAATCGGTTAATAATGAGTTTTATCACTCCAGAGTTACCTGGAGAGCTGCTTATATTTTAAACCCAGGCTATTTAAATGCCCAGCCATGCAGTGATACATCTGGGATTTAAAGCCATCCTTTAAAGGTTTAACACTTTGAAAGAATTTAAGATATTCTCTCCAATATTGGTTTTTCTGCAGGTGATAAAATTAAGTTAATTTAATTTTTTTAAATTCCCAAACCAGCGAATACAGCTCATATTGGCCATTTTTGTTGGGTATTAAACTAATTTTACAATAGGGTGGTTTCTTATTATTTTTTACTGCCTAAATCAAAAGATTATTACTCCTGGAGTACCTATTTCTTGCTTTTAGATTTTTAAATGACGATATCTATTTTTCGCGATTTAAATGAAAAGTGAAAATTTTCAAGCACGCAAACACACAACGGTTAAGTATGAATGCAGGGATACAGGCTGCTAGCAGGTAGCAGAGTACCCTGCAAGCAAGTAGCGCTTAGCTTAAATAAGGATTATTAATATCCTATCAAACGAAGGAAACTTTCCTACCATAGGCAGTTTTAATAGGTGATTATTAAGACATGTTTCCCTGAGCTCTCTGCATCATGCATGCATTGGTAATCTCAGACGATGAAAAACTCCTATCTACTTGTATAGAAACTAGGTCCCTGTGACGTCACATTGAGTGGCATCGCATGGGTGCCAATCTGACCTTTTTCAAATGCGGTAAAAATTGATCATTGCCATTCGTCTCTACTGGGATTTCTAAAACCAAATAATTTGTATATTATGAATACACTAATGGTGGGTATCGAATCGATGCCTTTCCTTTTCTTTGATGAAGGAAACTACCCTGCTAAGCGAAAAACGTTGCTGCAGACCTTCACATTTCCCATATTGCATGTTATATTTGGCATTGGTGCACTTAAATACTTCAGTATTCCTTAAGGCAAGGATGCTTTCGTGCTGTCAGTACGAGACCCTTTTCAGTTTAGCGTTGAAACTGAAAACAAATTGTCTTCAAACTAACGTTTTCCCCACTTTTCCAACATGCTCGTAATTCCATGCAGGGTTAACCCCTATATTAACGAAGTCACGTAATAGCTGGTATTATTGTTTTTTTTTTACAATGGAGTATAAAATTCATAATCCGTTCGTTAATTAATAAAGATCTGAATTATTGAATGATACCGGACATATAGGGATTTAGCAAATTATTGTATTTTTTACGCTGCTATTACTTTTAGACCGTATACTTTCTGCCAAAGTAATGTGCCCCCTTATTGACCATGACCAACAGTAACAGATCCAGGATCAGGACAAGGGGATGGGCCATGTTTTGGGGCATAGAGGGTAAACTCTCAGTAGTGGTGGGGGTCCGAAAAAATTACCATTTCAGCTAGTGTAAATTGGATACCCTGCCCTAGCCCCTATCTGGATCCGCCACTGTTGACCAACATGACAAAGTGGCGTCGAGTTGTTGCGGAATACTGAAAGAGTGGTAGTGAAAGGTTGGACGTTGTTTGCTATCTTAGTCGACTGAGCGCAGTCTGTGTGTGATCGGCATCTGCGTGCTCTGTGGGGGAGAACCGCGAATCATGGCGGTTGGTTTTGCGGCTGAGAGTGGAGACCGCGGGCAGCGGGGGGCCTAACGAGGGCACGTGGGCAGCTGCCTGGGCACGCAATCTGCAGCACGAAACGCACACACATCGGCACTTCTCTCCCACTGTATATCAGCCTCGCTCGCAGTCCACACGGCAGAGAGAAAGGTTCTTGTATTTCGACCTTGAGTGCGACTCAACTGCGCTAAGTAGACACTTGACGCGTGCATCTTTACTTTTTAACTACATATAACTAATTTTTACTATTAAACATACACGAACAACCATGCCCTGAATAGGGGAAACCTACCCACACGGGACTTGACACCTCGACCTATTTGTTTGGCAGGCAAAGACTTAACCCCACCGCCACTGAGGTCGGCCGAATTGCCTAAAAACTGCTGTTAATGAGCCAACTGTATTTGAAAATTAGCTTTACTGTAATCACTTAGCATCACCATTATGAAATTTCTGCAGTGTAATAGCCCAGCGGCTTTGTGCCAGACATGATAACAATTTCTTCATTGTTTTTAATCGATTCATTTTCTTGCCTCCAAATGAAAAATTGCAACCCAGAAACATAGCAGAATTGTTAGAAAACGGTTTCACGCTCCTTACCGTGAAACCTCACTTATGAAACTTTTTTTGGCAGTCCACTGAAAGTTTCATTAGGGAGATTCTACTGTATTTCAAACAGGGCTAGAGAGAGTGGCCATACTTCCTGGTTTGTTCTCAATGTTTTCAGACTTCACTATGGACCCCACCTCCCTGGTACTACGCTAGCTGCGGTTTATAGCTAGACTTGCACTTCAGTCGTTTGTACGTTTTTTTTTTTTGGCAATGAAAAATCAATGTGAACATAGAAGTATCCATTCTGGATTTCACACTTTTATTTTCTCATACCCAACAGATATGCCAAATCTTGCATTCAATAACATCACCAACGACCCACATTTTGTTAAGACTTGTTTGCTTTTAGAAATTCACTGCAAATGCATTAAGATGAAGAGAAATTTAATGATTTTCATATGTATCCTGCCGAGTGGGAGATAAATCCATGGTGTTCTTTCTTGTTTCCCTCTTAAGTTTAAAGAAATAATTGTCTTTAACATCAACATCACAATGCCCCCTCGTTTTTAGACTATGTCCTATACTTCTGGGTCCAGTAACTGAATAGGTGGATGCAGAATCAACATTCGCTCACAGATGATGGAAGAATGAATCACTCCAAAGCAACTCATTTCCAAAATATGACATTAATAGGGTAACAGGGTTCATCGACCCGTTAATGGTTTTCTGCCATATGGCTATAAGTTTTCAGTAATCAATCTTGTGAACTGTCTATCAAATTTGTTGTAGGTACCGAAAGATTTGTCAAGGGGGTTCGGACTAAAACTGAATTAGAAGGGTAGGTTATTAGAGAAAATGAGATGAGATATATAAATGGTTGAGTAGTACCTTCATTACATTCGCTCTTTTCTATGTTATACCACAATAATTAGGTCTAAGCATTTCATGGCAGGTAGGCAAACATGCATGTGAGGCATATGCCTCACTAACATCTACACTTGGAGTCACATTTCGGCACGGGATTAAGTACAGGAAAATTACGTTTCTTAGATATACTATGTCTATTAAGACCTTGTTCTATGAGGAAATTGTACTCACCCTACTAATGGGAGATTTTAGGAGTACCTATTATGTGAAATTGAAATCAAATACCTTCATAGACGGGACCATGGTCCATGTCCTGAGGTTCACATAAGACAAATGCATTTCCAACATTATCCATAATACAAATAGTCAAGCAAAGCGAATTAAATCAACAAAATTACAACAAATATGATCAAGGAAGTCAAGTTGGGCACTTTCCACTTTAACGAACTCCACATCAACTGAAGTACGCATCCTGGCGGGAATTCTTTCAAAGGCATAGTAGATTTTAGAAGCATTTCATTTTCAAGCCATTAATAAATGAATTATCACCAGCATGCTCATAAACCAAGTGATTCCTTCGACATAAGCCACGCAAAAATGGAGAGCATGGTGAGAACATACGCTTAACTTGGCTTTGAAACTATTAATTCAATAGTATTAACACACATTCACGATATAAAATCTATACACACACATAATAATTAAACCTAATAAATACTATTTCATTCATTATGACTAAAAAGATATGATTCTACAGATAGATACGCATCCTTGGAAGCCAACCGCATGCCTTATTACCGGTAGTCGATTTATCCTAGCTTGGAGAACAAAACTAATACATGGCTTTAGGGGCTCAGTAAAATGTTCTTAGAAATATACTCTTTGACATCGCATTAATTTTAATGCCCGAATAAAATTAAATATTACGCAGTCATTTCGCTTTGTTGCATATGTGGGCAACGATTTATATCTTATAATTTGTGCCCCCTCAGCCAACATCCCCAGTGGCGCAATTGGTTAGCGCACGGTACTTATATGACAGTATACGAGCTATGCCGGGGTTGTGAGTTCGAGCCTCACCTGGGGAATTTTTTTACTTGAGGCTGATCTTAGTCGTACAGTCTTTTTTCGGTATAACATTTATGAAAATTAACTTTGGAAACCTATATCGTATTTCTACGACATTAAATACATTATATTATCTTTTCTCTCATTTTTTAGGCAGCGCCTTCTGTAATTATTATGACCTATTATCGGTATTGTTGCAGAATGGTTTTTTCATTGATCGATTTTTGTTGGTCATCGTTAAAGGAATACTGCTAAATGTTTGTAGCGGAGAGAGTGACGTAAAATCACGGCTAAACTTAATAAATATTTTCCGCTTATGAAAAGATAGTTTCAATGAACATATGTCATAAGAAAATCAAGTACTACTAGTAATCAAGCAACAAAATATATCTTTGGTAGTGAAATATTCCTTATCAGTTTTCTGCTCTTTTTAATACGCTGATACTGGCTAATTCAATTATTTGATGTACCCCTGAAGATAATTATTAGCGGGCACATAAATCAACCCTGTTCGCGTTTACAGTACCCCAAACTACGAGAACACTTGGAAGATATGTCTTTTTCGTTATTTGATGAAAGGGATATGAATCTATGTGATTATTGGTCGGAAATATAATATCTCTACCGATTTTTTTTTTAAATATACTTAATCTTTAGGATCCTGATCCTTTCCTAATAAGTGAGAAATGGAAAAGTCTGCGCCTATATATTCTTTGCCGACCCAGTAAAAAGAAATGCATGGCTCATATTCTTTTTCCGGACGTAAGGTTTTTCGAAAGCATGGATCCTTAAATGCTGTTTACTATACCAATTACAAAAGTCTCCAACTAACAATTTAAAATCCTTTGTTACTCTGTAAATAAGTGATTTCTAAGAATTCGCGACCTTAGTACACTATACACTTGCGATTACCATACACATGCATCGTTTCCAGGATTCATTCCGCGTTTCAGCTTCACTATTATTAGTAACAATATTTGTTGTAAAATATTTCATTATTCACATCTCTAGCTTCATTAAGTTTTTCTCTGCCATTTCCCCTCAATTATTTAAGTCGTAGAATTTTCGTTTCAAGGAAAATGGTACAGTATGATATGGCATTTGGAGGAGGTGACCGACAGATAAGGTCATTTCCGCCATGTGGGAAGGGCAAGGGAAGGAAGGAGAGCAACACGAAGTTGGCATTAGCCTGCTCTTAACGAAAGGCGCCAAAGGGTACCACGGCTTACAAGCCCCATCCGAAGGACGGTGTTGGACGGTGTGTGCTCTCCACAAAGCACTCGGGTAGGGATCGGGCAGTCCCTGAAAAACCTCCCCCACCGCCGTATTTTGAAAAAAAAACCGACAAAGAAAAAAGTATTTCATGACCGTTTAGCACTCATGTAAACATAATATACTTTAACTCGATTACTATTTTGAAAGTAATTGGCAAATACAACAGTAGCGGATACAGAAAAAACTCAAGGTGGGGGCGCAAAATATATCTTGAGTTGTCTTTACTTTTATCGTAACAAAATATGATCAAGTCACAGGCAAGTTATAAGAAAATGTTATTTAAAGCGATTATACACATGTAGAAGACAATGGCAACTTATGATATAAAAAAAGTTAAGATTGCGGTTTTGCAATGTTCGGCAATACGGGCGGATCCTCAAGGGGGGGCGCCCCTATCTGTATCCGCCACTGAAATACAATCATTTAAAAACTACTTAAAGTAACTTTTATCGATCTCAATTTCTTTATCATGCCATAAAAGACCATAAGCTACGCGCTTTTTCATTACATCCACGTTTATTAGATTAAAACTCGATTCATTAGGGCAGTATATTTAGGGAAAAATATGACCGTGCTGTGAAAGAGATGAAATGCTCAAAGCGATTGAAAAAATCAAAACTAAAGCGAGGGTTTCAGGGCAAAATTAAACCCCGTAGTCCTTTCGGTCCTATAGTTTATGAGGGAGATAAAGGACAGCCCGTTAAATTGTTTCAAGATATTTAAGAGCTGTATTGACGCTGATGGTTAATTTTTTGCCTTGGTGTATCTACGAGTATTCCTGTGCTCAAAGGTACCAACTTTAGCGTTAACCTTATATACAGCTAACGTTGATGTATTATTTTGCATGTGTTTCCTAAACTTCCTTAATCCGAATACACACTTTATTAAGGAGAGCATTATAAAGGTGCAAACTATAATGTTTAGACATAATCAAAATTCACAGCCATTTAAAAAATTCTGGAAAAAAATCTATGCTGAAATGAATCCCCAATATATTTTTTTAGACCAAGCTCCCGAAATCTGAGGAAAATAGTTTTTGACGATCAACTCTTACGTGCAAGCCTAGTAAAAGAGATGTTTGACGGAACTCCGTCAAATACTCAATGTTTGAAGAGACTATTTGAAAGAAAGTAAAGGACGTTTTCCATATTTATCAGGCACATCGTTTGGTTGCCAAGCTCAACATTAAGATCAAGGAAAACAAATATGACGGATCGCATATCAACAGGATTTTCTGTCTCGACAGGGAAGATCACAAAAGGGGTAATAGAAACGTCACGAAACATAAAAAAGCGTGGATTGCCGTCAATTTTACGACACTCTCAAGCTGGTGCCATTGCCTCATCACGCTGAAACAAAAGCACTACTGGATTGATAAGCGGGGAGGCATTTTTCCTTTTCTTCGTTAGCGCAACAGTGAAGGGAGGAAATGCAAGGAATGGAAAAAAAATATTCGGGACGCTCACCAAGGACCCCCAAATTCTGAAGACGATGAGAGACATACTATTAACCTCCACCCTTCTCGACACTGCGATTCTGGAGGCTAGTAGTACTTGCAGGAAATAGGATTCCCTGGTAATGGGGGACAAACTGCGACATTTCGACAATCAGTGGCGTACATACATCTCTCTTACATTTGTCCCTAAGTGCACTATCATTTGTAACGATAAACTTTACTTGGCCGTAATGCAGTGCGTGAGCTCAAATACGAAAGGCAATCGCCATTGTAAGGGCGCTTCAGGAATATTATCTTAGGTCTATTCTTATTGTTAGAGGAAAATAACTATGTTTAAATCCACACTTAACTAATAAATCTAGGCAGTAATGGTGCCATAATTTGTGACCCAGGCACTCCCTGGGGTGGCCCATATAGTAGCACTACTACTGAGTTTGAAACCTTGGTCGGTCTATTGATTAAAGTGTGAATTTGTTTAAATTTTTCAGTTGTTTTTCACAATGAATTTGGCAAGCCCGTTTCAGCCTTATCTCTTCATCACGCGAATAGCTGGGCCAATATAGTACTTAACAGTGACTTAAATTGAAATATCAATGATAGTACATCCACATCTAGATCTACGAGGTGCCGTGAAAGCCACCAGCAGGGTGTGCGGCACGGGGTGATTCCACACCAGGCATGCAGCACTCATCCTAGCCTTAATCAGACACCCGCTCGCTCGCCGGATGCAGGCCAAACACACAGGACAACGACACACGGTCAGACAAGCAATAGTATAGGGGGATTAGATATAATTGTAAGTAAGTTTACGTCAACTGATTTTGAATAATAATCCATGATAGTTAACATTCTAATATTTATAATGCATGTATAATAGTGTACGTGGGGAGACTCGCTACATATGGCGGTAATGACCTAGTGCACGACAAATTAAATTTATTCAGAACAAGATTCCTAATTTTTTCTTTATTTTCCGCAATTCTGTAGTGGGGTGGCTAATGCACGCTCCTTTCGACAATTCTTCCAGAAGATGATAAAGATTTATATTAGGAAATTGAGTTAAATGCTAAGAGGATAGTAAACATAGATATATAGGAGAAGCTGTAAGTTCCACTTATTTTAGTATATTCAATAAAAATGAGCCCAAATAAAAGGAAATATATTGAGAGTGGGTAACAAGTTTGAATTCAAATATGGTGTGTCTGATTTATTCAAGTCTCTTGATGTGTGTTACAGCAAAATAAATGTCATAAATCAATGGAGGTATAACAAATAAAATAGGGCTGATGAGACTCTTTTGAAATTGAGAAAAAATAAATCACTCGAATCGCTAGATGGGAGTGACGATTACTTTCAGAAAAAATGCGCAAATTAGATGCAATTATAATATTGCTAAATAAAGAAATGCAAATTCGTCATATCATAAAAACCATGATATAATAAAACATAGGCTCGTCACAGGATTTCTCTTTAAGTTAGTGTGCATGAAATAGTTATTACAAATATATGCTGTAACCGAAATCAAATTAAGTTAGTTACACAAAAATCGCGTCAATATTTGGCTAAAATAGCTGGGAGAAGTATAAATTCGAAAACATAAAGATTCAATGTTGTTGAAGTTATTTCGGGTTTCCCACCGGATAAGGTTCTCCATCTCTGCCGACGTTTCGATGGTCGTGTCGTCCATCGTCATAAGCCCAGATGACGATGGACGACACGACCATCGAAACGTCGGCAGAGATGGAGAACCTTATCCGGTGGGAAACCCGAAATAATTTCAACAACATCATACGCCGGGAAAACCTCAGATCATTCTTCATAAAGATTCAATAATTTACATTCAGCCTGTCCATTCGGTTTGTAACCTCAATGGATTTAGTCAATTTTGGTAAAATGTTTTTGATTGAACATGCGAAAAAAGATACTTGGTTGGTACTTGTACGCAGTTGCTAGCCAACTTCCTTAACTAGAGAATGCCTCATCTAGAGTAGGGAAACGTGGAGGAAAGCGATGAACTTAAAAGGCATGATATAGCAATCACGGTGTCGTTGTCGGTGGTCCGACCTCGCTGTTGACGCGCGACTATTCGGGTAATAAATCTAACGTAAGTTTGGAAGCCTCGCGCCATGAGAGGCAGCCACTTTACAGGGGTATTAACGTCTTTGACGCACTACGCCCCACGGTCGCTCGCTAGTGTGTTTACGGAATCACTTTCTCCTGATTTCACCCACTCAAAATTTGTGGCCACTCTTCAGGTACCTCCTCGGTTAAAACCTTGGTACTTGTAGTATGGAATACCGGTGCGTCTCGTTCTGTGAACAGTGTTTAGCAGACGATTTTCTGGAAGGGAGAGCTTTGAAGACTCAGGGCCTACTTCAGCAAGTTCTCATCAGGTTATTTAAACATAAAACTTCACATTTTAAAAAGAATGCTGATACGCGCGACTTCATAAACCAAATTCAAAACTTGCTAATAAAACGGAAGGGTGTTTTCTGAAGATAAATATTTTATCACTGTGGTACAATTAAAATTCCTCTACTAGTAATTAGCGGGATAGGTATCATGCAGTATCATGATCTAAACTGATTATAGATGCGGCAAATAAGAATGCAATAAATAAAATTGAAATAACAATTATATATCACTTCTTCAGACAAAAATGTCTCGGAGGTCTTTAGCAGTCTCTGCAGTAAAACTAGCGATACATTAACTGTTGGCCCTTTGCAGAGCTATATATAATAACCACAATTCGAAAGTTATTTCTCACAATGCAGACATCTTTACAAAATCATGTACGCACAGCTACTCCTGTTGTATTTCCACTCCATAGCTAATGACATTATTGCAGCAGGCACATAAGTAAGAAGCATTATTCGGGCCAGTGGCGCAGCGAGGGGAGTTTTGGGGGTTCAACCCCCCCCCCCCCCCCAGAGCTCAGGTAAATTTTAAAGTTTAATCCATTTTACTTAATTGGATTGATATTAATATTAGAATAGTGTAAGGATTAATAAAATATCCCTTAGAAAGCCGAAAAACCTACCGTTTTGAACCGTTTATCTTAAAATTCCGCAATTTATTAATATAGTTAATATAATTAATATCCGCTTATCCTGGTGGGTATTCCATACCCCCACACACCCCGGTATTAGTTGCACCTAACCCCCCCCCCCCCCCCAAGCCTTAATTCCTAGCTGCGCCCCTGATTCGGGCTATAGAGTTATTAAGATGCCCAGGTAATGCCGAGTTGGATGAGGTCCACCCACGGAAGGGTCGCTAATCCGCACCCTCTGCAACCCTTTCCTCGAGTCGCCTGCCCTCGCTGGCCTCGTTCCTTGGCCCTCAGAGGGGAGTTCCCTTCCGAAGAGGGGCTTGGCCATAGCCACCTAGAGAGAAGGCCCGTTCACAGGCGTGTGACGTCACTCATTGAAGTGCTACCGCCAGAGCATGGCAGAACAGAAGTAGCTGTGGTGCTGTCTGCGACGGTGGTTTAGCCGCCGAAGTGAAAAGATAATTGATACCTAATTTACTCAGTCAATAAGAAAATAGCGGGTTCCGAGAAAATACTGACACGCATCAACAAAAATATTTTTCAATCTGAAGTTATTCGTTAATATTGCGTCTTATGGCACGTAACATATAACTTCGCCGTTCTTAAGAAAAAAACTATTTATAACTGAATCATAAATTGTCGTTGTGAACTAGAAGTACTACATAACAATATTAAAATCTGAAATAACCATCTAGAAAAGGCTCTTTGCATCCAAAGAGCATTTATTATTCAACATAAAAGCGTCTCGAAATTCGATAGCATAAAGTGGTGATGGCAAGTATTTAATTAAACCTGGTTGCGATCCATATTCTTCGTAGGTGGCTATGGCTTGGCCCTCAGAGGGGAGTTCCCTTCTGAAGACGGACCGCTCTGACGGAAAATCTAACTTTTCAATCTACGGAATGCAAAAGAAAATATTTTTTCGTATTCCCGCTAATCTTACGATTAAGTTCGTATTTGAACCGTGTTTCTGCGACAAAAATAAACGATTTTGTGAACTTTGTAAAAAAAAAATGGTTGTGGACCACCGAAAATGGCAACGTCAACGATATTGTGACCTATTATTCATTTCCACTAGAGGCTTCAGTTACTTTACCCGAGAAACTGAGGGACGAGCACAGATATTAAATGGACGCCTCGACTCCAAATGCCAAACAGCCATGTTACTGCATGAGTGCCTAAATCCATAACGACAGATATGATGCATCGTACGCTAATTTGATTGCTACTTTCTCATACCAGAATATCTCGCCAAAACAACTTTACTTGCCTTGAACCGGCATGACTCAGTATTTAAGAATTTGATTAGAGCGTATTTTTTTAGCAAATGAATGCGGCATAACTGGACAAGAAACCATAAGTTGAAGCAAGCTCAAGTTATCTTGATAGTTGATCATTGCAAGAAACAAAAACTTTGCATCTATAGTCCTTCTGAAAACTGTGGAAAAACCTCTTTAATCGATTTTATGTTTGAAAAACAGTCTTGACGAGCGGCAATGCATAAAACCACCGAAAGTTGCCACCAGGTTGTGGATGGTAGATCGACCTCTGCATATCTGTTAGCTATGATATAAGCGAGTTTACTCGTCGAGTTAGCAGTCGTAGACATAAAGCGAGGAAATTTCGAGTTTTTACAGGCCTTTTCTTGAAAAAACAGGCCATTAAAATTATACAGTAACCTGTAAATATGCCATGACATGGCGACGGGAGGTCGCCAATAATTATGCTTCCCATCACTCGGAGGAGAGGGCAGCAGCTCTTCTTCACAGGCGTGAAGGTGGAGAATCTTGTGGTCAGTATAGCGATCAACATTTCACAAAAGGCGTAGTTAAATTTACAATAACGGCTGTGATACTAATTGTAAGATTTGGAAGCCGCCACATAATTATCTACATTATCTACATCTCCCCGCAAGCCGCCTAAAAGGCGTGTGGCAGGGGGTGTTAGGACACCACCCGTTTACACATGAAAAAGAAATGCGAAATTACGATTAGCATTCAATAATGTCCTTTATGTTTTGGGGAAAAATTGAATTCCCATATCTATCCGTTTGGCTAAATATCTGTGATAATTTATCGCTTCTGTCGGACCTGGATATATAATGGGGCTCTAATATTATATTCTCCGTGTTGCTCCTAAATGTATCTATTCCCAATTGTCCAAGCAATCTAAGACGAGCGCGGCCTCCGAGTCTCCAGCGGCTCCCAGCTTAATTCGCTTAACATCTGGGTAACGATGTCTGTATGCTCGTAGCAGTTTTTGACGAACCGCGCAGCCTTCCTTTGTATTTTATTCAGTCCACGGATTAAGTCTTTCTGCACCGGATCTTATATGCTCGCGGCATATTCAAGGCGCGGTCGGACGAGTGCGAAATAGCACCTTTCTTTTTCTTTCTCATCTGAAAATCTTCCCACAATACGCTTGACGAATCCTAATTTCTTCAGGACTATGCCGCAAACATTCCATATATGTTGTTCCCCACGTGAGGTTCGAGGTTATCGTAACTCCCAGGTACTTCACTTCGTCTGTTGACTTTATGTTAATACCATCTACTGCATAAACATGGTTATAGTTGGACGAATTCCGCAAGAAATGTACCGTCATGCATTTGCTCGGATGGAGTTTGAGTCCCCACTCTTGGCTCCATAGATGAACGTTGTTTAAATCCGATGATAGAATTTTATAGTCGAAGTGATCACTTATTTCACGATAGATGATAGCGTCGTCAGCAAATAAACGTATTTTACTGCGGGAAAGGAAGCAATTAATGTATATAATGAACAAAAGGGGGCCGATTACGCTTCCTTGTGGAACACCTGATCTCCCTGTAACTACTTCAAAGCTAATTATGTCAAAAACTACTTTTTGTTTACGATCATTCAGAAATTCGCATATTCCGTTTACCACTGTTTCCTTTAATCCGCACGACCGTAATTTGCAGAAAGGTTTGTTGTGAGGTACCGTGTCGAAAGCTTTCTTACAACCTAGAAATAATCGGTCAACTTGTCTTTTCGATTCGCCAGATTTGAGAAAGTCGTGAAGAATGAGCGCGAGCTGTGTTTAGCAGGATCTACCTCCCGGAAGCAGTATTGACAGCCATGGAGGAAGTTACGACTTTCCAAGAAAGTCATCATATTGCAGACGACGATGTGCTCAAAAAATTATCCCGGGGAGTCGAAAGGTACTCAACTCATTTTTTTATCATACATGACGGAATTCTCTCGATTAAAATATTCCGGGAGTAAACTTGTCCCCCATTCGGATCTCCTAGCGAGGACTACCCGAGAGGGTGCATCGGTCAAATGATAAAAAATTCCTATGATAGACACGGGACTTGGGATCGCTCACGCGCTGTGGGAGGATAGAGAATCTGAAGTTGGAAATGCGATTATTAAACCTCAGCGTACTAGGAATCAGTGATATGAAGTGGAGGAGAGACGGAGAATTCTGGACTGAAAGCTACAGATTAATATACACAGGATTGATAAATGGTGCTGCTGGAGTTAATGCTTAGGAGAGCGCTGGGGTGAGTGTGAAAAGCTACCTGCAATTAAATGTGAGGATAGTAATAGTGAAGATAGAAACCTAACGCGTAGCTGAATTAGTGGCGCAGGTTTATACGTCTATGGCAGATTAAGAATATGAAGAATAGGAGGTTGTCTACGTAGCCATCACGTAAGTAATCAAGCAGGCAAGAGGTGAGAAAACTTTCTGGTTATCGTTCGGTTTACTTTTTTAGAGAAAGCAGAACGTTAAAAATGTACAAGTTTTGAAAATAGAGCTTTTGCTGATTCTCGTCCACTTAATCTGAGACATAAAATCGTAAAGTTTTTGAAACTAATAGAAATATGTAATTTTTTAAGTTTTAGGAGCATGTCATCATACGTAAAAAGAAAAACCACGCGAGACAGAATCCGATATACCACAAACACTCAGCGAAAGCCTTCTTACCAACATGAAAAAAATATGGTTGTCGGAAAATATTTTATCGAAAGGCCACCACCTGGAAATTGATATCTCCCAACTCGAGTCGAAAGAGAACAATAACAACTCGCGTACCGCCGAATCCTCACCGAACAGAGACGTGCTATCCAAAATTGAAGTCACGGTCTTCCGGGGTCTCCACGACAGCGCAACCTCACACCACTACACCAGCGCCATGTGCAGAATGCAGAATATCCCGGCGGGACTTTTCGTCAACCCACACTGCAGTCCCGGCCGCGCGCCTAAGCGTGATCACCTTTTACACCGCATCATTGCGTTTTCCAAGCAAAAAGGATCGCACAAAATTTATCAAGGAGCAAAATTCTTTCCGATTACAAAATATGTACTAGATAGAATTATCTATTCACGTAAGATCCTCACACAGCTGAAAATACAAGCATAGGATTAAGGAAAACGATTCATTAGATGCTATACATGAAGCATGTTTTTCTATAGAAGCGAGGGTTGGATGTTGATAGCAGCCTAGTAGTCAAGAGTGAAAGTATTCAAAATTTGGCACTACAAAAGAATTATGAAGATAAATTGGAGCGATTGAGTAAGTAACGAGGTTGTGCCAACAAGAGTGGGAGAAAAGAAGTATTCTAAAAGCCTTAAGGAGAAGATGGGACAACTTAGTTGGCCACGTTACGAGACATGATGGCCTAATGAAAACAATCGTAGAAGGATAAGTGGAAGGGCTGAAGGGCAAGGGACGGCCCCGAATCAGTTGCATCGGATAGGTTATTAAGGATTTAAAAGAGAAGAAATACGTCCCCATGAAAAGGCTAGCGGTCATTCTCGGTATCGATGTAATCCGTTTAACATAGCATTACTAATCGCCTGCATAAAACACTCACTGCGGTCAATATAAATATCAATCAGTACAAAGTATAAACACTTGCTCTTAACTATTAATGGTAAATCAGTAACGTTTTAGACATATGGATAACGAAGACACGAGAAGTGAAACTCTACAACTCCTCAGTTCTGTTTTGCCCACATTTTACAAATTGGTAATAGTTACTAGTTTTTTTCCAGACAAGTCATTGAAGTTTAAATAATTTATACAAAAGAAATTCCTACAGCTACTTCTAAAGTTCGGTTACGATTAAATTACTTTCTTCTGAGTTATGGGTTACCAAAGCTTAGCTCAAACTCTTTCAAAAACTGGTACTTCTTTCGTAACAACCGTGATAAATACTCTTCAATTACAATTGTGAAGAAGAATTTTTGTTGAAAACATCGCAGAATTGGGAAATAAAAGTATTAATTTAATATTTATCCTGAGTCCCTTTGCGTTACTAGATTAAAATCTCCCTCTAATTATCTGACCAATTTCTACCAGCAGTAGGTGGTACTTCTAGATAAAGCCATTTTACCAGCATTTCTGCCGTTAAAACTGCTTCCATTCAGGCCATTAGTATTCCCCTCTTGGCACAACCGCTAATCCCACACTTACTTGAACGATGACAAAATGTAGGTGGTTTGCCTTGTTTAATTACCCTCGTCGATCAAATAATATCAACCCACCCAAGAATAACAACCCGTCCACTCGAGGAAGCCTATTTTCCGCTGAGCGATGATGGTGGCACAGCTTTGAGTGGGATAAGGATTTCCTCTTATTGTTAGTAGAGGGAGTGGTGCAAAAGTGGAAACTCTGTTTTAAATTATGTTATAACTAGCTTGTTTTCTACGGGAATTTGTCTAAATTCATGAAAAAACTCACCAAGATACTACCCTTTATAACCGCTTTTGGTTTTATGCTAAATTTATCATTTAACTCGAAAAAATAATAGTAAATTATAAATTGACAGTTTGATTAGATTTTCAAAATGTGCTGGTAATGTGGAAACATTTGTATTCTGTCTAAAATACTATAGCAAAGTGAAAGTATCAGATCACCTACTTACTATTCATTGAAAAATCAACACAAAGGCTTAAAAAATAGGAATTTTCAATAAAATGCTCACTTGCAAAAGTCACAAATGTAGTTCTCATTTTCACAACTGGGGCACAAAGTATGTTCTCCTTTCCTCTTACGGAAACAACAGCTTTTATCATAGATTGGACATCCCAATTTTCCCACTTGGGCTTGCGGCCAATAATCTTCATCGGCTTCTGAAACTGGCGAAAAGGTGATGCAGTAGACAGAACACATTTAGATGAGGGAAACGTTTCCACATTACCCCAGTGTTGTGCTTCCACATTACCAGCATCAGCATATTGAACAATGAAGCTAAAACTATGCTACATTGTCAAGCAATTAGATTACTTAATTACACTAGATTTTAGCATGTTTTATGCTTAACAATAACTTATATAGCACTAAGAAATAGCTTGGGGGACAAGGTAATTAAATTAAACTTAAAAACTTACCTCAAAAGTTTTACGAGTGAAGAGAAACTTGGAACAAGTATTTCACAGACAATAAACCATGAGTTGACTGCCACCGCTCATATAGGCTTACTAAAGAAGCAGGCCAAGAAGTTGATGCGCTCACCGCTAGCCTACAGTACCTCCCAAGCCCTAAAGGTTATGCTTCCATTATACCAACAAGCTTCCACATTTGCACCAGTCCCTCTACATGTCACGTAACATAACGATAGATGATTCTTTTATTGGCTTGCAGATGCATAGCCACACAACGCGCATTGAAATGGGTTTACTAAGTCGCCACTCGTGTTGCTGACCAGCAGAGCTTTCCGAATTTCGTATGCAAATAAGCTAAAATTAGGGAAATTATGTTGTTGATGATGCGATACATAAACTTCATACATTTTCAATATTAATCGTTGCAATACTGAGTATAATATATGAACATTATGAATGAAGTAAATCATCATTATCATTAACCAACAATCCTAGGATTGGTTTAACGTAGCTCTCCTATCCGCGAGCCTTTTCATAGCGACGTATTTCTTCTCTTTTAAGTCCTTCATAACCTATGTAACTCATTCGGGGCCGTCCCTTTCCCTTCATCCATTCCACTAGCCATTTCACGATGGTTTTCATTAGGCCATTATGTCTCATAATGCGGCCAACTAAGTCGTCCCGTCTTCTCCTTTAGGTTTTTTTTTAAGAGGTCTTGTCTCTTGACTCTTGTCTTCCATTCTTCTCAGCACCTCCTCGTTACTTACCCGGTCAATCCAATTTATCGTCATCATTCTTCGGTAGCAGTAGCTTCGGTATTCCGAATGCGTCCACTCTTGACTCCTCTGTTTCTGTCAACGTCCAAGCTAATCTTGAAGTAAATATTTCAAATAAATGGTTCGGTCTGCACTCACCGCCACGCTGTGGACAATTTTGGCAACCGATTAAAATGCGATCGAAGTGGCAACATGAATCAAGCTTCTATGGGATGGACTGGTACCTCCTCTCGGTAGTAACCTTGGTAAATTCAGTCAAAATATTCGAAGAATCCACGCAAAAATTCCATCCCCCTAACTCCCATCATAACGTGAAATCCTCCCATAGATGCTTTAAGGGTGGCAATGGCACGTTAACATCCGAGCTCGCCATCTACTCAAGGGCAGAGTATATTATAAAACATTCCATTTCTCTTCCAGGAAGTGCCGTGCGATGCAACCCGAACGGTCCAAATGAAAGACCTTGTCCGCGCCGAAGGACGCGATAGCGGGAACAAGAACGGCTGATTAGATTCCACCACGCTAGTGGAAGAGATTCCTCTTTTTTCAATCTCGAACTGTAGCGTATATCGTAGAAATTATTTTCGGCGATTTTCCAAGATGTAAATTAAGTTCGATCTCATGATAAGTTGTTTTATTTCGACAGATTTTATTTCTAAAACGACCTAAGTATCGACAATTTACACTGTCATTATCAAGGTGTACAGCTGACAGTGTATATTGTCGAAACTAGGTAGGTTAAGAAATAAAATCTGTGGAAATAAAACAACTGTTTTATCTTCATCATGATATCGATTCTCGATTTCCACAAGGTATCGCCTTAGACGTTTTACTTAATGTAAGTTAAGGTTATGTAATGTTAAATAAGGCCGCCCCATGAGAATTTATAGGCACTCAAGTTAAATGTGAAATTAAAAATCTAAGATAATAAGATAGAAGAAGAATATAGATGAAAGCGTTACGATAACTCTACGCAGCGGGCAGTTCACAGACATTTCCCTCATTTCGAGGGTTGAGAGAGAATGGGAAGAGGGTGCCCAAGCATTGATTTAATGTATTATACGTGAATTTAAATCTATATATATAAAAGAAAGTCGAAAATCGTGTTAGTTAGAACACTTATAACTCGAGAACGGCTGCACCGATTTCATTAAGATTTGGTTCTTTGGATTCGTCTCAGGCGGGGTTAACATATAGGCTATTAAAAAAAGGATAATTTCACCAAAAAAATTCATCTCTTTCCTATGGACATGCTTTTAGGAGTTATAGTAACGCAACAATTGATAAGTCGGTCAAAACTACAAATTAAATAATTTGTTTTGTTTTTACCACTTTAATAACTGAATTTAGTAACAATATAAAATTTTAGTTACTAAATACATTCAAAATATTAATTAAATTGAAATTACATTTTTTAAATTTAATTCGAGCTGATTGTAAGCCCAGCCGTGGCCCAGCTCGAGTTGACACTTCACTACCGTGTTTGTAAACAAATCTCCAAGCAATTGTTGACAAACGGTAATGTCCGTGTTCCTGTCCAGGAATCGAGTAGTTTCAACTCATTTCCTTGGAATGATTGCAACTTAGTTTCAGTGAGCTCATCAACAAAGAGTTCCAGAATATGATTGATCACCAAAAGAATCAAAGATGGTTGATTTAGCGAGCAAGAACGAAGATGTGGATGACTAAAACGAGGTAAATTCAAATAGTTCGTACTCTGCATGGATTCGAATCTTTTAAATGTGTAACAAACGAAGACGAAATAACCAACTATCTATCTGAATATTTTAAGTCCTTGGACGTACCTGGCTTACCAAGGCACGATTTACAGAAAAATGTAGTTTCTGTGCTCATGATCTTTCTAAGCCTAAACCAACCATAACTATCCAACGGAACGTGTTTGATCATTAAAAAAATTGGTGATGAATGTGATTCACGCAACTTTACTCAAAGGAAAATTCAAAGGTTAGGAAGTTCTCATTCCGTAGATTCCATGATCTCAACTCATATGCCCTTTTGAGCTTAAATGTATTCAATTTACAATTCGTGTTGCATTCGTGATAACGATTAAAAAATCCAATGGTCATTCTTTCAGTTTTTGTGTTGTTTGTGCTCATGTGCTAATGAAAACCCATGATTTTCTCATGGTCAATTTAGCGTGCTATGTTCACGAATCGATAAACCATCCTCTGTATTTCTTCCTTCGCTTCAAGTGCGTAGCTAGGATAGGGGGTTTTGGGCGCAGCTAATACCACGGGGCTGTAGGGTATAGAAAACTCGCTAAGGTAAGCGGGAAGTGTGGGGGCACTTCCCCCAGACATTTTTTAAGATAAATGGTTCAAAATAGTGGGTTTTGTGGCTGTGTGAATAGTTAAATATGTTTTATTTGTTAGTCATCCGTCCCCCTAATATTAATAACATAATCTTTCATTAAAAAAATTCTCTAAGCTCTTGGGGGGGGGGGGTTTATCCCCCAAAACCTCCCCTCGCTGCGTCACTGCTTTGCTTCGCTATATTTATTTAGCTTCATCCGCTTCATCTTGCGCCTGATAACAAAACAAAAACTGTTGTTTCTCAGAAGGTGCTTGACGCAAGACATTAAACCCGAATGTGTAGGGCTCACCGTGGTGCGTTTACGCATGCAGTACGTTCACGCATGCAGTACGTTCACGCATGCAGTACGTTTACGCAGTGCATTTTTTCCAAACAGAGATACTAAAACTTGCGCGCCTTAAGTCATTTAATGCGAATGCTGCTTCATAGGGGCTTTTCTTGCACGATTTTGAGCATCAGTCAAGCGTTGGTCTGGGGTCGTGTCAACCTGCCCCCTGAATGGGCCAAGTGTATGCAACAGACTTGGACCTAAAAACATTTTTTTACAGCTAATAACGCAAATAGCCAACAACTGAATGCGTATAATTTTTATTTCATGAACTGCTTTATTAAACCACAATGCCCAAAATTTCTTAAGCTAAAACGTAAGAAAATTTATTGAAAAAAATCCGCGTAAACGTGCTCCGATTCACCCTATGTAGATTCAATAAAGAAAATGTCTTTCTGACAAGCAATTTTGGTACTCATTTACGTAGTTTTATTGAATTTGTATCCTTATTTTATTATAATAAATTAAACATGATTAAAATCGATACAGCCGCTCTTGATTTATAAATGGTGTAAGTAAACTGTAAGTTCATTGATTGTTAGGCGGTACGAAGTTCGCCGGGTGAGCTAGTATAAAATAAAATGAAATATTAAGAAAATACGACAGTACTGGAGGACGGATAGGAGGTACTACGACATCCCTAAGCGGAAGGTGAATCATGCTTTTCCTGCTTTCGGGGGTGTTGAAAGGGGGGGGGGGGGCTTGGCTCTCATCCTTGCTCTCGAATTTTGAAGATCCATTGTGATTACTGCATTGCGAATACTGGATTTTCATTTCCAGCCGTACCAAATTGAATCTTATTCTAAAAAATTGGAACTTAAACGAAACGTTTTTCGTGTCTGAATAAATTTAATGGTCTTCCACAAATACTCAAATTTTTATGATTGACAATAAGCGAGGAAACTATTCATCGGATGTAACATTAGGGACATGTTTCCTTATGGCTGCGAATCAAGGACGTTTACAGCGGCAGAGGAGTCAGGAGTGGAAGCATTCGAAATTTGTGCCACCGGAGAATGATGACGATAAAATGGATAGACCGTGTGAGAAATGAGGAAGTCTTGAGAAGAGTCAAGAGAAGTCTTCTGAAAAACGTATGGAGAAGCAAGGGACAACATAATCGGCCACATCATTTAACCTGATGGACTAATGAAGACAATCGTCGAAGGACAAGGGTACGGGAAGAAAGGCAAAGGAAGGCCCCGAATGAATTACACAGGACAAGTTACCAAGGTTATATAAGAGAAGAAGTTCATGTGAACGAAAAGGGTAGCTGATGGGCGAGAGGATTCGACAAACAAATCTTCGCATGAAGGATTTCAGGTTTTCCCGGCGTATTGCGGGTAAGAAGAGTTATCGGGTTTCCCATTCCCTCCCATGGGTTGATTGACACCAACGTTTCGAAGGCGTAATATACCATCACCCGAATGAAAATATCTCTCTGAAGACGATGACAGACTACGCCTTCGAACCGTCGCGACGCGTCAATGCCCATCAACCCCTTGACCCGAAAACTCTTCCGACAATCCTCGGACTGTTGATTGGTAATAATATGATCATGGTAAAACCTGATGATATCGCTAAACGGGAGTAAAATATTTGTCGAAAACCGACACATTTATTCTCACATCATTATGCCTCACTACAGAAATCGTTAAGTACTCAATAATATTTAGCGCTATAATTTAAAGCGATTCAAATTTCAATCCGAAGATTCGTTTTAGAACCGAACTGTCAGAGTCATAGCTAAATATGTTATAAATGCTCATGCCGATATGGAGCTAAAATTATTTTATCAACAGGAGAGTGATCAAGAGATTTTCTATCATACAAAGTGTAATGGATACAAAGAAAATTTTGCGACCTCTTGGTTTGATTGAAATAAAATATTATCTACCCTCTCGCTGGGTGGATCAGGCATCGCAACCCGCTCTTACGGTGAACAGCTGCTTTAAAAACCGTTAGTGTCCTTATGTTTGAGACTCTGCTTTGAGAATTGAGAATGATTGTTCGCGAAATTTAGCCGGAGGGAATCTCACCAGGAAGACTGATCAGAATAAGACGTTCGCTTGAAAGGGCATAGACGTAACTAACTTCGCACAATAAGGAACGAATGCTTATGAACTTGCACAGATAAAGGTGCATAACGATCTTTGAAAAATTAATTGAGTTCAGGGAGTCACTGACCAGGAAACTAAAAGACTTTTGCTACAACTGATGTTTCATAGGAAAAAATGGAAATCTACCTCTGCATGTATCATACGTGGACATTATAAAGATTATAACTAAAGTTTAAATTTTTAGTTGTTATGATTTTTTATAATTTTTATGCAAGTTATTTTTTATCAATATATTTTTATAGTTAATATTGTAACGATAAGAAATGTGTGTCCTCCTGCATTGATTATATTTGTCACTGCCTCTTGATGTTAACACCTAAAATATACACTTAGATTCCTAATTCCACGATTTCAATTTGGGAGAATATGTATTTAAAAGTTGTGGCACTCATTGAGGAACAGAAAAAATGATTACTATTAAAATAACTTTTACGTTCAACTGATTCTCATAATTTAAAGCATAATAATTTAGCAACAACTAAAGGGTTACATAATTTGAAATTTCATAAAATTAACGTATTCATTATTGAAAACTATATGGAAATTATGCAGCCAAGGTCACAATTTATTTTCCATAGTTCACCGGAGTCTAAGAAAAAGGCACGTTCTCCGCTATACGAGCTTATCTCCTTACATGGGTACACATTCAATCGTTCATTATGTAAGAAATCATAAAAAGTACTTCTAGAGAGAATAAATGATTCTCATTCACTTTATAAATCTTCGGATGGCCAAGGACAATTATTGCTTTGTCGCCAGGAATTTCAATGATACCACAGCAAGAAGCATGACGAAGATAACCCCATGGATGTTGACAGAATTTCTTTAAACATGGCCCACTATTCTCGCCAAATCATTTTCACAGGACATAGAGTTACATAATAAGCAACCGATGAGCCCTGTTGAACGTAGGGGAAGTGAGAGTTGGGGCTTGACTCATTGACATTCTTCCGGGGTACAGCAAGAATGCTACGCACAGGTGGCCGCTGCTGGATAAATTCTCCGGAAGTGACAAAGTGAATCAAATATGGCTGATAAAATAAATTTATTTTTCTACCATAAACGTTAACCTTCACCACCCATGAGTAAACGATATCTGCAACTTTGTTATATTTTCATTAACACGTATCATGAAATGCTTTTAAATAATTACATTTTTAGCAGGATTCTTTCACAAAAGCCACACTAACATTTGAACGGATTCCAAATTTGAAACTTATAGACTTTTCAAAGGAATAAAAGATTTCAGCGTGATAAGTTTGCAATCAACAAATGATGATATATGACACATTATGTTCTTCGTGATGTCACGATTGTTTATCACTGAAATGCTACACTTAATTATTTACAAATTTCTGACGACATTTTAAGATCATGTTCCTAAAAATTTACATACGTATGGGATTATGCATTGCGTATGCGTACACATTACCTACAGGATAATGAAGAATTTTTTATACATGATTTTTGATGAAAGGACGTAAATATTTTTATTTATTTCAATAGTGAAACTAAGTTCGTTTTATATAGTTAAAAACAGGTGTAACAATTATTTAATTTTTTGTATTTATATTTCAAAATGTTTAAATAAACTTGAAAGTGCTGTATTTTACCCTGACTCTGATATATATTATTTGAATGTATAAGATCAGTGATCACTGACTAGACTAGGCCACTCTTATAACATGCGCTAGCCCTACGTGGGTGGTAAGTTCAACTGTCAGCATGTCAGAGGGTAATTAAATTATAGAAGGGATCAACCAGCGTAAATTGACATCAAGAGGATCAATATCAGAAAAGAACTCGCTTCATTTGGCTGGCAAGCGTTCATTCAGATTCTGATAGCATTACGGAAAAAAACAGAATGTTAACAAAAAAACAGTGACGCAGCTACAATTGGTTATCGAGGAAGTTCCGTGGACCTCCAATTTTTATGGGTTCTGAGGTAGGCAAATATGGAATTAAAAAATCGGAAACTTTCTAAATTTAATTATTCTTTAATGCAGGTGCGAAGTTAATTAATTTAACAAACTAACACGGCGGAAATCATAACGCTCGAATTGTAGTAGCAGCGATTTTTCCTCTATTTTTATATAGAAATTTACATTACACTGCATTTATAACATAAATATGAAATATTTATAACAAAAAATAAAAAGATAACATTCATAAGATAAAAATGGAATATACAAACGCACATTCTGAGTGAGTGCTGTGCAAACGTCATCAACTTATAAATCTCGAAATATTATCAAGCATTTTCAATTATGTTTCAATTCGATAGTAAAGGGTCAATATTTGCAGCCAATACGTCATTTATTAATTTTTTGTGTCGAATCATTTGAATTTATTTTGTAAAACGGAGGAAAATAATAGTTTTAAAAACAATAAAAGATCAATGACAATAAAAAATATATTAATAAATCTGCATAAGTTGCACATGAGGTCATTATGACTTTACAGGAAGAAGTAATTTTTTTAAGAAAACAATTGACCTATCTTAAAATAATAAAATCAAGGAAATGCCATCATTAAGCTAATATATTCACGAAATCCATTTGCTGTGAGAAATTAAGCAAACTTAGCACTTGAACGCAATAGGGGTCAAACTGACCGCCCTATCGTTCAAATGTTAAGTCTGTCATTGTCAACGATAAAATGAACTATATCTCGTAATGGCTGCAGAAAATTCATCCTTACCTTATTATATACTGTAAAACATAACGGCACCATGCCCAAGGTTAAGAAGCGGAATGGGAGATCGTGATTATATGTAGAAACGTTTTTCGACGCGTAGTGACGTAGTGAGCCCCCAAAAGTCTGAACTTCAGGAGATGGAAGAAAGAGGTCTCCGCTTCGTTAGCATGGCAGCAAGGAGCTTTGCATGGCAGGGCTCTCTGAGAGTATTCATCACGGGCCATAACACTCTTTACGTAATCGTTTAAATTGTTAAATAACCAGTCGCACATACGTGATGAATAAAAGTTTAGCTCAAAGTGGAAAATATAGGAGAACAGTGGCGTAACTAGGAATATGATTCGGCCTGGGGCGGGAAAATTCTTGAAAAATGACATGCCTGAATTTACATTTTACATAATTTTATTTAGACATGCTCCCGTTTTAATAAGTAACTTTAAAATCGTCAAAGCTTGTGCACTATACATATAGATACCTCTATATATTTTTATAAACTAATTTAGATGGCCTATCCATCGTCGCATCCAGAAACGTCTTTTCCGGAGCGACAGAGACGATACTCTATGCTTTCGCGACCAAGGGGAGTGTATAAAAGGTGGATTAAAATGGTGTCCAATATCGGGGTGAAGTGCATATTATTACACCTCTAAAGGCAAGCAGCCTTCATAAATTTGATTGTCGCCTCAGCAGACGTAGATACTCAACAAGAAAATTAATGTTGGGAACAATGATGCATTGAAGTTTCTTTTCGTCCCCATGATCCACACAACAACAGAATAAGAGCATAGTACTGCATTAGCTTTGCTCCGCTATTCAGTCAAGTGTCACTGAACCGACCACTACGAAGTATATAGCTCGGCAAACTTTGATTGGAGAAACTTTGACTGGATAATTTGATACTAGAATAAAATATATTCTAATAATGTTACTTAGTAGCCATCACATAGATTAATCTCAATACCAAAAACAGTAGAAAGGAAAAACAAATGGTCCAAACTCTCAAGCAATCCTGCATTCCAATCAATAAAACGGCGACTTAACGATCTTACGGTCTTGAAGTATCGTGCGCGCATACGAATGAAAAAATTAAGTTGTACCAACTGAGGTTCAAGTGCCCATTGACTCCATTCATTCATCCGAGACCACGTTACGCAAGGACCCTGAGATTCGGCGTGTCCAAACGCACGGAAACAATCGCCGGATATTTGTTTGGCATTCATAGACGTCTCTCGGATCAAGTTGCCAGCGGCAGTAAATGTGGCCTTGCCCGTAATCCGAGGATATCGCACGAAGATAGGCAGCCATGCATGGGAAGCTAATTATTCGCGTTTTCCCAATTTAAAAAGAGGATCATGCTTTTTTCCATTTGTAGTTATCAATGCCAGAAGCGGGTCCCGTACAGCCTTGTGACAGTTGTACTCTTTCCGATCTTCTTTCGCAAACTTAGAAAGCGATGGTAACACAGCTCAGACTATAGCAGGAGCTCACTATTGGCTACGGAAGACCTACAGAATTGTAATGGAAAAAAGGCAAATGCAACCCGAGCAGCAACAAATGGGAAATCATCTGGGCCAGGAAATACTTGTATATACGTAACTATTTAAATGTGTCATACATAAGTAAAAAGGAAATGCCATTACAGTTTTTTAGAATATGCTTAAAAGAAAAACCTACCTTGGAATGACGAATGGACTATATAATTAAAGGTTCAATCAAAGATCCTTACCGAATTAAAAATTGGAGACAAGCAACCTGAAGAACAATCTGGATTCAAATCACGAAGATATAATATGAAAGATATCTTTTCAAATTAAAATTGTAGCAGCGAAGTCAAAAATACGACTTATGAAGCACTGACTGATGAAAAAGCATATCATAATTTCCCAATTTTTGTTTCCCAATAATATAATATGCTTAAAAAAACAATAGGAGGAAATGAACAATTCCTAAATAAGTTATAACTTATTTAAAATAGTGATGCGAAATGAAAATAATGCAAAAAAATATAAAATGAGGCCAACTAACACTTGAAGTTTTTATAAGAAATTGGACTTAAAGCATTAAGTATTAAGCGGCGAAAGGTCAGGGAAGGGATGTTGTTAATCTCGTACACTTTTTGAAGCTGTGTACGCGCGCGCTAGGTGGCGCGATAGTGGAGGCAAGGAGAATGTAGACGCTCGGGACTACGCGAGGGAGATAATGTTTAATATTTATCATATTTTGCATATGAAAAAATGACAATTTTAGAAGACACTAATGACCTGAACCACATGTTCAGGGATCTTCAGGACGCATACGAGCAGTCTTAACTCACTAAAATACAAAAAAGACAGAATACCTGGTGATTGGAAGTGATGAAATACCAGATTTTCGTTAGAAAAAAGTACGTAAAGGGAGTAAGTAACTGAAGGAAAGTACCTTAGAGGACAAGAGCGCAAGAGCTAAAAGCTGAATTATGAATTTCCCCGAAATTTTTGACAATACATTTTAATTTCACATGCATTTCGGATGTGATTCATGTTTGAAAATTTATTCTCGCTAGTTGAGCTTGATTTTGACGGGAAACCCCTTCCATTTGGTCAAAAATCACATCCATACGTTCATGTTGCAGATACATGATCGCAATCACGGTGACTTTATATCATTCATAACACTGAAATAGAGTCCGTGTAGTTTCTTAAAACTACCCGCGAGCATGTCCAGAATTTTTTTTTCTGATTCTATACTTTACAGTAAGGCTCTGAGGGCTATTCTATTTAATATATTCCCACTAACAAATATATCTTGAAGGTGAATAGAGTCGGATTAAGGGGGGTTCAGGAGAGGCCAACCGCAACTCCCATAATATTTAAAATTATTGAAAAAAGGGAATCTTAAAGGTGACAAAAGATAATCTTAATGGTGAAAGAAGGTAATCTCTAATGAAAGTTTTTATTTATCAGCTGAGCTGAGCAAAAATGCTTTTAAATGATTGATGAATATCTAAATGCCACTTGTCCATACACATCAAACCTCAAACGAGTTATCATTGATATGTTTTGTATACAAACAAGCGCCGCGAAAGTAATGAACCACCGCACCCCCAAAAAACGACATTTATCCCCCGAAGATGAAGTAGAGGAATGGTCTTTTCAGATAGAATGCTGCAAAGAATTAGCACGAGCTGAAGTAGGCAATGGTGAAATACGTCGCGTGTGACTTGTAGTGACAGATATAACCGCTTTTAATAATGAATACCTTACAGAAATATACCTCATAGTATTCACAGTAATTTACAATCTCACTACTCTATATATTCAGCGAGCGTCAATGAGGAAGTTACGTAAAAAAAAGCAGGCGCCAAAGCCGAAGTCCCACATGTAATCAATAGTCTGGCATCAAGTATTTATCTTGCGCACATTGCCAATGAAAAGCGATGTGAAATCGGTAAAGAAAACCGTTAACTTGTATTAGGTTGTCCAAAAGATAGCTTTATGAATAAAATATGCGTCTATTATACATGTGTCTTTAAAAACAATATTTTTTCCCATTTACATAAACATGAAATCTTGGGAAATAATAATTTTTATTTCTAAAAGGTAAGGTGACACTTGATAGGCGGCGAATGCGAGTAATACTTTAATATATGTACAGCAGTCTCCATTTGTTTCTTTTTTTATTCAGTTTGCGAACTCAGTTTACTGAAATTAGATTAAGTACTAGCTAGCCTTTAAGTATATACAATTTATCTATTAAAATATATCTGTGGATGATGCCAGAAAAGTAGATTCCTGATTGTGTGACAATAATTTGATCCATGTGATCAGGAAAGATTTTCCGCCATCGGGTATTCATTTTCACCCTGGACGTAAATGCTTCCTCGAAGTTCGTTCGACATGTGACCAATTTATTTAAAATAAAATAATCAAATCTTCAAAATCAATCTCACGGCCTCCAAATACTCGATATTCTGATAACATTCCGTTATCAGAATATCGAGATGTTAAAGTATTTGGAATTGCTAAAATATCGGCGGCACACTGGGAGGAGAGCGCACCTCCACGTGCTGGCGAATGCTATTAAGTGTTACACAACAGCTCACTTTTAGGGACGAGCCTAGCCGCTTCTGCACCGTCGCGTCGGCAGCGGCCATTTAGAAAAAGAATCGTTCCGAAAAAAACGACGGGACTGGGAAAGACGTGAAGCCTTAAAAAAGACGAATACCCCAGTGTCAGCCGTTACGAAATCAGTGATGCTCCTCCAACACTCTCTACCTCCCGTTTACTCCAAAGAATTAATTACCGGCCATTCATGATAATTACCCACAGACTGATACCTAAGAGGCATATCGATTGAATAGATACGGAAAGAACCAAGAGTTCGGAAGATATGATCGGCTCTTTTCTCACCTTAAAATATCTCGTAATTATCAATCAGATACGCAATGTTCAATGGGACATCTTCTAGTGATCAAAGCTACAAATTATTGTCAAGCTCGAAGGAGTAGTAATTAACCAAAAGCCAATTCTTAATTTATATTCTATTCTACTTATAATTTTAGATAATTGGAATGAACTGTCATAAGTGAAAGTTGCATCGTAGGTACAATAATCACAGCTGTATTATTAAATAAGGTTATGCAAATGGAAATTTGTGCTCTTATGGGCGACGGAATTGCAGCTGATATCACAACCATTTCTTTCGTGAGAAAAGTCATTCACATATTTCTCTCTGCTGCTGTTTGAATTAATTACTGGACACCTTTTATTACATAAGGTTTTTTCATCCCCTCTGTCTCAGAAAGCTTACCTATAGAACTTACTGAGAAGGTAAACGCTCCTTGATCAATAGTAATCATCAAGATGAATAAACTTAAGTTAAATGTAGCATCAACAACCTGAAATATAAGTTAACTCTAAATTGAGGTTAAGATTCTTAAATTTATCATTAAGGCACGTTCACAGGAAATTTGAAGCCGGCTTTTGGGCGTCCCTGTACATGTCTGATTGGCTTATTCAGGAAAAGAGCAATAGTTCAAACACCCACCAGTGCCGAAATTAGTTTTCGATCACGTACTTAGGAAATTGAAATACGAATGTGGAAATCATAGAGGTTCCTACAATATTCAAATAAAGAGTGACGATTTTCAACTGAGACGAGCAATTTTATTTCATTTCAATTTTGAAACATAAAGCCACATTTTTCTCTATGCTATTTCTATTTTTCTGACTAAATCCATCATAAAAACGTATGATTGTTTATCAAATATTCTTTTACTTAGCCTATCCTATATTTCCTATGAATGAGATTCCTATGGAGAAGAGTAGTAATGATAGACATCTTCAAGTAGAAGTAATTAACTAGGAATAACATGTATCTTTACGAAAAAGTTTTGGTTATTCGGTATGATTTGAACTGCCCTAAGAGATTTGCACATTGGAGGTACCAGGGGCGGATCCAGGATTTCTTTCTGGGGGGGGCACAAGCAAGGCATTATCCAGAAATTTGTTCTGAGGGGGCACTACGATACCTCGTAATACAAAATGAGCGCAATGATAATGGGACTATATTAAAAATCTTGCATATTTTTGATGGGTCTGGGGGGGCATGTGCCCCCGTGACCCCCCCCCCCCCCCACCCCCCCGAGATCCACCTATGGGTGATACCTTAATCACAGCTGTGGAATGAAATAAGATATAAATATCAAATAAAATAATACAAATGGAAATCCTCATCCTTCTTGGCATCGGAATTGCAGCCGTATGAAATATAATAAATTGGGGTAAATATATAAAACGGCCTATATTAAATCCCCCCAAATTCATAATTCAGGATAAGTTACCGCAAATGGGGCTCCAAATTTCTTAAGAAAATATTCGAAACTTTCAGGATTTACGTGTCCCCGAGAGGAAAGACGATAAAACCACAACATCGACGAGAACCTCAAGAAGCCATCGCCCTTTCTTTCTCTCTCGTGGGTTATTTGAGAAAAACTCCAGAATACATAGAAGTTCATTTCCATGCGAGTGACCGCCCATTCATCGGAACGGGTTAGAGTTGATGACCGCCCATGTGCATGTGTGCGACACACCACGGGCGTAGGGTAGGAGCGTGCACGCCACGGGAAGTGGCGGAGTGTGCTAACAGGGTTAGGAAACGTATAATGCGCTTAGGTGCACGGGCCCAGCCCCCTCGCCGTGATATATCCCATTACACTCGTGAAGACGGGAAGGAAACCAGAAATTTTCCGCCGCATTCAATTTTTAAGGCTTTCAATATTTTTATTTCCGAGGTAAACCACTATCCCTTTCTCGAAATCGAAGGTAAATATTTCCATCTACACAGTCTACACAAACAACTAGCTCTTTGAGGTTTCATCACTAGCGTTGTAGTGAAGGTATGCGCTGCGGCACTTTTTTTTGCCTAGATTAGTTAAGTTCCTTCCGTTTAACTAATGCTAAGTAATGGAAATAGGGTAGATTCAACTCCGATAAAAAATAAAAGTAACAGAAGCAGGAGAAATGTAGTGGATGTATTATCAAGTACAAGGTCATTATCAAGTAAGATACTTGATAATGACCTTACGGTCGAAACGCGTCGTACTTTAAATAAACATGTGGAAAAGTGCCATCTATATTTTCTTTTAATACTTCCAAAAAAATAATATTTTAGACATTTTTATACAAAATGAAATATAATGCTATAAAATATTTTCATTAGAATTGCCTTTTTTATTTTATTTACATCGGTTTAATTTGCAAATTGGTACTAAAATCGACTTTCTTTAGCGGAACAAATTCTAAGAAAATGAAAAGGTTTCCGGCGTTAACTTGTGGAGACAATAAATTAAACACAGTGATTCCACATAAAAATATTTTATTGTGCGGGTCTGAAGATACTACTCCGTAGCGAAACCAGGGTAGAAAAGTAAAATGTTTTACGAGGACTTGCCGTGTTTAACTTACTGTCTCCAAAATGTTAAATACTTCGCAACTGCTATTAAACGGTGACGATATATATTTTTTCCAACTTTATAAAATCAATATTTTACATTAATTTCAAGAGTAGATACTTTATTTTCTAAAATAATTCGCTATATTTTCCTGGCGCTAGAAATCTTTTTAGTAATACCATTAATTCGTTGAACGGTGGATGGGTAGTATGATTTATATAGACCTTGGCAGGCAGAAAGTTTGAAAGGCAGAAAGCGCTCCGTCACAGAGTTTCCTTGATATCTTTCATGTAAAAAATTATTTTTATACTCCCCTTGACCATTAGTTTAACACGCATAATTAAACGAGTATTTATTATTTTTAAAGTTACATAAACACTTTGAAAACAACGGAAACCTTTGCCTTGGAATTCGGTAACCTAGGATTTTAGCGCATCATTACTGCATACATGAAATTCTTACAATAGTAAAAATTATTTATCGGTCAATATTGGTTATTAAAATTCCACCGTGATAAGATACGATTCATTAACTAAGGATAGGTTAGCAAACAACATGTTGCGAAATTATTATGAAGGATGAGGCATAATGACAAGTGAGCTGTTATGGTAACATATCCTTCTAAATAGTACATCCGCGATAAACACATAGAAAAAAATATTAATTGGCGATTTCTAAGCGTCCTAAAAATTGTTCAGAAAACTAAAAATTTCAATTGGAAAATGCCAAGTAAACACGCGAAAATGAGGTTGAAAGTACTTGAAGTACTTATTAGTAGTGCGGAAATAGTGGAAAATAATTTTTTAATTCAGAGTCATAAGGAAAATTTCAATGAACAAAATGTCGAATCTCAATACATGAATAGAACAACGAAAATAATACGGCCCAATGCGTGCACGACCCGACAGGCTCCCTGAAATATAATAATCGTTGTTTAAGGGTGGATAGTAATTAGTGGATAACAAAATGTTATTTCAGAGCCGTGAGTAAAATGTCTATAAACAAAATTTGTAACGAAGAGATTCAGCGGAGTCAAACTAGATTTTGTGGAACATTTTACGAGAATTGATATGGAAAATATTTTGCAATGTCTACTTAGACTCTCCTACTTTCTAATAGGGTAGTTTCCTTCATCAAAGAAAACGAAAAGCATTGATTGCGATTTGTTACCCACCATTAGTGTATTCAAAATATACAAATTATTTCGTTTTAGAAATAGCGGTTTAGACGAATGGCAATGGTCCATTTTTATCCTCATTTGAAAAGGGCCAGATTGGCGCCCATGCGATGCCACTCCAAGTGACGTCACAAGGACCTAGTTTCTATACGAGAAGATAGGAGTTATACATCGTCTGAGGTTGCCAATGCATGCATGAGGCGTAGAGCTCAGGGAAACATGTCTTAATAATCACTTATTAAAACTGGCTAAGGTCGGAAAGTTTTCCTCGTTTGATAAGTTATTAATAATCCTTATTTAAGACAAGCGCTACCAGCCAGCAGGGTACTCAGCTACCCGCTAGCAGCCTGCGTCGTATCAGCGCTAAGCCTCGCCTCAAGGTCACCTCACAGGGGGGCAGCGGGAACCAGAAATAAGTCTCACGGAGAGATTTCCCGGCATTCATACTTACGCGTCGCGTTTTCGCGCGCTTGAAAATTTTCACTTTTCATTTAATCGCGAAAAATAGATATCGTCATTTAAAAATCTAAATGCGTGAAATACGTACTCCAGGTGTAATAATCTTTCGATTTAGGCAATAAAAAAATAATAGGAAACCACCCTATTGGACATTCCAAAATCTTTTATGTATTAATTCTAAAATGTGGAACATAAATACCATCAGTAGACCAACATAAATAATATGGACCAATGTTTGCTCAACCCGAGAAACCCCTGAGATGTTAAGGTGTTTTTTGAGTGCTGACATTCCACCGAAGAAAAAATGTTGGAACGACATTCAAGTGTAAAATGTTTTTTCCCGGGGTAAAACTTTTGCTTTGAGACAAAGACTGGAGAAATCTTCAAGGAGCGAATATAGCGAATATTGAATGCAGCACAGCGCAATGACCGACGTACAAGTTTTCTCCCACTCAAATATCTCGTGTGACCCTCACATATGCATCGCTCAGATGCACTCTCCCCTAATGTACGGATTCTCAATTGCCCCCTCTTATTCCGATTTCTATCCCTCTACCTCCATTTATCTATTTCCGATCCTCAAGGCCATGTGGTGACTGGTTTTACGTACGTTATGTATCCACGGGAAAAATAAATGAAAAGCTTCTCACGCTCCCTTCGTTCAAGGCATTAGACACTACGCGCACCGATGATAAACGTTATTAAATAGCCTTTGTTTGCCGACCTATTTTACAGTTTCTATGAATGAGATTCGTACGGAAAAGAGTAACTATAATAGATAACTTCTATAAAATCCCCCCTTTGTCACATTCTCGATAAATCACTGCAAATAAGAAAGTTTTGAATCTTTTCTCAAGAAATTTTCTACGTAAACGAAACGAAAATTTTGTAAGAAAATATTTAAAAAATTCTGGATTAAATATGCAATTTCTAACAATTTTACACCACCATCTTCGACCGCTTGTCTCAAAACAATTCAAAAATGGACTCGGGAGAATTTACTAGTTTTCTTCCTCCTAGATCAGACGAAATGCGTAACCTCAACGTAAAACCTCAAGAAATCTCAGCAGATGGAAATGATTGGAATTCAGAGAGCGACAAAAACAAATGAATTCAGGTTCAAAAATTGTATCTAAGGGAGAAAAAATTCACTGTAAAAAGATTCCCTCACTACCCGAATTTAAGATAGCGGCCAATAAATACTCAGGAGATCTAACGAAAAAATGTATAAGTTCTTTTTTCAGTTCCTTTTTCGGCCACTTGTAACATATATAGGCAATGGAAAAAGTAGGAATTACTTCTGGTATTCCACTTTGATTAGACGAAGTATTTTAGCACATAAAATCTCGAAAATAAACTCAACAGATTAAAACTATCAGAAACAGCGTCAAAAAGTCAGGTTACAAGCTTTGAATATCACAATATGGCAATGCCTCAAAATACGAAACTAGTTGATCTCAATAATCTGTAAAGTTAAAAGCTGGTCGCGACCTATACAATAAAATGGAAAGTGGATGAAACTATTTATAATTACAATTTGGTTTACCAAGTCGAGGGGGATATTTGTAAAAAGGGATTTGACGTCTAATGAGCTAAGGTTATAATTTAAAGGAATATTTTGTTTTTTAATTTTATCAAAGAATTGAAAAGAATCTTTAATATTGTATTTATCTGAGGATAAATCATTAAGAATGTTGGAAATGAATTTCGCACATTCGTAAGTTGGGCTGTTTACGAAACTTACTACTGGTCTTAGAGGATTTTCCGGTTTATGGTCTTTAACTAATCCATAGAGTTTTGGTGGAGTACTATTGTGCTTAATTAGTTTGAATTTTGTTTTAAAATCAATTTTATTTTCCTTAAAAAGTTTTTTAACAAGAGTATTTACTTTATTTTGAAGTGATGTGGTTAGGTTTTTGTTTATGGGAACTTTAGCATAGATTTCGTTATCATCAAGTAAGTCATGTATTTTCTTGTCATATTCCTGATTATACATAATAGCTGTTTTGTTTGATTTATCTGTTTTGAGTATAATAATGTCAGGGTTATCTTTTAAAAAAATTTGAGTTTTATGAAGAAGATTAATGAAAATAGATTTATGTGTGCATTGTTTTTCTTTTTGTATGAAGTTTGTTATTATATTTGTGCATTTTGCTCTAATTGTATCTCTTTCAGATGGATATTTTAGTTCAGATATAATACTGTCTATGTCAGCTAATAATTGAGACATTGGAAAATCTTTAATTGGGAAATACTAAACCAAAATACAACTCTAAACAAAGAAGATTTATAATTACTAAATAAATCTGATTTTGAAGGAAGTAGTCTTCATAAAAAGCCGGATGCGATATTTTCTAAGAGTGTAGGAATTATGTTCATAAAGATGGTTGGATAACATCATAAACGAATAAGTCTGCATATCCTTCTTTCTTGCACTCCAAAACACAGTATTGGAAAATGCACCTAAAAGAATACTAGAATCAGCTTTGAAAAGTATCATGAATACAATATTATATTAGTGGCTGCATTCGGCTGCTTATAAAGATACATCTAAAATATCGTTGGCATGTATAACGAATTTCCCAGTGAACGCTATGAATTCAGATTTTCAATATTCAATTATTCCCATTTGAAAAAATATCGAAACGCAGCGACATCGGCATCATCAGCCCTGAGGATGTTGGGAAAGTCTCCCAACGAAACGTCGGCCAACACCATGCATATCCTAACCCTGTGGAAACCCGAGAAGTTGTCATCCAGTATCTCTTAATGCTCTCTTCGGAATTCCCATCTTCTGCTTTTTTTTAGTTCTATTGCAAGAATATACAAAAAATTTCGAGAGACAATTTCTCCGGTACTCGACTTCCCCTCCTAAATAAAAATCATTTCAGATTTTTTCTGCGATAAATGCATGTCCAACTTCTCCTAATCTCCCGTGGATTTCAAAATAGACGCGCCGAAATTCCAATGCAAATGTCCACGATTTTGCCATACCATAAGATCGGTTTCCTTCACGGGTTTATTCGACTTCACGCTTGTATTTACCGAAATGAAAGGAGCAACTAGTCATGGAGCAAATTCATATTTTTCCTGCTATGAAACTGGTTCACGGTCGTTCTGAGGTGAGATTGAGTGATCCTCATTTTTTAAAGCCGATTCGCAAATATTTGCCGGTTTCGGAGAATAGGTACTGGTTTTACCTAATCCTGTATTACAAGGTTAGCTTTTGCTCCAGGAAACATCAAGGAAGGCCGGAAATACTGTTATTGCTCCAAATATATATATAAAAGGAAATATGATCATCAAGAATTTGCGTTTCATGAGGAAAATATAAATGGTAGCTTCCGTTCGTATCACTGACGAGCGGGAAAGAGCAGTCATCGGAAGATAACAGAAATGATGAAACACCTTCCAGCGACTTTAAAGTAAAGAGACTCTCTCTTCAAGCATGCAATTGACCGAGCCCAGCATCAACAAACCCCAACGTATTCTTAAAAAACAAGCTAAGTCACGAGGGGTGTATTTCATCTCTCAGAGCCTTTAATGGAGGCACCTAGGCAAGCACCGATAAGAATGTTTGTATCGATAGCCAAACACAGACAAAAAAAAGGTCACCACCAACCCTAAAAATCCTCCAAACACCGCATCACGGTTAGTTCAGTTCTCTCTCGCTATGATAACTCGCCTTGATCTACAAGGAAGGGTCTTACATAAGGCCAAGGCCTCGATATCTTTCAGTGTTTCAGGTCAAAATCTCCTAAGCCTCGTTCACGGTAACGGTAACACCTTCAGTCTAGCTTGGCTTTTTCTCAGCAAGGATACTTGATTTAATGCCTCACCGAAGACATATCGAATCAAATACCGATCATGTAATGAATTTAAGACAACTTTCGAGTGGAAAAAGATTACCGACACGAACTGATATATTCCTATTTCTCGTCTATGGCTGAGAGCTTTCCTCAATTAATAACTACGCAGATTAAGTTAGCTATAGGCAGAGGATACTCTTTTTTTAGGCCTTTACTCCGCATTATCTTCTAACAAAGGTTATGCAGTTTTCAACGAGGCTTCATATCACCGATTTAGACGCTGATGACGAACCAGCCCCTATATCAAAGCCAGATTTCATATCTATTATGTCGCCCGAGAAGGAAGGAGCAGGGCACCATGTATCTGGCCCTGTCTAGTTAATTTTGAATGAAGTTTAGTAGTAAAATCTGTCGTGAGGAGAGAGGAAACGCCTATGTTCTATTGGCCTAAACGCCTATTGTTCCCTGTACGCCCAGGCACCTTCGGCTGGTCACCAACTAGATTAAGCCATCGAGATTAGAAAGGTTGCCACTCGCATAATAATAAATCAGTTTATGAGTTTTACACAAAAATATGAGCGCCAAAATTGCAGGGAAAAATAAAATTCGCAAAATTAGAATGCAATGAACGAGTTGATAGGTTGGATGTGCAATGTGCATAAGCAAATATTATTCGCCAACATTACCAGCGCAGCCTCTAATTGAGCCAAAATATCGAAATTCCAACTAAAATTGGTTCAATAGCCTTAAAAGCGATACTTTTTATTTTAACAAAATGGATACTATGCAAAAAATTAATGACTATAATTTATTCTCATGAAATTTACAACACTCGGTGCCAGTTCCACGGAGCTTGGATTTCTTTGATCGTATTTTATATTCATTTCAAGAATGTTAACCACTCATTCAAAGTGTAAAATGGTCGAATTAACGCTCATTTATCACAAAAACACTCTCCACATTTACGAATCAAAATTTAAAAGATATTTTTTAATATAATTCTATTGAAAAATAAACTACGACCCTTCAACTCTAAATACACCACTCGCAGGTTTAAACTAAACTATGCCAACTTAAATAAAGCCCCATTATGGAAAGCAAACAGAAAACAATAATGAGATCGTTTTTCAAAAAGATTTTAAGCAACAATGCAACCTTAAAACGCAATTTACCACCTAAAGAAGATATAAAAATAGCTTTAAACCTATGTTTTCATGATGGGTGTACAGTTGACTGCTCGGATCTTCCAGATATACGATATCTTAAACGAAAAATAAATAATATATCAAGCTGAAAGAAGCTACTCACCAATGCTAATAAACAGATGAAACCCCGATGACAGGCTAGCATTTTATCCCTTAGGTTTGCGCTTATCGGCGATCTAATTGCACTAACAACCTTTCTTCTTAAGCGGTCCTCAGGATATTTCAATCATCGTTCCTGTAGAATTAAATATTTTTTAAATTAAAAGGAACCCATTTATTTTTTATTTGTTCGTACATATATTAAAAAATAAATTTTCACATAGTAATTGAACGTTTTCAATAACGTCTTTTTTAATTAATTCAAAGCACCAAATTCCCAGCATCAAATAAACGATCCAGGCAATCTCAAACACTAGTACATTTGGAAACACAGGGAAATATGGCAAATTTTCCAAAGTGGGGATAATCATTAATCAACATTTTCTTCAAACTGCCTCTCTGGTTTGTTTTTCGTGGTCTCTCTTCAAAAATGTTCTCACTACCTTATTTTATCACCGATTTGTAGTAAAAGTCGATTGGCCGATACTTTTTATGCGGTATTTTGGTACACAAGGTTAAATTACATTTATTTATACAAAGATAATCATACGGCGATACATTTATCTTTTCCCTTATTATGGCTTTTACTGCTTAATAACTATTTACTTATGGGCTGCGGCCTAATATCAACTATCAAGAGATTTTACATGGTTTTAGAATTAGACTTAAACATGTAGGTGATATATGGGTATTGACGAGAATCGGGTAATCACCAGTGGCCACGATCAAGTTCGCGACTTACGTAACTCTGAATATTTTATTGAAATTGGATCAAATTCCTCATCTTATTTTATATAAATTCATATAATCCACGATAGGAGAAGTTATTATTACGTATTACGGGAACTTGTAATACTTTCTAGAGAGTTTATGAAAAACACTGCAGACGTACAATTTTTAAGTCATAAGCCACTTAAGCGGGTAACAACTTTAGCAAATTTACTCCTTTTATTTGTGATAAAATGGCTGTGTAATGGCTGTAATGGCTGTATGGTAATAGCTATTATTTTTCATTAATACATAAATTCAACTTCAATTTGCATCTTGCCGTTAGTAAAAACCTTACTCTCGCACAGGACTTACAAAAAATATTGGGGGGGGGGCAAACCGGGGATCTGGCCCTGGGAAGTTTTATAAGTAGTGAGTTTTAAGTTTTTTAAGCATTTTAGAAGAGTCATATGATCAAAATTAGAACCCTGATAACTCGAATCTCGATGTCTGGACACTCCGGGGAAAATCGACAAGCCTGACACATTTTTTCCTCACACCCATAACGAATTTTTAGGGGGCTCGGGCCCCCTCAGGCCCCATGGAGTCGGCGCCATTGCTATCGCAGAAAATACTATTTGTATGAAGAAAATAATTATCTACACCTCCATAATTAGGTAGTCTAAATGGCTTGAAATCGAACAACTACCTAATAAAAATTACAATTTATATCATTTCAATCCATATATATCTCCCTCTACGCGAAATTCGACGAGAATTGACGACATTGGCCGATTTCTCAGCCGCCAAGTCATTTCAAATGAACTTATGTCGTACCGATTCTTGGCTTAGGCCGTTGTATATCAGATATATCGACTGCTTCAAATACCAGGTATTGATTATAAGAACACAAAAATAACACATTATGCCGGCTTAAATCAAGCCCCATTATTGAAAGTACACGGAAAACAAAATTGAGATCGTGCTTCAAAAAGATGTAAGCAACGATGCATTTCTTAAAATGCAATTTTCCACCTAAAGAATCTCTAGAAATGAGGATAAAAGGATTAAGGTGGATGCAGAAACTATCAGCACGCTTTTCTTCAACAATGAGGTTGTAGTCATAACATAGGGCCTAGAAGACCTCCAATTCTGTCCAAGAATCCTTAAACAGAAGGAATCAAGAGCGACAGAAGGATGAATGTTCTCATCTACCGAAAAAAAAATTCAAATTGCGTTTTCTACGTGGTAGAATTACATCGAGAAAACAGGCGTTTCATTGTGTTTTTGAGCGCCAATAACTAATTAAAAAATGCTTTTCAAATAATTTTTTTCACTTGCCGATTACAATAAACTAAGCTTAAACCATATCCAAAACAAGTCTCTCTAGAGTCTATACTAAGCGAGCAAATAGCGAGCAAACTTAAGTCTGCAGAACCGTTTTTCGCGGAGGTATAGAACACCCTTAAATACGGTCAATAAACGCGGAAAATCATGGGAAGAGGAACCGCATAGTTTTCTCAACGCAAATCTGAAACCCGTATGGCTTCAATGATTCGAGCTATCTTATTCTAAGTTTATGAAGTGCTAAAATCAAGTGTTTGCACCAGTTTTTTTTTTTTAACCCTCACCGATCCCTCGAAAGAGTTTTTAACTGAGCATTTGTTGCTTATCGAATTATTCTCTAGCGTGAGCTGGAATCTTAGTCAGTGGAAGATAGCGTGGGGAGGATATCGAAATGGTAGTAAATTAGTCTTATGTCATCTAAAAGGTCAACCAAGGGTCAAGCTCAGTCTGACGAATGCAAACTGGACGTCATCACAGAATGTCTCGAGGAATACGAAAAGCTAAACGGAAGGAGTTGTGTCACTTGGAGCAATTGAAAACACGGCGTATCGAAAGCCATGACGATCCAAAGGGGAGAATGGGGAGAAAGCAATGAGAGTGAATAGGATAACAATTAGGTGCGGATACTTGAGTTACCGATGCAAATGCGGGAGCCTAAACTAAAATTATGAATAATAATGAACTGTATTCCATGAAATTTTCAATTTAAGAGATTTTAGACATCGATAATATAAAATGTTACGTTTTTCCAAAAAAAATAGCAATGAAAATATATTTAAAAAAGGTTAAAAAATCGATTCCTTAGAAAGAGGAAGGAACATGAATTTTCACATGAATTTAATATATAGGTAGATTATTACTATAAATTCTATGGCAATTTTCAACATGAATATGGACTATTACGAAGAAGTTAACATTATTTTTTTTTAATAAGAGCAAAATAATACACTGTTTTACACTCAGTCCCAGTTATAATGAAAGTCATAAATTAAACGCGTAGGTAATCATGTTTTATGAGATGGAATAAAATAAATAAATGAACCGTTAATTCTACATTCCTGGACTTCAGGTTGAATAGATACACAAGGGATGGGAGGTCTTGCCATTACATTACTTTTTGAATCTGGATCTAATGAAGTGCAACGGAGTCTTATTAAATCCATTTTCATATGATGACTGCGAGTTTGGAAGCAAAAATAATAAAAAGTCAGAGTCAATGGCAGCGGAGGCCTCGTTTACCATCGCAAGGTCGCGGGTTCAAATTCCGAATGAGCCATTTCCTCGTCAAAGCGTGGGCGTTGTAACTTCCAGATAGTTTCAGCCCCGGAGACACCGGTAGACAAGCCTTAGAGCTAATCCGGATAATAAGGATAGATGGACAAAGCAAAAAAAAAGCTGTGTGCATATTAAAAAACGAGTTTATTTGACAATTATTGCAATGGAGTAACCCGATTCGTGAAAGTAAAATTTTGAAAACTATTAAAATTAGGGTAATTTTCAGCAGCTAATAATCTGTACTCGGCTCGATTAGTGTCTAGAAATATAAAAAGAAACTTACCGCCTGAATTAGTATGAAGCTCCAACAAATTTACCTATCAAGGCATAATTTTCCCATTTGATTTTTTGTCTTTATGATAAATTAAAAACTGATACTTTCCCAAGTGGATATTTCATGGATCCATTTGTACTTAAATGACTTTGTATAAATCTTTTTGGATACGAATTATTATTCAACGCGAATTTAAATGGTGAAAATATGTCACAAGGTCCATTGGCATTAATTACAGCATTAAGTCATAAAATACAAGCCGGTGTTAAGTAAATAACCTGCATGCAGCGGACACAGTGATGAAAAATCCACATAGAATTAGCCAAGCAAATAACGATAAATGCAGTAAATTTTAAAAAGAAAACTTAAAAAAAGAAATAGCTATTTCTCTCCCCAGAAAAAAACTGTTTTTTACAACTTTTTGGAAATTTACGATTAAAATATGGATAAATGAGTATTTTTCCTCATTACTTTTAATAGAAAACTAGAAAATAGCACTACCTATCTACTAACCCAACACTCGTATGTTACCATCGTAAAATTGACAATGAAGCCGAAAATTGGAACCCTAAAGAATGTAAAGACACAAAATGCATCTTGAATACTTCCGGGAGATTTTATTAACCGCCAGAAAGTTTCCATTACTTTCCACTACCAGAGGAATCAGTAAACAGTACGTACGTTCATCTCTTAATGTAGGCGCATTACGTAAATGTCTCAACAATCTTGGCTCCCAGCTCACGGCTGCGTGGGCAACGTATACGCCTTTATTGACTTCGAGGAATGTTAATGGGAAGAAGAAAGCAACTGAGATGTTAATTGAATAATAAAAAACACTATTTTTTACCACTTAGATAAAACCACAAAATAGTAATAACAAACACTATAGAAATTCCAATTGTCAACACTTGATAAAGTGATACGCATTAGTCCTGACAAGCTAACATATTTTTCAATACATTTTCTTCATCATGAAAGGTGCACGCATCATATAAGTTCTACGGAATAATTTCTGTGGCTTCGTAGGATTTTACATGATAATTTTTTATAGATTCATAAATTTCATATCACTCGTAAACTTCTATCGTCCATTAACGCCGAACAAACGACAAATTTTATTGCAGTAGGCGACGGATTCATTGATAATCATAACAACTTAATAAGGCTAATGAATGGACAGGAAAATATTTCAAAATTAGCTTGGAATGAGAAATTATTGATTCTAAGAAACACAAAAAATCAATCTCTGGATAGATTATATTTGCTCATTTAAAATATTATGATACTAATTAGTGTTTGTGCATTGATAGTCTTATTTTTTGCGGTCAATGTTTCTGTTTTGGGTAGAGTGTGTGACATGAATATTATTATATAATTATTTTTGCCCTTTGGGTATAATTTTTCACACCAAGCCATCGCTCAGTCGCCCCATTATTATATCACATCAACCTACTTATTCATATTTGAACACCGCAGTTCAAGCAGGAAAGAGTCTACTTTTCTGCTATAAGTGCAAGTAACACAGAAAATAATAGTTGTATCACGGTGATAGTAAGGCAGAAATTAGCATGCTTTCCCGTCTTGCCCGATATCTACAACCGAGTATCTAAGCAAGTCAATGAACTCTCCATCATAGCGTAACTACACGGGAAATTTCCATGAAGTATTATGTGGCATACCTCCGATGAAAACGTTAAATATTAATTGTTCATACAAGCGGAGAAACTGAAACACACTTATTTTTTGCACCATCCGAGTGCAAATAATCGAAAAATTGCACTGGTTATTGAGGTTGAATATTACCACCAAAGAAACTATTTTCGAGAAAGTTTATCTTCCTTATAATTTTATCTACTACATAATATTAATATTTATGTACCAGAATTATAATTTTAAATAGTAGTTTGTATGCGATCAGGCGAATTGAATGGATGGCTATAACTTGAAGCACCTATCAACAGGTTTGTCTCAGTGTCTTTAATAGGCCAAACACCACACTGAATCCTTATCTCTTCTCCTTGCAATTGAGGTACGGGCCAGCGCCCTCACACGCAACAGCGGAAATGTGATAGGTCCTCAGCCTAACCGCATTGCAGCATATAAATGCCTAGGATCCCAAATGCCCTCGATACTCGACCAGGGTGAAAAGGCGTCCGCATTGAGCCAGATTAAAAAGATCCCAGTGAATAGATTCCTAACATGGGCTGGGAGGCACGGAGACTGAGGTGCCGTGCAGGAATTGCACGCTGCTGGACAATTCTCCGGACGCACGTAATCCAAGTTCCCAACAGATTCTGAGCACGGATTTTTTATCTGAGAATATATTCCTGCTTGCGTCGCGACACTGCAGATTGCACACAAGACTGAGAATCTGTCGCGTCATCTGTCTGTGCTGTCGCGTACTAAAATCAGATAAAAGGTACCTACAGGACTTTTTCGTTACGTCTGAAAATATACGGTAGTGTCTGAATCAACGATTTAAATCTACTGATACCTCCTAGAAAAATTCTCAACTATGAGTCAAAATAAGAAAATCGTTCCCTAAACCTTGAATTCAACCCAGGACCAATCAGCGTGGATCAGAATTCATCATTTCGTGCTTTATAAAAATCTAGCTAGGAGTTAACAGACAATTACATCACTATATTTGCAAAAAGCCACTTCATTATTTAACTTTATCGTAATTTTTATTTCCTTAGTAGGAATTAACATCAAAACAGTGCATTTTCACATCATGTAGTTAATTTAAGAACTATATCGCATCAATTAATTTTAAATAACCTCCGCTTTCTTTTAATGGCTGTAAGTTGCACAGTGCTAGTGCCTTTAAATGGAAGTTTAATATGCTCCGTTAGGTCATTGACCTTCGATTTGGGGTTTTCTTTTAATAATACTTGCTTAATAATCTCGGCGGAAAGATGAAATTTTGCAGACGGCTTAAATTTTACTGAGATGAATAATTCAATGTCCTCTCGGAGCGTACAACACATATCCATTCCTGATTTGAAAAATAAAACATACATACGCTTCTCAATTCCAAGTTATAACACGCATATCACGTAAAATGAGAACGTATGCTTGCGCAAACACGGAATTCAATACGAATGCAGCAGAGAGTAAGTGAAATATTTATGTAAATGGACTTGAGAGCGGAAAATAGGGTGTAATGTTTCCTGGTGTACTGCGGAGCTGAAAGATACTTCGGTGTCCCTGGGGCGCAGCTAAAAATTAATGCTAGGGGAGGGGGGGGGGGGGATTGGGCGCAACTAATACAGGGAGGCATGGAATACCCGCTAGGGTAAGTGGGAGGTGCGGGGGCCCTCCCCAAGAAACATTTTAAGAAAATTGTTCAAAATGATGAATTTTACGGCTTTCTGAGGGATATTTTATTCATATTTACACTATTCTCTAAGTTATATTAATCCAATTAAGTAAAATGGATTAAACTTAAAAAATTCTCTGATCTCTCGGGGTGGGGGTTATCCCCCAACCCACCCCCCACCCCCCACGCTGCGCCACTGCTGTGTTCAACCGAGCCCAAACGTCCACTACTACCAACTCTTCGGAACACAAGTCGTTTTTTGGCCTCAGGATTAATCTGACATTATTAGCCGTATCACGATTTCCTGATGTTACATTTTTCCGCAATATTCCACACACCTTATTGGGTACAACCTCAACCTGTTTCAATGCCCTCGTGTCAATATCAAGACAAAACAAATCATAGACAAGACAAATTTATCAATACATTTATTTAACCTCGAGCAAATCCCACAAAGTAGCCCGCGAATAATTGAAGATGCATCACGAAACTGTTATTTCCTCATAGGTAAACTTTTTGTGCTGGAGATAGAGCCAAATTTTGACTAAGGTGTACTCTATGATCCCAAAATATTTCAAGAGAGTACTTTAAGACGCGAAAAAGTAATCCGTCACGAAAAAAGAAAAAATGCGACCCGTTGAGTGGGAGCGATACGTTTTGAATACTGGAGAACGATTCGAGCTCCGAAACTTTATCAACGATGGAAGGGTTTAACTCGGTTGAAGACCCGAACAGCTTGAATGAATAAATAAAACTGCAACAAACACTGCATGGGTTTTTAATTGGGATTCATTGCTGCTGAAAACAATTCGCTGAGAGATATGGTTGAAATTAAAACTAAAAGATCAAAGTTTTCTACCCCTTCTTTTGCTTTGGCTGGCCCAGCCCACCGGTATTTGTTTTCTAATAGAAGAGTATGTCTTTATCATGACATGGAAGAAAGTTTGGAATGAATCCGTTTCCTTAATATGCAAATTAGCATGCTGTCTTTAGAGATCTTACATTGCTCAAATAACTCCCAATTTAAATTGGACGGAATGACTATTACTCAACATAAAAGAGGCATATTTTAATAAACCTCTTGATCATTAAACAATACAGAAATGCAATACCATATATCATACATGACGATTATCACTGCTTTCAAAATTGATGCAAGCTGATATTAGGAATTTATTACGATACACTGTTCACCGATTAAAAATTTAAAAGCGCTGCTTTGCAATGCTTACTCGAGCGAAAAAATAAATCTCTCGAAACTTCTCTCACCACACATGACATTCTTGCGGTTTTGTGGTGCAAGTCAACAAGAAAAAGACCATCTTCCTCAGGTACTTGAAAGGCTTACTCCACAGTCTAAGTTTTCATCTCCTTACGTCACGACTACTTTGTCTTCATGGGACAGACATTTAAAAAAGCACACTAATACTCACAGCGATAAAACAAAACTTGTCCCGGAATGAAGCCAGCTGACTCTCATATTCACCTATAGACCTGAGGCTCCAGTCGGGAAGGAAAATTCGAGCCAAAAAACCTCAAGGACCTGCTCTTGAAATACCTACGCGTATCGTCTGCTGCGATCGGAATAAATTGTTCTCATCCGAAATACAACTAACCATTAAGTTCCCGTCGATTGATTCCGTATGAGGACCAAATAATTAATTATCGATCTTAGAGCAATTGAGTAATATTTTTTTATAATTTCTGAATTATTCGCCGAAGAGTTAACTTTGCTTGTGGTTGTGGATACCAAAATTTGCTTTACTGTTAGACTTTGAGTCTTTGAAACAGAATTTGTACTTAGGATCAATTGCAGTCCTCGATCAGAAGTTACAAAAATCCTGACTAATTTTTATCATATTGGCATCGAGATATCATTTTGAATGTAGCCCCAATGCACAGTGGTCCGAAATCGGAAAAAGCCGGACAAAAGTCCAAAATGGCTTTTTTTGAGATAGGGACCTGAAACTTGGCACAAATACTCAAAAATGATGGTTGATTATGGATTTGTATGCCATTTTTCATAATTTTGATACGTTGTTGAGATACAGCAGCTCAAACATGACCAATTTTCAAAAATTCGCGCGAACTCGCTTTTCTCCGAAAATCTTTGAACTTAAGCAGGTGGTGTTGCAGTTGTATGATTTTTATGGAATAAAAAACACAATAGTACTTTGAGAAGATGCTTTGGCCATGTTGTTCATGATTTTTGAAGATTTTGGTTAACATTTACATGGTTTTACAACACAAAATGGCGTACCCAATTTTCGCGTGAAATTTCAAATAAAGTAGACATTATCTTTCGTTTACGAAATATGGTAATCGGGAAATTTACATCACAGTGTGCAGAAGACATTTATTAAGAATACTGCGAAGAAATCTTGGAAAAAAGTTTGCGACCACGGAAATGAGAGCAATTTTTCGATCGCGCATCAAGTCTGAGCTACGCCACGCGGGACTCTGAGGCTTGGTAACTGCGGGCGATTTATCAAGTTTTTTTCAGAATTGCTTCTTAAAAATCGCCATTTGAAGCATGGCACATAGTCAGTATTGACCTTAAACACTATTACCAAGATAATGGATCGATCGATTAACCGTGTAACGCATTACTCTAGTGAATATGGTAAGGGTTAGATTGTTGTCCGTACCATTCTACGTTCTCGAAGTATGCTTCGGATATTGAAGTATTGTTAAAAGATTCAGTTGTCATGCGAAATAAAGAGAGAATAAACAGCTTCTGGGAAAGGCAACGACCTATATTCTTTGTCCTTACCAGTAGCTACCCTCCCTTTTCAACCCTCGCCGAGGAGAATCGCGCGGATAGTGGGGTTTTATGACCACGCAAGGCCTTTAAAGGCAAAGGTATGTAAAGGGTCCTTCTACACGAGTTTTTACTTTTTGATGTCACCATACACTAGGAGAATGTTTGAAGGAAAAAGAAAAGATAATTTTTTATCCTTGAATTCATAATCAAATATTATATTAAAATGGTAAATAAAGAGTTAAATTGATTTTGTCAAATTTCACTTTTCTTCCATCGATATACAGCATACAAGAAACACGTTTGATAAGTGCAAAAATCACCATGAAATCAAACACTTGCGTTTTTAAAGTTTGGAACCTGTTTTTTAAATTCGCAGTGGAATATTTCAATAAAAAAACAATGCAGCATTAATGGATTACCAATCATTTGCGCTAAATCTTACGAATTTATTTGATGAGGAGTTATAAACAGGAGTATAAAGAGGATACATACTTCGGATTTCACCTTTTACATCGCTTTTTTTATGAGATTTTAGATTGCGTTTTTTCATTAACGGTAATTCAACTTTCAATCCCCGAATGAACTGTCGTCACTGATGTCTGAGTCCTCTTCTTCAACATCATCCAAAATCTAGCAGATCTCTTAAATCTTTAGCTAGGTCAGGTACTGTAGCTTGAGATACGGTATCTTCTAAGCTCAATGCCTTCTCTCTGTCTCCTCCTTGTTTGTCGTCACCTCGAGCCCCAAGTGTGTTTGGTCCGCCCTTTTAGTCCTTAGCGTCCTAAGCGAAAGGGCCATGTGCTTCGCTCTGCATTTATTTTTTTTATTTTTTTCTGGACAGCAATCAACGAATATAGGATTCCATATAAACAGTCAGCGTATATCAGGACCCCTTCGAGATATTTTCTCGTCTCTTGAGGACCTTCTAAACCACGAGCTTCAGTCCACTAGAGTCATTCATGCAATGTGGTGGGCTTTCAGGCAGTGTGTTGAAATTCTCATCGCGTGTACTTCCTGTGTGTGGTATTTTTTTATAATTGGGGATCCTACGAAAAGGCAATAGTATTGAAAGGCAAAAAAGAGACTCGGAAGTCTGTTTGTGTGTTAGGTTATAGTAAATTCATTGGTGGGGTGAATTTCAAGGCAAAGACGTACGTCAACTTGCAGTTTTATTTTGGAATCGGTGAAGAAAGGTCGTGTTTGTTGCCCTAGTGACGTGTCGTGCTCTAGTGCAATTCTGAAATTCATCTAGCCCAGTGATTTAGTTCGGCCTTTATTGAATTATCACTAATAATTACTATCTATTCTCGGAGTTGGACGGAACTGTGAATTTACTGCTTGAAAATTTTTAAGGTAAGTTGTACCTATTTCCATACCAAATATACGTGTGTTTGCCTACTTCTTAAACAATGTGTTATATCAGTTTTAGATTATCATCATGGCAATTATCATTTACATTTGTTTTCTAGGGTAGCAATGGATTCATATTAATAAATAGTTCTGAGTTGCATAATAAAATATTAGAAATGAAGCGTAAAACATCAGGCGAGAAAAAAATACTCTTACTGGATTTTTTGTCGCGGAGACTGAATTTCCAGAGCTATGAGGAAGCTGTTGATGGTCTCCGAGAATTTCTTAGGTTGGAATTTTGGCTATATTACGAAAAATTATGGAACAAATGTTGCCATAATAATAAACAATTTTTATTGCGAAGTAAGGAATGGCTCGCGGAGCCAATAATTATCCCTGAATCTGTCCGTCAATACTTTCATGGTTCCTCAAAGGCAACAGGTATGTATTATATTTACGTTATGTTTTGAACTTTAAAGTAAATTTAATTTCTGAATATCAATACTTATTCCATGTGTAATGCATTCTATGTACCACTCTATATCCTACTATTATTGCTTTGTTAGGTTCATTAGGGCGGTCCGAGGAAGACTTTACTTCTTCGTGTTACAGATCTAAGAGAAGAAAAGTTCAGAACATAAAAAGTACTTCTTCGGTAGCTGAGCTGGCATTAGCCACCACCCTTGGTTTAAAGGAGGAAGGAAAAGGTTTAGCTACTGGTAAGGACAAAGAATATAGGTCGTTGCCTTTCCCAGAAGCTGTTTATTCTCTCTTTATTTCGCATGACAACTGAATCTTTTAACAATACTTCAATATCCGAAGCATACTTCGAGAACGTAGAATGGTACGGACAACAATCTAACCCTTACCATATTCACTAGAGTAATGCGTTACACGGTTAATCGATCGATCCATTATCTTGGTAATAGTGTTTAAGGTCAATACTGACTATGTGCCATGCTTCAAATGGCGATTTTTAAGAAGCAATTCTGAAAAAAACTTGATAAATCGCCCGCAGTTACCAAGCCTCAGAGTCCCGCGTGGCGTAGCTCAGACTAGATGCGCGATCGAAAAATTGCTCTCATTTCCGTGGTCGCAAACTTTTTTCCAAGATTTCTTCGCAGTATTCTTAATAAATGTCTTCTGCACACTGTGATGTAAATTTCCCGATTACCATATTTCGTAAACGAAAGATAATGTCTACTTTATTTGAAATTTCACGCGAAAATTGGGTACGCCATTTTGTGTTGTAAAACCATGTAAATGTTAACCAAAATCTTCAAAAATCATGAACAACATGGCCAAAGCATCTTCTCAAAGTACTATTGTGTTTTTTATTCCATAAAAATCATACAACTGCAACACCACCTGCTTAAGTTCAAAGATTTTCGGAGAAAAGCGAGTTCGCGCGAATTTTTGAAAATTGGTCATGTTTGAGCTGCTGTATCTCAACAACGTATCAAAATTATGAAAAATGGCATACAAATCCATAATTAACCATCATTTGTGAGTATTTGTGCCAAGTTTCAGGTCCCTATCTCAAAAAAAGCCATTTTGGACTTTTGTCCGGCTTTTTCCGATTTCGGACCACTGTGCAATGATGCAAAAAAATTATTTTTCAACCATCATTAAAAGGTATGCGATGTAATAACTAATTAAATTCGCTCTAAATGCTTAGTTAAAAAATTTTAATTTACTTGAGTCCGATTTTCAAATTTCATACCTCTCATACCGAAGTTGTGCTCCCATACTTGGCCGAAATTTAAAGTTAAAGGTTTTAGTTAACGGGTCCTTGGGGAAATCGTCATTGGTCGCCAAGTTTGTCGTTGGAAAAATCGTCAATTTTGATGTAAAAAAATGAACTAACTTTTGAAAAGTGTTTCCAATTTATATTTTTCATATAACTTCTTGAAGGTTGAATATGTAATTTTAATTTCAACCTTCAATAAGTTGGCATGTAATTTCCTATGATTTTCAGTTTCAAACATTACGGCAAGTCAAAGTTTTGTTTAAATAAATTATTTATTCATAATATGTTATCCTGAACGTCACCTTTATGCATGAAAACGCATCTAATAGGTTTGACTTCGATTGCGCGCCGGATTTAATCCATGGTTGCCGTCGCCGTTGCATAACCATGAATCATCGCACAGGAGAGTTCAGAGATCCTGCGGTCACCGCCGCTGGACCGTACTTAACATGGGATGTCAGCACGAGGGAAGCCTGAGTATCAAAAAAAAAGAGGTCGTGCATGAGGGAGGAGCATTTCCAAGCCTTTTCGAACACGGCACCGGAGAACACACGCGTCTGCGGACCGGCTCATCGGAAGTTGACACCGTACAAACGCGATAGATACCTACTCACCCCTTTGGGAGACCCGAACGTTACGTAACGTCGGTGGCGGGGAGAGTTACGACCGAGTGAAGGGGAAAGGGGCGGGAGGGGAGGAAGAAATGTAAGGCCTTGAAGAGAAGCAAATGTCCAAGATGCTCCCGAGAGCACTAAGGCGAAAGCACTGTCGTATTTCGGCAACCGTGACAGAAGGACGTCCAGAGGACTTACTGGTGTCGTTCGCTTCGGACTTGACAGTTTCCTCCGCGCGCAGGAAGACCGCAGGCAGATGGGTCCCGTCCGTTGCCGGCCCATCGCGCGCGCAGTCTCTAAGACACAGTGGCGTCCGCGGTCGGCGGCAGTGCCCGCGTTGTCGCGAGCTGCGTGAGGGAGAACCGCGCACAGTGAACGTCGGGATTCTACGCCGTCAGCCGAGGGTGACTTCTCTTCACAACTCATTGACCCTCGCACTTTGAGGACTGCGTGCTTGGATCTTTACAGTTCAATTTAATTTTATTTTCGCAATCTCGTTCGTGGGCAAGTGGTTGAAATCCGCAGACATGGGCCGCTTCAAGAAGTTGACAGGTAATTTACCATTGATTTTCTGTTTCAAATATTACCGGTAAGTCAAAGGATTGTTTTAATAAATTCTTTATTCAATTTCAACGTTTTTATTACCCCAATATGATTGCATAACTAAGGCAGATAAATTGCGTACCTAATTATTTCCCGCACTTCGTTATCAATTTCTTACCTATGCGAAATTTAGAGGATAGGTACTTAACGTGTCCGCCTCAAGGTGGGTGATGTCCTTGATGGAATTTTCGCACGAATTAACATCCATCGACGAGAGATGTAATCGCAAGGACTTCATGGGTGTCTATATAATTTAAGTATTTAACGAAGAACATTCACTCGTGACTCCGTAAAAATCTCCCGCTACCAATGCCGATTCAAACACACCCAAAATGTAAGAAAGATAAGGTCTTGAGTGTGCCCTTCAAATGAATTTTAAAGAGTGGGCTTAGCTATTTGAAAAAAAAACAAATTTTCGTAATCTCGTTTGGGTGAATGAAAGAGGCATCCACAGGCATATGCGCTTCAAATAGCTGACACATACTTGATAACTTCCTTCAAATATCTTAATCAATTGCGGAACTGATCACTGCACTTGTCACGAAATTTTTGTTTCCACGTTTCCATAAAAGCATTTCGAGAGACGAAAATTTAGAACGAATAATCAACACGGTATTGAATAATCACATCATCATTCACCTTATAATTTGTTTAATTTAGAACCATATTTTGCCAATTATATGAACAGTTTTCTGTCCCGAATTACGATTCAACAATTAATTTTTGGAACCAAAATGGATAGTTTAATTTGCCTCAAATTATACCAGAATATTTCCAAAAACCTCTAAATATATTCCAACAAGAACTTGATTAATTTTGCATGAGGCAATAAATCGAAAGGGTTCGGTTCGAGTCCAGGCGAATGATGTTTCTTCAGATAAATTTTTGGTTTATGGAGACAGAATTGTCTTTGATAATGAAAACAATCATGCAAAAGCTATTAAAAAGCAAGTAGAAGTTAATAGCTAATAACCATATTTTTCACGACCCGTTATAAATTCCACGACGTGTTTAATAACTTGGCGCGAAATCATTAAAAAGCCTGATTGATGACCCAGCCTTGATGAATGACTTTTTGCGGCATTTCCAGACACGCTTTCCTTTGAAAGGACCAAATAATCTTCTTCCTGATAACCCCTCATAAAGTTTTATCAAATCTTACAGTGGGGCGTTGGTTTTATGACTGCTATCCTTCAAATTTGGGTCTGATTTGCGACATTGATGAAAATTTTTCAAAACAAAATAATTACACGTCACTGAGAAGTTATTTTAATGCTTATTTCATGCTTTAAACGCGGAAGGCTCATGTAAAAATAAATGACTATAAACTTGTAAACGAATCGGAATGAAAATGAACATATTCAATTTCAAGTACTATCATTCAGACAATCAAGAAAGCCTCAAAAATAATTTCTCGTAGTACATGGTACAATTTCCTCAATTTAAAAATATTAGCAAGAGATTTTGCCAAAGAAAATGAAGAGTAAAACCTCCTTTAAATGAGTGAACATCCATCGGAGAATTCTAATATCACTACACGTCCAAAAATGTCCCATCCACGATTTTATAGATCTTCCTCACTTCTCCTCCATTGGTAATCGGAAAACTGATTTTGAAATTTTTCTACTATTTATCCAGCTTTTTTACTTTCAAGATACAAAAAAATCAAATTCTATGATTAGATGCCTGATTTTTATATCGTTCCCTTTCTATTCCGTCAAATCAGGAAAAACTATGATTTAATCACGGTTGCAATTAAATTAAAAATCCCGGTGAGATGAAAAGATGATAAACCGCACTTCACTCGAGTGATATGTTTACAATAGCATAGATTCGTATTTTTATTATAAAGGCAATATTTAGATCACGGAATATCTACCTTTATCTCCATCACATTTTATCAAGTTATATTCCATTAATTGCTTTATTCATTCTTCACAGCCATCAGTGGAAATTGAAATTTTTTAAATGATATACACCATCGCGCTGGGCTTATGAAAAATTAGAATGATTTAATGTCAGTCGAACTGAAGTTACGACGAGAATAAAGATACGGAAGTGATAATTAGATGAGATCTTACAAATTATAATCGGTATAAGAACACAACATACAACAGAAGATTGGAACAGTATCCTTGGGAAACGTGCCATATTAACATATTGCAAGCACGCACAATACCGTAACTGGCTCGTGGATCACTCATTCATCAGGTGTCCTATTCAGAAACAAAAACAGGTCGTTACGAGCTCAGAGAACTTTCGGAATCGGCGCGCGCTCAGAATAAATCTTTCGTTGGCCGTCCCCAACGCAACCCATCTGGAGTGATTGAACTGTGCGTCGATAGGGTTGGAAAGCATTGGACTGGAGATACCCTCTCGTGGCCGGGAGAAAATACACAGAATTTATGGATACAGTAAACAACTCAGCGTAATCTAGTAATAAAACTGGAAAAGACCCGGGCGATGCCAATAAATTCTTACTTAATTGTTCAATTTTCACTAATCTTCACAAATTCTAATTTCTTTTTCTAATTTTCTAACGTTCTAATTTTCACAAATCTTGCCTACGGTGGGAAACAATGCCGAAATTTTCAAATTAACACGTTTATTCTCCATTAGACACATTTTTACTCCATATGAGCTAGAAGGGCCCCCTAAATGGAAAAAAAATCGAGATACATATTTGGAGTGAAACGCTACCTTCAGAGGACTCTTAATTGTATTATAGTAAAAAAAACACATATATTAGATAAATAATGCATTCCTATGATCCATCTCGCACTAATATAATTAATTCACACTTTATTACAGGTCAGATATTATAAAAATTAACATCACTTTACCCACTTTCGTTACGGGTGTGGTTAATGGTAGATCTGACCGAAAATTCAAATAATGGATTATTATTTAGTACGAGTTTTCTTCTTCGCGTCTAAATATATTTGTAGACTTTTCCTTGGATTATAGCTCTCTGCTTTACTTTTGTTAATTAAAAATGCACGTATTAAATATATATACACATCGGAAATTTATTTTCCATTGACAAAACTTTCATCCAATTAGTTGATTGTAAAAAAAACAATTGCATGAAAACCTTAGATATTTTTTATGAGTAATAAAGGAAAAATAAACTTATAATCCAACAAATAATCTAAAGAAATTAGTATCATTATATTTAAAGGATGTCACAGTTTTGTCTCTCTAGATTAGGAATACGCATTTAAGCGCTGTCTGTGTTTCCCACAAATTTTAATTCAAAGCAAAATCGAAACATTTGTCCAGTTTGAATCCACAAGAAAATTTGCAAAGTATACTGTATCAAAGCAATATGTTCACCGAATTTAAGAATCACGGTTGAGTTATCGGAAACAAAAACTCTGCTCTGGTTTCCGAAAACTCAACGAATACAATTTTCATCATGAAATTTCATCATTTTTGTGCCTGTTTACATGTAACTGGCGATAGGTAAAATCATTATTTTTTAGTCGGACTAGAATTCTATATCTTATTCTCTAGCAAACTCTATTCTATAGCAAATTAAATAATGTACTACGTAAGAGCCGATATATCGGCCCGTCGCACTTTTCGCCCGAGCGGCAAAAGCCGATATATCGGCCCGCCGCACTAAAAGGGTAAAACAATGTGGCCAGGAGATAGATTTAGTCAAAAATAATTCTGTGCAAAAAAAAACGAACTGTCACTTATGAAAAATTAACTTGAGGTGAAATTTCATCAACATGGCACCAACGGAAGTTTTCGAAATTCAAGTTCAAAATCTCACAATTAACGAAATAATCTGTGATTACAGTTCATTCCCACTGTTTTAATTCACAGATTTCTCTATCACCTTTCCCGCTTGAGATGAAAAAAAAACGAAATGAATTTTATCTATTTTAATGAGCTACTGCTATTCAAGCACGTCTTCCTCAATACTAGCCCAATGCATTATTCATTATTCTCTCAGCACAAATGTTTTTCCAGAAATATCCCATTTTCATTTTTGAGTCCTTTAATGATCTCCCTTCGTCAAGTAGAACAAGGTATCTCACACGCTTTAAAACCTATAAAACTCGTTTTCCGAGAACGGCCCACGTGTTTTATACGTTCTTGACTCTAACCTCCTCCGATGTTTACCCCACAAGACTGTATGACTGAGGCATCCCGCCTCTATATTAGTCTCCGCGATAGCTTCGGTGCGGAATCTTCAATGAGCCCCCTTAGTTCAATCCTAACGAGATATATGGCACGCAACGTTCAAATGTATTACCATGAAAGTGGGGGAGAAAAGGACTTGTTATTCTTGAGACATGTACCATTTGCACATAAGGCATACACAACTAACCTCAGAAACGGAATTATGCATAAAATACTTAACCCTCTTAGTGTTATCCTTCTTCCTGGGGTACTGGCGAGAAATGCGGAAGGTATTTTCATAAAATGTAGCATCTAGGAAAAAAAACTATACGAAGGTATTTTATTACATATCCATAAGCAGTTTTTTATTATTGAGGATAAAATTATTAATATTGACAAAATAGTTTTAGGTTTACTATTATAAAATTTCAATGTAATAAGTTATAGCAAATTAAATAAGGTACTACGTAAGAGCCGATGTATCGGCCCGCCGCACTAAAAAGGTTAAATAAAAAAATCATTCATGATAAGAAATGCCTGACGCATACAAAAATTTGGTATAGTCACTTTTAGTCCCCATGAAAAATTACCCCATCATTAGAGGTATGAAAGTTTGCCTATGAAATTCTTCATCTCCCGTTTCAGGCGTAATATCAGAAAATGTAAGTCGGATTACCCATAAGTAGGTCGGACAACAGAGGTTTGGCGGCAAGATTTTTCGTGGAGCTTGGGACAGAATAAAAATAACTCTCCATAATATCAGGGCAGACCAAAACTCACCACTAGACGGAATTCTCGTCGATTTTTTCCAATTTATTTTAAAATAAGCAACATTTCTCACTTTTACCATCAGCTCTGCGCCCTAAAGTACCGTTTTTTTTAGATCTTACATGCATACGTTTGGATGAAAATCATACTCGAGACGCGTCTTTACTTGCCTTAAAAACTTAGGAAACCTGCAGCGACTGATTTTGCACAAAAAACTATAGCGTAACTCATAACACATTAATGGCATTGGAACCGGTTGTCCGATCATATATAATTGGTTCCTATCCGAGACAGTTTGCATTATTAAAGCAGCAAACATTTCCGGTTTTAAGACTTTATAATTAGTTTAATTTTAAATTTAAGCTATATTAATTAAGGGACCAAAAAGTAAAATTGACTCAAACTGTTAAAAAAAAAATTAATTGGACTAATTTTCACCGATTCACATAAAGAAGTTCAGAAATGAATGCTTCAGCAAAAATGGAATAAATTCCACTTAGAAGATATACCATAGCCGTAAAACAAGATGCTCGCGAAAGTCAGGTGTCAAAAGGATTTACAGTTCCAAAATAGCGGGAATAAAGATTAATGTTGTCACATTATCAGCTAGCATTAAAATTAGACATGAAAACGCTATTAAAGAATCACATACAGTCCTCATTATGGAGTTTACGTACACCTTTGAAGTTGAATCCGTGTATAATTTTCGTAATTATTTATTTTCGGAGATATAATTTTAAAAATGCTTTTGATAGAGGAATCCTTCAATTTTAAAGATGCAAAATAGCGCGCAGGTACGTTAACTAATATATGTTTTATTAAAAACTTTTTCCAGCATTTAAAACAATTTTTTCTTCAAAAAATGCATTTTGACATCAGTAATATTTTCAAATTTCCAATCATCCAGGCGCGAGTACTGGAGGACAACGAGGTAATCCGTTTTACTTTTATAATTACTCGTGTAATAATTGCATCTTAAACAGATTTTATCACAGAAGACTTAAATGCCAGAAGTTATCATTGCTCAAATAGACAATAATTACCATGGGAATCTACAAAAATATGATATTTTAAAAGGCAACGACCAAAGATAAAGAGATAGGCAAAATGTTTCACGAGTCGGTAGGCTAGAATTTCCTTTTCCAGCAGAATCGGCCTGGTGTCTTTTGTTATCCGATGAAATTGCATATTTCAAACAGAATTACCATGTGTCTAATCAGTTTCCTTCATAATAAAAGACAGATGAGTGATAACATTTTCCAAAAGAAAGACGTACAACTCTTACCATTATCTCTTAAGATTGGCACGGGTTTTACATGCCCTATCAGAGAATTTCGTCGGTAAAACGGCAGAAACTTTGGAAACGCGAGGGAGCCACGACGATTCCGCAACACGGTAATGAGCACTAGGCCCCTATTAGCCGAGGCAACCAGACGCGCCACCGGTGGCGCGTCCGGTGGAACTGGTCAGTCGTGGGGCATAGAATCAAATGAGTCCTATTAGCCGAGGCAACCAGACGCGCCACCAGACTTTCCACCGAAACCAGTCGCCTGAGCCCCGCAACCGCGCCTTCCACCTTGGGTTGCTCAGGCCCCTATTAGCCGAGGCAACCAGACGCGCCACCGGTGGCGCGTCTGGTTGCCTCGGCTAATAGGGGCCTAAACGTGATGTCATTGCATGATGTTATGGTAAATTTTTACGATAGAAAAACAGCTTTATAAAATAAATTTTTTAAACTGTTTTCAATTCGTAAATCAATTCAATTCGTACCTAGAACAATTATGGTCGATATACCCTGCGAAAACGTGGAGACGTAAGATGTGTTGCGTAAATACAGGGGTATTAGGGCGAAATTACCCCATAATATCATGTACCCCACACCCTCATGTAAGAAGCTTAACTTATTTTTTTGGAAATGGGAAATGGATTTAGGGAAAGAAATTTAAAAAAAAAAATCGGTAGATACAATATAATGTGTAAGATTAACGTGGTGGGTGAAAACAACGTAATTTCTCAGCTGGAGCTTGTTGATTGCATCGCTGTAGTGTCTTTTCTAACGTCACCGTTTAAAATTTAAAGACTCTGGAGGCCTGCAGATCCCGTATGTATGATGTGCATCCCGTTTTTTATGTGGACGAAAAATAGGATTGCGTGATACATCATAAAATGCGGCATGCTTCTCCAAAAATAAACCCTTCAATTAAATCCATCAAGTTGGCTTTAAAGTTGGAAGTAGTTAACGCATTCGATACAAGTAGAATATAATCAGGGGTGGATTTTAGTCATTGCTTGTGCAGGTTTTGCTCCTAGCTTGGATGTTTGGGAGGGATGCAATACTTCTGCCGCTTCCAGGGTTTCATGAAATTCTCCTTCGAGAAACGAATGGACATGGAACACACATGCGATACATGTGAGCACAGTACTTAGAACCAGTCACCTAAATGCTGGCACAGGAAAATTTCATTAATGATTACCATTTCACCAGTTGCACTTGAATTGTGAAGGGAGTCCCACCTCTTTTAAAATGCCACTTAATACAACAACTTAATATTCACAGAAATCCTTGTGTAGGCTCAGTGGTATGGCGAAGATTCAGTGGAGAGTTTTACAGTACATGCAACGTGTGTGTCCATCAGTCTAGACAACAGTTCCACTGGCATTGCAGCTGGCTTCTCTAGGCCACTAAAGTGCAGACCTCTTCAACCGTCTTTTCTACACATGCATTGGAGGCAGGCATCCCCTCATTGGTCCATATAGGTTCCAACAATTTGATCTTTGGATTTTTCTCTTTTATAGAAAAATCTTCCAAAATTTTTGTCACAACAATTACGGTTTTGCTAGTAGTGAGCCCTGGTCGCTTTCATAGCGGCAAGGGTATTCCCTATCCCACCCTTCATTCCTATCCCTACCCTGGGCTCCTATCACGGCGGCGCCTCCATCCTTTTTCCTTCCCTTCACCCCCCAGGTGCGCATACATATCAGTTGAATTGCTGGGTCCCCGCCCCGCTGCAGTGTAACCTCCCTAGAACCCCCCTTGGGTCATCGTACGTTGGTCCATATAAGAGGCAGGAGACTTCTCAAGGTGTTCGTGGATTTCATAATCTCTATAGCTTCCCTTGAAGCGATATGAGTGGGTGAGAAGCCAATAGGTAAAAGTGATATCTTTTTTCTTTGCAGTGTTAGGTATAGAAATTAGGTATAGAAAACAAACCAGATCTATTAGATATTTATAAGTGCGTTTCATTTTTCACTCAATGTAAGCACAGAACAGAGACTCACTCATATCCCATGGCAACCAAGTTTTTGTGAATTTATTCTAACAATTAACTTAACCCGACTCTGTTGAGAAAAATATCACTTGTACCCCTTGGCTTCTCAGCCTCACATATGAGAGTATGATGCTGTACATTTTTTCTACCACTGTCAATTGTAAAGCTACCTATATCCGTACACAGTTTTACTCTTGACCACAATGTCTACCATTGCATCCTCGATAGGGAGACAGGTATTTTACAGATTAATAAAATCACATTCTTTGTTTCAGGGGGAATTCCTGCTCGCCATGTCTTGTGTGTTCTCCTTTTCTTTGGATTTGCCCTGGCATTTATGATGAGAATAAACCTGAGCATTGCCATAGTTGCTATGGTAAAGGAGCAGCCAACAGAGAATTTATTTAATACGACCAGCAACAAATGCTTCAGGGATGAAGAGGAATTAGTCAATGGAACAGCAAAAAATGTAAGTATACATATTTTTCTAACAATTTGGGTTAATCCATTAGCTAAATGAATATGACTACACTAAAAATGGTTGCTCAAAAAATGATTCCCCTAGTTCATTTGATTTGTAAATATATCACCAAGTCTTGAACATAAGGGTTGCATCAATTCATTCTTCAGTAATCCTCCTTATCTGCCCTCAGAATGAAAATTGTATCTGAAATATGGAGGCAAAAATAGCTTCATTTATAAATGCATTCAGAATTACAATTCAAGAAATAAAAAACCCACACTACACAAGATGAAGAGAGGGCATATTAAATTCCCCAAAATACCTAACTCCCATGGTGCCATGAACATTTCAGCACTCTCGCATACAATTATAAGTAGTACATGTCTGACAAAATAAAAATGTCTGGACATCCTAAACAAAGATAAAAGTAGTGCAAAATCTGAATCAACATGAAAAATCCAAATAAAAGACATTGTTATGAATGAACAAACTATAGGACTTGAATCAGGGCTAGGGGGCACTTAAGGAGAACTAATGGGGTCAAGGTATGATGAGGGTCCAGAGCAACATGAATTCATCAGAAACACAGTGAAGCCTATATTTTAGGTTTTAAATTGTGGACTCTGCCAAAAGAAAATACATGTACTTCTAAAGCAGGAACCATCAACTTCTCTCTGTTACAACTTTGGTATTATGGTAGAGTATGCTAATCGAAAAAGACCTCTAGTACTTTACCCTTTAACATGTTCCTTATAATGATACATTTCATACTACGAGTTAAACGTGAAGCAATATTATATAAGTTGATCTATGACCTCTAAAAGGCATGACAAGCATATTCATTTGATTCATAAGGGTATGAGACTCATGTTCATCTCAGAACATTTTTTTTTTTTAAGGTTACCAGTGATGGTGAATTCGACTGGAATGAAATGCAGCAAGGTATAGTGTTTGGATCATTCTTTTGGGGATACCTACTCTCACAAGTACCTGGAGGGCGCTTGGCTGAAACAATGGGAATTAAGTTAGTGTTTGGAGCCGCTATCATTTCCAATGGAATACTTTGTATATTAATGCCTCTGTTGGCAAATCTTCATTGGTATTTAATACTTATTATTCGAGCAATTCAAGGAGTTGGTCAGGTGAGAGACTGCCATACAAGCATGAGTGATGTCCAACCCAGATATATTATCATTTTTTAATTTAACTTTTTATGCTAAAGGGGGTGCTGTTTCCTGCATTAAATGCAGCAGTCGGCCAATGGGTGCCACTAGAAGAGAGAGACCGTTTCATCTCCTTCGCAGTGCAAGGTCAGTCGCATGTGATTAAAAGAATGTTGTGTTGCACCACTAAGATCTGGCTTCCAAGAATCCCAGACTCATGCCTGACAATGTGATTGCATGTCAGTTACCTTCACGAGAGCCAACTTTTCCTGGTTTCCAAAATTCACAAACAGTGAAGGCATTGGCATCATATAACCATGCCCCAAAGCAGTTGCCTCTCGGGAAACTTGTGCATGATTGAATTGCGTGGTGTGCTGACTAACATTGCCATTAACGACAACGCGCAGTGGTATGGAGCATCCTAGCCAACCACTTTCCAGGATCCATGATCACACTGCTGCACATCACACAGCCACTGATGTATGGTTCTTGGAAACTACACCCTTTTTCCGAACTGACGGCGGCTGGGTGGAAAATAGCAAGTAGCCAATCAGAAGTGCTACCCCTTCCACCTCTGTTCCCCTCCATCCCCTTCCCTTCCCCCTCCATCTGGTCGACCAGCGTTGCCAGTCTTGGGAATATCGGTACTTTCGGGGGCCGCGGAAGATTCTCGGACGAACACTAAGCAATTCGGTTTGGTAACACTGCTAGCTGGAGAGCGATCTGCACTGCACAGAGTTTGGAGAGAGACTGCAGGCTCCTACACACTTTCTCCAGTCGCTCTTCTGTGATTGGCCAAAAGAGTGGGTGGGTTTCGAGCACGCTCAAGGTCAGCCGCCGTCAGTTCAGAAAAATGGTATAGGGCTTCATTGGGGTATGGTAACACTTGGGAAGGAGCTCACACTATGTCACATTTTCAGTAAAAGGACACCGACTATTGATTAAATCAGTTTTTAACACTACTATTATTACAGAATGAAAAAATTTTGAACACCACACTTGTATCCTCCAAACATACACTGCTCCGTATAGTATGTATTGATGTATTCCTATGCATGGCATTGGTATTATGACCTTAATATAACATTAAGATTGAGTAACATATTACATTAAATTTAAGCATAGAAAATCTACTTACTTTTAATTTATTGAATAATTTCAATTTCTCAAAAAAAAAAATGCAACAGGGGCAACACTGGGAACTGTCGCATCACTGCCACTTTGTGGAATAATTCTGACTTCCTTGGGATGGAGATCTGTGTTTTACATCAGTGGACTCTTGGCTCTATGCTGGGGAATACCATGGTTCTTTCTAGTCTATGATTCACCTTCAGTACATCCCCGGATGTCTATGAGCGAGAAAGAATACCTCAAGAGCAAAATGGCTCCAGCTTCAACAGAGGTAGGTTTAAATAGAACCTAACCCATTACATGACGGATACATATACATATGTATATGCATATACTTCTAAGAAATATATCCAACAGAAAAGGCTTAATTTACAGCATCGACAAATAAGATTATCCATCTTGCTTTGTCGTAATATTTCTGTATAAGGGGGCATCCATTAATTATGTTAGGTGTTTAGGGGGGGGAGGGAGTCAAGCCGATTGTCACCCATAATCATAGGGGGGAGAGGCAGCGTAAAATGTGATTCTAGACTATGATCTTAGTAATCTTAAATAATATTCTTAACTAATCTTAGATAAAAATTATAAAACAAATTATTTTTTTAATACATCCAATGTAATTAGAAGCATAGATTTACGTATACACCCTGAAAGTACATTCGCATCTTGAACTATCTCACGTGAGATTATAGGGAGGGGATCGAGCCAAATCTCAAGATAACTCATCAAGGGAGGCAGGGTAGAGACCAAAAATCGCCAAAATTACCTCACGTAATTAATGGATACCCCTAACTAATTATGATGATGCAAGATGTCTGTCAGAGAGTTTTCAGAATTCTTTAATTGCATTAAATATTCATTCCGCTATGCTTACGTAGAAGAAGAAAGAAATGCAGAAGTGTAAGGCAACAGACTTAATGGATGCTGAAGATACTGCGACACAACCAAAAATTTGGAGACCTAAGAAGTGTTGAAATGTTTTCAAATTGGCACAGTAGTATGAGAATATTGAGAAAAAAATCATTAGCTCTGTTGAAATCTAGTGTTATGTATTCAATATCTTTATCCATGTAATGTTTGATAGGCAAATATTTCAAATGCAATGTCTATGTGTCAAACAATACCATTCTGAATTCTTTTCGTGAATGCATGAAAATCTGCAAATGTGTTGAACATTAATTATGCCATTTTACTTTGATCCATTACAGTTCCTACGTGCTTCAATCGATTTCTCTACTTCATCTTTATTAAAATAATTCTATATTCTATAAAAAGCAGCAAATAGTATTAATGTTTGATTTTTACATTTTTGTTACTGTTTTCATGCGTGCAGAGCTGTTACTTCACATTTTTTACTCATGAAAAAGCAAATAACCTCTTAGTTATTATTTTCAATATAAATACATCCCAAATGGTAAGAAAATGCTTACACAAGCATCTGCAAATGACCTGCTTGCTAAGAAATTCAACAATTATAAGCTTGCTTCCATCCATGGAAATCTATAGAACTTGCATTATGTATATTGAATTGTAATAGCTACGGGCGGAAATGAAGAATGAAGTCTCAGACTTTTCTAGCATTGGGCAGTTTTGAAGATGCATTCTCATTTTGAAATATTTCCAAGGCAGTCACCGAGTATTCACCTTCTATTGCCCTTTTTACGTGCAGTGTAAAATCATCACAAACTAAGGGAATGAAAATATTAATAAAGGCAATAAATAACTCAAAATCCACAGACTACACCAATGCCATGGCGTGCGGCACTGACATCAATGCAATTTTGGCTTGGATGCATCCCTGCTCTCGGAAATGACTGGGGATTCCACACACTTCTTACGCTCGCTCCAAAATTCATGCAAGCAGCCCTTGGTTTTGATATAACCCAGGTATGAGAAATTTTTTTAATCTATACCATTCTGATTATTATTCCCACTAATAATTAGAGTCCACTTTCATTCCCCCTTCAAAAGACTGTAAAAACACCAATAATCTTGTCATCAGTGACGAAGTGGTAATAGCACTCAGCATGGATGGCCTAGAATTGAGTCTAGGTCAGAACAAATGATTTACAATTTACCTTGACTCATGTGTATCCATATAGGTTTGATCTTGACTTGATCCATATAGGTTTCTTACTATGAAGTCAATATAAGGTCACTTAAATAATCACACCAAGAACATTAGTAATGATGAAATAGCAAATAAAATAACAATAATCCCATGAATCCATATTCCTTATTTCAGAGCAGTTTTCTCTCTAGTTTGCCTTTCCTTTGCCAATATGGTTTTGCACTGATATATGGTTCTGTGATGGATGCGCTACTGGAGAGAAGATTTCCAGTGATTTGGGTCAGAAGAGTATCCATTATATTTTGTAAGTACAGTTACCTACTATATTCACACCGAAATACCTATATTTGTATACAATATTCACCAAAGCAATCAATATGTAAAAATGTACAAATATCGTTAAATAAAAAATTATTTTTTATCATATTATACATCATAGTGATAAAAATTTGTCAATAAATTCCACAAAAGGTACTGAAATCATGATGCAAGCATTTTTTGGATTGTAATGAAAATAATATTACATAGTTTGTAATTAGCTGTGTGATCGTCTCACGACTGAGATTTGAGTCAAAATCATTAAGACTGGTACTGGTACATAATGAAAGGATTAGTAGTTTCCACTCCACATACATGTTTACATACCTCATATAGTAAGTGATAACATTTTAAGGGATTTTCCAGCAATGCTTCCAATCCAAAATCAGAACTTGACTGCATGGAAGGCTAGTTTCATGCATACAAAAATTGATCAGCTCAACTTCAGTCAATATATATTCACCCTCGCAAGAAAAATCACAAAAAAATATTCTTGAAATTAAGTCCAATAACAACCAAACTGCAACTCAAAATTAGACAGGTTACCATAGATGATATGTAGTTCTTTTACTGATGCGAACATCTATTAAAAATTTTACACACCAAATTTTTTTAATAAAAAAGCTCAGAAAATTGGATACACAAAATATTTTACCATAATTTCCCTATCAATCACTATTAGGCTTAAAATACTGGAAAAATTATTATAAGATGTTAATTGAATCCTTTTACGCAGCTCACATCTTGCCTGCCCTTGGATTAATTGCCATTACAACAGTTGGCTGTAACGTTTCATTATCAGTGGCCATCTTGACTTTCTCTGTAAGCATGATAGGAGCCTTCTCATGTGGATACTTCCAAAATCCACTGGATGTTGCACCTAACTTTGCAGGTAAGTTATGAAGAGCATTGAAAATTACATTGCTTCAATTTTATCTCCTGTAGTCACCGTCTACAATGAGCATAAAATCATGAGATGTTTTTGATTAGGATAATGATGCTGAAATTTTTTTCTACTATAATTTTCATAATAATGCTCAGTTTACCTAATCAGAAACAATGACATACAAACAGCAATATGTATGTAATTGCTCTTTAGCGGAATATATTGCTTTATCAACCTAATAGGATACTTTATGAAGATTTTCAAAACACAATTATGTTAATCTTTTCAATATAATGATAGCCATGACTTTATTCTTAATTCAGTCATGGTTTTCTTCTTCTCTCCCATACCTTTCCCCATCTGATCAGAACAGTATCTTGTGACCAAAAAACATCAGTTGGTAAAATGAAATTTCTTTCAACAGGGTCGTTGACAGGCATTATGAATGGAGTTGGTGCATCCACAGGACTTTTCTCTACTCCTGTAGCAGGTGCTCTACTGTATACACAAGTAAGTAGACATATGTTCCAACATTTATTAGACAATGATTTGATGAGCTGCATTTCTTGAATGCTTGATATATTACACAGTTATGGACTTGCAGGTTAATTGGGTACAAATAGCAAGCAGGAGGTGTAGAATAATCACCAGGGTAAGAGAGTAGGGAAGGAGACCTCCCATAAACATTTCATCTAAAATAAAGTTGGATTATTTGACTACATAAAATGCTCTGGTACTTTTCCACCCATAAATTATTGATACCACTCTGTACATGAAAGAAAATCCAATTCTCATTATATAATTACAAAAAGGGAGGCAAGTGTTATCCCCAAATCATGTCAATGACACTGAAATGAAATCTAAAACTAACTACACATTGAACAATGATTCAGGACCTTCAGTCTTATGACCTAAACAGGCTATGTCAACTATAAATTAGACCCCTTGCTTACCAATAGGGCCACCATATGAATAATTCACTTGGCAATTTAACCCTTGGGCTGTGGGAATTCATGGTTTTAGCTGCCAGCCAGTGCAGAAAAGACCCCCTGTGCAGGAGGCACCCTCTGCCATGAGGGCTGGTTTGGTAGAGTTAAGCCCCTAAGCGACCCTTGTGGTGAGGGAAAGTGCCCAAGTGCAAGACATCCAGATAGCAATAAAAATTTTGGGTATGTGATGCAGTCACTTTGTAAAACATAAAAAAACGTTGTTGCACTCTAAGGGCGCCTTCACACTACGCTGCTGAGCGGCGCCGCTGAGCAGCGCTGCTCAGCAGCGCCAAAAAATGTACACGCCGCTCGGCAGCGCGTTTGCTGCGGCGCTGCTCAGCAGCGTGGTACCGCCGCAGAGCAGCGCCGCAGAAAATTATTCTAGGTTGGACTTCAGTGTTTGTCCAGTGTCGCAATGGACGTTGACCGAGATGTGTAGCTCCTTGCTCTGCTGATAGTGCGACGAAAGAAAACGAAAAAACAGAAGACTCCCATGCGTTCCTTTTGGCCACTCTGTCACTGTAGAAAGCATGGGAAGAATCCCGAAGCGCTGGTTGATTTTCAATACTTGTTATGAAGCGTTCAGCATTAATGCTATCTACACCTGTTTCCATTTTAATTAAAACGCGAGGCAGCGACAACTTCTCTCAGAACACTCGTGCATCAACTGGCGACCGACCGTACGACCTGGATGTGTCGACCAGACTGGTAAAATTTTCGCCTGACCTGGGTTTCCAAGTTATCTTGTCTAAAAACTGTTACAAAAGTGTTTATGCTACAAATTAGTTTCAATTTTTACTTATACATTTCTTGTGTTGTATGTTTCAAAAGAAAGAATTTGAAATGAAAGCATTTTCCAATTGTATACACTATACCCCCCAAAGTAACGTATCCTTGTTGCCCGACTTGACACCCTGACTGCCCCCCTCTGGCCAATATTCCTGGCTACGGCCCTGCATGCTGCGGCGCTGCTGTGGCGGCATAGTGTGAAGGGAAACAGAGCCGCTAGCGGTCGCCGCTGGTGGCTACTAGTAGCCGCTAGCAGCGGGTCGCGGCGCCGCGCGTTCTGCGGCGTAGTGTGAAGGCTCCCATTGCTCTCAATGTATTTCCATCTGCAGCGCCGCTCAGCGGCGTAGTGTGAAGGCGGCCTAAGGGTTAAAAGTTTGATTTTTTTACTGTGGCTGCTAATTTGCATGCAACCTCAAAAATTCCACTCATCCTGTCTTTTGCAATCAGTTATTGCAATTATTACTGTGTTATAAGACTGATTGTAGAGTAACCGGGATTTAAGTATAAAATCTTATATGATCAGCAAAAAAATGTAGCACGATAAATTTCCAGTGCCAGCTCACTTCACAATATGAATTGTTGGAGTGTGTGACTTTTATTGTTACTGCATTCATAGCATATATAGTGGCCCACTATATTAAATTCTATTATTAAATCCAACCCAAGAGCAAAAGATTAAAAAGTTAAGCTATAGCAATAAAATGAGGCACCATCTCAGGACCCACCTCGAAAAAACTACTTCCACCAATGCTTTTCTTGCCAATGTTTTGTTCCGACCTGAGCAGATCACAAGGAAAAAATTTGCACAGAAATTCATTTTGATAATCACTTTGAGTTTCTTTTGCAATGAAACATACTGTCGCCATGTAAAATTTTTCAAAAATCAAACATATTTTGTAAACAAATGCCTATTGAGACCATGCCATAATAACGAAGCCGTTCTTTTAGGAAGCTGAGATGAATATAAATTTCTGTGATAATGAAGATTTCATCAAAGAAATTCAGTTTCTTTCGCAAAAATCCTTACAAATGGGCAGATAATGCACCCATAAATGTCTTTTAACATAAATTCATATTCAGCACTTTCACAAACAAATTATCAATTTTTTCACAGGGTTCACCGGATGGTTGGCATTCTATTTTCTGGATAGCAGCTGCAATATACATAATTACAAGTCTGCCATATTTATTGTTTGCAACTGCCAAGGTACAGCCTTGGAACGGACGCAAGGATGAAAATGAAATGCATCCCATGCACTGTGATGGAGACAAAAAATCAAGAACATTCACTGAAGACTGAATGATATTATTTACCAATACAATATCAAAAGGAAAAATGATTGGAATGATATCAAGGGTCCACATTAACTTTTTTATTATTTTGTACAAATAAGATTAAATATTATCTCACTTAATTCATGTCCTATGTATGTAATTTTCAACTAACAGTTGATTGTTTTTAGCCAAAAAGAAATCATAATCTTAATGCAAGACCAATTTTCACTAAATGGGCTGAGTTTCAGATTATAAGCTACTTAAAAATTTTGATAATGGACTCTCAGAACTGGGACTAGCTTTGGAAAACATATCACCCATTTTATTGCTGTTAATTAGCTTATTTAAGGCACCTCTTGGAGATGAACTATCAGTCTTTTTGGTAGACCTTGGCATACTGATATTCTTCAAGCTTGGTGATTCACTCTTTCTTTTCTGATTCATCCTGGAGATCATAAACTCTTTTCGAAAAGGAGTGCTTGTTTCAACAACACTCCTAGAAGACATAGGAGTGATAGGTGGGCTTTCATTTCTCAATCTATCAACACTGGGAGAGCCAGCTCCTTTCTGCAGGAATAAAATTGAAAACAAACAAAAGTTATTAAAAGTAAAGGCTTGTTTTTCAAACACATTCATTCTGTGACACAAATGCTTATCAAATTATTTCTTTTATGATGAAATCATCCACAGATTAATGCCTTCTTATTCCGACTACTTAAAGAAATTTTATGAAGAGAAAATAACTAATTGCATTGGAGATATAAATCAACACCAACAGTAACATCAATCACAGCCCCTAAAAACTCTTTACAATCCTACAGCTTTCAATCTAAATGTATTCCTCATATTTATCTGATAATCAGGACAACACTTGAATGGAAAGAAAATTAATGCATTTAAAAATGATATGTACCAGAATAGTTAATTAAAATGAGATCCAAGAAGATAAATTTTAGAAAAATGAAAAAAAACCAAGAGTGAGAGTGATTCTTCTTCTTGAAAGACCAGATACTCACATCTCACGATTACAACCGTACAATAAAAAAAATATCCTTTTCAGTTTCACTCAAATGCATTATTGCTGTTAAAAATAACTCTGAAAGAAAATCTTTTGATTCTCAAAAGAAGGAGGAATATTAATTTCTAAAATATGTAATAATAGGGGTGCCGCAGGGAATTAAGTATAAGGGGTTTTTTTTAGGCAAAACAAATATTGGCGTTGTTGACTTCCCACCAGGGTAAGCGGGAGGTGCAGCGGCACTCCCCCAGAAAACTATTAAAATAAATGGTCCAAAATGGTGAGTTTCAGGACTGTATGCATAATGTGATGTTTTGCTTGTGAGTCATCCCTCCCCTTAATATAACTTACAAAATTTTTCACATTAAAATATTTTTATTTAAAAAAATTTCTCTAAGCTCTGGGGAGGGGGGTTTATACCCTGACACCCCCTTGCTGCCCCACTTCTAATAATATTTATAGAGTACCAAACTCATGCTTAATATTAATACATTTCAGATGCTTGATAACCCCCCATACAAAAAAATCTGTGCTATGACTGCACTAAATTTGCACTTTAACTGGACTAAACCCTGTGTTTAGCACAGTTACAGTACACTTTTCTGTGCTAGACTGTACTATGGCAGCTGGAATTTGAGAAGAACTGTATTGTAACAGTGCTGAATCACTGTGCTGGAACTGTGCTAGAGCTCCGCCTGCACTGTGACTGGGCTGGGTAACATGACTGGAACTGCACTAAGGCTAAAACTGCACTGTGGCAGGGCTGGATAACATGACTTGAACTGTACTGTGACTCAAACTGCACTGTGACTGGGCTGGGTAACATGACTGGAACTGCACTAAGGCACAAACTGCACTCTGACAGGGCTGGATAACATGATTGAAACTGCACTCAGGCTCCAACTGCACCGTGACGGGGCTGGATAACATGACTGGAACTGTACTGTGACTGGGATGGGTAACATGACTGAAACTGTCAAACTGGACTGCAATAGGGCTGGATGGTTACTTTTACCAGCCATTGATGGAAGAAAATATTTACTATATCATTTCATAATATGGTTAATTATCATTTCCATACGATAAAATGAATGCATAAAATATTTAAAAATTGTATGTTGACATTACTATGGCAATGCATAACTCCAACTTGCTTATTATTTTGGTAAACTAGGATCAAAAGAACAACTTCCGCAGATACTCCGCCATCTTTGCTGCACAGCATTTGTGTTGTATCATTATTTGTTAACATGATCTCATCCTATGAATTCTATGCTATTTGATAGATACGTCAATATACGATCGACTCTAAGAACGCGAAGAAGTGAACGTTACATCACTCTGACTGTGCTATGGCAACTGCACTGTGACTGTGCTATAACTGTACTACGATGTTTCAATTTAAGTGCAGTTTAAGTAGAGTCACAGTACAGTCCCTTTAGCACAGTTACAGTGCAGCTTTAGTACAGTTGCAGCAAGATTTTTTTGTATGGGCCATCAAGAAATAATTGCATTATGTAATGATTCGTTAAATACATAATTTAGTAGTGGATGTAACTAGAGGCCACACCTGACAAACAATACCTGATTAATTTGATATCAGTAACCAGAGAGGAGATATCTTCTTAGGATGATTGCATACTTACTTTCCTGAAGGGCATTTCCCCAGAGTTTAAGAAATATAAGCTACTTTATTGATAAACTACTTATATACTTATATCATTTGTTTAAAGTACCTTGTGCTTTCCACTAAACTTTTCCTTCAAATGAAAATTTGGTGGAATTATTAGACCTGCAGTTGGATCTTTGGATTGCCTTTTCTTTTTCTTCCTTATATCAGTGGGTACTTCCTCTAAAGAATTATTGATTTTTTTCAAAACGCTTTTTTCTGGCTTGAAAGTATCTAATTTTGTTTCCTTTTTGCAAATTCCACAAGTAATAACCTAGAATAAAAATGTTGAAATCAATCAAAACTTCAATACCTGCCTGGTATTAAATGCCAAACAGGGCCAAGAACACTAAGTTAAATGGAAATACAGTAAATTCCGGTTATTACGCGCCTCACTTTACCGCGGTTTCGGATATACCGCGGGTCTCACCATGTCCCCCGAGATGATAACATTGACCTTTTTTTTTGAGGTAGGTAACTTTGTGGCGAATTTTATCTCGGCGTGACTACCGACGCGTCGCAACTTCAAGCGACTGTATTAACGCGGTTGGCGACGTATTCCATACATTGTTTCGTAGCCATAAAAAAAACTCGGTAATGCCTGATCGGTCATTGTGTCTTGCGAACTCGAGCTGAAAAGTGTGTTGCACGGCTATAATAATTTTCGAGATTCTGGGAGATTGAGATAATTCTCATTCGTACGTTCGCACCGCGGCGCTCAAACCAAGGTAGGTACTCAATGCTCACAGGCTTCGAGCATTTAATAATGAATGGGCTGTTTTACCTTTGTCTTAATATGAATATGAAAATTACTTTTTTACGAAAATTTTCATTGATTTTAGGGTTAAAACGATGTCTGCCAAAAGGAAAACTTACACAATAAAAGAAAAGTTGGGCATAATCGACAGAGTGAAACGCGGTGATTCAAAATCAAGTTTATTCAGGGAGTTTGGTTTTCCTGAAGGAACTATTCGTGGTTGGATGAAAGAAGAAGTTAAATTACGATCATTCGTTGATCAAGTGGATGACGAAATAGGACTTGATAGAAAAAAGGCCAGATTGAGTGCTGCTGGTGATGTGGATGAATGTTTGTTCACGTGGTTTGTTCAGAAGCGCAGTGAAGGTGTTCCATTATCTGGTCCACTTTTACAAGCACAGGCAATTAAATTAAATAAACAAATAGGTGGTGCTCATGATTTTGTTGCTTCTGCTGGCTGGCTATCGAGGTGGAAAATTCGCCACGGGGTAGCGCAAGTTAACATGCAAGGAGAATCTCGTTCCAGTGACAGTGAAGCAGCTAGAGAATTCTGTGGGACTTTACGCAAGATGATTGATGAGGGTGAGTACACTGAAGAGCAATTGAATAACTGCGATGAAACCGCTCTCTACTACAGATTGCTTCCTACAAAATCACTTGATATTAAGAAGTCGGCAAATAAATCCGGAATAAAAATGAGCAAAGAAAGAGTGACTTTATTACTGTGCGCGAACAAATCAGGAAGTCACAAGTTAAAACCTCTGTGCATTGGTAAAAATCGAAGTCCTCGGTGCTTCAAGCACGTTAATATGACAGCACTACCCATAAATTACAAAAACAGTCAGAATGCCTGGATGACTCGAGACATTTTTTTATCTTGGTTCAATGAGGATTTTGTTCCATCGGTTAAGAGCCACTTAAGATCAAAAAAGTTAGAAGAGAAGGCTCTACTTCTGTTAGATAACTGTCCGGCCCATCCGTCTTCTGAGCTCTTGATATCGAGGGATGGCAAAATAGTGGCTTCGTTTTTACCAAAAAATACGACAGCTCTTATTCAGCCCATGGATCAAGGGATAATTAGAGCATTTAAAGCCCATTATCGGCGGGAATTGCTCACTAGTGTCATAAATTCAGAACTGCAGGTACAAGAATATCTGAAAACAGTCACCCTGAAGAATATGGCTTATAATATTGGATTGGCATGGAAGAAAATAACTTCAGCTACAATCCTAAATTGCTGGTCAAAGTGCGAGTATACAGCAGGCGATGGCATGGAAGACGAAGACGAGTTTTTGGGTTTCACGGAAGAGGACGCACGTGAAGCTTCAGATGTTCTTTCTAATAAACTATTTGTGAGTGATCTCGAGGCCTGGGTTCGCGAAGACGAGGAAACTCCTGTATCTGCTTATAAGAGTGACGAAGAAATTGTGGCTGCAGTCCAGAGCCGCGCAAAAACAGCTGCATCATCGGAAGATGAGAGCGAGAATGAAGAAAACGAATGTGAGGTCGAGATGCCAAAAATTGGCCATTTATTACATAATATTAGTGAATTGATGAATTGGTTGGAGGGACAAAGTGATTGCGATAGTATTCATCTGTTGCACTTGCAAAGCATAAAAAATTACGTGACAAAGAAAAGCCATCAACTATCGCGGCAAAAGAAAATATCCGAGTATTTTAGTAACTCCCGTTAAAGTAGAGCATCTAAATCATAAAATAAATATTTTAATAATGTATTACGCAAATAAATTGGCTATAAAAATTACCTTTAAGGGTTTTTTTTAGAGATGGGTCGAATAGCAGATTTCTCGAATTCGAATATCGAATTCGAATATTAAATCATTGCTCGAATATTCGAATACCTCGAATTTCGAATACCTCGAATACTAAATGATGAATGCTGGATTATTTGACTCGGTTGCCTATGCAGCAGGCAACACAAGATTTTGGGGAGTAATTTTGATTTCCTTTAAATGATTCGAACAGGAATTTAGCTGATTAATGAATATTTTAATTTTATGGAAACAATTGATGGGCATATAATTAATTCAACTAACATCGCTTTGCCCCCACTCCTGCTGCCAAGTGCTAGCTGACAATCTGAGGCATTTTGCAAAATACAAGCTCTTTTCCACTGGATTTTCTTCAATTATTTTCAGTCCATCTTTCGGAGTTCTCACGAGATAAGAAGATGAATTGGAATTGCTATCAGGGAGAAAACAAATATTCTGAGAAAATATCCCTTCGTCTGTGACTGTAACAATAAATATTTATAGCACCACTCATAAATTGTAACTTGATATATGTATGTTTTCGGAAAAAAATACCTCATCAACTTCGGAGAAGCTCTGCTGCTCATATCGAGTTTCGCCAGAATGCTAAGTCTCCGTCGTATTTTGACATTTATTTCTTTGCGTAAAATGCTTAAATAAACTCAGAAATTCGTCGTGTTTGGTCTTAATCTTTTTGAAATTACGCGCACATTACTAATATTTCAATGCAATAAAGGTGTAACATCAATTGACGAAAGTCATTCTTAGACACCTTTTGTGCTAATAGATGACTCATGCAGCGGTTGACCTCCGCAGAAATGGGGAACTTCGAAGCTGGTAGGAAAAAAAAGGTCAGTGGGGGAGAAAAGGGAGGGCCCGAAACACGTTTCTATTGTTCTCGTGTAACTTGGTATTTTTTTCGAAGCCAAGGTCTTCGTAATATGATCCCTGCGCGAGCAGTGACCTTTTTTTTTTGAAGAAGAGGAAAGCCTCAGAGGGGGGCTAGTGCTGAATGGAGAGGGATACCGGATCTTGGGAAATGCGCTAATGTAAGTATCCCGCGGTACTCACACAGCAGTTGACCTCCAGAAATGGGTAACTTCGAAGCAGGTAGCCAGAAAAAGGTCAGTGGGTGAGAAAAGGGGGGAGGGCGTGAAACACGTTTTTATTGTTCTCGTAACTCGATATTTTTTTCGGAGCAGGGGTCTTCGTAATGCGATCCCTGCGCGAGCTGGGACCTTTTGTTTGATTTCGGAGAAGAGGAAAGCTTCAGAGTGGTTGAGGCAAGTGCTGAATGGAGGGGGATAGCGGATCGTGGGAAATGCCCTAAGGTTGCTATCCCACGGCACTGAGGTTCTCCTGGTGGGGGGAATCGGGGATTTTCGGATTTTTTCACCCGACCATTTTCGGTTCCCCTCGTCGAACTCTTTTCACCGCTAAAATCCACGAATTTGATGTAATTCGTCAACTTGCGTAAAACGGCGCTGCGAGCACTAAATGACTACAGATCTCTACATTTTTCCGAGTCAACTACCAACGACGTACGTGCGACAGTGTATGACGCGAAATTCAAAGTATTCGAGGTATTCGAGGCGGTACTTTTCGCATAACTATTCGAAACCTCGAATATCGAATACTTTCTAATATTCGAGGTATTCGAGTATTCGCGGATACTATTCGCACATCTCTAGTTTTTTTATTGCTTCCCACGTATTTCCCGTTATAACGCGGTTGTCCGATAACGCGGGTGTAAACTATGTCCCCCTAGACCCGCGTTATAACCGAATTTTACTGTATTAATTCCACGACCCTAATTTTCCATAATTATTTCACTGATAAAAACGAAAAGCAACTGAATTTACACTATTCATTTCATAGTCTCTGAAATCAATTCAAAATATGAGCAATCTTCTCAATGAAATGAAACCCAGAGAAATAACAAAGGCAATATTGGCCTAAATTTTCAGCAACGTACTAATTCCAGCAAAGTTCATTTCTATTTGTTTGATTTTATTAACTTTAAGGGAAAATTTTACTCAACTCTGAACAAAGTTACATCTGGATCATCACTACAAATACATAAAAGGATTTCAAATAAAAGACAATAAAAAACAAAGAAAACAATAACAACTTGCATCCAGCACAACTGGTCAAAGGCCAATACATATGCTGGCGTGAGGAGAAAACAAATAATAGATGAGAGATGCAACAAAATGACAATGATAACTCCAATGAGCAATCAATTCTATGCTCAATTAGTAAAGTGGATTCCTTGGTAATTTTACATTTGATAAGAAACAAGAAGTCCTACATGAAATTTTACAGCTACCAAGCCTAATCGGTAACTACAGTATTTGAGAGATTCATTTCATATGAGAATGCTAAAGGAAAGTTCTGCCATAGTTGCCCAGAATAGGGTGGTATCTGCTTGTGATCAGAAACCTACGAACCATTAGCATTCAATTTTTTTACCACCCATAGTGTGCTAAAAGCTTTTGATTGCAGTAGCAGTACATTTGCTGGTATTGGTTAGTATGACCTGAATAATTTCAATAGTTTCAAGATTCTTTGTATGAGTTAAAATATTTGGAAGAACACAGAGGATAGTTTAAACCATGAATGGACACATAATTCCAAAAGGAAAGATCTTAGTAGCTGCGAGCTAGAGGGAAGATGCGTTTAGTGGCTCCACCATTGAAATTGTCCAAATTATGTTACAATCAGGTATGGAGAGTGACTATGAACGCATGAAAATGGAATCCCAGAATGGAAGATATCTTAAGAACTATTGCCTGTAATAGATACACATTTTCTTACAAAGGAGCAATAGATTGTCATTTAATAACTGGTTTCTGAAAGTTATTCCCCACCATATCGGCTACTTGCTCATGACCAAATTTGAAGGTGGAAATAGAAGAAATCCCAGATGATTATAGAATACTTTAAATATTACTTGTAACTCAAACGTTCTTGCCTCATTAAACATATATCCCTTTCATCCTACTTTTTTGGCAACGTATTCTTTTGTCTAGGGACCGCTCTCAAGTCTTTCGCAATAGTGGTTCCCACATGTGGGTGGTATGAAACACAACAACAAGCGGTAGAAAACAGCAAGGGTACAAAAGCACAACTGACAACACCAAAACGTTCAAAAAAAAATTTTTCAGAATAATTTATGAAAAACGTTAATTTTACCGGGAGAAGCACTCTAATGAGCAGTAATTATAGACACGAGGAGCAGCCTGGAGATAAGAAGTGATATAACACATATAAACAATGCTTCTTTTAAGACATAAATACTTACTAATATATTTTTCCTTCGCGCATACTTCATAGCCAAACCAAGCTCAAATTTTCTGAGAGAGCTTGGATTATTAGCGTAGCGAGAAACAATTCTCTCAATAGACTTCGGTCGCTTTTTTTCTGGAAGAACTTTCACAGAAAAAAAACCATGTTTCCAAATATTCGAGCAATGTTGACACATAGAAGACTTCTGGGTAATCTTCGTGGGTATTTGAGCATCGCCTACCCTGTCCAAAGTTCTACATACTGACCTAGTGATCAGGGAAAAGAGAAATATTTTCACCGCAAGCGCTTTATTACACGTTCAGCATCTCACAGTCTATAATGACTTAACTTTAAGAGTACTTACATTAAGTGACAGCGTAAAATATGGCTATCTAGTTGACTTCCTGGTATTAAAGCCATGGCTTTCCACAAGTATTCAATCTGAGCAGACTCCATTCTTAACTAGAGCAGTTAAAGAAGCAAGAAAAAACTGAAAAATTCCCATTCAAAAATATAGGAACAATCAAGATCAAGCAGTATTTTCTTTAAATTAAGGAACCAAGGACCACAATATGCAAAAACTTGTCAACATCTTAAAAATTGTCAAGCAAACTCCGTCTTGCACGTTTGTTTACAAATTCGCAATGCGCTCGACAAATGCGTATCGTCCACGCATCCGTAATATAAACAGCATAATAACGATTTCATAAAGCGCGTGTACAAATTGAAAAATGCGATGAACCAAATGATTAGAATGCTCGAATTATCATCAAATTTTGCTTGACTAAAAGAAAAAATATCATCTACGTGTACATCAATAAGTAAAAAATTATTATTCCCCAATTGGCGGCGGTTTCTAGAACTATTTTCCCCTCGCGTTATATCTTTATCAACAAATCGAATTTATTGTCGAAGTTACGATGCCATAAAACGTTCGAGCATGACTTTGATGGAAGTGGATTACAAAAAGAATTTGGATGAATATTTTTCAAGAGAGGTTACATATTCTAGCGGATATTTCGCTTTATTGCCTGTTTACAGACAAAAGTGTGTTAAATTGGTGTATGAATGAAGGTTTGATTGCGTCAAGTTATGAATGTCCTAAGTGTTAAAGGCAAATGCAATTAATTAAGAGACCAAAGAAGACTTATGGGTATGTGAAAATCAAACTCAAAATAATCCGCATGAATGTTCACGATCTGTAAGAAAGGGTTCTTGGTTTTTCAATAGGTAGTCATCTAAGTATATGTCAAATTTTAAAATTGACTAGTCAGTGGTTAGGGCAGTGTATGCAAAAGTACAATGTGGCAGATTTGAAAGTGACAAATAAAACTGACTGATTGGTATAGTTTTTGTAGAGAAGTGTGTGAGACTATTGTTTGAAGAAACTACTCAAATTGGAGGAGTGGGAATGACTGTCGAAATTGATGAAAGTAAATTTGGAAAAATGAAGTATGGAAGAGGAAGCTATGTGAAGGGTGAATGGGTGTTTGGTGGAATTGAAAGGGGGACGAAAAAATGTTTTTTCCAAGTGATTCCTAATAGGTCAGCTGAGGAATTACTTGGTGTTATTAAGAAATGGAACTGAGATCATTTCCAATTGCTGGAAGGCCTATAATTGTTTAGAAAAAGAAGGTTTTAAACATTAAAAGGTCCAAAACAATGTGCATTTCAAGGATCTGTATACAGGTGCCCACACAAATACGATTGAAGCTACATGGTCGGCTATCAAGAGGACTTTGAAGAATACTCCTCACAAAGATGACTACTTCGATTCGTACCTTTACGAATATGTGTGGCGAAAACCCTACGGTCACTCGGTGGGCCCTGACGCTTTTGAAAAAAGGAGCATATTTTGCTTATGGAGACCAAGCCACGTTAATGAAGCCGTAACTTTATTAACTAAGATGAATATAAATTTCAGTGCCAATGAAGTTATTGTCAAAGAAATTTTTTTTGCCAAGCATCAAGTGGATAACTGCCAAGAAGTGAATTTTACCCTGAAACTTACCCTTTGAAAGAAATGATGCTGAGGTAGATGATATAAAGCAATTTGGAATTTATAATGAATAACCTTGATCGCAAAATTGTAAAAGATCTGTTATATGCCTTCTAGATGCCTCCACTGCACAAACACTCAACAATCACCCAATGAATCAAATCCACTCATCTTGTCGCCCAATGATAGAAATACGTTCACCTCCGAAGCTTGGAGAATTGGAGGTGTTCATTGGCTACTGCCAGCTGAGTGAATTTGTATTGTTGGGCTCCTAGATGAGCGGATTTGATTCGGTGGGAGACTATGAGTATTTGTGCTGTGGAGATATAGTTCTATTCTCCTCAACCTCTATTTCACTAGTTCCCTTCCGTTGTACCCCATCCATAGTGCACTATCTCCAACACCTAAATTCTTCTCCACCAGCCACAAATATTCTTTACTTCCTCCAATCCCTACTTTCTCAGGCCCATTCCTCATGTTCCCAAACCAGGACTCACATTCACTCCACCCAACTCACCTTTCTCCCACATCTTAGACTGACACAGCATCTGAGTCTGCAGCTCTAACAGTGCATACAAGATCAAGACGTTCTCTATAGAGCCTTATGATGACTTTACCCAATAAAACTATGGTTATAGTATACATAATTTATTAGTCTCAAATTGATTTCAAAGCTTCACTGAACATGAATTCCAGCAGGGAGTCAACTAGAGACTACAAACCATTAACTTTCTAGTCTTCATCAGCACCACATGATTCTCATTTAGGCTTATCCTCTTTGGTTTGATGATATAAACTATACTACCTAATTATTCAACTCAAGACTTAAGGAAACTCAAATTATCATTAAGCTAAAACTTCATGAGTTCATGATTATTTTCTGCTAATATCCCTTTGAAAGGACTTGAGCAGACAAATAATCATGAAGTAGAACATGAACATCTTTCCTATATATCCACATCATGAAAAAACACAGCTCAGCTTACCTTCAACCTTTAATTTGAGAATTTACTGTGCTATTGTTTCCCAAGGAAATATATGCATATCTTTCACCTCAGAAGCAAAATTACAGATATTAAGGTAAATTTTTTAATAAAAAAGCTTTTTACAGCAGATACAAATTTTATTTATCAAAATTTCATACCTCAGCTATGTATCAACAAATAATAAAGATATACCATCTTGCCAAATTTTTACCACAGAATTACTTCCAATTATTTGATTGGTACAACAATCCTAATTCATTCACATTTACATATATTATCAGTTCAACAGAAATAGGGTTATTATGCAAGTTTGGCATATTAAAAAATCCCTATCCATATAATCAAGCATTAGCAATTATCATTTCAAGCTAGATCTTGAAACAATTGTAAACTAAGACTTTTTTTCTAAAAATTTTAAACAACAGGCATTTTTCAACATGAAAGACAAACAACAATGCATTAATTGCAGAGAGACATTTTCATCTTTTGATAACTCATTAGTAGAGAAAAGGATGACAAAATTATAATTGCTGTGCCAAGAAAGTGTTAGTGAAAAAATTTGATGAAATCCTTCAAAATTCAGTCCAACATCCACAATGAGGATCCATTTCAAGATGAATGATGAGCCGCCCATATTTTCCTTCACGTGTCCCACTTGCGCCACTCCATGCCATCTGGTGGCTTGACATCAACCTTATCTTTACCAACTTCTGACCAATTGGTGCTCAACACTGTGCCTCCAGATTCCATCTGAAAATAAGTGATGTAGAATTATTTCCTTTTCTTTTACTCCAAACTTTAATATTACTAGCAATCTTCCATTGATGATATGTTTTCTGGAGTATTATGCTAATCACCCAGGCCAATACCCCTTCCAATATTGAATTATCATCTTCAGTTCAGTTCAGAGAGTTAAGCCAATTATATGAATGGCATTGACATCAACAGTAAACTGTGTTTTGAGTTTAAGTTCCCACTCGCAGTATACTATTTCCGTCAATAGGAATGCTTCCAGACATCTGCAGGTCACCTTCCAATCACAACCTTGCTGGTAACAGTCTATGCACTCTCTCCCATTCACCACTAACCCCTAGTAGGTCTCCAAAAGGCTCTAGTTCCTCCTAACTCCCATTATCCTCACCACTACATCCCTCCTTGAGCAATAAGATGTTCACTCCTGCCACAGAATATATACCTGCCTGCATCACAACACTTTTCATTCTGAGACCCAATTTCTAACCCAAGCCCAGAATTTTAATTGAATTGCATAAAAAAACCAAATTTACTGAAAATATCAAACTTAACAAGAGAAAACTAGGACATCAAAACGGATAAATTTTTACTTTAGTAAAAAAGAACTTTCTTAAGTCTAATACGAATAAAGAGTTAAAAAAGCAAACCACGGAGGGAGAAAATAAACAAGTGGGATATACATAGTTGGAGCATATTAGAGGAGAAGCATGTGCAAAAAACATGTTAAGGAATATTATGATTAAATAAAGAAAGGTCATGGAAACAATACTAAAAGATTACCACATTAGAGAATGAATGTGCCAGAGGTAACTTAGGATTGCTTTAACTCCATGTTTCTCTACAGTGGAACAAGAAGTTAGAACAAGAGAAGACTTTTTATGATGTTTCTTGGAGTTTAGGTCATTTGAAACCAAGTTATAGCCCACGTTTCGATTTATGTAAAATCGTCCTCAGGGCTATGAAAGTGAAAACATGAACAATATAAAATAAAATATAAAATAGCACTTTCATAGCCCTGAGGATGATTTAACATAAATCGAAACATTGGCTATAACTTGGTTTCAATTGACCTAAACTCCAAGAAACATCATAAAAAGTTAATTGAACAAGGTCAAGAATAGAAGAGGAAAAGTAGTAATAAACAAGAGAAGGGAAAGTGGCAGACTGAAGGTAGCAAAAAAAATTGCAGCAGAAGTAAACTCACAAATGACTTATTCATGGCCTTTTTAACTTCATCGTTTCCGTCTTTGTATATTTTTTGAAAGAGGGCATTGAGGGCAGCATCACCATCTGGCTTCTCTTCCTCCTCTTCTTTGCTTATCTGCCCAACCAACTTGTCCCAATCACGAGTTTTCAATGAAGAGCTGGGATATTTTGGCGGTCCTGAGCTTGAGGGAGCATTCAATACAGCTGAAATAGTTTATGAAAACCGTAAATTTTATGTCCGAAAATATGTGCACACCACACAAAATTGAACATTATATACACTTCAAAAAGAGGACTTTTTGAATTCTTGACTCAAATAAAGAATTAAGGTTGCAAGCACTTCACAACATACTGCCAAGCATGAGAGTTGGGACTTATGACAATGTATTGAAATCAATATGTTTTAAACTACAAACTAAATGAATATGAAACAATTCCAGAAGTAATGAAGAATAGCTTGAACTACATTGCTTGAAAGTAGGGATGGGACATTCGAATAGTCGAATCACCGAATACCTTGAATATTCAATTTGATATTCAACGACGCATTATCAATTATTCTAATATCATATACACAGCACAGATGGTCCCCGATTCAATTTAAACCTGTTGACAATGGTTGGGTCCTACATGAAGGTTTACACATTTGATTGGTTCAACTGTTTAATTATATTCTTACGAAAACTTATCATTGAAAGTAAGCATTCAATTATCACTAAAATATGTATAATCCTGGTGACTCCATGAGAACAACACTAATAACAATGTAGGTATACCTTCAAATGCACGCACAAAGGAGGTTCCTTTTCTGACTCCCTTTAGCATGATCAAATTTACATTTTACGTATTATAATTTTAAATTTATTGTCAATTTTATATTTGATTTTAAGTTTTCAAGGAATGCAGTAATGCAATGCTAATTAAATAATCTTCAATATGCATATATATATAAGAGAAAACAAAAGCATTGCAGTGCTTCATGCAATCACGTTTGATGTAATCGTGGATGACAGCTTTGCGTCAGGATTAGGGAGCCGCATTGAAGTAGAATGACTTGCAAAATGTTCAGCATTTTTTAATTTTCATATGTATTTGAAATTGGTGGAAAATGGCATATTCAGTATTCGCTATTTGAGTGAGCAGAGACTATGAGGGTTCTAGGTGAACCCTCTTAAGGATACAACACACCGGGGCCGGGAACCAAGCGCGTGGCTAATACGCCCGATCACCTGGGGAGGGGCTGGAGAGGTAGGAAAAAGGATAGAGGCGCCGCCGCGATGGGAGCCCGCCGACGCCTCTGGGAAGGGATAGGAGCGGAAGGGAGGGGACGAGGGAAAAACACCCCAACGCTATAGAAGCGAAGGAGGCCCTACTAATTAGCGAAACCAAGCGTAAGCTATTAATGCTCTACCAATCCTAGTGGATTTTCCGATGAGGAAGAAAAATCCATCGATCGAATCGGTAGATATTTGAGTGAGCAATTCGAAAAAAAAATTAAGTATTCATATTCGAATTCCAGAAAAATGCTATTCGACCCATCACTAGTTGAAAGTTTTGTTGGTGGCCACTGAAATATCAGCCAGAAATCACTCCACTTCTCTAGACTTAACAGAATATTTTCACATTTCTCCAAATTGATCGATAAAGAGTATTTATGGAACATTAATATCTTCACATTTAATAAAACAACAACACTAAAATGAATTAATTAAAATTTTAACATAAAATGAATTTCAGGAGTAGTTATAGAGCATCAAATAAGACACACAAAATTAAACATGAACAAACTAACTTCAGAGGATCTTAACATCAAGCTTATAACAGAAATAATACAATTTTAACTTTGAGATAGAATTGGAAATAAAAGAATAAAAATTTGTTAGGTTCACTGTGTTTAAATAAGAACAACCCAGGTTTTGTAGTGTAGCTATATCTTCAGGTGACTGATATTAAATGCATCTTATATTTATAAATAATTGAGTGCGACAGTAAGGATATCTATCGGAAGGGATTGGGTAAGTGGGGGTGGGGGTTAAACAGGGAATGGAGGGAAAGGAGGACAGGCCTTGGTTTGGGTGGAGGGTTTTTCCAGTGTGGATACGTATCTGAACTGTGAGGGGAGGGGGTAAGGTGGGTTAGGAAGCAAGGTGATGAGGAAGGCAGCGGAGTTGGTGAAGAAAAAGACGGTTAAATTGGAGGACGTCCGGTGTGAAATCACTTTCATAAGTGATTGGCAAAATTAGGTAGCTCCTTTTCCTTCTAGTAACAGTTGTAATGCTCACTCACTCTGACCTTAACACTTAGAAGAACACTTAGAACTCTCTGTTCTGCCGATATATTTCTTACATTAGTCACCTGAAGATGTAACTACGTTACGAAACCTGCGTTGTGCCTATTTAAATACACAGTGAACCTTACAAAGTTTTAAACTTTTATTTCCAAAATGGAGAGGTTTCACATAGTCAAGGGTAAAGTTATCAATTATATTTTGAGTTAGAAGATTGGACATTAATAAATTAACTAAATGCCTGCTAGATCATATCGAGGCATCAAAATGGCTAAGGGCAAAATATTAAAAAATTGAACTTATATCCATATGTATGAGGATGATGAAATAAAACATTTCATTTTATTGACAAATTTAAATTTTCCATTTTCCCTGAAACTCAGTCCCTGAATTTTCAGTCACAATGGAATTCCATTACTTTATCGGATTCCCAGTTCAATGTCCACACAGGTAATGATAATAATAATAATAATAATAATAATAATAATAATAATAATAATTTATTCGCTGAAGGCAATACAATTGCATAGCTTCGTCAAGTTACATTACATAAAGGATAAAACACAAACAAACAATGGCAATAGAACACAGTGTGTATGCAAATGACAATTAAAGATACATCAGGACAATATTTAATACATTAATTTACATTTAAGTTTTCCTTACATACAACATAGCTCATTTAAGTTTTTCTTTACATACAGCATAAAATTCATCAGTAGAATATAAAGGTTTTTGTATTAAAAATTTTTTTAGCTCAGTTTTGAATTTAAAAAAATTGTTGATTTTTTTAATATTTTGTGGGAGTGAATTGTGGAGTTTTGCTCCTTTGTGGTATGGACCCTCAGTATTTAGTGTGGTAGATCTAGTTTTGATGTGGATATCTAGGTTTGACCTGGTATGATGCTGGTGAATGTTGCAGTTTAACTCATATAAATTCATGTTATTTTTAACAAACAGAATGAGTTCAAAAATATACAAGGAGGGTAGGGGCATTATACTGGCCTTACTAAAATAAGGTCTACAGGACTCTCTATAAGATAGGTTGAAGAGAGTCCTTATGGCCTGCTTTTGCAATTTAAAAATTTTTGCACTGTGGCAGGAACTGCCCCATAAAATGAGGCCATATGCCAGTATGGATTGGAAGTTAGAAAAATATATCATCTTCAGAATATTAAAGCTTACGCTAAGGCGAAGATATCTAAGCTGATACAGAGATTTACTTAGCTTGGGTATTATTGAATTGATGTGTGAGGACCATTTTAAGGATGGCTCGAATACAACACCAAGGAATTTTACATTGTCTGCAAATAAGAGGTCAACATCGTTAAGTTGTACTGATGTACACTGTTCTTTGCTAAAATTTAGGCACACAGATTTTTGGACATTTATGGCCAACAGATTATCATGTAACCAATTTTGAAAAGATTTCATGGTACAATTTATTTTGTATTGTAATGACTCTGGAGTAGTCCCTTGAATTAATACACTAGTGTCGTCTGCAAATAAAACAGTTTCAGCTTCTGGGACACAACTTGGTAAGTCGTTTATATACAACAAAAAAAGTAGGGGCCCGAGTATCGAGCCCTGGGGGACGCCAGATTTCATTGCTCTTTTGGCAGACTGAAAATTTAGCTTTAGGTTTGCCGATGAATCAAAATGAGAAATTTCAACCAGCTGAAATCTTTCCTGTAGATACGAATGAAACCATTTATTAGCTATGCCCGAAATTCCATATTTATTTAGTTTTTCCAGAAGGACTTCATGGTTGACAATATCAAAAGCCTTTGTGAGATCAAAGAATACCCCTATTGGCAAATTGTTTGTATCAATTGCAGTAAGTGTTTTGGTGACGAATTCGTGAAGGGCTTTAGTTGTTGAACTACCTTTTCTAAAACCATGTTGATGCTTGGAAAGTATAGAGTTTGTTTCCAAGTATTTCACTACACGGTTAAACATTATCCTTTCAAATACTTTTGAGATTCCTGGTAGCAAACTTATTGGCCTAAAGTTTTCTACATCATTTACTTTTCCTTTTTTATGAAGTGGTATGACTTTACTTAGTTTGAGGCAGTTTGGAAAAATTCCATCAGTTAAAGATAGGTTACAAAGATATATTAAAGGTTTGCTCATAAAAGGTATGGCAAATTTTATTATTTTGTCCGGTATATCATCGACTCCTGAGGAATACTTATTTTTTAAGGTATGAGCTATGCCAATAATTTCATCATTAGTTACAGGGTATAAGAAAATTGAGTGTAAAACTCTTTGGGTGACATCAGCTCTGCTAGAGTAATTCTTTTTTTTAATTGCTGAAATTATTTCTCCTGGAGTTTCCACAAAATAGTTGTTAAAAGCCTCTGCAATTTCATTAGGACTTGTTAGAACATTGCCCCTTAAAGTGAGTTCTAAGTTTGAAACATTAGTTTTACTGCATGTTTCCCTTTTTATGACTTGCCAAGCTGCTTTAGAGGTATTCTTAGAGCTGGCAATGAATTGATCATTGCATGCAGATTTGGCTTTCCTAACAGTTTCTTTAAAAAATTTATTAAAGATTTTATAATCAGTTTTGAGTATATTATTGTCAGATGATTTGGCAAGCTCAAACAGTTCCCTTTTATAACGACTCATGTTTATGATATCGTTTGTAAGCCAAGTATTCTTAACTTTTTTTGAGTTTGAAATTTTACATTTCGTGACAGGGAAGTTAGTTTCAAAATAAAATTTGAGTTTGCTCATAAAAGCATACATTTTTTCATCAAATGTGTTCGCTGCATAAACATCCTCCCATGCTTCATTTTCCAGATCAAAAGCCAGCAACTGCATTTGGTTTGTATGAAAGTGCCTTTTATGCACAAAGTATGAGGTTTGGTTTAAAGTTTCATTTAAACTTGAGCTAACTAAAACACCTTTATGATCAGAAAAGCCGGTGTTGAAAATTGAAGCACTACATTTATCTTTACTTAGGTTAGTCATTATTTGATCAATAATGGTCACACTTGTTTTTGTAACTCTGGTAGGTTCGCTTAATAAGGCCCTAACTTGAAATGAATCCAAAACTGATTTAATTTGTAAAACTTTACCACAATGCTCTTGCAGGAAGTTAGCATTGAGATCTCCACATATAATGATAGAACTCCCATTTTTTAAAAGTTCTTCCAGTAGTATTGTTAGGTAATCAATAAAGGTATTAAAATTACCATTTGGAGATCTGTATAGACACACAATAAATATCTTAGATTTCAACAGTTTGATAATTGAAAACTCAAAGTCTTTTTCAATTTGCACAAGGTCAGTTAAGTCAATGGGTTTGAAGTTAATACCATTTTTGAGGAAAATACAAGTCCCACCATTTTTGTACACACTCCTGCAAGAATAATTACCAAGAGTGTAGCCTGGAAAATTTATGGACATTATATCACAGCTGTTGTACCAGTGTTCGGCAAAACAGAGAACATCAACGTTAATCAAATCACTTTTGAGCAAAATTTCTACGTCACATAATTTGTTGTTTAAACATTGAACATTTTGAAAATATAGTCACAAGTTCGTGGAGTCTTTTCCCGTAGAGTTTGTTTGTCTCCGTGTAACCATTCCGGTTTGGATACCTACAGTATCACTTGACTTACGATTTACCTGGGTAGGAGTGGCGTCAACTGATTGTGAATTGACCGTAGGCTCGGTGCTAACATCCGTGATGTCGAAGGCAACATCGGCAACTTTTGGGATATTGACCCTCGACGAAACTTCACCTTGGGAGGAGCGGTTTCGAGGGAAATGGAATGGCCTGAAAGCCACATTCTCGGGCCAGAGAGATTCACTTAGAAGCAAGGGTTTGTACGAATCCGCGGCGGAAACACGGAAGGAAGCGTAATCACCTTTCGCTTCGAGTTTCACCACTTCTAGATCACTTTTCACGGATCTTTGCAGGAAAGATCTTATTTCATCCTCCGTAGTGGATATCGGTTGCACTTTCCACACATGAATGTGGCATTTTTTTTCAGTACCCTTGAACGGGCAGTCACTAAGGTCCTTGGCCTTTCCGTATACATTTTTCCGGCGCTTGTTTCGCAAGTTCTTGACTTCTATAAAACCATCATTTTCGTTCGTATCGCTGGACGGCGACATAGAATCAACCACTAAGGTACGCGCACTTTCCAAGAAAGAATCAGAACTTGGGAAAACAGATAACGTGTCTGATTGAAGTTTACGACGATCGTTGGCACCTTTGTTTTGATCACGTGGGCCGGATGAGGCAACTTCGCCGGAAACAACATTGCAGGCCTCTGAAAAGGTAACTTTTTTCACCGATGGTGCCGAGTGAGATAATGGCATCGGGCACGGTTTAGAGTCCGATTTAGGCTTCAAGGCTGACTTTAGTTCTGCTAAATCACTTTTTAGTGTTTCAATTTCGGCCGCCATTTTGGATAGAGAAACCGTAGAGAGGCGACAGCGTAAACACTTCCAAAAAATGTCTCTATTGTCTTTTAGAGCTCGAAAACATAAATCGGAGAGGCCCGCACACTTAAAATGAAAAATGTACGAACAAATATGAATAAAATGTACGAACAATGTCCCATGGAAGCGAGATGGCAAAATAGTCCCTGCTCTAATTTCAAACTCGCATTCTCGCAATTTCAACATGTTTTTGGTGCTAACCTGTGCAATGACGTGCCCCTTGTAAAACGGCCTTGATAACTGGAAATTTGAAATTAGTATTTCTTTATTTCATTCAACCAACAGTGCCACCAAAAAAAGGCCTGAAAGCATTATTTCATTCATCATGCTTGTATATACTTCAACTAGAACAAATTTTTACCGGGGATTGTAAGATAGGCTAGAGAGAGGGGCAACTTGGAGTACCTATCAGAATGAAGGTGAGTGCATAAAAGGAGACATGAAGTAATGGGAGCACTGACATGCTTAATTCACTCCTCTCTCCTTATCACATCGTGCCATGGGAAGAGTTGGCTTGCAGGGTACTATTGACATGAGGCAATTTCTCTGACTGGGAAATAGCATCAGGTGTTGATATTCCAAAGACTGCCAATTATTCCAAAGGTAAAGGACTTAAATGTTTCCCATCATACCAAAAGTAGCATTAATATTATGGAATTAGGTACTGCAGGTGCAAGCAATTATAATTCTTCACTGATTGTCTCTCCCTTCCCTCAGGTCCTCTATCTCCAAGTCATCTTCATATTGCAGCAAGGAGACTTCCAAAACATCACTCATTGAAATTTTCACTAATTCCTCGTAGATTTCTGCCTGCCTCAAATCTACTGCTGAGGATGCCTGTACGACCTACTTACTTTTTTATGCATCAAATTGCTGACAGGTGACGACTATATGCATCAAAAAGTTAAATAAAAAATTTCACCAGGGCTAAGCCCACAGGGTAAGTATTGACTATAAACTGTAAGTAGGCCAAAACTCTGAGGGCAACCAAATAACTAAGGGCACACAAGGCACCATGAGACAACAGTGGACAGTACAATAATGGCAAAGATGTACCGGCCAGGAATAATAATGATACGTTCTCTTACCGGCAGGAATGGGGGCAACAGGAGTGGCTTTGGGATCTCCTTCTAAGGAATTCCATCTGAATCCATCCTTCTTCTTTAGCTTGATTTCAATCTAAAGTAAACGGTAAACGTTCAAAGAAGAATATAAGCGTAATGACCGAAACACAAAAATTACAACAAAAGCTCTAAATAAAGTATTAAAATGTACTACAAGTAAGGCACCAGGGAATGAACTCAGGTACCAGCCTACAGCACACAAATAATTAGGAGAAAAACAGAAGAATAAAGGAGCATGTGTACTATAGTTACAAGTAAATCTAAAATGATACATAGAGGTTTTCGCGAAAATGCGCACTCAAACTTCCAAAATTCCATATCTTGCAATTGAAACAACAGATAATTTGTAAAGTTACACTAGTAATGACGCAAAAGAATGAATATCGTTAGAAAATCAAAGGAAAGTTAACTATGATTCAATACTCATAAAATTGGCTTCATAATGATTCATTATTTAAATATTAGCAAAAGTGAAACTGATATATGGCGTGGGAATCAATGAAATTGAAAGCAAATTTAATATTACACGAACCTTTGATGCAAGCACTCGGTGAGAGCATTCTGCAGGCACAACATTGTGGGCCAGGTCTAATTCCAAAGAATAATCATTGCCGCTAGGCAAATGTGCTGAACAACTAAGCTGAAATAAACATGCCCAGGAAGTATTATTATGAGCAAGTCTCAGAATGTAAACTGTACATTAAATGCATGAAAATTGCCTGTTAACTCATTCAGAGATGCAGGAGAACATGATGGAGCTTTCTGGAACACCTACCGCGGTCTCGTGGTAATCAATCTTCACGTCTTCAGGCTGGAGGTTTTTCGCAAGGATGGTCAAGACAACATGAGTTTCAGTCTGATACCAGTCGTATTTTATCTTCACTTCAGTCGGTTGACTTGTCTGACTTTCTGAGTCAGGTTTATTCGGCCCCGTCGACGCATCGGTCATGTCTATTCGTGAGAACTCTGAAATTACGGTTAAAGTAAGTAAAGTGTAAAACCATAATAGCCAATTTCAAAAAAGGATCAGGTAATTAATTAATTTGATAGGCAAAAAAGTGTAGTTACACCAATTTCAGAGCAATTAGATCAGTCGTCCACTTTTCCCTCACGATCTTCAACACCGTGTTTACGTTTTCTAGTTCCTAGTCTTTCATCTCTTAGAAGAGGGAAGCACCAGTCGAGGTTTATTTGTTCAATATTTACCAGCAATACACCGTTAGTTGATGAAAGTATCTATAAAAATCATTGATTAATTGTTTTAAATAACTTTAGTGATTTTCTGTGCGGTAAATATTTAATACAACGCTAAAAATACTTAAACAAACTTGTGGGCAAAAAGGGTAACACCCGCGCTTTACAAACGGAGGATTGGGCTGGATTGAGGCCTTCATATGAGCTGGATATTTTTTTGCGCTGAAGGCACATAGATTCCTGAAGCATTACTTTTTTCTAAGATTAAATTTAAATGACAGTAGTGAAGATAACAATGTATAAATACGTAAAGGGATAATGAAATATATAATTATCAAGAATCCAAATGCTCAAAACGTTATTAAATTTTTATAATTTTGTATAATCCAAATAACAAGAGGTTAAGGAACGTTAAGTTAAATCTTTCGATTTATCGACACAAATTTAAGGTAAGAGCAAAAATTCCCTGTAATTAAGTCACATACAAGCTAAATTATATCCCCACAAACATTTACGACACAGCATATGCATCATCGCTATTCCATTCCTATATGGTGCTATAATCGTTGGTATTTAACCACCCAAGGTGCTTTAATTTTAACTAAGCCACTGGAGATTTTGTGCAGATATGAAGTAAAATATTATTGCATCGTTATCATTATCCAAAAGAAATATATTCAGTAAAAAATTGTTTAAATTTTATAATTATGAATACATACTTACAATTTTCCGAGACATTTACTTTTTCCTGCTCCCATTATCTGGTGCTTAATAGTTGACCTGTGTGTGATACTGCTCATAACCGGGTTGTAAACAGAGTGAGGGTGTTCCTGGGCAATTTTTGCATCTATATCTTGTCTCTTTTCTCTATAGGCAAGTACTTTCCCCCCAAAAAGCCACTAGTGAGCCAACAGCCTGATGTGCCCCCGGTTGTCTCCAAATCAGATTTAAGTGCCACAAGTGTCGAATATCTACCCCTTAATGGCATCAATAGCAATCAAACTGACTCCTCTGAGGGTTCAACTGCTACACCAGGCAGCTCCTGACTAGGAGTTTCAAACCTAAACAAGTGTCGTCACCAAGGTTACAGTGAATGTAGGGAGATAAATGGAACAGTGAAGTTTTTCTTCGTCAACATTCAGTGTATTAGGAATAAATACCTTGAACTTGAATTACTGATGAGTGAGCTAGGGATTGATGTTTTGGCACTAGCTGAACACTGGTTACGCCAGGAGGAAATATCTTCATTTGCCATCGAAGGCCTAAACCTAATCTCCTCTTTCTGTAGACAACAGCACAAATGTGGTGGTGTTGCTCTGTATTGTCATCCAAAGATAAATATGATCTGTCTGAACTTGGACGGTTCAGTGGAATCAATTTGTGAGTGCTCTGGTGCTTTACTCAAAGTGAGAAACCAAACTTTTGCAATTTTATCCATTTATCGGCCTCCTGGAGGAAATTTTAGCATTTTTTTAAATACTATAAATGATGTTCTTGTGTCCCTACTGGCCAGAAGTCTGAATGGTATAATAATATTCGGTGATTTAAACGTTGATTTTCTAAAAGATTCCACTATGAAGAGTGACCTCATGGATTTGCTTTCCTCCTTTGGGCTACAGGTCGTAAATTCAGAACCTACCAGAGTTACTGCAAATTGTCAGTCCTCATTGATTATTTCATCACAAACATCCCAGCCTCTGAGCTACAATTTGAAACTATAAATACTGGCTTGTCTGACCACTTTGGCCTCTGTGTGCATGTTGATTTTGACACTCTTATCCCCAAGCCTCCCAATCGTTCTATCTCTCATTCATCTTCCCCCTACTCCAGCAGCTTCTACAAAAGATATATTACCGAGCAGAATATAGCAACTTTCCAAGAAACATTATATTCACATGATTGGTCTGAAATGTATAGTTTGATGTCCTTTGATGATAGTTTTCAGTATTTCTATTCTACTTTTCAACATTACTTCGACATTTGTTTTCCTTTAGTCCTGAAGAAGGTGAAAAATCCTTTACTTTCCAAGCGTAAAAAGTCATGGATTACTGATGAAATTAGACGTCTGTCAAGTGAGATGAAGGAGGCTGCCATTCACTACAAATATAAAACTGAAGTGTCAGATCGATTAGAGTACTTGGTGCTTAAGAAAAGATACCATAAAATTCTTCAAACAGCAAAAAAATCCTTCAACAATCAAAGAATAGTAAATGCTGACAATAAATCAAAAGAAATTTGGAAAATCATCAAAGAATCCAAAGCTCACCACAATCAACATTGCATCCTTCAATTACAAGACTCTAAAGGGGAACTGATCTCTGATTATACTACCATGTCATCCAATCTCAATGATTTTTTCCTGTCTCAGTCGGATCCCACAATCCCATGCAATTCCCCTAACTACTCTGTAACCCAATCGCCAAGCAACTCGTTGTACCTACTTCCTTGTACTGAATCTGAACTGACCAATATTGTTAACAAATTGCCTAATAAAAATAGTCATGGATTAGATGGTATCCCCGGGAGAGTTGTAAAAAGATCTATCCTTGTCATTAAGGATCAAGTCCTATTCCTCATTAATGAATCTTTAGGCTGGGAGTTTTCCCTGACTCTCTGAAGACTGCCAAAGTTGTTCCTCTCTACAAAGGCAAAGGAAGCAAACAGGATATGAATTCATACCGTCCGATTTCCTTGTTAAACCAGCTCAGTAAAATTTTTGAGAAGGTCTTTTACAACCGTCTGGTATCATACCTTGAGTCATTTAGTCTCTTGTCCCCTTCTCAGAATGGGTTCAGAAAATCTAAATCCACATCCACAGCCACCTATGAAGTGGTGACCCACATACTTTCAAATCTGGACAAAAGAATGGAGACTCTGGGTCTTTTCTTTGACTTTTCTAAAGCCTTTGATCTTGTCAATCACCAACTACTCCTACTAAAACTGGGTTTTTATGGTATACGAGGTACTCCTTATAAGTGGATTGAATCGTATCTGAGTGGACGTCACCAACATGTTGTATTATACAAAAATGGCACTCAGTTTATCTCTCCTGGTAAAGAAGTCCTACTAGGTGTGCCACAGGGCTCTGTCTTGGGTCCTGTTCTGTTTTTGCTGTATATAAATGATCTACCAGGTACTCTTAAATCTGTCACAGGTGTCAAACCTATACTCTATGCTGACGATACTAATGTTATTGTATCTGCCCCATCATTGAACAGCTTGTCCCTTACAGCAGTCACTGCCACTAAACTCCTATATGAATGGTGTCAAAATAATTTTCTTAAATTGAACCTTGAAAAGTCTGGCCTTATTCATTTTTGTAACAAAAATAAAGAATCCGAAGCAATACCAATTGTTGTAGAGGGGAAACAACTCCCAAAAATTTCCAGTTCAAAGTTCCTCGGAGTTATCCTGAACAAAAATATGACATGGGTAGAGCACATCAGCAAATTGCGCAGCAAGCTCAGTTCAACATGCTTTCTCATAAGAAGCATCAGGAACACGGTAAATAATGATGTCTTATTGTCCATTTACTATAGTGAATTTTACTTGCACATTATTTTCAGTATCCTGTTTTGGGGTTCCTCTCCCCATTCTACTGAAATCTTTAAAATTCAGAAGCGAATTATAAGGCTGATGTGCAATGCCCCCTATGATTCACCTTGTCGTCCCTTGTTCAAGAAACTGGACATATTACCTACCATGTGTGTATATTTTTCATTTACTTGCTTACACAAAAAGAAATCTATTTCATTACATTAAGAACCGTGATGTCCACCATCATTCCACGAGGCAAATTGACCAGCTGCATGTTTCGTATGTGCGCACCAAGAATACCAGCGCTGGTCCAAATTGTATGGGCCTTCAACTCTACAATAAATTGCCACCTGAACTAAGGCACCATCAAGTGTCACTACTTTTAAGACCAACCTACTTAAATATTTGAAATTAAGTATGTATTATTCTGTAGATGAATTCTTAAACAAAGTTTGATGTATCCTGCATCATTGTATATTTGTATTTATTGTATATATATTTTTTTATCTTGACGTGTCCTACTCAAGTAAAAATTTTTCCCTTGAAACAGAGCTGATTCTGGGCTGAAACTCCACTGAATGTGTGGAAACTGCCTTGAAACAACCTTGTTACTGCACTGCACTGCCTTGTCCTCAACAAGAAAAAGGGCACTCAGCTGAAACTCTGATGCCATTCTCCCTTGCAAGTCCATTGCTTTTGAACTGCTTCTCCCTTGCTGCATGTGTGCTCCACTGATACTGAACTGGACAATAGCCTCGGGCCAGGCCGAATTTATGACACCACTGCATCTCTCTTGCCGCATGTCTTTACTGCCTTGCCACAGAGCTGCTGCAGCATTTGGGTATCCCCTCTCCCTAAGAATTTGAACTGCTTCTCCCTTGCTGCACATGAGCTCTACTGACACTGAACTGGACGGTAGGCTTGTAGGCCAGGCCAACTTAATAACTCCACTGAATCTCTCTTGCCGAATGCCATTACTGCCCTGCCACAGAGCTGCTGCAGCATTTGGGTATCCCCTCTCCCTCATGAATTTGAACTGCTACTCCCTTGCTGCATGTGTGCTACCCTTCGTAAGTTTTGCCAACGTACGGAACCCATCTACCGGACATATAAGCGACCCCGGTTTTCAGCGGCAATGTATTTTTTTTCATTTAGCTTTTGGCAACACGTATATCTTTTCCCGCGCGTATAGCTGTCGGTTGCCGTTATTTCTCTCAAGTTGCTAGGAGCGAAAGACGAGTGGTGAGCGTGGGTTTTGGCATGAAAAGATGGCATAATTCTTTTCCCGGTACTTCGACGATTGTTAACGGCAAGAATTAATCGAAATAAAGGTGAAGGGGAGAACGAGGTCGGTGGTGGAGACTGTAGTCAAAATTGGAGGTAAGCGTTTTAACTTCTCTGATGGCATGTTTATTCCTTCCATGTTTAGCCATGAGAACATTGACATTGAATTTGTGTTTTATTTCCAGGCAGGTTTAAGGATTTCGAGCTCCTTTTTCGGGGTTCATGCCGCCAATAACGAATTCTTTCAACGCCTTGGCGACTGCCATACACTTTTCCTGCCTCATGGATACCCCGGACGAGGAGGATAATACACTGATAAATACACCGACCGGTCATCAATGCCGCGGATGCCGCGCCGTTCGTTAGTCATCCTGCGGAGGATCGGACGCGGTGAGCTCGAGCGGGCTTTCGAAGAAATAAGGAATGCAGGTGGGTTTCACTATAGTGCAATGTATATTTACTGATTATTATTTACTGCTGAATGTTTTGAAATCTTGCGTAGTTTTCGTTTTGAGTTCACACATAGCCTAAGTAACGAGTCATCGCTTCGTTTTTCATTGAACTATGATGCAAAGAGCATGCTTCCTCAGTGATAATTTAAGTTTTGCTTTCTATAATTTGAATGGTTCACATTAATGCACCATGTAACTAATAAGCCAAGTAAAGGAGAGTTTTTTATGTGCAATTTTGCTAATTTGATTTAGAGTCAAGTCGTTTGTGACTCTCATCAGTCATGTTTCTTCTCTATTGCAGGAGCATCTAACTTCCATGACTTCTTTCATTTGGAATGTTTTTGTATGTGCCTATGACAGTTATTAATTTATTGATGTATTTTCATGTCCTAATAAATTGTGTCTTGAAAAATGTTGTGGTCATTGCACTTACAACTATTGTTGGTCGCAATCACCTGTCCACCCTTAATCTTTTATCATGAATGCAAAATTGTGGGAGAAATCTGTTATGTGATCATCCACTGTTGGCTGAGTTGCGCAAGTTCTTAATTTACTGTGTTTCATATGACTTGACAAGGGAGTTTTAATGGATTGGGTAGGGGAAATGTATTCAGCCAAACAAGGGAGTTTCAGCCTAGCTATCCAATGGAGTTTCAGTCTAGCTGCCCAAGGGAGTTTCAGTCTAGCTGGTAGCCAAGGGAGTTTCACTCTAGTTAGTGGCCAAGGGAGTTTCAGTGTAGCTAGCCAAGGGAGTTTCAGTTTAGTCGGCCAAGGGAGTTTCATTGGAGTAGCTGGAGTTCTTTATTGCACTGCTACTGCACTGCCATCCCTCTTCCAAACTCCACTGGTTTGTTTCAATTTCAATGCAGTTTCAGCATAGAAGCAAGGCAGTGAGTTTCAAGGTAGTTTCAGTCAAGTTGCAAGGGAGAAATTTTTACCTGAGCTATATCCAGTGCACCCCTTGTACTTCTAGATCTCTGGACAAATAAACATTATTATTATTATTTTCTCTTTCCGTTTTTTTTTGTGCACACAACACACTTTCTTCTTCCAACCTTAAATGTCTCAGTGTGCAGGTTTTGTTGAACAAAATGCTGCCCGGTCAATCGCATATATCCTGTATCGATATCCGAGGGCCGTCCTTTGCACTGTTCTAAATTCTGTCCGTGATACACGTAGCTATTAGTTTGTTCATTGAGCTCATTCTGAATGCTAGATCTTTGTTATCACCAGCCTCATGGTATTATGATATGATGTCGTCGACGTATCGATATTTTCTGTGTGTGGACCGGCTCACTAAGACAGTAGACAACTTCGTTTCATTTTTAAATGCTTTGGACAAAAACATCAAAATCACTAGTGAAGTTGAATGTGAAGGAAGGTTAAATTACTTAGATTTAACCATTCAAAATGTAAAAAAAAAATGTAAATTCTCGATTTTCAGAAAAAATTGTTACACTGACCAAATAATACACAATTCACGACACCACTTCTCTCACAAACTATCAGCAATCATTGTATGCTTCACAGACTATGTATGATTCCATAGTCAAATTACAACAGGATGAAGGAGCTAAACACAATCAAACTAATTGCAACCAATAATGTGTACTCCAAAGTTCTCATTGACAAACTGTACCACCAAAAACAAAAACGACTCGCAGTCAACCTTATTTACACAGAAAGGGGGAAAGATGATGACAGGAAATGGCGTAGAATCCCTTATCCCGGTCGTATATCTAACAGAACCAAAAAATTACTACCAAAAGACCAAGTGAAAGCTGCCTTCTACAATAAAAATACACTAGGCGAACTGTTAGGCAGTACCAAAGACAAAATTAGTGCCGGAGAACACAGTGGAGTATATAAACTCCAATGTAATGACTGCAATTCCTGTTACATAGGAAAAACTGGACGGAATTTCAAGGGCCAAGGAACATCGTTCATGTTTTATTAACAACAAACAAACCTCACACTTTGCCAAATACCTCTTGGATTCCGACCACACAAGCGATTTCGAACAGATAATCCTACATAAAGAAAACAACGGCCCAAGGCTTGATGCACTCGAGCAGTTGGAAATTTTAGTGGGCCAAACCTCACCCAACATCACATTAGTTAACGAGCAATTGTATTCTCACCATTCACCACTGTTCAATGTTTTTTCCGAGAAACCATTACGGATGCCACTCACCACTCAATAACACCCCTCCCCGTATTTCATCATCATACACCAACCCTCGGCTACCCGGTGCAGTGACCCATCAGCGACGTACTTCCCAAACCTACCTTCCACTCTCTTAACCCCTCCCCCATTCCCCCCCCTTTCCCCACCTCCACTCCACCGCCTTCAAGGGTATAAATTCTATGTACTGATACTTGTAATTGCCAGATGATGATATGCTGTATCGAAACCGGTCGCAAATATATTTTATTTTGTGGAACAGCGAAGTCTTTTTCTTAACCTTTGTGCATCATGAAGGAGTTCCACCATGTTACGCCAACCACCGTCGCATTTTTCCTTACCCAGTATTTACACATTTCGGAACTTATTTTTCAAACATTCACTAATTAGTAAACTTTTACATAGTCTTGGATCCTTTTGTATAACTTCCTCATTGGCATTATCTACAAAATGGGTCAAAAAATATGCCAAGGGATCATCTATACACGGAACAGGCAATATTTGCTTTCCCACTAATTCACATGCAAAAGGTTGAGGAGGGTCAGCACTGTCGATCTCTTGCCAATTATTTTCTTGAAAATTCACAGAAAAATGAGAAGGTTCTTCACTCTCTACGGAACTGGAATCCAGAGAGTATCCAATTGAAATTTCTGAAGTAGTGTCTGAGCATTCTGCATTCTCTTCTTCCTTCCAAAGTGGTAAGCACTTGCTCATCACACAACTCACTCGAGCTAGAAGCGTGGTCAACTAAAGAGGGGCACAGATATGGAGTGGACTCAAGGCAGAAAAAAATATAAAAAATCACGAAAGCAAGCATAGGGGTGAAAACACCCCAACCCTAAGCCTCAAACGTCGTAAATAAGATACCAAGATGTGGGGATGCTGGCCAGTCTTTGAGGCTCCGAGAGGGGTTGAGTGACAATGCCTGGACTGTCCATGCCTTCACTATCATTGCCACGATGAAAGAGAAAGGAAACAAAAAGGCAGAGAAGCAGATGATAATGAACCAGAGATGAAAGCATTCAGCATCCCTACACGTCACACACAATCACTAAGAAAGCACATAAACCAGAGCTCGAGTGGAAGGATATCTTTCATAAGAATCCACCAGACGCTGACCCTAGAGGAAGCATTTCTTTCCTGCCACATTCTATATGGAAACTTTAGAGATAGGAATACCGAATGAAACATTCGGACGCCTATGGTGTGTCGTGCACGCTTGAGGCATGGCAATCGGACAACGCAAATGCTGTGTCGTACATGCTGAGAGAAGGACCACAGGCATTTGAAGTCACGCTTGAGGGGTTAATCTGTTAATGTAATATTTCCTATGAAAATTGGATGGATAGGTAAATAAAAATCAATTATGATGAGAAACCAAGAGGGCAATGGAGGCTTAGTGGCATAGTGCAGAAATGTGGGCACCTAGGAAGAAGGATGAGAAAAGACTGGAGGCCTTTGAGTTGTGGGTACATATATGGAAGAATGGAGAAGATTAAGCAGACAGAGAGGAGGAACAATGAAGTGCTGGATATAGTGGGTGAGGAGAGGTAGCTTCTAGAAGAGATACTGAGGAGACAGAAGGTTAGGGTGGAGGGAGTACTGATTGGGGAGGGGATGTTGATAACAGTGTTAGAGGGAAGAATATTGGGTAAATGAGTTAGAGGAAGGAATGGAATATTTAGATAGAATGAAAGGGAGTAGGCCTTATGCTGAATTGAAGAGGGAAGTCCGTGATGGGAAGGAAGACTGCCAGATTACTTTGTAAAGACTACATGCTAACCTACCGTAATAGGTAGAATACTTTAATAATAACATAGGCAACTTGTGGGTTTTCAAGGGATGAAATGCTGCACTGAAAAACTCTATAGGTACAACATAAATTCCTCCCTCTCTTTTCACAGGTTGATCAAATAAAAGAACATCAATAAATTTAGTCTTCAATTGTGGTTTACAACATTTACAGAGGGAAATCAAAACTGATTCCACGTACTTTAGACACTATCTAATAGAAAATATGTATGTGTATATCATTGCAACTCTTTCCTTCCTAATACAGAAATTGCTGAGTGAGTAGAAAGACGTTTCATCCTAAAGATCAGGAACGATTGTGACCTCGAAACCTAAGAAATCATGGACTAACTCACCCAGCTAAACATTCTATGAAACCGCCTTGAATGTAATACATCTAATTTTTATGCAGAAGATAAGATTTTCGGAAATTGACAAGTGAGGGTTACATAATTCACTTTGAATGAGGTAGTTCTTATCATTGTCCTTCATGTAAACAGAATTTCCAGTTAAATGCAAATGTGGAAAACAGACAGGTAACAGTAGGCTGCTGGGACTCAAGCATTCCTCATAAGTGGATTATCTACAGAAAATTGCATAGAAGCTCCCCTTGCAAGGGAAGTGTTCTGATAAGCTCGTTACCCAATAGGCACTAGCCAGTGAATCCAATGAAAGTTCTTATCCTCACCCACATTCTAAGCCCCCCTAATTTCCCCTTCTCTCATAAATAATATGGTAGAGCTGGGCCTTTCACCAAAAGAGCAACTCAAAGGTTCATCAATTGAAGGACATATTATAATATCATTGTTTTTGTTTCATCACTTTTTACGGTGCCTTGGTGCAATATCTATCTGCATTGATGCATCTGAGGTCTGATATGCTTAGATAATAGATTTAAGATATGTATTCATCAATAATTTAAAAAAATTTGTTTTTAGCTGGTAAATGAAAACTTTTCATTGGAGAGCCACCTTAAAGGTTTCCATCTTTTCAATTTCTACAGAAATTATGGGGGAGGAGGTTTCTATCTCCCACGACTGCATGTGTGAGCAATGGGCTATCAGTGTCTATGTCACTACATATGTAAATATTTTTGTTCATAGTTCATGAGACTTTCTTTCCTGGATTTGATGAATTATTTGAAAATTGAAATTCTCATATTTCCTGGCAAAATACATAGAGGTGAAGATGCACTTCACCTGACTTGCCACAGCTGGAAATTTATGTAGACCCACCTATATAAGACATGAAAGCGAAGACGGCAAAGGATACAGATAACTTCCCCTCAGATCTATCAAGGATTCCAGCACTGTTTAAAAGACAGACAATTTATTAGTGCATTCAAATTCATCAAATATGCATTTTGACAAATACTAAATAATTTCAATAACTTTATTAATTAATTTTACAATGAGCAGCAAAAATTAAAATTACAATGGAAGAAAGTGAAACAGAGAAACATGAATGCAGGCTTTCAATTATTTTCCTAATGGACTGAATAAATAACAACTACATGGAAGTATAAATAGTAAAACATTTCAATACACCTATGAACACCACAATGATTACAATCGTAGACATGAAAAACAATTATAAAAAAATCAAATAAATTCAACAAATTTATACCTCAATTTAAAAGAAAAACAAAATGCAATACAAGGTAGTTGAGTTGGAGAGAGTTTTAAAAAATATGGCAACAGTCTAATATACTTTGAAAACCTGGAAAGAATGTAATAAATTGGATTTTTTTTCTCTCTACCCTAAAATAATTTTCCATTGCATAATTTATCAATTGCTACAAAGAAATGTTTCATTCACTTTTTTAAACATTTAAATTCGGAAAATTTGTAAGTATACATACATTTTCAGCTTCATCCTAGAAGCAAGGAATGCTTCACTATGAATGTCAAACATTATTTTAACATTAAATAGTTCTCCTAGAACCACAGCCAAAGAGAAATTCATGCTCCATCATAGCACATAATTTATGCAACTATGTATGTATTTGAAGCAGTGAATTGAAAGATGACAACCGATTGATTTTTCCGCAAGTGTAAACATATTTTATAACCAATTTTATTTTTAAATTTTTTGCTAAAATAAACTATCATATTATAAACTGTCAATTTTTAAATCAAATACTTACAGCATATTTATGACCAAATCTAATGGAGATTACCAACACCATTCTCTGTAGTCAAAACCCATTTCGCTTCGTCACAAAAGTTACCTAAAGCATCAAGTTGAGACCATTTCTACATGCTAAAATTTTAGAGAGAACAATACAGTGGATCCTTGATAAGGATTAAAAAGCAGATTTCCTGGAGACAAATTTATGGTAAAAAAGTCAACCACAATTCATTTCATTTAAAGCACATTAAAAAATGTATCAGAATCACCAACAGCATGATATATACAATTTGATATTCTATAGACAATTCGACCCATCTCCATTTACCAATTTCATTTCATTTGTAAACATGAATTTTCACAGTTCAAATAGAATATCAGGGGGTTCAAACAAGCTTTTGAAAGTAGCTTAACATTATATACAGGGTTTAAAAATGACTTAGAGAATGTATCATAGATATATCAACATGCATGTAAATAGAAAATGCAAATGCTTTTGAAAAGGAAATTATCTGGAAACACCACAATATACTTGCTTCACATAATACTTGGTATTAGCCAGTAAATATTCTGAGGATAAACACTTGTAAATAATGTAAAATGAACTAACCATACCTTGATGAAACATTTTTCCCCTATTGCGTAAAAATAACAATCACAACAGCTAAATAAGAACGAATCCAAACAGTTTTGGGAATGTGTACTCCAAGACTCAATAAAAAGAGCACATAGTTATCAGTGATATGCAGACATGCTATGAAAAGACCCTTCTCACAGAAATAACACTTTTAGCACATAAGCTAAACAATGTTCTTAGATAGCTAAAAAAATAATTTTCACTAGCATATTAATAAAAAGAATTATTTGGAAGGTCTCAGAAACATATGATTAGGTACCTACTTTGAAAATCCCTGACAGCATTATCCACATGAATGATTTTAACTTAAAGTTTATCAAGCTGTGTTTTGAGTTGGTACTGAGCATTGCTCCCATTCCCTTAATGACTATGATGGAGGAGAGAATGTGATCCCCCTCACCATCGGCTAATTTATTGCTCCATAGTAAATAGTTTGTGTGTAAACAATACAGAGTTTATTAAATAATGTTTATTTACAATTTGAACAATATAACACAACCTCAGATATCAAAGGAATTTGCACATGAAATAATATTGAAACAACAGGTGCACTAACCTTGAGTTTTCATACAAACACATACCTAAAACCAACCTACTGAGCAGAGATTCAATACAGAAAAATAAATCAAAACATTTCACTCTTTGTTGTGTTAGCACTTTAGATCACAGGGATTCTACTATGATAACTTACTGACAGACTTCACATTTATTACCTCACAACCTTCCCAAGCATCCTTTGATTATTATTGAATAAAATCTCTCTTTCAGATTTGTAATATTTGGTCTAAACATTTAATTTTTAGGTAAGACATGTAACAATGTCTGAGAAGGGGGACTGAGGATGAGCGGTTGCTGCAGTTCCAAAAGTTGACAAGAAGGTCTGTTTCTGGCTGTCATTAGTCAGCTGAAATAGAAGAGTCAAAATGTGAATCCAAAACAGCATCCAAGAGTTTAAAATGTCTGATGGACTTAAATGTACTACTCTTTGCCATTCGTTACAAATAAATAGATATTCCCCAATAAAGAATAACCTGCAACATGAAATGAATGCATTTATAAATATGTAGAGTATTGAAGACAAATGGGTGCATAATTTGCTGTGAAATATTTCGGAATCAAAGAGGTACATATTCCCAATTTACTTTGTGGTAGTGAACCGTTTCTGAGAGGTTTGACACAATCCGGTTCCTAATCACTAAATTGAACAAATGAACAACGATGACTTATATAAGACACTCAACCTTGGGAGCATAAATGAATGGAGAACCTATGAGTCACTAAAGACAAATAGGGAAATGCTAGGAATGAAACTGATGCAGAAGAAGCCAGGACATGAGAATAAGAAGAGCAGGGAAATGAATAAGAGGATACAAAACATGGTATGATAAAAACTGGGATTATAATGGCAAGTATTCTTGAGCTATTCACAGTTTAACACACTCAATGTGTATGCCTTGAATTCAAGGCATCCCGCGCTAGCCTAGGATGCGGATGCCTTGAATACAAGGCATCGGTCCCGTTAGGTTTCTCGACCCGCCATCTGCCTCCGCGTCTTCTACTAGACCCTGCAATTGTGCCCAGCGTCTCAGTGTGTCTTCTCCTGTGACTGGATACAAGTCGTTTGCTTGCAGCAGAATTTTTGCCTTCTTTTTATTATAATATATTTATTATACTTTTATTATAATATTTAATATCTTCTTTATTAATAGTGCAAATTTTAATAATTTTGAACTATGTATGATTGTATACGATTAAGGGAGACATAATATCTGATATTATTGCAAAATATTTTTTCCGTGTGGCAGTGTGTTATGATAAATTTTCTCAGCATTGAGTGTGTTAATATTGACGCCTGAAATATCTGCTGAGAAGTTGATGATGTCCCTGACTCCTCCCAAGTGGTGGCAATCCCTCGGAATTGTGCGTCAGCCTCACCTCATCGTTGATGTTTAAACTCTTAAAAAAATCCCTTCCGCCAATGAGCAGTTCACTTTGAACTAACTGATGAGTCAAAACTCTAACGATAACACTAATTCATGAAAATAGGGCAGCAACTCTTTTGCTAGCATATTAATAAAATGAGTGAATGGCTGAATGAGGAGAGATTTTTTTTTGTTGCTACATATATTTCCCTTCCAACTACCAAATTCTTGTAATGAAATATGATTTTGGGTCTCATCGAATGACCCCTTTTATTTAAAGAATTTGTCAGATGAAAGGGAATGATGAGTTTAAGGAAAAAAAGCATTTCTCATTAATACATTTTCTAATAATTTTTAAACGAGAAAATACAAAAGTTCTAGCCCACTTTACATGAGATAGAGATGCCAAAAGAGTTATGGTCCATATACTTGTACAGAGAGAACTGCTTCTTAAGGCATAGAATTGCTCAATACAGTGTTAATTACACCAATTCACGGTCGGTCATTGCAAGAGGATGAGGAAAAGGAGAGAGGTGGTGAGCCACTCAGCATGAGCCCACAATGCCATTAACCCATCTGCAACAGAGTTAAGCTAGTTAAATGCAAATGAAGTTTTTGCAGCAAATAGCTTAAGCAGAATAGGTGACAGATCTAAAAATAGGAAAATCTGGGTACCTCTATTTTTGTACTCCATTAGAATAGACAATGATAAAAAAAACTGGACAACATCCCCCTCAAAAAGAAAGCATTTGGACTATAATGATACATTGAGGATGGAAAAGAGGGCATGAATGAGGTCAATCTTACATGCACATTTTTTCTACAGTTGCTGATGTACATTCCAGTAGTGCAAGATGTACATTTCCTACAGCTTATGCGTTAAAGCCATTCAAACATATTGGGTTTTGAATGATGGAAAAAAAGCTTTCAAGTCAATGAATGGTAAAACACTGAACATTAGAAGTTGCAAAATCCTGGTTTCTACTTATGCCATGTTACTTAAAGCCACAAATTATCAGAATGAATCTCCTATATGAATCAAATATTCATTAATAAACAATTTTTAAATCCATCAAAACATAATGCTGTTGAGCAAACATTCTTTCAGCATATTTACCTGATGGTAGAAGTCAGATGCAGCTATGCAAAGTAGACGTCGATCTTCAAACTCACACCTGCCAATGCGAGACTGCACATGGGGAAATCTATCAAAATGTTAAAGAAAGCTAGCACAGCATCACCCTGAGGTAATAATAGAGGCTGTATAATAACAACAACACCTCTAGCACTGACGGATCAGTCATATGTGAAAAGATGTAATAGTGATTGTAATTTAAAAGAACATAAAGCATAAATCAATAATTGATGTTGATCATGCAACTCTTAAGTAAATATTAATTTCTAATAAGCCAGTCCATTAGAATTTACGCATACCTGATATGCATTCCAATTTTTATCTACCATAAACTGGGGTAGGGGAAAATGGTACAATGATGAACAATTCAAATCTTCCGGATATTGGTTTGTTTTCAGACCACAGAAGTAAGCAGAAGTGGTTAGTTACCTATATTAAATAATCCATGGTCTATTACCCTATCCTGGTAGTATGTTAATTCTACTCAAATTCAAAGTTTTTGGGCTAAAATTATCTCCATCCCAGGACCTTACTTCACATCCGTTAATAATACCAAAACATATGTAATACCCTGACAGTAGAAAAGAGTTATGTAACTCCAAAATTAAGAGATATTGAAACAAAAGGATACATGGCACGAAGCCAAGGATTGGTCGAGGCACTTATGAAGAAGCACGTGAGACACCACGTGGCCATTCCCATTGGAGAACACTGGGTGAAGTTTGACAAACTCAAAACAACCCACTCTTGCAGGAGAGGTAGCTGAGACTGCTGACATGCACTTTCAAAAACCTGGGAAAAGGAATTTTCAGCAAAAATGTAGATAAAAAATTAATCGAATAATATGCAAATAATATCTTTTCACCAATTAGGTAACCTGGAAGATATTGAAACTTCACTACATTAGGAGTAATGACACACCTGAATTTACGCAAAACTGAATAGAAAGCAAAATATTTATCATACCAGCTGTTTAAGAATATGTCTAAATGGTAAATTGAAGATTGGATTGAACAAATATGGTAAAAATTTAGGCATTGCACAATTCTAGAGTCAATTTCCGATAGCAAGTGCATAAATGTCATGTCGTTACGTTTTCAGACTAAAAGCAAAGAAGGTCATGACCTACTTGAGATTATTCAATGTATCACATCACATCTTAATTATTTCATGAGAATCTATACATTTAGTGAATATCCTAACCTAATTTAATAAGGTTTTCTCAAACTATTTTAATGTAAGACATGGAACCAAAAGGCTTTCAGGATATTTATATCATCTGATGAAATACCCTTCAAAATACATGTGACCATCAATATATGCTATATGTTTTCTTACCTGGAAAAGCACAGCTGCTAGCAAGCGAGGATGGGGTTGCTGACTGGAGAGAAATTCTCCTATCACCTTGGTGAGAATTTCCGACGGAGGGAAAAAGTGAGTCAGGAGAAGAGGAAGAACACCACACACAACTTCCACTTCAAAAGGATAGCCTCTCTTGACTCTGAAAAAAATTAATGCGATGGATTGCTGTGAATATATATCCATCATTCCAGCATCCACAGGAAACTTAACTCTTTATCATAACATTAATTATTCTGTGTTTATTATTTCCTTGAATTGATTTTTGCACAAGACCAACAAATCAAGAGTGAGTGAAAATTCCACATGGAAAACATTATTTTCATTGATTTGGATTTCAAATATGATGTATGTGTATTTATGACTGAAATCACTTTCGTATGTGCTTGGTTGGTTTTCTGTTTTTGAGTTAATTTGTTGTGTTTTATTTGTCTGTACGCATGTTTGTTTTTATTTTGATTTCTTTTTGCTGATTGGACGCTATGGTGATGGGGGATAAACAAGAGATTGTTAGTTAGAAAGCCATCTTGAAGTGAATGTATATTAAGAAAAGATTAAAATACAGTGTGTCAAGTGATATTTTCCTTGTGTTAAATCGCTTTGATACGTTAAATATAGGCTCCACCACCTGGGCCAGCAAGGCAACTTCTTCCTCAGAGGTGTCAGCTTTATAAGAAAAAGGCTGTTTATGCTGCCAAGACATACAGTACCACTAAGCAGCATACTTGTGTGCACATTGCCACAGTCCAAAAGGCTAAATACAGACCTTGAACCCTTTGCATCCAGATTGTTTCATCCTCTACAGCAGTAGTATGCAAGGACCTCTTTTGGCCAAAAGGAATACCTAAATTAAATAATTAATAAGGTGTCACTGGCTAATTTGTGGAGGAAAAGAGAGTGGGAGGACGAATAAACATTGATGAACACTCCATGTCTCCTTCATCCTCCATATCTCACCTACTGTTTCCCCCCTTTAGTCCCCATGACCACAAGTTACTACATGATCAACACAGAGCTGGCCTGCTGGTGTACATTCCATCCCCAATATGACTCCTTGGCCTGCAGTAACTGCAAGTCATGATCATTTCTTCCAATAAAGTCCATCTTCCTTTTTGTCTTATCCCCCCTCTCTCTATCCCTTTCCCTCTTACCCACAAATTGGCCAGCAACATCTCCCTTCTTTTTTACTCTATTTCAGTAGTCCACTTAGCATGTACATATTTAATTTTTAAATGCCCCTGAATTTAAGAGTGGCGCATCACCTGACACTTGATAAGAAAGTTGGTGGTGAGCTATGCAGTGGCATGACTAGGAATATGCTTTGGGGGTGGGGGATGACCTGGTATGGCGACGGGGAAATTTTTTGAAAAATGACATGCCTGGAAATACATGTTACATCATTTTGGTACATAAAATGTAACTTTGAGCAGATGCATTTGTTATACGTCAAAACTAGACAATAGTTTTAAACAATTTTTTCATTTCTCTGAGGCTTTGAGAGGGATCTATCCCCTCATCCATTCCCATAGTTACCCTACTGGAGCTATACTATGCTGACTATAACTCAACACCCAAGAGGAAAGGGTTAAATGATAGATAGTTCATCAAAGGCATTACTCAAAGAAATAGCCATGTTATTTTCTTGAAAATTTAAGAGAATTTATGAATAAACACAAGTACAGATTTTCAGTGCAAAGGGCTCCTAGCAGAAAAGGATCAGTGAAGCTCATTACGGAATTATTAGTGACCTGGAGTTAATAACTGGTTACAAATATTTATTTCTTTGTGGGAAGCATTATCAAGGTAATTAAATTTTATGCAATACTGACGAATTATTCAACCAAATGAAAATGTCCCAGAAGTTCATCTTTTTCAAGTGCCTAAAAATTCTAACCTGTCGAATAGGGCTGATGCCTGCTCCATTGCATGGAGTAGGTGCTCAGGATTCGCAGAATCCACAGTATCAGAACCAGGTACTTCTCCCTTTTGATCCATGCTTGTCAATTCTCCTTGTGCATTATTCAAGCCTGAAATGGAAAAAATATAATCTAGCAAATTTAAACAGAACTCAAAACAAATATAGCTCATTATTAATTCATGCCGGCATATGTCATCCCATAGAACTTCAATGTGCAATCACCTTTGACTAGAATTAAACACAGATAATTGTTTTTCAAACATTTATTGAATATTGCTCTGATTTGGGGCAATTAAGTGCTAAAACAATTTTACATACAGACATTGATAGTATTTTTATTCCATATACCTACACCTCACAGTTTGAATGAGCAAATAATCTAAATTAAATAATTTTATTTTCATATTTGTGAAAAATGCCAAGAATACAATTATTTGCCAGAAATCTATTACGATTTTAATGTGAGCTTGAAACATACCTGCATGGGGCAGCAAATATATTTGCTCAGATAATTTAATTCTGTCTAAATAGAAAACAAACCTACATGATTAACTGGATCTTCAACCGTAAAGACTGATAAGTTCTCAACTGATAGTGTTATCCTGGATACACACTTTTTCAATCACAAAACACAAGAGATGATTGAGTTCAAGACACATTTCGGTTCAAAACCCCCACCTATTTATGTTTACAGACTTTCTTTTTCACCATCATCGGACTTTCAATTTCATAGTTTTCTTCAGCAGCAATCGTAGAATTCTTAGTAGAAATGGAATGAGTAAGGGTGAATGCATGGATGGTACCATGAGGGACAAGCAACAAACTTGGAAAATACTTAAAATGGAGGTCTTACTAAGTGGAGGTTTTTACGTGATTTTCCCCATGTGCAATGCCCAGAATCAGGAGAGAAGTTAAAAAATTGGAGATATATTGTAAACAAGACATTTGTAAATCAGAATTTTTACTTCACATCACTAAACAATGGACAGAAATGAGTTTACGCAACACAGTGAAGTAAAGAGATGCTTCAAACTGTGTGACAATGAATGAGCCAAGTACTATGGGGAGCATGATTGACCATTTTTGCTTACCCATATACATGCAAGAGAGGAGTAGTTGCAATGCTGGGAGAGCAACCACTGGACTAGTATGCCTTAACAGTTCTGCAGCTAAACTGGCAGCACTCATCCTCACACGTACTCCAACAGGGCATCCTGAAACTATGAGACGCTCCAATCCCTATAGGAATAAAAATACATTAAAAATAATCATTACTATCTCTCCTCAATGAATGTTACCTAACACAATAAATGGTAAGGCATTATTCTTGCTAAAGATCATCACCTGCATCCAGAGTGGAAACTCAGCTGTTCAAATCACTGACAGTGGACTGACCACACTCATTGTACCAATGGAAAGAATATATTTGTGCATGAACTTTGTTTTGACATGTTTCCCCATAAGCAATTAAGAATTGGGAAAAATATGAGAAATTGATGAAAAAACAGAAATTACTATATTTTAGAGATGTTCGAATAGTATCGGCAAATACTCGAATACTTTGAATACTAGAAAATATTCGAGATCTCGAATAATTATTCTAGAAGTACAATCTCGAATACCTTGAATACTTCGAATTTCACACCATACACTGTCGCACGCACGTCATTGGTAGTTGACTTGGAAACAAACAACGTAGAGGACTCTGGTCGTTTAGTGCATGCAGCACCGTTTTAGGCAAGTTGACGAACTAAATCAAATTCGCAGAAAAGAGTGGTGAATAGATATCATTCGACATGGGGAATGGAAAATGATCGGGGAGAAAAATTCAAAAATGAACGTTTCGTATGCTCTGCACAATTCTAGTATTCGAGGTATTCCAAAATTGAGATATTCGAATATTCGAGCTATGATTTAATATTCGAGTTCAAGAAATTTGCTATTCGACCCATCTCTAGATTAAACATATAAATGTGCAATATCGCTTTGACGCTCTCCATTTTCACAGCGATTGATCACATTAAATTTCTCTTCTAATAAATAATTGAAAACAATACATTTAACGAAGACTGCCACAAGAATTTCTCAGGTTTGGATCAAAATAGAAAAACGAAAGTCCACTAAGTACACATAAACATAATAAAATAAAATAAATCATCTTTAGTACCTACCTGCATTAGAGCCAAATATATCCTCAGCGTGATGGCGTGAGATCTTGACTGAGAAGAGGAGAATGGATTGAATGGTCCATATGACGTGGGTGATGACGCAGGAGTGGAAGCCACGTGGGAAAGCATGGACAATGCTAGACGAAGAACAGGAGGAAGGGAGGCAGCACCCTCTCTGCCATCAGGATTATGTGTTGATGCAGATGGCTGTGAGGATAGGAGTGGTATGATTTCTTCTCGACCTTCATCCAGGGATTCCAGCAGGAAAAATATCAATGCCCATAAGAGCAGAGTGTGCTCCTCATTGTGTTCCAATTCATATGAACTGAAAGAAAAAAATGTTACGTATTTAATTAACAGAAGATACTTTTTTAAATGTAGGGGAACATAGATACGAAAAAGACTAATTGAAACCATAGCCATTTTGGAGCGGAAAATTGTCTTTTCTCGGAAGGTACATATCACAAGATTATGGATAAATGTTAATATTCTTCTCATCAATTTTGATTCAAATGATGAACTAGATTGTGTCAGGTTAAACTTGGTTGAATTTGTTTAAAATTTAAAAAAATTAATGGGAAAACTAAATTATTCTACGTGACATTTACTTGAAACAGGTTTTGATATTTTAGGATGACAACTTGAAAAGTTGAAACTACATCCTCCTCAATTTGGTGAGGCACCAGACGTTTCACTTTAGACACATAACAGTCATTTTAACCTTAAGAAAAGCCCATAAATATTTTCAGTAAAAACAAATCGATACCTCCACTACACAAACACTCAACAATCGCCCACCAAATAAAATCTGCTCATCTAGTCACCCTTATAGTACTAGATGAGCAGATTTTATTTGGTGGGCGATTGTTGAGTGTTTGTGTAGTGGAGGTATCGAAATGGTTTGGATCTCTTTAAATTTTAGGGGCGGATAAAAAACCAAAGTCAAAACAATTTTTGAACCAATAGTATAATTAAGAAAAATTAAAAGAAACTCACCTTAATTCTTCACTGAAATGCCTCTGAATATATTCCATTGCAATAGGAAGTAAAAGTTGTAATTCACTACCCAATGGTGGTTGCACAATACCCACACCACTGGCCACAGCCCTCCGCACTACTTCTCCTGCCTTCCCTGATAACTGCTGCATGTTTATTTCTCCTCTCGATTGGCGGGGATTGTTGCGCCTCAAACTGTTCACGCCTAAGGACTCATCACGATTCCCAATAGGGCCGACTCCACTTACAATATGACTTCGAGAAAATGCTGCCTGCAGCAGGTAAAGTAAGCCATGAATTGAAGCAAGCCTAGTGGGCATGAAGGAACTCCTGAGTCCTAATTCAAGGGCTCGACGCACTCTGTCTTGAGCCTCCATATCCTAAGGGGAAAAATTATGGAGAAATGCATTTAAATGCCATAAAATAGAAATGACAGAGGGATAGACGCAATAATGTTAATTTACACAATGTTATTGTAAGCTCATTTGAACACACTTTAAAATCAGGTACATGAAACTTTCAATATGAATCCTGTTACAAAGGCAGATATTCTCACTTCAAATAAGAGACACAGTAGATAAATAAAGAATTCAAAAAATGCCCAGAATTTATATAATCAATCGATGAGAAAGAATTTTATTCTTTCTGGGATATCAGCAAGAAATGCTGAGTGAAATTGAATACACCCATGTCTCGTATAGCGCAAGGGATGCGTTCCTTGGGGTCTTTGCGCTATACGAATTTGCATTATACGAGAGCGTTTTAACATTGGGAAGATAGGGATGCGTTCCTGGTAGCATAGGTCTTGGGTATTGAATTTCCTCTAAAACATATATACTCCCATAAATAGCCTTAGAAAACATTATTTATATAATTTTTTATAGTTTAAAACATCTTTAAAGATAGTATGCACGCATTTGAAGACTTTTATTCACGTTAAAAAAATTCTTATGTGCTTTTGAAATTCCCTCCTGTCGTGCGGGTGGGCTAACATCTGCTATCTCAGGGGTTCGTAATGCATTGCCGGCAGTGGACGATTTTTCAAACCAGTCTAAAAACAACTACTGTGTCACCCAGGCCCTTTTGTCGCTCATCGAAGTGACAGGCAAATGCTACTTTGAATGCCATTTCATAGCTAGCGGAGTTTATGAATGATAAATCATTTTAATTTGAAGTCCTCCGAGTCATTAGCGGCTACGTGAAACAGTCTTTAAATGTCTTGAAGCCTTCCCAGGTTTTCCTTCCCTGAAAATGAATGAACGAGAAAGCATTCTTTTCCAATAGAATATCGTCTCGTCAACACTAAAAACTAGTTGAGGGGGAAAGGAGCCACTTTCAATCACAGCTTGGAGTTCATCAGAGAATATTGTGGTGACTGCGCTATCAACACTTGCAGATTCACCTGATATCGCCGCACTGAAAATACCTGCTTGCCGTGTAAATTCTGGAACCAACCGGAGCTTTCACTAAATGTCTCGGAGCGATTACTACTCTCGTCTTTTTGTACTGATTCACTATGAACTTTCCGTATGTGTAGACCGCTTGGTTGAAGTTGGTGCGGCTGAGGTCACTGATGTTTTAACTTCGTCTTTATTCAGAATAAGGTTGCGTGCGTTTAAACTTCCGCGCAATATCGCTTTGACGTTCTCCATTTTCAAAGCAATTGACCTATATCAATTTCTCTTCTAGGTTTATGGTTTTTCTTGATAAATTCTTGATTTTTCTACCCGCATTCCTATTTTTTGCCATTTTCTCTTGGGTTTTTACTCTGCATGGCTCTATCGAAATCAACTTCTACTGCTGAACTGTGTTCTTGAGACGCAGAGGGCCAACGACTGCGGGGAGGGAACGAAGCTATTGTGTTTGAGACTCTATAGGGGACCCTCTTATATGTTGGTGCTCTTCATTCGCAACTCGGCCACCGCTCCATTTCTCCCCCGTGAATATCGATGACCTTGAAGGCTTTAGCGTAGACCCTCTACCTGGAAGTCAATCGCCTGATAACCTATGACGGCAAAAATTATGTCTCAACCAGTGTTTCTTAAAAAAAACTCATTTCCACTAGCCCCACGCTTAATTAATGATCTAAATTAACTCATTCTGTTAAGGAGACGAGACAATTACTTCGGTAGGCCGGCTATCTGGACCCAATGACGAGTTATCCTTTTGGCCATTGCACAGCAATGGATTTCGAATAATATACAAAACAAAAAAGAAGATTTGAGGCAAGCAATAATATTTGTATGCGTAAAATGATAGAAATTTCGTGTATACTTAGCGCAAGTTCACGTTTTATCACGAGAGCGTTTAAGATTTTTGATTACGCTACACTGCGTTGCAATGTTTCCCCGAGGAACGAATTTGCGCTATATCGAAATTGTGCTATACGAGACATGGGTGTACAATGTAGCACCTTAGTGAAAAAAATATAATTAAGCTATGTTTTGATCTGTCAATTTGAGATTTTTTTACATTACTTACATTGAACCACATACATGGTTCCTACTGATAAAAAATGTTTAGCCAACAAAATTAATGCAGTGACATAAATTACAACAACACATTTTGATAGAAAAGATAAATGTATCAGCTTGCAACTCAAAGAGGGTTAAATTTTTTTAACTGAAACACAAAATCCAATGTTCAATGATTCAAAATGATTATGATACAGCATCTCTTTTGATTTTCTCAGGGTGTGAGAAAAAGTACTCACTGGACTAGCTGGTGACATGTTAGCAACCAGCACGGCAGCAGCTTTGCAGGCACTTAGCACCAAATACTGAGATGTAAGCTGATCCTCAGGAGCATGCACTCGCAAGAGACTTAAACTTGAGCGCAGCATCCGAGCAAACTGCATGCCATCCGTGAATAAATCACTCAGAGCCAAAAGTGACCGAATGCTTTCTCCAATTATGTGCAAGGGCACTGGGGACTAAACAAGGAAAATTTCAACATTGAAATGATTTTCTCAAGCATTTTACACATTATTTTGCCACGATCAAGCTTAAAATTCAACCGCTAAAAGAAACTGAGCACACTATATCCCTAAAAACATACATGGCAGTAAAAATGTGCCACAGTGTGGACTTGTGACGTCAACATCTTGTTCGGTAAAACCCATCCCGAAGTTCGGTCTGGGAAAATGGCTTGGTGGTGTAACTGGTAGCACGCCTGACCGGCAATCGGGAGATCCAGGTTTGAATCCCGGCTAAGTCAAATATTTTTTCATGGCAAAATTCATCCTTTGGTATCTTTATATGGATGCCAAGCACTCAAAAAATCCATTTCTTCCCTTTTCAAATATGAACTTAGCATGAACAGTAAGAAATAATAATAGCAGCTTTTGACAAATGAATATTTAATAACCATAAAATGTAGTAGACAATCTTAAGAAATAATGGATCATTGTTATGTAATGACAGTTTATCAGTAGCTGAATTTGCCCAGATATATCTGAGCTATTGCAGGAAACGAAGATACAAATTCAGAGATAATTTTTCACCATTGTTTCAGATTGAATCTGTTAGCTACACAATCAAGAGCACAGCAATAAAATTTTCCTCTAAGTCCAGATTTCTTTATGGGTAAAGACCAAATTATTATTTTTAAATTGGCAAAATATTTCATGATACAGGCTCTGTGCAAATTAACATAAGCATGTATATGCTCAGTCTGAAAAGAATACATGTGAGTATGTATTCAATGACTGGAAACTCACATAAACTTTTTTCCAAAGAGAAATGGTGGCTTATTAATAAAAAATGTGTATATAATTCCAGAATGAAATTTATAAGAGCTATTTTTTCACTTACTTGTGAGTTTGACCATTGAGAATAGAGGTCAAGAAGGAAGAACAAGCAGGAAGGAAGGTCTAAGCCACTCTCACTTAAACGCTGAGCCCTTTCCAAGCACTGCTTTGATGCTGCATTAAAAAAGGAAAATCAAAGAAGGATTCATTAAAAAATGATTTAAAAGAGTTGAACACATTAAGATACAATCTACAACTACAACCAACTGACTTACCTTTACTTTCTGGTCGTGTATTATTATCGCCCTCTTCTTCATTTGAGTCTGATTCTGTAAAAGCACCAGTGGATGTCCAAAGATATTCCAAGGAAACTTGGCTGTGCCCATACCTGTTCCAAACAATTAAAATGCATGGCATTAATTCTTTCTCTTGATACTTCCTAAAAAAAGACTAAATAGATATTGGGAAAGTAAAAGATCTTATGAAAAACTCACCTGAATGGATAATTAACCTTTTCCAGGTTTCCACAGTGAAAAACATCTTGGAGATGAATACCACTTCCGAGCAAGCCAAAGTCACGTATCCTCCAGCAAAGGAGCTCATGTATTGAAGCCAATTTTTGACCAATGCTTGTGACAGGATGAAGATGGCATGTAAAACAAGGATAGAACAGCCATTATAACAAATAATATATACAGTCGGATCCGGATTTAACGTCTTCGCATTTAATGTTTTTCCGCATTTAGCGTTAATTTTTTTGGGTCCCGATTCATTCCCTTTTAGGACAATATAAAAATTATCCGTATTTAGTGTTTCCGCATTTTGCGTTTTTCCGCATTTATGGTCGTAAAAATTTGTCCCGCTCAAGATTTTTTTGCCCGATTTAACGTTTTTTCATGACGGCTCATGCAAATGATATCCAAATCTTCGAACTTCTGCTCATCAACAAGAAGAGTCTCATGAAAGTTTACCAAGAGTCAATAGAATCTACCGGGGAACGCTTCTTCAACTGCTTTCTTCCGCAAATGCAGCGCTGGGACCTTCAACTCGCAAGCTGGGTGATTTGTATTCTCGTAATGTTTCGCTCCCCTTCTGATCCAAATACGTACCAGACACTTTTTGTATCAGATCCGATCTAAAGGAGCTAAGTCAACCCCTGATATCCTCAAACTACCTTATCCTTCACTTCGTGAACTTCGATGATACATGACGACTGATGACACGAGTTATCCTCCGAGGGCCTCGAAATGTTTTCAATTGACGGCTTATGCCCCTTTCAACTCTACTCTCTACGGGAAGTTCATTGTTAGCCCAATATTTTTCCAGTCGGCTACTTTCTCTTTTCAAAAGAGGCCCAATATCATTTGTGCAGTTCACTAGAAGATTCTTTTTATAATCCATTCCAAGGTCAGTTTCCACGGAGGAACAGCGAAAGAGCCGAGGAAGTGTTTCCCCTGTCATGATCGTGGGTGAAAGCATTCTTTCCTAACTGAACAATATTATTTTACATCGTAATTTAGATATCCCGGAGCCCATATACCGACATGCGGCTAGTTGACATCGCTGTCGATTCAAAGATATTTATCTGGTGCTGTTTGATGTCAAAAGTGAATGACAATCGGAGTTTTGACGGACTATCTCGGTCCATGACTCTAAATAAATCCCTCATGCTGGAAAAACATCACCGCATAATCACAGTAAAATAGATGAGCGCGGAAAAATACGAAAATCCAGCAGGAATCCCTTGGTGGTTGACTGCGACATCATAACTCGAACGAAATTGCCAAACTCCAGAGGCACTGACAATTTTTCAGATGAAATCCAGTTCTGTTGAAGATTAAACCTTTTCACTTAACTGAGTTTAGCTAATCGTTGTTCAAGGTCCAACCAAATTTAATTAAAAGCTGCCGAGAAACATGGTGAGTCGAAGTCAAGGTGATCAGTAAGCAACTTCTCCCTGCTCCATTCGACCTGCATGAGGCCGTGGATATATGACAACGAATCTGGTGTTATCATCGAGTTGAATCACCATCGACTTGTACGCATACTAGAAAAAAGATTCTCCCTTTTTGGATGACCTCGAATCCAAAATGTGCTCACAGGAGGCTCATAAATCGCTCGTTTAGCCGAGACAACAGAAAACGTTAAATTTTCAAAATTCCAGAAAACCACCCTTTTCCTAGATATTCGGTAGTTTAGAATTCGGGATTAGCGATATTCTACTGTCCCTTTATTTCACTCATCTTTATTGATACAATGACGATTCTTCGAGTACCTACTTACACCTTTTTTATTATACTAGAAATGCTATAGCCACCTACATGTCACTTATACAGAAAAAAAATTAAAATTTCTTCGAGGCCACTGAAATATGCGTAAAATGGAATCACTAATTTCCATAACAATATTCCGTGTGGGAATGCTTTTAAGTTGATGAATATTATAATTTTCTTAAAATATTTCGTTAAAACAATTGTCATCCTCTCATTATACTTATTTTTACTACCCACTTTTTTAGCTGATTCCTGAAAAAAATAATCCAACCTTAAATTGGCAAACAACATTTAATCAATGAATTTCTTGCTGCATGCAGCACCTTTTAGTTGCTCAAAATAATATTTTTTATTCATATAAAGCCATTCCAATCATTACAGACCCTAAAACCTGAAAAAAGTGGCAGGTCCTCATTTTGTGTTTTTCCGCATTTAGTGTTTTAAATTTTGTCCCCGCTGAAAAACCTTAAATCAGGATTCTACTGTATTTATCAAATGTCACAGAGTAGTAATTGGTTGAAAAAATGTTATGATTAATATTTCCTACTTTGATAACGCATCTTTCCTACTGCTTATAGTCAAACATTTATCGAAAAAGTACCTACTAACTTGAGTGCCTTACATCTACTCAGGTCAACAACTACACTCAAACACATAAAAGATTTCACTGAGTGATTGAACTAATTTCACGTCCATAAAAAGAGAAACAATTTTCAGCAAAAATAGATGGAATTATTTATGCATGAATCTAAGAAATATATATAAGAAATAAAAGCAAAATGGGAATTTTGGAGGCTATTGTAGAGAATTTCTGTATAGATGCGCCTAAAGGAGAAGAACAGAAAGCTCATTTTGCACCACCAGGAGCAATGATAAAATGTCATAGCAATGAATGATCACTTGAGAATTCCAAAATTCCTCACGTCAACCCCATCACTGGCCTGGATTCAGGGGAGAGCTCACAATTTTACCATAAATGAATAGGGGAGATTTAATATGTAAGGCTTAAAGTAAGGAGCCATTTGAAAATTTGAGTAAAAAGTCGATGGATTTATTGGAATAAAATAATTAATTCATTAGAAAATTAAATGAACTAAAAGTCACCTAATAAAAATCAGATATAAATGAAATGAATTCATGTTAAAAAGGCACACGAGATAAAATATTGCATCTGATTTTTCCCCACTTTCATGCATGTTCTTCAGAGAAAAAAAATTATGCTTGAAAGAAAATAAACACTACCAATTTTACTACCCACTACCATTTACTCACCCAGAATTAAGAAATCCTAAAGGATTATCTCTTGACTGGTGAATGAGATGACTAACACTTGGATTTCCAGGCACAGGCAACAACAACGTCTGCATCAACAGAGCAGTCATTGATTGTACAGCTAAGCTATTAGCCTGAAAGCATAACAGTAAAGGAAGAAGGATTAGAGACCAACAGATGCATTAAATATATTCATGAAAAATATTGTGTAAAAAATCTAAAGCAAATGCAGTAAATATTTGGTTAATTCAAGTTATATATTCACAAACGGGCATTCCTAATCAAAATTATTAAATGGGCTCCAGTTAACTTTATAATTGTTAAACCCAAAAAAAGTAATATGATACACTTTTTAACTAGCAGTCAGCCATCTGAAAGTAAGCTAATAAAAATGGAACAAAGATCAATCGAACAAGTCAACACCATTAAGTTCTTGGGTTTACTTCTCCATTATAAAATGCCCTGGGCAGAGCACACCAATTTCCTTAGCAGTAAGCTTAGTTTAAGCTGCTACATCCTTAGACAGCTTAGTCAGACAGTAACACGGGAAATTTTACTAAATCTGTATTTTGGCGATTTTTACCAACATATTTCATACAGTATCATCTTTTGGGGATCTACCCACTTATCTTCAAAAATATTCAGAATTCAGAAAAAAGTTGTAGGAATCATCGCTCAAAAGTCTAATAGATCCCCCAGTAAGCCAATCTTCAAGGACCTGAATCTCCTTCCGATTCCATGCATATATTTATTTTTAACCATAATGTATGTAAAGAGCAATATTGTCAATTATGAAGTGAATGGTGCATTCAACCATCATCAAACAAGAACAAAAAATGATATTCATCAGAATTATGTACGAACAGAGCTGCCAAAATGGGACCCAAAGAAATGGGCATTAAACTGTATAATAATTTGCCATTATATTTAAAAGAAATAAAAAGTATCAATGCTTTTAAATCTGACCTAAAAAGGTACTTAGAAAATAAGCTATATGTGAATATATGTACATATTTGATTATGACATGCCTTATATCTATGCATACAAATGTATCAGATCTACGGGCAAATAAAGATTTATTATTATTATTATTAATTATTATCACACAACAATCTAGCAAGACTGTGATGCTACAAAGGATACATCACTCGACCAGTTTAATTTTGTCTTTTTTTGCGGCATACCACTCATTAAAAACTAACATTACTGATTTTGAAAATTTCAGCACTTCATTCTAGAAACCAGCTTGGCATCCGCAGTTTTTTGCGAACAAGCAACATAAAAACTAATTTTCATTAAAGTTGGAGATAGTTAGAGAAAAAGTGGCCATTTTACAATTTTTTTCAAAATGAGTTATTAATTGCATGGGAAATAAACACACAGGAATGCAAACATTAGTTCAATAATAAAATTGACTTAGGAGGAATTCTAAAGAGTGTGTAACACATGCTCTTCGATAAAAATTAAATAAATAACCTAAACTAAAATCAAGATAATTACCAAGCTTTAGATGAATGCCAGTCATTTTCATCAACAGCATTAGGTAACAGACATAAATTAAATACAGAAATAGTATTCCAACCTTGACATTAGACTTTAAGAGGAAAAATTGCCAATTATCAAATAGATTAATAATAAATAATTATCAAAATAAATTAACGGCACATACCTGGGCCATCAGGAGAGTTTCAACAGGGCTGGTACCCTCATTTGGACTAGAGCTGAGAACACTCAAGAAGGCTACCCACATTTCTTCAAACTGCTGTCTGCTTATCCATCCCAACAGTGAAACTCTGAGGAAATTCAAGGATTTAATAATTAATTTGAACCATACGTGCATCAAAATTATCAAGAATTTTTGTGTAAATGCTATCATGATATGACTCTTAGCTCAACACAATGCTCAGGTTAAATATTTTTCATTTTAATAAAGATCACTATTTATCTATCTTCATTGCAACTCATTTCCTCAGTTTAATACTAATGTAATACGGAACATATAAGGAATATAACATAAAACACACAACAATATACAAGGAAACAACGTATAACAACATATAAGGAAAGAAAACATATAGAGAGCAATTATGTACCGGTAATGACAGAATTACAATTATCAGAAAAATCAGTATTCACTCTAACAGTAAAAAGGGATAAAGAGCTTAGATAGAAGCATCACAATTCTTCACCGGGCATATATAACAGATTAACACTTATAACGAATGATATTTTACCTGAATATAAACTGCTCCAAAACCTCAACCTCCTGTAAATACTCGATGGGAAGTGGTGGCAACTGTGTTTTATGAGAACCAGTTGGCTCAACTTTCCATCCTTGCTTCAAAGCCTCTGGGGGAACTAAAGCATACGAATTGACCAGAGGCATCCTGGCTAACCCAATCACAATGCACCTGGAAAAAATGGCAGTATCATCTTAATTTTGGTACCATTTCAATTACAGGTAAAAAATCACATTAAAGCTCTAAAATCTATGAAGGTGTGTAAAAGAGTCAATAGACGTTTTGCCGCATTATAATTGAAAAAAAAAATTGAGAGCTAAATTCAAGAAGCTCACTTTATAGTCTGTATACCTTAGGGTGGCGCACGGGCCCGTCACCTACCTGAGTCAGTCTGCGAGCACCAGAGGAGGGGGGAAGGACCGACCCTAAAAATTGTATGGGTCTGCCGCAGGTGCTTGGGCCCTCCAGCTACCAGTCGGTCAGCAAGCCGCGAGCACTGGGAGGAGGAAAGGGCTGACCAAAAAAACTATGGGAATGACTCAGGTACCCGGCAGGCCCGTGCACCACCCTATGGTATACAGACTATAGTTACCTTATTTTGCATAATGAATTTATTTTTTTTTGAAGGATATTCAAACTCTGAGTAGGAGCCTGACTCCTCAACTTTAACTAGGAATGCCTTGGTAAAATAAATTTAACTGTGTTTATCTGAATCCTGTTTGTCCCTGCTTTAGTATTATCCTCGAACCTATTGGCATCAGGAAATTGGATGAAATAATATAAGACAACTTCGTTAGTAATATTTGGGTCAGTGTTTTCTGAGCAAATTTTTTTCAAATTCGTAGTTCCAGCCAACTACACGCCAACTACCGGGTGAAAGTAGAATCACTGGTCCGGGTATACTTTTGCGCACGGCTCATTTAGAAAAGATTCTTCTGAGGAGAAGTAGTGTCGTTTGCTTGCAATGGAGAATATTCCAATGCCTTTTTCTCCAAGAAAAGGGAAATCTAACAAGAATTGCTGTGTGCCACAGTGTTCTTCCAAGGCCTGTAGGGACACCGTAGTTCAATTTCACGAATTTCCAAAGCCAGGCGATGTTTTCTATCTCAGGAATGATTGGGGTGACATGGAGAAGGTCGATCGACGGAATTTGTGGACTCACCGATTGAAAATCGGGAAAAAGGCGACGAAGAGCATGCGTACGTATTCCATGCAGGGACAATGGGCATACATAAAATATATGTATTTCTTTTTATCTGCACATATTTTCTGAGAAACAGATGCCATTATGGAAAAGCATTGGTCTAACCTTTGGGGGTATAATTGGTCTTAGCTAAAGGGGCTGCTGGTATTTGGGCAATAAGTTGTGCTTTACCCTTAGATAAGTCTAAATCTTGAATTAGATCACTTAGGTCCTCGTATTATGGGATAAGGTGCTCTTTTTGACAAGTCTGGGGTTCTTCTACATCAGGGCTGTAATATTCATCTCGATGGCTAGGACCTGCTTCCACTACCGGTGTAGCTTCGTTCACTAAGGCATTAGAATCATCGAGGGTGCGAGTAGCTTGAGCTTTAGGGATAGGATTAGTATCAGTACGCTTCACCGGGTGAATTGCTGATGGTAAATTCAGATAAATAATTTCAGAATTGTTTTTTTAACCCATAGTGTCGGTTTCGCAAAAATAGCATTCGTTAAATGGAAAGTGGGTTCAACTCAAACCATTGGTACTCCGAAATTTTGGGAACGATTTCCCCAGTTTAGCCATTCACAAAGACTTCTATGACAACCACTGCAACAGAATTTAGTGGCCCACGATTCGCATTGGTCACCAATTTTACACCCGAAATAAAATTCATAAGATTTCCGCGCAATTGCAGTCATCGCTTTCATTTGGTCTTTAAACACTAAATCTCCACTGGTGTTACAAAACGAATTGGGATGATTTTTGCAGGATCGCTGAATGATCGCGAGAAAGCACTTTATGGATCGCAAAATAACACGCTAGAAAAATGAAGAAAGAGTAATGGAAAAGAAAAAAAGAAAGAAAAATGAAAAGAAGTTTAGATTAGGGATTGTTTTCCCCAATTTAGGGGTTGCGTAAAAATGGAGGGTGATAGAAATAAAAGGAGGTCATTTTCGGATTCAGCGATCCAAAATTAGCCAGAAACACCCTAAATTGTAGCCGGGCATTTTTTGAACTATTTTTTGCAGAACAGTGTAATTGTATGGTACTCTTGCCACTGACTTGATGAACACTGCAACATCCATAAACTAGTAGTAAATGATTGGCATTTAGTAGTATTATTTATGAATACTAAAGGTTAAATTAATGTAGCATAAAATGATTAACCACTAACAGCTACTAATGCACTAATAATGCACTTATGAATCCATTGTTTGTAATCGACTAATGAATTTTACGTTTATGCTTACTATTGCCTACTATCACTCAACATCTATGCTATTGTTCATTATATACATTAATGATCTCTGCTCCCGCATTAGCAGTAAAATACGTTTATTTGCTGACGACGCTGTCATCTATCGCGAAATTAGTGATCTCGCTGACTATGAAATTCTATCATCTGACTTAAACAACGTTCATTTGTGGAGCCAAGAGTGGGGACTCAAACTTAATCTGAGCAAATGCATGGCGGTACATTTCTTGCGGAATTCGTCCAACTCTAACCATGTTTATGCAGTGGATGGCATTAATGTAAAGGCAACAGACGAAGTGAAGTACCTGGGAGTTACGATAACCTCGAACCTCACGTGGGGAACACATATAAAGAATATTTGCGTAATAGCCCATAAGAAATTAGGATTTGTCAAGCGTATTGTGGGAAGATTTTCGGATGAGAAAGTGAAAGAAAGGTGCTATTTCGCTCTCGTCCGACCGCACCTTGAATATGCAGCGAGCGTATGGGATCCGGTGCAGAAAGACTTAATCCGCGAATTGAATAGAATACAAAGGAAGGCTGCGCGTTTCGTCAAAAACTGCTACGGGCGTACAGACAGTGTTACCCAGATGTTAAGCGAGTTAGGCTGGGAGCCGTTGGAGACTCGGAGGCTGCGCGCTAGGCTTAGATTGCTTGAACAATTGAGAATGGATATCTTTAAGAGCGACACAGAGAACATAATATTAGAGCCACACTATATTTCCAGGTCCGATAGATGTGATAAATTAAGAGAGATGTTTTGCCGAACGGATAGATATGCGTATTCGTTTTTCCCCCGAACCATAAAGGACTTTAATAAACGCTAGTCCCAACTTCGTTTGAGCACTTAATTTTATTTTTAGCTGTAAACGGCTGGTGTCCTAACACCCCCTGCCACACGACTTTTAGGCGGCTTGCGGGGTATTATGTAGATGTAGATGTAGATTGTGCAAATGATCTAAAGGCTATGCTTGAGGAGGTTCTCGGGTATTGCTGCGTAGGTAACATTCTCACTCCTCCTACTGGGAGCTTTACTTTCATAAAAAGAGCGATGAAAGAAAGACACCCTCCTCAAGATGACGACCACAAGGGGAAGAAGCCACTTACATACGCTAAACTTCCATACATCTCCGGAGTCACCGATAGAATCGCAAGAATCCTTCAAAAAGGCAACATTAAGACTCGCTTCTGCACCGTGAAGAAGATTCAAAATATCCTACCTTCACCGAAGGATAGCCATCCTCCCCTTCAATTTATGGGAGTGTATGAGGTTCCCTGCTGCTTCGGCAGAAGCTATGTGGGACAGAGCAAGCGTTCAATCTCCCAAAGGCTTAAAGAGCACGAAAGAGCGTTAAAATTACATCATTGGGATGCATCAGCTGTCGCTGAACATTATTCCTCCAGCCCTGGGCATAAAATAATGTTTGACGCTACACGGGTATTGGCGAAGACGAAAGAATATCATCCGCGTCTTATGCGTGAATCCATCGAGATAGCTAAAAGGCCTAACAACTTTAATAGGGAGGATGGATATAACCTCAGACGTATATGGAGAGGGTTTCTGGCCCAATATAATGACCAACGGCTATCGCCTAAAATTCAAAATGAGGTCAACAATGGGTAACGAAACATATATAAGCTCGGGACGAGAACGGTTTCCTCCCATTCTCTTGATAACGCTCCCAGTAGGAGGAGTGAAACGTTGATTAAAAATGTTACCTACGCAGCAATACCCGAGAACCTCCTCAAGCATAGACAAAAGAAGCTGCGAAATTCTTCATACGAAGATCTAAAGGCTTGCATTTTTCTGACTGCCCCGCTTTGCAAGAACAATCAAACTTCCGGATCTCGATTTTTTCATCAGTTGTTAGGCTAATGTGACCGTTTATTTGAAGCGGTTCCTTGGTAAGGCCACTTGTTTGAAGAACAAGAGCCATTATTTTTTATTCACAGCCATTTCTTTGGTGAAGCCCCACAGTGATGACCAAACCCGCGTTTAAAACGCACTCCCCTTCAACGATATTTCGTTGGCTGCAATTTCCACCCAAATATCGCACAATTACTTCGTAGGTCACAAAAACTTTGCCACTCATGTTCCTTAGAGTACAATTTAGTCCGAAAACGAAGAACGGTGCCGATCGGCGCAATCGTATCCACAACAATAAGGTGAATCACGGAGATTGCAATTGAAATGTGTTGTTATTCACGAGAAGTATACCCGGACTGACGGCCATTTTGGATTATGACGTCAGCGATGACAGCGCCGCTAGTGGTGATTTGGTTTCCGAATAGGAACTGATGCAATGGTTTCTGATATTAGAAACCCTATCATATGCTGGGCATGTTCCAGCAGGTCATATTTCTTAAAAAGGTTTTTCATTAATCATAAATTACAGGGAGAATATTTCAAAATTTAATCTCATTGACTGTGGGAGTAGGAAAATAAAATAATTATCAAAATTTCATTTCTCTCATTAATTGCTCTATCAAGCTTTGGATCATAACTAGACAATAATTTTTTAGGAACAAATCGGTAAGGTTTTGGCCATTGGTATTGGTATTGTCAGCCTCAACCAGTGGTATCTAGGTATCCGTTTGATGCCAGATAAGGCGATATTAATCACAATCTGGGTGAATGTATTTTTATTCTTGACCAAAATATTGGAGAGGAGTGTGTTTGGGCTCACTATGGAGTGTAAAAGATATTGCACATACGTCTGCAGTGTTACAATAATTTTAAAATATAAATAAAAAATAAAAACATTTTGTAACAGGCAGTTGGTGAATAACTGCTCATATCATCATCAGAGTGGACTGTTTGCTGAGGTAAACTTCTCTTTGTCACCACCATTCTACTTTCAAAGATACCTAGAGTAATAAATAATAACATTGAACATCAACAAATAAAATACAACGTACTTCAATGGAGTGGCCAGAAACTTTGGTATATTTGGCATTTTCACTTTGGTCCTTTCCAACCAATGTATCAGAGCAGCTATCTGAAGACATGGATGAGCACCAACAATTGTGTCAGGGTCTTCAAGAGCACTGGTCAATCCTAATTGTTAATGAAAAAGAGAATGCAACTGGTATCTCAAAAATGCATATACAAAAATAATTTTTCAACAGTATAAGTTCAAATAAACAATAATGATGCAAGAAAGGAAAATTTTTTTTATTCTTAATCAGAATGCCGTTAAACCTCACAAAGGCTAAAACTACATTCCTTGAAAGCACTGATTTATGTGAAATCAAGGTGATGTGAAATATACTTAAGGAATTATTGAGGTTTTTTTACCTCCACATGAAAAAAATCAAGTCTCATTCCCAAAAATATTCTGCAATAACTATGCAAACATACTATTTGTTCAAATAATATGGCAACCACACATATCAATTTAAGAAGTATTCACTGACAATAGTGTTGTTTAGGAATGCTATCCACTGAAAGCAAAATACTAGACTCAAACCAAGAGATTTTCCTTAAAAAATTTCAAAGTCCAAAGTTGCAATAAAATATTTGGGACATATTGGATAATGATAAATTGCTTCAGAAAATATATGAACAGATCCTTGTATATTGTAATTCATGTAAATCTTGGTGGTAATAACAATCCAGTTCAACAATCTAAAGACTGGTTTGATTTAGGTTTTGATAAAATAATTCTTCTATCGTCCAATCCTTCACTTGCTTCACATGAGAATCAGACACCAACAGTATTTTAGTGTACCATAAAAATCATGCAGATTACACAAATAATGATATTTATGCATTAAATGAATCCTAATGAATAAGAGTACCAGGATTGATCATGTTTTCCTTGTCGATCTCTGGAGAAGATGAGAAATTGTGAAAGCCAACGTTCTTTTGGCAGAAAAATTCTCTTTCAAATTAAAGCTTCAAAGAAGGACATTATGCAATCCATTATTCCTGGAGCTTCTAGTTCTTTTAGGAATTACAGAAAGGGGATAGAGATTTCTGACTCTTCCTCTTAGCAATTTGAGCTTTTCTCATGGCATAGCTGAAGTCAAATTAGTTTTTCTGGGTCTGCTGCTTTAAAAATATCCAGATCTTTCAGATTTTATGGTTGATTTAAGATGCTCACTTTCTTGGGCTGTCTCTTACTCCTCATCACTTCTTGATACTTCAAAACAGACAGAATGGGATATAAAGGATATATGTAATAATGGATGGGATAAAGGATACTTTCTTCTGACTCATTTGTATGGGAAGACAGGGCAAAAACTTGAGACACTTAGTGTGATTCTAGCAACTTTTGCCACCTCTAGGATTAGTGGCCAGACTCCCAAATTCGTTAAAATAGTTCATCCTAAAACAGCACCTTATCAAGAATAGCTAATGTTTACAGCAAAATTGGCACTCACACATCTGAACCACACGATGTTCTGTATGTTCAATGTTTATTGTACAAAACTTATCATTGGAAAAAAATTACAATGACATTTAAGATTTCTTCTGACCACGTTATCAATAACATGCTTTTTAATGCTATCACAAAATACATCAATACTTGAAAAATAAAATGCATAAAATAATGAAAAATACATATAACATACCAGATGAGGATATGCTAAATGGGCAAGGCAGATACTGCTCTCCCCCTAACAGAAATGCTGTGAGACGTGTGACGGCTGATACTCCAGAGGCAATCCAAGACACAGATGGGTGACTCCCACCATTGGTGGGAGACAAATCCCTGGCAAACCAGGCAGTAAGAACTGAACAACTAAGCATTGCTGCAGCACCTTCTAATGCATAATGCAAACTCTGTGGTTTAGGCTGGCAACTTCCTTCCTGTACGACCAGCCAATTTGCAGCCTAAAAACGATAGTGAAACACGCTCATACAAAGCCTCAAACATTTAAATACAAATATTTGAAATGGATAAAATGCATAAGTGAAAAAAAATCACAGGGCTACAGCCATAGAATTTGAGATTTTTTTTTACAAAATAAGAGAGTACTCTTAATTCAGGAATGTTTATGTCAAAAACACAAGGCATCAAAATATCTTTGATTGTTGACTAAAGACAAATAGCAATCTCTACCCAGAAAATTTTAGGACCAAAAAGAGGGCTTGGATTTCAAAATTTGAACTGAATTTTGAAAGATGTAAGTTGAATAGCATCTAAAATAATAAAGGAAACACTTGATCTTCACCAACCTGACTTGATGTAGGCCAATACAAAGAAAAATGTGTAATCTAAGAGCTGCTTACCTCAAGGCATAGAATACCAAATTTTGACAAGTCTTCAACAGATTCTTCCGGTATTTTGTGCAATTCATCTTTGGTTGGCATAGGATTCTCTTGATTCTCCTTATTTTCAGCACTTTCTTGAGCAGCACTTTCTTCTGACTCATTTGTGGGCGAAGACAGATAAGAACTCAAACGAGAAAGACCATGAAGGTAACAGGTAAGTGAGGGTATAATTTGAAACAATGCATCCCAGAACTCAGAATCCGAGAAGAGCTCTCCCAGACGCGAAGAATAACGCTCCTCTTTTGGAGTAGGATTGCGACCAATGGGCAGAAAAACCTGCAATATTAAATCATAAAAAAATGAGTCCCATATTTTACGTCTCTGTGTATCTTGAAAACTAACAATGAAGATTAGATACAATAGGTTATATTTCCCTCACATGGTACCTCGCTGTTTTTAATCTAGAAGTAAGTTTTTAATTTGTAAGTAAGATTGTTTTTAAGTAAGTTTTTTTATTGCCAGAGCTCAAAATTTGCAACTTTTGCACCTCTGAGCCATGATTTTTACACTACTTTCCCTTGAGCTTATTTGCCACTTTTCAGGGTCATAACCATTCAGGGTCAGGGTCATCATTCCACTCCAACTTGAACGGAAGTTGCCCTTAATCACACAGGATTTGCTGAAAATTCGTTACCATGTTTGCCTCCTCAAATAAAAAATAACATCAGAAGTGTATTGCCGAGTTGAAAAAGCTATGGAAAAATATGTATTTTTAAATAGCAATTTTTTGCAAAACATGAAATTATTGATGTCACATTTTTTGGGAAGGACTCAACATACAGATTCTTGAGGGCTTATTTTTACACCTATGTAATTCCTTGAAAAATCTGCAAATGTAATAAAAATGTGGGTGAATATGTTCATTGATTGCACAGTAAAAATTTAAATATGAAATTAATTGCCATATTTACTATCTCTTTGTTCAACTATAAAACTTTCTTCTATTAGGAAAATTATTTACAAAATGAGGAGGGTGTTCTTTTTGAGCAGAAAACATTTTTGAATCTCTCAGGGTAACACCCATTTGAAGTTCATTTGGAGACAAAGAGAATCTTCATTTTCCTTGATTTTTGCCTCCATAATTTTGAATTTTTACATCGACCACATAATTTGATGGTCTGGACCAATCTGCAATACTTATAGACTTGCAATTAAAGCATATTGTAGGCATTTCAAAAGAGCCGCCCAACATAGAATTGCAAACGCTTGGATATTTATTTTAAAAAAACTCATGAGCTGTCACAAAAATTTGAATTTTGCAATAGTATTAGGTATTATCAACATTATGAAATAAAAGTTTTGGACGTTTTAGGCATTGGACTTGTATTTTCTACTGATAATATCTTGAAAACCAAGACATTAGATGGTTGAGCAAAAAGACATCTACCTTAAAATTGCATTTTCAATCACACTGAAAAGTTTACATTCAACCTGGTGGTGATACTGGGGTACCTTGCCTTGTCCGATGTATTTCAGAATACAAAATTGCAAACATTTAGTAATACAAACTTCGAAAAAGAGCACATCTTCTCCAACTCAAACAAATTGTCTTTCATTTTCCAGAAGAATCATAATTGCAAAAATAATTTAGATTCATTAGTATTTGCTCTCATTCTCAAATCCTACAAACATTCTCATCAAGGAAGATAAGTATGTAGAAAAAAAATTACCTAACCTGTAACACATATTAGATAATAAACAAGAGAGTGTAAAAATGACTTACTTGGTGGGGTCTTGGGACCAATCCATTTAGACGAGTGATGCTCTGAAGCAAAGTAATCTTTGATGCTTTGTAAAGAGGAGATACAGGATCACATGACTTCATATCATCAGATGACCCAAAACTTGATTTCGACCAACCTTGGATAGCCTTCAAATGATAGAAATATTTCTATAATTCTGGATATAAAAGGCTAAAAACTAAAAACGTATAAGTGGAAATGTATGATGGAACTGTTACACCACAGAAACGAATATACAGTAAAACCTCTTTACATCGTAATGGAGGGGACCAAAATTTGGGCATTTTGATGTATGGAGGTTCACCATAGAGAGGTTTTAGTGGTAGGCACCATTTTTTTCATATCCTTGGGAAATGAAAGGTGCTACTGTCTTTTAAGGTAATATGTTCATTATGCATACCTATTTAGGTATGCATAAGTGAACAAATATTTACAATTTAATGATTACACAAAGGTAAAAGTAAATTATTCAAGAGCCCTTTTTAGAAAATAAATTAGTTAATGGGTTTGCTTAAAATTTTTTTCAAACTCTTTCGAAATAGTGTTTTCAATTCCACGAGCACTTTTTAATGTCATTTTCACTATAAATAAATCACTACAGTAAACTCTTGATTTTACGAAGTCAGTGGGACCGGAAAATTGGCACTTCGTAAAATCGAGTTTCGTAAATTCAAACCTTTTTCATAAGTCACGGAAAAATGTTCGCTTTTGTTTCTTCCGCCGTTTTTTGTCTTTAGTGGTCTTATTTAAATGTTTTCGGTGGTTATTCTCGGTATAATTCATAGAAAAGGCTTTTTGCTATCGATTTATGATGTGAAAAATCGTTAAATAATTAAACCACCATAAAATGCCCATTTCTTGTTCATACTTCAACATCAACGATCGCTAAAGAAATTCCCGACCAGTTTAGAAAACGTAATCAAATAATGAATTTCAATGTTTATTATAAGAATTTACAGTAATAAATTTGTGGTTAGGAGCCAATAGCTACTATTAAGTATGCAAAAGATAGATATTTGTTGCTGACACCCACGGAATTTTAGCGGCAGCCGGCCTAACCGCCATTTATGTCGCCCTCTATCGCTCAGTGACGAGAAAAAAAGAAAAACAAGGGTCTTAGCCCGTTTCCAAAATAACCTTCGTAAGTTAATATTTCGAGTTACTTCGTATTTTCAGCAGAATGTGCTCTATTTTCACTGAGATTCAATTACGATCATAAATAACGTAGGATGTGATTATCTTCTGGCGAATATTTGAAGTAAATTCTGTTTGAGTTCTCCGTCCGACTACTGTGTTCCATCATCTTCGCAGACGTTGCCATAAAAGACTTAATTCTTCATCAGGACTGTATTCTTCATACCGGGTGTGAGGAGACCTGTTCATATAGTATGTTTCTCTCCTTTTATGCCGACAGGAGCAAGGTTCCAACCGGAAAACGACAGGAGAAACATCTTACAGTATCGGAGAAATATAGATAGAAACGTTATTATCCACATTGATTGTTTTCCTACAAGAGACGTTTTATCATTTCTCAAGGTGGTTAAGTATTGGTTCACTAGCGTGAATTCCCAAAAAATGACACGCAAAAACCTGTACCGTCACCTCATTTAGTTTTCGTGTTCCTTTTTCCACCGTATTGAAAGTTATGCAAAGGATCATTGACATAGAGAAAAGATTTTCTTAGTTTTAGCACTAAAAAATAGTCGCGCCATAATCGTAAATAAATATAGTGTGGAAAGAGCAAAGAAAGTAATTTCAATTGAAAAGTCAGCTGAGAAGAAGAGAGACAATTATAAGCGCGGCACCATTTTCCCGATAGTGGAAGATACTTCTTCCGCCTCTCTCCGGTTAATAACTTCCCCCCGTTGCAGGTAAAGATGAACCATGCCCTTCTCCACAATCGGGGAAAGTTCCCAGTGGGTGGGGTGAATAAGAGTGGGATGGGGATTGCCTGAGGGAAGAAGTGTGGTCATCACAAGGACTGGTGAAGGGGGCAGGACAAAGAAGGGTTGGGAAATGGCCTTCAGCTCTGCCTCAGTCTACTTTTGGGGGCCATATTTTTTTGCGACGCACACAAGCTCAGTCACCTTAGGGAGGGAGTGAATGGGAAATGCTGGGGAAGGAGGGGTTTGGGATGCATAAGGTGGGTGTCAGCAAGATCAGCCAAAGGTGGCAGGAGGGAAGGGACAAAGGCTTTTGAAAGACAGAACCCCAGCATGGGAGAACGGGGAAGCGCTTGAGAAGAAAGTTCATGGTTAGACTTGGAAGTGCGTCTTCATTACGAGAAGCCTGAAATATAATTTGGCGGTAAATAGAGCCCAATACTTAAGATATTTAAGTTGTTCATTCACAAAGGCCAATATATACACGAAAAGATATTATGGCGCGGATTGCATGTATCAACGTCCATTTCGGGATGTTATTAATTTCTGTTCCCATTCATAAAAGTAGCAAATAGATTTGAAAGAATGATAATCATGAATAAAAATATCTAAATCGATATCGAAACGCACATGAGCAAAATAGATGAATGTATACATAACGATCCATCGCAAGTAATACCGCTCAAGCTTCTTCCGGTACAGGACTTTAAAATCTTGGATAATGCCTTGGTCCAAGGGCTGGGACTTGCTAGTCGAGTTCGGGGGTAAAAAGAGGACTCGAACATTAGCCAATTTTAGATCTTCCACGTATTTATGAACGGTGGCATTATCCATTATTAAAACAATTTTGCTGTTCTCTCCAGCAATTTTTCTCTGTAGACGTATAACCGTTTGCTGGAAAATTTCTCGGGTCATCCAGCTGTTTTTATTTGCATGGTAAAAACCGGGGAGGGCTTCCAATTTTACATGTTTTAAGCACCGTGGCCTTTCAAATTTCCCAATGACAACGGGCTTATTTTGTCCGTGCCCGTTTGGTTGACGCACAGCCCCACAGTAACACGCACTTAACTCTTTTTCCCCCCATGGCACCTTTGCCCTTTGAAACCCAGGGTTGCGTCAGGTAATGCATTAAAAAATAGCCCAGTTTCAGGGGCCAGCGAGGGTGAGCTCGTCGAGGAAAGGGTCCCGGATTAGGGACCCTTCGAAGTGCTTCGGCGAAAAGTAGTCAAGTAGTCTTCGAAGTACGTTCACAGCAGTGCAAAGGGTTAATTAGGGGTGTTCGAAATACTCCGCGCGACCTTCCTGACATGTTAAACTACGAATTATTGTCGATGCTATGTTTACGAACAGGCACGTAAATAGGGGCATAATGTCAGCCGTGATATTTTAACTGAACTCCTACTCCCCCTAAATTCCCACAGTGAGGTTTTTGGCGACCCATTTCTCTCCAAAGTTGCATTATCATTTACGATTTCGCACTTTTGATGGACCACAGTTGGAAGCGCTGATTTTTTAGCTACTTCCGCCGGCGTAACTAGTTTTGTTGACAAATTTTTCGCCGTAGTTCGTATAAACGAATGCCATTTGTTCCTAGGGACCGAGCCGAGGTTCGTAAATTCAAAAAATTTCGTATAATCGAAACTTCGTATAATCGAATAGCGCCATGTATTTAGCATAGGCTTTTCACCGGGACCGCAATATCACTTCGTATAATCGAAAACTTCGTAAAATCCTGCTTCGTAAAATCAAGAGTTTACTGTAGCTGTTTTCGTTTATGCCTTTTGACCTAAGAAATAATTCCCTGGTCTAAGGGTTGTAATTTACTAATAGTGTTCGGAGGAAAGAACAATAGTTTTATATTTCTAAACATAATTTCTTCATCCTCGTATTTAACTGCCTGAGTTTTTTTATTTGTGCAGCCTAGATATACAGTTTCTTCTGTTTTTCCTCGGTTGTTTACAATAGATGTGAGGGTGAATGATGGTATTCCAAAGGCCACTGCCTTCTGCATGTCCTCGTTGATGGCTAGGAAAATTGCTAATTATGTGGTAATGTCAAGCAGTTGCCTTCTTTTATTTCTCGAATCCATCATCAGCCTATGATTAATTAAGTAATTTTCATATTTTTTCATATTTTATGGCAAATAATTGAAAATACTCCTTATTATATCTTTTAGAATTGATTTATCATTCTTATAACATGTGACTTGTTAAAGATTATAAAAAAATAAATAAACACGTGACTACTGCAAAAACTTGACAAAAAATTGAGCGTAATTTTGAAAATTTTGTTGAATTCCCTCTCTCCAAAATACAATGCACGTAGCGTTCCGAAGAAAAACTCTGTCGAGGGCACACAGAAACGCTAGGTCTGCGAAAGGACGTGATTTCCCGGTGAGAATGCTGGGCGAACTACTTCAGAATGCGGCGGCGACGGCAAAAAATTTCATTGCCCTACCGCATATCAGCTAATTAGCTGTCTCCTTCACCTAACACTGTCGCGCATGGATTGATTTTCGTTCAGTATTGCTAGAAATTGACGTCCCGGACTCCCGATGGAAGAGTCAGATTTCGCGGCAAAAATACGCAGGCAAGACATATGACTGTCGCTAAGCGCAATAAATTTTAAACTACGATCGTTCACGAAAGCATCGAAAAAATTACCAAGGCGGTAGTAAGAAAGTGCTACACCGGGAAATATGGGAATAAAATAATTGCGAAACTGTATTTGATTTATTTTAAGTCACGGAAAATTCATGAAATATTTTCATTTTAGAAGCGGAAGTAGCAATGCGGTCGAGTAATGCTGTCTCCGTGGATGGGAGTGAAGTTAGTTGAAATATTTCCATCAGCAAGTGATTATAGGCTGCGCTGGTCGCCTCTTTTATTAACTGAACATAGTATGTAGGCACTTACAAGAAAATAAAGCCATCAGTAACAGAAAGCGAGTGCTATCGTGCGATTTTGACCATGATTCGAGAGAAAACGATGTGTTCTGTCCTCATTTACCGTCACTTAATATGATTAGGATAGTTCGATGCCCTCACTAATGGTTAACGTGAAAATTATTAAAGGTGTGTAAGAAAAAAATAAGCGTGAAACATTTATCGCTGAAAATGTCATTCCATGTAGGTAATTGCAGCTGCATTAATGGTCTCTAGTTGTCTCGGTACGATTTGCGGAGGTAGTTAGGCCGTCTCGGGGCTGTCTTGTTGGTACGATATATGGAGGTTTTACGAGATAAAGAGGTTCACTATATAGAGGTTTGCCTATAAATTTACATGTAAATCTGACGGGACCAGAGGGTTGGTACGAAGTATGGAGGTTTACGATGTAAAGAGGTTCACTACATAGAGGTTTTACTGTATGTATTTAATGTAGTCAATGATAGTTTAGCACCGGTTCTATATAAAACACACAAAAATGCATAGAAACATGCCTCAGAAACCAAGGTCAAAAATACAACAAAAACAATGATGAAAACTTTAAAATTATATGTTTTGGCCTCTTCTTTACTACCACAGAATAATTGGCACTCTACCCTGAAATGTTCACTCCCACAATGTTTAAAATAAAAGTGTGGTATTAAAATCAAGTTACAGTTATGGCATACATACAACATGTGATATCCCCCTCATCTTTGCATAGAAAGAATAATTTGTAAGGTCGCACTTTTTGATACTAACTTGTAAAGTGAGTTGTAAGCCAAGCTTCAGACAATTCTCGAGAACAGATCCATTGAAATCTTTGCAGGACATAATCGATATTATGTCATCAAATTCTAACTTGCTGAGCAGTTGAGCCACTTCTTGCCCAGAGCATTTGCATTCACAGCACCTGTAAGATAAAATTTTCCAAATGCATATGTAAATATCAATAACATGCATTGGATGAAAGTGAAAATAAAGATAGAAAAGTCTTCCATTAGCTCTTTTGATCAAGTATTTAGCAATAATCGAGTACATACCTTCTCTTCACTTGTCCCAGGTACCAGCTTTTATTTGCTGTGATATTACGAACATTAGCAGGATTGAATGATCGTCCATGCTCCACATCAATAGGTGAAAGATCGTAGCATTGAGATCCTAATTTGTTCAGTAAACTAACGAGGCGGCTATGCCTGGAAATACAGAAAAAGCACAATCAAAATGTATGCTTCATGAGTCTTCTCCAATCATGAAATATAACCATATGAGGGAATAAACAAGTTTTAAGAATTTCTCATATCACATGGCTATAAAGAATAAAAAATTCTTAAACTGAAAAATACAACCAATCATACAATTCCATTCAATTATAGACCTTCAGTCAGTTTCATTTTTTACAATTTTCCTTGAGAAATAAAAGGTTTAACAAAAAAATGTAATGTAAAATTACAGAAAAACAAATGTCAATTCAAAGAGAAGTAAGATTAAAATGGTACATCCATTGGTAAACTCTAAGCTATAAAAAACTGGAGTTCCAAAGGCCCCTCCTCCTAATCCTAAAATATTACCTGAATAGGTGTTTTGAGTAGAAACAAAAATTATTTGAGCAAAAACCAAAATTGACTAAAGGATTACAAATTTTACCTTCAAGTACAGAATTATGCTACAAACCATTCAAAATACAGCAAAGAAATATTATAAAATTTAACTTGATGTCCACAGTTTTAATTTTTATAAAAAAAAGGGACAATACTCAAAAAAAGCTTCCTTAATGATAGTTAAGAACCTCCTCAACAAAAGCCTTAGCTGTGGTGAACAGAGCTATTTTTAATAATAAAGTAAAATCATATGCTGGGGAAAGTGGCACTGTTCCATTTCTTTAAGTAATTTTTTAATCAACAGTAAAAATCTATTCCAACATATATTCCCTAGGGCTAACAAAATGAATTCACTTAATTATAATAAAAAAAGTAAACAGCTTACTTTCTCATCAGTCTAGCTTCTTGCATCACTTCAAGTAGCTTTTCCAGCTCGTCTTTGGGTAGCTGACCGACTGTTGGGGTTGGTACTGGGGTAGTATCGAGCAAATCTCCAGGCGAAAGAGGCACAGGAGATGGTGGTCTGGGTGGAGGCTGATGCATGTGCTGAACGAGTAGCAGTTCAGCTCGACGGCATGCGAGAGCTGATGCTCGCCTAGACAGTGCCAAGTGGGGGCATGATAACAGACGTGGCACCAGCAACTGAGACAACAGAGCACCACTCTGGGAAGGGTGAACTCCCTCTATGCATCTCAAGAGATTCCAGGCAAAACTAGGCTGTACGAAAAAAAAGTTTCATTAAATTCTATGACAGCATGTAAATTTTCAATCTAAAATAACATTCAATTCAATATTCTTTACAATATTCGATCTAACATCTTGAAAAGATAAAAACTGTGTCCGTAAATTTTGGAAAAGGCCCTGCATAAATACATATATAAAGGTAATAACCTCCTGGACTATGTAACCTGAATATATAACAGGTATAGGTGGTCCTCAACTATTGTACACTTTAATTTCATAGATTTCACACTTGAGTACATTTCTGATAAACACCTTTTATTTGAGTTTTGAAAGCAAACTTTCGGCTTTCAGACAGTGAAAGGCAATCAGAAGGCACTTTTGAATTTCACACAAGAGAAAATTTTGGCATTCAACTGCATCATACAGGCATTTCTTGTATGCATCCACTTCTTTTGCTCATCCTTGAAGATTGTTTAAATTTCATATTTAGATGTAACTAAATATTTCCTTAAATAAGTATTTTAAACTGATATAATAAGAGAAAAAGTAAAATCTTCCATTGAGAATAGACATATCAATAGGCTTCAGCTTTGTCATAAATGACTCCATCGTAATTGTGATACTTACACTAGAGAGGTCTTGACATCGTGATGCAAGAGCCTGGACTAGAAGACCACTTGCAGCTGAGTTTTGATGCACAGCAGCAATAAAATCCCTAACGGGAGGTTCTGCACTAAGACGAACTACAGCCTCTGTATGACCAACTAATAGCCATGCTGCATGTTCCGCCGTAACACCCCTAACACCACCACGCTACAAAGAATAATCCTTATTTTCAAAATTATGGATTTACTAATTAAATGTATGTACATATACACATAAATAATTGGGAAATTAAAATAATTTGGCAAGACATACACCATGCAAAATTCTCAAAAAAATTCAGTGCAAGAGAGATTCCTGGTGCAAATTTTAATTACAACTTTTCCTGATTCATAATGAAAAGTACTTGGTTTAAATGCACAGTTATAAGTAACATATCCAGATTTCAACACAAGATGTCAACATACAAACACCAATTTTTAATGTTAAATTTCCAAGATGATTTGAAACCCAGGTTGGTATGTAAATTAGTGCAAATTTAAACTAAGTGCTTTCCATTATGCACTCTCAAACTGACACTAAGTTGAACATGAAGTGGTAACTTTACGTTAAGTTTTCTAGGCAATCATAATATTTATGATTAGAGATGTGCGAATAGTATCCGTGAATACTCGAATACCTCGAATACTAGAAAGTATTCGATATTCGAGATCTCGAATAGTTATGCCAAAGGGACCGTCTCGAATACCTCGAATACTTTGAATTTCGCGTCATACACTGTCGCTCGCACGTCGTTGGTAGTTGACTCGGAAAAATGAGAACTCTAGTCGTTTAGTGCATGCAGCGCCGTTTTAGGCAAGCTGACGAAATACATCAAATTCGCGGGTTCGAGCGGTGAAAAGAGTTCGAGGTGGGGAACCGAAATTGATCGGATGAAAAAAATCCGAAAATCCCAGGTGTCCCCCATCAGGAGAACCTCAGTTCCGTGGGATAGCAACATTGGCGCATTTCCCACGATCCGCTATCCCCCTCCATTCAGCGTTCGCCTCACCCCCTCCGATGATTTCCTCTTCCCCAAAATCAAACAAAAGGTCCCAGCTCGTGCAGGGATCGTATTACGAAGACCTCAGCTTTGAAAAAAATATCAAGTTACCGGAAAATAATAGAATCGCGTTTCACCCTTCCCTCTCTCTCCCCACTGACCATTTTCCCGCATCCATCTTTTGATAAAATGAGAGGAGGTGTTTGCCATGTGTCCTTTGTGGCTAATAACGACAGGCACTTATTTTGAATCTTCCCCAGGAGATGAAACTACCATAGGGAGGAACTCAGTTCCATGGGATAGTGACATTGGCGCACTTCCCACGATCTGCTATCCCCCTCCATTCAGCATTCGCCTCACCCACTCTTGACGATTTCCTCTTCTCCGAAATCAAACAAAAGATCCCAGCTCGCGCAGGGATTGTATTACAAAGACCTTAGCTTCGAAAAAATATCAAGTTACGCGATAAAAATAAAAACGTGTCACGCCCCCACCCCCTTTTCTCACCCACTGACCTTTTTCTACCTACCTGCTTCGAATTTCCCCCTTTCTGGAGGTCAACTGCTGAATGAGTCACCTACTAGCCCGAAAGGTGTCTAACAATGACTTTCGGCAATTATTATTACATCGATGTAAAGATCTTTATTGAATTGAAATATTAGTAATGTGCGCATAATTTAAAAAAGAATAAGACCTTAACACGACATATTTCTGACTTTATTTAAGCATTTTACGCAGGAAAATAAATACCGGGAAGAAGAAGAAATACGACGGAGGCTTAGCATTTTGGCGTAATGCTCAAATAGGGTGGTTTCCTATTTTTTTTTATTGCCTAAATCGAAATATTAATACTCCTGAAGTACGTATTTAATGCTTTTAGAGTTTTATAAGACGATATCTATTTTTCGCGATTAAATTAAAAGTGAAAATTTTCAAGCGCGCGAAAACGCGACGGGTAAGTATGAATGCCGGGGAAAACTCCGCGTGACGTCGTTCTGGTTCCCGCTGCCGCAAGTGAGGTGACCTTGGGGCGAGGCTTTGAGCGCTGATACGACGCAGAATGCTAGCAGGTACCAGAGTACCCTGCTAGCTGGTAGCGCTTGGCTTAAATAAGGATTATTAATACCTTATCAAACAGACTGTGTGATTATTAAGACTGAGCTCTGTGCCTCATGCATGCATTGGTAACCTCAGACGATGTAAAACTCCGATCCTCTCGTGTAGAAACTAGGTCCCTGTGATGTCACGTGGAGTGGCATCGCATAGGCGCCAATCTGGCCTTTTTCAAATGAGGTAAAATTGAACATTGCCATTGGTCTACACCGGTATTTCTAGAACGAAATAATTTGTATATTATGAATACAGTAATGGTGGGTAACGAATCACAATCAATGCCTTTCGTTTTCTTAAATGAAGGGAACTACGCTATTGTTTACATAAAATTAAAATATTCCATTAATCAGCTAAATTCCTGTTTGAATCCTTTAAAGGCAATCACAATTACTCGCCAAAATCTTGGGTTTCCTGCTGCATAGGCGACCTAGTCAAACATTCTCACATTCATCGTTTAGTATTCGAGGTATTCGAATATTCGAGCAATGATTTGATATTCGAATCCGATATTCGAATTCCAGAAATCTACTATTCGACCCATCCCTATTTATGATAAATTGAAAGTTTAAAATATAAAAGTATACTTATTCAGATGTTAAAATAACAAAAATGGTTAAGTAGGTACATACTCATATCTAATACAGTGGAACTTGGTTAGTACGTTTCTGAAGGGACCACGAAAAATGAACGTACTAACCAGGAAAACGTACTAACGAGGAAAGTAAATAATAGCAGTCGGGGTTATTGCAATCAGTGAAAAAGTCGTCATAATTACAATTACTATCGGTAGTTCTCATAGGATCGCCTTCCTGAACTCTTTTCACATTTAAAATCAAGAAAATGAGCACTACCATGAAAAACAATACGATGTGAATAAAAATCGCAATTTTTCATGGACATCCCGGAGACGATTTCATGATTACGGCGTCTATCTCCCGTGATTTATCCTATATATATTTACAGAACGAGGACGAGTGAAGCTCAGACAAGCGAAGACAAGTCATTTTTCTTTTTCACAGCGTACTCGGAGAATATAACAACAACCCGGATAAGTCAACTGGTTTTTTAAACATCATAAAAATTGGGCAAAATTATATTGACTTTCAAATTACGGCAACAGCCGTAGACATTCGCTTCTGGAATGATACCATTTCGATTGTAAAATCGATCAATATATCGACTGATGACACGCAAGATTATTAGATTACGACGTAATTACAAGAAAATTTTATATTAAACAGTTAAAATTTACTTTCAAAATTTGCCTAATGTCGTCTGCTTTCGTTCCGAGATCAAGTATTTTTAAGCTAAGCTTCGCGTGGAGATCCAGAGGATCGTCTGCTCCCGCAACAGTAGTCAAGTAAATACGCACGACGTCGAGTTTATGGAGCAGTACTGCTTAAGATAATGTGGGAATTGTCTAATACCCTTAAGACTCATTTCTTCATCATGATAACTCGTGCAATAGCAACAATTGCCCACTCACGAACTTTGTGCGCAGCAGTGGGCACTCCCAAGCGCTCCAAAGGCAACAGAAGGTGAGGAGCTCAGGGTGGGGAAAATTGGGGCTTCTTATTGGCTGTAGTTTTTCATAGTCAGACATTCCCGAAAAACGGCCGCATTTTATTTTTCATCACGTCACAAGAATTCAGAAATGCATTTGGATAAATTACGGTAGAAGAAAGAGATGTGGAATGAATGGAAGAATGTTAATGGCTAACAATAATAAATTAAATCATGAATTCAGACGTTTGCGACCCTTAAGAAGACACTAGAGAACGAATTGCGGGTTGCGTCACGGCAAGCAATTGAGCGTACTAACCAGGAAAGCGCAATTTTTTCAAACGTACTAACCAAATTCTTTTACCTGTATTTTGTTCGGATGGTACCGGGACCGAGGGAAATCGCCGTACTAAGGAGGAAAACGTACTAAGGAGGAACGTACTAACCAAGTTCCACTGTATATAAAATGGTATTATACATAAAACCAGAGAGGTAAACATACAGGCTCTTACACATGGTTGAAGCTTACCAAATATCCACAAAATAAAATAGTCCCAGCTTTCTTCACCATCTCAACATTGCAGCAAGGAGAGGTACCCAGGCTTTTGGTCTGCAATGGACTAGATAAAGAAAAGGACTTACATAAAACCATAGTGCAAGATGAAAAAATTATCCCATCACTCCTGCCTCTCTCATTCAACAAATCAGTGTACATTGAACATCTTGCATGATTATCACTGTTCTCGATGGAATAAAGTTGATTAAAATTATAAAATGAGTGATAGCTGATGGGAGAATTAAGAGTTTTCGCAAAGCAGCTTCATTGTTTTTTTGACATAAAAATTGGAACCATAATGATTTACTGATCAATTATCGATAGGGGCACCGAATTTTCGCGAACCGCGAAACGCGAATTATAACGCGAAATTTCCAAGGCTGCGCGAAATTCACTTGGTTCCACGAAATTTCGCGTTTAAGCACTTTTTCTGCGAATTTGGCGCGATATTTTGTACCATTGCCGATAAAAAATACTTCAAGGTCTATTTATGAACCGGTATCAAGAACCGATCGCATAAAGTCGGTGCTTTGCAACCGGCTCGGAACCGTGGCGAGGATTTGAATTTGGCGCCCAAATCCGAAATGGTCTGCAGCGTATTGATGGCCAAAAAGTGAAAAAAAAGTCTTAAAAACGCATATATTACTTTCCGATTTTATGGCGTCCATGTTTTTTTTCTTTTGAGAGTTGCTTGCTAACTCGCGCATTTAAAGGTTCGTCAGTTTGTCGCTCTCGCCAACATTGTAACATTCTGTAGCCGCGGCCACGTAGGCCACTTTTAAACAATCTGACTTATCGCCTGCCGCCGTCCTCAGCACGGTGACGTTCTCTCAATTGATGACGGCCTCTATGGATGTCTCCAAACGAGTCGAATCGCGCCGTCGACGGCACGGCGCCCATTTCAATCCGGCCCGGTGATGCGCCGTCTACGAGGTGAAATATACATTATGCTACATTGAGGCCGCTTTCAGACGAAACGACCTTTCGCCGGCCGCCGTTCACGTGAAATTCAGGCGGCTTTCTGACGAGACGACTCTCTGCAACGCCGTGTGCCATGCCATGGACGGCGCCCGCGGAAAATCGTTTCGTCTGAGAGTGGTCTTAAGATTGATTCATGTATATTTACAGTAATTCTTCAACATACGAGCAAAATGCGTTTCGAGAGCCAACTCGTAATTTGATAAACCTATGTAAGGCGTCGAAAAGGGTGGTTATCCTGCATAATGCAACACTGCATTACAATTTTGCGTCAATTCATGGCCGCTCAGTTTATCCAGTGTCGCTGTATCGGCGTGTTGAGCAGTTTATTGTTTAGGTAATAAGAACTGTGACAGTGAAGCATGCAAATAAGTTGTCAATTAAAGTAACAATTTAAGCTAGCCGCATCACAGAATGTATTTTGATCTGACTTACAAGTTACAACAAAAAACCTGGTGAAAGAACCAGTGGCTGCCTGATGTAATGAGACACATTGGTCGATCATGCATTCTTAACAATGTGTTATTTTACTTGGCAAATAAAATTATGGAGGCATTTTTTTCGAGAGCTTTCCTGCTGATTAACATCTTTCGTGAAATTATTTTCATTCACTTCTTGAGGTTGTTCATTTAAATTTGCCATTAATTCAGATAATTAGAACTAAGTATCGAGAATCAGTGGGGGAGAACCAGACCTGTATCTATCGAGAATTGAATTCCTTTACCCTAGTCAGCAATGCACAGTTTGGAAAAGAAAATGAATCTTCTCTTAATAGCCTCAACATAATCTGTGCAACTTTTCATGTGTGAGGTCCTGAAGCAAATAGGTTTAAATACTAATATGAAGTTGTCATTCCTTGTATACAGTGACCCAGGGAGGAACATTATTACAGCCATGGGAAGATTATTCAACACAAGGTGTATATCGACAGCTGATGTGATGGACTTAAGCACACTCGTTGCTAATGTCCCCATATTATCATTAACAGAAACTCATGAACTTCTTGGCTATTCTACTTTGAAGGATTCTGTTAGATCAGTTCAGGAAGAAGGAAAAGAATTTTCAGTACTTCCACTAATTCTTGCCCTTTAAATTGATTTTCCCCATTTTGTAGAAAATTGTGTGAAAACCCTGTGGATACCTGTGGCAAATGTAGATGCAGAAAGTGGTTTTTCCATGTATGGAAATATAAATAAAAGAACCACTGAACTTCCAAAAAATTCAGAATTAAAGTCAAGTTTGACCAATGGATCTCAATTCCAGTAAAAGAAGGATTCAGCCAATTTTAAATTCCAGAGTGTGCATAATTTCAGATGGCATATTCCAAAAAACTTTTATAGATAGAAGCAACCCATTAGTAGATTAATACACATTTGCAAGTGTTGATATATTTTTTGGGTGTTAGACCTTAAAGACATTTGTTATCAATGTAATAAGTGAAAACCATAGGCGGATCCAGGGGAGGGGGGGCACGTGCTCCCCCCCAGACCCTCAAAAATGTGCAAGATTGTAATATGGTCATTATCATCACCATTATCATTGCGTTCGTTTTGTATTACGAGATATACTTGTGCCCCCACAGAACATAATCCTGGATACGGCCTTGCTTGTGCGCCCCCCCCCCCCCCCAGAAAGAAATCCTGGATCCACCCCTGGTGAAAACGATACTTTTTTACATCATGCAGGCCAATGAGACATTGAAATTTAGACCAATCAAAAGTATTCCCCGTCTGTACTACTCTAGCATTTCTCTAGTGCTATGAGGTTGAAATATGTATATTCATAGCAAAGAATATTTATGTTATGTGTATCAAACAAATGCTTAACTTATTCCTTTAGCATTTGATTTGACCCTTCTTTATCAAGGTTTTTACCATTAAAATACATTTATTATGGTAATGAGCATTTCTATTGTTGAAATTATTGTTCTTGGGATAAAAAAGAATAGTTATGACGAGTGAATTTTTATAATGAAACTATATTTTGTGACGAAATGGTATTTTTTTGTGACGAAATTGAAATTTTATGACGAAATTTTAAACCGAAATTGACAGATTTTTATGATGAAATTCACAGTTTTTATTCACCGATAATCTTTGCCTCTAATTATCGATAAGTTGACCAAATAAGTAATCACTGCAGTAATAAATCAACATATGCATTTTTGCACCATTGAAACAGACTTAAGAGGAAAATTTTCCAAATCATTAAGCTATATTTATTAATTTCACAACATTATTTTAGAAATAAACTTGAAATATACATTCATTCACTTCTGGATAAACATACAGTGAGTCCTCGTTCTACGTCACCCCGTTTAACGTCATTTCGCGATAACGTCACGAAAATTTTACGACCGTGATTCGTTTATCGTCCCTTCGCTTCACGATAACGTCACGTATTTTAAATTTCGCGCGAGAAAAAAGGCGAAGTGGCAGGTTGTTTGTTTCGTGGGCGGTAATACGGTCAGTCTATTCCAAGTGTAAAACGGTGTGTATATAGTTAATTGCGATAACGGTTTTGGCAAATTTTAGCATCAGAGACATTTCCACGACAATGTCCAAGAGAAAAATGTTCACAATAATTTTGGTTCCTGTTACTGCGACGATGTTTCAGCGATGATGATGCCCAGGCGACGCCCGCCCGCCTCAATTCGCAATTACAACCATCTCTTCGATTTCATAATCCCAGTTTGCCCGCCCTCGCTCATTTCCGCCATTTTGATTTCGCTCCTTACCGGTCCGAAAAGAAATTCTCGTTGCGAGGGTAGGGCCTATGGACCGGAGCACCGGATCCCCGGTCTGTAGCGTCTGGTAGCATTCATTGGACCGCACTATAGCGAAGCTGATACTTTGGATCCAAATTCGCTGAAGGCATCGGATCTGGATCCGAAATTTTAAATTTATGATTCAGTAAATGCAGCACCCCATAAGAGGGAGTGGAAAGAGTTCAGATCCTACCTTCACAAGCACAGTTGCACTGCGATGCTTGTCCTACTCATGAACCATTTTGTTAAAAAGCTCTAGTAGGGGTTATGGAACAGAATTTCGGCCGCGAATATGTTTACGGCAAAATATGACAGGCACATAGCGTGACTCTTACAAAGAGATTGAATAACATATTTAGGTTGTCTCATTCTGTTCCCGCAACTCATTGGACGTGATGCCAATGTTGGTCTAAACATTGTTAATTGTGTTGCAGAGTGCGCAGTTGCAATTTAATCTGATAATACATATACTTATAAAAATCTTCCATTGTTAGAAACATTTTTATTGACATAAAGAGAACCATGTGCGTGCACAGTGGCATGAAACTATCACGAGGAAGTGAAAAATCCACCTCACCATAACTGAGGCATTTGCAGATGAAACACAAGTATGTGAAGAGAAAGTGATAAAATTCAGGGTTAATGTATGGGAGGACAATTAAAATTAAGTCAATGGTTTATGCAAAGATTTAAACCTATTTTCAGTTGCAAACACCACCATAACAGTTTAAATCCTGAGCATGCAAATATGTTAGTGTACTTTTGATAAATAGCTTGAAAGCTTATAAAAATGATTTTTAATCAATAAAAATATTAAAATAGGTATGAAAATCTAAATAGCATTCCTTTGATTGTGTATACCCGGAAGAAACATAAGTAATTTCTTAGTTGTATAGCAGGCAATTGAAAATGCATTTGGATCCGAAAATATTCGAAGATCCAGCACCTGAAATCAAGTATCCGATTCAGATCCAGGTGCAAAAAAAATCCTGGGTCCACCTATGCCTAGTAACTTTCCTAAGATTTTCAGCACTCTTTCAAACATACTTTTACTGCACTTTTATTTGGTTTTCCCTTTATGTTTGGATGGGACTGAGATAGTAATTTGTAACTTCGTGCCACTTTTTAAATTGGAGGTTATAGATAGCAGGTTCTGCCTCAGTAATTAAACACCAGCCTTTCACAGAGTAAAAAAATATGTTATTCAAGCAGCGACCCTATCAGAAATATAAAAGATGACATACAGGGTTTTATTGGCTTGTCATACCAAGTCAATGATAGCTTTAAATTACCAACCTGTGAGCTGAGCCATTTAGTGGAGACGGTTCTTCATGCAGACCCAGCATTTGAGACCAGAGCGATTTGTCACTGACTTCCAATAAGACAAGAATGTAGCACCAGAGGCTTGATAACAGAGGACAGACAGGTGTTAGCTCAAGGAATAGTTTGCTCAAGCTGCTACGAACCCCTTCACCTTCATTATCAGGCCCTTCAGACTTGACTAGCTCAACAGCCACTGAAGTAACTCTGCTGTAACTCCCTAAAACATAAAATTAGGTATCATCAACAGCCTGAGCCTGAGCCAAAAATCAAAAATTTACTCACATACGAAGGCTTTTCTCTAAGTAAGGAATGTTTCCACCAGCAGCCGCTAGGTGCGTGCCAGTTGCATATATATTGGTGTCTGTGAGCTTGGCACCTCAGGTTGTGTCCAGTCATGACAATGGGAACATCTCCTCACTGCCTGTTTTTCTGTTACTCAAATTGAAAATGTACACTTCAATCGAAAATCCTGCCAGATGTCAGGGGCGGTCTGTGACAATGCCCGACCTCACACGGCAAGCCAAGCCCAGGAACTCCTTAATTTGCACAAAGGTTAAGAAAACACTTAGCTGTTTCACAAAATAAAATATATTGCGACCGGTTTCGATACTGCGTATCATCATCATCAGATGATCATCAGATGATGATACGCTGTATCGAAACCGGTCGCAATATATTTTATTTTGTGAAACAGCTAAGTGTTTTCTTAACCTTTGTGCATCATGAAGGAGTTTCACCATGTTACGCCAACCACCATCGCATTCATTTTACTCCTTAATTTATTCAAATGGAAGGTTTTCCCTGGTCCACCCTATAGCCCTGTCCTTGAACCAAGCGACTCCCACTTGTTTCAAAGAATGGCTAGCAACACAGCACTTTGGCAACAATGACAAGATCCGGATGCGTGTCACTGAGTGGCAGAGAACACTGGCGGCAGATTTCTATGATGGAGAAATTTTGAAGCTAGTCGACCACTATTATAAACGCCTTGATTTGTTTAGTGACTATGCAGAAAAGTAGTATTTTAATCTCTCTATCCAACTTATGAAATAAAATCTTTCTACTGAACTTATCTTTTTTTAATTCCTAAACATTCCTTGCCTTGTGAATAGCCCTCGTATTTTGTAATTGGAGCATGGATGTAAATTAAGTTTATAATGAAAACATTGATTCATTCCATTAATTAAAGTAAATATAAATGTTAGAATATGTACATTACTTAGGTGCAATAATGGCTGCAAAAGAGTCATAAGAACACAGAGCATTAGATCAGAAAAGACAAAATTTGGAACCTCTCTGGAGTAAACGCTCTAATAAACAAAAAAAAACACACTCAATCATTGAAGACTACAGAAATCCAGTTATCTGACTAAAACACAATAATTGCAAAAAATGCTTACACCCAACAGGACAGACAAAAAAACTAAGAGGTATAAAATGAAAATGGGGCACCATACCTGATTCAAACATATGGATGCAATACAGTAAGAAATGGCAGAATTGTTCCTGCAGATATGCAGAGTCCCTCTGAGATGCTGGGTTGAACACAACATGGTGAATTTTCTTCACAACTACTCTCATAACATGAAAAATGAATCTGCAATGATAAGATATTTCATACAAAAATAGAGATGTCAGTTGAATGTTGAGTTCCAAGAATGAAACATGGATATCCTTATGAAAAAAGCCAAATATTCTCTCAGAAGGTATCAGTAATGCACCCTACAATCACAAGAGTTTCTGATATAAGTGTGTTAGAGATTATTTCTGGGTGGATTCTAAGATAAAAAGTGCACTGATGCCTTATTCAGTGAATAATGCGACTGTTAGAAAAGCTTCTTTTTTTTTTAAATAACATTTTTCACATAGTATGTAAATACAAAAGCATAAGCTTCTTCACACTTTGCCGGAAGATGTTCATTGTGAACAACTGATTTCTTTACCTTAATTTCATAATTTACAACTTAATTAGAAAAAGGCATTAAATGTAAATCAATTCCATCATATTAATTAAAACCTTAATCACAAGCTATGACATCATGTAAAATTAGGGGAAAAAACTTAGGATCACAATAATGAATTTCACACTAAATAAGGCAGGTTTTTTGCAATGGTTCCCAAAAGAAAAACTCTTGTGAAGTTCCTTACTATGAACCTCAGGTTTTTCAGTCCTGTGAACTTCATAATAACGATAATTTACTGTATCAAGGTCTTACTCAACTTGTTCCTCTTGACATAAAAATTATCATATTTGCACTTATCTGAGAGTTTTACTCCACTAATGTGAAATCTTAGAATCAGGTTAGTATTGAATTCCTATATCTAGGGAATTTCAGAATGTGTTAATATTACTTCGCCATTATCAACTCTGGTGCCATTGGTTCAGGTGAGTTGGACACAGGAGTAAGAACAAGAGCAGCTCCAAGGGGATCTGCTGGAGGTCTAGAGGCATCATTTCTCAAAGGTTCTGGCCCAACATGAGGCCCAAGAGATAGACCAAGTGCTTCCAGGCGGGCTAGGATGGCCTCCTCTTTGGCTTGCTGGGGAGAAAGTAAGGCCAGGAAAACACCAAGCACCATCCCAAGCCATCTCTCCACACCTACTACCTCCCCTTCTTTTCCTGTGGGTGCATACTCCTGAAAAATACACAGAAATCAATCGAAATTACTTGTAAATCAATATTTCACTACACAATACAACCATTCATAACTACTATCTGAGAATAAAACATTATTCGGAGAGAAATGGCAACTAGACGCTTGCAAATAATATAAAATATCATCAAATGAATACCCAGACCAACAGCACTAAAAATATTTTTTGAAATGCATTCATGATTGTTTTCTTCACCAATTCATTTACCAGAATACACATTCATTAAATACATAGTTAAATTTATACACTAACTATAGGGGAATAATTAATTCACATAACCTAGAAAATATAAACACTAATGTATTACTGTTGATGAATATTTAGTCAAAATTAGGCTAAAGGGACCACTGACAGATTAACTTCATTTTATTAGCATTTAAAATACAATATTTACCTCAAATTACTGGAGAGACTGTAAGGTTGACTAGGAGATAAATGAAATAAGCTTGAGTACCTTCTTGATTTGAACATTAAGATTAAAAAATATGAAGTATGCAGAAGCCACTGAGGCTTGAAAATATACGATACAGAGACACACCATCTTCACTCAAGTAAGCTCTGCTCTTGAGGAGACAACTTACAATGGCAGCCATTTGTGAGGGGTGATGGGAAGTTGAGAATAGGGTCCGAAGCAGTGGATCCACAGGACGAAGGACAGGAGGAGCTAGTGCAGCCAGGAAGCGGTGAAGGGATGCTTGAGGACAGCCAGATCCATATGGAGCTGACCTCTCATCCCTCTCCCCTTCCAAACGCACACGACCCCAAGCCACAAGGGGCAGGACAGCATCAGCAGCATTACGAGACCAACGCCTCCATAACTCTTCACTTTCCGACCGACTCTCCCTCACTACTACTGCCAGAAGGTCCAGAACCTGAAATTTATGTCAAATGAAAATGTAGAGGAAAACTTCCTACCTAATAAGTAATTACCAGAAACAAAACCTTAACATATCATAAAATGTGCCTATCCTTTGATAAAATAATTTCCTTCAAATTTTATTCATTAGAGGTAAATATTATGAATCAAACTAACAAAGAAGATTAAAAAGTGCACAAGAAAAAATTACTATCATATAAATGAATAATTTGATCAAAATTTTACTTTTATTAAGAAAATACACCCAAAATGATTACGAATACTATGATGAGAATCAACAAGTAACATATAAAGGAATATAGACAAGCTAACAAATGATAATCACTTTCATCACATACTGAAAATTTATTACAACCTAAAGATAATATAAGGATTCCACTTAAAAAAATCAAGAGCTTCATTCAATCCAAAATAAAATGTTAACCTTGCAGGGACTAAAGCAACACACAACACACGGTGTTTACGGTGGATCAGATACAGGGGACAGTAAGCACTACGTTGTGGAAATGAATATAACTCATTATGACAGATATCTACCACATAAGTGCTAATAATTCTATTCAACATGATACTATGTATATAGAAATTACAGCTTTTCCCTAATGCTCATAGTCATTTTACAATTTTGAATTAAATAAAATTCAAACAGACAAATTTCTGCTAGTCCGCACTTCATTGAACAGGAATCACAAGCAGTTCAGGGAAAGGAAGAGGCACCCTGCCCCAAACCCATACATTTTAGATATAATGGATTAACCTCGCTGGATGGTAAAAAGATGTTTTCTAGAGCACCTTAATCTATTCCCATTCCTATGGAAATAAGGAAAAAAGAGAGGGAGTAGGTATGATCTTTTGAAAGTAAAATGATGTAGAGTCTCATAATGTCAAGTTCAGTTCACGTAAAACATGATAGGTTGGTTGGACTATTGATTAAAAATCAACTGGGAATGGAAATGAAACCAGAGGAACAATAAAAAGTGTTTATTCAGCCTGAATCACATGATCAATTTTTCCATCACTTTTGAGCGATAGCTCAAGTGACAGACATGAACTATGAAGTCTTGAATGACTCTTGGAAATGAGCTCCAAAGACTGTTATGCAATATTTTACTTGCAAAATCATACATAAATGCAAAAGTTAAGGCTAGTACAAATCTTAGCCCTCTACGAAATAGTACCAATATGAAAGATAAAGTGGTAAGGATGGATTTTATAATTAAAGGGTTTCATTCTTCACCTTTGATTAAAACAAGCTTCTGATTTAGCAAGTGATTTTCTGGGGATTATGAGCTCTTGTCACACAGAGACACAGAATACTAATTGAGAGAGTGATATACTAATACATACCCCTTAGAGTAACATACTTATTACCAACCATTAATACTTAACATTCAAGGGGCAAATTTTACACTCATATCATTAGAATTTTTCCCATGCATAATAAATGACATTGTTTTAAAACATTTCAACAGTAGTAATGTAAAAATCAGCAGTACACCACAGAAATAATTTCATTAAGACAATATCCTAGATGGGTGATGGTTTTCCGGGTTTACACCGCGTTGATTCATGATTTTGCGGACGACAGTTTCGGGCACGTTCCAGCTCCCGTCTTCGGGTCCAAATGAAGACGGAAGCCCAGAACTGTGGCGCGCCCGAAACTGTGGTCAGCAAAAACATGAATCAACGTGGTGTAAACCCGGAAAACCATCACCAATCAACTCACCGCGGAAGCCTCCGTAATAATTTAATATCCAAGATGATTAAGAGATAAATTACCTGGGGGTACTCAGACAACCTTAGTAGCATTGAAAAAAGCACTTCTCGTTGTGTGTCAAGTTCCTTCAGTTCTGCAGCTTGACTGCTTGAGCTACTTCCTCCAGCACCCAATCCCTTCCCTCTAACCACAAAGACATCTTCTACTACTGGTACTAATGCAGGTACACCTAATGATAAATTAAGTTTTTGTATTATTAATTTTCTTTAACATATATCATTTTAAGAGAGAATTTTTAGCAATATAAAATAACAGCAATGAGCAACACAACAATATGTATTATGAAACTTACAGTGAGAAACATGAGGCTGTCCACTAGCCATTAAGCCATCACATAGCTGAATTATTTTAGGAACTCCAATTATTGCCTTTGAATGTTGCTTCTCATACGACAAATGAACAAGGAAGTAGAATATACAGGGGATGAGCTCTTCTGCTTGCCTGAAACAAATGTAATTTGGTAAAACAAGTTCTATGTAGAGCTTCACTCAGACACAGATATCAAATTTATCTTTTAATTTCTGTGATACAGGATTAATATTTTTCTTAAAAATATTTTTTTAACAAAAGAATGTTCAACTCTAGTCATGCATAATTAAGTAATTACTATAAAAGTAACAGAAGCAGGCGTTATGTAACGACATTATGGAACGACATTCTAAGTTTTTTAAAAAATAACACGAAGATGGCAATATTCCACAGGTTTACTGTCTGTACGATGCGTTTCGACCGTTAGGTCATTATCAAGTACAAATTATTAAAAAAAAATTTTTTTTAATAATTACTATAAAATTACTTGTTCATTTTTACTTTGCATGAAATCCATTAGGATAGGAAACTTTGTTATCAGAAACTTCAGGAAAAATAAAGATATTGTTTGCATAGGAAATATGTACTTGGTGAAGGTGGATTTAAGATTCAATTCAAATCTCATTTTAATTTGATTTGGATTTAAGGAAAAGTACTATGTAGCAAAAAGTTTAAGACTAACCTCTAGTTTTTACCATTTAATTTATAATGTACTTACGGAATGTGACCAGATTCAATAAACTCAATTTGCTTCAAAACAAATCCAATGAATATTTGCTCTGAATCAAGGAGACAATAATTAACACGAAGCTGAACTAGTTGACTGAGCAGAAGTAAAACACGACACTGGAGTTGCACATCACTTGTCACAGTATATTGCTACACAGAAGAGAAAATCTGAGAATAAATCTATACATAGTTTCAGAGGGGAAATAAGGTCTAATAATATTTTCAAAAACATCAAATTTTGTTTGACAGAGGAAATTCAATTCACAAAACTAAAACTTGTATCCAAAATAATAAATTAAACGTTGGAAGAATGTAGGAAAATTGGAAAACTTTAAACAAACCTTTAATGCTTTGATAACCATGGGTTCAAAGAGACGAATGTAGGATGCCAGAGAAGCCTTATCAGAGCTTCGTCCAAAATTCTTGAAAATTGATGAAACTTTCCTCTCACTTCTTCGCTTCAAGGAATTCAGCCATCTTAAAAGGTTTCAAGAGAAAAACAAAGCAGAAATTAATACATATATCAGCTTGAATTGCACGCACAAAATTGAGAAATTACCACTTACACAAATTTTCCCATTATGAAAGTTATTTCTCTTATGATGAATTATTTTCTGATATTTGGCATAAGTTCAACAGATTCAGGCTTCAATCTCAGGCTTCATCATCTGGTACAAGACCAGATGATGGCTCAGTGAGCCGAAACGTATTGTACGCAGTAAAAAAATAATTGTGAAAAAGTGCTACGATCTTTTATTTATTTAAATATTTCCAATAATAGATCAAAGCTAAGTATTTAACATGTTCACTGCAGAGCTGAATCACCCATTCAGACTGTTGTGGGACCAGGGGCCCAGCTAGGAGGGGTTTTAGGCACAACTAATACTGGGAGGTCTGGAGGGTATGGAACATCTGCTAGGGTAATCGGAAGGTGTAAGGGCCCTCCCCCAGAAAATTTTTAAGATAAATGGTTGAAATAATAATGGTAAATGATAAATGAAATGATAAATGGTATGAAATTTCACGCCATGTAATCGTAAAAACAATTGAACACATTCAAATCAGTGTAATGACCGTTTATTCCATGCAGTAGCCCTGTAGTGATGCTAAAGATACATAAGTTAGGTTCTGAAATTTAGCAATTACATATATGTATTTTAATTACTTAGTGATTATAAGGGGATTCTTTTCTTAACTGATTCTTTTGCAGAATTTTTCGTGGTCGTCTCGTTGCCTAGAATTAAGTGATATTTTTCATGGAGCCTATGGTATCAGAGTTGATATTGGGAAAATCGGAATCAAAATGCCAGAACCAGAATCAGGATCGGAAACACTAAAATTTTGGAATCAACCCATCACTAGTGTACAAATCAACTTTTAGATCTAAAACCTCACGTCACTAAACGGAGACAGCCGTATAATGAAGAAAAAGAGTAAATTTGCCACTGCCTGAATAGGAAGTCGGGTTTGACACATCAGTGGGTCTTGTTGCAGGGTAAGTGTTAATAAATAATAGTATAGATTTTCATTTTCATGAGTTGTGTTTACAATATTTGCATAATTCACATTGACTGAACATTGATGTTATCTTAATGAGTACTAACAACCAATATTATAAAAGTTTTAGGCTTCCTGTGTATAATCACCCACATCAATAGGCACACCAAAAATTGTATTTAAGTAATTTATGTTGTGATAGAAGGGAGAACAAATGCTCTACTCACCTTACAAATACTTGTAATTTACAATATTTTGCATTAAAACAATGCAAACATGCACATAATACCGTATTTCTCCAAATATAGTCCCCCCCCCTAATTTTGAGGCTTCAGTTTCGGGAAAAGTTATAAAAATGCATTTGAATATAGTCCCCCCCTTTACTTTTACCACAGGCATTTTTGGGAAAAAAGGGGGGACTATATTCAGACATACATGGTAATTCTAAAATATTTTCTTGCTGACCTGAAGGCCCTAAAGGAATGTTTAGTATTACTGTAATCCAACAGAATGTGACCACTTAACCCCAAAGACACTTTTTCAACCCGCAATGTCAAGGAAACCTGGGAAATACTTTGATGCTTTTCTCTTTTTAACTTACCCTGGTCCTTCATCTCTATTGCTCAAGACACTGGAAGCAGGAGCACCAGGAGGAAGAGATGTCGAGCTAGGAGTTATTTGAGATGTCAGTGACATGCGGTCACTCACAAATGGTATAGGCCTTCCTAATGAATGAGCCAACTCATGGCAAGCATTCTGGAAACAGACGGAGTAGAAACCATCTCCTGGGTGTCGTGGGGACGATGGCTGATGCTCAAAACCTACACCAAGAACTCCCTGATCTTCTTCCCACTGAGCACATAGGTTGCTACCAAATAAACATTTGAGAAGCTGCAAAAATAAAAACACCACAGTGAAGAGGATACTGAAGATTACCATAGAATAACTACTACTTAAGGAAGGAAAATACTGAAAAAATGCATTAATCTTTGATTTAAAACAAAATGGAAGGTATACATAAACTAACAAAAATCACTGACCTGATGCACACAAGTAACAGTGGGAGTTGGAGCTAAGGTCACAGTTGACCTTAAATGCCCAAGCAATTCATCAGCTCCTCTTCCTATTTCATGCAAGGAGGCTACTTCAAGTAATTGAGATAATGCTTCCAAAGTAACCACCAGTAAGCGTACAAACTTTTCACTAGCATTCTGATCAAGAGTAATCTGAAAAATTAGACGTGTTACCAAACATCAGACAACATCACTATGAATTGTGCATACAAAAATAATATTACCAATTAAATTAATAAAACTGTTTACAAGGCCATTACTTAAAGAAAGAAAATCAATAGATAGTAAAATGGCTAAATGAATTTACAGAGAATATTTAACTTCTGAAATGACCTAATACGGAGAAACAATAATAAATATGTAATCATACATTGGATGAAAGATTTCATCTACTTTTCTTATTTCAATAAGATAAAACAATACAATAAATAATTCCTGTGCTAATTTACCTTATAATTTACATATGCACTCTTGAGAATATCATAAATTTTCATATAATGAGGAGTAATTGTTGATAGACTGAAGTATGATCCTCGTCCTCCTTTCCTTTCTTCAGCTTTGTCATCCTTGTCTAATCCAAATAAGGAGGAAAAAATTCATCACAGAAGGAACAGTAAAATGTTACCCATAAAAATTAAGACAACAGTGATTACAATGAGACATTTTTGGCCCAAGATGGACTTCTCAGTTACTATACAATGGCTATTAGTAATTTTACAACCAAGGTAACAACAAAACACAATGCAATTAATGATTCACAACTAGTTCATCTAAAACAATTGTGAGTAAAAGATTATGTAGATACAAAATATGCCACACATCCTCATTTAGTCTCATTTGCTGATGTATGAGACAAACAGCAACCACAAAATAATAATAAGGTTGATGATGGAAGGAAGACAAGACTCACCCAGAGAAGACTTTGATGGTGACATAGCTCTACCTCTATCAAGTGAAAGGCTTGACGGTATGGATGAGCCATCAGTTGATGAACCAGAGGACTGTGCAGTTGCACCCCCAACAGTTCCTCGACGCTTGATGGGAGATGAGAGTGAAGCAGCAGCCACAGCTGGGAGGGAAGGAGCGGACACACTTGAGGTGGATATGGAAGATGAGGCAGCGGTCATTGTCGATCCAGGTGAGGGGTTTGGAGAGGGTGAGGGGCTGGCATTGACAGGGTGAGGAGCCATGTGAGGAGGGGGAGTTTCATCCAAGACGTGCGCAAACGTGGCAGTGATTTTGGCCACGTGTCCCAGAAACAAATCAGCAGAGGAAGCCAACTAGAGCGACAGAAATATCAAAATCATAAAACTGGAAACATAGGCAAAGAAAAATAGTTAACATTATTATTGATAAATCACTGCATTTTAAATACACCAAATGATGAATTTTGCCGTGAAAAAATATTTGACTTAGCCACGATTCGAACCCAGATCTCCCGATTGCCGGTCAGGTGTGTTTGCCAGTTACACCATCAAGCCATTTTCTCAGAGCGAACTTCGGGATTGGTTTTACCAAACAAGATGTTGACGTCACAAGTCCACACTGTGGCACTTGTGGTGAGGGTCGTGCTAACTAAGCCACTGTTGGAGTGAAAAACCCCTATTTCGTCGCTGGTCGGCAACGACGAATTTCAAAGCACTGCAGAAACAAATGAGTTTGAACGCAGTCACGCGCATGGGTGCAAAGTTAAATACCGCAAAGGATGAAGTTCACCATGAAAAAATATTTGACTTAGCTAATTATTTAAACTGCATATATAACTGTATTTTAAATTGAAGTATTTAACAGGTTCATATCAAAGCTAAAGGTAAAATCCATAATGTAGCTTTCCTTTCTTCAGTTTTGTTATCCTTGTCTAATCTAAATAAACAAGGAGGATAAAATTCACCAGAGGGGACAGTGAAATGATGACACATAAAAATTAAGACTACATTGAATATGATGAAATATTTTTGGCTATAAAAATCTTAAAACCATTGTTTTAAAATAGTTTGATTCCAGATGTGAAGAATGAATGCTCATCAAGATTTAAATTCAGAAATATCAGAGAACTCCTACTTTTTCCTTCCTGGTATCACTAAAATAGGTAATACAGCATACTTGATAATACACCATACTTAATTAAGGTGTGGTGATTGTGACTCCAAATACATAGGACAAACAGGAAGAAGTCTGACCGTACGAGCGGAGGAACACCGGCGCGATTACTACAACAACACTGGGATGTCCCAATTCGCTACCCATATTCGGGAGGAAGGCCACCAAGCGGATTTTACCCCGGAATTGCTGCACCGAGTCAAAAAAAAGGAACACAGCTGGACATCAGAGAACAGTTGGAAATTTTAAAAATTGTAAAGAGGAAAGAACCCATTGCTAATGATCACCTTTTCCCTTTCCACTCCCCCCTCCTAGACATTCCACTATTACACCCCGAAAAATCCTTGTGACGCCAACCCACGCTCTTCTTTGTAACTACCTCTGGTTTTTTCCCCTATCCCTTCCCGCCTTCACCATTCCCGTCACTTACCTCTCCCCTTCCCCTCCAATCACCCGACCACAGAGTATACATACCGGCAAATTCTGATGTGTATCACTAGTCTTGAAAATGGTACAGTGTAACCGAAACTAGTCGGCAATAAAGTGTGTGTTTTTGTAGAAAAGCTAAGAAATTTCCTTCCAAACATTAAATACAGCATACTCCTGATTATCCGGGCTAGTGATGGGAAGAGGCGGCACAAATAATCAGAAAACACAAATAATCCAAACTTTTACTTTAATTTATTGTTATGTTCATAATTTACGAAAAAAACAATATATTATTATATATGCAGTTATTCTGTTATTTTAGAGTGCTTCCTGGAATCATAATGAGCTTCCTTTTCCCAACTGCAATCTTTTTAGTGGTGATAATGCGATTGTACTCATACTTCTACTGCTGTGTGTAATACCTAGTTTCTGAAGACCAAGCATCCGTGGCTGCGAGATCGCGGATTCAGAAAAGTGGCTTGCACGAACGCCTCGAAACCAATCCGCGACGTCGGCAACAGTAGACGTCAGGCACCACACTGCATAGTCGCATCTAGCATTAGTTGCCAGGGATGCAACTCCTGATCCGTGGATCTGTGATCAACGAGCACGATCACGGAACTCGATGGTAGAAAAAAGGAGCACGCAGCTCCCAAGCCCTGTGTAGCATTAAATTCAAATGCAAATTGGTGCTTTTGCGTCCGATTTTATTTTTTTATAATGATCGTTGTTAACACGTTGCGTACCGGGGTATTAAAATTCCTAAGAATTCTGGGTGGAGGTGTTGAGATTGGAAATATGTGCCTATTAGGGCGTAATGCCTTTGGTTTAAACATGGTTAAAAAGCTTATGTTTAGAATATAACTTTACCCAATCAAACTTTATGATGCATCGATTCATTATGAATAACGAACAACAACTGAAAACATACTAATGAGTACGTATTGTACGCTTTAAAATTGTTTAGGTTGACGCGCCTAAATGACGAGAATCTTCGTCATCCGTCCAGAACGTTCGGGAAAAAAATGACGAGAATTCTCGCCATCCGTGCGCAACGTGTTAATGTCAAAGTAGTGTGAACTCGTGCATGTATTATCCGCAACACAGATAAACCACAGCCAGATAATCAGGAGTCTGCTGAACGTGTATTTTCTATAACTTACTTGTCTATCACCTAACACAGACCATGGCTGCCGGTGAGTGTTTTCTCCATCAAGTGAACCACCTCCATCTAAACGATGGTTGCAGAATACTGCCATTCCTGCATTTTGAATAAAAATGGTAGCCTTAGTAAACATATTATTAAAAGAATTAAACCTATCATGCTCATTTTAATTAATTCTGAAAAAGTACCATTTAATTAGATGCATGAATAATGAAGTAACAGTAAAATTGCTAAAAAAAGGGCAGAAAAAAATGATAGAAATTATTATATATTGATTTGAGGTGTCATAACATCCCAATGGACAAAGACTGCACCAAAATCCCACTACCTTAAAATAGAGATGAATACGAACACAAAATCCAGAATTTCTTCCCAAAACCTCAGGAACAGTGAACATACAAAATGTAAGTTAAAAGCCAAAATATTAACAATGGTTTTGGGAGTGTGAAAAAGTAACAGGGACTCTGAGCATAAAAATTTTCTTTTCTAATTACTTGGTACTGAATGCTTTAGAAAAAATATTCCAAATTGCTATCAAAAAGAATTTTCACCATTTGAGATTCACAGAGAGATTGCTCGCAACACATATAAGGATGTAACTAACCAGATATGAGGTTTCCAGCCAACTTGATGAGCCAGGTTTGAGCAGAAAGATCATGAGAAACAGATGTGGATGTGAGAAGTGTCAACGTAGTTGAAAGAAGCCCACATGCTGGACTAACATTTGGACTCTTATAGCTAGATCCTATGTCACTGTTTTCTTTGCTGCAATGAAAATTAATCCAAATATTAACAGAAAAAGTCAATAAATTTAGAAGGGATAAAATAGGGTAGCATCTTAGTTGTAATTTCAATAAAAATGCAGTGGATAGAAACTGTTTGCAGAAAGAGTCTGACTGACACAAACCTGGAATTGTGCTTCTCAGATGACCTGTCAGCCAGGATGCAGCTCCATGCCCATGGATAGACAGTAGTAAAATATTCCTCAGACAACATCGATAGAGCCTCACAACAGCCATGCTACGACAAAAATTCATTTAACAATATGTTATTCATAGATAGAATAGAGATATGCAAACTTAAAATAGAAGAGGGTAAATCTGTGGACCTTCTGAAATAGCAAGAAAATTTGCACTGGAAAATATAGTTGTCAGAATTCCAATTAATGAGAATGCTGACTTTTAACGTACTTGACCATTAGATTATTTACAGAGACATGCAAATGTGGCATTATTTTACCCAGAAATTAGTGTTATATTAAAGACTACGTAATGTATCCTCTTTTTACGCTGAAATTTTACCTCTGTGTTCCACAGAACATTGACAAGGGTAATAGCAAAAAACCTGCACTAGGGACTGCATGCATCACACAGGGGCGGATCCAGGATTTTTTCCTGGGGGAAGGAGGGCTCAAGGGTCTGATAGGCATACCATCTTCTCATAATTGAAATTAAAAACAAGATACAAGAATTACTGAACAAAATACAGTAGACTCTCGTTAATATGAACAACGTTATTACGAAGTTCTTGTAATTCAAAGCAAATCGTTGGTCCCAACGTAAAGGCCTATACAAGCTATAGTAGAAGAAAAGTTATAATATGAAATTTTCAATTTTACGAAATTATGAACCTCAGTCCCGGTCCCAGCAGTTACAAAATGAACTTTATAACGAAGTTCCACACATAAGCAATGGGATTTTGGTGGAAATTCACTGCGATAAGTTTTAATAATCGCACCACGTTTAAGTTCTTCTCGTGTTCTGTGCTCAAGAGCGTCAGTTATGGTTCTTTATTCAGTTTATACACTACATCATATAGTAAGCTTCATTCCTGTGGAGTCATTGTGATCCGCTCATAACCGCTCGTAAGTTGGACGTATAGCCTTCCTATGCACATTCTATTTACGAATTTTCAGAGGAACGAGCATTCAAAATTGTCAAATTTCGACAGTTGGCGCATACGTGTACTGCAGTGTTGCATTCCGCAGGATAAAAGCACTCTTCGATTCCTTGAATACAGTCCGGCCGGCGAGATTTGTCCGATGACGGCACAATAGGAGGGGCAGATGACCCTGGGCCAGCACGGTTTACAGCCAATTGCTGTCCCCTAAACGCACCTAATACACCCTTGCCTAGTCATACAACATCAAATGCATAAAGAGCACTGATATAAGCCTGATCCACCCAAACAAGCCCTTTCTTTGAATCACCAAACCAAGTGATTCTTCCTCTGGGTCCTTCACGCTCGTCGTCCCTTCCAGCTCCTTTCTTCACAGAACCCTTTGTAGGCGTTTCCCTTTCTTACCTGGCAACCTTGCCCCCTATCCCGACCTAGACCATTCTTCCTATCATCGGACCACTCTTGGCGGCCGGACTGTAGCTTTATCAACTTAGGAACAAGGTCTTGGGATGCATCTAGTTCGTATATTGGACTGATTGTATTCGGGAAGATATCAACCCTATATTGCGTTATGCCGCATTCTTCTGTCGAGAAACTGAAAGGTATTTTCCTATTTATATATATTTTTGCGTAATTTAAACGCGTTTATTATATACTGTTTTTTTTCGATGATTCCTAATAGAAACATTCATACGAACTTCATTATTACGAACCGTCGGTTTTTCGGTCCCGTGAACTTCGTAATAACAAGAGTCTACTGTATTCTCTTTATTTTAATATGAAAGTTTTTAATATGAAATTGAATGATTGGTTCTCTGCAATGCACAAAAAAACAATCGTAATGATAAACGTAAAAATAATTTTGTCAATTTTTTAATCATAGGGGGGGAACGTGACCCCATGCCCATAAATAATGTCTAGATTTGAGAAACAAATACCAGACAACATCACTATGAATTGTGCATGCAAAAATAATATCACCGATGACATTAATCAGAACGTTTACAAGGCTATCACTTAAATCCGCCTAAATCCACTTATGGCATCATACATATGTACTTTCAAGGACAATACCTGAAACCTTTAATGAATTAAGTCAGCCTCTGAATAAAATTGAATTAATTAATTTGAAGGGGAATGGGAAGGGGCCATGAGCATGAAATGAAGGGGAAATGAAAATTTGGACATGATTTGCAAGGGTCCAGACACGTGATTTTTGTCACTGCTGTAGTATAAGAAATTTACTGACAATATTACATGTCTAAAATAAAAGTTGCTTCTGGATTATTGGATTGATTTTTACATTGAGGTGAAGGTAGATACGGTTTTTCTTGAAAGTTTGTGGTGTAATACCAGTAACCAATATATTTAAGGGCACTATGCATATTGTGAAAAGATTAACTGATAGGAGAATTGAGTGGAGAGCTGGGTCAAACCAATCGTAGGATTGTTGCCCAGTGATAATGATGATGATGACTATGCATACATGGTTTTGCTTCCAAATTCTTTCTAGCTCTAATGCGTGGGGTGTATATTTTTCATAGCATTTGTGATGGATTTACTATTATTTTATTATCATTTCAGAACAGGGCAACTTACAGTCATGTATCTAGATGTAGACATTAAGAGTGACTGTGATAATAGGTCAACAACTCTTGATAGAGCATCTTCAATTTGTGCCACTCTCTTCAAGGGTCCACTGTGGTTCATTCCTCCAAAAGGAGCAGGTGGCCCATTGAGATGAGCGGCTGGGGATGGAAGGGATACATTACTCCCAGTACCCCAACCTGCAGCCACTGGGAGCAGAAAACGAGAAACAAGGAAGGAAGCCCTGGCAGTGGCTGGATCCTGGCCAGGATAATCAGCTGGGAAGAACAAGTTTGGGATGATCCTGTGGACATGGAATTTTTGGCATAAAAGAACTATCAGGCAAGAAAAAAACATGCTTAGACTTCTATGATAAAATGATAATAATCTTCTATATTGCTTCTACTGTATAGATACCTTTTTCTCAACTTATACGCAACCAAACTCTACAAATGAGGTACCAAAATGCACAGACTATATAAGAGAACATGCGACGGCATTTCTTACTTCCTAAATATTGCTATTGTTTCCTAAAATTGGTTTTTAAATAATTAAAAAAAAACAAAAAGTGTTGAAAAAACAAATATTCCTGACGTTAACGGCACACAAACTGATACATTTGTTCATTTGCAACAATATCTTGCATTCTTTAAATAACTTTTATCAAAATGCGGCTGATTCCACATTCAAGTCTCTTGTTGATAGGTAAGTATGAGTCATCATGTGCGTTTAACAGAGGATAGTGTAATTACTTCCAATGTTGTGTTTAAAGAGGTCCTCTGACCTCAATTTGTACATGAACATTCCAATTAAATTTTTACATAAGACCCTGCCTTTATTTTCTACATTTTAAAATTAGAAACGTGCCTATCCCTCTGTGGACCTGCATTGAAAAGAGCGGGGGAAGCCCGCTGGGAACGGGCACAGCACGCTCGTTTTAACATAAGGTGAGCAACTAACTTCCCGCTATTTGTCTACAGATGGCTCTAGCAGTGATTATGTACTGGTTGATTTTGGCATATCAGAAATGTTATAAACAGAGCTTAGACATTTGGTAAAGAAAGCGCTTGACAAGAAAGGTAGGTTTTTTTAGCATCATATCTTTATTGTTGCGTGAAAATGTCAGAGTTTGTGCCAGGTAACCGTCATTTGGGGGAAGCGTTGATTTTCTTCTTTCAATGGAAGAAAACGGCAGCTGAAGTGTATTGAGAGCTCCAAAAAGTTTATAGAGATGCTGCTTTAAGGGAAACAACGTGCCGTGATTGGTTCCATTGCTCCAAAGATGGTCGTTTCAATGTTGACGACCGTCCATGTGAAGCGAGACCAAAAACCTTCAAAGATGGTGAACTGGAGCCAGTGCTCCATGAACATTTGTGCCGAACTCAAGAAGAGCTGGCTAATGCATTAGGAATTACCCACCTATCCATTTCCAATGGATTTCATGTGTTGGGAATTATGCAAAAGCAAGGAACTTGGGTTCCTGATGATTCTAAGTGGTACTATAGCATGACCACGCTTGACCCGGCATTGCAAAACCCATTAAAACCTACCTATAAATGCTCAAGTGGGATTGCTATATTCCCCAGATATTGTGCTGTCCGATTATGTATTACTTGTGCCATTCAGTGGCACATGGTCTGACTGATCAGTAGTTGCGCTCATATGAAGACACCAATAAATGGCTGGATTCGTGGATAGCCTCAAAATATGAACACTTTTACCGTTACAAAATTTGAACTCAGCCACAATTATGGGGAAAAGTTGTAGTTAGCAATGGGAAACACTCTGAATAATTAATTTACAACCATTTTTTCACCACAGTTATATTTTTGTCAAAAAATAACAGCGAGAACTTAGTTGCGCACCTAACACATACGCATTCTATTAGAACACAAAAATATGAGCACGGGTAATACCAATAACAGTATCTCAACAAGAGCAATAAATCCAGATGGCAACATAAACTGTACCTGAAGAACAAACGTAAAAATATGGTCTATGTAAGGAAATTATAAAAAAAAATGACTTTTACAACATATCGAGGCAAGATTTTCACACCATAAAAAATATAATCAATAAAGGACATCATGGTAGCACTGACAATGTATATTAATATTACATTTCTAAATACACCATCTCATACTTTTTAGAAATGACTAATAAAATTAAAGCTTATTTTTTCTTCAAAATGTCATATCCAAACACTTATCATTATTTTTTTATAACTGGATTTATTGAAGATTTTGAGAAATAAGAACAGCAAAAATGTGTTTACACCAAATTTTTAAATATGAAACTCAAAAACTGTATGAAAGGAATTAAAAAATAATACCACAGAGAGGTACACGTAAGTTGACAGTGCTGACCTTATGCAGTTCAGTGCTGCCCGACCTACACATCATCATGACGTTTTAGGCCACCATGAAACACACCTCGACTACTGACTGCCACATATACAGCAAGCTGACTCTTCAGGGCCAAGGTATTAGAACGACTTATTGACTTTAGCAATGATGTTTTTACATGGGTTTCATGATAGCGTCTCCTGACGGCAGATTTCTGAACTCACTGGCCTTGATGCCTCTTTAACCGAAACTACTCGACTCGAATTTTCTAGTACTCGCACATACCTTGTTATCATAAATGTTTGATTTGATGTAACATTGCAAATGATGTTCAGCAAAGATGAAAACTCAATACTTGTAGCATATAATCACAATTTTTATATTTTCACAGCATAAGCTGACATCGATCATCTTGTATAAGAACATTTAAATACATGTGTAACAGGAAAAATTAGTAAAAACAATATGAAAATCAACCACTAAAAAAACAACTGAATTTGATGATCACTACAATTTTTCTCTGTTTTACACTGTTGCGATTCACACTATGCTTTGTCAGCAGCCACCTCCAATGTCAACTGGGAATCGGGCTCTTATAAGGATTGATAAAAAAGAGGAATGAAGAATAATGACATGTCGGCAGCCAATTATAAATGAATCATTCATTATTAATTATCATTATAAATATTGCATTTTTATTTAAATGCAACATGTGTATCCTTAGTAATTAAATAAAAAATGTGTTCCTCAGTTTTGTGTTAAGATCCATCGTTGGCATGGACTGTGAATGAAAACTTAGCTGCATATACTTCCAGGATAGATTAAGGTCATTGTTCTATTTGTTAAGGTGACTGCTGTCTCCTTAGTTAATAAAAAAAACCCAAAAACATTTCAGTAAAGATGAAAACTCAAACTTGTAGCATATAATCAGTCTCACCTTACAAAAGCAGCAGCAGCTGCATGTCGCACACGGTTATCTTCATCGCCTAACAGGGGTAGAAGAATTTGATGCAACACTTGGTCCTGGAAATCAGATTTGTGACCTTGCTCCATCTTTCCTTGGCTTTTGCTCAAAGAGGTTGAAAACATGTGACTCAAAGATACCATAGGTAATTCACTGACAACCTCCAATAATTTCACCTGCAAGGAAAAATAGGTTGTATACTGGTGTTTGAGTGTTTGGCTGGGTGCAAATTTCCACTGAATACTCTAATTCAAAAGACCTGTTTGTGAGGAAACCCTTTTAAGAAAACTTGGGCTTCAACATAAGTAGCTTCTAAAATTCAACTGAGTGACTCTGGTGATGGATATTTCGCAGACCCCCCCTAAATGATGGCATTTCAGAAATTAATAAATTACTACCTGGCCAAAATGCATTACTTCCCCAACTTTTAATTGACATTTATCTAAATGCTATTACGTATACTTAAGTAACAATTAACTTCACTGAATACAATGTGAAGAGATAAATTCACATATATGCACATACCTTAACCAACCAATATGGGTTTTTATGTAGAGGAAGAAGAGCTGTCAGCAAAGGTCTAGCAGATGGACTTCCTTGACTCTCAAGTAGGGGCCCTAAACACATTTGTAAGGCTCCTAATGTTTGGCGGCAGCATAATGACGACTCATCTTCAAGACCCTGAATTAAAGTAAATTGTTAAAGACATTTGGAAATAAAAATAATATACATATTAAGTTTCAATGAACAAACAATCGAGCATAATATTAGCAAAGAAAATTATTACTTCATTAATGTACCTACGCTTTGCTTTAAATATCATTCCTTTTTGTTTTACCTGCTTACTTCCCACCCAGCACAAGGGATATGGAATTTTGAGTATTGTGAAGATCTACCAAGGACAGCTAGGATATCAGTAATGCCTTAATTGTGCTCAAAATTTAAGATCACAGACGACATTAATTTCAATCTTTCTATTATAACATAGTATGTTAACATATTTAGTACAGCGATTCTGCCTAATTAACAATCCAGGATTATTTTAAGCATAATATGAACACTATGAGGCTCATATTTTCCATCATGGTCGATGCTAGCTTTTTTTTAAACTTTTTTTTGGATCAAGATGACATTTAAAAAAACAAAATATCTAACAACAGAGACTTTTAAGAGCACATATTGAACATCATTTATAATTTAAACATCTGGTGAATTCATGAGGCACCAAAGTGGAGCAGTTGGGATATATCGTAAATAACACTGTTTAAATAGACTGAGTAGAAACTATCATATCATAAGGCCATATTGATTTTAACTTCACGTATGAAGTTCTGCTTAAGTCTGCTTGAAGCACTACAATCATTCAATGTAGATAGGATAAGCCAATCAGCATAAAAAATCTGGGAACTGGATCCTCACTGTATCTTTCTTTACCTCAATATCTTCACGATCCTTTATTAACCTGACATTCATCTTGCCGATATCCCTGGTATACTCTAGTTGGATCTCCGCTGGATCTTTCCTAAAATGATACTGATCCTATACTATGGGTGGCTATCCTCGTATCCCAGGATGGTATCCAGGGATTTTTGAATAGCTGACACCTTGTCCAGATTGGGTTTGATGCGCGAAATTCATCCACAAGTAAATTAGATAAAGATAGGTTATTAGAACTAGAAAATTCAAGTCACCTGAACAAGAAGGCTGATAAGCTTATCCAAAGAAACAGCACCATTGGAGAATGCTTGAAAATCACCACCAGATTCCACAAGAGCAGCCCAAATGAGGTTCCCAATGAGGGAACAAGTAAGACCTCTCAATTGAGGGTCAGTATGCATTGCAAACAAGAGAACATCACTGACAGGTTGCCCCTTGGACTGCCTGATATTGTCACCTGTTAATAAATGAGAGTGAAACAACATTAACACAAAAAAATATGTGCTTGTCATCACCCAAGAATTAGTTCATCTTTCTAATCAGCAAGAGCTGAGTACATTAGAAAAAGAACAAATAAGTTGTGAGAAAAAGACTACAACTGCATTATCCATCAAAATTTTGAAGGAGCTTTTTATTTTGAGTGCTTTGGTACATAAGAAATTATTCAATAATAAAGGGCAGCTTTGACTTGGAAAAATTTATGATATTAAACTGTTTTTCCATTGTCATAAATGCACAGCATTAATGAAATTGGAAATGAATGAATTAATGATTTTAATTTTTAAAGACTGTTTCCAAAATTAGATTTGAATTATTGAAGTAGGAGTAATACATAGTTGAAAAAATTTAAAACTGGCAAACTAACCTTTGGGAACCTCATCCTGCTCGACAGATCCAACATTTTCATCAGTATCTGGGTCAAGAGACAGGAAAAAAAGTTGTGGGCTAAGGGCCAGAGCACTAGCAACACATCCTAACGCAAGGGCTTTCACACTGACACGAACTGCAGAATCTGGAATTGTACCGGCCTCAAGGCTCTGCATGCCTTTCGATTCAGCTTGTGAGTTGCCTCTATCACTATTTTGCAGAAGGAATGAAGCCACTAAGAATCTTACGCAATTGTTTAGCCTTGAAACTCCTTCTTTGACCTAAAGACAAAGATTGAAAAAAATTAAAATTTATGCAATATTGGGGTGGAAAGTCACAAATTATTTCACATTACATACAGCTTGCAGTCACAATACAAGCGAAAGAATCCAAATCATTAGCAGCCCAACCAATTCACAACAAAGGCCATAAATTGGCAAGCAAATTAGCTTCACCTAGAAGCTATGCCTCCTGAAGGGTAGGCTTTGTCTCTTTAATTACTGAAGACTCTCAGATAGCAGTTTCTTGTGTATGTACTCTGGCTCGAGAGAGAATGCGATAACCTATTCATAACCAAAAGAATTTTATATTAATTATTATTTCACATTCATTTCATGCAAAAGTGCATTCAGTGGTGTATGACAGAGCACTATCCTGGTTTAAAAATGACCCACAGCGCACCAAGCTGCATACATATGAGGGAGGGATTTTGGTTGCATAAATACAGTAAACTCTTGATTTTACGAAGCAGGATTTTACGAAGTTTTCGATTATACGAAGTGATATTGCGGTCCCGGTGAAAAGCCTATGCTAAATACATGGCGCTATTCGATTATACGAAGTTTCGATTATACGAATTTTTTTGAATTTACGAACCTCGGCTCGGTCCCTAGGAACAAATGGCATTCGTTTATACGAACTACGGCGAAAAATTTGTCTACAAAACTAGTTACGCCGGCGTAAGTAGCTAAAAAATCAGCGCTTCCAACTGTGGTCCATCAAGAGTGCGAAATCGTAAATGATAATGCAACTTTGGAGAGAAATGGGTCGCCAAAAACCTCACTGTGGGAATTTAGGGGGAGTAGGAGTTCAGTTAAAATATCGCGGCTGACATTATGCCCCTATTTACGTGCCTGTTCGTAAACATAGCATCGACAATAATTCGTAGTTTAACATGTCAGGAAGGTCGCGCGGAGTATTTCGTACACCCCTAATTAACCCTTTGCACTGCTGTGAAAGTACTTAGAAGACTACTTGACTACTTTTCGCCGTAGCACTTCGGAGGGTCCCTAATCCGGGACCCTTTCCTCGACGAGCTCACCCTCGCTGGCCCCTGAAACTGGGCTATTTTTTAATGCATTACCTGACGCAACCCTGGGTTTCAAAGGGCAAAGGTGCCATGGGGGGAAAAAGAGTAAAGTGCGTGTTAATGTGGGGCTGTGCGTCAACCAAACGGGCACGGACAAAACAAGCCCGTTGTCATTGGGAAATTTGAAAGGCCACGGTGCTTAAAACATGTAAAATTGGAAGCCCTCCCCGTTTTTTACCATGCAAATAAAGACAGCTGGATGACCCTAGAAATTTTCCAGCAAACGGTTATACGTCTACAGAGAAAAATTGCTGGAGAGAACAGCAAAATTGTTTTAATAATGGATAATGCCACCGTTCATAAATACGTGGAAGATATAAAATTGGCTAATGTTCGAGTCCTCTTTTTACCCCCGAACTCGACTAGCAAGTCTCAGCCCTTGGACCAAGGCATTATCCAAGATTTTAAAGTCCTGTACCGGAAGAAGCTTGAGCGGTATTACTTGCGATGGTTCGGTATGTATACATTCATCTATTTTGCTCATGTGCGTTTGGATATCGATTTAGATATTTTTATTCATGATTATCATTCTTTCAAATCTATTTGCTACATTTATAAATGGGAACAGAAATTAATAACATCCCGAAAAGGACGTTGATACATGCAATCCGCGCCATAATATCTTTTCGTGTATATATTGGCCTTTGTGAATGAACAACTTAAGTATTGGGCTCTATTTACCGCCAATTTATATTGCAGGCTTCTCGTAATGAAGACGCACTTCCAAGTCTAACCATGAACTTTCTTCTCACGCGCTTCCCCGTTCTTCCATGCTGGGGTTCTGTCTTTCAAAAGCCTTTGTCCCTTCCCTCCTGCCGCCTTTAGCTGATCTTGCTGACACCCACCTCACGCATCCCAAACCCCTCCTTCCCCAGCATTTCCCATTCACTCCCTCCCCAAGGTGACTGAGCTTGTGTGCGTCGCAAAAAAATACGGCCCCCAAAAGTAGACTGAGGCAGAGCTGAAGGCCATTTCCCCACCCTTCTTTGTCCTGCCCCCTTCACCAGTCCTTGTGATGACCACGCTTCTTCCCTCAGGCAATCCCCATCCCACTCTTATTCACCCCACCCACTGGGAACGTTCCCCGATTGTGGAGAAGGGCATGGTTCATCTTTACCTGCAACGGGGGGAAGTTATTAACCGGAGAGAGGCGGAAGAAGTATCTTCCACTATCGGGAAAATGGTGCCGCGCTTATAATTTTCTCTCTTCTTCTCAGCTGACTTTTCAATTGAAATTATTTTCTTTGCTCTTTCCACACTATATTTATTTACGATTATGGCGCGACAATTTTTTAGTGCTAAAACTAAGAAAATCTTTTCTCTATGTAAATGATCCTTTGCATAACTTTCAATACGGTGGAGAAAGGAACACGAAAACTAAATGAGGTGAAGGTACAGGTTTTTGCGTGTCATTTTATGGGAATTCACGCTAGTGAACCAATACTTAACCACGTTGAGAAATGATAAAACGTCTCTTGTAGGAAAACAATCAATGTGGATAATAACGTTTCTATCTATATTTCTCCGATACTGTAAGATGTTTCTCCTGTCGTTTTCCGGTTGGAACCTTGCTCCTGTCGGCATTAAAGGAGAGAAACATACTATATGAACAGGTCACCTCTCACCCGATATGAAGAATACAGTCATGATGAAGAATTAAGTCTTTTATGGCAACGTCTGCGAAGATGATGGAACACAGTAGTCGGACGGAGAACTCGAACAGAATTTACTTCAAATATTCGCCAGAAGATAATCACATCCTACGTTATTTATGATCGTAATTGAATCTCAGTGAAAATAGAGCACATTCTGCTGAAAATACGAAGTAACTCGAAATATTAACTTACGAAGGTTATTTTGGAAACGGGCTAAGATCCTTGTTTTTCTTTTTTTCTCGTCACTGAGCGATAGAGGGCGACATAAATGGCGGCTAGGCCGGCTGCCGCTAAAATTCCGTGGGTGTCAGAAACAAATATCTATCTTTTGCATACTTAATAGTAGCTATTGGCACCTAACCACAAATTTATTACTGTAAATTCTTATAATAAACATTGCAATTCATCATTTGATTACGTTTTCTAAACTGGTCGGGAATTTCTTTAGCGATCGTTGATGTTGAAGTATGAACAAGAAATGGGAATTTTATGGTGGTATAATTATTTAACGATTTTTCACATCATAAATCGATAGCAAAAAGCCTTTTCTATGAATTATACCTAGAATAACCACCGAAAACATTTAAATAAGACCACTAAATACAAAAAACGGCGGAAGAAACAAAAGTGAACATTTTTTTCGTGACTTATGAAAAAGGTTTGAATTTACGAAACTCGATTTTACGAAGTGCCAATTTTCCGGTCCCACTGACTTCGTAAAATCAAGAGTTTACTGTATATGCTTAAAACAAGCAAAACCTCGACTAGTCAGGGATTTATAAATTAAGAGAGGAGCCCCGACAGAAATGGCTCCAAAAAATCTTTGATTATGGAAAAACTCGGAGGAAACCTAAAACTTTTTTATCATATAACTGCTAACCGGAACTCTTAAGATTGGAATTTGACGCTGCAGTAAGAGACCTGCGAAAGAATAAGGCCCCAGGAATAGATGACATTCCAGCAGAGTTAATAATTAATGCAGGAGAAAAGGTCTTAACTCAACTGTATAAAACTATCTGCGATATGTACTCAACAGGAGATTTACCTAGTGACTTCGAGAAGAACATCATCATTCCCATACCCAAAAGGAAGAGAGCTGAGAAGTGCGAAGAATTTAGGACCATAAGCCTGACGACACATGCGTCGAAGATTCTGACAAGAATCATTTACAGGAGAATTGAACGAAGAGCAGAAGAATTCCTGGATGAGGACCAATTCGGATTTAGGAAAAGCAGGGGCACAAGGGAAGTAATTTTGGCTCTTAGGATGATCATAGAGAAGAGAATTGAGAAAAACAAACCAACCTTCATAGCATTTGTCGATTTATAGAGGGCCTTTGATAACGTGGAATGGAATTCAATGCTTAGAATTTTGAAAGAAATCGGGGTACTCTACAATGATCGTAGAATTATTCATAGTTTGCATAAAAACCAAGTAGCTGTGATCAAATGTGGACCAAACGGTGCAGAAGCGAGAATAAGAAAAGGGGTGAGACAAGGTTGTGCGCTTTCCCCCTTAATTTTCAATGTTTACATAGAGAAAGCCATCAACGAAATCAAGCAGAAAGCTTCGGGTGTCAATATCCACGGAGAAAAAATTAGTATGCTGCGATTTGCTGACGACATAGCAGTCATAGCCGAGACAGAGAAGGATTTGAAGAAGACGTTGACAAACATGGTAAGGACAATGGCCAGATATCAGCTGAAAATCAACAAAAAGAAGACTAAGATATTAATTTGCAGCAAAAGAGAGGAGGCTAAAACAAACATCAACCTAGGAAAGCATAAGCTTGAAGAGGTGAACGAGTTCTCTTACCTGGGAAGCCAAATTACCAGCAATGGACGGAGCAAGAAAGAAATACACAGTAGAATAGCGCAGGCGAAGAGGGCTTTCTACAAAAAGAAGAATCTTCTTACAGCTGAAAATACCAGCATAGAAGTAAGGAAACAATTCATCAGATGCTACATATGGAGTATATTTCTCTATGGAAGCGAGGCTTGGATGCTGACAGCAGCAGAGAAGTCAAGAGTGAGAGCATTCCAAATGTGGTGCTACCGAAGAATGATGAAGATAAAATGGATTGACCGTGTGAGTAACCAGGAAGTGCTAAGGAGAGCAGGAGAAAAGAGGAGCCTCCTAAAAACATTAAGCAGAAGAAGGGACAACTTAGTTGGCCACATTTTGAGGCATGATGGTCTGATGAAGACAATCGTTGAAGGACAAGTGGAAGGGAAAAAGGGCAAGGGACGGCCCCGAATGAGTTATATAGGACAGGTTATAAAGGATGTAAAAGAGAATAAATATGTAGCTATGAAGAGATTAGCGATAGGAGAGAGAAATGGAGAGCTGCGTCAAACCAATCTCAGGATTGTTGACTAATGATGATGATGAACTGCTAACCAACTTAGTGCCATAAGAAATAATATGAAAGTGATGATTAAGGTCAGAAAAACTTATGTGCTCATTAAATTGGAAGTTCCCCAAAATCAACCAAGGTTATTCATTATTTTATGGCATAAATTTTACACTACATAGAAATTTTTGAGTGGGTTGGAGAATTTTTGGATCAGGTCAGTCAATACTGGATTTTTTTGGTTAGCACTGATTGAATAAGTACATAATAGGGTGGTTTAATAATGACGGATTAGTTGGTTCATGCACCAAAATCTGGTCACAAAATACTATCCCAGACAATGAATGTTTCCAAATGAAAACCTAATTAAAAATAAGATGAGTAGATACTCTTATTTATCACTCTTATTTATCACCATTTACTAATAAAGTAAGAATAAGGATTTTATTGAAAATTTTAGCAAAGATTCAAATATTAGTACCTTGAGGTCCAAATTTTGAATTTTGGGAACCAAATGATCATTCATTAACATAAGCATATAGCCATTATTATCATGACAGAAAGCAGCCAGTCAGAGGTGGTCAGTTATTAGCTAGCCTTAGCAAGCAGTGGTAATTCAGAGTGTTATCGCCAGGAGAAATCTCATTCCACAATCATATTACATATTTCAAAATATATAATTCTGGTGAGACGGCAAAAAAAAAAATAATTTTAATAAGCTATTCATGGTCCAAAAGTATCCACTTACTTCAAGATATTTATGACCCTTGAGTAATTCCATAGGCCTTTGAAGAACTTCAGTCTTACTTTCTATAAGCCTTGTTTCCATTGAGCTACCTGAAAATTGGCAAATTATAAAAAAAATTAATAAATTCTTTCCATCACCCTATATACATGCATGTGTTATTGACCAATATATCAGACAAACTTTAATAAGTTAACAGTCTAAAAAAAGAATATATTGCAAAATATCCACAAAAACCTTAGTATATAAAAAGATGATGTACAAACAGGCCAAAACAAGAATAGTCTTCAAATATCAAACAGAAAATCAAAAATCTACAAACCAAAACTTGAGATACAGGTATGCAGGAATAATTTCGATGTTTACGCTAAGAAATATGGCATGAAAAATCAACAAATATACAGCTAGTCTCCAAGCTATGAACAACTCGATTTCAGGCATTTTGTTATTATCAATGGATACCTGAGGCTCAACATGAAAGTTAAAATTTATTCAATAGAAAAAAAGGTAAATTTGTACATATAAAAGGCAGTAATAACGAAAAATCAATTGGAAGTAAGGTTTAGTTTCATAATTTTAAGAAAAAGGGCAATACAGATAACTTTAAAATACAAGGTAGGGTAACTAAAATGCAAATTCAGCCCCTAGAACCATATGCTATTCATAATACATATTTTGAGTTTTGTACAAATCCAACTCGAGGAAAATTTTCATCCATAACCTACGGGCTGCCTACACTTCAATCTTTATCTCACTCGTACAGCAATGAAAGATAATAATCCTGAATAATGAATAAAAAGATATATCCACTTAATGATAAAATTCTGAATTTCAGAGTACAAGACATGAGAATGATAATGTCGACCTATAAAATAAAGATACACAATTTGCATATTTAATAAATTGATTTGATACTACACATAAGCTTTTCATGAACAACAAAATGTTATGAATAGTAGAGACTTTATTTAAAAAAGAATGTTAATGCCACATAATTCACAGAAGCAGCAAGCATATTCACATTGAAAAGATTATGAAAAAAACTAATACAGGTAGGGAAAGAAAGTGAGTCATATATGAGGTTTGAAAAAAGTGTAAATTGGGATATCATGGAGGTAAAGTAATGACTGAAAAAGGTAGGCAATAGAACAGACAGGCTTTGTATAGACCATACAAATCAAGAGAGGACTCCTCCCAAACTACAATACAAATACACATGATATGACAGAGGCAAATGGCCGACTGAGAGCTGTGACTGCCTGTCTAAAGCTCATTGATTTTTCACTTGAACATGCACATAATGTGGCTATGAGGAGGCCATTAGAAAATGTAATAATAAAATGAATAAGTTATGTACATTAAACAGAATGCTATGGCATAGGTACATACATAACCATTAAATACATTTTTCCAAATGTAGACCACACCCTTGTCAAAAATCATAAAATAGGCAACTAATTCCTGATTAAAACAAATAGACTGAAAGCAGGTCAGGAATGGACAAAGAAGACAGACCAAAAGTTCTAAACATGAACAAAGAACAAGCATGCATTCTGGCGTGGTGTGAGGTTAGTTAAAACTTAAAAAAATATGAGATAGGAAATATAAGTTACAGAGGCCACAATCTAATTTTAGGATACAAGGGATGAGCTCTGAGGCATGCAATAGAAGGGTATACAAACAATTGGTAAAGAGCTTACGAAATAAATGTACAATGAGTACTGGTTAAAAGTTAGAACATTTATACCTGTTGTGTTAATTGATTCCCCATCACCAATTTCACCATCTTTGTTTCTTTTATCAAAATCAATTTCACAAAATATCTCTTCACAGCTGTCCTGAGAATCACTCTTCTCTATTAAGCGTTTCTTGTTCTCTTCCAATACATCATCACATAATGTGCACATCCTATTAGGTGTGCCCAAATCAACATTTCCTATGACCAAAGAGCAAGCATAAAATAAAAGGCTTTCTTCTGCTTACATAAGATGAAGAAAGAAGAAAAGCAATAGCCACAAACTCCTTAAAGCTAATACATTCATCAAAAATAAAATGAATAAGACTATGTACATAAGCCTAGGCATAGCTCCCATCAGAATAATCAATTCCTAGAATAGCCTCATTCACAAACATTTCTATTTTACTAAATCTGATATACATAGTTTGCCAAATGAAAAACCTGTATTTTTCAAAATCTGTACCTAACTTTGTACATTTAATGCTAAAACATAGAAATTCTTAATTGTTTCACGGAAAAGGTCTAGGAAAAGTTGCTGATGTCATTTAATAAGCGATTGTAGCCATCCAACAACCTGAGGTGTTACACGGCACTCCTCTTAACTCTCTATCAAAAACGTAAATGTGTACTGAGACAAGCTCTGTATTTCTACAAACAGATTTCTCTCACCAATTTTTGATAGTTCATTTTTGGGAAACATAAGTATGTCACTTACATTTAATTAAGTCCCCACTACTTTCTTCTGGGATATTTGGGGAATAAAAACAGTACATACTATACTCAGAGTAATTGATTTATACAGATTTCACTTTCCTATGGATGGTAACACCCAGCCAACAATAGATTGTACATATGTACCAATTAAACAACACAGAGTTGCCACCCAGCTAAACAACAAACAAAAATAGGAAAAAGCAATGAAACGAAGCAAAAAACAGAGTTTGATACAGAAAGAGAGTGGTCGTGCCCGGCAGAATGAGAGATGAAAAAGAGAAACCAGAAACCAAATAAAAGAAACAGTAGATGAGAGAGAGAACACGAGATGAGAAAGATATACGGGAGACGAGTTGGAAAAACGGGAACAAATGGTGCAAGCGAGAGGAGGTTGGCAGAGTATGAGTGCAGACGAAAAGCATGGAGGGAAACCAGAGTCGTGAAGGCACACTCCAGCTCAGCTTCGTGAAGGGAGATCAAGAGGCTAGCAAGGATATCCCCACTGATAACCATAACCAGATCACAATAAGTGCAAAAAGGAACTGAAAATTTTCACATAAAATTTAAAGAACTCAACCCCATTCTTGCCATATATCCAGGAATATTTCCATTTGCTAATACACATATGCATGAACATGTATTTACTAAATTCTGCAAATTGGGCCCAATCATTTCTTTGAATGAATTAAAATTATATTTGTCCGTTAATAAGATCCACAGTGTTTGATTATTTCAATTGAAATGTCTTGCCGATGATTTATGTAAATGTGCCATAACTGATAGATAGTGTATAATGTTAGATTAACTAAGGTAACAGGTAGCATATGGGGTAGAGTAACAACCTGGATGTACACGTTGAATATAAAATAGCACGCCAATGCATTTGCTTTGATCCCAAATGGTGGATGAGCTGTGGGTGGCCGGCCATTTGGGCTGAGTGTGACCCACACATGGTTTACACTCAGCCCTTGAAGAAAATAAGTAGATTTCATCCTTGGCAGCATGGCCTACCACTGGGTCACAATAAACTGCTGACATATGTTACCATTTACAGTATGGACACAACATGTTCTATGTTTCTAACTTCTTACTTTCCTGAATGGCAACAGCAGCAAAATAAATAAAAATAGTAATTTTCCGTTGAGCAGGGAAGAGGAGAGGTGGGACCCACCCGTGGGCCATGCAACAGTAAACATGTTAAAATTGAGATTTCACTTTTCATACATAACAGTCTCACAAATAACTAAAATTACCTATTTCACAAGGAAATGAATGATAAAGAACAGGACATTAGAACTGAACTTCCAAATTTTATGACAGGTCTTGATGGAATATGATGACAATGCATAATGAAACATACCTGAGAGCTAAACCCTATGGTTCTGGATTTCGCACAAAGTAATTAAATAAGTTTGTACTGAACTATGCAAAAGGCAAAGCAAAATTTGTAAAATGCAGCAAATGGGAATTTACTTTTCCAGATATGTTGTTCTGGCCTGTCATACACAGAAGCAGCCTATAATATGGCATTCAGGAAGTACCATGTTATACAAGAGATTGGCAATGTACAATCTAAAGACCAATGATTTGGAAATGGAAAAAAATTGGATGTGGAACCAAGAGGTCCATGCTGTAGTGTACACTTGATATCACAGGACACATCTCTTCAAAGTGCAAGTTTACAGCTAGCTATCAATTTTACAAAGCAGGATAAGTTTGGATAATAGGAAGCTGTCAGTCAGTTAAACGTCAGTCCCAATGAAAAGCCTATGCTAAATGCATGGCAAATATGAAATTATGAAGTTTCAAAAATATAAAATTAAAATTTTTTTTCGAACATTGGCCTTAGTCTCCAGCAAGAAGTAATACAGTGGAACCTCGATATAACGACACCCCACGGTACACTAATAAACACTCGCTATAGCGAATTGTCGCTTTACCGGAGGTGGAGCAAATAATATCCAATATACCTGTTGCGAACAAATATACAGGTATAGGAGTGGTGCGGCGACAGATAAACATCTATCCGATAAACGTAAGCATAAATCCAGACGAAAGGCGATGTTTTTTTGCATCACTAAATTTCCTTACTCAAATAACACTAACTATTCAAACAATTTATAAGCGCAGCACTGAATAAAAATCGTGCAAAGCATTGTTTCGTCAATCATTATATTTTATCGAACGACAGTTTACCACATAAATTTGAGACTGAGCACTCCATTAACTTCATTTCTAACAGATCGCTAGCAATTACAGAGGTTAAGGAGTCTTCATGAAAGTCTTCCGGCGGTGAAACCCTCGCTATGGCGAGAGCCAACACCGAAAGGGTCTCGTAAAAACGAATTTTTTTAACACGCTTATTATAGGGTCAATTGACGGTGCATCGGCTATCTCTCGTTATAGCGGGGGTGTCGCTATAGCCCGTACTCGCTTTAACGAGGTTCCACTGTATTTGTTTTTATGAACAAGGGCAAAAAATTCGACAACAATAATACATATTAAAAATGACTTATCTATGATGGTGGTGTGTTTTATGTATTTTTGATCATATCGTACATTGGATGGAAAGACAGAAGATGGAAATGGCACAGAACAACTGGAGGCAGAACGAGGACAAACATGACAGATAGGGATTGCACTCATAAAATTCTCATACTTTTCACAGCGTCCCAACTATGCTGACACATTTTGTTACATGGTGACATGGGGCACAATTTTCAGACTTTCCAGAGTGTAACGTAATGAAGCACAGGTAGTTAACTACCCTACCGCAGATAGGGATGTCCAATTGCCCATCGTGGTCAACAAGGGATATAGGGAACACAAAATGGTAGGATAGATACAATAGAAAAGATTTTCCTGGTATCTAAAGGGAGATACCTTCATGTTATCTGTGGCCAGACAAAATTTGCGATTCCAATTATGCTTCCATACTCAAAACATGAGACCCCCATCACTAGAAAATGATTCTTCATAAGAAAAATCCTCAATGCCTATACTGAGTCCTTTGGGGCACAGGGCTTTAGTTAGGCACTGGGTGTGCAAGTGTCATTGGCCTTGGGATGAGGACTGGGCTAGGCTGCATTGTCACCTCCAGGGTGTTATTTTTTTGTACAAGAGTGAAAATTTTTAGCACGGATATATTTTTCGTAATTGACCAAGGGTTCTGAAATTTCATTTTTACATAAAATAGGACAATGAAGATTTTGTTCGCATTTCGAAATTACATGGGGATTCGGAGGATGTGGACATTGACGACGACTCACAACTACTATCTGACGATAATTAATGCCTATAAATCTACTGCAAAAGCATTTATTGATGAATACACACCAAGATAATATCCAATAATGTTTACAATGATTACACGTAGACAAATAATGGTAAAAAAATAAGTAAACATTTTGTGAGATTTATAAAAAAATCTTCAACTCATGTCACTCAATATCAAGAAATGCCATTTTTCAGTACCAATGACTTCGTATTATCAACATTTGACTATTATAAGTAACCAGAGTCACCCATTGGGACAGTGGAAAAAAGTAGAAAAAAGAATGCAGATGTGTGATGATCACTTTGCAAGCCACTACATGTCGAAGGACAGCAGTTTACAAAACACATGACTAAACTGATTGAATTGCTAAGCTCAATCAAATGACTATCTGACCAGCAGGCACAGAGCCTATACAAGGGGTCTGTTACATTTAAGCCAGCATTGCTTTGTGCACAGAGAAGACTCAAGGCAGTGCACTATACTGCCTGGTACCATCCAGGGGTAGCAGCAAGCAGGGCCACTACAACCCCCAAAAATTGGAGGAGGGAACCCTTGAAAAATATGCTCATGCTAGCTACGCAGGGGTATGAGAATCTGCAAATGAATTTTATACCGGCATCGCTGAAAACTACTGTAATGTTACCTAAATAGAGCAGATGACTGAAGTGTTCAAATCCAAATGGAGCTGCTAGGAGTGGTGAAGGCACAAACACCACAAATCAGTGTCCATTAAAAATTTTGCCAAAAAATCTTTGTTTGCAGCTGAGGGGGGCTAATTGCATTTTAGCTCCCCCCCACTCCTGCTCTACCTATAAATGTGGGAAAATGACCCTCCTACCCTTCCCCACCGTTGCAACACAATAATTTTATTCAGTAACATTGGTCGCACCACGTATAAGCCCAAAGCGTTTCCATAAAATTTGAAAATCTAAGTATTCCTGTAAACAGCAAACTTCCTCTACAAATTTTTTTAAAGAATGTCACAATTACTCGTCCAAATCCTGCTTTTCCTGCTTCATAGGTAACCTTGTCAAACTTTCATCATTCAATCATCATTTTTTCAACAATCCCCTTAAAAACCAATAGATCAAGGCTCCACTGTACATAGAAGTTTGAAACTCATAAGTAGAGATACGTGAAAATCGCACTTTCATTTTTATTTTGTAGCACTTTCCATAAAAGTTTATCGCATTTTGTAGCATCTATTTTTTTATTTTTATCATGAGGTAGATGACGATAAAATGTTGTGAAACACAGTTACATGACAAAATACAGAATATTTTAAATAATTATGTCATAGAACAATAATAAATTAAGGAATGAGAGATATGGTGGTGGAGGTGTAGCTTGCCCACTTGTAGTTCGCGGCCACGTGGAGTCCCAGCCAACTAGCAGCGGGCCAGTCACTCACATGCTTTAAGCGGTGATTGTCGGCGGAGCATTTAAAGCGCGCTTGTCACAAAATGTACGAATTTTGCCATCAAAAAGGCAAATTTGCGTAAACATATCATAAAAGTCCAGTCATCGCATCTATGTTGCATTTATTTGCTCACATCGCATCTATATCGCATTTGCGATTTCAATGCCCAACAATTTCTATGCCCAACGTCACCTAAGCACAAATATTTGATTTGTCTTGTGCACCATCATAAATGATTCATGGCCAAATGACAAACAAAATATGATGTTAAAAACATGATAATCAAAATGTGACCTTAAAAAGAGATAATTCAATCAGTGATCAAGATTTTTACCTGAAAATACCAGAGAGGAAGAGGTATCTAGCAGCAGTGAGATCAAACCTGGAGGTGGACATCTTAGAAGCTGCTGCAATGTTTCAAGAGCAGCATTGACTACATTGTGGTCTTCATGCTGAGCACACAGAAGACACAACTCATACACCTGAAGAAAAATGGGAAATTATTGTGTTGCTCAATTTAAAATGAGAAACATAAAACATATATGCCATATAAATTACTTATTTGACAAAGTATGACTGATTTTGGAAAATCATTATTACTGGAAAGTAATTAAATATGTAATTGCATTAGCTTCCTATCAGAGAAAGTACCTTGTGGTTATTAAGTTTATTTTTCATAAAACTGATGGATAATCAAGCTAAAAACAGCTCTCAAAACATCACCCAGCAAGTATTCTAGACCTTATGAATATAACGAGCGTTTTAAATTTTTCCTTGGCAGGGACAAAGTTTCAATTTGTAACAGCATTTATATTTATAATAATCAACAAATACCCAAGTATCAAACTTTGATCAGTTTTAAAGTTTTCCCTAATACCGTTCACTTCCTAGAACTAAACGATATGAACATATAATAATTTAACATAAATATGAGAATATGATTGGCAACTTTTATTAACAGATGAAATCTATCTAACTTTTATTAACAAATGAATCTATGAAAACAATTTGAATTGGAAAAGTAATGCTTTTACTAAGAGGCAATTCAATCACTTAAATTCACTCATTCACTCACAACTCTTTATTAACTAAATTTACCTGAAGTATTTTTTCAACTCTAGGTAAGTAAATGCCATCTTGAGCATGGCGTGGTAAACTTGCACTTCCCTCAGTCGCTGCACCAGTAGCTCCAGTTTTACTGGATGTTGTAGAGACAGAGAAATGTGGCAAAATATACCTTAAACATCCTAAAACTCCCAGAACTGGTCCAGTATCAACAGGAAAAGTAGTTTTGCCATTTTCAACACTTTTCACTAAGCTCAGCCACTTATCTTCTGCAATGTTGAAAGAATAAAAATAAGAAATGTATCTCATTTAACACACTGACATCTAAAAACGTGTGACAAGATAGATGCAAAAAGTAAATATTATTACCTAGCAGGCACTGCAATACCCAGTCCAAAGAAGCTAATGGCTTGCGACAGTGCAGGCATATTGATAAAATTGATGATGCAGCAGTCCTTCGGGCAACTGCTGATGATGAGCCCAAGTTAGGTAAAAAGGCATTCAACAGAATCTGTGTTCATAAAAAAATACAATCACATACATATTGACACTAATCTGACACATTACGGATAGGCGGGTTACACTCTGGAGTCGTAGACATGATGTCTACGACAAATCTCGTGTCAGAGGTATGTCGCACGTGAAACCAACCTGTGTTGTCAAATCAGAGCTTACACACTGCTTGAAACAGATGTTCGAAGCATCATCTGTGTATCGGACAGGTGTCGCACGGAACCGGTTTGCCGGTGTTTGGTAAGATATGTCGCGCGAGACCTCACCCCGTGCATGCACCCCTGCCACAGCCAGCACTCCCCGCTCAGTCTGTGGCGACACCTTAGCAGCAGTACAATGTGATTTTAGCAACAGTACAACGTGAGTTTTGTTTCTTTAGTACACATTGTGATTTTGTCCATTTGAACATTGGCAGTCCAGTAGGGGTGTGTCCAATATCGACATGGTGTGTAAAACCTACGCCGACGACGTCTTCGTCTCACAATTCCAAGTAATAACATCACTTCATCCTCCTCGGATGACATTTTGCACTCGACTGACAACAACAACCGACAAATACAGTCATGCAACAAACGACAGAGACAAGTACAAAAGACATGCATGTCTCATGAAATTTGATCAGACACGACACGTGTCTTACGACACCAGTGTGTAACCCGCCTTAGACTCTTCTTACAAGAACAATGTTACTACAAAATGTTCATCATTACAAAGCCAAGTAATGAAGTAAAGTCTGGTACTTTCCCGGCGAATAAATTTGAAAAAGGCTATTTGGGCAGAATGGAGAGAGACCACCCCCAGCTGGAAGCTCGAATAGCCTTTTTCGAAAGCCAAGTAATGGTTTTGCCCATAGGGGAGAGCGGAAATCAACACTGGATACATGGGAAATATACTAAGGTAAATCAAATAATGAATGCATGAATATAGAGAAAATATGAAGATGCAGGGATGACAATATGTTTTTCCTGATAAACTTTATCAAATACCATTTAAGAAGGGTAGAGAGGTCTCAACATTCAATAGATATATTTTCAGGTCCCAGAAAGGCTGAATTGGTAGATGGGAATAAGGAATTTAACCATTGTAGCAACTTTCCAAGCAACATTATGCAAATAAACTGGTAAAATATTTATGATAATGTCTACGCGAGACTCGAATTATAAATGTGTAGAAGGGGATACAAATCTATTCCATAAATTATCAGGTTGAAAATTATCATGAGACAAGAGCCTCATCATAGAATTTTTTGCATCTCACTATCATAGATGATCCTGTTAACATGATCAAATAGCTGTACACCCCGTCTACCCTCATCCTTGAGTGGAGGAATGAATACATCACAAATTATACCAAGAAAGGTATCCTAAAGCTACGTGAATTTGATGCCAAAAACATTTGCACATGATATTGTTCACCACAAGGAGTTTCACCAAGGTATATAAACTAAAGTGAAAATGCAAGGAGAACACCTTACTATGATGAGACCTGCCTGCCAGTAAAGAATCTGCATATGAATAAGGTATTCACATCAATGATATTAACACAGAGCTATTTATAAGCATGTACGAGAGAAAACTTAACATAGCTTTAAACCAATATGCAACATAGAATCTCATGGAGAGATACCAATGGACTTCATTTAAACATTGAACAAACTATGGATAATTTATGACCTTCTTTCTTAACTTTCTACTAATTGAAATCAAAGAGAAAAGTTGACAGTATTATCTACGGAGGAAATAACTAGCATGCAGTGAATTATAGATGAAATACCATGGCTGTTATTTTTATTGTTATTTTATAATGTCTATGACAATCAAAATAGCATTCATTTTAACGTATGTACCTTGAAGAAACTTGAGTAATTACTTCACGTTATTGCAGGCAATTATAATGCATTTAAATCTGAAAACATCCGAAGATCCGACACCTGAAATCATGGTTCCAATCCGGATCTGGATCCACAAAAATCCTGGACCTCTCCATCCCAAGTTAGTACCAATCACAGCATATTTTTAACATATTGATGCATAACACAGTAATGATGTATTTTATTACCTCATGTGATTCACAAACTTAAAAATGAGAAGTGGAAGGGCCTTGTAAGTGGAATAGTTTAGGGCCTCCTTTCATCTAAATCCAGCCCTGCTTATGAAATTAATTAAAACAACTATAGCCATTTATGGGTGCCATCAAACCCATTGAACCTTGCTGCAATTCTTGGAATTTGATACTTGCAGGCATAGGCGGATCTAGGGGGCACGTGCCCCCCCCCTCCAGACCCTTAAAAATATGCAAGATTATTAATGCGGTCCCATTATCATTGGGTTCGTTTTGTATTACGAGGTATCCTTGTGTCATCAGTAGGCCTTACAGTGAATTGAAGAAGGCAGTGCTGGAAGGAAACGGAGGCTACCACATAACTTCTCAAGTACTTCATGGAAACCTACCTTAATCGGTAGAATACCCTCTTCAGTTAAAATGTGGATGATATAAATGACCTCTGCCCCCGAATTAGTAGTAAACATCGTATATTTGCTGACGGCGATGACGTTGTTACATCACAGTCAAGTGATGGTACACGTGGCCATAGGCAGATCTAGGGGGGGCATGGGGGCACGTGCCTCCCTCAGACCCTTAAAAATATGCAAGATTATTAATGTGGTCCCATTATGATTGCGTTCGTTTGGTATAAAGAGGTACCCTTGTGCCCCCCCCCCCCCCCTCGAACAAAATCCTGGATACGGCCTTGCTTGTGCCCCCCCAGAAAGAAATCCTGGATTCGCCCCTGCTTGCAGGCACACTTCATAATTTTCATAACTGACAACAAGCCTTACACAATATGGGATACAGATACATGATTAAACTTAATATGATTTAACCACTACAGAAAAGTATAGTGAAAGGATATTTTTTCTCCCTACACAATATGGCAAATGAAAAATATTACAAATGACTGCAGTCACTGTGGCTTTTTATGAGAATAAAATTCCTTACACAGGAAAAAAAAATTGAATCAAATACATTTGTGAGCTATTAAAATAAAACTATTAGAGAGAGGTTAAACAGTAACAGGAGTACAACCTCTTGAATTATAACTCATTTATGCAAAATAACATACAAAATGATATCTGTTTATTATGTAATTAAGAGAATATCAAAGACCAAAAGAGGATATGAGTACTCTACCTTTATTTCATTATCTGTAGTAAAACATCCCAGTGACTTGAATATTTTTTGAAGGGCTGCAGCAAGGGTTTCTAATACTGATTCATCATCAGTTCTTCTGGAGATCTGCACTATGCATGGAATTAGGTACACTACATAAGGTTTCCCTTTAGCAGGTCTATGAGAAAAACCAAGTCAAGGAATTAATAAAATAAATACACCACAGTCGTACAGTTAAATGATGACTGCAAAGATTCAATCACAAAAATATTATGGCATGGAAATGATGTAAAAAAAACAAATGTTTATCTGATGAATTAATGTAAAATGAAACAGTAAAAAAGTAGAATGGGTAAAGTAGTCAATGAGCAATCAATTTTTGTACATATTGACATTTAATATATTTTCAAACCATATGTTTAATTCCCATAACTGTTAGATGAAAGTGACAATATGCGGCCATGACAAAATATGCCTAGAGGTGGGCTTTTTTGGTAAAATTCTGAGTAAAACTGTTTGTATTTCGGCCATAAATACCGAATCATGTGACACAGCTCTGCAAATCTCCACAATGCAGCCCTCAGAGTTCTAGCACTACCATTCTTCTTTATTTCCTTGTGAAGTTCAACTTGAATCTTCATTACATTAGTATCTGTCAAGGCCTGAAAATATAAAACATACATCCATATATTCTGACATACTATTAAGCATGACGTGCTTATATATTTGAAAACTCTTAAAAAAAACAACGAACAGGTGCCTAAACAGCCATTTAACATACCCGTATAATTCTATTGAGACTCTCATCAGCTATCATCCTTACATTAGAGTCCTGGTCATCACAGAGCTGTAATAATGTTTCTATTGCTACGCTGATTAGCTGAGAGAAGTCATGCGAACCTTTAACTCCGGAATTGCACATAGCATCAGCAATTGTTATACAGTGCGCAATTTTCTCCTTTTTCCTGTAAAGAATATATTAATCACATTCACTTCCATAACTTCGAAATATTTTGTTGCTATCATAAAAAAATTAATTCAGGGATTAAATATATATATATAAAAGAGATTAACCCAATCATTTCATATCTTTGTGCAGTCCACATAGTGGTCAGTGATTCGAAAAAATTCAAAGGCTATAGAAACAAAACTACCATAAAAATTATAAGTAGCAAATATATTAAGAACGCAAATTAAATAACACAACCTGACAGATTCATCATAAACAGGGGAAGATAACTGCACTGTTTTCAGCCCTTCGAAGGCTTTCACTAATTTCTCAAGTGTAGCCATGACGGATCTTGTCGGTAAGCACTTTCACCGTATAACACTCATTATATGATTTCACAGGTAGCAAAAAGACTTGCTATCGTCATTTTTATGAAATTAGTGCAATTAGATGGTTCATGTCCTGTCGATCCCTTCCACTACAATAACAAATCCAAGTGCGCAATGGCGCATTATCGGCTGTCAACTGTCTTGTAGGATTGTTTTTTTTTGTGGCGTCACTTTTTAAATCTTGTATTCGTTCGTTCATTGCGTCGAGGGAAATGCATACCATGCGAATGTAAAATAACCGCTACATTTGCAATGACATAGATTTATCATTATTTAAGAGGTATGAAATAAGTGAATAGATATTCATAAATATAATTTATCAATTATTAATGGGTGAACATATGACATCGGATGTCTATTAAAGACAGTACCTACTTAAAAAGGACTTACTTAAAGAGTACTTAGTGAGCGTAAGGGGATGTAAAATGCATCATGGTAATTATTAAACAATTTTTTGCCTACAATACGTTTCCAAACCAAGAAAGTGTGTGAAACCATTTGCAAACAGCTGGGTGACTGCCGTCTTTACAGAGGTAGCCACTAGATCATAGACTGCGAAAGGATTGTTTTTTTTTTTGGTGAATTTTTTGGCATCAGTGCCCGGAATAGTTTCATTAATGAGATGCAATCTCGCCAGAAGAAAATTGTTTGTGCACTCCATCAAAATGACACAAAGGTAGAATATTCGTATGTCTCATTCCCGGCGCTACGTTTTATTACTATCGCCGATCACCTCTTAAATAGGTTTAAACGCTTCCTCCGCATTTTGGAATATCCAGAATATTTATTTTACTTCATCGTTAGCTTTGATGGGGACAAGAGTTCTATAAAGACATTAACTATAAGCTACGCAGCTATGCTTGAGTCTTTTTTCAATTGACTACACCGCCTATTCCATCGAAAATTTCGAGGCTTCGATATTCCCGGGGCTTTCGACCTCTCGAAAAGTTAGATTCTCATCTTCATCGCGCGACACCAAATGCATCAACAAATGCATAACCGTGCCGTTTGATTTGGTTTGATTCCTCATAAACTCCGTGGTCATGCGTTTGGTGTAGATTGGTGTGCTCAAGATCCCACGCTTGAGCATGATTGTCAAAAGAACGGTTTCTCAGGAAGTAACTCCAGTCAGTTGTAGACAACATGCTCTGAAATGAAATTATAAAAATGTTATACAGTAGTCTCAGGGTATTTATGGAGCCACTGGGTAGGTACAGTCGATTCTATGCTATTTTGATGCCACAGGAAAGCCTTGTAATTAGTTCAATTTAAAACTTCCTCGTTGAATTGATTTCGCCCTAATCCTGTTATGGCTGTCATTTTTCTCCAAGCTAGAGTTATTTGGAAAATGTTGGTAATGTTTGGCATTCGAAATTTCTGTTTATATGTACCACATCCATTCAAGAAAACCATGGGATTGTTGGGGTTTAAGATGATGAAAGCCAATGGAGAAAACCCCCGGATTATTAAAAAGATTTTTACCAGGAATTACCCGCTCCCTTTAACTATGGAAATGTTGAGTGCAGTTATGGAGGATGAAGAAAATTCTATTTTACGGTAAATACTTGAGCACAATCGGCCATTTCATCTCTAGTCATGCAGTAAAGGCCCAGACAGCGCACATAGTGAAATAAAAATTGATTTCACTTATATTCCATGACAAATACATGATGGATATCATTGATCTACGTAGAGGCAGTGGCGATCTGTGGCGTGTAGTGATTATGAGCATCAGGTAAAATCTAACCTCTCAGGTTAACCTGAGAGGTTAGATTTTACCTGATGATTTGTCCCAGACTACATGCATTGTATTTTACTTGGAGTGGCACGTCTTCATACTAACTTGTTGCTTGAATGTGTTTGGAAGAAATTTTGGATAGACATGCTACCTGAGGATAGTATGGATTACATGATTTCCTCTGTTGATAAACAGCTGTTGAAGATATGTGGTGTCTTCTCTATAACACGATCAGCACGTTCCTTGACACAGCGGAAGCTATGGAGAGCCTCTGAATGGTGTTCGTGGCTTCTGTTTTATTGTATTCCCTGCCTCCGGGGACTTTTAAAGAATAAGTATTTGCTGCACCTGTCTTTGCTGTCGAAGGCTATGTGCATTCTGTTACAGAACTCAATTACTTTTGAACTGGTAAAGGTAGCTGAGGAGGCACTATTGAGATATGCTTTCCTCTTCAGCAAGTACTTTGGATTTAATGAAATGAAGCTTAATATTCACCTTATTACCCATATTACACAAGGTATTCTGAATTGGGGTCCTATTTGGATACACAATACTTTTGCATTCGAGGGGGCCAACAGAACCCTATTGCTATGCTTCCACAGTCCAAATAAAGTGTGTAAGCAATTAGCTAGAAGGTATTCAATTATGCGGACAGTCACGTCATTAACTGCATCCCTCTCTTGTAGAAATGCTATACAATTTTGTGAGAATATATTAGAAAGGAAACTTCAGTACTTTGCTTGTTGTGACAAAGTAATATTGCTAGGTAAGAAATATCTGCACTCCTCTTTATCTCATGAGGAGGAGATATGCTTAAGAAACAAAAGTGTAGGTGTGGAAAAGTGTGAAGTATATGGGAGAATGCTGCATAATGGCATCCGCTACTCCTGTGTTTATTATGTTTCAGAGAAGAGACGAAATGATGACTCTTGTATAATGATTAAAGGAAATGCAATAGTAACCATACAGAAAATAGTAGCTGCTCCAAATAATGAAGCATGGTTAATTGTGAGAAAGGTGAATACTGCTGTATTGGATACAAGTTCTGAAAAACATCTTACTTTTAATCATGTAGCTAATGTTAAATCTTATGGTGACATATTTTGTATTTCTCCAAGGGATATTTTATGTCAGTGTTTGTTTTTTAATACTGGAGATGTCTATTATGTTTCTGCAATTCCATATGGTTGCCTAGGTGATTGAGACATTAAAAACTACCACCGTGTATGTAATCTATTATATGTATTTGCAAAATGTTCAAAGACACTACTTTGCAAAGAAGTTATGGTTTACCAAAAATATGTTCTGTTACTCTTTCATATATTTAGTAATGTATATTGAGGTTATTTTACTTTATCTAGACTTAAATTTTTAACGTTGATTAGCTTATTGGAGTGAAGGTCTTTTTAGAATTCACGCATTCTTGCCACCGTTGTTAAGAAGAATTTTCTCATTGTGCCAAAGTAGTCTTTTGCTTTAAAACTTGGATTCTTTTCCATTGGAGTCATTTTGAGCATTCAGCTATGTTTGCCATATTGCTAATGTTGTATACGTGGCGCCAAAGTAGCAGTGGCCAAACCCCTATGAAAAAATTGTATAAAACTGTTTCAAATTGTATACATTCTTATACATTGCCATAGCATCTAGTGTTAAGGGAAAGATTACTTTGTCTACCTCTCCAGGGAACTCCTTTCCTTGCCATCCATCCACTCTCCAACATAGGTAAGGGAAGGGTAGCACAACTATTCTTCACCCTTGCTGGGAACTCCTTAACACATTACCTGTCTTCTCTCACTGGGGTGTAAGGGAATATGCATGGGTAAGCAGGTAGGGTCAAGGGTTAAACACACGTTCACCAAAATTTTGCATTTACCATGTTCACAGCTCCTGTGGTCATAATGACCAAAACGCATTGTACTACCTCATGCTCGTTTGGACATTATGACTGAAGAATGAGTTTACAGCCCCTCTCAGCAGGCCTTCCCCTATGAAAAAATTGTATAAAACTGTTTCAAATTGTATACATTCTTATACATTGCCATAGCAATGTATAAAAATTTGAAACAGTTTTATACAATTTTTTCATAGGGGAAGGCCTGCTGAGAGGGGCTGTAAACTCATTCTTCAGTCATAATGTCCAAACGAGCATGAGGTAGTACAATGCGTTTTGGTCATTATGACCACAGGAGCTGTGAACATGGTAAATGCAAAATTTTGGTGAACGTGTGTTTAACCCTTGACCCTACCTGCTTACCCATGCATATTCCCTTACACCCCAGTGAGAGAAGACAGGTAATGTGTTAAGGAGTTCCCAGCAAGGGTGAAGAATAGTTGTGCTACCCTTCCCTTACCTATGTTGGAGAGTGGATGGATGGCAAGGAAAGGAGTTCCCTGGAGAGGTAGACAAAGTAATCTTTCCCTTAACACTAGAAGGACTGCACTCATTACTTTTAACAGACAACCTCAACTAACATTTCTGTAGAATTTTTTGTGTTGTCTTCATTTTTCTGACTTTGGGTCTCATTGTTAGCATTTATCCAAAACATTATTTAATTTTTTTCATATAGAAATGTAGCTTTGCAATCAATCTCAAGAAACCAGCACACGTCAAAATGACGAGTTGAGCGTTCCCATTTCATTTGTAACAGTAACATGTTATATATTCTGGAAAGCACTTCAGTTCATTCCTTATGAAAATAATTGCTGCTCGTCAAAACTGAGTAATGATCCTTAGTTAGGTTAATGGAGGGTGGGTGGAAGACATTATTGAAATAAGTTTCATTAGTACCTTAGGAGGAGAAAGGACAGTAGGGAAAATATAACAGTTTTGAAAAAGAGGGACGGAAATTTAATCGACAAGGAGAAGGCAAATGCTGTGAGCAAATGGTATGCAAGTGTGTTCACAGATGCTGCAAATAAAGTAGACAAAATGGGCTTGGAACCCAGCTTCCCACACTTTCAGAAGGAAACAAACGCATTAAATGTGAAATATATTAAAACATCTAATTCTGAGATCTGTAAATATATTAGTAAAATAAGGAAGAATAAATCAGTTTCACCAGATGACATATCAATAGATTTACTCAAAATGGGAGGAAGTGAAATTTCAAAGTATGTATGTGAAAAATTTATTCAATGCTACCATAAAGAGCAAAGTCCTACCCAATAATTGAAAATATGATTTGTAACACCCAACTTTAAAGGAGAAGTCGAGGGATTGGTAGAAAATTATAGACAAATCACTTTGACGTCAACAGTGTGCAAGTTATGGTAGAAAAGATAATTGCTGATTATTTGCGGGAACTATGGAACAGCACCAACTGGTTGTTCAATTCTCAACATGGGTATAGAAAAGGGCACACATGTTAAACACAACTGTATTGGGTTTCGCCAAAACATTGTGGACTTCATATAGATGAAAGGATAGAATTGGATGCAATAATTGTCAAACTGTCAAAAGCCTTTGACAAAGTTGAACATGAATGATTTCAATAAAAAAATAGCAAACGGATCGTAAGGGAAGGAGTTCCAAGGAAGGGTAGACGAAGGATTTTTCTACCCTTCCCTTACCCTTAATGGTGGGTAGGGCATGGGTTATGGAAGGGTAACTACCCACCATGGAGGCTACTACCCTTTCTTCACCCACCACGGTGGAGTTTATTTTTATCAGGGATGATACATCGATATCACAGAATGCAACATAATATTTCACAAAATATTTTCAGCAAGGCAAAAGTATGAATACGCTTGAAAAACATCTGATTTTTTAAAAAACTCTTCTTATAGAGATAGATAATATAGATAGATAGACCTCAAAGTATCTCAGGTCACGGAGCTTTGCCTCCATCAAAAGTTTCCAGCAAATAGAATTGCCTGATGATTGCTCTTACCAGGTGGTGATCTTAAAGTGCCTGGCAGTCTTGGTGAGCTCTGGGCAAGTGCAGCTTCCCTAGCTTATCCGTACACCATTCCACTGTGCTTCAGCCATCGTTGGCCACTCGCCTACCCAAGTCGATGAACTCTTTCACTTCCTCAAGTTAATAGTTTTCTAGTTTAAGGTTCCCAGTCAGCACACAGAAGTATATAATATGTATTATTTACTTTAAGCCAAAGTAAATCTTAAGTAAATGATACGTATTGCTTTGATATTGAATACATCAATAATACGTCTATATGTCCCACTTTATTTTGTAAATAATACGTATTACTAATACGTAAATTTACGTAAATGATATACATAAATAATACGTCAATGATATATGTATCTGGAATGTAAATTTTCATCCAACAACATTGCCTAGATCTCCACATAATATCCGAAGTTGCCGCCAAATGCCATCTATGTAATATCCTTTTGTATATTACCTAATATCCAATTTTCATCCAATAATATTGCATGAATATCCAAAAAGTATCGATATTAGCAAAACAAAAACTAAAAACTCTGTTCTGGTGGCAGTATGTATTTAGTGCAATCATGGAAGTACTAGTGCATCCATTGTGCCATTTAGTGTGAGGGACAGCTTCAGCATTTTGAGGCGTTTACATGCATTTGAGAACATCCTGTCTAGGAAGTAGAGAGCCTTCATCAACATAATGTAACATGCTAATGTGTTTTGCATTGTTCTGGAACACTGTGGGAACACTTACCAGTTTGTTTTAGACTTCTACCTGACAAATAATTGAATAAAGAATAAAATCAGTGAGATTCTGGTTTAACATGGTCTACGGAGAAAATAGAAAACACACAGAGTGCTGCTTTGACAAAACAATTTTATTTAACTAAATATTACACATATTTTTACAAATATACCACACAATCTCAGAAATATATAAGAAATTGAATTCATTAGACACAACAAAGGGGCGAGAACCAGATGGTATTCCACCTCTGGTGCTTAATTATTGTCAAGAGGTTTTAGCGGATCCTCTCACGGAATTATTTAATCAGTCTATCATCAAATGTAGAAAAACGATCGTATTGCATGAGTAAATTCAATAAGCATAGTAAGTTAAAAGTCAGTTCAAGAAGTAGTCAGAATTTCGATTACAAATAAAACCAGCCAAACATTTTCTGAATATTTTGATAAGTGTTGATAAATAACAGATACCGTAAGAAATGCCCTTGTTCAATATATACGAAAAATAAAGGCCAATAGGATCAATATCAATGTTTTTGCCTGATCATCCTTCCTTAAGGCCAACAGAATCCATGAAGAACCAGCTCACTTTTCCTCGTATTTCTTCATAATTGGCATTTGGAAAATTCTTTCTTACTACACCTGTGAACACTATTAGATAAACACTTTATTAAAATCTATTAGTGATTCATCTAATTTGTCTAATTAAAGTAAGTCATTTTGTTAAAAAGTAATCTCTATTAATGGGATTTTCCCTAAAGCTATATAAATGCCAACAGGGCAATTTCATCTCAAATCAGGCAGATTGCGCAAAATCATGTCAGGTGACCATCACCGATTTCTCTGAAATTTATATATGTGAAAGCAGTATTCTTATGATGAATAATGATGCCATTATCTCAGCTCAGAACCGAACCGTCATAAAGTTACCGTCCTTTGAACATTGCAGTGTCAGGCCTCAAATTCAAATTTTATCATTCTTTACACAAGTTAATCTAAACAACATAATATGGCTGATTTTCCAGTTTCAACCAAACATACAATTGACATATAATGCAGAGCTAAAAAAAACTAGGACTAAGGGCCAATGCTGATGCATACTGTTGGCATCCTCTTCCTCATAGTGCTCAATCAACATTGTGCTCTCATTTTACTTGGATGATGATAAAGATTGTTCTTGTGTAACTCCTTATCAGCAAGATGTGTTCACTGCTATTGAGAATCATTCAGACAAATTCATGGCTGAAGTTTAGGATTGAACCAAGAAAGGTGTGTATCACCACTATATCCGTAAAATAGAAAGGGAAGCTATTCAAAAAGATAATTTGGTAACACTAATTGGTGTGGCATTGATGCTTCATTTTGACTTTTACGAGAATTAGAGTGTGATTCTTCCAGATTAAGTACAACCCTATCGCTGGCAAAAAGTACAGATATCAATATTTACCTGTATGGAATATAATAACTAAGGTATGCAGGCACTTCAGATGATTTCTCACATGACACTGCACATGCTTTTCTTAAGATGAATCATATAGAAGAACAATAGTGTAAAAAGATATCATATGGAGAAATAAATCATATATATTTCATAAAAGTCAGCTGCTAATTAAAAAAACATTTCAGATATTTGACTTGGGGAAAGGTCTTAAACGGGAAGCAAGTCATAGATGGTTGTTCAGTGCAACTGGTCATGAGTAGGGGCCATCTGATGGAGTTGTAGGAATTGGTCAAAAATTATGTCACAAACTAAAACCTGAGATATTTCAACTGTGGCAAGTAAATTTAAAAAAGTCCTTTGTATAACATGTGAGTATTTCCTTGACTAATATCAAACTTTTGCATTTAACGCATGTTAACCTAGCCAAATAGGGTAATTTACTGCATCAAAGAAAACGAAAGACATTGATTGCGATTCGTTACCCACCTTTAGTGCATTCATAATATGTTTACAATTTATTTGATTTTTCGAAATCCCTGTTTAGACAAATGTCAATGGTCAATTTTAACCTCATTTGAAAAAGGTCAGATTGGCGGCGATGCGATGCCACTCCATGTGACGTCACAGGGACCTAGATGCTATACGAGTATATAGGAGTTTTATATCATCTGAGATTACCAATGCACGCATGAGGCACAGAGCTCCGGGAAACATCCCATAACAATCACCTATTAAAAATGTCTTTAGTCAGAGAGTTTCCTTTGTTTGATAGGGTATTAATAATCCTTATTTAAACCAAGCACTACCTGCGAGAAGGGAACTCTACGCTACCGCCATGCTCGGCAGCAAGCAGCCAGAGGTTACACGGGCTTTTTGCAGCATTCATACTCAGGCGTCGCGTTTTCGTAGGCTTGAAAATTTTAACTTTTCATTTAATTGCAAAAACAGATATCACCATTTAAAAATCTAAAAGCATGAAATATGCACTCCAGGAGCAATAATCGTTCGATTTAGACAATAAACAATAATAGGAAACCACCCTATGTAGACAAAAAATGATTGGGTGAAAGGAGCACCTGTACATGGCATCAACACTTTCATGTCTTGGTAGTTTTTTTAGCTCTGCATTATATGTCAATTGTATGTTTGGTTGAAACTGGAAAATCATCCATATTATGTTGTTTAGATTAACTTGTGTAAAGAATGATAAAATTTGAACATGGCCACTCATAGACATTTCACTCTCACTTCTTCAAAAGCTGCTGAGACATTATTTTCCCATGAAGTACATGTTTGATATTTATCACTTTCTTTAAGTAAGTAAATTCTTGCCTACTATGAAACTTGCATTTAAACATGCTAATTAGCTCAATTTAGACAAAAAAAATAATTAGGTGAAAGTAGCACCTGTACATGGCATCGACAGTTTTATGTCTTGGTAGTTAACAGACACGGGACAACTAAAGCTCGCTCTGTAATGCACACAATCAAACAGGCTGTGACTCTAACAAATTCTGATATAATGACATATGTACAGTACTCAAAATCTCACCATGAATGACTTGTGTGTTTCCGAAAAACCTGGTCAATTTCAAAAATCACTGCAGTGTCTTTAGAAGAGAATGACATTAGTGTCTTGCTTATACATCCACAAGGTCCATCGAATTGTTTCACATGGCCCAAAGTAGAAGACTTATGTGAAGTGCCATTGAAAAATACTCTGTGCAAATTGCGACTCATTCACAGTTTCCAGCCGGTAGCAGTGGGTGTTTGCACACATTGGATGCCGTGGAAGTAAACAAGATTGAACTTGCTTTCACTCAATAGATTTAACCAATCATTCAGATATGAACTTTTCACTGTTATGAATGCTAAGTAGAATGGAACTTCATTTTTTATCCCCATGAAGGTATGCAATCTTGGTGTAAAAGAGTCGAAAACATGCCTACATTTGACATGCCTTAAAACAAAAAGTATAAAAATACTACCTTTTTTTATTTTTTTTATTGAAAGCAGAACATTTAAACTACCCCCTGAGAAATTTTAAAGAAAATAAAAGGTGGCCTTTTTTTAGTAATAAATTGTTAAATAATGACTAATTTTTATTGTTTAAACAAGTCCTATTTGTTTATTATTGCTTTAAATGACTTTCAAGTTATGCCATAATGTGCATGAATGAATTCTCTTCAAAATGAAATAATAACCACTGCATTACAGGCCATGGTTCCTTAGTAATCAGCATTTATGTGATTTTTCATTTTTTACTGTGAGGCCTGACACTGCAATGTTCAAAGGAAGGTAACTTTATGACGGTTCGGTTCTGAGCTGAGATAAAGGCATCATTATTCATCATAAGGATACTGCTTTCACATATATAAATTTCAGAGAAATCGGTGATGGTCACCTGACACCCCTCTGCCGATTTGAAATGAAATCCCCCGACAGTCAACAAAGGAAATTTCGAAAAAATCAGTTCTAAGTGTAAAAATTGACAAGTTATTCACATTGAAAATTCGAAGTACTAATTTGATGTGAGAATTTAATTCGCAATAACTTAAAACCAATGTGTACAAACCTAAAGACTAAAATACCCCTTCAACAAATATGATTACATTTTGAAGGAAGCTAAACTTATGACTCGACAGCGAATTTAAAAAATGGAAATAACTTTAAATGACTCAATAAATAGTTAAGCCGGGAAGTTTTTCTTCATAATCCTCCCACCATACAGTGATAAAATGCGTCAAGCATAAAAATAAAATTAAGTTTAAGCATATGCAACGTTTTTCAATCCACAGAAGATGGATTGAAAAGATGATTGACTGAGCTGTCTCAGGAAGTGTAAGAAGGTTGAAAATATTAAGAATACGCTTCACTTAAAATAAAAATTGTTGCAATGAGCAACACTTCTACTTACCCAGATTCTGGTGAAGGAAGAAAAAAGAGAACTTCAGCGGTTGATAAACTTTTGTTGGAGAAGTTTCGAAAAAAACAACACCACAAATTTCGTTGTAACGGTAGATGATTACGCAGGTGCTGGTGAAACAGGTAAAAGAAGAGCTTTAGAGGTTGATAAACTTCGGCAGGATCAATTTCGCTAACGACGAACACAACACAGTTAACGTAACATCAATCGTTGCAGCAGGTGGTCGTCGAAGTAGTTAAGGGACGCATGTGCGCCATGTGTGTATCGATGGAAATCGACTATTGGTGGAATCGACCATCGATGGTATCCCAAATCGATAGGTCGAAATCGCGGGCGGGAGTCAATCTTGGCATTCAAAAAATTAAGTTTCGCCTTACGACTTGAGGAATAAATCCCACTGAGAAATATATCTTTTTTGTGTCATCGCCTCAGTAGATTAAAAAGCACGAGTGAAATCACATTTTGAAAAGCATTCTTCTTTATGAAACGAGGGAAACTTTTCATGGCAGGATTTTTTTACATCTTAAGGGAATTGATTGATCTTTGAATAAATCTGCATTTCATAGCAACCCAGGCGGACAGCGTTCTTGGATGTTCCGAACAGAAATGATAAAACAAACGTGGTAGGCATTTTCTCGGGCGTTCACCTGCGTTCCAACACAGCCCAGTTGGATAGCGCTCATGAGTGTTCCAGAACAGAAAGGCGCAAACACCATAGGTAGGTGTTCTACTGTGTTCCTATGTGCATTTCTGGAACAGCGTTTGCGAACGTGCAAAAAAAGAGGAACCCCCTGCTCCGTACCACTAGAAAGAAGTCTCTCTTGGGGCTCAGTACAGCAGTCATACTAATTGTAAGACGAAAACTCCCCCGTCTCGAAAGGGTCAAAAAGTTATTCTTATTTTGTTGTAATATCATTTAGTAACACCTGTGACTCAGTTATTACATACACAAAAGCTTATTGTCAAAAAATAGTCCGCGAATATCCCACAATGGTTTCCAATGTCCGTGGGCGAATAGGAATATAGGGGATCAAAATAGGATATTCCAGAAATATCCCGTAATGGTTCGCAATAACCCTAGGACGAAATAGGAATATTGGGGATCAAAATGGGATATTCCTGGAATATCCTCTGCTGTGTGGGTAGTCCAGTAAATGAACTATCTGGCATGAATCCATGAAAATGGTTTATGTATATTGGACGTAAATATATGTATATTTTACGTCAATTCTAAAAGTATATGGAATGTAAATAATTTACATTCAGTTTACATTAAATGCATCGAGAAATGGGTCAGAAAATAGGTTTAAATCTATCACGTATTAAATAAGACAGCATTTTATGTTGACCTAAAATAAAAGTTAACAACATTTTCCATGTAAATATTTTCGAGTATATGATATGTAAATTTTACATATTTCAATATACTTTACATAGTTTACCAAGATTGACTTAAAAAATATGTATATAATACCTCGTGTGCTGACTGGGTTGGTCTTCCCCTCTTCATCTTCCGCTACAGACCAGTATTTTAGTTCTCTTTGCATTGATTTTCAGCTAATATCTAGTCAATATGTTTCCCATGGTTAATTGAATTTTCTCCTGGTCTCCCTCTGTCTCTGCTATGACTGTTATGTCATCATCAAATCCCAGTATGCTAATTTTTTCTCCGTGGCCTTTCACTCCTGGTGTTTTCCCTTTTTTATTCATTTTTGTGTTTTCCCAATTATTCAAGGGAAACATTTTTCAATGCAAAGATTAACAATTCCAATGGTTATAAAAAAAACTTATTACATTACAAAAACATTTTTACAAAAGAAATATAAAAAAACATAAAATATAAGGTATAAATACACCCTTATTTTCAACCAATACAGTAATCTTCGAAATAAAACAATGCATACTTAGCAGGTTGATGGTAATGCAGGGATGAAAATACATTTTTATATACTTTTATTTCCTTGATAGGATTCTCAATGACCACATTGAAAATTACTTGGCGCAGAGCATACCCTTGTCTCATACCTTTTCTTATTCATGCTTCTTTGCAGCTGAATCCAGATTTAATCATGTATAGCTTCTTGGTTTTTCTGTAAATTTATGGTGATTGTGGGGTAAAATTGTCTAGTGTCTTCAGAATTATGAGCATTGCATTCCAATCCATGTTGTTAAAAACCTTGTCCTAGTACACAAACATGATGAATGTAGGCTCTTCTCCATTCTCTTCTCCGCAAGCAGCCTAAGGACCAATATGGCCTCTCTTGTGCCCTTGTTTTTCCTAAATCTGAATTGGTCTTTATCCAGGAACTCCTCTGCTTACTGTTCTATGCTCCTGTAGAAAATTCTTGTTAATATCTTCAATGCATGAGTCATTTGGCTAATGATATTAAAATATTCACATATCTCCACTCTTTTTCTTTCGGAATAGGCACGATGATAATCTTCTCATAGTCCCATGGTAGATTTCCTGTTATGTCGTACATGTTGCAGATGGCTTAGTAGAGGTGATATAATGTCTTTTCCCTTGCATATTCAAGATGCTTGGTAGAAATTTCGTCAACTCCACTTGCTTTATTCATCTGTTGGTACTTTCTTGCGACATCTCATTTGGATATTAAGATAAAAACTTCGTTCATTTCTGGTACTTCTTTTATTCCAATAGTGTTCATTTTCGAAGTAGAAATCTCTTTTCTCACTTGTAATGGCATTGCATCTTGTGTTCTGCTCCTTGAAGTGGTTGTCCACTATCCTATTGTCAGCCTCTACTTAACCTCTTAAGAAGTCGTTTTGCACATCTTCGCAGATATTCTTCATCAACATCTATGAAAATGAAAAAGCAGGAGCAATTTCCACAATTTTACATTTATTGGTACGACCGGTTTCGCTTTTCAGCATCATCAGGTACAAAAATATCAAGTGCGCTGTGCTTAAATAGGAAGGTAGGAGGGGGTGGTGGGCGGTAAGGCGGGGGAAGGGGATGGAGGGAGGGTGTACAGTCACGGGGCTTGGGAAAACTGAGGATGGGGTTAGAGAGGAGTATGACAAATACACTAATTGTCCTTAATGTCTTCCTCCAAGGGAAAGGTGGGAAGGCCCCTGGTACCCTCTCCGCTGGGTTTCAACGCTCCAGTCGCTCGGTCCGGTCAGCTACCCCTGGATGCCTCATGGTGTTGGCCGTCGAGGAGGATGAGGGGGGGGGGGGGGCGGGCAACCGCGTCCTGGGGGAGGGGGAATGGCTAATGGAAGTCAATGGATAGGAGGGGTGAGCTGGTTTAAAGTATTTGGTAACCTAGTGTGTCGCAGGTTCCATTAAGCAATGGCTAAATTAAGTTTATGCATGCAAAAATAATTATATTATATCCAACAATTCATTCATTTGAGCAGGGGTCTCCAAAATACAGCCCGCGGGCCGGATCCGGCCCATGAAGGGCTTTCTTCCGATCCGCGCACTTGTTTCAAGTTGTGCGCAATTCTCGCTCGTTTAACTCTGTGAGACGCTGCTAGGAGCATTGCAGCGCTGTACTACACGTCAAAGTCACCTTCAACAGTTCGTAAATAAGAAAATAAATACGCCACCGGATATCGGAGTTAAATATTTTTTATTTGTTTTTAATTTGATGGCAGTATTCATTGTGAGAATAATATTGATGAGAGATTCAATGCACATTTTTTTCGTCATACACATACATTTTTCGCAATTTTTATATTTCATTTTTGTTGTTTGACTCCCTAACTCATAATATTGAATGGAATTAAGGAAGAGAATGATAGCCACAATTGATCTTTGTTGAGGAAGATCAGAATTTATCGCTCTTTTAAGGGTGATAAATGGAAGATCACCACAGAGGAAAAATCATGTACCTAGACTGGTACTGCAGCATGATTCTCCTGAATTTGTACCAAATGTTCTACATTATAGGGGTATCTTCCTCTTTTGTGGGATTTTGTTGGTTTTTGTTGACAACATGGTGTATGCTTCCTGACTAACAATATCGCAGGAGTGCATGTTTGTGCATACAGTGCCAAAATTATATGCTAAAGCCAGAATAGAGCTTGGGCTGTTCAATGATATTAGACTCAACTATGTGGAAGTTAGAATTCGAAAATGAAAAGGAGACTTCGTTGACCTCCACTGATTTATTTCATCTGTATGACATGTTTTGAACCATAGAAGTCATTATCAAGTACAACAAATTTGAATGGTAAGCAAACATATATCGATGGCTAAGTTCTATCGACACGTATTTCAAAAATAGCAAGTTTTCAGAAGAGCTAAAAAACTATTTATTTCTTTTACTTGTACACTGAAATGAAAAACCAAAAGTTCATAAAACTGAAAAAGAAGCATTCATTTGCAAACAAGGAGTTGGTGTTTGCTAGTATTTTATTTTTTAATGTTATTACACTTTGTTTAAGATACCTACCTCAAACAGGCCGAATTTAAGATAAGTGTTGTTAGAACTTAGCCATTGATATACTCCTTGAAGGGGGTGGGGGAGAGGGTGGAAGAAGTGGGTGTCAGGAGGGGGAAGGGAAGGTGTTGGGTTGGAAACCCCAAAGTGGAGGTTTTATTGAGAATTGAGAAAAACAACCATTGGAGGATGGTGCACTGAATTGTTGAGGCCTTTGCTTTGTAGAATTCCATATTTAATGTTTGGAAGGAAATTTCTTAGCTTTTCTACAAAAACACACACTTTATTGCCGACTAGTTTCGGTTACACTGTACCATTTTCAAGACTAGTTTTTATTGGAGGATGGCGCTGGTGAGACGGAGGGAGGGGGGGGGGGGGAGGTTGGTTGACTAGAAAGGGTTTTCCCGTGAGATCTGTTTACTAGTATACCAGCATTGGAGGCAGTGAGTGTTGCTGAAAATTTACTAACAAGTGCCGGAACGGAAACAAAAATCATCATGGACTTTGTTTCTTCGTTAAAAGTATGTGTGGGACAACATTATTTCAAGTTCAATCGTGAATACTACCAACAAAGTGAAGGGTTGGCGATGGGTTCCCCCTTATCTCCGATCTTGGCTGAGCTGTTTATGGATGACTTGGAGAAAAAATTGTTCAATCGTGACTCAGTGTGCTCCAACATATATTGCTGGTCTCAATACGTTGACAATGTGTTTGCGACATGGACTGGCACGGATAGAGAATTAGATAGTTTTCTTAAAATTCTGTATACTCAGCACAAAAATTTAAAATTTGCTTGTGAGAAAGAGAGAGAGGGAAATCTGAATTTCCTGGATGTTACAGTGTCAAGAAGTAACAAGAAATTCGAATTTGAAATTTTCTGGAAAGCCTCCTCGACGGACCACGTCATCCCCTCGGACTCCCGCCACCACGTTAATCAAAAGCTATCCGCATCTCATTTTCTCTTGAACAGACTGGTCAACATCCCTCTCTCTAAGGAAGCTTTTGACAAAGAATTAGAGACAATAAAATTAATAGCCACCTCAAACGGTTACCATAAAAATTTAATTGACAGAATGCTCCTGAAGAAGCGTTCATCCAGAGCCCAGAAATTACTCTTCACACCAAGAAAAACAGAGAAGGAGAAAATTCGGTGGTGTAAATTGCTGTATTATGGCATGATTTCAGAGAAAGTGGGTAACTTCTTCCTGAAAGATAAATATAGGTGTGCATTCTATACTAGTGACAACCTCAAAAAATTTCTGGGGAATACGTAAGACAGAGTGCAACCTTTGGAAACGAGTGGTGTGTATAAATTAAAGTGCAGCAACTGCAGTGCGGCATATGTTCGTGAGAAGAGTAGCCGAGCATAAGAGGTGCTACCTAAATTGCAATCTGGAGCAGTCCCATTTTGTGTAACATCTTTGGGAAGAAAACCATGAAAGCGACTTTGCACCCGAGATACTACATTTAGAGAAAAAGGGAGGAAGTTGGACAAAATGGAGGAGCTAGAAATAAGGAGGAATATGACCAACGGTCAATTACTAAACTACGTCATTTTTGAATGGCTTTCCCCACTTCTACAAGTGTCCCTTAACATCATGGATGGATAAAAATGCAGAACCCTACCACCCCACCCCACTCCACACCCACTAATTACCCACCTCTTCCTTAACCCCAACTCACGGGAAAACCCTTTTGAGTCAGCCAATCTCCCCCACCCTCCCTCTCACCAGCACCATCCTTCAGGGGTTGTTTTTCTCAATTGTCATTACAACCTCCACTTGGGGGTTTCCAACCCAACACCTTCCCCTCCCCCTCCTGACACCTAATCCTTCCACCCTCTCGCTCATCCCCTTCAAGGAGTATACATGTTTGCTTACCATTCAAATTTGTTGTATTTGATAATGACCTCTATGGTTCGAAACATGTCGTATGGACAAAATAAATCAGTGGAAGTCAACGAAGTCTCCTTTTCATTTTAAAGCTTGGGCATTCACCATTGGCATTATTTGAGGAAATAACTGCAGATCACTTAGGGGCACACTTCCATATGCACAAACAAGCTGCCCTACGGCATTTTATGCCTGGTAGCAGGGGCGAATCCAGGATTATTTCTGGATGGGGCAGGTACGAGGGTCTGACTGGTTTTTTCATATTTGAGATTAAAAACAAAATACAGCAATGACTGTGGAAAATATTATGTTTATTTTGGTTTCAAAGTTGTTTATATTAAATTGAATTATTGAGGCTCCTAATACGCAAAATTAAAGGAACGTTATGATAACAGAATAAAAATCTTGTCTATTTTTTAAGCATCTGGGGACAGAGGCAGGTACCCCCGTACCCCTCCCCCTCCCCTAAATCAGCCTATGACAGGGTAGCATAACTCGTGTTGTCCAATAAAGCCAACCAAACTTCTTAGAAGAAGAAGTTGCCTTAGTAGTTCAAGTGGTAGAATACCTGGCATGAATTCCAGAGATTTGGGTTTGAATCTTGGTCAATGAAACGAATTTTTCTCTTGTGAATTTTCAACACTTTATAAGTACTTCTCCATATCATTTCCCACTCTGATAAAATTTTTACCTATGAAACTATGTAATGGGATGTGTTCCATCCCATTGTTATATGTAACCACATTAAAAATTTATGTGTATATGATATGTAAGAAAAATCAATTATTTTATCTCAGGGGTCAATTCTCTCTAAAATCCCCATCATTTCGGGATCTCCCAAGAAATAGAATGCTAATATATGAGCCCTGACATGGACTCAATCTCATAACTTCATGTTTTTTCTGTTGGTCTAATTTCATCCTTATCCTATCTCATGTAGGTATTTTTTGTAATTCCTCATGGCCTTACACCTTTGATTTTTGCTCTGTCCTTATTCATCCTCTGAATGTCACATTTTTGTTGTGGCTGGTGAATTCCTCCTTTGTGTACCTTTGAATGATGGTCCAGTTCCATATTGCATTCTCACCACCCATTCCACTTTGTATCTCATAATCTCACCTTCTTCTACTTTTGAGGCTTCACAACCTTTCTGCTCCTCATTTTAGTTTCAGGTATGCTTTCCATATGCAACCATTCAATGCCTTCCATTTTTCGTATGCTGTGTCATTCTAAATTCTTGATTTATTCTTGAAGTCGATCCTCGTTCTTTTTACTGTTTATCTTGTCTTTCCTTCATGTATGATTAGTTGGTTGCTTGAACCGGTGTAGATTAGAAATATATACTATCACATTAAGAAATATTTTGCTTCACCCACATGCTCTTTCATGCTGAATTGATCAATTGAGGCTGTGGTGGGGAAACTGTTTTTAGGCACTCAGGGCTGCTTCCTTTACTGAAACAGTTTTACAATTTAACTTTGCAATTACATATTACATGATGCAGTACATTAAGATTCAGGAAAAGTAAAATTTTATAAACTGCCGCCATCTATTCTCCTGCTAAAAAATAAAAATGTCAAAATCTTCCAATTTTTTTCCGGACAGACCTTTGCTATTTCATTTACTACTCCTGAAATATGGATGCCATAAAGGTCATTCCTCTAACCTATGAAAGGTGTTGATTGTAACTACGTATTTCTGTCATTTTTAAAGTGGGTGTTTACGAGCAACATTATGAACAACCCATCTGCAAATAGATTTTACTGAAATAATTCATAATTTCCACTGCCCTCGACGTAGTTTCGTGAGCTGGATAACGAAAATGATGATTATATATGCTCACAAAATATTCTATGACATGTTGGTAACAGATTGTTTCCATCGCCCTTGAATGAACTGGGAAAAAATCTGAAAAGCCCCGATATCATCCTATGATCCCCCCCTCCAAAATAGAAAATATCGGAAAAGCCAACTTTTGGGCACCTGCTGCCCTTGGTAAAGGTCGCCGCAGGGCGCTTCCTTTCCCTGTGGATGGTGAAGCCGACCCCTGCGACTTTGTGGGCAGAGCCTCGAGGAACGACGAAGCCGTTCCGAGGAGTGTGCTGGCGAAGCCGGTCGTGGCGGGCGCTAACCTTCCCCCCTGGCCGGCGAAGCCGGCCCCGCAAACTTTGTGGACAGAGCTTCGAGGAACGATGAAGCCGTTTCCAGGAGTGGGCCGGCAAAGCCGGTAGTAGCGCAGCCGAAGGTCCGTTTCTCTCCCTCCTCCCCGGCCTGCTAAGCCGGCTGCTGAGGGCGCTACTCTTCCCCCAAAATAGGCCCCTGCGACTTTGGGGTCAGATTATTATTATTATAGTATTCTACCGATTAAGGTAGGTTTCCATGGAGTATTCAAGAAGTGATCTGGCAGCCTCCCTTTCCTTCCAGCACTGATTTCTTTAATTCACTGTAAGGTCTATTCTCTTTCAATCTATCTAAAAATCCTATTCTTTTTCTTCCCCTCCCTCGTTTCCCTAACATTCTACCCTCTAACACCATTTTCAACATCCCCTCACCGCTAAGCACTAGCTCCATCCATACCTTCTGTCTCCTCCGTATCTCATCTAAAAGGTGCCTCTCCTCGCCAACCATATCCAGCACTTCGTCGTTCCTTTTCCTCTCCGTCCATTTCACCCTCTCCATTCTTCTCCATACCCACATCTCGAATGCCTCTAATCTTCTCTCGTCTTCCCTCCTCAGTGTCCACGTTTCCCCACCGTAGAGAGCCACACTCCAAATAAAACTCTTCACTAACCTTTTCTTTAAACTCTTGCACAACGATCCTCTCAGAAGCTCCTTCCTGTTCATGAACGCCTTCGCTAACGCAATTCTCTTCCTGATGTCCTTACTACTGTATCCGTTTTCCTCTAAAGTTCTGCCTAAATAGTTGAATTGCTCAACCTGCTCAAGTTTTGCACCACCTACCTTTATCTTGAGTCTCACATTCCTCGCTCGTGATGCTTTACAAAACCGCATTACCTTAGTTTTCTTGTGATTAATCCTCATCCCATACTCCTCGCAACGCTCGTATAACGCATCCACTAGAGCCTGAAGACCCCTCGCTGGCTGGCTAATCAACGCCTGGTCATCCGCGAATCTCACTGATTTGAACATCATTCCTCCCACTTTTATTCCAGCTTCTAACTCATCCCACGCTTCCCTTACCATCTCTTCAGCGTACAAGTTAAAGAGCAGCGGCGATAGAGGACAGCCTTGCCTCACACCTCGGCCAATACTTGCCCACCCTGATTCTCCGTCCGCTACCCTCACTTGCGCAGTCTGGGCCATGTACAGATTACGAATCAGTCGTCTATCCCTCCAATCTACACCTATTATCTTGAGAATATCCATTAACTTTACCCAGTTCACCCTATCAAACGCTTTTTCAAAATCCACGAAACACGCAAATACGTCCTGGTCATATTCTAGCCTCCTCTCCACGAGGGACCTCATTATTGCTATAGCATCACGAGTTGACTTCCCTCTTCTGAAACCAAACTGATCTTTGCCCAAATACTCGTTTGCCCTCGCCTCCATTCGTCTAATCAATATCCTCAGTACAACTTTCGCCGCATGCGATATTAGGGTGATAGTCCTATAATCTCCGCATTCCACAGCTTTCTTCTTTTTCGGAAGCGGAATTAAAACAGTCTTCACGAAATCCTCCGGCCAACATCCCTCATTACAGATCCTGCGCACTAGTTCGAAAAACCTTTTATTACCTTCCTTCCCTGGATTATTCAGAAGCTCGCACGGTATATTGTCCACGCCTACTGCTTTCCTAACCTTCATATCACGAAGTGCTCTCTCTATTTCCGAATCTAATATCCCCGGCCCAAGACCATCCTCCTCCACTGAACTTTCCTCCTCTAGAGTCAATCTCTCTGGTCTGTTCATTCCGTCAAACAGGTCGTCCACGTATTCCTTCCATCTACCCTGTACCTCTTCTCGCTGGGTTAGCATCCTACCATCTTTAGCCTTTATTTTAGACATGGCTTGTCCTCTTCTGCCGCCCGACAGCGACTTAACTTTGGCGTACAACACGCCTACTTCTCCATCCCTCTGGAACTTTTCCATTTCCTCACACTGTCTTTTCCACCAGGCCTCCCTTGCCCTCTTAGTTTCACGTCGTAATCGATTTTTTAGTTCCCTATACATTCTTTGACCCCGTTCTGTGTCCACGTTCTTCCACTTCCTCCTCTCCTCCATTTCCCTTATCATGTTCTCCGTTATCCACGGCTTCTTTATCCTTCTACTGTCAACGTAACCAATTGACTTCTCCGCCGCTTTGACTATTCCCGTTTTAATATTATCCCATCTTTCCTCTACACTAATGTCCTTTCCCGTATACTAATGTCCACTAGTTCCTGATATTCTCTCTCTTCAGCGCTTCTACGTTCCATTTCTTCGCCTTCCTAACTTTTATAAGTCTTTTGAATCTTACGTTGCATTTCATGAGCACTAGATTGTGGTCCGAATCCGCATCCGCTGCAGGGAAGCTGCGCGAATTTTTCACGCTATTCCTAAACCTTTGTCTTACCATAATATAGTCTATTTGATATCTCCTCACATCCCCTGGACTTTTCCATGTGTACCTTCGCCCTTTATGATGATTGAACCACGTGTTTGTGATGAATAATTTGTTTCTCCTACAAAATTCTGCTGCTTTCTCTCCCCTGTCGTTCCGTATTCCTAGATCAAAATAATCTCCTATGTCGTTTCCATCCCTCCCTTCCCCGACTGAGGTGTTCCAGTCCCCCATCACTACCATATTTTTCTTACCCGGTGTGTCTCTAATTATTTCCTCGAGCTGTTCATACACCTCATCTACTTCTTCCTAACTATGATTGCTAGTGGGCATGTAAACTTGGACCACCACAAGGTTGGTGGGCTGCGCCTCAATTTCTACCACCAGAATCCTATCGCTTACCTGGTCTATGCCTACCACACGCTTACCCATCTTCCCATTTAATACTAATGCTACCCCACGCTGGCTTTCCTCCCCACCACTATATATAAACCTATACCCATCACTCCAATAGTCCCCCCCATCCCTCCACCTCACCTGGCATAATCCTAAGATATCCATCCTCCCTTTATCCATTTCCCTTTTGATATTTTCTAACTTCCCCGCCCTCATCATAGTCCTCACATTCCACGTCCCTACATTAATAGCCGACTTTTCTTCTCCATCTTCTTGGTCTTCTTTTCTTCCTTCTTCATTGCTGCTGCTGATGATGATAAGTCTCTGCAAGGATTTCGCATGTTGACGACCCCGAGGACCTTGCCGACCTAGCTGCCGTACCCGACACCCGCCCTTTGCGGACGGGTCCCGGGCGATGAGATTCCGAGGCTCATTTGGTTGTACTCCATGTTTTCAGGGAAGAGATAGTTGGTAGGGTTTCCCACTTCCATTCCAACAGTGTTTTTCACGGGACACCATCACGTGGACTACCTTTCGTCTGGCTCCTACCCTTCGACCTATCTGGCATGGGTGGCCCTACCGGGAATAATTTAGAATTAATCCCGCCAGTGCAGCTCTAAGGGTCATAGGAACGAACAAGCCTTTCCACCGCGACAAGGTTGTAGCCCAAGGGAAAGGAGGGTCAGATTACTCGCTTAAAAATTGCTTGAACACCCATAAGTCATTGCATCCAGAAAATATTATCCATCCATTTTTGAATTCACGAAGTTATTCGCGATATGCAGTCAGAGTAAACGGCGTCGTTCATAAAACTTGAGAACCCTATTAATTTCCTGAATTAATTCCTGTAATTCTCATTGGGCTCATATTTTTTCTTCGAAATCCTATTTTCTCTCAAGGTATCTTACACCGCAATTTTTTAAATTATTTTTTTTCCTGCTACTTTTTCTGTACATTGGCGCTTTTGGAATCCAATGTGCAAATTTAATGTTATTTTATTGATTTTTTTAGTATTGATGATTTTTAAAAATTTTTATTTTCCCTATATTTTACAATGCCGTAGCTGTTGCCAACTGGCGGTCCTACCGAGGATTAATGGATGACCATGGGTATTTTTCTTCATTGAGAAGGAAGATATACTTACTCCACCGTCTTTGATATTCCGCAAGGGCGATTTAAATGTATCGGTGTTGGAAGGCACGCAGTTACTAAATTAAAGATGCGTCTAGGCATGATTTTTTCTGGTTTTACTACTCCTAAGAAAATTTTAGTTTCAGTGTGATATAATTTAAGCCAATGAAAGGTTAATGCTTATCCTGGGTTTTGCTTGTCAGCCCATTAAGCTGACCATTAACACGTAATTGATTGCACTGGTTGGAGTTACTCTAGGGACGCCAATGTAATTAGTTGATAATTTGAGCCCGGAAATCCTAAGTCAATGACTCTGCGTAAATGACGCGTGATTACTGGGAAAATCTATTCGCCTTATTTGGTTTTTATTGGTGAAATTGCACTACAAGTTAGAAAAATGTTCCATTTAAAAGTGAGACTCATTACAAATTCGCGCAATATTGTGGGATGAATTCCTTCTCGTATATATATTCTCGTGTATATATTCCGTCTCCAGCATCGGGCATTATGCCGTTGACTTTTCGTTCTGGTATCACCAAACGTGATCCTAATTCTGAAACGCAGCTTATACTATGAGTAAGTGGAACTATAATTGCGTATGATAATGTACTACTACTATGTAGAGTTATTTCCAAAATGAGTTACTATTAAAATTATAAATGAAAGAGAATGGTCTTTTATGAGATACGTTGTAATAGAAATTAGTTGCTACAAATCAGTCGCTGGACTGTTGACCGATGATGATGAAGAGCGGTTTTGATTATTATGTGTCACATTATGCAAAGGATATGCTTCTGGCCTGAAATTCTTTCGTTTAGTGTTCCCCATTAAAAAATGGAAGTTTCTTACATGTTACCGAGACTTTTAAGTGAACGGTATGGTGGGCAATGAACATATAAAACTACTATTGAAATATTTTTGTGATAAGGGTGTATAGATATAGCGAGTATCTATACGCCTCATCGGGATAGAACAAAAAAAATTGTTAAAAAATAATTATTTTTAAGGCTTTAAGATCATAATTTTATTTATCATTTAAGTTATTGCATTTCAGTCTGGTTTTTACCTCCTGTAGTTCTCTATCATCGGTTTATGTAATATGTATCGGTTTATGTATGGTCCCAGTCTCCGCACATTTTTGTTGACTACTACTTCATTAAACTAAACGCTACAATTGTTATTCTCTCTCTTTAAACCAATCGATTGAAATTATTTTCACTTCATTCCGGCCAGCTCGGTTTTACCCTTTCGTGGCCCTCGTATATTTTTACCAGTTTTTACTCTACAATTCCTGACGTTAATCTGTCAGCGTGGAATGCTCGTTTGCGGGAGAGATGTTCGTCACCCTGCCTCCATTCTCAATTAGTTCGAGAGGTAGCCGAGGTTAAAGGGATAAAGGAAAAAAAGTGAAGCGAAGGGGAAATAAAATTGGAGTTGGATCTCGTCCTACGCTTCTAATCACTTTCGATCCCTCTTCATTTAACCGTCAAATATTTGAAAAACGCTGCGTGGCTTTAAAAGGCTGGGTTAATTTGGATGGGGTGTGGGAAGGGGTGGAGGTTTGAAACAATTGAAAAGTTTGCCTGTTACGCCCACCCCTAGTAGAGCCTGGGAATGAGGCTCTGTGAGCTGGGTATGCAGTGTATTTCCAGGGCCCGTGGTAACGATCTCTCTTTGTTATTTTTCGCACGTGCTATGTAAATACGCCATATTCATACGTGTCGTATGCATAACCCTTTATTAATGTTGAACTTCACAACATCTACATTTCCAATTTCTATATTTTATACCAGTCTGAAATACTGGTTTCCACGCCTCCCTTTCCCATAGAAGTATATTGCTAAATGATTTTATTATGTAATATACGAGGTATGTGCTTTATTTAATTTTTGCACGGCATAGGGATCGAGAGAGAGGTACTGACGCAGGGTGCTTGAAAACGTCCGATTGTTTGTCAACCTATGACGATGATGTGATTTTGATAGCAATGGTTTGACGTTTCAAAAATCAAAGATTAGATTTATTCCATTAATCTATAGTCATAATCAATTTATTAAAGTAAATATGCCTTTTATCGGAAAACGATGGCCGAGATAAACATTTGGTATATCGATGAACTCCCTGGTCATTGGCTCTTTACTCTCGTTTTGAAAACTGTCTCTGCCTTGTTTTGTTTATCTCTTCATCAGATGAATTACATTTTCATTCCGTAATAAAAAAAACGAACTAAACAATAACCGTATTAAAAATTTATTCTATTTCTTAAACGTCTTGGGGGGGGGGGGGCCTCTGTGCCTGTCCCCCGAAATCCGCCTATGTCCGCATCGTTCCAATGTAGGGGACCACTTTTTAAGTAATACAATCTAAACGAGAGAAAAGATAGTGATACAAGCAAATAAACAATACAAGTCATAAATACATGGAGGCCACCCGACGTTGCTCGGGAAGGATTATACCCAGAGAAGTGGGTAACTTAGATGTCCAACCGTTGAAGTTGTATGACGTGACGTACGTACCTTACATAACAAACAGTAATAAGAAAACAACGCAAAGGACGCGTCGGACGCTGCTGAAAGTAGCGCGGTGGGATTCGAAAGCATGAGATGCACCTATGTACTAACGTTGGTCGCAATGCGTGCAGCCTTATGGAAACGCATTGAGGGCAGATAAACAAACATCCTCTTTTGTGTATATAGAAGATTACAGAAACAAAAATTTTGTAACAATATACCATTTGTACAGTGCATTAAATTATATTAATTCCATATAAATATATAAACTAATACAGATACAGAGTTTTGCGTAAATATACCGAAAATTGCATTAAATTACATTTATTACGGTAAGACCAGATCAGAGCATGAACTTTGCTTGTGGACTTAGTGGAGGGGTGTTGGGACCGGTCGCACCTTTGGCGCCAACGTGTGTGGCACCTGGGAGGCGCCTACCCGGTCTCCAGACTCATAATGCACAGTTCTCCGAAATTAATGGCCGTTTTCGGGGTCTTCATTCCGATCCCTCCCACAACTAACCCTTCCTCCCGTTCCAATCTCCCGCGCTCCCCCCATTCGTTCCAACCCACGTTCGTCGCATATATGTATTTTTTATTTAATTTTCAGGCCCCCCCCCCACTTTTACCCCCAACCTCTCCCCTGAGGAGGGTGTAAAATGGAGAAGCGGGATTCGTTTGGTAATACGTGTGGGACTGTGCTTTTTAATGACCACCGCCGCGTTTTAATATTTTTTATTGTGCCCGTTTTTTTAATTTAGTTTTTTTCACTTTTCAAACCTTCCCTTCCACCAATTCACGAACTCGTTTCCCTAGCCCGAGGACTATTCTGCTCCCCCCTCCTAATCTACCCTGTTTGCCCTTACCATCCGTTTTCTCTCTTCACTTATTTTATTAGCGTCCCTGTGCCTACATACATCTCTTCTTATATCCTGTCAATTTATTCTAAATTAAGGTCGGCGTACGTAATGGTAGTAGAGCAAGGTCGTTGTGAAGGGGTTCATGCCTTTAGCGAAAAACCCCATGAGGGAGGAACAGTAAACTCCACATAAAATGGTTTTCTATTTCGTTTAAATTTTGGTTTTCTTAGCGCTCTAAATCTAACATTTAATTAAATATTTTCTGCTATTGGAATGTTTATTTGTGTAGAGGGCAGTAGGTTGAAAACGCAACCTACGTCCTTAAACCTACACAACTACTTCTTATCTTCGTGAGACATATCTCGTAGTTATGATTGGATTTAGTTTTTTATTAGAACTGTTCTCCCTGACGAAATTATCGGGATTAGGTTGTTGATGCTGAAAAATTCGTCAGTTAAATTAATGGAAGTTTCAAATGAAGGTTATTCTATCTAAAATTGATTACGTATTTTAAAAGAAATCGCATGTCTAATAACGCTCAATGGAATTTAGTTCATTACTATTAATTAATAAAATTGTATTATACAATCCCAGGGTGTCGCGAAATCATAGTGACAATGAACTACGTTGGCTTCTTCCACCGTAAGGTACTTATTTTGGTTTGTATCTAATATTTTGTTAATATTTGTACAAAGTTAAAACTTATGCCAATTGTTTCTAAAGATTTTTTAATGAAAGATTTTCCATGAAAAATAAATAATTCGAGAATATTTTTGTCTATATATAGCTAGGTAGGAAACTAGAGAGACTAGAGGAGCCCTTTATTTGTTTTCGAGTGTTCTATAACGTAATATACGTAGGAGCAGCAAACCTAAAATATCAGGAGGTGAAGTGTTGACCTGCCACTCTGAAAGTAATGCCTCTTCTTTGATTCCTCCTCTATGCAGGTGTTCTGACCATTTAGATGAGTCTATAATGGCTAATAATTTGCTCAGCTACTTGGGAATTAATCTTGAAAACCAATATTAATTATGCCGTATAAGTGTGGGTTATAAAGTGTTGGGAATCTGCTGTTACGCCTTAATAATTGCATGGCGCACCGAAATCCAGCTAAGTTGGTTTGAACGACCAACTTTGGGTTTATGCGTCAATATTTTTCCTCAATGTAAACCTGCTTAGGCTCGTTGAATGTTAGGATTTTATTGATCGTCGATGAATTCATAGTCGCTGATGGAGGAAGTATGAAAACTTAGTGGTCTCAGAAAAAAATACGTTCAAAATCGAAATTTTTTCCAAATAAATGTAGATGGTTCCTCTGGCTATACTTGGGCACCCTTTTAAATCTAATGTTCGGCATGTTGGTTGTCATGATGGCCTTACGACTACCTCTATGACCTTTGACCTCCATATTAGCCTTGGAGGTCAATTTGTGGATAAGATGGGTATTTGGACAATACCATTGACTTGGGCACCCTTTAAAACCTATGTATCGACACCATTGTTGCTCTGCTATTATTTTTGCCATCCCTATGACCTTGACTGTGACCTTACTGGGTCGATGGTTAAAATTTCGTAAATAAAAGTGTTATTTTTGGGTTTCTCGTGTCCGAAAATCTAAGAATTGACATATTGGTCAATGATATTCAGACATTTGTCTATGTCGATCTTTTTAGCATTGAAACCTTATGAGGCAAATTCAAAATATTGGTTTGGACCCACATTGTGAGGTCAAAAAGTCAAAATTGCAAATTTTTGTTTACATTCAACATGACTTAGGACCTTTTCCCAAAATTATGCCAATTTTTATGAATATTGCTCGAGGCGAAGTTACTAAAATTAGAGGTCAGAAATGACACACGACTAGTGGGGCAGTCTGTATGCTGGAGAAGAGTTTGGCTTTTGTATTGACGTAAGTGAAAGTGAGAGGGAAAAATCATAAATCTCAATGAATAGGAAACATGTAATAAAAAAAACCAATGCGGTTTTTGTTTTATACATCACATGGAAATGTTTTGTAGTTATTTTAATACCTTAATTACGACACTCTAATTCTCCCTAGAGTGGCAATATGCGTGTTTTATTTTAACTTTTACGCACTAATCGATGCGGTAGAGATGCTAAAGCTGGATTTGGGAATTCGATAATTAGTGAAATACAAACATTCAGCAACATTTTTTCTAAATGAATAAATTGACAAATTTTTCAATTGCACACAGCTTTATTTGGCACAACCTCAACCGATTCCAAACGAGCTCTACATTCCAAAATCTCGTGTCATTAACAAGAGGAAATGCAACATTTTTCTACTGGTGAGTCCTTAACATACCTACGTTTAAGGGTGAGAAGTGGAGAGAAGATGTAAGAGGGTTGTACAGGAAGAGAATGGCTATGGCGTGGAGGTCAAAGGAGAGTCTGCGGGCTGGGGAAGGCTTTGGCCAAATATTTTCTGGGATGGAGCCGGTAAAGATAAGTCTCCTCTTGAACAAGTCCCCGTCCACCCTCTATGAAAATAATTGGTCCCGTACACCGTAGACTCATATTTGTCCGCCACGCCGTAGTCCTTCTCTTCCTATACAATCCTCTTTCCTCCCCTCTCCACCTTTTCCCCATTAATCGTAGGTGTATAAACGCTTCCCTATTACTATGGACACGGCAGTGTTGAAACCAATCGAGATTGTGCCGAATTAAGCTGAATGGAATTGACAAACACTCAATATTAGCTATGAGCACGCTCCTCAGTGTTAAATCGCATACAGTTGAAGGTATTAATTCTTTCCTCTAATGAATTCACCAATAGCTGTTTAATCTCTTTAATTATCCGATACCTGTAGGGTAGATAAGTTTCTCGAAGTTTGAATCGCAAATATATTTGAGGGAAACTTGCAGACAGCATTTTGCTTTTCCACCGGAGCTTCCAGATATCGCCCTCGCCATTTTCACTCGATGATGTTATTCCTATTTTCCTCCAATTAGCAAAGTTTACGTATTTTTTCCTTCAGCCGCGCACGTTAATTAAATTGTCTTTAATTCGCTCTTCATCCACACGTAAGAGATTGCTTTTAGTTTCAGAATTTATTACGGTTTCTCTGTAACCTTAATTCAAGGACGGGTTAGATTAAGTTTTTGTTTTGCGAATTTTTTATTAGCCTTTGGTTGGGAAGAACAGAATCGCTGAAAGTGGGAATCATTGATCCAATCCCCAAATTTGAAGAGAACTGTTTAAAAATTATGTTGGAGAATTTTTAGCTAAAATTACGATACGTCGAGTGTTGAAGTAATCACAGAGCTCTAGGATACTAAACAGATTCAGCTCATAGTGTATTTGGAGTTAATCATGGTTATGTTATGTTTTGACGTCATGATTGATTTATATTAAGTTAATAGATAGTATCCAGGCATGCGTTACAATTGATGTGTTGTATTAAAGTCACAGCCTCGTGAGAGCGTACGTATAATTACAATTTAACTTAAAGCAGATACAGTTATCATATGTCAAAACTAGCTTACTGTTTTAAATAATTTTATTTTTTCTCCGAGGCTTTGGGGGGATCTATCTCCTCATCCCCCCCGTAGTTATACCACTGAGCGGTAATATATTTGGGAAAAAAATAGTTATTGTGACTGTGATTTTGGGGATATTCAGAAAATAATTCGTCTGAAACTCTCAGGATAAGAGCTAATTTATTCATTACCGTTTGATAATATTGTCATCAAAAATTTACATTCGACATCATCTATCTCATATTACCTCTAATTTGGAGGAGCTTGACACGCATGTTATAATAGGTTACGTAATTTCCTTGACCTTTGGGGAGTGAATGGGGCTCATCTAAATATAATCTGATAGATTTAGACGTGTGTAGCAGTTTCGATCGCTCTTTGGTGAATGTCATTTGTTTTTCCGAACTGAAGGTGAGTTTTTTATTTTAGGAATGCCGTTCGCATGGCTATTGTTATGCTGAGTTACCAATTTGATGGCTAAATACATTCGCAGTTGGTGGCGGATATTTTTAAATAAGTAAAATATGGATTCTTTACTCGATTCCGTGATGAATTGAGTGCAGCCTCTTTTTTTTACTCTTTTTATTTGGCGTGTTGTGCGGTTCTCTTAAATTTTCAATCTTAAAAAAGGACGCTATTACCGTAGTTACTTTATTTTACACTTTTTGTTCTAACCATCCCATTTACAATCCCATCAGCTTATAATTTTTCGTGCAAGTTACTATACTGGAATTTTTCTGAGAGTGAATAACAAATAAATGGGTGAAAATCTTGAAAATTAATTGAATTATCCACGAATTCATTCTCTGTTTTAAATGGAACTTCATACCTCATACACACAGCCAAATTCCTTTTTTTGCCATTCTAAGCGTTAACCGGAAAATCTTAATTCGTCCGTGAGCTCCCTTGGAATATAATTTGGAACAGTCTTGTTGTGAGTTCACCAATTAATCCAGACAGCGGGAGTCAGCGCCTCAGATGCGTTCAGACGATTTATTCAACGAACATCAACATGTTCAACATCAGCATGTTTATGCAGCATCATGTTTACATTAATTGTGGCACACACTCTTTGCAATAGTTTGTGGTTGCTTCAGTTGATCTTGTGAGTTTTTAAGCGAGGTGAATATCGCGAAAGGTGCTGGTGTTAAGAACAAGTATAAAATCGAGGTCGAGGTAGGTAGATTCAAGTTTCTTCCCAAGGATCATCAGAGAGACTTTTGAAATGTAGACAAATAAAAGCAATTTAAATAGGGAAGATGGGTACATGTTGCCAATCACTTGGAAATGTGTTTTCTTCGAAAGCAAAAACGATCTGGCCCCTAATAAAGTGATTGGTAGGTATATGGAGCATTTCACGAAAATAGGGACAAAAATCATCAAAATTAGTGGCCAAATTATCAAGTAAACGATAATTTTCCATTTCATTAAAGTGTATTCGACAGAACACGTATCAAGATTTCGACTCAAGTCAATTTTAGGCTTCTCAATTTAGGTAAGACGAAATTACTTTGAAGCCGCCTGATAGACAAAGTAATCTTATATAATTGTCTGCTATTTAAAATATATGATGCTATTTCTCGACCCTTCCAATTTTGTTACCTGTCTTAGGGATGATCTAAATCTTATTAACCAATTTTTATAAGGATGATGTGAAGGATTCATAAAATATGCAGCAGCTTTTTCAGTGTCCCGAAAGTAATACATAAACACTAATTTTAAATTGTTAATGACTTACGAAACGCGAAAATCAATATTTCATAAATTAAACATAACAAGTACATAGCTTACTGTAGATGCGCTCATGATACATTTATAATCCATTTAAATAAGGTATTTGTTTTTAGATTTTGTCTATAAAAGCGAACTCGATTATTCATCCCTGCTTCTCCGCGGAAGCCCGCTTCCATCTCTCATATCACACTCAAGTATAACGCGCGCATTATTAATTTTTTTGAAAAACTCTCGAAGTTATACATGCGACTTATATGTAAGGTGAACGAATGAAAAGAGAAATATATTTTAAGCAGTCCCTTGCGTTATTTGTTGGGATTTCACTGTGCCCAATTTAAATGATTTCGTGAATTGTGAATTTCAGTGGTGAAGGTTTTACGGGAGTCCGGCGCGTGATGGATGAGAGAGCGTGAAAATTTTGAGAAATGAGATAACATCCAAAGGTTGACTTGCGCGTTATGCGTGAGTGTACGTTTTACTTGGGATTTAGAGTTTAGGGTACTACTTTTTGCTCCTTTTCAGGAGAACATTGTCTCGGAGTAAGGTTCACACAAAAAAATATCGAACGCCTATAAAGTATCATGTAAGAAACCAGTTGCTGCCACGCCTTATTCAAATTTTTGAGCAACAAGCGCTTTTGCACTAATTCTTTATCATGTATCGGCATTTTTACTGTGTAAATACCGCCATCAGTCGGTTAAATAGCGTTGAATGTATAAATCTTTTCTATTTGGACGCGTGAGATGTAAATATGATAAACAGAAACCATCGCGCAAACATCGCTTGGAAGTGCAGCGTATCATTAGTTTGTGGCGCTAATTCGTGTCATTAATATTAAATTGTACTACCCATATTTTCTATCCTCATTCTCATTTTTCTCCCGCTGATTCCGAACGCATTCGATGTTTTCTGATTTGATTGAAGTGTTTCCCTTCTAGCTGTAGGATACGCTAGTATTGTACTGCGCCGGGGAAACTATGTAATTGGATTTTCTTTTGCCGGCTCGCTTAAGAGTTTCTCGCGAGCAAGTAGCTAGGGTGAATATTTGCCCAGGAGAGTGTTTGCACTCCCCAGCGAGCACACGGGCCTGTCCGTGAGAGTTTGTAGTAGTGCATTCGTGTTTCCGTATGCCGGTACGCACCTTGGCGAATCCGAGGTTTCCCACACCGGAAGGTCTCTACGATTATTTTCTCGCTTTGCGTCCGGCTGACCGGGATTAAATAGTAAAATCGACAGAAAAAAGAAAAGCGACCATAAAAGTAATTTGCGAAGAACATACTATACAGAGAGAATATGGGAAAGTGGTTTTATATTCGTTTTCTGAAATTTGCCTCCTTTCTTACGTTTATTCCTCGCTCATTTCCTCGTTTCGAAAAGTTATTTTTATTACGTTTAATTCGCAGAGAGTGCACGCTCGGTTTGCTTGGAAATGGAACGGGCTCGAGGTTTTGAGGTCCGTTTATGTTCGCCTGGCCCTGCTACCGTGAAAGAGATGCAGAGGTCGACGGTGGCGTGGCCGTAATTGAATCGCTGGGCGGGAGTTCGCATGTGGGAAAAAGTGTTGAGTGGAGAAGGCTGGAAACTTCAAGGGGTACGTTCAACATCTCACTTTCAAGACCGATGTTAAATAGAATTTGGTGTGTGTCAATTGTTTATTTTTTGATCGGGTTAGTGTGGGGTGACGTTCAGGATTCAGGAAAGAATAAAGCTTAGTAGTCTACCGCACTACAGAATAATGGTGAGGATATTTAGGCAAGCGAGGCTTGGGCGTTGACAGTAGCAGGGAAGTCAAGAGTCGAAGTATTCGAAATGTAGAGTGACCAAAGAATGATAAAGATAAAATGGATCGACCGAGTTGGTGATGATGAAGTCCTGATTAGAGAAGGAGCGAAGAGAAGTCACATGAAAACTTTGACAAGAAGACGGAACAACCTAATAGGCCATATTTTGAGATATGGTTGGAAGGAAATTACTTTGCTTTTCTACAAAACACACACTTTATTGCCGACTAGTTTCGGTACACTGTACCATTTTCAAGACTAGTCCGAGTCTTGAAACCTAGTCCGAGTGACTAGTCTTGAAAATGGTACAGTGTACCGAAACTAGTCGGCAATAAAGTGTGTGTTTTGTAGAAAAGCAAAGTAATTTCCTTCCAACCATATAATGGAATTCTACAAAGTAAAGGCCTCAACAATTCAGTGCATATTTTGAGACATGATGACCTGACGAAGGCAATAGTTGAGGGAGAAGTAGATGGCAAGAACGAAAAAGGAAGACCTGGAGTGAAATATAATGAACAGGTAAAGAAGGATGTGAAAGAGAAGAAATATGTAGATGTGAAAAGATTAGCTGATAGGAGAATTGGGTGGAGAGGTCAAAACAATCTTAGAATTGTTGATCAGTGGTGATGGGTCTACCACACGAGACGACACGTCTTATTTGTCACCCTTGTGTAGGCTTTCGCGGTGAGTGGAAGATTCAGCGGAGAAGCTTACGGGATATGCACCGCGTGTGTCCATCTTTGTTGACAACAGTTTATGAAGAGGCCGTGTTCGACCTGAAGTAGCCAGCTGCAATGACGGCGAAACTGTTGTCTACAAATATGGATGCGCGCGGTGTTTATCCCCTCCGGTAGATGGCTTATTCGCCCTATATCGTTTTCAGCAACTCATCCTATCGAGCACCTTTCAATATAAATGACATTCGAATCAAGGAAAGGGCGCGTGAATTGTTTGAATATACTCGCGTTATTCGGTATACGTTGTTACCTTTTTCCTAATGGCAATGAGTCGCCAAAACCTTTTGAGGACAAGAAAATTGTGTTGCGTCGTGAGGAATACTATTAAGTTTTATTCTTTACCTTCAACGGGATATGTTGCAGTATGGTTGCAGAAAATCAAAAGGAGGAAAAGGAGGAAATATCCCGGAACGGTCGCCTGCCATATTCAGCTTGGTTCACATCTTCCTCATATCCTTCTTCACTTCGTCATTCCAGCGCATTCTTGGTCTTACTACCGGTCTTTTATCTTCTAGTTTCCCTTTAAAAACTTCTTTCATCATTTTCTCTTCTCTTCCTCTATGGACGTAGGCCAGCTATCTTAATCACCTGCTTCTGATGGTTTTCACGATATTTGGTTCTTTTACAATACAGCTGTTTTTTAATTCTCCTTCTTTAACGGGAACAAATAATCTTCGTAAAACTTTATTTTCAAACATTATTAGCTTCTTTTATGATATTTTTGTAAAAGCCCACACATCAGAACCATATATCGTACTAGTGTGGAAAGGACTATTTTTTTTTGTAAATTTGAAGGACGATTTGAACTACGTATTAGGCTCTAATTTTATGAGCCGATAATAACAAATCTTTTTCTGCAAAACAGAGATAGGGTATTTATTTCTTTGCACTGTATTTTGTAGTATGTTTCATTTACTCTGGTATAAGTTAGTTTTTCGATCGTTAGTGGATTTACATCGCGAATTACCTGGAAAATGTACTGGAAATTAAAAAAAAAACATTGATTAGATAAATGTCTATTTAAGGGCCTTTTTAAGTCGCAGTTTAAGTGTTAAGTTTTTATTTAAGTAGCAGGTGCTCGCTACGCTCTTGCGTTCGCCGTTATTCACCTCCTGTATTATCGTAACCTATTTTTCAACCCAAAAATTATATTTTTTACTAAACCTAACTATCCTCAATTGTTTTATTCTAGAAAATACATACCCATGTAAAACCTCTAAATTCTGTACTAAAAAAATGGTATAACACGTTTTTGCTAGCGTGATCAAAGTACTTTATTTAGTCTAGAAGTGAAAATGATCGTAAAATATGTATTCCGAGAAATAGTATTGTGAAAAATTAAACGTGCCAGAGTGATTTCTATCTGTAATTTCTTGAAAATTTTAATTATGAGTTATATATATCATCTTTGAGTAATGAGAAAATATGGGCGAACAATGCTCACGGTTGATATTATAGGATAGCTTCTTTGTCGAAACGAAGTGGTTTATATGACCTGCAGAATTCCTTTATATGAACGGAAATGTTGATAAAGAGGTATTGTTAGAACCAAGCAGTAGAGGAAAATTTATTGCATTAATTATTCTCTCGAAATAATAATCTTTCAGCTCTCGTAACGCGCCCTTTCATATCAATCAACCCTTCGCATAAAACCGCGGTGTTGAGGATTGAGTTTATTAACCATGGGGAGCAATTGCCCGGTTTGAATTTTAATGGAGGGAATTAAAAATTTATATGTTCCCAAATAATCGGATAAATGATGCATAACCTTGAAAGCTAGTGGTTATTGATGATGCGAAAAGGGCAGCCTTTGAATGAGAAGGGTATGAAGCATTTTAATTTTTCATTGGATACAGGTGATTTACAGTATGAAAGGTTGATTTTGGGTCATTGATGTTGGGTAATCGAGTCAAAGAAACATGAGTTTTCCATGTAATTTTTGAATTGCAAAACTTTAAGGGATGATACGTTGCATGAGTTGCTGTCTCAAGAAGAAGTAAACCGGACGTGTGGTCCTAAGATTTGAGTGCACGTTATCACCGGGGAGAAATCATTTCTCTCGTACATCTCTTTGATTTTTACGCTAATTTTTATTTTGAGGCAAGTTGTGACAGCGGCTTCTTTATAGCTCCTGATCTTACTCTCTGAGACAATTTTCATCACGAAGAGTGTATTGTCGAATGAAAAATGTTCTCTTTTTGCTCTCTTTTTAGTCATACGATACCAATTAGCGTCACAGGCATTGCATGTTGCACTCACTATTTAAAAATTGCCTTGATGCCATTGTAAGAGGAAATCAACCGCAGGTAGTGCTTACTCTAATCGTTTATAATTTTTCTTGATGATACTTTGACAAACCTTAAATGTGGGGAGTATGAGGTTAAATCTATAAAACTATCGTGAAAACCAGAATGATATCGTTTTGGCTTTGAAGTTTTTCGTAACGAAATGTATAAAAAAGCTCTCAATAGCAAGTGTGCAGCATTATGGTAAATTTGAAACATTTTCTGTAAAAGTGACCGAGATGAATTGGAATTACTCTACGCCACTGGGTATAGCTAATACGCGATTGTGCGGGTGGTATGAAATTATCAGAAATTACGGTTAAGATGATGGATCTCATTTTTATTTTATGTTGGATATGAAGTTTTGAATTTTAAAACCAGTGGATGGATAGGAATGACGAGACGTTGAACGCATTCCCTCGCTCTGTTAATCATCCTAAATGTTGGTTTTGATTTAGATATTTTTGAATAGTTTAGAGCTACTCAACGAAGTAGTACGATTGATAGATGAACTATTGTTGGGGTAACACTTTTTCTATCTTAGTGAAGAGTTCTCGGGAATGATAGTCTGAAGGAAATATTCGATAAAGGAGCAGAAGCGTAAAGAAAAATTTATAAGCAAGTGATTACAACGGCCCAAATTTATTTAAATTAACTTGGATTCGAGGAGAGTGTGATCAATTATGATTTGAGATCGTATATTTTATAATAGAGCCAAAGCGAAAATGAAAATTCCGGTAGAGTGGGACAAAGAGGGGTAGGACTGCAGTAGTGGAACTGCAGGGATAAAGTCGAACCCTTGACAGAGATTAGAAGGGATAAATCTTTTCCATCTGCAGATACCTTGTGACGAGTAAATAACAATAATAACCCCATCCTGCTGGGATCGCCTCTCGGGATCCTCTTCTCACAAGATGCGAGCGGGCCCCCTTCTTTTGTTTACAGCCGGGAGAGAATAAATAAAGAGGGCCTCACAAAAGGGCACGCGTCACTCTTTTTTTTTCAGAAGAGCGCAGCTCGTATTCGAGGAAGAACCATCAAGCGCGCCTCGGAAAGAAATTACAAAAAAATAAAATAAAATGGCTGTTCCTCCGCTCGGCCGTCTTCAACTTTTCATTATTTAACGGCTTCGGGTGCCATGGGCACGTGACATTGACCTGCTACTTTTTCCCCTCTTTTCTTGTTCTCCACACCTTTCTTCTCTCTCTCTCTCACACATACATGCATACAGGCAGAGCTCACTTGAAACCTTTTGTTTGCCCGGTTGATCGAGCGACGAGCTTAAATTCCGGCTGCGTTAAGCGTTTCGAGTGAGGATTCTCCTATTGCGTCCTTGAGCACTTCTTTTTGTTCATATTCCTCCTTGAATCTTTTCACTCCACTGTCAGGGTGAAGCGTTTCGTTTTTGAATTTTTTTTCTGCTTCTCTTATTTTCTGTTGAAGCGTGCCATTTGTCCGACTTTGTTCCCTTATTTCCGTGTTGGCGAGGCTTCGAGGCAAGGGGAGTGCGTGCGGAGTAGGTCTCATTTTGTATCGTAGAAGTTTGATTTATGCTTCCTGTGCGAAAAAATCCACGGAGGAAAAAATCATTCGCTTTGACCTGGATTCGAACCCGAATCCTTCGATTTCCGATTTGACCCCGGGATCCGGGTTCGAATCCCGGCCACGGCGAATGATTTTTCCTCTGTGGATTTTTTCGCACAATTTGTGCATTGCGGGTGACACCGTAAAAGTTATCGCCGTGGCTAGTCCCGGTATACTTAAATAAATTTATGCTTCCAATTCGCTCGCTCTTTAATCGGCTTTAAAAAATGTCCTCTTTGCGGCGATTAGCGCAGAGCGATCCGTTAATTCCCAATGTTCGTAATAGAAAATGTGAATTCGCGGGAAAAGCTTTGAAATGTCATGAATTTATCAAATCGAATATACATATTTAGGTTAACTGCCCTAATCGCAGTTTATTCCCCGGGGGAATTCCGATCACTCTAACGCCAGCGGTGCGAGTGGAGAATTTTGTGAACCTTTTTCAATGCGCTGTATATAACAGCATATTTAGTGGCTTCGAGTGATGAATGGTAGTGCTTCTTCCGAAGCAGCGAAAATTCGGGTCTTTCTTTGGGCTACGTATTGTTAATTTGATGGAGCCGGTAGTAAGTGTCTTTGTTTTCAATGTTTTTCTATCCGCGATTATTTGCACACCAATCATTATAAAATGTCGCGATGGAGCCATAAATCATTTCATTGTCCCGTGCCTTTATAATGATGGTTTCTACGTTTGGAAGATATTGCATAGTTATGCAAATTTTCCTATCTTTTTGCGTGAATGTATTGTAATTGAAAAATGTGTGTACACTTTTACAATCTCCTACCAATAATAAGAGGAAAGAGAGCAGTACGAGTAATTTTGTTGGCACTAATTAGTAATCGTGGTTTGTGGGAAAGTGGATTTGGAATAGATCTCAAATTTTCTTTTTAGTGCGCCCAATACTCATGAAATGGTCTGTCTCGCTATAACTCTTTATTAGTTCTCATGAGAGTGGCGAAAGTTTATTGGACACCTGTGTCGCGTCTCGCGTGGAAATTTTTGTACTCAATGAGAGTCGTGTTTCTCGGAGCAGCAATTCCTCATATTGTAAAGTAACATATATCGCTGTTTCATTGAGCCGGCCTCGGTGGCGGCGGGGTAACGTTCTTGCCTGCCAAACAAGAGGTCGCGGGTACGAGTCCCGCCTGGGTAGGTTTCTCCGGTCCAGGGCATGGTCGTTTGTGTACGTTTACTTGTTACATTTGTTGAACACCCCGGTGTAAAATGGCCATTAAAAGCTGTATCCGGTGGTTTGAGAATAAAAAAAAAGAATAAATAAATCAAAGGTCTCTGAAATGACTTTCATGTGATCTGACACTTTCCCCGTCGTCCCTAGGTATTTCTGCGTAGTTATCAATGCTTGATTCATTTAGTCTGCTTTGTTATTTGAGATTTTGTTGTTTTGGTTTCATCATTTTACACAAGCTATTCCTCAAGTGTCTATTTTTATTAATTTCGGAAGTTACGACTGGATAATCAAAATTAATTGCTTTAATGCCATGTGTTAAATATTATTTTGAATTTCCAGCACATCCCTATAATTAAGGGTAATTGCTGAATATAGAATGCCGTATTCGCTACCGTGTATTTTTAGTAAGTAGTTGATTTCAGAATCTCAAGCTGACTTAAAATATATAAATAATAGTGATAAACTCGTAAATCAGATAGTCTATATCTTTGTCAATTAGTTTTTACTTCATTAAGTCAGAGCAAGAAGCAGGAAATCAAAATATATTTTTTGGGTACGTCGATAACTAAACCCAATAGCGTTCCTTTAGTCAAATTTGAATATATATTTACACAATAGTGGAGAATATGGTTATTTAATGGGCCGCCTTTGACTTTGTAAAAATGGAAACTTCGGAAAGTTGGAATTGCTCAAATAACTCAGGCTGGCGTAATTAAGTTAAATGGAAATTCCGGGAATATATTTTTCTGGAACAATCATGTGGTTTATTTTCCCCAGTTAGCGAGCACCCCATCAGAGCGAGGAAAAAAGTCAATAGGTGGCTCTTAATTGCGCTGACACCGTCATCGGGGCGTTGCGAGCCGTGAAGCTTTTTTTCAGTCGCTCATTCGATCAACTTAACTTCAAAGGTGAACTTATCACGTTGGACGAGAACGTCTCCAAATTGTATTCCCGTCACGCATAGTGGTTAAACAAGCTAGTTTGGATGTAAATGTCGTTTAATATTGATGAACTAGTCAAATGGACTCGTAAATTGAAAAATTCATGCGACGCAGGAAAATGTTTCGGCGAATGAATTGCAGCTCTCGCTTGAACGTGGGCGAGAACAGTAAAAGAAGGGAGAAAAAAAGAAGCGAGGCTAGCGAAAACAAAAGAGGGATGGTGGAGGCTGGGAAATGGCTTGTCGGCCGGCCGCACTGTGGCAAACCCGTTAATTGCGCATGTGTCCATAGAATAATGTTGATTTCCCCCGACTCTCTGACTGGGCTCAAGCATCGGTCTCCTCTCTGTATCCGCGATCACTTCCTCCTGAAAGCTCTGCCTTTTTCCTCTTTGGTTGATGAGTTGTGGGTAAAATATTCCGCCTGCCACATGCACGTGGTCCTCACTCTGTAGGTTATCATAATCAGGGGTGGATTCAGCATCGAATTTGGGGGGGGGGGGGGTCATGATCAGAGTCCGGGGAATGTGGAATACCCCTCGGGCGAGAGGGGCGTTCCTTCGTGTAAAATATTAAAAAAAAAATAAAAAATTCACGCACTTTGGAGCCTAAAATTTAATTTTTATTCTATACAACAGCTCGAATTAAACCATTACACTAATAAAAATTAAAAAGTTTCGATGAAATTTTTGGGGGGGGGAAGTCATGACCCTTGCGACCCCCGCCCCCAAATCCGCCACTAAATAACAATCGTGTGTGTTTGAGAGATTCGGGTCATTTTCCTTGTTTTCTATGGACGGGTATGTATAGAAACATGTACAATTTTGTTGCATTCAATTATTTTGACACTATTATTGGGTTTGTTGTGTTTTAGAAATGTGTGTGAAAGCGAAGGGCTAGATGAACGATAGTCCATTTTAAATGCGCTTAGAACAAAGACCACATTCAAGAGTATGTTTATTTCTCCGTTTGAAGTTTTGGGTCCGAGTATTTCAAGGTATGTCAAGCCATTAAAAGTTTTCAAACTATAATATAGAAGGCAATACTGAAACCTCGCTGCCAGAAAGAAAAGGCATTCGCTTTCACTTAGGAGGGTATTCGTTAGGCCTAGACAATTTTGAACTCACGAAATTAGGGTGATTTTAAGTAAATATTAAATGGTTGTTTCATGCAATGTATCCTCTATTCTACTAGAAAGTCTACCACTGAAAGATATGCCCCAATAATTACAGTTACAAATATTATTTGGTATAATATGTATAAATAAGTGTTATAAAATGATATTAATCGAGTGAACTAGATTGTAGAAAAATGTTACTCAGAAGTGAACGTGTAATATTTGTCTGCCAACATCGATTTTACGTATTATGATATTGGTGTCCATAGACCTCAACTTAAATGCAGCTATCAGGGATTAGCTCAAACACATTCTCGTTTAGCGATTTTCATAATTCTGGACCGGTTCCCTATCTACCTCCGCGTTCACTATTTTTATAAACTCGTAGCCGAGCCAAAAACCCTGTAAATGCTTTTATATATTTTCAAAACTCTTTGTACTCCATTTTTTATTCAAGATTCCTAGTGCTAATTCCAAATGTACATGATATTAATCTGTTAAAAGTGTCATGAAATGTTGTGTATGTCGCTAGGTAATGGATAAGTAATTTTGTTGTAGCAGGAATTTTGGAATGGTGTAAATATGGTGTATACTGTTTGAGTTTATACCTCAAAGATGGTATGAAACGAATTAATATTCTTGTTTCACTCGACTTGATCCTATAATCCCTCAACTTCAATAACAATCCAGGCTCCATAACTTCTTTTTGATGAACACGCACCTAGGCGCAAAGCATCTACATAGAATAACATACACATTGATACGCAGTCCATGCTTTAATAAATTTTAGAAACCATTTATATTCCTCTTTAATTTATAACTCCGATTAACGATGCCAAATTTTCTTTTAATTATTTCAAGAGTTTTGAAAATTTGCATGCGTTACGAGGTGGTGGAGGATTAACATAGTTGTCTCAAGAATAAAAAAGAGCGAACAGTTTTAATCTACCAAAAATGTGTATATGTCTGAGGAACGGTGTGAAAAGATCTAATAATGTCCTTTACTTCCAAACTTCTTCATCTAATCTTCACGAAATATGATAAAATCCCAATTTTAAATGTTTCTTTTCGATAAAAACATGATGCATGTAACAAAACCCAACCAAGGCTGTTATATATTTTCAAAAACATTTATGATTTTTTAATTAAAAACACCGAATCGGAATCTTTGCAAATCGTTAATGAAATTTTATGCGTTACTTGATGGTTGAGGAACAACTTTGTCGTGAAGTATGAGACGGGAGTAAATCGTTATGATCTACCGAAAATATGTTCAAATGTCTCAAGGACGGTATGATCTTATCGTATATTCTTAATTTATTCCAACTCTCTTAATCCAATCTTCACCCAACATGCCAAAAACCCCAATCTGCCAAAAACTCTTTTTTGATAAACACGCAGCTTGCCTAAAAAATATATTTTCAACGCCCTTTGTACTTCTATTTCATTTGAAACATCGAGTACCAAATCGGAATGTACTATTAATCGCTTATTGAAGTTTGCATGCGTTACCTGGTGGTGGTGGAGGAGCTTCATTCTCAGAGGAATGAGACTGGAGTAAATCTTCGTTATCTAATGAAAATATGTGTACATGCCTCAAGGACGATGTTGAGCAGGTGGGAGGGGAATGTGTACGCTTAGGATGGGTGGTGTTTTTTATAAGCGGAGGGTGGGTAGGGAGGAGGCGGGGAGGAAAGCGAGGACGGGAGTCGAGTGGGCTCTCTCGCCAACAAACGAGCGCCACTCATGTCCGCGAGACTGCGACAGGTTGGATAAATTAAAACACTCCCTTCCCCTCGTAATACGTACCCTTGCCTCCCACCGCCCCCCTCCGCCATTTTTACCCCATGCTTTGAAATTTTTTATTTATTTCTGTAAATAATCTCCACACTCTCGCTCACGCGAACGTACGCGAATTCACTCCTCTCGAGTCTTCATTTCAACCCTCACCATCAATCCCCATTCCCTCCACCCTCCCTTCTCCTCTCGGGTCTCAATAATTATCTTTTCTTCTTTATCCCTCTTTCTACATCTTTCTCTCTTTGGGAGCGTGGCGGCCTAGTGTGCAGAGCGTTTGGCTGCTGATCTAATGGAATTTTATCGCCGACGGGGTTTACTTTGTGAAAATCCCTTGGTATGGGGATAATTTATGAGTAACTGCTTTTAGTATTATTTTAAATCATGTTATAATTTATATAGTAACTTTTAAGTTAATTATTAAGTCCGAATTATATCGTTTTCCTAATACCAATCTAGGGAACCGGTTAAAATTCCGGATGAAGACTTCGGTCACTGCGTAAAATTTCCCGTTATTGCGATGCCTTACATGGAAGGGAACCCTTCCCTTAATGACTGAAAGTAACACGTCTGTGGCTTACCCTACCATGTTCTTTACCCTCACCAATCCAAACAATCCTTTTGGGGTGATTCGCCGAGTGAGTGACTCTATCTCTATGGGTTTATTTCCTGATATTCTTATTATCATTGTATTTTAGGGTAAAATCCCTGCTCATCAATCCGATCAGTAAGAAAATTTCATAAACAGGGAAACAGTTGCATGTTATTTTGGTGTGTTTGTAGTGCGTTCAGAAGCATTGGTAATTTTGGGATAAGGCTAGATTAGTATTTTAAACAAATTCTTAGAGATTTTTTCAATTCCCGAGTAATCTTAGCAAACAGTTTTTATCCTGGATATGAATCTGGAAAAATATCAAAATTGAAAAAATTACGACGAAGTGATAGCTTACACGAAAGTTATTACCTTTGATACATATAACCTTCGGAACGACGTTTGATGGAGCTGTGTAGGTAACATAAGATGGGAACATGTTGTTAATGAATGGATATCATTTCATTTATGTAAAGTAAGACATAAGTTCCTTTAAAGACTATATATATGTATAATCCTGTTGAAAGTCGTTGTTTTTATCAATATTTTAGATTATTCACGGCTAAAATTGGCGTAGCGGATAAGGTTTTTAAATGTGAATCTGTTCTTGGTATTTACCTAGAAAATGAGTCACTACCCAGATGAATACGAAGTCGTTACCACCCTAGTAAGTGGGGATTTCCCCGAGAACGTCACTATATATTTCTTCGGCTACTCTTCTCTTCCCTCCCTCACCTCTCTTTATCTCTCTCCCTCTCCTCTTTCTCCGACCGTGCCTTTTCCATCCGCGCCTGACCGAGAGGCCGGGCAGATTAATGAATTCCGGGCTTCGCTTATTTTCTCCCTTTTAATGTGCGCCTGTGCCCCTTTGCCAGTTTCCCCTCACCATTTCTCGCACCCCTCCCACTTTTATCTTCTCACTCCTCTCTCATATTTCCCCTTCCAATCCTCGTTTCCTCCTCTGCGTCCCCCTGCCATATCACAGCCTCTTCGCTACTCCCCTCCCCCTACACCCAGGCCTCTCCACAATTCTCCAGCCACGCTGTGACGCTCAGTTGGCGCCCATTTCAGAGCCTAGTGCACCACCATTACATAAGGGGAGCGGTTCCCAACCGGTGGTAGGTACGCGTACTCCTACGTTAGTAAAAAAAAAAGGTCGGGAACCGATGCGATTGGGAGATTCTCAAGTTCGGCGCTAGAATTGTTGTCGTTCTGCGCGCATTAAAGTCAGATTTCAAAATCGCCACTCGCGGTGCTACTAGTCATCGATATTCACTTTTCACGGGAAAATACACGCTAGCAATACGTAACTGAGCCGATAAATCAAATAAACCTCACCTTTAACGCATACGAGACGATTTTCATGTAAAAAAAACTTCTACTGGGGTTAGTGGTGAAAACCACACTGAACGATATACCGCTGACTACTGGCGCCGCCGAATAGAAATCGCGCGAAACGGCAGCAGATATAACACTTAACTGCCATGTTGTTGGGCCTTCTTTAATGGAGTCCCGTTGGTACCATGTACCTACTTTTTCCCCCTTCTCCTCAGCATTTCCCAAGCTACGTACAGCTTCGTCACCCTCTCCTGCAAAATACATACTTCGCTGCCTCTCACTCTTCAGCGATTTTTACTCTGCGCCGCCAATTTTAACTTCGCTCCCAAACAAGCAGGTAGTAAAGATCGTGGTGGTTTGGGTTGACGCCAGTATCCGCGGTAAAAGCTGGCATTGATCTAGAGTGGGTCGTTTTCCACCAATGCAGGAAGTGCCAACGTGATGTGATCGTAACGTGAAAATATATTTAATAGTTAGCTCGACGTTATTCTTCGTTTAAGTGAACGCCATGTGGAATATTCACCGATGATAGTGTTGAAAAATAAACTTTTCTGGGTAGAAAAGCTTTTTATAGCTCTGCATGAAACAAGTGGCTTTGAACGCAGTCACGCGCACGGCTGCCAATTTATGCACACCAAGAATAATGTTTGCTATGACAAAATGTTGGGTTTAGCCGGTATTCGAACCCGGATCTCCCGATTGCCAGTCAGGCGAAATTATATCTGAGAAGATGACTTGGTAGTATAGCTGGGTAGTACACCTGACCGGCATTCGGGAGATCCAGGTTCGACTCCCGGCTAAGCCAAATATTTTTTCATGGTGAACTTCATCAATGGTGTGTATAGAAAAAAATGTTTGATTTAAGTGCGTAGTGAGAAAAGTCCTGTGAATCAGTGTGTAAAATTTTTCCTTTAATAAAACCTGTGTTTTAACGTAACAACCAATACGTCAATGCCACCATCCCCGCCTCCTTTTTTCAGCCCAACCACCTCAATCTTTTCCCCATTGAATCCTTCATATGAAGCCATACGAGTCCTTGGGTCCCTTCTGCATATTGAAGTACTTATATGTAATACTCCCTTTTTTCTCTCTATTCACGGGTTTGAAATAATTCCACCATCAATTTTAACGTAGTTCCCAAGTAAGCCGAGAGTATTTTTTCGTGATGGTAAGAAGAGTCACTGTAAAAACATAGCACTGATTATGAGTGAGTCGTCTAGCGCGATACGCCACGCTTTTATATTAATTCCTTTTGTAATTGTATGGTAAATGATTCATTGTTATCGCTGTTCTGCAGTATTCTTGCCGTAGACGAACGTCATAAAATTTTTAATTCCATTAATAAAATTTAGAATCTTTCTTTTTTAATTCCATTATTAAAAGTTCACATTCCAAATGAACTCCAGACAGTTTTTCTAGAGATTTTACGTCCTAGTGATTGAGTTGAGTGGGAGGAAAGGTAATCAGTAAAATTTGAACCTATTCCCGGTATTCAAGTTTATTTACTCTTCCAATGCCGTTGTTATTAAATGTGAAATCACCGTAATGACCGAAAAAAGGAAAATATCAAATTAAGAGAGCTATGCGCCACTCGTCAAGCCGGTCCAATTTTACATCAACGAAAATGATTAAAATTTTTATTTACTTTGACGCTTTTGATTGTTCAACCGTTACCTTTTGATTTCTTTGAGTATGAAATGGACTGTCCGTGCAGAATTCTAAATGATTAAGTTCTTTTTTTGTCCACTTTTGTTATTATCATCCCATGCTGCATGTTCAGGGGAGCATTGCCTTTTCATCAAACATAAAAGCTACGTGGGGACGGTAAAAGTAAATTGAGGGCTCGCGAGAGAATGAGTATACAGTTCAAAATTTATCATCAATTACGGCGCTGAAAATAAGGGAAAAATAACCCATTAAAATGGCCGAATAAGGTTAGAATAGAATTTGAAAGTCAGACTGTTTAGGTCGTACTTACATTTTGAACGAGAACCAACAGAATGAAGTGCTAAAAGCACGGTATAAATTGAAGTTCCATGCTGTGCTTGGTAATTTAATGCTCATAATTGCTTGATGGCATTTGAGAGTGGCAAATTTTTAGCCATAAGGGGGAAGCATAAATTCTTTCGTCCTCTGACGGCGTAAAACCAGGAAAGGATACGACTGTCGCTTTACGGTGATGAAGTTTTTTAAACGGGTATCGTTTTATCCTCCGTAGCTTAGTTGCGTGACCACTCTGTAGATTAACTTCCTTTCAAGTGCATTGGTGTCGTCATGCTCTCCATTGAGACTTTAATTTGTCCATTTCGCTCCAAGTTGTGACGTATCGTCTTGCTTTTTTTTGCTATTTCTCTCTCTAGTTCTCACGCTTTTGCTAGTGGCATTTTTGAAATACATCACCCTCTCACGCATTTTACCTCATCCTAGTTCAATTTAATACGTATCCTTGGCAACTAGATCTCAAACTGCCGGTTTTTTATTTTGTGCGGGGTTTTGTCTCATTGATGAAGAAGGGATGCAAAAATATGATCCATGAAATGGAAAGATTTTTTATAAAGTAGAAACAATCATGAAGTCGTAAGTTCTATCAGGAACGAACCGATATTAAAAAAAATTATTAGGTTGACAAGTAATAAGTAACGATTAGTACGACGTTGAATTCCCTCGCTTCTTAGATATTATTCATTCAAGTAAAATGACTATACATGTGCATGAATTCATCATTCAATGTCATGTAAAATAGAGGGCTCTTTTGGAGGAGGTGATCCCTCACCATGAAAATAAAATAACATGAATTCCATTACATAACTGCGTCATGTTACATTAGGCATCATCTAACTAAAATACGACTGTATGAACTTTACTAATCTGAATCAGTGTGGGTGTAACAGGATCTAATGAATTCGTTGGACAAATTAACGGTTTACAGTTTTAATCTTTTCTTGAAGAAAGTTGTACTAATTTTATTAAGTATTGGTCATAATGGCTATTGCTAATATGTCCAAATTTATCAGTATCCTTATGGCTCATAAATTATTTTGAGCTATAATTGAACTACATATAGGGCAATCTCAATGAATTGTTTCCGATTAATTGAAACCCAAATTCGTCTTTGCTCTTTTCCTCCTCGTATAGCTTTACCCCTGGCTGCTAACTCTGAGCCCGTAATGCTAATACTTCCTCGCGGATTAGCATGGTATATTTATTTTCCATGCCATTAGGTCTTGACTGGATTTTTATACACTTCGCTCTTATCCATGAAATAGATATTATTCTAACTTCAGCATATTCATAAGCAAGTTATGCTGAGATTCTAGGACGTAATAGTGGCCTTGATTAGTATTGGATGCGATGCGTAAGGCATTCAGGAGATTTATCTGAATTAACAAGCGTTAAAAATGTTTTCGTTTTTAATTGGATAAAACATTAAGTTGATATTGGTATTTACAGCTTAGATAGCTGATTCTATACTTTCTAAGCCCGATATGTAAATACTCTCACCGTAGAAAGTAGTGCGGTGTGTAAATATTTATTTTTAGCACATTTAGGTCTTGCTGATATCTTTAAAGTCTCTTTTTATAGTGTTAATTATTACAAAAAACACGAGTGTAATCATATTCAAACACAATTGATGCAAAGATAATGGCGCGTTTTTGCATCTTTGAGTGAAATGGGATGATGAATGCATAGTATTCGGGCGATTCACCTATATTAATAGGCATTAAAATAAATTTTTATTTTCATTCAATAAAACTTACATTTTCACTTCGTTCTTTCCACCTTCAATAGCTTCCCTCGCGCTGATCATTTTTTTGTTCCCGTTATGCCAATACTCCGAGCACACGGAGTAGTTTGGAGTGTAAATGTTTATTCCCCATACCTTTGGGTCTTGTTTATATCTTCGCACGCTCGCTGCCTCTTTCGCATGAGTATGCGCCCGTGTATTCTCTTCTCGCCCTCGTCTTAGTCGCCTTATTCTACCATTCCCCAACGGACGAGCACTTCCGGGTCGCTTCCCAGGAGCGGTAACCGTTGACTGTCGTCCGTGTTACGTAGCCGAGGACTCCATCCACGTGTGTGGGCGCTTTACGAGAGGAATCAGCACGCTTTGGTTACCTCCTTTGTTTTCGGCTATGCGGAGGCGTGACGTTCCATTAGCGCGCTCCTGCGACCTGCTTATAAATTAAACCCGTCGCATCGCGCAGCGAAAACGAACATTAACATATATGCAATCAATTACGTCGATGTGAAGGTGCGTTGAAGCCCACCCGAGCCGAAAATAGTGTGCGCGTCAGAATATCTCCCGTGCGCGTTGGCGGAATAACGCAATAATTAAGTGAGCTTTTACGCGCTCGGACGCACTGGAAGTGAGCGGTTAAGACGACCAAAAAATGTGAATATAAATAGGTATATATACCTCTCGATTTAACCTTCATTTTATGCGGCTGTTCAAAGGTGTGTTAGAATATATATATTTTTATGAGCTGTCGTGCTCCATACAGTGGTCCCACATTGACGGTATTTTTTACAGCAGCTTACAGTTAGTAGAAGAAACAAAATATATTATCTCATCCGATGCAGTTCATTTTAGACATCGTATCATTTTCCTTGAATTATGTAGGAAAGCGCGTAAATCAGAGCGTTAATAGCTGCTCTGTCAAGTCTCACTCCCACGAAAATCACATTCATAGTCGGTTATTCTCGGAGTATATTCATTACCAGGTGCTCATCTCAATGGGCTTCGAAGTCAGCGGCTGTTTTCATGCAGATATTATTCACCATCTTCGGAAGCAACTCTATTTTTATCAAACGAATTAAATATAGTGCGATAAAATAGTATTCTTTTACACTTACTATCTATTTCAAACATGCTTAACCTTAATTTTAATTGAAATTGTTGCGGAAAAGAAGTTTCCAGTTTTTGCGTATTAAATGCTTTTAATTAAAAAAATGATAACAAAATAACGACAGCTTGCATTAGAAAATATTTCCCCTACGGGAAAAATAACTTGGTTTCCGGTTAGGAATTAACTTCATGATTTTGGGATGGAAGTTTGTTTTTCACTCAACTCTACGGAAGGTTGGTTCTAGAAATTAGAGATTAGAATGAATGAGGAATGAGTGTAATCCCAATATCAGGAAATGGCTGTTTTTCTTATTTTTGGTGAGTGTTTTTTTTATTAATTAGTATATTTTATTATTAAGAAGCGGAAATCTTTCTCCCTTCTATCTCAAGTCATCCAATGTGAATCCAGTGAGTCGTACATACGGTGTTAAATTGGTCGTATACATTTAAGAAGATGCAATGGTTCGGTGATAACAATATCAATTACGTACGACGGTACGACCTATCCTTGTGGTCTCTATGGAAAATACATTTTCATGGAGAATAACTGTGTCATGTGCCTCATTTTATCATCACTATTTATATATGTTGTCTCCTGATGTGATCAAGCCTATGTGAAGTTTATGTAAAGGCCTTATATTTTAAACAACTTGGAACGCATTTTGTTTTATATATGTATTCTCTTAAGTTGGTCTTGTAATGGTGTTAAAATTTCATGAATCTCAGTATATTAGAATGCTGTTACAATACTGATGCCATAGATTACCTCATTATTAACTTTGGGTATGACTTTTTATCTGGTTTACTTATAGTCGAATCCTCTGGTTGAATCGATATTTTTATTTATCATCAACTAGTGCTCATTTTTTCTCCTTGTGACGCAATCGAGAACTTAGATAGCATATAGGAAACAGGAAAACACGACTAGGTTGGAAGGATGTTTACTCAGTTCCCATTTGGACGAAACTTAAATATTTTTTGTCCTCTCGTTTTTATTTTCCTCTCTTAATCGATGGAGGGGGTTTGACGAAGTGATTAACGCCTGACTCCGGCGAGCAGTGGGAGCAGTAGGTATTTCGCTAAATTAACTCTATCCTTTTTCGCGAATATTAACTCCCGGGAGGGAGGAATTGTGAATTTCTACTCGAAGTGCCTTGAAGGGTTAATCTCTCTTTGATGAACCCTGCTCATCTTGCTTCGCCTTTCACTTCATCCCCTCGATTCTCATTCACCCGTCTCCCGCTCCGTTCCTCATCCTCTTCACTCCACCTTCCATATACATTCCCTCCCTCTCTTCCTCTCCTCGCATAGCTCTTCCCACCTACCGTACCCACACTTTTTCACGGTATGTCCCTTTCCTTTTTTTTTTTTTAAACGTTCATTGCATATATCCCTTCGTCATGTCGTCTCTCCAAAACCCTCTGGCACAACCTCCGCCTTTCGCTCATCAACCTTCAGCTTGTTCCACTCCACTAAGTTCGTGTCCTCCTCCATCTACCCTTTCACGTTTTCTCTCTCTTTCTCTCCCAAATATCAATCCTCGCACCTTTTTGAAGCGTCGTCGTCCGTCCCCGTATCCTGTTGGGTGCGTGAATACATCCGGTGTGTAAAAAAAATTAAATGGTGTTGATGGTGTGTCCTCATTATGTTATTTGACGAGAATCTTATCCCGGTCCCTTGATTTTTTCTAACGAGATTTTTGCATTTGTTTGGTGTTTTTTTTTTTTTAACCTTCCACGTGTTGGTGGCCTTTGCTTCTCTTTAGTTTTCCACCGAGTCATTCAATCCGTTAAAAATTTCGAATCCTGTGATGTGTCTTCTGGAATATGAGCAAATTTACGAGGAGACAAAAAATGGTAGATGCGAGCTCATCACTTAAACCTTTGCAATGGACAAGAAATGATGGAAACGGTCAAGATTATATAATTATTATCTGTTAAATTATTATTGGTAATTGAATCGTCTTGTGTTGAAATAAACTCTATGGAGGCGTTTCATTTTTAGAACTTAAAATTTATTGTTCCCTCTCAAAATAATTTGTTGTTTCTTAATGCAGTTAACGCTTTTTATGCCCGACGTTGCATTTTAGAAGTTATTGCTTTTTAAAATAGGTATACAGTTTTAAGGCTGTATACCCAGTGAAAATTATCAAAAATCTGTTTGTGTGTATTTGTCTAATTGGTATTAAGCCGATTATTTCATTTCATCTGTTCATTCTGTCAGCCATTTATCCAATCGTTCATGCAATAAGTTTTAGTTTAAGATGGACCATTTGAAGCGGTTAACATATTACTCTAAATTCTTGCAAGGTTGGTTTAATCTATTATGGATGTTTCGTTTCAGTTCTCTATGATTTTCTTATTCAAATTATTCTATAGTTCCCATTCTCCTTTAGACTGGGCACGCCAAAGGTGTATAAAACTCACATTCAATATAGGCATGGATAAATTTGTTTAGGAGCGTATGTGTGATGTCGGAAGTAATTTATATTATTTACTTAAAGTCAGTAACTCTCAAATGCTGTGGTGCTTGATTCAGATTATTATTTTTTTGTCGTGAAACTTACGAGAACTTTTTCTTGACTTAAACCTACATTTGACTTGCCAATACACCCAACTAATACGAATTATTTATCTTGGTATGGGTTGATGAAATCGAGAAGATTACTAGTGATTACGAACTAAAATTCTTATTTTACGTGTGCCATTAATTTTAAGAGGAATATTTTTTAACTATAGAAAATTGTTTGGTAAATAAGATGTACCTAAATTAAGTTTTTTTAAAAGTGTACGTCTTATTACATGCTGAAATAATTTAAAACTGAGTCAGTCTTAGAAGAAGGATCTGATTCTCTCAGGACTTGTCGGCCTCGTGATGGCTTCTTGGGTATTTCACCTAGTCAAATCACTCATTATCGTTCTCATTTCTTGCTTGCGAAAAACTGGTCGCAGTCCATGCTCAAGTATTGCATAAATATATCTGGTTAGCAATGAGGATAGAGTTCTAGTTTCTCGAAGCATAGGTACGTATCAGTGGAAGGTTTGATCATATGATAATAAGCACTAAAGTGGAGAATACGCTGCGAGAAAATAACATTTGACTGACCTGAATTCAAACCCTATCTTCCTATTTCCGATCAGGTATGCTGCCAGTTGCACCACTAAGACATGAATCGTCGAAGCGAATTCCGTAATGGACTTGCTTGAACCATAATTGTGTTTGTGGTATTACTTCCGAGGCATATACCACTGAATAAATGTTATTTTGAATAATTATTAATTAATTATTATAATTTACGAGTATTGATTTATCATCTATGTTTTATGCTTATGTTCTTTTGTCGGACTGAGGATTTGCAGTGGCGGAAAAAAATCAATGCAAAGCTCATTGGCGATTGAAAGCAGCCAGTTCAGGAACTACTTCTCATCCAAAAATTTTTCCTCTTAATGCTATAATGCAGCAGGGAATTTGAAAAGCTATATGCCCCTTATACTGGGGAAATTATCATATCCGTCGCATTATGACAACGCGCAAAAGATCCAGCTACGAATTCTTCTCCATATTCTCCGAAGTAAGCTTCGCCCACCACTCACCTAGAATGGAGTTTACTCTCGTCGGGAAATCTGTGGGCACAGCCGACGTAAAGGCAGAGCACAATCGTTCTGTTGGTGTTGTGGGTTAAATATAATTCAACGAATCAGAGGTTCCAAGGATCAAGTCTCAGTGACGGATGATTTGATGCTGTGCTCATGTTGTGGACATTTTTCTGATCTTAAAACTTCACAAAACGTATCACAAGGCACAGAGAATGTTGTATGGCTATTGGATTATTACGCGCTTATTTATTTGCTGAAATTCAACTACTGAATTCCATAACCATATGGGCAGTTGACTATGGAGAGAATTTAGACTACCTTTTCCGCGTCGTCCAGCTCCGCTTCAAGGCCCCTAATATTAGCTGCATATGCGATATGTCAGGGCCTACTCCTCGACGTTTAAGTGTTTTTTTCTAGTTGCTGGGATAGGTTGTTAGTTTAAAAAAATAGAAATTCGGATTTTACCAGTGGGATGTGACGAGAAGGAATAATAATGAATGAGTAGAGATTTTGAGGAAAACTTCGCTCGCTTTCCTAACGTCTTCATCTCATTATCATTAGGATGCTTAGCAAACTAGCATTCTTTTATATCTACAACATACGAGGTGTGTACAGAAAATAACGGGAATTTTAGTTTTTTGAAAAAATATTTATTTATCCGTCTACATAAATGTTGTCGCTTTCAAAATAGTAACCATTAGATATTATGCTCTTGTACCAGCGCGCTGCAGCGATTCGTTCAATCCTCGAAGCACATCTGAAGCTCGATCTTTGGGATATCCTCTAGCTCCCTCAGCGATTTCTTTTAAAGTAATCTGTGCTGGTTAAACGACAGTCCTTTAAGGATCTCTTTATTTTTTTGGAGTATTTCTAATGCAAATCTCCCATGTGAACTACTTGAAAAACCCATTTATGTTTGTATACTTAAAGTACCTCATTTACCGTACAGGTGGGTTGATCCTGAAATCAAGAGGAAGAGCAGAATGTTACAATGTAAAATTCTGCTCAACATTGTTACATCATATGAAATTTTGTATGTACCATAATCGGGCTTCCACTCGGATGTTCAGTTTAAGATGTTGGGCTAGTGATCAACCCTCACTTTGCCTTTGACGCTTGAGATCTATAATTCAAAGAAAGGGACCAGGTAATCAGTGGGTCACCTGCGATTCAGCGCGAGGTTATATCTATCAGAAAATCGCACCACGAGGATTTAGAGTCCGTGTGAGCGTCGTGAATTCCACTAGATTTTTGTCCGGGTTCCATCAGTCACTAGTTCAGCGATCTCACGACTCGACTTATGTGCCTCACTTCGTATAAAAAGAAGCAATGTTGTGGTGCCTGTTTTTCTGGAGGAGATAACATGAATTCGTCTTCTATGGGCTACCCCAGTGCTTAATTTCGGCCGGAATGGCATTTGGCACCTCATCATCATCACTGGTCAACAATCCTAGGATTAGTTTGACGCAGCTCTCCACTCAGTTCTCCTATCAGCTAATCTTTTCACTCCTACGTATTTCTTCTCTTTCACATCTCTCTTTACTTGTTCCATATATTTTGTTCGAGGTCTTCCTTTTCCATTCTTGCCTTCCACTTGTCCTTCGACGATTGCCTTCATCAGGCAATCGTCGAAGGACAAGTGGAAGGCAAGTTTTTCAAGTAGTCAAAGGCATCAGGCATCGATGTGAGAAAGTTTATGATGAAGGCAACAATTTTCTTCATTCGAGTCCTGAGGCATGCAGTTTTTTTTAAAGCAAATGATTGAAGTAAAGTTGATGCGATTTTTCTTCGTTTGCGAGTAAATTAATAAGTTTGAAAAATGTTATCATTTTCTATAAATTTGGTAAAACATGATTCCTCATAATAACTTTTATTACAAGTTTTAAAGAAATAGGGATTTTTTTCGGGGGGGGGGGGGGGGGGAGTTGTCTAATATTTGAAAGTCATACGTGGATTAAATGCATGGGTATGCGTTCCAGTACTTAAAATTTTTGGAAATCATGCACTGGGCTATCGGTAGTGGATTTTTTTCATTAAATTTTCTTCACTCAATCTTCTCTGTATTAGGTTCTTTCGCCGTTGTCTATATTATTTTCGAGCATGTTGACTGAAAATAATAATAAAGGAAAGGCTAAAAGGAAAATAAAAAAATGCCCTGCATTCGTAAGCCGGTGATATTTCAATAAAACGGAAAGAAAATGTAATTCGGTGATAGCAAGAGAAAAATCAGTCGAAACGGGAGAGGTGAAGGGCTGTGGTGCTAATTCAATGCAGTGATTGTGTTAATGCAACAATAAATAGATGAGCATATGAAAATGAAGACCCTTGTTCAATGAAGCTAGTCATTTATTCCTATAGAATTGTAAACTATTGATATTTAAGGAATTAGTCCTTTCTAACATATTTGATTAGTTCTCTTTCAAGGCTCTAGCAAGATATTTGAGATACAGAACTTTCTAGGGGAAACAGATTGAATAACATAGGGCTCCTATCACTCCTATTCAAAGACCATGCATGGTAATGAACATGCGAAGGAGCGTGTTAATTAGATCTTTCATCTCGCTTTAGCAGGAGCAAAGGAATTCTAAGTTCCCTTCTCGTGAGATTACCCTTTAAAGACTGCTGAAAGTTCAAATTAGTGGCGAAGTTCAAGCTTGCGCAGGGTTTTCCTGGCGGTAAAGTTGAAAGCAATTGGGGATTAGAAATATGTGAGAATATAAGCATATACAGCTTATCACCTGCATTTAAAACTTTAGTATGCGATATTGAATTTAGATTGAAGTAGAAATATGAGAAGATATTTTGTAGAAATTACTCGATTGGGTGAGTTGTCATGAAACGACACCCGTTTGTGGGTAGAGGTCATCGGATCCATGAATATTTTTTTTATGTTTTTCACTTACTTTGAAGCTCTTTCAGCGGAATAATGTTTAGACTGAGGATAGCCATTTCAACTAAGGAGATTTTTCATTATAATTATCAAAACAATATTGCATCTATCGCGAGTTTTTTTTATTTATTCAAGCTTAGCCTTTATTGAGTACCGAATGAATTTTTCCAATATATATTTAAATTCCACTTTTGTTACTTGACCTTAGATTCTCATTTAGCTCTTATGTTTAGTTCATGGTGGCCTATATCTACCCTTCTCACCTACGAAAATATTTTCTTCTATTTTTCAATAACATTTAAGTTCTTGAGTCAATTGTAACTGAATTAAATTTGTGATTTAAAGGAACAGCCTAAAAATGGTGAAAGTTCCTCACAATGATATGAAACTATACAATTTTTTTCAGTAAGTTTTATCTGTCATTTAAAATGTCAAGGTAAGCAGTCATGCCAAGTTATGTTAAAAATTATTCCAGGTGCTTCAAAAATTGCAGAAAAATTTGCCATTGTTTAGTTTAAATTATGTAGATGGAGCCGATTGAATTCGGGTACTAGGCAAATGACATGACGATTTATCCAGGAAATTCTCCGTTCTAAGCACTCATTTATCTGGAAAGGTTTTCGAAATGTCATATATTAATTCCTGAATTCATTTATGAGCCAGTAACTGCATTAGATTTAAATTTAGTTTCAATTGGGATATTGCTATAATGCAACTGTTCTCTGTCCATAGTTCGATGGTGTTCCTACGGTCGAATATATCCTATCATTCTGTCGATTTTTTTGTTATATCTAGCTAAAGTCTGTAGCCATTTCCTCCAATGACCTCTAGAAATCAATTTAGGACCTATTGAAAAGAGCTCATTTGATATGAAATTTACATTCCTCATGTTCCTAGATTTTCCTTTGAATTTCTTATTCCACGACTCGGGCATCTCACATCCTTCACAATCCAGTATTCTAACTGTTGTCATGATATTTCTTAGTACCGTTTTCCTTGTACGCTTCCATCTTGTCTTTAGGAGTGCCCGATGTATTCTGTATGCCTAAGACGTTGGATTGTTTTCTAGTATCGAGACGTCATGTTGAATGATTCTCTTTCTCCTAATTTGCAATGCTCTCCTATATCGATAAAGCTCTATTCTTAAATTTAATTTTTAGCATACTAAACAGGTAAGGATAATGGATCGGTAGTATCCTTGCAGTGTTATTTTTAATAATCGTGGTATATTTCGACTTAGCCTCGTAATGTTTTCCTTTTAAGTTCATCTTCATTTCCCATCCCAGTTGACCTCGAATTATTAAGTGCACAGGCAGAGCACCTTACTTCAAATGCGCATCTCTTCCTCGGATACTTTTCGTTGTTTTTGCATTATTTACATGCGTCTATGATTTTAAGCAAAACATGTAAATGAAGTTATTGTAAATTCTCTTTTAGTTATCTCTCTATTCCGGCGTCAACATTATTACCGATACAATCTTCTCGGATTTGGAACCGGGTAAGGCTGTTTAAGGCCAACGTTTCGATGAGAAATTCCCTTATCTTCATCAGGACTAAGGATTAAAATTAAATTAGTCTTAGCCCTGATGACAATGAGGGAGTTTCTCATCGAAACGCTGGAGTTAAACAGCGTAACCCGGTACCAAACTCGAGAAATTTCATCAATAGTATTCGCCGGGAAAGCTTACGATCTTTTGACATTATTATCATCATCGCGGGTTCCTTTCGCCTCGTTTTCGTCATCACTAGACATAATCTAGTTCTTTCAAATCCTTTTTACCTAATCCAATATGGGTACCCTTGTTTTTCGCCCTTATCTTCCACCCCACCTGCTCTTTTCTCGTTCACCTCCCAACCCCTCTCCCTTCTTTGCCACTTTATGATCCGCTCCGACAGAGGGCGTATATAATCTCTATCAAAACTCACCTCCCCTCCAGCCCCAACCTGACTTCCTTCCCTTTTCCATCTCCAACCCACCCGTCCCGCGAGAACGTTTTTACACGAGTCCCATCTCTTCAAAGCGTTGTCGTCCTCATCTACCTCTTATCTTCGCCATCTCACATTTTCCATCCTTCTCGTCCCAACTCGGGACCACCCACCCCCCTCCATCCTAAAAACCCTTTCTGTCTTTCCTCACTTCTCTGGTACTCCTTTCCTACCGCTTCCCTCCTTATTCATTTCCGCCAAGCCAGTGTCTTCCTTTGTGCATAAAAAGCCCCTTCTCAGGACCACCCTCCCTCTTCCAATGCCTCCGTCCAATTCTCCTCACCTCCTCCTACCTCCGACTCCGCTCAAACAAAAACGATAAAATTCTGGCGCGCGGGGTTAGGCTTTCATAAGGAGTGAGGGGGGGGGTGAGGTGGTGAGCAGCGTATTTTCGCGAGTAGGAATGTTAAGATCCCTTTTCCTCCCCCTTAATTAGTTATTCTTTCGGGAGTAGTATTTGTCTTGCCTTTTCCCGAAACTATTAATTGCCGTTTAGCTCTCTCTTCCTTGTCTCTCTCTCTCTCTCTTGGGCTTGATTGTGAGGGTTAGTTTCGTTTCGCTTGTCTCTCTCTCTCTCTCGCCCCTTTTCTGTGTCGAGAAATTCCTCACATCTCTTGTGGCTTTTGTGAAGTGAGTGTATTTTGCACGTCAGTATCCAGGAATGGGTTAATTGAAGGTGTCCGGAAAGGGTTAAGTATATTTTACCTCATGACTCCCTCGTGTGTGGTGAATACCCGTTAATATATAATGGTTTTTGTCAGATTTTCTGCGTTAGATATTTTACTGATGATATTTATACATGGTATGCTGTAAAAAGTGTCTTGTTTGACGTCAGGATCAAGGAATGGGTTAATTGAATTTTTCTGGAGAGGATTGAGTATATTTTACCTCAAGACTCCCTTGTTCGTGGTGTATACTCGTAAATATATAATGTTTTTTGTCGGATTTTCTTCTTGTTTTATTTTACTATTGACATTGATCCATGGTGTGCAGTTAACCAGTGTTCCTTGTTCTCTTTATTTTGCCAATAATCGCCTACCATATTGTAGTGCTTCTTGTATTACTCCTTATATCTTTTCTCCAAGCCTTTTATTATGATATACTAGTAATTATTACGTTTTAAACAAATCTTGCGGTCGACTCTGAGTTGGTAGGCAACCTTTGCACTTCTCTGACTCATACTAAATTCATTCCCGTTTATTGTATTTTTTGCTCGGGTAATTTGAATTGATTCTGCAAATGTAAGGGTTGTAATTTAATTGATATCGTTGTGTGTCGTGACCAAATATGTACTGCGCAATGTTAATGTGACTAATTTTTTCCAGATTTTTGAGGCAGATGAGTTCTTGGTAAAACTCATAATCAATTATACCAAGACGCCGCTAATTTGGGTGAAGTGCATGAAGTATTTTGAGGAGGCGGGGTCATTTCACAAGGGACAAGAGGCGAATAATTTATCCGTGAAGGAAGACCAAGTTCTCCCGCAGTTAAGAAACAAAACAGCTCTTTAGCGGCATGGTTTTCTCTCGGAGCACTTCCCGCGAGTTATTTTCCTCCCAGCGAGCGTGTGTTCTCGCGGAGAGATCTGGACAGTCATTATTCCTTCTCGAGCATGGGGCGAAACTGGGTACGACGGACAGGCAAAAGCATACAGGCGCAATCCTGAAAGCTGGCGCGGCGCGTATGCTCCGTGGAAGTAGGTTACGAAGAATTATCTGCTTGAGAGAGATGGAGGGAGTGGACTACTTCTGGAGGCTAATTCTAAAAAAAAGCACAAACTCCTTCCGGGAACAAAAGCTGGTGCCCCTCGTGAGACAAATGCAATTTCCCCTTCGAAATCCGCGGCCAAGGTGGTACTTCAGTAGGACCAGAGCTATTTAGTGGTCGATTCCCGGTTTTTTAATCGTGTTACGTCGATGATCGTCTGCATTGTGAACATTTTCACTTGAGAGGCGATTCGTGAAAGTTAGCTTGTATCGAGTAGCGGTAAAGGTGATATTTAGTCTTTTATGTTCTAATTTATATCGTCAATGTGGCGGTAGGGTTGCCGGCCGGCCTCTGTGGCGGCGGAGTAAATTCCTCGCATGCTAAACAAGAGGTCACGGGTTCGAGTCCCGCCTGAGTAGGTTTCCCTATCCAGGCATGGATGTTCGTGGGCGTTTACTTATTAGCTTGTTGAAAAAAATGATGAAAAATGCTCAAATAGAGTTATTTTCGGTGGTATGGTAAATAAAGAAAATGTTAAAATGAAAAATGTGATATATTACCGTTTCGCTCAATGAGAAGGCGAGCCTATAATAGTAAGATTTTCGCTGGTATTTATTTGACCTCTGTTTTCCTTACGCCCTCTTGCATGGAGATGGGGGTGGTGAAGGGGTGATGTTTTTCTGAAGGATGGTCCAAAAAAAAACGCAAACTCTTCCCTGGCAAAGAAAAAGTGCCTTTATTGTGACATATTCAGTCGCCCCTCCATAATTCGTGGCAAGGTTTTTACTGCAGTAAGAATCAATAGAGTTGTTTTGGCGGACCGAGGCGTGAGACTATAATTGAGGTTCTTCTAAAAACAGAAAGCGTTTGATGGTTCAAACTTTGCCTATATGATGTGGTAGTTCTCCGCTTTTTTATCATGTTACGTCAGCGATCATGTACGTAGTGAGAATCATCAAATTACAGATATAAAAAGGGATTTGTTCATGATAGTTTGTTTAGAGTCACGGTAGTGGTGGTATTTCGTCTTTTATATTCTTTTTTCAATTTTAAGGTGCCATTCTACCTGCACCTTATATATGGATACAATGTAGGCAAGTGGAAATAGGTTGTTCACTTATTGCTCACCGGTTTCCGGAGATATTGTTCCATACCGAAGCGAGCATGGTGGTAATCAATATTCGGCAATCGTGATGCCATAGTAGTAGTTTTATTTCCAGATTTTTTTTCGCATGTTAAAAAGCGGATTCCTAATATTTTGATTCCAAAAACGAATGTTGCAATCCTTATATTAGAAATATTTCAGTATCCGATTACTCCCATTTGATAATAATCCAATCGGATTACATCTTTTCCATTTTTAACTTAGAATCATACGATCAGCCCTTATTAAATTCCTGTTTGAAACTGGCTTTTACTTGCAGTGTTTCCTCTATTATTTTTATGTCTAGTTATGCTTTATAATCTAAGCTTAAAAAAATTCTTGCCCTATGGAGGAATCTTACATCTTGCTATTGCGGTTCATGACATTTTGATTACATTAAAGATTTTTCTAACGTATTTTCGCACTATTTTACTTTGAGTGGCATTAATTTTGCGAGAGATGCACTAATTTAGTTTTGACCTTTATTAATGTATTTTAAGTATCGCAAGCAGTTAAAATATGGTGTTGCTCTTTCCCGGCGTATAATGCTGTTAAAGTCTTTAACCTGGAACTCACCCGGTGGAAAACCCGAGAAGACTTCACCAATCGCAAGCTGTGAATTAAAAAATGTTCCGTTGTTAACGGTTTTCCTTCAAGTCATGCAACTGTATTATTTGTCAAAGGGTAAAAACCGTCTTTATATCTCTCATTTTATTTACTTAGCATGCTCTACCCATTTCCTTACCCACCTTCTGAAAACCCTTCCTTGTTCTACTGTTGTCTGCATCCCTTAGCCCCTCAGGACATCCTTCTGCCACTTACATATCCTCTCCTCATTATTTCTCCTCTCACCGACCGTGTCGAGGTTCTGCTTGTGTGTCATTTTTATTTCCATCCCACCTTTTCTATTCTCTTCATCCCCAACCTCTTAGCGACTGTGGCCTGTTATTACCCTTCTGGAGGTCCTCGAGGAAAAATCTAAAGAAGATGTGGAGGAGACAGGGTTTGGGTGGCGCGAATACTGAACTGGTAGAATGCCGTATTAGAGGGAAGAATGTTTGATTAGCGAGGGAGGGGTAGGGACATCATGAACTACATCAAAATTATGAGCAGAATTTATCGATGCAGTGAAAGGGAAGAGCAATACTTGGAAGGATGTTAAATTTGGGGATAAGGGACAGGAGCGGTAAGTAGCGGTAAATTTGTAAAATATTCCATTTAAACCTATCTTAACCGGTAGGATATTAATAATAACATTGTTGCACAAGGTAGAAAAATGCCATGGCTTCCATTATCTTGCCTCCTCCGATATCATATTCCGTCATTGTTTCCTTTAAATGAGGATGCTTGCCTCCAGCGACCAACCGCTAATGTATTCTAGTAATATGATGCTCTAGCTACTCCAATTTGTATCCTCGAGCTTCAAAAGAATCCCAAGCCAATGTTTTATTTCATTTTGAATATCAGTCATGCCGTGAATCGTGGGAGACTCCATCATCTCACTAATCCCACCCTTTCCCTCATTCCATTCCCCTCCCCTCTCCACACAGTCTTGTCTACCCCCCGACCCCCAATGCATCACACCGCCCCTTCGCAATTTTCCCACCGTTCCGCCGTCGCTCTTCGCGCTTCATGCAGATCCCGCGTAGGCCACCGAACTCTTTCATTTCGGAGAGCATAAACCCCTTCGGACGAAAAACCCTCAGGGAAATTCGCACCCGCATCCCAACCCTATATGCCGCTTCTTCATCTTCTCTATGCGCTGTCCTTCCTCCTCTCTCTCCTCTTCTTCCCTTTATCACTCTCACACCTTTCCCTCTTCTTCTTGGGTTTATTTCCAGTTGGTTTGTTTATGTCGTGTAAAAATCCATGGGAGTTTCTCGATGATGTTCGTAAGTAACAGCCAAATTTTTAAATATAAATATACATTTATAATTTGTAGTTTTTATGTTTATCAATGTTTTTACAAACACCAACTTTTGAGGCGCAAAATCTTTTTTCTGCCGCGGATGTCAATCAAAATACTTGTGCCGATGTGTGTAAATTTTTATATTCAAATGTGTTTATATTTATAATTTGTGGTTTTATGCTTATGAAGTATTTTTAACAACACCTTCTTCGGAAATATTGGAGGCACGGAAGCTTTTTTTCTGCCGTGGATGCCGTTTAAAATACTTAGGATTTTCCCGATGATGTGGTAAATAACTACCTAATATTTAAATATATTTTTATTATTAATTTGTTGCTTTTATCTTTATCAAGTAATTTTTAAAACACTATTCGGCAAAATATAACTAACAGCCTTCCGGCCGGCCTTAAGGCCGTGGATGCCAATCAAAATTCTTTCAAATTTCCCTATGCTTTATGTAAATAACTAACTAAGATTCAAATATTATTTATTTGTAGTTTTTCTGATTTTGAAGTATTAAAAAAATATCTCCGGCAAGTTAGGAGGCACAGAAGCTTATTTCTGTCGTGAGTGTCAATCAAAATTCTATTCTTAGTATTTACCTGATGATTTGGGTAAATAACTCCCTAATCTTTAAATGTGTTTATGTTTATAATTTGAAGTTTTGTGTTTATAAAGTGCTTTTAAAAACACCATCTTCTGCAAGTTTGGAGGCACAGAAAAACGAGAAATTTAATCTTCCAAGGAAGTGGGATACTTGCCCTTGAAACTTAGCGTCAAGCACATGTATTTGTCGCTATTTTGTCTTGTACCTTTGTCTGGTACATTTGTCGATGTACCTATGTGATAGTGTGTAAGTCAAATGATCAGTTCAATGAAAATTCTAAAAGAGTTAATCATTTTCTGCTTTGTTTCATGCAGGAATACTTAATTTGTTGTAGAATAATTTTAACTCCACAGTATATGCATCTAACATTACTAGGAAAACTAGAAGTTGGAAAATGGGGATAATTTATTTTATTAACGTCTTCATTCTATCCTTCGAAAGAGATTTTAATGTGGAAGTTAGTATGGATAGCGTACAATTTTAGAACACATGGAAAAATTTAAAAATGAAGCAATTGAAGATTAACAGCAGGCAGCAGCAACGTTAATTATCACCACATCTCATTGCGGTTATTTTGGAAATTTATTAAACCTTATGCGCCATGAAGATTTTATTTAGCCAAGAGTATCCAAGGGAAGGTTTTGAGTATTAGTTATATTTCATTTATTCTTTGCTATGGCCTCCGTGTAATCAAATTCCATTCCGATATCAATTGCATGAATAATGTATTGTCACATGCGTTAGCCGCTCTTTCTTGAGTAATACAATTACTTCGCTGGTTCGATTTCCTTTCCTTCCTATTATACAATTTTTTGTTATATTTTACAGGTCTTCATAAATTCTAGTTTATTGTTGTATAATATTTTAAACACTGAAAGATCCGTGATTTTCCGCGAAAGAAGTTTACTTCTCATTATGCGTTGTATTTGGCTTTCAGTAAAAACGGATGTTGGGAAAATGAAAGGAGGTAGGGATCTGGACAGTGGAACGGAAGGACTAATGATGACAATGGAAAATGTATAAAACTTGCCGTGGCTTTTATTGATGTGAATTGAATTTGAACTCCATTTTATTGATTATTCAACGTTTCTTAAATCAGGGGAATAAGGCACCTTGATTATCATTGAAGTCATTAGTTAGGTAATTAAATCACTTCGATTACTTTCAAGGATAAATATTAATCCCAGATGATATTCTCCCTTTCTCTTCTAATTTCAGTAGATATTCAGTTTGACCTAGAGGAAGTCTATGAATAACATTGGTCTTTTTTATTCTTGTTAAGGTCGCTATTTTTAATGGCAACTTCATGCCTTGATTTTTTTTCGCACGGAGAAATTTTTTCTCTTTTGAAGAGGCGCGATTTATTTCTCTTAATACGTGTATGTTATTGATATGGAGTGATATTAAAATTTGTTAAGCTGTATTCTCTCTACTTGATACATGGCTATAAATCTGTTGTAACCGTAATTTATATAGCTTAGCGTTCTAAGTGCTATATATATTTTTAATGCAATGTGGGTGGCATCTCATGGAGTCATTGTAATGCATCAGAGAAATTCCTGCTCATAGTGGCAATTGACATGGAAAAAATGTACAAACCTTGGAATATCTGAGATTTTGGAGAAGTCGGGGAAATAATGGTAATCCAACTAGTTTGCAGAAGACGGAATGGCAAGTTCTCGATATTTCTTACCATTTCATTTATCGCGCTAATGACGGCGATAATATGCTCTATGCTGTGGAAAATACCACTAACAATAAGTGTAACTGAAGATACAATATTGTAACCAGCGAATGGTTCAAATTTATATCTGAAATCTTATAATATAATAAAATAAAATAATTGTTTCCGGGAATTCATCGGTAAGGATAAATAAACATCCCCCATAAAAATGCTAGCCTTGTATTGAAATCAGTAGGCACCATATCATAGAAAATTGATGATATTTAAGCGTAGCATTTATGAGGTAAAAGTCGGTATCTGACCGCCCCATGGTTGTAGGTACTCGGGTAGTTTACTTCGAGGATGACTCCTCTAAGAAATAAAAATTGCACATCGATTCCGGGAGTGGACCAGGAGAGAAGCAGGTATCGATTTTGCGAAAAGGTTGTGGGCGAAGGAGAGCCGAAGCGAAGCAAGAAGGTTGGGGGTGATAAAGTGGACGTGGAGGGCGAAGGTTGAGTTATTTACATTTTATTTGCGCCTCGGAGAGTTCGCTCTCTCTCTCTCCGTGCGCTGCCTTTATTTCATTTTATTTTTTTTTCATGCCATTCGGAGGGTTCCAGCAGCAGCAGTTTTATGGAAGCTGGGACCGCCCTAAGATAACCCTCGCCTCCTCTAACGGCGGCGGCAGAGCTGACTCCCCGGCGACGCTCCCTATCCCCTCCCGACATTTATTCCTCTCGACCTCCCCGCCATTTGCCATGTTGACCGCGCGGTGGCGCAGACGTGAATATTTCTGTTTTTCCGTGTCGCCTCTCCCATGCACTCCTCATGGGGTTAGGGGGGGGCTTTGATTTATCCGCTAAGCGATTCTTGAAGGGGTTAGGAGGGGGAGATTTTCGGAGCGGTTTGCTTTCACCAAGCGCCGCACACCATGAAAGGGGTGCGTTGACTTTTTCCTCTGAAACGAAATCCTGGTCGTGGAGAGTTTTTTTTCGTCCTCTCTTTTTCTGCGCACAAATTATTTATGGCCCTCACTCGTTTGGTGAGCAGATTTGTAGTTGAAAACCTTATATTTGACGGTCGAATGATTCTCTCGAGGCTTAATTTTCCATTAAGCGCAAGCCTTCTGTGACGGGCCGTGAGATTCTGGGAGTGCACTACATTTTTTTGCCTCATAAATTGAGGGTGCACTTAGTGAAAAGATTTCAACTGCGATGCGAATGCGATGGATGAGGGAGAATAAGTTCATATTTATTTAAATTCTAAAAGCTGCTGCCTTAAAGATTCAGAATCCCCTTTTCTCATTTGTAAATAGAGACCAAGAACCTGAGTCCTGAGTTGAAACAGAACTTAATGTAATTTTGATTTTGTTTAACGTATATCTCGCCTTCATGACTAATCCAGTACAGCTGTAGAGGCTCATGATATCACCTCTCTTGAAGCATTATCCTGTCAATAGATTGGGAAAGTGGACAACAACTTTATTAGCAGGAATGTTATTAGTAAGAAGGTTTTCTGTGGCATTTCCGACTTCTGCCGCAGTTGATGCATGGAAATTAATCATCGGTGGGAATGGTGAGGCGTAAGATACACCGAGGATGATGGCAGAGGTAGCTATCGAAATCGGCCTACAAGTACTCACCCAGTGAAAAAACCCGACAAGATTTCACTATTACCTTACGCCGGGAAAGGCAAAATTATAAGGCGTACAAGTGAGAGGTTTTCGAATTTCAACAGTGACCCGCAGGGGAAAGCCCTTGTCATTCGTACAGCTTTAAAAATCTGAGGAAATGTATGGATGTTAATGCCAATGGAAATTAAATTTCTATAAAATATATATGTATATTTTTTTATTAATTATATTTTTGGTTGATATCTTTTTTCCATCTTCAAGTAAAGATTGGTTCGAGTGAGGGGACTTAAATCCTCGGGAATCTTGGAACGAATGATAATAACGGTACAAATATTCTGTTGTGAACTCATGTAAAACCCAATAGACTCATATTCTAGCTTTTATTTTTCACTCTTGATAGATAAATATATATGGATTTTGTCTTAGGAACGGAATAAAGTCGACTTGGCGTGAATATGGAATCGGCATGAAGAAAGCTCGGTAATGCTTACGCTTTTCTGCTGTAATTTCCGCTTGTAATATCAATTAACAATTAAATCGTTTAGGTAGGCTTATCATTTTTTAACTAACTGGGATTATCTCGATAAGATGCGCTCTCATTTTTTTATTCGAAAAAGGAGGTTTTTCCGGGTAATAAAAGTAAAGGGTAGTAAAAATGTTCAACCGGATACGCTTAACTTCTTCCCGAGGGTAATAGGCGGAACCGGAGGGCCAGCGGTATTTCCGCACAGATATTTCCTTCATCATCAGGTATCTCTCCACATGTCTGTTCATTTCCTCTCCCATTTATACACACATTTTCCAATCTCCCCTCTATCCCCCATTTTCCGCCCAAGCCATCACAAAACTTCCATATTTTTTGTTCGCTTCTTACGCGCTCTCCCTCCCTCGTTTTAATTTCCTCTCGGGACTCGTTCCGTGTTCAACGTTGCCTCCTTTTAATTGCCTACGTCTCTATCTCTCTCTCATGAATACGACTTGTGAAGCGAGGTAGGTGCAGCCAGTGACCCCCCCTGTCTTTGGGCCGTATTTTATTTTTTACAGGCGTGGTCGAAGGGCACTCGTTCAGTGATCTTCGTTTCTTAGAAATATCGATGCATTTGTTGGCATTGGTGATTCCTCGGCCGTGTCTGAGCGTGCTACAAGTGGCTATGCAGACTTTGTAAGCAGGCAGTTGAGGTCATTGCGTCAAAAACACGTTGTCTACAACACCTGTAGATCAATGTGTTTTTTTTCCGGAGAACGATGTCAGTGAAGATTTATAGGGTCTCACATCGGATGAATTCCTCAATATCTCCTTCCGACGTTTCAAAGTGAAACTCGCCCATCGTCCTCAGGAATTCAGAAATCCCATTGTTTTCAATTTGATTCCTCAATCCCTGAGGACGATGGACGATTTACGCAGCGAAACGTCGGATGGAGATATGGAGGATCTTACTCGGTGTGATACCCGAGAAATCTTCATTACCTGTAGATTAATTTCCGTTCGGTGTGGAGGTTACTATCCGCATATATTTAAAGCTGTTTGGTATTTTTGGTCGTCGAATCGCAGAATCGATCATTCCTGATTAAGATCACATTTTTCACTCGATGAATTACAGAGCCAAGTGGAACCTGGCGTCTGCACTGTTGTTGCTTTATATAGAGATTTTTTGTAGTCAAATGAATATCATAGCAGGGGCATGTAAAACATTTTCAATGAAAAGCAAATATTTTCAGCTATGAAATGGATATTTTTAAAGCAGGAAAAGTGGTAATTGATTAGCAAATGGGTAATTGTTGGGGTTATTTTTTTGTTTTTGTAGAAATTACTTTAATTAGTTTCTTATTCGAAACCGTGACAACCTTTTATCTATATACATTTAAAAAGAAATTGATTCTTTGAAATATACTTAATACATTGGTGCAAGAAGTAGCTAATACATTGATGGCATTATAAATAGTTTATTTTAAGATGAATATTTATATAGTTGATTTAGAGAGTTGTGCACGTCTACACTCATCAGAATAATTTTTGATTCACTACAATATAACTTACGAATTGGAAAATATATGGCGTGGGATTTTAGCGACGGCCAGTGAGCATAATTTCGTCATTTTAGGAAAGCCTTTGTCAATATAGATATGACAGTCGCAAAGACCCCTTAGAAGCTAGCGCCAAAGAGAGGCTAGGTATTAAGTTACTCATGCTCGTAGATAATGGGACTGGGGAAGAGTTTTGTAACCCCTTTCTGTTACCAAGACCTTCCATATTCCGATCGCATTTGGCTCCCCCTTTAATGACCCCGAGATATGCCGAACGTGAGAGGGCGCGTCTGCGTTTGCCATCCTCCCTGACTGCGAATTAATGTGACTGCACGCGCTAATCGGGGCCTCGCTCGGGCGATGAAGCGCCCCAATACCCGTCCCGAACCTTTACTCATCCTATTGGAAGGATTCGCACTTGTGTGTGACCGTTGAGTTTCGCTGCGGTAACTGAAACTTACAACCCACCCATCGTTGTCCCTAATCCGATGAGCCCATCGTAAAATGATTTTGGTGCCTCAGTAGGCGCTCTTCTGGCCCGTAATCCTGTCGATGGTCCGTTGACAGCACTTAACCCCCCTTCACCGTAGGTCGTCCCTGGCTGCGGTGGACGAGTTTCATCTACTGCGAATCGGTTCCTCCGTTTACCATGCGGAGTGGAGCTTTTGGCGTTGGGAGAGGAGGGGAAATATTTTTTTTTCGGGGAGAGAGGCCCAGACAAGTGGCTAGCTGCTCTCTCTCCCGGGGTATTTGCCCTAGGGCGTGTACCTCAACCTCCCTCTCCCTCTCTCGACTCCATTAGGAACGCTACCGGGAATATTCATGAGGACCTCGAGATGTTTTTTTAAGTTTTTTTTTTCGCGGAAAAGAAAAGCGTCGTCGCGTCTTTCTGGACGTGGATTTCTCTTAATTGCCCTCCCCTGATAGACTCCGCTCCCTAACTTATCCTCGGCAGTCCTCAGGTCGCTGGTCCAAGTTGCCTTTGATTCATGGAGTAGGTAATCTGGCTGTTTCTCGTCTCGGTCCACTTCGTCGTCGGCGTCCCGTGGTTTGTGAAATTTTCCAATGCGGGCGGGCGTACGTGTCTCCGTAAAGTAATTGCACCTTAAAGTAGTGTCTTTGCTTCCGCCTTTATTAACATATTCAGCTGATATATTAGTTCTTTATTTAACTAAATTTGGTGTGCGAGGGTTGAAAGGAATCGATTTCAGTGTACTTCTAATAGGTGCTGCTTACCCACTATACAGTACATTGTGAAGTAACAAATTGACGTTACATGCTTAGGGCGTCAACTGATATTTCATCTGCATTTTTTAAGGGTAATGGATTGGGTTGGAAAGGGTTAGGCGAAGAAAAAGATGAATGAATATCAGTTTCCGGAAATAGTCTTTTTTTAACAAAGAACGATAAATTTGTCTATACTTAACGTCCTTATCGTAGGGTGTAATACCTCCACATGAGTTTCCCCAGACATAATAATGAGAATGGGATTCCGCAGAAAAATAACCTATCTGAGACTTTGACGCGGGTTTTTTTAATTATGTAACAGTGCTATAATAAATATTTTTAGCATTCAAGAAATTGCGAATAATTTTTGGTAAGGAGTATAAAGCATAAGTACGCAGGTACAATATAGTATTGTTCGTTGAACTCTTTTGATGAAAGTTTTCGTAAATTAGCTAATATATCTCTCATTTTTTTCATTTAAAATTATTAGATACAACTTTGTGACAATATTTTTCAGTTTTGATGAAAATAGATTTATTACTTATGGGAATAATTTTTTTTCGCTCTTGTGATTTTAAATAGATTATGCTCTTTACTGGTGCGTTAAAATTAATGATTTTTTTGTCCCTAAATTTGGAAAGAAGTTTGATAGATGAAATATCTGAATGGGAAATATGAAGAGAATATCTTAATACTTATATCGTAGAATAGATTCTCCGGAAAATTTCTTACCCATAAGATCGCCAAGTTTGCCTTCAATTAATATCAGTTTTATGACCGAATGACAGCCGAGTTGACTTTTTTAATGGGGTCAAAAAACTGATATGATCCATTTCATCCAAATTAACCCAAAGCGTTGAATCATGGAAGAGTTATCAGTATATGAGCCTATTATTTGAGCGAATATATCTTCTTAAGTAAATAGTGCAGTGCAATGACAAAGTTTTTTAATGAAGGTAAATTGGTGTAGTCCGGATTGCATTAAAGTTGAGTTTTACACCAATGAATTACAAAGTATCAGGACACCTGAGTTAGCAAACTCGCTCTTGCTAATGCATCCAAAAGCATTTAAACGTTACATTTTGATGTATTAATTTGATCGAATTGAAGTTCTCCATTCTTTATTTCGTTAACCCATAGCTTTAGCAAGTTTTGTGGCACCAGCGATCGATGCCGCCAATGCCGGAATCTGTTGTGAAAATGCTTACCAAATTTTACACCCCACTTAGTTTCCCCTTTTCTCTATCCTGGATCCACTACTGAAAAAGAGTACAGACCGCCTAGTGGCGGATTCATAAATCATGTTTGAGGATATGCAGGTTTCAACAATATATATAAGGTGCCTGCCGACATGTTATTCACGGTACCGCCCCTCGCATTACAGTCACCCCACGTGTTTCACTACTCTATGCGATACCCTCGCAGCCTTTTCATTCCCGGACCCTGCACCTCTCCTCCAACCCTATTATTTCCCGCACCCAGGGCTGCCGGGGGATCGCGAGAATTAATACGCTCGCACGGACAGAAACCACGGCCATACTTACACATTCCATCACGTCCTTCCCATGTATTCGATTTGTATATTCGATGTACCGCATTGGAAATGTTGTATTTTGCATGTGTTATGACGTTAGTTTCCACTCAGTAGGTTTTCGCAGGTTTATCACGCCATCCTACTTGTGTGGGCGTTTTCCTACAGTGGTTTTTTTCGCTAAAAGATATTACGTGATTGTAAATTTTTCAATCTTAAATGTTTATTTACCTTAATACATATGTATGCAATGAAGCTAACGAAGTGTTAGGTGGATGACGGGACTTTTTAGTCTCAACCTCGCCCGAAGAAAGACATCTATCTATCCCCCCAACCCCATACCCTTAAACGCATGCAACCTTATATAAACCCCATGTTGCTTTATTTCATATTTTTTTTTGGATCTGGTGCTGCGTGTATTTTTTTTGGCAAAACCGCAGGTTCGCCCTCTTTCTCTGCTTTATCCTCCCCTTCTTCCTTTCTTCCTTACCCAAGAGTTCGCAAGGGAATGGGGGGAGGGAGTGATATCTCTCCCCACTCCCACCCACAATTCCTGGGCATCCCCTCCACTGTCCCCATCTCGCGGCTCCGCCCCTCAACATCTTTTTAACCCGGCCGACTTTGCTTGTCTGCTCCCTTCCTCTCTATCCCGCTCTTTTCCCCCCTCTTTTTTCTCCTGCATTGCTTTCATTTCCCCGACCACTGCCCTCCCTCACTTTGCATGTTTTTCGATCCCTCTGCTTCTTGCTCCCTCTCCTCCCTCTCTCTCTCTTTCCCTCCCTATCTCTCGATATTTTTATCACTTACTTTCCCTCCTTTCGTCATCACTTCTATCCAGCTTTCCATACATGAAGTCAACCTCTTCTGGAGAGATATCGTGGGACAGCATATCAAATGATTAACAAAGATATCGTGCTGCCATTTTATATTTATTTCACAGCTTTACAACACGCGTTTCGATTGGTTTGCAATCATCATTAGTACCTAATGGTGATTGCAGGCCAACTGTTTTCCAAATATGTTTTTTTTTCACTCATTCCATATACCTATTCTTGTGTGAGGCTTGGGATTTTAATTACAGATCGGACCTTGTTTTTTTTTATCATATTCCATTTACCGTACTCCTTTTCCATTTCGTTCATTTTGTGCGGATTTTTCAATGCTTTTTTCACTTCAAATTGGCGATGAAAAATTTTCGGAGTTAATAAACGGAAAATGAAGTATCCAACGAATGAATTACATGTTGGCTTTGAATGATTCATGCATTAAATTTTAATTTTTAGATAGATAGCTAAAGAAACTTATTTCAAGCAGTGGATGGAAAGAATAATTGGTATTTTGATAAGACGTACTCAGAAACAGTAATTTATTTTAGTACTGGTAAGGGGAAAATTGACGGAGAAGAGAAGATTAATACCAAGAAATCAACATTTTGAGCAGGGATACATCTTTCTTCTCTTCTCGGTAGTAGGTGATCCTCACGGCTTTTCTTAATTCTCTTTAGTTATTTAACGCATTTTGGTTTAAAGAGCTTTGAGCCGGCAAATGTATTCATTTTCCTGGCTGAAAGCGTGAATCATTGTCAATTTTAATTAGCTATACTCACATTTTCAATTAACGGTATACCTTTAATAAGTCATTAAAAAATCTCTCAAATTAAAAAATACTGACAAAATATAAAAAAATTGATTTTTTCAGTATTTCATATTTTAAATGTTTTATAGATGAATGTCACCCTGGGATATATTTTGAAGGGTTGATTATAATCTTATCACTGTAATGTCTGCACTTTTAATGGCGAATATTTTTGATCTTTGCATTTGCTGGATAAAAAGCGAAAAGGCCCATAATGCTGTGTGTCCTAGAAAAGTAAAAAAATAAATAAAATTCCATCTTTATCATATCCGACGAATGAACATAGCGGGGTCGTTTAGTGGCAGAAAGCGCATTTTGTGCTCTCCGGTGCAAATATTCTTTTCCTCGGAACAACTACTTCACAGCATAATGTAATAAGACGGCGTCAATGCGCTCTATTTCTCACAGACTTCATTCAGAGCCTCTTAGTATATCCATAACTTTTCGTTCTCCCCTACGCCGTAAAAAGGACTGAGGCTCGCTGTTTCACGCTCACGAGGAAGTAATTCTTCCGCCTGCTATTTGCCTAACACACTCTCTGGAGTGAGCTAGAAGAACGCCAAGCTTATGGGTGTGAGTGGAGCAGGTGGAGAAGAAAAAAAAGCGAGAAACGCACCGCGTTGTTTGTCGCAATAATAATTCCCGTCTCTTGAGTGGTTTACTCTCCGCGCGCGCAGTAGTGAGAGAGAGAGCTCGAGTTATAGAAATGACTCCTTGCGACGAAGGGAACGGATGGCGGAAGGATAAGTGGAGGTCGGGAAGATGAAAAGAGTCGAGAGGAATGGGAGGTGAGGAGAGGGACAAAAAGCAAGGGAGCTTCGAATGAGTTATGCCGCAAGGCCAAGTAGGCAGGTGTATGCTGTGGAAGCCTTTTATTATTCTTATTAGCGGAGAGGAAGGAAATGGATACCCCACCCATGGTGTAAGGCGCCTGGATAAAGTCGTGTATGCTCCAGCCAACGTTGAAAACTTTTCTTTTCCATTGAAAGAAAAAAATGAAGGAATCGTGACTTGTGTTGGGGTGGTGGATAACGCCTAGGCTCTTTGTCCAGTCGTATGGTTTACTCCTTTACTTTAATTCCGACGATGGGTAATCAATTTAGGGTATAATAGCAACGATAACTGGGAAAACTCAGTCAATTTTGAAACTGCCAGTAGTAGAAACGACTAAGAATAAATATATAGCATTATGTGGTTCATGACTTAAGGAAATATCATTTTGGGATTGGCTTTTAGTCGGTAGATTTTGAGAAGAAATTGTTCATAGCCTGATGGTGCGTCCTGCAGTAGCCGCGAAAGCTCGCCTGACAAAGCGCAATGCGTAGGAATCACGTACTTCTCCCGAAAGCCTCCGTTACTAATGAATCTCGCTACGAATGCCTACGTTTCAAGTTAGAAATTTGTGTAGATATATGTTTAAAATTGCATTAAACTTAACGTATAAATGTTTGTCTTTTTACTTAGCAGTACTTACTGAAAGATGCGGTGAGAATGAATTCTATTTTTTCCGCAACTTCTGGGCTAGTTGTGAGCTTTTGTGACGAATTGTTTGCCGCTTATCTATGGAACGCGCCAATAGGCATTATTCCAGGTTATTACGTGAAGGACTCCGCATGATGGTTGGGGCCGCTGGAGGATGTTGCACTTAAGATTGGATACATTATTCTGGTAAAAAAAGTACCTTGCCTAATTTATTTATCGAATACCGCCCTAGGATATTCAAGCAAATCCAATGCAATCGTTTATGATGCCAAAAATAATCATCTGCGTACTACTGCGTACTTGCTAATGCCTTTCCTCAAGGTTTCGTTACTAACGCCAAATGTGAAGACTTATAAGTTTTTTAGTTTTAGGTGTGTACTTAGGGTTTCATTTAGGGATTTTGAGCATTATATTGCTTTGCTATACTGCAGATCGTGTAGTAACCTTAATGTTACTGCTACTAATCATGGGTACTGGAGACGTACTACTACATTTGTGTTATGATGAAATTTGGTCAACGGCCAGTACTGTTGTTACCTGGATTTCACTTAAACGTTTGAACGCTTATTTTATAAATATTTTGATCATATGGTATCACGAGGACTTTGGAATCTCAAGGCAGAAAGAACCTTGGAAAAAAATGCAAAATACTGAGAACATGGCACGGAGGAGATATAAAATCGGGTGAGAGGAAAAAGTTTTTCTTCAGCGATTTATTATCCTTGAAATACCTGTAACATAGCTTAACTCCCACCGTTACGTATCTTTGTTACAGGAAATATGTAGTGTGGTGTAACCCATGTTAAATTCCTTTGTATTCTGGTGGCGTGTGAATCACTTTGATAATTAACTCAGCTCCGTTTAGATTTATTTCAATGAATATTGTGAAGTGTACTTACAAGTTATTTTTGTGTTGAATAAATTCGTTGCCAAAGGCATGGGATTTTTTCCGACCACGTGCGAAAATGAGCGAGAACATCGAAAGTTTTGTATACATTTTTAAATCAAAGCACAGCAAAAATAAAGAGTTATTGGCCTGCGAGGTGAGCTGCCACGAGATATTTTTCCAGAATTTGATGTTACAGCAGCATGTTTTGTAAACCATTGTTCGTTTGTTTTAGCGAGGGCTTTGTTTGAATTGTTTTGGGTCTTGTGTATTGCCTCAGCTGTGAGGCATTGTATATTAGCAAAAGTGTTCATTAATGAATATATTTTCTGGAAATCGCAAATATTTTAGGCGTAAAATTCTTTCAAAACTGCTGCAGGGGAATTAAATCAAATCTGGGTATGGAAGCGTTTGTTGTTAATTAGCCATTCTTTTTTATGTTCCAAAAATAGCATGATGATTTGTTAAGCAAGTGATTCAACAATAGTTAACATCAAAAGCAAATTTTTTTTGCGGAAATGTAATGAAGATTTTATGGACCACTTTTTTCCATCGAAAATTTTTACCGAATTTTTATCTATATTTTTGTATGCATTGTGATCGCGTAAAGCTCTTCAGTCGTAAAAAATGCGATCCAGAAATGCATTAAATTCCAAGTAATCATCGAAAGATAGCGGTGAAAATACGCGCCATAAAAGAAAAAGATTTTTCACTGGCTTTATAATTCTACACATTATGTTGAACGCTGATAGTATCGAATTAAAAGTGTATTTTAATTCCAAAAGCGCGAAAAATTAAATAAATATTAGATTATAAGCCTCGTACAGATGCTTATCTCATAGAAGTTGCATTGTCTATGAGAATATATCAGTAGAGTTTCTGTTCGGTTTAGTTTAGAGCGGCTTATCCTCCTGGGAATAAAATTCAGCTTAATAATTTGTGGGTCTCTCCATAAATGTAATCATCTCTTTCGCCTGTGCTCAATGCGAGCTCATTCATTTTTGTTGATTGCCTTTCTTTGCCATTGCTCAATCGGTGTTGCCTTTTGACATTTTACTCACTGTGGAATACGACCAAAATTGTTAAAATACGCTTCCTCCTAATAAATAGACTTTTCTCGAGTTTCCGGGTGGTTAAGATATTCTATGAGCGCCGAAGTTTCGGGTTCCATGTGGTCACCCATTCTCAAGGCTACTTTATTCATATTATTATAATACGTATTATTATTATTATTCATGTAATTTATTATTTTTCATTATTTTTGTAGCCTTGAGAATGGGTGACGATTCGGAACCCGAAACGTCGGCGCTCTTAGAATTTCTTACCCGCGCGGAAATCCGAGAAAAAGTTTATTTGTTCTGTTTACCGGGAAAGTGTAAAATCATACACTATGCCTCCTCCTCTTTTTCATGGCTATGTAATTTTAGATGAATTAAGATCTTTTTTATCTCTATACTTAAGCTGATTGGTGCCTTGGAGTGTAGGTCTTGATAAAATCCTATGAATTACAAAAAAAGCCCTGATGAAGGTACATACCGAACCGTTGGCACAAATTTACATTTTAATTCAAGACCTGCACTCCAAGGCACTCATCAACGTTGTAGTTGAATAAATATCTTATAATTGGTGATCTGATTAAACTTTTAATTAGATTGGGCAACCATTTTCAGCATATCGTTCGGAATTCCTTGGTTATTGACGCATTTTTCCTTGCAATTGCCCTCCAGTCCTTTATTCATCCCAGTCCCATTGATTCACTCCGGAACCTAAATTAAGTGTTGATAGTTAGATCGTTGTTTGCTTGTTTGATCATCATCCTCTTCTAAGGGTCTCGTTATCACTTAAAGCTTGAGCATAAACTTTGTCTTCTTGTTCAATTCGCTCTGACAGGTTTTGCATGCCGATAAGCGCTCTACATCGAAAGGGTTGACACCAAAGGAATATTTGCGCCATTTTCCCTAATATCGTCTGCGAATGTCCCTTTGCATTTTCACTCTAAACACCAGTCATGCGAAGCCCATCTGAAGTTCTCTTCCTCCACGTGCACGCCAGCTTTTAGTGTTTTCTTAGCTTTCATGGCGTGAGAACTGTTCCTGTTTTATTTGCTGTATAGAAACAATAGTGCGAAGTTATTACGGGAAAAATGACAAGATGGCGATGTTTTCATTAATCCTCCCTCAGTACCTGAATTAATATTTTGCTCACTCTTTGTAATATATTGTCCAATGTCGAAGGACTAATGTCTGCATCTCATTTGTCAGAAAATCAAGTAAACATTCAGCCATATTGTGGTTTAACGTGATACATATTTTTGTGAGATAAATGGCAGGCATTACTCGATGAAATATCAATAACATCGTCACATCAATAACACTTTTTCCCATTATGACAGCTAATTTCCGGGTTCTCCAGCCGCGTCTGTCGTTTATGGTTGACTACAGTTTCTGAAGCAGGATGGCTTCCGAAACTGTAGTCAACCATAAACGACAGACGCGGCTGGAGAACCCGGAAATTAGCAGTCATCGTGAACAACGCCGCGGAAACATACGCACGAATTTCACTTTTTGCCATTATTCATGTTGTATAATTAATTGAACACTTGACCAATTCAAAGTTAACGGACATTCTCGAATATTAATATCTGTTCAGAAAACGTTTTTTAAGACTGAATCACTGCGGTGGAAACGAGCCACTAAGTGTTTCTATAAGAGCTAGTGGAGTGAGTGTGCGCTTACCTGACGTCCATTGTGGGAATGGTTTTTTGTCCCTAAAAACTACTTCAGAATCGAATTCGACGCGTGGCGACCTTTGCTGTTTTCTTGATCGTTTCTTGAAGTAGACAAACCTCTGGTGATATGGTCGGGTACTCAGACCCAAAATCGCGATTCATTGAAAGAATTAGGCAGATAAAGGGATAGATAAGATGCGACGAAAAAAATCTTCTACATTCAGCCGCCATTAGGTACATCATCGCCCCAGCGCTCAGTGATCAGTTGCGCTCTAACCGTGTGATCATGGCGTCATGATCACAGGGTGAGAGCGCACCGAATGCAACGGTACGCAGCGCTACTGTCACTTGTTTTCCTCCCTTCGGCTCCGTGGTGATCTGAAGTGAGCGAAGACTCCCACGCACACCAAGTGACGCCATGTCGCTCATTTCCATGACGTGACACCGCTACCTTGGTATTGGTGAACGCTCCGTGCGTCTGAATCTTAGGGTAAGGTTTAGTAGGGGGTAAGAAGCTAGCACCCTCTTCGGAAAAAACGTATACCCATCATATCTACATCTACATATACCCCGCAAGCCACCTAAAAGGCGTGTGGCAGGGGGTGTTAGGACACCAGCCATATTCGCATAAAAAATGACGTGCTGTAACGAAGTTGGGACTAGCGTTTATTAAAGTCCTTTATGGTTCGGGGAAAAAACGAATCCCAATATCTATCCGTTCGGCAAAACATCTCTTAATTTATCGCTTTTACCGGACCTAGAAGTATGGTGTGGCTCTAATATGATGCTATTTGTGTCGCTCATAAAGATATCCATTCTCAATTGTTCAAGCAATCTAAGCCTAGCGCGCAGCCTGCGAGTCACAAGCGGCTCCCAGCCTGATTCGCTAAACATCTGAGTACGCTGTCTGTACGCCCGTAGCGGTTTTTGACGAACTGCGGAGCCTTCCTTTGTATTTTGTTCAGTTCGCGGATTAAGTCTTTCTGCACCGGATCCCATACGCTCGCTACATATTCAAGGTGCGGTCGGACGAGTTTGAAATCACCTTTGCACCTTTCTTTTACTTTCTCATCCGAAAAATTTCCCACAATACGCTTGACCAACCCTATTTCCTTCAGGGCCATTCCGCAAATATTCCTTATGTGTTCCCAACGAGAGGTTCGAGGTTATCATAAATCCCGGGTATTTCACTTCGTCTGTTGCCTTTATGTTAATACCATCCACTGCATAAACATGGTTATAGTTGGACGCAAGAAATGTACCGTCATGCATTTGCTCAGATTAAGTTTTGCTCATATGTATCACATGACGTGGGATATATACACAGTGTGTATTACACACCAATGAGCCCATGAGGAAACATTAGGTGCAAATAAAAATGAAATGGTAAAATTAAAATATTTTTACTTCAATCACCAATGAAAAGTCACTGAGTTTTCCCTGAATATTTTTTCTTGGTACCAAAATACATAGCAATAGTGTGCGTCCGCTGATCGTAAGCGAGTCACGTGACTCAATACGACGTTACCATTGAGACGCTCTAGGTATCCTAGGACCAAAGTAGCGACGCGACGTCTCACACCCTCTGCTAATCCCTACTCTGAGGTCTGAATGCGTCCATTATTTTTTAAGCTGGAAACGAGAAAACGGAAGATTGGCGCCCAATTTTCAAGATTTGCTGACATTATTACAGATCTGCGTCATTTACGCCTTAAAGGAGAACCTTTTATTCATAGAATGAATCGCCCACTAAAGTACAAAGCCTGGATGAGAGCTTCTAGAGTTTCCAATTGGGTCAGAATCTGCAAAGCCTAAATCACGCAATCATTTTTTCCGTCTCTCTGTGTGAAAGCTCTAGCGATAGGTTATCAGGCACCAAAGAAATGATCGCTCGATCCATCATTTTCTGAGTCACACGGTCATTCCTACTGTCCCTTTTTCTATCACTTATTCCCTTCATTTTCCCTTTTTTCAGCAATCATTCGATTAAAGTTCAAGCGAGTTGACACAATCGCTTTTTGCGGCGGCTGTGCGTTCTAATTGGCTGGAGGGCTATGGTTTCAGCGACGGAAAAAGGGACGTGGCGAGTGATGGAAAAAGGGATGGAAATACCAACCCTATCGCGATAAACGTCATTTTTTTCCACCATCGTTGGAGCTGTCCCTCGGAAGGGATGGAAAAACATGATCGTGTGATTCAAGCTCAAGCAACGACGAATCACACGCGGACCATTCAGATGAACTAAGAGTTGCGGAGAAACGGCAAAACTCTCGGTGCGAGCGGGTGACGTTTTCAACTGATCAGCAAAGGCGGCAAGTCCATGGGTTTTTCCTCGCGAACACCTAGAGAAATTGGAGGATCGGCCCATCGCTAATTGCGGGCTGCGCCTAACAGGTACACGCGGGTGACAACAAGAAAATGACGATTGAGTGCCGTAATCAATTGCATGGTGTTGGCGTCTTTCCCTCTTGTACGCATAGCATCGGAGAATTTACCGTTGAGGAAGGGGCGGGAGAGGGTATAAGCGGTGACACAACTTGGAAAATGAAGCAATCGGCAAAACGGTAAACTGCTGGACTCTTTTATTTTTTCAAACTCTAACTCAAACGACTGTAAAAGAACATTCGTTACCGAGCCCATTGGATTCTCCACTCTTGCTGTCATGGTAACACCCACGAGATCATCTTTGTCCGACTTCAGCCTTCTCTAAGCTCACCAATTCACATCCGCTTCCCGTCATCGCTTGACTCATAAAAGCGCTCTTCTGGAGCCATAATTCGGCGCAAACACCCCGTCAGCATTTCTCTTATACACTGGATCTTCTTTGTCTCTCCTTATCCTTAGTCTCTGCTCCCGCTACTCCTATCGTTTACCTTTCTCCTTTAGTCTCCTTCTCCATTTCTTAAGGGACTTGCCTTCCCATTTGCTCCTTCTCAGCTTTTTCTTCAAGCCGCTTCTCTCCACTCCAGTTTTACTTTTCAAGAGAGCCACCCCCATCCCTGAACGCATTACATTAACGTCCTGGTCTCTTGTCGTCTCGCGTTTTCTTTCCTCGAAAATTTTTACCATTTTCCCTCGTTCTTCCGTTTCTCATTATTATATTTTTTTCCCGTTCGTGGTTCTTTCGTGTCTCTCCCATGTTCTTTTTATGGGAGTTTCCTCGTACCAAGGCAAAATAACAGTGTCTCGTATATAATTGGCAGCTGCCTTGTATAAGGAGAATTCGTTTTTTTTCATTGAATTTTTGTAGGTGTCTCATTTTTCCCTTCCGGGAATTAAATGTATACTTGTTTCTCCGTAGAAATAATGGCTCATTCCATATTTTTGTCCCTAGATGTATTATGCCTTATTGGACATACCATATTTGTGAGAACTAAACAATTTTTTTACTCGATTTCAGTAAAATTTTGGTAATAAATTTGATGATATCCTGCTGAAAACTAGAGTATTTTATGCATAAAATCCTAATCAAAGATTTTTTTGGATTCATGCCATTCTCAGCGTTAGAAAATTGTTAAATGAGTTGGATTCGGTATCTTCATTTGCAAAATACAAGATATTTACTATAGTTACTATCCATCTACACTCATTTTACCTGACGAAGCATGTTGAACGGCGAGGCGAAAATATTGCTGCTTATAATTATATGGTTGGTACAGGATGACTGAAGAAACAGACATAGACATTATGAAGCTACTTATTGAGCGTACAAAAGGTTTCTGAAGTTATAAAGGATTCTACCTTATACGGTATCGCATTACGGTTGATATTAGCCATGGAGTGTTAGCCTCAATATAATCTTAATTCAATTGCATATGTCTACTTTTCTCGAGATATGTTCTGAAACGCTTTATGTGGTTCATAGATAAATGCTTGCATGGTGATCGATATCTCCCGCTGCGTTTACAATATTCGTGTGTTATTGTGAGTTTTTATATGAAGTGCATTGCGTTGTGGATGTTGATTATGCCATCCTATGCAAAATGGAAAACAAAAGATACCTTTACCCTATAACTTTTCAAACCGACTTCAGAGGAAATTCAAAATCGGGCATTCATTAATATGAAACCGAATGCCTTTCGAGGAAATCAATCAAGCGTGTATATAATATACACTATAACTAGGGCTGAAGTCAATAGGCTGAAGTTCACATCACACTCAGCCATGAGGATGGAGTGCGACTCGTACCCCGAAATGTCGGCAGCCACGGCGGAGACTACCCGGTGGAACACCCGATCAGCATTCACTACCAGCAAACGCCAGTAAAGCATCAGATAGCCCGGTCAAAATAGACATAGACCCTTGCATAAATTGCCAACAAGCTGAAAATTTGCATGAACCTCAAGGATACCACTTCTAATGAAATACTGATAAGTCCCCATCGATCCCGTGTGTGCAAAAATTTTTATTCAAGGTCAAAGGTCACAAAAATGAGTTTTTTGCATTTTCTTGGCCAAACGGTTAGTTTTATGATAAAAATTGCTTAGACCAAAATTGTAGATAAAAAAATTATCTACAAAATTATGATTTCACTTTTTTCTCTAAGATTTACCGTTTTTGAGAAAAAGCCATTCGAATGTAGGCTGGAGCTGTATTCTTCCTAACATGCATGACTATATTGTTGCGCTCTCCGAACATTATTGGACGCGTAACTCGCATACATTCGAATAGCTTTTTCTCAGAAACGGTAAATCTTAGAGAAAAAAGTGAAATGACAATTTTGTAGATAACTTTCTGATCTACAAATTTGATGTGAGCAATTTTTATTACAAAACTAACCGTTTGGCCAAGAAAATGCAAAAAACTCATTTTTGTGACCTTTGACCTTGAATAAAATTTTTTGCACACACGGGATCGATGGGGACTTTTTAGGATTTCATTAGAGTGGTATCCTTGAGGTTCATGCAAATTTTCAGCTTGTTGGCAATTTATGCAAGGGTACCCCTATTTTTTGGGCTAATTTGACCGGGCTACATATCCTATTTCCCCCTGGAGCTCTCCCATTCCGCTGCCGTTTTAACGACTCCTCCACCTCCTCAATTGATGGCCTACTAATATTGGTGTCCACCCTCATGTCCAACATTTCTCCATCCTCCTCATCTTCCTCATCTATCTCATTGACATTCAGCATTCCTTAAAGTACTGGGTCCATCTTCCCATTACTTCTTCCTCTGTTCCAACCAACCTCCCATTCTTATCCTTACATGCGTTTGTTCTTGGTTGAAATTTATTCGTCATCCGTTTGATTGCCTGGTATAACTTTCTACTTTCGTTTTGTGTGTTCAGTTCCTCAATCTTTTTCACAAACCCTTTTAAGTACTGTTTTTTCTTTTTTCGTAGTATTTTATTTGCTTGTCTTCTGCTTTCTTTATATCTTTCAACCTTTTGTCTTGTCTCTTTCTGGATGGTGTTCCTTCGATCTATATTCTTCCTTTCTATAGCTTTTCTGCACTCATTATCAAACCATTCTTCACAAGGAAATAGAAAATATTATCCGAGGCGAAGACATAGTGAGGTTTGTGAAGACCCAACGGCTAGCTTGGCTAGGTCATGTAAAAAGAATGAGTGAAGAAAGGATGCCTAAGAAGATTCTACATGGAAATATGGATGGAAAGAGAAAAAGAGGAAGACCGAGGAAAAGATGGATGCAGGATGTGGAAGAAGACATAAAGGCTATGAGGATTGTCAGATGGTGGGAGAAAGTGCAGAACAGGAGAGAATGGACAGGCGTCTTGAGGGAGGCCAAATACTGGGCTGTGGTGCCAAGGAAGTAGTAAGTAGTAGTACAGATCCTATTTAATCAGCGATCTCAACCGAAATTTATATTAATGGTTATATGATCTATCAAATTCACAAATTTTCATTGTCACCCCTCGAGATTGTAAATGTCGTGCATTTATTGTGAATATTGAGAATGTTTATAATAATCTCACCTCAACGCCGCGTTGCGGACATATTTTTAAACAGACTGAAGTACGAACTGGTGGCTCCTCTGCGAAGTCCCTTTGGGGGAAACCGAAAGTCATATTGTTGTTTCATCATCATCATCATCATCACTGGTCAACAATCCTAGGATTGGTTTGACGCAGATCTCCACTCAGTTCTCCTATCAGCTAATCTTTTCACACCTACGTATTTCTTCTCTTTCACATCCTTATTTACTTGTTGCATGTATTTTTTTTCGAGGTCTTCCTTTTCCGTTCCTGCCTTCCACTTGTCCCTCGACGATTATCTTCATCAGGCCATCATCTCTCAAGATGTGACCTATAAGGTTGTTTCGTCTTCTTGTTAAGGTTTTCATGAGGCTTCTCCTCTCTCCTGCTCTTCTTAGGACTTCCTCGTTACGAACTCGGTCGATCCATTTGATCTTTATCATTCTTCTGTAGCACCACATTTCGAAGGCCTCTATCCTTGCTTCCTCCGCGGCGGTCATTGTCCATGCCTCACTTCCGTATAGGAGCATACTCCAAATGCAGGTTCTTAAAAATTGTTTCTTTACTTCCATATTTAAGTTTCCCGCTGTAAGCAGGTCTCTCTTTTGGTGGAATGCTCTCTTCGTCTGAGCTATTCTACTGATAATTTCTTTCTTACTTCTCCCGTCACTAGTTATCTTGCTTCCCAAATAGCCGAATTCATCCACCTCTATCAGTTTTTGCTTCCCTATTTTAATGTTAGTCTTGACTTCTTCTCTTCTGCTGCATACTAATATCTTGGTTTTCTTCGTGCTTATTTTCAGTTGATATTCACCCTACCCATATTAAGCGGTATATTGATGTTTACGTGATCTAAAAATTCACACTTTTCAATGTTACTCCTCGCTATTGAACCATTTATATATTGTTAATTTTGAGAATAAAGGTATCGCTCTGAACTCATCACCACGCTGCGGACATTTTTGAAAACTCGTTGAAGTGCAGACTGGTGCCTCCTCTCCGTAGTCTCTTGAGGCCGTTTTACACGGTACACGGAATTGCGCAATCTGACGTACGTGCGAAGGCGCAATCAAAATTGCGCCGTGTAAAGCGATGAATTGCTAGAACACATGCGAGAATGCGTGGATGCGAGACGGCAAAATAGCCCCTGTTCTAATTTCGTTCATGCATTCGCGCAATTCCACGCCATTTTAGAAATTAATGCAGCTCTAACCTGCGCAATTCCGTGCCCCGTGTATAACGGCCTTTAGGGTGAAAGAAAGACTCGGCCGTGGGCCCAAACCGACGTTGCCGCCATGCGGGTCGATTATTGGCCAGCTTGCTCTCGACAAACGACCTCCGACGGTTAATTGCGATCCGCACACATGCACACTCTACCTCTAGGATGAGAAACGAATTCACCCACCAATGGGAGTGCGGGGAATACCAATTCCCGCGCGGGATGCCATGAAAAAAATAGTGGGTGAGTAATGACATTACATATGCCCTTCCTTCCCCTTCTCCACTCAGAATTTGCGCGACCTTCCTTCCGCAACCAAACGGTGGGCGTCCCACCTCCACCGTTGCCTTCCCCGCCCTCATCATCGCGTTTGCGACGGCCGTGCGCGACCCCTCCCTCCCCTCCACACCTGTCCCGACGAGAGACGTTTCATTGCCGCGGAAATTGGTCGTATTTGTTTCGATCCCGACGCGAGGATTCCCTGAAAAGTCAAATAACGAGAATCGCTCCCTTTTCCGCGTGCCCGAGCACACGCGAGCTCACACATACATTCCGCGACCGCCACGAGTCCAGTGCTAAAAACTGTGATTGCGAAGAGAATTGCATCCATAAATCATGAGACGCGTCCGCGAAAATGTGTCCCCGGAGGATTCTCCGCGACGCGAAATCGAACAATATTTTCGCCGACGAATGGTGGAGGGAATGTATATATAAAAAAAACCTAACAAATTGATGGCCGAAGCAAGTTTTGATGGCTCAATTTACGGCCGGGGGAATGAGGACGTGCATTTTATTCCGATGCAACGAATGCTGAAATAAAACGGGTGGACTCGGTGGTCCCAAGTCCTCAAATTACGGGCACCATTTTCAATTTGAAAAGGCATCAGGGAAGAGGGCGAATAAGGTATTATTACCATCCCCAGTGGAGTTTTTATGATCATGCCGTATTAGCTCAAAAAATAACCCTCCGTCTATCGAGTGGAATCAAAGAGAACGGTTATATTTAATGCCAATATACCTGCCGAAGTGCATCACCATTGGAGATTTATGGAATTCCAACTCATTTTTATGCATAGTTTTTACGCATTTATAACTTTTCTCTGTCTCCCATTGATGGCATTTGATGATAAAGTGATATATTTTCAGAGACGAAGTTCACACTAATGGAAAGACTCATTTAATAATTTTTTAAATGATTGCTATTTATATATTTAGTTATTTATTTATTGATTAATAGTATCATAAAAATTATATTTGTTTCATCTAATATTTTTAATTATGTTTGTATAATCGCTTACGGCGACATGTGTGAATGTGAATTTGATAAGCATGGTTAATTTCTCCTTATTGGGATTGGTGTGTCATGGCAACATTAAGCTAAATGTAACGTATTGTCTGTGTGGTTGTGACTATCTTTCATTTCATTTCCTCATCTGATTGTGAGTATTTCTTCTCTGGTGGCAGGAAACATTACTAGAGCCATCTCTTGGCGACACATTGGGATACATCTGGGGGATTTTGTTGAATTAACTCCCCACTGAAAACACGAATGGTAAGAGTAATCTCAGTAGATTGGTGGCCCGATTATCTGCCTGCAGAAGGTTAGCTATTCGATTTCAAGTCGAGGTGAAAATGTTTCTAATTTTTTCGGCCATTCTTCCATCTCCACGCTATCTCCGTGGCAACGTCGTGTATTTGGGTTGTTATTTTTCTGTTTCATTTTCTATTTGCATTTGTGTTTTTATATATTCAAAATAGAAATGTTAGTATGATTTAAAATATGCAAATATTATTTATAATTTTTACCCATGTGAATGTGTAAATTATTATTTATATATTGATTTAATACTATGTATTTATAAATAATGCTCACTAAAGGTAGAGAAGTTACATGATCGTAAAGTGGTAGTTACTATAAAAATACGTTCTACTCTGAAGGTACGCTAACTCTGAAATGTATTTCCATATGGCGAGTATTGATGGTACCAGCATCTCAAAATCAAGTTAGTGTAAGCCTCCGGATATTGCGTCGTAAAATGACTCAGCAAAAATACAAGTGCACGCCGTATCCATGATGCAAGCCTGGAAATTCAATTGAATATATAGCTTTAACTTCCAGTCCCTGCTCTTGAATTCACACAAAATCTCGTTTTTGTCACATATAACGAAACTTATGAGGTTCGTAAGGGTGTGATTAATATATAACTGGCTTTTATTTTTAGAAAAAGAAGCCCAAATTGGATTACGATGGAATATAAAAGGTGTAAAAATCAACAATAACTACCATAGTTCTCGCAATGTCAATGTGGAAGATATATATTATAAAGGCAATGAAAAGTACCCAGGTAAGGTAAAATGAAGATGTTCTGTTAACTAAATTTCACGAGGTATAACAATTTCATAGCGTGAACGGAGCGTGGTTCGAAAATACTCTTAACACAAAACCTGCAAGGAGAGCAATAATTGTTGTGTTTAAGGATATGTATAGCACAGTATCACTAGCGGCATCGAGAATTGAATCTAGTACCTAATGATGATTGCAGGGCAATCGAAACGTGTTGTAAGCTGTTGAATAAAATTAGTGGTGAGTGCGATATCTTTGTTCATCATGCGATATGCTGTTCCACGAAATTTCTCCGGAAAAAGTTGACTTTATCATCTTCAGTATCACCTTGTTCGGTCAAATTATTTCATGGTACAATCTGTGCTGCTATGAATTACGCATTCATATGTAACTCAGTATGCGTTAGGGAGCGTGTTAGATACGATAGAAACATGAATGTACATTTTATTAAAGAAATTCTCGGGCTTTATTTTATAAATAAACCTCTGAAGTAATCTCATTAGCTCATTCAATCGAGTGTCTGTTACTGCTTGTTTATCTTAATTAATTTTTTTCTATTTCCCAGCGACATTTCATATGATTGAATGTAACAAATTATGTATTAGGGAGCGTGTTATATACGGTAGAAATAGGCATCTACATTTTAGTTAATAATTTGCATAAAGGGCTCTGAAGTAATCTTATTTGCTCTTTTCAAGGTCTTGAAGTGTCTGTTAATGTTTTTTATCTCAATTGATTTTTTATTTTTCCCAGCGATACATTAAACGCAAAGGGAATGTTCGTATGAGCTTTTGTTGCTTTAGCAAGCAGCAGCTGTGCACGCAGTTGATGCATTATAGGAATCGAATGTCGGAAACTTGTATGTTCCAAGGAAACTGGGATTTAATACAGGTTTCACCCTTCTTCTTGAATTTTTGAAACATTTGCAATTACATTTTTCATGCAGACGAATGTGCATTCAAATATATGGAACCTAGAGAGAGCATTTCAAAAATTCTGTTTCCGGTGAAAAAAACCGCTGCATTCCCGTGCCAAATGGAAGGGCACTATGGAAAATCAACAGAATGCATTTGTACTCCTCGGGGAATGAGAATTCGATGTAACTATCTCTCCGAATCTGTATTTAAAATTCCCTTTTATTTCGCGTTTTATATGCTGCAATTCTCATTACTCTTAGCATTTTTATGTTGAATTATTAGGAAGAATATTTGAAGATTTTATTTAGGAATCCTTTGCTTATTTGTAAATTTAATGTCAAACTCGCCTCGTGAACATTCACGTGTTAATACGGTATGTGGAGTGGAGGTTCGTGCAACCCTTTCCGTAGGTGCCTCTGATATCTGACTACTTAACCTGTAAAAGTGTAGGAATTACTTTTATTTGAATTTGTAATATCGAAGAAAGAACTTGAGGAGCTAATGTATGCCGTATAACATCTATATTCTATATTCAATGAGTGTAATGGACTGGAATATGAAATGCAAATTGGAATTTACATAATATTATTACCATGTCTCACTTATGCTTACGTGGACTGTTACTAGTTGATAGATGGCTTGTTTGATGATAATGTTTACTGAAGAGCATGATTTCAGAGAGGCAATAATATGGCTACGTAGGTAGTTGATCTCCCATCCTACTTACTTATGCACCCTGAAGGGGTTTGGAATTATTTCTTCTCTGGAAGAGCGTGGAACCGGTTGGCACGTGAAGTATCATAGATGTATAGGATTATTGAAAATACTGAATACCTGAGGGATGCGCTTGATATGTGGAATAATAATTATATTATTATTATTTTTATTTAAGTGTTCTGCCGGTTAGTTAGGTTTGCTTGGAGCATATCGGAATTATTCCGGTTGTCTCCTCTTTCATCGTGGACTCCCATGGATTACAACATTTTCACGGCGTAAGGGTTTGTACGCTCCAATTATCTCTACTAAGGCTTTAGCGGGAGTAATTCGCAATAACTGTTGGAAGCTGCATTCATTTCAGACAGGCTGAAGGCTTGTATTCAGGGGAGTGGTAGTCTGCATGGTGGTGTCGCCTAAAAACACACTTTTGGATTGGACGTGGGAAACTCTACCTACTATCTCTTCCTGGGAAATATGGAGATCAAATAGAATAATTAGGCACATACGTGTAAAAGCAGTGGGGAAACACTAAACAGCTCATTAAAAAATTTTGTTTCCTATATCTTGACTGATGACAATTTCAGAGTTGAAAGAAACTCACATTTTTACCTTTAACAAATTAAATACTTTAAACCGACCAATGCTGGATACCCAGGTTGGATATCAGATCAAAGCATCCCATTACCCCTTTCCTAGTTCTCCGTGATAGTAGATACGGCAAAAGGTCGAGAATGTTTACTGCAATGTCAAAGATGGAATATAGATTCAGTCAGTCGTAATATATTATACTCGTTGTAATATATTTTTATGTTTCAATTATACACCCTAGTTCCTTTAAAATCGTTCAGTTTATACGTTTGCGCGTCATTCCGAAATGAATCTGGTTCGCAAATTGTCAAATATACCATAAAGCAGAAGATGTTATGTTATAGTTTCAATCAGTAAATGTACAAATGAAATAGCCTTTTCCTTGCAAGCAGCAATTCATTTTAACCATGAATCCTTCTCCTCTGGTTGTAATTACATTTGACTGTGCACACTAAGCAAAGTAACAGCTAGCTTATTAGGTCTTGTGTTGGATCAAGGATTTAACTTAATATTGGGTGAAGTTTTTGACATTTGTTATCTGTAGACGGCGGCTAAGACTTGGCCCTCCGAATCGCTTTCGCACTTACAAACGAGAAAAGTTTCTCCTGCTTCGGATGGACAACGATGAGGAAGTAGGATGAAAGAAGTGATGAGAGTTTGGAGAAAAAAAATAGAAGAGAGGTTGGAGCTCAGTGAACGGTGGATGCCGGGAACTGTGCGCTCTCTGCCGTGATTGGTGGATAGTTGCGAGTAGGAGAGTGGGGTGAGGGGTATTATTTTTTTGCGGGGCGTTTTATATCGATATGGTCGGGAACAGCTGGTACACGGAAAGTAACCCCCGGACGATTACGCGGGTCTTTCCCGAACAAATCTCTTTCCCGATGTTAGTTGTTCGTTCCTTGTTCTTTTCTTTTTTTTTTTATTATTTCGGGTGACGATGGCGCTACGATGTGTGTTCACTCTTTGTGTGCATGTGTGCGATGGTCCCGGGTGGTCAGGGTGTCGGTGTTGGTAGTGGATGCCGAGTTATGAAGATCGTGGTGCTTTTCTCCCCCTCTGCGCACTGGCCATGGTAGGCGGCTCCCTGCAGGGAGGTGTTCAGGCGTGTGGGATGGTTTGGATCGTTCGGACGATAAAGGCAATACGTGATGAGAAGGAGTCGGGACAAGTGTGTGGGACATTTTGGGAACGGAAGAGAAAAATTGGGTCTCCTTGCACGGTAGCATGTAGAGTTAGAGATTAGGGATGAAAATATTGATTTAGATTAAAATTAATTTCAATTGAATTCGAAAATCTAGTTTCAAGTGCCAGAGATTGAGGAAATAGATATCAGGCTTTGATCTTCGAGTTTCGATCGAAAATCGATTTTTCAACTGCGATCTTGACCATTTTGTTTACAAAACATCGGCATATTATAACGTCATCCGTCCCACGTGAAAGAATTTTCTCCAAGGCCAGTAAAATTGGAAAGTACGCCATCGATCATGAAGAAAACATCGCAATCGATTGATCCTTCCTAAAGTTATAGTTAAACCGAATGGTTCCAAGCGGTGATCCAAAACTTAAATGTGTGTGCGTTTGTAAACTTTTACTTGTCACGCATGAATTCTGGGTAGATTTTTTGGGATTTTTTCCTACATCTCAAATTTTTATTTTTATTTCTTTTCGAAGGAGTAATACACGTTTTCGTACTACCTGTATTTTATATAAATAACCGTCGATTTTTTTAGATTAATTTATCTTTCAGTTCAAATTTCGATTTTGTTGAAAATTCGAGCATTTCATTTCTATTAAAAATCGATTTTGTGCGAAATTTTTCCATCACTATTTGGGATGGGAACCGATGCCGGTCTGCCGGAAGCTTCGGCCTGGTCTGTTGGTGATAGAAGGGGTGTGATGCAGCGACGTCTTCATTGGCATCATGCCGATCAATGGTAATGCCCTGCCAACCACCAAAGGTGCTAGAAATTATTTTAGCATAACAATTTTCCACACAATATTTATTTATCCCCCACTTGCTTCAACGCTGGTGCATATTATCTAGTCTCTCACTAATTTTCCGAATTTTCAGTAGTGTCAAGATACTAATTCTCAAAGTTGGGTAGGGATGAGGGAAACGAGGTGTGGAGAGGAGTGTATCAGCACATATGAGCAGCGAATTTTGGCGTCATAAGGACATTAATGTATCAGCGTTGAAACCAGTTGGGCATTTAAACTAACGTGTGTAAACTTCGTTCTATTCCCATGTTTTTTTCTCATGGGCGTGGAATTTTATATTCGCTGATGGGACCCTTAATTGCGTCTTCCATTTATTCCTTCGTCATTTATTCAATTTACGTTTTACACAGTGAACGTTAGAATTAACTATGCATCTAATTTGTATTGGCATGAATATATTTATGTAAAGCGGGAACCTTAGTTGAGTTATCCGTAAAATTTCCAGTTGCAGCGATGGGCATTTAGTTTTTATTTTCACCACCGTTTTATGTTAACAGAAATTATATTTTATTCCAGATTTGATAGCTCAAGAATGCCCTACTTTCTGAGTCGAGCTGCGTATACGGCTGAAATGCATACATTTTTATCTCCCACTTCATGACAAAGAGGAGTGCGCCAAAAAAATGACTCTACTTATCCGCCGTCGGAAATGAAAGAGCGCTAAGACCTTTCTTTGCATTTTGGATTTTTGCTCCCGCGTAAAGATGTAGGTGGCGGTGTCACATTCGGGGAAACAAAACGCGGCTCTCATTCGTTCTTCTCTTTCCTGGTTTCTCTAATATTAAGAGATGTTTGCACCACTGGTCCGCCTTAAACCGTGGCATTAAAAGCTGCAGCATTTCCTCCCCGGTGAGTGTTTTATTTCGCATGCGGTGTTATCAGTAGTATTTATCATGTCCAACAATCTTTTCGTAATGTTTAGAAGCCTCAGTTTTGTTTTTGGGAAATTTTGAAGTTCCTTTTTGTAGCTGTGAAAGAATTATCAAATGTAATGATTTAGTTTTTTTATGTTCTTACTGCACATACTTTTTTTTGCCTCAATTCGAATTTCACTGCAGTTTTTGACTTTGAACCGAAATTAAGTTTCTTTAGCGTTAAGTACGTAAGATTGAAATTAAATGCACTATTTTATAAATATTAATAGTAGATTAATGCAATTTGAAAGGACTTCATTTAATGTAAGAACTTTGTTATATTCACTCTTACTCTTCAATACTGTTTTTCAACATATAACATATGAATGGTGATTAGATTAAATTCTCCAGGACCCGAAATCGAACCACGGACCTTTAGCTTTCCGGACCGAAGCGCAGACCACTACGATATCCAGTTTACTGAATTATCATGATAATAGTACCGAGGCTCATGGTACTAGATGATAGACCCTATACTAGGGAGAGAGGCGTTCAATGAAGCCACAACCAGTTGAGAGCTGCTAAAGCCGCGCAGGACGATATGTGTCATATTTCGAAGCCTGTCGCGTAAACGGAGGCGAAATATACATGAGTTTCCATGAAAAATAATTCACCTGGAGCGGAAATCGAACCACGGACCATTGAAGTTCCGGAAATCCAAAGGTCCGTGGTTCCATTCCCTGTCCAGCTCTCATCGCAATAGGGTGGTTTCCTATTATTTTTTTATTGCCTAAATCAAAAGATTATTACTCCTGGAGCACGTATTTCACGCTTTTAGATTTTTAAATGATATCTATTTTTCGCGATTAAATGAAAGGTGAAAAATTTCAAGCGCGCGAAAACGCGACGCGTAAGTAGGAATGATGGGAAAAAGTCCGTGCGACGCATTTCTGGTCCCCCCTCCCGCCTTGTGAGGTGACCTTGATCGAGGCTCTGAGCGCTGATAGGACGCAGGATGCTAGCGGGTAGCTGAGTACCTTGCTGGCTGGTAGCGCTTGGCTTAAAAAAGGTTTATTAATACTCTATCAAACGAGGGAAACTTTCCGACCTTAGCCAGTTTTAATAGGTGATTATTAAGACATGTTTCCCTGAGCTCTGTGCCTCATGCATGCATTGGTAACCTCAGACGATGTATAACTCCTATCCTCTCGTGTAGAAACTAGGTCCCTGTGACGTCACGTGGAGTGGAATCGCATAGGCGCCAATCTGGCCTTTTTCAAATGAGGATAAAATTTGACCCTTGCCATTCGTCTAAACCGGTATTTCAAATTCCAAATAATTTGTGTATTATGAATACACTAATGGTGGGTAACGAATCGCAAGCAATGCCTTTCGTTTTCTTTGATGAAGGAAACTACCCTATTCATGTATAAAACAATTTTAGCGTTGAATTTTTATTTTGTTGGATGGAGTAATTTAGCCTTATTTGGTATCTCCAAAGGTTAGCTAAAGTTTGGTTCGATTACTTATAGGATGGTAACTCAATCATTGTTTCAGCCCGGAAAGTGGTTAGGATAGAAATGCTCACACCGCGCTTCTCCGAGAAATTGTCATTCAAGATAAGGGTATTTGTATCTTTCTCTCGGCCCCTCAAACTTCCCATGAAATTGCCGGCTGGTTAGCCGGCAGCCGCTTAGGTGCAGTTTTCTTTTGGGCCAAATTGAAATTAGGGTTGTATTTAAGTATTGGTTTTCAAAAATTTCATCTAAATTTTTGACCTAATTTAATTTACTAGGACAGTTATTTTGCCGCATAAGTGTGGTGATGATTGGTATAATAATGAATCATTGACATGTGAATGTGATAGTTTCCAACATACAAAGGTGAGAAACTTGTTTTACTTAAATTTATCTAATTTTGTTTTAATTTTAAATTAAACAGAACGCAGCCACATTTAAAAAATTACATGGTCAATCCTCTTCTCTTGATATCGGTACTTCGTGTTAGGCTGTGTTGGAATCTACAAAAGCTTCTTCACTCTGTAAGCAGATGAAATAGGGGCACACAAAACAAAAAAAGAACGTCACCACTTAATAAGTTAAATGCGAAAGCCCCGCGGTTAGGTATTTTGCGGTGCGGGTGGAGTAATTGAAAAAGCAGTAGTATTCCTGTCTTCCATAAGTTATCACGAGTAGTTGTTCAGAGGAACAAATCGCAGTGGATGTGAATGGTAATAGTGGTGGTAGGTTATAGTATAGGTAATTTATTTCCACATTTTTGGGAGGTTTTCATTTGCATAAACTTTGACTTGGGTAAACTCAGTAATTTATACTGGTGAAGGAAATGTCTCTGTTTGTTGACTTTTTTTGCTCGATGAAATTTATTTCTCAATAACGAAATCCATTTTTGATCTCGGAAGGTTCTACATTTTGGTGAATTTCCTTTGAGTTTTTTCTCTTTTTTTCCATGGAAAGTAAAAGAAAAAAAAATCTTTGGCGGCTAATTCCATAATAATCACGCGAAAATAATCGTTGATAAGCAATTTTTGCATGAAACAACGAGCCAAAATATAATTTTATGAACACTAATAATTGTTGCATATTTCAAATGATAACTATTTAGTATAATCTGATTGAATTTTCCAGCAAAGAAATGTCTGCTGGGAGAATTATAATTTTCCCTTCGAGGGTCGGTTCTCTCAACATGCTTATTTTCGAGGCTTCTTTGGGATATACTGCATATTTGTCTTATTCACGGAACGTCTTGCGAACATGTGTCGCATAAAACTCAATTTGTTATTTTACTATAGTTAGTCATAGCTACTTTTATTCGTGAATTGAAGGGATGATCTGTCTTTCCTATAGATTTTTTAATATGGATATTTTAACCTTTTATTCTTTGCAGGATCCATCGGGTTATTATTTCTCCCACGATTTCTGGGACCATAGTTTGGAATGGTCTTTCCGCGAAATATGTACTCATTGAGAATTTTTGCAGACGGAAAAACTTCTTTAATAGTCAAAGATACTTGGATCAAATGAAACCACATGGAAATATTTATTACTCCTGAGTATCATAATTGCCCTTCAGTTTTTTGCTCACCGTTCAGTTTAGTGCTTACCCTGTTAAGCACTTTTCGCTTGTTCTCCCCTCCTGCATTGGCAAGCGAACCGATGAGTTGACTAAGTGGCGAGTGATGCTCACTTGCTGAGTCGAGCCTACTCTTTGAACCCGATCAGAAGATTATTGTGATTTCTCAACGGTTATTAATTCAGTTAACCTTATTGAGCATAGAAGTTCTTTTAGGAAATGTTTAAGAATGGCAGCACATACCGCCGCTTTCGCTTTTTACGTGGTGAACAGCGTTATTTGACTGGTTTATGCTCCAGCCCCAACGAGTATGATCGTAAGAGCTTTAAAATGACTGCATTCGCTTTAAAATTGGACATATTGTGGTTGACTCGTTGTTCGTGAATGTTTGTTTGACTTTTTGAATTTACGTACTTTTTGATTCTGTGATAAGTCGCCAACAGGTATTTGTATTCAGAGCAGATATTCATCAATGATAATGTATTTTACGACGAGCATATTTTCTTGTACAAAGAGTATATTTTCTTTTCTTAAAGCAAGGGAGGCCTGGAGAAAAGACAGTGGATATGTGTACTACGCCACTCACTTACTCACCCTTGAAAACCTTTGGTTGGGGTCATTAGTTTCCCTGTTATTTCAAAACATACCTATGACCTTTGGCCCTCATTATGACCTTAAAATGTCAGAAAAATCAACAATACGGATCTATGGACTGAAACACCGACTTTGGCACCCTTTAAAACCTATGATGCGAAACTTTGCTTGTCATGATGGCCCGACGTTTAACTCTATGACCTTTGACCCCATTATGACCCTCGGAGGTCAAAAAATCAACAATAAGGATCTATGAACTGAAAAACCGACTTTGGCACCGTTTAAATCCTATGGTTCGACACGTTGGTTGATCTTGACCTCCGTATTAACCTTGGAGGTCAATTAGTGAATAATACGGGTATTTGGACAATACCAATCACTTGGGCATCCTATAAAACCCAAGGATCGACACCTTTGTTGGTATGCTGCTATTTTTGCCACCCTTATGACCTTGACGGTGACCTTACTGGGTCAATGGTTGACTTTTCGTAAACAAAAGTGTTATTTTCGGTTTTCTCGTGTCCAAAAACCTAAGAATTGACATCTTGGGCGATTAAATTCAGACTTTTTTCAATCTCGATTTTTTTAACATTGAAATCCCATAAGGCAAATTAAAATTTTTGGTTTGGACCCATATTGTGAGGTCAAAAGGTCAAAATTGTAACATTTTGCGTACACTCAACAAAACTTAGGACTTTTCCGCATAAGTGTGCCAATTTTCATGAATATTTCTCGATGTAAAGCTACTAAACGTACAGGTCAAAAATGATACTCAACCTGTGGGACAGTTAATAACAGCCAGAATTTGTTCTTAGTGTAAGTTTTTGATGCATTTTGTAAAGCACTTTGGAACACAGTTTTTGGTTAAAGCATTGGCGCTATTCTTAGAATACTTTGGCTCTTGCTATTAAAACGCATGGTGATGAATTACTTTTATCATATTAATTATATTGCAGTTCACGTTTTCAAAAGTATTCAAAATCTTTCTTAGTTAGTGGTATATACCAGCTAGTTATGTTTAAAAGTGCGAAAATCGTGTAACTTGGTAATATCAGTTTAGAAACTAGTTTTGTAAATATCAAGTGTTCGGGCTTCACTTAGTGAAACTACATATCTATAGTTCGAAGTAAATTAATTCGCACTATAGTTTTATAGAAAGTATTCGTACTTCAACTTTAGGTTTTCAGTACAAAATCCTGCGCTAACAGATCGGTTCATGCCATATTGATTTGTGCATCCATTTAAATTTAATAATCACTTTTGACACCTTTTTTAATGGACTGAAGCGGTCTTCAAATCTCATTAAAGTAATGGCTTATGAATAATTAACATTATGCAGTTATTGGAGTTCTGTTGCATTAAGTTAATAAATGCATTTTATTTATTACTCGAAATCACAGTATGATGAGTTGATAATTGGTAGTATTACTTTTGTGTTGCGGAACACATTGAGTCACTATTTTTAATTCACATAATTTCAATCGATATTAATTTCGACACCAGTGAACAGAATGGCTTATTAAGTAATGGAAATATGAAGACGTTAATTTGAAATTCTCATCAAAACAACATAGAAAGCTAATTGCTTGTGAACGTCCATCGGTAGAGTAAAATGAATCGACAAAAGTTAGGGAATTTCACGAAGTGTTGATTTTTTTATATAAACCTGGAAACAAGGACATAAATCCATATCTTGCAAGGAGATGTGAAAAGCCACAATAGTGTGATTTGCCGACGACCTAAATAATTATGTCACTTGAATCCCTTCTGCACCAAGGCCATCAAGAATGTTATCCCGACCCAGCCGTGCTCGGTTTTTTCCAGTATAACCAGATAGCTAAAGTAGGCGTTTTTTAGGAAGAGGAATAAATAAATTCAATTCAGAATATAAGGCATAAGCCAGTGTTAGTAAATGAAAATGTCATCTGTGGCCAACTTTCGGGATTTCATTTACAACAATCACATCGCATCACTTTTACATCAAAGTCATTTAAAAGGGACAATGTTTTTATAAGGGCGCTTAATTATCAGTATTGCCTGTTGCCATGTTACCTGGAATATTGGTACCACTTAAAATTAAAAATTAAATCTATTATATATAGATTTAAAATGATAGCAGGTTTCATGGAAAAATATATTACTCATGTCCAAACTTCCATATGTAAAATTATATGGTAATTATTAATGCCTTGTCGATGGCTTTGATGTGAAAGTGATGGATTGTGACTGCTGTTCCCTCAAATTTTTTCTTTGTAGTTTTGTTGATGGAATTCATTTAATTCGTAGATATCGCATATGGGAGGTTTTATTTATGGACAAAAAATGACCTGTGCTCGATATTTTGAGTTGGATTTATAAAAAATAGGTCAATGGAATTTACTTGCTGAGGAATATCCATAACGCTCTAAAAAGTGATTTTTGTGCCATCAAATTTTGCGTTTGTAGTCCTGATGACCGACATCATTAAATTCCTATAGGGCCCCCGTGCACTGGCAACTTTTACAAAGCAACTTTTAGTTGTGATTGCTGTTCCCTCAAATTTTTATTTGAGGGAACAGCAATCATGTTAACATGGCGAGTGCTTAATTCGGACTACCTCATAGCTACTATATAGTTGCCAGTGCGCGGGAGCCCATACGTTGGAGAAGGACGATTTTATTTATTAAGTTACAATGATCTGTGTTCGATATTTTGTATTGAATTTATAAGCATTAGGTCGATACTATTGATAGTGATGGGTGAATATAATCAATTTTCGATGATAATCGATCATTTTGTTCCGATTTTTTCGATGATGTGATCGATTATGGGGTGTCAATTTAATCGTTAAATCGATTATTTAAGCTTGATCTTCACTTGAAAAAATCGGCGGCACTAGTTGTTGTTTTAATATATTCGCGTGATAATCAAGTACCGGCGGCTACATTTTTGTATAGCAATTATATCGCAGTGTATTTGAATTGCTAGTGATAGGGAAAATTAGTATAAAAAATCGTATGATATCCTCGCGATTATCCAACATAGAATCGGAATAATGGTATGATTTGTTGCCTGCACATAATCGGTAGAATCAAATGATTCGTTGCCTTCACATAATCGGTAGAATCATATGATTCGTTGCCTAATAAAAAATCATATGATTCTTTGCCTACTGAAAAATCATATGATTCTACCGATTTTCAAAATAATGGATTTTGCGTTCTCGATTTTTACGCTGAATCGCAGCTAGGGAACCGATGATAATTTGATACGATTAATCGATTACGGCAGAGTTCCGCCCATCTCTAGTCGATACTCCATACTCTAGCAGAAGGTTATCCTTAATGCTGTACAAGGAAGATGGTAGGTCAGCAGGATAGTGGGTGGCGAGGAGACCCTGTAGAAGAGAAGTGTGGAAGGAATGTGCTGGGCTGGAGGAGGGCGAAGATACAAGGTTGTGAGGGAAGAAGCGAGGAGAGGGGGGAAGGGAGACGTGTTTTCTCAAGGACTTTTTGAGGAGTGGATTTATGAGTCGGGTTAGTCCCGCAAATTCTCCGCGCGAGAGGGTGCCCCCGCCAGCAGCAAGTTTCCAAGTGTGGAGGAACGGAGGAAGGGAGTTGTGGACCGAGGGAAGAAGGTTCACGGGGATCTATAGGGGGAGTTACCACGAGAGAGGCTCGGAGAAGAATAGCAGGCGGATTGGAGGCGAGAAGCAGAGATAACACACGCCTTAGAATGCAGAGTAGCGCAGGAGTCAGATGTTGGTTATGTAGTGATACCAAGTTCTGTTACGGCTTGAACAGAAGGTATGTAGCACAGGTGGGGGGGGGGGGGAGGGAGTATGGGTGAAATCTGCAGGGTTGGAGGGGTTGGGAGAAGTAAGGGGGTCGGTTCTTAAGTGCATGTGAGTGGGCCTAGTTTGACGGAGGACATCTTCGATTGGATACCGGGTGTATGTGCATAGGGAGAGGCATTGGGGGAGTTTTAAGAGCTTGGGCGAAGAGGGACAGAATGATTGCTGCCGAGAAGTTTAAAGAGGGGGTGGCTTATTCAGGTTTGATGGCAATGGAGGTTGATGCTATTGATTCTTCGGGTCGAGAACAATGGGGGACTAAGTTGAAGGGTTGAGTTTGAGGGCAGTGTTGATGTTTCCCGGGAGTCCTTCATCTTCTTCTCGAGGTGAATTAATTAGAGCTATGGAATAGGAGGCGCTGTCAAAGGGAATGGTTTGGAACAGGTAAATGGGGATTATCATTCGTCCAAGTTACAAAAAAGTAAGTCCGTACTTAGCTTTTATGTTATTTAATCCTAAAAATTGCGTTGTGTGAATATATTCTACTATGGAGCAGGAATGACATTAGTTTTTGGGTATTATAGCATCTGTTTGGGTCGGTTTTCTGTAAATGGAAAACCTATGCCTCTTATTTTCAATAAAAATGGTCAGGTCTAAAAAGTTGTGTAATATAAATTTTTAAAAATATTTTCCATTGTCAGCAGTTTCATTGAACGGTGGAGCTATATACCTATTGTATGGAGCGATGCAGTCTTGGTGGGAATTCCCTACAACCGCATGAAACAGCGTGTAGTTACATAATACTTTTCACAACAGCGAGCAGTTGAGTTCGTGAAAATTTACCCCTTGCTGCAAAAACCCTCGAGATTGCACTGGGGAGTGTTATCTTGATTTTGGTGATAAAACACGAAGCTCGCCAGAGAGGCGTAACTAAGGACGATATGGACGGTGTAAAATTTTCGTCGGGTGTTGACTTGGACCAAGAAATTTGTAATCCTCGGCGTAATAGTTGATGAAAATGGAAATTTATTAAAGTTATAAGTGAGCTTGTTTTCACCTGCGTTTCAACAGTTCCTTCATATGATTTTCGACCCCTTATCATTCTACCATGAACTTCCATATCCTCAGAAATTATCCGTGGCTACTCGATAAAAATTGTGCTATTGTAAAATTATAAACTTAAATCTAATTTATCCCATATTACGGAATATGCATAATATTATGTTTTTAATGACGCAAAAATTTATCGGAATAGAATATTCGAATCTAATTATTCCCATGAAATAATTACTGAATGCCATTACCTAAATTTACGTGTTACAACTTAATTTGTTTTTTAGATTACTTCATTACTCATTATGCATTATGATTTTGAATAATTCACTTAGGCTCAGGAGTTGGATTGCAAATTTGAATATTCGATTTTTCATCATGAGTTCTTTATATCGCAAAATGGTGTGCACATGTGATATGAGGATGTTTTCCAACAACGTGAAAGGGATCTGTCTTTCTTCAGATATTTTGTTCTTTACGGCATAGGTCTTGATGAGATACTAATTTTTCATATTGGGAAACGCTGCTTTGATTTGTAGCGCCATCCCTCTATCTTTAAGGCAGCAAGGCGAAGTGGTATGCGAAAAGTTATAATAGCGATTTTAAGACTCGTAAATCATGACTTTTACTACCTACGTGTATAAAATGTTATGCCTCTCAATAAGTGGAACGACTTGATCAAGGTCATACGGAGGGATTTTATCACGTTCCTCCCTCCTTCGTCTTCATTGTCGATGTCTGATAGCGGACGTTGTAAAAACGAGGTCGCTTTTAAAGTACAGGAAACAAAATCCGGCTTTAAAAGCTTCGTTGAAGGCGTTGTAAAGTCTTTTCATCTTTATGAAAGTAATAGTTACCACTTAATCCCTGAATGACACCCCAAAGGTTTTTCCGAGAGAGCCCGCATTGATATTTCTTGATAATTCCACCTTGATCGTTTTATTTTCGTTCACAATTCACATTACCATGAGGAAGACTTAAAATACAATTGATGTGTTCCAATCGAATTAATGACAATTTCACATTTTTATTAAATTCTAATGCATGTGATTTTAAAATTAGTTTATTGCTTTAATTTTTTCGTTCGATAGTTTATATGTAAACGATAGTTTATCAAAAGGGACTGAGGTTCTGATAATTAATAATATATTCTGGTAATTAGGGTTATATTCAATAAATATTTTTTGGTCGACCGAATAAAGTGTAATATCTTTAGGAATTGTTTTCGGGTTCTGCACCAGGCTAATTCAGTCGTATTGGCCAAAGTTTCGGAAACGAATTGTCTTCCATTCTGAAGATGTATTACTGTCTGAATGTCCAAAATTCAACCGAACTGACCGTTTGGCGAGTATAGCAACATGGCTCATATGTTGTCTGATTGGCTGATGGCCTTTTTAAGTTATTTATGTACTCTCCTTGTTTCTTATGCAATTCATTATAGGTGTCCAAGTATTGTTTAGATAAAAGCCAATTATTTTATTTTTACTTTATTAAATTAATTATATCAAGTTTAATTTAATTAATGCGTTAATGTTTCATGATGGTACTACAATTCTATCTTATTTATTGTCGTCAAGTGTGTCTAACACTCCTCTACTTCTCCTTCTTGTATCGGTTCAGGCATTGCTGTGTAAATTTGGAGAAGACGCTATCCTAAACAATTTGGTGTTGGGCCATAGTTAATTAAAGTAAAAAAATTAAGTTTAGTTTAATTAAAACGTTTATTCTGCGTTATTGTATTACAATTCTATCTTATTTATCATATTCTAGCGTATAAACACTCCAGTACTGCTCCCCCTTATGTCGGTTCGAGCCTTGCTGTGTAAATGCAGATGAGGCTCTATCCTAAACAATTTGGTGTTGGGCCAAAGGACCGTCTGCGTGTCTCCTATTTGGGAATCGGTGATGACGCAGAGCAGGTGAAGCTGGGTGGTGTGATGGAAATGAGGTGTGTAAGGATATGCGCCGTCAGTTTATACAGCGGCGAGACGGCTGGCACGTTGAGACTCGCACATTGGGTATTGAATTGTGTTTTCCTTCCTCTCGCTTCTCCGTCACAATCCGGGCCGTAATTCGGAAACGTTGCTAATGCGTTGTTCTAGATTCAGATGTCGAGAGCAGGTTGGTTCTCTGCGAATCGCGCCACAATGCTGTTGATAGTCTGGCTGGGCTGAATCCTCCCCGTATAGCTCCTCTTATCCCCAACTGCTTTTCGTCTGCCGGCAAATGCGTATCATTAAGGGCTCATTCTCCGTTCACTGTTGAACATATTTGTGTTAAACACCTAGTAAGACGTTTATGTTCGTAAGTACGTTTCGTAATGGGATAGCCAAGACATCCACCTTTTTGTAACTGACCATCTCTTTCTCGATGTTAATCTTCCCAACTCTTGACTAATTAATCAATTTATTTGTAGCATCTCTTTAGAAGAATTGGTTTGCTCGAAAATCGTTTAATGAAACGCTTAAAAATTATAATTTTATACATTAATCCGAAGATTTATAACCATTAAATTTGAATAGTACACAACGATATCGTATTGTCCACTTCATTTAATTTGAAAAACTCTACTACACGTGTTTCGGCTTGAAATCACCATCAGGTACTTGATGATCAATGCGAGCGAATCGAGACACATGGCGTAGAGTTTATGAAATTAAAATTAAGTGGACAGTACGATATCTTTCCACTTCATTTAATATGCTATTCCAAGATAATTCTCCTGAAAAAGTGGACTTCATTGCATTCGAAACAAATTCGTTTTTATTTTTTGAGAATGGTCCGTTAAATTTACTCTGTGGTTAACATCAGATGCTAATATAATTAATATTTTTCTAATGAATCTAATTTTCTCCTACTTTTGTAGACAATAAATATGAATAATTGTAATGTTTGGAGAAAATATTATGGGAATGATTATGTTTAGCTTTAAAAGCCTAAGGACACATTTATAAAAACTGGCAGTGCTACCGAGCTAGATAGTCCACTTTGAATATACTTACGGTAGTTTAATTTCTTTTATATGTTGTATGAAGTAAGGAGGATGTATTTAAAAGGCCCTCATTTCCATCCATCTTTTCGTGAGTTAAATCTCTTTCTGGATTCTCGACTACCTATCTCTCAAATCAATTTTTAAGTAGCTAGGGGATATGTCGTTACAATGAAAATGCTACTTATCAACCTTATCAGAGGCAGGGTAATTTTTTTTGAAATTTTAAAGATTCACTGTGAACAGTATAAGAGCATGAGTACCTGATGTTGTGGAATAATATATTTCCACACTTTTATTTAGTTCAAGCCTATCATTATTTTCTTTCTAGTCCTTAAAAATTTTAAATGACTGTACTGCTTGGGCTTGCATTAATAGCTCTCATTTGAACCTCACTACCACTTGTGGAAGGGTAATAGTTATTCGAAAGGTAGTTCTTAATGGTGATGTTGCGTTTGATGTACCAATACCAACGGTGTGAGAATCATAGCTTAGACTTTGAATTCTCTTTTGTATATTTATTACCTTTATCGCACTCCATATTTCAGTTTAAATCATTGATTAATTTTTGTAATAATTAATGATTTAAACTAAAAATAATTACTTTACTCGATGAGTACGTAGATTGTATTTTTTTAATGTAGGCATTTTAGTTCTTGGATGAAAGTTAAGCGCTCTCAAAATCTTCTACCCCCCTTAGACTAGTTTCCTTATCCGTGAACAATAATGTGCTCCAAACTCAATATCGGGGTGCATAAGGCATCGAGACCATCCAACAGTTGCAGGGCAAAAGTGAAACTAGGATCGAAGCATTAAAGTCGCATAATTATTAGAGGCCTGCTCGTATCATGACTACAATAAGTGAATTAGTAATTAGTGGCAATGTCTCACCCTGGTTGAAAGTTACTCGTCAATCTCTCTTAGTATTTCGTTTTAAAACACAAAGAAATAGTTTTTTTGACATAAACGTGGTCAATGTTTAACTAAGCCACACTAAGCATTGTGGTACTGAGACACAGGAGTGTGATTTTCGCACAATCTAGTGGGGCATCTTCGCACCGAGTAAGGGTATGTCAAGGAGTTCCAACCTATCCCCGGTATGATATGGAGTTGGTCCTGGGTGGATCTCCTTCTGAGCAAGCTCCTCGAAATGCATTTTCCCCCTCAAGTGAGCCACCGAAAATTATTCTGGCTACAGCGAGGAAGTAGGATGGTCATTCTTTCTCCCTCGGCCGCCTGGTTCTCCTGCATTTTTCACTGAGTGTTCCTTTGATCATTAGCCTAGCGCTCTACCCTCAAGGCCACGCTCTCCAATTAAAAGGGTGGGGTTTGTGAATGATTTTACAAATGGAGAAACAAAGACACAACTCGTTAGGAACGAATAAGTTAGTAGACAAAATATTTGAAAAATAAAAGCAATACATATCGTATACCAAACAGTTCCGACAGGGGGTAGTAGAACTCAGATGCAGTATCTCATACCCTGAGTGTTGGTTCACACAAAGAATATACTGTGAGTCTTAATTGCTGCCATTAAATAACAGCATTGATAGCGATGGATTGATTTCCGAACAGTTTCATAGGCTGACTGCTGAAGCGAAGAAGGCGGGGGTGGTTACATGGTCAGGGATACGGATAGACCCAAGGGCGTTGGGCGAGACAGGTAGGTGGCAACAATCGGGTGACGAAGTCTCAGGCGGACATCGACGCTGCGGTGTCCACCGCAGTGGAGTGAATGCTTGCGACCAACTACAATAAAAGCCGCCAGGGGAGGTTCGCAAATGCTTAAACAAAACCTTGCCTTTCGAATAAGTTGCATGAGAATGTCGTGATGAGTAACTTTGTGCCCATTTCTATTACTAGATGCACGCGTGCCATCTTGGTTGTGCGTCACTGACCGCATCTCGTCACCTAGATGCCCCTGCTTTGACCGTTATCATCCGGCGCATTCTAATTTGAAGTGACAAATCTCATTTGAGGAGGTCTCGATCGCTGAATGCTGCGGTAGATTATGCATACATGTCTATTTACCAAAATGGCGCCTTGATCTATGAATTTGTGTATTGGAAAGTAAGGTCTCTTCTTCGAAAGAGCGATGAAATCCCTGGGCCGATTTCGTGGGCTATCCAGTCCAATGACACGACAATATTAGCGACGTTGCATAAATTCATTAGTGACATTTTAATTAAGGAAGCCTGATAATTTTACGCATCATATTTTTACCGGCTCTCGGGCGTTTTACAAATATGTCTAAATTGTTGTCCGTGTAAGTTTTTCATAGCATGTTCTGATATTAAAATAGGGATTACATCCCTAAATCGCGTTCGCATTGATCTTAATATCTATAATTTTGTTTCAAAAATTTCTCTTTCATATCAATGTATAAATAAAATGCGTGCAAAGTGTCTGTAGGCCAGGGTTGAAATTATTTTCAAATTTTCCGACGATTATCAACACAAAGCTTTTCGTTACCTTGTATTATTCCTTAATCCAAGGAAGATGATGATGCCACCAATGGTGCCACTGAAGAATGATGATGCTACTGAAAATGTACTGTTAGTGTTATTTTTACTATTCTTTAAGATTGCTTCTTGGATGTATCACCCAGCCGGGGTGTTTTGTAGTTATTTCATTTATTTTTAGTTGTGTAGTTATTTTATAATAATACTGGGTAACTGTCAAACCAACATTTAAAAAGAGAATAATATTTTCGAATCTGCTGCTGCGCTCGTCGACGTCGACTCTCCTACTTGTAATAACCGGTGCATGCTGTATACCACGGCGTGAATACTACTATGAAAGCCTTTAGCTTCCAAAATATACTCTCTTTGATGAACTTTTAAATGAGTTTCTATAATATTAATTTTGAATTCGAGGTCTCATTTTTAAGGAGTTTCGTAGATCTCCATTCCATTCGCTGATTTCTTTTATATGTGCCCTTTAAGTTTTTCCTATCTTTAGCATAGTTGTTGTTTCTCTTCCACATTTATTCTGAGTGACGTGAAGCAACCACTTTGTTAAAATAGCACTGTTAAACTATCGTATTCAGTTATGTATCAATTTCACACGACTGATCTTTTATTTCTGACTTATTATTCGTTCAAAACTAAAAAGCGTGATAATATCTGGACGTATAAAGTTCGTTGTTTCAACACTAGCCCGCATCTCTTACGTGAAAATATTATCTCAATATTTTCTTATTAGTTTAACTATCACATTTAAGGTAGAGGAAATGTTGACTATTTCACTCTATAATTCATCGTCTTCACTTCAAGCTTCAAGGTGATAGCGTGAGTTTTAACTGACAATATGCCACAAAAAAGTACAAAAACGACCGTTTGGGTTAAAGATATGAGCCGTTTAAAAACTACAAGTTGAATATAAACTTCAACTTTTATTTCTCTACCTTACTTTCTCTCTTGTGATACATCCACCGTCGTCCTTGTCTCTTTTTGTATCCCATACTACCTAAGGTAGACATTTACACCGTCCCTCACGATTGAAGATCTCTCTTTTTTAATCTAATTTGCTTTCTTTTTTCAATTTGAATGCCTTCCTTCCAATCCGCCCTTGTTTTAAAACCGTCCTTCCTCCTTTATTATTGAGATACTTCCCCGCGGAGTTTTTCCCCCGTAACTCCACCTCGAAAACCGACACTGAACTTCGCCTCCCCATCTTGTCACCCTCACCTTTTTCCACTCCCGTATCCTTTCTCGTCTTCCTAACTCTCAATGCTACTTCCCTCCAGCGCCCCGCCGTTGTCTTCCTCCCTCTCGCCTCGGGGCCAATTTTCACACTCTCCCAAAACGAAAAAGAAGGAACCCCTTTTTCCCGCAGTCAGACTCATCCGCCCCCTCTTACTCGAGGCAGTTACCCCTGGTGCCCGTCGCGAAAACGGCCGGTGTGGTGCGTTCCCTTTCGGGAAGACTGGAAAGAGAAGAAAGGTGCGTGCTTCCTCTTCCTTCCTCTGTTCCTCATCTTCGTCTTACTCTTCCCCTTCCTGCGTTTCGCCCCCCTCCTCCGCTGGCTTTCCCTCTCACCCCCTCCAAACCATCCCCTTTTCAACGTTCCCTCATTGACTTCTTTCATTATCTCTTAATGAAGGGGCAGTGTTTTTCTTCCCCTTTTAGCGTGAGCTGGTGGGTTGGAAATGGCTTTCCCAGGGGGGCGGAACGTGGGAAGGTAAGGGGGTGTGGCTCATCGGGAGGGCAAGTTGAGGAGGAAGAATTCTGCGGGCGCTCCCACCCCCTTCTTCCTCCCCACTAGGGAGTCTTTTGGGACAGTCGACGTGCAGTGTGTCAGGGAGGTGAAGTGAATGGGTCGTATGGTCATGGAAAGGAGGGTTGTCCCGGGGTTATGGTATCGTTTTACGTTTTCTGGGCTGCTGCAGCTCCTTCGGTATTAGATTTGCCATTCGAGACGGTTTGGCTGGAAGGAAGGAGTTGCATTTAATTTTCTGTTATGAAAGCTACGGAGTATAATGGCACTACGGAGAGCAGTAAAAGTTACCGTGTACTAGGGTCGTATCTGCTACTCTAAAATAGTGTTCCTTAGGAATTTTGGGAAAAAGAAAAAGCCGACAACGGGATGAATCTTAGTAAGAACTCTCGAATGGCTTTACAAAAGGAATTTAAAAATTATAAATTATGATTAAAGAATTTTTAAGCAATTTAGATGAAATGTAGTGAGCTTATTTAATTTCATATTCCTAGAGTCTTTTCTTGGAAAAGGAACGAGATAGCCTGCGTCTATTTTTGCGTAATTAATTTAATTTTATTATTCCATTATTTTTTTCTGCTGAGTTGCAGATACAAGTGCATTGGATGTGGAGGATGAAGTTATTTTCTACGTTTCCTGGTGTGATGGATGCTTTGATAATTTTAACCTCATGGGACTTGTACTTCATCTTACCTACTAATATAACAATTACTTCATAAGATGGAGGAAATTCTTTCAATTTTCGTCATTTTTAAATGAATTATTAAAAAATACAATACCCAACATTTCCAACCTTATTCAATTCATTTAGATTTTTCGTCAAAGTTTTTATTCAATTAAAATTTCTCCGTATTTAGAATGATTTAAATTTTGCCAAATGCATGGTTTGACAAATGGTTAATATTTTTATGGAATAGGAAAACTTGATTTCAGTATAGGTGTTCATGCGTGGAAATTTAAATTCTCAATTAATGTTGTGCACGCATGTCTTTAATTTTGTCGCATTGTCTGTCCAAAATGGATGCAATTCATGCTACTGCTCAAAACGCTCCAGGTTAAAGTCGGACAAAGAATTTTGACCCCACGTAATCAGTGACGTGGAGAAGCTAAATAATGAAATTTGCGTCTGCTGAGATGCTCTTATCTCTGACTTTAACTCGAATGTTGCTATAAGCGGGTTGAGTCACACGTACATTCACTTTTATTAATAAATCCTCGCTTGAAACACTGTTATTACAGCTGTGCAACAGCGATAGAATATCAGATCTACGTAATAGGCTTTGTAAAATTAACAATCCAGTGTTTAGTATACTGCTGAGGATCTTTCGCAGGCTATTTCATGTTTGAGAAAAAGTATCCTTAGTGGAAAAACCACAGGCGGAAGTGAAAGTTGTCTTGCCCTTACCTATAATGCACTTACGTATTAGCGTTGTTTTTGGAGAAAATCAATTTAGCAGAATTATTAGTTCTTATTTAAAAGATACCTATAAGCCTTAAGCAATTAATGATCGAGAGGAGCACATGCATGCAAAAAATTATTATTGTATGATAATTCTATATTTGTCACTGAGAAATACAATTGAAACCGAATTTAATTTTTTTTTCTGCATGTTAACCCTACTTTATTAAAATTTCGAATTATTAATTACTCCTAAAGGGATTTTAAAACCTTGTGATAGCATAGATGTATATCTTGTTTTCGCTTAAATAATATTAAAAAATTTCTGTGACCATTGTATATCATTCTCTGTTTTAGGATGGCACCAAAATCTAATGGGTGAATAAAGTAAGCTGTTACAACATTTCGAGTCCTTTTTCTATCGCATAGGTGTGGTTAATCGTTTTCTACTATTGTTGTAAATTTTTTTGTTATTCGAAATCTTGAAAATATTTTTATTTGTTTCTCAATGCCTAAATCAGCTCATTTTACTGATTTGGAAAAAAATAGTTCGATCAATTACTGCTCTTCAATTCAATATTTTATCAGCATTGAGACCGCACTAATCCATACGAATTGCCTTTGAATCAGTATTGAAGGTAACCTTAAAATGTTAATGTGGAATTTGCGAAAACTATACAAATTAAGCGCAAAACTAGTTACAGCTGTGAACTATTTTTTCCATAATTGTAGTTTATTGTTGTTATTATCTCCTTTGATTGAATGTGATTTGATGCTTTCCCGACGAATTGTGTGGGTAAGCCGTTCTCGGGATCCCTCCGGGTTAACTCTTTCATAACGGCCAAAGTTTCAAGCTCCGTCTCCGTGATATCGTGAGGTAGCCAATGATGATGCAGTTGACCAAATTATCTCGTAATTACAGTTAGGGAATATTATTTGTAAAGAAAGGTTACATAAGGAAATATACTGTTTCATATAGGTGCGATAAAAGAACTGGCATCATTATTTTTATTTTATTATATAAAAAAATTATTTTATAAAATAAAGTTGTTGAAACAATGAGACTTAGCAGCAAACAATAAAATCAACATTCATCCCCGATGATGAGCGCCGAGACGGAGCTTGAAGCGTTGGTCGTCATGAAAGAATTAAACCCGGTGGCAATCCTAAGAACAGTTTACCCACATCTCCTTTGATTGTTGCGCCTTTACTTAGTGAAGCACTAACGTCAAATCACACGGAGGGGCGATCATTGTGTGTAAAAAGGTTGCAACGTGGGTGTGCTACCGGCAGGGAAGCGATGTGAGGCTGAAGAGGATGATAAGAAAGGGTAGACTTGAGTGGGTTTTCGGCCACTGGAAAAGCTGATGGAGCGTAAGGAGGGTGGAGGAGCGATGAGTTAAAATCTTTTGACTCGGAAGAGGGGAACAGGAATAGGCTGAGGATGGGGGGGGGGGGGATGAGGGGGGAGGCTGGAAGGGATACGAAAAAGGAATGCGGACGACGTGAGAAATCGGGAATAAATAGTTAATGGTCTCGGAGGGAACGGACGGACTCTGGCGATACGGTGCGTTAGAGTCGACCGAAGGAATCAGCGATGGGCACGCCAATTGGTTGATTTAAGGAACGGGAAGAATAATGACTCCCCAGACAAAATATATGGAGGTGTGCCTTTTCTTGGGAAACGGCCGCTTTCCAGCTGTAATGGCTTAGAAATCGCGAGGGAGAAATTTTCTGTTCAGAAATGTTTTTGGCTCCATGGCAACATTTTAGGGAAACACTCGTCAGCCTAAAACGACCCCTATTTGGGTTCATTCAAGATTTTATCAGCATCGAGACTTATTCATTGAACTTATTCATTCACTTACGAATTGCCTTACGAATTCTACATGAGCTAAGTTTAAAAAAAGTAGAATGTGTGCAAATCATAAAAATTATGCGTTACTTATGAGCAAAAATACGGCAAAAAAATTATGTTCTCACTGGTTATGTACTCGTAGTTTTGGGGAAACTCCAGTTTTTTATTAATTCAAGCAAGTTTTAATGGGGAAATGAATTAAGCTCTCCCTGGTAACCAGTTTGTGGGGAAGCTCCGCTTTGAATGCTTTACAGTTATCTTTGGGAGAAAACATTTCAATCCTAACGTTTATTCTGTAATCGTTAAATAAGTGAATGAATTCGTAATTCTGTTAAGGACTTCAAGAACTTTTTTCGCACTGGAAATAATCCTATACTGCTGATCAGATGCACCCGATAGTTTTTTTTTTTACTTTTTAACACCTTAATATCCATTTTATACTTGGTTATCAACTTTTTCACACAAAATTTTACGCATGCCTGACCTGTCATTTTCTGAAAACACAGGGTTCAGCATTGGTGGTGAACATTGTTATTACAGTGAAAAGTATTCTTATAACCATTGGAGTAAGTGCATTGCAAAAAACCATTGGTACTCATCATGAATATATTTTGTTTACGATTGGAATCTTGTGTAAATTTTTGTTCCGCGTGGTCTGCTCGCTAATTATCGTTCTTAGGGAATCAATGAATTTTGTGAACGCATTTGAAATTTGTGGGAAAGATAGGAAGGAAGAAGGAATTAAAAGGGAGTGAAAGTCATTTATGGATGGTAAGTTCTCATATGCAGTGTGATTATGAGTTCTGTTTAATGCGAAATGGAATTGATCGCCAATTGGAGAGAACTCAATGGTATCAACAAAATAGGCATCATTTCCGCACACAATGAAGAAATGACTTTCAGTGTCACGATTATTTTATTGTAATTGCACAGTCGTTGTATTTTGTCAACAATGTTTCCGTTTCAGTTTCAATTTCATTGGTTCAGATTCATTGCTACGCATAGGTGCATTTTTGTAGAAAACGCCCAAAAATCAGTTCCATTTATTTTCTTGGAGTGGTATGCCATATTAGAGCTCATTTTGTAAGGCACACTCTGTCTTATTTGCCTGATATGGACTATGATTTTTCTGACTGCTCCAGCACTTCATTCCGGTTCGGTGTATTATGGTATATTCGTGCATCCTCATCTCTACTTCTCCAAGTTCTGAGTTTGGGGATCACTCAATCGTCCATCGGATTATAGGGCCATCTAACAACGGGCGTATCTTCGGAGGGACATGGTCAATCTTGCCTCATGTCTTGCGTGTAGAATATTCTTCTCATAACCGGGAAGCCTACATCGCGGCATTTTTTATGACGGCAATTGATGCGCATATACTTTTTATTGGAGTGCCTGCAAGAGCCTATTTTACTCTTTTGATAGATTTACAGAGTCACTAAAAGTGGTGTATGAACTCCATTACCCTCCCGTCGGGCGCAATGCGTCTGACAGGCACAGCGCGAACGTTGTTTTCATTTCTCCGTGCCGCTGGGCGGCATACACCCTTGGCGCTTATAGTAGCTGTTTGTTTTGGCACGCTTTATGCAGCTTTATGCTTTTCGCATGCATGGCGACAGAGCAGTGGCGGATTGTTTTGTATAGTTAAACAAAACCATGGCACAACAAAGCAAAATAAAAGCATTACTAGTTAAATAAGTTAGCAACATCAAAAACCCTTATCTTATAGATTTCACATGCTAAAATAATTTACACATAATAATACTTAATAGCCTAAAGAGCAGGTTAAATCGCACCTTGCTGGATCGGTCCGGGGCCGTATGACGGTATGTAAAGTGGTATATACATAGCAAATAAGACATAATTTTAGAGCTCTTTTACACTAATAATGATGCTTTAAAGTTTAAAGTGTACCACTAAGCCATGCTAAGAGTTAATAATGTTTTTCACATCAATGCCTGTGTGGCACATTGCGCCTGAACTCAGAAATTCCAATATTGCGCCTGACGTAAGGTTAAAACACTAAGGACTTAACGTCTATATTCAAAACGGTTCCACCTAGAAGGATACGGTGATATTCGCCTACTTGTTCGACTAAAATCGTCGAATCCGCGTGGAGATCCTGGCGGAAAATGACTCGGAAGTTCTGAAAGTGAGGACGGACCCGCACGCTGTTCGGCAAGTTTTTATCTCCGCGCGACAGAAGCAACGAGCCAAGAAGAAAATTCCCTTCGAGTTACTCCGGGTTGGTGGGGGGAGGGAGGAGGTCACGGGAGGGGAGGGAGAAAAAATTTCTTTTGTCCCTCTCTCTCCTTAGGGTGGACGAGACCAGGTTGGAACGTACAACAGCATTGGCCGCAGGATATTAAAACCGATGCCGAGATTCATTGGGTCTATCACCATGTTATCAGTCGTTTTCCCCTCCGGGGGGGAAGAGAGCGGAGACTGGGTAAAAGGGTTGTAATAAGTGAGTAACGAGGAGGAAAGAACGCGGGGAGATGACGACTAATTGGAAAAGAAAGAGGGCGAAGGAAATGTTCGTGTAGACGGAGTGAGTGAGGAGAAAGGATTTTTCCGAAGGATATAGCTAGTGAACGAGAGACGTACAGGCGGTTGGCTGTTGTCGAGATGAGGAGAAGGAGGGGAAGAAGATTTTTTTTCGAAATCCAGGGAGTGAGAGAGGGAAGAACTCTGCCGAAAGCGGAAAGATACTGTTTTCGGGTTGGGATGTGAAGGGAAAAAGGACAAAAGGTGATTTGCCGCTCATTTCTACGTCTCATTAACTCACTGGGTTATTTCCTTCCACGAGCGTTCTCTTCATTTTTCATTCGCGTTCGGCTGCTGCCAGGCGGTAATAAGAACGGCGCCTTTTTCCCCCGAACGAATAAACCAGCCATTCATTTGTTTCTTTTCGTCTATTTTCTCCTCCGCTGTTCCTCATTCGCTCCATTTATGAGAATATTACACAGATATTTACATGCATTAGTGTTAATAATTTCCGTTGAGCCGGACAGTTTGGGGAAAATACATAGGTTATCCTCTCAGTAATTTGAATTTCATGGTGAATTATTCAGCGCTTATATTAGTCAGCATTCTAGATGTTGAAGTCTTCAGTTTGGATGATTTAATGTTTTACAAGTTTTTGTACAAAATTCCGTCAGTTCATGGGCATTTGGTTGTGAATGAAAATAAGTTTCTGGGGCTCATTGATAGTGAGATAAATTTAAGATCAGCCGATTTAATATGGCCTCCATGCCATTTTTTGCAGTGAGTTATTTGTGAATTTAACTCACAGTGCAGAGATAGCGGAATATTAGGGGACGATTAAATTAGGAGATACACAAGTGTCTATTAAAAAAATTAATACTTAAATATATTCTATCAAATATCCATTCATTTTTTTTACGGAACGATTCGGTCATATTTTGAACCTGAACATTTTGGGAGTGATACATCCGAGAAGGTGAAGGAGAAAAGAGACTAATATATTTGTCTTAAAAACTGTTATGTTATAGTAAATTAAGACTGATATGAGGTACTCATCAATTAGAATGGAATATATAATCGCTATTAATGCTAAATCGTCATAGCAATTGTATTTTGAGAGTAATTTAAATATCGACCAAAAAGTGTTTCCGCAAATGAATAATTGATGAGATTTTGTTTACGATAAATTCATTCTTTCCGCTATTTTTTCCGTAGCTGTTAGAAGTGGAACATTACTTTGCCGCACCAACAGCTTGCTGCTAACTGCATTCTTTCCTGTGTTCCCCATCCTTCGCATGTCTATTTTCACGGATATTTCCACCTTGATTTTTGCCTACCTACTGTATTTTTTCCTTGTGGTGTACTTCAAAGGAAGCATAAGGCCAGCGACCAGTGACGTCATGGAAAAATTAGCAGTGCCGGAGCGCACTCTCCTTGACCTTTTTTACAAGTGAAATATTACTCTGTGTTTTTTATTGCAAGTAATTTCAATTTTTTTACATTTTTTTGTTTTGGTTACGAATGCATTATTGGAAATTTTGTGGCAACAAAATCGATAAAATTGTTATTTGACAGGATTGAATTTATTTTTGTGGAAAATTGCAAATCATCTTTTATTATGTCTTTTGTTAACCAGTGCCGGAACGGCGTTACTGCACCATGACGTCACTGCCAGCGACTTCAGAAGAGTATTGGTGACTCGTAAATCATTCCTTGGTTACATACATTTCAACCTTCCTTCAGTTTCAAGCAAGAAACCAAATAATGGTAATGAAACTTCCAGAATAATTTGTATGCATTGACTCGATTGATGTGTGCTTAGATGGCAAGTAGGAATCATATTTTGTTGTAAACCACGAAATTGATCTCTTAAGAAGACGTATCAATTCCTTTCGAGCGATCGTATTTTCTCTTTTTTTTGCGACGAATCGGTCATTCATCACTTCCATTCAAACGTTAAAATATCCAGTATGTATTGAGTAATCATTTGCCCACACTTGCGTGTTCCTCAATTACAATAACTTTTAATCTGAGTAAATACTGAGATAAAATTTTGAAAAATTGATAAACTATATTTGTAGACCTTATATCCACTATAAATAGCATAATTATTTCAAGAATGTACCATTAGTATAAAATAAACTGCAATAAAATAAAACCGGTGGAGAGGGAGTGATGGGTCATCTTAATGTATGCGTATTTCTGTTTTTACCAGTGACGTGAATTCACATAACCTTTCAGTCGGTACTCAAATGTAACTCGATTGAGAATTTTTTTTCCTCATAAGAGTTGTATTTGATGGATTTTAATGTTATTTTATTTTGCATGCAGTATATACGTACTGGAAATTTAATCATATGCAAAGTGGAAATAAAGAAAGAATAATTCTTGACCTTAACTCGTACCTAGATCTCCCTATAATTAGGTCATGTCGGGCTGAATGTGTTTTCCTCGTTAGATTTGTCGACTGTCCTAAACTAAAGGTACATCGAGTGAATGCTTGTCCTATGTATTCTCCCTTGAAAATAAACTTATGTGTTTTGATCCTATTACATTTTAATTTGTGGCGGGATATGTAATACATGGCATTTAGTTTACGTAAGATGTTTTAAATTTTGTTTTTGAAGGGGTCTTTTACAATCAAGGATTGTACGGTTTGTATCTGTAATCCTTGCATTGAAATAGTAACGGATATTTCTTATATTCCTGTCATGCTCGCCACAGCCTTAAGGCCTCGCATTGACATTATCTAGTTTTTTCTTGGGAGAACAAAATATGACGACCGTTTTTTTGTGGGATTCCTTCTTCAGTCTCCTTATATAGGTCATATTCACATCGAACATTCGTTGAATATTCTCAATAGTTCTATTTTTTTCCTCTTTGAGCTGCCTTTTGGACTAGATTTTCTGAGGCTGAAGTTGACGGAAAGTATTGCCTCTCTTTTTCAGTAGATTTTGATACCTTCTTGCAAGGGAATTATTGAGAGAATGGATATGTCGGGAAGTAATTCTTCTTATGCGTTGGCCCTTAAATGCTTTATTACCTTTCTAACAAACAGCTTCGATTCGGGAAGCCAATTTACATTTATCCAAGCGTCAGGAGCTTTCTTTGAATTAAAAAAAATATTTCCAAACAATACGTATAGGAGAGGAGAAATGGATTATCGCAGAACAGCTGATCGCGTGAATACCCTCATTTTTGAAAAGAACGACGGTAATAATGTTGCTGGGAGAAAACAGGAAAACTAGATAAGTCCCGATGTACTTCATGACGCATCGAAGATCAAAGTAACAGGGACAGTCGAGAAGATGGATACGGAGGAGAAGAGGAGGGAAGAGAAGATAGTAAGGAGTTTCATAAAGTCACCACAAGAGCTACTGGAGGAAGAGAAAGAAGACGAAAATCCAGAAGTCAGATACCCGGAAATAGAGATAGAGATTAACGGCTTATTGTTAGTAATGAATGCACTTGACTAGACACTAAGCTAGACACACGGTCGGAGATTACTTGTATAAGTGAAGAATATGAAAATATTATGAAGAAAACCAAGAATATTTAAAGGAAATGATGGAGTTACCTGTAAGAGGATTTCAAGTAATGGGAGCCATTGGACGGAAGAGTGTTAGGATTTAAATTGGATTTAGGATTGTGATTGCGCTTGTGACGGTATCTATTTCCTTTTGTCAGAGCGTTGAGCGGCACACATAATAATCAGTTGTATGTTATAGTAAATAGTAAAGAAAACTTTATAATTCCACATAAATATTTAATATACGCCCTAGGTTTCGACGTGGCACGTCATCGTCTGGTTCAAATACAATTATTTCAAAAAAATATGAAAGACATAACGGTCTAAGGAGAGGGTGAAGGGGTGAAATACCTTGTCCCTCTTCTCAGACCGCTGTGTTTTCGAGATTAAAAAAAACTGTGTGACTGTTTATTCTCTGTCTTCTGTGCCTCTGTACCAACGATGACGTGCCACTTTGAAACCTTGGTCGTACATTATTCATTATTTTATTTCATTATTTGCTTAACGGTTACCCCCGAAAACATCACAGTGAGGCCTTAACATCGAGAGTTTTAACAATGAAAAACAGACGATCACATACATCCATCCATGTTCTGGAAGGGGCAACTTATCCAGGCGGAACTCGAACCCGCGACCTTCGGTATGGTAGGTGAGGACTTATCCTCGCCACCACTGCGGCCGACAAATATTACATATTTATGTGGAGTTACAAAGTTTTTTTACTCTTTATTATGCCAGGTAGATTCCATAAAGTCACACCTGAAACAGCTAATTAGTTCAATGTTATGTTCACGGCACTCTGATAATGCGTCTGATTCCCGTTTTATCTGGTGAACCCCTGCTAAATTTACTCCTTTCTTGAGGTTTTGCATGAAAGTGAATATATTTAAACCCCATGAGTAAGGAAACTTGAGATAAAAATCTCCCAAAACTTTTATACGATGAGAGTGTTGCTGTTTAAAGGCGCTTAAAAATATTGCCTGTTGACTTGGCTATCTGAAATTAAGTATTTTTGTTTTCACATGAAAAAAGTTTGAAAATATACTCGAATATATTACAGTCATTTTCATTTATTTAGAGATTCAAATATGTGGACTTCCAAATACTTCTTTTTCCACCAAATCATTAATTTAGCTAATTTGAATGAGTAACTGCCAAGTGGAATTGTATCGTTATCCGCATGCTGTGTAACTGCGTACGGTAGTACTTTTTATTTATCCTTTGGACAATCGACTATCTACATCAATGTCCCCCTATACTTTAATCTCATTCTTATTTAACTTAAACCATGTAAACTAGGACGTACTCCGTAATTAAATGCGTGAACGATGCATTTATATTTCACTTTAAATGCCTAACGGCTTCATTTTACAGAATGCTATTCCACGAGTAAAACTATTCCTCTCCTTAAAGTTGTCGACTGAGTTTTCTCGCTCTCATTTACTCTGCGTACCTACTAAAACGAGACGAAGAATTATAAAGTTATAGTTTTTTCCATGAATCTTTTTGGTCTCAATGTATGTAATATTTTGATAACGAAGAAGAATACTAGAAGCACGTGCGCCGTGCAAAGGAATAGTTCACGCTTTAAATCTCGAATTTTTATTCAATGGTGTTGTAAAATGCGGGAAGGCTTAGGTAATATGTTATATTATCCTATTGAAAAAAATGGGAGAAGTACTCGGGGAAACATCGGAGTAGTACAAACAATAAGGGCATTTTAGTTGAAAAGGATTATATACGTTACTTGATGTACCAGCGTTCCGTGAGTGCTCATCTGCGGCCATAAATAAATATACATTTCATCCAAAATTTTCATTCCTCTCTATATCTCCCTCTCGCATTAGCTTGCTTTTGTTGCAAATAATACCGTAAGGTGAGGGGTAATGATGGTATTTTCGATGTTAAAATTGATGCGTGGCGAAAATCATGCTGCATTGTGGCTATTTTGTGGCCGTAATCATATCGTGGAGCTAATGAAGCTCGCTGCGACCTGAATATTCCGCCTCGCGACCCGAGGCAGTCATCCAATAGCAGAGGCGCATATTAACGAAACCTCATTTTCGGTGCCGCGTGTATGCGAAAGGGGAAAATTCAATGTGCAGTGATTGACGATGGATGGAATGGGAGGCCGTGATGGATACATTGCATGAATGCGGGATATAGCAGTCGGTCACCGCGGCCAAATTTCTAGGTGACGTCCCGGTCCACGGCCAGCGAAGTTCACGCGCTGTATGGCGGTGGACGAAAAGCTTCGAGGTCGACTCGTGGAATTGCTTGGCAGGTGCCTTAGCCTTCGAAATATACGTGACTTGGATGTTTTGCTTAGAGATTTCCCTTAATGAATGTCGTAATTAAGGCAGCGTGGTAACAATCGTTTCATCGGTGGGTCCGATATTACATCAAAGCAGTGTGAATGATTGAAGAAATCAATTGCAGCGCAATTGGAACTAGTTCTGATGTTCTAATGAATGTGAGATTTATGGAAAATTGTTAAGCTAAGTATTTCAATTTACTCAAGTTACCATGCATCCATAGAGGTACCAAATTTTTGTCATAAACTGGCGTAGGTACATCCATTTGGATGTGAATTGATTTGTGATAAAGAACATGAAGATTTTGAGTTTGTTAATTTAAGTATTAATTTTCTGAAATGGATTTTCTTGTACTTTTGATGTCTTGAGTACTTTTTTACATTCTCAAATATTTTTATCGGTAATTACCTTAAATTCTTGGAGGGAGATCCAACTTGGTTCGGGATTGAATTGTTATTTAGTATAATAGTAGCCGAGTATATTACCAGGAGTCAAAGGAGCACCGATATTTACTGCTCTTCAAGAATATCTTACTCAAAGGTTAATAATTTCGACTATCATGTGTAGCCTGCCAATCATTTTCTAGAAATAAATATTTTTATTTCCTTAATTTAAGACTCAGATGACAATACCAAGTTAAATGTAGTTAGCAGTTCTACTCTTCCAACCGAAGATCCTTTTCTGCTGAGTTTTTGAGAGACCACATTCTTATGAGTATTACTGAGGATAATTTAATTTTACATTATCAGAATTTTTATCCTCCTTCCAATCATTAGTTATTGCGTGAGGGAGCCAATGAGGAAAGTGAAAATTTATTAATATTGTTAAAATTGTATTTTCTTGTGTTTAGTGAAAGTTTTGTCTATGGTATCCAAGAAATACCTTGCAACAATTTTATTTTAACGGGTAGGATGCATCTATTAATTTATTGGAGAAACGGTATGAATGCCAACGAAATTAGTATTTTTTGCGTGGAGGGAATTAAAAAAGAGAAGTAAGTGCGTAAATGTTTGCTTTAAAATGAACTAACTCCCGTCTAGGAAAGAGAATTTCAAATTGAATATGCAGTAGTTCTGCACCCGTAACAATTTTAAAAGTTTTATATGTAGTTACTTTAACCTGTATTATAACGTTATTCTTCGACTAAATCGGAAAAGTTACTAATCTTCTATATTATTTCTACTGTATAGATACCTTTTTCTCAACTTATACGCAACCAAACTCCACAAATGAGGTACCAAAATGCTCAGAATTTATCAGAGAGCATGCGACGGCATATATTACTTCCTAAATATTGCTATTGTTTCCTAAAATTGGTTTTTAAATAATAATAATAATAAAAACTGGTACATATTCCTGACGTTAACGGCACACAAACTGATATATTTGTTCATTTGCAACAATATCTTGCATTCTTTAAAAAACTTTTATCAAAATGCGGCTGATTCCACATTCAAGTCTCCTGTTGATACGTAAGTATGAGTCATCATGTGCGTTTAACAGAGGATAGTGTAATTACTTCCAATGTTGTGTTTAAAGAGGTCCTCTGACTTCAATTTGTACATGAACATTCCAATTAAATTTGTACATAAGACCCTGCCTTTTTTTCTACATTTTAAAATTAGAAACGCGCCTATCCCTCTGTGGACCTGCATTGAAAAGTGGGGGGGGAAGCCCGCTGGGAGCGGGTGCAGCACGCTCGTAATTAAATATATTAAAGGAATAGTTTTTCAAAAAGCTCAATTACTTAGAAACTCCGCTGTCTGATAAATTGCATTTGTTTTTTGAAATTTCCCGATTAAATGGAAAAAAATAAATAGAAGGCTTTTTTTACGGATCGGAAAACATTTTATTTCTAAGTACTTTTTTGCACATAATTTCAAGCATATGGATTAGCTATCCTATTTTAGATGTAGTTCTGTAGTTGAGTACTTACATAATTTTATTCTCCTTGAAACAGAGATGTTGTTGTATGACATCATTACATTTTTTGCATTCCATCTTATTCCGAAGAAGATGAAACCTTCTCGGAAATCATAACAAGTAAAAAATTTGAGGATAAATATCTTAGTTGTTAAAAGCTTCGGTGACTGCTACTCCGTGAAATGAGGCAGATACTCCGAAAGATATCGGCTTGTGAAGCCGGGAATGCCGTAAAAAAATTCAGAAGCATCTATGGGGTGCGTTTTGAGGCCTGGCATTTTTAAAAGACCCAAACGTCTTAGGGAGAAGGGCTGCAAGTCTTCGAGGAAATTCATTGCGCGAGCAAATCGGATGAGTGGCCCAGTTCTTTCAGATCTTTAATGCGGGCTGCACCACTTTTGAATGGGCCTAATATCCCGTTGGATATCCGCCTCAGGGAACGGAAAATTCTGTTTAAAAAAACCGGACGCATCGGTTGTGTGGTTTGGTGATGCAAACGCTCCTGGGATCCAAATGGCTTACTGTGTACAAGGGAAGGGATAGACCGCAAGTTTTCTCGCGGATCAAAGTCCTTGGAATAAAAGTTTTTGGTTAACATTACTGTTATTTCGAGATCCACCGACTGTACACTACTTTTTAACCTTTGACTGCATGAATTTCTAAATAGGTTCCAAAAAAATTCCTCATGAAATATATGTAGATACTACTAAATTACTATATTGTATTTCTTAATTTTTAAGGAAAATTTGAATATATATCACATATGATACATCTTAGTTCTAGAAAACTTTTACGTTGAATGTATGTGTATCATGTATGATACACATACATTCAACACATATGCATACATATGCATGATACACATATGCATTGAAACTTCTCATTGGCGCCCGTACTTTTACTAATTACTTTCTTATAATAATAACATAATTATACTGTTTTCTCTAGAGATTAGGTTGTCATGCGGAGAGGGGACTTGCTCATACATAACGAGAAGCTGATCACCTATTGCACCTGCTGACTGCTTTGAGAACCACATAGTTTAGCGGTAAGGTGTATCGTATCTGATACACCATGCGTTAGAGAGGAAGAATTGTGCCCTTCATAAATAACCGGCACTGAGTGGAGTGTATCATATATGATACAAAATGCAGTGAACGGTTAAAACTCTGCAAGATATCAGCCTTGGAGAAGCGTAAGATAATGCTGTCAAAAAATCGGGGATGTAAAGGGCTTCGCGGTGGCATGGAGCATTTCGAGCGGAAGGAGAATGTACGTATGTGGGGTTGAGCAGGGAGCGGCGGAAATGTGGAAAGGGTGCAGGATATATGGGTGCGGAGTGGTGGGGAGGTGGATGGAGAGAAATATGGCGAAACACGAGGGGGGTGGGGCCAGAGTGTCGGATGTGTGTATGGTAAGTGGAAAAGGGAGGATGGGCAGATAGGGGTTGGAATGGCTTTGGGTTAAAAGTGAGTAGTGAGGAAGCGAGCTTTTTAGCGAGGAATGCCGTCGACAGATGTCGCTCGTTTGTAGCGCTATTTTCGCGGCGCCGCCCAGGCTCGGCAGGAAAGGAGTGGAATCCATCAAGGTGAGGAGACGGCTTTAGGCTGAGGGGGTGAACTGAGTAAGGACTTAGAATAAGAACAGAAGGTGCTGAAAGCTGTAATTTCTGTTCAAAGATGTCGAAGAAAACATTTCAATATTGTCGAAGTGGGAAAAAATATATGTATCATCTTTACGAAACTTTTCATTTCAAAACCGAAGCCGTTTAATATTTTCATTTATAAATCGACAGTGGCTGTCGGATTCCTTCCGCATTGGAATTAGACGTGTGGGGTTGACGGTAGAAAATCGATAGCGTTGGTAGGGCTTCCGGCCGTATTTTTTGCGGCATGCAGCGGACAAGTTTATTACAGAACTACGCTCATTAAAAAAAGGGGCACTCATTACTTACTACTTAATACAGATGTTGTAATAATGTGCGTAGAAACATAAAAATAATACCCACGAATGAAAACCTTGTTGTCATTTCTTTATTTAATGAAGAAATCACAAGAAACAAATGTAATTTCTCAGACTAAGAAATAAGAAATTGATCTCGGCCTAAAAACTATTCTGAATATGCATTTAATTTTGTGCTAGTGTCGATGCCGACAGTATCTAAGACATGATGAAGAGTTCTCGGGATTACCACCGGGTCAGGAAGTGCATAAATGCCGACGTTTCGATGCCCGACTCGGCCATCGTCCTCAGGGCTGTGAGTGTCGAGTGAGAAATTTAACTTGCTTATGTACAGTCACTCTGGTGGTCAGGTGACTGCTGATTGACTGTCGTCAGCGGCGCGCTCTGGGATGGCGAGTTGTTGATTATTTTGCCTTTTGGATAGTCAAAACTATCAAATAAAGTAAGTATAAACTTAACTAACTTATATTATAACTTATATTGACTTAAGTAACTTAAGTATTACTGTGGGAGACGTGATGTTTCGTTAATAATTATTTTTTTCATAAGCCTGGTCATTAAGATGATTGTACGCTCTTATATGATATTACCTACTATATTGGCCTTATTTTCGTGTCATAAGATATCACTGAAGTTTCTGTCAAGCTATGTGCCATTTGGAAATAAGCATCTATTCCAAACGCAAACCAGAATAGTTTCATCTGACGCTACATGATAAATACAACAGGGAAAATAAAATATTGAAGAGTAAAACGGTAGTTCAGAAAACATAGGATGACTTGTTGAAGTCTTTTGCTATATAACCTTCCAAAAATGTGCCAACTTTCCCAAATGTGTCCGTCCCAAGAAAAAAGGTTCCTATTCTAGATCACCAGTTTCCTGTGGGTCACTGAGGTCCAAGTATTCGTCTAAATAGAATTATTGGCATCACTGTGTCAAAAGAATGCAAGAAAGGGCTGAAATTATTAATAAAAATAAGAAGCTTAAACTTGAATCATCCGAATCAACAATTGCAGTCTTTTAATCAAACCAAATTTAAATTATTTACACTTTTAACATTTTTCGTTAAAAATTTCGAAATTTTATGATAAAATGGCGGAGAAAAGATATAAACCGATCCTGAAAAAAAATCATATTCCTAATACCCATCCGGGTAAGCAACTTATGCCGGTTATTAAGATTCGATCCTAAAAAAGGTGGCAAAACGAGGCAAGTTAATGCAAACCTCTAGTAGGCATCATTTATGAGGATTCATATTTTTATGCTACTTAAAGTTCCTCATTCTTAACTGAATTAGGGATTGCTTCGAAAATTGCTCTAGCGTCGTCCGAGAGAGTTGTTATGTGCTGATACTGACTGATATGTAAGACATTTCTCAGGCAGTGATTTGCTCTTGATGGCAAACGGTGCAATTTCTCCGTAGGGTGGCTGGAAAAATTCCAGTTTCCATGTGGTATAGTGGCTGTAGCGGTCTTCTTCATCATTGTTACGCAGGATTTTTTTCCACGGTTTCTCTTGCAACTCTGGAGGTGCTGCCTCTCTTTTTCCGTTATTTTCGGTTCCGCAAAGTTGATGGTGTGGCATAGCTGCGCCAAATATTCCAAAAAAATTTTATTTCCCACTTTGTCGTGATTTAGTGTTCTCACATGCTTCTTGGCATGAAGGTCTTGTACAACGGGGACTAAATAGATTGCACAAAAAAGGTCGTGATGCTTGAAATGAGACCAGAGGTACGTTTTCATTTCCGAAAATATAGGATTCCGGGATAGAAAAAGAAAGCAGAAATCAAAAAATCACATCGGCATGAAAAATGAAATTCCCAATCGTTTTAAAAGCATCAGCGCGCAGTTGTTTCTTTTCCCGAAATCATTTGGCATACTTATGCCGCCTGGTAATTAGGGACGACTTCTCTGCCGTTAGTAGCGCTTAAAATCACAGTACGTAATAACATAGAATCACACTTTCATCGATAGGTACTGTATTATGGAGATGCAGTAGTGTATATCGAAAATATTTTTGTAGGAGCATCGAAACATCATATATATGTTACAGCACTTCACCTACCTTTTTTTTGTTCATGGAAATGGTTAATGCATGCGAAGAGTTGTGGTATGTTATTTTAAAGTTTCTTTGATTTCAGAAGGCCCTATTAATATTGCTTCGGTTTTATCCTATTTAAAATTAATGTTCAATGGGCAGGGTATAATGTTCAGAAATTCCTAAGTGCCCATATGTTACCATTTCTGCACTGATCATGAATTCAAAGCAAGAATTTTTAACTCGTTGCAAATTATTCATAGCTGTTCCGGGTATTCCTCTTCCTTTTATGCATGACTATCATTCAGAATAGAGTAATATCCGAAAGAGTATTTTAGTAGTCAGTATCATTAATTTTTCGCAGAAACATTTTATGTATTCTTGACTGATAAAATAGTAGTTAAAAGAAGATGTGAACGATCTGTTCAAAAAATGAAACGAAATCTGAAAAACAGAACTGAATGATCTGTGATGAGTTAAAAAAAGATATTTTAAGATCTGACTAGAAATTTTACTTGAAAGGGTACTTATGGGTGTACTTTGTTATCCGTTTTCAAAGCATAGTTTATTGTTGAGTACTTTCATAATTGTTTTATTTTATTTTATTTGGCCCTTGTTATCTTTTTATTCCATTAAATTATTATATTTCATCTCAAACTTGAAAAGTATGTTTTGATAAACAGTACAATTAATGAAGGAATTCTTTTCGGGTTTCCAACCGGGTTAGGGTCTGCATTTTGCTGGCCGGCGTCACGTTGGGATACTTTCCCAACAACTTCAGGGCTTATCCAAATATTTAAACCGAATTACAAAGGTACGTTTCAAAGAAAACTCCGGATTATGTTGCGCTCAACTCTTATTGACAGCGCACGTTGCATATTATCAAGGATGTCAGGGTGAATCTCCTGCCAACTCTGATTTAGTGAATAATTTTCCATTTCATTAACGCTGCGATTGGTGAATGCAATGCTAATTTTACTTACTGTCGCCTTTTTTACGTCAGAGTGCCAAATGTCATATCGACTGAAAGGGTAAAAACTGATCGCAAAATACACATCGTTCAAATGGACAAAACGATAAAAAAAAAGGTTCTTTGTGTGTCGGTACTCCATGGAGCACTTACGCATACAAAAATTCACAGTTCTTATCGCCATCATATTCGGATGTGCTTTAAGTAATGGTTTGAACTAATTTATTTCTAGGTATGCATGTGATTCCACTATGTTCCGCTTGTACAAATATTTCACTTCCAAAAAATGTCCGGTACACGTGACCAATTATTTTTTTCTCCGAAAAATGGCATTAATTATGGCTCCAGATTTGGTAGAAATGTTTAATACGATAAATTATGATGTGACCAAATGACAGTTTCATTCGAGTCCTATCAAAACCATGCTGCGAAACTTAATTATTTAAAATTTGTAATATCGTCGCTTTTGGAAAAGCTCCACCACAAAATTTACGAGTTTTCAGCCTCCTTTAATATCATTTTTACTATCAAATAGTCTTATAAAAGACTTTTCTAATTTAAAATTTGTAAAAAAAATAAAACTCGAGCCTGGAGACTCAACAACTCAAATGTTCATTATTTTGAGATTAAATTTGGAACGGATTTTCTTGTAAAACGTCGTTGTGCAAGAAGTCTTTTCCATGTATCTAAACGAGTGATTTTTCTAACGGTGAAAGAGTTGACATGCCCCAAAGAGAAAAAAATGCGAAGACGAAGGTAGAAATCTGAAAATAATGAGCGCCGACGAGGAAACGGAAGTCCATCTCTTACAAGTCTGAGGGAATTCCACGAGAATGAATTTGTTACATCTTACGCGCAAAAATCGCCAAATTCGAGTCAACGGGGTGACCCTACCCCTTCGATAGATACTCCACAGCCCTTCCTCATTCCATCTCTGAGGCCTTTTTCCCTTTAACAAATGGACTCCATTTGCCACAACTCTAACATCCGTCCCCCAGAGAAAGAGAGAGAGAGAGGGAACCTCCTTATACTCTTAACATCCAGCTACCAACCCTCCTACCTCGCGGTACGTAACGAAATGTGCTCTCCTTTCCCATCACAGTTTTTTCGTCTTTAGATATATATATACACACACACACAAAGACATATATGTATTCTCCATTGACGAAAAATCCCGATTTTCCGCTCCTCCCTTGTTTTTCTCTGGTGACATCAATCACGCCCTCTCCCGGCGTGTTCTCCTTCCGCCGTGTCTACGCATTCCCCTTTCCTCATGACTCCCTGCCAATCTCGCATATCTGCTTTCACCCTGCCTTCGCTATTCCATCTGCCGCCTTTTCATACTTCTCAATTCCTTCTCTAAAATAGATTCAAGTATTGCCTGCTGGGGGGCGTGGCAGTCTAGTAGTTACTGCCTTTGGCTTTTGATCGAAAGGTCCCTGGTTCAAACTCGCAGGGAAGCGTTCAGCCTCCACAAAAATCGAGGTGGTCCATGGAAAGGCTCTGTTCGTTTTTCCCTGAATGTTTGAAATTCCAAGTCTGGTGTGAACTCTGCCTTCATGTCTGTCCCAACCAACCTTAAGGTTGAAACTTTATGTGAGTAAAAGGTTTATTAGAAAGTGAACTAGTGGGTAGAGCATTGGGTTGCTGATTGCAGAGTCCCTAGTTCACATCCTGGGTGTGGGAGTGGCAGTCTAGTGGATACTGCCCTTAGCCTCTGTTCGAAGGGTCCCGGGATCAATTCCGGGAGGGTAGCATTCGGGCACCCCTAAAAGCAAGGCAGGTCATGGAAAAGATCTGTTCATCTTACCCTAAATGTGAGAAATCCACACGCCCGAGCTTTAGTCTGGGGTGAGCTATATCCTCACCTATCCCATCAAACCTAGAGATTGAAACACTTTTAGTTAATGGTTTTCTAGGGGGAGCATGATGGTCGTGTGTGTCGATCTCTGGGCTGCTTACAGATGGCATAGAGGTTGAGGAGAGGAAATTACTATGCCCATGTGGGGAGAGAATGATCGGAACCGCGATGGAAGGGAAATTGTTGGTACTCGAGGATAGAGCTGGTTGAATATGGGGCTTATGGATAGGTCGAGGGAAGGTAGGACGTATGAAAGTATACCGGGACTAGCCACGGTGATAACTTTTTACGGAGTCACCCGCAATGCACAAATAGTGCGAAAAATCCACAGAGGAAAAATCATTCGCCTTGACCGGGATTCGAACCCGGATCCCTCGATTTCCGGCCGAGTGCTTTAGCCAGTTAAGCTACCGAGGCGTCATTCTCCCCTGTGGAAATCGAGGGATCCGGGTTCGAATCCCGGTCAAGGCGAATGATTTTTCCTCTGTGGAATTTTCGCAAGGTAGGACGTACTTGAATATTTAACATAAAAAGAATGTGAATCAGAGTGCGATGGTTCTCAGGTGTGGACCTATGATTGGCCCGTCAAATTTCGTGTAAACCAATCCTAAACGGTAGGTTCACTCACTCAGTGAATCAAACAGAAATTTGGTTTCGGTAGGTGAAGGGAAATTTCACTCCAGAATAAACTACAGGCTTTGGCTCTCACGCATTCATGGTAAGGAAGAGGGATATTTTCTTTCCATGGCCCATCTCGGACTTCGAGGATTTATAATTTAAATTAAGAATTTACCGTATTAAATGCACGTATCAAGTGTGATTTGAGCGCGAAAGTAACGAGAAATAAGCCGCCGTATTTGATCAAAGAATTCCGAATGTAAGCGCTGAAAATATTCACTGATCAATATTTGATGCACCGTCTACTACCATTTGAGTGATAGAAGATACTCTTTATTCTAAGGGTAGATTAACTTTTCTTCGTCTTAAGGTGTTAACAATAAAGTATTCCCTCAAAACGATGTTGAGGGGATACAGACACTTGAAGTAAAAGCGTTAACATAATTAACTTGGGATTGGGCCGTGTTAGCACAAGTAAACTCCCTAACATGATCAAATACTTGATCCTCGGACCAGAAAACAACCCCTGCTCTAATGGTAAACATTTCTTCGAGCCCCAGGTTTGCGAACCTCTTTCTCTGCTTACTTAAAATTTCACGGAGACACTTTCACAGACGGTTGCATCCCGTGCATATAGCTAGAGGAGAGAGTAGTTATACATTATGAATAACTTTTTACCTTATAAATGTAGCCATTATTGATTTAACCTCTGCGGGATAAATTTTGTCTTTTTTTAATTGGAGAAAGCAGAGGAAAGGTTAACTTCTAGAGTGTAATGAAAGAAATATTTGAAAGCTTAATTTTTAGGGACTGAATTTTCATGATTCTTTAACAAATGAAATAAGTAATAAAACGATCGTCTTAGTTTGTTCCTACAATGTTATGCGATTTTCATTTTTCAGGGGTTGTTACTGCATAGTGGGCATAGATATTTTAGCTATCATAATTAAGGATAAAAATATTATCATATTTAGAAGAAAAATCAGTGAAAGTGAAGAAATACCCTCTTAATTCTTTGTAAGTAATGCATTTCTCAACAAGCTATATGTATGAGTAACGCATCATAATATTACAATGATAATTTACTTAATAATGCCGGCCGGAAGGTGATAAATAATTTATCGGTGGCGGCGGATTAAAAACGGGTTCGAATCCCGCCTGGGTAAGTTTATCCTATCCAGGGTATGGATTTTCACTTACTTTCAATTGTTACATGTTATGAAAAACGTGATATAAAGCCATATAGCTCTGTTTTTGGTGGTGTGGGAATAAATAAAAGTAAAAATACAAAAGGATATGCAATATATGATATCTTTCTCACCTACCCCTTAAACTACAGGCATCTGAAAAGGCATATCGTTATCAGCCTAGGGCCAGCTTTACGATCGAGAAAGGGCTGAAAGGAAGCTATAAAAAACCAGGGCTCACTTAAAAGCTATTCTGGACATCTTAGTCGTAAAAAATGGTAATGGCTTATGATATGGCAGGAGTGGTGGTAATTTACTTTGAATTCATAGAAAGTTGCTATTTCATTCTATTTTTTAGTGTGAAGGTGATAAAAATAGGTATTGGTACTATCTCAAATATTTTTCCCAGTTGGGATGTTATCTTTTCAATTTTTTGGTTGCGGAACATGTTTCCAGAATACGACGCCCAGGTATTGAAACTGGAGTGGTGAAGTTATAATAAATGCTTTGAAATTTTGATCATTGACTCACTACGACCAGTAAGGCCATTGAATTCTGTTATTCATTCACAGAAAAAAATGCTTGTGGCTTCTTCCGTTTTTAACCGCAAAGCGTTTTTAAGGATCGGATTGGTGTGGTAGGTAGGATTTTGGCTTCACACCCCGTGGGCCCGGGTTAGACTCCAGCCGGCGGCGGATTGCGCGAGGGCTGTGTGGAGAGGGCAATTCAAGTGTAGTGCTCGGTTCGGTGGATAGGACGCTAAGCCGAGGTCCTGTCTGCACTTTACGTGAAGGGAAGGGAATGCAAACGCCGGCTTTCTCTCCACCCTTCCTTTCATATGGTGCAAATATACGTCTACATCTACGTGGTACCGTGTAAGTCACCACCTGGGTGTGTGGCACGGGGTGATTTCACACCAGGCATGCAAAATTCACCCTATCCCTAATCAGAAACGCCCTCACTTGCCCAACACAGGCCAAGCACACAGGATAACGACACGTGGTCAGATCAGAAACTAGGAGAGTGCTAAGGACACGTACATGCTACCATGCAAATAAAGCTACCAGTTAGCAATAGAAAATGAAAAGTATGCGTAGTAACTGGTTCATGCATTAATTATAATATACCAAGAAATGCATGCGGATAGCTGGTATTGACAGTTACTGTAAGTTATTGACTATTAATGCAGAGCCAATTTTATCCAGCCCAAGTAAAGCTATTCTATAGCTAAACTATCGCAGACATTATGGTCTCTTATTGAGAGCGGAAAAAACGGCACCTTAAATCTATCTGTTCTGTTGTCTATTTCTCTAATTTTATCCGTTTGATAGTTGTCCTCAGCTGTTGGTCGTTTTCTTCATATATTTACTTACCTACCGTAACGTGTTCAATCTGTAACAAGGGGTGACTATTTTTTTATTAGGACCCAAACATATTTCCCTTTTCCGTTCAGTTTAATACTTCTTCCGAAATACTCTCTTTTGTCATACACGAACCGAATCTTCTCGCGGAAATGTTGAGATTTAAAGGGCTAGTATGCGCTGAAAAAATGTTTAGAGGATGGTATGAGGTTTTTTCCAGCGCGAAGGTATGCAAGTACAGGGGGAAAAAGATTTTACGAAAAACCCGAATATGTGAGAGGACGATAAAATAAATGTGAGAGGATCTCTCGCGCAGAAAAATGGTTGGATGGAGAATTTATTCTGCTCCCTTACGTGCTCCTCCTACATTCTTATCGATATCGCCTTCTTTCGGTGACCTTCGCGATTTTTCTTTCATCCCAATGTTCACTCTCTGTGCTTCAAATGTCCTTCCTCCTGATAACCTTATCAGTTCTTTTTCTCGTTTCCTTTTTTCTGCCATCTATACTCTTTTGTCTCAATAATGTAAATATTTCTGTGTGATTAAGAATTTGACCTTAAATCGTGTCTGATGTTGGTAAAAAAGGTAAATGGAACTATCACGTTGAGTACCATTTTTTCGGCTACAAGGGATTACTCACGTTGACCAAAAAGGATCGTTGGCCTTTCATCGAGGAAACTTTTGGTGATGATTACTAATTATTGTTGCCATTAGTTTTGAAGACTTATGAGAGAGTTTTAATGTATCGTTTGAGTGCTGCCTTCTTAAATTTATATGGCATGATTTAAATAGTGGCACATTAAGAAATAAATATTCATGTGATAGGTATATTTTTTTATACCCCTCGCCATTATGGGTGTCGAAATAATGAAAAGGAAAAGTTTGAATCTGGGTCTCGCATCATATATTTATTCGGTCCGTCATATGACTTTTCACGTCTTGATACTGATAAGTATACAATGATACCATGCTCAATTTTGCGGTGTGAAAATATGGCGTCAAAATTTTTTCCTGCGTCTTATATACTTTTATGTTCTTTGATTGATAACATTATCATTTTACAGCTGGTGTTCGATTTCTGATCGCGATCGTATGGTATCGTTATTTCAACTGAATTTTACTGTATCTTTAATCACCTCTTTTATGAATGGTAAAAAATTTCTAAAATTAAGAGATGGTCCAATAGAGTGTAGGATTTCTTGATATCGAAAAATATTCAAAAAGCTCATCCTAGATTGATTCTTCCGAAGCCTCTTCGGAACTCTAGCAATACTGTAATAAATGTGTACCACATCGGAAGTAAATTTGCGCATTGGTAAAGTACAGCAATAGGGTATCGATATCTCCGTCGTATTAAAATTTTTCTAATAAAAATACAGAGGAAAATAGCTTTGTTGAACGTGCCATTTGCAAGCATTTGCGCTCCCAATGTGAAATAAATTACACCCTCGTTTTTACCACTCGTTCCTTCGCTCGGCATTCAGGCACCATTGCCCCTTTGCGTACACTCAAAACAAAAGCGGGTGAAATCAGGGAACAGAATTACAGTTTCCCATTGTGACTCGTTTCCCCCACCCCTTGGTGCTCTCTTATCTCTTTTTTACTTTTTTGTCACCTGTTGAAGGCAGCGGCATCTAGTATCGACGTCATTCTTAATGGACTGTGACTATTCTGTTTCTTTCACCGCTCGTCTCCTCCCGTTCCTTTTTATCGCCATCATCAGTTTTCCATGTTACCGTGGCTACCCTTCCCATTCTACCCATTTTTATTACTTTTCTCCGAGCGCCCTGAAGTCTCCACGGTGTCAGCTCCGTGGAAAATCCGTTTTCTCCCTCTTCTTACATTTTTCTCGCTCCCCCCATATCTATCAACCCTCGAGTCGTCTTCATCCCCCTTTCGTCGTTCCATTCGCTTGGGTTCGTTTCATATATACTTTTTTGTCCGGCCTCGGTCTTTTTCCTATCCTTTTACGGAGTTCTCCCTCGGTATTCTTTATACGCTCATTCACTTCTCCTTTTACGAGTTCCTACCTCCTTTTTTGGTCTTCCGCGATCCTCCGCGACGTGCGCATAAAGATCTCGAAAACTGCTCCGGCAGAGAGGGAATGTTCGATATAAAAACGAAAGCAGGACGACCCGAGTATTTTATTGGTGTCTATTGGTCGCTGAAGCTTTGTATTATGTGTGTTTATCTGTTCGTGCATTCTATTCACTCAGTTTTGTGGTGCTACGAAAATAATGGAGCTCCATGAGTGGCTGTTTTCATACTTGAGTTTGGTTTAAATCTACTATCAACCCCGCATTAATCCGTAATAGGCTTATGATATGGAGTGAAGGGCACCAATCGTATACCTAGAATAGAGTGCTACTAAAATTTTCGTTTGAAGATTTTCGCAGTTTCTTTTGTGTATCTTACATGTTACTTTCGAGAAACGCTGCGTGGAAATCATTTTTACACAACGTTTCACTCCTTTTACTGGGAGCGTTATCAAAAGAGTGAGTGCAACGTTCTCGTCTCGATCTATGGTAGTGTCCGTTCAAATTCAAGTCGGGCATAGGGATACTATATAAGATTGAGACTGCATTTACCGAAAGGAAAATACTAGATGTTAAAATTTAAACTGTAAACGAGGATTGAGATCATCATTCGGAGGAAAAAATGCCAATGTATATAGTTAAAAAATGACTTTTTTATTTTTATCTGGCTTGGATAATAGTAGTGGTTTCCATGATCCACTATATTTGAAAGACATATGTTCTCAATTAATTGAGCTAAATACATCATCATCGTAGCCTACGAGTCTTTTGGTGTGCGCAAGCTTATCTTTAAAATAGATGTTTACGCTTCATGAAAGCAGTTGATCACGAATCGCATCGCCTCCCTTTGTGTGCCATGCAGTTCCCGGGTTGAATGTTTCAGCCCCAAATCCTAAATTCTTGCTGCGTATTTGAGTATTGTGGTGCCACCAGTTCGCAGCAGTATCTCTGGTTTCCCGTTGACCATGCTACTGCACGTTTCATGGCTCTAGTTTCTCAGGCATTTACCGAAAATATTAATTGTGTGTATTCCTCAGTTTTGGTTAGAAGTTATCGCAATAACCATGTATTCTACTTCACCTGACATGTTCATACCATTCACAGTAAAGGGATGTCCATCGTTGCAAATACATTGTCTTGTTTTCACTGAATCGTTAACACATGTGCTGAATGAAACATGTGTGTGAAAAAATTAAATCTGTGGTTCAAATTCGATGTTATTACGAATATGAGATCCGTTTAGCTGCGCAATAATTTTCATCTTGCGGTTTAAGGCAAACATTTTTGTATTGTGTTAGATTTCGCATGCTTCATTCCCAAGGCAGTCTTGTTGTGGTGTAATTTCGTTACATGGTAATTTTCGTATAAAAGGTAGCTTCATGAAATTTGGAAGTATATTTACTTAATCGAATAAAATTATCACCAATATTTCTGATGAATGATGCAGTGAGCTTCCAGGTAGTAGATTTTAACTAAGTAATACCAAAACGGGTTAAATTTTTGAATTATTTTTAGGGCTCACAAACTGATAATCTGATGAAGATTTATGTTACTTTAAGGAAATAAGAATGTCAATAAGCCTTTAAATATTTTTAAATCTTGCTGTATGTGGTATATTTACCATAGTTACTTGATGACTTAAAACCGTGGTCATTGATGCATTTATTTCTTCTTGCAGAACCCATTTCAGAGAGACTCCAAGCCGTGACACGAAACAAAGCAAGTATTGTGCGGCCCTCTGGAATGCGGAAACTTGACAGGGATGACACGATGACCCGTATGACCCAAGGCCTGGCAGTTTTATTGGCTGTAAGATGCAAACTACGATGGGAGTGAGCATCCGTATTATGATGAAGCATGCTGATGTCATATGCCGAGGTTATAAATATTCCATTTACCGAGCCAATCCCTTTTTCCTGGTTTATGCAAGTTATCGTTATTGATAGCACTCACTCGGTGGTTTTGATATTTCATGCTCCTAAATTTTGTCTTACACCTGCAATTTAACGATGACTTATTAGTTATTTGCCTTAGTGCTACAGTTGCCTTGACATTTCACGGAGAATAGTTGTAGAAAAAAATGCATACGATTTTTATTGCAAAATTTTTGTTTCATTTTAGGCGAGTAAAATCGGGTGTGAGTTTCGGTGAAAGTAATAAGAGTATGAGTATGATTAGAAACATCAATGCATTTATGCTATTGCGATTCTTAACTGCAAATAAAATATTTGCGCCTTATTTTTGGAAAGAAAAACGAGACAAATGCTTTATATCGCAGTTTTGTGACGCGACGTAGAAAAAATATCACGTTTCAGACTCGTATTGACGCAAATACGTCTTTTCAGCGTCTGTAATAGAAAGCGCTCCGCTTGGGAGCTGGAAATGGTACCTTTCTTGCTTAATTCATGTCCTGTTTTCACGGAAAGTGTAATTCAGGGGAAAAAATCGTTCTAGCACTTGATTAAAAACTTCGGTACAGTTACGTTAGAAAGATGGAAATGTAAAGTGAAATATGGGGAACTTGGAGCTTAATTAACCAACTTTCCATGCAAGGACTTGGTTTGAGGATGAAAATTGCCTTTACCTAAAGGACGGATGCAGCTAGTGTGTTTTAGACCTTAATATTTCTTACTTTTTCACTTCTCATCCACACGAATTATAGAGTGATTTAATCTCGGTCCTTGTAAGATTCATCTTTGGATGTGCTGTGAATGTGCTGTGGAGGGAAACATTAATACTTGTGTCGAATTTACGTCATGTACTCATTAAATACCAATTTAGCTTTCGATTGGAATTTATTTTTATGATATAAAGAAATCCTTCACCAGCCTTCACATCGAATAATTTTTGTAGTGTGGGTATAGCATGGGTCAAATTCATATTTATGCGAATCGTCATCCAAACTTGAAGAGTAAAACCGCGAGCATTGAATGATCCCCAAGATAAATTTGGCCCAATTTTACCCTAAAGTGAATTGGAATTAGTCAGAAATGGTGCGAAATTACTTGAAAATGAGGAGTGTTATATTTTCCGGGCACAAGAATGCACGAACATGGTTTTTTATTTCTGTCTCCACGCAAGTGCTTCTTCAATTTCTTCAGCGTACCAGTTTGGTTTGATTTGGCGTTACTGCTAGCGTGTTATGTTATGCTAGCGTGTACAGTTAGCGTGTTACCTTTAGCTAAATAAATAGGTTGGAAGTGAGGTTACGAGATTTTTAGTCTTCCTTTTACATCAGAAGTAAGCAGTGTTATGTTTCAAGCTACTAGGTCTGCATTTTCTATCACTAATGAGATTAGCGGCTCTATTCACTTTGATAACCTATAGTTTTGCAGGTGTCACGGACTATGTTGTATGATCGGATTTTATCTACGGACGTAGTTTAAATTTTCATGTTCGTTTAGTAGTTCTTTTTTAAGAGCCTGTCAATGGTTCAACCTTAGACATTCTATCATAAGGGTAGAGTAGTAGCACACGCTTACAACAAAGTAATTAACAACCGTCTTAAAAAAAACTCATAACTGTGAACAATATGAATTTTATGTTACTGATAGTTTACTTCCAGCAAGATAATTTTAGAGAATCTGCTTTGTTTTTCCTTTACGATGGATGGATATATTTGTGGTTAATTGAAGGATTAACGGGTTATCAATTTTTATTCCATGTATTAAATTGCATAGTTTTGGCCTCAGCTTTCTGAAAATTTATCGCCAATTAAAAATGAAGCTTTCTACACAATTTTCCCTAAAATTTGCTTTGATGCATGTCCGGTTTTGTCCAATAGTGGACCTCATCTTGATGACCCAATGACTTCTGCTATTGGATAAATCTGATCGTATAGTAAAGATAAATTGCAATGAAAAACTTAAAAAAATTCCAATTTATGCTATATTTTGAAGGAAACATTGGCAGCCTCATATTGGCGGAGTAATATATATTGAGCTTTACACCTAATGAATAAACTTGAGACTATTATTTAGGTTAATTGAGATATAGTATGTAATTGGTATAATTTTACTGTGTAAATCCTTTTGGTTGAGAATCTTTCAGTCTTTAATTAACAAACCTTGACCTCTGTGAAAACTCATACTCTCCAGCGTACCAGTTTGGTTTATTTTGGCGTTACTGCAAGCGCGAGGTTTGATATATATCATATCCGTAAGGGATGCCACGAGATATTTTTAGAGAGGTATCTATTTTAATCAGTTTCCACGGATAACACCATTTTCACAAAAAATCAACTATTTTGAAAGTAACAACAACTAGAACAGAAAATAACAAAAATCACAACTAATTATTTAAAAAATGTATACAAAGTCAAATAACTCTAAGCAAAGTGACTACTGTGATTGGTGAACGTGTGAAGTGTGTTTATTTATATTGTATCTTTGTTATTATTATGGTACTGTATCTTTCCTTAATTTAAATTTACATTTCTAATTTTTTTTTAATCCAAAGGCATCACCTTGTATTCATTGAAAACTGGAACATGTCTATTCATTTCTCTTTCTATCTCTGCTACTTTCTATCCCACTCCTACTCTCTCACCAGAGGAATGCGACCCGTGGTTTTTATGCGCTCTCGTGCACACGGAATTCGCTCCGCTGCGAATCTGATCAACGATTCCGTTTCCCCCAAAATCTCTCAGTCTATTGCCTCGTCTCATGTATGTATTCCGTTTGTTTCGGCCCGTGAGCCAAGCTGCGAATATTTCTTTTAAACCAAGAGTCGATTTTTTTCAAATTTCCTCCGAGAAACATGTTGCGGAACGGGCTCTGCTTGAAATTTTGTGATCCATTTTCGGAAGACTCATGGCCGAATTAGGCCGTACTAGTTATATGCATCAAGTCATTGGCATACACAATGTTACATTACATTACACATCTATGCCTCGTACTATCCAGATAGTTATATGATTTTTACAGCATTTTTTAATTCCTTAATTTTAACACGTGAATGTAGATGTTGCAAATTTATTACTGTTTCTGTAGTTTTATTTGTCAACCGACCTTGTCATATCCGTATTTTTGAGTAAGCTTCTATCAGTCTGTATTTTAGAAAATTATTGGGAGTGAACAGAGCATGGAGACGCTTATACTAGAGCCCTGAGTACAAATTCCGGGTGTAGCCTTCGGACGCCAACAATGATAAACCTTGAATTTAGAGGGAACGTAACTGCACTCGTAGACGCATTTAAGAAAGAACCACGCCTAGGGTGAACTCATCCCTCACCTATCCAAATCCAAACTGCGGTAGAATTACTCATAGGTTAAGCGAGAAACATATTTTTGGAAATAGGGAAATTTTGTGTTATAATGCTACTCATACCGTGGCTGTAGTATGGAAAATACCATATGTGTTCGTATGAAGAAGGTAAGATGATGTCATTGTGAAAAGCTATGATGGATAAAATGGATTTTGTGCTGATTCCAGGGTAGAAACAGATGTATGCGTCGTACTATCCAGTTATGGGCAGTATCCAGGTAGTAGTAGGTAGGGTAGTAATTTATGCGTTTTTATCTTCGGATCAATGATTGAATTATGACATTAAAGTTTTCCCTCATTCTGTGAAATGTGTTTTAGGATATGGACTCACTTACCAAAATATATGCTCAATATTTGCGTAAATTATGGATACATTTACGAGTCCTAGTGTATTCATTTCAGAAGCCTTAAATATTGAATAATATTTACATAATCCTGGCAGTGTTATAGTTTAGCCGTATTCCTTTTCTCTGAGTAAAAATGACAAGCGTGCTTAATTTTAATGAATAGATATTTTAACGTGAGGCCAATATTGAGAAAAAAAACATGAATTCGGATTAATACACATCAGGGTACTGCTTGTTCTATATTTCCATATTTGTTTTGTTTTTAGAATATCTGTAAGAACTGTTTTGGGAGATTATGTTTGGGATACCCGAGGGAGATCAGTTGGCAATTTCCAAATACTACTTGAGTATTTATTACGTTTTATTGCAGACGCATATATAATAAACTGCTATTTTAAATGAATTTTGTGTTTTCATTACTGCCGATTTTCCCTTCATTTTATTGTTGTAATGATATTTTCCTCCCAAAGTTTCCCTCTAGATGGGAATAATACAGTTTTCAATTACTATTAGGATCACATTCGCTATGCTTACCGTCTAGGGAAAGTATTATATTATTATTATTATTATTACAAAAATGTTATCATTGGAAATATTTTTTTATTTTGAATCTATTCTTTTTTATTGCATTTTCCGAACTTGGGTGCTAGGTCAAGATGACTGGGACCTATAGGTGACTTTTAGTTAATATTCTGTCGAGAATAAGAATTAGAATGTAGTCTGTTACAGCATTTCCAATTTTGCGTACTGAAAAGCATTTTTTAGTGTAAATAAAAACCGGCGCATAATTTATCATGCAGATTATTGATAATGAGTGATTCAGCGATCTATTTAAACGTAAAAATGTGACATTGTAGTGCTTTAAAAAAATATTTTCCCTCTATATGCCCCTATGTTAGAGATCTTTTGAGGCGTCGCGTCGAGTCATTGACTGGATTACATTTGAGCATGGCCTCTTTTCAATAATGAGTACCATTCTGATTACTGCCGCGCCCAAACGGCTCCTGATAAGAATTGGAGACATTTGATTGGTTTGGGCGAAAGATAAGTAGGCAAGGAATGGAGAAACGGATTATGACAGGGCCGCAGAGTGTATTTTGCGTGGTATTGTCCCTTCGAAAGAAAAATCGTGTTTGGTCGTTGAATTATTTTCCTTTCTGCTGCTGAAAGAAATTTCTCGGAAGTGAATTCTTCTGTGGCGAAAGATTTAATGGAATGTCTTATCGGTTAAAGCAAAAGAAGAAATGGATACGAAACGGGAGTAGATGAAAAATAAACAGGAGATGTAGTTGAGATAAGATGGCTAAAATGAGGGTTCCGGGAAGCAGAACTGTACAAATATTGATATTGAGTGTCTGGAAATATTTTGCGTCAATAACTTATCACTTTGCCGAACAATTAATTATTGCGATTATTAATTGATTTTACAAGTTGTGGAAATGCCCAAGTACGTAATGAAAAATATGTGCAGTTAATTAATTATTAAAGCAAGGTTGCCGCTCATATACCAAAAATTGACTACCAATCGTGTATATGAGGTAACCATGCCTAAGTATGGATTCTAATGTGTCGTCAAGGAATGAAATCCTTGAGTCAACAAAACTTCGATGTTATTCGGATGTACTCCGTAAATACTGCTACCTTGCATATCACAGTTGTATTGAATGAGCGTACCTTCCAGGCGTAAAATTCAATATGATGTGAGAGATGCAAACGTACCTCCCTTGGTCAAAACCCAGAGTAGCTTCCCATAGTAAGAAGCAAGTGGGTTAAATGTGGTTCATTAGAAAGAAGAGCCACAGGAACCCAGTAAAATACTTCTAATTGAAGCCAAGAAAGAGTACCTATGAGTAAATGAAGGTGAAACCAACTACATAAACATAAATAGCCTTGATAATGATTAGGAATACATATTCAGAAATACTATATTTTAAACCTAATAAGTGTTGTTTTATCACATAAAGGTTTGATTTTAAGATGGAAAACAACTATTTTTAAGTCCCTAAGATACAATAGTCCCCCAGTAACAATAATAAATTACAGGAGAGTGACTGACTGATAATCTGATCTGACTTTTGTCAACCGAAAGAACCTACTGGAGCCTGGTAAAGCTTTAATAAGTAAACATACCACTATATTCAAAATAATTCATATATTAAAATTGATACTGCCGTTAAGTTTCTTTGGTGGAATACGCATGAAGACATACCCATGCATTTGACAAAATAATTTTATTAAATATTCGCGAGTGGAGTATAGCAGTGAAATAAAGAATTAATTATATATTTGTTAATTTTAGGGCTTTTCGTGATATTCCGAATCTAATATTAACGGAAATTGATTTTTTTTCTGCTAAAGAAATGTAGCATAGTGTGTGATACATTTTTGATCAACGCAATGCCCAATTTTGTTCCTTTTGTGGCTTAATGTCATGCCTATGGATGCAGTATTGAACAATTATTTCATGTTTTCTCTTTGATCTTCGTGGTACCGTGAGCACCATTTCTAGCAGCAGCCTAAGCAGTGGAATAAAAAAAAACTGTTCTTTTCCTAAAAAAACTTTTTCTGCAATGAATTTCACATTGTTTTCTTGTGAATATGTCGAAAATTTCCAATATTGTACACTGAAAAAGTGATTTCCTTAAGTCGAGAGGCGGCCTCTTTACGCATGAGTAGGCTCCTCTGAAACAGATTCTTAGAATATTTTATATTATTTAAAAAGGGATTTCACAAGAATTGTGGTCCCAAGAATATATTCCCAAGGTAAGAATATTCTCTTTATATCAAAAATGCTCCCTTGACAGAGAAATATTCTTATATGAAGAAAATATTCTTAATCTCAAAAAGTTTCAGGTCACAAAAGCAAGGTGGCCTTAGCTCTTCTGCGTTTCGTATTAGAAAATCCTCTGAAATCGAGAATAATCTCTTAGATGTCACCTATGTATATATCCATCGTTATTTTTGGAAAATTAATTTTCGGAGGAAATGTCTCATATAAACCGTGTCGGCCTCGGTGGCAGCGGGGTAAGTCCTCGCCTTTCAAACATGAGCTTGTGGGCTTCGAGTCTAGCCTGGGTAGGTTGCTCATGGTTGTTCGTGTACGTTAAAATTGCTAACACGTTGAAAACCCAGAAATTCCCAATATTCCCATATTGCCTTGAGCTACTATGGCATTTGTTGATTATTTATTGGTTCTCAATTTCTATCACGAAGACCACAAGGAGCTGAAATATGATTTGATACTTTCCAGGCGAATAATATTGTGGGTAAACTCTTTTCGGGATTCCTACAGGGTTAAATTATCCATATTAGCCAACGTTTCAATTTCCGACCCGGGCTCATCCTCAGGACTTCAATAACATTGGCTAATATGGATAATTCAACCCGGTGGGAATCCCGAGAAGAGTGTGCTGTTTTTGGTGGTATGGAGATGGTTTAAGCTGTTTTCGGTGGTATGGGATAAATTTAAAATAATATTAAATTAATAAACACTTAGTCATTTGTTTTTTTTCGCCATTAAATTCTCTATATGAGTTTTGGAAATGTATTCTTCGTATTTTAGGTTACTCTTTTGTGCTCCTTATTCGGTGGAGGTGTTGAGGCTTTCCTCTTGAACACGTGCATTGCTTGAGAGAGAGCCTCCCCGCGCGTGACCTCCGCACGCTCCGCATTCTCTCCCTACATCATCCCCTCGTGCATTCTTCATGCTGCCTTCCATCGGGTGACGTTTAAAGACAATGGAAACCCCTCTCTTTTCAATCTCCTTTGTCGTCCCGGATGTAAAATGCACTCGCCCGCCCTGTCCTTTGCCACTGCAGCTGTTGAGAGGCGAGTAACCCCCATGCGTCACGTGGAAATTTCATCGTCGAGTAATCCTATTACCTCACCACTTCCCTCAATTCAGAATGCACTTACATCCCTTGAGCTTGAATACCACGGCGTGAAAGTTTCATCGACCTTTCTAAGAGCTTTTTTTGCTCGCCATTCTTTGGAAACGTTTGATGCATGAGTGTTTTTAGATGGCAATGGATGCCAGTAAGTAAGGACAATAGGCGCAAAATGCTTGGTCTTTCAAGTTGGCCGAAGTTACAATTTAACCAAATATCCTACTCAGTGGCGCAGCGAGGGGGGATAAGGGGTAAACCCCACTCAGAACTCAGAGAAATTTCAATATATAATCCATTTTACTTAATTGTATAAGTATTACTTATATAATAGCGTAAGGATTAATAAAATATCTCTCAGAAAGTCGTAAAAACTCATCATTTTGAGCCATATATTTTAAAATTTAACCGGGGGAGGACAACTGCATCTCCCGCATTCCATAGATTCCCAGTAGTTGCTCCCAAAACGCCACCTGGCGTTAATTCGTTGTAGCGCGCCTGGTCCTACTGGCTATAATTCATGACCGAATCGAGACACTAATTTGGATAATCAAATGGTTAAAAAATAAATTGCCGATTATCATTCTGCTGTTGCTGAAAATTTCCAGATTCAAAAAGCAAAACAAAATTGGAATAATTACTTTTAAAGAACAAACTATGTTCGGGAAAGGGTAACCTGCTAGCCTAGGCTGTTTTACATAACCTAATTAGGGCTAGAAACGTCTTTTGGCCTCAAATAGAGTTATTTTATTTTCCTTGTGGTTGCTAATAATTTTTTCGAATGTTTACCGTCCGAGAAGAGTTACTTTCTTTTTTAATGGATTGGCTTACATCTGAGAAAATTCTGAGCCTTTTGTACATACTTCTGTAATGCGATTGAGCGTGTTTAGAGTGGAAGAGTCGACCTTAAGAGAAGAGAACGAAAGAGAAGGATATTTACACGAAAACTGCTAGCCGAAAAATTTATCCTGAGTACTTAATCCATCGATTAAGGAAATTATCAAAGAAATTCATGGAAATGTATCGCTCTTAGCCCTGTTCATCTAGGAATGAACATTATCTCTCCAAGTTAATAATATATAAGAAAATTAAATGACAAAAAGGATGAACAGAAAAAATCATATTTATACGTTATATACTTAAATATACTGTAACAAAATACCATATTCAGACTTATATATCGATCAAGGTACAATTCATGAATTTAGTGTAATTGGCATACTTCGACATGATTTATTTCCATGTATCCGCTATTCATTAACGTATTATCGAAAAAGCCTCTCTTGTTTATCTTGTCAAGCAATTTTCATTCTAGGTATCACTTAAGAACTCCTTCGCCCCACCTGCAGTCACCTACTTCTGTATTTCAAAGATTCTACCACTGATTCACTGACAATATCCAGCGCCTCATTTTATTATTCTTTCCTTTCATCTCACTTTTTAAATTCTCTTCAGACCACACCCTTTTCTCACATATCTGCAGCATGTGTTCATTATACATTCGTATTTAATATATTTTCTCGCTATGCATCGTGGCGCATCGTGCAAGTGTCTTCAGTATTCCCTTTTATTGATCAACGGAAATATTCAAGTTCAGCTGAGCCAATACTTCTAGTTGAATTGAATTCTTCCCACCTCGGTAGCCATCTCTACACTTAATGGCATCCTGCTAACAGGATGTAACTTCTTCATTATGTTTTATGCATCATGTTTCATTTCTTTAGCTTTATCTAAATAGAAGGACCTGTTAATTTATCGAGAGAGATAGATTCTTCAGGAATAAAACCTGGAAATTATGACAGATGCTGTTGGAGTAATTAAAAAAAACTTGCAACTTGCCAATTAATCTCTGTGATTTCTGGTTGCATATTTTGTTTATAGGTTCAACGTTATAGGATAATAACAGATGATAACCGGATAATGAGGTGGAAGCCACGTTTCTCTCCCATCCTTCTTGTCATAGAAGCGTCCGCTACTTCAATTCCTTCACGATTAAATTTGAAACGTCCAAAACGGCAATGAATTATGAATAAAGTAGCCGTTAGACTGCACTTTCTGGGGGGGGGGGGAGGGGGAGGAAGGAGGTGGGTTAAAGGTGAAACTTGGGAAAGGAACTCGATAAAAGAGTGGAGCTTGGTGAAGTTGCTGAGGAAAAAAAGGTGCGTGCAAAAAAATCGCCTCAAGTCCCTTTTTATATTTATATCTCCGAGTTCAGGATTCCTCCCGCCCTCTCTCAACTCTCTTGTTCCTCCTCTAGAAAAGCGAGTTTTATTGCAAAACAGTCCACGTCCCGTTTCGAAGAGAAGAAAAGAGACCTCTTCGAGTCGAATGTTTAACTTTATGCATATCCTGGGAGGGTAGGAAGAAGAGAGACTGAACTTGGGGCATGGGGATGGGTTTGTGGAGAGGGGTGGTGTTTTGTGGGGGTAGAGTTGTTTTGGGATGCTGGGGAAAGTAGAAATGGACGGGGAAGGGGACGTAATGGCTGAGGTTTGATGACGTCGTGAGGATGCCACAAAAAATATTTAAGAGTGGGTAAGGGTGGGGTCTGTGTTGGGAGGATCGAGCTGTAAAAATTTATTCGCCAGACTTCCTCGGTAGTTTGTAGATTCCCTCCTTCAGACTCCTCCTACCCATTCAATCTTCCGAATACCTCGCGAGAAAGTATCCCTTTCCGTTCCTTTCGGCGGTTTACATATATACTTAACTCTCAGTAGGTTACAAACATTGAGCTAGAATCGCTAGTTGGCCGTCCGTGTGATTGAGTGGAATTTCCACCAAAATTTCGCCTTTTTGCAAACAATAGGCATTAATTTAAAATGTGACAATGGCTTTAGCATCTCATAAATATATTTAAAGTGAAATATTGAATCCAAAAATTACTTTTTTCCCAAGAATTTTGCGTTGTTGATAATTTTGCATGAACCTCTTTTAGAAAATAAAACCATATATGTGTGGGAACATAAAAGGATAAAATTTGCAGAAATTTTCATATTATGTCCCGAAATTAATTATTCCATATTTTTATTGCGTATGCGTGTTACCCAAGGTATAGTATAGAGTTTACCTAGCAACAAAAATAACGTAGAGTTTGCCTAGCCTAATAGTAACATAACATAGAGTCCACCATCCGACGCTCTTCGGAGATAATCAAAGGACAGAGTAGAATGAGGGAGTTTTCCAAGAAGTACTTTTTTCCAAATAGGTTTTAATTTGCCACATATTTTGGGCCGGAAGCAAAATAATATCAGCCATCAAAAAGTAACACATCTCCATGTATTGCACAACGAATTTTATACTTACATTCTCTTTAAATGCATCTATGAAATAGCTCAGGTGAAAATTTCCATTTACTGAGGGATACGGTCTTAATTCACTAATTCCTTTCAATAACACAATATTATGTCTTATATACAAAAGACGAAAATTATATATTATGCATCTTTCATGGTTATAAATCCCATTGCAAAATCTTTGCTCTTGCCTCTATGTCTTACAATGATCTCCAGAAAGGAACAGAAAAATATCAGCCACCAAAAAGTAACGCCTCTATACATATTAAATAACGAATTTAGTTTTACATCCTATTTGAATACATAAATGAAATAACTCAGTTGTAAATGTTGTCATAATGGGGTAAGCCCTTTTAATTCAGTAATTCGTTTCAATTACTAAAGATGGTCTTATATAGGTAAGATGTGAAAGATGTATGATATATCTTTTACGGTATAAATCCCCTACAACATTCAGTGCTTTGTCTCTATGGTTTACAATGATCTCCACACCGCCATTCGATGATAAACGAAGGACGGAGGGGAATAAGGGGGTGTCCCAAGAAGTACTTCTTTCTTAATAAGTATTATATTTCCAGATATTTTGTACCAAAAGCAGAAAAATCCTCCTCCAAATAGTAACGCCTCTCTACATATTCTATAATATATTTTATTTGTGAATTCTACTTAAGTGCGTTCATGAAATAACTCAGTTATAATTTTTTCCATGATGAGGAATCGTACAATCTGTGTCAAGAACCAAAAACTATAGGAGTATTAAGGAGCAGATGGATTTGGATATGACAATTGCAGAAAAGAGACGAGTGGGGAGGTCTCACAGGAGATGGATAGATGAAATAAGAGAAGACTTGCAACAGCTAGAACCCTGGTCGAACTGGTGGAACATATCAGAGGACAGAAGAAAGCCTTATTGGTGTCATCGTGCGGTCCCGTGGGCCTGATCGCGTAAAATAAAGTCAGTATAATGAGGATACACTCTTAATTCACCAATCTCTTTCAAATATGAAAGATGGTCTTATATGGATAAGATGTAAAAGATATATTGTGTAGCTTTTACGGTTATAAATCCACTAAAACATTCTCTGCGCTTGTCTCTATGTCTTACAATGATCTCCACACCATCTGACGCTCTTTGATGATAATCGAAGGACAGAGTAGAATAAGGGAGTTTCCCAAGAAGTACTTCTTTCTGAATAAGTACTATTTTGAAAGATATTTTTAGCAAAAGCATTAAAATATTCCACCATATGGTAACGTCACTAAAAGTATTAACGAATTTAATTATTTAAATCTCTATAAATAAATCTATGAAATAACTCGGTAGTACATGTTGCCATAATGAGAGATACCCTCTTAATTCATTAATCCCTTTCAATTACGACAGATGTTCTTATTTAGATAAAATGAGAGAGATATATGATGTATCTTTTATGGTTATAAGTCTCGTAAAAAATTCTCTGCCCTTGTCTCCATGGCTTACAATGATCTCCGCACCATCCCAGGCCCTTCCACGAAGTCGTGCTTCTTTCCTCTTTATTCCACTTGCGTCCTCGCCCACCCACCCGACATCTCCTCTTTACTCCTTACGTCCTTCTCCTCCCCTTGTCCCCGCGGTTGATGTACAAAAAAGAAACGCCCTTCGACTCAAATTTATCCCCTTGGCCATCCGACCGCGCCCTTTACCCCTCCTCCTCCTCGCCCTGAACCCCTCCCCTCTGTGCCCTCCTGCGACACGCCTGCCCCACCCCCCGCGTAGCCCGGACAACCTCGGAGGGAGCTCCCTCATCCCTCTTCTCATCTCTGCTCCTTTCCCCCACCTCCCTTTCATCTGCTACACTCTCTTACAACATCCATTCCTTCCCTCTCCCTCTTAAAGTTGTCTTCTCGCATCTTTTTTTTCTGTAAGCATATATATTTATTTGAGGGTAGAATTATTGTTTAATATTAATACAGGTTTTGGTATGAGTAAGTTCACATGGAATTTTTTTCTATAGCGTTACTATACACAATTCTTATGCCTCAAAAGTTCATCTACATAATATTTTTGTTATTCAATAAGCGGCGTAGCGATTGTTTTATGAAGTGATCCCACCAGCAGGTGAAAGCTTCTGGGGTCACCTAAACCTCCTATCGGATTTTGATTCTATGCTATTTTTTAATATTAAATGAGCAATAAATATTACTATTATTATTTTACGAATTACCCCGGCCTGTTTTCTCCCCTGGAAGTGGACCACTTTTTTCAATTCTAATTAAGGCCAATTACCGTGAATTATAGTAGTAGATCCTACTCTCAACCTCCCCCTTCTGCGCTTACCTGTCATTCTTCTCTCTAATGCGGTTTTTAACATCGCATTTCCCTTAATACCAACTCGCTCCACCCTAGCTCTCCCTCATCTCCATAACTCCTTAAGACGTTTCATTACCTCGCCTCCATGCACTTCGTTGTTCCTATTCATTTCCATCCTCTCCACCTACTCCCTCAAGGATATAATAAGGCTGCAAATCATTCGGATATTGTTTTACTTAAAGTATATACCATGGCTATTTCTTGACCGAAAAGACATAGATGTCCTTTTATTTATGACTTACACAATGCACACCAGCTTCAATGGAACAAGCCAATGATTTTATTAGTTAGAAGAAATGCGGTTAATTCGTGTGGGTTGAAAATTTTTTAAGGATTTAATTCAAGGATATTATTTTATTAAAATTTCCTTTGAAGATAATACACTCTTTTTAAGTCCTTCGATCCTAGCTAAAACCTTACACTCATTCTTATCGTTATGGCAATTCAGAGTTGCCTTAGTAGTGTATCGTTTGGGTAACGCTTTCTAAGAGGTTAGCCCTTTGAATTATGAGATTTATCTCTAATTTCTTAATTAATTTAAGAATAAGCTTCAATTCAGGCAGCAGCAAATACAAAAAAAGAGATCCAATTTATAGACTGACAATACAGCCTTTGGCATGAATGCGACACATTGATAGGTCCTCAATTACAATAAGTTTTGGGAATCCAATTTTTACGGCGGGGGTGGATACAATCACTTTGGGTTTAATTCTCAATAGGAAGTACCATTTTTCAATTGATTAACTTAATTTACGCACGTAAAGAGACTGGGATTGCTGTAAATGGCCTTGAAATCTTCTCAATAATATGTTTTAGGACATTTACAGAAATTGGAAAGCAACTGATCCTCCTTTTTATTTGCAATTAAGTAGCCCCTACATTTAGTACTTTTGATTATTTTTTGTGTGAATTATTTAGTGGTGTGCCCAGAAAAGAGTCCCTGAAAACATATCATTTTATGCATCATAATAAAAGGTTCTTTAGAAGATATAGTTAGACCCAATTTGTATCTGTGATGGCACTGAAAGGTAAACTTGAACGCAATTGTGTCGCCGAAAACGGCGCTAAGAGGTGATGAAATAACTCTAACCTCATCATCACCGAACAACATGGAGAGAATTTTATTAGCAGTTACACGAGATAAATACTTAAAATACTTAACGAATAGTTGTTTCAATTTATTGTAAGGAGATACTTTTTCAACCATGACTAACTCCTCACTAAATTACAATAATTTTATTAGTGAATGTTTAATAGTAGTAAATTTATCGTTTATTTACTTATCGTAGGAATATAAAATGTTGTAGATGATCACTGAAATCAGAGTGGTAAACTCTGAAATTGAATCTGAAGTGGGGTAATGAGTCGAATCGAATTTGTTATGCAGAACAAAAAGCTATAAGAGAGTGCAAGTAACATTCACGGAATTAATTAAACACCTTGAGGTGATTTTTGCAAAGAAGCTATGCAAATAAAAACTAAATAATTATGACATGGTTAAAACTAATTATCAAGACAAACACTTAGCTTACATATTCAAAAATTTATTCTACAATCGTTGCATTTGTGCACAAATTTTTCATTTCTGTATTGAGTACATGTAACCTCGACATAGATTACGTGTATTTGTAATAAAAAACCACTGTGTGTGAACTCTAACTCTGCACACGTATGAATTATGAATCGGAATGTGAAACAGGCACTACATCTCATATTATCTCCTCCTCACTCTTTCCTCTCCTGCTACGCCCGAGTTCACCGTTCCCATCCCTTGACGTTTCCTTCCCTTACTACTTCACCCGAACGACTCCTGCCTCGAGTCATTCACTCAGCTCCACCGCAACTATTTGTCTAACTTCCTTTAATTTCTTTCCGAATCCTGCATCATTTCTTCTCCTCCGTTGGTTTTCATTTCAACCGCTCCCTCTCAGACCGGCTTACGATCTTTTCCCCCCAATTCCATCCTGCGGGAGAGAAACTATGGGGATGTTATTGCTGTGGCTCCCCTTCCTGATCGTGGTTTACTTCTTTTATGTGGCTGTTCGCATATATACTACCACGTGTGCCGTCATTGGGCGCGGTTTCATTCGCTAGGAATGCTTATTGGTGCGTCAACTGGAGATAGCGGCTAGTAATGACTTTTCTCCGGGTCGAAGTATAACTGGTGCGAAGGCTATTGTTGGGGAAGCTTTGGGATTGTAGTTATTTTGATTAACTTTTTTATAATAAATATTCAAAGAATAGACTAAAGCTAATATTTCTTCGTAGTGGAGTATAAAATATCGGATAATCTTCACTTGGACCTGTGTTTTAAAAATCACTTTACCTAGACGATTTTGTGGCATAATATTTATGCGTACCATTCTAACTATAGAAATTGTCGTAAATAATTTGGATGGCACCGATATGCAAGAGATGGCGGCAAGCGTGAATAGTATCGACTTTCTCTAATTTTATTCAGGCAATGATGTTCATCTGGCATTGCCATACTTGACCATGCACGAAATGGGATATTTAACGTAATTGCATTTAAAAATATCTCCCCTTTCACGTTTTCTAGGACCTCCTCCTTGTAGTCGTTGTGATCGATGTAAAATTGGTTATCCTTCTATAAAATTCACTAGCTCGATGATCCACCTCGAAAGTTGATTTGGATAGATCGTGGTAGAGCTCAACTTTGGCTAATCCTTAGGCTATAATTTTACACTCAGGGTACAATGATAGCAGATTCAGACTGTTCCTTTCCCATTGAGTTATTTGGTCTAGTTCTGTTCAAAGTATCCTCACGGAATTTGAACCTGGAACCAAACATCTATCAACAGCCAATCACTATACACAATCGACTTCCACAATCCCTCCTCATAATACTCGGTTTGCTTAATTTTTTTTCACGAAGAATCATACTTTCATCATTTGATAGGAGTGCCTATTAGGTGCGGAATTTGTGAATCCTTGACGTCTCACATTTCATCTTTTCCCTCAGTTCTTAGTATCATATTTTCTCTTCTTTTTTTGTTTCTCTCTCCTTATAAGAGGCATCCAATTTCATCTTCAGACCAACTGTTTTTTCAGTTTGGATTCATCCGTGTTGTTTTTCTCCCTCTGAGATACTCGCGTCATAGCTTTGACCCTTGCCCTTGTCATCGTATTCTTTTTCTCTCCCAACAAAAATTGTCTCCAAATTAATGCATGTTAAAATGTCTCTTTATGTATGTTTTCAATAAAGAAAAAAATGCTAGTCTATATTTTATGCTCTTTTATGCCCTATCCTAAAAAAAAACGTTCGGCCTTCTTTTAATTCGGAATCTCTTTCAATCTTACCTGTGACCAGTACCACTTCTCCCTCTCTCGTCTTTCGAATTTCATCTCGATTTGGTTCCCGTTCGGAGAGGATTTCAGAGTACTCGACTCACGCAAAACATTTGCTTCCATGCGGGTAAGCCACGTTTCGATTAATCACGTTCGTTAATTGGGTGTGGGAGCTTTCTTCAAAACGTTTTCAATCATGACTTTGAAGATCTCTGGCTTTTTTTTGGTCGCGATCGGTGAACATTCCAAAAGTTTCTCCCATAAACAGGGCACTTTGATCTATGTTTCATACATCTCTCTTCCTTTCGATGAAGTACGTTTAATAAAAAAAAATGTCATTCAATGATTTGACTTTATGGCAAAGTTCCTTTGGTCCTTCGTGTTTATTTTGAACAGTTATATCCAAGAATTTGGCGTGCTACCTATATCGTCATCGCTATTTTACAAGTAGTTTTAGGACATTTCAAGAATGTGAGACTTTCATATGCTCAACATTAGGTGATAACTATTTTAAAAACAGCATACAGGATTAGTGTTCCTACTTAACTTCATGTTTTGCTCGCCATCTGTATGAAAGGGGAGCAATGATCGTATTTTGTGTAAAATCATATTTATAAGGACGAATCATCTTCCTTTGGTAATAATGGTGTCTTTTTAATTAACATTGGAGAATGATAAGTGATTGGGCTCGTGTAGTTAACTGTGTATGAGCTTCTGATTTAATTGCCTCTAGTTCACGTCTCGACGGCGGAGGAGACTTTTATGAGCTTACTCGACCCAAGTGCTTGATAATTAGAAAGATTTTTTTTCCGTTTAAAAGTAAAATTTCTACATGTTTTTTCATTATACTGCATGACGTGTATATTAATTCATTTTTTTGGACAAGTTATTGGTTAGAGATTAAATAAAATTAATTTGTTTAATTCCACAATTTATTTTAAGTAGCACGACCCGGGTTTCAGCATCTAATGCTATCATCAGGTACAATTCGATGTGTGGCATGCTCTTAAATACGTAACCGTGGGTGGAGGGGGGGAACATGAAAAAGGGGGTAAGGGAACATTGATGACGGGTAAAGCTGTTTTTGAAGAAAAGTTAGGGGGGGTGCTGAAAAACATTAATTGCTGAAACCCGGGTCGTGCTATTTAAAATAAAGTGTGGAATAAAACAAAGTTATTTAATTTAATCTATAATGAAGCAATTACACAAAGTAACGCCTGAGAAGGTGTCTTATATTAAAAGTTATTGGTTCCCGAAAAGCGTACATTAGTTCTTACTGAACGCTTAATATCTCTTTGAACGCTGAATGATCCCAGTTGTACGTACTAAATGTCTCGTTGGGAGACACTTCATTTTATTTTCTTTGTAAATCATTCACTTTGATTTTAATTTCGATGCGGAAACCATGCGGAAGTTGTTTGTGGTATTTGTGGCATTGCAGGACAAACGGGAGGTCGACGTCCTCTTGCGAAGGAAAAATCTAGACTTCTTATTCCTCTATTTCCCTCCATTCCATTTGAAGCCGATTCTTGCCCCTCTCATTCACCGTACATTTCAAACCCATTACACGGGTTTTGTGATTTTTTTTCTTGCGGTTGCCATTTGACGTTTCCACTTTCCATGCCGCAAAGTTCTGGTTTCGATATGTGTATTTCTTGCTCTCCACTATGCCCTAATATTCTTCCCGTCTTTGCCTTTGGTCGTCATTTCTCCCACTTTTATGCTCCATTCCGTATAATATATTTTAGGCAGGTAGGTTCACCTCGCGTCGCTCTCTTTCCCGTCAAGTTACCAGAATTACTCCTTTTTTTTTTAAAGAATATGTTGCTGTAGGGATTTTTCTCTCGCCTCCCGGCTTAGTGGCTGACCGCGACCTCCACCCTCACTCTTTTTGTTTTATACCGCAATCGTTTTTCCTTATGTTTCTCCCCCAGAGATTATTATTTTCTCCAAACATTTTTATACGTCTCCCCTTTGCGGGTGCGGTCCTTTTTCCTTTACATCTCTACCTTAACAAGGAGCTTGCTTGCGAGCGTCGAAACGTCGCACAGTGGGCTAGAATCGAAAAAAGCTGGCCAAAAGTCGAAAAATGAAGTTAGCGCAAATCAACGAAAAACAGTTGATATTTATTATTAAGCATGTACTCCATAACATAGGATACCATACAGAGCATGGAATACGTTAATATAATTTTTACAGCTGGTCAAAGTAGAATATGTCGGAGTGATTTTAGCGACCAAATTTTTTCCGTTGAAAATAGCTAAATTTGTGGCTTCATTACAGAGTCGTTGTTAGTAATATTGGTTTCAAACGTGTCGTATGAAAGCATACCTCTACGCGCAGAGTCTGATATGTTCCAATATTCTCTCGTATTAGAATGATTCATCTCGTTACACTTAATTTTGATTTGTTTTGGATTGGATGTGGTTATGACGATTGGTGGGAGGAGGACAATGAAGCGGGCAATAATGAGCAGCAGAGGTGGAGTGGGGCCATTGTTGTTGACGGCGCGGCATGGAGTTTATAGGGAGTTGGATTGTAATAGTTGTGGCGTGCGGATGTGTCTTTGCTCCCGAGTTTGTTTATAAAGTGTAATGAGAATATTTGTGAAGTTTGAAGAGGAAAAATAAAAAACGTTACAATCTATATCTGCGTAATACCTCACAATCCGCCTCGTGTGGCTTGTGGGGTAGGTTACCAGCCGTTTACAAATAAAAATGATATTCTGTAATGAAATTAAGCCTAGTATTCATTAAAGTTCTTTATTTTTCAGGTGAAAAACGAATTCACATACCTATCCGTTCGGCAAAATATCTCTCTTAATTTATCGCTTCTGTCGGACCCAGGAATGTAGTGAGGTTCTAATGTGATGTTCGCTGTGTCGCTCTTAAAAGTATCTTGGTTCAGCTGCTGAAACAATCTAAGCCTAGCGCGCAGCCTCCGAGTCTCTTTATAGTGGAGCAATTATTTCTGGAGCATCGTTGCCTAGTAGTCGAAGTGCTTGGCCAATGACTGAAGGCATCCGGATTAAAATCATGGGTGAAGTCTTTGGAAATTTTTAAGAGGAGAGGTGGACTAAGGAAGGATAGTGGTCCCTTATCCTCATGTGTAGATTTTACAACGCCTTAATCTGGAGTAAGTAAGAATTCAAAGGAACGTTTTTGTTGATTCACGGATCGTTTTCCCTCACTTGTGGAAGAGGTTATTGACATCAGAGACAGAATTTTTGAAATATGTTTGGTAATCATAATTGCTATCTACCTTATCTATCTGATTAAATCCTTAGAACATAAAATTACGAGATAAAATTAGCAAATGGGGTCTTTTCTATGCATTGCAAATTTTACAAACTTCTCTGCAATAGAAAATCAGTTTCATCAGTGATGTATTAAGGGATTTGATGAAAGAATGAGTAAATATTCACCACTGTGCGTCGGTAGCAGTTGATGTCCCTGTGGAGACGACAACGGTGGTTTTACCGCCGTATCCTTCTCGGACTGTCCTTCCCATCGTCTGCTTTCATTTCTCTCGTTTTTACACATTCCTTTTATCTCTCCTCCTCTTCCTTCTTTCTCACTACTCATTTCCCCTCTTCTTTCCTTCTTTTAAGTCTTCCCTCCTTCTTCATCCCCTCATCGCCTCCCTTCAGCACTCTTCACCCTCATTCTCACACTTCTCCTCCTTCGTCTCATTAACTCTTTTTCCCATCCACCCTTTTCCACGCTTTCCGCCGTTGTGCTTTATACAGCCAGCCATCGAGTTAGCTCGGTGATTAGTGCGCTCTTTGCTTTTTCCCCGAAATGGTGGTTTCAAATTATCCCCTCTTGCATTAAGACTTTTTCGCATTGTTGGGTGTGATTTGCGTCGTCAAAAGATGGTTTTTGTGGCTGCCGGTAAATACCGCTGGAAACGGAGAGCTAGGGGTATGATGTGGGAATACTAATTGTAAGTTTTATTCTACGTTAAACATACGATTGATAATGGCATGAAATGTACGTTGGAAAGTCATGAGGGAATAACCAATGAGAATATAATATAGAGCAATTATGTTTAACCGTTAATTCCTGATAAAAATAATTTGAAAATAAATTTTTACACATTTGATGAATTATGCAAAATAGAAAAAGCATAAGGAATACCTGGAAACTTAAACTTTATTTCTATAATCATTAAGCAAAGAAAACAAATAGGGCTAAGTTGAGATCGTATATTATATGTGTAAATTTTAAGGAATTAAAAGTTTACCATCTGATTATTTCTACAATTATTCTGATTTTGTTCCCTCATGTTATGTAACTGTTTGTATGAGTGAAGCGAGTGTAAATGTATTTAAATGACGTTTTCAAAAGTAAAGATAATACTGGACTATGAGGAAGTTCTCTACATTCACTTTTGTCTAAAGGCAGTATTTCAATGATTCCAGTTCTAGACAGCTTAATAGGTTGAATTGTATTTGTTGGTATTGTTGCAAGCCCTAAGCAACTCCTGGAAACCGGTGCTCAAATACGTCAGCGAGGCCCGGGAAAAAAGGCGGGAAAAGGCGGACCAATCACAAGTCACCTGACCTAGAGCCCATACTATTTAAGCGGGATCACTCAACGCAAAGACAAGCCCTGATGACGATGGACGACACGACCATCGAAACGTCGGCAGAGATGGATAACCTTATCCGGTGGGAAACCCGAAATAACTTCAACAACATCATACGCCGGGAAAACCTCAGATCTTTCTATTTGTTGGTATTAATTTCTGCCAGATTCTCAAGAAATTAATCCCTATACTCTAGTTGGCTTCCGTCTAGAATGCTCTTTTTTTCCTCGGCGTTACAGCCCTGTATGGGATTTGGCTTGGAATTTCTTTCCAGTGCCATCTCCAACCCTTTCACGATCTTCATAGTCTTCATGACTTATTCCAAATCCTGCGTCTATCTTTTCCTTGGTATTCTTCTTTTTCAATTACCGTTCGTGTTCAACATATTTCTAGGCATCCTCTGCACGCTTATTCTTCTCACATGACTTGGCCATGCTAATTGTTGGTTTTTCAAAAATCTATGTCATTATATTATTTCTTATGATATTATTTTATATTTTATTTATTTTTGTATTATATGAGGACCATAGAAGAGGACAGGAGGAGGAGGATAAACTTATTTAATTTATTTTTATTTTATAAACCCATGTTAATCATTATGCCACGCGGCAATACAATATGTAACGGAGTATATGTATATTATTCGTTAGGCATTCCGTTCACATGGAATATATGATGCAATTTCAATTTGTCGCTTCCTTTCTTATATCTCTTAACAGATGTATTTCCTCTTTTTATGACTACCTATATCTCCCTGACCATTGATCGTATGGTTCTTTTCGAACGAATATTCCTATCTCTCAAACAATCATTCTTTAATGTATCTAAGTTAACTATATTCAATCTTTAATTTATCCATATTCCGTTCATTTATAATTAACCAAAATTTACGTAGATTATTTATGGTGGTATAATTTACGTCTTGTGTTTATTGTACATATATAAGGACTATAGAAGGCAAGGCGTGAAAGTTGATTTAAAAAAATGCTTATGGAGATAAGTGCTGATAATTGATGGTTAGTGGAGTACAAAATATTGTTTTTTCAAAGGGACACAAGTGAACCACTGAATTTATATGGATACACTTATTAGTGATCAACCTATATCTCTCTGTGACAACAATATAATGTACCCCCCCAACCATTACCTACACTTATCTCCAAAAATATAAATATTAATTGCACATGTACCCTTTGGTCCTCACATGAGTACAATAAATGGGGCCACAAGACGTGAAATCGTAAATTATATTACTAGAAATACCTTTGCCAATACAATATTGTGTACCCCACCAAACATTACTTGCACTCGAATCTCCGATATTATAAAAATTGCACTGGTACCCCTTGGCTTCTTGGGTCCTCATGTGAGTACAATGAAGAATGTCACAAAGCATGGCTAGGTAAATTATGATCATGATATATTTTCGTCATCGTGTCTATATCGCCCCCATCATTCCTCTGTGCAGTTTAATATGCCTATCATATCCCCCAGTCTTTGGAATTCCTCCCCATTCCTTCTTCCTCTTCCTTGATCTGTCTTACTACCTCTCCTCCCTTCTGCCCCTCAGGTGTTTTCCCCTTTTCTCCCCCACTCGCCAAATACCTTCTCTTTCTCCCTCCATCCATTTACCTTCTACCACTCCGTATATTTTATCTTTAACTTTTTCCTCGCACCCATTCTACCTATAAAATTTTACGATATTACAGTCATTATTATTATTTGTCAATTTAACAGGAGAAAAAGGCTCCAAGTGGCGAACTTATCATGCTGAAGGAGGTACACCTCACACCACACAATTACATATTATGTCACTGGGTTATTTATTGATATTTAAGAGAGTTTATTCATTCTTAAATGAACGCCGTATGCAGTAAAAGCCAAAACCGCTGTTTAAACTTGAAGATTTCGTATACATTTTAACGATTTTATCCTTCGCAATCCGTCATAATGTTCCATGGCGCAACGCATAACGTGTTGGAATACGGATCAGTTCAGTATCCTGCCACTGTCGTTCCTTTTTCCTTATATTTTAAAATGTTTCAAGAAGTTTGCTCTGTGCGTCTTCCATCATTTTACACTTCGCTATTTCGCACATTTTTATTTTGAAGTAGTATTTTATAGTATTTGGTATTTATTTAGTATTTGGTCGCGTAATAGGCTTCTTATTTTCAAACATGCCTATCACATCCCCAGTCTTTGGAATTTCTCCCCATTCCTTCCTCCTGCTCCTTGGTCTGTCTCACTTCCCCTCCTCCCTTCCGTCCCTCAGGTTTTTTTTCCTTTTCTCCCCCACTCACCGAAATACCTCTCCCTTCTCCCTCCTCCCATTTAACTTCTCCCACTCCGTATATTTTCTCTTTAACTTTTTCCTCGCACCCATTTCACCTACCCTTCTTTATTCAAATCGGAACTCTCTCTCTTAATTTCGGTGCCCGAGCATTTTTTTTTCACTAATCTACTTTCGACGGATCATTCTCCCCTCCCTCCGGACCGGAGGAAACTTTCGCCCGTCGACGCACCGTCGTGAATGTATTCTGGAGGGTCGTTACCTGGCATTCGGTTTCCGAAACTACGGAATTGCGGGGAGTTTGTTTTTTTTTTAACGTTTATTTTTTTTCATTTTCATTCGGTGCCTACTTTATTTTCCGAGTGATGTAAAGGCGGTCGGCACCTACGGTCGAAGGGAACGTTTTTATTTTTCGAAAACATGCGTAGTGAATGATTTTTATTTTTACCACGCTGAAGTTATCGAGCTATTTTTTTTTCTCTTGAATTATAGGGGTGAGGCAAACGCATAAGTTCACAAAGCTGTGGCAAAGGTGGAAATGTATATTCTGGTGCTAATTTTCCCAATTAAAAATAAGAGGGAGATATTAATAGTCTAAAGTTGTGGAGGTAAAATGATTACTAAAACCATGTTTTAGACATAACCGTTTCGAGTATTTGTTGCCAAGTGGGAGCGATTGGAAATATTAATACTATTTGTTGAGTTTTAGGCACACATGTTAACTTCCGTAATAAAGGAAAAGGTGAAAATATAGCTCCTTTATTAAAAAAATGGATGCTCCCAATTAATAAATTGGTAAAACATATGCTGTCAAAACATGTCATTAATTTTAATATATATCGAAGCTTAGACGGCTTTTAATTGAGATGTTTCCCTGTCATTTCATATTCCATGACCACCTTATAACATATTTGAGTTCAAATGCTAATATACATTCACGTTGGATTGTTTTGGATATGGTGTCCAACACAATACAGCATTTATTTAGTATAATTTAAATAATATTTTGTGCCTCTATTTTGTTTACAATCGCGCGATTGTGATCAAATTAGAGGCACTGAAAGTTATTTAGTTACATAATGGATTTAGCTTTTTATTTACAGTTTTCTAAGTAGACACTTTCTTTATTGTATGTTTGTCCGTTCGTGCAAAATTTTCAATCATATTTAACCCACTTCCTGAGTAGCTATCAACTTGAAATTTCTAGAAAAAGTAAGTTCAAATTGCAATATATTTTTACGCTATTCCTAGGTCTTCCGAGGCAGCAAGAGCCAAAATTTTCCACAGTTAACATTTGGAGTGATAGCTCCGCTGCAGCGCAAGTTTTAACGATTTTATCCTTAGTAACCCTAACTAATGTTCTATGACGCAACGGTATGACGGTAACACGTCGGACTGCGTAACAGGTTTCAATTTTGGCACTTTTTCCTTATATTTAATTTTTTTATTTACTAGTTAGATTTGCGTGTCTTACATCGTTTAGGGCTTTGCTATTTCTAAATTTTTATGTAGAAGTTTTTGGTAGCCTAATAGGCTACATCATTGTAAAATAAAATTGAATAAGTAATATTACAAAATAATAAAAAAATTAACCTGAAAGAAATTTTTATGTTTACAAAAAAAAGAATGTCTCACAATATAGTTAAACGGTAATTTAAAAACACACATTTTTCTTCTAATAGAAAGAGGGAAATAATTAAACTTGCCTTGGCCCAAGGTTATGAGATACATTAATTGGTAATCTTATGATAGGTTTTGAAAATTTCTTGTAAGAATGAAATTTAGGCTTTGTATCCATCACAATTTTAGAGTAGAGCACCACCTTTATGAAAAAGTCGTTTCCTTTGCATACATTTATGATGCATATTTATTATTCTTTAAGACTAATTGTCAGGATCATCATTCAGTTGGCATGTGTAAGTTTATTTGAACGAACATTTAAGTGACGTTAATGCTAATAAGTTTGATTTATCATAGCATTAAAAAATAAACGGCCTTATTATGTTAACTTCACAGTATTCAAATTATGATGCGTAGGAGTTTTAATGAGCATGAGTTGGTAATGCTTATTGCTTTAAAAAATGTGAAATGTGTTTCAGATTTACTGATATGTACGACTAACCCATGAAATGGTGACCCATCAAAGTCAAGGCTTGATTAAGGAAAACCAATGTTAATGCTAGTATAATTAAAAAAAAAATATTTTCCTCCCTAGCCTTAGGATACTGCCAAAAAATTCTTAAGCCTAAGTTTTATTGAAGATAACGATATTTTATCGAAAAAATAAAGCGGCTCCATTAAAAGAAACGTAATCTCTCTGATTACACTCGCTATGAATTTCTCCTGTTGCTTATCGAAATTGCTTCCCGGGTATTTATTCCCTTGCATTACACATACTCTTGAGTATTTGTTTGCGGAATGCTGCGTCATCTGTGTTGAGTACTTGGCGCATTAGCGCAAAATCCTTCCACGCGCGTATTTCGACCACTCGAGGCATAAGTGGCCGTAGTCCTCCGACGAATGCTCCCTCGCAGAATACGTCAAGGAGAATAAAAACAACGAGAAAGGGCGAAATTAGTGCATTATGACTTTCTGAGAATGTCTTTCCTCGAGGAATTATTCAGTTCCACGCCGAATTAATTCGGCCTCGGCCTAAAATTCCGAAATGAGCCTTCAGAAGAACGAGGAAGGAAAAAAGAGAGGGGTCTTAATCTTTAGCGAGAAAAAAACCGGTTTCGTTTAAATTAAGGAGCCGTGTATGATTATAAAAAAAACTGCCGAGGCTCTCTTGACAGAGAGAGAGGAAGAGAGCCTGCTTACTCAACCTTTTTTTGTACTCCTATGTAGATTCAAGAATCTAAAGTAAAATGGCGAAGTGAGGTAAGGAAACCAGAGGGAAATGAAAATTGATGCTTCGAATCCTTGAGAAGGAGATGGGTGAAAGGTTTCAAATGGGAGCGAGACTTTCGACTACGGAAGGAAATATTCGCGCTTTTTTAAAAAATTACCTCCGTTTTGGAGAGCTTGAGGGAGACACCCGATCCAGGTTAGGTAAATGCAAGGGGGCTGCATAGCGGGGGTTCAACTCCATCCTACAGAAGGCTGATTTCTGTTGACACTTCGGTCGCATTTTAAACGGCTCCCAAAAATGTCCGCGGCGCGCTGATGAGTGCAATGTGATCAACATTTTTCCAATATTTGGCAGTATAATGTTGGCAATTGCGAAGAATGCCACCGAAGAGTTATGAAATCGATAATTTACTACGCCATGAATGTTGATTTCGGTTGACACCCCTAATTATACCTTATTTCCCCATGAAATATGGATCAATTTGTCCGTCAGGACGCGAGTGGCGACTTCTATAAACCATTTGAATCCGCGTTGGGCGAGAACACATTACGAGGCCGACTTGACGATCCCATATTGTAATATTCGCGGGTATATGAGTGACTCGCGTTAGTATATCGCGAGCAAGCAATTGAGAGAGTCACCTTGAAACGGTTGAGCGTATTTCTCCGCGCATGACTCCTGATTCGCCCTCGAGCGTACTGCGTGTCCATCCCTGTCTTGCTTATTCTGCGGTCGCCATGGGGATGGAGTGAGGAGCCCTTATTCTATTTGCCGCGTTTTTAATGAGTGAGGGAAGAGAGGCGTTTCGTTTTAAATGTAAATATATATCTACATATATTCTTTGAGAGGTTCAAAAAAATATTTTTCTTTTAAATTGCTGCGCTGAGTGATTTTAAGGCCAGGGGTGTGGAGAAGAGAGGTCTGGGCGTGGGCAGGTAGTTGTCGGGTGGTACACAGAATGGGAAGCTTGAAGGGGTTATATATGTATATGAAACCAGTGCATGGAGAGGGAACAATTTTGAAGAGTCGGAATTGGGGTGAGCTGTGTACATGGTCGTATAGTGTTTTTAGGTGGGGAGGAAGGAATTATACCTCTTTCCCCTCTCTCTCTTCTTACATTTCATACTTGTCCTTCAATCGCCTTACATTTACAACCCCGGTTCACGTGCAGGTATGTACGATATGTGTCTGTGTTTGCACACACACGCGAGCCTTGCGCATGCATGGTATATTTTATTTCGCCGCACGAGAGCGGCGTCGAGGGTGGGATGGGACTTATGTCGCCCCACGTACCCGAATCGCCCTTTCGGCCTCGCTGGCGCAGAAGATTTTAATCCGGCACTCGGGGGATAACGTGGAAATCTTTTTAGCGCGGTGCATTTTCAAGCAGTTGGGAGGGAAGGAGAGGGCAAAAGGGTTGAACCGTTGGGTGGGGAGGGGTGTGTAGGGGTTAGACAAACGGAGGGTGGGGTGGGAGGAGAGTGGCTCGAGGGGGTTGGGGAGGTTTGGTTGAAACGGCGCCGAAGACAGAAAGACGGCGGAAAATGACGGAAACCGCTGGGGAACATTGAGAATAGTTAAAGTAGTAAGTTCATTACCGTGAGTTGTGGCTGTTCTTGCTATCTTGAAAGGATTGAATCCTCTTGGAGATCTGATTGATCATAAGTTTTTTGTTTGCCCACCAAAAATTCATTTTTCAAAGGAAATTCCGCCGTACTGAAACCGTTTCTGAGAATGGGTCGGCCTTGCCGCAAAAATCTTTCATGCTAAATTTAACTCAATATTACAAGCAATAAATAACATTTTTGCATTATTCCGTAGGAAACCAAGAAAAATTGAATATTTCCATTGCACTCCACCTCTATTCCTGTTCCACTGTATCAATTTTCGAGGTATAACCCTCTACAACTGAGAAGAGATCGAACTTCCTGTAAATAATATCTAATTTTAAGAGGGAATGGGTTGGTGTTGGTTGTGTTGGTGTGGCTAGAGTATTCATTTCTAACCCTGATGTCTGAGTTTATATCCAGGGGCTGGAGGAGATAATTAAGAGGTAGTCCTACCGTTGTTCGTTGTCCACTGAGGACATATTACAGCATTCCATGCATCGGGTGTTGTCGCTGAGGCCGACTTCTTCATTTCTCTCTACTCTTCCTTCGAAAGAAATTTGTCTCTCCAAATACCAAATATGGAAAATATAAATGCGTTGAGATATTGTTATCGATTACCGTATCCCTTGTATCCTGATTAAACAATATCTGACAAATGGTAGATTCTGTATTGATTACTCATTGATTCTTAAGAGTTTTAGAATTATTATATAATGTAACTCAAATATAGGTACATTTGATTAACAAATCTTTCAATTTGTATCTCACAAAAGTGACTGTCATCAGTTTTTAGGAAACACGGTTCCCTTAAGAATTTATTGAGACTTAGAAGACAAAATTAGTAATTTAAAAAGAAGTATTTCTGCATTTCTACCTTGGCGTGCGGATTATGCGTGCCTGAAATCGTCGTATAGGAATGGGTACCTAGGAAATGAGTGGCGCTCAGGATTTTTCTGCGTACCATGGGGGAAAATGATTTTTTTCTTTGGTGAGGCGGACGCAGAGCGGGCAATATTTTTTTTAGCTGGTATGGTTTCGAAGGGTGCGGCGGAGTGAAGAGAGAGGGAGCTGTCCCGTGGGCTGTTGCTGGGTGGAGACACCGCGGAAAATTTTACGAGTTAACGACAGGAGATTAGGAAGCGTGCTCGGGGCAAGTTCGGCGTCAAGGCCGAGTGGATCGCTAATTTCATAAAAGGTGTAAAATGACCTTTTATACCTGCGGGGATATCTATGTCCAATTAATTTTCTAATAGCATTACTTATCTGTCATCATATTCTTAAATATTTTCGCCTCCTTCTGAGTATTTTGAGAGTAAACGGCACTGGTTTTGTCTGCACTATGGGCAAACATTAAAAAAAAGTGTAATGTGAGAATTTAATTTGGAATTTATAATAATGAGGCGAGATGTGTAATTAGATGGAAAGATTTTACAGGGAATGTTTACATCATTTTATGAGATAATTTTATTAGGTTATGAATAATTGGTAAGTAAAAAAAATTACCGTTGAAAATGCGAAAACATACCTGCTAGAGTCTTCGGGTTGACCCTCGCGTTATATTCTATCACGTATGATTTAACGACTAAGTACATGGGCGTACCTAGCAGGGAGCAGCTATACTATGCCCCCCCCGAAGCAAAAGTGAACTTAGACTGAAGAAAACTTAGAAGTGAACTTAGAAAAACGAAAGTTTTGAACAAAATTTCTGTAAATCCAAGAAAAGTGATACTAATATAAAATATCTAAATAAAACAGTTGTTTTTCGAGCAAATACTTTAAAAAACTAATAAATCGATATTGCAATTTTCTTGAAATTTTGGTCTCCTTAACTTGTGTTACAACTTGAAAGACCATGTCTTGCCCCCTCTAGTTTTGATCCTGGGTACGCCCTTGATCAAATACATAATTATGAGGAACAAGAAAAGTTAAAAATTGTGTCCGCCACCTATAACGATTCGTACTGATGGAACTTACTATCATATTTTTTATTTTTTTATGGATACAGTCAATCCAGCGTGTCGTATATTTTATGCTCGTTTTTATTTTGGTCATAAATAAATCATCATTTTTAGTTCACCGTGGGATGCCTGCTGTTTCTTCTCAGTTACGCTCGTTTGACCCCACAACCATGAAAAAAATACAAATTAATCAGCGGAAAATTATACGAGCAGCTACATGAAACTAGTTAAATGTCGAAAAGGAGAATGAGATCGAAAAAACCCAAACTAGAAAAGGGAAAAAAGAAAGAAAGTACATGCATTTGGTCGACCTAGCGAATGAAGCGATTAATTAAATCGATGGCTCATCCGTTACTATCCCTGCTAGTCCTAGGAAACAACGATATCTTAGATATGTTCTGTAATCTATTTATTTTATTTTCCTCCCGTATAAATGAAATTACTGGGCGGGCTTAATTTCTTCGTAATTTATGGCTATTTCATCATTTTGATAAAAAAAAAACATTTTGTGGCAAAATTGTTTTACACGGGAAAAGCTTGTGTAGAGATTTTAGTGCTAGATTTCCATTTCGGGGTCCAGGGATCAAATCTCAACACGGTGGTGGAGACTTTTCAGAAGTTACCCAATCCCTGTTGTTCTGCAATGTGGAGAACTCTTAAAGTTTAGCCCTCTGCTGCACTGATGGAACGCTTAGCTGTGAGCCCCTAATCGCCATCCATCGAGAGATGTTTAATAATTGAATTTAGTTACTCTACATCCATTTTCCCGTACATTTTCGTAATTTGGCCTGGCCGTTGATAGATTTATTCAAATATATATTCCAAATGTCAGTCGCCAAGGTCTGGATCCGAGCAAGAGCCTCTAATATTCACGTACATTTTTCTCTCTTTAAATGCGCTCACGGATGTCTCCATGAAGGATCATTAAGAGTTTATCCGATGTAGTTCATAAGAATAAGGCATTAATTTCTTTTACGGATTCTACATTCATAATTTTTGCCTTAAAATAAATGTCTCTGACGAGTTTGGATTGACACTATTTAATCCCTTTTAGCTCTTCCTGTACTGTGCTCATTGTCTAGAAGTGTATATAAATTTTTAGGGGAGAGCGATATTTAAGACAAGTGGCACACCCTGTTCTATGTTTCCGTTTCTTTACTTTACATTAAGTAGTTGTAATAAGATGAATTTTTATCGCTTTGTGTATGCTGCTTTTCTGTCATAATCGTCTTTTTTTGCATGCACTTATAAAGATGGCTACATGATAGATGAATACTCAACGATTCAAATCGTAATGATAAAGTAAAATATAATAATAAAAATCATAAAAAAGTAATACCATAGGGATACCATGCTTGTACGTTGGATATTTTAATTATATAGGGTAGACTTAATTTTACAAAATCAGTGTCTGTGTTGACATTTGTAATTTTCAGTTGTGTTTTGTCTCTGTTGGTTGGTTACCAAGATTGTTTATTGATCTGTATTTGTTAACAATCCTTATGTGTGTGAAGTTAAAATACGGTACTACTAAAACTTTTAAAATATGAAGAGTTATTGCACTTAATTCATTTACAACTACCAGTGCTTTCCAATAAAATACCAACAGAGGTTATGGGCCCAGCACTGGTAAATTATAAGAAGTAAGTGAAGTCTTCATAATGTCGTCTGACGCATCCGGTATATCGTCTCACATTAAGCCGTTGTGTGGGCGTGAAGGATATCCAACTTGGAAATTTAAGCTGAAGGCGTATTTAATAGATCAAAACTTGTGGCATGCTGTTGATGGATACCCAAATGATGATCATACTGATGCTGCTTCAAAGTCCAGGAAGGATGAGCGTGCCCTAGCTAAGATTTGTTTGTGCGTGGACGATTCCGCTATCATACATGTAAGAAGATGCAAAACAGCTGCTGAAGCATGGAAAGTTCTTGCCGATGCATATGAAGATAAGGGTTTTGCCCGGAGACTTAACCTTCAAAAGACTTTGTACCGGTTATCCCTCGGAGATTATACGTCCATTGAAGAGTACCTAACTGCCGTAATGGATACCGCTCAGAAGCTTGCTGATATTGGGAAGGAGATTCCTGATGAGGATTTAGTTGCTATTTTGCTTGGAGGTCTTCCTTCACATTACGACCCCCTAGTAATGGCACTCGAGAATTCAGGAGTTGAAGTAACGGTGAACATGGTGAAAACTAAACTCTTAAATGAAATGTCCAAAAATGATGGTGCAACTGAGACTGCATTTGCATCCAATGCGTCTCGAACTATTCCGAAGAAAAAGAAGTTCCCGAAACGCAACAACTCTCAAGATGGTATCGTCTGCTATGGATGCAACCAACCCGGCCATAAAAAACCAGACTGTCCAAACAAGACCAAGAAAACGGCACAGACATCGAGTTCAACCCACAAGCAGCTACACAAGAAACAATACACTTTATTCTCGGATTTAGGTGTTGGTGGTTGTGCTCAAAGCAATAAAAATGATTGGTTTGTGGATTCCGGGGCAACTGCCCATATGACTCCTCATAAAGATATTCTGTTCAATGTTAAAAGTAACTCTGGTTTGGAGATTGTGTGTGCTGATAAACGTAAGTTGCAGAGTGACAGTATAGGTGATGTCATGATTCACAAAAGTAATAACAACAACAGTATTAGTAGTATTTCTGAAGTTGTTCATGTGCCTAATCTTGCTACAAATCTTATATCTGTGTCAAAATGTGTTTCAAAAGGTTTTATTGTAGTATTTACGAAAGAAGGTGCTAAATTTTTTCATGATAATGATTGTAGTATTTCAGGGAATGTTTTAATGACTGCTCTTCCCAGTAACGGGTTATATAAGATAGAGTCACAGGTATCAGAAAAGTCCCTGGCTGCTACAACTAACCCTTCTCAGCAAACTCTTTGGCATTGGAGGTTGGGACATCTCTGCCGCTATGGTATGAATCTACTGAGAAATGGATTAGCTGATGGAGTTGATTACGCCCCTGAGGAAAATAGAACTGTATGTACTGCATGTCTAGAAGGGAAACAGAGTCGAGAACCTTTTCTTAAAATCAAAAGTAAAAGGGCGACTAAATGCCTAGAGTTGATTCATTCTGACCTCTGTGGACCATTCAGTGTAAAATCATTAGAAGGAAATAAGTATTTACTTGTATTTATAGACGATTACTCTAGAATGATATTTACCTATTTCATTAAAACAAAAGATCAAGTTAGAGTAAAGTTTCAAGAGTTTAAAAACCTCATGGAAAAGCAAACTGGCCAGAAAATTAAAATTTTACGATCAGATAATGGTTCTGAGTATGTTAATAGGGAATTCTCAGATTATCTTAAGACAGAAGGAATTATTCACCAGACTTCCATACCCCGTACTCCTCAGCAAAATGGTGTTGCTGAAAGGGGAAACAGAAGCATTGTGGAGAAGGCTCGTTCCATGTTGCATAGTGCCAGACTACCTAAGTCATTTTGGGAAGAAGCTGTGAGAACTGCTACGTATCTCAAGAATAAATCACCTCATAGATCCGTTACAGGAATGACTCCAGAAGAAAAATGGACAGGTGAGCGTCCCAACTTGACACACTTAAGAGTATTTGGCTGCCGAGCTTTTGTACATATTCCAAAGGAGGAACGCAAGAAGTGGGATAGCAAAAGCAAGGAACATATATTTGTAGGATATAGTGAGAATAAGAAAGCTTACAAATTTAGGGATCTTTCTAATTATATGAAGGTAGTCCATGCTAGAGATGTTGTGTTTTTAGAAAATAATTTTTCCGGTGAGAGCAGTACTGATGCTCAAATTCCTTTGGATTCTTACAATGAAAATGCAGATTCAACAAAAGATGAAGCTGCGGCTGCTGTTAAAATTCTTTTGGATTCTCCTTGTGAAAATGCAGACTCAACAGAAGATAAAGCTGGGACTAATGTTCAAGAAACTGCTAAGAGTCCTAGATATCCTCAAAGGGTACGTAACAAGAAACAATTTCCTTCATTACTAGCTATCTCTCCCAGTTTAATAAGAAGCATACAGATATACACTGGAAGATGGCCAAGCGGGTACTTCGTTATCTAAAAGGTGGACCAGTCTCCTGGAGTAGTAGAAAACAAAAATGTGTTGCCCAATCGTCTTGTGAGGCAGAATATATTGCTCTTTCCGAGGCTACTAGAGAGGCTATTCATCTAAAACATCTTATTTCCGAATTATTTCAGGAACAAGAAATTATTACTATTTTTGAGGACAATCAGAGCGCTCTCAAGTTAGCAGAAAATCCTGTTTTCCATGATAGAATGAAGCATGTAGATGTGAAATACCATTTTGTTAGAGAACAAGTAGAAAACGGTAATATAAACGTAGATTTTCTCTCCACTGAGGAAATGACAGCTGACATACTTACCAAGGGCTTAAATCGTATAAAACATGAAAAATGTATGAGAGGTTTAGGCATGGTTTAAAAATAATTTAAAAAAAAAATTTGTAATTCATTTGATGGAAATGCTAAAGAGCTGTTTCAGCACATCTTCAATTACGGGGGGGTGTTGACATTTGTAATTTTCAGTTGTGTTTTGTCTCTGTTGGTTGGTTACCAAGATTGTTTATTGATCTGTATTTGTTAACAATCCTTATGTGTGTGAAGTTAAAATACGGTACTACTAAAACTTTTAAAATATGAAGAGTTATTGCATTTAATTCATTTACAACTACCAGTGCTTTCCAATAAAATACCAACAGTCTGATTCACAAAGAGTAAGAAAAAAGACTGCTGTTCCACAAAATAAAATAAATATTTGCGACCAGTGTCTGATCGTCTATTTTCTCTAGGAATTATGTGAGATAGGAAATTACCTGCCTAACCATGGGCGTCAATACTCTCAGCATTATTTTTTATCAAAGGCGTATTAAAAATGCATTTATAAGTACGAGTGTTTACATTACAATTTATTTACAGCTATGATTTCGTATTGAAACGTGCATATGTTTGTGAGAAATGTTATTTCTCGTCAAAACTAAAGAACTTTCGTTTTCCCGTCGTAGTTTACATTTATTTCTGAATAAAGGGTAGGATGTAATGATTTATTTGTGCTGTTAAAATGTAATTTTTGACTCGAATCTGTCTTTTTTGTTCAGCGTGGTCATTAGTCATTTTTAGACTACTGTTCCTCTCGCAATTTATGTCCTGAAACACGAGATAACGGTGAAGTCGCAGAAAAATAATCGATTGCACTTTATGCATAGAAAAAATGAAAACAATATGATGAAAAGTACTAGTTACTCGTGATACTAACCATTCAGAGAGCCTTGTTATTATTACACTCGTCGACTGGTGTTGCTTTGTTGCAGGAGTCGTGGAAATGTGTAAAATCTCTTTCTTTTCATCTGTAAATCATCTCTGATTAATGATGTAAGCCACGTCCCCGGTGCCTGATTAATGAAATTTCTGTGCCTTCATTAATTTATGTAAGCATTGCGAACACGGACAAGACGCTAGCAACTAACAGAGGTTGTGTGTAGAAACTTTGGGGGCAGGTATAGTGTTTAGGATGAAAATATTTGTCGTGGGAGTCTTTGCATATCCGATGAAGCATCAATATGAGACCCTGTAACAATTAAATTTGATGATGACGGCTTACATGCCATTATAAAAAAACTTGTTATTCTGTATATTTCCTATCGATTTCATAGAATGTTACTGAAGTGAGATTGTGATATTGGAAATGAAAAAAATTCTTTCGTATTTTTATTCCATAGGTGGCTAATTCTTTCATGTTTTGTATGATGGAAATTTATCCATTTGCCAAGTCAAGTAATCCTCTCTTAAAATAATAGCGCTATTAGAAATTGATGTGGCAGAATTTTAGAAGCGAGAGAATGCGGAATGGATTTTTATTATCATGTGGATACTATGAGATTTGCAGCTGGATTCAATGAAAAGGAGAAAACTGGCTTTGAAAATTTTAAAATTACTGGGAAAATTCACTATTCAATCCTAAAATTCTGTCCGGTAACATTAAAATCTGATTAGATATTCAATAATGAGTTGAAAAAGTACTACTTGCTATGAAGTAAGTTTCAGCAAGTTAGTGACCCATTCTTCATAATTAATTAGGTTCCTATTTCGTAGCATTAGGTTTTAATTCTCCCCAAAGCAGTGCCAGGCAGATTTTTCTTGTAATGATTGAATCGTTTTATACTCAACTACATACCTTAACCATGCAACATAAATTAATCTCTTAATATCACCTAGATTTCTAATAGACCTAGGTGCATTTTTCCCACTCTATCACTCCTTTTTAGGCTCCACCTTGCTTTAACATTTTACCTCACTGCGTAATTTCTTGGGCCCTATCAAAACCTTAATTTTTCGTGAAGACTTAGTCCTGAACAAAATTGGCCTTTTTCAACGAATATAGTTTATAGCTTCTTGAGAAAAGTTTAATGCCGTGACCGCATTGTTCTCCGTAGTTGTTTATTTGATATTCTAGAATATTTATCCGTCGCTTGCGAGGGAAGAATATTTTTAGTGCTCACTAATCTGCTAACAGGAGATTCGAAATCGTTAACGCACCACGATAAATTGATATGTGGCAGCTTTAAAAATTTAAAACATTTCAACACACCTAATCGAGTGATGATTGAAGATGTTAGTCACATCAAATATAATCACAGAGACACAAATTTTATTAGTCTGACCCGGAATGCGACTCTGTAGACTATGTCATTTTCAAAGATGAAACCACGTATTGGTGGAATGAGCATTGGATGACTTAAAATATGCTTTTATGTATGAAATTGTGAAATGGAAGTAAGTATTAGTCATGCTGTTGTAACTGGTCCTTGGAAATGTCGTTGTAAGCAAACTTGAGATAGAGAGTAGTTTCAGGTATTGTGTCTGGCTGATGGTTAATTTTCTCCGTGAACGGTATGGGATATAATCCCGTAGGGCATCTTTACCTTTCGCTGTCTTCCGCAGTGGATAAACTACGGAGAAAATAACCTGGGACATCGCTTCAGCGTGGGAAATGCGGGATAAATAACAGCGCAGGTGCCCTTTCTCTCTCGTAAAGTATATACCTTCTTGCACCTCGACGTTGCTTTCAGGAATAGCACATCTTCACTATTTATGGTTCACTCTTCCCACGCTGTCGCTCTTTTTTAGGCTCCACCCTACTTTACCTTTTTACCTCACTATGTAATTTCTTGGGCCCTGTCAAAACCTTAATTTTTCCGGAAGATCTAGCCCTCAAATATGTGGAGATCACGGTAGATTGCTGACGACTAATCTGAGGATCAGATCTCAGGCAGAGGCGGGACTTTCTCAGACGAAGCCCGATACGTGCATATTTGAAATACTTAAGGGGTAACTCTGGTCAGGGATGGCAATAGGAACTTAATGAAAGGCAAAACCAGGAGTATTTCAATAGTTTCGTTCCCAGGAGCGAAATGTAGAAACGAAATGGATTTAAACCCAGGGAGCTCAACTCACGGTTGAAACGAAATCGGAGTCGCAACTACTTCGGGTCGAAACTAAACTGAAACTCTGGGACGAAACGAAATGCAGATAATTTTTCGCACCGGAGGGATCCCGTGCTTCACCTTCGAACAGTTTAGTCTCGACTTACACACCGAGTACGAAGTATGGTTGAATGAAGTAGAGCAGCGTTTCCCGAACTTTTTCTTTCCACGACCCATTTTAGCCCATACGTTTTAGCCGCGGCCCCTTAAAAATGGTTGTCTAAGTTTAAGTACATAGTTCACCATATTATTTGTATACATCTCGCGACCCCTTTCCTAACGGCCCGCGACCCCGCTGGGGGTCGCGACCCCCAGTTTGGGAGCCGCTGAATTAGAGGTTCCGCCTGCCGCCATTAGATGCATGGGGCACTCATACTTTTACCACTCGCAGGAGAACGGTGAACACAAACTGGCCATTCGATTTTCAAGTTCGATGTTTTAACTTCTATATTCTGTCATGAAATGGGTGGAAACTATTCCCTCGTATCCTCCTCCAACTTCTGGGATCGAAACTGAACTATGAGCAGTGGAGTTTCGATTAATTTAGTTTCGTTCCTGGGAATAAAGTTTCGTCCCGGGTCGAAACTAAACTCCTTGGTGATTTTAGTTTCGTGCGGGAACGAAACTAAACCTAGGCATCTTATTTTCGTTTCGTTTCTGGTACAGTTCTCTATTTATCGGATAAAAAATTAAGCTGTGGTTCCCGAATCGCCTAATGTCTGCTCTATTGTTAATGGGACAAATTTAGTTATGGTTGGCTAGCAATTCAGTCTATCGATCGGCAGCGATTCTTCCGGGTATTCTTCCGCATTTATCCATTTCGCAGGACAATATTTCACCAACGTTTTAGTTGGCGAAATATTATCCAGCAAAATGGATAAACGCGGAAGGAAACCCGGAAGAACCGCTGCTTATCGCCATAATCTCCGCCGAATTCTACTTGGAAAATTAATATATCTTTCTAATTTCCGGATTGAGCGTCGAATTATCATTTTAACATTTTTTATCTCATTTAGGTTCTCAAGTCAAATATGTTTATTGACTACGGAATTAAAGGTCGAGGTTAACTAAAATCTTGTGAATATTTATGCATCTTATTTACTATTATTTGCATTCATCGCGATCACATCCCATTTCCTTTGGTTTAAAATCTTTAAAAATGTAATATATACCCTCACAAGCTACTTTTCACGCTCTGCAGTGAAAAAATCAGGACTGAAAAAAAGAGAAATCTTTGGACTCTTTAAAAAATTAAATTTTTGCTGCCTTCATTGTGACTCGTCTATTTTTAAAGAAAGAATTTTAAAGAACGAAGTTGTCATGCTGCCACCGTAGTACGAAAGCTTGAATACATATCTAATACATCTCATTCAAATATTTAAATGTGTTGCAGTTTGACTATATTTACTCCCCGTGAATTCAGGTTCAAGTCCCGGTGGTGGCAGAGAGTTTTCAGAGACAGCCCAGTATCTAGTTTAGTGGTTCGCAGAGGACAATTCAGGTGAAACTCTCCGTCCGTCGGATGGGACGTGGAGCCGTGGTCCCCTTGGCGCCTTTCGTTGAGAGCAGGCCAATGCTGACGCCGGGTTTCTCTCCACCCTTCCTTACCTACCCTTCCCTCATGGCGCACATGACCTTAGCTGTCGGTCGCCTTATCAAAATGCCACCAATGCCAGTTTGACTTTAAAATCGTCTTTTTTGAATTTGAATGGGTCATGTATGCATTGGCCTGAGGTTTTTTTTTGGGTTATACATCACTCTCTCGATGGCATTGCACTTTCGTCATTTTCTGTATTCGGATGGTCGCGCGAGTTCCATTTGCCGCATGTTGGGGTTCTGGAAAGATCTTTTGGCGTCAGCCAGGTATGAGTCACGTACTTGGTAAATAATGCTTCTATTCACGGATTTGGTGGAAAATCGTATACAGCATTTGTACTCTCCGACGAGTACTCGATATGTCTCTAACTCGTCTCTCCTGTACAATATATATATGTTCACTGTTCCTTAGGAGAAAGTATTACTGTACGAGATTAAAAGTTGCCTCACATTCACGCAATAACTACCATGCTGTAACTCAGTTAATAGAGATTGGGTGCCGATGAATAGAATTCATTAAGTTTAAAATTAAAGGAATTTATGTCGCTTGTTATTGGTTGTACTGAAAATTGAATGTAATTTAAAAGTTGACCTGACTCTTTTCATTGATATTTGATTTGAAATTAATTAATGAATGAAAAAATTGTTACTATTGAAATTTGAAATGAAAAGGCCCATTTATTTCACTATTGGATCCAACTAGCTAATTTTAGATCTATCTGATGATAAACCTCCTTAAGCTATTTATCCTTTCAGCGATAGGGAAATGGAAAGGTAATGGAACCACTCGCTACTTCTGTCCAAGAATTCCATCGCTCTGTAAATTTCCCGCTACTAAACCCATTATAACCCAGTGCTGCTTCTTAGCAGCATCCAAAATGTATACATTTCCTACTGCATTTAGGAAATATTTAGACTACGTATTATTTTGTGGTGTAAATTGCAATGACGAAATGTGAAGCTTTACCACGATCATTATGGTTGAGTGCAAAATTTTCAAGTTTTCAAAATGAAAAATCTTGAAATTTGATTTCTCTAAGAAGCATCTCTGGGTTAGAAAGGGTCAAAGAGGCACCTAGTCTCGCGAAGTTGTTGAAAACTGATTCAGTAGGGGGCTACTGCCGCGATATTTTCGTTGCGAGTGTTTAGCTGCATGTAAAAATAATTATTTTCAGGTCATAACATGAGATTTTAGCTCATCATCCGATTATACGATGTGCTCCTAAGTAAAAGACAGTTCTTCTCATGGAATTTTGATTTTGCAGTGAATTATGTGTAATTTATGTGAGAAGTTATCACTAACTTGACCTATTTACATATTTACAGGGTAGATGAGTGTCCCGGAGCATTAAAATATCTTGTATTTCAATAGTGATGAAGAAGTATTTTATCATGTCCAAAATAGAAGTTCAACGTTAATGACCTTTGGTTTAAAATTTCATTCGGAAAGGCCACGTTATTATCGTAGCAGTTTATAGCTCAATTTATTCGCTTTTCAAGAATACATATTCCATTGCTTTATCTCTATTGAAATAGAGTTTTAGAAGTTTAGCGATAGATGGAAACACTCTAACTTCACCAATTGTCCCAAATTTGGCGTATTTTACCTTTCATATATAGTGTGTTCAAATGTCTACGAGATGATTTATGACTACTTACAATTTTCATTAATCATGCAAAGTTAGAAAAAAATCAGGAAGGGTAAGGTTGAAATCTTGCGTTTTTTCGATGAGTTGACGTAAAGTGACCCTTTAATTATTGTTGTAACGCCAATCCCTTTTGTCCATAAATTGTGAGTTTGAGTTGGAATGAGCAACTGCAATTACCATTGTAGTATAACTATTCTCTTTATAAAATAGCAAATTTTGTCAGAGATTGAATTCAAACCACGATGAAATAGCGTTTCTTTGCCATATTGTCATTGTTGAAAAATAATGTACAAAACCAACGGTGATACTGGTTATCATACTGCGTAATGATTGCACATGAATGCAGCAGTCACAATTTTAGCCATCTCCACCTTAAGTGCCTTCTTTATTGACCTTGAACATGATGCAAACCTAGAAGCCTATATATATATATATATATATATTGACTGAGTTTAAAGTATATTTCCTCTCAAGATTAATATCATTATCTCAGATTTTTTTAAAAAGAAGATTGATGCAAATTATTGCCTCAATGGGTTTCCTATCTTCCTGTGGCGGCAAAAATCCAACCGTAAAACATGCGCATCGCCAACCATCCCAAAATGTATGAAGTATTCGGAATGATTCCGTAGAAAAAGCTTCCGAAGGCCGCTGGAATCCTCCACCCCCCCATTTCGGCTTCGGGGAAAATCCGAGCTCGTGAAAAATTCATCTTATTCATCTCCGTGACAATACTCATAAAGTATACGTCCCTCGCCTGGAAAATCGGCACCGAGCGAGGAAGAGAGAGGAGAAGGGCACATATATCCTACCATGAAGGCTTTGCGATACCGAATTCCGACGGTCATTTGTTAGGAACCAACAAAAAAAAATACGCACAGCGTCGCGGAACTTGATGACTCAGTGGAGAAACATTAAAGAGAGAAGCGAAAGGGTTAGAGAGGCGGGGAGATCGCAGTGGATGTAACAATGGTGGATCATCGGAAGCTGGGCCAATCGGATGAACCGATCGCCCGTTTTTCCTTCGAGGAGGGGAAGAGAGGGGTCAAAGTTTTGAGAGGAGTGAATGGAAAGATAAAAGATGGGAAAAGGAAGTGTAGTGAGTTTGGAAGGATAGCAGGAAGGGTGATCGACAAATGCTTAAGTGCGGTAGGAAAGGGATATTGGGAAGCAGGAGAGGAAGATTGTTTCGATCGCATTCTATTCCGCCCGAAACGTTGATTCGCAAAAACGTTTCATGCTCCAGAGAATGCACTTTCTCCCCATTAACATCACCTCGATCTACTGCGGATCAGGGTTGGGAAACTTTTTTCAAGTCCTCCGGTCGAATGTTTTGATTCGCATGGCCTTGTGGGATCAAAAACTCTTTGTTTCCTAGTGATGAACAGTATAATTTTATATTTCAAGGCAATTTCCATACAAATTCATGCTATATTTTGCTATTATAACTTCTATAAGGTGAGGCACTATCTAGGATATCATTAAAAATGTTTTTTTTTCGAATAAATTCCAATATGGAAAGGTTTCATACAGTTAAGCCAGAAATTTTCAGTTATATTTTCATTTTTATCAAAGCATTTTTTAAACCAGATTTTATTGTTGCTCCGCAAATGTCTGATTCTGAGAATTTAACGTTTTAGCAGGCTGGGTGAATAATTGTATATCATTTGGGTTTTCATAAAATGAGACCATGCCGAAAATTTGATGAAGGATTATTTAAAATTTTTCGCGGTGATGTGTTCATGGAAGACCAGTATTATCGTCTTATCATTAAACAATTTTCATTTAGCTAGATTGAATAGAAATGGCAATGGTATCTATTGAATTTTGATAATTCGTAAACGGTTTCGCTATGCATCATAGGTAATAATGAACCGTATTAATTGATGTAATAAGAAAGGTATTTCATACCTAACCGATAGCCGTTGCGTCATGACGTTGCGTAAAGCATTCTGTATTAGGCTGCATCGGAAAAATAAGACATCTACGTAGGCAATGAAATCCAATCACATTGTATCAAAATTGGTAGTTATCCAGTTATAACTAATTAGCAGTAGTAATCTGCCTTTCTTATGTTCCTTAAATTAGATAGTGGGTTCTCGCCATGAGTTGGATAGGTCATGTTGAAATGTATCTTAAATTTTCTTCGTGTTCATTACAATCAATTGCTTGAATTCATGTGGAGAGAATAATTAATTCTTGAAGTCGCCTTCATTGAATTTATGAGTTGTTGGAGCGTAACCATTTCTCGGAAAGCAGACGCTAAAACAGCCCAATTCCGATACGAATTTCTGACTCCTCGTATCAAATCCCGAACATACTCGTAAAAGCCAATGCGTTGGTGTCTGACGGAGCGATTAAAACAGGGTGAGGATGGGAAGAGGAGACGAGAGCTGCGCGAATGAATGAGAGTGGGGAACGAGAATAAAGTCGCATCCAATACTCTCCGATACAGCGTTTCGACGACCGAAAACACGACGAAACCTAATCACTTCGTGTTAAAGCACTTGCTCTGAGGGGATGCTCGGGAGAGGATGTTTCAGGGGTGTTCCACGCCGGGTGCAAGTTATGTCTCGTGCAATCATCGCTTCGGTGCCGTTCGTAACTTGCCTCCACCCTTCCCGGCTCCCTTATGATTGCAGCCATGCTCGAATTCACGTACGTTCCCTCGCTTTCTCTATACGTTTCTCTCACGCCGTCGGAACGCAACTGCTGTAATTGCGATCGAAAGTGGAAGGCCCTCGAAAAACTAATACGGCTGTAAGTGAGAGGAGACGGGTCATTACTCTCAGGGGGCCAAAAATTGGGACTAATACATTAATGCTTCCACTGCTATTTAAGTTAAAAGAAGATGGAAAAATTGCTCCCTCCTCAAACAATGCTGAAGAATCCTCCCGGTGTTTGATATACGAACTGAAGAAAACGCTCCATGATTTAGTTCTTGCTGTCAATATCTTTATTATGGGAAACATTCAACAATTAACTTCTAATTATCCTCTATGTATCTAAAGGTTCTTAAAGCTTATGTGAAATAAAAGAGCTAAATAAGAACACCGAACTGAATAAGATGTGCACTCTATTGTCGTTAAAACCCGAATGAATATTTATTTATTTTATTCAAAATACCAAGAATAGCAACAATGTAAAAACGACCAATACAAATAAACACTCAATAAAAGTATATATATAAAAGAAAGTCGAAAATCGTGTTAGTTAGAACACTTATAACTCGAGAACGGCTGCACCGATTTTAATGAGATTTGGTTCTTTGGATTCGTCTCAGGCGGGGTTAACATATAAGCTATTAAAAAAGGATAATTTCACAAAAAAAATTCATCTCTTTCCTATGGGCATGCTTTTAGGAGTTATAGTAACACAACAATTGATAAGTCGGTCAAAACTACAAATTAAATAATTTGTTTTGTTTTTATCACTTTAATAACTGAATTTAGTAACAATATAACATTTTAATTGCTAAATATATTCAAAATATTAATTAAATTTAAATTACATTCTTAAAATTTAATTCGAGCTGATTGTAAGCCCAGCCGTGACCCAGCTCGAGTTGACACTTCACTACCGTGTTTGTAAACAAATCTCCAAGCAATTGTTGACAAACGGTAATGTCCGTGTTCCTGTCGAGGAATCGAGTAGTTTTAACTCATTTCCTTGGAATGATTTCAAATTAGTTTCAGCGGAAGGTGACCTCATCAACAAAGAGTTCCAGAATATGATTCATCACCAAAAGAATCAAAGATGGTTGATTTAGCGAGCAAGAACGAAGATTTGGATGACTAAAACGAGGTAAATTCTAATAGTTCGTACTCTGCATGGATTCCAATCTTTTAAATGTGTAACAAACGAAGACGAAATCACCAACTATCTATCTGAATATTTTAAGTCCTTGGACGTACCTGGCTTACCAAGGCACGATTTACAGAAAAATGTAGTTTCTGTGTTCATGATCTTTCGAAGACTAAACCAACCATAACTATCCAACGGAACGTGTTTGATCATTAAAAAAATTGGTGATGAATGTGATTCACGCAACTTTACTCAAAGGAAAATTCAAAGGTTAGGAAGTCCTCATTCCGTAGATTCCATGATCTCAACTCATATGCCCTTTTGAGCTTAAACGTATTCAATTTACAATTCGTGTTGCATTCGTGATAACGATTAAAAAATCGCATGGCCATTCTTTCAGTTTTTGTGTTGTTTGTGCTCATGTGCTAATGAAAACCCATGATTTTCTCATGGTCAATTTAGCGTGCTATGTTCACGAGTCGATAAACCATCCTCTGTATTTCTTCCTTCCCTTCAAGTGCGTAGCTAGGATAGGGGGTTTTGGGCGCAGCTAATACCACGGGTCTGTAGGGTATAGAAAACTCGCTAAGGTAAGCGGGAAGTGTGGGGGTACTTCCCCCAGGCATTTTTTAAGATAAATGGTTCAAAATAGTGGGTTTTGGGGCTGTGTGAATAGTTAAATATGTTTTGTTTGTTAGTAATCCGTCCCCCAAATATTAATAACAAAATCTTTCATAAAAAATTCTCTAAGCTCTTGGGGGGGGGGTTTATCCCCCAAAACCTCCCCTCGCTGCGTCACTGCTTTGCTTCGCTATATTTATTTAGCTTCATCCGCTTCATCTTGCGCCTGATAACAAAACAAAAACTGTTGTTTCTCAGAAGGTGCTTGACGCAAGACATTAAACCCGAATGTGTAGGGCTCACCGTGGTGCGTTTACGCAGTGCATTTTTTCCAAACAGAGATACTAAAACTGGCGCGCCTTAAGTCATTTAATGCGAATGCTGCTTCATAGGGGCTTTTCTTGCACGATTTTGAGCATCAGTCAAGCGTCGGTCTGGGGTCGTGTCAACCTGCCCCCTGAATGGGCCAAGTGTATGCAACAGACTTGGACCTAAAAACATTTTTTTACAGCTAATAACGCAAATAGCCAACAACTGAATGCGTATAATTTTTATTTCATGAACTGCTTTATTAAACCACAATGCCCAAAATTTCTTAAGCTAAAACGTAAGAAAATTTGTTGAAAAAAATCCGCGTAAACGTGCTCCTATTCACCCTCTGTAGATTCAATAAAGAAAATGTCTTTCTGACAAGCAATTTTGGTACTCATTTACGTAGTTTTATTGAATTTGTATCCTTATTTTATTATAATAAATTAAACATGATTAAAAACGATACAGCCGCTCCTGATTTATAAATGGTATAAGTAAACTATAAGTTCATTGATTGTTAGGCGGTACGAAGTTCGCCGGGTCAGCTAGTAAAAGTATAAAATAATAAAACCAAAACGATGAAAAGATAAAACAAATCCATTTTAATGTATTTAGGACACTATGTATCTACTTATCTGATGCTCTTTCAGTAATGATCAAACGGCATCTGGTCATTTAGGCATGATTACATGAATAAATTGAACCCTCATCTTCTATATTAATGGGTATTAATACTACGCATTTTTTGTTTATTTCCATTGTTTCATTTTGTGAGTCTATTTAATAAAATGTGTTTTTGGCCTCAATGTATTTAATATCCTTAGATTAAGCGTAACTCTACATTTTGAAATGTTCCACGAGAGGATATTACCAAGCATTCAAATAAGCTACGATAATCGTTTTAGCTTTTAATTTCAGTCGTAAAAGTATAAAATTATCATTTGTGTGCCATCATTTAACTCGGTGATTAATCGCCATTTAGATTCCGAAAAATTCGTACAGTTATGCTGGTGCTTATCGTAATCCTGCTCGCTATTTCAGAAATCCACAACTAATCGGCTCTTAAATGATTGACTGAATAATCCATCAATAGCAACATTCAGCGCAATTTGTCTTTCAATTGGGGTGGGGGAAGGTAATTTTGTTGCAATGCAGGGGTGACAACTAGCCCTGATGAACAGTTTTGGATGAAAGATCCAATTGACCAATGATGGTATCGCATTGCATAGTTTTCAGTCACGAGTTCAAGGTTAGAGGAATAAAGAATGTTGCTTATTTTTTTTGGTATCGTTGCGCTTATTATGTAGAACAAAGATGTAACTTTGTTTTCGTGTTGCCAGCCTCCTCGTTTTTTTTTATCCTGTCTTTTGATTATGGCCGCTTTTTATGAATTATGCATTAAATGATGATCACCGTTACGGTTTATAAAATTGATTTCGTTAGGCAACATTTTTTATTTGTGGCTATCGTGTAGGAGCGGGGAAGAGTGAAGAAATTTATAAGAGACTAGAGCCGGTTAGCAATATATTGCAATTTTGATATTGGCGCGGGCAACATATTTTTAGGGAGGTTAATGTTAAGTTAACCAGAACTATTTACGTACTTTTGTTTCCGTCATTGTGTTTTTTTATAGCTACATATCCTGCATTGAGGCTCTGAGTGCGTTTGGAAGTTTGCTTGGTCATGACTGCTGCCAATGCACTTAAATGGGATAGGTTAATCTACATGTACATGTATCATGTTCGCGTGAATTAGATCTTCAAAGTGTATAAGGAGGGAGGAGGGTGGACTTTAAATTTCACGGCACTTAGAAAAATTCCGAGATATGACATTTGCGGACGCTCATAAGTTATTCTAGTGAGCGTACGGGCCTCTAAGTCCAAAGATTCCAAGATGGCGCTGGGCGCAATGACAAATGACAACACGCTATGCGCATGGAAATGAAAGAACAGAAATAATGAAATAAACTATTTATTAACCTTTAACATAAAATTGAACATCACCAAAAACTCCAATGGAAGCAAAATCTGGAGTTAAATTACTTTTACAAAATACAATTAAACGATCTTCAGGTTAAAATCTCATACACCTCTTAGAAGATAATACATTCGATGAAACAGTAGTACAATGCTCCTTTTTATAAGATTGAAAATTATTCATTTGAATTGTTTTATAACACAAAACAAAACAGACGCAGGAAAACTCTCCAAGCCACCAATATTCATAGTAACATTATGGGAATTCTTCTCGGAATAACAATTTACCAATTTGAAACCATTAATTAACTGTTAAATCGATAGGTTCGCTCGTTTTGAAATATCTCCCGTCCCCCTGCTGTATTCTTTCTTTTTTTCTTCCTATCTGTCACGGGAAAAACAGCATTCCTCATTAAAACACTGGTACAGTCAACCGGAGGATCTGAAAATTGCTCCCAAAGAATTATTCATAACAACCAATTTGATTCAATTAGCGTACAATTAGAGTTGAAAACTTAAAAAGAGCGTATGTTGGTCCACAGCAACTTAAAATTGTGTGTCTCGATATTGGTAGATATTTGAGAAAAGCTCGAATTTCTCCAGAAATTAACCAATTTTACTCATCGCTGGGCAAAAACAGGATAATCTAAAATCGTTTTCACGATTGATGCGCGGTTTATGCAATGATTAAAGGATTACTTGGTTGGGTTCGTAATTAACCAGTTCGCTGCCAACATGAAAACCGTCAAAACCTGTAATACTCGGGGGATATTGGTTTCTTAGAAAAGTCGGGAAAAGCTGCGGGAATTCGGGCAGGAAAATCGGATTCTGTTGCATACAGCTTCAGACGAAAACCGTTCTAGTTCGTTCTGTACATGCGACACAGCCAAAGAAAAGCAGCATTGGAGCAACCTTTAAAGGAAGCTTTATTTTCTTATCCTTTCATTTTAAAAATGGTTTCTTACTTGGCATTCTTTGCTTATTCACGCACTTTGAACCCATATTCGGAAAGAAAATTCAGTGGAACTGCTCGATAACTGGTCTTCATTTCTAGGTCACTTTAGTCTCTCACTGATGGTAGTTCAGTCAGTTCCATATTGAGGAAATTTGAGATTGGAATCTTTATGGGATAGTAGAGAGTTTTCGCCGAGGTATTACTTGTGATGATAATGTGATAATACATGCACTGGTTTTTTACTCGTGAGTTGATATGATACCCGAAGTTTTATAGACTATGTAGGCTATTCCCTAAACTTCAATTAATTGGGTAACTTGTATGTGTAAATTTTTTCATGTCAAGCCTCTGTAATTTTTCCAAATGTTCACGCTTCATTAAAATTGCTTAAAATCCCTTCATTTGATCATTAATTATTATTCCGTTCATTTTTATTCCGCCTGTATTTACTTTAAAGTGTAGGACTGGATAGCAGCAATGAAAACAGAGCAATTTGTCTTGAAAACCTGGAAATCTTAGATATTTATAGATAAATTTAATTTTTATTCTGTGGACACCCTTATAATTAGTCATGTAAACATAAGTTAAGTTGTTGTGAACAGGGCATTATTTATGTTTTTACGTATTGTCCACGCCTCATGGATTTTTCTGCATTATTTTTTCATTCTTCATTCATTTTCGAATGCAGAAAAATCCATGAGGCGTGGACAATACCTAAAAACATAAATAAATCCCTGTTCACAACAACTTATGGTTACATGACTAATTATAAGGGTGTCCACTGAATAAAAATTAAATTAATCTATAAATATCTAAGATTTCCAGGTTTTCAAGACAAATTGGTCTGTTTTCATTACTACTTTCCAGTCCTACACTTTAAAGTAAATACAGGCGGTATATCTTTGAATAGGAATCCACCTCGGAGTTACAGTGACCGGAATAGATTAACTGTGCTTAAGGCCAACTAAAAGAAAATTCGACCAATGGGAACACAGCTCGTGAGAGTGTTATCGGGACGGCGGAAGCGGCGCACGTGGGGCAAAGGGGTCATGTCCTGGAGGTCGCGGTCCTGGGTTATAGGGAGGGAGGGAGGAACTTTAAGCAGAGGCGCGAGCTAAGGATGGCGTAATGGTAATAATTGCGCGGCCCCAAATCTGCGGCGACATGCGGTCGCAAAAAAAAAACGGTGGGAAGGGAAAAGCGAGGGAGATATGTCCTTATATGTATATATATGTATATATATGTGCTGAAGGAATGGTCAGCTGGAATGGGAAATGAAAGGGTTCGGTGAAAATTAGAGCCAAGTTATGGGGTGTGGGAAAAAATGGGTGGGAAGAAGGTCAAAGTTGAGGAGGGTGGAATGGGGGAAGCGCCGAAACCAGAGACGAATCTCCCCGCTGCTCTGCTACCACAACTCCCCACCTGGAAAGCTTTACCTACCCGCTCATGCCCACTCTCCCTCGGTTCCTCGGCGGAAAAAAATGCGGGTCTGGCCAAACCGCACTCGGCCACCCGTGAACCCAAATTCGGACAAGTCATCCTCCCTCCACGAGGGCGCAGCACAGCATACTCACTACCCCCTTCTTTACCTCCCGCCCTCCCACTCACTGATTTAACCTCTCTCACGCCTGAAAGACTCCCAGTTCAGACCCTCGCGCGACTACTATCCTCCGCGACCCCTCCACTCCGGGCTCATCTTCAGCGTAGTCCCTTGTAATGTCTGTGTTGAGTTGACGGGGTGTCTTCTATGCGACACAACTCGTGCGTGGTGGGAACGGACGCAGGACTCTGTGTCCTTCTTGTGCAGATTTGTCTGCCGAGATTTTGTTGGGGAATCGGGTTAATGTGGTGGCTAGAGTGTTGCCTTCCCACCCCGTGGGTTCGGGTTTAAACCCCGGTGGCTAGAGTGTTGGCAGAGAATTTTCTGGGACTGCTCGATACCTGCTTGAATGTTGTGTGGAGGACATTTCAAGCGCAATACTCCGTCCGTCGGATGGTACGCTAAGTCGTGGTCCCCTTGGCGCCTTTCGTTAAAGCGTTAAGGTTCGCAGGCTAATGCCGACGCCGGGTTTCTCTCCACCCTTCCTTCCATACGCTTTCCTCATGGCGCCAATGGCCTCAGCTGTCAGTCACCTCCTCCGAATACCATACCATACTGGGATACTGACACGTTACTATGATGGAAACCTTCGCCAGATCGCTTCACCGTCACATGAATGTTGTGGACGCTTTTGTAAGATCGGTCTCAATTTTCACCATGGTGACAATAGTGTGGTTTACTTCGGTGGTCTACCGGATGGCTTTAACCTGTTCCTACGTAACTGCATTTCAAGTTGATTTTCAATACAAAATGTGTCACAAAAAAAAATGAATTAAAATATTTGAACATCACTTGTAAGATAATGCTTGAAAGATTGTTTTTTAGAATTTAATAGTAAAGTATTTAGTGATAATTTATTCTATCTTAATCATAGGAAATAAAACTGTCTATACAGTACACTCTGTAGATAGAGAATTTTAGGCATCAATTTTAACTACTATTTTATTCTTTCTAATATTGAAATGCGTGATTTACGTCATATTAAATACGATTACCCTTGTACATCAACGTTTCACCTATGGTATTGAAAAATTGTTTTAGTATATTGATAATATAGATTCAAACGTCAAGTTCAACTGATTCCGGTGTGATATAGTGGAAGTAAGGGCCGTATTTTAAGACGTTCCTAGAGGAACGACTCTTCCTGTGTGACGCGTTACTAGGGGGAAATCAACCTCCAAGCGTTTTTTAAACGTACCTCCTTCTTAGTAGAATCAACTCCATCTACAAGCTTACCGAATTTCTCCCTACTATTTTGAGCATGGATCAGACCACCCTTCTAAATTGTAGGAACTGTTTCAAGGCCTAATATGGCGGAATGCGTTGTTAACCTCCGGATTTTGTCATTTTTTTCCGGACACATTTTGCAGTATGCGATCAAAATTCCATAAAAATTACGCTTTTTTAACGTGATGATATTTATTTGTTTCATAATATATGCCTGTTATGAGGAAACGTATAAAAAGAACGAAAAAAGCCTTAAGTCTGTAAGTAAACAACCGTTGTTATGAAATGGATGCTGAATTTTCAAGGTATGTGTTGAAAGAGTCGTATATTTATGTTGGACGAATACACTTAAGGGATAGGTAGAATATCATTGAGTACTACTATTCAGAAAGGAATTTCTCCAGAGGTATCGCTTCACAATATGAACCGTAACAGACGTTATTTTACCCTCTGAATGGAGTGAACATTTAAGCAATCGTGTTCTGACGATTCCGTATATGTTAAAACTGCTAATTGCCTTTAGGTTTTATGCCTCCGGGTCATTCCAGGTATGTGGTATTTTTACGCAAGATTTATATTATCGCTTTGATTATGTAACACAGTATTAAATCTCGTTTGTGGCGATCTACCCGGAGTTGCTCAGGGGACGGTGTTGAGAATAATTAAGGTATGATTTCTCCTTAGTTTGGAAATTGTATGAATGAAAATTTTCCATTTGGAGGGGAAGTGTTATAAGGTATTGAGTTCAAAATATTTGGTAACCGTTACAGAGCACCAGTAATGACCTGGTGGCATTGATACCTCGTTACAAATGTAAACATAAGTTGCCAATTTCAGAGGAAAATACTGCTAGATGTAAGACATCTTTTTATGACAAAGGTTGATTTCCTAGAGTATACGTATTGGGTGGTATCGACTGCACCTATGTTCCGACTGTGAGTTCGGGGGGAGAGTTAGGCTAATTGTACGGAAACCGGAATAGATCATATGGTTTTCATTAAACGTAAAGGTATGTAAATGTTTATTTACCAAGTTTATCACAACGTATCTTATGTTGAAATTGGCAGCTTCATCTCAAGGCATATTATGGTTTGAAAATATCAAGCTGAGGCAAACCGTGGTTGCTGAGTAATTCTACTTCTTAATAAATGGGATTCTGCTTATCCCTTTAGTGTATTTTTCTAACTGATACATAAAGCTCTTCCGAAACACACCTCCATACTGTACTGTTCCATTGTAATGGGTCTTGTTTAGTCTTGAATAAAATTATATTATTCCAATGAAAATCCATATAGGTAGTTCCTTCATTTTCCTTTCCTGCCCAAGACTCCCACTTCCTTTGCATGTCCCTTACAATGTATAAATACAGTTAACAACATGAAGATAGGTAGAGTTATCTCTTGTCACGGGTACTTCATTCTCCTAATTTAATACCCTATCTCATTATGTTAGGCCCTTTCAAAGTACCCATTTCATATTTGTAGGGACATACATACAATGGTATGCATAAATAATCATTAATAATGCATGGGTGATAATAATAATTATGCCAAAAAATTGGATTTTAGCAATGTAATTTCAAGAAATAAATAAAATTAAACAGTTCTATTTTAAAATTATAAATATTTGAACTAACCTTAGCAGAATCACTTTTAATTAAAAAATGGAGTGGTAATCAGCCAGATAATGAAACATGACTGTCTGATGGAAGGGCTGATAGAAGGAAGGAATTACAGAGTAAGGTAATGGAAGGCCTACCCCTGTTATTCATATTCTGAATTGGCTATTAATATCTTACAACATGGAGCAAGTAATCAAGAATGTAAATAAGGAATTCTATGTCAGCAATGGAACACTAGTACATAGGAGAATCAAGTCCGCAGGCATACTCAATCAACCTTCATATTCAGTGACGATTGATATATGTGACTGATACTACTTAAAATATAAAATGGAATTTTTAAAAACTTTGATCCTTTAAAGGCAGTAATGCCTTGAGTAAGTAGTGAAATGACTAATTAGTGGAATTGTTCAAGCATACTACTTGATTAGTACTAAATTATTTTCACTCATGGGTGGTATGAATAAACGTCTTTTACAATTTTACATGAAAGCAACTATAAAATTGATAAAGCAGCAATGATTGACCTGGAGGCAGTAATAACTTACACGTTAACATAAATATTACTCACTTAATTTGCTAAACGAAAGTTTTTCCAACCATTAGTTCGTGTTACCTTCACCAACATGTTAAAATTATCCAAAAAATTGCTTCATTTTGAACCTCATACTGCACGTTTGATGTTGACCACTCACTGTATGAAAAGAATGCATACTACATTACATCTTGCCTTTACCTATGTCATCATTTTACCTGAAAAGATTGAAAGAAAGATATACATATATAGGGATTGGGAAATGCAGCTAAATAACATTATACAGGTTCAATTGAATTTACCTTTATTAAATGAAAATTAAACACATTTACAAAAACAAGAGAAATTTACTAAGGAAGAACAAAGTTGTTGGCTGGCACTGAAATTAAAATCACAAAACACATTTCCGATAGCAAAAAGACGATGCAAAATCTAATGCAAAAAAGGCAAAATTGCTAGTTGGATGTGCAGAATTAGATGAGGAAGAGATGGGATATGGCTTATGAAAGGCAGGAGTAATGAAGGCGGGGAAAAGCCATGCAGGTGCAGAAGTTCTCATTCCAGTTACAGAGAGGGCACCATCACCACAGGAAATGGTTCAGGTTAAGGCATAGAAGCAGGCAGCAGAGTTATGGCATCTTTCATGACATCGAGGTATCCAGCAGCCCAGGAGAGAGAAGCAGGAGCAGGAGCTGACCAATGTCAAGGAAGAGGAGGAATTCATAGAGGAGTATCTGAAAGCTTGCAAAGAAGTGGCATATAAGCATATGATACATATAAACTCCATGCAATAATACAGGCATAATTAGGTCTCTCAAAGCATGCATTATACCTTAATATCCATATGCAAACACAATGATCATTCACATGCTTTTAATATCTTCATTTGTAATAATTCATTTCAGAGAGCATTGCATGGATTCAATTTTATCACACTGGGTTTCAAAATTGAAAGCCTCCATAAACTGAGCCTAAGGCTAGTACCAGTATTTTAAGTTTGAATTCCCATCACTAATTTGCCTATTCTGCAGAGGCTCAAACTGAAACGTGCATCAAACTTCTAACTACATTTATTTTGTTTTCATTATCCCTAAAATTAGGTAATTGCAATGAATATATTTTCCCTGAATAACCTTTGGCAGATAATCATTTGCTAATGACTTTAAAAACATCAAGATAATGGAGAATTTTAAAATGAAAGCACAAGCAACACCAAGCAAAATATATCATAACAAATACCACACGCTTCAACTTCGCCTCCTCTGTTTGAAGCTGTATGTATGCCTTGGATACACTTCTTAAATTCCTCCTCCATATGGATGATGTTTCCAGCAGCCTTGGCATTGGCAAGTTCCTGCTCCTTAATAGCGCAAGCAATCTCCGCTTCCCTCTTCCGGATCCGCTGGATGGCATCCTACTTTTCATTGTAAGATGCCATGAGTCCCAGCCTAGCCTCCATCTCCTTCTCAATGGCCGCTTCCCTGATTAATTATGCCCTTTTTGTACTGCAAGAAGTCCCTGCAAATTGCATCCTCGGAGTGTATGCTTCCTCTCGATGGTGGTCATTTAACTCAGAGGAAAAATAAGAAAGTATAACGTTTATTAATGAAAATCATGTGACATAATTCCTGGAAATAGCATCAAGTAACTCAACTTAACTTCAACCATGATGATTATATTGGATATGCAATGACATTTTATAAAGGTCACAGAAAAATAACCACACAATACACAAAGGCTAGTATGATGCAGGTCAATTTCTCTTTAACGAAGTTGTATTCCTTTAAGCACAATCATGGTACTGTACACATTTTATATTTTTTGACTGACAGATGCAACATGATAATATTTTACTTGATAATAATCTCAGTGCAACACTAAGGAATTCCCTTTAATAATGATAGGAACATACCCGTTTTTTTAATCAACTTGCCTGATATCTCAGAAATGTTGAGAGGAAGCAAACAATCCAAGGTCCCATCCCTACCCACCGGGGAAACGCTAGGGACCGCCAACGCATCAGAGTCCCCAGCATTCGCCGGAGAGTAGGAGACGGACGGCGAGGCTATTTCCATCTCTGGTGGCAAATCTTCCTTACTGGTGGGTGTCATTGGTCCGCCACCACTCTTCATCATCTCCTGCCTTTCATTCGCCAGCTCTTCCCGTTTCCTCATCTTGATATTATCGCAACTCTTCCTCAATTGCTTGGCGGTACGCTGTGAGATAGAAAAATTATCCGTTACATTGAGATTTACGACAAAATATATCACTGGACTTGTAACCAAACCAAAAATAAATATCCATCACTACAGCCACAATTGATAATGCTACACGTACACTACGTATATTCACGAATTTATTTACTTTGCCACTAAATAACAATTACAGCAACTCCGCCACCATTGCGGAGTCGTTTTAATTGTTACCCCTACCCCGCCGCTACAAGCCGAAACCAAAAGCTTCACAATAATAATTCCATTAACATTCCATTAACTTGGAATTATTGTTGTGAAGCTTTTGATTTCGGCGCAGGAAAATAAGATTTACTTGTATCGCATGGCGCGAATCACGTCTAATCTTGTATTGGAAATGAAGGGAAATACGTTTCGTGGAAAATCTCTGGCCGCGACATAATCACGAAGGTTTTTTGCAATCTACCACCAAAGTGCACTTTATGAGGATTTCAGCAAAGAATTTAAAAAAAAGTTATAGCTTTTCACCGGTTTTTAAACCCCAAAACCAATGAACTAGCTACGAACCTAGAATGAGCTACGTCGATGTTACCAACAGACTTACACGAGTTATGTTAGATTTTTGTTGAAAATGAGCAAGTTGTCTCGCGAACTGCCGAGCATGGATAGTCGCAATCGCAGAATGGCTCTTCATGAAAATGTCTCCGAATTTATAGATAGTTTTAAAATTATGACTTTGATAAATAGTTAGCGATCAGTCAGCAACCATTTTTCATAATTAATTGTTCATTGAAACAAAAATCTTTTCAACTATCAGACAATGCATTTATCACCATCATACTTCCAAACAAACATACTTACCTTCCGAACAAATTCGTTCGAATTAAATTCGTCCTGCACATTCAACTAGGCTCTCGCCTTCTTCGCCTTCCATAATGCATCCGTCTTCTTGCTTTCCAACACCTCCAGACGCTAGTTATGACGCCAATCAACAACTTCGTCTCTTCCCTTGTAAGCCTGTCCATCTTGTTGTCCTCCAGTTTTATTAATAAAAGCGATCTTCTTTTTGTTGATGCGTTCTTGCCGCAATGAACTGTGGGCAGCAAACGTCACACAAAGCATGACGTAGATATGAGAATTTCAGCGATCAACTCAACACCCACTACTTCGAAGAGGAAGAGTTTGGTGTTGCTGTAGGAACGTTCTTGACTGCGAATAGTAGGTGGAGATACAACTCTCTCTCATCCCACTCCGGCGATAAGAGTATTGTTTAAAAATACGGCCCTAAGAGACATTGAAATGAGAGTAGTTGGACCTTTTTCTCAATAATACAACAAAAGCAACTATCTTTCATTTCTATATTAGACCGTTAATAGGGAACTTCCATATATTTCAGATATAATCAATAGCCCCAAAATTATATAAAAATATATGTTTGCATACCTCGGTGAAAGTTTTTTTATTATTTTATGACGTGGTTTACGATATTTAATGCATCAAAGTTTACGAGAATTTTCAAATGCAAGTGAGAAGCGAAAACGCCCGATGATTGGCTGGTAGAAAAGTGACGTCATAGTTCAGTACGAGGAGAGACGGCGGCACGGCCATAGTATAGGTTGCATACTTATACATGCGACGGCGTGGTTATGATTCATTTATTGAAGTGCAGACGTATCGCAGTTGTTCATTGTGACTTCAGGGCTATTATTTGATCTATTTCTCCTCCATTGAAAGCGATAGATTGCGTAAAGATGAAGGCATATGGTTATTCTTAGGCTGATCCTAGCAAGCTTCCTGTTACCTACTGATTCCATCATGATAACAGGGTATTTTAGTGAAACTGTAGACTTCGTCGGCTCGGAAAGTCGATGCCGAGAAATGGAAAGATAGCTGATGAGCATCTTTAATGTTTTATAGTTCATAACAAAGTGAGACTTGCGTATAATATTGGCGAAAGCGTATACTCATGTGAAATGTGTATTCTTTTGGCAGTCCGGTAGAGAGTCTTACGGTGAACTTATTTCCACCTCGAAGCTGTCGATGATACTTTCAACTTAAAAATACCTTGCCTGGAGGGCGAAAGGAAGCTCTGAGGAGGCCAGACTATTAATTTTTCAATTTAGTAGCGATAATATAGACGAACTTCCAACACAATCTACCATCTTGTGACTAAAAACCCCGAAGCCACTTCCTATTCTGCAGAAAGAATCGGTCAATCGCACTTCGATCAATATAATAAACACAACGTCTTCAGGTGTTCATAAGTTACTTTTGAAATGAAATACTTCCTAAATTAGCATTAAAATGTGCATGTTTTCCAAACAGAGTCTTTAATACATTTTGGGAGCTTTTCTCACGATATATCTGAAACCTTCTCTAAAGGCGAGCTCATCGTCATTGCGATCGGTTGTCACTTAAAAATTCCGTATCGGAAATCCTAGAGGGATGACTTTCGACGATGACCGTGATCACCTGCACTCTCACTATCACTGGAACCCGTGGTGAAAATATCATCCCAATCCAATTTCTATTTGGTTTTAACTGGGGAAAGAGCAACATAGAACTGCACATTCTTTGGGCAACTTTGGGTTTGACTTTCCCTCAAACACACCATTTCCCCTGTGGTGCACATCAGTCCTATCTTTATACGATGGCCTGACAACCTTTAAATGGATCCTTGGTTTATCCTGACAACCAACTAAATGGAAATTGCTGATCCACACATGTCCATTCTTATCTCCATAGTTTCCAAATCAAAGGCCGCGGAACATATGTTAAAAAAAAAAGTTGAGTCACATTGTATATTCACACACACACACAGGTATATTCCTCTTGTGACTCAACTTTTTTTTTGAAAAGCAAGCAACGGCGTAGAATAAAATCAAAGAATGCTGCGATTCATTTTTTGTGACCACCTCTGGATTCCATTCTTTTTCCATCTACAACTTTCTTTATTTTTCGGGGTAAACTATGGGACAAGATAATGTTGAAATATTTTCATTAATTTATAACAAAATATAAGTTCGAAAAATACCCAAAAGCCATTTTATTAATCCGCACTGATGAGTGTAAATTAATGTGGAAGATGAATGCTGTAGACGTAGTAGTTTTCCTTAGGTTGAGTTGCAAAGTTCATGAAGTTGACAAAACGGCTAATTTTTCGGTGCGCGGAGTCATTTATTGCACTGGCCGTGTCTACATTTTTCAATTTTTTTGTAATAAAATAAATCAGAATTTAGGATAAAATTTCCTTTAAAATGACGTATAGTTCATTATTATAGCATGTAGTGAAGCCAGGATATAAATTTGCAAAGTACAGCGGCGCATCATTTTGACGCCGACAGTAGAAGAAAACGCTGTCTTCTTGGCTGGCACTCGAATGCATGAGGATCAACATTGCTCTATATTTTCATATTTCCTCCCTTGATTTTAAACATCATGGAATTTTCTATGTCCTTCCGTAACTGAAATTGAACAAGTGCCTTAATAATTTGAGTCCATCGTGACCACGAGAAACACCTATCTCGATTTTTGATCGGAAGTTGAGTTTTTATTCTACGGCGCCCGAATTATCGAAAAATCTCAGTTTCAAGTTATTCAGTCAATGAAATATGGAAATATTATTTATATTAAAGCTATCTTCGCTCACATAGCACACAGGTTTATCATTCCGTTTTTTATACTCTTATTTTTCCGTAACGCTCATCCCGACAGACGACATGCATCGAGGCTTTTCTTCTAATTTCCTCCGTGGGAAGGCAGACGAAAATTTTTTCTGGGGTGTTATTGCACAGAGGAACAATGCACCACTTGTAATTTTTCCTTATTTCACCCATGTTCTCCTTTAAACGCAACGTGGCTCTTCCAAACCTGCAGTTACTGGGCTTGGATCTTGGACTCGTACTGAACTATGACGTCACAGCCAAAGATTAGTGGGGGCGGTATTTTTTAGCCCGCGAAACTCGGGCGACTTTCGGGAGTCATTTTCTAGGGTATAAACTGAATTTTTAGCGGAAAAAAGTATATTGCTGTACTAAGTGTTTACTGTAGTATATCAGCATACTGTTTATAAAAAGTATGCAATTTCCCTATTGGTAGCATTCCATTGAATGATGTATAAAAAGAAGAATTAAATTATTGTGATAATTGTTAATTAAAGATTCATATATATAAAGCCATGAGTTCTATATGATATAAGAATGATACCAGTTCTCTTGATAAATACTTGGATGTGTTTTAACCTTGAGCGAACGTCATAATCGCGGAAGAATTCGAAACCCGCATCCACGTTTGTAGCGCATGCTTGATGGAATCGGTCCCACGCCTCTCTTCATGAAGGTGGCTCGCTGGTTACCATCTGGATGTAGATGAGACGGAATCAGGAGTCCTACAAGTCGGGGAGGCGGGGGGGATAATAATGCTCCGTCTAACCACAACCCTATCCCTATTTCCATTCACCCATTCAGACGAGAGCAAGAGGTAGTAATGCTTTGGGATGGAAGGATCTCAAAATCCCACCCTTTCAAAATCCCCGTCGTTTCGGCCTCCCCCTCGTCCGTCACCTTTAGCCACAACCTCCGCAACCCCTCGACCATCATCGCCTGCTACCTCCCTCCTCAAGGGGAGACCCATTTCCTCCCTTTTGCGGCCCACGCAAATGTCTTTTCCTTTCAAAACCTCCCGGGGGACATGTAAGCGCACTCAGGGCCTCGCAAGCGGCGTGGTCACTCAAACCGGAGGGGCGGCCGCGGGTGACGGAGAAGCCAGGCATGAGGTGAGCGGACCGCTATGAGTGTGAGAGAGAGAGAGAGAGGAGTGTCTCGCCAGGGAAAGAGTGTGGGCCGAGGAAATGGAAAGTGGTGGGAAGGGTAAAATGGAAACCGAGATCCACTCTCGTATCTTCATCATGGGATAGGTGCAATAATATGGATTCAGATTCCCTTGGTTGGAGGTCCGGGTTAACGCTCAACCAGTATCAGTCCTGAAGCAGTAGCGTATTCTCTAGGGGAGATGGTAAGTAAAAATTTAGGAGTTGGTGCGATAATGTGGATTCATATTCCCTTAGGTGGAGGTCCAGGTTCTAGCCCTATCGCTATCATTCCTGTATAGCGTATTACCTTGTGAGAGTGGGTAAGTACAAATTTAGGAGTTTGCGCCTTAACGAAGAGATTGAATACGAGAACTTAAAGCGGAATTTTATTTAGACTATTGAAACAAATGTTAATATCTTTTGTGATGTTCTCTAATGTTAAGAATCAGAATTGGAATGAGGAGGTGGTAAGTACCTACAAATTTAGGAGTTTCTGCGTTGACAAGTGAGGCTGAAAACTAGTGCTTAAAGAGGGTTTTTATTCGGGTAATTTAAAAAATTATTGCTATATTATGTGATATTCTCCTGTGCTAAGGATCAGAATCAATTTGTTTAGCATGAATGAGGTGATAAATAAATAAGTTAAAAAATTAAATAAGGTAATTTGAAATAAGTATGATTATGTCAGTACTCCTCAGCTCTCTGACCTGACTCAGGGGCTAGGTATTCAGGGTGGTGCGCAGCCGCCTCTCCGCATAATTCCTAGAAAATTTGAGAAGGCGACTGTCATTAAGGTGGATCTCCAGCGCAGGTTTTTTATTCGCCAGCGTAACAAACATTGCCGAAAGATAGTAGAAGAATATGTAAAAGCGTCATGTCCAAGCAGACGCTTTATTGCGGAGAGTTACTGCGTATCATCAAGGTACCTCGGGTAATTGTGAACCTTCTCTTAATCTGCCTCTTGGCTGATTGTGGTCTATTTTTATTTTACGCAGTGTATTTTTACGTTAATTTCAGCATAAGTTTAATAGTAACTCACAATACGACTAGATAATAGGCCATAATTTTTTATTGTTTTGCCATTGTCGTAACCGTATAAACTCATTTGATATCAGTATGGAAAGCCCAGTTAAATGGCCTGCGGATATGATGCGCAATATATATTATACTTATTATAAATTACCTTATTTATATTCACGCTATAAAAATTAATTCTGATTCATAACACAGGAGAATATCACTTAATACAGCAAGGAAATGACACACCTACTTTTCTCGGTTAAACTGCCTAAAATCAGCCAGGAACCTTGTATTGACTTCGGATTCTCGGTCCTCTTGCTCAACTTGCCGAGAGCTTAAAAAAAATGTCTCAGCCTTTATTACGTGTTCCTATCTATTTCTTGATAAAGGGTCATAATCACCCGATGATGACCCTGAATTCATACCATACCATACCACACACACATCGAAGTAACGGCAATTGTCAGATACAATCGCATGTTATATGTCAGTTAGCATCTATTCTTTCAATTCTTGCAGTATCAGATGCAAGGGTCTGCTAATTTGTTAAATCAGTTATTGAACATCAGCACTGTATTCATTTATTCCTTTATTCTGGAACTATATTTTCAGAGCCTTTTTTTCATTTCCTCCATACTCTTTTGTGTCCACCATTCTTCTGCTCTTCTTTCTTTCTGCGCCATTTAATGCGATCCAACTTCCTTCCCAGGCCATCCATCTCCCAGGAGGACACGCGACACTCCAGCGGCTCGCGATTGCACTTAACCATTAAATTTGCAATTCATCTATGACAATCGTTCGCTGTGGCCGTGATAGATGCTCCCTCCTCTGGGAATCAGCCCGAAGAGCGGAAGAACCTCAAGAGCAAATGTAAAGAGGAGCGTAAAGCGCGGTTGCGCCTCACTGAGAGGAGTGGAAAGAGATAGGCTCGGCTTTAGAATACGAAAGAGATAGAAGACCAAAAGTCACGTGACCTACCTTTTCGTGACGGGGAATATCTCATACCATGATTCGTACATCATATTCCATGTTTTTTTGCATCGTGGTTTAATTTTATTTCAACTTTCGGATGCACATTTTTGTTTCTTATAATTTTTGTAGAAGAACGAGGATTTCAGTTTTGATTTGATTATAATCTTAAATGGGACTTGGTGCAACTGGAGAGCTGAGAAACATATTGGCGTAAGTAAATTTTTGTTGATTTTGAGACATCCATGGCAACCGATTCCAAAATTGTCTGTCTACCTAGGATATATATATATATATATATATATATATATATATATATATATATATATAGGTATTTATGTCAAAATTTTTTGTATATTCCATTCTGTTCTTATATATATATATATATATGTTTATATGTATATATATTTCCTTAAATTATATTGTATAAAAAACGCGATTGTACCTTTTTTATGTATAAATATTGTGTATCGTTTTATTCTCTGTATTTTATATTGTTCACACTTTTTCTTACATAGCCCTGAAGATGATGTAAAAAATAAATCGAAACGTTGGCTGAAACTTATTTTACAAATGACCTAAACTCCAAGAAATACTATATTATATATTAAACAAGGTCAAGAAAAGGAAAAAATAATATTAATTATCTACCTAGGATCACAATGATGTGAAACAGTTAGGCATGGGACCGCCCTCATTAGGTAGCATCATATACTGGTTCCAACACAGTCCAACTTCTTTGCGAATCATATTGAAGTGAGTCTGACTTGCATTATTGTGTATCCTAGCAGCGGACACAGATGCTGATTCACATTACATAATGACAGCCATTGCATGACGAATAACATTTATGATGAAACCCAAATGTGAATAACTGTGAAAAAGAAAGAAGAAAAGAAAAATTAGCAACTTGATTTTGTCGACTCATATGGCTAAAAAAATTTCAACTTGAAGATATTAGGATTTGATCATCCACATTTTTTTCACCCGAATTTTTTTTTCTATCAACCTTGATGATATCGTGTATGATAGAATTGCATATTTTTCAATAAATGTGCGAAATTATTTGTTTTGAATGTTGCAGTCTACCTACCCACCACCTTAACCACCCCGTCTACCTTACACCTTATCCACTGAGAAAGGGGTTGGCTTGAAGGGGGCCCTCATGGTAAAGACTGACATTGCGCGCAACAGTCCCAGCTTTATGAACGGTGGAGCGACGAGGCACCAAGTACGGCGTGCACGTTAAAAAAATGAAAGATAACACAGGCCAACAATGAAAAAACCTTTTTACTGAAAATACCTTATTCTTATGTTTTTAAAGTTGCTAAATCCAAATGTGATGGATTTAAATTTGTATCAACCACCATTTATTCACATTTTACAGTTAAATTTATGAAATCAAGCAACATTTTTAGAATTTAACAGCTTTTTTATAGTTACAATAAAATTGAAAAAGCAGGTCTAATGAATGAAGATAATGGGGATTACTTTTGGTACTTCACCGAGAAGGTTAGCAAGCGATTCATCGCAGAAAAAGCTACACAAGAAGCTTCAAGGAAAAAAGGGAAATAAAATGTAGACCAATTCCAGTTGACAAGTGAACCCTGTATTATCACGCTGTAGTAAATACAAACAATTTTATCACGATGTAGTGATCAGTAAATACAAACAATTGTATGATGTAACACAGTGTTTCATTGATTTCCCTGTATACCGTATAGGGGTATTAGTCTAAATATTAAATACGTATTGCATGGAAACTATGGGTGATACAAAAAAACTAAGGCCAGGTTTGGATTTGGCTCATCAAAATCTATAAAGATCAGCTATTAAAATAAAAAAAATTTTCAAACAAAATTTTTTTTTTGGCCTTTGTAATCCCGAAAAGAGAATAGAAGGAAAAATTTCTCTAGGAATTATTGTGGTAGTCGAGGTAAATTCAAATCTTATAGCTTAAAAAATAAATTTTTAAATATCCAGATCTGATCATCCACATTATTTTCACTTTCAATTTTTTTTAAAACGTATCGTGTACTTAGGCAAGAAATGTTTTTTCAATGAATACGCGTAAAGTATTTGTTTAGGAGGCTTGCGCGGTACAATCCCAACTTCAAGAACGGTGGAGCCACGAGGCAGAAAGTACCGCGTGCACGTTAAAAAATGAAATTGACGCCCGAAAAGACAATAGATAACAAAATAGCTCTAGGAATAATATTGTTGGAAGATAAGAGTGGGGTGGAATGGAAGGATTTAGGGTGGTCATGTGTATGACGGAGACTAACTGGGAGAAATAGAGAGAGAGGGATATGGAATTTCTGGGTGGACCTAGGATCTAACGTTGTTTTAACGAAAATTATATTATGTAAAATATGCATTATCATGATAAAATTAATATTTATGCTCAAAGCAGGCTTAAATGTTATTTGAGTAACTAGAAAACGAATACCTTGGAAGAAGCCATATCACGCTACGAAAATGACTATGGTATAGCTTGACAAAATGTCTGCCTGAAAATAATAAGAATTTTCATCCATACTTTTTCACCCCAGTTTTTCTTTTCAACCTTTCAAACTTTTTCTTTGATATGGTGTATGACGGAGAAACATATATTTCAATAAATACACGGAAAGTATTCGTTTTTAATCTCGCAGTCAACCTACCTACTGCCTTAACCACCAAGTCAACCTACCACCTAAACCACTGCGAAAGGAGTTGACTTGAAGCAGACCCGTCGGGGCAAGACTAACATTGGGCGCAACAGTCCCAACTTGAAGAACTGTAGAGAGAGTACAGCGTGGGCGTTAAAAAATGAAATAGACTCCAGAAATGAGAACAGAGGACAAAATAGCTCTTGGAATAATAGTGTTGGAAGATAAGAGTGAGGTGGAAAGGAAGGGTGTAGGGTCGCTGTGTGTATGACAAGGACCAAGTAGAGAGGAAAGGGGGGGGGGAGTGCCTGGGTGGACGAGGGGTGGGGGGAAGTGGTCGCTCCAACCGTCCTCCTGCCAATGGACTGCTTTCTGGCCTCGCGAGCCGTAAAACTTCGCCGCAGGCTTTGGCTTTATCGCCGCAAGAATGAAATGCTCTCTCGTTTTTCATTTGCACACTCCAAACCATGGAAAATCCAGCTCGGTCTCCTTCCTTTCCACCTCTCTCTGTGGCCACCTCTCCCATCTTCCCAGCCCTGCCTCGCACAGATTCGAACCCACCACTCTCACGACCCAGACTACACTTACCTCAATTATGCACCCCCACCTACACTATCCCCCCTGGATATTCCCGTCACATTACCCACCAACCCTCGCGTATAATTTAATATTATTTCTTTTGATTTTTTTCCTTCAACTTCTTTTTCCAAACCTCAAACCCGATGACCCCTTGCTCGGCCTTCGTCCTACTTTTACGGCGGACTGCGGTACATTCGCAATTTAGTTATCCCTACATCTGGCGGTCTGCGCGGAAGGCGCCGAGTTCGAAGGGGAGCGTGTGGAAATCTAGTGGTGTGTGGCCACAGCACTATTAGGAAGGTCGGGAATAGAGAGAGAGAGGCGTTGGTTTAAAAAAGAAATCTCCCGTTGCTGTCGCACCGAGTGCGGGTCCAAAAAAATAACTAAGTAATTTGAGAGAAAAATAAATCTTTCCTGAGGGAGATGGGGTAAAACGAAGTAAAGAATATCCTTCATTTTTGCGGTCAAAAATTAATAAAAATTGTCGAACGATTATTTTTCCGTGTGAGTTATTTGGATTACAAATATCGCATTGGTTCCACATGGCGGTGTTTTGGTGTTTTAATAAGTGGGGAATATAAGTTTGGAGGGAAATAATTTTAAAAACATTCCGGCGATTAAAATCTCTCGGCTCTTTCAGAGTTCCCAATAACTGTTTTTTCATAAGGGTTAGAAATCAATTGTTTATCGCTACAGATTAATTTATCTGTCCGGTGTTTAAATACCAAAAACCAATATTGGATTGTGATTTATTATACTGTGGTGCTAATTTGATTGCTTTTCTGAATGAAGTTATTCAATGCAGTTTTGAATTATGTATGTATGTATGTATGGAGGGTGTTGGCGTGTTTTTGTAATATTCCGTCCTCTATTTTCGTGTTTATTTCAATTAAGTTGGTGTGCGACTCTGGTTTAAATCACCAGCCCTTAAGTAGCGAAAATGTTCAATGTGGGTATCGTAAAATGAAAACGTTTAGTCTGTGTAACTGTGGGTATAAGATAGTGAATATCTCTCCTCCGCTCGTCGAAATATTTTGACAGCGTATAGCGTGTAGAATCGGGAGAGAAAAATGGAACTCACCCGTTGAGAACACGGTTTCATTTATGTCACTGGAATATACCTTAAACGCTTGCCTAAAAGGGCATTACGACGTCAATGAAATTGTCGTATAATGGAGGTCGGTAGCATTCATTAGTGGACGCACGTCGTTACTCCCATAGAGTACTCCCGTTGTGACATTTATGCATCGTAAATTTGATACGTCACTTCATCCATAACTCCATAAAACATCATCATGGATAGCGCAGCCACAGTGCGTTTTTTAAGTGACGATCGGCCAATTTCGACGCATAGGATTTCCACCATTTTCCCGTTGAAATATTCTTTTCTCCTCGTATTTTGCCCATTCACCGCAAAACTTGGACATTACAGACGGCAGAGCGTGGGAACCAAATGTAAAGTATCCATGAAAACCATTTGCGTAGCAATCATGCACGTTTTCCCCTGAATTTATCTGCCTCTCTTAAAACAGTTCTCATCCTCCCCGTCAAATCTCGCCATCGTTAACTTTTATGATCCCTCTAGCACAACTTTGTCTGTCTTATCCGCTTCCAACCGATTGCAACACAAAAAATATCTTTCTTGTAAATGTTCATTTCAGCTTAAAAGCAATATTGAAAATTTTCTAACTGAAAGATGAAATCCGTGGTACATTTATGGTAATTATTCCCACTGCATTCTTTGTCAGTATATTTCTGGCTTGCTACAAATCCGACTGAAAAAACCGCTTTCGTTTGGCCTCGAGTTACTCAAACCCCGTACAAGGAAACCGTCGCGTCGTGGGAAATCACCGTTGGTAAGGAGCATGTTATGCAATAATCTCAACAAGGCTCAGCTCGAATTTAGATGTTTATTTTTTGAAATTTCCTCGGCCTATAATTATTGGTCAAAATGCCTACAAACCAAATTCATTTGTGAGGTGGAATATACATAAATGAGTATTCAGCATATTTGTAACCGTAGAAATTCTGATATGCATGCCGTCTATCACTTGGATTCTTTGGTTTTGATTAACAGTATAATGTTTTCTGCTGTTCATATTCAACAGCTGATAAATCCATAAACAACAGTATCAGGTCAATTTGGTCGGCAAAAAGTTGCGCATACAGTGAATTTCCGCAAATGCAGCGCTTCGTGTTATTTCGATTTCCGTGAATTATGGGTTGATGTGAGTACCAGGATCAATGTATCCATCTTTTTCCGTACGTCTACAAATACCCTTTTTTCTTCAGGAACAGTTATTTCTTCTAAATTGATGGTTTAGTTCGTAAACTTGCCCACTCATGAGCAAAAGTAATTTTTTTACGGGGGTCATTGATTTGGGCGTGAACTTAAGGCTCAATTGTTTGTTATTTGTCTCGTCTGTTCATTTTACTGCAGCACAAATGACTGTGTTGACTGCCTGAGTATGTTAGTGCTTTTGTTGCCCTTGGTCATTTTACCAACAATAAATCGCCTATTTTTGTAACGGCAAGTGACTTATCAGTTTCAACATTCTTTTCTTGGATCTATGTGGCAAGCATGGAGATCTGATTACTTTTGTAGTGAACAAAGGATAAAATTGAAGCTTTTTACCATATTTATTTGAAATGGCTGGAGGAATAAACTTAGTAAAAAGTGCCAAAAATGTGAAATGTGAAAAAAAAACCTTCATGTACAGATAATTTTAGGCAGAATAATATTTGCTTGCTCTTTGAAGTTATTTTTACTCTCTACTTAATTACTTACTTAATTTATATGTTATTCATACCTTACTTAACTAGATTATACGGATTTATCCTTTCATTTTCATTGTAACCTACCCCAGACATAATTGGTCATAAATGTTTAAACAATATCATAATCCATAAAGTTCAGAGTTTTTATTCAGAGGGAAAAATGACTTTAATTTTTGCATAGTTTTTAAACTGAGATACAATGAAAAAACTTTTAAAATCATTACCGTTAATTTGACAGTTCATTTTTTTAAGCGCAAAATATTTATGTTGCAATGCTTACTTCTTGTTGTCCTCATTTTTGTTCCCATCGGGAGCGTATAGTGAATCATTTTTTTCAAGGGCTCATCTTTACATCTCCATGTCCTCGAATGATGCTGGTTTTCCAGATAATTCCTGAGAAATCCGTTTATATTTATTTTCTCCCAAAATGTATCGGGAAAAAAATATATTCCAAGGGTTATGGGGGGTTCGTGCTATCACATTAAATTTGTTTCCTAAAGCTCACGGCTCAATCCGTCCTGAGGAATCATCAAAGCAAACTGTGGTTTTACTCAGAGAATTCCCTTGTTGACCCCATTCCGCATGAAGAGATGGTACCTAAAGCGATGCCAAGAAATCTCCTGTGATCTTTAATTCGCTTCAGGCTGAACGGAAATGAACGGTTTTTCATTTTCTCGGAGCGTTTGTCCATCAATTGCCTTGAAGTCAGTGTACTTAATTGATTCACAGGGAGACTGAGAGATTTTTAACTTCTTCTAAACTGTTTTAATTTCGACTCATTGAAAGTAAATCAAAGTAGAATCACCACCCCATTGTAACAAACTGGAGAGCGAAAGATTTCGCTTTTTCTTCGAAAGACTTCTTGCATGCATGTACATTCAATTAGTGTAGCCATAATCAGGCGTGTATTCTTAGGTTTCGAACAATCTCCAAGCAATCTCTATGGAAGACAATCGCAAAAAAATCCTATTGAATAGTACTTGAAAAATAATGCCGAGATTAGTCAAATAATACAAACCAACGGTTTTGAGAATAATTGCTATTGGGTATTTACAGTAGCGCACATTAATTTGTTTCCCCAAAATCCGTACCTTGAATCATATTTTTCATAATCCTCCTAGTTTTCATAGGACTGAGTTTTACCTCATTTCAAGGGAAAATATTTTTTAAGACCATAGCTAACATTGAATGAATTTTATGTCTACCGAAAATTACTACCGACCATGGTTTCGACATCTTATGTCATTTTGAAGATAATAAGACCATCAGCCATTGCATGCACAGAGAAAAGGTTCATAGTGGTGAATAAAATCTTGAAGTCTTGGAAATGAGGCAATTTTCAGGGAGGAACTCCAGAGACGAGGCCAAAATATAAATAACTTGGTTGAACTCTCGCAAGATTGCAATATTTGATCGACGAGGGTGGGGTTAAATTGCTCTCCTGGCTGTGTCAGGGGTAGCACCAACTTTGCGCTACTTGACTTCATTTATGTAACTACTAGTTTAGTTTATTTCGCAGCATTTTTTGCTGTATTATTCCATAATATCCCTATGTATTGTACAGTGGCTGATTCTGAGATGCGCCATAGCCCTAGGTCATCCAATTTACACTAGATGAAATGGTAATTTGTTCGGACTCCCACGACTGCTGAGAGGTTACCCCCCCCCCCCCCCCAAGATCCCTCACCTAGCTCTGCCATTTTTCCCTATCCTGGATCCAGCGGTGGTACTGTGTAATATGCTTTGTCTTTGATTTGAAGTCAGTGATAAAAAAAGTATCGGAGTGGAAATCAGGAGAAAAGACAGGGTTATTGAAAATGAGTTAGTATGGAAACCTTGAGGGAGCTTTCTACGTAGTTAATTCACTGAGAAAAAGCACCCAAGCCTCATACAGAGGCTGTGCCAGTCCAATAAGGTGGGTCACGTGCAAAGGCGGATTTAGGGGATGAGGGTAGCACAATCCCCCCCAGACGCTTAAAAAATAGACAAGATTTTTAATACGGTTATCATTATATTCGTTTTGTTTTGTGCATTATGGAACCTCAATCTTTAATGAAATATTAATAACTTTTATATTAAAAATAAGAGAATATTTCGTACAGTAATTTCTGAACGTTGTTTTTTATCTCAAAATATGAGAAGATCGTTTGCCTGTCAGACATTTGCGCCGCCTCCCAGAAAAATAATCCTGGATCCGCCGTTGGTCACGCGTTTATTACTGTCGTTGTGTGAAGAGGACACGTGGGAAACACGTCTTAGACGTTTTCTCGTTGAAATCGGCGTCACGCCGCCTTAAAATGCCCGTCTTCCTTCCTTTCCCCAGCATAACACTTCACTCTTCCTTCTCTGCTGCTGTTTTTGCTGCCCCACTCCCTCACTTTGCGCTTTTTCCTTTCAAAGCCTCCGACAGCATTGCAAAAAAAAAGGATAAAGGAAACCTACTCCCCTCTTCTCTCTTTCTTTTTCAAAGAAAGTCTGCGAAAATTGAACGTCACACCATTTTCACCCCATCCCTCCATTTTATTTTTCCCTCTCTTATTTTCCTGCGCGGTGTAGTTGTCCTTTAACAGTTTTTTTTTTACTTCTTCCCCGCCTTTATTCCTGTTTCACGAAAAGCCCCTCTTATTTAGTCCCCCCCTTTTTTTTAGTTCTTTAAGACTTTCGTGTTGTTTTCGTATTAAATGAGAGCGCATATTTCCGCGTTTTTATTCTCTCTCTATCTCAGCCGTGTACCTAGCTAAGGACTCCACTCTCCCGCTGTTTTCCCGTTCCATTTTAACATCGTGTTTGCTCCACATTCCGTTAATTCCGCCGCCTACTGCTTCATCCTCCGTGTAAACACATGGTCAATAGCCCAAGCTACAAATTTCCTGGGGAAGTGTTGTATTGGGGTTCGTTCATGGTCCAGTGGTATAGTGTGGTTCTCGGCAGGATGGTTAAAAATATTCCGCGGTAAGAGAGGTTGCTAAATGGTTGCTCTAATGTAATTTTCGTTGAGAATCAAAGAGCGAGCAGCCATGTTTTTCCAACCTCATAAGACCTCTATTTCTACCTTGGATAAATTAGCAGGCTTGGAAGAGACAATAGCAAGTTGGAAATATGATGAGGCCTTGGGATTCTACAGAATATCTTTCAGAATTTCCTTTGTACCATTATTTGAAATTGATCCTGTATTGCGGCTAAAAAAACGAAGAAATTGGAGATAGAAGTCCAGAAACTGCGTTTTTCTTGTTGTTCCTTCCGAATCTCTGTGAACATGATAAAATAAGTCTTCCAAGTTGAAACGCCCACCACGAAATTGTTTACCTGCTAAGAAAGTAGTGACGCAAATATATGAAGTCTCAGGGGTTCCAAGGAATCGAGGGCGAACATTGAAAGTGATGAAAGAAGTAGGTATAGTGTAGTAGTAGTTTATTAATAAGTGTAGAAGATAACGATTGTTTGGCATTTTAGAGTTGAATTTAGTGTTAAATCTAATTATGTGTATTGTAACAATCAAGCGTTGAAATGAAATAGTGTAAAGTAAAAATATTCATTCAGTTTTTGCATTTGAATATCCCACAAAAATTACTAGCAAATAACAAAAGTATAAAGCTATCACGTTACTTACATCAGTCCAAGATTAGGAAAAAATATCGGAAATTTTTATTTTATTGAATTCAGTAGGCAGTTTCAATTAAAATTTTTACTGCCATTGAATATATAATTCTAGGAAGAATAGCGTTCTAAATTCAAAATCACCATTTTCAACCAAACAGCCATTATCTATGAAAAGTTTAGTCGTGCTCGGGAGATAAAGTTTTCTTTAAATACATGAAAAAACCACTACTCTCCCTGCTCTTTTTTCCAGCAGCCGCAGAGATCCTTGTGGTGTGTATTAATCGCGGACGATCTTCTCGTAATAGCTTCTACTGCCAACACTAAAGCCATTAATCTGATATTTTTTCGCTTAAATATTCCACAAAAAGGCATTAAGTTAACGGTAATTAAAGTGTACAAATTGAAATGTTATTGAGCTATTATAATTATACCGTCCTCCAGTAAAATTTGGATGAATTGGACATTGGAAGACCTCTCCAGTCAACTAAAACTCTTTGTTTTTCCCATTCATAACATATGAAAAAAACCTGCAATTTTACTTGTGCCGATAAAGACAAATTTTTGATTTCATAGCGGGTAGTGTAGTCAATAATTCGGCTGCGACGTACACATTTTTGTTATTTTAGTTTTTGAGGTCATTGCTGGAGGCATCATCAGGGAAAATTTTTAATTTTTGAGAGTATTACAACAAATTTCTACTTAGGCTAAGGAGTCGCCTAAAGCTACAAGGAAAACTGTTCATGACATTTCTCATATGCTCTTAAAGGGAAAGAAAATAATCCCAGAAATACTGAAAGAGAGCCAACCACTGCCACGAAATGACAATGACAAATAGCCAAACCACTCATTCGATACCTCACCGAACTAGGGAAACATTTCAAGACACTGAAAAATTCATTTTACATGTACGAGGTATTTGGAGGAGACGACCGATGGCTTAGGTTATTTATGCCATTGGCATTGGAGTTGGGGAAGGATGGGTGCTGAGAAGCCCAGAGTCGGCTTTAGGATGCTTAGAACGAAAGATGCCTAGACGACCAAGGCTTGAAGTCCCTTTCGGCGGATGCATCTGAAGTGCCCTTCATATAGCATTCTAGCAGTAATCAGGCAAGGCCTCTGAATTACCTCAGCCACCGGCACCACGAACCCGGCACCCCAGGATGGGAAGTCTAACCTCTAGGCCACAATAACCCGTCATGATCATCATCATCAGTGGTCAACAATCCTAAGATTGGTTTGACGCAGCTCATCTCTCCTATCAGCTAATCTTTTCATGCCTACGAATTATTTCTCTTTCAAATACTTCTTTACCTGTTTCATATATTGTATTCTAGGTTTTCCTTTTCCGTTCTTGCCATCTACTTGTCCCTTGACGATTGTCTTCATCAGGCCATCACGTATCAAGGTATGGCCTATAAGGTTATTCATGTCAAGGTTTTCATAAGGCTTCTCTTATCTCCTACCCTTCTTAGGAGTTCCTTGTTCCTTACTCGGTCGATCTATTTGTTCCCAAATCGTTCACATAAATCACTCCTCTCAAAACGAAAACGAATGGGAGTGAATGAAATGTATTGAAAATTATTCTAGAACGTATTTCATGCTCTCCAAACAGAAAAAAAGGAACAGACTGTAAGTACAATCCCATATGCCAACTCTGATTTAAAACTAGATCGAAATCATACAATTTCGAATTATATAACGGTGCGACCCAGGGCTTGCAAGAGGAAAACTGATTACAGGCGATTTTACAGGGTAATAATTAATTTTTGAAGAGTATTTTTTTCAGCTTACAACCTTGCGGACTCGGAACAAGGAAAGCAAAGAGAGGAGCACTCGAACTGCGTTCCTACTTCACTCAGCCGGTCCGTCTCCACTCTTCAATTAAAAATAAAATGAAGAAAGGCAAGAGATCAGGGAACGAGGAGGGGGTGACTGCAATAAAAACGCCGGATATCTGGAATTATTTTTTTCTTCCTCCTAAGCGCCGGGAAAGGGGAGGTGACACGTTCTGTCTCCCGCGCCCCGGGCTGCCGGAGCAGGAGTGGAGGAAGAAGCCATGACGTCAAGATATGGAGGGAAGGGAAGGTGACGAAACGAGTGGAGGGGGTAGGTAATCACATATACAGGGAGTAACCGAATTAAGTAACAGAGCCGCCGGAATCCATTTTTTATTAGGATATTGCATTCGTAAATGCTAGATTGAACAACAGCTTGTAATCTATTCGATGTTCCATAGAAGTAATCTTTACTACATCGATCTGTCTCTCGTATGGTAGATCCTTTATTAAGGCCCGTTTTTATAATTTCCAGTGAAATGTCTGCAGGGTTTGAAAACCAGAGGTTGCGAAGTCTTCCATTTTAAGACAACAGCTAAAAATAAACGTTATTCACTGCAACCTTGCCATATTTTATCTAATATTGTCAGGTCAATACAAGACTGCAATAAACATGCAACTATAAATGTTAATCAAATAATATAAAGCCGACCCATTGCAGCGTTATGTGCGTATAAAATAAAAAAAAAGGAAACAATTAAATGTACTTTGTTCCTAGACGTAGTCCATACTTCATCGATCTATAGGTACTTTGAATCATGAATTTGCACTCAGTTCCAGCAGATTTTCTTCAGTGCTACCGCTTTTCTAAGTCCATGGCTACATTAATATCTGTATGGAGGTATAATATTACTCGAGCGCGGGATTGCGAAAAAATACGTGCCGTTATTTGTTAATACTAAATACATACATTGAATGCATCCCTATATAATAAAAATTATTCAACCGTGTAAATTTAAGAGTGAAAGAATCATACTTTGCATAAAGATTCTTGATAGAGGGCGTTGCTGAACACGTTTACATAAAGTGTTGGCATGGTCAACTTGACTGGGTAGGCAGTAGTTATCCAAAATTCAGAGAGCGTAGCAGGATGAAGCTAGCTTGGTTGAAGCGGGTAATGTTGGGCGTTAAAAAAATGAATACTTGGACAGTGGTTAGACGATTGGTGCTAGATCTGGGCATTTGGCTTACCTCTTTAAGTAGTAAGAATTGGAAAGGGGCAACCTTTGAGAGTTAAGTTTATAATGGCCATGGCGATTCTAAAGGAGCAGATGTATGGAAATCATTTTGCATAATAAACGTAATTAATATGAAAATAACTTTCACTCAGTGTTTTAACCGAAAGATTAATGGTGGTCAGAGTTGGTGGCGCTCGCTCTGAGCTCGGACATTCAGCGTGGAGGGGAAAATGGCTGACGGTGGCCATGAGACACATTAAAAGGATTTTAGGGTGAAATTGCCAATATCTTCCGTGGAATTTTAACTTAGGACCTATGATGAACACTAAGTTAAATAAAAACTGAAACCACCTATCCGCCGCTGGCTCTATCGCTTCATGCCAATAATTTTTCCGCATGTATTTATTATCTTTCCTTTCTGAACTTCATAGTTTTATCCCAGCGACGATTTTATTTAGCTTACTTTTCTGTACCCCGCCATCTGAGAGAGCCCTATCCTTTGTCACCGCGAGCCTTAACATAATTAAGCTCCCTCTCTTCATTGAAATTTCTTCCTCCGTCATAAATTTTATTTATTATCTCTCTCACCCTCTCCCCTCTTTCAACTCCTCTCAGTATCTTGTTAATCCGTCAATTTAACACGTGCCTGCTTAAAGCGAGCTCATAAAAAAACGTTGATGGGGTAGTGCTCTTGACATTTATTCGTTCGGTACCTGCTGTTGGCGGATGATTCCCTCGGCTCAAATAGTAGAATAAGGATTTTAATGTGATTGCTTAGCTTTAAAGTTCTCTTTTTCCGATGAACGCTTGATTAGCACGTTGAAAGATTATTATTTTTGATTCCAATTCATTGAGAAAAAATGGATATCTACTAAAATAGTGGTAATATTCATAGTATTTATTATCTTATAGCCATGAGAATTCTGGGTTTATTTATTCAATGCAGTCCAAAAACACTACAAGGGCAATTTCAGAGAAATAAATATTTGATTAATTTATCTCTATTCATTTAGAAATTAGAGCTATTACCTGTGTTGATTGGCATTTGATTGGTTGATTTTCGTCTTTAAAGAGGCAAAATTATTGTTTTAAAAGCCCTTTCATTATTTTAACACAAAATTTGAATTTAGTAACGATAAAATATTACTTAATAATTAAACGGTATGTTTTAGGGGACAAATAAATTGTTACGATGGTTTCATAACCAGTGGTCACTTTTAGAGGTAGATACAGAGACATTTTTCCTTCTGAACGTAAAATAATAATCAAAGAACAAAAAACTATAAATAATAAAAATGGTCACTGTTGAAAGAGCATTGATTTTGCCGTATTTCTCCCAGATTTGATGCAAATTTTCGAACGGTTTCTTTTCCTGGTAGTGCTTAGGGGTCATAGTTTTCTTATTTCCTGTTAAATTTTCAAATAAATTAGTAACATATCTAGTTGAAATGCTTATACGTTAGCTCATATCTTAGGAGAACCAAATAATCAACCGAAGTAAGATGTATTTCTCATTTAATAAGTAATAAACTGACTGAAATTGGGTGGGGTTACTATCTTAGGGTACCATAGGACAAAATACTATAAAAAATGAATTTCCTCGGAATTTCGATATGAAATCATGACAAAATGTTTTTCGAGATAGTAGAAGTGCATTGAACTAAAGAAAATTTATTTTAAAATTGCCTTTTACTGTGCCTTTAAAAGTAAGAAAAGACAATGATATAAATTCATTTTATCTGTAAAATTGCGGCCGAGGAAATAAGAATCATATCAATTATACTAACGATGAGGGATTACCAAATAATACTTGTATAATGTATATACTTCTCCATCATAAAAGACCTCTAAGGGTGACTTGCACGTCTTCTAAATAAATGAAAATAGTGCTGTTTGTTGCTATTAGGCGAAAACTCTTTTCGCATTCAGGTACATTAGGATTTCAAAACATCAAATTTCGTTGTGAATACTCGTGAAACACTTTATACACTAAATTTGTTAAAGATTCGAGCTAAATTTAATGGCTGCTTGTAAGTAAAAATTCAGCGAACGATGTCACATCTAACGCGTCATGATTTGTCAAAGTTTTAGCCCTGAAATTACACAGTATATTATCCGAGTGTGCGTTAGTATTTCGTAGACGTTATTCCATTCTGAAAAGGCATACGCAACGAAAAAGACGAAAGTTCTACAACAATGGCGTGTTTCTGGTGACTCTCATCTTAATTAATTCACATCAATGCTTCAATACTGCTGAAGGGAATACGTGAAGTTAGGGAAAATTGTTTTTCCATGGAGTGCATTCGTATAAGGATTATATGACATAATAAATTTGAACTAATTACAAAATGATAAGATAGCGTAATTTTGCAACGCAAATAAACGAAATTGGAAGTTTTTGGGGCGCTAATCTGTTTCATAATCACCACCATCCGGTGATATTTTCAGCCGAAAGGGTCTTGGTGGATGGATGAGAAAAATCTATTTTTCGCTCAAAGTCAAAGATCCATGGTAGTTTAAGGAAAGAGAACAATTTTCATAAGTGATCGGTCATTAATGAATAACGAATATGATTATTAGTAAAGATATATATTTTAATCTTGTATCCGTGAATAGATAAGTATTTTAGCTCAAGGTGCATTAATAATCTCGTTTACATTGTGATTTTCAACACACATCATTTATATGTCATCACCCTGTATTTATAAAATCGCAAGGTAAGTGAAGTAGGTTTATTTAAATACTAATAAACCGTTCTTAATATGATTTTTTCCAGTCTCATTTTGTCAAACGCTCATCATTAATGAGTGGAGTCCGTGCAAAATGAGTGTCATCTTTTGAGGCAGGAGACCTTATGGCTCCTGCTATGGCTAGGATCGCACTAATTGATCGCCGTGATCGACCTATCGGGGAGACATTCATTGAGGATCATCCGTGTTATCCAGGTACAAGTTTCGGTCGTTCGTTCATTTACGTCCACGGGCGCACTTTCCCCTTTTAATAAGTCCAACGTCATTAGTATTCGATCACGTTTTCGGTCGCTCTGACAGGGGCTCGCCTGAGTAATCATCGTCCTACCTCGCTATTGATGGGCTTTCTATCTCTATCTTTCCTCCTTGTCTCTCTCATCTTCCTTACGCCTTCCTTTTTACTTTCTTCACTCCGGGCGTGTGTCCCCCCTCAAGACCTTTTCCCGCGATTGAATTCGTTTTCATTTTCTTTGACGATCTTAACACTCCTCATTAGGAGGGCGCTCATCAATTGTTTCATTTCGTGTTCGCTCCTCTTCATCCAGCCCGTCGTCGTAATTATTCCCTTCGTATCCAACCCCGCCCCCCTTTCTCTGTTTCTCCTTCAAGAATACAAGACTCTGCGAGGTTAATATGCGGTAAAAATGAGGAACAGGAAAAGTGGTTGGTGTGGGAGACGGAGGTGCGGTGGAGGTGGGGGACCCGTGAGTCGATATCCGAGGGCTGTGTTGGCGAATAAAAGAGGTTTTTCATATACCTTTCGAGTGGTTAGTATCCTCCTTCTCATTATTTCCTTCCCATTCAATAACGTCTCCTTCATCCTTGCCTGGGAAATGAAAGCCGTATCATATTATGGAATAGTTCGGTCATTCCTTGTTAGCTCAGCTTGGTAAAGTTTGCAGAATGGATTTTGCCTGTTTTATTTCTGATTTATTGCCTGTTTATTTTTGGACCAGCTCTCATTTATCCATTCATAATGGAAAAAATGTAATTAATTAAAAAAATACTATTAATTGCAGTGTACTCCAAAGAATAACCGCAGGCTTTCCCGGCGTATTCGTGGATTCGTGGAGGGTTACTCGGGATGTCCTCCTGGTCAGGTTCTCCATCACGGCAGACGAGTTGTCCATCGTCATCAGGGCATGTCATCGGCATCACATGCCCTGATTACGATGAAAAACTCGTTCATCGAAACGTCGGCCATGATGGATAACCCGGTAGAATTCCCGAATAACCTTCCACGGTGCAGTATCATGCTTTAGTTTAAAAAAATGAAATTCGGTAACTCCATGCCACTTCCCTTGGCTCGTAGCTGAATTTTTTCTTCTAGTTTTTATTAGACAGGCACATCACTAATTGGCGAACCTGAAATACAAGTACTACGCAGACTCTCTGTTACGTAGTCAATACAACCAACCTCGAAATAACCCATACAGCACTAACTTTGACCTCGGCTTTTATCGTCTCTTCGTCAATTTTTCATATGCCATACTCATTTTGGAATTTATGGATTATCTTGAAATATCGATCTCGTTTTACCTAATGTCTTCATTGATTTTTTATCAGGAAAAAAATCGGGGAATATCTGAATGAGAAGATAAATAGTTGATGCGTAGTTTTCCGCGGCGTTGTCTAGATGATGTTTCCATGTTCCTGGGTTTCACCGCGTGGATTTTCTTTGTGACGACAGTTTCGACCTGAAGACGCCGGTTGGAATACCGGCGAAACTGTCGTCACAAAGAAAATCCACGCGGTGAAACCCAGGAACATGGAAACATCATCGAGAAGATAAATATTCAAACAACACGATAGTCAGTATTACGTGTATCCAGCGTTTAGAGCAGCTTGTTGTGTATTATATTTTTTTGTTATAGACTACATATCCTTTGAAATTTTATTACTTTGAATGAATTTACGAACACAGATCTGAAGTTCGAGTTATTCATAGTTTTCGATGTAAATTTGGAGGCGTAAATCATTAAGCTGTTTTATATTATGGTTACGTAGCTGGAAATAATGCTTTTAGAACCTTGTCTCTTCATTTTGCTCATTTTTCTAATGCTACTAACATTTTGTATTAATTTATTATTATTATGGTTATAACGTCTAACGTGGGTAACTTCAAATTCAATATTGTGTATTGTTATTGTTAATTTTTATTCATATGAGCACAGACTTCTATAACTTTGGCTCGAAAGGTTTCAAAACTTTCTGGTTACCATAACGAATCACGTGGAGTTATAGTGTAAACCGGTTTAGTTTCTGATTGGTCTATGGAATTAACAAAGTTTAACTACTGTTATAGTATGAAAGTTTCTTCAATTTTCCTAGCCGTCAGTCCAGTTCATTATACTTACCTTGACCGGGTTATATGAGTCTTTGATGTTTTTAAATTATCGATTCTGAGTCCGGAAAATGGATCCATTTTTAGTGAAATGCATCAAGTGTCGAACCAACGAATCTTAATGAATAATTGTCCAAAGGTCGTCATTATTTCATTTACCCAAAATGTCGTAATTAAAAATACCACAGCATTTTATTTTTGTAATAAGCCGAATGTAATTAAGAAACTTAAATATTTTTGTCGTTATGTTTACGTGATCGATTCTAGAAATTTGACCGTGTGTGTGGAGTTTCCAATTTTTCTGCCAATATTCCTGTTTCAGATTCGAACCAATATATCTTCATAAATGAAAAAAATTTCACTCGGTGACACGAAGCCAGGAACCCGGGATTAAATGTTTTGTTGATTTCACATGAATCCAATTTGGAGCTCATAATCGCAATAATTACCAAATTGAATATTAAGTGGGATTAAATTGGGATAACCACATGGGCTTGCTGACTCGGTCCAGTTTATCTGGGCTATAAATACAAATCATGTGTCTTGGTAGAGAGTCAAAATAACCGTTTAATGGTCTGGAAAGAGAATTTGTATTTCGGCAAAGGCTTTGCAAATTAATGAGCATTCGACTGTATCCTAATCCTGGAAATGACCGATGACAGTATTTTCCTTTTTTACTAGGTTAAGTGTCGTAAATAATATAATGAAAGTAATGACTGTGTATCCTTAGGGAAATAAAAGGGATAGATTAAGGTTTTCATCCTAATTTGTTTGTAATATATTATTGCCTTTTAGTGGGGTCGGAGATCCTTTCTGTTTATTATATTTATATTTTATTGTTGCGGACTGTAATTTCTTTGAATTTTTTAGATAAACGTTAAATGTTAAATGAAAATCCACATATGGTATTGATTCGTGTTGCAGTGAGTGCTCAGTGTACGGGTATCTTAAGCCGTTTTACTCGGGGCACGGAATTGCGCAGGTTAGAACTGCATTAATTTCTAAAATGGCGTGGAATTGCGCAAATGTATGAACGAAATTACAACAGGGGCTATTTTGCCATCTCACGTCCACGCATGTGTTCTAGCAACTCACCGCTTTACATTCTATACACGTTCGACTGCCCCTAGAACACTCGTCAGATTTCGCAGGGACGTGTATCGTGTAAAACGGCCTTTAGGTTTGTGTAATTGGCTCACTAGCGTCAAATGTAAGGTTAATTAGCTTTTATGGGAATTTTACTGTGAAGGTTAGCATTGCCAAGGTGATGAATTAACCCAGCCTGATATCCCTGGAATAGAAAAGGGAAGTGCACCCCAATTCTTTATTCAAAGTTGACTTTATAATTACAACGTGGACGGACCTAATCAATGATTGCAAATTCGTTGTAGACTGGTCCACATTTATAAGATAGAGTCTCTCAGTTAAATATCTTCATTATTAAAAATTTTACTTTCTGATGGGTAGATCATTGTTGCCGTACCCGTGAAGGTTTTGCATTGAATTAGTTTTTAATATAAAGTTCAGATATTCATGATGATAGCGTTTTTTCACTGATTGTGAATTTATGTCACCACCTGAGCTCGTGATGGTAAGGTAGCCTCAGGTCGAATTTAACACTTTTCAGTAGCAAGTAAACTGTTGAAAGAACAAAAGATAGATTCATTATTTTATGTTCTTAAAGTGATAGGTATTCTTGTATTTCCAACGTTTTTGCTCGTCTTTGCTTGTACTGAAAATTTTCGTTTTACGCAATTATCCTCACCTGAGCTGGTGTTGATAGGTTGGCTCGAAGTGGCAATGTATTTTTTTAATACGTAAACAGTCCAAATGACAAATGTTAGATCCATGATGAAAGAGCACAAATGATAATATCCACACTTTTTAATTCCAAAACTCAACAGTCGACCCAGGTTTCGACACATGGTATCATTTTTAAGGTGTAAAAATTAAGACTGACTCAACAACCGACCATGGTTTCAACACATTGAGTCATTTATCGATATTATGTCAAGGTATAAAAATAAAGACCTTGAAAATGACACAATGTGTTGAAACCATTGTCGGTTGTTGAGTTTTGGAATTAAAAATTGTGGAAATTATCATTTGTGTTCTTTCATCATGGATATATCGAACTTCCACCAAATCATGAAATTCGTGCGTAGGTTTCCGCGGCGTTGTTCACGATGACTGCTAATTTCCGGGTTCTCCAGCCGCGTCTGTCATTTATGGTTGACTACAGTTTCGGAAGCTTCCGTCTTCAGGTCGAAGGTGAGAAGTTTTCATTTTTTTCCGTCTTATATAGCACTGGCCGATCTCCTCCTGTGCGCTGATTGGTCAGAACTCTCTTCCAAACGTTGCTGATTGGGTAGCCGTTGTCCCTGTTAATATTTTGTCTTTTGTGAATTTCACCAAATCATGCCGGAAACGATTTTATACGGACAAACGTTAGTTTCAATATTCCATTCTATTAAAGTTTTCGCCTTCCGTTCTGCATGAGTTTAACTTTAAAACCTTTCAGCATCCTCTACCGCAGCAGTTCGGCCCGTGTCTCCTATAGGTGCTTCCCACCACCTCCTCTCACACATAGCCCTCCATCAACTCTTATTTCTTCACATCTTTTCTATTCTCCTCCGCGGCCTCCCTTCTAACCCAGGAGCCTATTCGTCTTACTCCTCGAGGCCCCACCACGTCTTCCTTTCTCTTTCGGCTCAGCCAAGCGAAGCTTTTATCCCGCTCGCACACACACCCAGCCACGCATTAACCCATCAGAGTAACTTCGCCTCCCTTCCACACCAGTATAAATCCAATTACTGCCTCTCTTCCCTCCATAGAAGAAAGCACTAGTACCCTGTCCGTTCCTCTCCTGCATCATCAACCGCTTTTATTTCCCCTCATCCACGGTTTTACGGTTTCCGCTATTGGGGGCCCTAATGATACTGGTATATAGGTAGTCCATCCAAACAAGTAGTGTAGACAGTAGACCAGTCAGTGTGATGGGGAGGGGAAGGGGATTTTGAAAGACTTTTACTCTCATGAACACTGCTTTCCAAGTAACGTTAATTAAACGAGGATATCAGTACGTGTAGATTTAATCAATACTGAATAAATTTTGTCCAAACTAACTTGGTGATAATTTTACTGTAATCTTAGTGAAATCCTCGCTCGAGTTAAACAGAAAATGACTCCTATCGGTTATCCATTTTCAATCTGGTTTTAAATTCAAATCCGTTCTTCCTACAATATCTTCGCAGCTATGTAAGCAATCAGATGACCATAAGTTACTGCTCGTCCTGTATGTTTTTATATCGGAATAATTACAAAAATATGAATTGGCCAAAATACTTTTTGAATCGATGCATGTTGCCTTAGCAAATGAGACAGTTGATTTTACCGCTATCCTGATTTATTTCACCATTTTACAAAACCCATCATAAAGTTCATCTCAACAGTTACTTACTTTACCTTCCTTGGATCCTACAAGTCTTCGTATTGTTCCCAACAATACTCATCATATTTTGTTTGAATTACTGACAGGCACTATATTTATGTCTTCTCAATTTAGGGGGATCGATCTCTTTTATTCAACCCATAGACTCCTTTGCATCGTTAATTTCGTGTCTATGGACTTTAGCTGGATGTTAGAAGTTTTTTACTATTTTAGTATTCCAAGGCGGATGTCTCCAACTCACTTTACTCATGCTTTCTTTAAATGTCTATGATAAATTTTTCTAATTTTTGAAATTCCTATTGACGCTACTTGATCCTTTTTCCTAAATTTTTATATGAAATCGAAATGTTTTAATTTTTTTTACCTCTTTCAGTGTGAGCAGCTAGACAAAAAGTTATCGAATTTAAAATAATTAATTTACTGTCAACGCATTCTTCTCTTTCCTTTAAAGGTTCTTTTTTTAAAAAGCTTAAGTGTAATAACCTATGCAGTTTGAGACCTATTCATGAAGCCTATAGGATTGAATACATGCGAGTTAAGTATTGGATTTATTTTAAATTACAACTTTTTTAAAAAGGAACTCGAAGTTTTTCGCCATCGATGATTTTAACTTTAAGGAGACCTTAATCAAGACCCGTTTTGTGCATTTGAGCTTGGTTTAAACACCCTCAGTGACCCCGACGTCGCTACTGTTGCCAAATATGATTACTTAAATGAAAACAAAAAATAAAGTATGTATAGAGGTGGCTTTTTAAAAATTAACATGAACTGTAAATCATCTACCGTGGCGAGTCGGAAGCAGCCAGACCGTACTTAGGTGCAGTGCTGCTCGGCGAACCAAAATACATTCGCCCGCGTACTTTCTGGCTTGGAGGTGCCGTCTAAGGGGAGGAGGCCTCTTAAAACTTCTCAGCTAGGACGGCCGCAGAAGCCGCAGTGTTGGGTGAATTAAGTTCCCATTGCCGTCCTCGCTAAGCTTCCCCGCACATGGTTTTTCTGAGCTGCTGCCGCCTCCTTGGCGTCGGATTTCGACGTCGTCGTAGTCCTCCTCTTCCTTCTCCACGACGAGCTATGGGAGATATCCGCGCCATTGCCCAGCACCACTTCCCTCCCCTCCTTAAACCTCATCGTCCCCTCCGCCTCCTATTTCCTCCCTCCCTACGCCTCCCACCTCCCCTGCTTTTGAATCCAGAAAACTACGCCTTTCCTTCCCCTTTCTTTGCAGGCCTCGGTAGCGGTGGGGTAGAGTCAATCTGAAGGTCGAGGGTTCGAATACCGGCTTGAAGGTGCCATTGCTGTTATAAAGAAAATAAAATATGCCTTTATTCGAGCGATGTTGAGACTACGAAGTCCCCTCTACCTCCGTTAGCGTCCTTGCTTATAGATGTACACAGGTAAATAATATAGTTTTGAATAAAAAATGAACATTTACAATTGAAAAAATATACAACTACAATATACACTATTAGTGAAATGTCAAACTAGAGAAAAAAGTAAATGTGGAAATTTTGTGTAAAAAAGATTTCTGTTTGAGGGGAAAATATGAGGAGAAGAGAGCCTTCCTTCAGCGAAATATCCTTCAGCGAAAAAACCCACTGCAGGAAAACATACACACCAGAAGGGGAGCGTGAAAAATCTGCGAAAAACTACAGAGTGAAAACTAATGCTTTGATACATACAAAATACAGCACAAAACGGTGTTAGTGATCGTGTGGTATTAATCATTAGAGTCCTCCGTTGTAAACTCCTTAAATGCGCTATTTTCGAGGTGGTGAAGGTAAATATATAAATAAATACGTGCAGCAAAGAGTAAGAATATTCGGTGAGTACATACGGAGGATTTACCATGGTTTTCTTGTTTTGTGATTGCCCTTTTTAGTATGATTTGGATATGCTCTTTGACATTGAAGTGGAAGTTATGATGAAAATTGATAAGTGCAAATGTTATTAATAGGTTAAGCCTCATCGTTTCCCCCTCTTTTTCTTTCTCTATCTCCATACCTCAAACTCCCTGCTTTTTAATCCAGAAAACTACGTCTTCATAGATGTAGCATGGAGTAAAGGCATTCGATGAGGACATACTGAGGATTTTCAATTATGTTTTTATTTTGCGACCGCTACTTACTTGCGACCGTAACTTATAAAATCAGGCTTAACTTTGTCAAACCTTTCCATTGTGGAAAATAATAGTGAACTTTTTGAAGTTCACTAATATATTCGTAAATATCTCTTACCTTTCGCTTAAAAATCTCTTATCTCTTTAAATATGGTTTTTATTAAGTATATTCTCATGTTCATTAGTATTTAAATTGAACGAAAGGGTTATTGGGACATTTTTACAAGTCAAAATATCAAATATAGATGTAAACGGTAAAGACTACCTAGGTTAGTCCCCGTGACCAAATGCATGAATTTCAATGCTGTTCACTTTAATTCGCATGAGAAAAAGTTTTCCTGAATCAAGCCAGGGCCTGTGACTTAATTGATAAAATAGGTTGCACCTTTTTCAAAAATTACTTTGTGAGAAGTAAGTAACTTGTTCAGTGGAGTGATCAGCGCGGTGGACCTACAAAACGCGATTCGATTCCCGGTGCAATTCTCTGTTTAAAATGCCAAGTTTAAATTTATCCACCGTTACCCTAGCAGATTTTAAAGTATCACTCTTAAATGCTTTTTTAGTCGTTATGTCGTTAAGCCTCTCTTGTATGCTTCTTAATTTCCTCTTGTCCTGCTATCCACACCTGATTATCATTCTTTCTTCAGTAAGGATGGAATTTGTTTGCAGTTTTCCGTATCCCCTCGACCCAAATTTAAAGTTTTCAGTGATTACTGTAAACTCCGAAAATTCTGGAACGTCTTCTTTAACCACTCATTTTTACATAAATAAGAATATATGTATTCATTTTCTAGGGCTACCTTCTGAGGTGAATGGACACGTATTTGAATTTCACAAAACATTTTTCACTTGTCTAGGTACGGCATTACTTACATTATCAATTCGGTATTGATAGTGAATGCGGATACGTATGCAGATTGCTTCAATAGAAATTCTACGCAAACGTCTGCTTTCATCAGAGTGTGGAAGGTGAGGATGGAGAAAGGCCTTCGTGCCGAAGGGTTGAAATCAAGTAAAGGAGGAAATGGAAAGGAAGGAATAGGTTAGTCGTCTACGATCTTAAGTACGTAGGTAATGGTGTTCGACACAGGGTTATCGTGGGAGGTCTAGCTTGTTTGTAACGCTAGAGGAATGTTGTCGGCAGTTACGGATACGGCTGTTGAACCTTCAGCGCCGCTCCTATCGTTTTCATGCCTTTATGCTTCTGCCTCTCACTGGGTCTCCTTTGAACCTATCCCTTTTACCTTCGCGGCAGGGCCATTTTTTCGATTCATGCCACTGTTCTGCAATATTTTCTGCCCTTGTTGTTATGCTTTGCTATTGGTTCTAATCACATTTTTCACTGCTGTGATTAGAATCTATATACACGGCATTGAATACGGAATGAACCATCAGCGAAGCTAAGTTGAAGCGGATGGACCTTATTCAGAATGATGAACAGATATATTAAAGAAAATGTTTTATCACTCTTGTTAGTTCATATTTGACCCTTGAAAGATATTTAAAAAATACGATTCATGCTTTAAGCAGGAGCTTTTAGTTTAAGAAAATATTTACTTATCCGTCTGATTGGAATATTGAAATGCATTTTTTTGGTCTCCCACAAATTTGATGTCTTCTGCATTTCTCTTCATCTCACGAATAATTTGCGATTGGAGTCGTGACTCCATTAAGGTTATTGGTTGGAAAATTGAATTCATCAATTAAAACGAAAAAGAAATTTCTGAAAATATCAACGAGGAAAGTGAGTTTTGTTAAATTCTCAATAAATGAACATCTGGCAGAAGATGACAAAAGTCTTCTGGGTTTTAGTTTGCGTTTATACATTACCATTCAGACAACAGTTTTACCGACGTTTTAGACGAATTATTCATGTTTATAAAGTCAGAAGTTTGATTATTATCAAAAGCTCTGGTTTCCAAGCGCCGCTGTGATCATGGATCCGAGTCCCGCAACAATTGTCTCCCGTGGACCTTGTCAGCGAAGCGACTGCGCGGTGTTGTGCATTACAATATACTTTCAGACGTTTCAATCCATCGTTGAAAACCACTTACCTCTTCCGTGATCACACTGCCGTGAATTGCGCATCTCGTGGTCACGTATGCATGGTTCTAGGTAACCAGGGCAAGCACGTGCCTCATCCATCGCCATCAGGTCTTCTGTGGTCGCCTGTTGAATTAACACCTTTCCCGCCCAAAACAGAGATAATGACAAAAATTACTCGCTTATAGTCCTCCTTATTACAAATATTATAATTTTCCGCAATTTTGCGCTTAGCACTTTATATATGCTTTCAATATTTTTCTGTGAGAATTAGAGTTATCTTTGTTGAATTATTATTTCCATTTCTGCACATTCAGTATCTCAAAAAGACCTATCTTGATATGCATGAAAACTAGTGTCTTTAATGAGCTTTTCTCCTTTAAAATCCATGTTGTACGTTAGTCCTGTATCGGTTTATCCTGCCTTGTAAATAGTCGCCACTTTCTTCTCCACAACAATAGAGTCTCTGTGCTGATATTTAGCGATCACTCTATCCTCTCGATGGAACTCCCACCACAGCTGTGGTGGGTTTAGAGGAAGTAAATATTCTTGGTATCTTCTGATACCCGGGCTTATCTGGTTTGGAATCATGATTGTATAAGTACATACGCAAATCGTCTAATAACAAGCGTGCAGTCTGCGTCTGAGAAAGGACTGTCCTACTACTAAAAAAAGCAATATTTTATTGAATCAATGAAGAAAGTTTAAAATATAAATTTTCACAAATCAATGCATAAAATAGGAGAAACTATAAAATGAAAGATGGAAAAGTTTCTCAAATTTCTCGATAAACGAAGTGGTAAAGTTAAAAAATGATCGTTAAAATCGGATTTTTTCGCCGCTCTTAACAGTTGATATTATTTTCAACGTATCAAAAGCACACAAAGAAACCAAAGGCATTGAAGATAATGAGCATAAATTTGCTTCTGATAATGCCCTTGGGCACTCAAAACTAATTTCCGAATGACGTTACCTACTGAAAGAGCTATTCAGTTTTTTCCAGCTAGGAGTCTTGTCATCGGATTGTCGAGAACAAACGTTTTCACATGCTTTGAGATATTTTTTTTACCGCAGTGTAGGATAGTGAAAAATTACCATTTTATTCTTTGTTACGGGAAGTATCAGCAAGGAAAAAAATGCGAGTAAACTCTTCTCGAGGTTCCCACCGAGAATAAAAAAAAATTTTGTCTTAAAAAGCCAGTTTAGTAAACTTAATCCCCCAATAATTCATGACTTTCAGGTCATTATTAAAATTACCTTTTAGAAATTGCTTCTGTTGATTATACGTGTCATTTGTAATTCAAGAGTAATTAATCCTACGACCGTGAAAGGATTCATGCACAAAATTTTGGCAAAACTTTAAGATATTTTACGAAGAATCAAAGCAATTCTGTGGGAGTCGGAACTCAATTCTACGAATTTTTCATAAGTAATGTCTCGATGAGTTACTGAATGATAAATGTTGGATTTGATGAAAAATTGTTACTGCCAACTTTAGAAGGAATTCTTCATGAATTAAATTTGATTTTCTGACGGAATCTGGTGTTTTTCTCTATATACTACATACTGTATGGACTTCTACGCAAAAAACGGGTTTTTCAACTTAAGTACAACATTTGCGTCGTAAAGAGTTTTTGGGACATTTATTTTATCTCTGTGTTCATTTGTAAATGAAAGTATTATTCAGTTTTGCATTGAGTTTGAAGAGAATTACTTTCTCGTGGTACGCCGTGAGTTCATGCACCCTAATAATTGGAATTAATTTTCCTTCGTATTAATAATTCATGCAGGTTTGGCTTTAAGGTTTCGTTCGGTGGACGCGCTGGAGGGATGAAGTAAAAAAAATTAGGATCATTTTGATTCGTTTGTGGCTTGCTGTACGTCCTTAACTATTGATTAAAAATCCATTATTTCGCGGCGTAGTAGTAGTTGGATTTTTGTTCAAATACCGCGAAAGGCTGGGTGTATTAAATACTATCGCCGAAGATAGCACATTAATAAACATGACCTTATGAACAAAAATTTTACCTAATGCCGCTGACTAGACGGATGAAACTTGCGTTAATAATCAACCCCATGCACGCGTTAGTTGAAATATAAATTGAGTTTACTACATCCATTGATTGCATTTGGCAGGGTGCTGCACGATTTTTGTCTCATGCCCTGAAGAAACCTTTTATGGAGAGCTAATTTAAGTTGCGGTTTAGTTATTTAGAATGTGCCTGTGTTAACGGCGTGCCCAGGATAAAAAATAGAGGGGGGCAAACCGTGTGCAAAAAAGTGTAACCAGAAAAGGTTATGAAACCAAAATTTCAAGTAAATTATAACGGCGCTTTATTAGTTTTTAATATTATTTGCTCAGGAAAATATTTTTATTTTAATTACATGTTTATACTAATATCGCTTTTCTTGGACTTAAAGAAAATTTGTTCAATAATATTGTTTTTAATATAAGACACGGTCTCAGACGTTGCTTTGTGTAATTTCTTCATCATAGATTAAAATAAAATAAATTACTTTATTTTATTCTACACTTTATTTTAAATAGCACGACCCGGGTTTCAGCATTTAATGCTATCATCACCTGATTGCTATTTAAAATAAAGTGTGGAATAAAACCAAGTAATTTATTTTATTTTATTCTGTAATATTGTTTTATCTAAGTTTGCTTTTGCTTATAGGGGGGGGGGCTGCCCCTCCTGCCCTCCGCTGGGTACGCCCATGGCCTATGTGACACTTTCATCGTACCTTGTCCTCAAAAAGTAATGAATGCATGCTGCGGAATTAACTCTTGTTTGACAGGCACGTCAGGGAGGCGTGCGTCTGCATTCTCTTTCATCGACGCTCAAAGGCATCGGGCTATTCAGGCGGCGAGGCGATAGCATAGCACGAGGAACAGGTTTCGACCTCGCATCAAAGATGGCGTCTCCCGCGGGTGGAATGGGAGGTGTGCAGAGTGGAGATTGAAATATTTAAGCCCGCCTTGTTTACAGCCGATTCCTATAATCCTGCGTCGGGATCCTGTCACGGAGGAGTGTTGCCGCTGGTCGGGAGGAGGGCAAGGAGTGTGTTGGGTCTTAGGCGAAGGGCGCTCGTCGCGATGGGACAAGGGTCTTGCCGGCACTTAGGCGCCGTCGGGGCGTAGAGTGGTGCATCAGGACGATGCGCGTCCGATGGAGTGTGTGTATGCTGTGCCCCTAGGTGATCAGGGTGAAACGGCGACTGCCAAGGAGTCGCGAAATGAGGTATCAGGAGGCGAGGAACGACGGCTTGATGGAGAAAGGGAGAACAGTCAGTGTTGTAGTAGAGCTTCGTCCCTTTCCAGCAGTTTACGGAGTAGAGCCTCGCTTATAGAGAAGGCGACATGATTGCTAACGTTACGTTGTCGATGAAACTTACGGGGAGCAGAGTTTTCAGACAAGAACTAGGTTCTACTATTTACATAGTGTAAAGAAGCGTGTGGCTTTTTTTTTTAAATTTCTCTCTGATTCTTGATTTGAACCTCCTCAAATGTCAAATGACTAAAACTTTCGCGGTCCATATTTGTAAATTTTTTGGATTTTGGGAGTGTCCCGCGTCAGGACTTTAAAATGGGCAAAGTTTTCTATGCTGGAGACCTCAGCAGAGCAAATGATGCTCTGCAAATGTGCTTTGAGGAGTAAAATAAACATGTTAAAAAATCCAGTCGAATTTTTTTAGCAATTTGTATTCGCTCAAGATCCCATAATGTGATAACAATTAATTTCATGAAATAGGCCAACTATCATCATTTCAGAGGCTAAAGTTGTAATATACAGTAGTAGGGCCAAATTATTGCATTAAATGGGACAAATACATAGGGAAAAATTATTATATCATAATTAGCCAAAATTCACTAAATTTTTACGCCCTAACCATCTTTTTCGAGGAATATAATATTTTTGCGTAAAACGGCTGAGCACTCCCCCCTAAACGCTCTGCTTGGTACTTAATATTCCACACTGCAGGGTATTCTGTTTTGTTGTCATAGGTACATCAATGACTAAGTGATTTAACCCGAAAATTGGTACAGAGAGGGTGAAATTCACCCCTAAACCCGAGTTCGAGTTCACATATTTAGCGTAGGGGAGGTAGTTTAGTATAGGCTACTTACACTCCTTGATTCTTTATTTAATCCAATTTAGCGTGATTTGATAGCTTCGAAAATGTAAATTGCTGATTAAAGGAAATCTATGTCACGGGGGCCGAAAATTTCTTACAACTCCAGCGTTTAAAGGAATCCGAAGTTACTCACAACTCTATTGGTAAAATTTTTACAGGAAATACTAATTTTGAAATTTGGCTATAAAATAAATTTATGCAAATTTGACTTCTTCGTGGTGTTGATGATGAAATGAAGAATTAGGTTCAATATGTCTACTGGCGAATTTGATGGAAGTTTAAGGATAAGTTTGGAAAGATTTTCATGTTTGGGAAAGATGGATGACAAATTCTTTATTTTACTAAATCAAATTTTTCCCATAACTTGCACCAGCGAGTTTATTCTGTTTACACTCATTACGCTAACTATATTTAAATATAAATTAAACTAGCCGTAAATGAAATAATTGCTCTGTTGTAGAATTATAAACTGTTATGTGATCTTGCTGCTTAATAAAGTATTTGATGACCACAGAAGATTTGAAAGTATTTATTATTTTGACAATGTTTCTATGAAGAAAAACTAACCTTTTTAGTTAATATTTTTCTCAGTGGAATTCCCAATCTTTTGGTTGTCTCCTACCTGCTCTGCTACGGTGGATTTTAGGTTATACATGATTATTTATTCGGATGTCAGAAAAAAGACTTCATTCTCGTGAACATGGTGAAGATAGGATTAAGGAAACAATTAGATACCGATTTACTGAATTTAGGCAAGTAGTAAATGAAGCAGTTGCTGTTTTTGTGGTATTATTAGCTATTATGTGACCTTGCCGTTAAAAAAATCATTTGTCGGGTTTTACTGATAGTAAACTCGTCGTGAATGAAGGAATGCCTCTATTTTGTAATTATTAGCTGTTATGTGATGCAGTTAAAGAAAGTATTTTTCGGATATATAGAAGATTTGAAAGAGTGCATTATTTTGGCGATAATTCTGTATAGAACAATTACCATCTCTAATGTATATTTTTATTTGCATTAATATCAATTGTTTTGTTTACTTACTACATGCAACGGAGGATTTGAGGTTATAATTATTCATGTGGATGCCAGAGAAACGTCTTCTTTCTCGTGAACCTGATAAAGATAGGACTAAGAAAACAACTAGATGATAATTTACTGACTGTAAAGAGGTCACTGATGAAGTAATGGCTCTGTTGTGTGATTATTAGCTATTATGTGACCTTTAAAAAGTATTTTCCGAATAAAGATTTGAAAGCGAGTATTATTTTGACGATACTTCGGTGTAGAAATTTATCCTATTCTACTTTATATTTTTATCACTAAAATAACCCTTTCTAATTTGTATTTTTATCAGAGATATTTTGTTTATTCACTTCATATTACGGTAGATTTTGAGGTTGTAATTATTTATTCGGATGCCAGAAAAAATGACTCCATTCACTTGAACGTGATGAAGAGAGGACTAAGAAAACAACAGGATTCTGTAAAATTCAAATTACATCTTATATTGGAACAGCCCCGGAGGAGACACCTCTCCCCGCTTTTCTTTTATTTTTTTCTCCGCCTTCTCACGTCAGTCCTCATTACGCATTCTCTCGCTTGCTCCCACGGCGTTTTCCCGCTGTTGCCCTCGACCCCATTTCTGGACAACTCCCATTTCTCGCCACTAGTCTCCATTTCTTTCCTTCTTCTCCTCCGCGCCTCTCCTATATTTTTTTAAATTTTAATTCCATCTCTCTCTCTCTCTTTCTTTTTCCAATCTCCTACCTCCTTTGGAGAGACCGGTCCCAGTCCAATGATTTCTTTTGAACCTCATTCCCGAACTCGTCCAACGCGGCCAAGACAGCGTTCATTTGTCAGAGACTTACCTCCCCCTTCCTTGATTTCGCACCCTACTCCTTGCCTTTTTCCCAACTCGCTTTAAGAATTAATTCCTTCCGTATTTTGTGCCCTCCTCTCCTGATTCAATACCCTTCGCTCCTGGTGACCTTCTGAAATTTCATCAGATTTCTCTCCCTCTCTCCCCACTCCTACTTACCCTCCTTAAGGAGAGTCGCGCCGGAAGTTAATGCGATTCCGGGTCATCCTTTTAATGCTGCCTACAATTACTGTCAAGATAACTCTTTTAAAAAGTCCCTGTTGTGCGAGGTGGGAGAGAAGGAGGGATGTATTTCTCCATTTATTTGGTGACGAGCGGATGACGTTAACATCTAGTGGTGTCGCCTGGTTGGCTGTTTTTCACATTTATTTCCGCCTGACGGCCGAAATAGGATTCACGCAGATTTTGATTTTCAAGATCTGTTCGAAAATTCTAGTCGTATTTCAGTTTGGAGTCGTTATTTATGGTTTGAAGGTGATTTTATTTCAATGGATGTGTACCTTGATAATGGCAACTTTATAATACTGTGTTTAGGCATTTCTTGAATTGAAATTTGGTAGTGAAGACTGTTTAGAAGTGATTTTGCGCTTTGAATAATTGCTAGCTCTGAAGTTTTTTCGCCTGATGGATAAAATGAATAGCGAAGATTTTGAATTTCAAGATCTGACGTAAAATTCTAGTCGCATTTCAGTTCGGTGTCCAGCGTTCGGAGTTATTTGTAGTTTGAAGGTGATTTTATTTCAATGGTAATGCATCTTGGTAATGGCATCTTTATTTTTTGTTGTTAGTTTTTGTGTTAAATTTTTTTCGTGAAGGCTGCTTAGAAATAATGTTGTGCTTTGAAGAATTGTAGGCTTTAAAAGCTTTTTTGGCCCCGAATATTTTAGTTATTTGAGTAACAAGACGGACTTGTTCCCAATGGCGATTTTATTTCGGCTGTTCGTATGCATATAGCCAGTGAACATGAATACAAAAAACTTCCTAGTTCCATGTGTATCATTGTTGTTGATCAAATTTTGTCTCATTTTGGATTTCCTTCATTTAACCAGTACAATTATAATGAGAGCTTCAGTACACAGTTACGGAATAAATTCAAGTTTGAACGGATATTTTAGGCTTATCTTAACTGTTACAAAATATTTATTTTGTCTATTTTAACAAAAATGCATCTTTTTGATATTTTACTTATAAAAGTTGCATTCTTAGAAGTATCATGTTTGATTAAGGTATGGTATGGTGTTTGGAGGAGGCGACCGACATCTAAGGTCATTTGCGCCATGAGGGAAGGGTATGGAAGGAAGGGTGGAGAGAAACCCGACGTCGACATAAGCCTACTCTCAGCGAAAGGCGCCAAGGGGACCACGGCTTAACGTCCCATCCGACGGACAGGGTATTGCGCTTGGAGTGTCCTCCACACAACATTCAAGCAGGGATCGGGCAGTCTCTGAAAATTCTCTGCCACTACCGGGATTTGAACCCGAGCCCGCCGGGTGTGAAGCCAACACTCTAGCCACCACACCAACCCGATCACCTGTTTGATTAGGATTAAGTGTTTCTATGCAGTACAAAAGTGGGTAGGCACATATTGGTGCATGCAAATATAACCAGCAATATTAATATGAGGATTGAAAATTATTGCATCTATAATATTTGAGGAATGAAAGAGTCGTTTGGAGGGAAACTGCATATTTGTAAGCTCTCATAATTTTCTTGGACTCGGAGCGCTGTATTACTCGATTATGAATTTTGAAAGTGGTTGAATACAGTGGAAACGAGACTCCAGGGCGGGCTCGCAAGATTACACTCCTGGGGCAGGGACTGTAAGCGCGAGATTTTCTCCAATGCACCCAGAAGGGGAAGGACGGGAAGGAACAAGGAAGGAGGCGCCGCCGCGATAGGAGCCCGACGACCCCTCCTGGGAGGGGATAGGGAAGGAAGGGAAGGGACGAGGAATCCCGCACCGTCACAAAGGCGGGCGGGTCCTACTATGAGCGAAATCAAGCATAAGCAATTAATGTGCCAGCGATTTTAGTGCATTTTCCTATGAGGAAGAAAAATCCATTGATCAAATCGCTAGAAGTGGTTGAATACAGTGGATTCGGGGGTCCCAGGGCGGGTCCCGCAAAGGATACGCTCTCGAGGATCGGGAACCAAGTCTGAGACTTATACGCCCGTGCCACTCGAGAGGGGGAGGACAGAGGAAGGAAAAAGGAAGGGAGGCATCGCCGCGATGAGAGCCCGACGACACCTCCAGGGGAAGGATAGGAAAGGAAGGGAGGGGACGAGGAATACCGCACCGTCACAGAGGCGGGCGGGTCCTACTACTAACGAAACCAAGCGAAACGCTATTAATGTTCTAACAATCTTAGAGGATCATTCTATGAGGAAGAATGATCCAACGATCAAATCGTTAGATAGTGGTTGAATGCAGTGAAAAATCAACGGGTGAAAATCATTGGCCGTATTCAGGCAGAATAGCAAAAATATTCCTTTCCCAAACAAGAAGACTCGTGTGCCGTCTCGTTTGCTTACTGCTATCGCCCTCAATGCAATTACCATGGTAGTCGCCATTCCAAGGTTCTTTGGGAGCGCACAGCTCGAATGACCTCGCTGGCCTACTCGCTATTGAATGAAATGTGAGTAAGTTTACATGCGCGAAATAATACATGGTTCATTTTAATTTACTTTAATATTAAGTGCTTTAATGGATCATAGCCTCCGAATGGTAGTCATAATATATTTCTATGACGAGAAATCCAATATTATGCAATGAAATATACTTAATTGTTTCGGTAATGTTTCGTGAACAAATGCTTTGCACCAGTTGGGCGGAAACTGGCGGATAAAAATGCATGTTTTTGCTAAAATCACTAATTAGTGGTATGCATGGTACACAGTGTAAGTTGATAAACTGCTGTCAAAGTTGTATTTACTATGAGCGTGCATTTTTAGTTCGCGACGTAAGATTTTTGCGCTACATTAGTTAGGTTGCCAAACTATTTCCTATACCCAGTAACTTGTTTGAAATAAGTTGCGATTTCCGTCTTCCTCTTTTGCCATTCCTGGAATATGTTTTTATTTATTTATTTCCCTTACTGTTGGAGTTGAACTTTGAGTTGTTTTTGGAAAGTTTACGATGGAAGAGAAACAGAATTTATTTATTTTTTTACCTATCCTACTCTCCATTATTCATGGACCTTTCTCTTCTTACTTTCTCTCATTGTGGGCAAAAATAAAACAAAATTTTCAAATGAAATACAGCTCATTAGCCCTAGAGGCTCCGTAATGACTACCAGTTGGAGGTCGTGTTGAGAATTTTCGTCGTGGTTTTAAGTTGGAGATCAGATTTGTAGTTCTCGATCCTCTGGTGATACCCCTCTGAAGATTAAAAATCGCTGTGATCAACATAACCACTGGAAGTTTTGCACATTAGAAATTTTCGTTTTTGCTCGCGTCTGATTTTATTCGTACGTGGTGAGATATTTTATAAAAAAATAAATAGCCCTTTCAAAACATTTTGATAGCCTTTGGAATACTAGAGCAGATTATGGTATAATATATGACTAGGGGACTCTCGATTTCTGTGATTATATACCTTGTTTTGCTTCTAATGAACCAAATATCGTGGACTTCAGTATACTTGCACATCGTAATATGTCTTTCCAATACAATGGAAAATTGCGGGATAGCGTAGACAAAAGTCAGTATAAATTCTGCATTATTTAAATAATTTAACATATTTCTGATTTTCGATTTTTTCGGCTACTGGATTGTAAGGCCTATTTTAATGTTTGAAGACGTTTCTGTTGGAAATTCAGCTACATGAATTGAATGAAAAATAAGATATAGCAAAAAATTATTTCCAATCATGCTTTAGCTTTTGATATAACTAAACAAAAATTACAGCATCAATTCAACTCATAAGTGATAATTTAGGTTTTTCAATTCGTGAGACGAACGCGAGAATTGTGTGATGGTAGCATTCCTGAAATGGGGAATGGAAAGGAATAATTACCCTTTCAATAAAGAGCATGCTGAAAATTTGGAAACGTTATCATAGCAGCTGAATACCGATACTCTAGTCTGAAACATCCGACCATTTTATGACCAACTCAACGGAGAGAAGGAAGCACCCTTTCTATAAAATGGGCGCTATACATTGAGAAAACAGTTTTTAGCAACTGGATACAGATATTCTGAGAGGGCTTTTAATGAAAAAGTTTGGAAAAGAATTCAATAAGGCACTGGTCTTTACTGATCTTTACTTAAAATAAAGAAAAATCCGTATTGAAGTCCCTAGTTTCTCAGGAAAAGTGTCTCGCTATCCGTACCTGCTCCCTTCCTCTCAACCTTCGAATTCGAAGCCTTCGGAGATAGATTCACGGTATAACCTTTGCTCTCTCCACTTGACTCCACATTTCCTACCCCACCACTAGAAACAGACGTCTCCTTACTCCCTTGAACCCTCCACCCCTTCCTCCACTCCTATATCTCCCAACAACTGAGCATCATCCGGGACCTGGTCCTTCAATGGCTGCGCCAAGAGAGAGAGAGAGAGAGAGCGAGGGATAGACCAGCTGTTCGCTTCGCAATATCCAGAGACCTGTTTATGGTGTCGTGGGAGACGGGTGCAATCGTATGTTTCCCCGTGGGGGTGTGAGGAAGGAGGAACTGTGGGATAAGGGTTTGTGTTGGGGAGACTGTTGTTCCAAGCGGGGGGGTTGGGTTTGATTCGTGGTGAAGGCATCTTTGGAGAAGGATATCTCAATGCTGCGAATTAGCCGTATTATGAAGGTATCTGTCAACAATTTCATTTTACGGTCGGTATTTTATTTTATATTTCTGGTAGAGCTAAAAATGTAAGGAGACCCATAATTTTCCGTTTTTCGATCCGTCACCAACTTCTCGAGTTGTTCGCAGTAAAAAAATTACCCTATTGCAGATAGCTGATAACGTCACGAAGTTATGCCAAGCGTGGCCGCATCTCCCCGGCCTTGTTCTCGGGACTCGTGTGGTTTGTTGTAGTTAACGCTCTTTTGAGCTATTCTTTCCCTCAATGAAAGATTCTTCCCATACGTTAGAATGAACCATAAATTTAATGGCATCACTTAATCATAAAAAGATGGCCCCAAATTTTGTGCTTCATTACTTGACAATTAGGAGAGCAAGGAAGAGCGAGGAAGATTTTTCTTTCGTTTTAAGTTATCTTTCCTCTCAATCTAGCGTATTCTTCTAATGCATTGCGATGTGAGGTATCTGTGAACGGCTTCATTACGCGTTTGTATATCTTTAAACCTGAGAAAGAACCACCAGTATCTTTGGAACGCAACTGTATTCTGCCCGTGAGTCTGATAATAACCAAGTGTATAGTACACCTACTATGCGCTGTACGAACGTCTTGTAATTTCCGATTAGTTGTGAAAAATCTTTGGTGATAACCCAAAACATATAGACAGTACATTCATCATGTTTCTCCATGAGATATGCCTGTCCTCTGAAATATATGGGTAGATTGGCTACATCAATATATATGTTATATTTGGTCCATCCTTAGTTTCTAACAGTATTCTTTTCAGTTCATAAATAAATAATTTCAATATTAATTGTATGTAGTATATTATGAATGATCTGACCATAAAAAGTCGCACCACCTGCCTGCTTTGTCTTTTTGGTACAGTATTACTCATTTTGAACTTAATTTATCATATCGAATGTGCTAGAATACATGTAGTAGAAAATTATATGGCATAAAAATACGTCTATCGGATGTATACTGTCAAAATATACATCTGAGAAAATATCGAAGTATAGTACTCAAATTTCAAACCCTGGCAAATGTTGAAAAGGGTCTTGTTATGCTCTTATAATTTCAAGATGATAATATTAGTTTTAAACAAGTAATTCGTCGAAAAAGAAGTAAAAATATCTGTTAGTGTTGGTGGAGTGATAAATCAAGCCATTCAGAACCTTCTATGTACCATTATCGTTGATATTCTTTATCTACGAACTAAAGAGTGCGAGGCAGTAGCAAAAGGTGGACTAAATGTAACACTTACATTAAGCAAGCGGAAGGGATCCGAGTTCTTAAAAACTACTGGCATTTTACATGAGATGGAAGGGATTGGTATGAGGAGAGGTGCGTAAAACGGTTCACGAAAGAGATGCTGGTGAGATTGACTGCGGACAGGATGCGGCGGCGGGAGGGATCGTGTGATTCAGAAAAATGATCACTCGAGCGATGACTTTTCCGGTACAGAAAAGCGATCGCTCAGGTGATCACTAAGAGAGACCAAATAAATGATCGTGTGATTCAGACTTAAGATTGGTTTGACGTAGCTCTCCATTCTTCTCTCCTACCTGCCAGCCTTTCAAAATGACGTGTTTCTCCTCTTTTACATCCGATTTAACCTGACATATGTAACTCATTCGGGACCATCCCTTGCCCTTATTCTCTTCCACTTGTCATTCTACGATTATTTTAATCTGACCATCATGCCTCATATTGTGGCCAACTAAATTGTCCCATCTTCTCGTTAAGGTTTTCAGAAGAGTTCTTTTTCTCTCAATCTCGTCAGCACTTCCTCATTACTTACTCGAAAACAAAAACAATGGCAAGAATCATCGAGCTTCTATATGCCGGACTGTGGCATCCTAATGGTCCTTGCCTACTGCATGCGTTCAAATTCGAACTTTTTCAACTTCGCTTATAAATCGAATCAATTCCTTAGTCATTTCCTTTTCGGAGTTGCTGTCCACACGTATTAGTGGAGCCTAACTATAGATTGTAAAAGTAGTCTAGGCCGAAGTGCTAACCCAACTTGTAAGACCTCCATGCCATCGATCTCGGGATAAGAGAGACAAAAGGATAGCCGGGGGAAGTGTGAGAATGTTGTCTAGATATAGGGTGGATTGTGGGTGCAAGGGTGTTGGGAGTGAGGGAGAGCGTGAAGAGAAAGGGTGTAAAATGTCCTCCTCGCAAAGACTTCAGAAGCAGGAATGTTTGCCGGTCATAAATTCCGGCCCGTTGCGATATCGCGGTAAATATATCCGGGTCGTGGAGCAAGCTGGCGCGCCGATCTTTCTTTCCCCTCTCTCTTACGGGTACGTAAATTGCTGGTGCTAAGTGTCCGGAAATAAGTCCGAAACCTTACTTGAGGTGTTTTTAAGAGGTGCTACTATTGCCTGCGTTTGTAGCTGTTGTACTTAAAAATTTATGCTTTTCATTTCTCTCTATTACTTTCGCGCGCAATGCCATTTGATCACCTAAGGAAGATTTCGTACCTTCCTGAAATTCTTGAACCGATTCTGAGCTTTAGTGATTTTTTTCTTTTCTTTTACAAACAGAAGTGTTCGCTCATTACAACAAAGTTATGAATTTGCTATGAAAATAAACTTTTGAACCGACCGGTATATTAAATCTAAAATGTACTATTTTCATCAGTATGTGATTATTAATGATAATTGATTATTATGTGGGTATTTATGGCAATATATCTTCATATAGATTTACTTCTGATTGAAATGGCACGTTAATAAACTTGTAGTATATACTGACGCTTTGCATAGGTTGTTGTGCATGAGACTTCAATCATGCGTTCTCGTCTTGGTAATATATGCAACTAGATTGTGAATGTTGTAAATTGTTTGAGTCATGGTTCAATATTGTTCTTTCATAGCGTTAATTTGGATTGATATGAACATTGTCACCGTCCCGATGCCCCAGTGCTTCTATGGTCAATATAGGAATCAATATAGTCTCCTGTGTTGTTCCTTGTATTTTTCATTTGTACCAATTCAAAAAAGGAATTCACGAGGAAATCCAATGCCTCTTACGTTTGGTATCATTGTTTTATGAAATCATCCTTTTATACCATAAATTTTTTTCCTAAAATACTGTACGCATTTTTTGTTCTTCTAACACGAGAATAACTTGATCTTATACCGCAAGCAGGCATAAATGCCTGTTCAAATACCCAGGCCATCAATAGGAACGTCGCAGGTCATTCTTTTTCCTTTTTTGGTGGTCGTGCGTATTTTCTTTTAATTTTATAGCCTAAATTCAGGCAACTTGGAAAAAAATTGTTATTAATGTGCTCGGTATATTCCTGTATTCAATCAAAAGGATAAGAAAATCAGTAGTTTGAAATATGTGGAAAATGCCCAATTACGTTTCATGATGCCTTCAGATGACGAGTTCCCCAGAGGCTGGTTTAAATGTTGATTAGGAGGGGTATAATGGATTGATGCCGTAGTCCACATGAGCATTCACTTGTATATGGAGGCGCACTATCGATCCGGCGATAAATGCTGTGGTCACCATCTGTCATAAGTATCTTCGATCGAAATACTTTTCATTAGGAGTGCTTAATATGCTTGATTTAAAGAAAAGTTATCAAAGACAGAATTTTTATGTAGACATATCTACTGCACCCAGTGGCAGATCCAGATAGGGAATGAGGGGGGGGGGCACCCTCCCGGGAGGGGTTAGCCCCTGGGGTATCCAATTTACAATAAATAAAATAGTAATTTTGTTAGGACCCTTCACTACTGCTGGGAGGTTATCCCCCAGGTCGCTCACCTAGCTCCCCCTTTGTCCCTATCCTTAACTCGCCACTGACTGTTCCCAAAGCCTGTGGACTTCAGTGCTCCTTTTTTTCTCGGCTAACACCTTTAATAGCTGAATGTTATCCGGCTTTAAAGCGGAGGATCTTCAAGTAACGCACTGCGAAATCTTCTCATTGAGTTCCATATTATCTTCCGAATATAAAATCGGCTCTCCTTCTACCTCTTCCCACGGCTTTTAGGGAATTCGAGCGAGGTCGCGGATTTAGTTCGGCCGTGGTGGCGCTGCGGATCACGGCTCTTCGCTGTGGCGCCCGCGGGACTCGTAGCGACGAGGATAATGCGTTCCTTGGAACATCGGCCGTGGAGAAAGTATCATCGGGAGCGGGGGAGGGAGGGAGGGGTGGTCTTCATAACGCGTCCTAGGGTTGCTTTGGGCGTCATAAAACAAGCCCTCCTATTAGACATTTCCCCTCGCGGTGTAGGTGGAGAAACCTCTTTTCTTTCCCTAGGATCGCAGGGAAGGGAATTCAGCGTGTCGTCTTAAATAGCTTAATGGACTGAGAATAGCTCCGAGAAAAGATAACGCAGAAACTTCAACTTTTAGTTGAGCGATAAATAACACAATGCAGGTATTGTGAGTCATTTTTAGAGAAAAGAGAAATTGCAATTTTTTTTTCTACGTTTTTATTAGCGTGGATCAGCGTTTTCTGCATTGTAATCCTTGTATTTTCACTATTATAATGCTTATAAATATTAGTTTGCCGTAATTTGAGCTAAAAATTCATTATTTTTTCTTTTGTATGCTCTTATTCCTGGTAATTTTGCACTATCTTCCCAACTAAAGCCATCAAAATTTCCCTGTGGTGGTTAATTTCTTCCAAAATGTAGATTGAATGGTAAAAAAATTTGGCTTTACTCATTTTTTTTAGGCAAATGCAAATGTATCTTGAAATTTACCCAAATTATGTCTTGGCCTTAGTGTCATATAGCTAATCGCTAAACTTGATATCGGTAGACAGTTTTAAGCGGTCTATTTGTGTTACATTACAAATAAAAATTCTTGCTTGGCCATATATTTGCAGCTCCTTTGCTTTCCTATGGAAATTACTTATCGGTGTCAGGGAAGCTGGCGACCATTTTCAGTGAATAAAGCAAACTATGTTCACTCATAGTCGACTCTACCATTTTCAGGTTTCAATATTGTCGTAGATTTTTAGATTGACTTTTTTTTTATTTTGCATTACATTCCAGCGGTAGTACGCATTCTGGTGAAATGTATCATTAATTTGTGCTGTTAATGTTCATCGGATGATTATTATTTGTTTGTATGTAATTGCAAGTGTGGTCGGAAAATTATTCCACCGAATGATCCGAAAATATGTTAATTATACAATGCGCTGGTATTTCTGTCAATGAAGCATCCAAAATGGAAATAATTTGGAACTTTTTCCATGAGAAATTGGATACGTAGTTGCTAAAAATCAAAAATCATTTTACAGTTATCCATACAAAAAACTGATGTTTCAGTTTGATTGAACTAATGATAGAACCATTCAGTCGAGAATCAAATTATCAATGCATCTATATTTACTTTTTCAATGTGATTTTTATAATTATGAGAGAATTCTAAAGTAGATATGTGAATATCTATTTCATCGTAGCGGTGACGACGCTGGAAGCTGAAAGTTAAGTGTTGGCTGAACAAATGAGATATCTGATCTCAAATATTCAAAACTGAGATTGTAAATGATGTTTCGTTATTATATAGTATATTTCAATAATTACATTTCATGTGATTTTGAAAATATATTGAAGCCTTCAAAATATTCGTATAATGATGTACCAACAGCTGAAATTGATGACAGTACATGATAGACTGGAAATATCATCTCCAGAATCGCACTTTATTCAAATACTGGTCTATGTACCTTCATGCGTCAGCATAGCTTAGACTAATTTCATAAAGACACTCATGCCCTCCACCATTCTTGTCCTTTTTCTTCGCTTTCTTCCTTTAAGTATTCGCTAATTTGAAGTCAGCCTTCATAATTCATTACGTACTCTTATAATCTGGAGGCCACTGTCTACCTTTTGCTGATGACTTATATATTTTTGAATGACATAATTTTGTATCATTTTATTTTCGATGTACTTTTAAAGTGAATTTCCTTGCAATGATCATGTGATCCTTAATTGAACTTAAATTTTTTTTGTTAAGTTTGAGATTTTTAACAGTATTTACTTGTTTATAGTTACGTTGACACTACACCCATTTTTCGTGCCTGGTACGTGCGCAATACTCCGAATAATTCATATGAAATTATTCGCTTATAAAATCATCATTAATAAAGAAGGATGGTATAATTAAGGCAAAATGAGGATGAGCGGCTGATAAGTGTATTGCGGAGAGTAGGAAGAGGTATTGTCAGAAACGGAGGGGATCTACGAAAATTCTTCAATTCTCACGCTGAAAACAAAGCGGAAAAAAACTGCTGCATTTAGAAAACTGATGTATCCATCAATGAAAGAGGTATGAAGTAGACAATAGATTCTGGATCATTAACTGCATGTTGTGAAAATATTATTTTTTTGGCCGTAGGATTTGCGATAATCTTAATTCGATTTTCTTAACCATTTTCTCGAGTAAATCTTAATTGACTACTTTCTGCATAATTGAAATCAGGCCGATTTTTGCCTGAAAATTAAAGTCCATTCATACTCATCATCATCACTGGTCAACAATCCTAGGATTGGTTTGACGCAGCTCTCCACTCAGTTCTCCTATCAGCTAATCTTTTCACACCTACGTATTTCTTCTCTTTCACATCCTTCTTTACTTGCTCCATGTATTATTTTTCGAGGTCTTCCTTTTCCGTTCTTGCCTTCCACTTGTCCCTCAGCGATTGTCTTCATCAGGCCATCATGTCTCAATATGTGGCCTATAAGGTTGTTCCGTCTTCTTATTAAGGTTTTCATGAGGCTTCTCTTCTCTCCTACTCTTCTTAGGACTTCCTCGTTACTATATTGAACTTTTATAATTGCCTTTTTTTGTGGAATTTAACTTCAGAGTCGGTGTCCAAACCGATTTCTAATGAGGAACATCTAATGCATTCCTTAGTTGTGGGCACTGAGTTCTAGTGTTTCAATCCCTTTGAAATTTTTCTTTATTTAATTTCTTTTAGAAAAATGAACCAATACCGTTTACCATATCTATTTTTATGACCACTCGCTTATCAAATACAATATATATGGAGATAAGTGTATCGTAATATTGTCCGAGGGACAAGAGCGTATCCAGGATCAAAACTAGAGGGGGGCAAGTCTTTTGAGTGGTAACACAGAGGAGGTTAAGGAAACCAAATAAAAAATATAACAGCGCTTTATTAGTTTTTAAAATTATTTACTCGAAAATATACATTAATTTCAAATTTTACAGTAATGTTACTTTTCTTGGGTTTAAAGAAAATTGCTCAATACTTTCGTTTTGATCTAAATTTACTTTTGCTTCTGGGGGGGGGGGGGGGGGCAGCTGCCCCATGCTAACCCCCGCTGGGTACGCCTATGCCGAGTTACGTGGGCAAGCCAACTAGGTTCTATCAAATTCTACCAAATGCTGCACTATAGCGCCAAAATGATCCTAGATGGATCTGTTTAAAGATGGACGCCAACAAGAATAAAATTATGTACACCCTACGTGCTATTTTATACCCTGCGATTAACCTCAAGAGCTTTTGGCTAAGGTTATTCAATCAACAGTAAGTAATAGGTTCCCTATATGCACACTGGGTGGTTATAAAAATTAAAAAATAATAAAAAAGCACACAATAGTAGCAACGGTACTACGTAAAAATTCATGTAAGCGTTTAAAAAGTTCACGAAATAATAAAAGTAATACTTAAACATGCATGCAGGTGATATGAGCTTCCTACTATCGTGCCTCACCCAATGAAACCCGTAACTCCACCACGAGGGGACTCACACCGATGGCCAACATTTTCGTATGATTGGGCTATGGGATTGGTTGAGAGAGAGGGAGAGAAGGAGGGAGGGGGAGAGTTTGGTGAAGCGGAGGGTGTCGAGTGCGGTGTGAGGATGAGATGGTTCCCGGGACACACGCAAGGAACCAGTAAATTGGGTTGATACCCAGGGAGGAGTTGACGGGAAGGGTCTCTCTCTCTCTCTCTAAGGATGACACTCGGTGCGAGTGGAGGTGGGAAAGAGGGTTCTTCAGAAGAATCGAAATTCAGAGGGGTAGGGTATGACGAGGTGAGTCGGATGGGTTGGTTGGGGCGAGGATAGTTTTAGGGTTGGGAGAATCCCATCGATGACGAATAGGCTTGCGATCCTTGAATTATACGTCTACATAATACCCTGCCAGCCAATTCTTGATTGTTTGGCACGGGTTGACTAATCAACAGCATGCATTATGTAATTGGTTTCCAACATGCTCACTAAATGATTATAGAAATAGAATAGGGGATCGGGTTGGTGTGGTGGCTAGAGTGTTGGCTTCTCACCCGGCGGGCTCGGGTTCAAATCCCGGCGGTGGAAGAGAATTTTCAGAGATCGCCCGTTCCCTCCTTGAATACAATGTGTAAGAAATTTCAAGCGCAACACTCCGTCCGTCGGATGGGACGTTAAGCCGTGGTCCCCTTGGCGCTTTTCGTTCAGAGCAGGCGCCGACGCCGGGTTTCTCTCCACCCTTCCTTACCTATCCTTCCCTCATGGCGCAAATGACCTCCGCTGTCGATCGCCTCCCCCAATACCATACCAAAAATAGAATAATAAATGTATCACGTACGCATTCATCCAGGTGGTGTGAGTTCTTAGCAAGCCTGTATTGCTCTAAGCGTATATCCGGTGAAGGGGCAGTTATAAACAGGGAGGGAGGACAAATATGCGTTCAGTACGTAACCCGGGTGAAACCACTAGGTATTTGCGAAGGAAATAGTATCCCTAACCATTGATGAGAGTATGGCAAGGGAAATCATGTAGTGAGGAAGATCGTTTACCTTTACCGAGAGAGGGAAATCTCTGAAGTCATCTCACAGAGTACCTTAATCTCTAAAGTGGCTTTCTGCTGCAGTAATTTGAGTTCTAACTCTCTCATCAGCTAATACTGTTTCCATCATCCAACGCTTGTAATTTGCTTCTCTCTCTTGTAAGAGGATTTGTATGCGTTTTTTTATTCCATCTAACGTTAGGGTTTCATTCGCATGATTTTCATGTCCAAAAGGCATTCGATAAGAAAAAAACTTTTGTTCCACTTCTCGTGTTCCTTCTCTATTTCATTCTTACGAGTTATACTTCCCACCTATATTTTGCTCCGTAAAACAGTGTACATAGGTCAACTTACTTTACTTCATTTTGGGATCAGAGTTACGAGAACTTTATCCAATAGAAAGATTCGTACGGATTCCATTATGGCCGTTTTATACGGGGCACGGAATTGCGCAGGTTAGAACTGCATCAATTTCTAAAATGGCGTGGAATTGCGCGAATACATGAATGGAATTAGAACAGGGGCTATTTTTTCATCTCACGTCCACGCATTCTCGCCTGTGTTCTAGCAATTCACTGCTTTGCACGACGCAGTTTTGACTGCCTCTTCGTACACACGCCACGTGCAAGTACGTGCCCCATGTAAAACGCCTTTAAAGTGGTTGGTACAGTTGCATCGTACTTATTGACTGACTATTATATTCTTGGTGTTTTTGTCTCCAGCTGCTACTGGTATTTCTGACTCTGCGAATTTTCGAAACTTTTTATTTGTAAAGTAAGTTCACACTCCATGTTCATTCTAGACGAGAACTTCTGAATCAGTTTCCTATTCGGTGCATTACCTGTTGTACTTAACTCGCTGTCGATGCATGCGTTTTGCCAGATTTTTGAAAGTGTCCATGAAATAATGTGGAACTTTGTTAACTATCTGCTGTGAAGAGACTGGACATTTATTTTTGGAACGCAAAATTCAGAAGCAGAGAATCCCGGTAAAAAAGAAGTATGGTGAAATTTAGACATAGGAAATAGTTAATGGACAGTGGAAACATATGTTACCAACTCAAGTTAATGCCTGGGCAAAAAGCAGTCTCCCATACATTTTTGACCAAGAGTAAATTTTGGTCAAAAATATTCAATATTCAAAGACAAAATTAATTCTATGAGCAATTCTAAAGAACTTCTTTTATATATAATACATTTTAAAATATGAAATTTACTACTTTTCAGCACAAGCCTTTATTGGAATCAGTGTAATTAATCCTTGCAACCAAGTCTTGCAGGAGTATCTAGCCCCAACCTATAGCACTCGTTACCGGTATAGAAAGTACAATGATATGATGATACAATGATGCGATTTGTGTGACGCAGGCGTTGTGCTTTCTTAACGTGATAGTTAAATGAACTTCCTTCGGATTTTCAGCTGGGATCAACCCTCACCGATATGCATTGATGTCAATGGTGACGACCGATGCCTCAGTAAAGAGAAAAATTTCGAACTCGAGTCTTAATTTCAGTAGACCCTTAATATCCGGTTTACAACCCGTGCTTTAAGGTATACGTCTAATTGTTTTAATTTTTCGTTGGAAAGTCATCCAGTTGTACAATACTATTCCGGTTGCTTCTTTATTTACCTGCGAAAACTTCACAAACAATTTCTCATACTGTTTCATTTATTAATAATTGTAAGTTAATTGAATAAGGGGTAATGAAGTTCGGATTTTTAACCACCGATGCGGGAAGCTGAAGGCTTGGAAGGTCGGTGAATGTTCGTAATGGGAAGATACTTGGAAGGTGACGGTGAATTGAGGCGAGAAGACTGTGAAAGGCTTGACGGGGTTGAAAGGAACAGGTAGCGATGGAGTGGGAGACTCAGTCACCGTACCGGATACTGTGGGAGTGGGGACTCGAAGTTAAGGAAAAGGCAGGATATTACGGCATGGGACATGGTCTATGTGAGTGTGTTTGGGCTTATCAAGGAGGAAGGGAGGCGGTGAGGGAGAAAATGGGATTTTTGAGGCACGGGGAAGTGGGATAGGAGTGTGCATGGAATTAGAGAGGGTTATGATGGCGAATGCGAGGAGGAGACAACAAGAACAAAAGTTTTATCGTTCACGGTCTTCCAACCACGGTTCTTTAAGATTTCAAAAAGGTGACAGGAGGTTTGAGTTATTTCAATTACTGCATTCTTCTATCGACCTTTTCTTGTAAATCCAATTCAAAGTATCGAGTACAATTCGGCGTTCTTTATCATCATCCTGAGTCATCAATGGGGAGATTTGTATCACGCAGCTTTCCGCTCTGCTTTCCTATCGCAAAGCCTTTTCATTTTTACGTATTCTCCTCTTTTACATTGTATACCTGTGACACCCATTATGACCTTGGGAAGTCCAAAAATCAGCAATACGGATTCATGAACTGCAAAAATCACTTGGGTACCCTTTAAATCCTATGAATCCACACGCTGGCTGTCATGATGGCTCGACGTTTACGATGGTGACCTTTGACCTCCGTATTAGCCTTGGAGGACAATTAGTGGATAAGACGGGTATTTGGAGAATACCAATGACTTGGGCACCCTTTACAATCTATTGATCGACACCTTTGTTGGTATGCCATTTTTCCCCTGTCAACCCTATGACCTTGACTGTGGTTTACTGGGTCAATGGTTAAATTTTTGTAAATAAAAGTTTTATTTTCGGTTTTCTCGTGTCCTAAAACCTAACAATTGACACCTTGGTCTGTGAAATTTAGACCTTTTTTAATTCGATTTTTTTAACATTGAAACCCCATAAGGCAAATTGAAAATTGTGGTTTGGACCCACATTGTGAGGGCAAAAGATCAAAATTTTAAAATTTTGCTTGCACTCATCAAAACTTAGTACCTTTTCTTATGAGTATGCCAATTTTCTTGAATATTGCTCGAGGCTAAGATACTAAAATTAGAGGTCAAAAATGACACACGACCTGTGGGACCTTCTGTATAACTCGGTCAAGGCTGTCATTTGGCTTTCTGCCAGTCCATTTGTCCTTTGCTTCGTCATATTGAGACATGATTGCCTTCAGCAGGTTAAGTTGTCCTGCTTTCTTCTTAGGGTTGTTAAAGGCTTCTCTTTTCTTCACTCTTCTTCTTCTTCCTCCTTGCTTACTCGGTAAATCCATTTTACCTTCATCATTCTTCTGTAGCACCATCTTTCGAAAGATTCCAGTCTAAACTTCTCTGCTGGTGGTTAACTTCCATGCCTCGCACCCATGCAGTAACAACATCCATATATGTATATAACTCAGACTTCGCCAGCGTTGTGGAATTTAGCGAATTCCAGTATCAGGGATAAAGAAGAAATTTTGAGGGTACACCAATAATTTCAACACTTTGGCATCAATACCATTTACAAGGCATATTTATTGTTAATTATATTTTTGCGGAAGTGTTACAGTGTGGAATTTGTTAAATTCCAAAAAGTTGAGTAAGTATGATTTTTTAATAAACCACCTCTCACATACACTCTATATTTGTAATGAAATATTTGAATTGAAACCAAAATTGGAAAATACCTTGTGTGATGTCATATTTAGGTTACTTTCTCCTTAGAAGTACGAACATAGTATGATATTTGACATCAATTTTTATGTAATTCAAATTATTTATTGATTTCATGGTGAATTTCTGACAGTGTTTAATGCTTTTTCTAAAGTTCAATAACGTATCTTAAACATTAGTAGGCTAGGCATCTATTCTTCAATGCTTGATAATAATATTAAATTAGAATAATATTGGAACCCTACCCAGCATAAGCATGTGAAACTACGCATCACAGTCATTATCTTGATCTATCCCATTATTTAGATTACAAATTGAAGTAGGTATGTCAGCTACCGATGCGTCATTTTCCCCTCGGTTGCTTATCTGGATAAAGCGCTGGACCGAAAATCAGGGGATCCGGGTTCTCTGTGAAATTTTCCCACAGCTAAGATTACGATTAAATATCTAAGTTTGTTTTACATAAAGGTATGGTATTTGGAGGAGGCGACCGACAGCTGAGGCCATTTGCGCCATGAGAGAAGGGTATGGAAGGAAGGGTGGAGAGAAACCCGGCGTCGGCATTAGCCTGCTCTTAACTTAAGGCGCCAAGGGGACCACGGCTTAACGTCCCATCCGACGGACGGAATGTTGCGCTTGAAATGTCCTCCACAGAACACTCATGCAGGGACCGGGCAGTCTCTGAAAATTCTCTGCCACTTCCGGGGTTTGAACCCGAGCCCGCCGGGTGTTTCACATAAAATTTGTTCTTTCAAAAAACTATGTAATGATTAACGCCTCCTAACATTTCGTTTCTTGTTTCATGTGTAACTTATCAGAAATCCACTATAAGACTCCATTAGGACTGCATAACTTTTGAAATGAAATATTATCTGAAACGAAATTCTTATGGGGAAAAATGAGTGAGGATTTGATTTGAGTGGTTTCATCAATAATGACTGCCTACCACGAGCCGGTACAACAGGTTTTTCTTTCAAAAGGAATGAAACTTTTAAGTTGTTATGTGGAAATGATTTTCGCATTAGATGCCAAGTTACGGGGCTCGTATATGTGACCATGGATAATTCCGGCGTCTCTTGTTGTTATCAATTCTCTCTGTATTCATGAAATTATTTCGCGGCGCAAATTATTTCATCCGCAATGATGAACCTGAATGTTACGTTCAGGAATATTATAATCGTCAATTCCCCAGTCGGCCGATCTTTGACCACATTGTTCCTACAAATGGGTTTACACAAGTCGACACTCGCGTCGCTGACAGGGAAGGCGATCGGAATTTTAAAGAGAAAAAGCTGCAATTACGGATTTTAACCACATTTTTTAATTTCTGAGAAATGGGTTGGCGTGGTTGCTAGTGTTGTCTTCCCACCCCGTGGGCTCGGGTTCAATTTCCAGAGGTGGCTGAGAATTTTCAGACTGCACGACTCCTGCTTGAGTGTTGTGTGGAGGACAAGTCAAGCTCAATATTTCGGCCGTCGGATGAGACGTACAGCCGTGGTCCCCTTAGTGCCTTAGGTTTAGACCTGACTAATACCGACGCCGGATTTATCTACATCCTTCCTTCCATACCCTTCCTTCATGGCGTAAATGACCTCAGATATCGGTCGGCTCCTTCAAAAACCATACCCTACCGAAATTTATATTGGAAACTTAATGAAGATACACTTTTGTATGTTCCACAGGAGTTTTAATAACCGGCCCAGGTTTTGAAAAACATTTGCTAAACATTTGTTAGACTGCAACCATGGCAGTGATTTCAATGTCAAGGTTCTCCACAATCTTTGTTAAGGTAAAAAGTTGGACTTTCTTGAGCAGTTGGAAATTTTAAGAGCGTGTCGCGACAAAAATGTACGGGTGGTAAATGACCTTTTGTACCCCTCCCACTCCTCTCCTTTATTATCAGTTCTCCTGGACTCAGCAAGTAAAGCCACAGACTTTGAGGAACCTATTTCCTCGTTTGCTCTTCCCACTCACACCATCACCACCTCCTCCCTGTCTTAACCCCCTCCCCTTCCCTAAGGTATATATAAGCTCGCAAATTTGTGTACATTCACCTTGATAATGGCATTGTGTATTGTCGAAACCTGGGTCGGTTATTAAAACTCCTGTGCAACATACAAAAGTGTATCTTCATTATGTTTCCTGTCACCAAGTTCCACCAAGTATCGCCTTCCAGCCTTAAGTTGAAATTTACATTCATGTCGATTCATCAAATTCATAATTCCTTCATGATGAGCCGTCTCTCACTCTGAGCGTGTTGGTAGAGTAGGTTAGAGGGTGGTGTAATCCTTCGCCACACTATTGGGCAAAACACCGATCGGTCAACAGGGGCCTATAATAACTAAGGTCAAATTGGCCCAAGGTATATAAAGCGGCGTTGTCCTCGAACATAAAGCATTTTTTTGTTGGCGAGGCTCGACGCTAAAAAAACTGCTCCCGAGACTGCACCATCTTGAAGACCACCGCTACCTCCACAGTTAAGGTAATAACGTTCCCAAACTCCTTATCTTCCCTTATCTCTCGAGTCTGATTGATTTCCTTGAGCCAGTCAAAATTTGTCGAGGATCCAATAACGACCGTTCTTTTAAAAAAATAAATTATAGTCGTGTTAAAATCGTTTTTTTCTACCTTTTAAACGATCCCGTACTCCCCGGGTCTGTAATCACGTGTCAATGATATTACTCAAGAATGCTGTGTAGTTAATATTTATGAAAAGTCGACAGATCTCACCTCATCATTGTGCTCCTGGCATTTTTGAAAACCGATTAAAATGTGTCTAAAGTTGCAACAAAAATCAAGTGTCCACGGAATGGACTCACGAGTCACGACTCCTCTGTATAGTCTCCTTCGACTTGTTACTCACCGAATTTGCTCAGAATGTAGAATTCGATGGTGGCAGCGTCCGAAGGTTATAGCGGGGAGCGGAGCCCATCTTCCACTCCGATAGTCTCTACGGCGCGAATTAGTCCCTTACCCTTCTTCCCTCCCACCTGTCCTTATACGATTAGACCATTACGTATCATTATGTGGCCAACTTAGTTGTCCCGCCCATAGGCGGATATAAGGGGGGCACGGGGGCACATGCCCCCCAGACCCTTAAAACTATGCAAGATTTTTAATACGGTCCTGTTATCATTGCGTTCGTTTTGTATTACGAGGTATACTTGTGCCCCCCCAGGAAGAAATCCTGGATCCACCCCTGGTCCCACCTTCTCCTTAACGTTTTTAGAAGAGTTCTCTCTTCTCCCAATCTTATTAGCACATACTCATTACTTACTCGGTCGATCCATTTTTACTTTATCATTCTTCGGTAGCACCACATTTCGAATGCTTCCACTCTTGACTTCTCTGATGATGTCAACGTCCAAGCCTCGCTTCCATAAGGTGCGTTTACACTGTGTACATGTTATATAAAACAAGTTACATGTAACACGTTTTTCGAAAAACTTACAAATCTGTGCAGCATATTACATGTAACATTACCGCTTCGTGTGGGAAACCAAAAACTTGGTGTATAGCACTATATTTTGTTTTATAACACAATATTACATGCAATATGTTACACAGGTTCGTAAATTTTTCTTAAAACATGTTATATGTAACTTGTTTTATATAACAAGTTACACAGTATAGACGCGCATATAGAGAAACATGCTCCATATGAAGCATCTGATGAATTGTTTCCTTACTTGTACAGTCTGTCCAAAGGGTCGTGTGTCATTTTTGACCTATAATTTTAGTAATTTTGCATCAAGAAATATTCATGAAAATTGGAACACTTATGGGGAAAGGTCCTAAGTTTTGTTGAGTGTTAGCAAAATTTTACAGTTTTGACCTTTTGACCTCACAATGTGGGTCCAAACCAAAAATTTGAATTTGCCTTATGGGGTTTCAATGTTAAATAAATCGAGATAGAAAAAAAGTCTGAATTTCATTGACCAAAATGTCAATGCTTAGGTTTTAGGACAAGAGAAACCCGAAAATAACACTTTTATTTACGAAAATTCAACCGTTGGCCCAGTCAGGTCACCTTCAAAGTCATAAGGATGGCATAAAGAATAGCATACCAGCAAAGGTGTCGATCCATGGGTTTTATAGGGTGCCCAAGTCATTGGTATTGTCCAAATACGCGTATTATTCACTAATTGTATGCGTACAATATCAGCTGTAAGGAGATTATTCTTTTTATAGAAAGCCCTCTTCACCTAGTTATGGAGTGTAAAATTAGGACTGGATGTTGAGAGTGCACCTGAGGAAATTTTGGGAGATAAATTGTCTTATTTTGTGCAGACTGGGCGTCGCGACTTGAACTAGTTTTCAGCGTCGCACAGGTCAAGTCGAACCCTACTCCTCGTAGTGTTGCGCAGTATTCCTTTTATCCGGACAAAAGTTTCGACCTCGCCAGAGAGATCGGAATCAAATGGGGTAGAAATACCGGGTAAGGAATAGAAAAGTTAGGGAAAGACCGGGTTAGAATTTGATTGGGCAGTCTCCGGCTGCTACGAAGCAGAGGAGAGTGGGCGGATGCTGGGAGTATGGTGTGGGAAGAAACGGGGCCAGGATGGGTGGATGAGGAAAAGTCAGTGGCAGAGGAGTGTGGCTGGAGGTGGCGTATGGTGGGGGGATGGGTTTCTTTGGACGGGTCAGATGGGGGAAAAGTGTTGCAGAGGAGTCGGAAAGGGAAAGGCCGTAGGGTGCGATTTTGATGTTGGGAGGGGGTAGGCATGATCGCGTGTTGGAAGTGAAGCCGGTGGGGAGAAGGCCTTTGCCAGGGAGGAGGAGGAAAGGGTGTTGGGTAAACGAATTCCGTTCGCATCGTGGACTTCTTCTGATGGGCCCGATACTCGGCCCAATGCTTCCCCGAAGTTTCAATTCTCTTAAGAGTGCTCGCCCGAAACTCCGGGAAGAACTGCGAAGCAAGAATACGACTTCTATTATTATTTTTTTACATCCCCGTAATCCATTTTTATAAAACTGAGAGAGCGGTGCTGAATGACCTTCCGGGTACGAAAGGTCAGTTTCCGAGCGAGTAGATCTTCGAAATTCGGCTTTTTTTCTTGTCTATATTGGGACGTGGCGCTATTTCAAAAGATGTAATGATTGGTAGACGTTGAGAAGATTCTCAGATTTTCCGAGGCGCAGGAAAATGCATCTTATTTACTCAATGGCATACTTACCACTCAGATAACGTTACTGCTATTATGCAGAGACTTTTTAACATTTTTTAACCATTGAAGCAATCTAATTAGAAAATCTTCTTTCTTTCAGAACAAGGTAGGTTATCACTCAATATTTTTATTGTGACTGAAAAAGCTGTAAGAAAAAGTGATGTCAAAATGCTATATAAAATATTTAATTGGGCCTGTTATACTTCTTACCTACTTTTGAATTTGATTGTTTGTCGACGCTTCCTGATTTTTCTCTCTCAAGCAGCTGAGCTAGAGATTTCCAGTCATTGTTATCAGCCGTGGGTTTACTTTTTTTGTGAAACCTGAATGATAAATCAGGTAACGTAATTTTGAATGAAATCAGTGTCTCACGTTGGCGTATCGATTGGATTACAGCGTAGGCTCTGTGCATCCCTTTGAATTATTACGTGATTTGGTGCTAGTCGTTTCCAAGTACTTGACTAATGGCATCAGTCGAGCAGAGATTAGTTTTAAACTAATGTTGGATTTACTGGAAAAACATTTGATAACTCGGGAACGATGATCAAGATGTGGAAGCGTATCGGAGAAACTTCATGATTTGGACTGCGGATTCAAAATTAATTCTCTAAATGTATATCATTCCTCCAGCGGATCAAGTGATCAGGGGACCGGGATGGTGGCTAGAGTGTTGGTTTCCCACTTGGCGGGCTCGGGTTCAAATCCTGCCGGTGCACAGTGGGCGGAATACCCAATCTAGGCGGAAAAAAATATGTTTTTCTAAATTTGGGCAAAATATGAACTATCTCCATATTTTTGTTAATTTATTAGTGAAAATTATTAGCCAATGATATTTTTAAGTATAAATTTGAAATGCTAAATGTAACACTAAATATCATGAGAAACGGTGGAACATGCCTTAAAAATAGTAATCCAAATTCTACATATATGCCTTTTGCACTGGTCACCTTACTGCAAGCTCTTCACTTCACTGTCAAAACACAACTGAGCCTGGTCGGAAATTGGTCTCGGTAGAAAGGGTGCCTTTAAATGGCCATAGCGGCGCTATTTTGCCGAGGGTAGTGACCTCAAGGGTGAAAAAGGGTGCTCCAACTATCCCAGGATAAGGCTAACGGCAAAAATTGTCCCAACTGTAAAGTCGGTTTTTGGACTTTTTTCCGCCTAGATCCTGGATTCCGCCCACTGTGCGGTGGCAGAGAAGTTTTAGAGACTGTTCGATCTCTGCTTGAATGTTGGGTAGAGGACATTTCAAGCGCAACACTCCGTCCGTCGGAATGGACGCTAAGCCGTGGTCCCCTTTGTGCCTTTCGTTAAGAGCAGGCTAATGCCGACGCCGGGTTTCTCTCCACCATTCCTTTCCTACCCTTCTCTCATGCGCAAATGACCTCACCTGTCGGTCGCCTCTTCCGAATACCATGCCATCAAGTGACCATTCGTTAAAAAAACTACATTCACTGTTGATATCAATTGTTTTTTGTTCATCCTTCTTTCAATTAATTATCATTAATTTGCAACAATTGGTTTGCTCAAGAAGGATAGATAATGATACAACTTAAGTTGAGCATTAAAAAAAAAACAAATTACTGAAATAGACTGCTGAACAGTTTTCTTATTTCTGAATCCAGCTATACCGAGATACATAATTCTGTTTGGTTTATTAGCCAATCATCTCTAAGCGCTGCGGGCTTTACAAGTGGGCCATATTTTAGCCACCATCTGGAGGCGTAGCATGATGTTCAAGTCTAGTACTCTTTTCCCTCTTTCAATATTTTTCAGCTCGCACACTCCACGTGGATCCTATTTAAACCCTCTTAAGCTGCCGATACATCTATCTTGCAGCGTATCTTTCGCCGAAATTCTCAAAAACACTCAACTGATTAATTCCGCGTGTGCCTTTTGCATGTCAGTAGGTGGAACCACTTCGTGGATGGAAAAAGATCCGCGTGGAGGTGAGAGTATGGGAGAGCAGGAAGAAGGGTATGTGATGTCAAATATAGTACCTCCATGAATTATTTACTGCAATAGGCATAGGTTATATGGCCTCGGGAAATCATTTTCCTGGCAAGGTTTTTCTGCGTGGTCGATGCTACGAGGCACACGGGAACGGTTCATTTGATTACGAATTCCTACGCCATAGCGGATGATTAATCATTTTTTTTATTCAGCCATATGACTGAGTTCCTCAGCTAAGTCGAATAATAATTGCTCTTATCTGATATGTAAAGGGACTTGTGTCATTTGCTCAGAAGATTTTTAGCTCTTCTCTTGAAACTGCATGATTCTGGAATTTTATGGAATCTACTAAACCTAATGCCTTCCTATTCCATTCATACTCTTTGTGTACGATGTTATTTCGTACCAGCTAATGGTAACTAAGAATGGATAAGTGATTAAAGCCATTTTTAAAAATATACAACATTCATCGCTTGCCTTTAGCAAGTAAGTTTTTCAGCGGACATAATTTCGAAGTACATACCTAAGGATTTATTTAGCCATTTATGATTCGTGTAAAAATGAGTGAAAATACTATTTCGTATATTGGTCGTATTTAATTAATACAAGATAAAATTAGCGTTCTGTATGGAACAAATTGGTTAGATTTAGTATGCTATGCTTAACTTAAATTATGGTACACATACCGAGACATTGATAGTGTCATTTTATTTCACTGTACGCAAGGACCCTGGAATCGGTGGTACGCATTATTGCTAATAAATTATATCTCTCTAAGCTATCTTAGGTTTCAATTCAAGTATTTTTATAATACAGGAATATTTCATTTAGTATTTTATGCCTCTCTGCTCATCCAAGGTTTAATCTGCCGACGAGAAAATTCCCCAGTGCTTTTCAATCCCCCTATCGTGTCCTTTCCTACCAATTTCATGACGTTTCTTCCTATTTTTACCTATGTTATATGTGTTACGCGTTTGTTGCAGCTGCATACATCTTATTTCCATGCGCATCATCCATATATTATCAAATTGATTCTTCTTCAAAACTACAAATCTATGCAAACAAAATAATTTTCTTCCACACACTCAGATGATATAAATTAAACACCGTATTTTACTGCACGAGTATTTCTGTACACACCATTATCCCCATCGATTCATTTAATTTTGGTAGATATGTGCAGTAGCTATAATGTCCTTAAAGTTTTGTTTTTTTATATTTTACTTACCAAAAACTTGGCACAGAGCTATTTGTTGGAGGTCAATGTGTTTTCTTTCAGTTTTTATGTCAAACTGCCACTTCATATAATATCGTTAAATCTATAGATAGTTGTGTAATATTTTTTTATTATCACGTATTTTTATGTATAATGTGTATTTTTCATTTATACTACGTATTTTTTATGTATATTACGTAAGAAATTTGATTATTTTATGTGAGCTCTCTATAAATCAGGCTTCATTAGAAAGCATTTAACTTTCTTTGAGAAGCATATTATGGCTTTGTTTTAATAGTTGTGTTGCCCTTGTTATGATATTCAGTAAGAAATCATGAGTTCAAATTTTTAGCTTCTTTATCCAATATTTCATAATGATTGGTCATCTTCGGGTCTTCTCAGCAACTGCCGCTCCTTTATTTCGATCGATCTTGCCACTCGCGAAATTAAAATCATAAATTTATTCCTCTTCTTCAGAATCGTGTTCTGGTTCAATTCTTTACTTTTAAACCAAAGTGGAATTAAAACGGCGAGGTCCTCTATCATCCTTCATAATTTTAATGAAATTATATTCTTATCGACGAATGTTTTTTTCTTCTCTGTTAAATCGTCTGGGCGCAGGAGCAGCCAGGAAGCCAGTATCCCTTGCATTATCGAGTCCACGAGGAGGCTTATTTCACGAACACCACGAAGTCATTCAGCTCGGGCAAGCGGGTCTGCTTTTATTATTGCCCGATTAACAGATTTGCATGCCGCGATCCCTTTCGTAAACCCTTTTCTTTTTTTTACGTTCCTAATCTTTTTCTTTTTTATTCAATTTCCTCGTCAACCGCGAGGGAGAATTGTTTTAATCAACCTTAGTCGTTTTATCTGGCGCAAATTCTAAGGGCTCTCTTTGTCGACCTCCCACTCTTCTTATATCTGCGAGACAAATGCTTATTCTTGCGGGTTGTCGGGCACGGGAAGTCCGCGGCATACATTCTCCGCGGTTCGGAGCAAGTTGTAATTGCTTCTTATTCGTCAGATGAAAAAAGTGGGTGTTCAGAGTGAGAGAGAAAAATGAAATTAAAAAGGAAAGGTTGGGTTGGGGGGGGGGGGGGGGCTTTCTTATTCCTCTTGTCTCCTCCATTAAATTTTTCTTCTTTCACAACGTCCCGCCCGGGCTTATCTCCCCACGTTGCCTTCCTTCTCTCCATTCTTTTGCTTCTCGTCCTGAAGTGCATCGAGATATCACGGGAGCGGTATGTATGTATTTATGCCCCCGTATGTATGTATGTAAAGTGGGAAAGAGCCTTGTGTGGCCTTGGGGGTTGGAGGATCATCGAGAAAGGCTTATGGGGCGCGAGGAAGAGGGAGGTTTTAAGGGTGGGGGTTGGTGCTGAGAGAGAGAGAGAAAGAAAAAATGGGAGGGGGTGTGCAGGATAGGGGGTGGTTTTGGGAAAGGGGTAGTTTTTAGGGTTAACCGGGACCCTTGATTGCGTACGAGGAAAAATTTAATTAACTCTGTGGAAGGAATGACGGTCTTAATTATTCTCCATCTCATCCTACTCTCCTTCCTAGATCCCACCTTCTGCCCTTCCCCCTTACCCTCTTGACCTTTACCCTCAAACTCCACCCCTTTCCCCAACCCTCTCTCGTCTTTCTTGCGTTCTTTCCATGTCTTGATTCGTAATTATGACCGCTTCCGTCATGCTGCCGGATTTTTTCCCGCGAACTTTGTAATTTAGAGTAATAGTTAAACGGCGATCACTAGGGTGATAACTTCTCTAATCTCTCGAGACGCGTGTTCAATCTCTCTCATAAAAATTCTGCATTTAAAATAACTCCTGCTCAAAATGTCTCCTATTTCTTGGTTTCCGTAGCTTTGGAACGTTGGTAAGAAATATTTATGTAATTTTTTTTCTAAATTATTGCATTTAAATTTTAATTCCTTTAATCAAAATTTAAATGCAATTAAAATTTTGAAAAATAAAGTTAAAATTTTGATTTATTAATTTCTTTTATTTTTTTAATGCGCGTAAAATATCTTTTTGGTATATGTGATTGAAATTTCTCTTACAACTACAATATCGTAGAGGTTTAGAATATAATCGTCATGAAAAAGACATCAAGTAGACATGAACTGCTTCTTTGAGTGGAACTAAATTACATACTCATTTGTGGTTGACGATGGATTGGAAACCGAAACATATCGTTTTTATGAAAAATTTAAACATGTACAAACTGCACTGATTATGGAAGATATAAACCTCCTTATCACATATTAAAGCTGACGAAATGATCTTGACGTTATTCTTATAGGAATATGCAGAAAATACCGATTTCATTTTACAGTGAACAGCGACTGTAAAAGTCTAAGCGAATAAAAGTTTCATGGTAGTTAAGTTTAGTATAGGATAGAAGTAAAGGATTATTTATTTATTTTGTCTTTATTTGTGCTATCAGTGTTAGCCAGTCAAATTTGAATTTCAGTTTCCGTGGAGATAAGTAGGTGCGGAAATCATACACTGCGTATTTGTTTCTCGTCCACTTCTGAGGTTCTACGGACTGAAGACCTATCTATTTAGTTATTTGTCACTTCCTTTGTTGCTCTTGCCTCATTGAGAGGGGGAGGATGGAGAGTGGTGGGGGGAACAGGGAGGAGGCAAAGAGGGAGTTATATAGATTAGTGGGCCCTGTTAAGGTGGGTTTACACTGTGTAACATGTTATATTAACATGTTATATGCATCAAGTTACGTGAAACATTTGTTTTATAGCAAGAGTCCAGCGGAGCCAAATATGCACAAGTAACATGTTACAGATTCAGTCGCAGCCCACCCGTCAACTTGCTATCCCAATCATACGCCTCACCTCTTCTCTGAAACATGTAACCTATTTTCCCACTTCGTGCGGGAAACCAAGACTTGTTATGTAACACGAATTTTGTTTTGTAAAAAAAAACTTACATTTTACTTGTTACACGGATTTGAAATTTTTTCGTAATACATGTAATATGCTACGTGTTTATATTACATGTTAAACAGTGTAAACGTACGTTTAAGATCAAGAAGGTTGAACGCTTGGTGTCGCCATATTCATGATTGTTCCATGGTTTTCTATTCTAGCGGTGAGGCGGAGGGTGGGAGGTAGGCAAGTATTCTCAGATTGAAACAATCATCAAAATCCAAACTGGGGGGAAAGGCGTGGGTGGGGACATGGAGCGAGGCAGATGAGGGGGTAGGATTGGAAGAAGCTCGATGGTTATTAACCCGGAGGTTGAGTGAAGTGGTGGTTAACTGATATAGAAGGCGGGGCAAGAATTGCATAAAATGGTACAGTGGGGGGTGGAGTGGAAGGATGCGGAAAAAAAGAGAAATTTGTTGGGAAGTGATTGGGCAATAAGGATCGCACAGGTTTTGCAACAGGGTCCTTGGCAGGGGGTAGATAAAGTGTTAGTTCGGGTTTTGACATTATATATAATGTGATGCATGAAATTCTGGAAATTATCTCCTGTGAGACTGGAGATATAATCTCCCGCTCCCCAGACCTTAAAATACCCGGTATCTACTACGAGTATCGACACCTGACTGCTTTTAATAAATTTTTTTAAAGTTCAAAAAGTTATTAATCATTTTCTAAATCGAAGATCTCAGTAAAAACGGCAAGGAATGAATGATCATTGTGTAACTTTGAAATTCAACGTATTTGTTGATTTTATACACGTTTTACACTTAACGCTGTCGTATAATATTCACTGAATCGGAATATCAGGTTGAGCATCAGTATTCAGTATCGGAGTACCTATCGTTGATTTGTGTAAAAAAATTATAGGAAAAACGGGAGCACAAATTCGTTTCTATTACAAAGGTTCACTTTTTCGCATGCACTATAAAAATGCAGCGATGGAGTGGAAGCTTAACTCTCCCAGGTCTGTACTACATCAATCCCTAGAACACATTTATTCTGTTCAGTCGGCCTTGGATATTCCAACAAAAATAAGTTGAAAACTAGTGTAGCTCGTAAATAAAGCCCACTCCATCACCGGAAATACGTCTCTCACGTGTCACGTACTGGCAATGTGCAAAGGCTCAGTTTTCGCTACAGTCGTTTGTCACCGGGTGTAATTGTTTCTCTATAAAAATTATTTCCAGACTGTTATGCGTCGTCATTGCGAGACGCCAAGAAAATTGAAACGATTGTCGCATTAAATCGCGCGACGTGAATTTATCACCCATTTTTCGTCCTCGGAAAAAAACTTTGTTTACGCAAGAGGGAGAGAGGGTATAAGGGAAGCAATCCTTTATAGTCCGGGGAAAAATTCAAACCGGAAATTCACGTTACATAAAGCGGTGCGGTCGAAATATTTCTTTTTTTCCGTTCTCGTTGGTGTATGTATACCTGGGAGTGAAACAAAAATCAGACGCCCACTGCCGTGTCGACAGCGCGTCGAGTGTACTGCGAGTAACGACGGGAGGCGGAGGAGGGGAGGGTGAGGGAATTGAGGGGGGGGGGTAAGTTCTTTGCGGTGGAAAGCATTCGGAGGGGAGGGCGGTGCAGGGGGAACGAAATAACAGCTCATGGGATAAATCCAAAATCCTTTTCGCTCGGAATGCCGCCGCGTTCATTTTCAATTCCGAATCCGAGTTCCTTTTTGCATGAATGGCTCTCCTCTGCAAATCCATTTCGATCCTTTTCCTCCCGCTAACTCACGCAATCGCGTAGGGCAAAAAAACACCGGGCATGCTTTTTGCATCCTTCCGCCCTCTAACTTCCTCTCCCGTCTCCGCGTCTGTGATTCCCGACTAGTGTCAGACGTCGTCGCCAACCCATCTGCTCCCAACATTTTCCCCAAGCAAACCTTTCAAATGACGCCGTCTTATAGAATCTCCTTGTGTGCCTTCTTTCTTTTGCTTTTTCTTTTCTCTTTATCCTAGAGATTCAACCTTAAGGTTGGTTTGGATTGGTGAGGATAAAGCACACACCAGACTAAGCCACAGTCGCGAGATAATCGCACTTTCAGGGTAGAGGGGGAGGGCCCAGTTTTTTCTATGGGCAACCTCGCACTTCGAAGGGTGTCCAAAGGCGTTATCGGGCATCGAACCAGAGACCCCTTGGTAAGAAGCCTCTTCTTTCCCTATTGCCTTGTATTATACGTTCAACTTTTCTGTCCTCGAATGGGCTCGTTCGCCAATTTTGCCTGTTAATGTTGATTTTGATAAAGTTTGAAAGAATAATGAGACCTGTATTTTTGGCTTTGCCATGAGACATGGACTTGAAGTAAGTGACGAAGTAGCGGTTCACCGCTTTTCTACTACACCTTGGCCTCTCGTATGGACCGCATGTAGTTCATTGTTGTTCACACGTCTCTCTAGCTTTTACTGCTCTCCTACTCTCAGCTTTTCCTGGTCGAGTAAAGGAACTATGACATCATCAACCCTTGCAGAGTGGGTAGCGACATGCTCATTTTTTCTCTATTTTTTACTTATCAGAGATTGGCTGAATGAGGAAAAGTTGTAACTTCTCTTTCCCTTCCATTCTCCGAATCGTTTTGCTGAAATGCTGCTCCGTCAGTGAACGACCCAATTGTTCTTCTCGTGCATAGCGATTTATAGGGAGGTCACTAACAAGCTGGCTGTCTGATTGTACACAGCGAATCACTCATTTGAGGAATGATGTATGTTCACCAGTAGCGGGTACAGAAAAAACTCAAAGGGGAGGGGCGCAAAAATTACCATGATCTACCTTTACTTTTATCGCAATGAAATGTAATCAAGTCACATGCAAATTTTAAGAAAGTTTTAAACTGATTTTACCTTAGTAAGAAAATGCCATCTTATGATATTAAAAGTTACAATTGTAATTCGGCAATGTTAAGCAAGGCAATGGGGCGCCCCCTTCGCCCCCCATATGTATCCGCCACTGGTGTTCACTCGATCGGTAATTTCAAGGTAGGATCAGGTTTTATATAAATTCAACGTTTTTTCCAAATATATTGCATTTAGTTACAATTTTTATTCTCTCTAACGCTTTAATAGATATGATTTATCTAATACGTTTTTCAGAAAACTTACTGATTTAATCAATTAAAATCCTCGAATTGCGAACTTTAGCAGAGAACCAATGTGTATTTGGCTTTTTCATCAAGAATGATATAATTTGAAGCTTTATTCTAAATGCATACGAAAGCAAAAGGACGTGAAGTGACGACACTGAAGATGTTTATTTTTGTAACTTAAAAAAACCGACGAACAAAATTAGTCCATTCCGTATACAAGGTTGCAAAGGAATAAAGAAGTGTTCTTTTCAAACTTAGGCCTTCTCTATTGGATCACCAAAGACATCAGACGTGAGTTCCCCGTCTCCACTGAAGACCATGCCTAATTCATTTTCCCTGCTAGAATGAAGGTTACCTAGTATCGAGTAAGGTACCATGTACAATGCTTTATAATCCTTTTTATTTCTAAGATTTAATGGAATGTTGATGTGCTTTGTGGTGATTATGCGTGATGATTGGATCTTTAACGTACCATTTCTTGCTCAGAAATCGCTCAATCTGTTCTACGTTATTACGGTATTTGAATTTGAAGGAAATTCTACCGCAAAATTACCGTCATTTCCACCGCTGTAAAGAGTGGGAATGGAATGGTTGGAGAGAATTCCGGCCTCGACTCTAAATGGAAGACGATATTGAGATCAGGGCTAAATATCCTATCCGGTGGATCGAGTGCTGCACTTGAACTGGCCTCCACACCGATCCCAAATACGTATCGCGCGAATTCTGAAGACCTACGCCTCCGCTGGCAGTGGAACTGTGATCCCGAGGATGCGAAACCAACACCCAAGCTACCGCGCGAATTCCTGAAAGTTTAGCAGGCATAATACCAAGAAACCCTCAGTACACAATACTGTAAACTGTTAAATATGATTCGATGCTTTCCCGGCGAATTATGTGAGTAAACTGTTCTCAGGATTCCCACCGGGTTTAATTCTTTCATAACGGCCAACATTTCAAGCTCCGTCTCTGCGCTCATCATCAAGGCTGAATTTTGATTTATTTAATAAAATCAACATTCAGCCCTGATGATTTCAAAGTCAGAATATCCACCAATTTGGCGAAAAGTGACAGACTATTTTGTAGATAAACGTATTATATTTTACTGCTAATGCGAGAGCTTAGTTATTTAAATATGAAATGAACAAGTGGTATGACGATAAAACCAGTTTTTGTACAGTTCACAATGCACAGGGCGTTTCAATTTTTCTTTGTCTACGCAGACATAAATTAATTACAAGCTTAGAACTGTCCTTATTTCTTTGCACTGGTGAAGCCATGTATATTCCCTTCATTTTCATCGTCTGAGGAATTTATTTCCTCTTTCGCTTCCATCCAAAGGCTGTCATCATGCTTTCACTCACCCTCGCACACTCTTTGTCTCTCCCAGCCGTGTTCACAGTGCCAGAGCCTTTCTCCGTCCACATGGCTCCTCTTTCAACAGTTACCCCTTGTGTTTCCTTTTTCTTCCTATAGAGGTCTCCCCCCCCTCTGCTCTCCCATTTGGATTCCGAACAAACTTCACATATTACGATTCTCTTGTGGCCCCACGCAACGCTTTTATAGCTTTCGATTTGGCGAGAAGGGTCGCGCAGCTCTCCTCTGCAGATATTTCAGCCGAAAGGGAAAAAATACTTTTGTTTTCCCTCCCAAATGTGGTTTCTTTTGATGGCTTACAGAAATCTGGCTTATTTCGTTTCATGAAACTATTGTCAGAGCTTGTAATTTATCATAAAAAGTAGTCTTATTTCAGACGAGGAGGCGTGGAGTGAGAAGTTTTCAAGACACTGCAATATTCTGACGAAATTCAAGTTGTGTGCAGCGTTATCATCGGAGCATATCCTCCACGAGGCATTTGAATTTATTATCGTTTTCGTGTGATTATTATGTTAAGATGCAGCATTAGATTATGGAAATCAGTGAGTTAGGAATTAAAATAGGTAAATAAATTGTTTTCCTCTTAAATGAGGATGTGTAATGCTTACTAACTCTTTATGTAATTTGCCTTGTTCATATATTTTCTTTTGTATGCATACTATGCATAGTAAATTTAACCAGTAATATTTTTCAATTTAACTTTTTCGATATTCGTTAATAAATTTTTCTGATATCCAACAGAGATGAAAATATTGCCAAAAATCTAACGCTAAAATATGCTGTCGGCGACCTCGTGTTTATGTTGCCTTTTGTAAATCGTTAAATTTCATCCGTTTTCAAATTGCATGTTTTCCTTTTTGAGGAGGTCACAAAAACCTCTTTGTGAAAGTGATTGCTTTTGCACAATTTTCCCGTTAAAACGCTCCAGCTTTTCTCGAGCACCAACTCTTCAAGTTTCCCTTACGTCATAGTGTCATAATTTCCTAAGATTGTGCGAAAAAGAATAGAATATAATTTACGTGCCTAAAAATCATTTCTTTCAAGATGCTCCTCTGCCGTACTGTGAATGAGACGAGAAATGATATCGCTGTTATCAGTCGGCGGTTGGGTCTCTTGTGCGAGCAACTTCTGTATAATATCAGCACTTCGTTGGTTAGCTTCTTATATGTTTGTAGTCGGAAAACACCTTTATTGTTGCCTATTTACATTAATGAATTCATCATTGCTCAATGTGTCTGGCCCCTTTTTACACTTTGCATGCGATAAATAATTGTTGTTACTTGGTTAATGGTTAACCTTTAATATATTTTAACGCGGAAGATGATTCGAAAAGTTTTTACTTCGGTAATTTTAAGTTTATGAGGGTGAACGTGTATCAAATGTGTAGTAGGTTAGGTAACGTCAAGAGTTAAGATTGATATCCGCACAAAACGAGTGTGTTGTGGGGGCCAGAAATTTCCCTTGGTAACATACCCTGCCTGAGATGTTCAAATCCCTCAACCCTCACAAGACTCGATTGATTCCGAAACCGCTCATTTGGCCCATCATCCCCCGTTTGCGTACCAAACCCCGTCATCGACTTTCGATTACAGCGGATGGATCTCGGGCACGTACCGGCGAAATGATCGACGTGCATACGGTCCAAACGAATTTTATTTTTCTTTTCCACCGAGAAGAGAAAGTGCTCGTAGAGTATGAAGTATCGGCAGAGTGTTTCTACAATGTTTCTCGCCGTTAAAAGGCCTTCGCATCATAGAATGTGATGTTTAGTGCCTGAAAGATTTTCCGGGTGGCGGATTTTTTTAATGCTCCAAAACGAACCTTTGAAGGCACTTTGCTAGAGGGGATCTTCGGGGTCTTCGCCCCCCAAAAATTTTCCCTATTGGCAACTCTTAGCGATAAATCTACTGAGGAGACCACTAACCTACGGGAATCAATCCTAACAGTTCCATATTTCGATATTTCTGACGTCTGCCAATAATGTACGATGAATTTAACTTACAGCGTCATGCAAACGAAATCTAGCTCACTTGATGAAAATCGTGGCTTCAAAATGCACGGCGATTGATCACACAATATCAGTACAAGCAATTCGCTTATCATTTAAGTACCTCCCCAACAAATTTCTGGCTACGTAATCTGATCCTTGGCCGAGCAGAAATTAAAAAATACGGGCGAGCATACGAGTAATTACAGGATGTACTGTGTCGTTTGACTCAGTTGTAGTACGTTCGAAATCCCGCATCACCGCTAGCATAGCTCTGTGATCTCTCTCATCATTGGTGCCGCCAGCGTTGACATTCTTTCCTCTAGTTGGACTATGTGGCTAACGAAAATAAAATTTTTCTTATCGTTGCATTTGCATAGCGATATCCAGTTGTTTATTTCATGTTATTCATGATATCAATATATAGAAACAACGAAGTGCTAGACATGGTGTGAGATGAGAGGAAACTCCTACGTGGGTACGGAGGAGGCAGACGGTTTCATTGGAGCATTTGCTGAGCAGGGAGGAGATATTAAAATCATTGTTGAACGGAAGAATTTTAGGTGAACGAGGAAGGGGAAGAAAGACAATTGGGATTATGCAAAGATTGTGCGAAAAAGATTGTGGAAAAAAATTATGCAAAGAATTAAAGGAATTAGGTTTTCTTGTTAGTTAATAGGGAAGACAAAATTAGGATGGGAAATAGGTCGCAGAAATTCACATAGTACTCTATCTGAACCTAGTGCCTTAACTGCAGTGGCGGATCCAGGATAGGAACAAGGTGGTGCTAAGTTGAGGTAACCTCCCCGCAGAAGTGGGGGTCCGAACAAAATTACTTTTCCATCTAGTGTAAATTGGATACCAAAGGGGAGGGGGGCTATAACCCCAATAGATTTTCCACTGCTTAAAAGGAACCATACGTAAATAATATCGTGAATCACGCTTGTTTCAATCTATTGCATAAAGCAACGTGTCCTGCAGGACTGTTATGTTGTTCAACAAACGGCACAAACTACTGACTGTACAGTCATGAAATTTTCAGGGTACAACTCTTGTGTCATTTATAGGCACATCGAGCAAGTATTTTTTCGAGGAGCTATTTTTGGAGTTGTTTTTACCAGATCAATGTTAACGTATTATCCCCATAAGAATATAATTGAGTACTGTCCAATTATCTTTCTTTCCTTCATTAAAATTATTAGTGACCGGAACCTTAAGTTGAAATTTATATTATTGCGTGGAAATAGGAACTCCGCATTTTTTCTTTCAGATTTGCCGTATTCTTTGTTTTATACTGCTGATTGCGTTTTCATATCGAGATCTAACCAAGGGAATGGAATTATACTGGCTTCATGAGATATGATTTATTCATGAGGAAGTCAATTCGATTAATGAGCATGATGAGTAGGAGGAAGTGATGCAAGATATTCTCCTACATAATGAATGCTTAATGAACAGTACGAAGAAGATGTGAAAAACAATACTGTACAAATATAATACAGGCATATCAAAGGCGGTGGGATAACTGTACTTTTACATACAACCTACTTCAAACATTAAATACTTATCGTTTCCTCTGTAAAATCATATTTTAGTCTTCATCATCCGTTTCATTTCAATGAGTATCAGTAGCGAGTAACACTAGCAGTAATCAGTGTTACATAGAGTAGGATGTGTTCTAGCGTCTCTCGCTGGATTCAGGGGTCGATTGGCACCGACGCGTCGCGACGATTCGGCAGTATAGACTACCATCACATTCAGGATGTTGACCAGGAATCGAACAGAACACATACAGTATGTATGGACCCGGTGGGAAACACGACAAATTTTCCTGTCATCAATTTCCTGGAAAGTCTGAGATCCTTCGCAGTGTTGCATAGAGAGTCGATAAAAAAAATAGTGGACCAATCAACACTGCTAATTTTCGATGGCTAGTTACTCTTTCCGCCGAGTTTGTTCGTCCCCTTAAGGGGAAAGAAGGCAAATAGAGACGAGGAGGGAGGGAGGGATCGTGTCAAAAGTTTTGTGGGGGGGTGGGGAGAGTGAAAAGATGCCGTTTCAAACGCTTCCGTTGGTGGAATGTTTAAGAGAGACAGAGGGGGATAAAGGGTTGAGTAGGAGTGTGGCTTTTTGTGAGATATTAATTATGCTCTTCTGTTTTGGTGCTCCACTGGGTAATATCCTCCATGGCTACCAACGTTTCAGCGTACTCCATCCTCAGGGCTGAAATAACCTAAAACTCATTACAAGCCATGAGAGTGGAATACGACTCGTACTCCGAAATGTCGGCAGCCATGGAGGATATTATCCGGTGGAGCACCCAAACAGCCTTCACTACCGATAAATCTCCCTACGATCAATGTTCCGGGAAAGCCTGAGATCCTTCGTAAGGTTGCGTAGAGCTTTAATACAAAAATAGCGGACCAATCGCTACGGTTACTATGACATGGTTGGTTACTCTTTCCGCAGAGTCTGTACGCCCTCTTACGGGAAAGGGAGGGAAGCAGAGAGAATGGAGGGGTCGTGTCAAGGGCTGTAGGGGGTGGAGGAGAGTGAAATACCTTTTCAAACGCTTCCGTCGGTGGAATGTTTAAGAGAGAGAGAGAGAGAGAGAGAGAGAGAGAGAGGGAGGTTGGGGGTGGGGTAGGAGTGTGGCTTTTCGTGAGACATGAATCATGCTTTTTTGCGTGGCTTTTTCCGGTGCGGGGGATCGCGGGTGGTTTTGTGGGGAAGGGAGGGTATAAAGAGAGAGACACGATGCGTGTTTGAATAGCTCGCCCGGGGGTGGAACAGGGGGCGAAATATTGACGCACTGCGATAACACTAATGCTGTTGACACTGTTTAAAGCGGGTAATGTATGGCGCTTATTTCTCTCTCCCTCCCCCGAGAAATTCCAGCGGCGAGCAAGGGTGAGATGGAGGGGTGGAAATTGTCCCCGTGTGTTGGAACCACTTCCTTCCTTCCTCCTCTCCCTTCTTTTACGTTGGCCCGAGGCGAACCATTCAGTCCCGGCTTATCTCTCCCTTGCTCCCTGTTTGTTTTTCACCCTGTCTTTTGTTCTCGTGTCGAGTTTTCATTTTTCTCCTCTCTCGCGGTTTGAATGCTTCTATCGGGATACTAAAAACTTACAAATGAGTTAACGTTTAGCCCGTGTCTTTTTTTTTGTCCTCGTGAAATTCTGTCTTCTGTAAATGGATACAGCCCTGAGATTAGCGTGGAGATGTTGTTGTGGTGATGTATATTTCTTTCGGAGAACTCTTAGCTCTCTTGTGGTCATGTACGTACACATTAATGCCTCGATCATTAGTTTTGCGAGAATATATAATCGCTTTAGGTCAATTATCTTTAAAGTACTATGTTTACGATTCAGGCACCGGTTCAAAGACAGCTGTAACTCTATCCGTTGGTAAAAGTTATAATGAATTCCTTAATCTGTTAATTTTCTTACTCACAAGTATGTTGCCATGACGAAGCCCCGAACCCTGGTCCCCAGAGTGGTAGCCTTTAACGCTACCACTACCCCACCTGACCCGTCTGATGAGTGATGAGATATTATGGAACTATACTCGGCTTGTGAAAAGTACCGCATGAAAATTAATTAATTACAGCCAAACTAACGCCCATTCAACGGAACCACTACTAGTTCAGGGATGTGTTCACCATTCCGAACGCCATTAAAAGCATTGAAAAAGGCGGAGCAAGGTTCGTGGTCTCCCCTTTTCAGTGATTCAACCCGAAATCTGGTTTGGATCGTATACTTTTGCTAATGATGAAATAGCTTAGCAAATTGCTCCCTGAGTTTTAGAGATACTGGATTTGATGAATTTAGCAACGAATCAAACTCGTAATTTCATCCAATTTTTATAAACACTGTCAATTTTCCCGTCAAGATTTTTAGTGACAATTTACCTTTGTTAATTAAAACGTTACATTACGTGGTTGTAAATATAATTTAAGCTCGCATCTTTTTATAATGTTTGACTTCTGGAATAATTAAGATGAGGGTTTTTGTTTTTAGCAAATGTACACGTATAGGTTTACCTGGCCAATCGCTTTTTTCGCCTTCAATTTTAGAATTTTTCCCGATACCATGGGAATGTTTGTCCTCGTGCTTTTCACGTTAATGGAATTCTAAAAACGTTTTAAAAAATCAGTGCTCAAACAGATCCAAAAATTGTTTTTCATCATATCATTCTATTTTTCTGAGGTTGAAATTTCACCCGCTCCATTAAAATTTTCGTTCCTAGAAGATTTTTATTCGAGAGAGGATAATTTATCTGATTCCGCTTTGCTTTTTGGGATATTTACCCTCCTACTACTTAATCTTTGAGATATCGCCCAAATAATTTAGTTTTGCTATGACAACGTTCGTTTTTCCGAAAATAACACTATTTTCTATGGATTATTTTGCGGCTTTCTGGAGCAGACATAATTTATAAGTACATGAATAATTTTAGTAGTCATAAGATCCATTATTTGCATTTTCTTAGACTCATTGGATGGCTAGCGTTGATATCTTGCTTACTTAGCATAATTTATTTGGAATATTTTAAGATTATTATTCAGAAAAAATTCCAGTTGCAAACTTTTTGTGTCCTTCTTAATTTTTCTCTGAATGAGGTCCACATTCCATTATCTTGGCATCAATAAGTAATGCCTGGAGTAGACTTGTCGGATAGAAACTTTTTAAAAAGTGATAAATCTATCTAAAAATCTCAATTGAATTTTAAATTCGCCTCCCTCTGAAATGAATTCGTTGTTTTTCTATTAAAAAATGTGGGTATTCCTATTTAGAAAATAGAAATTTTTATAAGTAAATATGAGCTACGGTAATGTAGGAAGGATATATTATTATATAAGAAAATCATCAATTTTTTGTTCTGGACAATGATATCATTTAATGCACATGAAAGATCAACGTGAAATAAGATAATGTATTAATAAAATGACATGCACGCGCAGTAATTGAACCAATCATATTTTAGTTCGGGGTTAAAGTTTCACCGAGTTTATCCATTCAGGTCTAATTGTCAGTGGTTGTTATTACCAATATACTAATTAAACAACTCGTAAATTGAAACTAAGGTAAAACCAACTGAAATAAATATTTTATAGCCTTGAAAATAAAATTCAGAGGTATGTAATAGTGAACGACGTTAATTCTTGCGCAAAAAATTAGCGTCGTGTAAACCTAAGGCATAAATTTTTCAAGTCATATAAATAAATCTATCAGGTTTTCTCATAGTAGCAGATCTAACTATACCTTGAAGGAGGATCTTACATATTTTTACCATACTCTGGCAAATGAATTAGATCTTGTCACTCATTGCTATTCCTTCAATGGGAATCAAATATTTCGTGGTCCACCGAATATTGTGTACCGGTTTCAGCGTGTGAGTGCCATTTTCAAGTGATTGAACTACATAATAACTTGAAGCTGGCTCGTGGCCGGAGTATCCAAGTAAGATGTACCTAAAATTGTGTTTCATGTTGCTTAAAATGTCCGAATCCTCCCGCGAAAAGGCCGTAATTGTTTTTATGTAGTTCAATCAACGCCATGTTACTCGCAAAATGTAATCGCGTTACGTTTAGACAACAAGAGAGAACTAGCGAGTTGAGAAAGGTGAGAGCTATCGCTGGAAGGGAGAAGGAAAGGAATATTCCGATCCGCTGTTGCTTTGTGTGTGAAAGTGCTTGTTGGCGAGAGCGGTTGTGGTGAAAGACAGTCGTTTTATTGCGACAAGACCCACTCTGCTAACTGGGTCAGGGGCCAGGGAGTGGATATATCTTTATTCACACAGGTGTAAAATAAAGCGCCCGAAAGAATTTGAAGTAAAGCGAAAAAATATGAAAGTGCGGCATTGTATGACGCGAGTGCTTCACCCAAGGTGAGGATAGCTTCGGAGAGAGAATGACTGAGCGAGGAAAGATGAGGTAAGGATACCGGTATAGAGTATAGAACGCATAGTTAACAGAGGGCGCTGAAAGCTGCAGTTCCATAAGTGTCCGCTGTGTTCTAAACAGGTGGCGTATGGATGATGAGCGGTCGGTAATCTTTAAAATCATTGATTAACATTGTTTGAAATTTTATTTGTTGGTGGGCGTAAGGGAGTGGTGTGCATTCAAGTGTTGGTTTCGGAGCGAAAAATTTAAAATAGCGCAAATTTTTTATAGCGTATTACACAAGACTGCATTCGTAAAGAAAACCACAAAAATCACGTCTATTCAGCACAAATACAACCTTTAACCATACACAAAGTAATGGATTTTAGGAAAAATTCCAACGAGCGAATAAAAATAGCAAACATTAGAATAACGAGCTACAAATCTACGTTCATGTAGAAGTGTAGTATATTCATTTCAATTGGAAAAGTATTATTTAATATATTATTAATGAAATACCATGGTTTAAAAGAATTAATGAAAAATTGAATGCTGATGTATAATTGCTGCTTGATATAATAGCTGGTAAGTTTCTTTGTCGTTTGTATTGTGTTCAAAGTTGGCGACCTTGAAGACTTCTAGTGTGAAGTTTGCTATAAAACAAATATATAAAAATTTCAGCGCACTTCGAAGATAGTACTCATATATTTTTCTCCATATCATCTTGTATAGGTTAATATATACAGGATGGAAAATAAAAATTGTCGCGAAATTTAAACCTGAATACCTGATGCCATTAGACAACAAAATTACTTATGATAATTTGGTCGAAAAATGCACCATTATTAAACCACAGACATTTTGAATCAAGCCAATGCACCAACCCTGAGCTATCGAACTGCCTTTGAAAAATCACGATCTCCGGCAGGCTAAGCATTCAAGGTCATGAGTCGTTGTGAACCTCAGGCAAGGGGGAAAAGTAGCGGCCAATCGGAGCGCTTGGATCAAAGTTTCAGTAGTTAAAAAATGGCGCATTTTCGGCATAAACATCACCAGTAATTTTGCTCCTACTCGCGTCAGCTATCACGGGTTAAAATTTCTCGGCATAATTTTTCTCCCCGCGGTGTGTATACGCGGGGAATGCGGGGAAATAGTCGGTGCGAGGGGAATATAGAGAGAGGGGGGGTAAGATAAAATGAGCAGAGGAAAGGAAAAATAAAAAGTCTGTGTTGGAGTGGCACGGGCGGGAGCAAATATGACTCCGTCGCGCGCGCAAGAGAGCAAGTGAGGTTCTCTCTTCGCAATCGGCCCCTTGCATTATTTAAAGCCTAGCCTCTCTCTCTCTCACTCTTTCTCTCTCTCTCTCTCTCTCTCTCTCTCTCCTCGGCGTGCCCCAATTATTCACGAGTCCTTTTCGCCGAGCACACTGCCGATTTCTTTCCTCTATGTCTTCCTTCCCTTGTGCCCTCCTTCACCAAAAACCCTTCACTCACACACGTGGGTACTGCTACCACTCGTGCATCGTACGTTTTCCCATCCTTCTTTCACTCCTCTCCTCTAGCTCTATATATCCACGCTGCTCAACACCACCGCCGATAAAAGAAAAACAATCCAGCCAGCCACCTCCGCGCCTCCAGCTTAATCTTTCCGATCCGCGCGCTTTCCTACGACTCAGAGGCGCACAGTCCTGGGCACGAAGATGCATGTGTGTGTTTATATGGAGTACTTCTCCTTCTTTCCTCTTTTGTTATACGCCCCCTTGAAAAGCTGTTCGCTTTACCTCCTATTGCATTTCCCTTGTCTACAAGCCCCTCTGTTCTTATGTTGATTTTTTGTTTTTACTACCATCGTACTCCACCAGAAGTCATGCAATGAGGTATTTTTCCCGGGCCGTATCAATCAAGATGTCGTCTGTATGTACATTACCGATTTCTTCATTGCCCTCCGATAAGCTGTATGATTTTTAAACTTTTGCAAAATATTTTGTTTGCGGCAATTTAAGTATATTTTGAAATTTTTTCATGGATTCGCCGACTAGTGTATGCATCCTTATTCCCCTCATTTCGCAGTATGACATGTATTGTACACAATGTAAATAGTATAGCCTAGCTTCGCTATATGGTAATTTCAGGAGCTACATCCAAAATTTAAGTTTGAAGGTGAATAAATATCACGGTTTAGCTAAAATTACTCTTAGAATAAAGCACGATAGGCATCTTTAGAGAGCGAATGGATGGAGCGTAAAATATTGCATGTTAGTACCTCCCTTAAGTATAACCCTTTTATATACTATACGATTTTCAATTTTTGAAAATAATATTTTGTTCGCGTAAATTTTAGTACTTCAAAATTTTTTTAGGCATAAGCTGACGGGTACATACGCACTCCCTATGCTCCTCATGTCGTGGCGTGACATGTATCGTAAACAATCTAAATTGGAAAGGAAGGCTTCGCTACAAGATTATTTCAGGAATTAAATCCAAAATTTAAATTAAAAATGAGATGAAAATCACAATTCAATCACAACGGCTAAAATAACTCATGGAAATTAGTAATATAGGCATATTCAGAGAGAATATGGATTTTTGTGCATTAATTTGCATGCCATATGTGTTGGAATCTCGATTTTTTTAGGATGATGTCTTACTTTGACTACAATTATCGCATCGTGCGTATCATCGTCATCCATCAAAGCGAAAATTATGCTTGTCATAGGTCGAACTGGAGGAGCGCCCGATCTGTTTGTAATATTATCTACATCTACATAATACCCGGCAAGCCGCCTGAAAGACGTATGGCAGGAGGTGTTAGGACACCAGCCGTTTACTCATAAAAAATGAAGTACTCTAACGAAGTTGGGACTAGCGTTCATTAAAGTCCATTATTTCCCAGGCTGTTTTATCCTAGGTGACTACAGATGAAAAACAACCCTATGGCAAGCCTATGAATTTTATTTCGCGGGGAAAATATCGTTTGAGACAGTCCAATGATTATTTTCCTATTTACTTATGAGAGAATGGATTCGTAAAACTCGTATAGCTTTGAGCCAATTATATAAACACGGTCCTCTAAAAAAGGATGATGGCCTCATGACCTTGTACAGTTGTTAAGAGGCCACAGGCTGAAGTCGTGTTTTTCTTGTCAGAGAGCTAGGGTGTTTTTTTTTAACTTGTTATTTTTTCGGCGTCCGAGACATCGAGTCATTCTGACGGCTTCTCTGAATGTGCACAATTCTCCAAAATTTTCCTACTAGCAAAAAACAGAAACTCATAGCATTCACATACATCCATGCCTTGTTTGAGATATACCATATAGGAAGCAATATCTACTAAGGTGGACTTTGAACTCGCGACCTTAATCAGGTGAAGATTCCACCTTTTTGCCTTAGAGACCAGTTTTGGTAATCGTTTTTAGAATTAATATTGAAAACATAAGTAATTTTGTAAGGCATTGCTGCCCTATTAAACGCTATTGCATCTTTCACATTATTCAAATCTCATTCGAAAAGTTGCAATTTCTCTGCGCCAAGCGTTTAGCAAAGTATTTACGGTGCAATTTCACATATACCGAATATCGCAAATTTAACTTCCATTGTATTAGGCGAGATATGGTATTATAGCATGATAAATTAAAGTAAATTAAACTTTTTCATGTCCACTCTTTTTTGACGAAGAACATTAGTTAAAAAGCGTTTCTACGTGTATAGCCATCATCATTACAAGTTAATAATAAAGATAGTTAATTAATTAAAATTATTATTACATTGATCTGATGATGACGCTAGGCCTCAAAACCTGTTTTAGGTACTTAATTTTTGCCATTTGAAACAGTGAAAAGTACAAAATGTTTCATTTACTTGAACTCATATTTCAAGTTCATATTTATTGCCAAGGGAAAAATATTCCTTTCGATGATGGCTAACCTAACCGTTGGCTCTCAGGGCCACTATGCAAATTTACCTTGTCATAGGAAGTATGGAACTGGGATAAGGCACTGGTATGCGAAGTGGCCCAAAAAGGCAAAGGTTCGATTCCTAATCGAGGGGAATTTTTCGCATAGCGATCTACCCATTTACGCCTACCGTTGTCGTATGGCTACATTCTACCGATCTGGGCAAATGAGGCTCTTGTTGAAAAACTGCACTGTATCTTGTTTTCAAACCATCAAAAATATGCTGTTCAAGGTTTTTCATCCTAATCCATCTCTTAGTTTATCTTTAGCCTGGTAGAAATATGCCAATGACTGAAAGAGACGTGTGTAAATCAGAATTTTAGTATGGACGCCCACTATCTGTAATCAATATGCAGGTATTATAGGAATAAATATGAGAGGGAACTGAAAAATTAATTTTAACTTTACTTTATTTAAAACCATAACATCCATAAATATCTACTAAATTTTTTTATGCTGATAGAAAGTAGATCACATTAATTTTTGACCCTGTTACCGCCCAGTGTAACCATGTAGTCACGGGTCATTCTGAGAAAACTGTTTCATGAATGCATCACCTTAATATTAAAATGAAAACTTAGACGACCGCAGGGGCATAATTACTGCATATCGCATATTTCACTTTCAATTTATTTAGGGAGATGTGGTTGAAAAGCATGTTGAAGTGTATTATATTTAACCTTTTGCCGTCCTCTCTTTTTTACAAAGTAATTATTTACAACTCGTGCCTACGCATATTGTCTTAATTAGTTCAATTTTATTATAAAAATAATTAATTAATATTGTTCTTAATTTTATCTGATGACGCTCATGTCTCAAAGCGCGTTGCAGCTAATTAATATTCCCCATTCCAAAGAGTGGAAAATACAAAATTATTCATTTAATTTAACGCATATTTCAGGTTCATAGTTATTGCGTTTGGAAAAATCTCTTCAACCAATGATCGAACTTTTTGGTCTTCCGGGCCACTGCGCAATATAACGCAATTTTACCATGCCATGGGAAGTACGGAACCTGGATAGGGCAATAGTCTGCGCAGAGGCTCGAAAATGGAAGGGTTCGAATCCCGGTCCAGCAGATTATTTTTCCATGGCGATTAACCAATTTCCGCCCACATTAGCCATATCGTTACACCCAACCGCGCCGGGAAAATGAGACTCTTGATGAAAAACTGCGTAGTATTTTATTTTCAAACTGCCACAAATAAGCTGCATAAGGTTTTCTCAACTTATTCCATCCATTATATTAGTTTTGTAGGTTAGTAGAAATTATCCCACTTGATGAAATAAACGGGTGCAAATTCAGATTAAAAAAAGAACACCTACTGTCTGTAAATAAAGATAATAGATACCAAAAATTATCAAGCGTAATAGAAATAAAAAACTGTGGGACATTGAAAGAATGATTTTAACTCTCCCTCATCCAGAACAATGCTTTCCCTGAAGTTCAACCAGCTATTTTATGCTGGTAGAAAGTATATAAAATTAGATTTTGACACCGTTAACACTCAGTAAAGCCTTGGGTCAGCCTGAGAAAAATGTTACATGAATGGACCACCAAAATATTTGAAAGGGGGATCTAAGGGGGATCGGGTTGGTGTGGCTAGAGTGTTGGCTTCACACCCGGCGGGCTCGGGTTCAAATCCCGGCAGTGGCAGAGAATTTTCAGAGACTACCCGATCCCTGCTTGAGCGTTGTGTGGAGGACATTTCAAGCGTAACACTCCGTCCGCCGGATGGGACGTTAAGCCGTGGCCCCCTTGGCGCCTTTCGTTAAGAGCTGATGCCGACGCCGGGTTTCTCGCCTCCCTTCCTTCCATACCCTACCCTCATGGCGCAAATGACCTCAGCTGTCCGTCGCCTCTCCCAAATACCATACCACCTCAAGACGTCCGAAGGAGCGAAACTCGGAAACGTCATCAAAATCACAAGAAGGCATTTTTATGGGCGTAAATGGGTCAATGCAAATTGAACCGCCGTTCACGTAGAAGGAATGCAATATACCACGCATATTTCAGGTGTAGCAGAACATCAATATCGCCCAGTTCCAGGTATTTCTCTATCTCTCTTTATCCAGTCCGCGCACTTCCTGCCTCTCGGAGTAACTGTCCTTAACCTTTTTTTCCCCTCTCACATTCTCTCACTGCCTGACTTCGTCGTCCTTCGCTGCACGTTGAAGGACACGCGTTCAGAGAGTAGGTATCACACTGCCTCCCCTCTATATATCGCGCTATTGCCTCTCCTCTGCAACTAAACAATGGTGCCCATGGACGACCTGTAGGAAGGGATGAAAAAAGAGTCTTTAGACGATGTTTACTTCCTTTTCAAAAATGCTCTACGGGAGACTCTCTATCTCTCTTTCAATATCACTGGCTCTCTCTCTATGTTTTTTTGTCCCATTGTCTTACACTTCTCGATTTTTTTCCTCTTGCCTAGTCCTATATAATCTCAGCATCTAGATTCCGTGCACGCTAATGCTCCCTAGTAATCCCTGCTCTTAAAGTCATAACGTCCTCACAAATGCGACACCTTCATCATTATTCTCTCTGTCGTTAGTTGCAAGCTTATTTAAGGGGAGTATTTAAAAATAAATCTAATCCTGGGAAAAATCTAAGTGAATATTTATTAATTTACTCTTTTCTATTTCTTTTCTTAATCTATCAGTTTCATTTTTGTTGATTTCTTTAATCATTCGATTTCGTAATTTTCCTTTAAAGAAAGAAACGGTATCAGGACCAATTAATTTGGCTTGCCATCTTATTTTTTTCCTCATTATCTTCTATTTCCAATCGCGTGTTCATATAGCCTCATAATTTGCATAAAGTTCAGGCTATTAGCTCCCTATTAACCTTTACTAAAAATTCATAGTGTACTCACCTTAGCTATCTTCTTTGGCAAAAACCATAATATTATCTAAAATACTTATTTCCGAATAAACACCATCTTGGAAAATGCATTGATATAATTAAGTATTTCATGTCAGTTCCGAAACTTTTAAGCTAAACTTTAACTTACTATAATTATTATTACCGTTTAATTTATAATCTAGTCAGATGTAGAAAATATCAGTAAATATATGTTTAAACAGATGTAGAAATATCATATTTTAATGTGTCATTTGTAATGCCTGTGGTACTGAATTCAATGAATCCGTGTGTGAACATGAATGAATGGTATAATGGCAGTTTAAAATAAGCTTGTGGTAACATAAAGCGTTATAATATCGATTTTGTTTCGTGTTCATTTGCAGTTAGCCATCGGTTTATCTCATAGGCGGATTTTTGAGGGAGGGGCACGGCGGCACGCTTAAAAAAAATAGACAAATTTTTTATACGGTTATCATTACGTACGTTTTTTTGTGTATTACGGAGCCTCATTCATTTAATTTCATATCAATAACTTTCACATTAAAAATTTGAATATTTCTTGCAGTAATTTTTGTATCTTGTTTTTATTCTCAAATATGAGAAGATTGCTTGCCTGTAAGACCTTGTGCCCCCCCCCCCCAAGAAAAATCCTGGATCTGCCCCTGGCCCAACTTGTGTTCAAAATAGATATTTAGGAAAAATATTTTAATTGTTTGCTGACATGTAACTCTTTTTCATTTAAAATAATGTGTGTTGTATGCGAAGTAGGAATTCCTTGATGAAGTTATCTTGCACTGATCAATTCAATTGCCATTGCATCACCTTACAGTGCATGAAATATTTTTGTTACATTTTTTTGCCTTCATTTCTCCTTTTGCGACACTGAAGTCACAAATGCACTCTTTTTAAATCTCATCTCTCACAGTTTTTTTCTACAAATATCGTCATGTAGCGAGGGCTAACGCAGTATATTGAAATTATCTTCTGCCGTCTTTGAATCATAGGTCTTATAAGGGTAACGTGTCTTCAATTACCTGTGTGATGCTCAGCCAAAGATCGCCACCTCTACATGAACTTTCCATCCCTATGACACACAAGAAAAGGTAACCTAGTTTTGTTTCATGTAGATTGTCTAAAATGCATTTCATTTTATTTCTGGAAACTAAGATTTATTCCGCTCTAACTGCAAGAAAATTGAATTGTATCCTCTGTAAGGTTTCACTTCGTGTAAGGAAGGGTATCATCAAAGGAATTTCGTTAATTTGCTAAAGTCCTTGACTTCATTTCTTTTGAAGTTTAGTTTTTTTTGTTTCACACGTTTACAATGAAAGATACTAACGAATAGTATCTTTCATTTATTTCAACACTGAAAGGACAGTTTGTCACGTTATTTCGTTACTGCTTACTTGATAAAAATCAGCAAATAATATTTCATGACCTAAATTATTCTTAAATGTACCACTTTGGCGAAAAAAATATTTAGCGGTAATTTTCGTCACACATATTTTGCCTAGAATTTATTTCACACCCAACGATAATTCCACCTTAATTCCTATTTTATTATTAGTCTATAAATGTTTTATCCCATAATTATGGCCATCTTTTTATCATCTATACCTCGTATTCATCTACATTTTTAAAAATCTTCGCGGGCCTTTTGAACCAAAAGGGTAATGGTTTCTGAAGCACTGTGTGACACAGTTCGAGTAAAGAATATTTCATAAATTGACAGTTGAGAAATACCAAAGAAAAAAAACAATATCATTTCAGTGAAGCATTTCCCACTAACTCTGACATGAATGTATTTCAATAAATTTAACCAGTGGCGTACCCAGGAATTTTGTTCGGGAAGGGGGGGGAATCCATAATCCGGGGGATACGGAGGATAATTTTTCAAGAACAGGGTACCGAGTACCGAAGGACTTTAATTAATTTTTACACTTTTCATAATCGAAAAAATTCCTTTGTCAAAGAAATATTTTGTAAATTCATGATTTTTTCAATATTATATCCTTTATTATTTAATTTGTCTAGTTTTAATAATTAAAACAAAAGGGCAATCCTTTTTGTGATGGTATAATAATTTATCACGTACGACTTTCCCCTGCTTCATGGTTAATTTATTTTTTTAATATCTCAATATTTCGGGGGAGGGGGGATCCGGCCCACCTAAATCCACCTCTCTACGCCACTGAATTTAATAGTTACTAACATATCCTCCGGCAAGAAGTTGAGTTTGATAAAAAAATTCTGTAAGCGCCTTTCATGCATCTATTTCCGCCATAGACTAAACGACTGATCCAAAGATTTTTGCTGGATTTCCGGCGACAACGTCGTGATCAGACATAAACAACGCGGTGGTATCCCATAAAACATGATTGTATCAACTATTCATCGTGGGATCATCGTGGAAGCCTTCGCAAGAAAACCGGTATATTATAAAAAAATGAATAATTGCGGTTTTTGGCGAATCAACTAATACCTTTGGACTTAAAATTAATAAAATATATCAAGTTACACGGTGAGTGAAAAACTTGTTTTTATTTTTAGTACTGTCATCAAGAGCGATTTTTCCCCAACTATTAGTGATAGAAAATCATTTTAGCTGGACCCATGGAATGGACGCGATGAATGCTCGCTTCCAAGCTGAATGTGACTTTGGGCGTCCATGCCAACATGAGCCCACAGAACAATGGGAAGAACGGGAAGTTGCGATGCCTGAGGGCAGGTTTGCAGCTGATCTACCAGCACCGAGTCGGCCCGCAGAAAATCTGAGAATCTCAGTATTTCCGCAGGATTATCCCCTTGGTCTAGTGGACCAGACGACCCTTGCCCACCAATACTCCGATCAGACTACATCTGGGTGCAAGTGCTCCTACCACGCTATCTACCAAAGACATTCATCCGAAAATGTAAGTACATAATTCAAATTGAATTAGAATACTTTTGCCGAGTGTAGAGGGTTTCCTTTCTCTGAGGAACATATGAAACATGTGCAAGAGCGGTCATCGATTTTTGTGCGAGGGACCAGTTTCGAAAAGGCGAAAAGCTAGATTCCGCGGTAGATCTGATAGGGTGTTAGTACGATAGCGTTTTTTCATGTTTTTTCTTTCGATTTGAATTAGCATTTAAGTGAGTAAGGATGAGTTATATAAATATTTCAATTAATGCCGTAGATGAAGTAAAATACAGGTGGGAATGTATGAGAATAATTCATAGCCAAGTGCACAAAAATTGAAACTGCTAAAATCCTTGATGATGAAATAATTCAAACAAGTTAATATGCTCAATTAAATGACGTAATCGCGCAACATATTATTGGTCTCAACATTCTATCTACTTCCGGTGAGTCAAAGGCCATTGAAAATCATATTTGAATCCTCATAAATGGAATTATGCTTTATAGTTACTGATTCTAACGGTATATGTTTTCAAGACGATAAAAGTTACAAAAATAACGAAAATTGGAAAAATTCACAAAGAGCTCGTTTACCATTATTTTTACATTTATTGTGATAACTTTTTAAATATGGAGGGATCTAAATTTTTTCGATTTTAATTGCGTCACCCACTTCTTGAGTTCTTCGCGGGGAAAAAATTGATGGTCATCACCCTCTCGCACAAAAGTTGATGGGGTTTACAGCAGGATCCAAGCTCGTCACCGCTTCTCAGCTACTCCTTGATCTTGTGCATTTGTCTCGGGTGGTTTGCATGCTCAATTGCAATCAGCGGCATATCCAGAGAGGGAGTATACAATATGCACTTGATTAACTGTAATATTGTTCAGTTGTGGAATATATATAGGAGAGAATAGCCACTAAAACTCAAATTACTAAAAAAAGCACATAAATGTTTAAAAAACCTAGTGCTGGGAAATGATCCCCCAGGAGCGCACCTAGCCCCCTTGTCCCTATCCTGGATCCGCTACTACTAACGATAACTCCCCTTAATATATGACTCTCCTAAAAACGAATAAACGAACAAGAAAATACAATGAAGTCACCAAATCGTGGAAATTGAATGAAAAATTTCGTGTTTACATACATTGAACTTAAAGGAGAAAAATATACAAGGGAAGGATGTTTTTGGTCGAAGCTTATCATTAATTTCTTTGAAAAAGTCTTACAATGAGTTGCGACTTTCTGTGAGAACGATACCATTCAAAATTTAATTCTCTTAGTACAATAGAGATCAGCTAAACATTATCCATAACAGTGTTTTCTTTTTTACACAGACGAATCGCATGGATTACGGCAATGCATGGGAAGGTGGAGAAAGAAGACATCATGCCCACACCATTGTCGTTCATCCATGGAGGAATGAAACCAGTACCAACGCAGAAGTGGATATCTGGGAGGAATGGTAGCTGGTGAATTTCAGCTGCGAGGAAGACACCGGAGAGGTACATCAGATATGGCTTCCGATCTCCAAGAGTACGAAGAAATGGTAGACGAATTGAAAATGCTTGAGAAGAAGAGGAACTCCTGGAGCATACGGGCATACAACGAAAGGCTGATTCACTGTTCTTATGACACAATAGGTGATCAAGTTCCAAATGATATTCCTTTGCTCTTTGTAAAATCGAAATTGTTAGTTGTCACGCATCCTGTTCATACAATGGCATGAAAAATTGTGTGAGAGCAGTAGGTCATTCATAATGAACTATACCTGCTTAAGTAATATTAATCGAACGCTTTCATTTTTTGGTAATTTTTCAATTCGGTGTGTTAATGTGATTTTTCCCTGAATAGCCAAATTGTCTTACATATCATGATGCATGTCACCAAAGTCATCGTCACAATATCACTATGGCATGCCAAAACCAAATTATATTTCATTGAATACCTTGGGATGCATTAAAATTTGATGACGTGGTTGGCTATCTAATTGCATTGCATTATAATTTTTTGCCCTTATTCTCCCATTGATATCCATAGATAATATATTCCACTGAATTTCATTATTTGAATAAAATCCAGTACGCGTTAATTTTTTATCAACGACCCAGAGCTGTTTGCTAATTATTTGTCCAGTTTTTTTAGTTTTTAACTTTTTTATTTTTACTTTTTGTATTGCCACTATAAATCTCTATTTAAGCCAAATTAAGCTAGAATGACGCGACCAATATCCACGCTCTAGTTCAGGGATGGCGAAAATGACGGCTCAAATCATTACTCTCCCAAGTAATCATTTTCAGATATGGCAGGGATGATGACAGTTCCTATTTCCATTTTTTTCCATTGAGTTTGCCATCACTGGGCACTTACGTGGAATCAACCAAAGTATTTTTAATAGTCAGTTGAGTCATAATTTCAAAGGCGGTCAAGATTCAAGTTATTTTAATGGTGAGACAATAAAATCTACAGTTCCATTTATCAGGGGTATAGAGCCTAAAAATAACTTAATCGACAAGAGAGAAATAGTCCCGAGTCGCAAAAACACTAGTTCCGAAGTAATAATCGTGGCTGTGGTTAATTGCGGTAGTTAAAGAAACAGGATTCCCGATTTTCATCATATAATTCCTTGTACGAAGTGTAACGTAATTATTGGAACTGAAAGCTGGCTAACAGATGATGATTCAGGCAATGAGATCTTCCCAAAATCGTTCACCGTTTATCGGAAAGATAGAATTAATCGAGCTGGAGGCGGAGTATTTATAGCTGTAAAGAATTCAATCATCAGCCAAGCGGTAAACGTAACTGGGACCAGCGTTAATTTTGTGTGGTGCTCAATTAAATGCCCAAAATCCAAGCCAATATTAGTGTGCTCGTATTATAGACCTCCCAACTCAGATAGAACATCGATGTTGGATTTTGAAATCCATATAAACAGCAAGGCATCCAAGTATCCTGAAAGAAACTTGATTGAATGTGAAGATTTCAACGTACTTTCTATAAATTGGCAGACGTATAGCTTCATTCCTGGTCGGAGGGGTAAAGTGATTTGTGAGGCGTTGTTTAACACTTTTGTATCAAATTTATTGTTTCAAATAGCATCCGTACCTAACAGAGGAGAAAGTATTATTGATTTATTAGCGCCAAATATACCTCATTAGGTAATAAACGTGAAAACCGTCGAAGGAATAAGTGACCATAGGGTAGTAACTGAAAAGTTTTCTATGAGTACCGCTGAAAACTTAAAAAAAGAGTAAAGTTTTCATTTTTAAAAGAGCTGACTTTGATGAATTTATGAGTCATCTGAAAAATGCTTTCCCCGCGTTTCAAGAATCAATAATAAAGCTAAACGTAGAGGGTACTTGGAAAGCTTTTCTTTCGTTCGTAACTACGGGAATAAATAGCTACATCGCTATTAAACAAAAAAGGAAGGTAGCGAATCGAGATGGTATAACGGGGAAGTGAGAAAAATCATTGATGCGACAGAGAGCGTGCCATGATAAAATAAAAAAAGTCAGCAAGTATTATTCCGCTAATGAACGGGAGTAAATAATAAAGAAATATAAGTTGCCTAAAGCCGCCACGAAGGAAGCGTCCAGGAATGCATTCACGAATTTTAAAAGAAAAACGCAAGTAGAACAGATATGGGACAACCCAAAGGCATTTTGGTCTTATGTTCGGGAGGTTCAAGGTGAAAGATCCACCGTATGTACGCCAAGAAACAATAATGGAGATGTATTGACAAACAGTTTCGATAAAGCCAATTTATTAAATTCCTACTTCAAGAGCGTGTTCACCGAGCTTTCTGAGAACTCATCCGAGACAGTTGACAATCTCTGCATACGAAAGATGCCACCTATTGACATTAGTGCGCACGGAATATAAAATATATTGAAATCGCTTAGTCCAAATGAATCACCTGGTCCAGAAGAAATCCCATTTCGCGCATATAGAGAGCTAGCCTCAGAAATTACCCCCTTCTTGCAGTTAATATTTATTAAATCCATCAAGCAACACGAAGTACCAAATGACTGGAAAATCGCTAATGTAACGCCAATATTCAAAAGTGGAGACAAGGAACAGCCATCTAATTACTGACCGATATCTTTAACGTCCGTCTCATGCAAAGTCCTAGAACACATCATAGGCAGCTCAGTTATGAAACACCAAGACGCGCAAAACTTGTTTATGAGAACTCAACATGGATTCAGCAAAAGTAGATCATGCGAAACCCAGTTAGCGCTTTTCGGCCACGATATTTTAGCCCTCGGAGAGGAAAATATTCCGTAGACACGATTTTTCTTGATTTCAAAAAACCATTTGATAAAGTTACCACGTAAAGTTAATAGTAAATCTGAAATCTTACGGCCTAGTGGCCTATTATTGCGTAATTGCAAGAAAGCAAAACAGCCCCCGCTCTAATTCCAAGCTAATTCTCATTCACGCAATTACAACGTTTTTTCATTGCTAACCTACACAATGACGTGTCTCGTGTAAAGCGGCCTTAAGATTCGATCGCATTCAGTGGGAGATTTCACAGCTGTTGCGTAGCCAGTATTTTGATATGGGGGGTTTGTCGGAGATAACGGGGCTCTTCCTAGGTGTATGGAAAATACCTAAGGGCAAAGAGGGTTTGTAACCCGGAAAACTCCCCATGGCTACGTCACTGGTTCACACCCCTGCCATTCAGCAAATGTAATGAATGAAAAAAGGCTCCGTGGCCTGTTACAGGTACTCTTTATTATGCCAATTTCAAATTTCCGTGTATCTTATTCTAACTATAATATTCCTTCGTCTAGATAAATTCTATACATATGTGTACCGATACTGATACAAAAAAGAAGAGAAAACTATTTTCCTTAAAGTTTGCTTTCTTTATTATTCGTCAGGTGAGAAATGTTGCCAGCCTGGCCGGATAAAACATTTGAAGGGGCCGCAACTTACACGTGGGCCGCACAACAGCTGCAATTGAAGATTTTCCTGCCGGTTGCTAAGTGTGCTGCCAACAACCCCTTACGTAAATGTTTTAAAAAATTCCCACTTAAGTCGCTGACGGAAGAGCGATCCGAAATTCTTGGAGAAATAAACAATTGTTAATCTTAAAACCGGAAATTATAAGCTTCATCATATCATTCACCAAATCAATTCACATTCATCAGTACTAACGATGCCACGTGAGTGGAAATATTATTTTTTAACAATGAGAATTCATAGTTCGCTTTCACATCACGTCGTGTGACGGATATTTTTGAAAAGCGATTGAAAAGCACCCAAACTACCAAGATATAGCATACTTCTACGAGACGGACTATGACCATCTACACATAGTTTCGTAGGTCATAGTGCTGTGCTGTAATTTCCAAATGTTTTTTCACAAATTAGCGGCGCTTCTTTCGCCGCAGTTTGGAAATTGAGTTTAGATATTTTCTATGGTACCAGCAGGTGGGAAATTTGAAGAACATTCCCATCTCCCGCAATATTGCTATTACTAAATCATTTAAGGGCAATTTATGCGGTGAATTTGCAACGTTTTATGCCACATGAATTGTGCAGCTGATTATAGTAAATAAATACACCTCCATAAATTCAATTTATTTTCTCTCATGAATTGACCGATTCATCGAAGTATAGTTTCATACAACGCAGTAGCCTTATGATGAGGGTTAAAGATATAAAATACAGAAAAGATCAGCCGCAGTTCCATTGCAAATATTACCAAACAACTCTAGTGTCACGAAATGGAATTCAGCTTGATTTGGTGACAGTAGAATACTGTTTCGTTCCCGTGCATGACTTAGGAAAACATGTTATGTTATGTTATGTTACTTCAATATCAGTGTGGGAGTTGGCACAGTGCTAAAGCAGCGGATTTTCCACTGCAGTCAAATGAAGGTAGTTGCCCGTTTTTTAAAACTTTTCTTAATCTCGTAATTTTCGTGTTATGACTTGCGGTCGAAATTTCTTCATGAAAAAGTGAAGTAGGCATGTCAATGCTTCACTTTTTGCAGTTTGTTTACGGCATACCGGTAACTTTTTTTCGAGCGGCATTAAATGATCAAGCTCTTTTAAACAACTCTGTTAGCCTATAAACTGATGGCTCAAAGTAACATCATTTGGGACTGTTGTGCCCTCGGGGTGTACATACACAACGACGATTTTCGGCTTCTGCGCATTGGACTAAGTTTGAAATGACCAAGTCCGAGATCACGAGATGGGCCCGATTGGCAGACTGCGACGATATGTTTTGTTTTTATGTTGTTTAATTCGATACTTTCATTGGCGAAGAGCGCTTTATGCAAAAAAGGATCTACTTATAGATGAGAATACAAGCATAGAAGAAAGGAAATTATTCATCAGATGCTACGAATGGAACAATGTTCCATTGGAACATGTTTCTCTATGGGAGCGAGGGTTGGACGTTGACAGCAGCAGAGAAGTCGAGAGTGGAAGCATTCGAAATGTGGTGCTACCGAAGAATCACGAAGGTAAAATGGGATGAGGATGTGCTCAGATTAGTGGAAGAAAACCTTAAGATCGCAAAAACCAAGGAGAAGACGGGGCAACTTAGTTGGCTACATTTTGAGACATGATGGCATGATGAAAACTATTTTGACTTATATCGAAAAATTTTTCTTGAGTAATCTGCATGGATTATGGTGATTTTCAGGAGATCTCCTATAAAAAGTGAAAAAAGTATTATAGTTTCGGATTCGAACCCCACCACGCAGAACTTTACTGCTACTATCGCGCACAAAATAGACCTACTGGGCCACGGAGCAACGTCTTGGTAAGAGAGAAACGGTGAGTCCAAATATGAATCTTAAGATAGTAAAAACCTCGCCACGGAGCCCGGAAGAAAACACCCCGACGGCCCAACGTGAGTGTGGACGTGAGTTATCCCAGAACATTCCATCCGCTAGCCTAAATTCTGATTGGGCTCATGCTCCTGCAGTTTGACTGCAGCTTCGGTAGCTAGGTCCCGTCCGCGTCGGCTCTGGGTGGCATACGGGTGAGGGATGCATGTCGTTTTATGCGCCAACCTCACAAGTTTTCACGACCCAGCCCCATCTCCTGTGGGACTCCAGGGTGCCTACATACTTTTGAAAACGATGGTACCTAGTTACATATATTGAAACCAAGATCGTAATTGATTTTATAGTAGTGGAAAAGTATTTATTTGGATATGGAATAATTCCACTCCGTCACGCTTGATTCTTTGAATTTTTATTTCGTATTTTCCTCGTGGCATTCAGCTTTTGTTTTCTTAAGTAGATGCTACTTTCGTCAATCTGAAGAAGATTTCAGACTATGACATCGAAACGTCGCGTCGAATGAAATTAACTCGTGGACACGGTGAACAACCCGAGAACTATTTCCACGAAGTGCTACTTTATGTAATCCATTTCAGCTCACGCAAATTAGTATTTCCAACAGCATGCCGATGCATGAATTAAGATTATAATGTATTTCAGTATAAAAATATAGGAGTAATCATGGTTGATGGTAAATGAAGGAGAAATCGAAAGGGGAAATAGTAAGGAGTGTATGGAGTGTGGAGAGTGGTTTAAGTTAAAATCAAATATTCGTCGTCCACTTGTATGTGATGGTTCAGATAAGGATAACTCAAAGGCTTATCTAGCAACCTTTTCCTTCTTCTACATTTCATGCGGGGTTGCCATTACTACTGCGTATCTACCTAGGACCAAATGGCCTAGCTCAGATGAGAAAAGCTCAAAAAGATAATGAAGGTAACCGGTTGCCGTAATTACGCTCAGCCCTTATGTAGAAGTTTTTTCGTTATCTTTTTTTTTTTGTTTTTGTCACCGAGCTTAATCTTACGCCACTGCTGGAAGTGGAGACTATCCATTTTGGGGTATGTGTTATTATCTGTTTTATTACCATTTGTAGGTGCCTCAAATGATTCACAATTCATTCCAAAATCAAAGATAACTACCCGAATTGCGACATCATAATGGATATTCGAAGTTGGGCAACATTCAGGATTTAATTGGTGTGTGCTCAGTTTGGGACCGCGATAAATACACTCATGTTTCCATTTAGCATGCAGATTTGCATGCTTTTATCCTTAACCTCTGCCGTATCATCAGAATCCAATCAGCTCGATGATTGCTTCGTAATTACTCGTTCGTTGCAAACGTGTACGGATGATGAAATTGATTGATGAATGGGATTATACCCTTTACATTTTTACTGTCGTGTGTGATTCGCATTTTAATTCCAGTTGGCGGTTTTGGGGACCATATGCTAAGTAGCCTATTTGCTTAGTACATTTCGAAAATTCTTGTAAAAGTGTGTAAAAATATCTATGAAATTGCTGGCTGTTCATATTTTTATATTCGAAAATACATATTTCATTAGAAACTATGTAGAATAGAAAGAGAATATTCGTCTTACGCGTTGATCACTCGCCGTATCGCTAGGTTCATCATATTATGTATAACGTGAACAAATATAGAAGAGATATGCTAATTATTTCTGTTCGGAAAAAAAAATTTCTTCTGTTCTAAAGATGCCTATCATATGTCTCCATTGAATTTAGTTCCTGAAGTATCTGTTTGGGTATCTCAATATTAATTTAAATCATTTTTTATCAGATCACTAGCTTTATAAAGATTATGATCATGTTTATAATGTTAGCGTAGGATGAAGCCTCTAACATTTTTTAGGACCCAGTATTTCCGTGGGGCTGTGTCGCACTTCATACTTGCGTGAATTATTTCCTCTAAAATTTATTCCTTTTATTACCCATTTAGTATTTTATTTACTATCATCTCCGTTGCTATTTTTGTCATCTAAAGGTGACTGCTCAATCTTTCCATGCCTTGTAAAGTACTATTTTACTCTTCTCTTTATGATAAAATTGTCATATATTCAATCAATATTATCTTTCTGCGATTAGCATTGATACTTTTTACGAAGACATATTTGACATTCTAGGGTGGACAGTGATTTCACTAATATCCCTTGGTACTTCTTAGATTTTGGATATCATCAGCTTTCTTTCAGTCTAATATTTTCTATCATTATGTCATTTGTTGAAGATTATCTTTGGTGGTGAAAACTAGTTTCTTTTTTAAATATGCATTCGTTTGTGAATTGTGATGTGAGCGAACTCAGTTTGAAAAGGTTAACAGTATTCCAGTGGTTAACTATTCGACCATTTATTTTATAACGTGGCGATAGTAGAAAAATCTTGCTTTGGCTTCTTCCTTTGAGAAGGTTAGAGAAAGGAATTTTTCTAATCCTATAAAAAGTGCAATTATGTTTTCCATTGGCAATGAGACTTGGAGCGTGAAACTCCAGTGTGAAATTCAAGATAACAGTCAAGTTTCGCTTACGTGACGCACTGTCTCAGGTGTTGTGTGAACGGGACGGAAATGTGTTATGCCGAGTGTGCGTTGTGCATCGCGTCAATAAAGGGTAAAATGAGCTGTGGAATTGAGAGAGGCGCCTTGTTGAGATAAGTTTTTCTCACGCGGATGTGACAGCGAGCATCACCACGCTTCATGGATGCAAAAAAGAAAAACAAAAAAGAAGGAGCAACGAGGATATGGACGCATTTCCTCGTTGCTCCTTACCTATTTGTTGCGAGCAGATAACTTCATGGAAATTGCCTCGGTGAACGTCGGAGCTGTTCCTCGTTGGACTCTTATTTTACTTATGTGTACACGTTATCGTGTCGATGATAATTATTAATTTATCACCAACTTAAAAGAGGAATTTTCGTTAGTTACTCGTGAAGTGAAATAATGATTAATGGATGTAACCTTGAGTATTTTACCATGATTACTTTGGTCATCTTACCTTTTTGTATGAAATAATAGTTGTCGACTGGCTTATTATAATGACGATTAAATAGTCAAATAGTTATTCATATGATAAAAATTAGTTAAGTTTTAGGTTATGCTAAAGGTCATTTTTTAAGGAATAAATTCAGAAATACTTACTACTCATTTGTTTATCAATTTATTCCTTTGCAAAGTGTTCCACTATGCGATTGGAATGAAAACTTTCATCGAGGCACATAGATATTTACAGAATATAAATGATATCAGGGTCATTTTTTGAAAATCTGAACTGGAGTTGAAATCGGGAGTGTTGCTTTTGTACTTTACTGAAACCCATAATTAAGAATGGTAACATAGCTACTTTAACAATCTTACTAAACAAGGCTAATCCTATCTTTTAAGTACGATACGTCAATAATAGAACCTTCGCGAACCTCATGAAGGGGTTCGGAAACCCTTACCATGACTCCTCAGAAAACTGATTATATTTGATTTTCAGCAAAAGGAAACTTCCCATAGTGTATCAGATTAATCAGGTAGTGTAGGTAGTGAAATAAGTGAGCGGCGTCGAAAAGACACGAAAAAATGAATGGAAGTGTATTCAAAATGTCAAAATTATATTTTGAACTCCACCCTTACAGCGCTGCTAGGACTCCCCTGAACTGGGCCGTAAACAACGTGTGCGCGCGCCTAATAGTATCCCCCGCATATAGACCATACTTAAGTAGTTGCTCTCAGTTTATATCGGCAACGATAACCGTTGCATTTTGGTGCCCTACAGCCCGTATTTTCTATGCATAAAAATAATTTTTGTATGTGACATCGTGTTATGTATCTGAATTTATAAACGGGAAGTAGTACTATATCCACTTAATTACATTTATTTTTAAATAATTTGTCATCATTTGTGGCAGTATGTATCACCATCACCTTACGTCATCAATCCGAGCATAAAATCGACGCAGCTCACCATTACACAATCCAATCAGATAAATGTTTCATATTTACGACTTTATTCTCTTTTAAATAATTAATGACTTCTCGTATTATACTAATACTGGGCCTTTGTCTGCCTTTCTTCCCGATCACTTGTCCTTCCAGAGTTGTCTTAATCAGGCCATCGCGTGACATGATGCGGCCGATTAAACTCTCCCGTCTTCACGATTTTTAGGAGACTTCTCTTATCTCCAAATCGGTTGATCCATTTCATCTTCATCATTCTCCTACGGTAGCACCGCATTTTGAATGATTATACTAGTTCACTCTTGAATTCTCTCAAAGATATTGTAGTTACCACATTGTTAAGAACTTTCACTCGAAATGCTGTTTACGAAGTGGAAATGTGATAGTTTGTAACATATCAATGAAAAGGGTAATTACAACAGGACTTTCGGTTTATTCTTTGTGTGTAACTAGCCTGTGGAGTTAGTACGAAAAACACAGCATTTGTGCTGTAATTTTCACAAATTTAGTGTTATTATGTCATGGGACACATATGCCACTATGAAACAAAAGGGAGCGAGAAATTATTTCACGTCCTAGACTGTATCATAGAAACTATTAAAGATATCGTTTTAATATCACTGAAATTGGGATCTACGCATACATATTAGCCTAAAACACGTATTTTATTATGCAATCTAATGGCTGCAATCTTTATGGACCTTAAAGGGTTAATATCCTTCACACATAGACCGTAAACCTGCATAGCATCCCGCCGTCTCTCTCTCTCTCTTGGCGACGATAACTGACAAACCCTGGCGCCCAGCCCGTTGCTCGCTTTCCCCACTCGCATCTCGCACTAGCAAGCGGTGCTCAATGACGACGTCCGTGCTCTTCCCTCTCGTCTTCTGTCCTCGGGACTGCACATGCGTGTCGCCACAAGCACGCTCAGAAATGGTGATGCACGATCTGTCGCCTGCACCTTGCAAGCCGGATCGCTCGTCTGAGGGGATAATGGCCGCGGGTTTTGGTCAAGTAAGGCGACATTTGGGGTTTCCGTAAATTCCAGGGTTGGGTGTGAAATTATTGACTTGCTGTGAGAGGATCGTGGGATATATTCTGAGTGCTGGACTGAGAGAGAAGGGAGGAGCTTAGAAGAATGATGAAGAGTGGCAATGAAAACACATTATTGACGTGGTCGCGCGGAGGGAATGTGTAGTTCTGCGGAAAATATAGAAAAATATATAGAAAATACAGGAATTGAATACATAATTTGGAGTATGTTTTTAGTCAATCATGAAAAAATGATAAGAGGATTAAAATGGAATTGCAGAGAGAAGATTTCATTGTAATTCTAGAGAAACAAAAATTTAACTTTTAATAATAAAAAAGTAAATTATTGCAAGAGAGCTGTTGCTAAGAATACGCAACTTGAATTTATCTTCCCATAACTTTTCTGAAAAGAATTAAACGCCAAAAAGAGAAATCAGAGGCCATATCTGATTTTTGGCAGTCCTTGGAGTGAAGATCGGTATTTACATTGACGGTAGTTATCTATTCGCATCAAATTTATAAGAATTGTGCAATAATAGCAATTTCTAAAATTTTAATCAATTGCATTAGTACGTAATAATAGCCCATTTTATGAAATGAATTAATAAATGACGAATTTTGAGGCAGAAAAATGATACTAATAGAATTCTAATTAACATTAAAAGTACAAGAAATGGTGTGACTAGAGATTATATCATTTATAAGATGAAGAATCTGATGGCCACAATATACTTTTAATTTACCTTAAATAGTGATTGTAGTTTATAGTTTGTGAGTGATGACGGATTATTCAAATTTTCTTGCAGATTTTTCCCCTGTTCTTGATTAAAATCAGATCATGAAATAACTATACAACGGTGTGCTCACTCTGTTCGTTGCATTATTATTTTAATAGTGTCTTCTCACTTTAATTATCATCATAATTCCAACGCCTGATAGTAGGAGCGCAAGAATTTCGCTAAAATAATGACCTGTTTTATGATTAGCAGAATCATTCATGGCCTCGAAAATTTCGAACAGTTCGAATATCTTTATGGAAGGCACTCTATTAGCGAGACCTGTTTGCAAATAACCTAGGAAATGGAGTCGAAGTCCATTGAAATATGGCGTTCACCAGCACTGCGACGTAAGGTAGTTCTTGAGCCTTAAAAAGGCGGCGTTTGGTTATTGAAAATAATTCAATAATTGTTCAATTACCTTTGCGCTGTTTTTATTAAATTTAAAAAATAATCATGACTGTTTTATTATTCTCAAAAAAATATTTAAAAAAATTTTAATGTCTGTTTTATTTCAATGATGGTGATGATCTTTAGTAGATGAAAGAACATTTTCTGAAAAATGAACTTAGGATTAAATAGTTCTTCTCCAGTTTTATACTACAGACTGAAAATACTTTCTGATATCGTTTCATTACATCATATTTATCCTATCTTAATTTTTCAAAAGTTTCGATGATGATATATCATCTCCACGTCGAATCTATATCACACAACATGATCATATTGGACATCCAAACGTTTTGATTGAAATTAACTGACTGGAAATCAGCTTTTCTGATGACTGTAGAGCGCGGTTTATATTTTGTAAAATCAGCAGCAGTGATAACTAAAATGGTCCCGCATCCAATTCCTGGCCGAAATTCATGTTCGTGATCCATTCAATTACTACCATCTCCATTTTTATGTCAATATAATCCATCGCTAAGGAATAATGGTTATGAAATCAAACAAATGACGTATTTATTGCGCGTGGACTCGCGAGACGCGGAGAGATAGCGCAACCCGTGTTGCGCCTGGCATAGGTGTCATAAGCTTTGAATCGGAGGGATCTCTTAACGGATAGTTCGCCGGAGTTATCACTCCTGGGACGGATGGTGTGTTCGTGTGCATGACCTGTTTACAATTTTTCGGACGTTCGTGGGGTGGTCCTTGCCATCGATGCACTCTGGCTTCGAGATAATTTTGGTCAGAATTTATCGTACGCCAAGCGATGCCAAATGCAATCGGATAGTTGGTTGAGCCTCGCGATAAGATTTCACCACGCGCATTTTTGAAATAAGGCCCTCGTTTGCGACTAGATTGGTGCGTGATTTAAAAGCTTTCATTGTTGGGCGCTATTCCCTAGCCGTGAATTAATTTATCCAGTGTTCCGAAGGCATTGTTACTTTCGCGATCCACTCCTGTGATCCGGTAGTGGATGCCCACAAGGCTACGGATGCCCCAACGCAAACCAACGGTGTTGCAGTCGTGAAACATGAATGGAGTCATAATATAATTGATTGCTTCTACTTATCCCTCATCTTTTACGGCCTAATATGGTTTAATGATAGAAAATTTAACCGAAATACCTGGAATGTCATTGTAAATTTAAATGGTGGAACAGGATTATTTTCTGCAAGACTGCAGTAAGCTAGCTCACTTATGTAAGAATGATTATAGAAAAAGGTTTTCTAACTATAATGCTGGGTGATTCAAAGCAAGATTCTATGTGTAATACCGTGAAAGTTTGTTATTATAAGGTTCATGATTTATACATTATATTCGAAAACACATTGTACAGCTCCACATTAAATTTTTGCACGCAATCTGTATTTCACTGAATTTTCTAGGTTTCTTTGCGCGTTTGGAATTGTATATATACCGCATACCATACGAAAGAAAGCTTGTCGTTGATATATACGTTACATATGATACTAAGATATAATTAATTAATATTTTCTGCTTAATTGTGATACTTTATATTTGGTACCCCAGGTCGTGTAATTTTGGTGAAAAATTCATCCATGACCCTACGGAATTGATAAATTAAACGCGTACCTATAAATTTCAAGAGCTTGTTCCTTCTTTTGCAACTGAAATTGCCGACATGATTTAAAATGCTAATTGCTGCCCAAAAACATCCTGTGTACATGCTGTCCTCAACATAGAATAATAAATCGATGACACGTAAAAACTGCAGTTTTGACAACACAACCGTATCTGCCTTTTATTTCAGGTAAAAAACTGCCAGCCCTAATATAATTTGCTGGCTTAGCCAGCTTTTCTTCTTTGCACGTGGTACTTTATTTATTCCTCTATCTCATTCTTCATTCATTTGCCTTCCTACCTTGCCATGCATAAATTAAAACTTGTCCGGGTAATTTATTTTACTGGATCTGCTCATTTCTCAAACTCCCCTGAGGCTTGCAGTTTATGCCGAACATTAACCTTTCTAAACCCCGGACAGAAAATACATAACCATCCTTCCATTCCTTTTATCAGGTATGTTTTTTGTTTCTTGCTTCTGTGTTTTGAACCTCACCTCTTTTTGCCTTTCCCTCTTATCAGGATTTTTCTTTTCCAATTTTTAGAACTGTCTCAATGTTTCCCGAACCAAATACCGTTACCATGTTGACTTTCCCCTTGTTTGCATAGAGTAACATCCTTATGAAGTAATTACCGCCAAATTGTTACCAACCGTACATGCCACATGAAATACGGCGAAATGTATTGTATGTGGCTATATTAATTTTTAACCCTGTTTTTTTCCCCCGAGCTGCGGTTCCCATGTATATATAATTTTACTGCAATTTCCTCTATCTAAATCCTATATTCATTTCTTTAGAAAATGCTTAAAATGTTTTCAGCAAAGAATGGTCAGAATTAAATGTAAAACATTTCGTTAGGGAAATTAAACTTTACTATTATATGCGTTTATAAATGCTTTAATACACGGAGGAAATTTACCTCTCTTCTTTGAAGTTAATAAAAATCTATTATTTTATATAATAATGAGAATATCCGTAGCCATTTTGTGGGTAGTTATTTTATACAGTTTTTAAAAAAGTTTCTCCCTATTTGGATACTTGGCTTTATCTATATCATATAAGCAGCCTGATTTTTAAAAATCAAATGCCGGATTTTATATAGCTACAATTAAATAAATTACAAAAATAATGCCATTTTCAATGAGTTGAAACTTTCACAATGAAATACTTTATCGTCTGTGCTATAAATCACGCTATTGATATTGCAAACAGATATGAGTGCTTCAGCCACTTCAATACTTAAACTTTAAAACTATTTGTCATGTGCGGCGGATGCTATGGTATAGTTTAATTCCTAAGGAGGCGCTAGCTTTTAATCTAATGGACATTTTTATGATTTGACATTTTCGTGATTTGATCGTGTAGATTTTTTCATTGGCTCGAGATATTTGATCCCCGAGAAACAAAAGCAACAGGCAAATAAAACTGTGAAGGGGCAGAGACTCTCGCCCAATGCCAAATGGTTGGACTAAGTGGAATGGAAGCGTATGCTCCTTTTGCAAATGAAATGAATTACGTCCGAGTTTTGGGCACACACTTCGAACGGCATCATCCGGGTCCAAAGGAGACGAATTCGTTGGCTTTAACTTATCCCATTAATAAAAAGCTCAAGTGGCACCATTTATCTTGGCAGTCGGCCCACTGGCGGGAGCACATCTCATTGCCCATTTATGGCGCCGGCGCCAATTCCTCCTCTTTTCCTACTATCCCTCTCTCTCTTCTTCGCTTATTCCATATTCGTGAATGATCCCAAAAATTATCCCTTTCGTTTCTCTCTCCTCAACCTTCGTTTTTATCTCCTTATGTTTCTTTAACGACAGATGCTCTCGAATCTCGGAGTCTGCCACCTTTTTTCATGTCTGCGGGTCGAATTTTGGAATTTTTGAACCTGCGAGGATTTATGTTACTAGTATTTTACTGAAATAATTTTATAGAATATGGTGTACTTCATTTACGGGACTTTCTAAAAATTTCAGTACTTTCTTACCGGGACTTAAGGGGAATTTCTAAAAATACATTTTACTGACTAGCAATTATTTTTGGAGTTGAGTTAAGGTTATTTTTATTATTAAATTATTCATAGATTTTGAGTAAATTTAAATAATAGAGATGAAATTATTTAGAGTATCAAGGCTTTTCAGAATATATTTAATAGAAGAGTTTCATTTCAATAACGAAATGTATAAAATGTAATCATAACCTTTCTCTATTAAAACATTTTAAGCACTTTCAAATTTTATCATTTCAACATTTTTTATTAAATAGTTTTTATTTTACTAGAAATAGGCGGGTCCCGAAAAATTGCTTCGATGGCATCAAATTAATCGGAAAACATATTATTTGTATGTATTTAAGCAATTGCACTCTCTGAATGTGTCGCACTAGTATTACCTACCCGTCAACGAATCAATGAGGCCCTACCGTCAGGACTATGGGATCAGGTAGGTTTCCATAATATTAGATAAGAGATGGACTGACTTCTCTAGAATATCCCCCTGCGTGAAGGAACCACTGCAACTGTCGCAGTGTCGCACCCATGGGACTTTGACGAATATTAAAATTGTATCCTGTGAGTTAGGTTAATTACACGGCGCCAAAGGAATGATGTGTAGGAATGCAAGGCGTTCCTAACGCTCATAGCGTACTGACCTAAGATATGCTTGTGACTAATGCTCACTTACCCCGAGTACAAGCGCTCGAATACGTGGTTTAAGGATTCTCCCCTGCGTTCTTGTCCTTGTTTGATGATTTTTACATGTCTCATCGTCTTCTTGTCTCTCTTTGGTCTAGATTAATTGCGAGTTAAAACTCGATGCTTTCCCATCGGATTTACTGAAAAAAAAAATTTATTTTAGAGTGAGTTGGGATTCAGATGTGGATGCTATTTGAGATTTCAGGGGAGATGGTGAGGAGGCGATTCATAATTGCACTTGAAAAATGTGTGGTGGATAAAGGGCAGAGGGAAACGACCCACCCTGCTAGTCAATCCATCTCTTTTCCCTCCCTCCTTAATATGCCACCCCAACTTACCCTCTCCCTACTCGCTTTCTCACCCCGTCCTTTTCATTCCTCCCTATTTTAACTTGTTCAATAACAGCATTGTACCTAATGATGGTGTTAAAAGCGATATCGGTTGTATTAATAAAAGATCTTAGACTTTACGGGCGTATCAGGTACAGTAAGAATTATTGAGTTCTCTACTGGGGTAATTGGCTATATGTCTCCCGACGTGTTGCTTGCATATATAAACGCAAATGGTACTATCATTGTTTACGTTAGATTTTTTGTAACTATAGGTAATAAGGGATGCAAAAATTTGATTCGTAGGCTAAATTACTGCTGTACGTTCCCGATCCTAGGTCTAGAATGCGACTAATTTTGGAACTTCACTACAACATGGCCATTGGGGAAGCATTCAATGATGGGCGAGATAAAAAACTTATATGTTAAATATTTCTTCTACTTTATGCACTCAATCACATAGCAATAAGGTTGGTATTGGTAGGTAAAGGTAGAGCTCACCCCGGACAACCACGGACGTATAAACTTCACACATTCACGATAGGAGGGCCAGTTGCTTACCTAGGTTCCCCTCGCAGTTTCGCATATCATCCGCAGATCCGCGACGCGGAAATACCGTGCCAATTCCCACACCCTAGCAGAAGCCTCCCTCAGCAATGTATTTTAAATTTCAATGGAAATGGTGGGTAAGTGATTCATAATTGAGCGTGAAAAATACGCAGTGGATGAAGGGCTAAGAGGAGGACCCAGGGTACGAGGCTATTTGTCTACTTTCCCTCCCCTATTCAACCTGGGATATGAACCCGGGACTTATAGATGAATAGCTAAGCTCTCTACCCACTGGGCTACCACGCTCTCCCTTTTAGTCGACTTTGAGTTCACACTTCTACTATGCAAGCCGTGTGACCTTATTTCAGACGGCGTCGATCATATAACAGTGCGCTACCTCCCTCACTCACTCACCTCGCAATCACCACTCTCTTCGCCTTGCGCTCGCCTATTTCGTCGTGTGTGCGTGCAATTTCCTTCGGCTGGTGCTAATGTGCGCGCGTGGTGTCTCTGCAGAGCTCGGCGATGCAGTTCTGAGGACGCATCCGGCACATTATGCCGCCGAGAGAATCCCCGTCTCATGTTCTCTCTCCGTTAGCTGCCGCACCCGCCGCGACGCGGAAATACCGTGCCAATTCCCACACCCTAGCAGAAGCCTCCCTCAGCAACTGTCGGTGCAACCAGCGCACTTATTACGTCGCTTTGTAGTGTGAATAACGTATTTCTGTGGCGCAATCAACGGCTGTGTGTTCCATAATGGTAGTAGCGAAGCAGAAAATTACCTTTTTTATATAAGAGTTTCTCTACTATGTTCGCGATGATATGATGGTAGTTCATTAGTGAAGGCATATATTTTAGTGTGTGGTAAATTAATAAATAATTAATAATGTGGTAAATGATTATATTTAAGTTTGTGTTTATAAAATTATTTTTATTGTAAATTTTGATGAGAATAATATTTTTTCTCGCTCTTATGTCAATTTCATACTCAATTTATAATTGCTCAATGGAGGAATTTCATTCTAAGGCACTACATTCGTAAATTGTCTTTAGTACGGCTCTTTCACAATATAAATCGTAATATTTTACATCTTTGTGCCATTACCCTTGAGTATATCTTCGATGTCGAATTACGTCATATTCACTGAAAAATGCGTAGTGCAAACACACAGATGTGCAGACGTGCGAAAGTTCATTCAAACCTCTAAAAGCAGTTAAAATCTGGAATTAATAGAAATTGTTACAATTTCTGCCCAAGCTTGAGGATCATCTTTTTCAGAAGAAAGAACTGACAGTGCAGTTACTTGTGTTCGAAAAGGGCTGTAAACGGAGGATGGTGTGGAAGCATTTTTAGGTAGTCATAATTAAATGATCCGAAGTTAGATCTGAGAAAATAAAGGTTAATCTGGTTCGACGTCATTGCGTAGTTTTGGTTTGAATCTCCTCTGAAAATGTTCATCATAGCTGTAGCTCATAAGCATGACTTACATATCTGTATCCCAAACCAAATATTACTCATTTTTAGTATAGAATGCGATATTACGACCCCTTAGAGTGACCCTTGGTCAATCATTGAGATTTTTTTTGCAATTTGCAAGGCACTGCTAGCGGATTCAACTCCCTTCAAAATGTTCTTTTGAAATAGAAGCAGGAAGTGATAAGGGCAGCTCCTCGTATAGACGCGCGAATACGAATGTCAAAAATCTATCAGTATTGTCTTTCCAATAATTTTTAGAAGAACGGTAACATAGGAAGCTCCTGGAAGGGCAGGACAAAGGAATTGGTAGATAGTATGACCACTACTAATGAATACACAGCAGCTAGCCATTTTGGAGGCACTCTAAAGTTTTAAGTGTGAAAAATCTAGAGGGGAAATCACACCCTTGCCCTAGGCTGGAAGCCATATCCCTCGAGTATGGGCTAAGGACTTGACCAATACCTATAGCTTCACCTATAACGCTATACCATAACTTCAAAATATTATTAGGTAAAGGTAAAATAAAATCAACTGATTTGGGCGTTACTTGGTGGAACGATAAGATGTTCATGGTGAAACAAAACCCAGTAGTATTCCACAAAATTTTATTTTAACTGTCAACTATTTTCGACGTTTACACCGTCATTATCAAGACTCATTACCCGTCATTATCATGTCTTGATAATGACGGTGTAAACGTAGAAACTAGTTGACAGTTAAAATAAAAGGTTGTGGAATAGTACTGGGTTTTGTTTCACCATGAAAGGTAAAATAAGCATAATAAACTGTAGTCCGTATTTACAGTGGTAAAATTGATGTAAGAATTTTATTCCAGCACTTCTCTCCATCATAGAAAATCTGCGACAGTGTAGTGGGACACACGATAAAGAGAAAATGACCGAGAATTTAGACAGGTCTCCAAAAAAGATATAGGTGGAGGTGGAGAAAGTGGTGGGAGTGATTTGAGAGAATATAAGACAGCAAAAACAGCATTTAAAAGTTGTCGGCATGAATTTTATTGCCTCATCCTAACGTACAACTCTTCTATTCGTCCCCGTAACCCATGCTGTGAGCCCTCACTCCTGAGTACCGTTTGCGGCCGCGTCCATCCCGTTGTTTTCGGCGTGGAGGCAGTGGAGCAGGTGACTAAGCAGCGCGGCAGTAGTGGTGGGGGCGAGAGGCTCTCTCTCAGAGAAAACAGAAGAGTGTGTCAAAATCATCCCGGTGGACTTTCGAGTACGTTCGACACGAACGGATGAAGGGTATTAGCGTCATCGGTGGTGTTGGTAGGCGTGGAGTTCCCGTGGGATGGAGAGGCATGGGGGAACATGACGGTGTGGAGCGAGGCTAGTTGCCATGCACTCTCAACGGGATTTGCTTCCGTGCTCTCCAGCCCTCTTCGTCTTCTTCGTTTTGTCGCCGACACGAGCGTTTTTGAATGAGGGCCAGTAATGGGATGAGCGCTAGGCGGAAGCACAGCCATGGGTGGAAAGGGAGGGAAGCGGTGCTTGAGTTACGTTTTCAGGGCTTTTGATGGTGGATCATGGGACGAGATTATTACGCTGGTTTTATGAGAATCGATTGGATTTTTTTACTCGAGAAAGTTTTTCGGGTGTGGAACGGAAAAGGGAATTCATGACGTGCAGGGCATTTTAAAATGTAGAATATTCGTTCGTTATTTCGGCGACGGAAAAGTTTTGGATGAAAGTGAGCCGCTTTATTATTTAACCGCTAAAATTATTAAGCAGAGGTGCATCGTTGTACTATGTTTGCGTCGTCCGTACGTGTCCGATTTTGTGGCGTAGGATATTCGCTGATTCTGACCCTATATATTTATCTCTGCTTCCTTCTGATCTACCTACTTTTGGAATGACCCATATGTTATCTCTAACTGAATACGTCAGCATTGCCAATTAAAGGTGAATTTTACTGTGGAAGAAATGTGAAAAATATTGTATAAACCTGTTTTCTATATCGAACATATCAATTAAAATTATTTTATTGCATGAGCACTCGTTTTTATAAACCTCTTCGCACGTATTTGATATTGCTTTTTTACGTTGCTTTTTGACTTGCTTATAAATGTACATGTTGTTATGAATACCCTAACAAAATTTAAATGTTTAATATTTCTGACTAAAATTAATTAATTATTTGAATTCAGTTCGATCGTTTACGAGGCATGAAAGCTTTTTTTTAGTATGTTACTAAAACATTTCTCATGATACTTTTATCGGTGATATTTTTTATTTAATTTTTATAGAAACATTTTTAAAATTAACATTAACAGTTACTCTTATTTCTTAGCCCACATAAAGTGGATTTTTATTATCATTTCTACTATCTGGATTTTTTGTTCAAGTGGAGTCAGAATATTTGTTAGCATTTTCGAGATCCAGGTTAAAGGCTCTTCTATGACTTAAGTTTAATGCAAAGAGTATTCTTGTTTTATATATATAGCATACCTCTTCAGCTTTGAAGCAGGGATTAGGGTTCGTCTAAATTACTCTTGATGGATATAATGCCCTCCGTTTGTTCCACGAATATTAAATAAGTTGGGCCAACATAGCCACTCTCAATCATTATGGCTCGGATTCGAAGCTAGGAGGACTTATTGCGTACATTATATATGGTGAGTATTAGTAAAGTGGTAGGGCGAAGAAAAATAATTGTTTAACATTTGCTGTTTCTATCTTGTTATCATGAATTTCCACTGAGTAAACTCATTGAAAATCGATAAAATGCGGGGTATGCTTGGTTTTCCCAATAAAATGAATTGTACTACCCTTATATCTTGAACCTGAAAATATAAAGCTGGAAAATAAACAAATAAGGAAGGTATAATCTCCTCCTCCAAATTAGTTGCGATAGATATGAATTTTCCTGATTGAATTAACGAACTTGAATAAATGCATAACGCTATTTTTTCCTGAAACATTTGAAAATATTCAAGTGATGGTTTCATTCTATTTTCTACGTTTTATTAAATCATAATATCCAATTTTATTAAATAATCTTTCTCTGTTTTTCATGTGCTCCATTTGTAATCCAGCCGATGCCTGCCATTCATTACTCGCACCCTTTTTTATCATCTTCGCAAATCTTTTTAAAAAAGCTTATTTAGGAGTTAATATTAAGTACGGAATTCAAATATAAGCTCCCCAATCCTCTCACTTTAAACAATCTGCATTTGTATTGTGATTGGTAGTCGTGTTAATAACCAGTAATGGTCATCTTTGGCTCACCTTCATTCTCCTCTGGTGTCAAGGATTTTATAATGATCAAAAATCTTACCACAGCTTTTCATGGTTTAAAAAACCATATTTAGAAAGTAAAACATCCCTCATCAAGTTAGAATATTGCACTGTTTAGTGGCAAATATCATCAACATCAAGGTGCTCGTGCTGAATGATTAAGAAATGTCTCAACTTTCCAGTGTGAACCGTGTAATTTTATCAAAATATTAATTACCATCTGTGGCTCCTCCTTTCACTCCAGGTTTCAGGATTTCATAACGGTCCATAATCTTGTCGCTGCTTTTGATGGTTCAAAAATCCATGATTTGAAAAGAAAACTATCTGAATTCACTAACTCTTGCTTTGATTTGTGGTATTCCATTATAAGTTTTTCCTAGATATACACAATTACTTATACCACTTTTTTAAATCAGAGCGCGACCCGGGTTTCAATGAATTGTCATCATCTTCAGGCGCTAATTATGATTTGTTTATCTTATTGTTACTTAGTTACTTGATGAATTTCAAAACGGACGCCAGAATAGGGGTAAAGGATGGGTAGAGATATTCATTTATAAGAGTACTGTCTTGACTTGCAATAATTGTTTTTTGTTTAACAGGACTCTGGGGAACAGTTAGAAATTTTTAAACTCTACCCATTCTTTTCCCCTATTCTGGCGTCCGTTTTAAAATTCATCAAGTAACTAGGTAACAATAATATAAAGAAATCATAATTAGCGCCTGAAGATGATGATAATTCATTGAAAACCGGGTCGCGCTCTGATAACAAATAAGTGGTATAAGTAATTGTGTATATCCAGGAAAAACTGAAAACTATCTGTTTTGACCACATGCGTGTTCACCCTACTTCTTTTCTATCATGTTTTCTATTCCCAGTTCTCCTATCTTCCTCGCCTCTCCAATATCCCTGTATCTTCATCGTATAACGCTCCATTTCGTCCTCACATCTCAGGGACTACAATCTCTCCGTCGGTCGCTCAACGCCAAACCCGGCAGTTCTGTCCCCTCGGGCCCTCTTGCCTGAAGAATGTCCCCTCCGAGCCAGAACTCGTCGCTGATCCAACTCCTGTCATCCACGAAACCCGTCCCGGTCTAGCCAAGCCGTATTACCGACAATCATTCACGGGGCAACTGGGTGCAGTTAATTGTTGTCTCATGGAAGAAGTCCAGAGACGCGGCACGGGCGGCGCGGTTACGCTCCTACGTAGTAACCCGGGTTGGAGGAAATACGAGCTCCTGTCCCGGGAGACAGCGTGTAAGTTCTCTGATAGCATATAATTTACCATGAATTTGACTCTAGAGCCATCAAGGTATGTATGATTTTCACCCATACGTCTACAAGAAACGTTAGGTTTTTTCATTTTTGCATAATATTACACCTTAAACACTTATACTGCTTTGGTTAAACGTAGGTTAGAGTAACTCCTTGGCATTTTTTCCTCAATCAACTGCTTTGTCTTCTGTGCTCTCTCCAAAACCATTATTCATTGCACTAAATCTCATTAGATTAGAATATACACTTCGTTGCACTATTTAACGGCAAATATTTTCAACATCAAGGTGCATGTGCTGAATTTTTAAGAAATGACGACATTATCCAGTGTGAACCGTGAATTTTGATAAAAAAACGACGACTAATCCAAGGAAAAAATAGTTTGCCGATATTTGGCTTTCTTTGGCTTTGGCTCTTCTAATTCTGAAAGTGTTGGACAGTTTTCTGAGAATCAACCTTCTAGAGCAGAGTGTACCAAAAATTAAGTATTCAAATTAAAGACGTTTTAATTTATGGTGCATTTTCAAGTTAACTTTATCATTTAAATGTGTAAGGAATTGGTTCTCATTCAAGCTCCATTCATTAATATTGTTAAACCGATTGTGTTTCTGTCCTTATTTGCTATATTGTGCCTTAAATTGTAACGTGATGTCTGAGACATCCATAATCAAAGGGTATATTAGCAGAAGGATTGAAACAAAATAATCGCCACCTTTTTCTACTATTTCTCTTTTTTTGCCATTCAGGCCATCCATTTCCATTTGCAAAGACCATCCGCGGGGAAGCCTAGGGTCATCGCTTTTTGCTCGTCATTTGTTTCGATGCCGAATCACACCCAGAGTGCATCCAGCGCACAGGGGGGTGGGGGACGCAGTGTTTTATCCCCTTGGGGAGGAGACGCTGGTCATCGGGCCGACACCCTCTGGCGCATGCGTGCGTGACCAGAATGGCTGGGATGGCCTTTTCCGGCGTAGGGCTTCCGACTAATCATCCGGTGAGCGGTTGACGGGGACACGGAATGGAGGGTCCGTGATAAAAGAGTGATTGAAGAGGGCGCTGGGGACGCAAAGGTCCGAGGAAAGCGTGGGTCGGGGAGAATAAGGGCTTTATGCCGGATTGTTACAGATAGGCGGCTGGAAGAGGTTAGAGTGACGTTTTGGGACCTCGTGAACATGGATTGAGACTAGAAAAAAAGAAGAAACGGAGGAACGTTGAGCATTATTCTGACGCTAGGCTCTCTATTTTGCTAGCAGTTATTTACGAGGAATTTTAAAATTATAATATCTTTATCACGTTCAATAATAAGCAAAAAATGAAAATTAGGGTTCCTTTAGTTTTTTTTCCGGCATATTGTTGTTTTCATTGGCCTAAGCTTCCTAAATATAATTTGAAATAGACTAACTTGTTCTTCTCCTCGATAATGAAAGAAGTTCAATTATTTTCCACTGATAAAATTGTATAGTCTTTCTTTAAATAAGTCGTGAAAATATTTTCATTCCTGAAGGTTTCCAAAATAATACAGACGAATATATTTTGATACCCAGTTTGAACAAACATTATGAACCTTGTTAGCATCTCGGAGGCGCTCTTGAAGGGCCAAAGATATTTTTTCCATATTAGCATAACTATTTCTCTTGGTGTAAAGAAACTTCTTTCGAGACTATCTGTCGTAAAAAATATTCCGGATTATGAGGAAGGATTTTTAATGAAATTATACTGATAAAATCCAAATAATGTAGAAGTAACGTTTTAGCATCAATAATTTAGAAATTTTCCTTGTAAAGGGAGAAATTTTAATGCAAGTGTAATTGATAAACATTCAGCTTGGCCTCGTTTATTGTTTTCAGGTGGTATCCCGAAAGATGTTAATATTCATTGTCCAAGTACATAATTCTTTCTATTGCTTTCAAAGGATTTTTTTTACCTTTGAAGTTAGACACTCAGAGAATTATGGCCTGTTTAAGTGAGAACGTAACGGACATCACTTGCCTTGGAATAATAAATGATTCGCTGTCTTTGATGCATTTCTATGTCGATGGTTAATAGAAAGGCTTTCATAGCTTAGTATGCCCCTGTTTAGTATACTTCCGAATTGCTTATTGTTCCCATGCTTAAGTGTGGAAGGGATAAATAATTGTAGTGGCTAAATTGTAACAAATGAGCTTGACTGAAATTATTTACCTCCGATCATTATTGCATGCGGGTAATACGTAGCGTTTGCACCTATTTATGCATCCAGTTATGTAATAACAAAACAAGTTAATGTGCGCCCTTCTCCTGAAAAAATTATGAAGTGTTATACACTCTTATTTTGTTAAATTTCAATTATAGCACCTTTTTTCTTATGGTTATTCAATTCTACATTACAGTATTACAAGTGAAAAAGTAACTTGGCTTTCTTAAGCATGTTCATTTCACAACATAATTCGGCAAATCGATAAGTCTACTTTATTACCTTATAATATTTATCTGATGAGAAATACCCGAAATTGATTCATTCACTAGATTTTACTCAGTCTTTTCCAGTTCGCTGATCCGTTTGTAGTACTGTTGTTATTGGTGCTCCGTTACTCTATGTACAGCTCCCATTCCGAAGGAGAGAAAGAAAGTGCCTATGCGGTGAGTTAGTTTATTATGCCTAGTATTTTATGATAATTAGGAGTCACCTTTTGTAAATCCTGTGGTTTTCATTCCCTCCCATGCGGAAATTTCTCAATTCTGACTCATACGGACTTTAAGTGTTTATGAAATGTTTGTGATTTAATAATTTAAAAAAATTGGCATATAGCATAGTTTATATTTTTGTCGCGTCGAATGAATTATAAAAGGCGTGTTACTTTGAATTTTTTTTAGATTGAGACCAAAACACAAGCGATGCCGAAAAGCGAGGAAGCTGTGAGAGACCGAGCGATTTTAATGAGCAACTCTACGTAGGTTCTAAATGAATAGTGTTTTTGAGAGGAGAGGGCGGTTTGGGAAGGAATCTTAAGTGGTGAATAAATCTACCTCCAATTACGTATTTTGACGGAGGTGGTTTCGTTTTCCTGCTAAAATTTCATGAGAATATTAAGCAGAATAATCACATTAAGCGTGATTGCGTTGGGCTTTATCCTTGATTAATAATTCGTAAAAGGCGGCGAGGAGATATCGCGAGGCATAAAATTTTTAGAGTCAAGGACCCCCAGGGAAGTGTCGTAAAACATCCCGCGGGGATAAAATACATTTCAACATTAATTTGTGGCTTTTGGATGTGAATGCATTTTTTATGAAAGGCTAATTTGCCGGAGCATGGTTTCATTTTAAAGTCTTGTTCTGTGATACTTGGGCGCGCTTTTGACAGCAGATAAAGTAGGCTACCCCAGAGCATGTAAATTGACGATCATAAAATTACTTCCCAAAGTTTAACGGTTTAATTGATGTTATTGTGTAAATGTAGAAGGTTTCCGTATTACTGAGTGCATAATTAGTATACTAGGTATCGTTTTGGATTGGCATTTATCGACTTGCAGCATTTGTGTGCGTAAGTCACAGCAGCATGAGCGTTTTTATTTCGGTCCAATGTAGCTAGAATCAACGTAATTGCGTATCTAATCTAATGTACTAACTACGAGTTACTTTTTTCATCGTCATAAACATTTTTGTAATCTTACACATGCATTTTTAAATTCATTTTCTTAAAATCCTCCTGTAATTGAAATGTTACGTGACTGTTTTTTCATTCACTCAATGCTTTCCCCTTTGGGAATTCCTATCCAAGGCTTATCTTGTATTTTCCGTATAAAAATAACTTTTCTCTGAGGATTTATTTTTTAATTTTTGATATTTATCTTCATACATCTCTGTATCTCTTTACGGTAGTGGAGTATACTACGAAAACTTTGGACCCGGTACCAATCATCCGCTTGAGAAATCATCAATGTTTTCAACGCTACTGTCTCAATGCCATGGTGGTTGGCGTAACATGGTGAAACTCCTTCATGATGCACAAAGGTTAAGAAAAAGACTTCGCTGTTTCACAAAATGAAATATATTTGCGACCGGTTTCAATACAGCGGTCGAACCGGTCGCAAATATATTTTATTTTGTGAAACAGCGAAGTCTTTTTCTTAACCTTTGTGCTACTGTCTTAATTTTACGACTTAGGTGATAATAATTGATTGAAGAAATTAATGCCTCGTTCAGATTACAATTGTTCGAGCGATCGTCCTGAATATAGTTGGCCGATCTAGCTATGTGAATGCATGTCCTAGTTACCGCCGTTCCGAACGTTGCCACTTTACGATGGTTAGGCGCTGGGACACCGGAAGAGGAAGCGACAAGAGAAAGACAAGAAAAAGTTCGTAAATCTCCCTTCGCTCTATTTTTTCATGGCTTTGTCCAAGCACGGAAGAATATGGTCGGAAGAAAAATTATTCGCTAAATACTCGTTGAACAAAGTAATATCTTGACCCTGCATACCTCAACAGCTTTGCTGTCAATTTCTCGTTCACTTTAGATGTCAGCACTAGAGGGTAGATTTTAACCATTATTGTATGAATGCACGATAGTTCCAACGATTGCTAGTACAAACGTAATCTGAACGAAGCATAAGAAACGTTCAACTACTTACTTGTCTATCGGATATGAAAGTATAAGTGTGATTGAAAACATTGATGATTTCTCAAGCGGATGATTGGTACCGGGTCCAAAGTTTTCGTAGTATACTCCACTACCGTAAAGAGATACAGAGATGTATGAAGATAAATATTATATTAGTGTGATTTGTAAAGTTTTCGTTGAAGGTGGATTGAAACGACGCATCGAAGCAGGAATCTGAGTGATCGGAGGGGGAAGAAGCGATTAGGCAAACGACCCCTTGCCCCTCCCGCGTGTGTGAATTTCAAGCGGAGCGGGTTTGAGAGCCAAGCTCTTGTCGGCCTCGTCTCGAGCGGCAGAGGTTGAAGAGCTCGGGATGTTCCCTGGAAATCCTCCTGCCGGAAGAGATCAGAACCAATCCGTCGCTTTTTCTCCCTCGGCCCACTCCGCAGTGGGCGGTATTGTACGAGTGTCGAAGTTCGGTCGTAGCTTGTGTTTACCTTAGAGCAGCGGTTTCCTACCTTTTTTCTTCCCGCACCCCTCAACATGTATATTACCAATATTGTATCCCAAAAAATATAACGTGTACATTTAATTGCATACTTTCACTACGGGTAGGTGATGCTTTTAGTTATAAATAATTGCATAAATAGAAACTTTGTTTTAAATATCCCTTATAAAATGCATAAATATTTTCTGGTTAAGAGATAGATAGTTTCAGGCGTCCACCATTTCCTATTATTTTCGGCATATTTTCCCCGACTGGTTAGTCGCGTACCCCAAAGTGTACGCAACTAGACGAGCACGTGTTTAATTCCGCGTTTTGTAGAGACCTTAAGAAGCATGTTTCAGATGGTATTTTTATCTATACGCCCAAGTCACATTACTGGAGCCAGTTACAAACTTCTAAATTCCCAAACTCACAGATTTTATTAGTATAGTTAGGTTTCAAGCTCATCCGAGTTCGTGAATTTGCCTAGAAATGACTCCATTATCTAAAATATTATCCCGAAAATACATAAATGTATGAGTTTATTCCGTGTTTTTTTCCGCAAACAATTTGGAAAGGGTATCTTAACGAAAAGTGTTCAGCGTTGAGATATGGACCTGTTTAAACCGATAAAGCTACATGGCGCTGGATAAAATTTGTCTCAAAATAATTTTTAATCCACATCTAATTCTACCCCGCAAGCCGGCTCACCAGGCATGTAGCGCGGAAATTATTGATTAAAAAAGAATTTTTCTGATCTTTTATTGTGTACCCCCTTTAGTCGAAATCAGAGAAGAAGCTGAATGATTGTAATTGATACAATGAATGCCGCAGAAACTCGGATGAAGGAACTTTGATGATTTAAAGCTTTTAACTCTATAGGCCGCTATAAACGATGAATGATCATGCGAATGAAATCATTCGCCGTGGATAACGGAAAAATTCTCGAATGAACCGTCATGCGCATGATCATTCGGTGAAAATTGGAACATTTTCAATTTTGCTCGCATGCTCCCGTGAATAATCACGTGATCATTCAGCATGGTCAATCGCATGATCATTCACCGTCTATAGTGGCCTTAATTAATAATTAAATGCCGTGCTGAGTCGTTTCCCAGTCGTTTGCTTAAAAATATTTGCTTTTATGGTCAACCTATGAAGCATTATTACCTATCACGCTGGCAGAACGCTCTTGTGAATATCAAGTGAAGATAAATACCTTTTGTGTACACTGACGGTATGCATACAAGGTATTTATCTTCATTTCCGACTTGTTTGTGTAATACCGTTATAAATACTGTGTACTCTTTGATGACGTAACTTCTCGTTCCGGATTTTTTTTTCATTTGCGCATTTTAATCATCTGTTTCCAATGAAGACCTTTTGCAATTTTCACAAGCTCATTTCAAGATGGATTGTGCAACTTACTGGTTGTAGACTGTCCTATGTTTTCTTCTTCTCCTTATTCTGCTATCATGTCGATCGTACGTCACTACTCTCGACCATGCTTTTTTTCATTTACTTTTTACAATTCAGACTTCTTTTTACTCTGGTCCGTTTTTTTTCCTTTCTTTACGCCTGCGGAGTCGGAGTCGGATGCGCTCTCTCAGGTGGCTTTGAAAAGCGAGAGAATACGGTTCGTTGAGTGTCGTCATTTCCTTAGCTTCGGCGCCTCCTACTTATGCAGGATCGGGGATTAACACCGACGCCTCACCGTGAACATAATCGTCGCTGCTCTTCTTGCTGTGGGAGGGATCATACGCTATTGTGGTCGCAGTGGAGATGGTTGGTACACTGATAGGGGGATTGGGGGAAGTGATGCCTTGGGATTTTTCAGCATTGGGTATGTCCGACTGTACGCTAATCTACCTATAATCCATATTTCTGTATAATATCATGCCATGAAATTTAAATGTCATTTGAATGGTTTGTGGAAATATCATCTTGATTGAAACTTATTAATTCCTATGGCAGATTTGGAAATAATATTAAATTATCCTATATTTTATTGGTTCGAAACTGATAACGGAAAAATGCTTTGATCATGAAAGTCTGTCATAATGGAAAACTCTCCATTTGATTTGATTGGTGCCTGATAATCAAACCTTATTATACCCTAATTTCTGTAAGGTATTCGAAATATAGTCTTCTTTCAGACGACCTTTTTATGTGAACGCAACCAAATTATAAATTTGTGACATATATCTAGAGCCGGTTCCAAAATTCTCATTGCCCAACTCAAACTTCAAACCAAAGAGAGTTTTTATTTAGAACAAGTACGAATTTAATGATTCCAAGTACGTAAAGGTACGTGAACGGTCTAGTGTAGACTCCGATATCTAAAAAAATTATCCCAAAAATACATTAATCTATAAAATTTGCATTGTCACTATGAGCTGGCTGTGAGTAGGGTTCTTTAGGGAAGTTTTTCTGATAGCCGTAAATGAAGATGCTTTACAAAGTGTGCCTGGAGAAATTGTGTCAGCCCAGAAGTTATTGCTCAGCATTAATTGGCTTGGCTTGGATTTGCTGTCTGAGGGAGCTGGAGTTTAAATCCCGGCAGTGGCTGAGATTGGACTGATGTAAATTGATCAATGCCTGGACTCCGTGAGCCATGAATCTCCAATACCTGACCCCGACCGTCGGATAAGATATTTATACCCTTGAATCCCGTGACTTATTTCACTTAAGCAGGCTAGCACGCTTGCCCCGTGTCTTTTCCTTCATTCTAAATTAACTCTTAAAGAGCAAATATGGCATCCGTCAAGGGTACCGAATCTAAATCGCCTCCTCCAACCATCCCATAAAATACTCAAATAACCGTGACTGCCGTGACTCATGGTTAATGCCGAGTGGTTTATCAGGAAAACTGTGATATCGTGTATTCTAGCCAGTAAATGAGGCAGGTGATATGTATTCGAATGATATCCTGATTTGATGAGAAAGAGAGATGGCAATTTCCAACATATTTATTTGAAAATTTACAACGTGTTTCAACAGTCAGGTCATACTCGAGTGTAATAATGTAGGCATCAAATCAATTATAGGAAATCGCTATTTACTATTTTTTAAAACTAAATTCTAGCCAACCTGGTTCGAATCACAAGCGTATGATTTCATAACGGATAACTTTAATCACTCAGCTTGATATTACCCTTCTGTTACCTAAACAGTTCGTTGATTTTGGACTTAAATCCGCTTTACACTACTATAGCAGATTAGATAGACTTATATTAAATATATATTAGAAAGATTCCTCCTGGATAAAGAAGGATTGTACTTGAAGTGGTGGAGCTAAGAAGAGGGACGCCAAGAGCGTATTTCAGTGGAATAGAGGAGGCGGGAGTAGTGGTGAGGCTCTCGGAAAATCCCTGTTTTTATTTCGTGAGAACTTTTTGAATGGAAGGTCCGAAGGGCAGTTTGAGACCGGAGGGGATGAAGATGCTTAGGGGACGTGTTGGCTCGGATGAGACTTGGAGTAGATGGGGGAGGAGGCGTAGGGCTGGGGATGCTTGCAGAGTGTGAGTAAACTCGCTCCAGTTGCCAAGGAGATGACGAATAGGATTTAGATTGTCTCACTGAATAGATGTCTTGCGTTGGGTATGAGCGGAAAAGAGAGAGATGTCCCCCTCGCCTCGTCGTGGGGATAAAAGAAGCGTATTGTGTATCCTGGAGAATTGCTGCTGAAGGATGTGCGCATTCAATAACCTGCACCACCCTAGTATTAAGGGTCTTACCGCCAGAGGACTCAAGTCTTCCGGGAAAAAAATTGTGTAAGATGCACAAAGGGAAGGAGTGTATTTTTAGGTGCATGGATTTCGTGGGGTAACACGTGCTGAAGCGGAACGAATTCGCTCGTAGGATGGCTTTTTATTTTATATAAATCATTCTGGAAGCTTTAGTAACTGAATTACTACCTTCATGAGAGAATTAAATGCGTTCAAGGACAAAATTTGTAAGGTTTAGAGTGAAGTGAACGGGTGTGCTTTACTTTGGATATCCAAGTGATGTTCTTTATTTGAGCGAGTTTCTGAATTGCGTTTTAAAATCATCTCATTAAAAAGGGTGAATTCAGTATTAGCCAACTCAGTAACTTCCTATCAAAGCTATGTTAATTAGTTATCGTATCATTTTTTCTCTTTCTGCAAAGAACCTGCAGCAAAATCCTCAAAATCTTTGAAATAAACCTATAAACTAATCTCTTTTTATCTATTTATTATAGATTGTTTAACATTGCGAAACATTCCGTATTACGGCTTTCTTAGAGTACTTCTTGCCGATTGAACTTGGTTGTCTTTACGCTCCTTCAGTGCCACAAAATTTCATTTAGAGTCAACGACACTAATGACTGAAAATTATTGATGGTATGTAATTCGGTTAATTGTGTATTACCTAACTTACTTGCGGATATAGTTCTAATGAAACACTTCAATGATGACTCTGAAGACTGTGATTTAATTTTTCTGAATTGAGGAAGTATATTCCCTGAGATTAATGCCAACGGTCAACGAGGTCGAATTTGATGATCAAATGGAATTCCTTTGTACATTGTTACCCTCATTTATTCCAAGGAATGTTGAATTACTTTCATGGCATCTCTCTGATTGTATAAACGGTGGTACCTTATTGAAATTTCTGCCCAATCAAATGTTTTTTAGTGAAGTAATTATTAGTAACCATCCCTTCCGGACTCTATGGCTATCGTTAAAAGTCAGAATTTCTTCTCTCATTTTAATTTCCATATCTCTATCTGAATAAGGACCTCCGAATTTTAAAGCTGAGTCGACAAAGTCACCTTAAAATTAAGTTTTGACTTTTAGTTGGTTCTTATTACCTGTGTTCAAAAGAAATTAATTAAAAAAATCTAAAATTAAAAAAAATGTGATGGTGAATAGCGGCGGACGTAATAGCCGAATTACAATCTCATCTTCCTATCGAATCCATTGTAACCTAACCCTTCCCTTCATTTTTTTCGATATACATTCACTCTATTTTTGTAATGAGTGGTCAATATCCACCCCGGTTTTACTTATTGAGATATACATTTGCATGTTTGACCTTATATATATGATGCCTGAGTCAGAGGCGTAGCCAGGAATTTCGTTAGGGGGGGTCCTAAACCATGGGGGAAAAGTTTTGAAAAACAGGGTGCTAAGTAGAGGGCTTTAAACTAATTTTAACATTTTTCATAATCGAAAAACCTTATTTCGTAAATTCATGATTTTTCATTATTTTTTTTTCTTTTATGAAGGAAAATAATTGTGTTTCTATATTTAGTTTATATAAATATTATTATTGTAATATCATAATAGGTATTATAATTATTGTAATGTATTATAATTGTATAAACCCACCGGACCCCGCCCCTGGCTACGCCACAAGCCTGAATACTACCCACACTACTCAGCCCACCATAACATCACGGCAGCAGCATCATCGTGCTCAGCATCCGTTTGGATTTTATTGCCCGAGGCTGGAGCCCTTATGTGCCCTTTCATATCCCTCTCTCAGCTCTCTCACTTCGGAGGGATGGCGAAAGATTTGCGATCGGATCCTGATAGCCATCAGTCTTTTCTGGCGAGGGCCGGGGTTGGCGGTGGGGCGGGAGGAAGGAAAGCAAGAGGAGTGGGGGCCGCTATCAGGCTGTCCACTCTTTTAGAAGGTGAAACAAAATCCTCGAGCTCTTACAGCTTTTACAGGTTACAATATGATCTTTTTTTTAATAAGATTTGATGGTTTCCCGGATAATAAAGTGTTCAAACCTTTCTTGGGATTCCCACCGGGTTATATACTCCATTTTAGCCGACGTTTTGATCTCCGATTGTAGGCTCATTCTCAGGGATGCTGAATGTCGTTTTAGAGAAACACAAATGAATGTGTTTTGTAGAAATGCAAAACTACACTCAGAAGCACTGAGGATGGGCCCCGAGTCGCAGCTCGAAACGTCGGCTAAAATGAATTAATTTATGCCTGTGCCTCAGGAAAAGTTCACCCATCATCTTCTATTAACATTTTTCAATTAGTTTTTAGAATAGCAATATTTAATTCACGAATTTCACGAATAGCAATATTCAATTCACGAATAACATAGTTTTTTTATGTTTACACCTATTAGTCTGTTCATCGATTGCCATTGGTGGGTAAAATGTGATGACGTGTGTACGAAAATACACCATAAACAACTCACTAGCATAAATGGGCTGTTTAATTTCAATCTAGTTCAACGGAATACATTGCAAACGGCTAGAATTCAAAATTTTCTCATCCGTGCATATACATTGGAATATTCAATTGATTCTTGAAATGTTCCTAATATATCCTAATGTCCTTACGGAATTAATATGATAGCTTTTAATTTCGATGTTTTCCCGTATTTCCCGATTTGGTGGCTACTCTGTTTTATGGGCGCGCTGAGAAGGGAGTAGGGGGTTGGAAGGTGGGAGGAGTGAGCCCCTAAATGGCGCCAAAAGAGCTTTGATTGATTAGAGAGGTTGAGGAAGGGGGTTCCGGAAGGGTGTCGGATGGGGTTTATTGGGTGGCCGAGGGAGGGAGGGGTGAAGTTTTCCCTTTAGAGGCGGCTGGCGTGTGTGGGTGTGGATTTTTGATAGCCACGGGCGGGAGGTGTGGTGTGCAGAGGGGAAGAGAGACCCTTTCGTCTTGGGGATTATCCCTTTGCGAGGGTGGTGGAATAAGGGTGGGTCTGGAGGCGGAAGAGGGTATACACGTTGAAGGATGGGAGTAATGGGGATTGGGGGCGTTCAGGATAAAAGGGGTACCGCTCCCCATACTACGCACCCTGAAAAGGGTACCTCCCTCTCCATCCTTTCACATACTACTTTCCCATTCTCTTTTCCGCTCCGATATTTTTCCTGATTCCTCGGGCGTCCTTTAACTAACCGGTCACACTTGCGAGCCTCACCCAATTTTTTCGAGCCCTCTTTTCCCAAATGGTCTTCGCTTGCTCCCCGGTCGAAACTTAACTGGACGCCGCCGTCGCTGTAACCAATTGTCCCGCTCTTTCGTCCACCCGTTCCTTTTGCGCCGCGCTTTTGAAATGCCGAACCAAAGCTGTCCGTTTTCCGTTCCTCCCTCACCGTGTCCTTGTGAGATGTGGGGTGTGCGTGGGCCCTTGTGTTTCAAGTGAAAGGGCAGTGTGGAAAAGCGAAAGGGTAACTGCCTGTACGTCACTCGAGAAGGAATATTATGTAGGTTAACCTGCGTGCTCTTGGAATTACACTGTGTGCGAGTGATATCCCCATTTCATTATTATTTATGTGCCTCTCTGTTTTATACCTGATTATTCAGTGTGTAAATTCAATTTACGGGAAATTTTGCTTTGAATCGTTGGCACTGTATGAGACTAGTGACTATATACGCAGTCACGCTCAGGGATGCAAAGTTAAATACACCAAGGATGAAGTCCGCCATTAAAGAATATTTGGCACGGGTATATAAAACACGGGTTTAGGCCCATGGAAAATAATGACACTTAGGATCGTAATTATTGTGGAAACGATTTAAATATGAATCAAACGACGAGCTAAGAATTTATTTTTTTTACAATTATTGTCACTATTTTTTTCGCAAAGCTGGTAAAAATAACTTTTGATTTCACTCATGAGTGCCGTTGCATCTAACAGGAAAATAAGATAAAAATACTTAAACTTAGTTAATGATTTTGTATTTTTTTAATGGAAAGAAACTCGCTGTTTAATTCGAGGTCTTAATGATTAGTTATCCCTTATTTTATCAAGTAAATTCTAGTCCGTGGACATTTCTCAAACTATATTCTATTCAAATCGTAAATATCAATTTAAAGCCGTAAATAATACTTTATACGACGAAATATTTTAAATGTATCCAATAAAAGGGACTCAATTAGACATTAACTCCTCGAGATTTTCATGAAGCTGACTCTTTCAAGTTGCGTCGCAGTAGTTATTTGTCGCATGAATATGAGTGTGTTGGAACGAGGAAGCGATTTCGGAAACGCCAGTTAAGTCTTCATTTTACTTCGACAACGCTATGCGTTGAAGGAAACACAGCGAGGCAATCATTTTTCCGCCTCAATAAAGCCGCCGGACAGACGTAATGGAACTCTATGCTCAGTTAAGCCACAATACGAAACATTTTCCGCTCTCCCATCCGAGTATTCCTCGACGAATCGAAACTCTTCTTTACACTCTGTTATTTTTATTTATTTTCGCTGCGGTCCACTCACAGTCCATTCGCTAGGAGAGGCGTTGGGTTTCGGGATGAGAAATGAACATACATTCAGATGGAAATTGGTCGGCGAAGGAAGGGCTTTCAAACGGTTATTTTGCATATGCTCGCCCACGTACAAGCTCACACTAACCCGAAGGCGGAAGTACGCAAATACGACGAGGAAATAACATCCGTACATATTCCTATATGTATAAACCTTTAAAAGTTGTTGTGTGATCTTGATAATTTTAATTTCTTATTACTGATTCTTTTGTATTTTCCTTGTTCAAAGTTACTTCTCACAAGTTTTTCTCGTCATTTTCTTTTATTCTTTAAATTCATGATTTGTTTTTTATTTGCAAAGGTGCAATTCATGATTCTTGATTTTTGTTTTCTTTATTCCTTTCCTGTTCAGCACACATTATATATTTGAATATTCAAATTGTTTTCGTGCTATATGATTTTTAAAAGATGTTTATAAATAAGCACCAGCCACTGCAATTGTGTAACCCCAATTCAGGTCAACCTACGGTGTACCTACATTCCGTTTTACTGTTTCATTTATTGTATGTATGTAATTAGTAATCTTTGAAAAAGAGGCATAAGTATTATTATTATTATTATTATTGTCATTAATACACGTGATTGGCCATGCCGATGTAAATTTCAATGGATGAGTTCATGTTTGCATAAAAAAGTGTCTTTGGAAAGACATTTTACAGTATTTTAAATTTTTTTTTCGTGTAATGGCTCTTTTGTGTTCCTCTCTTTTGTAGGTATACTACTAGGCCATTTTATTCGTATGTATCGGGGCAGGCATGAGTTAAAAGGGCGAACAAGTTTAAAAAAATGAAGTATCACGGACCGTTGATTGAGAGCAGCCGTCGATGTTAATCATGGTGTGCTGAATGCCTTTTTCCCTTTGCTCGGAAAGGCCTGAGAGGGTTCAACTTGACCGTAAAGCCGAGGATGCCAGGAGAGTGAAAGATAAAGACAGAACTTTGATACCTCAGGTTGGACCTTGTAAAAAGAACATATTTCTGCGTGGGCTTGGCAGTAATATGATCTACATTTTAGGGGTTACTTTTACAATATTTTTTTTCGTTTTAATTAACTACACAAAGCTCTCTCCAAAATTTTTATTCTTTTGTGTGCCTACAGTTTATTTTCATTAAATTATGTATTGAATTCTTCTTGAATTCGATATTATTGGTGAATATCTCTGAAAATGGATAAACTTTTGGTTGAATTCGCAACATTTTTCGGCGGTTTATTTCAATAATTATTTTCAATAAGCCTGCAGCTGATGATATATCAAAGCGTCAGTGCAGTAAAATACCGCCGGAATTGTAGGTATTCGTTGCAATTCACTTATAGAATTGTATTTAATAATAATCTAATATACTCCCTTTACATCTACCCTCAGTGACTCAAGTAATTATAAGTATAATTGTTTTGATTTCTCACATAGTACGTAGAAACTTTGGGAAAGAAATCATGCATTTGAACTGGAAATATGTAATTTCTTGCAGGCCATGATTGAATCATAGCTATTTATTAGTATGAGAAAGATTTTTGTTTTAGATTTTGGTGCAATCGATATCTTTATTTGAATGGATTTTTTACTAATTTAATATGTAAGCGAATCGGCATAGGAAATATTTCAATCTCGATACCAAGGAATTTTTCATAAAGAAACTTTGTCATTGGGCAATAGAGAATAGCAGTATGTTTCCCTAGGTTAAATGTATCAACTTCCGTGCGAAGAACGGTTATTTCAGACCATCTTTTCTACATCTACATCTACGTAATACCCCACAAGCCGCCTAAAAGGCGTGTCGTAAGGGGTGTTAGAACACCAGCCATATACGCATAAAAAATGAAGTGCTCTAACGAAGTTGGGACTAGCGTTTATTAAAGTCCTTTATGGTTCGCGGAAAAATCGAATTCCCATATCTATCCGTTCGGCAAAACATCTCTCTTAATTTATCGCCTGTTGGTACGGAAGAACGAATTAAACTACAGTGTCACCGTAGAATCCCTACCAAGCTGGTAAATTCTGGATACCTACAGCAGGAAAAAAGGTTTTAACAGACTCACAAACATTTTTTCCATTGAAAAATTTGATGGATTGAAAAATGAAATTCATTTAACTTTATGTTGGGCGTGGAAATTTGTTGCCGTCACTCGCTGCTTTATTACTATCTTTCTGAGGATACTATAAAGAATTCTCTTTCACTCCCTTCTCTGAATAATAATTTGTTACTTGCCATTATTCTGTAGAACGTAGAACTATTATTTTGTTTTACTACAACTCAATTTTATATCTACCCATGAATTCCTGCATTAAATTGTGGTTACAATCAGTCAAGTTAGAGAAAGCCATGGATGTTGAGTGTGATATATTTCTAACCTGACACGTGAACGTTGGTTAAATTCAATATAATTGCCATGGGAAACAAATCCCCTGGACCCTGAATCGAACTACAGACCCGTGGATTTCTTGGCTATGCGCACAATATTACATTATCAAGGTATATAAAGGAAACTGGATCAGGTAGGAAAGCCAAAAGCCGTAAGAAAGCCAATTTCTGCGTATTTAAGCTGATACCATATATCCACTTTGGGGATACTACTCAGTATTCTCCTTCAATCTGAACTCCTTATCAGCTTGTCCAATTGATAAAAACGCATTGAATTAAAACAATTTTTTACTAGTGTTCTGTAAAACGTAGAGCTATTTTTGTTTTATTATGACTCAATTTTTTCAATATATGAATATGTAGGTGCAATACAATAAAAATAAAGAGAACCATTTATGTTGAATATTTATATTTCTAAAATCACGCGTGAACATCGGTAAAATTGAAAATATTTTCCATGGGAAATAATTTTCAATGGGTTCCCTGGACCGGGAATCAGTATACGGACCCGTGGCTATCCGGGCTATTGCGAATAATATTACGCCATCAATATTAAATCGAAAGGTGAAGGTTGAGCGTGGTTAAAGGGCTCCATATTAGCAATGAAAACAGTTAGTGACTTCCACACTTCATTTATAAAATTACGACCGGTTTTGGCTGTCCTATTGGTACTTATGTACTTGATAATGGCGTGACAGCCGGAACCAATAGACAGATTTTGAAAATAAATTTCGGAAAACAAGAAGTGTTTTCATAGCTAATTTTAAGGAATTCGGATCGCGTAGAAGTGCCAAAAGTCCTATGTAAGCCAATTATTGTGGATTTAAGCTAAGATTATTTATCCACTTAATTAGAAAGTATAATTGTGGGGTGAATCATGAAACGAACATATTATGTAGACATTCGATTCCGAACGTCTGTCGTGGGAAGCCAGTACACCATCCCTTATTTATCATCCCATCCCATCCCTTCCTCCTGAACGTGTTATCGGAAGAGGAGTGCAGGGGAACAGCGTGACAACCAAATGGACCTCGCGCACAGGTCCTCCCCTTGTCGTTGCCTTTATTTTTCGATCTCGTCCGCTGTCGTGTCCCTCTCTCTCTCTCTGGGTTTCGAAGTCTCTGCCCGTCATGTTCCTCTAATAGAATGTCGTCAATTAAAACCTTGTGCTTCGAAACTGGGTATCCGGGCCGTGCGATTCCGGGGAGGAGAATGTTTGCCGATCGCCTCTCCCCCTTTTCCCCGGCGTGCCATCTCTCTATAGCTCGAGACAGACAGGCAGAAAGGGGGATTACCGACACAGATTTCGATTCTTTGGGATCGAGAGGGTGCACTCCGTTGGGGTGTGAGAGATGCGATCGTTTGCAGTGGGGACGAGGTGGATTTAGGATGGATAACACGAGTTCGGAGGCCGAATGAAGAAGAGTTCGAAGGGTGCATCAAGGCTTGGCGTGATGGAAACGATGAGACTGTTTCCGTTCGAATTGAACAAAAACATCGGGGTATGTATATAAGGACGATAGGCAATGGGACGATCTCTCGTTGTTTCATTTGGTACGTCCGTATTCCTGATATAGTTCTACGTCGCCGCTTCCTACTTCTCTTGTTTCCTCGGTTTTCAGTTATGTGCCCATCGTTTTGTGACATGGGTAATCCTTCCAACGATAGGCGGCAGCTGCGAGTGTTTTAGGCTAAGGCTCTGCGAGCTCAACTGACCCAGACCTGCTGCACCAGAGCAGTGCAAACGTGATCTTGCGCCTTTTATTCTCTCTTTCCATTGAAACGGGGATATACTTCCTACCTTGTCGGAACTGGCACTATGTTAATTGAAGCTTATCGTGATATCTTGTATTGAACTAAATATCCGGAAACAATCTCCCGCCCGTTCAGAGTCGTGAGGATTTCTCTACCGAAGGAATCATATTAAGAAACCATAGAATCTTATTAAACATGATGCCAAAATAACTTTTATATTTCAATCATCTTTTATAATATGGTTTTAGTGGTATGAATTCACGTTTCAATTAAAGTGCACTCGCTTGAATAGTAATTTCTCCGAACCAATCAGAGCTAAAGTGAGTTCTGATTTAATGTAGATATTTTCCGTATTAATACAATATCTCCCGGCCACTCAGCGTCAAAATGGGTATCTCTATACTCACAGGCTCAACTTTGTGGAAGTTCATTTTCAAAGAATATTATTCTCTGTCAAAATGGGTCTTGATCGCAGCAATGACATTATTAGAGGGTATTATATAAACTGATAGAAAATAATTTAATTGTTATTCAAATCAAGTTGCATATTTAATTTTTGATTTATAGAAGTTCTCCAGTTTCTCATCCGCTCTCTTTGAAGTTCATCAATGTTATATGAAGAACCCTTTCATCGTCATTAGTCCTCCTAAGTCTTATTTCCGCTTCGCATTTGATAAAATAATTGATAAGTATGTAGTGGTTAGTAAATTTGAGCGGTTGCAATTGAATGGAATATAAGTTTTATGCTTTTGTGTATCTTAGCCGCTAATTTAGTGTCATATCTTTAATGGGTACTATCTTCATTTCTAGCATCTAGTGGTATAACTTAATAACTTTCTTCGTGCAACCTTATTTTATAAATTTATCGTTGACTGAATGGTTAGGGGAAATACAATGTACCAGTGTCCACAGCACCAAATTATCAATGAAAATAGTTTCTAATACTTTGATAACCCGTACGTGGATTATTTGGTATCATATGGAAATATAACGGAAAAATTTATAATTCAATTGGGGAGGTGGTGTAATGGTATTTTTGTTCAATCGAAATGGGTTTAAAAAATCTACCTCGGTCTTAAATGGCATCATATTTCATCGAAATTTAGCTATCTTTTATTCGTGCGCTATTCCTCATGAGTGGCAGTTGTGCTTGAGTCATAATACGCCATGCATGCATTGGCAAATTAAGTGCTATCTATTAAAAAGTTAGGTTATTTTATCAGTTTTTAGATGATATATATGAAAAATATGCTCTCTTTCATTAGTCTCCTAAGTCAACAATATGAGATCTCCAAAATTTCATTTTGCTTGATGATGCTCTCTAATTTTATTTGACGCGATATTTTTAGTAATGACCTACTTAAAAATTTGAATTAGACTCTGTAAAATTATAAATATTTTTATCCGTATGATGAGTTATAAACTCTACGAGTAGTGATTTTGTCATGGCGATCACATTCACTCGTTGCTAAACATCTTGTTCAAGAATCTTTTCAATATTAAAGAATTGGTTCGGTGGTTTTGCTCCGTACTATTTATCAATCATTTGCCTCATCAAATTAAAATCTGGGACTTCAACTTGTAAGGTTATTTAATCTTAATATGGTGCATTGGTAGTTTTGTTTGATCGGAATGGGTTTTTGAATATCTGGGTCGGTCTTAAATTATGGTACAGGTCTAATGTAACTCTACCCGAGTATGTTGTTCGCGCGCTACCCCTTGTAGCAGTTGCGCTTGCGTCATTACACGCCACACACGCTATGGAAAGTTAAGTACGATTAACAACAAAAATGTAGAAAGTTTTACCAGGTTTATTCATATTCTGTAACTATTTTTTATTTTATAACATGAAAGGCCCCACTAGGGGGAATGGAAAGCATTTAAAGTTTGTCTTCGAAGGGGTCTCATCCGTCGAACGTACGCACGAATTGTACGAAACAAGTGATTTATATCCTCCCGCTCACTTCGTCATACTGTTTCGCGTAAGTGATTTGAATGCGGAAGGCGCCCCGCGTTTGTTTCGCCATTCGTGCAACATTCCTGCGAGAAAAATTCATGCATCGCCTTTCCGCGCGGGAAATGCTAAATACGAACCTAGTCTACCCACGTTCATTCATTCCACTCATTCAACAATCGACGCAAATTGTTGACTCTCCTGCACTTCGCTTCCCTGCTTTGCATAATCCCAGGCGCGCAAGGATGCCGGTCATTTCCATGCGCAGCGACTCCTTCCTCCCATCGTTTCCCATCATTCCTTGCGTTTTATTTCTGCAATCTGGACCCTCGAACTTCGACGCGTGCATTATACTCAGTCCTTCTATCTCTACCAGAGATACCTAAAGAAGTTTTATATATATTTTTCTATCTCTACCGGAGATACCCAAAGAAGTTTTATATATATTTTTTCTCTTAAGATTATACACTCGCAATCTATGCTATCAAATGCTCTCGTGAGTGGCCAATATGAGCTCCCAATTTTTTTTGATAATGCCCTCTCATTTGATTTTTCGTAACATTTTCATTAGAGAGACATACCTGAGTCGAGCATTTTAAGTTAGACTCATTACATTTATAGGTCATATTCTATGCATTTACAAATCTTTTCATGCGTAAGCTGAATTCCGGAGGTTCAAAATTTTAAGACAAAATGGCGGACAGGAGATATAAACCGATTTTGAAAAAAAAATCATATTTGTAATATTCATCCGGGTATTACGATTCGCTGCTTGAAAAAACATCGGCAAAACGAGGCACCCTATTATCCACTCGATGAAAATATACCACGCTGTATTTTCTGGAATTAACATTTAAAAACGTAACGCTATTGTTGGCCTAGCGACATTTTATCCTTTGTGAAGTCAAAAGCTGTTAAATTCAATTTTTTACATCACTCACCCCCATCTTGATTGAACCAAATTAGATGAGCTGGTTGGTTGGGATAGGTGAGGGTAGAGCTGACCTCAGGCCCAGCCACAGATGTGTAAATTTTTCAAATTCAAGATATGGAGTTTATTAACTCTTGGGTATTGGGCCACCCTACACATCGAGGGTTATCATTGGAGGTGTCCAAAGGATTAACCAGGACTTCGAACCTCGGATCCTCCTATCAGTTGCCAAACGCTTCAACCGCTAGGGTACAATGCTTCACACATAACGCCATATAAATATTAATTAAAATATTACGTTGGCACGTCACCTCACTAATATTTTAGTTGTCAGCGAATAAATGCTGACACTGAAGTCAAATCATGTTAGTTCAATGAAAAAACCGCTAATATATCTCGTGAATATTAGATAAGGACCATTTTAAAAATAAAGCCGTTGGAATATTTCGATTCTGTGTACCATTGCTTTTATTTTTGACTCCAATGGAAGTCATCCTTATGAAAAAATACGCGATAGGTATTTGTTTTGAAATTTTCAGTGGTGGAATATCCTTTACCTCTTTCTCAACCGATATCCTCTGCCCTTGCCCTGTGATCCTTTTCACCACTGTATTCGTACACGCTTGTCTCCTGTCCCGTCTAGCGGTTCTCTTCCAGCATCGGCCGCCTTGCTTGTAAAAGCGGTCGGCGTTCATCACTTGTTCGGGCCATGCGACTGGTTCGGCAGTCGTACGTACGTGAAGCGGTGGAGGTGGTGATACGGCACGAAGGCGTTCTACGTACTGGAGTTGTCGCACCTCATGAATATTCTCTCGCCTCTGCTCCGCGTGGGAAAGGGACACGATATATACGGTCGTGTGGTTTTTGTTTCACGTGGACGGTTCAATTCTTCGGTTCGTGTGTGTGTGAGGTCTTATTTTTTTGCGACTTTTTTCTTCTGTTTTCCTTTTCAACGCTTTGTAATATTTCCTCTATCTACCTGGCTGATTCGAGATAGTCTCCCATTTTTTAAACCGTTGGTCTTCACATCTCTATCCAGTTTGTCCGACCTTTCCCTCTGCCCAATTGGTTACTTCTATAATGCATGCTTTGTCCCGGCCGGAAATGAAACCAATTCTCTTCTCTTTGCGAGCATATTTCGTGAAATTAACAACTATGTACAAACTTGATTGTTGAGAAGTCAGTCGTTTTTCAAGTGTTTTTCTCATGAAGGAAAATAAAATCTTATAGATAACATGTGTAAAAAGAATTGCCTTAAGCAAATGCGTTGGTAGGAGGTGTTTTATTGATGCAATTAATGAGTTTGAGATATTCTACAAAGGAATTACGAACTCGGTTTACGTCAAGGACAATGTGCTCTACTTCGATGGTGTCTCTTGGATACCTATTTCTATTATGAAAAAAGGTCTGACCGTGAATTTTTTCCGTGGTACAAATATGTACACCTTCTAATTAGCGATCTTTGATGAAATAGCGGAAGAGCGTTTACGAGAGAAGTTTTTAAAAGACGTTTTTAATTACGTTTTTTTAGTTACACGTGTCTAGGTTTCCGTTCAAATGGAATAAATGCCAATGGTCTGAGGTTTGCTTCTGATTTTAGCCTGCAACCCTGATTTATCTTGCGTGACTATCTTTGATTAAGCACTGTGGCACAAAATATTATTATGATTATTAATATTAATAATAATAATATTTATTGTTCTTGGAAAATTGTCCATTAAGAACATACAATGACTACAGCATACCTAAGAGCTCACAAAATAAACTTTTATCATCATCATCAGACATCAGAACATAAAGATCTTGAAGTTACTCAATAAATCATAGCAAGAAAACCTAAGTATTCATGGTGTACACACATACTCATCACACCATTTAGGGCAGAAAAGGAATAATGATAAATCATCTACCCCAACAAATATGGCATGCAATTTCAAACAGACCTAAGGTAAATATTATAAAACATTAATTATAAATAGCTGAAATCACAATGACGACTAAATGCATACTTTACAAGTTTGATGACCAGAAAATATTTTCCAATAGCATGGACATACATTTTTAAACATACCAATGGTATTGAAACTGCGATAAATTTTGCATTTCACATTGTTCATGTAGTTTGCTGGTATATTTTTAGCACCCTCAAAATATTGTGGCTTGAGCCTTCGAAAATTTTATACAAGGGACTACTACATTGGTTCATGCATGGCTCATGTAAAATTTATCTTTTTAAATTGCATCACACATACCGTGACATACGTTGCATTGCCACTAATTGATATGGTTATCGAAAATATTTTCTCGCGGTGGTTTAATGAACTTTGGGTATGAGAGACAATTATTTTCCCTTCGTCACCTCGATCGTCACGGGTGATAAATAAATGACGGTTCATAAAAATGGAGGAGGGGTTGCGCGAATAAGCTTTTGCGTACTGATAAATAATTTAATTTCGTATGTAGACGGAAATATCTGGTCCAATAACTGAGGGAGGTTCAAAAAAAGTCGTTTCTTTGAGCAAAAAAATACTGCTACTTGTACAGCTGTGTCACGCACCGGTGGCTCTATCCAAACTACGTCCCGCTTTGCTCGAAAAATTCATTGTTTTTACTCTTTCATTGGTACAAATATTGCTTTTCCCAAATATTGCTTTTGCCTTTCACGGTAACCGTCGGCTAAAGCCTTCGTTCACGCACCTCTGCACACCGCGAGTGAAAGTTGACGTTGGTCTTGACGGATCGAGGCAGGAGTTGCCCCGTGTAAAATGATATGAAGAGGAAAAAGAATGCGACAAAGCGGAGAAAAGGGGAAAGAATGTTGAAAGGAAGCCCTTAGGCGTGACCAAAGAGGTTCGAGTTCGCACACAAATCTATGTAGAGCTCTTTCCCTCAGGGTGAGGGCGGGTGGAACCTCCGAAGAAAAGTGCGCTGGCCTGATATTGAACGCTGAAGCACATTGAAAACACATAAATTGCGTAGTGGAAAGAATGGGAATAGTCGGATACACTCCAGAAGTCGCGGTGGGGATTTGTACCTTATTTATGTTTATTCCATTAACTGTCATTTGACAACATTGCAGAGAAGATGCAAGAAAAGTTTTCTTCGAGCAAAGAGAAATACAACTAGAATTAAGTGTTATAGGCCAACATATCCTAGTCACAGTGGCATTCATGTCTGACCTCATGATAATAAATTGATATCCTGTAATAATTTACTGAATACGGACAATTGGCCGAAAGGCTAGTATTTTGTCAAATAGAGGACATTATTTGCAGGAAAATCTATTCCCTCTGAAAAATCGGCATTTAGCGTGAAAGTGAAAGGAAAGTCTTGGAAAGAGTTGATCTTCGATTGTGGGGCGCAAGGATTTTTCGCTCAAAACGTTTGTCTGCAACGAATATTGCCCTTCGTTGATCCATCATTGCCATAGAGAGATCATACCCTTCCACCAGATTTATTGATTCACACCATCTATTTTCAGTGAGATGAAGGGATAGGTGGTATAAATTTGCCAAGAATTGATGCCTTTTCTCATGATCTGCATCTATATTGTATTGTTTTGATTCATAAACAGTGTCTCTACTTCTAAGTCTAATCTGGATCCAATTTCATAGTTTTTGCATTGATATTTCTTGTTGATATTATTATTCTACATAGCTAATCAGATTTTGGTTCTCACGTGATGGATATGAAGTTTTCATACCATAACATCTCTGTCCACTTTCGTGTATTATCATATAGAAATTTTTTACCGCCTTTGAATGTGCATTCTCAATCACTCACGCTAGTAAGTGTTGATTATCACGCTGATAATAAAAAAATAGGGTTTTAGTGAAATTTTGCGAAACTGAATAGTCTAGGCTTTCTAAATTCTTTGTAAATTAAGCTTAGAAAATAAAATTAGTTTTTACTTTGCGATAATAGTGTTTTGAATGATTAAAGTGCCATTCATTTTCAGTGAAACACATCTGAAGCTTATCAATTTTCGCCCCATTTTTAAAATTATTATTAAACACCGTTAGATATTTTCCTCATATTTTAAGGTAAAGGCAATGCTATAACTTTTCAGAATCAGAATTTGGAGAATTGTTCATTGTTCTGCACTATATGTCCCGATGACTTTTTTACAAGAGTGACAGAGCAGTAGCACTATCAATTTTCCGTAGACGTGTGATTCATGAATGTTTTGTGATTTTACACCTGTCTTTGAAGGTGAGAGATAAGAGAAGATGACTGTGATTTTGTGGCAAGGAGCACCGTCATATAGTAAGAGGAAGTGAGCTTAGAGGAGGTGACGTGAGATGTAACAGCGAATTTTTATTTTTTATTTATTTCATACACCACCGAAAACAGCACTGTTCGGCCTTTACATCGGGGCTGATAACATTTAACAATCACAAACATCCATGCCCTGGATAAGGGTAACTTACCCAGGCGGGACTCGAACCCCCGAGCTTCAGTTTGGCAGGCGAACAGTGGGATGGGGACCGGAAACTGACGTTACCATAGGGAATTAACATGGAGTTGTGGACTTTAAAATTTCACGACACTTAGAAAAAATTCGAGATATGAATTTTGCGGACGCTATACAGTTATTCTAGTGAGCTTACACGCAAAATTTTTCTAAGTCCAGAGAAATCAAGATGGCGCTGGGCGCAATAATAATCTTGTACTGTGTTGAAGGCCAATCATGTTGGTGCTGTAAATGTGTGGGTTGCTGATACTATTGGTACTCTATTTGGTTTTAAGTTTACCTTTGCTGTAGGTAATGATCACAATGTACAAGGTTCATATTGGCTTACCATTTGCTTTGCACGTATTCCTAATAATGTTACGATGAATATTGGTGGCCTTGAAAGTTTTCCTTCTTCTGATGTTTTGTGTTATAAAACAATTCAAATGAATAATTTTCAATCCTATCAGAAGGAGCATTGTACTACTGTTTCTTCGAATGTATTAACATCTAAGAGGTGTATGAGATTTAAACCTGAAGATCGTTTAATTGTTTTTTGTAAAAGTAATTTGACCCCAGATCCTGCGTCCATTGGTGTTTTTGGTGATGTACAATTTTATGTTAAAGGTTAATAAAAAATTTATTTCATTATAATACGCATATGTGTTGTCATTTCGTCCAATCTGGTAAAAAATTGGTCTTTACCCCGCCGCCACCGAGGCCGGCAAATTCGTTTAACTGGGAAGAATAGGGAAAATTGGAAAATGCTTATCAGGAAAGAAATACATTCAGCTGCTGGTAGGGTTACGAGTGGTGGGAACAGTTTCGTAAGGTCACTATTCAGTAATATCTCATAACTTTAAATGTTATCTATATGTTGTGAAAGAAACCACCTCCAAAAATTAATAATTTTCCGAAAAAAGGTTGCTGATTACTGCCGATGTATTTCGGTAAAAAATGCTCATATTATTACCACAATCCATATAGCGATCTATTGATTATGATTCAGTTAAACCTTGATTGAATCTTCAGACGCCTAACGTGCTGCAAAACCTTATGCCTCACCCGCTTACCTCAGTTTCAAATTATCTTTATACGACATGTGATGTCTCTGTCTTTCCCCGCAAGTATGAAATGAAGTCCATGATTCAAAGAAGCCTTAAACGCTACTGTTAATTTTTCATATTTGTGTCCGATTTTCTTCGAGCGTCTTCTTTTTAATTGTTATGAACGGGAAATTTAGTAAACAAATCCTTGTTTTCATTAGAAACGATCCTTGATAATTCATTTTCATCATCTACGTCTTCTTTGTCACCTTTCCCTTACATCTCATGGAAAATAAGTTTGATTTCTATAGGAAATAACGCGGCTTGTCAAGGTAAGATTATTGTTAAGTTTTATTTCTCACTACATATTTTAAACGTTGCATTGCGTACTTGGTGATGAGAAACGGTAGTGCCGACTGCGACATTTCGAAAGTTTTCTCCATGCACTGGTTGCATCTTCGTCTCTATCCCTACCTAATATTACAATAATACATCGCACATGTTCAGGAGAGGGCTGGCTAAAGTAGATGCTAAGCTACTAGATGATAGATCAGTTCCTGGACTGGAAATGTCTGCCAAAAGTAAAAACTCCATCGTGGCGTCGCCTGAATGCAGTTGTTGTGGCGCTGGCTCCCAATGTTAAGAACGCATCTTTTCAATATTAAAACAAATTTGATTGCTTCCGATTCGAACCCTCGCAGAGCTCCTACGTTTCTACCGCTCATGGGATATTCCACTCTGGTACGGAACCATGCCTTTGTGGGAGACAAACGTTGAGTCCAAATGGGAAACTAAGAGAGGAAAAATCACGCCACAGAGCTCGAAAGAAAATACGTCGATGACCAAACGTGTGCGTAGACGTGAGTTTCTCAGTGCATTCCATCCACTAGGGCTTTTGCCGCTGAAATTTAACTCCCGTTTCGCTAGTCCGGGTGTCTGTCCTCGTTGGCTCTAGGAGGCGATAAGGAAAAAATGTAGATTTCCTCATGTGCCAACCTTCCAAGTTTTCACTGACCCGGCCCCATCAGTAAAATGGGACTCGTGGGTGTCTACATATTATTGAAAACGATGGAACATCATCTCATTTCGTTAATGCGGAATGTCTGCTGGTCGATTCGCTATCTTCAATAGACTCAGCTTCGGCGCCTCAGGTTACTTTACGGTATCGGCGGCGCAAACCTCCATTATTAGCTTTCGATACCTCGCAACGGAGAAATATTTTTTTAACAACTTGTCAACCTGGACTCCGCCTGCAAGAAGCGAGGCAGGGAAAACAACACGGAATGGAAAGAGAGAGTATGAGAAGGAGGAGGAAAGAGAGTGGCCTCCGCGCTGATGTGAGCATTTGATAAGAGACCTTTTGGGAAACCTTTGAAGGTGAGATCTCGTGGTCGAGGTATAGCAGGGGTGGGAGAATAGGCCAGACTCGTGAAAAGGAGTATTTGGAGGCGAGCGAGAGTGAGATGGGATTTATGGTTTACGAGAGTGAAAAAGAAGAAGAAAAAAACCACCAGGATAAGGTGGGAAGCGAGTGAGGTTGAGCTCAAGGGTATGGGTCTCCACCCGCGGCGTATTCGTGAGCGTTTCGCCGTGTGTCCGTGGATTCGTGTGTGAATGGGTGGCATGAAATGCTTTCATTTTTATTTTATTTCTTTATTCCCAATGAAAGCGAAGGCTTACTGCGAGGCGTTAAAAAGGGTTAAAGAGATCTTTCTCCCCCCTGACCGAGGCCAAAGCGGATGAAAGAAGTAGGATAAGGCGGGATGTAGAAGCTAGGGTGTGCGGGGGTTATGCTTGGGATACGGCCCCTGGGTGGACGGCTGCCCCGGGGCCCTGGATAGGTGGCTGCGAAAGGTGTGTTGTGTGTGGTAGGAGGGGAAGCTTAAATACCGCCGAGCCTTGTGACTGGGGTGGGAGGAGTGGGATAAGGATTGCAAAAGGAGGTGACTGGGTTTGTGAAATAGAAAGTTGGTTTGGGACTTAGGGTGGTATCAATGCTGCGGTTTTGGGTGGCCGTAATGAAAATGAATTAAATTAATTGTGACCCATACAATTTAACTTTTTACTTAATTCTTTTTTTCATGTGAATATTGTCTAAGTCTTGAGCCCATGTCCGGTCATTAAGTAGCTTCCACCGCTTAATGAATTAAATACCATTTTTCATATAATGTGGCTTACCGTCGAAAAATTCGTTCTCCAACTGAATATTGCTAAAAATCCCCCTTCTTTAACACTATTTTGAACACTTTTTTACCTTGTTCTACCTATAAAGAAATTTGTTAAAATGTGTCTAATATGTATATTATAGTGTATCCATGGTTAACATGAATTGAGTTACAATTTTTACTTCATACTTTAATGCTTTATTTATCTCAAAATGATTGAGGGTGAGCGATCATATTGTTGATACTCGCTGGGAGCTCTCGTTTAATAAGGCTCAAAGGTCAATTATTTCAGACAATTGTAAAGGCACATTTTCGTTCAGCCTTAATTATTTAACCCTTACCTGGTCGCACCTCATCGCTTGGATCATTGTGACCCGGGTTGAGTTTATTGCGATTTACAAAACTTTCCTCAATGTATTAGTGCCGCTTTACTGCTACTCACTGAGAAAGTTGTTCAATTAATGCTTATAGATTTTTATTGTTAAATTTGCAGTTAGATACACAATACATATCACATAAAAATGACCGATGCATAGGTAACGGTATCAATATTTATGCAAAGAGCATTTATAGAAACATGAATTTTATAAAAAGAGGAAAATATACATTATTGAGATTTACAACATTTGAAGAAATCAGCCTGCTATATAAAACAGACTAATATGAGACTAAAACAGAGTAAAGCATCGGGTCAAAAGCGGAAAAAATCTGATACACTCACGGTCTTGTCGGGACAAAACATCGGTGGCAGCTAAACAAAGCAATACTTTGAAAATCCAGCTTTACTCAACGGTAGAATTCAAGAAATTATAGAATTGAAAAAAATCCAATTTCGAACGACGTTATTTTATTACAAAAATCATCTAAGAAAATCCAGTTAGGTCAATATGACCCAACGCGACCAATTTAGGGTTAATGTACTTGAAAATCCAGAGTATTTAATGAAATTTCGAAAAGGCTGGCTTTCAAGAAAAACCGGTTTCATGGTTACTACTACGTGCACCTAAAAATGTTTGCGTTGCCATATCTCAGTGACTAAAGTGTTGCGACCCCATGTTAATGAACAAAAATGCTTAGAAGTTTCTTTCCTACCACCTTCTGAAGTATTGAAGAGCCCTTCTGAAACATCCGGTATTGTTTGTTTTTACTCCCAAAGGCAATCGAAGACATCCTGATTGACGAAAGATATGAGGTTTTCCCGGCGTATGATGTTGTTGAAGTTTATTCGGGATTGCCACCGGATAAGGTTCAGAGATGGAGAACCTTATCCGGTGGCAATCTCGAATAAACTTCAACAACATCCTGATTGACGTTCAGTCTAACTCCTTTTTTTCTTTCCCATTCCTTTGATTACGCTCCTTCCTTTTTGCCAATCCAGGCTCTGCGATCTTCCAGAAGTGCGGTAAACCTGTGTGCAAGCATTGAAATCAAACGATCGAGAATGGATTGATTCGCTTTTTTAGATAAACTGGACGAAGAATAAAATAAAGACGTCCATAGATCGTAAATTGGTTATATAAAGTGGTTATGTAGTGGCAGAGTTACCACTTCGCACGGAAGAAATACGAACTATAGTCTTTTGGGTTTTTATGTTTTTCTCGGGTCTTGGTCGATGCGAATAACTTTAGCTAAAGTCATACGGTACTCGCCGTCATTTTGAGTGATGAAACTATTCCCCGAGGTTTTGTTAAGTCTTTCTAGATTGTAAATTCTCCTTTCCCTCATGCTCATGTCACCTTAAATGGCGCAAGTTTAACATAAGGGTCGCCTTTTTAAGGTACTTACTGGGCAAGAGAAAGGGGAAAGGGCATTTTACAGTCTCTCTGAGGAGAAGAATCGGGCGCGTGAAGAAAGACGGGAAATGAAAACTTAAGGAGAATCCTATTGGGTATAAAGTAGGCAATAAGGCCGTAGATACCTCCTCTTTATGGGGTGGGGGAAGAGAATTCAAAGACGTAAACCTCAGTTTGTCGCTTGGAATTCTGATCATGTTCTCCTCGCTATAAGCCTCTTCAGTTCAATTGTCTGTGTCTGGAAGAAACCGTGATCTAGGGCGTCGAGCGTTGTTATCTTTTCAAGTGAAGCAGCTCTGCTGGAACGAATGGAATTGGTAAAATAAATACGAATTTTCACACCAATCTTTTTGCATGCCACTTATCCTCATTTCCATTATGTTTAACCCTGATGAATAGTCGCTTATGCTGCAACATATTTTCATCTGCTTACTGACGAGGTTAAACGACAGTATATACAAGTTTAATTTGATAAAGGAAAACGCCCCTTTAATCAGTCCAAATTTTAGCAATTTCAGACGATCATTTATTTACATTGGTCCGAAGGTTTATTATTTGTTGCCCGAGAAAATAAAAAAATGTAAAAAAATTATTTTTTTAAATTATTTTTTTTAAATTAAGCTAAGTCGTGGATACTGGCTAATGATAATGTTATAAGACTCTTTAGTTGTCATCAAATTTTGTTTATTTATCCTTGTAAAAAAATACTCGTTGTTTTGTAGTTATACTCATATCAGTAACGTTTCAGATGCAAATGGTGTTTACTGTTTATTGTCACTCTTTTATGAAACTTTCACTTTCTACTATCTCTTATGCATGAGAAAATAAAAACGTTAGCGATGATTATACTATTATGAAGGTTACTTTAACACAGTTGCTCCTTAAAGAAAACCGCCTTTTTTATTCTCATAAGGTAATAAGGGCAGCAAATTAGAGGAAATGGACACAGTTGCAAGGAGATCAGGAAGCGAATTGAACTTGCAAAGGATCGTTATGTAAGAGTTTGATCGGGAAGAGTTTGATCGGGAGTGTCTCTCGTCTTCTGAGAAACTGAGGAAAGAAGACGAGAGAAGATTGGAGGCATTCGAGATGTGGGAATGGAGAAGAATAGAGAAGGTGAAATGGACGGAGAGGAAAAGGAACAACGAAGTGCTGGATATGGTTGGCGAGGAGAGGCAGCTTTTAGATGAGATGCGGAGGAGACAGAAGGTATGAATGGGAGGAGTACTTAGCGGGGAGGGGATGATGAAAATGGTGTTATAGGGTAGAATGTCAGGGAAACAAGGGAGGGCAAGGAAAAGAATGGGATTTTTTCTAGGTAGATTGAAAGGGAGTAGGCCATACAGAGAATTGAAGAAGGCAGTGCTGGAAGGAAAGGGAGGCTCCTAGATCACTTCTTTAGTACTCTATGAAAACCTACCTTAATCGGTAGAATACTATAATAATAATATTGTAATAAATCCTGTATTCTATATTGCTTTGTTGAATGCAATAAAATTTACCAACTTTCTTGCTTTCTTGGGAGTACGTTAAATTTCTTGTTATCATCTTTTAAGTGGTGGCTGCTGGCTGACCTCGCATTAAGCAACACTACCTCTAAAAGACTAGTCTTATCGGTTTTATCATATTCATTGCATCAATATGGTCTAGATGAAAAATGCTCAGAAAGATATACGTTATTCTTTCAGCATACAAAATATGACGCTGTGGTAGATCTTGTCATATATTTCAATTTTATTTTTTGTCTAGCGTCATTTATTTTCTAAATCCATGGCTAGGCTTTTATCCTTTTCTGTTGTGAAATAGAAGCCTTTGCTGAAACTAATCTTCACCGGCTAAATTTATCTAGGATCATTTATTACTTTCTAGCTTTATCAGCTCTTACTTATAAGGTTGACTTGCCTTAATAGTCCAGCAAATCAAATTAGAAGGCACAACCATTAAAAACCCAATTTCACTCGTTTAAGATCCTTTCTTGAATTAATCAGTGGCCTGCTGGCCTTCCATTATGTCCCCTTGATTGATCCCTTCGTATTTTACTTCCTTCTCATTTAATTCTCTCTTCCTCTTCATTGCCATTATTATTCTTTCTCTTCATTTTTTTCGCGTGTCCTCTTCCATCCTTTCCTGTACTGTCCCTTGTGTTATGGACCATTTATGACTCCCTCTCTTATTTTCCTTTTTATTTCGTCCTCAACCCCTCATGATTGCTTCCCCTTCTTCCCCACCCTGGCGTTGGTCCACGTCCAGTCCTGCGGCGTTCTTGGAATTCCAAGCGTCGCCACCCCTTGGTCCTCCCCACCCCTCGCCTTTTTCCGCCTCTTTGATCCCTTTCCCCACAACCCCCCCCCCGTTTTTTCTCACCCCATCCACACATTTTATACTTCCTCTCGAACTCCGCGCAGTTTCTCTTTCATCTCCGGTGTCCTCCCGTTTTTTTTTAATTTTTTTTGTTCGCCCCGTCATCTCACCACGGGCGATTCCTTGTTTGAATGTCGTGCTTTGCTTTTGCTCTTCACGTGGTGTCCGCTGCATCAACTGTCTGTTTTAGAGGTGAAGCTATCGTCAAGTTCTGCTTTGAGTGGGCCGCTATCCCAACAGACGTACTAAGAGCAAACTTGTTTTGTTTTCTCTTTAGGGCTACATTCATTTTGGGAGTTGAGATAAAAAAATGTAATGTTTTGCTCAAAAGGAGGCTGTAAATCAATACATTGCGACTAGTTTCCAATGCCATGCTTGATATGTATGTTTAACGGTAAATATGAGGTTTAAAAGTGGTGCACTTTAATTCTGTCACTAATGGATGATCGGGTTTCGCCAGCAGAAATTCCCCCTTCGTCCATGTATAAAATTTACAATAATCCTCAAACCATTGATTGTTGTACCATTTCATGAATACCAGAAGCTTCTGCATTATATCCATATTTGATAAATTGTAATGAGACCCTTCCTTTTGGGGTACGATATCGATCAAGAAGTCGTAAATTTGATTCAGTGTGAATGTGGTGTATGAGCATTGAAAAATTTGTTGGAAATTTTCATACGATTGAGATATTATCGAGTCATTCGTTTATTTCACCGAAAACTTTGCAGGTAATGTGAATATTAGTCGTTTCTGCAGATGTCCGCTAGCAGTAAATAAGTCACATCAATGTTGAAAACCGAATACTAGTCGAAAAGAAGTTGTTATTGCAGCTGCTATCATTCAGAAGCTGCAGAAGCATCAGTAATTAAGTCGAAGACATTTGAAGAAAACTCTGGAGTGATCTAAATTATTGCGTAAAAAACAGTGGGATCAATTTCAATTATCTTATCAATTGATTTGATGTAACGTGTGTGTGGAAAACCTCAACGTGCTCCCTCTTTCCTTTGAGATTTAATCAAATTAGATGAGTTGAGATGTCAGGAAGAAGAATCAGGTCTTCCCACTATACGGTAATTCCAAATTCTATTTTTCCTCTTTTCTTTTGGGAATGCCACAAACCTCTAGTAACGTTTTTCCCGGGTGATAATTAGTTATTTACCTACTTTATCTTGCTTTCTCGCTAAACGTATGCATTATATTACTTATATTCTTTTTGGGATCAAGGATGTATACTCTGTAATCCATATGTAGACCTGTGGTTGGCTCTATTTATCCCTGACCGACCTGGGGGAGGTCATTATAGGCGATAATATATTACTAATCAAACAATATTGTTACCTTTATCCTTGGAAATACAAAATTTACCCTGCAAATCATTAAAAATGGCATAATACCAGTGTGATAAGCTTTCAAATGGAAATTAAATTCCGCAGCGAGAAAATAATTTTCAACGGTAATTTTCATTGTAAGGACATAAATGTGACGTATGTGATTTCAAAACAGACACGTAAGGGTGGTGAAATTGACTTTTATTCCATGTTAAAAATCATCCCATTGCCTGGGAATACTACATCCAGGCTTTGGCTCTCTGTAGCAATTATTTGCGTGGCAAACATAACAGAGTCATGATTGGCATCATTATATATTATTTTATGAGTAGTTCATGATTTTGCAAACATAAACTGGATAGGTTACGGATTGATTAAAAAAAATTGTGATCTGTTTGAGGAATTCCCATTATATGACATTACAGGGGCAGATACGCCACATACTAAGCGATACAGTTAGTCTCTGTTCCATCACATACGGTACTTATACATGGTACAGCTCCCCTCTTCAAGACATTTTACGATGGATAGTTCAACGAAACCCAAAATCATCTATCGTTAAAGGAATGCAGTGGTAGAGAGGGAAAGTTGAGTTGCGAAAAAGAGCTTCCTCATTCAGTCATACCTTCGTCACTTTCAAATAAAATTTTGCTTAAGTCTCTACCCACATGTTGAGAGTTGGTGACGTCATTAGTTTTTCAGCCCATTCACTTTTCCAAAATGAAGTGTGCTTGCGAAAAATGGAAAGTATGGGATAGTATTACTTTCAAACTGTTGCACAGTCAATAATTCATAAAAAATTGTTGAAAGAATTCATCCCCCCATCGCCTTCCTTGTACCTCGCTACACCGAAAGACTAAACCACCCATGATGTTAGCTCCTGCAATTGCTTCCCATTTTCTTACGCAGCCGGGCGCCTGTCGCATCGGATTCTTCGTGTAGCTTCCGTCTGGAAATAAGCCAATTAGAGGGAAAGGTTTTTTTGCCATGGCAGAAGTCGACTCCTCTTGTGCTTCTCCTCTCCTCGTGCTTTTTCTTCCCCTTTTCTCCATTCCATTCATCGCCTCCAGCTCTCTTCCTCTCCTCTTCCTTTCCGACTTATTTTCCGTGAGGCCTTCCACGTGTTCCGGCTGTTTCCTTTCAAAAGTTTTGTGAATTCAATCCTATTGTTGCTCGATTTTGTCCTGAATTCCTTTCCATTCAGCTCTAAAATATTTCAGTAGGTTGAGAGAAAGGTATAGGATGCACCCGAAAGGGAAATCATAAATATAAGTTCATCTATGCTAAACTTTCCAAGATTTGAAGAGCGTTATTACCTAAAAAATACGAGTAACTACGAGAACTCCGGAGGAAGATGCGTAAAAACGACTGCAAAATGTTTCAAAATAAAATTAATTTTAATTCTTCACAACCGTATTCTATACTCTTTCTTCAATTCCGGTTAATGCCGCGTAGATTGCTGTGGTGATGAAAACAATTTCAGTACATTTCGCTTTAGATTCATGACAACAGTAGTAACCGGAAATGAATATAACACCGCAGAAATCTCCGTTCTCACATATTCTCTTTGCTTACATAATGCCGTGAACTAAGAATAGTTCACAGACTAGAGACGTAGTGTAACTCAGATATTAGGATCTTCATACATCAGAGGTGGTCGCAATAAATAAACACATACCAGTTTGTTAAGTAAAGTCCATTTAATTGACAGACATCGTAAAAGTAATGAATCGTTTTTCCAACCTTGGTTAAGAATGGAATTTGGGGAAGTGGGATTAGAGGGTTGGGGCCCGGGCCACGACAATAAGACATCGCACATAAGTTTTACATGAAATTCTACCGTATCATACTGACAATAGAACTTTATGTTCTTTTAATTCCATCATTCTAGTCCTTTTCTATCACGAACTATGAATCTAGTATTACGTTCTAAGGTCGCGAGTTCGAATCGTAGCAATATTGGACAAATTTTCCAATATTCTGATTGGATGCTATGTGGTAAAAGCTGTTTGTATCCCTGTCCCTCCGGTTTAACTAATGGAATTTAGGCAAAGGATTATTATGAGGATAAGCTTTATCTACAGAACTTAATAATGCGTAAGAGATATATGAAGCCGAAGAAATGAGAAATGGATGAAGATACAGTGTCCGTAACAGGCATACAGCTAAATTTACTTTGGCGAAGTGTATCACCATTTTGTGATACTACTAGTTTGATTTGGGTCATGATGCTTAGGGAATTCTTGCTGTTGATTTATTCAGTGATGGTGTACTCTATAGGTAAGAAATTCTGTTAACCCTGCTTAATATGACTCTCAAAAATTAATACAATAATAGACTGTACAAATCCTCAAAATTTGACGAAAAATTCCGTGCGTTTGTCATCAACTGTAAAAAAATAAAAATAATTTGAAAATTTTCCATATTTCTGTATAATACTTCTGGCAAAACCTTTAATCTCTATTTTTAGACGCAGAATATCGCTAACCATTTGAAATATCCCTTTGAATATAGGATTCAATGCACTTACGTGTACAAAATTGAAAAATTACCATAATGAGTAAGGATTTACACGCCATTAATTTTCTGTGTACCCGTTTTTTTTCTAGAAAACCGTGTAGCTATTACCCCTTGCTGTGCATTGATATTATTGAGCCTGTGCGATGAAGTGCAAAAGAGTAAGTTATTCTTTTGTTTTATGTTGACATTTTCTGCTACCATACAGATTTCAACTTATTTTGGATAGGGGAATAGCTGTTACAATCAACCATCCTCGGAATCTCCACGTCTCATCCGTTTCACCGTCCTCTCAGTTCACTACATTACTCCAGTCGGCAAGAAACGCTAGTATTTATTTATTGATCCATTCAACCACTAGCCTTTTTTAATAAACTTATTCAACTATTAGTCTTTTTTGATAAATTTATTGTCGATATAATTATGCCTATTTACATTTTTTTCTTTACGATTCATGAACAACGCGTACATGGATCTTCAAAACTTGGGAAAAACCATTAAAATTTGATGATCCCTTTATCATCTAGTCTCAGCATACTTTTGACTACTTTGTTTAGCGAGGTTTTCTTTCCCCAACTTATGAGCTCAATTCTTTTGCGTACCATAGTAGCCTGGGTGTTATTTTTTCTAATTCGTGAGTACAATAAGTACCAGTGGGGCACTCCTCGAATTAGTTATGCATCAAAAGTTATCAAAGATGTAGATGCTAAAACCTGCACAGGGAGTGGACGATTGGCAATGCAAGATGCATTTCAATTCAGTTATGCTTCCTTGTCCAAGGGTTTGGGGTAGTAGAACAGCAGTTCACTGACATACGTTCAATACACTACATAATATATTAACACAGAGCATGGTGAACCAGTGGTTGGAGGTTGGGCTACTAATCGAATGGCCTCAGTTTCAAATTGCGGGTGAGGCCTTCAAACACCCCGAACCGAAATCATCGAGGTGCGAGGTGATCCAGGGAAATGAATCAGACCATCTAATCTAAAATGTGTTAAACCACACGCGTGTCGCTATGTCTAATTCTAAGTCTAAGATCTACCCTAACCAACATTCGAGATGAGTGAATCAGATAGTGAGTATGCATGGGGAAGTGTAATAAGTATTGAACGAAATAAAATAACTTTGTTATATTCCACACTTTATTTTAAATAGCACGACCCGGGTGGAATACAACAAAATAAAGTGTGGAATACAACAAAGTTATTTTATTTCATTCAATAATGAAGCAATTCCACAAAATAACGCCTGAGACCGTGTCTTATATTAAAAGTGTAATAAGGACAAGTGAGGTAATCTTTTTCTTTGTACAGGTATACGACAATGAATTAACTTGATGTCAAATCCATTTTATTCCATACGGTAGTTTATTAAAAGAGGAAGTTACGATTTATTATCTCAAAAAACAATTCATCACTATTTTCTGAGGGATAAAGTATTCTCATTCTCAAAAGCAATAAGTTTTTCCCATTGATCTTACTTTAATCTATAAATGAAGTAATGAGTGACGTAAGCTTAGATCCAATTATGTAGCCTCGATTTCAGATGGAAATTCAAAGCCTTATTGGACTTATATTACTATCGCACCAGGCTACATCCAAAGGCAAAAACGGAGGTTCAAACAAGTACAGATTCTATGCAGAAAATCGTTTCCTCCCATATTATTTGAAGCCATGATCTAAACTTAGAAAGAGGGCAATAGACCGTGATAGGGTTCCTTATCGTGGGATCACCTAGAATATCGGGGCATGCTTTTTCACTCTTGAAAAATCGAAATAAGGAAATAAGGATAACAGCTCTATCAATCATCCAGTCGATAAAGTCACTCCGGTGGTTATTTCCCCTTCCAGGGATCTTTTCACTCATCCGCCGACTCCCATTTCTCTCCCGCTCCCTCGACCGCACCCTCTCCGTATATCCAACCCGCTCCCACTCCCAATAACTTCCACGCTCACCCTCCGAGCTCACGGCGAAAGTCGACTTTTTCCCCTTCCGCTCTATAACTTATAGATGTTTTCTTCCTCTCCCATCGCTTTCTATTTCTTCGTCCTGTCCTATGAGTCTTCCACTTTTCTCTCCCCTTTGGGTCATCTTTCTCTCTCCTCTTTTTTTACAACCCCGTCGCCATCTAGCCCTTCTGGTAAAGGAGTATAGCTCTTAGTCTGCATCTCATAGGGTGTGGCTTATTTATTGATTTTTCTCTCGTTTTAAATCTCGGATTTTAACCTATTAAATTATGCTATAGTGAGTAGTATCGGCGTTTGCATGACAGTACTGTAACCCTCAAGCCGACTTAATGGGCGGGAGTTATTTTACCCGACGGTAAAAAAATGAAAAATAAATAAAAAAGAAGACTTCCACCTAACATTATTTTTTTGTTGTTCGGAAGAAAAACGAATGCCTGTAGCTATGTGTTTTGCGAAATATCTCTCTCAAATTATTCCTCCTGTGGGGATTGGAAATGAAATGAGGAGCTAAGATGAATTCGATACCTCCTCTGCACAAACTCTCCGTCCAACAAAATCCCCCACCGAATCAAATCTGCTCATCCAGTACTACTGGGGCTACTATATGAGCGGATTTGATTCGGTGGGCGATTGTTGAGCGTTTGTGCAGTGGAGGTATCGTGATGTTCTCCGTATAGTTCTGATAGATATCTATTCTTAATTGCTCAAGGAATTTACGCCTAGCTCATAGCCTCCGAGCCTCCAGGGGCACTCGGCCCAATTCGTTTAACATATGTGTAATATTTCCTGTATGGTCGTAGGAGTTTTTGACGAATCTTTCATTTGTATTTAAGTTCATGGATTATGTTTTTCTTCGCCGAATCCAATATGCTCGCTTCGTATTCAAGGCTTAACCTGGCATGTGCGAAGTAGCACCTCTCCTTCTCTTTCACCCAAAAACCTTATCACAACACACATGATCAATTCACACTAGCTTCTTCTGAGCTCCTCCACAAATATTTCTCGTATGTATTCCCCTTGATAATATTTAATAAGTTATTGTAACTCCCAGGTATTTGACTTCACCTGTCGCGTCTTTGCAAACCTCTATTCTAAGAATGAACATGCTAATAAATCAGGTCGATTTTCATAATAATGAAATTATTTGGTCGTATAATTTGGTTTGACTGTCAATGTCACGCGTCAGTGTTTGTTCGGGGATGTGTCGAAATGTCTAATTTATAGTTTTAATTAGATTTTAATTAAACTAGGTCGATCGTACAAATGGACAAAAGGTATTTTGTGTCAATTCCTGGTAACTATCAGCAATCAAATTGGCCTCATTATTAGCCTCCCGGGAGAACATATGAAAATTCCCAACTCAGAGAGAGAGAGAGAAAATTGCTTCAGCCAAGTAACTTAATAATCTATCAACTTGAGAATGAATCACTCTTAAATTTCCCTTTGATAATCCTCTTGTTTTTCCTTAAATGGAAATTAGTGGCTACTGTATATGTCACGACCTGATATTTCTGACAACTGTGGTTTTCAAGATAAGGCGATTTTTATTCAAGTTTTGATGGCCTCAGCAATTGCCTATCTATTATACTAAATGAACAATTATTCTCAAGATATTTTGTCTTCTATCAGCTGTACTACCGAATTACTCTAACATTCAACGCAAAATCAACTGAAAATTTACGATTTTCAGTTTAATAAACGAAAAAGTTAATTATTTTTTAATTAAATTTTATAGAAAAAATAACCCTTGCACCAACCTATTTAGCATGGTCATTATTTCGTGCATGCTGTGGTAACTCATACCTTCCTGGATAACTCTGAGGGAGGAAAATCTAAAAGGAAGAGATAACTTCTATGCAAATATGCCACTTTATTAGTGTGCAATTCGTATTTCAATTCCGTTTCTGCTATTATTTCAAAGAAATACATCGTCCTTGTTTACTTGTTTCAGATTTGGAGCTAAGATATTCCTTAAACTAGTTTTTTAAAACTCACCTTCGCTTCGCTTTTCCTTTGCTGAAAATGTGTGCTTATTACAAGTGTTAAAAAAAGGAAGCCCTTAATTATTTAACTTTCATGGCTTGAAAAATAATGGTCATACCACAATACTTGGAGCTCCAAATTCAGGTAGAAACTCACTGATCAATTTCTTACTTTCGGAATCTAGAAATTTTAACCCTAACTTATTAATAATCAACCATAACTATCTAGTGTTTTCATTCATTCAAACATTCTGCTTCTGACATCTTTGCAATTGAATATCTATTAAACTTAATGAACAATTAATTGTTCTTTAGATACTTCATCTTCTGTTTATCAGCTCCAAATAAATGTGCAGTCATCTTTAGGTTTTGAGCTATAATACCCGTTAAAATAGGTTTTTCCTCACCTTCGCTTGGTGTTGTTCAGCATTAACTACTCTCGCTTCGTTATTTATCGATCTCGGGTCTTTTTTTCTGCGAAGGCCCATCGGTGTTCCTCGGATGGTTGGAAGGAAATGGGGCGGCTTTTTTTCCCTCCCATCTTGGGCTGTTAGACGCATCGACGCGTGAACGGGTAGTGCCCAAATACGTAATTGGGGTGTTTGATGGTGACACGGGGGAATTGGGAGAGCCGGCGGTGGGGAGGCGACGTTGAGGTCATCTCCCAAGGTCTGTGCGCCCGTTATTATCAACGGAGAAGGAAAGAGAAAGTAGGGAAAGGAAGGAATTGGAGGAAACGTAGGAAAAGTGACCAATGGCGGCATTGAATTGTAAAATACGAGGAATTGCGAAGATACGAAGATTCTGAGGAAAGGAAGATGGTAATGGAAGTGGGGAAGACGTGGAAAATACTCCGAGGCAACAGGGGTGATGAAATGCGAGGGATACGGAGATAATTGGGAATAATGTAAAGAGAAAGGTCTTTTAATTGGATTTCGCCGGAGAGACAGTATTATTTTCATCCTTCTGTAAGCTATTAAAACTCTAATTCACGCTATCAATGCACAGTTGAAGTTGTCGCGAATATTTCCTCCAGTACCGGAGACCATTATCGATCTTAGGTTAGCATCAAGTGAGAATTATATTTCTCTCTTCGATATTTTAACTATTGAGCTATTTAACGGATCGTTGGTAATTCATTCATTATAGTCGTTAAAAAGTTTTTAAATCACCTTCGCAGTCTTTTGCCATGTTATTCAATAAGAGGCTATATCTTGAAGTAAGTAGTCTTCATTTGCATTTCTAAGAAGTGATATTCAAAGTTATATGATAAGTGAGTAGTTTTTCAAAGGAGACAAACGACAGACTAGACCATTTTCGTCGTAGGAAAAAATAGATGGACGGATCGCGGCGTCGGGATCTTGTAATAGGGTGGTTTCCTTCATCAAAGAAAACGAAAGGCATTGATTGCGATTCGTTACCCACCACTAGTGTATTCATAATATACAAATTATTTTGTTTTAGAAATACCGGGTTAGACGAATGGCAATGGTCCATTTTTATCCCCATTTGAAAAGGTCCAGATTGGCGCCCATGCGATGCCACTCCACGTGACGTCACAGGGACCTGGTTTCTATACGAGAAGATAGGAGTTATACGTCGTCTGAGGTTACCATTGAATGCATGAGGCGCAGAGCTCAGGGAAACATGTCTTAACAATCACTTATTAAAACTGGTTAAGGTCGGAAAGTTTTCCTCGTTTGATAAGTTATTAATAATCCTTATTTAAGCCAAGCGCTACCAGCCAGCAGGGTACTAGGCTAGCCGCTAGCAGCCTGCGTCGTATTAGCGCTAAGCCTCGCCTCAAGGTCACCTCGCAGGGCGGGAGGGGGAACCAGAAATACGTCACGCGGAGAGACTTCCCGACATTCATACTTAAGCGTCGCGTTTTCGCGCGCTTGAAAATTTTCACTTTTCATTTAATCGCGAAAAATAGATATCGTCATTTAAAAATCTAAAAGCGTGAAATATGTACTCCAGGAGTAATAATCTTTCGATTTAGGCAATAAAAAAATAATAGGAAACCACCCTATTGTTAAGACTTCAATAAGTTCTTCATCTTTCTCCTTGTCTTTGCTTTTACATAAATATATAAAGTGTAAGGAAAATAAAAAAAATTATGAGATTTTTCTATTTACACGCATTAAGTATTATAATCCTAAATCATGTTAAATCTTTTTTCTCTGTTGAATAATTGGATTAGAAGGGGTTTATTTTTCCGTTTCCTCAATGACGTCGTGACTCTAGCGTGACTTTTAGTTATACGCTGCTTAAGTCATATATTCTTAGCGTTATGTGTTCCTAATCTTTGTGCTTTTCCTGTAGTTACTCATTTCTGTCAACATTTTAGCTCTCCCTTCTTTCCTTTTCGTTATTTCGTTCCTTTTCATTGGATACCATTCGCCGATAATGAAATTGACTGAGTATTTATGAAGCTTTATTCCAGGAATATAGTTTAACTACGGAACGAAGCTACAGTCTTGGCAGATTCATTTTCCATCATCACAAGTAAAACATTTTCTGTTGCAGCGATAGATTATTTTGTTCAAGTTGATCAGTACAAAAACGAAATTTCGGTTACATTAATTTTATGATTACGTTAAGAGTACGCTGCTGCTACGCTGTACTAAGATGCATTTTTTAATTTTTGATTGCCCGATTGAAAAAATAATATTTATTTTAGCATTCTGTTGTATTTGCTATATATTTTTGTATGAACCTAGTTAAATATACTCTATTGCCACTGTCAATTCCATGATTCTGCAGTTTTGTGTTTTTTACCCTTATGATGAGAAATATATTCGCCGAAACGTTGACGTCACACGGATGTTAAACTTCATTCTTGGACCAAACCTCTGTAAAGATAGTAAACAATTACTGAAATAACTTAATGAATATTGTAAAAGCTACGTAATTTTCTTCTCGCCGTTCACGGATTATCACTGTCTCTTAGTCACTGTCGTTGACCTCTCAGTAGAATGGATCTTTCTTCTCTAGTTACCCTATTTCTCGATCAATTGTTTTCCATTTTAGCAATTCTCACTCACTCTAGGCCTTGACACGTTCTGCCACGTCTAATTCTCCGTTCGCCATTTTCATCACCTATGTATTCTTCGCTTCTTACGTTTTCTTTTTCGTCATTTCGCTTCTATTCCCCCAACCATTGGCCTCCCACCTTCCCCAATTTTTTCTCTCCCATTTCCTTATTCCATCCTACGACCTCGAACCAAAAAAATACTCCTAGAAGTAAGGATTCCTCTTTTTTTCATCTTTTGTTTCACCTTTTTTCCTCGTACGCTATCTTTCTTCTTCCTCCCTTGAAACCCTAATGAAAATGGGGACAAGAAGGTGATCCACTCTGCTACCCCTAACCTTGCGGCACGTGGACAGAATCTTGCTCGGAGAAGAAAATACGACCGTAGTTTGTGGGCCAGAGAGTGGCCCTTTTACCTGCGCCAGCCTTCACTGAGAAATAGCGGGAAGAATGTGACAGTGGCATCCCTTTCTGCTTGCTCCCTGGGTCCCTTCTCCGTTCAAGTGTACAAGTCGCTTATTCCACCCTATATAATGGTCGTTGTGAGAAAGACCGCCGCTGTCTTTCGTCTCGAATACCCTTCTTCTAACGTCTCAATTGTTTTCCTCCCTTTTAAAACACACGACGTCTATCGAAACTTCTATTTACTTTTTTTTTTAAGCCATAACTTGACGATCACGGCTCCCATGGGGTCGTCTTTGAAATGATTGTCTCCCATCCTCTTCGATGTAGTCCGGGGCAGAGGTATTTGTTCAATCGAACAAGTACTCAGTACGTTCATCGTGAGCTCCTTTATGAGTCCTATCATGCCGATATAGATCGAGTATCCATTTTCTCTTTAGATCTGACTTTTCCGGGTCTCTTCCTGTGTAAGTTTATTTATGTAAGTGTCAGTTATCACTGCAATTGATATTGCGTGGGAACGTAAGCCTGGTTTATTTCCGTGGAAAAAGTAATTTTCTTGCTTCATTGAAAGTTCTCATAATATCCTAATCACAGTCAGGCTACTTGTATTGCATAAAAGTATCTAACGGGCTTATTATTATTTTTGGAAACGAACAGTAATTGAGGTTAATTAGTAAGAAATTTTACAACTACATTGTGTCTTGGTCAGGATTTTATAAAAATTAAAAATAATGATTAATGACTTAAAATGTTATAATTATGATTAAAAATATAATTCCCTGACATTGGCCCCAGAAAGGAAACAGCAAAGCTGTAAAAAGGTGGTTGATAAATATGTTATAAATAAATTTTATAATTTCGATAGGTATTACAATAGGTAATATGCCACCTAAGACTTAAACTTTGGGAAAAGATGCATTTCACATTTGAACTCGTGTGAAATGGGATGGAAGAATATTTACAAATAGAAGGGTGCATAAAATTGACGAAAAAGAAATCAAATTGGGAGACGAGAAAACTCATTCCGTTCTTTGGCATAAGGTTTCCTCTGCTGATTGTAAATGTATGTAATATAGTCGAAATACAATTAAATATAAAGAAAAATAAATATCAGGAGTTAAAAAATTTGTTACTGAATATGAGCGAAAAATTGATATGGAATTGCCCTTGTTTTCAACTACTTTGATTTTTAGTTGTTGATTTAATTATTTCATATCAAGATAGCCATCATTTATATTTATGTCATTGGTTATTCTTTTGAATATGCCTTGGATCGTAATCGTAATAATGAAATCATTCCATTTTCTTCAACAGTTAGAGCTAGTGATAACTTGAAAGAGAGCTTTTAAATTGCTATGCTGAGGATGCTTATCGGAATAATAATTTATTTTATTTTCTGCGGATTTGAAAATTTTATGAAAGCTGACCGAGGCAGTATTAATCGTCTCACTTCGTCGAGTGCTTTTATTGTGTTCAATACATCTTATATTATTGTTGGATTTCCCTCAATACTCTTATTAACTGCCAGGTCAGACTTTAACCGTCCCGCTCAGCGGGTTCCAAACTTCATATTCAGTGTTAAGTATTTGTTTGATTCTTCCCTTTCATAACTTTCTTTTCCTACTTCAACCACATTTTTTACAACTTAAGGATATTATTATCTTCTATTGTCCGAGTTCGTGTTCAAGCACTGCTTCGTTAAACTATATTTTAAAATAATTATTCAATTAGGTTCTTAGTTGTTTTTATCGAACCTTATTAAAGTTTAACTGCCCCTCCTTACCAATTTATGAAATGTGAAATTTTGATGTTTTAATGTGGAATGAAGCTAGTAGAAAAGGAGTCGGTAAGATAAAAAGAAAAATGTTTTATTTTAGATTTAATTAGTGTTTGAAATTTTTCCTATGGGTGAATGCGACCCACGAGAGCTGTAGGCACCAAAGCCCCTCATTCAAGGGTATTAACGGCTCGGTAATTGATTTTATTGATGGGTTTTTCCCTAACATAGGGGACATCTATCTTTCACTTGGCTTCCCTTCTCCGCTTGATTTCCTTTGCTGTGTTTTCATACTTATATAGCGTACGGGAAAGGTGAGGACGAGAGATTGGTCGACCTATCTTTTTCGTTTCGTCATTCAGTTGCGTGTTCCCATGAGTGCCCATTGTTATTCCTGATTGAGAGGGAAGCTCTTATTTTGAGAGGCCACAAAGGTAACTATAAATTAGGTGCCTGATGAGTCATTGGCAAGTATATGTTCGATATATCGTCAACATTTTTGGCGAAAGAATTTAGAGGGTTTTGAGGAAATTATTGGCTTGAACTGAATGAGGGGAAGGTAATTAAAATTATAGAGTCGCCCAAAATATTTGCTGCAGCATTCCAAAACGCTGAAACCCCTGCAGAATTTCGAATTCTTTTATCTTGATAGCAGTGGTCAATACGATTACTGTTTCTTTTTTATTAACTCTGGCGTTCCTGTTTAGTAGTAAATTAAAGAGTTGTGTACAAAAGAGCCGTGTAATCGTCTGTATGGGGTGGTCTATTCTTATAAGTGGTCATAACCTTAATAATTAAATAATGGAATGGTTGACTCATGTCGTTCAATCTCTATATAATATACTTTGGCTACCTAATTAATGACTGAATTAGAAAATTCCGTATTGAAAAATATTTGGCTCAAATCAGAAATTTGATGAAGATTATTATTGATATGACTGCGGGAATCAGTGTATCGAATTCCACGAACAGAATTTGTCAGGTGGAGGATAACATTTGGCGATAATATATACAACGCTGGGCTTAGATTTCTTGAACAATTGAGAATAGAAAGAGCCACTGTGTTGAGCGAGAGGAATCTTTAAGAGCGACACGGAGGACATAATACTAGAACTTTGCTAAATTTCCAGGCTCGACAGAAGCGATAAATTAAAAGAGATATTTAGCCGAACGGATAGACATGGGAATTCGTTTTTCCCCCGAACCATAAAGGACTATAATAAATGTTAATCGTAATTTCGCATTTCCTTTTTATGTGTAAACGGCTAGTGTCATAACACCCCCTGCCACATGCCTTTTAGGTGGCTTGCGGGGGAGTTTGTAGATGTGGATTAACTTTCCCTAATACGGGCATAATATTTTTCTGACGTAATCGGGCAAGGTGAATCCAATGTACTCTTTTAACTTTTGCTCTTAATTTTCACTATTAAACAGTGAAAAATATTAATTTTCACATCAATTTGTACATATTGTGCACCTTAGAATCATATAACATAAAATTGATTGTTATTTGTTTAACAAAAGTTTTACATTGCTTATTAATTTCATACATAGTCAAACAGCGAGTACAGTAGACTCTTTTGACTAATTGTTTCTGTTTTCACTGCATAAAACACCAAATATTTATCGTTACATGTACATAGTGATAATTTTACATTATTTTGACAATTCAAACCAAATATTTGTAAAATGCACATTACTTTTTACATTTCGTGGAAACAGACTCACCTTGCCCGGATTTGTGGGAATTCAGGGAAAAAAAAATTCTAAGCTACTTTGATTCCGAAAGAAGTTTTAATTACTCTAATTTATAAGAAATATACCATTAGAAGAAGTAAAAAATTTACAACATGCTGACATTTCAATAACATAATAAAATTCTCAAAAATGTGATGCGATGAGTCCAAGAGACTCACCCTGCCCGTATTAGGGTTAATGAACTGATACCCTAAGTGTTAAAAGAATGTAAGAAGAATGAGACATCAGTTCTTTGATGGAATACACGTTAAGTACAATAATAAGGTTAAAATTAAAACATTTCTGTTGAAATAAATTTTGTTAGTAATTTTAATGACTTTGCTTAGATAAATTTTAGTAAGTTTGTTAAATTCTCTCTAAATCCCTTGCATGAGAGCATAGCTTGTGGAGCTGAGTTTTGGAGCATAGTTTTTCTGGCATGGATTACTTTGCCTAGCTATAATGCAAAATCAGAATGTAACCATCGGAAAAAAAGAGGGCTGAACTCACCGAAGAAAATATTTTCATCGAAGAACCAATATCATGGGCCATTACTTTTATTGAGATCTAAAGCTAACTCGCAAAAGAATTTTTGACACAATGTAAACTTCTTTGTTGAGCGGAGTTGGCTTTAATCATTCAATGAGCGTTTCAAACCGAAGAGTAGCATATTTTGGTAGGCATTAATGTTAAGCCTTAGACGGGTGAACTCTCACATTTAGGGTAAGGGTGCAGTTCATTACCTTTTCCCGCCTCACTATTTGCAAGTTTTATGGGAGTGCTCAAAGGCTTCACCCGAAATTTGAACTCCGGACCCCAGTTTCAGTCACTAAACGCTCTACCCATTAATTTCCCCACTCCCTTCGTTGGCTTCGTTATGCTATTATGAAAGAATTGTGAAACAGGATGGAAAAACTAGCGAGGATATATACTAGCAGATTATTCATGATAGAAAAATAAATGTAGTGACTCAAAACCGTTGGGAAACTAGACTTTATCATGCCTCCATCAAACAAAACTGAAATTATTTTAAGAGATTCGTCCTTTTTTGATGCTAAGCTGTCTCTTTTGAGATAGCATTCATAGAAGAGTAGAGAGGAAAAAGAACCGGAAAAAATTAAAGCCAGGAGAGATATGGAGTGAGAAAGAAAAAGAGGAAAAAATTTCATTTCGCGCTTTTCTGCGAATAAAAAAAGCTGGTAATTGGAAATATCATCTGTTTAGAGTAGAGGATGGAGGGAATTATGTTGGGTCTGGCGGAAAAGGAGCTGAAATTTTGGCGAGGGGGAGCGTAGGAGAGTTGGAATTCGGGTACAGGGAGAAGAGAGCAGGGTGGGCGTTTGAGATTTCCCAAACGTTAAGGCACAGCTCTCGGCAAGAGAAAAAAAATGTGTTGGTGAGGGAAGTAAACGTGGTATGAGGGACGCGGCTTTTGAGGTTGTGCTGGAGGAGGTGAGTGAGGGAGGCGTGGTGGGATGAGGATCGTACAGCGGTAAGCTTTCGGGTGGTCGAAATCTTCTTTACTTTGGGTATTATTGCGTTCACTCAGGGTCGATCGATTCGGCTTATCGGAGGCGCATGTGTTTCTGATTGGTATAACAAACAGCCGCGCCTCTCCTGAACCTCCCTTTTCACCCTACTATCTCACACCAGGCTTTCCCTCCACCCTTCGGCAACTGATCTGTTATAATGCCTCTTCTTTTCGGGCTCCCCCAAAACCGTGCCGTGTCTCCTCTTAGCTCCAGACCCGTCCTCTTAGAGAGCGCCGCAGGCTGCGCCTTGAGAACGACAAAACTCGTCGCGATATTTTATCCCCATAAGAGTATCTGCAAGAGAGATACGAAGGTGGAGGGGTAGACCGTCCGTAAATTGGTGTTTCTACTTCGTATTTGTGAAATTCCAATACTCGGAGAGGGAGAGAGACGTGTTGCTGAGTGGTCTGTCCGCTTTCGTAAATGATAAAAAAGAATAATCTCTCGACTGTAAGGCATGTCATTTTATGGCGTGCAGGTGACATTCTCTTTTGATGTAATTTTAAATTTGATCGTAGAATTAACGCATTAATGCTACCCTAACAGTTTTAATCCGACTGCGCGAAATCAAATATTCATTGAAAGCAGAAAATAATAGATTTTTCTTGCTCTACAGGGTTTGTATAAGATGGTAATACAAACATCTTTTCTTCAATGATGTCAATCTATACTTATTATTATTACGAGTGTTTTTATCTCCTCACATGGTAAACAGCTTAGTTGTAAGGCTGTACACAATTTATTTTTAGACTCTTGTATGCATCAGTACTTTATCCTAACCGGAGTTGATAACCTATGGTGACTATCGACTCAAGTTGCTGGTTCCATTTATTTTATTTTATTTATGAACTCTCTGAATATGATTCACGTTTTGCATATTTAAGAGCGAGTTAAAAAAATTTATCTCTGGTAAATGAAATTCCCTTTTGCGCTTTAGTTCCTACAAAAGTCTTGAGTATAATTGCGGCGTTCTCATATTCACTGTCATAAAACGTGGTCGCTGTTTTAGAATTATTACAGGCCAGTTATTCTTTAATTAAAAAATAAATAATAATTAGGTTAACGAGTTTTATTATATGTAAGGGTTCGTAGTGAAGTAACTTAGTAAACTTTAAAAGTACTTCTGTATGAGCGCTGCTATCAGTTAACCCATGTATACCAGTAGAAGTCAACAAAAAAGATATTGAACTTCGCTATGAATTCAATGATATCAGTGAAGCCCCTTAGACATTTTAGGCATTCTTGATGAAATTTTTACGCCTTCCAGCTAAAAATCTGGCCATTTGATGAGCAAGTATTTTAAAGATAAAAAACAGTAGTCTCAATGATCCCATTTATTCAGTATGTTGATTGTAGTATCTTTTTGACATTTTCATGTATCAGTGTGTGTTTCAAAATCTTACGTGACATCTTCTTGCTGTGAAAGATTTATACTTGAGATAAAATTTAAATGACAATACCGATTTTGTTGTTCCATTTAAAAAACATTTTCATACCATAATTGGAGGGTGGATCTCACTACGGTGACAGTCACATGCGAGCTAGTTCCTCAAAATAGAGGTAAGGTATCAGACCTTTTCCTTGGGCCTTTAAGATTCTGACGAGTTTTTGCAGGGCAAAATACATGCACAGGAAATGTGTATACAATTATACTTTGGTGCTATGAATGAAAATAATGGTTACAATGATAATGATGGTGTCGCTCACCCAGATCTGATGTCGTAATTTATTTACGCTTTATTTACACAGAGCAATGCAAATTTACTTAGGTCAGGCAGCACTGTAAAATTACATCAAAATAGAACATGTCAGTCGTAATATAAATGGAAACTTGGGAAATGAAAAACAGCAATCCATTGAAGGAAGTCGGGAGATAGAAGGAAGCAAGCGTTACGACAAAACTACTCCCCCCTTGCGTATATTTTTCACAAATTTTAAATACAAATAAGAATATAGACTTGCGATTTTCATTATATAATTTCATAATTAGAGTTTCGATTCACCGGTCTATTCTAGAAGAATCATGTTCATTAAGGGAGTCGCTCATAGTTGCATCAAACCACGCGAGGCCGTGGAATAACTGGGACTCTCGAAGAGAGCGCATGACGTAAAGAGCTTTCTTGCGAAACTGTAATAGCCGTCGATTTGACGTCGGACTTTGACGAAGGGTCGGACTGACGAAGTTATTGACAGATCAAATGGCGAGAAATAAGGGATCTCTTTTTTATATCAAAACTCAATCACGGTCAGCTCCCAAATGGGTAAGTGAAAAAGTTCATCCCTTAAAAGAAGAAAAATATTCACGCATAATACCCCGCAAGCCTCCTCAATAGGCATAAGGCGGGGGTGTAAGGACTCCAGTCGTTAACCCATTATAACCAAGTGTTGCTACTAAGCAGAATCCTAAATGTATAAATTTTCAACTGTATTTAGAAAATATCTAACTTACAAATTATTTTGTGGCATAAATTTCAATGGGAATATATTTACCTGTTACGATAACTATGATTGAGTCAAAATTTTCAAAATTTCAAATTGAGAAATTTTGAAATTTGATTTCTCCCTCAAGCAGCTCTGGGTTAGAAAGGGTTATCAAATGAAAAGGAAATGGTCCAACGAAGTTCCGCCTAACTTTTATTAAAATCCTTTATTGTTCGGGGTAAATACGAATTCCCATACCTATCTGTTCGGCAAATATCTCTGCTAATTTATCGTTTTCGTGCAACCTGGAAATATACTACGGCTCTAAAATGATATTCTCTGTATTGCTCTTAAAGTTATCTTTTGTCAATTGCTCAGACAACCTGTGCGTAGAGCGCAGCCTCCGAGTCTCTTGCAGCCCCAGCCTAATAACGTTATCATCTGTGTAACACTTTCTGTAGGTACGCTCGTAGTAGTTTATGACGAATCGCGGAGCTTTCCCATGTACTTTTCACAGATAGCGTCTTTCCGCACCGTTTCCTATATGCTCGCTGCATGTTCAAGATGAGCCCGGGCTTCTAGCAGTATTGATCTCCTTGTTTTTTCATTTTTAACGGGAGTTGTTTTATTAAGAGGAAAAGGGCGTGCGTGGTCCTTTAGGTCTGTGGTGTCGTGCTGTATCGGCCGCCTGAAATTAAGTTCTTGTACTTCTCAATCCTTCGTCCATTCCCCTGCTCCCTCTTCCGGTGAATTGTAAAGGTGCTTCTGAATCCACTGTGGTCGTTGGGTGACCGTTGAAGCACCTGCGTTTTCACCGAACGGGAGGAAAAGATGGACGAGTTTGAACACGCACCAACAGCCTCCACGGTGACAAAATGTGGGGTTACGGTGGCAATTTGCAGACAGCGTCGGGAGGTCTTTTTCGTCCTCTTATTCCCTCGCAACGAATCCCCCCCGTCGCTTAAAAAATAGACATGATTTTTAAATCGGTTATCATTACGTTCGTTTTGTTTTGTGAATTACGGAGCCTCAATCATTTAATTTAATGTTAATAACTTTCATTATACAATGATGAGAATATTTGGTACAGTAATTGTTGTATGTTGTTTTTAATCTCAAATATGAGAAGACCGATTGCCTGTCAGACCCTTATGTCCCCCCAGAAAAAAATCCTGGATCCGCCCTTGTTAATGTACCTACTGCTTCAGTCGTACGATAATTCCTGTTGTGATAGGAATATGCACCAACGACCAATTTCTAAAATTTTGCGTATCGAATCGCATGCCAACACATTATTTCCTCACCATTTTCAATGATAAGCCTGAAATAAAATTCGCAGTGAGGAATCATGTTTAACCAACAATAAAATAAGCGATGAGATATTTTGATACGACCCAATTTTCCCCTGAGAGGTGCTGGAACGCCGTTTCGGCCATAATTAAGTACTTTTATGCACCGTGGATGTATCTCTGCAACCCAGTTCATGTCTAATGGGGTTATAGTAATATACATACTAGAGTAATATCCTCATTTATTTTTGTCTTCTCATTAATTTTTCTAAAATATAAATTGGTGTATATGATTTATTTTGGCGGTGGCGCTAACTATGGACAGCTCTCCGACCAATGAACAATATGATTAGTGAGAAATTGATGAATTGAGGTTTTGCCGGAAAATAGAATTAAAAAAATGATTCTGGACTTGGTACTCTGTAATGTTTTGTAAGGACGCCTAATTTATTATTATACATAACCGGTGCGAAGGTCGACTCATGTTATTGAAGTGAAAGTTAGTTTAGTTAATGCCCTTTCTCCGTTAATGTGTCAGAAATCAAATTAAATGAATTACATCTTAATACATTTAAGGTATCAGAAATATTTTATTCTTTTCGATGGTTTTAAATTTCAATATAAATATAAATGTTGGGTCCTCGTTTCCTTCGTGGAAAGGTTAAGGAAATGTATTTACCGAGCGGTTCATTAATGACGATAGGTATTTTTATGCAAGTTTTTTTGAGGAAATTCATTGAGTATGAGAAATTCTTTCAGGCCGTACATTTTCCCTTGAGTGAAGTGATACGTTTTTTCAATTTTAACAAAACCTACAACGTCTGCATTTAAGCTCAATAAGTGATAATTGAGAATGCCTAGCTTATTTCGATCATAAAAATGTTGAGGATTTGCATGGCATTATAATAGCAAGTCAAATAGTTTTGTTTCGGTGGCAATGGGTTACACTATTTAAGGAAGGAATCAAATGTTGCTCAAGAATTTCATCAATAATTTTTACTTTCCGTTGGTCAGCTTTTAGAGTTCGGCTTTCATTTAATAAAAAAATAGTCTGTGGAATGCCGAGATTTTATTTTGTACGGTACTTCATTACCTCATCCGTGTCTGTGAAAATGGGTTAAATTTTTTGGTGCTACGATATCTCGTTACTATAAAAAAATTGAAAATGTAGAGCGGTGGAGTAAATAGTATTGTGAACGAACCAAATTTTGAATTTTTGAGGAATTGTCTTTCTATCAAATATTTCATAGCATAATGCATTACTTACCCTATGGCTAGATTTACCGTTTAATTCACGTCTCTAACTTTTCATGTCTTTCAACCTTTTAGGTTTTATCTCTTTTTGTCAATTCCTTTCTTACCCTCTCCATTTTTTATCATTCTGTCTTCCGCTATTCCATTGTGCCAATGAAATACGGTGAGGACCATACCTGTATCCTGTAGTGTTTCAATCGCGCTTCCTGCCTTTTTAATTCCACTATTTCACTTTAAGCATTTCTCTTATTCTTCGTTTTTAATTATTTGCCATCGTCTACTTTTTCAGTTTGTTATCAAATGTTTCATGGCTATATTTTATTATTGTCCGTGGCGACAATTTCTCTATGCTTTGGATAGATTCACCATTTAATTTACGTATTTTAACTTTTTAGAATTTTTGAATTAACATAGTAGTTTTGTAAATTTTTCATCCCCATTATTTTTTATGCATGAATTAAGGTTAGAACCGTGACTGTGTCCTGTAGTTTTTCACTAGCGCTATTTCCTTTTTTCATTACACTATTTCATTTTTAACAATTTCTCTATCATCTACTTTCTCGATTTCTTCTGTTCGCTCTCTTTTGTACGCCCGCACGGTACCTTAACCTCTCTCTCTTCGGCACGGTCTGTTATGAGAGTGATCCTGTCTCGTACTTCGGTAACTCTCGCTTACTCCCTAATTATTCTTCACCCCTTCCATTCTAACCACCCTCCACTCCCTCCCTGTCTCCCTCCGAATCCTTTCTTGTCAACCCCTCTTGCACTCAACAATTTCAGTCCTCGAAAAAAATGAAAACTCCCTCACGGATACGCTTTGACCAAAAACCGCTATGCGGGTTTTAATTAAAAATCTCGCCCCCAGTATATGAACTTATCGCGTGAGTATTTCTTTTCGTCCCCGTCGCTTCATTACCGAGTTACAGATCTCTCTCTCTCTCTCACTCTGTCGGTTTGCTTGTTGGATGTTTGAAAGTGCGAAGTGACGAGACGTAAGGGTGAAATGTGTCCGTGTTTTTTTTACACCGAAGAATGTGGAGACTCTTGCAAAATGCAGTGGATAGTTAGGTGTGGTTTTTTGATGAAGCTGGTGACTCCACGAGGTACGTTGTGGTTCGTGGATGGGTTCTGCTCACAGGTTGAATGAGAATACGTTTGACTAGTTTAGGGTTGATGTTGGATGAGGTGAAAATAATTTATTTCGTATTTTGATGTAAAATCATTAACAAAAATTTTAATGAACTTGGAGGCTGCAAAGCTTCATCTGAGAAATCGATAGATTTACTAATGTGCAACCACCCTTGCATCCGTCCAGTGCTTACGTTTGCAAAAAGAAGCGGACTATCATACCGTATGTGATTAATGGCTAGGTATGCAGTAGTATTTTAAAAGCAAAGCAAACATATGAGGTAATTAAAAATACGTGAAACATCATTATATTAATGCGTGAGATTACAATGGAAAAATGGTTAGGCCATCGTTTACCATAAAATATATTTTAAATAAAAATGAATTCATATTAAAACTATATAAAATGTATTTTATCGTAATGTTACAGTGATTAATTACTTATCACTTCCATCAAATGAATTTTTTGACGCCCTACGTAAGTGGAGATGTATTAATGAATATTTATGACGTAATTAATATTATTCATTGCTATATGATGATAGTGTTACATTTCACTCCAACATATGTCTAATACGGCGAACTATTGAATAGAAAATATCATCTATTTCTCTTCCGCGCGTACATGATTTCGGTTTAAATTTCATTTAATGGTCGCCCTTCGGCGAGAGGAGTCAAGAATACTCCACGCGTCTCATCGCAGTCAAAGTACGTATTAAGTCGCATGGACAGCAACCGGTGTTATTGCTTTGTGTTAATTGCCATTCACTCGTTAATGTACTGTGTAAAGGATACCAAAGGGCTGAGGTAATAATCGTCATTAATTATTGCGGCACTCTCTTGGCAATCACCCCGTATTTTTAGTCTACCTTATTCAGTATACTTTTAAAATTTGCCACGAGGCGAAGCTTTGCTCTGACGTGAGGAGCGAAGGAGAAAATCACTTCCGCAACAAGCACAGCCTGTTCGTTATATTTCCTTTATAAACTCGCTAATGGGTGCATTTTTTTCCTCTCAGGTGAATATTACGGCTGGTGGCAAGGAAGGAGTTAGGCGAATTCCCACTTTGAAGAGACTTCGGAACATTCTCGGCTCTCCAACGGATCCGCTAAAGAAAAATGTATAAATTAAAGCCCTCAACCCAGCTAAGTACGTTATTAAATATCATTTAGACGCCTGCTTGTTATGGAAAAACAGTGCTTGGCCTTGGCAAATATTTGAATGTACGGAATGAGACGCCAAATGCTTCCTCATAATTTTCTGGCCCTTGCTCAGTTTTATGCCATCTCTATACAAAATATTATTCGAAATAGGATAGAAAAAATTAAGGATATAAACAATTAATTAGCTAAAATAATTCAATGGGCATGCCTTCTTTTGGAATGGAAATTGAATAACGGTTTAATTAGCGTATGATTATTATAAATACTCAGGAACATTGATAAACAAAATGGATTTGTGTTCGTAATCAGTAATATCTTTTAACGAACAATCAAAAGGTTCTTGAGTTAAGGAAATTAGTTTGAGAAAGATTTTCAACAATTTTGAAATGATTGTGTAGCATGAAAGAAAGAGAAATATAAAACCAGCCAATGTTAATTTCGTTTTCTGTATTGTATGCAATTTATGAACGTTGAAATATTGTTCAATGCTCCAACAATTTTCTGTTCAGATTTTGTGCAGATTGATTCAATGAATGTACTGCATTCATTACTCTTTGTTTTCTTTTGCATAATGGTCTCGTGCCAAGGAAGACCCCTGGCTACAGGGCCTACTTTAATACGTTCTAAATTGTTTTCCTTTTATATCTTGTGCAGAGCTTTTCCTCGAAGATCGGTCCGTCATTTCCCGGAAAATTTCCAAATGGGAGTCTTTCGACTTTGCTTTTGCGTTGTGTATCCTACATCTTCTGTCTTCAATTTATGCGTGTTGTAAAATGGCTGCTATCTAAATTTGAATTTTATACACCCTTGATATACAAAGCAATTCTTTGGTTTGAATTACCTTGTGATAACCCATAAACTAGCTTTGATTAGCTCCCAGAGAGGACTTCATAATTATCATGCTACCCTTACATTTAGGTTCAAATGTGCAGATGCTGTGAATGCTCACATTTTCATAACCCAAAATGGGTGAAATATCTTATAACGTTTTCATCCAGCAAATGTATCTCTCGGAGTTAAGGGAAAGAGCTTGCAGCACTCACTAAAGCGAGAGAGAAAGAGATGCTATCTTTTGGCGTATCAATCTTCTCACTCTGCCCGTAAAATTTTCAGCGCATTTAAAAAAAAGTTTTATGGGAAGGAAAACGTTTTTGGATGGTATCAGTCATCTAAAAAAATATGTAAATAACTAACTTTTCAGGAGGAGGCACGCGCGGCGGGCTTTTGGGAGTATAGAGGGTATTTCAGAAGGAATCTGCAATACTTCAGGAGGTGGTAGCGGAGACAATTTTAAGCATTTTCAGTCCTATAAAAATGGTGTCGCAACTCCTCCTTTACTGAGATATGGCAACGCAAACAATTTTTGGAGCACTTTGCGGTTACCATGGAAACGGTTCTCCTTGGGTATCCAGCCTTTTCGACATTTTATTTAATATGTTATCTGGATATTTAAGGGCAATAAATAATTATGTTTCCTCAAAAATACACGATTATAATCGACTGAAAAAATTGATCTCAAAATGAGTGAGAATGCATGATCGTGTTGTTGATTCTCGTTCAAAGCTCTCGTTTAATTATGCCTAAAGATTAATTTTTTTAGACAATTGAAGGGGTGAGAAGACAAGGGGATTTTATTTCTAAACAGAGTTAGGTACGAACACTGATAAAAGAGATGTACAATAACTTAGTTGGCAAGGGATACAAGTGAATCTGTGCTCCGTGCTGACATCGAGTGGAAATCCAAATGCACTACTAAATCTTTAGTTGAATACGTCTGTTTTCTTTACCAAATTTCTCTACCTAGCTCTGTTTAAAAAATAGAATCAATTGTACCCCTGGGCTTTTAACACATTTTTTCACTGCCATTTTTGATTGAAAAAACTTGGCATTTCCTGTGGAACATTTTCAAAACATTCCCGCTTTGTCTCGTATAGTTATATTGGCTTCCGATCGTGGTCGTGTTGTACGGAGCTGTAATTCCTAACAACGGGCAGTGATTGATTTTCTTTTGGTAAAAAAACCGGGTATCTCAGATATTCATAGGCGTTTGCAGCATGTCTTTAGTGATCTAGCGCGGTAAGTCGTTGTGCAACGCGTGTTTCATCATCGTCGCTAATGGGATGATGAAGAAGTGACTGATGCAGTAAGACGCTAACTCCAACGTCGAACTTGGAATGGTACCATACAAACAGGCCATTCAGTGGCCAGGGGGGAATTATTTTCATTCATACAAGAAAACAAAATATTGAAAAAATCATTACTTTACGAAACATTTTAACAAATGAAGTTTTTCGATTAGTAAAAAGGTTAAAGCTATTTTAAAAACAAAATTCACTAACTCCTTATTAACTTTGTGGTATTCCATTATAAGTTTTCTTGATTAATACACTATTACCTATATCACTTTTTTTACATAGCGCGACCCGGGTTTCGATGAATTATCATAATTTTGAGGCGCAAATTATTATCTAGATCATACTTATATCATAATTAAATCATGGGTTAGATCATAATTTGCGCCTGAAAATGATGATAATTCATCGAAACCTGGGTCATGCTGCGTGAAAAAGAAGTGGTATATGTAAAAGTATAATATCCAAGAAAACTTAGTTTAAAACCCATTACTTTACCCTGTTTCTCAAAAATTCCCCCCCACCTGTTTTTGGACCCCCCCGAACAAAAGTCCTGGCTACGTCACTGAGGCCATTCCTTCAAGGTGGCGTCATGCTGTAGCATTGAATGGAGATAACATTGAAAAAAAGTGTTGCGTAGCTAAAAGATTGAGGAAAAATACGGTGTATTTAAATGCTGGATAAAACATGCCCTATTTTAGAAAGAAATGTGTTGCATTACTTATTGAACTGTCATCGTATGTATGTATTCCTTGTGTATGAGGAATCATCTCGTCACGCATCGTACCCACCGCGGGTAGTGTGTTGGCGGCTTTCAGGGTGAGAAGGTTCTCTAGCACCTGCATCATAAATTTCCTCTCTCTCTAACCTCGCTTTTCCTTCAAGCTTTTCGAGTTCCTTCTTTATTATACCTGTCGCTGCGTCGTTTCTTCCAGGCTCTCTCTCTCTCTCTCTCTCTCTCTCTCTCTCTCCAGTTTGCTCTGCTGCGGGAAAAGGGGTAAAAAAATATATATAAGCCCTCATTTCCTCGGAGAGAAATGGCGCCCTCGAGTGTCAAGGGCACTCTCTGTTCCTTTGATCTTTATTTCACCATCGCAGTCATTCTAATTCACCTCATTCTGTGCGATTTTCAGGCGAGGGAGCAGCAGGAACTAATTTTATTAGGAATGTGAAGGAAAAAATGTATATTTTCCGTAGGATCGTGTTAGCAATGGATTCGCGTTGATAGTTAAAAAAAATATTAATTTTTTGAGACGAGATAGTAAAATAGAGTGAAATGTCTGGCAAGATTAATTATTTTACAAATATATGCAACTGAGGAAGAAAAAAGATTATAATCTAAATTGAACCATAAAAGCATCAGTATTTCTGCTCGTCGGCATTTAGTCAAGTGCTCCGAAAACAGAAAATGGTGTATTAATTTTCATAAAAACGGAGTATATCCAGATCCTATTTGAGAAAAAATAATATTTATTTCTTTTAATTTTACTGTGAAGGGAATCAAATTTGAATAAATAACTCGTAGTTCGTATTTTTTTAACGGTATATACTGGATTCTTCGCCCATGGTGCGGGGAAACAATTGGTGTGGCCTGGAGCCACGTGGTGGCCTGGAGCAGTGTTTGTCTATTTGCAGGCGGCACAACGATGCAAAATTATTTTGGTGGGGCGCATATTTTCTTATAAAGGAAATATCTTCTTCTAAATTTTTTTATGAAAAAAACATCATAATATATTATAACTTAAGATAGCTCTAGATCAGCTACCCACTTTTCTTTATGTTTCCCCGAAATTTTTAAGGATTGTAAAGAACAGTAGATTGATTAATTTTCGTTAAGTTGTTATTGAGATTAGAGATTGATAATTCATGCATTTCCTAAAAAAACCGAGCTACGAAGAAGGAGGGTGGGGTCATTGCCTTCATCAATTAGCCTATGGGAGCAAAGATCAATTAACACGTTGAATCGAACGTCCTTAAGAATTAGGGAATCACTCACACGTTATTTATTAGCAGCTCTTTGATGTTGCCTAAAATTTGAGAGTTTTAATGCATCCCCAGAAACAATAAATTATTAAGTAATGTCAAAGTAAAGAAAGTGAATGATAGTGAATTCGCCAGGTGACTATTCGATCTAGTCACCATAAGGTCTATTTATATGCTGTGAAATTGAAAGGCAGAATTACGTGAAGGAATATTCGGGCTTCCTATTTTCTGCGTTTTAATTTTTAGAAAACGGCTTTTAACTTTGTTTTGGCTTCATTCTTCAAATTTTCGCTGCGAGGCGTCCGGCGTCTGATTCAATTTGTGGTATAATTTGATTGGTAGCTCATGTCAACCCGTTATTTCTTTCCGGTCTCCTTTCAGTTCGCCAATGGGATTTTTCTTAATAATCCTGGGAGAAGTTAAAATGAAGCTTTCATTTTGATTTATTTTCGAAATTGGATCATTCTTCCAAAGGTAGAGTAGCAAAGGGAAACTTTCAAGGGCACATCATACTGAAAGTCTTTGTGAGTAAATAAAATGTAAATGATAGCCCATTTTTTTTACATTTCCCTGCTAATTTTTCCTCTTTTTAATCTCATCAGTGGCCTCTCACCTGGAGCCTTATGAAAATTGAACTGACGCCGTATTGACGCCCCACGTAGTCTGCGCTTTTTTGAAATGTGGCGTTCGTTTCTCCTATAGATATTTTTTTAAAGCGTTTCCTAATTTTTTTTATAGTTTAGAGCAACGCATAATACATTGAGGACCACGAGTCTACGTGGGGCAAAGATTAATTTTCCAAAATAATAAATTTGAAGTTTGTTCTTAATGGTTTCACTTCTGGGTAGCAACTTCTACCATCTAACACTAGTTTTTAACATCCCCTCTCCGCTAAGTACTCTGTCATTTAATGCCTATATCTCCTCCGTATTAGATACAGAAGCTGCCTTTCCTCACCCACCATATCCAGCACTTCGTCGTTCCTCCTCCTCTCCGTCCACTTTAACTTCATCAATTCTTCTCCATACCCACATCTCGAATATCTCCAGTCTTCTCTCGTCCTCCTTCTGAAGTGCTGTATATGATGAAATAATTAAACACTTCTAAGCAGTGTAAAAATACACACACCATAATTTATTTACTGTAGAATTATTTGTGTTTTGGCTGCTTTTTTACATTTTCACAGTTAATTTTGGTGTATTTTTGATTATATCCTACGCATTTGCATCACTTCCTTTATTATCTTTCCTGAAGACAAGCATCCCTTAAGAGAGAATTGAGGTTTCAATGGGAAAGGGTCCTGGCGTGCGAAACTTATCTTTTCTTCCCTTCTCTCTCTCCCCCAAAAAAATCTCTAGGCCCGACGGCTCCGATAAGGCCGAACACTTAGCTTAATTGAATTTTGGCGCGGAATATTAATTTTTATGCTTTGGAGAATGAATGATGGAGGTATACGTTAGCTCTAAAGTGAGAGCGTACGATTTAAGGTTTTTGAGACTGTTTTCAGCTTGTGCGTTTCGAGAAAAACGAAGAAATTGAGATAGTGAAGGTGACACCTAAGTAAGAGTAATTGCGAAAGAAATTGGTAAACACGCATTGAGAGAACTAGAAAACTTACTTTCTGAAAAGTTTTGAATAAACATTAATGACATGATTGAATAAAGCAAAAAAAGGATATCAAATGAAGAAATTAGAATATAGAATGAGAGTGAAGTATTTTCTTTTTTCTCACGTATCATTTTGGAAATACTCACCTCGGATATTATAGTCTTCTTATATCCTACCATTTTTAGGGAAATTGATCATAATTTTAGATTTTTAGCATTGACTGACTGATAGATGCTATATCGAGAGTGCAGGCGGTCATTTTGAATGACCAAAGCAATAAAAATTGTTGCATTGGCATAGATCATTTGTACTCTTCGATCCTAAGTGTTCTTATTTATAATACTCACAAGTTTCCTTGTATTCATTCATTGACACTTGACACTCATTGAGCAGTTTAAACGGTAACTTTTTCCCTTTTTAATGTAAGTAAATATTTAAGTCACACGGATTATTGAATTTATGAGACCACTAAAATGAAATGTTTATTCAAAAATTTTGTTGGTATATAGTATGTATAATAGTATAGTATAGTAGTATAATGTATAGTATTTTGAAACTTTTCCTGCCCTAGCTGTATTAATTGAGCCAGGCAGTTTTCCCCCGGCGCCCAATAGATTGTGTATGTAGCGCAAGCAATTCTTGCTGCTGATGCACCAACCACAATCGTAACTCTGTGGCGTAACCAGAACAAAAATGGATGGATTTTCTCTTGGATGGTGACTGTTTTCTTTATCACTCCATTGCAAGGAAGTTTCATTGCATATCCGTAATTACATATCTTACATATGGGGGTCATGCGTAAAGAAAAACTTATCCGCTGTGAAACTTTATGGAATCTATCATCAGGGCACGGGGATCTTTAAACGTTATTACTTACTTAGAGGTTTTTAGCTATGACTGATAGATAATATATATGATATACATATTGGTAGTAACGCAGAAATCTACCGTTTTTAATGGTCTAAGCAAAGATAATAACAATACATAATGTGATCCCAAGTATCCCCAGTGCTGGCAGAAATTATAAGTACAAGTTTTTGAGTAATTTACTGAATGAGTACCTATCGGAGTGAAATTATATTTAGTTTAAAAAATATTTTTTATCAAAAATGTTTAATTATTACGTCGATCCTCAATCGTGAGGGCATTTTGAATGCAGAGTTATTTTTCATATTCTAGCATCCACCCCTGCCCTTGAAACTTATAAATCCTATGACTACTTCCCGATCACTTATCGTCCATCGCTTTTAACATTTCCTCGAAAGGGAATGCTTGGGTTTATCTCGAGCGCGTCGGTTTATTCACCGCACGAATACAAAGTCCTTTCCTCGCGGATGACTGCTACAAGTTGCGCTTGCCGATGGCATGGGGGAATGGGCTTGGTGGTGGTGGGGTCCGTGGACATGGAAAGGGTGCGAGTGGTATGTACATGCATGGGGGAGGGAGGATGGCGGACAAGTGACGCTCGGAGACAAATCCTCGGGAGCACGCGTGTCCGTGAGCGAGCCCTGTGGATACGTCGGTCGCCGAGCACACGCCTCTGCCGTCGTCCGCTGACGGATTTACCGCCTCCACGCTTTCTTCCATCAACCTCTCTGTCTCTCTCGCTTTCCGCCCTCCGCGATTGTCGCAGGCTCTCCCTCCCCCTGCGAAAGAGCAGCGACAAGGAAACAATCCAACCATCTCACCGCCAGGCATTTAATTAATCCGAGGGGTTAAAACGACCGACGTTTTCTATTACGGTCACTGAATTTCACAAATTTAAAATGATTTATGTGTAATAAAAATAGTAAATATTGATTAAGTTATTGACAAATTAATGCTTTAGTGAAAACTTAACTTTTCTTCTCCGCCGAGAAGTTGGATGATCTGAGGCTTTATCTACGCATGATGAGCAAGAATTTGACTGGGGTGGTCAGGAAAAATGCGATTATAATTAGTTGGTAATATACTATTTTAATATTTTCCCATGGGTTAGGTGAGTTACAAACGCAACGATGGTAATTTCATATTTTTGTTATTCGTTTTTCAAATAATTTTATTTATTAATGTGAAAGAGTTGAAATGTCATTGATTGGCGTGGTCGACACTGTATGATACTTCATGTTAGGGCGCAAGTTTGATGCCGTCTTGTTCTTTATTTAAAGGAGATTTCCATCGCAGTATATGATTAAGGGTGTTCATTTTATTTACCACCGTAAAATAAATATGATATAGTGTTAGGAAACTTGTCATAAGTAGAAACCGCATTGAAAAGAGTGGGATTTCATGCTAAATTTCCCCTGGTTCAATAATCGGAATAATTTATTCAATGGTTTTGGTGAAAAATTCCTCAGACGTGGTGAGTGAAGGAAAGATGCATAGGGGATAAACAGTGAGCTGAAGGTGTAAATAGACCATATGGTTAGAGAAGCTGATAATTGTGATTGACTGGTTAGCGGATAAGGGGAAGGATAACATCAGGGTCCATGGATACAATTAAGAATGGTGGGTTAAGACTCTCCAACTGCTCCCAAAACTTTTAGCACACTAACTGTGTCGATGTGCCATTAGTTTCTTCGTGGATTTAAACCTACTTAAACACCATTCTGCCTAGTCCGAGTGAGCGTTTCTGTTTACCACCATTTCTGAACCGTTTTAGTGAAAGGGTTAGAATCTCATAACTTAGGGTTAAGTTCTCCAGAAGGTTTCCTTGTCTAAATAAGTGATAAATTTATTACCAAGTGGACTAACGCCCATCATATTACTACTTGTACTAGGTGTGATAGTATATGTATCGCTAAGGAACTTTTGAATTGCGATTTTATTTTCAAGAGTGCACGAAATTAATTTTTAATTCTCTATTAAAAAAAGGTTATTCATGAATAGAATTAGCATCTGAATAATATCCATCTGCAGAACTCGCAGATGCATAGCTATGCAGGCAACGCACCGTTACATTGAATATGGGATTAATCCACTGCAGGAAATGATGATCGTTGGAGCCGGGAATAAAAAGGTATATAAAAATTTCGTTATCAATTTTGAGATTTAAAAGCGTAGGTATTTCACAAGTTTACCTCCTTTTCGTTTTAAAAGCCTTCTGTTTGCTTTAATCATCAATATTTTAATGTAAGTCATCCCATTTTACATTGTTCAGAAAATGTCAAAATTAAATGTAACATATGCGTCCCCGATTATTGAAACGTGTAAAGTAGTTTTTCTTTTTATTACGCAATTAAAATATCAGGATATTAAAATATTGAAAAAGGAAATTGCCGAGGCGAAGGTAGCATTCCTTAAAAAGAGAAGTCTAGGGATAGAAGTGCTCAAGTAAACAATTCGGAGTAAAAGGTTGTGGGGAATTGATGATGACTGGATGGATGGCGAAAAAAATTTGATTTATAAAAATTTCACGGTAATTTCTCAATTTACCCGAATAGCATCGTAAAATATTGTGTCTGCAGATTAGGGATTGTGATAAAATTTTGCGACCCATCTCATTACAATTTAGCACCCAAAATAGCCTTCATATCGTGAAATCATTTTTTTTCTTGTATTAATGACTGATTGATCACTGCTCTAATAAAGACGTAAATTGTGGCTTTTATGGCCTCGTGCCGAATTTTTACGGTTTCGACAAAGTGAGGGAGAAGGGAGCTTTCTATTTTTTCATCATGTCACACCCCCGTGAATATTAGGTGAGGGATGACATATTTTTGACGTTCGAAGCAAATGAAGGTTCCGAAAAATTTTCCTCGACTTTCCACTCCCGAAAGGCATTTAATCCTCTTTCCCTCTGCTAATTTCGAATTTTAACTTAGAATCCCACCACTTCCTCAGACTGTTCCTCGTATATTTGAACCCTTGTCTTTCGGAATTTTTTTATATTTTTACCATGCTATTAATTTTAGGGAAAAATATTCTCCACCAAGCTGTTGCGGTTTGAATGATTTGTTACCGCTCTCTTAATTACCTTTGGGAATCAAGCGAGAAGATATGTAGTTCGGTGTGGACTTTCATTGTTTTTTTTACTACTAGTTCTCTTCCCAAATTTTTAGTTTTAATATCTTCCAAATTTCTGGGATTTCTTGTTTATTCCATAGTCATTGTTAGCTGTAATAAGATGTTATTTTCATTTATAGGGCACTCAAAACTGGTTGTAATTGTTTGCATTTAAATTTTATTTAGAACACGTACCTTTATCCCTATCATGTCGTAATTGATTATATTTTACATTTATTACGAATATTTCATATTTATAGCAATGCCCTGTACTTTTTTTAGTTAACTTGGAAGTTAACATTGCAATCAATCAGCAATGGTAGTTGTTTGAATTCAAGATTTCATTTAAATTTTAGAACTTAAGATTTAAATTTAAAGCGCAAAATAGACGGTCTAAGTTTTTGAAAATTAGAATCATTAGGTATTTTTAAGTACTTGAGTAACGTGCGTGTTTGATATCCTAATGGAAGATTTTGTTATGTGGCTTAATCATTAACATTCGACAACGTATAATTGACACAAACGCCTAATATAGCTTAAGGTAAGCTAAAAATCGAATACGCGTACGGCCCACACTCCAATTTGATGACTTCGAGCTACTATCCTTTTATAAATGCACCTTTTGATAAATTAACCTCGGAATGGATCCGTAAATCCATGTACATAGTGCTCTATATCATCAAAATTATCGGAACTCGCAGGCAGCCGAAAATTTGAACTGGTTTAATGAACAATTTTCGCAATTTTCATTGGGCACAATGATTACTAATTGCGTGAATTGGGATTATTAATGGTGGATGTTTCACGACCGGTATTCATCGTTGGAGTGGACTAGTCACTGCCCTCTGGTGTACACGAAATCAATTTATTTGTGACAAGTTAAACGTTCAAAGCTACTAGCTAGTACAAGCTCCTCTTTGATGAGCTGTGCTCATCCAATAATCCACTTTACCTCAATTTCAAGTTAATTTTTCTTCTCTTCTTGATTTTATGATCAAATCTATCTATAATCCATCCTTTTTATTTATTTGAGTGCACTGCATTTCGTTCTTCGCCAAAACCTACCAAAAAATATACTTTTATTTCAATGAGGACTAGGCATATAAAGTATTTTTACGGTGCAGATAAATATGTATATTTTCGTAAGGGTATCAAATACGTAAGGAAAGTTCGCTTTGAAATGACAATAACTTTTATGAACCGTTGTGAATAGCGTGAAAAGGAAATTTGTGTGTATTTAACTCCCTTAAGATCATCCCTCACAATATCCTGCGGTCTTTCATCGTATGTACATGGGAAAGGTATAGACCCACTTATGGCTCGCCAACTATGCCTTCTAGTTTGATATAAGTACCATTCGTCTTATAGGGTGGTTCAGGTTGGTTTGGTGGCCATAGTGCTGGCCTCTCATCCAGTGGGGTCGGGTTCAAATCCCGGCGGTAGCAGAGAAAGTTAAGAGACCGCCCGATATCTTCGTGGGGGTCACTTCAAGTTCAGCATTCCGTCCATCGGCTGGGAAGACAGGACGTGGTACCCTGGGGGTTTTTCATTAAGTGCAGGCTGATGCCATAAAACCTTATAAATAATGCTACTGAGAGCTTCGGACGGCTGTATTAACATGTTTTTTGAAATCCTCCTACAATCCATTTCGGAATTTACATCAACAGTGTATATCAAATCCACTTCACCGTCAACCGGCAGGGTTAGCTAGGTTTTTAGATAGCGGTCAAATAACCTTGGCTAAATTATGGTCACTGAAGGGCAAGTCTTAGCCCGTTGAATCTTTGTATGTAAAGGTTTTAATAGATTAAGTACATGTCAGCAGAGCTTTGAGACTTTTGGCCTCCCTTTCAGTGGTCCCGAGTTCATATCCCGACATTGGCAGAGATTTTTCAGAGAACGCCTGATACCTGCTTGGATGCTTAGTGTGCACTTCAAGTTCAGCACTCCATCCGTCTGAGGCTCAACGCTTGGCGCATTTCGTTAAGTGCAAGATAATGCCGACGCGTCGCGACGCCGGGTTTCTCTCCACCCTTCATTCCCTAACCATCCATCCTTGCCCTTTCCTCCCTACCTAACTCTCACGGAGCATATGACCTTACCCGTCGGTCGTCTCCTCCAAATATTGTGCTATAAATAATAACGAGAATGAGAAACCTTAATTAGTAACGTGGTCGGATATAATGCTGCATAAGGTCCTCATTTCTCCTTTCGTGTATCTTCCCTAAAAACGCACGATTTTATGAATGCCCGGCGGAATTCATTGTCTATCGCAACTATTCCAAGGAGTTGGCGATTCATTTTGAGGTACCCCAATTAATTTTGCAAAGAGTCAGTGTAAGGTCGTGTAATCACGGATTAAGGCTAAATAGTGCGTTTCATACATTATGAGCCAATCACGGAGGATGCCACCAATCTAATTTGCTCGCATTTTAGGTCGGATATTTAACTGAGAGATATGAGCGAAAGATATAAGTTGCGCTGGTATTATTGGAGTTGTAGGCTTGCTTTTATCGTTAATCAGACTGGAGTTGGAAAGTTTCTCCTTCAGTATTTTGTAGTCTGCTGTTTAAGTTCAAAGGTTGCTCCGAGATGAGCTTTAATATATGAGCGTTTTAATTAGGATTTGGATGTGGGGAAGGAAATCCAAATTAAATATCCTTTATTAATGCATGAACAAGTGATTTTTTGGTGAATAACTTTTGACTTTTCCTACGTTTAGCTAAATTTTAGTTAAGTTCAATTAAGCTTCATCAAAGGTATTTTTCTACAATGAGAGCGTATATCCATGAGTCCTTCATGCCTAGATATGGATACAAATCTCAAGATCTCGAAGCTTTTAAAGACATTATAAGCTGCCGTGTTACTGTCTCTTTTTCGCTATTAATGCGTTCTCTGTTACCTTTCGTTGGCATGAAGTCCAGAACGAAATCGGTTCTTTTCATTAACGTGCAGAAATCACGCTTTAATTCCTGCTTTTCGTCTATTTCTGTGCGTCTCGCAACGTCTCTTCTCTGCTTAGCGTCTTTTATAGGAGTGGAAGATCTTAGAGAAATGAGGTGCCAAATTTTCCCCTTTTATAGCGAATCTTATCTTTGAGATAAGTATTTTTTCACTTGCGCTTACGTGCCGTCACGATTATATATTGGATTTGGATGAATTAATTCGATGTTTTTGTTTCAAATTGATTTCTACGATTTCGTCGCAACCTTTTATTCATCATTAGAGGTTAATATAAGTGAGATTAAGTATTTAATTCAGCGAGTCTGTTATAAACCACTTAGGAATTACGTAAGTCGCCCACTTACTTGCTAGAGTGAATGTTATCTTTGAGATAAATATTTTTCCCTTGCGCATATGTACCGTCACGATTATAGATTCGCTTCGGATTGGCTTCGGATGAAGTATTCCGATATTTAAAAAAAAGTGATTTCTACAATTTCGTCGCAAACGTTTATTCATCATTGAAGATTCATCTAAGTGAGATGAAGTACTTAAATCAGCGAATATGCTTTAAACCACTTTAGAATGGCGTTATTCATCCTTTTTTATTATATTTAATTAGTTATTATTCAAGTAAAATTATTACCCCAGTACTATACGGGGTAGGTGCGTGCATTGAGCAAGGCTAGAGGTGATCAATTTTATCGTAATGATGTTAAAGCAGATGTACCGCCCGAAGTTCTTCGCGTGACGACATTATAACGGCTGCCGCTGGACGAAGTGCCGACAAGGGCGATCAAAGTGTGAAGTATCTGCGGGATATTGGAAATGTCGCGAAGGGTTGGCGGACGGAGTTGTGGGTTTGACACATGAACCCAGTGGTCCATTAATGACACGGCTCTGGGCGTGATATTGCCGAGGGAACCGGCACCGAGCATGTTAGCTCTCATTCGCTTGGTGTGTGGGGTACTCTCATGCAGAAGGCACTTTGCTGGGGTCACGGCAGAGGTTGACACATGCATCGAGGAAACATTCTGTTCACCGGATTTTTTTTACTTTACTCACGGGCGCGGAAAATTATGATTGCTTGCCCAAAACGAGGTAGTATAAAGGAATATGGACCGTCTTCCTTTGAATAACTTGTACATAACTTATAACTTACAAATCCATTTATTCTTACATGCATTTTTTTACGGTCTGGAGATAATTTTATCCCCCTAAGTATGGACTGATACCAAGAGATAATAAAACGATGGAATTTTGGATTTAATATGAGAGGTAATAAAACCAATCGAAAAGGTAAAAAAATTGGATTCAAATGAAAAAGTAATAAAATATGTTTTTGGTTAATGGTTTCTGAGAGACTTTTTAGGAGTTTAAATGTCTCCGGGGTGCCGTGATAACAATAGAGGAACTTTTTGGAAAAACCTTTAAGTATGGTTGTTTTCTAACTGAAAGTGTCAGCTTAAAAATTATAAAATTGTTAACGTGGGTCACAGTCCCTATCTAAATACTTTTGGAGGTGTTGGGGAATCTATCTACGTTTGGCATTTGCGAGTGCTAAGGACTCAACTTCAGTTTTTACTTATGTGCCTCATATGTAGTGCTGCGAGCAGTGCAGGAAAACTCTTGAAATCCCTGTAGAGACACTTCATAATTACACCAATAAAGAAATGAGAGTCAAATTTGTATACAAAATCATGTATGCGGGAAAGAGTTTCCTGTCGCATTATATAGATAAGGCATTACATATTCCATCTGCTTGAAGCGACCGGCAGTGACTCACAAGGTTAACTTTAGCTAACATTGCCGTCCCTCTTTCTGGATGTCCACGTAAGCTGTTGAAAATAAGGCCTTTTTGAGTTCCTTGATCATCATAAAAGAACACTAAAAAAACTCTTGAGTGGTTTTCCACCAGTGCGAAAATACAGGTACCCATAATATGCAAGATAAATAAAAGTAACGATAAAACGCTACACGAAAAAAAGAATGAAACACTTAATACAGAGAAAATGCAGTTTTAAGTGCGTACAACATTAATACATACTGTACGAGCAAAATAGAAGAATGCGAAGTGCTGAAGGAGGAAGTTGAGAGTGCGGAAATTCGAGAATGTCCTCATTGTGCCAATAATCATCTCCGCGGGGGATTTAGGTCCCCGCTCTCTACATAAAGGCCTGAATTATAATGGAATTCCACAATATGTGTGTAACCAATCGCAATCGCTTGCCAGTTTGTCAAAATAATTTTAATGTCCCATGAAATGTCTAGATTCTTTGAATAACCCTTACTCCGTCCAAAACAGAAAAAAATTGAAAAAAGGCAATGAAAATAATAGTGAAGAAATAAAAACAAAGGAAAGAAATTGATGCTAAATATCAATATTGGCTAAGCCTGATCACGCGATTATTTTTCTCATCCCATGTGAGCGAAATCTCTCGTGATCGCGGCCATTTTACGCGATGTCTCTTGAGATGGGAATCCCATCACTATTTCCATCACTAGGCTCGTCTATTTTCCGTCGCTGAAACTATTTCTGGCACCGTCTCTCAGCCAATAAGAATACACGGCCTCTGACCGATTGTAACGCCACGTTCGACTTTTGATGAAATGACAGTTGTAAACATTGAACACTAAGGATAAAGAGATGAAAAAAAAGACGGTGAAATGACCGTGTGATTAAAAGAACGATGGGTCGAGCGGTCACTGCGGAACTGGACGGGAAAAACGATCGTGTCATTCAGGTTTAACTAATATTGATACATACTATTAATATATCTCCTTATTGTATTTCGCCATTCCGTTGTTAAGTATTTACTTTTGCCACAAATTTTTGGTGGATCATTTTGGACGGTGTAAGGGTTATCCCAAGAATATCGTCCTTTTATTGAATTTATGGTGAAAAAAAACCAGTACTGTTCCTCAAACTTTTATTTGCTGTCTACTAGTTTCGACGGCTATAGCGTCATTATCAAGACAAACAGCTAGTATTGATAATGACACTGTAGCGGTCGAAAATTGTCGACAGTAAATAAAATGAAATCGAAATTTGAAGCTTGTACGTGGTGGAAGGCCTCCATATTACCAATAACAGACACTTTGTTAATTCCACAATTATATTAAAATATTTACATTTATTGACCGATTTTGGCTGTTACACCATTATCAAGTACAGAAAATACGTATATATATTAATTAATTAAAATATGTATGGATATATTTTTTTTGTATTTGATAATGGTGTAACGGCCCATTATCGAGTACAGAAAATACGTATATGCATTAATTAATTAAAATATGCATGGATATATTTTTTCTGTACTTGATAATGGTCTAGCAGCCGAAACCGGTCAAAAATAGAAATATTTTAAATATATTGTGGAAGTAACTAAGTGTCTGTTATTAATAATAGTGAATAAAAGTTTGTGGAACAGAACGTACTGGGTTTTTGTACAGCAGTTTGTGTTGATAATGACGCTATAGCCGTCGAAACTAGTCGAGAGCAAGTAAAAGTTTGTGGGACAATACTGGGTTTTTGTTTGGCCATGAATATCTCATCGTTCCACCAAGTCACGCCGAAATCAGTTGATTTCAGTCTTTTATTGAATCCTTGAATATTTTCTGGCCCTGGCCCTGCACTATGATGTGGCGCAGCGAGGGGGGAGGTTTTGGGGGTTAAAACCCCCCCAAGAGCTCAGAGAAATTTTTAAGTTTAATCCATTTTACTTATTTGGATCAGTATTACTTTTAGGATAGTGTAAGGATTAATCAAATATCCATCAGAAGGCCGTAAAACTCGCCATTTTGAACCATTATTCTTAAAATTTTTCTAAAGGAGGGCCCTCGCACCTCCTGCTTACCCTCGCGGGTATGCAATACCCCCACACTCCTAAGTATTTTTTGTGCCTAAAACCCCCCCCTAGCCTTAATTCTTCGCTGCGCCCCTGGCACTATGTGCTCTATATGCTGATTTTCGAATGAAATTTCATGGTGCTGCATTTTCCGAGGGTATCGGAGATTCCATCTGCTTGAATCGATCTGCAAGTGCCAAGGAGGCCACCAATTCCCGGCATTGTCCTTCCTCTTCCTCCTCGCGCGCGTGTGTGTCCTTCTCCTGTGGGCCATCGCAACCTCCCCCTGTGTCCTGCCTCCCCGACCAAATCCCGGCGCTCCATGCGATTAGTGGCGCATCCAAAATGCAGAGCTTCAATCAGGGGAGGCAGAGCGACGCACTTCCACCGGTCTAGCTGGCTGGCTGACTGTCCTCCTCTCACCCTCACTCTCTCACCCTCACTCTCTCCCCCCAGCCCTCCTCCACACCCCCATGAGCCGTGACCCATCGTGCACCCGCGTTGGCTGCCGTTGCATTTCCCTCAGCACGTGTCCCAGTTAGCAAACCGTGGTCTCTCTAGATCTATCCATCTCTCACTTACTTACCCATCCTATCATCTCCCCGTTAGTTGCTCAGAAGACCTCCCGCACATCACCCAAGCATTAATATATAATATACTAGGCGCTTATTTAATGAAAAAGAGGGATGGAAATTTTCCACCAATTTGTCTGATAATGTACGACGCGTTTCAACCGTCTGCTCATCTTCAAGTGCATTGGTATTGTACTTGACAATACCTGCCTTAGTTACTTTTATGCCAGATGCTTGTTGAAATGTAATGGGGAGAAAAATTAATCGCTGATGCATTATAAACAATGATTCTAGGCATATTCTATGTATTTGATTCCCGTTACATTATATATATTTTGTTTTCTTGTTACCTATTTTCTTGTTATTGGGCCACTATAAATTGGCAATATTGCTGTATGTGGACTTTTGGATAAAAAAATAAAAGATACCTATCAATTGCCGATCGGTAAAATCAATTGACATCCAGTCGTTGAGAATCATGATGGAGAAGTAAGGGAATAATGATTCGTAAAGCATCTTTTACCGATTTTCTGTATATAATTTTTGTAAAAGAACAGCATTAGGTTTACTTTCTATTTATTTTTTGAACCAATCATTTAAATTAGTAAATTAAAAATTTCAATTGAAGTATGATATAATCTCCTTGCATTTTTGGGAAGATGAATTTTAATGAATCAAATAATCAAAATTTATTTAACTACCTATGGTGACTCGCGGCTGAGCCGAAAGCAATCGAGTGCTCACACCGGTTTGCGGATGGTAGGTCGACCTCTAGATGTAGAGGTTAAGTTTCGATATAAACGAGTTCATTCGTCGAATAAGCATTCGTGGACAAAAGGCAACGACATTCAGAGGGAATATTGGTCCATTATTGGGAGAGGTAGTCCATTTCCGACTAGAGGCCGCCAGAAATTATGCCTCATAATACCTGGGGTAGAGGGAATCAGCTCTTTTGATATGTTTGAAGGTGGATAGTGCCTTGTTGGTATGGCACACACACTTCACTAAGAGCGTGGTAACAATTATTGAGTCGACTGTAGTACTGCGGCGTGGAAGGCAAGGGGACAGTGGCGCAGCGAGGGGGGTTTTTGGGGGATAAAACCCCCCCTCGCTGATAGAGCTTAGATAAATTTTAACTTTAATCCATTTTACTTAATTGGTTTGATATTACTAATAGAATAGGGTGTTTATTAATGAAATATCCCTCAGGAAGCCGTAAAACTCACCATTTTGAATCATTTATCTTAATATTCCGCAATTTCTCAATCTCGCACCTACCGCTTATCCTGGTAGGTATTCCGTACCCCCACACACCCTGGTATTAGTTGCACCTAAACACCCCCCAGCCTTAATTCCTAACTGCGCCCCTGCAAGGGGAAACTACCACATAATAATATTGGGATCTCCGGGTGGGTGGATACCACTCATAAGGGTGTATCCGTTAAATATGATGGAATGTTAAGGTTGGGAACGTGGAACGTTAGATTGCTTCATACCTGCGATAGCCCAGAGAACTTGAGTATGGAGATGCGAAGAATGAACTTCTTCGTTTCAGGAATCGGCAAAACGAGGAGGCCTCAAAAAGGAGACGTAGAGTGGAAGCTAGATATAGATAGTGACCATAACTTAGTTTTGATGAAATGCCGCCTAAAAAAAATAACGAAGAAAGTAGTGAAAAGCATTTGGCAATTTGAAAAATTGAGGGTGACTCAGCAATAACTGACTTTTGAAGAAACTATGGGAAAAATAGAAGAATGTATTGCAAATAAATTTGTGGAAGAGAGCTGAAAAACATTTGAAGTGGACTACAGGTATCAGCTGAAGAAGAGTTCTTGGAAAAAAAGAAAAGTTGCTAAAAAAATGTAATGAAACTGGAAGTTTTAGATCTCAAAAAAAAAGAAAGTACTAGAATGCGAAAACAGAGGAAGGAAAGAATATTTAAAGGATAATAAGAAAAGAGATACGTCGTAATGCGAGGAAGGCCAGAAAAACGTTGGTGGAAAATATCTGTAATGACGATTTTGTACTTAGAAAAGTAGAGGCCGCCAATTGGATATTGAGGAACCAATTAAAGGAAAGGGGTTGAAACTGTAATGCCCTACGGGGCAAACGGAGGACTTATTATTAGATATGAGAAAATAGGGAGAAGATGGAAAGAATATCTGGTAGAGCTGTGCAGCGGAAATAGCCTAAGAAGGAAGGTTATCGAAAACGGAAGGGAAGTGGATGAAGATGACATGGGAGGCCCAATTTGCAAGGATATGATGAAGCAGCAATAAACCTGCGGATGAATAAAGCATTGTCGATATTCCAGCAGAACTAATTAAAAATGCTGGGAAAAACTAGTGAACTAGCTGTACGAAATCTTAAGTTAAATGAATTAATCAAGGGAGATTCTACATGACTTAGATAATAACTCTATAATCTCCATTCTCATTATAAAAAGATGGAAAACTGTGAAGCTTTTAGAACGATAAGACTGAAAACACATGAGTCAAAGATACTGACAAGGATAATTCACAGAAGAATAGAACGAAAAGCAGAAGAGTACCTGGATGAGGACCAATTCGCATTCAGAAGTACCTATGGCTCTAGGGAAACAATATTGGTTTTTAGAATGCTCTTGAGAAGAGAATGGAGGAGAGCAAGCCCACGTTCGTTGAATATGTAGACTTAGAGAGGGCGTTTGACAGAGTGGATTGGAACACAATGCTTGGAATCCTGAAAGAAATTGAAGTTCTTTACAGTGATAGGTGAGTTATCCACAAAAACCAAGTAGCGGATAGGCTTCGTGAAATGCTTGATAAGAAGACTGAAAAACCTTATACGCCATATCGAGTAACATGATGGCCTGATGATGACAATTATTGATAGATAAATAAATGGCAAAGTAAAGCCTTGAATATGTGAAGAAGGATATGAAAGAGAAATAGCTATGTGTAAAAAGATTAGCTCATTGGAAAATTGAGTGGAGTTTTGCTTCAAAACCAATTTAAGGATTGTTTTCCGGTGATGAACTATGGTGAAAAACTCATGCCTTCATCTTGAGTCAATACTATTTGAATGAGAATATGCGTAAACCTTGAATTCAATCAGTGTTTCTTTCCAGAGGAAAGATTTAAATAATAGGATTTCAAACATCGTTTTTAAAATTTTATCTAGTGTTTTGTTCGTAGAATGTAGTGTTTTTTAAATTCAATTCAACTTACTTACTCATCATAGTGGTTGTGGGAGGTTGGGCGGATCGGGTTGAATCGTAAAATGATCCATATTCACCTATCTTAACCAATAGACTACCGTAATAAATAATATTGGATCTATGTATCGTAAAAATTAAATGACCACCATAAAACACAGCGTTTCAATGAACCACATGAAAATAAGTGTCGTATGCAAGGTATATTAAATAAATACATCATTTTAGCGCTGTTGTCCTTTTGGTGCTTAATAGAATTTACTTTTCAGCTCTTAAGATATAAATTTCCAACGCAAAGAAACCTTTAGAGTTTCTGTTTTATTTCAGAATAAACGTGTTTAGAACTCTCACATAAGAAGGGAACACGTCTGCACGTCTCTTATAATTGAAGGCAAGCACTCCACGATACAATATCCATTTTTAAATAAATACTAAAGCGTATCCGATGTTGAGTAGAAGTTCAGTCAAAGTCTATTACATCCAGATAAAGTTTAATAAGTTTCCGGTATTGGAGCGAATTTTCACCCCGTACGATGGTGCCGTAACACGGAGAAACGGGTGGGGATGGTCATGCTTTCATAATATCCATCTCTCCGGCTGCATAATTAAGGGAGGACTGCGCGCGGAAAAGACCCTAAGGCGGCTCCTCCTCCTTCCTCGTCCATTAACGAGCACATGCCTCCCGAATGTTATACCAATATGCCGTGGGGAGAAGAAATTGAATTTTCTCTCCGCGAAACTTTCCATCATTCTGGACGCATGCCGTGTGCTCTCGCCAGCCCGTCCACTCATTTTGGGGGAAACCCCTCGCAACCAGCAGCCACTAGCTTCTTGGCCTTTTTCCGGACCACTATCCCATGCCTTATATGAGTCGCTTTAGGCCTCGCTGGTGACGACTGAAATTGCCTTAACTCAGGACAAGCCGGGAGTTGAGAACATGGGAAGAGCGTCTTCCGGTTCTCAACAACTTGAAGCGCCGTGACTAAACATGGCATTGTCGTTGTTCGAGAAGGGTAAAAATTTGTCTCAAATGTAGTCAGCAGCTAAGAAGGTGATTTGGCCTAACGACAGACCTATGGACTGTCGAATTGTCTCTTAATTAAAACTATGGCTAAAAATCATAGGTATTTAGTCGAACAATATTGCATTAATAAAATTGCATTCAGGTTTGTCGCGTTTAAAGTCGTTAGGGTAAGCCAAAGCCCTAATGACGATAGAAGAGTCACTCATCAAAATATCAGCTTTCAATAGCCGTACCCGGTACTAACTCGTGAATAATTTATAATTTCATATTGACGATAGGTCTTATACGTGATTCGCGGAATACCTCATTAATAGGTCTTGGAGATATTAAGTGGTAAAATCATAGGGTAAATCGTAGGCCTAATGATGCTGAAACAGTCACTAATTTCAAAATCAATCTTCAACAGCCCTATTCGGTGACAAAACCGAAGTAAATTTACAATTTTATAGTTGACACTCGATCTGGATGTGATTGGTGGAATTTGTTGGGAAATAACGTGGAACAACAATTATCACACACAACCATGCCCTGGGTAGGGGCAACCTACCCAGGCGGGACTCGAACCGTCGACCTTCGGTTTGCCAGGCGAGGGATTTACCACGCCGCTACACAGTGGCGCAGCGAGGGGGGGTTTTGGGGGATAAACCCCCCCCCCAGAGCTCAGATAAATTTTTAAGTTTCATCCATTTCACTTTATTGGATTGATATTGCTAATAGAATAGTGTAAGTAATAATAAAATATCCCTCGGAAAGCCGTAAAACTCACCATTTTGAACCATTTATCTTAAAATTCCGCAATTTATTAATCTACCTACCTCCCGCTTATCCTGGTGGATATTCCATACCCCCACACACCCCGGTATTAGTTGCTCCTAAACCCCCCCCCCCCAGCCTTAATTCCTAGCTGCGCCCCTGCCGCTACAGAGGCCGGCAAATCTCACCAATAGGTCTGGGAGGTATTAAGTAAAGTTACGCCAAGTTAAGTCATGAGCGAGGCTCCACTCCTCCCTCATACACCGTAATCATCCACTTTTTTCTCCTCCACCCTACTCTTGCCCTGTTCCCGTTTTCGACCTGAACTCCCTCTCTCCACACTTAGGTCAACCTGCCACGCCCCATACTCCTCCCCCCCTCCCACCCAACTTACAACCCCCCCTAGCGCGATCATTTCTCAAACGGATCACGTCTACGAGTTCACCCCCAGAATCCAAACTCAAAGTCAGCCGCTGCTCATTTCATACAACCAACCACTTCCTTGGGAAACCTTCTTGCCCCCCCTCGCCCACCATTTTCTCCGCGCCTTCCATCGCACGGAAAAAAATCTCTTCCCGACTTTCTTCGGGATTCTTCTTTCTTCTCTCTCTCTCTCTCTCTGACCTTCCAATCAGGGACGCAGCCGCGGGAGAGGGTCATATGGTACCTACCTACCCCTGAGCTCTGTCACCCCGCTTCCCTGCCGGAAAATTTCAGTCTCCACCTACAACAATCTTTCTGCGAGGATAAAAAATGTCCTCGTCCGCTGTGAGGGTGTGAATCAAGGCAGAGTGGTGTTATATTGCTGGAATAGAAATTTCTCAGAGTGAGGGGTTTGTTGAAGATATTTGACTTTAAGTAGAAACATGAGAGTTATATTTAACTGCGCTCTGGAGGTCATTATTAAAAATATGGGATGGATTGATTAGGCCATACTCGCGGAAAACTGCAAACCAAGTTCAGATCACTGTGTTCGTGAAAAAGCAGTTTTCACTTTTCTTTTGTGCAGCGCATCCATTATTTGTAAAACCTTGGAATTTTTCAGAAATATTAAAATTATTTTATTGAATAGTTTTTTGTCAAAATAACGAAGACAATTACAAACTTACATCATTCATCTCAGAAATGAGAGATGGTCTTTTGCAATGGTAATGGATAGGATATATATTTATTTATTACGCTATGGGCATCAATTTTGGAGCACATATTAGGTGAAAAAACAACTTGCCTTAGCGGAAAGGAGAAATGCATAAAAAGAGCGTACGGGTAATGGATAATATACAAAAACATGTTTGATATGTGTTTTTTCATTTTGACTGATTGTATGAATAAACTAATGACTTCGAAAAATATGTGGAAACTTAAATTTTTGACGGTAAAATTCCTCCGACCCCGCATATTGTGTACGGAATCATAACCTCTCAACAGCTGTCGGATCGCTATGTAGGGAAAATTAACAACAAAAGAATAGTTTTATGAGATATATTGCTAAACTCGCTGACTTCCTGGAATACCTTTGAGTTGGGATGTAGATTATGCACATTGATGACTATTGGTAGAGTTGGAAGCTAAAATTAGGATCACGCCAATTCCTCTTGGCACAACCAGCTTGGTTATTCTTTTGTGGTGATTTGACCCTACGTAATTGTAAATAAATCCGAATTCAAATTGTTTTTTTTTTGGATTTCAAAAGTAAAACGCGCTAAGCAACAAACTTAGTGACAAGAGTTAGTTACACTTATAGTTATCCCGGTTCATGGGCATATTAGAATGAATTCCCAGCCTCGATTTCTTCACCTAGGAGTAAACGTCCCTTGTAAATTTCATTACATAATTTTAAAATAAACGCAGCATTGGTAACTATAGATGGAGATACGCATGGAATCTTGCAAACATAATGAAAGCCATCTCTGTCGGTCGGACCGTACCTTTTTGGCTAATTCTCGGGATGTTTTGGTGAAATTGGTTCCCATGAGATCTCAAACCGTGTTTGTGTCAATATGGCCTGCGAGACACAGAATTCTTGGAAGACTTCGACGTACATGGCTCGGGACAAGAGAGAGAATCCCTTACCCGCCTCCTCGTCCGGTGGAAGGCGCCTCACTTAAATGTACCCAAATTAGGGTGTTAGGGACTATGAGAGGACGTCGCTGTGGCCGGGAGAATGGATTTCCTGGATGACTTCAGAAGATACCCATAACCACTCCAAGGATTCCTCCTCTTACGAGGCATAGTCATGGTTAGTTGCTCTCCCTATTAAGGGTCGAAAGGGCCATGGCGGATGTAGGTGGGCCCTGAGAGATCACTCCGAGTGTGCCCGATTACTCTACGTTCTGCGAAATGTTCCAAGGGGTTACGTAGTTTAACTGACCGTGACGATGGCCTGTGTGTTACGCGTCAAGAGTTTGCCACATGCCTAGCAAGGGAACGCTATTTCATTATCAAGGATAGCAGTCACCTTCGGAAGAAATCACCATTCTGGTATAGGTATCGATTGTTTGGAGGCACATTTTGAGAGTTTATGTCTAATTCACTACCGAGTTGTTTTCCAATAAGTTCCTGTATGAATTTATTAATAATTATCATTGGTAGTTTTTACAATTGTTTTAAGGTGTTAGTTGAAAAAATAAACTTGTTTCCGTAAGATTTCATTTGGTATTTTTCATGTAGTTTAGCTTTTCTCGTCCTTTAATTGTTATTATTGTGAAAATCATTAGTTAACTATTACTAGCCCTTATTACCACGTGAAAAATATTTTTCGTTTTCAATTTTGATTTTAATTTGCTTTATTTTTAATCTTCTAGTTTTTATGGGTGAAATAAAGTTATTCAGGGGGATGAGAATTATATTTCGTAGTAATAGCAGAGTAGATTTTTTAAGGAAAGTCATTTACTCATAGGCCATTTATCTGCTTACTTCAGCATGCTTTTGCCTTTTGTTGGGCCGATTTCTATTGAATTGACGAAGACTCATTTATAAAGACATTATTTTTTAAATTATTCAGTCCATATAGAGCACGATTTGGAAATGCATTTAATCGTTTAAAACACTTTATTGCATATTTCCTTTTGTGCCTACCAAATTTTCTTGATTCTATCGCCACATTTATAGATATTACTTGTCATAAATATGTCATTCTCCAAAGGAAAAGATTTTCTATTTGTAGAAAAAAAAGTGGAAAATTAAAACTGGAAAATGAGTACTTTTTGGACGTAATAGCACCAATTTCGTGAGAAATGGTGTGCGGAACAATACGATGGTAATTCTTTATATTTTTCAAATGAGGCTTCGCTAATTTTTGCAACTTGATTTATTTTATACCCATCTTGAATTACTCAGCATTATTAATAGAATCGAACTTGAGAATTTTGCAAAGATCGATTATGCCCATCGTATGGTAAATAAGGCAATGGAAAATAAGGGAGGTGTCTTATTTGACGTACACCAATTGTTGCTGTTAGTAAAGAAAAAATTATAAATTTAATTACGCAGTGGGGTATACCTACTAAAACGATCGGTACATCCAGGTAATGACGGAAAATGTTTGCCCTTCTCTGCAGCCTAATTTTGCGTGTGAACGTGAAAGAAGTGTTCCAAAAGCAATATTTACTCGAAAACGAAGGGCACGCTTTTGTTTCGAATCTCGTCGTTATGGTGCATCCTCCTTGAGTAACTCGAGATGCACCGGATGGATACAGGAGTTCTTGAAGCGAAAGAGTTAGTCGAGAGAGTGAGAGAGAGAGAGAGAGTGAGTGGGATGTGGGTCCGTTGGGACAAAAGCAAAAGAGAAGGAGAAGAATGCAGTCTTGTTCCCACGTGTACGTTTGTTTTTGTTCTCGTAGGGGTATTATGGTGGAGGAGACGGCAGCGGATTCGGATAAGGCCGACATCGTGAGAGGGGGTAAGGAGCTGTATGGTTGTGTACAGTGGCGTAACTAGGAATATGCTTTGAGGTGGGAGGGAGAGCCTGGGGGGGCGACTCCCCTCCTAAAACAATTTTGAAAAATGACATGTCTGAAAATACATAATGCATAATTTTAGAATTTAAAATTTAACTTGAATAAGATGCAGTCGAGATAATTGAATCGCTAACTACAGAGAGGCATCATGTCCAAGTTGGACGATTTTTCATTTTTTTTCCTTTAAATTATTACTAGGTGCAAGACTCAACGTTTCCTACTAAAAGGAAAAATGTCCACTCGGTGTTAATATTAGCATGAAATGTTTCCTTTTAGTAGGGAACGTTAAGTCTTGGACTTAGCAATCACTTAAAGAAAAAAAAGAAAAATCGTCCTAATTGGACGTGATGCCTTTCTGCAGTTAGCGATTCATGTGTCAAAACTTTACAATAGTTTTTAATTATTTTCCCATTTCTCTGAGGCTTTGGGGGGGATCTATCACCCTCTTCCCCCCATAATTACGCCCCTGGTTGCTTATATATCTCTGGAAAGGGAAGCAGTGGTGTGTTCTCGTCGTCGGTCGAGGGTTGCATGTAGTGAGGTCGTCGGGGGTGGAAGTGATGGGGTTGGGAAGGTTTCTGGAGAGAGAGAGAAAGAGTAAAGGGATAGGATTGAGTCCTCTTGTTCGGCGTGAGTGGTCGTGGTGTGCTTCAAAACCCCTCTTTCTTCCCCCCTCCTTTTAGGCCTTGCAATATTGAATAAGGGTTTTGCTTCCCTCGCGCGTGAGAGAGTGTGTGAGGGAAGGGTAAACAGGGAACAAGTTGGGCTTGTGTAGGGCCTTCAGTTAAAGTGGTCGAGGTTTTGGAGCAACATCGGCGGACAAATAGGACGGGAGGAAGGCTGCAGATGTGTGTCGAGAGGGGGGGTGAGGATGTCTGTTGGTTGTGCGGTCTGAAAAGGCTGACCCGCCGCCTCTTTCCCAGAAATGTAGCTATTTTACCAGCTCGCAACAAGTCTCGTGCCCTTTCATGCCTAGCACAGGTCATTGCTTCTGCGGTCATGTAGGATACTACATTACTGGAAGAGATGAGTATGGATTTTCCTCGGAGATGTTGAGAAGGCGGTTTAAAATTAAAAGCTATTTTAACAGATTGCTAAGCCCCTCGTGACAAGTCTCTTAGCCTTTCATACTTTGTCCAGCTCGTTGCTTCTGCGGTCATGTAAAAGACTGCATTCGGAAGGGATGAGTATGAATGCCCCTTTTCAGAGTTTATTCATCGTTTACTAAACCAAGGAAGATGTGCATCGCCAGTTGGTTTTTAATATATTGCCATAATTTTTTTCTCTAAGATATATTGAGAGTACATCGAGTACATTAAAATTGAGATTAAAGTGATATAATTGTAAACTCTCATATCATGTAGCTATTTTACCAGCTCACTTAGACCCTCACAACGAGTCTCGTTCACTTTCATGCCTATTACAACTCATTGCTATAGTAGTCATGTAGGAGACTGCATTAGGAAGAGATGGGAATGGATTTTCCTCTTTACACAGTTTATTCATCTCTTACTATTGAAAGTAAGATGGACATTGGCAGGTGATCGCAAATTAAAGACCAATTTATAAGATGACTTGTGTGTAAGGATACATACAGCGATAGCAGTGTATTTTTCTAAGATCTTGGAGATATCGAGAACTCGAGTTAAAATCGTTAGTAGATCTATGTAATTATGAACTTTTATATCATGTCGCTATTTTACCAGCTCCCTCAGTCCATCTTTTAACCTGGCGACGAGTGCCTTGACCTTTGTTCCCCAGCACAGCTCATTGACTCTGCAATCATGTCGAAGACTATCATAGGAAGATTTTAGATTGGATTTTCCTCTTTTGAGAGTTCATTCATCACTTACCATAGATATCGCTAGGTGGTTTTCCATTTTTTGCCATATTTTTTTCCTCAAAAATAAAGATTAAGCCAAAGCAGTATTTTTTCTAAGCGCTCGGGGATTTTGTGAGCGCGAGCTAGTTTGATGTGGGATCTACTTTAACCTTCTCATTCTTCAAGGTTGATTTCTAAAATGGTTCGAGCGTAACGATGAAATAAGCTTAAGCAGTGTTTTTTTTCTAAGCGCTCGGAGATGCTGAGAACGCGAGTTAAAATTGAGAGTTCATCGATGTAATTGTGAACTATCATATCATTTAGCTATTTGACGGCTCGCTTAGACCCTCACAACGAGTTTTGTGACCTTGTATACCTAGTCTAGCTCATTGCTTGTACCAAGGGGATTGCATAGAGGAGGCCCAATTCCATCCCATAGAGGGCTAATTTCTGTTGCCACTTAGGTTGGATTTTAATCGGCTTTCAAAAATGTTCGCGGGTAATTGATGACTGCAATGTGATCCAATTTTCTCCAATATTTTGAATTATAATATTTGTAAAGGTGGGAAATTGAATTAAAGAGTTATAAATTTGATTTATAACATCATCATGAATGTAAATTTCGGTTGACATTCATAATTATACCTTATTTCCCCGTGAAACTCGGATCAATATGTCCGTCAATGACGTGAGCGCCGACTTCCGTAAACATATTGAAATGCGCGGTGGGTGACAACTCATTTAAAGGCTGACTTGAGGATCCTCTTTCGTAATATTCGTGGCTTGTGCGGTCATGTAGGACACTACATTAGGAAGAGATTAGAATAGATTTTCCTCTTTTGAGAGTTTATTCTTCTCTTGCTATGAAAAGCAGTATGATTATCGCCAGGTGTTTTTTTTATAATTTATTCCCTTAATGTTTACTCTAAAATATTTTTTCCTCAGTTTAATAGGTAGTTTGATTCAGGATCTACTTTCCTGAATCACACTACTCTCCTAATTCATTTTGTGAAATTATGCTGCACTCATTAACAACTATTGACAACGTAGTGTCATTTTAAATTTATATTTTTTATCAATGATAAGTACCATTCATATGTTCGCTGAGGGTACTCTTTTTGCTTTTATGCTTACTAACGTGCAAATTAATTATTGATTTCTTCGATGGCTCGTTCGCAATGATGCATTGAGGGCATGATGTCGGGGTCAGGGGCAACCGATTACTTGTAGCTCTTAGACCTTTGATCCTCTTCAAGGTCTAACAAGGTAACTCGTTCAGCGTTTGAAATCATGATTCTTCATGCAGATAGAGTTTTAGGGTCCAATCAGCCTCTGCAACTTTCAAAGTAATTCACTCTAGATTTTCGTGAAAGCGGGAAGAGAGGGATTTATTTTATTCTTAAAACACCGGATACAGCTCTTAAAGGCCATTTTATACCGGGGTATTCAACAAACGTAACAAATATGCGTACACGAACAACCATACCCTGGATAGGAGAAACCTTCCCAGGCGGGACTCGAACCCGCGACCTTTTGTTAGGCAGGTGAGAACGTTACCCCGCCGCCACCGAGGCTGGAAATATAAGCGACAAAGTAATACCCAGATTACTCTATTAGTGGAAATTCGATCAATGAAGGTTCGACATTTTCTGGTAGGGAGTTACAATATTCCCAGTGGTAATTTTCTGTCGATTCGCTAAGAGTTTTAGTAATTAACGAAGTTTGCCCGATAATCACCGAAAATGGAGCTGAGCATTATTTACAGGTGACTCTCACTGATTAAACCCGTGAGTTGGTTTTGATGGTTGTGATGATTTAGGGTGGAGCTTATCGTGTACTGAGACTAAGGCCTGTGAAATTCGCACATTCTGGGAAAAAGGGACTATTCCTTGGGCCGCCTTTCACTTCGAGGATTTAGTGTCCACATTGCATTTTTCTATGTTAATGATGGCTATATACGACCAAGTTAATGTTCACAATAGGAATTTATAAGGTATTTCAGTTGCATATTTCAGCCTCAGACTATATTTATTGAAATGTGCCCAAGATGACTGCGAAATAAAAGAAAAGCTGAGACCGATATAAAAATCCACAATTCCATTGTTTCCATTGGAAATGGAAAAGTTAGTGAGAGAAATATTTGGAAATAAATTTTGCGCATAAGCCATAATGTCTTGTATATATTTATTTTGAGATTCCACCTCATTATATTATTAAAATGTAAAGTAATTTTGAATTTATAATCTCATTAAAAAAAATGTCTTCTGTTATCTTTCAAAGCTTCAGATTGTCGTTCTGAAGCCTCTTTCCTTCCATATTAACTCCGAAAATTTGATACGCTGCTGTTTCAAAAATAGATATTGATGTTATTTGCTACGACGTCAGTTAAAGGAGATTACGTATCACTCTATAAAGCCTCTCTTTCGTCACGATCTGTTCCAATTCGAAGCTCTCCAATGTCGTATTTGATCACAGAAATACTTGTTCTGGCGTCAAAGAACTCGAAAAATCAAGGAATAAAAACTTTAATGCCGAACGCAGAAGGTTTTTGTGTTGCAAGATGAAAGAAAGTCTTGTGAGAGCCGTCACAGTAATTTCAGTGCTTGAGATTTTCAAGGGATCAATTGCAAATCTCGTAAATCAAGAGGTAAAGAAAGCCTCTGCGAAAGTTTTAGTGATGATTGAATGAATTTCATATTATCGCCACTGAATCTTCTTGGATACCGATGTTTGGATCCTGGAGTATTGAAGTGGAGTTTTAGATGCAGTGGGGAATATGGGCAGCTCTTGCGGTCTGCATCGGAAACACCGTCATCCAGTGAACTGAGGCTAGATGGGCTTTGGAAATTAGAGTCATTAAAATTTTGAAGCTATGATTCCGAAATATTTGGGTGCGGAAAGGTATGGCAGTTGCAAGACACTCCTTGCCGTTATTATTTGCAATTATTAGGTTATTAAAAAGTGTAGTGAGGCATTAACGATACGTTTTGTTTCTTCATAAAGTTAATAATGAATAAAACTCATGTGAATAATGATAGAAACTAGTCGTCTCATGTAACTGTTTTAACTAGTTGAAAATGACGATTCATTTAACGCAATATGATGAATACATTTGTTGAAGTGGTATGCTTCGCTAGCATAGCGTTATAATTGTTTGGAAGATGCTTCTTTGGAGCCTCGTTGGAAAACACCAAACGATTACTTATTGGTTTTTTCCAGAGGGAATTAATGTGTCTTAATACCCTTTGGAAAGCGTTTTCGTGTACTTTAAATCAACAGTCTTGTTAATTTAGCCTTGCGGGGCTGGTTCATAGTTATTTTTAAAAGATATTTTCACGGTTACCACCGTTATCGATGCAAGGGGTTTTACTCGTAAGTTTTCTAAATAACTGCAGATATTTTTTCTTAAAATTTCGCTTTAAATTAGAATTTCTTAGTAATAATAGCAAGGCGTTGTCACCAAAGATTTGAGACGGAAAATGAAAATGACTTAGATTAATTATTCCGTGTATTAGAAAGCATACGGCATACGTTCCGTCTCAAGAAACCTAATGACAATGGTCGATATGGGTTTTATCATTTATTTTGTATTGAAAGTTCATCATTTATCCTGAAATGCATGTAATTCCAGAGTTTAAACCGCAAAAATAGTGAAGAAAAGCGAGCCCAGTAAGTAATTGCTAAGTGTTCGGGACATAGGGCATGCGAGATGCTGGAAAGGTCACTTTCTCTCTCTGTCCGTTTCTAAGTTACATTGGTTTGCTTTGTTACCTAAACAAAATTAATAGAAATTTAAGATCTTAGATTCTCCCTGCGTATCAAGTGCACATGGATACTCGGACCGCCTTGTCAAGGAAGCCATTCAGATCCGCATAAATCTCAAGGGCATCAACCGAGACTCCGGATTCCACATCAGCAATGCTTGGCGGCCGATCATGACCTCCTTTATAAACAACAAAAAAGGCGGGGAAAGCAGAACACCACAGAACCAATCAGGTTACACCTGGCTCATGGTCGGGGTGTATATATATACCGGACAAATTTGAGAGACAGCATTCAGAAGATCCCATGAGGACGAAAGGCAAGTCGCTTTTCGAAACGTCGTGTCGGGAGACATGGATAAAATTACTCGGTGGGAAACCCGAAAAACTTCATGGAAATAAGTTGGCTTTGATATCTATAGTCACGGGATGATACTTCATTTGGGAATATCTCACTCATTTAAAATACTCAATGACGTGTCAAGTAATTACTAGGTGTTTTTTTCCTGTTCTCCTAGCTTCTTCTTTCTCCACCATAAATGGTATCGTGGATAATATGTGACCTATTCACACTTTTTTCATATCAGGACTCCATTAGCTATGACAATAACATTTTTGGTACTAATTTAAAACTTCCCTTAATCATTTACTCTTCCTTGTCTTGAAATGAAATTATGATTTGTGGCGTAATTTTTTAATAATATTTCGGTTATTCAAATCTAGCAATAAAAGTCTACGGCTCACTGCGGCATAATTTAATTTATTCCTCATTAGTTTAGACTACAGTGTGGCTAATTAGTGACCCGCTTTGAAATTACTTCGTATTTGATACCTACTTAATAATTTGAGAATAACAGTACCATGTTCTCCTCTCTCAATTTAACTGCAGTTACTTTTTATTGATTTTTTTTAACCTCTCCATTAAAAGCTGAAGAGAATACTTTTATTTTTGTGAGAATTTTCCAATCTTCTTCTAAACTGGGCCCTCGCCTTTTCTAGCCCTTCAAGCGCGAAGGAAATTTAAAGGAATCCCATCTCGTAGGTCGGAGGAGATTTAAATGGAATCGCCGGTTTTCGCATACGGCTGGTAAATTTATAACTTTAAAACTTATCATTGAATTAATTTAATTTTTTGTGTGTATAAAATAATATCTTGTCTTTAATATTTTGCGGAAATATTTAAATAATATAACAATTTTTATGTTATATTCCTTGGTTAAATGTTTTTTTTCCTCTTCTACCGCCGACAAAAATCGGATTTCCTTTTTTTTTTTAACGCAAAGCAACTGTTGCTTATTATTTTTATTTAGTTTTTATGTTGTATAAATACACGATTTAATATAAAGTACAAGGCGTTAAATATGTTTTAGATGCACACGCACGAAGGGCCGCCCCTCGGCAGAGCAGGATGTAGGCATTATACATTCGGCGATGATTATGCCAGTTATAAAAATGGCCTACCTCAGTAATTCTGCTTTGTGTGGTAGATCCCGAAACAGTCTAAGCAAAGTCCCACGTCACAGTTTTCACACCAGTAAACAGTGTCTCTTCTCCTGGAATGTTTTGCGCAGACGATACACCTCCTTTGCGGATGTTTTTTTCTTTCCTGAGGGAGGGATTTCCTTCTGATGAAATCTCTTTCTGTGAAGCGAGGCAGTAAGCTATCGGCATAATGTCGGCCGGGCACTCGGACAACCTTTTTCCTTTTAGCATATTTCTGAAACAGTTTCTCTACTAGCTGGACTCGAAATGTGAAATGGTCAACGCTTTTATTTGCGTTTTCCCGGTATATTATTAGAGCATTCAGTGCAGCCGAATTCAGGAGTCTTCTAAATAGCTTCATGTACCACTTGTTGAGACGCTTTCTTTCAATCAAGTATGTTTGAAGCAACTGATCCCTTAGATCCACCCCACCCATATATTGATTATAATCGGTAATACTTATCGGTTTTATGAGTTCGTTCCCTCTTTTTTACGATGGTCTTTGTTTCTATGCCATGGAATGTAGAAATCATGGTTATTACTTTATTATCTTTCCACTTTACAACTGAAACTGGGCCGCAGTGTTGACCGACTACCCCTCCGTATTTTAGTTGTTTATCTTTAAACTTTTGAGGGACATTTGTTCTATTGATCCTCAAAGTTCCGACACAGTCAGTACCGTAAGCAACTTTCAAAAGTTTTGCTAAATCCGGTGAGTTGTAAAAATTGTCCATCCAAAGTGTTCTGCCTTAATTTAGAAAAAGGAAACACAAAATTTTATGCTATTGCAGTTGATGAATGAAAATTGAACTTTGTTTTTCCACATATATATTTATTTCAGTCCTGAGGATGACGCAGTGCGTCGAAACCTTGGTCGTGATTAAATTAATATATATGTGGAAAAACAAAGTTCAATATTCATTCATCATGAGTAAATTCCATTAAGTGACGCCTCAAACCATCAACTTTTGCAGTTGTTTTACTTGAGTTTGCGGTGCAAATTGGTGACCTAAAAACTGTATCTCTCTCGGTGTAGATTAGGTAAGACCATAAGTAACCGTTATTTGCACCACAGAGCTCGTATATCTTTACACCAAACTTCGATGATTTCATCGGCAAGTACTGTTTGAAAGACAAGCGATCTTTCCACAAAATAAAGGACTCATCAATTGAGATATTTATATTAGAAAGATAGTATTGCTTGAATGTTTTATTGAAATGCGAAATGACTGGAAATACTTTTTTCAACTTCGGTGGCCCACGATAACTAACCGTCTCTTCGTTGATCGTGAAATGTAAACATTTACATATGATTTCAAAGCGATCTCTTGTAATTACGTCTCCAAACGCAGGTGTTGACAGGACTCCTTTGGTGGAAAAATATGAACGAAGGGATGGCTTCTGTATAGTTCCCATCAACATAAATAATTCCAAAACTGTATAAATTTCATATACCGACACTATTTTCCAAGAAAAAAATTCAGGATTTTTTGGAAAGCGACGGCCCACAAATGATCATGAACTGATTTGCATAACGATAAGTTTCCCTTGCGATTGTACTAAAAAAAATTTCATCAAAGAAAAGTTCAAAGGCATCTAAAATATCAGTCGCCAATGAAGCTTTCTCTTGCGGTTCATAGCCACCGACGAACTTTTCTATTTTTCCCTCTTAATTTTTCATGTCTTCCCAGAAATAGCTTTCCTCTGGTTCCTCCTTTGAATGATCGCTATAGTCCTTTATCAAATCGAATTCTGAACGGTCTTCGATCACGTCGTCACTATCACTTTCAGTAGTTCCACTCACTTCCCAATTGTATTCCAATAGAAGTTCCTCCTCGAGTTCACCTTCAGGTACCGAAAGTCTTTTTCTGACCGTCGATGCCATGATGTAAAATAAGGGATATTTTCTAGGTTCAATAAGTTAATACAGTCACAGAAAATAAACAACTCTGCAGGAGATACCACACTCGAGAAAGGTTTCATTCAGACTAAACATTTGGCGTTCTGAAAAGAATGCTAAGGACCTCCGGAAACTTTTGAGGAAGTTCAAATGCAACACATAGTATTGACTGTGGCCCCGTGCACGGGCGACTTTTTAGGTACCGCAACTAAATAATTGCGTCCGGACCTATTGCGAGGGTGAGTGAAATGTTGCCGGCAGGAAGAAACCGCGTGGGTTTTTAGCAACTAAATAGTTGCTTTGACAAAGTTGCCAATGCGCGGGGGCCCCTAACCGTGAACTCTGACTCTGCCGTTGTCAACATTCTCGGCCACGAAATCAACTCCATAAGAAAAAATATTACACGCAAGCCAAGTAAGATACAAACATACCCTCTTCATTGTTTACGAAGTGTTGATGGAGATGAAAAGCAGACAAAGGCCCAAGGTAAGACGGCATGGTATTGAAAGGGGACGGCTCGGCGGCTGGCCGCTCTTTCTAGGACTTTCTATAGGGATGGTCAATAGGAGATGTAAAAGAGAGAAACAAGCCGTCAAAGGACATGTTAAGCTAGCGTGGTCCTCTAAAACTGGCACCGACGCGACACTCCCTGAGAAGAGAGTCACATAAAATATTTTTAGGCATGAGCGTTGAGCAACAAGCGTTCAGAGACCGTGAATGAAAATTTCGAAATTACCATATTATTAAAACACTCTCAATAAAACGTAAAATATTAATATATTATAAAACCTATGATTTTTAAAAAGTCAAATTCTTCTGATTTAGAATAATACCAAACATGTAAGGATCGTGAAATATTATAATGGATTAAAAAATTGAAATATGCAGACGGTTGCCGGGACGTTGTGACTACGTCGCTCGACGGCATGTGAAGTCCGGGGCCGACGTACTCGTCGTTGAAGGGCTAGTTACACTTTACCGAGATCGTGTACCTCATTGCCACTTATCCAAAGTAATTGCTTCGAGTCTTCTATCCTGTTCCTCTAGCCCGTTCTCCAATTCGTTGCATAAAATTTGCTTTCTTCTCATAGGAATATATTTGGCATTTGAAAAGCTTAGTCTTGTATCATAATAGGCTTGCGTAGTATTTATGGAGTTACTTACTCATTTTGGTATTATTAATGTATTTTTCAATTGTTATGGGTCTTTTTAATCTATCTCAGTTGAGAAAAAGCACATCTGGGAATCTGGGATATATAATTCATAATAATTTAGAAAGTTAATTAATAAACGTAATTAACGATCACCTCGTGAATTTTGAATACACAATATTCGTAGATGATTGCATCGATAAATGCTGAAACTGTTGCGAAATAATGAAATTCCAATAATTCGAACTCCCCATTAATTACTATGTGTTGTGATGCAATTATCTTGTTGATGAATACCAGATGACAAGTAATGTGTTACCATTGGTAGGTACTTTCGAAAAATTATAATGAATATTAATAAATAAATAAATGAATACCGTCAATTATCGGCACTCTTTAAATTGGCAAATCTCTCAGAAGCCATTGAAATATATGGATATGATTTATGTAATGGTTTATCATGTCCTTAATAATTATGCAAGTATTCACGCTGAAATTATTACTAATTAAATGATACCGAGGTAGGTAGCTGTGCTATCTCGTTTGAAGCTTAAATATGCTATTTTTTCTTCCCTTTTGATTGTCTGGAATGAAATCTTTTTCATATTTGGTACCTTTCTTCCCTGCTATCGTACCCGATATCATAATCTAACCTTGTCTTCATTGGAAATAAACGAAAAAAGACTGCTTTAATTTTAATTCAGGTATTCTGCCGTTTTGTATTTCGTTCCTTCGTGGTTTTCCTTCGTATTTTTTCAGTCTTCTCCAACCGATACCATGCACTTCATTTCCGATCATCCGATGTAATTGAGGAAACCTCTCTTTCTTTTGATTGGGTGAAAGCCGTATCGTATAATCTTGTTCTAGTGAGCGTATTGGTTCTCGACTATCTCCTTTATTCTCAGATTCCATTTCATTCATACCTCATTACCCGTTGGTTGTCTTCAGGGAAAATCTTCAGATACGGATGCTTTCTTGCATTCATTTACCCTTAGCCTCTGCTATATCTCCGAAGCGAGGCCAAAGATATCCTGTGTGGTTGGAAGGAGAACTTGTAAAGGCAATTAAGCTTTATCTCCATGAGATGTTTTGATTTATGACTGCTTTATTTTATCAAACATTAGAGAATTGCATGTGTGTTACGCTTTAGTTTTCTTTCCGTAAGTGTCATACGAGGGAAAATTCAAATTCCATTTCCTTGGGTAATTTACTTTGAGAAGTGATAGTAATATATAGAAATGGCATCAATGATAAAATAGTAGCAGAAAGGGACATTTATGCCTACCTAGCTGTTGTTTAAACGTCTAGTTATATATTTAGTGCTAGTCATACCTAGCTTTGAAATCCAAGTGATCAAGTGTTGTCAACATCATATCTGCATGCATATATTGGTTAAGTAAGTGATTGCGTTAATGTCAATTTTTAACTCAAGTTTTTACGAAGTTATAGCCATTTAAATTACTAGGTAGGGTAAACAATTCAATTTCCAAATGTTACTTTTTGTTCCTTGATATAGGTGCTTGACTTTGACATCGACTTACTTCCCATGGCTTGCCTGAATGATCATTTTTGATGTTCTTTTTAATAGCAGTGACTTCATGGAAAATTAAGTTACATAATTAAAAGTGTGTATTTATAGTATTAGTATTCGAATCATTCATGTTGACCCACGAAAAAAATTCACAATGGTGGTACTTTCTGCCTGACTTTGAATAGAATAGGCCTATATAGTTCAATATCGTAGAATGTTTTGGTTGATCGTTTTGTCAATGAATGTTTCGTCATAATGAGTATGCACTGCATGAAACAAGTGACTTTGTACACGTTCACGCGCAAATTTATAAACACACAGCATGAAGTTTGCCATGAAAAATTATTCGTCTTAACTGAGATTCGATCCCGAATTTCCCGATTGGTGTAACTAGCTAACACATCTGACCGGCAATCGAGAAATCTCGGTTCGAATACCGGTTAAGCCGAAATGAAGTACTCAATGAGAAATATACGGCTTGGCCGGGATTTGAACCCGAATTTTCCGATTGGTGGTGCAACTGGCTAACACGCCTGACTGGCAATTGGGAAATACGGGTTCGAATACCGGTCAAGCCAAACATTCTATCATGGTGAACTTCACCCTTGATGTATATCAAGCGAATAGTTTCCTCCTTTCTGGGAATAGGTGAAAATCTCGAAGGCGCATCAATTTTCATTTTATTTGTTCCTTGGCTCGATTTTTTGCCTTTGAAATGGACTGATTTCACCTGTCTTGTCTGGACTGATGTGATGGACTGATGTCCCCTGAGGGATCATTTTTGGAATATTTTTTAAAATAGCTGTATCTCTGAAGTTGCTAATAGGCCTATGGAAAAATGCTCACGATGGTGGTACATACTTCCTGCCTGAATGTGAATGGAATAGGCCTACTTAGTTCAATATCATCGAATGGTGATTGGTTTTTCGGGTTAACCCTTTCTAACCAAGAGCTACTTCAGGGAGAAATCAAATTTTATGATTTTTCATTTTGAAAACTTGATAATTTTGCAGCAAATCATGTTTATCGTGGTAGCTAAATATTTCGTTATTTAAATTTACACCGCAAAATAATGCGTAATTTTGCTATTCCCTAAATAGGGCTGAAAATTTATATATTTTTGATGTTGCTTAAAAGCAACAAAAGGTTATTAAGGGTTAATTCCACGTCGACTTATTTTTGGCGGATTTTTGTAACAATAATATCATCCAATGTTTAGGCTGAATATCATCAAGTGAGTAGCTCGAATAAATCAGTTTTCTCCCATGTGGGAATGGGTGGAAATCTCAGATGCGCATCTTCTTTGCCTTGTTTGCCGCCATCTCCGTCTGCTTCCTTCACCCCATCCTCTCGTCTGCCTTCCTTCGCCTTTCATGACTCCCTACCGAATTTCCCCCGGTCCTTTATCACCGCTTGGCCTGGGTCCCATTTCCCCCTTCCTGTCCCCACGGCTATCCCTCTTGTTCTTCGAGATCCATTATCCACATCCATTCAGCATTTCCCCGCTTTTCTACGCAATCCATTTCTCCTCGCTCAATTACCGCACCCCATTTTCATACCGTTCTCCCCCCAACGTCTACACCTTCTGCTTTTTTTTCAGAAAGGCTTCCTCATATTTAAAAAAATATTTTCCCATCTTTGTGTCGGAGGAAGTTTTTCGAATTTATAATCGTGGGAAATTCTTTCCATTTTTCAATCCTGCCACCCATTCGGTCACTTTTATCGTGGAAATCAATCATGCGGTATTTTCCTCCGATTAATTTTTTTCTCCGTCAAAGTTCGATGAAAAATTATTCGATTATTTGACTGAAAATCGTAAGACCAATTAACTAAAAATAAATGTAAGCTTCTACCAGCCCTAGTAATTACTTGATGATTGTGGTCCCCTGAGAGCTATTGTGGGGTATTTCGATTTTATTTTTGATTACGTGAACGAAATGACTTTTGTTTCTTTTTTAATGAGTTTCGAATGTCAATGGAAAGGGTTAAAGATTTTATCCAGATGGTTATATAAGTTTGCCTGTGGAGTATCACACTTGCGTTTACATACACGTCATCTGAGGGAATGAATCTAACCGAATGTCTCGATCCATCTCTTCCATTGCGTGGAGAACTCTTTCGACTACAGGAAGCACGTCCATCATATATTTCCCAAACAGTAACTATTGAAGTTGCATGATGTAAGTGGGTTGCCGAGGAAGTAGATATTAATAGTAATTCAAATTATTATTGTGAATTGATTGTGAAGACTTTCATGAATTGTTCAAGGGCCGCTGAGCTGATTTAACTGCAAAGATATAACACAATCAATGATATAACTTATTGCTTGAATTACTTTTGAAAAACGGTCGTGGGTGAATTCTATGAGTTTGTTATAAGAAGTTAATTTCAATTGTTCACTATTTTTTAAAACTATCTCTCCATATTTTTTTTCTCTTCGGGAAACAGCAGGGTAATTTATATCCTATGGCATTAAAAATTTGTTTGTTTGATTGTGATGCATTGAAAAATAAGATAAATGAAAGGATATCTGCGTCAGAAAGACCTTAGAATCGACTGATCATGACTTACAATTAGAGGGTACCGAGAGTGAAATTCAGTCACCATCGGGTAGGGTCTGTAGTCAGCATAATAGCGAATTTAGTGGCTAATTTCAATATCCGTCGTATTTTTTTATCCATTTAATGGATATCTCTGTATGATTTAGAGCCATACATAAACAGTTGCATTCGTGCAGTGCTTTTTTTTTACTGAAAGAGCGCTATTGAGAATCAAATGAATTCCGTGATGCTTTGACATTTAAATTTTTTAACTAGAAACAAACTCATGAATCTTTATTTTGCTCATTATATTTGACGCTCGTTGATTTTGCAATTCTCTGATGACTTTTACAATCAATTTAATATGAGTGTATATTTTACATGATTTAATGGAGTCTTACTCATTCCTGAAGTCATGGAGCATTCTCTCCCTAGTCCACCCTACTTTCGTTTTCTCGGGCGATAAAATCTCAAAATAAAAAGCTTTCCAGTGAGCCATGGAACTGTTAAACGTCTTCTCCCTTCCCTCCTCAACTCCCCGTGACCCCTGTACCCTCCACATTCAATCTCTGTGATTGCTTCCCTCGCGTGCTTGGCCGGGATGGCAGCCGGAGCCAGTCGCGTTACAACCAATTTGTTACAAATGCCATTCATCTCCTTGCGACCCCCTTATCCCCGGCATCACTCCTCGTTTCCCCCTCCCCCTCTTTACTCTCCGCCCCCAACCCTGAGCTTATCCCCTTAGGTCTCATTCTGTTTCCAATTCATAATCCGCTCTGCTTCTTCCCATGCAATGTTACAACTTGTATCTCTTTCTCAAAAATTTTCTCACCCTTTTCCTTCTACCCGCTTTCGCTTCCTTAGATATTTCTTCAAGTTGGAACGGGATCCAGTTTGTTTTCGTTTCTTTAATGGAAGTCTTTGCATATTAGGTTATGGGTTGAAGGGTTAGTTGTTAATGGCGTGTATTTCCGGAAAAATTGAAGGATTTAATTATAGCTTCTCCTTCGTCTTCCCAAGTTGCGGAAGTCTGGATGTGGGTCATCACACAGGATGAATACAGGCTCTGCATCGTTAAGTTCCTGTCTATTGAATTTCAGTATATTTTTGTAGTTGGTCCTTTTAAAATATTTCGGCGAAAAATTCAATGCTGGTTTTAAAAGCTGAGATTGATTTTATAGGTTTTAGTTAGAGACGGCTTGATCTTTCTTGTGTGACTTTAGTGAATCAAAAATATGTGTGAGTAATTTAAATTAAAATGGTAAGATCCGGTTGGTGTGGCGGCTAGAGTGTTGGCTTCCCACCTCATGGGCTCGGGTTCAAATCCCGGCGATGGCAGAGAATTTTCAGAGATCGCCCGTTCCATCCTTGAATACAATGTGTAGGACATTTCAATCGCAACAGTCCGTCCGTCGGATGGGACGTTAAGCCGTGGTCCCCTTGGCGCCTTTCGTTAAGAGCAGGCGCCGACGCCGGGTTTCTCTCCACCCTTTCTTACCTACCCTTCCCCCATGGCGCAAATGACCCAAGTTGTCGGTCGCCTCCTCCAAATACGAAGACCAATGCACTACGTTTTCGTATTAACTCAAGAAAAATGCCTCCTCTGATTCTCCATGGGAATGTGAACTCAACGTAGGTCATATTATCTCAAAAACATACATCGCCACCCGTCATTGCTAGATCATTAATTTTTACCTGGCTACGACCCTAAACCTAATCCTCTCTCATGGCAAACCAGAACCTCAGCCACCACTACGCTGTTCCAACCCCCCAGGAACAAGAATTATCTAAATGGGGAATACACCTACTTGTTTGCTGATGCAACCCTTTGCGAAAAAACTGTTGACATTTCCACATTTAATTGGGACCAATGTTGAATCCAACAGTAACAGCTGAATTCATCAATAGCTGTTGGATTTATCTGTTACTGTTAGTGTTAACAGTTACTGTTGGTTTTAACAGTGGTCCCAATTAACTGTTGAAATTTCGACAGTTAGGGGAAGGTTCTTGCTAGGGGAAGGTTCAGCCTTTAATGTTTGGAGTACTGATACAGGCGCCAGGTTTTCTTACCTACCTTTCTGCCAGTACCTAGGATGGGAATTCTATCGCCTAGATCTCCACAATTCAATTTCCAACTATCATATTACAGTTTTTTTTTACTTTTTTAAAAATCTATCCGCCAACGTCATCACTCACACAAAAATATTTAGGTAGAAAACTTATGCAGACTACAGGTGTCCTTCCCGATATCTAGAATGGTAATCCCATCTCATGGGCCACCACAACATTTCAATTTCATTTTGATTATCCGTCAACGTCCGCACGTACAGACTGTCCCAAGGGTCGTGTGTCATTTTTGACCTCTAATTTTAGTAACTTTGCATCAAGCAATATTCTTGAAAATTGGCATACTTATGAGGAAAGGTTCTAAGTTTTGTTTAGTGCAAGCAAAACTTTACAATTTTGACCTTTTTGACCTCACAATGTGGGTCCAAAACAAAATTTTGAATTTGCCTTATGGAGTTTCAATGTTAAAAAAAACGAGATAGAAAAAGGTCTGAATTTCATTGACCAAGATGTCAAGTCTTAGGTTTTCGGACACGAGAAAACCGAAAATAACACTTTTATTCACGAAAATTCAACCGTTGACCCAGTACACCTTTATGACCTTGACTGTGACCTTACCGGTCTTACTGGTCACAGTCAAGGTCATAAAGGTGGCATGAAATATAGGATACCATCAATCCATCCATGTCGATCCATCGGTTTTAAAGGGTTCCCAAGTCATTGGTATTGTCCAAATACTCGTCTTATCCACTATTTGACCTCCAAGGCTAATACTGAGGTCAAAGATCATAGGGGGAAACGATGGACCATCGTGACAAACAACGTGTCGAACCATAGGTTTTAAAGGGTGCTGATTTCAGTTTTGCAGTTCATTTATCAGTATTGTTTATTTTTTGACCTTCGGTGGTCACAATGGGGTCAAGGGTCATAGAGGTAAACGTTGGGCCATCGTGACAACCAACGTGTCGAACTACAGGTTTTAAAGGGTGCTGAAGTCAGTTTTGCCATTCATTATCAGTATTGTTGATTTTATGTATATGTAGAGGACTATTACGGACTACATTCTTCCAACCCGAATCATGTCACGACTCTGGAAAACCATTTTTTTCTCTCTCTCAATATATTTGCACGCACGTGCGCATCCTGTATGGGCATGCAAAGATATTGACGGATTCATTGGCTTCTCCTTTGTTCCTTGCATCCATTGCCCCCCTCCTCTGACCCTCCATGTCCTCACACCCCCACCTTCATCTTCTCTTATCCCTTCCAACCCTTCCGCCTTTTTGCGTTTCCTCCCATTTCTCTCCATTCTCCCAAGATGATGATGATGATGACATTTCCGGAAGTGCGTCGCTGTGAGCGAGGGAATGGCCCAGCGGAGACCGCAAGAGGGATGACTCGGATTACCGAGTGTGAGGGGCACGAGGGAGCGGGATGAGAACTGCTGGAATGCCACATTGCAGCCTAGTCGTAAGTAGGGTAACGGTGGGAATGAAGGAAAAATGTTGCACCACGTTTTTTCTCGACTAATTACTGTGGTTTTCAGAGATAAATGCAGAAAATACAGCGAAGAACCTTGACGCAGTTATTCACAAATGCAAAAATTCAGCCTAGGAGCGTAGTTCATAATTTTGAATGTTGGCAAAAGTAATGATTGAATGCATTCAACATTTAATGTGTGATGGGATTAGTAAATATTTTATTGATTTATTCCCGAACCACCGAAAATAGTAAATATCTACCATTTACATCGCGGTATTCAACAAATTTAACACTCACACTCCATGAACAACCATGCCAGGGGCAACCTACCCACGCGGGACACAAACCCGTGTCCTTTTGTATGGCAGGCGATGACTTTATCCCGTCGCCACCAACTATAGTACGGTAGTTAAACAAAAAATAATTTAACACTTGCCAAAGACCGGCTTTTTTATCAAGATGAAATTGAATATTCATTTTGATGGTATTTCATTGTAGTAGTACTTATGTAACAACTACTGCGTTTATTTTTAAGGTATCGCAATTTGTAATTGTTTTTGCAATTTCCTGTTGGCTCAATTCTGGTTTGATGACCTTGGAGACATCCTAAAGCTCCCTCTCTTTTGCTAGGACGAGTTTGTACAAGCAAAACATTTGGAAGTAAATAAATGATAATTATTATATTATTATAGAATGTAAGGAGTACCATGTTGGATAATTAGTTCCTCTGGAAGAATGATGGTCTTCTAGTCGACCCCGAAGCAGTGTAGGGTCCTTGGATGCAAGCTCAAAGGTTGTGTAATCAAATCCCTCCTGGGTAAGTTTTTTCTATCGTTATTCGGAGCAATTTCATCTTATTTTAGATTATTAGTGCAATGCAGCTTTTACCTGATGATAATAGCATGAAATCATATGCCCTTGGACTTGGCGAATGTTAGGAAGCGCAATAAAAATTTATAGTTCATGTTATTAAGCTGTCGAAAAAGAGGTAAAAAGATAGATCTCGCTTTATTCCTAAATAGGTATTTCATCCTCTATAACATTCCTTGATTTGTAATTTTTCTAACCCGCAAAATTTTGTTTTTATGGAATGCTTCTGCTATCAATGGGGAACATGCATGGAATTTGTTCATCATCCTAGTTAGTCTGATTGAATAGAAAATTTTCTCACGAATCCAAATATATAAGCCAAAACTCTCCTGGTACTCCACAAACGCCAATAAATGCTAATTAAAAATGCTCGAATATCGCTTGAAGTCACGTGACCTGAAACGCCTTCTGACGTCATCGCACGGAACACCATTCACTTCGCTAAGAGAGTAGAGTGTTAGAGGCTTGAATGCAAGATATTTAAAGTAAAAATTGCAATTATTATCGCCAAATTTGCATTTGAGCCCTCGTAGATCGATTTTCTATCCACTTCCTCAGTCTGTCATCAGTGGATGCCGTTCCGTGACGTCACGCTCCGATGACGTCGTGTTTTCAATCAGCCGATGAAGATCGATTTTTAAAGACTCATAACTCAGCTAAAAAGCATTATTCATACGCGAAATTTTCGACGAGTACATTTGAGGTAGAGGCCTTCTTATTCCAGTACTTTAAAAAAATTGTGCATGTTCCCCATTTGCTCTGAAAGGAGCAGACTGATACTTGAAGCGTGTCCTTGATTTATTTGTTCGTTTATACTTCCTGAGATACTTATTTCAATGCATGAATTGCAAATTGGGAAAATACACCGCAAGAATATGGACCTTGCCAGGGAAAAATATGAAGTGTGTCTTCGCGCGGTCCAAAGGCCATTATTCTTTCCCTATAAAAATACCATGAATGTACCAGAGATACAGCTCAAAAATATTTTACAGCTATTTCAGATTTTTACAGATACAGATTTTTTGCATAGTTTTTACCAATTAATTGCACCGACTAGGATTAGAAATTTCACATGCTGTAAAATTTAGATATAGGTTACGTTAAACGTATGCTACTCAGATTTTTATGCGATTATTCTAGGAAGGTTTTGAATATCTTATGCAGATACGAGAGCTGATGAAGTATAAGAGTCATTCTCCATGCAGGCGTATAAGCCCCAAAAAATATTGAGTTTTACCGAGTAGTAGTATGCAACTACTCCAGTAGGATGGAATGCGTATACTTGACAGAGTAAGATATTTTCGTTACCAGCATACAAAATGCGTATAAATATTCGGAAAAATATTCGCAGTGCATTTAGCGCAATTCCGGGGATAGTTTATTCTATTCAATTCCTTTTGTTTATTCAATAAAAGCATTAAATATCGAATTATTATTAGGTAATAAACGCCAAAAATTGAATTATGAACTATACTGTCAAAACTTTGTTGAGGCATACGGCGAGAATTATCTTTTAATTCGCAATCTTTTAATTTTAAAATATCATCATAATTGCGCCGAGTAGAACACTTGTGAACTTGCTAAAAACTTACTCTCGGGAAAATTTTCTCTATTTGTGGCTTAAAATACATTTTCGCAGCAAGCATATTTAAATATTTTGGATGCCCACCTGCTTGCAGGAGCAAACTTTTTATATTTTATTTTTGAACTGAAGTTATCCGTACTGAATGCTCTCCCTAGCCGCAGTAACTGGAAGACCAGTATATGGAAGTAGGCTTTTTATGAAGCGAAAAATTACCTTTTGACTCTGGTATTCAAGCAGTGTATGGTGATGAATGAAAAATGGGAGTATTTCGTGTGTGTTAAGTAATGCCATGGAATGGAAAATCATCATGCGTGAAAAAATTAATAGGGTTCCTGTGAGCCTTAATATTGCATCCACGTGATCTTTTAACATATAGCCGTGTTTCAAGAGTAAAATATTTTTCCTAATTTTAAATTTCAACTAAGGAAGCTTACAATTACCACAAACATAGTGAAAACAATAAAAAAGTTTTTAAAATAATTTGTACTATTTTATGTTTTTACCCGTGTCACATTATAGTAAATAATCCTTACTTTTTCATACTTACTTACTTTTTGTCAATTATAATACATCCATTTCCGTGATGAGGTGTTTCGATTTTTAATAATTTATGTATTAATTTTATTTTTTTTAATTTATACAAGAAAATCACTACTCATTGAAATATTTTGCCTCGTAAATTCCTGAACGGATTACGTTCTAAATTATTCGACGGTACGTATGCAATCGACACAGATTTAAAAAAATGCAAGTCCGGATCCATTTCAGTTCTCTCAATCAGCATTTATTCCTGTAATAATGAGACAGACTTCAAGCTATGCCGAAATATTGCCAAATGAATTGATGTATAATATTTTAATTGATTATAAAACATATCTTCATATGCCCTGTATCACAATAATCGATAGCAAGACACCATTTTTGAACTAAACTGACGAGTTGTCCCGGTTAATGAAATTGTTGCCATAAATTGAAAAGTATAGAAAGAAAACCTTTTTCTATAAGTTGCATTAACCCTTTATAACCCAATGTTGCTTCTAAGCAGCATCAAAAATGTTTATACTTTCAGCTCTATTTTGGAGATATCTAAACTAAATATTATTTTCTACTGTAAACTTTAATGACGAAATATTTAGCTGCCAGGATAGTTATCATTGAGTGTAAAATTTTCAAGTGTTCAAAATGAAAAATCTTGAAATTTGATTTCTCCCAGAAATAGCTCTGGGTTAGAAAGGGTTAAAAGAAGGTACAGGGAGACTTCAAAGCTCAAGATGAGGAATAGGAAGAATTTGAGGAGGAAGTGAGAAGTCTTTAGGGCGAGTTTTAGGAGATGTTAACCATGAGGGAAGTAGGCGGGGAGATTTGGCGAGGTTTCTCAGCGCGGAAAGGAATGAGCCACTACTCGAGAAGCCCTGAATGAGTGGCAAAGGCGTGGCCGGGCGGTGGATTACGTCTAAAGCACATCGGATTGCGAGAGTGAGAGAGTGGTAAAGGGCAAACATGGAATTGGAAGCCGCATTAATACACCCGACCGTGGTCTTTCATCGTCTCTCTCGCCACGAGAATTAAATGCCGTCCATTTACTGCGCAGTTTTAACGATCATCGTCTTCATTTTATTTGCGTCCTTCCTCTTCCTCCTTAGCTGTTGAGTCGTGGCCTTCCCAACTCTCACTCAGAAACCATAGTAAGGTCGCCTTTAATGCTCTGGCTGACCCCTTCCCATCCATCGCTGTGGAGGTAAGCCGAAATAAATATTTTTGCCTCGCCATGAAATGGTTTAAGGACGGAAGTGGTTTGGGGAAAACGTTGGAAATTGAAAACGGAGCTATAGAAAGTTAATGGTGAATCCTCGCAGTATTTTTGCCGGTGTGGATGTCAAAATATTGGAATAAACACTTGCAATTTTCCATGACTCTTCTGAGCCCAATGGAAATAAAACCCAGTTAAACCCTTTCTCTTGGAAAATTGCATGTGTTTATTTCAATATACGGAAAAATTGCTCTCCATCACGCTTGAATCTTCGGATTTATTGGGTTTTAAAAGTCGATCTAAGTTTATCTCAATATCTCCCACAGAATTTCGTTCACTACTCCTTTTGTTATTGAGATTGACTTCATGGCTGTTTTTATTGGATTTAATGTAAAATTCACGTAAAACGATGTGAAATAAGCTGCAACCGAAGGTTTAAAAAATATAGCATAAGGAATTTTAAGTACCATTGGTTCTTTGCAGTATCGGTCAGTCTCTACAATGATGATAATTCTAATGCTGTAAAATTGATATGCACATAAATATTTGTTCTAATTCGTCAACCAGTTAACGAAGAAAATATCATTCTCGCCGGGCTATTTCTTTCCAAATGAATGTTTTTCAAATGATTAACTGATAGTCATGTTGGATTTTACGTACTCGGTATTTTGCAGTGTAATAGCTAGGCTCAATCTTAGGCTTAATTAGGAAAGGATTTGGGTTAATAGGGCTAAAGATAATCTTTGGTTGGGTTAAAAATCGGGGATATCTTTCTTGGTATTTACTTTCCTATCGGTTTTTTGATCATGTTCAAGTAATATTGTCACAATCTGACATTACTTAAGTGAAGAACGCCGAAGTAGATATGATCTTGGACTCGATCGCATTAAGAAATTACAAAAAATTCGTTCATGATTCGTGTATCATGTTCAAGTAGTTTCGTCTCAATATAACATTAATTCAGTGAAGAACGTCAAAGTATATCCAAGATCTTGGACTCGATTGCATTAAGAAATTACAACAAATTCGTTCATCTGAAATCCTACATAAAAAGGAAGATAAACATTTTATTTAGCTGGAAGATAGTATACATTTTACGGCCACTCTTTCATTCTCGATAACGTTTTTACGACGGCACACATGGGAGAACTCATTTGGCCGGGATCTCAAAGCGAAAGCCCACGCATAGTGCTCCCTTCGAGGGGTAAACCACGGCAATTTTCTGCTTTGGTGTCGAAAGGGAATATCGTATGACGTGTAAAGGGGGCTCCGAGTGGGTTGGCGGCTAATTGCCTCCGGTCGTAGGTTAGGTCCGCTGAGTGCCTGCGTGCTATTTCAGGATGCTGCTGCAAGGGGCGCTGCCGGCTCCACCCTCTTACCACCAGCGGCGCAGCGTGCGAGGCCTTATGCTGAGTTGCCTCCATGTCCGCCGTCATCAGCTGCTCTCTTTCTCCAATCACTGCTTCGGGTGCGCGCTATTCCATCAACCCAGCCTTCTCTCACTCTTTAGCATCGATCCGTGACGTGGAAACGGAAATTTATCATTTCTTTTTGCTATTCAGCTGCGAATTATGATTCACTCTACGACTACGATTTTGCGTCATTCACTATGATGACCCTATCAATTCAAAATGAAATCATCTCAATCCCTGATTAGCATATCTCGTATTAGTGAAGACGTAATTTTTCCCTTTTTATGCTCTCCGGCTATTTTCATGATCCTGCTCAACATTCTTAACGATGTGATTAAAATTGCCTATGTTTAAAAAAAGTTCCATTTTGAGTATTACGCCTGCGACGTCATTGAAAGAATGTATTAAGAGTATACACGACACTGCAATAAAAACGATTTGAATTTTACGTATAAAAGGGGCTCCGAGTGTTCTGTTCTCTGGTGGTAACCAGTTGATTTTTAAAATTTTAATTGTTACTTCTCACTCGGTGCAAATCATGAATAGTTACTGTAACTAATCCTAATTGCTTATTCGTAGTTCTATTTCTATTTCTGACCAAGAGGTCAACTATTAATAATTTATGTGTAAGGTGCTCCGGGGTAACTGGATTTGAAATGAACCTATAAATGAAAAAGTCTTTCCTTCCCTGCAAATCACATTCTGACATCCTAAGAATGTATACTGTGACAATTAAAACGTTATTTTTTATTTTTTACATAAAGATAATATTTTTCAACTGAGAATGAATATTCACTATGATTCACCAACAAATCCAAAGCATAATGAAAACATCATTATTCCAAGTTAAGCATCGCTCTAATTCGTGGAAACGAAAATTTTCCCTTTTTGCTATCAAGCTTGGAAATATACATTATGATGAACCTATAAATCTTCAAACCATTAATTTAAGTAGTGTGTTGAAAAGAGAAAATTTTGCACATAATTTTTTACTGCATTGCTATCTCACCCTTAATGCTTTAGTGTCGTCAATACCACCCTGAACATCTACTTTATGATGAATTATTTCTTATAACCTTGATCTGCAAGAACATATTTTTTATTTTATTTTATTTTAAAGAAATATAACCACATACAGCAAATGCCATTTTATAGTGGCCAGGTAACAATACATAAATTAGAGGACGAAGACGCAATATAACATGTAGAAAACAATAATTACATTTACAAAAACAAAAGGACAACAAGAAACTGCAGTGACAGACTACTTCGGTGACAGATAGGATAGGGAAAGGCTTATGAAGGATTTCAATGGAAGTGCAAAGGGGTCGATGTGTGGAGGGAGTGAGTTCAACACAGAAGTAATGCGGTAGAAAAACGAACGTTTAGAGAGTGAAAGTCTAGGAATGGGCATGTGGATTAGGGGATGAGAACGGGTAGGGCGGGGTGGAACTTTAAAATTGATAAAAGAGAGCAATGCTGGGCAGTCGATGGTGGAATTGAGAATCTTATAAATAAGTTTTAAATCAGCTGTGAGCCTATGGGTAGTGAGATTAGGGATGAAGAGGGAGGAGAGAATAGCATTAGTGGACATGTTGCGTAAATGCGGTATTCTATTTTTTACTATATTGGCAAAGAAATTGCTGACACAGTCCAGGGATGAGAGGTTGGTTTGTGAAGAGATAGACCAAATGGGACAAGAGTAGGTAAGAATTGGAAGAATGATAGATGAAAAAAAAGTTCGAAGTGCCTGGGGGTCTTTAATTTCAGTGAAACGGAACAGGAGTCCTAAGAGGGACATTGCTTTAGACTTGATGGATTGTATGTGTGGAGAAAAATTTAATTTATCATCAGTGATAATGCCTAGGTCCTTAGATGTTGATACACGTGAAAGCAATTTTGCGGGTTCTATCTTAAAACTAACTTTTGAGAATGCTTAGTTAACTTAATGCCAGTACATCGCATTCTCATATTAGGTCCATTCTAGCCTTTTGCTATGCTCAAGTAGATAGAGCAGCGCAAGTGATTTTATGGTTTGATACACTAATATTCAGACATTTCTGTGGGGAACTTTTGGAATTGCCACGACACCATACTTAGACACAAAATTTGGTGACATTTCAGTTACGGGAAATGAATTTTTGTTCACTTTAGCCAAATACATAGTCTCTCCTGCAACCTCTCCTGTGTTTACTTCGCCTAATATTCGTCTATCAAAAACAATTTTGTGCTTTAATTTGTGGTTTATAAATGAAGAACGCTCAGCCATGAACAATTATTTATAACTCTGTCGCACTGGGGTATAAACTTGTGTTGTCCTAAAAACAATTTGCGTCTTTAGCAAAGGAATATTTGTTTAAGTATATATTATCATTAGTAAGTTCATTTTTATGAAAAAAAAATTGTTCGAAAGCCACATCTTACTATGGTTAATCTGATGGCTCACCATAGTACTATAGTACGTTGTGTAACTTACTTACAGCTTATCAATACTTTTCATCGATAGTAGTTACGTATGTCGTTTTCACCATTTATCTAACTAGAAGTAGTTAATATCTCTCGTCTAGGGTTTGTGTTACGCAGCTCTCTGCTCGTATGGTTTTCCTAAAATACTCAACTCCAATACATATGTAGATGGACGGCACTATTTTAGAATGAAATCAGTAAGTATTCTGTATATTCTAGAATATGAGTCATATTTTAAAATCATTTTACCGAGATAGGTAGGTAAAAAGAATGACTTAATTTTTAATGCCCCGTCGCCGTCGGGAGGGTTATTAAAGAGCTGATACAGTTTTGGCTGCCTTGTTCGGGGGAGATTATCCAATTCCACGCTTTGTTTCTTCCCCATTTTCTCCCGTGGTAGCGCTTGGTAACATCCGCAGAGTCATTAGTGCGGTGTGACGCGTGATTTGTCCCGGCTTAATTTATGCCGTGGCATTTTTTTTATGAGCTCGGAAAATTTTTCGGGGCCATGCATCATCGCTAATTACTGAAGGAAAAAAAGAGCAATAAAGACCGCTTCTACGGCCAAACTCTGGGAACGCTTAGAATATATTCCTGCTCGGGAACTGGCTCTCAAATGCGAAGTAGGTGCGTCGAATGCGACTTAAACCCGTAAAGTCTATGAACGGTGCTTGCGAATGGTAGAGTTTCTCCGTGAAGTTTGGTCGTTTAGCCATTCACTGACCTCATTCTGAGGCAGGTGCGACGTAACTCACAGATTTTGACCACGAGAGGGACCAACCGGTGAACGGCGGGAGAATTTAGAAGTTGCTCTTCATATTTTCCGTTTCTTTTTTTTTGAAGGCTGTAAAGGTTTTGGTACATCTTTTTCCGTCGCAATTTTAATTCCATCTTAATACGCTTCGTAATGAATGCTGTTGAGAGAACCACGGGGTAAATAAGTGAGACCGCCTTGTCCTATTCGGGGATTAAGCAAGTTTTCCGTCCCCCCATTGGAAGTACATTTCGCGATTTTATTTTGTTCGACACTAATTATGCTCCGGATTATTTTATGCTGAGTCATTTGGCTGAGTCTTTTATTTCATAGGTTCAATAATTTTCGCCAACAGTGCTTGTTTAACACTAAAGTGTTGATAAGTGCCATAGAATATCTCATTCACCCAGGTGAGAGCTCTTGTTCTCAGTGGTAACGATTACTGCCTTTAAGTATTTACTCATGAGCATTTTAGAAATTCTTGAGTATATGGTTCAGTCGGCTAAGACGCTCTTTTGTTTTTTCCGCGAGTGTTTTCATCATTTATGGTCATTATCACTCAAGTAGTCTTCAATTACATATGGTAATATTCACAGTAGTAGATTAGTTTATAATTTGAGTGGCCGAACTATATGGGCCACAGACTGGATGTGTAATAAATACGATAAAAACCCTTGTTTTATTGTTACGGCATTAGGAGTGTGATTGCTGATTACGCCACTTACTTGTTAGCTTAGGGAGAAATATGGTTACCTTTTTTCTTGAGGAGCACTTCAGATAAATTCATTGGTGTGAAAATCAGCTGAGATTGTATATCCCTCTAAAATGGAAGATGGCCTTGTCTTGCTGTGGATAAAGATAACGTTTTTCATACAATAGCACGTTTGAATAGAAATACTGCCTCTGAGCAGTGATGAAGTGGCTTAAATTGCATGTATTTGATGTTTGACCAAACGCTTTGAACTGACTACCCAGAATCTTTTTCGGCTTAAGGCGGGTGTTTTTGTTTAATCATTTCAAGAAATAGATATTTTCACTAAAATAATGATACTTCTCCATTCGCGTCAATACTTCGGCCTATTAAGATAGCTTACTTATTAATGAGTTTCATTTTGTAGAAAAATAGAAAGAAAGATTGAGTGTCGCGAATCGTTGTTAATTACCCTACATTCTCTCTGAAGTAGCAGACGCACATTACATTTGACCGCAAAATTAACGGAGTAAACTGAGCAGAGGAAATAACAAAAAAACTAGCGGTAGAAAATTTTTGTATTTATTTCCCGCCAGTACTTTTTTATATTGGTATAAACACCTGCAATTTTCCACAGTAATCGTGGAAAATGTAAGCGTTACATTCCACTCCATCTCGCTTGGTTCTTCTGATTTTCGTTCCTTTTGATTTTGTGTTATTGTCTCTTTCCTAGGGGACCAGCGGTCGGTGTACTGCAATTGGACAATTTGCAATAGTGTGCTTTTCACATCGCGCTCTGTAAATAACCTGATGTTGTATCGCAATAGTAACGAAAACTCTGATTATGGAGTTCAGAGAAGATAAGGATTGTTTGTATTTAGGGGAAAAGAGAAAATAATGGACGTCGACATAAAGGGCGTACTGTTCATATTGCCTGGTGAGACAGAGACTATGAGGGTTTCTAGGTGAACCCTCTTAAGGGTACAACGCAACGGGGCCGGGAACCAAGCCCGTGGATTATACGCCCGATCACCCAGGGAGGGGCTGGAGAGGAAGGAAAAAGGATAGAGACGCCGCCGCGATGGGAGCCCGCCGACGCCGCGATGGGAGCCCGCCGACGCCTCTGGTGGTATTTGGAGGAGGCGACCGACAGCTGAGGTCATTTGCGCCATGAGGGAAGGGGTGGGTAAGGAAGGGTGGAGAGAAGCCTGGCGTCGGCATTAGCCTGCTCTTAACGAAAGGCGCCAAGGGGACCACGGCTTAACGTCCCATCCGACGGACGGAGTGTTGCGCTTGAAATGTCCTCCACACAACACTCAAGCAGGGATCGGGCAATCTCTGAAAATTCTCTGCCACTGCCGGGATTTGAACCTGAGTCCGCTGGGTGGGAAGCCAAAACTCTAGCCACCACACATACCCGATCCCTCCGACGCCTCTGGGAAAGGATAGGAGCGGAAGGGTGGGGACGAGGGAAAAACACCCCAACGCTATAGAAGCGAAGGAGGCCCTACTAATTAGCGAAACCAAACCAAGCCATCATTGACCATGATTATGAAAAAAAGGGCGTTGTGAGCATTGACAGTGTGTAACAATGACGATACCATTTACCACTGAAGGCCGCTATACACGGTGAACGATCATGCGAATGATCATGCTGGATGATCATGAGAATGAAGTCATTCGCCGTGTATATCGGATAAATTCGCGGATGACCCGTCAAGCGCGTGATCTTTCAATGAATAATAGAACATGTTCTATTTTTGCTCGCATGATTCCGAGAATGATGGAATGATTTCATTCGCACGATCATTCACCGGGTTTAGCGGCCTTAGCAGTCAGAATCGTGATGAGAATACGCTTTCATGAATGGATGAAGAGAGACGTTGTACATTGTATTCGATGGAAAATACTTCCTTGCTCTGTGGATGTACAAAATCACTCTACTAAGCCACTCCGTGCGCAAGAAAAAACTTCACTATGGGTAGAGTTGGCTGACGGAGGCATCCTACGCCACAGAAACTTCCTTGGGCAGTATCTGTTATTTAATTAGATACTTTGCCGGAATGATTAGTGACCCTACTGTGGAGCTCCATTTCCATTACTCCCGGCTCGGTGGAATGGAATTCGTTCGACCGAACTTCTGCCACGGCACAAAATTAGTCGCCTGAGTGTTCTAGCGTAAAAGAATTCTGTGATGTCTGCGTCTCCTTGCCAAAAAAAAATCGAAGCATGCACTATCCCTATTAGGTGTATCCTATTGTATCCCTAATGCCTCTTACGTGACTCACCAGCTATTTTCTAATCTTTTTAAAGAAGTAGGAAAGTTAAAGATATTTTTACTTGCATTCAATAGTAATGAGCATCTGAGAATTTTAAATTCAGTGTAGAATAATAATTCAATGCTGAACCATTTGTCTGAATGAATATTTCTGTTTGCAATGGATCTTAGGGTGAAATTCATTTTAATAATCGCTTCCATTCTGCTTCCAGCTCTTTTCTATTGTCGAGTTTTCTATTTTTTTTGTTCCTCCGTTTGTAGCCCAGTTTTGTCTCCATGAGTTATTTTTGGGTACCTTTGCAATAAAGTAACTATGAGACATATCTTTGAACAATATTTTTAATTATATCATATTTACTGATGTTGTGTGCCTGTAAATTAGGAAAAGTATGCATATTTATACGTCTCTAAGTTAATATAATTTTCTGCTTAATTTAAAGGAAGTAATATATGTCCCGGAGAGAAGATAAACCCGGTGAGAAAACAATAAGACTTGCTTCCGTATCAGAGCGTTTGCTTGTATTTTTAGGCAAGTTATTTGGAAACTAGTTGTGTGAACAACAAAATTCGTTTATCTTTAACTCATACTGTATTTCATTTAACATTCTGTTCGTGAAATATAACTAAATACATAGTCTTTCTGTGTGATTTGAAACGGAGGCCTTTTTTTCCACCGTATTCAGTATTTTCAATCAAGGCAGAAAGACGAAAAGTGAAAACATTGCCACAAATTGCGCTAATTTCCAACAGACATACATTCATAATTAAATTTCATCGTTGGCGCGTAATAATATTAGGTATTTTTCCTAATTTTTTTCTTCACTACCTCAATAGCAGCCTACATTGAGCCTCAGAACTCATGAAATTCAGGTAAACTTTGTACTGCATTATATTTAAAAAAATACATATCTTTTATATTTTAGTAGAGTGGTCACGTAAATATCTGGTATAAATGTTTGGAATTATGGAAATCCTCCGTCATTTTCAAATTTGCTTTGAAATTGAGCAGCGTATTTTGTTGGGGTTGTTTTTTTTGTTCACTGTTTTAAGTAGTACTTAACGGACTTGAGATGTTTGGCCTTGTTTCCCGTTATTTTTTTTGATGCACGAAGCACATGCTTTACAAGAGTTTTGGAACATTAGCGTTACTTCTGCTCGTTCGATGTTAAGTGGGTGCTGAAAATATGAGTGCGCTCCTCGTATTAAGCTCTGCCGTGTAATTTGCGCTACCTGTTTGTTCTCTCCTTTGCATGCGAGAAAATGCGCAGGAGTAAATATGTGGCACGATGTGTGTAGCATAATGTATTTTTTGGAAGGGGAACCGAATGTTTGGTGGAAGAAGAGATGACAATGGTGAGGTGGAGATGATATGCTACAAAATTTTAGTGCAGAGCGAATCAGGAATTTTCGTTTTTAAATTGAACGGAATCGGGAACCCTATTTGGCAAGCACTCGAGATTTGAGCCTCGAATAGGATGAAATTTTACCGACGTATCTCGACTGATAGTTCAAAAGGCATAGATTCACAGAATTTGCGAAGCCTCGCCAGCGAAAAATTTGAGCTTCATAATTTGGTTATTTTGCAATGGTCCATCTGCACTCATTCTTAATTTTTGTATGTAAATTTAATAGAATAAATTAATTATATTTTGAAACTGCATTTTCAATAATCTCTGGTATTAGGAAATTGGTTTAAATCATTTCAGAGATTATATTTTTAGAAGCACTTCCTATTTGAGAACTAAGCCAAGTAGATCCAAACAATCTGTCCCAGTAAAATTTGATGTCTTTCTATTTTATCCTCCCGTCAAATATGAAGATCGGATAGAAGTCTTACTTTTGATATCCGTGCTGGCTGATCATAGTCAACAAAAATCATTATTTTACCTAATTTTGAAATCAGCAAGCTTAGAGGGCAATATATTTAGTGTACATCTACATCTACATAATACCCTGCAAGCCGCCTAAAAGGCGTGTGGCAGGGGGTGTTAGGACACCAGCCGTTTACAGCTATATATAAAAAAAAAGAAGTGCTCTAACGAGGTTGGGATAAGCGTTTATTAAAGTCCTTTATTGTTCGGGGGAAAAACGAATTCCCATATCTATCCGTTTGGCAAAACATCTCTCTTAATTTATCGCTTCTGTCGGACCTGGAAATATAGTGTGGCTCTAAGATTATGTTCTCTGTGTCGCTCTTAAAGATATCCATTCTTAATTGTTCAAGCAATCTAAGCCTAGCGCGCAGCCTCCGAGTCTCCAACGGCTCCCAGCCTAATTCGCTTAACATCTGGGTAACACTGTCTGTACGCCCGTAGCGGTTTTTGACGAAGGGGATGGTAACCGCTGCACTCAGTGTGAATTCCTTCACAATTTCTACCTGAATTTCCAAATAATCGTCCATTTATTGAGCGTCACCTCGCACCCATTATCGAGACTTCACCACTGATATTCCCGAAATATCATAATTTTTAGTTGAAGAGGCATTAGTGAGCAAAACTTTTTTTTAATGTAACAGAGTTTTCACATAAATACGCCACTCCATCAGCCACCTCGATGGTCGTGTGGTGGAGAAAACTTGACTTTTTGGGGGTCATTCTCTTTTTCAGAATTTAGGCCCAGATTCGGATGACATCACATGTATAGCCAAATACCGTCATTATTTGGAAGTTCAAAATGTACCAACAACTGCGAGTGAAGGCTTACTTTAACGACTTTTTCCGAGGAAACGGTTCAACATTTTAATTTTTTTCGGAGGTCAAAACGAACGTTCTGCGAAAAAGAGACGGCAGTGACGAAGTGGAGATAATACATTGCAAAAATTAATGCATTCCAAATCTAAAATTTTTAATTCGGATTGAATGAAATCAGGAACCCTATTTGTCCAGCACTCAATAATTTTGATTCTCGAATGGGATGACATTGTACTTTAGGATTTTATTTGTAAGATGGGTGAAATTATCAGGGTTATTCAATTCAGGACCTCAAAAACTTCAAAGTAGGCCTTTAAAAGGTTTTGGTCATTTAAAAAAATGAACTTGGATGCTCTTTCACTTGATAATGTAAAGTACTTACTTATATCATTGTTTCTGTCTAGCCTGGATATGTTTTGAATATCGTTAAAAGTACTCATAGCTCCCTTTTGACCAGTTGTTAAGTTACCATCTTGGAAATTTGAGGGCATATGGAGTGATCCTTGTCAGTATTAGTCCGTATATTTGAATCGTTAATCTGAGGAAATACCGTGAGGGTAAATTTGCAAATTTGCCAAAGAGGAAAATGTTAACACGTGTCGACTGCATTTATCCTAAAAATTCCATATTATAGCGTTAGTTTTAAATGAGTAATACGTTACGAAAAACAACCTCTCTATTTGAGTTGATGCGGTCTCTACATGAAGCACGTTGCGTCATACTGAAAGTCGTATTTTCTCAATTATTCCAACCGTTTTATGTAACCAGCGAACAAATCGTCTCTAGTGGTTTTCTGTGTAATTAATTATTGGAAACGTTATTTGACACATTGTTTGCCCGCAGTTTTGCAAAATGAATCACATGGCTTTCTTTTTCCTTGCCATCATCACTAGAAGCCATGGGAAACAAGAGAAATTTTTATAATTTTATGAGATAAATTCAGAGAACGGTTGGTGTGGTACACAATATTGCTGTGGCAAAGGGATTCAAGTGAATCACTGAATCTATACATACATGTACACTTATCTGAACTTATCTCCGAAACTACAAAAATTATACTTGTACGCCTTGTCTTCCTGGGTGCTCCATTCAAAGATTGGTTTGTCGTACCTCTCCGCTCTCCTATCTGCTAATCTCCTCGTATTTACGAGTTTAATCCCTTTTAAATCCATGCTAACTTGCCCGTATTTTGACTTTCTTCCTCTTCTCTTCCCCAACTATTATCTGGCCATAATGCCTCATAATGAGCCCGATGAAGTTATCCCGTCCTTTTTTGAGGGTTTTTAGACCTATCTTCCCCCACTATTTTCCTCGCTATTTTAACCATTTTTGTATTTAAGTATTTCATATATTAATAGTATAAAATTGATAATTTATATGACAGTGCCATGTAATGGATTGGTGATTTTATGTTTCGTCCGAAGAAAGAGTAGAGCGAAGACGGTTAGCGGTGACTGCTTGAACTCTTGAGGTTCGAATTGAGAAATTCTTGAATCGTTCATCTCCAGGTGTCGTCTCACTCCGCGTAAATTTTTTCGGTTGCAAATTCCATTTTTTTCACCGTCCTCTCTTTCTATTCGCTCACTTTATTTTTCAAGTCCGTCGTCCGCTTACCCATCCCTTCCTCTCACCTCCGAACACAATAAAAAAAATAAGAGCGGACTCGTCCGCATCGGGTCGATGTCCCTTTTTGGGCACAAAAGGCTGCGAGAATATATTTTTTTCTTTCGCAGAGTCTTTTCTTCGCGAAGCCTGCGGTGGCATATGTTCAATTGTCTTTCCTCCGGGCCGAAGTTACGAACGTAGTAACGTACGTACATCTCGGTTGGAAATACCTTTTCGCCGATTGATGTGCTGCTGTTTGAACGCGGCAGCGCGATTCTTTTTTTTTATATCACCGCCTCCGTCGTCGTGTTTGAGGATTTGAAAAAAAAGAATGACTCCCCGCCCGTTTCAACTTCGCTTCCAGTGGGTTGCAATTGTAGGTTGGCTATACTCGGAGTGGAGCGAAAAATTTCCGCTTGTTTGAGGCATGATCTATTTTATATGAGTGATGAAATTCTTACCGAACCGAATGTATGGGGAACATGAAATATTAATTGCTCCCTGCAGTACTCTCGTTAATGAAATGCAAGCAACTGCTGCTTTTAGCATTTTTTTTACATAGAACCCACGCTGGCTGTGAATTTAGGTGAAATACATCACCAAAGGCTTTTTTAGATAACTATCGACATTACCGTGTCCATGCTATACATGCCATACCCATTTACATTACTTTATGACTGAGTTTTATGAATCACATGAATTTTTTTAATGCAAATTTTGTCATTGGATATGGCTTACTACATTTAATTTTTTGAGGAATTCACTTAATATTCTTCGTATTTATTTTCATGTGTTGCTATTTCCATGACTTGTCAAATGCACCTCCACACATGTTTGTATTTGCAACATATGTTCCAATTTGTCCAAAGTGGTTTTTAACAAATAAGTTGCGAAAAACTGACTAATTGAATTAACTTCTGTATGTTTGCTCACTTGCAACGCGGTATACAATTTTTCCGGAGTAAAAAATGATCCTCATTGTTATGGCATGAATGTTTACACCTATTTTTAAACTAAAATTACGATTCGCGCAATTTGATTCTTAACTTAGTCGTTCATGTATGCCACCAATTATACCACCAAGAACATTTCACACTTCTTGTAAACATAAGAGTGTATTTAAAAAAAATTAAAAACTATAACCGTCATTTTTATTCGATTTCAATCAGTACGTGAGTTAATCTGAAAGGAGGACTCGGATTGGCGGGGTTTGAGTTCACCATACACTAAGCCACAGGCCTGCATACTTCCATTGGAGGTGTCCGACGGTTTCATCCGGGATCTGAACTCGATACCCTTCAATTAGCAGCCACGCGCTCTAACCACTAGATTACCACGTTTCTTTGATTTTATATAAGATTATTTTTCTGTAATTTGTCGGAAATAGCCACCATACCCACACGATCCCCTTTAACCTTGGAAATTTGCGTGAAACGAGTGAAAATTATTTGAAGATGTTGACTATTCGCGGAAGGCCTCGCACGCTTGTCAACCTCGTTCCAAGGTCATGCCCTGCCTGAGATGATTGCACGGAGGGGAGCATTCCCACGTTTGCTTAGGTCGGGTCCCGTGCGGCGCGACATCGATTTTGCCGACCCCGGGGATCAAGCCCGAGTCTCCGAGCGATGGAGTGCGTGATGCGGGGATGGAATAATGGGGTGAAATTGCTCGGCTGCCGTGCTGCGTTAGGGTGTATGGCATAGAGCCAGAGAAAACGGCGGTGAATCATTATGTAAATCGGCTATGTAGAAATTTTCACTGTCAAATATGAGAAGTTTTTCATCGAGTAAAATGATTTGGATGAGTCTGGCTAAGAGGTAAAATAAAAATTTAAGAGTTTGTATCACCTCTGCTTGACTGTTTTTTTCCTTTCGTATTTCTCGTGACGTTATCATCATAAAACTTTCATTTTATTTGAATCAGGCGTTTAAAAAAAAAATTATTTGTGTCAAATTAAACAAATTTTCCTCGATATTTTTTCAGTTTTAATTTTTTATATTTAATATAGATGAAAGTGTTAGCAACGATTCCCTGGACATTTCAAAATAATTGCTGAAGTTTTAACGATACATACGTCATCAGGAAAGGAAATATACGACAGCAGATAAGGAGGAGATGGGTCTACTTGATGGCATGATATGAGGTCATGGAAAGCAATTTCTATTGAGTGAGTTAAGTAAGATATTGATTTGAATTGGTAAGGCAGGGTGAGAAACGAAGAAGTGTTCGAAAATTTGGGAAGAGGGATGGTTCGTGTGAGGAAAACGAATCGTTTGGGCTGTTATTAAATGTAATTGATTGCTGGGAAGCATTATGGTAAGCTAGATCAAAGATGGATTGTAAGCAGGGACGAAATAAATTGATTGGTGGTATATTCTTGGCGTGCTGGTAAATGGTAAAATAAAAAGCAATGCCCAAAATAAATTAAAAATGAGTACCTGATGATTCCTTGAGAAATATATACATTAAAGATAAAGTGGAGAAGTTTACGAGTGGAGGAGGGAACAAATTCATAGTAGAGGCGATGAATACCTGTTCTGCTACAATATCGCGAATTATTATCTTACTCGGAATCAAATTTAAGGTTTTTGTGCGCTGACCATGACATAAACTCGGCATTTAAAACTTGGGAGCATTAAGAAGTAGAATAACATAAAATATCGTAATCTAGTAATATATCCTCCATAAAACATCTAGTACCGTACTGTTCTATTGCTAGTGTTAAGTATTCCCCGCCTTCGCACCGAGTCAAAATGATTTACTGCCAATGAAGTGTCTGGGTTGCGGAAAGCCATAAAAAATTTGATGATTTCTTAACCTATTACTTGCGTGAAGTTCTATCGGACTTCCCACAATGTAAAACAATAGCTTTTTACTAAGTTTTACGGTAATTTATGTCTTGGTTGTTCAGCGATAGTGGTTATTACCTGCAGTCACTTTGGAGATATATGGAATCGCAACTCCGCATTCGCTTCAAGTAGTGGGAGAAATTGTTTACCGAGATATATTTATGCTAGTTCTACCTCACGTCCTCGTTTGCATTTATTTATATCAATTTTTTATTTTATATTTTCCTCCTTACCCTTACTTTGAACTTCCAGATTTCTCTACCGCCTTCCTCATTGGCATGTTACTGCACAATACAATGCGGTAATACATGAGGTATTCATCATTTGAAGAACATTTGAGAGCATTAGGGCAGGCCACGAAATCCACAGTGACCTAATACACAATTGGCGACTTCGAAAATTCAAAAATGGCCAAGTTGAAAAGTTTTACAATCGAGGTCCATTAGAGAAGCAATATAAATCCAGATGGAAGTTGAAATAATTTTTAATAGGACACTAGTATCAAAATAAATCATACTTAGAAACTAGTAATTAAAGGCATACCTCGCCAGTCAACTCCTTCTCCCACCTCCCTCACCTGCCGTCCATCTCCCGAAGAATATATTATATATTATTAAAGTATTCTACCGATTAAGGTAGGTTTCCATGGAGTGCTCAAACTCTATGTTTTGAGGGAAGAGATAGTTGGTAGGGTTTCCCACTTCCATTCCAACAGTGTTTTTTACGCGAAACCATCTCGTGGACTAGCTTTCGTCTGGCTCCTACCCTTCGACCTATCTGGCATGGGTGGCCCTACCGGGAATAATTAGGAATTAATCTCGCCAGCGCAGCTCTAGGGGCCATAGGAACTCGTAAGCATTTCCACCGCGGCAAGGTTGTAGCCCAAGGGAAAGGCCGAAGAATATATGTAAATATATAAAATAAACCTTTATCTCTTTTGTACCCACCAGATCTGAGGTCCCCATTCTATCCTATAGAATTTTTCCTAGCTGGAGCTCTGCGCATTTCCAAACTGCCTCAGCTTACTTTACCCAGCAATCCTGTTTCTAAGAGCGGCAGGCGTTGGTCGGGAAAATTTGAGGTCACCTTAATATTCACTATTTAAGTGGAATAATAGAACAAGAGTTTGTATTGCCAAATGTTACTTATTTATTTAATATCCTTGGTTGATTTTTTAAATACTTGGTTATACTTTTCGGATACCTTTACACGAAGTTGGGACTCAGAGCCTACGTGTTATGCTAGGATTACTTGGGATATTAAGAGCAAATACCATTCTTAGCGACAAAAACATAATCACAGCGTTTCCTGGCACGAAAGAAACGTTAAAATGTACGTTATTTTGCCAAAGGGATATTTATAGAAATTCATTTCCCCCCGAATAGCAATGGGCTTCTGATCCCGTATTATTTTAATTTTATTAATGGATGCTCTTCTAATTCCCCAACCACACTCCTTTTGAGTTGTTTTGGGGGCAGCTTTCAGATGAAGGCAATAATCATCAGAACGGCTTTGAAACTCCATAATCAGACTCGTTCAATCTCAATACCTTTCTTACACCCTAACTACCGTGACCACCATCTCTTGAGCTTGACGTTGTCAAACTAATTCTCTCTCTTGAATTCGACCTGTGGTGGCCTATATTCATCGCAGGTCGAAGTCGGCACCTTCACTTTCTTCGCCGAGAGCAAAGATCGTGTAAGAAAACGGTGAGAGGGAGAGGGGGACAGGGAGGAGGCTTCAAAAGGCCTCAACCCTTCTCCCTCAGTTCATCCCTCTTTTTGCTCTGCCTCCTTTTTTATCCTCTCTGTACCTTTTCTCCTCCTTTTTCCTCCTTAAGCCTTACAACGTCTTGACATCTCACTCTCCTCCTCGCTTCTCCTCTTTCGCACCCACCGGCTCTGATGTCCTCCTTCTGTCCTATAGAATTTCTCCTAGCTGGAATTCTGCGCATTTCCAATCTGCCTCAGCTTACTTTATGGCAGAGAATATTTTCTATCTTCGCCACTTCTACTTTTCTCTTTCTCCCATAGCCTCGTAGAAAATCGCTCATTTGCGTCACCGTCCCGTGGTATTTGATGATTTCCGACCTTATCGCGTGGGATACTATGGTGGATATGGGAACAAAGTGCCCGAAAGGGAGCGAGATCTCGAACCAAGATAAAAGTTTTAAGATATGAAGTGAAACACTTTGCACTTTCCACATAAAAATTTCTTAAACTACAGGCGACATGTTTCGCTGCACTGCAGCATTATCAAGACTAAACCAAGAAATTAACCATACCAATATATATGCACAAATTGCACACTCGCAAACATTTGAGAAATTGGGGGTGGAAGGTGGGGTGGAAAGGAGGGTTGGGAATTTTAAACTGAGAGTTGGTATGGGGTGAGGTAGGGGAGGGGTGGGATGGTGACTGGAGTCAATTTCTCAAATGTTTGCGAGTGTGCAATTTGTGTATATATATTGGTATGGTTAATTTCTTGGTTTAGTCTTGATAATGCTGCAGTGCAGCGAAACATGTCGACTCTAGTTTAATAAATTTTTATGTGGAAAGTGCAAAGTGTTTCACTTCATATCTCATAATGGATCTCCACAAAGTATTTGCCTCATCCATCCAATTCAGAAAAGTTTCATTATACCGTAAGATGACGCATTATACCCGCTTGACCGCTTTCATTTTGTTTTTTTAATATTAAATTTGAAACTTTCACAATCATTTTGGAATTTTCACATAGTGAGAAGTAGACACTACTCAATATTTTACCGTATAGAAATGGTATATTGTATGGTATGGTGTATTTAGAATAAATGTGTCTATAAAAATTTACCATTCAAAGAAATGTTGCATTTTAGAGATTTCGTAGCAAAACAAAATTTGAGACGCAGGCCGATGCTACGGAGGGTGCTCTCTGTAGTCCTAGAAAATGTCAAAACGAGAGATTAGGTTTTAAACAAGCAGTACGTCGTGGCCATTGCTAGTCATTATTTAAAATGGATTAACTTAGCTATCGATCAGTTCTTTCCCTAAAAAGCCCCTGATTTTAGGTGTGGGTTTTAGTGTTGTCCTCACCTTTTGACTATTGCGAAAACACCTTGAGCGCTTCGTTTATGTTTATTCTGAGGATTGATGTCACGAATATTACAAAAATTATATTGTTAGGTTGACGATAAAGTAGATTCCGGTTAATAGGGACATATCGGGACTTGTGCTTTTTTCCCCAACTAAGCGGCTGCCCCAATTAGGCGAACTATCCTGTACATGGGCATAATCAAGCGTTGAAATGATAGAAAGAAGACTAAAGAATGTTTATAATGCAACATAAGTTTATTAAACTATTAATTTGATTATTAAATCAGCGAGTTTAATTAATTTATTATGATTTTTAAGAATTATAACAAAATAGTTTAAAATATTTTTCACAACCTTGGGCGACGCCGAACGAATGTATTTTACTAAGTCCTATTATAGAAAAGTCCTATCCTCTTGCGGATAAAGAACAACAAGAGCTTTCAAAATAGGGCAAGAATAGGAAAATTTGTGAAAAAAAAGAGTAAATAAAAGGAGGAAAATATAAAAAATAGTATTCTGAAAACAAAAAATTTTAATGTCGTCGCGAGTATAGTCTATTTCGCCGACTCATGGCCCAATAAAGCGGCATGTTGTCCCAATTAAGCGGAGAATACTCTGGGATATTCCTCTATTGGGTTCTGTTCTTCAAGATCTGCCCCAGTGAAGCGGCTGTCCCAAGTTACCGGTGGACCCATTAAACGGAATATACTGTACTAGTATTACACCGTAAATTTAGATGGGTTCACAAAAGTCACCACTCGCGTCGCTGACGGACAAAGTGATCTGAGCGTCACGGAGAAATAAGGTATGATGACGGATTTTAATCGAAATTTATATACACGATGATGTGGTCTGATTTGAGGATCCTCCCCTGTAATATTCTAGGTCTTACCAGTGGCTGAAAACTTCGGCCGGGAGCCATGCTTTTTTTTATTTCGTGGGAATATTACGTGGAGTGGAAGTAACGGGTTGAGGGCTCCCTCCGTCTCTTTTTTTGTGAGTTAGGGTGTTACACAAAAGGTGTCTCTCTTATCACCCTCCAACCCCTCCCTCACGCACTGCCCTGTCGTCCACCCGTTTGAATCGTCCCACGCCATACAGATGTCGCTTTATCGCACCGCGCAACACCTCCGACGGTTCTGGAGGGACGATGGAAAAAAAAATTGGGAACTTCTTTCCCTCTATTTATGAGCGACGCGCGACTACCACAGCTTTTAATGGAATTGACTGACTGTCATTTCCTGTCCTTGCTCCAACCTCACCGCCATCACGTGGATTCGTTCATTCTGCTCAATATCTCTAATGCGCGAATATTCCACTGCAGCAGTCTGTTCTGTCGTACTTTCCGTGAGATTTTTTTTCTCGTAGCGGTGCGTATACCGTTCGGATTTATTTTTTAATTCCTTCTACCGTGCGTACATTTTTTAGTGCCTTTCCGAAGTCGAATTGATTTTTCATTGCGGCGTGGGTATTTTCCGCGTTCTAATGAGAAAATATCACTATGTAATAGTAACCTTTTATCTCATCCCATTATTTTCGATCAAATGAAAGCCACTTTATTGGCTATTTGCGGTTATTTTTAATTAGGTGTGCTTGAATTTATCCCTCGGTTGAGTTTTTTTCTGCGTTTTATTTTGTTAATGCTAAGTGTATACTTCTGCCTGGTCCATTTTATGCTGGAAAGTAGATGACATCAAATTACGTGGGCTTTTTTTTTCAATGGATGTGAGATAGTAAACGAGTGGGGATTGTAATGAGTGCGAATTGATTCCATGCAAAACCAATAAACCGTCATACGCAGACCAAAACGAGGCCACTTAGCAAGGAATCAACATTAACTTCGTCATTAGTCTCTCGTGTAACTTGATGTGAAAAGTGTCTTTTCCCATTAATTTCCAGTCAGGCGGAAAATGCGTCGCGTGTGTCCTAATTAAGTATCTGCGGTACATGCGTGCAGAGAACACCTTCGTGAACCTCTTTCTAAAAGGCGAAGCAAAAAAATAACAAGGGAGCTTGTGATTGATGATCTAAAGTCGGGTGGACCCTTTAGCTGTCTCGCTATGGACCAGAGAGATTGGAGTTTCCGAGACATGAGCTGGAATAAAATTATTTGCTGATAGTCTCCAGATTAAATACCTTCATGGATGTGGAGAAAGTTCAACATTATTTTTCATCACGAACCCATGATTAATATCTTGTCTTTTGAGAAGTGTTTGCTGAAATTAATGAAAAAATAATATGGTTCCCTAGGTGAATTTAATTGGATTTTGTATCACGAAGGAATTAAAGCGTTGGGAACTTAGTGTATACATAACATTACAATACGCGAAATTTTATAAATCCAATCTTTTGCTCATCTTAAGAGTATCCTTTGTTCGGGGTGGTCCTACTTGTCGTGTATATGGGTATTACTGTTAAGTATCTTTAACACCTTGAAATTTCGGGTGTAATTTTCCACGAAACTCATGCATTCATCTTTCCAATCAAATATGGCTGTAATATTCTGTGAAATAAATTCTTTCTATTATTTTTCCATCGCTCTACTGCGAATTAAATATACATATCACTACATTCACGCTATGGAAGGATATTTACTTTGTGAATCCATCGATAGGCAATAGCTCTAGGGTCAGTGATCATTCCCGAGAGTTACCTGTTCTCTGGATCGCATAATTCCTTCGATTTTTAACTGTTGTACCTTTCAGTTGTGGAAAAAATTATGGTTTAATACAAGGGGTTTGTTGAAATAAAAGGAATTTGGACTTTTTCACTGTTATTGTAATGCGTACAAGGCGTTTCGGCTCACAGAGCCATCTTCTGGTACAAGAATTTGGTCTTTTACAATACGATGTCTCTTTGAGCCGAGTCGCGTTATACGCATTAAAATAACTGTGGAAAAGTGTAACTATTTACTTATATTTTGCAACCTTTTATTTCAATGTGTCGAAACAACACATACCATGCCTGAATCAGTTGAATTTACAAGGGGTTTAATCTCGTAAAGTGAAAACCTTTATAAAAATTACGTTTTTTTAGAAACGTCTTCTCTTTTTTCTTCCCAACGTCTGCATTGGGGTCCATCTTACGATGCTGGGCGGGCTCTTAAAGCTTCTTATCACCCCTTCCTCTCTCTTTTCAATTCTTAGCGAATCTGTCGTCCTTCTATTCAACTCTATCTTTAAAGGAAAGTGTGGGTCAGGAGAATTGAAGGATGGTGTGGCTTCTTCGACGGTGAAAAGGAAAATCACAGCGGAAAGGGCGAGCGAAAAGAAGAAAAATTAGAAAAGGGGGACATGAAGTGAATAAAAAATAATATTATTATGTATAAAATATATTTCTTGTTCCTTAAACAATTTAAACATTCCTTTTCCTTCCTTAAACAAACCAATTTTACAGCTTTAGGTGACCCCAGAGGCTATATTGAATGTTGGAGGGATTACCTTCAGAAATAAAGTCGTAAAACAAAAAATGTCTTCCAGATGCGGTTTTGATAAATAAGAAATATAATATACAAGAAAGCTGTATGATATACAATAAAAAACAATGAAATTGAATTCAAATAGCCAATATCAAAAGAGGAATGTGGTTTAAAGGTATAAATATCTAGTGCACAGCCATGAAGTCATCGTAAATTTCCTAGGTGATTAAGTTCTGGTGCCATAACAAGGCAGAATTTTTTAAATCAAAAGTGACATAGATTTGGACTTATCGTTGGTTGTGTGCGATAGGGCATAGTGCACAGTGTGATCCTATCGTAAATTCATGCAGTTAAAAACGAAACGAAAACTTGGTGATTGGACTCAATAAAATTATCTCTTCATTGCATGATCCCTCACTCCTTATTACTGTACCACATGTATTGGGAGAGAAAACACCGACGTGACGCCTCACCCATCGGAAATGGCTGTAGGATCTGTCTATATTTCCGAACCGTGAAAGGGTGGCATTTTTCGGATAGTTATGAAATTTCGACAAGACTTCTGACACGATTGCTTCGATGAGGAGTAAAAGCGTTCCTGAATTGCTCTGATGATGCGTAGGAACTCCGATGGAAGTTCATCATAAGACATTACTTTGGAGGACCATTTAATTAATATTGACGTATTGATTATTTTTTAGAAAAAAAAGTATTTCCTTTTTTACCAAACTTATTCTAAGCATTGCAAATTGTTCAGGGAAAGAAATCGAGAGGAAGTTGTGGGTTGTTTTATGGCCTCTTATAAAGTGGACCTATTCACAAAAGACAACCTCTTCACCTTTTGGCTCGATTATTGCACACGCGATCTGTTCGGGAGATATTGTGGCCCTGCTAGGCTCATTTCAAGGAAATGAATGGACCTTGGTTCGTTAGCTAAGCAATTTTCTCAAATGAATATCGTCGTCTGGATAGGCAGGGTAGGGTGGACAATAACTGTGCTCCGGACAGGGGAATAGAGGCGAAGAACAGCGAGAAGAGGTAAGAAAAGAACTGAAGAATGGCACGGGGGGATGAAGAGGAGAGAGATGGAAAAGAAGCGAGAGAACTGCAGAGATGAATGAGATGGGACGTGATTCGCCGCTTCAACGGACCTTTCAAGAGGCTCTCGATTGGCGTCTCGACGCCAAGGCCGGTGGGAATGGCGTCTTTTTTTTCTCTTTTCAAAGGGAGACTGCCTTCAACCTCTCTTTCTCTCTCTCTCATAGGGATAGCTGGGGCAGCGGGAGTGTTAAAGGCTATGGAGGAAGTGGAGAAAGTATCACAAGAGATGGAGGGAATGGGGTATGCTCAAGGGAGGGGACCTTAAGGAGTGTGGTATAGGGTGAGGATTAAGAGCGTGAGGGGTTAGGGTTTTTCAGAGTCCCCTCCCTTCTTCCTCCTCTCTTTACCTTCTCCTGTCCTGCCTCATGCGTCCTTCTCTTCCTCACTACTTGCCTGAGCCCGTCTTCTTTATCGAGAGGAAAGGAAAGGCGGTATCGTTTTTTTTCTTTCTCCTTCTTGCGCCCCACGGGGACTCTTTGTCGGGCTGCCATCCTTTCTAGCCGGCATCCTCTGCCTCTTGTTGCGCCGGTTGGAGAGCAAGAGGCGAGACATTTATATATCGCTCAAAGACATCATCTCCCTTTACTCGAGCTGCCGCTCCTCGTTACTTAACGGGTGGTCGTGTTTTCTAAAAGTATTTTTAGATGCGCGTCCAAAGGTCCTCGTCGTAGACGTGCTGTCTCGGTTCGCGGTGTCGAAAGGGCTCTTTTAAATTTACGGCCCAATGAGCTGACCTATTTGACGTCTCTGTTCCACGAGGTTTCTTATTTTTCGTGGTAGCACTTATGTAATCCCCGTGAATTCGTACTCTCAATTGAGTTCCCCAACCTTGAACTTGCTTTTCTGCACTGAAAATTACCAGTGGCTATTATTTCAGATGGCTAAGCGATCTTTGTTTTTCAGGTAAACGAGGAGAAACTCCGAACATAAAATTCCGTCCACTAGTTTTAAGCGAGGACAGAGATACCTAAGAACATAGGGATTTTTTATTGTGTTCACGTTTGTTTTTGTAAGGAACTCTAATTTCGTGATCATTTACAAAGTAAAATATGCGGTAAATGAATATATGTATGTTGATCAATTGTATTAATCAGGCAAGCAATGATTCTCTACTTTAAAACGAATTTTTATGCTCATTTTATTAATTGGAATTTGATTTCCTTGTAGAGGTCATGAAAGGAAAATAAAATTTAGGATACAAATAAACTCATTCAAGTCAAGATTCACAAAATTGTGATCATAAAGTCGGCCCAGATATTTCTTCTTTAGTTGTCAATCCTTTTCATAATCTTTTTGGCGAAAGCTCTCCACCTCTAGGTATCTTCAGCCAATCTCTTCATTTCCGTATACTGTCAACATAATGTATCATCCATTATCTGCTTTCAACATTGCTGCGTAGGCTTTCCTTTTTATCATCTGGCTTCTCTATTTCTTCAAAGATTACCTTCATCAATCCCTCATGCCACAGTGTATGTCCAATTTATCGATCCCGTCTCCTTTTTAAATTTCTCCCTCTTGATTCAACGCAACGCTCTTCCTCAGCTTTTTTTGGAAACTTCCTCATTGGTCACATTCTCTAATAACTCCACGTCTCCAAAGGCTCCAGTCTTTTCCTCTCTGCTTGGCCGATGTTCCGCCTCTGTGCGACAACACGCTCCACCCGAAGGTCTTACCAAACTTTTTACGCAACAAATTTTTGACGGTGTTGGAAGCGAAGAGTTTTCTCTTATTTTCGAAAGCAATCTTCGTTATAAGATTACAATTCCTTATTTTATTTATACTCTTTCCATCACAGGTTACTTTGGCTTAGTGATCAAACTCTTACTTGTCTTGGAAACTCTCTACCCAGCATAATCCTCACCTCCGTATCTCCGCCTGTACAAGAACTATGAATTTTTTCCTCCGCTAAATAATCCCCAGATTGTATTGTATGTTTAGAGCATGATGAGTACTCCAAGGGTTTGCGTTAGCTCTTCTTCAGTCTCCGATGAAAACAGCCTATCATTTGCAAATCTAAGCTTGGGATTCTTCTTCCTCACCCCACATTGAATCCGTTCAAAGACTCCGTCCATTGCTCCCCGCTTATTGAAGAATTGAAGAATTTTGGTGATGGTGGGCATCCTTGTCTTACACTATTCTCTATCCAAACTTTTTCTTCACGTCTTCCACTTTTTATCACATGATTTTCAGTTCTTCAGATTCCATACGTACCTTCTGTCCATGACAATACATTTGAAAAGCAAGAATATTTCGAAGTGAATAGTATTTAGGTATTGCGATTGGATTTTTATGATTAGTATTTTGCTGCCTTTATTTTTCAGTAAGTTTATTTTATCATCAATTTATTTTAATTGTCATGCTACCACCGGTCAATAGCCTACTTTTATCAATAGGTAATAATAAAAAATATATTTTTTTCCTAGAATTTATTGAGGAAAAGGGTTCATTTAGTGGTGGACTGCATTCGCTTGAAGTTCTGTTGTTCTGATCCTAATCTGCAACTCACTGCGATGACTATGACCGTGCTCATATTTTTTTCCTTTTTTATTAAAAAACTTTGATCCAATTTCCTCTTTGGAAAGCAGGAGTCTCATGAAATTAGATTGCCATTGTTTAATCAACATCTCCATGGCCAGCTGGAGCATTAATCAAGAAATTCAGTACTTGGACGCACGGAGTAGTTAAACGGGATGGAAAGTTCAAAGGGGAATTTTGTCTGTTTACGGTACTGATATTTTCACGGATACTCATCCTCGTTCAGCGGCAGAAACTGCTAGGACTGAGCTGCCTGCGGTGTGAAGCTCGGGAAAGATTTCAATTAGGTCCAGTTCTAGGCTATGCGAAAGCTGGGCTGCTCTTCTGAGTAAACCTGGTACCTCTGGATGTTAAGGGAAGTAAGTGGTCAGCCCATAGGAGGGGAAAATTTGGTGGAATAATACTGCTCGCTCCTCGAGAGGGCATGCGAAGTTTTTGTTTGGTTGTCGCGTGTGAAGATGTATGTCTAAAAATTTGAAAATATTTGCTCACACCTTAAAGTTTTTTGCACAGTAAAAGGAAATAATATATGGAATCCAATACCCTGAACTTTGATAAACAGTGACGTGCAACGCGCAACTTCATGGCGTAACCATATAGCTTTCTGTAATAATTTCCCTATACTTTTCTGTTTAAGATAGTCATAAATATATTTAAATTTCATCAAAAGTAAAAGAAAGAATTGGTAGGAATTGTCAGAGTACTTACGCATAAAATATTTTTTCATTAAATAAAAATCATTTTCTTTATAAAAAAATAATTTATTTGTCATTAAAAGCGTCAGGTATTTTTTTCATCTTTTCCATATCATTTTACGTTTTCAATATATTTTATCTATTTATAAGTATTTGAATTACAGGAATCATCGTATGAGTAACTTTTAAAGTTAAAAAAAATGTGTACTTTTAGAATTCTTTTTGAATCAATAAGGATGAACTTGGCCTACCCTAAGTCTTCCCGAGCTCGTTTTTGTACTATATGATGAATTATTTTCCGTTGAGTGAAAGAACGTGAATTAATGCGCAAAGGAGAGGGTCAGGGTGGTAGATATTAAAATACCTTTACAACTATGGAAGGGGCTCGACAGCATAGGATTTGAAAATTCTCTTCAAAGGCGCTTTTTTTCACCTTAATTCATTAGATTCCCATGGTGTTTTTTTTAAAGGTTCCTTGAACTTGGGTCCCGTCTGTCCTATGTAACCTGCACCGCGCTCACATTTTTTCTTACCTATATTCGCCGCTTTTCAATCGATGACAATAATAATAATTATTATAGTATTCTACCGATTAAGGTAAGTTTCCATTGAGTTCTTAACAAGCATTAAGTACTTAAAATCCCCTTTCTTCAAACACTTCCCTCTTCCATTCAGAATAAGGCCTAATCCTATCCTCCTATATAAAAATCCTATTCTTTTCCTTCTTCTCCTACGTTTACTCAACATTTTATCCTCTAACACTGTTTTCAACGTACTATCCCCGCTAACTACTCGCTCCATCTATACCTCTGTCTCCTCCGTATCTCATCTAAAAGCTGTGCTGGTAATAATATCCTGTGATAAATATAGATCTCCTCATTGAATGTTTGGGTAACGGAGAGTGAAAGAGTAGCGCTGATGGACCCGTATTTAGGCAGATTCATTGCGTTGAGCGCATTTCATGACCACGTTGGCTCAAGCTCTGTGGCTTCTCGATTTGGGCCTGTAGCACTCATTTCGGTGGCATGCTTTATATGGAAGATTATCGCGAATATCAATTGCGAGTGAATGTGCTTGCTGGAGTGGCGTAACGCACTATGGGTCAGTAATCAATTTGAATGGCAGAGAGACATATGGTGGTCGTATTAAAAGCGTCCATCTGCCCGTTGCCATTAGTGCCGTGGCATGGAAACCATTTTCGTATTCTAAACACCAAAGCAGACATACGTGGTCTGCCGCGACTAAAATTTCTGTAGCTGAATGAATTATAAAACTATATTGACATGGATGAATTGGAAAGTCTCCGAAAATATTTCGTGGAATTCGAACCTATCATAGTAAAAGGAAACAATGTGAATTTTTCTTCAGTTGGCAGCGCAATATTTTTGATCCCGGTTTCATTTACACGGCCTCATTATAGGGTCATATATGACAAAAAATGTGCTTTAATACAATAATGATTAGGATAAGGGTGAGAGGTAGAATGGGGGCAGATTTTAGCCTCAAACCCGGATCGGTATTGAAACTTAACTCGGTAATCTTTTTATCGTTTCTTTTCATTCCAAAATATAAATATGACTAAAATCTAATAGTAGTATCGATTCAGTAGTTTTGGCAAAGTATCCAATGACATGGTTTATAAATATTTTTATTTTTTCTTGTAAAAATACCTTGAATGTATACTAGGGTACATCAACAGAAAAATTAACGTAAGTGTGTCCCAAAACCGAATGGAAAGAGGTTTAACATAACTTTTATTGTGATGACTTTTGGTATCATTGAGCATGTTAAGTTTAACCGAGACAAAAATAAATGATAATGCTTAGTTCTTGCTATCAAAAATTGAAACTTTGAAGCAAAAACTTCCTCTTAATATTGTAAGTGCTCTGAAAAAAATCATAAATTACTGTATCGTTGTAAGATTGTGCTTATCTTTTACCCTGTTTCGCCATCCCCTCGAACAAATAGTATCTCAGACAGAAGCTACTTTAACCATACTGAAACATAATGGTTTTGCACTCCCTATTTAATACTGACCTTGTGAAAATATTACAAACCCCTTATTTTCGACATACAGCTGTTACGTACTCGGAGTGGATAGATGTACATTATGAACTTCCATTTGATAACATATCCTGTGTTAATGAACTCCGAAAGAGTTCAGTACTTATTATAACCTATATATTACTGATTTTGCAACAAAGAAATATGTAACTATGGCCAAAATATCTACCAGATGTCAGGGATATTGAAACGGATATCTCGTCTTTCGCATATGAGCTCATTGAGTTTTAATAGCATTCATTTTGGACTTGACTTAGGTATAGTAATGAAAAAGGTAAACGGATCAGTAGGTTAGATCATAGGTTTTATTTTATTTGTGTGATTTTTGGAAATAGTGAACCATTCTGGGTTTGAATCGTTTGAATATTCAATTAAGGGAAATTTAGGTTGCGTTTATTTTAGAATTAATGGAAATTTGGAAGTTGGAATTTAGGTATAGCTAATAACACTCCAAAAAAGTGGTGCAGGATTCCCTTCCTAGGAAAAATCTCTCATTCTGTTACCTCCTGCTTCCCGAAAGAAAAATACAGAATTGCCTATTACACCCCCTCAACTCTCAAAACATTGTTGCCCAACTGCAAAGATCGTTTCCCACCAGAAAGAAGGAGTGGAATTTACTGCCTAAAGTGCGACGACTGCGGTATGAAATACATCGGCAGTACGGAGAGAAGTATTAACATCAGAGTGAGTGAGCATCGCAACTGCTCCAAAAAGAAGAAAGATTAATCCAACTTCGCCTATGATCTATTACATGGCAAACACAAAAGTGATTTCAAGCCGGACATCCTACACTCAGAAGGAAACAGGAGGAGACTCGATGCCCTGGAAACGTTGGAGATTATACAACATAACAACACCCCCCTTGCTAACGAACAAGTGCTCCTCTCCCACTCCCCTCTCTTTCCCATCCCCATTAATAATCTCCTACAGTGACAACCTTTAAATTTTAAGTGCCTATCCACCTGTGTGCCGTTAAAATTTCCAAGAACGAATACTACGCAGTGCTTTTACCAAAATTCCCCCAGTGACCCATGTCCTTCGGGGAATTCATTAACCCATACCAGCACCTTCCACAGCCGGACTCAAGGACCTTCCACAGACTATTGTGATTTAGAAAACTCAATGTACCCCGCTAATCCTCTCTTTCTTCCCCAACACCGCCAGCTTCTTTACCTCTCCTCTCCTCACCCACTTCACCCCGCCCTCCCCTGGCTGGTCAGATACCTATCCTCACAGGAAAAACCCTCGTCCCAAATCAAGGCTGCCCTTTTCCCCCTTTCCCGCCCCCCCCTCTCACTGTTCCATTCCGTGTTTAACCCTCACCCCCACCCTTTCAACTAGTCCTTTTTCTTTCCGATAGATGTCCTCACTGTCACTTGTGTACTTTGTGTATAAATGTGTGATGCATGCAAGACCAGTCACCTGACGATGTAACCAAGTTACGAAACCCGGGTCGTGCCCATAATTAAATAACAGTGAACCTTACAAAGTTTTATTTCCTTACTTCCAGTTGGAATTTAGGATAGTAATTCCTTTTTATAGACCTAATTTTAAAGCAAAGGGTTAGTAAATGATTTTATTTCAATTTAACTGCTACCCATTCAATTCTATAATTGTATTAGAATTTGTATTATATGTGCAAAAATTTAAAGAAGAACCTCTATTTCAAGGGGGTGCTATATTCGTATGTAAATATTTATTTGAGTTTATTATAAGCCGCAAAGGTTTTTAGGCCATTTAAAGTTGTTTAGTACATTTGATAATACGATTTTCATTACGTTTGCCATTATGCTTGCACTTCCAGTTAAATACCCTTGGCAAATAATTAAAATTAGCATTCATATTTTATAATGTGGTTTTAGTATGGAAAAATGCGGTGCGATTTATGGCCTCTAGGTCAGTGAAATGTTTTTTGTGCATTTGCATGAAGCTATTTTCCTACATTAAATGATAGTTCTATGAAAAAATGTTGAATGTGTGGCCAATATTGGGAAATATTGGGAATCTGTGCTTAGGACTTTTTTAACGTAGATAGTTTATGTATTTTAATGTTCATCGTTGTGTAAAACAAATGTGAATTTGAATGAAGAAATGTTGTTTGGAAGTGTATTCAACCGCTTGACAAGCCTCGCTCTTTTACAGCCATTCACTAAATGTAAAGCGCAGAAGTTTTTATGCCCAGGATTACCATTTTTAAAGCTCATTACTATTAGTTGAAAAAATGTTTACCTCAAAAATTAAATGTGAGATCTAATTTACTTTATTTCAAAACTTAGATTAAATTGAATTCCTTTCACTCCTCCATCACAAGGATGGAATTTTAATAGCCTGTAATGGGAAAGGTTAATTATGAACTGGGTATAGATTTATATTGTTTGGCTATGATGTCGTTCTACGTATATCCATTGACATGGTGATGGCGCATCTCCAGTTTGTTTGTGTAAGTCAGACAAACATTTTGAAGATTGAGGGGTTGACCATGAAACAATTTGCATTCAAATGACATCATTCTGTGCGTGAATCAGTTAGGGAGTTTCTCAACTCGATGACAGGTATTTTGGTGGAAAAGGCGAGGGTTCGGCACGTTAGTCTTTGAAATACTGAAATGCACCTCGTGAACACGAAGGTATTAACGTCTGCTCTACTTTTGCTAGGCGTCAGTGTACCTGTAGTCCATGCCCTTAGCCCTTACCTTGGCATCCCTATACTTAAGCTCAATTTTCCCACCATTCATTAGGTACAATCCGGGGACTGCCTCGTTTCCCAAAGAGAAAAGGAATGCGATATCTAGTTTCATGGAAGAGCAGAGGTTCGCTGGCTTAGTGGCGCAACGGCGTGGTCGGTAGTTACTTGGAGTATTGAGGCAGAACAAGAGTAGTTGATCCACGATGCGAGGCTTCTAATTCATTGTTTATTCTACCTCAGTGCTGGTTTGAAATACGGAATCGAGCTTCTTTCACCTTTTGCCAGCAGTCCACACAACTGCCATCTCTTCGTTTTGTTTGTTTCTTAACTTAATGAGAAATTTCTTGGGTTTCCGAGAATCCAAAGAGTTATGCTTGTTTTGAAAATTAAGAAAATTAAAATTAAGAAAATTAAGTATGTTAATTAAGGAACTATATTGACATTAATATTATATTAATATTGATATCAATCATTAAGAAAATTAAGCATTAAAATTAAGCTAAAAATTAAGAAAATTAAGCATGTACCATTCAATATTAAGCAATTGACTGCGCTGACCTGAAAGAGAAGACACGCCTTTGGCTGACATTAGTTATAGGTGAGCTCTACCCTCTTCTAACAAAGCCAAACTTCGGCATGAATCAACGAGTGAGTGATATATTGGTTTGAGCCCTCAGAGTAAAAAGAGTAGAGTATATGGTGCTTTAGCAGCTTTGTGCTTTAGCCTTTATAATCTCCACTGATTATGATGAATCGTATTGTCCGAAGCCATACAAGCATTTACAACTCGGAAATGTTTCTTTTTACTTTTACTAGTCATTTTGATTCATCAAGTGATTATCAGTATTGGTTTACAATTTATGTGTGCAGAAAGGCAATGTAGGTTAAAAATAAAAATAAAATAATATTAACTTTTGATTTGAGATGCACTAAAACGTGATGCGACCATGAATCGAAGATTTTTTCTATGACTTATTACAGCAAAAATGTTATTACGTATGAACCTGGCAGGAGTTAAAATGTCATAAAAATGAATATTACATCGGTGTAATTGACTTTTATTTGAAAGTATGGTATCTAAAATTATTATATTTATATTTAATCTTCAAAAAAGGTTGTAGAAATATGCTATTGTGGGCTTTTTTCAATGCTATATTCAGTTAAAGTGATCGTAAACTTATGTTTTTACACGTGAAAAAATGCTTAGCGATTTCATTGATAGCCTTAGTTTACTTGAAGGGATTTCTCGCAAGACCCTGAATAAAAATCCTATCCTTCTAATAAGGAAACTTACTGCAAAGCGATTAGTTATTTCTCCCATGAATGGGTCCTTCAGATCCAGTGATCTCCTAACATTCTTTTCACTACGCATTCCTGCTCGCAAAACTCGCAATACTGAAGCTCTACACCAGCCCAATTTCCGTCTGGCAATATCTCATAGATCCCTCTTTTTCCGCCTACCTTCTATTTTCAATTCAATCTCCAATACTTCCTCTCTTGACATCTTTCCTCCCGCACCAATTTTAATAAACAAGTGAAAAGTCTATCTTTTTGACACCGACCTTTTGTATGTATTGCATATGTTTAAAATGGTTGTTATTTATGATATTATTTTTATACATGTTTATTAATTATATTTACATAATTTATTTTGTTTATAAACCACATATAAAGGCCTAAGTGCCGTTTTTGGTGTGATACAAATAAAAAAAAATTCTTCTCAACGCAATTTAACAACACACGTAGACTGAACGCATTAAACTTGACGAAATTTCCTCCGCTCCCATCGGTATCTCTTGTGCGATGACACGACACCGGCAATGATGAACCACAGTGTACCTTGGGCCACTTATTTACCATTTCGTTCGTGCATCGCGGTGAGCGTTGTTACACTGAGGCCTCATGTGTGAAGATCGGTCGAAAGCTTTCATTGTCGGCCGTTATGCAAATCTCACGACGCGGGTCGGGTGGCGTGTGAAGGATGTCACGACCGTTGCCCCGGGCTCCTAATGAATTCAACTGTTGACGTTGCCTAGCGTGGGCAGGCGATGGGCGTCTATCACCATTAGCAGCGAAAGAGGGGATCGCGCATGTAGCGCCCGCTTCGCGAATACAGAATTCCATCGCTTCGTCAAAAATCTCACCACCGGACGCGACGGGTCGTATCCGAATAAACGCTGCACGAGGGCCGGCGGAAATGACGACACGCATCTCGCCACCCCCACTTCCTGCCCTCAAAACTCGCCCATTCTGCACCACAGAAACCCGTGATTAGTCACGCGTTGGACGGTTACGCGCTTTTGTAATGCATCGCGAGAAAGGAATGCACGGCTCAAGATGGACCGTGTCACCGTAGAAATAGAAGGCAATTGAAGACTCATCGACATGGATGTATATCGAAATACCCGATATTTTTTGTTAGATACATCGGTAGCCAAGAGTTGGGGTTGGCCAACTGCGGCTCTCTCTATATCAAGTTGCGGGTCTTTCAATGTCAAATTGCGTCCTTCCAATTCCTTGCGCAAGGAAATAATAATTTTCAATATTATAGTATTTTATTTTCAAGCTCAAACAAACATAGCAAACAGGATAGAAACCATGCATGTATGAAGGAGAGAGGATAAAGCGTCCCTATAACGAATTCACTGTCGGTAGTCAAATTAAATCTGCGCAGCTGTTTGCATAACTTTTGGCTCTGACAGAGGTTCTTGGAGGAGGTGATAGACACTAAGTGCGAAGCCGATGTTAAAACTCGTGTTGAAGGAAAGAATGCTTGATAAATGGGTAGGAGTAGAAAGGGAGTAGGATTTATAGATTGAATGAAAGGGGAAGTCCTTATTGTGAATTGAAAAGGGGACTTCAGTTTGGGAGGGGGGCAGGCCAGGGTAATTCGCAAAATACGCATGTAAACCTACTTTAATCGGAAGAATATAATGCATAAATAAATTCGACAGCCACTAAACTTAACACATGCAAATTACTACTCTCTTCGTATACTGGTTCTTCATAATATTTTTCCATCATTCCTTCATAAAAAAAAGCACAGTGTCGCCAGTAATCCGCGTTGTGATTTATTTAAGTGATAGATTTCACCCTCAACTTATTTTGAGGTCAATTTTAGATGATTTTCCCCAAATTGCAATGAATACATATGAGTAAAATTTATTGCTCTAGACTTGGAGAATCTTAAAATGCTCAGATAGGCATTGTCAGAGTCTAGGATTTTGAAAACAGGAAAAAAAGTTTTCTTAGTAACGTGTTGGAGTAACTTAAACTGCGAAAAACTTTCAGTTACTATCTCGGTTCGTGCTTATTTTGATATCATTCCCTGAACGCGCCAAAAATTTAATGATAACCGTATAAGATCGAAAAAGCTATCTTCTCATATTTTTCATTCAAACAGAAATAGAGGAGGTTATTGGGAGATACTGGCGATAAAGAGGCGTGGATTGCATGAATATTGTGACTAGGCAGGGATAATAGGTGAAATGGTAAGAGGGAGCTGTGGGTTAGGGTTTATAAGTAGGCTTAAGAGAGCCAGGTTGTATATTGATTCGAAGAAGGCAATTCAAATGCGCAATAGTGATGGGCAAAATCGATCATTTTAGTGATTCAATCATTTTGACTCGAGTCACATAAGTGATTCAATCAATTGATTCAATCACTATGATCGAAAAGACTCAAATCAGGATTCAATCACTATGATCGAAAAGACTCAAATCAAGATTCAATCACTATATGATCGTAAAGACTCAAAGGAGTCATGATTGAAAAGACTCAAAAGGAATCATGATCGAAAAGACTCAAAAGGAATCAAGATCGGTAAGACTCAATCAATGGATGTAATAAATCACTTTGAATAATCGAATAAATACTGCCTCATCTGCGTAGAGCATTGGTAACGCTGATTGCTATCCATATTATCATATCATATACTATTTTAATTGTGAATTCCTAGATGAGTAAATTAGATTGCAAAAATGAAGGAAGCAGTGTCATGAAAATATTTGGGAGGGCGAAACTGCCACAGTTTCTTAACACTAATAAAATAATTTCTAACTATAGTTGATCAAAATATAACACAAAATACACCACACACTATGCATGAATCTGATCTGCAGGATAATTTTATGAACGGCACAATAAAATATAACCAGCTTTAACTTCTACTTCTTAACGTTCTCCTACAGGAGTCATCTTAATATTTTCCTTTTACGTGTATTGGTGTTATTAATACTGATAACTGCTGGAAAACATTTAAGAAAAAGATTACACAAGTATTCAGTTCTTCATAACATAGTAAGTATTTAATTTTATCACAACTATTTCTGCCCTGACGAAAAGAGATTAAGCATAGGTCGTTCCAAATTTTGAATCAAACCGGAAACCGAGATGATTGATATGAAACCGGAAGTCGGAGTGATTGATGATTGATGATCGACTTGTTTAACGAAATGAATCATGAGTCATTTGATTCACCTAGTGATTCAATCTTTTTGATCGAATCGTTCATGATCGACCCATCACTAATGCGCAATGAGGTCATCTGATCGCATTGAACAATATCGATGTCCTAGTTTCCATATGAACTGGGAATAACTGGTAGATGGCCTCAAATAATACTGCTTTTTCGGCTTGCAACCAATAATCAATCATTCCATTGGTTTGTTTTTCCTTAAAATATTTCATTTCAGCCCTAATTACAGAATAAAAAGGAGTGGATGAATTACGAGAAAGATTTTTGAAACGTAATGAGCAATAGGAGCACTGCAAGGAATTTGTGTGATATGTTTTTCGTTTTCAGAGGAGAAATATTACTGACGTATGTTCGTAAAAACGCATGGATCATCAATTACGCTAATGAGTAGACTGTATCACGTGAGTTCGCACCATTTTCTGTGTTATTCGGTAGAGTTGTTCGCATTCAGTCATTCGAGTGAAATATTGTGCAAACAAATGAAACGACGCAAAATGTGTAAAAAAAGTTCATTGGACTATTATTTGCCCCAAAAGAACGAAAACCAAAGTATTTTCTATGCATAGATGTGGAAGTAGTGAGTTATTCATATAATTTTCACTCTAATGGGGATGAATTCACCATCAGAAATTGGTATGATCACTGAATACTTCCATAAACTTCCTATGAAAAAATTCTCATTGATTGATGCGCAAGTTAACTTCAAGTTTCTTCCCCATGAAAGTCTCATAATATTCTCGGTAGAAATCAAGTACTTCGATTTATAAACATTATAATGCGTTCGCACAAACGCGCTTGTAGGTCTATGTGCCATAGTTTTGGACGCAAAATATGAATTATGTATCGTTCACTCATACTGGTGTTTCGTCCTTCTTGTTGGTTACTTCTTGTAAAAAGATTCACATTGATATACATCGCTATAAAACTAGTTAATTGGGAATGACGATGACGTTGAAGGTTCAATGTTCTAAGTTCGGCAATGTGTCTTTCATTTACAACGCCGGTAAAAAATCACAGTAGGCATAACGGCGAAAATGCCTCCAAGATCTTTAAAATATGGCCTCAAACTTTATTTTGAAATTATTTTACGGAGAGATGTATGTTTGGCTAAATGTTTATATAAATAGCGTTTACTGCACTAAGGTAAAAATATTACTACCTTGAGACTTTTACTTCTTCTATCAGATTGCACTTTTGCCTAATTGAGTAAGACGAAGTTCTCAATTGGCTTAAGATCTCTTCGGAAAAATGAATTTTTTTTTGAGAAAAACTGGAAATCCATGAAACGGTTTGAAGAACGGCCTTAATGTTGAAATTTCATGGAGCTCATTGCATGAGTTAAGTGAAGTTATCAGGGGCTTTAGGTTTAACCGCTAGATTTCATTTGATGATTCTCACCTCGCCTAGGATAGTACTTTTACTACAGAAGTGACAGTGAATCACCAGACATAACCCTGGTTACAGATTAGGGTTAAACTGAGAGAAAACGTCCCATTTGACCCGGATATTAGGGATAAAATTCCTTTCCTCCTAGAGAGCGAATCTGAGCGATCCATTTCCTCTTGGGGACGTGCGAGGCTGATGAAAGAGGTACGGACGAAGAGGATCTCGGAGTAATTCCTGCGGGAAGGGCAATTTGTCTCGGATCAGGGGAGGGCTAACCGTCGTCATGTTACCGTCTTTGTATGTGGGAGTCTAGAACAGGTGTGAGAAATTCATTGAACGTTCCAATGGGGTGTGAATGAATCCACCCTTGCGAGGGGAAGTTATGACTAAATTTTTCCTTAGTACTCAAGTGAATTAATTCTCGTCGGTCATTGTAAGTATTGTTTGTGTGCAATAAGAAGTATGCTACCGGTAATTGCAAATCTTGAGTTGTTATGACAAAAAATGTTGCGTTTCTAATATGGTACACGATTCAGAATGGGAATATTTACAAAAACGTAGAGCAAGGTATGCTCTACATTTATTTGATTAATTCGGAGAAGATATTTTCTCACACGACGTGAAATATACCCTATGTTTACCATCACACTGTGGTAGACGTGATCACGAGAAGAAATAAATGAAATGGGTAGCAAAATCGCGAGATTTAAAATGTCATTCTTTCCTCACATTGTCAAAGATAGCTAAGGTGTCTCGATTACGGAATTAATGGCGTCACTCGCTAGGTCTACTCATCGGATGTTTTTATTTTTTCCATCATTCAAATCTTTCATGAATTTTCAATTAGGAATTACTGCCTACCAAGCACCCAAGAGGTGGCACATAGGGTATTATGTAGATATAGATATCCTTATAATCCATTTTTGCAGTATGGAATTATTTTCTTGGTGCAAATCTTACAGAAGACATTTTAAATCAAAATGCGTCAAGTAACATTGTAAACCCTTGCCAATTTACATAGTAAGTCACTTTTCAATATTAGTTTATGCCAATCTCTTTTCAAGGGGGAATACCGATGCAGGTGATATGCATCGGGCAGTCGATGGAGATCTATAAGTATCGGGAAATACTTTTCATAATTTTAAGGTGGAAGATCCTTTCATGCTCTCCACTTGTATCCTATGACGACTTCAAACTTTTAAGCGCATATTAATGGAAACTAACCATAATTCGTTTACCTTTAAGTATTACTTTAGGAACAATGTAGTGCAGTTAAGAGTAAAGGCTTGTTCTAGTCTTACCATGATTCTTAATGATTTTATCAATCATTTTCCTTGAAAATATTACCATATATGTATTATGTGATTATAGGAGGGCTAATTTGAATACAAAATTTTCTAAAAAGTACTAATTAGTGTTCGATAATTTTCTTACCCGGGATCGAGAGTGTCAAGATAATTCCTTCAGACTGCTGTAGAGTAAATTCAATGTAAAATGGAATAGGTTTGCTTAATTGCCATTTGTGCAATTTTAAGAGAACCATTGTTCGCATTTCTAGATATATTTGATTTTTTTCATTTAAAGGAGAACGCGTATGAAGTCCCGACCTTTTAGATCTGTCACAGTGGCTTCCTTCCTACCTATACCTTTCGCAGGTGAGAAATTCTCGTAGTAGGATTTAGACGTTCACGATTTTGAAAATATTTTAAATCTATTCTGACGAAATGACATTTTCATCCATGCAATGAGGAAATGAATATTTGAAATCCCGTCCGTGAACGTTGGTGAGATGAAAACCCTTCACGTAGACGGGAATAAGTCGGGAGACCTGGTTGGAGTTCTTGAAACGTCGTCGTCAATGGATAAGAGCCAAAGCTCCCGTTTGTGGATTTGCAGACAGAATTGCATGACTTTTCTCGAGACGTACTCCTCGCGAGTTCGAGCAACGTATGTGTTTGAAACCCTCAGAGCAAGCCGAGTCACACGAGAGGCATGGAGGAGAATGCTTTTCCGCTACCTATCCTCACCACATAGGGTCCCGTCTTTACTGCCCTCGCAGATAGTCGAGGTAGCCGAGTTTGAAGTGATGCATCTCGGCAACTGCTCTATCAGTTGTTGTGAGACTGGATATGTTGGAAAATTTGTGTTTACTTTCCCTTATTAAGTCAGCAACTCATTTCATCAGCAATTTTATCGGGCTTTGTGTGCAAAAAGATACGGCCGCTTAGAAAATGTTAGTGGCTCCATCTCGAGCGTAATTTTTTCTAGAACTTTACCACCTATTGATGTGAAAGCCCATCCGGTGAAAGAACGGGCTCACAAATTCCCCAGGAATTTTTGTAACATAAAAGAATGAAAGAAATCACACAGTGTGTATGAACGGTTAAAATGTACACTTGAGTTTAGCAGCAAAAATTTGGTCAAATTACAATGATGTGAGAGGCTATGAAATATAAGAACGTATTCATGGTTTTCCCGCAATTTTTTTACTTAAACGCATGCACCAAAATACAAAGTATGTCGGAACGGTTCAAATGAATAGTTGACGAAAATAAGGCAGCAAAAATTTGTTTTGCATCGACTTGTCATTTTTCATGAAATTTTGTGCCTGGAAAACTCACACCAGGGGCTGCTAGCGTTTCATGGGAAGTTTAGTAACCTTTATTGCCATGCCCTCTCGAATATGGTTCTGGAATTCCGTAGAAAAGGGGAGCGTACGGTGGCCTGCCCGACTGAGAGGAGGAACTCGTACTAACCCCGAGGGATGTGATACAATTCAGAACCGCACACCGCTCGAGTGAGTTATGGCTTTCCGTCGAGAGGAAGTCGCTCTCAGGCTTCCACAAGCCTCAAAACTCCAATCGTTAAGTTTTTGACAGAAGTTGTGACGCGGCTGCCTCCCTCACTTCTTCACCCGCTTTCTCCTTCCTCCTCTTCTTGGGTATCTAGCCTCCCTGCTGCGTTGATCCCTACTTATGGAGTTGGTCATCTTTTTCCCCTCGCTGCACCCGCAACAAACAGCCAATCCCCTAAGCGACATCCGCCTCCTCGAATTCTCCTTGGTGACCGCCGCATCAGCCCTCATTGAAATCTCTTGTTGAGCCCCCTCCTTGGTCCGAGATCCTCACTCCTTCCATGCGGTCCTTTGAGGCATCTTTCTTGACCCTGACCTTCATCGCCCTATCCCTCACTCTATCCTACATATCACGATACATTTACAGCATCTTACATCTTACATCTTTTTCCGAACCACGTATTTTTGTTGATAGAAGTTTTCGCGGCTCATGATGGCAAAATAGTCGCACGGAAGCACGCTGCATATCAGTTTTCTTATCTATTTCGTTTCATCGGGTAATATCTGTGAAATATGATGTAATTATATATGGAAACAAATGTTTTCAAAAGGTCTATTGGAATATTTTCACCATTTTAGTATGAAAGCCTTTTAGCATCCATATTTTGTTGAGAAAAGTGTAGTATTTTTTGTCGCAGAAAAGTGGAATTTGAAATCTTTTGTTTCGCTCCCCTCCTGGTGTGACATTCTCACACTTCCTATTCGGTTCTTTGGGGCATTTTTCTTGACCTTAACCTTTCTCATCCTATTCTCCACTCTATCTACTACATCGCACAATAAATTTATAGCTTATTAACGAAATATTTTGTTGATTGAAGCTCTCGCAGCTCGTGATGAAAAAATTGAGGTCCACGAATTTGAAAATGTGTTATATCTAGTTTGACGAGACAGAATTATCGCCCTTAATTTGAGGAACTACACGCATGAAATTTCGTAGATTGAATTGAATTCGTGAATGTAAATCCTTCACGCCGCATGTCATTTTTGTTATGTATTTCGTTTTATCAGGTAATATCTGTAAAATGCGGTGTATTATTTGTGCTAGAAAATGTCTTCTGCTTCTAAAAAGGCCAATTTTGCACGTTGTAAAGAATTTTCGGTGTTTGAAAATTTTGCTCAAAACCATATTAATGCTTTGAAATAAATCCGCTGAAATTCTTAATGATGTTCAATTTTTAACATTTTATTGAGCATAATTTACATTATTGGTGTATGTCATCGGTTTAGCAGTATTCGTGCGATTATATTTTAAGCTTCTGTTTTAGTACTTTATCTTAAAGCTTTCATTCTAAACGTGTGGAACCGCCATCTTCCCAAGCGTACGATTACCTATCATATTTATGGCAATAATTTTCCAGCTTAGAATTTTCTTCAAGATTAGGACATGAAGAAACAAACTGCCAGGAATGAGAAGTTTAAGTGCGAATATTTCATCTTTGGAGTGAATTAGTGGGAAAGGGAAAAAATAGAGGAATAAAATACTATACGCTTGTGTTAAAAATAGGTATCTCATTAAAACGAGTGCCTGAAATGTACATTGTACACAGTTTATTGTTAAACCATTCAATTTTTTTTTTCAAAATAAATCCTTCGATTTTGCTCTAGTTTAACTTCTTTACACCCAATTATAAGTTTTTTCCGCATTCATAATATGTCAGAACCTAAGACGTATTTGTAGTATGCTATTGCATTCGTAGCATTCAAAACGAAATTTTAAATAATTTCTAAACGTTAAAAGTAAATATAAATTATGCATTACAGTGACGAAACTTGGGGTATTATACGATTTTCTGTCACTGCTTCTTGCCTATATTTTCTTTGAAAGGATAGGTTCATTCTACTGTGAATATTTTTTAGCTTCATGACCTACTTCCCTTTGTAGCTAACACACATCACAGCAGTAACCTCATTTTTCTAGACGAATGTGACGAAGATTTTTTTGTCCCCTTATTCCTGAATCATTCCTCTCCTCTAGTATTCATCTTAATTTTTATCATAAATCTTCATAAAGACATTTTTATTTTTCGTCTTATCCAAAGGTCTTTCCTCTTTTCATTCTTTTTTTTCTACTCTGTGATGATCCCAGTTTTGAAAGAACGTCTGCCTTCTCTTTCTTTTTTTGAGTTTATAAGTTTGTGTGGTTATATTGTAGTAATCCTGTAGATGCTTGGATAAATGAATACTCAAAAGACTTATTTTTTATTTTAAAACCTCAGTGCTTGGTAAAATTATATCATTCGCCTGAACACCGTAAGTAGCAATGTTTCTGGTATAGCTCATAATCATTTTGCCATTTTAAACCTTCACTTAGCTCCAGTAATTTACTACAACAATAGTTTAGCTTAGCTTGTTTTAAAATTGACATTTTAATTGTTAAATTTGTTTCCTGTAGGGCGGCCTGCTCTTGTATACCTATCCCTTTTCCCACGAAAAAGCTTTAGTCGGGCAGGTTGTAATACATGCTTCAAATGTTTTAGATCAAGTAAGTGCTTCAGTTTTTATTTAATATCCATTTGTGGGACATATTTTATACTTTTTGAGGGTTTTGGTAGCCTAGTGGGCAGATTTCATGGCTGTTGATTGAGTAAATCATGTACCTACGAGGTGTGTGAGAAAAGTAATGAGATTGAAAACACTACGGGCAAACTGGCAACGTTATGTCTACCGGCCTGTTATAGACCAATGTTTTCATCTCTCCCACTTTCTCAGTGCGAGTTCCAAATCTATGCATCTAACACAGTATTTTTGACAGGGCCATCAATGAAGTTGTCTTTATGTTGTGAGTTACAAAAATGAAGCATTGGAATTTAGAGCGAAGTTGTGCGATAAAGTATTGTGTTAAACTCGGTATATCCGTGAGTGTGACTTTTAGAAAGTTGAAACTGGCCTATGGGGAACATAGCTTATAAAGAGCACAATTTTCGCTGGGATAAATCATTTTCGGAAGGCCGAGAACACGTTGAGGATGAACCTCGCTCAGGAAGACCTTCAGCTTAAAAAACTGACATAAACTTAAAAAGTTAGAGGGCTCTTCTGAGCTCAGTCCACCGCTAAACATTAAGAATGATGAGTGAACAGTTAAATTTAAAAACTTTCCCGGTGCATCAGATTTTGAGGGAAGATTTAACATGCGAAAGATTTTTGCAAAGAGTGATTCATGTGAGACCAGACATTGCAGACAAGTGGATGCTTCACCTTGACAGTGCTTTGTGTCATACGGCCATTTCGATTGTTGAATTGTTTACCTCGAAATTCATCACTGTTACTCCTAAACTCCCCTATTTACCTTATTTGAGTCCTTGTGACTTTTTCCTTTTCCTGAAATTGAAAAATGTCCTCGTAGGATATCATTTTGGAACTCTGGAGAACTTTCAAAAGATTGTGACCGACCAGTTAAAAGCCATGCCATTTCAAGACCTCAAGGGCTGCTACCAAGAGTGGGAACAATACCTCCGACGGTATATAGCTGCCTAAGGGAACTAATTTGAAGGGGATAACATTATTTTTTGAAAAAAATAAAAACTTTAGCTAGTACAAAATCAGTCTCATTACTTTTATAACAAACCTCGTAAATTCCAGTTGAAGACCTCGAATATCCCTCAACAATATCCTCGATGTGCAAAGTGGCCCAGGGAAAGGAACTAGCTCTCCTACGCAACCTACCCTGAATGAGTGAAATTTACACGCCTGTGGCTTGGTTCGATTTGAGCTCTATCCTAGCCAACTTCGGGTTGAATCACTGAGTAAATTATCTTGTACTTTTTGGACATGCTGATGTGGCAAGGAATAGCGGGGAGGGATTAAAGGGCATCACATTTTTGGATTAAGTAATTATATGAGCTAAGAATATGCACCACCGAGTCAAGTATCAAATTTGTAAAATATCTAATCGAAAAAAGTTAAGCCAAGTTATTTTTAAAAAAATTTTCTTAGTGCGGGGCAAAATGTTTGCTCAAGGGGGCTGCGTTGGTCTGAATATTACTCTCTAAGAATTAGATGTTACAATCCAGTTTAATTGGGGTTAATCGTGTTTCTTGCCGGTAATTTGAGACAAGCAATGCGAGCTGAAAAAAAATCGTGAGGAGAAAAAAAGTACCCCTAAAAATACTCCGACCGAGGCCCTAGGCGAATCTGAATCTCTGCGCGAATATATGAGAGTATTTCTATGATATAGAAAATAATTAAGAAGAGACGAGAGAGAGAGAGCAGATTATCATTTATGTGATGAAAAGATGTAGAGTAGACCAGAGCTATTTCAATTGCGGATCTATTTCAATCAAAGTCACAAATACCCCCGATGCCAAAATTCCAGAATTGATACATGTGATTCAGTTGAGATTAGTCACCAGGGTGATGCCTCATTTTCTGAGGGCATAATTTTAAAGAAGAAGTCTGCTTTAATAACTTCGGAACGGTCCTGGGACAGAGAGGTAAAATGTATTGAAAAAATTCTCAAGTACTAATGCAACTTTCTGTTTGTCTTGAATATGTTTTGACATTTTTGATTTGTAGAATATTTCCCATCTAAAAGTAACCTGTCACTATTGAGTGACACTGCGTTGCTTCGCTGTTATTTTCACTTCATTACAGAACAACGGTTTACAATAGCAAAATGATGGGCTCCTATTTTTGCATCCAATTTCTATCAATAAGTACTTAATATTACACAATTTGTGTTTCCTGACTCTACATACCCGGGATAATATCCTCTCCAACCGTACCAAGTGCCTTTGCCCGGTTCTTTAGGTCTTGAGCTAGTAAATTGTTGAATATGCTTGATAAAGAGATAAACAAGTTGAATATGTAATTTTCGAGGTCCATGTTTTGTCCGTGTGATTTGAAAGAAATGATTTTCTATACTAAACCTCGTAAAGTGATCGTAAAAATATGTTTAGATTTCAACTGAAGAAAATATTCAAGATTACTTTTAAGTAATGACTAAAGATTAGGAAATTTTGTTAAACTCATGCGAGACAAGCTTTTAATCGGTTTTTCACAGGAGTCCTTGGTCCGCAAAAATTGAATCATAGAAGCTGCAAACTCATTAATATTGAGGTATTTCCATTCAAAAGACCGTGGCAAGGATAAAAATATTTTATGAATAATTATTCGCCTGGCAAGGATTATTGCTTTTATGTTTTGGGCTCCATTTTTCCTCAGGGACTATGTGCATTTTATCTTAACATCAGTTTAGTTTTAAGCCGAGTGATTTAATTTTCTTTTTTGATGATATAATAGCATTATACTTCATAATTTCATCACCTACTCTTCATTTCACCTTCGTTGAGAGTCAATAGGCTCCTCCACTACTATGGTATGCGGCTTTACACTTGCTAATCATAATGCATAGATAAGTACTTAAATATTTTTCAAGTTCCCTAAAAAATCCAGTTATCGTTTTAATGAAACGCTTTCTATTGATATCGTGTGACAGGACGAATGAACACATCATGAATATACAAATTATAGGGTTCATTTGTATACAGCTAGTATTAAAAAACAAAGTAATCTTGCGTAAGCTGGTGAGTATTGGCGTTCAGCTAAGTCTTAATTATGCTTCAAAAAGCGAGGGAGGGGTTAAAATCATGCTCAATACTTCCATACTATCCATAACGGTATCAGTGTATGAGTGCTTAATGCTATCTTACTCTTACGTATTATGCTGCAATTCTATTGATGCCTCTGTAGTCTTTCAAACACTGTATTTGTTTTTTAAGTTATATATGTTAAAAAGTAGTTTGGAGGAAATATTTCAGTCTACTCTCATTTTTCTGGTTGATCTTATTCCATACCTCATTCGCATGATGTGTGATGAATCCATTTTTCTATGTTATATTACTTTCGCTGCGTGTGGAATACGATGCATAAAAGCAAGACACGAGGCTTTGGGACGATTTAGGGTGACGGGTGAAGATATCGTGAAGTATTGTGGATGGAAAACAAGAAGGAAGATTTTTCTGAGCAATGGCGTAGGATTTATATTCCATATCATATCCATTCTCCTTTTATTCCACTCCAAGCATCATCTTGCCTCCTTCCTCTCAGTCAACCTGTCTGTTCGTCACCGATACCTTTTTCATATATTCCTTCTTCCATCCCTCATCCCTTTCTTTCACGAGATGCGTGGAATAAAAAGAAAATCGGATCGTTCCACGTTTCGGTACCACGCATGAGTTACCGTCGGCGATTTATCGCTCGGAAATGGTAGATTGGTGAGGATAAAGGGAAACCACTAAGGTAGGGATGATAAAAGAGCGATACGCAGGATGAGGTAGGGATGGACGTGTAAAGAAATGCAAAACAAAGAGAGGTTTCTGAAGATCGAGAAATCATGCATTCATTACCGTCATTTTTTATCCTCCCCATCTGCTAGAGTTGAGTAGGTGGATTTGAAGAGAATAGTAATGGTAATCGTCGGTGTAATTTTTAAAAGAGGCAGTCAGTCACGGTAACTACTTATTGGTTTCACTTTTTGTCTATTTCTTGGATATAAAATACGGCTAATTCACGCAGTAATCATGTACAGATTCATTCTAAATCGTCGTCAACAGTCATTAATGATGAGATTGGTTTGACGCAGCTCTCCACCCAATTAACCTATCAGCTAATATTCTAACACCTATATAATTCTTCTTTTTTACATCCTTCATCACCTACACTATGTATCTCATTTGGAGCCTACTGGGTGGCTACTCCCCCCCCATGCAACGGGGTTATGGGAAAATTTTTGAAAAATGACATGCCTGGAAATACATTTCACATCATTTTGGCAATAAAAATGAACTTTAAGCAGATAAAGTTATTATGCATCAAAACCAGGCAATATTTTAAAATATTTTTTATTTCTCTGAGGCTTTGGTGAGTGAACCAACCCCCTCCCCATAGTTACGCCACTGTTTTCACCTATTCTTCAACGAAAATTTAAAATCGACAATTGTATCCCATGATGTCAACGATTGAATGGTTCCTCCTTCTACACAAGGTTTTTCCAAAGACTTCTCTCATTATCTTATTAGAACTTTCAAATGGCTTACACGTTCTATACATTTTATCATCATCATTCCTCTAAAACACAATATTTTGAAACATTTCATTCCTCGTTTTCTCCACTTTTTTCATCGTCCATTGACGCAATAAATTATCGTCTTTAATAGTCGAATAGATATTTTTCCCTTTAATTATCAAGCAATAAGTGAACAAAATTGCAAAAAGAATAGATATAAGCCTGAAATTATCTAAAAATGGTAAATTTCACAACAATATTTTTTCACGTATCATCGCCGTAACCGAGATAAATATCAATGTTTCTGTCAGCGATACTAAAGGTTATTCATTTTTTGATATGCAATTCCTATGATAAAGAGAATGACATTCAATTACAATTTTGTCGTAGTTTATTAATGTATTTTTCAGTTAAATCTTTGGCAAGATATTTTTAACAGGAGTTTTATTCTCATAAATGTGTGACATCCTTCTTTTTTGCCCATATTTTCTTATAGTGTGTAATAAATGCGTGGATAGGATTAATAGCGTGTCTTGTAACCTTACCCAGCATTTAACCACGTGACACATATCGTGCCTTGGAAATAGGAATTCAAATTTGTGTTATGAAAACTTGAACCGAGGTAACAATTGCTAAATATTCTCGTGAAATAAAGAAATAATGAAATAAAGATGACTTTATTTTAACATTTTTGCATTTCCACTATTTTGTATGAAAACGTACTACCATATAAACTCGCAGGTCAGATACCTTTCCTCATAGGGAAAACCCTTCGCCCAAATCAAGGACTCTCCTCCTCCCCCTCCATTCCCTGCTTAACCCCCACCCCCACTCACCCAATCCCTTCCGATAGACGTTCTTACTATCGTACTCAATTATGTATAAATAGAAGATGCACGTAATATCAGTCACCTGAAGATGTAACTACGTTACGAAACCCGGGTCGTGCCTATTGAAATACACAAGTGAACCTTACAAAGTTTTATTCCTTTATTTCCAACTTTAAGTTTGGTATGGTATTTTCAGTCTTTTTTTCGTGACCATTCCTTTCGCCGAGGCCTGCAGCAAGAGGCGTCGCGTCACTAAAAAGAAACGAAAAAGAAAGCGAGCTGTAGAAGTGCTCTCAAACACTCACCTGCAATGTTGAAAATTTTCATATTCATCATCCACCTGGGTGGAATCGAAGGGAATGGAGACAAAGGCTCGGTCATGAAAGGAATGGGTAGAATACCAAAAGACGGAACGACATATAAAGGCGGCGAAAGGTAGGGAAATAAAGGAGATGTCGGCCTGCGGAGGATAATGTGGATTTTTCCGTGTAAAGACGAGATCGTTTCTTCGCCGTTTCTCGTATCCCGTTCCCCGTCTCGAAATAGCGTGATTTCCGTCGACATGCGCTGTCGGAACGGAGGCATAAAAAGGTTTTAAAGCGGCGATTTTGGATCCATTTTTATGCTCTCCATATATTTTCCTTTCCTCGTCTGTATACTGTGGGTTCTTATCCGGTGCTTTAATTTTAAAATCGGCACACGCGATCGAAAGCGTTCGCTTTAAAATCAATTTCTTTTTATGTTAGCGTCGTCAAATGTATGAACTATTGAATGGGCAATTAAGTCGACGATTATTTCGTTTGTAAACGTTTATATTAGTTAGATACTCTCTCAATAATGTATCATAAATTCTTGTTATCTAAAATTATAATGATCACTAATTATACTGGGGATAAAATGATTAGTTGGTAATAAATACTTTTTCATACTTTTTGGAACCTTTCAAAACTGTCAGACAGCATATTGTATTGAGGTTAGTTGTTTTAGACAATTAGATTATTTGGTATACCTAGCAATACGTTGGCTCGCCTCGGTGGAAGCTAGGTACCCTAATTCTATTCTGGCTCTACTTCGGCTTCGATTAGAAAATGTATGGGAATATACGTTTCGGATCAGTAGTTTCCTCTTGAATAATTTAGTATTGCATTAAATGAAACTGGACGATGAAATAAAGTTGTCAGCGGTGGGATTCGAACCCACGCCAGAAGAGGCATGTGATAAAGGCACGGTAGCGAAAGAAATGGTAAGAGCATCAAAGAGTGATAAAGACGAGAGATAAATAGGAAGGACAGGAAAAAGGGAGCAAGATATAATGGCGGGGAAAGGTAGAGGAAAAGAAGAGATACCTGCATATTGTGGGGCGTATCCAAGTGTAGATGGAATCGTAGCTTTGTTGTCTTTCGTTTCTAGCTCCCCACGTCGAAGGAGCGTGAGTTACGCCGATGTGGTTCGCGAGAATGGAAATATAAAAGATTTAAAAGCGGCGATTTTGGATTCATTTTTATGCACTCATGCTGAAAATTCTGCCCGCAATTGTTTCCCGTATCGAGTTCCGTCGTATCGCCGCTCTTGAATTGTCATCCTTCCTGATGTTTTTCCTCCCTTTTTTTTGGTCGAAGCGATCGTCTCTGCAGCAAAAAATTACTTAGAAATTTCTCAACTTTTGCTGAATTACATCCATTTTTACTATTGTAGTGTTTCAATTGTATAGATTTCGAAATCCGATTTGACAGGAGTTACATTTTTATCTCTTATGTGCAAAACTGGTGCATGCAATCTTCTTGTGGTTTCCACTTCGGAGATATGGTTAACTGTACTTTTTCTGTTCGCAATGTTCATCGCAATTTACAATTGGATTAGAATATTATAGATTGTATATTTATTTATTCCAAGAAATTTGGCATTCCATAAATATTTGAATGTATTCACAGTGTAAAAAGAAATATTAACCGCAGCGATTGATCTTTATTTCTGCTAATACATCCACGTAAACGTACATTATTTATGTGATTGAAATTCGTCAATACCACCTGGGATGCTGCACCTTTTCTGGTCCCAGTAATAACCTTGACGCTTTATCTAGTCCACCAGGATGACGTTAGATTTCCCGTTAGGTTTGCTCCTATTGGCCAATGTCCTGTTATAACGAGGGTAATCCCAAAAGTAGGGTCTCCAATTTTTTTATAAATAGAAAGAAACTATTTATTATGTATGATGTACACATAATTTTGAAGATTAATCAAGTCTCTATTTTTCTACATAATTCCTATTTCGGTCAATGCATTTTTGTAAACGCTGTGACAGTTTTTGTATGCCCATGTCCTACCAGCTTGTCGCCATGTTGAACTTTTACCTCTTCTTTGGAGCTGAGTCACCTTCCGGCCAAATGTTCTTTCAACTTCTTGTCCACGCACCCTATAGTCCGGACTTGGCCCCCAGTGACTTAAACCTGTTCCCAAAGTTGAAATAATCAGATCATGCCCGTGGACAAGTAAAAATAGGTAACTCTGCACCTTTTATTAATTAAAAATTAGATGTATTTTACGGCTATAAGTTCATTGTAGAAAGGATAGTATCCTAACCTATTGCCAGTCCCAACTATAACTTAATTTAGATGAAATCGTCATGTCCGTGAATTCTGCAGTCCACGGACATGACAGATGGTAACGGAAATGATGATGCGCTATGTCTAGTTACAGAATGTCTAATAATAAATAAAATAAACATTTTATCGTGAGTGAAAACAAACGTTATTCCTCCTCTGCCGTGTCCGTGGACATGTATATCATGTCCATAGATAACACAAAAGTAAAAATAAAAAAACAGTGTAAATATTATTAACGATCTCTGCCACTCACATTTTTATCTTGTATGATTGACAAATCACATAGTTTTGTATTATTACACAGTTTTGGTTCTTATGTAAACAAAAATTAAATTTTTTTAAAATTTTCGGTAGAAAATGAACGTTTTTGGCAAAATGACCCCTCTATGTTCTGTGCTCTGCGTATTCTCGCTTTACCCTCCCACCAATGATTTTGGAATAGTTTTCTTTCAAAATATTTTAAATGTGGATCATTCAGCATGCATAATGTTAAATGAACTAAATAATGATGGAATTAACATATTTGTAGATCAAAGATTTGTGCTGATGTGCTGCTCTGAATCACTTAAGTGTTATTTGATTGACTATTTAGCATGTAGCAGCGTCTTCATCATCAACAATAGTCCATTTTCAGCTTTCCACTCGATTCTCCTTAAAGCAAATCTTTCAACACCTGCATTTCTTCTTTACGACCTTCGTCTTATGCACCTTATCATAAATCATATTCATGATAATCAAATAAATGGTTCAAAAGCGAGTCACTGTCACTTAAACACAAATATATAATATGAAAATCTCACCCGATTAAAACATAATTCGCAGTTTTCAAAGCAGTAGGTTCTTTCTCAACATCTGAGGGACAAATTAGGAACAGGAGCAACGAGAACATTGGACAAAGTCATAAATCATCATACACATCATGGAGGCCTGCCGTTCTTCCCTTCCATCTGTCCTTCGACTATAATATAAAAAATTTCATTGTGTCTCATAATGTGGCTGATTAAATTTTCCAGTCATCTACCCGGTTTTTTCCTAAGATTTCTAATGTTGAAACTTATCTAAACAATTTCTGTACAGTATGAATAATTCACCAATTTTTAATTAATTTAATTAGATATTAACCAAACATTGTATTGATATCTCGATTTCATTCACCTACCACCAATGTGAGAATTACTTTCCTTCTGAATATTTAAACCGCAGATAGTTCTTTACAACCTCAAATTAATGTATTATGAATGATTAAACGGATTATTTAATGTGTTTATCCAAAGTCTTCGTTCATTTTACTTAGCGAAGCGTTAATAGGTGGCCTAGTAAACATCTATCAAATGTCAGCGCATTTCGGAATCCATTCTCCATCTTTGATATTTGTTCCCTAAAGTATTCAACTCGCCAAGTGTATCCTCACATTACCTTCCCACCAGTGATTTTGGAATAGTTTCCCTTCGGAAATATTTTAACTGCGGATTTTTCATTCCGCCCCCGTATTAAATTGATTAAAAATAATAAAAGGGGATTCTCTCGTGAGGAGGTGTTGATCCAAAAGTCTGTGCTGATGTTGCAATATGAGAGTGGAATCGTCTTGATGATAATAAAAAAAATACGCGGGAGAGATGGAGGTTTGAAGAGAAAGGAAAAGAAGAAGAAAAGGATGGATCGTGAGGAAAGAGGAGAGAGCTGCGAGGGAAATTGAATTAAGTGAGGTCGAGTCCTTCTCATTTTTTTTTTAATCTTTCCTGAAGTGTACCAAGTTCATAAGTAGTAGCGAGGAGTGGAAAAATATCCACAAAATTTAGGAATCAAATGCATGGGGAGTTATTGGCGAGAGAGTGGAGGGAGCAGTAGGGTGCCTTTCGAGGAGAAGAGAGGCGCAATGGAGAAGTCTGGGAGTCTGAGTGGATGAAATTCTGTGGGGGTAGGCTAAAGGAGTGTGGAAATTGGATTATGAAGAGGGTGGAAAAAAATGAAGGGGGGAAGAGGGGAGTCTTGGGAGGAGTTTAAGTGCATTGGGAGCAAGGTGGTGGGGTGGGAGGTGGGAATGGAAAGAAAACGGAAATTTTGTGAGAGAGAGAATCAAACTACGCCGTAATCCTTGCTTAACGGCTGTCTGGAAGGAGGCGGAGGAAGTTTTTTGTACTACCACCACCGTCTCCGAGCGGAGTGAAACTTAAAATGAAGATTACAATGAGCCGACGGAATAATATTCGTAGATAAGCTCGGTGCCGAAAATTGGAGTCGATGGCGTGGAACGTGAAAAATAAGTCAACCATAACAAACGCGCTCGTTTATCACGGAGAAGTTCATTCGAGTGGGCGTCTATGGTGCGCATTATCCTTTCCTTGGTAATCATACGGAGCTTGAACAGTTTATCAAGCTCACAATTATTAAATGTTGGTGGCGAAATCTGTCTAAACACAAAATGTAATTTAATATTTGTTTCATTGAAAATAGTTGGTTATTCCTCCAGAGGAACTTTTCTACTTTTGTTTTACGTACTCACTAAATATTAATTATTGATGCGAATGAGGCGTAGAATATGTGATCTTACAGCATAAAATGTCTATATCTTCACCCTCACTCAACCTAAAATTGGTTTGGTTAAATGGGGGTATCGGTCGTACCACACTAAGCCACAGGCTTGTGAACTAACAATTAGGAGATTTCATTTTACGGGATTTAATAGTTCCTAAGTCTTTATTTTAATTTTTTGATGAAGAGAGTCGATATCTTTTAATACTCAACTTCAATTCATAACAAATATTTCGCTGTCAGCGTTTGTTTTGGTGAAGAATACTCAAATTTCTAGCTCATTTCATGTTTTAGGGTAGAAATTCTTCCTGCGTGAAGAAATATCGTCCCATCTTGAGGAATGCTGCTTGTTGTTAAAATCGGTTTAGGAACATAAATGACCGATATGGAACCTAAAATATTCAATTTAATGTAGATATGTGGTCGAATATTTGGGAAATATATCTAAACAATATCTTCAAATCCATCATCAATATTTACTAGAATTTTCGTCTTTGCATACCGTATTTAAGGCTCTTACGATATTGCTAAATATGCAGTCTATTAGCCTCGACTGTTTTTCATTTCCTTCCCACAATTTACTAATCCTCTTTATTCTAGATCTTCCATTACTTACCACTATTCAATTTAATTAAAAATTGGTGAACGTCGAGCAGCGCTGTGAACTCCAGCGCATCTCCCCGTATGCGTATTGACTCAGATACGGATGTAAGGGAGGGTGAATCTCAAAATTTGAATTTTGAATATCAAAAATCTTTGAAAATTTGACTTTATTCTATGGTTTACATAAGGCGTAGCTCCTGTGCTATGTTACGTTAGTGCTTATATGTAATGTGTGTTAGAGGAAACAATAGGCAGGTGTATCAAGAAAAGATTTGATAAAATTATAATGTTGATGTCGTCATTGATCATTTTATTGAGTGTATTTTGGGTAAAATTGAGTACTTGCGTTAAAACCAAGTTAACGCTAAATCGTTTTGGTATCTTCCAAGGACATGGAGATTAATGAGTCATTTCTCGCTATTAAAGGTTTTAAGTGGTGTCAGAGGATACCATTATTATTTATTAAATCATTTACCTTGTAGTATATTCTCTCATGAAGAGGATTTTGTTCGTAGAATAACGAGGATACAGCTGATAACTTTATTGTAACATTTAAGTCTCATATTTTGAAAGCGTGGGTTAGCCTTGTCTATAAACAGGATCAGAGGGTGTCTGAATAAATTACTGTTATATTTTATTCTACTGCGATATGTGTTTATTATCCTGTTTCCATTTTGCTTACCACACTTTAATTTAGAACCGCCCTCAGTGTCATACTTCGCGTCAGTGTGAAATGGATTGCCCCGAGTGAACGCTTACAGTCGGGAATTTCCGAATGGAAGCAAATAGAAAACTCGAGGGAGTTGAGTCGCTATTTTCGCATTCCCAGAAGATCGCCTTTCCGAAAAGATGAAATTTTGGAATTGGAATGACTCTTGTCCATGAAGGATGCGCTGCGACTGGTTCTGACAATAGATACGGAATCCAATTCAGTGTTTGCCTACGATGCATGGGTGATAAATTGTTTTCGCGTTTGAGAGAGACACGAAAGAGGCAAATGCCATTGAAACTTGGGAGTATTACGCATTACATACATTCAAGTTCTGGTCGAGCGAATTATGTTTAACCTGACATAGGTGCCTGACAAAATTGATATGCGGGAAAAGCCGAAAAATCACTATAATTTCAACATATTTCGCATGAAAAATGTTAGGCTCGTAAAATATTGCATTTAGGAATTTCTTAACTTTCGGTGATTATTTTACGGATGACTTCATATTTGCACCAAAATGTCTCTGATTAAATGCTGTGAGTAGCGTATCAAGGAGTGAGGACATTTTTGATTATTGTGACATTATTTTTATCATTATGGGCCTAGATTTGTTGGCTTATATAGTGGATTATTTTAGTTCAATTTAGAAAATAGTGAAGTGACGGCAAAATAAAAGGAAAAAATGGCTTCTGATTTGTCAAACTAATTTTTCAAAACATCTCTATAATGGTCCCTGAAAAAAAATCGCTTCAGTTATTTCTTTGTGGTACTGAAAAATTAATAATTCAGGATTTGAAGTCGGCCACGCAATTTGATGTATTCAATAACATACCATAAATGTTCCGCCATCTACCATTCAGAAACTGAGTATACAGGATCATAAGTACCTAAGTGTGCAAAAATTTGCCAAGCAGCTCAAATATCTTACTATTTCAATGACTATTATGAAGCTCTAGGCTGAAATATCACCAACCGTAAGAAGTTCAGTACCAATGTGCCTCACAGTAAGATACGAGATCACTAAAGATGGCTACGCGGTAATCCAAAGCTGCTGCCAGCGTTGAAACCCCAACTTACTCATTATTGTAGGAAATTGATGAAGTGAGAAAACGAATTAGTTGCAAATAAGATTTATTAACATTCTGTCACTAATATTTCTTCTTGGAGATCGGGTTAGGATAGTGGCTGGAGTGTTGAATTTCAACCTAAGTGACCGGGTTCAAACCCTGGAGGTGGCAGAGAGACTGCCCGATCCGTGCTTCCGTGCGTTGTGGAGGGCACTTCATGCACAGCATTCCAATCGTCGGATGAGACGTTAAATCGTAGTCCCATCATTGCCTTTCGATTAGAGCAGGCTGACGCCGACGCCAGGTTCCTCTCCATCCTTCCTCTCCTACCCATTCCCCACTTGACAGAAATGACCTCAGGTAAATGCTATTTCGAATATGAAAATCGATTTTTTCCTTCACTTTAATTAAATAAAAATAAAAAAAACGTCTTAGAGTAGGTAAAGGTCTGGAAATGAAATGCAAAATATTTTGTCGACGTTTCGATGTATTTCTTATATGTTCTTCAGGGTTATGAATCATAATGGTTCCAATAAATTAATACATGCAGGCATGAAAGCTGTGCATCGTAGCCATAGTTACATGGATCTCATTACTTGAGACCAGTGGTGTCATGGTACGGCACTGGTTAACAAAATACATCAAAGTCAAATAACACTTTTATCAATTTTGTTGTCCCAAAATTTCTAATTTATACATTCATAACCTAAACAAAAATTTAGTTAGAAAATTTAAATAATTACTTGTAGTAAAAGAACACTCAAAGTAATATTTCACTTCTAAAGAAAGTTAAGGAAAGTGCGTTCCGAGGGATCTGGTTGGTGTGGTGGCTAGAGTGTTGGCTTCCCACCTGGCGGGCCCGGGTTCAAATCCCGGCAGCGGCAGAGAATTTTCAGAGACTGCCCGATCCCTGCTTGAATGTTGTGTGGAGGACATTTCAAGCGCAACATTCCGTCCGTCGGATGGGACGTTAAGCCGTGGTCCCCTTGGCGCCTTTCGTTAAGAGCAGGCTACTGCCGACGCTGGGGTCCTCTCCACCCTTCCCTCATGGCGCAAATGACATCACCTCCTCCATATACCATATACCATACGTGCGTTCCGGCATTGCTAATTTTGCATTGACGTCACTGCTTGAGGCTCGTCAAACATTCACGTTTCGTGCTCGTGGATGTTTTGTTAACTAGAAAGAAGACGGTGGAAGGGAAATATTCCTAAGAGTATAAGTGTTTTAGGTCTGAAGAGAGGGGATTTTCTGCTTTCTACGTAAGGTTCTCGTCCGCGTCTCGTCCTGGCGCTTTTCCAATGCGACCCTCCTCCCGCATTCCTTCCTCTTTGCGGAGTTTTCCATCCCGGCTCTCTTTCCCGCTCATCCCCAGCTTCTCGTAAGCCTTATATTCCCATCCTCGAGAGTTATCGTGGGTAGACAGGTTGAAGGCCGTAAGTTTCCATTTGGTAGACCATGTGTAAGTAAGATCGCCCCTTTACCTTCTGCCATTTCCCATATTTCCCAATCTCCCCTACCATCCAATTCATGTCCCTCGCCATATGCGAATATACCTATAGTTCATCTTAAATTTGAGTTCCCTATCCGCATGATTCAACTGCGGATCTTTCTGTTTCCCCAAAACGTAACGGCATGTTCTACGTGTCTTTAACACCTTCGTCCGAACTGATTGGGTGGCCTAGAAATATTAGTTTTTATTTTTATCGTCCTCTTTTTTTAAAAAAGCGAGCGCCTTCGTACATATTACGAGTACTGATGGTGTGAGGCTATCGTTTGTATTGGTGTAGATACTGTGATCGAGTAAAAGCATGGATGAGACACATGAAGTTCTCTCATTACTGTCATTGAATCAACAGGACTTGATGTTCTTTTCGGTATGAAATGTTTTCTGGTCAGCGCAGCCTTCTGGAACTATGCTTATTCATTAAAAAAATCATTTTCGAATCATATTCCTTAACAGCTAACCATAATTTTTCTGGTTTAATAAGTGCAAATGATCCTTCCAAACATTGCAATATGTTTTGCGTAGGTGAGATCAACGATGGTACCTTTGGCCAGGCGCGAAAGAGCTTTCCCAGTATATAGTTATTGATTGGATAACAATTCTTTATGAAATTTGTTAATCACATTATTCAATTTAATGTGTTGAGTATTCTAAACAATGCAAAGCGATATCTTTGGTATGATATTGCTTTTGCCTCAAAGATCACTCATGTATAACAATATGATAGAAAGACTTGGAAGGCCTGAATCTAGGTATGTAGGATTGATTCAGTTCCTTGTACCACATTGTAGGGTATATAATGAAGATTATCATCGTATGACATGTTATTTTTGAGCTCAGAAGTGCATATTATCTTACTTAAATTGATTTGGTACATCAATGGTTTTTATGTTCATCATATGGGTACATGGACTGGCCGTCTTTCGTGTTTATTCTCTTAAGCGATCGTTGACGCTGAACTCTTTTCGGGAAATCGGCTCTTTTCTATATGTTATGGTTACTTCTACTCGAGTCGGAATTAATCGTATCCGTCTGTTTTTTTAAGTATTATGATAAGTCGTGAAATAAAAGCACTTCACAAGAAAAGGACGTGGAATTGTGTTGCGGCTAGTCTCCCTTAGCATCCAATTGTAATGGGCACTTCGCATCGTCCTTCTTCCCTCGATTTCTAGCAGGCGAACAGTTTTCACGGAGGAATATCTGATGATACCACAAACGTATTGAGTGGGTGATAGCTAGCACAACATTTTAAATATTAGTTTTAAATTTCCGCAACTTAGGATTGTATATTTTTCGGTTTGAATTTTTTTATCACTCAACCTGCTGCTTTATGAAATAAACTACCGTTTTAAGTCATAGTGAATTACTCAGAAGGATACTGAACTAGGAATCTGGAATTGCTAGGAGGCAAACGCGCATATCCCGTGATGATATGCTGGAACAAACTGAATAATAATTCTGCATTGCTAACATCCATTCGTTTTTAGGATACCTATTTTAAAATTATCTATGGTGATGTATTTCGACAAGGCTCTCCCTCGTCGTCTATAGGGATGATAATAAAAAAACTTAAAGAATAGCATTTGCGTTTTAGTAATTCCTTTAAATTTTTAGCGTCTGTCATAGGAGCCCCTGGTCAGAGGATTTGAAAGCGAGGGTATTGATTCCTATCCATTAAGCATTGTACAAGTATGAATATTCACGATTTGAATTGCATATTCATTGAAGCTAATTTTCTTTTTTCAGGAGATGAACGCAATATGTAATTAACGTATTTCCCAGAGCGAAGGAATTCCTTGTTGTAGAGACGGCATTCGAGAAAGCTTTCAATGATCGCATGAATGGTGATACATGATGTAACCCTAGGGAAATTCAAAGACATAATCATCGATAGGTGTAAAAACATGGGCTCTACGTCGTTAAGGGAGTTAGCTATCCATTTTGTGATTTAATCATATTGATTGGCCCAGTTGCAGTATCATTCTCGCAAAATGTTTTCTGTACGTCCGATTGCGAATAAATTTTTCTTCTATTGTTGCTTTACACGCTTACCTTACCAGTACGAATCTCTACTCTTAGTGAGGTTAACTGTTGACTAAACTTTGACTAAAATTTGAACTCATTAATAATTTGCGCGTCAGTGATTTGCGTGTCTTGCCAGTAGTTGCGGTTTTGAAATTATTGACTTATTGTTATACAGGGGAAAAGTAGAATATCCTTTGTTTTGTTGGGGTTTCCATCATCTATTATTATTAAACAAAGGCTGGTGCTGGTAATACTATTCGTTTCTTTCAACTTGTGATTAAATATCTTCATTTTACCGTAGCAGCTCAAAAAATGAAGAGTTAAACATAAACTTCGTCGACCATAATAATCGTGGACTTGACGTCTGAATTACTTGAAAGCTCGTGAGCACCTTTTGATTTTGCCTTTAATTTAGGTTCCTACAGTGAAAGATACTCAGATTTACAGTGTGAAAAGACCATCAAACTTTTTTTAAATTAACTTTAGCTATAATTTTGGCATTCTGTAGAAAAACCGTTCGACCGATCTTTTCCATGTTCCTGCCTTCTGTTTTTTCTCGAAATTAGTTATTATAAATGTGAAAAGATTGCTTTTTGAATTTTTATATTCATCTAATAAATATTCACAATTGATTATTTGAATATAATCGGGTACTTTAGCAAGCTAGAAAACACTACTGTTAGCCTCAGATTTTGGCTCAGTATTCCTCAATACATTCCATTTTATGAGTGGGAGTAATGGGAAACTTTTCCTTATCCTTAAGTATTCGCCGTCTTGGTTCTTTTTTTTTTACATTTCTTTGGACCAATTCTTGTGATATAGAGGCGGAGATCTTTTTTTGGGAATGACCTTTTGGGAACCAGTGAACCGGATGGTACAGTAGTTGTTGATAGACCAACACGCCCTTAGGGTTGAATCGGGGAAATATATGAGAGGGCAAATGGAAGTTGGCGCATGAGACTGGGAGGTTGGCTTCAAATGGGTGGTATATAGCGAGCAGCAAAATAGGGGGTGGGGTGACTGGCGTGCGTCGTAACAAGCTTGAATGTGCTCTATCGAACACGCACGTGGCTACGCCCTGCTGGGAGACGTATGCTTATCGATATGGATTTACATGGGCTCGTTCGCTAAGCATTTTTATTGCTCATGCTCCTTGTTTTTTATGATAGTAATATTCTCACTTTTCTGTTTTTATCGCGATAATGTATTGGAAGACTTGTCGGTGGGGAGACGCTGGTTTACCATAATCTTTCACTGTCAGAGGTGTGTTGCAAGTTTTACATGTCAAAGGCTTCTTCCGTTTTAACCCCAACGCCTTGCATGCCTTTCCTATTGCGTAATTCTTCATGGAGTCAATTGGACATTCTTATAACGCCAAAAAAATTGGGCTGATGGAAACGTGGAAACTTGTAAAAAATTTGATTCACAATGCTGACAAAATAGGGAAGAATTTTCATCTCCATAGGAAATCTATTTCATATTTTTAACTGGGAATTAAAAGTTCACTGGCAATAAGCATATTTCTGTGTGGAAAATTTGAGTTGAAATATATTCAGCTCATTTTTTGACGATTAGAGTTTCAAAGATATTTGGAGAAATGAATTTTGTTTATTTTAATTCCATATTGAGACTCTCCCAGCGGCTGTGATTTATGCGACTTTTCGATTCGCACGAATTTCGCACGATTTTTTTTCTTTTTTTTTTGCTTTTTTTCCCGGGTACTGGATGAAATTTCTTGTAATTTATTGTATTTGTAGATACCTATGTTTACATTAGCTCTTTATCAGTAGGTTTTTGCAGGTTTTCAATCCCCCTTTTTAAGTGGGCGTTTACCTGTTGTGTTTTTTTCCAGTAAGGACGAAAGTCAATATCCTTAGGTTTTTCCCGCGTTTTGCTCACATCTTTTTACACTTGGTAAATTGTAACTTTGTTAACTTATAATTTTGTTTGTTGATTGAAATGCGTACTTCTATGTCTCTTCATGTAATTTCTCTGCATGTAATTTCATGAGCAACATGACAATGCATTTCACTTCAAAAATTTAATGTTTGACGAGGGGTTAGATGAAAGATGGGACTTTCTAGTCCTAATCCCACCCAATGCAACGAATTATTATTATTATTACCATCATTATAAGCCGTCTGATGTATTTTCGCGCATTCCTATAAGTAATATTTTATGGCCCGTCTGGTTTTTTATATGCAACAACGGAAATGAGTGCGGTATCACAAGTATTAATCACAAATAAAACTATCGAAATGGATGATTTGGTGATCTATTGTAAAATGGTTGATGGAAAAGATTGATTTATTATGTTATAGATATTATACAGGAAAGGAAAGAAATTTTTGGAAGAATGGGTAGTGTTCAGGGTGGGACTTGAGGAATAGTTTTGGTTACGAAAATGGGCGTGGCAAGTGGGGACGGAAATATTCAAAAGACGGAGGAGTGAATGTGGGTGATATCCAGGGCAGTCCGAAGGAATATATTCGCAGCCAGAAGAATAAATGTATTGCTCGAAGTCAGTGGTGTAATGTGGGGAAATTCATTATTTTTGTGGATCTTTTAACGTTGTCCATGGACGAAGATAATGACTGGATATTGATTTACGCTAGAAAAAGTTATCATATTTCACTCGAAATCTATTCAAATACCGTTAGCTTTCTGGACAATAGCGTAGGCCATAAATTTATCATTGAATTTAACATTTATGAAGATTTATCGAGGACAACAACATATAGAATAGAATAAAGCTTTGATGAACACAAGACCAATGCTGAACCTCAAGCCACTGCTGACTCTAGGTTTGGCTGGGAAGGTGATGTTGTTGATTCAACTGCGTGTATACTGATGAAATTAACGATAAATGATGTAGCTAAAAAAGATATCTCAACTAGCAGCTAAATCACCACCAAAAACTACACATGCCATGATTACAGTTGATTCTGGATTTCGAAAAAAAACGTTTGAAGTTTAACGATCAACTATTATCAAAAAACTAACAGAACAAAACAAATGTTTTGTCATCTAAGTAGCTGTATAATTTTCAACGCAGTATCTTCATTGTTAGTGTTGAAAAATAAAACTTCCAAAAATATCTGATTCGCAATTTTGTCATGCATAGATATGCAGCTTTAAGACTTCTCGGGTCCTTGATCCTTTTGCGTAAAGTACAGTTTATATATCTCTTTTCGCTTGTCTGTAACTACCAGGGCAAAATATTTTCTGCTCATCTGCTAGGTGCTGTTCTGTTGGTTAAGCCGCTGGATTGAATGGCCGAATCCATGAATAGGAGCAAATTCTGCGAATTTCTCCTTGGTCAGTGGCGTTTCACGTTCTTCTTGTAGCCGGAACTGTTCTATGGTCCTGGTGTACATTTATGGACGTGTCTTACTTCTAATTCCGGCTTCAAAATACGGCTGCGCCCGTGGAGTACGTGGGTAGCAGTTAGCGCGCTAGAATCTCATGCACGGGAATAATATCTCCTCGGATGGAATATTCCTGCTGCGTCCTTCACGGCATATATGCTTGGATATTCTACATGGTGTTCGTTAATAGGCGTGGAGGAAGAACTTTTGCCAGTGAGAAGCGAGGGAAATGCTCAGATAATAGAATTGCATTCTTCATCTTCAACACAGGCCTTCAACATTTGGCCACTTTTGATTATTAATATTATTATTATAGTAAAAATTGTTACGAATCGACCATAAAGTCGGGTGGTAACATAAAATCAGAAAGTATATAAAGACAAAAATATAAGATAAGAAGTACTAGCTTGGTCGATAGGTTTCATCACACAAAAAATATACAAAAATCAAAATACAAAACATAAAATACTGAGTACAAAAAAATTATGAAAAACACCTGAAAATCCATTTTCACACAATACATAACACACAAAAATATATGAAGACCAAAGCAAAAAACATGAAACGCCAAAATTAAAAAAATAAACCTAATGAAAAGCCACCTGAATTCAATTTCATTTAACCTTTTCATAAATATCTTGGCGTTAGTTGGGAAGAGCTTAAAAAAATTCCTCCGGTTAACCATTCCAATCCTCTATCTCCCGATGTAGGAAGGAAAATTTTAGTCTTTTTGACAGCTGCCTCGGAGCCTTAATCTCATAATTATGATCCTTCCTCTCCAGATAACTTGGTCCTTTTAACCGCTTTGTTAGGTCCCTGCACGCAGGATCACCGCAGTAAGCTTTAAATATACGCTTCAACCGTGCTTTATTCCTCCAAGACTCCAAAGATTTCCAGCCAAGCGTTTTTAACATCACCGTGACGCTTGCCTTCCTTCTGAAATTTCCCAATACAAATCTATTCGCTATTCGCTGAAATTTTGTTAGTTGCTTGATCTCCCAATGCAGATGAGGATCCCAAACTGACGCATTCTTTAGTAGGCCTAACAAACTTTTTATAGGCGAATTCCTTGGTTAATTTTAGACAAAATTATCTACTCTGTATCCCAATAACTTATCAATTTATCTTACTTATATACTTTTATCAGTTGAAATTTTTTAATGAGAAAAATTCAAGCACATGCTTAAGAACGAGAATAAAATAAATGCTATTCATTAAAAAAACACAGTTATCTAAAGGATTGAAAGTGAGTTATATAGCACCATCGCTTGAAAAATGTTTGCACCCTTGTGACGATGATAAGTCCAGATTGTCATTACAGGATTATCAGGTGACTGAAAAGACCTTATTTAGACATAAGGGCATGAAAAGTCTCTCAAAACTTACAGGTATAAAAATTTATAGTTTTTAAATTAACGAATAATAATGTACTTAATAATTTTCATATTGAGTGATAAAAAGAAGCAGCAATGTCAAGGTAGCACAAAATATAGTAATGTGAGAACTAGTTGTATTATGAGATATGTAAAAAATTGTTAAATAAGCACCAATCCATAGTATTAACGTTGTATCATGTGCAGCCGAGAAAATATACACTGGTAGGGACGTATGGTTGGTGGTTAAGTTCATAATTTCATGTTGCCTGATAGGAGGATTCATGTTGTCTAATAGGATAGAGAGAAGGTAGATTCATGCGTGGAAGATGTGAAGAGGAAGTAGAGAATCATTATAAATTTCGAGTGGTTAATTAAGAGGGATAAGGAAGCATGAAAATTGTGTGATGGATTAATAAAGACACAAAAAATTCCATGCAGTGAAAAAATGCTATCCACAAAGAAAGAATGATGAATGAAGAAATGTGTTATAAGTATCTAAGATTGATAAAGGATGTTATGTACAGTTGCATCTCAATAATTGCCGAGGGTAAAAATGAAGAAGCTTCGAGTGTCAAAATCGAGCGTTTGGGGTTTAAGCATGTTATGCCGGAAATATAATCATGGAAATACTAATTATTGTTAAGAAAGATTTCGTGCTTTCCCGGCGAATGGATTGAGTGAAAAGTTCTCGGGATCGCCACCGGGTCAGGAACTCCATATCTGCCAACGTTTCGATGCCCGACTCGGTCATCGTCCTCAGGGCTGTGAAATCGGGATCGAAACGTTGGCAGATATGGAGTTCCTGACCCGGTGGCGATCCCGAGAACTTTTCACTAATTATTGTTTGTTCCAAAAAATTTGTAATATTCTGACCCAGATTTCTGAACTATGATCTATGTTATTCTCAAAGGTTCCCTAAGTCATGAATCTTTCGCATATAAACGTTCTAGTAATAGTCTTTTGAGCAACACACAAGCAAACGGCGTATCATATCACGGCGTTCTACCAAAGGCGGGAGGCCGAAAAGAGCGGGCGTACACTACCGTACGATTGGGCGTATATTGGGCGAAGGATGTGCACAGTGGTTCGGTTGATGGACGGGAGAGGAGGAAAGATGCAGAGATAGGATGAGGCAGAGAGTCTGGGAAACCTTAGAAATTGCGAAGTGGACCCAGAAAGCGATGTGGCAGAAAGGGTCGGAAGTTATCTCGCTCCGGGCTAAAGGTTTTGCTACGGCACAAAGTGCAATCTCGATATATATTCCTCCAGAGTACTCACACCACCACCTTTCCTTATATTCCCCGCCTCACGTTATACAACCCCCTTTGACTCCCCCTTGACGTAGGGATTGGTAGAAAATAAGAAGGCGCGGGAAGCAGATTGGCGTGGACCTCTGCCTGATGGTTCGAAATTTCCGTCCTTTGCAAACAAGGACGCAGGCCGTGGCGGAGCTGATGATGAAGGAAAGAGGATGATTTTCCCCTTGGAGGTACGGAGATGCCCGCAAGCAGTCTTACTATACAAGGATACTATATATGTACGTATCCGTGTTACGGTTCAAATGATGGCCGCCGTATGGGACCGGACGTCACTGTCCGAATAGTTGAGGGATAGTTGGAGAAGTGGCCTCTTTCGGGATCTATGGTACATGGACGTTGCATAGCTGATGAGCCATCTACATTTTAAATTTATCAAAGGTGAAAACAATTTCAGTTTTTGTTTTAATTAATCCCATTCAGGTATTATCCCTTGCTACTTACAATTAGTGGAGAGAATGGTATCCGAGAGAATATTTTTGTTGATATTTAATTCACAGCAAATATTTTTAGCAGAATTAGCAAAGATAACAGGTGGAGGTTTCCGGCATTTATTCGATTTGTATTTGTACTGCGCAATTTCATTGCAAGAATGTGGCTAAAAAATATACGCAAAGAATGGTCGTGTGCACATTGTTTCTACATTTCAATGCATTTCAATTTCATCAGTATAACAATCTGTGACTGTACAGTGACTGTATAAATAAATAAACAGTGACTGTAAATCTAGGGGCTAATTCTGTCTGACTTAGGAGTAAATTTTCTAATAACTTGTGGATATTTGAAGAGGGGTATGCATGTGAAATATACAGCATGTTCCCGTAGATTTAAGCATAATAAAATCATGTTTACTAAGTTTTCACATGAGTATGATGGAAAAAAAATCTTACGGATGTGGTACAAAGTTATTAAAATTTCTACTCTGATCAATCGAATAAGTAACTTCTCATTAAAGTTTCTGAGAAACTATTGATCAAGTGAAAGTGTTTTTATAGAAAAGGTTTAATCATTTGACTATCTTTATTACTTTAACTTTAGTGGTTGTAAATGGTTGAACGATTTAGCTGGTTATCAGCATAAGAAAAAGGTAAATGTGAACTATACGCAATAATACTTTATTAGTATTCTAAATTCCATATGTATACGAAGAGGCAGTATCTTGCCAAAATGTTTCTTTCGCTGAACACTGGGCGATAGTAACATTGTGGAAATTTTCCATTGTATATCCTATTAACTTAATAATTCTCTTCTATATTTGGCCCTATATACTATATTTTCCGCCTACACGCCACATTTTTCCACTCGCCAAGGCTAAGCTTCTCTATTATCTTCATTCTACTTATCGTCACGCGTGGCCTTCCATAATCTGCGGATAAACACAACTAGCGGGGATCCTCAAGGTTACCGTTCGTTAGTCTGCCAAGGTCCGAAATGAGTGTTGGTAGAATTGTCTGGTGTGTCTTATTTTGGCATCAGAAGAAGGTCAGTGGGGGAGAGGGAGAAATGTCCGTGTAAGAGAAGAAATCCCTCGCTTGCTGGCCTGCATATCTCCATGGATCATTGGAGTTAACAATTTGGGAGTGCGGTTGGATAATTGTGGCAAATCAGCTTTCGCAGCTGTCGACGTTAACAGAGTCTACAAATTAATGAATTTTCGTTAATCGCGGTGAAAAAATAATAGTTTTTTCGGAGGAAATTAATGGAAACATTGATTATCAATGCTGTTCATTTAACTATGCAATTTTCGAGGCGATTAAAATTTCACGAGGCATGGCTTCGGAGGGGTTGGGGTTGAAAGGGTGGCCTGAAACGCATTCATTGATTTGTAGACGACCCCTTACGTTGAGTGCATCCTACGTTTTTTGCTGGCCATGACGTCGGCGAAGTTAAATTTATTATCATTGGCGGGTATTTATCACGTGCTCAGTATTTTGCCATGCCCACTGGGAATTGAAAGTCATATTTTTTTAACACTTTCTTATTCTCTAATTTTGCGTCGTAAATATTTTTAAAATTATAAATTTGGTTTCCAGACGCACATTTATTGTCAGGATTTAAAAAATTAAATGGCCAATTAGGTAACGATAAGATGTGATAACCTTGTATCGTATTTTGGATAACATATCTTAAACTGCAATGGTTTAAATCAGATGTACTTATTTTTCACGAGAACCGATTTAAATAGATAAATCAAAGTCATTGTTAATTTATTAATAACAGCCTCGTAGTTATAGGTTACCAGTCTGTGCAAAAAGCAAATGAAATATTTTTAATAGGCTTTCACTAAGTAATACTTTAAGTTTTCAATTTTCCAGTAGATATTTTTGGCTTTCTGTTTCGCATCTAGCTATGAATTTTGCAAATATTTAATTAATTGGATCTGTATAAACGCGCCAAAAATGTTCAGCTTTAAAACTTGAATCTTGCATGAATATGGTGGTTTCCTTCATCAGAGAAAACGAAAGGCATTGCTTGCGATGCTTTACCCACCATTAGTGTGTTTATTATGTAAAAATTATTTGGTTTTAGGAATACCAGTTTAGATGAATGTTAACGGTCATTTTTAACCTCATTTGAAAAAGGCCAGATTGGTGGCCATGCGATGCCACTCCACGTGACGTCACAGGGGACAAATGCTATACGAGTAGTCAGTCAGTAATGTGGCACAGAGCTCAGCGAAACAACTCTTAATAATCACGTATCAGAATTTCCTATGGTCGGTTCTTCTAAAGTTTCCTTCGTTTGATAGGGTATTAATAATTCTTATTTAAGCCAAGCGCTACCTGCTAGCCACCTGCATCGTAATGGCGCTCATAGCCTCGCAACAAAGTGGCCTCACACAGCGACAGCCGGAACCGGAATGCCGTCACACGGGCTTTTCCCAGCAATCATACCTAGCCGTCGCGTTATAGCGCCCTTGAAAATTTTCCCTTTTCGTTTAATTGCGAAAAATAGTATCGTCATTTAAAAATCCGAAAGCGTGAAATACGCACTCCAGGAGTAATAATCTTTCGATTTAGACAATAAAAAATATGAAAACACCTATTAAAGGAAATCTATGACAATTCATCAAATTTGAATACCTCTCGAACTTGATGATCTATTGCAGACCACGGCTGAAAGTCTAGAACAGTCATTCTCAATTTATGACGAGGTTAGGGGCGCTTACAGCGTTGATGCGAAGCCTTGACTTCGTCCCTTGGAACCAAAATAAGTCTGTTAAAAATGAATTGAGAATGGGCCTCGAGCCGGTGACCGAAACGTCGCGTAGGTTGTGCTCAAATTCGTTAACCCATTATAACCCAATGTTTGCTTCTAAGTAACATCGAAAATGTAAAAATGTTCAGCCCTATTTAGGAAATAGTTAAACTACGTGTTTTTTTGTGCTGTAAAGTGAAATGGCAAAATAACTAGCCACCACAATAATTGTGACTGAATATTTACCGAAAAGTTTATTTTCTACCAGAAGCAGCTCTGGGTTAGAAAGGGTTAACCGGAGCGATCCACAGAGAATTTCATTCATGCTACTCGTCGAGAAAATGCCCAATCATACGTTAAATATACTCTTTTATAGAATTTAATTCGTTTCATAATTCAAGCAAAAGGTAATTTGAGGTTATATTTTAGGAGCCACATTTTTTAAAATCTCTGTCGTTTTAAAACCGTCGCGCCTTCTTGTTGTCCAATAGACAAAGATAGCTGCGTGTGTACTGTCCTCCGTATAAAACGCCAAAAATTTTGATGCGACCTTATTTACCTTCTTTTGGAAATAGTCTCCCCCAATGTTTCCATATTCTATTCCAAGCTGCTTTGATGCGCATGGTGCATCGCATGCATGATTGGTAACGTACCCCAGATCCCACCTATCCCAAGATGATTGCGAAAAATTTCAATGTTTTACCACGTTTTTTAAAACTTGCAGCTACATTCTGAAATCTGAGGTGAATCACTGGTAATCAAGCAACTGAAAATTCAATTCTCCCGTAAACGAACCAAATCATAAGGTAAATATTGACCTCAAATCCCTGCTGCTGTTCAAGCGTGCTCTTGCTAACCATAGGATCGAGATCAAAATGACAAAATACGAGATAACATGATTGGTCTGAATTGCTGACTTCGACAACAGATTTTCCGTCTATGTTATTTATTTCAATTTGAATATTTTTCTATTGAACATAACCTTCTCTAAGAAGGAGAAGCTACAGAATTATAATAAAATGCGTTCATAAGTATTTCAACTTCGAACTTTTATCATTTCCCATGGAAATTATTATGGTGTGAGGTAGTGTGGTTTTATTTCGATTTTAATTTTTTCAATTGATGCTCTCAAGAAGAAGGAGAAGTAACAGGATAATAATAAAATGCCTTTATAAGTATTTCAACTGCTGACTTTTATCATTTCTTATGAAAATAAATGTGGTATTAGGTAGTCTAGGTGGTAGATTATTTATTTATTTCGATTTGAATTTTTTTCATTGAATCTCTCCGGAAGGAGAGGTAACAGCACAATAATAAAATGATTGCATAATTATTTCAGCTCTTAGCTTTTATCATTTCCAATAAAAATAATTGTGGTGTGAGGTTGTCTATTTGGTGGAGCGGTTGGCTGCTCATTCCTCCTCCCCCCCCCACACCCCAAGGTGCATCCGACGATAACCCCACGGCCCTCGTTGCTTTCATTGACCACACTCCATCATCTGCGTGCTTTTCGTCCATTGTCAAGGGGGGGGGGGGGGAAGCGACATTACTTACCCCCTTCCCACACCACGTGCACATCTTCAACATTACCCCCTTCCCTTTGTACCGAAACCGCCGTGGCCGCCGTCCGTATGTCACCATCGTGGACGTCCTCTGGCAATCCAATTAGCCTTATCTCTCCCGTTTTCGGATTCCCATCCAACGGTGCACACGCTACATCGACCGAAGAGGCGTTCGACCGTCCCATTTCAGGTTGACGTCGATTATTACTCGGGATGGTAGCGGACCTTTTGGAGGTTATGGACGCCAAAAAAGTAAGTGGCAGATCTGTGGCCTAACCTCCCATTCCAAGTGGAGCGAAGCCCTCTTCACGTGAGATTGGTCATGTGTGGCTGGAGTTAAGCGAACGGGGGGAGCCCTATTCTCTGGGAGGTGGCGAAATTTTCGAGCTACGGTTCAGAGGTTTTGTTTTGAAGGGAGTGCATCAAAATTATTTGAGAGAAGACCGCACAATAAGATGGAATCTTTTGAAGAGTCCTTAAAAGAGTTGAAAGAGTCACTGGAATTAGATGCGTCAACATTTTGAAGTTAACGTTTAGAAAAGCGATCAAGTTTTAATTATAATCCTGGCTCTTTTCCTTTTTCTTGATTATTAAAAATCAATCGAAAAATTCAAATTGAAAGAAATTACATGGACATAAAAGCTATTGTCGTCGACCATTCATACCAATCATGTGACCTCGGATTTCGTCATTTTAATCTCGATCCTATTGTGAACAAGAGTAAGCTTGCGCAGTAGCAGGGGTTTGAGGGCAGCATTTACATAGTGATGTGGCTCATTTACGGGAGATTAAAATTTTCACTTCCGTGGTTACCAGTGATTCACCTCGGTTTTAAAGGAGCGATCAGCGGAATATTCATTAATCACTCAATTCCAATGCTCAAAGCTAATTGACGCGTATTACAAAAACGGAGGAGGGGAAGAGGAAATTGTTTAAAAATACGAAATGATGTAAATTATTATCCAAACAAAATTTTAAATAACCAAATCTTAAACATCTCTACTAATCACCCAATGAGCTTCTCTACCACGGTGAAAGGGGGGGGGGGGATTGAGGGGGACCACATGATGAGGAAGATCTTGGCTTCGTGTACAGAATCCGATACGATCTTTTACTCGAAAATGAAAAGGAGACTTCGTTGATTTCCACTGATTTATTTCGTCCGAACGACAGGTTTCGAACCATAGAGGTCATTATTAAGTAGGTACTCTGATTCGAAGCATGTCGGACGGGCGAAATAAATCAGTGGACATCAACGAAGTCTCCTATTCATTTTCGAGTATTAACTTCCACATAGTTGAGCCTAATACAATTGAACGATCTTTTACATATATCTTTCCTCTGAGGTCCTAAATGCAATAGGAAATTACTCCTCTAATGGATGTTTACTCTGAGGTCAGTGAAGTAGAAATTTTATGGAACGCAAAGTAAAGTAATAATTCAAAATTGAAAAAGTAAAAATTAAAATTGAAATAGATAGCATGGACAAAAAAAGCTATTGTCGTAGTCGACCATTCATACCAATTATGTGATCTCGGATTACGTCATTTTAATCTTGAGCCTATGGTTCCGAGAGTACGCTTGAACTGCAGCAGGGATTTGGACGAGAGTAGTGGGTTAGGCATTAGCAAGGGTCTGAGGCCAACATTAACCAAGTGATGTAATTTATTTACGGGAGATTTGAATTTTCTCTTTCGTAGTTATCAGTGATTCACTCCGCTAATTACTGGTGCGATCAGAGGAATTTTAGTTTACCAGTGAATTTGAATTTTTGAAGATAATTAACAAATTTCAAAGATAGGAGAAATAGAAAATAAATTCTTTTAAAAATTACAAAGTAGGTGTCCGAAGGTTTTATCCAGGACTTGAATCTGGAATCTCTTGATTAATATGCGAGTGCTCTACCAACTAATTTACTTCAAACCGCAATTATACGCGGAATGATAAAAGCTAACCGTTGAAATACTTATGAACGCATTTTATTACCATTCAGTTACCTCTCCTTCTTCTTTAGAGATTCAAAGGAGAAAATTCAAATCGAAATTAATAATATGAATATAAAAGTTATAGTCATTGCCGGTATTTTATGAGTCTTTATTGCTTTCCGCGTAAACTAGCAACAACACAACTTCAAAACACAATTATTTTTATGGGAAATGATAAAGGTTAGCAGTTAAAATACTTATAAATGTATTTTATAATTATTCTGTTACTTATCCCTCTTATTGAGAGAACCAATGGAAAAAATTCAAGTCAAAATGAATATCATCATAGAGTAAGTACTTAATTACTCTATGATGACATGGATACAAAAGGTGTAGTCGTAGTCGGTAATTTATGAGTCTTTAGTGTTTTCCAAGTGAACAGCAGGTGTTGGACTCTGCACTCTCTGACTAGTTTAGCCTTGAAGCTACAACGCGTTTTGACTTCTTGGTGTTAGAAATCGTATGGTTGGAATAGCTGTTGTATTTGATCGTCACAAAGTTCTCCCGATGAATAAACAGTGTCCCTTTATATCAATACGCGCATTTCAGTACATCAACAGTTATGTATTGACGTGGATAATCCTCAGGTTTGCGGCGGTAAAGCGGCAAAGAAGCCTCGGAGTCGACCACATGATTTCGTTTATTTTCCACTGTGAGCAAACGCGGCACCTATATTGCCGATATTTTTTTCAAACCCATTTTGCGTGCAAACTTTAAACGATTGTGTATTGAGATATAACTCTGGCCTAAAATATATTGCGCGCATTGATTTGTTTATAACTTAAACCTATGTCATCGATTTGTCAATCATTTCAGGGATGGACAATTCAACAGTGCGTCCGGAACGATGTTCATTTTTTTAATGCACGGCCACGCTCAAATTCATTCATCCAATTGTAAAACAAGAGCAGTGTGACATTAACTTTCTACAACTTAGCTTTGCTTTTTTTCGGCGTTAATCCTTTTAAAAACAAGTGTTTGACCACTGCACGAAACTCGCTGTTATCCATTTTAATAAACAGGTGAAAGCTTTTCACTACAATCGACAACAACAACGGAACTATGGGATAAATTCAGCTGAAGCTCAAACAGCTGACTAGTCAAGAGTGCTGCTTTCTGGGCACAATTAATTTTTGGCATTAGGAATGCAATCTTTCGGAAATTATGAGAACTTATTGAACGACCCTCGTATTTACGAGTTCCGCGGTACAGGGTAACATCATTGACGATGTCGCGGATGATGGAGTGGGGTGGGTGAAAGCAACGAGAGGGCATATGCCGCGGGGTTATCGTGGGATGCACAAAAGGGAGGGGAGCAGACCGCTCTAAGGGGAGAATATGTTCGCGGGATTCGGTGGACGGCAGAGAAGGAAAGTTCCCCCGCCCCACTCATGGTACGGCTTGACCAAGCGGATGTAAACCACACGCCGATTGGACAGCGAGAGTGATGGTGGAGCGAAGATCGCTTCCATAATTCACTCCTCCGTCCATTCAGCTCTCTCGTTTGTTTTAACTAACCGCGCTGTTCCTGCATGTTTAACACTTTAGGGAATGAATTGGGCATTTCTTTTGCGTAAAGAGAAACTTGCAAGGATTCCTTATTTATTTGTAATGCATTATTCTACTATTCCAAAGAAATTGGATTGCTTGCATTACCCACTCTTTTTCTTTGTGATCACGAGTTTCCTATTTTTCAGCGGCAATGTTTCATGTTTCTGTAATATGCAGGTATTATAGACTTTTTAGTCTAATATGAATTCCTACCCTAAAATATGTAGTCATATTTCCGTTTGAAAATAAGTAGCAAATATTTTCTCTTCCAGAGAGTATAATATAGAACGTATGATTGGTAAGAAAAGTTGGGTACAAAATGGTATTTTAGTGTAACAAGTCCACATAGAAGTTAATTCCTCTATTAGAGGATAGATTAGAGCCAAATATTGTAATTTTAAGATGAATCAGTGTATATCGTTAACAATCATTCTAAAGCTTGGTATGCGACCGCGTATTCATTATTTTCCTAGTAAACACCAGGTTTTAAATATGAACTATATGGTTAGTTTATCTTTGAAGCTACACGTGTTTTGATCTCTTAGCCTTAGGAGTAGCAAGTGGCAGCTGTGACGTTATTAATGTGGGGAGTACGTGGAGAAATTTCGAAACAAATTGAGGCAAAGATAATAAAGCCTTCAAAAATAGAACCCTTTCATCATTTCTAAGTAATTCATAGAAGAGTCCCATCATTGTGTTCTCAACCCAAAAATCCCTCGCAAACATGGCGAACTCCACTTGGACGTTCTGGAACGTTGATAAGTTACCCAAAGAACGAATAAAAGGTCAGGTTAATCAATAATGTGAATTTTAAAACCTTCATCTTTCATATTGATAACTTACTGTGCTCTTAAGATACAATCCGCCTTTTCCCCCTCCATGCATCGACTCTCTACAAACCCCCATTGCCTCATCCGGAACCTTTTTATTCACCCGTCGTTTTCGTAGGGGGTGGATGACAACTGGATATCACTCCATCCTGACTCACTTCTCCACCCATGTTCAACTACATCTAAATCATCTTTAAGCCTAAATCAAACCATGATTTTTTCGTCATTTTCGAGTGATTATTCCAGCGATCAATCGAATGATCATTCGGAAATGATCCTCGCGCGCACTTGTTTTTCGCCATCACTCCAATGATGAGGATTCCCATCACTTTTTTCATCACTCCTTTTGTCGCTTTTTCCGTCGCTTGAACCGTCACTGAAACACCATTTAAGCCATCAGAATGCATGCCCGTATGGAGCGATTGCAGCGAAACGTTTGACAATCGTGGAAACGACATAGGTAAACACAAAAACGTTATATATTTTCGTGATCCGGGTCCTATGGCTGTGATATCGGAAATGATGCGAAAAGTGACGGAGGGAGGGATCATGCGATTGAGAAAAATGATCACCCGAGCGATCATTTTTGCGGTCGCGAAAGCGATCGCTCGAGTGATCACAAAGAGGGACGAAACAAATGATCGTGTGATTCAGGCTTTACACTAATTATGCCCAACAGCGAATTGTCAAATTCAGGGGAATATAATGCAAACCTTTCCCAATCGTATTTTCTTTCATTTAGACGTTCGTTAATCATTTCAGGGCAGTGCTATGATGTTAAAAGAAATATTTCCAAATAGATCTTTAAGTAAAATATTTATATCCAAAATATTAATTTTGCAAAGACCAGTCTAAATGAAAATGTCCCTGTCTGTTATTATTGTTTATCATAAAATCCTTACGAGGAATAAATAATATCCCTTCATATAAATATGTGTACAGTACCACAAGATCAAAAGTATAGGGCAACATCATTGGCGATGACTCGCTTAAACCGAAGGTAGGATTTTATTGTTTTCTTTAACATAATGAGATATACTTGTCTATTTCCACTCTTTTTTATTCATTACAACCAACCTAGGTTTCGGCATGTACTGCCATTTTCAAGGTATAGCATTATGTGCCTAAACCTGGGTCAGTTGGAATGAGAAAGTGTGAGAATAGACTAATACTTTTCAAGGTATTAAATATCAAAGATTCCAGCCGGATTACGCCGTAAACTGTATCTTTAACTGTGGTAGTTGTAGCCTTTTGTTTTACATTTTATTAACCATTGATCATGCGAAAACGGGCTTCGGTCATATTGCAAACACATACTCCTGATCTTACGTGACACCCTTTGAGTTTACGTTGAGGTCACGCCAATTTCTTCAGCGACACGAATTCGCTCGCACAGCAGGTTCCGCACGTCTCTTATCTCAACGCTGTCGCCAGCAGTGCAGCTTTCCTTCAATCGGGCATCGCGTCGTCCTGCCCTTCGCAGACCTCCAGACCAGCCCGAATGAATAGTTTGGAGCGAGCTTCGACGCCGACAGTTTGTCGGAGGCGGTGGGGATGGTGAGCATCGGACCGATGCGCTTTTGTTTGGTGAGGTCCGCGTGGCCACGAATGCAATGACACTCATTCCCCGCACCCCTCCCTTCACTATCGGCCGTAGACGAGCGAAAGAGGGATAAGACAATGGCAGGGTTCGGTCAGTTGACAAGTGAGAGGGTTGCGTGACATCCATTACCCTGCTCCGCTGGGGTGGAGCCAGAAGAAACTGTCGACGGGCTTGTAAAAGGGGGATGGATCAGTTAAAGCGCTGGTGGGGTGGGCGGAGGGTGAGTATAAAATGCTCGTGTGGGGCCACCCGAGTATTAAGCATGGCTATTATTGCAATGATTGTATCCACTTACCCAAAGTCACTTCCGAGAGAATTCAAGATTTCCATGATCCAGTGGCGTAGCCAGGATTTTGGAATGGGGGAGGGAGATTATCGGAGATTTCGGGGCCCTTCCGTGATGTATGCAAAACACCCCAGGGCAAAGGGTGGTCCGAGGATTTTTGATGCTCAGAAGTGATTTTTAAGACTCAAAAACAGTAATTTTGTACGAGAATTTATTAAAATGAAGTATTTTTTAATTTTTTTGAGGCCATCTTACTCGTTTTTGACGCCTCTTTTAAAGGCCGAATGGGGAAATTGTAACCCGGAAACTCCCCCCTCCCGTGAAACTCCACCACTGCCATGATCCACCCTTCATCGGCCATTTCGAGCTTACGTCCCTCAAACAAGGTGAAAACCGGCTTCGATGGCGGCGGGGTGAAGTCCTCGCATGACAAACCGAAGGTCGCGGGTTCGGTTTCCGCATGGGTAGGTTGTCCTTATCCAGGCCATGGATATTCATGTCCTTTAAATAGTAAAACTCCGAAGTAAAGGACAAGTAGCGCTGTTTTCGGTAGTGTATTAATAAATAAAAATAGGCCGAAGGTTATAATGAAATACTGACTTGCAAAATAAAATCGAAACTCGAGTCGAATTAAATTTTATTTTTGTGGAAAATTGCGAGTCAGTGTTTCATTATGAATCAATTCCACTCCATCTCGCTTGATTCTTAGAATTTTAGGCCGAAGGTTGTTTTGGAATGGAGTCGAGGGCTCACCTTAGAGCTCATATAAAAACTTATTATTTAAATTATTACTTTTGTCCATGTCCTACACTTATCCACTGGCGCGTGATACAGCATACTCTCAATAGGGAGTTGGGGGGGGGGATTTCTTTTTCGTGAGTCACCTCCCACTTCCAGAATCTTTGCTCGGGACATCACCTGTTATCTCCAATCTTACATTCAAATTTTGTCTACTGCTCGTACTACGGTAAGATATTTAGGGTAGGTGACTAACAGCGTAGACAGTATACGCTAAGGGATGGGAAGGGTAGGAAATGCGGAGAGAACCCAGGTGTCGGCATTAGACAGTTCCTAATGAAAGGAACCGATGGGACAACGGCTGTACGTGCCAATCGACGGGAAAAGGAGATTGAAGTGTCAACAGAGCACTTCTGCGTAGATCGGGATTCCTCTGTAATACATGCGCCACAACCAGGATTTGAACCAGGGTCCACATAGTGACGTTACTCGCCACGAACTCATTTCCGTGCCGTAGAAGTAATGCATCCTAAAGAATCTGCCGCAAAACATTTTACCTCATTAGGGTGTGAGTGGATAACTGAATCTAATTTCATGTTCATGGAGCTAAATTTACTGAAATTCGGCGCAGATATATAAAGAAGAGCCAAACGCTATTGCTAGATGTTTCGTAAATTCAAGCATTAGTGTAGTGTAGCTGTATAGAATCACTTATTAAAATTCACTTTAATTGTCATAATTCCGCCTTTTTTTTACGAATTCTCGCCTCGTGTTGGTTATTAAGTTCCTCTTTCACATTTTTTCTAATTCGAGGAAGATAAATGAATGCCGAACGTAATCCATAGCATTCTAACCTGAATTGAACTTATTTTCGAAACTACTGAATAATGTAATGGACATTCATCCTATTTTTCTCAATAAAATGAGAAAATATATTTTTTAAATTCATAACATCATTTAAGTATATTATTATCCCTTTTAAAATTTTTATAACCCTCAATTTATACGTTTTCTTTCTATGTTAATATCATTTATACTGGCTGAAGAAATAACATCTTATTGCCCTTCTCTCCGACTAAGAGGTTGAGTTGAGGCGCATGACCGAACGAGAAAACGGCTTCAGTTGATCGAGTCACATAGTCCCCTCCCTTAGTTCAAGACCGTTTTACACGGTACACGGAATTGCGCAATCCGACGTACGTGCGAAGGCGCAATCAAAATTGCGTCGTGTAAAGCGGTGAATTGCTAGAACACATGCGAGAATGCGTGGATGCGAGACGGCAAAATAGCCCCTGTTCTAATTTCGTTCATGCATTCGCGCAATTCCGCGCCATTTTAGAAATTAATGCAGCTCTAACCTGCGCAATTCCGTGCCCCGTGTAAAACGGCCCTCAAAGTGCAGCACCTGTAGTCCTTCCCAAAAACATGTAATAATGCAATTCTTGGGGCCTAGTGAAATGACGGTAGTTTGATGCAATGGCCATAAATCTTACTAAAACTTACGCCCAGAGGCCATTTGATTGTCTGCTACGTTCTATGGGGCGTTTTTCAACTGTCATATTCCGGCAGCATTCGCTTCGGTTGGCCACAGGTGATCACAGAGCGCTGAGTTGTTTTCTTGAGGACGAGCGTGCTATATTTAGTCGGCACTCTGTATTTCCTCCGAATTAGTGGAATAGAGGTATTGAAGTGAAAGCGTTTCTTTTTGGTGCGCCGTATCCCTAATAAGCTCTTAATTGTGTAATATACTCTCGGAAATAAGTATTTCTTGATTCTGTGCGTTGGTGCCCTGTCGGAACAGTGGATTTGTGCAGTCGTCTTTCGCATTCGGTTGCGCTGTTATTTTTGTGTGAATCTCATTCTTATCCCTGTCTCTTGCTTTCCCTCAGTGATAAGACATCATGATATTGATTCTAATGTCTGTTGTTACTCTTGGCTGCTACTGTTAATTCTTCCTAAACGTCTACTATTAGCGCAGAAAAGAAAGAACACGCTGCGTCAGCCACGGTTATAACCAGGAATTCCTGCAAGGCCCGCAATGTTTGCTTCTCCGGAGGTGGGGCGAAAATTTGTATCTTCATCTTGGCAGTCATATCGGAGACACCGTGGAGCATATGCTGAGACGTCATGGCATCTGAATATGTGTTCTGGACGAGTGCGCAAAGTCATCAAGGTGTTTATGGAAGGTAAGTTACAAACGATAGTGGAACGAAGAAATCGGTCAGTTAAGTTGGAAAGGGGATATTTTTCAAATCAATATTTAATGCTCACGTGCAAAACCATCAACTATCATGGCTTGGAAACATATATCTTTTTGAAGACCATCTTTATCAGGGTATTTTGATTTTGTGATACAAGGTGCAGTTACTCATTGCTTGTTGCATAATCCAGATATTAACTCCTGTTTAAACGGCGTAAGCGTTCGATGCCATGATTTTGAAAACTGCTGAGGATGGCGTCGAATGCTGATAGAGGAGTGCGGTCTGAAAAGTACGAGGAGGAAAATATTCGAACCATTTACAATTTTTTTTACCATAACTGCACTTAGGTTTTTGTATCCTTTCTGTGCAACCCTCGCGTGACCGTTTTATTCTTGCCTTTATTTATTTAAATTTGCTATTCAAACTACTTTATCATTATTGAGAAGATGAACTGTAGCGAAAATTCTCAATAATGCTCATTTAAGCTACCCGTTAGCAACCATGATTCATGTTATATGGGAGGCCATAACTCATTGATCATGATGTTGTCGTGCACTCGGCCTCCCATACACATAGTGGCATTTACTCGCCGAATTCCTAAATTTGTCATATCATCTGTCATTATGAGAGGATCCTAGACACCTAAGAGTTAAGGTAATAAAAACTTAGTTTTGAGAAGTCAACGTTAAAATCGCGTCTTCTAAATAAACTAATTGCTTCTTGAAGTTAATATTTATTAAAACAGTCACTTATTCACAGTAGAACCATTCATTTAAGTCCCACTTGTATGTATCTTAAGCAATACCACCTGTAAAACTTCAGGAATGAATTTATTTACACACTTTAAATTATTTGTTGTCATATTGTTGAAGTAACCATTTTTATACTTATTATGGCTAATGTAGATGGTGAGAGAACACATAGGAACAAACTATCCCGCCGTGAGGTCAGGTTCCGATATAATTCAGGTTCAAATATCGTATTTATGCCAATTAGTTAAACCTTCAGCGGCCAGTTATTAGCTATGACAGTTTAATTGCGTACTAATGCATAGCTAACGTATTGTTAGCCAATCGTTTAGCGTGATTAAGGGCTATAGGAATTAATACACTTCGTAAATCCGACCTCTAACTCCGATGCTATAAATGATTGCCTTAGCCAACCCTTCCAATCGCCCGCATTCCCGTAGTAATTACCGATTTAGCGCGTTCACATGAGATATCATCTTCTCGGCACTCTTTGCCTCGGGCAGACTTTGGGAGATACATTGGAGGACCACAACTCAGTGACTTAGGATGAGCACTGTGCATTACCAGGCTGTGCTTGTCTGTAACTCATCTGAAACAGAATTGCCATCAATTGCGTGTTATGCTTGCTCTCAACTCTAATGAAGGCTGCCATGTAGATTCTGGAAAACATTATTAGCCACTAAATTGGAATACTTGAAATTAAAATAAGTTTAAAAAAAATCCGTTTTTAAAAGTAAATCTACTAATCTAGACGGAATTAAAATATGATTACGACCTCTTAATGTAAATAAATAATGAGGTAAATATTTACATCGATGTTTATTGTTACTGATATGTCTTTTTACTCAGAAATAAAAACGAACCATTTCCTGTGTATACTCAAAATCTACTACCGCAATACTATCATTCGCTCTGCCGATTTTTCGATTAGTTTTTTTGCACATTACATTTTTTTCTTTCACTACGGCATTCCCCTAATTTCTCGACGTTATGATGTAAGGGACTCATGTTGAGCAAATATTTGTTTGATAATAATATACTACAGGGACCTGGTTCGGTAAAAAGAAAAACAGTGTCAATTAAGTGTTATATTCAGGCTTTAAATGAAGTAGCGAAAGTTTTCATCTCAATGTACTCGAGGTAAAATAAGGGAAGACTGATCATTCTCGTAAATTCTCTGTACGGTTGCTGGTAAGCATTACGAATGATGCCAATATTCCAGCCTGAATATGCCTTTTAAATAAGGAAATTAAAACCTTTAATTCACTAATAACCTATTATTGAACCTCTTACTAAAAGAATTTGAAATAAATAGACAGACTAGATTTAGCTTCACATTTCGGTACTCCTGTGTATCGTAAGAAAGAGTTCATTTGAAGACCCAACCATCGTTAAATTTACCGTAATTTATTTTTTTAAGTCATAAATGACATGGCAATTACTTTCCTCTGGAATAAAAAAAATATTTCTATTTATTTTTAACGAATTAGGAATAACATGCGTGTATGGTTTGAAAAAAAGCATCCCCTTGTAAAAAAAGCATTCTCTTGAAGGCATATGAAGGAATATTTTTAAATCATAAAAAGTCTAAAATTAAATTCTGAGATTATTTTTAACAATTTTAGGTGTATAGCTACTTATTGAGTTTATCTTCAATAGTGTTTATTATTTCTCAATATGTAATGTTTTTAAAAGAAAAATACTAGGAACTAATTCGATACCATAATATCGATAAATAATAATATATCTGAGAGATTGGAACTTATAATTTCAGTTCGTCTGATTTTTTAAAATATCCTTTGCAAATAACCAATTCTGATACTACTCATGTGACACAAAGGGTTATATTTATATTGAAATCTACTTGATATGATTAATTTCATTCCAAAAATACTCAACTAAGTCTCTCGTGAAGTTTGACAAGGCTCATAGCCAATTTGTTTTGGATACGTTGTCGTTCACTTGCTTCAAATCCATCCCTTAAAGAATCTTAGCAAGTGAAATTCGATTGGAGTACTTGTCGTGATTCTCGATGGGGGCGTTGCCTTTTCTCATTAAATTCCCAAATCTCACACACAAAAGATCTCCAAGACAAACACATTCGCCGTTTTGGAACCCGATAAAAGCGAAGGAGAAAAAAATCACATCCATCCGACCCTCCTTCATTTCTAAATTTGCGAAGCCTTTGAAAGTTTGGTAAATAATTGCATGAGTGAATGGAGGGAGGAGTATCACATGATAGAGGGGGTTGGAAGGGTGCAAAGTAGGGAAGGGGTCTTTGGGAATGATGAACGTCTTTTAGAAGAAGAGGGACGGGGGAGAGGTGGGGGTAGAAAAACTGCTTCAGGACGGGTTGGATCGGGGTGGAAATTTTCTTTTAAAAAATCTCGTTGCGAAGGAGTCTGGTAAAAATACACGCCCGGAGGAAAAAGGTTTTGTGAGCACATATTGACCCTCGAGAAGGGAAGTACATCCTGTCTCCCTTTCTCATATTTATCCTCATCGAACGTCGGGAGGCAAAGTAGTGGGGTGCACGAGACTTGGAGAAAGCGGAAGATTCGAATCCATTTCCCCATGTTCCTTAGCTTCCATTCCGTGGAAAAATATTGACGGGGGAGACGAGGATGGGACCGAAATTACAGCGGAAGGAGAAAACCGGGCTCTCAATGAGATCCTGTAGATTGGGGAAACTCATAGGAAACGACCCTTCCCTCTCATGTTATCCACTTTCTTAGTCATGTTGTTTGTTATTTGAGAACATGTGTTTTTTAAAGATCGTTAGCTTTCCCGCCGAATACTATTGATGAAATATTCTCTGGTTTGGCACCGGGTTAGGCTTTTTAAGGCCAACGTTTCGATGAGAAACTTCCTCATCGTCATCAGGCGTAAGACTGATTGCCATATTTGGTCCACCCCGGGTCTCTAGACGGTCCTTTTGGCTAGCCATATACAGGGTGTCCTATTTATCTTGACCACCCGAAATAACCTTTTGTTCAGATGCAAATTCAAAAATGTGTCAAGCAAATGTTCATTAGTCGTCAGGGTGACATTAATCAGCATCATTGCCTTCCTTGTAGCTTTGTTATTTGCAAAGATATGGACAGCGGTATGTGTTTTTTTTAAATGGCACCCTATATTTTTTATTGGGCAATTCAACGGACGATGGTTAACTGAATGACTAGTGTACATTTGACTATTTTTTCACTTTCAACGTCAGCAAGTGGAGCAGTTCCAATACCCGCGTGCCTGCACTAATCGCTAGTGAGTCAGTTATTTTTCATAACACTGTGTTTATGTTAATGGTCCACTGTGCTACATTTTTGAATGAGTATTTAGGAGAGGAAATGAATTTCCGAATGAAAAATATAGGGTGCCATTTAAAATAGTATAGTTGCCATTTAAAAAAGTCATACCACTGTTCATATCTTTGTAAATAACAAAGCTACAAGGAAGGCAATCATGCTAATTAATGTCCCCCTGACGGCTAAAGGACATTTCCTTGACACATTTTTGAATTTACATCTGGACAAAAAGCTATTTCGGGAGGTCAAGATAAATGAAAAACACCCTGTATATGATTCTTCGTTAAAACTTTCGCGGGTGCTCGTCATGTTGAATTAAAACTTTTGGGCTATGTCGCCGCGTCAGATTTTGGGTGGCCCCAACGTTTCCCGACCGATGCTGGTCGCTTTCTCAAGGGAATCTGAAGAGGTGGGATTTAAAATTGGTATATATAGGTATACGTGTCAGGTGGTGGGGGGAGGGGAGTGAGAGGTTGGAGGAGTAGGTTGTCGATTATTTTTGCCGATTACGGGTTGCCAAGTACGGCTGATTTTAAGGCCAGTGTCTCTGTTAAAGTTGTTTTTCTCCTCTTTAGATATTTCTATTGCTTCTCTTACGAGTCTCTGTTTAAAGCCTTTCACTCTCGCAACAATAAAGCACCTCTCACAGCCTCTCACAGCACAAGCAAATAAATGGAGTGGTCAACACGTTAATTCACCGCTCCTACAAAATAAGCGACCAGAACAACTTTGCCGAAGAGAGGAAAAAGCTAGAGGCCATTCTACGGGCAAATGGATTCGACGACAGAGTTATCTCTCGAACATTTAATAAAGTTATCAGAAAGAACAATGAGATCAAAATCAACACCGCAGAAGCAGCGAACTCCTCTGTTAATGACCTCAGCGACCAGAAGAAAGCCTTCCTGCCATACATTAAGGGGACGACTGACAGAATAGGAAATATCCTACGCAAATTCCAGATAAGGACAATATTCTCGCCTCACGTACAGATAAAGCATCTATTGAAAACCGTCAAGGATAGAACTCCACTACAAGTCGAAGGGGTATACCGAATTCCTTGCCAGACCTGTGGGAAGAACTATATCGGCGAAACAGGCAGATCGGTTAAAACACGTCTAGAGGAGCACGAGAGAGCAATTCGACTGGGGCAGTCAACGAAGTCCGCAGTAGCCGAACACGCAGCGCTGGGCCACACAATCGACCTTAAGGAAGCAAAAATTGTTGCGAGAGTGAAAGGCTTTAAACAGAGACTCGTAAGAGAAGCAATAGAAATATCTAAAGAGGAGAAAAACAACTTTAACAGAGACACTGGCCTTAAAATCAGCCGTACTTGGCAACCCGTAATCGGCAAAAATAATCGACAACCTACTCCTCCAACCTCTCACTCCCCTCCCCCCACCACCTGACACGTATACCTATATATACCAATTTTAAATCCCACCTCTTCAGATTCCCTTGAGAAAGCGACCAGCATCGGTCGGGAAACGTTGGGGCCACCCAAAATCTGACGCGGCGACATAGCCCAAAAGTTTTAATTCAACCCTGTATATGGCTAGCCAAAAGGACCGTCTAGAGACTTTGTTTTCCAGCCGATTTAAATTGACTCGGGGAGGGTTGGAATTTGAATTGCGTCTGCGATGGTTTTATTTTATCAATCAACGGTCTCCATGCATTTCTCTCTGTTGCTTCTCCGGTTAGCTGCGTCCAAGTTGAGTTCTGATGACGTTTCGTTGCCTATGCTGGTCACATCATCAGATCAGATCTGAGTCCCGATAGATGGAAATGAACCGCTATATATACCATCCTCAGGATGGCTTACCGGTGCCTCGACCAATCACGGTAGAGGACCTCGATTTTTGGCGTTCTGTTCGGCGTATAAGTCTTTTCCAGGTAGTATAACATACTATATATCTAGAAATAATATACAGAACGCCAAAAAACCGAGGTCTATCACGATATCCTTAAACTTATTCGCGTTACATTACGCCAAATTTTAAACGACACAGAGTCAATTACACTACACTAATTAATGTGTGAGCAAGATTTTATCGATAACAAATTTTGGGAAAGGGTATCCATTCGTTGATATATATAAAGTATCAATTTTTCCTATTTCAGTAGTCTATTTAGTGAAAAATAGAGATGAAAGTTCCGACGCTACGATAGGAGGAGGATGCTGACTCCGATGGGGAATGGTGAGTTAAGAATTGTCCTCGAATATAATTTCGGAAAACACATTTCAGGAAAAACGCAGTTTTAGCTTCCCTAATTTTTTAAATATCTTCTATAGCGTTTTATACTCTATCTTATGAGAATCAGATGTGTTTCTTTGTTTTCCTATGAAGTTGGAAAAATATTTTTCCTGTCTTAAGACGCCTTCTTATGGCACATTGGTGTAATAAACTCCACATTCCTTTTTCTGATATGTTCAGTTAATTTTATGTTAATATAGTAAGCTACCATATAGTATTGGATCATTATTAAAGCTCTACTTTTTATGTACTTTTATCTTGTTGAGATGGCTTATGAGAGGCATATAGAGGTTGTTGTTATTGAAAAATAAGGTGATTATCGGAGTGAGAATTTTGAATGACTACTCAGAAATGTCGTTGTTAAGTATATAAAATATATGTAAAATAATTTCCACGCATTACCGTGAATGTAGACGTCTCCAATTCATCGTATAACAGTCTACCGAGAGTACTCTGTCGTGAATTTTAAATAGAGGAGGCTAAGTACATTGCTGTTGGCTGCTATTTTCCTTCTATACTGTGGACTAGGTTTATGTTGGATTTTGAGGTCTCCTGATTTCTTTTAATCCCTGGATTTAGTTTTACGCCCTTGCGTTCGCCATTAAAAAAAATAAATTCTCGTCATACGTTTAAAATATCTTCCGGCCTACGGAATCTGTCATTAAATGTGTCTGTAAATGTTGTCATTACTTTGATGGCTTGGTTATCGCTAGCTGCCAGTTCGTCAAACTATTTGGTTCCTGTTTTCTTTATTATTTATTTAACTACCGGCACTTTGCCGATGGAGTACACCGCTTGATTTCCCAACCATTGTCTTACTTTAAACATGACCTAAGGTGTCTTCTTTCAAGTTTATCTATCTTGTCAATTTTGTCCTTGGTTAGTAAGTCCCACCACGCCGGTGTCGCGTACAGAAGAGCTTACTGAACGAATGGCGCATACAATATTGACTTTGTAGCCACTTGTAGCGTTACTTCACGTTGGTCACACATTGTGTTCGGAGTGTGCATTATGAGACACATGATTTGTGACCGAAATTGTTTATGTTTAATAGTTCAACGATGATCAAAGGATCAAGTGCTTAGATTAGAGGAGCAGAATTTTTCCTAATCCAAAATAAATTGTATCAAGATTTAAAATTGTATTTTCCACTAAAAGCTTTGATCGCAGCCTTCCGCGTGAACAATGAATCAGCTTTTGAAGCTTTCCACTCATTATGCTTGCAGTGGACTGTTATTAAGTATCATAATAGTAGCGGGCGTGACTGAATGGAAATCCTTTATCGTGGGAGTTGAAAGAATAAAAATTTTGGCTTTTTCCACATGTTGGTTTGCGAAACCATGGCCGGATTAAATGACTCACCATGTGGAAAAAGCAAAGTTAAAATTCCTTCAACTCCTGGAAAGTTATTGCTTATCTTAGCAGCAGATGATTTTGTACCATAACTTTTAAATATTTATCGCGTCATAATTCATATTCCTAAATATGATTTAATAAAAAATAACACATTATCGTTTACGTTAACTTTACGCATTATCAAATAATTCCTGAGCGCATAACACCAGGAAACTGAATGTTGTTTTCCTTGCAGAAAAGTTTTCTCGGATCTCACACCGGGCAAGGTCCTCTATACCTCCTTCCAACGTTTCGATCATAGAGTTTATGTTGAGTATTTATGGTTTCGATGAAAAACTCGCCCATCGTCATCAGGGATTCAGGAATATAAAACTTGGACGATGACAAGATGACGATGGGCGAGTTGTTCATCGAATTGTTGGAAGGAGATACTGCAATCGTTCAAAAAAACAAAATTAATGATGTTTTCCTTTCTGGAATTTTTATTTAATTTAATTTTAGGTGAAACATTTTATGTTTAGGCAACAAAGAATTTAACATTTTACAAAGAGTTTGAAAAACTGTTTCGTAATACTCATATCTACGACCATACGAAACAATAACAGCAGGAAATAGTTTGAGAAATAGGATTTACCTCCTAGTTTTGAACAGAAATCTTACAGCATTCTCAACCTTGCCTGTCCTTAAATATTGCTTAACGTGCAACGCATCTCTCTAACGTTTCATATAAATAGCCCAGACAATTTGCTAAATTTGTCGAAACGCTCTTTATGGTGAGGCGCCCTCTACGGCTAAGAGGTCGTGCTCTACAGCAGTCTCTCCAAAAGATGAGATCAAATATCCACTGAGGCCATTCAGGTATTGATAAATGAGACTAAATTTCAGTCCGGTCTCGCCCTGAAAAAAATTTCCCCGTCCGTGCAAGAATTTTTAATTAGTCTCCCTCGCTACAATGATCATCGAGGTCAATGCATACTCCCCTAATATCTCTCTCTCTCTCTTTGAGTAGTAATTGAATTCTGACGAATGGAAACACTTTGAAACACGTCACATTTACCATCTCGACGTCTGTGCCCTCCGAAAAGGACGTGGAGGCATATATAAAATGGGTTCCCGCTGCAGTGGGTAGGGAGAGGACTTACAGACATGGGGAGTTGGAGGGGCAGTTTAAATACGAAACGACCAAACTTCCCTTGCGAGGGGAGAAGGTGGTCGTTTAACGAGATGCAACGCGACCATTTCCACCCGTCGCGGCCCCGAAGTTTCAAAGGGACGCGAAAGATATGCCGCACAGCAGTGGGGGAGAGGTAGGGGCAGCATGTGGAAATGAGGGGAGAACGACCCTGGGATTTATTTTTATTATTTTTTTATATCACATCCCTTCGCATATAATCCTCTTGTTCTCTTTTAAGATGAGCGGAGACGAGTGGTAGAATGAAAGTTGGGGAGGGAAAGAGAGGGAAGGGAGGCGGTTTTGAAAATGTGAATAGCGGAGTTTGACAATGCGATACGGCGGAAATGGAGGAAATGAATTGTAACTTTGAATGAATCGGCCGGGAGGAATTCCTCAGATGTACTCATCCGTTATTTCTGTCGCACATCTCATTCCCTTTTCTCTGCCTCCTGCCGAAATCCTATAACCCGTTGATTTTTCATCCATTTTCCATATCATCATCTCCTTCAGCAAGTTCCCTCTCTCTTTTCAATTCCTGCCGTTCATTTTTTTCGGAGAAATTCACATGCTACCATCATCTGTGTTCTGAATAAGTTATGTGCTGTAGCATTTTGAAAAAAATGTGTATTTAATGATTTACCTTAAAGCTTTTCCTTGTTTATTTTCGAAAGGATATACTTAGATACGGTTTTTAGGTGATCAAATGCAATGTTTGCTCGTAAAAAAATCGGATCGTATTGAGAGGACCCCGTCTTAGTGTCCAATCCGATGAACGGAGTGCGGTTATTAATATGAAATAAAAATAATTTGTTCTCTTCCATCATATTTATTTTATTTTAATTTTTTTTTATTTAATGATGAAGCAGTTCCAAAAAGTAACGCCGGAGACCGTGTCTCATATGCTGTACTTAAAAGTGCATTCCCCAAAGTATTCTCTAGTAGACTCTGAAATTCTTTGCCACCGCACCGCTGGGATTTGAACCCAGACCCATTCGGTGGGAAGCCAATGTAATATAGCCCCCACGACAACCCTAAATCTGGTGTTGCTGGAGCGATATCATTATCCGAGGTCGAAGGTTGTCATTAGTCTTCTCTTAAGGAAAGGTGCCAATGGGACCATGGATTAACGTCCAGTCGGACGGACGGAGTTCTGTACTTAAAGTGCCCTCCACAGAGCATTTCAAGAGGGATCAGGCAGTCTCAACCATCGCACTACCGGGATTTGAACCGATATCTATTCGGTGGGAAGCCATTACTCTAGCCAACCCACCGATACTATTTCCGGTGTTACTGGAAGGATATCATCAATCGCGGTTGAAGAGACAACCTTTATCCCTTGCTCGCGGTTTTTCTTACTTTTCGCTCGCAGAACTTCCTCTGTTCGTCCCTCTCTCCTCGACCTCCTTTTCATCCTTTTCCCGCCCTTTCTCCACCTTTTTTTGTCTGCTCCACATCCTTTTTTCGTTCCGCGACTGCGAATGCCGTTCCATCCCGTGCATCCCCGTTTCTTTTTCGTCCTCCCACGACCGCTCTTCTCTTTCCTTTTTCCCAGCATTCCATTCCCTCATCGCGTTCGTACCCTCCCCCTCACCTCACTCCTCCCGCCAACACTCCTTTCCGAGGCCTCCTTTCTGCCGCTCTTTAGCGAGATGAAATCCACTTCAATTCTATCGGAACCTGCATCTCCTCCCTCCTCTCGATCGTGTGGCATGCGAGCGAATTGAATATATTATGTACATATGGGTATATATTATAAACACGAACAGTGGTGGTGTAGCCCGAGGAGTTTTTGGAGCTAACCCGTCCTGATGTAAAATGTTTTTTCAATCGAGGTCCTGTTCAAAATAGATTCAGTTAAATGTAATGATTTTCTATGAGGAAAATTCTATTACATATTACATAAGCTCGTTTATTTTCGCGAATGTGAATGTTCGTGTCTTCATGTTATTGGAAAAACGTCTTACTTGGTTTTAAGAATTCGTGGCGTTATTTTTGTTCTTGTCCTCAATTATGGATGTTATTCAAACCTAAACCTAAAATTTACACTATGCAAAAAATAATGGAAACAGTAAAAACTGCGAAACTTTACCATCCTGAACATCAAGGAGATCTGTCTACCACTGTCTTAAAACTATATTTTATGATCAGTGGTATATTTAATAAGTTAAAGTTTATTGTATTAATTTTCCGTTGGAATGTGGGCATCATGATATATACTGGAGCTATTTTTGTGGCTACTTTACATAATTTTATATAGGCAGTATGTTTCTCACTGCCATGCTACCAGATAGCGTAGATGAAAGATTTAAAAAAATTAAATAGGTGAGCAAAGTATCAAATGAAATTCATTCCTCAAAACAATGTCTAGGCTTTTGCTCGAGTCATTATTTGGATATGTCTCACACGTTAGCAATCAACCGTATTGGATGTACTAATTAAATTTCGCAACTACAGGTAGATTGAGGAATGCGATTAGCATAACTGGAAACATTTTCATAGAAACAGATTTGGTGCATGACTGTTCTTTTTCTAGGAATTACGATTTAATAATTTTTTTATCGGAAAACCAATTGCCTATTCGAACCCCATTTTTGATCAATATATTACTTAAGTCCAAAACAAGCCTTATTACTTATTGCTAATGCTTAAAGATCAGAAATACTCTTATTACGGTATTTATCCCCACCGCATGTTAACTCTCTGGTAAGTACGTTAACCATTAATAAATAGTCTTACTTAGGCATCATCACTCGGGTAGCATATGGAAGGCGGAAATCTGTTGCGGGAAATGCGACAGGTTTCGATGGGCGGTGCTACCAGTCCCCGCCGGTGAGAAAGCTAAAAGCGTGAGGAGTTGGGGTAACTCGGTCTCTTTCATCTTCGGAAAGCTTTGAAAAAGATGTAGAAAAGGCAAAAAAATGTAAGCGAGCACAAAAGAGACGGGAGGATATGAAAAATACGTCTTGGGTAAATTATTGAAAGTACACGGGGAGAGACTTAGAAGAATGAAATGTAGAACTTCTGCTAGCGAGTCGGAGGGGAAAATATGGCATCGACCGCAAATGGGTTAAGAGGACCTGATACGACGGAATGGATGTGAAGAAAATGTGGGCGGGAGTGGGGGGAAAAAGGTGATTCAAGCGCAGGGTGGGGTGGGTGGAACGGGAAGGAGCAAGAAGAATTTTGCGATGAGAGTGGAAGGGTGGAAAATTTGCGATTGGGCCGTGGAAAGGAGCTTCTGCTGGGAGGATTTTACGACGAGACGGTGGAGAGAAAGAGAGGTATGGAAATATGTGGCGTGGAATGACGGAATCTCAAGGGAATTGAAAGCAAATTTATTGTTCCGTAGAAATGTTTTCGAATAACGTTGCATATATGCGTTACTCCCAGCTGTTGTTGTATTTCTTTCCAAAGATTAAAATGAAAAACGTGGGCATGCGATAATATTTTCTTCTCATCGAATGAGAAGTTTGTGAAGTCTGTTATTGAACGAGTGCTCTTCGTAGGGTAAGGTTTAGGAATTAAAAAAAAATACTCAAATATTTTGACGGAATTTTTAATGCTTTAATTTTACTTCGCATAACCATTTGAACAATTTTTCTGATATAAATTTATTAAACCCGTATTTAGAATTGATATACCTGAGAACAATTTTCAGTGGCATATTTATTTCACTATGCCTTCAGTGAAAGTACTACGCATGGTTACAGGTAAAGGTTTGTATATAATAAGAACAGCCTTTCGAAAACAAAAGAAAATGTCATGCCACTTAGGAGTACTTGGAGTGTCTTATTGAGTATATGATTGCTGCTTAATCTCGAGATCCTATGGAAAGTGTTGCTTCGAAAATGTTCAACGCTCCACTTTCCAGCCTAAAGGCACCCAGAAATAAATCACTCATAAGGCTTATCTCGGATACGAAGCACTGTCATCTCGCCTTTACACTCTCTGAGCTGCTAGTAACCTCAGTCGTTATAAGCTAGTGATAATTTTAGGATGCTTAATATATGGGGATTAAATTACTGCTATTTCGCACGAAAGAGGAAATTAGTGGAATAGATGATTCAGTGATGGATAAAAAGTCAACATTCTGAGCCCATGGAAATGACTTATTGAGAGGGCCAATTACTATCTTTCTAACGGTTGCATTTCGTATTATTTTTGCTACAAGTGACACGATTGAAAGTTAAATTATTATTTTCAATGCATTTCCGGGGCACCTTAGTCAAAAATTTCCAGTATTTCAACTATAAATGTATGAGTGTTTTTAAAAGTTACATATTTACTTTCAAGGTATATTGAGAACACCCTTTCAAAATTTTACAATATCTCGAGTATAAATTTTTACATGGGTAAAATATAGCGATAAAATTTTCAAATTATAAGAAAAGATAAATTTTGAAAAGAGTCTACTTTCTATTCGCTGTTAGTATCAAGAGGGTGGCATATCGTTAAACAAGTAATGTGTCACGGAAAAAACAGCTAGAGCTGGAGTGTAGAGTCCATTAAGTACAAATAAACTTTTGCTGGCAAAGCAATGGAATTTAGCATATTTTTCTCCGTTATTTAAAATAAATCCTCTGCGAAAAGATGGCATTCAAATCTAAAAACCAAGCAATAAAAAAATACTGTGAAATTGGCGCCACAGCAAGTTAAAAATTCTTGGCCATAAATTTATTGCAAAAATATCATTTTACTGATGCACCCATATATTTATTTTGATAGTTAAATGCATAATTAATTAAAGGTAAAAATTGAAATGATATTTATTGAAATTTGAAATAAAATATATTTTATTTGAACAGTACCTATCACCTCAATGGGATCTGCGTACTATTGAGTTTTTCGGTAGCTGTAGATTCATTGAAAAAAATACCAAAATACCACGCCTTTATTTTGATAGTCAAATTCATAATTAAATCAAGTGTGAAAGTAAAAACTATATTCAAGGAAATTTGAAATCAAATATTTTATTTGCGTGGAAAACCCCCTTTGGGATCACCGTGATGTGAGTTTTTCGGAAGCTATATACCAGACCTGACATTCGAAAGCATAGTCAATGCAGAAACGCCGTGGAACGGGCGCAGAAGCGATTGGGAAAACGTTAAGAAGATAGGACGAATAGGATGAAAAACGGAGCTGTGTGGAAAACGGATGAGGAAGGGAGAGAGGGGTGTGGAAGATGAAAATTTGTTCGTGGAGCCGGTTTCTGGGTTTTGATGGAATGGAAGGAGGGTGGGCGGGGAGGGATATGCACATGGGGGATTGGGGAATGAAGAAACGACGTGTTTCCATTATCGTAAACATTCCCACCGTATCCTTATTTTATTATTTTGCGAATTTAGAGCCTCGCTACGCTTGTCAATATGTGTGTGTGTGTTATTTTTTTATCCTCTCAACCACCTCCCTCATCTCCGCGTCTCTGCCTTTCCAATCGCTTTGGAAAGAACACTAGTGGGTTGAGGAGAAAAGTTGGAATGGGAAAATTTTAATTTTTCACGGGACCAATTGTTTTTTAATCGCCTCTGCCGCCTGTCTGTGTTTCATCCTCCGTTATGCGAGCCGGCCTGCCTGCCCGCTATTTATTTTTTCGCTCTCTTTTGTTTCTCGTCGTTATTTTGCGATACTCTCCCTGCTTTTCTCTCATCTCTCCGACCCTCTTTTTCTTGACAGAGCGCCGGTTGCGATACTCACCGCGTCATGCTTCTACCACCCTCTGTTTTTCTCGTCTGCATCCATCTCCGTCGGTTGGTTACTTTCATCTTTGCCGGTCGTCGCGTTGTCAGTAAGTTTTTTGGATCATCATCTTGGGGCTCGTTGCTAACCAGCTTCGTGCCGAGGCATCCTCCTCGTACATAGAAATGATAATTTTTGATTATCCTGCATGATATGCGGTACGTATGGGTGGAAGGTATTAATATTAGTTAAATAAAACGTAATATTTCCATTGGGTATATTCCAACACCTCACTTTTAGTTGGTACAGTACTTGGTAATGTTTTTGTAACAACGAAATGCGTCGTGTTCTTATACTGTGGAAATATTGCGATGTTTCATTCAGCCAAATATTTTTGTAGTTCACTCTCTTCGTCGTATAAGTAGATCATTATATACTTAGATGAATACCGCGTGTAAAAAGTGACTTTAAGCACAGATGTGCGCACGAGTGCGTAGTTAATCAAACCTACTTTTAACTTCGCCGTAAAAAATAATTTGGCTTAGCCTGCATTCGAACCACACCTCCCAAGAGTGGGATTCCTGACCAGCAGATCGGAGATACGGGTTAGAATTTTCAAATGTGCATAAGGCCAGTGATTATTCTGCTGTGTTGACCTTCGGTTGCCCGTAAAATAATTTAATTCTCTTTGGCTTAAGTTTCAAAATTCCATTCGCATCTGTATTTAATTCTCACGTAAGTGAGCAGGCCTGTATTTAAATATATGCGAAATACTTAAAAATATTCTGATAGCTGGCATATGAGAGATTCATCCTGTTACTTCACATTTGGATAATAACATATTAATTTATTTTTATTTTAAGATTTCGTAAACTTATATATCGTCGATGTTATTCGTAGGTTGATTGATTCTATCTTCGCAAGATATTGGCAGGTTGTTATGGAATGATATTTGGATCCATTGCTATGCAAGTCTCGTTTAGGGTGTCACCTCTTTGTTTACCTATAATACTTTTTATGATTTGCCTTCTTCACCGTGGGAGCAGATCAAAACTGTCTCTCAGGCGGGCTGTGACTTTTTCTACTTTTCCTATCCTTCTGTTTCCTAAATGTTTCTTCACCTTATAAATTCATCCCAATTTTTTACCATTAAAAACTAGCTGGTTATTTTCCCTAACGTATATTATAAAGTAACGCTAGTGTGTTTTAAATATCGGAATGAATTTGTTATTCTCTTTCACAAAATTCCAAAAGTTCACTCTTGGATGGTTGTCATTAACAGAATAATTTAGCTTGAGAATCATAAACTTTTAGATAGTAAGAGGCGTCTATTTATACAGGATTTTATCGTCATATTCGTCGTTATACTCCTGAGGCATTGGATTTTCTCCAGTTGAGAGTAAAATGTAATTTTGCCCGTTTAGTTTTAGCTCAAACGTAATATTGCTTATCGTATCCAATCTCATTCAATGATTTGAAAATGGTATTTAAGTATTTTTCATAATTGCAAACCCTTTTATTTCCAAAATCACGGTTACGAAAGAAATATCATTTTTTACAAATAACTTATTTTCATTTGTAAAATATCTTGAATTTGGGTTTGAAAATCAAATTCAAATTAACTGTGCATGTATCTATATGAAATCCAAATACAATTATTGTGTGAGGTACCTATGTAATTAAGTGTGAAATCCGGTTAATATTTGAAGCAATCGATTTTATTTTAAAGCAGAAAATACTTATTAAAAATCCTGATACCAGGGATAAGATATATTCCTCCTGTTACATCTCGTTATGATATTAACATATTTTTTCTACTCTTTCATTAAAAAATTAGAATAAACTTTGTTTGCGTTTGTACTATCAAAGATTTGGATAATTGGGCACCTAAAGCGGGGTAAAGTGCACATTTCCTACACGATTGCGACATAACCTTAATAAAATACTGTTAAATTGGGAATGAATGTGATTCAGGACAAAAGGAGGAGTTAGGAAAGGAGGAAAGAAGATAAAGTTCACCAAGAGTACAACAGTACACTAAAAGCTTCAATGTCAGTTTTCTCATTGATGAAGGACAGGAAATACCTGATAGCTGGGATATGAGAGATTCCTCCATTTGCAGATGAATATCGCATTCTAGTGATAATTATTCTATCTACTCAATCATAACAGCATTAATACTATAACCATTACAACCATTATCTAATTTCGGGACATCATTCGAAGAAAAGTTTAATACCTGAGTATGAAACTAAAGATATCTGTCCTGCACTTGCGAAAAATGATAGCGACTACTTTACTTCTTAGGGTGCAATTTTTTTCGCTATTTGTTTATTAGTAAAGAAATCCCATGGTATTATAAAACATAAGTTTTTCACACTCATAATTAAAAGAGAGAATAAAATCACCTAAGCATGGTATAATTAGCCACACAGCACAAGTACCAGCAGTAATGGGGGAAAGATCAACATGAGGTTGAGAAAATAAGAGCTGATGAATAATGATGATTTCTGGGAATATAAGGGTAAATACCAAGATCAAGAGTGTAGAATGTTTTTAGGTACATACATATAGAAAATGCGTATTTCCTTACTAATTTCCGAAATTTTTATCCACGTAGTGTCAAAATTACAATAAGGTTACAATATAAGCTGGCCAATAATATTTGTTACAATGCCGGCCTAGGTGGCGGCGGGGTAAAGTCCTCGCCTGCCAAATCGAAGGTCGCGGGTTCGAGTCCCGTCTGGGTAAGTTACCCTTATCCAGGGCATGTATGTTTGCGATTGTTAAATGTTATCAATCCCGATGTAAAGGCCGAAAAGTGCTGTTTTCGGTGGTGTGTGAAATAAATAAATAAATAACCACGAACTGTGAATTAAATCTGGCGTAGGCTCTGTGGAGCTCATTTTTTTATAACTCGTTAATAGTTAGCCATTGTAGTATTTTCATGCTTGGCTGATGGGAAAATATTTCATTTCATTAAGTCAACGCTAGGATATAAATCTCATAGCTAAATCGCATATTAATGGCTTTCTGTGTATAACCTGAGGGGGAAGTCATCGAGTTATTTATTCCAACGAAAATAAACGTCTTCTTAGGGAAATTTATTTTTTAAGCTAAGCAAGACTTCTTATTTTTGAACTCAGGCTACCGGATCCGAAAACAGTCTTTGTGTTGGTGTGAGTCCTTATACTTTTGTGGTGATTGTAAATCTCATAATGCTGTTTATTCGCGTCCTTTTTCGAACTTTTACTGGTCCCTCCCATTTTCTTCTCAATGCTTACCCTCCTTCCCAGTTTATTATTTTCATACAAAACCCTAAACCACCCCCAAAATCTTCTCCTCCCTACCACACAGTCTCAACAAATCTCCTTTGAATTATCTTTCCAAGTTTCATCGCTTGACATCGAGACCTTTCAAATTCCTCAGCTATAAATTCTGTTTTCTTTTTTTTTGTGACAAACAAAAAACTTTTATCTACCCTTTCCCTTTTTAACTTCAAAGGAAGATTAAATGCCGGTAGTACTTCAAGAACGGTCAAGATTTTTCCAAGAATCAATAGGTTCTCCTCCTAGATTTTCTTAGATCATAATAATTCCTCCAGCTCCTAACGGTGTTTAACCAAATGATTAGATTGGCATTTACCGTGGCTTTTCTAAATTAAAAATGCATGCTTTACTTGAAAGTTTTACAATGACGAAGGTGAGAGAAGTGCTTTTTGCCCTTTGGATGGAAAATTTTCAATGTCGCTACGCTGTATCACGAAGAGGTAAAAACTATTATAATAAAATAAGAATATATCATTGGGATCCAACCTTTGATAGTTTCAATCAGATTTCTCATTTCGGGGATTACTTTTTGATTTTTCTCAGTTTTATGACTTTAGTATGGGCAAACGGATTTCCAGGGTAATCCAACGATGCACGTATTCTAGATTGATCCTTGTATGTGTTATAATCCGGTAAAACAATCATATACCCTCTTTTATAATTATTTAATTAATAAGCTATGTTTTCCTTCTTCCATTCTTTAGGTTAGTTAACGCATATTTGGTTGAAATTTTATTCAATCTTAGAGAGAGAGAGGGTGATAATGCTTAGTCTTCGTGTTACATTTAAGAAGTCAGAAAAATATTTAAAATTAAAACTTTTCAATGTTCAGTTCACTTATAGAGAACATTACCCTGGATAGAATGATTATCTGGCTGTGTCGTAATTATTAGTTCTCTCTCAGTCATTGAAGTACATCCATACTATAGTAATGGTGTCATACCAATAAAGGTTACCACCCTGATAGTTAAAAAAATCTTTCTCTTCCCTACTTGAAGAGTCAAACACAACGTCCTTTTGACCTAGAGTTAACTTCATGTGAGTGATGCTGTACTCATAATGCACTCCAGTAATTTTACAAAAAAAGTGACGAATACCTATCGCTAGAGAGTTATCACCATTGCATTCTCAATCCGTGCATATGCTTAATTATTTAGTGATTGAAACATTTTAAGATAAGGTTATGAAATTTTCCAATTGATTTTTTATTTCGTAGCTTGCTTGTGCATACACGGGTACCTATGTGTATAGTTTCAGGTTCTTTTAGTGCAAAATTTTGTAGCAGGTAACATTTTCCATTTTTCGTAATTTTTTTTCTGAGTGTTATTGTGGGCATGCGTGTTACCATGGACGAATATGTTTGGCTCCTGAACAACGCATCGGATTGGAGAGGGTATGTGACGCTGGGTGAAATAACGCTGCCGTCAGTCACTTGACTCAAATTGGGTTTCTCGCATCGCGTTCGGATGAATAGGGAGTTTATGAATCGAGAGAGAAACCGGAGATGAATGATAAAATATTGCCTCCGAGTGAGAGCGAGTATTAATTTCTCCCCTCATCCTCAAGTGGAGAGTTGACGGCGGGAGTCAAAATGGAAACATTAGCTCAGCGGCGTTTTCAGTCAACCCTGTGCCAAATCTTTTGCTCCAACTTCAGTTTAATTGAATTGTTTTCCCCATCCTGAATAGGTAGCAATCCAAAAAAGAATCCTTCTCACCCCTGAAAGTCAGAAAAATATTTAAAATTAAAACTTTTCTATGTCCAGTTCACAAATAGAAATTAATACCCTGTGTAGAATGCTTATCTGACTGTGCCTTAATTACCATCATTGTCTCGGTCATTGAAATACATGTATAGTATTATAGTAGTTCATCGCACGAATTAAGATTATCACTATGTAAAAGCATTTGCAATGATAACCATCAACCTGTAAATAAAATTTGATATTAATCACCCCTTGAAATTAAAAATTCTTGGGGAGTTTTCCATGGCTTCAAGACAATCTTTACCATTCAGATAGATTGTCTGAATAGATAGATTCCATTCAGATCGAATATGAAATGTAAGCATTAGAAATCATATTATTGGATTGACAAAAAAAAGCTACTATGATTAAACCATGGCGAAGAACCTTAATTATGGACAGCAATCAGCAACTCGCATTCATAGCGGAATAAGATAAAATAATTTATCCCATGGGATATTTTTGTCGTAAAAAGTGACGCATTCAAAACTCCTGTTGTGAAATATTCAGGCTATATAAAGTAAACCCTAGCTAGTATTTTTATGCATCTAAAATCCTGAAAATTCCGATTTTTTTCCAATGTACAATCTGAATGGAAATGTTGAGAAAGATCTACTACTTTTGCTTTGAGATTTCCAAAATTACAAAGTGACCATTAATTGAGTAATGTCTCAAAGTTCACTAGCTCATGTTTAATTATGTGGTATTCCATTTTAAGGTCTCTTGTATGAATATATATTACTTGTACCTCTTCTTTTATAAATAGCAGCTGCAGCCGCAGTTTTTTAAAATCCCACTTTAATTCAAATTTGGTGCGATTACCAGTTTATAAAGTCTCGTTTTCTTTGAGAGAAAATCGTTTAAACAATACATTTATATGAAATAAGAGTGTTCTCATACCATGAGGTAGACATTGTTTCCAATACAAATTTATTTGTATTGCTCCTGCGTCCAGTCACATAATTTTAAGTTGTCATTGGCATTCATTAAACTTGCAATCCTCACAATGTCTCATTTGGACGATAATTGTTTTGACTCCTCAAAGAATATCCCGTAATATTGAAGTCATCTAACATAATAACGGTTTATACATAGTAAAAGCATTCACAATTATGATCAGCCTAAAAGTAAAACTTGAAATTTATCTCAAGTATTATCAAAAACTTAGGGAATGACGTTATTTCTTCAGGTTTTTATCGCGCAATAATCTGCAGTTGACCAGAATTTCAGGTAGGTAAAACGTGTGGTGCTGTTAAAGGTAGTTCTCTATTTATCAAAGTTTAAAGTATCAAAATAAAAATCCTCTGAATTTCATGATTAAATTCATTCACAAAGAGCTTCTCTTTTGTGCATGGGCGTACCCAGAGAGGGTCAGGAGGGAGCAGCTGCCCCCCTAGAAACAAAAATCGCAAGTGTCTTTAAGGAAAATAATATTTTTTCAAGCAAATAATTTAAAAAAAAAATATTAAAGAGCTGTTACAGTTTCCTAAAAATGTTGGTTTCATTCACCTTTTCCATGCTTAAATCTTACCTACAACTTGAAAAACCATGGCTTGCCCCCCTAGTTTTGATCCTGGGTACCTACGTTCTTGCTTTTGTGATAAATTTTGATACGTCCCTTGAAAATCGATTTGGTCTCTGTCACGGTTTTGAATAACCTCAGGCCATTTTCGTTCTCACCCATTAAATATCTTGCCATTCAACCACTACTCTCGATGTTCTCCCAATAATTCACCTTGCGCATGTGTTTTAGGAGGGGGGGTGGTAAAAGAGCGGGTAAAGAGGCTCCTGCTTACGATGCCTTACTTTCCGTGTGGCGATGGTTGAAATATCAGCGCGGGTGAAATGGCCTGTGACACGTCAGGGACGAAAATGATTGATGAGGTAATGCGAGCCCATTTCGAAGCGTTACGAGAGCTTGACGAAGCATATCTAAAGTAAACCGTCGACCAGTAGCGACTGGAGCTTATTAGAAAGCTTCCGGTTTTACGATGGATGTTCTGGGATCATAAAATGATGGGTGTGTAAGAGACATCTGGAGTAGTGCTGCCTTTCTGTCCCCAAGGTCATGGTTCAAATCCTGTAAAAGACTTAATTATATCATGATTATAAGTGGTATGAAGTTTCAAAATTTGAGTCAATTAGTCTGATTTAAAATGTACAATCATTTTAAGTTAGTTACCATGCTGAAGTTCACACAAGATTTACACTGAATAACGCCTTCGTCTTCACATTAGGTGTTAGGTATACATACCCAAGTTTATCTCCTGTCTATATCGTCTGGTCTGTTGTTGCTTTTTATTTTCCACCGATGAAAAACCTCAGAGGGGTTGTTTTCGTAGGTAACAAAAAAGAAGTGTCAACTACTCCCTGAATAGATATTGCTGAAACCCTCCCTAATTGTTTTGTGGGGATCAGTGGCGATCATCCCTTGTCCGTCGTTTGGGACGTTAAGCCGTTGCTACTTTGGCAATTTGGAGTTTAAAATCTAGCGCCATACTTCCTCCCTCCCTGTCTTCCTTATGCATGTCCTTAGGCTTGAGGCACCAACATAGGGAGATGAAGGTCGTCATTTGGGCGCCACTACTTTCTGCGGCAACTTGGTGGTATGCAATTTCTTTGAACGGTAAGGCGACTGCTTGGATGAGTGACTTTTCGAGAGCCTTTTCAAATATCTTTGAGAACGATGGGCGAGTTGTATATCGAAACGCCGTAGGAATTTTGGAGTACCTTACCCAGTGTGAAGCCCTTCACTGCCATCGTCCGCCAGTAAAAAAACCAAATATTTCAACTTTAAACCTAGCTTATTGAGATGGCGGAATAAAAATTTGCATTGTTGAGCCTCCTTAGCAACTAGCTACCTATTCTATATTTCTTTTTTTAATTTCCATTCTTCCTTGTCACTCATGTGCACAAAAATAGAAGGGCACGACGGTATGACGCTTTCCAATGGAAAGACATAGTTGTTTCCCCAATATCGACTACATTCCTTCGCTTCCACCGAGTCAATTTTTTTCTCGTTACGTTTCACGATACCCATGAGCACTTAATTCTATCCCTTTTTCGATAACCCTCCATTTTCTCCTCGCTAACCGAGTCCATCTTCCGCGGTGCACTTCTTACCCCGTAGTGTGGGACTCCATCCTTCTGTCGGACGCCATACCCACTCCAAAAACCTCCCGAATAATCCCTCCCTCTACCCCTTTCCTTCCCGCTGCGAACAACCGCGCATACAAGGCCGTAAATATACCTACACAAGTGGGGGAGAAGAGAGATGGCCGGAATGGAGAAGTCTGGTCCCAGTCCCTTTTCTCCCCCCACAAATGGCACCGGGGGAAGAAGAAATAAGAGGGATTTTTGGGTGTTGGTGGTCGAGGGTGTTTTGCTTGCGGGTGCTTTCTCGAAGGGATGCTCGCATTTCTTGGGGGTGGGGGGATGGTGGTGGAACCTTGCTGTTATGAGGAGGACGAGCGAGTCGTGTTGCTGCTCTGGCGGTGTTGGTGGGAGGAAAGAGGGGAGAGGACTAACAGATGGGCGAAAGAGGAGGACGCCAAGGATAAGGAAGTGACCGGGAAGGAAATGTTTCCAGGGTTTCGTGTGGCATGGGGTTGGGGGTGGGGTGAGTAAGGGTAAGGGCTGGCGTTTGGTATCCCCGCTCAAGGGGCAAGGAGTACTGAGTGTAAATTAAAAAGAAATGTCGACTCCCGTTTATACAAAAATACAAAACGAAAAAAGGCTATTTGCTCCTCAAAAAAAAATAAAAAAAGGATCCAACAGAATGCAAAAAATATGAAACCCTATTCTAGCAATTGAGATTCATCTTCCAATTAATTTTAATACTTGTTGTGGACTGTTATTTTGGCCACATGCCAGCGACATGTGAGCCGATTAATATTAGTTTGCTTTTAGTTTTTAGTAAAAAGTATTTGATTTCAATGTCTAAGGATTTTCCTGTGTCATGCGTTTGGTTTCAATCTTATTAGAAATTTTCATTTTTTATTGTATTTTTTCTCACTAAATCCCTGTTTTTTAATTTATAAAAATAAATATATTTTTAAGAGCCAGAATAGCGTCAAAATCCATTTCCGGACATGCAATTTCCTAGACTTTTTCCGGGGGATGACCCCAAATCTCTTAGTAAGGAGGGCCCAATCATTAGTTAGGATTCGTCAAGTGTATTGTTGGAAGATTTTCAGATGAGAAAATTTAAGAAAAGTGTTCTTTTACACTCGTCCGACCACACCCTGAATATGCAGCGAGCGTATGGGATCCAGTTCAGATAGACTTAATCCTAGAACTGAATAAAATGCAAAGAGAAGCTGCGCTGTTCGTCAAAAACCGGTTGCGGGTGTACAGACACTATTGCCCTAATGTTAAGCGAATAAAGCTGGGAGCCGCTAGAAACTCGGAGGCAGCGCGCTAGGCTGAGATTGCTTGAAAAATTGGTAATAAATATCTTTAACAGCAGCACAGAGAACATCGTCTTAGAGCCCAAATATATTTCTAGGTCCGAAAAAAGCGATAAATTGAGAGAAATATTTTGGCGAACAGATAGATATGGGAATTCAATTCCCCCGCACAATGAAGGACTTAAGTAAATGCTAGGCGTAATTTTGTTGGATATTTGATTTTTATACATAAAAAACCACTGCGCGGGTTAGGTTTTAGGCTGCTTGCGGAGTAATATCTATGTAGATGTGGATTGGGCCTAGCCGAGGGCCCCCAATCACCCCAGACCGCCCCTGGTATAAGGAGAAGGTTATGCGAGAGGTATGCTGCATGGAGGAGTGGATTGTGCGAAGTCGTCTTTCTCAAACCCTCTCTCCTTCTATGGGTGAGGGGAGGGATGGTAGGGGGATGGGGGAAACGGGGGTGTGTCACATGGCCCCGTCTTTTGATTGGTGGCCCTCAGCGTAAAGATGAACGGCCCGCGGCTGAGGCAAGAATTAGAGTAATGAGGGTAAACAAAAAATAAACCTCTCTCGGGGTAAAAATGAAAAACGTATTAAGAACCGCAGCCGTTCGCTGGATGCGAGCCAAGTTTTATCCCTATTAATTTTGTTTCTCATGAATCATTTTCCTTCTCCCACCCCCCACCGTTAGGGAGGAGAAGAAAGGGTTTGGATTATCCCCTTGGATTTATTATGATATCCAAGAGTAACCTGATCGCAGATATGTATAAACGAACATTCCTGCTCTCACAAGAACATGTATATGTATGAGAATATAATTGCTTTTGGAGCATACACATTTTCGTGCTCACCAAAACACGCCCGTTATTGCTCTCATGTTTTTGTGTGCCATGCACAATTGGAAGTTGAGACATCCATAATGTTAATGTATCTTCTCTCAGTAGATATTTATATTTCCGTATTTAGCATTAAGTTTTCCCTAGTAAAATTAGGTGCTTTCAACGAATAATGACTGCTTTGTTCTACGATTACATTGACCTTTTCGTGAAACTTTCTGAGAGAGCTTCAGTGATGGAAATATGGCTGAATGAGGGCATTTATTTGTCGGAAATGAAAGGTTTGTACTTGCATAATTTGGCCCAGAATCAAAATAAATAAATTAAACTTAATGCACAGAAAGACATTTTTATGCCACATGTGTGAACGTCTTTTGCACTTATCAGGAATATATTCGAGAATATCATGCGGAGTAACCTATCTTTAAGTTACTTTAAATCTAAGACTTAATTTCGGCAGGATAGCATACAGCATTCCCAGGATAGTTTACAGTTTCTTGTACGCATATAACGTTGCGACATGTGAGATTACTAATTTACGCGGTCTATTGGATGAAATCGCTCGGCTGATTTGAGTAGGTCTCTCTCTCTACAGTGGATAACTGTACTTAATGGTCAAATAATTACACATTTTCTAACATTTTTTTTATGGACAAGTTTGCTTTCTATTTGTTATTTTTTAAGCCTTCCACCCCATAAAAAAAGAAAAGGGTAGGTCCTGGAGGAAGATCCGGAACAATTTATAATTCCTTGTAATATGGTGAAGGTCGTTTGAATATAACTCTTGAGCTTAAGTTAGGTATCAGTTAAGCCTTCCCAATTTTGCGCTTTGATGAAAAACAATGAAATTGATATTAGTTTATTCCAAGTACTTCAGACTTTGTCAGAAAAGATAGAGCCATAGTCAACGGATAACTTCCCCAGGGAAAGGGAATATGCACCGTGGGCTCAGTAGGTAAATAAATGGTAGCTGTTTGGGGGAGGGAACGCGTAGTATTTTGGTGACATTTGATTAATACATATAGATTTTTAGTGAACCTTAGGAATTTTTTTGAAATTAGGAAGTTGAAGAGTATCGGCTGGTTTTCGCTCCTGCTATGCCATCAGAGGCTTTTCTGCTCTCCTGGTATTTCACTGATGTTGTTTAATGTACGTTCCAAAGTTTGCTCTCAATTCTCAATATATTTAATTTCTCGGGTGTATATAGTGTTTTATCGAACGAGCAGGTCGCTGAAACCTGCTAATGGATTATACATTATTCAGGGGCAGCAATTGGAAGCGTCAATGAAAATGCAAAGGTTGGCTAAAGATAGATGATCCGAAATCGATTATGTGAAGGAATTATGTAGCTGAATGATGCATAGTGTGGGCAGGTAAGCTTAGCATTTTTCGAAGGCCATTAATTTTATCGGATGTTATCAATTTCACCATAGGAAAATTTGTCCATAATTATCTGTAAAATTATAGAATTTTGTTCGAAATGCCAGGATATGTGAAAATGATATGCTACTCCTGTCAGACTGTTATTGCTGCGGCTTTTGATTTTATAATATTACGCTTCATAGCCAGGTTCTTTTCTCTGGTCATTTATGTTCGCCCCTTTCATACTAATATGCCTGAATACCTTTATTCACCCTCGGAAATAATGTTTACATCTGAAGAATTCGGGAAGACCTGAACCTTCTCCACATACTCCAAGCCCGTGTCAACCAATGCTTAATTCTTTCCTTGTTACACCATACAAGTTATGGAATTCATTGCCCCCTCAATAAATGCTCCTCTACTCCGGAATCTTCCAAAGGGAAACTGAATGAATATTTAAAACCGTATCTCTGCTGTTTGAAATGTAAGAATCTTTGTATTGATTACTTTGATTTTTGTTTGAACTTTTGTGTTCAATTTTTATTATTTATTCCACACTTATCTCATAGTTATTGAATTTTTAGGAGATTGAAATCTATACTTAGGGGTTTCCCATAGTATCAACAAAGCATTCATTCATCACATTGTCCTTTTAAATTGATTGGGATAAATGAGCCTAATAAGTGTATGCAGCCTAATAGCTTGTTATAGGCTGCGTGAAGCATTAATCTAATACGCACAGAGAAATTGCGCTGAGTACAAGTCACAAAAATTCATTGAATAATCAAGAAAAATGGCGACTATATGGCAAGCTTGGAGGGTGGGTTTGGTGGGGCAAGAATTCAATAACGTGCCAAACGGGTTAAGGGAGGGTAAAAGGATGGTGTTATTTGGCCGGAAAAAATATGGATAATCCTCGTTCGAGATTTGGGTAAGAGGGGTGCCCGGCAGAGGGATTAACCGGTGCTGGAATTAATCGCGAGTCGAAAGGTTGGGCGCCGCCGTGGTGGTGGGGCGAACTAAACGTTCCCCTGGTGGGAGGAGTTGTGGAGGGAGGGGGAAGTTGACGGGGAGGAGGTGTTGAAAATGGGCTGGGAGGCGCCTTGCTCGGCTGTACGCTTAGTAGATGGGAAAGGAGTGAAGGATGAGTACACAAGGCACGTGTTAGAGCACTGGCTAAAGGGAGTAGAGGCGGCGTCCAGGATTACGTTAAACGGGAAGGGATGGTTTTCGAAAGGCGGATGATGAATCATCTCTCTGGCTGAATAATTAAATGAAAATGGCGGTAAATCTGATTAGCGATCGCGAGGCGGGACCTTTGTTGAATGGGGCCTTCGGTGAATGCGAGCGCGAGGTCGGTCGAATGGAGTTTGTCAAATCTCAAAATGGCGGTTCCTGAAGGGGCAGGAAAGCGGCAGAATGGGGGAAGAGCGAAGGAACGCCGTGCGAAGGCGATGGGAAGAGCTTTGATCGAAAGGAGAAACCCCCTGCGAGTACGAGATTATAAAGTGCTAGGAAATACGACGTTAAAGGAGAATTTGTAGGAGTGGAGAACAGCCGAAGAGGAGATTTAAATGCTTGGTCTGTTTGTCGAAAAGATTGAAAAATGGGAGGCGGTTTGTCGCGCCAAAGTTGAGCTGGAATGGAATTCAATAAAACGCTGTCGGAAACGGCTTTCAACCTAATTGACTCCGGCTGTTTTTAGGCGAAAGGATATTTTTCCCGTCTTTCATTAGTGCCTTTGTGTAAATTTAGTCTCTCTTCCTCCTTTATTGTGAAGTTATCTCGTCTTTTCGACGTATGCCTCTTATCTTTCATTCCCGCTTTGCATTCTAATAAATATATTCAGGTAGTGGCTGTATTCTCTCAGATCTTTACTGCAAACAGTCGTATTTTGGGTAAAAAATAAGTTATTTCAATTGATTAATCTTCGATCTTGTCTGTCACGCCCTCTTCTATAATTTTGTCATCAAATCAATGTTTTATGTTTGGGATTACGAACGAAGCTTTGGAACCTCACAGAAGTGTTTTAGTGGCCTGAAGTAATTCAATCAAAGCTTTGTCCATGGTCAAAGTTATATGCCTGAAAATGCGTAATAGATTTTACGTACCGCCATTAGGGATTCCGAGAAACGTTACGTAATAAAGGAATTATTTAATCCGGAAAATAGGACATCCACCTGCAATCATATTCGTGATATAAACTTGTCTATTCGTATGCAGGCATGGAAATTATTTACCTTTCCTTTAGTAAATCTAACAAGTAACGCTTAGGTTTCCTTGAATGATGTATTATCGATTTTCAATGTTTCTTTGTAAAATGAATACCCGGAAGAGAAGAAAGGAGACACTGTTTCACACAATTGTCGGTCACCGAAGTAGAAAAAAGAATTGGAAAGGAAGAATTATTGACTGCTTCCTACAGTAGGCTCGCGATCTAAATATTTTTTCATAGTTTTGTGCTATCCTCTATATTATTTCTACTGTATAGATACCTTTTTCTCAACTTATACGCAACCAAACTCTACAAATGAGGTACCAAAATGCACAGAATTTATCAGAGAACATGCGACGGCATATCTTACTTCCTAAATATTGCTATTGTTTCCTAAAATTGGTTTTTAAATAATAAAAAAAAACGGTAAATATTCCAGACGTTAACGGCGCACAAACTGACACATATGTTCATTTGCAACAGTATCTCGCATTCTTTAAATAACTTTAATCAAAATGCGGCTGATTCCACATTCAAGTCTCCCGTTGATACGTAAGTATGAGTCATCATGAACGTTTAACAAAGGAAAGTGTAATTACTTCCAATGTTGTGTTTAAATAGGTCCTCTGACCTCAATCTGTACATTATCATTCCAATTAAACTTGTACATAAGACCCTGCCTTTTTTTTCTACATTTTAAAATTAGAAACGCGCCTATCCCTCTGTGGACCTGCATTGAAAAGAGCGGGTGAAGCCCGCTGGCAGCGGGCGCAGCACGCTCGTATGATATATTTTACTCATTTTGATGCTACAATGACGATTTTAAAATTCGTTAGGGCTCTTATGCTCTCCTTATTTACTGACATAATATTAATAGCAGTGGCTGGTGGTGCAGAAGATCAGCAATGTTCCCCCCTCCCACTACACCCTTCCACCCCTCCTCAGATCCAACCTCACAATGAAACGTGTGGGAATGTAGTCACTATATCTGAAGAACTAACGCAGAAAACAGAAAAGGGTGTTCTTAATTCTTGTTAAATTTTTTGATGTTCCAGGTTTTGTTCAAAGGAGCAGTCGAGTAACCAGAAAATCCATAAAAAAGTAAAGTATCTTGCCCACCACTCGAGATATCTTGAACAAGTCGTCTTGAACGTTAAATGAAATTCAAGACCATTTAAGGTGGTCTTTAAAGAGTTATTGTTCAACTTATCTTGAATCGAGTTGATTAGCCTATCACCCTCCCATAGGAAGCTGTCTATTTCAAGTGGCCATGGTGTCATTCAGTCTCCAAGATATCGCTGGGAAGGCTGGAAAACCTTCACTGATTAGTTGAAACACTTGGTCGCCATTCGAGATTCGATAGAAATTAGAACTGTTCAGGACAAGACTAATTTGATGGAAACGAAGGGATTCAAGGCCATTCAATACTAGATGACCGCTGGCATGAAGATTGACATGATATCATATCCAACCCAGAAAGCTTGTTCAACGAGTCTTGAATGGAATTTAAAATTATGAAACCACCTTCAGTTTCCGCGCATAAAACTTTGTTTTTACTGAAATTCAAGCCTATCAAGCGCTGTCCCTCTATCCCATGAACACATTGCCTCCGCTGGGCTTTTATGGAGGAGTAGCGCTATCCGATGAACAGTTGCGGTTTTTGTAACGCTTAAATACGCAAAAAAACGTTTTCTAACGATTACGGAGAGTCCCAGAAAATGCTTAATGGCTATGAACTCGAGAGCACTAGCCACGGCGCGGAGTATACTACGGAGGAGAATTCTAAAGCCTTTTTTAGAATTAACAAAACACGTACGACGAATCAGTATCGAAAAATCATTCCGTTCGTATTCAGAAAGGATCCTGCGGGTCTTACTTTAAAATATTTTTGGAGTTAGATCCTTTCAGAACACAAGTACTAGCAGCTCTGGTTAACAGTGGCATCAATTGAACCGGTAGCTACCGCTATGAGCATTGAGCATGGAACGTTGCATTTAAGTACGGAGAATTACTTTATTCCGCATTTAAGCTCTGTTCCTAGCCATTCTTGCAAATCGTTCGGCAATGCCTCTGTCATAATTGCCTACGGGTAACCGTGCTACTCAATACAGCTTACGATTTCGTGATTGGACTGCCTTGTATGGCGTTAACGTGCCATATTAATACCAAAAGTGTAAAAGGTGCTTACATTTATTTTAATGATTTCTTCAGTGGTACTCCAGGCACCATTCCTGCTTCTTTACCATTGAAGGAGATGTATCATTATTTTTTAGAGATAGAAAGGCAGTTAAAAATGCTTAATCCCAGTGCTAAATTATTATTGATAAGACTGCCTTTGAGGCTATCATATATGTGTTAGATTGTCATACAAGAGTACTAAAAAAACTAACTGCGCACACTCTAGAAGCACTTGTTTTCTTTCATTCATAAAACAGTTCGGTAAAGGTGTGTGGATTTTTTTTACATGGGGTCTTCCATTTAGCCTTTCATAATCGTTGTAGTTCTGTTATATATTTTACCAATAAAATATATTTCGTAACGGGTTTGAAAAGTATTCATTACTACATGAGGAGATGGGAACTGTGTATTGATTTCTTTGTCGGCGATCAAGTTGTGGTCTTAATTCGTTTCAAATTCTGATCCAGTATTTGGTATTTTATACTCTAATGCAATGGAAGGGAATCGTTCGTAAAATGTGTAGATATACATCTTCATCTAGTTAATGAAGTCCGTATCGTCGGAGTATCCATAGAATAAATTCAACGGTTATATTCGCCTGCGTTAATTTCGAAACTCGCATCTGACAGTATCATACGTAGCTCTAGTTACGATTGAAGCCTTCTATCATAATTTGAAATACAGATGGCTGGGAGACTGCCTTTACCTGTGCGCACGTAGACGGCAAGTTCGGATCATTTTTCGGGTCGGAAACAGCGATAATAATCCCGAGAACTATTCGTCGATAAGTCAAGGTAGACAGAGGTGAGGAGGGTTTGCGAGGTGAATCTGCGTGGCGCGAAACACTCTGCGTCTCTGGAAAGAAATTCTCCGGATACGTATGGGAGAACGTCGAGGTGAAACATTCAGGGATGTCGCGCTGGCAACCGCTCGTTTAAAAGCGTCCCGTGCGACTCAGAATTCTCGGGAGAGAGAGAGGATGAGGAGACAGTGGAGAGATCCCTGCGCTATCATCGCCATCGAGCCAAATCCCAGCACTCAAGACTCGGCTCACCGATCCCGCATCCATCATTGGGCGGAAAACAGTCGAATGCTCGGCGCGCGAGCGCTCTCCCCGCAATAAAGGTCGCGAGAGATTGTGACTGAGGGCGGGAGAGTCTCTCCGAGGAGTCTAGGGAATGGGGTGAGGATGGAGGGTGAAACGGTTCAAGGCATATAGCGTCTTACTCGCGTGGAGTATTTGAGTAGGAATGTTCGTGACAATCATTACTGCGTGTACCAAGGCAGACACTGTAATGCGTACGCTATTGATGTAAGTTTGCCTTCATGGCCGACAAATAACGAGGTTAAAATCTAAAATTAGGTTACAAAGAATGTGGATGATTCAATACTTTCTTAAAAGTGACTTTTTTCCTCTCTTTGAGCCTACCATAGCGTCATTCTCATACAACTAAAGTTGTATCTATTTATAGAAAGCATTCATCTTATAGTATTTCGGAGTGTAATTCGATGACTCCCTTGCATTTCGTTTTTATCCTTATTCTTACGGCATTAAAGAGTATATCAGTTTTGGGTCAAATTGACCAATAACCTTTGGCAGTAATCAACATTTTCCCATTTTCCCTTAGAAAAGTATTGCTGAAAGAGCTTATCAAAACAATGCAGAATTTTCAAGTGCGATTTCCAGAAGTTATAGCTTGGAAAACGTGATTTCTCTGGCCGTGAGTCGATGAATAACAATTATAGAAAGCTTCCTCAAGAGGACGTGGGACATAATTTCTTTTCCTCCTTTGAGGACGTCTGAGTTTGGAGATAGTTATCCTGTCGACCGGTAAAGTCACCCAACACACTTCGTCCTAGACGCCCTTTACAGGGACAAGCTGGCCAAGGGAAAATCTGCAGGTATTTTTCGTTGCATTGAGGACTCAAATAACATGGCTGCTTGTGGGAATACGGATTTAAATAAGGGTACGGAGCGGGTGAGAGGAATTTGCGAGGATACCGTTGATGGAGGTGGAAAGAACAGGCAGCTTTTCTCGTCGTACACACACGCAAGCGCTGATATCCCGTTCCGCGGAGGCTTGCCGAAAGGTAGGGGTGGGAGTATGCTTGGGGATTGCGAGAAACCTACGGTGTCGCAATACGCTTCAACGGAATGATCAGTCGACGCTGAGTGTGTCAAGGCTGGAAGATTTTGAGCGGGAGAGACGTAGAAGAGATCATGGAGGGAGACTACAAAGGCTGTACCTATCTGCTCTTAGGATGGGTTTAGCGCAAGGGCGAACCCAGGATAAAAACTAGGGGGGGGCAGGCCATGGTTGTTCAAGTTGTAGGTAAGATTTAAGCATGGAAAAGGTGAATGAAATCAACATTTTAAGGAAACTGTAACAGTTCTTAATTAGTTTTTAAAACTATTTGCTTGAAAAAATATTATTTTCTTAAAGACATTTGCAATTTTTGCTTCCAGGGGGGTGGCAGCTGGCCCCTCCTGCCCCTCGCTGGGTACGCCCATGGTTTAGCGTTAGAATCTATCTTAGGCTAGTATTATGTGCTACGTAAATGTTAAAAAATTGTGAAGCCACCTTCAGGGTATAGAATTACTTTTTTTGAATACTTGTTGTCAATAATTTACTTTTTTTATTAATCGGAAATTAGTTCCAGCAAACAATGGGCTACCTTATTTTTCAGAGAAAAAAAGGTTCTTTTGTACACTTGCCATTGATAAAATATTATAATCTGATGTTCTTCACTCTATACGTGTTCTAAGATGCTACGTAAAATCTACAGAATGCTATTAATGAGTTATTTTTTTTTGAAAACACATGATTTTGGCACTGGTTTTCTGGAAACAATGGGATAGAGTTCGTGATACGTTCGTAAGTGCATCATCATGACAGTGCATCATGCATGACTTGCTTTACATTTTATATTCCCATCTCGGGAAGAAAAAGAACTAGTAAAATTGAGAACGCTAATATGTACTGAAACCGTGATCCGTTAATTCATTACCGTGGTTAATAAAATGTTAACAAATCATAACAGCTATGGTTGGAAAATGAATTAATTAATCGGAAATTGTTTATTAAACATTGGTTTATTCACAGCCGCTGGCTGAAATGAAAAACATTCACGTCTACAAATTACCAAATTTTCAATTTTAAGAAATATAGGCAAATGCTGAAAAAACTCAGTTGTTGACGGCGTGCCACTGATCTTTCGACTATGCCTGGAATTTTTCCTCAACCCATATGGTCTCTATATTCGATCTCTTGCTCATTACTCAGAGGACTCATTACTGCAGTTCGACCAGTTTTTTTGGTAACATTTTACTAGTTAAAAAGTTGAGCTGCCATCTTGAAATTTTGAGGATACTTATATTCGGCCCTTCTCAATATTTGACTTTGTCTGAAGATTGAAATTTTACCCCGGTATTTTTCAGGTGTATATATATTTTCGTTGTGAAGGGGGTCTACCTAACATTCCCTGAAAATTTCGAGATGGTAATATTAATTTTAAACGAGTAATGCGTCACGTAAAAATGCTGATCTAGCTTGAATGATGAGTACGTTTTCCTGCCGTTAAGTGTTTAACTAATCAAGGGATTGAATGAGGAGAGGAGGGTGTTTAGCGAGGATGGCGTTGGGCATTTTGGGAGATGCTGCGACTTGGAGTGAGAAGCGGAGACTTTGACGTGGGAAGCATTTAAGCCCATGAAGCCGAAACTCGTTAGGAATTCGTTTACAAGAGAAAAAAACGCAAATACACGGCCGCTGTCTTCACTCTCCCGTCTTCCTTGACGGAAAAAAGGGAAGCGTCTCGTTCTCACTCACAGCCCTCCCTTGTTGCCCTTTAAACCCTTATTTCCTTTTCCGCTCCCCCCCTGTGTCCCGTCCAAAGTGATTTAAGGACGTTAGAGCCTGATGTTTCAGGTGAGCCCTTAGCGAGAAACTGAGCGAAGTGATTGAGGGGAAGTCTCTCATTCCGTCCCGACTATGATGCACGGAATGTAAAGAAGAAATATCGCGCTAAACGTCTCTGAAAAGAAAGTAACTGTGTTCTTAAAAACATGAGCACATGAAACGATTACTATATTGAATCACTGTGATAGGGGTGCTGCAACAGAGGGAGCAAGGAGGGGTCAATCAACCCCCAAACGCGATTTTGGGATGTCTTTCCTCACAAAAATTCGGATATTTGGCTTACATTTTAATGGACACTTCCCGATTTCAAAATTTATGTACACCTTCGTCTCTAGCGATTCCGCTCTGATTTTTAGTGCCGAGCAAAATTTTTGAATGGAGGTGATGAAACTACCCTTCCCAGTACCCTTAGATAAATCAGAGTTCAGGAAAAAAATACTTTCCCATTAATATGATATCCAGGGGTAAAATGAAAAAGGGGGAGGTGTAGGTAGGCCATTATAGAGTCCAGAATGATGAATGATTATGTCGTTGCCATAATAATATTTTAAGTTGCGGATAAATTAAACTAGCAGAAATATTTGATAAATGTTAATCAATAAATCAATAACTATGAATGGCTGTGAGTAAATACTACGATGTTATATTGGTGCAAAAATGCTAAATTTACTAATTATAAGTCGGATTTGTTGATGTATTTTCATATGCTTGCTTCCATATGTGGAATGATTGTGTAGGAGCTAATAATATCTTTACTTGTCGTAGAATGTTTTACCTTATTATATTGGATAGTTTATGAGCGGGTTTTAATTTAGACGTTATCCATCACTCAGTGCTGAAAAAAAACAAAAAAAGAGGCCAGGAGAAAGCAATCCGCGTTCTTCTTGTGATGGTATAAATTTAATGTAAGCTTGATTTCTTAATTCCACTGAGCTCATTTTACGTTATCTTACCAAAATTTTGATTGCTTTTTTGATTGAATCTGAAGTTCGCAGAAACTATTATTGAGGATTTGATCCAAGTTTATGATTCGCAATACCGCTTTGGACAAGTTATCTGATAGTGACTACTGGTGGCGTTGAGTAATTTTTTATTTGATTGAGAGTTTCGATACGTTTGTGAATGGATTTTTTTATTATTCCTAAATATTCTATAATAGTGTGGGATTTTGCGAAATCGAATTTCTTGCCAATGCTTTGCAATATCTAATTGCGAAAAGAAATGGTATGGAGTACTGAAAGTTTTTCTAGCGTTTGATTCATCTACCTACTAACTTTACTTCTCAATTATAATTATTAGCAGCGAACAATAAAAATCCTACGTTGTTGCTCATTAGTATTGATTTTTTAGGCCCCAACTCATTAGTATTAATTTTTGCACGTGCTCTATCTATTAATGCTCGAAATGAAAATGGTCGTTATATCGTTATTTATATATTTTTTGGAATGCTGGCATTTGCGTAGCCAGAAATTTTGAAAAACAGGGTACTAAATTGAAGGTTTCAAACTAATTTTAACACTTGTCATAATCGAAAACACTTTATTTTCAAAGAAATCTTTTGTAAATTCATGATTTTTCAATATTTGGTTTTCCTTTGTGATGCAAAGTAAATGTGCTTTAATATTTCGGGGGGGTCCGACCTCCCCGGATCGCCCCCTACGCTAATGGGTGCTGGTTCCCTACGCATCATTCTCCAGCTAATATGATGAGCCTGAATGACCTTGAAGAAACGCTCCAAGTGGAATAGTTCCTCTAATTGGTAAAATAAAATTGTGAGCAAATATTACACTGTTGAAATTACGCAGTTGTGAAATTTTCATCTTTGTGTTGGAGACAAGGGCAGCCTACAAACGGTTCTCGAACTTTATGATGATAGAAGGCGCGGATTCAGCATCAAATATCGGGGAGGATCTGGGCCCGAGGAGAATAGATAACCCCCCGGGAGTGAGGGGCGTTTTTACATCAGGGAGTGAAAACGCTCTATGATGAATGCAACTCAAACTTCTCTCACGTTTGGGACTTGTGGCCATGTATTAACATATACTCCCTTTACTTCTTTGCAAGGATACAAAAACTATTTAACTAATAAAATGAAATATTTGATAACATTTGGAGGGGGGTCATGACCCCTGTAACCTTCCCCCCTAAATCCACCCCTGGATGAGAGAGGTTCAAAGAAGCTGAGAGGGATAAGATGGAAAGCAGGAGGGCAGTGTGGAAAGAAGCGATATTCGAGGAAGAATTTTACGTTCGATGCGGAATGGAAGATTGCGCACCTTGGTAGATGAATAAAAAGGAAACGGGTGAAGCAAAAATATCTTCCTCCCTCCTTCCCATTTGGCGGCCCCGCCATCTAACAAAGGAGCTAAGCGGCGACGGTAGAAAATGAGTGAAGAGAACCCAAAGGAAGGACGTGCTTAAGAGACGCGAGGGTTTGAGGATTATATGTGATGCGAGGACGTCTACCACTACTCAGCTCTTCGACCTAGCCCCCCTTTTCGCCTCTTCCTGAGGGATGAAATCTTACGGTAATGGTCGATTGGCGCGAAGTGGGGTAATGCTCCTCCAGGGCGTCATTCTGCTCTCCTTGCAGTAGGTTTCCCGGTCGACGCTCGGCGGAGTAGCAGTCTTTATCGATGATGAACGTTTGCAAGTTTCGTCGCCTTGAGACCAAACTGAAAACGTTTTGGTTGGTGTCACGGAACGTTTAGGGACGATCCCCTGGATACGACTTCGGCTTGCGTTTCAAAAATGAAACAATCGAGACGCAATCCGACGCAATATTGCTTATTCAGCAAGAAACGGATATAAAAGTTCCCCTCCGAAACTTCTTCTCCCGAGCTGAGGGGTCTAAAGGACGAATCTGAGTTTGTACATAGTTTGTCTCTCTAGGCGAACTAGGCTGTTTATTTTTACTAAAGTTGTCGTTGTCGTAGTACTCCAGAATAGCGATTTTTTTCAATTTTTTTCCATTACAAGAATCTTTTACCGTTGTTCCTAGAAATGTTTTCGTTTCAAAGTTGACATGTTATAAAAATTAAATTTAGCATTTCATTTCTGTTGTTTTTCTTCTAATCTCCTGAATTTTTTCTTGAGAAATGGCTTGTTTATACCAACGAGTAAATGAGACGGTTATTATTTCCATGTGATCGTTACTTATCATGTACTTTTTCCCAGCAATTTCCTTTGCAGGTATCATATATATTAATACAGAAAGGTCTTTTTCTGTCATTATGTATATGCTCCGTATTTTACCGCACCTACATTGTTAATGATGTATCATTGTAACCATTTATTTACCAACTTGTGATAAAAAAATATAATCTAAATCTCAAATTTCACAATTTCAACGTTAATTTGAGTTAAAATTCTCGATTTTCCCATTTCGATTAGTCGCTCGACGTGTATCGACTCCATGCATTTTTTAAATTCTAAACTTAAAATACATAAAAAAAACAAGCATGAAGAAACTACTTCATGATAGATCTTCTTTTCTATTTAAAACACAAGTAAACAGTTTCCTTTACAACCTTATTCCCTGATAATAAGGTAGTGCGAAACTATCGCATGGGTTAGCTAGTCTAAATGACTCCAGCAAAGCAGCCGAAAATGTATTCATTTGTCCCTTTTTAATCGTTTGCAGTTATACAATTGCACGAGGCAAAGCTAAAAACCATCGTTTGTATTTATTTATTTCATGAAAGTACTCCATAAATTGAATACAATACTCAATTGGATTGTTACTGTGCGTAAGCAGTTTTTCCCGTGTGGATTTTCCCCATAAATTGCGGATTCTCTTTTTGCATTTAAGGCTCTCAAATGTACACAAGTTAGGCCAATAGGTTTGTCAAATGGAAACGTTGATTATGGTTTGATTATTTCTTATGAGTTTTATTTCTGCTGAATTCATTGAAATTTTACGTTCAAAGTTAAAAAAATATTACTAGCCAATGCTAAAAACCATCATTTTTATTTTAGTAATTCGAAAAAAGTACTCCACACAGTGAATAGAATCCTCAAGAGTATTGTAACTTTGTTTAAGCAGCGTTTTACGTGTGCAATTTACCCAATAAGCTGTGGAATTTCTTTTTTAATGCATTTTGCGCCTTCAAGTGCACATGAGGTAGGCCAATACCTATGCCCAATGGAAACTTTGTCTTTGGGTTTAATTATTTCTTTAGATTTTTTTCTACTGAATTCGTTGAAATTATGCGTTCAAAGGTAACAGTTTCACGAGTCAAAGCAAAAATCTTTCATTTCAATTTTATTTATTTGACAAAAGTGCTCCACACTGGTATTAGAAAATTCAAAAAGATTGATACTATATGTAAGCCAGTTTTGGCTGTGGATTTTACCCCTTAAGTTGCGAAATTTCTTTTTTTAATGCATATAAGGCATTCAAATGTACCTAAGGTAAGCCAATACGCACGCCAAACGGAAATGTTTTCTTTTGGTTTGGTCATATCTTAAGATTTTTTTCTGCAGGATTCGTTGAAATTATGCGTTCAGCGTTAAACAATTTCTGGGGGCATAGCTAAAAATCATTATTTTTATTTTTTTAACGACACAAAAGTACACACAGTGAATAGGTTACTCAAGATGATTGTTACTACACGTAAAAGGCTTTTTTCGTGTGGATTTTATTACATAAATTGCGGAATATCTTTTTTTTACATCTATAGCCTGCAAATGTACCTAAGTTAGGCTAATACGCATGTCAAACGGAAATTTAGTCTCTTGCTTTGATCATTTCTTTAGAATTTCTTTATTTTCTTCTGAATTCGTAGAAATTTCCTCGCCGCGGTCATTGTGCGCCATAAAATTCCCTCGCAGAGGTAACTTTGCGTCGTGAATACGGCCCTTGTGTCTGATTCACTCGTAATGACATGAGCCGGACTCGCGTCCCGCGATGTCCTTCCGGCCGTGAGACGTGTCTCCGCGCTGAAAATTCCAATTTACTTCCGTTTACTCGGCTCTTTCTCTGGCGGGTATTCACCAAGAGAGGTAGAGAGAGGGAGAAAGATAGTTCTTATTTAATCCCACCCCCTTTTTCTGTGCACCGTAAAAAGGATCTCATTCATACAACTATCCATCGTGGGATTAAAGTGAATAATACAAAAAAAAGCACGGAAGCACGGAATTCCGCGTATTTTCGTCGCTCCTATGCGCTCGCGGTTTTACCTTTTTAGATTCGTAGGGACCATCCGCTTTTATTTGCCAATCGAGTTTAGGATATCGTGTGACGTAGCAGGAATCGCAAGCGTGTCCCATGCAATTCCCAGACGTTTTTGACCGTACGCTACCTCTTGCAACTTTTTTTTATCGTTTTTCTTTTTTTTCTGCCTCTGTCCCTTCGCTCTCCGCTGAGTTTTCGGCACCACCTCTGGGGAAATTCCCCCCCTCTCTTTCCTCGTCTCTTTGCCTCTTCTATCTCTCGCGCATGTGCATCTAGCCACCCCTTGTTCTCCCAGAGGAGCGCCAGTCGCCACGTCTACATGTCCGGGATGCCGCTGCTACGGTTTTCCCGCCTACACCTACACCGCCGCGTACCTCGTGGGCGACCGACCTTGCATTTGTTATATCCGCTTGCGAAATGCTCGGAAGGCTCTTGGTGTTTGACCCAAATGTTGAGAGGGAGGACGGACCCCTCCTCCCTGGCTTCATTTCGGTTGCGCACAAGTAATGCATCCCGCGGGAAGAAAGCGAACGTATATGCATTTCCGATTTAATTTTTTCCTCGAGTCAATGAGAGGTGAAGATGATTCTTCATTTTGCCTGGGATTATCGTTTGGAGTTTGAAGATGTAATTTAAGCTCTGACAAATCTGCTCGTTCGAGTATTTACGGAATATTACGGCGCGATTTACAAAAGATGCATTCCAGTTTTACGGATTGGAAAGAATTAATGGGTGGTTTGAGAGGCATCACTGGCCAATAAAATTTGTTCATCATTTCCATCTAGAGATATTCAAATAAAATAAAATTTAGCAATTAATAGTTATTTAAGGGTATAAATACTTGTTTATTTTGAGGAATCGTAAAGGCGAAAATAATTGCTATTTTTACTTCGGTATCTTGCATTCAAGGCTCTACCGCTTTACTCTCTCAGCGAAGTTAATGGTGTACCGTCCGATGGCGTCAGAAGGCGTTTCAGGTCACTTGACTTTAAGCGATATTGGAGCACTTTTAATTAGCATGTAATGACGTTTGTGGAATACTAGGAGAGTTTTGGCTTATATATTTGGACTCGTGAGAAAACTCTCTATTCAGTGAGACTTACTAGCACGATGAACAAATTTCATGCATGTTCCCCATTGTTCAAGCAATCTTAGCCTAGCGCGCAGCGTCCGAGCCTCTAGCGGCTCTCAGCCTGTGCCACTTACAGTTCGTGGAAGCATTATGTGGAAATCGAGTCATTGAAATGATTTCGGTAGTGTCTACCATTCAACTCATTTCATCTTGTCCTACTAAATAATCTCATGAAAGCTGCTTCGATTTTTGCTTGCGGCATGTTATGCCCTTACACAAATGCATAGCCTAATCGCCTTGCTGCGTTCTTGTATGCTTTCTCACCGTAACTTGAGGGACCTGCCTTGAGTTTCTATCTATTACTAGCCGAAGGTCTTGAAGTTGAGGTGAGTAGTAGTCCATGCCACATTTTCTCATAGAATTTTCTCACAAGTGGGAGTTTGTGGTCCCAAGCAGTTGTCATTTATATGTCAGATGAGATTTGCAGTGATGATTTCAAAATAATGCTTAGATCGCTGGAATTAAGAAACGACAAGAATGGAAGTGAATCTAGAGCAAGTGAATTCTTTTGATGTATTTTCGATTATATTTAAGGAAATCTTAGGGAAAATGGAATACTTAACTATTTTTTGCTAGTACATAATTTCGATAATCTGCCCATAGAAAATTAATGGGTGTTTCTATGAATGTAGCATTAAAAAAAAGAACGAAATATTCTTTTCCTGTTCGTTTTATTTCTCTATTCCTCCAGCATACTGTGCTACTTCTCTCTTGCCTTGAGTTCCTACCCTGCTTCACCTACAATACTACCTTTTTTCTCCGCGGATTCCCTCGCAGTACCGTGCCACATAAAAAACACCTGCCTCATCCCTAAGTACGCACTTACTTTCGGCTGCACCTCCGTCCTGTTTGTCGTTCCATCCTTGGGGGGATTGGCCACGGGGGAAATAAGGAAACAGCCGATGTCGTCCGAACTGCTCCTTTCCGCCCAGGTACGCCCCCGTTCGGCCGGAAAAAAACGACGTGGACCGTAAGCCTTGGATGCGAACGTGTGGAATGGTCAAGCTCTTTCCTCCCCCCACCCATTCCTCCATTCTCTGACGTGGATTCCCCAACCCCTTCTCCCCATACCAAGCCTTCCTCCTTTGCCCTAATGCCGTCTCTGCCGCTGCAGGCTGCTCCCCAAGGGAAGGTAAGACTTAAAGTAGTCAATGTTATCATCCTTAAGGTTTTTTACCACCTCGGCCCGTTTTATTCACCCATCCTCCTCTCCTTGCGATGGACCAGTCCTCCAACGGTCCACGCTAAACCTCTCATACTGCCGGACGTGGTTTGCGACCGAAAAATCCTCATAGCCTATCCCTCTCGCAACTTTTCTTTATGCGACCCATTTTTTATCGCAATCTCCGTACCCGTTCCCTCATTTCCTTGGGTCTGGCGTGTATTATTCCTCCTCGGGGAGGGAGGGGGTGAAGGGGGGGAAGGTAAAGGGTTTTGGTAGGGTTACTTCGGCTCCTTCTGTCTCTTTACCACACCCCACTCCTCTCCTTTCTTGCTTTCCGTGCGGAGGCGAGGACAGGTCGGCGGCTATATCAATCTTCCTCTCCGCCGGGAGAAAATTGAATAGTTCACGTGCTGAGTGGGAGTTAGCGTGAGGTGCTTGGGCTGAAGTTGCGATTCCCTTTTCGAGAGTCTAAGTCCACGTCGGTGATTGATTCGGGTGAGGTCGTAAGTTAGGTGCATTGAAGTGAGATGCATTTCAGTTAGTGGATTTTGAAATAAATTAACGAGAAATTACCGGGAATCAGAGAGATTGATTTGCTGAAGATGGAATACGATCATCTTTAACCCTGGCCTAAAATCTCAATTCGTTATGAGAATTTGGTGGGTGGAAGGTATAGATAAGTTAGGGAGAAAACAAATTTTCCTCATCCTGTCGTTCTCTTTTATGTTATGTATAAAAGCGATGGGGGTTGTCGTCCAATTTTCGCGGTTTAATGTCTTAGTGACGAAAATAAGGATTTGATTATTAACCGGAGAATAGTGATTGTGAATGTCTTACGGGCTTTCCACCGGGTTTGGCACACTATTTTTGCCGACGTTTCGATGAAATAGTTTACCATTGTCCTCAGGGCTACCATTTGGATAATTTTGGAGCAGTCAGCCTAAGGAACGATGAAAAAATATTTCATGGAAACATTGACAGAAATAGAGTACCTAATTCGGTGGGAAGTACAAGAGACATAGAATGAATGAGTGAATGCTTTATTGATGCTCTGATTAACCCATAAGAGCAAAAGCCAAAGGGCAGATAACATTCTGCTCAAAACACAGTAATAGTGAAATAATAGCATAGTAATGATGAAGTAATAGCACAGCATAACACAAAGAGCCATTGAGTTAAATGGTTGGAACAAATATCAAATTAATCAACTGTCATACTGTTTTAAATATTCGTACAATTTCTTCACAGAAGACTCCGGGATAAAGAAGCATTTTATTGAGGGCAGTAACGAACTCCAAAACTTGGATTCTATAATCGGGAAGCACTTTATGTACTGGTTGCTATGGGAAAGGGATATGAGGAGAAGGCTAAGGCCTTCTCGGGTTCTTCTGACGGAAACAGAAGTTCTGACGGTGAATGGGTTGTGGCAACAAAATGCTCAGAAACATGATCATCCTTGCGGAGATCGAATATAAATCTAATGCAGCAGTTAATCAGTAGTTGGATACGTATTTCGAGAACATTTGTTAAATCCTTATACACTAGTGTACAATAATCCATAATTGAAAAAATCAATGAGGTTACAAGTGAAATTCTTGTGTGAATAGGTAATTTTTACCTTTGAAACTTCAATAAATAGAGAACTTTATTTCCCTTGTTGCGCATTTCCAATACATTTCCAATATATTCACAGTCAATGACGTCATTTGAGCTTGAGTTCTTTAGCTCGTTGAGGAGAAGCCGCTTATTCAGGGTGAGAATCGCTCGAAAGAGTACATAAAACAAATAAAGGTTTCAGTCGTCGATTAATCGCCACGAAATGGCAGAGCAGTTGGTGGAAAACAGAACAATATGCGTTTCTTTATTATTCAAACTAGTACTATAGATAGGTAAAAGAAAATCTATAACGGGTTAGTTATTTTCAAGTTCACGGCATAGATGACTAGTATTTGCAATGTAACACAGTTATGCCTAATTTATGGATGAAACAATTTTGCTGCTTTTCTTGATAGCTTATAGATACCCTGAAAAGCTGTTATGGCCTAGCATTAAGTCTTGAAGTACCCCAAGCGCACTAATAATTCATGAATTCCGTTGTATTAAGTGCTTTTAATTTTAACATTAATTGGATCTCAAAGTAATAATTAAATTTTCACTTTATTCGTTTTCAGTTTTATACAAATTGAATTGGGCGTCTTCTCTTTTTCTGGAGTTTCTCATTCGAAATCAAATCAGGTTTACCATTGAATCTTAAGCTGCCGCTCTAATCAAATGGAGAGTCCACGGTAAAAATTAGCGAGACTTCTGCGCTGAACTGCAACTGAAGACAAAAGTATTGTGATTTTTATAGCGGGTAGTATTAAATTCAAACTCAAACAGTTTAAAAACTGGAGCAGTTTGAAATTTATTTCTTTCGAATATTGAATTAAGTTTTAGTTATTCTTTTATTTTTAAATCAAATCGACTTGAATTAAAATTAGCACTTAATGTGTCTTAGCGTTGCTAATGTTTAAGTATCGAATTTAGTGTCGAATGGTTTCGATTACAGAGCATGGTATTACTTTTGTGTAAAATAACCTATTGAGTGGCATGAAAGCAATTTAACTGAGGTACGACAGTGGCAATATTTTATTTTATTTTGACTTTTGCGTAAGTTGCTAATATTTGAGTGTTCACTCAGGCCAAAATACACTTTTTTTTAGCAATACTTAAATCATAGTATTCGCATTGGCGGTGTACATTTTTTTTCAAAAGTTTTTCATTCGGTTTTTATTAGTTTGTAAATTGGAATCATATTTTAAAATATTTTAGTCAATATAAGTGTTTAATGTTTCGTAATTTATTGTACTTTTTTGGGTTTCATTCTTCGACTTCTAGTTAGTGATTGACAAATTGATTGTTATCAAATGATTTAAATATTTTTATTCGTAGCTTTCCTGACCGTTTAAGGGTTTCCAAGAAGAAAATCATAATATGAAATTGAAATCATGACTGAACAATTAATATATAATTGGAGCTGAAAGGGATGTGCATCTTCAGTGGTAAATTACGGTCTTGAGGAAGCAACAATCCGACACTTTACAAGTTGTATCCATATCCGTTGGTTTTTCTTTTTTTTTATAACTTAGTGCTTCAACTAGTGTTTTGGTTATCGATGTATGAGGGAAATGACCACCGCTGACTAAGTTACAAGGGTGCGAAGTCCACTTATTCATAATAATTGTGCCAGTTCGTTTTCTTAGACCTCCTCACACTTCAAGGATATATGAGGAGGTCCAAAGGCTTCACTCAGTTTTGCACTCGAGGCCTTTCCATCAGTAGCTAAACGCCCAATATTCCTTCATGATTCAAGGAATGTACTCCATCAAAGGAAGGGTAAAGGTGTGTAGAATCTTCTTGAGAGTAAAAAATTATGCTTGTAAATCGTCTTTTCAGTCCTCTTTCATTCTAAGTATATCTTATAGTCCTTAGTGTGAGTGATATCGCAATCCGTTTCTTTGTCTGTCTTCTACTATTTCAGGGATTCATCTTGAAAGTTGATATGGATGGATATGGAAATTATAATAATCTTCAATTGTTTAAATTTGGAAACGAACAAATTTCCTCTTTACAGAGAAAACTTGATTCTGTTTTCAATGACCTATTGAGTTACGGTTAATGGATGGTTTTACATTATAATGGCCGACTTAAATGTATGAGAAGGTGGTCGAAAATGTGTTATTCGCTTTCTAAAATGTAAAAACATGTATACTGAAGAAAATAGACGTATCTGAGAGCGAGTTCGTGTTACCTTTCGGATGGAATATTCAACCAAAAAGGGCAGTGCGATACGAAATGTCACGCCCCTGTTGTTCTAGGAAGTTCTATTCTAAGTTCTTTTTGGACTGGGCTTGGAATTACCCTGATTAGCAAAGTTTTGGTCTAAAGCGGAAGGATGAGAAGTGATACTGGGAAAGAAAATAAGGGAAAGCGCGAATCTTTGTATACTAATCCTTGTTTATTTTTTTCGTCACTCTCCGAGGGGGAATTTTGTTTTCCAGCTTACCTTTGCCTACCTCTCCGTCCTCTTGGTTTATTTATGCTCTCCCTCATTCAGCCTACAACGATTCCGCTTATCCGTGCAACCCATTTAAATGCAAATTAAAGGCCATGCTCCCCATTATTTCAGACCTTTTTTCTATCTCACAGCTCCTACACTCAGCTATTACGTTGCCAATGGAAACATGCTTTATTTTTAAGAAGAAAGAAATTGCTGAAAAAATATCTTTTTATTTTCTGACGGGTCATCATTTCGCGACTTTGCCCATGAACCAAATTACATACATGTATCCTAAGGGCCTCTAAACATGTAAACAGCATATACGTGGCTTAGTAAAACCATTGTTTCATCATATCAAAGTTATATGTATTAGGCAATCATTAATGAGTATCTGCGCTACCTTACTCTATATAAAAAAATCATTTTGGACTTTTCCCGACTTTTTCCGATATACTTTGCAGCGTTGCAAAATATCACAGGTGAAAATATAAACGGCTGACGTCAGCGGTTAGGTCTCTCGTTGAAACGAGCTTTATCAATAAAGTTAACTGAATATTGTGCTACAGATGACAAAATCAGATGTTTTTCATGCGTACTCAAACGTTTGTCAAGCAGATAAATATTTTTTTTGTTACAATTAGTCATATATTATGTCCATTTCTGTGACTTCGATGTTTCATGTAAACCTGCTTATTGTATGTATTATTTTTGACTGTAGTTTATTTATAACCACCTATGTTCCTAAGGAACGCACTTGTCCCGGAACAATACATTTAATTTTCTATTCTATTCTATTTCTGGCAACGATAAAATGTGCAAATAATCTATGTACTATAAAAAGTATTTCCGACCACTGGCACTTTCTGAAATGAACAATGAACTGGCACCATTTCTTTGAAATATTTTCTGCACCATGAAAATGCTTTTACGTTTAGTTACATTTCCGAAGAGTATTTTTAGCTGAAATCCATTACAAAAATCAGTATTATTTTGAGCAAATTTTCTATGTCAGAAGAGGATACTCATTTGTTATTATTATTATTATTGGTTTTCAAAGGAACAAGGTAATGGTTAATTGAAACACTTTTACACTCTACTCATTTTGCTGATATTGGTTCCTCTAATGGCCTAGAAAGCCTTGGAATTTTACAGTTTTTGTCCGACAACAGGTACATAATAAACAAAGAAGAGACCTTACAATATTTTGCACTCCTAGAATACCTGAAAATTATGTCATTTTAAAGCATATGATTCAGATTGCATTATGATTATGAGTCAGCACACCTTGACAGCTATTTTATTTAAATTTTGTGCTCCAAAATGAACATTTTTATTTAAAAATACTTTCATTGAGCCACTAGTATTGTATGCAGCTCGTTAAAATGATCTAAGGGTACGTGTGAGATGTAATGAAATGAAAATCAGCAGAAATAGTGTTCATTGTGAGAAAGAGGAACGAAAAAAAAATAGAATGCGCACTAAATTGAAATAATAAAAATCGTGCTAGAATCGTTCATTTCATGTTTTTATGAGTCATAAAATTTGTGAACATTTTCTCACTTTGTAGATCCTTTCTCGGTTGCAACTCTAGACAAGGGTGCAGTTAGAATTTTGATGGCACATGAATCGAAATAAATAGTTCGTCTCGGTGTATTTCCTTGCATCCGCAGCATTTTACCCCCTTACTCTTCATATCGATCCATCGCAAATTCTTCATATTTTATTGATCGTTTCGCTGTTATACATTCAAGCGTGAAGAGTACCTACTGTATTCCATAAAATTTAATGTTGTATTGGATTCTTGAACGAAGCCTCCATACTGAAGATAATGTTTGGATCCAAATCACCTCAGGGGCGATATCCGCCCCCTGGGTGTTTGGTCTGGCTCTTCCGTTCGCTTCAGCTCACATCCTCATGGGATTCTCATCGAAAACCCTTGTTTCTTCGAGGGATTACAGAAAATAAACCTTTATCCCAATTCTTTTAGTCTTCTTCCGGTTCTTCACCGCCCTCTTTGCCGCCACTACACCGCTGAACCGCACGCTTCTTCATGATATCGGTAGCAATAAGAAATGTTAGCTCTCTTCTTTCATTTACTTACTTCGAGTCTTAGCGTTATCTACCAATTGATACCATCTTCGGAAGACGATTATTCTAATCATCCTCTTGTGCATGGAATAAGATACTTAAAATTATCGGAATTTATAGTTCGGTGAACAAGGTGGCCTACGTGAAAAAATCTTTCAGAGGTCCTATCGTGAACTTATTTTCCATGTAAATACGTCAAACTTTGTAGTCCTTAAACTTTATTTTATGTAATCCCTAAGGGGTAATAACATTTGTATTCTCTTAGATTCAGTGGTGTCATGGCAAGATTAACAGTGGCGCAACGTACTATCATTAAATTTTTTTACAAGTGAAATGTTTCCTGTGTGATTTTTATTAAAAGTTATTTATTTACATTTTGTTACAATTTTTTTTACAAAAGTGTTATTTGACTGTTATGTTTTTTTTAGGCAGTGCCGGTACGACATTCCTACGCGTTCTGAAACCATGACACCGCTGCTTAAACCGTTACTTTTTGTTATATCATGTAAATAATTTGTAATATCTGGGGATTAAGTTGCTATGGTAATCTGAATACTAGATTTAAAACCTTGAAGATTGGGTTCAAATGCAAGGGTTGGAAAATTCTTTTAGAAAACTGAGGCCTGTTAGGTAGCTGTGTGGAAATCACTGTAAGTATAATACCTCGTCAATCGTATTACTCGCAAAATCTGTGGCCTTCCTCCCAAGGATACTAATGCTGAAGCCGGGTTCCTATCATTCCTTCTTTCAATGCCGTAAATATATTTTTCTATGTCTCATCTGGAAAAAATATTTGACCCGGAAAACATTTTCATCCCTTAATGAAGCAAATACCTTTACTTAACTAAAGGTTGTGATGTAAACGCTATATTGTATGCAAAGATATTGTGTGTTGTGCATGCTTATATTGCCTAAAAAATTACTCAAGTTTCTTTGCCATTGGGTGTACGTTCACTTCCAACGTTGTTAAAATGATGTGAAGACATGGACATGACTATTTTTGTGAAAATATCAAGTAGGTCACTATATTCACCGAGAATTTCTCAAATCTTTCTATCGTAATCGCGAGTAGTTAATTAACAAAAAACGTAGTCTTTTATAAGCCGGATTGACCCTCAAATATTCACTATAGCAGTCACAAGTCTCTTTGGGAACTGATGGCAGTCAGAATCAAAAAGATAAATAATAAAACAGAACTCAAAGCATTCATATAAAAAACGGCCTAAATTCGGTAAAACCGACCAGTGTTACGTCTTAGATAATAATTCCTGTAGGGTTTTCGTTTTACTGATGAGAGAATCAATGTGCAGTTGTCCTTACACTGCTAATTTGTTGAAGCTTATGGGTATTATTATGCTACAAAGGACGCGAAAGGTTTAAAATGAAGACCTTTTTTAAGCATAGTTCACCAATTCCAAGTTTTAATTTTCGGTAAAAGTTTATAGCAAAGGTAAGAGAGACGAATTGGAAACTGAATACAGATTGAGAAACTGTTTAGCGACATGAAAATAGCGAACATTCCAATGTAAGGAGTTGTTTACTCCTAGGAAGCTCATCTCCGTCTATCATTTTCGACCCTAACTTAACAATTTTAGCTACTTTTTTGAACTATTAGCTTGGCGTTAGAATTCACTGACCAATAGCCCATTTTCTTCAGCTCCACGGGTCACAATAATTTCAGAGCGTGCTTTATTGGGCAAGCGTTCCACATAATCGCTAAACCCTATACATAGGAGGATCTGGGGGGGGGGGGGGGGCACGGTGGAACATGCCCCCCCAGACCCTTAAAAATTATGCAAGATTTAACACGGTCCCATTATCATTGTGTTCGTTTTGTTGTAGAACAAAATCTTGGATACGGCCTCGCTTGTGCTCCTCCCAGAAAGAAATCCTGGATCCACCCCTGACCTTATAATAGACTCTAATAAGCGTAATAATGGGTTCATTTACTCAAGAGGCAGTGATGAGGCTAAGAAGGATAGACTCTTAAACCTCATTAGAAGCCTCAGTCAATATGACTCCCTACAATTTACCGTGGAGATCCATGTCGTTGCTTTAAGTTCACCACTAGGCAGCCTTCCCTCGCAGAGTAACTCTAGGGTCATATCGAAGTTCGCAACGGTTTATGTCCGACGGGATCCATACGACCTATGGGCTTGGACAGGCGCCCTAGGTCCTGCTTGTGCGTCTCGAAAAGTTGTACCGGGCCATTCCAGTATCGTAACTCAGAAACTGTTACTGACCTCTCAGACGGCAGCAGTTTTTATACGGCCAATTCATGCCGCTACCCCCGCTCGAATGCTGTGCCGTCAAGTCTCTCGTTTCTGCTTCATATCTTCGACAAAAAGAGGGGAGTCCTAAATACAGATCACTACTGCCCGTGCGTCATACTCGGATTTAAAATATATGGTTCAATAACATAACGATTAATTTCAAATTGAAAATCTATTAAATAATAATTTAATATATCGCTTTTAGTTAAGCGTATTGGGATTTCAATGTCTTAATGGACAATTGAGCAAGTTCCTGACTTTGTACCTTTTTATGTATCTTTTTTACGTCACATTTTTCCTTTAAAGTTTGAAATTTCCCATCTCTCTACCGTTATATCTTTCGGAAGCCGATTTCTGACAGTCATCTGGTAGTCCTTATTCTTTTTATATCCTTTTATTAATACTGTGTAATACTTTTTCTGTATACCTGTAATGCTATAAAATTTAACGAAACAGGCAGCGACCGTGTCCTATTTGGCTGACTCTGGCAGATACACGAAAACCGGGGCTATTAGGATGCACGCTGGGGCGTCATAGAAACTGAAATTGGATACACTAAAATATAGTTTTACTCTTCGCCTGACGGATGAGCGTGTTGACGAAAAGCGAGGAATGCCTCTTTTAAGAATACCTGTCGATATCATCCTTCAGAATTGAGCTCGGATGCCCTATTTTCTTCTATGGACGACGTTTCTATCCGAGAACGTACTATAATGAACGGACAACCCAAGTCTTGCGAGTCTTGATAAGTCTTACTAGGCAATTCCTGTATCGTGCCATTCCTCTGGAAACTGTATAACAGGTCTTTTCCGTGACGGCGGCAATTTCTAACATAACGACTGAGTACCCCGTACACATCATCTCCCGACCTTACTCGCTTGTGACCGTCCCGTTCGGAGTCCCACGGAGTCTTTGATCTCCAACTCCATCATCACGAGACACTATTTTCGTCTCTCCCTCTCCGCCGCGTCCAAGATACCCACTTCATCCCATCGACAATGTTATCCTTAACCTCCTTCACCATCCCCGCGCGCTTTCACGGGGAGAAAGGGTGAATGTGTGCTTGGAACCATGAGATGGAGGTGGAGGAGGTCCTGCCACACCGTCGTGTGCGTGAGAGTGTGTGTGGCCCTTCCAATTCTCTCCACCTGTGCCCCCGTGCTGCTGAAAATGAATTTCTCGTGGGATCGGAGGGTATGAGGGAGTGGTATAAAGAGGTGTTGACGGGGTGAAGGGGAAGTTCGTGGAAGGGCTAAAGGGCTCCGAGTTAGATTGGTCCCGCGGGAGGTGTCCGCCGGGATGGTGGTGTTGGTTCATGGTGGGGGTGGGCGGTGTTTTTTTAAGGTAGGGGGAGCGCATAAAAAAAAGGAAGGAAGGAAATGATGAGGTGGCAGGAAGCAGCGGGGGTGCGGAGGCGGGTGCCGTAAGGATGAAGTGGGGTGCGGGAGTGTGAGGTGCTGATGGCGACAGGCAGTCGGATGGTCTTTTTCCCGCCAGAGGGCAAGTTTTTCTGTCCCTCGTGCCTCTCGCTCCTCTTGTGTCGGTTTATGAAGACTGATTGCATGACATCTGGGGGGAAGTAGGATTGTGAGTCTTTTTTTATATTATTTTCACAGTTCGTTGTGAATACTCTACCATGTAGAAGTTTGTAAGTTTTATCACTTTTTCTAAGTTGACTGTGGTGTATGCCGTATTTTTTTACGGTTGTTTCTCGCTCTAAATTAATTTGCTCCATCGTGCGCGTTGATGTTTTGAGGAGTGAGCTAAGTGTAACGCATATTGCGGAGATTTTCATTTGGAATGCAGCCATTGTGATTTTCCGAGTGCTCATTCAGAAATGAGAACTTGGCTCAGTTATTTTTCAAGCAAGTTAAAATTGCAGATAAATTCGTTTGGACCTCAAACCAATTGAATGGGTGGTTAGCGATAGGATTACATTTGAATTAAAGTTTAGCATAAAAATACTAATATTTTGTTTTTTTTTCATAAACGCAAAACTTAAGATAGTGCTAACATTTTCGCCTCAGTAAAACATGTTAATGCTGCCAACATCGTGGATTTTTTTCTTATAAGGGAATTCGTACTTTTTCGCGCAAAAAAATTATTCTTAACTTAAATTTTATCCCAAGTTCTGACTACGCTCATTCGGTCTCATTTTTAAACTTCTTGCGATTGCAATGTATGATCATGATGCTGTTCAAACCCTTTATGTGGAGTCTGTTAGCTCTATCTCAAATTACAAATTTCAATAACCACACCAAACATCATCCTTTTTAGCGCATATATATTGTGCTATGCATCTTGAAGGCTAATAAACCCTTATATCGATGTACGCACGTTGTAGGTATCGTGATGGCAAGCATTAGGTAATGATAGGTTGGCCTAATATGGCTATAGCTTATAGTTTGAAACAGCTACCCAGCTAACAGTTCCAAGATCATAAATGTTTTTGGCTCTCCGAAATCTGGGTATACTACGCTATTTAACATTATCTTTGGAGAAAAGTATATGATGAAATGACTTGGCTGTTGTTGCGAGTTTACAGAGAAACATTTGATGTGTACATCTCTTTCAAATACGAAGGTTCTGTGCCGTGCGAATGATTATTGGGATCGCATTGTAATGGAGGTGATTGAAATTTACCAAAAGGAGACGTGGATAAATAGAGACAAAGGCTTCCAACTAAGGAGTAAGTGGAATGTCATAATTAATCGCTATATACGCAAACAACAATCACGGGAACCAAAGATATAAATGAATAAATAGACAAATTTCTTTTAAAAAATTTCCCCTGAAGACAATGGCAGATTCAGCAGTTGAAACGTGAGGAGTTATCACCCAAAACTACACCCGGTGGGAAACGTGAGAGCTTCAAGCCCTCACTTTGCATGACAATTTGTATGCCTTCGTAAGTCATCCCATTTCCCATTCAGCTTATAGGTGTTGAACCTTTATTTACTTCTCTGTTCTGCATAAATGTCTGCTGAGAGATTCTGCTCCTCGACGAAGATGAAATATCGCCATCAGGTAGACACTAAAACGAATGTTTCCCCCAGTGAATGGGAGTTACATGGTAGAGGGGGTCAAAAGAATAGAGCACTCCTTGACCTCACTGCGAGAAAGATATCTTTGTCGACATGCCAATCTTCTTCCCTTTTGCCCAAAACTTTTATCTTTTCATCTTTTTGTTCTGTTACCTTCTTTCTTTCCCTCTTTCCGGCTCCGCCAATCTCTGGTCTCGAGCGAAAATGACTCTTGGGAGTACAAAAGAAAGAATAAAAAGACGGATGAGGCGGGGGAACTACTTTGTGACAAGGAATATTGTGGATCTTTTATGTATGTTCGAGGGGTATACAAGCGGAGAATACTGTCAAATATCTCGAAGGTGGAGGCATTAAAAGTAACAGTAGGCAAGCTGGCTGGAATATGTGTCTAAGGAAAGGCATTCGGTTTAATTACTGAAAAAAGCGAAAGCAATGAGAGAAAATCATATGGGTTCATGTCCATTGGCTTTTCTACGTCTCCCTTCTTCTTCTTAAGATTGAATTATGAAATTGAGAGCGTGCCTTTTCAAATCTATTTTAAAATGATTATCGTTAATTGCCGTTTTCTTATTTCTAACAAACCAAAAATGCTATTCAAATGCTAAAAGAACTGCTATCATAAATATTTTATCCATCGGAACCAAACTCAGTATTTATAAAACCATAATAAGATCTATCCTTCTATATGGAGCTGAATCATGGGTTATCGAAAAAGAAACGGAAAATAAATTAATTGTCTTTAAAAATAAAGTGTTAAGGAAAGTTTTTGGCCCAACAAGAGAGAATGAAACCTGGAGGAGGAAACACAACAGGGAAATCAGGGACCTCTTTGACTCGCCAGATGTAGTAACTGACGCTAAGAGTCGCAGATTGCGATGGGCAAGGCATCTAATACGAAGAGAGCAAGAGACCCTGGTGAAACAAGTCAGGGAAGAAAACCCTGATGGAAGACGAGCTCCAGGAAGAGCGAGAAAAAGATGGAAGGATGAGGTGCTGATTGATATAGGGAAAATGGGAGTCAGCGAAGCGGATGCAGAAGTTAGAAAGAGTTGGAGGCAGAAAGTTAGCGAGGCTAAATACCATTCAGGGTATAAATGGCCAAGAGAGTGTGAGTGAGTGAGTGATTCTTAATGCTAATATTTGATTCTGTAAACTGGTGTTTTTATCAAATAAATAAATGGAATAGAAACTAATCATGGCGACTTTGCGGTTAAAGTAATAGTTAGGTTGACTTTTGCACAAGATTCATCCGCGACAATTAGCATTTAACGGAAATATTTTGACTCTCACGCAACTATAGTTAAGCTTTTCAGAATTATGGAATCTTATTATCTCTTTTATAAAATGGAACGATATTATTAAATGCAATACAATTTAATTTTTATTTTTTTTCAGGTTATGAATGCAAATATAATTAAAATTAAAATTTTATCACGAGAGACGGGTTGTGTGAAAATATTAGAAAGTGCTCTGAGCGATTAAAAATATGGAGAAATCAGGCTTAAATTGAGATTAAAGCGGCAGCCACCTCATTTCTAAATTGCTATCTTGGTTTGTTTTTAAACTGATCATCCATATTCCATTCCAAAGTTAGCCGATTGAAAACATTAATAAGTTTTTATGGAAGTAAGCCGATTTGTACTTGTTATTAGATAGATGAGGCTCCAGTAGGGTTCGTTCGTGTTGAAAATGCACCTTTGAGGTTACTTTGTTAGATGATAGTGTAATTATACAGTAATATCCAGGGCAATAAATATCAATATTCTAATTATCTACCCCGGTACTACCAGAGCAATGACTAATATTAAGCGAATTAACTAAACTTGTACTGAAGTGTCACATCTACCTGGGTAAATTCCACAATTTTGATACTCGTGTGATTAACATAGTTTTCCAGTAATGAAATAGAGCCCTGAGTTTTTCTATAAGGCTTTACGAAAGACTGTGAATTATCAATTCCATTCTCGGAAAAGTGAGGAAACCATTTCTCTTCCTAGAATGTTTCATGCTGCGTCGCTAAGTTTTCATGTGACTGCCTTTGCTTAAATTGTTTGTGTATTTTTAATTTTTTTCGTCATTTCAATACTCCTAAAATTTAATTAAATTCATTAGGAGGATCTGAAAATGGACACTCGTGTCGTTTCGGTGCCTAACAATGCGGTAAGGTGAAGTTCAGCTTTCATTATAAGAATTGAACCCATCTCTGAGTTTCGACCCCACGACATGCAACCCCTTACTTGGGAGCAATTGTGACCATAATTAAAATTCAGCCCTCGTGGTTTTCTTGGAAGAAAAGAAGCAGACCTCTTATCGTTACACGAGAATGTAGGTTAATGACGAAGTTGACCTTTCTACATGACTGCGTCCCAGTCTGATGACTGCTATTTCTATTACATGTTTTTTTTTCCCCTTCGATTTCACGGACGGCATGGGCGAGTGAATTTATAAGTCATTCAAATGAAAATTAAATTAAAGTATATTATCGCTGCAGAACTAAAATGGTTGGGTAAATTTTCGTGGTCAATTAGTATCTTAGAAGGATTATTTTGTACTATCGATTTAAAAATTTCATATCTTGATTTCGAGGCAACCAATGTAAAAATAAAAGTAAATATTCACGTTTCAATGGCTGAGTCTGCCATCGTATTCAGGGGTTTACTCTTAATGGTACTTTTTTATGGTACTTTGAAACGTTGGCAGAATTAACCCAATACCACACCCGGTGGGAATCCCGAGAAATTTTTCATCAATCTATACGCTGGGAAAACCTAAAATTTTATTTCATATCTTACAAATAGCCAATGGGTGGCTTAGGTATATTCTTGTTTAGATATACGATGTCGTTATGCTTACCTGTTGTAAGAGACGATAAGCTCTCCGACGAATAGAATATTTACCGACTGAAATATATGCTGCATATGCGGCACGATACTTCTACGCATTCTTCAAGTACCCTATCATGCTCGATTCGTACGTCTATTAGCACGTTGCACTTGCCTAATAAAATGCTTTGATGCTATTGTCAAATATTTTTATTTTATTTCCAGTTATCAAGAAAAAGTGAGTTTTTTCACCATTGATATGAGCTCTAACTGTCTCCATTTCATCGAAATTACTTGTCAATTGGGGATTTTAATCGAAGTAAAGTTATTTGCATAAAAATGTTGACCTTTGAAATGTGCTATGCATCTTAAAGTTACGATAGATTTGATAAGATTTACGATACGGAAGATTTAAAATGCGGACGAGCTAATAAAAGAATAGGAGGAGATGAAATGGAATGGAAGGAATTATCTTATTGAGGTTGTGGGAGATCAGATGAATTTGAATGATGCTATAATTTCATCCTGTATGAGATGCATGACGGGTAGATGACAATAGACAAGAGGTAGCCTGGAAGTTTAATTACCCACAGAAACCCTATTTTCAGCATATTAAATTTATTAGTGCGAACATTCATCTGAGATCCAGTAGTTATCCATCGTTGATTGAAGTGATCAATGCCAATATTTATGCTCTTTTGTGTATAGTTTTGTACATATACGTTGCATTAATTTAGCATATTAGTAGGCACTATATTTCATTTCCCTAAATACTTTGAAGTACATATTCCAGAGGCCTAGATATTTATATCAGAGGGAAGAGGCTAAGCTTTCATAGGAGTTGTGGATTATCACGCATATTATTAATGTAATTTTCTTATTCTCACCTTTCTAAAGTGGAGGGAAGGGAGTTCATTCACACTAAATACCTATCATGTATGTTCGGGGATTTGTCGGTATTTAATGAGACGGTAGCTCTTTTTAAATAAAGTGGCAACAATTATTGTATTTTATTTTGAGCAAGTTGTTATGAAAATATTTTTACTGACCTACAATGCTCAGGCTGTAGTAGCCTGAGTAGATGGAGAACAAATTCCTGACCAGGATTACAAGAAAACGTCTTGAGCGGAAAGTACTTTATTTTTAAATTAACCTGGATTCGTTAGCTAGTATTTTGATTCATTTTGTCCTGGTATTTTTAATTTTAGATATAATTTAAAGTTTATTTGGAAATGAGTGGCTGGAGCGGCACATGAGGTAATCCCGAAATCCAGCGTCGTGCATTTGAAGCTGACTTTCAACCGGTGTGGTACTCGTGGTATTCGGCCACTTGGCGTAGGATATCCCTGCATACAAGTCATACCATATCCAAATAACATAATTCCGTTTGGTACCCCCTCATTCCACTCAGCCAAGGAACTCCAAACATTTTAGCATAGGCCCGCTAATTGGCTATCAAGTAGCAGTGTGGAAACCTGCTATACAATCTAAGTATGTACAAATACAAATGAATCAAAAGAAAGAAGTTGTTTATAATATTTATTATATCATTTTTAGGTACAATTTATTAGCATGCTGTTATAATCCTCGTGAACACCTGTATTAGTGGAAATAGTGAGATGATCTTTACTATAATATTATTTTAAAAGTATTATTAATAAACAAATTCATGTATTACGTATTAATGTACCTGTATTATAGATGATGTGAAATGACGTCATTTTCTCATACCCGAAAAAAATGTTTAATGATAGAATTCGACATAAAGGAAATATGTGTGACAACAACAAAGAATCTTAAAAATCTCGCCATAATGTAGTAATTTTAAAATAAGAAAATGACGAGGTTTACCTCCCACCTTCCATTAGTTTGCGAAGTGACGTTTGTTTAGTTTTTATTCATTTACTCATTCAGGGAGATATTTTTGTGGAGGGAAGGAATCGTTCACAAGAGAATAAACATTAACGAACAATGCAAAAGTGCATGCAAAAGAACGAGGAATTATTGAGAAGCGATGGCCCACGAGAAATAAGCTCATGGTAAACTTATACATGAAAATGTTAAATCCGACTATTTTTCATCGCAAATAGCTTGAGAAGTGGGCGAATGATGTAAAAATAGAAAAATTCGGTCCAAAGTAATTTTTTTTTCTTTTTTTCCTTGTTCCTGTGGTGAGAACTTGTGTGAAGAAAGGTTGATGGTTCTGGTATTACTGTGGACATGCACTAAGTTTGCTCTTCATTTATCATTGCATCATTATGTTCCACAACATCTCGCCGAACACCGTTGAATAAATTCGGGTCTCTTTATTTCGCAGGCATTAACTATATAGCCATACGTAAAAAAATTAGTCTGCGAGCATATCGTTTCGTAATTTTGTATTTTTCCCCGTAGATGTTAACGTCTCTATAGACCGCATCAGAGAGCCTCGCATATAGTCCTCTGGGCATAGTTTGGATACCCTTGGACTAAGCCATTCGACATTGCCGTCTCTCAAGGCCTTTTAGATACAAGTTGGTTGTGCACGGAAGGGTAATGCATTCTCCAAGCCTGCCAAGATAACCACGTGCCTGTTGCTTCCACCTTCGGCATTCGATATGAGAATGGTACGCAAATATAACGATGCATGCGAAGTAGGGTGGGGAGGTACGAGATCTGTCACCGTAGGTTGAGTGAGGTGTGGTTGAAAATGTTAAGTGCGTCCTGATGTTCCGGAGGAATGGTATGCTCGCGGGGAGGGAGGGGGATGGGGAAAGATGAAATGTGTCTGTTGGAGGGTGGGGAATGAGAGTCTCGCATGCTTGCGATCGGAATCGGGAATGAACCGCCCTGCCTTTTCCCTCAAGGTCCTCCGTTCGCTCCCTCCACAAAGCCTCACTCCTCCATATCTCACGCTCTCGATTGTACGTGTCTTTGTGCCGTGCCGCGTGTTCTGTGTGCGTGGATTCAGGTATGTACCTGCTCCCGCAGGGCGAGTGGGGTGTATGAGGTATACGGAAAGGCGTACAGACAGACGCATACGTGACGTGAGGTGTCAAGGTACTCCCTGGGATCTCCTAGCCTGTCCTTGCGCTGTCCCGCTGGGACGATGAGCTCTCTGCGCGGAATGCTTCAAGTCGCTGAATGTGGGGATTCCGACTCACCGACGCGCCATTGTCACTTATTTGTGGTTTACCTTCCATCGTGGTTTCGAGACCTTTTTCCCGTTGATCGGTGTCACTAGTACCGGGCATGATTCATTTTTATTTTCATCATTAAGAGCAAGGATCAATCTCTCTCGATAATGATTCTGTTTTGTCTTTTCAGATATTATAATGTTACGCGTTCAATGCTCACGTTGTAATTTTGAAAATGTCATAGAGAAAGAGTAGACCTTTCTCCACATGCTCATTTATATCAAACATAAAAATTGTGCATGTTACAACATTTTTACTTGGAGTTTTCAAAGTTGTAGATCCAAACAAATGTTAGCTAGGGTCTACTTGTTGCCTGAAAATTTTCAAATGTTGCGTAAGTCTTGATTGCGTAATGGGCCACGAAAAAATATCACCATGGAATGCACTGTTTTATCTAATTTTGTTATACTTGAAAATAGTTGCTTGCTGTTCATAATTAGGATTCTTCACTTGAGTTCAATCAGAGTATCCGTCCGGCATTGTTAGTTGGTAGGTTAGTCGATTAGCGCATCGCGGCATCGAGACGTTTCACCGTTGACTGGTATCATTAGTGCTGAGCATCATTTGTTTTTATTAATAGCATGAATGAATATCTCACGATTGACAATCAATTTTGTCGTTTTGGTGAGGCATTACTCGTTAAATGGTCACGTTATAACTTTGAAAATCTCAGAGCAAAAAGAGTAGAACTTCCTCAAAATTTTAATTCATCTCGAACATAATAATTGTACATTTGAGAAAATTTGAGAAAATTCCTATTTGAAATTTTTAAAGTTGTCGATCCCAAAAAATACAGGAGTCTACTTTGTGTTGCCTGAAAATAAATGCTCATGATTTGAATGCGTAATCGGTCACGAAAGAAGATCCTCATGGGATAAACTGTTTTATCTAATTTTTTTATAGTTACGACTAGTTGCTTGATGTCGAAAATTAGGGTTCTTCGCAAGGGTTGAATCAGTGTATCTGCCCGGCACCTTTAGTTTCTTTTCATTAGATAATAAACTCCTTTTTTAATGTATTCCTGAATCGCCTTTAGTTTCTTTCATTACATAATAAACTCCTCTTTTAATGTATGCCTGAACCTAGTCGAAAAATTAATTCGAGGTGATGCTCCTGTTAACCATTTCGCCGCGATTCACACTCCGGAAACTTATTTATCACATGCGGTCGGGAGGTGGGGGCATCGTGTCTCCACGATCTTCTCTTTTCTGATTTTTCGACTATGGTAGCAATAAATACTTTACCTTGCTGAATTATTTAGAGAAATATTGGACTCAAGGGGCACGTGATTCCTCACTGAAATATTACTAATATCGGTATCGACTGGATTTGATATTTAAAAGGAAAAGTAGACTTTGATAATAACCTCTATTTTGATTCACCATGAACAAGCATGGGCATTGATGATTCTGCGCGAGTATAGGGCTACTTTTTTTCTGGAATAAATCCGTTATAATGGTTGTTTAGCTAAAACAGAAACTTTCGCTTTTTACAGTGTAAAGTTTTATGTGGTCATTCTGAAATAAGCCTTAATGATTTCATTCAATGAATACGAAGGTCCTGTTATAATAGATGATAAATTTGTTTAGTATAAATCCTTTTAACTAAATATTTTTATCTATTTATAAAATTGTCGTATGGCGGCAATTAAAATCACGCGATTTGTGGGAGCAAAATAAAAGCCATTATTATCACTTTTACCGGAACTGGTAATAGAGAAATATATTCTCACAACGTGGATGTCTTTGGGTTACTTGTTGTTTGTGGACTAGTAAATTTCTTTTTCAGCGATTTTTGCCTAGATTAACTTCACCCAGTGGGGTGTTAACACTGAAACAAAAACTGACTGCGCGACCATCCTGCGACGGCGATGAGGAAGCGATGAGGTATTCAGAGACCGCGTAAATTGAAATAAATGAGTTGGATGGAAAGGGAGAATGTGTCAGTCCGTGGGGTATCACATGAGAGGAGGCCGAAGGAGGGGCAGAAGGAGATAACTGGAAAGGGAGTTAATGGAGTCGGGCTGATTGTTGGGGCGGCCGACCGCGGGGCAGAAAACCCTGAAGGAGGGAAGGTGCCGAGGAGGAAGAAGAGGATCGTTACCGGCTCAGGGCTGCGAGGACCTTGTGTTTGTGTTGGTGGCGTAATGAAAATGAGATTGAAAGGGAATGGTAGCGTATGGTCAGAATAACGGGAGTGGAGGAGGCTCGTTGATGGGGAAAGGGTATTGGCCAAGGATGGGAGCTTGTGTGGATTTATGGCAGAACAATGGGAATAAGAATGCGGTGGGCGGAGTCGAGGAGTTGTGTTGCCATGGGATACGAGATGCTGGGTGGAATTGATTGCTATTTCGTCGTATTGTGAAAATAATATATGACATAAAAGAGGAATGAATGATTATTTTTTAAAGATGAAAATGAAATTGAAAGTGATAAAAGTAATTTCTCAGTCAGCGTAAAATGTTACTATTACAATTGATACCAGTCGTCCTGATAGTATGTTTCAGAGGGGGAGTCAAGCCTCGTGTATTATCTCAGGCTTATCAATGTGAATCACTTAGGGCATAAGTTTTATTCATAAGTTTACAATACCGACTGCGCGTTTGGGAAGAGGTAAGATCGGTTTTCCGAAGTGCTCAAACTACTCCTCGTTGCTGAAAATGAAAGTTTTGCTCTGATGACCTTCTAGGTATTTGATTTCATTTTGAGTGCTTCATAATATTTTTATTTAATGAATTTCGTCCTTTATCCCTTCTTATATTCTCTTCCGTATTTACTATTCAAGGATAAATATTGTGCTATTTAATTTGTTGATTGTTCCAATATTTCTTTAATTTAACGTTTAAAAAAATATAGCTGGGGATTTTGCTAACCTATTAATATTTCGCTAATTAGTAGCTGTATATCTGCAGTCTACGAAAGCAGTGAAACTCTAATTTGCTAGAGCGAATGAAATTTGTCTTTAAATTGATCCCTTCGAGAATTTCTAGGGCGATATCAGCGTGGTTTGTGTAAATTATTCACTGGTGAGTCAACAGCCTCTGCCCTTAGATATTTCCGTATAATAAAACGGGATGAGGCCAGAGAATGAATGGGCAGTCTGGCTGGGGAAAATGAGTTTTATTGGGAAGAAATGAAGGCCCATGGGCAGACCAGTTAGTTAGACCCGGGACGGCCTTGCGAAAAACAATTTTGACGAGTGTACTTGTTTTGAATGCCCTGGAGATCGTGGAGAGGCCTCTGAGACGTCGAAGTTCCGGCAATTACGTGTGCCCTCATGGGAGGCAATCAAACATTCCTTTCACATACACTCCATTTTGTGCATTATCAATTTCTTGAAATTATGGTCAAAAATTAATAAAACGGAGCATAAATATTGGGCGATTGCAATGCTCGTATTGGCTGAATCAAATGGAAAAAATGTATTTCTAAAACTTTTTTGATAGAAGCGTCGCTATACAATTACGAATGATTTTAAAGTTCGCAATGTAATATAAGAAACAATATAAGTGAGAGGTCATAAAAATAAACAAATGCCTCATTTCGATCGTTGTACTCTAATGATGTAAGTTAATGCTCTTCAGGTTCAAATACATCATATTTATTCTTTGCTTACACGCCTATATAAATTTCCTTGCATTTCATATTTTCACCACAAATTTCTATAGTGCATAGGTACAACAAAATTGGAGAGGCATATTAGTCAAGAAAAGCTGATCTGAAGGTAATTCGGTATTTTGTAATAGAGCATAAAACTCTTTCTGAAAGATATGAAAAAAGAAAGGCACAGAAAATATTTCTACTTAAGTGATGTTCGGGGGTACGGAACTAATAGACACTGTGGGATGATTCCAGTGCGGGCGGAAATGTGAAGGGAATTTGATATTGCGGTGAATTTATTTGATCATAGGAAAAAAAAACTATGGCGGATATACTTGCGTCATTTGGCACCTTTAGAAGTAGAAGTTAGTAATACCAATTTTTATATATTTGGTATCCAGACTATCGATACAGACCTGTTTCATACACTAAGATTAGTTTAATATTTTTTTAATGTTTGGGTTGAGGCACATTGACTCTGCGGTGAATGAAGACTGAAACACTGGCTATAACGCTGCGGCCCTGACGGAAATCAGGTGTGGGTATGGTAGAAATTTTCAATTCACGCATTATTTGTACCGTAATTTGTTCAGACGTTTAACAATGCTATTTGGAGTGATGGCGTAATGGGTTCATCGATTTATTAAAAACAGGTGCTCTACTGTTCATACCTTTTTATCTCGTATATCGTAGAATTGAATTCACTATCCTTCAAACCAAAAATTAGTATAAAAATTAATGTCGCAAAATTTTATTTGCCAATCAAGTAAAATTTATAATGATTGTTTCGGGATCGTATTGATTGAAGTCAAATCATAATGCAAGTTCAAGGCTAATAAATATATGGACTACATTTTCAATGCTAAGGTTAATTAAAATTTAAACTACATTTTCAATGCTGAGGACAATGAAAATTTGAACTTTCATTTTGAACTACATTTCAGGGGATTACCGTTTAGGTAACATTAATTTCTCCTAATGGATCATTTCCTCAATTCACTTTGAGCATTAAGGAGCGAATGCTTCATTTCGTGATTTGAAAACAAATCCTGATTGAATTTCAATTGAATTTAGGTTGGTTTGAGTCTGTTCAAAGCATTGAGGCAGCTTTCGTAACTACAGAAAAATTATGAAAAAACACTAAACATTTTTAACCTCTTTTATTATGTCAGATTTGACCCTCAAAAATGTCCCCAGAGCCGTGGTTTAACTAGGAATACGCCTTGGAACGGATGGGGGTGCTTTGGGAGACGACCCCTCTCCAGACAACGGGGGTCGGGGTAACGTTTTGAAAAATGTCTGGAAATACAGTTTACATCATATCGGCACTTAAAATTTAACTTTAAGAAGGTGCAGTTGTTATAGTTAAAGTCTAGGCAATAGTTTTAAATGATTTGTTTATTTCTTTGAGGCTTTGGGGGGGATTCATCCCCCAACCCCTCCTCATAGTTACACCACTGCCCCAGAGTGTATAGGTACTCAAGAAAATTAAAGTTTTTCGACCTTTATTTCAAAAACCTATTTTGGCTCTAAGCTAAACGTCATACAACTATGAGCAATTTCTGTGACCTCGCTGGCGGTGGGATATAGTCCTCGGTTGCCGAATAAGAGGTCGCGGGTTCGAGTCCCGCCTGGTTAAGTTGCCCCTTAATTAGGTCATGGTTCGTGTAATGTTAATTGTTCGTGTACCGGTGGTAAGGTTTGCGTAGGGGTAATTGCTATTTATGTTGAAAATACCAATTTAAAAGTCAATATGTACTGCTTTCGGTGTTGTAAGAATAAACAAAGAAAAAAATATATACCTGAATTTACGAGTGAAAATTACATTTTATCATATAACATAAAAAGGTATCGCGATTTCAAATTTCATCACGCCCTCAATAACCTCTGCGTATGTTCACCCCTGGTGTAGAAGGGATGGAACACGGCGCGCCAAGCATCGAAATTCTCGTGGTTTGCGGCTTTTGGGATCTCGGTTTGGAATTTAAGGTTTGGGGACGGGGAATTGGGAGAGGGTGGCGTGCTGAGGAAAAGATCGGAAAGGAGAAGTTTTTCCTGAAGTAGGGGATGAGCGCATGCAAACATTCCCAAGCGATCACTCCTGAAAGGATTTCCCGAAAAGAGAAAAAAGAGAATAGTTTTTTTTCCTTCGGTGGTGTTGGTGGTGAGGGTCTTTTATTTTTTGTCACCACACGGGGGCTCAAGTGGGTTCCGCTCCCCTTCCCCTTGGTGACGAAATCCGATTTGTAATGAGAGAAGTTGGGGGAGCATTATTTTTCCCCGGAATTAGACGTGGTGGAAGGATTACTCCGGTTGCCTTCCTGGATTCACGAGGCATTCCATGTGTTGCGTCGCAGAAGCGCTGTATTTTCTTATTCTTAGCTCTTGTAGTTTCGCTCTCGGAATTATTCTCGTTTTCAATGAAGATATGTAAAAATCACTGCTAAAATCGCAATCGATTTCAGTGAGAAGTAATTGTGCAATCCGTTATAGAGCGATGTCATTCCCATAGTCCAATGCTATTATTGTTCGGTACTAATCAAAGGTTTGTTTCTTGGAAGAATATCAGATTTTCGAACACACGTGTTATAGCATAGTATGATGAGTAGACGTAATTGTAATAAATGTCTGAGAAAATATTGTGGGAACAATGATCCTGAGTATATGTATGGGGATAATATTAGCATCAATAATCATAAGCCTTAATGGAGTACTGTGGCTAATGAAGCTTTATGAGACAAAAATAATGAAAAAATACCCTTAACATAATGAAGACTTCAAAATCGATTTATGATTGATATAAATAGTAAAATTAAACTTAAGTTCATATCAATAAATATCTAGTGATATCGATAAAATTTTGATTCATTTTCATAAAAAAATAGCAATCCATTTCATCGAAGCCGTAGCCATTGAACTCTTAAGGTACTGCCTTAAATGTCGGCAATTTGATCTTTCATTATGGCATTCAAATTATGTATGTAATTTCTTCTGCGGGCCACCACCTCTAGTAGTCTCTCCATTCATTATGCATTATGTCTAGGTACGAAACCACCAACCGCGTACTAGTAGCCCAGCAGTTATCCGAATGAAAATGTTCACCGCACGTGGATGTTATATAGAAAAATTTAGTTCATATAAAGAGCGTTTCTCTAGAATCCTTTCCAATTAAAGCTATGTGAACTGTAAGAGGCGATATGGCTAGATTATTGAAATTACTCTTTTGGATGTCTATGCCAATAATATAAAATTTTCTTAGCTTTGCAGTGTAATTTATACTATCTATGATGGCCTGGCCCAACGGTATAGCAAGATATGATACGGATGAGATAAGGGATATGTTGAGAGGAACTGGTATTGGATATATAATTTTCTTATCGACACCTGGCGGTTATGGCTCTATTCTATTAGTTGTTTCGGAACAATACGCTTTATTTATAATTTACCTAAATCATTTCTTTGGCCCCATGCTCATTCAGAATTTTCTGTGAATATTGTGGCGGAAATTTGCTGCGATGACTTTGACGTGCACACGTGGTATATTAGAAAAAATACCATCGTAGAAGCCTCTGTCTTTTTAAAAGGTTCAATCATAATAAGCAAGATTGGTCAAGTTCACGAGGCAGAAACTCATCAAATATTTCCATCTAATAGCATCTAGCTTGAAATATATTTATCTCCCATCTACCCCCGTACAGACTATCATTCAACTTAACCATGAACTTAATTTTAATTGATTTTGAAATTTTGTTTACCTGATTATACCACCGCAACCTCCCTGATTATTTCGTATGTAATCGATGGTATTTCGATGTTAAATTTATCAATATTGTAGTTAAATATGATATTATTTGAAGAGAATTGTGACTCTATCGTCCAAAATTTGTCATCGTAATGTTTTTATAAACAAATAAGTATTAGTTTTACAATAATTGTTTTAATTGACAATATTTCATAAACTTTATGATTTCCTTTTTCTTTTAATGTAGTAAGTATGGGTAGAATATCATCTCTAACTTTAATTTATGCGCAGGTTCTTGTAAAACGGTTGAGGAATATGCATGGATTGGAACGTAATGATATGCTAGGTAATCCTCCCTGAGTTATGAACCCTGCTTTCCGTTCGGAAGTTCTAGATGTAGTTTGGGATTTTCTTGGAAACTATAACAAGTGCTATTTGAATACGAGCTTGTGGTGCTGGTACCGGAATTATTTTCGTCTCTTTATATATCTCAACATGTATACGTATAATACCATCTGCGCTAAGAGCAGTCTTTTTCTCCCCCCCCCCACTCTTTCCCGAATTCTCTCTCCAGTCCATTGAATCAATATTTCCATCTGACGTCACGAGGCTGTTCTCCTCTTCAAGTATCGCATATGACGACTACCACAGCCCACTCCCTATTTGCCGAAGGAGTTGTGGAGAGGGAGAGAGAAAAGTTAAGGAAATACATTTATTTCGTTTTTGTGATCCTGGATATATGTGCCGTTTTATCGAGAATTGCGTAACCGCCTTCGGGGAGGTGTCGCTTATATCCGTGGAGTGTTTGCCGGCTCCTAACGGCGAATTCCCAGCGGATACTACTTGGAAACGATTGAGAAAACGGTGCTATTCAAGTACGTATGTGTGATGGAGTTGGATGTGGGTATCAGACTTTGAGATTAGTTTTTGGGTTTGCAAATGGTCGTGAGCGGTAAGATTGGAGTTGTATACGAACTGCGAAATAGAATCGGGCATAATTCGATTCCATTCATCAGGGAATCGGAACGATTGTATATATAACATTTTAAAGTATTCATATGTGTAGTATTTCTTGTGAAATAATCATTTTGCCAGCAATTATTTCTCTAGAAATGTGAAATCACTAGCGGCGTTGACATTGGATAGGTAATTTAGCCCTGCTCTACATTTTCAGTTATTCCTTGAACTGTCGTTATAATTTTCAAGACTCTTCTAAACCAACTTGAATGTATCAAAGCCTTTTAATTCGCTTAAGATAGTTTATCAATTATTAAAACTGTTCTTATAAATGTTTTCTCGTGTTCGTATTTGTTGCGGAAATTCTATGCATTATGTGTATAAGAAGTATTAGAAAAGGAATTTAATATTTCACTGATTCTATCTACTCTGTCACGGAAGCTTACCTCAGACATCTTTTAATTTTTATGTTCGTTATCGTAAAAGGAGAGCGAACTCTTTGGCGCAGGTCTTCACTTTGACTTCTTCATAAGTCGCGGCTCTAGCCGGGTAAGAGAATCTTCTCCAAGTCTTCCTCAGCAAGTTTTAGCCTGTATAGCGTGCCAGTAACTTCACCGCTTCAACTTTTGTGCCATGAAAAGGGTTCGTTGGGTAAATACTCTCTTAGTTAAACAGACTAACCTCTTAGCGTGAGAAATTTAATAGAAGAATGATGTCGAGGGAAGAAATTTTCCTCGCACAACTTGTTCACTTTATGAACAAGAGGCTGCGTTGCATGCAGAGTAATGTGCACGTCCTCGGAAGAACTCGAGGAACTCCAATAGTAAAGGAAGTAATGGAAATCCATGGCTTACCTCGTCTGCTCCGCTGATTAAGAAGTACCCATTCGCTGTATGAAGAGGTATGAATTGCGTGTGGCCTGGTACCTCTCGATGACTTTAACGAAGCGCCAGTAGGAATTCAACTCATCTGCCTTTCATTATGGCCAAGTATCATTTATTCTCATGCCAGCATGAGTTTAAATCCCTCAAAAAGCTACATTAAACGGGCCACGCATCTATAAAAAGTTCACTTTTTAATGAAAAATTTTAGCTTTGAGAAATTCTCGAGTTAGTTCATTGCTGACCCCAGAATTATGAATTACCCTGGATTTCCGTGTTTGAATGTTGATAACTTCCCATAGTGGATCATAAACATTTCATTGCGGCGGTGAAGTATAAAAAATACTACTAGCTTAAGGATTTGTATAAAGAGAGAGAGAGAGAGAGAGAGATACTTTAAGTAATTTTTTTATTGGAAAAAATAGAAAAAATGTCATTTTTAATGTAATATATGGTCTATTTTAAATTGTTTTGTCATCTATATCTCTCCAAAACCATAAAAATAGTTATGGTAAAAAATGGCCACATCATAGTGATTGCTGCGATTATAGTTATTTATGCAAGATTAAGTTTTATACGCGGGTCTTAATCAGGGGCGTAGCCACGGGGGAGGTCTTTCGAGTTGCAACCCCTTCCTTGAGCCTTTAATGAATTTACTTCGTCCAATTTATATACTTAATTTTAATAAATTCTCGTACAAAATTAGAGTTTTTGAGTTCTAAAAATCTCATTTTCAGCATCGAAAATCCCAAAATTTTCATACAAAGACTCTCGGACCCCCTTTACCTTGGAATATTTTCCATACAATCCAAAAAGGCCACGATACCTCCGGTAAACCCACCCCATTTCAAAATCCTGGCTATGCCTCGGGCCATAACCAATAAAAAATTTCTTCCTTTGGGTATTTCTTTATCTCGTTTCAAAATTTGCTTGTAACATTTTATGATTAATCTTATCTTTAAGATAATGAGGTGTTGTTAATAAATGAGTGGATAAAAATAGCCGTGTTTAAGTACCTGTCAGGTAGTTTAATTCAGGTAAAGCGGGATGGCTGTTGCTATATTTGGCTCCGTTCAGATGGAGCGACGTGGAAAACTAGTTGAAAATAAAATTCTCTATCGGCGCGGCGTCCGCTCATGTTTTTATAAACGCACGCTATATCGTGGTTTTTGTTTTTCTCAGTATCGTTTGAATTCCATTCCTCATCGCTAGTGAAATACGCGAGCGTATAATATTTTCATTGAAAACAGTTGGGATTTCCTGACATGTTTGTTTGGATGCCGCAAGAAATGAAACGAGGGCTTCGAATAAAACCGATGAGGTTATCACAACACTCACATTTTCATGATTGAAATGTTACCTCATCTTCGTCACCGGAAAAACTTGCAAACATCCCATTGCATCAACCTCTGCGGGCAGTAGGTTTCTGTCTTCCTAGGTTTTGGAGATCATGGGTTGCAATTTCACACATTTGGGGTATTTATGTTCACTTTCAAGTTGTTTTTGAAGATATTATAAAGGACAAACAGGGTGCGTTCCGTTGCAATTATTTTGAAATAGTTTATTGAACATATTTGCACAATCACTTAAAATTCTTTAATTAACTACCTTAGGGCTTCTACATATTTTTCCAGTGACTCTGCCATTTCCGGTACGCAACCAGGAAGGCTTTTTAGAGGACCTCTCGCAAGAGTCTCCTGATGACTGATTGTTTTTCTTCTAAGGACGAAAAATCGGTTCATTTCAGGGCTACCTTAATTTCAGGTAACAGAAAGAAGCCTGCTGGGGCGACCTCATGTTTTGCCAGGGACTCGAGGACTCGTAGATCGCTGTGGCAAGGCGGTTTTTCGAGATGGCTATTTCGGATAGCGGAGATGTTTTTTCTCATCCTGATGACTCTTTTTCGGAGTCTTTCCAGCGCGTAAATGTAATTGGTAGGATTAAATGTCTGTCTTTCTCCTTATAGACCACTCCTTTGCTGTCTAAAAAGACACTGATTTCACTTTTGATTTGTTCATTCTTGTCATTTCTCTTCCCAACCCTTCTTGAAGGCCTTTAATCACCTCAAAACGTATGACTGGGACAGACCGGAGTCCTCGTAACCCCTAAAAATAATTTTGCATGTCTTCTTAAGACATTTTTTCAGTTTTGCAAAATACTTAGACTTTGCTCGATTGTTGATATTAATTTTTTTAGTGACACAAGTTGCGTGAATAGTTATACAAAAACTTAATTTCTGCCGATTTCACAGCTTGGAGAGTACTGAAACTGGTTTCGTTGTAAAGGTTAGCGGTGACCCCACCTACTCCAAGTGGTTGGGTACTACTCCAACCAATAGGAGCGGCGCTGGAAATTCTATTGCATTTAGTTTGGAACGCACCTTGTATGGATGAATTGCCACGAAGAAAAATTTCTCTGGACCGGGAATCGAACCACGGACCTTTGGCTTTCCGGGCCTCTGTTCAGGGGAAATTTTTCTCATTCATTGATGTATATTTGACCGCCATTAATGCGGCAGACGTCGAAATATTACATATTAACAGGGAATTTTTTTGGATAAAATTAACTTTAGAAAAGAATGTAAAAGCACTAATACATAGTATCACAGTGTCGATACATAGTATCTGTTCTGTACACAGTATCACAGTGTCGATATTCATGACCTGAAATAATGATGCGTAATACTTAGCATATATCGTGAAAACAGCAGTGGTTACGTGAACGCCATGCAATATTGCCATCCATTAATGATTTCAAAATATTTTATTCACCTTGGTTTCAATGCAAAAAAACGTGTCAGGGCCGATGTGCCTAAAAAAATTCTAAAATTGTGATATCCGTGATGAGGCAATTGGATAACATGCATTTTTTCAGCGATGGAAATTAATTAAGAAAAGCTTGCCACGGTTTAAAGGGTCATTAAATTTTAGAAAATGTTCATCAGGAGATAGAGTGAGAATGTTATATAAGAGCCTGGATCAGTTATTTAGGGACAAGAGGGTGTTAAAATCGATATTAGATTATCGGAGATCGTAGGGAAAAGATCCAGTTTTTTGGTTAGAATGGAGTGACATAGGAAGTATTCCACCGTAAATAATTAGTTGGGCTAAGAAGAAATGCGCCCGTGATGGTATTTTTTATTCCTTTGTTTATCAGAATGTATCACTTCGTCGTGTTTTCCATTAAAGTTATGCCTGGAAAGTAGCGTAGCCATGGGGGGGGGGGGTTTCCGGGTTGCAACACTCCCCTCCTTGAGCTTTTTAAAGATTTTACTTCACCCAATTTATTTTAATGAACACTCGTACAAAATTACTGTTTCTGACTCCTAAAAATCATGTTTTCAACATCAAAAATCCCAAAAATTTTCCAAGGGTGACCCCCATTTGCCCTGTGGCTTTTTCCGTACACCCCGGAAGGGTCTCGAAATCTCTGAAAAAATTCCATTTCAAAATTACGCTACGCCACTGTTCTTAGTATTTACAAGTGCACCTATACTATCAATGACTGAAGGAATAATATAAAAAAAATAGTTTTTTACTTAATTAGAACTTTTCACCGGCTGTCGCAATACCTTGCGTCCATATATTTCAGGCGTTGGTCACAAAATGAAATGAAATTGAATTCACTCAGTGAATGTAATCCATGTGTGTGAAGAGATTATTCTGGCTCATTATTCGCATTACACTGTTCAAAATATTAAAAATGCATCCAAGTAACGCCATGAAGAACTGCATGCAATTTATTTAGCATTTGGCGTATTGGCATAATTACGGCTTGAGCAACCCATATTTTCCTAATTCTGTGGAAGCAGCATTCGTTCAACGAATTATTCTGCTTTTTCGAAATTTTTGAAAAGCGATTGACAAGTAACCGAAAAGGCAAAGAAATCAACCCTCTGTTTTATGGAATGCGGCATACTCTATTCATCCTTTTTGTTAAAAGATTAAACCTTATTTAATACGCGAATAAATGGTCAAAACCGCCCTCTTTCCACTCGCCATACTTACGACTCGTTCTTTCCCTAGTAGGAGAGGCGACCTCGCCTTGGATAATAATAATAATAATAATAATAAACGTTTATTATCGTAGACCTTCAAGGTCCTAAAGACTTTACAGAAATAAAAATTTAGCTTTTTTTTATATATGATAAGAAGACAGTAATAAATAAAAAAAATAACAAAGACTTAGGTACAGCAGAAATATTACATAGAATAGAAAAAAATAGTATCTTCCCCATAGCAACAATAACTTCCACTCGATACATAACAAGGCATGAAACATGAAACAGTGTGAAACATGAATTTTTTGAAAAACATAGAGTAAGTTCACAAAGTATAAAAGAACAAGTGACTGTACCGTGGTACATAGTAGCATACAATTGGGACATCCTAAGTCTGATTACTAATTACAGGAAATATATAAATTTACACTCATACACAGGAGGAATTGACATATCGTACATATTATTAATAACAATGAGCTAAATTAAAACTAAATTTAGGATACAATAAGGATAAGGCAGCCTTGTGTCATACGTTAAGCGGACCCGGTCGTCGGAAGGAAACTCGTAGCAACAAGGTTTTCGTGGGGAGCGAAAGAAGAAATTGGGCCGGGGAAAGGGTGTATTGCACTAGGGCCTTGTGAACGAAGCGGGTGGCAGCAGAAGAAGGAGTAGAGGAGGTTTAGCTGGTAACGGCCTGGGTGGAGACGAAGTGGGAGATTCTTTTTCGAAAGTGGGATGAGGGTTTCGTAGATATGGAATGGGATGTTGGAGGGGCGCTATTGGAAGTGCGCGATACTTGGACGGAGAGAAAATCTAGACCCGAGGCGGGGAGGATTCCCGGCGAATGTCTCGTTCAAACTACGACTTTACCAGCGATAGTCCGAACGATAGTTGACGGAACTACTGGTGTGAACGCAAGTCCGGTCAATGGCACACGCAGCTCCGAACATTGTCACTTTACGATGATTGGGCGCTGCGGAACCGGAAGAGGAAGTGACAAGAGAAAAACGATAAGTTTTTGAAGCTCCCATCCAAGGAGACTGCATAGAGGAGGCCCAAATTCATCCCATAGAAGGCCGAGTACAGTTGCCCGTTTTCAAAAATGTCCGCGGCGCGGTGATGAGTGCAATGCGATCCACTTTTTTCAATATTTTGCAGTATAATCTTTATGATTGCGAGGAATAGCATTGAAAAGCGATGAATTTGATTGATCATATCATCATGTGTATACATTTCGGTTAATACCCCTAAATATACATTATTTCCCCGAGAAATTAATATCAATTTGTCCGTCAGCGACGCGAGTGGCGACTTTTTTAAACCCATTTAAATGCGCAGTTAGTGACAACACAGTTAGAGGCACATTGAGGATCCTCTTTTGTAATATTCTTGGTACTAGCGATCGTCCTAACGATAGTTTTCGGAACTACTGGTATGAACGCACGTCTGGACAATAGCGTACGTAGTTCCGAACATTGCCACATTACGATGCTTGTGCGCTGCGAAATCGGAAGAGGAAGCGACAAGACATAGACGATACGTTTGTGAAGCTCCCATCCCTCCCATTATAGCTAGCTGAGTTGTCCCAGCAAGGAAGGATATGGGCGAAGAAGAATAGATACGTTAAATACACGTTGAATACAGTAATATCTTAACCCTACTTACCTCAACAGCTTTGGTAACCGCCAATTTGTCGTTCACTTTAGCTTTTAGCACTGGAGGGCAGAACAGGTTTTTCCGTCGTAGTTTGAATGCACGTTACATTAATGTTACAAAAGAGGATCTTCAAGTTGGCCCCTGAATGTGTTGTCAACCACCGCAAATTTAAATGGGCTTACAAAAGTCACCACTCGCGTCGCTGACTGACAAAATGATCCGAGTTTCACGGGAGATAATTATGGGTGTAAACCGACATTTATGCAAATTATGATGTGATACATCAAATTCATAATTTTTTAATGCTATTCCTCGCAATCACAAATACTTAACTGCAAAATATTTGAAATCATCTGATCGCATTGCTCTCATCACTGCGCCGCGGACATTTTTGAAAATCGATTAAAATGCGGCCGAAGTGCCAACAGAAATAAGCGTTCTATGGGTTTGAATTGGTCCCACTCTATGCAGTCCCCTTGACAGGCTAGTTCGTACTGCCGCTGGTACGATAGCAGTCTGAACGAGACATGACGGTCTGGATGGTGGCAGAGTGGGAGTTTTTTTTCGAAAAAGAGAAGAGGGCGGGGAATATTTTTTTCTGGGGGGCTGGGTGTTTGAGGGTCGCTATTGGAAGCGTGCGATACGTGGACGGAGAGGAAATTGAGACACGAGGCGGGGAAGATTGCCGGCGAAGTTTCGGTGGGGTTGGGAGAAGGTTCCTGTGGGGTGGGGTGAGGGGTGTTGGGTGTTTGGGCGGTTGGTTCCTTGAGGAGCGTGCTGGATAACTGATTCGTGCGTGGTTACACGTATGCGGAGATGTGGGAGGGATGCTCCCGCTGCCCGACCTCCAGAGATTTCCGCCAAATCTCCTCATCCTGTTTCTTCATCCTCTCCTTAGGAACTAACACCGTTCCCTCCCTCTCACTACACTTCACCTTGAATTCCGCTAATCTCTCCTGGTCCCCGCTTGCGCAGGAACTTCCCGTACCCGCGTTCACAGCCAACCACCCCCTACCTCTCTTAATAATCCTACCCAAGTTCCCCAACCGCCTCAGCGCTCTTGAAAACATGTAAGTTTAACCCTCTTTATCGCACCCATATCATGGTTCATGGACATCCTGTTGCTCGGAGTAAGAATAGAACCGAATTTTTTTAACCTCTTGAGTACACGATCAGGCTTGAAGTACACCTTTGTTTGGCGAGATGTGGTGGAACAGCATGATGAATAAAATGTGAAAACTCATTGAACTGCCTACGGTTTTATTGATAATAACAACGCGTTTCGACGCTTAGCCTCATTAGCAGCTCAAATGGAGAAAACAGGTCATGACTATTTATAGAAATATTATTTCTATTTTACCTGATGATGACGCTAAACGTCGAAACTCCGTTGTTATTATCAATAAACCAGTGGACAGTTCAATGAGTTTTATCATTTTATTCAGGCTACTATATGTAGCATCAACGCAAAAAACTGTATTTGAAGCAAACGCTAAAAATAATCGAGAATACATGCATAGATAAAAGTAAAATCAATGAGTAGTACTATGGCCTCGATATCATTCACATACTGTTATAGTGGAACGTAAAACTGTGTTAATGCAGTGGAAAATATCAGAATTAAGGGTTCTTTACAAGCAAGTTAGAGTAAATTTTCACTTTTTAATGGCATCCAATGACAATCTTTTATAGAATGTGTATAAGAATCCCAGATTACCGAAGAACAGACTACAAGTGAGTAATTACATTAGGTCGACCTATTTGAAGGACATTACAGGTTAGTTAGCTCGATCTTTGTAGACGTATTCTTAAATGCGGACACGCTGTAAAATTGGTATTTAGAGATAGCACGAGTGATGCTCGGCGTTGGAACCTTTTAGGAGGAATCGCGCATTGCCGTTTGGTTTCGATATTCAACGATAGGAATTGTGCTCTGCATGTCGGGAAATGATTTCTACTACAATAAAAAATTTATCAGAAGAAAGAGATGATATCTCACTTTTGATAACAATGCACATTTATTAAGAGTATGCAAATCAAAGTGTATTATGGTGGCATATTTATTACTTAAAGCAAAATATCATCTTGAAATTTCGACCCTTTCACAACTAGCTAGAGCAATAATATTTTCTAGATAGCTCGAAATCGGATGATTGTGGAGCCCTCTTACTTTTTTATCATATTTGGAAAATTATGTCGAGTAGAATTCATTATTAAAAAATCTGTACGTAGAGTAGTTCCGAAAAATAATCAATAAATCCATAAAAAGGATTTTAACTACCTCTCATTATTCTGCCTGAATGATTTCCATAATAAATACATTTAAAGTTCGTTATTTATGCCTACAGACCTTTTTCTTTTGCTGATTTATATTAATGATAATTTGTTAAATAAGCATTTAGCTGAAACATACACCATTGGAAAGAAAAAGAAATCCACATTCTTAATCTCGCAATCAATTTTCGTTTTTCACGTGATTCACGGTGAATTTAGAAATAAACATCTAAAAAAAAACCTTATGCCTTATAAAACATAGAATGAATTTTGAGCATTAAAAAAATCGAAATTGTGGTGAGTGCACAATGAGTAATAAAGTAAAATGAACAATAGGTGCACATTAAATTAAGCATAATACACACAATACATAAGCAGAACCTTTACAATAACGTTTCATATCATCATTAGCTCTTATCCATTTTATCAGCTTTAAGTATCTACCCAAACAAATATTTTATTCAATTGTATTGGGTAATATATTAAACAATTTTGGTCCCATGTACAAGAAACTTATTTTGTACGATGTTAAATTAGGTTTCGTCTTGGGGATCCAGCAACCCCTAAGAAAATTGATGAACTTGTTATTTTCATATAATTTTGGGATGTATAAACTACCCAAAAATGGAAGGATTCTGTGCACCAATCTTAGGATTGCTATACTATGAGTGAATGAAAGAATAGATTTCGCATCAAATTATTGATCAAATCCTGGTCACCTCTTTTCTCCATCGTTATTCGATGATAGATGGATGAGTTTCTTAAAATGCTATTTTTATTCCTTTAGCTTACTCCTTTATAACGTAATTTTTTCAGTGCGTGGATGAAATTATAAGATTCTTAAGTGCTGGTCACTCAAATACAAATAAAACTGCGGCGAAATTGGTTTTGCTCAAGCCTTAATATTATTCCACTTGTCCCGAATCACCTGGTAATGCCTTAGATGCACCTATTCCACTTCCGAGAAAAATTCGGAATTATGTGCTGAACGTAGTTTAAAGATGTTCTAGAACATGTTTGCTTTTTCATCAGTTTAACCAGTAGCGGCATTGGTGTGCAACGAGTTTTCATTGTGTGCAAGGTCGTGAGAAAGTCGATGCTCATTTTCTAATTTTCGGGAAACGGGCTCCATTTCTCTCTGAACAATGTTTTGGTATGATTCTCAGAAATACGATGTTGTGTTGGTACAGAATATTGTGCTCTACTACACAATTCCCTTATAAATTGACGCTTCAAATAAAACAAATAATAACTGTGGTAAATTATTTTTAATGCAGAGATTAGATGTGGTTCGATCTGATGGAAATCTATCATATTATAAAAAATACTGCGAACTTCTCTGGCAAAAAATTGACTAGAAGTTTAGGAATTTAGTAGTACAGCTAATGTTACTAGCGTATCTGTTAGTTGTACTTAAGATTAAATTTAATTATTGTATACTGTAGCTTTAGACCCATAACTCCCTCTGGCACGCTCTCTCCCCTACTCCTCACCCGCAATCTTCATTCCTCACAGGATTACTTTACCCTCAATGTCGCCATAGTGCATTCCTACCCCAAACGATCATATTTGTATCCACCCTTAATTATTTACTGCTCCCTCCATAAACCTTCTCCCTTTCTACGTGCAGGTCTGCCGTCCAGTACTGGAAATACTCAGTGGAAACATTACAATGTTTCATTTAGCTAATGTTAATAACTTCCACCATGTCGTGCATCATGCAATTTATTCCTTTCGCTTACCTCTCTATACTGTATCTTTCTGCCTCTCCCCCTCTGGAGACAATGGGATCCGTTTTTGCAATGTTTGACTCAACCGGAGGCGGGAAGCCTAATCCAGATGCTTCTACTGCGGAAAGGGGTTTAATATTCCGGTAAATAAATAATTAACTCATAATATTCCGATGCGGTCTTGCTCTGAGACAGTGCACATTATTATGCCTCAGTACGGTGAAGCGTGTTGTGCGATTATAAAATAAAATAGACATCTGGGAAAATGACTAAGTTTTGATTACTCCTCCATGTACTAACTCCCAGATTTCGCAAGTGGTCGCTCGCGACGCTCCAATAACGGCGTGAGATTCTACCTTCCATACCTATCCTTAGCGGTCCGGGGCTACCCTAAACGGAACCGGTCGTGCTCATCACGGTGTGACCCACATTCCCTTAATCCTGCCTAAAACCTTGTCCCTCTTGAGGATACTGGTTATATAAGTCGATGATTCGTTGACTCAGTCTCTGTATATGTGATCTGGATTTATTTATACTCATCGCCTGAGGGTTACATAGGCCTTTTGGGGCCCATAACGAACAAAATGAATTTTCTGTTTCAAACAGTATGCAATCCATTGAATTCCGCCTCATGAATGTTGCTGAAGAAACGTACTCCACAATGTCCTTATAAATGAACGATATAGATAAAAATTAACTAGCAGACATTTAAAAATAACTATGGTTAATAATTTTCTTAATGCAGACACTATTTCTGGCTTGATCTGGTGAAAATCTACAATATTAATGCTGTGAACTTTGTTAGCGCAAAATTGACTTCAATAATACTGAAAATCTCTTTATTATTAATCAGTATACACAAAAATCACTCTCACAAAATTATATTCATGAATAATTTGTTAGTTTGATTCCAGTGATACTTATATGGCGCGTAACTTTAAATATGCATTCGAGGGCATGCAACTCGGCCGTCGTAGGGGCGTTAAGCGCTGCTACATTCTGGAAAAGTTATACACCTGAGAGGGTGAATAACGCGTCACGTCTCCCCGGCAAAAATGAATGCGTCTTGAATATTAAAAGGTCCCTCTATGCCTGCGATAACTGTTGTTGTTTATAAAAGTATTTTTAACACGATATTAACCCTTTCACTGCTGTGAACGTATCTGGTACGTTCACACGGCCGGCTGCTGTGAACTGTACCTTTTCATTCTACTTGCCATGCGCTTAGTGCTTTCGCCGCATGTGATGGGAAGGTTTCCGTAGTGTGTGCCGCCGCAGCGAAAGGGTTAAGTTCACAACATTATTTTGTGTAATCATTTGTATAAATTTAAATTTTGCTTGTTGTACCTTAATCCTTAATGTCCTTCGTATTATTCGCGGTCGTGGCTCTCGATCCTTCTATCGTCATCTATCAATTTCATTTCCTTAAGATTGATGTGAGATATAAACGTCATATCTATATTCAACCTCGTGATTGGTTTGCTTATTGATAAACCCTTTCCGTCGCTGGGTAAATATTCGTTTGAACAACTGAAGCGTTTCCGTTGATGAAAAGATTTTATTTCATTGACATTCGAATCTAGTTAGGTAGATGTTAAATTTTTTAGTACATTATCCATGCGTGAACATTCTGCAATGAAAGGATTTTCATTTGCTTTTGAGTGAAGCAAATGAAAACCTGTAACGTTTTTATAGTTAAGGACTCTTCTTTTGAACACCATAGGCACATGCATAATAAAATCGGTTTCGCGATCGAGGGAAGTGTGTACCATATTCATCAACCACTTTAAACGCGGTGTTTTTATATAAAGCCGTGAGCAGCAACGCTTCGGAACACACTGGCGTGGAAAATAGGAAAACGCTCCGCGGCTGCCATTTTGTAACGCGCTGGTTCTTTGATGAGAGTATTTTTTCCCCAATTTCTAACCCGTCGCAAAAAGCATTCTCCATACCCTATTTCTATGTTAATTGCCTAGCACTAGGGGTAGATAGATCTCTGATAGCGCGGTCCAAGTTAGCCTGCATACGAAATGGGTACCTACCGTGTGCCCTATTTCTTCAGGCTCCTTTACGCTGTCCACTTGATCACCGCGATATTTGTGTATAGAAAAACCTCGGTGAACGCCAACACGATATAAAAGGACGCAGGAAATCCTTTGGATCCATGTTTACATTTTTGTCCCTCCGCACAAATTTTTTTGCCCATTTTCGAGGGAGAAATTTATTTATTTTGCATATCCGCCGTTTTTAATTGCAACTTTCCGCTTGGCCGATCTCCCAAATGGGTTTTCTTCATCCTCACCCCTACTTGCGTCATCTAATACTTTATTCCCTTCTCTTCAAACTATATTTTTTCTTGTTATTTTTGTTTTTTCCCCTTATTCTTTTTTCTTGTTTTTTTTTTTTCTAGCATCCCCCCTCCATCTTATCCTCTGCTCCCTCAGAGCTCATACGCTATCGGCTGGACCTTGGCTCTCTTACCCTATAAAATATTTTCTTGTCACCCTTTCCACCCTTACATGCCCGCACCAAACCCTCATCATTCGAATTTTTTGTTCCCCTCCCTACCTGGCTTTTACTTCTCTCTCTCTTCATTTCAAGGGATCGTCTTAATGCAGAGGCTTTGTGGTTGCCTCAGAGAACACGGTAAAATTCAAGTATTGGCCAACGTTTTTCTGTGATACCTGTTCCGAACCCAAAGTGTCTCGGAACATCCACTTAGTTCTATATTTTATAGGCCATAATCAAAATTTTAAAAATTATCTGGAAATAGTGTGTGATGTATCAAATTTTTCAGTATTATTTATTAGTATTTTTCATATTTAAGACTGTTTTTGAAGAAAAGTTGTCTGAAAATGAATGGAAGATAAAGGTAGTAAAGCCAAGGCTGATATCTTTGGAATTCATAGAATATTCCGTTGGCTTTTATGTATGAAATTCAGGTTGAAAGCTCTTTAAGATGGTTGAATATAAAGTTGATCTCATTTATTTTAAAGCCATCAACTATGCAGCTGACGGGCTCAAGTTCAGGAAATATTTTCGTTAAAGTCAGATATTCCTCCTTTTTTATGTTGCACATGTCATCCAATATTGCCCGCTGATTGATTATTTCATATGTAGAGCCACACATTAATGGGAAATTAGGGTCAACAATACACGAAATTAAATTTGAGTAGCTACTACATACCAATTTTGCAAAAGTTAGATGATATCTCTATCCAAAAATTGTTTTTTATATGAGTAATTCTGGAAGAAACCGACTTTAAAGTAGGTTCTCGTCGATGCCGCCCTTTTACGATAGAAATAGTCTGGGTACGACAGAATACCTCAATAATTTATCCGTCCCTACCCCTTTTATCCCACATTTTATTCTTTTCAATTCCATTCCCCCAGCCCTTATGCTCGCAATCCCTTTCTGTCTTTCTCTATGTGCCTCTTCTTTTCTCTGTCCACCCTTCCTTTCGCGATTTTATTATCCCCTGCTTCCTTTCCCAATTTCATTAACCCTCGCTTCCTTCCTCTTGTCCCTTCCTTCTCCTCGCCGTCCCATTTTTCTCCGGCCTTGTCCGTCCTCTTGTGTTTTCCAACTCTTTCAAATTGCGAGTTGATGGCATTCGCGTGGTCCCTCCTCATACAATTCATCCGTGGTGTGGTTGTTGCTAGAGTCGCCCGGTTTTCGTTTCGGTCTTAAGGGAACGAATTTTCGTGATGCTCGTGCTTTACAGTTAGCATGGAAGTTATTCGCGCGAAAAATCGTTGAAGTTCTTATTTTATGCGGGGGTTTTCCATTATTTCTACGATCTAATCACATTTTGCAACGATCGTATGTTTACCATTAATATCCTTGATATTTTTATTTCAGAAGATTTCAATGCGTTTCACGAACAAATGCATAATTCCTATTTTTGTGAGTTTATTTATAGTACTGCCATGTCTCATGTGACATTACGATATTTTTATGCTCTCGGCAGTCTTTAGGTTCTTTAGCGAACAACAGAATGCAGGCAGGCTGGAGGAAATGGAAAGAAATATCAGGGGTGTTGTGTGATTGCAAGATCAAGGGAAAAATATATAAAACAGTTCTGCGGTAATTAAATGGCAACTATAGGTTACAGAAGCCTAAGTTTATAAGATTAAGCTGATATATTTTTATTTGGCAGTTATGAGAATAATTTATTCCAGTGGATTATGTATATGAAATTCAGGTCTGGCATGGAAATGAAACCTGGACTTCTAAGAAAGCTCACGAAAATAAAATGGATATGGCTGAGATGAAAATGCTGAGATGGATGATAGAAAAAAACAAGGAGGGATAAGATTAGGAATAAGGCGATAAGGGAAATGACAGGAGTCGTCGGAATCTCAAGAAAGGTGCAAGAGGAAATGATGCAATGGTTGGAACATATTTTACGAAGTTATAACGAGTATGTGAGGAACATAATCGAAATGTGCTGTAAGATGGGAAGATAACGAGAGTAAGACCAAACAGAAGATGAAGGGACTGTGTTGAGAATGATTCGAGGGGGAAGTTTTTGACTGAAAGGAATGTCCAGGATCGAGTGATTTGGAAGAGACTGGTTAGGAATTGCGACCTCTAACAGGAGTTGATGCAGGGAAGAAGAAAACGTACTTTGGTTTATCATATTATGTAAAATTAAAAACTCGGACAGTAGTGAATGTTTCGCTTAAGATTTAGTCATAATTTGATTAATATACTACAATACACCATATATTATTTTTTGCGATAACTATATTTACATTCCTTTTCAGATACAATTTTATCTGCACCACTAGAGCAATAATAATAAGGAAGTTTCATCTCATGGCCATTGAAGTGAATTTCACAGCTATCGCTTAGAAGTAAAAACAAGTGCCTCAATGCTACTTTAAGGTCAGTTACCTCTTGCTTGAAAATTTTCTGCAATATAAATTGGCGTGTGCATTAAACTAAAAAGTAAGGAATACTTAGTTGAAAAAAGTATGTTCTTTCCAAAAAATCATTATTTTTGCTAGTAGCAGAATTCAATGAGGTGTTGATGCTATAAAATTCGAAGAATCAAGCGAGATGGAGTGGAATTGATTCATAATGAAACACTGACTTGCAATTTTCCACAAAAATATTGTGGAAAATTTCAAGTCCATCCATTATTTTTGTGGAAAATTGCAAATCAGTGTTTCATTATTTTGATGCTATAGTTTGGGTCCTAAGTGAGATTTATGAGTCAAATTCAGACGTTTTCTTTTCCCTTTCTCCATCCTTGGGTTACAATATGTTGTCCATTGCATCAATTTATGTGGCAATCATAATAAATGCGGAATTTATTTATTTTACGAAAGAAATATTGTAAAATCACAGACCATTTGAATATCATATTCAATTTTGGTCTCCTGTCATTCCCTCTGAATGGATAAACATGCCAGATTTAACCAAATTAATTCATCACCGAATTGATTCTTAATAGCGGTGATATTATTATTAGGCCGCAATCTTGCTGTCTGTGATAGTCCCCAGCTAGACAATACCTAAGATTTCAACAAATGTGCCAATATCTCCAATATTAACTATGCTTTAGCTACTCCGAAAGAGTGATATATTCATCCAATTCAACAGCAAACATGGATGAGGTAGAAAGACGATAACAACGCTCCAAAACTTGCTCGCAGATTCTTTTGTTAGCTTGTTCAAATTGTGGAAACTTTCGTTCCCGTGGAATATATATCATGTTGATATAATAATGAAAGAAAAGATACTCATAATTTCCAAAGCTTTGAAGTGGTAGCCGCGTTTGCCATCTAACTCCGACTGCCTTCTTCATATTCCCGGGCTTTACCTTCTTCTCTTGTCTTTGTTCCCCTGCCACAAATCCGCAATTTAATATCCTCTTTCTTTCGGTGAATTATTCCCCCTCCTCATCTAATTCGAGTCGCTTTATCATTCTTCTTTTATTCTTTTCTCTGGCTCCCACGCTAATCTCCCATTCCTAATCCTCCTCCTCCCATTTTCAATCCTTCTTTCCCTTTCCTCAAGCTTCAGCCTCTAAATACTCCTCCCCGTTCCAACCGTTCTCTTCCTCTACAGCCTCCTCCTATCCTGCCGTTTCCCCTACAGCCATGAATCATTTTTCTCCCTACTCTCCGACTCAGCACGCTGATTCTTCCGTTTTTTTTTGCCTGCAGCTCATTTACTTCTACTCCTGCCTGAATGGCGTTTTTATATTGTGTTGAAAAACACTTTTGCTTCTTTCCCTTTCAGAATACATGGTTTGGATCAAGAATCTGGTTTAAGGGAATCTACATTTTCTGGCGTAATAATTCCTTCCCGAGCAGGCCCTTATTTCAGGCTCAGTTACAAATTTCATCCGTACGTATCGGTCTTGCGGCGCACTGGGGGATGCATATGCAAGAAGCAGAAATAGCAGAAATCTGACCCGAAATTAGTTAAATTAGCAGTTTTGAAGTGCGAAAATAGTGAACACGAGATATTGGGCTGGCCATAGCTATTGGGCGGGGCTTGAAATTATTGAAATATTTGCAAATTAGGCACCATTTTACTGTTATTTCCATGCATCTCTGGAAATAAAAACGCGTATAAATTCGAAATTTATTCTATCTGATGCGTATTATTTTAAATGACATTGATAAATTTAGTATGAAATGGCATAAGATTTTCCCAGTTAAATTGATGCACTTTTTTTCCACGCCTTCACACCAGATGATACTTCATTAAAGAATCGGTTTCGAAAAACGGTTCGTTTTTATCATCAAGAGATTTTTACTCAGCTCAGTCAGGAATCAATGTGATTTGAAGTAATTGTTTTACATTCCCAAATAATAATTATAGATTTTTGCTGTGTCTCATAGTTTTATTATTATTAAAACATTATTACAAAAAATTTATTGCTATCAGAATTTTGAAATTAATGGTATTTTTGAGTAAGAAAATCACTTTTACACAATTGTTTAATGCTTACGACGCGTTATGGCTTGTACCTTATGATGGCTCACAGAGTTACTATTATCTCTCTTTTCTATACTTTGGACTGAATCGGTTGAACTTATCAGTATTTATTTAAAATATCGACCATCATGATTAAGTCAACCTTGACTCATTCGTATTGCTGGTGATATTGATATGAGTGGTGAGTAAGGAGTTTTAAATAGGCTACTTTGTCTTTCACGATCATGTTCATGTGTTACTAAATGAGTACAACGTATCAACGACAGAGATTCTTCGCCGCAGTGAGCTGTCCGTCTTTACTGCCACATATATACCAATAATCTGTGACCCAAATCCTCCTTTTTCGATCTTCCGAATTCCGCCAAACCCCTGCGACGCAAAGCCCCCCCTTCACTGGTACGGCAATCCTCGCGCTCCGTGACCGAACCTCCGTAATGGAGGACGACTGCTGTGGAAGGGAGCGGGAGATAAGAGGGGTGGGGGAATGTTCGGAATGAGGCTGGTCGGGAAAGGGATGAAAATCGGCAGATTCCCCTCTCATCAATCAATTGATGTAGCAAAACCCCACGCGGCTCGTATACATCCTTCTCATGCGCAAACTTGAGGTCGCTACATTCGCGAAATTTTGGAATCTCTCTCGGGATTGCGTTTTCTGAGAATTGGAATTTCTGCGGCTGTCGAAATCGTTTCACCGGATAACATAATCTGCATGTACTAGGTGTGCTTGTGTTATTTAAGGAAAACTTTTAATGATCATTTCTGTTGTAGAACCAAGTTCATTTTCGGTACTGGAAAATTTAATATGTTTCACTCACTCAGAGATTCAGCCCGGTGGATAGTTTGGATATGCTAGGGTAGAACTCACCCCAGAAAAAACCATGGGTGTCTGAAAATCTCATATTCAGAGTAGAGGGATAGTTAATATTGCTGAGCCATCTCGCCCCTCTGTTATTTACTATATGGAATGCCATGTCCGACAGAATCACCCAAGATTTGAAACCAGGAGACTTTGGACAGCAGTCAATTTCTCTACCCGTTAAGCTTCTGTTTATTTATTAATTATTGCTAAATTCCTGTGAATTTTGGAGTTTTCTTGCAAACAGTCCCTGACAGGGTTTGCGCTTCTCATAAACTTAGAAGTTCAATCTCCGCGTTCACGGGAACTAAAATGCTGATAATCATTTCACCTACCATACGGGTAATCATATACACCCCCTTGAATATCCACGTATTGAAAATCAGTCCCGAATCACCATACATATCGAAACTATTCATGGAAGTTTTTTTGACAAAATTCATATAGAGAGAAAGGGCTTTGGTTCAAAATTACAAACGTACATACAAAAGGTACGTATTGTACTGAAGACTGATATTTTAAGGATTTTTTTGTAAAAATCATAATAGAACACCATCATTCATATCCGCCTCTAATCTTCTGTGCTGTTCAATAGATTGCTGTCAACGTGTATGAATGAATGATGTACTCATTATTTTTCAATTTAAATTACTTATTGTAATTATATACTCGATTAATTACTTCCCAGATGGATTCATTTTTATGATATTACAATTTCAAAGCATCTACAGTGTTTCGTATATCAAATAAATTCTGCTCTGCCGATAGTTTTATTTTCATGCTCTGGCCCTTGCCCTTATGCTGTGGACCTCAATCCCACACTTTAGGGTTCGTCTTCCTTGCTTTCTGGAGCTTGGATAAAGTTTTGATTCCCGCTATCGATCCCTCCCTCATCTTTCCCATCCTCCTTTGCGTTCTTTTTCGCTGTGCTACTTCTTTCTGTTGTCTTTATCCGCTCAGTACACTCTCGGCTGAGGCCGTTTTTATCGTTATCATCCATTCTCTAGCTTTCCATCGCTCATTTTCCATTATCGGTTCTACCACCTCTAATAAAAAAATTAATGAGCTTGCTCACAGTTTCCGAGAGGATGTGGTTCTTCACTTTTTTTCTAGTTTTCACTTTCCATCGTTTACTTGGTAATGCAGACAGTGATTGATTTTTTTGTTTCCAAGCGTTAATGTGTTTAAATGAACTTCGCTCTTCTCTCAGACTTCGCTCAACTCTCCTGAACATTTAAGTATTTCGTGATAATTTCTTTTTCATTAGTCCAGGCTGCATAAAATTAAGGTTGGAACATTAATTTTATGCTTTTCTTCCACAAAGTATAGCTAGTGTAAATTAATGTGTGCTCAATCAATCTAGCGTTTCAATTAATGTGTGCGGCGCAAATACATGATCAGTAATAGCGTATTTCTTTCTCATTCAAAATGTGTTTAAGCTACGAGTACTTAACGAGATTCTTTTTCGCGCCACATATGAAGTATTTTATTAATAAAAAATACACCGTGTGTGGTGGCGAAATTTTAAAGGATGCGTAAATTTATTGCTTGCATTCATTTAGGTATGCAAAGATTTTCATAAAAGGAGTAAAAATAATTTTTTATATGAATATATGACAGGTATGGTGCAAAACAATTTCTAATTGGGAAGGGCTCAGTGTTTTGTAAGAATACGTACCGATCTTTACGTTTTAATTTTATAGTTAACCATATCCCCAAAATCTTTAATCGCTGTTTTAGATCCTGAAATCTATCATCAAAAGAGGAAGTAGTACTAACACATTCATTTTCTTAGCGCTGTTGAATCTCAAAAGTATTTGATGAATAAAAAAAATCTCTGGTACATATTTTAAGCACCTTGAGATTCTTTATACCGGGAAGTAGACTATTTATTTTCGTATCTTTTTGAATATAGTTATCAGTTACCAATGATATTTATGAATTTAAAAAAGGATTTAAAGAATATTTTTGTCTCAGCTTGAATTTTAAATCATTGGGCCCTTTGGCGCTCGTATATAAAATCCACACCACACCGTTGACTCCATTATTTTCTCATCTCCCTTTGATCAAATATTTCTTGAACTCTGTTCGATTATTTTGCTCATGCCCACAAACTTCCTCAATTGTTATCTTCTTCCGATTATGATTGCACGGTTGCCCTTGTTTTTCCTCCCATTGCGGAAAATTCCCCTCATCTCTTGCCGTCTTGTTCATCGAAATACGTACGGCTCCAATCTCCTCCTCCTCCTCCGTTCCATTTTAGCCGCAGAACATCCTTTTACTCCTCCAGCAACCCGGCCGACCAGCTTGTCCTTAATGCCAGTCGGCTGGCCGGCCCGCACACAGCCGCATTGGCTCTTGAGATTTTGATTGGCGCAGACAAAAGCTGCGGCCGGATGCTCAAAGGGCGAGTGCACTCAGTAGCCGCCTTGTTGCCTTTACATCATTCCTGTTTTTAAGGTATCCTCCTCCGATGGTAATAAAAACTTTTCGAGTGAAACCCCAGCCTTGTGGCGGATAGAAAAACTTGGCTGCCGTTCAGTTGAGAGGTACCTAGCGATAGAGAATGCCCTCAAAGTGAGGGGATCCGTAGTATTGGGCGCTGGGGGTCAACCGAATCTAAATTTCTGCTCTGTGTCTGAGGTGGAGTTTCTGGCCAAATGGGAAAGCGGAGAAAAGTTTCGCATCTGGAATTCCCCGGATTATTTTTTTTTGCACCGTTCGGTATTGCTTGCGCTAAAAATGAGCACGTATTTTTTTTGAACCGTTATTTGTCTGCAAAGTTCGCGTGGAGAAAAGCTTTCATTTTAAAATAAGCGTGTTGAGGATTTAAATTTTTTTATCGCTTTGGTAGCTTTATTGACTAAGCCGGGCGTTTCCTTTTCGCTGGTGGATATTTTATTAGTACTAATGGTAAGTAGTTGTAAAAACCCCAGAAGTGGTGAGATGATTTATTAGTTTTACATCCAAAAATTCATTTACCTCTATGAAAAGAGTTATACAAAAATTTAATAGTTGAAAAAGCCGCAATAATGGCGAGATAATTCATTATTTATCCACTTACTAATTCATTTGCCACTACGAAAATCAGTTGTCATAGACAGTTTAAATGACTGAAGTTTATAAAAAGACAGTAATAATTTAGTGCATATTTTCGTCTTCTCAATGGTTGGTAATCATACCAGGGTGCGATAGTAAATTTGCTTTGGGAAAATTATTATACTACCTGAGAGTTTTTGAACCATGAGATGATTGAAACTGGTAATTTGATTCGTTGAAAATTACTATGATAAATGAATTGCCTAATCTCAATTCCTTCTACAATGCTTTACCTGGTGGAAAACTTGAACGAAAATTCCTTGGTCAAATATTACTACTCTTAGTTACTGCAGCGAAAGCGGCTACTTGCGTTGATTTGATGAATAGTTCCTAGAATAGAATCACCTAATAACACTGGACGGCATGAAAGTCGACACAGGCACTATTCCTGCTGATTCTTACGTAAAATAACCCACTGAATCCGAACATGACTTTCGATTTTCCCTTTCACCAACCATTTTTGGGCGAGCCTCCCTTTATTTTTTTCCACTTTTCAATAATTTGGAGAGATGAAAAGGATTATTTTAGCATTTAAATTTCTTATATGGATTTAGAGGGATTAAAAATTATAAAAATGAAAATTCATGTTAAGGAGAGATATGTGTGGGGATTAGTCCTCGTAAATGCATAAAAATGCATTAACAGTTATCGATGTTGCCATTTTTTTTCGCAATTTTCAATGTATTTTCTAAATTTCTACCTTCCATTTCACCTCATTCTCCCCTGAATGATGAAAATGTACATCAACAAGAAATAGCAGTAACAATTAAAATATATAACGACATAGCGTAATAACAATAACTAACATATTTAATAGTTATAATTAGTTTAGGATAATAATTAGGTGAATCATTACACGTAGCTTAAGGAAGCCAATGATCCCTGTTATGACGTAAATAGATATATGTTTGCTTCCCGATCAGCATGTGCCGTCGAACTCCCAACGCTGCGTGTTAAAATTCGTGGAATGAATCCTTACGCACGTGCACGGGGTCGAGAAATTCGTATTCATGAGAAATCTGCTCAATTTGACAAACAATAGGATTCGTGCAGGGTGATTAATTCCGTTCCCATTGGTCCCATTCGATTTTGATGAGTCAAGTCATTAATATGCATCGATTCCGCTATCGTTCAAACCAAAGAAAAAAATGGATAATTTAGCGGTGCATTTCGATCTAACAGCGTGTTTTGCGTCCTAGTGGAGGAGTATAAGGATAAAAATTAGCACTCCCCCAATCCGATGTGGCACGAGCAGGAAAACTCGATGAAAAAAGCTATTTCTACGTGTAATTAGACATCGCTCTCTCCTATGAGATTTGATGTTTGTGTCAAATGTCATGACGTTTATATGATCCAAGAATCCAGGTTGGTATACCTAAAATATTAAAATGAAATTTAGTTGTTATATTGCACAAATGCATATGTGACCATCTCTTAGAGGAGGGCAAAACTGTGTTTTCATTATTTTTTTTCAAAACTGTGTTTTCATCATTTTGTCAGCACGATTCCACGAGGTAACTGCACGACAATTGACTTTTTCAGACATGTGCATCCCATACTCCTAGGAATGGAAAAATACAAATAGAGATTAATGTTATTTTGGTAGGTAGCAATTGAAATATAATCTTGTTAGCATGCAAAATATTGCCTTCACTTTCCTTTTAAACCAATATGTACTGAGCCATAGGATATAAGTAATGTATAAGTATTTTATCATCATCGCTAATATGATAGGAAAATACGATAAATTGTTCAAATCCTGCACGTCATAATCGTTAAACCGGTATTAAGCTTTCCTATATCATATAATCATGTTATAATTCCGTCATTCGCTCTTGTGCTTAAACCCGAAGGCTAGTTTCCCTGGAATTGCAATGCTTTTGGAGCAGTTTGATAGGCAGGGGAAGAGATCTAAAAGGAAGTGCTTCGGGAGAAAAATGGGGATAGCATTGGGATTGAATTAAATGAGGACGGTTGAGATGGTATTCAACCCTCAGTTGGTTTAGATGGGTGAGAATAGAGCTTATCCAAGACTAACCCAACGGGTGAATTTTTCTCATTTTATGTAAATTTACCATATTAAGTGATATAGAGCGTGCTGATAAAAATATTAGCTTCATTCTTGGCTTTCTACTTCAACCACCCTTAGAAAACCTGTGTGATAGAATACTTTGTGATCTCCGAAATGCATCATTCCAATCGCAATGCCTGGGAAGGAGTGCTGTAGCGGAAGAGATCTGACGGGAAGCGTTTCCGGATCTTCGGTACTCCGCACAATTTACCTGCCTCTGTAGTTAAGATGGTCTGTTTCTGGCCCAAAGCTACCTTGACCACGACTGTCCATATTCTGCACATTACCCCTAACTCTACTTTCCTGATTGCGAGCGTCCAAACTTCACATATTGCTGCTATGTCAACGGCAAAAGTTCGTCTTTTGCATCTTAGGTAGATATACGGTTATGGTACCTGTTTGCAGAAAACATCGTGATATGTCGAGAGAAAACGTTGTAGCTGCTCGAGGCATACGCATTAATGACCACCAAAAACAAAATACCCAAATCAAAAACCAAAATCAAAGTTTACTTTCAAGTTTCAGTGAAATTTTAATAAGTAGAATATTAACAAAATCACAACCTCGCACTATGTACAACCTATCGTACACCTATCATACATTGTTCCTAGCAGGAATATACCACACAGAGCCACAGAACCCTCTCGGATCAACCAGCTACTGCTCATTTGAGGATTCAGACTCACGGATCTGTGAAACTTTTTTCGACCCTTTTTGATGGCCATAAAATGTGCGGAATACGGATGTGACCTGTGGAGAAATGTGCGGGGAAATGACTTGTATGAGGATGGACGAGACGGTATTCAGCACTAAAATTGATTTAGAAAGGTTAGGTTAGAGCTCAAACCAGGCTAACCCCTCTGCCATTTGAATTTTGCACATTTCAAGCACTATCATATTATGCGGCATAGAATGTGTTGATGTTAGATTGTTAATTTATTTTCACCTGACGTTTCACTTCTATCAGTTCCAGAAACCCTGTATGATGGAATACCCAGTGATGTCAGAATTGAATATTTTCTCAGGGATAGGAAGAGCTGGGCAGGAGTGTGGAAGCGGAAGAGATCGGGAAGGATGTATTTCTGGAGAGAGTTGCGTATAGAATTGGGGCTAGCTTGTTTGAGGACAGGCGATATGCTATTCAGCCCAAAGGATGATTTAGATAGGTGAGGGTAGAACTCACTCAAGACTAACCTCAAAGTTTTGTCAATTTTTCACATTTCAAGCACAGTTATCATGTCACATTATATGGTATAGGATTTGTTATTACAATATTTTTTCGACGTTCCTCTTCTATCAGTTCTAGAAACTCTGTATGATGGAAAACCCTGGGATATCCGGGATGAATAATTCCACAGGTATTTCTTTGCCTGGATAGGAGTTTGATAGGGAAGAGATCTAAAGGGAAGTGTTTCTGGAGAGAAGTGCCGATAGAAGTGGAACTGGCTCAATACAGGACGGACGAGTGGGTATCTCGGTATTGGTATAAGGGAGGTAGAGTTTGAGGTTTTCTCGAGGAAGGCTGTGATTGCCTCGCTATAGCTCGGGCGATCGGTTCAAACTGACCTTCCCACAGTCGAGAAGTTGTGGTGGAAGAAGCGGTGTGTGTTGAACGAAGCAGGAGAAAAAAAAGGATACCCGCGGACGCTCTTGCGGGAAGCTCCAAAAGGAACCCTCACGGCAGAGGCAGTATTGCATCGGAAAGTTTAGATTACTTCCTGTTTTTACTGCTAAGATAGAAACTTGTTTCCCCCATCTCATAGATAAGGAGGTGGAGAGGGATGTTATTTTTTTGGGCAAGATATAGGTTGGATCAACGAAATGAAAGTTCCTTCTCTCCCCTTTTATGTATCCCAGCAGCTCGCAATGTTCATAGTGGAAGAGATGTGGGATATATAGTAGAGGTAGAAGCTGCGGAATCGATTGGCGGTGTCTTTTTCGGAGGTTTTTCGGTGGGAAGAGTTCTTGGAGAGGCATTTGAAACGATGAAAAGACGACAAATTGGGTTTCCCTAGACGTGAGGAAGCATTCCTTCGGAGATGTTTCTTACCGGCACAGCGAATCGGACGCTAAATGTACCAGGAGGACGTGGTTTATAGGGTGTTTTCTTTTTATTATTTCTTGCGCACACTTCGGGAAATCAAAGGAATTTACTCCCATGCTTCATCTCTTGCGTCACCCGTGAACATCTGTCGGTGTTTCGAGTTAGGAGAAGCTGCTCCTTTGCTGCAGGAATATTTTTTCAATCAAGAACGTAAAGGGATTAGATATTTTTCTATCTAATCTCGAATGTTTCATTGAGGCTTTCAGGGATGGGGAAAAGTATTGGTTTGAGTTAAAATACGAGTATTTTTTTCCACAGCCTATATATTGCAAGCCCATGTGACCTTAATACTGCCTTAAATCTAGAGACGCTTTTAATGAGCCGTAATGGAGGATAGTCTATATAGTGCCTAAGAGTTTTTATGCTTCATATCATCTGATTTTATGGATCGAATTTTACTGTACTTTTATTCCCGTGAGTGCATGATATCCGTCTATCCGTCCGTCTCTGAAAATGAAGCTTTTAAATTTGTAAATTTGAATATGTTATTTATAGATTATGCGCGAACTAACTGCAAATGGCCGGTTGCTTGATCAAAGGCATTCAATGAAGGATCATTTTCGGATACCTATGTACGTATATATATTATATGAGTATACATATATCTGTAGTAAAATGTAGAGTTTAATCATGTTTTTGTACAAATTATAATAAAAATTAGCACCACAGGCTATTCTTGTACGATATAATAATCACACTGAAGTATCTCAGATGTGTACGTCCTACAATAATCTATTCAATATCGGCTTTTTTCATACATATTTTAAGCTGAATTTCCCAGAATTTGGAGGCTCTTTCCAATAGAAATTTTATTGAAAATCTATTATATTTTATATGGAAAAGGTTTACTAGAATTCCTTTTAATTTATGTGATAGGGAATTACGAGGGATGAGTATTTCCTAGAAAAAGATTTTTTTGTTGTATTTCTGTTTTTGCGCTTATAACTGTAACCGAATCTGATAATTTGCGAGTGCAGTTGTTATATTACCAGTAATATTTTTTAATTCAGATGCCACAGAGCATGCTAGTGGGAAAATTATATCTTACAGCTTGATTGGCATTGCCGTAATGAGACATGTTGTATATTCTCGTTAGAATGCCTGTGATGCATACGAGTTTTTACGCTGCCTTTTTTGACATTTTATGTGAACAGATAATATCAATTTTTGCTATTAAAACTGACCTTAAGGGTTGAACTTCACTCTTGCGATTGATATTGTTTTCTTCAGATCTTTTGGATGATATATTTTCCAAAGAGTTTAATTAATACGCCGACTCAACCTTGGAAAATTGGACAGAGTAGGATATTTGATCAACCGAGGAATTTGCTTGGGTCATGTAACCATACTTTTGAATTAATGTTTCTCGTTTGTTGCGCCTTTCATCCTGGGTTTTTGAAATGTTTCTGATTCTCCAAAGTGTCGCTATTCGCAAAGCTTATGGATGGGTATCTTACACCCAACTCACTATTTTGTGACTGGAAATGATAAATTAAATAAGAAAAGGTTTCTTTTGATATTCGTAATCGAAGTACACATTTAAATCAACCCTAATTCTGCGCCTATTCCTTCAATATTTTGCTCCTTTCTATTGCTGTGCGTAAATAAATACTCGTAGGGTATCTGTTCGCAAAATCCGGCCCGTGGTGGCTCAGAAGGTGTGCGCGCGGGGACGTGTGCCCCGGGTTATGACTAAATAAAGGGCGAGGACACCTTCGATGCAATTCGCTTTATTTCGCGCGCGACTTACAGAGAAGCGCGCGCCAAAACTCCGCGTCCACACGCTCCCGGCTTTCGTCAAACACTGAATGACACCCACGCCGTCGGTAAGGGCATGGGTGATGGGGTCTGAGGGTTATGCCTCATTCACATTACGATTGTTCCAGCCATTGTCGGAACTATCGTGCATTCACACGACGATTGTTAAAACCTGTGCTGCCCTCTAGTGCTGAAATCTAAAGTGAACGGGAAATTGACGGTTAGCAAAGCTGTTGAGGTATGCATGGACAACATATTACTGTGTTCAACGTGTATTTACCGAATAATTTTTCTTCCGCCCATATTCTTCCTTCCTAGGACAAATCCATGAAAAAATAGAGCTTCACGAGTTTATCGTCTTTCTCTTGTCGCTTCCATTTCCGGTCTCCCAGAGCCTAACCATCGTAAAGTGGCAACGTTCGGAACTACGTCAACTATTGTCAGGACATGTATTCACACGGCTAGTTCGGCCAACTATCGTTAGGACAATCGCTTCGACAATCGTATTGTGAACGAGGCATTACTGACCCTCAAGTAACGGCACTACCCTCACTCCAAAAGGGAGTGAGTCGAGTCCCTTTGGTAGAGACCACGAGAAAGGGGCCGAATGGGAATCGGTCGGACCTTGGAAAACCCCCGAGGACGACGACACTCGCCGAAGGGGAGGGGGGAAATACCCAACAGTATCCTACGATACATCATCATCACTAATCACCAATCCAAATATTGGTGTACTACTCCTCTCGTTCTCCTATTAGATAATCTATTCACACCTAGGTATTTTTCCTCTTATACATCTACCATTACCTATCCTATATATTTTATAAGAGGTCCTCTTTTTCCATTTTTGGCTTCCACGTCTCCTTTGACGATTGTCTTCATGAGGCAGTCATGCCTCAAAATATGGCCGATATAGTATTTCCTCCTTCTTAAGGTTTCTATTCAACTTATCTCTTACTCTTCTTAGGACTTCCTTGTTGATCACTCTGTCGATGCATTTGATTTTTGTCCTTCTTCTGTGGAACCAGATTTCAAATGCCTCCACCCTTAGGTTCTCTGCTGATGTCATCGTTCATGCTACACTGCCATCGAGAAGCATATTTCGATTAAAATTTCTAATGAATTTTTTTCTTCTTCTTTTCTTGAAGTACAATTATCATATGTATCAATATACTTAGAAAACATTTTTCATGTATTTTTCTTTCCTTACCATTTATGTGGGTATTCAATCATTATTTAATAATTAACTCTTCTACCATGTCTCTAGATTTACTGAAGTGATCCTTTTTGGATATTCTCCCAACTACTGTTTTAAAATGCACCTTCTTATTTCATTGGTATGTATAAAATAGTTTCAGGTGTAAATTTGTGGAAATTTGATATATCCATGATAAAAATTACAAATGGTAATTTCCACGCTTTAACTCACAACTCTACTACCAATCATGGTTTCAACATTTTGTCTTTTGCAAGGTCATAAGCACCTTGAAAATAACATAATAAGTTGACACCATCGTTGGTGACGGAGTTGTGAATTAATTGCTAGTTAAGAATTGTTAATGAAGTTGGAAATTAGAATTTGTAGTTTTTATCATGGATTCTCATTTCATGTCCAAACCGAGTGGCGAGTGAAACTCACCTCTATTATTCGAAACCGAGCATCCATCAAGGTCTTCATTACCATAATACAAAGGGAAGAGTTCGAAACCCAGGGGTATAGTTTGTATGTAATTGTCCTCACTCGTCTCTTTGTTTGGCCAACCCGCGAACTCCTTCACGTGAAATCCCACCCAGGCCGTGGAATACCCGAATACACTTTGCCTCCCCACTTCATCCAGCCTTAAACGCGATCAGGCCCTCATCCATGCGACCAACTTCTGCCGACGTATTTGCACTCAATTCCGACTTGGAATTGAACGGAGAGTCTATCCGTAAGGGGACACAAAAAAATTCTCCCCGACCCTTTGACCTTTGGCTCTTCACAATACCCATCCCCTTCCTTTTCATTCTATCAGTAAGACCTCATTCTCATCATACCATCCAACCATTACCGCAACATACACGACGTCAATTTACGGGTTTTGCAGGATTCAAGTAATGAGGAAAAGGTTATCAAACCTAAGAGTTCAAAGCCAGTTTCACTAATGTGGTATGCTGTAGAACAAGGTGATGGGAAGCAAAATTCCATTCACGCATTTAGCTGTGTATCAATTTTGTTATTAGTAGTAATGTATGTGGTATGATTGACTGCTCCATTAATCAAATGAAATCAACTGGTTGATTTGTCACATATGTAGACGGTTTTTATAACCAATATGTATCCGTGTTTTCTGGTATAATTCGAAGAAAGACTTTATTATGCCGTTTTAGAACTTGTGACCTATGTGCAGAGACTAAGGTAAATATTAATTATATTACCACAACCTTTTCCGTCAATATGAAGTCACTACCAGAGAAGCACTACCAGATTATTTTTATCTTTGATTTGGTACAACTACAAGTATATCTTTTTAGAGTTTGTATTGTGAATTCCAGCTCAGCTTTTAGGATATCCCTCCTCCGCACAGTCCAATATCATTGTGTTTGTTTCACATGCAGCAAACCGGGAAAGCTATCGAGTTAACCATGGAAAAGGAATAAGCATTGCACCTGATAGCGTGGTATGGTTGGGGGATCATCATTTCCATGGTCCAAGCGTATAGCAAAGAAGTCAGTCGTGTGACGTAAACAAATCACATTTTCAATTACATTCTGATACCATCCTACACGTTGCTATCATTGTTAAAGTTAGCGATATGATTCAAGAGAAGTGTATAGCTTAGCTTGATGGATAAGAAATTCCTTATAGGTGACGCGAAGAACATTACCTTTTACTGAACTGTTTCCAGGCCCCTACGTAACCAGTGGCGCCGACTGCATGGGGCATGAAGGGGCCCGAGCCCCCTCAAAAATTCGTTATGGGTGTGAGGAAAAAAAATGATTTTTGGCTTGTCGATTTTCTCCGGAGTGTCTAGACATCAGGGTTATCAGGGATTCGAGTTGTCAGGGTGCTGATGTTGATCATATGACTAATCTAAAATTCTTAAAAAACTTAAAACTCAGTATTTATAAAATTTCCCGGGGAAAAATCCCCGGTTTGGGCACCCCATTATTTTTTGAAAGTCGGTATCTCTGTCTTTAACCATAAAATAAGAGAGGTATTGGTGGTTCTGAAGCCTATGTGGATGAAGCATTACGGCAAAAATCAAGTTAACTAATGGGATCAGAAAGTTCGACGATATGACGGCCAATTTCCTCGGAGTACTGATAGTTGAAAACCCAACATGTCGCAACGTTCTAGGGAGATGCAACAGGGGGAGTAAGTTATTTCATGCACTTGGAGCCCAAGGGCAGAGCACAGGGTATCTGAATGGTGCGGTCTACTCCTTTACAAGGCTTTCATCAGTCCTATTACGGGCTACGCAGCAGTGGTAGTTATTCCACATAAAAAAGATCTTCTTTACGACTTGTCAAAGAGACTTACTCTGCATAAAATATTTCTGTTGCAGCCACGCGATAAGGTGAAGAATATGTACAACCTCTAATACAAAACCTCTCCTCCAGAGACTGTACCGACTACGGTGCAACGCGGCCAAAATTATTGTAGAACTCATCCGTAGGTCTTCGATGACATCATGCTACAGGCGTTAAGACCGCTGCCCGAAAGCGATCTCCTCAAAGATGTACTACGCTCCTACATTCGTCTGCGACCATATATATTTCATCATCCCCTGCCTAACACACTAGAGGTGGCTCGCAGCGTATTATGTAGATGAAGATGCACATCTATATCATCAAGACTTAAAAGTCCTGATGATATAGATGTGCGTCTAGATCTACGAAGTCTTCGTCTTCTACACAAGTGCGTCTACGTCTTCCACAACGAAGGAATATATCCACCTCAATAGCATCCACTGATCCCCACTCCACTTTGACTCTTCCACTCGGTATCCGCCTAAAGTGGAGTGAGAAGAAAAGAATAAGCAGCATATCCCCACGCTCAGTAATTTGTGCCTAACCCCAGAGGTATGAGTGTGAATCCAAGGACTGATGATTAATATAGATGGGATGCACTCATCGCGAAAGGGCAACTTTGTACGTTGTTGAGAGACGAGTCGATGCCGCCGCTTCTAGCAGATTCCCGGTCACTTGCACAGGTAATATCAATATCAAAACTTCCGAAAGCCTTTCCTTGTTCTTCCATTGTTAACGCCCTGATAAGTTCTTGCATTTTAAATTGTTAAATTAAGGTGGTTCATTTTTGACGCAGGTGGCAAGTCAATTGTCGCTCCACTCCACCGCCTGAGGTCTAGTAGGACTACGGTCAATCGGTCATAACAACCTCGATCGGATGGGTAATAGTTCGTAATCTAACTTGTTCCTACTGGTAACTCAGAACACAAAGGAAACAATCTTGGAAAATAAATTTGTGCATGGTGATTATGAACGTGGCCACGGAATTTCACCTTAGTAAAAGATTGCTGTGTGTTTACGTTTCCACCGACGATCCTCATCCCCCACACCTTTCACTTCCTCCCTGGATGCATGCCTGCCTTTCCCTCAGCCCTGTCGACAAAGTAACTTCCTCTTCCCACCACCGTCAACAGCCCCCGCTATCCACGGACCGGAGGTTGGCGATGAGGATTAGCTTAACCGATGAAGATGAGTCTCTTCCCGTGCGGGAGAATGAGGTGAGGATAGGGGTGCTCTGGAGAAGTATGATCGCTTAGCCCAAAAGGCAACCGGAGGCGAAAGCTGCTGCCCTGAGGTGCTCAACTGTTGAAGGGGTTGCGTATACTAAGTTGTTCTCCGATGGGGTGCTTCGTGTTCGCTTGAGATTTCGTTCATCATTTGGATGCCATTATTGTGGTCGAATCAACTCCAAGGGGCCGAATTCATTCCAATTCAAATGATGACTTTGTTCATTTCACATGGCTTTATTCGGTTCAATTTTTCAACCGGTTTCAACGCTTCCGTGTCATTATCAAGAGGAAATATCTTGTGAAACTTTTATTGGTGAATATTCAACCATGGCTTGGGTGAAAACCATGTAAGGATGTTCTTGGTGCTATATGCATTTGCGCCGAACAGAATATTTTTTAAAGGCTGATTAGGCGTATTCAAATCAAATACTGTCTATAGGTTGGCTTAAAAAAGTCTTAAAGAGGATATCGTGCCGATTGAAATAATAAAAAAAACGTCATGCATAAATTTTATCGTTCTTGTGAAAGTCTTTGTGTACTCAAAACGCATTAATTAACTTCTCACCGCTGGTTTAAATGGACTTTTTATTTGTTGACCTCCATAAACAGCTCGAGTGCATGTGGGAAATGAAAGGCTACGGAAATAATGAATTAATTATTAAGTAGAAAAATTATGCAAACAATAAATGATAAATTAAAAGGGAGTACTCAGATGGGAAAGCGATGTTTATGCGAGTTAAAAATATTTAAAGAGTCAATATTTCAACAACATGAGAAGCCATTTAGAGGGTATTGAAAAGGGGAGGTGAACAGTAAAAATGGATCTTTGGGAAATGGACAGTCGAAGTTAGGGTTGCCACATAGTGTCTAAAGTCGTCAATGGGTTGAATGCCAGCATTTATCACAGAAATACCTCACTGTTTATGCATTTTATCTATTTAAACTGGTGTACATACGCCTGCGTTATTTAAAATACTTTAGTGGCGGTAATGTATTTTACACTACTTGCAGAAAATCCAAATGATTCAATCGTCGCTCACTTAACTTTCCAGAAAATCGCAATGGGGATGATAGCGAGTTATTAATTTTCCACACAAATGAATTCAACCGAAACGGTTTCGACAATAAATGTGTTAGGTATTCTAAGTGGTTTAACGTCATTATGTAATGTAAAATTTTGTGAAAAAATACTAAGTCGTTAACACTACCAGTAATTGAAAATCCAAAGTTGGGCAGAGTAGAAAAACGCGATTCTGTGCATTCCTTAGGACTTGTAAGCGCCAATCGCAGTAAGATAGGAAGAATGCTGCTCGGAGGGTATCGATAAGGTAGGAAGGAAGGTTGTGCACTGCGTCGATTTTGACTAAGGGGAGAAGGGAGTGAGGGAGATGATGTTGGGGGTGTGGTACCAAGTGGGTATGATGATGACATAGGGCTTGAGTGGAGTGGGGAGAGCAAGGGAGTTGGTCGATGCAAAGTTATGGAAATATCCGGTTGAGCGCTGATAATTGGAAGAAGGTTTGTTCAAGGGTTTATGGTTCATCAAACATGGGGTGAGTGGCGTCGCTTGTTGGGGGGGAGGGGGTTGGAATGCCTCTCCCCCAGTCTTATCCCTCCCCTTCTGGGCAAAAGCCGATGTGCGCTGGAAATTACACCGTTCCCGAGACGTAATTTGTTTTATGAAGATGCCCACTTCCTCCCTCCATACCTATCCCATGTCTTTGTCTTACCTCTATAACTCAACCTTTTCTCGTTAGCGCTTTGATCAGGTATTATGCTCGCTTCCGCATTTGCCTCTGTGTAATTTCTACTCCTTTACCGTTGATGATTTAGTGATTTCTCGCAGAACGAATTCATTTGGAGTCATTCATCTCTTTGGTTTTTCGTAATGAGGGGCTCAATATAAATGCGGATTTAGGGATATTTTTATAGCAATCCCTAGTCCAAACTGTGTAATGTCTGTAATAGAAGTTCAGGCAAAACTTGACGTGTGCGCCGGCAGTGAAAATTTGATTTCGGCGACGACCTGACGTATCTTTTTCGGCGCGCAGCACCCACGCCCAGGTATTATCGTCTATTCACTTTATATCTGCGGGTGAGCTTTCGTGACAGCCCGGACACTCTCGGGTGGCTTCGCTGATAGGGAAGGGGTAGTACCGAGAGAGAGAGAGAGTAGGAGCTAACATAACGTTGCCAAGTGTACGTAGCCGCCCATCTTTGTCTCAGAAAACATGTTAGTCGTAGCTGGCCACAGGTATTTTGGCCCCGGCGCCGAGACAATATACGCAATATACCTACTCATTTGGAAGGCATTGCGGATAATCCTTTCATGGAAGTCCATGACATTGTCAGCTACCGCACTGAATGAGGCATCGTTGGTGGAAGGCATACTTAGCCACATACAAGGAGAACGCGTGAGGTTTGGCAACACTGCTCCACGAGCAGATTCACGATGTTTACTCGGCGGAGGTCTGATAGCGACTCACTGAGGCCACGCTTACTGCTTGCTGATTGGCGAAGGCAAAGTGACATGTCGAGAAACTTTCCCTCCCCTCATCTCCACTTGCTTTGGCCACACCAGCTCACCCGCAGAGATAAAATGAACAGAGTATAGTTTTTGTGTGCCTATGAATTAACAACACAGTCGACATGACAACGATGATAAAAATGATTCATACCTGAGAACAACGATACATAAAAAAATGAGACCGTTGGTTGGTTGGTGGTTGGAGAAATAGAGACGAATTGGTCACTAACGATTGAAAATCAATATCCAAGAATAAAGAAGTGTACAACTAAGATCTCAGGTAGAAAATTCATTGTAGTACTGAGTTTTTTTTCTGGGAAATGCACCATCCTATTTTCAGCAGACTGTTGGCGGCGAGGTAGATACTAGTATCGGTGTCAGTGGCGCCCACTTACAGTTACAGCAATTTTTCCTTATAAAGGGACCCGAATCCATCGCTTCCGTTCGCTATAGTGAAAATGTTTATGTGGAAATGGAAATATTAATTATAATGCAACGCAAGCCCTGTTTATATCCTTGTTTATAGGCGTGTAAAATAGTATTTATTTAATTTTTTCGCATTAAATTTGATTTATGAGCCAAAGATCTGATTTAACTCGTCATAAGGTTCAAGGAAAGTAGGAAATTTCTAATACCCCTTGAAAAGTTTATACGTAATTTTTGAGTGATGAATTAAATTTGTTCGGTGGCTAAAGCGAGTGCAGTGAATGTGTGTGTAACAGTTTACGTCAGATGGCTGATTTTCTGTTTATTAGAACAAGGTATAATTACTCACCGTGTTATCAGTGGTAAATAATGAAATGCTTTCAAAGTGATTGACCAGGATTTAGAGCCATTTAAGCATGCTTTCAGGAAGACATCCGTTATCAAGTTCCCTTGTTATGATTAATGCGCTGTCCCGTAAGCGCCGGTACAATGCCTTGCGTCTTTCCGGAAGCCCAAGGCTATAGTGTGTTGTTGATTGGTCAATTCTCGTTTATTTACTCGGTAAACGTGTGCACACAGAATGAAGGTTCCTCGATTATGCCAAGGATGACCATGGATCGATCAGTTATATTCCTGGTCGAACTCCTCAAATGGCCTGCTCCATCCAATGATCGTATTTCGTTAGAATGTACGATGTTAGTATGATACACATGTTTTCACTAAAATGAGTAATGGAATATTCAGCAGGCATTTATTTGCAGGAAGTGATTCAGCAAGCATTTGTGCCAATCATGAATATTGCAATTACGGTATCCATCGATGAATTTTGATTGCGAAGTGAGTGGATGACCAGTATAGCATATGACAATGACCGGTAAAGCTATCGACGGTATAGCATATGACGACCGTCTTTAAAGTCGGTGCCACCCTCTGTAAGCTATCGGTAAATAATTGGTTTATAACTGGAAACGCTGATGAAATCTTCGCAGGACCAAGTTATCAAGTTAGTAATAAGGTGGCCGCCGGCGTTTCACCGCCTAACTAATGCATTCTCAGGGGTTATGGTGAGGTAGATGCCACAGTTAGGCGTCAAACCTTCGCGCAGGCTGCCGTCATCTCACACATCTGGTGGGGAATCCATAAAGAAATAATCAGTATGGTACCCCGGAAAATCTCAAGATCATTACTCTTCTTAAAGCAGCCCAACGTGGAACGCAGTCGGAGAAGATGACAATGACTATATCGCTAGAGGATAAAGTTGATGTAACTATGCAGGCAAAGAACATGATTAGGTACATGTTGATTTGTTTCAATTTATTTCTTGTGGAGGGTCAATGGTAAGCCAAAATTTCCTTGAAAATGATTATTACCCGTTAGAACCTGGGTCCGTGCAGGCGTCATTGAAGTTTGTATAATTACTTATGAAGAATCTTTCTTCCATCGTCGTGATTGAAAAATTCGACTTGATAAAACCGTAAACGATCTTTTCTATTACTTTAATTTTCTCTCAAAGTAGAGTAGGTAAAATTATTTCTCCTTCGCAATTGTAATTTATTTTTACTCCAACCATCAACATGCACATTTATTTTTTATGTATGCGCATTGGCACTCTTGATACACTTCGGTGTTGATAATAGTAGCGAAAAATCCTCTTTGAACCTATGCTAATGCTTCGAAGTGTCAACCAGGATTAATATTCTTTTGGTGTCTCACAAGGTATACGTTAAATCATGGATTTCTTCTTCGTTAATCGCAACAACGGGAGTTTTAAAATGAATAGCGGCGATTTAACGCTTTCTAATATTTTTTACGCTAAACTTACAGCAATAAATTGGCAGTTTTATCTAGAAGCCTACGAGTGTTCTCTGTGAGCACCATTCGTCTCACAGCACTGGTCAAGATGATTTGCGAGTTCTTCCCAAACGTTGACTATTTTTCTCCGGACCAAAATTTTGCCACAGCTGCTTCAATCTTTTTTATGAATTCGGAAAGGTTAGCTGGTAGTGGAAGCATGCGTGTTATTATCACCTGGAGGATCACAACGAAACTTAATCCGGAACGCACATTACGAAGTAATTAGGGATTTCATCTTTACCGACTGCAAAACACAAAAAAGCTATCTGTTCACTAGTCACCATCTTTATTATTAGCGCTTTCTAAAGTATTGCGGCGGAAATATTGGGTGCACATGCGTATTTTTACCAAAAAAACAAAACTATTTGAGTTGCACTTTCAGATTTGAAGATCCTAGACCCTAGATACGAGGGAATTTTTTATAATATTGGAGACAAGTGCGGATAATGGTTGGTGAACTACACAATATAGGTATAACAAAGATATAAAAGTTAACCACTAATAAGTATATGTATATAGATTCAGTGATTCACTTCTATGCCTTTGTTACAACAGTATTGCGTACCCCACCAACCATTATCTACACTTATCTCCAAAATTATAAAAATTGTACTTGTACCGCCTTAAATTCGAGGATCTTCATTTGATGTTGTAAGTTTAGTATAATAAATATTATACAGCGTTAAAACCCAGCTATTCATTTTGAAACCCCCGGTATATTCACGCTCGAGTTCCTCAAAATGGCCCGCTCGTTTTAATCCCCCCACACTTCGAATTGCCTTTGAATAATCGAGAGATCCAACAAGTTAAAGCCACCGTCACCGGCTCGTCACCCGGGTTAAAGGCGTCAGGGATCAGGTTAGGGCGGGTCTAGGCAATGGGAAGGGTTGTGTGTTAGGGGCGCGTGGGTGAAGTGACATGGGGGCACGGTGACTGCCCCCGCAGCCACCGACGACGGTCGTGAGAGCCCTAAAGGAAACCAGGGCCCTTTTCAGAGGCGAAGAAAAGAGTGAGAGCCCAGGGAAGGAGTTTTCGCCGAGATGAAGGGATAGCGGGTGTCAGGAGATGGAGCTGCGCGATAGCGGGAAGATGGACGACCGTTTATCGTCGGAATAGAAAACGAATTAGACAGACAGGGCGAGATAATGGGTGATGTATGGGGAGAGGGTTTTGGTGGGTGCGGTGAGCGAGGGATTGGCTCCCCGTGATCTCGTTCAGGGACGATGTTCAACCCTCGGACCCTGTCGATATGTGCTTTACTGTGTGTGTGGAGGGATACTCGCTTAGAGTTGAGGCATGAAGAAGGCAACGCACTGCTAGACTTGCGCGCTACCACATATTGAGCACTAATTATTTTGTAAATACTATTTTAAAATCTGATTTTGATTTCAACACTTCCGGTAACGGATCGTCTTTATACGAACTGTCGCGTTGGCGGAATAGTCAGTTACAAATTTTCTATTTACCAATTGTCGCGGATATGAGATGCTGTGGTTACAAACTGTTCGTTTACGAGATGATTTTGATTTCATCACTTCTGATCGTCTTTATACGAACTGTCGCGTTTTCGAAATAGTTAGTTACGAATTGTCGCGGTTGCGAGATGTCGTGGTTACGAACTGTCCGTTTACGATATGTCGGTTACGAAATGGCTGTTTACGCATTGAAATGGAACCCTATCATTGAATCAATGATTCAAGGTATTGTATTTGGAGGAGGCGACCAAGAGCTTAGGTCTTTTGTGCCGTGAGGGAAGGTCAAGAGAGAAAAACCCTTGTCGGCATTAGCCTGCTATTAACGAAAGGCGTCAAAGGGACAGAACTTCTGTGTTTGTAATGAACAACATTTTCCTCTTGTAAAATTCTGCAGCTTCCTCTCCTATGTCATTCCGCATTTCTGATTAAAATTCTCCCATTTAGTTTCCACCCCTCCCCGACTGAAGCTTTCCAATCCCCCATCGATATTAGATTTTTCTTACAAACATACCATCTGTAGTAAGAGTGCTAAGGAGTGAGAGTGCCCTCCTCTAAGCTCTCAAGCTGAGTGCTGGCATTCTCTGAATAATCTCTGTCATCTTGGGGATTTTAACCCGGGCCCACGGAGTAGGAAGTCGGTACTCAAGCATGACAGAAACCCAATCCCCTTAGCGATTCAAGCCGAAGGTTGATTTACACAAATGAGAGGAGAGTTCACCCCTGATTAAGCCACAGGCACACAAATTTCAGAAATTCATGGGAAGGGACCATTTCCTTTCCCTGGGTCACGGATTTGAACGATCAGCATCCAAGCGGGCCAAGTAATCTCTGGACTGCCGGTATTCTTAATAATATATAGCTAAAGTTTAAAAATTTCGCTACAATATTGGCTCATCTCAAAATATTCTAAATTAATATCTTTTCTCCTAACTTGTAATCATCATCTCCTTTTCAGTTAACGAACCATTGCTTTTACTTAAAATTCTATTCATTTGAGATACGTTTTTTATTAAAAAGTTTTATGAGGGGTTGGTGGAGCGAAAGGCGTAGCTTGCTGTGCATTGATAAATTTTACTTTTCAACCATATAGTATCTTTCTACCAATGCGTAAATTCATTCCGAATCGAATCTTTTTTCAAGTTGAAGTGCACGAACAAGTTTTGTTCGTGGCTCATTGCCTCCATGTCTGCTGTATTGCCGTTTGTGTATTGTTGGTAGATTCAAAATGGAATATCAATTTGGAATCTAAAATACAGTTGTATAATTTATTTTTGTAATTAAACCTGAGAACAATTTTCATGATCCCCTTTTTGATTCACCCGCCCATTTCTCGTCGAGTCATTTTTTTTATATTTAGGTCATGCTTTATGCTACGTTAAAGCAGATATATATTCCGAGAGAACTTCATGCGATGTATGTGGTTACCATGGGATCAAAACTTAAAAGCTGTGCCATCAAATCATCCGTTCCACTCGTTCAATTACATTATCTAAATCTTCGTTCCGATCTAGATTTTATCAAGCATTAAATTAAATGAGTCTCGAATATATAAAATATCTTTGGATATTTCTCTCGTACACTACAGAAGGCCTGCACAATCCGAGCAGTGATGTGACAGCTTTTCCTCATCCTCTCGAGCGACGTATTTTGAAATGTTCGCGGCGTGCGCACCGCTGTGTGTATACGTGCATGTTTTCTTTCTCACGCGCCCCTGACATTAAGGTCCTTTTTATGGATTTCTCGTAAATTCTTTCCGGCGTAAAGAATAGACTTGCAAACGCGTGCTGCTCCGGCAAAGGATTTGTCGCTGTCTCTTCCGCGCACGGTCCCCGCACATATTCTTCTTCCCACGCTTTTCCTTGCGTAAAAAAAGAGCGAAAAATGTGTCGGAGAGGATAAACGTGCATTTTTCCGCGAATATGTTCGTGCCGAAGGCTTTTTCTTGATTTATCCAGCATCCGCGATCAGCGTATATGACTCTCTCTCACTCTCTGTCTTCCTTTCCGCTAGGCTGTGGAGCAATCGTTGAGAGTGCAGCCTCAGGAATCTTGAATCTCCGCGGCACCCATTTGTTCTTCTCAAAAAGCATCGCAGCGCGCGCGAGTGCGGAAGAATGTATGAAGCGGTATCTCTCGGAATCGAGGTTTCTCAGTCTGTCTCTCTCTCTTGATATAGTCCATATTAATGTCCGAATGACGGCGCGCCATTTCGAGTAGAATAATTGAAGGAAGCGTGTCCATCGCTTCGGATTTGACGATCGACCGGGTTTGAAGTATTGCACACTTTATCGGCCCTCTTGTCCAGCTATATTTGCATTCTCCGATGTGGAACGATTGCGATTTTTTGTTTCTTTGGATGGCGTAGATAATGAAGAGAAAGTGAACAATGAAATTTTTGTAGCTGCGACTCCAGATCTCTGTATTCCACCATTTCACATAGTCAATGTGAATGGTATAGCATTTATCATGACAGGGAACGAATTTTTTATTGTTCAATACCTTTTCTCTTCTTGAAAACATAGGAGGTAACGAGGACAAAAGCTTGGGCCCATGCGTTAAATAAACGTACGCTGAAAACCTGAATGTTGGGATTTTTTTATATCATAGATTCTCTTTATTACAAATTTTCTACTAAATTTTTTATTTAAGAAACTCAGAACTAATTTAGAGCAAACATAAATCATTTTCGACCAATAACTTTTGCCATGAATTACGCTATCTTTTGTAAATTTCCATGATGTGTAGAGAAGAGACCCCTGTCAGTATCGACTTGCCTTTATATCAAATTTAAAATTTTTTCCTCTGCGCTTTCCCAGATGTAATCTTTTTATAGTTGAAATGCAGAAAATTTTGATAAAGTTCAATTCAATACCCTCGTATTTCCCAGTAAATGCTATGATGTTTTAGCATATAAGGCAAATACGACTGATCGAGAGGAAGTAATCCATTCTCAAGTGGGTAGATGTTAGGTTATTACTTTTACATTTATGATTAAAGCTAATTTTAAGTGCTTTGGTGCACAGGCGGATTGAACATATTTTGAAACTGGTATTCACGTAATAATTTAGGTTAGGTTGATGGTATATTGGCATTTTCGTGTCTTGGTTAAGCTCTACATAGTAAACGCGGGATCCCATTCTATTGCTGGGGTTTTTAGAAATGTAAGATTGCTAAAAAAACATATCTCCTCGATTAGTTCTACCAGGGGAGCTTCTCGCATGGCATCATATTTAGGGCCCAGCGTTATTCTCCACGCGGCTGATTAGCATCTATTTAAGATAGATCTTTGTTTCCAGGAAATTCCTTGCTATGCTATCCAAGAGCGTACCCAGGATCAACATTAGGAGGGAGAAAGCCATGGTCGTTCAAGATCTAATATTTAAGCATGGAAAAAGTGAACGAAACCAACAATATAATAAAAAATATAACAGCGCTTTATTAGAATTAAAATTATTTTATTTACATATCTTATACAAATATCATTTTTCGTGAGCTCAAAGAAAACTTTTTAAAACTTTCGTTTCAGTCTAGTTTTGATTTCCCTTGAAGACTTTTGCAATTTTTTGCTTCTAAAGGGTGGGGGGACAGCTGCCCCCTCCTGTCCTCAGAAGCCCCTGGGTACCCCAATGATGCTATCCATTATGTTTTTTTTCTTTCACACACCTTACCCCTCTCCTCATCTCTTCTTTTCGTAACAATTTTCTGGTTGGTCGCCATATTTCTCTCCACCCCCTTCTTCCCTTTCCCTAATTTTTGTAGACCTGAATCAAAGAATAATCTTTCCCGCTTCTTTGGGGAATATTTTCCATGAAAAGTAGCTATGTAGAGATCATACAAAAGATTACCCCGTGTAAAACAGCTTTAAGAAATGGTTAATACCTCTGCAGTTGACTTTTGGGTAGGAAGTAAAATTTATAAGTGTAGAATTGATAAAGTGAATATAGTCTATTTTTTAAATATAAAATTTTATCCACTATAAATTAATAATAATATCCACTTTTTAATGCTGAGTTCTACTATTTGTTTTAGGAATGAATTTGAATGTACAATGATACCACGTATTTGCATGTTCGCTAACCGAATATAGTTCGTAAGTGATTCTATCTGCACTTTCAGCATCACTCATAGCTACTTTTCAAACAAGCAATCATAACAGAGTGATCCCGTGCTGGGGTTCTATTAGAGCGTCGCAACGAATGGCATTGAATAAAAAACCGAGAAATTTCGTCCTCATGCACTCCTATGCGAATGTTTAAACTTGAAAAGGGCGCATTGTTTGAAGTTCAAAGACGTCTACATTGCTTGCATAGTATTTTAAATGCCTCGCACACAAACACGAAACTGTGTTATTCTTTTTATGTATTTTTTCAGTCATCTGAAGCTTCCGCTCGTGACACTCGACATACAAGCGGGTTTCTCCTCCACTCTCGTTTTTTTTCTCTCGCACATATCTGTACCTCTCCCTAACCTCCTTGCCCCGAACTTGGGAAAAGCTCTCTTTTCATGCGCTTACTAGTTTTTCTCCACGTCCCAATATCCCTGCTCTTTTCCTCAGCAATTCCGCTACCATATAGGGAACACACTACCTCGGCGCAAAGCGTATAGCTCGAAAACTAACAGCAGCGGTTGGTCCCCCGTTCTTGTATAGAAACCCTGTGAAAAACTACGCATGACTACTCATATTTTTCATTTTTTTTATGTTTACGTGAAAACGTCAGTGAAAAACCAGGAAATATCCATATCCATTTCCAATATTGTTACTTAATTATTATAACTTTTTCGTATGAAATCGTATCAGCGTTGACATGGTGGGCATGCAATATATCCATGATGTAATATATATTCTAAGAAAGCTAATTTCTTTCGTTCTGGAAACTGTATTTTATCATGGATAATTTTGCTAATACAAACTATTTAAATTCGCCGATTAAGGTCCAATACTTGCAAATTTTGCATAGTATCTTCATTTATGGGGTTGATACCACATTAACGTGGCTTGTGTTATTGAGGGTTAGCTAAAAGATTTAATAACCCATGTTTTTAGTGGGGATGTGGGAGTAGTACTTTTTGATTTCGAGTCGAGTCGAGTATGGTAATTTCTGGACCAGACAACACAACAGTGCATGATCCAACATAATCTCATTTTTTTCAATCCCCTTGTGAATTTTCTATTTTGAAAGCTTAGCTTGATGTAAAAAAGAAAAGATAATGAGGCCTGTTGGCTGTAATTTTGTCATAATTAGGAGATAAATGAAAATTTATGTGTCCATAAGCACAATTGAAATGAATTAACATCTAGAGGTATCTTGTCAATTTTATTCATACATATGTGTACCCAATCTACTTGAAAGAGCCGTGAGCAAAGGCATATACATAATTGCCAAAGGTAAGCAAGTTAATCGGCGCCCACGTCGACTACTATAGTGTATACAGCAAGCTGGAACTGCCAGACCTAGAACGATTAGAACGACTTATTGACTTTAAAAATGATATTATCACACAGATTTTATAATAGCGCCTCCCGTCGGTAGTTTTCTGAATTTAATGATCTTGACCGCTCTGTAACCGAAACTGCTCGACTCGATTCGACATTCGTAATGCTACGCGAATCACTCGAGTCGAGTACCAACTACTCGACTCGACTCGAAATTTCGAGTAATCGCACATCCCTATTTTTTAGTCTATTTTCCATCAACGTTGACAATGCAATGCACAACTAATCGTAACGATTTAATAAATTAATCCTTACCTTAGAGTAACCTTAATTACTTGCACTATGCCTAGGTTTGAGTGACGAATTGGGAAATCGTGGTAGCTCGCAGTGACGCTTATCGTCTAGGTAGAGATCCCTCTTAACCTCTCTTCCTCCTCATCCTATTCCCCATCTCATTGTTTGGCGACAATAATTTACATAACCTTTTCGTTCCATTTTCTCCTCTACCCCTCCATTCACTCGTGCAATTCAATGCACCCTACTCTTATACCGAAACGGATCGTGAAATATGGCCACACCTATCTCTTCATTTTTATTTTGCATCCGTCCCAAAAATCGCTTACGTATATATATAAATTCACTATCCTCGGTTCTTTCTCGTGTTTCCTCCTTTGCTCCAGGGTTGCCCTCGGAACATGTGGAAAATGCATCACAAAGGCAGCGCCGCTCAGCGGCCGCCAGGAGTTGGGGGTGACTGTTATACACACAGAGGCGGTTGGCCGAGTTGAGGACGGACGTGGCTCGGGGTTGTTGTTGTTGAAATGCCGAATCCTTTTCCCTCCATCGTGTAACGGGGACTTCTTTCTTTCTTACTTCATTTGTTTTTCGCTTCGAGTCCGCATGTGCATGGATATAGATAGATACGTGCATATGTTTGCGCATCTCCGGCACGTGTTTTAATTTATAAAAAATATTTTCTTCTCTGTTTTCCCACTGCCCGTCTCCCGGTTCCCGCTATCTTTCATTATCTTCCTCTCTTTCGGATATCGCGGTCGGAGTGGAGCGCGCTAGCGCATCGCGAACGAAGCCTCGCGACAGGTTATTTTTTCCCCAAGTTTTTTTTTGTTTGTTTCACCTAATGAAAGTGTCATACTCTTCTATATTTTTCTCGTCCCCGTTCCAGTCGATTGTGACAAGCATTTCTGCTGCATTGTAATTCGAGATGAGCTGGGTGCATAATTTTTTTACGTATATATTTTTTTCTTTGTGATGATTTTTAGTTAGCCATCAAGGCAGAAGCACTTACTGTCATCTTAGGGCTGGTGATTATTATTCACATTTTAAGTATGATGAAAGGTGAAGGCTTTTTGAATTATGCATGGCAGTAAAAGTATTTTTCTTACTTGATTAAACTCGATTTAACCTATGCATGGGCTAATTTGCATGGAATGTGTTGCTCTTTAACTACTTAGTTCTTGCAATGGAATAGGATTAGCTAAATTATCCGTTACTATTAGTACTAATCACTTATCTTCTATGAATATTTCAATGAATGGCTCCAGTTTTTTAAAACTTGGAATATTTTGGTACAGCTCTCAGTTAAACTTAATTTTATTTTTGAGCCCTCTCTTAGGTAGTTGGTTTTTGCGGCATTGCAGAAAGAATCAGAATGTATTTTTGTACACCGCAAACGCTTATTATTTGGGTTTTTAAATTTCCTTAAATTACCTAAATTTTCTATATTCTATACGTTCATACTTATTAATTTTCTTATTCTAAATAATTTACTTGCATTTTCCGATGTCGGTAGCTGGAAACGTGTATTAATGACATTGATGTAATTTTTTAATGGATTGAAGCTCCTTATCTGTATTGGTAATCGGTACGATAAATAGCATTTGTGTTGTGTGCTGCGTCAAGATCGTCACTTGCGAGCCAGGTAGGACAATTACCTTGTTCTTTCTAGCGTACAGCTTCCTCAACCAAAATATTTGCTTTGGCTTACACTCGATGGGTGTAAAATGCCTGCGTTCTCGGTCTAGCATTACATTGTTGCAACAGTAGACGGCTTTTTCTTCGAGCCTTTTTTTTCAGTTCGCATACGATAATATCATCGGGACCTCAGAGAGCGCCAATTCCTTTGATCCGTAAACTACAATATCCATGTTGGAAAGCACATTGAAAAAGGATTATGTAAATATGCAAGCCGTGTTTTGTAAAATCTTGAATATGAGTTTATTTTCGTTATTAATATTTTCCAAACGAGATACGCTCGATTTGTTGTTGCTGCTGGGAATTTTCTTCTCAGAAACTTTTGAAATAAGTTATGATTATTTTCTTGGTCTGCAGAGATCATTTTACTCAAAATGCTAATCAATGGGTCAAAGTTTCAAAAATGTTTTAGAGTAGGTACATTATGTACTTTATGATGGGTACATTAAGTAAGTACATTTATTTGACCAGGCTGGAAACATAGCAGTATATCGTCATTGATTTATTTTTCTTTGAATGTCGATGTCAGCGTTAAATGTGTTACATTTTCAGCGAACGATTTTAGCATTATCTGGCCAGCATTTTATCGCATGTTATTACATTTCTTCGTCTTCAGTAATTACAAGGTAAATTTTCAGGGTGTTCATGAATCACTCAAAAAATCGGAATAGCCGCAATTTTTAAATATTCAGGCATATTTCTTTTTATTTGCAAATGTTCAATATTAAAAAGTTTTATCCAGGCTGCACTTCCATCGTAATTTTTTGATAATTATTTTGCTTTAGTTTATGGGCCAAAATCCGTTTTTGGCGTACAAAACTTGTAAATTAAAATTTGTTTTGATTCTCATAATCTGAATTTTCTCTTCCAATATTTCTTCTAATTACTTATAATCTGTCGGTTATTTCTGGTCTTCTTCGAGGTGTGCTTCTGATGAAGCATTTCTCTGATCTTGCAACTAATTTTTTACCCAATTTCCGATTAGCTGTCAAACTGAAATTTTCAAGGTAACTCAGAACTAGATGGAAATAAAATATACAGCAATTTTCTACGATTTTAGCCGTATATTGATTAGATTAGCATGGAGATTATATCAAAAAATGACCATCAAAATCCGATGTCAGTCTTGCGAACATTTATAGGAACGCAAGTGATGGAGAGTCATAACAAAAATTTTGTCCATCAAAGTTTAATGAAAAATCAATTGAACAAAAATTTACTTGTATTATTTTTAGGTCGTAATAATTTTTTTAACTAAAAAATATTTTCATTTTTTATTATTATTATTAACTCCTATGCATCCATCACCTTAATGGATATCTGGTTCGAACTTTTCTTCCACCCTCTCATCTTGACCATAACAATATCCTATTTATCGGGGTCTCTACCGATGTAATGATCCCAGCTTCACGCCCCTGCATTGCTATGCTTGCGATGCCTGCAGTTAGCCTTTTTTGGACGTCAAAGCACGCGTGTTAAACTAAATGTGTGTGCATGTGCAAGCTCGGCTCTTGTATGTCTGCGTGTTCCAATGCATTTGTATAAACTCCCTCACTTTTCCAGACTTCAAAAGGGTTCGAGTTTTTTTCCACAATGCTTACTCATGCCCCTCAACCTACTCTTCACGGGTGTAGGGACGTGTTTTCATGCTGTTACCGTGGCGAATACAAACCAGCGTCCTCATTGTCTCGACATAGCGGAAAATATATTCCGATCGTGCATGTCCTTTTTATCCCTGCTTTGTCGCTTTGTAAAAGAATGGAACGGTGTTCGCAGTTTGCGGATATCGTATGCATTTGATCACGTGTTTCTCTTGATGATCCGTTTCTTAGGAATATGTGTTATTTAATGCATGTCAATCGCTACAAATTTCACAGGTGTAGTTTTCTCTTTTCGCGTGACAATATATTTATAAATGTTGCAAAGCAGCTTCCTTATGATATTTTAGTTCTAAACAAAATGACTACTTTTATGGCACTGTTCACGTTTGGGCTAAATAATCCATTTTAATCGGAGTCATGTCTTATCAGTGGATTCTGATTCCAGGAATAGGAAATTACGATTTAAACAACGATCAACATATCTGAAAATTCCTATTTGTCGCTTGCATTTGACATGAAGGACTGAAATGACTAAATCTAACCATTATGACCTTTTTTTCATAGATTTTATTTGACTTGATTTTTTATCCCCTTCCCTATGCACTATGAATGTGACTCTCGTCCTTTATTGTGCCCACACTTCTACATTATCTAACGAAGCACACCATGAATAAGCTATCATTTTCCTTATATGTTTGTGACGGCTCAGAGAATCACCTACCGGTTTTTAATTCGTCCCTGTTCATACTTCAGTTACCGTCTTTTTTACTTCTCTTTTCCGCATCACTAAACTCGTTATAATGAAATCAAAATCTGATATCAATATTCAATCTCTTCCGTTACCGATATTTAATCTATTGGAAATATGTATTTATATTGCAATGCATTGATTTATATTGACATTTATATCGTTTTCTCTTTAAATTTCAGTTCGTTTGTTGATATGCATGGTTGGAAATTTTCATTACCACTGTCTCGCATTGAGAGCACTCACATGTGCTTGATTTGGTGCATTCATTATGGCTTTTTTACCGAGATTTTGGTTCCCCTAACTATAATATGCCATAGAAAGTTTTAAATTCTACTTTTGCCTATTACATCACTATCGCCTATTATTTCTTGAAATATCAATGCAAAATATTTTTCACCGTTCATAATAATCAGGGAACTGTGGAGCAGTTGAATTAAGCATAACGGTGAAACTTCTCTATATAAGCTAAGAGTTTAGGAATTTAGAGTGAGATTTTACATAATTTATGGGAGGATTGACGGCGCGAGATGATTCGAATTATAAAAACCCCAGGGATTTCGTTAAAACATTAGGGATTTTTTTTATTTTCCCGAAATAGCGTGTATTTTTGAAAACGTGAAGTATTTCACTCGATTACTTTTATTTTTAATCCGTTGTTCGCCGTTATTAGATATTAATATGATTGTAAATATATTAAAATTGTCTTATTCCTTATTCGTGGCCATATTTTCCCGCAAGTTGTTATTTCAATCATCGGAGAGTGCGGGAGGAGAAGTTTATCACAGCCCCGCTGAAAAATGTGCGGCTTTTAGATTTCAGTCACCGGGAGGGCGTACTGTTGCCTCGCTTTTTTCACCAAAGGCGCATTTCGAATTTTTGCGACTGCGCCTACTCGCATCATTCCAAATGTTTAAAATGCAATTGTTTTCAGAGCCGATCTACCTTTGACTGGAAATTAATTAAGACGGAGAAATAATTCTCGACACGCAGCGCAAAAAAAAATGCGGGAGGGGGTAGGATTTAAGAGGGTAGATATATATATGTATATATATAGACACACAATGTTTTGGAAAAAAGAGACGCACGTAGTACGGAATATAAATGATTCAAGTCAATACCACTAAATATAGAAACACAAAAAGAAACACTCACAGGGGAAAATAAAACTGGGAGCTTTCGAAATAGCCTGGGTCACATTCTTTCATTGTCAATTTTGTCCGTTCTTTTCGGTCGGTTATATACATTATCTTCTAGTGCGCTATTCTCGACGCTATATCTATATAATGTGTACGCATGGAAAAAGAAAAAAGGGTGAGGGTTATATCAATGCTGCGGATTTGTTGGTGGAAAATTTAAGAAATGAGCAGAAACGAGAGGGCTGGGAGCTTTACGTGTCGGAGAGCATGGGAAAGGCACTGGAGTAGCCTGAAATGAGTGCGAGGGTTAGATGGGGAGGGGATGAGTGGAGGTTTAGATTAATTTGAAAGGTAGGGAGATGGATTACCGTGGCTGGAGAGATGGGGCCAGTTGAGACTACGGAAGCGGGCTGGCTGAGAGTCGGTGTGATGAGTGGGAAAAAAAAGGCTCTTGGATGGAAAATTGGTGGAGTTGGGAGTTTAGAAGGAATAGAAAATAAAATGTGAAGGAGTGCGTTGCCGAAGGATTGGAGGACCTAGAGCGTTCAAGAAAACGTCAGCTAATAAGAAATATTAAGAAATGCGGGGGTGGTTTCTTGAGCATAAGCTGAGTGAGTTGTTAAATATAATTAAATATAAGGAGGAAAGTGCGGAGAAAGGTTAAATTTGATGTGTGCCTAAATTGTGAGGCGTTTCGTTTAATTAAATGTTAAATAATTAATAACGGTTATCATCATACATAAGTTTTTACTTTTTATGCGCTTGGTAACTGGTCGTGTTTTTCATATTGCTGGAGTATTTAATGATGTTATGCCTTTCCTGTAATGTCATCCATTCTTGAATTTCTTAATGAAAATTTGGCACTCTTCTTTTCAATAGGCATTGCTACAATATTCTTTATACTTGAGATTGTATGAATTGAAGATGAATTAATACAGCGATACACATTTCGCATTAAATATGTTTTATTCTGTCTTCATCACGTACGAACTCTACCCGTGCTTTTGCTATTATTTGTGGGACCTTGTACGCGGTAGATGCAAAGTAGTTAGCTTTAGATCCAAGTTTAATAATTATATATATTACCTGAAGTAAGGATGTAAGGTGAGGTAAATAATGATGATCGCAGACGAAAGGACACCTACGCGTAGAAAATTTCAATTTTCGCTCATGGTGATGGTATGTGTGTTTCCCAAACGAGGTAAGCGTGCGATCGCGAACTATGGGACTCCTTTTGGCTGTCTTTGTATTGAAAGTTGCACGAGAAAAGTGGTTACCGGTGGAGGAAAATCGTGGTATAGTTTCTCAAATCACGTTTTGCAGAGAATTTCCAAATTGGAACATTTATATTTTCTATTTCCACCCTAAAAATTTGGAAAATGTTTAATCCTCACCCACAATGAAGAATTTTTTTGACGCATACTCGTGGCGCTGATTAAGAGAGCCATCTCTGTTGACTTGATTTAGCAATGCTTTTTTATAGTGTAGATTTTTAGCGATAAAATTTATGGTGCGAAATTTTATTAGCTTAATTAGATTTTAGAAACCATTTTTCCTTTATGTAAGTGTTGATATAGTGATGCCGGCATAAAAAATCACTAATAAACATATTTTTCCTTGTATCAGAATGCCGCATAAAATATGCTCTATACATTATGTTATATACCGACTAGTTGGATGTTCTATATCTATATGACATTGTGTAATATCTGTACAGTATTTTATTAGATATTGATGATATATAGAAAAGTCGGAAACTCAGATATCAATAAACTCTCTACGCCACGTTAAGCATAGGACAGATCCTATTTTTCTACGTTGGATATACATGAAAAAACAATAAATTTTCAATGGTCCCATTCGTTCAGATGTTAACGGAGGTTCGCGCTGCTTACAACAACTTCTTCAATTTGAATTGCATTATTACTTACTGCTGCTAACATATATGAATATATCTAGCTTCTTTTTTTTAAAACTGCAAGTTATTGGGGCAAAAAATGCGGAAAATCCGAGCTATAAAAATAGAGCAATTTAATTTTACGTGCGAGGCATGGATACCTTTTCGAGAAAAAAATAATTGCAAGAAATACTGTGGTGCAAAGAATTATCAAAGTATATGATTCAGCGTAGAAATATGAAATCTCTCCTATACTCTACGTTGCATTAAAATTGGTTGTTTGGTTAAAAAGATCTCAAAGAGCTCATTGAAATCGGGTGCCTTCCTTATTTTACAGAATAAGATTACGACAATAGAATATGGTTATTACAGTAGACTAAGATTACGACATGGGCCCGCCATGTTCTTGATTTTATTAGCAGCCGACGGCCTCCGTGGCGGCGCGGTAGAGTCCTCGCCTACCACACTGAAGGTCGTGGGTTCGAGTCCCACCTGGGAAGGAGCATGGTTGTTTGTGGTGGTTCTATGCGAATGGAGGGTTTGAAAAGCCAAGGAGTACAAATGATTTTTTTCTCCTAAACTGAGTTAGGTACAATGATTGGGAAAGAAAACAAACGTTGATACAACTAGATATTCAGCAGTGTATTTGATTTTCCACTCGATGTCAGCACAGAACAGTGACTCGCTCCTATCCATTAGGCACTGAGTTTTGTATTTTTCTTCCATCAATTTATGTATGTACCTAACTCTGTTAGAAAAAAATTCTCTTGTAACCCTTTGCTTCTTACCTCCTAAATTGTTAAATGATGTAGAGGCGAAATAGCGCTGTTATATCCCCAAAGCGCTGAAATAGCGCTTTGGGGATATAATAATAAATAAATAACAAAGTAAATTAAAAGTTATTGGAAATATTTCGTGGATGTTTTGCAAAATTTGAGCTGTATTGGAGACGAAGAAAGAACCATCAATAAATGAGAGCTGAGGCGAGTGGTAACCGAGAGAACGAGAGTACCTACACGAGAGAAGGTGTGGTGTGTTTTCGGCCCGTGTGAGCTTAATGTACGATTAGAAATGGAGAGATCAAGGGTGAAAGTGGGAGCAGCGTTGGAGGGATTAGAACGCTGAGAAACGCGAAGGATCGAGGAAGGCTGTTGACATAAGAGCTTGCGGGAGCTCAGGTAGAGAAAAGGCGAGGAGGGAAGATGAAGTGGAGTCTGGCTTAAGGAAAGGAAATGGGAGAGGTTGGTTTCTGCACCGAGGAGATGGGAGTGTGTTGAAAGGACTGGGAATAAAAAAAAGAAGTGAAGGAGGCGAAGCATGATTAAGGAAAGTATTCCGAGTCTTGTGTGAGGAGGAAAGTGGCAGTTAGGATTTATGGTGAGGTTTATACCCACCCATTTTTTTCTTCATTACTTTTTATCCATTATCCACTAACCTTTGTGCTTCAAGAGATACCCTCTTGTTAGCGGCGAGGTTTGTGGTGGGAGAAAAAAATGTAGACTCGCAGATTCTTTCGTTCCGCAGAGGTTGGCTTCTTTGGGAAAAGCATCGCCTTCAAGGTTTTCTTTATTCGCACAAAGGTGTCTGCGGAGGTGCGTGAAAATGGTGTCGGTCGATTAAAACAGCGAGGGAATTCCACTCATGGAGACTTGATCTCAGAGCGGAAATCATGGGATTACATTTTAAGTATCCAGGTAATGCGACGATTTAAAATTCTGAAAATGCACGCTTGTCGTTGCTATCATCTTTTAAAATAATTTGAAATTCTCCCCTGAAAGATTAACTGTTACCAAATCTTATGTTCCAGCAATTTGTATTCGGCTTGAGAATATGAAAATATATTACTCCCACTTATATTTCCCATCGCGTGGGGAAGGAAAACATTAATTAGAGAATATTAAGCGAGATAGAAAGGATTTTTAAAATTTATCTTACATTTTGTAAACTAAATTCTCGGTCGTCAATTAAATTTCAATAGTTTTTATGGATGGGTTATATAAATTCTTTTGAATTGCCATTAAAATTTCATCAAAAGTTCATAAATATCCTGCTATGCATGATAGGGAACAGAAACATATTAATTTTTCTTGGTCATAAAAATATTTCTTTCGCAAGTAGAGTTGTTTGAACTAGATTTTAAACCGAAATGAGCTGGAAAAAGGATGTGACTGAAAACGAGAAGTTATATCAATGGTAATCCTCTTGCTGAGCTGGTGATCAGGTGCAGTGTATAAATGATTGTGGAGTGTTGCCTTGCTCTAAATTAATGAAAATTAATCAAATTGTGAAAAATAGTCTAATGTAATAAATAAAATGAAAATGTGAGGCAGATACTTAAGTAAACGAGCTGAATTACCAACCAAATATTTTAATTTTTACTTTAAAGCGCTCCTATTACAATTAATGGCTCATATTATTTTAGACCCTGACGCTTATTTTTTGTATATTTACTGCATTGATAAATAGAGAAAAGTTTTTTTACATTTCACCAATAGCTGCAGTGCTGATTCCCTCTAATTTTTCACGTATTGAATTATGTAGACTAACAAGCACAAAAGAATCAGCGAATTGGCTATGATATATGCATATTAATCAAAATACAAATATTTTCATTTTAATTAATTTGAATATACCTGATTATATTTTGTTGAATAATAAATAAACTTCAATGCATTTATTAGTGTCATTTATATTGCCTATAGTATTTATAAAATGTTTAGCGTTGGTCTCTCCATGTTGAAAATGGTGGAAGCCTTGCAGTTACATTATTTAAGATAATTGGCTATATGTTTTATATAGTACGTAAAACATTTTGCATTAAAACAGTACTAAGCACATGCATTCTGAATCTAAAAAGAGTGAACGAGTATAATATACAATTTTATGCTTGCGTAACCGAATATATAAAAATGTTTATTAGCTTTACTCTTTTTTCATTTTTTTCAATTTTCTCTCTATTTTTTTAAACTCTATTATTTATACGATGCCACCTGCTTTAATAAACCTCTAACATTTATCACGACAGTTAATTTGTTCGCCTAATCTAGGAAAAGCAGATTTCTTCGTTGACTTTTGTTCCTTAGTAACGTTTTAGCTAAATTATTCAAGGTATTTCAATCAATCTAGGCGTATGCTAATTCAGAGATATATTAAGGCAACACTGTATTTATCTTCTATGTGTTAAAAGGAGATCAGGAAAAAGTGAAAATAAGTTTACTACCCTAATACCCATGGCAGAGATTCCTGGAAAATCCCTGGTTTGTGTTATTCAAGGGATGTTTGTGTAATCCCGATTCGTGGTTAACTAACCCCGTAGTCATGGGGAAAGCCTTTTCTTTATTTTTTTCCGTTTGAATGGTGAAAGGCCGGTCGAAATATATTTTAACTTTTTATCATTTAATTTATAATTATCTATTTTTTATAAATTTATAAATTTTATAACTTTTTGTGGAAATCAGTCCCTAAAACTTGGATAGTTAGATTTTTGGCGTTTCATGTAATATATAACTTTTATTTTATTTTAGACTAACTATTGTAGTGAAAATGCCTTCAAAAAAAGTATATCCAATTCGTACCAGTTATGCATCTGTACCTCGTCATCTGTCACTGTGCTGGGGCATCCCATGATGCAAGTGAGATGAGGATCTAGAAGGGTATGCTCTGTAGAATCGATCTTTTGGAGACTCATTTTTTCGTCCAACTTGCTCATTTTATGATACTCGTCTCTGACGGCAGGAATGCTTATTAACATATTATACGTTTGAATGCGGTGTGCGGCAGATGTCCTGAGAGAAAAATGAGAATTCAGAGTGCTGTGTGCTTCCGCATTGGCAGTGGGCGATCCATTATTTTAAGGGGTTATAAAGCACGGGATATCTTTCGCGATTAGCGCCAGTATTGTCTCAGCTGAAAGAGATTACTGAGATGACATTTGGTGTCAGGCGGCATTATGGAATCCCTTCTCCATGGTGGCGACGTTCGCGAGTGTCATTCACTTTAGGTGTGTGATGGCAAGCAGCCCAGATTTTATTCGGTAATTTCCTTTATAGGGCTCTTTGCAGAGAAGTTCATTCACACATTAACGTGTTATGTTGATGCAAGAATCTGGGTTTATTGATTTTCATTCACAATGCGCTTCCTGATCCTGCAGCAAAAAGTACATGGTAGCAATTGCCATTTGGCGCTTTTTTCTTCAATCGTTGTTCTCTTCTGATGCTTGTTCATGTAACATATTATTTTTTAAAATCTCGTTGTCTTAGAAGGTGTCCTCCAAAAGAATGCATTTTTCATTTACTGTGCCCTACGCTTTGCTATGGTCAATGCACGTCCATATAATAGTCAAAACTAAAATGATCTCTGAAATCAATTGATTCTTTTTAAAACCTTTTGAAACTAGATGGAGATGCGTATGGTTTCTTTTATTCGAATTCTTTGCTCGGTGATAAATATCAGAGTCAGGAACCGCAGAGTTGATGGATAGGTGTGCTGCCTTCAAAATTAATGGTCTGAAGCCCTTTCAGGTTGTTCGAGACTGACGTAGCGTTTCATGAAAGGGTCTGGTAATGTGATATCGACTTAAGCTTTGGCCCAAGCATTCACCAATGGACTCGTTTTCTGTGCTTAAGAAACCACTGAGGTGAAGTTACCTTGTTCATTTCTTCAGTAGTGAAGCCTGAGGTAATGGAATGACGCGGAGAATATGAAGGATATTAGAAAAAATTCCCTATGGATTATGAAAGCTTTCATTTACTACCACGCAGTTAGTTGTTCGTTTAGTGTCAGAAGTAAATCAAATTTTTCAATTCATGTAGATTCTTTAGCGTTTGAAGATGTAATCACACTGCCATTAGATACCCATTTTTTGAGGCCAGAGCACTTTGTAGGGTGTCGAGTATTTGCATTCGACATTTCCGTATTTATTATAGTATTCTACCGATTAAGGTAGGTTTCCATGGAGTACTAAAGAGGTGATCTGGGAGCCTCCCTTTCCTTCCAGCACTGCCTTCTTTAATTCACTGCAAGGCCTACTCTCTTTCAATCTATCTAAAAATCCTATTCTTTTCCTTCCCCTCCCTCGTTTCCCCAACATTCTACCCTCCAAAACCATTTTCAACATCCCCTCACCGCTAAGCACTAACTCCATCCAAACCTTCTGTCTCCTGCGTATCTCATCTAAAAGCGTTCTCTCCTCGCCAACCATACCCAGCACTTCGTCGTTCCTTTTCCTCTCCGTCCATTTCACCCTCTCCATTCTTCTCCATACCCACATCTCGAACGCCTCCAATCTTCTCTCGTCTTCTTTCCTCAGAGTCCACGTTTCCGCACCGTAGAGAGCTACACTCCAAACCAAACTCTTCACTAACCTTTTCTTTAAACTCTTACACAACGATCCTCTCAGAAGCTCCTTCCTGCTCATGAACGCCTCCTTCGCTAATGCTATTCTCTTCCTGATGTCCTTACTACTGTATCCGTTTTCCTCTAACGTACTGCCTAAATAGTTGAATTGCTCAACCTGCTCAAGTTTTTCACCACCCACCTTTATCTTGAGTCTCACATTCCTCGCTCGTGATGCTTTACAAAACAGCATTACCTTAGTTTTCTTGTGATTAATCCTCATCCCAAACTCCTCGCAACGATCGTATAACGCATCCACTAGGGCCTGAAGCCCCCTTGCTGACTGACTGATCAACGCCTGGTCACACATTTCCGTGTATCAGACGCTAAAAAGAGATAGGAGATTATTTGTTTTTTTTTTAGTTTGAGATGCAAATAGGGGTTTTTAAATTAATGATCATCCTTTAGCGGTTGAACATGCAGTTATAGAGTCATTACCCATTGTTTTACGCTACTGAATTTCGTAGGCTGTCGAGTTTTTGCAATCGACTTTTCTATGAATCGGATGCTAAAAGGAATTATGAGATTATTTCGTTTCGTTTAGTTTCAGAACTTAATCGTTTTTAAATAATTGTTTCTCTTTAGCGGTTGAAAATGTAATCATAGAGTCATTACCCATTGTTTGAGGCGAGTAGACTTTGTACGCTATCGAGAATTTGCACTCGACGTTTTGATATTTCAGACGTATTAAAAAGAGTAATGTTGATTGTGTGGTACGTTGATTGGATGAAGTTTTTCGTTTTTATTTGCACATTTCTCGCTCAAGACCTTTCTTTCTTTCGATTTTCTTTTCATATTTTCTGTTCCTTATTGAAAACTCAATCGACTGGTTCATCTACCCAATAAAGCTATAGGAATTCCACCAAAGATCTTCATATTTTTTTAAAAACTCATTTTCAACGGAACGTGTTTAATTTTCATTGGCTTTCAATACTACAGTCTTCTCAGGGAAATAGTGTGCTATCCGTTTTTGTCGACGATGTTAACATCCTTTACGAAATCTCTTAAAAAATTTCTTACCCCATTAAGTTGAAGAAAAAAATTTCTCAATTTGGATTTTTTTATTTACCGAGAATTAATTGCATCGTTGAGGCAATGTTGAAAATCCCTCTCTTCTACATTTTTGATATAACAGGGAATGAAACTAGCGGGTGTGGAAGGTATTGTCACAGTTTGCATATAAATAACTCTCAATCACCGATCTCTGGGATGTAAACGTTTCGGGAACGTGTAAGTAAGATAGAAGTTCTAATTTTATAAACCTCAGGTATTTATGCATAACCTCAAATTGTTACCCAATTACTCCCTAGGCTAGATGACTTCCATGCATGCGATGATGTGGGTGATTATGTGAGTAGTTGGCGGAGGAACACATTCGATTGGGCGAAATTATAATTCGTTATAAATAGAAAAGCGGTACAGGAGGAGAACGTATCTTGTCCAAATTTGATAGTTCAACTCCATACTTTCAGCGTGATACTTACAAATAATCTCCTTTCAATTTTAACTCCGTCATGAGCACGTGCATTCATAATTTGCTTAGCTATCAATATTCACCATCGTGATAGATAAAAATAAATTCGCACGAATTGTTTGTCCCGATATTTACAGCTTCTCTTTAAGGTCCTGCTACTAAGATTTCGAAGCCGTCATATATCATAAAGTTTCCCACACAAAAGAAGAACTATGTCGTATTGCCCTCAGATATAAGCAAGATCAGATTGATGACTGTAAAGTGCCACCCTCTTCATTAAGACCTTCCTTTCCCCAAATCCCCAAAAATCGAATGACTTAGCGTAGTTCGCACCTGGCGGGTGTGCTAAGCGGGAGCTTCATCGTGAACGACTGCTACACAGCGAGTGACCTGAGGTAACGTGAGTGAGTTTTCAATTTTAGCTTAGGAACCAAGGAATGCAATGCTGTAGTCAAATTTTGCCTAGCGGCTCGCGTTCGGAAATGGCAACGTTGGAGACCTTACTTTTCAATACACCCTCGTAGTTCCACTGAGCATAGACTGCTTTGATTATCAAAATGAATTCTCTTCAGCAAGGTAGTTATTTTTTCCCAACTCATCCCTAGCACTTCAATAAACCATGATGGCAAGGTTTTCATTTTAGCTACTGATAAGCATTTAAAGTGGCGAGGTATCTCTTAACTTTTACTATGACCTTGGCGTGGAACGTGCTCGGGGCGACTAATTGTGATTTCCAACCCTTCAACTCGACTCCAATATAGCCGGAGTATTTCTTTCTTCCCAGCAGCCTGCGCGCGACCTACATATGCCTCCAAGCGAATTCGATTATTGGGTGATCCAGATAATAAGGAAGATTTCATAAGGCAAGAATCATTTCCTATTATTACCGGAGGTATTAATGAAGATAATTATTTTTTTTTTCTGATACCCTAGATGTTGCGCATATAAAACACACAAGGCAAATATGAATGGCAACATTTTTCATGCACTCATGCTTCTCATCAAAAAGTACATCACTGCACCTAGGAGAGGAAATACGTATGTAAACTAAAATCATTTGAAATTCCCATAATTATTATATTTTCTAATAATACCTATAATAATAATTTACAGAAATTCTCTCCATAAGTTAGCAATTCGATACATATAGTAACAGATCTGCTTTAGTCACGTTTTAAACATCTTAGCATGCTTGATAGCTTCGACGACTACTTAATTTAAATTTCTCCTGTAATTTTAGTTTATGCATTAGTAATTTAAAGAAATTCTACCCATACGTGGGAAACTCCATGCATATAGTAACATATCTGTTTGTGGCACGTGCTTAGATATATAAGCACGCCTAATAACTTCGACGACATTTTTTTTAAATCCTCGAATTATAATAGTTTCTGCATCAACAATTTACATAAATTCTTTTCACATGTGAGTAACTATGTGCATATAGTAACAAATCTATTTATGTCACTCGCTTAAACAGTTTGGCATGATTAAAAGCTTGGACAATTTTTTTTATTTTAAAAGCCTCTAATTATTAAAGTCTCTGAATTAATAATTTGCAGAAATTCTCTCCACATCTGAGTAACTCAATACGTATGGTAACAGATCCGTTGACGTCACGCGCTTACACACCTAATAGCTTCGGCGAATTTTCGCATTTAATTTCAATAATTATCATCATTTGTGCATTTATAATAATAAATTTAGAGAAACTCACTCCATATATGAGTAACTCTGTTCGAATGGTAACAGATTGTTTTATGTCACGTGCTTAAACATTTTAGCATCCTTAATAGCTTCGACGACTTTATTTTAAATATCTCTACTATTATAGTTTCTGCATTAATAAATTAGACAGATTTGATCTACAAATGAGAATACATACACTCTAAGCATAAAGCAACGGGTCTATTTATATCACTTGCCTAAACACTTTAGCAAGCTTAATTGCTTGGACGACTTCGATAGTTTTAATTTTACATTCCTATAATTAATATAGTTTCTGCATTTAAAATTTAGAGAAATTCACTCAATGCTTCAGTTTCTCCATGGATATAGCAACATATCTGTTAATGTCACGCGCTTACACATCTTAGCATGCTTAATAGCTTCGACGACTTTTTTTCTGTCGTTCTTGTTGGGTTTATCAGTGATTCATTAACATCAAAATCCCACTCTCCCGAATATTCCCAACGTCTCGCGCACTGAGTCAACAGCTCAATCCTTCATTCCCTCTCCAGCTCCCTTCTCTGCCATCCGCCATAACGCCGAGAGAAAAGTGATAACGCAGAGCCATCTAATCTTCTCCCGCGTCCCTCACTTTCCGCGAAATTCGAGGCAGCAATGAAGAAGACATTTTGCGTCTATGGGGGCGGTGTTGGGAGCGAACAGAAAGCCATTTCACTCGAAGGAGATTAACTGATGCGAGGATTTGAAAAGGGAGTTTTCCAGTCAACGGGTCCTTAAGCAAGATCAGATTGATGACTGTAAAGTCAAGAACACAAGAGCGACGGGTAGGTACTTAGCAAGGCAGCGAAAAACCACACAGGTTGGACTACTGATAAAATTCACGCACTCCCTCCATAGGTCACTCAATATTACGTGGTTTGATGTAAAATTAGCTTATTCAAGTTGGTTGAAGAAAAAGTTACTAAAAATAATTATTTTAAAAATTAAATTAAATTATGATATTAAAAAATATTATTAAAATAGATTAATGAAACGTACTATTAAAAAAAGTTATATACAAGCATTTTACTAAAAAGTATTACAATTTTTGGCGTAATTTTTGGTAGAAATCTTTGATATTTAAAATAATGAAAGTAGTAGAAATTGGCATTTTGTGCCGAAATCTGGAACCGTAGAAATAAAGACGATTGAAAAAAGACAAGTGTTTTCATCATTTTAATTATCAAGTAGATTAATTATCGTGGCATTCATGCTTCACGTATTTATCTCCTTATTACTATATATAGCTGTGCAAATCGAATAACTTTCCTTATTTTCAAGTTAAATACGGGGGGCATGGCTAAAATTCAAACCTTTAAAATAGCAATTGCATTTTACTTCAGGGGACTAACTTGTGCGCCATTCATATACAACATTTATTCTACGAGAAGCAACAGATTCTCTGATAAAGCAGATTTAAAGAATCAATTCTAAGTGCAAGAAATGAAGGTCATATGGTGAAAATTTTGTGCAAAAATTAGAGTTTGGCTTTACTCAGTCGCTGTTAATATTATCGTACGTAATATTGAGTGACCTATGGAGGGAGTGGGTGAATTTCATCAGTAGTCCAACCTGTGTGGTTTTTCGCTGCCTTGCTAAGTACCTACCCGTCGCTCATGTGTTCTTGTTCAAAAGGAAGGTCTTAATGAAGAGGGTGGCAACTTTTCCATGCAGAATATTGTGTCGAAGGTCCTCCGTTACAACATGGTGTCAGCCAGGTGGGTGGGTCCCTAAGCAGCTCACCGATAAGCACAAAAAAAGTGCGTCCACATGTGTCACATCAAACGATCGCCATACTCAATGAATTTGGCTGGGATATCATCGACCACACTCCTTACAGCCCGAAAGTTGCCCCGAGCGACTAAAACCTTTTTTCCGCTTTCAAAAAAAAAACTTGGGGGACAGAGATTCAAGTCAGTCGAGGAAATGCAAGACGCAGTCGACAGTTGGCTACGAGACGCGGTGGGAGAGATGCACGACGCCGGTATTAAAAAGCTGGTTAAAAGGATGCAGAGAGTAATTGATCATTAAAGCGTCTATATAGAAAACTAGCAAAATTTTCAGCCGTAATAATATACGCAAAGTTGAGAGTAAATTTATTTTCCATTTATTTAAAATAGGAGACCTTACTCTTCAATACCCCCTCGTATTATAATAGCTGTATATGAGGAAAATATATGTATTGATCCTGTTTTTTTCAATATGTATTTATAATAAATGTCTGTTTTTGCTATACTGTGGCATAATCGCACTTTGCTATTATTTCTTTGTTACTTATGAGACTGGTATGTGTATAGCGAGAAAGTGGTTAGGAAGGAGGCAAAGAAGAGGACATTGACATCAGATTATACTGGTGAGATAAGGTAAGAAAATATTCATGGGGATTAATTAAGGATCTGATTAAATGGCAAAGGGTTTTCCGAGAAACTTCAATCATTACCTTCAGTTCAAACCTCTATTTAGCATGAAAATGCCTGTAGTAATATTTATCTGTAGACTTTCTCCTTCGTTCAACTGTGTTTGGCGAGATATGGAGGAAGAGCATGCTGAATAAAATGAAAAACTTATTATACAGTCCACTGGTTTACTAAGAATAACTATTTAGTAATTTCTCATTCGTCTACGTTTAAATCTCAATCAAATAGATTTTTAAATTACGATAATTCATTTCCAAAATATAAAGTGAATATCATGTGAAGTGCATAAATCTGTATACTGTTTGACCTTAGAAATTTTATATGATTTTTTTCCGAAGAGAATTATTTGTGTTCACCTTTAGGGTGAAAATAACCTTTTCATTAGAAAATAGTAAAAATACTTCACATTGAAGTATTTTTACTATTTTTATTCTTTCTATTTGAATTATTTCTACTATTTTTTATCACTCGGTGGACTGATGCCTGATATTTCCGTGTTATTCCATTTAGTTTATCGTGATTTTGAAGGAAGATAATCTTCGTCAGATAAATATACCCTTTTGGGACATGAGTTGTTGAGACAAATGAGGAGTGTTTCTCGCCGAAGTGACGTTAACAATCAATTTATAGTCTCCGAAACATTTTTCATAGATAAAGAGCTCAAGAGAGATAACAGAATAGGACAGAGTTTTATCTGGTAAAAATTTATCCCTTTTCTGGCTGAAAATGTTTGTTCAGTGGTGTGTGGATCAAGAGCAATGTTTTTTTAAGGAAGAATTACCTTTAGAATTTTATTTTAATTTCTTCCACGGTATTTTACTTCAAGTTTTTTACATATTCACGATGGATCTTTATTGACACAGAATAATTCCCAACTTAATCAACTGGTACTGAACAGGAGACTACGATGCAGGGTACCACTTTTGTACCTCTTTACAAAGTACAAATAAAATAACTGCGATAGTGGAAATGTTGTGCAAAAATTAACATTTTTTTAGTAAGTACGAAATTATTCGCTCTAGCAAGTAATTGCGGAATCACCAGCGGCATGCCTTTACTGATACACCCACAAGTGCACATTTAAGAAGACAATTCCTCAAAGGAAAAATCATTTGCCTCTGTAGAGTTCAGACATTAAGCATCCATGTTAGTTTTTGGCTACTTTTTTTATTTTACCGGATGCAAAATTACTCTTTTAATTATAAATTCGTCGATAAAAAACGGTGGATCCTTTTAACAAATGCTGAATTTTACTCGTGATTTATTGGTTCAGCTAGTTTACTGGCTACAACAAAAGTTTTTTAAGGAAATTATTTCTTAATGTGACGTAGGATATTATCTCTCATGGCCCTAGCTATCTAGCTCTCCTCAAAACTTGATTTTCTAAGGTAAACACAAAGGATGCTACTCAATATATCGTCCATTGTCTTCCATCCAATCATATGAAAAGGTTAACAGTACATCGAGAGAGGAAGGGTTTTAATGTACAATATGTTAATTGACATCTTTTTACCTCCTTTATTGGCCTGTAAGAGGTTTGTGCTAAATAACATTGCTGTCTAGTTTATATTTAAAATCAAATTTGTATCATGAATTATGGGTATTTTTTCACATTAAACTTTGTTGAATTTCTTATGACATAATTTATGCATATTTTATTTCAATTATGCAATTGTATTGTTTCATTCCTTTTATCTAACCATATATATAACTTATGATATGACTGAGTTGTGTTAATAACGCATCTCATGTTGTATACATTCATAACCGGGCGTAAACCCATAAAATGAATATACTTTTATAAATTCTCTTTGTCGTTTGTCATCTGGTTTGGGTCAACTCTTGCAACTCAATTTCAACCCACCTTTCTACTAGCCATCAAGCTGAAATTTTCCGGATAACTCAGAACCAGATAACAATGCAATATTTTAACACCATGATTTTAACATTTTAACATTTATGATTTTAACTGTACATCGATTGTTGTTCATAATTTCAAAATAAATATGGAGATAAGTCGAAAAGATGGCCACTGAAATCCGATGTCAGCAGTTTGATCATATAAAAGAACGAAAATGATTGAGAGTTATAATAACAAATTTGTTTAAAAATTGAGTGTCGCACAGTACTTTTCAGCCATTTTTTATTGCACGTGAACAAATAATATAGAGACATTGTCTGGCTCACGGAAAATTTTTGTATACCTTTTATTCGCGATAAAAACGTTATTTTTTCAATAAAAACTTTTTTTACTATGTAGTTAATGTACTGTTCTAGATTAAACTATTGCTTTTGATAAGTCCCCGCAATCATCAAAAAAGAGATTTTTAATCCTCAGCTCCAGTTTCAGTAATGGTACCGACCAAACGAGGTAACTTATGTACCGATATTTGTGAAACATTGCGAGTCAAGCTTTGGGTATCCCCCGATAAGCGGCTGAAATGTGTATTTCCGGGGCTATTAAAAGCATGCTTATCGGCGAAGCGGAAGCCATTACCCTGACTTGTTGCCCCATTTAATTGAAACACTGCACCGCGCCCCTGCCTTTTTGTCAGCCTTTTCTTCCCTTTTGCGTTTACACAGCTAAAATCGTCCTCCCCCAAATCCTGCCCGCGAGATGAGAATGCACACTCTCGACCCAGAATTAAGGTCCCGAAGAAAAGTGTGCGTTGCGGCATTTAATCTTGTCGCACGTGTCCGGATGTACTGCATTTAAAGGGAAGCCATGATTTGTTCTAAATGGAGGGAAGTACTGAGAGCAGGAAGGAATATAGAGAGAGTGGTAGCACTCATTAACCGACGAAAGAGCTGCAGACGAAAAGGGTTTTGTTTTTTAATGACTGCCGACCCTTGAGTGGTAAAATAATGCGTCTGAGTTTCTCAAAATATTTGTGTAAAACAAAGCCAATTCAGCTGAGTCGATGGAGGTTTTTTGACCATTTCTGCCGGTCTCATAGTATGGCTACATCGTCATCGTTACGTCACCTGACGATGTAACCACGTTATAAAACCCGGGTCGTGCTTTTTCAAATATATTCATGAACTCAACTGAGTGAATTCTTTCATTTTTCGTGAATATGTATAATAATTAACTGAGTGAAATATATGGGAGAAAAGAAAGTACAACTTTGGTAAATGCGTTGCGATTATAATTTTGTATTTTTTTGTCTCACTGGTCAAACAGAATATTTTAACGAGATTACAAACTTCGTAAAATTGAATGGCATTCAACTATGAGTAAATGCTTCTCTATTTTCGCAAATGGTGTTAAGAATTTGAGCTAAGGTATTTAAATTTAGGTACTTTTGAGGAATAAGTGACCTGTAGAGCCAAATCTGGGATCACAATGTATTATTTGGCTTGGTAGGTGATTGCCATGACGTTAAGCCTTACATTGCCTTGCTGGACAGACAGTCTTGAGTAGAAGTAAGAGTAAATAAAATGACGTCGCTATCAGAACTAGATTTTTTTAATAAGCGGGAGAACTTCTCTTTTTCTGTTTTACATAATTTTCATGGGAAATTAGCTATGAGAATTGATTTTGGTTAATATTTTATTTTCGAAATGAGGGTGTTAGATTTGTTTGTATAGACACGTATGATCATGGTCGTCAGAATAATACATATGTTATACGAAAATATCCCGTACTGTTAATATTCCCATTGATTTTCTTTATTTCATAGGATTTCAAGCTCTCTTTAATAGACCCACTAAACGGGAAGTCTATTTATAAATAAATAATTGATTTTTGCGTTCGATTCTTATCTCCTAATATGATCGAGTTTTTATATCGTATTCGTATGTATTTGCATACAGATTCATTTTCAGAGATTATCTGTTGGCCGAGTGGCACCAAGAACAAATATCAATAACCCATTTATCCCTTATTAATCACCCCAACTATCTCTTCGACTTTTCCCTCACGTCATATTCTGGTCCCCCTCTCCATGTCAATGTCCTTCCTTCACTTTTATCTCCTTATTAATAGTCTCTTATCGATCCTTATCGTGACATTTTTTGAACCGATATTCACGATGGGAATTAATGGAATATTTATCTGACGTTATTTTGCTGTCGTATTTATAAAAAAATTAATTTCATAATTCTTTCTTGGTAAATCGTGGCGTTTCTTTAAGCGGATGGTGTGATGAGATATTTTTTCTACCCGAAAGGTGATGTAACAAGTACTTTCTGTAGGACGCCTAACTATCCACGTTTATATGTTGCGAGTGAAGTTTATATGAAGGCGTCGGATGAAGTGAAATATGTAGAAGCTACGATGAGTTCAAACCTACCGAGAGGAGGACGAATAAGAGATATTTGTAGCATAGCCCTGAATAAACTTGGATTCTTCGAGCGTGTTGTGGGAAGTTTTTTGGATGAAAAAGAGATCAAACTTAACTATTGAAGAACCCAAGAGGTGTTATATTACCTTTATCAGGCCCAACCATGAATACTTGTCGATCATATATGATTCAACATGGAAAGATTAATTACAAAATTACAAATTACAACGAATACATTAAATCTAGAAGAAATCCTTCATATAATGAGCTATGAGCTATTTATTGTTTAATGTGTAAATTAAATAACATATAATATAATGGAATGTTAATTACGTGATCCGCCAAAAACTCCTACGAGCGAACAGAACAGCTGTTGCATGAATTACATGGAGAGCCGACAGATGCTATAAGGCTTTGTGATAGGCTTGGAATGCTTGAGCAATTAAGGACAGATATATTTCTGAGTGAAAAAGAAAACATGATCTCAGAGCCTCACTTTAATTTCTGGTTCTACAGGAATGATAGAATATGAGATATATTTTCCGATCGTATAACTAGAGAAATTATTTTTTTCCCGAACAATAAGGGACTTAAATAAATTCTAAGTGTTACACTCATGTCAAATCACTCCAACGCACACTATTTAAAAAAAATACTTGTGTCCTATCAACCCCCGCAACACATCTAATGAGGAAACTTGCGTGGCAATTTGAAGATTTAAGGGATAATTCACTCCCATTATCCTTGTCTCCACCATTCATTCTTTTCAAACTCTTAACTCGCAGTCTCTTATCGATAGTCATCGTGACATTTATTTGGACAGATTTTTCAGATGGATGAAACAGTATTTAATCTGATTTTTCTTTTCTGTCATATTGTTTTCTTTTGTTTTAGAAAAATTTCACTTAGGAGTTCCGAAGAATTTCCTTGCATTCATTGAAGCCGGTGGTGTCGAGCGATGATTTTTCCTGAAAGGTGTTGTATGCCGTACTCTGGGGGTTAGTAAGGTAGTGACCGCCGCGTGGTAAAGGCTTGGAAAGGAAGCGTGGAGTGGGCTAATAGAGGAACGCTAAAGTTGCGGCAGCGTTGAAGATGTAATCAATCAAGCCGCTGTCATACGGTCGATGTGAAATACCGCATAGTGCTGGAGAAAATATATATGTAAAAGTGAGCTTTTTGGGTTGAAGGGGGAGATTGAATGAGAAAATGGTTGAAAACGGCGTGCATTGACTGTGACCCATCGATTGACGGAAAGGAAGTCGCGAAAGTGGCGTAAGACTGATAGGGACTCGTTCAAAGTGGTGTGTTGTGTGATCTTTTTTTTTGGCCTTTGGAAATTTTTGATTCGTACAGGATTTCTTCATCTTTCTTCACCTTTTGACCCGTTACTGCAAGCATTCTCAAAGTTTGTGAATCTCCAGTGATTTTTAAAGCATACATTATACGGACGTCTAAAATTTCTATGTTTTATGTGCAATGTGTTCTAAGATCGTTTTCATGCTGTAAATATGGAATATTTTTTTGTTCGCATGGCATAAAATTTTTTCGAACACATTCATGTAAAATGAACATATGTTTTCAGCCACTAGGTATTTTTCATATTTCATTATTTGGTGAATAGTCCAAATTGATGCATTAGATTTCCCTTTTTAGCGGTCACATTTTTTGTCAAATATTTTATTATATAATATACCTAGTTGTCAGTGGAATGATTATAACTATACATTTTGGCCAGTATCATAAAAAAATTACATTTTAAGCAATTTAAATTGCTAACTTCCTCAATTTTTTTCAGGAATTTTTCATAATTCCCTCACCATTTCTGTTTAATTAAATCCATTTTTTAGGAGTGTTAGACTTCATTTATTACTCAGTTAATTTGAAGTGACATTTACGATTATTGCATAGTAAATTTCTGGTAATTTGCAACAGTTCTTTTATGTTTATTTTTATCTAAAATGTAACTAATCCATCATATTGGTATAAATTTCAAGCAATTCACTTCATTCACAAATATATATGTAGACATTATTCATTAACTGCATAAATTTAAATGTATATTGTACATACTGCGGTCCTCTGCATTGAAACTCACTTGTGTGATAAATTAATCGCTTGAGAATTTAATTCACACACATTCTTAAGCAATACTAATTAAGCAAAATAAAAACGTCTAAGAATATGGTGCTTTTATCCCATGAGAAGCTAAGCCGGCCCAAACGATAGATTTTTATATTTTGCATTATTTTATTTTAAATACGGTTCATTTAAAAGTAAATTTGGGGTCACTGTGTGTTCTAGAGGAAATCAATTGAATAAAAAAGATATTATCGATTTGGTATTTTTGAAAAGGATCAGAGAATATGCTTTTCGAACCCTTCGATTTTTTCCCAATAATCTCGTAAGCAAGAAAAAGAAAGATTCGATAATTTCCCTATTTTCTGAAAGAATTGGGGAAAAGAAGCTTCCAAGGCCAAATTCTCATTTCTTAAAAGACATTTTCGATATTTTTCTCTTTTGAATGACTGCGGTCATAACATCAAGTTCCTTCCCTGCAGTGTGACAGAGAGTAGGGGTTGACTGGGTTCGTGTCAACAACGTGCGGAATCGGAAAACTTTCAATTTTTCCCCCATCCCCGCGTGCGCAAAATCCTGAAAACTTTTCAAGTTGATGACGAGGATATTAAGAAGGATACAGGGACATTGAGGGAAAAATTTGGAAGTAGTTGGGCGGAGTGAAAGGAAGTGATTAATGATATATAGGGAAGAAACGAATCTTAAAGACGATGACTGTTAGAAGTTGATATTATAGTATCTTGGGGTCGATTCTTGTTAAATCCTTTAGGGAAATCATGCTTGAAATTTCAACCGGCGCTAATAGCATATGCACGAGAACGGTTCACTAGATGTACCAATTTTATGCCCAATTGTTAAACCCTAGAAACTATTGCTATGTTAACTTTAGTATTAAACGATTTGCCAATTATGTCTAAAAGAAATGCCATTCATGTCGAAGTTTAACGGTTACATTTCATCTCCCATATTTCCACATATCATTTGACCCTGCATCTTTTACTGGAATCCTTCAAGCCACACATATTTTTGGCAGATTTGCGAATATCTGTGGCGTCAATCACTGAAAAAATAGCTGTTGAGACCTCTGATCTCAAATGTTAGGTTTTTCGTCATTTTATTCGATATATTATAATTTATTTCAACTATCCCAAATTATTATAGAATAGGACGTAATGAATTTTAGCCTGCATGGATATAATCTGAGTTAAAGCAAATATTTTTCGCTGCCTTAATTAAAAAACTCAGTTTGATATGCTTATGTCATTTTGTTAACCGATTTAGTTGCACAGTTTTATAAATTTTGATTGCTTAGTAGCCTCATCTGAACGTGATTGATTTACTATCTTGCTCGTGGTATAAAATTCAAATTTTAACGGTGGTGTTTGTTGTCCCATTTCAAAATAAAAACCTCTGACTTTTTTAATTTCATCAAAGGTCATACTGTGTTTTTTTATAGATACAAACATCCTACGGTTATTAATGTGGTGCTCATGACTAAGAAAAAATTACTTTTTTATTACTTGTATTATGTGAGTACTGAAAATGTTTTGTTAAAAATAGTTATGAACCAAAAGGGCTGGACTGCAGTAGCATAGGTGATAACTATTACGTTCTCTATTCGATGTAAATATAACGACCTTATCAAAGAATTCTCTTTTTTATCGCGATGAAGGAAAGTGTGGCACAAAAATAGAGGAAACACGTTTACTCTTGTCGTTTTATTTCTGTCAATAAACCGAAGTCCAAATATACACGGATTTTCGTCATTGTAAAAACTCATGGAAAGAAGGTAAATGACATGGAGCGAAGTACCCAGAGAGTGTAGTAAATAATTTTCATTTTCAATCTAATTTTTAATCCAATTTTTAATGATTTTTCCCGAGAATTATAATCTAGGAGGCAATTCAACGAAACTTCCAATTTAAAATTTCAATAATGTTCAACCATTCTTCCTTTAATATCCAGCCGAATATTCTGTATATTTCCTTTACCTTCGTGACGTATTTTTTCTCTCCTTTGCACACTAGGCAAACTGCCATCGCCTGGTTAACGATATAAAGTTTCGTTATTTCGCTGTTACTATTCCAAACCTTCTATCTTGTCATTCAAATTCTGGTCACATACTCCACTCCCAGCAGTACGAAAGAGTAAAGATGTAAAAAGTGAACACGGAGCTGAAACACTTAATTATAATCAATCTATCTCTAGGCCTTTTGGCTGTATCCTTTTTGAACTTTGTCATCTCTGGTGTATGAACAAAAATAAATAAAAATAAGGTCAAATGAAAATAAAAATAGCTTGGAGTTTTAAAGACAAAACAATGTTTTAGAATACGTAAGAAAAACAAGCAGTTAAATCTATTTTTTTGAACTTGTGTGTGCAAAAAAATCTGATTCGTGCAAATGAATCGTGTCGGAAATAATTCATATTGCCTTAAAATTTAACCTACCACCTTAGAATGCCTCATGTCCCAGTAATGAGCATGTAAAAGGGTGTTATAATAAATGCATCGTGCATTTTTTATAACTAGCAGGCCATCCGGCGTTGCCCGGGAAAGATAGTACCCAGAGAAGTGCGATACTTGCAATTTATGGTCATATAGCAGGATTTTAAGTAAAAGGACATAGCAGGTATGATGATAGTATACATATGTAACAAAGAAATGGAAAAATAAATTTCCGTATACCGCGCACGATATCAGCTTTTTGTCCAGCTCCACAACATTGATCATAATGTGTCCGTTCTTGAAAAAACCAAAAACGTCGTGTGAACGTACACCCCAGTAAAAAGGTTTGCACCAAGAGGATAATTTTTAAGCGTGGAATCCTTTGAATTATGCTTTTTTAATTTGATAAAATCAAGAGGTGCCTACCCGGTAGGATGTCCAACCACGGAAGTTGTATGACGTGACGTAACAAACGGTAATGAGAAGACGACGCAAAGGACGCGTTGGACACAACTACAAGTAGTCTTACGGGATTTTAAAGTCTGATATGCACCTTCGTACTAATTTTGGTTGCATCCATTGCAGCCGTATGCAAATACAAAGTGGACAAACAAACAGACATCCTCTTTTATATTCATAGATAGATGCCGCAGGATCGCCCTATTCACTGGACTGATTATCCAAATTTCTCCCATATAATTATTGTGTCTATTTAATAGTTCTTAGTTCAGCTTATTATCTCAACCAAGTCAGTAACGTTTCATCATCATTAATCAGCAAATCCTAAGATTAGTTTGACACTACACAATCCATTCCTCTCTCCTAGCCTTTTCCTAGCTAAGTAGCTCCTCTCATTTACTTCCTTTATAACCTCTCCTATGTATCTCGTTCCGGGGCGCCGCTTTCCCTTCTTCCCTTACACCTGTCCTTCAGCGGTTTTTTTCATGATGCTATAATGTATCATACCGAGACAAACTAAGTTGTCCCGTCTTCTCTTTAAGGTTTTTAGAAGACTTATTTCACCACTATTTTTTCAAAAATGATCAACCACAGAAGAGGAAATTGCCGCCCAAACAAGTTTTCAAAAGATACATTAATTTCGATGGCAGCATGGCTTTCTCAAGTTAGTCTTCCACTGCCGGCATCATTTGTGGACGAAGATTGGATTCAATGCAATGATTGTAAAGAGTGGGCTCATGCCGAACTGAGCCGATTTAGACGATAGTCTGTTTTATTACTGTAACATCTGTAAAGGGAAAAAGGTCATCAAAGTTTAAGGATTTTACTTATATTGCTCTTCACTTAACTATATATTCTTATTTTTTAATTATTTCTTAATTATTTCTTATTATTTATTATATGTTACTAAAATGGAAGAAAAAAAATAGGTATTTGGTTCAGTACTAACTGTTTGATTACTAAAGAACCAAACATACATTTTTTTGCTGTTTTACGTATTTCTTCGTAAAAACTTTCGTGGTTACTCGTCATGTCGAATAAAAACTTTTGGGCTATGTCACAGCGTCAATTCTTGGGTGGTCCCAATGTTTCCGACCGATGATGCTCGCTTTCTCAAGGGATTTTGAAGAGTTGGGAATTTAAATTCATATGCATATATTCATTGTATCTGTGTCAGGTGGTGGGGGGAGAGGAGTGGGAGGTTGGAGGAGTGGGTTGTAGATTGTTTTTCTGATTATGGGTTGCCAAGTACGGCTAATTTTAATGCCGGTATCCCTGTTGAAATTGTACTTCTCTTCTTTAGATATTTCAATGGCTTCTCTGACGAGTCTCTGCTTCAAACATTTTAATTTGGCAACGATTTTTGCTTCCTTAAGGTCGATTGTGTGGCCTAGCGCTGCGTGTTCGGCTACCACGGACTTCGATCTTCAGAATCCCTTGAGAAAGCGAGCAGCATCGGTCGGGAAACGTTGGGGCCACCCAAGAATTGACTTGGCGACATAGCCCAAAAGTTTCTACTCAACATGTTTTACCTATGTCCGATACCACCGTCCATTCTATGAAATTAACCTAATGTAAGGGAAATTATTTTGACAAATACTATATAAATTTTCTGTTTTAAGAACAAATTATTTTATCCCTCGGCAGATAAAATACTAGGGTTTGACTATACGCATAAAGAAATTAGTTATTATAATAAATACACCAGATAAATAAAAAAACTAAGGTGTCCAATACCATCCGACCTTCCCCTATGGATCCCTAGGTTAACGTTTGCTTTAGCATCCTCTCTTTTGAGGCTGCAACGCTAACTTTTGTCAGATATTCAACTATTTTTGAATTTACGAGTATTTGCAACAAAGATACCCCTATTTTCTTTCCTTTTAATGTATGTACTTTGTGCCAGTCCGCTGTCATCCCCCTGACCCTGAATCTCTGTGCTAGCATATATATTCTTCTTCCAGTCTCTCGCCTTCCACCCCCACCATTCACATCCAAAGCCTTCCCATCAACCCCTCCTGCCCCGACCTCGCCCATCCGTTCCGTGCTGTACATGTATCTCCTCTGCGGACCGTATTCCTCTCATCCATGAATATTCAGACGACCGTAAACTTGTGAAACCAAGGGGATAGCGAAATAAAAAAAAAACTTTCCCGGAGAGTCATTAGAGCCAGCAAAGGGTATTACTCCGGAGAAACAAAGGTATCGCCGTGTGCGTATAAGTTTGACGAGGAGTGGTGGGGGGTAAAGAGTGGGGATTCATTAGAGGGGTCGCGAGGAAGTTCGGAGGAAGGAAGATAACCCCCCTGTCCCTCTCTCTCTCTCGTGCCGTGCCTGCGCTGCCTTTCATTTTCATCTATCCTCTCCCCTTTTTCTCCCACACACACTTTCGTGGTTCCGTCAAAGCACAGAATGTCCCCAAATCTTTGGCAAAGCTAAACACACTGGAGGTTGAAGTTCACCACGAAAAAATATTTGGCTTTAGCCGGGATTCAAAACTGGATCTCCGAATTGCCAGTCAGGCGTGTTAGCGATTTAAACCACCAAGCCATTTCTTGAGAGCGCACATATGGAAACAGATACAGAGGGTACATCGCCATTTGGGAGATCCGGATTCGATTACCGTCTAAGTTGAATATTTTTCATGGCTCTCTTCATTCGTTGGTGTATTTAACTTTGCACTTTGCGCGTGACTGCGTACAAAGTCACTTGTTTCATTCAATTCTTTGGCAAAGCGTATTCAATCGCTATTTCAGTCGGGTTTACTTTCATATACTTTCCCTATCTCCCGCTACCGACCAGTGGAAGTACTAGATGTGCCACAGCGATAGACCTGCACGCGCGCTCACGTGCCCAGTGATTCAATCTGAAGGTTGGTTTGGATCGGTGAGGTAGAGCTCTCCCCAGACTAAATCACAGGCGCGTGAATTTCACTCACATATAGTATGCGGGGAGTTTCTCTCCTTGGCCAACTGGGATTTGAACCCGAGGCCCTACGATTCGTAGCAAACGCTCTACCCGAGGCCCTTCGATTCGTAGCAAGGCTACCTCTCTCCCCTAAATATTTTTCCACTGTATTTTAATACATAATGCTTTGCCGGGGAATGATCTGGGTGAACATTTCATTGGGTAAGGTTCTTTTTGTCGATTTTCAACCATTGAATGTGTGGTTATCACACATTAGCACAAATGGATAGCTACGATGACAATCCAACTTGGTTTGCTGGATCCATAATGACGAGCGGTGAGTCGAGAATGGACATGGAATTAATAGTGGCATTCCAATGCCTGACTATCCTTTATAGAGTTTTTCAATGGAGAACCGCTGCAGTGGGGAGATAGAAATTAATCGCGGCTTCCCACTGTTTGCCTCCCGTTGTGTGGGTAGGCTGTTTTTGGTCCGTTTTTGATCGTTTTTGCCCGCAATTTTACGCACTGTCTAGCTACCGCGCTAAGACTAAGTATAAAATGTGCGAGCAGAGATTTACGTCGAACGCACTAAACCCTATACCTGTAGCACTTGGTACGACTGTGATGGACCCTAAATTGTGACTGCGCGAAATGCATACAGGGTGACACGCTGCAAACTTACTCGCAACATGTTTTCTTATTTCTAATTCTCCCAATAACCCTTATAACCGGCATAATCTATTCATATTAACCGATCAATACCCAGAGAAATTGCTTATTGGAAATTTTCATCAAAATTTAGTATGTTGTTCATAGGTACTTTATATCGGAAAAAATAATATAAAATATACTACGCATGAGGAAAAATATTTTTTTTTGCCGGCAACTTAAGGTTACTAGCTAAGTTTCACAGTTTATAAATCACAAGTACTTGGAGGTCCTTGATAACGCACAAAGTGTCGAAACCATGGTCGGTTGTAAAGCGTAAATTGAAGTGGTGTGGAAATTACCATTTGTGTTTTTATCATGGATATAACAATATTCCACGTAAGCCTGAAACGATTTTATAAACATTCAGAAATATGCAGAATACATCACGAGAGGCATGAGTGAACACCTTAATATGAAGCGTGGGAATGACCGCTTGTGTACCCTTCAAGACTCTCCTTCATAGATGCGGTTAGTTTTAATGGCAGGGTAAATGCCGACCTTGCTCGACAAAGGAGAGAGTAGAGATCATAGAAGGAAACAATTGGTAGTGTAAGATGCATATTGGGGGAGAAAGAAATTTTGGAAAACGAGAAAAAAATTACGGCAATTCAGGTTGCCATGGGGGTTAAGTTCAATTCGCGATTTCAATGTACGAAAATATTACCCAGAATCCTTATCGTGGCCAGTTACGGTGAGACAACTTCACCCACGTCTTTCGAAGTCCGTTCGTCAGATCGTACACTTTTACATCAATTGAATCGCAAAATAATGTATTCGCAGAACAAATTGCTTCATCAAAGATCATAATATTCAGTGCGTTTTTGCGTAACAGCTCAATTTTATCTAGAATCACATCTGCCTGTCCGTATGGGTACCGTAAATATCACCACTAATGTTTTTGAAACTGAAAACGAGGTAGAATCGTATTAAATTTAATTAAATAGATTCTACCAATTGCTTCAAAAGCTGCATTGACTAGATAGAATGGTGAGTGCTAGGTAAACATGTGATTTGTTGTTGGAACGCTGTTTTTGCATCGTAAAGGTTCAATAATTGCCTTTACTTTCTCAAATAATATTATAATTCGCCGTGAAGCGTCATTGAAATAAGTTTACTGAGACTATATGTAAACAAAGTAATGGCTTGCTAATGCATTCCGAATACCATGCACAGAAATACTATTGTATGTTCGAGGCAATTAAGTGGAATCATTCCGCTTTTTTGACATCAGCTGATGATTTAACTTATATTGCTTAATGAATATAATGTGGTAGTGTTATTAAATTTTCTGCTATGCCTCGGTGTATGTTTTTGGTTCATACAAACTTACCTCACATTATTTGCATTGCACAGTAATTTCATTTCATTCATCGAAGTACTCATCAGACGAAATATGGCCGCCACATTTAAGTAGGAGGTAAGGATGGCACGTGCTCCCTACAACAAGTAGGTCAGTTTCAAAAATGGTCATAAGTAGGGTTTGCTGTGGCGTAAATGAGGAAGAACAAGGGTCCAGTGGCCATAGAGGGTCGACTAAGAATACACCCAAGTTTTAATTTACCCCTGCCGGTTTCGACTCTATCGTGCCATTTTCGAAGGTAAATTCTCTTATTCATAAAGAATATAGCCCTGAAAATAGTGCATTAGGGCTGAAACCTGTCGGGAAAATAAACCGTTGAGTAATATTAGCAAGTGTTTTAAATTCTTCCATGCATAAAAGAGTAGCACACTGGGTAGCCGGTAAAATTAAATTGTTGATCGATGGTTATGGTGAAACTTTTAAAATATGGCAAAATAACATTTTGAATGAATTATGTGCACTTTTATTTTACCATCCCTTGAAAGTGCTTTTTTAAAATTATGTATCTATAAATAATCACTTTTAACAATTTCTATGGCAGATAAACTATGCCCAAGATCAAATGTAAAAGAAGAAACATTTTTTTCTGTGTAATCTACACTCCGTTAATTAGGTTCTAATAGTAGATTTTCTAGTATGTAAGGGAACAGTTTTTCTAAGCAATGAAAATAAAGCTATAGGCAGTGAAAATGCACATCATATTTTACCTTTTTCAGCCTTATGCGATGATGGCACGAGGATGAAAAAGTTGCAAGTAAATTTTTAAGTGAGTAAATATGAATTTTATAGATTGGGAAGATAAATGTACCTCTTTGTACTAACAAGGGATTTTAATCTATGGAGAAATGGATGGCTTTTATACAAAGGAATACATGATGTTTTGAGGGAATGTCGTTTGTGATGATGGAGAAATAAGGTCAGTAGTGGGAGTTGTATGGAAAAAAATCGGAACAATAATACCGCGAGGCAGCGGTTGATTATAACCGAGGGTAGTTGGGAATGATGAGGATTCAGCCGAGATATAGATAAGCAGCGTTACCTGGAGATGGAGACAGTCGCCTAAAGAGATAAGCGAGGAAAGCCGAATGTTCCACAGGGGAGATAATCCCTTTTCCTTTTGGTATCTTACGCGGCCACGGTAGGTACCCACTGCGTTCGAGAGTAACAATGCGATCTAATTAAATCCAAAGCCACGCATTGTCGTCATCATTTCTCTGGCTGCCTTCTTCCGACGTCGCGATAACAATCGCAGTAATTGGATCACGAAAACTTTTTAATGAGCAGTGTTTATTTTTTTTTATATATGTATACCTCTCAGTCCTCGGAAAGCTGCTTTCGTTTCAAACAGTGGAGTAAGAGTCAGACCTATCGTTTTTCATACGCGGCAATTGGATTTTGTTTAACGATTCCTTTTTTTTTACTCTCCTCCCGATCCATTTTCGGCGCTTATGTTTGTTTTTGCATATTTGGAGGGTCCCCTCGGATCGAGTGCTGCGGATATATGGCTCTGTGTATATCGAGCAGTCGTAGGGAGGCGGCTGTACCTACGGAAACCTTTTTTTTTCCTCCAATGACTGCAATGATCTGTGTACGAGAAAGTGGGACAAGCCAAACTGGTGATCCATCCTCTTTTCCTCTGTATTTTCTCGCATCCTTCACTCGTGCGTGCTGTTATTTTTTTAACAAAATTCATGCGTTCTGGCGCCCATGACTGTAATACTTTGAAAAAGAGTAAATATTCGTTCATTCTAGTTGAAAAACACAGGAAAATCGTGCGATTTTAATTTCTTTGCCTATATTTTCACCAGTTTATGGGAGGTTATGAGCAAAAGCTTTTTTTCGAATAAACGTCAAAATAATTAATTGGCACTTAGGCCGAAATCACTCGCATTTGTCGCGTATTGAAGATGTATTCATGCTTCAAGCACATTTATTTATGCTCTCTTCTGAAGTGTTGGCTTGATTTTCATAATTACAGTAATATTTTGTAAATAAATGTTTTGTGTGCAGGAGTAAAGCGTCGCATTTTGGGTCCATTCAAATACTCAGTTTAGTTCAATTTAGAGGAGTTTGGAGATGTAAATTTATTATTGTTATTTTCATAATGAATTGGGGATGGAAATACAATGGAATAATGGGATTTATAGATATCATTGGCGATTGTTCTCCCTATCAATTGGCAAAAAGCTTAAACAGAATATCTATTCTTCAATTCATCATCATCACTGGTCAACAATCCTAGGATTGGTTTGACGCAGCTCTCCACTCAGTTCTCCTATCAGCTAATCGTTTCACACCTACGTATTTCTCCTCTTTCACATCTCTCTTTACTTGTTCCATATATTTTGTTCGAGGTCTTCCTTTTCCATTCTTGCCTTCCACTTGTCCTTCGACGATTGTCTTCATCAGGCCATCATGTCTCAATATGTGGCCTATAAGGTTGTTCCGTCTTCTTATTAAGGTTTTCATGAGGCTTCTCTTCTCTACTACCCTTCTTAGGACTTCCTCGTTACTAACTTGGTCGATCCATTTGATTTTCATCATTCTTCTGTAGCACCACATTTCAAAGGCCTCTATCCTTGCTTTCTCCGCTGCGGTATTTGTCCATGCCTCACTTCCGTATAGGAGCATACTCCAGATGTAGGTTCTTATAAATTGTTTCTTTACTTCCATATTTAAGTTTCCCGCTATTTAAATTTATTCAGTGTTTCAACTCGGAGGTTGTTTTGGTACTATAATGTAGAGATCAGCCTAAACTATGCTACAGGCGCTTGAATTTCACCGATTCAAGGTAGGTTGCCAGTTTTTATTCCCTCATCCTCCTCGTACCTCGAGGATTTTCCTTTGATGTCCAAAGAGGTTTCACGCGGATTCGCCCTCGGAGCTCTTTGGCCTGCCGGCGAAAACTAAACGGAATAAGCGTAAACGTTCTCCGATTGAAGGTTATATCGGGAAACCCTATGCCAACTTACGTGATTGATGTAATTACCTTCTTTATCACGAAGGATACAAATATTCATCAAGCAATGATAAACGTTAAATTAGCTTGAATAGAGGTGATACATTGGTGTTAACCCCTGAATTTTAACGTAATATAAATTAAGGAAAAAACCTAGATAAATTAGCTTTTAAAATCTCGCCTGATTTTCAATGGTTCAACAAAGAGAAGTTGGAAAATGGGAGGTCATGGAATGCAAATATTAAAATGGGAAGTTATTATTACTCTTTTACGATACCTTCTCAAAAAGATTGAAATGTAATTTTTTTAGGAAAGCCCAGAGGTAATATGCTTAGAAAGATACATCCATTAATTCAAGGATCACGTCAAATGCCACTATACAGTGGCTTGCCGCTACACTGTTATACAATGCCGCTATAAAATTTATGTACACTCCTTGAAAATTTCTCTTCAAACAAAATTTTGTGATAAATCTTAGAGATTACGAGTAGGGGCGGATCCAGGATTTCTTTCTGAGAGGGGGGGGAGGGCTCAAGGATAACCCGTAATACAAAACGAACGCAATTATAACGAGACCGTATGAAAAATTTATACTTTTTTTTAAGGGTCTGCGGGGGCACGTGCTCCTCCCCCCTAAATTCGCCTATGATTACGAAGAAAACGCTTGGTTATCAGTTTACGTGTTTTTCATTACCTCCATCAAATTTTGATTTATATTAATTAACTATGGTGTATTATACAGGGACTGTTATGAATTTGTTTCAAATTCATAACATTAATGTTGTATGAGATGCCTCCACCGAAGAAAATTTTATTTTTGAAATGAATTTCCGGAATTGTTGTGAAAAATTCTCTCAACTACCTGGCTTTACGTTCGCATCCAAAGCGTTTGGATAGCATTCCACTAAATGAGATAGGTTCCATCTCATCCCTCGGTCTCAGCCATTTACCCTCCCGTTATAATTAACACAGTCCGGAAATTGTGAAAGTCCTCCGTTGGAGTGAGATGTAGGAAAGAAGGAGAATATCCCCACAGCTCACGCAGATAGAGGAAGGGACATCGTATGGAAGGTGTCTGAGGCTAGGGAAGGGATTTTCGGTGCAGATAAGTTGTTTGGGAGACTGGAGAATGGCTAATTCGCCAACTGAGAGGGACACTTGGAAACGGAACATGGCGGAATATGCCCTGGGTTCACGGAACGGTTGTCAGTTGACGTAAGGATTCGCCCGATCTAAACGGGAGCGCTTATGCAGCCTAGCTATCTCTTAATCATATTGGGAGTGTCATATTCGTGCGATACCTTGATTTTTAAAATGGAAGAGAGGTGAATTCACCAAAAGAAGAAAGTCTTGTTAGGGCTTTTTTTTCTTCACCAAGATGTGCAGGTATTAAAAAACCATTAGTCCGTAGCGGACTAAAATTTTTTCAGATTTTGTTTGTTTTATTTATTTCGAAATTATTATGGCGGAATATGCCAAGGGTTTTCGGGTCTGATGTCAGTTGGCGGAAGGATTCACCCAATCTAAACAAAAGTGCATATGCAGCCTAGCTATCTTATTTGGTCCCTTTGTGGTACCTTGATTTTAAAAACAGGAGAGAAGTGGAGTCACTTAAATAAGAAATTTTCGGTTGAGTGATTGTTCTACATTGAGCACTGCAGGCATTCAAAATCCATTAGTCCGTGTTGTTTTTAAGGTTTTGTTTGATTTTTGTAATTCCTACAATGTTTGGCTTATGGATTATATCATTAATATGCTGCTGAATATTAATTAATTATTTGGCGAAACCTTTACCATTTCTGATTTCAATTTGATGTAAATTATATATTTTCAATGAATTATCTTTCAGTTTTCAATTTTTTAAATTCCTTTTTCTCTTTCTTTCTCAAAACTTATCAATTATCTTTCAATTTCGTTTTGATTTCCGGTTCGAATCCCAGTCAAGGCAACTCATTTTTTTCTCTGTGGAACTATCGTACCATTTGTGCATTGCGAATGGCTCCGTAAAGTTATCACCGTGGCTAGTCCCGGTAAACTTTAATTAATCTTACAAAATATCGAATAGCAGAGATAGTTATCATTCATGCTGCTGTTAAATATAATTTTCAATCAATGCCAATGAAAAATATAATTTACCCATGCCGATGAAACATGTAATTTTGCAGTTGGAGCACCAGATCATGAAATTTAGAAAGTAGATAATTCGTGGAAAGGGATTGGAATATCGGTATAGAGGAATAAGTGAAAAATATAATTTAGTAGCTAGAGCACAGGATCAGGAAACATAGAAAGAAGAGAATTCGTGGAAAGGGATTGGAATACCTGTATGATGGAAAAAGTGATAAATATAATTTTGTTGCTAGAGCACAGGATCAGGAAACTTAGAAAGAAGAGAATTCGTGGAAAGGGTTAGAATACCTGTGTAGTGACAAAAGTAAGCGATGTTGTGTGTCAGAGGTGAACGCGGTCGGAATAGCAATTATCGCGGCAAGTGGGAGAGGGGGAGGAAGCAAGCGCCTTCCACGCAACCTCCGGATATGGTTATAACTGAATCTCCATCCCTCCTTCCTCTTCGCCACTCGACTCACACCAATTACTCCTCTTCAGCCCCTTATCCTGCGCCCTTCCGGCCTTGCTCATAACCATGACAGCCGCAACACTCTGGAGAGTTCGAGAGGGTTAAGGGTAATAGTCCCTTATAGTTCACGATAAAAACCCCTGGCGGTCAAAAGAGCGCGACCATTCCTTCAAGCGTCGTTGACTATTTTTACGAGTGGACTGCACTTAAGGCCTACCACTTGAGCTAGGTTATGGGTTATAAGAGGATTATTTAAAAATGATGCTCATAGTCTTGACAAGTTTTCCTTGATAATAGATTCATTCCTACAAAATGCTTAGGACTAAACATTAGTTATAAAGAATAAATACTCATTAACATGAAGTCAAGAAAGGTGCCGTACAAAGATAGCAGTACAAAAATGACCAAAATTTAACCTCCAGGATTACAGATATCTCTCAAAGATACTCTGAACTCTAAAAAATGTATGGCTAAAATTCCATCCCCGATTGAAGCCTAGAAATTGCACTTCTCAGAAGCATCTATTTAAATAAATAAAAGATCGTAGCACTTTTCCACAAGAATGAGGAAGAATAAGGATCTCGTGAATTATATGCAAGGGTAATCACGCAACTTTAATTTCCTATCTCAGCCTTGATAATTTGGATTGAAAAGTAATTGGATTATAACATACTGAGACCTGGCCTAATATACCGAGACTATACACGACAGCTTAAGCCAGCAAAAGGTACTATCAGCTGATACAAATTTTTTCTCATATTCCCACTTAAAAGAAGTAGTACCTACTTGGCCACGTAGAGATGTACCAGCCGGACCTCAGCCTGGTTACAGTTGCTCCCGAGCGAGGAGCGTAGCGACCAGCATTACATTGTTTTGAGTCTAGTGCACAGATTCAAGGACTGATTATGATACATGGCGATTGATGAAGATATTTGTGAACCTTATTCACTTCCTCAAAAACGAAGCCAAATATAAATGTACACCTAGTCAAATATTCTAGGCGAAAGGTAGGAATCCGTGAGTTTGGTTTATTCACATGACCAGGGCATTCAAGGCAATGGGGCACAATGCATATTCAGTGCGGGCGATCTAAGTCCTTATTTCCATAAGATAAGTTACTTAAACTCGGACGGAGTAAGAAAAACAAAGAGGTTTCAACAAATTTTCGCGAATAAAATGTAGTAAAATCCTCCACGGGGAAGGTGAGCCGGAAGAGGAGGATAATCCTCTCCAGCAATTTCCTCTCCTGCATTTTATCCCTGTGAAAAAAGGCTACTACTGGAAGTTGAGGAAGGAAGTGGAAATTCTTTCGATTAAAAAAATTTCTCTCTCTCTTATTCTCCTGCCGGATCTCTCACAAACCCCTTCCCCTATTTCTTGTGCCCTCATCCAATCCTTTCTTTCTAATCCCCACCTCATTCTCCGAGGCCCCAAGACCAAGCGTACCCTTAGAATGAAGTCCTTCCCTGGAAAAATAACCTTTTCCAGCTTCGGCCTCAACCCACATTCGCCGTTCGATCCTCATAGTCCAATCCCATTCCGAACTCACTCAGTTCTTCCACAAGGAGGTTGGTAGAGATCGGTTTAGTGTGGTTGGCTTGCCACAGTGTGGACTTGGGTTAGAATCCTGGCGTTGGGGGTAATGCTTTGGTGGCAGCTTCCATATCCTTGCTTTAATGCTTTGTGGAGGTCACTTTAAGTTCAGCACTCCGTCCTATGGATGGGCCGTTGAGCTTTGGTCCCCTTAGCACCTTTCGTTTAGAGTAGGCTAATTCCGATCAAAGGTTTCTCTTCATCATAACTTCTCTACGTTTGCCTTTCTAATTTATTTCCTTGCGTCACCTTGTATACGAGAGGTTTTTCGATTAGAAGAGCGTTCAATGCCTTCACATAGAACTTGCACCACCAAAACTTTCGATCAAACGCGCCACGCTCTATCTAATGGAATCACTATACTCTCAGTCAGGGCCGGATTCAGGTCGTTTTGGAGAGAATGGTTCATTACTAACAATGGCGCCCTGGTGGTATGAAATACCTTGCAGCGGTAATGCGTCTGATGACTGATAAGCGTAGAAATGAGGCATTGAATGTCCCTCGGGCTTTCCACCTGGTTTGGAACTCCACTTCTGCCGAATTTTCGATGAAATACCTTTTCATCGTCCTCAGAGCTGCTTGGTGACCCTGCCCTGCTGGTTGATCAACCAGCCCTGAAAATGGAGAAAAAGTATTTCATCGGAACGTAGGCAGAATCGGATTGCCCTACCAGGTGGAAAGCCCGAGAGATATGCATAGCCACCATTTTCTCAGCAAGAATGAAATCCTTGTAGAAAATCGGCATTTAGATATTCATCAGTTATATTTTAATAATGCTTGATAAGCTGGTGAAATCAAAGCATACATTTTTTCATCCCATTTTCATTTTTTTAATATCATATATTTTAAGGGTCTCTCTCCATTCATATTTATATATTTTACATAAATTATATATATTTTGCGCCCCACAATACTAAATATTATATTGTGGGGGCGGTTATCCCTTAACCCACTACTATTCTCATCTTAAGCCACTGCGTTGCTATCACACGAATCCTTTCAACTTTCCTTGAAACTACGAGAAAGAATTTCTCGTCCCCTTCCCTCCGCACAGCAACATTTCTTTCCTCTCAGAAGCCTTCCATCATCCACCCCCTTTTCTGATTTTCCCCAAACCACCCTCTCTCCGAGACGCCAAAAATTTCGGTGGCCTCATAAACTTTTGCGTGGCTGTACGGCGGAAGAGAGGGAGAGAGAGAGAGAGGGCGACTCAATTAGATTCACGTCATTACTCTCAGATATAATCAATGACCCTGGGAGTAGAGGTTGGGGAGGGGAGATCTTGTGGAATGGAAGGGGTGATAGGCGTGGGTGATGCTGGGATACTCGTTGGGGGTGGTCGCTGGGAGGAAAAAAATTCATGCTGGGGTAGGATTGTGGGCGTAGTGTGCGTAATGAACGAAGGAGTAGAAAAAGGCAAAGGTAGGAAGTATCTTTTTACCGTTTTTCCTTTAAAAAAGAAGAGAATCATTAAAAAAAGGCGAAAGGACTAAATTAGCTCCGCAGCCTTCCACTTGAATATCTTCTTTCCTCTTCTCATTTTTTGCTCCTTTTTATTTTTCACCCTTTCAAATTCATTCGCACACCATTTTAAAATTTTCCATTCATTAACTCCCACGCACTTTTACCTGATACTTTTTCGCCCTCACAATATTAACCAATTTTTTATTGTCCGTTTTTTTGTCCTTTCATATTTATGTAGTATTTCCGGAATGCACCCCGTGTACTTTATCGGTTAATGCCCGTTTGGTCGGCTTTACTGGTATTTATTTCTTAGGGAGTATGCCCAATTTATAGCATAGCACACTTACAACGGTTCTAGGAGTGTATTGGTTTCAAAGGGAGGGTTCGCAGGAGTTTTCATTTTATAAAGTTCAAAGCTGGATCCCATGCTGATTATCTGACCTTTTTGAAATTCTCCTTGAATTTTCTTATCTACAATGCCGCATGGTTCAACCAGAGTTTAATATTTTTCTCTTTTGCGATGAAATTGATGCTTTATTTGCGTGGTCTGCTACAGCTGACTTCAAAGATTGTTACGTGGTGCGCCACACGTATTCTAGTCGGATTTTAACTGAAGGAGTGCTTACGTAAACCACATTTTCTCAGGCACCCTAGGTTTAGGATAAGCTAACTCTGTTGTGTAGTTTCTCGGACACGAGACAAGTTTTTCTAACCCACCTTTCATTGCGTTCATATTTCTAACTGCAACTTTTCTTCAATGCAGTTTAGCACCATTGACCTTCAAAAGTCATTATTTGTCAAAGTTGATTCAGGAGTGCTTGGTTTAGTATCTCGTAAAAAAGGGCCAGAGACTGACTGTACCAGTTTCTATCATACGACTTTCAAGCTCTTTGTTTTTCTCACAGAACTATTTACGTGCTAAGTTATTGCAATGTTCGGGATGCATTGGCCTCGAAGTTTAAATTCGGTTGAATACTTTTGCGAAATTTAGAAAATGATAGCTAAAAGAAAAAAAAACTTACGAGAGATATAAGAATGACATATTTGGACTGGTATGCCATTTCAAGAATGTCATCTCCATCGATGGCATCATTATCAATGATTCTACTGTAAAAACTAAATTAGAAAAATTAATGTTTAGAAATTTTGTAGATATGACATTGAATTGGAAGGACTCTCTTTGCACTCTCGATTGGAAAATAAAACTTTTCAATGAGGAAATTTATTAATTCATTATTGTAACCTTTTTTTTGGTTCTCAGGGTACGCTTTTATCACAACCGCCTAACCCTTAGTGCTTATATGATTTAAAAAATGTAAATTATATCCTTATGCCTCAAATTTGTAAGACGTCTTTTTCTTACAATCACTGTATATCGATACTTACGGTATATTTAATGATAAAGTCATTTAAAGACGTAAATTAGTTGTGGTCTCAAACCTTTATTATCACACATAACTGATGATTTCAGGCTTTACTTTGTGAAACCTCTCTATATTGGAAATAAAGGAATAACACTTTGAAAGGTTCACTATTATATTACTATGGGTACGACCCGGGTTTCGTAACGTAGTTACATGAATATGGACCTGAAGATGTAACTACGTTACGAAATCCGGGTCGTGCCCTTATTAATATAATAGTGAACCTTACAAAGTTTTATTCCTTTATTTCTTTATTATTACAGTTTTTGTAAAATGGCTGGAAGTCACTTTTTTAAAGCTACTATGTAGATAAACGTCTCATAACGTGAATTCAACGCTACAAATTATCGCACAGCCATGCCTCTTATCGTAGATAGAATTATCTTTGCTTCCTGTATCCTTTTTTCTGCCCATACATCTCTCTGCTGACTTATTTGTCCCTACTGCGAGAGAACCACGTTCAACTCTTCCCTCACATCTAGTACGACTCCATTATTGCCTCCTTTTATGTCTCACTTCCTGACCAACCTGCTCGCCTGAAAGCGAGCGAAAGGAGAGCGCCGTTCAGAGCGGCCGCATTCTTTTGTTCACCAGAGGGTTATGAGCGGAATCGAGAGGGAGCTTTTTATTGTCGAAAGAATAGAATCCTGGGCAGGGAGACGGCTTAGCTAACTTGATTCCTCCTCCACCACTTCTTCCTCTCCTGCTGTAAATGTTACCATCGTGTATATGTGTATACATATGTATAAAATGTATTCATTACTTTTTGCCAATTTCTGCATCTACATATGCTAGAATATTTGCCTACGGCGACTTGTGAATGTGAATTTGACATGTTTGTTACCTGAATGTTTAATTCTTCTTTTTGAGATCGCCGTTCCCCGAAACGCATGTGCTATTTTTATCTTACTTTCTGCATGAGTGTGACAGTGTTTCATTTCATTTCTTCTTCTGTGTCTGTTTAATTCGTCCTTGGCACTTTTAGTTAGTTAAAAACCTACTTTACTTCACTACATACTCGACGTTCACTTCTAAGCATATTTCGTACCGCTGCATCAGCTTCTTTAACCCCTCTGCATAGAACCTCGCCGCCTGAGAGGTGAACCAATTGGACTAAGCCACAGACTCACACTGCCGTCAAAACCAAGAAGAAAGTTCAAGATTTACATTGGGAACTCTTTGACCACCCACCGTACAGTCCTTACCTTGCACAGAGCGATTTCTTCCTCGTCTTGCACTTGAAACAGTGGCTCGGGGGGCAACATTTCGAAACCAGAGAGGAACTCACCGGCTCACTCAATTGGTTCAACAATAAGGCCGCGAGTTCTGTGGAGGGGTATTAAAAATCTGATGCAGCGGTACAAAAAAATTCCAAGAAATGAACGACGATTATGTTGAGAGGTGAAGTAGGTTTGCAGCAACTAAAAGTGCCAATAAAAAATGTTTCTTATATTTTGAGTGTATTTTTTCCCGTGACCAAGCGGCCCTTAATTTATGAATATACCTCGTATATAGAAGAGGTAGATAATATAATATTAAAAAAAATAATATTTACACGAATAGAAGTTATTAAAAAGGGAGATTCCTTTGCAGAGTGAGGTGTTTCAGGCTTACCTCGAGAGCTGCGGTGACAATCATAAAATATGAAATGGTCAAATAATTTAATGATTTTTTCGTGAACATCTTTGCATTGTTTAAACAATGAGTTTGAATGTTTTTATATTGGTACCGATGATCTGTAGTATTTAATGGAGCATTAGAAGGTGTATTATAAAAATTTTACAATTGGTCCCGATGTAGAGAGTCGAAAGCTACTTCTCTGTGATCGAAAAAATAAATAGTCTTAGTTTTTCTCTCATTTAGCTAAAGTTAAAAATAAACCAAAAAGGTGGACATTTTTATAATAGCAAAATGACGAAAAATTGAATTTGAAAAGAGTATTCATGGGGTACATTTTTCCGGACGTTATTCATTTTTTCATATTAGGTAGATACAAGATACTACAGCTATGCTGTGTGCGCGCAGCCACGTGAGATGTTCAAACCTATTGATGACCTGCACCACATCTAAACCACCTTGTTGAGCTCTATCTACGCTTATGCGTCTCAAAATAAATATGAATAATTGTCATCAGAGATTCACTGCAGCATTTCCTTCGAAGCGGGGTGAACTTGGTGAGTTTGAGCAAATGCTAAAATCGTCTGGAAATAGTCGAGGCCGACTTTCGTAGATCAAGACAGATTTTCCGTGATCAGTCGAAGTTAATATTTGAAGAAAAATCACTGCGATATTATTGGTGCATTGGAATCGAGATCGTGTTGAGGAGAGGTATTTTTCAAAGTTTTACGTTGCGTATCCGAATGGAATCAAAGTAAATACGGCATAAAAATGTAAAAAAAAAACCTAAATTTAGAGTCCAAAAAGCGGAATTTATCGCTTGGAGCTATCGAATAAGGAAGTGAAGCTAGGCATAACTGGGTTAACACCCATTCAATAAATCACCGACACCGGAGCTCCCGATTCATTTAGTTAAGTTAAACGGTTTTCTGGAAAATTAAAAACTGTTATCTCTTACTCTAATCCCATCCGAACCCATTTTTAATGGCACTTTGATTACTTTTTTCCGTGCTCGTAAACTACTTGCCATTCGGGAACTGCTCCCTTCACCCACCAACACTAACGTTCTCCCTAAATCCTTGCATTAATGTTTATGAATGGTGGATTTTTCAACGTCTGTCCCCTTCCAATCTCCTCTTTTTTTATTTTATATTTGGAATGGATTCAAGAAAAAGTACAACCAATTTGTTTTTCCATTTCATGCACCGTAGAATCTGGTCAGGGTGAAGTCATAAATTTGATTTTCTCCCCAGTTAGTAATCTCTCCCTCCGACTCTTTTCTCGCCGATACTTTTGATCCCCAACCCTCCTCTATATTTTTTTCACCCCCCATCGCCTCCTCCGAAAATATCATTGGGAATTCTCCCCCAAAGCACTTGGTGACGACCGGATAATTGGGGAGTTGGACCCGTGTTTCCGGTCCGATATTCCTCTCACCATCTTTTTTTCTGGGAAGTTTCTTTCTAATCTGCCGAATACCGAGAAAACTCAGGAATAGTGCTACTTGGAACTAATAATGATAATGACGCTGTCAACGTTTTTGGCCACCTTTGGACTCATTGGGAAACCTATTCGAAGAAAAGTAGTGTTTACCATTTGTCGTATCATACCAGCCTTCGTTAAGGGATATCGTTGAAACTGGCCGGTTAAAAATTCGATGGAAAATTTGTTGAAATGTCCTGGACGATTATGGATTTAGGTTGGATTGAGTTGAACTGGTTCAATCTCAATAATTAATGGAGCAAGTGACTGCCTTACATCGTACTGAAATAATTCTTGAAATATCTCGAAATTTTGGTGCAGAGAATGCCTGGTTTTTTTGTGAGCGCTCGCCATAAATTTTAACACGACTTTAAGGATACACTCACGTTTGAAACGAGTGTATGTGTATATACTTCTACCTGTAGTTAATATAAAATCATGCATGATTTCGGTAAGTGACTAGAACAGAAAGGATATGGCTCAACTCTAATTTTCTTCAACCCAAGCTGGAGATTTATAACTACAAAAGGAAAATTTATGTACGGCATACAATCCATAGGCATTGTCGATTCCGAAAAAGATTAGCTTGAATAAGGAAAAATAGAACTTAATAAAATCCAAAGGCCATTTCTCGGTAGCTCCCACCCACTAGGTCACTCACGGGTACCATGCATCGGGATACATTTTTCTCACTTTATCTCGTATATCCATGATTTTGTTCACGTTTTAAATTATGATTCAGCCCCAATATTCTTTTTCCGCAACCTCGGCCGTGCAACATGGATAAAATTATAGCAAAAATGTAAACTTCGGAAAATTTCCATTTCCGGAACGTGCTAACTAGTACGCATGTAAACATAAATCGAGGAATATTTAATGGGATCGCCTTTTTACGAGAAGAAGGAGGTGTTGGAAAATTTCCATAAAGGAGGCGGTGAACATTTTAAGATCGGCAACCTGAAATTACTGTGGAAAGGGTAGTCTTAGTCCCTCGCTCTCAATGCCTTCCCCTTATTGGTCTTGTAGAGAGATGGGTTTGCAAAGGGAGATCCCTCCAACCCGCTCACAAGCTCTCCAACACCCGAAACATCTCGCGGAGGAAGGGCAGGGAGACTCACATACCCTCTCCAGAAATCATCCAGAGTAAACACCTCCTAATTTCCAAAGGAGTTCCCTCTCTTCTTTTTTCCCATAACCATAACTTTCTTGTTTCCACTGCTGAGCCTCCCTTTGATCCCCTTTTCCTGATGGGGTGGGGGAACTTATTTGACCCGGAGGATGCTACAACGACTCCCCCATGCTCCCGTGTTACTTCTCAATCTCCCATAACCAGCGCCGCGTCCTTTGCCACCTCCCCGGAATATCGTGCCTCTCGTCCGGACCAATATTGGGCCCGCCTTCTGCTTCCGAACGAAAACAGCATCCCTCAGGGTGTCCTGCATAACTCCTGTTCCTAGTTTATATAATTTTTCTCTACGGCATGGCGTGAAGCGAAGTGTTCGATGAGGAATATCAATTTCCGGCCGCTCAGCTTGAGGTCGTCTTTCTAGAACCATACTAGTACCTAGCACTCCATTCAGATAACCACTCATCACCAAACGTTTTCGTTCAAGCTTATGTAAAATTAATCTTACTTTTTATGAAATCGTTAGCTTTATTTTTAGTTACTTAACTTTTTCGGTATGACATGACTTTTCGCTTTATATCCCTACAGGTAAGCGATACCTCGAACGCGATGTGCGTAATTCGAGCAACTTATAATCTTTTCTGATGGTATTTTCTAGCTCATTCAATACTTATACTACTTATATTTTCTGTACTTTTGGAGAAATTTTATATTATTAACATTAATGTACTATGAACAGAAGGAGTCTTATCTAAGGATTATTCATCGACTATTTCGTAAAATATAAATAAGGCATGAATCCACCGCATTAGTATCTTTTTTTCTCTAATCCGTAGATTGCAGTTGATGGTAGTGGTATATACTTCGTGGGCATCTATATTATAGCACGTCAAATATATATAAGCCATTCAGCCTTCAAAAGACGTTTTTAGTATATCATTTTTTTATTACTTTGGTAACATCGAATCAAAACTCACTCAACTGAGAACACTCTCTTCCTCATGCACTTTTAATTTATGGAGGAGAACGTTGTAGCCTTTTATTACTCTGGTAATTTTGAATTCTAGAAAAAATAGACTTTTAAAATAGAGGAATTGCTTTTTATTCATACCTAATACAGCTGTCGATTCACCCTGTTTTTCATTCCTGATTTCAATAAATTCATTTCCATACTTGGCCAATGGATGTAAGTGGCACGGGGGTACTATAGGATGGCTGGTACATTCTTAGGTATTATGAAATAGCTGCAGAATTTATTAATATTGAAATACTCACAATGAAAAAAGTGTGTACAGGTAGAGAATTAAATAAGATTTTGATTACTTATCAGATGGCCCACTGATTCTGCATGGGATAGATTCAATGGCATTATTTTTATGCAAGATGGCGCACCATTTCACTTTGAAAATATCGTGCGTGATTGGTTGGACGAGAAGTTTCTCGGACGCTGGCTTGGGAGACGTGGACATCATGAGTGGCCTGCAAGAAATCCAGAACTGACTCAATGTGACTTTTTTATGGGGCTGGGAAAAAGATAAGGTATACCGGACAAAACCACGCACACTGGAATAATTGGAAGCAAGGATTAATGAAATTATCAACAATATCCCACGCAACTTCCGTGGACCCCACGCCTGGCCGCTTGAGGTGGTTGGCCGATGCTGCAGGCGCTTACATGAATTTTAAAGTATGCATCAAGATTCTCATATTATACTGTATTTTTGTTATTGATTTAAATAAATTAGTGATGTTTATATGGAATTTATTCATCTTTTTCAATGCCTTTATATATACCAGCCACCCTGTACACTACTCCCGGGCCACTTACATCTGGGCTCCCTTGCGCTAAGCTCGCGAATCCCTTGAGTTAGATTCGAATGCGCATGCGTTAGAACGCGCAGCTGGTTAAGTCTCACGCTTTGACGCCATCGTCCATTCAACCTGCCTCGCTTATCATATGCCGCCAACGTGAAGATCTCTCCCGTTCCATTTCCTCTGCAAGCATAAGATAAACTTATTATCGTATTTTTTCTGTCTGCCACCCATCCGAAGGAGAATATGTTACACTCCTGCTGTGATATGATGTAGTTGAGTGTTCGTAACCCGGTATATATAGAATGGAAAATTACCCATTAAAAATGAAAAAAAATAACGAGTCGTAGATTACACAATATGGTAGGTGTATTCGGAAGGCCATTACTTTGATGCCGCGACCATATTTTCCGTAGGGATATTGTTTGACTAGTTTAACATTCACTTCATTTCCATATCTTATTGCACAAAATTATTTTTCATCCTGTTGCTGCGAGGTTGACTAATCAACTGCCAGCAATTATTTTTATCAAAAACCACTCGATAACATCTCAAACACAACAAATGACACTGAATCTTTAGAATTTCTTTTACAACTCTAAATATAATCATAATAAATAGGAGTTAAAGAAACCAGCATAAAAGTATTTAATAACAAGTGGGAATATGACTGCCTCCCTATACAAATTGAAGTTTTTTTTTCACTTCGGCATTAGGGTCAATGCCCTTCACCTTTCATTCTAATCAAGAATAAAAATCTCTTCCTCCACATTCCCCACTCTTCTACCGCCCTTCGTTCTTTCACTGTTTTCAGCGCCCCCTAGTTTCCCAGCATACCATCCGTCACACCTCGACTCATTTGAACTCACTATAACTTTTAAATTTAATATTAACACTTGACTGATCAAAAGGTCATGTAATGTTCTCCATTGATAATTTCCGCGTATTCTTTTTCAAATGTAGGGCAGTTTGTTTTCAAGTTTTTAAATAACATGTAGAAAATTCATCAGGACTGGAAAGAGAGCAATCGCGTCGGTTTCGGGGCCACAACACCCTACAATATTTATAATGTGAGTGAAGAGTTTCATGGTCTGTAGTTCGTTTTCTGATCCAGCTGAATAATTTCGTACGAAAGTAAGTATATACCAGCAAGCCACCCGGAATTGCTCGGGAAGGATAGTGCACAGAGGAATAAGAAACGTGGAACTTGGTATTTATGGTTGCATAGCAGGATTTTTATATTTTTCTTTGAACGTGTCAAGAGGTATATCTACCCTGTAGGATATCCATCAACAGATGTTGTATGACGTGTCCTATTAAACGCTAACGGGAAAATAACGCAAAGGACGCGTTGCAAGAAACCAAAAATAGCACCGCTGGGTTCGGGAGCATATTTTTATCTCTGTACTACCTGGGTCCCATTCCGTGCAGCCGTTAGGAAACGCAGAGCGGACAGACAAACAGATGTCCTCTTTTATAAATATAGATTTCTTCTTTGCTCTCGTTGCAGATTCGAAATTGAACCAACTTTAAAGTCATGTAAAGCAAACTGGAATCACCCTTTTGTAGATGGTAGCTATATTTTGAGTCTTATTAAATTGGAATGTTTGCGATAGGGTAATTGAAGGCAGAAGGAATCATTCGTCGCTGTAATTGAAAAATCAGCTTCTTTGATTTGTTAGTACACGGTGTGAATTTTTATGCCCCAAGTACTACTAATTTGTAGTGGAATTTCAGGTAGCTGTTTTTAATGTTACTCATAAATTATAATTATTTAATATAAAAGTAATTATTTAATAGTACATTCCCTGTCTTTTAGCCGAGGTCCTTCCTACAAGTTTTATATATTTAAATTAGTTTGATCTCTCTACGACTGTCTAAATCACTTCCTTCTGTCTCCAATATATTTCCTTCCTTCAACGGTCATATCACAGGCGTCTTTTCCCTTTTTCCTCCTCTGAACGTTTATCTCTAACGTTTGATATCTTATTACATCATATGATATTAAAAAATTAGCCTAATAATCTTTTTATTTACCTCTATAATCAGCATGATGATTATAATTATGGAAATTTACTTATTTTTGCCCCATTTTCTGTTTAGTATTTACAACTTCGCGTGAAAAAAACTGAAGTTTTATCAACTCATTGGCTTGTTAACAAACTAGTGGAAATGAAATACCCGTTTTGCGTTTTTTAGCCACTAAATAGAGCTAATTAAAGATTACCTCTATGTTACAATCGTCTACTTTGTAGTTTGCGATGGAATAACAGAAATTCTCTGATGAAAATTATGTTTCTGCGATATTATTTGGCATAGAAGTCAAAATTACAAATTTGGATGCAAAATTCCCTTGCTTCTCTTAATATTGCCTTTGTTACGATTATGTTTGGGGAAACCAAAACTGTAGGATCAACTTCAATTCGCAAAATGCTATTAATTTGGGGGAGCATAATGAGATCCTATTTTGGGGAATGGAAATTACTCTTTAATTTCAAACAAGGACTCCTGTTCCCAAATGCCAATAAAACGTCATAGGAAAAAGTGTGGCTACTGAGGATATCAGTGGGGAAATTGAGAGCATAGAGATGTCTCCTCGCCTTCAGAAGTTTCTGGCCAGAATTTCGGTATGATGCCGATTAAAGGAATATCCTGTCTGTCTTGAAGCTTCGGGTCCTTATCATGTTCCATCGCTAAACACATTGGGAAGGTTAGGCCACCAGGTAATTTGAATTGAGATAATCGCGAACTTGGCCTACTCGGACTTAATGATTCTCGAGTCTTATTTGGGAAATACCTTCCCTCAGGGATTGTGGTGATTATCCCGTGCAATCGAAATTACCATCTCAGAATTGTAACCCTGATTACATGGACCCCTCATAAATTTGCATAAATCCTCGATTTCCTCTGTATTGCTGTTTGTGAGTTTATATGTGAGTTTATTCTGTACCTGTGTCTTTGGTACTTGAAAATACGACAGTCACTTTTTATATATTAATTTTTTAATAATGTGTATGCAACCTTTGCATCAAATATTCCATGGGTGAGTCATTGAAGCTTATTAGAAATTAATCGCCCTTAATGCAATCAATATAATGCTGTAGCGTACGTGAAGGATACATATGGGGCGCAGGGGGGAGAGGGGCACGCCCCCCTCCGTTGTGGGGCCGCCCGCAATTGCCTAACATTGCAGAACCACAACTGTAATCTTTTTATGTCATAAGGTGGTATTGTCTTGAATAAGTGTATTACAGTTTTAATAAAACTGTCTTAAACTTTGCATGTAACGTATTTACTTTTCATTACTACAAAAGTAAAGGCAGATAAAAGTATCTTTTGCGCGCCCCTTGAGTTTTTTTTCTGTTTCTATTACTGTGTAGCGTTAAACATCATAGGCGGATCTAGGGGGGGGGGGGCACGGGGGCACATGCCCCCCCCAGACCCTTAAAAATTTGCAAGATTTTCAATACTATCATTGCGTTCGTTTTGCATTACGAGGTATCCCCCCCCCCCCAGAGCAAAATCCTGGATATGGCCTTGCTTGTCCCCCCCCCCCCAGAAAGATCTCCTGGATCCGCCCCTGTTAAACATTATACTATTTAAGAGCATTTACAAGTTCTATTTATTATTACGATATGTTTTCATATTTTAAAGTTTGAAAAACAACATATCAATTACCCTCTCTTCTTCCAATTCATGAATGCGCTGATGTGCTTATACCGATGAAAGCCCTCTATGAAATCATATATTACGTACACAACTGTTGCTTTTATGATTCCAAAAAGGCTGCCTGTGCTGAGAGTTAGGGGAAAAATTCTTTTTCTACACTTTATCATGTGGAGTATAACTTCCTAATCTCTCAATTTTCCAAGAATCAGAGTTAATTAAAAGAAAATGAATTATGTATATAACGTATGCTTATTTCCCCTGAGAATTGAAAGAATTGTAATTTCTGATTTTATTTATTTAGTTATATTTTGAAATGAGTTACATTGGTGATAACTATGAACACATTTAACAATGTTACACTTCATTTTGTGGAGGCTCAAACATATAATGATAAACTATTCTGTTCTTGTTGATAATGGGAATAAATGTTCATTCCATCATCAGAGTTAGATTAGCCGTTTATTCAGATTTTTATCATGAACTATCAAGATTTTTTTCCGCTAGTATTTCCCTTTAAATAGTATTTGTATTGTTCATGGATTAAAAATAAAAATCGAAGTAAGATAGCAAGAATAAATAAATCAAGCTTTAAAATCCTCGTAGGGATTACTTAACTATCAATTTTAAGTCCAATTAACGTGGGACGATTTCTCTGGATAATTAACACTCAATTGATTATGATTTTTCTCCTTTTTTCATTCTTAGGTAGGAATCTGGGATGATACATCAGGGTTGAGACCGAAGAGTACCTAATAAGTTGAGCAACGGCGGAGTGTGGTAGTTTTTCGGAATGGGGCATCTAGGAGAACGTAAGGCGGTCGGATAAGTAACTCTTGTTGGTTGGATTTCACAGGGTGTGAGATGCAAAGGGTAGGAGAGGGAGAAGGAAAACAGTTGAGTCAGTGAGGGTGGGAATTAGAGCTGCAAGAAGTGGTCATTAAAGAAGAGGAACGGGGAATTCGTGGAGCAATTTGGGATTCGTGGAAAAAAATAAGGAGGTAAGGAAAAGAGGAAGAGAGGTTGGATGAAGCGTGTGGGTGAAGCAGAAGTGGGAAAAATGGGAGATGGGAGGAGGAGGCGGTCTGGGGTCGGAAAAGTACGGCTGAATCGGAAGACGAAGGAAGGGTGGGAAGGAATGAGGACGAGGGTTTATGAGGCAGAGAGAACCAAATAGTGCAAGAGTGGTGGTGTGTTAGGGTGGGCTAATGCATCAGCCTCTCAAGATGATGGGTTTATGGTGGTTCAGCTTAACCTTTGATCCTAATACGATCTAGATCATTCGCAGAAGGGAACGCATCACTCCTTATCCTAGAACTTTTTCCACGACAATATACTTATTTGAAACTTATGAAATCATCTTGGAACTACAAGGTTGTATAATCCCTTTGTAAACTTTTTCCTGAATCTCAAATGATAACATCTACCTTAGTATTTTATGAGATGTAAAACGTTAATATTTGCTATACACGTAATTTTTCCGCCCTCGCTGGCGGTGGGGTAAAGGCCTCACATGCCAGACAAGAGGTCGCGGGTTCGAGTCCTGCCAGGGTAGATTTGCCCTATTCAGGGCATGGCTTTTTCGTGCACGTATAATTGTTAACATATTGAAAACCCCTATGAAAAATACCAATATTTGCTGTTTTCGGTGGCTCAAGAATGAATGAATAAATAAATTAAAATTGATGGGGTATGCTCTATATACCCTGGTCATTTCATGATGATAACATCAGAAGCTGCGAGTAAAAATAATTTGTACGCTTCCACACGAGGGGTACCAATATACACCAGGGGTTAAATAAAGTTTGTCACGTTAAGTATTTGACCTTAGCGGGAATGGAGCCCGTATCTCCCGATTGGCGGTCGGGTATTGGAGTCAGTGATACGTTGACAAATTGAGTCGTCAACATCGTGTTCGGTGAACCTTTTGTGAGATCCAGTTTGGGATTAGATAACTTAGTGGTATGACTGGTTAGCATGACTGATTGACACCCGAGAGATTCAGGATCGAATTGCGGGTAAGCCATATATTTTTCATGACTAATGACACCCTTGGTATATGATAACATTAGTTTATAATGAGAAATTTGATCCCGGAAAAAACAATGCTACCAATCAAGAGAGTTTGATGCGATCCCTCAGTCATAGTTTTATTCGTCGTCTTTGTTGTAAAGCATTTTTACGAGTTACCCCTCCCTCATGAGACAAATGGCAAAAAAAGTCTTAATTCCTTCGGCAGGGATTGATACTTTTATAGCTACTTATTCGGGAAATGGAATTTGTTATGGTACAAGAAGGAGATAAACTCCTGTGGTCAAGGGCAGTAGAAGACTAGATACAAGTGGTGATATCATATAAACGTGGAAAACCTTCCATCTCGGTCGCGTCGATTCAGCAGCCACCTGTAATCATCCGCACCCTCCCTAAACCAGACTACTTCATATTTACCTTATAAGCAGTGTATATGTGTTCATATTTCAACTTCCAGCACCTTGAATAACTTCTTCAAAATTTTCAGATATTGCATTTAAGAAATACTGAGGAAAATTTTCAACTTATGGAACGCGAAAAATGTTGAGTCTACTTTGTCTGTTCGAAAAATTTCAAGGTGACGGGATAAGTTTTCCATAAGTTAAAAAAAAAAACGAAAAAATGTAATCATTGCATTTATTGAAGAATTTTATCCACCAAATAACGCTGGGAAGGATCGTTTTCGTTTATTTAACTCACGATTATGATTTAGATATAAAATCAGGGGTTTATTAACATCACGTTGTTTCCATCAGGGAGAAGAGTACGTTTTGGTATTATTTACTTGAATATTCCCTTCAAACCAATCGGGTAATAATATTTCTTGTGAAAATTCGCGAGAAAAAACTTTAAGTACTACTTTTTTAGATGAGCCTTTGCAGGGTTTAAGACGAACTGAGCCGTATCGCCCAGAGGTTAGAGAGTTATAGCCGGGAATAGGAAGCGAAGAAAGATGGCGATGATGAAGAGGAGAACGGTGAGGTGCACACAAAGGAAAGAAGTCACGTAGCGCCATGGAGTTGGAAGAAAGGTCGTCCGGGAAGAAGATAAGTGGAGACAAAGTGGAGGAGATCGAGGGGTACGAGTGAATAATGGGCCGAAGAAAAGGGTGGATTGCTGCTTGGCCGGGGGAGAGGCGGGGTGGAAGGACCGAGTGCAAAAGAAGTGCATGAGGAGACAGGGTTGAGCCTCCTTCTCAATATTTTCACTCAACTTAAGCCGCGTTCGAAAGCGCAAATAATCAAATTAACTTGATGACGTAAGGTAACGATTTTATATGGAAATGCAGGAACTATCTCCTACGAAGGAGACATCTATGGGTCAAGCTGATTTAAAAAAATGAGCATCTAATTTGCAATGGTACTCCTAGTCCTCAAGGGCAGTTTTACTCTATTGGAGCCTCGTTCGAAAAAGCCAATAATCAAATTAACTCGATGACGTATGGCAACGGTTTCATTAGAAATTTAAGAACTATCTTCAAAGAAGGGCACCGGTCATCGCCGATAAAAAATGAGTATCGAATTCGCAATGGTACTCTACGTATATGATGTTAGACGATTCTCAAGTTCGCCGCTAAAATTGTTGTCGCTCCGCGTTTATTAAATTAAGATTTCAAAATCGTCACTCGCGGCGCTATCTGTCTCTCATATCAATTTTTTTTCTCGAGAAAAGGAATCTTTCTCGACGAAATACTCGGTATTAATAGGTAGGTGAGCCAATAAATCATATAAACCTTACATATAACGTATGCGAGACGATTGTCAACTAAAAAAGATCAATTCTGCTACTGTTCATAGCGACAGTTACCGTGAAAGGCTGCCTCGTGACGCCGCCGAATAAATTGCGCGCGAAACGGTAACAGACAAAACGCCTAATCGGCATGTTTCCCAGCCTCTTTTAATGGAGCCCCATTGGGTACCCCTAGTATCGATGTCATTATCTCGGAGACAACCACTAGATATCTTCGATAAAGGGCTTAGTTCGTAAATTATCGAAAGATATTGTTGCCGAGCATCATTATGTGAACTCATAATCATGTTAACTGGATATTGTCATTTTCGCAAAACGGTCTTAGCTTGTTAAAACTCCAGCGTTGAAAATTGGGCAAATGACTTGAGAATGATATAAATGGTGAAACCGGTCATTTTTTTATTATATCTACATGATACCCTACGAGTCAACTCTTGGGTGTTTTTCAGGGGTAGATCAATTACCACCATGCAGCATGCAAGAAGATTCTCACATGCACACCACACAGTCATAAAAATGTTACACATGCTTACAAATTATACCTCCACGTTTATGCAAAGATAAAACTTGCCCACTACTTATGAAGGCAATCTGCCTATGAAGCTAGAACATGCAAAACATGCTGTTTAAAATACTAATAAATTTCAGAAATACTAAGGAATACATAAGTTAGTAGGCCACACTACACAGTGGCGCGGCGAGGGGGAATTTGGAGGATCCATTTTACTTCATTGGATAAAAATTACTTATAGAATATTGTAAGAATTAATAAAATATCCCTCATAAATCCGCAAAACTTACCATCTTGAATCATTTATCATAAACATTTTCTGGGGGAGGGCCCCCGCTCCTCCCGTTTTCCATAACCCCTATAATAGAAATTCCTAGCTGCGCGATTGACACGGCATGTCAACTAATCTATTTTATATAAAGTCCTAACATTGGCTCTAATCGATCACGGAAAATCGATATTCTCAATACAGCTGTTCTATAGTCTATGTCTTTTATTTTTTTAATGATCTGATCTACCGCAGCACGTTGAAGTTCATTTGATATGGCTAACTTCATCGGAAAATTAACTAGTAGTGTAGCTCGCCCGCGGCAACTCAACGATGTAGTGGTGGCAAGCGAACTGACTGGGATCGTTGAAAACCTCAGAAAGCGAAAGTCAGGATAAGCAGAAAAAGTGCTAAGGCGTATAGCAAAATCGGGTAGGGAATTGGTACGGATTTCCCCCTTCACCAAGATGATGGCAGCAACATGGCTAATATCCTTTTATTCCTGGAAGAGTTGATGCTTTTCTGTTGAGAAAAAGGCTTGCATGCCATATTTACGTGAACTAGTTATTTGCGTTTCCATTTTTTTGAACGTGCACGTATTTTGGGGGTCATAGAAAGGCCAAAATGAGGAGATGAAAGACATTGCGCTTTTAATTCTATGTGTTTACTTACGATCGCTCCTACAGAGTTCTCTGTCGAAATTTTTTCCAACTACCATGAGTAATTATGAAACTCTAGCTTTTTTTAAAATATTTTTGGTGACAATATAATACCATGTATAATAATATATACATTCGTTAGCTCAGTAAAAAGCAAAGCTAATACTTGCCTGTAAGTACATTTCATCGGATTAGGAATGATGACATTACTTTATCATTGTATGATGATTAATTTTTAATGAAGTTACGTCTCAAATTGCTGCATTGATATTGATCACTTCGTTGGTCGTATGTTTTTATCAGTTACTTTAAAATTCTAAACTCTATGACTTTGCGTTAAATATTTTCCCAAGTTTATCATGCGGATGGAATAATAAAGTTCTGATCCCTTAGAGCTAAATAGTTACCCTGATAATCATAAAGCTGGTCGCATAAAGTAAGATTGAACACATGAAGGTGATTTTATTGTATGTGCGAGCTGAAATACATGCATTATTAGCGCCATAATTTATGCGTGAAATTTTGCCGTGTTCTCTACATTTTTTATATTATCCATCAAAGTTTCGCGCTTAAACATGCGAGACCATATCCCCAGTCTACCGCCTCCTCTGCAAAAAAAGCACCCAAAATGTGCCTCTTATGACAAAGAGGTAATCCCCTTTGGGGAAAAAGCAACTTTCATAGTATTAATCCAGGGGAAAGCCTTCTCAAAAGTACCACCACACAATCGCAAACTCATCATGCTGTAGCAGATCATAAAGGGAATAGTCCCGTGGAGTTTATACTCTGAGAGCATATTCATTTTTCCTCGTGCTTTGTAATGCGCTTGAGACGGTGAGAGTGAAGGAGGTTTACCTACTTTGGGAGTCGTCTCGGGCGGGGGGAATGTATGCAGACAATTACCCAACGGCGAGATAATCTTCAGGTTATCTGCACGTCTGAACCCATCCCGGGGATGCTTTCTTGAAAATACGCGGGGCCATCTCAAGGAAATGGCCTCGGCGGCAGGGGTGGCGGGCCCGTGCCGCTGCGCGAGTAATTGCTCAACCTTCCAGGGCTCGTCATAAATCTCCTTCCCTCAAAAACCCTTTCCTTCCCTCCTAGACCCCTCACCCCAACACCGCACTTTCTTATCCTTTCCTTCTTTCTTCACGCTCATACTTCTTTCTCTCACTTCAATTCTTTCCTTTTGTGGGTCAAACACTGTGGTTGCATTGAGAGATCAATGGGTGATGGGCTTACTCAATATCATAATGAAGAATAATCCAAAGGTAGGTCCTAATTAAACACTTACATTTCCGTCTCTAAAAAGACTTCTCATTTAAATGGCTTCTTTGCTTGGGCTATTCACTTCAATTTATCACGATCAATTTTATGAAGCGGGTTATAATACTTATTTATTTATTTGAATCTTCGGATTTTATTATAAGTAAATACAATTTTTTTTGTTTTATATCTCTTATCACCTGCCATATTTATCTTACACTAGAACCTCCTTTGCCGTTCTTCTCCTCAACTTCTCCATCAATGATCGCACATTAGGTCATAGTACCTCATGAGTTGTCCCATCTTATTCACATGGACCGTTTTTGTTTTTTCAACTCCTGGTTAACATTTTGAGGAAAATGGACGGGTATAATAATATTACGTTGTTATAGCCTCGATTCTCTTTCCTTTTCTGGGTCAAGCACTGTGAATGCGTTCGTTGATGGAGCTATGAGCGAGGGACTTTATCACTATCATAATGAGGCATAAACCAAAGATAAGTTGCGATTAATTGCTTCATTTCCCCAGCACTTAAATTTCCAGCTCTGAGGAGACTTCTCACTTAAATGAATTCTTCGCTTGGGCTATTTACTTGAGTTTATTAACATACCTCAAAAATTGATCCTAATGTGCGTCCGCACGAGTGCAGACCGAAAACGTCGTATGAACGCATACTCCAGCAAATAGAGTTGCACCAATTGTTAAGTCATACGAGGGTTGTACCAAAAGTAAGGTTCCCATATTTTTTACAAATACAAAACTTTGTTTATTTATATTGATTTTCACATTGTGAAAAGCTTACACTTTTGATTATTTTTCAACGTAGCCTCCATTTTTTTCGACGTATTTTTAGAGACAGTGGTCAAGCTTTTCTCGCAGTACTTAGAGTTCCTTTTTCCCGGTTAGCGTGTCAAGAGGTGTGTGCGAAAAATGTGCAAAGAAAAAGTCATTCGCCTTGACCGGGATTCGAACTCGGATCACTCGATTTCCGGCCGAGTTATTAAGCCAGTTCATCTTTTCGCACAATTATTGCATTGCGTGTGGCTCCCTAAAGTTTTCACCGAGGCTAGTCCCGGTATACTTAAAGTAGTCAAGATCGAACACCTCTTTGTGTTCAAAGTTCGGACTTTGCTCTTCGGCTGTGGCGCTGTGCGCACGATTTGGACCGCTTGTCGCATCATATGCTCAGCAGTCCATACCACCTTGTCCGGTGCAGTCCACAGATTTTCGCAGGGGAGAATGACGCCATGGTAGCTTAACTGTATAAAGCACTCAGCTGGAAATGGAGGGATCCGTGCTCGATTCCCGGTCAAGACGAATAATTTTTCTCTGTAGATTTTTCACTCAATTTGTGCATTGAGGGTGACTCCGTAAAGTTATCACCGTGGCTAGTTCCATTATACTTAAACTGTGCCGATAGGTTTTCCTACCGGGCAGGATGTAAAGCCACAGAAAGTCTACACACTTATGGACACACATTACGATCAATATTGTGAAGCGGAGTATAATACTTACTATGCCCCGGGGTATAATACTTATTTGTTTATTTGAATCTTCGGATTTCATTATAATGCAATTTATTTTGTTTTACATCTTTTATCACCTGCCCCATGCATTTTACCCAAGGAGCTCCTTTGCCATTCTTCCACTCCACTTCTCCATCCATGATCGCATTCATTAGGTCATAGTGCTGCATGAATTGTCCCCTCTTCTTCACAAGGTTTTCAAGAGACATCTCTTCTCGCTTCTTTTACTTCGAAGTTGCGCATTGCTCACTCAGAAATTCGATCTTAATCATTATTCTGTAACACTACGTTTAAAATACTTCCAATCTTGACCTCTATGCCGTTTTTCACGTGTCACCATCATCATGAAGCATTGGTAATCCAAAGATAAGTTGAAATTAATTGCTTGATTTCCCCAGCACTTACCTTTCGGCTCTATGGTGTCTTCATATTTTCAAGCCTCCTATGGTTGGGCTATTTACTTACAATATTCTTCTTGCTTCGTCTATCGCGGGTCACTCAACCAGGGGCGCAACAAGGAATTAAGGCTGGGGGAGTTTAGTTGCAACTAATACCGGGGTGTGTAGGGGTATGGCATACCCACCAGGATAAGCGGTAGGTGCGATATTAATAAATTGCGGAATTTTTATATAAATGGTTCAAAATTGTGAGTTTTACGGCTGTCTGAGGGATATTTTACTAATTCTTACACTATTATATTAGTAATATCAATCCAATTAAGTAAAATGGATTAAACTCAATTATTTCTTTGAGCTCTGGAGGGGGGGGGTTTAACCCCCAAAACCTCCCCCTCGCTACGCCACTACACTCAACCTCCTAGGTATTACATCACCTCCTCATGTTTATAGTTTCCTAATTTCAAGTTTATCTTTGCTTCTTCTCCCAACTGCAAACCAATGCCTTGGTTTTATTTGCATTGAAACTGTCTCTGTCCCTAACCATTGTCAGTTTCTATCTCCTTATATTTTGCAAGCACTGTGTGTCCATAGAGGGAACACTGAGGCCCTTCATGCCTTTGGGAAGCGATTGCATTGAACTAAATTGGGGAATGAATTTAGTACGTATGCTTCCATGGTGTTGCAAAGAAGCGTAGCTGGGAATTTCGTTCGGGGGGGGGGGGGGGCGTCCAAAACCAGGGGGAAAATTTTTGAAAAACATGGTAATAGGTAGTTTTAAAACTAATTTTAACACTTTTTATGATCGAAAAACTTTATTTATTAAAGCAATATTTTTAAATTCATGATTTTTCAATATTTTTTCTTTTGTGAAGGATAATAATAGTGTTTTTATATTTTGGGTGGTCCGGCCCCCCCTGGCTACGCCACTGGTGCTGCGTCTTCTGGCAGCATCTTCTGGAATTTCCATCCCTGTTTGTTTTTTATGTATGTTGTGTATAAAAAACAAACGCGGTCGGCAACCCCAGAAGATGCTGCCATAAATGAATTGAATTAATATCCATGCATTCAGCCTACATGTCCACATGTGTGCGGCTACATTGGTCGCAAATGTGTGGTACAATTTCTGATACTTTTCTCCTGAGCCTGTGCATTCTCAACTCAATTCATCTCTACTTTATTCAGTGAATTTATTAAAATAAATAGTGAAGGTTGATACTTTCTGGAAGTCCATTGCAAGATATGAAGTAAAGATATTGTGCACTTATTGAGCGAAAAGGTTTCACTGCAATGCAGCATCATCTGGACATTATGCTTCAGTCCTGATGACGCTGCTGTGCAGTGGAACATGTTTCATCACACATTCACATGAAACATCACGCTTCAGTCCTGATGATGTTGCAGTGCTGTGAAACATGTTGATTTATTTTTAAATAAATATTCTAAGTATCTTTACTTCATGTACTCTTTTTCTGGAGCTGCGAATGTGGAATGTGAAAAGAGGAGAAGAAAATATTGAAGGAAAGTGTTAAAAATACGATGTGAAACTGAGGAGAAAGTAAGAAAAGCCCTGGATAATGCTCGGAGAAGAACAATGAGGTTGGCGAAACGAGGTTAGGCGGAAAAAGAGGGTGAAGAAAGAAAAAGTCCGGATGGTGATGGCGAAAGTGAGAAAATACGGCGAGGAACGGGAGGGTAGAAGAAGAGAGGCTATAGCAAGAGGGAGGAGGAGGAGCGAGGGAAGAGAAATAAGAAAGAGAGAGAAGGGGAAGGGGGAGGTAGGATTTGTGATGTGGGAGGAGTGGGGGGGGGGGTTGCGAACCGCGTGGTTGGATGGTGTGAGGGTTCCTAAGGGTGCGTGCTAAGTTTAGAGATTACCGCTTTTAAACTTCTCCCAAGTCAACTTTCTCCCTTCGACATTATTCCGGGCAAGGAACGGGGGCCCATTTCTGGATGGAGAAAAGGTTCCCGAAAGGGTGTGGGGAAAGGGTCAGGGGTGTGCAGCATGGGTTGAGGGAAAAGGCGGGGGGTGTTTAGGACAAAAAAAACGGAGGGTGGGAGGAATTTGTTGAGGCGAGAGTTGTAGAATATAAGGGGAAGTTTGATAGGTTGGGGGTAAGGGGTTGGACACGTTGTATGTGCGAGAGGTGCTTATGTGCCGGCGAGTGTTTGTGAGCGTGAAAAGTGGCCGGAATCACGCAGGAGAAAATGGTGTGGGGTGATATTACGGGGGAAGGTTAAGGGAAAAAGGGTTTAAACGCGCCTGTGCCCACTTTTAAGGGGAACAGAATGTGAAGAGAAGGTCGAGAAATGGTACGGCCGAGTCTCCGCACGCGTCGTGACCAGAGCGCTCGCTTTACGACGTCAGTCGTTTAGTAAGACATGAGGTTTTCTCCTCAGCCCAGTGAAATATTTATTTTCCTACTCAACGCCGCGGGAGGTAGAGAGAGCCGTTGCGTCCGCACAGACACGCGGAGGGGACGAAAGTATTGGCTTCATGACCTTACGTCTTAATGGCGTCACCAAGCATAAAAGTTGTCAAAGCACTTAGTTCAACCATTTCAGTTTAATAAAGCGCGTCCAAGCACATTAAAATTGACCAAATTCCTAACTTAAGGAGGGGAACACGACCATGCACATTGGCGTCTTTGAAGTTAGAAATTTTTAAAAACTGTTTGGTAGGGTATTCATTTAAATTATTGCGACTTATTTAATAATACTAAGGATAGGATGTCAAAGAAAGTAAATCTCATGTCATATTCGTCATGCGTGGGGTAAGCGTAGACACGTGTTATTAATTCAACTTTTTGCCATGATTTCTTTCTCAGATTGAATTAATATGAAATTTTGTGATGCTAAATGTCTATTTTATGCTTTCAAAATAAAATTTTTGCCTTGATATTTTAAGCTTAAACAATAAAATGTGTATTTTATGTAAAGTGTTTACCTTACAATACACACTAAATATCGTAATAATGATGGATTTCGAACTTTTGAGACCGTAAAATTCATTTACTGGCTAAAACTCGTAAAAACGACTTATTGAAGGCATTTTGTGTATGAATAAATGGATCTTAGTATATTTTTATCTATATATAAATGATAAGGAGCAAAACACAGTTTTATACTCAAATTTTACTTCATTACTGTGCTAAATTAATCAAAGAAAAATGCCTATAGATATCTGTGATCAAAATTACTGAAGCTCGATTTTTTAGGAATTTGGATTATACAGATTATAAAATAGACAAATGTTTGACCAATGAACACATGAAGTAATATAAGTAATTCTCTATCTTGAACTGTTATAATATGCCTATTTAATACCCACCTAATGGACTTATAAGCACCTATTATAATATTATTTTCATGTACCTGTTTGGTGTTGATCGAAAATCTGGTCTTCTATCATCAAAAATATTTCTATAAAATGTACTCTATCTAAACAAAAATTAACTGAGGGGAGAATTGAAAAAAGCGTATTGGTATTTCATTAAAAATGAATATTTTAATCAATACACTGCTGGGCGCACACACAACCTTTTATACTTCCAATTTTATCGAAAGTTTATGAAAATGGGAGACTATCAATTCAACATCCAATTTTGTCCTTACTCTTCCATTGAAACAGTAGTGTACAATTGCACAGGTGTTGTTACCCTCTGCTGTAGCCATTTACCGTAGTCATAAATGAATGAAATTTGCACATAAAACTTTCAAAATCTTATTTTTTCTATGTTTTTCTCTGTGATACCTACATTCATTTTACAGCTCCTTTAATTACTAAATTTCCAAAGTTTCATGCCAGAAATTTTCATGAATTTGATATGGAAATGCTAACATGTACAAGCTATTGTATTGAAATAATTACTCTGGGATAAATTAATTTATTTTATCGAGAAGTTTCCGCGGAATTTTAGCATTTAGCTGGACCATTCTCGAAACTTTCTCAATCCACATCAGGCGAGGATATAACTGATTGCTGTTACTTAGTTACATTAACACTATCATTTCCTTGTATTCGCAGGTGTTTAAATGCTGAGGGATCCCTATTTACAGGTATTTAATTGGGTATGTCGTCTGAAATAAACGAGGTATTTTTTTAATTGGAATGAATCCTTGAGGCAGAATACGGCACTGTTTGGTTACCTAAGATGAAAGACTTCCCAAAGAGGCTCGTTTCTTTGATTGAACGTTAATTTTAAATATATCATGCAACTTGTACTTTGAATTGAGTTTTAATATTACCAACAAAATATAGTGCCTACGTATTTTCATCAAGCATGTCAGCAGAATGGTAGCGTAATTCATAGCCTTTTAGTGTGTATTAATGGAACGAAAGTTACAAGAAATGAATGCTTTTTGGCATATTAACTTCTTGATCGTCATGGAAGCTCAATGTTTATGTCACCACGTCAGTTATGAAAGTGGAAGTGCATGTTTTTTTATCAAACGCAAAACGTTGATCCTCGCCACGTCTTTTCCTCACTGTCGACGTCAGATCAGTTAGAACCGGTGTATCATGAATACTTAGGCTTTAGTGTCTCTCATGCATCGTAGGAGATGTTTACTCAACACCTATTTTTTAGAGCTCTTCCACGAAATCTTGGTAGCCAGAGACAAGCAAAACCCTATCTGAACATATGGGCCAGATACATATGCAGTAATTAGGGTGCATATGAATGGGCATTTTCCCATGACTTCAGAATCAAGACTACTTAAAAGAAAATTTTTACTATCTTATTAATTTTTTTACATTTAAACAGTACCGGTAGAATCAAGTAACAAATTAATCGCTGAAGAACTTTCAATTACAATGTTGGTTCAAAAAGAATCCTTTTTTCCATTTTTAAATAGAAATATCTGTTTCATGTGGCATCCAAATTCTGAATATCTTAGATACATTCTTGCCTCTTTAGTAAATCTCTCATTACCACATTCAATGGACTAGCTGATAATGATTTAGCTAGGTTTATGGTTATCGGTTATGTTAAGAAAATCTGTGCAGAAATTATTGATTATCACGTAGTATTTCCCTGGTTCGTACCGGGTATTTTTCATCACCAGCTTAGCTGCGTCTTCCTCAGAGGTGCGATAAATCGGATTTCATTCTTGCGTAGGTAGCACGGCTATTTCCATCCCGTAGGCGACTGAATTCTCCCACAAAAATCCTATCACCCTCTGACGTTCCTTTTTTATGTATCCCGTCCCCCTCCCTCCCTCCCTCTTGCGCCCCTCACTCATTCATTTTCCTGTCGTCCGCGGGGAACGCGTTTTGCTCGCGCGCCACTAAATCCTCAAGTACTTCTACATGCCGAATCGGAAGTGAAATTTTCGGTGAAAAATGCGACTTTTTTCTTCCACTTGCGTTCCTTCACGATACTCTCTCTCCCCACATATCCTTTCCCACCCACCGCCTAACGCGTAAAATATATATGCATATTTTTTTTTCGTCCGCGTTTTTCGTAAAACTTTTCAAATTACACATGCGCATAAAGCGGATCCCTTTTCCCTCAAGCTCCGTTCGTTTTTTTTTACACTACCTTCTCCTTCCACTCTTTTCTGAAGGATGGTCGCATAGATTTTCGGCGGATAGGGGGTGCGTCGATGGTCGTTTCCTACAGCCACGGGGCGAGAGGGCTTTAATGTGGTCATGTCTTTCGGAATGTAATAGGGCAGAGTTGTGAGTTTTTGGCTGCGGGGAGGTGAGGTGGAGAGAGGAAGGAAATGATGCGAAAAGGACCGTGGGAAATGAAGGGGATAGTGAGGGTAAGAGAGTGATAAGAGGGCAGGAAAGTATGATTTTTTATTTTTCCGGCGTAACAAGTCTATTCAAACCCACCACCCCCGACTATTTTACGCTACCCACTAATGTTTATTAATTATTTTAAAATTTAAATGGCTCCATTAAATACCAATATTTAGTGTAAAGAATGAAATTCAGTGCAATATTTTGATAAATTATCCTGTAGAAATACAGTTATTTGAGTCCAAATTGGGCGTATCTCGTTAATCATGTTTCCAGAACAAATGAAAGGGACACACAAAGGGAAGAAAAGTGAACAAAAGGGTTAACGATGGTGTAAAGATGGGTTGATGCTAGAAAATATAAACAGTATTGCTCACGTTTAAAATGTATCATTGAGCATACATTTGGATATTGTTATGGGTATTGGGTTGTGACGAATAGCTTATGTAATATCCGTCGTTGGTGAAGAGTAGAAATGGATTTAAGGATCGAAATTCACTATTTTCATTAGCTATTACGATTCCGCTGCATTGTGGTACCAAAAGGAATACGGCTAAAAGAACTATTTGATCGTTGGAGTAGATACTGTACTTGATATGCCCCTCAAAAAGCTCTAGTAATGAATGATCTTCAAATCACCTCTGGCACATCTGGAATTCGAACCTTGGAAACCGGCATAGAAAGTCAAGTCGAGCATTATTTTACCCGAATTATTTGAAGTAGAACTACCAGTAATCAATAATAAATCCCCCTTAGCAGTTAAAATTTTTTTTCTGGATTGTAATACCTTGTCATATCTGGCAAATTTTTCAAGGTAAACTAAGTATTAAATCCAGGCCATGGTTGCAAACTCGATACGGGGAAAATATTGGGATCCCGCTCATAGCTGCAGTTCTTTCTACTTGTAGCTTACTAATTTTAACTAGGTATAGCTGAATTTAAGCAACGAAAGAACGCATAGAGAATTTATACCTGTTCTTTAGTCCTCCGTCCTAATGCGGCCTTTATCAGCGGTCGCTAACTCCAAAGAGTGAAGATATCACCGGCTTTAGCCATCATATTGCTCAATATTCTAAATAATCTTCATTAGTCATCAATCTGAAATTGATGTAACGTAGCTCTCCACTGAATCCTGTCATCGAATTATATTTCAACACTTTTATCATAATTTTCATTAGTCAATATTCTTAAGATTGGTTTGACGCTGCTCTCCATTCCTCTCTCTTATCCGCTAGCCCTTTCTTAGCTACGTATTTCCTCTATTTTGCATCATTTATAACCTGTCCTTTGTAACTCATTCGGAGCCACCCCTTGCCTTTCTTCCCTTCCACCTGTCCTTATAAGATTTTCATCTGGCTGTCAGCACTCATAATCTTGCCAACTAAGTTGTCCTGTCTTCTGCTTAAGTTTTTAGGGGACTATGTACTCTTTTCTCAACTCTTCTTAGCACTTCGCCGTTTCTTACAAGGTCAATCCATTTTATCTTCGTCATTCTTTGGTAGCACCACATTTCGAATGCTTCCACTCTTTACCGCTCTTCTGTTGTAGACGCCCAGTCTCACTAGAGAAATATCCTCCATATGTAGCATCTGGTGAATTCTTTTCTTACTTCTATGCTTGTACAACAATACTTTTTTTTTCATCACCTGCTTCATGCACCTCGCCCTTTGCGGTTCTTCCCTTCCACTTGTCCTTCCACGATCGTTTTTTATCACGTCATTGAGCCTCGTGATGCGGCTAATTAAGTTATACCGTTTACTTCATAAGGTTTTGAAGGGATTTTTCTTATCGCCCATTATACTTAAAAGTTCCGAATTGCTCTCTCAATCTATCTATTTGATCTTTGTCATTCATCCGTAACACTATCAAATGCTTCCAAGTTTTTACTCTCTGCCGCTGTTGTCCATGTCTCATTATGATAATGAAGTATAAACCAAAGTTCTCTTTAATTGTACCAACATTTATGGCTGTGATGAGAATCCGTATTTTCATACTCCTCTATGCGTGAGTTATTCACTCACAATTTTCTTCTTACTTCATCCATCATGAGTCACTAATCTGCCCAGGTACTTCATCACCTTCTCATGTAATACCTTCTCGTAGGTCCTAGCACATTCTCTTATGCTGCAAGCGAATACCTTGATTTAGTTCGCTTAGTTCTTTTTATGTTCCAGACCATTGTCATTTTCTGTCTTCTAAGCGCTAGTTTATTTAACTGAAGCTATGCTTCCATTAGCTATGAAATAATCAAAATTAACGCACAAGTCTCAAGGGCTGTAAAGATAACGTATTTAGCCCTACAAAGTCACAAGAAGAAAACACAATTTGAGGTCGCACTGGATGCGGTCTGATTTGACACGTCGGTGTTTGGATATGAAACGGCATGGGTTATGTGCCGAATTAGCGCACACAAACAGCGTTACATAGGTAAAAGCCATGTCACTAGAGTTGCCACATACCCTTGCCTCCATTCTCCCCACAACGTCTCTCTCCCACAGCCCCTTCCAGCGTACAAACATCCTCGCAGCATCCTCGGCTCCTCCCTAAACTGGTTAAGGTTGCCTCTTGACTTCGCTTGTCTCGACATTCGCCTCAAACTCTCTCCCCTCTCCGCCTTCTACCAGCGTGCCTTATCCTCTTCGTCTCCCGAACCTGACTCTCCTCGTTCTCCGCTTCGTGTCATAATGCTGAACCAACTCACTCCCTTTCACGTCTCAGCAACAACCGTTCGTGTTATTGTCCAGCTGTTTATGACAAAGTTCCGGAATGGGTAGATGTTCCCTTTGACATCTCAGGGTGTGATGTTCCGTGGGTCTATATCGTTGTGGGGTGAAGGATGACAAAGAATAATGATCGGGCAAGGCTTCTTGGCTCTTGAAGGTATTTCATTCGAAGCACACAATACAATACTGAAAGTCACCTATGCGATTCTCATATTTTTTCTTGATGATTCCTAATATGTAGAAGTTAATGAAGTTTAAGGGGAGAAATCGTTCGTCGCGGCAAGATCTAAATCAAGTGTTATTGATATATTAAATTAATTCTTTGCATATTGCATTTCACAAAGTAAAGCCAGAAACAATCAAGTTTATATTGCATTTACTTAATCTTCGTCTGGAATTAAACTCATTTGAATGGATTATCTTTTGCTCATGCATATTCTTATTTCACGTTTGGTTCACGTTTTCACTGACCGCTATGAAAGTTATTTAAGAAATTAGTGATGAGGCTTAGTGGTGTTGTTATGAAGAAATAAGCTGAGTTACTAAAGTAATGCGTACTGTAAAACGGTGTAAACCTTAAAGTAAAATCACAAACCTTACATGGCTGAAATATCAAGCTCGAAAATAATAATTTTTATTGCTTACTCTAAATATTTTATGAATTCTTGAGTGCGAGAGGCGTGGGAATGTGCTAAGCAAGAGAATAGCTTTACACATGACTAAATAGATTCGGATATTAAATATTATAACCGTAATAAATAAAGTTATTAAGAAAACTCGGAAGTATCAAAGTATCTGTGGAAGTTAACCTCCGTTTTTTATATCAGTCTGACTCAGTTCTTTTTTTTTTTTTGTCTCACCTCTATTTTTATTTGCAAGTTCCAAAGAGCGTGTAGCCCAATTTTTATTATGGGATGAGAAAATTCCGAGAGAAGAGATTTTCTCTCTGATGTTGTTGGTATTCAGTTCAGCTAATTATTGGACCTTATTTTTAATTCTATTTCCTCTGCTAAATCACGATGCAGATTTCTCGGAAGCTTGCTTTTCACGCATCAATATTTCTTGATCCATCGTCGGGTTTTATTTCCCCTTCCATTATTTTCTTTCGGATAGATTTTCTTCAGAATTGACTTAATGCTTTTTATTCCCACCCTTGGGATTTCCTATTTCCCCTTTGTTGGGTGGCTGCTTGTTCGATGCGAGATCCTGTTTTCAAGATGCGTGACATTTTAATTTTTTATCAGACGGCTTAATTGCTCTCCTAATTCCGTCATCCGATCCTAGAGGACTATCTTTTTATTACATCTCTATCTAGGAATTGATATTCTCACACGAAAGCTACGATACGTTATTATGATTTTCGATGGAACTTTACGACTTTATACTCATTCTATTGAACTTAAGAGATTTCATAAGCAATTTGATGTAGATTACCATCGTATTACCAGTTGCTGATGATTCACCATGGATTTTAAGGTGCATTTGCTCCAAGTCTAACAAACACCCGAAAGTACTTAACATTTCATTCTTCTTTTTCTGGTAGTTCTCACACTTTTCATTCTTGAAAGCTTTTATACCTTCATATGTTCATCTTTCCCCAGGTTCTTCTTATGTTCCATCGGTCATAATGCTTACTAATACTCTACTTTATGTTAGTAATCTGTGTCATTTGACGGATAAAAGTTAAATTCATAGAATCTCTTCTAATTGATTAGTACTTGTATTAATTTTCAAAACTTACTCTGACATTCGCCTTTTAAGTAAAAGACTCATATAATAGATCAAGAGTGTTCATTACTGAATTTAACATGTTAGTTAGAGTGTTGGCTTCCCACCCGGCGGGCTCGGGTTCAAATCCCGGCAGTGGCAGAGAATTTTCAGACTGCCCGATCCCTGTTTGAATGTTGTGTGGAGGACATTTCAAGCGCAACACTCCGTCCGTCGGATGGGACGTTAAGCCGTGGTCCCCTTGGCGCCTTTCGTTAAGAGCAGGCTAACGCCGACGCCGGGTTTCTCTCCACCCTTCATTCCACACCCTTCCCTCATGGCGCAAATGACCTCAGCTGTCGGTCGCCTCCTCCAAATACCATACCATACCAACATGTTAGTGCAAAACTTCCGCAGTGAAAAAATCATACACCTTGACCGATTCGAACTCTTATCCCCCGATATCTGGTCGTGTGCTTTAGCCAGTTAAGATACCGAGGTATCATTCCTCTCTTCGGAAATTTGTGAACTCTACCGGAGAAGATGATCTGAATTGCTGATCATATTATGCGACTAGCAGTCCAAGTCATCGCTACAACCGGAGAGAAATATTAGTAATTTTAGCTTTGTAAAAATATTGCTGTTCCCGCACGTACTACAATTTAGCTTACATAGATTTTTGCCGTCATTACAGAAATCAATAAGGTAGCATCGATTTAGTAATAAATTCTATGCCCACTGTTATCATTTATGATTTAATCATTCCTAAGAGTGCTGTAGCCTTTGGTTGTCTTTTTTCAAAATTTTAATATTTATGCAGTAACTCTTACTTTGCGGTGAGCCCGTATAATAACTTTAAAAACCCTCACTTACCCAATTTTTACCCAATTTTAAATACCTATGCATATTTTCTCGCTGGTGAGAAAAAAGGATAATTTAATTAATAGTAATTGATAGTAATTTGCGTAGGATACTAACTCCTGAGTGCAAAATTGGATTTCTATCGAAAACGTCTACAGAGTATTATACGTTAAATATAAAATTATACCAATGAGTTTGACAAAGAAATTCATTGTAAAGATATGTTTATAATTCATTTTCATAATTATCATCATGAGTCTACTATCCGGACATTGATTTGAAGGAGCTCTGTCAACGCTCTGTGCTTCACTCTTTTATCTGTGAACCATTCGAAGTTGGCGAAATTCCACATGGGGTATCCATTTGCCTTGTTCGGGATTTTAATTCGGATCCCTCGATTTCCTGCCGAGTGCTTTGGCTAATGACGCTACCGAAGCATCATTTCCCTCTTTAGCAATTTTAATCAGAAGATTTTAGAATCTCCTTCTACTTATTAAACATTCATTCGTAGAAGCGGTCCCTATTAGCATCCAAAAACAAAATCACCCAGGAAATGAGCATTGATGTCAGAACTTTCATGTGATCTCAAGAATCGCCCAGTTATTTTAGTCCGATACATGAACTATGCCCTTGAGTGCTGTCATGCTACTCCTCTAGTTACGGTGAAACCACTCGAAATGGTATTACCTGTGAACTTGGCACACTCAATGTCCCATAGAATTCTAAAGGGTAGCTTATGCCTAAAGCATGGATCGTTGGACAAGTAGGTATAGGCTTTTATGTGGCTCAGCGGAAATGCCTGTGGTTGATTTCAAATTGAATAGTCAAATAGACGCTCTAATTATCCCTTTTGTCCATTTGAAGTGCTGTTAATTAAAGCGTAGTCAGTGGAGTCGGTGCCAATACGGATGGAGCCCTGGTCTAGGTACAGAACACTGAATGATATTTCATTCCGTTCATTAAAATGACTGCAGTAGAGGATTTATCAGCAGTGAGATTTATCACTCTAAGCATGAAACGATAAGTGATCACCGTGTAAAATGGAAGAAAGCCATTCTTTTCTAAATGTGTTTTCCTGTTTACAGATAAGGTATTCATCCTCATTTTAGCGTGTCTTTATATATGTTTTCAATTAAATATAGAATATTTATGCTCCCTTAAAATAATACGTTGGCGTTTTAATGTTTTATCTACTTTGATTTCAGATACAGACTCGTGGGGATTTAATGGGGAGAAGAGTATGTATTCATTCACGTTTTACCTATTTCTAGTGTAATATTAGATTCGTCTTAAATTTAATAAGATTAAACTAAAATGGCATGAATTTTTCTAAAATAAACTAAAATGAAAAGTATAAGATTAAATACTTACATCCTTTGAATTTTTGCTCATTTTGGATCACGAGAAATTGAACAATTTTGTGGCGAGACGTTCATGAAGGTTTATTGATGGTTTTCACGTTTGCGGCGAGCCTGAAATTTCGTCTTCTTTTAATCTTATTTTAATACTTGATTACGAAGAATTTAAAGTATTTGGCGCAACATTTAGAAGAGGAGTAAGCCTAAATTTTTATTCCATTGAATTTTCAACTCTTCCTTAAAGCGCGAGAATTCCTTGGAGAAAAAATAATTTTCCCTGCCCGGGAAAATGATTATATTTCGCCTCTAAATGATAACACTTCGAACTTACGTCAGCGTCATTATATAGTACGTTGCTCACTTGTCTTCCGCTATTTCCTGAGTAACTACTTCATCATTATTTTTCGTACAATCAATAAATTCCCTTTATCTGCCTACATATCATAACCTCTTTTAACTCCTTTGCTAAAGTCTCCAAATTTGAAATTATTGGTATTCGATAATTTTCAGAAATTTACCTTCATATTTTTAAATTGAAAATGTAATCTTTAGCACGGCGTTTTGGTGTGATGGATTCCGTATACAGTGTTGCTCTCCCTCCGAAGTTCGTGTCATCTTCGTGTTCAATAAGCATAAATTTCGCGCTGAGGCTGCGCTTTTTTAGATTGAATGATAGATCACGCAAATGGAATATGATGCAGGGTATGTCTGTGGATGATCATTAGATTTTTTTCCCGTCTGCTCTTGGAGTTTCGTGTTTATGGTGAGGTATGGGAAAAACGTGCGTCTCTCTTGTAATAAACTCCTCAATGTACCTGAGTCTCAGCATTTTTTAAAAGGATCGTCAATTCAAAACTAAACGGGTGAAGAATTTCTTTGACGATAATTCCAGACATTTTTCCGTGAGTTGAGGAATATATTTGAGGAAATTTAGGATGCGTCTGGTTGAAGGATAATCCTTAGATACTTATCGCAAACAGCTGCGGGTCACCACGGTAAGATTTCCTTCCTCCCTATCTTGATCCTCGTAGTCTTATTGCGCATTCAATTTTCAATCTGAGTGTTTAGCTGCTGTCTATTCATATTTTTGCAAGGTTATCGTAGAAAAGAAATTGCTTTAATCGTCAGTCTTGATCTAAATTTAATATGGTGTTAAAACTCAATGTCAGTGCCATGGTGTGATTTTTTGATTCGGGAAAGAATGTAAATAAATCGAGGTATTTTTGAAATGTTTTGAATGCCCTTTTCTCGTTGGCACCATTACTCAACGAAGTAGCTAACCTTAGCAATATAAATTTTATTCATTGAAAACAGTGTAACGCATTTCCATTAGACATTGTTATTCTTAAAAGGGCTATTTTAATGACGCATATCTTCTTTAAATTATTGATCACAGTTCTTATTAAAAACGAAGTTATTTCTGACTATAGTACTTTATGTGTTTCCGATAATTTTTATTTCATGGTATGGTGTTTGGAGGAGGCAAATGAACGCGAAGGTCACGTGTAATATAGGGACGGGTAGTGAAAGAAGGGTGGAAAGTAACATGACGTTGGCATTAGCCTACTCTCAACGAAAGGCGCCTAAGGAACTGTGGCTTGACGTTCCACGAGAAGGACGGATTGTTGCGCTCCACTCAAGGAACGATTCCCATAGTGATGGAAAAATGTCGGTCGAAATCCATTTTCCAATGTTTGATTTTTAATCTAGGTTAAAAGATCGACTTTTTAACAAAAATCGAAATTTGAACCTAAATATCCATTCATCGAAAAAGTATAAATAATGCAGTTTGTACAAAAATATGTTTATTATTGATTCTAAAAGCAAAGAAAAAATATACCATACAATGAAGCTTGAATTATTAGGAGTAAACATGTACAAATGTGCGCACATTAAAATATTCGGATCACCAATTGGAACCATTCGGATTCAATAAAATTTTTAAGAAAGATCAACTGATTGAAATGTTAATTGATTATCGAGGTCATGCCTTTCCAATTTTTCCGATCTTACATAGAAGTCTTTAACTCGGGACAGATGACGTTATCATGGGTCGGTAGTAACGCTGTTGAGATCAAACAAATTAATTAAGCCTTAGAGTGTCGGGGAGCGCTATCACGCACCGCCTATCTCTCATGAAAAGTGCAATGTCACTCTTAATGCTGATAGTTCAATAATCATTCAATACTCAATATTAATTTTATTTTAACATTAACTATTTCATTTAATTTATAAAAATTATCTCATATTTCCAAAAATTCGCCGAATAAAATATTAAAAAGGTGAAACCAAATAATATAGATTTCCTAAAATTTTTGTATTTATACTTTTACTTGTTTTTGAGACCTAATATTTTTCCCAACCTTCTGCATAATCTGCAAGAATGCCGCGGAACTTTTAGCATAGTACCTAGAAAATCGCTCGAGTTAAGATCGCAGTTGAAAAATCGTGTATAGATTGAAATTCGAAGATCACAACTCGATCTCGATTTCCTTGGTCTTCTACCATTAGAACTCAATTTTGGGTGTTATTCGAAATCGGTTTTCCCATCGCTAGATCAGGCTGTCTCTCAACAATCTCCTCCATCGTCGCGATTTGAACACCGACCCACGGGGAGGGAAACAAGCATTCGAACCCCAACAGTAATGGAATATCAATTTCTTGAATGGTTGGCCCTTGAAAACGACAATAAGCTGCCGAAATTGATTTGAAAATGTACAAAGTTGTGTTGATCATCGTTTTTTTATTTTTTATTATTTTATTTTATTCTCAAACCACCGGATACAGCTCTTATTGGCCATTTTACACCGGGGTGTTCAACAAATGTAACAAGTAAACGTACACAAACGACCATGCCCTGGACCGGGGAAACCTACCCAGGCGGGACTCGAACCCGCGACCTCTTGTTTGGCAGGCGAGAACGTTACCCCGCCGCCACCGAGGCCGGCAAACATTTTTAATGTTTAATATTTATAATGTTCTTAATTTACACAAAGTATCTGATCATCAATAAATTAACTTAAATGGTAGTTATTACACATAATGAACCTATTTATTAAATATCGCAGTTAAAAGTGAAGAAATGCGGAAATTTAATGTGAAGAGAAATTCATAGGGGCGTGTTGCATACACGAATTTTTTTCTGTAAATGTGTAGAAAAAGACTCCTTTCTTCTCCAAGTTCTTCAGTGAAAAATATATCACTTTAACCATAATAAACACTTTTTACGGCATGTGAGATCATAAATATAGTAATGTAAATGCCATCTCTTTGCACGCCTACTTTCCCTTAGACCAAATCATCATGTTTGTTTCCAAAGTAAGGAGAGGCCAAGAGCGTGCCTTCCCGGTCTCACATGGGGACAATAAACCCAAATACCGACCTCCACAACCCAGTCTTGTCTAAACTGCCACCAATATCTGCCAAAGCTCCGGAATAAAGGATAATGACGAATGGCGCGACACTGTTTCCGCGAGGTCCGAGCAAAGCGACTGTGAAGTCGGGTTTTATACGCGTGACCGGAAGGTCGGATCGGAAATGGGCGGAGTTGATTAGGGGCTTCGGGAAAAGAGTGAATCCTAGCATCTGGCGCCTAGTCTTCGCGGAGCTAATATCTATAGCGATTCTCCATAGATTGGTCGAATTCAATCTATTTCTCAGTCGCATTAACCCTTATGGCATGGGGTGATCGTAGATCCCCAGGCTGGTATTTTTTTTTGTTTACTCCCAGGGTGACTTGGCAACATCGCTTAACTATTTAGTAGAAGTTTTGTAGCTATATAATTCGGGGTACCCACTTAGAGACTGTTGAATCCGTGAAATATCTAGGAGTTAGACTCAATAATGATCCATCGTGGAATAAACATATCCGAGAAATAACCGGTCAAGCTAATCGTAAAATGGATTTTGTTAAATGAATATTAGGAAAGTGTGACGACGAAGTGAGAGAAATTAGCTACTTTTCCCTCGTTAGACCACATTTGGAATACGCTGCCAGTGTTTGGGACCCTCATGAAAAAGGCTTAATAACAGAGTTAGAACGCGTGCAAAGAAGAGCTGCCAGGTATGTGAAAGGTCGTTGCGATAGTCTTGTTAGTGTAACTGACCTCTTAGATAAACTCGGATGGGAATCTCTGTCGGACCGTAGATTGAAAAATAGATTAAACCTTTTAGATAAATTCAAGAGCAGTGTCTTTTCTAACGAAGTGAACCATATCTTACGGACGCCAACATTCTACGGAAGATCAGATCATATAAATAAAATAAGAGAGATAGATTGTAGAGCATGCAGATTCCGCATGTCATTTTTTCCACGATCAATAAGAGATTATAACGGCAGCAATAAAACTCGTAAATAGATTGCATGACTTGTAGTGTACCCTACTAACCTGTGTAAAACTTAATGCTTGTTTCTTAATTCAATTATTATTTCTAACAGCATATAGTAGTATAGTTTTTTATTGTATGGGTCGTTTTTTGGACGGTGTGGTGTGCATGTGGGAGTCCAAATGCATGCTGCATGCTGGTGATTGATCACCCCCTGCCAAATACCCTAGAGGAGGCTCGCAGGGTATTATGTAGATGTAGATGTAGCTTCAAGTCTACTCCCCCCCCTCCCACCAAACTGGTTTTTGTCAGTCTTTCTCACCCTTGTGAATTGTAAACACTGTGCAAAGTGACCTGGGGACTCGGTATGTCCCCGCACCACTAGTTGCATTATATATTCCTCGTTTTATTAGCTTTGAAGTAATTACCATTATGAAGTGTAGTGGTGTTCATCATTTTATTTTGCATTTTCTTATAATAATTGAATAATGATTTCCCAGGACCTGAATGAAGAGAAAATTAAATATGATTTTACGTTTTCAAAAAAAATTCAAGTTTTTTTTTCTAAAAATATGAAAAAAATATTAAATATTGAAAATATCAAAATCTAATAATCTACAACTGTTGAAAACAATTTAAACTTTCAAAAATACATGGTGGTTTTGACATAATATCAGTAGTTATAAAGAAATTATATAAATAATTTGGGGATATGGTATGTCCCCTCGCTAGTACTAGCGTCTCAATAACCCCGCTAATAGTTAAGAGATAACACTTGAAGGACCATTGCATGTCATTTTGACTGGTATCAATTATTTTAAATGCTTCCTCGTTCATGTTATGATAAATTCATTAATTACAATTATGGTTAAGTAAGTAGAGATTACCCGTAAAAATGACGGTTACAGTCCTTTCAGTGCTAAAACTCATTCATTAATGATAGTTCCAAGTAACTCTATTTTTCAAGACCCTGGGTGTGAGGTGGGAAAGACGCGTGGCGATTGAGAGAGATTGGCCCGGGGAGGCTGTGAATGCATGAAATGTTCCTGCCGTATAGGCTATAGGGCGAGGAAGCATCAGCGCTCCAGTCATCCCGGTTTGTGTACTTGTGTGGGTGGGTGTAAGGGATGCCCTTGCTCCTGCGATGTGGCTTTGATTCATTCGAGGCATTACGGAGAAAGAAGACTTCGCTCGAAGACGACCTGAGAGAATTTGCTGCTTCAGGAAGGGAGGGAATTCTCTGTGGGATAGGGAATTTAAAATGATATTTTTATTTTGATATAGTGTAATATGATAGTTAAAGGAGTTTTAGATAGGCTTGGAATTACATCTAAAGATAGGTTCAATATTTTCGAAAAATTGGTAAAGAATTTTTGATATCTTGAGTCGTAGAATTGGGCCTGGCAATGTCATTAAAAAAATCAGGATTCCCAAGTCCGGAGATAGAATTGTTGTCGCTTCGCGCGCTTTAAAATCAGATTTCGAAATCGCCACTCGCGGCGTTACCAGTCACCTATATTCACATACCACGAGGAAAAACACGGCATTAATATGTAATTCAGCCAATAAATTATGTAAAAAAGGACATTTAAAGTATGCGATACAACTGTCGAGTGAAAAAGATCATTTCAACTACGGTTAATGGCAAAAGTCACGCTGCACGAAATGCAGATGCCTAGTGGCGCCACCGAATAAAATGTGCGCGAAACGGCAAAAGATATAACGCTTAACCGCCATGTTCTTGAGCCTCCTTAAATGGAGTCCCCTTGTATGGAATTATGGGAGCCTGCTGGAAATTTCTCACGCTTAATTTTATGCAGAGGATGCATATGTTTCCTGCAATAATTATTTTTTTTTAATCTTCATAAAAGATTACAATTTCGCTTGAGGACGTAATTGGCAAACTCAGATTTATTCGTTCATGCGAGAAAATGAGATATTGAGCTGATGAACATGTTATCTAAAATAAGCATAATTTTCTATTTAACATGTAATTTATCATTTGTCATCAATAGCATCAACCGAATTTCTGGATTGAGCGGCATTTGATGTGATACTCGTGGGTGAATGTCACCACGTGGCGTTATGTTTGAGAAGTACTTTTGTTCTACCGCCAGAGTAGATGAAAATTTTTCTATTTCTTTCAGAGGTATTCCTCCGAATCACGTTTTCCTCGACACGTGCTTAACCCAAATAGTTAAGCACGTGTCGAGGATAAAGGATTTAGGACTAAGGATTATAACTAGAAAAATTCATGGCGGTTTGATAATTAATTGAATATTTTATTTTATTAGCATTACATATTTTTATATAATTTGAATTTTATAATTAACTTTGTCGGTAATAGTTAGTTAAACATTGCGACAGCGCGGAATATCCGTCACCAAAAGAATTTTAAATCTTTCACTAGGGTAATGAAGTCATTATTTTCTACACCACAACCGTTACCAACTCTAAGGCCATTAAAAATACCTTCTGTCAAAGATTTTTGATTTATGCAAATTGCAATGTGAAAATTAATTTTTTTCGTTTTTTCAATTATTTTGTGAAAAGCCTGAGCATAAATTTAATAATAATTAAGTTTCTATATTTTATGAGGAAACTATTATGTCTTTTCTATCCCCTCATTCTAACCAAAGGTGAATTTCTGTCGGAAAAATTTCAAATCAACCTCAACTTAAACAACCTTGAACCTCAAGATTTTAAATTGACACTTGGCATTCGTCACCAAAACCACTGATGGAAATAAGTACGAGTCTTTGATAAGAACCCAGTTTTACGGACTTGATGTCATGGGAAACAATAATTTTATCACAATTGATTGACGTCGATAGGATTACTTAATTGTTTACATGGCTTGAAGGTGTTGAGGTAACACGACAGAAAGGAAATGTTTAGAAATTAGATCTAATGATTATGGAGAATGTGAAATGGGTCACCTCTGTTAACTTTGAACTAATGGCCACAATAATAATTTATGGCTCGATATATGATCAATCAAGTTATTAAACTTGAAGATTGGTTTATTGTGGGTGAGGGTGGAGCTCATCCCACACTAATTCACAGGCGAGTGAATTTCACTCATTCAGCTCATTCAGGATAGAGTGGCCGTTTACTTTTATCTATTAATTACTGTACCTGTATGACTGAAAACATGGCCATTGGCCTTATATATCAGGATTATTAAGAAAATAATCAAACGCCCCTATCCAAGGCATGGATATTCGTGTGCGTTTGATTGTTAAGTTAAACACCCATACCCTGGATATGGTCAACCTACCCTGACGGGACTCGAATCCGCGACATTTTGTGCGACAGAGGCCAATTTGGACCAAACTGGGCCAGCTCAGCCATTTACTGCATCAACTCGGACTTCGAGGATTTTTGCTTGAAATCTTCGACGGTATATTCTAATGTTAGAACGTAGGTTTCCGCGGCGATGGTCTGATCTCTGCATTTCTTCAGGGTTTTCGTCCGTGTCAGCTTGTTTATAGGCAACAGTTTCGCTTGCTATCCTGCCAGCGTTTTCAGGTCGAAGGAGATGTTCAGGACTATGGAGAATGAGAAATGAGTCACCTCTATTAAGTTTGAACCAGTGGTCAAAATAATAATTTATGACTTGATGTATGATCACTCAAGTTATTAGAACTGAAGATTGGAACTGTTGTCTATAAACAAACTGATGCGGAAAGAAATCCTGAAGAAATGCTGAGATCGATGTATTTTAATTTTTAAAATGCAAATTGCATATTATTATGACAGCGGTTTTGGCAATGCCCACTCCTGGTAGAAAGGACGATCGTTGGGTGAGGGAAGGGCAGTTGATGGTCGTTCAAAGCAAGGACGCCAGTGTCGTATAGTCTGTGTGTGTTCGCGGAGAATGTGAGTTTGGGGAACCGTAGGAACACGTAATTGTGCGACGGATAAGGGTGGCCGAGGTGTTGTCGCCTGAAGGGGTGCGAGAGAAGCGACGGTTAAGCGCCCAGGGGATGAAGTGTCATGTGGACGCGTTCACTGCGGCACGTGTGAGCGTTGGAGAGACGACGGCAGTGGTCCGTCGGACGGTTGGCAGGAGATGTTCTTGCCCGATAACCGCCGGGCGAAGAGGGACCGGGCGTGGGGGAGTTCAAAGACACTTGGGGAGGGATGAGGCTGTTGAAGAGTTAGGGTGGGGGTGTTGTTTTCGGGGATCGGAATGAGTGGGATAATGCAGAAAGGAGAGAAAGAGCGAAGGGGAAGGTGTGGGAGGGAAAAGACTGGGAGATAAACGGTAGGGCAGACAGTGGTGCAGTAGAGATGGGCGGCGGTAATGGTCAATTGTGCTCACATTCGTTGATTCAACGTAGAGTTTCGTTTGGATATGTAGGGGAAGAGTTCAAGTGCTCTACCCACTAGGCTATCACGCTCCTTCGATTAAGTATGAGGGCGGGTAAATGCCCGTATCACTGAAAGAAAAAATTGGTTGAGGTATCCAAGAGTTGGATCCAACACCCAATTTAGATGGTTGCTGGGGCGCCATCCATTTCGTTGGATAAGGGAGCCATTTTAAATGGCTGGGTAAGAGATGGCTGTGACAACCAAATCGTTGGATACCACAGCCAGCGTCTTTTGGTCTTACGCCCATCTATATGGCATACCACAGCTTTGCGAAATTGTTGCTGTAGCGTTTAATGAATGGGAATATTTCAATATTTCAGCGGATATTATTGTTAATAGTGACACCAGTGGCGTAGTAAGGGGGGACCGCCCTCCCTGAAATATGAAAACAAAACTACTTTCCTTCATGAATGACAATAAAATATTGAAAAATCATGAATTTACAAAACTTTTCTCAGATTGGGTATGAAAAGCGTAAAAATTAGTTTAAAACCCTCTACTTAGAACTTTGTTGATGAAAAATCTCCCCCTGGGTTTGGACCACCCCAAACGAAATTCCTGCAGGATCGTATATTTTTAATGGATGTTTACCAATGGACTCATTCACTAATTTTATTAATTTGGTAATTGTGATATAGTTTGAAAAATGAAAAGACCCGAGCCTACTTCTCGAGGCATTCGCGGCGAAAAAAACCAAATAAACCCTTTTGTAGATAAGTTGATGACGTCTTGAAATCCTGTGGCATGGGAAACCGCTTTCTCGCTACTCCTTGAACTAGTGCGCCCCCCTCGCGTGATGTGTTGTTGCTTTCACTTGATTTTTTCTTCATTTTCAAAATATCGAAAGAATTTCTTATTGAATAACACTTTTTATAGTCTAATATTATCTTCCCTTTCCATCAATCGAATTCTTTCGATGGATAGCTACTTCGGGTTCTAGTAAACGACTCAATTATATAGGTAAATACCTAAAAATTGGGTTTTCACACTATCATGAGCTTCAACTCTAATAATTTATTTTTTAATGATTAGGTACGACATTGGTCATGTAAAAGTGGCCGGTAGATTTTTTTTAATAGGAATTTTTTTGAATGTCATAATTGGTGCGGATTTTATCCATATATGCTATCAACCCCTTCTTTATTCACGCTTAAATGGGATTTCTCTCTTGTCCCGTGAATGACATTCACAAAATTTTCTCGTGCTAAATAACGCTAAAATGATTAATTTCTTCTGACGTTTCGGGTAGAGACCTGACACCAATCACCTTTATCTTATTAGCAAGGTTGCAAGCCACAAAAAGAAATCGCCGATTGCTTATGGAGACTTACTTAGCAGTGGTGACCCCGAAGAGAGTTATCAAATGCACCTGTGCAACCATACTTTTGCTCTGTCCATCTCAGTTAGGATAAAGAGGTTATATATTATCGTAGTTACTAACAATAAGCTAGACAATTATTCACTCCAACCAACGTATTAATTGATTTTTGGCTTTTGGTGACTCTGGGTTTTAAATAATCGGGTATTTTACATCACTAGTGAATCAGTGGTTTTTACTGAGCAGCTGAGGTTGTGAGACGTGTGGGAATGTGTTACAAGGGCTACGTTCACATTATCTAGCAACTCAGGGTTGCTTGTGGGAGAAAGCTCGTTGTCGTGGGATCTAGATTGTGGAATTGTCGACCGAAGAAGTGATATTACGTCACGTCTGGTCTCTCGTGATTGTCGAGGAAGCTCAGGGAACGTTTATATATCGCTCTTCTTCGTTGTTCGTCGGGAAATGTGTCCTTCAGAGCTTGATACCTTATTTTTGTCCTCGTCCTTAATCTCCTGGTCGGATGGTGGCTGATAGGTGGGAGGATTTCTGGCACGAACGCTACTCGTGGCGTTAGCGATCTCGTGATGTTAGGATTGCGGATGTAGTATGTGTAGTACACATGAAACCTCAGTAGTCCTGTACGTTATTTTACTTGGAAAAAAGGGTCGCAAATGTAGCTGCCGGTGCGAATTTCCGTAAATTTAGGTGGCTACTCCTATGCATATCTTCGTAGGTACTAAAAGATCCTATTGAACTTCAGAGAGATTCAGTTTTCATATACCACTTGTTTTAATCTGGTCTAATTGTAAGTGATGGAAGTTGTCGCGGCCAACGCGAATTAAGTAAGCAATTTCATCTGAACGCAGTCATAACGAGGTTAAATAAATATTAACTTAAATTTGGAAGAAAAGTGATTTTGCTTTGTATTGCTTGAGGTACTACCATAATTGTATTTCTTAAATTATTGGCAAAAGTTGAGTACACATTTACCCTGACTTTTTATTTTGTATTACCCTTTTTTCTCGACCAATATTTATGCACCATAGTTGAAGGGAAAAGTCTACAGATTAATTGGAGCTAATTTAAGAGGATATGGCGGTATTTTGTGCAGGCAACAGACAACGCATTCAAATTCAAATGTCTACATCTTTAAAGTCGTTTGGATTTTCTTCGGGGTTTTATTGATCTACCGAAATATGAGCGGTCGAAGAAATTAGTGTAGAGGTTTGTGAGGAACTCATTATCCCCACCTAAGAGAGGCATTGTTGATGTCTGGTTTAGCGGGCAATCGGGTAAGGAACAATGTAGTCCACCCAATTGCAAATATTAGCTGGTACACAATATAACAGACGGGAAAAGTAAACGGGAGTTTATTTAAGAGGAGATGGCGGTATTTTGAAAAGCTGTATAACAAGCTAGGTAATCATATTCAAGCTTTTTTCATCTTTAACGTAATATAATGTTTTTTTTCCTCAGAGAATTATTGATTGACCCAGATTTCCCATGTTATTATCGAGATTAGAGAGTGAAATACGAATAGTCAAGTAAATTAGTGCGGCTGCTTTTGAGGATCTCATTCTCATCTCTTAAGAGACGATTTTTTGCTGTCTAGTTTTGCAGACGAGCGGGTAAGGAACAATGTAGTTCACCCAATGGCGAATGGTAGTTGGCACTCAATGTATTAAAAGGGAAAATTCCACTGATTAATAGAAACCAAACTGAGAGTAGATGGCGATTTTATTTTATGGAGCCATGTTATAGGCAACTTAATCACATTCAAACGTTTGCATCTTGAACGTTTTCGATGTAATGTTTCCTTTTTCTTCGGGGTTTTATTGATCGAGCATGTCTTAGAAAGGAGTGCGAGAGAAAACTGGAGGCATTCGAAATGAGGGTGTAGCGAAGAATGGAGAAGGTGCATTGGACGGAGAGGAGGAGGAGTGACGAAATGCTGGACATAGTGGGTGAGGAGAGGCAGCTTTTAGATGAGACACGGAGGAGGTATAAGGTATGCATGGAGCGAGTTCTTAGCTTGGAGGGGATGTTGAAACAGTTGTAGAGGGTAGAATGTTAGATAAATTAGGGAGAGGAAGGAAGGGAATAGGATTTCTTAGATAGAACGAAATAGATTAGTACTTATTGTGTATTGAAGAGGGAAGTGCATTATGAAAGCGAAGGCTGCCAGAACGTTACTTAAGTAGATACTCCATGGAAACATACCTTAGTCGGTAAAATACTTTTATAAAGGTTAGAGAGCGAAATGCCAGTGGTCAATGGAATTAGTGAGGTGGTCAGTGGGGATCTCATCTCCCCGCCTAAGAGAGGCATTTTTGATGTCTGGTTTTGCGAGCGAGCGAGCGATGGTAGTTGGAGGTTACGACGACGGTCTTCCTCTGGTAAAGTGGAGGAAGGGATAGGACGAAGAGGACGACGTGGTCCCGAGAGGTGGAAGGAGAAAAATTTGGGAATCGGAAAAAGAGGGTATTCCGGGTCGTGCAGCTGCATTATAGGCAACCTAATCACATTCAAACGTTTTCCCCTCAACATTGTTGATTTAACGTTTTCTTCTTCTTGATCTGATAGTTGTATGTAAAAGTTTAAAGAAAAGATTAGAGAAGTGTATGATCTGGAGTGTATCGCTTTACGGTGCAGAAACGTGGAAGAAACGTGAAATGCTGGACATGGTGTGTGATAAGCAGCTTTTTAGATGAGATACGGAGGAGACATAAGGTATGGATTGAGCGAGTACTTAGAGGGGAGGGGATCTTGAAAACAGTGTTAGAGGGTAGAATGTTAGGTAAACAAGGGAGAGAAAGGAAAAGAATAGGATTTTTGGTTAGAAAGAAGGGGTGTATGCCTTATTATGAATTGAAGAGGGAAGTGGTTGATGGGGAGGGAGGATCCCAGGTTTCTTCTCAAGTACTCATTGGAAACTTATCTTAATCGGTAGAATGCTTTAATAATAACTTTCTTGATCTGCCCAGGTTTCTCACATCATTATCTGGGTTAGAGAACCAAATACGAGTGGTCGAAGAAATTAGTGTAGCGGTTTGTGAGCAATTCATTCTTCCCACCTAAGAGAGGAATTTTTTGATGTCTAGTTTAGCGGACGAACGGGTAGGGAACGATATAGTCCACCAAATGGCGGATAAGAATTAGTTGGCGGTTAAGGCGACGGCCTTCCTCTGGCAAAGTGGAGGAAGGAATAGGAAGAAGGAGACGGCGTGATCCCGAGTGTTGGGAGGAGAGGAATGCAAGACTCGGAGGAGGAGCGCATTCCGGGGTGTATTTGAAAAAAGGATTTTGAGGAAGTGGGACGATTAAGGGCGGATTTTTCGCCGGGGAGGAGGAGAGTGAGGAGGGGGAAGAAGTTGGGCTCTTCTCCCTGGGAAGGAAGTTAAAGGCCTTGGTGAGGCAGTTTAGAGGGCGGGTCCGCCGGGCAATGGATGACCCCCACACACCGGGCTTAACGGCCGGCAGCTATGTTATTCACTTCCATCCTAATGCCAACGAAATTTATTTCTTTATTTATAACTCTTCCTTCCCCCAAGACTGGGTTTCTTTTTGGGGTCCACGTCAAGACTACGAGTGTTTTGTATCGAACATAAATATATCTGCACTTGGATACATATAAATACAATCGCGCAGTACATGAGCATGTTCTTTTTCATTTACACAAGCCATGTAGGAAATCTGTGTGTGTGTGTGTGTATGCTTGTGCCATTTGCTAGGGCGGCGTGGTTGGGGTGACCGTGAGAGATAAATGGTAATGGATGCGAGTGTAAAAAAAATAGAATAAGGATAGAAAAAGAGGAAGGTAAGTTTGTGCAATAATATATTTTGGGCCGGACTAAAAGACGCTTACTTTGGACTATGTAGCCACGGGGAATGGAGCTGGTCAATAATGCAGTGCGCCGTTCCGTTGTTCGATGGGAGATAAAGGATTTTTTACAATCGAAAGTATATCGCTGGTTTTAGATTGGTTCGATCCATGAATTTTGTTAATTTATCGCCGCGCCACTCTTTATCTCTATTTTCGAGCGAGAGATAAGCCGTAGAAGAGAAATTGGCTTTTAAGAAAACATGGGATTTCTGCCTAATCGCTTAACGGATGAGTTATTATTCAATAATATTTTCATTTGCTAGCACAAGCATTGTAGCTGAATGTTTTAAGGAATAAATTGCGGCTCAGCAAAAATTTTATGCTTTGAAGCCGCTTCTCCGGTGAAAGGAAAAAAATATTTTTAATGTCACGTAACTTGAAAGATGAAATGCCGATGCGTAAGTGAATTATGAAAAAAACTGTTTTGATTATTCAGCTGCCTGCTTTAAACTATATATCCTTATCAGGCATAGTCAGGCAAATTGTAACATCTTTTAAATACGTATGGAATTGCAATAATTTCATAAGAGTGAGACTGTAGCCACTATTTAACGAAGTAATTTAATGAAATATTTACGGGATGGACTTCTTTTTCACTGTCTACAGGATATCATCTTTATAATGATGACTAACGCCACGGAGTATAGGTCTGAGAATTATATGCAAAATTGTGAGCAAATATACCTGCAATAAAAGATCAGACATCGGAAATGTAAGTTAAATTTATTTTTATGTGATGAATCCAAATTTATGGTAACTATGATATTGTACATAGTTACAATCGGCAAATAATCGTAAAAAGTTTTTGCAGACCAGGTAATTTCAAAATTGTTGCCTCTTTTTTTTAATTTATGTAGAATTCTTTTTATATTTTTATTTTATTATTGTAAAAAAACATTGTTACAATATTTCATGCCTTCATGTATTAATTTATTGTTGCTATTATGATTTGCGAACATGAAGAACATATAATGAATCTATTGAAACGTCGGCGGAGGATTTTGCATATCATGCTAAGTACTATACTCCGAGGCGTTGTTCATCATTAAATAATTGAGGTTCAAAAAAGAAATCGAATACTTCTATGAATATGATATTTTCCGATACGATTTGTAAAAGGTGGATGATAATCTTTACACTTTTATCATATGAATGAGATTAAAAGCAACATTAACCTTAAAGCTATAATATATTTAAGTGATTAGGCTATAAGAAAGTTGTAAGCTTTGAAAATTGTTTTTGAAATTTGTTATTCACTCGGGCAAGGTAAAAAAAACTACCTGTATCAAAGGTATTCCTATCAAACGACTAACTAATCATCCGCAAAATGGTTGGAGCTCTCAAATATCTCTAAAACTTATTACATAGTTTCTAAAGTGGTATGCTGGAATAAAAAGAATTATTTTCAACGAAGGCATTATTTTTTCTTTCTCTCCACCGAGAAACTATAAAACACTGACGTTTATTTTCTGTGATTCCTGGAATTCCCGCAAGAAACGATTCTAGACTTTTGCCTCACCTTCAATGGCGGGGATTAAGTCTGCTTATCTTCGATTCTGCAGCATTAAAACACCCCAGAAGAATGGAGTTAGAGACGGGAAGCCTTGAATTAGAGACAGAATTAGAGAACGACTGGGAATAAAAATTCGTTCTGGATCGTATAGAGCCATGAAGGTCTCCTATGGAGGTTCTCTATGTATGCCTGGTATTGATGGAGGTAGATGCTCCTTTGAGAGTAATTGTAATTAAAAATGGCTGGAAAAATACATCGATGTCTTAATGATGGAGTGGAATCAAGAATTGGTTCTATCAATAGATTCAAGGTTTGTAGTAGCATTTTGTGTTTACCTTGGTATCGAGTGTGGTGATTTTTACAATTCACAAGCCTATCTCACTCTCCGTCTCATTATTGTATTATTCCTTTGCTAGCGTTCATCTTTATTGTTCTCATCATCATCCTATCGGCATGTTGAGGATTGGCGTGTCGCAGCTCTCCTTGTCAGCCGTCATTTCGGCTGATCTTTTCACGCTGACCTTTTTAATCTGTTTTACATCCATCGTTTCTTCGCAGACCTGCATTAGAAATATTGGTTTTTGACGCCTCTGTGTATTTTAATTAAAATCCACGTAAGATATGGAGTGGAATCTTGTCGGAATCAGGGAATGAGGTCGGCATGATCACCATGTTCTTTGAAACTTCACAATGAGATTGATTAATACAACCTCGATTAATTCTATGAAAGAAGTAATTACTCGGTCACTGAGATCAATGAAGAGCCTACTTCTACCTTATTTTTTATGGCTTTTGATGCTTGCTTCTGTGCATTGAAATGCTTCGCACTATACCTTTCCCATTTACTTATCCGTGGGTTAAATGTATGTATCGGATAAGCTGTATCATTGGATAAAACAAAACTTTTGTGACTCTATCAGCACAATTCAAGGTTCAATTTTCTGATTAGATTCCTTGATATGAGTATATTTTTTATTGAAATCGTAAACGTGGCTAGATTATACTGTATTCTGCCGAGAATTATCAAAATTTATGTTATTTTTATTTTTCCAATAGATCTTAACTGCGTGTGACGTTGCCTAGCATTAAATGATTTTTTTTGCCGAGTAGACGACGGATTAACTTATTATTACTTATCAATTGCAGGTGAATTTCTTCCACCTCAAACATATTTATTTCCAATGCAAGCCATGTGTAGCAAATATTTTCGTCCTCATTGTAGTGGTCATAAATCATAAATAAAGAAGGGTCATTTATCCCTTTTTGGACACAGTTCTCGGAGCTCAAATCAATTTTTGACTCATAAGCTTATGTTTTTTTTCAGCTCCTTATCGTGTAATGCCGTGTTTTTCGTATCCAATTAATTTTCTCTTACTTAAAATAGACGGATTTCATGTTTAATTTATGGCTGACAATAAAGGGGGAAATTGATTATGTTAGACTTGACACTAAAAAGGGCTTTAGGGCCTTTAAAGTGTCAATTCAGCGATATTATTATTATTAAGTCTTTGTATGCATTGAGCTCGCTAGAACTCAGGTTATGCAAATCATAGCAATTTATATGTTCATTTCAATGCTGTGAAAAATAAACCTACGAAGTCAATTAAATTTAATTAAACTGTTAGCAATGTGTATAATTTTTCCATCATTTGCGTCGTCCACAATGAATTGTGAAGTTTTTTTTATTCACTCTTAGGAGTGTATATTCCTTAATAAAGGAGTGTCATTTATGTGAAGTATAAATACTGGGGTATTTAATGGGATTTTCTTATGTGGTTCATGGACTTACAGTAAACAGTTCTTTATGCAGTTATCCTCAAATTTCAAGCTTCTAATATACCCTTGCTTTTAAATCCCATATGAATGAAAATTTGCCGCCAGAGTGTGCACAATGCCATAAACCCCCTACCTTGAAAATATTTACGTTCCTATTAATTTTTCTCTCTCTCGACGAATTTTATTGGGACCATGACTTTGAAATGGATGGCTTAAAAGATTAAAACTGATGCCACCAAAATTCTTTCGAAGCTAGAATAGCTAGTTCCAAGGCGTAAAACTTTCAGATATATATGTTGTGATTGGTTAGAAAAAAGGTTTAGGTTTAAAGCATCCTCTGCAACATTTGGACGAGAAGAAGTATGTAAAAAGACTTTTGTATTTTTTTATCTTTAAACAGTATTTATTTTATGGGCAGGCCTCGTATGAGGTTGAATTTCGAACTAGCCTTTTGTAAAGGGTAAAAGTAAGCACCGTGAAACATAGCATTCGTAATTTCTCCAAAACTTTTTGTGAAATGTTTCATACGGCGTCGAGAGAAGAACAGACTTGGAGGAAGTGTATAAAGTGGCGTAACAGAGAAGGGACACGAGAAGTTGAAGGACATGAAGAGACGGCTACAAGGGAGTGGAGAGAGAAGAAAGTGGTTGAGTGGTAAGAATGTTGTTGTGTGCAGCAGAAAGGAGTCTGAGAATAGGGTGCTAAAGGCGCTGGGAATTGCGAATGCGGTCGACTGGGTTTTGGGGAGATGTTTACGGGCATCTAAAGGAGGTGTGGCCCAGATCGTGGATGGGGGAACGGTTACCGCCGTAAATAAAGGGGCTCGGGGTGGACTCACGCTGCACACAAGCCTCGGCGCCGCATACTAGCACGCAAGGGGGCGTATACGATCCCTATCGTTTTCCTTTCGATCGCGCGGAAGGAAAATTCTCTTCCGGAATTCAGACAGGGAAATGATTATCGAGAAATTCTCTCTAAAGTAATATCTGGCAGAATTTTGTGAAAACTAGGGGCGGATTTTGGGGAGGGGGTCGCAGGGATTATACTTTTGTACTTGTTTGACGTTTTGTTATTTTTTTATTTACCTTATTTGTGTCACGTTTACCATATCATTAACACTTTGAGTGCCGGCCGCTGATTTCTATGCCCTACTGAAAAATCCAGCCATTTTTGCTAAATTCGCAAATTTTTTCAAAACATTAGCATCAAAAGATCAATCATTAACATCATCATCAATTATATTTATATCGATGTGTATTTCAATAAAAATGAACTTTGCTCTTCTTTATGAATGAGTTGAATAACGTTTATTGCTAACTTTTAAATAAATATTTTAATAATGAAAACACACTGTTTTGGAAAATAAAAAAGTTGCAACAAATGATATACCACCGTAAAATGCATAATATTTTTTTATTTCACCCAATCTGAACTATTTATACCATGGAAGTCATACATAAGCATTGTTCCAAGCAAATCATTCCAAATTCTGGATTACAAAAAGGGTCACTGCACCCTCAACTAACGGTTCTTTCCTCCAAAGAATTTTCACACAAAGTAGGCTGAGATGAGGGTGGCGGAAGCTACAGAGGACTTTTCGTCCTCAAGACATTAAAAGAACTCTTTTTCCATCGAGCAGTTGATTTTTGAAATAACAGAACCACTATGCAGCAAACTGAAAAAGTACTATGGGAGAAATATTACTGCTTCGCGCAAACAAAGTCAATAAAATAGATGGACGTAACATTACGTCCATGGCAATCCTCAGAAGGATTAGCAGGACGTAATATTACGCCCATGGCACGCATAGTGTTAAGAAAGTTGTCTATGCATTGGACCCGTTGCATCTCAGGCTATGAAAAATTATCGACATTTATGTGTTCATTTATATGATTCGTGTTTGTTTCCCCCCAAATTTTACCAAGCTTTTTTAATTATTATTAGTTAAACAGTTTTTTATTCTTAAATATCTCTAAGAGTTTTCAATGTCATCTTTTCTCAAGAATAAAAATAATATTTAAGGCTCAAAAAATGCGAAATTAATGGGCATTTAAAAACATTTTACACGATAGAACTTTTGGGGGTACTCCATACTCCCTGGGCCCAGATCATCACCTCCACCCTCCAAATATGATGCTGAATCCATCCCTGGTAACAAATAGTCCTTACTACCCGAGCTTTGTTGTAGCGAACTAGTTGAGAAACGCGGCCTACATTAGTCTGATGGGTGAGTGCTTCTTTTAAATATTGTGTTAATCGTGCTTAACCAAGAGGAAGAAAAAAATCTCCTGCACTCGCATATAGATACTCGTATCTTATAAATCATTAATAAGAGTTTCAATGCTTCTCTATTTTACCACGGTAATTTTCTTAGCAGTGAAAAAGCCTGGCGAATGTTATCCCAAATCATTAAATGCTACTTTTAGGAAAGAAAATTGGTATAAATATTGTCTTGATTTTATCTCAGTGAAAGTCTGATCTCAAGTCTGATTGCAGTTAGTACCAATACTCAGTTTCGAATGGGCTAGGTATATGCTTCACCAAAGACTGCTACTTTTAACTCTTAATCATACTATGCCTTATGTGAACTTACTGAAAGGTAATTATTTCATTCACTCGCATTTAAAATTAAAATGTTATCAATTTAAAAAATTTTTGTAAATAAATGTGGACAAGCAGTGGAAGTCGAGCTCACGTATTTTGCTGAATCATCAATGCTAGTATAATTATCCCAAGGTAATAATAATTATTCAAAGGCGGGAAGGTATCTGATATTAACCAGCCTCTGCTGATTTTTGTTGCCACGTGCGCCAAATGTCTTAGAACAAGTATTACTAGATTAATACTCATTTATTTTGTGTAAAAAATACTAAATTTCATGGTTTCATTGTTTTTATGCGAAATTATTTTCATATATGTACACTATGAATCAGAAACACGTCTTCAATATTAGACTACATCACGGCACATATGGCTTTTAAGATGCAAAAAATGTTTTCTGCATGCGAAATATTCCATACCAAATTCGAGGCTATAAAATCTACCATCAGGCTAAAGGTATTTATCCGGTATTTAAGGCATCCATTCTTTGTTTCACTGTCAAATATCGTTAATTTGAGGCGTTGCTTTTCGTAAAATCTCCATAGATGTTATCCGCTTGAATTATTTTTAGGGTTTCTGGGAACTCCTTTTGAAGCTCATTTTCAGAGAATGTCCCACACGAAATTAATTGTCCCAACTAATATTTTTCCTCGCATTTCGTACATTCACGGTTAAATGAATTGGACGAGGAGGGAATTGGATAGGATTCCTCCGCCGATCCTCACGTCGTACCTTAAAAATAAAAATCTTTTTCGTCCATCTCAGTCCTACTTGACTACGCTGGAAAAGATTTATAATATCGAAATTGAGGTTTCTGTCTTACACATTTCTTTATCTTCGATATTCAATGAAAAATATTTGATAATTTATGCACCTTGCATCAGATTTTATTCATGCCATCATAATTTTTTCTCATTCGGCCATCAAAGTCATATCTGATGCTTATCGGAATGTTTGTAATAAATTTTCTCGTGATATCTATCGCCTGACGCAATAATACTCATATCTTTACGTAAATTTAATATCATTCAGGTCTTAAGTTTTATCATAAAATTTTAATGCATATCTGCCTATCAAATTGGCTCGGTTATTCATTATAACAGAGTCTTACCTTTGGATTTTTGAGATAACGTCTTTTATCAGTGTTCTATTGTAATTACTTCACTTGTTGTGAATGCTCGAGAGTCTTGAAACTTTTTCTTTTATTTTTTCCAAACTTGAATACCGTGCACGGAACATTTCGTTGAGCAATTTATATTTCTTTTTTATTTTAAAATTAATGCTTATACCACCTTCAATTAAGTTTGATATCCTGGTTATTCAACCCCAATATGAATTCGAAGATTTTCCCTGGTATTTATAAACTAAGAAGAATAGAAACAACGTATTTATCAATACTGGTTTAGAGATTTGGATTTTTTCAGCGAAACATAACGCGAATTCAACTGAAATCCATCTACATATTGTATTGCCCCTGTTTTCTGCTTTGAAAGAACGTCTTAAGTCACTCAAATATGCGTAATATTTTGTAATCTTCGTAAAATTACCAATGAAAATGTTGTATTATTCTTAAGAGATGAAGAGAGAGGCGGAATTTTATTCCCATCGCGACTTAAATCCTCAAGGACTCAAATCCTACAATATTTAAATCATAAACAACCACCACGACGCGTCGTGTGAATCTGTTCATATTTACTAAAAGTATGTAATACCTCCTTCAGCTGTAATTCACTTCGCATGATCTTAAGTGAGATCTTAATATGATCCTAAATCTATATAAGTAGTGGAAATAGTTCTTCCAATGCAACATTAGTTAGTCTGTTCTTGTTTAGGGCTGGTGCTAATTTTCTGCCCACCTAACTTACAAGACAACCATTTTCCCGTTGAAACAAAATCTCTAATCAAATCACTAATGCACGATAAATATGGATTATTTATAAATTCAAAGGTTTGCAAGATTTATCTTTCCTCACAGATTTTGAAGGCAGTCGACGATATTTTTGTAATTCTGCGCAAAATTCTTAGGAGGAATACTATCATTATAAATTAAGTTCTATTGTTTCACAAAATGGGTCATAGTTTTTTACGTTCACCGTAACTCAAATGATTTTTATTAGGTATTCAGACATACTTAACCATGAATAGTCAAATTGCCAGCATATGAACTTGATGTTGGCCGAAACAGTAAGGTTCCTAATCTTACTGCAATCAATTGTCTATTTAATATAAATTAAAGAATATCTAACTTCCAGCAAATGAAAGTGGTGTTAGTAATTGTATATGATTTTTAATAATAACGAGAAAGTATAATACAAAATTAGTCTGTTTAATACGGTAGGTGGGTTGATGCATTTGTTTCCCCACTCCCAGTTTAATGAATGTTAGAAATTACTGGAACTCCCTCACTCCCCCTAATACTGGGTTATCGATCTTTTAACGACTCCCTGCTCAAGACGTTACATGGCCTGTTGCATTGTGTTCCAGATTACTAGGGATGGCCACTCTCGTAAGAAGGAAATGAACTTAGATACACTACGGGCCTATCAGCTGATTACGCGGGAAGCCACCATATTATTTTTTAAATTTATTATGGGTCGGATATAAACGCGATAATCCCTTAAGTCCTTGTTTTCACTCGAGCTTTTCGAGCGAACACGCTATATATCACGCGACTATCTTTCTCTCGCTTATGATTTAATCTGCAGTATCAGCTGAAATGAATCTGACCGGAATGAAGAATGCCCGAGTCTCCTTTGAACGATAATTCTTAATGTGTCAAATCTTGAAAGCCACACGACTCCCTTCCTTTTTCACACACAGACACACACACAGATTCTCAAACTTAAAAGTTTCCCAACCGCCTCCCACCCTCGTACAAAGCCCTCGGAAAACCCTCACCTCGTCTCTCACGCCCTCTCCAACCGATATCTTTATTTCATTTTTCCACGTCACCATTCATATCGCGGAGCTGGTTTCTCCCACCAATATCACCTCCATCCTCAGAAGGGGAGACAAGTTATTCACCCCCCCGAAGCTCCCTTACCTTTTCTCTCCGTAGGAATAACCTCTCTTCGTCTGCTTTTTTTTCCTACCCCCCTTTCCTCTCCTCACTGGTTTCATTGGTCGACGACTTTTCTACATATTTTCCCCGCAAAACGTTTTTATCTCGCTATTTAATCGCTCTCCCGAAAACTTTTTCGTTCCCTTTCGACCCACATAAATCTTCTCACAAAGACTTACTATCCCATTCCTCTTGCTCCCCACTCCCAGAGTATCATGTCCTCCCGTCTTCATTTATACCTCTTCCCCTCATTCTTCCCCTTTTCTTTTGGATATTTCCTCGCATTTTTACTCCTTCCTTATACTCTCTGTCCTCTTCGTACCTCTTCCTATCCCTCAAGTTTTACATCTTGTTTATTTTTCATACAAAAATGCATATTGTTATTATCTATTCCTTTTACTGAAACGGTGCGGTTAGCTCTCGCCCCTTTCCAATATGGGACCACTGTTGTAATTGAAAGATATTAACCCTCAGTTATATTTCTACCTCTTCCCTTCATTCTTTCCCTTTTTCTTTTGGAAATTTTCTCTCCTTTTTACTCTCATCCTTCTTCACCCTATGTGTCCCTTTTATACCTCATCCTCCCCTCAATTTTTTCGACTCCTTTCTTTTTCATAAAAAGTGGGGTTATTATTATCAATTCTCCTTGCTGAAACAGTGCGATTATCTCTCGTTCTTTTCCATATAGACCCGCTGCTGTAATTCAGGTGGTGAGAAGCCAAGGGGTACAAGTCTTTCTCTAAACGGAGTTAAGTACAGAAATCAGGAAAATAAACCAAACGAGATCAACTAGATATTCAGTAGTGAATTTGATTTTCCTCTAGATGTCAGCACAGAACTGAGACTCAACTGAATACCTTGGCCACTAAGATTTTGTATATTTCTTTAATCAATTTCTTAACCTGAATCTGTTAAGGAAGATAATAACTTGTAACCCTTGGCTTCTCATCCCCTCCATTGATAGATTAAGTCTCTTAGTTACTGTTCTGTTGTTATATTTCTGTCTCTTCCCCTCATTCTTCCCTTTTAATTTTGGACATTCTCTCGCTTTTATCCTCCTAACCTTCTTCATCCTTTCTGTCTCCTTCATACCTTATCGTACCCCTCATGTTTTTTATCTTGTTTATTTTCATAAAAAAACTACGTGACATTATTATCTCACTTCCCTTCACTGAAACAGTGATTATCACTCATCCTCTTCCATATAGATCCATTGATGTAATTGAATGATAATGCCCTGAGTTACTCTTCTGGTGTTACATTTTTCCCGGAATTCTTTGCGACGTCCTGTGGAATTGGTAAGTTTAAATCTGGGTCAGTCGACGTTAGGACCTTCAATTGTTTTTTTTTAAGTACGTAGAATATGGTTGAGCGATTTTTCTGCATGTGTTTTTTTAAGAATTTTCTATAAAAACCCTGTGAATTTTGCGTATATCATCCGTTTAATCTTTTAAAATCTGCCATAAAAATTTTATAATAATATTTATTACCTCGGTTTTTGATTTATAGTGGATCATTTTTCTTAGGTAGCTAGTCAACTCTGTGAATACCGAAAGCTTCCTGGATTTATTCATTTATTCATTTGCTAAATTAATGCCTGTTTGATAATTAGGGTAGAACTTGTTGTGAAGTGTCAATGGGTAAATTTTCAAATATTACCTATCGACGGTGTTTGATCTTAAATTTCCTTTTTGCTTTCATTACACGATGGAATGTTGGAATCTACGGTGAAATCTTTATTTGAAACGTCCCCTTCCCCGAGATAGGAGATTATGAAATTGTTCCTGCTCCAAATATTTTTCTGCCAGGAATAAAAACTCAAGAGTAAAACGGCTGATACAAGGACGAAGGCGTAAAGAGGTTTTTTCATTGATTGATTTTATTTTATCTTTTTATCGTGAATAAATGGTGACGATATTTTTTAAAATTACTTTCTGATTCCAAGAAGGACGAGATAGCAAAAGTTTCAACGCCCTCGAGATAAACTTTACTTTTGGCCCAGCAGTTTCCAGCCTGAGAGACACCTTATCATTCGTTTAATGCGACAGCTTTTCTTGTCAGCTCAAAAATTCTGAAAGCTTATTTATGTGGGTGATGTTATCTTTCTCCCGTTTATTTGTATAATTTTTACTGTCATCATTACAAAGGATATTTATCATTATTAACATTCTATTTGACAGTTGTAATACCGTTTCGTTGTCTCTACTACGGATAATAATACGGATAATCTACTGAGAAAGCTCACTGGTGATGTTTACCTTGTAAATTTTCGTCATTTTTAATCGCACTGTATCTCAAAGTTATTAAATGAAAGAATTAAGATAGGTGATTTAAGCTGATAGAAAGAAATTATTTGAAACTTGGTATGTTCCACAACACTATGCATAGAATTATTCTAAGCATTCATACTTGTCTCTTTAATTAATCCATTCTGGCAAAATGGATTTTACAAGCTTCATCAAATAGGGATACATTTTTTGCAACTGATAAATATTTCTAAACATTCTTCGGGTTACCTTCGTATTGAAAATTATTTTATTTTTTTCTGTATTGAACCGTGTTATTGGAGAAAATCCTGCATCTTAATTGTATGTGATGTTACTACTTTTAGATTTTTATTTCGCGTCTTTTTTTCAGTACTTAATATCATGCTTTACTAAAGCCTTCATTTTGAACCATCTACATCAGAATCGACTATTACTTTGACAAGTGTACCTCTGCCTACAAAATACAAGGTAATAATTGATAAAATCACTCGTGAGGAAGCAGAGACGGAACTGGTTGCTTTATACCTATTATTTTCGCTCTAATTCGTCTCCATTACCAGGAGTTTACATTTTGCCCTCATGAACAAGTTAATCACCATCTTTGATGGCCCTTTAGTATTGCAGCCCACCCATCTCATCTGCCTCCCATCAAATCTCACCCTCAGTGCAATTAGCACCTTTTCACTCCGCACTCGCCTTGAGCAACACGACACGCACCTATTACTTGACCCTATCCGCTGGCAATCCTCCTGTCAGCCGCCCCTTTTCCTTCGAAATTTCCATCCTCGTGTCTCGAGTGCTTCTCCCTCTCAATATCTTTAGCCTTTGTCAGTCTTGTTCTGTTCACTTTCTTCAGTTTGTGGCGGCCGGATTTGGCAGCTCGGTTGTTTCCCGAAGTTTGCCGTTCCGACCGCCAGAAGTCGGTTGATGCACCTTGGCCGGGGCGGGACGGCCGGTCGCCGAGAGTCACCTGCGCTCACTGGAAGAAGGTCGAACAAGCAAACCGGTCCGGATCCTCTCATGCATCTCTTCATCGCCTTCAAGCCACTTCACAATAAAGGGTGTCCCATTTATCTTGACCACCCGAAATAACTTTTTGTCCAGATGCAAATTCAAAATTGTGTCAAGCAAATGTTCATTAGCCGTCAGGAGGACATTAATCAGCATGATTGCCTTCCCTGTAGCTCTGTTATTTACAAAGATATGAACAGGAGGAGTTATAGGAGAGGAAATGAATTGCCGAATAAAAATATAGGGTGCCATTTAAAAAAGACATACCGCTGTTCATATCTTTGTAAATAACAAAGCTACAAGGAAGGCAATCATGCTGAATAATGTCCCCCTGACGGCTAATGAACATTTGATTGACACAATTTTGAATTTGCATCTGGACAAAAAGTTATTTCGGGTGGTCAAGATAAATGGGACACCCTGTATATTGCCTGTCGCCCAGTATAACTTGTACTACGTGGAATCACTAATAAACCCTCTCGTTATTCAACGTATTATTTCGTTACAATTAGCACTCGCGCTAAAAGTTCAATGCCTAACCCTCCGTTGGTCGCGTGGCATTTATCGGATGCCAGGCCATTTTATTTTCTTTGCCCACCTCTTATATTCATATTTAGGAAACTCATATTCCTTGTATCTTATAATTTTATAATTCTGAAATAGTCACACATATGATTATTTGTTTTGTTATATTAATGGAATTAATCTCGATATTTTGCTGCTATTGGAGTATGGTAGAGGGCACGCCACAACGCGAGTTACAATACATGCTAATAGCTTCGTGATATTCGCAAAGTTTTTAAATATGTTTATAATTGAAAATAACATTTATTTAAACCATAACATTTTGGATATGCGTCTTATGGCTAGGATTTTTTTATCAATTTAACATCTGAATAATCTATTATTGCGAAGAACATACTATGGTTCTCACATAATTTGAGTGAACTTTGGAGTATAATACATCGTTTTCCCCTCTGCTGCTGTTGGTGGCTTATTAAATTGATGTAGATGCATAACATTAACCGCAAACATACTCATAGCAATTTTGTAGTTGTATCGAATAATAGCTTTCGAATCTGATAGAAAAATTTAGTTCTGGTTCAACTGAACGCGCTATCAATATAAAATGTCTATAAAATCAATAATTCTCTCGGTAGTCAACATTATTTGTCATATTATTAGTGAATTCCGTACCGTGAAACTGTGAATATGTTCGCATTTACTGACTAAATTAAACAAATTGATAAAACTTCGATGAAAGAAAAACCATGAGAAACATCAAAATAAGTAGTATTCAGTCTTTTGTCCATACAAATATCTCCATAATCATTATGCATAAATTAAATGTCCATTCAAAAATTAAGTATGCAATGAATGATTTTTGTAGTTAAAACAGTTAATTCTGCTTTCATGCGTTTCTTAACCATTCCAAAATGGTGTCTGTGAGACGCCGCGCGACAAATAGCGTTCAAGCATGTGGCGCGACTGACGGAGTGTTAACTTATAAATGTTTTGCAATGGCATCCCTATTCCTGAGTAAAACCAATCGAGAACCCCAGAACCCTAGGGGTGCAAGTGCAATTCTTTAAATTTTGGAAATGAGTGCAGATCGTGGTTGGTGGGGTAAACAATATTGTTGCTGCAAAAAGGATACAAGTGAATCACTGAAAAAAATATGTATCCGAAATTTTAAAAAAATTTCTCTTGCACCTCTTTGCTTCTTGGGTCCTCAATGTTTTGTGGAGAGCAATCACTTGGATCTAAATTTAGTCAATAGAAAGTACGTGTGACCATTGAGTGAGTACATTATATTTTTATACATATTTTTAGACTTGTGGAACGGGCAAATTCAAAAAATCGCAAAAAATTGTTCCTCGCCATCTGATTAATTGTTCCAGAACAGCACCGAAACTGTATAATATTTTTGTACGTGCGTTGAGCCCTCTATATATACTTTCTCTATGGTGTGACATAGAATAAAAAAATATATAATAAAAGCGACGGCGTAATTCGGTGGAAATCTTTGATATTTAACATCATGAAATTAGTACTTCACTGCTTTCACGCTTCTTTATTTCCTTCCGCCTAGGTTTCGGCACATGATGCTATTTTGAAGGTGGTCATGAAGGTGGATTTTTGGATGACAGCCTATGTATATGGTTCAGTGGGAGAGGGATTTGCTTGAGTCCACACCGTTCCTCAAAACGCCCCAAAAGATCACCCCATCCCTCTTACATTGAAACATATGAATAAGCTGTCATCCATAATCTATGTACCCAGGCATGGCATTATCCGCCAAAAACCTGGGTCGGTAGAAGTAAATAAGTGTGTAAATAGAGAAGAGATCTAATTATGTGAAATACCTATCACTTTCCTGAAAATCGTTCTAAATGGAAGTATAATTATGAAATATGTGCATAGGTGTGGCTATTGCTTCCTTTATGATTAAAGTTAAGAGGGCTCACTTTATATCTTCCTCGTTATGTATCTTATTCCGATACCTTCCAGTTTGTTTTATTGCCATAATTTACATGATTATTGCCAAGTAAGTGATAATCCAGCTACAAACTCTGCAAATTCACGGTAAGTACCCATGGAGGGATTAAGTAAAAACTTTTGCTCCTGTCCAACTTGATGAAATCTTTTTGTAAACTTCATTCATTGCATAGCTCTCAATTAATTTGGCTCCTTCCTCCTTAACTGTTGGCGTGCAATGTCCCTGGCGTAAAATAAGCATGGAAGTAGTTCAGTTACGCGGTAGATCTAATCCTATAGTCATAATACCTACGCTTTAATGGGCAAGCGTTGGCAAATAGGTTCTCGGGAAATACTTTAATATTAAACCTGAGTTAGAGTTTAGCTGACATTTCAGTTTTTATCTAATGTTAAAGTAACCAGTTTTAATACACTTTTTTTTTCGAAGTAACCCACATGGTGGTGTGGTGTATTTCTGGTTAAATTTCCAAACTTGGTCCTTCCGCACGGGTCATAGATAAGGCAACCGACAGGAAATTAATTAATTTGGTAAAACTTGGGGACAGATTCGCCAAGTTGGCTCGACTGCCCCCGTCTTAGTCCTCCCCCTGGCCTGTCTAACTTACACCGTCGAGTCTCCGACCAAAACTTGCCTCCGTTTCTTTCCCACTTGTGTCATCAGTCAACGCGGCGATCCTGCCACACCTTGGGCAGAACTGCGCCGTGTACCTCGTCTCTTAGCATCGCTGTGGCTTGGGAAGGTTTCGGCTCGGGAAGCGTTGAATGTAATGAGGTCACGTGGAAGGGCCATTATCGCAAAATGTAAGACGATTCGCGGAGGAAGATGGGTTGAGATATTCCTATATTATCTTGCGTGGGGATAATGGCTCTATGAAAACATAATTGATATATTCACTTATGCAGGGGCGCACCCAGGAACTAGGGCTGGGACGGGTTTACGTGCAACTGATACCGGGGGCGTGTGTGGGTATAGTATACCCACCAGGATAAGCGGTAGGTTGAAATTAATAAATTACGGAATTTTAAAGATATATGGTTCAAAATAGTGAGTTTTACGGCTTTCTGAGTGATATTTTATTCATCCTTACACTATTCTATAAGTAATATCTATCAAATTAGATAAAATGGATTAAACTTTTAAAAATTCTCTGAGCTCTGGGGGGGAGTTTATCCCCCAAAACCCCCCCTCGCTGCGCCACTGCACTTAAGATATTTGTTGATACTCAAACACTCCTTACTTTTCCTCATTTGTTTTATACACTTACCTGGTTTCAGCTAATTTGTGTCGTTGTGAATAAGCCAACGAACTTTTTGAGAGTTCTATAAACACCCTTAGAAGGGGTTAAAGCCTCAGATTACAGTACTCACAAGAGAGCTAGAAATGACTGCGCAGGGACCAGAAGGCGAAGCCAGCATTGAAACCCCTACTTCAGGTTAATCATGTGGGTAAGAAAAATGCTAATGAGTCAATTTGGAAAAAATCTCACGTAAGATATTTGCTGTGACACAAACACTTCGAAGTGTTCCACACTCATTTCATTCACTCATCCGGTTTCAACTCATTTTCGTCATTATGGAGACACTAACAAACTTTGTTTGAGTTCTATATACACCCTTAGAAGGGGTTACAGTCTCGGAGTACAATACGTACGATGACTGCGATATTAAGATCAAGGTGACTGCGCAGTAACCAAAAGCTGAAACCAGCATTGAAACCTCAGCTTCAATATTAATGTGAGGATTATAAAAATGTGCCATATAACATGAATAAATTTTATTCTTAAATCCTTACATAACACTCTTCATTAACGACTATTGAATTTTTTGTTAGTGAATTTCCGGTCGAAATGGCCAACTTACAAATAAACTTTATCATCGTTGTAAGATATTTTGAGATATTCTTATTATTATGATAGAGACGGTCACAAGGATGAGATTAAGGAAATAGACTTTAGAATCGATAGATTGAAGATATTTTTTCCGCCTGCAATAAGGAACCATAATAACTGCATTAGTTTAGCTCTAGGATAACTTGAATCGGGCTAGGTAAAATAGGCTCTGCAGATATAGTTAATAATTTACTATAATTTGCCTGCATTTTTTGGCATTTTATAACTCATGCATGAATCATTTACTACGCTAAATTTTCGTTTTTTATAACTAATTAATAGTTTTATTTGCATGGCAGCATGTTCGCATCCTTAGCACTCTCCTAGTTTCTTGTCTGACCGCGCGTCGTTCTCCTGGGTGCTTGGTGTGTGTGTCCGGCAAGAGATTGTGTTTCTGATTAAGGCTAGGATGAGTACTGGATGCCTGGTGTGGAATCACCCCGTGCCACACACCCTAGTAGTACCTCGTAGATGCTGATGTTGTCCGCTTCGTCAGATCGTTCATGTGATCTCGTATTTTGCCATTTCAATTTTGATCGCATGAGCAAAAGTTGAAAATTGCTCTTGTTTACATTGAACCTTAGCTTTTGTCGTCGAGGCAGTAACAGGTTAAGCAGCTTATCGAGAATACAGACCTTGTGAGTCTAGAGAAAGAATTCAACGCGAAGGTCAAGTATCAACCGCATACTGTCCTCTACTGTCAACATTTTAACATATATATATATATAGAAAGTCAGGAGCGAATGGGTCTTATAGGCGTTGAGGGATTGAGTAACACGAGCGCAAAATTGGAGTGTAGGTACGATCCCGCGAAATATTCTCATTGCGAAATATTCTCATTGCGAAATATTCTCCCGCGAAGCATTCTCATGCTTCACAAGGTAAAAATATTCTCTCCGATCGGGATTACGAAAGAGGAAGGTATGTCCTACTAAAAGTATTACCTTGTCGGCATTTTCGTAGATTTTTTCACCGTGAGCGGACATTTAATCTATTCTGCAATTTATTTATAAGTAAGGAGGAACGCACGCTTATCATTTTCATATCTCGCTGTCTCGTAATTTTTCACGCAAACAGCGATATGGCGGTTGTGAATTACAAGTTTTATTGACGAGGTAGTAGAGAAAAAGAGAATATTTTTTAATTTCTTTTTTCTTTTCCTATTTTGACATTAGTTGCATAATCGATTCGAATTAATTTTATAATTCAGTATTCTCTATCATTGGCATTGGTACACAAGTGAGCATTGAATCTCAATGCTACATCATGGTATTTTATTTAATATCATTGGTTTCATTCTGGAATCATAGTTCGGTATTAGAAGTTTTTTTTCATTATAACTTAATTGTTCATTTGCAGATCTTGCTGAAATTAACTGTTAAATAAGTTAACGCATGGAACTAGTGCTAATGCACTCACAATAATATGGATATTTATTAAAAGCAGAAGAATGCCATCTACTATTTTCCGCGAACATGACAAAGATATAAGTTCAATTTTTATTTGAAAAAAAAACAGGAATTCGGGAAGAAAAAAAAAATGATTGTATGTCCTCACTTCCGCGACGTGACGTAATAAGTGAAGTTTTCTGTCCCGGGCATTAAAAACCGTGGAATACAAGGCCGCTCAAAGAGATTTGTCCGCTCAGCTCTCGTCCTTCATGTTAACAACTCCTGGTTCTGGCAATGTGGTCGTTCGGTGCGGAGAGAGTGGTAATCTTCTGTGAATCGACGATCGCCCGTATATATTCCCCACCCAATGCTCCACCCATCCCCCCTCTCCTCTTCCACTGCACGCCGTTCCTCTGGAATAACCAGGGGCGAAGCTTAGCCCTACTCCGTCTGGGGCGAATGGAAAATTTGCTGTCTCGCTTCGAAGCAAGTTATGTTATTCACGCATGCTTAACATTTTTTATCACCGGCAAAAATCGACGGGAGACTTTTTCTTCGAAAATATTGTATACAGTAAAACTCACTTGTAACGATCACGCATGTAACGATATTCCGCCAATAACGAGGTGAGTTTCCGGTTCCTTGGATTTTCCTATTATTGCTAATATTAATTTCCCCGCATATTAGAAGTTTGGATGATACGAAATCCCCGCTGTTACGAACTATTCTTGGTCCCTTTGGGAATTATTTCCTTTTTATAGAGAAATTAAGGCCATTTTCGCTACTTAACCATGCTTTGCCTATTCATCAACTTTTATCAACTGTGGCCATTACCACATAGTTCTATTGTAGCTCTTAAAATACTTCCCCTAACGTTTGATGGAAAGGGTGGGACGATGGTTAATTTTTACGGATCAGTTGCTTAAATAAAGGCATTTTACGGAATATTAACCGGAAATACTGTGACATACAGTGCCAAATCCTTTCTTATGGATACAACGAAATACCGTTTATAACCAAATAAAACGATAGTACTCTGAAATTTGTTATAAGCGAGTTTTACTATATTCTCTCTAGTATCCAATTACATCATCTCATCTCTTTACATATTCGTTTTTCTAATGAACCTTATGGTTTGTAGGAACAGATATGGAAGTGAATAATTTCGCCTAACCATTTCAATATCTTCTGTTAGACATGATTTGTGGGGAAAAGTCCTTTATTATGGATAGTCCGTGATATATGGATATTTATAAAATCCCGTTTATAAAAATAGAACGTTGGTCCACTGGAATTCGTTGTTAACGAGTATCACTGTAATAGTAGCGTACTAAAAGGAATCAAGTGACAAAGAAAGTATTTCAATTTTAATATATCTAATGAGGACTCAAAAAATCAACCAAATGGAATGTTTTTATTGAAAACTATTTTATCTTTTTCGCTCTGCTTGCTGTTGTCAATCGTATTTAGGTGTAGGGAATTCATTACTTTCTCGCTTTCACACAATGGACCGAATGCATACGAAAAAAACTATTCGAATAGGTCTCATAAAAGTGCTTATGTATTATAAGCAAGTAAAATATCACCGTAAGAAGTTGTTAAAAAACGTTGAAAAACAAGTTTTGTGTTCCTACACATAATAAAGTATTTTTTATGCATAATATTCATCGTATTTGATGCTGTTAATTGATATGTATCCCTACTTTTATAATTCATGGTTGTTTACACTACGTTTTCACACCGTAAAATAAACAAATGTACTTTATAATATTCTCTAGACCGCCAGGAGTCGTTCAAGTTTCTATTTCTCTCATATGTTTTCTCATTTATCGTAATAGAAGTCTTATTCTTATGCTCTTCAGCAGATTTGAAAGTAAATATTATATGCCTTCAAAATGTGTGATTTATGTATGCAAATGTGTGCAAATTTAATTTCTCATTTTTCTGTTAGGACTATTAAGTTTGGTAAGAAATTTTTTTATGAAACGTTTTCAAAAACTAATTTTTGCTCGATGACATCTACCACATGAGATGATGACGTCCAACTCATACGCTCAATGTCACGACCATTTTAAACTCTCCCAGTCGGAACTAATTGGCATGCATCGAATCAGCAATGGTGTCTATGTCAGATTGAATGGTGCTTGGAGTCATTGAATTGAACAATGCTCAATCATAAAGACGCTTAGTCAGCAACGGACGCGCTCTAAAAACCTTGTACCTATTCTTCTCAACATTCTACTGCCGCGTGTTCCAACTGATTCCGTAATTCATCATCAGACTACCTACCGTTCACTCGCTGCAATTCGTCGCTCTTTCTCTATCGCTTCAATATTTTCCCCCGTATTTTTACCCTCTCCGAAGACATTTTATCCGCATAAACCCATTGATTATGATACTTATATGAATGAGTTTTTGTTAGGACAATACTTGAAACGAGGAAATATATTCTCAACCCCTTGATTAATACTGTGGTGCAAATAAAACAATGAGAATAACTTTGAGATTGAACTCTCAGTATTGATTGCTAAAGAGTTTTATTATTTTAGCCCAAAGGGACCATATATGTATCTTAGAATGATTTTATAAGAAAGAAATTTTATAAAATGTAGAAATTTTATGCCATACTAGTCATCTATCCAATTCGGAATACTAATCAATAGAAACCCGAACTGCCTTGCCTGGTGCTTACATATGAGTTTAGTCGGTTATAGGCCATGATGATTAAGTCAGTCATGAAATCCAGGTATTTATTAAGTCTAAGGATTTAAAAGCTAAATTATTTCATTTAAAATGTGATATTATGACTGGAGCTTCCATGACTCCCTTTCTCGAGCTTCTTCCCTCATATACATAATTTTCGTCTTCCTTGTGTCATTATCTACCCCAAATACTTGTCCCTTGGACTATCTTGGGGCACTGGTCCTTTTTTTTCCCACCATATTATTCTATTCGCAATCCCAATTTATAATGGTATGGAGAGGCATCTCCTCTTCTATCTCTATATATGGCGTTTGTTGTTCCACAGTTGCCTTTCTCCTATTATTCGATATATCTCCTTGTGTCTTTCCCTATCCGTCCGTTTTATATTTGCCACGAGTATCGGATTTAGGTGGTGTTAATTTTAATTATCGATGGAAAAAAATCAACAAAAAACAGATATCTTATAATAAAGTGGTCAATAATTACTATTTAGAAATTCAATACAGAACTCCATTACACCTATTTATCCGTCAGCTTCGTTTTCCGACTTCGTCACTTCGCTGAAGCTACACCCGATATTTCCCACTCTATTGTATTTCATTCCTTCTTTCAAAGATTGTGCTCCTCATTTTTTTTACTGCTATACCACTTTTCTGATCATTTTTTTTCGAGTATTCCATGTTTCTGGTTAGTAGAGTGCCACTTCCAACACGTATAAAATGGTTCCCCAAGGGACAAAAGAAGTGTTTGTAATAGCGGGAATTTCACATCATCCAAACTTGTTTCATTGGCGACCATAAGAAAATTCAAGGAACCAGAAACTCACCTCGTTTGTAGGCGGGACTTCGTTACATGCGTGACCGTCGTTAGCGAGCTTTACTGTATACAACATTTTTGGAGAAAATAAAGTACATGGTAAAAACCCTCGGTATTAATCATTGTACCCAGATATTTTCCATCAGTACCCCTAACCTTTTCTACCCCTACCTCTTCCGCCCCAAGCATCTTTTTTGTCACATCTTTTCCTATCACTTAACTCTTCCACGTTTCCCTGAAAATCCTCGCTACATGGGATGAGATGAGTGGGATATTTTTTTTTCCGAGAACGTTCGCGCACGCTCGATATTCAGTCGGACGGAAATGGATTTCCGATGTCAATTGGCTGCCCAACTCGGAACCATTTCTTTCTTTTATTGCTAATCATCCTAATTCGAATTTCCCATTCCATCCACTTCCTGGACCCGCCCCTTTTCTCCACGTATCTTCCTCCCTCCGAACAGTTTTTAGCTTTCATACACACCCTTTCATAATTCACCCTATTATATTTCCTTTTACCTTGTTTCCAGTGGATAATCCCCAGGATGAGTCTAGAATGCAAAAATATGCTATTGTGAATGTACGCCTTTTTGAGTATGAAAAGTTTTGCTAATTTAGTTTAATTTTAATTAAAATCCATAAGCGTGCGTTAAATATAAAATTATCATCCACTTTGCATATACGTCTACATCTACTTAATACACTGCGAGCCACCTGGTGTTTGGCAGGGGGTAATCAAATCACCAGCAAGCAACACGATTCCCACATACACACCCCATAGTACAAAAAACGCTACACATGCTAACAAATTATATGTACTACCGTATTCATTCAACGACAAAACTTGCCAACTACTCATTAAGGTTATTAGTCAATGAAGCTAGAGCACAAAAAATGCTGTTAGAGATAATAAAAAATTCAGAAACATACATTAAGGTTATGAAAGTCGGTACGCTAGGCTACAAGTCATCTAAACTATTTCTGAGTTCTATCGCTGCTAACAACGGCAGTGATTTTGATGACTCCTTTCGTAACATTAAAACACGACTGGAAGCTACCCGGATTTCTTTGTAGAAGGAGAAACAGCTGTTAGGTACAATGACCCGCTCTCACTGTGGGAGCTCACCTCTGCCTAATCTCTTAAAAGTCGTGGGAAAAAAGATATTATGAATCCGTCTGCTCTCCAGTCTATCTCTCTTACTGTATGTTTATGTTCTGATCCACTGCAGTTTTTTGGCGATCGTAAGATATGGCTGGCTTGATTTCTATCCTACTGCGTAAACCGGAAAAAAAGGTATTGATGTATCTGTGATTGTTATTTACATGTAGTTCTAATTGCAGTCTTGACTTCAGTAATTGAATTTTAAACTCATTTTTTTAATCGCATCATCATTTAAAAAATGCACTTTTAAACTATGAGAATATGTTGAATCAATCTGTCTATGGAACTATAAAAAAATAATTTTCCCTTTTATGAGGTAAACCGGTGCTGCACATATCCATTTATTCATCATTTTTTGTGTTCCATAGCTCTGCATGGATCTGCTCAGTGGTGTGAGGGTAGCAAACCTAACCGGTATTCGGGAAATTCGGTTTCGAATTCCGGCCGGAATAATCCAAATCATTTTTTCATGGCAAATTTCATCCTTGGTTAAATCGAAACTTGAAGATTTTACGTGGTGGAAGGGCTCCATATTAGCAATAAAAGACACTTTACTGCTTCCACACAGATATTTTACAATGATATTTTATGCACTTCATAATGGTGTAACAGCCGAAACCGGTCGGAATTTTCAAATACATTGTGGATATAACAAATTGTCTTTAATTGCTAATATTCATGCTTGGTTTTTATGATTTGTGTTGTTTGGAGAAAATAAAATACCAATTATTCTGGTAAATGTGAGGAACGATGGTAGAAGAGAGCTAAGGTATTGGTAAGGAAGATGAGTTAAAACTGATGAAAATTAGTAAAGAGAAACGGTGGCGGAGGATAAGAAAATGAAATTATATAATTAAGAAATGATTATCCGAATAGCATCTATTCCTGACAAATGAGGGGAATGAAATTGATTGTAATTAGTGAATAAGGAAAAGGGGGAAATGTGTCTGAGCGTAGAAGAGGACTGAACACAATCTTGGAAAAGGGGAATGAAATGTGGTGGAGTAGAAAATATCGGCTGCAGTTGCAGAGAAGCGAATATTTCTACTTAAAATGCATATTTTTAAAACTTATTAAAATCGATACGTGCGTTAGCTTGTGAACATCAGAGTATAGTACATACAATATATGCGTATAGCTATATACAAGAGTTCTATAAATTTGACCTCAAGCCCACCTAAATACCAATGGAATATCCACCTCCCTGTAATTTTATCTCTTATTTAGCGTTCGCTGTTGTGATATTGTATTCGAAAGAATGACCTTTTACCCTCATAAAGAGTTCTGTAATAAATTTATAAATAGTAATTATTGACCACTTTATTATATTGGAACTGTATTTTATTGAAATTTGACTATCAATAACTGAAAATAACACCTAGTTTCTTACGTTTCGCCGATTGTTATGTGATCTTTAGTGATCGGAAGTCATAACGGTAAGAATTTTCCAGTTTTTAAATCGGTGTAAACCCCAAAAATGGGATATCACTTGAGCCGTGATTAACTTTACTTATTATCCTAACTTCCTGGTCCACTATCATACCACAATGTTGCGTTATTCTTCTTCCATGCTCCGAATGTCTTAGCTCCTTGAGTGTGATACGAAAGTCCTCCGATCGTGCTGAGAACGCTGGATATTTGGAGCTTTCCTTCCATTTCCCATTTACAATAGCTTTTCTGGTCAATAAAGTAATGATTCTTTAATGAATGAATTCATTGTTCGAAATAATGGCATTGAATAATTTTTTGACGGTATTCTCTTATTAATTTCCCTTCCCCTATTAACTACTGCTAGTCTTCCTCTAATTTGGCGCCAAATAAAATAGTGGCATTGGTCAATAGTTGTGCATTAACCGAAGTGGTTACTGAGGTTTTTTCTTTCTTTACACTTAATTTAGAAATAACTGGAGAATAGTTAACTGAGCAAACGTTGATGGTATTGAACGCAATGCGCTTGAGGTATTAAATGACAAAATTGAACCATTTCAAGGGATCTTGGAGTATTTGTCATAATTTGACGTGAGTTGTGAAAGATTGAGGACCCTGTTTGGTTAAATCCTCTATATTCTGCTAAATATTGACCAGAACCACAAGTATATTTGAAAGACAGCAAACTTTCAAATGCGAATATACTACTTCTGATGCACTTTGCAGTACTTATACAGTGCTTTCAAAAAGTGACTTTAAGTGAACATTGAGCATGGAGCTATACGTGTTTCATTCAAAAGAGAGAAATTTGTTTTGCCAGCTTCATTAAGCGGCGCGAAAGCGAGGAATTTCGGTTCTAGTATTGATCATTCTGGATTATTTACACTCCCGAATTTTTCCACTCCATCATCTCGGCCTCCATCAGTATTTATTTAATATTTAATCCATCAAGCCCCCACACAGGTATGGGAATTTAAAATATTTTTTGTTTAACATTCTGTGTTTCTAAATATGAATAAATAGAATGTTTTAAAATTATATTAGGGAGAATATCAGCTATACGCATAAGTGCTTTAAATTTGAGCTCAAGCCCTCTTAATCACCAATGGAATATCCTTCTCCCCTGAATATTCATGTTTAGAGTTTGCTGTTATTATACTGTATCCGAAAGGAAAGATCTCTTACCTATAAACACGAGCAGAATAACCATACTAGTCATGTTCATTGCATTCGCAAATTTCTGTGTGGATATGAAAAACAAAATATATCCCGATATTCATGATTGTGCTTTTGGTTTCAGCCAACAGGTTTATTTTTTGTTTCATTCATATGGCCTTAACTTTGGCAATTTTTACATCAAAACCGATGACTTTCGTTCAAAATAAGTCATTTAAAAAAAATTGGCTACGAACTATTTGATAAACTATTATCAAATAACCTTCTATGTTCATGGAAATATAAAATGACAGGCGTTTTTTGCGAAAGGAGTCCAGTAATTGGAATCCGACTTTTCTCTCCTCTAAATACTCGCCTTCCTACTTAAAATGTATCTTTCAAAACAAATTACAACCAATGAGTGCCTAATTATATGAAAGTCAGGATATTGTGCACAAAATAAAACACCTCGTGTGGCACGAATTTTATAATTAATTTGTAATTTATGTAGAGATGTGTCATTATGATTTTGTGCTTCGAATATACGCCGTACATATTCAAATTTTAGCCGGCAGTTTATTGAACTATATTATTAGGTCATTTTATCGATGTGTTAGTTGATGAGGTTTTAATGAAATTTTAGCCGAGTATGATGTCATGTTATAACTAACTTGCCGGCCTCGATGACGGCGGGGTTAAGTCCTCGGTGTAATAGCTATTGCGAGCTCATTTTGAATTATGAGGTAATATAAAATAATTTCCTTTCATTAATTGGAAACAAAGAAGTTAGTAATCTAATACTTACTCACTTACTTTTGTAATAAGCAGAATATAATCAAGATGTCCAAGTATATTTGAAAAAAACGTGGTTGCAGTTGGAGCGTTGTCCAACGAATTCAGTGACTTGTATAATCCTGGCACGAAGTAGAATCTTAACTCGGGAACCAAATTTCATGTATTGGTAAATTGTTAATTAATCAAGCTATTCTTACCTAATATAGTATTCTTGGAAGCAGCCTCCCAAAATTTGTAGTAAACTCAGCGGACACAATTTTACTCATGCATATATTTTGGATTTTCCCATTCGTCTTTGAATTTTAAAGGAGTGTTTTTCGTTTATTTCGCTTATACCTGCATGTGATATAATTAAGATTTTAGGTTTGCTGGATTAAAGTGAAAATGTAATTTAAAATAATCATATTGATTAATGTTAAAATTGCTTGTTAAAATTTAGGACCGCGTGATTGGGAACTTGAGTTACTCATGAAGTGAACGACTCTCACTACTAATGTTGCATTTTCATCTAAGCACCACCTATTTTTAACTGTTAATAACTCTTGGAGACGTGAGACCCGGAATGCAGAATTATCTTCCAGAATAGTGAAGGGAAATTAGTGGGAATCTTTAAAGCTTATTTTATTGAAGTAGATGTGCTCCACCACGCCAACACGTCCGCGAAAACTGTGGAAACGACCCTACGTCTTTCATGCGGGAGACTTCCTTCCGAGCCCTTCTGGATGGATAGCATACTGTTTACCTTATATATTTTGGTCCCTTACACTACTCCATAGAGCCAGAAATACTGCAGTAATACAAAGTTCTGGTCTTAGCGGAAATGGAACCCAAAATACTTATCTCACAAACTCTTCTACCCATTTCTGTGCATATTTATGTCACTAGGGTGGAAGCTATCGATTAAGGAAAATATTATGTGCCGTATTTTGCATTTTTACGAATTCGATCTTGAATTTTCTCCGAAAATAGTGCAGTTTTCAATATATAACCCAGTACGTCATATAATTTGCAATTTTGGTACGCTAGAATTCTTTGTGCGCAAACTGCAGGCGTTTGTGGAATGGAAAACCAAAATAGAATCTCAGTCCATCACGATCACAAAAATAATGTTTTTAGACATCAAATTGTCCACTATAAAAGTTCTTAGGTTAATGTATATTTGACGTTTTTGCATTCGTTCTTTAATTTTTCCTTCTTATTTCGTGAAGTTTTCAATCCATAAGCCAACTCATGGCATCATTCAAAATTTAGTAATGATAGAATATCGCGTATTGTTCTCATTATAGAAGAGTTATCTGCAGGTTTGTGCCCATTTTTAGAATAGATTCTGTACGCTCATGGATTTTTTTCTCGTAAGCTGCAATAGGAAAATATTTGAAAATAATCACTATCTTATTTAAATAATATTCTCCGCTTAACTGTGATACCGTCTATTTTTTTCTAGAGCAGTGCAGAGAAATAATTGGGAATCGATGAAGCTCTTCTCATTGACCTACAATGTAACATTTTCTGGAAACAGAATGCCAACATTTCCGCGAAAACTCAAACGGACACAATCCCCCATCTTTCGTGCGGGCGACTTCCTTCTGGGTCCCCTCCGGATGGATAGCATTGTTTACCCTTTTGGTTCCCGCACAGACGGACCCCGGAGAGATACTGCTCTGCTACAAACTGCGGTCCTTTTGCGGAAAGGGAAACCGAAATATCCATCAACGCGGAACACGGCCTCGTCCGACTTCCTCGAAGACTCAAGTGCTCGCGGCACGGATCGTGCTACTACGTATCCCCTTCCCTAACCCACCACCACTTCCGCAAAGAATGGTCGTCCCGCATACAAGACCCTCGATAGGTTACCAGCTCTTGCACTTACGCGAAGAGTTACAAGTCGACGCAATGATGGGCGGAAAAAGGAAGGAGTGAGGACGAAGAGGCTGTATGTGTTTCTGAGGAAGAGGGTGGAGGAATGGACTCCTGGATGAAAAGTGCGCTTACGAAAAGGTTTTCGCTGTTAAGAGGTCACGGGAATGAATGGGCCAGGGATCTGGCGGTGGTGGTGGGGGAGACTGTTACGAACATGTGGCCGTAAGCTTCAAAAGCGCGGGTTATTTTCTGTAAAGGCCGTGCCAAGCGGGAGTGGAGATATAATAAGCAGCAGTGTTGGGGACAAGAGGGTAAGCTTCTATCGTGGTGCTGTTGAAATTGATTCAAACCTAAATCGGTTGGAGCAGGCACTTGAAAACATGTACGAAGATTATTTTAACAGACTATTAATTTATGCTTGATAATCATCATCATCAAAGGTGAAATATCCTAATATTGGTTTGATGTAGCTGTTCACTCAATTCTCCTATCAGCTAGTCTTTTCACACCAACGTATTTCTTCTCTTTTACATCCTTCTTTACCTGTTCCGTAGATTTAATTCTAGACCTTCCTTATCCATTCTTGCAATCTACTTGTACCTCGACGATTGTCTCCATTAGTTCATCAGGTCATCATGTTATTTTCTGAAAAAGCCGTGTAAAGTGGGAGGGAATATAAAATAAAGAGCAGTGTTGGGGAAAAAGGGTAAGCTTTTATCGTGGAGCTGTGGAAATTGATTCAAACCTAAATCGGCTGGTGAAGACAGTTGAAAACATTGATGAAAATTATGTCTTGTATGAAAACCGCAACCGGATTATTAAATCATGCTCCATTACCATCATCATCACTGGTCAGCAATCTTAAGATTGGTTTGACGCAACTATCTACTCAATTATACTATCAGCTTATCCTTTTACCCCCTACGTATATCCGCTCTTTCACATCCTTCCTTAGTTCTTTCATACATTGCATTCGAGGTCTTCCTTTTCATTCTTGCCATCTACTTGTCCATCGATGATTGTCTTCGTCAGGTCATCATGTCTCAGGATATGACATGGAAGGTCCGCCGATCCATTTGTTCCTCAACATTCCTCTTTAGCGTCACATTTCAAAGACCTCTATCCTTGATTTCTACGCGGCTGTCATTTTCCATGCCTCCCTTCCGTAGGGATGCTCGAAATGTAAGTTTAGACTAACCGTTTCCTTGTGCGAAAAATTCGCAGAGAAAAATCATTCGCCATGACCGTTATTCGAACCCGGATCCCTCGATTAACGGCCGAGTGCTTTCGCTAGCTACCGAGGCGTCTTTCTCCCCTGTGGAAATTCGAGGGATCCGGGATCATTCTGTCCTGTGGACAATCGAGGGATCCGGATTCGAATCCCGGTCAAGGCGAATGATTTTTTCTCCGTGGATTTTACGCAGAATATGTGCATTGCGGGTGACTCCCGTAAAGTTATCACCGTGACTTGTTCCTGTATGCTTAAACAGTTTTCTTACTTCTACGCTTAAACTTCAGAACTCAAAGAGATCTTTTTAAGTTCATCATTCTTTTGGTGGAATGCTCCTTTCACCTGGGCTATTCTGCTAATAACTTCTTACATCATTCTCCTCTCTTTCTTCCTACTTCCTAATTAACAAAATTAATTCACTTCTACCAGTTTTTGTTTCCATATTAAGAAGATATTCTTGGCTTCTTCTCATCTGCTGCATACAAATATTATGGTTTTCTTAGTGCACATTGTCATCGCAAATTATTCTTATGCTGGATTATTAAATGGTACTCTTGACTCTGAACCAAATTCACAATTAATGAAAACACGTGATGTTTATTACAGCATGAGAGAAGGGTGAAGAGAAATTCAGTGTTGAAATTAGCTTAATTGAGCACAGCATTAGTCGAATGTTAGTCGCAAGAATGGCTTTAACTGAATTTCGTATTTCGGCTTAGCGTCACATCCAATGGAGTGCTTTGTTTGAACTTCCCACTACACAATGGCCCGGCAGAAATTGGCTTTCCTTTGATTAATTTCCACTATTAGAATTTTATTTCGAGGATTGAGATTGGAAGGACCTATTCCAGCCTCCGCTCCTCTTCTCCCTAGATTCTGAAGCGCCCTGCCATCACTTATTTGTTCATAATTAGCCGTTAACTAATGGGAAGTGCTACCCCTGTATACTCTGATTAGAACTGTAATGGAAGAATAACTATTTTTACCTCTGTATTATTCCCCGAGCATATGGCTTATTGGATATGATTGATCCATCATTAATAACCTCTGAGTGGCGTCAGGGCTTGAACTAGCCCTAGAAATAATCGACTACGTCATTCCGTCCACTTTATTCACACATCGATGATTACATTTATAGGTAGTTATATATTTATCGTTGTATGTAGGAAAATATTGTACTATTACAAATTTTCACATTGATTCAATTACATTAATGTTGGTTACAAATATCATGACATTTTAGAAAAACGTTTCGTTGGCTGTCCATTTCTATTGGTCATCCATGCTCCTATGACAACTATGATTTCCTCACGATGCAATGAAATGAATAGTCATCCGCTCTATGGTTGGTGTCGATTGCATTCAAGACAAGCGTGAGGGACGAACAGGTGAACGATACACTGTTTTTAATCTTGGAATATCGGAGAGGAATGCCAGGAGAAGAGATTAAAAAGGCAGAAATTTAATATAGCGAAAAGTAAAGACAATTTTGTAATTCCACGTAAATATTTAATATACGACCTAGGCTTCGACGTGGCACGTCATCAGCTGGTACAAACACATAGAAGACATAATGTAGAGGTCATAGAAGACATAATACAAAGGTGTCTTCAAACATTTGTACCAGACAATGTCGTGCCACGTCGAAAACTAGGTCGTGCATTGAATAATTATGTGGAATTACAAAGTTTCCTGTACTTTTCATTATGTCAAGAAGACTCCACAAAGTCACGCCTGAAACAACTAATCATAAGTAGAAATTTAAAATGTTACACTTAAATAATAGTCTAGTTTTTTCTATTAGATAAAAAATGATGCGTAAAACAGAGCTCGACTTCATAAGCTCAGAATATGGGAGAACACTTGATATTTTACAGGCTGGCATCTGCTGGTATTATTCTGTGTGAGATTCTTAGGTATCACATCGTGTGGAGTGCAACCCATCGCCAGATTCAGAATCTATTTTAAGTCAGTTTTCCTGTTCATACCTGCCTGTCCTTTGTGATTGTTCATTGATGATTAAACAAACTTGACTAAAGATTGATGAATATTCTAGTATCCCACAGGCACAATATTTCAATATTTTTTGACGAATAAAGTTCTTTTGATTATGAAAAAATTTTAAATTAGCTTAAAACCCTTAACCTAGTACCCTGTTTTTCAAAAAATTTCCACCCTGTGGTTTTGGACCCGGGGGATATTGCAGCTATAGAATACACCCGTTCATTGATTTTCTCTTACCCTTGCACATCGATTCGCCACTGTTAATTGCGAATAATTCATTATTAAATACACTATAATACTTTCTTCGTGGTTTTCTCGGTCTTCACACCAGGTGATTGCGGTAATTAATGAGCATTAGGAAGGCCAATTACCAGGTTTAAGGCCGAGAAAACTTCGTAATTAAGACATGACAGGGGGGTCTTGCATCACACTGATCGGATATAATTCCAATTGGTTTTCATTCCAAACGGTTGAATCCGATTGGTTAGCAAAGAGATCGGAATTTTTTGAGAGTGGAGATTTCCATGCCGACGACGATATGAACCCTCGCAGTGAGTCGTCGGAGTGAAAATAAATTCCGATTGGGTTGCAACCAATTGTAATCAACCGTTCGGAATGAAAACGTATCAGAACAATTCCGAGAGCTGTCGAGCAAAATCACACAGGAAAGTAAATGTTATGTGCTTCGAATTCAGCTTATTCCGGAGAGATAAAAGCATCATCACTGGTCAACAATTCTAAGATTCTTTTAACGCAGCTCTCAGCTCAATTCTCCTATCAGCTATTCTTTTCACACCTTCGTATTTATCCTCTTTCACATCCTTCTTTGCCTGTTCCATACATATATTTTGTTCGAGGTCTTCCATTTCCATTTTTGCCATCCACTTTTCTCTCGTCGATTACCTTCATCAGGCCACCATGTCTCAAGATGTTGATCAAAAGGTTGTTCCGTCTTCTTATTAAGGTCTTCATGTGGCTTCTCTTCTCTCCTACTCTTCTTAGGACTTCCTCGTTACTAACGCGGTCGATCCATTTGATCCTCATCATTGCTCTGTTGTATCACATTTCGAAGAACCCTACCTTTCAATTCTCTGCGGCTGTCATTGTACATGCCTCACTTCCTTAGAGAAGCATACTCCAAATGTAAGTTCTAATAAACTGCTTCCGTACTTTTTTAAGTACTTAAATTTTCCACTGTAGGTAGATCTTTCTTTTGGTTGAATGCTGTCTGTACATTTAATTTTAATTTAGCAAAATCTACTTCGCTTACAATCATTATAAGCTATTGACCAGAACGGATCTAGGAATTTATTGTGAAAGGCAAACCTAAGCAATTAATCCTCTCATATTTAGGATTAAGAACAACATAAAGAAATTACCGTACGATGTAAACTTATCTCCATACTCCGGAACATAAAACAAAATGAAAGTAATGAGAACGGGATCAAAAATCTTGTCTATTTTTTAAGCGTCTGGGGGGGGGGGGGGGAGGAGGGCTTTTGCATCCGTTCCCCTCGCCAATCGCAAAAGCCAATCGCAACAAGTGTAGTAGAGTTAGTTAACGTCCAGTGGACAGGACGATATTGTGTACAATTTTATATGCTGCGGCTGTATATTAAATTTGAGTTTGGGTTTAGCGCTAAGGGGGAACAGAGGTGAATGATCTTTGAATATGTTGACATGAGCGCCGTGAATGGAAGGAGATGGATGGAGATAAGTCCACTTGAGGAAGATTGGGATGAGGAGGGATGACTTTTAAGGTGGAGCGGATAGAGGAATCATGGGAAGGGAGAGGGGGTGGTGGTGTGGAGATGTGAGGAGGAGGAGGATATGAGAGTGGTGGGTCTTGGGGAAAAGGTCCAAGAAAGAGGAACGGTGAAATTGAATTGTTCCTTGGTTTCCACACGCGTCTAATTCAATTATTCCCTTTGGTTGGGCCCAGTCCTCTTTTTTTCCTCTCTGACCCACTCCTCCACTCCCGTCTACCAGGCCTAACCTCCCATCCTATATCCAACTCCTTCCAGCAACCCGTGGAAAGTTAGTCAAAACTTTCCTTAAATCCCTTTTCCTCTCTCTCTCTTTCTCTTTGCGTCTCTGTCTTCTCTCGTCAGATCTTATTTATTTCTCCTCCAATAGAGCGCCAGTTCTCTTTGTTGCTCTTTCTCTCAAGGACTCCTTTCTCCTTTGGCGTTCAGTTTTTTTGTGTATTCTTCTCCTTGACTGTTCTCCTTATTTTGTCTCGTAGCTTCCTTTTTTTCATCGATATGGATCGCTATGATCATGTGATTATTTCATCCTAAAACTGCTTATAGAGCGGTTATATATTCAGTCTCCTTTGTAGAAAGTACCTGTTTTTCAGGAAGATTTCCTCTATCTGATGTTAGTCTTCATCGTGGATTTCGAAGGCTATTTATTTTCGACTCCGAAACCTCTCTGAAGTGTGTTTGCTCAGTATGTCTATTTTCCTGCATTTGTAAAACTTTTAATATGATAAGGTTATTTGTATTTACTCTTGAATCAATTTGCCATATATCTCGTCTCAAAATGCCTACATAGGCATGATTTATCAGCATCCAGGGAGGAATTATTATTGTGATCCAGGGGTATGGAATCATGACATTTTCATAGTATTTCTTTAGACGGAAAAGCCCAAGTACACTCTTGCTCCAAACATGGCACCATTTGCATTGGTTACAGCAGAATCAACAATTTTAAAGTCTCTAAAAAATGGTACCTTCTCATGCAAAAATACCTACGTTGTTAGCACATATTTCCTAAAATAAGTCCTAAGTCAATATAGTCCTAAAATAATGGTAGGTAAGTGTATAAACCTGATGACGGTAAATTGTCATTTTAAAATCTAAGTAATAATATAAAGTTATTTCCTTAGCCTTAAGTTCCAGAGGAAAAATAGTATCGAGTTCGTCACCTGTTTTGCCAAATAATTTTAAATTTCATCAACTTCATTTCTGTAAATTGAGGAGATAACTTGCTCTAATAAAAAGAATCTTTGAGGAATGATTTTTACAATCTAACTGTTTTAATTGTAGGCAGTTTTTTTAAGACAACTCTTTGAAAAAAGTTTTTTTTCAACTTAGAGATAGTAGTTAGCGTCGGTTGAGGACTGAACTTGATCTACGAGGGCTATTCACAAAGTAAGGAACGTTTGCCGTCATTGGGCGCCCACCAGTCGCGTACATCTTGGTGTCCGTGAGCTAGTCACACATGTCAGCATCTAGCCGTGACAATGGTAACTACTCCGCTCTGCCCATTTTTCCGATACACTAATTGAAAATGTGCTCTGCAGTTGAAAACCCCGCCACTAGCGAGGCGCGAGGCGTCACTGACACGGTTTTTATTGGCCAAAAACTTTAAACCAAGAGAAAATTATCGCCAAGTGTGTGATGTGTACGGATAAAATTAAATGAATGAAAATTCGGTCCGGAAATGGTGCATTCTGCTTAAAAGTGGCCGAACTAACGCTCACAACCAAGAGAAGAGCCGACGCGACGTCCTAGAATTGAGACTGACGAACTGTTAACTGAAGTTGATGAAAAGGCTCGTGAAAACCGCCGATTCACAATAAGGGAGTTTTCGCTTTGTTTCTCAAATGTTTCACGCATTTTTTTATTCAAGTTTGTCTGGTGATTGTGCATAAAAGTAGTATTTTTGCCGCTCTTTCAGATGCATGTAATAAAATATTTTTACCATACTTAGTTTTTTCTTTATTCCAAACATTTCCTTTGTGAATAGTCCTCGTAATATAATGGCTTTCTTGGATTCTCTGCTTGGGAGAAATGAATTTAAACCGGCTCACACTGGCCTCTCACTCCGCAGTACAGCCGTGGATTGACTTCCATAACGTTCTTTCAAATCCTCACTTCCATCGATACTCTCTCAGCCTCCAACCATGTCTTTCCCTCTGTCTCCCTGCTCCCGCCACCTCTCCTACCAAATATTCCTCCCCCTCCGTGGGCTGGCTTAAAACCCATTATTATCGCAATGCCTTTCGATGTAAATGGGGCCCGAAAGATTCTTTTCGATCTCTCGTAAAAGGGCGTCTGCCGAAAAGATTGTGGAGAGATGAGAGAGCTTCCGTGGCGGTAGGACGTGTTCCTGAGGTCTGAGTTGGAGTTTTAAGGGTTTTTGGCGGAGGCTTGCATTCCTAAGGGAGAGACCAGGGAATTCGGAATACTCCTTTTGCCTTAGGGGAGGCATTTCATTTAAATTAGTCCAGTTGTTTGAGCTCCACCATTTCCTTCCCCCAGAGACCTTACCCCTCGACTTACCCTTTTCCCCTTCCCTCTTCCTCGCATCCCTTTGGTCTTATGAACGCCCTCTTGCGAGCGACCAGGGTTCTCACTGAAGAGAGGGTGAGGTTATATAAAGGCAGGGAAAGAAGATCTTACGGGTAGGGTTGCACACGCAATGAGATTCTCGAAATTCGCTCCCGTAACAATGGAAACCTCCGATCGGCGGTATTAAGTCTTTATTATCCGCTATTGGATACACTTGTGATTCTTATAGGAGGTCGAACAGAAGTCCTTCTCGGAAGGTGGAGTGGTATGAGAGGGGAAACCAAAGGTTCCGCTATATTGGACGCGGTAGATATTCATTTGATTCGGGCTCTAATGGTGTGGATGAGAAAAAGTGAAAAAGATAAGTGTTTTCGTTTCTTTTTCAGCGAACGTTTGGTTTTATAACTTCCTTGGAGTGTCAAGAAAAGCTTTTATCGTGATTTGTGCATACTAATCCCGTACTTTGAGGAGGTAACTACATTGAAGTTTTCCCATACATTTATAAGGATAAGGTCTCTTGGGTTTAGCCTTGGGTTAAAGTTTCCATTTCTTCTTCCTTGGCCTTGAGTACCAGGCGGTGGGTAAGACCTAAGAAATATTTGCCCATATTGTCTGCTGGGAAAGTCACAGACATTTAAACCTGAAGGCCAGGGGTTCAAGTAATACCTGCGTATGTTGTTACTGTCAAAAGCATGAATATTATCACCACTCATTCTCACAGTATAACCGTGTGGTTGGTTTTGAAATTTTAAGGTAGAGCTCATCCCATATTACGCCACAGACAGGTGAATTACATTCATTGATGGTTGGGGGATTATTTTCTTTCTAGGACCAATTCGTTGAGCGATGACATTTTTCTAAGAGAGTAGGTACTGGAACCCATCGGCAGTAACTAAACGCTTCTTATCGGGTTGTGTTCTCAGTAAATTGTCTTTTTATCGGTTTCAAATGAATACATATGTTCCCTCAGTTTAAAAAAATGATATTTAACTAATCACAGTTTTTACGTGTTATATACAGGCTCTTTAGATTCCCAATATTTTTTAGTGGTTCCTCTCTTTCCTTTTCTTATCCTTCGGATCTAATTTTTCCCTTTCATCTCTTGCTTTTTCCTCCTATTGCTTTTGTTGTTGCTCTTCCCTTTTGTTCTTTTTTCTTTCCATAAGCCTCGATTAATGTCATTTAGTCTCTTTCGCCTTTTCGTTCTCCCTTTGTGGCACATTTGGCGACCCCGTGTCTTTATTTCCTTTTTCCCCCAATTTTTTTACTATCTTCATCATCCTTCATCCTTTCACTGCCTGGCCCAGTTCTCATTATTAGCTAACCATCTTCTCTAAAAACTTCCTGCTTGTATTTGCCCTCACTTTTCCCTAAACCATAAATTTAATCCCTTGTTTTTCATTCTTATTTTCTAAGACTGATCTTTCATTTGTTATTCCTTGCAGCAGATTGTTCTTTTAACTAGTGCCGCGTGGGTTTATAGCTATTAGTATATGACGTTTTTTATTCTATTAATGATGGCGGCTAAGAATTCCTTTGAAACACATTCATTTATGTAGTTCTCGAAGTGTTTGCGAATGAGAATTGCTGGATTGGAGGACTAATGTGTAAATAATCCCACTTTATTACGTGTTCCAAAAGAAGCGCTAAATTACTATGTACCCATGGAAGACCTTCTGTTTATTTTCCTAAATTTTAATTTTAGAAGCCGGGGACTGGTTTTACTGTTGTGACATGGTGCCGGAGCGCCATTCTGGCACTAGTTAACAAAAGACATAATATTCAAATAACGTTTTTATCAATTTTGTTGCCTCAAAACTTCTAATATACATTCGTTACCAAAACAAAAAATGTTAATAATAACTTACAATTAAAAACTCACAGAGTAATATTTCACTTCTAAAAAAGTTAAGGAAAGTGCGTTTCGGCACTGCTAATTTTGCTATGACGTTACTGAGGTTTTACCAAACTATTAGAGATACTAGAATTCTACAGTAAATACAAATTTATCGAGAGTATTTCTTTAGGTTGATGGTTACTCCACAGACATCCATTCTTACCCATCCAATCCTAGTTATTGCTATATTCTGTGGAAAAATTGCCGTACCAAAGTAAAAGTAAATCAACTGAAGAGAGTTCTTTTCGCCAGAAATGCGCATCAGGAAAGTAAGAAAAAAATGTGCTACCGAGTTATCAAGGCTACTTTGCTAACATCATAAGTGGTATTGAGAGGATCAGCGTACTAATATGTAATAGTTTTGTTTAAAATTCTATGAGAGAGCAAAACTTTTCATTGATTTGGGAGGGGAAATTTAATGTTTGTTTTCGAGAGAGTTTTAATACTTTATTTACTTGGCGCAATTCACTTGCGATGCGTAGAAAATTACTATTATAACGACGGGTAGGGGTTGCACCTTATCTTTTATATAACAGCGTGACTGTACCATGACATATTGTAATATGTACAATTAATGTGGCCCGCTTTATAAAAAATATAAATTATTTATTTTTTTCTACGTTTACAGTGAAATTTCACAAAATTGGCGTGAGCTCGGTTTGATCAGTAAAAAGCACCAGTGCTCCACTCATTACCGAGCTTATTGCAACGCTCGTGTATGAACGATGGTCGGCGTCCTGACGTAATTATTTAATTTATTAATTAAGTGAATTAGTAATGAAATTATTGAGCTTTTATTTGAAGTTAAAATTAGAATCTTTATGGTTAACCCTTCAGTGACTGTGCATAGAAAACTTACGCTAGCGGCTGTGTGGGATATCTGTGGTACCCCATTCATAATTCATATATTAATATTGTAGTTAGGTATTTGCAGTAATTTAACGCCATGGCACTTTTTCTGATGATATCATATCTTGTTTTGCATAATCCATAAATACATTATAGGCTTCATTTAGGTTTTTACATTGATTTTTTGCGAAATGGCAGGAATATTTCATATTTCGCTATTGTAACTGTACACTGACTAACAAAAAATGAAAAAACAAGTAAAATGGTGCTATCATATAGAATTTTGGCGTTATAGAAGTTATTTTATAATAAAATGTATTGCATTCAACTTTTATTCCTGCACTCATAAACAAACAAGTTTTTTTCCCGCCAACAGTTGTACGGGGTAACTCAGTTACCCCACCAATAATCCTTCGTCGCCTAGTGACGACAAAGTCGTTGAGCTCAAATACAAAAATATCAAAGGGACAAAATAAAAAAATATACACCATTAACAAAACTTGGGGCAACGGAGTTACCCCGCACAGTCACGGAAGGGTTAGAAGGTACACATCGTGGGTTCCAGTGCTCAAGTGTATCAGTTTCTCATGAATGGTCGTACTTTATCATTTCTATAGTGAGCACTTACTCTATTGTCTTGAATTGTCAGTATCTATAGAAAGACATCCTTATCAAACTTTCTATAGCGTTAAAGCTTCAAAATTTAAGAAATCATTGGGATGGAATTTTAAAATTTGAGATACAGGCACATTTAACGAAAGTTTACTAATGGCATCTTTACAATTTCAAGACGCCATGGGAAATTTTAAACGATTTATACGCCTCTAAAAAGACCTTCCGGCTGGTCTTGATAATCACCTTCTTCAGCCCACCTCAGTTCACCTTTACATTTACATCTATGTGAATTAAGTACTTACTTATTGCGGTTCAATTAATAGTTTATTAACTAATTCATTACACTATTAAAAATGGATTTCCACGGCTTTAAAGAAGATAATAATTATATGGTTAATAATAAATAGAGGTTAATAATTTGCGTGGTTAATTACTATCGAGGGGTGTAGCTTACAAATTCAAAAATTTATAAAATATGCTACCATGTGATTTATAAACATGTAGAAATACAATTCTGTGGCAACTCATTTTCATTTACTCGTATTCAAATGCATCTCTACTTCATAAACTCATTTTCTTCATTTGACGGTTGACGGACCTCTTTGAATGTAATGATGTAGTGGGGAAAAAGCACGCTATCTTTGAAAGAGAGGAGCTGTGAAGAGGAGAAGTGTGGCGAGAGGGGGAAGACGAGGGTGGGTGGGCTAAGGCTCGGGGTGCGGTTTTCCTCTAAGCACATCTGGCGACAGACGGGGAAAGCCGCACACCCTCCTCGCTCCGATGCCCTTCACACCCTTTCCTAAACTCTTTCTACCCCTCCTCCCCAGGCCACATTCATTTCCCTCCAGCCTTCCCTCAAAATTTCTCATTGTTGCTTCAGCACCCCTCTAATTCCATGTACATATTCGAGAATTCAGACAAGCAATACGACACTGTCGACCGAATTCGGAAGTAAAGCTCTGAGGATACCAAGCAGTTACCTAAGGGAATCACGTTGACAAATCATTGGGATTGTTGGGTATTTTCTGATTTTTTTATAATTATATTTGTGGTAGTAAGCTGTCATAACGTCGTTATTAATGTATTTTATGTATTCATATACATGTGCAATACCTTTTAGTTGCCATTCATTGCAATTATTCATCATTTACTGTGACGGTGGTTTGTTGGTTTAAGATAACCAACGTATTAGAATAGGAGGGAACACTCAAAATTAGAAATTGGATTTAGTTATTTTAAACCAAAAAGATATGAATGAAAAACACACACGCCAAATTTTAGAGCTCAAATTCGATCTTTAAACGAGATACGTAGCTTTAAAAGTCCGCTAGGAGCTTTGGCCACGCCCACGACGCGAAACGTATTTCTATTGGCTGACGCCGTGTGACGTGTGAACCTCATGAATGCCGCGGGAGAAACTCTTGAAGAAGCCGTAAACACATTGGGTTCGTGGAAATAGGTGCCAAAAGTTTATCATCATGGTGAAACAAAACGATAATTTTGTTCTGGCTGATTCTCGAAATGTACTGACATTATGAACCGAGGCTCTGAACAATTCTTTTTTCCCAAAACAAATCATTTCATTGAAATGAAACTTCGTAAGATGAAATTTTTACAGTTTTCATAGAGACAGTGATCACGGCAATTATAGTGGATGATTTAATTTTTTGACGTACCATCGTAAAATCCTTCACCTATTAATGGTTTTGAGTTTCCGGATTTAAATTATGAAATAAATTAAAAAATGTGCTATAGGTATATCTGTTTTCTTGCTCTCTGAAGTGAGGAAGTTCGGGGTTCTCATCGTTTCTTTTAGGATTATCGTTAAAATTTCGTTGGAACAGCATTTTTAAAAGAGAAACCTCGCTTTGGTCAACTGTGCTCCTGATAATTCTTCAAGTCAGTTTCATACTATAAAAAATGGTAAACAGTTGTCATCAAAATGATAGAGGAACTCAGAGATCGGGATTTTTACGTGAAAATATCCGTTAGTTCCCTTATATTTACATCTGAGTTACAAGTACAGCCTCTTTCAAAAGTTTTAGGGCAAAGTTTGTGGCACCACTTATGCTTCTTAAAGGAAATTTAGTATCCTATACTCCTTTCGTAGTTTTCTGCTGTGCTCCACTAACATTCCGCTTGTGAGTGAAATTATATATATGCACTCAAAGGGATAAATTATTTTATACTGCAAATTTATCATTCCGCTTCTATTTATGCAGGATTTAATGATTATTTCGTATGCATTAACTGCATACTTGAACCGATTTTCACCTTTACTTTTTATAATACTTATTTTTTGAGTAATTTTATGTTACCGAGGCGGCCAAGTGTCAATTGATTTGAGCTGTGCTTGTGAAGGTTGAAGGATCGGGACTGTTTTTCATAATTATTTCAGCTTTTTCTCTCGTTTTCTTTCTTATTTACAGGTTTTTGTATTCGTAATTTCGCTATCAATGCCAATATGATTTAATTGAAGCTAATGCAAATTTTTTAAATTAATAAAAAAGATGGTGGATAAAATCCTGAGGTCGGCGTTAACGTACCTACAGTTTGAAGTCTGGCGAGAGTAGTCGCACATTACATTGTATAATTTGACACTTATTCTTTTTCGATTGATGATAGTTCACACTATTAGCTAGTATTCATTCAGTACGCATTTGCCTTTGGTTTCTCTGTTTTGTTGTAAGATTAGAAAAGTTAAAAAAGAATGAAAAGTTATTATTTACTATTTGTGCTTCCATTTATAAATCTGGCGGCACGGTGACTCAAATGTGCTTAGTTCTGCTTGCTTTGAGTAATACGGTATCGTAGTAGTACAAATTTGTGATTATGATGTATTACTTTGTACTATTTGGCACATCACCAGGTTAGCGTCGAAGACCCTTTCCGTTACAGTAGTTAGCTTTGCAATGCATGATGATGCATTTGCAATTAAAAAGTCAAATTTCCCGTTGAGCGCGTACGTATTTTAGCAAATACGAAATTTTGCGATGTGTAGCCAAAGACAACAAAAGGAGAAATGGAAACTAAATCCCATTGAGAAGCAGAAGAGACTTACATTAAAATGACCCTCACTAATTCTATAACAGCTCATCTCTGAAGGAATATGCTGTCTCCATGCAACGTCGTACCACCGCCTTTCTCGGTCTGGGTCGTTTGGCACAGCAGAATAAAATACTTTCCTTGTGTTTAACGAGAGGTAGATTCACATTAGGCACACAACAGTACACGTAAGGTAATGCAAGCAATGCAGACATCATGAGGTTCATACGTAATCAACATGGCGTCGCCCTAGAAATACGTTTTTGGCGCGGAATTCAAGTTGAAACTTCAAACTCTTCTAGGGGCGAAATTATTCAGCGCTCAGGGTTAAAATTTGGTGAGAGGCTTTCTTACACCCATTGCTTTATAAATCAAGCATAATATTTGGTAGTGTAATCCCTTCTATTGTAAATTATGCCCTGCTGAGAATATTGTTTTTTTATCGGAGTCACGCAACTATGGTAATTAAGAGTCTTTGAGTAATCTCCGTGAGTTAGTAGAGCATTTTTCAGGTATAATTTATTAATTCCTGGATCTTTATTGCTATTTTTCATTGTCCCTAGGTATTAAAATACCTCCTCAAAACCAATGAAGTTCTTTCTTAATATTTATAACTTAAATTTTTGCAGTGGCTCTACGATTACACAAATGATGTCATCACAACGATATTCTCGATACGTCGGCCATATTGGCAAATGACATCATTGCCTTCAGCGCCGCCATCGGTGATATGAGTCTCGAATATATTCCTAGCCCCCTCGTTTTACCCCAGAGTTTTATATTTCTCTTTCTCACCCCCATACGTCGCCTTCTCTTCTTTAGAATTTCCCGTCTCTCTTTCCGCAATGCTCGTCTCCTCAACCTCTCCTATGGATTCAGTAATTCCCTTCATTCCTGGGGAAAAAGTGCACCTCATCCTTCCCGTCTGCCTTCATTTCCATCTTTTGCTTCATGCTCATCCCTTCATCCTTCGACGATTTGTGATCCCTCAACCCGCCTTTCACATTTTCTCCCTACATGTTGTACTAGGAACATTTTGCTTCGCGATTAGCGTAATATTCCATATTTCCGTGGCTCGTTTGTTCGTACTTCTTCTAATTCTACGTGAAAATATTTGCATGGAAAGTCGAAATTATGTTATAGGAGATTGAACAATCTACGGCCGTATAGCAACTGTCAGAAAATAAATTCCCAAAGGCCGTACTCTTTGCTGGGCAAAAAGGTGAGAGGTGAGAAGTTACAAGGATGAAAATGGGGTGATACACAAAAGTTAAGCTGAAAAACTATGAAACAAACAATCGCGCAAACTCATTAACTCATCTACCAGATTTTCTCTAAGGAACAAATGGCCGCGCAGGTCTCTATCACACACACACACTCGGGTTTGCGAAGCTTCCACTTACGCCAGTTACCCACTCACACCAAAGAAATAGACAAAAATATAAAACTAGGAATATCACGCTTACACTCACGCACCTCGCGGATTTGTTCTGAGGAACAAATGCCCGCGTGGGATACACGCACTCACACACTAAGGTTTGTGAAGCTATTGCTTACGATAGTGGCTGTCAAACATTCGGGAGTTAGAGATTTTAGAAGGGTTGTAAGTGCCCAAGAAATGATGCACTGGTATATAATTAACCCTTTCTAACTCAGAGCTGCGTCTGAGATAAATTGCTCTTCAAGACTCTTCATTTGAAAAATGCGAAAAATTTCTGCTCAACCATAATTATTGATGTTACTTGGAAGCAAAATGGGGTTATAATGGGTTAACGTACGCAGTCTTGTAGGAGTTTTACTAACAGTGAGTCCATTTATTTTGTATTCTTCTTTCTTTAATCTATTTATCTCCACGTCTCCATTCTCTAGATCTGAAAGCTCAGATTCTCGAATAATTTAATTTTGTATAGAATTGGAGCAATTATGAAATCTGTTAGGCCTATGAAATAGTCTTATCTATGACGTTAATGCGATTATGGTGTAGAAATACGGCCACGTTGGCGGCTTTTGGGATACTAGTATGTGCATTATTGTGAGCTAGGTTCAGGGTGAGACGGGTAACATTTATTTAGGAATTGATGAAAGGGATAAAATGCCATGGGTGTGAATAAGCGTTATTTTTGTTGGTCAAGGAACGTGGAGTAAATGCGGAGATACTATCAAATATTATAGATACAGGATGTATTGAAAAATATAGGAAGTTATAAATGATTACCGGTGGGGGAATAGTTAATATGTTAAGGGTGAAATAGGGTTTGGAAATGAGGAGAATTCAATGGTCAGTCGAAATTTTAAAAGCAAATAATACGAGTTACTTTTAGTTAAGTAAATTAATTAGCAAAATAAAATAAACTGTTATATCAAATACGGCAATAAAAATAGTTGACAGTGTGATGGACTTGTGAAAAACGCAATGAAAAATTGTTAACAATGTAATCTTTTGAATTTTCCGCAAATGCCTTGGATTTCTTTGACTCCAGTCATTTGTCTCATTGCTAGCTAGTATTCTCCATGTTTGCTTTGATTATTTTTATATTAGGTCACATGTTAATGCCTCATTAAGAAAGTGCAGTTGAAAATCTAGTACTGTTTCTTCTCTCTTTCTCATTAAGAGCTTTGTATTTAGTCCCTCTACTCTGGCTTTTATACACTCTTGAACTAAAGCAGTAATTGTGAACAAAACTCCGCTGTACCCTTCCCTTTAATAATTTCCTGGAAGTATATCTGAATATCGATAGGTGTTGCACCTTGTATTAGGTACGCTTTTTTCTAAATCTTCCTGAATTATCTTAAAATTTTAATGGCAAATGAAGTAAGTTTATGCATAATTATATATACATTACCATGTATTTTTTGCGTTCTATTCTCTTCACTGTAAAGGGAAAAATAAACTCGGGAACAATTTTAATCAAGAGACTCACTCATCATTAGGACTTGGGCCTTTATTTAATGTGCGTGTGCTTTTGTTCATTTGCTTACATTTGAAATCCCTTTTGGAAGCGGATTACATGTCACGCCATAATTGAGGAAGCTCGAATATGAATAAAATTCTCCTTTATGATTCTCAAAAGGACTGAGTGGACGCAGATGAAAAGTGACTAGGTGCCGTTTCTAATACGGGCGTGACTTATCTGGGCTGCTTTTTATCCTTCCCAGTCACGGTGCCACAGCTATTCAGAAGGAACGTTTTCATTAGACGCGGGTGGGCTTTCTGTCAGAGACCTGATAACTTGCTGGACATATTTACTCAGACTGCCACTTCTTGTTTTCCCTCGCGCTTTTCATTAGCTGACCCAACCTATCATCGTTTGTAACCCTTTCATTCCTGTATGTCGAAAAAAACTCATGTACCTTTTTTCTCTTGAGCGTTAACATGACCGAGGGCGGTTAAACAGCGCGGTAAATGACCTGCTCCTAATAAATTTATTCCTGGAACCGACAGCTCTTTCCTTCCGTTTGACTCTGGCCGCTAGCGAAGCAAATGTGCTGGGCCCTTCCGTCTCTTCCCTGTCCTTTTTGTGATAACCCTAACCCCGGAATCGTCTTCTCTGCATACGCCTTGAATAAGGTTATTTCGGCTATATGGTACTCATTGACCGACCCGAAGCGGTGGAAGCGAGAAAATTCATGGGGCTGCCTTTTCCTCAGAGTGTATCTCGTTTAGACTCATTCCGTGAAGGCTCTATTACTGTGTGTTGTTTGAATATTTCGCTGAGTGTGAGCTTTCGTTTTTATACAATGACACCTCTCATTTACGGACACTAACGGTCCTCAAAAATTTGTCCTTAAGTTGGAGGTATTCTAAAGAAAAACCTCATTTTTATGATTGTTATTGCCCCGGGCCCTAGTACTATAATTTAGGGATTTAAACCAGGTGTATGAAATATTTTTATCACAAAAAACTTTTAATTTTTGAGAGATCGGTCGGAAAACCTACGGTTATGATGGTGTTTGTAACAGAGTAAAATTGTGCCTAAAAAGTATCCGTCTCTTTAAGTGGGAGAGTACGTATTCTAGAGGTTCTATCGTTATACTGATGCATATCCGTGAGCCGGGGAGTTGAATATTGCCCTTAAGTCAGAGGTATCCGAGAACAAAGGTTTCAGTGTAGGTATATGCTTTCTCGCGTCAAGGGTTTCTAAAGGATATAGTGAACTTAACTAATGGGTATTAATATAAGGTATAAATACATGGGAGTGTAAAACAAAAAACACTACAGAAAACAACAGAACATAATTCGTAATTCATCTTTTCATCATTCGTAATTCATCATGCGTAATTCATCTTTTTTGTACTTCTGCTATCTGACTGGTTGAGGTAGTATTGGCTAACCGGCCCAGTTTCTGCGTTGAGTGAAGATTTTATCTTATTATTATTATTATATTATTATTATTTTTCTGTTGTCATTGAGTGAAGATTTTATCAGTCGTTAAGTATTATATGCACCCGTTCACGACGCATATCATGGTTGCTCAATCTGCAGCATGCAGTGAATATTTTTCCTACCCGCGAGATTCATCAGACTTATTATTATTTTTATAATGGTCAAAGTAATGAAAAACCCACGTACGAGGGCGATTTTTTCAATCTCCGATCGCTCAGCATACAAGCAATAGGCGGGTACTGCACGAATAGAGCAAATGGGTGTCCTTCGCACCACAAGCTCAAGTGGTTTCTGACGGTAAGTTGTTAGTTAAAGTTTAATAGCAATCTCATTAACTACACTGCCTCAATTAATTCTCCCGCCAAGTGTGCACTGTGGAGCAACAGCCAGAAAACTCACCGAATAGCTTCAGCATTGACTTGTTTTGACCTTCATGCTGATGAAAGAGATTTTTAATGTTGATTGAGCTGCTCAATGTGAGACATAACGTCCATTCGCATTCAAACCAAAATAGAGACATACTGACTTCTGGAAGTGTTCTGATCCATGACAACGCCCGTCATCTTAGCGCTGATGAAGCCCAACTACTCGTTGAGCAATTTCAATGGACATTTTCGATCAACTGCCGTGCAATGCCGACCTAGTGCCGTGTGACTTCCATCTTTACGATGAAATGAAGATGTGGTCAGGAGGAAAGTGTTTTCAAACGGGTGATGAGCTTCAGGGCACAGGCAAAATTCAATGGAAGTCATTGGCGACAATATCCTATGGAGAAGGCATGCTTAAGCTTTTCCTCAGACAAGACCAATTCCTCCATCGCCGAGGCCATAATGTCGAAAGGACACAACATCTGTGTGCTTAATATTTAGCTATGAAATAATTTTAAATCGATCACTTGGTCTTCGGTTCACGACCTGACGGAGGTTGACCTAAAAATAGTCGTCATATTTGACAATAAATTATTAGCGCATTCTTTTATTCAAAATTTAACAGTTGACATTTCACATGCGGCCCGCGGAGTTTGACACATTTCCACAGTGGTCCACCAGATCTATTTGGATGGACAACCCTGTTTCAGGCAATGTCAAAAATGCTAATAATGCCGAGGATTTTAATATGGTCACATTTTAACCGCAGTTTGTCTATGTAAGACGTAAGATTGAAACTTGAGCATAAGTTGCCTACATGTGTATTAATCCGGTGCTAAACTTTCTTTGACATTAAATCATTGTTTCCAGTTATTAAAGATGAGTTATCAAAGCTGGTACTTTTCTCGAACACCCGATAAAAACATGGGAACATTATTTTGTTGTAACCACAATACACAATATTAAAATACGATGCTCAACTAAGATTTTACCCTTAAGCAACGATGATATAACAAGGAAAGTTTTAAACATTTGTCTGTAACCGTCTTTGTTAATCAGATATTCATATCCAATACACGTCGCAGCCGTCAGTAGCGCCGCCTTCTGTGTCTATCTCTTATAGATAAATAGTATCGTTAGATGGTGTCTTTCTCAAATTAAATGGTTCCTTTATCATGTCAAAAATGGCACATAAAAAATAATTAATTACTGCAAAATTATGGTCTGTTATTGAAACCACCAAACCAGTTCCGAGAAGAGTGCGGCGTTCCGACTGCCATAGTATGGCATTGAAAAGGCGTAGCAAGATACGTAGTCACTTAGGGAACCTCGTTTTGCCACTTCTTATAGGAGCGAATCGTTATAGTTGGAAAAAGTTGCATACCGGGATGGGTATCACAAATGTAATTTTTTTTCCAAATCGGTTGCTGGAATAGAGGCTTTTTCCAAATGTCACATGCCTTGATAGTAACTTCAGTGATATCTTTTTACACGAAAATATAGTAAATATAGTCGACGATGGCATGAAAGAGTGTGTTCCAATTTTTGCGACTACCCTTGACATTTTAAGATACCATTTCCTTGATTTTGACTGAAAAATTCTCTATTTGGCGTTATTTATTGCATGCATAGCGTAAAAGGAGATGGCGTGTTGCGGATTGCCTGCAAGGAAGGCAAGATAAAAGGTCATTTTCACGCTAATTTAAAGCAATGTAGCTGACATATTTGGTCTAAATTAGCAATAAAAGTCCTCATTGCAAACAATGAGTGATTGCTGTAACTAACTTTAAATTATATACATCTTTAACTTTTTTCGTTAAAAAATTCGGCATATTTCGGCAAAATGGCGGACAGAAGATATTAACCGATTTGGAAAAGAATCATATTTGTAATACCCATTCCGTTACGCAACTTCTGCCGGGAATTACAATTCGCTCCATGTCATTGTATTTTATGTAGGTGTTTCTGGGAGTGAATACGTTATTTTGTGTTCGTGTCTGCTCATTTCTTAGGGTCTGCCGCAAAAGAAAGACCTTGTTTGTGTGGACGGGGTTTATTCCTTGGAGAATTACCGTTCCGTTTTGTCCGCTCCGTCACGCGGGAAATCTCTGAAGTTTGTCACCGGGACATTATTCTTCTTGTCGCCTCTACTTCCCGTTTTCTCGCCCTGCCTCAACCTTCCTTCCTATCCCTTTCTTGAAGTGGAGAATCCGGCTCGCCCTAGCGTTTATCGCTGAGCGGCGTCCTCGTCGTCTAAATCCGAGTCGTTTACGTGACGTCCGGCAGTTCGCTTTTTCTCCGCCTCGAGTCGCCCGCTCCGTCGCCCGCTTTGGCGGATGTGCCCTCCGCGGTAATGAAGGTCGCGACTCGGGTATCCCGCGGTGATGCCTCTCCGTCGCTTGTTAGCTCCGCGTCAAAAGATTTACGATTCGCTTTTCTTACTTTCTCCGTCGTAAAAGGCGAGCGACCTCGCGATCAACGTTGTCTGTCTCGGACGAAGTATTTCGAATCTGGAGGTATTTCATTGTTTTCCTCCACTATTCACGTCTGTCGGGAGTTGTGGAAGACTCACAGAGGTGATTTTGGTGAGAAAATCGTATGTTTGGAGCAATAAAGTTCTAAAAATACACGGCGAAGTACCATGTGCATACTTATGGAGACGTGCGTCCTTTTTAAGTTCTGGGAAGCCATTTTTCACCACCTGAGGTCACGTTATTTTATTAATTTCACATGTTATTTTATTTATAAAATTTATATTCTTCTAAACATGTTTCGTCTCTTTATCGTTAGCTTCTCTCGTTTATAGAGTTGTTATTTCTGATTCAATGGTATACATCGAAGAAAAGAATGCCCACCTTCAGTCGCTACCTAAGTCATTATGACAATGATATTATATTTTATTCCTTCTCATTGAATAATTTTGTCAATGAATTGGAATACTATTGATTATCTTCAATAGTATTGGATCACGTATCTGTAAATATTCCTGTTAATAGGAAGTGGGTGTTTTTAGATACTTACTATTGAAAATTTATGGTCAAATGATTTGTCAATTGGCATCCTGACCAATTAAACTTATTTTCTAATCAGCATGCGTCTTACCTATCTTCATTCTACGCATAGACGTTGTATACGGGCCCCAGAGATCACTATCATAGTGGCGTGCCTAGCACCTGCGTTCAATAACTCCGCCAGATTCTTGCTCTCGCCTCGCTTTATCTCTTCCAATATTTTCTTCCTCTCCAGTGACTATAACGAGCAAACTCTTAGTAATTTTATCCCCGTTTATTCTGAATATTCTATTCTCTGCCATCTTCACTTCTCCAACCTTTTCAACTTGTTCTCATCCTCCATCTTGTGACACCAATCTTCTGCCATACATAATACTTTTGCTATTTGTAAGTTACGTAGTCTGCACTTACACATTATTGGTACACACAAATTAATACCGGTACCTTCTTAAACATCAATGACTATTTATTCGTCACCATAATATTTCATCATTGGTTTCAACGTTTTCCGGAAACACATCTTCCAAGTAGGATGTTCTACAAGTTGAACTTTTTATCTATTATTTTAATGAATGGTATCCTCCTTCGAACGTATGAGTGGCTTTATTTCCTCTATTTTACTACGAAGAGCTAGTGTGACAAATTTTAAGTATCACTTGTCCTATCATTTGCTCACTCAAGGAGGCGTTTTGTCCATTAATTACTCATTTCCTGATTATATGAGAGATTAACTCTCTTAATCATTTCATAACTCTCTTGAACTACTACTGCGAACTGTTCTTACTTACCCTCTAACATCTTGACAGGATGCACGTTGAAATACAAAGGAGACCTCGGGAAACATTACTTCATGTCTTGATATATTATTAATTACCTCGATTTTTTTCGCGGTCGCGTCGTATCGTCGTTCATGCCACTAATACAATGGACGAATTGCTGATGAGATCTATTACCCAAGAGAAAAACTGTACCATCTTGCTATGGGGCCTAGTCAAGGTTACTAGAGTCAAATACACAATTTTTAAATTGGAAATTTATTGTCTTTGTATTTTTCCATTCAAATCTGTTTTTTTCGATCAAAACGCAATTTAGGTAAACTTGTATTGAAGAAATAATTGGGCTCCTGGGAGGTATTACAGTAACCAAAACGCATCTTGACTACGTATCCTTTTATATAGAAACTTTTGCAAATTTTTAGCACACATTGTGTAATAAATCTTGGAAAATTGATATAGAAGATATCCAAATATTTCCGTTGTGAGAGGCAGAAATTCTGCCAAGTAAACTCATCCCTCTCCTCAACTTACGGCTCAATTTACTCATTTATTTCCTGTACGTCCCACAGCAAGTTCTCTAAATAGATGCATTTGTGGGAAGTAGCCGGCGGATGAAAATAGGGATTCACCTCGTGCAAATACGTAGAAAGGGAAGGTGAACTTATCATCACTTCCTTTCTCTCATGAAATCCCGTAATGAAATAAATAATGCAGGACGTAATATCCCTCTCTTCCTTCCCTCGTAAAGTAAAATTCTCATTTTCCGGGCACGTCCATCCACCTCGAGCCAGTCCCACTGGCCCACTTCTATGCGGCACTTCCACACATTTCTGCTTATATTTGCTGTATATATGCCGCCACATTTTTCTCCACCTTCCTCCTCTTACAACACTATTTACAGGGGTAACCTAGTGGGCCCCATAACTCCGAAAACAAAAGCAAGAATGAAGTATGATATTATGAGCAAAAATCTATAGACCATAATTTTGAAGAAAACTATAAACATTTGCCGTAAAATATCATAAAATTACTTTGTATAAAATTATTAAAGTAGTATTATTTTCTTAAGTGAGTATACAAGACTGTTTTCTTCTGTAGCCTAATATGCCGTCACGTATTGCTCATAAATTCCATGTCCAGCAAGAGTAAAATTGACTTGATCGACTCATGCAACTAGTGTGACTTGGCTCTTCCCTTGCTAAAACATGCAAGTATATTTTTCGAACCAGAAAATACGTATACGCCCCCTAACCTAAAAATCCACCTTTGAAGAAAGCTGAGCATTTCAGGCTTAGTAAGGAATCACTTAATACAATGGGAAGGTAGCCAAAAATTTTCTGAGTCGTCATAAGATCACCGTAGGTCCAACACTAGTGAAACCACATACGCAAACTTTTAGTATTCCCATGAATGGTTAGTGCCCTTACACACAAACCTATTTAGGGACCTTGCGGGGGTTTGGTACATAGTACCATAGAGTAAAGTACAAAGGGAAGATAGTATAATAGTGCTTTAGAGCAATGTGTCATAGGATAAAAATACATTAGTACATAAGAAATGTTAATAAGCAATGCTTTGCCAGACGATGAATGTGTTTACCTTCCGGATCTGAATTAACATGTATCTGCGTTGAATAATTTCTTATCATTTTACAATGGCAGTAGATATGAAGATCTCTTCTTGAAGTTGTAGTTAAAATTACTAAACGTGCGAAAGATCCACAGAGAAAAAATAATCTGCCTTGACCGGGATTAATTAATAAACCCCGTCAATCCCGGTCAAAGCCGATGATTTTTTATCTGTGGATCTTTCACACGTTTGTGCATTGCGGGTGACTCCCGTAAAAGCCATCACCGTGGCTAGTCCCGGTATACTTTAAACAAATTTACTAAAACTAGCATTTGCTAGACACAAACGCTGACTATCCTTTTCAGCATAAGTATGGAATATACAATGCTCAAGGTGCATACTTTCGAAACTGTGACGTTGTGTCTTAAATTCCAATGACTCACCAATTGGCATAACCTACATCACTAAAAAGGGCAATCTTCGACGGATTAATTGCACGTCATACCATTCCGGATCGTTTTATAATTTGGTCCGCAGCGTTCATTTTGATGGCCATTAGTTCTCATTCGTTGAGAGGAGAGATTCATTGTGTTCATTTGGTTCACATTGTTCATTTTAGTTCACATGGATCATTGTGTTTATTGGGTCGACATGGTTCGTTGTGTTCAATTTTTATTTTGTCCACATTGTCCATTGTGTTCTTTAGATTCACATGGTGCATGTGCTAATGTGCATTCTGAACGAATCGAAAGAACGTTGCATTGTCACAAACCAAATCGCGTGACTCGAATCATCGAAATGCCAATATCTCTCTTGCGGGGTTGTTTGTAGAGATAGATAAAATAGCTCCTCAGCAGATTGACATTAGCATAGAGGCGCGGTCCATTCACTATTTTCCATATCTTCTGCTCTCCTACTCCTCTCTGTTCGCCTCCCGCATATCTCCATCCATTTTCGCTTCCCACCTCTCCTGTCATCGCGTCACTATTCTTTCTGTCCTTATTGCATTCTTAGTCCTACTCTTCGTGTCTTTCTACTCGCTTATTGTCTCACCCCTTTCGCAATGCTACGCTACGGTTTGAAAATAGCATAGGTACTGTACTCGGTGGCCAAAGCCATCTCCCTGTTATAATCTCGTAGAACAGACCGGCATTTTAAGTCTGCACAACCAAATGAACATATCATTAAAACATCGGTCCTTGAGGATCATTTTCGTATTACGTTTCTATGCGTTTTGATGCTTTCATCTTTGATGCTTTGGACCGGAGTCACTCAAGGCTAATCACATTTCAGCAATGATATGCCTGAAATGGTGGTATTTAACTATTGCTGCTTGAGATTTGCATTGAGATTGCTATTTAATAAAAATTTAATTTTTACTCATATCCTAACTGGCATTTATTAGAAAAATGTTTTGGACTTGTTTCGAGCGTAAAATATTTTTATTAAATCACAGAATGAATTGCGATTTCACATCCAAAAAAAACAATGTGTAAAATGGATCACTCTTGGAGAACGTAAGATGCGGTTGTCATCAGTAGATTATGATTTGAACGGACGGGAGTGGAATTTTTGCAAGTTCATAGCCGGATGGAATTGATGCGGTGAAGATATACTGTGATACATAATAAATATATAGCTATACAGGCAATTAAGGTGACTTTTCATTGTCCATCTTGCTGAGCAGGTAGGTCTATTGATACATGATTTTTCTAAATTAGAAATATTTCATTGAAGTTTTTCCTGCTTCATATGTTTTCGAAAGTAAGGGTCTGATCCACTTTCGAAGGTGCTTTTGTGGTCCCTGTCCAATCATACGTTGGTATCTAATAGAGTATGTGCACATTTTTGGGAAGTGATCTTAAAAAAAAAAATTAAACCTCAATTAGGCTAAATTCCGAGTCTGAGAATAGAGGGGTACTTTTTAAGTGAGATATTCATTATTAAAATTTGCAAAATTAATGATGCGCTGAAACACCAGTCGGCCATATTCTCAAGGCTGTGACGTCATTTTGTTCGATGTGTTCTCAGGCATACCTTGTTCTTCAGGGTGAGCCCCTCTACAGCGTATACTGAGTTTGGAAAGAAGCCATGGAATGCCTTATGAACTAGATTAAAATTGTGTACATACCATTATCTACATCTTTTAATTCATTTATTTCTCGATTACGCTGACGACAATACTCTTATCAACTTTTCTACCTTGAACTACCTAATCGTATTTCTTACTCCTCGGTTCTCGAATTTGCTTTCGTTTGCAGATTCATAGTGACATTAAAATTAAGAGACACTTAAACAGTGATGATCCTTGAAAATGGTAAGACTTAATTCGTGAAAACTAAGACACTAATTAGTAACTAACTATCTTTGTAACAGTACCCGTACTACTAACTAAAAAACGGAAAATTAATTTTCGATAAAAAGTGATAGTTTGGGTATTCAAAATGTTTGTAATTTAATTCCAAACACAGTGATGCTAATATTTTCCAAATCGGATATGAAATGAGCTCATTATTACGTATCACAAATCGGGACTACTTTTTGGAAATGCCCCGCGCGCAGGGATTCCTCGCATAATGGATAGTCATAACAAGACACTTGTACCACAGTCTAAACATGTTTAGACTGTGCTTGTACCTTGAAAACCTATAAACTTATGCTGTGAAGAAATGTAAAATGAACCAATTTTTAAATTGTGATAACAAATGCTTCGAGAAGCATTGGAAACCGAATGAATAAAAAGTAATCGTCTGATCTAACCATCAAACATTTGATTTCCAGCCCGAGAGATTTCCATCATTCATCCGGACCAAGTTTTCAATAATATTATTATTAGATATACCTCACAAATGCTATTCATAAACCTCAACCAAGCAAATGTATATCTGACTGACATATCCCTGTTAGCGAAATGAAAATAACTTTTAGAAACATTGAGATAAACAGAACTCTGCTTTTGAATACATTAATTCTACGAATGAACAAATACGTCGATATAAAGTGCGTTTTTTTAAAGAAATTAGGATCGGATTACTGCTTAGACTAGACCAAAATGTTACTTCAGTTATTTGTGCTTACGTTTCAAACCTTAAATAGCCCAGAAGAAGAAAAACCCAGCTCAGTAGCGGCAATTAAATAATGAACTATGGATATTCATCCAGTCACCACGGGCCATAACTGAATAATATGAAAAATTATTTTTTGCGAGTCAGTAGGTTAAATAATAATAGAATAGAAAATAGTTAAATAGATAAATTAAATTATGATCGGTATTTGAAATGATAATAATACAAATATCGATAGTTATCAACATACCGGCACTTTTACTTCCGTAAACCTTCGAATCGTGCTAACGAACTTTTGGCCAATTACCTACTGTAAACAATCTTACTTAATTCACTTAGATGTAATTTCCGATGAGGTTTCCCGTCGATTGCTTTTTATTATGAATGAGGCAACACAACAAAAAAGCTCCAGTTCAACATTAAAACTTCGTGCCGAGGCATGTAGGTATAGTCCAACATAATCAGCACGGTCAATCATTGAAGCATCCACCTTCGGGATATTATTTGAAGAAACCTTCGCGAAACCATATCCATGAAAAGCACTTAAACGTTTCCCTTTATACAGATCAGATCCACCAACTTTTTCCAATGCACACGTAGTTATTGTATCGTAAACATGATCATAACACGATAAACACCTTGCACGCGGATGAGATAGAACAGAATGACGTCACATACCGAGGAGCCAATAGATAAGCGTTTTCGTCTACCCAATATCGTTGCGAAAACAATGCATATTAAATATTAATTATTAAACAAACTAAGCAACAATTAATGCTGTTAATCGAAAGTAATGATATTTACGATACACTTTATCGAATAAAATGCATTTCAATCGTATTCCTTCCGGGTGCACATACTCTATTTTGTAGATATTCGAAAAATAGTAATTATATTTAGAAAATTTATTTTTGAAAGTAAAATTTTGTAAATGTTATTACCGAAACTCCTTAGTAATAAAACTACAATTTAATGCTCGTCGAGAAAAACCGGCAAATCTTCGACTGTACTTGTAATGCCCAATCTTTCTGGCGACCACTCACCATCATCGCATCCCATTTTCCTCAGTCATTTCAAACCGTCATTTTACCCTCTCTCTCTCTCTCTTTCCCTCTCTCCCTTAACTTCCCTCTCTCCAAAGCCATTCGCGCCGAGCAAAAGAAAACAACGTGGAGATTAGTACCAACCCCAGAGAAGGCCCTGCCCTGCCTCTCCTCTCGCCCTCGAAATGGAGATGTGAAGAGGGTTGGTTTTATTAGAGGTGGGTTTTGAGAAGTGGATGCCATGGTCTCCCCCATTGTATTTGACCCTCAAACGAGTACATTGTGTGCTTCAAGTGCCTTCTCTCTCAGTCTCTATCGGCGATTCCATCCCCGCCTCTCCCGTAAGGACGCTCAACCCCCCCGGGGCACCAATTCCTCCCTCCCCAACGGTCTCCTCGCCGTTCTCAGCCATCTCTCTTTACCTACCGACTACGGCGACTCCAACAGTGTCACCGCCCGATTGGCAGCTGATAATTCAAATTCTCTATCATATAGAGTAGCGTCTCTCAACCCTTTCTTTTCCTCCCGTACCCCTCATCATGTGTATAACTAATATTATACCCCCAAAAATGTAACGTTCACACTTTATTGCATAATTTCACTACGGGTAGGTAACAATTTTAGCTATAAATATTTGTATGAATTTGAAACTTTGTTTTAAATACCGCTGCTTACCAGGGTACCACGGCTTCACGTCCCATTTAGGGGATTAAGTTCTGGATATCAACCGGAGTCTGCGGAGTGAGAAGCCAACGACTCTTGTCCTCCCAAAAAAATTACCATTTTAATCATCATTAGGAAAGAAGGCGTTCATGAACTAGGAGGAGCTAATGAAAGTATCATTATGTAAGGGTTTAAGGAAAATGTTAGTGAAGAGACTGATCTGGAGTTTAGAGCTTTACGGCGCTGAAATTTGGATTCTAAGGAAGGAGGATGAAAGGAGGCTGGAGGCATTAGAGATGTGGGTGTGGCGAAGAATGGAGAAGGTGAAGTAGACGGAGAGGAGGAGCAACGACGAAGTGCTAGTGGTGTACATGGTGGGCGTAGAGAGGCAGCTTTTTGATGAGATACGGAGGAGACAGAAGGTAAGGATGGAGCCAGTACTTAGCGGGGAGGGGATTTTGAAAACTTTGTTAGAGGGTAGAATGTTAGGTGAACGAGTAAGATTAAGGAAAGGAATAGGATTTTTTGATAGAATGAAAGGGAGTAGGTCTTATTGTGAATTGAAGAGGGAAGTGCATGATGGAAGGGGAGGCTCCTGGAATTCTTCTTAAGCACTCCATGGAAACCAACCGTAAACGGTAGAATACGATAATAATATTAATAATTATAGCATCACCGTAAGACAACAACACGAAGATTGGTTTGACCCAACTCACCACTCTGCTCTCCCTTTGCTAACATCATCATATTTACGTATTTCCTCTCCTTAATACCCCTTGTAACTTGTCCTATGTAGCTTATTCGGATATGCCTCATACTTCACTTGGACGATTAAACTGACCCACCTTCTGAGGGTCTTAAGAAGCTTTTTCTTTACTACCGCTCATCTGAACTGTTCCTCATTACTAACACGGTCAATACACTCATCTCTCTTCGGTTGTGCAACATTTCGAATGCTTTCACTCTTGATTTGGCTTCTCTGCTTTTGTCAATGTCCATCCCTTGCTGCCATAAAGAAAAATACTCAGCATGTGGCATCTCATGAACTGTTTCCTTACTTCTATGCTTCTATTATTTTTACATTAAAATAATAACATAATATTTGAAACCGCTTTTTGAGAGCACTACATGCAGCCACTCTCCAAGCATTTACTTTTTTCTTCGATGGAGAGGAAATTTAATCCTTATATATGTTTTTAAATAAAAAAATGGTGGATAACTAACTTAATTGAGACTCGAACTCACGATTACTTTTGGATTATTTGGCGAAAACTTCACCCCGCCAGTATCGGGATCAGCGGACGGATTTTAAATAATTAACTGAAAACTATTTTTTATTTTAATTTTCTGCTATCATAAGATATATTGTGTATTAATCTTATAAAATTTGTTTATTTTATCACTTCCATAATTAGTAAATTGCGTTTCATGTTTGTGTTCCAATTAACTCAACGCTGATGCAAAATATTTAAGTTCTTCTTGGCCGGAGTAGCCTAATAAAAATACATTTCAATTCTGTCTCTTCTCCTTAGCCGCTTAAACAGCATAGGGGCGTTTGCCGTCAGAAGGACCACCGGGTGTTCTCTCGTGGTGTGGACGTGGGGATCAGTTTAGAGAAGTGTGGAGATGGCGAAGGGGTTCTACTGTTCATGGAGGAAGTGGTATGGGTGAACAGTTGAAGCAAGGAGTCCAGAGGGTGCGTTACGTCGAGGGAACGTGGCCCTCAGTCAGGCGACCTTTCAGACCCCCGTGGTTCCCTCTCCGATGCTCCACTAATAGTCCCTCTTGCCAAGTCCATTCCGCCTCCTCCCCGATTCACTCACTCTGTCCACCTCCTCAGTTTGCCTCCTCTTCCACGAATGCCCCCTCCCTCCACTTCTCAATCCATTCCTCCATTACTTACCCCTTTCCAACTCTTCCACCCCCTGTCCTTATTCGCGGATCCTCAAGCGAGCCATTCATTGAAATTGATGCGGCTCTGATTTTTTCCATGCAACTTAATGAGATGCGACAGCGTATTGTAATAGAAAGAGATTTTAAAAAATGAACTGAGGTGAATGGCAACAATTGCGCATCTTGATCCTAAATTGGTGATGTATACAACAAAATATAATTTATTCGTAATGATATGTCATCATCGCGCCCCAATGATAACCTTGGGATCTGTTATAGTATGATGGGAACGTATTACTTTCGGACTTCTTCGTCCATGATATTATGTAATTGGTAATAAATGGTAAAAAATGGTTATAAATAAATATAATTGGTAAAAAATGGTTATTTCCACATTTTGGTGTATAAATCTAATACCAATCATGGTTTCGATCCAATACGTCATTTTCAATTTCTTCTTTCGTCCTTTCACCATTGAAAGCTTTTCTTCGCCCACCTAAATCATACAGAAAATGCTTTGATTTTGATCAAAAAACCTGATTGAGCCGTATGAGAAAAGGTTACATTATTCTCGAAAAAAAATGGATACATAAATTCTACTAAAATGAAAAAATATTGCACATATAACCCCTTGCGTCAGGTCTATTCCATCTGCTCCCACTTCTCAATCCATTCGAGCATTAGCACATGCCCCTCTCTCCTTCCTCTGCTGGCTGTCCTCTCCGTGGACCCTCAAGCGAGCCATCCATTTAAATGGATGCGACCCTGCTCCTCTACCCGATGTTTATCTAGAGTGCTCGGTGGGGGGTATGAGGATGGATCGGAGGATGTGCGACCACTTAATGCCTGTTTGTTTTAAAGTGCGAGGAGGAAGACGGGTTCGAGAAGGGTTGAGAGAGTGTGGTTTTGGGGAAGGAGGGGGTCTTCGTGTGTGATGGGTTTGAGGAAGTGGCTGAAAGATATCGGGTGGGGATGATAGGTCGATGGGAGAGGGAGTGACTGCATTGAGAAAGGATGTATTTGAGACTAAGGAAGAGGTCAGGACATGTTTGTTTCTGAAAGATGTCTTTTGAATGCTACAGCTGCGAACAGGTCAAAATAATTTTTTGCTCGCCCCCCATTCTGTTACATCCTGTTACCCACTAAAATTTCATCGATATAAATGAATCGTTTCTGTATTCTTGTCAATATATGGTTTGAAATTGCGTGTCTCAAGACTCACCGATTTCATTCCAATTTATTTTTATTAATTATTTTTTTAGTTTGTTGACATGTTTATTTAAGAAAAGTTTTTTTTTAATGCTACAGCAGCGAATGGGTATAAATAATTTTTTGCTTGTCACCGCTATGTAGCATCTTGTTATAACTTAATATTTCGTTGATATAAATGAATTATTTGTTGATTATTGTCTATTCATGACTTTAAAAATGCGTGTTTCAAGTCATGCCAAGTTCTTTCTAATTTATTTTTATTAATTATTTTCGATCCAGGTATTTTCTCGCTGTAACATGCCTTGAGAATGGAAGACAGGTTGTTTATCGAAACGACCTATATGACTGAATTCACCTAGTGTAAAGCCCGAGAAGATTTCCTGAATATTATTCACCAAAACATATTTTAATTGTTTATAATTGTTTATCCCTCGCTTACTTTCGATACCCATAGCGACTCCAACAATGCCACCGGCCGATTGGTGGCTGATAATTCAAGCTCTCTATCATATAGAACTGCAATAATCAAAATTAATTCACAAGAAAGATTACGCCATGCTATTATTTATTATATCATCATCATATGTTCGAAGATTGGTTTGAAGCAGCTCTCTGCTCTGCTCTCCCTCCCGCTAACCTTTACATAATTACGTATTTCTTCCCTTTAACATTCTTTATAAGTTTTCCTATGTAACTCATGTGGATCCTTCGTGTTTTTGCGAGGATTTGTGTGTGAGGTTGATGGGTTTTGCGGAAGTTGGTGAAATATATCGGTTGGGGATGATGGGTTGAGGGTGGCGAGTGACTACATTGATAAAAAATCGATCTGAGTCGGAGGAAGAGGTAAAAGAAGATATTTGTTCGTTTCAGAAAGGTTTTCTTTGGATGATATAGTTGCGAACGGGTCAAAATAATGCTTTGCCCACGTCGACCGCGTAGAATATTGTGAGCTCTTTAAAGTTCATTTCTATAATTCACTGGTGTGTGGATTCTTGTTATATTGCATGGCTTTGAAAGTACGTGATTTTAATGCCCAATTATGTACTTCCGATTAATTTTTATTATTTATTCATGACCCTGGTTATTATACTTTCTTCGATCATCAAATATGAACTACATAATTTTGTATGCGCATATGGAATAAGTGGAGTGCCATATTTCGCATATTAAATAATTAAGCACTAAATATCACTTTAGCGCTTAACATAGTTTAAAACAATATCAATAATTCCGCAATCAATCTCATTGGCTAGTTATTGAATTGATTTTCTGGCTCTTTTCGCGTGTACGTCGTCGGTGTCTCTCGTTGCCATTTGCTACCAGAGTGTAGTGCGAACCCGCCGCAGTGAAAGAAAATAAGTTAGAATTACAGATATCCCTGATTGGGGATCAACACCGAAATGTGGGTTTGATTTTTTAAAATCATTATAATATGTTAAATTTTGTTGTGATTTCATTCAATTTAATATGAATTGAAATTATATATTGCGAATGACTTATTTGCCTTTCTATGATGAATGCCTAATGAATCTGCTAAGCGTCAAGTATAGCTTTGGGAAAACACTCTACTCAGCACTCACTCTACACCTTCGATTTGATATTATTTTTTTACTTCCTGATTCATTGTTTGTGGACTCTTCATGGATTTGAAATTACCTGATACTAGACATCATTGATTGATAATAATTTATCATTTAAAATGAACATCCGTAACTTCCACGAAGCTAAGCCGAAAATAATTACAAAGAAAGATACGATACACCGGTATTTTTTTATTTACAACGGTAAAATATTTTCTTATTACTTTATGATTGGTAGAGTGACTGATAAATTTCCTCGACCACAGGCATCCCAAAAATGACGAATACTGTGGCGCCGCAGGACTGGGACTACGCATGGAAAGCCTTTGACCCCGATTTATACAGGACCAAAAAAAAAGTATTATGTTCCGAATGAGCCTCTGTGATGATGGAGAATTGTGATAGTGGTTTGAGGGGATGGGGATGAAAGTGAAAGGCTCCACCCTAAATTTTCGCCTTTGAAAACTGTAGAGGGCAGGAAGGGCACAATATATATGGAACTCTAAGACTCACCCAAGAGAGGCGGGCATTAGGATCTGTTGTGCGGACATAAGCGAAGCGGCTCTCGGATCCCCTGTTGAGGTTGAAAAGAAGGATATCTCCGAAGATGAGGGATGAGTTTGGAGGAGAAGGGTTTGGAGATTGAATGGAAGGATTAAAGGGAGAAGGTAAGGGACTCGCGAGCGATCCCGGCCTATGAAAGGGGCAAGGGAAGGTTTTAAGAATGCTAGGGGAAGGTCGGAGGAATGAAAGGTGGTCAGGCGGGTTAAGGATGGCTCAAGGGCAGCAGTATAAGGCCTTATCGAAAATTATATAAGGTATTTGCCATTTGCTTTCAATCCACGAGAATGGATCCATGTAGCATCAACAGAGGTTTCGGTTGTTTTTTTTTTAGTTTATGATGCACAAAGGTTAAGAAAACACTTAACCTTAACCTTTGTGCAACATGAAGGAGTTTCACCATGTTACGCCAACCACCATCGCATTTTTTTAGTTTATGTTATGCTAAGGAAAACATTTGTCATTTCGCGTTTCACCTTTCACCTTTTATTTTGCATCTCAAGGACTTTTATTTGTATGGTGTATGTAGATCTGTAGTGGCTATGGAATATTGTGCAATAAGTGTGCAGTTATTCATTACTTTGCCTGCAAGCGTTTTTTGTTTGCATATGATACGAAATTACTTATGTACCGATAACATACTTAACGGGAATCTGAAAAATAACTGTTATTTTGATCTGTACTTTTCCCTTTTTTTATTATGAGCTGTTAACCTTGGAGGCAACTTCAAATAACTGGAAATGGAAAAAATAAGACCTTTCTCATCCATATTTAACGATAATGTACGTAGTGATCACACAAAGCAGTAATTGAAAACTCATTCCTACGCAGTGTGGAAACTTTGTCACCATAATTATATCTTTATTATTGTAATTGTTGTAATTATACCTTTTGTACTAAGATGCTGGGGAAGAAGGTACATTGTAATATTTCGTGTGTGATATTTTTAGAAGGTACGTTTTTTCTTGAAGCATTAGCCATAGGATTAATTTATAGCGAGACATAATCCTAATTTTCTTCACAATCCCCAAAATAAGACTTGTGCATTAAAGAAAGGGAATCGAGTTGTTTGCTAGCTTTTTCCGTGTTCTAGAACACGGTATTTTTTCTGGTGAAAGCCTGATGTTTTCCATCATGCTTTCTCTTGCCTTGAGTTCCATCAATCCTCCCTTTTCCCTCCATTTTGTCTGATCTTTCTTGATCCACGTTTGTCTTCTTAACTATGTTCCTTTCGTTTCTGAGGCTTTTTTTTCATTTACTTCTTCGCATCCCGCTGGCATTTTTCTGCGACCAATCCTTATCTATCTTTGTCTTTAATTACACGTGTTTGACCTTTTTAACTGGTGTTGCATCCCCGTCTTGCTGTCAAATCGGAACTGTAAATGTAAAAATAAACGTCATCATATCTCCTCTAAAAATCTTAACTAAAAAAACGATTCTTGTAAACTTATTCACACCTGATTTGAAATTAACTTTTAAAACATCATTCGTATAATGCGTTATTCTAAACTAGATGCACGAATTATTGGTCAGGTATGCAGCTTCTTGAGGAAAGAACCATTGGATTACTTTATTGCATGCCATAATTCTAAGCTTTTCTTTACAATATCCTATATAACATCCGTATTTACTAAAAGAAAATTTCGTCATTCCAGGTTTTGACTTTATATCTGCCCTATTGGCCTGTCCTTCGTTTTCTTATTACAGCTTTGACAAAATTTTGTCTTCCCAAGTCATCGACTTCTCCCTTTCGTCTCCCAGATGCGAACCTTCAACAAGGAGAGAAAGTTGAGTTCGGCAAGACTTCTCAAGTCAGGAAATTAGCTCTTGTTCCTATTACAGCCATAGTCATCTAGATCCCGAAAGGCTCAGTTTAGATACGGAAAATTTCTTCGCCAAAAACTAATTTCACTTCACACCAGCAGCTACAGATAATCTCGAAAACCTGCTCCCGGTAGAAGAGAATCCCTGAAGATTTTGCTTAAAGAGTTCCTTTGAGCTCTCTTACATGTATTTTAGCTCATCGTTAAAACCTTATGAGTGGAACCATTTACTTTTTTTCTCAGGAAATGGCATAAATTTAATATTTCACAGATTTTCGCGCCGCCAAAAGCAGTTTTTTTTTAGTTTTAAGGAAGACCTTTTAACATATCACGTCGCGTCGTCGGAATTTATGTCGGATTGCTTTCTTTTGATTTTTAAAATCCAAACTGCCTCTAGCTTTCTCCAATGGAATTTTCTTATCCAAAACTTCTTTAATTATTCCTTATATGCTATATTTTATCCTGTTTAAACCCCTATTTGTGTTTCAGGAATTTAACGTATAGTTGGAATGCTAAAAATATATCGGTTCCTATCTCAACTTTCTTCTTTCCGTATCGTTTTAGTCACGATTACCGGGTAAATATTCAACTACAGGAGTGAGGTATTGCTCCTGTTCCATCAATTCCTTCACTTTATTCTCGATAATGAATACCTTACCATTTAAAGGCACTTCTTTGGTCTTAGGAATTGACATTTTTGGTTTTGGGCAATGCAGGACTTTTGAAAATCAATCATCTAATAATTCCCTTTTAAGCCAACTCTTATCAGGCTCATTCCACCAATTTTGTCAAAAAGATAAACTTTTAAAATCCAGCTTTGGTTTCAGTATATTTAAAAATTAATCGTTAACGATGCCTTCAGAGCTATTATGCATTGCCAATGCATCATGCATTGGCAGAATAACTGCATTTTGGAGCATTAATATTTCTAAAAACTCCGCCGATTAAACTGATCACCTTAACGTATGCTTATAAGATTTATCAGGCAAATGTGTTTAGTGGTAGAATTTAGTCCTCGTCGTAAAAAGTAGTATTACGTGATGAAGAGTTTAAGAACAACTAAAATTGTCGTTAATATCTAACTGCATTTATATTTCTGTGTCTGGGTAATTAGCATTACGACTTTAGTCGAAGGTAAAGATTGAGTGCAAATAGCCCCCTAAGTCGGTTCAAACATTTAATTTTTCTTACGTACTTTCAATATCTACGAGACATTTTCTGTATTTTGCCATGGACCAAATGCTGCGATCCATTAAAAGGGCATTTCAATGATGCGCGGTTCGAAAAAAACGTAGTTAATGAAGTATTTTATCTTCCATATCTTAGTGTTCGCTGGACCTTGTTTTAGAAACCACTCTTATGTTAGCCACAGATTAACACGCGTCCCATTCATAGTGCGAACCGTTTCCCTTCACTAGGAGATCATCAGAATTAAGGTAAACCCATACCAACGCTGTGAAGAAAAAAAAGGATGAGGAGAGAAGAAAGAAGACGAAAGAGAAAAAGAAAGGAGGCGGGATAGATAGACTGTCTGATCGATAGATCGAGTTTCCCCCTCGCTCAAGCGAAAACTCAAGATCGCTTCAGATACGGAGACACAATGGGGTTTTTGCGGAGATAGGAAGGCGGGAGACTGTGGTGTGGGCGAGGGAGCTAAGGATTTTCACTTCCATAGGGTGTGGCGTGGAAGTGAGAGGTTTCTGTTGGGCACCTCGCATCGTGTGTGAGGCCAAGCGGGAGAAAGCTTCCTTTTGCGTGTCTTACAATCTCCCAAATAAATACACCGCTGTCCCTGCATGGCATACTCGAGCCATGCTAGCTGTAGCTGATGCTAACTTCCCATCTTTATATTGTTTGTTTGTAAATTGCCATGTTGATATGCTTGTATCAAATTATATTTTCTTGTTTTGACTGTATTGCTTAAAAAATGGTCAGCTAAATACATTACACGATAAATTTGCATGATACGGAATATGAAAAAAATAATTCGAATAATTTTTGGGTATAATAACAATAAATTAAGGAATAAAATATAAAGAAAATAATTAAAAGAGATATTAGGAGCCTGAATATCATTTACACCAGTTTAAAATCGGCATTTAACAAGTTCAAACACTTTCTTCCGTCATTTGGTTGCGTCTGTCTGTCACATCAAGATAGTACTGGCAGAAAAACCTCTCTGCATCCACAATGCTAACTAGTGTCCAGATTGCGTGGAGTCCAGCATTACTAAACTCAGTTTTTTTCTAGGCAGATGGCACGAAATATTTGCTTAACATCGCAGTAGCTAACATGGTTCTATCTCAACATCTTTAGTGGCTGCCGATGAAAATATATGTAACCATCTATGAAACAGTAAGGCCCCCCGCGCACTGGCAACTTTTACAAAGCAGCTATTTAGTTGCTTTGAGGAAGTCCCTATGAAACACACGTTAGTTGCGGCAACTAAAAAGTCGCCTGTGCGCGGGGCCACAGTCAATTCCGTTTGTTTCATTTGAACTTCCACAAAGCAACTAAATAGTTGCTTTGCAAAAGTTGCCAGTGCGCGAGGGCCCTAAGGCCCAATGTACTGTGGCGTAGCAAGGGGCGGGATCATCACTAAATTTACGAATTTTGCCATCAAAAAGGAAAATTTGCGCTATAAATATCATAAATGTCCTGTCATCGCGTCTATCCCGCATTTTGTCGCATATGTCGTATTTATTCGCGTATATCGAATCAATATCGCATATATGTGATTTTCACGTATCGGTACATATGATGAGTATTAAATCTGTTAACCGTTTTCGGGCTTAATTATGTGAAAAATTTCCACTGTGGAAAATGAAAGAATAAACTATGTTAGGTTCACTTATATATTTTCGTGGCGCAGCGATAGCGCATCTGACTCTAGATCAGAAGGTTGCGTGTTCAAATCACGAAGGGGTCAAGATATTTCTGTCGGCATCGGTGGCGGCGGGGTAAAGTCCTCGCCTGCCACATCTAGCCAGAGGTCGCGGGTTCGATTCCTGCCTGGGCAAGCTGTACTAATCCAGGGCATTGGCGCTTGTAAATGTCCTTCCTTGTTGAGTGTGAATTCCACGTTGCAAAGGACATAAATGTGTAGTTTACGGGGAGATGAAAATAAATAAATAAATGTAACTAGGATTTGAAACCCGGGTCGTGCTTTTTCAAGTATATTAGGGAGCATAAAAAATGTTATTCTTTCATTTTCCATACTAACTCTGTTATTTGCAAGATAATCATCTGGAAAACCTCAATGCTATGTCTTTCGATTTTACTTTTTTTCATTAAAATGGAAAATTTTCTGCCGTCATCGCAACAGTGGAAATACTCAGTGCTGCCGATAAAATAATTTTTGCCGATGACTTTTCCCCTGGCAGAAATTTTTTCTCGCTAACCTTTTTCAAAGCATGCGTGTTACCGATTTTTAAATATCTATGTTGGCTTAAATAAAAATAATACGCCGCCAGTAGATACAGGTTAATAGCCATCCTACACACAAAAACAAGACTTTTTAAAAAATCATCAAATATTTCTTCTGTTTTCTGTTGAAATTGGCCTTGGCGATCAGTTGACCCTTTTAAAATTATTATAGCTTAGCTTTGTATTTAATTTACGCCTCTTCTTCCAATCATTACAATGCACCCCATTCCAAAATCGAAACCTTATTGCTGCCAATATTCCCAAACGCTTCCACTTAGATCTCTTAATGTCCTCCTTGCACGACATTCTGGTCATACTGCAAAGCTTCAGGCAGAAATCAAATAAATCTATTTCAACTTCAGACATTTGGCTCGATAATTGAAATTAAAAATGATGGAAAATTATAATTCAAAAGGGATTGTTCGCTACAAATAATCACGGAATAAGTAAGGCAGTTCTCTTCACAAATGAACTGTAGTTATATGACTGCACGTATAGCCACGCCAAAATATCTTGGACTTGGTTTTTCACGTTTCCCAGCCCTGGGACTGTCTACGGCGGGTGTGCGCATAGCATGCTTCCGTTGCGAGAAGGCATCTTCCGCATAGCATCGCGCGCGATGCGTGACGCCCCTAAAGCGAGGTGGCCGGTCTGTTGAGTGAGGGACTGTATAAGAAAGGATGAGGGACCAGGTTGAATCAAGGTGATTGTAGGAAAAGGCGGCAAGAGGCAGAGGAATCCTGGGCGAGTGGAGATTGAGAAAGGAGACATAAGCTTTTTCTGGGCGGCGGGAAAAGAAGGGACGATCGCGCCCCAATTTCGATGCCTGTGGGAGGCTACATGAAAAAGCGTGAGACTGGGGGAGAGCAGCGAGATGAGAGAGAAGAAAAGACAAGTGAAACTGAAGACTGAGTCACACGATAATTTTTTTCCATCCCTCTCCAAGGACAGTTCCTGCGGTTGCTCAAATGATTGCGGGAAAGATGATTTTCGCGTAATGATTTTCCGCTCAAGGGATGGATATCCCATCCCTTTTGCAGGTTCAGGTTTAGGGATGGCGTCAATGAAAGCTCAAATGATGGCTCTTGTGCGTAACCTTTTTCAGGGATTGCAGTAATGCTATGGACCACCATCCTTATTTTCATCATTTATTGCCTTCGCATTTTCCATCACTGATCAAGTACCTACTTTCTGAAATACTGCCGCAGCCAATTCGCGCACGGGACCAAAAGCATTTTGTAGCGACGCCATTGAGATATGTGGTAAGGAAAATAGTAAAAATGAAGAACGCCCCAAATGACCGCATGTCTTAAGCCTGAATCACACAATAGTTTTTTTTACATCCCTTTTGAGGGACAGCTCCAAACGTCGCTCCAATGACGGAGGAAAATAATGATCAATTTCCTTGATAGCTCAAGGGATGAGATTCCTTCTTTCCATCGTCCAACATCCTTTTTTCCATCATCTGGCACGTCCTTTTTTCCGTCGCTGAATCAATCACTGGCACCATCCTTTAGCCAATCAGAAGAAAAGCCGATAACAGCGATTATAACACCACGCTTGGCTATTAATTGAACTAAAGTTGTAAATACGGAAAGTGACGGAATAAGCGATGGAAAAAGGGACGGTGGGAAGGACCGTGTGATTCAGAAATTTATGGTTCGAGTGATTATTCTTTTGGTCCCTGAAAACCTATCGCTTGAGCTATCACTCAGAAAGACGGAAAAAATGATCGTGGGATTCAGGCTTAAGATAATTGGGCCACGGCGTCGTGGATAGGAAGAGGTTGATTAAGAGAGAAGTGAAAACGGCGTGGTTCGGGGACTTCGGCAGAAAAAAACAGTTCGATTTCTGGAAAAGGGGACAGAATAAGATGAGAGGGATATTACTCGATCATTTTTTCCATTCATCCCCTTTCGAGGGATGTCTCCTGCGATCGCTGCAGTGGTCCCCAAAGCTATAATTCTGAGGGACGGAAAAAATTATCGCTTGATTCAAGCTTAAGAGAACTGGGCCACGATGTTGGATCTTGATTAAGAGAGATGTGTAAGCGGTGTGGTTCGTGGACTGGGGCAGGAATAACTGGAAATTTCTGGAAAAGGGGACGGGCTAAGATGAGTGGAAGACAGTGCGACAGTGGATAAAAGTGCGACAGGATCCGAAGCAGGGAGATTAAAGAGAGAAAATGATAACGCTGCGGAGAGAGAGATATAAAGGCTTTGGAAGGCATCAGAGACGTGTTTTTGAAATATAAAATATACACGCCATGATTTATTTCTTTTGATCAAAGTATTACACTGATTGTAAGAATCGCTTGGTGTGTGGCCTATTTCATGGTTTCAGATAACTAAGAATCTATTGGAATGAGAATTTCTTCGCAGAGAAAATCGATATATTATTATATTTATACCTGCACGTATGTTGTAATATTACAATGAGATGTCGTATAGCGTACTGGTCTACTTCTTCCTTGTGTTTCTCATCTTTCCATCTCTGGGAGTAGGACACCATATACACAACTGGTGAGCAGTATGACAGTATAAAAATAAGATCTCAAGGGAAAATATCTAAAAATACATCTGATATATATTTATTTACTGCCTTGACCTGATTATATTTAGTAATTTTAAGAGTCCACAGAATAGTCCATCTGGACTTCTCTGAGGAAAATATCAGTCACTTAATCGGTATTTTAAAATAATATTTAGCCGTTGTGACCAAGAAACAATTAATTATTTTTTCATTTCTCCGAAAGAGTCAGTTTCTGCTAGTACTAAATTATACATTTTAAACAACTAACAAATTTCAGCCCGCTTTCGAGCCTATTCCCGTCCTAGATAAAAGTGTAAGGTTTTTAAATTTTTGATTGATGCTCTTTAGCATCTGAGTCAGTATCGTCTTCCTAGAATAAAATTGTTGCTTTCGTTTTTTTGGCGTTATAACGAAACAAGTTTGGTTCCAGTTTATAATAAAAGTATACAAAATATATTTCACTATGTCTTAAGGAAGTAGTTAATGCAGCACCAATAGAGGATAGCAATTTGTTGATAATTCTGCAGCCATTAGATAAGCTATTCATACAAGTCGTTCAGCATTACTTTTCCATGATGTTGATTTAGTATTTTAGTCGAAAATGATAAGTTACGTAAAAGAATTGGCGGTTTTTGGCGTATGGGTGTTGGTTAAACTTCTTTTGCAATTTCGATTGCTTTCGAGTCAACATTTATGCCTGCCATACGAGTACCAATTTCATTTCTAGAATTATATATCTTACGGGAATTAATGGAGATACGGTTAAAAATGAACCCCCTATTGCCCCCTATTATGCAGCTAATTAATGAAATATATAATTTTAAGGAATTATTTTTGATAATTATAAGTAATTGAAGAGTAATAAACATTAAAATATACCCCTTTCTCAAAATGAAATAATAATTGTGGAAGAATTTTAATTACCGTATGAATTGACACGTTAGGAGACTAATGAAGTAGTTGAGTCGGACAATGAGGAGGAAACTAAAAAGATCTCTGGCGTACCTCAACTTAATATTTTCTTTCTATGATAATTTGTTAAAAATACTAATTTTATTTCAATTTGAGGAAAATCTTCGTTCAATTATTGGCCATTTAAATCTAGTAAACAGTCATTACTGTCTCCTTCCATCGTAAAGTGGCTATCGTTCGATAAACTATCATTTTATGATGTGTCATCTTTGAAAAACATGCCTTTTATCTCATCCTCGACGAGTAGGGACGAACCGTCGTTTGAGGAGACAAGGATGAGTGAAAGAGGTTTTGGCGTGTGCTTAATGGAATGATGATTGATGGGAAAGGATCTCAGATCCTCAGCATCCAGTGGTGAGTCGAGAGAAAAAGGAAGGATGCAAAAAACTGAGGGTTGTGAAATAAGTTTCATAAATATTGAATTTCTTTCGTGACCAAATGGTGAAGCGTTTTCCAAGGGAGATACTTGCAAAAGTACATGCGCACGTTTGCAAGTATCGCCCCTGGAAAATTTTTCTAATTGTTTCCTTCGATACATCTCTTAGTCCGGTGTTAGTGTGGTGGAGGCTAATGAAGGCTTAATCGCGTCGTAGAGACTGGTTTGCATTTGCTTTGCCAATAAAATTCCCATTGTATTTAGTTCAATTACCTCTAAAAGAATAACAGTATTTTTAACTCCGCAGCATATTGACTTTTAGGAAATATATCAGTCCACAATTTTTTACTGTCAATACTTAAAATATTTCGAAATTATTGGGCGGATACAACTTTTATTTAATTTTGGAGTGATTTTTTTAGATGAAATTTTTATCCAGTCAAAGTGAATATGCGTAGTATTTGATTGAAAACAGTGCTAAAAAGGATTACTTAGACAGCTCTTTGAAACACATGACTATTTTTAATAGCTTGCACTAAGATCTTCGCTCTTATCACGCCACTCGGAAATTATTTTGCTCTTGTGACCTCTAATATTTCTAAAATAAAACTGGAATTGAAGATAAATAAACATGAAGCCTATTATTACAATTTACTTAGGCAGTTGTTCACACGACCCGATAAAAGCAATTCCTCTATTCGCGAAAGGGAATTATAAACTCCAAAATTATAAGTTTCATATACATTACTCCTGTGTTCATTTTTTGTTTCTCTTCCATCAAATATTTATATTAGGAAGTATTTCTTAGTCGATCAGTATGAATTTTAATTTTTTTGTGTCCTGAGTAGCTTTCCGAAATCCTTTTAATTCCAAAACTCCGGATAACCAAGAGAGATTTTCTATTTTCCGCCGATTTCATGGTAAAAAAATGAGGTCCAAATCCACCACGAAAACACAAGTGCTTCCTATCATACAAACAGACCGTTGAATACTACAAATAGCATTAACATGCCCTACCTGTATTTTTTAATCAAGCGTAAATTGTTACTGTCCCACTTTTTTATATACTACAGACATCAGGGAATATGTGAATGAAAAAAATTGCTGTTTCTACAATTTGGAACTTTATTTTCCTGACTAGTTTCGATACACTGTATCATATTCATAGGAGTAGCAGTACTAGTAGCGTCGTTGTGGGTTATATACCAAAAGGGGGAAGATAACCCAGTGGGTATATAACCCACAACGACGCTACTTGTACTGCTACTCCTATGAATATGATACAGTGTATAGAAACTAGTCAGGAAAATAAAGTTCCAAATTGTAGAAACAGCAAAGTTTTTCATTCACAAATCAGTAAGATGGATTTCTACAACGTGAACGCCTCTACTATTCAGTGCATCAGGGAATATTTTTTAAATTTGATAATAGTGACATGCTTCAAGAAAAAATCTATTAATATAACAAAAGTAGAGATCAAGACTTTTTGAACATAATTTACTTAATAACATCCAAAAGCCGAAGCAAAATTACCCCCGCTGATAATAATTATCTCTTTCGCCCTATCAACTAGAATATGAAGCTTCAAAAATTATTTTTGAAGCAATCTAGAATATAATTCTTCTCGAATGTTCCACCTCTTTATGAGATATTTGCATCTCCCTTTCATTGGGTATTATCATGGTAATAATGCCCTTTATTTCATAAATAATGGAACTCTCTTTTCCAAGAAGAACAGTTTTCCTCGCTTTCAGTAAGTGTTCAGGGATGGTTTTGCGAATGCGTGCGAGTCAACCTCATTTAATACATCTCCCTTCCTAAGAAAAATCTATTTCCCTCACCCCCACGCTTTTCCTTCCATCCAGCCTTTCCGTCGTCACGAGGAAATCCCGACTCCTTTGTCGACGAAAGGGCTCCGCCACGAAAGAGAATCAAGCCTCCGCTCTCCTCGCTTAGGAATCCCACTCGCGATACAATTCCACGGTGGGGTTAGGGCGACTGGATGGGAAGGGTAGATGGTTTAGGAAGCTGTTATACCTATGGGATGTTTTAGATGGGAGTATCCCTCTCCCCATCTAGGACGAATAACGATGGCTAAGTTCTAATAACACGTATCTCAAAATCGGCCAGTTGGAGACAGGTATCTTAAAAAAAGTGTATTAACATTAAAAAAAAAAATTCAACAAAAAAAAATCTTTGCTTGCAAATGAATGCTTCTTCTTCAGAACTTTTGGATTTTAATTTCATCGTTCAAGTAAAAAAATATTCGATTTTTTGCTCTCCTGAAAAGTTGCTATTTTTGAGATACGTGTTGTTAGAACTTTGTCATCGATAAGGGTGCTTTCTAAAGGAGGACAGAGATGTGGTCGGAACACTATTAGGTCGGACGCCAGAATAGGCCGTTCGAGAGTAGATATGGAACTATGTTTGACGTAGATTTGGATTTTTTTTTCGCCGAAGATGGACCTATCTTCTCCTTGGAAGTTGAGGTTGTGTATGGTAGGAAAGGGTGAGAGGCTAAGAGAATGTTGGAGTTGACCCGGAGTACCCTTTTTTTCGGTTGTTTTTCCTGGGTTTATACATAAGTATCTTTACCTGAGGGAAGTGATCTAAGGCAGTTGGAGGGTAGGTAAGGGAGAGGATTGAGTGCTTACGTGTAGGCTTAGGGAAGTGGAGGAATGGGAGGAAAGCGGGGCTCACTAAAGGGAGTGTGGATTTGGGGAATGGGTTTTTAAGTTGAAGAAATTACAGGAGTTAATTCTGGTGAGGAAAGTAGAATGCATAGGATCGGAGGAAGGGAGGAAATTAAAGAAATTTTGTTCAGGGGGCCATTGATGTATTATGCAAGAGGTGTCGCGTAGAGAGTAATTTAAATCCCCGAAACGTATTTTGGGGGAGGGGGAATTAGAGTGAAAAGCGTTATGTTGAAGGTAATCGACATTTTTCTTCACCCTGAACCAATTATTAAGGGTTCTCAATAACTTTGGTGGAAATTATTTAAACTGTAATTTGTATCTCCTAGGAGATTCTCTGCTGAGAAACTTATGTCCAATTCGCAGTTTATTGGGGGTACCTCAGAGGAATTTTCATCAAAGTGTGTGCTAAATAAAGTTTCAACTTTCCGCGCAATGTAAGAGATTAATTTTACCATTGGTAACCATTTAGTTGTGCCATGGATATTGTAGTGAAGGAGCGCGTCCAAACGGCAATTCTCTTCTGCGCGAGTATTCGTATGTATCCACCTATATTCTGTATGCGGATGTATTTCTAATGGGGAATATAATTCTATTAATGATTTTCCGTTATAACTATTCAAGAATGGCATGCAGGTTCCTGATGGAATCTTTTGCAGGTTGAGTAATTTACCGTTTAGAATAGTGATCGGAAATCAGGGAATAGTTAAATTTTTTACCTTTATAATCTCTATGCAAGACTCTTCTTTGCATTCTTGAGGACTTAATATGCATAAATAAGCTGAAATTCCTGAGGTCAACTCGATTTTATTGAATGAACAGCATTGAGAAGACGGATATTTTTCCATTGGAGAATGTAATTCTATTGATGATTTCCCAATATATTCAAGAATGACATGCAATCTCCCGATGGATTAAATTAAAAGAGAAAAATTATATAATCTTTTACAGATTATGTATTTTTTCCCCGTTGACCATGAAAAGGAAATATAAGGAAATTTCTCAAATAAATTCTGATTACGCTGGCTGAGAAAACGAACTAACCAAAATTGGTTGCAGATGAATAAGTAATGAACGCGTGGGAGTCGAATCAGACCGCTGAAGTTTTTGGAAGTTGTGTGTTCGGAATTCAAGGGAACAAAGATAGCGATGCCAGGGAACCTTGATGTTAGAAGTTCCTTTATATTCCGCATGAGGGAGTGAGTAAAGTGAAAAAGGAACGATTCAAAACTGGAAGGGAAGTAGAAAGAGGAATAATAGAAGGAGGAGGAGAATAGAAAAGAATCAAGGTATATACAATTATTTTTTTTTCTTCGGAGAAGGAAAGTGTGTACCCGTGCTACGGCGCGGTTATTCTTGAAAGCAGCATGGAGACAGGGTGCAGGTTTCGTAAGGGGGAAAGGAAAATGGGTTTATTTTTCCTCTCCCTCTCACTCCACCTCTTTTTTTCTATCGAGGCTCCCAGAAAAAAAATAATCCCCTTTTCCAAGGATACCAAATAAGGATGAACAGATGGGTTTATGGGAAGTAAATAGAGGCATAAACGAGGGGACAAAGGAAAGAGTTGAAAGGGAGAGCGGAGGAAATTCTGAGGGCACCGTAGCAAGAGGGAAGATGTGAGACGAATAGCAGTTCTGAAGCGAAGATGGAAAGTGTGGGAAGCGAGAAAGAAATCATTAGGAGGAAAATTGTGTTGCTTTGTTGGTTGTTTCTTTGTTGAAGTCTTCCGCGTGCTGGAGTATTTCCTTGTGTTGGATTACTTTATTTGGAAGCTAAAATGTCGTTTTTACGTATGTTAGGTACTATGCATCGCCGACGCACGCAACTGATCCACGCCTCGTAGTTAAAGACTAGACTGCTCAAAATAAGATCGTATATCTTCAAAAATTATTTTAAGTATGTCGGGACTAGCCACGGTGATGACTTAACGGAATCACCCGTATAGCACAGAATGTGTGAAAATTCCACGGGGACATAAATTATATCCCTTGACCGGGTTCAAACTCGGATGCCTCGCCCCCGCCTTGCAAGTGAGTACTTAGCCAGTTGTGCTACCGAGGCGTCATTGCTCTTTGTGGAAATTTGTGGAGTATACCCGGGGGAAATTCAAAAGATTTTCATGGAGGGAAATGGTGCCTTGGCAGCTTAAATGGATATAGCACCTGAACACAAGTTGGGGGACCCGATTACGATTCCCGGTCAAGGCGAATGATTTTTCCTTGAGGAAATTTTCGCACATTCAAAAATTCACTTATTTCTGGAATGAATACGCAATATTTACTATTTTTTTGTTTTTCTAAACGTGTGATGTTCAGTTAACAATCGTCAATAACCATTCAGCTACGTAGGGATAAACAATTAGCAACGTAGCACGTTGTCGAATTCTCCAGTTGGTGCAACGGTCATAGTATGTGCAACGATTTCACTGAGGAAAGAAATACTATTACTTTGTGTGAATTCGCTAAAGTGTTGTTTTGCAAAGATTATAGAATGATATATGTACATACAAGGTATAGTTAGCAAATATTGATTTTTAAATAGAGGTCTGCAGTGAGCTTGATCATGCTGTTTAAACATTACCCTCAACAATTACTTTTGAATAAAAAAACATTGTGCAACTTAGGGGAGGAACCCCAGAGCATAACACCATATGATATCCTGGAATAGAAAAAACCATAGTACACCATCTTCAACATATTTTGACTGACAGTATATTTGATCGTAGGCATCAGATAGAGAACAGTAATTAATTTTTCACATAAGAAGTCAATATGTGAATCCTAATTTAAACACTAGTTTCCATCTGGCTTTCTAACTTTGAATTTCATTATTCCAACAACTGCAACTGCCTAGAATCGAGTATGCTAGAATAGAGTGGGAATTCAAGCATCTCGAACTTTAATAACACTGAGTCACAAATCATCTTTGGCTGTTACTTCTAATTAAAATTCGGAAATAGGTATTTCTGTCGAAATGGCCGGATGAAAGAAACGATGCAGCATGCTTGCCATTCTGGCTTCTGTCACCTCTATTAAATATTATCCTAGTTTTAACACAACATAGTGAATTGTAATTCACTTTCACAAATTGAATTACATATTATAAATCCGATTGTACAAACTCCAATTTCACTGTTTACCATATACTACGCAGCCGTACTCTGTCTATATTTAACGAATTGTAGCCTAAAAATAATTTATTTTCTCATCAATCCACCATCCATCTATTGATCATATCCAAATGAATCTCTAAAGCTGCCAGATATAGTGTTCAGTTGACAAAACAGCCCCTACATGTTTGCATGGATATTATTTTGGTTAGTTTAAGTATGGGTCCATGATTTTACTTAGGGAGCTCCTGACTACACTAGCTCCAGGCCTGACTAGTGTTCCGATGTATTTCAAAGAGATTAAAAGCTTGCCCTTTGTAGCTTATGCAGATAAGTACGTAGCTTTTACAGATTTCAGACTCCAACTTCATTTTATTATGTCTTCGATGCGTCACGACCAAATGTTATCTCTTTGATCCATGCGCTGATTTCCATGCCCATCCCTTGAAAGATAAAGATAAAAATGATTAGTGTGATTCCACCACTTTCTTCAAGTATATGAATAAAAAGTAATATAAATTTAATTGAGTAAGGACAAAACCCTTTTGTAAATTCGAAGAAAAGAACCATTAAACGGTACTTTTTAACTGAACTCGAGTATTTAACCGACGCGCCGTTTTCCTCAAAGGCACAGGGAGTGCATTCGGGAATTAAGAGTGGAAATGTGCGATAGTGCCCTGAAAGGACGTGGTTCCTCTTTTTCTCTTCTCACCGCTCTTTATTTTCGAGTCCCACTTGAAATAAAACTTCTCCGAGAGTTTCCTCCTAGCATCACTTCCATCTTGGGCTCTTTTATCTGGTCGGACGGGGGAAGAGGCCGGCTCAAGAAGAAGGAAGATGATCTGGTCGCGTGGAAGCGAAATGGAATCCTTTTGACTCCCGAATTCCATTCCATGCGATTCGCCCAGTTTCATTTGCTTCCCTTTGTTGCACATTCCGTGTCAACGCTCATCAAATGGCTTTATTCATTAGAGGTTCAAAATGGATGAAAAGTATTCGGATGATAATAGTTCGTAGTTTTCAAAGTGAAGAGGTTCTTTTTTTCTTTTCGTATGTGAAACCTTAATTCGCTGCAGCCTCTTATCGATGAGTCGAATCTCGGGTATTATGTTGGAGTGAAAGCAATTTTAATATGTATTCCATGTGAAGATATGAAACGTCTACCCATCTTAGTTTCGGAAAACTTATTAATGAGTATTTCTTTCTCTCTCTATGATTTAATAGTAGCCAACACGTGTTGATGCCAGCCTTAGTCTCAAAATATTCCCACTGGTAACTTTCATTGTACTTTGCGTCATGTCATTAGATGTATTCCAAGCCCCGAGTATATTCTATGAAACATAAAAATCCATCAAAACGTTTTTATGCTTACTTTATTTTAATGAGTAACATCACGTCGCGTCGTGCCCTGGGAGATTTTTGGATGCTGTTCCGGGTAAGATTGCTCATTTCAGCCTAAGCTTTGACACTCCAGTTCAGCTTCATCTTATGGGCAGAGATAATTATGATTGAAATTTTTATGTTTAGTGTTAATTATGTATTGTGATAATTATTTCAAATTATGCCTTGCAAAAACTTTTACTAAGTATACATGTACTAGAATACAGTAACATCTGAAAAATAACGTATGAGCTTAATCTTGGTAATGTGACGTAACTATGGAGTGGCTTTTTATTATTAATTTTTATATATATTTGCTATGATCTTTTTGAGCCTTTTTTATGACAAGTTTTATAGGTAATAGGGTAGCTCTGTATGTTTACCATGTCCATTTTAGTTTTTTCGATGGATTTGATTACTCTGCTACTGACTTTTTCAAGTGTAATTTAATCATTTTATGAGTCCAACTTTGCCTTTGTTGCGCATTCCCCGATTGAGGTTTTCTTCACTTTCTAATTTCTTTTTAATGGCCCGAGGAACATTATTAATACTTGTTTTCAGAAGACAAAGCATTATCCCTGAAACCGACTGCAACCAAATTAAGGAAACTTGATTCTTGGATGTATTACGCTAAAAGAACGAGAATATCGATGCTATGATAAAATTCTTATTCAGCTGTCCAAAAGTTTTTAAATGGTTTTTAATGAATTCATGGGTATGATATATATACTTGATACATACATTTATTGAAAGAGTAACGGCAAATTTATGATAAAGATTTTGTCGTCTTTCAAGCGTTAAGTTTTCAACGCAAAGTACAAATATGCAAGGGATAGCGCTTAAATCGTTCTAGTACCATACCACATATCTATGTATTTTACATTAATCTATCGTAGTTTTATTTAGGGAATGAATTTCATACCACTAATAATACCATTAATCAATCAATCCTTTCTCTTTGACCGCCAATTTCTCCTCCTGATACGCCACTTGGCTCATGCATGCCTTTCACTTTCGCTTTTGTCATTCCATTATTTCACTTTCCTTGTGCACGTATTTCGCCATTTCTTCAACCTTGGCCTAGGTGTCGACATTCAGCACATACCTTTTGGCAATATCCCTCCCGGCCTTTTGAGGCTCTTTCTCCCATTTCACACCACTTTGTCCCTATCTCAAATTTTCACTTTTTCGCCCTCACTTCCCTTGTATTCACGGTTCTCTCTGATCTTACGGTCTCTGAGAGCCAAAGTATTCTTTTGAATCGCCCTGCTTTGCATGGTATGTCTGTTAAAGGTATTTTTTTTATCCTAAAAATAACTTGTTTGTCAGAACTCATTGAACTGCTGCACTTGATAATTGCAGAAGTTGTTGTCGAGTCGAAATCTATCGGACGTATTGTCTTTGGATTTGAATCGTTAGCTAAAACTTTGTTGCGATTTTTAGCGTAAGGTCTTTTTTTATGACTAACCTTAGCTATCATTTGCCTACGGTGGAAATTACAACTATAAGACTTTCAAAATACTGAATTTAAGCCTCATGAAGGAAACAAATTTTGCATTCAATTGAAGTAGAATATATATTTAAGTGAAGGCCAGAAGATCTCTTTTTTATCCATGCGAAAAATTAGGAATTTAAGGAAATTCCGTTATCAGCAAAATATACTCTATTTTTTTTAATTTATAATATTCCCTTATTTTTCCAAAGTGTAGATAACTTTGATGGGTGAGGATAGAGCTCATCTCGGACTAAGCCACGGGTATGATTATTCACTCATTCAAGGAAAGGAAAAGTTTCTATGGAGTTTTCCTTATGTTGATTAAGAATGAGTTTGCTAAACATGAAAAATTTTTGTTTTGATGTAATCGAATGACCAATTAGACACCATGGAGACATTTTTTCCGCGCCAATTCCGTAAAACAGGTAGCATTAAAACAAAATAATGCATCATAGCTAGATATTATCGCACATTGGAACCTACTCCCTTCCTATCTTACGTGATAATGCCACCATTTTGGTCATCGGAGATGTGACTTCGACGAAAATGCGTTTCCAACAGCAGTTAGAATTTCATTTTGAGCATATCATTGTCCATTTTGGCCAGCCTTACAACGCGAATATCTTTGTCTCGTCTTTCTTTCACATCCTACCACTTGATCTTCCCACCCGTTCCTTTTTATTCCCGAAACGTCTGTCGATTCCACTGCCAGCACCCTTTCCAATCCCCCAACCTGCCGTTCTCCTTACCCTCCTGTGATGTATTTCTGAAGTGGCGGCCGCAATCCCGATGAAGGCGCAGCCTTATCATCAGGGAACAAAGAGGATTGTTTCCCAAGGAGTTTTCCACGCGCGATTGGGTTCTGGAGGAACGGCTGTGACGCACATCAACTCAAAGACGTCACCCGATCAGCCTTAGCTCCTCTCAGTCAATCCACGTTGACTCATACCCGTCTTGCATCAGCTCTTAATTAAGTCTTGCGCACTGTTTTTCTCGGATATTCCTCTCTCATTCTTCGCTTTTACGCTGCGGTATAGATCAACTCAATTTGAATAGTCGTGTAAAAAAATTAGCTCTCGATACAGCGAAGAAAATTCCTTTATTCCTTCTTTGTCGGAGCGAGGTTGATATTTTATCTCAATCAAGTTTGATATACGAATAAATGAATGATATATTGATGCTCTGGGAAACTTATGAGAGCAAAAAACCTAAGTGATGATTAAATTCTTCTCAAAATACAATATGATAGCATACACTTAATACAAAAAAAAGCAATCGAACGCAATGATTCAAACAAAAATGGAAATAACCAACACAAAGATTCTTGCATTTCACAACAACAGTGCCAAAGATTTTAAATATTCATGCAATTTCCTCTCAAAAGAGAGACAAATAAGGGGTAAAGGAGCATTTTATTGAGGGTAGTTATGAATTCCAAAACATTGATGCTATTATCAGTCAATACATCAGATACTCTGAAATGCAGATGAGATGATAAACTTGATTGGAACGAATTCTTTATCTCACCTCGACAAAAACGCAAAAAAGGTATTATTATTGGTAATTTCATTTCATTGTGAGAATTCCAAACATTCAGGGTAGGTGGGGCAGTTATTTCTCCTGGGCCTTCTAGAACCACCTGGGACACCTATATGTTTGAAAGTGTCCCAAGTTATCTCCCGGGAGTGGAACCTAGGTCATTTATTCAGTGGCTTTGCGCTCTCTCCACTACACCACCACTCTCCCCTGTTTTTGCCCTAACGGATGTTTATTCTTTCACATTGCTATTTTAATGCAGTTGATCTGTCCCACAGCATTAAGGAAAAAATTAGAGAAGCATTTCACTCTTGCCCAATTGAATGTTTCCCTCATTTATCCTCTCGTTAAGCAGTAAATATAAATTTATATAATAGGAATTTACATTTTCTGATGCTTATGTTCGGTAAGAAATTTTAAAGCCCAGAAAAATGAATTAACTAGTAATTTCTTAAAAAGCAAGAGTAAGGTTGTCTTTTTAAGCATGGTGTTTATTCATTTAACATCAGAATTGATTATGTCACTTGTTTTTAATGATATCCTCGCTGGAACGCTTTGTTTTTGCTATTTTTCATTAGAAGCACTGCACTTGTAATACGTACATTAATATAAGTTAACACTGAGAAAGGTAGATAGGTAAGATAGTAAACTCATTTTTTATTCTCCGGAAATAAATGAAAACATAAATCGTGGATCATTAAAAGCAGAAAGTTCACTATCATATATTTTGCATGCATTACTAAATTGGTGTTCAAGGAAAATTCAGTGTTATTTATTCATGCTGCCTTCAAATTTACCTGGTAGAGGAGCTGAATGGTCTCCAATCGCTTTCAATGAGATAATAATATATCTCTAAAAATAACGATTATTTTCCTCATTTCCTTGGAGCCTTATCGCTTCCAAATATTTATTGTGAAAGAAATGGTAATTCTCAAAGAGTTCATCCCGAGATAATTATGCATCCTTACAAATATATAAATATGGAAATCCTGCATCACGACGTACTTTCTATTTATGCTCATTCGTTTCCTAATTATTATTTAATCCCTTATTTCTTGGAGGTTTTCCTGCTGTGGGTTTTTTTTTCCGAAAAGGATGTTTGGTTGTGAATTTCCCAGACAAAGTCGAGCCTCGCCACCTGTTGGCGATACCACGAATTGTCGGGTTTTCGTTTTGGTTTTGTTTTGTTTTGTCACTCCGAGAATGTGAGTGAATAGTGCAGTCGTCCAGTGAACTTCGCAAGCGCATGGTTGGAGAGCAACCCAAGGAGAAGGAGCCACGTCGCGACCCCGACGGGAACAGCAGCGGTGAGTGGTATGCGCCGGCCCGGCTCGACTTTGATTTTAACAATATACAGTCCACAATTATAATCACGTTCGGAAGTGATCAGATGTGTCATTAAAAATTTCTAATTTTTCCCCGAAAATGTAGGTATGTATAATTTAAATGTATTTGAAATGTTATGCATACCCAATAGATTTAAAAAGATTTAACTAGTGTGTCGTTTTATTTGTTAATGGTTGCTAATTCTCATTGCTACAATGAATTTAGTTTTTACAAAATGACTATTCACTTATTCAGGGAGAGGAAATGAGTTTCTGTGGAATTTTCCTTATGCTAATGAAGAATGAGTTTGCTATGCATGAAATATTTTGTCTTGATGTAATCGGAATATCAATTTGATACGATAGAGACATTTTTTCCGTGCCATTACAGTTACACAGGTAGCATTAAATCAAATCAATGCATCGTATTTTCAATTTCTTGTGATAGCTATTATCGCACACGGAGCCTATTCCCCTCCTATCATCCGTGATAATGCCACCATTTTCGTCATCGGAGATGTGACTTCAACGAAAATGCGTTTCCAGCATCAGTTAGATGTTCATTTTGATAATTTTATCGGCCATTTTGGCTCACCTTATCGCGCGAATACCATTGTCTCGTCTCTCTTTCTCGTCCTACCACTTAATCACGTCCTACCTCACTTGGTAAATTTAGTTTTAACTAAATTAATTGTAAAAATACTGTATCAATAACAATAATTAAATGCATTATAACAATAACAATAAAGTAACACATTTTAAAAATAACAATAAATTTAGTTGTAACTGAATTTATTGTAACAATGAAACTGAGCTACCGTTATCAACTAAAATGACACTCAGCAACCTCGAGGAGGAGTCCCGAGTCGTTGGCTACCATGGATAAATTTAAACCGGTGGGAATCCCGAGAAGAATATATTTGTAACCCTGTAGCTTGTATTGATTTGTTGAAAGCAATTAAAATTTACTAAATTTAATAAATGTTGCTTGAGGGGAATCACTAGCTCCCTCTCTCGTCCGATCTTCCCATTTCTCGTGCGGGTTCTTCTACCACCGATGCCTCCACCCTTCTTCCAGTGGTGTGGCTGAGGGAAGGAGGAATTTCCATTCCGATCAGCGCTCTCCGTGCGGCACTTTTTCTCCTTTTCTTCCATCCTAAACGTTGAATTCCCTCTCCTTTTACGTCCGCATCCTCAAGCCCCCGTTTCGCTTCGCCTTCAAAGCGCGGCGTTATATTCATTGTGCTCCTCAAACGGAAAATTTCTCTTCCCTCGCCAAATCATATATCTCCCTTCCACTCAACCGTTCCGAAACGGTATGCATGTATATTCGCTACTTTTTTGTGGTCCCATGCTTAAGTATTTTTATTTTTTGCCTCTTTCCCATGCTGTGCGATTCTTTTTGCTAAGCAAGTCGTCGTTCTACGCCTTATTTCCCCAGTTCCTTTTTTGTCCTTCTCTTGGAAGCTCGCCTTGTTATTGAGACCGGTTTTTTGTTCGACCACTCCATCATCTGCGAAGGAATGTGTCGCCGATTCTAGGCAAGGTATATGTTCTCGTTTTTTTTTCGAGGATTATTTTACTTTATAGGAAATCAGGATACATTATTTTTTTTGCAATTTATCCATTATGATTTATCCGACGTTTTAAAAGGTTCTAAAATATTCATTCCGGTGAATTATCTCACCTACTATTGCATTTCTCGAAAAACATTTACTTTAACCTTTTTTGCTATAAATTGTTCGTTCTTAGGGTAGATATTAAATCGACAATTGAATCTTGTACGTGGTGGAAGGGCTCCATATTATCAATAACAGACACTTTATTATTTCAACAATGTATTATAAAATAATTTTCGACCGGTTCCGGCTGTTACACCATTATCAAGTACAGAAAATGTAGATAGGGTAGATAAAACAAAAATATAAATAGGGTAGATACTTTTTTTCAGAAATATATGATTGCTACCATACGCGGATGTAGGGGGGGGGGCACGGGACACGATACTCTTGTCACCAAATAAACAGCAACGCGGAAGTAACCGGGAAAATGGACTCCAAGATAGCATCAACTGTTTACATGATAGAAGTTCCTGAATTAATTGCTTGAGTGAAATTCAACATAAATATCATCCATGCATTTATCCCTTTGCATCACGTTTACATTCTTCACATTGAAACTGATGATCTTGACAGCCAAGTATTTGAGACCCTTGTCTCCGCAGTATAGGCAGAAGTTGAACGAGTCTAATAAGGACTACAGATCCAAATCCTGCACAATACAAAAGCATTAACAAGATATTAAAGGGTTTTTTCGGTGAATCAATAGAAGGCTGTTGTCGGTAGCAATGATGGTCTCAGAATGGAATGGAGATTGCATACCATTGTGTTTTGCATGGGTTGAGTGGTTAGCCTTGTGGTGCTCCTCAGCATATGGACCTATAGCATTTATAATCTGCTTATCTTTCGTACTCATGCGATTCTTTACTGCCATCTGTCCACACCTCTTGCCTCCACATATGCTGCGTTCAAATATGCCCTTCTGATACCTATTGGTCCCTTCGCCGGGAGTCCTCTCTTTATCGCTACGATGTGTCCTTAAGGTCTGAAAACATCCTCAAAGTACCCATTTCTTTCTTATCCTGATAGCTTTTTTCTTTCGGTCACCAAAGCCATATGTTGTCCTCTAAACTATTAAAGGCCCTTTAAATTATGTATTCGATTCCTCAGATACCTAGTCACAATCTTACCCACACCTTATCTTTCCCTTTACTATCCCTTGCTAGGGACATTCTTGAGGGGTAAAGGGTGTGGAAGAGGCAATTAATCACGATCACACGCAAAAACAGCCGGCACCGGCACAAAAATATGCACAGGAATATTGTACATGCTTGAAATATTGAGAAATGTCACGGTAGTAGAGTAATGGAAACCATTCTTCAATAAAAAAAGTCGTAATTCCTGTAGTTAACCTCAGTAAGTATGTATTGGGATGTCAAATCCTGATTGCCTTAATCATGCAGAGCATAATTTGAGATTGTTTCTCGCATAGGGAAAATAAAGGGTATTTTTTCACTGTTAAACGATTCCTTTGAAGGCTTTCTTGGGCCTTATTGGCTTATTTTATATAGTCTTTGTGTAATATGATTTGATCGAGCACCATTACATACCACGTTATTCCAATCGAGTTTTTAAGTATTATTATCATTAATCGTATTTTATTGGAATCAGAACTCTTATGTGATCGAATAACAAACCTAAAGTTACCACCATTATTACATTCTAGAAGCATTACACTTCAGTTAACTAAAGAATTTATATATTCTTACTTGGTATTTAAAAACTGATTTTTATGATCGCAATTATATGATAACTAATTTGAATTATTGTTCTGATTGATTTCGGCTGCATTTTACAGTGGAATTAATTTTCTCTATATATATCAATGCGTCATCCTTATAACTTTTAAAGTAACATTACACCTCTATCATATCACTTATAAACTATATTTTAACATGTAAAGCAGAGTAGAATGAAGAACAGACGAATTCTTGGATGGGACCAGTTTGGATTCGGGGGAAACAAGGGCATATGGAAGAAATTTTGGCTCCTATGCTGTTCATAGAATGGGGAATAAAAACCGACCTTCATTGCTTTTATCGACCTGGAGAAGGCCTTTGACTATGTGGAATGAAATTCACCCTAGTACGTTACGTGCATACAATGTCGATGCATGAAAAAATAGAAAAACCAATAGAGGCTATACCCATTTTGACTTTGAAACACTATTCTGAATTATATAATGGGCGTGAATATAATCAAATGCAAGACATTCAACCAAATCATACTATCAGGTAATCATACGATTCAAAAATGAGAAGGTTAGTTTTCTCTGTGAGCCTTTCAATCAAATGTTTATTACGCTTTAAAGATTCATAAAGTACATTTATCTGCTAATATTATCTGATATTTATATCCTTATCTCCGAATATTTTATTTTGAGACGACTCCAAATGAGTCACATGTGACAGGTTATTAAGGATATAATAGGGGAGAATGCCCCACTTGCAGTAGAACAGGGGATGAAATAGCTGCGTTGATTCAATTTTACGATTTTTACTGATAATGATGAGACCGTAATGAAGCCTTATGAATCAATAGTAAAATAGTTAAGCATGGTCATGAGGAACTTTCATTTTACCTGTTCAAAACATTCCTCATAGCTGGAAATATATGCTTGTAAAACTGACTTATTTTTTTAGTTCCCCATGTTAATTGTTAGATCGGGTAAAGTTTCCTCCAATCTTTTCTGACAAGTATCGCGAGGAAACTAAAATATTACAATTGACGCGGGGAAACCCAAAAAAAAATATTTTTTGTTTGTGGGCTTCACCCATGGAATTTTTAACACTCTAATTGGTGCTTGTTTATAATTACATTACCAAAGCTTGTTTGTGCATTGAACCACAATACCTCCCACCAGTGGCGGATCCAGGATAGGGACAAGGAAGGGTTAAGGGTGGATAGGAAGGGAATGGGGGTCACCTACAAGCAGAGGCGGGGGTCCGGAAGGATAAGAAAATTTGAAAATTTTGAGGCTTGTATCAACAGTTTAAGGATTTTGGGTTTAATTGGATACCTCAAGGGGGTAGGGCCTATAGACCCCCTCTGCAAGTCCCTCTCTGTATCCGCCACTGCCACCCACTCTACAACTACAATTACAATTGATGCGGGGAGATCCAAAATTATATGTGGGCACCACCCTCGAGAACTTTAATGCTCTTACTTGTACTTTTTTATCCCTACATTGCCCATGTTTGGCTATTTCAAGGGAAATTTGAATGCACTGATGATGATTTATTGATGCTCATTGTTGCATCAAATCACAATATCGCCCTCTCTAGGCTGCGGAAGTGGCTAATGTCTGCGTCTCGACCAAACCCAAAAGAACTCCCTACGACAGGGAAGTCGTGTACTGGCACCCTTGTTCACGTAAGGGGAATGGGGTAATGACGCGCCTGTAGGCTCGGTGATGTCCGCGAACTGAGGCTTTTGGTCATGAAAGGTAGGTCGTGTTGGGGGTGTCTCAGGGTTACGATTGGGTCAGATGGTGATTTTAGGTCAGTCGGTGCTGTAGGAGGCAGAGTCGGATGAGCGCAAAATTTGAGACGCCGCCGAGGGCACGTAGGGGTTTTCCCATGTTAAATCTTATTTCGGCCTTAGTCACGTGACGACAGATAACGTTCATCGAAATTTCGTCATCGCATTTGGTTTCTTGAGAAGCGCCGGCTAAAAAATGCGATCGCGGGTTTTTCTGAACGCATTTTTCTATGCCCAAATGTAACGTTTTTTATTTTTCTTTGGTTTACTCCACTTTCAAATACACTTTAAATAAATCAATCTCGGGAGAGACACCCGTCGGCCATCACTCTTACAATGCAACTCCTCTTTCCATACACCTCCTCCCGCGCCGTCCACAACCACAACAATCACCTCCCTCCACCCCTGCTGCTTATTATTACCTTCCCCGGTTCACGTCACACCAAAATCCACAACAAACAACTTTAATTTATATGTTACAACATATTTAGCTGCGTTTACCTCATGTGGCCGCAAGATACCTTTCTCACCCATGAAAAGTAGGTTTATCCACCTGTAAGCGCTAATTCACACTGACCAAAATTTGTAAGATCCGATAAAAACAGCGCGTATGCTAGCATTTTCCGTGGTTATGATGTGATTTACATGGTTAGGAAAACACCTAAGTTCCGTAATTGACGTTTGAAACCCGAAAAATTGTTTGTAAACTTAAATATTCCTTTCCAAAGCTCTCAAATCTAATGAATGATTCCCAAACTACTCCATTCTGATAGTCGGTGGCATTAATTTCATTTATGGCATACACATTGATTTTGCTTGCGACTGACAAAGAAAATAAATTCCCCAAGGCCGTACTCTTTCCTGGGAAAAAAGGTGAGGGGAGGGTGGGAAGTTAAAAGAATGACAGAGGCGTGATACACTAAAATTAATCTGGCAAACAATGAAACAAACAATTGCGTAAGCTCACTCACTCACCAAGCATATTTTCTCTGAGGAACAAATTTCCGTGTAGGTCTCCATCACGCACACTATCAGGTTTTCGAAGCTTCCACTTACGCCAGTGACCCACTCACACAAAAAAATAGACAAAAAGTATAAAACTAGGAAAATCACGCTAACAGTCACGCACCTCGCGAATTTTTTCTAAGGAGCATAAAAAAAGGTCTGCGTAAAACACACGCACTCTCACACACAGGTTTGTGAAGCTATCGCTTACGACAGTGACCGTCACACACAAGGGAGTTAGGAATGGGAAGAAGGGTTGTCATTGCCCAAGAATAATCTCCAACACCTCGTGTTTCTCCTGCTCAGCGGTTTTTTTCAAAAGAGAATGTCAGAAATTTGATTTCTCTCAACTGTTAAACGGCTGTAGATCGTTCAATCAGCTACATTTTATTGATTTTACTACCTTAAGACCTATTTGTCTGTTTAATAAAATCAAATTTTTTTCTCATAGATGCCTTGATTGATGTTGAAAATGATTAATTTTGATCGAATTTTCGCGGAAATTCCTTTTAAATATGCTAACATTATTCATATTCTAACTTTTAGCCGTCCGGTTCTGAAACTTATGAAGTTAGTAAAAAACGTTAACATCAATCATTAGTTCAATGTCATTAATTTTTACGTTTACTTATTATTATAAGAACCGTTTGCATTCTGCCTGAATTCAATCTCCGATGAGCGGATGATACATTCTTTGGCGTTAACTATGTGGGTTTGTGGGAATAATACAGGAAAAAATGTAAGCGAATGAAAATAATCTGCACATACAACAAGGATGAAAAATACCGGTTGAGAAAAAGAATTCAATAGTTGGTCTGTCTTATCTTGTACGGAATTGGAAGTAAAATTATTACTCGGGCAAGTGTAATAAAATGCAGTATGTTGTAAATTCTCCATCGCCCGATTCGTACAACGTTGCATGTGTCCGGATATGTGAACAAATGTTTATAAGTGATAGATGTTCTTATGTTGTGATGTAATACTACAATAAAAGTTTTTGCTAGAGCTAAAAATCACAAAAGTGGAATCATATGTCATCCATTACAGACTAACAAGATGGAAAAAGTGTACCCCCCCTGTTAAGTTCCTTTGAACTTTCCGATAAGGTAAGTGATCGTTATTTACAAAAAAACATAAGATAGACCCAATCCACCAAACGCAATAACGATTGTGGTAATAATTAGTCGTAGAAAGTTTGATCATAGATTACTATTTAACGATTTAGAGAGTCTATGGAAGCTACGAGAGTGTTAGAAATATTTACATTTTAGTTTATTCACAGCATATCTATTGGCTCCACTTCCTCAAGTATACTGCGCAAGATATGACCCTGCACTGTGACAAGAATAACCTGCGATAATAAACCGAAGGATGTGAGCGAGCCTTGGAGCATTTTCATTGTTAATATAGTTTATGGAGAGCGGAATGTGTGCTCGGGAATGAGAAAGTGCGTGCGAGGGCCGGGAATAAATTTGCTGGGGACGGAGGCAAGCGAAATAGGGATGTCTCGTGGAATGCACGTGTGGGTCCCCGAGAAGAAGGGTTGGCTAGTAGAATGAGGGATGGGGCAGTAATCTGCTTGCGTCAACATCCCTATCCTCCGCCCACCGTTGTCACGGCGACCGTTTGCTTTCGATTTTCCCGCACGGGGGAGCCGCTTTTGTTGCGAGACCACAGCAGGAGAGATGGAGAGAGAGAGAGAGAGGCTTCTCCTCTTCGCGTTACGTTCTCCACTCCACCGCCAACCCCACGGTCAAATCAACTTTCCCGGCGTAACCCCGCTTTGTCGCTGTGTACGTACCCACTCCCTATCCCTCTCGGCGTGCGCTTCTGCCAACACACGCGCGGCGGCGCCACAGTTTCCTTTCAATCCCACTCACCATCACCCGCACGCACGCAAAATGCAACAAGCTCTTTTCCCCATCCATCCAGCCAACAGCGTGCCTACTCCCCTATTCTATGAACACGAGCGAGGAAAAGGTTTAATCCACTAACGCGTACACGCCGTGTTTGCCGTACCTTTCCTGCCTCTCTCCACGTGTTTGAGGTGAAATAAATAATTTAATTTATCCCCGGGTAATAGTTTCCTTTTCGTGATTTCACGTGTGTGGTTACCATATTTCATGAAATATTTTTGCAGTGTTTTCATGGATTATGTAACATATTTTCTTGCGATGCTAATTTACTTATCATTACCTGTCCCGATGGCCATAAATAATCGCCGAGAAGATACAAATCAAACTGAATAATCAATGTTGACTTTACATTTAAGTTTTAAATTTTTTCTTCTAACTCCTTGTGCCAAAAGTGAGGTCTATGAAGCCATTGATGTAGAGTAGAACTTCACTGTTAGTTTTTTATTTTGACATGGATGTAACCCGTTTCCATAAACATATGCCTGCTCCGCTTTCATACGCAACGAGAATAAGTTTACCTTGGTGGTTTTCTACTCGATAAAGTTTTTAGACATGGTAGATGTCAAGCACAAATTATGTATTTCTAATTATGAAATTCAGCCTATGAAAGTTTACTCGGAATGATACGTATTTGAAATGTTTTTTATTGCTTTTAGGTATTGTAGAGCTTAGCCGGAAAATACTATGGGGAAAAAATATCAAAAAAATTTGAGCCGCCACTATCGCTCTTGCATAAAACTGGTTTCCTTTCTGACGGTATTCACTCTTACCCACTCCCTGCCCTGTGTTATCTCCTACCCACCTGCTCTGTGCGTAATTCACGTTGGTCGCTAGAATGGTGGTGGTGTATTCGAAATTCTTTAAAATTTACGTTCTGTTTAAATCTCTTGACTTCCTTTCCACACATTCCTTTTTCTTCTTTTTCCTCTTACCATTTCCTTCAAAGCTTCGCCCATACTCTTTTACTCGCGCGAATGCGAACCATACTTATCCCCTCTCCTTCGTTCTTTAGTCTCAGAAAATTTGGGGACAGTAGTTTCCAGACGTAAATCAATGATAGCGATAACCTCACTTTAGCATTTAAAACGGGTGAATAATTATGCTGAATACCTCATAAAACATCACCACATCATCATATGAGTCATTTTGTTAATCGCGTATGGAAATATTTACTCAATACTCGAGCAAATTATTGCAACAAAGGACGCTAAAATTTCTTTTTTCTGCATTAAAACAGTACATTCTTTAAAAGACGTAATATCTGCTAATTAGTTGCTTTAATTTTTTTTTCTGCGTCACTGAAAGAGTACTGAAAGAAGTATCTCATTCATCAACGAGTAATCGCCTCTTAGTTGAGAATTCATACTCAAAATACCTTCTTCCGAATGAGTCACGGTTGTGATTCCGTCATTCTTGCTATCGTTTTAATGCCCATGCCTCAGCTCTACTAATTACCACCTTAAAACACTTACTTGGGTCAGTATAAATATCAATTGTTACAAAGAGTAACATCTTACTGACTTAGATACCAAACATGATCAGTAGCGTTGTGGACAGATGGATTGTAAAGACACAAAGAGCTAAACTCTAAGACGCCTCAATTCTGTTTTGCTTGCATTATACAACTTGATAATTCCTCTTTCCGTGCATCAGAAAAGCCTTCAAACCTGTCGTCAATTATATCAAGGTGCAACTTTATTACTATCACTTGATTCGGTCACAATTAAATGACTTTTTCCAAATTATGGGTTACCGAAGTTGATGATTGGCTCGAAGGCTCTGAAAAACGGGTCCTTTTTTTGCTACAGCCGTGATATATACTTCAAATACGGCTATGAAGTTAAAGTTTATATGAAAAAAAGCAAAATTGAACGGGAAATTTATTTATATAATTAGTTGATCTGTGTCTATTTGCGTTATTTAGTAATTCGTACAAAAATTCGAGGGCATAAAATTTTTTCTGCGATAGTTGTGTCATTCCTCTTCTCCTTTTTTCTAAACAGTGTCTACTTGTAGTGTGCGGTACTTCTATCCAAGGTCATTTTCCCATATATTTCAGCTGCTATTAATCCTGCCTCAATAAAACCTGCTACTTTTCCCCTATTGGCTGGAATCAACTACATTTCAAAGAAAAGATTCGCAACCCTTCCCTTGCAAATAAAAAGGTTTTTCGGTTGTGACCTTGTAAATCCTAATAAAGATAATTTCTTCAAGCTCAACTGTATTTAAATGCTTAATTCATCGAATCTGCTGGTAAAATGTCATTTTTCTCTCAGAGAAAAGCATTCTTTGGCACTATATGAGGTATTTAGAGGAGAAAATCCGTTTGGTGTTGCTGTTTCGCCAAGGCATGTGAGGTTAAATTTAAGTAATTCTTCCAATGCGCACATGTTGTCTTGTAATGCACCATCCATTCCACGAAGTTGGGGCCGACACGAGACCCGCTTCGTTAGAGGCACACTCGATAATCCGTCACAAATGCGGACGACGAAAAAATGAAGATGGTTAAGCTTTTCTGAATTTCTGAACCCACAATAGAGGAAACCTATTTTTCCGCTGATTGATAGTGGCGGCACTAACTTTGCTAGGGTTCTTTTTTCCCTCATGGTACTCTCATAGTTTATAACTCTAAAATTTGCGTAGATGAAAGGTTTCCCTATGTTTTCTCGATTGAAACTAAAGGATCCATTATTTTAACAAATCAATTTTTGCTTAGGGCCACCGCATGCAGTGGTGCAGCGAGGGGGGGTTTTGGGGGATAAACCCCCCCCCCCCAGAGCTCAGAAAAATGTTTAAGTTTTATCCATTTTACTTAATTGTATTACTATTACTTATAGAATATTCTAAGGATTTATAAAATATCCCTCAGACAACTGCAAAACTCACTATATATCCTAAAAATTTTCTAGGGAGGGCCCTCGCACCATCGATTACCCTGGCGGGTATGCCATACCCCCAGACACCTCAGTATTAGTTGCTCCTAAAACCCCTTCCAGCCATAACTCCTAGCTGCGCCCCTGACCGCATGTATGCTAGTGATCCGACCAATGAAGTCTCTTTTCCTTTTAGGGAAGCTCAGCCTAAAAAAATCTTTTCAACTTCAGAATAAGGGAATCGAATTGTTATTATCATCATATTTTTGGACTACAAGGAATGGGATCCTGCTGATAGTGATAGTAGTAAAGTTTTAAAGCAGAGAATGGAGACAAGGTAGGGATAATATGATTTACACGTTTTGCGCAATTGAAGTTCAACTATTCCTCTCTCTGACTATACACATATTGTCATTTCGAATAGAATTCAGGATTCGTGGATTTACCATTTTCCTTGAATTTCCCGAAATCGCTCAACGTCAGTCTGGAAAAGCCGCCGGGAACAGTCATAATTCTCGTGACATATATTACTAACTTGAGCATTAATACATTATTAAATCTACTGGTTCTGCTTTCTGAGATAAATCTTTGGAGTTTTTCTTTTTTTATGTCACCACACCATTTGAATGCGGCGATATGCTTACATGTTGGTTTTACTGTGAACGGGAGTTCGTTTGAACGTCGGGAATGCGATGGAGGTGTCTGATGAAGATGAAAACTGAATGCAATTGCCGGGGAGGACTTTTTGAGCGCCGGTGGATGTGGTCAGGTGGGCCATTCTTCGAATCCGGTGCGCTTTTAGCAAATGGAAATCGAACGGCCGGAATTTAGGTTGCATACCACGGCGTAAGAGTGGCGGAAATCCATATCCGCCTAGTGATACTCCGAACTTTGTGCGCAGTGACTGCATCTGGCTCTTGCAATAAAATTTACTGCTTCAGGATGCACTTCAGAGAAGCTATTTGTTATTTACGTGGAACATGGAATTAATTATTTCGTTGTTTCTCACCGTATTGCTTGTTTTACCCTCGCCTTTCAAGGTTTTGCCGTACTGCGTCGATAGGCATGCATATTGTGCATTTTTTTACAAGGTTTATTTACCGCTTAAATTTCTATCCTAGTTCTTGGTAATGTGACAAAGTCTCACTCATCTTTATTGTTAGCTTATATTAACGGCAAGTAAAACAGTTGCGCGAATAATCTCTTATGCAGTGAGACTAGAAAATTTTAGAAAAAAGCTTTATTTTATCTCGCCATTATTTTATTGTATTTTTAGCCGTTATTTGTGTTGATTTGTGGCTGATAATTAGAATAGAATAGAATAGAATAGATATTTATTATGCTCTGGGAAAAAACCCTTGGAGCAAAAAACACAATTTACAAAAATAATGGCTCATCAAAGCAAAAAGTTCATGAAAAATGTCAAGTAAAGTTGTTTGATACGCACCTATAAAAAAGAAATAACACGTAACAAGGATTGAAATTTGACATCATAGGCAGACGGAATATAGTACATAATACATAATAATGATACATAATAGGCTGTATTTTCGTGGGAGTTTATTTTAGCTCTCCACTGAGTAAATCCATGTACAATTTAATTTTAAAAGCATGGATGGAGCCCCTCTGTCCAAGATCCTCAGGGAGAGAATTCCAGAATTTTGATCCCGTTATCAGAAATGATTTCTGGTAGATATTAGTACGTGGAGTAGGATAACATAAATAGTCATTTTTGCGAGATGACATATGGGTGGTTACTGATCTGTTCATAAAGATTTCCCGGAGATAATTAGGGATTCTCTCTCTGAAAATCTCAAAAAGAAGAGCACCGAGTAGATATTTCCTTCGATTACAAAGATTTAGCCAACCAAGGCTGATTCTGTACTGTGATACATGAACATCCTTTCTTAAATTGAATACATATCTTACACATGAATTAAGTAGCCTTTGTAACTTTTTATCCAGCTCTTTAGGCATGTCATTATAAACAAGACTACAATAGTCAAAGGAAGGGAATACCAGGGTAGAAATTAACATTTTTCGGGTGGATATAGGAAGTAAGTGCTTGTGCAGTTTTAGTTGATACAGTGTGATATTGACTTTATTACAGATTTCGTTCACATGTTGGTTCCAAGACAAATTTTTTGTGAGGGTTAGTCCAAGAGTGCGAACAGAGTCGCTGAACGGTATTTGATGGTCACCAACTACAACTGGAGGAAGGTGATTATAATCTATTTTGTTTAGGATCCTTGAGCTACCGATGATTATTGCTTTCGTCTTCAAACAGTTCAGTATGAGGTGGTTTTTACCCACCCATTTTGTGATTTCTCTCACGTCATGATTCACTAGATTAATACTATCAGCTATGTTTTTAATCGAAGTATGGATGTATATTTGAAGGTCATCTGCATATATCATATATTTACAATTTTTAATCGCAATTGAAATGTCATTGACAAATATAGAAAATAGCAGAGGTCCCAGGACAGATCCTTGAGGAACTCCGAAAGATACTGGAGCCCATGCGGATAAGTTATTTTCAGGTCCTAAGACTGCTTGAAATCTATTGCCTAGGTAGGAGCAGAACCAGTTTAAAGCTGAACAAGAGAAACCAAGCTTCACCATCTTATGGATTAGTAGATTATGATCAACTCGATCGAATGCTTTACTGAAATCAAAAAGAACTAGTATTGTAACCATACGCTTATCAATATGAAGTCGAATGTCATCGGTTATCTTTAGTAGTGCCGTCTGCGTACTGTATCCATGCCGAAAACCTGATTGCATAGCGTCAAGTTTGTTATTGTTATTTAGGTACTCTGTAACTTGCTTGAAAACAATTCTCTCCAACATTTTCGACAGGGCGCACAGAATAGAGATTGGCCGGAAGTCAGAAGGTAATTTTGCATTTTTTGTCTTCTTTATCGGACGAATAAGTGCTTTTTTCCACTCCGATGGAAATACTGAATTATCGAGAGAATGGTTGAAAATTTCAAGGATGTAAGGTAATAGGGCATATTTGGCAAGTTGAATAATCTTTACTGGAATGTCGTCAACTCCAGTGGCATTTGACTTGGAGAACTCCAATACTTCGATCAGAGTCTCAGGAGTTACGTGCTTAAAGTAAAAGTTGTTATCACTGAATGGTATAACTCGCTCAAGTCTGGAGTTAGCTGGGGCATCATTATGACTAATCGTAGTTGACAAAAAGTAGGAGTTTAGCTGATCGAGAGTTATATTTGGGGGTAGAGAAGAGTCCCGTCTTCGAACCAGCCCAAGATTTCGAAGCTCACGCCAAATCAATTTCGGGTCTCTCTGCGAGGAAAGCTTCGAGGAATAAAACTGGCGTTTACTGTCATTGATGGCTGATTTAACGCGATTTCTAAGTTCCTTGTATTTTTGTCGCAGAGTGGAACAACCAATGCGTCGAAAGGCACATCGCGCTTGGTTGCGTTCTTTAATCATGAGTTTTATCGTCTCATTCAGCCAAGGTGTTCGGCGTTTAGGCCGACATACCCGTAAGGGAAAAAAAGTGTCAGAGCAACTAGCTATGTTTGACGTGAAACAACCAAGTTTTCCATCGATAGAACTAGAGTTAAAAACACCATTCCAATCCATCGCTAGAAGCGCATCATGAAGGCACCGGGAATCAATGTTTTGAAAGTCACGGAATCTGAAAGAGGTGGGTGTGACAGACATAGATAAACTGAAGTTGTAGGTAATTTCAATCAAGTCATGAGACGACAGGAAGGGGACAGAAGTCTGAGAGTATTTTGAAACTTTTTCCAGATCGTCGACGATACAGAGATCTAACAGGGTAAGACTTTTTCCTGTGTGATGCGTTGCAGCATATGGTACAAGATGGAGATTGTTGCAATGCACAAAGTTATGCATGTATTTACCATCATAATTATTTCGTATGAGGTCAGCATTGAAATCACCAAATATAACAATATTTTTAAAGGTAGGGGCATAGTGCAAAAATGCATTTTCAAAGTCTATGGGGAGTGCCGTTTTAGGAGGCCGATACACGACACATAGCAGTAATTTCGAGGAAATTTCACTATGTATTTCTGATATAATAAATTCAGAAGTATGGGAGTAGGTGCCGGGGGAAGTGGCAAGAACATTTACATTCAAATTCTTTCGTACATATACGCCAACACCCCCACCACCTTTACCAATTCTATCATGTCTAAATATATTATAACCATTCATTGTAACCATCTCATCTGGTATGCGTTCTTTTAGCCAAGTTTCGGACATGCAAATTATGTCGTAGGTTGATTCCTGAAAGAAGAGGCAGAATTCATCAAAATGGCCAAATAGGGATTGACAATTAACGTGGCACAGAGTTAAATCTCTTGAGATCTTTTTGTGAGCAAGCAATGACTGAGTGTTAAAAAAAGATTGGCAATTAACACAACATATCTTAATGCAATTAGATTGAAAAACTCTTTGAACCAGATGGCAGCCCTTGGGTTGACAAGTTGGTTGCTAATCCACCAATGAAGAAAGTTTATCAGTATCCTCCGTCGAAGAAATGGTGAGGCGCTCGGAACCGTCTTCTTTGCGAACGTAAATCCTTCCATTGCGCACCCAAACATACTTGATTTTGCCATTTTTCTTCAAGTCGCGAACCACTGAGTACAGTTTACGATTGAAAGGCGTAAGGGATTCATTTACGTACACTGGGGCCGCAGGAGAGAGGCTGAAGCCTATATCTTTGGTAGTGAAATTTCTCTTCCCACTACGGGCGGCGACAACCTTAGAGGCGAGTGAATGCCGAAGAAAACGGACTATCACTGGGTTAGGTGAATCAGACCCTTTGCCATGCAATTTAAGGCGATAGCAATAATCAAGGTCAGACACACTGATGTCCACACCAAGCGCTTGCCCTACGTTACAGACGATAGAGTCAAGGGTTTCACCATCGACGAAGGGAACACCACGAAATTCAACAACATTTCGTAGCCACTCTTGCTCAGCCCTATTGAACTGAACTTGAAGACTCGAAACACGATTTGAAATTTGGATGTTGTCTTCAGATAGGTTGTCAAGGCGTTGGTTAAGGCTAGTGAGAGAAGCCGAAATACCTTTGAGGGCATCCGCATGATCAGTGATGCACTTTTGGATGTCGGAGAGAGACGATTTTATGTCCGAGTAACCCTCTTGAAGTTGCTTTACTCTATCAAGTAGCTCCTTAACCAGGTCAGCAAGAGGCTCTTCGGAAGATTTCCCTATGCCAGGTTTTAAGGGCGTGGAGTCAGAGCGAGAAGCACGTTGCCGAGATGTACAGGAATCACACACCCAGGTTTTCTGTAGGTCATCCAGAACTTGCAGGTCCCCATCGGACATAGCAACACAAGACGGATGGAAAAATGACTTGCACTCGCCACAGTTTAGGCCCTTTTGACCACGTCGAGAGCCTTGATTACACACACTACAGGTAGGCATAGCGAAAGCAAAGCAGGAGCTCTGAGGAGACAACCTTTCAGCTCGAGAGCAGAACTGGAATTAGGAGGTATACGCAGCGATATATAACGGGAAGAAGAATAGGTTGGAACTAAATCATGAGGAACTGAAGACTTTTCAAAGACTAATGTCCAGCAGAAGTGAGACGATTTGAAGAAGATATTTTTGCATCGGATACATCAGCTTTGAAATATCCGCAAAAATATTACGACTATCAAACTCAAGATAGGGGTCATGGCAAAGGAAACCCGCCTGTTCCGATATTTCCCATCTAAATACGTCGTGTATACACCTGAACATTGGGTCTGGTAAGTTTTGATAAGGACAATCAGACCCAGAGTCGCATCTGTCGGAGGTGGAAGGGAGACAATTTTATTAATTGTTGAAGCAATGTAATCTTCTCTCTCAAGACATTTCATGACTCTAACTGACGACTTGTCACCTTAAGAAATACTTCTATCCCCAATGCATACAATCCTGCCTTTCTCCAAAGGCAAAGGATAAGACCTTGAAGTCACGTCATCCCCTCCCTTCGTCTCACGCACCGGACCGGTCCTCTAGATACAGGTACGAGTATGCAGTTGCTCTGGCCCAATCTAATGACGGAGTCGCAGACAGCAGCTTGTGGATACCTGTTGTAACTATTAATCTATTCGTGCCATTCGATTCGAGATTACGTTTTTCGGAGGGAGTTTCACTCAATACGTTGTGGTCACACGTATCTCCTCCGGCCGCAGTCTGCTGGAAGTGAATGAAGTGTCTTTCTGCTTCGTCGACGAGTGCACATTCGTTCGCTAACAGGTCCTCACTATCAGTGACAGAGAATAAAAGCTGTTATTGTCGAGAAACAATAATACGGTTTGAATTTCTTTGGGGCTTTTTTTATTGGTGCAACCCATCAGCCGCTTATGCACCGAGGAAAGGCAAGATTCCACGGGAAATCTCGCCAAAACCTGCAGTGCTTGCATCTGCGGTTATATGGCGAGAATATGACGTGTTTACATCATTGTAAGACCTCGGGGAGGCAATACGGAATATTTGATGAATCCCTATGGGGTCAAAGCATAGAATCGAGACCAACTTAGTCATCTCATTTGGACGTATATGAATGGTAAGTGAACCTTACCTTAAGTGAATGATGTATTTTAAATTGAAAAGAGCAAATAACTGATCCTACAGTTGATGGTAATGTGCTGAAAGGGAGGGGAAAATGTTATCCACTGGTGACAGATGCGGATACAGACGTGATTCTATTGAGAAGAACGTGATACTTGATACTATGTATTGTATTTTTCCCCATCTTCATACCCTATTGAGCGCACACTACAATCTTGATACGCAATTTAGCGTTTATGCTATTGAAATAAGTGTAGCGTTACCTTTCCTCCAGTATTTTAGGTTCACTACTTCTTGTCAAGTAACTCACGTAAATTTCTCGATCTCAGGGAACATGTGTGAAGAAGCGTAGAGGGAGCAAAGGCAATATCGAAAGAAGAGAAAAACTAGTGGAATACGTGTTCACTGATTGTGACTTCTTTACTGTGGGTTCAAAAATGTGTTCCATATCTGAGGCGTGGTGATATCTTGAACGGTGTTGGAAACTGCATCATTGCACGTCTTTGACTGTAGAAGAAAAATGCATGATGGAATGTGAGGTGACGCGTCGTATGATCCTAGTGTGGGCGTTACGCCCAACCTCATTTACTGATTGAAGGAAGACCTTGGTTGGCTAGTTTAAATTTCCGTCTGCAAGAGTAGATTGTAAGGAGGCGCGGGCGTCTAATGAGGTAAATTACTGTTTGTTTTAGCAAGTAGTGTGGGACACCCGCCATTTCTGCTAAAAGGGTCTACCAGGTTAAGATGGTGAAAAGTGCCCCCGGATATTTTGAGAAATAAAAAATATACACTTAAATTGCATCAAAAATTATATGTTTGCCCAAAGTTTCTACCTCAGCAATGGAAATTAACCACAGAAAAAATTGAAACAAAAGCGAAATAAAAGTACTTTTGGATATATAATATAGCAAAATAAAAAAAACCCTAATCATATAGAATTCACATGCATTACATATAATAATACCGAATAGCCTAAAGAGTATATTAAATCGCATCTTGCTGGATTGGTCTGGGGTAGGATGACGGTGTGTATTGGGATATAAGATATCATTTATCGGTTAGACTACATTAATAATGGTGCTAAGTTCAAAGGTGTACTACAGAGCCGTAATAAGAGCTAATTATGTTATTTTAGGAAATTAAAGCTTAACAGTATGATTATAAACAATAGTTACGATTAACATAAGTGTGATAGCCATTGTTTATGTTAATGTTTATTCTTAATCAATATTATTAGAAACTGATCAACAATCGTTGCTCTCAATTATCAAATCAAATATCCTCCTGGAATGCATAGATGCAAATGGCGCAAATCATTTATTCGTGTTTTTGACCCTGTTCCACCAATTTTAAAAATCTGAAAAAAATTAGGATTATATTTTAAGATAGAGGTAACAACATATATTTTTCGGCGTGTCTATTGTTTCCTAAAATTTTTAATTTAATTTTGAAAATTTCAAACTTATGTAAAAGTTAAGTTTTCGGTTCAAAATTTTTGAAAAAACTAGAATGGTAGACCATAATATAAAATCAAGAAAACGATTTTACAAAAATAAAAACTGGAGATATGGTTAAAAAACTAAAAATCGTGTTTCAATTTTTTCTGGGGTTAATTTCCATTGTTGAGGCCTGAAACTTTGGGTAAACATATAATTTTGGATGCAATTTAAGTGTATATTTTTTATTTCTCAAAATATCGGGGGGCACTTTTCACCATCTTAACCTGCTAGAACCCTTTACGCTCTTGACGAACTGGCTAGTATTTTGAACTAAATTTACCATAGGATTGTAAGAGGGGTAATAGAGTTTCAATAAATATCTTGTTACTGCACTAAGACTGTTTCCATCGATATGCTATTTATCAGTAATAATTAAAATTTTCTTTGCAGCCAAGATGGCAGATGAACAATTTGCATATATTTCTCGAAAACTAACTAATAATAGACACGGACCCCTCCTCTATTGATAAGTGTAATTTCACTTTTTAATGCTCTCGTAATGTTTTAGAGGGACCTCTTACGATGTAGCATTTATTTTTTCATCCAGTATTCGTCGTCAAACACCTATGATGTTTAAGGAAATGTATGCATATTTGCCCTTAACTAAGAATTATACCCAGGTCCCTGTCTCTATTTTCACCACTTTAGAGAGAAAGAAGTCAAATTCATGGGAAATTTCGAAAGTGAAACGCTGTTGCTCTCGTAGTAAAATCAGTAGTTTTCGATTTTATGTTCCTCTAACGTTACTGTTTGATAAAGTGTTGAATTAGGCTCTCCGATTTTTATTTTTTCCTTCACTAGGCACTTAATATTGGGATTTACTTTTAAGTACAACTTGCTCCATTCCGAATTCTAATTTATTCCCTGTAGTGAAATAGATTTCATGGCTTTAGTGTGAATGATGAATGTTTCCGTGAAAGTATATTAGCTAAAAATTATAATTGCTTTGAAATTGAATCTATTTCGTCCTCTCTGCCTTTAATCCATATTTATTTCTTGGAAAGTGATTTTTGATAAATAGAAGCCCGTTAGTGCTCGCTCTACTATCCATATTATCCACTTAAACCATCTTAGAAAACGTGGATGAATTGAAGTCGAAGTCATATCATATGCACAAAGTATTCAAATAAAAATTATAGTTTACCAGGTGAGATAGTGAAACTTGTGTCTACGGGTGCAAAATGGGCTTTTAGCACTCTTATTGGGACCACGCTGGCGCAAATGTAGGCTAAGGCTGCAGAAATAGATTATTTGTTCCGACCATTGGATATTAGTGTGGCTTGGGAGTGTGGAATGCTGTTATGATTGCCCGATTGTAGATTCATGTTCTGGGTGCGGCCATAGACTTATTCATCGTTGATGTAAATAAATGGTGAGATATAGGTGTTTTGAATTTAAAAGATGGAAGTGGTATGCAGATATTGATACGTGCCAAGTGATGGGGAGAATATCCTCTGAGCATGTGGAATTCGGTAGGGTGCAGAGGAAAATTTATTTTGGAGGAATAGACTTGACAGTCATAGATGCAGAGAGTAGATACGAGATGGGGCTATAACTGCTCTTTTGGTCGCATTGTGCATGCTGTTGGTCAGGGAGAAGGGCCATGTGGACAAATGAGCAAATCTGTATGATGATGGTCCAGAGTAGGGGTGCGGATTTGTGATGTAAATACTGGGTTGGTGACGAGGATAGAGGCACATGCTCAATTTATGGAATTAAACAGGTTGAAGAAAAAAATGAGTCACAAGATTTTAACACTGGATAGCTAATGCCAGCAGTAACCCATATCACTGATGATGTTGAGGTCGAAAGCACATCTTTTTTCGGTACAGAAACTTTGAGCCAGGCACTTCGATTGGACGCGAGAGTGCCTAGAATATATCACGATCTGCGGCAGGAAAAGCATTTGAAGTCATGAGTTGTCCAAGCATTCGGTAGCAAGGCAAACTCGTGCCCGATCGAAGCGCTTGGCTTAAAGTTTCTGTGGTTTGAAATTGTGTGTTTTCGGCCTAAATATCATTGGACGTTTTCTTTTCTACTGGCATCACCTAGCCAAAAAACTTGGTCCAACCTGTATATTGCGTATTAGGTGCCGACTATTTTCGCGGAAGAGATGTTTGTCATGCTTTCGTAATCACTTTTGTGCAGATGCATGCTTTTGCTGCGGGAATTGTTCCTCGCTGGTGCCGAGCATGCGATCGGAAATAGGCTTCATAGCCCATAGGTAGTAAATCATTCCGAATTGGTGTGTGTGGTCGCGTTGATGTATATAGATGTAGAGAGTGCAGGAAATAGGCTTATCATCGCCGGTGTAGAGCACAGGATTGGGATGGAATGTTTCATTCAGAACCTTACTGGATGCCTCTGAGGGACATTTTAAGGTAGCATGGGTGCCGATGGATGTCCTGGGTACCAGTCCGGTGAAGATGTACTTTTCACATGGAAATTTTGGAATAGTTTCGATTTTTCTGTTCTTTGTGAATTTTAGGCTGCCAAACTTCGAATTTGAGGTTTGATAGCTGATTTTTGTGACGCAAAATTGGAAAAAATCCAAAAATGGCAACTTTTTATTACATTTTATGCAATTCATCAACTTTTTAGGAATAAGCGCTCAAACATAAATTAAGGAGCCTACAATTTCCTATATAATTTATCCCTGAGATTTTGTCCACCAACGAACCGTTTAGACCCCAGCGTCATTTAAAAATTAGCGTTTATGGCTTGTCTCTGCAAAAATTGGTTCCCAGTAATTAATTAAAAAAACCGACGGTGGATGTATTTTTAGTTTAAAGTAATTCTTTTCCCTAAATTTTGCGGCGATGAGTCTTAATATAACCATTACCTTCCTACATGAGAAATATTTTACAAATCGCAATTTTAACAATAATACTGAAGTCGAAAAGTTAACAAAATATGCACCTTCCGAAAGTGCTCAAAAAGCTTTTTTCTTGGCATCCAGGTGGTGCATAATAAATGTTGTCAGCTGAGCTTAGTATATGTATTTTAGTATCTTGGAAGTTTCATCGAAGTGAATTGTATCTTAAGTCATTTTTTTCTTGATGAATATATTGTAGCGGGATTGTATCATACGCTCATGACCTTATGAAGCTCATCTAATGATCACTCCGAGGATTATCTCGCTTCTAGCTGAAGTTATGATCATTTTTCTCTCCACCTTTGAATATGTATGTAAAAGAAATACATGAAGAATCCATCGTGGTGAAAACGCAAAGATATCCTTAGTACGACGATTGTTCAGATTGCGGGGTAGCTGCGCATTCGCCTCGATGCATTTGTTAGCAACCGGACGGTTTCGCCCACTCGAAGCGTCCTCAAGCAATCTAGGTGTAGTGTGCTGAGTAAATGCCGCCTGCTCTTGATCACTCCCAGGGTTTTCTCGATATTAGCTTCCATTACAGTCCTAATTCTCTCTGCAATACAATCAGGGGTGGATTCAGAATCAAATTTTGGTGGTTCAGGACATAGGTCTGCAGAGTATGGAATCCCCCCCGGGAGAGAGGGCGTTTTCATGGTAGTAGTGCTACGCTCTACGATAGATTCAACTAAAACGTCTCTCAATTTTGGGACTTTTAGCCATGCATTTGCATAAAAACTTCCTTTCCAAGGGTACATAAACTAAAAACTATCAAAAAAATTACAATTAAATTTTTAATAACATTTAGGGGGGTTGCAATACATTTGCATAAACACTACCTTTACTCCTTTTCAAGGATACAAAAACTGAAATCTATAAAACCAGTAAAAATTTTTAAAATTGATAATATTTGGGTAGAGGGTGATCATGACCTTGTGAGTCTCCCCTAAATCCACCCTTGATTACAATCTAAATACACAAATCATCTGATTGCAACGGATCACAGTGGGCTGAAATCGAAAAAAGCTGGACAAAACCTCAAAATCGATTTTTTTTTAGTGCGGAAGCTGAAAACAAGCACAGATGTTGTCAATACATTAGTGCATTTTTGACGCAAACTGATTTTCAAAGGTAAATATTTTAAACAAATTACTTGGCCTCGAAGTTGAACAATTTTCGCAAAAATTGCCCTCATTGAATTTTTTTCGAAATACAGCATGTTAAAAGTAATGCCACACCTTCTGTAGTTATTCAATTGAAACAAAAATTTGCAATATTATTATGCGGTTTATTATTAATAAATATTGACAACTTTCACGACTCAGATGTATTATTTGTGGCCGATACGATACAAAATAGCGGACCCTGATTTTCGTCGAAATTTTGTGTTCATGTAGGATTACAAAAAAAAGATCACCGAGTTACCTCTAGATATTTACGCCACTTATATAACAAAACGTACAGAAGATGATACCAAAAGGAGAATTGCGACCACCTGCGACGCCAAAATTAAGATCGATTTTTCGAACGTTCGGCACAGTTCGCAGCTCGCTGTTGGCCACGGAGAATATCGTGCTCGACAGGTGTTCGACCTTGAATCTTTTAAAGCAAATTAATTGTATAAAAGCCATAATTACTTAGTACCACATTTCATTTCTATTTAATACAAACTCATTTATTAACTTTCTTGCGATATTTTTCGTCGATACGATACAAAATGGTGGTCCCTGTTTTTCGTCGAAACTTTGTGTTCTATTATTAGTAGAAATTTTGTGTTCTATTAATATTTCATGAAGATAAAATGGATTGACCGTGTGAGTAACCAGGAAGTGCTAAGGAGAGTAGGAGAAAAGAGAAGCCTCCTAAAAACATTAAGCAGAAGAAGGGACAACTTAGTTGGCCACATTTTGAGGCACGATGGTCTGATGAAGACAATCGTTGATGGACAAGTGGAAGGGAAAAAGGGCAAGGGACGGCCCCGAATGAGTTATATAGGACAGGTTATAAAGGATGTAAAAGAGAATAAATATGTAGCTATGAAGAGATTAGCGGATAGGAGAGAGAAATGGAGAGCTGCGTCAAACCAATCTTAGGATTGTTGACTAATGATGATGATTAATATTTCCCTCGAAGCTTTTTCTAGCAACCGGAAAAAGTTCAGAATATGCCTTCGAGTAGTCTCGGGAGCCGAATAAGCACAGTAAAAGCCGAGCGAGAGCTTGCTCGAGGAGGACACTTGGCAGACGGGCGCTCTTAAAACTGGGGGCCGCTGAGGAGGAGATTGTCAAGGCAGGATCGTGGGACCTCATTCGTTGGATATATGGGATTCAAGGCTCTTGGGTGTGGGGGAGAAGTAAGCCGGTCAATATTAGGATGATTGGGTGAAAAGGAATGGAGTGGACGCGGCGCTAGGGCTAGATCTGGGCTAGAGATTGGGACGGTATAAATGGCCCCAGGGTGCGGAAGGGGGGAGCTGGAAAAAGAAAGCTAGTTGGACGCAGGCGGGGAGGAGCAGAGCATACACATTGGCTGGCGGCTAAAGGTTTGGACGGAAGCAATGATGCCCCTTTTGGAGGGAACCGGATGTTTGGGTAAGGCGGCGCTCGGCAGTGGCAAGGGGAAGATGGAGGAGATATTGAAAAAGAGTGAGAGAGAAATGGATGTAAAGGCGGGGGACGAGTACGATATTGCTCAGGAGAACAATGGGAAAATCAAATGCCTGGGGTTGATAATGACAGGTGCAATCGGTTGAGCACATGAAAAATTAAAAAAAAAGTCAAGATCCGTAAAAAAATGTTTCGTTTATATAAGAGTGGGTGAGAAGCCAAGGGTTACAAGTGATTTCTCATTTTTATACAGAGGTAGGTAGAGAAATTAGCTATAGAAATTAAACGAGATCGATTACATACTTAGTAGTTTATAGCAGCTATATACATACAGCTCGCGGTAGTCTTTACATCGGGGCTTTACAAAACTTTTTCACAAATAAACGTGCACGATCAACTATGCCCTTGATAGCGGAAACCTACCCAGGCTGGAGTCGAACCCGCGACCTCTTGTTTGGCAGGCGAGGACTCTACCCCGCCGCCAACGAAGCTGGCAAGAGAGAGAAATGGATGTGAAGACGGGGGACGAGTACGATATTGCTCAGGAGAACAATGGGAAAATCTACTACCTGGGGTTGATAATGACTAGTGAAATCGGTTGAGCACATGAAAAATTAAAAAAAACTACGTCTAGGTCCGTACATAAACATTTCGTTTTTATATGAGTAGTAAGCCAAGGGGTACAAGTTTGATTTTTCACTGGATGTCAGCATAGAACAGAGACTCACTTGTATCCCTTAGAAACCAAGTTTTTGTGCATTTCTTCTAACAATTAACTTTACCTAACTCTGTCGAGAAAAAGTCACTTGTGCTCCTTGACCTCTCACCCCCTCTTATGAGATATGTGGTTTTGTTTGTTTACGCATATTTTTAGCATTATTTCATTCGTACAATCTATGAATTACGGAAGAAAATTTCCAAAATACTTTATAGAAATAGATGAGCCCATGTAAAATGAAAAAAAATGCAAAATGTTCATGTTAAAACGTTAATTTTGATATGAGTCTGTATTAATTCATTCTACGCGTACTTTTAGTGCTTTAGTATCGTTTTGTTCGTCACATCTTTGGATCACGGAGAAAAAATGCTGAAGTACTTAACGAAAATCAGAATCAAACCCACTGTTATGAAGTAGGTATGCCTGGAAATGTTATGGATATTTAAGGGAAGTCATTGTCTATTAATAACGAAAAAGTCATAAAAATGGGTATCAAATATAGCCGATATGCCCGTACCCGGTCAAATTAACCCGAAAAATAGGGGTACCCTTATATAAATTCCCAACGCGCTGAAAATTTGCAGGAACGTTACTGATACCACTCTAAAGGAAGGAGGACGAAAGGAGACAGGAGGCATTCAAGATGTGGGTATGGAGAAGAATGGAGAAGGTGAAATGGATAGAGAGAAGGAGGAATGACGAAGTGCTGGACATGGTGAGTGAGGAGAGACAGCTTTCAGGTGAGATACGGAGGAGACAGAAAGTAAGGATTGGGCGAGTACTTAGCGGGGAGGGGACGTTGTAAACTATGTTAGAGGGAAGAATGTTAAGTAAACGAGTAAAATTCGTCCTCCTTCCTTAATGTCCACGTTTCCGCACCGTAGAGAGGTACACTTCAGATCAAAATCTTCACCCACATTGTCTTTAAACTCTTACAAAACGATCAAAGAAGCTCCTTCCTTTTCATCAAAACTCCTCCTTTGCTAATGCAATGCGCTTCCTGATGTCCTTAAAACTGTGTCCGTTTTCCGCCTAAGTACTGCCTAAATAGTTGAATTGCTCTACCCGCTCAAGTTTTTCCTCATAGATTTATGCAGACTAACAAATTAAAGCTTCCTATTCAACAGAAAAATATAGTAAAAATGCCACAAGAGCATATAGTCCGGTCAAAATAGACATTGACTCTTGCATAAATTCCCAACAAGCTGAAAATTTACAGGGACGTTACTGATACCACTCTCATGAAATCCTGTGAAGTCCCCATCGATCCCGTGTGTGCAAAAACTTTAACCCAAGGTCAATGGACACAAAAATTGTTTTTTTTTCGCATTTTTTGGCCAAATGGTTAGTTTTACGATAAAAATTGTTCAGACCAAAATTGTAGATCAGGAAATTATCTCCAAAATTGTCACGTATTTCTTTCTCTACGATTTGGCATTTCTGAGAAAAAGCCATTCGAAAGTTAGATGGAGCTGTATTCTCCGTAACATGCATGACTATATTGTCGCGCTCTCCGAACATTATTGGACAGCTCCAGCTGACTTTCGAGTGGCTTTCTCTCAGAAATGGTAAATCGTAGAGAAAAAAAAGCAGCAACAATTTTGCAGATGACTTCCTGATCTACAATTTCGGTTCGAGCAGTTTTTATCGTAAAACTAACCGTTGGGCTAAAAAATGCAAAAACCCCAGTTTTGTGACCTTAGACCTTGAATAAAATGTTTGCATATACGGGATCGATGGGGACTTCACAGGATTTCATGAGAGTGGTATCAGTAACGTCCCTGTAAATTTTCAGCTTGTTGGGAAATTTATGCATGGGTCAATGTCTATTTTGACCGGACTATATGCTCTTGTGGCATTTTTACTATATTTTTCTGTTGAATAGGAAGCTTTAATTTTTTTGTATGCATAAACCGACAAGGAAAAACTTTAGCGGGTAGAGCAATTCAACTACTTAGGCAGCACTTAAGCGGAAAACGGATACAGTTTTAAGGACATCAGGAAGCGCATTGCATTAGCAAAGGAGTTTTGATGAAAAGGAAGGAGCTTCTTTGAGGATCGTTTTGTAAGAGTTTAAAGACAATATGGGTGAAGATTTTGATCTGAAGTGTACCTCTCCACGGTGCGGAAATGTGGACATTAAGGAAGGAGGACGAAAGGACACAGGAGGCATTCGAGATGTAGGTATGGAGAAGAATGGAGAAGGTGAAATGGACAGAGAGGAGGAGGAACGACGAAGTGCTGCAAATGGCGAGTGAGGAGAAGCAGCTTTCAAATGAGATACGGAGTAGACAGAGAGTAAGGATTGGGCGAGTACTTAGCGTGGAGGGGACGTTGTAAATTATGTTAGAGGGAAGAATGTTAAGTAAACGAGTAAGAGGAAAGAAAAACTGGAAATAGATGGAGGGAGGACTTAGCGTGGACGGGATATTGAAAAGGTTGTTAGAGGGTAGAATGGTAGGTAAACGAGGGAGGGGAAGGAAGAGAATAGGATTTTTAGATAGAGTGAAAGGGAGTAGGCCTTACAGTGAATTGAAGAAGGCAATGGTGGAAGGAAAAGGAGGCTTCCAGATTACTTCTTTAGTAATCCATGGAAACCTAACTTGATCGGTAGAATACTATAGTAATAATAATAAACCTACAAACAGAAACAGTAAATTGGCTCCATCTCATTACTTAGCCAAGGGATGAATACCAGGGAATAGTGAGATGAGTGAGTCGCTACCAGAATTTTATTACGGAAGATGCTTTAGTGAATCAGTATTTATCCTCATTTCTTGTCGACAAATCTGTATCAGAGTCACTGCCCTGAGAATACACAGAAGATTTCATAAGTGATCGTTCTTCAATTGACTATAGTTTTGCCAATTTATTGCTATGTATACTGTGTTGTAATTGCCTACGATAGGTATATGATGGACTCCTTTTATTGAGATTTTGGAAACTTTTATTCATGCAGGGATTTTCAGAGTCCTTGTCACGCTTTTTAATCTTTTGAGCTTTATTTTATTTATCAATTGACGAGCGCCCCTTTAATTATAAATATTTAATGAAACGACCAATGAGGCAAATGAAATATCATTTTATTTGGATTACAATGGCAAGAGATTTGCTGAACTTAATGTATGAAATAGTGAAATAATTTTCGATAGTGAAATACTTTTTAAAAACTCATAATGAATGCGCCTGGGTGTGGTTGATGTTCTATGATGCTAATGAAATCATGATAATCGATAGAACATTTTCATTGAACTTAACCCTTCCCTGACCTGAAAAATTATACAACTGAGTTACCCCAAATTATGTTAATGTTATGTCATTAAAAAAATTTCCCTTTGATTTTTTATGTGCTTGAACTCAAATGCTTTGTCGTAATTTAGGCGACAAATGTTTTTTTACATTTAAATTGTTTTTGAAAACATTTTTTCAACAACAAAACAAAAATATTATTGGTGGTGTTACTGGGTTACCCCGCACAGCTGTCGGCGGGAAGAAAAAACTTTTTTGGTATTTGAGTGGCGGGATAAATGTTGAGCACAATAAATTTTAATATATTATAACTTCAATAACGCCAATATTATACGTGATGGCACCTTTTGTACCTGTTTTTTACATAGCATGTTAGTCAATGCACAGTTAAAATAGCAAAATATGAAAAATTCCTGCCATTTCGCACAAAATCAACGTAAAAACCTAAATTTAGCCTACAATGTATTTATAAATTATACAAAACAAGATATTATAATATTAAAAATTATTCATGGCGTTGAATTACAGGAGACATTAAAATACAATTCATAATATGTGAATTATAAATGGGGTACCTCAGATAACCCACACAATCGTTCCCGTAAGTTTTCTAGGCACAGTCACGGAAGTTTTAAACATGAATTAATCCTCTACGACTACAGAGTGCGGAACATGCAGTCACTTTCATCGGTCATTTAGCCGGAAGAGTGATCACTAAATGCTTGAAAACTTATATTGAAGGCCCAAACGTCGCTTGTTGCTTTTTGCATCGAAATTAGAGAGATGGAGTTGTAATTCCATCCATCGTGGTTTGAAACACATTGAGGCCTCTTCAAATGGTACCATTGGAGAATTTCCCCCCACTTGAGTGTGATAAGTCACTGCATCTTGGTGATGTACCACTTTTAAGTAGTATGGTGCGGCAGAGGATGTCCTTCGGTGGTAGCCTAAGGGATGGGATCCTAATATTAGCATTCAAGAAATGAGGATCCTAAAGTTCGATAGATGACGTGGAGAAGGGCTGGGCGGTCAGGGATCGCTCCAGGGATTGTAATCAGGCAGCAAAATTTCAAAAGCCTCTTGTTAAGACTTAGGAAACCATTGACATGATAATTAAGGTATGGCACTATTATCTCAGACGGACACTACTTCCCACCGGACTATGCAGAATCATCCGCGTGATAAAGGCACACATCCCAAAAATTTGTATACGTCAACATAACCAACGCCTTGGAAGAGAGTGTTCAGAAATCCGGCCAATCACGGCGCAGCAGCAAAGGTAACCGGTCAACAAAACCGCGGCCGCGAGGAAAGAGAACTTTATATACGCGGCAAAAACACGGAAATCATCACTTCGCCCCGAAGATGCCTGGTGGAATCCTGGCGAAACTGTCGCCACCACTGACTACAAAACGCGGTGAAAACACAGAAAGTGGAGAGATCCACGAATTAGCTTATTTTTTTATGCACTTCTGTGCTACCTTTTTAAATGGCATAATTAAATCTATTTAAGCTCACTAAATTTCACAATACATCGATATACCTATCTCTTTATCATAGTCAAGGGAATTTAGTCGTGCCTTCCTATAATTTTATTTTGGTTGATATTTTATGAAGATATTTTGATTTTATGTGCCTACCAAAAAGACATGATTATGCGTGTACATAACTCGTTTTCAAATTGGAAGAGGCGCCACAACATATTGTATGTATTTCCCGTATATAGGATGAGCAGGCTCATGCAAACTTCGGTACGTTAAGGTAACTCTTTTTGTGCTATTCTTACGTAGGGTTCATGCCATGCATTATATTTTTCCTTTTTTATTTTCTTACTTTTTATATTCCTCCGCCACAATATTTTGTAAATAGGATATTTATCTTTGTACATCGGATATTTAGACTGCAAACATCGGTAACCTTCTATATGATAGCCTCTTTTTTCTCGGTCTGGGGAAAAGGCATGTTGTCTGGATGCCTGTGCCAATTTGAGCGGGTGGCTTTTACACAGTTGCGAGTATTCAATATTTTTTTGATGCAGCTGCAATCACTGACCCTCTTCGGGACGAATGCTCTTCAGTGCATCCGCGGCTTTTGTTTTTCAAGGGTGATGCTCGCATGGGCGTCTCTTTGCCCTCAGATCAACCCTCCCCGGCGGTGTCCCGCATTATTAAACGTATCGCATAGATGTTTGTTTCCATGCACGGCGCCAGTGCATGTATATACATACACGTACGCGTTGAGTATGAGGATAGGAGAGCAGGGTCGAGCGTACGGCAAACAGTTTCTTGTATGAATGCGCTCCTCATGCGTGCGCGACACGGCGTGATAGACAAGCGTGGTTTAAAATCGGCACGCGTCACTTGTTCTGCTGCTGCTTCGGCCGGGTGTGTGTGTGTGTGCGTGCGAATGGATGTGAATAGGGGAGAGGGTCCTCAATGGGTACGGGCTGTAAGGCAAACAAGGCCTATGAGAGTGAGATAGAGGAACGTCATTCGGAGAGGAACCCCATCCCCTCTCCGGGCCGAAAGGCAATTATCGGCTTAATGCACGCCGGGATGTCCCGCCCGTGAGAGAATAGAGAGTACGTTTGTTCGCGAAATTGGTACTGGGCAGGATTTCAATATCTAAGCGGCTTTCCCTAAAATAACTTTGCATAAGAAATTTAAAAAATAGTAGGTATGTTTTTGTTGCGAGACTTAAATATTTTTTGATCGCGCATGCATATGTTACCGGTCGTATTTAACATATGAGTGGGAAATTGGTACAGGGTCGGAACTTAATATCTTTATGGCCTTTCCTAAAATAACTTTGCATGATAAATTGGAAAAAAATAGTATTTTGCTGTTGTTAAAGGAAGTTAAATCTTTTCTAATCGCCCATAAATACGTTACCGGTCGTATTTTACAAATGAATGGAAAATTGGTACTGAGTAGGATTTCAATATCTTTGCGGGCATTACTAAAGTAACTATGCATGAAAAATTTGGAAAATAGTATGTTTTTGTTGTGAAACCTTAATCTTTTCTGATCGTGCATATGTATTCTACCGCTCGTATTTAACATATATGAGTGGGAAATTTGTGCTCGGTCTGATTTCCAGTGTCTTTGCAGACTTTCCTAAAAACATTTTGCATGAAAATTGAAAAAATAGTATGTTTTTGTTGGGAAACTTAAATATTTTCTGATCGCGCATATATATGTTACCGGTCGTATTTAAAATATGAGTGGGAAATTGGTACTGGGTTAGATTTCAATATCTTTGTGGCCTTTCCTAAAATAACTATGCATGAAAACTTGAAAAAAAGGTATTTTTTGGGAAACTAAAATATTTTCTGATCGCGCACGTGTATTCCACCGGTCGTATTTAACATAAGAGTGGGAAATTGGCACTGGGTTGGATTTCAATATCTTTGTGGCCTTTGCTAATATAACTTTGCAAGGGAAATGGAAAAATAGTATGTATTTTGTGGGAAAATTAAATATTTTCGGATCACGCGTATGTGTTACCGTGATTTTTGACATATGAGAAGACTAGAAGCCAAGGGGGACAAGTATTTTTTTATAAACAGAGTAAGGTACAGAAAATTGTTGAAAGAATTAAAAAAAAAATTGGTGGCTAAGGGATACGATTGAGTCTCTGTTCTGCGCTAACATCGAGTGGAAAATCAAATGCGCCACTAAACATCTAATTGAATTCGTTTGTTTTCTTTATCTAATTTCTGTATCTAACTCTGTTGAGAAAAAATAATCACTGTGCGCCTGGCCCACTGATATGTCTTCATTGTGGGTAGGACCAATGGAAATGTCGTATGGTGTCAGGAATGAAGTCGCTCACCCAGACCGGAACTGGTAATGCAATAGGATAATTCCGAAAGTGGATGGGAAAGATAAGTAACGACGAAAAATGAGAAATCCTCATTCAACCAATTTCTCATAACTTTAATTTGAAAAAAAATACAAAAGTTTTTGCCCATTTATAATGCGTTTGTTGCGTCATTAAAGTTATGGTTCATTGATTTGTTCAGAGAGACCAGATGATTGACGGAAATAATCGCTCAATGGAGTGTTTATGGCATTCAACCATGTGAGACGGACTCGCGAGGCCAAGAAGCAGTAGTAAATAGGTGAGCCGCTCCGTAAGAGTCTATGACGACATTAACTTATATAAGAATTTTCGCCGTGAATATTTTGAGAAGTAGATGACGCATGGAAGAACGGAAAAATATGGATCTTTTAATATTTCAAGCACCATCGAAATCGACAACAGCAAAGAAATTGTGAACGAGGCCATTACGGCATTTTCTCTTCTTAATAGGGAATGGAGTTAACTTTTCTGTAAATGGGTTAAGCGCGTCAAACTTTTTTAGAAAATTTCTAGAAAAGTATACGGCAGAATCAGATGGCAGAAAAACGGAGTAATACGTTTTTTTCAAACACTATCAAAGTCGACAAATATAGAAAAAATAGTACGAACGAGCAAAATAAAAAAATACATCCATTATGTAGAAAATATTATGCAGTTTTATCTAAATGTATGTCATTTAAATAGTAGATATATGCTACTGGTACCCAATATACTAGTTTGTGCATAGCTTTACTAAAAGGTTACTTACTTGTAAGATTTGATTGCGACTTCCAAACACTTCGTTTAAAAATCCATGGGTGAACTAATACGTTCACTATTGACAAGATATACGTCATATTCTCTGGTAGAGGTTTGGATTATACAAATTTACTAAAGGAGAGCCCTTTCTAAATAAATTTCATCGATACAAAGGAGAATTAAGGTTTTTTATTTGCATCTATTTTCAATGGCATAACGTGCCTCGGATTTAATCATTAAACCCGAGGCACGTTATGCCTTAAAAGTAAACCTTTTTTTCGCTGAGTTTATTTATTAGCCACTCTCGTGTGGAGCGTTATGTTAGTGATCACATGTATTTTTATAAATTATTTGAAAAAAGTATTTAACACTTAAGTATATCTCTTATGGAAACAATCATATACTGAGCAGAATGAAATTAGTTGGTAAGTTACACCCATTGGTGAATGGTAAAAATAGATCCTTTGGAACCTTTGAACTGAATCAACGACAAATAGACAATGATGCGAAGAAAATATTTTTCAAGCAATATTTCAATACATTTTTTAAAGTTTAATCATTTAATTATCTAGGAATAATTGGCATTAATTCAATGTCTTTATAGTACCCACCTCTCAGTTTCAAAGTCCCCATGCGCGAGGCATAAAACATCATCTCCACTAGCGTTCTCACCGCCGCGCCGGTACGTTACTTACAGCAGCTCCAAACAAGCTCAAAACAAGCTTTGTGCTCGTCGTGTAAGCCTGGAATGAACAAAGATAAGGAGCGCCGGCTACGTGCAACTGGATGGTGGTATCCGGCTTACAGGCCACATTGTAGACTTGTTACCAGCGGCGTGGCGTGGCCGGCGAGACGGATGACGGGTAGGTAACCGTTGAGGTGCGGCCGGGAAGAGCTGCTGGGTGCTAATCCCCCCTTTCATTGCCTATACAGTAGGCTTATCCGCAATCGGGGAGGGAGGAGTGTATATTTTCGCGGCGATGGCTTTTAGTGTTTGGTGCCGCCTTAAATGAATTTTCGGTGGAATTGTTTGGCTTTCCTCTCTCTCTCTCTCTGGCGTCACGAGAGTGTGTCTATTCGACTACCGCCCGGGTCCGTTCCGCCAGCCGCTCGCAATCAGATTACGTCGGCACGGCCGAAAGTGTAGCCTCGGAGATTTCGAAACGAGCGGGCTTTTCCGAATCGCCTGATCCCCTTTCCCTCCGGAGCCTTTTCATTGGATGGGGGTATCAGCTCGCCCCACTCGTTTGATTGGCTTTTGTGCCCGTTAATTTTGGGGTCTCTTGTGGTCGCTAGCACAATGCCCATTGGAATTTAAATTGGTATTATTAGGGGTGGATTGTACGTAGGTGGCAATGATTGACGGGATGGGATGTTTAATTGCCTTCGTAATGAAATGCATCCTTATCGCACCCTCGGATATTGTTGCGTTTGATGCTGTTAATCGTTGAGTTGAGCGTTCAGGGTTCCGGGGGCCTTGGAACACTTTGGGAACGATCGCATATTTTTCGCTGTTCGGATAATATGCGGAGATTTTGTTCACCGTCGCGTAGTTGTTGCATTTCTTCTCGCTTACTCGTTCGGGCCTCACTTTTATCCTTTGTTTTTCCCAATTTACTGAGCAATACGACATTTTAACAGTCTATTATTGTAATATCAGCAATATACTATAAATTGCAAGGTGGTGATGAATGAGAAACATATTTGTAGCATTATTGTTGGATGCGTCTAAAATTCAAAAAGGCAATTGATTAAGTAAATGTTGGGTGTTTATTTTTGATCGGGCTATGCATATTCCATATACATAATTATTCTCATATTTTTGGGAGCACATTTTCCCCTGTACCAATGTATTTTGCGAGTAATCTATCTGTATGAGATATTTTATGCGGAAATACCTACTTACAAATCTTTCATTGAGTCTCGAATAGTTACAGTGAGCTTATAATGACTCATAAAAAGTAGGCGTAAATTACTCCATATAGAAGACAAACTTAGTGCCATATTTTACTTAGGTGTCTTTATGACACCTCGCACCAATTTTATCGTCAGTAATTAGGTATTAGCGTTCTATGATTAAGTTTATTGAAATAACTTTGATTTTCTCAGATGGCAAAAAATGAAGGGATTTATTGATCTATTGCTAATGCTAATGGGTATTAGTAGGTACTTTAAAAAATTGGAGGTTGGTCAAGATGGAACATACCTACTCTTGGCATATAGCTACGATTTATTGGACTAGATACTAGTGTTTTTTCACGCAGCGTCTTAAGTTTGAATGTTACGTAGCCTTGACGGATTGCCTTTGGGTGGGCGTTTGCTGCTGGGGCATGGAATTTGGAAGCATGGAAAAACCAAAGAATTTTGTCGTGATGTGTTAACTACTCATTTTTATTTTTAAGGTAGCTGTAATTTCAGTTGTTATATAAAAATTGAATTAAAGCATAAAAAACACCCGTTTTCCAAAACTAGTATAAAATACACGAAAGAGTAAAAAATGAACTTTACATCACTGGGAGGATAAAGCGTGGTTGCTGATTAGGATTATTAGAAATGAGTGTAGTAGAGCCTGATATGTGAGTAAGGATTTATTGATATGAATGAATAGCAGGCTTTATAATTGTGGAAGGTTACTCGGGATTTCCACCGGGTCAGGGTCTCCAACTCCATCTCGGCCGACATTTTGATGAACGAGTTTTCCATCGTCATCACTGCCCTGATGACGATGGATATCTCGTTCATCGCAACGTCGGTCGAGATGGAGATGGAGAACCTGACCCGGTGTAAATCCCGAGTAACCTTCCACGATCGATTGATAGGTTTATCTGATTTAGTTAATTTTAATTTTATAAAAGTGAGGACTACAAGGCTACCAACATTTCTAAAGCCTGAATCACACGATCATTTTCTTTCGTCGCGAAAAGTGATTACTAGAGCGAAAATATATAGCGTGTTCCCACGATTGTCAAACGTTGCGCTGCAATCGCTCCATACGGGAATGCGTTCTGATTGGCTGAAATGGGGTTTTAGTGACGGTTTTATCGACGGAAAAAGCGACCAGACGAGTGATGAAAAAAGTGACGGGAATCCTCATAATTAGAGTGAATGCGAAAAACAATTGCCGGCGAAGATCATTTGCGAGTGATCACTCTAGTGATCGTTTTAGTGATCACTCGGAAATGACGGATAAAATGACCGTGTATCTCAGGCTTAATATTAAGTGCGAAATTGCGAAGTCGAAATAGATGAAAGAAACGTAAAGTATACTTCTAAACAAAATTTAAAAGTTTAAGGAAAACAATAAAATTTTCCAGGATTCCAAACTGTAATCTTCTAATCCCTTAGCCGACGATTTAGCCCTTTTGCTGAATGATCCCTGCTGTGATTATGTAGGCGGAAATTATATATGCTTGCCCTAACACTGAGCGAGTAGGGGAGACCGAGGTAGTACCGTACGGCGGGGAAATATCGTGCTCCATAATTTTAGATCCACTGGAGTATGTAGTGAGCGCTGGGAAAAGCCGCTTCGTAGCGGAAGGAAAGCGAAACCAATAATGACAATCTGGGAGCTTCTGCCTTTACGCACGTGTATGTGGCGAAAATTTTTCTGTTTTGTCAAGTTTTCTTATAATTTTTATACTAATTCGAACTGAGGTAAGTGAAACACGCTGTTGGTGAATATATTTAAACTAGTGGTGTTGAATAGCCCATATCATGGGCTATTTTTTAGTACCAAACTCAAGTCCTCTATTGTTATTATTTTAGGTTAGGCTTGAAAATGCTGCGTCATGTCATTTTGACCCAATTCCGTACACCCTGCTTGGGGCAATATCGCAAGGCGCAAGGTGTAAGGTATTGCCCCGTTGTGAACGATAGTGCCCCATGTACTTAGTATTATAACTTTCCTGAGCAACTTGAACATTAAAATGTTTATATCTTAAGAATTTTTATGTGATAAATGAAGGGCCTTTGAATGGGTGAGTTGCCAATCCTCTCAAGTACAAACAAGCTTCAATAGTATGAACGACCTTCATCCGTCATGTCGTCAGTTTGTCTGAACTAATTCCGGATTTTCATGTTTTCATGCTACTATAAAACATTTATCAGAAAAGAATTTTTGTTATTGTAGTTTTATGTCAGCTGACGTTTATTACCACTAAGATCGAGGGTTTGGTATTATTTTAACTTTAATGAGAGCTAATATGCTATGTTTTACTTATTTCGATGGTAGAATAAAACTTTATATCACATTTTCCATTTTTTTTCCGTCACAGTCTTTGTAATGTCGTTCATCATGAGGCAATACCGCACAGAGCTGTACCTATTGCCTCTAACTGGTGTGGGGAATTTCCCCAGCACTCGGGACAATACCGTCCAGTGTGAGAGCTTTATAAAATGAGTGTAACACTCCTAGTAAGTTAACTTCTCCAAATATGAAGCAGATAACTGGTGGAAAATCAAATTACCTTCAAAATAATATGATTTTCTCTTTCATTGAAGTTTTAAATTGAAGGGTATTAAATAAAAATGCTTAAGTGTACGCTTCTATCCCGCCCTCCCCTAATACTAATGTTACCTGTCAAAAAAGGTGGATAATACTCCCTCTAAAGGCCTAGGCATAGTGTAAGTATGTATTCAAGACCATTCAACATCGGAAAGTGGATTAACAGTCAAAAAATCTCATTGATGTAAGAGACAAGCAGGCGAAACAAGTTAAGAAAAATCGAATTTCTTGTTCCTTGAAACAGCGTCATATCATTTTTATAGTCTTCCCTCCATCTTTTTACTTGTCATTTTAAAGTATCATTGTACTACGTTCCCTTCCCAGTCCCAGCGCTGTTAGAACCTGCCTTTTTCGTCCCTAATGTCAACTCGGCTCGCGACTCTCCATCGTCGTCCTTTCCCGTGATACGCAATCGGCCTCGATCCCCGAGGCCCTTGCGCAGAAATGTGGGCCAAGTGGTTCGGATCCTGCGCCCGCGTTTCCCTTGTCTGACTGTCACTCCAAATCGGTCTATTCCCGAACTTAAAGCGTCATTGCTAACCGATGTAGCACGAGATCATTTCATAGCTTCCTTCCAAGTTTACCCTCTGAAAAACTTTTGCTACTTTTTTTTTAATTTTTGTTACGACTATGTGAGCTATTTCTGCATTGCTGCGATGTGTGCTTTTCATCACCAGACGGGAACTGCATTTCTTGTACATGATAAGCTTAGCACTTCCATTTATACCAAGTCTTTGTTAAATGGAGGCATTCGGTGTGAATTGATTTAAAATTGAATTTTTGTTTGCATTTTAAACTGGAGCTGATATTTCATATCGCTTATTATAATCAGAGGTAGCGAAAAATATAGGTAATAATCATATTAAAATAAGTATGTGGTAATCAACCATATGCATGCTTGCATTGCCTGCATTCTTATCTATAAAATTGTTAATGTGCTGCATTTTAAAAGGTTTCTATTATTAATTTCATGAAGGTTCTTTCTGTACTATTATCTTCCTAGATGCTCCGCTGGTTACTTTAAATTTCATGGGACTTATTCTTGTGCTATTCTTGTAACGGCTACCATGCAATAAGTTACTTTATAGTTCGCTAAATGTATTTCGTGAGATCATTTTATTGAAGCTACGAGTGTAATCATTGGCGGATTTAGGGGTAGCCGGGTTCTTGGCACTTGAAGAACACTTAAGAAGTTCTTGATTACTTCTTTTCGTTTAAAGACGCAAGCCAGGGAAAGTTGAGAGGCTAAGATGATAGGGTGAGAAAGCGATTCAATCAAGGTAATCATCGCACAACAATGGGCACAGTGGAGCTAGGCCTGCCTTCACTGAATTAGATTTGAGCCAGATAGCAGATTATGGGAAGGTGAACGCACTTCACTCTATTTTCCTTTCCCTTAAATCCCCACGCTTCGTTAAATCCCTTCTAAGGTAGTGTGAACCTCGGAGAGAGGCATACTTGATGTTTTTTTACAGAAAATGAATGAAGAATGCAGTCGGGAAATAATAGGAGATGTCCAAGTTTTCAGTTTTTCAACTCGCCTTGTTGCCCGCGCCCAATAATACGTCCCCATCTTGGCTCCTAGCAATCTGGTTCCCCGAAGGCTCGACAGAGGGAACCATGTTCCTTCGTCGTACTGCGTCTGGCACCCAAGGGAGTTTTCGGCAGTTTCTTTCTTTTATTTCTTTTCTTTCATTTTACTAGTTGCACTTATTTAAGTTTACTAGCGAATTTTAGTGGTAGTATTAGAGGAAATATGATGGGAGGGATTTTCGGACACTGCGCATGCGGCCATGATTGAAGTGTCAAAATTCGAGATCACATGATGATGTATGGCAGTCTACGATAGCTATAGTTCATATTTTCTATTTCAATTAGAAATTATATTCCTATTGAATTTATACTCAAGAAGAAAGGGTAATGTCAGTATTTTAATTAATGTTTTTCATAAGTGCTATTTGCAAATTATTGTTTCTTTTATTATTTTTCTAAGATTAAGGGTTCCAGTTTTTGCCTTTGCTCTTGGTTACGTGGTAGTTACCTCAAAAGCTAGTCGTGGTAGCTACTGTCGATATTTTCTGTGTGGCATAATTAAGGACGTCGAATGCTTTTCGTTGGTGCAAATATATTTTTCAATAATGCCGCAATGGGTGTTGGCTGCTGAATGAATTGCTGTTAAAATTATGTTTCCTTTTGCTAAAGATTCCCTAAAAAACGCTAATTACCGCGTGCATTTGGTCTTCTTCAATTTAGTCCAGCAACAAAAGGGTAAAGCCGATGTCTATTAAATCCGCGCTGCGAAGATTAATGTACTGGGGAGGAAGTGATGCAGCCCATTGGTGAGGCCCCCAGTCCCATCCATCCCTTATCCCAACATCTCCACGTTCCTTCCGCAGCCCTCATCCCATCGTATCCGAAGTCCGCCATTGTCAACAGGGACACCCCCGACTGATTCCCGCTATTCCGGCGTCGTCGCCCGGGATCGTCTTGAAGGGGTGCCGAGGAGAAGGCGCGGAGGGGTGGTGGTGGGGTACTTGGTGAGTGTTTGGGGATTCACTGCATTGCAAGGGCGCACCGAGCTTCAAATCTATGGGGAATATAGCCACAGTAGTTCAAGTTGTAACATTTAAGCAAGGAAAAGTTGAATTAAAACAACGTTTTAAAAAATTATAATAGTGTTTTATTAGTTTTTAAAAGTATTTGCTTGTGAAAAAATATTTTATCTTAGTTACATGTCTTATACTAATATCATTTTCGTGGGTAAAAAAAAAGTATCCAAAATTTCTTTTCGATCCAGTCCTTATTTTCCTTGGAGAAGTTAGCGATTTGTGCTTCTAGGGGGGGGGGCAGCTGCCCCCTCCTACCTTCCACTGGGTACGCCCATGGTGTATTCGCATCACGCACAAAGGGGAAAGGGTCCTCCCTGTGCCACGCCGCCTTCCCTCCAATCCACCCTTCTTCCTCATGTCTTCTTACTCACGTGGCCTATTTCTATTTAGCCCACCCTTCGCTCCCATCTCACCTCTCTGGCCCAAAAAAAGTTCCAAAATTGAGGAAGGTCCTCATTCACCTTTCTCAATCCGTAGCTGGATAGAAAAATAAATTAGTACAGTAATGGGTGGTATATGGTTTTTATGTAGTGAGCTAAGGATAATCATTCTTTTTTAATCTAACCATCCGTTGCATGCATAGTACACGAATAAGTCTATTGCAATGCAATGTATAATGCGGAACACATAGGAAGGTGATAACAAGCTTGGAATGCTTAGTTAAAAAATTTAAAAATAAAGTAAAAGGTCGGAGTGGGCTCTCTGAAGACTGGTGGAGGGCTGTAAAATGTCAACATTTGGCGTATAGTAGATGGTATAGACAGTAATAATGATATGGTGAGAATGAAAAGTCAGCGAGGAGGATCCAGATGATAGGGTAGTTTCCCTCATCAAAGACAACTAAAGACATTGATTGCGATTCGTTACCCAAAATTAGTGTATTCATAATATACATATTATTTGGTTTTAGAAATCTCAGTTTAGACGAATGATTAAGGTCAATTTTAACCTCATTTGAAAAAGGCCAGATTGGCACCCATGTGACGCCACTCCACGTGACGTCACAGGGACCTAGATTCTTTACGAGTAGATAGGAGTTTTACATCGTCTGAGATTACCAATGCATGCATGAGGTACAGAGCCCAGGGAAACATCTCTTAATAATTACCTATTATAATTGCATATGGTCAGAAAGTTTCCTTCGTTTGATAAGGTATTAACAATCATTTCTTCTTAAGCCAAGCGCTACCTGCTGGTAAGGTACTCTGCTACCTGCTAGCAGCCTGCATCGTAGCGGCGCTCATATCCTCGCCCCAAAGTCACATCACCCGGCGGCAGCGCCAACCAGAATGAACCTCCACCCCAGGCGACGGGAGGTCCGAAAATTTTTGAAATATGACATGCCTGGAAATAAATTTTACATCAATATATTAAAAAATTGATATTAATTAAATATTTGATATTAATTACTTATAGTCGCTTAACTTTAAGCAGATGCAGTTATTATTCGCCATAACTAGGCAATAGTTTCAAAATTATTTTCTATTTCTCTGAGGCTTTGGGGGAGGGTATCTATCCTTCTCATCTCCCCCATAGTTTGGCCACTGAGGCACAGTATGTCAGAATTCCTTCAGATTAAGCCCAAAGCAACCCTCTTGTGGGTTAGCTTCGGGGCACCAGGTGATTGTGCATTATCACCTTCAAAGTCCGCGTGAAACCAAGAATGACAATCCGATGAAGATTGCAATCTCGTCGTTAATAATCTTATCTTCAATATAATTAATTCCTAAATACCCGCATCACATCTTCTGGGAACTTTCTTGCAATCTAACTCTACTCTTACTTGTTAACTCGCAACCAAGGGGTAAGACCCTCATAGGGATTTAATCTTCGAAAACTCCAGATAAGAAATATTATATGACATCAATCGTTCAAATTTGTAAGAAGTTGGGATTTTTTAATGCAATTTTCGGGAAATAAAGATCAAATTTCCAGGGTATATGTTGTGGCCGTCAGTCGATTACGTACTATTAAAAGAGCGTATTTGATATTGGATCGGCATACCGCTTCAGGGTGCAATCATGAGGATACAATCTCAAGGACGTATCCATTGGTCCGCGACTTTTACACCCTGAACCTCGAAGGAGAGCGAAGGGAAGGAAAAAAAGTTTGGCGCCTCCGCGATTACGAGTCCGACGACGCCGATGGGTTAGAGTTTGGGCAGTATAGTGTGTATTAGAAAACCTTGCTCCACCATTAGGATGACACAAGCTACTTCCACGGAGACCAAATATACCTAGTATTTTTTTTTGGATGAATCAATTAAAATTTCGTTTTTCAACAGAATTTTTACTCAAACATAACCATGGTTTCAACGGTTAACGTCATCTTCTGGTGAGAAATACATTGTTGCATCATCTTAAATAATAGACGAGCAAAATAGAGGGAGTGGGAGCAAACTAAATGATGCTACTGGTCATTTGCGGAATACAGACGCACTAATCAGTAGACCGACCTTCTTGACGGTCATAAAATGTGCGGAATACGGATGCGACCGGACGGGGAATGAGTGAGGGATAGGACGTTGAGGGGAGGGCGAATTTAGAGTCGGGAGTGGGGGGCAGTGGCACTTGCGCCCGCAAATGCCGCACCGTGTACAGCCGCTAAGGTTCGCCTCAACCATTTCCCACAGCTTAGGAGCAGGCCGCGTGTGCCTTGTTGGTTGAGTGATGGAGTGTGTGCAGTGGTAATTGGGTCAGCGGGTCGCCTCCTCTCCCTTCTTTTGTCCATTTTTCCGCAGCGATTACATCGGCGATTCTCGAACAGAGCCGGGAGTAAGTATTTCCTCTTGGGAGTAATGGCGTTAAATTTTTCATTGGCTATTGCGATCAAATGCCGGCGTGACGCGAAGTTATGTTATTTCCCGCCCATCCCGTGCAGTTATTCCTCATTTTTTTGCTATTAATCCTACAATGGAGATTTTTGAGCTCTTTATGAATGGTCTCATCGTCGATATAAATGTAAATATCGCCATTTGTTCCTGGGTTTCTGCGACGAATTGCTTTTTTTTACTTCGTTAGCAGTTATGAATAATTAAAAAATTGAAGATGTTTTAATTCCTATTAAAGTTTTTGAATATTGGTTTGCAATACACCTTTATGCATGGAAATAGCATGATAAACGTCACCGAGAAGTTCTTGAGAAGTACTGTCCTCAAATTGTTGCCTGGAATGTGCTCGTAACCTCTTATTTTGAAATATCTAGTTTTCTAAAGTATTTCATTTTCTTTAAATCTGCAATCCGTAGTAATTTTCTGAGGATGGTTATATTTAATGATGCTAGGTGTTTCGTCATAGTGATATTCTCTTTGTAAGGTCAACCGATTCAGGCGTGATGTAGTAGAAATTCGATACGTTAAAATAAAAGGTAGTTGCACTTTTCCAAAATTATTTAATGCGAAGGACTCATTAAATAACTGTTGCCAAGTGCAACTACCTTTTTGCTAAATGCTCTCTTTTGTGAAACTTTGGTATTTTGTTGGGGAAAACCTGTTTCGGTGGACTGATAAAAGAATAAAGTGGAGGGTGATGCAAAACTAAATCGTAGCAGGTTCTAATTTCAACGACCTGATAGCTTTCAAGCCAAAATTATAAGCCGTAACAGGTTGGCTGGAACTTGTTTTTCCTGGTTGGCGTGTCACTCGGTGTTCATTCTCTGAATCACTCGAACTGTGAAAAAAAAAAAAAACACCTGGTCTCTGGAAATATTCATGGAATTCTGCAAAAATCATCTCGACACCGACGAATCACCGACGAATTCGATTTGGAGAAAAAAAACGGAATGATATCACACGCCAGCGAGTTGAGTGGTAAAGAAAAAAAAACATAATACTCCGCGCTTCAGCTACGTGTTACCAATTAACTGCGCTCCGAAACGTGTGCTCCATTTATTGAACGTGAACCTTCCATAATGCCAGTCGAATATCTTCCGCCAGGACGTACGCCCTCTCTCGATTCAATTGCGAACCTGCAACCCCATGCATGTATTTACTTCCCGCTTCGGTCAGTGGCGATCTTACATGGCTATGTATGTATACTTCCTTTCTCCCCTTGCCCAAGAAATCCGTCGGCATTGTTTCACGGCCGTCGATCGCCATCTGCATGCACGAATGGACTGCGCCGTCGAGTCCCAGTCAGCTCGTGGGCCAATGCATGCGGTCGTACGTTGCGGAGTGTCTGTGTGTAGGTAGTATATACGGGTGTGTGACGCCGGGACCCTCAATCCCCTGGCCGCGGTCAGCTGTGCGCCATCTCCCTCAACCTATTGACCTCACTTGTCCCATGTCCACCATGGAATGAATCGATTATTTCCAGGGAATATTTTTCAAGTGCTCCGCAGGAACGATCCTACGTCGAAGGGATCACCTTTTTGCCCAATTTTTTCCACGTCGTGGATTTCAAGCGAATGGGTTTCTGGGACTATCAATCCCATATGCCGTATTTCCACGAATCAATTTTCCTCCTTAGGACTTTCGAGGAAAGAAAGGATCTTCTTATAACTGTATTGAGCAGATAACAGATCCGTATTGGAAAGAAGTGTCAGTGATTCTAAAATACAGTAATACGAGAGGAGTCTTATGCCTAATCATTAATGCTATGCAATGAAAAATGTCAATGAACTGAAGTGAAAATATTTGATGAAATATTGCCATAAATTATTGTTTTGTTGGTTTACTAGGGTGTGTCAACCACTAAGGTCATTTTAATTAAGAAGTTGTTAAATTATTTGTTCTCTTGGTAGAGTTCTCGCAGATATAAAAACGGTTTTTTAAGCGTTATTTTTATGGGAATTCGGTTTTAAGGGTTTTTCTCTGTCAATCGAGATATGAAATTCCAGTTACTAAGAAGTTTCTCAGTGCAATTTACTTGTTCGAAGGTGTCATGTTGGTATATTTTCCATCTGAAAATACTACAGGATGAATATTGTTTACTCTTTAATCGTTCTTGAATTGCGACGTGTCCTCTGATCTGCCGTATACCCTGAGCGCGTTTTTGTTTGGCTAATATTTGAAATAATTTGGAGAAGTGGAAGGTTTCACGTATCTCGGGGAAGCAAATAATAAAAAAGAATTGTTTCTTGATGTAAATATCTTGTTCCCTGGTGATTCTAATTCATATTTAAACTTAAATTTAAGTCCGAATTATACCTTTGCTTATACGGACTTACACAGATACTATTTAAGTCTTTATGAAATGGTGTTCCTTAAGATTTCCATTTAAATATTATGTAGGCTTGATTAAAACCTGGGCCAAGCACCAGAAATCCCTCTCTGAATTTTCTTTTGGCACTTTTATCAATGTTATATACGTTGTTTAAAATGTTCACAGTATCATGTATTTTGGAGGTGAAAAATGGGCTTAAGAATGTGAGGCCTGCAGTTATATCTGAAATTTTCACAATTTTAGATTCACGATCGGCAAAATACAAGATGAGTACGTTCATAAATAGGAATAATTTCATTTCATCGAAACGATGCCTTTGGCGAAATACTTTTTAACAACCATGGTTATTTCAAATTGCTGACGAAGGATACACACGGATAATAAAGTTATCATAAAAAACATTTTATTCTAGCGACACAGTAATTGGTGTTGTTTAAATAATGTCAGGTGTAGATAACCTATCTAAATAAAAATACATCAATGGCGGAAATTTTACAGAAGAAAGCGATTAAATAAGATATTTTTTGAACCAAGGCAAAGGAAGAATAAAAAAAATGTTCTAGGAGTAGAGCAGAAGTCTTTGAAAAGATTGAGAAAAGGTTCGGAAAATTTATGATGGGTACGAACTTCCAAAATGGAGAAAATGTCCAAAATATTTCATCGCTGAGAACGCTTTTCAATAGGCTGGGAGTGCACTCTCCTATATAACGCTGACTCGGCGAACCATTCATTTACCTAACAGTGTGTTTCGTTGGCATACTCGTTAGAATGTTTCTAGGGTATGCATTAGTCTCAAGAAGCCGAAAAATTCCCCAGGGTACTACCCAAGCTGTAGAAGTATAATGGACCCCCAAGTTTTGATCGTAAAAATTTAACATTAAATGTATGATAAAACTATCTTCCAATTTGTGTGACAATTTTTGAAAAGGTGATTCTTAATACATCTTGTTATCTTGTACTTATTCAATCGATCATTTCTGCTATCGGGAATATCAAATAAATGTAATAAGCTGAAAAATAAATCTTGATACGAGGGCAAACTAATAAGTAAGGTCTCTTAAGTCGTTGCGTCGCGTTATGAAGCGATAGGCACCATCCGCCAACATCACCGTGTTCCTTGGTTCCTCCACTACCACTCTCGACCGCAGCAACGCATTCTTGACCGCCCATTGTTGGCATGGCAGCCGTCTACATGGAGCTTACCCTCACATCTCCGTCCAGGTTTGAAATCCGGTCTGTCATACGATTTTTTACCATGAAGAAGGTGGCATCTATCGACATTAATAGCCAATAGGTTGCGGTTTAACCCTTCTACTGCCAGCCCAGTTCAGGAGAGTTGTGCGAAGCCTGCTAAGGCTATTTTCCGGAATTAGCAACATTTCCGATTTAAAAATTGTTCAACTGCTTAATTTAATTTAATACGTCTAGATTCTTTCCCAATTCTTAAGATATATTTATATCTCATAACCATGGATAGATTATGGCGGTTTACATAAATCACAGCCGTTGAAAAGGTCAGAATCACGAAAAAAAGGGAAATAATTCCAGTGGCAGTTAAAGAGTTAAGGTCAGGGATGCCGACACAAAAAGTATTGGGGGGTGGTGCAAACCGGGGATCATGCCCCTGGAAATTTTATAAGTAGTGAGATTTAAGTTTTTTAAGCATTTTAGAAGAGTCTTATAATCAATATTCGAATCTTGATAACTCGAAACTAGATATCTGGACACTCCGGGGAAAATCGACAAGCCTGACAAATTTTTTCTTCGCACCCATAACGAATTTTTGAGGGGGCTCGGGCCCCCTCAGGACCCATGGAGTCGGCGCCACTGTTTAAGGTGAAATATGTATGGATGTTAAAAACGTTCATAAGTGGTGCTAATTTTTCAGCTACTTAATTTTATTTAATACGTCTAGATTCTTTCCCAATTCTTAAGATATATTTATATCTCATAATCATGGATAGATTATGGCGGTTTACATAAATCACAGCCGTTGAAAAGGTCAGAATCACGAAAAAAAGGGAAATAATTCCGGTGGCAGTTAAAGAGTTAAGGTCAGGGATGCCGACACACAAAAAGTATTGGGGGGTGGTGCAAACCGGGGATCATGCCCCTGGAAATTTTATAAGTAGTGAGATTTAAGTTTTTTAAGCATTTTAGAAGAGTCATATGATCAACATTCGAATCTTGATAACTCGAAACTAGATATCTGGACACTCCGGGGAAAATCGACAAGCCTGACAAATTTTTTCTTCGCACCCATAACGAATTTTTGAGGGGGCTCGGGCCCCCCTCAGGACCCATGGAGTCGGCGCCACTGTTTAAGGTGAAATATGTATGGATGTTAAAAACGTTCATAAGTGGTGCTACAAGTTCCTTTTCGGCCGCGCAAACCTCCGTTGCCAGGTGGGTACAGCTCACCAAGGACCACCGGAGGCAGCGCGTGTAATGCGCTGAAGAAGTTTTGCGCCATTTTGAAGAGGAAGAGGGTGATTTTTTGGGCTATACAAATCAGTGATTTCCACATGTTGCTCGCCCTGGAGGAACACCTAGAAGGAAGGAGGTTCGCGACGGATGACAAGGTGCAAGTGGTGATAAAAGCTCACCATAGAAACGCGGACGGAAGCTGGTATGACGACCGGATTCAAAAGTTCATTGTGCGGATTAGGAAAGTAGCGCCAGGGTAACTGCATCGAAAAATAGCTGAAGCCATGACACTTCTCGCACTCGCTCCCAGCCCAAATAAGAAGCAGTACAAGCATCAATAGGTTTAAACATAGCACATGTGGGTTTCTGAAGAATGCCTCCTTAACCTCAGGTTGAATTTTTTTATATTTATGTCCATGTTTGGCCTAAGTCTTTTGATAATTGTTATTGCTATTTTTATTAAGACACATGTGAATAAAAGGTCAACTAAATATAGAATTGTGCTAAATCAGTGTTATCCTAATGTTATGGTTTCTTTAAAAAAATGTTTGTTTGACATAATTGTCATAACGTATTATCACCTTAAATTCTTGTAATTAGTATGTCATATCTAAGTGCGATTATTTATTTTTTTGTTGAAAATATCGTATTGTTTTTTTCATGCTCTTGGCGATCTGCACCGGTTGCATTTGTCTGTAATTATATTTATTTAGCTTTTACTTCTATTTACCTACCAAGTTGGAAATATAGAAAGCTGTGCTTATATTTTATCATGGGCCCCAGTGCCTACGAAAATAAACGATATTATTATTATTATTATTATTATTATTACTTCCAGCGATCCAGCAATGTGAATAAATATCATATCTAATGGTTAAAAAAAATGGAGACCTTACTTTTAAGTTTACCCTCGTATATTGTAGCTTAACTTAAGAGCTAACTTTTTATTTCAGTGAATGCAAATTTATTTTGTCCGTGGGAAAAGCAATGGGATGTATCTTCTTAGTGTCAATTAATTTATGAGTTAAGTATAAATTCGGTTGGAGTGCCGATTCATAATTATGGTCTTAGTAGTCAATTTATTGGAAGGAAATTTATAGTGGCGCTATTTTATTTTTCAAATTCAATAGTTTAAGAGTTCCTTCTTATGGGAGTTCATCCATAGTATATTCAAGGTATGATAAACGTATTGAAGGAGAAATCCCCTGCATCAGAATAAAAGTGATAAAAGTGTTAGGACTGTATGACTTCTTACTTGCTGTCATAGCATTCCTTACTGTACTATCCTGTACTGCGATAACATGCTAATATCAAGTGATAGTCGAATTTGCCAATTTACTGTGACTCTGGGCCTATTCGAGTTACTTATATCGATATCAAATTATCGCATATTTTGAAATGTGAATAAGTTAAGAATCTTGGAACTCCATTTGCATAGTGGGAGTGGAAAGAAGACCTTCATTCAAAGCAGTACCCGCTGGCAAAGGCGAAAATGCTTCTTCCTGAATCATTTCCCGTGCGTACCTAAGCATCACGAATTTGAAATTATTAGGTGCAGCACTACCGTTATCATTCATTTGTGTGAATCCATTCATACAATATCTGCCGGAATAAATTTGATTTTTTCGTGCTATATGCATCGAACTACTACCTTTTCAACAGCAAAAATTGTTTGAACTTGATTTTTTTGATTGCATATTTTTGCGAGCGAGTCAGAGATTCAAACATTTTGAACTCAAAATCCAGAGATACAAAGGATAGAAAGAAAGAAATAGAAATTCACTTAGGATAAATATGCGGGGAATACCTGAAAGTAGTTTTGGAATGTTGAAAATAATTCATAGAAAGTTTATCAAAAACCTTCTTACTAGCTGCAGTAGTTTCAATACCTTTTGTTTTTTTTGACCTTTGGTTTTTTTGACAGGTTCGGGAAGAGTTCACCATGAACCAATTTCTTGGCCTTTGAATTTTGCATATTCTATGCGCAATTAGAATTGTGGGCGTCGATTCGAATAAAGGCATACTTTTTATAGGCAAAGGTGGTGTGCGGTTGAAGTCGTAAAATTTACTAGAACTTCATTAATTATGAGCAATAATTAAAATATTTAAGGTATTATTTGAAACCAGTGATGTATTTTAGAAGCCCTGATTCTTTCCAAGCTCTGAGAAAGTATTTTCATTGATTATGCTCTACTTTTATTAGTTTAAGTAATAAGATAACCACAGCCGTGCTGGCTAAGGTGGGCAGTGCTCTATGCAAAGTTTCCATTGTTTTATGGGGTCTAGAAGAGGCCCGTCGCTTCTCGCCGCTGACCTTGATAAGTCGTCTCCATGACGACGAGACGGCTCAACAGGAGGGGGAGGTTCTGAATGATCAGTTTTTTTGATTCCACTTCCCCACCCTTCTCCTACCTGTCGCGTGGCCCTTGAGCGGATTGGCGGTAGTATGATTGGACTCCTATAGAGGCTCGCAATAAAAAAACCGTTCTGTTTCTTTACTACAAATCTGCAAAAGGATCGTCCTGCTTGGTACCCCGAATGAAAGGAGATATAACTAAAATATCTTCTCGTCATATATTTTAAATTTTCATCACAAGTTTTATCAGGATAATGACCAAAGGATTGATTTGAGGATACGGAGATTATATTGCCATTCACTAAAGATTTATTTTTCCAACGATATAGTGAGTTTTTTTCATTACGGGGCAATAACTTGATGAGTGTTTGAGATATGCTGAAGTTCGTGCTGAATTACTTCAATTACAGGTTTTATATACATGGTTTTGTAATATGAAGTATAATTTATCCTTAATTATGCAGTTATTAGTGCTGTTATTTATCGTGTGTTGTATTCATAATCTTGTTGAGTCTTGGTGGATGCTTTGGTACTCATTTTTTTCTTTCTTGAGCGGTCTTCTTCGTTCGCGTATAGTTGAATACGATTGTGGGATAGAATGTTTATTGGTAGATACTTAACTCTTTGCCTTAAGTTATTTGTGAATTTAATCTGCGCGTATCTTCTTGTGATAGTTTGTGGAATGCTCGAGGCCTTATACTTTTTACTATCTCTATGAGATCATTTGGTTGGTTAACACTCTGCGTTGGTTAAAAGATATCTGTAGAAATTTATTTCAAGATTTCTACATTGACCTGGAGTCATTGTAAATAGGTGAAATAACAATGCCCTCATGTAATATGAAGTTAAAATTCCCTAATGAAGCGTTTTATTTTAGAATCCGATAGTAACTTGATACCCGCTTGAGACATTCAGCATTGGTTTTCTATTTACTTGTGAATATCCCTGAATTGAGTAAGTAATAGACTATCAGAATATGAGAATAATTGTTTAATCATTTATAGAAAAGTTAAAAATTATACCGCCGTGAATGAATAGTGAATCTTGACATCTTGCTATGGTATGGTTGGAAATGGATCGGTGAAAGTCGCTATAGTCGACAAAATTGTAGTTGAAAAATAGATAAATACAGCCTAAATTACAATGCTTGAATGAATATGCTTCAAGGCTGATGTCCATTTCATTATGAAATTGTTTTTGAAAACATGGATGGAATATTGGTGTTGTATGATCCCTTAAAATAATGAATGAATATCCTCTCAATATGTCTTGGTATAAAATGACTCGGTTACAGTTGCGATGGTGATGCATCTTCTTTCCATGGCTATAGCACGATAGCTCTCTAAAGGAACGTCAGGCTCATTAACAAGAAAAAAGGTTGGCCCGGAAAGACCATGAGAGAGGGTCGCCGAAGGCAATAAGTGAGATTGAAGCTCAAGATAGCTTACTTCGCATTTCATTCCAACTATTAGTCATGGAATATCCATGAAGAATTGATGGATTGTATCTCCTCAATAGTTTCTCCTGGATATTTTTATCCTATGATTTAGGTATTGATTTCCCATGCATAGTCATTGAACATTGAAATTGCGGCTTAGTGCGGTTTAAATAGGCACATTTCCTATGCATGCGGCCTATATTTTCGATCAAACTTGTTGAGAAAGAAAGTTATAACTTACATTATGGATATATAGATCAAAAATAAGGAATAGTTAATGGTATTGGCGTTAAGCCGAGTCAATATGAAGATAAGGCAAGAGTTTTTCCTTCGCAAGGTATAATGAGCGAAGGACCGCGGCTTCATTTGTCGGGTCCGGAGCAATCAGCTGATTGAGGCATCTCTAGCTGGCAGCGCTGCCTGGTGTCACATTTAGGAACCCATAACAGGAAGACAGGAAACGACTTTTTCAACCCGTATTCCTTTATTTCAAGAAAAATGTCGTAAAAAGCAGATTGAATTGCATTTGTTTGATCAATTTAAGGACCAGTAAATGGTATTAGTTTAGTAATGTACCAACTGAAATCTCATGAGTCTTGAAATGATTTCGCATCAGACATCGGTGTACTTATACGGAAGCATACGCGAATGCACTTTAAGTGCGATAGTTCAAAGGAAGAAAAATCATTTCTCTTTATTAGGATTCGAATTCAGATCTCTTGAATACGCGGCAGATGTTAGATATCTCGTACTACCCTGGCTTGACAAGCATAAAACTTAATGTAGTTGACGATGACAAATTTATGATTCTGCTAAATTTAATCCTTGGAATACGCTTTCTTATAATTTTATAAATTTGGAATTTATTTATCTCATAATGTAATGTCATAAACGTACGAAGAGTCGTATTTTAAATAAAATAGTTAGTTTATTAAGGCGAAATGTTCCTTTTCCAACGCAAAGAAACAAATTCTACGGCTAATATTTAATACTAAGAAAAACACTAAGATCTGGGTACGATGATTTGAAATTGATTTCAACTTTACCAAAAATATAACCTTATTTTAAGCGTAGTTCACAGACGCTGTCAAATTTAGACATATGCATACAAGGCAGAGTAATGAATAAATTTTTATCAACATCCCTGTGATGTAGGTTTCATCCTCTTTCGATCACTTCGGCAATATTTACGCTCTTTCTCGAAACTTGTCCGAGTAATTTCCACCGTTTTTCCAGCCGCGTGTAATTTCGACGGATCGCTCGAAAAAGTGGTGCATCTCCTCGCGAGCAGGAGGAGGTGGAGAGAAATAAAATTCCCACGAGAGCAGACTAAAAATCATAACTCACTACTCGGAGACCGCATGAATGCATGAGCGCTCGAGGCAAAAGGTTTGGGATGGGAGATTTGTTTAAAAGGAGGAGGAGATATCCAAGAGGCGCTTCCGAAAGCGTTCTTTGTGATGCTTTCCCAAAAACGTATGGATTCATCGATGGAGTGAATGTGCCGAAAAGAAAGGGGAGGAAAAAATAAGAATCAAGGGAAAAAATGAATCGAGAAATGCGATGAAAAAAAAGAAGAAAAAAAAATGGGGAAATGAATTTGGATAAAAATTTTCACGCGAGCCTTTCCGAAGGATGGAGTGACGAAGAAAAAACAACATAGATTCCCTCTCCATTCCCTTCATACATCCACTTCGACTTCTTTTTCCCCTTCCTCACTCCGCGTATCTTTTTTACCCTCCGTTGTCGGCCGTGGAAGCGTGTTTGTCTGTCTGTCCAGATCTCTTCTCTTCTGGCATTGGAAAGCGTTTGCGCTGCCCCGGAATCCGGGATGCGATTATGGCGGGAGACAACTGGGTGAAAATTGGTGGGGGACGATATACAGACTTGGATAGGGTTTTGGCTCTGAAATCACTGGTGGCGGAGGAATAAGTTAAGGACGTTTTATGCGGGGCAGGTCTTTGCGCAACCTGACGTATGTACTTAAAAAAATAATAATAATTAAAATATGCGACTTTAGCTGTAAATTTTTTTCATGGTCATATGCAAATTATAGCACATCTTATTTTGCGTTGCATAATATAGCTGAAAATATTTACATGTTCTAAAAAATGTGACGTTGAGAGAAATTTTGTTATAACAAATGCTAACGAAAACAGAGAAACGGAACGTTGGGAAAGAGAATTGTGGTTGAAATTTAAAAGAAAAGGAAAAACCTTAATCATAGATACTATGCAGCGCATATGAAACAGCCACATAGTGGGATATACAAGGATAGAGAGTATGGAATTGCCTATGGGCATCTATGCTTCTCGGCGCCTGAAATTCTATCCAGTTTTTACACGCTCATTATCCCTGAGGCTTAACCTCATGCAGAGGAATGAAACCTAGTTTGGTTAGCCGATCAACAGTGCTGGAGGGATCGCCTCAAGTTGCTACGGATACGCCATCAAACACAAAATTTAGTAGTCCAATGTGAAAAAAATCAAATTTGCAAATGCGTGGCACTTCAAAATCCCACAATGCAATTTCTCTCCTTCTCTTTATTGTTGCTATATTTTAGCACCGATCTCACACAAAATCGAAGAGATTGGAATATTTTTGTCCATGACCAAATCCATGTCATAGAGAAATTAAGTGCGAGGGTAAAATGTTCCGTGCAGGTTTGACCCGTATTTTTAACAAAGTAACTCAATATCTTCAGTGCATATTTCTGCCCTTGTTTTATGTTGACGTGAAATCAAAGTTAAGCAGAGTGCATTTACATTACTAATTAAATTGGGATTAGTTTGAGCTTTACCGATTCAAGTGTTTTGATTTATTTTTCAGTGTCCGTTGTTTGATTAGACCCTAATTGCCTGATGTATTCCTTGTTGATTGGATCGGTGACAAAATTGTTTTCCAATTATGTATGCATCATATTTTATTCCATGATCGTAATAGGCATACAAGTAGTTATCTTGTAGTTGTCAATTATTTTGTATTTGTATTTCAATTAAAAAAACATTACTCATCGTAGACTTGTTAATAAAAACTTACTTCTAAGGATGTCCAACATGTTATGGTAACGAAACTGTAAGTTTTTCCTGGAACAGAGGTAAATTAGTTACTTTTAAGTCCATTAAGGGGTATAGGTATTTGTATTAACTCGTTTGATATTATGGGCCAATTAATCGTGAAAGCAACTGTAGTTGAAAAATAAAAATATTTTCAAGAATAGCTTACCAAAGCGTAAATTATAATACCGATTTTTATTTCATACGAAGACAATTTTACACAACTTCGATAGCATAAGTGTGGTATGAGCCCTTAAATCTCTCTCAAATTATATTGCTATTGGACTTTTTGTGGTCTCATGGCGAAAGCATTTCAGGGAATTACTCTCATCAGTTGGGAGCGCACGATGATGATGCTTAGGACGATGAGAGAACAATAGAGGCATATGAATGAGCTTAGAAGTACCACTCAAAGACCCTTTAGCGTGGGGAGGGGGATCCGTAACCTTGTGAGTTAAATGTGAACATACAGGTATTCAGGGTGGACACTCTCCTGAAGAACCTGGATTGCCAAGGAATTAATGCCGTCGAATTTTGGCTCATAAAAAATCACATAAAATCGTTAATAAATCGCATAAAAACTTATCTTTGTTGTACGTTTGAACGGTCATTTCACCTCATTTTTTGAGTATACACTCATTATGTTGAACATTCCATTCCAAATAGATCAGCCAGATGATTCTCAGTTATTCCATTACATTTTACATTCTTCCATGCTTCTGCTTAATTCGCTTTTGGATTAATCTTGGACGGTATGCAATGAAAAATTTATATCCTTTTAAGGCGAATTGCCTTCAAAGTTCGTAATTATGGCATTGATGGCGTAAGACACGGAAGTGATAACTGCGAGAAAGTGGCTCTTACAGGGTGCAGTTTTATCCACATTTATCATAATCATTGGTCTGCAGTTCTTAAGTTGGTTTGACGTAGCTTTCTTCACAATTCTTCCATTTACCAATCTGCTTAAAATTACCTTACATTTTATAATTCATTTCCAGAATAAAATAATTTTTGTTCGTATTTGTATGAACTAACTCTTTAGATTTGTAAATTAGTTTTCTTTATTCTTACACATAAAATTACTGTGGGCATTTTACTATAAAAATCCAACATTTTGTATAAGCACTTAATATCTATTTGAGAAGAGAATATACTTGCCACATCATTGCATTATGCTATTCATATGATCAACAGTAATATTAAAATGTTGAGGTTGTTCGGGAAAAGTACCGAAATTTGAGTTTGATATATTTTACTGGCCACCCCGAAGAGGGAGGTTAGTGTGGAGGGTGGAGATATAGAGCAGTGGCTCACTAAAGGGTATATACTAATTATTTATATTTGTAAATTAATTTCCCGAAATCTTACACATAGAATTACTGTGGGTTTTGAAGTATATGAAAGTAATTATTTTGTGTACTTAATATCGATTGGAGAAGAGAGTTAACCTACCACTTCAGTGCATTATGCTGTTGATATGGTCAACAGCCACTGAATAATATTGAGATAGTCTGGGAAAATCCCCGAAATTTTAGTTTGATTCAAAATCAAAAGAACTAAGTATGATGTAGTGGAAGAAGCACATGAAATTTTCCACAATATTTGCAAAACATGCAATTTTCCATTATCGAGCAAAATTGCATGTGTTTCTTTCAATTCGGTTTGATATATTTGACCGGCCACCCAGCAGAGGGAAGTTACGATGGAGAGAAGGAGGAGTGGCTCACGATAGAGTACAAGAGAAAGATATGGAGAGAGGAGAGGAAACGTCTAAAATCGAGGGCAGCGGTTTCCCGTTGTCCTGTCGGAGAGCGCTCGAGGGAGGGGGAGGGGAGGAAGGAGGCGGTTTGTGTTGGCGGATGTTTTTCCGGGCGGCGGCGGCGGTGGGGGAGGGGGAAACGTGAAGAAAAGCGGCGAGTTTGCATTCGGATCGACTCGGAATGGAACACGGTTTAGCGATCCGTTTGCTTTTCCCCCGCAACAAAGGCATCGACGATCCGACTCATATATCCCGCCCCAAAGGCTTTTGCTTGCTCCTTGCCGTTTCGTTCAATTCTTCACATTCTTCGCGTCACGCATCCCTCCTCAACACCACCACCGCTGCGGCAGCACGGTGATATTTTTTCCGCCATCAAACCTCTCTCCCTCCCCTTCAACACTCGTCCCGTTTACTCATTCATGTACTACCGCTGCTTTCCCCTCTCCCTCCCCCCTCCCTGCTTTGCGAAAAGAATACCCCCTCCCCCACTTCCCCTTTGGATATCTCCCACTCTCTCTCTCTCTCTCTCTCTCTCTGTCTCCGGGAAGGAAGGGATGTTTTTAAAAGGCAGGTTTTGTTTGCTCCATTGTCATCCCTCTTTCTGACAGGGATCTCTTTCAATACCTCACCACCTTCTATTCACATCCTTTTCTCCATGTTTGTTTGTGAGTGTGTGTGTGTGCTTTTTCATTTTACATGTCCATCTCCTCTCTTTATCCCAGCACCGCACACGGGTGCTTTTCGTCCCTCATTTTTCAAATTTTACTAGTGTCGATGCCCGATGGATTCCGGCGGAAGATCTTGGCGAATAAATTATGAGTCCATCTCTACTTCGTTCCAGTTTACCTTCTTTTCCTCCCTCTCTGTCTCTCACTATATCTACGGCTCTCGGTCGAGCCGGAGCGTTCTGATTTCGGAATGCACATCCCGGCACCTCTCTCCGCGTCTTCCTGTTGTGTTTGTACCCCGTTTGGGGGCGTTATCCTATCCGCCCGATGGTCGCTACCGCCTCGTTCTTTCGTTCCGGGGGTTTGTCTTCGCTCCCACTTCTGCGGGTCGCCCTTACGAGGCGGCGTACATAGACGTCCGTATCCCTACATTTCGCCTCGCGAGAGAAATTTTGTTTCCAGAGCAAATGTTTGTCGTTTTTCGCCATTCCGTGTATGTCTACCTACCTCCTCCCTTCTGCTACTCCCTTGCTTCGGATTCTGTGTATATGTATGTTCTTCTCCTCAGAAGAGCTTCTCTGTGTGTGAGCGAGCTCATGAAATTTCCGAGGCATCGTGGATGCACGTTTGCTCGAGGAATATCTATCCTTCGCCACGTTTGTTCCCCGTGAAGATTCGGGTGCTAGGCTATTCTCTCCAGCGTTGAAGGGATTCGCGGTAGATTCTTCATGTACGGTGGTGCTGTCTTGACTGCATATGAAAAAGGAACGGCGATCTCGGTTGCTCATCCTGCTTATAAAATCCAGTCCGAAGAATTTTGAGAGCTTACATATCAAATGAGGATTGCTTTCTCATGGTCTTTTTTTTTTACGCACTCGTGGCCTACCTCTCTGAGTAAGAGGATTCAGTGGCATAGCATCTTGTTATGAGTCGAAAGGTTTTTAGAGAAGCACGGTTTTTAATGAATATTTTATTATGTACCAAGCCCAAGATTATTTATCAATCTTTCACGTTAGTGCTGAATACAGGTGTAACGCACACAAGTCTAAAGAATACAGCATAGAGCATATATTTGGAGGAATTCTGTAGAAGATCATTATGCTTCTCAATTAATCTTCGCTAATTTATTATTTTGTCATTTGCATATTTCTCTTATGAAATGGTATGAAAGGCATTCCTGCCCATTAATTCAAAAACTAATTATTCAAATCCTTCGAGGAGATTAAAAAATAATGGCCAAAAAACTATCGTCAAAAGGAGAAAAATTTTACGCTAGATAAAATGCTGCATAATTCGATGTGATTTATTGAGTTTATCAGTGCGTGACGAATTACTTATAATGCGATAATTTAATACCCATCTTGTAAATATGCCAAGTACTTGCAGTGCATTTGTTTCCATCACATTGTGTGGCTGCACAGTAGACTGCTCTGGAATATTCATGTTAAAGATTAGCCTGCGATGTCATTATGCATGCTTCGTATTTAATCCCAGCTGTTTTCAGGAAATTTCTGCTTTGGTTATGTTCATGGCAGGGCTAAAGGTTGCCTAAAATTGCAATCACGCAATTTCCATAATCAAAACCTCTTCTCGAGTAACCGCTTCACTCTGTGGGTAATTGACGATTATTGGTAATTAAAAATTTAGGGCATGATAAATTTTGCAATGAAAAATTTAAGGATGTGAAAGGGAAATTTACACTGGAAAAAATATTTTCGTGGGAAGTTTATTGTTATTCGATAATTGATAATTACGATTCAGTTTTTATGCCCGTTAATCACTGAATACAATGAGTATAGAATGAATGATTGTGATTTATATTCACCACTGCCTTTAAAGATAGATTCTTCCACCAAAATTTGAAAGCCGTTCGGGTTTATGGAACGAATATTTGTTGATCGAAACGACTGGGTAGTGACTGGGTAATCATAATGTACACAGTCGAAAAATACTGATAAAACCCGCTATTTTGGCAAAGGTAGCTATCGAAGACGACATTTTTAGCGACATCAATCCAAAGATGCTTTATGGCAACGTACTTTATATTGAATAGAAACTTTGAGCTTGAACGTGATGGAAAGTCTCCACGTTAATAATGAAAACACTTTAAGGCTTCCACAATTTCTTCGAAAAATTACATAATGACTTCAGAGCCGAAACCGGTGGTATTTTTTTAAATGAATTAAGGAAGCCACGAAGTGTTTCATTTTATATTAAGTTACTTTATATATTTCGTGAGCATCGGAAGTGTTAAATATTTCATTGACAACGAAGGAAGCAATTGATTATGAAGATTTTTGCGTTCTGGTATCGATAAATTGGCATTATTTTTATATTTACTGACCTCATAAATGTTTCGTTGTGAATTAATTAAATTTTCACACAGCTCTTGGTATCCAAAGCCCTTGTGTTGTCTTTTCTTTACTCCGGCACAGTGGTTGGCGCGGAAAATTTGATCCAAGCGCTCGGGCTTGCATATAATTTTTTTATAAATTATTTCTGTAGCACATGCTATCGTTTTATGCCTCCCGCATGTGACTCTCATACCGCAAATCTTTTATTATCCCTGATTCTATTCCTCTTTCTTCTGATATTTTCAACGTGTTGAGGTTCATAGCTATCGTCCTGAAGACCATTCAACCTGGTTTATAGTTTTTTGCTTTCCAAGGAATGCGAAAGTAGGTGAGTGGATCTGATATCGATCACTCTTCGAAAGAGTGATATTCTCTGTCGTTCTAGTGTAATCCAAATAGGTTGCTCATTCTCCAAATGCTTTTTTTAAGGTCTTCAGTTGCAGCAAGCTTTCCCTGCTTATATGATGTTTGGAATGCAAATATCTGTTAAGCGTGCTACTTACGTTAATAAGAAGGCCTTCCCGCTAAAAAGCCGTTAACAGGTTGATTGTTAGCTCTAAATGTTTTATGTGAACCTTAAGAAAAAATAATCCTAAATATCAAGGTACATTATTTTTACATAAAATGCAGTACAACAACAGTTAATGTGGGTGTACAGGTATAAATCGTCGTAATAATCCACAGAATCTTGTATTTTTGTCATCAATCAGGATTGAGAAACGAAATTTTTTTTGCGGTATGCCTATATAAAAATCGCTTTGATTGAAGACGAATTAGAAACTATTGGCATGCCTGATCGACGAATTGGTGACCCGAGGTCGAACCTCAGTCAAGTAAGATAATTTAATGTATACTAATACTATCAAGAGGCGTGTATTTAATGCCAAATTGGCTTATTACTGTGTAATATTCTGATTCGTATTACCTACGCGGTGCTTTGGAGAAGGATTCATTGTAAAATACTCGTATAAACCAAATTATGACCTGGTGTTAGCCTCTTGGGTCATCAATTACGACCAAATTTGGCAAATTATCTATACTGCGAAAATGATTGAAAATAAATTTTTACGATGTCCCCAAAATCTTCTTGTAATTAATTCACAGTTTTACGAGATATTGCAATGCTATAAAACCGTAATTTCAAGAAAGCTTCTTAGCATTTGAAGTTTTATTACCGCAAATAAGGAATCTAAAAAAGTTTGCTGCTCCTCATTTGAAAATTTTTTAATTAAAAAGATGTTTAAAATGCTTTTTTATGAATTGTAATTAGTTTGCTGTTATGTATAAAACGTTCAAATTATGAAACCGATTTTAGGCGATGCACCCTTAAATATTTCTCTTTTTGTATGCTGCAGATGAAATCCTCCGCGGATTCACAAAATTGCTATTTAAAAAATTTTTTGGGAATATTTTAGGTCATTTAGTTTAGTGGTATATTAAGATGTTATTCAAAGGAAGCATTGCTCCCGCTTAGTTTCAGTTTAAAACTTCTATTATCACCTTGAAATAATAATTTCTTTAAATTTAAATGTTAACATATTTAATGATTGTTCCTCTCCCCTTCACTTAATTAATTTTACCAAATGCACCTTCTTTAATTCAAACGCGAGATATTTTTGGTCAGTTCAGATGCTTAGTAGATTATTCTCAGTTCTACGAGAGAATGAGTGTTCATTCCTTGTTTGAAGGGAATGAATGTACGATCTTACGAGGTCTATTAAGCAGTAATAACGTAATGTTTTGACTGATGTAAAAAAAAAGAATCTTTGGATAGACAAAAAAACTCAAAATATGAACGATCGAAAAAGCTTCTTTTGAATGCAGACAAGCTGGGTCGCCTCAGTCACTCGTGAAACATAAGCATTCCAGGTGAGGTTAATCTTCGATAATATCCTTTTTTGCGGCAATACCTAGCAAATCTCGTCGTTTTTATATCCAAACTGAATTTGGGGTCAGTTCAAATAAACTTTTTGTCTTAACGGTTATTTCCCCAGAACCAAACGTGTCATAAAAAAGTTATACCGATGCCCGGAATGTCGCTTCCTATCCCGCGTTCATTCAATCGCCGAAGCATTTAAGTGATACCGATGGAACAATAAGCTTTCTCGACGATGATCTCTGTCCCTCCACAAAATTGAGGTTACGACGTCCTTATTTTTACGTATCCGAAGGAATAAAAACGTATGCAAGTAGAATGATATTCGCTGAAATTATAAGTGTATCCACAATCAATAAATGATGGAGAGTAATGTTGTTCTGCACTTTTTGCTGTAGCTGTTGTTTGCATTCTAATCAGTGGTGTCATGGTGCCGGAAAGCGTCGGAACGCCGTTGCGGCACTGGTTAACAAAAGGCATAATAGTCAAATAACACTTTTATCAATTTTTTTTGCCTCAAAATTTCTAATATGTATATAGGTAAATTTGTAATCAAAAGAGGAAAATTGTAATTAAAATTTAAATAATAACTTGTAATTAAAAAACACAGTAATATTTCACTTCTAAAACAATTTAACGAAAGTGCTTTACGGCACTACTGATTTGGCCATGATGTCACTGATTCTAATACTAGGAATGCTTGAAATCTCGAGCCTGTTTCATGTAATAGTTTTTGTATTGATCGGCTTACGAAGCTGTTATTTCTGTTGAGGAGGAACAAATTGAATCACTCAGAATTATATTGCAGGTTGTAAATCAATGAAGATTTTGATACAAATAGTGTTTTCCAACCATAGGCTGAGGCTGTCATTTTTTGCAATTCCCAATTGCTGCATTTTTTCAATTCCCTTAACCAATATAATATACGAATAAAATAGATTCACCTCTCAGAATTATCTAATAGAAGTACGTGGCGTACCTATTAGATTCACCTCCTCTTCTTGGAGTCATCATCATCAGAATTTCGAACCTATTCTTAGAGTAATATTTTTTATCTTCCACTTATTGAAATGTATCCAGATGTATGGATTGATATTAAGTGGTGGATAGGTCTAGTAGAGAGGAAAGGGCCAGAAGTTTCATTGCTACTTCCACACGTGATTTTATCGGGTTACAGTGAGTGATGCCCTGGGCTAGTGACAGTGTGAAGGGGTCAGCTTGGAAGATAGGAAAGTGGGAGGTGTTCTGGGGTAATGTCGATGCGTCTTTCCTCCTAAGCAAACAGGCCAGGCTGCTCTGTCCCTAGGTCTTTTCTATCCTTCACCCTGTCAACCCCTTTCCATGAGATCTCAAGTCATGTCATTTTTCATGTCACTCCACCCTGCATGGTCATACGTCGGTGTGCATCGAGTAACCCTGGAGACGACCTTTCGGTTATCGCCTCGCGTGGCCTTGGATGAGCAAGGTCGCGATCGATAACAGGACATCGTGTTTTCTTATTTCATTTTTGTCAATCGGAGCAAAATGAGTCAAAAGGAGCGTGCTTCAGTTTCTTCCTCACGTAATGTTTCATCTTTTGCATTATAGATGTGGCTTAGTGCTAAAAGGACCAATATGAAAAATTTACACTTTTGTAATTATACCTCCATAGCACTTTAAATCTTGGGAACTATATGAAGTAAAAAGGGCTGATCTCTATGTTGAATAGAAAAATAAGCTTCAACAGTTTTTGGACCACTGTGACTACACATTATTGAAAATAAAAAATTCAGTGTTAAAAATTGAAAAATACAGAAAAACCTTAATTGTAGAAGGGATTCAAGGAAATAATTTTCTGAAAATTCCAGGTAGATAGCTTTTTTGCACCAGTTTAAGATAAGGTTAAAATTTCAAAGACTTTTATTTTTTTATTAGAAATATAAACTTTAGACTACTCTCTTGAAAAGTTAATGATTTTGAATTTTAAACTTTCAGCACCAAGCCACGGATATGAACTATTTGTTTGGCATATTTGTAAATTTTCAAATAACGAACGTCAAATTCACGCCAATTCTGTGGAACTTTCTCAGAAATATTGAAGTGTGCCTCAATATGGTTTAACGTTAACCATTCCTGGTCAATTTTACTAATTGGTTACTCAAGCTTTCGTTTTCATTTGTTCTTAATTTTATTTCGAACGAATCAGTTAAGGATGAAGCGCGATTTTCTTTGCCTACGGACATCTCCTTTGACTCATTATGGAATTAAAATTAATTATGGAATAGAATTCGAATGGATTTTAAATGCAAATATAGCCCATTTTTTGGTCAGAAGTGATCTGTCCATTCTATGAGGCTGACTTGTGAGTGGTAATTTTATTCACAAGATTTCCTTGCCTTTATCACATAAAAACCTGATTTTTATCCTAAATCAAATGCGTTCCATTGTTTCCTTGGTTCGCTAATCCACAATCCGTAGCGTTGAGTTGAATTGACGTTTAACATGGCTCTCTGGCAGTGTTTGCACGTGGACTCTTGATGTAGGAAATCTATTTTCCGGGTTTCACCGCTCAATTTATCCATCATGTGTACCTGTGTAGAGAGAAATATCAAGCTACTACCATGCATCTATACATTTGCATACAAATGTCGTGAAATATGTATAGTTTGGCTGGTTTTTATTTGTTATTGCAAGTAGCACTATAAAGTATTTCAATTGATTTGCCTTTCCTGTGGTTCCTCCCGAGCATACAGACGGAGTGTTCTGAATATTGCTCCCTCTAGTAATGATCTTCACGTGCATTGTATGGAGATCCTCTTCAAGCGCCTTGAAGGCGTATGTAATCATGCGTATTCATGATTTTTAATAATGCCCTTTTATTCTACTTTTTGGCATTCGCCTGCATTTTTATCAGCTGAGGAGTGAGTATTTATTAGCTCACGTGCATGGATCAAATAAGCTATTCAGGTAATTCGTGCATAAGCCATCCTGCAGAAAGTTGTCTTTCAAGCTAACAGTTATTAAAATTTGCTTCAATCATGCTTGAGTAACCTATTAAAATTTCATGTACCATAATGTGGAATAAATATATATATTATTATTATATATTATTTCCCAAAGATGCTTTACGTGCAATTTTTACTACGGTAATATTCACGAGCACGTTTCTCCGTAGAAAAATGTGAGTTCATATTCATTCACAAGTGCTTAACTGGTCACTGAAATGCAATATTCCCTTTTTAAATTTTTTCTTCCGAAGCAAATGCTACGGTAATTTATAAGTGATTTATCTTCTTCGGTATTATTCTGCATAGGCTTGATTTTCCACGATTGCTAAGTTGTTAATGCACATAGAAGTAAACGTAAGTGAAGATTAGTCATGAATGACTCCATTGTGAATGAGTGGTTTCCCAATTTCGCCATTCGTTGTTGAGAGATCAAGTGATTCAGTGATATGCATTTTACTACATCCATCCAACTCTGGATCTCAATCAGTCTAATTCTTGCGCTCAATCGGTATTGACGATGTATGTTATTGTTTCTAAATGCCCAGGCGAGAGCAATCACCTCCAAGTGCATTTTCCGGCATTTCGGTTATTTGAAAAAAATGAGAACTTATTCCATCATTTACCTTACCGGAAACTGAAATTTAATTGGAAATGCAGGTAGCAGCTTTGCCGCATTGCCGAAATTATTCGTGTTGACGGCTGCGAGTACTCGCAAATAAGCAATTGTTTGTGATAAGTGATGAATTTGGATGGAAAGAGAATAGGGAAGATGTGATGATTTCCGATTAAGTGTAAAAAAAAATATTTTACGAAAGAGTGAAAAAAAAGAAACGGATGCTGTATATGGCTTATTTATTTAGCAAATTGGTATCATCAATTAATTTAAATGGCTATTAGCAATTCCGAAAACATTTGTTGTTATTATATCTTGATGAAACTTGATAGGAATTCGAAACGGGAATTGGATAGGGCACGTTTTGAGAGTGAAGGTGAATTTGAATGCAGCAGTCGAGGGAATAGTTGACGGAGAAAATAGAAGAGGAAGAAGATGGCTGAAGATGATGGACGCGGTGAGGTCAGGAAGAAGCTACAGGGAAACTAAAGGGGAGGCCTAGGATAGAAAGAGGTGGAGACGATTTTGGTGTTTGGGACAGCTGCCAGTGGAGGGAAGAAAACCAGGTGGTGATGATGATACGTGCACTTGACTTCTCTCTGTATTTCCTGACTGTTGTAAATAGTCTTATGTCATTGCTGCTTCACCGCAATGATCGATAGATGCGTTATTACTAATGAATTATTTAGCGAAGACTTTATATTTTCACATTTTCTAAGAAACCATTACATATGATCAGATTCCCATATTTTGATAAAAAACGGTTCAGTAGTTTCATTAACTACAAGTAATACAATAATGACAATGACGCCCGGAAAGAGATTTCTATCGCTAAAAAATAACTTAAAGCCTATTTCAAAAGGTTGTTTTGAGAAAAAAAACATTACATAAAATATCTATTTTATGGATTTTTTAAGGATGGAGCTATTAATTGCTTTCACAGATCATAGCTGCGATAAAAGTCATTTTCTCGGTGAAGTGCTGCATCGCCAATTTTACCGAGTACTCCCGCTTCTCATGAGAATACTTATGTGATGAACATTAAAAACGCATCCCAAGTAACAACGATACATGAGAATAGCATACACCCCGCCTAGAATATCTAAAAACAATTTAATCCCCATTTATATTGTTTTTTGTCAATTAACCATTCTCCGGATCGTATTCGTGCTGTTTAGGTAATATTTTATACATTGATCAAAATTCGTCGTATGTTGTGTTCGCAAAGGAAATCATCAGCATCACTAGTCAACAATCCTAAGATGGAAAAAACTTTGTAAGGGTTTCTGCTTGGGTTAGATATGTATTCTAAGAGCGCCGACGTTTGGGGTTCCGACTCGTTACCCATTCTCAAGGCCACTGAGAATACTAAGATCCTAAGATTTGTTTGACGCCGCTCTCCATTCCTCTCTTTTATCCGCTAACCTTTTCATAGCGAAGTATTTCTTCTCTTTTACATCTTATATAACATGTGTAACTCATTCGGGACCGTCCCTTGCCTTTCTTCGCTTCTTCTTGCCCTTCTACGATTGTTTTAAATCAGATCATCATGCCTCATAATATGTCCAACTAAGTTATTCCGTCTTCTCTGTTAGATTTTTTGAAAAAAAAAACTATTTTTCCCTTCTTTTTAACACTTCCTCGAAGGAAATACTCTGATTTTCATATTTTTTTTGGCCGTGCCTATTTTAATTCTCTTCCCTAGCTGAGGTCTCATTAAAATAATTTTCTCTCACCATTATTTGTGTTTACAAAATGCCTTCCATGATTTCTCATCTTGCACGTAATCCTCTCGACTTCTATCCTGTCTTGTTAATATGTTTTTGAACCCTCGACCTTCGGTCTTCTTCAAAGAGCTTCTCAATTCGTTTTGGCCACGTCTCTTCCATCACTCCTGGCCGGGTGCTCCCGTTTCTCTTGAGAATACTTTAGTGATGGACATATAAAAAACGTATTCCATGTAAAACATAGATGAATTGGGTAAGGGTACATCCTGCTTAGAATGGAGAAACATAAATATTTCCCTATTTCTAATTATTTCTTTGCCATTAAAGCATTCTCCGGGTGGTATTCGTGATGATCTGGTATTATTATTATTGAAATATAAATATTTTCCCATTTCTATTGCTTTTTTTGCTATTTAAGCCTACGCCGGAACGTATTTATACTGTGTAGGTAATTTTGAATACTTTGACCAAATTCGTCGTATTCTCGAAAAGCTCTGCTTTTTATCATTTTGCGGTCGCACCGACTTTAATTATCTCTCCTAGGTGAACACTCATTACAATCATTTTCTCACACCACTCCTTATGTTTATAACTTGCTTTCCACGATTCCTCATCTTCCTCCTCTCGACTCCTAACCTCTCTTATGAATGATTTTTTTAAACTCTCCTGGAACCTCGCTCCTCTTCTATAGCTTCTCATTACGTTTTGCCCACGTCTCTTACGCCGCCTTTGGCCTCCTCCAATTCCCCTCCGCTCCACCTTCTCCAATATTTTCTCTTTCTCCTCCATTCGCTTGAAACCCCTCTCGGCTCTGTCCCCTCGAGGTCTTTTCATTCCGCGAGACCTCGACCCTTTGTCTCTCCTTTCTCTCTCTATCTTTTCCTGCTCTATACCCTACTTTACACCCATTTTCCTTCGTCTTGCGCAGAAAAGCGAACGGAAAAATGGAAATCTTTTAGGTTACATTTTTTTTACTTTTTTGCCTTCCACCATATTTTTTTATCAAACTTTGGAAAAAAATGCATAATCATCCGATCCAAGGTTTTCACTCGTGACTGTTGCCCTGAGATTCCGCCTATTCTTCTTGTTCTTCATGCTTCTTTTCTTCTTTCGCATTTGGTGATTTTCTTTTCAGATTTTTCTCTAATCCTCACACTTTCTCCCATTTCTCCCTGAAATTCCGTTAGCACCTTCTTCTCACCTTCGAGGTCTTACTCATTACTATCCTTTCTTTGCGTCTATCCAACCCTTCCATCGGCACGCAATGGATTATCATCCAATGAACTCGCCTAATGTGTGGCTGGAACTTTTTTCTTATATGACCCGTGGTTTTAAGGTCGCTTGAAGTGTTACAACGAATGCTTTAGGAAAAAAAGAAGAGTAGTAGAGGAGGGTAATGAGATTACATCTGTTACTTGTGGCATCGCACTATTAATACCATGCGCATATATAATTGTAAAATAATTGTAATGGCCGTGAAACCTCATCATATAGTGGACTGTGGGCATAGTGCTCAAGTCACGTAACTTGAGTGAGATAATGGAATCATAGATCTTTAGAAATATGATTAGGTCTGTAGATATAATGAGCTTCTCAGTTATTTTTGACTTTGATCGTGGTAGAGGTGCAAACTTTAAGGAGATAGGGAAGCGATAAATTGAAGAACGGTCTATCCAAGGATTGCGAGTGGTGAATTGACTTTATTTAACCTGGGTTGGGTGATGCCAGGTGGCCCCATACAGGTGGGGAAAATACTGAAGAGCATATTCCATTTCATACAAAAATTGATAGTTTAAGGCGTGACTTGGTGAAATTACTTCATGTTAAATCAAAAAACGTCGTAAAAGTTTTTCAATTTTTTTACAAGGTTTTTCCATTGCATATTCCATGTACAGGAGCTATTCCATTCTCTCTCACCAATCTCAGGTGAAGCAGTTTAAAGTTATATTAGTTTATGTTGAGAATATCTGAAATTAGAATTTTCAAAAGACTACTTTCATTTCAATTGGTAAAACTTGAGAGAAAAAGTCTCAATTGATGTAGAGCAGGGCTTTGTGTCCCGCGAAAATATGATTAATCGATTTCAAAAGGTTTCTTTTGTGTTTTTAGGGTGTATTTTAATTGATTTACTATATTAAGGATTTATTTTAATAAAGATGGTATGAGAATCCGAGTATTTGCTGCCCATGCAGTCCTAGATATATGAAAGATTTGAAATGATTGCCTATCCCCAATGTTGCTATTTCAAGTTGCATAAAATTTTTATGCCATTTAATTTTAATCCCTTTCACTTTTTTATTTAATAGTATAATTACAAACGTCAATGGTAGAAGGAAACCAGAAGCCTTGAATGCTGAAAGTCTAGAATGCCTTGAGGATGCAATCGGATCCAACATTTTCATTCTCCCGCAAAACACAAATTTTACAATTATTTAATAACAATAAATTGCTTCTATTCGAAATGAGTGAAGACATAGCTCTATGAAAAAAGGCGTCTTCATCATAACCGAGAAAAACATGATTTGGGAAAAAATTGCAGGAAAAGAATGGAATCCTTTGTTGTTTTACTTCAAATCTTGAGCTGGATATGATTTTAGGACAACAAGAATATTCTATAACAGATGTTTTTAATATGATACAAGTGATAAAAGAAGGAGTTGCTGTCGTGATCGTCGTTCAAATGTCGATAAAAATTACGAAAAATAATATGAGAGGACGCATAGTACGAAAACGTCTCTCTTTACCTTATGACCCCTTTCTTCAAAAGAATAAAATACGGAGTTTTGCCACTTGAGCGCGGTGACCCCTCTTGTGCCCTTCCTTGAAAAATCAGTCACCGTCTCTCGCGCCATCTAGGAAAGTCAGGCTTCTTGTGGAAGGGGGGACGGCCCTTTCTTCTCTCTCCTTCGGGGGCTGGGATGGAATGTCACTATCTCCTCAGGGGCTCACTCAAGCGAGTCGTCGTCTTCAAGGCGGCAGCAGCAGCCCATTTGCGGACTATTTATTCGACACGGGAAGAACGCACGGGGTCAAAGGCGAAGGGAAAACGGGAGAGATACATGAAAGTAGTGTAGGAGAAATGTCGTCATGCAAGGCGCATTTTTGTCTCTTTTTGTATTGTTTAAACCCTGCGTTAGTCGCGTGGCGTCTCTTAAAACGCCAAGCAGTTTTCTTTTTTTCTTCACTTCATTTTTTATAGAAAGATATCTGTAATTCCGTATGTCTTATTGGTATGTGCACGGATATTATAAAAGAGGATCCTCAAGCCGTGCTGTCATCCACCGCGCATTTAAATGGGTTACAATGGTCGCCCCTCGCGTCGCTATCGGACAAATTGATCCGAGTTTCATGGGTAGAATAAAGTATAATTAGGGGTTTTAGCAGAAGTTTATATGCATGATGATATAATAAATCAAATTCATAACTTATCAATGATATTTCTCGCAATCATAAACATTATTATGCAAAATATTATGAAAAAGTGGATCGCATTGCACTCACCACAGTGCCACGGACATTTTTGAAAGCCGATTATAATGCGAAAGAAGTGGCAACAGAAATCAGCCTTCGATGGGATGCGATTGGGCCTTCTCTATGCAGTCCCCTTGACTATGTGCTTCTAAAACGGTTGCTGTTGGGTTAATGTAATTCTGTTACCACAGCAAGTTTAAAAAAAATCATTTTCTTCATTTCAGGCGTCTGATAGACGCCTCGCAACTAGTTGTCATAACAGGTGACATGCTAACTATCCTTACAAAGCTTATTGAAGCATTAATTTCACTTGTTTTTAATTGATTTTAAAACGATTATTCCGAAAATTTGTCCTATTAGTAGTATAATAGTTGCATGTACGTATATCAATAGTGAATAAAAAATTCATATTTATTTCACCTGGGCCTTTTTATAAATAAATATCTTTTACCTTGGTATGTACTATTTTTGGTAAATTGCACTCGGATAATTAACCAAATGACGATTTCCAATCATAACCGATAGCTCAAGTTCCGCCCTCGTCAAGCTAATACGTTTCTGGTATAATAAGATCATAACAACTCGTATCTACCTATATCAACTATAACTACCTATATCAAATAACAACTCATATCTACAGAAACGACTTGGTTCCATAATATTCCAAAATGTCTTGGTTAGGCACGTGACCCATAATAGAATGCTAGGTACGTTGAATCCCATTGTTCTCTGACACGAAGAGTACAGTGAACGTTATGTAAACGTGTGACTGCCGTAAAGCTTCTGTCGGTGTTATTATTTCGCCCCAATTCTCTGCATTGTCTTTAAAGATAATATTATTTCTCTTTCGAATCGTGTGTTAAAGTCCTATTTTTGGAGTTCATTTGTAGTTATTTCAGTTAGTTCACTTGTGGAATTAATAAATTATTATAAAAGGTAGTGACTTGTATTGCCTTTGTCGATTACAAGATTTTTCCCCATTTTTCTGTTTTGTCTTTAAACATATCATTATTTTTCTGTCGAATACCATATAAAAGTTTTCTTTCGAAATTCATTTGTAGTTAACATTGCATGAGGAAAAATTAGTGTTAAAAAGGTAGTTAATTTTGTCGCCTTTGTCGGAGAATGGTTTTTTTGCCAACTTAGTCTCGACTCACTATGAAAATATTTTATGTTCCAAAAGTTGGTAAAAGCGTTTCTACAAACCTTGTTTGCCATAATCGTTACTCGTGAAAAACTGTGCTTAACTTGTGACTATCTGTAAAAAAGAGTGATGAAAAAGATTATAACTTTTCCTTGACCTCTTCGGGCCGACCTTTCTATGCCTTTGGATTCAAATCTTTTTGAATCCACTCAACCGTTCACCCAATACTTCTTGGATTTAATTTTAATTTATTTGTATCGCGTCGGGAATATCTTAGCATCCTGCTCAAAATTACATCCTTCTAATGTTTTGAGGGATCTACGATCCTCTTCGCATATTCTTCTTCCTACTTCAACGTTTTTCCTTTGTCCTCGCTATTGTCTCTCATCCCAGGCGGAACTTTAATTTAAGACCTTTCGCCGGGATATTCAAAAGGCCCATATCGGTAACCGTAGACGGTCGACGAAGCGTCCATATTGTTCTCCCCCCCAGATAATGCATTGACATCGCTGAAAATTTACGCTCTCTTTTTTTTTTCTTTCCCTCCCGTTTAATCTAAAATTTGATGGTGGATCGGATTGTATCGCCGAGGCAACCGGCTTCTTGTTTCCTTCCTTCGGGTCGCATAATTTTGGCTTTGATGGAGCAAGGTTAACGGAGGGAAATATGCTGAAAGCTTCGTAAGGGTGAAAATGGGATGATGGCGCGGACGGAGGAACCTTTAAGGATATTCTTGGGAGATGTATGGGTCTGAAGGCGTGTGGGGAGGTGGAAGGTGGCGCCTCTGTGGAAGACGCGGCAAAATAATGCAAATGTGGGGATGCGGAAAGAAAAGCGTGGTGTAAGAGTAAGAGAGAGAAAGCGAGCTCGTGAAAGTGTTGCGAACGTCCAATGAAGGCGGGTTTTGATGAAGGGTCTTCATGCTCTCGAGGGTGCGAGATGTTAGCGCTGGGATAGTCAGGGCCAGTGATGATAAAAGCATTTGAAAAATGATATCGAGCTAAACGAAAAGTACACTACCTAATTTGCAATTAATTACAATTGAAATTACTCCTTGAGAAATTTATCAACAGGAATACAATTACAATTACTTTCAATTTTTCTCCAGAGCATGATGAAATCCCAGTTAATTTTTTCACCAACACGGATTGCAAACATGCCAACTAGAATTTTAATTATTCCTGTGTGACATTGCATTATATTATCATTATAATATTTGATTTAGACATCTTAGACAATTAAAATTATACCAATTTACATCTATGGATGAGGATATTGTAGCTGGTATTACCTTTCGTTCAGCGTATGTGGAATACTAATTTTCACTTCTGTTTACAAAAATATGATGATTACTCGTATGAAACAATTACTGTCACGAGATTTGGAGTAGAAAAAGAGTAATAAGTATTTCTTAAAATGTATCGATTACAAATAAAAGTTACGTTAGATGTAATATCGTTAACAGTAATTCGATGAATTTCATATCGTTACATCACATCTATGATCAGGACCACCGATCATAAAAGCTTGATGAGGTGCAAACGGAAACATTTGGTTCTTACATCGCACCAGTTTCATCAGAATATTGACAATCTTGCGGTCTTTCATGCATGAATTAATATTTCTGAATAAACATTTATTTTAAACAATTTAAATATTTTAAGTCGTTTGGACCTACATAAGACATAACCTCTCCATCAAGCCTCATGCTTTTATCAAATTTAATACGCCTTCAGGGCTATAGTCTGTCCCTAGAGTGTAATTTCACTTAGTCAAATTCAGATTTCAATTTTTCTCTCTGGCCTATTTGTGCAATAACTTCAGCTCTATTGGATAAAATATGTGCATAATTGTGAAAGACTAGCAAATCAGATAGCAGTAAATAAGTCCGCAATAAGAAAATAAAATACTTTGAGTGATAGGAAATCATAATAAGTGAAAAAAATGTTTTTTACACATTTTGTATGCATTATAAACGTAAGAATTGTACACGATTCACGTATCCAATTTTTCTCTAAATGGTTTTTATATTTTAGCTGCTATTTGACAATGCTATCTTGAATATATGGCTTTGATATTTTTAAGAGTTTCGTAGACTTCTCATTATCTTGTTGACTCCATTACTTTTCATTACTCATTTAAGCTAATCGATATTTCAAAATTATTCTTTGGCCGCACGTGTGGGAAACATGCTGGATATTAATTGCAGAGCTCTATTTTATTTTTATGATAAATTGGGTCGCATGCCTATCGGGAAGTATGCCATCATTATGGATTTTCTGACGGGATTTCCCGCAGAGCGCTGGATAGCTCCGAAACGTATCAATCATTCCAGCAGAGATTTTATTGTCCTTTTGATTGACATGAAAATGAGTTCAGCTTTTGTGTCTCCCCCATTTGAAAAAAATAAACCAACGGCCGATACTATATTAAACTCATGTTTAGTCAACGGAATCCATTCAGTTTTGGAGGAAATAATAATTTTACATATCCATATTGGACGGGGAGATTGTAATTAAAAACCGGAAAATAAATTAAACGGCTGAGTCTTTCCATTATGGCGAAATCATTCATGTTCGGGATGTCCCCTGTAAGCTCAGTTTGTGGCTGCTAAGTTAATCTCTGCTCCAGTAAAGTCCAATTCCTTTTTTCGTGATATTAAATCTATAATACATTTCAAATTCTAAATACGCACAAAAAATATATGAGATATAAGCTCCCCATGTGAATGCAAGTGAAGCCGATACCGATCGATAAATTTTGCTTACAGTTGGGCAATAACAGTTTCGAATGCTAATTTCTGCTTTAATTTGGAAGGCTACCAACTGTGTTCAGAAATAAGGACAGTGTAAATCTCTGTTTAAAATGATATTATGAGAAGGGAGAAAGTAATGTAATAAACGAGGACAGGGTAGATACACTGTATGATAAAACAATTTGAAATGTACAATTTTTAAAGTCAAAATTCAAATCACGTACAACGTGTTTACTGACCACGTTCCTCACTAAAACGTACAAGAAACAGTATTTATCAATATAAGGTATATTATTAGGTAAAATATTATAACTTGTATTAAACGAGGTCAAGGTAAGAAGAGAAAAAAAATAATTAATAATATAAGGTACTACAATGTTCAATGTGTCATCGAATTAATAAACGCTCCTTTCATATCAAACGCATTTGTTGACGGAATAATTTTTGTAACTTGGAATTTTGAAATCGCATTTTAATGAATAAAGTAGGTACTTTTCTTTAGCGAAGGATATTCTGGGGAAATTACCGCATAGAAATTTATGGAATATAATTTCCATGTTCTGTATAGAGAATCCTTATGATAATGCTTCCTGTTGCAAGATTCCGGTCTTTAAATTACTTGAGGTCATGAAGCTGAAATTGCGTCAACCATAAGAGACAACTCAACCTTAGACTTAACAGTCGATTTCATTAAAATCACTTGAAATAAGAGCGGGCTGTACAAAAATGTGTTTTTTCTTCTTTCGTTTGAAATTGTGATATACATGTGTTCAATTAAGACCTATTACTTGCTTCAAAAGTAATACTAGTTGGAAGAAGTTTTAGATAAACGGCCATAAAAACAAGGCAAAGGACGACCAAAGCATTGTATTTAAGCTAAAATATAATTACGAGCTCTTAAAAATGTAAATGATATTGTGAGGGAACATTTATTATCTCCGACTATCACCTTGAAGAATGTTACATATTTTTGCAGCGAAAGATGTCAGACTTGTTGTATGAATTTCGTGGTCGGGCTTCCGTTCCCGTTTATCAAGTTTCAACTTTAGGCTATTAAAAAGGATTTGAAAAGTGTGACTATAACTCCTACCTTTGATTGGATTCGTTTTTATGAACCATATACGAGGACACGGCCATAGTACTTCATGCCAGTAGGTGAAGGAACTCTCTGGTCGATGGTTGGAGGAAATTAAAATTCTGTGTACCAATCAAACCACACTGAGCTCAAGCTAAGAATCAACACTGTCGACGTTCAGTAAAGAAAGCCGTTATAATAATGTTACCCTATGCTGTATGAGTCTTTTAATTGTAATTTGTGGTCTGAAATTGCGTCAACCGCACAATTTTTCTATCAAGTATGCAAAAATAATTGACTATAGATTCAGTAAAATGATTTGGAATAAGAGCGGGTTAGACAAAAATGAGATCTTTTCTTCTTCTGAGGTTTCGATGAGAATTGGAAGCCGTTTTCTATTCCCTGTTAGCTAATCGCAGGCCTCGACGGCGGCGGGGTAAGGTCCTCGCATGTCAAATAGGAGGTTCGAGTCCCGCCTGGGTAAGTTGCCTTTATTCAGGGCATGGTTGTTTGTGCACGTGAAACTTTTAATATGTTAATAACCTCTGTGTAAAAGGCCGCATAGAACTGTTTTGGTGATGTTGAAATAAATAAATAATATTAATCGCAATAATCTATACAGGGACGGTCATGAGGCAAGCAAAGTATGGGGCCGCGTGGGGCACCCAAACGCAGGTTTTTAAGCCCTAAAAATATCACATTCAATGCATTAGAGTGAGAACGTTTTAATTTCATGCTGATATTTAACTCTCGACCCAAATTTCTGAAGAAATTCAAAATGTATCAAGAGAAAACCCCTAATAACTCTCAGGTTATATTTGAAGGGGGTGGCGGAATGTTTTTCGCTTACACTAGAAAACAGTCTAAAACCAGCGCTGAGCCTATAGCTCTAAGGAATGCAAGTTATTTTCCCTCTCAACGAACTCCGCCGATCGGGAATCTAAACTTAACGGAAGAGCTTTCCGTTCGCTTTCATTGCATGTCCCCTTGAATGGGTGGTGTGGAGCGTGAGAGGTGGCCCACGGTGCGATAAGCGCATTACACCAAAGCGGATAATTAACGTGGCGAGTGGGAACAGAGGGATTTTGGAGGTGGGGGAGGGAGGATGAGCATTAGGCGAGAGGGATGGGACAGATATGCCGGGGCGTTGGGTGGGGGGAGGGTTTGCCGGTGGCAGGAAGGATTTTGGTTTGGTGGCCCTCGTGGTAGCCCAGCTCTACGACGATGTCATCTTCTTCAGCGCATGGGACCTTCCCGTTTTTGAGCTCTTGTTGTACCGTGAGTTATAAGCCACAAGATCTTTACAACTAAATCCTACCCCGTAAACTGCATCAATAGGTATGTGGCGGGGGGTGTTAAAATAACAGCCAATAGCTGTTAAATTGGAAAACCGCGTATGTATTTCTGCCTAAAATTTACTAAATTCCTTTATTGTTAGGGAAAAACAAATTTTTTTACCTTTCCGTTCGGCAAAATATAAATCTTAACTCATTGTTTCTGTTGGAGATGGAAATATAGTGAGATTTTAATAACATTTTTTCCGTGTCGATATTAAAGGTATCTTTTTTAATTGCTTATGAACTCGAAATCTAGAAAATTCCGTAGATGGTTCGTATGAATAACAATAAACCGAGTTATTTTTGATGAAATTTAATGAAATATCTGGGATTCTTACTCAAACATAAGTGAGCATTACATTTTGTACACTTTTGAAAACTTTTTGAAACACTTTTTAAGTCTTCAGCTGACTCTGATTCCAATTTCATCGCTGTAGCTTTCACCAGCATGAGGATCATGAGGAAAAATTTACGGACGGAGAAATGGCACCAAAGAAAGTTCAGAACAATGTTAGCACGTAACTGCTGGACGCTGAATAGGGACATGTCGGATGCTAAAAATACGAGAAAATCCTAAGAAATTACCCATTTTTAAAAATCACGATTTATTTGCTAAAGCGTCCTTGAACCCTTATTTAATCTGGTTGTTCTAAGGAAACTAGACGTGACAGAAAAAATCTGAGCCCAGATTCGGAAACTTTAGGATCACCCGACAACACGTCTAGGACAGAGGAAATTTTTTTTTGTTCACCAATGTTATAGTGTAGCTCTGCTTTTTTTCTCAGTCTACCGATAATGTGTATATTTTGTAAACACAATGGCCAAAATTAATTTAATTAATACATAGTGTAGTTCTAAATCTTCAATTTTGATTTTATTAACGATGTACTGAGATATTATATGATCCATAGCTTTACTGATTCTCCCTTGTCCTTATGGAAATCATTTGTCCCTCAGGAGTATGTGGGCTATGCAAATTGAGTGAACGTATTTACTTAAATGGGAATGTTCGCTGAATTTCGCCTGCTACTGCGTTGTTTGATTGCTTAATGTCTGTGGATCTGTTGGAGATATTTCAGAATCCATAACAATGTCTTCCTTATTTGTATTCCCATCTTCAGGTTTGATTCAATTAACCCAATATGCATTATAATGTCATTTAAATAACGTATTTATTTCACGAGAATATTTTTCTTGCAACTAATCGGTAAAGAAACCACACTGCCTTCGAGTATAATTTTTCGTCCTTCGGCAGATTAAGTCAAGCCTCTAAATTTTTAATACGCGTCTCCATAGGAATTATATAGATGTAGATGAACTGTAATCACATCATATGCCCATCTATTGAGAGTACCATATTTCCTGAGTAGATTGCATTTCTGGTATGAGATTAGTTTACGTGACCGATTCACATCACTGTTGATATCAAAATGAGACATATATCAGGTTGGTGGCCCTGAAAACCTGACAATAATGGGATGGATTCAATGGGGTTTGAGGGATTCAATGAGGTAGGGGGTGAATATGGGTATTTGAAATGGGTCTTCTAAAAACCTTAAACAGAAGACGGGACAACTAGTTGGACACGTTATGAGACATGACGGCCAAATGAAAACAATCGTAGAAGGACAGGTAGAAGGGAAAAAGGGCAAGGGACGGCCCCGAATGAGTTATGTAGGACAGGTTATAAAAGATGTGAAAGAGAAGAAACGCGCCTCTATGAAAAGGCTAGCGGATAGGAGAGAGGAGTGGAGAGCTACGTCAAACCAATCTTAGAGTTGTTGACTAATGATGATGATGATGATACCGAATTTACGATGAGAAATCACTCAGCATGATATGAAATATTACTATGGTATGAAAAACTCCATTTTGGAGTACAAATTTCCCATCCACGGTTTTTTTTGGTATATTTAATATTTTTCCAAAAACGAATTGTTCAAGCATCACAATATTTTCCTGAAATGGGTTGCTTTAGAATTTATTAGAGGTCACCACATTTCATCTTCCAACAAAAAACAATGAAAGAATAAAAACACTTTGAATTTTTGAAAGGGACAAAAACGGCCCAGCCTTGATTATAGCATTAATCTTTTAATGAAATTGATCATATTCAAATGATCTGTTAAGATGAGCATTCAAAAAATGCATGTAGTTAGACGGTCTACTAAAGTTTGTAAGCGTTTTGAAACGCGTAGTCGGAGAAAATCAGATTGATATTTAAGAGGACATTCTTACCAAATTTTGGTGGAGTTATCTTGCACACGCTTCTTGTATTAGATGTTAAACCTTTTGTTCTGCTAGCTTTATTCAATACCTTAAGTTGTGTTCTAGTGCTTGAGATGAATCGTCGTCAGGGCGAAGACGTTGGAGAAATTCAGATTGAAATTTAAGCGACCATTCTTATGAAAATTTTGTGGAGATATTTTGCACAGGTTTCCCATGTTTGGTGTCTATCCTTCAGTTCTTCAAGCCTTAGTTAATAACTTAAATTTGTTCATGAGCTTGAGAAGAATCTGAACGTCTGGGAAAAAAAGTCAGAAAAATTTAGATAGATATTTAAGTGGCCATTCTTCCCAGATTTTGATGAAGATGCCTTAAAGCCTGTTTACACGGTACATTCACTCGTACGGGTTAATGTATAAATGTATGAATGCGAGAATGATTGCCAAAATGCACCGTGCAACCACCCAAATTGTGCGAATGCATGCACGGATGATAGAACCTGTTCTAATTTGGTTCAAGCATTCGTACATGTTCCGTTCCGGCCCGCAAAAATCATTCACGCAAACAGACATTAACTCGTACTTGTTAATGTATCGTGTAAACAGGCCTATACACACGTTTCTTCTGTTCGGTGTAAATCCTTTAGTTCTGCTAGCTTTAGACAGTCATTAACTTTGAGTTCCATTGGTTTAAGTGAATTTTCGTCAGAAGGATTAGGTCGAAGAAATTTAGATATACATATATAGATTTAATTCAGATATAATTTGTATATTTATGTGACCATTCTTATCAAATTTTGAAGGAGATATCTTGTTTTTGTATTCGGTGTTAATCCTTAATTTCTTATAGCCATAGATAAAACGTAAAGTTGTGCTCTAGGCTTGAAGTGAAAATGCAGCGAGGGAGAAAAAAATCTGTGAAATTCAGAATGATATATAATCGGCCATTCTTACTAAATTTTTATGAAGATATCTTGCTTACCTTTCCGGTAATCGGTGTTAATACTTCATTTCCGCTACCCATAGATAATATGTAACGTTGTGTTCTAATGCTTGGCTGGAATTTTTCGTCAGCTAGAACAAGTCGGAGAAATTCAGATTGATATTTAAGTGGCCATTCTTACCAAATTTTAATGGAGATAATTTTCACGCCTTTCTTGTGTACGGTTTTAATCCTTTATTTCTATAACCTTGAAATGATACTTAAATTTGTTTTTTGGTGCTTGAGGTGAATTATCGTCAGGAAGAACAAGACTGAGAATTTCAGAATGATATTTAAGTAGCCATTCTTACCAAGTTTTGATTGAGATACCTTGCACACGTTTCTAGAATTTGTTGCTAATCCTTTAGGCCTATTAGCCTTAGATAATATCTAAAGTTGTGCTCTAGTGCTTGAGATGAATCATCGTCAGCGAGAACAAGTAGGAAAAATTCAGTTGCCATTCTTACCAAATATTGAAGGAGATATCTTGCTCACCTTTCCCGTATTTTGTGTCAATAATTTAGTTCTACCAGCCTTAGATTATACCTAAAGTTGTGTTCTACCGCATGAGGTGAATTAGAAGAAGGGGTAGGAGGTGGTTGGCGCATGGATGGGGGGAGGTGAGATTCCATGCGGATGGATTTAGTTGAAGAATGAGGGGAGGATGCTGAGGAGTAGAGAGGCGAAAAAGAGGAAGATCCGCGGGCAGATTTATAACGGCAATTTTTTACGCCGAGTGTTGAACTAGGAAGGCCTGTTCCTTACACCTCAGCAATAAATGGGGGGTGGGAATAGGTGTTCTCCCTCGCACACAAAATGGCCTGGAAGAGGGAAAGGAGAGAGAGAGAGAGAGAGGGTCGTGTGAAGAAGAAGGGGTTGAAGGGAAGATTTCGGGGGTGGTTGCGGGGGATGGGGGTAGTTTTCTATGGATTCAGGGAAGGGGTTGAATATGGGTATATGAAATGGGTACATGACTACAAATTCCGTTTATATATGTACATATATATGAAATGCGAGTGTGAGTTGTAGGTCGTCTTCAGTGGGAGTGGACCCGGTGGGCGGGGCCGCTGTAAAGGCGGATATGGGAATGTTATGTGCGGAGGAACGCGTTGTGGAGAGATCTTTCGAAGACGCATGGGGATACAAGTTGGTTTTGTCGGGCGTGGAACAATAAATTGAAGTGATTGTCCGTGGGCGGGGTGGAAGCCATGGACTTCCATGCTGCAATAAGTTAGTTTTTGACGGGGTCAAGTGATGGACAATCCTTTATGGTGAAGTAGAAAAGTAATAGGCTAATGGTTGACCTTCGAAGGGTGGAAGAACAAGTGGAGGTGTAAGTGATGACGATAAGGAGCCAAGATCTATTATATTTGTGATTTCAAACCTTGAATAGGACTTAAAGAGCCTCATAAGGAAATACAATGTCGAGTATGAGTCGTATCTGCCTAGTGTTGCACTGGAACGGCCTATTAAATCCGTCTGTGTTAGAAAATGGGGGCTTTATCGTACCTTTCGTTCTCAGAATTTCTTTGGGGATAAATGATGGTAAAAGGTTATAGGCCGTTCCACAAGTCAAAATTTTTATGATCATTGGCATTATAATTGCAAATAAGGTGTTTTCTACGATTTAATATGAGTTAGGGATACTAAATTAGTTAAATAATGATTTACCTAAGTATATGAAGTAGGTAATTGCTTTAGAAAGCAAATTTTTGTCGGTTTTATGTCTCAATATATTGTTATCATGAAACTTATATCGCATGTTACTCCCACATACCGTTAGACAGGTTTAACTTTTCTCCTTTTTCACTGTTGATAGTGTACGTATTTTATTAATTGGGCGAGATTCACATTTTAATTCAGACTAGTCCTTGGGGTGAACAGTATTAACATTTCTTTTAAGAATTGAAAGTGACTTACAGGTAATAAGCTTATTGAATTAAGCATTGAAACTTGCCTAGATTAATTTACCGGATTTCAAAGTATTCCAGAAAGATTGAATCTAGTTGTCGCGCAAGTTCGTTAATGTTGCAATATATATTTCTTTATTTCGTTGCTTGCATCATGCAGGCATCGTTTACTATCTTTAAAATTTCACTACCATGACCAGCGAAATAATAATCTTTCTCGTATGCTACACAGGTTTTCGTGGCCTCTATATACGATTAGTGTACAAATAGGTGAACCTTATAATACAGTATTTCTAGGGACCGGGTGAATAGAAAATTTAATACATCTATACTCTAAATGCTGAAAAAACTCCTTGGGGACTCAAACCCGCGACCACAGAATTAGCTGGCAAAGCGCTCCGCCACCTAGGCCAAAAGAAATGTTGTAGAAGATTTTCGTGAAAATTGGGAAATGATGGAATAGTATGCAGTGTTTACAGAGATTTTCCTTTTTTAGTTGCGGTATTATTGCATCCAGGAACCTGGATAAAATAGTGTAAAGATTATGCCATTTCTGGATGCTATTATAAACCAGGTTTTCTGGTTTTATGATACGATATATTTTTTTAAATACAAATGAGCTACTATATGTTGAAATTAGGATTCCTCCCTTTTTGTTTGCAACTAGTCCATCTATATATTCCCCACCTCATCCAATTTCTGCGATAAGACTTTAATTTTATGCAGCCCAACCCAAATTGGGTACAAAAACATCATTCAATCGTCCTAACTGTCGTCATATCAGGCTTTAGTTTTCTTTGGAAATGTAGTGGCGTGGATTTACCTCTGGTTAGCATTTCACTTCTAAATCAATTTATCATCCCTTGCAGTACATCAAACTTAGCACTATCTATCTAGGCTACCATTTTTCGGAACGATTAATGTAGTAAATTTGTGATTTCTTTCTTCAATGACAAAGTATTACTGCCAAGGTCCTGAATTAATAAAGAATTAAAATGGGGCCACAGCTTTAAAAGAATTTCTTATTTTCAAAAAGAGCCTAACCACTGTGTCTCTCACATCTTGGTTCTTCACGAACCAAACTGCAAAGAGCGGTAATATTCTCGCCCACCTTTGCCAAACCCCATAACGGAAGTCAAAGGATACTGACATATATGAAACATTTTGTGGTTGGCTGCAAGATATGGTGATTTTCGTGCTACCAAATCGGCTACGGAGATTACCAGCTTTAAAGGATGTTTATGTCTATTTGGCAATGATATTATATCTTTAGAATGATTTAAAGATTAATAGTTTCTACATTTCGTGCATTGATTGGTTTATATGAGTAAATGAACCATGACGGAACGACTTGATACATTTTTTTTGTCGTTCAAAGTGTTTACTAGGTTTATTTTTTACCTTAATTTAGCTTTATTTGTATTAATGAGCAATACAGTTTGACTCTCTCTCCGAAACTTTGGATTTGTTTAGATAAAGCAGTTTTTGTAAAAAATACTGAAATATCCAGGAATATTGAGTCTTTTTTTATCCTATTCCATATTTTAACACCGTCTGTCAGGATGTTTTACTTTTTGATGATTGAAATACTTTACTACCTTTAATTGATTGCCTTTAATTGATTAATTGCCTTTAGAAATTATATTTGAAAAATTATTTGTTAAATGGACTATATTTATAAAATAAAAACCAAGGTTTGCGAAAACAAGAAGATTAAGGAAGGACTTTGATGGATAGTGTTTGTACAGCGAATTGCTTCAATGCAAGCCTTAAGGATAGTGTGAGTATATATGGAGATTAATGATCGCATTAATGAGTCTAGACTTTTGAGTGATACCAACTGAGCATTGGTTTTACTTTCAGATTAATTTATTTTCTACTATGTGTGTAGTATTGAGCCAAGAATTTAATTCTAAAGACACTTTATCTGTAATGATATTTTTTTGTGATTCATATCGTCGTATAACCGGGAAAAAAACTCTTTCCAAAAATCTTTTATATGGCCATAGCTCAAAAAGCAATTAATGAATTTCTTGCCAAGTAAAACTAAAATTTAACAAAAGAAAATAATTGCAAAGGTTTCATGTAAATTACTGATCCAGATGGCAGAATGTAGGCATTTAGTTTTTGTTTATCAACTCAACAGATCATTTTTACATGAAAAGCATGGCATGAAGAATGGAACAAGATTATTTACCTCGTTATCAGGTTTGAAGGATCAGCTGCTGCAGAAGGATCGGCATTTTACCGTAATACTTGAATGGAGAAATTCGACGTTTACCAATTGAGATGCTGTGGACAGAGAAATTTACCTATAGGGACCACTCATCAACGTTTTCGTTGATATTAACCTTTGCTTTGAGTTTTATGCTGAATATGGTGCAATAGAATGGATGTCTCCTCTCAATCACAAATCCGGTGGAGGTATGCCATTAAATTTTATTGCCTGTAAATGATTTGATGCCAACTTCTTAGGAAAGCTCCCGCTTTCGTGCTACGGTTTTTAAAATGTGATATAAACTGAGAATATGATAAGTCTGCGTTGGACGAGACCGTTAAGCCTGATATGTTATTTGGAGGAGGCGACCGATAGCTGAGGTCATTAGGATAGGGAAGGATAGGGAAGGAACAGTGGAGAGAAACCCGGCATCAACATTAGCCTACTGTTAACGAAAGGCGCCAAAGGGACCACGGCTAAACATCCCATCCGGCGGTCGAAGTGTTGCGTTTGAAATGTCCTCCACATATCATTGAAGCAGGGATCGGACAGTGCCTGAGAATTCTCTACCGCCGCCGGGAACCCGAGCCCACAGGGTGGGAAGCCAACACTCTAGCCATCACACCAACCCTATCCCCGCCTTTTACCTGTTCTGTCATCGAAGCACAGATATCGATACACATTACTTCGTCGGTGCACACATTATTTGATCATTCTCTCCCATTCGCAAAGTTCTCTCGTCCGTGCCCGTATAAAAACTTACTCCACAGTGTAGGCCATCGAAAGAAATGTCAGTCCCCTTTTAAGAAGAACCTCGCACCTATCGACAAAGTTCTCGGAAACATCACGGGCTACTTTGAAACGTTAGGCACCGCGAAGATCATAATAGTTCGAGAACCCCGGAGGAAAGTTCTCCGGCGCGAAAATAAGCCGAGTTTATGAAAATTCGAATCGCACACCACCACCACTCTGCTTCACCGGGCATAAGTAGCGGCGAAGATGAAGTGCTGTGCGAGCGAGTGGATGGAGAGAATAGCGTAATGTTTCCTGTGTGCATAATATAGCGAATCCGGGGCTCGCTCGAGTGGAGAGTTTTCAAGGGGGAGAGGAGGTAGTCACTTGAGACTCGGATAAGGAGCGGAGAATGGTCCTCGCAGGCGCTCAGGAGAGGAGGAGGAGGAGGTTGGAGGTGGGGGGAGAAAGACCATCCGGATGGAAAAGGGGTAACTGTTTACCATTAGTATGAGAAATCGCGCGGACGGGTGGTTCTCGATGGCGCCATAACTAGCCATCGACGAATCTCACGAGTCGTTAAGCTTTCCCTTCCCGAACTGTGCGAGCGCGTAGTAGTAGGGTAGCAGCAGCAGCTATACCCGTTAGGAGGGGTGTGTTCTTTTCGAGTGATGTGGTATGCTCGGCCGAAATAGAGGTGGTGGGGGTTAAGAGATCTCGTAGTAGTGGTGGTGGTGTTGGTGGTAGTTGGGGGTGTTTCTGTATATCGGAGCAGTGTGGCACGCTGGTGAGGAATGAGAAGTTTGGGAAGGTCTTGGGGAGTAATGGGCGATCTTGGAGGCTTTCTGGAGGAAGGAGGACCCCGAGAGGTGCGTTGAGTAATGGCTCCAAGAGGCAAATCGAATTTCGTTTGGGAGTGAGGGGGGTGGACCGTACATATTTATCCTCGGCTCCATGGCAACCCTCCTCCGTATCCCTCCCCTACTTCTCCGAACCCACTCTCCAACACTACTCGCCATTCACCGCGGACTTACCATTGCGTCCGGAGCTCCGTTTGCTAAAAAGGGGATCAGGTTATGCGCTATGCCGCGTAAATACATATATATGTATGCTGTGGGGGAAAGGGAAAAAGAGTTACGGTACGGTTGAAGGAGTTTCGTGGGGGCATTATCCGCCTTCCCTCCGCCAATACTTTTTCCCCCTCTTCCCCTCTCGCTATTTCTCTTTTCCTGTGCGCCAACCCTGTCCCCCTTCTCCCGAGGAATCCGTATTCTATACTGCTTGATGTCGCATTTGGTTCAGACCTCAAGGATACGTCTCCAGTTCCTGGCGCCAGACTAACTTGGAGTTTAAGGCGGTGGAGAAATGGAGAGGGAAGGATTACGTACATAGGCATGGAAAATGAGTAGAGGAGTGGAGATAGTGAGAGAGTTGGTCCGTCTCTCACGTTCCAAATTCACTCTCTATTTCTCATTTAATGCCGATTCAATTTTATTTGTCGGTGTAATTGACTGTTTTTCTAATATTTGAGATGCTGTTATCCAATCTTCTTGTGCCTAGTTGATTTAAGGCGCCTTTTTTTTAAGTAAGTGCCGTTTTTAAATAAATTTTCTTTCTACATAAAAGACCACAATTTCAACTACGTTTCCATATAGTTTCCGTTGACATTGAGGCAATTATCACAGCGTACAACAAGCTTTTGTATACCATCGTAAAAAAAAGTTACCTCCTGGTGGACACCCTCAACAAAACTGTTGTTTTTACGCATCCATCGTTATGATGGCGCCAGCTTCATTCTGCGCTGGATTCGTGTTCATTCAGATGGAAATAAATGTGGCAGTTAATTGGCACTAAGTCGGGACTGGGTAAAGGATGGTCAAATTGCTCCCAACCAAATTATGCAATGAGATCTTGAGTTCGATTGGCTGTAAGAGCTATGCTAAAGTAGTTTAATATGTGGGATTTTCTGTGAAAATGAAATTGTTATAAAAAGTTCACTGTTTTTATATATTTCAAAACGTTCCTACTTAATTAAAAAACGCGCCTCGTAATTAAATTCGTATTTAATAGCATTGTAACCAAATTTTCAGATTGACTCGAACAATTTGATTTTTTTCGCCTTCAATACTATTTTTTTTCTTGAATTAATTATGTAAAAATAAGTCGAAGAATTACTAAAAGCCAAATTATCCTTAAAATTAAAGTATTATTTATTGAAATCATTGCGTTTAACACCTTGCTGCAAGTTATGTTAGAATATCGCGGTTAGTAGTTCTGAGGAAATTGTTTCGTATTATATTTTCTTATTTAAACTTTCTTTCTCTATCTGGCTGTCTTACATTCATTGAAAATCAATGACACATTTTAATGCCTAATTTTCAAAATTCTTCTTCTTAATGTGCGACTTTTTTACTCGCAAATGAATTTCTTGGATAATTTACGCTAACAGTTTACCGTTAGACTCGTTATGAGTTGCCGAAGCTGCATTTTCATCGAATTATCTTTTAAATACTTAGTTGAATAGCTTCAAAAAGGTGCATTTTATGACTGACGTGGATGAAATTAATTAGGAAATTCATGCTCCTCTCCTACTTATTAGGAAAAAGGTGCAATCACCATTATTTTTGTGGAATTTACTTCAATAATTTCCGAAACTTAGTATTTCATAAATGGCATAGCTTTTTGAGGAAAATGGGCTTTTACGGGAAACAGATATGGCATTATCGCATAATGTGTCGTGCAAATGATAGAAGATTGATGATAGTGCGTACCTAGAAATGAATTATGTCACCTTGGTAATTAGCGTGGTGGAAATCAATCCCGCGATGAGGGAGCAGTGCACTGCAGGAGAAAGATGGAGAGACCCTGAAAAAAGGATCTATAGAGGGCATGCACGCCAAATAAGAGAGGCGAACTTTGCGTTCGTTAGCAATACTCCTTAAGATCCTTGCTGCATTCACATTTGGCCCCTTCGTTGAGTAACTTCCTCGTTTGCGGCGAGCATTTAAAGCTTTAATTTCGTAATTTCTTGGAAACCAAGAATTTAGTCCGCCTCGAAAATGAAATTTTGATTCTAAGGAACAGAGTATTTCGTGAGAACTCGTTCCTGAGCTTCTTGAATATACTTAAGCTCTTCTTTTGACAATTTATAATCTTTTATTCGACCCTTAAGAGCCATTTTGACTTGTAATGATAATTGCATTTAGTATAGTCTAGGCTGCACCTATTTTTGCGAAGGTCCACAGAGAAAAAATCATTCGCCTTGACCGGGATGACCATTGCGGATGACTCCCGTAAAAGTTATCACCGCGGCTAGTCCCGCTATACTTTAAACTAAAAAAATGCACCTATTTTTATTAACAAAATGAAAATATCATGATGGTATCAAATAGACTCCTCTTTAAATTAAGTTTTTTTTTGTGATAAATTGGAGTGTTTTCTTATTGTAACTTTAAATACCGTGTAAAAACTTCGTCATATAAATATTTTTTTCCTGTGGTCGAAATCAATGATACATCTTTTTAGACAATCTTAGAGTCTGAGCCAGTGATATTATTAGGGTTGAAATGAACTTGTTAGGCGATATTATCGTCATCAATAGGTTGTAAAGAAGGATGATTTTAGCGAGAATCTGCTTTAAATTACAGTAGTTATCAGGGTGCTGAACCCTATTCAATTTTAATTTGAGCCACTAAGCACTCGACGACCTCCACGACGATTTTTTAAGTGGAGGTAAGAGAATGAATACAAGTAGTGAAGGACGGAGGCTGTGTTTGGTGGACACAGACGCTACGATGTACAATTTAACAAGTGCCATGCTAATTATTGGTTGAGTAAAACCTCTGCATAGTATTGCAGCTTCTGTACGCGAGCGCCTATATCATCAAGAATGCCTAATATTTGAGTTTTTATTTGCGCTATTTTAAAAATAGGTTGAGCTAATGTGATTGTGCTTATGTGAAGAGTGCAGAGAAAAAAATTATTTTATCGTCATCAGAAGACTTAAAGTTTTGTATACTCAAGCGGAATTTTTTTCTCTAGTTCTATACTTAAAATGTGATGGCAATGCGTTTAATAGAGAAATAGTTCGTATTGATACATTTTATCAGCATTTCAAAGATATTTATTCCAGTTTTAGAGGCGATCAAAGTAGCTTACTGTCCAATCCAGCGGAATCAACTTCTGCTTTATACACATGCAATATTATATACATGAATTAAGCAATACACAAAATATATTATATATATATTGTGGTTATTAATGTAAAGCATATTGTTTATGCATAGTTTTACCTTCATGGCATTATTCTACAATCGAAAAACTTTTCGTGTCCTTCTTCAGATGGATTCTAATAAGATATTTTTGATACTTCGAATGAAGGGCTGTGGAAAGTAGCCAGTTTTTATGAAAAAAGTGTAGAAGCGGGGATTGTATCCAACAAACTAGACTTTGTGCATCATGCTAAGAGTTACCTAAGGGAAGGAAAGGAAGAATTTGCAACGAAATTAAGGTTATTCGTCAGGTTAGGGAAGAAAAACCGCTGACTGCTGCCTTACTTAAGCATGATCAATTCGTCGAAGAGCGCGGAGGGCTTCCAACACCAATTTATGGCACGGGCCTCAAGAAATCGCTGGTATTACGCCTAATTAATTTCCAGAGATTTAGCTGGAGTGCGAGGATTATAAATTTTAATTAAAGGGTTGGCCATATTTTAAGTATTTTTTTCTGATGAGTCAAGAAAGTTTTGTGCTCTTCTGTTCTTGCCAAAAGGGATTTGATACTTTCCGTCCTCTGTTTTTATAATTATCTTCATTTATTTTTTAAGATTAAGCGCTTGTATGCACATAGATAATTAAAGCCACGAAATCAGCTATTTTGTGACAAAAACAGGATTAATTCTTCCTAAGAGTTATGAGTAAGAGTACCAAAATAAAACGTGTAACTTCAAGCTATTGCTTGTTCTCAGAAAGTTGCGTCGCAAGTAGTGGAATATGCTGTGTCATCTTTCTTTCTCTATTTGATATGTAAAATTATGATTTCGTTTTATCATTATCAAGCAGGATTCTACTCTTTCAGTTAATCTGATTTTAATCAATTGCAACGAAAATGAAGATGTTGATTAAGTAACTATAGTTTAGTTGTATTTGTCAACAAACCCCTCATTAACCAAATGAGCTAGGATATAGGGCCGATAAAATCATCATTTTCATGTACACATGAACATTTATAATTGCATGATCGAGTTTTAAGCTAAGTCTGTCTACAATATTGCATGAAATCAGTTACTGATGAAGTTAAGGGTTATATGTGTCTTACCTGCTCTAATATTTATCTATTAACAGTTATGATCAATCCTAATACTCACACAATTGAAATAATTCCAAATATACCAAGTAAACTAACTATACTAGAAAGACTAAACAGACAAAATATTGTTAACGAATGGTCGATATTCCTGAATTAAATCATTACATTAGTGACTATCCTCCCGCAGAAACTAGTTCTGGTACTCGCAAATCCAATGGCCGATGGCGGTAGCACTACCATTGATGGCCATATGCATTAAGTGTTTACAACAGGTGTACTTTTTATTCAAAAGTAGCAATTGCCTCGTAAAGTCTATGAGCTTTTAAAAAAACCTTGATTTTGTCCAGCAATGTTTGACTGAAATCCCTTTATCGTTCAATTCGGATCAAGTAAAAAATAACATGCGGCATCATTGATAGTTCGTCTTCAGCAATATCTGACTGCGTGTATGTGTTCCAGATTTAAATGCGACTGGATACCCGTTGAGGTTGAATTTTGCATGTTACCAGCGAAGGTTAACAGCTTCAATTCTCCATCAAATGAAACTTAAAGTGCAAGTCTGGCAAGGGAGAGTAACAACAAGTTGATATCCGCGGGCTATTCCCAAAGGCGTTCACGTACCGAATGATATTTAGACGTGAATAAAGTCGATGAAATTAATGTCTACCAAACTTGATTATGACAGTATATTTCCTGGACTAATAGAAGTTTTATGAATAGTAATAAGGAATATATTATTCACAATTTTAACTGCAATCTTCACGGCCACCGCCTAAAAACCACGAACTCCAGATACGATGAACAGCATTACACACGGGATCCGTATTCCTAAACTTCGATTTTTAGCCCCCTGGTGTCAGATACATCACTTACAGTCGCGAATAGGCATCCTCGGCTCGCAAACAACGCCGTAGCTAGTGGAGTGGAGGGAACCCCTCGGAAATGTTGAGAAATACACGCGCAGGTTCACCCCCTAGAAGTGAACACCTTCAATACCCATGCGAAATTCCCTCTCTAATTTGTTTTATGTTAGTTAGTGGTTTCATATTCTATGTGTTTGCCTATATATATTATGTTTACATATTATATATGTTTCATATGCTAGGGAGCTTATTATTTCTCAATAAGAATGATCCAGCCAGGTAACATTTTTTTGTGTAATATGTACAAAAGCACTCTAACTGAAGAACGAGTCGGTAACCCCAAAGCGGAGTATTAACTCCAAAGGGGTACCTATGTTCCTGTAGCCATGTATTTCTTAAAATATATATATATGTGTGGAACTATAAACATTATTATTATTATTATTATTATTATTAAATATCTTCCCTTCCCTCCCACCCCCGCGAAGCATTTTTTTTACTTCCCTCAGAATCATGGGATAATTTTTCAAGTACGAGTTCAGGGATGGAGTCAATGAAAGCTCAAATAACTCCAGTGCGTTGTCTTATTCAGGAACGGCAAAAATAATATGGTACGCAATCCCTATTTTCATCATTTGTTACTTTCGCGTTTCCCGTCACTCAGCAAGTACTTGAAATGCAGCCGCAGCCAATCAACGTACAAAACCGAACGGAGTAACCACGGCATAGATTTTAATGATAACAAACATAGTGAGCATGAAAAACGCTTGAAATGGCCTTAAGTCTTAAGCCTAAAACATACTATCATTGTTTTCATCCCTTTCGAGGGACAGATCCAGCGATCACTCTAATGATGGCGGAAAAATCACGCGATCATTTTTCGCGATGACTTGAGGGCATTTCTTTTTCTATCACTCGTTACGTCCCTTTTTTATCGCTGGAACAATCGCTGGCATCATCCTACAGAACGCACGGCCGTTAACATTGATTCCAGCACCGCGCTAGGATTTTTATTGAATGGCAGTTTTAAATACTGTTAGAGAAGTAATACGCAATGTAAAAAGGAACGGTGGGAATGACTGATGGGATTCAGAAAATGACGGGTGCAGCGATTACTCTTGTGATCACTTAAAACCTATCGCTAGGGCTATCATTCTGAGGGACGGAAAAAATGATAGCGTGATTAAGGCTTTGGACAAACGTAGATGAAATGATTATTGAACCCACTGGCGTAACTAGAAATATGCTTTGGGGGGGATGGGCTGGTCTGAGGTGTCGATCCACCCCTCCCCAAGGCAACGTGCGGTTCGGGAAAAATTACATTCCTGGAAATTCATTTTACATCATATTGGCACAGAAAATTTAACTTCAAGTAGTTATTATATTTCAAAACTCGAAAATGGTTTTAAATATTTTTTTTTATTTCTCTGAGGCCTTGGGAGGATCTATCCCCTCATTCCCCCCATAGTTACGCCACTGACTGGGTGAATTTGTGGAAAACGATGGTGTGATTTCGGATTGAGACTACCATAGCTGATATTACCAGTGGACCTCTATCTGAAAAATGATCTTGTGACTCAGACTTACGTCCTTGAAGAAGAGGCAGCGGGTAGTGCCAAATGACGTCACTTTTGAATGCTCACTGTATTCTCACTGTCTGAGCTATCCCTGAGGGACGAGGAAATTGACAGTGTGATTCAGGCTTTTGACAACCATAGGTGAAATGATCAGTGGACCTATACGTGAAAAATGATCTTGTTACTCACTAACGGCCTTGAAGAAGAGGCAGCAGGTAGTGCCAAATGACGTCATTTTCGGGTGTTCATTGTTTTCTCCCGCCTTTTTCCTTTACTTCTTTGAATCCCTCACCCCCTTCCATACCAAGCTCCTAAATCACCTATCCTATTCCTCCCTAACCTCTCCCTCTCATATCCTCTCTATTTTTTCTTGAACCACCCTACGATTCCTTTTCTTCCGCGGAAACGTCACTCCCCTTCCCTTTTTCTCCTCGCAGGAATCTTCCTTTAGCGTCGGCGGCAGCAGTGGAAGAGGACGTACTTTCACTTCCTGAGCCCTCTCCACAAACACAAACCGTTCCAAACCTCTGCCACCGCCGGCCGTCCTTGTCCTCCCGCGGATTCCTCCACCCCCACTCTCCCACATACTCTATCCACTCCACCCCTTATTTTCTTCTCCTGCGGCACTTTCCAATGGGGTTCGGCGATTCCCAACGCACTTCCTTTATGACTGCTTTTCTCGATCTTTCCTCATCGTGCATAATTTTCCATTTGCGGAGAAGACCCAGGGCTTTTTTTTTTATAAAAATCACTTCTTCATATTTTTCTCTCTCTCCCTCTGGAAAGCCATTGAGATGTTATATTTCCCCCCCGGAGTGCCCATGGATTCCAGGAAAAGGGGGTCGGTCTGTGGTTTTGCTCTTCGAATCCGGCGTATGGTGCCCGGTATATCGGCCTTCCTCTCCCGCATCTCCGTAGTCTCCGCCCTTCAGGGCGTTAAAATTCTGTGGACGCTGTGTGTATGGGAGCTGGTGGGTTCCCCTATTCCGTAGCCTCCTGAAAAAACTTTTATTGCTCTACTTAGTTCTGCGGTCTTGTGAACTTACCAAATTGGTAACTTTCTTTATTTCTTTGGTGCATTTATGTTTTCTTGGAGCCTGAATACTTTTTCGAGACCGGAATAATTCATTTATTCTATCTCAGCTTTTAAAAAGCGTTGTGGTTGTCAAATGAGGTTCAAATCAAGGTTCAGAGTGAAGTTAGATTTCTCAACCATTTTTGAACGCTTTTTATAAGATTTCTATTTTTAAATATTTGTCATCATGGTCTTCTTCATTCCGTAAATTTGTGATTTTTCTGATAAAGGAATATCGGTAATTTTCACAAAGTATAGTACACTTTAGAGATTTTACTTCATAAGGGTTGAAAATTTCATCTTATTAAAAATATATTCGCTCTTTTTTATTATATTCTGAGAGTTTATGTCCATGTACTCGAAAGGGGCCATTTTCTGTCCCCAATAAGCAGGTCGTGACAGAAAGTCTTGCTGATAAATGCTGTCTGAGATAATTTTTTGCCTTTAATTCTACGCATCATAGTGTAGTGAAAATATAGAAAATTTTTATTAAGTATGCGATAGAGGACTTTCTTCGAATTAAATAAATAAGGCTTTAGGGAAAAACTGATAATCGCTTGAAAATTATATTATTTGATCATTGAGTTGTGAAATATTGACACTTTTTCATTGTAAATTATCTGAAGTTTTTATAGTTTAGTCGATCTATCACACAAAATTAAAGTTTCTCGGGACAAATTAGTCGTCAATTAATCCCTAGAGTTTTATACTTGAGTATCTCATTAATTAGATCGTTCCTAAGATTGTGGTAGGCTGAAACTGTCACTGAAAAGATCGTGGCTTTCTTTTTCGAAGATTTATGTTTGAAAATATATTTTCAGAATGTCATTCGTCACATCAACACTAATGATGTAAGTCCTGGGGTGAGGTTTGGCCTTGGTATCTCGGTGATCAAGCGGTGTCCTTGCGTAATACAACCTTTCGGACTCTCTCTCTTTCTCTCTCACCAACCTCAAGCCCTCTCATTCTATGTCACACGTCCACCATGCCTTGCTCTCCGATCGATTTTGCTCGATGATTCTCTCAAACCTTTGACCCACCTGGCCATCAGTTTGCCTAACCCCTTTGCTCCTCCCGGCCTTCATCCTTTTATAGCGCGTGCTATAATTCCAGCCACGATCGAGAGCGATATCACCCGACTCTCCTTTGATAATACACGTCCCGTGTCTCCGTGGCTAATAGATACTTCCGCAGCTCTGACACCGTTAATAACCTTTAAGGTTCGCTTGGCTATTCCTAGGAGCTATCACCTACCTCGACCTGCTACACAACCCTTTTCTCCCCCCGGAAATCCCAGGCGAACTTACACCCCTCCCTTCGTAACGACGTGTGGAGGACATCTGTTATATCTGGCTATTAATGGCCGATCTCTTAGGAATGAGATATTCAGGCATTTTAAAGTCAAAGGTTATCTATAGACGGAGTTCACGACGGGGAAAAAATGAGTTCCCATTTCGGCAACAGCTCAATATCGGATGCCTTCACTAGAGTGCGTTTTTTTTTTAATCCTTCGACCTGTCGATATGCGTCAACCAAATTGATGTTCCTAGAACGCTGAGGGTGGCTGTCAGCCGGGAGAAATACCTTCGGAGGCATTGAAAAAGTCCTCTGAATCGCTGTGATAGTGCATTTCGTGACTGCATCGGGAAGCGTTAGCGAAAAAAGTGTTGGTCATTCGGATTCCACAACCATTCTATTAGCTTCCTAATTATGCTTGCACATTTTCCGTTTTCATATGTAGATAATCTAACGTGGCTTTACATTGCCAAAACATACGAGTCAACTTCATGGATTTTTAAAAACTTCATATTTCGTGTCATTCCCACTTTATAGCTTACGGCAAACGTAATGAATTCCTGCCGTATTTCATGCCGGCAACACAAGAACTCAGATTAGCGCATTTTACCGAGCATTGGAAGCGTGGGAAATACTTTTGGGGAACAAGTTAATGAAGTGAATAGTCATTAGTGTTTCGTTTCCCTTCGAAATATATTAGGGATGCCGAGTCAGTGGCCTAGCCAGGATTTTGAATTGAGAGTTTAGCGGAGTTTTCGGGGTCCTTCCTGGGTGTATGGAAAACACACTGGGGCAAATGGGTCCTCCCTCGGAAGAGTTTGGGATTTGTGATGTCGACAACGTGATGTTTAGGACCAAAAAAAAGTAACTTGTAGAAGAATTTATTAAAAGCTATTTATTGAGGCCATCTAACTCGTATTTAACGCCTCTTTGAAAGGCTCAAGGGGGTGTAAATCCGGAAAAAACCTTCGTGGCTACGCCACAGTGCCGAAATAAATATTTAAATCATAATGGAACATCAAATATCGTGATATTGTTTTCTATGGTCGCCAAACTATTAATTTTTATGTTTGTATTAGCATCTCTACTTTACGGTGAGCATAAAATGTGCACTATCATCATCATTTAACAACGTAGAGTAAATTTATCGTGATCACATATTTTTTGTGATCAAGTATGTTTTTACTTTGAATCTTTAATAACTTAATTTACGAGTCTTAAACGAGGCCTTTTTTGGTTTTATTCCCTTTTTTCTTTTGTTTACTCCATTCAGGCTATCAAGCGTCATGTTTTACATAATTAACTTGTGCCTTTTTCTCACAATGTTTGTTTCCCAAGTACTGTAGTTTTCTTCCTGCTTAGTATTGGTTTTCTTCCGTCTTAACTGCATTGCAGAGTTTTAAATGTGTGTTTAGTTATATGCCTGGGGGTAATATTGCTTAAAATTTGTATTCACTCGAAGAGGGCGCTAAATCCCCATTGGAACTGATATTCAATGAAAAAAATGTTTCTCATTTGGTGTTTCGGAGGGTCGTTTCTTGGACTAGCCCCAAACTTTGCGTTAATAATAGGTGAAGGTTTTTAGGTAGGTATTCATAGAGTTATTTGAGGCATTAATTCCTCAACCATTCGTAAGTATTTCTTGAGATTACCTTACTACGACAACGATGAGGTGTGATTCCATTATGTGAAAATAAGTCAACTGGTTTAATAGTCATCCTATCCAGTGCACTGTACGGCCAAATTTTAAATCAAAATATAATCTTCCTTACCGAGTAATAATATTGACGCGGTTCACATTATAATACTTAAATAAAGTCGCGAGTAGCTCTAAAGATTTTGTTGGTGAATTTAAGGAATAATCGTTGCATTTACTTCAGTAGCACAGCACAGGTTGAGAAAAAGTAAGAGTTCATTGTTTATCCGTAAATGAAGCAGGAGATGTTTTTTCCATATTCCTTTCAAAGACTGAAATCCACATGGTAATTATTTTACGGGCACATTCACATTATGAGCGTCAGAAGAAATGCGAGTTCATGTCACTCCGGCTACACATTGCCGCAGCTACCCGCGGTTTGGATGGCATTAATTTCTGGCGCTTGGCCGCACTCCCGAGAAAAATTCTAACTGAGACATTGCTACAGCTTAAGAATGCACTTACGTCGTCACTTTGTCTGTGCTTGTGTATGGTAAAAATGTATTTCCCCTAGAAAGTCTCCTCAGAATCTGTGAGCCGAAGTAATTTTTCAAAATCGTTGAATATAGTTTTTTGCCTTGCTCACGATAACTTAACTTAGTTTAGCTATGGAACTGAAAATTAAATAATAGAGTGTATCGATTCACAAAAACTTACGACTCAAAAATTGGTGTCACTTGACTTAGGATAGTCATTAATTGAGAAAAGCTAGTATTTTTCTTGACATTGGCCAGTGACGAGGGAGAGATATCATTATCTACCGTTGAGCTTTCTAGGAAGAAGATTGTGGGGTTCAAATATACTTAAATTCACATTTCACCTGATATCCTCAAGTCACATTTCACCTGATATAAGCATTCCTTCATCGTGAAACATGGCTATAGCCCGTTTTGAATGGTATCCTTAGTTTAGATAAGTATCCTTACATCGGAATCGTTACGAGAAAAAAGGCATGCTTACTCGAGAATGAATTTCTTTAAACTGTGATGAATGAATTACATCGCAATTTGAAAAAATATAATATTTACATTATCTTACTACTACGGTGAACTGGTCACATTTCACCTGATATAAGCATTCCTTCATCGTGAAACAAAACTATAGCCCGTTTTGAATGTATGTTGCCGATTGATTGAGGTCGCGCTAAGTATATTTACAATGTCATTCCCGCACCGTCACCAGACTTGCTGGCTTCATTTCTTCCCCGCTGTGTGCGCGGCTGATTTTGCTCATTCAATTAAATGACACCGTCATATTGCTTCGTATGTCAGCTTTCGAATGATATAGAATTTATTTTGTTTTCAAGTGTGAAATATTGTATTAATCATCCATATTTGCACCTTCATTGGGTGTGATAATTCTCAATATGTGCAATGTTGTTCATAGCACTTAAAGTTACATAATGTGGTCCAAAAATGCTCAATTAGCTGATTTAAACTCCTCTAATAGATTTTAAGCATGCCGGGACTAGCCGCGGTGATGACGTTTTCGGAAGCCACCTGCAATGAACAAATTGTGTGGAAAATCCACTGAGAAAAATCATTCTCCTTGATCAGGACTCGAACCCGGACAATTTTTTTCCGGCAGATTTTTGGTCGAGTGCTTTGGTTAGTTAAGATACTGGGGCGTCATTCTCCCATGTGGATAGATTATGATAGACTCTAATGGAGATAGATTATGCTGAGAGAAGAAACTGTAGAAAATGAGCAGAATATATATTATTTACAAGTCTTTCACGCTGAATTTTGATAGATGTAATAGGTTTCAGGGGAAGTTGCTGAAGTCTTGTAAGCATTGTTTTCGAATGTGCGGGATAGGAAGGGTCGAAAAATGTTACAAAACGCGTGGCCCCTTACTTGAATACTACTTAAGCAGGTCCGCAATATGCTCTTCCGTTTACTGCCTCTCATAAGGGAGTGATTGATTTATTCCCCGAGAGAGTGGTTTTGGGTGAGGGGTGGGGAAGATGCGGAGTTGCTGTTGTTGTTGTTGCCGTGAGTTTGTGGAATGAGAAGAAGCCCAGGAGTTTGAGGATTTTGGGTTGGGAGCGTAAGCGAGGAGGTTACTTTGGATTGTTAAGCCAGGAGTCAGGTAGCCAGACCAGTGCTGCGGCGGCTCCCGCCAGTAAACTCTGGAATTCCGAGTTGACACAACTAGGTGCCTCCAACGGGGCCCTTTTGCCAGTCGGGGGATGGTCGCACGCGGGTGGGCGGGCGGAGAACTAAGGTCTACAGTGTGTTTGTGTGTGTGTGGTCCTCTCTCTCTCTCTCTCTATCTCTCCACCTGTATCGTTTGGTGTCCGCATCGTAGGCCTCCCCGCCCCTGTCCTGGTGTTTGCGCCTCCGTGGCGGGCGTGCTTGGGTGAGTGAGCGGCGCAATCTACTCACGGACTACTCCTCCACCGCGGGGCTTCTCTGCGGGACAGTAATTAATGCTTCCGCCTCTACTGCTTATCCGAATCTCCCGACTTCCACCCACCCACCCCCCGAAATTCCTCTGGAGAAGAGCTGCGTGAGTGGGTTCGCAGCGGGCAGGTGAAGTGAAACAGCGCCTCCCCAAACCCTCCCCCAAGATGTAAGGGAGAGAGTGATTAACTTAAGATGCGTCCCGATGGCACTTTCTGCTAATTTTCAGCACTTTATTGGAACTTGAGGTTTCAATAAGTCACCTTTCCCACTTTTATCGGACTTTTCAAGTATTTGGCGACATAAGGGCACGCATAGGGTAGTGCATGGATATAATATTGAGAGAAAAAATGCAGGTCGCACTATTAGAAGTTGCCGAGTTTATTAACTTTTCAGTTTTGAGTTTGCAATACTTGACATATTGGAGAAAATGAAGTAATAATTTTTGGCACTTTATTCGCTGTTGAGATTTCAATAAGCCTCCCGGGCCACTTTATTTGGACTATTTTAACGCTTGATAATAAGATGGCACGCATTAAATACTACGAGAATATTTTAATAAGAGAAATAAAAACGTATTTTGCTACCTTGGAAGTTGGAGAGCTTATTATATTTTCGAATTTTTGCAGGTGAAATGATGCAGCGCCCCCCCTCCAACAAGGCGAGATAAACTTAGGACCCGGTGGCACTTTATACTATTTTTTGGCAATTTATTCGAAATTTAGATTTCAATAAGCCCTGTTCACTTTCTTCGGGCTTTTCTAACGTTTGATGCTAAGAGGACACGCATAAGGTAGCACAATAATATTTTAGTTAAAAAGTAGAGCCTTGTTGCTCTCTTGGAAGTTAATAGTTTATTATCTTTTCGCAGTTAAGTCGTCCCGCCCACTTTCTTCGGGATTTTCACACATTTGACAATAACAGGGCACGCATTAAGTAGCACCAGTATATATTAATAAGAGAAAAAACGTTAGCCATACTGTTGCAAATTGAAGTGTGTAGTACCTTTTCGCCTTTTTAAAATTTGCAATTCGTAAAATATTTTACGTACTGGAAGAAAATGGCGGTTTTCTTCGGGTTCATTGCAAAAAAAACGCATAGTTATTTATTAAAGAATTATTTTAGCTAATTGAAAATGCCATACATCCAACGATACCATAATAAAATTTTCCTTTGATTTTACAATTTTTATGCAAAAAGATCAAGCATAAAGTTTACCACGTGGCCAAACTAGATTAGCTGCTAAATGGCAGTTTTATCACCGTTACGTGATTAAGGTTAGCAAAAAATATGAGCTCGCAACTCGACGGGTGGCCATAAATTTTCTCTGAATAATTTTCCATTGAATTACAAATTTTGTATTGAATAACGGTCGATGAAAGTGGGCATTTTTCCGCTAAAGATACCATTCGATATTGGACTTCAATTTATGCATGAATGGCTGCTTGAATGAGCCTCAAAAAAGCGACGAAAAAAACTGGAATAGTTATGAAGAACAATTGGAGTTAACCGTGCCTTTTTTACGTACCTCACCCATTGCGGGCCTTTTACATTATTTTCTCTCTTATTACGTGAATTATGAAAATTGAATTTTTATCAAAAATTGCCATATCATCCTGAAAAAGTATTCTGGGCGTATGCATCGTTTTATTTGGCATTTAGAACATAACGCGATTAATACCAAGGAAATGAGAAATGAGGTATAAGTTACTTGAAAACATTATGAATCCTTGAATTGGTGATGCAGAGCGGTGTGCCTGAATGCCTGAATGATGCATATCCAACAATTTTTAGTTAATTTTATCAGAGTTCTACATCATTTGACTCATTGACTCATTCTACTCAACAAACCATCTGCGTCGTTTACTTAAGCTCAGCTATTTGAACTAGAAAGCACTACGCTGCATGAACCAAAATTTTTACGTCCGCTTATGTGGTAGAACTTATTCTTTGGAAGTATTAATTATTTTGCAGTAGAATTTTAAATTATATTTTAAAAGTAAATACTCCAAGGTTTAAGGCTTGGGAAATGAAATTAGTTAGTGCGTATCGATCTGTTATATCTGATTGGCACTTGCGAGTCAAATCTTTGGGAACGAAGGAGCCACACTGCTGAAAAAGCAGGGTTGTTTTTTCATATAGGTTGGGCTGTTGTATGGGGTTAGGCTATCTTTGTTTATTTATAGTAAACGAATTTATGGTCATGTCATAGTTCCATAATTTAATTTCCTTGCAATTTGGTAACGCTCGTATCAATGTCAAAGACAGCGAGAGACCTGTCCGCTTTGATCAAAAGTCCGAAATCATGAATTCTCAAAGTATGACTGTATTCTACGAATTCCATTCTGACAATATTGCAACTTCCGTGAATAATTATCCCATATTACTACTCATAATGATCACTTTGAAGGATTCTTGTCTTAATTCCACGTTCAGCGAAATCTCTTTGACACATTCTTATGAAATGTTAGTTTTAAAAGTGTTTTATTTTATTTTTTCACACCCACAACATCTATTTCTTCCCACTCGGAATGTGATTAATTCTGATGAATTTCTATTATATTTTGCGTTTTAGGAAACATAGAAGGTTGTCTCTCTGTTAGGATAAGTGTGCACTTTTTTCCTCCAGAATTTTATCCCCAAATATTCTGTTATTTATAATGTCCCCCTCGTTTAATGGTCTTCATAATTATTTTTTCACCTATATGGCTCATTGTTTTTCTTGAGGGAAGTCTTTGTGGAGGGCAAATATGTAATTCATATTAATGGTGAGAATTAAATTTTCCTACGTATTTCGTGGTGCGCTTTTTTTTTAATGTTGATGGTTCATATGGCTCTGAAAATATGCAATTCTGATTATTTTTCGTGTCGTTCTCAGTTTTACGTAGATTTATTCCATGAAAGCAACTTTAATTAGCTCAAATTCATCGTAATACCCGAAGTTTTACTCTATCTGTAATGACATTTTCCGAAATTTGCCCATCATATGGGAGTAGTTCGCCGTGATGCAAGACACACGACCTATTTATAATGTCCCCCTCGTTTAATGGTCTTCATAATTATTTTTTCACCTATATGGCTCATTGATTTTCTTGAGGGAAGTCTTTGTGGAGGGCAAATATGTAATTCATATTAATGGTGAGAATTAAATTTTCCTACGTATTTCGTGGTGCGCTTTTTTTTAATGTTGATGGTTCATATGCGTAATTTATATTATCAGTGCGTTAATAATACACTTAGAAACTGACCTCCAGTGCCCACATTTGTCTACGGAGAAAGAAATACCTTGAACGCCAGATTGCATGAGTCTCAGGTGGATGCACGGTTCAGTTCTGAATGGGGAGGTAGATGACGGTGTCGGAGAACGGCGGTTGAAGACCCCGGACACGGTTGAGAGACGAATGTCCTGAGCCTAGGGATGGCCAGATAGATATGAGACGCATTGTGTTGAGGTGTCGGATTGAGGGGTGGGGGCGAATATGAGGGCTTCCGAGGCATTTGAGGAGGGGGTGAGCCTAACGAAGAGGGAGAAGGCGACGAGGGGGAGGGAGAAGTTGGAAGCGTAGTGGTGGTTAATAAGAGAAAGCATCGGAGGGGAAAGGAAGGGATAGACTTGGAAGGTCAAACGCGGTAGCTATGGTGGATGATAAATGACTCCCATTTACTGCACGGAAAGATGCGCAATTACAAAAGGGATAAAGAAAAAGAGGTTGAAGGCATGGATGTGTCGGGGAGATGGGGTTGCTTATGAGAAGGAAGGGAAGGGATGGATTGGCTCGGAGGGGAAGGGATCATTCGTGTCTTGCGTAGCTTAATTTGGTTTTGCATGAGCCAGGGTTCATTAGTGGCCTGTAAGCTGGTGTCTATGGTGACTCAGATATGAGGGGGTGAGAAACCAAAGGATACTGAACAAGGGATTTTCATTCTGAACGGAGTTAGGTACAGAAATAATATAAAATAAATATACAAAAACATAAAATACAATAGTCTCTATTCTGTACTGACATTGAGTGGAAAATAAAATGCATTACTGGATATCTAATCTATCTCATTTGTTTTCTAAACTTAATTTTTGTTCCTTACTCGGTTTAGAAAAAGAAATCACTAGTAACCCTTGGCTTCTTAGCCCCTAATAACTATATGGCCTCCCTCTGCCAGAAAGGAAATTTTCTAGATATCGGTGTGTACAGTCAATTTCAAAAGTCGGTCCACATAGCTGGCGATTCTGTCTCCGTTATTCTGCGAATTCGATCTTCGCGTATTGCTTACGCATTTCATGTCCACTGGGGATCGATTCGACTTGATCGGGTTGTAAAAATAGTGCAACTTGAGTACTTTAACCATTGCCAAGAGCCCCAAGCACGATTTCAGAGGTAGGAAGGCACCATGAACCCTCCCCCCACCCCCCCACAGCCAAATAATTCCACCAACGAAGAAAGCGGAGAGGAACTTAAGGATTTTCAGGCAAGTAACCCATCGTGCGAGGAAGAGAGAGGAACATCTGAGTCGTTTGGTAAACATATTTTGCACGTATAGTACAAATAAAAATTTCGGAACATATAGAGCATCATACTATAGTATCTTTCCCCCACATCGTCTTGTGAAAAATCCGTTAATATATACGTCAATGTTAATAATTGCTAGTGATTCTTGCAGAAAATAATAAGCGAAAAAGGGGATGACCTAGTTTAACCTCTCAACGAAAGGGACAAAGGAAAAAGATATTGCAATTGCCTTAAAATAAAAAGAAATAGGAAAAAAATTTTGCAATTGATGTCTCCCATTGTTTTTAATGAATAGAAAATATATTTGTGATAACTATTAAGATATTCGAACTCTCATTGAACTTGAAGATATGGGTTAATTACTTGCTGATACTTGGAATACATTAAGCATTATTTAAATATTTGCTTTAGAAAATGTTAGTAACGACTTGAATAAATATCATACCGAACTAAACATAATAATTTATCGCACATTAGTATTTCTGATTTCTCGTGTGATGAGACATATACCAAACTGTAGGATAATATATTCCCCAAGAAAATGCTTAAGGATAATGAATGCGCATATCAGTGTCTAAAATACTTGAAAAATAGAGCAATATGCATTGATGGTGTTAGGTAATAACGTGTTTAAAGCACAATCTAGAAGGTTATTTTGCAGGAAACTTTTAGAATACTCTTTTAGGCGTATATTCCGATTTTTGTTTCTTCCCTGTATGTGCGTTGCGACGCAGATACGTCACGGTATTTTTGACTACAAACCAGACTACTCAGACCATCTATCTCAGAATACTATCAGGGTGAGAATCGCATGACTGAGAACTTACGATTCGCCTTGTGTTCTGGCAATTCGCGAAGAACTCAGTAATAGAGAAGAATACCTCGGCAAGACCTTCGCGGACGGTGAGAGTGAGTCAAACTGAACCTTTCAAGGCACAAAAGTCTTTGTAAATACCTGAAGTTCCAGCTCAGCGGAAAACGCGGTTGCTCGCGCTAGCCATGGGGACCGACTTTTGAAAGCGGCTGTACCTAGATATAAAAAAAAACGCTAGGACGATAGTGAGTTTGTGTTTTTTTATCAATTTATATAAATTTTTGGATAGCGATAAAGTCATAAGTATTTGAAAACCACCATTTGATGAATTGTGAAGAGCTATTAAAGTAAATGCTATTTGACTTCCATTTCCCTTCGCGTGTACTCTTTAGGTTCATAGGTAAATCATTTTCAATCCGGTGTTATCTATTTTACATTTTTCGATGCTTTCATGAAAATAGTTCTCGTTAGTTCAAAGTATACCGGGACTAGCCGCGGTGATAACTTTTACGGGAGTCACCCGCAATGAACAATCGTGCGAAAGATCCACAGAGAAAAAATCATTCGCCTTGACCGGGATACGAACCCGAATCCGGTCGAGTGCTTTAGCCAGTTAAGCTACCTAGGCGTCATTCTTCCCTGTGGATATTTTCGGTCAAGGCGAATGATTTTTTCTCTGTGGATCTTTCGCACGATAGTTCTCGTTAGTCTATTTTAGTGACCGATGAATCAATTCTAAATGAATAATCTAATATTATTATCGACGTGAAAGCAACAACGTCTGTCGTCATCGCGAGAAAATCGTTGGATAGAGTCGGGGTTCGAATGACACTTTGTTGTTGCAAGATGGGGGCCGTCTTTGTTTAAATATTCTCCGATATCCCGAGACAATCTACTATTTTATTTATTTCATCATATATTTTGATAATTTTCATTTATAAATTTTCTTTCATGGACCATATGATTATCCTAAGAAACTTCATTTACCCTTTCTTAATAATTGAAGTTCCTCATTACAAAATATCTTTTTAAGAATTTCGTTGGGATATTTAGCAAGCCATTTCAAAACCGTCTGCCATTTAGACTACTTTCGTTGGAGCAGGTGCTGCATGCCAACGTGAGAGATCCGAGGCATATTAAAGCCCCATAATTTCGGCTCGGCAGTTTTGGCCGGTGATTTCGTGGCTGATTTATGGCTTGGACATAAGCGGCGTGTTGAAAAGGTCCCAAACGTCTTGTGCGCCACGTGGAAGCCCCCACATCAATCCATCCATCCAACACCCCCTGCTCCTCCCGTTGCATGTACATCCCCATAGTGTCACGCATTCGTTGGGGCAGCATCTCTTGACGCCAGAAGGAGGCGCCTGGCGATGCCTTCTATTCCTCTTCGCGAAGGAGAAGTTTTGGAGCATTCTGAGAGTTGAAGTCACGGCTTGTGGCGTCGCGTCGACCGGTTGCTTCTCATTTACAACCGGACCCTTTCTGCGGATGGGGGACAGGCCCATCATCCTCTGCGAGTTCAACACTCTGGGTTTTACTTCCTCTCGTCGCACTGAATGGGATTAGCGGTCGGGAGCTATGGAGAGGGTCCATTAAGATATCAAGGTCTCGGCGGGTGAAAGTCTGAAGTGTCTCGCGGTGCGCGCGGGTATACCCTTCACCTCTCCATAACCGAATTTGCATATTTCTTCGGAAGATACCGCAAGGTCGAGTGGTAGGTCACCGGCGATGGGGGAACGAGGGGGGAATAGTGGTATTAAATTAAAAAAACCGAAAAGTTATGAAGAGAGAATTTTGATAAGTTTTTTTTCAATTTTTCATTTTAATTAGTGCCTCGAAAACCATGAATTGAGTTTTTTTTAGGAATTGAGGTTAAAAGACGAGCCTAACAATTTTAATTTTATGTTCTCCTCACACCTGTTTTTGACTAGTATGAGATTTCTATCTATAGGTTTCACTACCTTTCGGCACTTCCCTGATTTGTGTAGAGAGAGTACTTTCTATAAGTGGATTTTCATGAAGGCTTTGTGCCTGACCATTGCATATTACTTCTCAGGTACTCACATATCTGTGGCAAATATAGTGATATGCTTCTATTCTTATGCTGCAGATTTTTTACTTATTAATTTCGTAATTTACAATTTATTATTATCGTAGAATAGAAGTAGAATCTCATTTTGTAAGCTACGAATGAATATTCGAACATTTGGTCATTTCATTGAGCACGACAGTAACGTGAGAGTTTTCGGAAAAAAAGAAAATCACAGTAGAGGTTCATGATTTATAAGGATTAACATGCTCAATCCATTCTGTTTCATGTAACATTATTATAAAAATTTTGATTTGGAGCACTTCCATGTAATTAAATGCTGTTTGCCCAGTTTCATGAGTGAAGGGAACTGCTTTTTCCTAATGGAAGATTTATGTAGCGATATAAGTGCATTTTGCAATTTGTGTATTTGGGAATTCGACGAATGTGGATAGGATTCTAGTCTTTTTTCCATTTGTCGGTAATTGTTGGTAATTAATTCTCTCAAATAATATCTTTGGCCCCTAGGAAATCCTCTCCATTATCACATATTTAGATATTTTCTGTACAAAACTCTGCTGACGATGTAGATATTGGTTATCTACTCCTAATACATTCATAAGTGAACGGAGAGGTACACAAAGCTTAATATATTGTGGATTAGATACTTTTGAATGGAAATTTAACAATGGTATCATACATGTTTTTTAAAACATTTACCTTATTTAAGGTATAACTGAGTTCCATTAACGATTTGAAATTCTTACCTTTTGGGGGGATATTATGAGATGGATCTCAAACCATAGAGTCCCATTAGGCCATCAATTTTTCCGTCTCCTTCGGTGAAAGGAGGGCATCAACTTCTCTTCGCCCACCTGGCCTTCCTGCCCTTGCCTTTAAAACCAGGCATTGAATTTTTTTAAAGTGTTGCCATTCGCCAAACAACTCTTCCCTTCGCGGGTCTGGCCATTTAGCTTCACCCCTACCGCCGAAAAAATACCGCTTTCCCCGACTTTTTGCACTTTCCATCGTGAACTTGAAGTCAAGGAATAGCCTCTGTGCTTGTTAGTATAACGCTGGGCAAATTTTCGTTTGCTAGCCAATCTCTTTCCTAAGTAACATTCCTCATTGCCTTGCAATTTATCCTAATTGTGTATTGATTTGCAGATTATTATCAGTGCTTTAAAGTTTTAAATTATTGAGGAAAACCTGAGAAGCCATTACGTTTTACTGTCTGGAAAATCGTGGAATTATTGCGAAAATTAAAAATATTAAAAAATTGGGTAAATAATCACTGCGCTATAAATCAACAGTTAATTTTACCTCGTCTTATAACCTGTTGGTGTGATTTCGATATATATCAAATTCCGTTTCCAGCATGTTCAAATAATGCTCATTAAATTTTCAATATCGTAAAATATGCTAATTTTATGTTAATAAACATATGGCGATTAACTTTAGAAATATATATTCAGCGAAATACTTGTTTTGAAACGGTATGAATACATCTGTAAGTGTTCAGAAAACTATGGAAAAAATATCCAGCCTTATTTTGGTTTGCCATCCTGCCTCTTTACTTGGCAAAATCGGTCCCATAGGCTATTTTTTTGCTTGCAAATTTGTATTTCTCCATTTCTTATGCGACCATTTTCCGTGTAACATCACAGGAAATTGAATGGGAATGTTAAATTATTTACTATGACAAGGTGAAGCATGAAATATTGCTATTTAAAATTCGAAATATTTTCATTTCAGATGGGTTTCGAACGAGAGATCTCAGGCATAGAGTGGAAAGGAAGATGTGCATAAAATGCCCAATTAGCTCGTATCTTGGATTGAAGTGAGTGTCTATAAGATTACAGGTAAGTAATTACAGATTTGATTTATCAGCAGCATTGCACACCTAAGGCTGCACAAGATTATATTACGATAGTTGATCTTTGTTTCCTCTCGCAGAAGTGAGGCTCATTAATCTCATTTATTCCGAAATTACTAAGAACCTTTTTCCTGGTGCATAATGCACTTTGGCTGCAGTTTGCTGATTTCATGTGGTTGGCAATTGAAGTAATTTTGTAATGATCAATTACCCCCAGAACATGCGGTAACGACACCAATATTTAATGCCATTTATTTCGTCACGAGAATGGTTGCATTCATTGTTGCGATATAATTCCCGCATTTTTATGACTGATGGAAATACTTTAGGCTATTGGTATTAGTTACTTTTTTTGGCCAGAAATGCGAACGAAATCGATTTTCAGGGAATTTTTTTCCGTGGGTACCCCTGAAAAAGACGTTAGTTCCACGTGAGGTTTTAATTAACCGTAGATGGCGTAACCCGACGTGCTTGTTTAATCACCGTGAGGTTTATAACTTTGGACATTTATCGAAATGAATTCTGTGAATAATTGATATTTTTGCGGTGGCATATTTATGACATTGCCCATTCCACCGTCAACTTAATCTTTTATCACAGAAAATGCGCGCGTGGTAACCATAAAAAATTCCAATTTGTTTTCAATGGTAATTAAACGGCTGCCGTAGATGAGAACTTTTTCTCATTGGGCCCATTTTATGAAGCGTAGCCTGGAAGAATTCTCATCTGTGAAGCGCATTTAATAAAGTATGAACCTTGGTAAGCCGTTTTATTTACGATTGACGTATGAGTTCTAGGAGAGCATATTGTTCTCATGAAAAGACTATCTAACCGGTAGGGGTGGGCGTATTGAAATTAATGAAAAATCTGAAAAATTAACTTTACCAACGCACGAGTGGAGGATAGCGTATTTAATCAAATCCAAAAAATGGAGAAAAAATCGGTCGTGTGTGAAAAATTAAAAATAATTATTTGGAGGAAAGAGGGGTGTAAATGAATTATTGCCAGTAGCCAGTAGCCATTTGGTGAAAATTTGCATTTAAAATTATTGATGGTGAATGAGAAAAATATTCGACTGATTAACTGAATACTTATGTATAGGAGATACCTCTTAACTGGTGAATGCATTGCTCCTGAAAAGGAAGAACAAAAAATTTACGGAAATTAGGTTTGTGTAATATAATGGTAATAAAATAGGAATTCGTAGATCTGGAAATATTTATCTGCCTATTATATGAATGAATTGATTGATTGGTGGTCCTGTGTGCGTATGCGAATCCAATATGAAAAGTATTTAGTGATAACTAGCTGACCCGGCGAACTTCGTACCGCCTATCATTCAATGAACTTCTAGTTTAGTTGCACCATTTGTAAATAAAGAGCGGCTGTATCGTTTTAATCATATTTGATTTATTATAAATTAAATGAGAAAATATTGATGAAATAAAAATTATAAGCATTCAGTTGTTGGATATTTGTGTTATTAACCGTAAAAAAATGTTTTTGGGTCTATGTCCGTAGCGTAAACTTGGCTCGTTCACGGGGCAGGTTAACGCAACGCTAGACCGACGCTTGACTGATGCTCAAAATTGTGTAAGAAAAGTCCCTATGAAGCAACATTCCTATCAAATGACTTTAGGCGCGCCAGTTATGGTATCTCTGTTTGGAAAAAATGCACTGCGTAAACGTGCTGCATGCGTAAACGCACCACGGTGTGCCCTACACATTCGGGTTTAATGTCTTGCGTCAAGTGCCTTCTGATAAGCATCAGTTTTTGTTTTGTTATCAGGCGCAAGATAAAGCGAATGAAGCTAAATAAAAATAGCGAAGCAAAGCAGGGACGCAGCGAGGGGGTTTTTTGGTGGTTAAAACCCCTCCAAAAGCTCAGAGAATCTTCTTATAAAACGTTTGGTTATTAATATTAGGGGGACGGATGAGTCACAAAATATTTAACTGTTCACACAGCCGCAAAACCTACCATTTTGAACCTTTTATCGTAAAAATGTCTGGGGAGGGCCCCCACACCTCTCGCTTACCTTGGCGAGTTTTCTATACCCTACAGCCCCGCCAGTATTAGCTGCGCCTATTCCTTAATTCCAAGCTGTGCCCTTGAAGCGAAGAAAGAAATACAGCGGATGGTTTACCGACTCGTAAACATACCACATATTATTTACCATGAGAAAATCATGGGTTTTCACTAACACATGAGAACAAACATCACAAAAACTGAAAGACTGACCATGCGATTTGTTAATCGTTATCACGAATGCAACCCGAATTGGAAATTGAATACGTTTTAGCTCAAAATAGCATATAAGTTGGGATCATGGAATCTTCGGATTGAGAACTTCCTCATCTTTGAATTTTCCTTTGAGTATAGTGGCGTGAATCACTTTCATTATCAGTTTTTTAATAACCAAACACGTTCCGTTGGATAGTTTTGGTTGGTTTAGGTTTCGAAAGATCATGAACACAGAGCCTACCTTTAGCTGTAAATTGTGCCGTGGTAAGCCAGGTGCGTTCAAGGACTTTAAATATTCAGATAGATAGTTGTTGACTTCGTCTTCGTTTATCACAAAGTTAAAAGATTTGAATTCATGCAGAGTACACGGACATTACTGATAATCAACAATTGCTTGGATTTGTTTACACACATGGTAGTTATGTGTTTGTTGACAACTCAATTCGAGCTGACAAGGAGACTTTGCCTAACCGATGTCAAGAAAGAAGATGAAACCTTTTTTATTTGAAAGTAGACACTTAGATAGGAATACAGTTGAAGGGTTTTGTCCAAATACGCCCGGGTTTGAGGGAAAAAAGCATTTTAAAATAGAAAAATATGGTCACGCTGAATTTAATATTAAAAATTTCGCGTATTGTTTAAAAGCGATGTGGTAGCGTACCGCACTCCTGAAGTGAAAGTCCTGGGTTCGAGACTCGGTGAGAGTAAATTTTTTCCAGTCTGCCACCTCCTCCATTTTTTGTAATCCGTTCCATCCTCTTCTAATTTGTTCATTTAGGGCGTTTTACATTTTTTTTTATTTGACTGTTGTTTGAGAATAAGCCCTAAACTGATATTTTTGTCGCTAGCTAACCCTTACTTCGAAATATTCTTTCCGTGCCAAGATTCATGAAAGCAGGAGTGGTAAAACTGTGGTGCTGGCTTCGAAGTGAAGGGAACTCATTTCCAAAGCAAAAGATTTTAAACATATTGTCTCTGGAGAGTTTCCCCGGTTACATACGGGAGAAAGATATAAAATCAGGGGGAACGAATCTCGACAAGCCTGAAATGATCTACAGATGGGTATACGATCACTTTGTCGAAGCCAGGTACAGGAATGAGCCGCTGATGACTCGGACTTTACAAGAATAGCTATTTATGCGTGATTTCAGCACATATCTCCCGGATTTGAATTCCCTGCTGGTGCTTCATGGGTTGCATCTTTTAAGAAGAGACACCGAATCGTGCAACGTAAATTAACAAAATACGTATCAGCGGGCTAGCAAGCGTGTGCTGAAGAAATATTGCAATCGGCAATGACGTTTCAGAAGCAAACAAAAAGCCCAATCTCCAAATGTAATGGATTTCGTAATTAATACAGATCAGACCGGGTGTCCGTAGAGGTGGATATAAAGAGAACGCGATCAAGAAAGGGAGAATATTGTTCAGGTTGCTCTTGGGAGCGTGATCAAAGTAATACACTCATATACAGCGCAGGAAAGCTGCTTCCTAAAGTTTTTATTGTGCTTATCAGAACCTGGAGGTGATTTTGGTCCGCAAGTGAGCGAAGAAACTGGAGAGTGAATTTTTAAATGTTTCTGTTGTGTATTCTAAATCTGGAAAAATTACGACTGGGTTGTATTTCAAATTAAAAAAAAATGTTCTCCGGCCATGTGTTAAAAACGATACATTTTAATTGCTTATTGATTTTTGGGGGACAAAAAAATAGTGCCATTTATGATGAACTATTTATCGACGAGGAAGGAGAACCGATATACAGCGTAAAAACTATACCACCGAAGTGCACATCCGTAAGCCAACCGTGCTATGTTTATTTTTACAGGAAAGTAAAGCAGTTTATCGCACGAAACCAGAACTGCACCTTCCTCCTTCAAGGGAAAAGAGAGATATTCTCACATGAGGATGGAATAAAAATCTATTCAATCGTGCATCATCAGTGGTCCTAACCAGCGTTCAATGATATGCTAAGGTATGCATGATATGCCTCGAAGCTAGTAGAGAATTAAATTGTTTAAAAATGTTAAGGGGATTATGTTTCCTTGAAGATATAAATAAACACAATGGCGAATGCTCAGGTAGCAGTTTTATAGAAAGAGCATGGTGCTTTTCAATTACTTGCTTTTCTTGTTTTATTACAATTATCATCCAAATTACTGTAAAGAGGCGAAGTAATAAATAAATAATGAAAAATTTGAGAAGGCAATGGCATTGCAGATTATTCAATTTTATAAATTTGTGCTTTATATTATGGAGGTATTTCCTCCAATAAATGGTCCTTTACGCGACAGAGATTTCTCGTGAGCATAAGATCTAATGAAAGCAGGAGAAAACCGAATAATATTGTGCTACGGGAAAAAGCAAAAGAAGTGTAGGAAAATAAATGGGAGTCTGGCGAGGCCATGAAAAAAGAAAAGGGAAGGGACGAGCCGACAAGCCAAACTAAAAACAGTACTATCATATGGACATCCACCTCAACAGGTGCAGGCCATGAACCAATTTTAAGTTGGCCGAGTAGTATATTCCAGGTAATTAAAAGTCCGCATGTAACGACAATTTCCCCAGCTTGTACAGCTTGTTTCAAATCTCTAGGCACCTAAATACGCGGAAATAAGGACTCTGACATTGAGAGGAGAGTAAGTTTGTGGGAGGAAAGCATATCTCGCACATCGATCGGTTAGGGCAAGAGGAGTAGGGAATAATGGTCGGCAGGGTGCCCAAAAATGGCTTACTATTCGAACGAAAATATAGATGGTACTTCAACCTCCTATCCAGGTTACTATGTGTTGAAAAAACTTCGTTCTAATCGACTAGCCCTTCAACTATTCAGGTGTTGAGGACAAAATTTCTTTCTTCCTTTCCAAAATCCTATTATACACAAACATTTTAGCCTTTTAACTTTTAACTCAATATCTCCGGTAAATCGAATTCGCTTGAATAGGTTCTCGGCAACAAAATACATGCGGCAAAAGTTATTCAGCAAAATAAATTAAGTTATAAGGGCATTTCCTGACGATTACCAAGGTAAAAAAATAGACTACAGGAGAGCAACAACAGTCAGAAGAGCAATAGCGACGTTTAGCACTTGGAATACTCCAAATTGATCATACAGGTAGACGAGTGAAAATTGTTGTATATTCTAAATACTACAACAGCAGGAACCTAGGAGACTCTTCGGAGACAATATGTTTAAAATCTTTTGCTTTGGAAATGAGTTCCCTTCACTTCGAAGCCAGCACCACAGTTTTACCACTCCTGCTTTCATGAATCTTGGCTCGGAAAGAATATTTCGAAGTAAGGGTTAGCTAGCGACAAAAATATCAGTTTAGGGCTTATTCTCAAACAACAGTCAAATAAAAAAAATGTAAAACGCCCTAAATGAACAAATTAGAAGAGGATGGAACGGATTACAAAAAATGGAGGAGGTGGCAGACTGGAAAAAATTTACTCTCACCGAGTCTCGAACCCAGGACTTTCACTTCAGGAGTGCGGTACGCTACCACATCGCTTTTAAACAATACGCGAAATTTTTAATATTAAATTCAGCGTGACCATATTTTTCTATTTTAAAATGCTTTTTTCCCTCAAACCCGGGCGTATTTGGACAAAACCCTTCAACTGTATTCCTATCTAAGTGTCTACTTTCAAATAAAAAAGGTTTCATCTTCTTTCTTGACATCGGTTAGGCAAAGTCTCCTTGTGAGTTTACCTCTCATTCAATTATTTCAATACTATTTTAATATTACTTTAACATTTTTAACATGTTTGAACATTTAAATTTTTTTATTATTGTTAAAAATATCAGTCAATACATTAGTAAAAACGAAAAAAAATCTTATTTTTTTTACCGTCTTAACAATCAACTTCTAAAAACATATCTATAAGATAAATTCGAATTTGTTTTGTGAACTTTTCCTATTTTTTAATGTCCTATATGTTATCCGGGGCTGAGACGAATCCAAAGAGCCTAATGTCACTAAAATCGGTGCAGCTGTTCTCGAGTTATAAGTGTTCTAACTAACACGATTTTCGACTTTCTTTTATATATTATATAAGATGTACGATTGTTGATAACGGTTCAAATTATTTGTAATAATAATAGTTAGGTTATTGTAGCCTTTAGTATAGATAAGTTTGATAATTTTAGCGGTTGAGTGATGGAGAAGTATAATTTTTAACGCGCATAAAATATAAGCTTATAATTCTTTCTTCAGTGTTCCAAATTTCTCGGATGCAAATTTCATGTTTGCTTCAGGACGGTATTTTTTTCTATGGGAGGCCGTTTTCTGGTATCACACATTGTGATATAAAGTTTGAATTAATAAAACGTATTGTCTTTCCTTGGGAAGCAACCTTTGCGTCGACGACTTAACGCAAGGAGATCTACTACAGCGATAGCCGGAACACGCAAAGTATGATGTTGGGATATGATGGAGGGCAAGTGGAGGGGGGTGTTATTATATCCATCGCAGAAGTCAAAGGTGGTGGGGGGAGCCGAGGATTCAAAAATAGAAGGGCGTCCAACTTCTCCTTTCGTGTCTTGCGTGCGTAAGGCGTCGCTTTACCTTTCGGCCATTTCCCACGCTATGTTCTCCATCCGTCGCTTAATCTTGGAGCACATGGTTTTGCTTTCTTCCCTTATTTCACACCCAAATCAACACCTTGCGTATTTTTTGTTTTGTTTTTCGGTGAATGGGCTTTTCAAGAAAGTTTATTTTATTCATTTCTTGAGTGAGCCTCAGATATTGATATTCAGATACTAATATATTATCCTCGTTGTATTTATCCCCCGGTTTTATTCGTCACTGCCATGGGGGCTTTTTATTGGAGCAATTTGGTGTGTTTTCAAATTAAAGAGTGTATACCAATTCTATGGACCTGAACATTGGCTAAAAAAGTCGCCGTAATATTTGTACGCTTCGTCTAAGTCTCCGTAGGGTCATACAAGGGCCCTCTCTTTTATGAAAGGGTTGAAGTTTACCACGAATGAAGCATAAGCACAGAGATACTTCCCCTAATGAATGCTTGGAGAGGAAGTAAAAGGGAAAGTATTTTGTATTCTTCTCTGGACTTAATGACCCGCGTTCTAACTTCATAGCAGTTTTGTCTTTGCAACGACTGTTTATGGTGGAATCCTGATAACTGGATACTGAAGGATTTTGAGACACTATTTATCATTTTAAATCCTACTCATTTTTTTCTACTGTTCGACTTAATTGATAGAAATCAGTTTATTCGTGACCTTGACATATCATTTTCTATGAAATTGAAGGTAATAGACAGAATTTTTGAGAGATTGCGTATACCTATGGAATCAAACGGTGATTTTCTTACTTAACTTTAATATGTGAAATAGTAAGGTATAATATAAAGCTAAAGATATATTATTATTCATCAGGAGCCGCAAAATGGCACACTGTGCGTAGCCCAGTCTCACAGTTCAAATACTTTCACCGATAGATGCGAGGATTAGTGTTAAAGGAATGCTTGCAATCTAATCAGAGACCATAGTATGGTCATGGATTGAGGCAATTACTCCATTTCGGTGTTATAACGGATATAATTTAAGTGAAAATGTTTCCGCTCGTCCACTTGTGGGGTTGCATGCTTAATGTGACCCAGATTTGTAAGTACTGGAGTTAAAATTGATAATGAGTGGGATCAATTTCTTACTCATGCACGATCAAATCATACTGAAGTGATATTATTATACGAAGATTATCAGACATAATGAAAGAGGAATTGATGTCATTTTTTTGCCGGAATAAAATGGATATGCATTTTTTGATATATAAATAATAACTTTACCGACCGGCGTGAACGCATGGGATTCCTCGTATGGCGGGAGTTGTCATGATCATATTTATTTGTACTTAAGAACAACTTTGTAAGATTAAATTTTTAACAATTACCGGTCTTTATCAGAAGAAATTGTGCGGAGTAAATGCAAATGTTTTTATTGAGATAAGGTTTTATCGCCTCTTTTCTTAAGATTGGAGATATAATATATGCATAGTGCTTTATGAGGGAAACATTTGGAAATATAATTGTATGTACTGAGTATCATTAAAGCATATATAATGAACTAATGCATACAATATTTTGCGGAGAATGTGGAAATTCACGTATCATGTATGCATCATTAGAAGAATAGGATTGTATAATGTGCATTTTTTTAAATGACCCAGTTTTTTAAATCACCTTCTCTGCTCCTTAAGTTTTCACTGTGTAATTTACTTTGAATTCACGCGTGTAATGATTGCTACTATTTATGCTTTAAGAAATACACATGATTGAGCATAACACTTTAGTGAAGGTAAGAACTCGTGGTGTCCCAATTCGAAATCTTTTATCCATTCCGTATGTGCTCCGGACGTATTAACGTGTTTTCGTCATTTTAACTCGAGATTACTAAACCTTGCCCAGAGTGACGTGGTTACTAAACCTTAGTCATTTTGACGACGCTATTTATTTTCACCTTCCATTGAGGTTATATTTATGCTTAAAACCAATTGACTTTAAGTTTTATTATAGTAAATATATATTTTAGAGTTTAGGTCATATGTCTTTCATTGAAAATATTATAATAATTTTTTACTGTGATTTCTAACAAAAAATTCTGGCGCATGGTGCTGGGGAAAGTATTTTGAAAACCATAAAATACAAAATGATTTACAGTACATAAATAAAATTTTTTTGTTAGGAAATGCATTTTCCAAAAACTTGGAATTTTAATTGTGCACGTCTTAATAGAACTTTTAGTTATCCAGGGTCAAGTTGTTTTGTTTAGAAGTAAAAGAGAGAAAGAATTTTCACGAACTGCCCTTTTTTTTCCGGTCTCAGATGGTCCCATCTTGGGCTTCCTCCGTAGTCCTGTGCGCACCATTGCCACAGAGTCTTTATCCCACCTATTTTCACGAAATATTTCCCCTGCGCCATTACGCAAACCTTCGTTTTATTGTCTAGTTTGTCTCATAACGCTCTATCGCCATATACCTCGTTGTCTTCCAGTCTATTTAACTCCTCTTTTCCCCTGTTCCAACTTCCGATATCCCTTTCCCTCCATTTCATTCCTGCTATCATCGTCCTTCCGCGTAATTACGAACTATTGCTTTCTTCCTACTGTGGGAAACTTGGTTTTATTTGTCTAGAATATTTGGTGTTTCTTCGTGCACCCATTCAAACACTTTCCGCTCTCATATTTTTTATTCCTAATCTTATGTTTTAATTCTCACGATGAGAAACAAGTCGGCAGCAACGATGACAATGCAATATTTATATTTCGTCTCGTGGAGATCAATCATGAGGCTGCCTTTGTTTTAGCTAAGGTATGAAATTACTTGTTTATTTTATTTCAAATTTTTATTTGTGTGCTTGGATATCTTTGTGATTGCCAGTGAAACTCTTTTTAGTCCCTTGATAGTTAATTTTACTACTGCTTCTGTTATTTTCTTGCCTGAGGGACACAAGAGTCAGTTATTTTCCTTTCTTTTCTAATAAATGGTTCCCATCTCCCATATTTCACCGCACTCACATAAAGATAGCACTTCGTCCCTTCGCCTTTCAGATGCCTTATTTCTAACTGATCACCTGATTTTCTACCGGATTTACGTTGTTGCTGATGACACGTGGTTCAGCGAACATTATCAAACGACTAATTTTCAGTTTAACTTTATTTTACAAAATTAAGTAATTAAAAAAAATAATATAGAATTATTAAAAAACTAATTATTTTGGGAATACATATTAATTTGACTTACGCATACGCAGGGGATTAAGCAGCTTAAAAGTTATAATTTTTTGTTGGCTGATAAACTAGAATTTTCATCCCAGTTGTCAAGCGTTCAAATTCTAGGCTAGCGTGCTCCGTGCACTGTCACTCATGAACCTCATTTTGATCCGTCTCTCTTTAGTTAGTAAATTAATGCATAGCGGTGTGTGAATTTCGGTATATTTGTTGACTCGAGAGTTATATTTTAAATACGAGCTTAAAGGAGCCCAAGAGATTGATGTCATTGTAATGCTAGTAAATCTTGGTGAATACATGTGATGAATCAGTATTATTCCGATTGGTGTTGATAAGAATGTCAATAAAATTGTCTGAACTAGTTACAAAATGATTTACAGTAGCATATGCCTCATTTAGCAATGAATGCTTTGAATAAAGTCGTTTTATGTTGCAACATATATTTATTTTCCTGATTACTGGTAGTTTCATTTCCAATTAATAATTAGTTCTATCTAAAATTTGCTTTGTCAACACAAGTGATTTATAATGACTCCCATTCGTAATCGTAGACATGAATTTAATTTTGCTCTTAGAGTATAACTCGTAAAGCATGAATTTTATTTATGATTTTCTATGAAAGTGCTCCCAAATGCATTACCAGTGTAGTATATTTAGGTTTCATTGAAGATTCCTAGAATGTGATGAAATATTTTTTTTTAATCGCGAGTGCTGCAAAGGTAGTGAAATTTGAAAAGTTTCTATTCATAACTCAAGATACCAGTGAGTGCTAAACTATTTGTAAGATTTTATTCTCTCTGCTGTTTGATTTGATCAAATTATTTCTCACTGGATGCAAAAGACCTAATGTACATGCTGGCCTGTTGTCATTATGCAAAATATATTAACGGGTAAGAATGGGTTCATACATTAAATATAAAATTATAGATTGCAAACTAATTGCTCACTTTTTACGAGGCTTTTTGCATGGCTCGGGGACCATTGGGTTTTAAACTTTTGCAAACAGAGCAACGGATGTAAATGACGCTCATGTGTGCCACCATAAATCTTTACCCTTCTCATTCTCCGCAAATGGACTAACTTTAATCCTTGAATTATGGAATAACCTTTTGTGACACCAAGCCGGAGGTTTCCGTTTTTTTCATTATTTGTTCGCGTGAATTTCGGCTCGTAAAACGCAATCGGTTTTCATTTCTGTTATTGTGGTGATATTACGCCGGAAACAACGCAGTTCCTAAATCTGGCCTTTATTGGAAAAAACGACTTTTCGAGCTTTAAAAAAAATATCGGTCTCTCTCGCATGTCCCCCGCCCTTTTAGATCTCTTTGTCTGGATCTATCGAAAGCTTGCTCGGAGGAAATGGGTATTTGGACGAAAATTACATAAATTGCCTTTTGGAAAACGACCGGGGTGGAGGGGGTCGGCATGTAGGGGGGGAAAAGTCAGTGCCATACACGTTTGGGAGACTATACGCGATACGGGGACAAAAACAAACTCTGCGAAAGCCTTTATCCTTCATTGATTTCGGTCGTGGGGTATTAAATTTTCCCTTCACCAATACGCTCGCGTGTCTGTGTGGATTAAAACCACGTAACAACGGTGTCGAATTTTTTTACCTCTCTCCCTCCCGAATAAATGCGGAATTAAACTTTCGCGCTGAGGATTTCATCGCCTTCATCCTTTGCACTCCATCCCCGCGTTGTTATCCCACTCCAACCGACTGGCTAGCTCATCAAGCCCTCTTTTCGCGCCACGGAATCAATGCGTTCTCTCTTCTCTCCCCACTCTCCCAAAAACCACTCCACTTTACTCACCCTCCCGTCCTGGCTCTTTACGTCCTGCCTGCCCCACTCCCCACGGGATAAAACACGTTGTGACCATTCATTATACCCACCCGACCGACCCCTTCTAATGCGTAATTTCCTCTCCATTGAAAGAGTGAGAAAAAAGAGGAAAAAAATAAGAACGTGGAGAGAAAATGACGTTAAACCTGTCCGCCTCTTGTGGTCCTCTTGATTTTTCCCGCAAGTGTGCGGGAAAGGATCTCGAGTTTTCCGCTGATGACCTTTTATGTACCGCTAACATTCCTTTTTCATTAAAAAGTCAGTTAGAATATCATTCGTATAATCGTTTTGAATTCACAGCTTTTTAGAGAAAGGAGTGGTTGGCACCCTTAGATAGAATTGATTATTTGCTTTTAAATCATTATCTGACTCATTTTGTTTTAAACTAATATAATCGATGAAAGCCAGGTTATAGATGTCCTACATTACTTTTAAATTATTTTACTAACCACTCAAATTATTTTGTACCTAACTGTGAAGTATGCGGTGTACCCTGACCGCGTGCGGAATTTATGCAATTTAAAATACTTATTTCTTGGGCAGCAATTTCAGCCGTACATTAAAAATACTAATTAATATGTTGAAATATTGGATCCAATGGATTGTAAGTCAATATTTTAGTAATGTGAGTTCGTTTCACTCATTGGAGTGCACGTTATTACTTGCCTACCACCATTTAAGCCCAGATTGGAGAGGGGCGTAAAAAGTTTTGGTTGCAAGTCTTTGCGCCTCTTTAAAACTCGAATTGATTGCTTAAATCCTATCTCGCAAACCATGAAATACTTGGAAAAAGGAATTTAGGGATTATTTTTATCTTTTGAAGTTGGTAATGACAAAGATTTAGGCCTGTGATTCTCAACCTTACTTATGTCACCATTCTAAAATACCGGTTCTCATGTTTTTATCGCCATAGGGGGTTACTCTATTCGTAAGCCCATCCCAAATATGAGATTTTTGACGGTCTAAGGTAAAATAAAGTGCACGAAATATACTAGTGAAATAGCCGCTTAACTCTCAAGACGCACCGACTCAAACGTTTAGATGGTCATAAATACCGGTTAAGGTCATCAATAACGAATGTAAACTGTCCTCCTGCGCTATACCGCATACAAAACTAATTCTACACAAAAATAGTTACCTCCCGTTGCTCTCCGGAAATGGTATCGGCATACAATGGAAAATAGTATAGTCATTGTCTACTCTTCCATCGATAAATTCCTTCGTTAAACATGTAATTCACAATTTATGATTGTTTGTGACATATTCCTAAGTTACTTGGGACACTACCTCCTCGTTATTGTGCCCTCCACTAGTACTAATGCTTCTTTGAATTGTCCGGCCGTCTGGAAGCTAGCCATCCCGTTCCCTGAATTTCGCCCACAACCTAGTTCTGTTGTATTGCTCTTTTTTGTTATTTTATTCATTATCCGTCATAGATGTTCTTCCTCCGGCCTTTGTATTTTAGATCCTCACAGGTGTTACTATTACTCGTCATAGACATTGCTTCCATTTCAATTAGTTTTACCTACAGCACTTAATAAATAGACCTTCTTCTGGTGATGCTGCAATTTTTCATAGATTTCTAACCCCTAAAACCCTGATGTTCCACCCTGATTTTCTCCCTCTATTCGATTGATATCCCAGTTTTTGGGCCACACCTTTTGGTATTTGGCTACTGACATTTGGTATCTCGTTTTTTCAGTTGGCTAAATTATGTAATAGATTCAACGTAAGGGGATTATATCCTAGGCTTACTTCTTCTATCTCCTTTGTGAGATGATCTGATATTTATATTTTGTGAACAATGTGCGAATCAGTGGTTATCAGTGAATACGTTTTCGTATTTACTGACGGTAGTAACTAATGAAATGGTAAGTAAGTACAACAGTGGTCTAATAAAAATAGCTGTCGGACGCTATACTCGTATTGAGGTAATTCTTGTATTGAAATTACTGTACTACATTGGATATATTTTATAGTTACGGAATTCTATTCTTTATCTTGAATGATTTAGCCTGCATGTTGCATGACGTAGAGACTTAAATACGTGCGAAGTATGTATTCTCTACGTCACACTAAGTGCAAGTTCATATTTTACTTGTCATCAAAAATTATTTTATAATACTGATTTTCCGAAGGCAACCACATTGACATGGCTGTGATTAGTTTTCTTTATTTCTCATTGCCATTTCGCCTTATTTCCTTTTGAGGGTGTTCACCTTTCCACATACTGATTCTAATCTATGAAATGACCCATGAAGCTTATTTTAAACTCATTTCATCGGTCGATTGCTAATAGAATACCTTTTTAACGCGAGCCGTGAATTGTAAGCCGTATAAAGTGATACCAAAACCAATTAAATGGTAAAATGAGTGGATGTGATCCGATGCATCCGTAGTCATTGATCTATCGGGGACGCGATGTTAAGTAATCTCGTCTGTATCTGCTGTTTGGGCTGTGTGTCGGATTCATTACGGCTTTTGTTTTTTGCCGCAATTTCTCTGTTGATCTGTGCTGGCCAATCCCACAAACGATTTCCTGATATATATTGGCTTTCCATTGGTGCTCTGCGTGCCGGATCTCAATTAATCCTGATATCCCGTGACCCTAAACTGACGCGGAATGAGTTGATAGCGTCACCTCCCCATGGGATAGATAAATTACAACTCTGGGGTGAAATAAGAGAACTGAACGAGGTAATCCACGTAAAATTGTCCCCAGAGTGTTCGGATAAACTAAGCGACCCCTAAATAGAAACGATCTCTGTGTTGACTGCAATGCCTTCGAGCAGGTTTTGGTTATAGCAATGACCAACCTCATGTATTCTCTCCTTTGAATCAATTTATACAGCTTTTTGAAATTTTAACAGAGATAAATTGAATATTTCTGGCATTAAAATTGTGAATTCATCGCTATATTAAATTTAAACTTGACGGCCTCGGTGACAATTGGCATGAGTCCTGGCGTGACAAACCGAAGATCGCGGGTTTGAGTCCAGGGCATAGGTGTTTTTAAATGTATTTGTCTAACATTGAATTGTTTGTAATTTCGGGCACCTGTAAGCAATATAGAAATTATTAATTATTCTATTAAACTTTGGCCAAATATTCACTTAAATTCATCAGACTTCTGATGTACCTGGTTGAATGAAACCGTTTGTACTTTAGTAACAGTATTAAGTAAAATTTTACGCAATGTTCATTTCAACATCAGTTTTTTTGTCGTGATAAATATGGGGAAAATTTAGCGTAGGAATAAAATTATTTTTTAAGCTTTTCTATGAATTTCATTTTCAAATTTGATGCCCCGTCTATTTTCCCTTTCATCGAGTTCTACGCAGTGAAATACTTTGATCCTAAGATGTCTCCTGCATTTTAATTAAAGGCAATTTCCATTGTTTTAAAAAATTCATAGTTCACGATTTACTTTACCCGGTTCCCATCACTCCTCATGAGCATTAGGATGGGTATGGTTTTGTTTTTTCTGTTGAAGTGCGCTGTGAAAGTAAAATTATTCTTGCCAATATGCCGATTCCCTTGAAAGGATTATGATTAATGCGACTTTGACGAATAAAAGTTATTTAAAAAAACGGGCACATAGAATTTTTCTCAGATGGATGAAGACTCAAGAGAGCTTCTTTTCCCATTCAGTGCGTGGTTATTGCTCCAGTTGGCTTGCTCGTGAATATGACTGTAATCTATGGCGTGGAAGCTCTTTAGCGGTAAGGACTATCAAATATCTCTATGCCATTTGTTGGCTCAAAATTACCCCAATCCTTCCCCTCGCTTATGGAATCATCTTATGCATTCACTGTTGGCCCTTTTCCGCGTCAAGGCTCACACAAGCGCATTCTCTGAGTGGAATAGATTAGACCTGTCGGGGAGCTCAGTGGGTCTTAAAATACCCCCGGTTGACCTAGCTACATCCATTACTCAGCATAGCAAAGTCTGAAATCAATGTGGCAAGTGATTTATCACCAATCCCCACACGCTGAGCACCCCTCTTACCCCCCCCCCCAGTTCTTCCGTTCACTTCCATCTTTGCCACCTCTTCTGGTACTCCAACCCCAATTCCCCCGCCTACCTCCGTCCCCCTTCCACTTCTATAGGTCCGCACACTTCCTCTGCACTTCCGAGAGCCCATCGCTCTTCCTGTCCTTACAGCCCAATTCTTTCTTTATGAATATCCAGCGCCTCCGTGAAGTGTTCGTACGTACTGCGATCTCAGAATTGGAACTGCATGACCCTTTTTTTTCCTTGTCTCGCTCTTTCCGATTATTTTCCTCCGACCACCTCTAGGTGCACCTTTAAATTTAGTTATTGATATCACCCAACGGTCTTAAGGAGAGGGTCTTGGGGTAATTTTCGATTACCTTTCATTCAAGTGGATTGTAAGCAAGGGATTACCCAGGATCATAACGAGGGGGGAAAGCCATGGTCTAGGGGGGGGGGGGGCAAACCAAATTATGACATTAGTTCATGAGATTATTTCCTTCAAAAAATATTTTTATTTTAGTTACATATCTCATACTAATACATACCATTTTGTGGTTTTAAAGAAAATTTGTTGAATGCTTTCGTTTCAATTCAGTACTGATTATGCTCAAAGACTTTTGCGATTTTTGCGTCCAAGGGGGGGAGGTGAAGCTGCCTCCCCTACCCCTCGCTGTGTACGCCCCTGATTGTAAAGTTATTGTAGTTAAATTTCCATACTCATTTATGCAGTTTCCCAGAAATTATTGAAGTAAGTACAGTTATTTAGATTCATTATTTACTTTTTCTGTGGTGTTTACTTCATTAGTTATATATTAATGTCGATCAACTCATTTTTCTATGATTTATATAAATCGTTTATTTGTTGTGGGTTTTTGGCTTTGAATCGCTTAAGATATTTCCTACTCTTGCTGGACTTGCAAGTGGCCTCTTTGTAATGAGAGATAATGTAGTGATGCTTGCATAAACGAAATTCGGATAAATATTGCATTGCCCTTGGTTTTTATTTAAATGTAGCAGTTTATTCCTAATAAATCTGCTCTAAAAATGAATTTGAACTTAAGTGTTAAGAAATGGACAAACGAAACATATGTTTCATTTCGAGGTTTTTATCTTCTCTTTTTCACTGCACGGCAATGGTAAGTACAAGTTTCTCTGTGTTTATGTGGAGTTAATAATGTTTTAATATTAAATCTTTGAAAATGGAAGTTTATGCTGAGTTTAAGCGATATGTCAAGGTCTTGTCGAGACATATTCGCTACTAAGAATAATTCCACAAAGGGTCATTTAATGGATATGCTGATTCTGTTCAACTTTCTCCATCCCTCGTATCGACTGTGACGATTCCGATACATTTCTCTCAACCCATTTCCTTCCTCTTTCGCAACGCATCGTACCTAACTCCACTGAGGCATCGAGCTTCTCTTCCGGCTGATAAGGTTAATAATCCATCAATCAATTTGCTTTCCAACATTCTGGATCCATTCATTTGATACTCTCTTTGGAGTCCCTCGCCTTACCGAGTTCTACTCGGTGAGATACCCCTTCTTTCGAAAGCAATTTCCTTCCCACCTACCCGGCGACCTTCGACTGCACTCAAAAGGCTAAAAGCTCTGAGAGCCTGAGATTCGTATTATAAAATCCCTCTTTGTTTCTTACACTCTTCGAGTTCTCTCCTAAAAGTGATATAAATGACTTAAATTCCTTGAAGTTAAAATATCGGACGCACAAAAGTGAAGCTTTCAGCGTTTGATTCCAGTTCGTCCGCCTTTCCTTTGGCCTTTAGATTGACTCGATTGGTAATATAGGAATTTAAGAGCGAGCTCTTAAATGCAGACTATATATTTTCTGAAAGATATTTGATGGATAACCTTTGCGTTCTTTTCTCTATCTCGGCAGGAAGTGGATTAGTTGTTTTACCTACTTAAATATAACCTGATTCTTTAAAGTAGTAATAGTGCAAGTGTGCATGTTATGAATGGGCTATGATAGTATATTTCACGTTAATGTTGTAGCGCATTACTAGCATGTTTTACATTATTGGCCGCATTTGTTATTCAAAGAGCATGCGGAAAAAGTATATATCAACATGCTGCTGATTCTTCCACCGTAGGCAGAGGATTGCTAGTAAAAATTAGATGACCCAGTAAACAGAAAAAACGTATACTGCAGAAAATACCATGATTTGGCTTAAAATGTATGTTGATTTGTGATATATTCAATTATAATTTAAAGGTTATTTCTCTGACTGCATAATCTGTATCATGGCTGCTGTTTTATCCATTTTTCAATGATCAATGCCCACTGAGCTGATATATCAGGCTACGTCCGGTCGTTGCGAAGCATCTAAAAAAATAGTATAACTCATAAAGCAATATGAAGGCTACTTTTGTTAGTTATTAAAATCTCCTTGCTGTGAATTTCCCAAACGTTTGAAGAGTTTCGCGAGTGAATTCTCTATTAAAATTTCGTTCCTTAGAGTGTCTCGATAACTATAACATCGCATTAGCCACGTCGAAGTAACTTTTTCTGATCAGGTTCACAATATAGTAGAAGTTCAGAATAGAGTCATTTTAGAACAGAGTTCACAATAGAGTCATTTTCTATAATCCTTTAAGATGCTCTTTCATCGTAGTCTCTTTTGCTTTTGGATTTTTCAAATGACAATGAATAAAAGGCCAGCATTTAATGTTGTTCATTTGAGAAAATGCATCCGCAATGTAGCTGTTCCAAACGTGATAATTACATTGTTTCGCAAAAAAATATTCTTTAGACTTATGTTTTAGTGACGCGTGAATTCATTTAGTTATTAATTGCACACTCTGCTCCTGTCTGCTCAATTCTGCTTCATTAAGACTTTTGCCAACGCCAACACTAAGTTAAATGATCTTCTAAACGTCACCGTATTTCTGACCCAACTTCTATGCTCGTCCGTTGGTGAGCACATCATCCAGCAGGCAATGCTTTCGGCTATGATTAGAGGACCCCTACAGTCTCTGAGACAACCTAAGCTGAACTCGGTTCATGATTACTCGGACGTCTTAATCGACTTGGAAACATTCGGCAATGACGTCAGAGAGACTACAGCGCCATTTCTTCTGAATCTATGATTTCATCGGTAGGAGTCTGCGAAGTTGCTCCGATGTGAAACTCAGAGTCACACATATTTAGAGATATTTGTTGAAGACCACTAATTTCTGAACGGTGGCGGGTGCACTCGTGGGCTTGCTAACTTATTGAATATATGACATTCATAAGGTTCTCATGAAATATTTTAGGCTGTCTTCATCAATTTATTTCTGCTGTCTTCTCATAATGGTAATGATGATTAATGATGGGGCTGATGATTCTTCTACTACTTAACTTTACTCTATGTTGTTAAGATCCTTATTTTTCATTGCTCTGAAATAATAAGCTGTTGATGCCGTCAAAATGGTAATTGGTGTTAATCGTCTTTTGCCATTTTGTAAGCCAAGTTTAATTCATGAGATGGCGAAATATGTATAGGGGACTTCGTTAAAAAGCAATAAAAACTTATAATTCTGTTTTTATCCTTGTTTTTTAGTACTTCAAATAAAAACGTAGTTTTACGTACCAGATGGCAGCACTCAATTCTTATTACATACCAGTCATAGAAAAACACGCGGTAAAATTTGAGATGTGCATAAAATTAAGAAGACGTCATACCATTTGTAATTTCACAAAGTAATCCCTGCAAAACAGGTATTTTCCTCATTTACTTTATTTCGTCTTATCAAAGTCATTTGTGCAATTTTTGATCGTAGTGATTGAAACTATGATTTGGATAGAATTTAACCACGTTACTCTATACTCCATAATCCGAACAAAAATATTTTATCGCAGAAAAAAGGTTCTTTTAGAAAGTCCTTCAAGGGTGTATGATCAGCGCCTTTGTGGAGAAACTCATTCCAGGCCATGTTGTACGTATTCTGGTCTCATGGTGCGAAAATTCATACCGTAATTCGAAATATTTTTTACTGAATTCCACACCTCTACGGCTAAAATAGATGAACTCTTCCTTCAATTATGCAAACCAACCTTCGGGTTGAATCACAGAGTGATTGAGTGTGTCAAAATTCAAGAAGCGTACCGGCTCAATGGGTAGATAGCAAGGCTACTGATATATGGTCCCGCAACCAAATCCCTTATGAAGCCTTCGGACACCCTAAACAAAAAATTTTGATGTGGTCGAGAAAAGAATAATCATCACTCGTCAACAATCCTAAAATTGGTTTGACGCAGCTCTCCACGCAATTTTCCTATCAGATAATCTTTTTACACCCACGCATTTATTATCTTTCACATCCTTCTTTACCTGTTTCATATATTCCATTCAAGGTCTTACATTTCCGTTCTTGCCACCTACTTGCCCCTTGAAGAAGAACCAATCTTCAGGCCATCATGTCTCAATACATTTCCTTTGAGGTTGGTCTGTTTTTTTAATCAAGGTTTACATGAGACTACTCTCCTACTATTCTTATGACTTCCTCATTTATAATTGAGCCTATCCATTTGATCCTAGTCTCCACCACATTCCGTAGCACGTCATTTTGAAGGCCTCTACCCTTCATTTCTCCGCGGCTATCATAGTCGAAAGAGCAAGAACCTACTTTAAATATCTAAATTTCTCACTCCTGAAGTTTAGTTTTGGGTGAACTCGACCCACACCAAACCAACCTTTGAGTTTAACTATTGAGTGGAGGGCCGTGAGTAATAGCACTACTTTTTGAATCCTCCGGACACCCTAAACAAAAATTCTGGAAGTAATTGGGAAAGAACAATATCCTTAAAAATGTAAATTTCATACTCCCGAATCTTAGTTTGGGATCAACTCGACCCTCACCAAACCAACCTTCGGCTTGAACTACTGAATGAAGGGCCCTAAAATAATAGCACCGATTTCTTAAATATTGTTGCTACTTTTTTTTGTCCTACCAATTCATCTTTCACATCATTCCGCTACTTTGCTCTGCCCGACGCCGTTGGAATAGACTCCGTAGTAACCTCTGGGCGACCCCGCTTCGCTGCTCGCATCTTTCCGGCCTGACTGCCCCGCATCGCCCGGTGCCAACACTCCGCAGGCCCGGGACAAGTTTTTGCCTACCAACCTCCCCTTTGCCAATGAATCCCCTCCGCCCACCCCACGTTTAAAGGCGATCCCGACGGCGAAGTTTTGCAAATGTGTGCGTTCCCCCGAGAGGACTGCGGGTTTTCGCATCTTTTTCTTCCTCCTTTTCCCCCAAGTTCTGAAAAAGGAGAAGGAAGAAAGAATGGGAGGAGAGGAAATAATAAATGCGAGACCGAACGTGGGAACCGATCAATTTTTCCTTGCGAAAAGTTTTGTGTACATACATTCTGGTGGGTGGGAGAGACTTGGGGGCGTACGTATATCGTTGGCCAAAAATAGTGGAGAGAAAAAAAGAAACTATCGAGAATCTATCCGAAGACCCCTTTGCCCTTCTAGGCACCATTAATTTTGTTTTTGCTATGAAATCCTCGAACTGCAATCATTTTACTTGCATCCATCGCCCAATGAGGCAAGCGATGGATGTAATAGACCGCTGAGAAAGCCATAGCGAAGTTTCTGCATGTTTGATCCTTATGCGTAGAAATCCTACGGGGATATATTCGTCGAAAGAGATTGCGCTGTATCACCTGTTTAAGTAGGTATTTGTTCCTTCTCTATTTCAGCTGACAGTATATTTTGCTCTCTTGCCTTTAGAAATGTAATAAAATACACACTATAATATTTTTATATGTATACTCGTCGTTAAATCACAATTTGATTGCTTGAAAGTTCCTGGTAGGTACTGATTCAGTCCTGAAAGTTTTGTTACAGATTATTATAATTTGATTTATTGCATACATTTCAATTGAATAATCATGAGCAGCATTAAAAATTTTAAAATAATCCTAGTAATATTGTAATGGCATAAAATCTAATGTTAGTTTATTTATATAATAAAACGACAGTCATAGCAAGGATTGCAGTTGTATTGGTAGCAAAAATTTACCTTGGGATACATTTTTTCCAATTTTTTGGTTTGCATATTGATTATAAATACGATCGCATCATAAATGCCTGTTCTGCTCAGAATAAAGGGTCAATTACTGTATCTCCTCTTAGAAAAAACGTTTTTTTCCGGTAAAGCAGCATGAGGTAAGGCTTTTTTCATTTACTTATTCTTTTGTGCATGGCATTAATTATTTTTTTTGGCATAATTTTGGAAAAGTCCAATTTTCTTTATAAATAACACATTAATGAGTAAGTGTTGCATTCAGTTTTATTACAGTTATTATAAACCTCAGACTATTTACTTACAAAGACTTAATTAGAAATTATTTGCAAAGACATTTCGAATCAAACTCTATAATTGACAAGAGGTCATTAGTAATCTCGGTCTGCGATATAAATAGTTACTTTGTAATCAGTGGCGCCGACTCCATGGGGCCTGAGGGGACCAGATCCCCCTTTAAAATTCGTTATGGGGGTAAGGAAAAAATATGTCAGTCTTGTCGATTTTCCTCGTAATGTCCAGTTATCGGGAGTCGATTTTTCACGGTTCTAATGTTGATCATACGACTCTTCTGTAATCCTTTAAAAACTCACTATTTATAAAATTTTCCTGGGAAAGATCCCGCATGAATCTCCCCAATATTTTTGACCCTTTTTCTCCCCAATTGACCCTTTTTATAAGTTGATTCCTCTGTTTGTGTTGTATCTTAAAATATAATCTTACAAGAAAGGGTTGAAAAATATGAGTATACATTTATTACTGCGTAGCGCTTCAAGCCTCTAGGACAGCAAGGGTCCATTTCTTTATTCAGCATGAAAAAATGGGAAAACATAACACTCATCCACCTGAAACAGGAACCGCATTGTTGTAACGTGCATGCAAGCATAGTTTCCTGAAAAAAAAGGGAAAAAATAGATCGACGGACCCGGAAGATGAATAGGGTTTCTCTCTTTACGTCTCCATCCCATCCTCCCTCAATGAAGGACACAAACTGCCCAACATCGTCCTTGCTCTCCTTTAATAATGCATGTCTCCCTAAATGCAATTGCATTCGGATTCTCCGTCGTGGGGAGGGGGAGGAGAGAAGGTTGTGGGTACTTTGCAATTCATGGCGGGCAGGTGAGCTTTTGACAAATGCGCGGAAATGTTAATCTCCGAGAGCGTGAAAGCGTTCAAACAGCGGTCCTCCTTGCTCTCGTCCGTCCTCTCATTGCATTAGCGTGATACAACTGCGCAACCTAAATAAAAGAGTGAAAATGCCTACCTCGACATAATGACGAAAATTTAAATGTGGGGAAATAAAAATGTTTAAGGTGTTCTTCAAGTTCATCCTACGTCATACCGTTGAATGCTCAATATCAGCATCTGGAGTATAACTTTGCAACCCTTCCGGACTACCTGTGAACATTTATTTATTCAATAAAATATAGTTGTGAAAAAAAATTTGTTCACCCTCTTGGGGCAGGAATCGTATTGTGAGAATCGCTTGAAATTTTAATATATTCTATACAATTATTATGTATGCATAGCGGTTTTAACGCTGTTATGCCATTATCAGAGGCCCCACAAATTCTATAGATCAGCGTTAAATCCGGTTGGGCATAAATAAATATTGTGCCACATAATAAGAATATCAAATGCCCAGCGGAATAGAGTACAGCTCCCTACTGCTTTATTCGGGACCCTTTAATCTCGTAACGTTTCTGTATTATCATTACAGTAGCCTACACTTATTTTTTAAATTTAATGCTAATTTAATGAGACATCAGCAATGCATTTTGGTCCTAAAATGTCCCTGCGCGTAGACGACTGACTGCAGCAGCCTTCAAAATACTTAATTTTGTGTTTTTGTGAAAGGTATTTCCAGTCATCTCATGTTTAGCAAGATTAGTAAATCAAGCATCGTTATTTACATATAAAAGGAAAAAATCCGAAAAATAGGTATTTGCTGTAGTCCTAAGGTTATCTACATTTTCCAAAGGAAGCATAAATAACACTGGCCTATATTTTTAGTTCACGCGGGACCACATTCGATTACCCGTAGTGGTTGCCTAAAAGTATAATAGTAAATTATCAACAGTCTAAAACTTTGCGTCGCATCGCACGAAGTTGCCCATGTGGCGGTGTCGAAAATCTAATTCTGAAATTTGTGATCACGATGCCGGATGCTGATATTCTTATGCCTCATGAATTCCTCGTACCATTTCCCGCACAGTCCATGCGAAGGTTAAATCATGACTTATGCGACGCATTTCAGAATTTTGATTTCAATCGTTGACCTGGTGTCACGATGTATGCGCCATTGTCAGGGGTTTCATGTGACCTTGATTGTCTCCCAAACGCTTGTGACAGGTCAGTAGGTTGCCCTGCTCTCTGGATTTGCATACGCATGGGAAATCGTGGTGATGCCGTTGCGAGTGATATAACCGATGCTACGCGTCCTCGTGCGACTAAATCCATTTCCGTGCGTCAAAGGAGGTGGCTTGTGAAATAGACAGGGATTTTGGTACGAAGAGGAAGTTTGAATGCTCTCTTGAAGAGTTGATTCGAGTACTATGTTCCAATATTTAGGATGGTGTCACATTTCTTTCGCTGCCCCCTAGGTATTGTTCAATTTGTCAACAGATTCCAACGGTCAGTAAAAGTTGATCATTAAAAAGGTCATCTGCCAAGTAATCCGGTAGCGCTTCTTTAGTTTCTTGCGGAATGGTGGAAATATTTCGACTATTCCAACTAAGAAAGCATTCGTTTAGCTATCCCTATTCCGTCAGCGGTCTCTTGGGGCCAATGCATACTTTATATTCATGAAGCTATGTATTTAATAGTGAATTTTTATTGAAAAGATTATTAAGGTTTAATTGAAGCGAATTTTCTATTGGAACTTTCGGCGTTTCAAATGACTTGATTAAGTACTTGGCTATAATCGGAGTACAAAAATGTAGCTAACCTGTTTATGGCAAATTTATTATATACAATTTTCAATTATAAAACTATCGGCTGCAAAATATTCAATTATTTTGTTGTGCATTTAGCTTTCCATATGACCATATCTAAGACAAACAATCTTATTTTCATAGGATTGTATTGGAATGAATGTGAATTAATTATGATTGTAAATGACAACTGTGCAAAAACTCCACGGGGAAAAAATCATTTGCCTCGACCGGGATGCCGGTCAAGGTGAATGATTATTTCTTTGTGGATTATTCGCACAATTTGTGCATTGCGGGTGACTCCGCAAAGTTATCACCGTGTCTAGTCCCGGTATACGTAAATTAGTAAATGAGAATGTTAAAATGTGGTCTTACAGTAACAGTTACAATCTTTTCATATATTTTATCTTGGATTATGAAGCGGTAAAAAAATGTTAGCTGCCCTTTTTATGTCAATTTACGGAGAAAATACGTTATGTTTGGAAGTGTGGACAATAGAAGCATAAGATTGCTTATGTGATGATTGAAATTTAAGTTTGAGTTGGTCCTAGTAGACAACTATTCCACTTGCATTTTTTTGTAGGCTATTAAAGTACGAGGATCAGACTAAAGTTCCCTTTCTAACCACCGATTGAACTTATAAAGATGAAGGCAAATAAATTGCTCCTTTCTGGTTCATTTTTTAAAATTTTATGCCAGATAACTGAACAATATCGATATTTATAACTGTTTTGGTAGCTCATAAAATTCACCATAATGTCTAAAATTGCTATTTTCGGAAAACAAACCGTCATGCTATTAAATTTCTCCTGGACAGACGGGATGCGTAAATACACTCCAGTGGCGAAATAACGTCTCGTTGGTTTTGTTGATATGATGAAATGTTCTGATTTATTTACCTGAGCGTGTTAACTATTGATGTTGGATTTAGAGTTCACATTTGGCGTTATAACGACTGATATATAGATGGTGCTGTTCCGTTTCATGAGGCTTATTGAGGGGAGATAGGCATCAGTATGAGTCATTTGGAATTTTTTGTCGATATACTATTTGAGTTAACCGGGCATCATATTTACTAGGGGGTAAGCTTGCGCATTTATTTTCTTCAAAAGCGTTTTCAAAAGCTGTTTATCTGCTGCACACGTGAATGATTCATTTGTTTTATTTTATAATTATGAATCTGAAACTTTACTCGCGTGAATTATTCACGAGAAGAGATGCAGGAGTTAAAGGGAGGCTATAAGAAGAGGCACGACCTGAATAAAAATTCTATTTTATCTCTTATTGGTGTTTTATGTTGTAGTCTTACCTGCATGGAAGAATTTTCCTTCATAATTGGGATACGCCGAAATGGAACGCATTGGTTTTACCGCTATTTTTTTCTGATATGCCTCCGCTTCTCCTGATGAGCATCGTGGTGATGGAAGAAGCTGATTCGTTGGTTAGTGAAATTGCAATTCTAATAACCCTGGTGACGCCTTTGTGAAATCTTGTTTTCTCCTGATTCATGCATTAATAGTATGATGTACTTAGTACTTTTTGCATGCATGAAGTAGTTATGAGTGAAGAATAAAGAAGTGTAGGTATTATAGAATTGCATGCATGTAGGGCTTTATTGGAGATATAATTGGAAACATACTGAAACTTGTTGTGCAGTCTTTTCAAAAATTACACTAAGTTCATCAGGCAATACCATAAACACATCGGCATTGCCGGACCAACTTACGTGTTGGAATTTCCGAAAAAACTTCATCGAGTCGTATACCAAGAAGGCGTGAGTCTTAAATGCCTCAATTTTTTCAGAGAGATAGTTTCCAAACCACGTGCATGATGAATATCACGTTTATTTCACATTTTCTTCATCAGAGATAGTAATTTTACTGTAGGAGTTACCAAATAACCTCTATCCTCAGATTTCCAATAAAATTGAAAAATAAATAGGCGTCTTCTGTCAAGTGTTCCGTCTCAAAATAATTTTCAGTTATTTCTTCATTATTCTTGGAGGAAACTATCATGCAACAAAATAAATATGGAATTATTTTATATTTTTATATTATTTTATCAATTTTCTCTTTGCTTATGCGCCTGAAGCCTAATACAAATTCTTAAATAGTCCTCCAGTAGCAATTCTTTTTCTTAAAAATAATTGCAGTAAATTGTTGAGGTAGAGCACATACAAGAATCATCTGAATATGAGTGACTGTATCGTGGTCTTAAACTTCTCTTATAAATTGCAAATACATGAAGTCATCGGAAAGTTATAGTGAATATAAAATTTGGTATTCCAATTCATATTATCTGTATATATCGATAGATATTAATTGATAATAGTAATCGCATAGCTCCCATTTGGTGTTCATTTTGGTATCAGAGTAATAGAGGCACTTCTCATTGCTCTCATTTAAATGTGGAGCTACGATACGTTTTTCTTCAATTTCGACAGGTATCATCTGGAGCAGGAGCAATTACTTATGTATGTTTTTCCTGGTTGGGTGCGTCGCAAATAGTATTGTGTGGATGTATAATCATGAGTAGTGGCGCTGTACACCGAGTCGGAACTTATTTCGCGCATCCCTATAACCGCGCGCATAACACAAGAACCGCGCTCGTGGAAAAGACGGGAGGAGGGGAAGCAGACGTTATCATTTTCCTATTCTTTTAATTGAAATATCTCACTCGATTCTTCAAACGTCCTTGCAAAAACCGTGACCCAAATCTTTCTCGTTTCGAACTCCACCGAAAAATCTTCGCATTTGTTTGCTTTTCCACAAATAAACAATAAAAATGATTCGTGCAAAAAAATATAAAATAACGTCTTTCTAACTTTCGCGATCTATTTCAATACTCCTCGCATCCGCGAAACGAGAATATAAAAATAATAACTTTCATCACTTGCATACCATTTTTAGGTTTCCCCTTTCGTGTAAGTATTAAAAAAATTAAAGATTGGAGCTGGAACAAACGAACGCGGAGAAGAGAGGAAAAAAAATGCCGCGGTATGAATTTCAGGACTCCACTTGGCGGTGTATTGTGATGTTCCGTTCCGACTCGCATGTGGGATTCGCGTGTGTGTGTATATATATATCCCGTGCTAATGTACACACGAAAACGGAGGAGAGAAAAAAATGGAAATATTTTTCTCCCCACAAAATCGCGCATAATGCATTTGGCTAAGTAGGCCCTACTTGTTGTTGACGTCGTCGGTGCTATGCCGCTAGCTGCTGACGCTTCCACGTCTCCGCTGCTCTCTCTTTGCATTTTTATTTTCCAACAGCTTCTATTCCTCGTATATCCCTTCAGAAATGCCTCGGCAGGCAGAAGGAATGGGGTGGTAACTGCTTAGGGAGGGAGAAGTGAGGTTGTGCGGAATATGCAGGGCGTGCGTAACGTACACCAGGGGAGGAGGGAGAGAAAATTGAGCCTCTTGTTGTTGTTATTGTGTTGTGTTTTTTTCATCCCGGACGATGCTGGCGGAATTCATTCGCGTGTGATATTCAAAATTTCCTGGAAATGTCCGGGTTGGTGGTGTCTAAATACATGCGGTATTTGGCCGGAGAGATAGAATGATAGGTTAAGACTTGGTAGAGATTCGTGGGTCTCGTGGTCGAAGTCGGGACCGCAGTTGTCCCATCACGGTTTTGTCTGCTTCCCTTCGGCGCTTGATCATTCTATTGTACGCCATGGGGAAATAGCCATGGTTTTGCCTTTTTATGGCATTTACCTTTATTCCCTGTTATTTTTATGTTGCAAATGGTTCCTTGACATATTTTCGATTGCGTTGATCTGCCCGCAAATGATCGTTAATGGCAAGGAATACCATGTAACCACACGGTGGGTGTAAGACTCGAAGATATGGAAAATTTTAATTCACTTGGTATTTGTAATTTAAACAGGAACGCTTCGGTACTGTAGCATGTTATGCGTGGCTAAGTTCGTGTTATTGTTGGTCTAAGTAGTTCAAAGACTGGATCCCTTGGTGAAAATTTAAAATTTGTGTAATTAAAGCCCGAGTACTTTATTTGGTTTATGTTTTCAATTCTAATTTGTGTGTTACAACTACTTTCACCTGAGATGATGCCGTGAAAGGCACTTGTAATGTAAATTAGTATTAGGCACCATCGCTGGATCCAGAATAGGGACGAGGAGGGGCAAGGTGCCTGGCAGTTAGCCTAGAATAGTGGGACCTGAAAAAATTACCATTTTATCTAGTGTAAATTAGATACCCAAGTGGGGGGGGTTATAGCCCCCTTAAAAATTAGCGTAATTGGACGTCATCTATCATTTTTCTGCAGAACTATAATAGAATCTTATAGAATAAGGTTTACCACAAAGTTACTACGTATGGGGTAACTCTGCTCAAATGTCTGCGATCCTTATTTTATTTTATCATCGCCCCCTGAAAACAGTACACTGGCCTTTACATCGTAGATGTTTTTAAAATTAATGACTGTGGACTAACATACCCACGTCTTGAATGGATGAAACGTAACCACGCGGAACTTGAACCCGCGACCTTTTGTTTGGCAGGCGTGGACTTTATCCCGCCGCCATCGAGGCCTATAATACTTTGAAGATTACAAAGCGGTGTTATAGACCCACTTTGAGTATTCGGATGATGATGTAGCTTATCCCATGTGCAATCGCATGAGAAATAACGGAGGAATGAAGACTTTCTCAGGAAGTGCTGAATTGTATTAATTTGTGCTCATGAATGCTACTTATTTTGCCTATTTTGAGACCGGAGAATATTTTCCTTCCTTTCTCACCAAAACGGTTTTTTTAATGAGTGAATCATCCATTCCTTGAGCGCATCTCATGAATATTCATCAATAGCTCGCATAACAAAGGGCCTGGTCGTCATGCAACACTGGTCTTGCTTTTACTGCATTGGGGTCTCCGAGGCTGTTGGTAACAATTATGCTCGCTAAGTATCAATGCACTCGCTCTTAGTATAAAGAAGTTAATTCTATTTTACAATGTTTATAGTAAACAATTTTTCCCTAAGATAGAGAATGATTTTTTAAAGATGTTGTAAATGAAGAACTATCTGATAACGGTTTTCATCGGACACGTCTTAAGAATGTTGGTGTTGGAAAAACGGAAAATTGAACCGAAAATTATTGCTCCAAATCGTATTTTGATTTCAGCGAATTTATAAATGTTGCTAGCTCTAATTCTTGTTGTATAATCACAAGAATCTCATCATTAGAATGTGTGAAGTGCATTATAAATATATAGGTCATGGTATGTTTTTCAGTTTCAGCAATTTTGTATCCATATGTCGGTATTGCTTCATTTGACGTTCTTAATAAAATTCCTCACATCCATGGTGTTAGTTGAAGTAATATTATTCATCATTATAGCAATTTTCAAATTAGGTCATCATGAAAGGTGCAATTGGGCCCTTTTAAGGGTATCATCGTAAAAATTGAGTAGATACATCTGCTTTAACGTTTTTAATGAATGTTAAACATATATTTTGTGACTGTCACTTCTAGTTCTATCTAGTCTGCCTATATTCATTTTCGTCCCTATAGATCAGCTGACTTTAGGACTTAAGAGTTCTTTTCACAATTAAGTTGATGGACACGCGCATAGGTTCGGGGCATGTTAGTCCCAATTTGGTTTATTTAATTTGGTTTCGACTTTTATCCGCTTATACGTAAAAAATGTCAAACCCCAATCTTGAATAATTGAGGTACAGGTAAATTCTCTGCACAAATGTGTTGGATTTGTAATCAGTACCGCTTAAATTTAAAAGAATCTAAGGGAATCATGTAGTATTAATATCACGAACACAATTTTATCCAGCGCAAACTACTGCAGACTATTGGCATCAATAGTATAATGTTTATTCAATTTCTTTCTTTCCTCGATATATCGTCCACCCTTCCTTCTCGTATTCTACTTCCGTCTTCCATTCCCAACTCACGGTTATTCTTCGTCGGATCTCTCTCGAAAAGCTGTCGAAAGTTTACGCGATTGATTTTTACATTCAGAAGTTTTCATCCATCTCGCGATGGGCTATGGTATCTAGTTGAAAACTTTTTCTCCCCCTCTCAAGCGAAGGAAGTCCATTTCTTCGACGCCCAAGCACTCTTTGGATCAGACTCCCTTCCACAGTCACTCTTCCGATCGTCTCTTCGTTGGCAACATTTCTGATTTATTCCCTGTTTTCAATTCAAGTAGGTACTTCAAAGTGCGGTGCATTTTTGCTGCCCCATTTCTTCGGAATTGATGATGACGACAGAGGAGAGGTATGATTTTTTTTTCGAATCATAGGGAAATATCCCGCTGGAAATATTCCACAGGGAAATATTTTGCTTCGGCTTTTGTTGTGTGAATCATTTTTTTCTGCTGTTGCATGTTCTGAATCGTGCCGGAGAATGTGTTTCAGGCTTCCTTAGTGCTAACTTGTGTAGAGGAAATTGGGTAATCACCGCTTTTTAATTGTGCGGTCCGTCGTAAAAACGGTGATTTTGTTATATGGGTTCGCTAAAGCATTCCTTCATTCTTTTACATTAAGTAAACACGACTTATGTATTTCATGGGGATCAAAAAAACTACGATCATTTCTATGTTTACAATGGATCGAATTCAATCGCGATCTTTGATTTTTAAGTATTGGGGTTTAATGAATTCGCAAATCGTTACTTAACTTTACAACTGTGCTCCAGTTTTGGTCTAATGCTGGCGGAATTCCATTGCAATGAAAGTACTGTAAAAGATGTATTTTTGTCTTGGAATGCAAAGGTCCCCATAAAGATTACTTAGCTTCCGTATGGAAAGAGAAAAACACACGTACCTAGGTTTATTTTGACCATTTCTTGAGGTCAACAGCCTGTTGGAGGAGGAATTTCGCGCGTGGGCGTTACAATGAAGTACGTCCCTATGGAGCGTCGACGTGAATGAAGCGTGTCGAGTGTTGAAACGATAGTCGTCTTCCAAGTAGCCTGCCTCTCGCCTTCAATGGCCACAATGAAAGGTTCCGCTTCTATGAAGTCGCGACGCGCGGGTCTCCGAAACCTTTCATCCTCGGGGCAGTAAATTTTAGGTGCAGGTCCACAACCTGTTTGCCCCTCTTCCTGTGAAAGGACTTCGGTTAGACCACTATGTCATCGACAGTGGTGACGTGATCGAGTGGGCCTGAGTGTATGGCTTCATTCTTGGTCGAAAAAAATTTAATCGGAAACTTGCCTTTCTTGTCGCTCTCAAAGGCCTGTAATTCATCCACGACATCGGATTTTGCTCCACCCTAAGCTCTTTATCACGTACACCAAAATGGCTTCCTATTACTTTTAATGATCCAACAGTTATTGTACGACTGTCCTTCAGTGTGTCTTGTGTGTTGATGTGCGAGTACGTATTCTTCTTAAATTGTGATCGTATGTATTTTTCTTAAAATGGCAGACCTAATATATTTTATTTTTATTCATTGATTTCAGCCTCGTTGAAATAGATATTAGAATCTGGTGTAGAAGTAGAACGTTTGGGAGTTTTAATATCCTGAGTGGTTTGCGTGACTTTTTAAATTTCCATCTGAGCAATTCATGCAGTAGTTAGCGAATCAAAAGAATGCTCTAAGTTTTTCATTGACAGACTTTATTGCACCTTTGCCCTCTGAATCATCAATGAAACTTTACGATGTTGGTGTAACATATTGTATATTACCGAGGATTATTATTTTTGTATAGAAATTGACAGACGGTTTTCATTCTCTGCTCCCCTTTGTTCTTCACTTGCTGAAACAAATGTATCAACACGAGTGCAATCATTCAATAATGTGACCAGTATCGATTAGTGAACGCTGAAACGTGACAAACTCAGTGGTCCTAATTATAAATTAAGGATATTATTTTTGTTTTTACTCGTGAGATGAGACTTAAAATCAAATAAATTCTTATTACACCACTTAACATTCAGGTAAAATCGTGTGGACCAACTTATTCCTTGTATTGAGTATATTTGCGTAGTATGTACATACGTTTTATTTGAACCGAAACTTGAAGAATTATTTCATATGGGGATCGGGTTGTTGTGGTGGCTAGAGAGTCCCACCCGGCGGGCTCGGGTTCAAATCCCGGCAGTGGCAGAGAATTTCCAGAGACTGCCCGATCCCTGCTCGAGTGTTGTGTGGAGGACATTTCAAGCGCAACACTCCGTCCGTCGGATGAGACATTAAGCCGTGGTCCCCTTGGACCCTTTCGTCAAGAGCAGGCTAATGCCGACGCCGGGTTTCTCTCCACCCTTCCTTCCATACCCTACCCTCATGGCGCAAATGACCTCAGCTGTCGGTCGCCTCCTCCAAATACCATACCAATTATTTCATATCCTAGGATGTTTAGGCATAATACAATTGTTAGCTTTATGATTGCGATTACTGTCACAAGCATCGCCTTGTTAATGAAAATTAGCAATAATTTTTGGCAAAAATTGGCTACACTTTTGCTCACAATGAATCATATTTTTTTCATGCACTGAAGACTCACATTTACACCTCTCTGCACCGCAAGTGGTTTAAGACCTTGATTTTCCGCACGTAAAATTCACGATTTTTTTTCACTCACTTGCTACGAGTCCAGGATATAAATGAGCATACAAGAGACCCTTACCTCAGGAGTTTTCAATTACATGCATACGTACGTATCAACAACCCCACCCTGATCGTCAAATGGTCCCGAGGAAAAAAATATCCCCTTTTTTTCTATCACCGCGTTCGTCCCCTTCCTGACTGCTGCTACCTTCATGTTCCCTCCTTGTGTGCCTTCCCTTAACGCCCTTATCTCTCCCTCCCCGCCATCACTCACAGTCCCTGTCGCCCGCACGTGCACGGAGAAGCAATGGATAAAATGCTTACGGGACTACTCCCTACCCGTCTTTTTAACCTTCCTGACGCGGAAGCACCATTTCGGCCCTCAAGCGGGCTGCTGGCAACGTAAGCAAGGAATGTGAAGGAGAGAGAATAATTGGGAATAGTATTAAAGTATAAAAATATCAAATTTATAAAAAAAACACGTTTATTACAAAGAAGAAAATAACGGTCTACGGCATCTTAAATTATTGAAAATTACAAATGTGATTGATGAGAAAGTAAAAATAAGAGGCACAATGTTTCAGGGTGCCGCAAATTGCACCACCTTGACAAAACTGAGCTCTTCCTCTTCCTAAATACGCAAAGAGATGCGCTAGCAACTTTTGTCTCCAATAATACCGGTTGGCGTGCCACAGGCTGCTTTTAAAGCTACACAAACATCGCCAACACATTAGGTATTTTTTTATCAATAGCGTTAACAAATTCTTTACGTCAATGTTCATGACTTAATGCTAACCAAATACAACCCAGCCTCACATCGATTCCCTTCATACATAATGTTTTCTCGGTTTTTGCGAATGGATACAAGAGAGAAATGATCCTGGAAAGGCCTGGAATAACCGCGCAAGTAGAGAAACGAAACAGGACAATTGACAAGGAGAAGCAGCCAAATGAAAAGCCAGATACATATGCTACCATCTCATACGTCGTCGGCACAAGTGAAAAGATCTCCAGAATCCTAAAGAAGAAGAAGAACATCGTCGAGATTCAGATGCGTGACGAAAATTAACCAGATTATTCCAAAACCCAAAGACAAGATCCCATATAATCTCAGGGAAGGGGTATATCGCATACCATGCTCATGCGGTAAATCGTACATTGGTGAGACATGTAGATCCATGAAGATCCGCCTACAGGAACACAAGAGGGCCACACAGAACAAGAAATTCGACCTCTTAGCAGTTGCCGAGCATGCTTGGAGCAAGGCTGGGCACAAGATAATATTTGAAGAAGGGAAAATCATCGCAAATGAAAAGAAGTATTACCCATGGCTGTTAATGGAGGCAATAGAGATCATCAAAACGCCCAATAATTTTAGTAGTGAAGACGGATACAACATAGCCAACGCCTGGAAGAGTGTTCAGAAATCCGGCCAATCACGGCGCAGCAGCAAAGGTAACCGGCCAACAAAGCCGCGGCCACGAGGAAAGAGAACTATATGTACGCGGCAAAAACACGGAAACCATCACTTCGACCTGAATTTCCTGGTGGAATCCTGGCGAAACTGTCGTCACCTCTGACAATAAAACGCGGCGAAAACGCGGAAAATGGAGAGATACACAAATTTACCAAGGCTCATGCTCGGTGGGCGGCCCTGGGTTGGTGGCTGGCTCAAGGCCCGGGCCCCTCGCGCACCCTTTGATCAGGCTTTGATAAGTTACAAATGCAATTCATCATTTAACCATTAATTAGTCATAAATAGTGGACAACTTAATCCCCCAGAGGGTAAATTAGGCAAATGGGAAACGTTACTTCACAATCAATATTTTCTGTGAAGTAGGAAAATTATTTCCCAATAATGAGCAAATACTATTGACGTAAAAGATTCTTAATTGGCATTTTAATACTGCTAATAGAAACGATTAATAAACTATAACTGTAAATAGATGAAAACAGATAGGAAAAACGAAACGCATCTTGTGTGCCCATTTATATCTATATTCGTGTCATCCTGGCGCGAAGGCACGATTTCGGCCTTCAAGTGGGCTCCGTAAGCTCCGTGGGTAGCGTAAGCGAGGGAGATGAAAGAGACTAAAAAAAGTCAGCCTAATCTCATCCTCTATGCATTCTTGTATGCTTGCCACGCATTTTTTTACGTTTTACGTGGGACGTAATCTTACCTTCATCGTGTAAGCATTGGAAGGATCCAACCATAGGGACACTGTGGAGGAGGCCCAATTTCATCCAATAGAAGGAAGGAATTTTGTTATCACTTCGGTCACATTTTAATTGGTTTTCGGAAATGTCCATGGCGCGGTGATGAGTGAAATTCGATCCACATTTTTCCAATATTCTGCGGTATAATGTTCGTCACTGCGAGGAATAACACTGAAAAGTTATGCATCTGATAGATCACATTTTCATGTGAATGTATTTCGGTTAACACTCCAAATTATACCTTATTTCTCCATGAAACACGTAAAATAAGCTATCACTTTGTCCGTCAGCGACGCGAGTAGCGACTTTCGTAAACTCCTTCATATGCGCGTTCGTTGACGACACATTTAGAGGTTGACTTGAGGATACTGTTTCGTAATATTTGGGGATCCGATCGTCGTTAAAAAAATAATACCGACACAAGGCACTTTAGGAGGGAAAAAATTGTAGCGGAAAACTGGGAAAGCACGCGGGATTTACTTTGTTTTGACCTGGGCGTTAATGTCCAACGCCTCCTTCCTCCTCTTCGAACCCGGAAGGGAAAGGCAGCGGAGATATATGGGTTCCCGAAGGGAGGAAGTTCCTTGCCTTGAGGAACGTTTGCCACAAAGATACGATTCGACGTGAATTCTAGCCGCGCTCACATATTAGCGGGAAGTTACTTCTTGCTCGAAACGTATAACAAAGGGTCTTCCATTATTTCACGTCTAAAGGTATTGCTTTCTTCTGATCCTATTTTATGCTTCAGCGGTTTCAGTTTTAGCCCAATGTGAATGAATTTATCCAGCCATTGAATGCCTGTTTCGGAAAGTGCGATACTTTATGATTATTTTCGGCTAAATTTCTCGAGTGGATATATTAGTCGGTTGATTTTATTTGGCTAGTTTTGACCTCTTTTAAAAATATGCAGTTTTAATTGATATAATAATTGATATTTATTTATCCACCACACCAGTTGGTACATGTAACCGCTTTGCATTGTCGTGAAACATTTTGTCGCTTGCCGTAATTAATATATTCTCATTTACTTCCAAGTGTTAAGTACCTCATGGTATCCATCATGGTGATTATCCACGCTATTAAGTCTTATTTTGTCCATCATTAGAGGTGTAAACGATTTTAAATTCAATTAATTCCACATGGTAATACCGTATAATGTGCACTAATGATGGATACTTTTTCCTCTCCGTTTTAATTTATTTACGCGTGTAGTTTATTTTACGTTTCCATTAGCAGTATTACAATGTCAATTAAGACAGCGTTGCGTTAATAGTATTTGGTCATAATTGGGGAATAATAGTTTTACTACTTCCTAGAAAATACCGATTGCAAAGTAACGTTTCCCTTTTTCTGTATTTGCTCTCTGCGGGATTAAATTGTCCACTATTTATGACTAATTAATGGCGAATTGCAATTGTAGATTATACCGAGTCTGTGTATGCCTGTCCTTTTTTCCCAATTAATGAGTAACATTCATGGGTAGGCCATGATCGTTTCAGTTTTAATCACTAATTATAGCAAAGTGTTTAGATACGATAGGCTGATTGATACCGTCGTAATATCCCAATCATCTCAAACAGTAATAAGATTAAATTCGTTAGATATTTAATGATTTTTAAAAATTTATTTTTACTTGAAGAGAGTTAAGTAAAGACATCATATAATAGGAATGGCCAAAAAGAGCTACGTTTCCATCCTACATGTGAATTTTGATGGTTATGATTGCTCTATTAGACGGAAGCTTATTTATAGCGCCATTTGCGTGTAACAGAAATTGATAATGGTTTATGATCTGGAGCGTGTTTCTCTATGGAAGCGAGACTGGGTCGTTGGCAGCGGCAGAAGAGTCAAGAGTGGAATAATTTGAAATGTGGTGCTACCGAATAATGATGAAAATAAATGGATTGACTATGTAAGTAATTAGGAAGTGCTAATGAGAGTGAGAGAAAATAGAAGTTTTAAAGAAAACTTACCGAGAAGAAGGTACAACTTTGTTGGACACATTTTGGGGCATGATGGTCGAATGAAAACAATAGTTGGAGGACAAGAGAAAGGGAAGAAAGGCAAGGAATGGCCCCAAATGAGTTAAATAGGTTATAAAAGATGTGAAAGAGAAAATACTACTATACTTCGCTTTCAAAAGGCAAGCGAATAGGAGAGAGAAATGGAGAGCTGCGTCTAACCAATCTTAAGATTGTTCACTAATGATGATGACAATATTTCTCAGCAAAAATGTATTATAAGAACCGTGATGTACCCCTTTATTGAAATTAAATTTATTGATATCTAAATTTAAGGCTCAAAGCCTATTTTGGCATGGGGTGATTCATAAATCAGCACTCCTCTGTTGGCTACGAGCGTCTCTTCTAGTAGATTATAATGAAACTGACATTTCGCGCCTGGCTATTCGTTTCACTCTGCTCACATGTGCCTCCGAGTCTTCGCTTCACCCTACCAACGTCTGTCCCCATTCTTATCTTCCCTCCTCCCCAATTTCCTTATTTCTTCAGCCTGCCACCTCTCCTTCGCCCGCCCCTCATAGCCTTCGCGACAATTCCAGGGGGCCCACCTGCACGGCGCTCTGTCATCCCGTGACGTTACACGCCTGGCGACCGCTCCGCCTCTATTTTCAAAACCCTTTGCCATCTGCCTCAAACGCGTGCAGTTACCGTATCTTTCTCGTGTGATTCTTGGAACGACTCTCGGATTGTGTTCCAGTTTTGGGATGTGTCCGATGGCCCTTTTCCTCAACGGAATAGGTGGAGGGATATTGTGCAAAAAGTAAATGTTTAAGGAGGTTAGGTCGGAAAAGGTCATTGAAAACTATAGAGTATTGGGTAATTGGGAAAGATATTTTAGGATAAAAAACACTCGAATTATACCAACATTGTCAACATCTGATTTGATTTTGAAACATAACGTTGTGGTTCCATAATCTCGCACAAGAATTTGATCATAAATCAGGATAAGGAAACACTTTTCAAGCAGTTATAAAATTGAGCTTTTGACCTGTTATGAACTTATGATGAGCTGTATAAAGGAGGATAATAATTTCCTACTACTTCCATAGTATCAAGAACCATAGTTCTCATAGTTTGAGCATTAATTTTCGCAATAAACATCAATATGATGGAAAGTTAAAATTAAATAAGAAGTAAAGTGTATAGAATGGTATCCTATGCCCGCTTTTCAGCCTACTATAATTTCTAATGCTTTAAAATATCATTTGTACATTGTTTAAACTAATTAGAGAAAGTGTGGAATACATATTACCTACTTCAGGCTGGAAGAATGTGCACTACCTTTCTAGGAGTATTATTTTCTAAATTCACCATACTTTAAGTTCTCACTGATTTTAAATAAGCTTTGTTAGTTATCTGAGAGAACACGGATGACAGTGATCACATTAGGAGCGCAGCTGATATTTTTTGTAGTCATCGGTGTAAGTTAAGTAAGACTTGTCAATTGTTTTCATACGTTTACGCTTTGAATTCTCTTGCAAATGGATACAATCCTACCTTGTTTTCATTTACCCCGATAACTTTAATCTCCACTATTTCAAGAACATGCTTTTTCAGCAATCTTATTTCTACTATTCTTGGATGTATGTCTCTTGTCTTGATCGAGTCTCTCCCTATTTTATCATGCCTACGGTAGTCTTAAACTCTATTCAAACCTACCTTCATTAAAATTGTGAGAGACTTTCTTTAGCCCTTTTAAAAGTAAATATATGCATATGTCAGTGATGCTAATGCTCTTTTCATAGTTAAGAACTCAGGTATTTCTCTGTTTCTAAGATGACTACGAAAGCATGAAAATTATTGAATTAATTTGGCTAACGTATTAATGATGTGCATAGAAATAATTTTAATTTAATTAAAGCAAGGTAAAGATTTTATTTTAATTCACCAAAGCATCAACATATTCTTATAGAAAAATCTGTTTGTTTAAAAGTATTCCAGTATTTCATTAACAGCCATTTGTCCAAAAGCTGCTTGATGATCATGTTTTTCTCCTTTTCTAAATGTATTTCCCTGTAGTATTTATCTCTTCCTTAATCTCATAATAATGCTTTGACACCAGAGTATGGTGCTATTTTCTTTAGTACCAAAGTCAGTCAAGTCGCGGCTGTTCCGTTCGTCAGTAATGTATTTATTCACTGTGATAATATATACCCACAAAAGAACTTATGTGTCACTACTTTAAACTGCTGTGTCTATCCAGCGTCCATTAATGTCATTCCAATTCTCTGCACCAGTCTTATTTTCTGTAAATCATATTCATCTCTCTCTTGTCTTGTGTTTTCCCAGTCCTCCGGCTACACTTCCCTAGTATTCCTGTCCTCGTCAATCACCCTACACTCACCCAGATGGTCCTGCCTAGCTTCAAACTTGCACAACATTTATACATTTTTGTGCCGTGTCTCCGTACGATATGCACTCCAAACGCGGCCATCATCCCCTCGTCAAAGTGAACGGTAAACATTTCGTGGGGCGCGTGTAAGCCCCACTCCACATGCATGTTTTCTGCCGCTCTTGATTTGGTCGTTCCGCGGGCAGCTTTCGCAGGTGCGTGTTTATCCCTGACGTGACAGCCAAGCATATCATCGAGCATGAACTCTTGAGCCCGATCCTCGGCCACATAATTTCAGCTTTTGGGTGTTATCTGCGCCCTGCGTTTATGTACCGACTTGGCTAATTGGATTTTAGCCGTCGCATTCCACCCGAAATGATGTTGTTGAGTAGATATCTAGCTTTGTGTGTGCTTCACGAAATTTTATTTATGCCATCGCATGTTCTCAAATTGACGGTTATCGTTTTCCTTTGAAAATATTTTGCCACTCGCGGTTCATATCGTGCATCGCACACTATATGCTTCCCACACGTTGTGGCTTGACCTTGCTTTGTTGGATTGGAATCTGAGGAAATAATTATCTACCCACGTGTTGAAACTTTTTCCGAGTCTTAATTAGTCTGGGATTTAATATGATGGGGACGTGACGTTTTAACTTTTACGGACTTGCACTAATACCATCGTTACTTCCTCATTTGTTGCCATGCCAAACGCGTGTGCTCTGTATCAAACTATTATAAACATTGCGGTTGCTCGTAATAACAGTTTGATAGCTTAATTATCAAACTTTATTCATTAGCATTCTGCAAAAAATATTCCCTCGCTACCATGTTTAAAGTTATCGCATTTTGAACCCGTCTCCCTGTGTTCGGGGATTTACCAGTTTCCTCGCTTATGAGTATTAAGTTGTTGCATTTTGAACCCGATGCAAGCATTTGGGGAGTTATCAGTTCACTGAGGAAAGTTATCGAGCGTTATGATATTGCGTGCGTAGGATAAGCCATCCGTTTTCCGGCGTAGGTGTAGCCCCAGTGAGTGGAGTTGAGTGGTATTCTGGCTCTCATATTTCCATCAGATGTCTGGTGACGAGCTCCGCTCTGAAGTCCAGATCGTAATGAATATTCTGGACGTATCTTGTCCTCATATCACTGCCGTCTCAAGGCTTCCTTGCCATCCATCTTCTCATCCCACATTCGCTTTAACTTATCCCGTCTGTCCCTTGCCTTTCGATATATATATTCCAGAGCCCTTACCGCTACTCTGGTACTTTTTATATCTTTTTTCTCTGTCCATCTTCCAACTCCAGCCAAATACTGGGAGAGAGAAAAGGGGGACCTCCAGCTCTAATTATATCCTTTTCATAGTCCAGACCGTTGCGATTTCTTTTCTCATCCTTCTCTACTGTAAGGTATCCTCCGAGTATCATGGCTGTCGTTATTTCTTCGCACTCTCCATATATTAGAACCCGAGCATACTCTCCTCGCATTGCATACCCCATTATTGTTTCCTCAACGGAAAAAAGATCACCGTTTCTTTTCACAAAGTCCATCTTTCCGTGCGTGAGGCACTAAAATTCACGATTTTGTCTTCTCCTGTGTCCGTTATTGTTAAACTCCCCCCGACAAGAGATAATTCTTGGGCTGGCCTAGCATGCTCAGGGTAGACATGCTCAACATTTACTGCAGAAATTTTGTGCTGAATTTTCTTTTGACTAAGTTTTTGGTGCCTGTTGTTCTTTAAATAAGTTTAAATTAGAATCATCTAATGGGCGCTTTGTTCTTGTCTACCTCTTAATAATCATGAAAAGTACTTTATAGAGCGCGGGTCCTGATTATTTTATGCCTTAACTTGCATTTTTTTACACAAATATTCTTTTAAAATGCTCAAGATATTTTTTTCCGTACTTCGTCTTTTCCATTTCATTTTAATGCATGCATTTTAATTTGCCTTTGGTATGTGGCTAAATTTAGGAATTATTTTTATATATTTTCCAAAATGCCGGAAACTGGGATACCTTTAATGATAATTTAAAATATTTAGCGAATTTGGACGCGCATTTATATTATTCAATTGCGCAAGATCATTAAGAATTCATTCTTGGCACGTAAACCAGTGTGTCAGCTTCATATTAACTTCAAGCAGCGTTAATTTAAATTATGCTTATATTTTTAACATTTGGCGCAGTATAACTAATTGTGAAGATGCTAACATCAAAAATTAAGCAAGATTTTTATTTTTTGGTCGAACTGTGTTTCATAGAAGATAAAAATCTGGTTGGCTTTTATGTGAGTGTAATTTGGGACAAATTGATATTGTAATTGGCATAAGAAATGAAGAACTATCTTGTTCCCTACTGTGTCATTTAAATCGGAGTCACTCCGCTATTACGTAGCTATTATTAATGAAATATGATGGAAAATTCTAAGTATGCACCATAAAATTTACTGTATATTTACATATATTTAAGCATTACGATATTCGTGCGGTTGTTAATCTTAAAATTTAACGTGACCTGATCAAAAAACGTCGTTTTCTTTACAAAATCTCATTAAAATTTAGGTCTGTATTTTGTCTCATTCTCAGTAAACGCGTTTCAGCTCCATTTTAGCAGGACAAAGCCGATCGCTCCTTTGATGATATAGATTTACCTCCATAAATGACTGCTAGTAAGAGATGACATACATGTCTCTGGACAGCTGAATTGCTCTCTGGGAGTTATCTCCTTCCGTTTGCGAATAAACGCCACTCTGTGTTATGGAAGGAAAACATGAGCTTCGCTTTGGAATGATTTCATGATGCTAGAGTAAGCGGTGTATTGCATTGGATGGACCACCATCTGTATTTGATAGTTCATTTTCATCATATCGCACAATAGCTGATGGATTCAATTGTTTTCTGTGACGGATGTGGGCTAAATCCCTCGGAGAGGGAGCATTGTTCCGCTAGCAATAAACGTCTTTGTCACACTATCGTTTATATACTCATCCATGGCTTAGTGCTAATCCATTAGCCTTACTGCTTGCAACGTTTTGTTTCCTTTAGTCACTTTTGTAGGCTTCGTATTATTTTCTTAACCCTCTACATATTCCTGACTGAGCAAAAGCGCTATATGACACTGAGTTTTCATTCCTGAGATTTCAGCACATATTTCAGCTCAGTCCGTTCCTGCTTGCATGGAATAGGAAAACATCTTATGACAGAACTCCCCAAATGCATTTAATTGTCTTGTTTTTCGCTTGTATCTGCCTTAAACTTCAATTACTGTCATAATAGACGGGATCAAGAATGCCAAACGTTATTTAAAGTACGTTCTATCTCGATATTTGTAATTCCCTTCCCAAAAATTATTTTTCTCCGGTCATAGGCGCTGTGGTCTTTTCCATGCCTTCGAACCTCAACACTCCTATTGTATATTGCATCATATCATGCGCGCCTTTTATCACCAGGTAGTTGAATGAAGACCGGAATGTATCTGTACCATCTCAGGGCTTTAAGATTATTTATTACTATATCTTTCACTACCAATTACATTATTTGCTGTTTTTTTCATGCTTTTCACTTAGCAACAATGTGACATTAACCTAAGTATTGACCTCTCCAAATTTTTCCCGAACCAATTTTCCGATATTTATTTTCTTAACTTACATGGCCATATGAAGATTTACATTTTGCCAGACATCTTCTAGAAGAATTTTTCATTACGAAGGATATTTCTCTTTCACGCTACAAGAGGAGTGAGAAAAGGTATTCTCATTTCATTTCTGCCTCTAAATGAAGTGTTATCTTCTTAAATTACCTTCAATTTAGATGCTAACATTAGCGTTGTCGATAGCCGCACCTGGTAGGTGATAATTTAATTATGATGGAGTTACCTTGTGGAATATATTTGTGATTTAAACTTTTTTGTTAGTATTTACCTACATTTTAGCGGTGCGGTTAACGTGCTAATTTAACATGTTCATTTGGATTTATTAGTCTTGGGCTGGGAGGGCTATTTATTTTAAATATAAACGGTGCTGTAAGTGTAATTGGTACTGTGGACAGAATTGTTTGATTTTCACCGTCAAGTTTTACTCTCTCTCTTCGAGATTTCCAAAAAAGTTATTTCCATGAGATATCAAGGGAGTGAGTCTGTAGTGATATTTGATTAGTGTAAGAACTCATTTTTCCCTTAAAACATGAAACAGGGAATCATTGCAAATTCGTGTTCCTAGCAATAAACTGAGTTTTGGGATATCCACGCAGGTTGTGCCACAACATCTCAATAACTTATTACTTGTGACCTCTTCATGGACTTGTGTTGGTAAATAATGAAGGAGAATTCACTCTCATCCTCCATTTTGAATGTTTACTACGAGCCCAAAGAACGCGAATCTATCAACTTATTTCTAGCCTGTCCCAACAAGAAGGTTGAAATTATTCTTAGAGATAGAATAGTTAGTTGCAGTAATGGCATTCGTGCAAATACAGGTCCTAATTTAGGATCAACCACGCGTGTTATAGCCTAAAATATTCCAGCGGCTCAAGTGTATATGCTTCAGACGTAAAGACTGCATTTCATCGGTTCACCGTCTTAAATTTCGTCATTCATGAAGAGAGATTAAATACGCATCCAATGTGTCTACTTTTTTGGGTACTTTTACTTTTGAAAAAATGGTGTGAAGGAAATTATGTAAACTCCATCTAATTGTATCTGCAATTAAGAACGAACTGAAAAGAAACGTTTAATACGATAACTCTTTCACATTTCAACGACGGAAAGACCTTACCACCATGTACCTTACCAGTTTTTGGGTATGGATGTTATGATTAAATTCGAAAATGAAATAATGTGAATACTCACTGGCTTGACATTTTTTATTGCCTTCATTATATTTTCTCGTGAATGAATATGCATAGTTGAATTTATGCCATCAGACAAGGTTATTTTAAAGAATGAATTAAGTTATGTAATCGTGCACATAATACTTTGACTGCTTTTCATGTTGTCCAGCATAGTACTCCGCAATTTTTTGACGTGGTAAGCTTCCCATTACGATGGTAGCATATAATTTGTATCATCCTACATTACTGACCTCTTTACACATGCAAAATAATTTCTTAAATGATGCATTATACTTTCAGATTTTCCACGAGCTTCCCGTTCCGCTGGTACCGTTTTAAATGAGAGGTCATTTTCAAAATGCAAAATTCACGCTCATCATAATACCCAGTGAATTGTATTTTCTCATGCACCCTTGGACTCTTAATGAAATACATGCCTCATTTTAAGTAGGGTGGAAGTCCAATTAGCTACTTCAGATCCATAAATACCGTAGTGACCGGATTTGCAATTCATTTGTCACATTTTACGCATTAACTGGTTTTCCCTCCTCTTTCCGCATTCCTGCTTATTATAGCTGACTCACTCCCTGCGCTTCTTCGCTTTTTGACCTTTTAGAGAGAAAAGTTTCTCACTCTATTATTTTTTTTTACTTCCTCGAGAAGTTGCGCGATCGAAATCACCCTCCCGATGTCTAAATACGTGTGAGGTTTCTTTCTTTTTTCCGGTATCTTGGAAGCCTATTTTCTCGGGCTACTAGTGCTGCAGCACGCTGCTTTGCATTGACACATTGACCGCCTTGGTGTTCTACTACACATTTCCTCTCACGCCATCGTTTTTATTGTATTGCATAGATAGATACGATTTATTGTATGTTGTTCATTGGACTTGTTTCTTATTGAATGGAATTTCAAGTGAATTAAAGATAAACTAACCTGAGGAGATGTTTCTCGGACAGATATAATCGAAGTTAACGGCATTATAAATATGAACTGAATTTTGCTTGTGGCATTGACTGGCCTTGACTGCTTAGGTAATTAATAATACTTTATTGAGTTATTTTTGTACTATGATTCTAATTATGATTAATTTTGATAAACTCTGCCCTATTATTGTGTTTTCATGCTTTCAAACTTAAATTATTATCAAATAGAATTGAAAAATTAAATTATTGATTCATGTTGCTTAGAAAATTATATATAATTTAATTTGAAATTAATTCTATTTTGTTGTGATTCGGCCAGAATGATCTCTTCAGTCATGGTCCATAACAAAACAACCATTACCGGTAAACCTTGCCGTAATAAAGAACCTGGGTTTCAGTCGCTTTGTGGCTGGTCGATATGACCAACATGACGAGGCCGGAAGTTTCATTGCTGGTCACCTTGACTGGTGTGGCGGACAACGCGTTAGTTGGTCATCTTAGCCATCTCAAGAACCATCCTGCTTTCTTAAGCGTAAGGTTGTATATTGCTGTCGTACTGCCATCTAATCATTGTGTTTTCCAGTTAGTCTCACCCATCGCCGTTATTTCCCCTAACGGACCGCTGCGCTCCAACGTTGTATCTAAAGGCTTTCTATAATTTTGGTGAGAAAAATAAAGCTCTTAATTAACTGCATGAAAAAATATGCCAGGAATATAATTAGTTTGAGGTATAATTGATTTGTGGTCTTCAAACTGCTTTATACAGGAAGAGGTGCAATTTACGCTAGTTGAGCTATTTGTCTCCGCGAGCATTCGCTCGGTAATTGTACCTTTGATGGTTTAAATCAAGTGGAAAATGACGAAAATTGGCCGCTGTAGCTGTGTGTATAGCTGAAATTTTTAATTGCTCAGTATTATATCGGTGAAATAATATCTCTCGTCTAATAAAGAAATCCTAAATGTTTTACAATAACAAATGCTAGAATAAAAAGTTAATTCACTTGTTAAAGGAATCATTTAACTCCTACCGCTGGATATTTCAACTAGTTATAGTTTTGAGTCGTTCAGAAGTAAAAGAATGAATATGGTGGAGCCATTGAGAAAAGAAAATGACTTTGTTTAGTGTAGCGGAGCCAAAACCACCCAGGGCGCTGTGTCCAATTCTGTTTCCCTGGCAACAGTCCTACTCTAAGCTGGAGAAAAGTAAGAATCTCATTATACTCATAGAAAGTTATTTTGGGAAAGATTTATCACTTCTCCAGAATTATGTCAGCGAAAATTTTTCTTTATTCAAAAGTTAAAAACAGTCTTTCCTACCCAGAAGCTACGATATATTGCCCGTCGCCAAAACGTTTCTCAACGACATGGTGCATATTTATTTTTGTCTGATGGGAGATTCTTCTTTGATGGTGGTGATTTATGATGCATAAAGCCTATTGTTTGATTACTTTTTAAAGGAAAAATTATTTAACTCTCGAAGCCCTGCTATGAAATAATATTATTTTTACTTCTACTAAACGAATTCCCTTTATTCCTTTATATTTTTATTTGCTATCGATTCAATAATTATTTCCAGGACTCCACCCGATTCAAGAGTCCAAGATTGGACATTTTAATCATGGTACATGTCCATTAGACCGTCTCGAAAACGATTGAAACGAAGCCAGACTTGGAATCACATGCTTCTGAACTCAAAACTTGGCTGAAATCCCACGAATACTTTATCCATGTGGTCCTCGGGTAATCATCCGATAGCATATTTATGCATCACGATCAGTCGTTTTTACTCACTAAAATCCATTTTGGGGATTGTGGTGGTGCAGGATGTAGCGCAGTAGCAAATTTTCGCTTTTGAAAGAAGACTGCTGGGTCAACTTTTCGGATAGACTCACGCCAAAGTACTCTAGATGCGTGTTGGTCCATGAGGAGGCTTAGAATTTTGAAAAGCAGTCTTGTAATTTGAAATAACCGCTCTTCCCTTTGGTATTTTCAAAATAAGTTTGGTAAGAAATGCTAAAAACTCTCCGCATTTCATACCTATCATCCATGTGTAGATGTTTAATTTCTTTGATTTTAGGAATTGATAATTTGAGCTAATAAATTGGTGTCTATTGTAGGAATCAATTGAATGTGTTTATTGTTTTAAATGATAGCAAGGTAGCCCAGTGGGTAGATATTTGGGTTATTGATCAAAGGATTATGGGTTCAATTCCTTGTTAAAATGGTAGGACACAACTCAAATTCATCGGCCAAGTTTGTGTAGGTCCAGGATATGGTACAACCATCCGAGATGAATATTTAAAATTCACACGCCCATAAATTAACCAGGAAGTAGCTGTACCCACACCTATCAAAACCCAATTTTCTGTTTACATACAGAATGAGTAATAGTCTCTCTTGGGTTGAATAACATGCTGCTTTTGTTGATAAATCGCTATTAGTTCTTCTGACCTCTTTTCAACATGAAACATTTGTATTTTTCTACACTTCTCTATTTATACCGACCCTGATTTTGACATTTAATGCCTATTCCAAGGTTTATATCTTGAAAATGGCATTAAATGCCGAAAATTGAGTCGTTAAAATAAAGAAGTGTGGAAATAGACAATTAATTAATCTAGTATTCTACCGATTAAGGTAGGTTTCCATGGAGTGTTCAAGAAGTGATCTGGAAGCCTCCCTTTCCTTCCAGGACTGCCTTCTTTAATTCAATTCCCTTGGGCTACAACCTTAACGCGGTGGAAAGGCTTGCGCGTTCCTATGACCCCTAGAGCTGCGCTGGCGGGATTAATTCGCAATTATTCTTGGTAGGGCCACCCATGCCAGATAGGTCGAAGGGTAGGAACCAGACGAAAGGTAGTCCACGTGATGGTGTCACGTAAAAAATACTGTTAGAATGGAAGTGGGAAACCCTACCAACTATCTCTTCCCTGAAAACATGGAGTTTGAAATAGACAAGTGCTGTCATTATTTTAACTATCAAAGATTTCCACCAAATGACGCCGAAAACCATATCTTTTTACTTCTGACCTCCGATTCCCCTATTTCCTGTCTGTTGTTTCACATTCTTTTCTTTTAATGTAATTATTGAATCACCGAAAGCCCACCCACACACCTCCATAACTTACTTTTCTCACCTAATTTTTCTCTTCTTCATGTTCTCGAGCTCCCATCCACTCCACTGCCAAGATGTTTTTCGCTCTTCTTCCTCTTTTACCTGCAAACTTCTCCCCGACACCCCATCGCGCTCATATTTCGAAAACCTCGTCTCCAGTCTTTCCATTTATTGTACCTCTCCAGGTCCGGCACTTCCTATTTATATCGTTGCGTTATTTTTATATACTAACCTTTGCAATCTCTGTCTTACTGGGCGTTGTGATGTGGCAACTGCTCCAACAAATAATATATCCATGCAAAAGACATGTCAATGTTCTATTTCCTGACAGGTGCTCTTGAATTCAGGTTGCCGTCAAAAGTTGAAATGAATAAAAAAGAAAGTTATGTCCATCTGTCTCCATTTCCGTGGCATGTCGCTGGAATGAATTTGTTTTTTTTTTACAACGGATCCAACTCTCACGTTAAAACGTTATAATACGTTAGGTCAGCAAAATTAGAGGGTTTGAGAGTTGACGTAGAAACGATTGAGGACATGATGGAAATGGTGAACGGATGGAAGGGTTTCATGCAAGCAGCTTAAATATTTGTGGAAATGCTGAGCCGTCTGACACATTATAACCCAATGTTGCTTTTGAGTAAAATCAGCTCTATTCAGCAAAGATTTAAGCTACGTTTTCTTTTGCGCTGTAAAGTTTAATGGTGAAATATGTATCTGCCACAATAATTATGACTGATAATTTTCAAAATTTTCAAATGAGAAGTCTTGAAAGTTAATTTTTCGCAAAAGCAGCTCTACGTTGGAAAGAGAAAACAGAATGAAAGTTTTTCAAAGACGTTGGGAAAGGAGTGAAAAGAGACCAGTGAGGACTTAGCCTTATTTCTTACCGTTTAGAATTGAAAGTAAATTACTGCGCGGGGAAAAATGAATTCTCCATAAATGAGATTCATAATTAAATAGTAATTACGACTCAAAATTCAAACGAAGGGATCGACAAGAACTACTAGTAAATTCTTAGCTAATTGAATAACATCCCTTGGTTATACCGTTGTCTTCCGTTATTATTGTGCGCTATTTTTTTTACATCTTACAGTTAGAAGAACGTCGGATCGTCGCAGTTAAATATCTTTTGCATTATAATATTCATTGACTGCACGGTTGGTCGTAAGATATAACGATACTTCACCATTCTGATTGAACAGATTTATCTCATCAAATATACTTAAAAGTATTCCCCAACAAATTCAACATCACCATACACCGGGAAAACCACAGATCTTTCTTCGCATGTCTCAAACATCTTTTCCTAGGGAAACATTATTTTCAATCACTGCGGTTAGGTTCTACAACCAGCTGAGCTGAAAATAAAATTCAACGAGTTTAAATTTCCCTGCACTTATTTAATATTATTATAGCCAACGGGTATCTAGCAATTACAGTACATTAGTATGTTTTCAAGGATATATCCCCACCACTATAGTGACTAACAGGACACAGTTTATACTTTAATAGAGGTATCGCGATTGACGAGAAAACTCCGATAACAATCACCAGCTAAATACTAATGATTATGGTAGCATTTTTCATTTAATGCAGTGCATTTTCAGAACAACATTTACCCACATCAAAATATTAGTCGGAGACAAAGTCCTAAAATTGTCAAACTAAGATGGCGAAACTATGACAACGCTACAAACTCGGAAACAACACCTCCAGCTACTCCATCCTCCTTGTTGCCGACCAATCAAAGTATATAGAAAGGTAGAGTAATAGGGAACAATTTATCTAGAGAAATTTTTGTAATAAGGATGGGAAATGAAAGTGGGCGATAGTGTTGATGGCGTTGCGGACAACGTTGGAGGGAGAGTCATGAATCAGGCAATAGAACTCGGCCAATGGGTACGGAACGAGTAAAAAAGGATTTGGAAGAATTCTAGAACTAAAATAATGGACGAGGATGAGCAATAGACAAGATCGAGAGAGAGGGAGGGAGTTGAGAAAGAATATGAGAAAACTCCTGGCTTTATTCCTTCTGGCGAGCTATGAATAGCGCTGTGAAGAGACACTGAAATATGCTTATATATCATACTGTGGCGCAGCGAACTGGAGAAGCACTTATCATATACATGTCCCTCTTCATTTGCCTCAACCGATTTCCTTTGGATATTTTTGTGCAATTATAAAGGCTGGGGTTACGGGGTTATACCATTCATTTTATGTGCATGACCGAAATTTAGTTAATTCTTTTAAATACTTTGATTGAAACAACAAGAAAACAGTTTATGGATATACCAGAGCTCTATTCTGCCATTTCTTTGAGTGATATCCTAATAAATTTTCCTTCGTGAATTTGTCATAATTCATCTAACCTCTCTCCATTGCTTAGTGCTTGGATTGGATATACGTACTGTGGATGAGGTTTTAATTTTAGATCTTATAGGTTATCTGTCCTTAAGTCGTGTGTGAACTTGGGTACAATTTTGCCACTTGAGTGGGTATACGTATCCCAACCCGTCGCCAATCTTACCTGATCATTATTATTTTTATCACAATTCTTTTCAGGATGTAAATAAGAGACAGGTAAAATTAAATTAAAACACTAGAGATTGCTTTGGTTGCGAAAATATGTTAACGATAGAGACTGAGATAGTTGATATAAAGTTTTATAAGAAAATAATTGATAGTAATTAAAAAATCAACCCGAGTAAATGTATGTATTTACACGCTCTTAGGCCAAAAAATTACTTTACTGTCAGTTGGACTTCATAAATGGCCGACCTGATATTGTTGAGTGTTTCTTTTGTACTTGTAAATGACGCTTTTAATTAATAGCAGATCAATACTTATGTGCCTGTTTTCAAAGAGAGATTAATAATAGTTTGATTTTGTGGACTATTATTTTTGTGCATTATTGATCAAACTTGATGCTGTCACTGGTAACATTTTTTCATTGAATGCTACAATATCCCCATCTAAATGGTAGAATTAGTACTCATATTTCATTTTATATGAATATTTTATAAGAATAGCATAAAATATTTTGATGTGAATGATATTGGGACGTGAATGAAATGCAAATTAATATGATGGTATGTAATTAATATGATATATAATCTATTTCTTACTATTAAAGCAAAAACCGTGCGCATAGCAGTATTTTAACGAAAGAGAAGGGGTCCTTTATGCACGTGGGTTTTCCATTCGCATAATGTGTTTTTTCACCTGGGCTTCTAATTTCAATTAGGAGCATTCTTGCCGTCGGGAAAGATCGAATCAGCTGACTGGGTGGAAAATTCCTCAGTGTTTTCACGCTGTCGCATCGGCATCACCGGCAACTTTAGCGATTGAATAATGAATGAGGAACATAAATCTTTTTTTAATTGTGTAAGATAAGCGGCATATGCATTATCCACGTTTTGCAGTAGAACCAAGGCGCTCGTGCATACCGAAGCCATTCCCTTGTACTCATACTATACTGCCACGTATCATTACGGATATTCGCCTGCTTTACGGAGAACTGGCGAAAATGGTAAAAATACATAATCCTGTTATATTTTTACGAACAATTAATGTTATTTTGCGAGATTAAGGTTCAATGAAATGCGTTTACCTGAATCAATACATTCTGATGCACGGAATAGTTTGGCCTTAACCTTGCAGAATTCCATTTTAAGGTAGGAGAAATAACAATTTTGCCTACTAAAACTTAGTCTTTAACAGACGACTATTTTCAATACACTTTTTTATTTTCAGCACAAGTGGTCACAGTGCATTGAAACTAGGTAACGGTTTAAGTTTTAGTCAAGAATTAATTTGTATAAAGCAAAGTTGTTGTTTTTCCTAACTTCAATGAATTTTGACAAATAAGGTATTTATATATTGTTCATCCTATTTCTTAATAACGCTACATTATCAGATCCTTGAAGGAAAATATGCTGATCATTATTACCACGTTGAAATTATTTCGTTATGCAAGAATTGTTTTTCCGTAGACGATAAAATCGAATACAATATGCGCGTTTCGAGTAAGTTTAATTCCGAAAAATGGGTTGCTTGTTCGGCTTTATTTGGAAGCGTGATTTTTTGCCCTCAAGCTACAACTAGAAATTATCTACTGAGGATTGATGGCATGCATGAGAGGATCCCCTTGCATGCTGGTTACTGGTCACTTCCTGCCAAACACTCTACGTCTACATTTACATACTACCACGCAAGCTGTCTCAATAGGCGTGTTACGACACCAGCCTTTAAATTTAAAAGGAAATGCTGTACCGCAATTACGCTAGCATATATTAAAGTCCTTTATCGTCCAGGGGAAAAACGAATTTCCGTACCTATACGTTCGGTAAAATATCTCTCCTAATTTATCGTTTCTATCGCACCTGCAAATACAGTAGGGTTCTTATATGATGTTCTTCATTCCACTCTTAGAGATATCATTTCCTAATTGCTCAAGCAATCTAAGCCTTGCGCGCAGCCTCATAGTCTCTAGCGGCTCCAATCCTAAACAGTTTAACATATCTTAACGCTTTCTGACTCGCAGATTTTAATGCAGACGTAGATATATATTTTTTTCATTCAATCCTCATCCTCTGGTTGGAGTGATGCGTATTTAAAGGGTGACTTACGCGCTTCAGGACAGCGGAGAGAGGGATGGGGGAAATGGAGCGGACTTAAAACTCGAGGAGGGGGGGAGAGGTAAGAGAAAAAGGGTGAAAGAAAGACAGTGAGTATCCTCGGAGCGGAAGATGTGAATGAGATGACGGCGAAGCAGGTGCAAGCGTCCTTTGCACTGCGCATGCGCCAGATTGCCGTGCTCATGTACACATAAAACTTTTGTTCTTCCTTTATTCACTCCAACCCCTCCTTCTAGGTCGCTGCCATAATAACGGCCCTGCCTCCTCAAGACTTCCTAGCCCCAACGTCTGCCGCCGCCACACATGTGCACACGTAGGCGTCTGCGTGTATATATATGTTCGAAAGACTTTTAACTGCCTTTCTTTTCGCCCCCCCCCCTCTTCCTCCCGTCGCAAGAAAAACAGTTGGGGCTAATACCACGTCCGTCATCTCCCCTACTCTCTTTCTCCACCCCCTCCAGACTGCTAAGCCGTTTCGCTTTACTTTTGTTTTCTCGCCGCAAGACACAGCCATTCCCCTCGCGACCAATTCTCACCCTTCTCACCCCCCTTCACGGTACTTCCCGACTCTCCCTCCTATTTTATCACTTCGGCTACTATTTTTGAAGCCGGTCGGCGCACTAGGAAGGGTGTGAGAAAGTGGAAGGTTGGGTAAAAGTGTTTCTTTCTCCGCGGGGTGGAGTTGGAGAAGGGTGGATCGGATGGATCGCGATGTGCGTGCGCATGGGTGCGAGGTGTGAGTTTCTCGAGTGTTGGTCCGAGGTGACGCGGCGTTACGATCTGGCGATGGGGATTTAGCAATGGCCCGTTATTCGCCTGCAGCGACCATACCTCGTCTCCTCGTTCCTCTTTCTTTCAGCCATTTGATGTCCTCACCTTCGTTTGATATCGTTTTTGAATCATCGTTGGTACTGTGATTCCGCTTTAAGTTGTGATATTTTGTGAGAATGGCCAAGGGCGTACCCATGATCAAAACTAGAGGGGAGCAAGCCGTGGTCGTTCAAGTTTTAACGTAAAAAAGGTTATGAAACCAAACTTTTAAGGAAATTATTACAATGTTTGATTAGTTTTTAAAGTTATGTGCTCGAAAAAATGTTTTTATTTTAATTACATGTTTTTGTATTAATATAAATTTTCTGGATTTAAAAAAATTGCTCAAAACTTTCGTTTCGAAATAAATTTACTTTTGTTTCCATATAAATGGTAGTGAAGATTTCTCGGATTTCACTTCGGGTAAGGTCGTGTCATGCTTGACGTGGTGGAAATGTCATAGATCCCTGGTAAAAGATGCACAAAATATAGTTTTTTTTCAACACTTTAATATATAACTTCACTACCGACCATAGTGTCGACACCTTGAAAATGACACAGTGTGTCGAAACCATGGTCGGTAGTGGAGTTTTATATTTAAGTGTGGAAAACAATATTTCTTGTTTAAATTTTATCATGCGTTTCGTTTGTACCTCAGGATTATATACAAATACCAGAGGCACTCACGGAATAGTATTGGATCCCTTAACCCTGAGGACGATAGGCGAATTGCATTTTGGAAGGAGATATGGATGACCAGGTGTAAAACTCGAGAAAAATTTACTGCAATTGTTCGCCGGGAAAAACCAGACATCACATCATTTTGTGTGATTTTTTTATACATATCTCCTTGTTTGGGAAGATTTTTAGTTGCGAAGAGGTCATCGATAAAGAACATAGCTTATTTTTGGACTTGGGAAATGGGGAGACATTGCAAGACACTATAGAGCTTGAGATGTCTGAGGATCAAAAGTGGCTTTTATTCACTGTGAGTTGTGACACTGTGAGTCACTATCCTTTCGTCAGCTGTTCATAAAGTTATGATATCGTAGTATAATGCAATTTAATGTGGATACATTGCCGAAATATAGTCAATGTCGATTCTGCCAATTGAATAAATGTAAATGAACGTTTTATGAATATTTGAGGAAATTGGAATGTTTTGAGGTTGCACGATTGGTGTTGTAGCATATTTCAGTGGAAAACCAAGTCTATAATTGAATTCAGAGGAAGATGACTCGGTGATGTAACTTGTAATCTGACCTAACGCGCGAGTTCCTGGTTTAAATCCTGGCTAAGCTTAATGATTTTGTAATGGTGAATTTATTCCTCCGTATGAAACCTGGGATTGCGGCAATAATGATTTGAACAATACGTGTATTTTCTTTACGAAAGGATTAGAAATATATCCTTCTTTTCTCCCTCTGCTTGTCCTTATGTTGTGTGGAATGGTATATGGAGGAGGCGACCGACAGCTGAGGTCATTTGTGCAATGAGGAAAGGGTATGGAAGGAAGGTTTGAGAGAAACCCGGCGTCGGCATTAGCCTGCTCCGTAGGTCGTGGGTTCGAATCCCGCCTGGGTAGGTGATCCCTGACCAGGGCATGGTTGTTTGTGTTGTGCTTTGTTAATGTTGGAAAACCCGTTTTAAAGGCCACAATATGCTGTTTACGGGGAAATTGGAAATAAATAAACGAAATGTGCCAAGGGGACCACGGCTTAAACGTCCCATCCAACGGACGCAAAGTTGCCCTGAAAATGTCCTCGACGCAACATTCGAATACGAATCGGGCTCTGAAAATTCTCTGCCACCGCCGATTTAGGGTTTTAGGATTTAGGATTTTGTGAGATTTGAACCTGAGCCCATGCGGTGGGAAGCCAATCCGATCCCCTATATCATGCGTGTCATCCGCATCAAACCTCCCCGCCAGTCATCTTTAGTGCCTCCTTCCAAGTCCTTAGCATTCAATTCAATTAAAAAATTGTTTATTTCACTAGCATAACATATACATAAAATTTTAACAAAATAACAATAACAAGAGCTCGTGAAGCTGGTATAGGCTTGCGCCTCTTCAGCATTACTGGGGATTTTCACTGGTACGGGAGTGGTGTTGGCCCGGCATTCGCCCTAAGGAGGTGGGAAACCCGTGAAACCATCGTTAGACCACCACGGTTCGCAATAAAGTCCTTAGCTCGTCCTCCACCGTTATATCCCGATTCTTCCCTCCTATAATTAGCATTTTGCATGCGACCTGACTAATTTGGTCCACTCCCCGTACCTTTTTCGTCTTTTTCTCCCTTAACCACACCCCTTCTTACTCTCTCCCATATCTCTTTTGCTTTATTTTCATCCTCCCCTCTCATCTTCATATCTTTCCGCGCCTCCGTCAAGCACTGCTCCAGATGAGGGGGGATACTCAGAGCCGATGGGGTGAGGTTTCTGTGGGCAGTGGCGCGCGGTTATATTCCCGGGCTGGGAAGGTGTTCAACGTCTGGCCGCGATTGCTCCAAGACCCACAGGAAGTGGATTCCTTCAACTCATTCTTCTCCCTTTCCACTTCCATGCCGTTGATGGAAGGGCTCATTCAATGGGCAGGCTATTCTTCTCCGCCAAAGCGTCGTAAGCGTTCAATGTGGTGGTGGGAATGCTTTTTGAGTTGTTTTTCTGCTGGAATAACTCATCCCAATTGTGACAACTAGGGATACTGTACGGCATAATAAAAAACAATATTTATCAGAAATTAGGTGAACCCGGAGTGTGTGAAATCTATAGGTTAATTTTACATTGGGACTTCAAATTTGCGTTTTGACTGAGCTTATGATAAAATTAGAATAAAAGAAACCATTTGGAGACTTTTTTAATATCTCCATTTACAGGTAATAGCATAATGATATTATATGTCGCTTCAGCCATTTTGCAACAAAGTAAAATATTCCTACCATGCCTTACATTAAAATAACTTCCCCAAATAACCGCAGAACCAATCGTTAGTGTCCCTATGTAGTTTAAAGTGATCAAGAAGATACAGTACTGCACACTATAAGTAGGGTAATTGGTAATATATACTTTTTCTGTTTCATTACATAGCAGCCACAAATTTTACTGGGATGAAAAAAAATTTCTTACATTTACAGGAACAAAAAATTTCTGCCTAAATTTAATAAAGTATCTTGGAACGAATTTTATGAATTTGTTAAGACACCCCCGGATAGGCATCCTACAAACGGTTCTATTAATGGCATTTAAGCTCTTACGGGAATGCATTTTTTTGAGTGGCACGTTTGCGTACTGCAGCTTTGCGTGAAGAAATATCTATGCACTTCACAAGTATGCACGTTAAAAGATTCAATGGATTCCAATAACTAAATTATGTGGCCAAAATATGGTCTGGTTGCACACTCGATCACGAGAGAAATTTTTCGTTTTCCAAAAATCACAAATAAATAGCCGTTAATTTAATTTTACCACCTCAGATTTATGGAGCAGCGTTGAATTTGCCTTGCAAATTCAACACCAGCTGCATATTGTATTGTGTACGTAAATGCTGGTGCAAATACACTCTCTGAGAAAATGGCAATTTAATGCGGTCCGTCGTAAAAATAAAACTTGGAAGAAACGATCTTTTGGTTTTGAAATACCTGTGGCCTGAGCTGGAACTTCCACACATCAATCCGAAGCTCTTCAAAGCCATCTTCCTCTCTAATTTATTCAGAAGCGGCTTTCAATGGTACTGCTTGAACACGTACTCGTTCTAGTCAAGTGGCTGAGAGCGATTGAAAAGAGCACCGGGAAAGGATGCAACTAGTGCTGTTGGAGTTTGAGGTAGGCTAGCTTTTCGCTCGATCGTTCACTAAAAGCTTTTTTATGCACCGAATAGATCGCGAACGAAGTTTTCTCTTCTTGAAATATTTGAAACGTGTTAAAGCGGTGAATATTTTCTTGCGAAAACAGTTCTGTAAATTAGATTACGCGTATCACGTTAATTTTAAATGCATGTACTTACCATTGGTTTGCCATTGCTTTTTCATTTCCATAAGAAGATACATATGATTGAAAAATTATATCAACTATGACTTTTAATGATTCTTGTTCTTGCGAATACTTTTTTTTAAATTAGGATATGTGTATCACATTCATTTTATAAGCATGTACTCGTTGTTGGTTTGCCGCTACTTTTTAATGCTCGAAGATCTAAAAGAAGATACCACCACAGAGGAAAATATGCTTTAAAAAATCGGACGGTTACGTATGAATTTGAAGGCTGATCCTTGATGCATTTCATTATCATCGTTATTTTAACAATATTCTTATTTTAAGCATCGGATGAGTTTAGAGTCGTTATTTTATATTGCCATATGGGAATATCCGCTGGATTACATGATGATTTTGAGTCAAATAGTGTATGGGAATGGATTGCTTCCAAGATAATTTGCGCTCAGCTCCTCGTAATTATATTTGGTTTACCTAAATTCACTCTTCAAAAGAGAGATGCAAGGTTATCTTCATATCAATCAATATTCGTTTGCATGCATTATTAAACGTCGTTTACGGTTATTTAAGTTTTAATGAACAACGTTTTCATACTTTCCGTAAATTACTATGAAAGAAATGTCGTATGGAATTTGAATCGAACCAAAGATCTTTACCTTCCTGCTCCACTGCGCAGACAGCTTTCTATTCCGGTTCTTTAATTTCCAAGGCAACTTACCGTACTTCAGTGAGTATTTTGCCATGGTAATTTATATGCATTTCACCGCGGTTCCCAATGTGATTAATATGTATCACTATATTTTCATTATTATATTGAGGGAGAAAATTTTTAAAGGGGGTACCAATCTATTTCCAGCGTATTATTTTTGCGTACGCATTACTGCGTAATATTTTTATTTTATTTCGATTTATTATTTTGAGGTATGCATAAAACTAACTTAAGTCTTACAATAATTGAAAATTAAAACTTAAACTAAAAATGCATTTGTACCTGATGATGGCGAAGGTGATTCGCTGAAACGCGTAGTACAATAATAAATACTTTGGACATAGAAAAAGTTTTAATTTTCAGTTATCATTAATGTGTTCCACAACATCTCGCCAAACACCGTTGAATACTTCAGCTTTATACCTTAAAACATTTTTACGTTGTTGAGTTCAGAAATAGCTGCTGATTACCTCATTTATATGATAGCATTAAATGCGTCATCACTGAATCCCTGAGTTAATATGCCATAGAGTGACGCCTGCTCATGAATATGGAATAATAAGCTGAAAAAAACGGAATCCCTGCCTGAAATATATCCATCGAGTGAAAGTCATACTTTGAATACACCGTTGAATACTTCAGCTTTATACCTTAAAACATTTTTACGTTGTTGAGTTCAGAAATAGCTGCTGATTACCTCATTTATATGATAGCATTAAATGCGTCATCACTGAATCCCTGAGTTAATATGCCATAGAGTGACGCCTGCTCATGAATATGGAATAATAAGCTGAAAAAAACGGAATCCCTGCCTGAAATATATCCATCGAGTGAAAGTCAACCAACACAAGTGATTGGGCCAATAAGCCGCCCTAAAATTGAAATTCACCGGACAAAATGATTCTAGTTATTGGAACACCACACACCACCCACGTACTTGATACTCAATGTGGTTGTCATTTGGCGTTTCATTTCTCATTAAAGCGGTCGGAGGACGCCCATAAAATTACAATCCAGGAATTGTCCTCGTCAATTGCCTATAGAATCACTAACCACCATTATTATTACAACAGGCCGCGAAATCGGTGGGCTTTAATTTTTTCATTCCCCTAAAGAGGGCCAGCGTGCTTGAAACGATATCGAAATTGTCTCGGCCCCCCCTGTAAGCGTCCGTCAACTAAATTTTAGGTCTGAACTCATTTCCTCTTCGCTCCAGCCATCCTTTTCGAGGGATAATTATTTCGGATTCCATGGGTCCATATTTTGCCATCGCAAACGACTTCATTCTATCCTCTCCAACAACTGATTGTTTTCAGTTATATCCCTTTTTATATTAAATTGTGCTACTGCGTGGATTTAGTGAAAATGTTCCAGGACAGGAAATATTCCAACCCTGGAATTTTCCGCGTTTATTGCCGATGGAATCATTTGCCACTAGTATTATTGTAAGAGCGAGTTGCAAAATAGGATCTGAGACAGGAAAATGGTGCCACTTAAAGTTGGAAAGAAAAATATCCCCGAAACCTGTTTTGCGACTAACTTAATAATCATTTTGAAGGAAGAGAGTGGATTACAATCCACCAAGGTTCAATTTAAGTGTGTTTATTCAAGTATTATACCGATTAAGGTACGTTTTCATGGAGAACTTAAGAAGCATTGTGGCAGCTTTCCTTTCCTTAATGCACTTCCTTCTTCAATTCACAGTAAGGGTTACCTTTCCCTTTCATTCGATAAAAAAAACCTATTCTCTTCCTTCCTCTCCCTCGTATACCTAAAATTCTGCCGTTCAACGCAGTTTTCAACATCGATTCCTCGCTAAGTACTCCATTCATACCTTCTGCCTCCTCCGTATCTCATTTAGAAGCTGTCTCTCCTCACCCACCATGCCCAGCACTTCCTCGTCTCTTCTCCTCCCTTCCGTCCAATTCACCTTCTTCAGTATTCGTCACAACCACATCTGGAACGTCACCAGTCTTCTTAGTGTGTTATCACAGCCTATTTAGGCTCTTAACCTAGCCCTATGAGGGCTCATCTATTCTCCTCCCTCAAGATGATTGCTCAGTAAATCGAAAAAAAAACCGGGCCCTCCGAAGTTATTAATAATTTTCATCTTAAATTGGTATTCTGACATTTCTTCTTCGCGGACATGCTCGTGTATCTTTTTCTACGTCAAAAGATAATTTTCAACGCTATTTTTATTCGCGGCCGCAATTACACGTCTCATTTACTAAGCTCGTTTCTCGATTTTTATATCCTACCTCGTTTTGCCCAAACAACCCTCCCCTCACGCCTCCCCCAACTGGAAGCTTTATATTTGTCTTCTCCCCCGCTCCCCCGGGGAACAACCAACGAACCATCTCTTTAGAGGGGGATAGCGCCCTTGGTTTCCGCCCCACAACCGCACACGTACCTTTCCTCTAATTTTTCCCTTTCTCACCAATTCCTCCCTCCCTCTCCCTCAGGACCAAAGAGGAGAGAGAGGACGAGAAATGCTACGGGAACCATCAAGATCCCTTGGCGCCAGATATATAATATTTTTTAAGCCGGCAAATTAATGCTCTGGGGTTTATTAAAAAAAAAAAGAATGGGACAGAGGTGGGTTTTTCGCAATGTATTATTTTGAGAAGAGGCTGAAGGTTCTAGCTCGCTGACACCATCGGAAGCTGTGATGATAAAGGGGATGAGGTAGCTTGAAGAAAGTGCTGGCGTGTTGGTATGAAAGTGCCACTGTTTAATTACACATTTTAATTCGGCACTCTCGCAACGCTTGAATTTGTGTTCAACTGTATTTCGATAAAACACATATTCACTCACGATTAAATGATCGCTAATATTGTGAGGTGTTATCTGTCCCATAAATGGAATTACCTATGTGAAAATGAAATTCTTTTTAGGTGAATGTATCTTGTTAGCACCATGTATGGTAGGTATATATTTACCATTTACTCTACGATAGATTTTTATCTAGTAAGATAAACGTTCAAAACTCATCGGCGATGTTAGTTATTTTAACAGGTTTGTAGAATTTTATTCTGATGTAAGAAGGTTATGTTTGCTAAGGATGCATTCCTCTGTTAAGTGTTTCATTCTTCAATGTCCATTATTTTTAAGACTTAACTGTCGTTTGCCAGGCATATTTCAACACTGCTCATTGGAAGTAATAAATTGAGGAAATTCTTTTACATCCACATTGATTTTCTATTGCTGTAAGTCGCTTTATTGACGCGTTGCAGGGAATGTTAAGACAAAATCAGATATTTCAAAAGAATGTGCATGAAATCATAAGTTAAGATTTGTACATTTTGTGCAGTGGCTATAGCTATACTGAATTAATTTTTTAATGGCTCTTGATTTTCTGTGGAGAAAAATAGTTAATACACCTATCCGATCGCCAAACTAGCTTCTTCTCTTATTGCATGGTCTTCATCGGTTTAAAAATCACGTTCATTTAAACCTCTGTTCATATATTTCACGCTCTAATTATCTTATGCCGAGTTGTCTATCACTTTCCGTATCCTGCCTTCCATAACTCGCACCGATAAAAAGAAGTGCATCCCTCTATAAAGAATCTTTCGTCGGTCTAACAATAAGATTAAAAACTGGTGTGCATATTTATTTGATTAAATTTTTATACAATGATGCAGCATCTTTTATCATCTCATCCGTATCCTGCCTTCCATAACTCGCACCGATAAAAAGAAGTGCATCGCTCTATAAAGAATCTTTCGTCGGTCTAACAATAAGATTAAAAACTGGTGTGCACATTTATTTGATTAAATTTTTATACAATGATGCAGCATCTTTTAATCCTTTATAAATTTTTGGAAGTACACAAAGGGGAAATTAGATACATCAACACATTTTATCATTCGTTGGAATTTTGTATCGTAGCTATGGGGTTAGGGATATCTATAGAAAGAAATAACTTAAAGAATAAGAATGATTATAACATTTTTTCTGTCTTTTTACTTTATTTTACTATTCATAAATTATTTTTGTAATGCTTTTTTATTTTTGGTAAGACGTATTTACAACCATGAAGCACAAATAAACTTCCGTAATGTCGCTTATTGCGTTCTTTCAGATACTTTCTTGCGTGTGAGCTTGAGCTTGTTCACATACGCAAGCACTTGAACTCTAACACACCTGTGCCCTCTCATAGCTTCCATGCTGCTGCGTAAACATGCTCACAGGAGCAACCGCCGGAACATGCAATTAACAGCGTCCACGTTTAACAAACAGAATCATCTTTCCTTTTGTGTTCACATTAAAAAAATATATCCGACTCCTCTCGAGGCTGACTATGGCTGTCCTCCTATGTAAAAGCGAAGCATGTTTTTTTTGCTGTATTCAATTTTTTTTGTTATTCTACCAGATTGCAACCACCATTATTTCCTCTCTACGTCATATGCTTGATTTAAATTAGGCATGTAGTTAAACCCTGTTTTTTCTCAAGTCTTTTTATTTTTTTCTACATTACTTTCAAAATTTTGTGGCACGGTTATGTCTTAGCTTATAAGTTCTTCATTGTCAGGCCACAAATTTATGAATTCAAATATTTTTATGCATCACGCTTCATATCTAGAAACTTGTTTCCATTATAGCTCACGGATGAGGGATTACAGAATTGGAAGACAAAATACTGTGTTCAGGAAATTGTTTATTATCAACAAGCAACATTATTTGAGGTGTATCTATTTTTGCTCAATTTTTCATATCGGCCGCGCATTCACCAATATGTTCATAGTGTTTTGTGGCCTTTAGGGCAGGATCCGGTCTATAAGTTACTTCTAATTATGGTTTAGGCATTGCCTCACGAAGTCTGCCAGGAATAAGAATTGTTTAGTCATTACGGTCAACACACTGCTGAAGGAAATGTTGAAAGTTAATATAGATATCATATTTGTATGCCATATTTCGGCTTCAATTTTGGATGCGAAGTTTATTATGAGAGTTAAATATGTTTCAGCTTTATCTGATGCTATTTACGATGGATATATTTACTATCTTTAAATAGTTTCAGGATTCTTTGCCTAATACAGTTATTGCTCATAGATGAGATAACCTGAATAAAAGCCGTTGAACAGTTTCTAAAAAAAAGTGGGGATGCAATTAGCAGCTTCTTGCAAAATGTTTCGCTCTGGGACTGCGTAAGAACGTAGAAGAAAATATAATTTTTATTTCCTTTCGTAATTTCCGTGGCCACGGCCACCAACTTGGTCTCTTAGGAGGCATTATGGTGTGCTGTATCGAGGCTGGCTATTAATCGTGAATACGCTTGAAGTGTGGAATTTCTCTACAACGTCAGAGGCGTAAGTACATGTACTATGTATTTTTCCTGGCGCTCATCGTCTACGATGGGGACTTTGTCTCTCAAATTGAGTCCCCTAACTTAATAATTTATTCCAATTTTTTAATTTTCTTATTTTTGGATTTGAATGCTAAATTTATTTTTGAATGCAAACTTGTATAAGGTTTTATTTTAAACTCTAATGACTTTTCGCTGAGATGTTGCAAAACGAAGGAACGCCAATTTTTTTCGTAGCGGAGGCAAATGAAATCAAAAGAAAAACTGCAGTGGAAGAAATAAATTTGAAAATTCTCTTTGCTTTAAGAATGGCATCATTCGTATTATCATGGTTACAAGTTTTTCGGCGATTAGTCTGTTGTATCCCTACCGGACATGAATTAACTGCTAGGGTTCTCAAACTCCGCCCTCATCTTCCGCTTCTCAGTCTTGCTTCCTATCCTCTTATGATAATTTTCTTAAAGGCTGTCGTCATGTTCCTTTAAATGAAGCATCGACCCCATATGGCCCTTTTAAGTCCTAACTTGCACTTGCCCGTCTTTTTGTCACGATTAACGAAGCATCCCTTGTGTTTACGTGTTTACATTTTTTTAATACGAAATGAAAACCAGAAGGGAGCACTTACAGTCTCTTGACCTCAGTTTTATTGATTCAAATCATTCCTACAATGCATGCTTGACCTTCCTATATCCTTGGAAGCCTAATTTATAATACGCTTTAGTCATAAATTAAAGTTAGCTGTTAAACTATTTCAATTATTTCATGTATGAAATAGCTTTTGGCAGTAAATGTATAATAATAAGTAAATGTATAATAATCTTTGCCATGATTTGCAAAGGTCCATGACTTGGAATGGGTTATTTTTTTGACTGTACAGTGTTTTTGACGCACGAGGGGGAAATGGCAGTTAATCTTTCGGATAAACGTGCTTGGGCTGAAGAAATAAAGTTCTTACGCAAGTAAAGAGGAGGACGACATGCAGTTATTGGTGGAATAGATTTCAATTTATTCAAGAAGAAAGGAAAAGGTGTGGTTCTCCGCTCCTAACAGAGTCAGAAGAATTAGATATACAATGAAAATGTATTTTATTTTGGTTAATGTACCGAAATTCATGGACAAAGTGAAAATAAATTGATCTCTTGGATTGGAAGTATTGTTATGGCAATTAAATTCTTTCTAAGGTTAGCACATTTCTTCAGAGGCTAGATCTTGCCAGTTTGAGCAAAGTCTTTTTCGAGGGATGGGAGGGGGTTGAGGGGAAGTCTGTAGTAAGTGGAGCGGGCCGTACCTCAGCGGTGCCGCGGTGCGGGGTGGCGCCCTGGGGGGGATTGCATTACGACGGACGATATCTCCTAAACGCTTAGAGATAGGTCAAAAAAAAAAAAACAGAAAATTGGGCCTGAAGGACTTTACTTTTACGTTTTACATAGAAAAAGCACTTTTTTGATCCCAAAAAACTCAATTGAGGGTCCTAGTACTTAGGGCCCTTGGGGCACGGGTTGCCGTTATTTTAAAGTAACCAAATTTTAACACGTGAATATAGACCTCATTTGGATCATTTTGAGACCAGGAAAACTAACTTTTCGCAATTCTGAAAAATAAGGGCCGGCCTACTGTACACTGTTCAGTGAATGAAAATCTTCAGTACCATTCCGTTGTAGCAATAAATGTGGAGGAAGTGTAATTGGCTTGAATTCTTTCATATTTTCTGTTTGACTACACCGCAAAGGAGCATTCATGAAACTTATTTATCGTTCAGTTCTTAATTCATCATTTAACAATTATCATTTTTATTATTATTATGGACCATGTTCTGAATACGTTGCAATGGAAGTGTTTGAAGTCCTCTTATTTTAAAATTCCGCGAAATAGATTGTTTTTCCAATTTTATTTAGAAATTTCCTTTATTAAACAGAATCTTGCTAGCTTGCTTGAACAGTCTTTGCAGTAGTCATTCACCGTGATCACTAATTTTATCTTAAGGTCTCATAACCTTTGTGCCAATTCATCTATTTGTGCACATGTGACATTACCCAGCGAAAGGATTTTTCATATTATCGGACGGAGATATAAATTATGACTGTTTATTAGATCATAATGAGATCATTAACTTTCTATGAACGTGTCTGAAGTAGAGGACATACCAGTTAGTGTCATTGAAAACCGTGGAATGGGAAAATTTAGGCCAACAGAATCATATAAAATATTGTTGCTTCATGTTTTCGGTTTTTTGATATTCCAACATAAGTTTTAATTCTGATTTTAAAGCGTTAAAGTGGAGGGAATGGAATGCATCGCCAATTTCATGGAATGTTCGGATTACTCACTGATTACGCCGTGAGTTAATGATGGCATAATTGCGTTGAAAGTGCGCCGCTGGTAACTGAATGTTTGTCTCCTCAAATTTTCTATCATTGCGCATATTGTAATTTTTACCATGAATAATTTTCATTGCAGGTGACTGCCAATTAATGTCGAATCTAGGTCTCAATACTCGACGTGAGAGTAGCAAGTTGCTCTTTTCGGCGGTTGCATTTTTTCCTTTCTGGCGAATGCAGTGTTAATATTTTCTCTCTCGGATTACCACTGATAATATACACCAGGCCGATAAATGGACTATATTAGACCCTATAACAAATGATAATATTACCTAGTTATATTCCCAGTCATACTATTCCAATTGGCATGGAATCCTAAGTGTAATAGAAAAAAAAATCGAGGGCTAAGGTGGGATTTTGTAATTTCTCCATTATATATCATCGCATTACCAAATGAGTATCGCAATTCAGTGTAATGTTTTTTTTAAGAATTAGCCCATTAAATTGAAATTTAATTCTGGGAAAATTTGGTCGTACATTTGGAGGCATAATTCATATGGGAGATGAAGTATGGCTTAAGTTCGTTTAAATAAGTTGGTACATCGAACTCAAAGTCGTTCACAAATCAGAATAATACTGAAGACTGGGAAATGAATGCGTAACCATTTAGTAATTGATCGGGGTGAATATGACATTTTTTATCGCTATGATACCACTTGTTCTTGTATGCCTATGTCTTCCAAGTGAAATACCTGTGAGTTATTTTCAATGAGGTCAAAATTTCATTTGCAATAAATCCTTAATCGTTTCTCATGTTCTCAATAATAATACAATTGTGACGCGACAAAATTATTATACCACACTCACACAAATATTGGCCATTGTATTACTAGTCGATGAAACGCTGCCTCTCGGAATAATTGAAAGCGTATTACGGAAATCAAACGTGACGGAATTCTCTGTTTAGCTGTGGAACTGCAATATTTATTCATGCTTCAACTGGACAAAAAGAAGTGAACAGTCCCACGGCACAATCCTCGGTTGAGGATCTTTCTACAGGCAAAGTGCCTAAAAATGTTCTATTTTCGTTTCGCATTTCTTCTGTTCTAAATTTGAGTTCCAACATCTGTTGAGGACTACAGCTATAAATGAACCTGGACAACTACTCATTTTAGTCGTAAATTGAGCCATTTTGGAGATCGTGCCAATTGTTCCTGTGGTGAAATACGATTTTGGCAGCTACTTTCACCTGCCAGTTTTCTTTTATTGCATTCCAGTGGAATAATACGAATTGGCGGACAGTCGAAATATAATTTTTCTGAGGAAGTATTTCTGGTTTCTTGGCGTGAGGGAGTGCTTTATTAATTGCCTCGCGTCCCACGAAGAAAACTGCCTATGATGATTTTGAACACAGTGTGTCATCGATACGTGAAAATAGAATTCCCAACGATGAAAAATCATTGATTTCATAAATAAGTAGTGTTACTCCTGCCTAAGTAGCTGTAATTATTTTCTGTAGCCGTTTTTTCTGGTAAAAATTATTTGTACAGTAGTAAAGAAAGAAAAAAAAAACACTTTTGACGATACTATTTGTTCTCAGGATGACAAAGGATTTTTATTTTGTTCTTGATCGACTATATACGACTATATACGTACTTCATCACTATATTCAATAGGTAACAAAATATCACTAATTTGCAACACCTCAAAAAAAAAAATACGAACTACCCTCGTTGTCACCTCTTGATAATGGCCATGAAGCGTTATAACCAGTCGCGTAATAGGTAAGTAGTAAATTATTTACCTACCATTAAAATGTTTCGAAAAGCAGGCCATTTTATGAAACAGTTTGATGACGTGTAAGCTCATTTTCTCAAATTGTGAATGTTGCGATTTGCAACTCCCTAACACTTACTACTTTTTATCATTCGCAATTTCCTATTTCCCCAACTTTTCAATATCTCTCTTTTCTCCTATCTACAATATTCTCATGTCTATCGATACTCTATGCTATATTGCATAATAGTAATGTAACTAAGTGTTTTAAAATGGAAATTGGGATGTGGATGTGTTTAAATCTCGGACTTTCTTATTCTAGGATGGTAAATGACATTAATTTGTCTCTATATTCCTGGTAAAGTGACATAAGATGGTTAGTCGTTACAGTGGTGGATTCAGGATATGAACAAGGGGGGGGGGGGGGGCTAATTGAGGGTTGAAATTCCAGCAGTAGTTGGGGTCGGAAAAAATTACCATTCTATCTCGCATGAATTAGACACCCAAGGGCGGGCATTGAGTCGTTAGGTATGAATTGCTAGGCTAAAAATTACTGGGTCAGTAATCCAATGAGTTGGGAAAATTCTAATTGAGGATTTTCACGTTTTCCAAGATACATGCTTACCCTTCGTGGGTGGTGAAAACAGCATGAGTTGAATGTTGTTTATAAATAACTATCCAAATATTTTTCCCCTTTTTCCAAGTACCTATCCTTCATCGCATTACCTTTCCAAACTGAGTCCCCCGCCCACTATACTACACCGCTTGTGTGCTCCAGCATCTGTCTCGCGGCCTCAAAAACGAACAGAACAGGAAGAAACCACCCTTCTTCCTCACCGCCTCCTCTTGTCATCTCAGCGACCAATGGGATGTCCTCTTGGATATCTCCCTCCCTTCTCTTGGCTTATTGCCTTCCCAAGGCTCGCAACCCTCTCCAAACCCTCACTTATTTCACCCCCTAAATCTTACAGCTACTTAAGGAGATATGTTCACAACTGCTGATCCAAAACAAATGCAAACTATTCGCCTCTGTTATCGCAGGAAATGCCGAATGCTTTCATCATAGACAGCTATTGAGGTTACAAAGCAAAGGTAAGGCTCTCAGAAAGTTGATAACATGTTTTTCCAATTTTTTAGCTGACTCTAGCACCATTTTCATGCAAAGACGTTTCCGAATTTTATTTTATCATGATTATAATAGTGGTACGAACTATCTACCAGCCATTCGTCAAAATGAAAAATATATATTCTAACAGTAATCAATATTTTCCCAGAAAATTTTATAAGTTCTTCCGCTAAAACCTGTGTCATTATGCTTGATTTTAAATGAAATATCTAGGAATTTATTCTTACCAATTCTTTTTTGTAGTCGTAAATCGATGATTAACTGGCAAAACTATTGATTGGAGTAGGAGAGAAGAGGGTCTGGTACCTCTTAACAACATCAACCAGTGTGAATTGACTTGGCGTTTTCATTAGCCAAGAAAAACTCAACTTTATTTCTGCAGTACGAAAGACTGCAATATTTATCGACCGTCATGTTAAGCATTTAGGATGGGAAGTATTCAACTTTCGGATGCAAGCATTGGTAGCCCGTGGACTCCTATCAAATCCCGGCGGTGGCGGATATATTTCAGTTTGTCCGATTCCTGATTGAATGATGTGTGGAGGGCACTTCATATACAACACTCCATCCGTCAGATTGGACGTTACACAGTGGTCCCCCTATCACCTTGCGTTAAGCGTAGGCATACGCCTACACCTGACTTCTTGCCACTCCTCCCACTTGTGCTAGAAGTTAATAATCACAATAATATTCCCACCTCTCGATTTGTATACTCCTTTCAAATTCAGTAAAAGCTTATTGGTAAAAGGTTGCTAGAAAGTCTTATGCTCCAACCAAATGCAGGGTGAAAAATTACATGTATATTCAAAAAACAAATCTCTTGATAAACGTAAAGAGTTTTACTATACCTATGGTACCGATATAATGGAATGTAACTTATTCTCAACCCATTCCTGATGGCGGAAATACCCACCTTCTAAAGATAGTTCTCTAAAATTGATTACACGATTGATACCTGTTGTTGCAGGAATACTTAGCTTGTCGGTCTGGATCATAATATTTCGAGTTTCGCCGTTTAGTTAAGTTGTAGTGAACGGGTATAAACGGTATCCCTCACAACGCTGGAGTCCTATTTTTTCTCCGCGGGGAAAAATCTTCCCACCGATACCCCGACGGTAACCCATCCGTCCCTGGCATGCTTGTTTGCATCTTTTTCCCTGCGGATCCATTCTTGTAAGCATTTTAAGCATTCCTCCTCCCTCGGTAAATGCTAAGGGTTCGAAGGCCCCATCTGTCTGCTTACCGTTATTCCATAGAACGGCTAGTAGTACCACATAATTGGATCGCTACATCTCGGTAGTTGGCCCCATTTTTGTAACATCCCTCTTGGGTCTTGTATGCACGTAACTTGTCTTGTTGTGTGTCGCACGGTCTAGTTTTTTTGGTTAATTTTTATCAAGTGTCCACCCGAGGATTGCGCTTCTTCCTTGAATCTGCATGCACTTTTTGTGTCCCCGTTTTTGCATAGAGAAAATTAAGTTAAAATGTAATAACTTTTTACCAACACACCATTAACCCTTAGTGATGTCGTATGCGTTATCCTCGATAAATATATTTTTTATGGTTATTCAACATATCACAGAGGGATACATATATGGAATAGAGAAGAGGAAATCAGTAAATTAGTGTAATGGAAATATATTAACTTGGTATTTTAAATTAAATCGTTGTCATTCATTCTACAGGAGTTTGAAGGAGTTCCCAAGAAAAATTCAACTTTTAGGGACCTGTTGTATGATTCAAGCTGCCACTAAAATAAATAGTTAAGTCATACTGTTGATTGAATAGGGGTTTATTTTAATTGCCTCTTGGCTCTCGGTTCACTGTTTTTTTAAATATTATTACCGGTCACTTGCGGAACATATACGCTTTTGATAATCCCACATCAGTGCGCCGTGTTCAATTTGGCCACAACTTTTTCCACTGCCAATAATTCTTACGGCTTTCCTAAAAGAAACCAGCCGAAATTCATAGTAATTTATAAATCATGAATTAGAACTATATTATTTTACATCTCATCGACTTTCGTCTATTGCACAAAACTATGTCTGTAATATTTAGTTGAGGGTAGGGGTTCTGATATGTACTAACTTATGAAGAGGTTTCGCACCAGGCGTTTTTGAAACATTCCTTGCCAATTACTTGCCCATTTTATTTTCGCCGCGAAGTCTACATGTGCAGGTTCACCTCGTGAATCGTCTATGCAAGGGCCTCATTGCTTCGCGACGTCACTGAACAGATGCGCATCACGATGAGTGGTTCCTGCTGTTTCGCTACTGGTGTGCGCTCTTGGGTGAATAAACTTTCGTTGCAGTCAAGTGTGTGAAATTCCGCCGGGAGCTCTGCGAGAGCTGTGAAGACGTTAACCTCAGGAACTTTTATCACTGGAAGGATCTCACCGCGAAAGATTCCTAACCTCCGGCAAGAACGTAGGTACCTCCTTTCGCCTCCGCTCTCCCTCAGCAGCGCTAATGTTTAGCTTAATGATGGAAATGTTATTATTATATCTTGTTATACCTTAATACAGAACTGTCATTTAAAACAAATCAGTTACCGTTACTGCATGTAGGGAATGGAATGATCTTAACCTTTCAACTAGGAACTCATCATCATTGGCATCTTTTAACACTTTCAGCCCGAAGGTAAAAACTTTATCTTTGCCCAGATCCGATAACTTTTTAGTAGCGTAGTCGGCCGTCATCTGTTGATGACTCTCGGATCTGGGCGGAGTCCAGCGCGACATCTATGGACGACGCTCGGTCTCGAAGTGTTAGGAGAAGGCTACACAAAGCACTTTTCTCTACACAACTAGGTGGATGACATACACGACACTGAGCAGCGCCTACGAACAAGTGATGTGTATCACTGAATGTTTATGTATGCATGTTTTACTTAATGTCTTCCTTGCATGTGTAATATTTGTGTGTACTTTGTACCTCATTAACTATGTTGTATTTTGCACGTAACATGATATTAGTTTTCACTCGGTAGGGTTTCACAGGTTTTTCAGGCCCCCTTCTTGTGCTGGCGTTTTCCTGCACTGGGTTTTTTAGCTGAAGGATACTACTTCCTTATCCTCACGTTAATTTCCCACAAACAGAAATATTTTTTCCAACATAAATTTCCACGTACACTTGTTTATCTTGTTTGGCATTTCACCAATAGTGTGTATTGTATATTTTTTTGGATTGTAAACTTTTATTGAACGTTTTTAAATGTTTGCATTGATGCTTTCGAGGGGTTAAGTAGAAGAGGGGACTTATAAGTCTCAACCTCGCCCGACTTCTTACAATAATAATAATTATTATTATTACTCTATCATTTTCGTCTAAAATCGAAAATAGAATTTTAAATGCCAAAGATTGAGGAAATCTAAATCGAGCCTTTATCATCGAGTTTCGATCCAAGCTCGATTTTTCAACTTCGATCTCGGCTATTATCTTTGATCTGAGCAGTGTCAATACGGGCCAATAAAGAAGGCATCCGTCCCATATGAAAAAAAAATTCATCAAGGCCCGTAAAATTGAAAATTTCGACTTCATTTCGATATCCCTTATGCAGGCTTCCGCGGGTCGATGAGTATGAAGATACGTCTCTTTCGGGTAATACACCGCGTGGGTCCATTGTTCTCGGACGACAGTTTCGCCGGCGTTACAGTCGGCTTCTTCAGGTCAGTGAAGTAATGATGCAGTTAATTGGCCGACCTAGCCTCTACGGACAGATATATAAAGCGGCCAATTCACTGCATCATTACTTCACTGACCTGAAGAAGCCGACTGTAACGCCGGCGAAACTGTCGTCCGAGAACAATGGACCCACGCGGTGTATTTCCCGAAAGAGACGTATCTTCATACTCATTTCGATATCATATTTAAGTGTCGTCGAAATGTCGATTAATCGATTTTTTTGGTTCGAATTAATATTTTACTTGATAATTCGAGCTTATTACTTCGAATAAAAGTCGCTTTTGAACGACATTTTTCTACCTCTAGTTAATTTTCACATATTAGTTCATTATATTTTCCCCTTTACTACCCATACCATTACTTCTCTCGTCTAGAAGATCACATATGTTTTCGAGCATTCCTCAGTTCCAAAGATAAGAAATGTTGAAAAATAACAAATTATAACTTTCTCTCACTTTCTTTTTTTGAAGGAGAATTCTTTCGGTGGAAGCTCAGTTGAAATAGACTTGAGTCTACTAATTAAATCAAAACAGGTTATTCTGATTCTTTTAACTGTGTCTTTAATTAAAGACTTTGATGAAATAATAGTCCTTCTCATCTCTTTTGCTAATCGAAATTTCGTTATCTGTATTCTATCCTGTCTTGATCCTTTTCCCGAAGCACTCAACGCTAAGGTGCTTTTAGTAGTCGTTCCCTTCTCTCCCTTCTTTCTCGGCATTTCTCATCCCTTCTTTCTCGGCATGGAATTACTGTATTGTTGGTGTTCGTCTTTTATTGCCAAAAACGTTCATCTTGTTGTTATTGTTGATATTGATGGTCATGGTGAAAAAAAACAGTATGCTGTCGATTAGTATCGACGGCTATAGCATCATTAACTAAACAAAAAGAAGCTATTGTTTCCTCTCCTTCTGTTTATCAAAGTAATGACAAACAGATGGAAAGGTTAGGAGCACTATAGCTGTTGAAACTAGCCGACAGCAAATAAAAGTTTATAGAACAGTTCTGGGTTTTTGTTTCAACATGAATATCTCATCGTTCCTCCGAGTCACGCCAAATTCAAGTTAATTTCATTAATTTACGGAGTAATATCCTTTTGTTAATCAGAATTTCGCTTTCTGCATTCTATTTTTACTTGATCCTTTTTCCCGAAGTACTCAATGGTGCAATAGGTACTCAGAGTAGTGGTTGAAAAAAAAAATCTCTTACTCCTGCATTCACGGCCTCGCTATTCCTCTTATTCTTCGGTGTTTGTCTTTTATCGCTAAAGTCTTTTTTTATCGTCTCCTATTCCGGTTAAAAAAAGAAACACTCCCTCAATCTACACGGGGTCCCACACCACTCTTCTTTCTTTAACCATCGCGCGTTAATTGTGACGTTTTTTTTCCTGGCTCCCTCCTCAAATCCCACCCCCATTTCCCACAATTCCCCTCACGCCCATTCCTCCCATTCTCGGCCGATTCTCCCTTCGCTAGTCTCCCGCCACTTATCCAACGACCTCCTTGGGATCGCGGTGTATAAATAGCCCAGATTTTTTGAATGGGAAGCTAAAGGTTTCGTGGCGGCGAGGGAAAGAGAACTCGGAGGAGGAGAAAGGATCTAGCGAGGGATAGGTCTCGTGGGATACGTAATAGGGACTCACTGGTGGTGAGAGCAGGATACAAGCCTTGGTTAAGGCAGCTCTACTACCACGACAAAAAGCGTTGCTGCATGCCAATAGGATTTTGCATTTCGTTTCTCAACCTTGGACATGGTGCAATAAATAAATAAATGTAATCGATACATTTTGTTATTACTTTGTTTGTAGCAGCTGTGCTTGCATGCAATAGTAATATTTTAATTAGTAATAATCATTGTAGTATTAACAATAGTAATAAGTAATTAATAATAGTATTTTACTGCAGGTCTTCTAATGCAAGTTAAAAAAAATAAGCAGATGAAGTTTCCTAATTGATTTCCAAAAAATTTGCATTCAGCATTTTAAAATTGTGAATATTTTATTGACTATTATTTAATTTTTGTACTATGTTAGTTCCAAATTGTATATATTTTCTATTAATTCCACTAAAATTATGTATTTAATTTTTTTATCTTAAAGGGGATCGTCCCAGGACAATCTATAAATTTCATTCATTCATTCAATAACGCTTTTCGATATAATATAATGTAGAAACGAACAATACTGTCAGCACGAGGCATAGTTTATTTTTTCAATGAGGTTGAGCAAATCATAGACTGAAACCTAATTCTCCATCTACTCCTCCCCATTGTAACGACAAAAATTTTTCCCAAGATTTACGACGTGTACGCATTTTTCGAAGTTTTATAGCCAAAAAATAACATACTACGTAATAGCTGCACAAATTGGTCCCTCATCTTGTATTAGAACAGCATGCATCAAATAATTTATTGATAAAAAGCTACATAATTTCTAATTCTTAAGGATATTTGGAGATTGTTCTCTGATGTTTCCACGGTGCTATCGACAAAACCAAAATTCCGTGTTTTTTTCATTCTATTTGTTTAACAATTGGGCAGTTCCATTTGTGACGGAATTACTTATAGAGAAAACAATGCAATAGGATATTTAGTTAAAACTGTAACACACAAAACATTTCAAAACTTCTAACTATGCATGATCAAAAAACATTTATGAGGGTGATTTTCATATACAGAAACAAAATTAATTATCGAAATACCTTCTAGACATGCCCATAATTAACATGTGGCGGAATCACTACCATGTCAACCTCCTAAGTGTAATGATTTCAAACATCTTCAAATTCTGCGAATCGATTTGAAAACTTTTAACAAAGCTCTAAATAATATTTCAAATATTGATTTCATAAAATTAAATTAATTACGTGTTGATTTATCCAGGTAAAATATTTCCAGCCTAAATTTCAATTTAAGAGAGCGAGTTGACATTTTCATGGAAATGTCCAATTATGTTATGATTGGTATTTTTGTTTAATTTATTCTCATACCACAGAAAACTAGCAAACTAGCGCAAACTAGCCATAAAAATCGGGGTTTTGAACAATCTTAACAGTTACAGGGCTCGATCAATCATATCCTGAATAGGGGCAACCTACACAGGCGGGACTCTAACCCGCGACCCCTTGTTTGGTAGGAGATGACTTTACTACGGCGCCACAGAGGGCAGCTATGCTGCACATAATAATGCAGAAGTGAAATACCAATCTCTACTCTTAGTTTTTGAGCGTTACACCTTCAGACGAAGCAGTGTGTGTATCCTTTTAAGAGGTTTCAGGGTTGTGAGAAATTTGGGCAGAATGGGGAAGAAAAGGGTGGCGTAGGAGAAGCGGGAAGAGAGGGTGGTGGCTGGATTGCGGCTGGGGTCTGTATTTCTTATTTTTCTCCTTCCTTTATTCCTTCTCTCTCGCTTTAGGGTCACCTCAAAAGAATAGTCCTTTCCTCCGCTCTGAAAAAGACGTGTTATATATACATATATATTTTTTTATTTCCGTCGGAGATTTGTAATTCGGATTTTGCGGCCGTCGTAAGTTCGTAGTTAACCTGCGCATTTTGAAGCCTTAATCCTCCCCCCGACAACTTTTCCTCCCTCTTTTTCTTTCATCCCCTAATTTATTTCCTCGCTCTCAGGAATCATCATATTTTTTACTGCCCTTCCGGCTGCTTTTATACTATGGCGAGAAGTTTTTTAACGCAGGATTTTCATAATCTCTTTCTGTGAATATTGCAGTGTTATAGTTCACAGTTTAATTCACAAGGGGTCACGTAGTTTAACTCGTAAAACATCATCGGGCCTAAGGTGCCTCGTGTGGCTCTAGGAATATGTTTTTGTCCATTCGCAAACCATGGTGAGCTTCTTTTAGGTGATGAGATCAGCGTATTTATAAATACAATTTTTGTAACACGGTGATTTTTACCTTTCATTTTTATGTTCATTAATAGTTTGTTGAAATCCAAACGATTATTTATACTCGGGTCTAATATTCACAGCTGTGGCTCATGAACTAGGATTCCCATTTCGCTTGATTAATCCTTCCTTATATATAAAATTCCCTGTGTAAAATTCCCTGCACAACGATTTTAATATTTTTTTCGCTGATCTATTGTACTAATCGATATTCCTTCGTATTACGTAGGCATGATTTAGTATTTCATAGATATAAATTTAACCCTATCAATTTTTCTTTCCGCTTAAATTTTTATCCCTTCTTACCCTTATAATTTAGGCGTCTTGCTACGACGGTTATTCTTACCTTTCCTTTTTTTGATAATTCTCCATGATAATGCCTCTAGTAAATCTTCGTAATAAATTTGACAGTGTAAGTATGTGACCTCTAATTGAGAATTAGGGCCTTTGATACACCTTTAGTTATCTTGAAAGCTCTGAAAATATGTTTATAAAAATCACACGGATCGTTGTTTATTTAAAATTCAACGTTTTCTATTTAATATATCGTTACATTAAACTGAGATACTTCATAGTCAAATCTAACTGCCAATACACCACTTCATAGCGAGTAAAGATGGCTTTATTCTTCCTTTCCATCTTGCTTGATGTTCATTGTCCCTTTAGAGGTCATACTTTTCTGATATTTATTTACTCTCACACACGTGCCATTAGAAGTATTATATCGTTGGATCGTCTCTTATGTTTTTTAAACTAAATTTCATTGGCTAATTAAACGATCTATCTTTATAACGCTTCTGATATTCCAGGATTTAGCCAGATTTTAACCACAATGTGCACTCACTCAATTTCGTTGGGTGATGTATCAACGCAATTCATACTGTCTACCCTGTTTATTTATACCGGGTTAGCGACAAAAAATTAAGACGAAACTTTACGCATAAAACTACTGTCAACGATGAGATATAATTAATGCATTACGAATAATGCATCTTTTACGCAAAATTAAATGCTCGTTCCTACTCGGGAAAATAGTTGCAATGATGGAACTATAACATTAGCGTTTAGTAGAATTATAGCAGGTAAACAGGGGATGATGTGTGTTTTAATTTCTTTAGTTTAATTTCCAGTGCTAATTGGCATGGCATGTCCTTACGTGCTGATTTGTGTGAATTATACTCGATATCTTCTTAGCAATGAAGTTGGTGGGACAATTTAATACGTGATTCATGGAAAACTCGTATTAGAGCCACGTGTAGTATTTATCTTCGCTAATCCTTGCACGTGTTATGTTCAGTCAACTAGGATGAACTCTAATCCTTTGATGCATTGTGGCTGCGGTGGAGATTATAATGTTCTCTAATTAAACGGTATTAAATATTATAACAATTCATAAATTTTCCCGATTTTACGAATGAGAATTGAATTTAAGCTTTCTATTATCTTCAGAGGTCCAACTAGTTTTATTTTTTGCTACTAGATTCATTTTTTTCACTTTAAATTTTTGCCATTAACTCATGTGTAAGAGAAGATGATTTTATATCGTGAAAGGTATTTGTTTCAGCCTTTACAGGGTTTTTCAATCCTGTGTGATCTTGATATAGCACCTCTCTATGAAATGATACGAAAAGGGAATTTTACACGAGAACTAATGGCAGAATTCAAATAAAGATTTTTTTTAACGATTGTTTAATAAATTGACTAAATTTTGATTTAATTTATTCAAACTCTTGAAAAGAGAGCGGATAATGAGAAGTCTGCTAGGTGATATACTGATCAATGCCAAACCTTTCGGAGTACTCTTACTTCCATATGTAATAAGATGTTTCAATTACGCATGCAATCCTGATTTTTTCATTAGTTGTGTTACTCCTTTATATATGTTGCATCTTCCGTTTATTTCTTTTGATGAAGCTGCGAATGTTATATATACTTACTTATTTACCCTAATTGGTTTTAAGATTTCTTGGAGTACGGCGAAAAACATAAACTTTTCAATTTCCTCTTACAAATATATGAATAGCCATTAACGACACCTATGTAATTATTAAGTATTATCAAAGTTGTAAGTTATTGTATGCAATCTACTTGCGGCCTATCTCCTGCTATTAAATTCAATAAAAATGGACAATCGCTTTCAAGCCTTAGGGCTTTGAAAGTTATTCCTATATATATTCTTGATTGCCGCATTTACGGCTACGAAAAGAAAATAGTTTCTCTGCATGTTCATTTATTATTTCCCCTTTTAAGTTCAACTTATTGATTCCAGCTCATAATCCTAAAATTCTTTAAATGCTGCGTACTAGCTCATGTCATTATATTACCACCAATGAATTGTTCTCTACCGGAGAACTTATGATTTCAATGACAATATAATCTTAAATGGTAAGTCGTAAATAACCGATTACACCTTTTTTTAGGAAGATATTAGATACTCGTAGGTTGTCAGTGGTGAGAAGAAACTTCGTGTGAACTTAGGCTGAAAACTTTTAGGAAGGTTGTGCCCGGAAAAATATTACTCGCACCGACAAAATCTAATTAAAATTATGTCGACCAACATGGAAACCCTGAGGACATTCCATAGTAGCTCTCAATTTACAACCTCTGTGATAATTTAAGAATTGTAATAACTTTATTCTATTTCAGCCTAGACCAGTAATTCATAGTACACAAAAACTAAGCGAATAATCAGTCAAGAGGGTGTCACATGAAATCCACATGAACTTCAAAATGCTGAATGTAATCCCAATACAAGATTTGCTGCCTATACCTTGAAGTTATGAAGAATGTAAACTTAGTGTAAAAATCATCAAACACGCTAGGGAAGTTGACTTCTCATTTTTATTAAATATTTCATATCTAACAGCAACACGTTTGATAAAGCAAATACTACAGCCGTCATGGCGAACTATATATACTATATATCCACATTAAGTATTTTGTGAAATATTTCAAGTCTGTGTCATAAATGGCGGTGTAATTCTCATAAATTGCAATGGAAAATTTTTCTCCCTGAACCAGTAATCAAACCACGTACAAAGGCTTTCCGGGCCACTGCACATATCGCTACGCCATCCCTGTAGCTTATTTTCTAGTCATTACATTACTTGCCTGAAAAAAAATCTTAAATACAATAGCAATGATTAGCAATTGAAATATGAATTAGGGAAATTAAGTAGTTCGGAAAGCAATTTTCGTTTTCCGGTGGAGAGTATTTTTTCATGGCCGTACCGTAAGCGTCATGTATACATGCTATTGTATTCATAATAATCGCAATGTTCAATGGCCTCCTTTATCAGAGCCGCCGTGCATATCTGTTTCAGTTTCACGCGCATTTTATTGCGTGCACGTAGTGGCGCCACTAGGCAGCGGTACCTGGTTCAGTGTAACTTTCGCCATTAATCGTTGTGGAAGTGATTTTCTCAAGTTGACAATCTTCTCGCATGCTTTAATTTTGTGGTTTATGTAATTTATTGCCTCAGTTTCGTTTTACTGAAGTGTATTTCCTCGTGAAAAGTGGATATCGATGATATCGATGATCGGGGAAAGAAATTGAATAGCTTGTGGCATTGATATGAGAGTAAAAGGTATTTATCATAGGTAAAAGGTAAAATATTTCTCCAGTTCGTCTGTGGACAAATATTAGAATATAATGCTTCTAGAATGAGTGTAATCTTAACTGGTAACGCTACGAGTGGCGATTTTGAAATCGGATTTTTATTCGAGTGATAGCAATATTAGCGGCGGACTTGAAAATCCTCTAATATATTTTTTGAGGCCGCATCTTCGAGCTGTATAGACAGGAGAAACGAGAAAAAAAACTAAATATAACTTCCGAATCCTGCCGGTACGTTCAATAATGATTTTTTAGTGTATTCCCTAGTGTGGAGAAGACTTCACGGTCACCTACGCATCGGAAGAATCCTTGATCCTTCTCTAATCTGCCCTCTATTCAACTCTCCTCACCTAAAATGCGTCTGTTGCGGTATTTGACTCACGCCTGTTCCGACCACTCATTCCCTCACCGCTGACATTTTTGCTCATTTCATCCCTTGATTATCCTTCTCTCATTCAAGACGTATCCATCGGACGCGCAGTGATATCATGAGCGCGTCGAGGGGCCCTCGTCTGAAAACTCCTTTTCAATCTCACCCTCTCATTGGGTTCAATTCTTTTTTTTCCGTACTTAAAAAAAGAAATTTCAGCTCTCGCCGTCGTTATTTGTATGAGTGCGAGGGCTCGTAGCTCTCGGATTTTGCGTGAATCACCCTGTCAAGTTTTGAGATGGCCACTCGCAGTTCTCGCAAAGTATCCCTTTTATTATTTTATTTTCAAGGATCTTCCCTCCCTTCGGAATTCCGTGCGAATTCTTTCATTATTTTTTTTATTTTTACCCTATCTCTCTCTCTCTCTCACTCGGAAGTGCTCTTGCGCGCTGGTTAGCTCGGAAGTGGACTTTTGGGTCGCTTATACCATTGTGCTCTCTCCTTCTCTCCCATCATATTTTTCATCTCACTCGACGCCTTCCTTTCTTTTTTTTTATTCGGGTATGTAGAGAGGAACGATAATCTCCGCTTCAGAGTGAGGAAAGATGCATACCTTTTATTTTTATTTTAGTGTGAGTCGAGCGTTTCGCAATTTGTAAAAATACATTTAAACCGTCGAATCCAACAATGTAGTGCGTGGAAGGAAAAAGTGATAATTTTGTCTAAAAATGAGACACGCGTCTCGAAATGAATTTTACTTTTTAAAAATTAACTAGCATGTGGTTTAACAGCATATTTATGACCAATCAATAGAATGAAGGAGTGCGGATTCCCTTCAACAGCCTCATTTCTCTGAATGGTACAATAATTTTGTCTAAAAATGAGACACACGTCTCGGAATGAATTTTACTTTTAAAAAATTAACTAAAACGTGGTTTAACAGCATATTTATAACCAATCAGCAGAATGAAGGAGTGCGGATTCTCTTCAACAGCCTCATTTCCTCTAAATGGTACAATGTAGGCATTTGGCTACCGTAGGCGGAAATGGGCTGATAGCTATTTTATTTATATAATCGTCTCGGTTCTCATGCTTGATTCCTTCAGTTATCTGATGTGTACCCAACCGTATGCCTTTTCTTTGTGAGTGGAGTACCTGCTATTTAAAGCAAAGCCTCAGATCTTATCAAAAGTAACGGATGCTATTAGCACCGAACCATTAATCGCTTTTCTTGATTATTAAATTAAGGTATTCTCAGGCGTCCCACTTCCGGGCATAGTCCTTGCGTGATACGCGACGGCATTTATGCCGCAAAAGTGGTGCAGGTCACGTTTTTCCCATGCCTAACAGAGGGATAGTCGTTCCGGAATATATATATAGCTGTACTCACGAGAAGCGTTCTTTTTTTAAATGGGAATACAAAATTTTAATGTGTTTTTTGAGGACTCCATTGTGGTACGGTTCAGCAGGTTCAAATGTGGTTCTTCAGGAATTCTTGATTTGTACGAAAATTCCACAGAAAATAAAACATTCGCCTTGACCGGGATTGGAACCCGGGTCCCCCAATTTCCGGTCTTGTCTATTATAGCTTAACCGGTAATAGGACTTGAGCAGAATTCGGGGGTTTCGTGTTCGAATCCCGGTCAAAGCAAACGTTTCTTTTCTCTGAGGAATTTTCACACAATTTGTGCATTGCTGGTGTCTCCGTGAAGTTAGCACCGTGGCTAGTCCCGGTACCCTTAAATTATGTCTTGATTTGGTTTCGCCCGGAGAATTTTGGGTAAAAATGGTATGATAATGTGGAAAATGGATCTGAGGAAGGAAGCTGCGATGTCTTCTCCATAGATTATCGTGGAAATTAGCTTGAAGTATTAATAATATGACTTAAAATTAATTGAATTCGTGAAACTTAGTCCATAACTGATTGCGAAAATTGTGACCACAAACCCGTCGGGCTACCCCTACCATCTGTGAAATCTGGTAGTCAGGATAATGAAACTTATTGTCCTATATCGTCTACTGCGATATTCCGTTAGTTTTCGCTAGGGATATAAATTATTTAAAAGGGCTTAGGAAGCTGCACTCCCATCCGAAGCTGCACTAATTTAAGGGACATATAAAAAAATACTCATATTAAACACATTTGATTGGCACTTTTAGTTGGCTACAAACCTACTTCAATTTTCTGCATAATCGCCATTCTAATTTAAGCATTTTTCGTACTGCTCCACCAACTTCGTTGACCCCTCTGAAAAGAAGCTCGCCACCTGAAAGTTGAAACAATTGACAACGCCGTTCTTGAGTTCCTCTTCAGTTTCGAAAAGTTACGTTCGTTTTCCATCTAGCCACTATTTCAAGTGCAAGAAGAGAAAACTGCAGGACCATAAACTAGGCATAACACTCGAGGAATTTCGGCGGCCGACAATCCTTTTGCATACAAGAATCGTATGACAGAACGCACTTCACAGCTGGTGGGATCAACGAATGTCGTGGACATTACTGTTTGCATGTACGGCAGTGGCGTAGCCAGGAGAGGGGGTCTGGGGGGATATAAAACACATTATTTTCCTTCATAAAAGAAAACAAAATATTGAAGAAGCATGAATTTACGAAATATATTTTTAACAAATGATTTTTTTCTATTATGAAAAGTATTCAAATTACCTTAAACCCTCTAATTAGCACCCTATTTTTCAAAAAGTCTCCGCCCCTGGTTTTGGACCCCCCCCCCCCCGAACGAAATTCCTGGCTATGCCACTGATGCACGGACAGGCAAACTAATTGTAAAACAAAACAAATGCTGATATAGTTTCTCAATGAATCAATTGATGGCGCTGCAGGAGTAAAAATGTGTTCTGAAGCGCCAACATTTGAATATAAGGAAACGGCCCTTACTTTATGAATACGCTTCCTTCTGGCAGTTATATATATATATATTGCTTTCGCTGAGATAATTATGAAGCTTAGTTTCTATTCAGTACATTCTCCTGCTTCTTTTGGTTAGTCATTTGAACGTTAAATGGTTCATTCTAGTTGAATGCAAAACTGGATCAATCGGAATTTGAATTGATGGATACTTCGGTAGCCCTTGAAAGAATATTTCGATAATTAGCCAACATTTTATGGTGAATTAATTTTAATTAATATTTGCTGCTTTAATTTTAAATGATTTTGTCAGAAGTGATTGTGTTTTTAGAGATATGTGGATCTGTACCAATTTGTTGTCTTTATTGCTAAGTTACTTTTCAGAACCAGTAATTGACTAAATAACGAGAACCTACATCCTATGCATAGCGAGAGTGACGCTGCCTATTTATGGCGGTTAATGTGTACATAATTTCTTTAAAACCTGGATCAGTTAGTTTAATTCACGATAAATCTTTTCCACCAAATGTACACTACTCATCATCTTTGGAAAGAAATTCGGAAAATCCGATCAAAAGGAAGTCATTTGGGATTTATAACCTTCCAACGATAATATTAACATTTATTGCTCATTTAGCACTTTGATCTTGTAATAAATTGATTTTATACAGAATCATCCTATTTTTTGCGTGTTTAAATTGCAATACTTGGCAATATTTATGTTTTAACAATTGAATTTCCTCATCAGTAATTTGGAAATATTTAATTAATTATAATAAAACCCGAAATTGTATTACTTGCTTGATGCATAACTAGGATAATGCCGTTCAGGCTGTGCTAAACGTTTATTTTTGGCGGGTAAATTTCCCAGAATTTTTTTATTTAGGGAGCTCACATTATTATAATTGCTAGAAAATACTAAAATATAGGCGGCTGATTGAATCATTTTAATCAAATATAAATATCAATTTATTACATTTATATTTATCATTAAATATTTATTATTGCGAGGCCATTGCTTGCAATACACGCGTTTTAATTAAAATTTTAATTAATTCACATTGATAACTAAATTTAAATGAGGCAATTTTAATTTTATTCCATGTTTCCAAATATCTCTCTCCATCAAATGACTGCCTATTCCGGTAAATAATAGCAGGCATTTAATCAATGAGAGTTAGATAAATGTATGTCGCGAGTGATGCATTTAATGCTGGAAATGCTATAATCACAGTCCGTGCTATGGTTTCATTACACTAGCATGTAAATATTAAAAATTTAGCTCCAAAACACCTACATCGAATAAATTGCTGTTTCATCAAATTATGAACTAACATAAATAACTGGATCAGGTCGGAAAACAATGTCGGAAAACAATTTTTTACAAATACCTCAAATTAACTGTTTCGAGATTCCAGTAACTAAAAATATGTATTCATTGCGAATTAAATAAGCGTATCTTTTAAAAAAGTTCTATAAACCGTGGGAAACAACCTTTTTTGCGTGCTAACTCATACTTTTTCGGTAAAATATGGCGAAATAAAGAAAAATAATTCGAGTTGGTACATCCATGAGACAAACTCCCTAAATCCTTTTTAGCACATCCTCGATTGTTGCTGGAGAGAGGCAATTTTACGAAGAACAACAGTCTTTCGCGTTCCCCTACTCCTCCACCTGATAAAAAGTCACTAATGCGCACGGGCGGAGTTTTTTTCGGGGGGTTCAGGGGGAGCATAGTCTCTCCAACTTAAATGGTAATTAAGTACAAAACCTGTATAATCAGGTATAACAAAAACAAAAGCATTGAAGAAATAAATGAATTTTAGTCTTAGATAGTACGTATAATGCAGTTTTCAGAGGCCAATTTAATGAAATTTTCCAGAAAAACTTAATGGATATGGTATACCCCTTGTTTCACTGGGGATGTTTCACAGCCCCTAAACTCCCAGCAGAATTGCTGGCCTTCACAAGAAAAAATTCTAAACTTCGCCCATGCTACCGCGCCCATTATAAAAGAAATATTTACCGAATGTATCTGTCCGCTTTTCTCGCTGTAGCCCCTTCAATATTCCCATTTCAATACACACTATCTCAAACCTTCGCACTGTCTTCAACCATTCTCTGCTGGAAATGCCTTTCCCCGACAATTGCAGATGAAATTTAATAGATTCTCTCTCGAGATAGCCTCCTTCTCTTCATCCGATTCTTCTTCTTGTGTGAGAAAGGGAGGAAAGCGAAAAGGTTCCGCTGTCCATTTCCGTTCCTTAGGTAGGTACCGCCAACCCTTTTCGGGTGGTCGTTCTTTTGCGGTTTTTGGGCCCTTGGGTGGGTTGTAGAGAGAGGAGGAAAAAGGAGTTGGGAAGATAGGGAGATACGTGTGCGAGGAGTGCAGTGTTTTCTCCTGCGTCTTGCGGGGGCGTTGTAAAGGAAGATACATCACAACCCTTCGTGACGAAGAAAGACTCTCGGTTGTGTTGGAGGGATGGAAAAATGGTCGTTCATTTAGGGTGGCATTCTCAACTCGTGCGGGGCTGCAGAGGGGGATGTTGAACGTAGCGGAAGGGAGGGGGGATGCATTGAAAATGGGGAAGAAAGAATTCGAAGGTGCTTGGAATTTGGAGATGAGGCCTGTGGGTGGAATACCGAAGGGGATTTGTGGGCATTCCCACATACGACTAGTAGTTACCAATACAGATTGTCTCACATTTCTATGAGTGTGAAGTTTGACAATAATTAGTCATAAAATATCCACACGTGTGGCATACGCAGACAATTTCGGAAACAAAACGGTGGGATTAATTACTTGTACATTGTTTTCACAATTTTGAGATTTATTTCTATGTTTTCTATCCGAAAAATTCACGACGGAAAGAGCGTCATTCGTACGCTTTTTCTCATTGATAATATAGTCATTATGGAATGATGCATGCCATTTATTATATTTCAGAATCCTGTGGTCGTACTCGTTTACTCGAGTATCTGTAGTATAGTCCAACTGTGTGGGAATCAGCACATCATGCGTCTTCTATGTTTCCTAAGCAAATCCAGCATATAACCTTAGTTGAACTATCACTTCAAAATAATCACTTTTTAAGTAACCACTTTTTAACTTTCCTCTGAATTTACCCAGAGAAATGATATCGGTTTTTTCGTGAAATTGTTCCTTTGGAGATAAAAAATACGTATCTCAAAATCAGAATTGTCTGTTATTTTCCTTGCATTAATTTTGATAGACAATGTCTCAAGGGATTTCATACATTATTCAAAACCAAAAGTGTGACTGAACTCGAGTCTGGCATACCTTGCTCTTACTTCTACATCGCTGAAAATGCGATAATTTCAAATACTCTCATAAGAAAACTGTAGTTGATGGATTAAAGAATTGTTGGACCAGATTATATAAATAATTTTTGACTTTGGAGATGTTTCTTAATTATCGATTTATTCGAGGATAATATCTTACAATATTTTTCATAATTATAAATCTAGTTAAACATTTTTACGGAATATCTTTGGAGAAATTGTAGAAATAACGAATGGGTGAACATTCTGTTCTCTCACAAGGATCTAAGCTGGAGATACTTATGTGAGATATTTTGTAGACATCTTCAAAGAGACTCCTTGCTCTTTTGGCGTCTGCATGAGGGATTCATATGCACGTGAGAACTATAGATTCGAGTATTTTTGCACCAGATTAAGTACATTGTTTATGACGCTAGAGATATTTCTTAAATTTTCAATAATGCGTGGCACATATGATATATTGCAATATTTTTCATTATTCTAAAGTCAGTGCTTAGTAATGTGTACAAGATATCCTTCGAGGATTTGCGGAAAAAACAGATGGGCGGACATTCTGTTGCTTGTGAATGTATCCTCAATGTAACGAATGATAATATTTGGATCATAGTGGAAAATACTTATTTGAGATTCCTTGTGGACATCTTATAAAAGACTTCTCGCTATGCTGGAGAGTGAATGAGAGAAGAGGTTTGTGGAAAAGCGAGTTGTTATGGAAGAGAGTGAGGAAAAGGGGAGAAAAGAGTTCCTTGATTGAGAGCAGCGTGGATGGGATTTCTTTCGTCCAAGAAGCTGGAGATGCGTCCGTTGCGGTAGTGTAGGGACGTGCAGAGAAGGAGAGGACACACAAAAGAGGTACCTAGTTGGATGGTTTTTGGAGACAGTGTTAGTAAGTATTCGAGTAAAAGTAATCGGATTAATTGGAACGATCACTTCTGCAGTGTTTTTTACTTGTAACGATTACTTTTTACGAAATTTAATTTTAATTTATAATTCATGATGCAAGAGGAATCGTTACTTTCGTTTTAACCGTTACTTGCTGAAAAACAACGGTTACATTTGTGATTTCACTGATTTACCTAGGCCTACAGATACCTTCACGTCCTTAAGTACATACAATAATTTGCTTGCTTAGATTCAGACACTTATATTGTAGCCTACTTATGACGGATAAAAAATTTCGCTATTGAAACTGAAACTTTTGCAATTTCTATTATCCCATCATTCCACATTTTTGCTGCAATATTCGATTGCTGCCTGGTGGTCTGTTGAGTATAATTTTCGCGATTAATTTTAAAAATCTGTAATTCGAAGTAGTAATTGATTAATTATTTTACGAAGCAACTGAAATTTAGCCTAGTTCCTTTTTATAACGTTTTTATAAACTTGCTTTGTTGTTTATTATCTTGTGCGTGTCAATCTTGCAACTTAATCTTAAACCACTTTCCGATTAGCTATCGAGCTGAAATTTTCTGAATAACTCAAATCCAGATTATAATTTGGTATTCTAACACTTATATTATACTTTTTAACTGTAACTCGATTGTTCTCCAGAATTTAAAATTCAATATGTAGTTTATTTCAAAGAATGGCCACCAAATTCCGATGGCGGCGCTGCGATCATTGAAGGGAACGAGAATGATCGAGAGTCACGAAAAAAAATTTGTTTAAATCGTTTAAAATAAGTTCGTTTTTTTTCATAAAAATTCATTTTTATCTGGTACTCTTCTCAGTAATTTTACCAATATATTTTACCAATAATACATTACCAATTTATAAAAATGTTTACATTAAAGTTCACGATAAAAATATTTTTCTATTAAAAATATTTTTGTTGCGCATTCTAGTATGGTGGTATGGTAATTGAAGGAGGTGACCGACAGCTTACGTCATTTCCGCCATGAGGTAAGGGTCGTGAATGAAGAGTGAAGAGGAACCCGGCGTCGGCGTTAGCCTGCTCTTAGCGAAAGACGCCAAGGGGACTACGGCTTAGCGTCCCATCCGACGGACGGAGTGTTGTCATTAAAATGTTCTCTACACAACATTCAATCAGAGGTCTCAGGGGAGTCTCTGAAAATTTTTTGCCAGTGCCGAGATTCGAACCCGAGCCCACGGGGTGGGATTGCGTATTCTTCTCATTACGTTTGCTAAAATATCTTGCCAATTAAGCATAACTAATTCTTCAAAATGTTTAAATTTACGTTCGTGATAAAAACGTTTTTTTATAAAAACTCATTTATATTTTGTATTCTTCTCTGTAATTTTACCAACACTGTTTGTAAATCGAGAGAGAAAGAGGGACCTTGGGTGCTGGTGTTGGCATTGGTGAGGGAGACCACCTCCACTCCCACAAAGTCTCTCTCTGTATCCCACTCCTCTATTTCTCTTTCCACAAGTGTGTATATGTGTATGTGAAAAGGGGTGAGGTCCGGGTTTGGTTGAAGAAGGGGTTGCGATGCTGAAAGAGATGTGGTCCCGAGGTTTTATAGAAAAGGAAGATTGGGGAAAAGGTTGGTCCCTTCGTCCCCCACCACTCCCTTATATCGCGCTTGTTGCTTAGCCTGGGTTAAGGTTCCATGGAGTAGGGACGGGGACTTGAATGCTGGTGGCAGCAGCAGGAGGGTTTGGTCAATGGGAAGAGAGAAAAGGGAGTAGAGGAAGGGTAAAATGCCGTAAAAGGGTCCACTCAGAAATGATAAGGATGGGAATGTTCGGGAAATAGAGTGAGGTTGTAGAGAGAGCGTGCCGGAGATACCAAATTGCGGCGTTTAATTTTCAAGTTTTGCTAAGTACTGAATCGAAATTATGATCTACATCTGTTGATTGTCGACGGGTTCACTTTGTGGTAATCCATTGCAATAAGATATAATAACTATAGCTTTAATAATTTTCCATACCATTCCACCGAGAGCGAATAAAATAGTGTGGAGAATTTCTACAGTTGTTTGTGTCTTATATGAGGAGATGAAAAGCCAAGGGGAACAAATGACTTTTTTCCTTAACAGAGTTGGGTGCAGTAATAGGGTGGTTTCCTATTATTTTTTTATTGCCTAAATCGAAAGATTATTGCTACTGGAGTACGCATTTTACGCTTTTATATTTTTAAATGACGATATCTATTTTTCGCGACTAAATGAAAAGTGAAAATTTTCAAGCGCGCGAAAACGCGACGGCTACGTATGAATGCAGGGAAAACCCCGTGTGACGTCATTCTGGTTCCCGCTGTCTCGGTGACGTTGCGGCGAGGGTATGCGCCGCTTCGATGCAGGCTGCTAGCAGGTAGCAGAGTACCCTGCTAGCAGGTAGTGCTTGGATAAATAAGGATTATTAATACCTTATCAAACGAAGGAAACTTTCCGACCATAGGCAGTTTTAATAGGTGATTATTAAGACATGTTTCCCTGAGCTTTGTGCCTCATGCATGCATTGGTAATCTCAGACGATGTAAAACTCCTATCTACGCGTAGAGAAACTAGGTCCCTGTGACGTCACGTGGAGTGGAATCACATGGGCGCCAATCTGGCCTTTTTCAAATGCGGTTAAAATTGACTATTGCCATTCGTCTAAACTGAGATTTGTAAAACCAAATAATTTGTATATAATGAATACATTCTTGGTGGGTAACTAAACGCAATCTATACCTTTGGTTTTCGTTGATGAAGGAAACTACCCTATTGATGGAAGAAATGTGCAGAAACTTGGTGGCCATGGGATACGAGTGAGCCTCCGTTCTGTGCTGACATCTACTGGAAAATCAAATGCTTTACTAAATATCTAGTTCATCTTGTTTGTTTTCTTTACGTAATTTCTGTACCTAACTCTGATTAGAACACAAAATCACTTGTACCCATTGGCTTCTCACCCCTTCATATCATGATAGCCAAATTTAAGACTATTTAATACAATATGACCTCATTCAGTATGAAAAATATGATTACATTGCAAGATGTCGAGGATATTCATTAACATAAAATATGTGTATTTGGTTATATTTTATTTTCGACAAATTCGGGAGTTAGCCAGATTTGAATGTTGGAGTGACCTCTAATGCATTAGAGGTTCTAAAAATGTTCTATTAAGTAATCGCTTGCATGCATTTTGGCCTTAATCAGTTTGAAAAATAGGCTTAATACGTTTCATTTGAGAAAATTTGATAGATGAAATCGGGTGTATTTGGTTTTTTAATATTTTAGGCAAATTTGCGGAGTATCTAGTGATAGTATCTAGTTTAAAAAGTGACCCATAAATGCACGCAAGTTGCTGAAAACTTGCTGTTGAAAACTAAAACTTTCTCATGATCTCCCCTCTATTTTATCTTTCCAATTGAACCAAGAACTGATGCGAGTACTAACCGCAACCATTCATATCTAAAGCGTTCAGAACTCTGCACGAATTTGGTATATGAGCGTATTAATCTACGTCAACGTGATTGCTTTTATATAGGTGGAATTTTCACAACATTTTTTCATTCTTTCCACAACGCTTTTATGACTCGAAAGGTGTGTGAAAGACACATCCAATTTCTATTCCTGCGCCACCTTGCTCATCGAGGCCATTTGTTTGGGATATTCAAAGGCATCGCCTGCATTTAAACCTGGGTCCTTTCGATCATTAACAATCATTTGATCAGTAATGATCATGAATGCTCTGCCCATGAGACTACCACTATGTGAAAACTTTGGGATCTTATGACATGGTTATATTTGTAAAATTTGGGTACCATTTTAATAAAATTGAAAATTTTCTAATATTCAACTACTTCAATTTTACTTCATTTGTTCACACGACGCGTCGCGACGCCTTAAGCGCAAACATACATATAAATTCAAAGAGAAGGAAAGAAAGGGATAGGAACAGGGGCGGATCCAGGATTTCTTTCTGGAGGGAGCACAAGCAAGGCAGTATCCAGGATTTTGTTCTGGGTACCTCGAAGGATACCTCGTAATACAAAACGCATGCATTGATAATGGGACCGTATTTAAATTCTTGCATATTTTTTAAGGGTCTGGGTGGAGGGCACATGCCCCCGTGTCCCCCTAAATGCGCCTATAGATAAGGACGAGGACAACGGTGCTGTGGTAGATAGAAGAAGCCAGAAATTAGGGTAAAAATGCGGCCTGACTGGGACTCGAACCCAAAATCTCCCTGTTGCTGGTGAGGTGCTCTCATATTTAACTTCATCTAGCAATCTGCGTGTACTATCTTAAATGAGATAGAGATGTAAGGTGGGAAATCCGCCACCTCGACCTGATCTCAGACTGGTAACACATACACGAATTTCCGCACTCTAAGTTTTAATCCCTGGAGAGGAAGTGGAGAATGATGGAAGAAATGCTAGAAAATATAGTTGGAAGGTTTGAGCAAAGTGAGAAATAGGCGATGGGCATGTACATTTCGAGGATGAGGTGGAGTGGAAGAAAAATAAAATCGTATGTGGTTGGCGTAAGGAAGTCGCGGGGTGGGGATAGAGAGAAAGATGGCCGCCACCCGCACGTTCAGGAACTGAACTTGTTTTCCCTCCTCCTCTGACCGGGGAACCCTCTTCACCTCTTTTTCAAACGTAATTTATTTGCGTTGCTCTTTTATTTCACCCCAAGAAAAGGCGGAACGGTTCGCGCGGCCTTCGCTGCGGTTTGTGTGTACGCGCGCCATATCCCGTGCGTGTGAAGAGCGAGGAGAAATATTTCAAAAGACTTGGTCGGCCTCATTCCCTGCGGGGCGTTCAACGGCAAGGGCTCCAAGCGTGGGGTGGGCACTTTGGTTTTTCTTTCCTTTTGCTCTCTCCTTTGCAGGAGGCGTTCCCAACTGGCACTGCCCTCTCCTCTCCCATATTTTCTAATGTGCTACTTTTCCAATATTTTTTATTAAGGCTCTCTCTACAGACATTGAAAACTATCTATATGGGTCCCTACTTTTCATATACTTTTTTGTTATTGCCCAAACTTAGGGCTATCGGGGGAGAAACATATTATTTTAACCCTTTTTATGCGAATAGGCGTGAGTATTTATAGACACCACTAGCTATTCATACCCTAAGTCAAAACACCATGGTGTTATTGTGGTAGACTCACTTTCGGGAGTTTATTTAATTTTTAAATATTTTTTATAAAGGCCCTCTACAAACATTGAAAAGTATTTACTCTTGCTGTTTATGTCCATAGTCAAAACTTTGAGTGGCTATGCAGCTGGTAGACTCCCTTTCGGCAGTTATGACTCCCGTTAATTCGAACTGCTTTATTCCTCTAATATTCCTTCCGCACTTTCTCTATCCATTTAAATACTTGGGCACTTTGCTTTTGTTTCCTTTTGCTCTCGATGGCAGGAGGCTTTCCGAACTGGCACTGATCGCTCCTCTGCCATATTTTCTAATGAGCTACTTTACTGATATTTTTCATTAAGGCTCTCTGCAGACATTGAAAAGTATTTTTATGGGTCCATTCTTTTCATTTGTTTTCGTTATTGCCCAACTTTCGAAGTATTGGTGAGGACAAATAGATGTTAAACACCCTTTTTTTGGGGATACGCGTGGATATTCGGAGACGCCTTCATAATATTATGGACCTACGGAGCTAGTAGACGTACTTTCAAGAGTTTATTTAATATTAAAATAATTTTTATTTTGGCTCTCCAAAGACATTGCAAAGTATTAACTTGAGTCCATGCTTTTCATTTTTTTATCTCGCCCAACTTTTGAGGAGAAACATACATGCTCTCAACCCTTTTTATGGGAATGAATGGATATAAAGAGATGGCTCCTGCTGCTCAGGTCCAAAGTCAAAACGCCACGAGGTACACACGCTACGTATATGGTAGACTCAGTTTTGGAGGTTACTTAGCGCCGTCTTCAACGATTCCTCTAATATTCATTGCAAAATTTCTTTATCTATTTAATTCCCTATCTATTGCCTATCCAATTGTTGGAAGGGTTTGAGGCCTAAATTTATGTAGTTAAAAAAATTAATAAATATGGGGATAAACTTTTAAACATGCCAAAGTTGACTGTTTGATGAAACTTTTTGAAATTTTGATCATATTTATTACGCATTTTTTCTATCTATTTAGATACCTATTCATTGCCAACTATAGTGCTGGAAGGTCTTTAGGCCTACATTTGTGTAATTTTAGGGAAAAATCGATAATACCATAAGGAAAATTCAAAACATCACCAAACTTAACTGCTTGACGTAACAGCGCTTCCACAATGAACGATTGAATGCATGAAAGGCAAAGAAACGATAGATTTGTGAAATTGCGCATATTTACCATTAAATTTTCAAGCATAATTTTTCTCACGACGATGGCAAGTAACTGGTTGTTCGTGCGTTGAAATTTTTATGCTATGTATGCAAAAGTTTGTTTTTGTATAGCGGAGGTACCTGAATTGAAAAAAAAACTTGTAAAATTGTTTAAATCCTCCTGTTTTCTTTTCTCGCATTTGTAGCATTATCAGGTTAATTAATGTTTCAATTTTCCACGGTGTTGCTAACATCATTTATCTATGTTTTCTTCTACGGTTTCCCTGGATTTAATTTGGCTTATCAGTGTTTATCCACTATTTAATAATTCATATAGATCCGATCTTTCACTCCTAGTTCGGCATATGTTTTCTTTTTCGACCAAAATTCTCCTTCCTTACAAATGGCCGAATGTCTCAATTGATCCTAGAATTATATTGTTTCGTGCTTTCCTGCAGGAGTAAAACTTATAGATTCCGTGATACATATCCGTCATATTTAAATCTAGTAAACCTTGGAGCTGAGAGGCACAATTTTCCACAAGTCAGTAGTTCAAACGTTTCGAGTTGGTTTATATAGGGTCGCTCGCGTCAACGAGTAGAATTAACGAGCCTTGTCGTTGCTTCCTTGCATGTCAACGTTTTTCTGAAATTGCTTATCTGAGTGAGAAAATCATGGTGGATATGAATGCCCAGAGGTTTGGTCGTGTCTTATGGCATTTTGGACAAATGAAAACAGCTTATAGAAATTCCTCAGGCCAGGTCTAATGGCTGGGAGTGTGATTATTTAAGTGCTTAGTTGCTGAGGGAATCCATGGCGTTTTTATGAGGCCACTGTTGGAACTAGGATAGTGGCTCCGAAAGGTGACCTAAATATTAAATGGTCTTATGTGCTACATCGAAGTTCCATGGTAGGTATTTTCTCGCAAATATGGTCCAATATTGTATTGGTCATCAATATGATATATATCTTCTAAGCGGATTCATTTCCGTTCATCAATTAGTACAAGTTTTTCTTTGGAGAAGATTATTTCGACTTTTTTGATTTAGATTTGGATTCATGTTGACAAAGGTTTTAGTAAAAATGTATTTTTATTATACACTATTCATTAGGAATACATCCATATTGATTAGTTATTTTGTATTTTTAGCGAATTCACTTGAATCATTTCTGTTATTTCAAAAATATCTTTACCGGTGGGACTTATTGTGGACTTTAATATTTTTTGTCACCGACATGATTTTTATCATGTCGGTGACAAAAACCTTGGTTAAAATTTATTTTCCTCTCGAAAATCATGAACAAATTTGGCATCTTTTAGAATCAAGGTTTGTTTTCATTGCTCTATAAAATAATTTATAAACCCCATGATTTCTTTTTCTCAATTTGACTATTCATCTCTACAAAATTTTGGAAATTGTTGAGTATTTTACAATATTTGTTGGCCCATCTGTTTCTTTAGTGGAGTTGTTTTTTTTTAGAAACTACGTAATCAATATCGTTCTTTTATTTGTGTAAAATATTGCCTATAAATTTAGCTATTACGATGGTTTATTTTTTAGGTGATATTTATTTTGGCCCCAATGTGTTCCAATTAATTTTTTTCCTGAGTGCATTTTAATTCAAAATTAACCGCAAGAGGAGTTGAAAATGATCATGTCCTTATTCTAGCTGTATGTTCATACGGATAGTCATTATATTAAAACCGCAATGATCTCGGTCCTGCTTTTTTTAGCATTAAAGTCTATTCAGCTGCTACCAGGCCACCGTTTTTTTATGCAGCCTATTTTCCAATTAATACTGAACCGGAGGCTCCTCAAGGGAAATATAAAGCTTAAATGTGCGAGAAATAATTTTCCCGCGAGGTATCTTTAATCGAGCGAGACGTCGGAGGAGGTTTTCCCCATCATTCGGTAATTCACGACTACATAATGATGGAGTCGAAAACTGGAGATAAAAACTTTCGTCTTCGTCATGCGGCCCAATGTTATCTTTCTCGCTGTAGCCTTTCGCCCCGTGGACTTCATTCTTGGAATGAAGCCTTTCGTTTTGAGGAAGACGAATGGCTCCGAAGAAAGACTTGAAACATTTCGTCCGCGAGTGAAAGAGGAGTAATTAACGACACGTGCGAGTTAGGGTGACGTGGGCCCCGGAGGATGCTGGGAAGGGTTGTTAGAGGAGGAGGGAGTAGTGTGAGTGGTTGAAAAGAGTGGTCTGAGGCTGTCAAGGTAAGAGTGATGTAAACGAGGTCCTTGTTAAAACACTGCAACAATCTTTTATGGGAGGTAATTCGCCTAATTTTGAAAAAAAAGATACCGTGAAGGAGTACGAAAACTCGCTCAGTGCCCTAATTGATTTGATTGCGTAGCTGGTTATTCTGAATCGTTTGCCGACTTTTGGTATAAAATTAACCGTATCAAAAATGATTTATCTTTTTTCTTTGGGGTTATTCGGCAAGTGGCTATTTTCAATTAACATATATCTTCGCTGATTTCTCACCTTGTACGATAAAATTAGAATGCGGTTGCTGAGCGTACTATTTTAGATCCAATATTAGAGAATTAAAAAGTATAATTATAATTTATTGTTACAAGATAAAATTGTTACAGGATAAAAAAATTGTTTACAATAATACATTTGATAGGTAAAATTTTTTTTTCATACAATAGTTCCATACCTATCAAATATTAACCATTCGTTAACAGCCATTCAAATAAGTAGTCATATTGCTTAGCATATTACAAAATTTAAAAAAAGTTACAATATATAAAATATTATCTAAAAAAAAAGATATTGTCATTATATAATTCAATTCAATTAAGTATATATTCCAATAAAACATTCAAGTTCTTTAAATAATTACATTTGAATGAAAGCTACATTATTTTTGCATTTTAATGGTCCCGCTAAGCATTAAGCTTATCAGCAGGTTCCATTATTATCTTTACTTTTACAAAACATTTATTAAGTGTTAACACACAGACAATATACATATACCCCAACATACATATGAGCATTGACGTATTCATAAATTCCCTAGCCACAAAGTAGTATTACATTATGACACTCAAAAACATATCTAAGAAATAATAAGACAACCGTTTTACGATCTCTCCAGTAGGTGCTTTTTTAGTTTACTTTTTAATTCCCTAATAGTTTTTATTCTCTTCAAGTTATCTGGTAACTCGTTTATTGCCATTGAGATTTTATTATTCATTACACCTTTACCATAGTTGTTATTATATTTCGGTACATAGTAATGAGTAAGATTTCTCATTTCCATGGAGTGTTTGTAATCTTTGTGAATCTTTAATGTATTGTTGAAATAATTATTAATTACTAACACATAAATGTACAGGTCAGTAACCTTTAGTATACCGAGTTCTTCATACAAAGATTTATTATGATCAGGAGAACCCTTGAGGGAAATACCTGCATTTTTATGGTTTGCTGTTGATTCAATCCCTGCGTGAATTAATTTGAGTATTTTTTTTTTGAGTTTTTAACAGAGTGTCCTGATAGTATTGTGCAGTACTTCCCCAAATGGTAATTCCGTAGCGTAGTATTGATTCAACCAGTGCGTGATATATCATAATCTTTGTTTTTATGGAACTAGGGTATTAATTTGATACATCTGATAATTAATTTTCCTTAGTTTACTGTTCATTTTAACTATGTGTCTATCAAATTTCAAATACTGATCAATGGTTATACCTAAGTATTTGTAATGTGTAACCTGTTCCAGAGGAGTGCAGTTACAAGTGCTAGAAAGGCCCTTTTTATGTAGACATTTGTGGTCATGCATATAGAGTATAATGGGAGTAATCTTAAATCCTACATTATTAATTTGCATAACTTTTGTTTTGTTAGGATTTATTGTTAGGTCGTGATCGTGAGACCATGCAGCTATGTTTTGCAGATCTTCTTGCATGTAATTTACTGCTTGAGTGTAATCTTTATGGTTTGTAATTATAACCACATCATCTGCATAAAGTAGAATTTTACCGTACTTAATTGCTTTAAATATTCCATTCACATAAATGTTAAACAATATAGGTCCCAGTACTGATCCCTGAGGTACTCCATACTGAGTAATCATGAAATTACTCTGAACATTATTAATCCTGACTGCTACTTTTCTATTTGATAGATAACTCTTAAACCAATCTAAGACATTTCCTCTTATTCCAAATTGTTGGAGATCCTGTAATAGTATCTCATGGTTTACAGTATCAAATGCTTTTTTGTAGTCTATGAAAGAAACAATTACATACTTGTTATTGTTTAGACAAGAGTTCACAATGTCAGCAAAAGTTTCAAGAGCTTCTCTTGTACCCTTAAATTTCTGAAAACCATATTGATTTTTATTTATAAGTCTGTATTTAGATACATAGTTAGTTAAATGAGCAGCTACATATTTTTCAAGGACTTTGCTGAGAGATGACAAGATTGATATAGGTCTATAATTATTCATGTCAGTAAAAGTGCCATCCTTATATATTGGTCTAATTAAGGCTAATTTCATACCTTGTGGAACAATACCTTCATTAACACTATTTTTTACAAGAGCGGTCAAGACTGGTATTAAAGCCTTTTGACTTTTGATATCCTTAATTCTAATTTTATCTTCTCCACAGGCCTTGTTTTTTAACTTTGTAATAATATTAGCAATATCAGAATTGGTAGGTTCTGGTAGATGCATACTATTTATCATTGACTCTGGATATGACTTCCATAGCTTATTTGAACATTTACTTTTTAAATTATTTATGCCATGTGTATAATTAGATACAAATTCGTTACATACACTAGTAATGTCTTTATCCTTACAAAGGTGTTTTATTATCATGTCATCATTATTTTTATTGACTTGTTTACCCCTGATAATGCTAATATTCTTCCAAAGTTGCCTTCCATCTTTGGCATTACTAATTAGGTTATGGTTGTACATTTTTTTGGCATGACAAATTTCATTAACACACTTATTTCTAAGTCTTTTGTATTCTTGGTGGTAGCCATTGTTTGTCCTATTACTCTTCCACCTTCTATATGCTTTATCTCTTTCCTGCATTTTCTTAATTATGTCATCTGTTATCCAATTATTATCCGGTTTCCTACCTAAGTAAACCCTCTGTCCTTTAACCCTTCTGGATGCATCATATATCTTATCAAAGACTCCACATATGTTTTCGTATAATTTATTTGCACTGGATTCTTCTAATAGTTCACACCACTTACGTAGTACGTTAAATACTTTTAACGTACTCCACATATGTTTTCGTATAATTTATTTGCACTGGATTCTTCTAATAGTTCACACCACTTACTTAGTACGTTAAATACTTTTAAGAATCAGTTACTCAAATTTTAGACCTATTTGATGGCAATTAAGTTTTATATGGTATTTTAGGAACTTATTGAATGGGATTCCATTACTCTTAAGAGGTTTTCTATTTCCAAGTTTCAGTACCGCTTTTCTATTGTGAAAAAGGTATCACGAAGCAGTTACGAAAGCTCACTCTGTACCGTAATTGATGAGTAGGCGGAGTTGGCTATTCTGAGCCATTTGCCCACTTTTGTTTTAAAATTACCCGTATCAGAAATTACGATATTGCTCTTGTTTTTCTTTGGAGTTGTACGGTATGTGCAACTATTGATTGTTTTAGATTATAAATTTTGCTAGCTTCTCACTTTTTACGATAAATTAGGGTGATGTGTTTGCTGAAAATTCTATTTAAAATTCAAGAGCAAGTACGTCAAAGAGTTTTATGAATCTGTTACTAAAATTGTAAACCTATTTGATGTCAATTAAGTGTTAGACTGTATTTTGGAAACCTTCTTATCGGGATTCCACAACTCTGAACGGGCTTTCTCTTTCCGAGTATCATTTCCACTTTTATTTCGATACATTATTGATTCTGAATTCATTTCTGGAAAGAAAAAATAAAGTCTCATTCTGGAAACTGTTATCGTATGTTCCATCATCTATGGTCGTATTTATTTAGCTGAACATTTGGAGTATCGATTTGAATTAACCTTCATTTGATTTTATGCAAACATATCCTTTTTCTCAATACGACACTGATGATTTATTAGCCTACAGCGAAGGGGCTCATGATAGATTGGACATCATTGATAAAAAATATGTGCAGAAAGGTGACTGGAAATACGGGTTGATAACGTATATCTACTCTGGTAACAAAATTATTGTTGTTAAAAAATAAATGAATGAAAACAAAGCATTTTGAGGTTACTTGGATTGGAAATCTAACGAAGGAAGAACAAAGAGCCAAACTCCTCCTCCCTTCCTTCTCAGAGAGCGAACTTCCCGAGAACACAGGGCGTCCAGGTTCATGATTCAGTGTGTCCCTGGAAAATTAGTAGGCATTAGTCGTTTGATGATAACTAGGCCTCAATATTGCCAAGGAACTCACGTTCTTGCATTTACGCTCATGACAAAGAGGGAGAACAGAAGCTCTTATAGATGAAAGACTGTAAAATTAGAGTGAAACACTGAATAAGGCCTGTATATTATTTCATGCTTATAAATGAGCAAAAATCTAAAAGTTTGTCCGAAAAGCCTTATTCTCAAATTGTTTTCTTTAGATAAACTTCAGTGAACACGTTCTCAATGCTATAAAATATTTTAATGTGCCACGTAATTTTCTACGGGAATGATGTAAATGCTTGCGTCGAGAGCGTAAATGATGTACATACATTCATGAGGAAACATAAATATTAATGTTATTGCCGCGGTAAATTTTCCGTGATAATACCGTGTCACTTACAATTCCATTAAATATAATGGTGACAAAAATTGCTACATCATTCATGTTAATTTCAACCCATGGGAACATTTGGGGAAAATAATCATAACCATCTACATCATCAAAGAAGAGATTGAATGAGGCCATTTTTGTGCAACTTTTTGTTAGCATTGCCGGAAAGAGTCCTCATCAATAGGTATTATCGTCGTGAAATCCGCAAATTTTGGATGGAAAATATATGTTTAAAAAAATACGTCCCTCCGAACAATTGGAATTCTAGAATAAACAATCACTTTCATCAACACTTTCACACTCTTGGGATAAACCGGATAATATCGAGAAAATAAATCAATATACTTAAATGAAAATATCCATGTACAAGAGAGAAGAAAATTATTTGCACGGCAAAGCGTTACTTTTAGTGGCAGTCACTGGCGGCTGTTTATTTATTGAAAATTACGTTGTTTGGTGGAGCTGGTTAACTGTTGCGTTAAGAGTCGGGGCATTCAAATCATCGTGACATCGGGAGGCACTCCGGCTAAAACCGAAGTCGTGTGATTCTTCTAGATAGGAAAACTTCGTGGGAGACGACAGTTGGCCTAGAGGGAGGGTTTGCCTGCTCGACCCAGGCTGTGCGTTCCTAGTCCCCTAGCACGTCACCCCTTCCGCCACCGGTAAAAACTTTTCTTTGCATATAGATAGGTCATTTCTGAATTTTATGCTCCGTGCATTTTTTTATTTTATTTCCACCTCTCTTCTCATCAATTAATTATTCTTAGATCCATTATAATAAATAATCATTTTTCTCCCGCTATTTCACCTTCTTTATCGAGTCTCTGAGATCTGATTTTAAGTCTATTTTTTCAGGGAAATTTGCCAGCATATCTTTTGCTATACAGTGTGTTAAATACATAAAGCTAAAATTGACGTTAGATTGGATCTTACTGTAACAATGCAAAAGTTCAACTGTATCCATGTTATCAACACCTCAGGCTTTATTGCTGTATCATATTGATTTTTTTAAAGTATCGGAAACTGATAAATATCGTACCTTTTCATGTTCAAATGGTCTCGTATTCCGATTTTAATTAGTGAAATTTATTTAGTGCATGAATCGTTATATCAATTTTAGAAGAGTACATCGTTCATTTACCTTCCGTTATCTTTAGCGCGTCATAAAAGTAAAATTATTTTTCGATGAAGAATGTATCAAATATATTAATTCTTGTACGTTTCAAGTACAGTCTGTATATATGTAGTTTCTTGTAATTTTAAACGCATTTGGAATCCCGAATGTCTAGTCTGAGAGACTAAAAGAATGAGTTCAAATATGGGGTGTGAGAAGCAGACGAGGAAAATGTTCTTTTCTCTAGCATGCCCATTTTAATAATCTGTCAACTCTGGAATTGCGTAAAATCATTTTCAATATCAGGAATGCTTCACGGTCGAGAAGTTATATGCAAGATATCATCGTTTGTGTCTGAACGTTTTCATTCAATTGTAGTTGGCATTTAAAATGCCCAACTATGAATGTAATTTGTCGGAGTACCTACACTGGCTCGTATTAATAACAGTTTTTATAATTATTTACGCTTGCAGTTTCACACTATCCTTTAGATATCCAAGCATTCTCAGGTCATGATATTTGTTCATGAAAAGAAAATTTATCGTTAACCGTTTACAGTCCAATGTTCCCATTTGGGAACAGATTTTTTAAAATTCATAAAAATTATATTTCATATCTCTGATTAATTTTATAGCTTAGGTTATATTAATTAAGTATGGAAGTATTTTTTAAAGTTAATTGCATGACTTGTTCATACATTTGTCGATAATTATACATTTTTAAAGTTGGTTATTTTCATTACCTCTGAAGTGAGTATGCGGTTTATCCAATATTTTTCTCTACACTACCTCTCAAGTAACAAATACTCATTTATTAAAAAGATCAATATACATTACATTCTTAAACTCAGTTTTTTGGCCAAGTTTGTATTTATTTTTCAAGCAATAACAAAATTTTGAGGTGTGTTCCCATTTGGGAACATTGGACTGTCGGCATATCTAAGTCAGTTGCTGTTTTTTGCCTCCGATGAGTTATCCCTAAACTCTTGTTGTTTTATTTTTTTCGTCCAATACAAAGGAGTTTTGAAACATTATCGCTTCTTTGGCCTAATTATATCTGAATTCGCCGCCTCAGACTGCTTGCAGCTATGTAAACACATTGTAGTTTCTTGTTGGACATTGTGGTATGAAATATACCCGATCAACTCATTCTATCGAATCTCTATTTAGTCATTCTGAGAGTCGGTTTTGTGATCACTATATTTGAAGAACATACTTTTTTTTAGAAACTTCGTTAAAATGAGCTCATAGGAGTTTCTTAGTTTGGAAGAAGTAGTCGAATATTTAGAGGTTCTAAGTGACGATGAACTGTCGGAATACGAGTTGTGCCAGCTTCCTCCTGAAGAAGACCCCCGTTTGACGGATGAAGAAGATGTCAATGAAAATGATCTAGTGGAAATAATTTCGGCTGACAAATTAGGGAAAATTAGCCTCACTCTACCAAACAGAGATGATGATGGAGAGAAAGAGAAAGACAGTGTAATTATAAGGAAAGGAGTAAAACAGAAAAGAAGTATTTTGGGAGAAGGTCAGTAAAATAAATTGTCCTCTTACTTCGTTTCGGAGTTATGTTCTTTTTAAAATTACAATTCAGCATCTTTTAAGAATTCAAAACTTTTAATTTTTCAACTTATATATTTATAAGCCATGACGTAATTCAATGATTGTATAATTCACAGGCAATGTTTGGAAAAACAGAATCAATTTGAAAAAGAAATTCCGTCAGAACCAATGCGGGGGCTAGATAATCATCTGGAGGAACTGGTTGCCATGGAGCCGATTGAAATCTTCTTCTAGTATTTACCACAGCAGTACCTGAATCATGTTGCAAACATGTCCTCTCTTTATGCTGAACAAAAAGGCTCATCTCTTGATGTTACGTGGGAAGAGATTGGTCAGTTCTTCGGAATACTTTTGTTTAGTGGATACCACACGGTCCCCCAAGAAAATTTGTATTGGTGTTCTGAAGAGAATATGCCGATTCATATCATTCCATCAGTGATGATCAGGAATCGTTTCAAATAAATAAAAAGATACTTTCACTTGTCTCATAACAACATGTTGCAAAAGGGTGACAAATTGGGAAAAATATCTCCTTTGTATAGAGAGTTGGGAAAAACGTCGTGCAATTTGGAATCTTCCATAAGGAACTAAGCCTTGACGAATCTATGGTGCCATACTACGACCATCACTCGAGCAAAATGTTTATCAAAGGAAAACCAATTCGTTTTGGGTACAAAATCTAGATGCTATGTTCATCATCAGGATATCCCTATGCGATGCAAATATACGCTGGGAAAGAAAAAAATTCTACTGGACCGCTGGGAGGCAGGGTAGTATGCAATCTTTTGGCTGTTGCAGAGCACCCTAAGCAAATTGAGTTATACTTCAATGATTTCTTTTCATCCCACTCACTGCTAGTAGAACTGGCAGATAGAAGCATGAAGGCAACAAGTACAATTAGCGAAGGTAGGATAGCCAAATACCCGCTAAAACCATCAAAAGTGAAAATTTCACCGAGGGGATTTTGATTTCATATGTGATGGAGTGGTATTTTTCTGTCCATGGAATGATAATTCAGTGGTTACATTAGGGTCCAACTGCTTCACTAATGAGCCATTGGGTTCTGTAAAGAGATTTTCTAGGAAGGAAGGGAAAAGGATAGAAATTACACAACCGCAATTGATAAAAAAATATAATTTGGGAATGGGGGTAGTTGATGTATTGGACAAACTTCTGAGTAGCTACAGGTCAAAACTTCGAAGCAAGAAATGGAGGTGAAATCTGTTTACAAATGCTTTGAATATGAGTGTTGCCAGTGCATGGCTTTTGCATAGGGAAATCCACGGAAAAGGGTCGAAAACGCACTTGGAGTTTCTCCGCGACGTAGCCACAAGTCTCACGTGACTGCACCCAAAAATTATCTCTCATCCTGGACCTAAGACGCACTCTTAAGTGAAACGAAGAAAAACTGGGGGGCATATTCTAAATACATCTTCACAGGGAAGATGCGTAGTCTGCGAAAAAACACTCGCCTCTAATGCACCGAATGTGAAAAAAATGCATCTTCACTGTTTTTCAATGTATAATGAGTAATCCATAAATGCAATTTATACACTGTATAATGAGAATGATGTCATTATTACCTACATGTATTTTCTACCACACTTATGATATTTTCGAAAAATATACATGCTCAAAAAAAAGTAGAAATTCGTAATTTTATTCACTGGAGTGTCCAATGTTCCCATTTGGGAACATGCTTGAAAACGCATTTAAAAATTTTCGTTCGGGTTTTCTTTCATACCATGTCTTAATAAGCTGTAAAATAAATAGAATATGCAAAAAAAATAATAAAAATCAGTTGGTAAGTTAGTTTGGTCTTTAAAGGGTTAAAATGCCCTCGTCACGTTGATTTTTTGTAAATTATCGAAGAAAATTGAAAGTTGTCAGCCTTTGTGATAGTACTTCACGCTATAGTTTCGAAAAATCATATTTAATTAGAAACTAGTGATATAATCAGAGCACTCACTTAATTTTTTCCCTTGTAATCTCGCAATTATATTGCTCTCAGCTCTTTTCATTTAACACCATATGGTTGGTATTAATTCCCTTTTCCTTGGCATACCTCATTTGTTTACGTAGTGGTATTAATTACTTTATTCTCATTTTATAACCACATCATCTTGTAAAACTATGAGGCAATAAAGACGACTACTCTAGGAAATAGTTTGAAATGGGTTTTTCTGATTTTAAATACCAACTCTGTGGGCAAATGAAAACAGCATCTGGCACATCACATAAATTAACCTAAAAGAGTTTCATTTTTTACCATACCGGCCACTTTTTCAATTGCAGTCAAAATTTTCAAAGTTCTCATGAATCGCAACTAGCATATCAATTTTTTTGTCCCCCTTGCTGTTATTCTTTGTACTTTCTGTAATTTTTTCAAGCATTCCACTACCAAAAAATCACTGCCAGTATGCTAAAACGGGATAATCACGGTTTTGTGGCGGAAACTGGCGTAGTTGAAACTTCAGAGAGGAGAACAGCTTCGATTTCTGTACACTCTGCAGTCAGAATGACCCTGTCCTCCGAATTTCTTCATCGCCGAGTTGATAAGTGAATACACTTTTCGAGAAGAGGTCCATTTATAACAAGCCGTCACTGAAAATTTTGTGTGAAACAATAGCAAGTAGCTTACTTTGGGTCAACTCAAGCACGTATGTAATTATAGCAGGAATGACCTCTCCTACATACTCCTATGTAAATAGTTTTCACTTTCAAAATATCAAGCCGATTAGGCAGAAAAAGAACCTTTACGACGGTTAGAGTGTTAGAAGGCAATCATAAAGGCTTACATTGTGTCTATATAGACAATCAGAAAAAAAGAATAGACTAAGAGTGAGAATCAATAAAGTAACGCGAGCACTCGCGCAGAGCCTGAGGGGCTCAGACAGCGTGCATATTATGCAGAAGTATCTTATGCTAACCTTAAAAGAGTAAGGATGAGGTAAAACAAATCTGTGCGCATTATTGAGCATTGGTCAAGAACTATTACGAAAATGTAAACAATGTGATTCAAGCAGGCTCAGCGTGAGTTCCGGAGGGTTAAAAGGTAAATAAAAGCGGGTAAGGTGGCAGTATAATAAACAATAACTCTCGGTAATATGGAAACTCAAACTTCAGTAGTATCATCACTCATTCATTCCTGTGGCCACTCAAATCTTAGTCGAATTTTGGCCTCACCCACAAGTCATCTCCAGACTCCTCTGTCCTCCGCCTTCAAGTCTTTTTATGTCTTCAAGTACTTGGTCATTCCATCTTAGTTTTGGTCTTCCCCGTGGGCGCATTCCCTCACTTTGATCCCTTCACACTCTTCTTATCATTGCATCTTCCTCTTTTCTTACATGACAAAGCCATCTAACTCTCCATCTAATCACAGCCACAATATTTTGTCTTCTGTATAGATTCCAAAGCTCTCTGTTTTTCATTTTTCTCCATACGCCATCTTCAAATGTTGGTCCATGCATCGTTCCCAATATTTCATTTTCAAATGCTATTAACTCAGTATATTATGGGGATGAGATAAATTTATCAAATTCTTTATTACTCAGTTGTTATCCAAGTTATCAAGCATCTCTTTCTTCTTGAGCATATAGTTTAATGAAAATAATATTCCAGTCGAAGTAAACAACATGAAAAAACGGTATAGGTTGGTCAGGCACATCCCGCAATGTCGAATTCCGCCACTCCAATCTTCCGAATCTGCCGAAAAGCGCGGTTATGTATAGTAACTGTGAGGTATTCGGTTGGTTGCATGGTAATACAAGTCAGTGCATATTGCACCAGACGTACGCCGTGGCTTGACCTCTAGAAGAGATCATTAATGAAGGACCAGATGACGTTGTCTCGGAAGCATTCTCCGTCCGTTTGCCTTGCGGTGGAGGCAAATGAACGGTTAGGTCGCGGTGTATTGAACGGGCGAGCCGTCGACTCGGCAAAGACGAAGTGGGGAACTCTCACAGATCCCCACAGGATGAGATTAGCTCTCGTGGAAGGGGATGGGAATCTCCCCAGTGCCCAAAGGCGAGAGAGTTTAAGAAAAATAGCGAAAGGCAACAGTGGAATGCATTAAAATAGAGCGGAGGGGTGGAATTGGTGTTCGGAAGAGGGGAGGGGGGTGTAGAAATAAGTCCCGACGCGAAGCGGAAGACGCATTTGGTGTGAGGGTAGGGGTGGGGGGCAGGAAGAGGGGAGGGGAGGGAGAACAGTTGAACGGTGAGAATGGTGTGGGTGGAAAGGGAAGGAGGAGACCGAGAGTGGGAGGGGAAGAAAAATATTTCCACGAGCAGTATCCGTCTGCATGGCAGGATGTACAGATGCCCTTGCGGGATGTCACAGACGCGCACACCTGCTATCAATTTAAAATGATCGAATTACACCATTTTTTTTAAATTTATGTCTTCCCCTTCCACTCAAAATATCTCTTTACAGCATTTTACATCAGGGTTTTCAATTGTTAAATATTTTAACGTACGCGAGAAACCATGCCCTGAATAGGGGCAACACACCCAGGGGGCCTCGAACCCGTAACCTCTTGTTTGGCCGGCGATGAATTTACCCCACCGCCACCAAGGACTGAAAATCTATTTTTCTTATTCCCTATTGCTTTTTTTAAATCCAATTTCCTATTCAGTTTTAATTATTGATTCATCCTTCACCAATTAAAATTATTAAGCCGAAAAACGAATTGCATGACATTATCGGGTGTATTCTTCCCGGATATTCGACTGGGTTGGCATCTGTATGGCGGGTGACGACGTTATTTTTTGTAGACATTACCAGTATGATTAGGAAACTGTATCTTCCCGTTGCTATGGATTCTTCGTGTTGACATATTTTTACTAGTCAACTGTCCTTTTCACCCACAACACTATCACTGTTCAACTTTTATCACCGTTGTCCATATGAAACGGAGGTATTCATTGTTCAGACCCTAATTTTCCTAAGATTCATCCAAATGATTCACCGGGAATGGCAAGGATCCTTCTACCTGTAATGCCCAACGATGATAATTTAACAATTTGCCCTTATAATCGTGCCTCATCAGTTGACGTACACAAACGATAGGCTATCTCTACTACATATTTTTTAAGTTGTCTGAAAATCCTCATTTTTCAGAAATTCTGTTAGCGATTCATTTCTTATAGGTAGCGCAGTAAAATCTGATATAGCGTTCGAATTACCACAAGCATCATGTTCAAAAGAGTTTTAGGGTCGTCACTTTTTGAGCTATTTGACAAAACATTCTGTAATTGAGACCATATCACGTTTGTTGCATTTCAATGTCGTTATGGTAGGCTCAAAATGTTAGTAAAAGTGTTAAAGTCAACATGAAATCATTGGATCATTCGTATTGTGTGTGTACGAATTTTACTTTCAACCTCAATGGATACCGCCTATGATCGTACCACATTTTTTCTGAAACGTTTGGAAATATCGCGTGGTAGCAAACATATCCTCTTAAGTGGTTAAAGGGAATTCATGACTAACCTGTCGTAAAATTAAGGAACTTCACTCAGAGCTAACGATTCCTCATGCTGTAATGACTTTTAGTGCGTATGCTTAAGTGTGACGAGTAATCATTGATTAACTGAGAAAGATAGCCCGCGTATATAAATTTTTCCATCTAGGAAAGCTCATAAATGTTGTAGAAATGCTGGAACCTAATAACTTTTATAAATAACATTAGCGTATTTATTTTGGATTGCATAGTGTAAACTAAATCACATCCCTCATTTATGTCTCCTGTGTACAATTTAAATTTAATTATTCACTTTTATGTAATTGGGATCCCTCCGAGAAAAAGCTTGGAACTGATATTTTATATTAGGGAATCTAATTTGGAGATATTGGAAAAACTCATACTCATAAGATAAATTTTGAAAAGATAGACCTTTGATTGTAATTTCCACTCCGTAGAATGCGCCGAAACCGGTTTTTGAACATTTAAACTAATGTGGAAAGTAAAAAGTTCTTATTATTATTATTATTATGCATACCTTCCACAAAGTGAATTCATATACTCTCAACTTAGGTGAAGAGGTGATCGACATTCGGGGTAGGAAAAGTGACGAGAGCTAGGTGAGGAGAGAGGTGTTGGGGGAAGACAAAGCAGAGAGGGGTGGGGGTTTGAGGGGAGGGTGGTGGGGATAGGCTGCCGTTTAATAGGATGGCGGAAAGGAACAGAGGGGAGGGGGAGAGTGAGGTATCTTTGTCCTTGCGTGAAGTTTGTGAATGGAAGAAGGCAAGGGTGTCCGCTTTCGTTGGGGCAAAGGCTGGCTCAGCTTCTGAGGCATCTTTACAGAATGGGATTCCTCTCATTGTAGCCGGGAGTCAATATTTATTTATATGCTAGGACCGCGACGGCCAAGATTCTTTCTCGTCCGTTAATATTTTTTTTCTCCGCTGTTTCAGAATGTGGTGACATCATTGCTCCTCGAGCGTGGTTTTATTTCGAATTTTGGCGCTGTGGCGGCGATGCGCTCACGAAATTTTGTTCTATTTCAGCTTAGCTCGGACTGCTCTAGCCCAATGTACCCCCTTTGGAGATGCTCTCCGTATTTCCCTAGAATTAAAACAAAATTTGTAAGATTTGCGTTCTGAACGTTGATGATGAGAGTTGTTCAAGTTATTTGCTACAATATTTCGAAGAAATGCATATTCTTGCACTCGAATTACGTTTTATTACTGTCGAGAAATTATTAATTTAGATCCCAAATGATTAAAATTAAATTTGAAAATGAAGTCATTACTAGTCATTAAGGTAAGCGGTTACAGTTTCTCAAAACTTCATACGAAACATATGCCTGGAGGGTTGGCTATAAATTATGTTGCTTCTAAGAAAATAGGAAACCATAAGGCTTCGAGGGATGGAAATGGATGTTTTTGTTAGGAAACCATTAGTGAAGCCATTAATTGGCTTAAATTCAAACTGTAAGCTTTTCCAAGAATGACTGTTTCTTGGATACCCTGAAAGTGGTGCCTGAAAGTTTATTTTCATCAATTAAATGTACGAAATCGATTAGGATACCTGAAACCTTAAAGGTTACTACTTACGTTAAAAACGGGAGATACAAATACACCTCTCATGTTTTTTCGTTTAAATAATCATGATATATACATATTTCTTAAGTATTTCATTGCCTTACTTTACTTTTAAAACTTCTTGCAATGATAATTGTTAATAAAATTACACTATTGCGATAGAATTATCAAATTTCGATAGATTATCGATTGCGATAGAATTGCGAATTTATCAAAGATTGAATAATGAAGCCTTTTCTCAATTATACGGAGTTTAAAGCTCTTATTTAGAATGCAATTTTGTATATTCCTGTTAGTAATGCTTATTAATCAACGAAAAGGATTTGTTTAAAACATGTGAATATATATTTAAAACCTTAGTCCAGAACAAAAATTTTTACACTTAAGTACATGATTTACCATGTATTTTACTCTCCATGTCCAATTACATGAATTATGTCAACTAAATGCTGCACCTGATTTTTGGATATTTAGCTATATAAATATTCTAAAGTATTTATTAACCATGGTGCGTGCTACTTCAATAATATAATAAATCATCTAGATTAACAAGCAGTTGTAAAAGATCTACTTGAATCTTCTGATATGTCTTTATCAAAAAGAGCATTAGTTTTTATGCCATGATCACCACAAATATCCCTGATACATTTAGATCCTGCAGTTCTAGTATTTGATAATTAGTTTAACATGTATCTTTCTTTTTCTAATGCACTTGCGTTGATGTACGCGTGACACCCGAATTTGCCATTTTCTTTACAGCAACATCTGACAATTAGTAAGGTGTATTTTACTGTTTCTATTTTTCCCAAGCCAGAAATCATCTTCCAACAAGCTGTCGTTTTAGACGTTGTAATTGTTTCTCTTCACTCTACGCACTTACTCATTTCCAGCCTGAATTTTGATTGCCATAAAAACTGCAATCATTCCCTCGTTTTACTTTACCTGCGGTGAGTGCGTAAGTTATACTCGTAGAGGCCATCTTGAGTCTATGGTCGCTTAATTAAGTTAGCGACTCTAGGTACGATTTCGGTAACATCTTATTATTAAAAGGTAATGTTAGTTACAGGTAGTCGTTAGCGACGAATGGACTGGTATATTCGCCCTGGCAAAAAATGCCAGTCAAGTCGGTTTCTTCCCTACGTATCTACCACAGTGTATGGTGATAAATTGGAATCAATCAGCTCATTTATCCTGAAGTTGATGAAGTTATTTCTTTAAGGGTGAATAGTCTCATTTTTTCGTAGCTTCTCTCTGATTACAAAAACAAATAGGATTTGTGTCATACAGCGGGTGGAATTGGACCATTGTTGATGTGTTTTGCCGGATATTCTTGGAAAAAGGTGGAGTGACTTGACGGATCTTTGTTGCTCTGACCACCTTATGACGGAGAAGAGAGGTGCTCTGAGCGCGGTCGCCATGAAGCTAAATGTTGTAAAGACCTTGCTATGGGAAGCACAGCAAGCGCTTGGGAGACGTGCCCAGGATGAAGAAACTAGGCATCCGTTCCTCTGAATCAGGCCTACCAGAAGAATGAGATGGGGAAGTGAAAGGAGGCTGCAGGAGAAAGAACATGTGTAAAAGGAGGGGCCAGCGAGGGTTACCGAAGAATAGAGCTGATGCATGAGTGAGAGGCAATAATGAGATTGCGCTGGATTGGATTTGGGGAATGGTGAATGAATTGAAAAAGGAGAGCTATTTAAGAGGATAAAATGAGAAAATAAAAGTATAAATAAGTCAGGGTTTTGAGAAATCTCTCCCGGATAGGACTACGCCTTTCTACGTGGAATAATCAAAGGAAGGTATAATTCATTGAAAACAAAATGTTCCTCAAGGTCACGTCCATTGACATGAGCTGCGAGAAAATTCTATAAAGACTGCATAATAATTACACTCTTTAACTTTCAAGACTGATGCATAAATTTTTCAAAGAATTCATAGCCTAACGTTAAAAAATGGAAAAAACCTGATTTTGTCATTTATTATCAGCAAGATAGAATAAATAATAGAATTTAGGCCTATTTCATGTGATAATGCTGAATTGTAGAATTGAGATGGTAAAAAATCAATTATTAATAGAGGTGAATCAATGTATTTTAATATTTAAACAATAGATCTTGAATTGAGCACAAATGTTTAATCATAAAGGATAGAGGCTTTACGAAGTAAAAGGAACGGAGAATAAAATAGCAATATTTGTATCGTATGTAATAAATATAACCTGCAAATTGGAACTTGATTTGACCCAATAAGCCTATGTCCCAGCTTTTTTCTTATTATTTTTCTTTTAAGACCTGTAAATTGTGTATATCAATAAATATTAATATTAAGTAATATTATCAAAACGGCCAAGGCCAGTGCTGTTTTGGTGCATGTGAAAATATCTACTTGTTGCATTTATTTTGATAACGTTGAACCGAGGAATTACGAACAGAATTTAGGTAAAAAATCAATGTAAAATCGATGGAAATTGTTTTATTTTTAATTTAATTGTAATACCTAAAAGATAGAGGCCTTGCAAGTTATGCATTGTTCCGTCACGTTATGTTCACTAGAACTTCCCCTGAAAATTAGTACAAGGCTACAAGCTGGTTTGCAACAGTGATGGGGATTCAGGATGGGGTAATGGTATGGCCTTCGCCCTGCGTTAAAGATGTAGTACGTTCCTCTTTAGCTTGACCGACGAAAAATATTCCGTTGCGACGTACTCTTTGTTACCTCGCTCCCCAACCCGAAAAACACATTCTTACACTAGCTCGCTCGTTGCGGGATTTGATGCTAAAAATGGTTTGAAAAAGTTGCTACGGACTTTTTTTCTAGCCGATTCTACATCAAGATTGTGTAAACTTCTTCTTGTACAAGGCACTACTACTAAAAGTCGAATCCTCTTTTCGTAATGTTTCCCCAAGGTTTAGTGCAAGCCTACGTTTTCAGTTCTTCCTAGAAAGAATTTTCTCCCTATTTTACCAGTTTATTATTTCATGTTTTAGGTCAATAGTCGAAAATGTCACTTTAAAAATTTCTTATTAATTGTTTCGTATATGCATCAATCTCGTTCAGTGCACCATTACTTTCTCTCTGATTGATTTTTATAGTTGAGTCTTAAAATGGAGATTGGTTTATTGTTTATGTAAGGATATATCATTTTAAATTATAATGTATGTAATTTGATTTCGAAAGTAGATTTTTTTATAGAATATGATTAGATAATTTCTGCGAGAGTTGAATGTACCAAAATGGGATATTTTTATTATTGCTGACAGAATGGCTCTATTAAAAAGCACTCACCACGGGTTTGAAAAGATGCCCTTAGTCCTCTTCCCAATTCACATAGTCATTGTATCTGCATAAAACAGAATGCAGGGATTAATCCTTTATTTGTACTACTTGCCAAGGCGGAAAAGTAGAAGTTCAAAATCATCTCATCGTTAGTTTACCATCGATTTTGTACTTTTTTACTGCTGAGGAACTTTTAATGTTACTTCAATGGAATGAATACTTTCAAAATTACTGGCCATTTATGCATTGTAACATATATTTTATCAATTTATTACCACGTATCGAATATGAATGGTAACTTGTGCTTGGTATCTCTTGCTTGGTAACTGCGATCTATAATTTGATAGATATTCGGTAATTTATGACTAGCAGCCCTTGACTTTGAAATTATCTATAGTAATTAAACATCACAGTGTCTTATTTATTTATATAATAATGCCACAGAAACGAAAGAAGTCAAACTTGTAGTCAGGTAGGTTGGTGTGCACAAATATTATTTTCTTACATTATTTATTTCATTATGCTGAGGAAAAATGTCAGGTCTTGATATTCACGTTTTTCATGACATTATTGCAAGTGAAGTCGTGCTAATGAATGGAGTTGGAATACATTACGAGAGCGGTGAAGGACGGTGTTGCATCGTTTGTTTTCTTTCTATTTATTCAAGCGTGAAGAAGCTAATTTACCATTCCAGCAATTTTCAGAAACAAGGAAAAATAATCCGAAGGCATAGACATTCGTCTTTTCTTTCCTCATGGCTCACGAAGTTTCCAGAGTTGCTCTCTCGTTCCTTTTTTTATCAAGCCTTCAGAAAATCCTTGCGCGTTAATATGTTCAGAAGCAATGCTCTTTTATCAGAGCCTCGCTCATTACAAATTCGCAGTTCCATTCGGACGTGTATGACAGAAGTGGCGATTTAATGAGACTTAGATGCACAACAAAACACTTCAAATAAAATACCGAGGATGGGAGAAATATGTTACAGCGCTTTTGAAGTCTATATGCCTCCCGTGGATGAACTCTATTAAAAGTCGTATAATGAAACACTCTTTACAGGAGTAGTTTTATTCACAAAGGGAATATGAACGCGAGCTCGTATCCAATAGAGACTTTGCTCATTTCAGCATATGCTTTCATTATAACCTAGGGCGATGGTTATGGGGAGGTTAATATTTGTCAAAGCTTACCCATGTTAATGAAAATGATGGCGATAAAGAACTAGCGCTGAGAAAATACGAGTATTAACAAGGAAATGCATCACGAAAATATTACCATGTCAAGTGAAAATTTATATATTTGCCAAAAAAAGGGCGCTCTAGAATTCTAAAGCATTATGGTTTCCATATCCGTTATTATATTTGTATCAGTCTTCACCGAAGCCAATCCTCAACATCGATCCGTTAGAATGGCGATACTGATCGAGTATTTCTATACAAGTAACCAATTTGAAATGCTCCAAATCTCTACTTCTGTCATTGTTTCCCCAATGAATCTGCTTTTAAACTAATTTCCTTTTGGTGGTAGCGCGAAATTTATTTAATTGAGACAAAGCCCTTACAGGAGATTACAAAGTGCACCGAAGTAAATTTATATTCTAAGCAGTGTGAAAAAATAATATATTCTCTGCTACACTGGCTTCTCTGGTGATTGGATTTTAAAATCTGTGGTTTACTATCAGGTCTATTAGCGATGCTTGAATGAGAGTGAGGGGTGAGTAAAGGAAATTACTACTATGTTACTACTTTTAAAGGAATGAAATTATCATTAGGAGTAGCATATAATGAATTTTAACATAAAATTAAAGCATTGTATCACGGAGTTTTCATGATTGAGTTACTACTAAATTTGCAAACGGATTAAATTCGTTTTCGTTAAATGAAAATGGTGCTTTAAGGGTATAAATGCCAGTGTAAGTTTTATTTTGAAATTGCCTCAATTGGCAACTTTCTCCACTAGGCGCCATAATTTCGTATTTAGAATAAAAGCATTTAATGTCGTTTAGCCTATATTTTTTTTGGAAAGGGTTCAAAACTTTCCATAAAAAATCGCTTTTACTCTTCTACTGAAGGAGCAATTTCAGCCGCGGTGCTGCTTTACTTAGGAATGAATAATAGTGTGCATTATGTATTGCTTTTTAATCGTGCGTGGTTGTTTTAAGAACCTATACTGCCTGGATTGATTATTTTTTAAAATTATTTATTGCGAGTAAAACCTCAACGTTGCTGGATGTATCAGTTTATAAGGTAAAAATCTTAGCTTGCATGCATTTTGACAGGAAATTACTTAATACCTTGAAGGCTTGATTCGAATATTACACCATTTTTAACATAACTATTTTATTACCCCCTGTCATGTATTTCTTTGGCTTAAACTGGTTTTCACACTACGAGAATTTAATAAAATATCGTATATATTCTGCGTCTGATTACTCGGGTGTATCTTACTTTCATGATACTTCCTTTCTGGAAAGAAAAATTGCCTATACTTTTTCTTGGCGTTTTCCCTTCCATATAAGAAAAATATGGTGCCTAATAATAATGATTCTCACACCGTAGAATAATTAATTAGTGTGAATTTAATTTATTTAAGTAGCTTAGTCAGCCCTGAAATATCGAAGTTAAATGTGCTCCCGAGAAAGCATGAGTGCATTAGTAATCTACTACTATGTTTAAAGAAAGGACAGACCACATAAATATTTCTGTTATCAAGTGCCAGTCGGTTAAACTTCTTCTTTACCAATTTTTTAAAATTTGACGATTTTCCAATAAAAACACTTGCACCTTGTAGCAATTTCAGTGCCATAGGATAAAATTTTACTCCAAAAATTTTCGCAAAGCCTGCGACATATTCCGTTTTATGCAGCTAAAGGAAGGATCAACGTCAGATTTCATTTCATTTCCAAGTAGTGATGCTTACCCTGAGATCTAGCAAGCCTTCGGTGATTTTTTATCATTCGGAAAGTTCATTGCACGGTGTATCGCAAGGTATTAGATGTTTAGTGTAGCACGTAGGAGAATGGAAAATTGTAAAATAAATGTAAAATATCAAGGGTAAGCAAGACATTCTCATGTTTTCAAGGTGCTCACTGAGTAGATTGGTATCTAAAAATTCAGTTTCAGCAGTGGGATAACAATTAAAACTTTTATGGTCGTCTTAAGGCTACTGAGAAACCAATTGGTTGACAACCCGGGTTATAATGAAAAACGGTTATGAACATAAAAATGAAGAAAGTTCTTGTAGACGCTGCAAAAATATTTAACAGCTTCTCATATGAGTCCAAAACTCCATGGCATAACTTTGAAATGCCATGAGTACTTGTGTTCTCATTCATTGACAAATCAATATTATCACCGATATTTAATAATGAGGTTGGATACAAGGTTGGAAAATATATAATTTTAATTAAAATTGATACCACAAGAGAAAATGCTAGAACGGTCATTGTTAAATGAGTGAGTACCGGGGAGATTAAAATTTCCAGCAAATGGGCGTCAAGTGTTGCCGTTATTTTCATAGTCAAGCAACATTCACGGAAAAAAAAGTTTAGTTAGAACTATCGAATTCTGATGGAATTTATCAAACTTTTGGGTTCATATGGCACATTGAAAAATTCAGTAATTATCACCAAACCAGTTTGATAAATTCTATCAAACTGATTTGGTAATTGTTACCGAAATGGCTACAGCAGTTCGATAAAAACTATCAAAATCGAAAGGGTAATAAAATCGACGTAGCGTGCACATGTGAAAGATTTTCAACCCAGAAAACACTATTATGATTGAAAATAATAAAATTAGGAGTTTGGCGTAAGTTTCTGCAAAAAAAAATACAAAAAAAGTGGAAAAATAACACGCCAGCATGAAGCATTGAACGTGGGCCTTCCGCGTGGTAGCAACGGACTCTATCAACTAGTCTAAATCGGTTGTCATAATAATTGCTAACTTAAACGCTGTCATATATTATTATTGTAAGTATTTAACCTTTGTTTTGAAATGTGAATAAGGTGTGACTACAGTTTCCCTTTGTATACTTAAGAGGAATACTTGATGCACACAATTGCATTACGTAGTTACTCCATATGAATATCTAGTGCAGATGCGCAAGAAAACTTTATTTGCAGGCTTATTATATCGACATAGAGATGGCTTTAACGTGCTGGGTGATATCCTTAGCATGGATTGGGTCTAGTATCACGGCTTTTATCACATGTTATTAAACATGATCGCGAATGATTATACCTCAGGAATACCTCTAATTAAAGTTTTAATGTGCCGAAATACACAAACATCTCCTTACAGCTCTAATATCTATGATAATATGCGATTCAATCAATGTCTTTGATGCACCAGCTAACGGGTAGTATTGCAATTTAAAGCAGGAAAAAAAAACAGAAAAATGAACGTAAACAAAATTAAAACGTTATCGCCATCACAAATATTGAAAACAAAATCATTTCTACCAACTTATCTTTTATGTAAGGCCTGTTTAAGAATATTTCAACTGCAAATGTGTATTGGTATAAACATAAGAGGAACGATAGACCGTTCGATAGATTACGAAAAACTTGGTAAATTCTATCAAGCTAAATTTGCATAGCAATGTAGAGTTTGATAATTTTTACCGAACAAGCAATCACCTTCGTAAAATTAATCATAACTTCGATAAAAGTTATCAAACTCAGAATCGTATTGAATTAATTCGGTTATTTTTACGAAACTCTTCCGTACAATTGACCAAATTATGCAATGCCAAAATGTTTGATGAAATATATCAAGAGCTCACGCTAGCGTTTGGTAAAATAAATCAAGTGCTTAATAATTTGCATCAAAGTTTAAGTATATTTAACAAAAATAATCACTATCACACCAGTTCGATAGTTTTAATCAAATCTTTTTTTTCCGTGTTGCATCATATACGGCAAATATTTAAATAATAGTGGTTTTTTAATATCTCAATCTAACCCTTTCCTTTAAAAAATGTAAAACATATCATTCATAAGATTAATTACCTGGTTACGTTATCACTTGTTCATATTTCTCTAGGAAATATGATATCTTAATATGCCACTTATTTTACAATACAAATATGGTAAAAACTAGAGCAACGTCCATATTGAGGTAAAATAATCTAGCTTAAATGAAAGTTAAACCATTTTTTTAAACGTTATTTTACAAATTTAATTGTTTCTTTAGTTGTAAATACCAAAGTAGTCAAATTTGATCCACTTAATCGGCTACGTGAGAAATGGAGCTTGTTCGTGTAATAAGACACCAGTTCTTGTGCAACCTGATGTGTTTATAAAAGTTACATGTATTTATTGGTTTTGATAACTCATTTTATTTAATTTGGCATCGCTATCTAATGTATCTCTGCGCACTTCTTTCTGCACGGTTGGCTTGTTTATAAGTACCCGTACTTATCCATTAGTGTAGCATTAGGCAGTGTTACCTTTTCAAAGAAAGTTTCCTACGCGCATGGTTCTTACCGGATCTCTGACCTTTTTTTCATTTCCATTTTCCATACCAATATTACTGGTCCATAGTCCAGAGAAGGCTATTTGAATTCATACTCTTTCGCTGCTTGGGGCATGTATCTGACTTCCAAAAACCTTCTCTCGCGGACACCAAAACCCCGACACTTCAGAAAGCTCCGCCACTCTCTTTGACGTCATGCTTTCTCTCTACTCTCTTTTTATCCCCGATTACAATGGCTGAACGATGTTGCAAGGCATTGCATATTATACTTTATATTTGCCAGGTCTTTCAGGAGAAATCTACAATATTTTAGGAGGTGGTTGAGGACACCATTTTAACCATTTTTTGTCCATAAGCATGGGGTCCTTAGTTACCGAGATATGGCAACGCAAAGATTTATTTGGGTGCACATTTAAGTTATCATGAACACAGTTTTTCTTGGGTACCCGGCCATTTCAACACTCTATTTTCTACTTTGGATTTTTAACGACACAAAATAGTTAAGGTTGGAGGAAAGCGTGCGGTAAAATTGTCTGAAACAATTAATATCAAAATGTGTGAGATTACGCAATTCTATTATTGACAGTCGCTCAGAGCTCTCGTTTAATCAAGCTCAGAGATTTATTGTTTCAGACAATTGTAATCGCAAATAATCGTCCGACATTAATTATTCAATGTCTTTAAAATTCACAGCATTGAGTAAAACGACGTAAAGGCTGGGTACAAAAGAAAAACCGTTTTCATGGTAACTGATAAGTACATCCAAAATAATGCTTGCGTTACCGCAACTCGGTAATTAAGGGAGTTGCGACCCAATGTTTATGGACAAAAAAATTTAAAATGGTCTCCCACCTCCTGAAGTATTGCAGGTTCCTCCTGAAACAGCCTGTATTTCATATCTATTTGAATTGGATGTCACATAAAAAATTAAGTACTTAGATAAAACACTAATTAACACGACCCATCTTGTTAAGCGATTCCATACAATGGCCATGAAATTGTACATTACTCCGTAAAAAAATTGTTTTAGGTGAAAAAATTTATGTTTCCTTCATCAAAAAGAATATCATAATGTATAATAACAATGACGCTTAAGCAAAATTATACAAACGAAAATAGGTTTTCACTCTCTTAGTGAAGTATAATGCGGAATTATACCCTATTTCCTTTTATCTTCATAGTTTCCCATCATCATAATCATGGTTTCAAGAAGAAATGAGGAGGAAAAAGGAAGGAAAAAGGAGACACGTAAGGAATGAAGAGGGAAGAAAGCGAATCCAATACGTGATGTAATCACACCATGGGATTGAAGGCTCCTGCTACCGTAACGTAAATTTCTAAGGTTTGGCGGAGGGGAGAGGAAGTGAGAGATAGCGAACTAACGTGGGTTCAGAGTTTCAAAGAAGAAAGACTTGTGTAATACAGGCGAATGATACCTGTATGAAGGCGAAGAATACTTTTGGTATCAGCGCCAGAAGATATTTCAATGTTTTCATTCTTGATAACTTGTTGGATTCGATTTCTTCTTTATATATATTAATACAGAAAGGTCTTTTTCTGTCGTTTTGCATATCTATGGCTAAGTTCTAACTAGACGTATAACAATATTTAGCCGGTTTGAGACAGGTATCTTAAACAAAGTGTAATGACATTAAAAAAAATTAAATTCATGCTAAAACAACCCTTTGCTTGCAATTTTAAGGTTCTTTTTCACATTTTGCAATTAAAAATATAAATCTAAAAACCTGAAAAGTTGCTATTTTTGTGATACGTTTTTTTAGAGCTTAGTCATCGATATGCTCCGTTAATACTGCACCTAAAGTGATAAATGAGTTATAATTTTATACGCTGAATTACCGGCTTTAGAAAAAGGGACCAAACTCTCTTCCCTGTATTAATATATTTAGCATATTTTTGCAATAAAACATATATAAAGAAATTACTTTATCAAACACATTCTTCTCCATCTGAAACCCAAAAACACCATTTCTTTTAAATACTTATTTCCTCCTAAATAATTTTTTCTCATGGCAATTCTAGTACTTATTTCCTGATAGCGTGAAAATGTGTAATGTTCGTACGGGTTACCTAGTTATGGAATAATATAGTACTCGTCATATTGCACTCCTGCTTACTTACCACTTAATGCTTAAAGTGTGTTATTTCTCTCATCCCGTTCCAAATGCTGCATCAAAATATTCAAGAATATGTTGCATCACACCTCGTTTTAGAGCAAATCCATTGTATTATTGCGGCGCTACACCATTGGAGTACCGTTTAAATTTTGTGTGCGTCAGAAATGAAGCATTTCTTCCCATGCATGACATTTAATGGAGCATAAATTGAAGTCGTTTTGCTTGCCATTTCTATTCCAACAGAACTGCTGACTTAACCTAATTATTATTTACGTGAAATGTCCAATGACGTTAGACAGTAAAAATTACATGACAAGTAGAGTGAGCATGAATCATAGTTCAAAATGAATTTCTAATTTTTCAAGGCTGCTCATAGACAAATTCATGCTTGAACATTGAAAAAAAAGGAACTGATGGTCTTTTTCACCGTGGTAATATTAATAGAATTTGCGGAAAATATATTAAAATGATAATTACTATGATTCATTTAGTCAAAGAAATTATAATTATAACGTTGGTGCAAGCCCTTTTTCCACTTCTTATAAATCAATGCGTGGAAGATTGTTATATAATTATGGTAACCAAACTCTGGTCCCCTGCTTAGGTTACTTAATGCGCCTTACACTTTGCATATGTCTTCGTTACTGACTATTATGGAGTATTAAACATAAACATTGATAATGATTAATAAGGACTCTTAAAGGACTTTGTTTACTAATGTTAAATGGCTCAAATACCAAAAATTGGAGGTATGTCGCACAGAAAATTTATGTAGCGAAATGTATTTACGTACAGAATTTTACCATGATTTTGCGGAGAGATTTTTCTCGATATTCTGTTTTGATGAAGGCAACATTTTTCACCTTTCGCATTTTTTTAGATACCATTTTCGTATTTTCTGCGAAGGTTAGCAGAGAGAAAAAGATGTGATTCATCATGCAGGAACAAGTTAATTTTATCACTAAACATTCACTATGATTAATATTTTCATATCACATAAATACTTTTTATCTGACTTTCACCTTTTAGCTGATGATAATTTTACGTAAATTATAGCATAAACGTTATAAATTTAAATGAAATAATAATTTTGTAATTATAGTTATTCCATGAATCTAGCCCTTAGAATGTTACAGCCCAAACTTTTATTTATACTTAATATTTTCTTTTTGAAGCTATATCTAATGATAAGATGAATTAAACTATTGGAAAAATATTCGGAGATCATTTATTAAGTCAATCGCCGCTCGTTCACTTCCTTCTTTTCAAACCTGTTAAAATTCTTTGCATCATTGGTCGTCATTCCTCCCATATCCATCCCCTGCACTTGCTAGTGTTAACCTACTGTTGTCCCTCACTCCTTATCCAGCCTGTTTCCTCACCTCCACTCTTCCCCGTTGGCGTCCCATCTGACCTATCCCCAAACTCGAGAGGGAAGAAAATAAACAACGCCGGCAAGATATGAATTTTATTAGGGATAATCTTCCTCTGAAAGCCATAATTTAATTTGGAAAATGAATATTTTTGCTTGTCACATCAGACATGGCTCTTAGAGTATTTTAATGCATCATAAGCATACATAAGAGCCCGTCTCGTCCACATAAACTAAGTATCGTAACTCGTAACTCCCAACGTTGGAATAAATGGCCGTTAACGGCGGGATAGTTATATGCAAGGTATGGCCTATGGAGTAAGAAAGTTCCTGCTTACGATTTATAGCCATAATTTTGATACTTAGTTGCAGGTATTGATAAAGTAAGGTTGTGGTGATGAAGGTAGCTAATCAGTGGAAGGATAAATCAGTAGATGGATAAATTGCATGAACTCCCTTGCCAAGCGAAGGGCAATCATCTCAGGGAAAAAAGTTAGCGCCAACGACACTACATGGTGCTGCAAATAGCGGATAGGTAAATAGTTGAAAGATACAAATTAGGGATCCTCTTGAATTGACGTTTGTGAACTACATTCTGCAGCATATGGCATTTTTGAACGCCTCTTTAATTTTAACTATGAAGTGAGGAGCTTATTTTCACCGTTTAAATATGGAAGCGGGTGTTATTTTGGCGAGGAGAACTAATACCCAAGGGCATTAATATCTAATGGTTTTTTATTGATGAACATTAATGAAAAAATTGTCTTTTCAACGATTTATATAAATGGATTTGCCAAAATATTCTCTTTAATGGGAATTGATTACATATAGTGCTACCACTATAACATTTTGAGTTCTCTTCTACCTTCTTCTATTTCTTCTAATTATTTTATGACTTAAGATGTGGTGGAGAATGTTTTACCAACAAACGTATAGCACACATTGCGTTCTAATCCTTGGCAACTGCAATATCCCTCCCAATTTAGTTATAAATGTTCCAGTCAACACTTTGTTTATGTGGACGAGACGGGCTCTTATGTATGCTTATGATGCATTAAAAATACTCTAAGAGCCATGGCTGATGTGACAAGCAAAAATATTCATTTTCCAAATTAAATTATGGCTTTCAGAGGAAGATTATCCCTAATAAAATTCATATCTTGCCGGCGTTGTTTATTTTCTTCCCTCTCGAGTTTCTCTGAACGAGTAAATCCAAATTTAAATTTACGAATTTTCAGAGGCGCCAAATTGAACACGAGACGTGTATTTCGTTTGCATTAGCTCTTTAACTTCGTTTAACTCACATTCCATTTGTGTAATGATTGACTCGCAAAGGAGGTGAATTTGTTTGAATTTTTCATTAGCATTTAACTGTTAATATTTAACGTCACATTTTTCCTTACATGGAGACGAGGTCGAAGTATACTAAAAATAAAGCCTAATAACTTAAAATGCTGATAGTCTTCTCCACAATTTTTTTTATTATATCAGCATATTTTTAACACTCGTTATCTTTCCAGTGGCTTTTGTAGGTTTCCTCCTACTATTACTGTTTGTTCTCATTAAATAACTCAATTCACCAAAGAATCCATAATAAATCTACTGAGAATTTCAATGCATCCAAGTTATTGCTGATTAGTTATCCCTCCTCATTAATCAACACGTGTTAGAAATAACTTTTTACATAATGTTTTTGCGTAGTTTCCTTGTGCGTAGTATTCTACATATCGCAACTTCATTTGCCAATATTATTCAGAACCAGCAATTCCAATTAAATCAGAACCATGTATTTGTCTTCAAGTGTGATATTTATTTTTGCTTTGCTGCGTCATTCATTGAGCTGCTAATTTGCCACTACAAACATTTAATGCTGAGAAACTTTTTTTTCATGGGAAATATTACCTGTCAGATTATTCCGCGTATGAAAAAGAATCGGATGCATAATTGAGTGAACGGGTCTTAGAAAACACATCCTGTGTCCGGTATGACCTTGTCAATGATGCATTAGAGTTGTAATGGTAAGAAAGTGCTGATTCAATCCGTTGGTATTATCTTTCGTATCTATTATGATACATTCCAATACTTTGCACCTTCTGTCCACGGCTGAATGATAGGAATTCCATGTTTCTATGAAATGACCAAACCACTCATAGATGAAGCAATTTCCTATAATTGGTGGTTCATTTATCAGTCTAAACTCGCACTTAGCAAGTTTGTTGGCAATTAACCGTTTGCTGTGTGGTGAGTAAGTGAAGTTTAAGTCTGATAATTGAATACCATAAAGCAATGTCTTCACTCCGTTGAATCATGGCATTATAAATATAACTTTTCAATCATTACAATCAATTTTTACTTCGTCTTAAGTAAGAATTAACTCATTTTCCAAAGGAATTAGTATTCTCTCATCATAAATATTTTGTACTTTACTTAAGTTTTCCAGCAAAAGAATGTTAAAAATCTTGGAAATTCGATTTTTTAAGGCATTTATCAATGTATGCTTCCATGAATAGTCTACCATTCGTTATTTCGCAAGAAATATCGTATATGTTTGTAAGAATGGCATTAGTTTGTTATCCTAATTTTCACTGTATATAAAAAAAACTTCAAGTGTTGATGTGAACCGCTTTAATGGTATTGGTGATAAACCTCATTTGCCCTGATTCGTTACAAAATCATTGTTCATAAGCCAATAATTTTCCCTGTGGTGATATTTAGTAATTTAATGCTTCACCTTATGACGAACGTAAAATTGACCCTTTCAACATTTGAGTGCATCGTATCACTTACGATTCAATCACTGAAGCACATCATGCGAATTGGATTCAAATCCACCCCCGGCCATGAATTCGAAGCCAGGATTACGAGTAAAAAGTTTGCTAAACATGGTGCTCGTTCCTGAAACTCACTGTTCTTTGTTTTTCGCGCTCATTCATTTGTCTTTTGGGTGCAAACAGAAGTGGAATGAATCAGTGCTCCGCACTATGAATGTCAATCAGTACTAGAGGGCGTGTTAACCAATCCCGAAATGAAGGTCTCAATCGTCGGCCTGATTTCTCAAAATTCTCACGTTTGTTTTATGGTCACCAACAGCAAATTTATTCCGCGGATACGAAGGACCATATCGTTAGGCTGCAGGTAAAATTGAGCGGCATTTGTGATTGAAGCGAGATCTAGCCCGTGAATATAAAATATTTATGCTTATCTTGGGGCCTTATGACTACTATTTCGCATATAGGTTTTCCTGCATTATGGAATTGAACGGACATGCATTTGAAATTCAGCGAAAATCATGCCCAGTGTTAACGGAATGATTAATGAAATCGTAGCGGAAGACCTGTGCCCGAAAGTTTTCAAATACTTACACCCATTTATGCTTCCGTAAAGAGGTTCTGTAGTTTATGTTTTGACATTGAACGTAATGAAAAAATGGACATTTTATATGAAAAATGAAGGTACCTACTTGTATTTTTTTGTAATATAAGTTGCGTTAGATATATTTTATTCCATTTTAGTTGTATTACCGCTGTCGAAACGTAGTAGGAAATAACAATTTTTTACTTCCATTTATATGGCGTAAACAGTATTTCTTAGCAGAAGTCATAAAATAACTCTTTTGCAGTTCCGTAGCCATGAGATGTCAAGAAAATGAACCATTGAAATCCCTCAATTTACTAGAAGGCACTAATAATAGTCCAGTATACTTATGTGTCAAATGCTCTTAAATAATCTAAAAATGGTACCGATATATATAAATATTTTAAAATAAAAATGTAAAATAAATATAAATAAACATTTTCTTCAATAAAATGAAACTGGGGTCGAAAATAATCCAGTAACCAACTACACAGATAGAACGATTATACTTAGCCATTGAAATGTGAACGCTTATGCAAGAAATGAATTAATATTTTACAAATTTTACACTTCCATCTATGTGAATGTGGGGTCCTCAAGTCTATGGGTGATATCCAAGGGTTAGTTCTACGGTTTAGTATCACAATTTAAGTCAAGATAAACAAGAACAAAATAACTGTTATTATAACAGATTATGTACCTGATGATGTCGCCTCTGCGACGAAACCGGTCGTATTAATTAAATCGTGTGGAAAAGCACAATAACGTTTTATTATTAAGAATGGATTTTCACAAAGTAAAGCCAGAAAGAATCAAGTTTACAATTTAAGTCACCAATGATAAGGCTATTTGCGAATTTTTTACACCAATAACGATTTCATGGCTACCATTTTACGCTGTAATAGCTATCAATAGGTTGTAACTCCATGAGAGTGCTTTTAGAGTAACAAAATTGTTGATGATGGGGAAAGTTATGATTTTTGTTGCCTGCAAGCAGTATGCATTGGACTATATTGGGGAATATGGCTATGTCTGTGCTTTCAGGGCAAATATTGATAATTCTAATCTAAGGGGAAGCTCATCGTAGATAATGCTATCACCATAGCAGATATCAATTGTTTATATCCTCAACACAAACAGCGACATTAATGACGGATTTTACGTATTGGGTTAGGCAGTGAAAAATGTGTGTTCATCTACGTGTTATTTTTTTGTTGATCAAGCACCGTCAGAAACATGGTGAAAGCTCGGCAGATAGTGGTTAATTTTATGTGATGCGGCTTCGGTGCCTTTTATAGGCAATGTTTCGTGTTTCCCCGTACAATCCCTTGTGTGTATTTTGATCTCGAGGTGGGCCGCATATGGCATACAATTCTCACCCTAACTTGGAAGTCACTGTATATTCTACCAATTAAGATGGTTTTTGTGATTTAATAACGACGGATTTTTTCACTCTTATTGTGATATAATACAAGCATAGACATATAGATATGCGTTAGTAAAGTTTATTAGTTCTCCAATTCACAAACATTTGTGTGTAGTGAAACGTGGAATATTCAGTAGCCATTAACGTAATGTTATATTGCATTGTGTTGCCATTTTGTATTCAGGCTAATAGGTATTTTGCGCAGAAAATAATTTGCAAAAATTACATTAAGTATTGGTTTTTATCTAACAAAGACGACGACTCAAATCAAGCGATGAGGTCGATTTGACCCTTTAAGGATATAAATGTCTATTTTTTATTATGAGCAATGAATGATAAATGAAAAAAAACAAAAGCTATTATTTCAACATTTTTTGTGATATTCATTGCGTTCATCCTTAATTATCCTTTTACGTTTCTGAGAATAAAATAAGCGAGATCTTTGTTAATTTAATATTTCAATATTCATTTTCGAGTATTAAATAATTAATCCAAATGAACATTTCAAATATATAACTTATTTTTAAAACAAAACGTTGCTGTTTGTGTTTATATTTTTTCTAGCTAATGTAAGATACCAATACTTGGTGAAAGTTTAAAACTTCTCCTTATTTTAATAGTTAATTTCACTCATTTTAGTGATATGATATATTTATGGAGACATTTGTGCCTTGTTTAGTACGGAGTGGTACATCCCTCTGTATTTATAGAATCTTAATATTTTTTATGGATACTTTAAATGAAACGGCACCAAAGGAGACGCAGTTATTATCGGATGTATATTTACCAATGAAACTGATTAGTTTTGGTCTGAAACTTAATTGAATCTATGATACAATATTTGTGTGCCTCGAATGGTTCCAACTCCTTGAGGCACATGCCAGATGGAATAGTATGAAAATATTTTCTGTTTTATGATACTTAATTTTTTGTGATGCGTTATTCCGTTCATTAAATCGATCCAATGTTTTATAAAAATAAAATGGGGGCTAAATTGTAAAGCAAGCTCTGAGTAATGAATTGAATCTGTAATTACATATTTTTTCTAAAATCTCTCACATAAGGTAACACTCGAAGCAACGTGGTTTCTTCTTGACTTGCGTTCCTTGGCCGCTGAGGGATCCCTTACTCCCGTATGTTCGTAGAAGCCCTTGCTTGTTCGTTCATCTTCGTAGGCGTGGCCACGAAGTTACAGACTGGTCTCAAGTGAGTCCAATGGCTTTCGTGTCTGATTATAGCGGTCAAGTTACCAATTTAATTCTACGGGAGTAACAGTTTTTCTATCCTCGATTAGAGGTACAATTTTCTAAAAATCTGAGCAACTTTCATAAGGATTAGAAGATCGTTTGTTCTTTTTTAGTGATTAATTTAAAAACATTTATTCGTTAATGATGGCATGAATTAATTATCAATTGTGGAAATGACTTTTATGCTTATTTTCCTTGCATGAGGTGATTTATGCATTAATTAATCGCTTATATTTTTATTAATTACAAATTTTGATCAATGATGAGATTCTTGTGACGAAAATAATTTTTGCGGTTTAATGAGTTTTATTCAGGAAGGCTTATTTTCCTCATTCACATGATGCCGAACATTCATCGAGTCTTAAATGATAACAGATCATGTTTTAATTTTATTTAGTAACGAGAAAATTTTTTTTAGATCAGTAGATCAGTAAAAATTCTTTTAGTTCAGTAGAAGTATGGGATTGCCTAGGCACCCTATAGTAGTGGCATAGTGGTAAATTGAATGTCGTGAGAAAAATTCAGAAGGTTCGCGGTAAATGCTACCGAGATCTTGAAGGCTAATGAGGCTTGAATTTCATCGCGTTGATGCCTTTACAAAAATCAGTCAAGGTGATACTATTTTATGAAAGAGCCATGTTGGCTGTAATGCGTATTTCAATTTGAGAATGGTGATGACATAGTAAAAGTCACCCACTGGACATATGGTATGAAATAATGAAATATTATTCCTGAATATGAGGCCTGGAATATGTATAAAGCCCATATTTCCGTGAGGGAATCCAGTAGAAACATAAGAAACCAAAACATAAGATGTAATAACTCTTTACTGAATGGAAAATCTATTCCTATAAAAGAAATTAAAACTCAACTACCGGAGTTAAATCTCTCAAGAAAAGTCTCAGAAATAGCGCGTAAGATGAAGTCAGGTTATCCATCTCCATTCTCCAACAGTGGAACCCATTAAAGGCAAGGATTTCAAGGAAGATGTGTATGGGTCATTCCACATCCGTTCATGAAACGAATGATTCTTTGGGTTTTGATCAAAATTTTTGAATTGGTAAATGTCTTAGCCTCAAATTTATCATTACGAAATCATGTTATAACCGTAGTACTTGTAAATACTCTGATACAAAAATACTTATTTGAGATAAAAGCGTTGATAAATTTTCAAATTTTTATAAATCAATTAGTATTTGTTCACACAATTTTTGTGAAGAGACAGCTAATGCCCATTTTAAATCTAAGAATTTTCCACAAGATGGCTATGCTTTCAGACTGACGTTGGTACTCACTATTTCTTGTGCTAAATGTTGCTTGCATAGGCGTATTAGTTGAAGGGCTGATTAGAACTAGGGATAATCCCTCACTTATGTATGGCATTAATGCAAATTACTCCTTAAACTTCCGTTACCCACATGTTACCGTTGAATATAAAGCGAAATATTATTCTGTTAGCTGACTGCGGGGTGCGAGGGTAGGAGTCCCGCTTCTAAGTAGCTCTCTAACTTCCGTTCCCTTTCCCGTTAGTGCGACTTTAATTGCTGGCGCACGCGGGCCCTAACCGAGAATCTATTATTCTACTTGAGAAGTGAATGATATCTAACGTGTGAGATCCTTCACATCTCTTGCCAATAATGTTTTTAAAAGCTGATATTTCTTTCGAATGGAGTGAGTTTTCTTAATAATGCTAGTTAATTACCTTAATTTGATTCTTTAGCAGTTTTCTTGAAGCATAACTTAGCATTAATCTCATTCATGACGTAAGTAAACTTGACAACGCTGTCACAATTCAAACATGAAAATGGAGAACGGTGCCGAGGGTCTTGGTTTTTAATGCTTACAGATTTTTGTTATTTTTTATGCCGATCCTTTTTAATAGGTTTTGGAATGGAATGGAGGCAATGGAATTCGATGGGCATCATAGCATAATTACAAGATTATTTGGATAATATATTCTTACTTTAGCTTGTTGGGAAATTTTTTAAATATTTTTAAGTATTTTTCAGTGCATTAAGATGAAATTTTTTTCTCAATTCTGAAATAAATTTCACCTCGCATAAAACGAATAATTCCGTTATGCATCAGTAAGACAGCACCATTGGTTTTAGGAAAAATCTAATTCTCTTTTAAATGATATATATATAATGCCCAATTAATATGTTGTTCTTAATTAGTTTCTCCATGGTTTTGCTAAAATTTTCACATATTACCATAGTTAACTAGAAATGTGCCAGTATAAAAATATTATAGTCGGATCATTATATTAGATCATTTTATCGTTATCATGATAGCCAAACAGTCATCATTTTACTATAGATGCCAGTTGGATGAAGTCGTGTGAGGTACCAGTGAGACTCCTTACGTAACAGATAGTTGTCTGTGTTTACATCAAGTGATTGTGTAAATATTTTGTATTTTTATCAGATATGTATTTAGAATACGAGAAAATTTCATCCATATTTTATTTCTACACGTATTGATTAGTTGAGGAATTCAACTGTACATATTACTTTAGACTTCTTTATGATACTACTTTTCTTCTCCGATTAACAATGCTACATATACCACCTTTAGAATAGGTTTCTAATTGCTCCGAACCAGCACTTCCCATTCGTTCTATTTTAATTCCCAGGCGATTTATTAACTTTACCCTTGATTAGTATCCTTGTGTTGAATGATGATCGGTTTTATCTTTCTTTTAGACACGAACCGTCGTGCGTTATTTAGTACCGAAAGTGCAAGGAGATCACGACGACGAGCCGGCGAACCACGAAAAAAAGGAGCCGGAGATCGTGAACAGAGAGCGTACACGACCTCCGCGGTCAATTGACCCAGAGGGAGCTCCACCAGCGAGTGGGTCTTCCAGTCAAACTGGACTGGAAACATCGCCGGCGGCCGCGGCCAGGGCGGCGATGTAAAGAAGGAAAGGAAGGAGGGGATGGACAGGGAGCGCCCCCTGCTCTGCTCCCGCGAAGGAGGGGAAGGGGATCCCAATGTGTCGGGAGGGGGGGAGAGAAAAGGCCTTGGTGCAGGGGCGGGAGAGGGGAGGGCGTAGGTAGGGGGTTGAGGGGGACCGGGAGTGGGGTGGCCCCGGCGATAGAGGCGTCGAGCGCGCGGCATTCGTCCTGTGACCGCCGATCTTAGCGCTTCGACGTCTCTGCGCCGGTCTTTCTACCGGGCGGGCCCGTTCCCTTCGCGCTTTACGAGAGTGGAAGTGGCCGTGTGTCCCACGATACAATTTCTCCCCATGTACAATTTCTTGTATAATATCAAGAGAGGTCCTGCTGCCTTCTTGGTTCTCCGAGGCGGATGTAGCGGCGACGATACGCGGTGAACGCTAGGAGGGAGACCCGGGGTCAAGACCAGGAGGGGTTTGGGCAGCGGCACCCCAGAGATCCTGGGCGGGACAACTCCCGCTTGGCCGGGGATTTTTTAGCCCTCCCCGTCGCACGAGTCTATATTGTTCAAACTTGACCGCACTTGCGGGTTTTAAAGTGAGGAAGAACGACTTGTGTTGAAGCCTTCGGACTGCGCCTTTGGCCCTCGGCTTTAGTGGGTGCCATCGGCTCAATATTGAGTTAGGAATATCTCAAGTTTACTGTGTATTAAAGCTGATTCCTGGCCAAATTTTGGCCGAAATCGAGGCGGAAGTTTTGTTTAGAAACGGTGAAAAGGAGGATTTAGACTTCTGTTCCATCAAGTGATTGTGAGGAGGTGTAAGTTTGTTGTTATAACTGTGAGGATATGAATCTAGGAGAAATGTCAAGCTGTTTGCGGTCAAACGGCGAGTGAGTGACTTGTCGCCGAAGAGTTCCTCGGCATTGTCGTTGGACGTGCTGCGGGTCAGGGTGGATCCGTGCGAAATGGTATCGGTCAAATATCCTCCCTCCGTGCTGTGACAGCCCGCGGGAGTTGTACAACGTTCTGTAATTATCCTCCTGTCAAGGTGGGCGTCGGCATTCGACAGGATCGTCCCGCTATTTGTTTTGTCTCCTGCCGAGCATTTCGTCACAACGATGCGACGTAGTAGTGACCCCAACGAAGGGATCATATGTGTTATGTATCCTGTGTGAGGCGGCCTTTGTGTATGGGAATATCGGCCGCGGCCGCTGTGAAAGCCAGCGGGTATTTGATGGGCGGTATGCGGCTTCGTCAGAAGGAGTGACAAGGTTGTTCGCCCCCTTGTCGTGTGCCACTGGCGACATTACCTTGATCGCCGTGGCGAATGCATTACTGTAACGCAATCGGATGATTTTTCTCGTCAGAAATAAAGCTTCATCTACTATAGTTTCACGAAATTTGCCAAATTGAAGGTTACTGTGCTTGTAGTGGATTTCTTGAAATCATACTCGAGGTGTTTTAATGATCGTGTAGGAGTGTTCTATTGCGTAAATTGTCTTGGTTATCCCTTTAAAACTTAAAAATACTAATGTGGAGGCAAATGTTGCACTGAGGTTTTAGAAAAGCTATTGATAGAGTTGATGGTGGTTGGATTATAGAAAAAACGAAAAAAAATATCCTTCTGGGCATATATCATCCCGTCGAGTGAACGTTTATGCAATATTTTCATTCTAAGTTTAATTAACTGGTTTAAGAACTATCTATTCCATCGTACACTATCATAATAGATTTTATGTAGCTGTTACTAAGAGTCGAAATCTCTTTTCCGTTCCCGTAACTATAACTAAGGTCAACAGAATTATTGTTGTCGAAGTGATTTGATTTACAAGGAGGTAAATACATTAAAAGTGCATATTACAACAAATATATATCCATTGGATGTGGTGAAGAAAGAAAGAAGACAACCTTGGATCATCTGTTAGTTATCAGTGTTTAGTTAGGTGTTGTCCGTTAGTGGATAAAACGGACGTGATTACCCCCCATTATAATCTGTGTAAAATAAGTGTTTTTAAAGAATAGTTTCTACGTTAATTGCTTCCGATAATATCTGAATAAGGCTTTTGATAGAGAAATTAGGTAATAAAAGGACTCGATAATAACGAAGTCCTTGTTTTAAAAGGAAAACAGTGCCGATGTGAAGAAAATTACCCGCATTCTACACCTTGGAAACGAAGTCTATTGGATTAAAGCATTGCTATATTATCCTTTGAAGTAGATAACTGTCGTGGAACTAATAATTTTGAAATATTTCGCAGCTCTTGAAACGCGTCATACGCAGAGGCGCGCAAGAGCGTATTATTCTCTCTCTTCGCATTCTCCCGAGTTCTTCCGCGAGCCACCCGATCGGCCAGGCGAAACCAGCAGTTAAGTGCGTCCAGAACTTGGAAAAATAAGGAAATAGTGTTTTTGTGACCGGGGTATCCGAGTGATTCCCTCAAGTTTCGATCAAGAATCCTCAGCCCATTACTTGGACATATTCGACGAGTGTTCACAATTATTTTTGAAGCGCATCTTAAGATCACATCAGAGGACTTCCCTCCGTTTCCCGTGTGGGTCTTCGCAGGATCGCAACTTCACCATGGCTACGACTTCGACCCTCGCCAAGGAGCATCGTCTCTTCAATGGACTCCCTAGGCTGTGGATAGCTGTCCTCTTCATCATCGCAATAGGTGAGTCAAGTATTTCCCTTATTAGTCCCTTGAATACAACCGTTTTACGTGTTGTTACGTCATTATGTGCACCGATACAGTGATTATTTTGTCAACTACCTATTTATATTTGGCTCTCAATTATTTGCCGTATGATTTCCCTGAGGCATTCTCAAGTTTTCAATGAAGTTCTTAATAAAAATATTTCTTATGCATTCAATACAATTTCTTGAAAAGGACACTATCGTCACTGTCACCTTTTTACGGCGTTTGGGCCCAACTATGAAGGGGAAAAGAATAAAATGCAACTCACGCTGTTCCAGCGGTTTCGTGATTATGTGCATCGATACATTTATGGTCCTGTAAACTATATATGCATATGTGGAGAATGAAGTTTTCCCTATGATTCTCCTTCGGTTATCTTAGTTATTCAAGAAGGCTCTAAATAGAAGTGTCCCATTATATGGATCACATAGATTGGGTACGTACATGTTAATCCGTGTACCGAGATACATCCCTATAAAATGAGCGTTGTACGGTAAATCGCCATTTTAGAGAACTAATGTTTGTCAACCTCTTCAAGGTTGAAGATATAGGGATTTGTCCATGTTAGAAAATCTTATGATATTTATTTGTCAATTAGATCCTTTTTTGGTTAGTATTCATGGCTCATATTATTTTGCTTCTAATATATTTTATAATCAAACTTATTAAAATATTTCGTTGGGCTTCGGTGAATGCATTCCATAGAATTCTCATGAAAGCAAGTTAAACGTGCGCGAGGAAATGGTGCCTTATCCACCATCACCCTTCATGATGAGGATGTAGTCGAACTTTACACCACCCTCGCAAAGTTCGACTAGATGCATATCATTAGGAGCCGTGAACTCGCCACTCTCGAAGTACACTGCGCTATTACTGTGTAAATTTCCAGTGGATACATATCAGGTATATCCCTTTGATGCACCACCGCATCAAGCGTTGCCCTAAATTGCCCCACCAAGCGGAACTGCCCAAAGCAGTCCATTGGTGCAGCTATACTCTGCGGCCGTGTAAATCTTCGTCGTCACTCTGGGATAATCGGTACTGCCACCTTTTTACGAGTTCGAGGCCCAACTATTAAAAGGAAAAGAATAAATGGCAACTCACTGGAGAAACAATACTTGCACGGAAAGTTATCGGGAAGAAAGTTCAAGAGGGAAGGGTAGTCTTTTTGTGAATGGTTCTCCGTTATCGAAAATTGTCGGAGCGCACTGTGTGGGAGAGAAATAGGAGACAGAAGACAGGATGGTGGGAATTTTCGAGCAGAATTGGGGATGATGATAAGGGAGGCAAGGGAATTATGGTAAAATCCTCTCTGAAAATGCCGAAAATTATTTCGAATTGTTGTTTCAGATTAAGTTAATCCAACTCCATCACTGAGAGTGGTGAATTTAATCCCATGAAGGGCTAATTATTTTCGTCGAATACAAATTTCATGTGAATAGCGCAACTGATTACGTCTCTCAGAATACAGTCCATCAAAGGCGACATCAAAAGCCGGTCAAAGTTGTTTAGGATATTTTGAATTCCATAGAAGTATTCTCCTAGCACCGAAAGTCGTGAGAGAATGGCTTAGAGTACTTACCCAAATGGCTCTTAAAAGTAATTACATAAAATTCTCTTACACCGTTCACGCTTGTAACGAAATCCCTCCTAAAACGAGGTGAGTTTCCAGTCTCTTGGACTTTCCTATGATCGCCAATGTTAATTTCCCCGCTTGTAACGATTTCGGATGATACGAAATCCCCGCTATTGCGAAAAATTCTTTGGTCTCTTGGGGAATTAATTCCTCTTTTATAAAGAAATTACGGCGATATTAGCCTCTAAGCCGTTCCTTACATATCATCAGTTGTTCTTACGTGTGGCCATCACCACATAGTTCTTCTGTTCATCTTAAAATCCTTCCCTTAACAGCCGTTTGGTGGAAAGGGCGGGACGACGGGAAGATGCAACGGATTTGTTACTCAAGTAAAGACAATTTACAAAATAATAGCCGTAAATCCTGTGACATATAGGGCAAAATTCTTTCTTATGGATACAACGAAATCCCGTTTATAATCAAATAAAATGATAATCCTCTGAAATTTGAGTTAAGCGAGTTTTGCTACATTTTCTATAGTATCCAATTACATCATCTCATCCCTTTAGATATCTTCGTTTTTTGAATGAAGCTTATTGTGTGAAGAAACAGACATGAACTTGAATAATTACACCTAATTATTTTTATATCTTTGTATGTTAGATTCAATCAATACAGAAATTCGGGGTGATTGCGGATGAAAGCATTCTCACTTATTATTCCGGAACTTGATCAGTTTTTGCAATACCGCTAGTTGCGACATAAATAACCAAAATTGCATGCCTTCATGACATTGGATCTAGTGTGTAAATAAGGAGCTCAATTTCTTAAGCTATCATGACTTTAAGGACGAAGGCAGTTTCTTGATTCCAAATTTTTAAACAAGAAAACCATAGAGCCTTGTTAGAGTTAAGCTTGGTATCAGTTCTTGCCGTTCAACAAATATATATTAATAGTTGCAGTTTTGAAAGAATGTTACTGTTGAAAGAACACTTCAATTTGCAATGTTTTGTTGACTTTAATAATTTTCTTTGAAAAAAGCTGTTACTTTAGGCCGCGAATAAAATTGTCCGTAACTGTGTAAGCAATCCGAAGGGCATTCGAGCGGTTTTTAAGCACCATTTTGGAAGGATCCCCGCCAACCAATTGCCTGAACTGGGAAGCCAGTTATCGTCGGTGTAGTAGGTAATAGGTTGAGAATGAATGGGAAAGGATAAAGTGGATTAAAAATAAAATTTAAGGTCGAAAGTAGAGGAGAGAGAAAAGAGATGATGAATATGAAGAGAATCGGTGGAGGTTTCTTTCGGCATCCGGCCGGTTTGCAAATTATGTCGTCATTACTCGGGGTCCACCCGCGACTGTGGGAGAGATAAAAAAAGGACACATCGAAACGGTATCCGCTTTTCGTCGGCTGTTAATTAATTTTGGGGGCGATATCGGTCCCTGGAGAGAAGCAAGTGGGGAGGAGCAGGAGGCAATTACGGTTCCTTTATTGTCTTGATCAGGAACTAGACCGGGCCGTAAAAAAATGGAGGGAAAATTTCATCTTTTTTTATTCACTTTTTCTTCGTTTTAAAACGCTTTGATCATCGCAGGGAATCCGCGATGAATATGGAATGCGTTCATTGGCTTCTCATGTAATTTCGTTGGTGTCCTGCTTTACTTCCGCCTGTCTATTGTATCATGGTCGCTTACGATTGAAAAAAGTTGAAAATATTTTTCATACGAAAGATAGAGTGTAGTTATACTTAATAATTTTATGTTTATCACATAATTGGGAACATGAAGCAATGATCAATAAATTGGTACCATGAGATAGCGAAGATATACAGTTTTGTGCCATAAAGTCCAGTTGTATGTGCACTTGTTTTAATGCTTTCCTCTCACTGGAAAGCATTAATTTCAAGCTGGTGTTAGCATTGTCTACAATTAGATCCACAATTTATCTAATCTATATGCATTTTTCTTCTAAGAAATATGAAACAAAAATGAAAGTATAGTTTTAAATTTTGCTGCGTTGGCAGTGAGAAAATTTCATTTTTTGACAACATAACAGTACTAGACTGCTGAAGTACTGTTGCCATTGTTGAAAAATAAAGCCTGTAAGCTTGATGTAAATTTAAGTAAGACAGTATGTAATATCATTTTATATTATTTCTAGTAATGTAAGTTTACGACTCATTTCTCTGAAGATTACAAAATTTAATCAAACATTTTAATTAGTCTGTAGTCTTAATCCATAGGTTAGGGAACTTATGGATTTCGTGGTCAGGGAAAATGAAGGGACGATTATTATAATGTCTTTAAAAGGAAACTACGTCATCAGAAGTGATTATAATACCTGTAAAACATGTTGATATGTTGATGAATGTTTACAAATTTACTACGAATTTCGTTTTCATCTCGATGGATCTGTGAGTTATATCCCTCCAAAGATTGTTAAATTTTATTATCACTGGTCATATGCTGTGATGTTGGCATGATATTTTCAAGTTTATTTCTATGGCTTACTAACGGTCGACGAGTATAAGAATATCTGACATTATTGTATTTAATTCATCCGAAACTGGCGGAATTAGTTAGTTATATCTATGTGTGAAGCATATTTAAACTGACTCCCCTCGAAGCGACGTAAATCGTTAAAATACGCCTTGGGTACCCCATGTCTCACTGTGATAAAATTTTAGATTGGATTTTCACAATTTATTTCCCATTTGTTATATTTTACCGAGAGTATATTTTTAGTAGCTGTAGCCTCTTGTACAAACGGAATTTGATACTTATTAAAAACAAATTATCATAAATAGATCGCATGTTAATCGTTTCCATTGTATGTATAATCATTTTTTTACTATTATCGATTTTAATACTCTTATTCAAATTTCACCCAAACTGATTGGCTTTGGTGACAAATGCGGCAGCGTGGACTTAATACGAGGAAATTATTGTGGCGTAGTTTCCATCCAGAACAGGCAAATGAAGTCTGCTTTTACTATTAAAATTTGAATAGCAATCTTCGCATTCTTCGCACTTTGGAATCAGCCAGGGTCTCAACCGGGAAAAGTTTCGGAAAATGGATGCTAGACCTACTCGTGGTGCTGTAGGTGCGCAGAGATCTACGTGATTTTAGCCGTTTTAACGCGTAATAAAAATGGTGATTCGGTGGTGACCGTCGTCGCACGACGCTGCAGTCAGATTCGATAAATATATATTTGTACAAATGGCTTTTTGCGTTTTCAACTCCCATTACCGACTGGAAGTTCTTTACACTCTCATTCCCGCTATAGACACGCCATTTTATCAGAGTTTGATGCTCTTTTTTATTTACTTTTCAACCTCCCCTCCGCGGTAGAGACGATTCCCGGAGCTTTGAAAGCTGGCTTTGTCGCATTCGACAGTTACATTTCCTCCCGCGCTCTCTCCACCGCAGACCGACATGGCAACGAAGGCGCACTTATTTATGCGATTCGGGGAGGAGGGTTACACGTCCGCTAGTATGGCGGTCATCCAACAAGTATCCATCCCGGGCGACCGCCAGGGGACCCTGCGGAGTCCGCGCCGCTGCCGCCGGTAACCCGCCTCCGCGTCCTGCCTCGCTCGGTCCCTCTCACACACACGGAGATAACTTTCCATCCCCGTCCGTGTCCAGCCCTGGCCAACTCGACACCGCCCTCGCCCTTTGGGAGGTATTGGCGAAAAAAAAGGATATACGGCGCAGCGTCAATAATTCGGGCGTTAAAAATCCGGACCGTCCATAATCCGGATTCGATTCCGGTGACAAAAGTGAATGCCTGCACTTAATGTATATACATAATGTATATCGTGCGATGCGATGAAAAATTTTCTATGTTGCAAAGAGGATATGCTGTTTTGCATGCACAGTGTTTTGCCTCTTGATTGATCTGCTACGCTTGCGTCTGTACGGTATTATATCAACCTTTTTAGGCTATAATATTTTTTCTTTGTTAAAATACTATAAACTTTGAGTTAATGCATGGTATATTCATCCTGTCTTCGTTTTATTAATAAAAAGGAACCCCTTTGCTTTATATAAAAAGATGCATCACTAATATTTCTCTTATGAAAGCATAACTCATGATGTTGCATTTACAATTCTATTCACTGGCTCGGCTTCAGTCTCAACCGTGTCATAACAAATGTTATGTCGTGAAAAATTTTATTTTTGTTAAAACAATATACATTTCTTTACATTTTTAAGTTTATTCATTCCCTACACGTCTTTTACGTCTATGACCATACCGTACCATTTAGTTATCTACTCGATGTGCATAATGCCACTCATGTAAAAAGGATTCAATACACTGTACATGCAGTTTTTTCATCTGCTCCCATCATGTCTTTACCATAAAATACCAACTTTATTAGGTTAAAATATTTTTCCTTTGCTGAAATGTGATAATTTTCACATTTCTATTTTTATTCATTTCCACCTCTAATGTTACTGAGTAAATCGAGAATGATTGTATTGTTATTTCTTCTCTATACCGTTTTATACTCACCTGACTAGTAAGTTATATTTTAATCTTGTTAAAACGCTATACCTACACTTTACTGGAATAATGGCTTTGTTCACCCTTTTAAATTATTTTTCGATTTTAGTGAAGTTTGAACTATTTTAGCAAGTTTTCTAGAAATCGAAAGCGTCTACTAATCTCTTGTTGGCTAGTTTGATACAAATTTGGACATTTTCTATCGTTGTTTTTCTGTTATTAAGCATTATTTTTTCCGTCCCCCACCCTTGACTCTGCATTCTTCATAGCACCCCTGCACCCTTTAAACACACTATCTCCATTTTCAGGTCCGTGTACAATTTAATCCATAATCCACACGAGAGCATTTGGCTTAATATTTCGTTTTACTTTGACGTAAAGTTTTCATCAATCTGTTTTTTTCTCGGAAGTATTTGACCTAATCCCTTTGACACTGGGGGCTTGCGACCTTCCAACACTATATTGGAATTTTTGAATTTAATCAATGACCAGATAGAGATGAGAGAAGAGTGTTGTTATTCACGGTTCAAGGAGAAAGCGCAATGGAGGTACGGATGGAGTGAAACATTTCTCATAGGCAAAGCGTGCAATATTGATGGGGGAAGAGTTTGTGTTTAAATCCCTACGAATCGCGCTCACAAAACCGCTTTGCTGAAATCCACTCGTAATTTTACTGGCAACAGTGACATTCATTTTTAGGTAGCAGTGCTATCCCTTCGTGATAGTGCGGCAGATGCACATAAAACGGTGTTCCTCGTTTTCCATGTTTATTTTCACAAAGAAAACTGTGTGCAACGTTCGGTAGAACTCCAAATGTTTCATTACATTTGCAGTAGGACATCACCGTAGCTCCTACCTTGCTAGTTTTAACCTTGTTTTTACCTATCAAAGCTATATATTAATAAATTCTACGCAGTATGTTTTGATAAGTTTAAACTTTTATTAATATCCTATTTTATTTATAATTTAGTTGTAACTATTGATTTATGTTTTTTTTCATGTGCTGCAAGTTTTCTTTTATTCGCTAGGAGAGAGCATTGTTTGAAGTAATATTGATTGCAATGAGGAAGAAACTGTTATTAAAATGATAGCTAGTGTATTCCTTGTTACTTCAGACGGTTATTCGCAAATACATACTAATATATTTTCACCGTTTCCATAATTAAGCTCATTGTTAGTTTTTGTTTCCCTCAATGGAGTTACTCACGTTGTTGCTTAAGCCAGAGCAGAGTCAGTTGTTTAGAGAATTTATGATAGGCTAAGGAATGGCAGGATCACTACATGCGTAGGTCGTCGTTGACGTAATTGATGTTCCGTCTGTCTTTTAAAAATTTCAGTAATAATGTAATGAAATCATGAATGTGTCCATGACTTTTCACTCATAAATGTATCATTTTGTGTTAAAAATAAGGATTTTCGCTGTACTTAAATGCTATAACTTTATTTGTGACTTGTGTTTGATGATGACCACAAAGCGATCGCTTTTGGTTATGTGAGTTATTATGTACTTATATTTTATAAGAATGTATGCTATTTAGCTTCTAAGTTCTGTCCTCATTACTTTCTTAGTATTCTTATGCCTGTTTTTCCCAAGTTATTTATTCGTCATTTGAATTTAATTTAATCCTATTGGTGGAGCTTTTAACTAAAAAAGACACTCGTTGATTTATATAGGGTATGTTTATTATTTATTTTCAAAAGATAAAGTTTAAAGTGACTTATTGCACTCAATAGGTCTTCTTTACCTCGAACGAGGACTTTGTTTGGTGGGTAAAATATTTTTTCCAAGCTCTATGTTAAAATATGGTATTTGAATGCAGCCAGAGTCTTTGTAGTGAGCAGGCTTTTCTATGCACACCGCGGAAACCATTCTGATCGTTTTTTTAATGTCAAATTCAACTTTAAAATTGTTCCAATAATAAAATTCACATAATCAGATCTATAATTCCATAAAGAACTGCAGTTTAACCTTTCATAACTGCACAAATATTTAAAGCTCTAATAGAAGAAATTCGTCGTAAACATTCCAATTGTTCCAATTCCAATTGTTAGAGGATTAAAAAGTTCATCCCTCTCCTTGTTCTGTGGGTTTCAGAAGGAACTGCTGAACTGAAATAACTCCTCATAAGCCTATTTACTTGCATTCCGATCTGCATATTTACTTAACGAATAATCGATGTAGGTTCAACCCTATATCTCCTATTAGAGTAGGTATTACCTCCTATGATTCTTCTTCCAATACTAAAATTCTCCCATACGATGGCAGAAGCGGCGCACATAATGTTTTGTTTCCCTCCAGCCATTTGGACCCTTCTCTCCGATCAACCCAGGCTCTGTTCCCCAGTGCACTCCCCAACACTCCCTTCATCACAGTCCCTTGGGACGCCGTGCAAACCACCACGGAGCCTAAACCAGAACGTAAGCAACCCTTCGACGACGGTTCCCATGGTGTTTGGCCGAAAGGGTATAGGGTGCGGGAATAGGGAGAACTTCTTATCCTGTCTCTCCCACGTCGAAGGTTACGGAGGAGGAGGGAAAGGGGACTAGGCCATGGCGGGTAAATGGCTGGGGATTTCAGTGGGTGGTACATTCAGGGAAACGAGCGTGGACCAAGCTGTTAGGGAGCGTGGTTGAGAGACTCCGCCGTGGAATTCATTACGTGCGAATATTTGGAGAAGAAACTATATTCCCATCAGGTATTTTCAGTAACCACCTGCTTAATACAATATTTGACGTTGGAGTATTATTTTCCATATTATTTTCTCATAACATTTTCCTATCATCTATGAGTTTTTCCGTGAAATGCCATTGATCAAGTTTTATCATTGTTTTTTACGTATTTGATGGTCGAATATTGCGATTGCCTTGAACGCTACAATTATCAATAGTAGACACCAGTTTTAAAGATTACTCCGAAAGGTAATCCGTATAAATTTAAACCCAACACATGAAAATCAATTTTCTTGTAGATAATTTGATTTTTTGCAAATTTCCAGGCTTCAATGAATGCAGAATCAGTATTTTTTTTCATTGCCTCAAAGTTTTACTATCAGTGCTCATATTCTTATTCCTTACGTAGTGTAGAGGAAGGTAAAGGGAAGGTCCTAGAAAATATATGCAAACTAATATTAATGGTAGATTGTATTTGTAGGCGAATAGTCGTTAGCCGAAGCTGTCTTATGAATTTCATTTCATGACTAAGAGCAAATGTGTAGTGAATAATGAGTTGATGTTGTAGCTGGTAACATAACTAGGAAGCACTTTAGAGACCTGGGTTTAAAATCCGGCCAATTCAAACAGTTTTTTACTGCAAATTTCTTCTATTAGTGCTCTAAATATTTATGTTATTATGAAAGGCTAAACTGCAGTTCTTTTAGCATTATAGATCTGATTATGTGAATGTTATCGTTTTAAGTTTGCCTGCTCACCGTTCTCATGTTTTGTATTAGTTTCAATGTTTTTGTATATTTTTATTTACTTGCCCGCTGATTCGCATGTGGGTGAATGGACGTATTTGTGTTTCCTAGGTCCTCTTTATCACCTTGACTACGCCTACGCTTAGACGAAACCTCCGTTCACCCTCTGGTTTGAGTGAGCTAGGGACAAAATTAGGGTCGAACGCTGCACTACGAGGGTAGACTGGGTGGCTCTCTTGTAAGTAGTTCTAGTGACCAGGGTGAGTGGAGACAAAGGTTATTTGTAGCCGTGGGTCCCGCTTTTCGTATTGCGCATGGAATGTCCTAAAATATGTTTTTATGCTTCACTCTTTCTAACATCTCACACATTCATAAAGGGTTATTTTGCATTTTGTGATTTACTTACTCTTTCCTGGATTAAATACCATCGGAGTAAATACAACCGATGCCATTCTTTTGGATGTCACCAAGTATTCAATTTTGTTCCCATTCTTCATTGGTTTTCATTGTCGTTGAATCACTTTGGGATATGTGCAGTGCATCTATACCTCTTCATTACGCCGACGCTTGGATGAAACTTACATTATAGCTCATGCATGATTAGGTTTCCTATATTAGGTTTAAGTGTCATCGAGCTTCCTAATTTTGTTCATATTTCTCATCATTTTTTCATTCTTACTGCAGTGATTTTCTTTTCATCAAGTACTCGTCGTATCACTGTGGCATAAGTGTCATTACCACTTTATCTCTTGATTATGCCTAGCCTGGATAAAACTTAAGTAACCGCTCGAACGTGATTAATTTTCCCATTTAAGGTTATGTGTCATCGAGTTTCCAATTTTTTTCATATCCCTCATTGGTTTTCATTCTCTCTGCAGTGTTTTTATCATCATTAAGTACTCGTTGAATCACTTTGAGATGAGTGCAGTGGCTCTTTAGCTCTTGATTACTTCAACGCCTAGGTGAAACTTACGCAACCGCTCAAGCGTGATTGATCTAGGGACATGACGAGGGCGGGACGCTGCACTAAGTGAGCAGGTCGACTCTCTCGCATGTGATCCTCGCGGCAAGTGTGCGTTATACGGGAAGGTGAGAGGTTACCGCGCGTGTGGTCGCAGCGCAAAGGACACACTCTGGGAGAGAGAGAGAGATTGGGGAGGTCTGAGGCGGTTTTGGCAGCGGGGGGAAGAGTGGGACGGCCCCGGTGGTTGAGCTCTCGGGGCACCGGTAATCCGCGCGGCCGCACACCACGCCTGCGACGACCGCATCCCACACAACGTGCCTGCCATCCTAGGCGGCGGGCCGCCCGGCGCAGGGAAGAGGAGAGGGACAGCAGGGGAGTTGAGGCAAGACCCTGGCCATCACGTAGCGGCGGGTGCACGGAGACTCGGGTGATTTATCTCCGGACATCGGCTTCCGGACTTGAATTTACTTGCCGGCTCCTGCGGCTCTCAAGCCCGCCCTCTAGTTTCTCCGCTGTCCAGGTCGCAAACACCCCCAAAACGCGGTCGCATCGGCCCGTAACCCCCCTTCCCATCCCACGGAGTCGCACGTCTCCCCGGCCGGAGCGCGATCGTTCTTCGCGGGAGGGGACCACGTCGTCCGCGGGGAACTGGGAGGGTGGGAGGGCGGTCTTGATAATTGGTAAACGCCTCCGTGGCGCGGGAAGTTTACGGTTAGGGAAGTGACGTCGGAGCGGGTGGGTGGCTTATGAGGAAAGGAGGTTAGAGGTGTTAATGAGATCTGAAAAGTTCCTCGATGTCGCGGTTTCTTCCCATGTCTTGTCTACCAAGGTGTTTTTCGATGTAAATGATTTCCCATGTGAGAAAATTCTCCTTGACCGAGGATGGAACAACGGACTTCTGTCTTTCCGGGCCACTGCACAGACCACTACTTTAATCAAGTTTCGGATTTCCAATGACAATTATACCGAGACTCAATGCAGTGCAATTTAGCCCTTCACCTGGCAGAATTGAAGTATGTCACGTGTTTTTAGGAGTTTATTCTCTCGTCTTCGGTTTCGGATGTTTCTTATAGTAGCGATTTTTTCTCATGCGCAATTCATGACGAAAAATAGCAATTTTAAAAATATTCAATATATTTTAAAATTGTTTTTAAAAACTAGGTGAGCATTCATTCCAGTTCTTGCATGCCGTTTTTTAGTATCATAGGTAAAACTACATAGATATCTGGTGCATATCGTCAGCTTGAGGTCAAATGTATGGCTTGTATGTTTTCAAAACCTATCATAGAAGTACCTACTACCATAAATACATATTTTTAATCTTCGAATCAATCTTACCAATGCCCATTAAGCAAAAGTATATTTTCAAGTATATTTATGATTAGATTTTAACCTGTCCAAATATTTTTCAAATTCTCCATTTCTTACTTCTAGTTAAATCTTGTGGTCAGAATTTTGATTGTTCACACAATCATGCTACAAAGTAATCCATCGCCTTGGATATTTCTATTGTTTTTGGTAAGTAAAGGAAAAATGATGCAAAAAAGTGCTAGAAAGTTATGTACCTTATTGCGCGAAGCGATGTTGAGTCCGTGATCGCGCCACGTCAACTGAGTAACTCAGATTTTCGCCGCTCCAGACCGGCGTGGAGCTGAAGTCACCGAGACTTTCAAGAATGCCCAAGCACCGTGTTACAAACTTGTATGAAATTTTTTTGCCGGCAATAATTTTTGTTTCGTAGTTTCTAGGAGTTTATGAAAGTGGTTGTTATAAGTGTTTGTCGTATTATTTATACTTTTATTGCCGTATGTACGCTCAGAACTTGAATTTGAGGAATTTTCGCCCCACACATGGGAAAACTTTTGGTTAGAATGTGATAAAATGTGAGTAAAATAAAACTTTTTTTACACCTTATCCTGCTGTGCCCAAGTTTGAACACTTAGCGTATACTAAGGACAAACTGCAGTGCTTAACCATACTTTGTAATTGTTGCTGGTGTGAGTATTTTGTTTTTTGTCCTCTATTATGAAAATATTCGCGTATTTTGGTCAATTGTTGGAATATTTAGTAGTACTGAGCATTTCATATCAAGCATCATACTTTGTATGCATTCCATACAGATATCTGCTTAGTATTTCTTTTAGGATAACCCCGAGAAAAATATTTAATTTCATCATAATTAGTACCTGAAATAACGAAAATTTTAAATGTTAATGAGATATCGCCGTTTATGATTATGTTCTGTTAGTATACCGTAAGTTTCCGGATTGGTTCCCATAGCATAGGTGAATAACCCTCTGTCTTATTTTTTGTGTGTTTTCTTATTTTATTCGTAGTTTCGATACTTTATAAGGACAGAACTGAGGTAATGACTACGAAAAAGTGCCAACTTGCATAAATACTGAAAATATGTGAATTAATGAATTAATAAATAAGTGAATTATTGAAGTCTATTTAGAGTGGTGTAGTGGCAAATTCTTAATGCCATAATGAATATTTGATTCATCTCAGAGTTTATACAATATGACCTTTGGGTTCCGTCTTTTCAGAACTTTGAATGCTCTTCTGTGGAGAAATTAGTGTTTAGATTTAACTTAAAAACTTCATCATAATCAAGTAATGTGCACGGATATCGATAAAAATATTAATCCCTTTTCTAATACTATAACTAAACCATAAAAATAATGTGGTAGCGTCGGTAATTGAGTTACTAGTGACTGAGTTAGGATCGCTGGGAAAGTGAGCCAGCCGTCGCCGGTCGTTTGGCAGTATCCGTCGGAGGCATCGTATTTGGAAACGACTGTGGTAGATCGATGGGTTACTGACTAGCAGCGACCTCATTTCTGACAAAAAGCCTTTCGATGATCGCAGTGACCGTATCCTCTCGCCTCTCCCAACCGACCTCCCATTCCCCAGAGCCAAGGGTTACTGCTTCCTCCGCGGCCATCAAATTCGGTCGATTGCGAATATTGGAAATAAAATAACTACCGTCGGAAACGTCAAAGTACAGGATTTCACTGGATCAAAATATTGTTTTTTTTCGTCCCAGGGACATTTTTATGACTCTTATATATGCTGGGTAATAATATATTGGCTGCCCAAACAGTCAAAATCTCGTTCCTGGTAATTTTCTCTCTCACATTTATTTCATGGGTATATTTTCCCGTTATGAGGTCAATAGTGAAACCTTGATTTTTGGCGCTGATTTTTTAAAAATATGTTCTCTTTATTTTCCCATGTATACAATATGTCTCAGTCAGAAACATAATGCTAGATTAATACTTCGTTATAGCATTTCTGTTTCACCCTATACTGAAGATTTTCTGAGTGCTGAGGGTTCTAGTAGTTGTACCGAAGTAAGTTTATAGTATAAATATATACGATCCAATTAAAGTTCACGCGGTCAAAAGAATATTTTTCCTCTTCATTGTCTTTATATTATTTTCATCTCGGAAATCTATCAAACCCTTGCCTACCCTGTAACAAGTGGAGCATTTGTCCTCTTCAATCTATGCTGAGTTTCTTACTTACGGATTTTATTTGCTATGATACCAATGATGATGAATTTAAGGTTAACTTGAACGATAAGCCTGTGAAAGTTTTGGCCCCTTTGTAACCATTATTTTGTGGCATAAGCAGTGGCATTGAAAATATATTCCAACAGGAAACGCATATAACAACCATGCAATGACTACACTCAGGCCTTGAATGTTTTGAACGGTTCCTACAATATGAGACCAACGAGAAGAGAATGTATCATTTACGTTCAACCAAGCGTATTTTGTCTCGATTTCCCGGCGTAATACGTTATTAAAACTTAACTTATAATCCTAAAATCCTGAATATAATATTTTGCCTCGGTACCTAATTTTTTCTTTTCAGAACACATGCTTTTTAACAAAGGCGTACTTAGGTGCCTTAAAATTGTCTTAAGTTTCTAATAAGTAATTCGGGAGGAAAAATACGATGCAAATGGCGGGGAGGAAGTGACATGTTCTCTGCTAGTTTGTTTGTAAAATGCGGGTGCACCTCTTTTGATTTAGTTCTATGTTTGGGAGATTCTCCCTGCTATAACATTGCGGAATGTTTCTTAGTAATTTCCTTCTGGTTAAAGGTAATATCAAATGTAATTTTTTAAGATTAAACTTTAGTGTTTTTTCGTTTGGAGCTGAGAACAGGAATTTAGATATTTCAATTTCTTCCTCTTTCGTAAAAATCCTTTTTCGTTCGTTGCTATAAAAATGAGACCCTAAATTTTATGTTGTATGATTAATAGATAAAAATGTGCTTGAATACTTAAGAGCTCGAGTGTATAGGTATTATCATAGGTCGAATGACTAAAGTCCTCATAAAATGTATCAATTGCCTACGAAGCAAAATAATATATTCCTTTATAGAGGGATTTATTAAAAAAATACGGATCGGTCAGCAGTGCTTGATTTATGCGGAACTTTAGGAGGCGTGCAATTATTGCGGTGATAAATGTACTTTGTTGCTTTTACTTATCTTGATTATTTCATAATTTGTTAATTTTAATGGAAAATGTAGCCAAGATATAAGTAAATACTACTTAGCGTTGCTTAAGGTTTATTAGAAGCTATTAATTTTAGGGAAGATTTTTTAAATTTTTTTTAGTTTTAACAACAGATTTTTGCTCGATTTCATGTTATCAATATCTAGTTCTACCTCTTGAATTGGATTTGATACCAATTAGTGAATTTTATATTTAAAAAATTTTACTCTGAATGTTTTAGGATCCTAAGGCTTTTTCGTATTTCCATTCATCTTTCCTTCTAGCTTTTTCACGTCCTTGAGTACAATCCTAAGACTTGAGTGTGTATGCTTCTTCAAACTTCAACCGTGGTGCTGTTTCAGTTACGTTGAAGAGAACGCGAAAAAGTAGTCCCTCCGTACCCTATCGTCAACCCTTTTCATCCGTTTACTTATTTTGGTTTTAGTCTGTGAGAGGTTGCGAATCTGTGATAGGGATCTGCGAGGAACAAAATATCGAAACAGCATTTATTTCTCAGCGTTGGAGAAAAATGTTTGAGAGCGAAAAATATATAAATTGATTTGCATGGCTTTGCGATTCACCGAGGTATATGTGGGGCAAAAGATTTACGGAGGCCATTGAAGTTGATTCATTAGAGGACACGGTCCCTGGCGAGCATGCCCTGTTTGTTCAATAGTTTCCGTTCGTGAGAGGAAGTGCCTACCTAATCAGATTTCAATTTTGATCTCGTATCCAAAACTTGATGTATTATTTCGGAATCCATATAATTAGTTTGATGAAAGTAGATTAAATTGGACAACTTCATAAAAAATAAAGAGAATTTATAAAAGTTAATTTGTTTAATTTATTTCACGTGATATGTTTAATAAGTTGGCAGCTGGAGGTGGGAAGGTCTTTTGTGTCAGTTGTTTAGAGAAAAAAGCTGGTGTAGAGAGTATTTCGGCCGTAACTGTAGTCATAACCTAACAAAAGACGCGAAGGGATCATAGTTTTACAATCCATCCGACGGAATGGTTAACCTATTGAAATATAAGCTCTAGCTATTGAGATGGATTCAAGATATTACTAACAGGTATTCACCGCCTGGTATCTTAGGGTGTTTAGTCAATGCTATTACCATCAAATAAACCCTTCCTCGTTGACACAATTTTCTTATATTAAAGGATAATAATATTTGCCTGAGTTGTCTTCTGTGAGCTGTGAAAATTGACTTCCATAATATTTTTATATTTTCCTATTATGTTTTTCTAGGTTTAATTATAAAATTGAACACTTTGTAAATTTTAATTATATCATTACTTTCCCTCGCAAAGTCTGCTATTTAGTGATTTATAATATTTAAAAACACTAGTCGTGTAAGCTGTGATTTGAAATCCTACGCAAGTATTCAATGCATGCAGTACGCACTCGAAGTCCTCCGTGACTTTGAGTTACCTCGTTCAATCCGCTATTTGGTTGAGCGTTAAGGAAGTTTATAGTACGGTGATGGTCGGTCTTGAAACTAGTTCAAGCTATTCTCATTATTAAATCACTCCATTCGTGGGCATTATTTCGTCGTAGATTTTTCGTTTGTCCTTTATCCGTGCCCTGGAAAGGTAAAGTAAGTTAATGTTAGCCTGGTCTTTGAAAATCTTGGGAAACTTTTCCTTATATAACTTAAAAATTGCTACCCTAGAGACCAGTTTTTCTGCACTTTGACCGACTTTCACGTTGGAGACTCATTCGTATTCTCAACATTGCAGCAACTGTATCCTGTGTTCAACAGGTAATCAAGGCAATGCGGTCTGCAACAAGGAGGAGATTAATTAATGAATACTGCATTCCGAAGGGAAAAGGTCACCAAGCTAACAGCACACAAAATGTAATATTCTCATGTCACGAAATATCTTTAGTTCACTGTTCGCATGCATTTATATTTCCTGGGTCAACTTACTACTACTATTCCCGGTAAAACGTTGTTTTTCTGTTGCAACAACGAGTTTCTATGTCATAATGGATAGATTCTATTTTTCTCCTTCAGTATCTGTGAATTGTATTTGATTTGAAGAGTGATTTAATTATTTACACGCAAAAAATTACTTTTCACGGCTTATTCTACCTGATTGAATACGTTTTCCGAGAAATACTTAGAGATTTATCCAATTATGATATGTTCGCGGATGTTATAAGGAACTCTTTTTCGATTATTTGACACCATAAATTTAGATATCTGTTTAGAAGAGATATCTAAGTTTAAATTCTCTCAATGAGGCATGAGGAATACTTTTGCTATTATGTTTCTCACATAAAAGTTGAAAGCTGAATAAATATAATGTTGTGGCGGTTTACCGTTTAAAATACTCACAATTGGGAAAAGAATTTATTTCACATCTTTATTCGAATCGTGTGTTCCAAAGATATTTTGCATGTATAGCATTTGAATGTATATAATTCCAAGAGTGAGATAAAACGGCTCACTAAAGACTTGAAAGTATTTTTTCATTAGAGGTGACGGAATTTTTGATAATTTATTATGATATTTCATTGTATATAACCCCAAAAGTGAATACGCTATCTCGTCTGCATTTATTCATAATTTATATAATCGTAAATTTATTTGCTCTACTTTTTATGCATGGAAAATTGATTTCTTACTCTTCAAATCGATTCTTTTCACACTTCATGAATCACTAGACATGGTGTACTATGAAAATTGATAACTTTCTTCACAGCTCTCATCTCCTCAAATTAGTAGGAATCTATCTCCTTATAACTAAAGACAGCATTAAGGCCAACGAATCTCTCCGTCTAACAAACGAGGGACATTACTCAAGAATTGAGCTGTTGGGTAAGCAAGCTCAGTTAGGTCCGATCTCTTCTGAAAAAAATTGGTATATTATGGAGATATCATATAGTAGGTAAGCCGTGGCTGCGGTCTGTATATGGCACTCTTATACATTTTTAGGTATTTTTGCTCCGTTAAGTATGGGGAGTGCTGTTGGAGGTAGTATAATGGTTGCTTTCATTGGAATATAATTTATTCTTAAATAGACTGGAGGGTATTTATTCCTCGCAGCTATATTAAGTGTACTAAAGCCCTTTGGGCATGGAAAAGGTGCAGACCTATCAGTATCAGACTCTGATGGTTTTCATCGTGGGTAGGCTCCTGTAAAGGAAATTTTTAGCTTCATCTTCCACCCATAGCTTTTGCCTTGGTAATCTACTCGTAGCAACTGGCCGTTGTAGTACGATAAGGTTTCATGACATTCAAGAAAATATATTTACGCAATTGTTTTACAAATCATACGTCTCGATCATGGCGTTGATAAGTTGATAAATTAACAGGATTTGTTATTTTTCTTACCCATTCATTCAAAATTTTTCTTCACAAGTACTGAATAACGTTTTTTGACCAAAACTTTTCTTTTAATGATTCATGCTTTTCCATGATCATAGATACAATTTCTCATCTTCCATCATGTGATGACAATTGATTTGGCTTCTCCTTTTGATCTTACTGAATTTCATTTAGTTAATTTCCATCCGAATGATGCCCGTGTTAGATTTTGTTCTAATGGTGGCCAACAGCCATGGAAGTCCTTCAAAGCGACAAGAGGAGTGGTGTTGCTGAAGAGGAGGAACACGGAGGAGGACAAAGGTGCCTTATCTCGATGTGGCCATTACTGTTCCTTTTCCATCATCGGCCAGCCCTTTTCCAAATAGAACCCGTTCCCTTTTGAGCCTTTTGAGTTACGATGTGATCTCGAAATCCTCTGCCATGTGACCCTTACCTGCTGCCTGTTTGCCTCCTGCCGATAGATCTCACCCTTCTTCCTTTCCAGCGCTATACCTGTAGTCGCCACTCATCAAAGTCTAATCTTGATTGATGTGATGACTTATCTTTCTTGAGAATTTCGATTTTAATGTCGGTGCTTCAATGTTTGCGTCAGGTACAAAGGGGGCTCAAAGTTCTTTAAAGCCACTAACCATTCCCATCAATTGGGTTCCACGAATATGGATGAATATCTTTCCTGATGGGACTTTAGTAAGTTAAGGTTTTCTCTTTTATGTACACCAAGGATAAAATCCGCCATGAGAAAAATTACTTGGTCATCGTTGGTGTGGTGTTAGTGTATAACTTTGCACCTGTGGGCGTGACTGTGTACAAAGTTACTTGTTCCAAGCGTTTCTCTAATATTTTATGTAGAAAAACGAAAACATCGCATGCCGAATGTATTTGCATTCCTAGTGAATCTTTGATATCTAAAATTAGAAAATGGAAGCTTTAAAAGGGGATCGGACTGATGGCTGGAGTGTTGGCTTCTCACCCCGTAGGCTCGGGTTCACATCCCGGCGGTGACGGCGACAGAGAATTTTTAGAGATCGCCCGATCCCTCCTTCACTGCTATGCAGAGGATATTTCATGTGCAACACTCCTTCCGTCGGATGGGACGTTAAGCCGTGGTCCCCTTGGCGCCTTTCGTTTTGAGCAGCCTAATGCTAACGACGGGTTTCTCTCCACCCTTCCTTACCCGCCGTTGCCGTATGGCACAAATGACCTAAGTTGTCGGTCGCCTCCTCCAAATACCATATAATACCGGAAGCTTAAAAACTTAAAGTAACATACTAGGAAATATAAACTTTTGAAGCCTATCACAAATTTTTCGCACTTTGTTCATAATAAAGGGTATCACTTTATTATATCGAATATCCTATGGAACTCACTTTTGAATTTACTAGCTATTGTAGTTTACGTCCAAGAATGAACTTAGTTTACGATAAAAAACAAAATCCTAATATTTTTTTATAAAAATCCCAAATATTTGTCATGTTATTAGTATTTTTTCATGTTATAAGTTTACATGCATACTGGTTTTTACGAGACTATTGATACGCCTTTAGTAGCTCTTAAGGCGATGGAATGTCTTCAAATAAAACTCAAACCACGCGTTTTCATTACATCCGTTCTTTAATTTCTTGATGTGCGTGTGATGGTCGCGATCCAGCTCAAGATTTTTATGTCCTTTTGTCTTGTCACTGGTCACCGCATGCCTTCGTTTGTCTGCTTCGTCGTCTCCAGTCATCCAAATCACGCCTTGCTTAACACCTAGTGCATCAAAAGGTCACTCATAGAGGTTTTTTTCAGTGTAGTTTACGACCAAGATTTAATTGAGATTACGTTTCATGTACAAAATCCCAATATAAATTTCTATTCATGCCACTAATATTGATGAACATAAGTTTTTACAAGCTTAATGTTACATCTTTAGTTGCTCTTACGGCGATGGAATGCCTTCAAATAAAACTAAATTCTCGCATTTCGATTGCATTCCATCTTTAATTCCTTGAGGTGCTTGCGTCCGTCGCGATCGAGCTCAAGATTTTGATGTCCCTCCGTCTTGTCAGTCGTCACCGCTTTCCTTCGTTTGTCGGCTTCGTCGCCTCCAGTCCATCAAAAAAAAAAACCTCCCTCCCCCCTCTTCATCACGAGGAGGGCACTGCGGTCGACTTTTGCGGTCTCTCCTCTTCCCTTTCGTCCTTTATTTCCCCGAGTGCTCTCCTACCCAACCTCTCCTCACCGCCACAACCACTCACGCTCACACACACACACAGAGCCCACTTTTGGTCTTTATTCCACTTGGAAAACGGACGAGATTCAAGACCCTCTCCTCCCCTCACAAAGTTCCAACCTCCCCATATATATTTTCTCTCTTTTTTTATGTCCTCCTCCTACCTCCTCTCTCTCTCTCTCCTGCCTGCCTGGGTGACGGAAGGACGGACGTGGAATAAGACGAATAAAAGTTAAAAAAAAAAGAAATCCTCCCTATCGTCTCGATCTTTACGACTCGGGGCCAGGGAACGGAAGTTTCCCCGAGCCGCTACCCCTATAAGGGAGGAGGACGCTGGACGGTTGGCTCACGAAATGTCTGGGTGGGAAAGCGGGCGAGGATCGCGACAGGCGGCGGTGAGTTAAGCGGGTTGAGTGGGCTAAAGGGAAAAGATGGAACGAGGTGAACCTACTACTAGAAGTAGTAGTAGTAGGCCTCTTGTTCACGTTCGTCTGGCTCGAGTCGGTCGTGTCCAGGGAAACGTGTGCGATCCTATAAGTTGAGAAAAGGTTGGACCTCAATCCTGCCTCCTTTTTCTTCTTCCGTCACCATTCTTTCTTACTCTCGGCCAGGTGTTCCTTGAATTTAGAGCAGTTTTTGCGCAATTTTTTCACCTTTTTTTACTTGGAAGTAGGGTATAAAACGTGAGGTATGAAACACTAAGTACCTTTTGACTGTGAGGAGTGTAGGTTCCTTTGTCGTCGAATGTTTTTATGATGGCAGATGATCTGATAATTTTAGCCTCTTCCGCTTTTTTCTTCGGGAAGTGTAGCAGAGAATATTAAACCGTCTCCCGTCGATATGTAAGAACGCGTCTTTATGACTGTGATCTTGTGCTGTCAGCTCAGGGTCCTCTAACATTCTTTAAAAGAGAGTGGAATCCAAAATTTGTGGTTCCGGTTTTTTTTTAAATAATGCCGTATCGCCTGAGAAGAAAACTTTATTTACCCCTTTGTAATTCTTCGCTTAAAATTTCGAAATTGAATGTTTTCCGATTCCCTTGAAAAAGCGACCAGCATCGGTGGTGAAATTTTGGATCCATCAAAAAATTGACGCGTTGACATAGCCGAAAAGTTTTTATTCAACATGCCTATGTGATTGATTTTTTCTTTCAAAAGGGAAAGAACTTGTTTTTTCTCAATTTGGTCTTCCTAAAAATCACATGATGAGGATCTATTTTAAGAAACTGCGAAAACTAACATTAGTGGTGAACATCCAATCAGTGGTAATAGTGGTACTGCATATGCTCAAAATAAGTCTGGGTAATAATGCTATGAACGTCGACAAAGGTCGACGAATCGTGTAAATGTAAGGTAGTTTAGAGTAGAAGTCTTCAAAACAATGGCATAGGAAGAGTATTGGCGGAAGAATCCCTTGGATCTGAGGATATGCATTCATAATTTTCTGCCCTCAACAGACTTAGAATATAGTTTTATTTTTTAAGCCACACAGTAAAATAATTCTGAATATTGAAATATATGATTCAGCTTGAAGGTCATAGCCTAGGAATTCATCAAAAAAAATTACATATTTTCAACGCCACTGCAAGTCCAGGGTTCTCATAGCTTATTTCCATTAGGTTAATTTATCTCTAAAAGCTGTACTCGCTCTCGCCCAGACCCTCCTGGCCTTTTCTGGTCACTCTTTCAATTCTTCCAATTTTTTTCTTACGATTTTTCGTAATTATTTGCCGTAAATATCATTTATTTCGGTTACATCTAACTTGCTAAGATTGACTTCTAGGAATGCCAAACAGTTTTTGGTTTCCATGCTTTCTGACTGTTACAAGGTGCGGACTGATGGCTGACACCATGACTTTAAAACCTTCAGCAAGCTTCTACACTAAATGTTAAAATTCTTCGTAATCATCTATTTTTTGACCAGCAAATGACCCCAAAAAGTAGAGAATTAGATACATTTGGCAACACGGTACTTAATAGAAAAAAAATAACGTTTCGAAAATTTTTCCCAGGGTTTCAGACGATTTTTGAGGGGGTCGAGTTTATGAATTTTTGTCGCATCTCGTCTCTTTCAACCCTAGAGATCGTATGTGACAATGAGACAATGAAATATAGGATTTTATAGTAATTAGGTGATTTTCGATTCTGAAATTTAACAGTGAGTTAGAAATTTGAGTAGTGATGCAGAAAACTGTATTTTCTTGTCTACGTTTAATTTCTATTACGCTTGTATGAGCTATTAATGCTCGAATAAAATATGGAAACTAAGCAATATCTTCAACGTACGATCCTGGTAAAGCAAGGAATTCTCGTAAAACAAGTAGCCCCTGGGTTTCAAGCGACTTCAGGACCCTAAGGGAATTGCGCCTGCCGAGGAAATCCGTGCGTTTGCGAGTACATGAGCTCTCTAATTAGATGCAATCCGATGCATTCGCTAGGGACCTCTCTCTGTCCATAAATCTACGCCTGCCGTTAGGGAATATTTCCAAACCTGGCATTGTCAGGACAATTGTTACAGCATGTGGTAGTTTCCCTTCTTGGATGATGAGCAAACACAGCAGTTTAATGTAACTTATATTATTCATGCTTATTTAAGATAGAGCCTAATTTTTATTTCTGTTTCAGACGGATTCTGGTGCACAAAACGTCTAATATTTTGCATACGCATCACATTTTTGCTACAGAAACGTTGCCTTGTATTCATCAAGATTTTGCATTTTTCAATCGATTCCATTGTTTTGTTATGTCAATCCCATATTTTAATAACAAAGCACTGTTTTCTCTTCATCTTCTTTCCTCTTACCTTCCAGATGAACGCATCTAGGTCACTGGTATAGCAAAATTTTCATCTTTTGCGCGTCAATAGAATTCTTTCAAGGTGAAGACCCTTCATCCATCGCTCTTCTATGCATTTTTCCTTAGATTTACTTGAGTTCTTTAACAATTTTTTACATACGTGATTTTTTTCACCCTGCGAGAATGGCGTTACAATTCATAATTTTAGTAAGTTTAAAACAATGAATGCGTTCTTATATCATAAAAGGTACACTTGCCCAAAGGAACACACAGGTGAAATTGACGGTAGGTACTTAAAAGACTACGTGATTCATTGTTTGCTCGCGTCAATAGCAAATCTTACAAAATGAAGTTCCATCATCGATTGCCCTTCAGTAGAATTTACCTTGGATTAACTAGAGTTATTTTATAATTTTTAGGATAAAATTGGTACTTTCAAATAGACGATGAGTACTAATGTTGATGTTAGTTGTTTATTTACGAGGAAAATATTTCTTTTGGGAAAAAGAATATACACAACAGCATTGAAATATACCCGTAAATATTGGATTTATTTCGTTTTGCATTGATCCGGTGCATTGTATAACTTTAGCTCGCATCAGATTAATGAGCTTATGTTGACGCCTTTTTTCCCTCCAGAATTAGACATTGCTGGCCAGAATTTAGGGGTGTAAAGTAGGAAAATCCATTTCGTCAATTGCTCAGGGTCCCGTGTTGTTAGCAATTCTCAACACCGTTCTCCGGTTTAATAGTGCTCCCTAATAGCGTTGGTAGTATTCAGTTAGCGTTTTCATGGCATCTGTTTAATCCGTAGTTACGTCACCCGCGCTTATTAGAAAGCTGTGATGCAACACTTTACGCAGGCAAAAAGAGTTTTTAAGCTGCGACACGGCAGAAATGTCAATTTGTTTGTGACATAGGATATGAGATCCGCAACTTTAAAACAAGATGCAGGGACGGAAACGTGTTGAATACGTAATTTCAATGAAATATGCCATTCTAGTTGTACGATGAGATGACAGGTGTTTTCGCGTGGAAGAGCGGTGAGGAATCCAATTAGCACATATTGCGAGTTTAAAACGCAAGCACAAACTCGTCACAGCGCGTTGCATATCATAGGGTTTAGATAGAGATCGTGCTTCCTATTAAGGCTAAGCAAATACCTTGGAATTTTATAGCAGCACCGGTTTACAGACCTGCCAAAGCAATTTTCGGCCAATCAATCATTGCACATTTTCCTGGGGAAAGGTCAATGGTAATGAAATAAAACGGTCAAGATCTATAAAATTATAAGCTACTCATGCATATTTTGTGTCAGTTTAAAAATGATAATCCTGGTCTGACTGTATTACAGTGTGCTTGCCATATCACCTTATCATTCCTCTGGTGTTGTAACTCAAGTAATGAACTTTTTACAATCATCTTTGTCATTTAAGAGGGTTAGATATAACATGAAGTTTTTCGGAGTATTTTTTTCAAATGCCTTAGAGCATTCTCATATCTCAATCAATTGTAATTTGCTCCCAAGTTACTTCAAGTTGGTCTTGAAAATGTAATAAACTACATTTTTGTCCTAATTCCATCGTCTAAATTTAGTAAGTGGTAAGTGATGCATTTAGATGAAAGCTCAAATTTTATATCTTATGTTCTTTGAAGTGGGTTACTAACAATAATTGATTGGGTATATTTTTTATGTTTTTCGATAGATACCAGAACTCCCATTTATCCTAGAAGTGATATAATAAAATGTTGAATATTAGAACGGGGGTTTCCTGCATGTATCGTGAGTCGTGCTGAACCAACGAATCTTTTTGCTCTTTCAATTTTCAAAATCTTATCTCGTGAGTGGTAATAATTCCATGTAAAATGCGTAGCAAATGTGCTTTTATGCTCGTTAGATACCGAAAAATATCCGTGGTAAGCCTGGAGATGTCATCTTGTTTAACCATCCATTTATATCACTTTTCCGCACGTGGAAGCGTCCTCCACCTTTTTGGTCTTGCGTGGCCTCTGCCATTGTTTCGTTACAAGTGGCTTGAGATTTTGTGTGGAAACCAAGTTCCTTTTGTCAGTCCACTCAGAAGTTTAAGACTGCACCTCTTACTGCGAGGTTTCCGACTTAAGTTCTTACCGCGATTTATTCTTCGTGGCGAAAGAAGAGTCATGGGTTGAGGGGCACTTGGCTTTCCGTAGTTCCACTTCCCCACTGAAGTGACAGCCATTATGCGATAGAACACAGAAGTAGAATCCTTGAAGTGTATTGATCACGCAGATTCAATTGGTGGAGCGGGTTACCTGAACAACCCAATGCCGTAGGGACTTCTTACACGGTTTTAAAGGATTATCTGTGCGGCAATCGAATCCCGTCTTCTCGTGGTGACAAATTGAAATAGGAGGTCGTTCCAAGTGCATTGGGAATGTTTTATGAGATCAAGAGAATTTTGGAGACCAGGTTAAGTTCATTACGGAATCCCAGGTCTACTTCTATCCTCTCGAAGAATTCCGAATTTGCGGAAAGGAAACGCATTACTCTCCCCATTTCTTTAGGGTCTTTCAAACAGTATTGCAGTAACCTCGAATGGCTCAGCAACACGTTCCATTTAAACCTGAATGATGCTCGTAAATCTAAGACGAATTATGGAACTTCGTTGTTTATCTTATTTCCTAACTTTGAACGCTCCTGTGATAGCTGGTTGGACCTAAATACGCTATCATTTGAATGAAATGAGTTATTTTTTTATTTCTCCTCTTCAATTATCTAAATGTTTGAGTTCAAAAGCTTCAGGAATCCATAGCAAATATCGTAATTATTTCCTTGAGTATACTGACTTATATAGCCATGGTTAATTTAAGCATGATACTTAAAATTGTGCTGCAGAAGAATGATGAAAATCAAATGGATCGACCGAGTTAGTAACGAGGAAGTCCTAAGAAGGGTAGGATAGAAGAAAAGCCTCATTAAAACCTTAATAAGAAGACGGAACAACCTTATAGGCCACATCTTGAGACATGATGGCCTGATGAAGACAATCGTCGAAGGACAGGTGGAAGGCAAGAATGGAAAAGGAAGACCTCGAACAAAATATATGGAACAAGTAAAGAGAGATGTGAAAGAGAAGAAATACGTAGGAGTGAAAAGATTAGCTGATAGGAGAACTGAGTGGAGAGCTGCATCAAACCAATCCTAGGATTGTTGACCAGTAATGATGACTTAAAATTGATATTAATATCGTGCAAAAATTCCAAAGGTTAAAATTTAGGTATTAAAAATTTTCTTCATGGTTCCATTTTTCTTTTAATCGCAGTTCAGAATCGATTAGAAGGACATCAGCCGTATTCTATTGAAAACCGAATAATCTTATGATTAGAGACCTTTAAAACTTTATTTAATTTCATTTTCATTGCTATTTTTCACTTAAATTATAGTAATTAATTTTAATGAGACTTTGAAAAAAATAGTTATTAGCTACTGGAAGTTTAAAATTTAGGTGGAGATTGGTAATTTTTGATGATGACATTGGAGGATTTCGTTTACCAGGGGCTGTGCTTGGATGTAAAAAGGACTGAAGTAGCATGAATTGAAGAATTATCTGGAATGTTTGTACCAAAAGTAATTGTTGAAGGTAAAACAATCACGAATTCACGTTTGCTATAGACCAATTCATAGAAATAATGCGAAAATTCGTTTTGAATGCTTTGCCAAAAACTCTTGCAAGGCAGTGTTTGACTCTATATTCTAGTTTTTCAATATGGAAATTTTCAAAATTACTGAGAACTAATTCGCGTTAAAGGTTGTCATATTCTATACTCATAGGTCTAGATTGATATTAAACGGAAATATTTTACTTTCCTTTTTTATAATTACGTAATAAATTATTTTTTATACATTTTATTTCCATTTTTATTTTCACTTGTGAGTAATTGGAATGTTTGGGGATTGCATATTATCCAATCTTATCTATTAACTATCAGTCTATATCATTTTATCTCACATGATGCTTCCATTGAAGAACTGAGATAACAGAAGGGATTGGCTTATTCGTAAATACGCTCTTTAACTAATTAGAGTCGTGCTAATGACCTTTGTTCTTTTCCATGAATCGAATAGTACGTCAGTAAAATGCGAAATAACCTTTGTTCCCGGGCGTGTAATTTAGCATTTTATCGGTGAATTAATTTCGAACAATTCCGTGTTCGCCCAGTATAGGTAGAAGAAGTTGGTATTAGCGATCTATACGTTGTCTTATCAAATTTAATCCCGTGGATAAGCCGTAAACCCGCAGTAGTAAAGTGAAATGATATAATAAATTTAAATACTGAGCCTTACGATTTTTTCTATTCCGTTTACCCAGCAATTTTCTGTTTCTATTATTTTCTGTTTCCCTCCCATGATGCGTCAATTACGTCCGTGATTTTTTTGCTGGAATTAAGGCGCCAGTTGGAATTCGACAAAATGGAAGGTTGGAATATCTGAAGGCGCTGTTTCCAAGTTTTTATCGCTGTCAAAGTTCCGTCATATTTGTTTGACAATTTTTGGACTTCGTCGCCGGCGGACATTTCGAGATGGCTAAAAAGAAATGATCAGAAAAGGCACTACATTAAGTGAAAAATACTACTATAATCGTTACAATCGAAATATTTCTATTTATGTATAAAATCTGTGTCTATTAGTCACTTTACTGGATATCCTGTAAAATATACTTTTGTACTGCAATTTTTAGATTTCCGTTGGCTATTATAAAATTAAATGCCAGTTTAAGTGCAAGGAAATGACTAGGTTACACTCGTAAAATTTTATTTTCAGCTAAGCTGGTTGTAGAAACGTAACCGTAGTGATTGATAATACTTTTTCCCTGGGAAAAGATGTTTGAGACATGACTTCGCGAAGCTTACCAATGAAGTAAGAAAAAAGATTTGCATTGCGCTTTCCATAGTTTATTTTAATGTATTAACGAGTCATGACCAAAACTTTCACCAAATAGTAAGGTTTGACCCTTGTGGAACTGTCAATGTTTTGGTCAAAGTAGGCGTTGCTAATCCTACCCAAGCGCCCCCATTCCTGCCACAATTCGATCCACGCTCTGAACCAGTGGTGCCCCCACTAGCATATGTCAACCTTCTTAGGTGGCTTCGATAAATTTTCGTTGATATATTGAGAGTGCGGGAAGAATTCTTCCATACTTTGTTTGTTACTAATTTAATTTTAGAGGAAATCAACCCTACCTACTTTGCTCCCTTTACATGGCTGCTTTACGGTCCGATTTACATCTACTGTTGACAAAAAATAAGATTTACCTTAGCTTTTACGGTTATGTAACGTATATTTTCATCTCATTTAATGTGGTCACTCTTTCATGAAAACTTACTGTCATAAGTTTTGCTTTAATATCCCTTGCACTATGAATTTATTTTTTCTAATGTCTTAAGTATCATTGAACACTCTTCCGATGGAATAGATATCATCATTAGGTCTCTCACCTGCCACAGCTGAATGCCAATGCTGAATCTTCAATGGTTTTTGTCGACACACAGAAATAAAAAAACCCAACTTTCAGTACCTACTACGCTTTATTGAGAAACCAGTATGAAAAACACTCGAAATATATTTACTTAACGGGTGTAGTGCTTCGTAGAGACGATATACATTGATGTGAAAAATGAGGCACGAAGCTAATGCGTTCGTCATCTTTAGAATTATTTCTGTAAATTTCTAAATCGAAGTAAATTTCATTTTATTAAGGACGATGATCTGTAACTTAAACGGGAAATAACCACTCATCACCATAAGTTTCGACAGGATATTTTCGCCTCAGGTTACAATACGCATAGTTTTTAGTGTTGCCTGTATTTTGAAATCATGTTTGTCCCTTGACAACATCAGTGCCAAATGATTGGGACCAACTAATTGTTGGAAATAGGTTAGGAATCGACTAATCATGATAAAATCTAACACATTTTATAATTCAAGATAAAAATTAATTGTATGACCTAGGTTTTAATGTGGCCCGTCATCATTGCATTTACATTTCATTACCCATATGCGTGTCCCTAAATTTATTGGGAGGTCCTGGCCATGAAGATATAGTTAACAACCCGTACATTGGGTTTCCTAAACCTGACTTGATATATAACTTGCAAGACGCACGTGATTCTTTAAAAGAATGTTATTAATATAAGTGTTTTGCAGAGTTAGGCACGAAAGTAAGCCCTTAATTTTATGCCAGCTTTGCTGAGAGATGGACCTCCATTTTCCTGCATTTCCATATTTATGTCTATATAATTATTGACAGGCTCTGGCCATGAAGGTATTGTTCGAAAACCAAACGTAGGGTCTTCTCAAACTTGACTTGATAGATAATCCGCATGATCTACGTGTTACTTTACAAGAGTGTTATTAATGTAAATGTGTTTGCAGAAGCACGCACGAACGAAAGCTCTTCATTTTACTCCAGCCTTGCTGAGAGATGTTCCTCCATTTTAAGAGCGAGGACATAGGGACAGTGGAATGGAAGGAAGACCGCCTGATGACAAGGGAGTGAATAAGGGAGAGAGGGATTTTGCGGGCAGCAGTGAGTGTGTAGGCGTTGGCACATTAATGGCAGAGGCGTTTTGCAAGCAAGGCTCGGCGGCCGAATTCCCAGGTTTCAGGACTTCCATTTACTGCGGCGACGAAAACCGCCGAGTGTGCGGGCTCCCGGGACGTCCGTCAACGACAAACAACTGCGGGGGTCGGGCGATCCAGCCGCGGCGACCCCTTCTTTTGTCTTTCGTGGTCCGCCGAGCTAAGCGGGCCACACGCGATTCCCCCCTCTCCCCAAGTACCTACTGGAGCCCAAAATTCCTGAGTCTTGTCATCCGTGCCAACATAGTAGGACCCACCGTATTGTTGTGTTCACTGTCTTTTTTTCTCAGAAGATGGACCGTTGTAGGTCTACGGTGGCTGGGTATGTCAGAGTCAGTGTAGCGTTAGTGCTAGACCTGGTGGCACTGCATGGTGGATAGGGTAAGAATCTATTACCGTCGCTCGGCAGCTAATTCTTAGCTTGTGGCTGGTTGTCCTTGAGGATGATAATATAAATCTACGCAATAGTATCCTTTCTTCAGGAAGCATATTGAAATAAAATTTCGAATTTTTTTGAAGGAAGGAGAAATGATAAAGTTTTCCCGATATTGACTATAAAGTATATACATAAGGGGTGATTTTTATTGCAAATTATATAAAAAAGAGGGCTTGAATATTACATGTAAGATCTAAGTGTTTTCAAATCTGATAAATGGAGCAAATAGTATACCAACTACACTATATTCCCTTTCTTATTACCTTATTCTTATGGTATATTCAGGTCGGTAAGATTAAGTTATTCCTGCGGGAAATTTTCTGCCCTAGAATCGTGAAGTTCCTATATTTATGGTGTTGTTTGAACAATTTTGATGAATAAGATAGTTAATTTGCCAAATTTAAACTCACTCCATTACTACTATTGATTATTTTGTAGGTAATATTTACTTCATTATTGACATATTTCACCATTAATTCACTGGATCATTAAATAAATAGCAATAGAAATTGTGAATTTGATTTTTTCAAGCAAGAACGAAATTTCGATTAAAGATTGAAGCCAAAAAATGCAACTGATGAATTAAATATTTTTCATGGTTCATGAAGACCACCAAACTCAAACTAAGCAACACCCGCAAGCGATATGGGCAAAAATGGTTTTCTGATCCACGCTTCTGCACCGTAACTAATTGACGATTTTACTATATCAATCCAGTTTTCCCTATGACTTTCCTTATTGGCCCGAGTTTCTTATCATTGCGGGTAGTTATCAGCGTATTGAAATTGTGAATGATTGATATGAAATTAATTGGCATAATATATTTGAAAAAATATCGGAAAACTATTATTAATTAAAGTAGGCAAGAGATTTAACATGTACCCGGGTAACAGATTTAAAAATCATTACGGGAAAAATTAATGCCCTTGTTATGGCGCGGATTTTGCGGTTAGATAAGCGCACCGATCTATAAAATTTGTGACGCGTGGATTTTTTTAATGGTCTATTTCAACAAAAGTACGGAGACCGTAACCTATGATGTTCGTATGCTCTGTTGGCTTCATTATGAATTTATCCATTGGAATTAGTAACAGAATTTTATCAAAACTATGGATTTTTGGCATATTATGGTTTTATGGCAGCACGTGCAGACTATGGTAATAACTAGATAACTTATTTAAGTTTTAAATTATTGTTTTTTATCACAAATACTTGAGTCATGACTAGCATCATCACTTTCAACACTTTAACCTTTTATGAAGTTACCTTATCATAGCAGTTTTATCTTTCAATTAACAAGGAAGAAGGAGGTTGGTAATTATTATTATTTCTCGGTTCGTTTATTGGTCATGGATAATGTTTTGTGATATATTTTTTACGAGTTATTTATTTGAAGTACAACGCCGAAAAAATTTTAATCCACACCGGAAAAATTCGAATTTTAGCTTTTTTCCGTGGTAACTAGGGAAGAATTGAACACTTAAGTATCCACTGACATTATGAGTGGTTGAATAAAAAGCTACTACACTATCTTGCTATTATATATATTTTTGATGTTATTTGCTCTACTATGCTCCCTTTACCGTGGAATTTTAATTTACGCTGAAAAATTCTGATAGGTTGGGTTAGAAAAATTGCAGGCAAAGAAAAAAAATATTAAGCTCTCTTAATGGAACACAGCATCACGAATATTTTCTGAACAGCAGTTAAATATGATAAATTGTATGGTATGCTTTTCAAAGTAATTTTTTTCAATTATTTCACATTCTCTAATGTACCATTGGAGGTGAATATTTCATTCCTTAATTTTTCTCTATCATTATGCTTTAATATCCTCTGTACTCCATTATTATCTTTAAAAGACTCTACCTATTTTTTTCGTAATTGAATTAGTCATAAGGTGCTTTGAAATGCGTAGGAAACCGGCTAGCTTTTTAATTTGGTGCAAGAATATACATTCCCGTTGTCGAGGGATTATTTTTCTCGTAAATCATTGATGTGGGCGAAAACAAGGAGTGAAAAACAGTTTGCCTATTGCTCTAAAAAAATGTTTTCCCCAAAACTATTCTCCCTTTATTTCCCCACACAACTCGCCTTCCTTACCCTCATACAAATTTCTCCTCCAGTTCCTTCCCCTCCCCCACCCCATAGACTCTCCCTTTTCTTCCTCCAATTAAAACGCTTCATCAATCTACGTCCATCTCTTTCACTCCATCTCAGCGCCCGGCGTCACTTTGAAAAGATTTTTTCCTCCCCCGTCCTTCTCCGATATCGGAATCTTCCCTTTTACCCCTTGAAGAGCTCTCTTCTTAACTCCCTATTTCATTCTGCTCTCTCCTTCGCCTTTCTTTACCTTTTATATATGTATCATACATCCCTTTCTAAAGCAATTTTATTTTCGAATTTCAATACCTTGTGTTTCCTCTGGTTTCTTGTCCCTTCTTCCCGTGCTCGATGTTCCTTTTCCGCCTATTTTCTTTCCCTCAACCTCCAGTCCATCTGACATTTTTCTCATTTCTTTCGCTGAAGGAAATTTACATTTCGTAGAAGGCTTTGCTCTTGAGCAAACTGCGAGGATATCTTTGGGGATCGGGTTGGTGTGGTTGTTAGAGTGTTGTCTCCCCACCCCGTGGGCTCGGGTTCATATTCCGGCGGTGGTATAGAATTTTCAGAGATAGACCGATCACTGCATGAATGTTAGGACATGAGGAAGACATTTCAAGCGCAACACTCTGTCCGTTGGATAGGATGTTAAGTCATGGTCCCCTTGGCGCCTTTCGTTGAGAGTAGGCTAATGCCGACGCCGGGTTTCTCTCAAACCATCCTTTCATAACCTTCCGTCACGGCGCAAATGACCTCAGCTGTAGGTGGCCTCCTCCAAATAGCATAACATCCTAGGTATATTACAGGTGAGGTATCATCTCCAGATATATTAAATCTGTTAAATTTTTGATCCCAGTAATGGTGTTCAATTTCCTTCTTTCAGAAGAGACTATGATGAAAAGAAAACAGTTTCATAAATTGGAATTTATTCCCAGAATTCGGAGTATGTAATTTTATATAAGGCAGACTTGATCAACTGCTGAATTGATATTTATATTTTTTATAAGTATGAGCATAATTTCCAGTATTGACTCAAGCCAGTTTCTTGGACTTTCCTTTCCCGTGTACATCATTTATAATGAAGAGTTGCGACCTTGAAGGTGGTCCCAGTGGGAAGATGGTTCTGTCTTTCATTCTTTCAATGATGTGGGCCAGAGTATGCTATTTTATGCTGCGCACAAATCACCGACTGAAATGATGGATATATTTTTAATAAGTGTCCGCATAATTTCCCGTATTTACTCAGCCAGTTTCTTCAACTTTCCTATCACTTGTACATCCCTTTTGAGCATATTTTTATTTTCGAGTCTCAATGCCTCGCGTTACCACTTGTATTTCGTACCTTCAGCTTGCTCGATATTCCTCATTCCTCTATAATCACTATCTAACCCTCTCTGAAGCCCATCTGCCTCTTTTGCCTTTCTTTTTCGTAGGGGTTTTGGGGTAAATTTACTTCCTTTAACCCCACCCCCTCCGATTTTACCCTCCTCCATATTTCGCAATCTTCTGATGCGAATATCGCGAATATTTTTTATGAGAGTCCGCGTAGTTTTCACTATTTGCCTAGCCAGTTTTTTGTAGTTTCCTCTACCGTTCACCGTGTATATCCTTTACTAGGGCAATTTCACCTTTGTAATCTCAGCATCTCGCATTAGCATGTGCCTCTGGCGTCTCCATCTTACTCGATATTCTTCTTTTATCTGCAATCGCTCTCTTTCTCTCTGTAGCCCATCAACCTCTTTCACCTTTCTTTTTCCTCAGGGTTTTTGGGCGAAATTTACTTCGTTTTACCCCCTCCCTCTCCGATTTTACCCTCCTCCTTGTTTCGCAATCTCCTAATGCGGTTATCGCGAAAATTGGATCTCTCTCACTCACTATCTCTTTCTCTCTTCCCATCTTTCCATTTCCCCTCTTCCTCCTTCAAACAATTTCGGGCACACTTCTCGTTCTGTCTCCGCTTTCTCTTATCTCCTCCACGCTTTACCCTGCCCATCCTCTTTCTCCCTCCTCTCAGTCCTCCTTTCCCATCCAATTCATTTTCTTTTGCAGTTGTCACTCTTCCCTCTACTCCTGTTATTCCCCTCGTTCCCGCGGCCGCCACATCAAAAGGATCTCTTCCGAGGTTGCGTCACGATCAGCTAGCTCTCAACGCGTTTATTTCGTCGTTCAATTTTTTTTCCGTTCGCGTTCCGAAAATGCCACTCGAATCGACGGGTTTGCGTCTCGCAATTATTTATATTGCGTCCTCTCCAAGTCCTCGGATTGATTTTTATATTTACACATACTCTCTCGCATCGGGATATTAAAACACGTTTCTGGGTAAAATGTAGTTTTCTCTCGCCTCCGTCGTTTCGGAGTTGGATGAAAAATCGGCGTTATCATGTTTTGAAATTCGGCTGATGGAATTCTATACAAACGATGGAAGAGTCAACTCGAGCTCGCGTTAATGGTCGTCAACATGCAAGTCCTAAAAACTTCGACTTTGACAGTTTCCGTTTGACAGTTTGCGTAAGATCCTAATCGATATAAGTGCTCGCGCAAAGGACATGGTTTAGGTGCGATTGAAACCGTGGTGTTTCATATTTTTAAAGATAAATATATGGATATGAAGTGATAGAGTTGGACAAATTACGGATAAATGAATGATTATTATTATTCCTATCGCTAGGCAATTCATTATAAAATATTACTTTATGTATTCCTGTGAGTCCGCCTATATCATGATGGGCGATAGGAAAACTCGCGTAATGCAATGGGATGCAAAGAATGATCTAGATTCCCCTCGCATTCCCCTGTAAACCAAGATGTGTGTTTATCATACTTGAGGTGACAGTTTCCTTTCACCGGCATGAAAAGTTGCGACCTTGAAGGTGTCACCTCCAGCGCGAAGATGGTTCTGGTTTATTATTTCCGGTAATATTGGCCAGAAATCTCACCAAAAACCTCTTCCTTTCCATCCCATTTTAAAAGGCTGTCTCCACCACGCTCTCTCATCTCTACTTTGTCATGATAATCACTCATTCACATTGATCCCCCACACTCATTTCTATTTTCTCCATCTACCCTTCATATCCCTTTACTCGAAACTACTGCATTTTTGTCTCTTGCCTACTTTCTTCTTATCTTCTACGAGTTGATCTCTGCGACAGCCATAGGGCTGGTATATGGCGCGGCGCAACTCGCAAAGTGGGCTGAGATCGAAAATAAGTGGACCTAATTGTGAAATTTTGAGATAGTTGCCTGAATCTTTGTAGCGATATTCATTACTGGTTTTAAATCAATGAAACGATTATCACTTGCCTGCAAGATTTTACCACGCCTTTTGACGTTTATCTACGCACTGGGTGTCAGATAATATACGCTTAAATCTTGCTATCACGTATTTTTTAAATAATGATGCATATGAATTAAAGTTGATTCAGTTTAATTTTAACAATTACACTTTTGTTTGGTCGTTTGCATTTTTTCAACTTCCGCCGCGCGTTGCCAAAGGCTTTACCACGCGCTCAAATAACTAGCCTCGCTTTCGGCGTCGCGAGTGCTTTTTGATTCTTCTTCAGAATGTGTTGAATAAATACTTCAGTTCATCCCCTAATATGAATTTTCCGACGCGCGTGTTTAAACGCTATATATTGTTCCAGTTTATGTAAAAAAAAACGTAAAATTAGCGTTCACCAAGTAGAATTTAAGAAATGAAGAATCCAGAAAACGAGGCATAATAAGGTTCGTATTAAAAATCCTTTGTACAACGTCAAATTGAAGTATAAATCGGTATTCAGCCCGATTTAAGAGGTATTTTCAAATAAACGGAGAAAAGTTGAGAGTGAATGTGGAACTTTTAAATTTCGAAATTTTATAATGGATATCAGTAGTGAAATAGAGAAAAAGATTTAATGAAAACTAGCCATTTGTTAGCAATATCTTCTCTAAAATATTGAAATGAAATGGAAAAGCAAATTCATGAGAATAGCTAATATTTCAACGTTTTTCCTCCCCATAAACTTCATCACCTATAGCGAATTTGAGGCTCTTAGTTCCTAATTGAATATTGCCTTCACTATATTCCTCACTTTGCCACACATTTATTGGCTCACGTCACTCCAATTTCGGTTACTATTCACACTCAGTGTCACTACTGCTCATAGCACTCAGTTCCACCCACTCCGGAAAACCCTTCCACTCTATTTACGTCGCGGGAATTCGAGACCGCGGAATATGGCGAGATTTATCACGCTTTAAGGAAAAGAAGAGGGTTCGAGAAAGAGACGGTGATCGACAAAATCAATCGCGGAGCCTTAGAACTTCTGATATTCACTGTTAAGTTTGCTGAGATTAAAAGGGCAGGAATTATTCACTGATACGTTTACTTATCGCTGCTATTATGGCTCTGGATACTCCTGCTAGAGTTTCATAAATAATGCCGCCTTCCACTTCGTTAGCATCCGAGTTGAAACATGATTCAGCACTCTCACAAAACGTAATCCGATGAACTAAATTAAATGGTTATTTCCCCATTATATAAAATTAATATTATCATCATTCTAATCACTGTTTATTTTATTTATTGTTTTTAATGGGTATTTTAGCAGTATATACTCTGTATTAGCGTCATAATTGTACTAATTTGATGCCGATTTTTTTCCTTTGGAAAAATTGATTGCAATGCCTAATATGTACTCTCAAAATGGTGATGGTAGCATTTACAGTGATTCCTATGTAATATTGTGTGACTGGGCCTGGATTTGTGAAGTAAATATCTATAATTTTGTATGGATGTGGCATGACTCACACGAAGGACTTTTTTATTATTTAAACTTTTCGAGGTATTGCTATTATCTTATTTTGGACTTATTTTAAAATTTAAAATAAGTCCAAAATAAGAAAATATCGGGAACTATTCATTGCGTGCTTCAAGTCATATACCTAAGGTAATTAAATAATTAGTAAGCGTAAAACTTAATGGGATCTCATCTGGTGTATTTTATTCCAATTGTATTTTTAATTCCGTTAAAACTCATACTCTTAATAAAAGTTGTGTTAGTTTCCAGGTGTTTATCCAGATAGACACGGATTCTGCCACTCTTGACCGTTAGGGCGGGTAAATTAGTTTCTTTTTACTCAGGTGCTCGTGTTTAGTGTATGCATTAGTATATCCCTTCCGTGATTGAGCCTAGAAAACTTACGAGAACGACTGTGTGTATGTTTATATATTTATAAGTCATTAATTATATGTTGCATTTTAGTTTTTCCTGTAATTCAACGCCATAGCTATTTTTTTAATAATAACAATACCTTGTTTTGTATTAGCTAGAAATATATTATAGGCTGCATTTGGGCTTCTACATTGATTTTGTTCGAAATAACAGGAATCTTTAATATTTTGCTATTGTAACTGTACATTGACTAATATGCTATGAAAAAAACAAGTACAAAAGGTGTCATCATGTAGAATATTGGCGTTATTGAAGTTTTAATATAATAAAATTAATTGCATTCAGCTTTTATCCCTGTACTCATGAAACAAACTAGTGCTTTTTCTTCTCGCCAACAGCTGTGCGGGATAACTCAGTTACCCCACCAATAAAAATTGAAGTTTTCAAGGACAATTCAGTTGTAGAAAAATAATATTCGTCAACAAAATATGGACAAAGTGGTTGAGCTCAAATACAAAAAATATCAGAGGGAAAAATAAAAAATAAAATAAAATTATACATCATTGATATAAGTTGGGGTTACTGAGTTACCCCAAATAATGTGGGATATTTATGCTATATTGCGAGACATGTGATGAGCTAGATAAAGCATTCAGCTTCCCGTGCGTTTCATCATGACGCCTTTCCCAATGAGACCTCATCGTCCCTTGCTCTGGAACACTCAACTCAAGCACATGTTTCATTGCAGCTGTTGCAATGCGGCTATCATTCGCATTTGTAAACCGATGCAGGAAGTATCCGTGTGACTGAAATAATTCAATGTGTAGTACTTGTTTTTTTTACTGTGATGAGCATTTCTTGTACACGATTCTATCTATCTATTGCTATGCACTCAAACACAGTTTCATCGATCACTATGAACATTTGTATATTTAAATACATCTTTGAAGTGTCATACACCATCCATTTTTTTGTGAATTGCCATCGGGGTTTTCAAACACCCCCATTATTTTCTTAGTGCTTCGTATTCGCAGTATTTTGCTTGGTAATGCAGGGTCAATTTTTGTTTTGAAAGTACTTTTAATCATGGTATAGGGCTGGGATTTTTAAAAAATCAGACGGCTGAATCAATGAAACTTTTATTTATTTCAATGGGTTAACTATAGCACAGCTTATTTTTCTGGAGAGTGCTTTTTAAACTCCTATTGTTTTCTCTAAAATCATCGAAAAACATTTTCCATGGCAATTAGTGGTTCCAGTAATAATAATAAATTGTTTTATACATTAATAATGAATTATTTAATTAACTGTTTCATTAATAATACTTTAATTAATTGTTTAATTAATTAAATTGTTTAATTTTAAATAAAAGTTTTTTTCAGAAGCCGGTTAGTGAGTTTTAATTGTTACATTGTATCCATTCATGTTGCTTTGAGTGTTTGACGTTAATAAGAATAACTATCGCGTATTCTGTGTTTTTTCTTTGATATACATATACTTAGGTAAAGAAATGTACGCAGCCAGGGTAACGTCTGACCTGTGATAACGATAGAATTAAATTGATTATTTAAACTGTTTTTTTATAATCAAGAAGTAAATATTAAATATGATTTCATATCATTTGTATTGCTTTAAACGTTTGAAGTTTACGTGAATAACTATCGCATATATCGATATTTATGTGACTAACTATCGCACATTAGTGTGTTTTTTCTTTCACGGAGGTAAATATATGTGCAAGGGATGGATAATGTCTGACCTGCGATACCAGTGGTAATAAATTGCTAAATTGAACAGTTTTAGCAATAAATTAGTGAGTTTAAAATGTGATTTCATATCCATTTAAATTGTTTTGAACGTTTGAAGTTTATGTGAATAACTATCGCATAATCGATTGGTGTATTTTTTTCTTTCATATATTTTGAGGTAAAGAAATGTACACAGGTAGGATGACGTCTGTAGGGGTATCGCCATCACGCTATAAACAAGTGTCTGCCATACCAACGTTTCCCTTTCAGTATCCCCATCCCTCCACCCCGTATCAATGGGCCGCGCCCTTCCGTGCTATACCCTGGGCAGAACATTCCCTCCCTCTTCCCTAACCTCTTTCCCCACCGTATTCCATTCGCACATCGACCCGTGTATGCATTGCTTCTCTCCCGATACGTGCCCGGAGTTCCGCGAGGCCGACCGCATGGGGCAATATGGAGAATAGAATGGGGTTGGGGGCGCGGGGATCTTGGACGGGTGCCGTGTTTTCCATTCCCCTATCTCTTGCTTTCCTCCCTTTCCCTGTGCTTCATCATACGTTTCCTCTCTCTCTTGCCGGTATATCCTTTACCTACGGAGCTCACCCCTTGCTCGTGTTTCTCCCTCAACTTACATGCATCCCCAGCTCATACCTTAGGCCTCGTCTTCCTTCGTTTTTCACCTTAAATCTCATTGGACCTGCTTGTACATATTAAAGTTTACTTAACCTTTTACTTTCACTTTGAAGCAAAGTATGGTATACAATATTACATTTCCATTTTTAGAAAAATATTTACATCTTCAGTCTCTTGGCGACGTTCCCAGCAGGAGGAACGAAACGTCGAGTTAAATATTAAGCACGCAGATGTACACCCGAAAAATGGAATGTAATAGAGAATCTAATCGCTGCGGAAACCTTAAAACCAAAATAAAGTATGGTATTTCTATGAGGCGACCCACAGCTGGGGTCATTTGCGCCATGAGGGAAGGGTGTGGAAGGAAGAGTGGAAATAAACCCGGCGACGGCATTAGCCTGCTCATAACGAAAGGCGACAAGCGGACCACGGCTTAACGTCCCATCCGACGGATGGAGTGCTGCGCTTAAAAGTTCCTCCATATAGCATTCAAGCAAGGATCGGGGCAGTCTCTGAAAATTCACTGCTATCGCCGAGATTTGAACCCGAACCGACGGGATGGGAAGCCAACACTTTAGCCTCCACACCAACCCGATACTCTTAAAGTAAAAAGAACGTGCTTTTTATCCCTTGAAATCAATTCCAGTAATACTTATAAAACAATGAACGCACGATAACACATGACAAAATTCTCTAAGAAACGCGATGGACGGATCGGTTGCACTGGTGACTTGATACATTGTATTGCCGGGTATGTTGGGCGTGGTGGTATGGGTCTAATAATCGATCTGTATATTTTGGTCTTCTAGGTTCGTTAAAGTGTTCATAATATTTATTCAAGATATCAACTTTTATCTGTTAGGCATCTATTGTATCATTATTTAATTTGACCTATTTTCCTAGTTAGTTATTAGAACGGGATAGAGAAAAACGTGAAAAGAATGACATTACAAGAGTCGTTACATTGTTTTTCTTATCAAAGATTGCATTTTATGCTCACACCCTTTTACCGTGTTATCCCCTCAACTTACATGCAAATCCAGCTCACCTGAGGTCTCGTCTTCCTTCATTTTCCGCCTTCAATCTCATCGAACCTGCGTGCGCATATTTAATTATTGCCATGAATTTGTCCGGTATTTTAGCCATAAATAAGTTAGAAACTTGCTATTTACAGCATAAAATGGATTTCTGTAACACTTAGAGAACACACTCCAAAATTTTCCAAGGAACGCGATAGATGCATCGATAGCATTGGTGATTTGATAAATTGTATTTCCCAGTATTCTTGGCATAGTGATACTGACTAGTTCTTTTTTTGTGTACTATTTCGGTATTCTTGGCACGTAAAAGTGTACTAGGCGATATAAAGGGCGGTTTTCATTCGATACTTAAAATAAATAGTTATAAGCTTGGTACATACTACATTATTATTTAATCATACCATAGTTATTCTTTGCTTTATTCGTTTTACAAGTTATTCTTTGGAACAAGGTAGATAGAAACGTGCACAGTTTGATATAACTAGGTTTGTGATATTAATTTTTTTCTTATAAAAAGATAATATTTATTACCCGCACCCTTTTCTAGTGCTTCTCCCTCAACTTACATGTATCCCAAGCTCACACCTCAAGCATCGTCTTCCTTCGTTTTCCGCCTCCAATCTCATCGAACCTGTGCATATTAAAGGTTATTTGGCGATGAATAAGTTAAAAACTTGTCTTTACCCCATGAAATGGATAATTGTGACACTTAGTGAGCTATTAACGCTCTGTAACGCATTTATAAGTTCTCTGATAAACGCGATAGACGTGTCGGTAGCACTGGTGCTTTTATAACTTGCATTTTCAATTATGCTGGTGTGGTGGTGGTGGCTAGTTCTCTTTCTGCTTATTTCCGTCTTCTTGTGCGTAAAAGTGTTCTTGGTGACGCAAAGTACATTTTTGTTTATTTATTTGGGTTAATTAACGCATTTTTATGTCCTCTGTCTTTGCTTTCATTTCATTTTGTCGCTTCATAAACCATCCTTGTCGTCAAATAAACCTCCTATCTTTTCAAAATCATAACTGTTTTACATTTTTAAAGTTATAATTCAATGATTGAACATATTTACTGTATTTCTCAAGCATATCATATAATTTTAACCCTAAACTGTCTATTCAATTCCCATAGCTAAAGAAAAAGTGTAGCAGTTAAAGCAATTTCGTTTGCAGAAACTGATGCCAGCATTTCTCTGATGCACCTTAACTGTATTACTTAAATGTCTTTTAAATGTCTTCAACATGATTTTTCGTCAGAATTATGTTAATTTTTATGATTATTCGTTAAGTTTCCTTGCATCATGACGGTTGTTTTTAGATGTAAAGATATTCTAGAAGAAAATTAACTTAAATGAACAATTTGAAACTAACATGATTTGTCTTCAACATTATGTTAATTCTAATGATGTAAACGTTTAGTATCCCTGCATCATGCCCGTTGTTTTAAGATAAAGTGAGATTTTGAAAGAAAATTGCTCTATGAAATTGCAAGCAGGTGAGTTGAAAATAATCCTCTGAGGAGTACTCCCACGTTCCGCTCAACTCAGGTGTGTTTATCCACTCGTACCTCGTCTCGTGTGCGACCGCCTAATACTAGCCAGCGTGTTATTGCGTCCGTGAGTCACCACTCAGACCCACGAATTATTCTGCGTTCAGCCAAAATAACTCTCTCTCGAATCCCAATTGCGTCCTCTTTATCCTCTATTTCCTCTTCCTCTCCTTCTTTGCATCCTTTTGCTTTCTGCGTCTCTATCTCTCCAATATACGTTTTATCCTCTTTTTCCCTCTTTCAATTGTAGCTGGAAGCGGGTGGGAAAGAGAGGTAAGCCTGCTTTGGCTTTAAATGAGAACTAGATGTATTCTCCGCTGCCTTATTTCGACGAACATACCGACATGCCATTCAACCTGTCTACCTTCTCCGCCAATTCGCCTTTTACGTGGTGGCTTCCGAGCAGAATTTCCTTACCCTACCTACACACACGCACTATTTCACTCCGAGCGCTACGCAACCGCTTTTCAACTGTCCAGATTAAGGCTGGATAATACTACCGTGTTCTCTCCCTATCCTTCATTAGTGTTTTCCCATACGTTATGCCTCAGCTGCATGTTTCTCCAGTACATATCAAGGTGGGTAGTTTCAATTCGTATAATCATGCTCTTTCGTTGGTTATTCATCATCGTATCCGCCATTAAATGTGTAGTTCATATCAGTGGAATTAATGTTTTGAATAAATTTTAGACACACCATCGCTTGGTTATAATAACCCATCATATCTGGTAACATTATCCCTCAAATAAACGTTTCATCTGCTAACTTAAACGTAAAATATTTTTGATCGTAAGGTTGTTTTTTATAATATTGCTATTTAATGCTTTTATACTTTCTTATACATTAATAAATGTAGTTATTTTTTTCTGCCGACCTCTGTTTCATACTAGGTTTGATGGCAATAGTAAATAGATGGTACTACGGAACGTGTTTTAAATACGTCTGCAATGAAATAGTCCGTTGTTGATCTTCATCTACCATGGGCGTAATGCAAAGCAGATTATTATTAGCGCTATTAATATACGGGAAAAATTGAGAATCCATTTTGTCAGTCTCTATTTTTCTTTCTCTGGTGAATTATATTTTTGAAAATGTCATAATATGTACCAGGTGGGGAAACTATGGGTCGGTAAACTGTGTAGATCTGCCGTAGTGATGTGGAATTATCAAGGAATTAGCGCGAAAGACGAAAAGTTGCTGAGTTTCGGAGCGGGTTACACAGGCCAAACTTCGCACTCAGGTGTAAATGCAAATGTTAAAAAAAATCTTTTTTATGTGCTCTGAAAGTTTCAAGATGTTAGCATTAGTTTTAATCGATTGATAAAGTGGGAATAATTACGGGTGAAGCGGTAGTGATAAAGAGTCCCCATGACAATTACATGTGACCTTAACCTATAGATACGTCTACCAATCTGTCTCTAAAATACCAAGCAACACGCAACACCCCTCCCTCTCAGTCGATCCACCTTTCCCTTCCTCCCCATAGATGTCTCCGCCGTTCCCCACCGGGCACCATCCCGCCATAGCAATCCACTTTTTCACATTCTACCAATTCTTTCCCCTCTCGACCCTCGCTTTCCGCGAGGCCTCCACTCGCTCCGCCCTTGCGTCTCTCCCGTGAGGAGACTCCCGGAGGATTTTCCTCGCTCGCGCAAAGGTTGTGCGTTCGCGAAGTATGCGACGTGTGAGTTATGGTTCCCTTTACGGGCGCTGGAGGTCGGCGGAATTTTTCACTGCCGCAGCCTCTCCCTCAATTCCCTTCTCTCCACACTGCTCCGTCGTATCTCCTCCTCTATATGTACAAGAAAAAAAAGAAAACCTTCGTAAAAACAAATTTTCCCTCTTCTCGCACTCAGATGAGGGATTACCTTCGCCTTTCCCTTTTGCGCTATGCATTCATATTATTTTAAAATATTTTTTCCTCCACTTACGGAAATTTTTTTTTATAGGATGGTGATTTTTTTCTTCAATTCCGTAATCATTTTATTTAATTACGCATGTTTGCAACTGACGACGCGTTTTATATTTTAGGAAAATTTTGTCTGTGATTAGTTTCTATGAGATGGACGAAGCGAGAAGACTCTTCTTAGTCTATGTATACAGATGAAGGTCGCAGTGTATCTGGCGAGAAATTAAGACGGAAGAGGGAGAATTCCTCGGATACGCCTCGGTTAAGGCTTGAGTTCAATGACGCTGACAACATTTACTGTTGTGCCCACATTTTTCTATTACCGATAGGTACAGCTTGCTATTTGCCAGCACGTGACATAAACATTAGCATAACAACCCCAATCTCTTATTATTTCCTGGGATGATCATGTTGCATGGTTAGGAAGAAAATTATAATACGAAAGTGAATGTTACCTATATAAAGTTCAGTTTTTCGTTCTTAAACGGTTTTCTACTATATTTCTATATTGCTAGGGTATTACAGGTAAATCAATGATTACGGAATGAGATACATACTGGACATCACAGAGGCATTTAGATTACGATGATGTTTATATTGCGTGACTTATGCGTTGGCAACGTCTATCAGTCTTGGGTGACGTATCTAAAGATTTTTCAATTCATCCATGTAGAGTCCCTTCTAATTCGTCTTTTGATAAATAAACACCCTTGATCATAAAAATAGATAAATATCCTTTGTCCTTTTCTGGGGAAAATTTTGAAATAAAATTAAAGGTATGAAACAGGTGAGTATGTGGAAGTTGACCCACCACTCCCATTCAATTTCTGTTTTTTGGTCGAGTTTTGGGAAGTGCATTCATTGACAATATGACATTATTAAGAAATGTGATGAAGGTAAAAATGGATACCGTATCAATCATATCCCTGTACATGCAACCCATTCATTTCGCATTTCAAGTACAGTAATTTTTTTGAGATCAGCTTAAATCGATGTAGTTGGTATTTAAATGAACCAGTCCATATTTTTTGAGCCGAAATAGCTAGGCATTTTACGCGCAAAATAGGGTAAATTTTGTAAACATCAATTGCTCGCCAAAATATGTATGCTTTATATGTGTCCATGCGCAAAACCTGCGCTGAATATTTTACATTTCCAACATTAATTTCCTTCACTTCACCGCTGAAACGTTCCCGTCCGCCCGTCGTTGGTGAGTGCGGCAAAATTAGTTTGGGGACACCATAAATCATGGCCGCGAAAAACAATCGTTGATCGCTTCACGTCCACACGGGGTGGCGCTTATTGTTTTCCCTATTTTTAAACAAAATATTTAATTTATCAGCCGGGCGAATGTGTCATCGTGTCACTTTTGCCACCGCTCTTTTGCCGCTTGTGAAGGTATGTCCGGCGAATCGCCTGCCACTGTGCGTCACAGCAGAGCCGGACCACGATTCGCGCGGCCCGGCTGGGATGCGACCGAAAGGAAAGGGCCTGCGTAATATATCAAAAACATTTTCAGCCGTCCCGCGGATGTTGCGGTGACGTGCAAAAGTGGCAATTTTACGGGACACGCGACCGACATGGTATGGTGGGGTGCTTTTTGGATAAATGAGGGAGAATTGTTCCAGAGTGACGAAAAATCAGGAGGGAAACAAAAGCGAAACTCCGTGCGAAGCCCACATAATGTCTTCCTCCCGCTCATTCATCTCCTCTGGTCGCACGTCCATCCAACGGAGAGAAAAAAAGTCCTCTTCCTCCAGTTCTCCGACTGTTCCCATTCATGTAGTTTTGCATTGGTGCTGGATTGATCCTCATCCCGTTCAGAGCTGTATCTGGTTTCCCACTCACAAAAACTCACAACTCTGAAAGGGAAATTTTTTTTAAGGCAATGACTGACGATATTTTTGCTGTTCATTGCTCATTTTAGAGGAGTTTCGTTGATCGTAAGCCGACAGTGATTTCCCTTTTCAGCTTAGTTACCCGCTCATTGCCATATATAAACCCGTCCAATTCATCAGTACACGTCCAAAATATTGTATTGGGAGGATTAAGGTAAGGATACAAAAATTTCAGACCTTCCTGAATGCATTTTTAACTGGCACAGTTTATGTTAAATTGTTTTATAAATTCGAGCTATTCCAAATTAGATTAGTCCTCTTCTGTTCCTTTTACTATTAATTTATTCTGCGTAAACTGTACGTTTATTTTCGTGTTTCTCTCTATTTTATCCCATTCAAAATGATTGACAACTTTAATGGGACTACCTCGTGGAAAAATATAAGGAATCATCATTTTTCCACATTATAAAATTTTTAATTAAAAGAGTTTCAAATCCATTTAAGGTCGAGAATGTAGTTTCCAATGGAAATCACTCATTATATACTGTTGATGGAGACTAAATGTGACGTGTTCCTTTGTCTTTGGCATACATGGCTTCTTTTGACGTGAAACGAATATATTTATCTGATAGAAGTGCTGAAAGTAGCTAATTAAAGTGGCTTGTAGGTTTCTACAAAATGTTAACGGTCTTCTGTCTGTTAGGAAACTCATCTTTATATATCTACCAACCTGAAAATCTTGCTATGCACACACATTATATACTATTAGTACTGACATTGATATAGCATAGTGTTAAATCTAGGTCGATAATTTGCGTGAAATATTTTCCTTTGGTATTGGGCGAACTCTTTACTAATTTAATGAGCATACGATGGAATGTTTAATTAGCTCTCTATGTTCACAGTCAGGTTAATTTAGCATTTATTCATCTTAATAATAAGTTAAGCGTAGTTGGTTTCATATATATGTGTTCTTCATTCCAATGGCAGTCACACTACTCTAACATATATGAAAGTAGATAGGATTTTTCCTCCCGAAATGAACACACGGCTTCTCGATTTTTGCTTCTTTTCAGGGAAATCTTTCATATCATATGAAAATTGTTTTGACGCAATATTACTTTTGCTGTTAAGATATTCTGCGCCGTATCTTAAGGCCGTTGAAAAACAAGGTCGGAAGTCGAGTGACTTCTACTCTAAAGGAGAGATGATGTTGAAATGTGGCGTATTTGAGCGTGGTTGTAAAAATTGGATGGGACAGCTAAAATGCTTTTGAAGAGAGAAATAACATTATGACGGGTGGAAGAAATAGCGGGTCAAGAAGATAATGCGGGTGGATTTTGGATTTTTGAGAGAGATGAGACAGGCACAGAAAGATCGAAAGAGAAAAGCAATGGAGGTGGAGTTCAGGGGAAGCTTTCGTTGAAGCATGGCTGAGTCATACGGAAAAGAGTGGAAAAGTGAAAGAAAACGTAATAAAGGAAATTCATTTTCAGGGTTGAACAACTAAATGTGACGTGTTCTTTTGTCTTTTCATCATTAGTAAAGAATAATAGTATCATATTACCCGATGAAATCATGACCTAAGCATATGAAATTCTTTTGCTTTCTATCAAGGGTACGTTTTTAGTTAAAAACGTTACTTAAAAAAGCCTACAAAGGTACAGAAATCTAAAAAAACTTAAAAAAAAACTTAGCATCACCTCCACCGTTTTCAAGTGGTTCGATCCCACTCCGATCAATAGTGTTGGCGTAAGAAATTCAATTGCATTACTTTCTACTACTTTTAGAAATTTTGGCGTTTATTTGTTCATCAATTAGATTTTATTTCTACTCTATATGTTTTCATATATCTGGAAACGTTTTAGATTTAGGGTAATCAACTTTATTTGTTAAAATTCATCAAATTAGTTCATAATTACGCCAGGCCCAATCACAGCTAGCGTGACATAAGGGAGATGACATGCCTGCTAAATGTAATTCTAGGATTAGTGGAGAAAAAGCAATACTTTAACGGTGCGACCTGTGTTCGTTATTCTTCATTTCCAATTTTCCGATCCCTTTGAAGTGTTTTGTTCACTATTTAGACCGTAATTAGTCCAATGATAATCGAAATACAGTCACATGGAATATATCTGTCCATGCGTCAGTATTGATTGGTTATCCTTTCCCATTTTAATGGCGCTAAATATATTCCCGTTTTCCGATCAACCGCTCTCTTGGACCTCTATCTACTGGTGCATCGGTGTTTGGCCCTTGGATTTCTTTAAATGTAATCTTGATAATTCTATGATTTTGTTAGTCCCTTTGTCATTGAGAAACTATGTTTTCCTTTAAAGACTGTCTTTTTCGGATTCCATCACGTCGTTGTTGTGCTAGAGACAACAGTTTCTCCTGCATTCCAGAAGATGTTCTTCCTCCCAGAACAACGACACAGAGAAACCCGAAAAATGCAGCCTTCATAATCATCGCACCGCGGTAGCCTACGCATCAAATATGTTTTCCCTGTTGTTTTAAATTCATTTATATCTATCCTGAGATATTTCTAGCGTTTGCACTAATTTATGTGGATTCTTCTTTTGGTATTTCAGCTTTAACTTGATACACGTACCTACCTGCAAATTATTTAGTAAGAATATGCGATTAATGATTAATGCATGCAAAATTGTGACCGTGAATAGATTATTTCAATCATCTAAATATTCTATTTTGAATTAGGATTTCACTTTAGCGTTGTGTGTTTTCGTAGGCGCCTGCAATGTTTCCTTGCCTCTAACTTTTCCCAAATTGCGTTCCCAAGCAATTCCTAAGCATGCGGTTTCCAATATCTCGTACTATAATACTCATTTTCACCGTTACCAGTTAATTAGACATTAGGGATGAAAACTGGCGTTGCTTATGTCTCTTGCGAAGCCAGAATAAACATCCTCAGACATACTTTCAGCTCAATCGTACTTTTCTCTTTTTTTGTTAAATACTTGTCTGGGTCGAATCTAATTTCGGATAAGTTCCGGAGTTACCTTTTCTGAAGATGTGATGGATGCCATTTAACCGCACCTTGAATTTTGAGTGAACGTTGCGATTGAACTAAGCGTTGATACAATGGCTTTTTCATTAATTTCTTCTGATCATATGATATGCTTACTTAAAAACGCATTCTCATGGAAAGTGTGCATAGTATTTATATGTGACACCATTTCTTAGTACAACGCATACGCGGTAAAAATAGGTTGCAAGAGGATAAAAATGAAGTTGCGGTAAACCCACAGGCCAAATCAATTTCTAGTCAGTAACGGCTAATTATTAGTCATTGAAACACAGTAGTCAAAAATAAAAAGGTATATATTGCCCTCTACAATGGAAAAAAGTACTCATGGAACCAAGTAAAGATGCTATGTTAAAATTTAGTATCATGATTAATGATGGAGATATAAATGCTCTAAGGACCGGGAAAATTCGCGAATGAACCGTCATGCGCATGATCATTCAGTGAAATTTAGAACATGTTCTATTTTTCTCGCATGATCCCGTGAATGATGGCATGATCATTTATCGTGTATAGCGGCCTTTTAAGATAATCACTGAGTATGGTCTGATTGGGCCAATTTGTGATAGATTGGTCAAGGAGAAATGGTAACCCTCCGTCTCATGTAAATGCCAGCGGCATCGAGGGCGCATATAGAACCGGGTAGCGAGTTATCAAGTGGGGTCGAAGCAATTCAAATGAGGGATGTATACTCACCGTTTCCTCTGGCCAAACCTAGGTCGTGGTTTCTCGTAGTGGGCCCCTCAATGGGGGACCCTTTCTCACTAACTCGCTTCTCAACGGCCAAGGAATCAAACGGCCCACGTCAAATTCACACCGATGCTGATCTCCGCACACCTCGTCATCCTTTGGCCTCTGATATGCCCTCTATCCAGCCTACCCTCAAATACGGCAGATGAAGCCGAAGTAATCTAAATTCTGGTTCCAGGACCAATCAGCATACGTTTGTTTTGCACGATGGGTATTGGAGGCTGCCGCAACGGTGGCTATCCCCAAAAGCAGTGCTTCCTTCACATTTCTCCCTGCCTAACCATCTCATTTACACTTTCTTTTGCAAAATGAAGATAGTGCTTTAACCTTCCGTCAGGAGCCATATTGGAATTTCTGAGTTCAGGCGTAAAAAACATTATTAACTCTTTGAATGGCCCAGTGGTACATCTTCAAAGTTTAAAGCACCATTGTTAGTGTAAAAGAACACTAAAATGATGACTTATTTGCTATTTATATACCACTGTACACACAGTCGTACGGCCCCGGACCGATCCAGCAAGGTGCGATTTAACGCACTCTTTGGGTTATGAAGTATTATAATATGTAATGTATTTTAGCATGTGAATTCTATAAAATCAAAATGTTTTGTTTTTGTAACTTATTCCGCTAGCAATGATGTAATTTTGCTTTACTGTGCCATAATTTTGTTTATCAATGGTATATAATCCACCGCTGCTCTATCGGCATGTATGCAAAAAGTATAAGGCTACATAGAGTATGTCAAAACAAACAGCTACTATAAGCGCAAAGGGTCTATGTTACGTATTGGCATGGAGGAATGAAAGGAACACTCGCGCTGTGCCTGTCAGATCCATTGCGCCCGACGGAAGGTTAATAAAATAAATATAGAACCCCTATAAATAACGATGAAGTACCAGATGATGATGTACCACGTCGAAACCTAGGTAGTACTTTAATAAATTCATGTGAAAGTTTTTTTTAATTTCATTATATACCCCATAAATATGTATAGAGCTCTACGCCGCCCCCTCCTGCAAAAATGCCAGTTTTCTTTATATTTCGCTATGAATTTTTCCTGATGGTATATTCGTCTAAAAAGTCGCATGTATTCTGTCTGGTTCTCTCTTAATCCACATATATCGTAGGTTTAAACAGTGGTTCATTCATGAACGAAACGTGGGTTTTCCTTTTAACACGAACAACCTTCGAACGGGAGGGTTGTCTCTCCCAGAACCAGAAAGGGTTTGACTGCTTTGTAACATGTCATTACCTCCTCTAATATTAAACTGAACCATCATTTTTTATTGCAAAACCTTTATTCCTGTGTTTAATGATGCTACTATCTCACCTCTAAACACGCTATACTTCTTACAAATGTTTGAAAATTCCCAATTTTTGTAAATTTGGCATTAGTTTCTAAAATTTAAAGAGTGTCTCCGTGTTTAATATTTTAATATTATTCAGTTTCAATGAAAGATTAGATTATCTTCATGAGGGATTAAGTTGTCAGTTTACTGCCTTATAGCCACAGCAAACCTTTCTCTGTCCCAAATACTCTGATATATCACCCGACATATTGTTCTCAATATTGATTACTTTCCCATCATCTCGGCTTCTAAGTTTCTGCATCATATTAAAGTCTCGTAATATCAATAGCTATCCCGTGAATCCTCTTTTGGTCGTACCTCGCTCCGATTCCTCCGCGCACTTTCATAGCGTTCGGAAACCAATCTCCCAGCTCCGCACGGCGCATACGCTCCGTGCGCTACCTTTCTAGGGCGAGAGCCGGGTTGCCTTGTCCGTTCATACTCCACTTAGCTCCCCTCGGCGCGAGCACGGTGAGGGCCGCGAATGCCGGCGCTAAGCCTGGCGCCGCTTTTACTGTTTCATTACCTATTTAAGGCCAGCATAAGTGAGTTGCCTGAAGTTCAGCAGGCGGAATAGCTACTTCAAAATATCGACTGTGGCGCCTCCACTTAAAACTCAAGGACGGCAAGGGTGAACTAAAATAAAGCTTTCAGTCGGAACCGAGCTTTACTCTGAGGTTTCCAACGCAGAAATTTAGTATTTTTACAATTCAGTTTTTAATGACAAAGATTTGGATACTCCGTCGCAAAATTGTGTTAAACTACTCGTTTTTTGCACATGGAACCAAATAATCGTTCTATCTTGCCTCTAATTTATTGCACTGGTAAAGCCATATGAGAAATTCTTTTATGCTGTCTTTAGAATATTTTTACTTTTATTTTACAAGAAGAGGCTTAGAATCAACAATGTATATGAAATTCATACTTTCGTGTAACCTGTTTTAATGTTTTGTTGGACATTTTTCTGTAACTGTTTTCTAATTACTCTGCTTAACTAGGTTGATTTATTATTGACTTACTATTAACATACTATTTATTTACTATTTATTACGATTGGTTTACTATTGATTTACTATTTACATACTATTTATTACGATTGGTTTACTATTGATTAACTAGGTTGATTGAACATTGATAGCATTTGTTTTACTTTGAAGATAAGATTAGTATGTCAAAATTAAGTCCGTATCGTTATGTTGAAGAGGAAACGTTTAGTTTCTTTCGTATTTCGGTCGATCAATACTGATTTCTTGGATAATATTGTACATCTTGGATTTTTTACGTGGGGCTTTGTTCCTCTACAGTCCTTGATTATGTAACCCGTAAAATATAGGGGATCGGGTTGGTGTGCTGGCTTGAGACTTGGCTACCCACCCGGCGGGCTCGGGTTCAAATCCCGGCAGTGGTAGAGAATATTCAGAGACTGCCCGATCCCTAATCGAGTGTTGTGTGGAGGAAATTTCAAGCGCAGCACTCCGTTCGTCGGATGGGACGTTAAGCGGTGGTCCCCTTAGCGCCTTTCGTTAAGAGCAAGCTAATGCCGACGATGTGTTTCTCTCCATCCTTCCTTCCAAACCCTTCCCTCATGGTGCAAATGGCCTCAGCTTTCGGTCGCCTCCTCCAAATACAATACCATACCGTAAAATACAAAATTTCATTGATTATGTCTCAGTTTTTATCGTATTGCTAGCCATTGCTGAGTGAAGTAAACTAGACTCTCCAACTCTTATTGAATCCCACTATTGCATTTTATTGTAAAAGGTATTGTAATAATTAATTAGTATCTATCGCTATACATCAAATTGCTATGAGATAGTGAAAACTCATGTTGAATCTTATTAGGCATTCAGTGAGCAATGGTATTTTTTGTGAGAAACATAACATACCTACATCGAACTGAAGAGATGTCCTTGAATATTATGAAAGCTGGGGTGCTTAGGTTGTCTGTGAGATTGGAAACACTCTTTGTAATGCACTGAATGCCATGAACGTCTTAATTGGGTTTGATGATTGAATAATATTTCCGAGAACTTTTAACTGGAAATGGAATTACCATTCATTGTAAAACTTAAGTAAATAAATGATGTGATGGTAGTGGGATTCTGTTTATTACGTTTTTAATCCTTTTTCCTTCTAATTCAAGAATATATGCCTCCATTATTTTGACTTTTCTTGGAATAACAGATTAAAATCGGCGCGCCTCTTAGGTAGGCTCAATACTTACTCTGAATTCCACAAGATTAATTTTGTACCCTAAAGCTAATTAGTAGTACGAAATATTACGATGCGTATACAAAATATAATGCATACCTGAAACTCCATAGAGATATTACAGCTATAAACATATTGCAAGACAGCCTTATCGGAGCAGAACACGATCGCGGAAAATTTACGATAATCAACAAGTTTTGTTTTCGGGTAAACCTCAGCGTCACCCTTCGGAAGTTATAGCATTGGCCATAGTCTTTCGTTTCCCCTTGAATGGTTTAAGAGGAGGTGTAAAAGAAAAGGCTATGAGGAAGAGCCCCTTTTTCATCCCTTTTCTTTTCACGCCAATACGATCTTTACCGGAATGAATCATCCGAGGTGTGATGCGTTAGGAGGGGTTATGGGAAAGGAATGACGTCCGCGCGGCTGGTGCCGAGAGATATCAATTGTGAAGTGCGGGAAGTGGGTGAATTCCCATCCTCTCTGGGTTTTAGATGCTGGTATCGGTTGGTATACGAGGGATGGACGAATAGGGGATTGGGAAGAAGTCTTGTGTGAAATCTGACATCCAAAATTCGTCCTTGAGGGCCAACCTGCGGTACATATCACGTCGGTAGTTCATTCACACCCCTGTGTTTCGTTGATATCTGAATCAACATCCATTCGAGCCTCATTTCACAAGTTGTTACCTAGGTTAGTTAAAATGAAATGGCAAATCTATGAAGGTATTACGCTACCTTGGTTTGACAAGGTTCTAACTGGCATTTTTGCAAAATTTGGTGTTTTCACTCGAGATAACTAAGTTTATGTTTATCTATGTGTTGCACCGGTTTTTATTCCTCTATGTAAAATAATAACAGATTTAGAACAGTGACAAAGTTCCAATTGCAAGGAGAAAAAACTAATATTTGGTGTGACAAGGTTCTAACTGCATTTTACTTATTTTATTACTCATATAAACATGTAAAAAAATAAAATAAATAACATATTTTCTTAAAGTAATAATTACTAGTGTATCTAGTGGATAACTAGTGTATTGCCAAAAATAAAAAATAAATTCCTATTAATAATAGAATTAGAGCAGTCTAAAACTTTGACAAGGTTTTTCTCAAAACCAGCTGATGGTCAGTTAGAACCTTGTCAAACCAAGGTAGCGATTAGGCTCCATCGTAAAGGGGCAATGTATTTTAGGGCCAATGAATTCCGGCGAGGATACGTAAGCAACAGTATGTACTCTGCACTGCGCACCCGAATCCGGTCCGGTATTGATGTACAAAATCTCACTTTCCGATTTTACGGATCCAAATTCAGCTTTTTTATGCCAATTTTTACTGCAAACATTAAAATAGACAATTTTATAGTCAACCTTTTTATTGTTGTCACTCTCTACGTATTTAGATGGATTTTTAATCACCGATGGCGTCGCTGACGTTTGAGCGGTCTGAATTTCAAGGGGCTAAGATATTATTAGGGCTGTTATCTAAAATTTAGATTCATTATGATGTAATCTATCAATTTTGTTACTTTTCCATGCTCTTCCTGGTGCGTAAAATTCTCTTTTGTAAGAATTGAGATTTAATGAGTAGCTCTGCATTCCACACCGCGCTGAGAATATTTTTGAAAACTGATTAAATTTCGCGCTAAGTCAAGATAAATCAAGCTTCTAAGGCATAGTCCATGTAGTCTTATTGATTATTACTACTCAATCTGAGAAAATATGCAATATATGTAGGTAATGTTCGAAATAGTGTACTGTGTCGCGTTAGCTCGTCGTTTCCCTAGAACGCCGCACTTCATTATGGTTCGGGAAAAATCGGGAAGCAGGAGTTTTTGAGCGTGGCCAGGTTTGAAATATTATGTTTGTACTTGGGGTTGATGTGGAAAAAGATATCTTATTGTCAATGCGAGTTATTTCTGGGGATGCTCGAATCTACATACTATCCCGTGTATTGCCTCAATGGGCGAGTGGTAGGAGGTGGTAGATACCCCGATCCTGAATGTGAAAAATTCACACGCCTGCGACTTAGTTTTAAAAGAGCTCTAGCCCAACCAACCTTCGTATGCATTCACTGACAACCTGAAGCCACAGCAAAATGCATGATATGTCTTATAAAGCACGTGAATCACTCAAAAAAATCGGTGAAGAGGAGACCTTTAAAGTTCAGGTGCGAAATGCATTCCCATTCATATTGGATTCGCAAATTTTCCCTCGTATTTTATTGCCTCTTTCAAACCTATAAATGTATGCTGGGAATCAAAATATTCATCTACTACTACGTTCTCTTTCACGTGATACGATCAAAAGTGTATCGAGGCTATTTTATTTTAGGCATTAGTCTTAAATTGACTTCTAAAGACGATATAAATATTCAATATTTTTATACAATATCATAACTTACCTGGAAACTTCATCACAATTCAAGGAAGATTTGCCGCATAGCAAATTGTGTGTAATTTGCGACCATGGAAATATTCACTACGTAGGATTTTGAAAAGATGTTGCTCTTCAAAGTTTAAATTTCGATTTCACTTCAACTGACAACTAAATTATCCACTGTCACAAAAATTTCAGCAACAGCCTTTATAATGGCTTTCGTTCACTAGAGGACACATTTTTTGAGCGCCATCCCTCGTTAGTGCCAAGATATAGCCATATCACTAAAGTGTTTGAACAATGATGTCACGAACAGTCGAATTTTTAAAGTAAAGAAACCCTCATCAGATTTCGTCTCTGTAATTCAGTGACTCGGAATAGGCTACGATACGGTGAGCGAGCGCAAATATGTGTCAGTGAGCATGGATCTTTCATATTAAAAAGACCGAATACGCTCTTTAGTAAATAAAATTAAAGACCCACGTTGGAGGAGGGAACGGAAAAATAAAGAACAAATGAGGTTTTAGGGAGGTAACGAGCGAAGGAAATAGGCACGGATGAAATTACGCTCTAGTGAAGAGAGAGACGTATGAGTTGACAAAGGAAATATAATGGAGGGAGAGGATGGATCGCAGAGAGATGAGAAAAAAAATAAATTGAAAGAGCACGAGAGCGGCAAATTGAGACGTTATTTAATCTACGTAAATCTCCTTTTTTTCGCCTCCCAAAATTCACAATATCCTTTCTTCTTCCGTTTCCATTTGCTCCGCTCAGAGTGATTGTTCTTTCTTAGCCTATTTTTTCTCATCCTCCTCTAACCTCCCTTTCCACCATTCTATCACTCTTCGGGCGAGAAAGGGGTATTGGGAAGAGGTGGTTTGGTTGAGTGGTTTGCTTAAAGTGAGAGGGGGAGAGTTGGCGGGAAGATAATCGTCTCTACTAGGACGGACTTCGGATGAGTCAGTCTATTCAGCGGTTTGTCTACTGAACAAAAAAAGACGCGATGGGTGAGCCATGGATTTGTTTGAGGGCTGTGAGGAAAAAATTTGAAGAATTAAGGATTGTGGTTCATCTTCGTTGGTGCAAAAATAACAAAGGGTACAGTTAAATTGGACTATAGATGATATAGGGCGTGAAAATCCACGTCAAATTAGAGGGAATAAAATTTAAGAAAAGGTAGAGAGAAAACGTGAATGCTTTTACTGGGGATCATTGGATAGTGATATTGCAAGAATGGAAGATGTGATGCCAAATTAAATTATTAGAAATGGTTTATTTCTGGTAGAAATTGCAAGGGTATTTACTTAAAATAACGAGGACTCTTAGGAAAGTAACCTCCGTTTTTTATAAATAAAACACAAAAGCAGGTTCACAAATTTCATTATATAAATCTAATAACTATGTCTTTCCTTTATTTTTCAACATAATTTCTATCAAAATTTGGGCTCTTATACATATAAACTAGCTTTGAAATTCCTTCTGCAACAAAATCTCCCGCCTGTGCCCTGAGCCATCTGGTGACCGCATCTTTGACCTCTTCATCAGACTCAAAATTCTGGGAGCCAAGCAATTTCTTCATGTGCATAAACCCATTCCAGGAAAACTCATACACTCATAATCTTTGTGACATACACAGCACAAAGCTCCATAAGAATTGCTGCTGCAGAAAATTGTTTTTGTCGTGAGCAATCGAATAACTGCTCGCACTTCACACTTGGCGGGATTTTCTATTGCTGCACACATTTTGACGTGCAACCAAAAAATCAAACTCCGTCTCAAACGACCTTCACTCTACCACGACTCTACGCCGACTGGCCTGCCGTGCGTGTCGACGCAACAATCGCGTCACTACAGCCTTCACTTTTCACGTAGCAAACGGATGTAAGTTCATTCTTGGAGAATCTTATTCTTGGAGAAATTAATTCCCAATGGAACGAAATCAGGCGACCCAATGATGGAGTTTCTGAAATGAGTTTTATTTGCTATATACATGTAATGAGAGATGCAGCTTCCTAACTAGATTTTCACGAAACTTCTCTCATGCTCATTTTAGGACTACCTCATTACATAATCGGTCGATCCATTAGCCCTTCATTATTCTTTTGCACCACATTTTGATAGACTCCACTGATGTCATTGTGCTTATTGTCATTGCCACACTTCCGAAGGGAAGAACACTACAAACGCAAGCTCTGATGAATTGCTTCGTTACTTCTATGCATAAAATATCCGCTGTAAGTAAATATTTCTTTTGATGGAATATTCCCTTTGCCCCAACTATTCTACTAAAAATTTCTTTCGTGCTTCTTTCATTGCTAGTTATTTTGCTTCCCTAGTAACAAAATTCATTCAACTCTTCCAGTTCGGAAAATTCGCTCAAAATGTTTGAACTCAGAATTCGGAATTTTTTAGCCACTGGAAGCAAATAATCACAATTTTTTAAAACTGGATTAAAGTCGTTGGTGAGTATTTGTAATGCATAATTTCCAACTTTTTACGAATAATATAAATATTTATAATTTTCAGATCAATTAATTATAATCATCATGCAATTTACTCGTTTTTATTAATTTCAATTTTTTTATTGGCCCAATGGATTAATAAAGAAACATTGAGGGTTTACTAAGCAACATTTTGGCATCAAGTTCTGAAAATAGTCCAATAGCGTGACAACTATTGCATGTGTATGAACTCTTTCCTCGTTCTGGATTATTTACTGGTTGTGTCGACCAGTGAAGACTACAGTTTCTTTGGCAATCTGACGTCTTCAGTTGAAAAGCGATGGATAGTTCCAGCGTCATTGGAACTACTGCCACTTATATCCTCTCATACGGTGAAAATCTTGAAATACGTGAAAAGGTGGGATAATATTCTCATGGGGAACTTTAGGTAATTGCGATATACTGATTTATTGCTTCCACTCTTCCCAAAAGACATTTCAATCATAAAATACCCGCGGCTATTAATTAAATATTTGAATAAAATGTTCCGTGTATAATGTGTTATCAGTTAGTTGTATCACCTCGTTTGACTTCATCACGAGAAAGTTGGAGGCTATTAAAACTGTAACTATAATTCTCGTTACCGTAACTATAGATTTAACTATAATTCTCGTTATTTTCTTCTGAGAAATAACGGGACGGAGAATGCTAAAGATATCTTCGGAATTACTGGATGCAAGCATTTTCGGAGCGAGAGTGGGCTGCGATGACCTCGTAAAGATTGGAGAAGGTCAGAATTTTACTTTTTTTTGCCCGGTCGCTGGTTCAGAAATAAAAGCAATGGTGGGAGAGATAGAATTGGGTCCGATTACTGGGAAATGGATTCGGATTGCTGACGAGGAGGCAATGTTGGGAGGGTGTGGGAGTGAAAAGAGAGAGGGTGAGGGTTAAAGTGCTCCTAAAGAGCCCTAAATGTCCCGATGGCCGGACCGTTGACCGCTCAAACCGCGGCAGTTTCTCTAGCTTCGGACTTCATCCCAAAATCACCAATTCCCTTTCCCCATCCTATCCTGAACCCTTCTACGTAACTCGTGCCGTCTCTCTTTACACTCACTTTCTGAGCACTCCACTGCCGTCCATTCACTAATTGTGGTCATTTCCCACATTCCCGCACCCCTTGCGGCCCTGCGTCTGGCTGAGTAGCGTAGCTCGGCGTGGATATCTCCACAGTGCTGGTCGTACTGGTATGTAAGATGAGGAGGGATTATTCAGAAAAGGAGACGGTTCGCACTCGCAAAAAGAAAATCGGTCGAGTCGGTTAAAATTACTCGAAGTTAGAGGAAGAGAGCTGCCAAAAGGACTTTCCCATACAATTTAGAACGAGGAAAGAGTTGGTGGTGGTGAATAAAAGATAATGTCTACAAAATGGAAGCCAGCTCCTTTCTCCCCTCACCTCAATCTCCCTTCACTTCCATAGTCTTTTGTCGTGTGATGCATGCGGGAATTTGGCTCATCGTACCGACTTGCCCCAATTCTTCCTAAAATTTCCCATCATGAACTTTCGTTCGGGTGAGGGTTGGTGGCCGAAGCGGAAAGGAAAGGGTGAAGTGGTAAAAAAAATCGGTTATGGAATTTGGATACTTTTGCGTCCGCGATTATTATTGTTTTCGTTTTCTCCATCTTTATTATTGCATCTTTTGATTCGTAACTCTTGTGGAGCTTGCAAGCTTTGCAAGCTTTGTGTAACAAGCTTAGTGTTTCTTAGGTTTGGATTTCCCGAAAGCTACTCCAGAATTTTACCGTATTATTGTGTAGGAGGCAAAGGGTTCTATCCGTTTTTTACGCCCTTGACGTTACACTCTATAACATGCCTATTGGAATTATTTTCCCGTTTTTAATCAATATATCTCTTTGTGCAAATTTTGCCTTTTGGCTGGTGATCGATAATTCTGAAAAAAGGTTAAGTTAGAAGAGACGCTAGTGCAGACCCAGAAAAAGGCACAATAGATAACTTTTGCTTTCTTATATGAAAAGTAATTCGTGGGACGTTTTAAATAGGCTTTGCTTAAAATTTTATTCGGGATTCATAGATACTGTTTCAAAAGATGGTGAAAATTTTTTAAAAAAATATGCTAGTCAATTTGGAAATTTATTCTTACTCAAGTTGACAATTATTGTTGGTATTATTTAAAACTTTCAAGTCATCCCTTGAGAAAGAGATAAAACTTTTGAAAATTAAATTATTCAAAGCCCTTCTTATTTGGGTTTTTACTTTCCGGTGAACTAGCATGTATCAAAGAGTTTAATTTATTTTCTTCTCCCTATTATATTTTCCCATTGCATAAATATGCAGCAAAATACGCACTACATTGAGCAAAATTTGGGAATTGATGCACATTCAAGGTAGTATTTGCCTTAAAAAAAAAGATATTGACCTAACTTGAAGATATGAATTAACAGTGGTATTCTACCTTCTTTCCCTTAAGCACGGAATGCACTTCAGATTGCCTTATTAATTACCCCTCATTAATGCGTATCTCGATGGCTTTTTCTAGTATACCTCTGTTCAAATAGTTAATCATGCGCGTTGTTGACAGCCCTCTTGAGTGATGTTGAGCCGAAGGGTATCCAGGGATGCCAATTAACCTGGCTGTGGGTGCACCGTGATAATTTCCTAGCGCGTTCCATCGCCCCAAGCAGCATCCACTGAAAACTGAGACTGCGGTCATCGGTTGCCACGTCCGTTATTGCTCACATCAATGCGGAACTATCTTACTCAACGCTACCCAATATAGCCCGCGTTCCTATACCGCCATTCATCTTATCCTCATATACTTAAAGGTAATTATACACAGAAATTACTACTCAATACAGCGTAAATATTTATGAGACTTTTTGGGCGCCCACTGATTATGCTCAAGAGAATTGGTAGAAGAATAGAGGATAATCGGTTTCAGGTGAGTTTTTACCAAGATAATATTGAAATAAAACAAGCAATGACTCCATGAGATATTATTTAGTCAATCCCAAAAGCATAGCATTGAAATGTGAACGTAGGCATTCTTATTAAATGCAGTAATTTGGTTTAACTTTGCTCGCTGCTGCGCTTAGCTATTTCTTATGATTATTATTAGGCTTAATCATCTACTTTGGCGCGGTATTAATGTGAACGGGAATATAGTTTAATATACTTAGGTTACGTCACGCCGGTGTTCAGCTGCTTTTGCCTTCATCATTGAGGTCATTGAAACCATCAAATTAGGCTTTATTATGAGCTTATTCATGTTTATTTCCTCAATTTTAGTGCTTTACAATAGTTCAAAGAATACCGGGACTAGCCGCGGTGGTAACTTTTACGGGGATCCGGGTTCGAATCCCGGTCAAGGCGAATGATTTTTTTCTCTGTGGATCTTTCGCATGCTTTACAATATTTGATACAAGCATAGGTAAGCTACTAAGTATATCATCTCTACTCCTGAATAAAGTTCGGCCTAATAAAATGAGTGGATACCGTATTAGTATCACTTATTGTTGGTCATGTGACCCTAACCTCTTGGTGATACGTTGTGGTTTCAAATTCATTCAATAAGTATTGAAAGGATTAGCTACTCTTTATCCTCGCATGTAGCCGTTAAAAATAAATTTTCAAAAATATCCCCCCCCCCTCTCTCTAGCTCACTCAAGTTTCATCCCTCCCTGTTGTCCGAATACCCGCATTTGTTTTTTTCATACAGCCAAAAATTGACGAAATCCGTATTTAGCCGTATATTCTTAGTCATGATCTCTCTTTCATGATGACGTCATATTTGTGTCGAAAGCTTGATGGCAGAAATAATGTGTTTAAGAGAGGTAGAGAGTATGGCATTCCGGAATATCGCATCGGATGTCAGCAAAAAAATGATGGTTTGCTGTGGACGGGAAGCGGGAAATAGTTCGCCGGAAAAATCTTTCGGTCCCCCTCCTCTTTTCACCAACTTCCCCCTCCTTTTTTTGCCCAAATATATCTCTTTTCCCCGTTTATTCCAACCACCCACACAAACAGCACAAACGTGTATATAGGGGGACCTGTCTCTTTCTCTCTCTCTCTCTCTTCATCCTCTCCCCCCTGCGTCACGAGTGATGAAACAAAACGCTCTCGGCCAGCCGCAAACTGCACGTCGGGTTCATTTCGCGATTTGGGTCGCTTTGAGGCATGTGTGCGCAAATGCGGTCGCGCTCCGGGGCGGCGTCCGCGGGCAGGGTGGGTTATCTCCCACCATCCGTTGTTTGGGGGCGGGGGACTTTCCCGCTTGGCCGCGGAGTGAGTTGGTACCGAGAGAGCCCTGTAGGATTGCTGGGGTGGTGTTTTTTTTTTTTAGAGGGAGGGAACGATTTTTGCGAACTGTGTGGTTGTGTGTGTGTGTTGTGGAGGTAAATTGCGAGGGTGACGTTGAAAGATTGGGTTAGCGTGGTTCCATGGCTGGAGTGTGTCGGCAGGGGCTTTCAGGGCCCGTTCGGCCGTACTACTCCCTTCCCCTGGCCGCCCGATCGAAAGGTGTGAGGTTTGTTGATATTTCTATCCGCCAGGTCGGTGGTTCAAAAGGAAACCAGCTGTGAAGCCCTTTAACCGTTTAAGTGCCAGCCGTCCGATCTATCGGCCCGAGGGAAATGTGCAAAGATTGCCATGCGCCGATCTATCTCTTAATGAAGTAAATCTCACCCGATGAAACGGATATGGGGAGTATGATTTGAATCGTCGCCAAAGCGAGTGATATAATCTCAATATGGTACTCGCATTTCGCCACGCCACGCCACGCCGAATTTTCCAATTTTTCTATTACACTGTTCCCAGCCTTGAAGGCTGTCTACAGTGAGTTTCAATTTTTTTCATGTCTAGTAAATTTTAATCAGTAAAGTCACAGTGTGGCAGTTTGTGATAGTTAGGGGGAGGGGATGTGGTGGGGGACTAGAGCGTATTTCGGGGTTTTATGTTTACCGATTTCATTTGGAGAATAGTTCCATAGATTTTGGAGTAATTCATTTTCGGTGTATTCTAAAGAACGCTCGAATTTTGGGAGATTAGCTTTCAATTCCATTAAGATTGGGACGATTTTAAGGTCCTTCCGTAGATCTTTATTACGTATGAACCTTTCGCTTCATTATGAACGTTTACCGTTGTGACCGTTTTGCTGTCTTAGGCTGCTTTATGAAAAAGCGATTTTCCTTATTTCGCTTTCGATACTTTATCTTTTATTACGCCATGGATACCACGAGACATAGATAATAATAAAGTATTTAACTTTGTGAGCAATAGCATATAATTTTAATTCATGGCCTGATATTTAGGGAGCATGCGAGCATTTTGAGTACACATGCATTTGACCAATGAGATTTCGTATATTTCTTCGTGACATATTACTCGTTTAAAGCATATGCTATCCTCTTGAAATGTTCACAGTGCGTAGACGAAGTGCTTATCAACAATTTCAGCATTGAATCATACGTTTTCCCAGGGAAAGTGTGTACATACTTGCTAAATAGTGCCACTGTAATTTTTAAAAATCCTGTATTTAATTCATAGTGTATTAGAGTTTATATAATCAGTAACTGGTTAATAAAAGATATTAACTTTATGTCTCTTGTTTTCAGGTAAGACTTCTTGGAAATGGTCACCTTCTCTTTCCACCCCCGAATGTATGTGAGTATCCTTTTATAATGTTCAATTATGCCTAAAATACCCGTCATTTGGAATTAACAAGAAACATTCCACCAAAAATTGCGACGGAAAAGTTGCTGAGTATAAGGTTTAATTTTTATAGTTCTTCAGCCGTTTACCTACCATATGGAAAAATTAATCAATAAAATTTGCGAAATGGCTTTATCTCAGTTGCCGTAATTTCAGTAACCTGCTGCATAAGGGATTTCTTGGCACAAATTGCTCCGAAATTCAACTGAGTTACCCACTGAACGCCATAATAATTATGAAAACCCTGCTTATATCTCACCAATTTGGTTCGTTATACTCTTCCGCGGATAGTAATAATAATTATTATTATTACAGCCACGGAGGGTAATGAATTTTAATGAATCCATTATTGGGTCCGAAATTAATCAAACATTGCGAGGCCGATGCCGCTCCGTTATTTTTTAATCCTTTGCTTCCTTCGCTCTTCTTTTTCATCGGCTAGGAAAACAAACGCGTTCGGCGTATTTAAATAAGTGCACGGGGATACTAGCTAGAAATTGAGCGAGGGAAGGGTGGGGGGGGGGTGAGGTTGCGAAGGGAGACAAATTAACAGCTTTGGTCGGTGGGAGGAGTGAATCTGCTATTGGATAGATTCCGGGCGGTGGGAATAATATGCTAAAAAAGAAGCATATAAACCATGCGTCGAACGTGTTTTCAGTTCCGTTAATCAACCATTTCAAATTTTATTTCAACGTCCGATACACGTTCGCTGCGGTGACCACGGTCGAAAGAAATTCGTTTTAAAATTATTGAATAGCATTGGTGTCTATTTATTTTTTTCTGGTTACCCAATTGTCTCTCATTTTGTCGTCTCCATCCTTTTACCCATTGATATGCCATTTCTATTTCTCAGTGCTCGCGCTATTAAATTAAAATTAATCAATAAATAATTTCAGTTACCTGCAATACGTATATTGAAAAATTATGCTTTACATCAAATTGTTTTGTAACCGTTTTTTGTTACGTGGACGGTTTTTTAGGATGAGAGATTCGAGGTTTACGTTTTTTTATCATTTTACGTGGTTAAGGTGTGGTGATTTCAAACTGTGGGTTTGTTTACAGAAAGTAAGCGTTCCTTTCCATTAATTTTAGTAAAAAATAAGTGATTTCAACAATGTGGTTGCGACGCGTGACCTTGTTCCTTATGGTTCTTTTTTTGTGATGAGGGTTTGTATATTTTTCGGACGATGCAAGTGGAGAAAATGCGTGGTTTTGAATATAATTAACCAGTTCCATGCAAGTTGGCTGTTTGTGACTGAGTTCCGAGAATGGATTCAGCAGTATTCTGTAGTTTTGGATCTATGTAGCGTAGAGACAGATGGAGCCAAATATTTGCCTCGCAGATTTCCCCTGGGACCTTAAATTCTGTTGCCATTGCAACAGTTGCTACGAGATAATGTAAATCTTTGTCCCCACCCTGCTTTGGTCGTCTTCCTCCGCACACCAATGACCTTATTTCACCTTCCACTCCCTTTCTGTTTGCTGCCATATATGCCAACTTTTTCAGTCTCCCTCTCTAATTCTTTATTTTTGGACTTAAAACTACGGTTATTATAGCATTCCACACCAGGTGTTGCACATCAATATGATGGTATTCGCTAAGCTCATGCTGTCATTCCAGTATTTAAAAGTTTAACGGCGCATATTTTTGGTGATGATTCCGAACGATTGAAACTTCAGGACCAGCATTTAGTTATAGATTAGTTTTAATGGTTAGCTTTTCAACGCAATGGTTAGATTTTATTTGCAAAATTATCTGAAAGCTGGGAAAAAATTAAAATATTTAAACTACGAGGTCTTTTCGAATTAGTAAATACATTTTAGAGGTCAGAAGTATGCTCATAGGCATATATGTACTGCAGTATTATGGTGAAAATAAACATGTATGGCTGAGTTTAAATCAGAATATAATACGTTTTTCCATCTATTCCATAACAATTTTTTTTACCTTTTCTCATGTTTTCTTATTACGTTCACTTTTTTCTCTTTTTTTTGGATTTACTCCCATATTCATGCTTAAAGGTCCGCTTTAACTCGATGCTGGCATTAAATTGACACTTTACAAAATGTCAAGATCACTTTATAGTTAACCCTTTCCGGTCCAGTGAGTCCAAATGGAATCACGTCGCTTTCCTGCTTCGAGCATCAATTCAAATCCCCCGCGGATTCTATTTAGCGTTAGCGGCCGTAGTACATAGTGCCACCACCAGGTTTTATGACTCGCCGTTCAAGAATAAATACGATCTTCAGCTATTGATGAAGATTGCTGCACATGTGCTTGTGAGTATTCTTCGGAGTTCATCGGCGGAGTTTTACATGAATGAAAAACGGAGGTAAGTGCAGTATTTTGACCATAAAAATTAAGAGCTCTTTCGACATTGTTTGACATTGATTATAAGAGATTTTAAGCTTCTGCGAGAGGAAATGTCTTTGTAATTTTATAAAATATAACATGATTCCATTTGGAATCAGTGGCCCAGATGTATGTGTTAAGTTTGACCGAGTTTGCAAAGCATCATTTTACTGAAAGTAAGCTGAGATCCAACGAAATAGTTGGTATTTTAAATACGAATTAGAATTGACGGAACGTGTTAATTGAATATCTCATGAACGGAATTGTCTAATTGTTTTTTCAGTGTATTTATGTTTAGTAAAGCCACAGGGATTTTGGAAAATAGATTTTATTTTCACCGAATCATTTCCATTTCAGACGATGGCGACATCATTGACGACTAAGGAAATAGTGTACATTTTAGAAGGTGACATCTCTGATATTGACATCTCAGATGATGAAGACATCTCAGAGGAAAACCCGGATTGGCTTTTGAATAGAGAAGCAGTCGGACCTGACGTTATGAATACCGAGGTACAGGGTTTTCCGAACATCCCTGATGTCGGACTTGCTTTTGAAGTAAATAAGTGTAGTGATGATAGTGATGATGATGACATGCCTTTGGCACAACGTTATCCGCATCTAATGAACCAATCGCAGAGAAAAGTAAATAGGTCATTATGGACTTATGAAGACCTAGGTTATGTTGATTCCTCATGTGACTCTCAATTTTCACCACCTCCTGATGAAATTAGCACCCCATTTTCATATTTCAAGCTTTTTGTTGATAATGATATGATAAGTAATATTGTAGAGCAAACTAATCTCTATTCAGTGCAGGAAAAATGCCAAAATGTAAACACTAATGACAAAGAAATACATCAGCTCCTAGGAATTCATATGATTATGAGCATTGTCACAATGCCAAGTTACTCCATGTTCTGGAGTGAAAAGTCGCGATATGGTCAAATTGCAGATGTCATGTCTCGCAATAGATTCAAAACTTTGCGAGGTAATCTACATTTTAATAATAATGACAATATGTTGTCCCGTGATGATCCTGCTTACGATAAACTGTTCAAAATCCGGCCATTTTTAAATGCTCTAAGGAAAAACTTCCTGAAAGTGGAACCGGAAGAGCATAATTCAGTGGATGAATTTATGATTCCTTTGAAAGCTCATACAGCATTGAAGCAGTATATGAAAAGCAAACCACACAAGTGGGGAGTGAAGGTTTTTGCTCGTGCAGGGGTTAGCGGATTTGTGTATGATTTTGAAATTTATCTGGGCAAGCAAACTAATGTAAAAGAATCTGGTCTTGGAATCAGTGGTGATATTGTCATTCGGCTAGCAGAAAATATCCCTAAGCACAAAAATTTCAAATTATATTGTGATAACTGGTTTTCCTCGCCTAAACTATTCTCGCAACTAAGGAAAGATGGTATTTTAGCTGCAGGAACTATCCGTAGAAATAGGCTAGGGCAATGCACTTTGAAAAGTGACAAGGAGTTGAAAAAACAAGGGAGGGGTAGCTTTGATTATAGACTTGAGAAAAGTGAAAATACGTTTGTTTTGAAATGGCTGGACAATAAACCAGTGTATTTAATTTCCAACTTTGTTGGGGCTCATCCTGTGGAAAATGTTCGACGCTGGTCTGTAGCAGAAAAAAGGTACATAGACGTGCCACAGCCAAATATTGTTCGTGCGTACAATAAGCATATGGGAGGAGTCGATAAACAAGATATGCTTCTGGAACTTTACAGAACAAACCTCAAAGGGAAGCGTTATTACCTCAGGGTGATTTTTCACTTCATCGACCTCAGTGTTGTAAATGCTTGGCTGTTATACCGCAGACATTGTGAGCAATTGAAAGAAAAATATATGCCCTTGATTGAGTTCAAATTATCTGTAGCTCATGCATTACTCTACTTTGGTCCCAATATCTCTAATAAGAGAGGAAGACCATCTTCATCACCGAGTGTGGAGGGAAAAGGAGTGGCGAAAAGAACTTTTACACCACGGCCGGTGGCCGATGTTCGATTCGATGGGATTGATCATTGGCCTTTGCATGTAAATACTAAAAATAGATGTAAATTGTGCATAAAAAGTTATACGCGAGTGAAGTGCGAGAAATGCAACTTACCATTGTGCTTCTCCAACGAAAAAAAACTGTTTCAAAACTTTTCATGTAAAATGATATATTTGTCCCCTGTATTTCATGTAAAAGGTAATATGTAATCTACATGAAGTTCAAAAATTTGTTTTATTAAATAAATTGATAATTTAACAATGTAATTTGTACATTATTTACAAATTTTATGTTGTTTTAAACCTGTATACTATTTAAATGAAACTTCAGTTAGAACGGAAATCATTGCTTTCAAAAAGGCCACTGATTCCATTTGGAATCAGGTCTGAAATTTTGTATTAATATATATTTGAACGCACTAAAGATTCTCTGCACATATATAACACTTTCAAAGTCATTTTAGTGCAGTAAATAAATTTTTTTGCTGCATATTCATTATTTGGACTGGAAAGGGTTAAACTGACTCACATGTCTGTTAATTTTCAAACTGTGGTGGAGTTCAGGGCTATCAAGGCAAACAAATTTATCCCGAGATTTGAAAATCCTCTTCTCACTGGAAAGCTTATTTTCGTTTATAGTCACATTTTTATATGCCTCAGAATTCGTTACTTTGGCTATTTACGCAATGTCCCGATCCCTTGCTGGATAAGTGAATGTAATATTTTTAGCTGTAAAATAATTGCTCCTTTTCTGGAAATCATTTGCGTGAAATTGGAGTTTACTTTTTTATTGTCCCAATATCACTTTTATTTTATTATTAAATTTTTTATTTCCCTCCCAGATCTTTATTTGTATATTTTTTGTTATCTCCGTTTGATACTTGAAGCCAAATACGCTGCTAATCGTGTTCCTATAGGTTCAGTTTCATTTAAATATGTGGTATCTTGGCCACAGTCTTAAATAAATTTCTACGTAATATTTTTGTTCTGAGTATCATGTTTACTAAGCTATATGTGAAATTTGGACAGTTGTAACAAGAATAGCAAAGGTTTGGCTATTCACTATGCATGGCTACCTTATTTTGCTATTACCGCTACGCATGCAATGTATATTAGGCGACGATAAAAGTAGGGAATAGCAACCAATTACAATCGCACCGCTTAATAATTGATTACGGTCAGCTTAGCTAATTTCTCAATCTTTTTGTAATACTTCTTGATGAAATAATTAATGTTAACACCTTGAGAGATACTTATGTAAAATTTTATTTGATAATTTTTTTCCTACTATTTATTAGTTACGTTTCAATTAACTTATCTGATTTGGCTGTTAAAAATAGTTCTGTAAGCCTTCGTCACGTGCCAGACACCTCTTAGGCGATTTTAGGCGAGCAAAAGAGGAAGGAGATGTCAAAAGAATTTATACCCGGAAGCACGTTCAAAAAGGGAATTCATTATCGTGCCTACAGACCACCCTGAAAATGCCCATAAAGCGTGTTCAGAAAACGGGATGGCAGGGGTTTTTGCCCTAATTTGTTTTTCTTTTGTAAATTTTTCACCTTTTTTATCTTTCTCACCTCTGCCAGCTGTTTGTAGATTTTTTGGCACGGATTTTGTACAAACGGGGCGGCAAATCTCCCTTTTTGCAGTCAGAAGCGGCTTGGATGGAAATGTACGAGGACTATGCTTTTCTCACTCTCAGGAAACGTGAGTCGTTTGATGGGCGTTTGACAAATAAAAGCGATCTTTTGTGTGATAAAGGTGTGGTAAAAGGGTGAATACATAACCGTCCTATGTTTTTATGCAGGCATGAAGTTTGCCCCCGAACTCCTTGAATGAAGAGAAGGGGCACAGGGAAAGCTGAAGAGCCCAGATTTTTTATTTTATTGACCGTAGGATACCTTCGCGTTGAGATATCGGTGAAAACGTGATGTAAATATCTGATACCGACACATTAAGGTGTGTCCGTATTATTTATTTTTTCTTCTATCGTCATTTCATTGACACTCTTCTTTGCCGGAAAAGTAACGTAATACGATTACTGATCGTAGCGCTTGATTCTATTGCACTTATCGTTGTTTGCAGGCGTGAATTTTAGTGACCGGTATGGTGTGAGATCACACCTTACACTTACACAATTTCCTAAAGTAATTAGTAATTTCGTTCACACGCTTTTCTTCAGTTAACTTAAAACTTGAGTCATTAAAAAAGCCGTATTGGACTTTTTAATGACTAAATAAGCTCTGAAAAAAACACCCGATTAGCTATGGATAACTCTCCTCAATTTTATTACAGTTTTAGCTTCATTTTCTGCTGGTTTGTACAAGAACGACATATGGGATTTTAAAAGGGTGCAATTTATTGTAAATACTCCAGGACTCTGGATTTAGCTTCACGTTAAACGTTTGAACATTTGAATATTTATTTAATTAATTCTAGAAACCGGGATTCATTCCACTTACTGCTAATTTGATGCCATTTTACTGCTGATATTAAGTTTCTAACTGAAAAAGTTGATTTTTCTAGACATGAGATTGAAGCATACTTCGTTCACGACGAGATAAATGTTGACATATCCAAGTGTGCCGTGTAAGAATTTTTTCCATCCTTCGCCACTACAGTTTTACCTCCCAAAAGTCCTCTCCTTTCCCAACTCTGGGTGTCCCACTCTTGCTCGCCGACTCACATGAAGCACCGCCGCCGTCGCGGACTTTTTTCCCCAGTCGCCGCTCCTGTCCTTACTCTCCCGTTCGGTGCGTCTCGTGTGAGTCCTTAATCCCCCCTCGTCTCCCTACCAGGGTCTCTTGTCTCTTCGTTATCCTGGAACAAACCCTTCCCCTCCCTCCCTCGCCGCCGCTCTAGCATGCTGTCCAGCCTTTCCTTATCGCGAGGATTCGTCTATCCTCCCTCCCAGCCTGTCGCTGTCCTTCTAGTTTCCATCTTCTCGAAATCCCTAGCCCCTTCCCCCCTTCGACCTAGGGACTCTCGTACCTTTCCTTCTCCTGTGACGTACTACAAGACTCATTCCTCGTTCACAATAGCTTAACTTGATTTAGGGGTGGGTTTTAAAAAATGAGTGAATTTAATTATATAATATTATAAGTTCAACCGATTCAGGCGTGATATAGTGGAAGTTTGACATCATGAAGTAATAGGTAGTTGCACATTTTCACAATTATAATTTCCATGTTTGTAGAATAGTGCTTATTTTGGAATTCTTTCATTGAAAGGCCAAGAAAAAGATGGTAATGTGGAGCTGGAACAGGCTTAGTAGCCTAAACATCATACAAGATAATCCTGGAAGGTAGAATAAGAAGTAGAATAGTGCAACTATCTTTCATTTTAATACTTACATAACGAAAAAGTGACGTAATAGGTATGAGTTGCTAATTAAAAAAATTAAGTGCACTTGTAAGATCACTCTCCTGAGAAATGATAGCAAACCTTCGATCAGTTTTTCACAATTGATTACAGTTACTTTTTAGCTGCATTCGTGCCCTTTATGACGAAAACATCTACATCATATATTTTCATTCATATTCCATATTCTCCATCTCAAGAATTCTTCTTGCATGATTCATGGTCTGAGTTACAAAAACTTGGGTGAAAACCACGTAAAAAATTGACGGTAACCCTGCATGCTCAAAAATGTTCTCGGTGGTGCAAAATTGATAAAAATCCATGCTAATATCCTCTTTAATTTACCATAGTTTTTCCCTTATTTTTTCGGTGTAATACACCATTGACCTAAATGTACTAGAATCCTATGCTAAGTACTCACTTGCGTTAATTTATTGCTATTTTTTATCTGCTGGCCATTACTTTGGCGTGCCTTTGGAATGGTTAATTTGAGATTTACGTTTGCTGGTTCACAACGACTTAACGTGATGGCCCTCAAAAGACAAACAATAATTTTGCACTGCCCATTAAATTTTATTTAACCACTCACAACACATGTTTCAATTGCATTAATTATCATCCGATTGAGCAGTATCTAATCGTATTTCTACAATTTTTATACTTATCCCTTGCGGAGAAGCAAAATATCACCCTTTTATATTTTTACTCCGATAAAGTCAACTTCAAAGTCAAAAGTTGTCTTGCAATCATCATCAGGTAGAAAAGTACCTGATGTTCATTGCAAGGCAATCGAAACTCGCGTTGCGCGCTGTTAAATAAAATATAGTGGGAAGTACGATTTTATCATTTTACTCTGATGTCTGTACCATGATAAGCCAAAGTATGCCAAGTTAAGTTGTTGTGAATGGGACGTCCTCTATAACCACTCCCCCCTTCTGTGCAGATAACCGCACACTTCTCCCTCGTACACGACATTCGCCAAACTCCTCCCTTATTTCCATTTTGGCCAAATTTTTAAAGCTGCCCGGCGTCACCCGACCTCCCGTGTGCGTGTATTTATCTGGAGGTGGAATCACAGCTTGCTCTCCTGCTTCCCTTGTCCCTTTCCCCGCCACGTCAACTTCCTTTCTCAAACCTCACCCACGCTCCCTTCTTTTCGACCGTTCTTACATCTCTGTCCCTCTTTCCTCTCCTCTTCCCAGCCTTTACCCTTTACCCTGCCTCGCAACGTCCTTCTCTTTCCCCGGCCCTGACACAGCTCTCCTCCCGCTCAACTCTGCGATGCCCCCGAAGCCGGGGGGACGACGCGACTAGATTTGCATGATAAATGACCGCTGGGAATGTTTACGGCAAAATGAGGGGTGGAAGGTGGGGGTGCGGTGAAGGCCGTGGTGGAAGGAGCGAGGGGAGGAGTGTAGCAGCGGGGGCGAAGGTTCACAGGGAGAGGATAGGAAAGGTAAAAAGGGGTTGGTTGGGGGAGGAATGGGTGAGGCCCGTGGGGGTTGCTTTCAGGATGTGTGGCAGAGGGGTAAGCGGGGGTTGAAGGGTGGAGCGCGATACACCGGACACCGCAGCGGGTTTTTGGGGGTCCTCGGAATGGGTGGGGAGGGGTTTGAGTTTGATTGAGGCGCGGGTTAAGCGGGGTGGGACCTCTGGGGTTTGGGGAGGAAGAAGGCAGGGATGGAATAAATTGTACGTACGTACGGGAGCGGTAAAAGAGTATCATGCAGTTGAATGGGAGAAGAGAGGTAAATTTTCAAGTATGAAGTGACGGAAGTGGCTGAAATAAATGCCCCCAGTTTATATATAACGGGAAACTCTGGCAGAGGCTAATTAATGTAAAACTTTGCATAACATTTAGGGTAATACTAGTAAAAAGTGTTTCCACATAAGTAGGAAATATCAATATCAATACAAATACCTACACATACATTTATATACATTTATAACTGATACATCCATCAATTACGAGAGAAACTTCAGTATTTATTTGGAATGGGAAAAATGGAAATGGAATCTTTAAAATCTTTCTACGAACGTGTGCTGAAAATTACGGGGTTTTTTCAAACTTATAGACAAGCACTGACAGAGATTAATAAATTTACATCTTTGGAGAATGCTTTGGGCATTCCTATTGGAAATTGTTTCCACATAAGACGGAATTATAAATGTCAATAAAAATGCGCATACTTGCATGTATACACATGTCTCGTTAATACTTACATGAATTAGGAGAGCAGGTTCAGTAATTTTTTGTGTGGGGGAGAAGGACTTTCATTCTCAAACCATTTTTACCGACGTGTGTTGAAAAGTTGCGGCTTTTTTCGACTATGTATCGGCATGGTAAAAATGTATTAATTTTTTATTTTTTTATTAATATATTCCTCTTGGTATCCCAGTATATGCTGTTTTTATTAACGACTCTAGGAATATTTTATCTTTCTGACATATAAAATAAATTTAGAGTGAAGAATAGAGATGTCATTTATCTTGTTTTAACTTTAAATCCTTTTGATGTGGTTTTTTTGACTGTGATGAATGATTTAGGAAGACAAGGGTATGGTTAAGCGTGAACGAAATATTCTGGAATTGATTTTTAAAACCTGGATTGACTGCATGCAGCATTACTTAAATACGAATCAGTATCACAAAGCCTTATGGATTGGAATGGAAGTAGCGCAGTGCACTTTGATATTCAAATTTTACTGAGAAACATGTCATGGCCGAACTGTCCAGTTCAATTATAAAGGGTTGCGGCAACGGTGTATGGAGCGAATTCAGTGAAGCTAAGGTATGAGAGAGAGATTTTTTTAGTGATATTGGTAAACGGTGCTTTTATTAGGAAGTACGCCAACTGAAACTGTAAATGTATAATATAGTGCTGAATTCTCTTGCCGATATTTAGGGAACCCTTTGAGGTATCAGTTGAAGATGAATTACCACATTTTTTTCAGCATGTAGTATACAACATTGTTAATATACAACAGGTCCTTACTTCTTCAATGAAAATGACTGTTATGTATTCATTTCAAAATTCGAAAAACTATGGCGTTAAATATTATGTAAAGTTTGTTTAAAAAATAATTTTTCAGGCAGCCCAACTTTTATCGCGAATAATTTCCGCAGTCAGCTGTCTTACTTTAGAATTATTTAAAAACCCCGGCCGTTGAAGATGTTTTGATTTGTCATAATCTACTAAGTCCGGGATATACTCTTCCTTTTCCTATCAAAACGACAATTTAGGGTGATATAGGAGCATTTGATACAGAATTATCTGAGGTTGGAACAAGATTTTGCAGCTTTTCTGATTGATTTTGACGTGAAATCTAATGAGACAGGTTATAATTGTGTAATAAATTATATTAAAGTTATTTCTCAATTACCACATTCGTATTACCTTGTTCTTTATTTTACGATTGTTTCCAAAGCCTGCTATTTCTCTTCTAAAAATTTACTGAGCAGTCAATTCATGCAGTGATATAATTTTTGCTTTTTGGAAAAAAAATAATTAATATCTATAGTAAATGGCGGTCTCAGAATATAAGAATAAATTAAGAAAAATGTTCTTTTGAGTTGCGTAAAATCTCAATTCTTTCTACTCCACTAGATCAGCTTGTTGTTAATCGAATGAACTGTTTTAAAGCGTCTAAATTGATCCACAACGGTCTAGTCATTTTCTCGGTTCACTTATGGAATTAGGAATGATTATGCCCTCTGCGTATTGCAATTAGCTGTGGATCAGTAGTCTTCACACTCCTTGTTGAAGATAATAATTTAATACTTGTACTTAAAATCGTTGGTCAGTTGTCTCATCCAAAAGTATTGCTAATTTTGTATTCAAGTATTGTATTATAATTTGTATTAGTTTAAAGGTTGATGCACTGAACCATTGTTTTTATGATCGCGGTTTTACGCGAGTCAAATTGAGTGATTATTTTCGTCTGCGCAGTTTTTGCCCAAATATGCCCTTGCCGGTGAAAGGGATTTTTTCCTTAAAAATTTTATGACTTGGTTGCTGCGAATTTGTTATGTAGTTCCATGTTGCTCGAGCCTCTGTGATTTTTGATTCCGCCTTTCATGGTTTCTTTCGATATAAAAATTTTTGAATCAGACTGAAGATAACTGTTGCGCGAGTTACGGATATCATCAATAAGGGCACTATTGCCTTCTCGCCTCACGTTTCTGAATCATTCCCATTTGTTGCTCGCTAGAGTTAGCTCTCAATTTCACCTGTTATCGAACTTAAAATATTAATTAGGAAATTCTTGATTGGCATCAAAGCGAAAAAAGCTTGAAAGTGTCAATATTATTCCTTATCTTATATACATAAGAGGGAAGTTTTCGGATCTGTATTAGTTATTTACGAACTGTACTGTACCGAGTATTTTTCATGTTTTATCTGCCAACAAGAGGCTGGCTACGTCTCATATGTTTTTTCTTTATAAGCCTTAATTATACTGTATTGTGACTAGGTTGAATTTTAAATTGTATAAATTTACATGCGAGTGTTATTAAACCCTCCAATCGAATCAAAAAATTGATACTATCTGACAGATTTGGTCGGCTAGTAAATTATTTTAACCTTTTATTAACGAGAACAACCTCCAAATTGATAGGGTTAATTCTAGAAGCATATTAGTGGGAAGTTTTCGGATCTATAATAGCTATTTACGTTCAGGAGTTCATTTATTTTTCAGGTTTTTATCTTCTAACAAGATGTTAGGTGTTTCCCATAATTATTCTTCAGGAGCGTGGATGGGAATTAATCGTGACCATAATGTCTTTTTAATTGTATTAAGTATTATGCTAGTGTTACTGTACCCTCCAATTGAATCAAAAATGGGATATTATTTGACAGATTAGGTGTGCTAGTAATTTTTTTTACCTTCTAATAATGCGAATAACCTCCGACCTTATAGAGTTCATTCTAGGCTTTTGCGAGTGGTAAGTGCGTAGGCGGGATTTTTAGAAGGAAAAAAAATGCAAAAGCAAGAGGAAAATGCATGGGCTGCAAGCTCGTGGAGGGACGTAGCTACGTTTTTAATGCACTTAACCGAAGTGGAAATGACTTCGTTAAAGTCTCTACGCGCGCGGTGGCGGGAAGCTGCAGGGTTGTAAAAATAAAAGGCCCGGCTCGCACCGCTGTACCCCTTTCCCTCAGTTGTGGCCTCAGAAGTGGGGCCATCGGATGTAGGGCCAAGAGGGGAAAGCTCCTCGGCCCCTTCAAGAGGCTCACAAAGGCGGCTCGGAGCGCTCGCGAGGTGGGCTGCGTAATGAAATGGGACTCGTGAAAAATGTGCCTGAGGTCCGCTGCCGTTCGCTAATGTGAGATGCCCGTGCGATAGCGGTTTCTGTGCCAAGGAGGCACGTGCAATTTTAATATGCTCACGCCGCCGTTGCGATGGCTAAAACGAAATCCGGCGCTAAGCCGAGCGGACGCATGCGCCATGGCAACGGTGGAGGAAGGGAGAAGGGAATATGGAGATTTAAAACCAAATTGGCCGGCTCAGGAGTTAGCCCTCCCGTTGCTTATTTCTCATTCTCATTCAACCTTTCATTTTTGAAGGCTCGTGTTTCAAAATGGATGGATTTAAGAGCTTTTTGTTTGTAAATTATGAAATAGAAAAAATCACTCTCTGTTACTTTATCGAATCGTGATCAATTTTTTTGTTGCCTTCTAATGAACAGTGTAGAGGTAAATTTAAAATACACCAAAGCCGTCCGATAGCAATCACTATTTCTCTCCCTCAGAAGCACTTGAGTTTACTTTGTTTTTTTTCCACCGCATGTATTTTTATAATTGATTTAAGATGCTCTGTAATTAGATTGTACGGAATTGATTCATTTTTAGAATAACTGGATATATTTTTCAAATAGTCTAAGATGTCCTCAACACCACTCCACTTAAACGAAATATCGTTTATGCTGATTGGAAATATAGTCATAAAATATTATATTTTCCATGTCATATCATCATGTTCTGTGGGGGTTCTGGCAATGACGACATGGCGAGCCAGAGAAACTCTTATGATGAGGATAAGAGAGTGAGCAATGTAGTTGGAGAATTTGGTACCAATATTCTGATAGTTTTTTGGTTGCTTTAATAAATTTTATATATTAAATGAATAAAAATATTTGAAAAAAAAACTGAAAATTTAAGGATAGTGTATATTTAAATGCATATGTACATTGAAATAATAACATTTCCTGGTTAAGCTTGAATCATTAACACAGGAGTTTTGCCTTTTTTCACAGTCTCCTACGTTGAAGTTACCTTGGCGGTGGGTTAGCGGGATTTTTTGTATAATGAATAAAGGTTCTCTTGGACCGTCCAAAAATAATCTTTTGTACTCGGTGATACATTTCAGAACAGAATCAATTGCATAAATTAGAAAGCAAATTGAACTAATAGTATCAGTGCGGAATCACATGGATCGGCGCTATCGAATAAGCTACATTCAGTCACGTAAATAAAACTGATTGACTATAAATGGCATCATCCCGGAATTTGGAGATATATTTCGGAAAATGAATCCTACCCCATGCGGAATCTTGCCCCTCACTACCCTAATATATTGCAAGTAGAGGAAAATACTGAGTTAATCACAAATTATAGTCCTATAGTAAATAAATAATATTTAAATTTATATCATTGCTGGAGAGGAATCGCTGGAGAGGTATTACTGGATACTTGATGTATGTACGTTTTTGGTAAGTACCTACACCTCTTGTTTCACAAAATTTGCGGGCGATCATTGGAGGCCTTGGCAAATACGCCCTCTCAATGACCAATGTAAAGCGCTCAGTAGTGATTAGCCCTCATGAATGAGCATTTTGCTTAACAAAAATAAATCTTGAGTAGACATTTATGAGTGGATTTTTACAAGCGTAGAAAATATTTTCTTCAAATTAGCCTTTTGAGTAAATCCAAAAGTGAAACCTCGGTAAATATTGATCTCTTTGCGAAGGCGACCCTAAAAGAAGGTGGTTAGGCTGAGTGAAACGCCCCCGCACTTAAAAAAATTATGATTGCCATTATACGGGGAAAATGAAATTAACTTGTTCAGGGAAGGAAGTGATTATCAACCTCCCGGTTTAATGGAACAATGTCTTAATTTTTCATTCTTCGGCTCCTGCTTTCCCATGGCCGTCAGATGGCTCTTGGCCCTTCCACTCACGCTTTGATGCTTATCCTTTTTATGTTTCTTCTCACGCCCCCTCCATTACATTTCTCCTTCCCTTCTCACAAGTGCTCCATTAACTCATAATCAGCGACTGTATTCCGCTTCCATTAGCAGAGTTCTGCGATAAAGCTCGCCTCGTAAACGCTTCGCATCTTGTTTCACCAACTTTCCCGTTTCCCTCGAAGAAAATTGGGCTGTTCAACTTTGATCGCTTCCTCACATATAAACTGCTCCGTTTTAAGGTCAAATCTTGACAAATTTAATGATTTTTTTCAGCCGTAGTGAAAATATTACCGCATATTCTTGGACGTTATGTATTATTTTTTCGATGCTGATCTCCGAGAGCTTCGATAAGTCGGCGTTCTAATAAGAATCTCTTATGTTTTTGAGTGGCTAGGAGTTGTAATTTTAGTTTATCTTCGATTATTTTTCAGGCAGAACACTTACACCTATTTTACTTTACAAACTTATGCTCTTTTGCATTTGGCGTTAACGTTATTTGGAATGTTAGATGAGTCATCATCATTAAGATTCACAAATCCAACGACAATAGTTCTCCAATCAATTCTTCTATCAGCTTATATTCTAATAAATGTGTTTTTTTTCTGTTTTATATATTCATTGCATTCTCCATTTATCTGATTTGAGTGCATGTTGCCGTAAATAGCTCTTCTTTACTCCATCGCAGCTTTTGATGCGGCCGGTTTAATTGCACAGTTTCCTCAATGTTTTCATAATATTTCTCTTCTGATCTTCCTCCACCTCACTCGCACATTCGACCCATTTAATCTTCATCATTCTTTTGAAACACCACATTTTGTAAGCTTTCGACCTTGAATGTAGTAATCGTCTATGCCTAACTACTATTAATAAGCATGCTCCGTATTTCAGTCCTAATGAATTGCTCCCTTAACGCTTATATTCCCAGCTATGAGTAGATTCCCCTTTTGAAGAATGCCCACTTTGCTTGAGGAATGTTACGGACTTTTTGCATCGTCCACAGCTAGTTACTCGGCTACAGAGGCAGTACTAATTCCCGTCATGAGGTGTTTTGTATCCTACTTTAACTTTGGCCTCATGTTACGGCCAAAAATTTAAGCATGCTTTCTTCCCTAATATTTTATTTGGTGATCTTAATTAAGTACGAATATTTTTTGGGAGATTTTTATCTATGAGAGAATAAGGCTGTGTTATCACCATTATTATTATTACTATTACTATTGAAAAATCCTCACCTTAGGGTACCTTATGCTACTTATGGTATACTTTAACTGGGTGAAGAATAATTTTGGAGTGGAAAAGAAGTCAGCCATTATGCAGTTAAAGAATTTATATTTTGAACCGTTGGAAGGAATTTTCTAATTGGCGATCATAATCATTTATTTTTTATTTTCATCATACTTTTATTCGAATTACTTAACTTTTAAATGGTTTTATACCACTTAGCAAAATGATACTTAACGTATCCTGACGTATGACTTGAGTTGCGCATTTTCATTAGAATTATGAGGATAGCGGTATACTTCGAGACCTCATATACGAATTATACACCCGTTATATCGAGTTCAGATCGTTTTAAGTAAAACAAAACTTGACCTCAAATCATCAAAGCAATAGGAAAGAGAATGTGAGAGATATAATAATATAGTGGTAATTTATCAAAATGTTATTTTTTATGAGTAACGTTGTTGGGCGGTTTCGTAAGCAGTTAATTTAAGGCGATCGTTGTAAGAGTTCTTCTGCCAATTTTGCAGATTTGAGAGGACCGATTGTGCTTCCGTTTCGGCAGTTCACTCAACTGGGTTCGTTGAGGGTCTTTGGAATGGTTCGCTAAAGAAGCGCGGAATGTAATCCCTTTCCATTCTTGTTGCACATCTCTTCCGGCCATCAAAAATGCATCAGAGTGCTCACCCGGTCGATGCTCAAGCGAGCACCAGCCGCGTGTGGGTATCGCCGGTTCTGCATCTTTCCAACCCCCTCACACACGTCTCCCCGCGAATACCGTTTCTTTCTCAACGGAAGCTCTCTCAGCGTTTGAAATTCTCCCTTTCCCACCTTTTCTCGGCGCTATCTCCCTTTTTAACCTCTCCCACCACCGGCCAGGGCAGCCCTTCCCACGCTACCGCGGGGCATTCATCGGGCCAATTAATTGCCTTCCGTGAGATAAACCCCCGCGGGCCAGCCAGCTAGCTCTGCATAAGATCTGCGACTCTTTTTCCCCCTCGCCCTTGCAACCCTTCGAGCGGCCGAAATTGGCTCCACGGGAGAGAGAGAGGTAGGTACACTTAATTCTGCCCAAAAGGCATTCGTTACCTCTGCCTCACATACCCACCCATAACCTCTCCGCTGTCTCCCATTTCCTGTTTTCAGGTGAGTCCAACACCCGCCAATTTGCAAACGTGCTCTCACCTACAGTTTACTCCTTGCAAACTCCACCCCATCCCGCCCTGCTCTCTGCCAAGCAGGCGAGTGTAGGAAAGATTTAAATTGGGTGCAGAGGGCGTTGCTGTAGGTGGGTGGGGCTAAATCACAAATGGCGTGATGCCGTGCTTTTCCGTTTATCTCGGGTTTTCTCCGTTTAATTACCCCCAGTCAATTCCTAATTTGAGCACTAATTGTACGTCCGTTGCAATTTGGGAAAACGACCTGAACCGGTGGGGGATAAATTCTCTTGTGAAAATAGGCCACTCGGTGTAATAGGAGAGGTGTATTCTTACCATTACGCAAAACACAGAGGGAGACATGAAACTGTTCTCTTAAAAGATTCATGCACCTCGTAACGCCGAATGTTTACTGTTAGAAACGTATGTATACACAGGTTATTACATGACTTCATAAACTTGAACATTTCGACAATTATTTCAAACGCATTTTGTATCCAAAGTGTGCGTTATGATACAGTTACTTGTTATTCATTGTTTTTTTTGGCTCTGCTAAGCAAGTACACCGGTGACATTGAGAGAAAATGTGTATAATTCTAGGAAAATTCATATTTTTAAATTTGTTTTAATATCTTAATCATCATGATAACCTTTCGCAAAAATAATATTCAAAATTTATGCTTCACGACCCCTTATTATATATATATTTTTTTTTTGACCCACATCTCGTGATCTAAAAAAAAAAAAAAAAAAAATAATAATATTATCTGCATGTGAGTGCAAATTATCGTTTTTTAAGGTTTAAATCGATTTCGTGGATAAAAATGAAGGTATATTTTTATTTTCTTGTACTTTTCGATGATATTGGTGTAATAGGAGCTTTTAAAGATCGTTATTTGTTAGAATACCTAGTTTTTTTTTCAAATCATTGGAAACTTTTAAAAATAAATGAGTAGATTAATTGAGTAGTGACGTGGTTGGAATGCAATGAAATGGTTGAACGATTAGATTGAGAGAGAATGAGTCTGTATTGAAGGGTTAGCTATTTGATGGAATAAAATAATTGCTAATGGAGTCACTAAGCATTCACTGTTTGCGGTAAAAACGCAAAGAATGGAAGCATTCACACCAATATGTCCCCAATGCTTACACCACGAAACAAGTGCGCCTTTGTTCAGGCAATCCATCCATTGAACTTAACTTCTGGACCTACACCTATTCATCAAGCTTCGCACGTAGCGCTAGGCTTTTTTTTACCGATTCACTTAACTCTTTCGCAAGCACAAAGGCAAAATTAGGTTATCCACATGGTTAGTGGACCACGAATGCGCTTAACAGAACGGAAATGTTTTATCATGGTTGGTTATTCGAGGCACAAATCGAGGTGTAAGTTTAATGCCCAAAATATAGATGCCAATGTAATTCTCAAGTCTTGTATATTAATTGGGGGAATCACAATAGATGGATTTTGGTCGAATTCATAGCCATAAATTAAATTTAAAATACTTTAATACCTAATTTCCCGCTATCAAAAATCAAACTATGACCATTAAGATACAATTTTTTATAAATATTGACCCAAATGTATCACTGGAAACTGAAATCTTCAACAATTGCTTCATAAAAGCTGTGCAGAAATATAATTGATTTCCATATCATTGCCTCATTGCCTTCTTCAAAGCAAATCTTTGAATAGTATATTTTCCTTAATATCATACATGCGTGTATGTTAAACGACTTATTCTTACATATATTGGTTATGAGCGTCAAATTTATTTTATAACCTCTAAATTGTACTCTTAGTTTTATTTTCATAAAGCAGTTTTTCTATCATGGTTCTTTGGTTTTAATTTAGAGGTCCTATGATACAGTTATCTCCAAAGCACTAGTACGTCTATAAACCTACTATATTTGATTGACAGTAACTTAAAGAGTAGTACACTTTCAAAATGATCCCTGCCAAGGTAAAGATATGAGAATTTGTAAATTTTCCGATACGTCTGAAATGAATGTTACCGTGGTTAAAAGAAAATTCGTGTTCTTGATGATAATTGACTCAAGATCATCAAACCTTTGGATGATGTCTTTCAGATAAAAATTTACTCTAGTCAGTGACTTGAGAATTCAAGGAGGATTTTCAGAAACCAAGGTTATGCGTAGATTTCATGCAGATATATTGCACATGAATACTTCAAGAAATCCGATGCAATATTGTGTTGTACCTGACAGCCATTCGATCAATATTTACTGCATAGGTATCTTTCTAAGCAGCAGCTCAGACAAGTATTCCATAGTCAAATGCAGGCAAACACGAAAAACTTATCTTTACACTTATATATCTCTTTATATTTTCAAGAAGAATCCCGTAAAAAATATCACTGACAATTTATCTTAGAAGTATAATTTAATTTGCTGTATCACTTCTTTAATAAACTAGTACTTAACGATTGTTATAGATTAATGCGATAAATAAATCATTCGCCTCTTTCTATATTTATTGTTTTGTGAAATATTGAGGAATACCACATATGTGCTCAGAATCACGATGCTCAATCGGTTTTGCAAAATAAAATCTTAAAATTTGTGAGAAGTGAAGACATTTCCTCCATCTCTCGTTCTTTCTTTAAAACTTAATAGCCATGGAGGATTACTTTCAGATCTTTTAAGAGGAATTTGGCTGTCTCTCACCTTTAAAAAAAATATTTTTCGTGCTTATGAAATTGGATGAGCTCCCACTTTAAGCTGCGAAATAATAGATACGTCGACTGAATTGAGTGGCCATCTCCGGGCGTGCTTGATGATTGCAACTGGCGTTTTGATGAGCTGAGGGTCCCCCCTTTTTGTTAGCCAACAAGACTGTCCGAACGCAGATGCTGTCCCCTGCGGGAGAACGAAATACATACGAGCGGGTCAGCCCTGAAGTGAAGGCCCGGGCGCAGCGTCCGTCTTCATGAGGACGACACTGCCGCGCCGGGTCGAGAAAATAGAGGACTCAGCCTGTCCCCCCGTCTGCTCCTCTAAATTAAGAATGGCGGTCGCTCTCAAATGCAGAGCTTCGAGAAACAGCTGTTGCCACCACCTACGGGGATAGGATAGGGGTGAGGCGGACTTGGATCTGATGGATATTGAAGGATGAGCCGCCGTTGGCCAGACGCGGGGGCCCAACATTTGAGGGCTCGGTGGACAGATGGTGGGTCTGTGGCGCCCTGTTTCGAAGTGTCCACGGTTCTGGTTTTGTAAATTGAATTTCGAATGGAAGATGGGAACAGTGAAAAGAGTCAATATCTCAATAATGTATAATTATCTCTGCTGCTCCCGATTCCATCATACCTACGTCAGTTATCTCTGATGGAAAGATTCTATTTTCTACTCATGGTTTTATCAATTTCAGTATATTTGCCACTTAAATATTTTTCGCTCCAAAAGTTTTACGTGTCAGCCTTGATCAATTTATTTTATGAAGCAAAGCAATTTTAATTTACCAACTCCAAATAATACTACATTTTATTGAAAATTTCATGTGCTTGATTAATTAAATTAGAATTGATTAAATGGTAGCCTAATAACATATTTTATAGAAAAAGTTTACTACATGAGGGAGTATGTAATGAGGACGGTAATACTATGATTCATTTTGAATGAACACACACGAAACACCGGAAAGATTTTTCTTAAAAATCAAAAGTTGAAATACCCCGGTCGGTGAAAATTTTTATATAGAGAGTAAACGCTGAACTGGGGGAGTAAAAATGAGATGAAAAAGAATCAGTCTCATCCACGGAAATGACTTAGTGTGTGATGATAAATGTGGTTTCGGGTGATTTCGAGAGCAGACGCGCATAGGAAACATTCTCGATGAGAGTTCAACTTTCATTCATAGGTCAGGGCTTAGTTAGGTATTTTTAAATGGCCCTTGGTCCAATCAGGAAGGTAATACTTACCATTGCCGTCGTCTTCCAAAACGCGTTCTGAGTAAGATATTGACAATCAGTAAGCATAGAAATTAAATTTATGCAGTCCAAATTGATGGAACACCGGAAATTGTTTAAAGTAAGGTTACGAAGAGTGGGAAAATCTGTGGCCGTTAGGAAAGGAATTTTCGAACGGATAATTCTAAAATATGTCCCGCTGTGCGATGGAAGATAAAAATAGAGGGACCAAAAAGCTAGCCTGAAGCTAGGAATTGCTAACTGTGCTGGGGAGAGTTTCTGGATGAATAAGTGAAAAAAGATGTGCTCTTCTTCACTCTTCAGGCTGCATCTTGAGTACGCGACAAGCATATCAATCGCTAACTGAAGAAAGGCATTATGTCCAAGTTGAACGATTTTTCTTTATTCTTCTTTATGTTGTTGCTAGGTGCAAGACTCAATGTTTCCAACTTAAAGTGTTATAGAACCAAAAATGTTATGGAAACATATGGTCAGTGTTATTGGCAAGTTATGACTAGGCTAGGTGCAAGGCTAAACGTTTCTTTTTAGTAGAAAACGTTTAGTCTTGCACATAGCAGCAACTTAAATAAAAAAAGATAAATCGTCCAACTCGGACATAATGCCTTTCTGCAGTTAGCGATTCATATGGGATTCGGTGCGGAGGGATTTTTCCATGATCAAAATGAAATATGAATTAATGCTGCACGATATGTCATATACCACTATGAATGAACAGAGAGCGCTAAACAGCTATTGCGTTAACTAGGGATCCGCTAGAAACTCGGAAGCCAAGTATTAGGCTTAAACAGTCTGAGCAATTAGGAATAGATATCTTTCATAGTGACTCTGGGGACAAAATTCTAGGACCGCACCAGTGACGGCATGAAAAAATTAGAAGTGTCATAACGCACTTTCCATAACTTTCTTTAGAAGTGAAATATTACTCTGCGAGTTTTTTATTACAAGTCACTATTAACATTTTATTACAAAACTTTTTGTTTTGGTTACGAATGTATAAATTAGAAATTTTGGGGCAACAAAATTGATAAAAGTGTTATTTTACTTTTATATTTGTTGTTAACCAGTGCCGAAACGGCGTTCCGGCGCGTTCCCTCACCATTGGACAGCACTATAATTCCAAGAGTTAAAAGAAGGGAGGTATTTTGCCGAATGGATTGGTGTGGCTATAAGTCTTCCCTTTTCCCCAACTCATAAAGGCATACAAATGATACTTGTTCAAACTCATGTAGCCAAATCACTCACAACGCGCTCCAATTTTTCTGTGTTACCCCATTGAAAAATGGCTGGTGTCCTAATACCTCCCGCCATTCAGGCTGCTTATGTTGTAGTATGTACATGTAACCCTTCGGTGGGCGTGCAAAATTCACTCGGATCACAAGTAGGTGTGCCGTGGTGATTTTAACGCACATGCTAATTATCTGGTTAAATTGGAAGTACGTTTTGATGGAATATGGCTGATTTAAGTGTTCAAGTTTCATATTTTATAGTTTTACGCTGACAATACATTGCTAATCAACTTGGTTCACATCTGGTCCTGTTCACCTTCGTATCTGATATCCTCTGTTTATTGTGGTATCCATGGGCGGATCCAGGATAGTGAAAAGGCGGGGGCTAAGTGAGGGGTAACCTCCGAGCAGTAGTGGGGTCCGAGCAAAATTACAATTCTGTCTAGTTCAAATTGGATACCCATAAAGCTCCCCATTGACCATCCACGGATCCGCCACTGAATTGTAACATGCCAACAGCGGGTAAAATAGGCCCTTATTTTAGAGCTGATTTGTATTTCAATTCGTTTAAAGTAGGTAAATATATCGGAAAATATAACGAAATGCCTTTGTAAAAAGTGTCAGCCTCAAAAAATTTCGATTTTATCTAGTGTGTGTTGCCCCCTTAGCTCCCCCACGCCCCATCGATCCACCACTGGTGGCAGATAGCGGATTTGTATGCGTATCTAGGCAAAATGGGGGGGTGCATTCTTATCGGGTTGTCCACCGGGTGAGTTCAATGCAGGCCGACGTTTCGACGGCTGCCTCTGCCATCGTCTGCAATGAACTCACCAGGAGGAAACCCGAGAAGAATTCTCCAGCATCATACGCCGGGAAAGAATGGAGAGAAACGTCGGCCCACATCTAACTCACCCCGTGGAAAACCCGAAAAGGCTTCACCAGCATCATACGCCGGGATAAAACAAGATCTTATGAAAATTAGTGGATGAAGAAGTAACAGTTGAGCTGATGTGGGCATGGAAGGTGAAAGGTGATGGAGGTGTTTTGGAGGATTGGAGAAGGTATGAAGGAGACTAGGGTTCGGGCGGAGTGGAAATTTTCGGAATGAGACAATAGGAAATACGGGAGGATCTTGTATATGTTTGCGTATGGGTTGGAATTGGTGAGGGGCGCAGACTGATCCCAAGTGTAGCCCAGCCGTCTAACCCTCCCCCTCTCGACGTCTGTATTATCCCACCCCTACGGAGGGTGGGGCATTGCAAATGGGTGAACCTTTGGCCCTCAACCCTATCCAACAGACAGCCCTCTCACCACATGTGTCGAGGGTGGGGTTTAACTCTGGAATTGGAAGCACTTGGTACCCAAAATATTCCTTTCCGCCGAAAAATAACTACAATTTCCTTCTGCAATATATTTTTTTGAAGAGTAATCACTATCAAATGATTTATTATTCATTTTATCCATAAAAAATATAAGATTATCATGTAATTAGAGGAGCATTAGAATGGCATATGACTTGAGAAATACTATTTACAGCTTCAACCACAGAAAAGCTAATTCTTAAAGATGCGGAAGGTGTTAACTAATAATGTAATAGAGTTGGTCGTATCTTTTCGACAATCAGTTTTATTTTACACATTGGTTTCCCAATAAACTTATGTTGATACTTATTTTTTTAAGTGTCCGTATTTTAGCTTGAGTTTTAATTTTAACACCTATAACTGCCTTGTGATTAATCAGACATTACTGAACAGAACTATAATTCTTAGTTAGACTAGGCTTTGAGTGAAATGTCACAAATTGGTTCCTAAATCTAACAACTTGGTCATTCCTTTACTTGGTGCTCCAAAGAAAAATCTCCTGTTTGAAGTGGATCAGGCAACTAAATTCGTGTTAAAATTGTATTTAATAAAATCCGCAAAAGAGAAACAGGATAACAGGCACTGGTGATACCGTGGATGGCAAAAAGATTTGTGTATAGAATAAATTCATGGTGTTAGAAATCACAATCATAAATACTTGATTCTTCGAATCGGTATTTAAAATTGATTTCTACTAGATCAGTTGTACAACCATAGAGTCTTAAGTTATACATTTGTAAAATTTTCATGGGACTAAAAGATTTAAATTTTAATAATAGGTTGTAGCATACAGCCCTTGGAATTTGTTTGAATTTCATTTAATATGCACAAATTTTAATAATGAATACTTATATGTTAATAAGTATAAAGGAGTAGCACATGCATATTGCATGTTAGTGGCGGAGTGAATTAAGCTGAAGGGTTCAGGGGAACGGAGCAGGGGTTGGAATATGTGATTGCACAGGAAGATTGAGTGAGGTAAGGGAATGTATGCGGGAACCTCTCTCCATGCACAGTCAATCCCCTCCCCTCCCTGACGATTTATATGCATAAAATAGCATCATCCTGGATTCTCTCTCTTGCAAATCGCCTTCACAGTTCTCCTTCTCCCCATTTTCCGTCGCTAGGAATCCTACCCTTTACCTCGTGCCCGCCATTTTTACGCTTTCCCATACGCGTGGTTTGGTCCATCCCCGAAAAATACTATTACTTTTCCCTGGAGCTCAACCACCTCAGCCTCTTTACATCCCCTCCTGCCTTGCCCTTATTCCATTTCAAGTGCCATCCCGGCCAAGAACCAAGAAGATTTTAATTCTAATAGTAAGAGCGTGCAAAACAGTTCTTGGATTTAGCTTGTTTTAATTTTAGTTGTAATATTATTATTTTTTAATATTTAATTTTAATTTTATCATAAATTATATGCTCAAATATTATATATCTGTTGATGAGTGGTGAGATACCCTCGTGCCATCTATTGTTTACTTCTATGTGGGCCAAAGCAATGGGAAAGTTTTATATATAAATTCCCGGCGAAATCATGGTATGTAAATCTAACCTTCCTGGTTGCGCAACTGATAGGTTACCCGGCCGGATACTGGGAGGTTCTGGGTTCGAGTCCTAGTCAGGCCGCATATTTACCGCCACAATTTCTGGATTTTTCCATCCATCACGGCACTGTTGTCCACGTCCTTTTCCTACTCTGTGTTCCTATCCCTTTCTTTCCTGCCCTATGAATCAATTGTATTTTCGCTAAAGGCGTCGTGTGAATGAATGAAGTAATACATATATACGAGAATATTATTAGTACATATACATATATATGTATACATTATGTATAATTTATGTTATAAATGGTTCAATTAACTATAACTAAACAAAGACACACGAAAAGAGACTCACGGGAAAATACAAGTTTTATTTTCCCGTGTGGGTGTTTCTTTTTGTGTGCCTATGTGTAGTGATTGTCACTTGATCCATTTATATTATGTGATACGTGCATCTCATTTTTCCACCACATTGAGTATAATATATGATACATATATACCCCGTGCCCAACATTTTTTTCGCTCTCCCATTCGCGTGGTTTGGTCAATCCCGAAAAATACTATTACCTATCCCTGGGGCTCAACCACCTCAGCCTTCACACATCCCCTCCTGCCTTGCCCGAATTCCCCTTCAAGTGCCATCCCGACCAAGAACCAAATACCTCCTCTTTTCACTCCCTACTATCTTTCCCTGTATATCCTATTTCTCTCTCTCTCTCCCCTCTTTGCCCTTCCGAAAGATTACGATTCTCCCGAGAGTCCTGAAGGCTCGGTTGAGACCCACAGGCCGTGCTCAGGCATTTATCATCGCAAGTGGGGTTTAAAGAGAGAGGGTGGTTGCGGGAAGCGAGGGAGGAAGGGAGGGATGGGCGGTGAAGAGGGTAGGTGGTCCAGATGGACCTCGGAGGCCGAGGGATGCGTGTGGGCTTTCGCGTCCCGGGAAAGGGGAGGTTTTTCTGTGTGAATTGAGCCTGGGGCGCCCGAAGAGATTGGAATGAGACTTTGCGGAAGATGCCCATTCCCCCTTTTGCTTGTGTGTTTGGAGATGCAGCCACCACTCACGCTCAGGCGTGAGCTAGCAAGAACTCAACATGTTTCGCGAAGGGAAAAGAAATCAAATGTGTATCGTTCAATTTCCAGGGGAAACTTTCGGATTGTCAAGTAAGTAGTTGCTTTCACAGTATTCTGGAAGGAGAATGGGAATTGGTTGAATCGAATAGAAGATATTTTTTCCAGTTCCACTTTTACTTATGTCCTGAGTTATAAAAACTATGAAGCTTTACAGTTCAATGTTATCAAAAAAATTATAGGCAGTCAAGAGTTGAAAACGCATATGAATTTCAAATCAAAAGATACGTTTATTGTATCATGAATGGAATGATATGGGATCGGAGGTGAAGAGGGTAGATCATGCAGATGGACCTCGGAGGCCGAGGGATGTGTTTGGGCCTTCGCGTCCCAGAGAAGGGGTGGTTTTTTCGAAGGGAATTGAGCCTGGGGTGCCCGAAGAGATTGGAATGAGACTTTGTGGGAGATGCCCATTCCTCCTTTTGCTGGTGTGTAAGGAAATGCCACCACCACCCACGCTTAGGCGTTAGCTAGCAATAACTCTGCATGTTTCGCAGAGGGAAAAAAGTGAAATATGTATCGTTCGATTTCGAAGGATCCTCAAGCTTACGGATGGCAGGGTCGTCAAGTGAAATTGTTGTATCTTTAGTTTTCTGCAAGGATGGTGGGCGTTGGTCAAATCAAATAGAGGGTTTTTTATAGTTTGCCAATCCTGGGATTTTTATTGTGATGCTTTCTCCCAGAGAATGGCTATGATTTTGCGGCGGTAGTGAACGTGTGTTTAAAGTTGTTTTTTATTACTTTTCTGATTTCTTTACCCTCTTCGATTGTATGCGTTTGTATATTACTATTTCCCTTATAGTAAAATTCGGTTTCAAGTATACTCATCCTGCGAGTGATAAAAACTATGAAGTTATACATTCCACGGTTATCCCTAAAATATATGCAGTTGAGACTTGTATATTTTTAAGGATTTCATGCCTAAATATAAGATGCGTATTGTCTCCTACATGGAATAATAACTGCGAATTTTGAAACTTTTGAGTTAGGATAACGTACTTATTCCGCTTCAGTGACGTGTCATTTTTGCATAAGCGATTTTTCAAAAACTACTGTAGGCCTTTGAAAGCGTTACCCATATTTTATACGAACTATATAACGGCTGGTGGTCTAGCAACCCTTCCCCCCCAATACGAGGGGTATAACAAAAATATGCGGCGTTCTACTAACTGGTAATATTTACTCCTGGATTATCGTGTTATAAATTATCAAATCATACCATACGGAAGGTTAGGTGACAATTTTTTATACAGGAATCTCATCTGCATATAGTTAGAGAAAATATAAGAGAATTCGCTGAGGCCGTGAATGTTCTCGTTGGATTAGTTTGTACGGCACGTATTGTTTCATTTAATATCTGGAAGCAGCCGGAATCTATATACTAGTATTTGCATACTGCTTCTCTCTCACATTGTCCTTAATATTAGCCGATCTCATGGTGGCTGCACCAGCTCCACGACATAGCTAATCCATTGTTCCCTGTTGCCATTAATAAATATGCCTAAACAGATTCGTGCGAGCTGTCAAACTTTCTCCGCACTCAGCCCTTCTTAAGGTTAGGGATTTAACGTAGACGCTGCGTCATTGAGAGCTTAACTGAAAACGGAAGTTTTTTTTTCTGTTTCTCCCCCTGAATTTGAAAATTCGACAATGGAATTTACCGCGGGGTATGAGGATTTTAACAGACAGCCTCGAGGGTAAAACTCGAGACCAAAATAGCTATATAGTAAACTTGGGAGGGCAAAACGGCTTAATTATAGGGAAATTGAGGTCGTTGGGGCTCCTTAGACTCCCTTCGCAACCATAACCGTCCTGAGATGGAGATGAGGAGTCCGTGTGGGTGGTAGGAGTTGTCAGGGAGAGGAGTCTGACGGTTTCAAGGGATGTAAAGGCGTTGCTGCTAGGCATTTGGGGAGGGCGCTTAGGACAAAAGGGTTCGAGAAGGTTGAAGAGGGTCTAGAAAGGGGTTGTAGGCTTGTCTCCTCGGATAAGAATGGGGGAAAGGGCCTATGGCGTTGAATTCACCAAGATAGTTGCGTTCGCAGGTGTCAGCCATGAGCAATTTTTAAAGAGACAGGGTAGTTATAAACGGAGAGACTGGCTGGTACCCACATTCTCTTCACATTTACGAGTATTTAATCGAAACTTGAAGCTTTTACGTGGTGTAAGGGCTCCATATTAATAATGAAAAACACTTTGTTACTTCCACAAGAATATTGTGGAAGTGACAAAGTGTTTTTTATTATTAATATTTACGAGTACTTCAGCCTTATATTTTATTGAGATGTTGTGTATCAAATTTTTATACAATTTGCTCATAAATGTATTCATTCACTTTCTTAGATTAACGCCAGAGAATAATGCACAGTGTGAATAGGTCTTTGTTTTATTTATTTATACACTTCCGAAAAAAGCACGTTTCGGCCTTTACACCGGTGTTTTTGATAACATTTAAAAATCAAGCGTGCACAAGCATCTATGCCCTGGATAAGGATAACTTACCCAGCTGAGACTCGTACCCGCGACCTTTGCTTTGGCAGGTGAGGATATTACCCCGTCGGCGTCAGAAGCACACTAGATTCAGAAGACGGCGAATATTATTAGACATAATGATCACCTGAAAAACGCTTTGGCGGAAAAATAGGTGGGGCTGAAGAAAGAGTTTAAGGGATAGTAAGCTTGTCTCCTCGGATGAGAATAGTGTAAAGGAAAGTGGCGTTGTATTCACCAAGGCGTTCTTAGGCGTCAGCCATGGAGCAATTTTTAAATGGGACGGTTGGCAAAATGGGGAGACCAGCGCACGCCCATTTTCCCTTTACTTTTACGAGTGTTTCAGTCACTTTTGCATTCAGATCAAGTAAATTTAATAATTTATACATTAAGCTCATATATTTATACATATACTGACGTCAGATAATCACGGTCATCGGTATGAATAGGCCATGTTATTAGACATAATGATCTCGTGAATTGAGATCTAGCACATTTAATTTTCTTATACATTTAGATCAGAGATTTATGCACACACTTTCTGATAAATATGTCAGAGAATTACATATCGGTGTGAAGAGGCCATGTCATTAACCAAAACTATTACATGAAAAAACACTTTGGAGGGAAAAATAGAAGAGTAAGCCCCCAGAGAAAGGCCAAGAGATTGGTATGCTGGACTGATAATGTAGGAGACAAGAAAAAAGAACATTAGGGATCAAAAGCAACTCAGAGAGGGAAACTGAGAGCTACAATATAGCGATGCTATGATTGCAGTAGGTACTATGGATGAATACACGAACCCACTGAATGCCTGCTCACTGATTATCCACTTTTATAATGAGCAGATTTTCGGCGAATTATTTTATGTTTCCCGGTATTGGTGGCGGCGAGATAAACTCCTCGCCTATCAAAACGAAATTCACGTTGAAGTGACACCTAGTTACAGGAAGAATCCAGGATTGTTTCCTGAGGGGGCACAAGGATCAGACAGACTAACGATCTTCTCATACTTGAGATTACAAACAAGATACTGCAATTACTGTACGAAATATTATATTTAATTTAACATAAAAGTTATTAATATGAAATGAAATGATTAAGGTTCCGTAATAGACAAAACAAAACGAACGTAACGATAACAGTATTAAATATTCTATTTTTTAAGAGTCTGGCGGGTAACGTGCCCCCGTCGCCCCTTCCCCCCCAAAAACGCCTATGCCTAGATACGATATCTGTGTATCCATGGCGTGGGTGAATTCTTATTGAGTGACATATTAGATTCTTCTAAAAATCCCAGAATTCTTTACTACTTTACCACGGTTTACTTGAAGAATCACAAGACACATTCATGTCTATTAATTAACGTTTTTCATCTAGGGCACCGTGGCTACTTTGGTCACCATATTAGTCTTTTCTCTAAAGTATCCATGCCTTCGTTCACCGGTATTTCTCTCCAAAATATTCCTAATCCATGTGTATGACTTTTGCGATAAACTCTTTAATGATTTCCAACTCTCCCACTTCCCCCAAAATCCCCTTTGCCACGTTCAGATTTCAGATGCCTCTCCACGCACTTCTTGTTTCTCTCTCGTTCTACCCCTCCTCTATTTTACGCTCCACTTGTCTTCAAGCTGCGTGTGGTTCATCGAGATCCCTAATTAGGGTAAGGTGTGCCTCGTCCTGCTCAGGCGCGGCTCCTTTCGACTGTTTCTCCGCCATGCTGACGTTCGGCTTTGGAAAATTTTACGTACGAGTTTGAACTCTGGTTTCCATCCGTCTGTGTCATAGTTATGCACAATCGTGCCTCTCACTATTTTCCTAATACTGTGCAAAGATTTAGTAGGAGGTTTATTTTTCTTTTAAACGAGCAGATTCTCGCGATGAATTTGGCGTTAGGCGTCCTTTTATTTTCGTATTGACTGAAGAAAAACTTCTTCCTAGCTAATTTTCTTTAACTTGACTTTACCCGAGTATAATTTTCCTGCAATTTAGTTAATTAGGCTCTGAAGTGAGATGAAATCATTTTCCAAACAGTCTTATTTTGTACCGGCACTTTTCAATCGTAATCAGTTGTGAAAATTGAACTTTACTATTTTGACTTCTACTTCTTTTTCTTAAAATATTGATACCTATCCATTATAGTATTTTCACAGGAAATAAAATTAATGGTGACTTTTGGGACTTTCCTTTGCGAGCAATTCCTTCCCACAATGTGTGATTCTACCAGAAAGAGATCATGAAACGGAGCTATAATGACGGAAGCAGCTCATGAAAAGTGGGCGGTACCCTTCACATTTAGCATTTATACTTCACCTGGATTAGGAAAACGTATACTTTATGAATCACCATTTCTTGTATCCAATGACTTGCTGGTCCAAGAAATAGGGTCACATCTCCCAGGAAATTGAACTTGCCCGTCATATCAGCTAGCTAATTGCTGCAGTCGTCGTGGGAGATCAATCTACTTCCCGAAAGTAAACGTGGATCTACTTCTCTAGATGAGCATCGACAAACGTACCGCTCCGGGGCTCTCAGCAGCTCTTCTCATCCGACTCATGATTGGCTACTCGGAGACAATCACATCGCTTCGCTGGTCAGTCACTGACTGTGTGTGCGGGTCGAGCAGTCCTTGCCTCGGGTGTTGATGACGAGGATGGTGCCCTGCGGGATATTGCGCGACGGCAGAGACATGAACACAGCCGTGGGCAGTCGCGGGTCGGTTCTAGTGGGTTGCCTCGCGAAGCGGACTTGGCCGCAAAACCTATTCGAAATGGCTGAAACCAGATCACGAGAAAATTGAGCGGAGTAGATCACGTAGGAAAGATAATCTTGTTTAAATGTATCGCAAGCGTGAGATGATGGGAGTGAGTTTGACTCGGAATTCATGACCCTGACCTCCGCTTGCCGTTTGTCTTGTTTTGCTGTGCTCATCTACAGCTAATTTTTTAAATGCAAGTCTTGCTTCACTCTAATAGAAAACCTGGGAAGTGAATAATGAGTTAATAAACTGATACCAGAAATCACTATTCAATACCTACGCTCCACAAGTGCTCAACAATCGCCCTCCGAATCAAATTCGCTCATCTAGAAGCCCAACAATAACGCTCTTCTCCGAAGCTTGAAGAATTGGAGGTGAGCGTTGATGCTCCGGCTACTGCCAGTTGAGGGCATTCGTATTGTTGTGCTTCTAGATGATCGGATTGGATTCAATGGGCGATTGTTGAGTGCTTGTGCAGTGGAGGCATCGCATTCACAAGAGGAATTCGGTAGATGGAACGGAGGGATAAGTTACCAAAAAAGCAAATTTTCGTTATTCAGTCAAATGTGTTAATAAGAAAATGTTGCGCGCGGCCCCTTAGACGAGTGCCGCCAACAATTAAATTGAACGGGATTCTTGCCCTTGGCGTCGGAATGGTGAGAATGATAACAGACATGCAACTTTGAGTTGACAGAAAAGTTTATTTGCAGAAAAATGGGGAGTACGTTCTAAACACAAGAGGACTAAAAGTTCTTACCGCCGAACGATGGAAATCTCCAATCTCCTGTGGCCACAATCCAGGACCGAACTCAATGGGCGACCGGCGACGACCGACTTTCTGACCTCTACTGACTGCCCCTACTGACTGACCTCCACTGACTGACCTCCACTGACTGACCTCTTTTGGTAGCCGTGCCAGTCTTTATATATTGTCCGTCTTGGATTGTTGACGCAGGAGGCGGAAGAGGAGAATAAGCTGGAAGTTTCCACAATCCGAAAATATACAGTATAATTCCGGGAGAAAATCTTTCGGCAAACAGCTGAGGGCCATGCGCCATAGGTCGAAAGTGAAATCACTTCCTTGGTGACAAACAGGCGAAAGCGAAAGGGAAAAATAGCACAATCGAAAACAATCCCGAAATAATCCCGGTCACAACAATACTCCCCGCCAACGCAAAATTGTGTCGTCTCTTACGAGACGATACACATTTTCCCACTCTTTTTTTTTTTTTTTTTTTTTTTAGATAGAAAAGCATATCCCTACATACTCATAAAAGAAATGAGAAACAAGAATTATTATAACCATCTTCCCACAACATTATCACATCAAAATATAACCCTGTCCCTAATCACCAAAGTCGTATAATTACAACAAGTCACAAACACTTGACACATGAAAATATTGAGAAAATGTCCATGTCCTTATACACCCCAGTCTTGTCGATCACGGGAGGGAGGGGGTGATCCATCTCGAGAAGGCAGTAAGGGGTAAAGGTGTTTCACTAGGAAGGGGGCATGGTTGTCTAGTTCCATTCCAGACGTGTCTGCAGATGGGGGTATCATTACATTTCGTCGTCTTTGCTGCCGGGGTCCTGCCTGCATCCTATTCCTTGTATTTCGGTGACACACATAGCAAGCAACTATGATGCCTCCTCCGATGGTTGCGAGGACAAGTCCTGTAAATCCAAAAATGTGAGGGTAATTGGGAAATGCGGTTGAGTTTAAATCTGCTGCCTCTTCCAGCATGGCGTGGATTCTTGCGCACGGAATCCCAGCCTGCGGCGTGGTGTCCCGTTGAGCTTTCTCTACGGCAGCTTCTAGTCGGACCAGGTCGTCCCTCGTGGAGATGTTTGCCGCTCTCAAGGCTGGTACAGAGAGAATGTCGTCCACTGCTGGGATGTAAACACTGGGGCTGTGGCCATCAACCCGCGTGTAATGTGTGGAATACGATGGTAATTCCTGGCCGGCAATGACGGCTGTGCATCCATCGGGCAGCTTAAACGTTCCCACGCCATCCAGCATGAGCTCTGTCAAGGTGTAGGTGGAGGGGGTCCCTGGACATCTTTGGGTGAGTTTGGTAGGGGTAGGCATGCTATATACCCAATGGTCTGTGGCTTGCGTTCGGAAGAGGACGGGAGTAGGTTGGGTGGTTAGGCGGGTGTCACAATCATTTGGATGCTCTTCGTTTGTAAATAATGAATAGAGGCATGACGTCTGTGGATAGATGGTAAGATGACGTCTTGGGGGACAGACTGTTATGGGGCCGTGATTACATGTGTTTAAGTCTGCTTCGTCCATATTAAAATGTCGCAACATATTGTTCGCAACAGCCAAGTATGGGGACTTCGGCACAATAAAAAGAGAAGTATTTGATCGTGGTATTCTAACAGGTAAGGAAATGGCTCGAAATAGAGTAAAATAATGGTCGTGCGTTTGCAAAGGAAAACGGACAAAGAGTCGCACTGCTTTATCTCGGGTTTCGTAAGTGACTCTTGCCAATGCATAGTATGAATAAACACTGGACAATTCTAGGGGGAGGGGGAATTGAGTGTTAGCTTGTAATTGGGGGGCTATTTGTTTGAGAGTGTTGTGTAAATCCATTGGGCTGAGGAAATATGGACTCAACCTAAGATCAATTGTGGTTTCCCACGCAAGCTTAAACAAATTGAGTTCGGACCTCACCTGCCCTAAAACGGTTTCTAAAAGTCGAAGACTTCCACTGAGAGCTTGCATTTGCTGAATCGCTCTTGTAACGATGTGTTCTGCACCCTCTATAGCTTTCAACTGTTCCGTGATACTGTCAGCAATCTTTACTATATTCCGCAAATTTTCGGCATTCTTTTCTGTAATAGCGTATGTGGTGTTAATTAGTGTAGCCTGTGCTTGAACTAAATGCGCCGTTTTTCGGTTACTTTCACCTAGGGCTGATATTTGTCTATTTAGTTGAAGCAAGTCATCATCATTCAAAGTACCAAACAAAAATTTGAGCGCATCACCTCCTAAGTTTATCAACCCACGCTTTTGTCTCGGATTTTGGGAGAGTGTACTCTCCATTCGCCACAGTTGCGTCATGATGTTATTCGCTTCATTCAGGAGCATCCGTGTCTCTTTCTCCAACATTCTCGCAGAAAGGAACCGGAGTTCTACGCTCGAGTTTGTGGAATTTTGTGTATCAAAAAAGGGGGCATGATTAAAATTTTGTATTTGTTTTACCTCAGAAATTAACATTCCTACCGTGGCAAGGAAGTGTTCTAACCCAACATCGACCACAATCGTCCAGTAGTTTCCCGACAGTAAAAAGTATCCTTCTTTTACAAAGGCTATTCCTTGACCCAGGTGTTCCGAAGGGTAACCATTGATGGGAGCTTGCAAAAGCGAAATTAAAATGATAATAGAAATCATTATATTGATTTTTTTTAAGCAAACGTGAGTGGAAGAAGAGCAGAAAAGAAAAAAAAATGTAATAATGAACGGAAAAATCAAACAAATGATCCACCTAGCCTTACCACTCCGGGGTTAGAGGTGCAAGGGGTTTTTTCCCTTTTCTTTTTAGGGCAGGATTGGGTTGGGCGATATTTGGTGAAGACGCTGTAAAATACAAATTACAACATGTAATCTTGATCACCAACTTATCATCAAAAAGAAAACCAAGGAAAGAAATTCCCACGCAACAAGTGTTAAACAACCAAAAAACAAAACAAAATACCAAATAAGAAGAATCAAAAAGGAAAACATAACACCACCGATGAAAACACTGCGTCGTTATACACTTTCTAACAGTGGGGGAGGCCCACGACTTCTCAAGTTATAACGGTGATGTTTTGGTGAAGGTGTCTCTATCGGAGCTGATCCCGCATTAGTTTGTGCCGGAAGCAAAGGGGGGGAGGTGGATATTGAAGTGGGGGAAGGCAGCACTTCGTCATACCAAAGGGGGAGGGGTCGAGACGCTGAGTGTTGTTTCCGTTTACTATCACTTTTGGGAGGGCGGTCTTGAGGCTTCAGTTTGATGGAAGGTTGTCTTCTCTCACTGCACTGGGGAGAAATGGAGGGCTCGGGGATAGGTTCGAGGACAGGAGTTTGGTCTTCTGCCAATTTTAATCTATTCACATGGACAAAAAGTTTCCTTTTCACACTATTTACATCTTGTATGCACACGTTCACGGGTCCTCGGTAAACTAGCACCCTATATGGTCCTTGCCATGGGCGAATTAATTTCTTAGTCTTACCAGTGCCCACAAATGGCGTGTGTAGATACACTAAATCACCCTCCTTAAACACTGGGTCCTTTGCTCGCTTATTGTAGTATCGCGCACTTTGATCGGCACTTTTTCCAAGTCTATCTGCTACTTCCTTGAAAGCAATGTTCAACCGAGCATGCATCTCGGCAGCATAATCAGAGTCTGTGGCATAATTAATTCTTAGGGGACCTAGAATATCATCAAAGGGCAGTTCAATGTCTCTTCCGTGCATAAGAAAGTAAGGAGTCTCACCAGTGACGGAATTTGGAGTACTGCGGCAGGCTAACATCGCATAAGGCAGATATTCATCCCAATCCCTTTGTTTAGTCTCTACAAAATGGGAAAGGATGTTCATTAGAGTTCTATGACTACGCTCCACCATTCCATTGCATGCCGGATGATATGAAGTAGTCTGCAACTTCTTTACCCCTAATTGCCTACACACTTCTTTCATTAGACGGGAAGTAAAATTTGCACCCTTGTCGGTCAACAATTGTCTTGGGGCACCATGTCTGAGAATAATTTGTTGAACAAAGGCTCGAGCAATTGTTTCAGCTTTTTGGTCGGGGAGAGCGATAGCTTCAGGGTATTTTGTGAAAGCATCTATAAACGTAAGGATATATTTATTGCCAAGATAAGTAGGAGGCAACGGTCCAACCACATCAATAGATGTGCGCTGGAGAGGAAAAGTGACTTCCTGAAACTTTTGGAGAGGCGCTCGAGGGGCTTTTTGTGGACTTTTTCTTTCCTGGCAAGTTACGCAACGCCTACAGTGAACTTTAATGTCCTTCCCCATTCTAGGCCACCAAAAATTCTTTTTAATTGCACCTAGTGTCCTCCTAAAGGCAAAATGTCCTGCCCACGGAGCGTCGTGATACGCCCGCATGACCCTACTTCTCATTGCCTTAGGGGCTATTAATTGAGAGCTACCTTTGTACAATAAGCCATCACCATCAACCCATACATCATTGTCACTCTTCGCGCGTTGACATTCCTCATCTTTCTCCTGCTCCTCCCTTATCAAATCCCTATCCCAAACAGGTTCATAAACATTGCAAATTACCGGGATAACGGCACGAGAAAGAGTGTCCACATTTTGATGCATTTTACCAGGTCTATAAATTACTTCAAAGTCATACTCACTTAGTAATAAAGACCAGCGAGTTAGTCGTGAAGAATTTTGTGAAACAGACCACAACCAACGAAGACTTCGATGGTCAGTTATGACGGTAAATTTTCGACCATACAAATAACATCGAAAATATTTTATTGCCCATACTATAGCTAAACATTCTCTCTCGGTAGTACTGTAATTACTCTCGGCATGATTCAATTGCCGACTTGCATAGGCTACTACATATTCTCCATCTTCACCTTTCTGAGCTAAAATTGCTCCTAAACCATCCCCAGAGGCATCTGTATATAGCAGAAAAGGATTTGAAAATTCGGGGTAGCGAAGAACAGGTTCACGACATAAGGCGTCCCTTAATGCAATGAAGGATTCCTTCTGTTTATCTCCCCAAGTAATCTTTACATCCTTTCGAGTCATTTCGGTGAGGGGTTTGGCAATCTTAGAGAAGTTTGGGATGAAGCGTCTGTAGTATCCTACGAGACCTAAATATCCGCGGAGAGTTTTTAGGCTATGAGGAAGGGGGAAATTTTTAATGGCCTCAATTTTCTGAGGATCCGGCTTGATGCCGTCGGCTGAAATGATATGCCCAAGATAATTAATTTCTGTTCTAAAGAAATGGCATTTACGTGGTTTCAATTTTAGACCTGCAGTTTCTAATCTTTGGAATACTTCCTCCAAATTTTTAATATGATCGTTCAAATCACGACCTAAAACACATATGTCATCAAGGTATACTTGGCATTTGGTACCTTTTAAACCCGAAAGTACTGCGTCCATCAGACGTTGGAAAGAGCTACTACTATTAACTAAACCCATAGGAAGACGTAAATATTCAAAATGGCCGTCAGGAGTCGAGAATGCACTTAATTCCGTGCTCTCGGGGTCCATTCCGATTTGCCAAAAGCCTTGAGCCATATCCAAAGTTGAAAAGAATTTGGCTCCACCTAATTCCTCTAGGGTTTCCTGTATGTTAGGGAGGGGATAGTAATCGCGAATCGTTACTTTATTTAAGGCTCTGAAGTCTGTGCAAAATCTAAGCTTATCATCTCCATCAGTGCCTTTTTTAGCCACTAGAACAACAGGAGATGACCAAGGAGAAATTGATTCCTTAATTATTCCCTGATCAAGCATTTCTTTAATATGTTCCTTTATGACAGCACGTTGAGTCTGAGGGACTCTGTAGGGGGGCCTAGCAATAGGTGTTGCATTATTCGCGCGAATCCTATGAGTTACGAGATCCGTCTTCCCGAGAGGCTCTCCATCTTTGTGAAAGATCCCGGAGTACTTAATGAGCAAATTTCGGAGGAGAGTTTTAGCATCTAGGGGGGCTTCCTTCACCAATTCATCCAGAACATCAGGGGGAAGAGGCAAAACGCTTTTATTTTCATTGGGGAGGGCTTCAGGAATGGAAAATTTATCAGATATCGCACCGACTATGGTTTTAGCAGGGAGTATTAGCTCCTGTTCGGATATATTGACGAGTCTTACGGGAACGGTCCTATTATTATTCCCAGCAATCAAACTTCGTCCCGCCATTACCCCACTAACCAAAATTTCGCTTGGTTCCATTAAATATTCTTTCCCAATTTCAATTTTGAAGCCTTGAGTCGAACCATGGGCGAGTACTTCACTACGAGGGGGAAGCTTAATTTGTTTTCTAAGAAATACCGTTCGCGAAATATTCCTCTTCCTCTTACAATTAGGCCAAAAAATGCACTTACTTATCTGGAAAAAGAGAATCCAGAAACTCAACAACAGAATGCATATATCTGACACTGCACTAAACCCAAACCGTGAATAAAAAGATTGAAGATTGAGTAAACGTAGAAAAGACATAATGAAACACTTGCCAGAATAAATTGCTGGAAAAAAAATTTCGCTGATAAGTACACGAAACAAGTTGCATAGGATAACAAATATAGGAAACCACACGTTTCCATCTGGAGTCTTTAGTTCTTTACCTGTCGCATTCTTTCCTGCTTCAGTCTTTTTATTAACTCGCCCAGAATTTTTATTTAGTTTGGTCACTTGGATAGGCACAGTTTCTATCTCTCTCAAGTAAATTACTTCGTCTCTGATAAGCAAAATTTTCTTGAATAAGTCTATTCTTCCTCTAATCTTTTCTATTAAATCCACTCCAAGCAAACCATCACTACAGAGAGGAACATCATCCTCTACCACAAAAAAGTTATGGGCATAGGTTTCATTTCCCAACCTAAATTTGACTTCCTTAGTACCTAACACAGAGAGGGCATGACCAGTGACTCCATAGAGTTTCGTATTGGGGGGTTTGAGTGGGGAAAGGGAGGGGAGGGCACTTAGCTTGACCATGGAGACGGCAGCACCGGTGTCGAGCAGCAAAGATAGATCGCGGCCTTGCACTTTCACTCCAACGGCAAATCCATGGCCTCCGGGGGGTGTTGAGCTGGCGACGATCCGATGGCTGACCTGGTGATGGGGGGCGGGGGCGCTGTCCCTCTTCTTCATCGCCGGCGAGGCGCTAGCTGCTCCGACGGGTGAGGGCGTCCGGCGGAGGGGCGGCCGTTTGGGGGCGATGTCCGTCCTGATGGCCCGCGGCTCCTTGGCGGCATTCCGGGGATGAGCGGCGGCGGAGTAGGTTCCGTGTGACGCGAAGGGGGCCCGGAATGATGGAAGGGGGATGTGGGTGGCGAATGACGATTTGAGGGGTAGGAACTTCCCATTTCACGGGGAAAGCGAGGTGAGTGGTTGATTGCTCTCTGATCTCGAAAGGAGGGGAAATTATACGCAGGAAATGGTGAGGAAGGTGGATGATAGTGCCAGGTGGAATGAGGGAGGGACTGAGGAGGGGGTGGCCGAGGTACCTGACATTCTCGGGCGAAATGTCCGTGGCGTCCACATCGGAAGCATCCGGAAGGGCGGCCTTGGCTGCTCCCGGGGGTGATTTGGTGTTGACATCGGCTGCAGCTGGGCGGTTCTCTTGAGGAAGAAGGGGCGTGAGGAACACTTTCACTGGAGAGGGGAGGGGCGGCTTCTGGGGTGATGTGATGACACACGACGTTGGGGGCTCTATCTTCGAATTCCTCTTCCCGACACGCAATTGTGATTGCCTCACCCAAGCTCTTGGGGTCCCTCACGCGTACGAATCTACGCAAATCTTTTCGCAGCCCCTCCAAAAATTGATTGAGCACAAGATCTTTAATTGCACCTTCTCTCCCCAATCTCTCCCTTGGATCCGTCACGCCTTCATGGGCCCTATCCAGAAACGTTCGGAGACGATCAGCAAATTCGCGGACACTCTCGTGGCGGCCCTGTACACAATTAACAAGGTTCCTCAGACTGACTATAGGCTTAGCTTTCTGAGAAAACCGGGAAATCAGTGTATTTTTGTATCCCTCCCAGTCTAAGTCGGAGATGCAAGTATTCAAGTATTGCTGAGCGCAGCCCTGCGTCTTTAGCTGGAGGACCAAAACCTTTACACGAGGGGTCCAATGTCCCAGTTCAGCAGTTCTTTCGATAGCGTTTAAAAAGTCCTCTACACTTACACCATCGTCTCCGGAGAAATCGGGTATTAAATGAATTAATCCCATCACGGGGGAAGTAAGAGCGCTTGGTTCGGTCATTGTGGAGTCTATTTAGAACGATTCCTTTTTTTTCTTTTAGAAGTTGCGTCTGATCTACACACATCGACACCTGTGAAAAGTATACTTCTCACAGTACCTAGGCACGGAAAATCCTAAGGATTTCCAGAATCCCACCGGCTGCCACCAAATTGTTGCGCGCGGCCCCTTAGACGAGTGCCGCCAACAATTAAATTGAACGGGATTCTTGCCCTTGGCGTCGGAATGGTGAGAATGATAACAGACATGCAACTTTGAGTTGACAGAAAAGTTTATTTGCAGAAAAATGGGGAGTACGTTCTAAACACAAGAGGACTAAAAGTTCTTACCGCCGAACGATGGAAATCTCCAATCTCCTGTGGCCACAATCCAGGACCGAACTCAATGGGCGACCGGCGACGACCGACTTTCTGACCTCTACTGACTGCCCCTACTGACTGACCTCCACTGACTGACCTCCACTGACTGACCTCTTTTGGTAGCCGTGCCAGTCTTTATATATTGTCCGTCTTGGATTGTTGACGCAGGAGGCGGAAGAGGAGAATAAGCTGGAAGTTTCCACAATCCGAAAATATACAGTATAATTCCGGGAGAAAATCTTTCGGCAAACAGCTGAGGGCCATGCGCCATAGGTCGAAAGTGAAATCACTTCCTTGGTGACAAACAGGCGAAAGCGAAAGGGAAAAATAGCACAATCGAAAACAATCCCGAAATAATCCCGGTCACAACAAAAAGAAACGCGAAATTTACACCAGTTGAAGGTCTTCCTGAGCGAGGTTCATCTTCAAAGTGTTCTCGGCCTTCCAAATCTGATTTGTGCCAGCAAAAACTTGTGCTCTTTCTAAGCTATATTCCCTTTATTTCCCTACATTCCATGTGTTGTTTACGAGGTGTATGAGAAAAGAAATGAGACTGGAAGTACTGCGGGTGAACTGGCAACGTTGTGTTTACAGGCCTGTAATAGACCGATTTTTTCACCTATTCCACTTCCAGAGTGCGATTTTCAACTTCATACATCATGCCCATTTTATGACGGTGCCATAAGTGAAGTTGTGTTTTTGTTGCGTGTTACAAAAATGGAGCATCGGAATTTAGAGCAAAGTTGTGCGATAAAGTGTTAGGTATATTAAATTCGGTGAATCCGCGAGTGTTACTTTTGAAAAGTTGAAACTGGCCTATAGGGAATATAGCTTAGAAAGAGCACAAGTTTTTTGCTGGCACAAATCATTTTTGGAAGGCCGAAAACACGTTGAAGATGAACCTCGCTCAGAAAGACCTTCAACTGCAAAAACTAACGAAAACGTTGAAAATGTGACGACTATTGCGAGCTCAGACTGTCGTTAAACATTAAGCATTATGAAGGAATAGTTAAATTTAAGCAATTTTACCGTGAATTAGATTTTGACGGATGATTTGAACATGCGAAAGATTTCTGCCAAGAGTGATTCATGTAAGACCAGACATTGTAGACAAGTGGATGCTTCACCACGACAATGTCAGAGGGCCATTTCATTGGTGAATTTTTTACCTCTAAATGCATTTCTGTTTTTCCTAAACACCCCTTTTCACCCATTTTAAGTCCTTGTGACTTTTTTCTATTCCTGAAATTGAAAAATATCCTCTTAAGGTATCATTTTGGAACTCTGGAGAACTTTCAAAAGACTGTGACCGACCATAAAAGCCATGCCATTTCAAGACTTCCAGCGCTGCTACCAAGAATGAGAACAACACCTCGGCCGGTATAGAACGCCGATTGTGATAGAATGCCAGTTAATTAAATTCAAGTGTGGAATATAAGCACTCCTGTTAATATGAACTAGTAATATTGCATCATGCTCTTATGATATTTGAACGTCCTGCTACCAACACGCAATTCAACTTAGAACACTAATTCTACAGCGAAAATGTATTCAATGTTTTAAAGTAATTATTTTCACTTTAGTCGCTTTTGTATTTCCCGTAACAATGAATATTCCGTAAGATAAAAATTATCAAATTGGGAGAAACATCTAAAGAAGTCAAGCAAGGTTTGGTTAAACGTGGCCAAAAATTATATTCATTTTGCTAATGTTGACGTTTTTTTAGAGAGCAAGGGTGTCCACCTCGCTGAAAAGTTTTACATCGAAAATAAAACTTTCATTTGCATGCTTTTGGTGTGATGACGACTTTTGTTGTGATACTAATTGGCTGACATATTCCTATGAATTGCATTTACGCTGTAATAGTTTGATTCAAAAATTTTATCACTGAAATTTGTGTTCATTTATTTGATTAAAATAGTATGCTCACGCGCGAGATGGTGATACATATTTCTATCCATGTTTGCTAGTCTTTTCTGTAGGTACACAGCGCCAGCTCTTTCTCTGCGCAGTGCTTAGGAGAAATACTCCGAGCGACAGATTCCGATGTAAGAGGCAGGTGGGCACACGGGCGCATTTGATTGCATTAAGTAAATCCATGGGAAGGAGACAAGAGCACGTTGGGATGCTGTTTGGCTTGGAAATTAGCTCTGGGATGTGTGTAACATGAGGCATGGGAGTGTTGACGGGAATGCGCCTGCATTTCTGTTTACAAGTTTCGGGAATTAAATCAAATAGTTTTCCTTATAAATGTATTCGAAGAATTATTTTATTTTTTCAAATTGTTTTTCTATAATAAAGGTAGCTCAAATCCTCTATTTGCGAGCTTTGATGTGGCCATCGCGAGATTTTGTTCGTCAGAACTCACAGATGTTAAACGCTTTACAACGGAATAATAATGTTTTTACTCACAGCACTTCGTATTCTTCGGTCAACGTATTGCGATGTGGTTTAGACGCCTGATATATCTTTTTAGATTCTACATGCAAATTAAATACTAGCTTTGGAGTGTTCTTTTATCCTGTATATTCATTCCTTAAATTAATTAATCACATTTAAATGCTTTGCGTATAGTACGCTTTAAATTTATTTTTGTCTCAAATCATATATTAATTTGTAGAACGACAATCATTACCTTTATATTTTTAATTCTTATTAAATAAAAGGGGTCGTAACACAGATTTTTATTAATTTTTGGATGATGCCATGTTAAGTTTCTTTATTTCTTCCTTTCATGTTTGAGTATTATTTCACGTTTTTTTTGCTCAAATTTCAAATTTTTAATACAGTGAAATTATTCAAAGGCATAATTTTTTTACTTCAAACTATTATATATTTTCCTTGTTGTAACGTTGATTGTTGAACTTTATTTTTCATATCTGTGTTCAAGTTTAAGTCACTGGTGACCCAATGTCGCTGTCACTGAAGTCTTACGCATTAGTCACAGTTCTTTTATGGTCTATTAATTGTGGTGAATGGAGAATGGTGTAAAAGTTATCTTATAAACTATTTCTTCTTAAAATTAATAGCCGGCCATTGCTCCCAAAGAATCCTTAATTTTTAAATATTTTTTCGTGGTTCTTTTTGCAGCTCCTTATTTATTATTAATCCAAAATTCATGAGCGAAAAATTTATTGGTAAAGAGTTTACTTCTTTGGAATTTTTGATGGTAGTTAAAATCTTTTCAGTGTGAACATGAAACAAGCACCTTTCCTTTCAACGCCTCATCAGTAATCCGGGATTCACATAATATCCTCAATGGTCAAATGCCATCGTCATGCCATGCAATGGTATGTCATCCAATGGTATGCCGTCCTTTCAAGCTCATTTCTTGAAGCACCTTGTATTTTAGGGTGAGAGTATTTTGATATATTTAACTCTAGGTGTAGGGATGTGCTAATATGCATCCTTGGGCCTTGAAATAACCCCGCTAAGTCGGTGTGTCTGGAGTAAGATGAGCGTACTACATATCTCGTTCATTTCTGTGACCTACGTACGAGAGAAAATTAGTCAGGAGACAGAATAAACCTTGTCAAAGATGGGAAAGATGGAAATGCCACTCCTTGAAAGGCTTACGGAGGAAATATTTATTTTCGCCCCCGCAGAACGCACACGTACGGAGGTCTGCGTAAAATTTTCAGCGATGGCAAGCTTACTATCTGAGAGAGAAGGCGCACGATTTCGTGACTCGGCAAAAAGTTACGACGCGCTCGTGGGTGTGGTTTCTGTAAGGGTTCACTTCACTTTTTTTTACGGGCACTCTAAGAGCAAGCATGATGGGGAACTTTCCTAAAGAGATAAGTGAATACTACGAAACGATGCACCCTTCGGAGTGAGTTTGTATGAGGGCGGTTTATGAATTTCCTCTGGATGCGGACTACATGCGGAGTCCAGGGTCTGAAGGAATTATTCCTGGTGTGGCGGTGGCAGAATAAACATTGCGGGATTTTCAGGGAATGACGGTAGCCTGGTAGGCAAGTAGAACTTAATTAACGGCTCTTTGAGTGAGAGAGGTAGCAAAGAAATATGATATCGGTGAAGATTTCGTGGGAAGGAGGTATAGACTGCTGCGTTTAGCAAAGAAGCCGCCTAGGGATGCAGAGGAATAGCGGGAGGTTGTGTAATGCGGCACCAAAAACTACGACTGGGAGTGACGGTGCCGTTGCGGCGAGAAGTTCATCGGAGATGCCTTTGAGGTGCGCCCATTGCAGGCCGTTGTTTTTTCTTTCGAGCGAAGCAAAAAGGTCCGCCGTTTTGCTTCTGCGATTCAAATGTAAAGCTCTAGGGATGATGAGGAGGAATGAATGAGGAAAACGCTGAGATTCAAACATTATCAAATTACCAAGTCATGATGGAGATGCACCAGGAAAAAGAGAAATCATTGCTTCCCTGGAATTGAATTTTATGAATTCTTACTTGAATGCACATGAAGGTAAACTTCGACCGAGAATATTTCTCCGTGTATCATAATGAAAAGAAAGATACATTATTAATAATTTAGCGGGTATGGACTTTTTTCATTATTGTTATTTAAAAAAATAATTATCTGTTAGCGATAGGCCCAAGGCCTCTCCAACCCTGGCAAATGATCCCTAAGCGTGAATATAGCCTGAGGGCTGTGTTGACAAAAAATAATATACTTCCATATACCAAGGTACTGCGTTTCATCTACAATGTATTACTTGTGGAAGAATTTAAATAGTAGCCTTTTCACATTATTATACATCATTATTTACAAGGTTTAGAAGCTATTCCGAACATATTTTACGATGGATTTATGTGTTGAACGATGTTACAAAAATATTTTCTGCGGATATTTCGGTATATATAAGTAGAAAAATTTAGCTGTAACGTTGTCCATAAGTTTAATTTATAGGTTGGTTGAGGAATGAGATAGGAAGTTTGAAAAAAAATATTCTGTAGCGCCATCAAATCCTTTTGAAATGTATTCATGTGGCAGTCACCTTAGTTGAATTTTATAAGTCGCTTCTTAGGGTATTCAATTAAATTTCAGAGTGTACACATCTAGAGAAGATTCTTTTTGATTTTACGACGATGTTTGACTGCTATGTGCCTACCTCATTTTAAGGATTATGGTCTTCAACTAATGTGCCACGAGACTGCCAACGTACAATAGAGGCCGAATTCCGCGTGCGTGCTTTTACAGCCATCCAGGGCATGAATATACAATATGCGATTGCCAAACATGTTAATTGTAGGAGAGGACTTTATAGCCCTAAATTCACTTGTAATTAAGAGGAAGTTATTACTAATCTTAAAGTTAATGCATATATTTTGTATTTTTGTTATGTTTCTCATATTAGTTCAACAAATTCAGGTGTGGTGCAGTGAAAGCTCGGCATATTGAAATGAAAGGTGGTCACACTTTTTCACAATAAAAGTCTTTGTTCCAGATGATGGCTCTGTAAGTCGAAACGCGTTCTACGCTTTCAATGATCGAGGAAAACAACAATTACCATTCATTCCAATAGTTCTTAAATTATTATGTTGTTTTGTAAAATTTGGATCTGTTTAAAATAAATAAATTAATTAATTAATTAAGCGGGGCTATGTGTACAAAATTTGGAATTAAAATGACAGGACTTTGGATATTTAAGGCGTTTCGCGAGTGCATGTTTATGTTAGGCATTTGGAGAATCAAGGTATAGTCGGGTGAGTGGTTGACCTCAAGGGTTCGCGGTGAAAGAACACAAGGGGCTGGGAAATATGAGAATGAAAAGATGTCTGAGGAGAAAGGGGGCAGGGCGCCGGCGGAAGCAGCAAGTGTGGGGATATGAGAAGAGAGGAGGTATTTAAAAAAATAACGTGGAAGGTGATGGAATGGCGTCTTTGTAGTCTTTTTAATTATTTTTTGCCACTTCCTCTCCTTACCTTCCTCATAAAAAAGTGGCGTAAGTAAATTCCTCCACGGATATTCTTAAAGGCTACGTAAGGCTTTTAAGGGAACGAATCCCATTATTTTCGAAGGCCAATAACTGCTTGTTATTCTTCTCTCAAGTGCTTAGTATTTTCCTACTTTGTCTAAAAAAAAACACACATTTTTCTATCAAAAATACCTATTCAAGAAATCTTCACGGGAAGGGGGTAACAGTGCAGTGGAAATTTCAAAAAATCTCTGGTGTACTAACGTGGAAAAAGGGTTGAAGGAAAAGAATTGAAGAGTGTTAAGCAAGATTATTTGGAACAGTATTTTAATAACTTAGTTCAACATTTTTGGTTCATCGTATCCCATGAAATAGGCTTGAGGAGATTGAGGAAGTAAGTTTTGGTAGTTTGTGTTTTTCTCTGAATAAAATCATGGGCAGAACGAAGCTAAGATAATTCAGGATTGAAGAGGTATTATTTCAGGCTTATGATTTGTTCAAGCAATACCTCCAATTGTAGATCTGGAGATGTTGAAAGGTTTCAGGTTGTAGTTTATGCGCCAGCGAAAATGAGTTTAGAAGAATATGACGTATTTATGTAGACTATTTTTATGCATCCCTCAGTTAATGTAGCTTTTTCACAGCCTGGTATGAACTGTAGTATTTTTAAAAGGGAGATAGATATCCATAGTGAATAAACATCCCATATAAACAGCCGACCTCGGTGGCGGCGGGGTAAAGCGCCCCTCGCCTGCCAAACATGAGGTCGCGGGTTCGAGTCCCGCCTGGGTAAGTTCCCCTTATCCAGGGTATGGTTGTTCGTGTACGTTTCATTGTTGAATTTGTTGAATACCCCGATTTAAAATGGCCTACGAGAGCTGTATTCGGAGGTTTGGGAATAAAATTTTAAAAAATATATAATAAAATATGATAGTTGTTGACATTTTTGCAGCTGATTTCGCCTTATTTTTTGGGAAAAAATTGAAAAGTAACATCCTTTGTGATTATTTAAATACACATAATGCACGTCAATATATAATTTTATTAATGGTACTTTCGTAATATTTAACAACTAATGTTTTCTTTTCCCCAAAAATAGTTGTGATACGTTATTTTTTTCATATCCAATGCACTTAAATGTTTTCAATGGTAATTTAAATTTTCCTGCAATAAATATACTTCATTTCCAATTTAATTTGTATAAATTAGAGCCGATAGCTCTTAAGTAATTAAGCACTATCGTCTTGATTCAAAATATAATATTCTCCGGAAATCTGAGACTAATTTTGGTCCTACGTATCGTAATTCCATTGAAATGTGATGATGTAGGTATATTTGGCTACGGCGAGAGAATGTTATTGTTTCATGGAGTCTTCTCTAGGTTTGAAATGTAATCCGATTTAAGACACTTTGATATAAAGATATTTCACCGTCATTCACCAAAATATACGCATCTGTATCGGATTCGTGCCGATGTGTTGTGGAGACGAATTTTAACCGTGGTGCAGCTTCGCATTTGACGTTTGCATCACGCATCGTATTCGCATCACTATCGTAGCATATCATAGATTTTCACATGGTTCGTTTTCTTCCACCATATGAAACTACTGCGCTCACATATTTTAGGCGTTTGGATCGTAAAATTAAGTTTGTTTGGTAAGTTTTATGAGCTGGAAACGTCAAAGTAATAAGATGCGAGCGTTGAAAATTCAAACTGAGCAGCATATTAAGCCTGAATCACACGATCATTTTTTTCGTCGCGAAAAGTGTTCACTATCGCGATCACTTTTCCCGTCGCGAAAAGCGATCGCTCTAGTGATCATTTTTCTGAATCACACGGTCACTCCTGCCGTCGCTTTTCGCATCATTTCCGATATCACAGCTCGTTGTCATAGGACCAGCATCACGTAAGTGCATAGCGTGTTTGTTTATCTATGTCGTTCCCACAATTGTCAAACGTTGCGCTGCAATAGCTCCATACGGGCATGCGTTCCGATTGGCTGATATGGGGTTTTAGGGACGGTTTTAGCGACGGAAAAAGCGACCGGACTAGTGATGAAAAATAGCGATGGGAATCCTCATCGCGATCGCGAACGCGAAAAATAATTGCCGGCGACGATCATTTCGCCTAGTGATCGCGATAGCTTTCGCGACGAAAAAAAATGATCGTGTGATTCAGGCTTTAGCTAGCGACTGCTATCAAGTGTAGGATGGCAAGGAAAATTTTAGAATGTATTTCGGCCCAATTTTGTGTGCGTTCCACAAGCAAGCAACAGGACAACAAACAAAAATGTACCTAGTATATCCAGAAAGTGATGTATTTCATTTCCGATAGTATTTCTGGTTGTTTTTTACCATGTATGCTATAAATCATAATATTTTGCGTACTCTGGGCATAATATCACGCCCAGATTTTTAATATCGGCGTAGTATTACACCATCCGTCTTTTTTTAAAGTCGTAGTTTGCCAGTTTTTTTACCAAAGTGTTACCAATCTCTATATAAACAAATGAAAAAAAGAAATGCAAACTTTATTATTCAAAATGACACTAAACACATGTTCCTCACATCGAAGGTTTGTTGTCAAGAAATTCTATTTAAGTACTGAAAATGGCTAGCAGTGGGGTACAGATCTAAAGTACTAATATTTAGTACGGTAAGTGATAAATATTATTAAAAATATAAAAACATTAAGAATATTCAATCAGTAAGTGATTCAACTCAAAGATTTTACTGGGTTAAGTGAGGATAAAGATCGACCCGGACTGGACCACAGAGGTGTTAAGTTCATACGCTCAGGGTACAAGGGCCAGTTCCTTTCCCTGGGCCACCGCACGCACTTCGAGAATTTTGATTTAGAGTGTACGAAGACTTCAACCCAGTTTTGTGCCAGGAACCCTTCGATCATCAGCCTAGTGCTCCACCCACTAGGGCACCATGCTCCCCATGAAAATATATTATGACAGTAAATTTCGAAAGGAGTTCCGTAGATCTCATTTAAAATGCATAAAGAAAAATCTTGCTTTGAAAGAAGTGGTGATTCTGGTTGTGTTGATTTGAGGTAGGGAAGGGAAAAGGTAAAACTTTGCGGAAACAAAAATAAAGAACGGGATGGCAGATCGTGGATTACGTATAACGAAAGGAGCGAAAATATTCGACGAAACGCAAAAATTCCGAATGAAAGGGTATATCCATGTGAGAGTTTTTAAGATGCTCTGAGTACGTCAGAGGAATCGCGGGAAAGTTTCTCAACCGTCCGGCTTAAGCAAAGGGAATAATGTAACAGGATTGGAGGTTCTGAGAGGAGTGCAAATATGTGCCCAGAATTCATAGGAGAGGAAATGCTTGGAAGTGTAATAAAGCACCTCTTTAAGTATACAACATTATCGGTTTTACTTTGAATCAAAAAGTGATTAATGGATGTATTTCTTATTTTAAAGAATTATAACCTCATGCAGCGTAGGTGCTATTTTACTCTGACCAAATAATATAGTAAGTATATAAAGACATCCTGGCAGCTAGGCTACATGCATATCATATATCACGTCAATTGTGTAGCTCGCATAATGAGTTACCCATGCTGCTAGCAGGTGGTTACTTTTCGGACCATTTATCTGTTTAAATAATGCATGTTCTTATGCATGCTTCATTTATAGGTAGTAAAATTTTGAACTTACATGTCTAAGCAGCAGAAAACACCAACTGAAGAGAGTTTATTGCTGTCTCAAAAGTCAATAGTGCTATTTAAATAATAAAAAATATTTAATTTCACCCTGACCCATTAAGTATTCCATCATTTTATTATAATCATTACAATACGAAAAGGTCTCTCAATGAAATGAGTGAATGGATAAAGCACTGGAAGGATTTAGCCGTAAGACTTAAGAATTATATATTAAATAATTTTTATAATTTCGATGGTTTTGTTCCCCTCAAAATAACCAAATGTTGGTTGTGCTTTTGAACATTTACATTTACATTGAATAATATGGCTGAATTCATTAGCAAATCACACTCAACAACGTACTTACGCGATACCGTAATAATTGATACGTAACGTAATAAAGCGTCTGCCGCTGAATTTTTACCCTTTCAGTGCATACTTTGTGACTGGCTCGAGAATGTCTTATGCTTTAAACAATCCTTACGTAAATTTTTATCATTATTTTTCAGACGCCGGACATACGTTTATAGTCAGTTCTGATCGTATTTTTTCGTTACTCCTTTTTATGGCTCTGTAATTTTAAACCCACAGTTCCTTGGAATTTCTGCAGCCTTTACTCACATTGGAATTCAAACTGGGTTGCCAGTGCTTCAGTGGTGAACGGTTTTGGTGTTTTATTTTAGTGGCCATTTAAATTTCTACTGTGACTAATTTTTACAAAGCCGAAAAAATTATTTAAAACCACAGAGCATTGAATTATTATATCATACAGATGAGTAATAATGTCTCCTCATTTGTGTAAATGATGTAACTGATACCTGCATCTAGTTGAATTTCCTTCATCCTTTAATGATATGAGTTTCACAATACCATCGATATTATCAATGCATTAGGTCGGTAATGAGGAGTAACTGAACAAATTTCGAGTTACAATAATGGTGGGTGCCTAATTTAGGAAACACTAATTATTGTTAATGATCCCAAATTGTTCAGATATCGACCCCATTCGATTCGCTAAACTACATTGAAAGTAGCAATTATGCCAGAGGATCGGGGTTCCAACTTTAATGTAGACCTCCCGTCGTTGAGAGTAGCACAGTATAGAAAGGTGGGACAAGGACTTCCTGAAGAGGATGTCTCCAACGTGTGCGAAACCTTAGCGAAGGAATACCGTAAAATTTCTTCCTTTCGTCATGTTGCCATCAAACAAAGGGAGACATAAAAGAAGGATGTCATAGATCTCTCGTTTTTGGAAGGAGGTTGCCCGAAACGATACAGCCGGTTTCTTTTCTTTATTGCCTGCGTACCTCTCGAGCGAAAAAGCTTCTCAGAGTGAGCTTTAAGACTAAGGGTCTCTTTTTAGCAGAAAAAGCTTTCCTCATAGATAAACATGGCAATTGTAACTTCTTTTAATAAGGAGAAGAGCCAGCCTAGGTTAAGTGGCCACCAAGCATAAAATGTTTGCCTTGGGCGTAAGGTTTGTTCGTCTCCGTATCATAAGTAGAAAGTCCGGAATACGGAGTTAAAATATTTATCCTTTACAGAATTCAATGTAAATAACAGAAAAACTGCTCAAATTGGAGAAATTTTTATCTAAAACGGTGCATCAAGATATTCTATAAGCTCTTTTCCTTAGGCATTGTGGTAACAATGTTCCTCTATAACAAATTTATTTGGAAATACTTGTAAAATAACGCTCCTTTTAAAATTTTATAGTAGGTCAAAAACTGCTCAGTAGGGAATATTTTCATATCTGGTGCTGCCTTTATTAAATCTGTAAACGCGCACACATTAATGGAGGCTTTAGCGATACCAAAAAAAAGCGTCCTAAATTAAAAATTTTCAAAGGACATCACCATCTAGTTTTGTACGCATATCCTCCTCATCAGCCTATAATGATAGTTTTTTCTCAAGCATATGTAGAAATGTTTCTTCTCAGCATTCTTTTGCATTTCATTTATATTTTTACGCCTTTTTTTTTAGTGTATTCCCGGCTTCAGAAACCTATGACAATTAAAGTGGACTTACAGAAATTCTGGTAACTTAAAAGTTGTAATGAAGGAAACTTTTTTTTTACTGTGTGTTCCATATTATTTACTTTCGTTTCCAAAGTATTATCTGACTTCCTATTCACTGCTGGGGAAATAGCGCTCATGTTTTTTTTTCAAATACGAATAATCCTTATTTTTTGTCCAATTATAATTTACTTCCATTATAGTGCAATTTATTTCGCTTTGCATTTGAAGTTTTTCTGTAGCGATGCTTAACTTTGCAATACTGAATGGTTATTTTCCGATTATGGTAACAGCTACGCCTTATTCCTAGAGTAGTTTTTATTACTTGAAGGATTGTTTGCTCTCAATTTTATTAAAAATATGTAACATTCCTACCCTATGATAAAGATATACTAATACTATTTTCTTTTTCTAGGTGAGTTGGTTCAATTTTTCAAGCATGGCTGTATAGAAGCGTTCCAAGGTAAGTGTTCTTAGTAAACTTGTACGGCATTTATGCATCTTGCTTGATGTTTTGACTTGTTTTTGTTATACCAGCGTGGTCTTATTTCGTGAGTACTCTGATATTGAAACTCCCTCCCCTCTAGTGGAATTAACTTTTCCTGATGGAGATAAAATGCGGGTGAAATGTGCGATGAGTGACATTGGGATTTGAAAATCATAATGAATCTGTGAGTTTTCTTTTCTGGAGTATATGATTGTTAATCTGAATAACATAATTTTTGGAATAAATTACAGCAGATATACATCGATCATTTCCTTATATGTGTTGAAGGGCAACAAATTATTACACTAAATATAAGAAAAAAGGTTAAAAACACGCTATTTCCTTAAACAGCACGTAATTAACTAAAAAGTAAAAATTTGCCTGTCATCACACAGGGAGCAGAGCCTGGAGTCATTAGGAGCTTTAAGAGAAAGAAGTGTGAAAAAAGGGGCTGGGGAGGCTCTCAAGCATTTGCGCCTAGTATTAATATCTAAACCTAATCAAATGTGGTCTGCGAGTAATAAAAAGCTTCTTTTTTCTATTTAGTTAATTTAATAAAAGTTTTATAGAAAGCGTATTCTTTTAATCATTGTGATTTATAATCATGTTTAAACCGAAAGCAGTTTGCCCTTATTGGGACTTATTTTCAATCTCAACACATCGTCCCACGCACGTCTTTCCTATGCATATCTATATCCCGGTACACAACGTATTAAGCGAATTAATACACGAATACTATCCGTTTTTCTGTCGATGAGCGGCGTGTGTCGTGACTGCTGACTTTCTAATCTCGGCTCATTGTGGATGGTCCTCAGTCCATTGTCTCACCCTTCATCTCCGGTGACAAACTATTTACGAAAAGTTATATGTTAAACATTAGCTTTTTAACCATATTTAGACAAAATAGAGTTCACCCAAATCGGCAGATGTTTTATATCCCAATGACTCTGCCCAGGTATGTCGTTCCTCTACATTTAGATACCTAGGTACGCAACACATCAAGTGAATAAAGACTACGACTAGTAGTTGTTTTTCTGACGATGAACGACGTGTGCTGTGACTTTTAGATGCAACGTGGATGGTGCTCATCCCTCTGTATTACCCTCCATCTTCTGCGGCACCCTACTTACAGAAGCATCTTCTTTAGAGTACAAACATAGTGAGAAGGTAAGAGGTGGAGGTGGAGATAGAGATCGAGGTCGCGGTACCTCGAGGTAACACAATGCATTGCGTGTTACGGGCGCGCGCAAAGCGAGCAGGTCGAGGTAGAGGTGTACCTCGCGGTTCACCAGAAGGTCGCGCGGGACCGCTTTCGAAGACAAACGAGTTTGTCTTTCGAGCTGTGTGTCGCGAGGTACATTGGGAGATTTATCCGTGATTGGTGCGTTCAAGGCCCGTTTGATGTGACATCCCAATGTTTTCCTGAAAACTTTCTGGGTAATTTTGAAGTTGCAAATATAGATGGTGATATTCTCCCAGACCTTGTCGCGCTTGATTTATGGGATGAGCACCGACTACACGAGTACTTAACGGCCAATCAGCCACCATTTACATGCTGATGACATGTCATCACCATCACTACTACTATCGCTTAACATTGTAAAAATGATACAACTAGCCAAATAACCATTATACTTGATGTCACACGGTGAAAGACTCCACCTCCACTACCACCTCACTATGCGAGTACCCTGCGCCGGTCTCGCAACCCGTTACTGCCATCCCTAGGCAGCGATGCCCGCGCCGCGGTGCGGTGCTAGCTAGGGATTTGTGGACCAAGTAGGTAGGAAGTTACATTGCGGGCTCCACCGAAAACAACGCGCGGATGAAGACGAGTGCGCCATCGCCGCACCTCGGCAGCTCGCGTGGCGCCCGAGCGGCTCCGGATGCCTTTTGATGCCGCAGCCGATTAATGGTGGTCCGGTCCAGGAGTGCAGTGGCAAACGCCCTATTCCGCTCCCAACACCTTGTTCTCATTCCCGCCTTTCGTCGTGGCATGGCTTCCAGGCTATAGGCGCGCGGGTGGACCGGCTTTATAATCCTCGGAAAGCGGATTAGAGCTCGTGGGGGAGTTCACGGTTGGGGATTTTCTGCCCGTGTTGGGCGGCGTTTATTTATCTGCGATCGCGAAGTCAACATCTTTCCGACGCACCTGTTTGCCGCTACTGCGAGCGCGTGCAAATTATTCAAACACTGCTCCTCCTGTCTGGAACTGAATTTTAGAAGCTGCAAACACGGTCACTTAAATAAATTTTGTGATCTAACTTATCTTTCAAATTGTTTTTGGAGGGTGAGGAGTTGAATTTAGATAACTAATCCGATTATTTGCAATGTAGTTGTAGCAAGGTTGAGAGTTCAACATATTTATCCCTTCTCGTAATACCTATGTGTCTTAGCTTCAGATATGTGTGGTATGAAAAGGCCTGAGTAGGTACTTTATTTCTATACCTTTTAACCGTACATGGGGCTTAAATGCTTATAATTGCTTAACATTGAATGCATTATGATACACACTATGGGTTTGATTTGTTTGAAATGACCAGAAAGTAGGTAGCTGAGTTCCAATTTTTCTTCTTAGGCTTTAACTTAATCTATTCGTATATTCCAAATATTATTGTGTAATTTCAGGCAGAAATTTAATTGATATATTTTAGCATTCAACAGAATTTAGTAAATGCATTTCGTTAAAAAATAATCTTATTAAAGCTTGGTATCTCACGGAATTTTTATCAGAGTTTTGACTTTGCAGTGTACACGAAATAAGGCATTTCCAATTTTATAAATGTATCCGTTTTTTCAAATTTCCTGAGAAAATGTCAGTACTGCCGATTTCTTACTTTTAGCATGATATAGTAGTATTTATTTTGGTTCGTCGCAGGCATAACATAGTTTTGGATGTCTTCTATTGATGGATTGACTGTGATCATTGTTCATTAGACTGATAAAAACGTCTTGTTACGAAATTTAACTGTTGACTACATGCATATCAAATCCTCTTGCTCTATTACCCTTGTATTGCTTCCTCTGCATTCATTCTCGCCCTCCGTTCTCCCCGCCCGGCCCACGTGTGCGTCCAGCGCCGTTCCATTACCTCCCATAGTCATTCCAGCCCGGCAGTACCTCAACGTGAAAGGATTTGTGTGGAGCGGCGCGGTCGTACGCACCTGCTTGTGTCCTCTTGCGGTGCCCAGACAGCCCATACCCTTAATCGCCTCGCTATAGCAAGGCAATGTTCTTCCGTCCTGCGTTGGCGCCCACTGTGGGGTCCCCCCTCCTCCCCACAACACACCCGGTGATGGCACCGATCAGCTTTTCATGGACTATCAGCCGTGGAGGCGGTGCCGGTGAAATCCTCTTTATCGGAACAAGTTCCAGAGGATGAATGGGCTTCCTACCATTTGGAGCCTGCCTTAAACATTCCTGTGGGCCCGATCTTCTCCCTCTGTCTCTTGATCCTTTTTCCATGCATCCGCATAAAGGTGTCAAGGTTACCTCATCAGTCAACTTTTTCCCGAGAGGTAAAGTGGAGCAACATATCGAATGGTAAGCGAAGACATCATGCTGCCCATTTATTTTATTTAGCAGCTCACAATACGAGTCTCGATTGTCTTAAAATCATCATCAGTACCTCTTCAGAGTTTCACTCAGGCTCACCTGTATCAGCACCTGATAATGATTGTAAGGCAATCGAAACACTTGTCGTGAGCTGTTAATTTAAATTTTAAATAAAAATTAATGGGCAGTACGATATTTTTTTTATCATAATCTCTTAAGAGTTCGATTCAGGCTCCCTTATACCCTAGTCACCGTTCAGAATATCGGTTTCTTTCCTGAAGGTCGTGGAATTGCCTGGAATTTCCTTGGTTCTAAAACATTTCTCTTTTATTCGTCAGTATTTATCGTTTGCTGACTTTTCTCAGACTGATATTATTATGAGGCTGTTCCCAAATCCTCCCCAAAGTTTTAACTTCTGAATTTTATTTCGTACCTTAAACATTTACGTATTAGAGCGAGACAAAAGAGAAGGATCTCTAAATTCTATGTCCTTATTCACCTGTGGCAGTGTTCTTTCTGGTTAAATACGCTATCCTTTCATTGTCAATGGTGTAGAGCCATTAAGGGACAGCATTCTTATATAGATCTCTAGTGGTTGTATACTTATTATTGCTGCCTTTTGTTTCTTAAGTTAAAAAGACTAGTGCTGAAATTATGCGTATATTTTTATTTCTTACTCCTACTCCATGCATATTCCACCAGACATTATGACAGTTGTGCAGACATTGTGATACGACAGAGTTGTCTCTTATGGCCTCTTAGAACTATCTATTCATCGCTTCCCCACCAGTTTTGAAGCTTGAATGGACTAAATTTGAATTTATTAAAAAATAACTGTTATCTTGCTTTTTTCCGTCCCATTTTTACCGCTATGGATTTCACATTCCTCCGGGACAGATTAGTGTAAAATACACAGAGCGTTCGGCGCTGAACGCCTATTGTAGCATCAGAAACTCTCTGGTGCATGCTGCATTCGCAAACAAACATTTCTGTTGCAATACGAGCGCATTATCTCCGATTTTTGGATGCGAATCGTATCATAACCGACGCGTCGGTGTGAGCCGACGGAGACGCCGCCACCGCCCGATTGAGCAAACTCATGGGAAACGCTATTAATTGAGGAGGTGCTCCATTCCGTAAACATGGGGGTTAATTTTAACAAAATATTTTCCCTAAGGTCTGGGGATAAATGGATTCATGCGATGTTAAAAGCGGGAGGCAGTGGATTACAATGTCAACATTCTCTCGCTCCACTTAGCTAGCAGCTCCCTCCAAACAGAGCGTTACATCTCAATGCTTCATCCTCTCTCTCTCTCTCTCTCTCATTCCTATGGATTCTCTCGCCTTTACCCTTCGCATACACACGCGTATAACAACGCCGCCTAGGATCAGACATGCTCGCACATCTTGCCTCACGCTCGCCACTCGTTTCTCGCCTCCCTTTCCCCAACAATACTTCCCTCTCCCTCTCCCGCACCGCAGCCGCGCGACGGCTGTTCCCTTGGCAACTCCCGTGCTAAGCCTCCATTCCGGCAAATCCCTCGCCGCGTCATAAGTTTCTCAGGGAATGGAGCCAAATCCGAAATGGGTAGGTGGGTGAGGGGAAGGAGAGGGAGAGGGGGGAAAGAGTGGAGAGTTGGAAGGGATTGCTGGGACGGTTGCTCGATGCGTCAACTGCGATGTTCGATACATCTTAGATATTACCATAAATTGATAAAGCTGTTCCCAAAAATAACTTTTTAAATTCTTATAAAACAATTTATTTAACGTTTCTTGGATGGATAACTATTGCCTATACCACTTCTTTTTTATATAAAGCATAAAGTGAACCGTGTTTTTGATGAATATTCATCATCCTCAGACGATATCTATTTATCTTATTATTGTAACCTTAGTTACTTAACGGAAGAAGAGATGAATTTTGAAAAGGACGCCATAATAAGGGAAAAGAATAAATAAAGTAGAAGCAATGCTAGAATAAATACCTGCAAAAGTAATTTGCATGGTATTACGATAATTTCGGCTTCCTTTTTTTTTACTTGTAAACGAACAAAAAAATGCCTCAAGTGATAACATTCTATGCAATCGAATTAACGGTGAATTTCGGTGAGTTCTGTTCTGAGGCGGGATACTTCTGCCAGTAGCAATCGATGGGACGCAGGAAAGGAGTCGTCCACTGGTACAGGTAGCGGAACGAGTGAATTTGAGATTCTGGCACAGGACAGCCGGAGGAAACGTGAGTGGTTGAGGGCGTCCCGTCGGTATCAAAGAGGGTATGTCAGTAATTAATGTTTGCCAAAATTTAATGTGACTCGTAAGTTTCAACGTTCCTCTACCATATTTTATGGGCATTTAGGATTACTGGAATGGTATCATTTTAGTTTCCTTTTTAATGTTATTTTATCAATTTAATTGTTGATTAAATGCTACTTTCGAAAAGTTTTGACATCACCAGTTCCCATAAAAATTGGTCGTCTTTAAGCAATTGATCATATGATGGAAATAATTTTAAAATTCTTGAAACCACAAGCAGCTTTGCAATTAGTATTTATCACCTAGTTTTGTCTTCCCTCGTTGCCCAAACTATTTTTTTAAACGAGGATTAATGACCATAACTGCTTATATACTTTAAAATTTAATTTTTTCTATAAAATATCACAATATAACCTAATTTGTGGCAAGAAAAATCCACGCGGAGAACACTTCTACGAGTTTCATTTCAAAGTTAGTATATGCTGGATAACTGGAAGTAAAAAGAAACGATTTTCAATGCACCACAATGTCTATAAAAGGAAAAACTAGACTTCTGTAGACTGGAAGATTTCTTATGGGGCTTGAAGTGCTTGCGCCTCATTGCGCCTGAGGATGATGATAATTCATTGAAACCCGGGTCGCGTTCTGATAAAAAATAAGTGGTATGAGTAATTGTCTGATATCCAGGAAAACTTATAATGGAATACCACAAAGTAAATCAAGAATTAGTGAATCTTATAAATTTAGGGTAAGATTGGAGTAAATGTATTTGAAAAGGGCAGAGTAGAAATCAAATCGATTTCTACGATGCAACATGGTGAAACACCACGCCTTTTGCGGTTCCAAGTGCTTATCACTTCGGCGACATTTAACTTTTGGACAACAAACGGAAGGGGGAGGGAGGTAGAGGCTGAGGTTTGGCCATCTGGAGACCGATCTTCGGAGTGAGGGCGCTGTGGCTTTCGACGGCGAAGGCTGGGCTGGGGAAGCGGACGATGCAAGGAGATGGTGAGAGAGAGCGGGAGAAGGAAAGGGGTATGGGGCGAGGCTGTTGTTGTGTGTTAGCTCTGTCGGATCGGCATCTGGAGGGAGGCGACGGTGGGGGTTAGGGGGGGGGGAGGCTGAAGGAGTCTCGGCGTTTTGCGGGCGGATGTAGGGGAGGCCTGCGGATGATGCGGAGGATCCTAAACAATTTATGTCCGACATCTTAAGTTCCCTCCCCCACGGTGTGGTAAGGCGGGATTTGAGGCGGTGACTTGTATGGTAGGAGGAGGCGAATGGGTTTTGTGGCTCTGGAGAGAATGTCATGGGATAGTGAGAGGGGTGTAGCGTGGAGAAGGTGGATTGGGGGTGGGGGTGAGGACATTTGCCTACGCTGTGATCGGATGGAATAGAATAGAATAAAAAATGAATAGAAAATGAAATTTATTATTCCGGGACAAGTGTGTCCCTTAGGAACATACATGATTATAAATATAATAGAGTCAGAAATATAGCAAAATATGTATATTTACATTAAACATCGATGTCACTTAATGTATGACAAAATAGAACAAAAAATACATGTTTTGGAAAAATGAGATGCACGTAGCACGTAATATAAATGGTTCAAGTCAATATCACTAAACATAGAAACACAAAAAGAAACACTCACACGGGAAAATAAAACTGATCAGCAAGACAAAAGTATGAACTTATAAATACATCTGATTTTATTAACTTTAGCACAATATCCAGTTAACTTGCAATATTCAATTCACATGTAGCAATTTTTCACAGTATTTCTTTTTGAATTGATTTGCATTTTTTGATTTTTTTAAATCGTATGACAATTGATTCCATATTTCGCAAGAGGTGACATAGAAAGATGGGTCGGGTAAAGGGGTAAAGCATGGAGATTGGGTAGTCGGTAGTGTGTTGGGGTCGGGTGAGGTGCCAGGTGGTGGGAGTTTCGGCAAATCAAGTGTGGGAATTGATGTGGAGGGAATGGTGTTGGATTGGGTAAAGTGGGTGGTATCTACGGGATAGACAAAAGCATGCTCTCTCTCCATCCGGTCGCTTTGGCTCGAGAATCACCGCAATGAGGCGTATGGTGGATGTAAAGACAACGCTGAACGAAGTGACCAGGAATCAATGCAAGTTTTGGTCAATGTTTTTTACACCTAATGAGGCAGGGGAGATTTCAAACGTAGTGTATGGTTTTGTTTTAGAGATTAATGTGAGTTTAGGAAAATATAGTACTCCTTTCTGGCATTTTTCGGTTAATTCACTTCAGTATTTACAGGTGTCATTATACTAGATAGTATAAAATTGCTTCAGGTTCGATTTTGTGGAAGTCAAAACATCCATGATAAAATAATTCAAATGGTATTTTCACACTTTAAATAGAAAACTCAACAAACAAACATGGTTTCAACACATTGTGCCATTTTCAAGGTGATATAACCAGCTCCCTCTCAGTATTTAAACCCAGTCAAGAAAGGAGGTGGTGGTATATGGAATTGGTGTGGGAGAGCCCCCTCACACCAATCCTGAGAGAGTACCTACTGGTTGTATCACCATGAAAATGATACAATGTGTTGAAACCATGGTCTGTTGTTGAGTTTGTATTAAAAGTGTGAAAATTACCATTTGTGTTATTTTATCATGGAGACTAGGTAGCATTATTACGGAGGCTTCCGCGGTTAGTTGATTGGTGATGGTTTTCCGGGTTGAAATTGCTTTTCGCAGCTCTGGCTGCTTAGGCCATTTCCCTCAATCTTAGGCATCTCAACAGGCGATGTCCTGTGGTGCCAAAAGGAATCAACGCGGTGTAAACCCGGAAAACCATCACTAGGTAGCATTATTAACATGAGTAAGGTATGACATCTATTTTATTTTGTTCTTACCTACAATGTTTTCTTGAATGCATAATATTGATATATTAATGCAGTGCTTAATATTGGCTGAAGGGCCTCCACTATGAGGTGTATGTAAGACATCCCTGAAATGGGGGGCCAGGAATCAGACGAGCTCTAGTGTTTTTTTTTTATTTTACCAAATACAGCAGGAGAGATTTTGAAACATTCTTTTTGAGCTTGTTTCAAAGTGAAATATATTAAAAGAAATTATTACGCGTCGCCAACTCTTTTTTCCAATAAAATGTTTTCGTTCGTTGCTCGTAGCGTTGTGAATCTTGATAAAAGTACAGTTTAATTTTGTTTCGTACGTTTCGATGTTCTACTATCTGAAAATACTGAGTCAAATCATCGCCATAAAATCGCAAAAGACACTTAGAAAATAGTTCCCTACTGCAATGATTGAAAATAAAAATTTGCATTTCTGCCAATATTTATTGTCACCATAGTGAATTTAAGCCGCTAAATATTGCTGGGTCCATTTTATCAGCATATTTGAGAAATTATTGAATCGGAATTTAATTGACCGCAATAAGCTTATGATCATATTACGGATATGCTTAATTGTATCTTCAACCGATCTTTATGTACCTTTGGAAATATATTTTTATTGATTTTTTATATCAAAAATTTATTTCGTAATCCTTTACATCCTTTTGTACCTCATATTTTGTATTTTTTGTATATTTCTTGAAATCCAGCTCATAAAGTAAGTGGATGTCAAGTTGTGCCACTTGATTGCATCATTCCACCATTCCATTTACCCGTGCTGACGCTCAAATATACAATTATTTTTTTTCATTGTTTGTAGATAATATTGTTTTCCCACCCAAAAGGTATCAAATTCGCAATCCCACCAAAAAGATATCAAGTTTTTGCTTTTCCGTTCGAGAATAAGTGCGTTAATGAGATCATTAAAATTTATTCACGCAGAAATTATTTGATATGACGAGCAATTGCAATTTAATAAGCTAAACGTACGTTATTCGTCCGTGTTATGGAATATAAATAATGCCCAGCTTCTACATTCATACTTTTTCTTCAATTTTAATATGCTCATTTACTTTCCAGCAGCATCAAGCCAAGGAATCGATTCAGCATAACACAAGTATAGCTGGCATAACACAAGCTTTTGTAATTCTAATGTATTATCATATTTCTACTTAAAACTGTCATTATATTTACAAAATAAATTCATTTTATGAGTGGGACAGAATCAATGTACTGCTTTCCGCATGCCATTGAGAGGCATTGCTTTTATCTGAGTAGATCACATGTTGTTCACCAGCATACCTTATTTTACCAGTATGAGATTCGACACAGGACAAAATAATCACCTACCACTTAAACACTTATCACTTGATATATTTATCGAAGTAGAGAAATAGAATTCAATGATATGAATTGAGTTTTATTTCTATTATACAATATTATTCAGATTTTCATCATTTTCGGAATGCAAAAAAACTTAAAAATGAAATAGGTAATAATTTTTTTAAATGTCATTTATGAATTTAAAATGCACTAGAAGCAGCGCTCTGATAAGCTTTCAAATGAAGCAAGCCAAAAATGCGAAAAATGTTTGAACAATTGAAGCATGAGGGGAGACCACTTAATTTTGAAGCATTTTTGTAAACACGAAGCTGGGGTGCGGATTACTAGAAGGTTTTATGATGACTAAGCACTCCATAATTTGCTCTTATTTCAATTATGGTCAATTTATACCGATACCTATTGTTGTAATGTTGCATTTTGAAATGATGATTTTCAATACGTGAGTACTAAGCGGGAAGCATGAGTGCATCTTCCATTATCAAGGGCGTCAAAATTTGTCTAAAATTTTCACTCTCCAGGAAGTGCCCCTTTATTTCAGCTAAAAAAATCCAGCTATTAACTGAAATTTTCAACTGCCAACCTGTCCCAGTTCCACGACTTTATAGCTGACTAGTTTGACTCACTTGATATTCTAGTAAGATGCCTAGAGTAAAAAGAATGCGAGGACAGAATGCCTAATTGGGTTAATTGGCGTTCGTCTTATTAACGGGCTCTAAATGTCCTCAACTGTCTCAGTCACGACAGGGGACAGCTTAATTTTGCGCGCCACACATGACAGGGTAAAGAGATATTTTTTGACAGCCTACGGTACCACAGTGGTTGAGAAAGGAAAGGGGGAATGAAATGAAAAGATGGAAAAATGTGGTTTTAGTGTCTTTCATTTGACGTTTACGTGGAGTTTCCCGGCCGCGTCGATGGGTTGAGAGGCCTTTATGTCCAGGGGATGGCAAGGCAAGTGGCCAGATAGGACGTAATAGGGTTTGAGGGGTGTGATAGGGTTACGCGTATGGGGTAAAAATGGCTGGGGACGGACACTTTGAGGGTTAAAATGAAGATGAGGGGCGTTGGGTAGGAGAGGGATAGAGATTTGATGAGGGACCGATGGCTGGGTGATGGTTGGTGGCGGACATGATGATTTTTGTTGGGGGCCTATCCACCCATCTCCCAGACGACCCAAAGGTTAGGGCAAGACGGGCGATTCTCCTTGCCGTGGTTTCAGGGCGAGAGTGTACCCTCTGCCAGTCACCTCTCAATCGTCATTTGTCGCCCCCACAAGCCGCCGCTTCCCCTTACCTCCACTAGCTAATCCCTGTCACTCTAACCGCGTCCTAATTGAACTCAAAGACGTCGATGCCCGTGTCAACATTTAGCCACCTAGAATTCCTCCCTCCTTCCGTCTTAAATCGTCGTCCTCTTCAAGCAATCTTCTTCTTTCCCACCCTTGTTGATTTGATCCCTCTCTCGCTCTCTCCCTCCCCTTCTCTATCTCTCTGTCAACAATAATATCGATGGCTAAGTTCTAACAACACGTATCTCAAATTCGGCCGTCTTGAGACAGGTATCTTCAACAAAGTGTAAAAACATTTTAAAAATAAGTGCAACCAAAAAATAACTATTTTTTGTAAATGAATGCTTCTTTTTCAGTTTTATGAACTTTTGATTTTTGAATTCAGTGTACAAGTAAAAAAATAATTGTTTTTATAGCTCACCTGAAAAGTTGCTGTTTTTGAGATACGTTTTGTTAGAACTTAGCCATCGATATGTCTCTTTTCTTCCTTCTCGCCCCCATTCCTAAACACCTACCGAGCGACCATAAAGGACGCTCATATGTCTTTCTTTCCCTCCTGGAAATATTATGCGACTACGAATTCGAAAAGGACTTATGTCATTTGTGCATTAGAAAAACATATCGTTTTCATTTTAAAATCTCTTCAGTTGTACTTTGTAGAAATGCGATGTATCCTTGATAAAAACTACAAACAGTAATATCCCTACTTTAATTTAAACAGTTACACAATCGACCATGGTTTCAACGTTCTAGATAACTTTCAAGGTTGACCTCCAGGTGGTGTAGAAATTACTATTTGTAGTTTTTCGGCGGAGGAAATTCTCGTTAACCCTGCTTCTTAACGCAATATAGGAGAACGCGTCTTGCCACTACATATATTCAAATCCTTACTTTCTGTTGTTGCTGAAGTCAAAAATAGGGAAACTTTCATTAAATTAGCGTAGTTTCACCGTAGTTGTGTTCTATCTCTACTTAATTACTCAGTGATTTGTGTTGACGTGACCTAGTTTTATTTTTATCATGAAGATGATATGAATGTGCCATGTTGAATTTTATTCTAAAAATTATTCAGAGTTATCATCGTATTAGTAATGATTTTTTATTCCTTGACCGGGAGTGCTGTAAATTTGAAAATAAATTCCTGCTCCAAAATTTCAATTTCTGAAAAATTCTTCCGATAAGTTCCAATGTTTTAAAATTAAATCAATGAATACGAGCTTATTTTCAACTCTCATGAACACGTCATTCAGTTTGAGAGATCCGTTCAAACAATTTGAGGCTGTTTAAGGTAGTGGGGATATTACGACTGTCATGAAAGCCTATCTTACGTGGTTGATTAGTTCAATAGTCTGATAAATCACTATAAAGTAATAAAGATGGCCCTTTCTCCATAGAAGATAGCGGAAATATTTACATAGATACTTTTAAAAGGTTGTATCATCATTGTGTTTGTCATCTCTGGCAATATTCCATTTTATCGATGTAAGATGTAACTTCATGTCAGGAGAACTTATTGGTTTGATTTTACTGACTTTGAAATTGATATTATACAGTTTTGCACCATAAATTGGCTGTCAGGTTAATCCGCCTCCAGTAAGAAAAAAAACATATTATCAGTAACAGGGAGCCAAGATTGCAGTGTACGCATTTTTGGATGGTAATGAAAAATTCTTGAAGTGGTGAACTGTGTATTTTCTATTTTGCCGTCATATCTACAAAATATTGAAAGCTTGGTGTTTATTAAAAGCTCAATTTAAATCTGCTGTAGGCTGTTATTAATGATTACATCGGTCCACACGGAACATTTCGGAGATACGTGTCACGTAGTAAATATTCTGGTGTATTTTGTGCTATATTTCCATGGAATTGTTTGCGTATTTGCAGTGGAATCACTTATCAACTTACATAGTCTTGATTATTATCAAATATTATAAATTCAGAAGGGCCTCACTGGCACCAATGCCAACAATTCGAAATAACTAGTATGATAACACACAATCACTTTTTACAGGTGTTGGTTGTGACTAGTGGTTAAGCCCCTCAGGAATTTTTTATTTGTTACGAAAATACTTGAGTTTATAAGGCAACAGAAAAATTTCGGTTGTTCTTTGATTTAGTTGCATTTACCTATTCTGAAATTAATCTTCTCTGTGTTAGAAACAGTAAAATTATCAAGGAATCATGAAAATAAATAATTACCTGTAATAACTGTCGATCAATGGTTCTTTTTTAAGTTTAGACTTTGATTAAATCAAATTCGTCTGAAATAGAGTATTGAAAATATAAGCTGATTTTTCATGAGGTTAAGAGCTATCTGAGGTTATTTTTTTTTTTAATTCTTAAACCACCGAATACAGCTCATTTGGGCATTTTATATGTAGGTATTCAACAAATTTAACAATTAAACGAACGCAAACGACCATTTTGCCTCAATTCCATCAGCTGTGGTTCTCATTGTCAACATTTTTAAGGATATAATGTTGTCTCTTCTTTGCTGCTACTATTTATCGCAGAATTGACTCCTATAAGTAACAATCCAATTCTAAACGGGATCATTTCCTACATGTGAGAAGGATATAAAAGGAAGGATAGAGATAAATCCCGCGTCGGCACTAGCCTGCGAGTGTTGCGTCTGAAGTGTTCTCCGCAAAAAATCCAAGCAGGGATCGGGCGACCCCTGAAAATTCTTTGCCACCGCTGAGATTTGAACGTGGGCTCAAGGTGATGAAGCCAGCACTGAAGCCACTCTATCTACACCAACCAGGTCCCAAAAAGATATATATGATTTTATTTTTAGTTAAAAGTATCATACATTGTGAAAATCTTTTTTCATGTCTATGTATTCTTGATGAAACCTCATTTAAACTACAACGGAAAAACCTATTTTTTTGTGGTAGCGGAGGTTTGATATCGTATGACTGTGGAACTTAATATGAAATTGTATCCATTACCGGTGATGATGACGTTTTAACTTCCTCTGTCGAGGTCGCTTATAGTATATTTCCTCCGCTAACTCTCTCCCTACCCAAAGTTCTCACTTACTAACAAAGAAGCAGGAGAGATTTCCACAATTTTATATTTATTATACGGCCGGTTTCGCTTATAGCATCATATTTCGCTTATGATGATAAAATTGTGGAAATTGCTCCTGTTTATTTGTTATGTTCCTTTTCCACTCCATCTCACCTGAAACTTAAGATATTCTCACTTCCTGCCGCACCAGATGACTCGGGTTACCTCGTTACACGCTTTTCCTGCGACTCTCATGGCGAGTAATTTGTGGACACAAGAAAGCCGGTCGAAGATCACGGCTCAGAAGACGGTGGCTTATTCACTCCGGGAAATGTACGCGTTTCCCTTCCATGATGCGTCCTCGTCTCCAGAAGACGGGAAGTGACGAACACTGCTCACTTAGGCTGTGACGTAGGGAAGTTTGCAGGCGTGTAAACTCTCAGGACGGAGCTTGGCTGCAAAGGCTAAGGCGGTCGCGGTGCCGGTTGATCAAAGGAGTGGGTTCCCAATCTGCCTATCCCCTGCCCTGCATGGTGATGGGCCTTAGAGAGCGGAGGGGAGTGTCCGTAGAGAAGTGGTTAAATCACTTCCTTTGACGGAGGTCTTGCCTCCTCTCCAATTAACCAATCGAGAGCTCTGTCGCGTCAACATTGCCATACTCACTTCCTTCTCCTGCCATGCACTCACCTCGTGAATTTCACAGGAACTCCACCCTTCATACAGAGTTTCCACGAATGGGAGCTTAATTAAGGGGATCGGATGTAGGGAATCGTTTCAGGATTTACGTGATGGAAAGGTGATAAATGCATGATAGAATATGAGCAACAAATGGTATTTTCCGCACTTAAATATATACGGCTTCGAACAGTGGCGGATCTATGGCTGGACTAAGAGGGCTATAGCCCCCCGCTGGATATCCAATTTACACTAGATAGAATAGTAATTTTGTTCAGACCCCCACTACTGCTGGGAGGTTACCCCTTACTTAGCCCCTCCCCTTGTCCCTATCCTGGATCCGCCACTGACTTCGAGCCTCTCTGTGGCAGGGACTCCACGACTTCTACTGCCGTTTTACACGGGGCATATAATTGTACAGTCTGACGTGTTAACGAGGGCGCAGTCAAAATTGCGTCGTGTAAAGCTGTAAATTGCTTTACCGCATGCGAGAATGCATGGACGTGTGGGGGCAAAATAGCCCCTCTAATTTCATCTGTGCATTCGCGCAATTGAACGCCATGATGAGAAATTAGTATAGTACTAACCTGCACAATAACGTGTTCCGTGTAAAATGGCCTTAAGACCTAGAAAATTGTATAAGAGTCGACTACTGACGGTAGTGGAATTATGCATATTAAAGTGTGGAATTTACAATTTACTGTTTATATTTTATCTTGGATAAAGGGGATTGGGTCGGTGTGGCTGCTATTCATCTTCATTTTCATCTGCATTAAACCTCACAAGCCACCTAAGTGGGCGTCTGGTGGGGAAAGACCTAGAAAACCAGTTGTTTACAAATCTAAGGAAATGCTGAAACGAAATTACGCCTAGTATTTGCAAATTCCTCTATCGTGCGGGGGAAAATAAGTTCCTATTCCTATTGGCTTTTGTGTTGGCTTCCCACCCTGTGGGGTCCGGTTAAAATCTCAGTGATGGGAGTATTTTTTATGGAACACCCGATCGCTGCTTGATTGCTTAGTGGTGGACACTTCAAGGGTAGCACTTCGCCCGTCAAAAGAGGCGTTATTCCGTGGTCTCCTAGGCACATTTCGTTAAAAGAAGGCTGTCGCCAACGCCGGGTTTCTCTCCATCCTTAACTCATTGCGGATATGAACTTAGCTGAGCGTCGCCTCCTCGAAATACCATACATACTTATAATATATGACATAAGAACTTTTACGTTTGATTGGGTCAAAGGCATGGACTTAAATTTTGCACTCAGGTATCAAGACTTCTCATTATTATACAAGGGTTTTTGGAATATCATATGCATAGCTTCGAATAATTTAAATTTTAGACCTGTTTCCTCTCCTATCGTTTTCAGTTTTTGATAAATTTTATTTCATGCATAATTAAATTGCGAAAATTATTATATATCTCAAGCGTTTCGAATGAATTGTGATTTTTTCCGGGTTCGCTGCCGGTAAATAGCATTGATCAGCATTGATACTGGAGTGTTTGTGAAACAGTTATTTAAGCTTCATATTTTATTAACTGGACAGAATTTGACAGCATTAATACCGTTTAATGTCATGGCATATGGTTGCTGCTCGTTTCATTGCTTTTAAAGTTTTATAAATAAATTAAAACTTGCAATACAGTCCCCTGAGTTAGTTATAATCCCTGCGTCAGTGACTGTGAATCGCTTTTTCGTTGTTTTTCTTTCGAATATTTTATGCGCCACATTATACGCCACATTATACGCACACGCCAACTGTTAATGGAACTCCTTCTCAAGTAATGTAATTTTCTAAGTAATAGTACCAAAACTTTCCCTCATCTAAGTTAGTAGTCTTTTTTCATCAAATGAGTCCTATAACATATTTGATTGATTTAGGTCCAGATCCACCAACGAAAATTAAGTCTTGATCGGAGATCAACCCTGTACTTTGACGGTTGATTAGGTTAAACGCAAACCACTAACTCTAATCTGGCTAATCAGACATCAAAAAGACCAGCCGAATTGGCCACAGATTATGGCCGATCAAATCAAGTATCAACCTAGTTACAATCAATCAAAGTGGCGGAAATCTTGGTGATCATTGGTATTCACCTGTCGAAGAATTAGAATATTTTCTATTGTTTAACTATCGTATCGGTTGTATTCGGCAAGCTATACCAGGTTTAAACCTTTTTACTGAAAATCCTACCCTATGTTTTTCTTTAAATTCTAATAGATTCACTTAATTGATATCGTTAAGTATTATATCGAGAATGAAATTAATGTAATGCATATGTAATTTTTTGAGAAAATTGCAAGGTGATATGTACTTTGATATCCTTTAGGTTATTCTAAGTTTGATAATCTGTATTTTTTGCAGTTGTTAGTCTTCTTTTATTATCACAAGGCACTTCTTCCGGTGGAAGACAATGGAAGCCTATTTTGGTTTAAGTAAGGCTTTGTGAAGTGAATTTTGTTTCGTTACAGATCAATTGTACGTGAATTGAAGTCTATTTTAATTAATGAATCGACGTCTTCGCTTGAGACGTCTGACATCCTCACTAATTAAAGTGCACTACGTTGCCATTGACAAGCTAATCATTGCCCTAAAAGCAGTTCACGTGAAGCAGTTCAATCAGTTCGAAGCAGTTCAATAACCCGACATACTTGTCCTCAAATGTACTGAGGTAACGAGGAAAGGGACTTTTTACTTTACGATAACATCTCAGCTAATAGTTAGCTACATTCATGTTGGGTAAGCCAGGGTTCGGTCTATACATGGTTGGCTATATACAGGCATGAGGCTTTAATTATGAATACAGTCAAGTAGGTGACCTAGAATTTAAAAAAGAATCACATATAGCGCAAAGCATTAGTAATTAAGATTTCATTCCGCAATATTTTTCCTAACAAACTCTACAATAAGACCATATTTCCAGGATTTTGTTGTTTGAACTAAATATCCACGTATTCCCAAAATGTAGTGAAGGTTATCATTGCTCCACCTGTGAGTAACATTTAGGAGATATAGTGACGTAAATTAATTATATGCTTCAATAACGAAAATGATAATTAAAATGAGGCATTGTTAGGTCAGCACTAATTCCACATCATCAAACTGAAAAAAGTAGTGCAGTTGGCGTCGTAAAACCGGGTGGAGATACTCTTTTCTTGCTGTCCTCGAAATAATAAAAATTGAGCTTGTAATTGCGAAGGAAAATGTTTGCCAAAATGAAAATGCATCAATGCAAATTTCCAAGTGTTTACATCAAGCAAAGGACGAGGGTAATTGCCGACGGAGAGATCTCCTCCCGGAAAATAATCGTTAGCTCCTCCTCAACTTGCACCATCCTACGAGCGTCCTGTGGGTCCTAAAATCCCCGGAACTTGCATTATTTTTTGGTTTTTTTTTTTCAACCGGCAAGCTAGAGACGCACTCTCTCTAGTCCCCGTCCCCTTTGACCTCCTCACGTGTCACCCGAGGTCCCGCGCCCAACCCTTCCGCTTCCTATCCACTCCTCGCTTCTCCTTCCTTGGAGATACTCCTCTCCTTTCAGTCTTCTTTCCTGGAGAGGTGCTAAATCATGACTCCCGCACACGACGGAGCCAGCAAGCAAGCTCGTGCGTTCGGGGTGCCTTGTTTTGGAAGCTAATGAGGGCTTTGTGAAGTTCCTCTCTCTCCCTCTCGCTCTCTTTACCCTTTCTCTCTGTCTCACTCTGTCGTCGCCATTAGTACCGGAGAGCGGAGGTGGTGCACCAAGACACGTTGGAGAACGTAGTCTGGTGGTGGGGAGGAAGGGAGCGGGCAGTCAGCGCCTCAAGGGGCCGCCTAAATAGGGTGGGGAGGTTCCAACGCGACTTTGGTGGGAATGGTAACGCAGTTGATGGCGAGAGGTAGTTCGGTCGTGGAAGACGCCTGAGGTGTATGCCACTCATGTGTTTATTTAAGATTCAAATGAAGTGGCCCGTCCAAATGTGTAATTCTATTTGTTATTTATTTTTATTCATTGCCACACCTCCGTAAACAGCTCTATTCAGCCTTTTACATCGGGGTTTTCGTAGCATTTAACAATTGCGTAATATTTATAAACCGGGCATGATTTTCTATTACATATAGAAAGAAAAAATAGAAAATATAGTTGATATTTCAGCGCGAAAAAAGCCATAACGTAATTTTCCTGGTGAGAGAAAAAATTGACAGACACAAAATATTAGCGCATGGAAGAAAAAATACACGGGAATTAAATTACGATAGCATTAGCCCTTTCGTGATATCCGCAGAGGGAAAAATGTCACATACATTTAAAAATGAAATTGAGAAGTGGGGAATTAAAACAATTATAACCAACATGAGGCAAAAAACAGTAGTGCTCCTAACTTTTCACAAAGTGAGAATATTCCTACGCCAATAAAAATCTGAAAATCTTAGATATTCGTGAATATGAAATTGTGAATGACAATCCTGATCCTAATCTCGATGTGATCATTACGTGATAAATATGAAAATAATAGTAGCAATAACAATTTTTACTTCTTTTTTCTACGATGCACTTGCATGGGTTCACAATTTCTTCTCCCGGCACGTATTATTGAAAATATAATTATATATTGGTGCATTCATTGAGAACAAGAAATATAATTCTTAATACTTACAAATGGCATTAAAAGAATGCGTTCAAACTTCAAAAATAGAATACACAATTTAAAGGAATTTATTACACAATATGACATTTCTGTAGCGTAAGCATTAATGAACTTTGTGTGCTTAGGGTACTATGGGATCTAGGTCTAGAAGGAGTAAAAATCTCGGGCCGGTCTATCAAATCATTAATATTTTGATAGCTGTAGATCCAGTGCTGGCAATTGTTATGTCATGCTGGAAGTGTTATTATGCTGGCAGTGGTGTACATCATAAGGACTTCGTTCTTCAACATTTCTCTATTTATAGAGCACCGTCTAGCAGAGATTCTACATATAGCGATTGTCAGAAGAGGATACCATTACAGAGTAGGTATATTAACTATATTAAATTCCCTTCCTTACGATACGTCACCTTTTCTAACAGATGCCTGTTACTCTTTTCATACTTCGAGGAATACTGGAAATCTTCACAGCCCCACTCAACTAAGAACCAAATCACTTTTAATAGAAAAGAGTAGGCAAGTCTGTAGCAAAGTCGTCTATGCCGCGATTATCTGCCCCATGAGAAGGATCAAGACGCGCTTATAATGAATGCGGTTCTCAAAGTAATAACTGAATACAGTAAAACATTTCTAATTAACTTCTGGGAATTGAATTGTGTTCAAGAGACACTATATGTGAGCAAAAAGTATTACAGTGAGCGTTGTTGAAAATCCGAAAGATTTCCACGCATATTTGTGGGCCAAGTGATTTACTTAAACTGTTCGGTTATTAAGCTGTTATAATTTTAAGAAGAAACCCAAGGGACTGACCAAGGTTCCGCTGACCGGAAGGAAATGGCAGGTGCTAATCGTGGAGGGAGTTTGGGGAGCGATTGTTCGACCGTACGCTTCGTGAATCTCGGGGCAATGGGTCTTCCCGGAAAATTACGGAAGCGTTAAGCACTTCCCTATCATCTAGCACGAATTTAGCCCATTATTGGGACTCAGCACGTGGCGATATCTACCAGGAAATGCTAAACTATATCTGAACTGCAAACCAAAGCGTGATGACGGGCTAATAAAAGTTTCTCCAGTTATTTCTCAGTTCATTCATCCAGTGTTTGAGTTTACCTTTGTTAATTATTTTAATGAAATGCTAATATCAGCAAAAATGATTTATACGTTACAATAATGTTTTCCCTGTTACTAAGAGGCGTTTCGCTATCTTGTGGAAACGTACTTTATAATTCGAAAGGAAAGCAAAACGCGTGATATCTACGTTAAAGAATGCGAAAAAGTGCATTAACTTTTGTTTTGTAAATTTACCTGTAGGCAACCTCAACCAAGGAAGGTAACAAGCCTTTACATATTTGGCTTTTTTATTTAGTTTTCCGTCAAAATTAGTCCCATTGTTTAGCAAAGCAGTCTTCTTTTATATTTTATGATTCGCTTCATTGACTTTTTAATACAAAAGAGAGTAAAAATTAATGCGTAATAAAAGTTTTGGAGAAAACAGAAACTGTCGACTCAACATAGAGGTCAGTTATGAAACAAAGTACGCATTAAAGGCTACAAATTGTGTTCAGTGCTTGTTCACTATTTTTTACCAGCATTATCTACGGAATTTCAAGGAAAAAGAAGTAAACTTTACATTTAAAGTATTCCGAAACTGTAATATAAGATAATTCCCTTTCATAAAACAGATGGCACTCCAAATGCGTAGATAAATGCCGAAGAGTTCTGCTTTAAAAAAAGAGTAAATGCGTTTTTAATGTTTGTAGAGGTGTGCGATTCGCATTAGTTTCTGTTTGCAAAAAAAACCAGATTGATCAATGTGATATGGTTTTTTATTTAGTATATTTTGCGACACGAGTCAAAATCTCTTGGATGTTTACAAAACAGGCCCTATGCTCCCTGTAAAGTGAAAATGAATTGCCATTGTAGCGAATACTTCTCCCTTGCATTGAAAAGATTACTTTGTTGTCTATTGATAATCTTACGCCATAAATTTAAGTTGTCAAGAATATTAATTTCAAAATTTTTCCTCAATAGGATATTTTACGAAATTTTAAAACGATTCGCAAAATATGAGTCACTATAAATCACACCTTAAGCTCAAGCAAGAAGATCCGGCTGTAATCTATGAACAAATGAATGTCGCAATGAAGGCAATGCATCACTATGATATCTGTATTTTTGGAAAACACACAATCCCGTTGTGCGGCGGCCTTTCACAATCGCACCACAAACTCATAAATCAACCAATAAACTAGTGCATAATATTTTTTATGTCGCAGCCAAAGCCGACACTGCGGAAACGGAAACTAGGGGAAACAACATGGTTTATCACTAATTAAAATGCCAGGTGACACTCCACCGCCTACTTTACTATCGCCGGGACAGAACAAAAATTCACGCACACAATACGCAGGGCGGACAACCCGAGTATATTTCAGGCTCAACGCTGACAAAATCGTCCGGTCCGGGGCCAGCCATAACCAGTGAAGAGGGTCACCACACACAAGCCCACCACGGACTCCTATGGATGACCGCCGGCGCCTGCCTAATTCAACGTTGTTTTATCCCACTGTCTTGATAATGTCGTCCTCTCCCGAGTCCGGAATTGGGTCACACATGGATTCCGCGGGTAAGGGAGTGTTCGCACTAGGAAAGGGAAGGGTGGAAGGCTTATCTGGGTCGGTCGACCTGGCACGTAATCACCCCGGGTTCACCACCCTACCTTAATTGTCCCCCTCTCCAACAGGAATAAATTTGATTTGCGCGAGACAATTTTATCTCCGTCGTTATTATGTCCAGCCAAGTCTCCATCCCACTGTCCTACCAACATCACGCCTGGCTGGCCAAAATTTTTTGCTCGCCCACACATTCTTTTAGGAAACAATACCTTCTCGGCCTACCCTACTAAAACCGGCTACCCTGCTTGGAATGCACCTCTCTTCGTCCAAATTCACCTCAAAATAAGAGGGCCGAAAAGGATATAAAAAGGAATACACGGCCATGCATGCTCGCTGCTTACTTTATTGTGGCGCAGAATAGATGACAGGTGTGGGTACGGTACGATCTCCCCTCCCTAATATTCTCCCTCCGTGAGTCTTCTCTCGCGGGGGAAAGAAGAGAAAATTAAGGGCGTGCGGATACACCGGAATGCAAACGATATTTGGAGACGGTCCCGGGCCACATATCGCTTCCCTCCACGAGCCCCAGTGGGGACGGATAAATCAAGCAACACTGAAAGGTCCCTCTGACCTCATCGGTTGAGTGTTTTGCATTCCCATTGTATCCCAAAAATGAGTTAATTTGTATCCTCGCCCTCGGAAAATGCTTTGGGGAATATAGTCCACGGGCCGTTATGAAGTATTCCCTTTCTTATTATGGGGTCGAAAGCTATTCACAACCTTACCCTACCCGAAGCTCCCGCCAGGTAAATCCACCGGTCCCAATAAATGTACATTATTCTATAGGGACTTTTGGTCCTTTCTCGTATCATGATTCATTTACCTATTTTGTCTTTTACCCATTTCCTACATACCATCATGCATCAGCATTATCAAAGCTCATTTAAGGTGTGTAAGGGATTTTATTCTATCAAAGGAGAAAATAACTCTCATGATTTTTAAGGGCACAACGCATATATGTTCGTATCAACATACAATTCAATGTATTTCTGATGCTAAGGCTTTTAAGAATAGCTAAAATATAATTGGACAAATAAAAAGCGTGCGATTCATTTTATTCCGAATCTTGCTCAGGTATTCCCTGCTGCATGTGAGTCTTATTTCTGCCGCAACTACCGCAAACGTTAATATTATTTACGCCTCAGCCACAATAAAAAACATTATTTTTAAAACTGCACAAGTTGACTCATTATTTAGATGCTCAAAGTGCTTCAGACGTTACCTCAGATAATATTGCTCGCCTATTAGTATTCGGTTCCTATTTCCAGGCATATAAGTAATTTCATCTCCAACGCCAACGTTTGTTGTGAAACGGAGCTTCCAGACGATTAGTTGAATTTGTATGTACACTAGACCCTGGATGTGTAAAATGATTTCAAAGCTATTGATTCGTTTTCTAAGCACATGAAAAATCACTTCTTTCATTTGGACTTCCATCTGTGTCTCGTAGAGGGTACTGCTAAAGATGAAAACGAAACATGTAGAAATATAACCAGCTATCCTGTGGTATGGCCAAAGTTATAGTGACCTAACCGTGGCCACATTTCACGTGATCCATATCCAAAGCAATCCTCATATTCTAGCATGATTGCTTCTACAATCATTTGCATAAGTTGTGCAGCGAATCAAGTGGCGTCGCTTTCAATCCGTTATCGATATATGGCAACCAATTACATTGAACAATTACTATTTGGGAATAAATCTTCTTGGTTCCTGTCACCTCCGGAACGACTCACCACAAACTGATCATCGTGGGACGGGGGGAATGGGTTGTCATAAAGAATTCGCAAGCCCTTATCGTAGTTAATAGAATTTGCTTTTACATTTGAAGCTCACCAAGATACTCGAATATTTTAGACAATGACATCTCTAATCATATTAAAGAAATAATTCTCTCATTTATAATAAAATGTAAATTATTACATCGCTTATTATATTTAGTTGATTATTTGATCAATACGTTACAGGAAAAAAAGAGCATAAATATCAAAATGAGAATTGCGTTGGCGAAGGAAGAATTTCTAAATAGGATTCAGCTGATGAAAGGAGTCGTCTTTGTTATTGTAAAGAAAGTACTATCGAAAGGATAAGGAATAGACTGCTCTTCGGGGTGGAATCGTTGACGCTGACGAAAGGGGACGAGAATACGGAGACGAGAGACGAGAACTTCAATACCTTTCATTCTAACCCTAAAACCTTTTCTTTTCCTACTCCTATTTTTATTTAACGTACTTTTCAGCCACTGAGCACTGTTTTCTTTATTTCCGGGCCACTGATTACGAAGGAAATCATCTTGCGCGGAAGCCGCTTCTTCAGCTCTTAGTACTGCTTCGAGTGCTCATGGGGCTCCATTGCGTCTTGGTGTTAGCTCCTATGCCTAATCTAACCCTACGTTTCTGCCGCGAGTTACGCAGCCAGAGTCGAGGGAGCAATTTACCTGAGGCATAGCTTTAGGTCGTACGTGATTTGCACTAAGTTGAGTCCAAATAGGACCGAATATTAGCCCTATTAATGCATTTAAATAGATAACTTTTGTATAGAAATTACGCAAAAGTAAATGTAGTCGACTAAGAAAAGCCTATCCTGTGCTTTGAATTAGATTATGGAAGTGGAATTGAATTGCTTGAAAATCTTTTTTGATAACTTTGACTACTCTGGTCCCTGAGGTCGCATTAAGTGCATCAATATGATGCATTTTAGTATGCGATGTTTGGTTTTACAGTCCATTTGTTCAAAAGTACCCGCAAAAACGGAAGAGGGAATGCAATCTATTAGCTCAAATGCGATGGAAAATGGCTCAAGTTGATTTTTATGAAAAATCGGGTGTTACTCCGAGGTGACGTGCCTCGTACGAAGTGTGTGTGCGTGTGACTAGCATCGATGAATTCAAGGAATACCCGAGAAAAGTGGTCCTGGCGTGTGGATGTTGGGGTGGCTTAAAGGAGAGGAGGCGACGAGCAGTTGAGAGGGCGCGAACGATGCGGAGGAGAGGCATGGACTGAGAGAGAGAGAAAGTGATTTAATTATTCACACGCCCGACGCCGCCCTCGAAATCCCTGCCACGCTTCCTCACGATCCCTTTGCCAATCCCTCTCACTTGCATTTTTTTCCATTCCGTCCCACTCTCCCTTTGCCCTTTCCAGCACGCAACCCATACACTCCACACGCCGCGTCTCATTCCGTCGTTTTGCGTGCCCCCGCGCGTGTGTGAGTGTGCGTATTGCCTCAGGGCTACGCATTCAAATCTCCCCGCACCGCCACCGCATGTCGCTCATGTCGGTATACCCTCATCCTTGAATTCTCCTGTTGGCATACCCTCATCCTCACTTGTGGATGAGGGTGTACCCACAGTCTACCATCCTCCCATATCCTCGATGAATGAAAGCAGGAAAAAAATAAAACATTTTTCCTCCCCAGGTTACTCCCTGACTTCTTTCAACTTCGCGTCGGCATCGGGCTAATTTACTCCCCGGTCGTCACGCCCTTGTTTCGTTCCGTATTCGTCAACGCCTATGTCATTCCCTTTCTTTCCGCATGCGAGCTCACGTGAACCCCTCTTCCTTTCCATCCTGTCATATGTTTCATCTCCATTTCTCTCATTCCATCACCATTCCCGGCTCCCTTCAACATTCGGTCTTCCCGTCGCATCTCATATCTTACTCTCTTTCTCTCTCTTACCCTTTGACCTATCCGCCAGGAGTGATATGTGGATTGGATAATTTATTTTTTTAAACTCAAGAACCTTTTGGTCGACGTTTGTCAAAGGTTGCCATTGCCCAATGCGTGGTCCTGAAAAAAATTCCGTTCTAGTTTTTTTGCCATTACTTTATCGAGAAAGTGACTTAAAATATTTGTTATTTTGGCCTCCGAAAGCTGTAAAAAAAATAAACCAAATCAACCTTGATTACTCCGTGTAAGGATCATGCCAACTCTGGATGTCTTAGCTTGTTAGAGTAGAATCGTCATCCCAGGTTGTTGTTTCCTATTTAGTGATGCGTTAAATGTATAGCACATGTTTCCAATCCTCGTGCTACTTTCCAGTTGAATTGATGCTCACAGTTTTACTCGAATAATCAATGCGCATTTTGAATTGTCACTTTGTAATTATTGTAAGCCCTGACAGAAAACATAAGTTGAATGGTGAAATTACTGAGGCTATAATAACTGCACTCTTTCTTTTAACTATGGTACGTTGGAAAGGGACCACATCCCGTCAACTACTTAATCTCTTGTCCAACAACTTCATCTGCGTGAACTGTGGCATTTTATGTGAGTGGCTATCAAATGTAAAATAGCACTCTGAATTACATTTGAATTTATATACAAAAGGTAATCTTGGCCGCCTATTGAATAGCGTCTCATCAATTACTATAGCCGTGTATGCGTAAGGAGAGAATATTGTATTATTAACCCTAATACGGGCAAGGTGCGTCTCTCAGACTCATCGCATCACATTTTTGATAATTTTATTATGTTATTGAAATCTCAGCATGTTGTAAATTTTTTACTTCATCTAATTGCATATTTCCTATAAATTAGAGTAAATCAAACTTCTTTCGGAGTTAAAGTAACTTAGAAATAATTTTTTCCCTGAATTCCTACAAATTCGGGAAAGGTGAGTCTGTTTGCACGAAATGTAAAAGGTAATGTGCATTTTACAAATATTTGGTTTGAATTGTCACAATAATGTAAAATTATCACTATGTACATGTAACGATAAATATTTGGTGTTTTATGTAGTGAAAACAGAAAGAATTAGTCATAAGAGTCCACTGTACTCGCTGTTTGACTATGTATGAAATAAATAAGAAATGTAAAACTTTTGTTAAACAAAAAATAATCAATTTTATGTAAAATGATTCTATAGTGCACAATAACTACAAATTGATGTGAAAAGTAATATTTTTCACTGTTTAATAGTTCAAATTAAAAGCATAAGTTAAAAGAGTCCATTGGACTCACCTTGCCCGATTACGTCAGAAAATATGTTACCCGTATTTGGGTTAAACAAATTTCCCTCTCATAATTAGGTTCATTGTGATAAAATACCTTAGCTGATAAAACTTCAATTGATTAAAAAAATAAACTTTTTCTGAAATTATTTGAATTTAGTATATTTTTAGGAGGGTTTCATGAATGGTTAACGATCTGCCTCCATCTGTTTTGCCGCATTTAATTTTTAGTGAATTGAATGATGCTGGATATAGCTCAGTTGAAGTTACTGAAGTATGGTTAAGAGTATTATGTTTTGATGCCCTTTCATCATATTTACTGAGCAAATAAACCTATATTTTGAGAGTAACATATGGAGCAGAGACGCGTATCACTAAAGAAAATCCTTTAAATTTCAGTCTGTATTCCTTCTGCGGAAGGGTTGGATGTAAGCTCTCTTTTAATAAAGAGAGAAATGACATATCATCTCTCGTGCCCATCATATCGTACGTTTAAAACTTCTCTTACCTTTATAGATGCCGAGAAACATGTGGATGTCAACCGTATATCGCGTTTGTACACAACGTTAACCTTTAACCTCCCGCTTTAACTCTCTTAATGAAGAGAGAAATAACAAATCAGTCCTCATGCCCATCATATCGTAAATATCCAACTTCTCTTACCTTTATGGAAGCAGAGGAAAGTGTATGCCATCCATATACCGCGTTTGTACACATCCGTAACCTTTAACCTCCCACATTAGCCCCATCTCGCTTTACCCGTATGCTGCCTGTTCCTTCGAACCCACGCTCACCGTCCCTCATAAACTCTATTGCACGTGCACCAACCCCTCAGATTTCTCAACCGTATCATCTCGGCCGAAATATCCACCCGCAATATTCGTCCTCCCGTAAAACATGCAAGGCTCCTTGGCCCGTCCCTATAATGCTATCCGTTGTTTGCCTTCCTTTAGATACGCATTCCCCTTCTCAGGTGGTTCATTTTTCCTTCCTAATATGGCTCACTGAACGCACACAGGGTGTAGTTCTTTCGGAGGAAAAAATCACACCAAAGAGCTTAGGGGAACACTTTATGTGGTTTTAGTCTTTTACCTTTGAAAATGGTTTGTTATGCAGACCCACTGTGTTTAGCGACATTTTTGGGCTGAAATAAAGGTAAATTATTACCGACTAGATGATTTATGAGTAATCTGGCCTCGTAACAAATTTGATTCCGTGCTTACTTGAAAGATCGAGGTTCTAGGTTAACCATTTTAAAGAAAAAGAATATCAGTATCTCGATCTAAATTAGTCTTCGCCCGAAATTTTGGTCGAAACTCGATTTACCTTAATGCCTGCAAAAGTAAATTAAGGCTAGAGTTATTATGATACCTAATTAGAGAAAACATTCACCCAGAAATTACTCTTGAGCGTAATTTCACATTGGGAAGGCCACTCTGTTCTAATGACTTAGTTATTTTGTATCTATGTTGTCAGTGACTGAATGGCGTAATATCCATTTATTTCCAATAACACAGCAGCAATTCAGTCTCTATCGCAAAATTTCATGGCTTAATTGTAATATGGATAATTTTAGGATTTAATCATTTTCAAAAGGTTGGTTTAATGTACATTGGTATATAGGGTTTTCATCAAATGATATAAAATCGAATTATATCTTGATGTATTTATTGAATTATTGTTGTTAGACTACTCGATATCTTCATTTTACTATGATTTTCAATTATATTGCTCGATAGACTTTTTTTTATGGAAAACGCCCTCCTACTCGATTTCCGTATTTTCCAATTTTTATACAACCTCTCCACACTCCTCGATCATTTCATCCTCTTTGTTTATTCCGGGCACGGGGATATCTACCCCGTTCAGAAAAGCATTTTTCAGTCGCACGCCTCCTGCAGTAAGTTGAGGGAGATATTTCCCCCCTTTCCCGCAAACCTTCGCATCATCGGGACTTTATCTGCCTCATATTCCCCTCCCACAAGCTGCTCCTGCTACCTATAGCCGACCTCGCTGCGTGCTTTACCGTTTGCGTGATTGAGAACGGATGATGCTTCTTTTGATCTGCATCTCGAGGTGGGCGTATCAGAGCAGCAGCTGCGGGCGATTGTGTGCGGTGCCTCCTCTCTCTTCAGTTCGCGGAATACGTCACGACGGAAGCCGTCATTTTCTTTCGGCCCCTTCTGCACACATCCCTTTATGAAACTGCCACCATCATTTCTCTGTGCATCTATCATCTCGGGCTATTCATGAAGTATTCTCTGGGTATCACGCTCGAAGGAATTTGCGCGCCACATGGTGTGGATTCGTACGTAACGTATGAACGACAAGGTACGACGCTAGTACTTTATGTAGGGCCAATGAGTTTGGGTTACAAGTTTGCAATCCTCCAAATGCGTACCCGTGAAAATTTTTCTGTCAACCAGTGATGTCATTGTGTCGGAACGCGCCGGAACGCTGTTCCGGCACTGGTTAAGAAAAGAAATAATAGTCAACTAACCGTTGTCATCACCAACAAACCTACGCGGTTGCACCGGAAACATGGAGAAATTGGAACCTGAACACCGCGGAAACCTACGTAGTCACAGTCAACTAACACTTTCATTAATTTTGGTGCCTCAAAATTTATAATATTATTCGTAAACAAAATAAAAATATTTTTCGATTTGTTTATTCTGTATTTGCTGAAATAATTGAAACACACAGAGTAGTATTTCACTTGTAAAAAAAAGGTTTAAGAAAAGTGCGTTCCGGCACTGCTAATTTTGCCATGACGTCACTCCTGTTAAACTCTGTTATTTTTGTGGCATGGAGAGGACGTGGATGTCAATTTATGTAGGAGAGTTTCTTAAAGAAAGCTGACTTATTATTGTTAAGGCATTATGAAAACTTAAAATTAGCGTTTAAGTAAACTTATCTACCTACTCAAACGTTGACTACCTGCAGGTAATGGAAACAGATATCCATTAAACGGAATTGAGTAACTCCAATATTTCAATGTCGATTAGGTTTTCATAAAATATTGATAAGATTTTTCTCGCTCCGGTGGGAGCGGGGTAAAGTCTTTGCCTGCTACACAAGAGGTCGTGAGTATGAGTTGCGCCTGGGTAAGTTGCCCCTTCCAAGGCATGGATGTTCGTGTATACTTGATTGTTTAAGCTAAAAACCCCGATGTAAAATGCCAATGGTACTATTTTACGAAGTACAGGAATGAATAAAGAATAAATACTTTATTAAGCATGATCACATTGATATAATCACTCTACCGCATTTTTATTTTCCAAGGTTGAAAATGCAAAAGATAAAATAAGCAAATCAGCTCTTGGGGAATCGAATTTGGTAGCCGATCGTAATGTTTGCACAGCTGAAACAGCAATTTTACATATCCCTGATGGTTGATTTTTTTAGCATTCTGGATGCGTTTGGTTTCCACTTTTTTCCGTGTACATGAGATAACCTACTGACATAAATGTAGCCCAACAAATGATTTTAGTCTCGCTTACCGCAAATCTGTGTTCCCATCTCTTTTTATCTCACCCTTCGCATCCTCAAATCGCATTCCTCAATCTTTCCTTCATGGTTGTTTTTCTCGGCATGCCTCTCCTTTTCCGCCCTCTTTCCAAGGCCTCATTACTTGCTCATCCATACCCTCCCGTCTCCGAGGGAACTCCTCATCTCCCAGTTTTGCGACGGTGGAATATCAACGACCTCATCCCGCGAGCAGAACACCGCTGCCGTCCCTGCCATCCTTACCCTCAATCTCTCCCATTCCTCTTTAGGCGATCCTCCGCTTTGTGAAGTCACGAGGACCATCGTGCACCCGCAGATCTGTTATTTATATATTGTTTTTAATGCACATCCAAAGTATAAATACAATTACTTGATGAGCAATTATGACAAAGCAAATACTAATTCTATACAATAGTCATACTGTAGTCATCAGCGTACATTATTTTGTTTCTAATGTTGTTTTTCGCAGAGTTCAGATTTGCACCCACTTTCTTCTGTTCTGCGTCTACATACTAAGCCGCAAGCTACCTAAAACTCGTGTGGCAGGGGGTGCTAAGAAATCAGCCGCCTACTTAAGGAAAGGGAATGCTCAAACAAAATTACGAATAGAATTTATGAAAGACCTTGAAGGCTCGTGGGCTAAAACGAATTACCATACCTATCCTTTTGGTAAAGTATCTCTCTAATTCATCGCTTCTATCGGATCTGTAAATGTAGTGGGTTTATGTGATGTTCTCCGTGGCGCTCCTTAAGATATCTTTTCTCAACTGCTCAAGCAATCTAAGCATAGCGCGGAGCCTGTTGCACCCATATATCAGTTGTTTATTTATTTATTGTGTTTAATCGTGCATCCAAAGTATAAATACAGCTACAGGATGAACGTTTATAACAAAAATAAATACAAATTCTATATGATAGAGTCAGACTGGTCATGAAAAATAATTATTTTTATTTACAAGTTCATTTTGTACAAAATTTCCAACATGACACTGTCATTATGTCATTGGTTACCTAAGGCTGTATTCTTAAGGTATGTTAACGGTAAAGGTAGGTTTACGCGGAGCCATTTGTGAATCATTTTATCTGTCCCTCTGCCCACATTGAAATTCCATATTCCCTTTCATTCGCGATAATCAAGAGGGAGAAGAATGCTATCAATAGATCTACTTCCTGAAACCAATTCAAATCGGTAAAAGTTAAAAGTACTCCAATTGGTCTGAAAATCAGTTTCTCGGCATGTCATTTGGTCTAAGTTCGAAAAATGATATTTTAGAAAATTCGGTTTTTTGACCACCCCCAATTCCAAGGGTTACTGACGATTGAAAAGGGTTTCAGACGATTCTCTAACTTTTTGCTCGTCTCGTTCATTCCAAGCATTTGTATGAATCTGACAGTCAGTCAGTGATCAGAAGTGGGTATTATAGTGTAAAAATATTCTACTCTATTCTTTTCCTCTGCTTTCGATCCCTTTACCTAATAGTCTTCCCTCTGACGAGGCTTTTAACATCCCCTTCTTGCTGAGTATTCGCTTCATCCAAGGCCTCTTTTCTCCTCCGTATCTCATCTAGAAGTTTCCTCTCCTCACTCATGATACCTATGCTTACCTTCCTCTTTATTCACTTTTTCTTCATTATTCTCCATAGTCTTATCTCGAACATGTCGAATGTTTCCTCCTTGCCTTGCGTGTTAAAGTGGGTAATGATACCATGTAGGTGTAGACGTTTATATGAAGTTTCTCATTAATTCTAAGCAAAATATGTTATTGACATTATTAGAATTTACTGTGGAAATTACCTCCTTCATTTTACCAATATATAGTACTACTATTTATGCAATGTAATTGTGGAAGTTTTTATTTGTTTCAAGGAATACAACTTTATCATCTCAATGAGATTACTATTTTATTTTATTCTCATGGATATTAAACATTTCCACCAGATATCGCCGGACACTGTGAATTATGTTTATCATCATTTATATTAATTGTGTGATATCAAGTTTTACTGGATATCACACAATTACTTTCGCCACTTCTTTTTTACAGAGTGCGACACGGGTTTCAATGAATTTTCATTATCTTCATTGAAACCTGGATCGCGCTCTGTAAAAAAGAATTGGTATAAGTAATTGTGTGATATCCAGGAAAAATTATGATGGAATACCACAAAGTTAATCAAGAGTTAGTGAATTTTATTTTATTTATTTTTTCATCTCACCTGAAATCTCTGATTATGAGTCTTCAGTTATACATAAACCAACCGTAGATTAAATCAGTTTGAGATAGGGGAAAACCAGGTAACGTAGATGTTGCAACTCCGCCACTCTGACCCCATTGATGAGTTGAAGTACGTTCAAAATATGATTTTGTGTTAGAGGAGGCATTACAGTGTGTGGTGTCCTTCGAAATTCCAAAGCCCTGAGTAGTGCTATCCCCTAAAGACCGTCTAGATGAGGGGATTTGGTTCAGGACATGCATCAAAGACATGCTCGAACGGTGATTAGGCAGCTGCTCTACTTCTCCATCACAGCCGGGATAACGCGGTACGTGTAGTTTCGGGCTCATCGCTCTAATACAGCGTGGTGTAGGTGTGCTGGTGTCTATGATGGGACCGTCATTGGCTAGGTGAGTTTTGAATAGCGGGCGTTGCTCGTGAAACAGCTTAACCTGTAAGGGAAAACGGCTTTGCAGAAGAAAATATGCACACATTGAACCGAAAATTATCTTTACTGCAACAAAAGTGCTTTTTATAGTTTTTTGCGCAAAAGGCAGCTCATGCTACCATTTTATTTAACCCATAATTTCACTTAAAAGTTCGTTTAATGATGAGCTTTAGTTTTGCCTCGTATATTCTAGTTTGTCTGAAAGATTTCATCACCACTGCAGTAAAAATTATTTCTGTAAAAAATTTAGTGTAGTTTCGCATTAAAAAAGTGAAAACTGTGTTTCGTTATTCATTCGGCAATGAAATTTTGCTATTTATTTAACACATACGATAATTAGAGAAGTTTTCACTGAGCCATTTCCCTGTGTAAATGTATTCGGTCCTCAGGATTCCGTAATGACCAACGTACCACTGGTAACAGAGATTCATTCATGTAAAACAGTTATTAAAAAATATTAAAATTAAGAACTTCCACTATATCGTGCCTCACATCATACAAAAAATACTTCCTTGTTTTAGCTGCCTATCGTCGTTCAAAATTTAGTCTTTAGAATTGGTCGTATCTTCTTACAAATTTATTAAGTGCATTATTTTGTATTTTTCAGTTTGCATTTCGTGGACAATATAATGATAGGCAATATGAGAATCTAAATTTCTGTGGATGTGTTTCAGTCTTGTTGGTTAAAATTTCTCCACTAGATACAATAACGTATTGTTGCTTTTATTCTCTGAAATGTTCATCAACCGAAGTCAAGTTTGCGCCGTTCACACGTAGTGTTTCCTCTTTTTGTACATTTGAATTCATTTTCTCATAACTTCCAGTGCCATCGGTGAGCATTACCTACTGGGAAAATCCGCTCTTTTTACTTGGAATACTGAAAGGTTTCAGTGTTGAAATAAGTTAGCATGTTTCTAAAAAAATTTGTTCTTTGCCCTTAGATATGAATACGGGCCATTAAAAATTGATGATTCATCAATTCTTTCTTGAATGTTTACGATTCCACAATAAGAACTGGTTATTATATGCCTCACTTGTATGTTAACTAGAATTATAATGCATTTTTGTTTGACATTAATCGGAAGTCAAACGGTTTCGCCAAATGTGATGCATACAGGTACGCTATGGAATTATTTCCTTAATGCGTTTTTTTGGAAATTTGATATTGCCGTCGGGGTAATTGCTATTTATCATTTTATTCTTATTTATTTAGTTCAAATGTTTTTCAGTACAGGGTTCATGCCCTGAAAATTATTTACCTACTTCGATAGTCCGTAAGTTTAGTCATCCGAGAGACATCTGCTCCCATCTACCGCGCAAACAATCTCTTCGGAGATGGGGAGGGAAGTTGTCGCATGCTACATTTTAGGTTAGTTTCTACGCCATTATTCCTGTGGAAGCTCTTGCGGACTCACCATCCTCAAAATTCCAAATATTGCATTTCATGCACGGATGCGTCTAGACGGAAGTCCGCGGCAGCGTTATGTTTGTCATTGGGAATAAGGGGCTGTGGTTCTCCATATACACCTATTCCCCCATCCCCTTACCTTTGCACTTTGTGTGCTTATGTCCGTCAGCTTATAATCCACACATGCTCTCATCTCACTTCCCTTGGCTATTCAAAATCCTACCAAGGCAGACGATTGAGAAACTGTTTGAGCGAGGACGATTTCATTTCGAGCCATGTCTGGGCGCGACGGCGATGGGTGCTGTCTATATTTCATCGATTCTTTTTTGGCAACGGTTCGCTACAGTAGCTTGATAATATAGTGATGAAAATATGTATGATAAAAGAGCATATTTTGATATAAAAACTTTATGTCTGAGCCTAAAAGCGCTCGGTAGTATCTATGTTTAATTGATTCTTTCTTGTCAAAGGTTCACTGCGGAAGCTTGCTGCTATAGTCGTGAAAATATGTATGACAAAAGAGGTAACTTTAAAATTAAAAAATCATATTTCTGGTATCGAAAGCGGTAGGTAGTATCTTTATTAATTCGATGCTTTCTTGGCAGCGGTTCCTTTCAGTAACTTACTGCAATAGCGTTGAACATGTGCATGATAAAAGAGCTTACTTTGATATTAAATATTAAAAATCATGTATGGGGCCCGACAGCGACAAGTGCTGTCAATATTTAATTGATTCTTTCTTGGTTACGGTGCGCTTAAGTAGATTTCTGCTATAGTGATGAAAATATATAATAAAATTGCTTACTTGAGTATTAATTATTGAAAACCATGTGTCTTTGCCCGACAGCGATAAGTAGTGTCTATATTTAATTGTTTGTTTCTTGGTAACGGTCCATTACGGCAGCTTGCTGCTATAGTGATGAAAATATACATGAAATAGATATACGGCTCTTATTAATGTATGGTATTAGTAAATTGGAAACGATTCAACTTAATTAATTTTTTTTCAACCTAGAAACAGCTGAAAATTGAAAAACAATTATATTATGACTGCTAAAAAATATCCGAGTCTGATATTTATCTTTATTTTACGTCTGTTTTGAAGCTCTAACTCTAATTTAATTACTTAAATGGGATATGATGGAATCCACTGTGGTTTTATCCAATGTGATTTGTTAGTACTAAACATAAGTTTTATATTTTAACAATGATATATGTAAACAAGCTTTGAGTGTGTGTTTATTAAAATAAAAAATTGTATATTTGAAGCAAACAAACAAACCAGTCCGATTCGTTTAGTTTGATTATATCCTATTATACCCCAGTCCATTTTTAGTTTATGATTGGTATTCAAATACGTTTCTCATTGAGTAAGAGCTCTTATCGTTAATTAAATTTGTAATATGTAAGTCTAAATAAAATATATATGATTCAAAGATTGTTAGGGGACGATTGAGCTCGTATATTTTTGACTTTTGAATAGTCATGGAATTTTGAATAGTACGGAGTAGTCATGCTGCTGAGTAGATATATTTCAGTATTGTATTCAGAAGTATGAGTAGTTAAAAGTTTTCTCATCAAACATAAATGATATATATCTCAAATATACGTAGATACTCTTATTCAAGAAAGATGGGTAACGTGAACGGGTAAACTCATGATTGTGTAGTGTTTCGGGTTTTGCTCAGAAATCCCGTATGGAGGGGACAAACTATTTGCTCGTGTATGTCGTTTACCACTCTCGCAAAATGAATTTACGGGCAAGGCTTCGGGTCACCTTATCTCCGCGAGGATATAACTCGCTCGTGCGGGGAAGAAAATTGAGTGAAACCCCAAACTGTGTCACTGGCTCCTCAACTTTCGTGTCCGATTTAGCATCGCGAATTGAAACGGAGTCCTCCGCACGGGCGTCCCATCCGTCCAAAACTTCCCCGGGGCAACCGAACCAGACTAATTAGTCGGCGGTCGGTTTGTGTTACCGCCAAGGATGTGGGAGGCGATTGTTTCGGAGCCATGTTTAGTCAGGCCGGGTCAAGAAGTGTTCTCGGCAAAGTCCGACTGGAGTCCTCATCATACAAGAAGAGTTTTTGGCCAAAAAAGAGTTGATACGTTCCTCGTGTGTGGATGTATGTATGTGCAGGGCTGGGAGTAGCAGTTTTGTCAGGGGTAAAAGATTAGTTTGCCGCTCCTCGTTACCCTATCTCCCCTCGCTCCCTCCCACACCCCGCACCACCAGTGGTGTAGCGAGGAGGGTGCACAGGGGGCATGTCCCTCCAACCAATTAATTTTAGCAGAATAATATTAACCTATAAAATAAAATCATTCTACTCACCATTACTAGGCGTAAACAACAAATAGCACACCGGCATATTCACATATTATAAATTTGACATTATCTGGACATGTTAAAAATATGTTGGCCACAGTGTGATAACATTACTAAGGCATAGCAGTTTTCGAAGAGGGAGGCTTCACCCACCTGACCCCCCCCGGTTCAAACCCCTCCCCCCCCCTACGACCCTGCCCGCCACTAAAATATAATCCACCTGTGAGCTATTTTTTTGAGATGCGGAAGTTGAAAATACACACCGTACATTTGAAATTAATAAGTTTAATTTATATTATTGTTTAATAATTTATAATTTTTAATAGAAATTATTAAATAATAATATAAATAAAACTTCTTAATAGTAAGTATACCGTGAATGATTTCAACTACCGCAACTAAGAAAACAGATGCAGTAATTGACATTATAAATTAAATCGAGTAAAATGGAGATAAAACGGGACGACAATTTAAGTAATGAGGGAGTGTTAATTAGAGTGGGAGAAAGAGAGTTCTTCTGATAAGTTTAAGCAGAATATTTGACAAGTAGTTGACCACATTACGAGGCATGGTGGAATGCTATGATGGCCTGATGAAAACAATCGTAAAAGGATAGGTGGGAGGGTAGAAGGGCAAGAGACGGCCACGAATAAGTCATATAGGACAGATTGTGAAGGATGTGAAAGAGATAAAATAATCACTATGAAGAGGCTAGCGGAAAAGAGAAGGGAATAGAAAGCTGCGTCAAACCAATCTTAGGATTCTACTCTATGATGATGATGAATTTAAAAGCTTATAAATATTTTTAAAATGATTTAATCAGAAAAATTGATTTTTTATGGACTGGATGAATTAATAAATTAATAAAATGAATTTTTCCCCCACTCTTGAAATTTGCCGCCCGGGGCACGCGTCCCCCTCTGCCCCGCCCTAGTTCAGCGCCTGTGTATGCGAGTGTATCATGCCACAAGAGTTTAAACAAGGGATTTCCCGGTTAGCGAGAGCAGGCGTTGTTTCGTGTGAGATGTTTGGCTTTAGCTTACGAGTTTGAGGAAGATGAGGTTTTTTTCCCAAGAGTTTCTCTTAAGGGTCCAGGTCGCACAGGGTCGGACTTCAAGGGAGCTAGGAGATGGAAGGATAGGAGGTATATGGGGAGAGAGTGTGGGATCGACCAGGGACAAAAGGGTTGCGGTATAGAGTCGACAAGAGGAGATTCAAGGACAGGTGGGCGTTGGGGAGAAGGCCGAAGTGGGGTAGAACTCTGTTTGGTCCGAAGCCTTGAAGTTGCCATGGGTACGGGGGAAGGCTAAAGCGATAATGGGCAACCAGGTCGCATTATTCGACGGAGGCTTGAGGTGAAGGAGATGCCATTGTTTAACAAATTCCCAAGGAGTACAATTCCGTTCGAATTCTGGCTAATTCATGATAAATGAGTCCTTCACTTCAAGACTTGGATAAAATCCCCCCATTTTTGTTATAATTCTATCTAATGTAATGCGTGAGCTCTAGCCAACTTAAGAACTAGGTCAAAATGTGTTTGCCGTACTGTTTCAATTGAAGTTAAAGTAGTGCTTTGATGAATTTCAGTTTGAATATAACCCAGTGAGTTATATTCAGTGAATATAACCCATTACCATGTTTTTCCTTGTGCTGGAAATTATTTGAGCGTCAAGTGAAGGCAGTGCGCACGTTCGTGGATTTTAAATTGCCATTTTACTCTTTATATGGTTTTACGATGGCAAATATTGTTCCCTATTTACCCAATTTAGTATATTTTTATTTGCTATTTTTTTCATTTCACATTTTCCTCCCTCTTGCTTCTAATTTTCTATGTGTATGCTTCTAGTCCAACGATTGTCGTTAATTTGTCAATGCTCTTTTAAATGCAACAAGGTTTTGTTGTCTTTGGTGCTAAATTGGTGTAATAGCATAATAATTTTATTTAGCTTGAGGAAAGACATGGAGATAACAAAGGAATATCTATTACGATATATATTATCTAATTAGATGAATTATCGTTGAACAATGTGATGTTTACTGATTTTTCGCTTACTCTAGATGAAGATGTTGTAGGCCACGATCCATCCAGGAGACGCATATGAGAGTGTTTATAGCCTGTATAGAGTGTTTAACCTAGTATAGCATGTCTTGCAAATTTATATAATTATTTACAGCTGATTTAATTTTATTTCTTAAAACAGTTCGCTTTTATATTATCTCGGGAAATTCTCTAAATAAGATTAAGCGAATTCTAATGTGAAACTGGAATACTTTTTAGGAGCTTTACGTCACCCCGGTGGATGAATATTGTTGAATAAATAGTCACGCATACGCTAGAGCACGAATCGCTACCGTTCAACTAGTGATGTATTAGGTGACTTAATTAAGAGCTATCATCTTTAAAATTTGTTTATTAAAAAAATTTCATTGTACCCCAAATACTCTCTCAAATGTAAACCTAGGGCACGGGGGAGTTAAACTAAGATATACCTTACACTCTTGAAAATTTTAAGACGATAGCATTAAGTTTCAAATAAGTAATTCTTCTCGAAAAAAGGAATTTAAAGAAAACGACCAGTCGAGGAGGAATGATGCGTTCTCTTACAACGGAGGGCGCGGGCACAATACGGCATCTAACGGTCACATTAAATAGGAGAAAACGGGTCGCTGGGTAACGCCATTAGAAATGGGAGAGAACGTCGGTGCGACTGCCGTGTTGACCTAAAAAAAGGAAGAGCGAGGCTAAATGTAATGAAGGAATCCTTGAGAAGGAGAGAGCGCGCCAGAGTAAAACAGTGCGAGGGAACATGGCGAAAGGGGGCGAGGTGAAGGCGGAGATGGAAATGGACGGGGGGCGCAGCTGTTGGGAAGAAAGGGAGAGAGGGTTTTGTGGGCAAAAGCCTTCGAAAAAGCTTCGCCGCAGAAAGACAGCGGCGCGGGAAATGGGACCAGGAGGATGCAAAAAACAAACTCTGGAATACCCGACGACCTAAAGCAAATTTGATATCCTAGGTGAATTACAAATGTCGATGGACAAAAGGAAAAATAGCACAAATGATCCGAGTTGCCCAAGCCTTAGTAATAATTTATTTGTCTTTTTTTCTATCCGACGATGTGAAGAAAGTTTGATATCCTTGGTGAATAACCAACGTTGATGGACTAAATAGAAATTGGCGCAAATGGTCTGAGTATACATCTACCTTTGATAATAGTTGGTCTTTTTCCTATGTTTTACAACGTAGTATAAGGTATGGACGTGAGTTTCATAGGTTGATTCCCCAACCTTAATATTTTTAGTGTACAACATTATTAAAGCAGTATAGTTTTGTATTCGTTAGTTTGATCCTGTCTCATGAAAACGATATTGCTATTTAGTCAGAGATTTTTATCCCCGTTGAATCACGCGGTTCTATGCCTCAGAGGTCGCCTTGACACGACTGGTTTAGATGAGAATGAATTCATAAATGATATAGCTTTAATAGTAATATATTTGTCTTTTTTCCCTAAATATTTTAAAAATAAAACACTGACGTAGCCGCCTGGTTCGTGAATCATCAGTTTGATCTTAATGAATGGAGTTGATTATTTATTTAATCAGAGATTTGGTATTCCCGTTGAATTTATGGCTACATTTCTCGTACGTTATTTACCTTGACATGACTGATTTCGACGAAATTAGTTTTATAAGTGACACATAGTTTTCGATAGACCTAAAAATTCGTGTGTCAAGCCTAGAGAATTCTTTCATTGAAGTGCTTCCTTGGGCATTATGGTATCCAGAATATTTTTAAAAGTATATCCTTCATGCATTATACTGATACTTCATACACTCCATTATGTATAGCGCAATTTGAACATATAAAGTGTTGTCAAACGTTTAGAAGGGTACGAAGGTCAGGGGCTAATGCAACTGAGCATATTCACAATGAAATAGCACCCCAATTTCCCGTAAAGACGCGATAAAGCTAAAGGTGAATGAAATGCGTGTACTGGAAGCGGACGCTACCACTAGGTACTAGTAAGAGGATGTAGGTTTGATTAATTACCATACATTTTACCATAGCACGCCTATTTGAGTGTATTTTACTTCGAAAATGTATTAAAGTCGTTATTACCGGTATTTTTCCCTATTTTAGGCAGTATTTGCGTGCAAACTAAAATGTCTTTAAACTTCAGCCCAAGGTTAAGGTTGCAAAGGATGTCTATCTCCCGTAAACTGTGTTATGTAAACTAAATAAATGATATAAACTCAGCCATCATTGCAACAAATTTTATTTGCAATCGTTTCCACAACGATGCAGCATGCAACGAAACAGCAAATCACAGAATGATCAACCCAGAGCGTAGGACGAGGACGCTACAAAGCAGCGGAGTATGTACTACACGCAAGCAGGAGCAGCAATAAGGATAGGGAACGACCCTTTAATTTCGGCGCAGGTACTAAGGCTGTTCATAAAGAGGAAGGCGTGCGAAATACGCGGAAAACACCCACGTCCTCCAGGCGTGGCACTGACACCACGGTGCACGGGGTAAAGGGTTAGATTATTGGAGGTCGCCCGCCGTAATGAAAGGGGAGGACAGGAAGAAGAGATGAGACTGGGAGGGCCTGTTGCTTTCGGGGTTGCCACTAGGGGTGCAGCTCTCGTCCCCGGGGCAACATCGAGCGAGGCTTCCCGTCACGCCAGACCCCTGTTACTCGCCAGAAAGACACCTCCCACCGACGGTGGTCCCCCACAGAAACTTATATCCTTTCATCTCGTGCCCCACATAATATTACGAGGGACGGAATGAAAATGTGTGCCTTTGTTTTGAGAACTTTGAAAGCCTTTCACCCCGAGCCCTTTCAATTTGCAATCCCTACTCTCCGACCAAGATTGTCCACGCTCTCTACACTCCTTCTTCCCTGTTGGACCTGTGCGCAGCCTACCCCGGCAACTGGGTGTTTATTCAAGGTTTTTCGTCGCAGAGGGTTAGCTGCAGCTCGCATTAGCTAGCTATTAGAGGATAAAAAAACAATCCCGGCGATAGTCGCTAATTTCTTCGCTAACCGGACTACATACTAATAGCAATAAATATTATCGTGAATTGTCCAAAATTGATTCTGCTATTTGGGAAGCAAGATAACTAGTGACGGGAGAAGCAAGAAAGAAATTATCAGCAGAATAGCACAGGCGAAGAGAGCATTCCACCAAAAGAGAGACCTGCGTACAGTGGGAAACTTAAATATGTAAGTAAAGAAACAATTTATAAGAACCTGCATCTGGAGTATGCTCCTATACGGAAGTGAGGCATGGACAATGACCGTAGCGGAGAAAGCAAGGATAGAGGCCTTTGAAATGTGGTGCTACAGAAGAATGATGAAAATCAAATGGATCGACCGAGTTAGTAACGAGGAAGTCCTAAGAAGGGTAGGAGAGAAGAGAAGCCTCATGAAAACCTTAATAAGAAGACGGAACAACCATATAGGCCACATCTTGAGACATGATGGCCTGATGAAGACAATCGTCGAAGGACAAGTGGAAGGGAAGAATGGAAAAGGAAGACCTCGAGCAAAATATATGGAACAAGTAAAGAGAGATGTGAAAGAGAAGAAATACGTAGGTGTGAAAAGATTAGCTGATAGGAGAACTGAGTGGAGAGCTGCGTCAAACCAATCCTAGGATTGTTGACCAGTGATGATGATGATGTCCAAAATTGACTCAATCAAGGATTCCTCCTCGTAATTTAACATTTATTTTGCAACCCAATGTGATTTTCACTGGCTTTTCTGTCATCAGAGACCGATTCTCGCCATGAATATCATCCCGGCACGACTCTGTACGCCGAAATAATTAATTTTGGACGCCGGCGCCATTGAATTATGTGGTCGATGCACACACTGTTTCTTCAACTAGGCCCATTCCAAGGCCAATTAGGAATTATCTCGTCCACAACCGCCACAATTATATTCATCATTCATATTGATGGCTGCCAAAAAATATAACTAACAATAAGCCACGACTGCGTTGATGCATGTTGTGGAAATCAGGTGAGGTTTAGAGAGAGTACTGACTTATCATATGCTAGGCTTTCTACAAACGAGTACCTACATAACAATGATTGCCTACTCCGATTGAAAACCATAAAAGAATGTAGGGATGGTGGCGCAGGATTTCGAGTTACACTGGGGAAGCTCTCCATTCGTTATATCACACCTACTCTATATGCAACAAATTGTGTGTCCCCGATTATTTAGCTTGGCTTGGCTGATAAAAAGTTAACCATGTTTAAATATTGTTTAAACATGCAAACTTGTACAAAAAGCATATGTAAAGGAATTACCTTGTAAGGTGCGCGTGACGTTTTTCGTGCTTAACTGCCCAAAGGGTTTCGATAATCCATAAGTATGAATTCAAATGGAAATGGCACATTTTGATTACCACGCAAGCAGCTGAATCTGGAACCCTAATTCTATGACTGAATTATTAAATGGAATTGTAAGCCTTACTCTCTTGAGGCTTCAACTATTCATTACTCCCCGTGAAAATTCTATTTTCATTGCTGTAGTTACTTTATTTATCTCTAGTTGTCACTCAGCATCTCAACTGTACAAATTCAATTCAAGTAGTTTTAGAAAACAAATGGTGTATGATTTTTTTAAATATTCTGTTAAAGATTTCATTTGCCTCTTGTTATCCTGTGCCTTGAAGGTAATGCATTTTTTTGGCTGACGGTCTGAAATCATTAAAAGAAACATGAAAGAAGATTTTCTGCAAGTATTTTCACTTGATGAAACACACTTTAATTTTTACTCATTAGGTAACTTATCTATCCTTTTATTTAATCTTGGATTCATAGAACCTCTTGAAAAGCCTCCCGATTATCTGCACTATTTCTCTTGTTTGATTCCCTCCATTCTTGCTTTTTCTAATTTTCTCCTTCTTTGTCTCTCCTACAATTAAACCAGAAAACACCCCGTTGATGCTCGCATTCTCCATAGTTTTATGCTTCGCCGACTATATTCCGCCTCTTACCTCTTCAACCCATTTCCTGCTCCATGTCGTCGTGCCATTGCATGGCTTCTCCAACTCCTTCCCTTGTCGCCTTAATTCCTTTCTCTCGACTGAATTAGTCCTCCCAATCTTAGTTTACGCTTTCAGCGACATGATGTTTTGGTGCTACGTGAGGGATAAAGAAGTTAAGTTCCCGGCGTTGCTATTTTCGGCAGTGCTTTTCTCGAGGAATCCGGAATTTAATTCTCTGTGACGCGAGCTTTTGAATTCAGGCTGAATTTCCTTGTTGTTTCGTTTAAGTTCTCTAGAGTAAAAAAATCAGCCTTTCGTCTATTTTGTTAGAGTAGATGTCTGAGGAAGAAACTAGCTAGAGGGACCGCGTCTATTCATTTAATCTTATTACCGGATGTCGCCTGAGTGGTGGAAATATAAGCCCATGTAATTTTGTAAAGTTCATGGGGAGCACCATTTGCATATTTGCGTAGATCATAGTCGCAATGACACTTTTTGCATTGCGAGTCCTAATTTCCTCATAAAAACAGTTTTGTAACATTTTTTACTTCTTTTTGCGTCACAAAATAAATGATTTTCTTATGAATGCACATGGTTTGGTACTATGTACCACTACAGTGTACCTTTATTTGCAAATGTAAACATGGTAGTAGTTTTAGTTTATGAAAAATGTCATGACTGCTCTTTACAAATCGAGATTTCAACAGCAACGTGGTCTTACCTTTCCCATGCTAGTTTCTCTGGTTACCTAATATTACTCCCCACATTTCCATCTTTATCTGTCACAAGTGCATATCTCATGGCCTTCCTGGGGGTACTTTTGCTTCAGTTTCTACCAGTATATTTCTCACCTTAAAACTATGTCTTCTTACATGGCCTTCCAACCACCTCCTCTGGCGTACAGTTCACCATCGATTTTTCGGAAATATTCTATCCATAATCGTCCTTTCGAAAGCGACTCCGTCATTACGAGGCTTTATCCCCTTATGTCTTTGGGGCGCCTCGGGCGTCATGTATCACTTTGGCGAATCCCTTAAAAACCAAAGTTTCAACCTCCCTATCCCCTGAACCGAAACCTCAATTAAAATATTTCGCTGATCAGGGGGAGAAACCTCTTCTCGCGCCCTTTCTATTCATTTTGGCCCCGAGGGAAGGGGGGAGGAAGGTTGGATGAAACCTCCCGATGAGGAGGAGGAGGATAGAGGTTAAAAAAGGAGGGAAACGAAGTGTGAGTTGGAAGCTCGGGGGAGGGATGAGATTTGAGGTAGGGAGCGAACACAAACAGAAACCTGGAAAGCTGCGCAGAGAGAGAGAGAGGAACCATCCTATCGCTAAAACGCCGAACTTTGTGGAACTCTTCTTTCTACACCGGGACACTTTTTTCCATTTCCTCCCCAAACCCCTGCCACACCATGACTGGCTATACCCCCCCACGCCACAGTTTCTCTACTCCCCTTCCCGCGATCTTTTTAGTTCCAACCTCTCCCACCACTTCCTTCGGCGTTCGCGCCGAAACCCGCAAACTCAATTTCATTGCCCCCTTAAGTCTCCAGCTACCCTCCCACCCACCAACCTTCCTCTTTAACCACTCCTTATCCTTCTCTCCTCCCTCGCAAACTTCCCCTTGCCCTAGAGAGTAGGGCCGAGAGGGGGGTGGGGGTTGGGTTGGAGGTCGTAATCATGCAAATACCCAAACACACTCCGGGGCCAAGAAAGCAAACCCCTTCTCCACTCTCTCTCTCCTTCTTATTCCAATTTAACCGCGGGTTTTCCGCTGCTTCCATCCTTTAGCCCTTCGTAGGTGTCTATTCTCCTCTTTTTATTATCCGTCGTCTAGCGATTTCACACGTACCTTCATACGTTACATTCAATTTGGTGATTGTTTGTCCCTTTTAATCCTTATTAAATTCTCATAGCTCGTAGTTTATTACTACTGCGTATGCGGTGCGAGATATACATTCGTTCATAGCGATACTGTGCTAAGGTTGGTATGCTGAATTCCATAAGTTAATTTCATTCCCAAGCTAGTCCCTCAAGTTCTCTCATATTTATCTCATTTTTTCCAACCATATCTACCACAAGCAATTATTTCACGGCCTTCCGCGGGGTACTTTCCCATCTCTCCTTCTATCACATTTCTCACCTAATAACCGAGTTTTATTACTTGGCCTTACCTACTACCGTATCTTTTGGCGTACGGTTCTCCTTATTTCCTTTTCTGTTTATATTATTCAATCACCCTATCATTTCATAGTACGAGTAAATATATATTCAACCATTTTGGAGAAAAATTTTTCTTTTGCATGGCCAGCGATTTGTTGGAATGATAATTCAAGAACTAGAGAAACAGAAGTAGGCGTCTCTATGGTATTCTGGGCATAGAAGCATGAGCTAAGATTCTGACGAATGAGAAAGCACGTATGAGAATTTTGGGTATGACACTTCTGGGATAATAAGTAAGAATATTATGGTTTGATATGTAGGCACTAACGTATTGGCTAGCTAAGATTACGTTATGAGAGCATCTAGTTAAGAGGGAGACTAGGGCGTTTATTCCGGCTCTTTCATCGCTTAGGATTTGCTTAAGGTAGCTAGCATCATCAAGTCATACTAAGAAAAACAATTGCTTCGATAGCTTCTACTTTCTTCACTATCTTGAGATAGCGACCGATGATATAAAATATAATTCAAATCTAGGGAAGGTGGGGATATCGGCTGAAAAATAATGGAGCAATTAATAATAAATGGAAGTAAATCAAGAAGGTTAATATGAATGGAAAGTGTACTTTGAAGGCACATTAGGACGAAACATAGCTAGATGGAAATACTGATGAGTTAGACTTTTTTTAACGGAATTTTTCGTTAGTAGATACGTATCTATATACTCCAGAAATGCTGTTTTGACTTTCCATACCGATTCCTCTCCAGCCACCGAGGTCTTATCCGCAAACCCGAAGAGGGATCAGCACTTTCCTTCTCATTGGTTTAGCAGCCCCCCCAAGGAGTCTGTTCTCTTTGCTCCTCTCATTCCTCTCTCACTCACTTCCGACGCCCCTCACCTCCGCTGATTATGCGATAAACGCGGGTGAGGCGGAGAACCACACTGTGAACGCGGGAACTTGGTGGCATGGAAACCAATAACCCCTAAAGTAGTTTGGGTCCCTCCCTCTCACCCTGCCCTTCATCTTCCCCGCATAAGGAGGAATAACTGTGGCCAGGAGCTGGCCGAGGTTGGTCTTCAGCTGGGAGCGAATTTCAGATAGCCTGGGGAAGCTCCAATTATATTTCGATTATGGGAAGTCAAGTGAGCAGATCGCCTGCGTATTTTTGTAGTGGCTCAAACTGTGTTGGTTTACACTTCACGCTTAAACTAAACTCCTGCATAGGAAGTTAAGTTTTCTATCAGTGATTATGTATCGTATTTACTATGCATAAAAATACCAATTCATGAACTATAATTTGAATATGAAAAATAGTGCCATGTATTGAAAATTATTTGGAAATATAAATATTTTTATGAGAAGAAATAAGCCAGAGACTCAATGAATGGACATGAACTTTAGGTCAAATTGAGTTTAATGAAGCTGAACCTGCCGTAAAATCAGTAATTATTATTTTTATGGCAATTATGTATGCATTCTAGTGAAACTGCCTGCTGTATTGACTGTTAGGAAGTCGTTAAAATAATCATAAAAAGATGTAAGTTTATTTTATTTTTATATGCACCTATATTCACCTATTTTCAGGGCTCTGTATTAGATTTTAACAAAATGTACGCACAATAAAGTGATTTGATTTTCACTATTGTAGCTTGTTCCAAGTGCCATAAATTGCTACAGCTTTGCGGCCAAAATGCTCAATTTATCAGCTAAAAAGCTTCAATTCTTCGTTTCAGTTTGTCGATTGGCTTCGTTCGTGTCCTATTTTATCGTTCTACGTGGTCAAATCCTCTTTGAATGACTATGAGAGTTTTTTATAGTCATCTTCTTCCCTATGCATAGCATATTATTTTCCTGATGTAAAATTTGTTGTGTGCCAGAAAAATCATCTTCAAAATAAATCGATTTTGATCTCTTAATGCATCACTGACTGTTGAAGAGAAAGTGGTTATGCTTCAATTATAAGTTAAAATTTCATGACTATTATCCGACTAAAATTGTAAATTTAGCGAATTAAGTATCATGGAAAATTTCTCATCTTCCATTCTAAAAAATGTGGATGTGAACTGGGAAATTTTATTACTTTAAACGGCATGGGTATATCCCCTTCATATGTATTATGGATTAAATATAACAGCTATTTGATGTTTCATCGGTATTGCATAAAGAATATTGCAATATGTTTCATCTCTATAGTTACAAGCTATAGCTATCGCTCAACTGGTGTCAAAACAGTCCACGCTTCAGCAAAATGTCTATTTATTTGTTTCTAATCGCTTTTCGGATTAAGTTTATAATACAATACGTATCTCGTGTAGTAGCCTTTTTATAGCTCTAATGTACAAACAGTCTATTATTCAGCTAAATAAGTCAATTTATTTGTTGCTGATCGCCTTCCGGCTTCGGTGGGAAGAGTTACGTCGTTTAACCTGCCAAATCCTCTTTGACTGCTTGAGCTTGGGCTTGTTTTCTTAATCGCCTTCCCGCTTCGGCTAGGTCTCTCCCCGCCGCATCCGTTTCCCCATCGTTTGCTTTGCCTCTCCCTTTCCTTCAGCGGCGCCACACTTCGCACCCCTTACGATTCTGTAATCTTGCCCATCTTTGATCCCACTATCTCCTCCCACCCTAGAGATACAACATTCCTTGCCGCTTCCCCTCCCAAACATCCAAACTCCCTCTCTCGCTCTCTCTCTCTCCGATCCATTTGCTCCACTCCACCTGAATCTCCTCGTCCTAAACAGTCCTTTCCACTCCGTGCAAGTTGAACCCTTAAGGGTATGTTCCTCGATTATACAGAAAATACTCTTTCGGGAAGCGATCCGCCCTTCAAGGATCCGAGCTCTCCTACTCTCTCCCCCGTTTCAGCAATTTTCAATCCCGTTTTGATAGCACCGACATTTTATTACAGAATGTAATTTATCAAAAATACGCGCTGAGTTCAATAAGTAATGCAACTTATTTTTTTCACGGTCAATTTTGGTTGAAAAAACACGGTATTTCCTGTGTATAATTTTTAAACATTCCTGCTTCGTCTCATGTTGTTACGCATACTTCCGATAGGTGACCGCGCTATACGGAGCTGTTAAATTAAAGTCTGTATCGGAGGTGCGTTCCTAGCAGCCGGCAGTGATTGAGTTTCTTATGGCGTAAAACCAGAGTATCTCATTCATTAGGTGCTTGCAGTATAAAGAACTGCAGAAAGTTATATACCTGACTGGCAATCGGGAGATCCGCCTCAGTAAAATATTTTTTTCATGGCAAACTTCATCCTTTGTTGTATTCAAATTTGTACCCGTGCGCGTGACTGCATTCAAAGTAATATGTTTCTGAAGTGCTTTGAAATTCATCGTCGCCGACCAGCAACAAAATAGGGGTTTTTCACTCCCACAGTGACTTAATTAGCACGACCCTCGCCACATGAGTCACATTGTGGACTTGTGACATCAACATCTTGTTCGGTAAAACCCATCCCGAAGTTCGCTCTGAGAAAATGGCTTGGTGGTATAACAGGCTAACACACCTGACCGGCAACCGGGAGATCCGGGTTTGAATCCCCAATAAGTCAAATATTTTTGTCATGGCGAGCTTCATCATATGGTGTATTTAAGCTTGTAGCATGTCTGCAGTGATCTGGCAGTTTGTAAAAGCACGGTAAGTCGTTGGGCAACGCGTTTTTCATCGTAGCCGCTGCGGGGATGGTGAAGAAGTTAATGACACGACATCGGCTCCGGCATTGACTGGTAGAATGGTATCGTGCAGGAACACAGGCTCTCCCTTCAAGGTGGTGTCAAGCCGTAGAATTGATTAGAGATTGCATTGAAAAATAGCGTTGTTTAGCTGAATGATTGGGTAATAACATAGTGTATTTGAATACCGAATACAACCCCTGTTTCAGAAAAAATATGTGCTACATTACTTTTTGAACTCCCATCATCATATTGAATGGTTTCCTACGCTCTCCTTTACTTCTTTTCGTTTGAACACGCTTTGATGTATAAAACATTTATGCTCATATTCAAGCAAGGCATTAAGGATATGGCTTATGAAAAATTGCATTTCAAATTTCCTTCTTTATATAACTCATCTCTTAGTTTAATTTATTCTTTTTTTCCACTTTTATTATTTCACTTCTGCTCCTTTTATTTGCAAAAGCAAATGCGTTGTTATGACTACTTGATCGCAGCTCCACCATCGGATTTTGATGGCTTATTTTTGAACTAATCCCCATGCTCAATTTCAAATGAATAGATGAAAAATAGGAAATTTATTGTGTTGTCAATTTTTCGTGATATTTCAGACGATTTTAGGGGGGGGGGGTCGGTCACAAGATTTTTTTTCGTGTGCTATCTCCTTCACCAAAAGTATTTGTATGTATTTTCATATTTATTTGACCAGATGATGCAATACATTACGATACAATCGTAAGTGTATAGGGAACGTCAAAAGAAAACATATTCATAAAGGAAATGTTACAATTCACTGTATATATGTATGTATTCTTTTACACTATAAAAACGCTTCCGTAGTAAATATGCTGAAACTGTCTTTTTAAAAAGGTTAAAACTATTTACATTTTTAATGGATACAGGTGATTTGTTGTAAAAGTTTGTACACATGAGCTTTGGCCCTCTAGATTTCAGTGTTAAGTTTGATGATTTGACGTGAATGTCATTACACCTCCTGTTTTAATTTGAATGGAAGCTATTGTTTTAATTTTCACATGCCTCTCACTAACTTCTTTGCATTATGAACACATCATTAAGTTGTGTGGAATATCCCCATATCAGAATACCATATGACATTCTAGAGTAGAATAAGTCATAGTACAGGGTTTTCAGATCATACTGGATTACAATGTGCTCTAGCATTTAAATTAGGTAAAATACTGTATTCAATCTTGAGTATGAGTGAATGAGTGAGTGGTCGGAAGTGGGCTTTATAGTGGCGTTCTCCCCTTATTCTCGCCCCCCCCCCCCTCCTCGCCATGTTCTGTTCCCCCCCTTGAAGTTTCCCTGCTCCATTTCTTCCTTAAAATTTTTCCACTCCTCTTGCCGAACTCCGTACACTTCACGAGGCACACACATTCTCCACGCACGAGAGTTTGCAGAGCTCTCTCTTCCCCCGTCTTACATTCAAGGGAAAGGACGCACGGCGGAGCCTTCAGAGCAGGGATCCACTCTCTCCTCTCCTCAAGCATTCCCGTCTCCTATCCTCTCGTGAGGGTGATTTGTGCAGCAAGCAAGGGATGAAAGGGATTTCCTCCCCGTGATATTTCCCATCCTCACACCGCTTCGGAAAGTGTTGAGTTGGCCAGAGGGATGGAAGAAAGGGTTGTAAACAAGGGGGGTGCGGTGAGGAGAATCTGATATGCTGCCCTTTGAGTCTAGACCTACAGGGGAGCTTGCAGAAAAATCTAAGGATATGGTGAAACATTTTCGTGGTGAAACTACTCGGTATTCCGAAAGGACGATGGTTCCATCATTTTCTCTGAGTAATTTAATATATCTACACGGTTGAAATGAAAATTGAACGGTAATTGTAATTTTCCTCAATAATTTAATTTGTACAACGCGTATAGGCTCACAGAGCCACCATCTTCTACAAGCGCACGATGGATCTGTGTGCCGATACGCGTCTTACACATTAAATTATTTTGGAAATGTTCAACGGCCTTTCATTTCAACACGTTGAACTTCCATCACGCCTTAATCAGTTGAACTAATCTGCAACGTGTGAATGTATGAATTCGAGCCACTTTACATACTAACTTTTTATTAATTTCCGACAGTTTTTACTGGAACTTGAACTAATCTGCAACGCGTGAATGTATGAATTCGAGCCATTTTATATAAGTACTGAACTTTTTATTAATTTCCGACAGTTTTTACTGGAACTTACTGGAACTAGAAATAAATTTGGGAGCTGTGGTAGTTTCTAATTTTTTCACTCTTGAAATGTTTTGTAGATTTTCACAATTATCGTAGGTATGTGTGAGTTGTTTTGGCTAGAAAATTTAGTTAGCATGCGTTATGTATAAATGTTTACCTATCATCATTATTAATGCCAGTTTTGAAAACTTTGTTCATTTCAAGTTTGATACGAAATCGTCTTTTTGAGAAAACATTTTCGAGACATTATTGAAGTCATTCAGCGTCAATTTTCAAAGTACTCTCAAAATGACTTCCTAATTTTTTTTTGTCCATTACCAGAAAGTTGCAGAACTTCAGCGAGGCCACCCAATCGAACTTCATCGTTTATTCATGACCCTCGACATCCATTGACGGCGTCCTAAACAACTAACGAGGACTCACCCAGAGCTCGTATCTCAGCGACTCCGCGGAATAAAATAATAATAACAATGGCAAAAAAAGGAAAATATGGAGTCGAGCGGCTGAAAAGGTTGACCCCTTCCCTCCACCCTTCTCTGGCTCTCTGTATCTTTTTCGTACATTAAGGGAAGGAGTGTAATCTCGTTGCATGGTATTGCGTGCGCCCAACCGGATGAAAAATTCAGCGGATCTCATTCTATCGTGTTCCCTATCTTGAAAATCCTCCGCTTCGTGTGTTTTTTTTTCCTCTCTCTTTCCTCCGGTCCCCGTGCAAACAATGTCACAAATTCACTCCTCCCATTGCATGCCGAACAGTCTGGGTGGGGGAAGAGGGCTTACTGCAATCGGGTTCCAAGCCCCCTCTATCGTCTCGTTGAGAGAGAAAAAAAGAATGATTGGGAGAGCAAAAAATACTAGAATTGCGGGTCCCGCCCACCATCTGGCTCTCCCAGAATCCTCCTCTGCGCGGCGGGGTACCCTTCGCCCGTTGTTCACTCACACTGCAGTCCTGGATTCGATTCTTCCCCGAGAGAGAGAGAACGTCACCACCGCGACCACACAGTCGAGCTGACCCACTATGTTAACTCTCCGCCCGCCAACTGCTAAACCCATTATGACCCTACTCCACCGCTCCTTCCAGCCCTACTCCTCACTCAACTTCTCCCCGGACCCCCCTTAATGTGACCTCCGACCTGGTCCACTTACAAACCCCTCCTCCCCGTCTGAATCCCATATCCCTGACCCAGTATGTCATTCATGTTCCCAGCTTCCATCGACAATGACTCCCATCCTAACTCTCTCTATATATCTCTCTTCCTCTGTGACAAATTAAAGTCCTTTTTAAACTCTTTTTTTAAGCTCCCTTTAAGCCGCACCACAATATCATCCTTCTCTTTCTCTCTCTCTCGCTTCATCCCGAAAGCTTTAGCTTCCTTGTGCCAAGCGACAAAGCCGTCAACCGCTTTGCCACCTCTCCCCGCGACTGGTCCAGCAATCGCTCGCTCTTGGATGACGATAAAAAAAAGAAATGGACTGCATATACACACATCCGTCGGGTGTCGTCAGCGTGAGTGTAGACGGGAACGTTCGCGGATTGCAAAGGACACAATAGCCGGGACGGAGGGAACGCTTTGTTGTCCGTGGTTGTTTTCCAGGGTATTTTTCGTTTTTCTTTTTTGTGTTGTAGCGGAGAGTCGAGAGGAGGTGAGTGGCGTTGTCCATTCAACCTCATCGAGCCACTTGTGCAAATCGAGCTGCGGAATATTTATCCCGGCCAATTCGGAAGGCCTGTCCTTCGACGATTTCGGATTATTTTTTGCCGCGCCAGCGTTTATATCGCCGGAGTACGACATTGCATCTCTTTCCTTTCATGGATGTATTTTCCTTTTAGGATTATTGGAGATAAAACCTATTAATTTCTTATTTTCAAGGTTTGCGCTCTATCTTGATTCCATGCAGTTCTGGTATTCATAATGGTGAATTTTGTGAAATTTTTGTGGAATGCAACACATATGAATGGGAGCTCAGAATTGCATTTATTAAGTCATTTTCATTGTATTTGAAATAGTTTGTTAAATTATGTCCAATAATTTTTTGGTGTCGCAGGATTTTCCCTCTCCATTCCAAGTAAACACATGGTGCCATAAAAAGAAACTTGAGTAGGTATGTACTGATATTTTTTCCGCTGAGCAGCATTTTTAAGACCTTTCTCGCGAACTTCTTTGCTTAATGCACCTGACAGTGATTTCAGTTCAATAGGTAATATATCTAGTTAAACTTGTTGCCTAACAGTAACGGATTCAGGAAAAACTCAAGGTGGGGCGCAAAAGATATTTGGAGCTACCTTTAATTTTACCGTAGTAAAAAATAATCAAGTTACATGCAAAATTTAAGATTTATTAAAGCTGATTATACTCATATTCAAGGCAATTCTATCTTATGATATAAAACAGTTACAATTATTGGTTGTGCAGGGGGTGCTCCCCCTGTGCCCCCCATATGTATCCGCCACTGTGCCTAACTAATAGATCAATTCTGCCATAAGCGATAGTCACTGCAAAGAACGCGTTAGCTTTAATCACTTAATTTTCCCGATATCATTTCATTACATCATAAAATATCCAAGAAATCTATCATTATATAATTTGCCATGTTCGACTCACCGAAATCTTTATATGCTAGCTTTTTACTTAAATAGCTCATATTTCTGTTTCAGGGTGCTATAATTAATTTTAGAGACACTAAGAGTGAACTTCGTATAAAGTGACAGCCTGGACAGTGAGTCACAACGATGAACTGTAAATTTTTTAAGGCGAAAATAGTGATTGGGCCATGTAGACGAAACAAATAAACTAGCAGGTACTCCATTAAAAAAATTGCTGTTTGTTCCGAACCGCACTCGAGAAAGTACAAAGAACTGAGAGGAGGCTATCAGGCCACCATCATTTTTCAAACGTTCAGTGTGCCGTAAGAATTTTTTCTCCGACATGAATAATGTAACTGTGTGCTTGTTTACTTACCTAGGGTGGAGGTAAGATCCAAATATTAGTTCAATGGGGGGGAGGCCCATTGATATTTTATTGCCGCGTGAGGACTGACGCCTTCCTCCCGTCATACAATGCGAGTCCAAATATTTACGTTCGCGCTCTGGTGTCCGAATCGATCGATAGAATAGGGGTACCTCAATCGCCGCCATTCCCGCAGCCGTTGCTTGTCACTCCCTAAAACCGCACCATCGCTTGAGCCTAGCCGAGGGAGAGCGAGTAAACCACTTCCATTTATTTCTAGCACTGTGCCCGGATTGGAAACGTCTGCTCGATATAGGCTGCTTTTCTAGGTCGCTAATGAGATTGATTTACGAAATTGCATTCCATTGTGAACCGCCGAGGGCATAAATACATCATTAAGATTAGCATATTGGTCCCTCCCACTCTTTTTGTGTGTGGCTTCCGAGATTTTAGTGTTTGTGGTCATATGGGTTCCAGGAATAACTCCTTAACGCCTCGGTTTTGGAAAACCTTGGTGTACGTTTTATTGACTTTAATCGTATAGGGGGGTAAAATCCAGTTGATCGTAAATTGAGCTGAAAAGGAAAGATTTGCAGTGTGTACAGTCGTTCATTTGCAAAGGTGGATTTTCTGCCGTCCTCATCAAATTATACCAATTTATTTTTATTGTTTAAGCCCGTACTTCTTTGCTAATCGAACTACCAAATTTGTCTTTCTTCTATCAATAATGAGTATTGGTCGGTCAAATTTTTGCCTGGGTTAAAGGAATATATTTCTATCTACTCTTTTTTATTTATGTGTGATTTTCTACTTATTTTAATTTTATGCGGATTGTATTTTATGTCTCATGCAGATTATTTTAATATATTCGTAATTTCTGTACTTGTGATTATCAGGTGGAAGTTAAGAAAAAACAGCGTAGATAAATCGCGTCACCTTGATTTCTGAATCAGTATTTCCGGAGAGGTCGAATAAAATAATTGATAGTGGTTTTAAAAAAATCATCTTTAATTTATAAAAGAGGTGAATAAAAGTTATTTTTACTCAAAATATCGTATATGATGACGTTGAATTGTTTGCATTAACATTAAATTAAACCGTGAAATAGCCACTGCAATATCGATATTATAGATATTTAATCAAGTCAGATAATTCATCTCGCTTAAAGAGAGGAGGTAAAAATATTTAATCTTGCTCAATGCATATATTTTTTATAGCCGTATAAAATATACCCATAATATTATATATCTAAAACTGTCTTAAGAACTACGCCGACTTTTAGCTTTTTCGGCCCTGTTTATCACCTACACATTCGGTTAACCATTCCTTTATGAGGAAAACTCTAATAATTCTGGGTGACTAATTTAGCCAGCCTCATTTTAAACCTACTAAAAAGTCGGAAACCATATGAAAGTTCGCTATGAACTTCAGCGGCTTTTCTCTTTTATCTCAAGCTCTTACTTGATATTTAAAGTTAGTTTAACTTTAAATGCAGTAATTATTACATTTTCTTCGCAGAAGTTTCAGCGTTTAACTTCCCTAGCCGACTTTAAGAGTGAAGATAGTGAAGAGCAAGAATTGCGAGAGAACAACAAGCAGCGGAATAGTTTTACGACCTCGCTCGCAAGAGGTTGCTCTTGGATACATGGCGAAGTTGCTTAAGGCGACTTTCACGTTTTCGGAGTGTGGGTGAGGAAAGCGTAGCTCTTGTTGGAACTACTCGATCGATGAATGGAGAAAGGGAAATTAGAGCCTGTTATCATTTGACTCTTTTACGCCCGAGTTAACTTCGGATGAAGGACGACCTCGGCTGCGAGATTCAGCGATAAACTGGAGATTTTTTTGAAGAAAATATAATGGTTTGGTCTTGCAAGATGTAGAGCCAGCTAATGCCGATATAATTTAAGTTAATAAAACGATTATGACAAAGTAAAAAGGCCATACGTCTCGGTTTTACCGGAACAGTCCCAGTTTAGACCACTTTTGAGGGAGTCGGCTTCCAAAAATTCTCTACAATCCCTTAGTTCATGAAAAAATTATGAGAATTAGTTTTATAATAACTGTTTATAGCAGAAAGATTAATATAATTTAACAAAAAAGTTAAGATTTCAGTTTTTCAAAGAAGGAAAAATATAATAGTAATAATAATACCTGAACTAATATATTCCAGTCTAAACCAAGAAATTTATAGTCACCCTATGAATAAAGCCATAAGACTCTCGTAAAACTGTAAAATCCACCGATGATATTTGATTATGTCATAAGCACGGATCTTTGTCCTTATCAAACGGAAAGTTGTGAGCAATTGAATCATTCAAGGCATGATGCAAGCAAGCAATGTACAGCAAAGCAAGGTACTATGTATTTGCATAATATGTTAAATATAATGGGGATAATTATGTATATATTATCGTTTCTTTACTGAGGTATATTAAAAATGTTTATCGTTGAAACCTACTTGAAACTAAGTTCTCATTCCTGTGAAGGTGATACTATTTTTTTCAATATTCTAGAATACGGTGTGTTGGCAAATTGCGTTGAGCATTTAGTTACCGTCCAACTGGTTCCGGGTTCTCATTCCGGGCGATGCCTTACAGATCCCCCAAAATATACCAGGTGACACATGTTCCATTTTAAATTCCTCCTGCCATGGATTGATGAAATTCACAAGCTTGTGACCAAGGACAGGTTGACTCCTACATACACCTCTCATTCCAACTATTGGGCTCTTATGGTGGATTCGTGACGAAAGCCTACGATGGTTGAGATACTCCCAAGACGAAAATGGCTCTGTCCATTATAGTTCTATGTTTTTATCCACTTTTTGTACGTATAATGTAGGTCAGTTATGTTTTATATGCTGCTCCGTCTACTTGAAAGCCTTCGAGTTATTTTTTTGTTCTTGACATTATGAAAAATAACTGGCCATCGTAAAGTTATGGCTACTTTATTCGTCTTACAAACAAGTCATTTCAAAATATTTTTTTCGTGCCGGGTCGGGCTGTGATTATGTTCTAAGTTCTTATTTTCGTTGTTACAGAATTATTGGAGATAACTCATTTCACTTGATTATTGCTGAAATCTGGGTCAAAGGGCTGTTGGTCATTGCGCCTGGCTTGACAATGCTAACAATTGTTGCCGGCGATGAGAACATCCTGATCCGCATATTTGTTAGCACAGCTATTTCATGGCTTATTTTCACACGCTGTATGCGGGAGCTCAAACAGCTTTGGGTCTATGGAGGAAAAAAAAGAAGCAGCGGAGATGCAAAAATACTCTCGTTGATACAGGCAGATAAATTCAGTGCAGTACACGCGATCTCGAAGTATCAAGCTTAGAAATGCGATAGGAGGAAACGCGCCAGCGCTGTGAGTAGGGTAGCGCGGGGAGGCACGGTGCCTTATACCGCCAGGTAGGACGGCGGCAAAGAGATCTTATATTACCAGATAACCGGTCGACACAGAGCAAATGATCCAGCAGTATTTGCACCTCCTGGGTGTCGTGGTGCTGTTGGGTGCAGGGTGGCGGTAACTTCACCTCGCTGTTTATGCCTGCATTTGTCTGTGCTTGCACTCAGGTCAGTCCCCCTGTCCTATTGTGTGCTGGCGTTACGTGCGGGCATAGTGTGCGTATATACATACAATCCCGCTTTTTTTAGGTGGTGCGTGTCAACGCGAGCTAGATTAGACCAACGGAGCTGGCTAAAGAGTCCGGGGAGGAGCGAAGTTATTGTGTGAATAGTGTAGTGTGCTGAAAAGAAGGGAAGTATGTGTTCGGAATGATTGGCAGTAGTTTTCTCGCGTAGGGTATGGTTATAGTGGCGTGGATGGTATCTATAAAGCATTGAGGTGGCTGAATAATGGAAGATGGAGTATTATAGTGATTGCTGAATAAATAAAGAATAAACTGCTGACGGTATTATTTTGATAATTGGTACTATTGACGATTCTGTGACAGTATAAATTACGCAAACTCTTTTCTTATTCGCTGGACTAAACAGGAACTAAAACAAGAGGTGAGATTAGTGTGATTCATCAAGTATTATCATACTTTGGTGCCTATTTTGAAGTTTGTAGTCTTTATTTTAAATCACTATCTTGATTTACAAGTAAGTTTTACTTGTAGTATCGTCTAAATCCCGTCTAATGCCTCTATTGTTCAAGGTATAATTCTTGGACTTCTTTCATCCACTTGGTCCATCTTTCTCAGCACTATCAAATTCATTTCAAGAGTTGTCGATCTAGGTTTATCGAACTGAGTTGACGTCATTGAGACGCCTTAAGCGTAGTCATTTTGCCCAAACGTTTTTTCGAGCTTCCAAAAAGCATTTTATCACCAGTTTCGATCCTAACCTTTTTTTAATCTCCGAAAATATTACAAGTCACAGCTGTAAATTTCAGGATTTAGTTTATTTCGCGTAAGCGAAAATTTGATCCATTTTTTCTGTTCTCTCATTTTTTCTATCCAGTTGGATAAAGTCCATTTTTTTATTCATTTAGTCTTTAGCGTTCAGGATGGCTTAAAAATCAATCCTCATCAAAAAAATTTGAAATTTTATCTAAATTATTCAATGTACTGTTTGATCTTCGGCATTTCGTGTCCCTCGTTCCTCGTTACAGTAAAATCAAGTGGTTCCGAGCGGGCTCTATGGTCTCATGCTCGGAATAATAGTATACTTATGCTGATTCGTAGTAATCCTCGAATTCATCCATCTATTTATAGTAGAGCTAAGGTGGGGTGCAAGCGACCAGAGAGGTCGCCCAAACTGTGCGACTGATATAAATGGATATTAGGGATGAAAAGGTGGGACTGCATAATCGAACACCATGACATCGGTGGAACTGCCGCTCTATTTGCTCTCTCATCCGTGTCGTAAGAATGTTTGTTTGTACTGACGCTTACGTGTAGAGTGATAATCCTCTAGTGTGCTTCTGTGCTTCAGGTCTTATAATAAAATAAGAGGTAAGGTAGCGAGATTGAGGGAAACTTGAGGTACCGATAATGTTATCGAGTAGAATTGAAAAAGAGCAGAGTATATCTGTAACCTAGGATTTAATATGTACCAAAGCATGGACGTTAAAAACTTTTTGGGTCATGTCAATTTTTGGTCGGTTCCAACGTTTCCCGACCGCCGCCGTTCGCTTAAAAAGGAATATGACGATAAATATTTATGAATCCGTATTCGTGAAACGTTGGGGCCAACCAAAAATTGACGCGGCGACAAAGCCCAAAAAGTTTTTAACTGCCATGACAAGCACCCGTGAAATATTTAGCTAAGAATCATATACCAAAGCGATTTTCGTCTATTGGGATTCGAAAAACATTTAAACAGCAAAATTCGAGAAAATGTGATGGATCTGATTGGCTGGCTAAAACGAAAGCTCCTGTTTTTATGATGAGTAATGACAGGAAATTTTATTTTTATCAAATTTAATTCTCTCCAAGGAGTACCAAGATTGTCATATATTCAATTTATAAGAACTTCATTCACTGACTTTTTATGCTCCTATTGATAATATTCAAGCGGGAGTTTCACGCTGGTATCGTCTTTAGTTAGTATGTGTCTACCTTAAGCGCTATTGGATATATTTAATATGATTTTATGACAAACGTTTCTTTTGTGAAGCGGGAGTGAAGAATGCCTCGAAACCCGTGGTTAATCTCAATGGAAGTTTCTCCTTTCTCCTGATTTTAAATTAAAAGAAATTTCTTTTCAAACAATTTGCCTGAGTAGTCGCTTGAAAATTTTGGGGACAGATGAAGAAGTTTTATTATTTGACGTGCGCTTGAGCAGGCTAAGTTGTCCTTAGTTATTAATAACTATAGCTTTAGAGTCGTTTCAGTTCCAATCGTAAGAAAACTTGCGATTTTGAAAATTGTTTAAACTCTAAACGTAATTGATTAATACTGAACGTATTTCATTTAATATTAAGGTAGGATTTTAAATTCTTGCCTTTCGGAACTTTCGAATGAAACGCATTCCATTCATAGGCGAGACTTCCGTAGAGAGGCAAAAAGTGGTCATCGTAAATACCATGGTGATATTTACACGCCTCACAGACAGCGGAGTCCGCTCATGGTACTGTGAGTGCGCAGTTCTGCTTTCCTTTCTCACGCACGTGGCAGCGAAAAAAAAACCTTCTCGTTTCGACTACATCGCGCGGTGCAAAGGAAAGTACGAATACAGTGTGTCCCATACATAAAGGCACCTCGGGGCATGAAAAGGGGGGGATTCTATTTGCGAGAAAATAAAGAGAACGTGGGTGGGGACAAAATTTCATTTCCTATATGGAAAGGATTTGGTGTGCGGTTCGATTTTACTATAGGGGCACAGTGGGGACGGGTGAGAAAATCCGATCAGGCACGTCAGCCCACCTTCAGGCTGGACAGTACCAAGTTCATCCCATATTTTTATTCCCTCAAACCATCCCCTTTATTTCCCTTTTCTCTCGCCCTGTGAGTCCTGGGGACGTTGGGGAGACAGGGTTAAACCACATTTCACAGCATGCAGGTTTATTTGCATAGCCTCAGTTTCCCATGGTGAGATCTGGAAACCTGCTGTGTAGAGGGAATTTTGATGGGAGGGTCGCGAATATTTGGAATTCCGTAGGAAACGGACTAAAATGTAGGTGTAATACTGTATCCCAATGCAACTTAGACTATTGTTTTGTGAGGAATCGAGAGTCCGGCTTCCTACAGCCATAAAGTTGCTTGAGAATAGCGTTCGGAGCAAAGGTCATACTGCTAGTATATTTGAGTTCATGTTGCTGGACAAGTGATAACCAGATAACTTGATGTATCCAGATTACTATTATTATTCGTATTCATGATTCAGAGACACTAGTGTAGCAAGAATAAGTACAACAGATCTAATATTATACTATCATAGAGTATATCATACTCTATGAAAATTACCAACAAAATTATGACAGTTGGGAGTCTAATATGAGATACGAAAAATAAAGAGAGACTTAACATTCATGGCGATATAGAGATTAAGAATTATTTATGTTTCAGGAATGTTAGTTAGGAGAACTCAGCGTACGCTTACCCTCAATGGTAAGGATTTTTTAAATGTATCATGCCCAAGTCAACAATAGCTATGGTCCTAATTTAAATTAGTAATTGTGAGAGGATAGTATTGGGAATCGTGGATAGATATGCAGATAGTATAATCGCCGTTTGGCTCTTACTACCTCTCAAGTGCGGAAAGCAAATTAATAGTTTAATTAAAAGCATTGTCATACATGAATATATTCTATAAGTGTATATATTTTGTAAAAATTTTGCAGTCTTCATTTTATCGGTGGAATTCTACTCGGCACCTTTGTTAATTCTAATGATGAAATATTATGGAAGAATAAAATAATTACAAGAAACAAAAGATATAGACACCTGAATTGAAAACCATAGAAAAAATATTATTCTTCCTTTCTCATGAATTCAGTTTTACATTAACGAGCGGTAATTTCTGCAATAAAAAATTTCGTACACTCGTGTTCTCACCACGGTAAATTGCGGCAAGTGTTTTCTTCGAATGTTGCTATGCATAACTGGTTGTTTCAGGGATAACTTGATGGAGATTGTTCACTGTAAAATTAAAGTTACTTTGTTGATCCACCGTGATATTTTATTAGTATCGTCCTAGTTTTCACTTTATAAATATAATATTGAAGTGAAACTGTAATTCTAAGTGAAGAATACACGAGTACACTATTTGATATTGTTCCCCATTAAGTGGGCACTTAAAATGTAGATGAAGAACGTCAAAACTTAAGTCGTACATTGGATGGAACCATTTGAAAGAAAAGCAACATAGAGTTTCTACATGGTTCTTATTTGCGACGAGGGTTTATCCCAAAGTAAATAGCTAGACATATTGCTTTATTTTTTTGGTACGTATTGAGATATATATATGTATATTGTGACGCGACTATTTTAACTAATGCAGGTAAAATTATATTGTGGAACAATGCAGTGAACATTTTATTGCGTAATATCATGCAGGAAGATACATGAGCATTCTACTTCGTCAGGACTGAAATTTTGCTAAACTAAGCCCAAAACCAACAGGAGTTAAGCTCATTGCTAGGAGGACAGATGTAAAAGAAAGGCAAAACGATTTGACAAGGGGGTCATCATCATTAGTCAGCAATCCTATGACTGGTTTGACGCAGCTTTGCATTTTTCTCTCGCATTCTCTAGTCTTTTCATAGCGACGCATTTCTTCTCTTTTCCTTTCTTTCAAACCTGTCCCATGTAACTCATTCTGGGCCATCCCTTGCCCTTCTCCCCTTCCACCTGTCCTCCTACGACTGTATTCATTAGGCCATGACTTATATTGTGGCCGACTAAGTAGTCTTCACTTTAAGGTTTTTGGGAGAATTTTCTTTTCTCCCTCTCTTCTTAGTCTTTCATCATTTCTTACTCATTCGATGAATTCTGTATTCAAAATTCTTCGGTAGCACAACGTTTCGAGTACCTCCACTCTTTAGTTTTCTAATTCTGCTAACGTCCAAGCCTCGATCCCATTCAAAACACGAAAAATATGTAGTAACTGATGATTTTTTATTATTTACTTATATTATTAGCTGTAAAAATTGTCTTCACTTTGAAGAGTCCAAATTTTCATCTAAACTATTCTACTTACGATTTCTTTCTCGCTTTGCCCATCAGCGGTGAAATGACTCCCAAGTCAACAAAATTCTTTCATATCTTTAAAATTTTGCCATCTTTGATTGATATTAGTCCTATGCCTCTCTCCTTGCTGCAGACTAATATCATAGAGCTCTTTTTGCTTATTTTTAGCTGATACCTCAGCGATGAAAAAATGAGGCTGAAATCAACTCAGCTCCCTTGAGAGAGCGTTTTATTGCAGTATTATTTTCTCCTTCGCCTGATTTAAAAAAATAATCCCATTTCTTTCTTATCTACCTTTTTAAGCAAAAACAATGACAGATCAAATTATACTGAAAGAGTTGAATGTAGTTTTATTCCAAACTTAGAGACTTCTCATTCAAGAATACAACCTTCGGCTGAGATATTTTACTGACTTAGAGACGGTTAGCAGGTGAATATGCACAGAAAAATAGGAGGCTGCGGAGGGTGGAAAAACGGAGATGGTGGACCCGAAAGGGTGGGAATTGAATGATGCCGCACAGGGAGGAAGAACTCGGAGTGGTATGTGACAACGGCAGAGGGGTAGAAAAGAGGGCGCCGAAGGAAAGTAAGGGGGAGGGAAGGTGGGTGGGAAATTTATCAATGCGAAGTGAGGAAGAACTCACGGCTAGGGACGTGGGGAGGCGTTGTATCCACGGGGACACGGCATTGCCCAAAGGCGACGGGCTGGAATGGGGATGGAGCGAAGGGGGTTTGTGCGGAATTGTGTGTTGGGGAGGGTTTTGGTGGTGTAAGGTTGAGCAAGCGAGCGAGGAACGGGGGAGACACGGGGGAGGTGTTGTGTTGGATGGATGAGGTGCTGCTGCGGGGTCGCCCAGAGCAATAAGCACCAAGGGGTGGTTTGGGGGGGGGGGTGAAAAGTTTTGCGGGAGAGGATGTTCGTCAGGGATATAGGATGGTGGATAGTGTGACGTGAGGCAGCTGAAAGAGGGTCGGGACGAATGAGTGAGCGCTGACGAAGTTTCCTCGTGGGTTTGTCTCTTCTGGAAAGGGGAATGAAGACGCTGGGGGTGTAGAAAGGAAAATAATTAGGACATGAAACGATTTTCTGTGGCTTCAAAAAGTAATTTCTCTGGATAAGGTATGTAAAATGACATTAATATCTACACAATCTAATCATTCTCCTCCCAGATATTATTTTGGTTTGCCACCGGCATAAGAGAGAGATATTGCCAAACGGATAGGTAAAGGAATTAATTTTCCCTCAAGATATGAAGGACACTAATAAATTATTGGTCGAACCTATATTGTCTACTATAAGATTTTTTGCTTTCCTAGTACACGATGTTGGTAAATTCTTTACCAGGTTTCTTGGACATTTTACTCTTATTTATACCACTTTTTTATTTTTATTTAGTTACCTAACGGAGGAAGAGATGAATTTTAAAACAGACGCAAGAATAGGGGAAAAGGATGGGTAAAGGTATTCGTTTATCAGAGTATGGTGTGAGTAAAAGTGAAATATCCAAGAAACTTTAAAATGGAATACAATGCTGTTAAGAATGAGTTCGTGAAATAAATTCTTTACCTGCAATTGAACTGTTCATTCAGAGCCAACTTTTCAATGGCTAACTCTGCCATCGTCCTTAGAGCATTGAGTGTTAGCTATTGAGGCATTGGCCTTGGCTGAAAAGCTCACCTGGTGGGAATACCAGTGAAAAATTCATCCTAATTTAGTTTAATTTCTCCCAAAATGCTCCAACGTTTTATGCATTCTTTGATAGGTTGGTGGCGACTGAAATAATGCACTCGTCTTTTGAGGCGGCTTGCGGGGCAGTAAGTTGATGGTTTACGTGTCTCTTGTTTGCTCTTTTGGTATCTAACTGTTATGCTGTTTTTGAATCCAGTATTAGTATGAATGCCTGTTCGATCATTATGCTTTTTCATGTAACTGCTCACCCAAGAATCTATCTCTTGTGTGTCTGGTCATCATTTCATTTATTCTTATTTTTATCCATTATCAGATCTAATGAAAAACCTAACTTTTTAAGAGAAGCCTACTCCAAAACGTGAGTGAAATCTCTGACCTTATTCGTTGTAGAAATCACCAACCTATCATATACGTTAATTAATCCTCAGTATGTAGAAAACTGTGCACCTCACTCCGGATGCACGTCTTTCTCGTGCATATTTCATGGTGGAATGAGGTTTTCTGAATTGAATTAGAAATAGAGGAAAATAATGCGTGGTGGTGAGGCTGATTATGAAGCATATTAATAAAGTAGAGGGATCTCAGTATTATATTTGGCGCAAAACCTTTCCCAGTAAATATAAAAACGCAAAAATTGTTCACGTAAACGGAAGAGCTGTTTATAATCAAGAGAATTCATCGCTTGCTGCTGCATTTTTAATCTACTTTTGAGAGTTTTATGAGATTTCATTCATCGAATGGCATCAATAATTTAAAAATTCCCAGGGTCAATGAACAAAAATCGTGCTGAGCTATTGTATTAGTTATTGTTTTTTTATAAAATCATTCTTTTCACTCGTATTAACTGATGATAAATAATCTACATATTTAATATTTTAGCTGTTAAAATTTCCCTGATCCAATCCCGGTGGCGTGAACAACGCATTTTAAGTTTCCCAAATCGGATGTAGTTCAGGACAAACTCCAAATCTGCGTCAGTAGCGGTTTTAATAAATTACATTTAAGCAGTGCCGGTGGCAAAATTCGTCGTTAGTACCAAATCTTGAGTCACTATGGATTCAATAACTATTTCTTGTATTTCTTTTTTCTTTACATTTTGATAAATTAATTGGGGCTGGTAAGTATCCATCTGTGTTTTAAAAATACTTGCTTGGTTGAAGTCTTCGTCGCATATTTTAGTAATAGTTTGGATAAAGATGTATAATTGTAGAGCGCAAGTTTTTATGAATGGGATTAATTGGGGCTTCGTCATGCAATAATGTCTGCTATGACGTTTTATTTTTATTTTATTATTGCTACGGATTATTGTATCGTGGAGGATGGCCTTTTTAAAATGACATTTAGTAGAGAGGGCAACCGTTTGCAATCCAGACTGCCAGATTCCATTATAAAACATTTGGCGGATTCATTGGTGACACACAAGTTTTCTTAAAGAATGTGTTTTGGGAGCCCATGTATTTCTGGGCTGAATATTGTTTTTGGGTTTATTCATTAAATCTGAAAATACAATGATTTGAAAGTATGACTTCTCGTAGTTGATCTAACTCATCTAAGGTTTCAAATAATATCATTTTTATAGAAAGTCAGTGCTTTGATTACTTAATTTCTCCTTCAATGATGCGTCTACAGGTAATTGCACCAAATGACGAAGCTCAAATTTTGTTGCGAAGCTCGCTCTAGTTTTCTGTGTTGTTCCAAAATATTTCGTGTTGATAAAGTAGGAAATTTGCAAACTGAAAAGAAATTCTTAAGAAAAATTAAACCTGTTTCACTGACTATATAAAATCAAATAGGTTAGGGAGTATCCTCAAAGCAAAAAAAATAATAAGTGCTTCAAAATTTTCAATATTTCACCAGTATTATTTCAATATTCTGTTTCGTCTGATTTAGGGTAGTGTTTTTCCGATTTGCACTACCCACGGTTTGCATTCCGAGAAGATGCTTATGATCGAATGAAAAACAGTCAGTATATATAGGGGAATCCACGCCGGGAGATGTGGAAATCTTCCCTAGTTTATGTCAGAATACTTAAAGAAGCCTTTCAGAGCATTTATTTTTCAAGGCACGAAGCAGAGTGAGAAGGAATTGGCGGAAGGAATCTTAAGTACTCTTTGAAATATATTTGCCTGGAGAGAGAGAGGGTTTGAGGGAAAGGAAGAGAAGAAGAAGGGGATAAGATATCGTTCGTTGACGAAGAGGAGTGCGTGCAGAATGCGTAAGGTAAAAGGTAGAAAGTGCTGAGGATTGCGAAAAGATGTGTGGGAGACTACAGAGAGGATTTGACGGTGGCACGATGATGTGAATGGGCATATTGGCGTAGAGAGATGGAAGCAAGGAGAATTTTTAGTGTATGGGTGCGTCAACCTTGGATCCAGCAGCAAGAGCATTTGAAATGTCTTCAAATCAGAAGTTCGTCGCAGTCTTTTGATGAAAGAAATAAAATCTGTTTGTCCACAATTTTTTTTGCAAAAACTACCATGGCTTCCACGGTTAACGTTATCTTCTGGTAATATTTGACCAAAAGTTGACGTTTATCGACGAAACCATGATAGTGTTTTAATAAAAATTCTGTGAAAAATAAAGTTTAATTTTCTTCATTCAAAAATGCTCAGCAAATTCAATGAAGTGTAGCCAGAAACCAACTTCTTCATGGTGCGGATAAAATCTTTTCAGGCTTCACTTGGTGGAAGTGCGATAGCGGAAGTGCGAAGCGGAAGTATGATCAGAAATGCGAAACTCATCTACCGACCATGGTGTCATCATTCTATATAAATAATTTCAAGGTCAGAAAATAATGAAAAGGTCAAATGCCTTTCGTTTGTTTGGTTTTTTTAAAGCTGAAAATGGCATAAAATGTCGAAACCATGGTCGGTAGTTTTGTTGTTATAGTGTAAAAATCACCATTTGTAGTTCTTATTATGGTGCGATGACCAAAGCGGGATGCTGAAGAAACATTTCTACACGATAGAGGTGTAGGTCATTATTCTTAATTCAAATATATATTATACGTTTTTTACTTCTTCTATATTTTTTCTTTTTGAACAAAATGTGCATGCAATGGCCAAGTGAATGATGAAAGTTTCACGTGAAGGCATAATTTAATTTTTACGACCTGGTGGAGTAGGTTACGACTAACGAATTCTTAGCACATTTTTAGATGTAAATTTAGTTCGCTGGCTCTAATATGTAGAGATAATCTGAATATATCCTGCTCGTAACAGTCACGTGGGTTCTGAAAAATGTATTCCATTTTTTTTTAATTTCTCTCATAAGAAATCACATCGTGAGCAATATTCAAGTTAGAGAAAATAGTATTATTTTAATAATATCCTCTAACAGTTAATGATGTAAAATATAATGGGTATTCCAAGAAACAAACAAATCAAATATTTTATGTTAAAATAGCTACGTTTACGTAATTTTTCGTGTCTGTGGCTCGAAAGACTTTTCAACATTTGTTACTTACGGTTTGGTATTTGGAGGAGCTAACCGACTGAGCTGAGGGTATATGCGCCATGAGGTAAGGGGATGGAAGGAAGGGTGGAGAGAAATCCGGCGTCGGCATTAGCTTGCTCTTACGGAAAGGCGCCAAGGGGACCGCGACTTAACGTCCCATCCGACGGACGGAGTGTTGCACTTGAAATGTCCTCCACACAACATTCAAGCAGGGATCGAGCAGTCTGAAAATTCTCTGCCACTGCCGGGATTTGAACCTGAGTCCGCCGGGTGAGAAGCCAACACTCTAGCCACCACACCAACCCGATCCCCATTCATTACTAACTAACAATATATTCACGTGAAGTACTGATTACGTACTGGAAGAAAGCAAAAGGCTATTAAAATCCCTTCTTTCATGTATATTCTTTATTATGGAACCTTTTGTATCTGTGTTTCATTTTTGAAAACAAAGAGTATGCTGGAATAGTCCTGATTTGTAATGGTTCAGACTATCTAATTCCGTCATAAGTTTTAATACTCGTATATCTGAACCTGACAATTTTTATTTTGGCCAGTGAAATCGTTTAAAGTTGAAGTATTTTACCGCACCATTTCCTAATGTACAATAGCCACCTTAGTATATTATTCCTGTCATATTAGGAGACAATTGTGCAGCCAGGTTGATTAATAATGATTAAGTGAAATAAGTGAATTATAATGGTATAGTGTACACCTAATTTGCCCTTCTGATGTTTATTCTAAAGAATGGGGAATTATTTTAGAGGCATGGAACTTTTTAAAAATAAGAGCGTAGAAGGCAGGGGAGAAGTTAATTTTAGAATGGGAAAGGTGCAAGATGATATCTTGATGTCAACTTGTCTCAGTTCGTGAGTAAATTCTGGTGTTGACAGGCGTGGGTGGCAGATTACAAGGCTTAGGTGATCCTCTCATCCCACGCCCAAGCGAGATGGCTGTAGCGATGAAGCAAAGTGGGATAGTAGTTGAGGAGGCGAGCATAAGGACTTAGAAAATGATGATCCGTCGGAGTAGTACGAGAATGCATTATCGTTGTAGAAGGGTGTGAAGAGAGAACTTTCAAGGTGTGAGGAAAAGGCGTAATTTATCAGTGGAAGGAATATACTCTAATACACTAAGTATGGGTCATTTTTTAACTTATAAATGATAGAATATATAGATTTTTTACTAATAATTGCAAGTTGTTAGAATGAAGTCAATATTTGAAGAATAATATTTATCTCGTCTTTAAGAAATCCCAGCCACTGTAAGAAGTACTTATGATCCATTTGTTGTACTCAATGAATTATTAATTACCCCAGGAAATAACTTCTGGTGAATTTATTCCAATAAGCAAAGTAGAGGAAACTTCTTAAATTCATAACCCAGCCCAGCCTATTCTGCTTAGATTTACATCCATCCATTTCCATGCTTGTATCACTTTTGAGCAACTCATCCGACCGAAATTTTAATTATTTAGCACCTATTACGTTTTTCTTAACATTTCAATAGCTGTTTATCCCCAACTTGCATTTTTCTATTTAAAAATTTAAAATTAAATAGTCTAAGATATAAATAGTGTTAAATACGCCTCAATGGAATGATATATATTCATTTTCCATGCCGTATTATGAAAATAATTACGGGGGCAATCTTCTTTGGTAGCTTTAACTGTGATTTCAACAATATTCACTCCCCAACAAGGTATTTGTTGATTTGGAAATGAGTGTGAATACTTTTCAATACTCTTCGGGTGCTAGCATTAGTGAGCCTGCTGAATCCGAAACAGAATGAGAAACATTTGGCAAAAATATACCTTTTTAGAAAATTGACGAGTCCATTCCCGTAATCATGCAGTGCATAGTACCATAATCTTTCGCAGCTCAGGCTACGTCGCATGCCTTCCTTAGGAGATGTTCAGGGCGTAATACAGGGGCAATATGGAGTAGAAGGATGCCAACCCGTTTCAGTTAAGAGCGGTGATGGTAGCAGGTTTTCTCGACGAGTGAGTGTAAATTTGGGTAGGGTTTAAGGACGCGTTGCTCTAAAGAAAGATGTCTATGGGGAGAAGATGGGGAGCCTGGAGTGCTTCAACGCCTCCGAGAGAACTTGTTCCGCCGAATTTACTAAAGGAAGAGTGAGAAACCCCCTCACCTGGCCCAAGGCTTGCGTGGGAATACCTTACTCTAGGCTGATCCCTCGGGGTAAAGGAAAATAGGACACCCCAACTAACGCTTTGGAGAATAATTAACGGGACATAAACGTTTTAATTAGGTGGAATGCATTGTTAGTCCCTGAAGTGGGGTACATCGTATATCTGACTAAATTAATCTTAAAATGCTAAGAAAAACTTCCATCATTAAAATTGAATCCTTTTAATGATATTTTTTTATTTGTGGGTGATTGTTTCATGCTAAAAGTTGTACTGGCTATCGGTGATAGTGATTTCTGTACTTTTTACTCGGCGTGTCAAAAATTATGAAACTTTAGCACCTCGAAGTATCTAATTTCATAATGCTCGAAGGTTGTTAATAAATCGTTAAATTATTAATAATCCTGCTTCGTGTTGGAACGTCTTCATAAGTAAACAATTCTGTTAAGACTAAGGGCAGAAAATTGATTACATTTTGTAATTTAAGCTATGGTACTATATGAAATGTAAGTTATTCTCATATACATTAACTTTAATAATAACGCAGATAATTTCAAAATAATTGAATGCTGTTCGTCCAAGGCAAACCTGTTTGTTTGCAATAAAATCAATGCCATATTGCGTCTTGTTAACTACTTTTCATCCGCTTCTAATTGGTATTTTTAGCGTCTTTTTGCACATTTGTGAGACTGAAATTTAATGCGAGCTATTAATACGTATATTCTGTTTTTCTCTACTCAAGGAGAAGAGCATGGAACCCATTTTCCGTTGACAGAGCCTTTAATTGATATTTTCATAGCATTTGTAAATTGTGATGAGGCTTTTGCTGTGGCACGTGGTGTTTTTATGGTTTCAATACAGCTTTGTAGTCCGTCAACACTAATTTGTGGATTTGTCGTTTGGAACGTAACGGTTGACCGGCTTTGGAGAGTGCGATGATATATGGCTCTATAATTACTTGAAGGGTGATTCCTTGGACCCATTATGAACCGCAAGGTTTCCTGACCCCAGTGCCCCGACCATAAGCCCTTTTAACCCCAAGAAACGTCGTGAGGAAAGGACGGGCGTGAGATATTTGTCGGAAGGGGATAGGATCGGTAAACGCTACGGAAGTAAGGAAGGAGGAGGAGGTCACGGAAGCAAGTGGGTCTATACGGTAGGGGTTTGACCCCCCCCCCCCCCAAGCTTTTCCTCTCTTTCCGTCCCCCTCCAGCCTTCCATGACCCCGAGAAAGTTTCGGGAAACAGTAGTGGGAACGGAGAGGAGAGCTTCGTACCGGACTGCCCGCCTTCACTGTCCGTTTGTGTGGGAGCTTGTGGGGTGTCACTGCTTGGAGGAGGTTTTGTCAGTATATACGTGTTTGTGAGTGTAAAAGCATATGGGTGGTGGAGGAGTGGAGGAAAATGAAGGAGAAGTGAGCTGATGGGGACCTCCCAGCTGGTGCTCCTCATTCAATTAGGCCGTGGAGGTGGGGAGGGTCATGGGGAAATGGTAGTGGGAGAAATGGTCCTTCTTTCTTTCCCCCTCTCCATGCTGCCTGCTGGTGAAGTCTATCTCTCCACTCATGGTAGCTCATTCCCTACAATCAATTTAAGTGTACCAAGACTAGCTACGGTGATAACTTTAAGGAATCACTCGCAATGCTCAAATTGTGCTAAAAATTCGCAGAAAAAAATCATCAAAATCATCAAAGCAATCCCGGTCAAGGCGATTGATTTTTTGTGCGAAAAATTCACAAGGAAAAAAATAATAAAATCAATTCCAGTCAAGGCAATTAATTTTTTCTCTTTGGATTTTTCGCACCCTATCATCAACTTAGGAGTTACACTAAATGAAACCTTATCATAGAATGAACACATAACATCCATTTCGCATAGGGTCTTTAAGACTCTATATCAGTTAAAACAATTGAGGCACCTTATCCCCATCCTTCTTCGCCAAAAATTAGTTGATACTCTTGTTTTTTCATATATAGACTACTGCTTTGTGGGATATTCTGACCGTAAAAATGAACTAATTCTAAAGCTCCAGAGTATTCAGAACTCCTGTATAAGGTATATTTTTGACATAAAATATAATGAACATGTGTCACCATATTTGAAAGACTGAGGTGGTTAAAAATACAAAATAGGCGTTTACTAAATATAGCAACATACATGCCCAAGTTAATAATGACAGAACTTCCCACATATATACTACGAAATATGCAATAACGCTAGAACAAATGAACGCCCAACACAAGGCAAGGATGAACTTTTCATATATCACACTATCATACCTCTTTTACGCTAGGCATTTTCATATCACCTCTTGCGGAGTATGGAATCAATTTTCAGACCATGTAAAAAAATCTGAAAATGCTAGTCAATCCAAAGAAAAATACAATGAAATATTGCATTATGTGAATTAAAGATTGTAAGTTAACTGAATATTGTGCTATAGTTAATAAAATCTGATGTTTTTCATGTGTATTCATACGTTTGCCTTCCTGATAAATGTGTCGTAATATTTTGTCAAATATTACGTTGCATTCTTCGATATCGATGCATCATGTAAATATTCATATTTTTTGCAATATTTTCTGACTTTAATATATTTTTTAATAACATATGTTCCTAAGAGACACACTAGTCCCGGAATAATACATTTCATTTTCCATTATATTCTAGTTTTGTCCTATTTCTATTGTATTTATATTCTATTTCTATCCTATTTATATTCTATTTCGTTTCTATTCGATTTCTACTATATTTTTATTCTACGTCTATTCTAATTCTGTTCTTTTTCTATTTTATTTTATTCTACGCTATTTCCACTCCATTGCTGCTCCCTCCTAAAAACCCCATTACGTGGCCATCCGTCCGTTTCTTAACCTCTCTCCATCATCCACCCTCATCTTGGTACACCTCCGTGGCGATCTTCTTCCCTCGTGGTTTTTCTGTGTGTGTTAGGCCCCCCCATTTCTCCAGTTCGCGTTCTCTTTATGCGTTCTCTCGGCCAGACCGTTAAGACCCATTTTGCCCCGTCCTCGGGTTAACCAATTTTATGCTGGTCGAAAAAGTTAGGGTGGTATGGGCCTCGCTGCGTTACCGTGCGGTTTCAGGGAAAGGGGACGTTTTCGGAGGATTAAGATGGCCTAATCTCCCGGCTGGCAATGTTCTCATTGCAACTCGTCCGAAAATGTATGGACCTTTCCCGGGGGGGGGGGGGGAGGAATGGTAGCCGTAACAGTATTTATTTCCTAAGTGCAGTGTTAAGGTGATTATTGGGTATGACAGCACATAAGGCTTAGATGCTAGTAATGAAGTAGCTTATGGATTATGGCCAGAGGCAATTTTACTTCATTGACTGGTATAGTTAAGGTTTATACCTTCTGCTTCATTCCAAGTGTTAAGCGTGGGTGCCCCTATAGGAAAAGACCGTAGAAAGATGGTTAAAATTATGTAATTAGGTAAATTTATCTTTTCGCGCTTAATAGTTTATGAGATACATGGAAAACTAACGTTTGAAGGTGAAATGGGCCTATCTCTGTCCATTAATACAGTCATAAAATAGTCGGCCCAGTTATTATTCATTCGGATTAAAAGTTTCTTTGCCTTTCGTAAAATCATATAGATCGTACAAAAGCCCACCCGTATCAAAAGCTATGTATATATGAATACGACTTACCAACGTAACAAGTGATGAGACGTGTATTATCTAATGCGCATTTCAAATTATTTCTTATCTTTTTGTGCATCAGGTCCGAATTCACGTAATCGGAGCAAGTTCGCTGCAAATTCTTTGACCACGTTTGCGTGCAGAGGTATAATTAATTATCCTCGCTTGCCCGGCACTAAAACAAGAGGAGGTCTACGTCTGTGGAGGTTGCAACGTGAAACCCTTCTCGTGTTTGTTGGAAGTTACCGCAGATTAAGCGTATAGATACTGCTGCGAAAAAAAATATTCCTTTGTTAAAAAAAAACTCATGCCTTACGAAGACAACGTAAGGAACCATTCACAAAAAAGACAATTCAAACGAAGTATTTTTAATACTCGCGATTAAGTTGAGCTATCACATTGAACCGTTGAACGTTTTGAAGAAACGAAAGCTTGGAAGAAATAAAAACGCGTTGTTTGATGTTAATCGAGATCTAAATCTCATCCATTATGAACCGAATTAAATTACAAACTTTGTACCTTTGCACATATTGACCTCGGCCGATTTTAGTGCCTCAGGAAGGTGTAAGGGTCTAGGTTAACGTAGACCTTTACACCTTGAGAAAATGGTGCTTAAGCACTCAACCCAGTCGAGGTCAACTAAAGTGTGTGGAAAAGTACAGGTTACGTTTTAATTCGATTTAAATGAACTTCCAAGAAGTTGAATCACCGACGGTTGCATAAATCAGCCTTAGGGATATAAGATGGTAAAATGTATATCTAATGTAGTATTTCTTGGAGTTTAGGTCATTTATAAAATAAGTTTCAGCCAACGTTTCGATTTATTTTTTAAATCATCTTCAGGGCTATGTAAGAAAAAGTGTGAACAATATAAAATACAGAGAATAAAAAAATACACAATATTTATACATATTATTTATATTTATGTATATATTTATATTTTGATTAAAAAAATAAATAAATTGAAACGTTGGCTGAAACTTATTTTATAAATGACCTAAACTCCAAGAAATACTATATTATATATTAAACAAGGTTAAGATAAAGGAAAGAAAAAAAATATTAAAATGAATATCCTGAACCTGCTGTATATCCTTTTGCCTTTTACCTAATTATATCCTTCTGTGTGTGATTAAATGTACCATTGTAGTTTTTAATTTTGTGTAGGTACATGACGTTGTCTGAGGTGCGTTTAGGCTTACATTTATTGGAACTAATATAGCTTACTGTTCAACGCTCGTTGTGGCATAGATTTCATTGTCAAACTTTCCACTGGTTCGAATGAATTCTCTAGATCAGTCGTCAACCCAGATGATCCGCGCAGCAGAGATTTCGATCGGGAATTAACGAAAAACACGTCAAAACGAATGTCTTGACCATTACTGCGTAATTGATGTGTTTTCAAGTGGCATTGAAACGATCACAGGTGCGTGACGTGCGTCAGATTTGATCACTGTGCGGGAATCTAAATATATTCGTGTCAGACGAACAGGTGTCGCCGCATTCGGACGTAAAGGGGCGGTTTAGATGATCTCTGTCACCCGCCATCCCAGAGTTTGATCCGTTTATAAATACGAATCGTCCCTTCCTTGATGTCCGTGTGATTGACAGGGGAGTGAAAAAAGAAAATTTCAGGCAAATATAATATTTTTGTGTGTATAATCGCTACCGTGCGTCAGATCTGGACATGATACGCAATATTATACATGTATATCGAACCATTACTTAGGCAAAAAACAATCGGGCTGAATTTGTATTTTTTCGCGCGCAAACAATCGAGGGCTTGCCAACCAATGAAATTATAATTTCTGCTTAGCTAATACTTGTTTGCTATCGATGTGGTGTTTGTGATGTAATGCTTCATGATGCTGGCGGGAAATATTTTCCCCTTAAGTTAGGTATGGAGCTCGTAAGGCTTCTGCTTTTAAGTCGTATTCACATCTTTCATTCATGATTTTGAGTCTGTGAAGCAGTAAATTTTGATTTCTTTGCAATACCTATCAGAATTCATGGGAATACAATGCTGCCCACCGTTCCTCTCCCTCGTAATTCTTTTGTTTTCACGATGCTGTAAAGTTGTTTGCTATTCTTTTCACGGATGGTTTTGGCAGTTGTTCGATGCCTGTTAAGAGGTTTGTACAGTCATCGTTCCCCTCTGTGGTACGCATTCACAAAAAAGTGTGCAAACGCATTCAAACTCGGAGGCGAGGGTTTCTTTTGATGGATGACAGCCGATTGAAAACGATGAAATTTCCGCCGGACGTCGCGGACAGGACCGCACGAGCCATTTGCTCCGACCAAATGCGTCGTACTCACTCGTTTTAATGGCCGATCGAAATTTCATTATGAGGGGGAATATTTGGGTATCGATCCAGTGAATGATTATGCGACGTGTACGGCTGGAGGGTGGAATTCATAGTCTATAAAGAAAACATGTGTGCAGATTCATAACATTGAACAATAACTTTGGCAAAGAGAATCTCGCCGAATTTGTATTTTTGTGTGTTCAACCAAATGTGCAATCTAAGGTATGCCTACCAATGAGTAAACGATGTTTGATGAGGTATTATATTTTTGTTGTTGATATAGTGTTCTTTTTGTAATGCTTGATGATGTTGACGGTAAAGGTTTTCCCTCTGAAGTGCGATTGGAGCCTAAGAGTCTCCCGGCGTTATGGGAAACGAAGGGGGTAGCCACAAACAGTAATTTTTAGCCGCAATTCGTGTTAATGCTGATAGTATACAGACTGCCCAACTGGTTGCGTGTCATTTTTGACCACTAATTTTAGTTACTTTCCCTCGAGGAATATTCTTGAAAATTAGCATACCAATGGGGAAAGGTCCTAAGTTTTGTTGAGTGCAAGCAAAAGTTTACAATTTTTACCTTTTCACCTCTCAATGGGGGTCCAAACCAAAATTTTGAATTTGCTTTTTGGGGTTTCAATGTTAAAAAATATTCGAGATAGTAAAAATTCTGAAATTCATTGACCAAGATGTCTAATCTTAGGTTTTCGGACTCAAGGAAACCGAAATTACACCTTCGTTTATGAAAATGATGCATACATAATTGAAGTGCCTGAGACCAGCGACTTCCATTAAGCTTAACCTGTGGAGAACCCGTGAAAACTTCATCAGTATCATACGCTGGGAAAATACAATATACTTCACCAATCGGAATAGCTGCAGCCATGTTTTCTATCTCTTTGGTTATGAGTGAAAAGTTACTACACCATCATTTTGAAAGCTGAGTTAAGCTTTCCCGTGAATTAAAGGGAAGTATTTACCTCAGGCTAGGAAAAGGGTGGCTATTTGGATTTTGCTTACCTTTCGAAAGCACGTTTCTTGATCCATGAAGTATTTTTTTTTGTGATTCCGCTATTTAAGGTTTTGCACGGTATCAAGATCGCACGGTAACAAATCCATGAAAAAGTGTCAGAAATGCCTTATCACTACTCCATTTTCTGACGTTAAAAAAGTTCATTAAAAAACCTCGCTAGTTCGGGCCTCCCGTTTATTTTTTCCTACTCCCTCCATCGCCATTATTCAATGTCTCCTGCAACCCATTCCGCGAACCCATTCCCTTCTGTATTCTTGGAAACTGTTCATCAATCCTTGGACTTTTTTGCACATTTGTAGCTGTCCTGGTGAGCACATATTTTTCCATTTTGCATCGTAGAGACTAAAAAAAAAAGAATAGCGCGTGGCTTAAGCAAGGAGCATAATCTTTCAATTCGTGGCCATCAAAACAATGGCTTGACCTCGTTCCCGAGGCCGTTAAAGGCAGGGAAAGGCTCGGTGGATCCATGGCGGGGAATTAGTCAAGTTTTTTGTCCGGTTCAGCTCCGCCATCTCATTCGATGTCAGCCATGGGGGAGTGCTCGCCAATCGTTACGTGTTTGTTTCCCTTCCGCTTCCATGATCGAAGTGCACCATTTTGTCGCCCGGATTCAAAATAGCATTTCTCACTCGGTTTAACCCAAAGCCGGGGACCTGTTTTTGGGCAGTCTCTCTCTCTCTCTCTCTCTCTCTCTCTCTCTCTCTCTCTGGTCGCCCGTGAAAAAGCATTTGATATGCATGAATACGAAATGAACTCATTCTGGTAGTAATTTTCCCCGAGTAGGATTTATATTGGGCTCCTGTGGATACTGGAGGAATGGTACTGGTCCTTCTTGCGTGGTCACGTGCTGTGAACGAGTCGGTTTCATTTCAGTTTCGTAAATTATTAATTTGGCCCGCAATCAAAGTGGAAAACTAGGTGTTTTGGAATATTGCTGGAAATAATTGCGACTACGCTCAGTCAATTCAATCGAAGCCATGTTGTTTCTATCCTGTTGCTGAATTTCGTGTATCTTTAGCTTCTTACGATTTTCCGCTTAGAAAACCCAATAATTTTCAGCCCTTAGTCGTTCCGTGATGAATTAATTATAATAATTATTAGTATCCCAATAATAATATAATTAATAGTTATTAATTATATTATTATTGGGATATTAAAATTGGGAAAATAATGTTAAGTCTAAGAAGTAGGTGAATACTCCTTCACTGACCTGGCTGATTAATTTTGCCATTAAAATCATCAGATGGCTTCAAATTTATTAATGAGAGAAGATACTTGCCTCCGTGTTATATTTGGAATGATTCTTATATTTAAGGTCTCATTTTTAACTAAAACATGGCTTGAAAATTTATCAATAATTTTTCCCTAACGCAATAGCCTAATATGGAATTTTTAATCCCTAATTCAGCATAAATAAACATATTTCCTTTCAGAAGCATTGGCGTTTTGACGATCCTTACTTATTTAAGTTTCATTGGATTGAAAAAATGTTTAATGATTAACATGTTGCAAATAGTGAATTTAAACTGATGATACGACTAAAAGTGATTTTCTCGGGTCACTTCAAGAAATTCTTTTTACAAATTTTCCCCTGTTATCCTAACCCTGGATATGAGTTAATGGCGTTCTTGTGGCCTAGTCTTGCAAGAGCTCTACTATCACCTAATCAAAACAACCATCGGGTTAATTCACTCTATTAGAGACGATACTATATATTTCCACAATTACCTCACTCGTGTTTTATTTTCCTCATGTCTCTACCGCAGTTGCTTTGAGCCCGCGAAAAAAAGAATTACTTTGAAGATGTAAGCATTTAATTGTAAATATTTCATGCATTCGTATTTTGATTTCTATCAATTAATACCATGCATAAAATTAGTTTTTATCTTGCAAAATATGTTTCGAAAATACACCATAGTGAGTAAAGTTCGTCATACTGGAATTATGAAGTGCATTATTCCATGTATCTAACTTTATTTGTTAAGCAAGTCAGTGCTGCTAATACATCACAGCATACTATTGGTGCCATTTGGACAGAACGTACATCCCATTTCTACCCTGATGATGATGTAGCAAGCATTGGTACCAGGGTCACATTAACCTTTCCGTGAATGTGCCTAGAAATCTTACGCGAATGATTATGTAGGGTATCTCAGGAAACCCATTTATAGTTCATATATTATGCGCTTTAAATCAGTCTTTCCTGTAATTCAACACCATGGCTCTCTTTTAAATGATATGATGTCATGTTTTGCATGCATTTAAGGCTACATTCAGGTTTTTACATTGACTTTGTGCGAAATGACAGAAATCTTTCATATTTTTGCTGTTGAAGTTATAATATAATAAAATTTATTGCATTCAACTTTTATCCCTGCACTCATATAATGAACAAGTTTTTTTTTCTTCCAGCCAACAGCTGACCGGGGTAACTCAGTTACCCCACCGATAAAAATTGAAGTTTTGAAGAACAATTTTAATGTAAAAAAATCATTCGGCGCCTGAATAACGACAAAGTGGCTGAGCTAAAATACAATAAATATCAAAGGGACAAAATAAAAACTATACACATTTAACATTATTTTTTTTTGGTAACTGAGTTGCCCCGCACAGTCACGGAAGGAAAATTAATAATTTTATGAAATTACTTTTCGGCATTCCTATTCCTCAACACTTTTCCGTTCGTGCAGAAGTCTCCTTTAAAGGTGTTCTAATCTTCCCAGACTTCCGTGGCTCCACGAATGTTTTCACCCGCTGTCTGTTTCCGTCATCTTTATACCGCAAAACGCTGCGAGCCGATGTTTCCCCCACCAACCACCACCGGCACCACTGGTCCTCTTATATCTCCCGGGATGAAAACAGGGAAAAGAGAGGGCGGGAGTTTGTCCTCTTGGGGTCCCCGGGAACCGTAATGAATTGCCACCGTCCTGCGTGACCCCGATGCGGAAAGAAGCAAGGATTCCATTTCATCGCAGCTTCCCCGTAAAGGCCTCCGGGGATCGAAAAGTACGTCGCCGTGCTCCTGAGGACTACATTGCTACCGCATCCCCTCTCCGAGACCTCCCTCCTTCTACTTCGACTTACTTCCTTGTTCCCACCTCGGCTCTCTCCCTATCTCTGACTAAGGTGCCCATGGGCTAGAGTGAATTGTTTCTCCTCCGCGACCTCATCCTTACGTGTAATAGCTTCAGTGCAAGACGTGGGTGCCGTCGCATCAGTTGCAGCGGGCACAGTTGCTCCCAACCACAAAGCTATTACGTGAAGGGCTATTGGTAATATAGTCTTCTGCGGATGTTAGCCAGCGGCGTTATTCAGCGTCATAGTACGGCAAATAATTATTCTACCTCCATAAGAATGGAATTTTTGTTGTGTACTTTAATCAAATTGAATTGAGTCATGTTTCGGTGTTTATTTGTTATCATTTTATGAACGTACGTTCTGACTGTTTACGGTTTTATTAGAATGCAATTAGCCACATAAATGATCATTAGCCCAGAAGATACTGGGAAATTCTTCCGATAAAACGTAGGCCTACAACATGCAGATCCTAACCCGGTCGGAAACCCGAGAAGAATTCGTCCAATTCATATAAATAGGTCGGCAAAATATTTGGATGTTTATTTCTGCTAATTTTCAGGAAATGTAATTGAGACCGTGTAACCGACATCTCACTTACCATGTCTCTGTTATCACTTTATCAGAATCTAAATCTTGTTTTTGAGCTAAAGTACTCTCATTTTGTGGGCCACAGATGAACAACCGATGGGAAATATCGGTGACAAATTATTAAAATATTAAACATAAGTTTTAATCATTTGTCGTTCTATGAATTACTCAACGTTGAATGTCGTTTAAATGGTTTTCGTTGCAATCGTCTTATGCTGAAACTTGGAGTCAAAATGTTGCATTGCGTGTGAGTGACTTTTTCTTACTAATAGTTTCCTCAGCCTCCTAGAGAGCTGTTTTCATTGCTAGTTTTGTGGAAATGTGACTGCGTAAATGGACATTTTTATCTGTTTCAGAACTTATAGGGTATAGTATCCCTATCGCGTGCCAAAAATGTAGGAAAAATATATTATTTTTTTTGGGATAAGTTTATCCCCGACGATATTCATTTAATTGTAAAGTTAACCTTTCTTAACGTTTGTAAAACTACCGCAAAGAGCGGTGATCCTTTGTGAAGTCATTCACATTTCCACACGGAATGCAAAATTTGAAGTGAAATCCATTTGTGAAAACTCGGGAACGAACCAGAATCCTCTAAATGTGATCCATTAGCTTCAGTCTAGGTCAAGGAAATGTATTAAATTTTTTAGACTTTTTTTTATGTGTATGTATTTATATGTAATTATGTGTAATTATCAGAAGAGAAGATAGTACTTAAATAAATTATGATAACATGTCTTCTTTTTGGCTGCAGGATCTTCAGGACCTATGGATTCTCTCCAAAATATTCTCGTGAGCGAAATTCATATCTATCGCTTTGACTCGTCTCTGGCATCATTTAATCGATTCCTCTTTTTACCTTCTTATCAAATCTCTTTTCTATTGTCTTTACTCCCACGCAATTTCCTACCGGAAGCCTTATTCTCTCCAGTAGTATCCTACCCTTGCAGGTAATATTTCCCTTCTCTCCGCCAAAGTTTATCTGAGTTCATCCTGCCTCGCATAGGTTTCATGACACCACTTCCGGGATCATCATCCCAATTTCTTCCTTGTTGGTATTGAAGCACCTGAGATGGTTCCTCATCAGTGTATGAATACTCTGGATGGATATCAATGGTTAATATGCCATCTTCATAAAAACGTTTGCATTAAAAAATGGACACTACCTTATTTTTACCGAACGATAGATTTCCTGGCTCGTACTCATCCTTGTCAGTAATATTCTTGCTTTAATCAATGTTTGAATTGAGCTATGTGTGAAGCAAGCTTGTATTATCTGTATGTCTAAGAAAAAATTCGTTCACTCCCTGGGTAACTAACGACGATAGGAAACGGACATCTTTTGTAATATGCCACTGTATTTGCTGATTGTATTGAAAGGTATTAATTTACTAACTAGGGTTATATGGCATTGGATGCAAAGATTTTTTGAAAAGGGAGAAGTATTTTAAAGGCTTTTTAGACTCTACCTCTGAAGTCATGTTAAAAATGCAATATTTCCGCATTGATTGAAATAAATATCATCCTATTACTTTTTATATCAAGGTATTTGTCCAAGTCATTTCTTTTTATGCACCGAATAAGTTATAAACCAATAGATTTTCATGTTTTTATTTTTTATTTCAGGTAAGCTTAGCTGCTTTCCTCCTCATTTTTGGTGAAATGTGCTTGCAATAAACGTAAGTAAATATAATTAAATTTATGTTGTATTTATGCCTCGTAATTTTTTTCCTCGTCCCATCTTTGTTCGCGTACGTAACAAATATTAAAAGCTTTCCTGCTAATTAACCCTAAAAATTATTGGGCTTGTAATATTTATTTTATGAATTGTGCACATAAAATCTCAAATAAAATAAATAGTGAAGTACGATTTGTTTTATAACCGACGTGAGTTTCGTATTTATATTGCCGAGAATCAAATTGTGGTTGACGTGACACGTACCTACTGTAAGTAACAAGGTCATTGCTTTGATTCCACGAGAGGGATAGGTATTTATTTCTTGTGAAAGGATTTAGGACGAAGTACTCTAAGTCCAAGTACGACTGGTAAACTTATTTATTAACCACATGTTAGAAAATAAATCTTATAAATTAAAAAAATGTAAAAAAAAACGTCCCACACCTGACGGTGGAATGATGCTTATACTGATTTTATGATTTTATATACTTTGTAGCTACATTAAATGTGCCCACGTGTCAATTGGAAAATCGAATTTGACGTGAATCGTTACGTTTCATTTTTGGCACACCATTTAAGAAAAACGGAAGAGTTTTTGTAGACATTTTTCAGCATCATCCATAAGGGTGTGCAATCAGATATTCGTCTCCGGAATTTCCGAATTCGAATTTTGAGTAAACATTTTTAACTTCAGGAAGTGTCTGACTCCTTCTCATTCTTACTAGTAATATGAGTTTCCAATTTCGAGTTTTGCGCTGGATTCCTCCAGATTAAATATCTAGCCTTCTGCTAGCGCTCACAAGTATGTTCTTTTTATGTCATTTGTGGAAATTGTACATGCAACGGGCGAAAGATGAAAGTATCTCATATTTGCTGGCTTTGGTGTTGTTGAACGTGTACTACGAGATTGCTTTCCGCTGCTCGAACGAACCAAAGTCCTGGTTATTCTCATTTCAGGGACCCAGCAGGGAATTAATCTTTCCCCAATTCCACTGTTGTTATTTTTTTCATTTTGACTTGTTTCTTTGCATTTGAAAAACTTGTCTTGACTCGATGTCTTTTTGACGAATCAGGGAGAAACGTATTATTTTGTTTGCACGGATAGAAAAAATGGTAGATTTTTCTTAGTCACTCTTCTAGAGATAAGCTCTCCTGAAACATGTATAATAGAACTCCTTTTATCAAAATCTGGAAGCTTTATATAGAGAAAAGAAATATGATCTATTAAATGGTGTCTCTGTGGTAAGTACTATCCCTTTACGGTAAAAATCGCAATACCGCAGGTAGTTAGTAATATATTACATTTATCTTCGACCAAAAATATCTTATTTGAAATGCAGTTTTCTTAATTTAGATGGCTTACATCATCGACTATGTTTTGCAAGAAGAATTATCAAATTTTCTCTCTGTCATTTTTTCTCTAAAGATAATCGATGAATCAAGATGGATTTTTTGATTCCGGTCATGAGCGTTGTTGATTCATCAATAAAAATGGTTTAAAAAATTAGGATATTGTGGATCGTGACAAATTTTGTTTAAAATTTATAGGAAAACAACGAAACATATGTACCGTATCCGAACCAGCTTCACCAACTCAATAATCTTTACTCTCAGGATTGACTCTACATTTCCTTGCAAGTATCCTATCTTGTAAACTAGTTTGAGATTTTCGTTTATTTTTTACGATTTTTTACCTAAACTGTATCTAGAAAAGGTGAGGGATCATTTGTAAGATATCTGTTACAAAGATAGCTGTCTGTTACAAGTATTTTTTCTTCATATTTTCCTAATCCCTCCATATTAAGTCTTCAAACAAACCTATTCTAGCCCTAATTCCCAACAGGAACTCGATATATTGTAATCTTGTTTTATTTTATTGCCCTTTATGAACCAATACTGAATCTCAGCAGAAAGGTTTGCGTATGACATTCTTGAAAATGTTATGTTTTTCTTCATAAGATATATATACTCGGAAGTGTGGGAATGTGTGGAGTAAGTTGAAATAACTTCATTCAGTATACTGAGTCTCACCAAAAATAATGTGGAAAGACAAATATCAACGGCTTACGCGAGATTTTGAATGAAATGGAATTCATGGCAATGTTAAGTATTCGACGATAGAATTAGTCGATGAAAGCAGGAGTAACTATATATGATATTCCTTCTCTTGTGTTGGGAATGCCTTTTTAACTATTTTTACGTAGTTGCTGGTCATTTTCATCAACGATAGTCGGAGAAAAGAGTCCTAAAATTTTTCAACAGTCTTATAATTTTATATGGTGTAAGGGTTTGTTAAGAACTCATCTGCATAAATGCATGGTTATTCACAGTAAATGGAGTTTGTTGCGAATAGTAAGAATTAACTAGGATTCAAACTCCGTTCTGAAGGAGAGAGTACTACCATTTACACCGCACATTTGTCATGTATTTCTTCATGTAAACGTATAATAGGTCTAAAAGGAAATATTCCTGAATTTTTGGTATTCTCATGATCTAGTCTGATAGCAATATCATCTGTAAGGTAATTAATTAATCGAATGATGCATAGAGATAGGGTGTTGGAATGGTTAGCTCATTATTCAGTTACCTAGTTGTAAAATTCCTGGAATTTCCAGAATTTTGCATTTTAAATCGATTTTTAAAAACTATTAACCCAGTCAGTATCAGTGGGGAGAGAAAATTTTCGTAGAAGTGTCCAACGAAAACAGGCTCATTAAAATGTGAATTAAAATATATTTAATTAAACCTCATTGCTCAACACATCAGTAGCAAAGGATAAGAAACGGTATTTATTAATGATGAGAGGGAGAATAATAATGGACATGAAGAAGAAAATATAGACGCTCCCATTCCGAATGTGAATCGAACGAATCAAGCACGAAGTTTAAGAAAGAAAAGAAGATCACAATGCAATTCAAGACGGTTTCGGAAATTGGTATTGGCTTTCGAGAGAGGGTCGAGTCAACAGCCAAAGTAATTAGCGTCTTTATGGAATGGTGCTGAGGAAGGAAGAGACCGTGGAGGGGGTATACGCCCAGCTCCGGAACCATTATCAAACGCAATATCCCGAGAATCTGCACAAGTTAAACGGTTAAGCGGCGCTCTAATAGGCGTCCGAATGTACTTCCCGGACCGCTGAGGACTCTTAAAAATTGGACAAAGGGCTTATTTAAGGGAGGAGGTTATCCGGTCATTTAGCTAGGATTCAAATTCGGGTTCCTAGAACCCTTTATCATGGTCATTTTGTTACGGAAAATTGGTCTCAATTTAGGATCGTCTCGCCCGGAATAACGGGAGTTAAATTAGTTGTGTACGAGTAGCGGAGAAATCGGCTTAATGGAGCCAGATAATTAGATATCCAATTGGGGTTTACTTTCCTCTTCCTCAAAGTGGCTATAACAGTCACAGAAAGCCGAAATATATATTAACTTCAGGTCTAATTTGGAAGGAAGTAAAATATTTTTTAAACTTCAGCCTAAACATTTCCAATCCATCAATACCGTTGAGTGAAAGGTGTGGCCCTCTTTAATGCCTTGAATTCCAGTGAGATTGGTGTAGTTTTTTCCGTTAAACGATGTAAAGTTTAGTTTAAAGTCCATAGATAAGAAAGTGGTTTGAAGTAGTAAACCAGTGAGTAACATGGTATTAATTTTTTATTTAGTCCCCAAAAGGTGACTTGTAAGATAGCGGTAAGTATAAAATAAAAAAAGCTAGTAAGACACACTGTATAGTACCCACAAAATAAGTAAATCCCTTTCTGGGATTGAATTACAGATATGACTATCTCCAGATTTTGTTTCGTTTTGAGCAATTATTTTATTCTATGCAGAATGTTCTGATTTGAAATGTTACACATGATTTTATGGTCCATTAATTACTTGCAATTCCATACATTAAATGTTCTGTGTATAGTCATCGCCGTTGTGGTTCCCTCACTTAGTTACTTTCCTATTGCGTCATTATGTATTCTGTGAGGCCTCAGAAACGTAATATATTCCCAATTTAATCTATAATCATGCAATACTATCACAGCGCCTTCTATAAAGCTGATGAAATTGCGATTATTTCATTTGATGAAGGGTTTGCACCATATCGTCCATCATAGGTAGAGCCTCGCACCGTTCAAGTCAACTGTTTTTATGGACAAAATAGCTTAAAATATCTCTGCTTCTGTTTAAATTTAGTAAAGAATGAATGCTACCCTAGTGGCCTATTAGTAAAGAGTTCTATTTTGGTGATTTCCATCCATGAAAAGAGTTTATGCAGTCATCTCGCTACCCGCCGTCGTTCTAGACTTAACATTTCCAATTTTTTAAGGGTTGGTTCATCATAGTCATTTTTGATCAGTTTCTTATAAGTTTATTTCTATGCAACGTTGCAAAAAGATGCCTCACTTCCAGTAGAGCATTTAATTCAATTTCCCAGAATGCAGCATTGCATCATTGTCAAATTCGTTGCTTAATGTATGTTCAACATTCTGTAAGTAGTAGTTCATAGTTCCATTTTGTGGCTCTTCCATTTCATTAGCGCTGTTTTCTAGTTAATTTTTAAGTGCTCTAGTTTAAGGCCTCTATGCAATGAAGTACAATTAAACTACCTTCGCAAATTATGAGCAAATGACCATTTGTTCCGAGAAGACTCGGGTTTTCTTCTCGTTAAGACTGTGGGAAAAACGAAGAAAAAAGGCGATAATTTTCGAAATTACTTCCGTGCTATGCGTGTGAAGTTGGTCTTATATATTTACTGTGTGGTCGTGAATTGCTTCTCCCAGGTCGTAAGTGGCGAGGAATTGTATCTCCAAGATCCATTGCACTGGTAAGCCGAGGGTAGTGTCGCACCGCAAAAAACCTAAGACTTGGAAGGGTAAGGAATGGGAAATTCTTTCGGAGGGAAATCTCATGCGGAAAAATTCTTGCATGCAAACTCGTTGGTGGAGAGGATATGAATGGATAAAGGAAATGCGTGAGATAAAATAAAGCATAAAAGACCGATAAGCACGAATTCTAGATTCGGGAAACACGTTTTTGTGCATGATGGAAGGGAAAGGTGTTTTTTTCCTATTCAACGGAAGGAGTTTATTAAAAATTTTCCGTCAAGGTTGAGGAATGTTGGATGGGGTTAGAAGGGCGACCTTACCTTCACATTGTGTACGCTCAAACTTTCTTCGCGTCTCTTGTCAGCAGTGAGATATTTAGCAGTGCTGGAAGTCGGAGAGATTGTGGGCGAGGATAAGAATATTGAATTCCAGGGATTATAAGAGCTGTTTTTCTTATGAAAAGGTTTGAGGTGAATTGGTAATATCCTATTCACATAACACACAACTGTGTGCGTAATGTTTATCTTGCGATCGCAAAATACATCTGTTGTATTTGCAACATATTACTTTCCTCTGACGTTTAAAAGCCGCTTTATTTTTTTTTCTTTTTCCTTTTTATATACTTTATTTTTAGAGTTTTAGGGTTAAATTACCCGTAGCATTGAAAATAGTCAACCTCTATGTACGTCCACCATGTAACTTTTTAGTATGCTATAAAATGTCATGAGACCATTCTCGTTATTTCTCGCTATGTTTTAGAGGACATACATTCAGGAAAAGTCACGGGGTCAAAATCAGTTTCGTGCATTTTTGACATAATTATAAACTTTCAAAACCATCAACTGGGTCCATTGGACCCAGTCCGTCGTTCTAGGGTTAAAGAAATATTGTCTCTTTTTTGTTTTACAGATTGTACCTCACATTCTGGCAACAGACCTTTAAAACTGCCTGAGTCCGTAAAGATATGCACTGTGGTGATGTTTGAGGCGCACAAGCGCTAGCATATATATATATTCAAAAGCGGAATGTAAACTCTTGAAACTAGGGTGAAAGACTTCTGGCTTCTGCGGCTGGTGAGAAAAATGTTAGTCATGCCGGCAAACTCCCACGTTTTTTTCTTTTTTTGAGGATCCTTGATTCTCTGATTTGAATTCTCTTTAGCCGGTATAAGTTTTTCGACTGATAGCCGTGACTTCGTATGTTGAGAATGGAATTTTAATCCCAACACATTTTGAACTTATTTGCGGCAACCAAACATTAAATCTTCCCGTCAATTTTTAACCGATCGTACAAATATCCACAATGTTTAAAACCAAATGATGTTGCAATTTAATGAACGCAAATAAAATCTGACGGAAATCATGCGAAAAAGACCCATTGTAAAGGGTCTTCATGAATTTTCTTCTTACGTAGATCCTGGGCGACCAGGTACTAGCTGGAGCTATATGGTTTGAATTGAAACTATTTACACACATTAACGGATTAATTACGTAGTCACCTTGTTTAAATATCGGCCTCGTATTTCCATTGTCCCAGCCACCTCGAGTGGTGTTCTTCCATATGCTGCGAGGCTTAGGACGAGGATAGAGGAGTGAAAGAGATTTTTGGCGAGGGATCCCCGCGTAGTAGCGCGTGCGTCCTCGACGCGACGACCTTTAAGGGAAAAGAATCACGTCTTCGGAGTCTGGGAGGAAATCGAAAATACCTCGGATTTCTCTGGGATTGCCATTAAGACCCAACCTCTCTCTCTCTCTATCTCTCTCGGAGACATTTCAGCCAGTCTGCGCCGCTTTCGCGCGGCAGCGCTGTCGGCGCACGGTGTCGGGAGATAAAGGCGTGTGGTTGACGGACGGAAGGGGGGTGGGTTGACGGGGGACGCACGGCTGTGCCCCTTCTCGTAGTGCGGCGCAGAAGGTGAATTATGGAGTGGAGCAGGAAGGGCCCAGGGAACTTCCCAAGGTCTTAAGCTTGAAGGCGAGAATGCCTTGTAGGCCGCGTGTGTCTCTCCTCTCGCGGGGTGATGCACGGTCTTGGGAAGTTCATTTTCGTCAAATCCAAGCTCGGTGCGTGTCTACAGTGTCGCCCTCTATAATTTTCGCGTAGAACTTCAGGAATGATTGAGGGATTGCATTTCCTCAGCACAGGAGAGAGACATTAGTAACGCGTACGGAATTATTTGAATTATCTTGATTTTATTGTCACGGTTTCCACTCTTCATGCTGATTATTTCACTTTGCACAAATACCTGCGCTTTTCAGTTGACTGCTGGATGACCAATTGGATTGTTGTTTGGATTCTTGGATCAAACTTAATTGCTCTACTAGACCAATGTTGAAATTAATATTGAAAATGATATAATAAGATCTTGAATTGTGCTTTAGAGGCTACTGAAAACTTTTATCAATTTAAAATCATATTTGTTGATGAGTTAACAGTTTGGACTCTTTATACTAATAGTTTTAGTGTTAAAAAATTCTTACGCTATTCAGGCTGAATAAAATAAAATAAAATTGATTTTCTGGTCGGAAAGCTGACTTGAAGATGAGCAAAAGAGCAAGTCATTTAGAGGGAACTTAGAAAACTTTTTTTTTTGCTTCAAAACAATTTTTCCCTAAGTCCAGTTTATAACAGCTTAAATTATCATATTGTGACCGAGAATTAAAAGTAATGCAATCCACCAATCAAAGCGCAAGCTGTCCATCAATCATAAAAATCATCTTCAGAGGATTATCGACATCTTTAAGAAATATTTGAATAAAGCTCTTTATTATATCTTAATACGTAGAATTAGTAGTAATTGGAGCTTTTCCCAACTTTAAGTCACACTAAGACGAGTTATACCGCTTCAAGTACTTATGAACCAGCACAGCCTCTGAGCTGAACCTCAAATGCAAAGTAATGAAAATTTATGTCCATTGATTTTGAACGAGACTTTATATTTGTATTAAAATAATCTGCCTGCAACAAGTTATTTCGATCATAAATTTAAAATTCAATTTACCTGGGTCGATAGTGCCCAAAAAGGTAACATCTCATTTGAGCGCGAAACGGTGAATTCAATGTCATCATGAAATTCCCTCACGATCGCCTCCCTTTTTCCAACGAATAAGTGGGCACTCTCAAGATCTTAGCTGAAAGGTCGTTCCCCCGCACGTGGAATATGCGGGTGGGTTGATCTCACAAAGTCACGTCTTTTGCCGCCCCTCCGAACCGTCTCCAATTCCTATAGGTACCTATCAAAAATCCTCCACCGTCATCACAATTGTCGGGTGATAGTGTGGAAAGCGAGGCCTATCATCGTTTTAGAATGCGTAAACCCAAGGTAAAAGGACCGTGAAGGAGTACAAAAAATATAAATGCGGGGGTGAGAAGCCAAAGAGTACAAGTAATTTTTTTTTCTAAATAGAGTTAAGTACAGAAAAAACATTTCACACCAGCTAAAGTTGTGTCCTGCATTTGATTATCCACTTGATGTCCTCACAGAACAAAGATCATATCCCTTGGCCACCAATTTTTTGTATATTTCTTCAACCAATTTCTGTACTTTATAGTATTTCACCCAACTATAACGATGGCGAAGTTCTAACTACACGTATCTCAGAATTGGGCCGGTTTTAGACAGGTATCTTAAACAAAGTGTAATGACATTTATAAAATAAAATTCAAGCAAAAAACAACTCCTTGTTTGCAAATTTATGCTTCTTTTTCAGTTTTATGAATTTTTGGTTTTTAACTTCAGCGTATAATTAAAATATATATCGTTTATTTTGCTGTCCTGAAAAGTTTCTATTTTTTGATAGTGTTGTTAGAACTTGGCCATCGATAACCATGCTTATTTTGTGGATGGTATTAACATAAAGGCAACAGACGAAGTGAAGTACCCGGGAGTTACGATAACCTCGAACCTCTCGTGGGGAACACGTATAAGTAGTCTTATAAATATTTCTCGGGTTTCTAGCCGACGGAGAATTTTTTGGTCTAACGTTTCGACGGAACACTCTTCCATCGTCCTCAGAGAACTAATGTGCTGCAGGCCTGCCTTCCTGCGCTTATATAGCCGTTCAAACCGGGGGGCATTGTTGTCGCCTTCTGTCCGTTATCTTTTTGATTAACGGTTTCCATTCCGTGCTTATCGTGTACCCAGAATCGCGATTTACTTTATTCTTCTCCAGCCGGATCTCAATGGCTTCTTTAAGGAGACGATCCCAAAACAAAGGTGCCTTAGAGATCACTCAAGCCTCATCGAAAGATATTACATGATCTTCCGTTAGGCTGTGTTCAGCGAGGGCCGATTTCTCCGGATGGAACAGTCTTATACACCTCTTGTGCTCTTTAATTCGTGTCTCTATCGTGCGCCCAGTCTCTCCGATGTACACTTTCCCGCACTGACATGGGATACGGTAAACTCCAGGTGTTCTGAGTCCAAACGTTGAAACGTTAGACCAAAAAATTCTCACTCGGCTAGAAACCCGAGAAATATTTATAAGAAATATTCGCCGAGAAAAAACAAGATCATATATTACGTATAAGTAGTATTTGCGGAATAGCCCTGAAGAAATTAGGATTCGTCAAGCGTATTGTAGGAAGATTTTCGAATGAGAAAGTAAAGGAAAGGCTCTATTTCACACTATTCCGACAGCACCTTGAATATGCAGGGAGAATATGGGATCCGGTGCAGAAAGACTTAAACCGCGAACTGAATGAAATACAAAGGAAGGCTTCGTGGTTCGTCAAAAACTGCAACGGCCGTACAGACAGCGCCTCCTAGATGTTAATCGAATTAGGGTGGGAGCCGCTGGAGACTCGGAGGCTGCGTGCTAGGCTTAGATATTTTGAACAATTGAGAATTGATATCTTTAAGAGCGACACGGAGAACATAATATTAGTGCCCCACTGTGTTGTCAAACAGAAGCGATAAATTAAGAGAGATGTTTTGCCGAACGGATCGACATGGGAATTCCTTTTTCCCCCGAACCATAAAGGACTTAAATAAATGCTAATCGTAGTTTACTTGGAGCACTTCCTTTTTATGTGTGAACGGCTAATGTCCTATCACCCCCTGCCACACGCCTTTTAGGAGGCTTGCGGGGTATTACGTTGATTTATTTAGAAAAAATCACTTGTACTCCTTGGCTTCTCATCTCCTCATGCATGAGAACGAGAGTGGTTGACGGAGTGGATGGAAAAAATTGGATCAGGAATGAATGCAAAAAAAGAAGGAAGGAACTTAGTAATGATTTTTCATCATCCCCGGGAAAGTGGTTGTTTCACGGGTGGAAAAAGGCAGGATTAGGTCGTGAGTGGGCACGGATAATGGCTGGGATAAAGGGAGAAACGAGTCGAGGGATTCCATAGGGAAAATCCTTTGTGAAATCGAGAGGGTTAGCGGCGGGGAGATGGGATCCTCCGCGGAATAATGTCGAGTCGTGGGGTGAGGAGATGGAACGGTACCGCCAGGGTAATGGTGAGCCGTTCGGATTTGAGCGTGGTAGAGTAACAAGGCTCCATAAGGGTCTCGCGCGCACATATGCTAGTCACCACCAGTCGCCGACGTGTTGGTCCGGGTTTTGGCGAGCTTTTGCATTGTGCGGTTCAGGGTCGTGAGTTTGGGCGTGGTGGACACATAAAGAGACCGATGCACTCGGGGACCTTTAACATTCGGGTGGGAACGGTTTTGGCCGCATGGTAATGCGACAATTGCCCGGATTAAAGAGTAACAACGAGAGGCGTTCCGTGTAAAGGATCAGGAATGAGTTGGGTGGAATAATGAGTTTCTGGGTTTGGTTTTGGAAGCGGAACAAGGGTTGGAATTCCGAGGATATGGAATATAGACGAGGGGGTCAATTATGTGGATTCCTGTGACCTCGTGAGGGGTTTTCAAAAGAATGGTTGACTTCGGTGTTGGGTGAAGGGTGAAGTATCCTTGGTGTGCCGTGTTGAAAATTTGTTGGCTATGAGTAGGCAATTGATGGGGTGCAGTCATGGCAGGGTGAATGATTTGTGTGGTGGAATAAAAATGGGAATTGGACTGAATGATCAAATTCATCGTATGGACGTCCGCATTTCGACGTCTTCTAACTGTCATTTCATTCCAGAATTTCATTTTTGTCAAATATTTACTTTCCATACCTAACTTCAGACCAGGGATTGGGTGTGGCTGAGCTTTACTTTTTACTTCTAGTCGTATCATTTGAAAATAAAGTAACTATTTCTTGAATTCAATCATTGCTTTCTTAAAGTAATCGTTACTTTTCGATTCTGACCATATCAGCCTTCGAATGCGAAGTTTATTTTGCAAGCCGAGGTATTCCCACGCGTGTTTAAGTATTAACCAAGTTCGTTATACTTGACTTTTATTTAAACGCAAGATTTAATTGGTCCTCATGCATGAACCTCGTAGGCGGTTTTCAAAAGGGTTTACAAAAAGTAAATGCAATTTTACTTGCAAATGAAACTAGGTACTTTTGGAAATCGTGCCTGGTGCTTTTAGCTGATTAAAAATTTCAAACGCAACTATTCATAACCCAATTCACTTTTTTTAGTTCTCTACACTTTTCTGCTTAAAATTTTTTGAGCATCAATTCTCCAAATTTGTAATCATGGATGGGTATATGTAATGAAAATCCCATTCAATTATATCGTAGCTTCTCTATGAGGCTTTTAAAGATGTATTCCCCATATTTTTCTGAAAATTTTAAAATTCATTGCTATCACAACGTAAAATAACATGTTACCTGGTATGAGTTACGAGCGAAACCTTTGGAATTACCGGAAAACAGCGAAAAATTAACATCAGTTTTTAAGAGTATGCCTCTACTGTATTCAAAAGTATGGATCCAAGTACTTAGGAATTTAAGTAATCCATTTCAAAAATAAAATTGCATTTAGCCATTATCTTTTTGGGATTCCAACTAGTAGTTCAAATAGAAGCTCTGATATAGTTTTGGTATCTTTATTTTTCTGACTCTTTCTGAATTCCTTGTTCTGGCTTCATTTCTCGTACTGAGAACAGAAATATTTCTCATTCATCCCTACTCCCGTGATCGGCGGGGTCATGCATGGATAGCAACAAGCAAATTAATTTCCAAATAATCAGTGATTGTTTTTGGGATCCGAAACTATGATAGAATGAAATGAATCATATACCTACTTAGCAGATGTTTAAATACATATTTTTGCTTAAATACCGCTTTCTTCGCTAGTTGTTAATGATTTCAGGCCGTCTTTGGCAATATGTAGCATTATACGATTATTTATCTTCATACTAAACACAATAATTGGTACTTTAATACCCATTTATATCACATTCATTGTAATTTCAGATATGCACGTATGTATTTGTCCTATTCATCATAAAAACATGGGATATTTTTGGTTTTTTCCTTAGTCACTGACCAAATCCATAGTTAACTAAAGTTAAAAGCCAACATTTGGTTACCATCGGCCTTAACGATTATTTTATTTTCCAATCATTATTTCAAGAAACCCGTCGTATCATGTCGGAATGCTGTCAATTTAGCTTCTCATCTAATATTGATATTAACGAGCAAGATTAAACTAAAAATGTTAGTTAACCCAATCAAAATATTGGAGCGATATTGTCCTTATTGATTCATTTGATTTATTCAATATTGTATTAAGTTATATCCATTTCCATGGTTGAAATGTTTGCTTAACTTCGGTAATCATCCAGGGCGCGTAGACCTTCCGTCTTACACCTGAATAATGCAACAGTTGCGATGCCGGGTTTTTCAAGGAATCTCTATCTATGTATTTTTTCAAATCCTTGGCGCAGTGTAGGACTCTGCTGTTTGGAACTTGTGGAGCCCAGCTGAAACTTTGGAGTGATGGGGATAAATTGGTTCTTTATGCGGCGACAATCCTCTCTTGAGTTTCATTGATTGTGACGCAGGTTTGAAGAGAGAAGAAGGGACGAAAAGTAATCGTCAAAGATGGGAAAGAGAGTAAAGTAACGAACGCGAGGGAGATTGCAGGGGGGGGGGGATTTGGAGTGCACTCGAGGACAGCAAGCAGTGACGGGTTGTAAGGATTTCTGGATAGTCGCCTTCCGTTCTGGCTGAGGCGTTAGTGGAGGGAGGATGAGGAGGCGATCCCACCTCACGGAATGGAAAGAAGGGATCCACAATCCTCTCTCGGAAGGGATTATCGGGTCACGTTGCCAAGGGAGACGACAAGGCTCATTTCCTTGCCTCCCGCTTTGCGAAGAAATCGCCCACTAACTCCACTACCCCCCCCCCCCCATTTTTCTCTCTTTCTTTCGATACCTAACTCATTCGGTGGATCATTCTTTGCTGAGCTTCCCTTAGAGTAGATGTATGGCGTAGTATGTCGCACCGTTAATGGTAAATTTTATTGATTTATTTATTCCGAAATCACTGAAAACTGCTCCCTGTGCCCTTTCACATTGCAGTTTTCAACATTTTAACAATTCAATGTACCCGTACAACCATTCCCTGGATAGGTGAAACCTACCCAGTTGGGACTCAAACCCGCGACCTCTTATTTGGCACGCGAGGATGTTACCCCGCCGCAACCGAGGCCGGAAAATTTTGGGGGAAGCTTTGAATCAAGAGTAGAATTGATATAATTTATCTGAAAATTAAAGATATACTCCTCACCCGTTATCTGTAATATTTTATACATACAATGCATGAATATTTCTTGACATTCTATAAATAAATGCATGCATTGAATAAATCATTAGAGGTTCAATTTTGGTGTAGGAGTAGAAAGTTTTCTCCTATGAACTAGTGAATAAATTTTCTAATGGATCGCATAAGTACATTTGCGAAGCGTTTGGTAGTGAATTGGTTCGTTAAAAAGTATTGAAATTGACCTATGACATACCAATTCAACACTTAAAGTAAATTATATATTAATAATGAGAATTGAAAGTTTTATGTTTAGGGCAATGTGTTACGCTAGGTTTTCGTAATGAAGTCTCAATTGACCGACTGCATTTTAAATTAGTTAATGTTTTTACTGCATGTGTAAAAACTGATTTGTATAATTTTTACCTGCTTACACTGACTTATTTACGTATAATCATTTTTACCACATCTTCAGTTAGATTTACAATAAAAGTAAAGCCTAGGAGATAAACTATTTGCGGATATTAATGTGGGATTGATGATTATAGGCTTTGTGGAGATAAGTGCGTGTACTTCGGGGATGGGCACCTCTCTTTCTCCCTGCTTCTCTTCTCCCCTCACCTGTCTCGTTCTATCTTTCTTTCCAAATGAAACTCGCTCCGACCGCTTTGCTCCAGCCACTCATTTTCCGACGTATTCACGGTCACTTTCCATCTCCTCAGGGCTAGTGTCATTTTGCCCTGGGTTCGGTCGCTCCCGTAGTCTCCTCGCGGATACCCGCTCAAATGATATCATGCTCTTGTTTCCTCTTCACCTCCCACTCCATGATCTTGGGGAGTAGGGATGTGGTTGTGGCGAAAGGAGAGACAGGAGGTCTTAAGCGCGGATTCAAGTCGTTTTGAAGCAATTTACAGTAACCATCCGTATAGTTTATTGCCTACCTCTCTCTGACGGTATCTAAACTCGTCTCCAAAAATTTTCCAGTGAGAAAAATTTGGTCAGATCTATGCATGAATTGACGCAGTTTCATCATTTACCATCGGGTGAAAGAGGAGGGGTGACCATTTTTATCCAGTGGAAGAAGTAAAAAATATCTCACCTTAAATTTAGGGAATGGAAACTTAATATTGGTTAAATTAGATTTTACATCGTAAGGAAATTCATGAATTTCAAAGGCAGCGCTTCGTAAAATAGAAAACAGTCTAAACCCCCCAGAACTGCGTTATGCGATTAAAACGAGACTTGTTCTTATATTGTTAAGAATATTTGGAAAATTTACTCTGCAGACAACCCTAGCATTTTCTCCAGCTTAGGAATCAAAAAATAGCTCACCTTATTTTTGGGCACTTCGAAATTTTTATTTGTATTCTCACGGCGAAACATTATTCAGGAAGACTGTGATGTATTTTATGATACACTTCGTCGATGGGTGTAATGCAAGTGAGTTTCCAAAATAGAACAGCACGATATTCATGGTAGCAGAAGATTGATCGTGCTAAATTCTGCTCTGCATCAATTTTACTGAGCAGCACTTAATGAAGTTAAAGGTCGATTATAAAAAATTTATTTGAAATTGATGACTAGCCTGGCTAAAAATATTGTTCAAGAGGGTGTTGTAGAGTCCTGAGCATATTCAATTTACTGGCAGAAGGGTGTATACTCAACCAATGCATTTTGGCAATGGATTTCAACCCTGTATTTCATTTCCACCTGCATGCTATTCGGGAATATTTAGGTTATCGTTCTCAGGAGTTTCAGCATTGAATTTTAGATTTTAAGTGGAAATATACATTTTCATCCCCCATTCATAATCCTTTAAATTTTAATCAGGTAACATCCAATCTCAAATGAAACGCTCATTTTTGGGTAGCTTATTAGTATAGCTAGGTCGTAGTATAGCTTATTAGTGTAGCGTAGCGTCAGGGATATGAAATATGGCAAAGGATTTCTGGATTTTAAGACTTTGAAAATAACTTCCAATATTATGATGCTTAAAAAATTAGAAATCTGCGAAATTTTCAGCGGCTATTTTGGTACATCAAACATAAAATATAGAAATAATTCATGATTTTCTTGCTATATTTATTTTTTGCTGGAAGTGCAGTGTGAAAGGTGTTAACTCTACAACAAGGGTGGATTCGAGATATTTTATCTGGGGGTCCTCAAGGGGTCTGATAAGCAAACGGTCTTCTCATACTTTAGAAAACAAGATGTGTACAAAAATTACTGCACGAAATATTACTTTTATTTTAATATGAAAGTTATTAATATGGAATTGAATGATTGAGGCTCCTCAAAACACAAAACGAAACGAGCGTAATGATAGCCGTATCAAAAATTTCGTCTAATTTTCAATCGACTGGGAGGAGGGCACGTGTCCCCCGCCCCCCCCCCCCCCTAAATCCGTCTATGGTCTACAACAAGTTTTCAAGCGAGCGGAATCGATCTGGATAACAAGGGAAGCACGGCTACCTCCGACTACCCTGGCTACGGTTAAAAGGGGTGAATGCTCTCAGCACACAGCCACCGAGGAAAAAAAAAAGACTGCCGCTGCTAAAGTGTAAAGTGAAGGGCCGGGAAATTGAAAAACTATCCGTCGGTCTCGGCAGAGTGAAATCCAAGCACCGAGCACGCGCGAGAAGTGTCCTTAGGGTTCCGGTTCCAATTGGTGACCCTCAACGTTCTTCGCTCCAGAGACAAATATGAGAGGAAAGATAGGATGGTGGCGAACGTGAGTAGCTCAGAAACACTTTAGAGGGAGCCAAGGGGAGGATCGTGATTCAGCCGTTTAGAAGTAGATTGTGGTTAGTTTAAGTGTGTGAGAAAGAATTTAACGTATTTAAGTGAACCTAATACGTATGAGGAAGGCTGATTACTATGAAAAAACTGCGACTCGAATCCTCTTTCGGCTTTATTTGTTGCCTAGTTGGGAGTCGTAATTTTTGCTTGGTATAAGCTCTTACAAGGTGTCATTTTCCATTTTTATTTATATCTCGCCGTGATTATGTTTTCTAATCAATAATTGTTTGTCCATTATTAACTAATTTATTTCTATTTTTATCCTCTTAAATTTAAATAATTTGCCAAGACTGATCCGTTACAATTTGAATGCCTTTGGAGGTTGATTTCTGTTTTGCTTCTTAATTTTAATAATTCACAAAATATAAAGCTGGTCTAAAATGCTTACTGAAATTGGTGGAAAGTGAACTTTTCACGATCAATTTTCAGCTTTTTATCCTGTTTTTCTGCATATTCTGTTGTTCTATTTGGGAACACCTCTTGCATTGCACCTACCGAAGACGCGTTCAGGAAATACGATCGCAGCCCTCACGAATAATATGTCGTCACGTGTGAATCTATATCTCAAACATGAAGATAGATTTAGCGTCAGAATAACTTATGAGCATGAGCAGTTGGCATTTTATTGAGCCTTGCCAAAGGTAATATAGTGCATACAAACGTGTGCATAGTCAACACATTATACTTAGGTAAAATCTTTTGACCATTCACTAGTTTTCTTGGGATTATTTTAGTTATTTGCGACAGACTCAAGGGTATTTATTAGTTCCCTGAAAGTTCATTTCTGATTATTGTGGCTTGCATTGCGCGGGTGATACGATACTGCGTTTTGATTTGTTTTTAGAGCCTAATGGTCATTAGATTAGAGCTGTGTACGTAGGATAAGTTAGGACTCTAGGGTTTGTATAAGTGCGTGGGAGTAGGATCCGTTTCCTTCCTAATTCTCTTCATTGACTTTTGCCTATGAACTTCTTAATCCTTTGGCCTCTAAAACCTCAGCAGCAGAAGCTCTGTTAGCCCTCTACTTCACCAGGCGCCTTGATTCTTGTGAAAACTTTAAAGCCTTCGACGTCAGTCGCCTCTTATCCGGCTCGTTGATCTTTCAACTAAGGCAAGCCAAATGGTTTTCTCTTTAAAATTATAAATAATTTTTCCCTATTCAATCATTGATAATTTGTAATCGATATTTTTTCTGGCGTTTTTTTACTATCGATTGCTCATTAAATCCGTTTTGTTGTATACATGTATATACTATAATTTCTTACAATATCCCCTGAAGTTAAAAACTGCTATCTTCTCGTATTCCTTAGTTTAACAGTTTTTCCTTTTCTACCTTAAGAGTGATGTTGCATAATGACAGACGTACCTATGTGTAATTTCTACTAACGTCACTAAGTTATTAAGTAAATATAAAATATAAATATAAAATATAAATATAAAATGTTTAGTTGTATGCACTGAATGCTATATATCGATTTTTCACATTTTTTGTCTTTTTAAATTATTGTTCCAATTACAGAAATCGTCTGCTCGGCAATAATGAGAATGAATTTTAATAATGTCAATTCAAATCTTATTGCTTAAATTTTGCTTATTTTAACTTGAATGGTTATTTATAATTTCTCGTTTTTGCTCAGGAAATTTTAAATATCAATAACTCATTCATTATTAGACTTCTTCGCTAATTTTATTTGCTGAGGAGTAAGTTTATAGATCAATGAAACCCTTTCTATGAGATGAAAAGAATTTAACATGCATGAATATTTTTCCCATGGTTTTTATTTTTGGAAACTTGGCAGTCTTAAAAGATGACGTGATGATCAAAACCGCATGAATCATCAAGTAATATTCTAAGCACGGTGCCTATTGGCTTATTTCTTAAGCCGTTTGTTAGTATTTTTTTATACCAACCCTGTATTATTCCACTAATATTTAACATATGAGGTCCCAATATCAAATCCGAGGGTTGTGTTGTGTCTATCTATGCTTTAAAAATCAGGATATTTCATCTTAAGTGCATCTTTAAAAATGAGGGCATGAATGGCAGGGCATGAGGGCTCCTCTTGGAAAAGTCTCGCTCGGCGAAAACTTTAATTAGGACGAAATGTGCTGGAGTCGTATTTTCACCCAAGTATTCCCAGCGGCACAAGCGAACGCAAGGTTCGGATCCGCAGCCCGGAGGAGAGCGCGGGAGGATTCGGAATAAAACTCTCCGAAACGGAGGAAAAAAAATGGTTGGCCGGAGAAATCTCTCCGAGGAAAGTAAAAGCGTCGCTTTGGGAGTCGAGGAATGGGAAGAAATGTCCCGTTGCAAATCCCGCGCGAAAATCAGGAGGGGGAGCGGGGTAGGAAAAAAGGAATTTATACGAGCGATTGCCGGTGGCGTTTATACCCTCACTCCTAATATCCCGCCAACTTCTCTCTCTCTCTCTCTCTCTCCACCGCGTCTCGTTTCATTTCCCTCACACCAAACTGCAAAACCCAGCTTTCCAACCTTCCCCCACCGCTCTAAACCGATGCCCCATTTTACCGTCTCTCTCCCGCCCAATTCACCAATCCCCCCATTCAACACCCCATGTTCCCTTCCCTTCACACCCATTCGAACGCGTTCGCCAACTCGCCGCCTCCTGCCGGCCCCGCTGCGAACCATTCGGGCGGCGTACATTTCTTCTTATCACCTTCGGAGTCACGTACACCCCTTCCCTCCAATCTCCTCCTTCCCCGGGAGAGAGAGGGACCTTGGCATAAACCTCACCTTCTCCTCTCTTCCCCGCGAAACATTAGCACACCCTATCTCTCTCTTTCTAGCTTTTCCATGATTTTTTCTCTTTAGCTTGCTCTCCATCTCGCCATCGCTAGCCCTATCCTCACTCCGACGTTTCTCACGTACGAAAACGTTCACAGTCGACCCTTCCCGCCGTCCCCTCCTAACTCACCTGCAACCTTTCGTTCCCGAATTTCGGATTCCGGTCTCATGCTCACGCGGTGGTCCACCCCTGCCATCCCCTCCCGCCGTAACGCACACCTTTCCCCTCGCGATGTAGGGAGGTGGCAGGTAGCCTAGTGGTCGTGAGATTCCCCCCTCATTCAAGCAACCTGCTACCTCGCAGGTGGTCATCAGGTTTCCAGCGTTAAAACCTTGCCCCTCATCCCACGTTCGCCCACGCAAGTTTCCCGCCCAAAACCCCTTTCCGCTGAGGGCGTTATCTCCCCAGGCTCTGCCGCCGCCCCGCCCTATAGCCTGCATGTCATCCTGTCAGGAGTCCTCCTGGGTTAAGCTGCTTTGTCTCAGCCGTCGTAAGCGCCCTCCACCCCTCACGAGAGTCGTTTCGATATATGCCTCCCTTTAAGTGGACCAGAAAAGGAAAGGTGAGCTCCTCTGTCTTCTTTATCTACCCGATCCTGGTTTCTATTTGTCGGGTCTGTGAAATACTGTGTCTGTCTGCAGATATAACTTCGGTACGATGGCTCTAGGTTATGTGAAGTTCTTGGTGTATTAGGGGGCAGTCCCTTGATTTCAAGAATATCATTTTATCTTGTCGCGCGCGTCAATTTGTTAAAGAGTTCACGTGTGGTATGTACGTCTGCTATGTTTCTTAAGATATATTTATTTTTTCAAATCGTCTAATTATTAATATCCAAACAGTCTTTAAGTATTGAAAAATCATATTTTCAGAGGTGGAATTTCTTGATATAATAATCACCTGTCATTTTTCCAGAAAAGTCTACATGTCATCCAGCAGAGAAATAATCTAGTGATTCTAGCGATTCCAATCGTAAGTTAGGAATGCTGAAAGATACGGTACCTAAGAACCCCATAAATTTTCAGGTTAATTTATAGATATTGAGTGGTTGGCTAAATGATTGTCAAAAAATGTTAATTAAGCTGCTCCCAGACTTTAAAACGATTTGAAAGAAGAACAAGATTATTCAGATGAAGCTTGCATGCACGCTGACTCTAGTATTCATAAGTAAAAACATATTTCTAAGAGTAGATATTTAGGCATGTGTGAAATCCTCTTAATGGAGCAAATTAAACACAAAGAATCTGATTATTAACAATTTGCGGGAGTCGAATACGACAGTGGCTCAGTAAACTCAACCTTGGTCTCCTATGCCAAAATCAAGATGGAAAATATGTGATGGAATGGACTGTATGGACTCCTTATATAAACATCATGTTCGATAAACCCAGTCTAAAATTTTCCTGGTTCGAAGTTGGTGCAAATGCCTGGCAATTGGAAGATCAAGGTTTTCCAATGTTTCATCGAAAATTTTAGCCATACTAAAAAAATAGATAGAATATAATTTAATTTCCATGGCATCCATATGACGACTAGTTTCGTTGAAGTTGTTCTGTTGAATTGTCCGTGACATTTGTCTTATGTATGTGTGGGCCAGATCACATGACCTTTAACATTTATCTCTCGTTATTTTCATTACCGTCTAAAATGCATTGAAATTAAGCATTTCTCATTCAATTTCATTATTCTTTAGCGATAATTTAGTTAAACCCATACCATAGTTAAGCACTTCATGTTTAATTTTTGAGTAGTTTTCTCTGAGAATATCATGTAAACAATTTACTGGATACAGTTTATTTAGAAACCCAGATTTCTCTTCTCTTTAACGATAAGGTTTCGTTTACTCCGATTGGAGATCATTCGTTCCATTATAAAATGTTAAATGCTACGAATCTGGCCTAATACCTTACTCAGTATACCACTTTCGTGCGTACGAAAACTATGACATTCGGATGGTAATGGGCAAATGATGATTGTCCCAGTTTCCAGCGATCATTCCTGCTGGGAAAAACAAATTTGAGCCCATTCATCGCCCACGTTAAATTTCTCGGTTTTCTGCTCTCATAATAAGAGCTTGAAAATCGGTTTTGTTTCCGCGGAATATTGTTTGAGGAGGCAGACACGATGAAGTTAACGTGGACCGGCAATGTACGAGCGAATTTAAAAGTTAGAGAACGGGAGGAGGGTGGGGGAAAAATCATCCGGGTCTTTTTTGTGCATGATTTAATTTCTTTCTTCTCTCTCTCCGTCGTTTTTCTCCAGGGAAGAGAACAAGGCACCGGTGTCGACGGCCACTTTTTTATTCCACCACGCCGGCGGGCGAAATTGAAAATTCGGAAAATGCATTCACTCAACAGTACATAAAAAAAATTTTTTTTGAAACCGCTGCTCTCCGGTCTGAAGCCCCAAAGAGGGTTGGAAGCGACGGGGAAATGTGACGAACTGGATGAGAAGTGGGCTAATAGCGGCAAAAGTTTGCCGCTATCGAACGGTGGGAAGGGCGGGTGGACGGAAAGCTAGTGGAAAACAGTAGGGGTGGTAGCGCTGAGCGTCAGATAAATGAAAAAGGTGGCAGGAAGACGACGAGTGGAATACATTAAAGCTTATCGTGGCAGCTCGATGGGAACGAACGAGCAAAAAAAAAACACCATTTGTAAGTTTTGTGCCGCTCAGATTTCCTATTTCGCCCGAAAAATATAAACTAAGCCCCATCGCAGGACTCTCCAACTGAGATATTTTATTGCGTAACTATATATATTGGAAACTCTGGAAGAGCTATCTACGAGGAATTTTAAATCCGGAAAAATTGAGTTGTTTTTTTTTGTTTTGCTCTTCGGAAGTCAAGTATCCGCTTTCCTGAATTCAGCTGTGTGATAAATAGTTTTTTTTAAGTGATCTATCCTTGGTTTTGATGAATCACGTGACGTTAAGGACGATCCACCTTGAAATACTCGAAATTTTATTTTCAAATATTCTCCCCAAATAAAGAACTAAGACCCATTTACTGTGCATCTATGTATATTGGAGACTTTTGAAGAGCTATCTTGGTGGAGTTTTAAATCCGGCAAAATTTCGTTCATTTTTATTTGCTCTTCGAAAGTTAAGGTCCGCTTTTCTGAATTCTTTTGTATACTTGATATTTTTTGAAGTGATCTATCGTTGGTTTTGATTAATCCCCTGACGTTAAAGAAGATTTACCTTGAAAAAATCGAAATTTGTTTTAAATATTCGTCATTGTTCTTTATTTCTGAGAAATTTTCACAATAGCTACCGATGCATGATTTAGTCCTCAGTTCCAATACTTAAAGTTAAGTACAATGACGTGGACAATATTTTCGCCACAAATTTTTGAAGGCTTGTTTTCTTTTATAAAGTTCAGATAAGGGTTAGGGGATATTGGAATCTGCATTTGGCTTGAGTGAGGAAGATACACCTTTCAGATCTTAGGTAATATCACTATCACCTTAAGTTATCATTAAATCTCTTAATAATTTTTGGCACGTTGATAGCGTGGTAAAAGTGTCTGAGTTTGTGAATTATGGAGAAAGATGGTGAGGGAAAGTCCTTAGTTCGCTCATCATCTAGGGTTATCGAAAAATAAATACCTTCCACCCAGTTTTACCATGTGTGTTGATTTACTGTGGGGAAAGAGCCTAATTTTCCACTTATCTGAACCTGTTCTGGAGATAAAATTTATAACTCCTATCAATTTTGTTTACTAATCCTACTACTCCTTGCTAACTAATATTTATTTTGGTTTTGATATATGAAATGCTCTTCTTAAACTTATTTTACTTTCAATCAAATTTGAAATTTAAGCAGTTATTATCTTCTTTCTTATAAAACGTGGTTCATTTAATAGGAATTGTATATTTTTATATTTTTATATTATTTCATGATTTCCATTTATTGTCATGCTTCTCCGTTACCTTATTGCGACATTGTGAAAACAAGACAGTTGCATTGCTAAGAAAACTTATTAAAATATTAAAACGATGAAATTTTGGGAATAAAAATGTTAAGTATTTTAAAAATTAATTTCTAACTGATTCCGTGGAGTGTCGTGTACATATATTTAAATTGCATTCGAACGCTATCACAAGATTAATCCACTCGTTACTATTTTGCCCATGCTAATGCAGTTTAAATATAGTATCATTTCCATAACATTGTAATTTTTTCGTCTAGTTTGTCACTACATTTAAGTTTGAAGCATGTTTCTCCTTCCTATAACTTGGAAGTGGTGTACTTGTTTTTGGCATTCTCCTTAAATGAGTAAGAACTGTAATGCATCATGTCAGCGAGTTATTCAAGTTCGAATTTTGAAGTTAAATTGGAATTTTTACATCTACTGCTCATTACCAGAAGATAGTCAATGCAAATATATTTGCTTTCGGGAAACCTCAAATCTACAAATATTTGCCGAAAAGAAATATAGTCTGAATGGAAATTGTGACTTTTTGTTCACGCAATGGCCGATGGTACTAAAATCATGTATCACCAAATTATTCCTCTCAACACCATGATCGGCCTCATGAATAATGTCCCCAGTTACAATGGGTGGCAATGAACGCCGGGCGAGAAAGAGAGAGAAAGGCTGGAGTAGGTGGACTTCCTCTACGCACCGAACGCCCGCTGAAACGACCGCCGTGACTTCCATTTATATCCGCTCTCTTGCTTTCATCCCTCTTACAGAGAGAGCATGCAGAGCGTAGGCGATGATATAGCAATGGAGCGAGAGAATGAAAAGAGAAGGTTGCACTATGAATGGAAAGGTTGAGTGGGAAATCATCTCAATTGCACCGCACTTAGGAGAAGGAAGAAGTAAAGTATAATTGGCTCTGACTGTAGGAGGCAGCCAATTGAGACTTTATGAGCAATAGTTGGCAACGAATGGGATTTTGCAAGAACCATTATCGGCAGAAATAGATAGGGCTATCACTACGTTAGAAGTTATTGAAGGCGGTGAGATATTTGTGGATTTTACTGCGTATTTAGCGAAAGCCAACAGAAATATATCGGTATGAATTTATTTGGTATAACGTAATAATTTAGAATTATAGTTCAATAACTACTCTAGAATCGAGAAACTTCGCTGTGACATCTCGGTTGTTGTTGTGCTGTGAATTAAAAATTTAAAACATTGAAATACCAAATTAAAGTTATTTTCATTTAGAAATTTTGTCCTACAAATAAGGCTATTCGATGACACTCATTACTAATCGATGTAGCGTAAGGCGGCCTTGTGGGTGGAGCACTTGATTAATTACCGGAGGGTCTCAGGTGATAAGTCCGGACGAAGTCAAAAAGTGACCTAGCCTAGGGAAAGGAACTGTCCCCCCACTGAGAATATTAAGTTACACGTCTATGTCTTAGTCAGGGGAACATCTGTAATCACTAATCTCACCCTGCCTTTGTTAAACTTAAAGTTTTTTTCCATTGCTCATTTTTATTTTACAGTGTAATTGTTTAAAAATATAATTTTCTACAACTTTATTCCTTTACTTCCTTTCTACCCTTTCGTACTCCTATTTAGTTAAATGTAATGAGCGGTCATCATTTTTAATAAGAATGCTTATTAATACTTTTTCATGCCTTCCACATCTTATTCCTTGTAATATCAGATAAACATCTGAAGAAATAGCATAGCCACTATTTCTTATTATATTTTTTGGATTTTTTAAAGCCTTAATTTAAACCTAGGAACTATCCCTGCAGTTAAAGAAAGTCTTTGTGCTATCTTCTTCTTCTTCTATCTATATATATAAAAGAAAGTCGAAAATCGTGTTAGTTAGAACACTTATAACTCGAGAACGGCTGCACCGATTTCAATGAGATTTGGTTCTTTGGATTCGTCTCAGACGGGGTTAACATATAGGCCATTAAAAAAAGGATAATTTCACAAAAAAAATTCATCTGTTTCCTATGGGCATGCTTTTAGGAGTTATAGTAACACAACAATTGATAAGTCGGTCAAAACTACAAATTAAATAATTTGTTTTTTTTACCACTTTAATAACTGAATTTAGTAACAATATAACATTTAAATTACTAAATATATTCAAAATATTAATTAAATTGAAATTACATTTTAAAAATTTAATTCGAGCTGATTGCAAGCCCAGCCGTGGCCCAGCTCGAGTTGACACTTCACTACCGTGTTTGTAAACAAATCTCCAAGCAATTGTTGACAAACGGTAATGTCCGTGTTCCTGTCGAGGAATCGAGTAGTTTTAACTCATTTCCTTGGAATGATTGCAAATTAGTTTCAGTGAGCTCATCAACAAAGAGTTCCAGAATACGATTGATCACCAAAAGAATCAAAGATGGTTGATTTAGCGAGCAAGAACGAAGATGTGGATGACTAAAACGAGGTAAATTCAAATAGTTCGTACTCTGCATGGATTCGAATCTTTTAAATGTGTAACAAACGAAGACGAAATCAGCAACTATCTATCTGAATATTTTAAGTCCTTGGACGTACCTGGCTTACCAAGGCACGATTTACAGAAAAATGTAGTTTCTGTGCTCATGATCTTTCGAAGCCTAAACCAACCATAACTATTCAACGGAACGTGTTTGATCATTAAAAAAATTGGTGATGAATGTGATTCACGCAACTTTACTCAAAGGAAAATTCAAAGGTTAGGAGGTCCTCATTCCGTAGATTCCATGAACTCAACTCATATGCCCTTTTGAGCTGAAACGTATTCAATTTACAATTCGTGTTGCATTCGTGATAACGATTAAAAAATCGCATGGTCATTCTTTCAGTTTTTGTGTTGTTTGTGCTCATGTGCTAATGAAAACCCATGATTTTCTCATGGTCAATTTAGCGTGCTATGTTCACGAGTCGATAAACCATCCTCTGTATTTCTTCCTTCGCTTCAAGTGCGTAGCTAGGATAGGGGGTTTTGGGCGCAGCTATTACCACGGGTCTGTAGGGCATAGAAAACTCGCTAAGGTAAGCGGGAAGTGTGGGGGCACTTCCCCCAGACATTTTTTAAGATAAATGGTTCAAAATAGTGGGTTTTGTGGCTGTGTGAATAGTTAAATATGTTTTGTTTGTTAGTCATCCGTCCCCCTAATATTAATAACAAAATCTTTCATAAAACAATTCTCTAAGCTCTTGGGGGGGGGGGGGTTTGTCCCCCAAAACCTCCCCTCGCTGCGTCACTGCTTTGCTTCGCTATATTTATTTAGCTCCATCCGCTTCATCTTGCGCCTGATAACAAAACAAAAACTGTTGTTTCTCAGAAGGTGCTTGACGCAAGACAGTAAACCCGAAGTGTAGGGCTCACCGTGGTGCGTTTACGCATGCAGTACGTTTACGCAGTGCATTTTTTCCAAACAGAGATACTAAAACTGGCGCGCCTTAAGTCATTTAATGCGAATGCTGCTTCATAGGGGCTTTTCTTGCACGATTTTGAGCATCAGTCAAGCGTCGGTCTGGGGTCGTGTCAACCTGCCCCCTGAATGGGCCAAGTGTATGCAACAGACTTGGACCTAAAAACATTTTTTTACAGCTAATAACGCAAATAGCCAACAACTGAATGCGTATAATTTTTATTTCATGAACTGCTTTATTAAACCACAATGCCCAAAATTTCTTAAGCTAAAACGTAATAAAATTTGTTGAAAAAATTCCGCGTAAACGTGCTCCGATTCACCCTATGTAGATTCAATAAAGAAAATGTCTTTCTGACAAGCAATTTTGGTACTCATTTACGTAGTTTTATTGAATTTGTATCCTTATTTTATTATAATAAATTAAACATGATTAAAAACGATACAGCCGCTCTTGATTTATAAATGGTGTAAGTAAACTGTAATTTCATTGATTGTTAGGCGGTACGAAGTTCGCCGGGTCAGCTAGTCCATTATATTCACTTCTTAGGATCACTTAACTATCTAGGCGCATAAAAAGACGGGTGTATTTTAAATTTAAAGGATTCACCGAGTAAAAGGGAGGAAGAAGGAAGAAAGGTTGAGAAGGTCGAGTGGAAGGGTAAAAAAAAGAATAAAAGATGTGCTCAGGTGGAGGCGGTCTGGGTTCAAGGACAGGAAAAGGGTCATGGAGGACGGTCGAAACAAAAATTCGTGCACGCAGAATTTTCGTAACCATTTTTTTTGCATTACAAAGGAACCTTCGGGGTTTTATGTTTTTTTAGGTAGGTAACAGGAGTACAATAGGGACCCCTTTTCACGTTTAAACCCATCTTCAAAATGAATATTAATTATTGCCTTGAAAGCTCAGCCTGAGAGGACGCCGGGGATGAAGTAAGGGAGAAGGACCAAGGAGAGTGCGATGATGGCATAACGGAGTGGTGACCAAAGTTAAATAGAATGAAGAAACTCAGGAGCCCCCGGGAGAGAGAAACGTGCCTACTCGAAACAGTGTCAGGTGCGTACTAGAGAGGTGACGAGAAGGATTAGCGTGAGTAATGAATAACCGCATTTTCTTTTGCATCCAATATTTAAACATAGAAACAAGGAAATCAAAAACAGAAAATCGAGTTAAAATTTTTATGGGGTTAATTTCAATTGTTAAGACCTTAAACTTTAGGAAAGCATATTTTTTGATGCACTTTAAGTGTATGCTTTTTATTTTTCAAAATAACTGGGTGAACTTTTCGCCATCATAACCTGATGCACCCTTTAAGCATATAAACGAGGTAACAATTTATCAGAATTACATTTGGAGTATGCTTTTTTACGAAAGTGAGGTATGGACCATGACAGCAACGGAGAAACAAAGGGTAGAGCCATTCGAAATGTGGTGCTACAAAGAAAATGATGAGGATCAAATGGATCGACCGAGTTAGTAATGAGGAACGAAGAAGAGTAGGAGAGAAGAGATGCCTCATGAAAATCATAATGGAAAATCATAAGAAGATGGAACAAAATTATAGGCCACATCTTAAGACGCGATGGCCTAGCGAAGGAAATAGTCGAGATACATGTAGACGGCAAGAATCAAAAAGGTAGACCGCGAATAAAATATATGATACACGTTAACAAGGATGTGAACGAGATAAAATGTATGGGTGTGAAAAGATTAAGCTGATAAAGAAAGGAGATTTTCGTTAAACCAATCTTTGGATTGTTGAACAGCGATGATAAAGGTGCATCCCTAATTTAGTGTTTACATCAAACAAAATGCACGTTAAAAGTGTAATGCTATTGCCAGCGATTGACGATAATATTTCCTCAATGCCATGTTAACTATTGACTGTTACGTGTTCTATAATGACTGAAGAGGTATGACTCTATTTGGAATGACGCTATGAAGCTGTTTCTCTATAATTGGGTTCACTTCTTTCTTGCTGTTTATTGAATCAAGTTAATTTACGGAAGCATAAATATCTATTCATACCCAGCACTTCACCAAATTTATCGACACATTCATGGTCACCATTACAGATTTTATGTCATTCGTTGCCAACTTCCTTATCATAATAAAGGTAATGTTTCCTCAAGTCTCCTAATTGGAATAAATTGCGTGATATTTGCAGTAACAAAACGTTTCGACGGTGTGTCCGCTGCCTCGAGGCTATACCTGACGAAAATAATAGAAAATATGCTTCAAATTGGAAAATATCTTACTACTTTGCTCCAATTAAACGGATCTTAGCAGATATATTGCCGTAGGCTAAATGCCTCCAAGGTATTGATACGAAATTTAGAGTACATATTTACATTTAAATTTGATGAAATCAACTACTTAACATCTTGATTTTTATTATAGAGTTTCTAAGGCGTTGTTATGTCTTATAATTTTTTATGTATGAATGAGTAAAAAGTGGATCACTTCGCATAAATCAAAGCCGTGAATTCAAATGGAACGCGAGTACATTTGGCAAAGTCTTGACACAAGCCACTTTACTTATGAAAACTTTTGATACAAACTACATTACACATTCATGGATACCACAGAGAATACTTAGAATTTTCTTTATGAATGATGATGCCACTGTTAGTATAATACATTTTTTAATCGCAGTAATCGATGGAGGTAGCTCTAAAGGTTTTTAATTTTTTCAAGCCAAAATTCTGCTTATTGCACTAAATCGTGTAGAATTTCATGTTTTCCCTTGGGAACTAATGGTTTGATTCCAGTGTAATTTCAGCCAAATATCATAACCTATGGGTATATCCACTTTTCAGAATCCGTTAGCCTGTCAGGTTTTCATTTTCTCTCCGAGAGACGGATAGAGTGTATTTAATGTAGCTTGTGAAAATTTGCTTTCGGATTCCGTCTGATCACAGCCGTGTCTGAAGAGATGCCAAAGCGGATATGAGAGGGGTAACTGATGTGCGAAGATTTCAGTGTGGAATGGGATTTGTTCCACCATCCGAGTTCAAACGAGGAGAATATGGAACATGTTAAAAGATGGTGGGACGAAGTGGACTTTAAAGTGAGCGTTTGAGTGGCTGAAAAGGCTTGGAAGCGGAGGAAATGGGGGAAGTGGTGGATGAAGCGATGCTGCAGTACGTGAGCCCGTTCACCGCTGAAAAGTGCTTAGCGCCCCAGACTGGAAATGGTGGGAATAAAAGGAAAATACGAGCATGAGTGTTTAAATAATCCATTGAGCGAAAAATATAAGTATATAATATAAGATCTTGTGTGGTGCTCGCGTCGAGTGGAATGAAAGATTGTGGGCCACCAGGGATAAAATTTCATAGTGTGGGAGGAAAGGGTCGGACTGCGACGACTCTCAAAAGACAAAAAAAAAGACTTTCTTCGCCTCACCATTCTACCATTTTCACCACTTTTCAACCAAGTGTGGAGCTCGTAGGGCCAAATTTAGATTCTTGAATTTTTTTAAAATCCTTACCGTGCTTGCGCTAAAGAGGTACGTAGACCACAGAGTGGAGTTTGAAAACCCTCTTTTAGTTTTCCAAGTTTCTCCTAAAAAATTTAAATGTGCGTTCATAATTGACGATGAAACTGGGTTGTAAAGCAGCAAATAGTCTGTCATGAGCAAATCTTCTGAAAAGAAGGACACTCGGTGATATTATGTGGCTATGAGCTTACTTCATGTGGCATAATTTTCCGAGTAAATTTAATGGATCTGAGATAGAGAAAGTGCGTCTACCTGTTGAAATCTGTATGATGCGGTGCAATTTTAGCTAAGTCAATATCCATATTTTGTTGAATACTACATGTAGTCAATTTGGAAAACGTAGTCTCAACCTCTACAGTTGGTAATGTACATCAGGAAGGACACGATTAAACAAGCAAGGAAAAGGATGGGTAATTATCGAGTGTTAAAATATGTGAATGAGGATTATATTCTTAAGAAAGTATAGGCATATGAAGTGAACTTACTTTGTAATGCCAATTATTGCCGTGTAAACTTCGCCTATAGTGAAAAAAAAGCGGATTAGGTTCCAGAAAAACAGGGGTATTATGATTTTCTCAAAGGGAATTTGAGACGACCACAATCAGACGATAATGTTGCCAAAACCTTTTTTTAATGCTTGGAATCATAAAGTGTTAACTTTTCTCATGCATAATATAAAAAAATATAATTAGTATAGTAATATTCCGTATTTGGATGACCTAATAACAATTCTTCGACAAATAACAACGATTTCCTTGGAGAACTTACAATTTCTGGTGTTGCGCGTACGATTGATATTTATTGTAAAATGTGATTCTAAGGAAACTGATTGTGAGGACATAAGGAAGCTCCGAAATTTATTTATCTAATTATTTCTCCGGTATTTATGAATCCAATTAATACCGAGTATATTTCGTCCCATTATCATCATCACTGGTCAACAATCCTAACATTGGTTTGACGCAGCTCTCCACTCAATTCTCGTGTCTGCTAATATTTTTACACCTATGCATTGATTCTTTTTCACATTCGTCACCTGTTCATCATCAAATATTATTCGAGAACTTCCTTTTCCGTACTTTACATCTACTTGGCCCTCAACGATTGATATTTCACCTAAGTATGGCTAATAATCCCATTCGCATCCACAAGCATACTGGTACGCGGCCTGAAGCTGGTCCTACACACCACAAGCGTACCGGTACGCAGAATGCATATTGATATATACCAGTTGATCCTGCTGCTATCTTATCAGTTTATTTATAAGTTTTTGGCCAGGCAGTAAACCTTATAGCAGCTGCCATATTTAAAAAAAAATTATTGTAAATTGTCTTAGAAATACTTTTCTTACACGTAGATTTTATTCAATCTGACAATGGATGACTTTAAATCCGATGATCAATTTAAATCCCAGAGGATGGATGCAAATGGGTTAAAACGGGTTCTGTTCGAGAAAAAAAATGGATACTTTGATAACTATTACGGATATTACGTACCAGCTTCTGTTTATGTTATAGGATAAATAGTGTATATATTCCCTTAGTAGCGGCGAAGAATGGTCTGTTGGTCGCTCGACGCTTGTGCATACTCTTCGACTGACTGCGTAGGCAGTGAGCTTGCATTTTCCGCGGCTGCATGCGAGTGCGCGCAGTTTGGCTAATCGTTCCTCTTTCTCCCACGAGAGGCCGCTGCCGGGGAGGCGGGCGCACGTCATTTTAAAATGGCGGCGTCGATGCGTCCGTGCATGCAGTGCTGTTTTGGGGGGAGGAGTTTTGGCAGGGTTTTTGGGAAGTGAGGAAGCATATGCCGGGAAGGGTCGTTAATCACCTAGGCGTTGCCGAGGAAGGATAGGACGGGCACAGGAGGCGAGTGGCCGTGTTGGAAGGACGAATAAATTACGGAATGAACGAGCCAATTCATTAAGGAACTATCGTCGTCCCTTTTTGGGATGTCCTCTCTTCTTCCTCCTCCTCTCCTCTTTCCTCCATACCTCCACTCGATTTTCCGGAGACAAGAGTCACTTTCGCGTTATTTCGGGATCCTTTGTGTCGGCTTGGCTCACTCGCCTCGGAACCTTTCCATTGAAAGGTTCTATCAAGGTTTTACGGTTAGCGTTTTAGCCGGGTTTTTGTGTTGCCTGTAATTTTCTCCCTAATTAAGAGGTGAGACTTCGTGAACGATAGTACGGAAGAAAATGCGCATAAAATCGATTAAATGGGCCGTAGTATTACCCTTCGATACCTTGATTGATTTCGTAGCTATCTGTTGGACGTGCTAGTTTCCGGGTGCAAATCACTTCCCGGTTGGATAGTTTTTTTTAAATAATTATTGACGTAAGTATATTTCTTATCCTCGTAACTTGGTTTTCGTGGTCATGAAACCAAACTTCTACTCTTCTTCAATTCCCTGAGCTCTTTAACTATAGGGCATAATGAATTTTTCATTGGATGAATATCTGGTTGTATCTCACAACGGATGTTGATTCTATTTTAGCCATTGTGTCTTCTACAAGGCAGTCATATGAATGTGTCAGTCTTGGATTCATAACTGTGCCTTGATTACTCAGCAAATGGGTTTAATTTGTTTACAGTTGGTTGTCGCAGAATTTATTAATTAAAAAATGTGACAGTTTTGGAGAAAAAATATTTCCTAGATACAATTTTTTAGGTTCATTTCAGGATAATTGAAAACATAACTGCCTATATATTAATGAGATTTTCTTTATTTTCAGGTATGTTTCGTTGCCCGTCCCACCGGGAGAATAATTTATTACGATCCTTCGTAAGTACTTACCTTTTTGTTATTGGGTGGATTTCCCTGTATGTTGGCTTTACAGGTTCAATAAGCTAATTACATTAGGAATTCCATTTGTCTTTTCCTTTACCTTGATCATAAAATTTTGGGTTTATCTCCCTTGAATAGCATGTTATTTTCCATTAAAATATTTCTGTAAATGAAAGGTAGATGATTAAAACAAACCTAACGGAATTTATACCCAGTAGCCAATTGCATCAGGTAGTGTCTACCCAATGATGTAATGATAAAACACTGCTCCGGGATCCCAGTTTGCCTGCTATACAGCCTTCCTTCATTACTCATAGCTAAGTTTCTAGAATGCAATTTTCCTGCTGCCAAGACATTTCCACTATGCATATAACCAGTGATAAGAAAAGATCGATCTTAATTTCAATTACATTCCCCTGTAATACTTATAGCTAAAACCACACTATAAAAACCACCATTCTTGATTGATTTCTGTGTGAGAGCTGAAATGTCACTCAAGTTTTGTTATCAATTTTGTTTTTTTTGTCGCTTCATGTTTGGAGCGCAATACCGAGACAGTTTTCAACCAGAATTATACATTTTAATACCTTCTACATTATATTTTCTGCTATTTGAATGTGAATTACTATCTCTGAGGCTGATATTACCTAATGCATGGATTTTTTAATTGTAGTAAACATGTAGTGGCCTCTAGAGGTTTGCAGATGGGTGAGGAACTGTCACGCACTCGCCTTCCATTCCGAAGCAATTAACAGAATGGATTTGCTTTATAATACATTTTTATGTACTCGTTCAATGAAGCATTCAGTTCCTCGTATTATGGAAGGCAATGCTGGACTGATACATTCAACTCGCTTCATGCATAGCATTTTTACCGCGCGTCGCGTGTCACAAATGGCTAGAGGCAGTGAGATCTACATGGCATATTCTCCTACTCACCCTTTCTTTTCCGAAAATATTAAATTAGAGTAAAGATAATGAAAAACCTAACAGTGGAAGAATGCATTGAAAATTGTTCACTTTCTGTTTGAAGCTCGAAACTATTAAACGGTGTGACCTCTAGATATGCCCTCAGGACTCTCATTCAAGTTTATATCATAGAATTCATTCTCTTCTTAAAAAAGGGAATAAATTCAAAGCTAATTCCATCTATGTGATGATCGGATTTTTTCTGACCGCTGTCAGGCTTGGACTTTCCCATGAAGGTCAGAGTGACATTTAAAAACGCGATGGAGATTGAAGTCCACGACTAAAAATGAAAAAAAAGGAGCTGGTGTGAAAGTGTGAGAAAAAAATGAGTTTTCCGGTGAGTCAAGAAATAGCCAAGAGCTAGCTGAAAATAAGTATTGCTTCTGAGTTTCAATGGATAAAATCTCGTCGCTAGTCTGCCGTAGTAACGTCGATGCACTACCTTTCTATTCATTGCCACCATACTTCAAATATGAGTGCAGAGATAGTGAAGTTCTGATTGTATTATTCTTCATTTTGCATTGAGGCATTGTAATAGTGAACTTACTGCCTGAATAAAGGTATTTTTATTTATAATGTCGATCTATGGGACACAAAGGTCATTTTACCGTGGCTGTATGGTGGTGTGTTGCATAGAATACCCGCTTTTTTAAATAGTTGAGCTGAATTTCAGCAAGTTAAATATATCACGCCTGTTCACGTGTCTCACGGTATGGACGTGACAGTGTGGAACCTGGAATAATTCGTGGTCCTGACGTCTTTGATTAACTAAAATGTGATTTTAAAATAATGATATGAAAAATATTTCAGGCCATGACGTCAAAATTGTGCCGTTTTCTGGATCTAAAATTTAACTTTTGCTGAACTTGGTCCATGGATTAGGCCACTTCAATGATTATGGAAAAATAAGTAGGCATATGCCTAAAGGCCGTCGATGAACCTCGAGAACAATTTCATCGCGCAATTATTTTATGGAAGTAAGGCCTAGATATTTGGTTAATACCTTTATATATAGCATCGTGTGAGAATGGAAAGTTGCATACGGTATGTTTGTTGATTATAATGACATTCGTTAGAGAATATCAGTGCATCAACCACCTGAGTAGGTGGTCCCCTTTCAGGGCACGGTTGTTCGTGCATGTAATATTGTTGTACCATTGAAAAAACCCTGATGTAAAAGGCCATTATGTGCTGTGTTATATGGCATGGAAATGAAAATAATCAAGTTCGTTTTCTCGGCAACTTAAGTGTAGTTTATGTGATCAAGGCTTCATTTCTGTGAAATTGAATTAGTTTTCATTTACAATTACAAAATAAGGCAATTCAAAATACTTCGAATAAGTTTTCCACTGTCGATGCATTGACGGGATGGATATTCACTAACTGAATGAGTCTATCGGTTAAAAATGTTTGAGGCATGTAGTGGTCCTGAATTATAGGAGAGGATTATCTCTATTGAGGGCTATCTCAGGCTCAACTTTGCAGAAGTTTTTTTAACGTTAGTGAATTGAAAAACCTTGTTGTGTTCCGCCAACTTATTTTGAGGTACAACCAGTTTTGATGCAGCGGCGCATTCCTCAGGAATAAAGATTGAAATAAAAGGCAAGATTCTTATATTTGATCCAGGAAGGGCTGGGCAAAATGCAGACCGAGGAGTATTTGTACTGCTTCAAAAGTATTTGATATGCAAATAACAAAATACCTTTGACTTTGGCATTTGATCAACAGACAAAAATAGTATTTGAAACACCTTTTAAAATACAAAATACATTGGTATGGAAACTAAGAGATTTTAAAATAACATAACCTGCCTTGGCACTTGGATAGTTGCAAACATGAAGAAAATGGTTCTAACGAATACGAAGTAGTCTCGGAAGCATAATGTTACAGAAGTATTATCAGAGTTAATTGAAAAGTAGCTTACAAATATATTTTTTATTTTATAATACGCAAATACCAAGAATCTGTATTCGAAATACAAATTACTCCCCAGCTTTACAGGTAGGAAAGACCACCAAAATAAGATGAAATGCTTCCCAAAAAGCTGACATAAAAAAGATCTCATACCCCAGCAGGACGATCAATGAATGGAACAGACTCCCTGCAGAACTGTTTCAGCCCTATCCTAGCAGCATAAAGATTCTGAAGAAGAATTGTAAAATAATTATCTTGGAAAATTTACTTTATTGCTGAGTTAAATTTTCACTGATCTAGTCTAATTTTGGTGATGTATTTTCATTGAATACATTTTTATTAAATATTAACTGTTACCACCTGGAAAATAGCCAACTAGTAACCTGTGCAATAATAATGATATGAATATATTAAACACCCAGATACATTCAGGTCGTGTATTTGAAATACCGAATACAAATTACGATTGGATATCAAATACGTATTTTAAAATAATTGTGTTTGAAATACGGCCCAGCCCTGGATTCAGGTTAGGGGAGAATAGAAGGCAGGTGGAAGGGGTGGACACTTCTGTTAGGATGTGCTGCTGAGTGCGGGCAGGAGAGGACATTTCGCATTGCACGTGAGGAGCGGAGAATACGCCAATGCAAATACGAAGGTGACCAAACTAAAGGGGACAGATATTTGTGATGCTAATTGGAAAACAATCGTCCGAGATGGTGTATCTCGCAGGACGCTGCGAGGTGGGACGTTTGCAGGAGCGAGTTCGCGGATGTGGAAGGGGAAGTCCTTCTCCGCACTGCACTCCAGGGCGCTGGCAAGTGGAAGGGTGTGAGGCATGGGAAATTGCGAGAAAATAACAGATGGATGCTTCGCAGCATCCCAGTGTGTTTTCCGAAGGACTTAAGGGGGGGGAGTCTGCGTTGCGTGCGCTCGCCCCACGCCATGCATTGGAGTAAAGGGTTTGTTATTATCGTCGGAGGAAAAAAAAATTGAAGCTCAAGGGGGGCCGATATGGGGGAATCGATCGAGCCGAGAGAAAGATTGTTGGTTGGTTGAGTCGTGGGTGGAAACAGGTCGAAGAGGAGGTCACCAAGAGAAGCGCATCGGGATTTTTGATGAGGGAAAGGTGAAGAATTTGCTTATTGGAGTTAGATGCATGGGAGGTATTTTTATCGGCGTAAAAGTTAGCTAGGAGCTTGGGAAGGAGTATTGAATATGGTTGAAGAAGTCACGCCGGTGACATTCTATATCGCGGACTAAAAAGTCACCGGTTTCAGCTTCAATGCAGGTATGAATTTATAAAAATTAGCCATCGACTCGTGAGTTTGTGGCTCTAATATAGTAATTGGATACCGTAGGCATGTATTGTCGAAATATCCGTCAAATGTTTGTGTGAAATAGAACAGATTTCCTGACTTCCGGATCCTCGTAGCAAGTATATTTATCACCGCCGGCCTCGGTGGTGGCGGTGTAAAGACCTCGCCTGCCAAAAAGGAGGTCGCGGGTTCGAGTCCCGTCTGGGTAAGTTATCCCTATCCAGAGCATGTTTTTTGTGTACGTTTCACGGTTAACATTTAAATAACCCCGATATAAAAGGCCTTGTAGAGCTATTTTCGGTGTAATGGAATTAAATAAAAATTAAAAAAAATCACTAACATTTGGTTGCATTACTTTTAAAGCTATGTTTTTGTGTTGAACCTCCCTTTCAACTCCACGTAAATATATGTTTTTACTTATTCATATAATTACAACTTACTTTATCTAACATTTTAATTAACTTAATATCTCTATAGTTTGATTAATTAGTGACATAAATTCATGGAAGTTCATTATTTGTTCTCTTCAGTGTTCAAAATGTTGGATATGCTATTAATAGATTGTTCATTTGATCTTCCCTGTGTACTGCTATGCATAAATGGCGTGCTGGAGTGAAACATGAAGTAAAAAATACTGAGGCATCATACTTGCATTTTCTTTTGAATCACGCTTTCTTAGATAGGCACTAAATTTTTGAAGGATACAGTTGAACTTATTAAGCTTCCGCTAGATCTCGAATGTTTTTTTATTGTCAATGTTTCAGTAGTCCACTAAATCGCCCCACCTGCTGGGTCGAAGGGATGATCACAGTTAACTCACTTTACTTCCATAAAAAAGCTCATTTACTTAGCAGGCATTAATCATGTCGAAAATTGAAACAGATGCTTTAAAATTATGTCAAAGGGCATATTAATTGGGATCTGCGTGGAATTGGTGGCACATCCGTGAAAGTTCCCAACCGCTAATTGGTCCTAAAATAAATATTAAATCATAATTCATTTATTTTTTTCTTTTTTGCCGCTCGGTCTGGCTTGGTAGCGAGTAATGTCCAAAGGGGCACGAACCAGTGCGCGAATTTTGGGATAATCTGGTCGTGCGGTCCACGAGAAACCTCATGAAAAGCCAAAACAGGCTTTTCGGTTTCCCACATAACGCACGAAGTACCAGTACCACCTGACGCCCTCCTAACTATTTCCGAGTAACAAAAGACACAAAAATATTAGGTTAAGATGAAAAATGGAAAACGAAAAAATAATTTTGCAAAAACCTTTTGATTCAGCCATTTAATATTTTTCCTTGCCCTATTAACATCTAAAGAAAATTTGAAAACCATACAAAATTATCGAAAATGACTAGTTTTTTAGAAGAAAAGAAATATTCAGGAAGCTTTATGCTTTTGAAATTAGAATTATTAGAGCCACCTAGTCCCAATCTCCGTGCGTGATAACCTAAGAGGCTAGAGTATTTTTTAAATGCGCGGCTTTTTTGTGAACACAAGCATAATTGTGGGTAAACTTTTCTCGGGATTCCCACCGGGTTAATGTTTTAATATCGGCCAACGTTTCAAGTACCGTCTCGGCACTCATCTTCAGGGCTGAATACTGAAGATGAGTGCCGAGACGGTACTTGAAACGTTGGCTGATATTAAAACATTAACCCGGTGGGAATCCCGAGAAAAGTTTACCCACATTATTCGCCGGGAAAGCATTTAATCATATTTCACAAGCATACTTGTTTAATTTTTGATAAAAAGGGATAATGGGAATTGATTAAATTTGCTAAATACGAGGGCCGTTTTTTTTCAACCTCCGATGTCGCATGATCAGGAGACAAAGGGATTGGTTAAAAATTATTTCATTGCTAAATGCTGAGCACACCTGTGGTGTCCTTTTGACATAATCGCCTCGGCGATTGAGGAAGTGGTCGTGCCAGTGGACAAGCTTTACTATACCTTCTTCGTGGAATTTTACCGCCAATTACTTCCAATTAATTATGCTTTTGTCCTGAAGCTCATCGCCAGTTTGAATACGCTTGTAATGTAGCTACATCTTCACTTCAGCGTAAAGGCGGAAGTCCCCCGGCACTAGGTCGGAATTGCACTGCGGGGGATGGAAAATGTCCCATTGTAATTGCTAAAGGAGCAGTTGGGCTTCATCAGCGCTAATATGACGGGAGTTTTCATGGATCAGAGGGCTTCCAGGAGTCAGCATGTCTCTTCTTTTGTTTTGAATGGGAATGAACGTAATTTTTCACTATGTACCCACATTTTAATAAAGAAAAAATCTCTTTTATCGGAATGAAGGTCAAGACATGTCAATGCTGAAGCCATTCGACGAGCTTTCTGGATATCTCTCCGTAGTGCGCCGTTGGCGGAGAATCAATTGAGGCAGTGTAGTTGATGAAATTATCACCAAACTTAAAGTAACAACTTACGGTAAGAAATTATTTGTACGCGTGGTGCGGAGGACGCGCAGTTGCCCTATCTGCGCAGTAACCGCCTGTCACTTGTATGGTGTTTATGCTGAGCTATGGGAGGTTAAAAAAAACCTCCCTCGTAGATCCCTGGATGTATAAATCAAATCATAGTTGTATCGAGCGTGATATTAACTACTTTATAAAAGGATTGCAAAAAAATCTATGTTCATATATTATATAATCCGTAATATTTAATGTAAAAGTAAAAAAAATATCACATTCAAATTATAAATTTAGAAACGCTCGTGAAAATAAATACCGTTCATGCTGATGCTGTAGACCAGTTGAGAGCCCTTTCATATTCCACAAAATACAAAGGTTTAAAATATAAATCGTATGTGCGTTCAAAATCTGCGTATTCAACTAGTTGCTATTGGATATCACCTGACCTTATACGCATATCTGCCGTCAGTATAAAATTAAAGTATATATCGGTATAGGACTTCAGAAGAGTACCGTTTCAACACCTTAATGGTTTTATAGTAAGCAGTACTTCCGCTCCACCGATTAATTACCTAACGTTATGATTATTAAATACTTACGCTTTCATCTATATTTTTTTAGTATTCTACGGATATACCATTTTCAACATTTTTTGCAAGAAAATTTGATTTGGGTATTTTTTTGAGGTAATATTTCCATACTTGAGATGCAGTTTAATGTTTACCATGGTTGACCATGCATAACCTTAAGAAAACTGAGTATTAAACGAGTAAAAGGAAAGGAAACGGTGCGCAATACGGCATATCTACCGGGAGAGAGCTACGTCCCAAATGGTAACAGCGGCGTAGCGCGTGATAAAGACTCGTCGCAAATGACGAAGACGTTTAAAAAATTAAAGTCAAATTCAAATTATAAATATCGAAACGAGTGTTGAATTAAATAAAGTTTATACTGGCGTTCTCCTGGCGAGGGAGAAAGGAGAGTTATACCAGAGACCAGTGCAGAGTTATCTTTCACATAATAAAAAAGTATAAAATGTAAATCTTATATACGTTCAAAATCTGCGTATTTATCTAGTTGCTATTCGATATCACCTTTCCTAATACAGATCACCGCTATCAGAATAAAAATATGTTATATGTCGTTATAGGACTTCTAACTAATACCACTTCAACATCCTTATGATTTTATTGTACGTATTACTTCCGCTATTGTACATTACTACCGATTAACCGTCTAAACGTTATGATTATTTAATATTTACGCTTTCACAAATATTTTTTCAGGATTTTAAGGGAATACGATTTTCGACATTTTGTAAGAAAATATAATCTGGAAATTTTTTCTGAGGTAATATTTCCATACTTGAGATATAGTTCAATGCTTACCATGGTTAACTATAAAAACTGAGTCTTAAACGAGTAAAAGGACAGGAAACAGTGCACAATACGGCATATCTACCGGTAGAGAGATACATGCTAAATGGTAACAGCGGCGTAGCGCGTGATAGAAGACTCGTCGCGGTTGACGAAGACGTTTCAAGGGGACGAACAGGAAGGAGGTGGGTGTGGAGTGGACGGCGAACAGGAAATTGTCGGAAACAGGGGATGGAGTGGGAGGAAGGGAGCTCTCCGCTGCAGGCGTCCAAATTGGTCGATTGGTTGATGGATTGATTGATCGACGCGAGAAGCCTTTTCTATATATCTATCGGGGAAAGTTCCATTATTGGTGTGCGGCTTCGGCGTCGGATCGTACGTTCGCCGCGGCGTGAAGAGGAGCTACGGGCGGAGGTGATGGTTCGTCCCCGGGTCTGTACCAGAAGTTTCCGCGGCTCAGGCGAACCCACCTGGCCCTCCGCGCGATAGGACTCCTCGTTAGTTTATTGGTTTATTACCCCCTTTCCTATCGTTCCCTTATCTCCCCCGCTTATTCTGCCCTCTTCATTTCCTCCAAGCTTTCTTCATTCTACCTGCTATCTTCTCTTTTTTTTTCACTTCCTCTCTCCGTGCCTCGTTCTCTCTCTCTCTCGGAGTCGGGAAAAATTTATCGTCACGGAGATAAACGCTCTCTGCAGGGTAACGGTTTTGGGCCCAACGGATCACTCATTCCGCCATAAAATTTTATCCCAAAAGAAAAGTGTGCGTCAGCGAAAATGGTCCGCAGAGATGTGTGCAGTAATATTGTTTCTCACGAAGTTTTCCCTGGTCTTGGGTTTTCTTTCTTTTTTTTAGCTTCGATCTTGAGGCTATTTTTTAGCGTTCTCGTCCGTCGGCGTTGAGCTTTTTTTGCTCGTTTTGTTTTATCTGGGCGAGATTTTGATGTGCTCGCGTTATCAGTCGAGCTCATTTTTATGGCCCTTTACGGTTAATATACTTAGCGCCTCCTGTCCTTTCCGCCCTTCTTTGACTGAAATGTAATTATTTATTTTTCTTTGAGATGGACGGAGTTGAAGAGAATGAAACTTGTTTATTATATTTTTCAGGCTTGGTTGGGATACAATTCATTTAGTAATATGCATTTAAATAAAATAACTGTTTGAGCAAAACATCTAAAAAAAAAACTCATGATATGCTTGAAGACTTTAGTTTATTGGTTTTAGAGGCATTTGAAATAGTAGCATAAAACGTGACAGTTATATGGTATTTTTCGTTCATTTAACTGGAAAAATGTACAATTTTTCATATTATCTATATACAAAGGGGATGACATTTTTCACAAAAATCATTTTTCTGAGCCGGGATTCGAACTCGGATCTCCAGACTGCCGGTCAGGTATACTACCAATTACACCACCAAGCCATATTTTATTAAGGCGAATCTCTGACTGGGTTATGTTTAGAGTTAAATTATAAGACAATAATATAAAAAATACTTTTTCATGTTTTCTCTTCGAGTTAAATGCAGATATGTAACCTATTGTTCCAAATACAGCAAAGAACTCTCCCGTATCGACCACTATGTCTCCAACGGCAGACAATGTTCAATTCAAAATCATATTTCCGGATGCTTTTTCTTTGTTCCACCTCGCTGGCTGCCTGATTTTCAAAGATAAAAGGAGAATGGAGGAAGGCCCGTCATTAATTTCTGTCTTTTTATTTATCGACTCATCATTTCGTCTGAATCAAGGTACAGAGAATCAAAGTGACTGTGAACTGCGTCCACAAAACGTCGCCCTTGAAGTCATCCGCCGTGAACTGAGAGCGAGAGGAAAAAAAAGATAGATTGACAATGTTCGAGTAAATCCTTTCTGACCCAGTTCAGAACTACCGCAGCCGGCGGAACCCACACTAATGCACTCGGAAATGCAGGGAGCCTCGATTCAAGGACCGAAAAATGCCCCTGCGCCCATGCATAGCATTGTCTGTGACGTGCATCGGAATGAATTCGGCTTAGGTTATAGAGCAGATGCAGTGGGGAGACCGGGTGCGATAGACCAGGGCTCCCATTTTTATTCCCTTGCTCCCGCGTCCATATCTTCTTTTCCCGTCTGCACTCCCTAACCTTCTTCCCCGTTCCTACTCTAACCTTTCCCTTATGAAGTTTGCAAACCAAAACTATAACAAAAGAGTATTCTCAAATCGGTTACCAAATATGTTGTCCCCCATCACTCATTTGAATGTGTTTACAAAACTCGCCACACGCGTCGCTTACGGACAAATTGATCCGAGTTTCGCGGGGAAATAATGAAAAATTAGCGGTTTTAAGAGCAATGTATTTACATGATGATGTGATCTATCAAATTCATTATTTTTCAAAGCTATTTTTAGCGATTAAAAACACTATACTGCCAAATATTGGATAAAAGTGGATCGTTTTGTACTCATGACCGCGCCGCGGACATTTTTGAAAACCGATTAAAAAATGACCAAACAAGCAACAGATATCAGTGGTCTTTGGGATGAAATGGGACCTCATCTATGCAGTCCCTTTGGTGCACGCTACTACTCAACTCTAGTGCAATTCGATCCATTTTTGTCCAACATTTAGCAGTGCAATGTTTGCACTTGTGAGGAATAGCATTGAAAAGTAATGCATTTGATACATCAAATCATTATGTGCATAAATTTCTGATAATATCATTCATTATACCTTATTTCCCCGTGAAACTGGGATCAATTTGTCCGTCAGCGACGCAAGTGGCGACTTATGTAAACCCACAACACATTAAGAGGCTGTGAGTAACCTCTTTTGTAATTACCGTGGTGCCACTTGCCGCCTCGGTGGCTCCAGGGTGACGTCTCGAACTGCCAAGCTAGAGGTCGCGGGCTCGAATCCCGCCTGGTTTGATTTACCACCATCCAGGACAAGTATGTATGTGATTTTCAAACAATTTTATTGTATGAGAGGACTATCTTGTCCCAAAAAACGCTTGTAAAACAAAGACAAAATTATTACTACCGCGGAATGCGGTTATGTTCGATAACAAGCATGCATGAGAACATAATGCTATGAAGCATTTATAATATAAATATGTCTCGCTCAGTTATCACCCCTAAGATTAATTTTAAATAGAGCTGGGCATAGCTCGCCTTGATCTAAGTCAGAGCTGTGTGAAATTACCAAAGTCAGGGTTGAGGGATCACATCCTATCATTGGGATACTGGACGCTACGAGGACCATTGCTTGGCTATGACTGAAGTCTTTACCCGAGATTGGAATCCGGTACCGGGCGGTCAGTTGCCCAAGGCTCTATTCACTGGGAAATCACGCTTTCTATGTCATTAAAATAAGTATTATGCAATAAGCTAACGCATTTTAAAGATTTTTTCTTATGTGGAGGAAAAACCAGTGAAAATTTTCTTAAGTGGTTTTCGCGTATTTTATAGTATCGCTGAAAACCTTTTAAATGAAGTAATTCATACTGCCCCAATGAGAACATAAAATACTTATAGCCGAAGCCACGAATATTGCACAAGATTATTCTCAAGACCTCTTAATGTGTTGTCAATTACCGCGCATTTAAATGAGTTTAAAAAATTCGCCACTCGCGTCGCTGGCGGACAAATTAATCCGAGTTTCACGGAGAAATAAGGGATATTTAGGCGTTCAAACCAGAATTTATGTACATATTCTATGTGATCTATTAAATTCATAACTTTCCATTGATATTCCTCGCAATGATAATCATTATACCGCATATTACTGGAAAAGTGGATCGCATTTCACTCATCACTGCACCGCGGATATTTTTGAAAACCGATTAAAATAAGTCGCAACAAAAATCAACCTTCCGTGGGATGGAATCGGGGCTCCTCTATGCCGTCCCCTTGAATGAAGCTCTTTTTGGGTTGTTGTCTTTCTTCTGTTTTAGGGTCGAACGCTACAGTAAAGAGATAATCGAAGTAACCGTACTTTTTATGACTGTATTTCATCAACATTAACATGTACTATTATCCGTAATAGCAGCACAGATTTGTCTTGTCTTAAGAATATTTCGGAAACTTAAAAGTGCTCCACGCCAAAGTAAATCTAGGAAAATTTTGATAGTCTACCGGAATGTTTTCCGCCGACGAAGTGTGTCCCCTTATTCTTGTAGAGCCCACTCACCCCCTTGTACGTTTTCCCCCATTTTATCCACGTTCCTTATCCTCCTTGGCGTCAGCATGGAAAATACGGAGGATGCCGCCGTCAGGGGCGAACGTGGGCCGCTGGAATAAAAATCATCCCTCAGGTTCGTGATAAGGAACGGGAGCGTGGTCTTTATCAAAGTCGTCCCCTAGAAATTGTGTAGGTGCTGCCGTAACTATTGGGACACTTTGCCTATTCTCTCGCGAAACTGAAATTCGCGTCCACATCGCCCCGCGCCCTCCCCTGCCGTATTTCAAACCTCCATCTACCTCTGGGGATCTCCTTTTTACCTCCGCTTTTCCACGGCCGCCCTCGTTCAGCCTTGGCGCCAGCGGGGCTCTAAGGTCACCTTTTCTTACGGCTTTCGACACTTGAGGCGTATGATTTTTTTTTTTGGCATTCAAATTTAAATTTAGTTTCAAAGGAAATGGCAGTGGGAAGCAGGTTGATAAAGCTAGGGGCTCTAAACTCGTAGGAGTTGACACTTCCAATTCAACCGCGTGAATGGATTTCTAGACAGTCATTCTTTTGCATTACTGAGCTGTGACCTAGGCGGTTTGAATGAAAGCTACACGCTATTTTTTTTCTTTTAACCAAAGACTTGAGGAACTACCCTACAATCCGCAGTAGTTTATGATCGTCTTAATTTTTATTATATTAAACGGCAGGGAAAACAAAAATATAAGATTTATAATAATAATAAATATATTGTTCAAGGACCTTGTCCAATGGAACATATCACATTTTACAAATAAGTCTCAGCAGTGAACAACAAAGTCCAAGGTGAAAATACAATTTTACAGTATCAATGATATATAGTATTACAGTATTTTAAATACAATTATATTTTTCAAGTAAATAAGCAAACATTTTCAATTAGAATTGATTTACATTGTTACAGTTAACAATGTAGTCCGGTATTTCATTCCATATTCTAAAGGCAGAGTTTAAGGTTGACAATTGGTACATCGTAGTTCGGCAATTTGGAATTTTAAATCGTCTTCTAGCTCTTACTCTTCTACAGGTTTCACTCTGGTGACATATTATCATTTTATAAAGATGATAATCAGGTGCTTTGGATGATAAGATTTTATATACAAACACAGATAGCTGGAATTTACTTTTCTGTTGGGGTTTCAACCACAGCAACTTTGTGTAGTAAGGAGTGACATACTCCCGGATATTTATATAGTCCATATGTGGAACCAGTAAGGTATTTGCCAAGTTTTTTCGTACTTCTATTGGGATTAGGCGTTTGAATTGTTTGATCTGTACCAACGTTTTATGTACCTTGTTAGAAATGGTGGATTATGGAGTAACCTGGCAGATATTGGAAAAGACCAGTCATTATTTCAATAAAGATATAGTTTAGAAAGATTTGAATAAGGACAGTGAACAATTTTAGTCGAATTTTGAGTAATATTGCAAGATCTTAGTTTTCTTACTAAACTTTTCTCGGTGATACCATGCCTATTAGTTTATGAAAGAAGGGCTGTTATTCTTTGTATTTATTATAATTTATTTATTAGGTTTAAAACTAATGAAGGAAGGACCATGTGGATGAGACGCCACTGGGAAAATAATGTTAAAGGTGTATGTAGTTTTTACCGGGGATTGGGTCACCAAAGAATTCCCCGGACCTATTGAGAAAATATGCTTGGTTCTATTCATAACAACTACTTAACCAAAATATGAAATATTTTGATCATGAGGCATGAATATCCAATAAAGACACTCGATGACAGGCAAGTGAACGCAGAGAATAGAAAATAAAGGCCTCATCAGCTCATCATGGACTCATCCACGATGTAAAATAAAAAAGGATTAAAAAGGCAATCTCATTTGAGAGTGTAGTGGAGTTTTAGTGGAGTCTAACGAAGTCAAGGATTTCTGACCAATGATGTTAATGGCACTTTATTCCTCTTAATAACCCTGCCTGTAAAGTCTATTATTATCCTTATTTCCAATGTTCCATGTTTCCACAGCCTGCAGCGATCAAATTTTAACAAATCACGTGAATTATCTAGTTTTCGATTCGTGTTCACCATGCTTTTGTACAATTTCATTTTATAATGAATACCGCTTCCTATCTTGCATTACAGGAATATTGCTCAGCTCTCTCCGTGGTTTTCGTGATAGTTTTTTCTAAGATTTGATGGATTGCGCCTGTATTTCCCGAGGTCCCGTTTTCGGTCGCTATCTTTCCGTTTCCCATTGATCCAAACTACCTTCGCGTCCGCTCCGAATCTGCCTTCTCCCAGCCCCACTGCTCGCCCCCATTCACTCGGACTGACGGCACCGCAAGTACCCGTGTATATCAGTGAGACCGTCCTCGCATCGACCAGCAGCGTATTTTGAGGGCACTCTTTCAAATGCACACACCAGACCGTGTATTTTTCCTATTCCGCGTGGTCACGTGTGGTTTCCAGGGCTATCGATTCGGTCCGAAAATTCCCACCACGGCGTTTTCAGCCTCTCACCCACTCGCGCCCTATCCCTTGATGCCAAACACTGTTCATTTTAACTCACGGTGCATCCTGTCACTATGCCACCTCACGCCTTGGAGAGACCTTTCTGATCACTGTGACAATGAGCAATTGAACACGAGTTCTGCATCATTATCTTGGCCAATGCTATTCTCTGCAGTAAGGCTAATTTTTACTATGAATTTTTTATGATAAATTTCATAATAGGGTGGTTTCCTATTATATTTTATTGCCTAAATCGAAAGATTATTTCTCCCGGAGTACATATTTCAAGCTTTTAGATTTTTAAATGACGATATCTATTTTTCGCGATTAAATGAAAAGTGAAAATTTTAAAGCGCGTGAAAATGCGGTGGCTAAGTATGAATGCTGGTACAACCCCGTGTGACGTCGTTCTAGTTCCCGCTGCCGCAAGCGAGTTGACCTTGGGGCGAGGCTTTGAGCGCTGATACGACGCAGGGTTCTCGCAGGTATCAGAGTACCCTGCTAGCTGGTAGCTCTTGGCTTTAATAAGGATTATTAATACCTTATCAAAGGAAGGAAGCTTTCCGACCTTTGGCAGTTTTAATAGGTGATTATTAAGACATGTTTCCTTGAGCTCTGTGCCTCATGCAAGCATTGGTAATCTCAGACGATGTAAAACTCCTATCTACTCGAATAAAAACTAGGTCCCTTTGACGTCACGTGGAGTGGCATCGCATGGGCGCCAATCTGGCCTTTTTCAAATGAGGATAAAATTGACCATTCCCATTCGTCTAAACCGGTATTTCTAAAACCAAATAATTTGTATATTATGAATACACTAATGGTGGGTAACGAATCGTAATCAATGCCTATCGTTTTCTTTGATGAAGGAAACTACCCCATTATCAACGTGTTTTATTAGGTCCTCGTTCTAACAAATTTGCTTTCCTCGAAATAATCTGTGGAGGATTTAATGCCGATACGTGACTCTCGAGGCATTCGTTATTTTTTTAACTATATGTTGCCGCGTGTATAACGACTGGCCATTTTTTAACCAAAATCTGTGCTTCCATTTTACTACACCAACTGCGAGGTTTTCTCGCGATGCAATTTTGCGAGAGTGGTGGGCGATCTTCATTTGATTACTAAGTAATAATTTGATAATAATTTCGTCTTTATTTTTCAATCGAATTTAGGACAACATTGCCCTCTCTTACAATTAACTTGATTGACATTCACAAACATCCATACCCTGGATGGTGGTCAATACACCCAGGTGGTATTCGAACCCGCGACATCTAGGTTAGCAGTCGGGAACTTTACCCCGGCGCCACCGAGGCCGGCATTCTAGACTTGAAATATTATTATTAAGTAGGTATTCTAGACTTAAAATTTAACAGACAAACCCTTCTTCGTGCATAGTGAAAAATTGGGTCATTAGCACAAATTTATACCTCCCGTGAAGCAAGATTGTTGATTCCCACACCGCTCCCAATCCAAGAGAGTCAACTCCCACTGAGGTCAACACTGTTATCCCTTTGTGATATTTTATTTGAGATGTGCGAATAGTATCCGCGAAAACTCGAATACCTTGAATAATAGAAAGTATTCGATATTCGAGATCTTGAATAGTTATGCCAAATGTACCGTCTCGAATACCTCGAATACTTTGAATTTCGCGTCATACACTGTCGCTCGCAAGTCATTGGTAGTTGACTCGGAAAAATGAGAACTCTAGTCGTTAAGTGCATGCAGCGCCGTTTTAGGCAAGCTGACGAACTACATCAAATTCGCGGATTAGAGCGGTGAAAAAAGTTCGACGTGGGGAACCGAAATTGATCGGGTGAAAAAATCCGAAAATCCCATGTGTCCCCCATCAGGAGTACCTCAGTGCCGTGGGATAGCAACATTGGCGCATTTCCCACGATCAGCTATCCCCTCCATTCAGCATTCACCCCACCCCATCTGACGATTTCCTCTTCTCCAAATTAAAAAAAAGACCCAGCTCGTGCAGGGATCGTGTTACGAAGACTTTAGCTTCGAAAAAAATATCAAGTTACCGGAAAATAATAAAATCGCGTTCCACCCTTCACTCTTACTCCCTCACAGACCATTTTCCCGCGTCCATCTTTTGATAAAAATAAGACGAGGTGTTTACCATGTGTCCTTGGCTAATAACGACAGGCACTTATTTTGAATCTTCCCCAGGAGATGAAACTACCATAGGGAGGAACTCGCCTCAACCACTCTGACGATTTCCTCTTCTCCGAAATCAAACAATTGATCCCAGCTCGCGCAGGGATCGTATTGCGAAGACCTTAGCTTCGAAAAAAATATCAAGTTACACGAGAACAATAAAAACGTGTCTCACGCCCCCCCTCTACTCACCCACTGGCCTTTTTCTGCTTACCTGCTTCGAAGTTCCCCATTTCTGGAGGTCAACTGCTGCATGAGTCATCTACTAGCCCAAAAGTTGTCTAACAATGACTTTAGGCTATTGATATTACACTTTTATTGGATTGAAATATTAGTAATATGCGCGTAATTTAAGAAAGAATAAGACCAAACACGACATATTTATGAATTCATTTAAGCATTTTACGCAGGAAAATATGCCGGAAAGACGAAGAAATACGACGGAGGCTTAGCATTTTGGCGTAATGCTCAAATAGGGTGCTTCCCTATTATTTTTTTATTGCCTGAATCGAAATATTAATACTCCTGGAGTACGTATTTAACGCTTTTAGATTTTTATAAGACGATATCTATTTTTTCGCGATTAAATTAAAAGTGAAAATTTTCAAGCGCGCGAAAACGCGACGGGTAAGTATGAATGCCGGGAAAAACTCCGCGTGACTTCGTTCTGCTTCTCGCTGCCGCGAGTGAGGTGACCTTGGCGCGAGGCTCTGAGCGCTAATACGACGCAGGATGCTAGCAGGTAGCCGAGTATAGGGGTGCCGACTTACGAAAAATATTGAGGGGGGCTGAACCGGGGACCCTGCCTCGGTAAATTTTATAAGTAGTGAGTTTAAAGTTTTTTTAAGCATTTTTGAAGAGTCATATGATCAACATTAGAACCCTGTTCACTCGAATATCGATATCTTGACACTTCGGGGAAAATCGACAAGCCTGACACATTTTTTCCTCACATCTGTAACGAATTTTTGGGGGACTTGGGCCCCCTCAGGCTCCATGGAGTCGGCGCAACTGGCCCATGCTAGCTGGTAGCGCTTGGCTTAAATAAGGATTATTAATACCTTATCAAACGAAGACAACTTTCCGACCTTAGCCAGTTTTAATAAGTGATTATTAAGACATTTTTCCCTGAGCTCTGTGCCTCATGCACGCATTGGTAACCTCAGGCGATGTAAAACTCCTATCCTCTCGTGTAGAAACTAGGTTCCTGTGACGTCACATGGAGTGGCATCGCATGGGCGCCAATCTGGCCTTTTTAAAATGAGGATAAAATTGACCATTGCCATTGGTCTAAACCGGTATTTCTTGAATCAAATAATTTGTATATTATGAATACACCAATGGTAGGTAAAGAATCGCAATTAATGCCTTTCGTTTTCTTTAATGAAGGAAACTACCCTATTGTTTACATAAAATTAAAATATTCCATTAATCAGCTAAATTCCTGTTTCAATCTTTTAAAGGCAATCACAATTACTCGCCAAAATCTTGGGTTTCCTGCTGCATAGGCGACCTAGTCAAACATTCTCACATTCATCATTTTGTATTCGAGGTATTCGAAATTCGAGGTATTCGAATATTCGAGCAAAGATTAGATATTCGAATTTGATATTCGAATTCAAGAAATATACTATTCGACCCATCCCTAATTTTAACCTAGGGTAATTTTTTAATTTAAAACTTTGCTGAAGTCACAACACCAGCTACCAGGCCTTTTCGAAACGGTATGTGTTTAAGACAAATATGGTGAACAGCGATTTCAACGGTGGAGATATTGATGAACAAAGTTTAATGGGAGATTCGAGAGAAAAAATCGGAAGTCGGATAGAGAGGTACATTTCGTAGATAAATTGATGATGTAACGAACTCAAGCCCAGAGATTTTCCACTGTGACACTGCTTCTTGTCCTTGCATGCGCTTTTTCCTCGCTAGTTTTGTATCTGTTTAAACTCTTGTTTGAGATTCCTTCCGTTATTGAAAGTTTCTCCCAGAACAAATAAGTAAACTTGAACTTTAATTACGTTACCAACTCATAAAATGTGGGTGGGAACTTTTGCGCTTTCCTATTTTAAAATTAAATTATAATTAGGTGAGAATGAGTGAATAGGGAAGATATTTTTTCCTCGTAACTTACCTTTCCTTATGATTTACCGTATTCTTTAAAAAATTGCAGTTTCGGGTCTGAGTGGGCTATCCCAATAATCCACTATCATTCACGTATTGCATAGCGTATTATACTTTTCAACATCATATGTTACATGTGATGATATTAAGCCCGTGTTACACGATGAACGTATGGTGAATACATTAATGCACGTGTATTTCAAAATTCCAAGTTTTAAGACGTAAATTAGATGAATGTATGCGAAAGTGGATGGACACAGCGAAACAGCTCCTTTTTTGATTCTTGTGTGATTGCGAGCCCAGTTGAGATGGAGACGGACCCCTAACATGCAATTTCATGCCTCTTTCAAAACGGCTATCTTAGTGATCAAAAGATCATCAGCCCCAATGCATACTCACCGTTTATGTGGATTTGTCTTGCACGCATTTTGTTGAATGTCAACACCGCTCTAAGCCAATGTTTAATTGATTTTTATTATTCTCTTTCACCGTTACTATATCAACTAATTATTTTTCAACTGTTAACTACAATGATATCACAGCGCAAACCAGCAGAAACACACCACTTCTTGTAATGAGATGTTTTCATAACAAATATGACACACAGTAATTTCATGAGTGGAAATTGTTACACAACGTCCAACTGATTGAGAGTGCGAGCATAGCATGATGAAAATGTATATTATGAATCTGCGACTTCCGGGAAAGCATTTGATGGTACTAAACAAACTTATGTGGCAAATAAGCTCCTGCTGTTATTTTAACATTATTTCAGCGAGAACATACGTAGTATCGTTCCTCTTGTAATGCTAATTTTTATAACGCGGCTTTAAATAGCCTTTGGTGTGAATGTCTGGACTGCCTGTAAAGATAAATGCATACAAAATATTTATAAATTAACAAAAATGATACTATCGAAGAAAAATAGGACATATAAGTTTGTGAAAAGACATTGTTAAAGTGGAAAAAAATTTTCTGCATTATGGACGAAATAAATGGATCTGCATTATTAGTTTAAAAATTCGTTTTTCTCATAAATACATGCTAAATATGATGAAAAATATAGTTTTGGTAGCAAAAAGAATACAAAAAAGCTTATACCATGTATTACTTATTAGTGGAACATCAAAGGAAACAGTGGGAAACATATTGCAGTGTTAAAATATTAGATCGTCATAGACGCTGTGAAACACGATTTTCCATCCCCCAACACTCCTACGAATGAGGAAGTATTGGAATATGTGTAGTATCGTAACTCTTGTAATAGTAATAATAATGTTTATTAGTAGCTTTAAAGCCTTTAGTGCGAAAATATGGATAGTTTGATAAGCCAGATGCATTACTTCATTTCAAATGAACAAAAATTTGACGTCGAAGCAGAAAGAAAATAACTCACAAAATAATGTGAAATGACATACATTAAGTGGAGAATATTTTATTATATTCTCGGAAGAAGAAAATTATATGCATTATTACAATACAAATTTGTCACAGTCATAATTACATCAATTGTCAGAGTGAAAATATAGTTCCCGATAGAAAATGGAAAGTACAAAATGGATGATGCCATTTACAACTTAGTAGTGGAGCATTATAGGAAACAGAGCGGCTATTGCAGTGATAAAATATTAGGTCATCATTCCAAATAGATACACGCCGTGAAACACGATTTTCCATCCCCCAAAACTCGTCCCCGTTCAAACGAAAGTCGCCACAGCCAGAGGCCGATGTGGGGGATGCATGAGGGTGGCTTTGGGGGTGTTGGATTGATGGGGGGACGTTTTGTTTGCCGCCGCCCTAGCGACCGCCATCCCAATCCGTTCGTTCGTGTGCGTGTGACTGAAGGACAGAGAGAGAGAGAAATAGAGATAGGAAGAGAGAGAGAGAGGGAGGTAGTGGGGTTTTGAACGCGTCATTCCGCTCCGTCAAACACCGCAGGTCGTGAATCACATTGCCCTGCCCCATACCCCTACACCCACGCATATGGTGCCGCTACGCCACCCGCGACGCCGTGATGTCACGCGTGTGGCGAGGCTCGCATCCGCCGCGGCGGCGATGTAGGATGGCACGGGGCGTAATTCCGTCACATACGTGATTTCCGCCACGCGGAGCATTCCGGTTCGTCTTTTTTTTACCATGTGTGACGATCGAGGAAGTTTCCGATTTTTTTGTTCACGTCACGATTGCCTCGCATTTTTTTTTTGTTTCCGCGGTGAGCGAAGAATATTGTTATAATTTTTTTCTGATATCTCATTCCGATTCTTCTCTTTTTTCAATGTTTTTTATTATTGTAGTATTATTATTTTTGGTAGTGGCGAGGAGGTTTTCAGTGGGTGGGAGTTTCCGAAATTGTTTTCGCCAGTCCGTGTGTTATTCATGTGCATCCGAGTGGAAGGGAGGCATAGGGCGTACGACGGAGATGTCATTGGGAGAAATATAATAATTCCAAAATTTTTATATCAGCCCGGGTCGCAAAAATATGTGTATGCATATGTATTTCGTCATCCGCGTGATGGGAAAGGGAGTTTCAGGTTCTCATATTGATCGGTTTTTCTTGGCCTGGATGTCGCGAAGGTCATTTAGAATTTTTTATCATTGATTTCGTGGAATTGAAAAATAGTTCTAAGGTCTCCAAAATATATTTTCACTATTTCAGTGCTATGATGGAGAGAAGGGGAGTGAGTAGTTGAAATTCACATCAAATATTAACTCTTTCCATGTTAATTCTTTTGTCGTCGGCCGTTTCGTTCGTGTAGTTGCACAATTGGTAATAGCGTGCGTATAAATATGCGACTTTTATGTGTTCGGATGTCCATTTGTACTTGAGTGGATCTGAGATTCATTGCCAATCGAATGGGGTCATCGTGAAACTTGATTTGCAGCTGTTCTAGCTTAACTGGCGCTGTGTTGAACTTGTTGCTTATTTATGCGTGTTATGGTCCATCGCTGATAATGCTTAGTACGAGCATAATGAATGTGTTTCATTTATCGGTCAGAGATTAGATTGGAAGTGTAAAGGATTTTCACAAATAATATTTAAAGTTTCCTTGCAAGTGTCGTAGCGATTGAAAGAGGGGAGTTATATTTCACTACTTTATTTCTATTGCAATAACATGTATTGCTCTAAAGGAGGAGCATGCTTTGACTGTAATTAAAACTTAAAAGTGGTGTACCAAACTTATATTCCGACTATTTTCCTTAGATTAAAATTCTTTCAAGTTGTGGAATAAAGTAAAAAAAAATATTTTTCAAACTTTCCTGGCATTATTCAAAATATAAATATTTTAAATATTAAATTACCAATGCAAGATTTTTAAGTTTCATCCTTATGTGTAGAATTGTGTTTAAGACAAAATAGTGATACGTGTGAGTATGTTAACATAGCGGTTTTAGGGGAAACTGTAAGACTCTCTGAAGTCATTCTTATGAAAATTTACATTACGATCTTGGTACATTTAGGTGCTCCTGTGTCTGTCCAATCCAAAGGCTATTGTTGAATTTACGCCCTTGCAGAGGAGGATAAGCATTTGTCAATTACCTTCATGTTTTTCGGAAATGAAGCAGCATTTTAATTTGACTAAGATACTAACTTTTACATCTCTGCAGGTGAAATTTTAAATTCGTCTGAGGATAAACTTTGCAGCACATAAATGTAAATATTGCGAATGAGTTATTTCGAAGATTTAATTTTTCGTCAAAAGTGATAGTGTACTTAACGTCTTTTGGTAACCCAGTAAGGATTTTAAAGGAAGTTGACAATTTTTAATCAAAATTTTCAATTTCTTCTCTTACTAGAATGTTTTTTAAATGTGTTATTAATTGAACATTCTGATACTGAATGGTAAATGAAATCATCAATATTCTCCTGTGTTTTAATTCTTTTGCTTTCTCATTTCATTTCGACGGAAACAGCATCTGCAGAATGCTTTTAGTATACAAAAAATTAAAATAAGTTCATGGATTTTAAAACTTGATATTGGGCAAAAAGCGGGATGGCGCAGGAAAGAAGAAAAACTCAATTCTGCCGGAAAGATTTAATGATGACATCATCGCTGAATCCGCGCAAGGAAAGGTGCGGGTCGTATTTTAATGGCAATGTTTCTTTCAAGCCCTGAGGTTTCGTTGGGGCTTGATGCCTGGCAGCGCAGGAGGGGAGGAATACATCATCTTAATTATATTTTTTAATGCCGAGGGTGTGTTCTAGGTTGAGTGTAATTGCACGGTTTCCATTTTTTACCCATTCGCTGGACGAGTCGTGTTCCCAAAATTAAGTGCCTTGATGTCCTTGGGACTCGTAAGTTGTATCTACCTAGTATTTTTCATTTAGTGAAGATTTCTATAATTTCAGCGGTTGTATTTCATTGAATAAATACGATTGAATATAATGCACAACAATGTTTGGAAGGGTCTTTTGCTGATATTAGAACTGCGCTACATTACTAATTCAGTTGGCTTGCTTAAATTTTGAAAGCGTACTTGGACAAAGTCAAATATGCCCGTAAAATGATTCATAAATGACACCACCGTAGGTTAGCTGTATTTCCCATTTATTCAACGTTTCTTTAATATAGGATACAAAGTGTGTGGATAGCATACCCTTGTATTTTATTTAAATTACGAGGTATTCTGGATTGGAATTCTATTTCCAATTTTATGGAATGCGATGGATCGTTTACTTCAAATTCCTAATAGAGTAATGACATATTTAATGGTTTAATGTAAAAAAAATAATTACTTGAGGCAGCAAATTGTAATAAAGTCCAAATTTTGATTGAATATTCTAATAAAAGTAATAAAGTGCTCCAAAAAACATCATGCAAAACAGCTGCGGATATATTTGGTCAAATATTATAATTTACCAATTTTTTAAAACTAAGTTTTGTCCAATTTATTTGCATACTCTGTTTTATTTGTACCCCAGTGTCGAAACTATTTCTTTAAAGTCCAAAGGAAGCATACCGCAGATATTACCTGAGCGACTTCTATTCGAAAAATTTTGGATTGGTATCCTATGCCCAATTTGATGGAATGCGATGGACCGTATACTTCAATTTCTAAATACAGTAAGGACATATTTAATGGTTTAATGTAAAAAAATCATTACGGGAGACAATAAATTCTAACAGTCCAAATTTTGGCTGGATATTTTAATGAAAATTATTATGTCCTTCAAAAAACATCATGAAAAACAGCTGCGGAATAATGAGTCAGACGGAAGGAACCACCGCGGAGTAAATTTTTATTCAAAACTAATTTAAGAGAACGATTGAGTACCTACCAGTTCAACGTATCGCACTGAATGTTATTTCTTCTATTCAGTCTCTTAAGTGCTTGTGAACTCGCAAATAAACGTATTGAATATCTTATATTTAAATAAACCTTGTGGCTATGCACATTCCTGGATACGCTGAACCATTCAAATCAGACTTTTCAGGCGATAAATTACGTTTCAAGTAGAAATTTTTACCCTAAATTCTCAGTGTCATACATTGCTTTGCTGGCACGGAAGTTAATCTTCTTTGCCGCTAGTGTTTCCCGCAGATTGAAAATATATAAGAGCAATCGAGGTGATAGCGCGGTATCCAGAAGAAGTGCCCGCTATTGTAACCCCATACTATATTATTATATTGATACTACATATACAAAATTCAATGGAAATAATATTTCAATCAATATAAAAGGCATGTAAAAAAACGCTATCGTTTAGCCACCCAATGGGACCCATCAAGTAATATCGGGTTTCGTCTATATTTTGCCTCGTTCGCAGATGCTGGAAATCGATCTAGTTGATATTTTTTTGTTATTTCATGGCTTCAGTTCAATTGTACATTTCAATAAAATTATCCATGAGTCCCATTTGAAAATGGTCATCGGCCTTTCCCTGCGTTCGAGTCAATCCAGCCGGTTAATCCAATCGCAGGGTTTTACAATCACGCTCGTGATTCGGATTATCTCTTCTTAGGTTATGAGCAATGCTACAGTAAAACTATGCTTCATTTATTAGAATTTCCTTTTGAATGATTAAAAGAGAAATTATAGATTTTTTAATGAATTTTTACTGTTATATTGGATGCAAAAAGCCTTCCCATTGACTCTAGGATCATTAAGTTCGACGACAAGGAGTCTGTAATTGGATTGTTAATATTAATTTTCATTGCATTATTCATGTATTTTATTTTTATTTCCTCGCTCTCTGCGCATGGGAAGAAATTACTTCTGAAAATGCTTTAAACTCGATTCTAACCACGCCCACCGCTTCATTAATTTACGCGCGACTCTTTCATCCTCAAAGTATAGGCATTCGAGTTTCATATTTGCGCCGAGATTTTCTTGAAATCGTTTTTAATTCTCCCCGGTAGCTTATGGTCTTGGGTCTCAGGATCTTAAGCTCCCGCTCTAGACCTTGATCCCCGTCAAGAGAATTCCTGAGCGAGTCCCCTCGAGTCGAGAAAGATTTACTCCTTTTGCATTCCTATTTAAGGCGGAAATTCTCTCATTTTCGCGAAAACCAGCTAATTCTCTTATTCGGCGTCGAATTCGAGGGCTCTCCGTCATTTTTCTCAGCCAAAAAGTATTCTTTTAATTTAAAAGTCGACGGATAAAAATCTACCCTCTTCCGCAATTAAAGCTTGAACGCCATCTCTTCGCCATGCCTTATTCTGCATAATGAACACCTTACTCTCAAAAACTCACTCTTTTCTTCCTCGTCGTAATTTCTGTCGGTTTATTACCGCTATGTTAATTATATTTAAGGGACATGAAAGGAAAAGATCTGGTTTCACCCGCTAAGTTTTTCGTATCGTGAACCCTGGCTGCGGGGACGTGAGCGGCATGAATTTGTGAATATCTTGTTTGTGGACTCCCTCGCCCTCTCACGCACGAAAAAAATATGCTCAAGGCCCGAGGCGACTTTCATTTACTCTTTCTTCCTCGCATTTTCCACCGTAATTGGAAAGGGACTTAAAATTAACCTTATTTGGATTTTTGAGACGCTCATTTAGTTTACGGTGCAAGGTTTTTTTCATTTTTCGCAGGGTTATCAACAAGTTTTACAGGCACTCTGGAATAATGACTGGGGTGATTTACTCAAATATTTTCTACTCGGTGATTTAATGAATCAAGAACCTCGCTTTTATTTTATTTTCTACTTGCCTTCATTCATTTTCTGTAATGTAAGATGTATTTTTTCGTTTACTATCAATAGGAACCTTCGTTAACATTTAACGTTATATTCAGTGCTATTATAACAAAGATGAGGTGCTATTAAAATGAAAGTGAGCATGACTTTTTCTTTGGGTTTTACTGGACTTGGATCGTCGTGCCTTTAACCTTCGGTATGATATTTTTCCTCTGAATATGGACGAGTGTAATACTTACCAATATTTTCATACAAAGTGTTTCAATATTATTTTCAATAACTTTTTGTCGTTTTTTTTTAAGTTCCGATATTTTGTGCAAATTGACTTGAATTTTTGGCATAAGACTATAATTTTGAATATGAGTATTTAACTCTATATAGCCCCAAATGAGTTAACCTCAATACTGCATGCATTTTTCAAGCATGAAGGATAAATGAAACTGAGTGGAAAACAATAAAGTAAAAATGGGTTCTTCATTCATTAAATCACTGATGAAACTGGAGTAAAATATTTCAATAATTCACATTCCTGAGTGCCTGCAAGCAATCATTTCTCCCCGTAGATAAATTTAAATTCCATTTACACGCTTTCTGCTATTTTCTGTGCATGCTGTCACTATGCTGATTCAGTTTTTTTCTGTTTTTCGGTCAGATAATAAAGTTAGTTAGTGTATCGGACAGAGTTGTACCTTATTTAATTCTGGTCAAATAGGGTACTTTTCTTCTTTTCCTCCAGAGAACAGGACTTCAAATACTTATAGCTTATCATCTTTTAGTATCTTACCTGGAAATGCTAAAAAGGAAGAAGTGGATTACTCAACAAAAAATCGCTGCAGTTAAATAATGACTAATAATCTTTTAGTTTTTTTTTGGCTACCAGTTTCATTGGTAATCCCGCGCATCAGCCAAAGCACCAGCATGCCAGCCTCGATAGCAACCATTAAAATTACTTTTACACTCGTCTTCTTTCTTTTTCATTCATCACTCTCATGTCTCCAGATTTAATTACTATCCCAGGCCCGTGCTGGGACACCGGGACGTACCTCCGGTGCGCCCTCCGGCCTGGATATCTGTGGCGCCCTCCCGATCCAAAACTGACAAATTTTACTATCAGAATACCAACATTAATTAGTTAACTTGATTTTAATGATGCCTCATTTAATAGCTTAGTTAAAACCGTCTTGAGTAAACAAAATAATAACTCAAATTAATATAATTCGATCTGGTAGGATTCAACTCAATCTCAAGAGGGTAAGGATTAAAATTTCAAAATTTATTTATCACATTCCACACCACCAGCCTCCGCCTCCCGGTATTCTTCTCCCTGCGTAGTGCTGACGCCATCTGGTCATGGCCGCCCACCGCCGTGAGATGGGGTCCAGCGCGGGCCTACATGTAATGCTAAATGCATGTCAGAATGTCATATGGTGCATGGAATAATGCATGCTCATGACCAGATGTTTGAATTCTCTATTGTGGAAAGATGAAGTTCTCTATATTTGGCACTATATTTGATTCCGTAGTTTAAAATACAATTATCCTGATAGTTTCGACGATGCTTTGTAAATTCCCTCCCACATAAAGTGGTTATGGAGTTGCAAATGTTTCCTTGCCATACGATTCTCAATTTCATCACTCCTCCTGTCAAATTTACCAGGATGAAATGCTCTTCTGTGAGGATTTCTCGTCGATATCGGTATTCGTGTGGGTGAACCGTTGTCCGAGCGTCCGAGGCTTATTACTGGGGGGTATATAGCGTGCGTCCCGGCCAGCGCTCTTATAATCCCCGCCGAACACGGCGATCGACTGCCCCGAACTGAGCTCAATTATTCTGCGGCATCCTCCAATTAGACGGCGAAAAATCCCTTGTATTATAGTTCTTCGACAGCGGTCGTTGGAAGCTGCGAGGATGGAAGAGAGAGAGAGGACGACAAATGACGGATAAATTGCGCTGTCTCCCTCGCTCCCCACTTCCAACGCGAGCAGAGGGAGTAGGGGGGTCGCGCGGCAGTGATATGGCTCGCAGTTTACGAATGGTATAAATTGTTTCCCGGATGTTGTTATTATTTTTTCACATATCCCAGCGGAATTCACGTACTGGGACAATTTTAAAATGCACGCTGCTGTTTCCGGCGTGACATGCGTCATTTGTTTATACCCTGCATGTCACCCATCGTCACGGATGCAACGCGTATGGCTCGCGTCTGGCTTTGTGTGAATTGTGTAAGTCATTCCAATTGTTCGAAAAACATTTTCAAAAATCCGGTTCATGCTTTTTTTGCGTAGGGGGAACGGGAAATGCATTTCAGAATCGCTCACGCTGAATTATGAGAAGGTGAGAGAAATTTATTATTTTCTCCCTTATATTTGCGCATGATGTGAAGCCGTGTCCATTGGAATCGTGTTTTAAAAGCTATCATGCCCTCGCATGAAGCTGAACTTAATCACGATACTCGTCATATGCCGTCCTGTGTATTTAAATTCCTCTTTTCCGCATCAAGCATGCAGTGTAGGCACTTAACTGAAGTTTATCGCCGAGTTCACATATAAAAAATGACTTATGGGGTTTGATTCGGCGTAAAAAGCTGGGCAAAAAAGCGTAAAAAGCTGGGACAATCTCATCAAATGTGTACGAGTAAAATTACAAAATTGGAAGAGCTGAGCATAAAAATCAGTGCCTCTGAAAAATACAATAAAATTCACAATTTCAAGACTCATTCTCGTTATCCTCCTAAAATAGTAGATGAGTCTTGACTGTTCCCTCTGAAAGCACATATAAATTGTTTTATTCGTAGCATGATTCTAACTCAATACAGAGCAATACAATAACTGAAGCAATTATTAAATAATGTAATTTTTTTACCATCTTACTTTATGGAACCATATCTCGGAAGGCTTTTTTTCTCACATTTTCTCATATGTAGTATAAAATATATGCAGTAAGTACAACATATTTTAGGCAGCTCCGTTTTTACTTCGCCATAAATTATGTTTTTTCATGTTATTACGACGGAAATTTTTTGTAGAAGCCTACTAATCTCCGGCGAATGTTTTTTATTATCATCTTCCCAAACTCAAAGCAACAGTACATATCAGATGAATTTTACAAATTTTGCACCTACAAAATCGGAGGAACGATATCATTTTTAAATTTAAAACGATTACCAAAATTTAAATTGAACACATACCTTTCATAAATGGATATTATTATGTATGTATTTTTTAGATATGCTTTTAATATAGCATTGCTCTGATTTTTTGAGTTATCACCGAGATAGTAGCCAACATCCGTTTGACCTTCAATTGGCTCCAATGACCCGTCAGGCGTCTTTGCCGCTAAATGCCTCCAACGAGGAGTAAGAATTGCCTCTTCATATATTTACTGACAATTGGAGGGAAGGTTTTGATTCTTTGATGATGAAGATATGTTTTTGATTCTTTACTTGGTGGTACCAGTCTACTTCCACTCGGTTTGGGGACTTATTTCACCATCTTATCCTCCTGGCACTTTGCCGTCTTATTGGAAATGAAGCACTTAAAATCAAAATTGAATGCTGAATTATTGCCAAGGGACTTTATTATAATTTTTTTTATTGCATTACAATAATTTCAAAACTGTAATCTGCACGAATAAAGTGCGAGCAATATCCCAAAAGCCACATATTCTGTGTTCCTCTCTCTCTTGCTTTACCTTCGCCTACCCGTGTATCCCTCCCTCTCTTAAACTCCCTCCTCCACCACTCCTCGTACGGCTGGGCGTTAAAATTTCATCAGTCGCGTACGTGCCGCACTTTCTGACCGCGCTTTCATCCCTCCCATATCTCCCTTTAACTCTTTCCCTTTCTTTGGAGCTCCACTCATCTGGTTTTACAACAGCGTAGAGTGCCTACCTATCTCTCTCGTCCTCACTAACGTCATTTCTTGCCTTACCCACTAAAGTTGCTCACAGTCAATGCCATTTCCACTCATATTTAGCCCCCATTATCACAGTTACTGTAATCCTGGACTTATATTTTAGCCAATTGTACCATGTTAAATGTATAAATATCAAATATATGTACCATGTATAAATATCCCAAGTGCATTTGAGAGTAAGATTAATTCCTAGCATCTCAAAATGTAGTGCGATAAGGTGCCTGAAGGAGACAAGGGCCGTACCTGCAATGCCAACCTGTTTCCGTAGGATCACCTCAGTTAATCATTGGATGTTCATCTGTGCTTAGACTGTAGTGCTCGTGTCTGACGTCTGCAAGTGACAGGCAGGGTAAAAATCGGTTTTGTACAATGGACCAAGGAAGGTCTAACCCGGTATGTTTCTGCAGCATATAAAAACTTTTTTAAATGCAAAAAGTTATGCGAATCACAAGAAATGGATTGGTTTTTTCTCGTGGATACTTGGCAGAGAAATTTGAATGTGCTACTGTTAATTTTGAAATTTGAAAAAATACTATGAATTTAATAAAATGTTTAATTTAGCAATTTCTTCCGCAAGAAAAACGAGATAAATCGGGATGAAATCTCCCAAATGCCCTAACTTCATTACATATATATATTTCACTTGGTTTACAATAGTGAAACGAAACTGGAATTGAGTGTGCCTCTCAGAAAATTAGATAAAAAAATTTTCACCACCACCGCTCTTGAGTTGTTTTATCGTGCTAGGAGATTGAGCACCCAAAAGATTCAACTAGTTGATGGCGAAGAACGGTATTTTAGAGATGAACGTGAAGGAATTTTAATTCGTTTTGTAGGAGTATTGGTTCTATAGTTACGTTATTCGTTGCATTGGAATAAGTAGATATTATCAAATTTCCTAGTTGATTACGGTGGTCTATTTTAACAAATAACATTTTAAATGCACTTGGTCAAATCCACTTTCGGAATCTTGTCAGATCAGTATTCCTCATGTCAAACCATAAGTTTAACAACACCTCGGAATCCCACGCACTGAGTGCGTATCTTTGGTAAATATGTTATCAACTATTCCTAAATTCGACTATTAAAAATTCATATCTGTGAATTGAGTCCATTTTCTCCTTGAAAAATTTTAATGCATTTTCCATTTTCCTTCGGTCTCATCTTTAATTCAGCTCATTATAAGTATTCTACTGTTGCTTAATCAGACACAATCCTTGTTTACCTCTCTCTTCTTGCGATATTTATGGATTTGGAAAGTAGATGGATTCCGTTTTACGGTTACCTAGTAATTTAATTCCATGAATTAACAAGTGAAAATATTACCCAATGGCAAATGGTATTTGTGCAGAAGCTCACTAGATGATAGAATTAATTTCGTTAGTCCGATTCTCTCCTAATCTAATGTGGGGGAGAGGGGTGGTCCTGGCAAATATCACTTTAATCACGTAATTTTTTCCGCAAGTAGCATTGTAATATGTGATTCTAAAATACGTCTTCGTAAAAATCTTTATTACTGGTCTTGACTAATCTTAAATTTAAAAATTTTTTTTATCAATGAGAACAACGCAATGGAGCATAGATTAACATATTTAGACTAAAATTACGCATTTTGAACAAAATCACGTGAGATTAGAGGTCCAACTAAATCTCACGATACATCACTAAGAGAGGACGGGGTCGACCAAAAATCGCCAAAATCAGATCAAGTAAATTATGGATTCCCTCTTTTCCTCCATCCAAGATGACAGCGCGTAGAGAGAAAGAACTTCTATGAACCCACAACTGGTTGAGAGTTTCAAACCCGCTTCAATAGTCAACGAAAAATTTCCTCTCATGGCAATGCATCTGATCTTAGCGTCGTTCACGCGGTAGCCTTGAAATATTAGTCAATTATTTAGTATTCTTAGAATGTTTGTACCTAAAGTACCTTTTGAATAGATTCCATGCGATTGCCATAAAAACTAATAAACATTCAAAACTAAAAATAACTGTTCTATTACCACCTTAATGTGAATATTGTACTACTTATCATATTTCTCAATATCACTTCGAATTACCATTGAGTCACATTTACCTAAATCATTTTTCCTAATGAACACTTTCAGCCTATCTAATTTTCGATGCCATATATTCTGTATGTCATCCATATATATAAAGTAAACTGTTGAATGAAGATTATTTCTACAATATTCGGGATACATATCAACTTCTCCCTTTATTTGGATGCCTTCATCATTATTAGCTTACTCGCTTTCTCTACTGTCTTAAGTTCAAAAAAAAAAAATTCTTTGAAAATAATTTCCTTCCTTTTAAATGAATATTGTGAGCACTGAATGAAATGGTTCTTGTTAATTCCCCTTGATTTTCATCCCGGTCTATAGCTGTTGATGTGAGATATTTTCACTCAGGTATTTTTATCTCATGATTGAAGCAAATAATAGCTGGTATTCTTATCTTTGTTTTTGTAGGAAGCGAAATTTAGGAGAAATGCGCCAATATTTTGGATTTGAAAATCAGACTGAAAAATATCTCAATCGTCTGCGTACATTCCTATTACAATTGAATTCGTATATTCCTCATTTCTAAGTTGAGGGGGCTAGGGAACTTTTCTCTTTATTTTAGCGATATAGGTATTGGTTTAATGTCGAGTAATTTCTAGTTGTTGAAGTGTGTTTATCTCTGAGTTAGATATGAAATCCTCATGGTAAGAAGGGTTTTCAACAACAATAAACCTTCAGTAAGAATAAAAATATCTCTCATTGTGCGGTATGATTTGGAAATATTTACAATTTCTCTCACGTAACAATGGAATCATTTGGCTTCCTTCGCTGACATTTCTGTTTATTCTGTCACGCCACAAAGGACCAGAATGGACCTTTCACGTGTCGAGCCGTTTCACGTGTTCATTACATCCCTCAATTCACCGGGCGGAATTACAGGAAGTTTAGGGGGTGTAAGAGCGCCGACAAATGCATTGTTGGAAGGGAATGGTTCCTTTGGACCGCCCGGGACGAAATTGCTTCATCGCCGAAGTCTTTAGGTGTTGTAGCGTGGGTCGTCGGAAAACCAGAGGAATATAGCGCCCAAAAGTTCCTCGGTTACATCTCACCCTGGGCCTGTGCTTTCTCTTTATGTTTTTGTGTGAAGATATATACTTTTAGCCAACATCTGAGACTATGATCCCAGTGTCCCAACTACATATACCGGGCAACAACAATTTGCTCTCCTTTAAATATTTCGTAAATCCCTATTATACTTCCTTTTAGATTGCAAGGGGAGTTATTTTATCAATTTATTCAAGGGAAGGCTGTCGAAATTGTAAATGAACAAAGGAAAAATTAGTGTTGAAATAAAAACAACAAAAATCGGAAAAATTTGCTTCTTTAGGCTAATTTGAAGTATTTAAATGATAGAAAATGTATTCAAATAAAAATTATCAAGGGGAAAAATAATAATTCCATTGAAAGCCATCCAACCAATAATATTTAAAGTTACTGTTTGTTTTTAATTTTGTTAATTAACATCAAAGTTGTTTGTGTTCAATCCACCACAGCACACAACACAGAAAATTTAAGCGCCTATGTAACTTTTGTTAACTGTCCGTTAAGGGTAAGTCAATGGGATCAACAGACCAGCGAAAAATTGGTTGGCCATTCAGCTACAGGTAGATATATGTATGTACTCGGAGAACATCACTATCTTTCCCTCAGAGTCTCCCGGCAATCACCGCCGTCGTCTACTTTGCCTCATACCCGCTACACGCACTCATGGCTACCTTGGCCTCCATCATCTCCGCCGTGACGTGACTCCGGAGAAGGTTCGCCAGAGGTCAGAAAACGCGAAAGTGAGCTCACACGTGCCTGAGACGGTTCCCTACAACGCTTCTTGGGCGAGAACATACCTCAGATCTCGTAAGATCGCGGCCTAATTTTCTGTGCTCTTTCTTTTGCAAAAATTTAGGGGTCTTGTGCAGAACGTCACGCGCCTATTCCCTTGATACGCATTTAAGCCGAGCAGCATATTTTTTGCCCTAATCTTCGTCCCTAAAAGTGAAGGGAATAGTGTGAAAAAGGAGAGCGTCTTGGAATATAGAAACGAAAAGCAGAGAGGGTGGTCGATATTAGTCAAGTAAGCAAAACTTAGTACCTTAACCTCCTTGCATGTTGAAATTGTTGTGTACCAATTTTGGATCAACAAGTTTAAATGAACATTTATTATATCTTTAAGGTTTTTAAGTTTTAATAATGTGTATTTTATACTTTTGCTATGATATTCATTACGTTACTACACTGTGATCGTTGGTGCACTGTCTCCATGATAGCAGGTAATCACATATTGATAAACTCTTCTCGGGATTCCCGCAGTGTTAATTTATCCATATTAGCCATCGTTCAACATAACCAATCACGATGCTTTTGACGAAATTTGCTCTTCATTGCAATTAAAATTTACGAAGGGTCATACAAGGAAATAGATTAATACATAAGTTACATAAAGGTGCAATAAATGAACTGGCATCATATGTTTTAGTTTTTTTATTTTTAAATGTACAAAATTTATTGTAAAAATGAGACTTAGCAACCATAAACAAATGAAATAACATTCAACAGCCCTGAGAATGAGCCCTATGTCGGAGCCTGAAACATTGGCTAATATGGATAAATGAACCCGGTGGGAATCCCGAAAAGAGTTTATCCGCATTATTATCTGGGAAAGCATCAAATCATATTTCAAGTTATCGAAGAGTTTTCTTTATTCATTTAGCGGTCTTTCCGCCTTCGTTGTCGACTGCATGCCCAAATATTCAAGAATATTACGTATCACTTGGTAATTCCTTTTTTTGTGCAACAAAAGCACCTGTTTTTTCAATAGCAATAGCCTATTAGCAACGTTACTTTCTCTGCACTATCCTTCCGAGTGTAACAATATTGGCTTCTGGAGCTCATTGGGAATGGGTTAGACTACAGAGTTTTTGCAAATTTATCACAGACTTGCTATTCATCCGTGTATGCATACGAATTCTACGAAAAGGTTGAATTTTGGGATAGGGATGATGTCGTAGAAGTTTTTCAGAACGATTAAAAACATCTTTTATGGCAGGGAGCTCACGCGACCTTACAGTGCTCAGTGAAATGAACCATTAAGTTATTCTTTTATGTTATTTTGATTAAATTTCCCCATTAAAAACAATTTCTTAGGATGAGAAATAAAGAAAAGAGAATTTCTCGTCTGATTTCTCACTAATAAAAATTCAAATTCTTTAATATATCAATCATATTATTTGATAATAGGTTTTTTTATGTCCATTTTTCAAATTTAAAAATTAAATTATCAATTTAAAACTGAGTCAATGCTACTTGTTCACCCAGGATTTTCAATGTACTCGACCTATTATCAAACTAAAATCGAATCGTCGTTTGGATTGTCACTGTATTATGGATGACCTCAATGTTTACAAAAATACCAAATTCCACTTTTTCACTCGTCTCCCTATTTTGAGTAGGACTAATCCATGTTACTTTAGCCAAGGGAATATTCCCTGGTAATGACACGGAAAGGGTACGAATTTTGGGCACACGATTCCGAGCATGAAGGTTGGACGACGAGCGGTCACGCCCAAACTTTTGTTATTAAAAACTCACTCCCTGGGCGCATATCCAATGGGAATACGTTCGAGGGATCACGAAGCGCTCATGCTTAACTCCTGAGCTCATGTATAAATCAACAAGTGAAAGGGTGTGTCCGCAGTCTGCGTGTCGATGCGATTTGCACGCATAATCCACGGCCGCGTGCCCATACCTTACGCGGGCTTGACTTGCCGAGCACTCTCTCGCCTTTCCTCGCTTCTTGCTCCATCGGTTTCGGAAGCCCGCCTCCCTCCGAGCCTTTCTGTGACGACCTTCGATCCATCGTGCCCTTTTTCCGCCATAAATACATGCATGTACATTTCCAGATAGATGTCTTTGCTGTCAAGATATATTTTCATATCATTTTTTTCTTTTCCGTTTACTCCTCCATTTATTTCAAAGCCAATTCGTTTCATCGTTTACCGCACGCGTAAGTAGTGATGGAAAATACATATACATACATATACATATACATATAAAATACAATAAAGTTATCACCGTGGCTAGTCCCGGTATACTTAAATTCACCCTACTCCTATTTTTTTCTTTAAATATTCCTAGTATTACGAGTTTCTTCTTTCTTTTTCCTCCTTTAGTGTTAAACGATGTATGGCTTACTTGTGTGGCTTGAGTTTCTTTAAATTTTCAGGGGCACAATATAATTTTTAAACCCTTTCCGAGTATGTAATGTTTTTAAAGTGTGTTTTAAATGCAGAAAATGATTTAAATTTAATGAGGTTTTTTATCTTGGGGTGTTAAATGGGGCCTCAAACCATACCGTACGGTTGGGTATGGTTTGGAAGTTAGACTGCGGGCATTCTGTCTTTGGGCCAAAGGATCAAATCCTGGCTGCGGCGAAGATATTCCAGAGAAATTCCGATCACCGCTTTGGTGGTCAACTTTTAACATGAATTAGCTTGTCGGATATCAGCCATGGTCTCTTAGCAGTATTTCGTTGAGCAGAGTACCGCCAATACTGGGTTTTTCTCTCCCCATAGTTCCTCCTCGGCAGTGGCGCAAATGATCTCAGCGGTACTACTTTGAATCAACTATTCGAATGTATCTCGTGTAGTACCTATAGTTCTGTCATTATATAGGGCTGGGAAAATGCTGGAGAAATTTCATTAGAAACTTACTTCGAAAAATGATTCTGAAATGATTCTTAGATATGAAAAAATAACAATAATTTTTATTAGTTATGATTTCAAGGATAATACTTTAGAAAATGGAATGCTAGTGGGTGTACCGTCATTTTTGTGAAACATTAAAAGGAATGAAGTAATCTTATTTACAATGATGTTTCATACGTGAGTCAGAAATATCAACTACAATCATAGATGCAATATCGTATATTTGTCTGTAAGGTATTACGCGTATTGATTACTCCTTAAAATATCATCTTATTTGAATTTTGACTTGAATGCTTGAAAGACAAAATAGTAAATTAGTAATTTTAATATTGTCTTCTTTTCAATTCCTAAGGCAGCTTTTGGTATGATTACATTATTTCGTAAGAATATTCAAAGAAGCAATATTGGTCTAAAGGTGAGCGAAATATTCTCATTTTTTTCCTGAATTTTATTCCTCATTAATTCATCAAAAAATTTGTAAAATCGCCATACTATCAGCTCGCGTTGTGTAGCCTCAAAAAAAGTCGTTGTTGAGGTCAAAACTACTGTAGGATATTTTGTCGCATTCTGGTGAAATTGCATATTTTGCGCCCATAATGGATCCGTCGCGCAACTTTTATGATTAACTCACCGGCAAGTCGAAAACCGCAGCAAAAATATTCACCCGCGTCTGAAAATTCGGTAGTCGACATTATCAACTCTTCGCATTAAATCTCGAAGGCACCCTTGAAGCCAAAAAACGTATTACCTAATGATGAGGGAGAAGGGACTATTAATAATTTTTCATTACTCAAGCGTTTACGAAATTGTTTTGAGGGGCCGGATGAAAAGTTTTTAATGGAAACGTTGGATGGCACGTGGTCCAATCTGCCGATGCACTCCCTCCCTGGGCTGTGTGGTTGGTGCACGCTTACTTTGCGGGCACTTTTCTTCCCGAGCTTCCCTCGCTGCAAATCGTCTCCTCCTCTTATACTTTTCACATTCTGGAGCCCCTAACTCCAGCTCTGTATTCCCCTTCAGCACTTCCAGAGCTAAGGCTCATAAATAACAAACTTCCCACGATTTTCCTCGGAACTTTTTTTTTCTTTTTAATTTTTTTAAAGCTATTACGTTCGCGTTTAAAACGCAAAACTTCTTCCTCATTACTCTTCCAATCGATCAAGAAAATTTTTCCAGCCAAACGGCTCGAAACCTGAAAAATGAATCGAAGCTTTCCCGGCGAATAATGTGGGTAAACTCTTCTCGGGATTCCCACCGGGCTAAATTATCCATATTAGCCAACGTTTTGAGTTCCGCCTCAGGGGTCATTCTCAGGGTTGCTTGTTGTCGTTTGGTTTGTTCATATCTCAAAGTTCGCGAAGGTGGGAATGCAGAACTAACGCCATCTAGCGTCCCAGAGCTAGGCAATCGTGATGCACTTGACTAAACCTCGTTATTCCAGTCAAAGAACACAATTTCACAAATGGTCATGTAATGAAATAGATTAAAAATACATGTAGCTGTGTTAAAGGAACTGGCATCATACTTTTTAGTTTTTTATAGTAAAGTAAACTAATTTTATTTCAACAGTGGGTCCTAGCAACCACAAAAAAATTACTTAGATGAATTTCAAAATTCATTAACTCATTATTAACTTCGTGGTATTCCATTATAAGTTTTCTCGGATGCTACGCTATTACTTATACCACTGCTTTTTTACGTAACGCGACCCGATTTTCAATGGCTTATCACCATCTTCGGCCGTAAATTATATTCTATTTATATTATTATTGTAATCTTGTTACCTATTTACTTTTTCCCCTATTCTGGCGTCAATTTTAAAATCCATCTCTTCTTCCGTTAGGTAACTAGGTAACAATACTAAGATAAATAGATCATAATTTACGCCTGAAGATGATGATAACTCATCGAAACCCGGTCCGCGTTTTGTAAAAAAGCAGTGGTATAAGTCATAGTGTAATATCCAAGAAAACTTTGATGATTTTCAGCAGCCTTGAGGATGAGCTCTGGTTCGGAGCTCCAAATATTGACTATTATGGATAATAATTTAAGTAGGTGGGAATCCCGAGAAGGTTTTACCCGGTTCAAAACCCCTTACCCTTCCGCATGCTCTCCCAAAAATCGCTTTAGCCCACCGTCCACCGTTCTGTCCCCTCTGCTCCTTTACGCTGTTGCTTTGGACTTTTATTTCTCTTCCCAAAATTTCCTCCCAGCCACTCCCTTCGATCTCCAGGCTGCCGCGCCTTCATCCTCCGCCACCGCAAGCTTTTATCTCCCGGCCAACATCCGCGCTGCCGCGCCAGCCACTTCTTTGAACTCTTCATCCGCACTTGACTCCATACTTGATTTTTTTTTCCTTCAGGAGGAGGAGGAGAGAGATGGTTGCTACTCTTCTCTTTCTCTCTTGGAGTTTTTTTTCTTTCTCTTTTGAATGTTTTATTTCTTTTTCAGTGCCCGGCTATTTTCTAATGCTTCCAACCTTCCGTGCGATGCTCAGACCTGGTGACTGTGCAACACCTTTTCATCATTCCAATTTCCTCTCTCCATCTCTGCGCTGGCTACTCCTCCACCGCTGTTCTTTCCCCTTGGTTTTTTTCCTGTCCTCGTTCTTCAAGCCTTTCAGGAATGAGGAAATAAATTATTTTAATTTCCCTGCAGTTTTTTTTAATTTTATCTACACATTAATGACTGTAAAGAATATCATTCGTTATAATTTTGGCTCGTTATTTATTGAGGTACCTGTCGCATTTCAAAAACCACCAATTATTATTGTGTTGATGTCACTAGTAGCCAGTCTGTTGATTAATTTAAATTTGAATTTATTTTATAAATTTACAGCCGGCGCATTATTTACGCAGTAAATTCATGGTACGAGTTATGGAGAAAAAGTTTAAGAATCTCTCAATCCGGCATTTTGAGCTTTTTGCAAATCAATCTCGTGATTGAAATAAAAATATTTTAAATACTTTTGTGAAGATTTTCCATTACTGGATCTAATGACAGGGCAGCGTGTTCCGTAAAATATTTGTAGATTGACTGTCATGCTGGCTATATTTTTTAATTATAATCTCTGCCTTTGATTCATTTAATGTTTGGGGGCAATATCCTGTATTAATAGAAACATACAAAATCTTTTTTATTAATTTTTTGTCCTGACTCACGCATTCCGGTTGATATCTCTTAAACATTTGTTCTATCCACCATTTGGCCTCTCCCTGATTCCACTAAGTGCTTGACTTCCATGGCTCGCCTCTTTACTACCCTGCGAGGCACATTGTGTGCCTGAGAGCTCCACGCCAGCGTTGCTGGAGTTTGGAAAACTCCCTTGCTCGATTTTTAAGTGCTTCGCGTACTTCGTAAGGCCTCTTGCGCTAATTTTTTTCACCCGTTTGTTTCGTCCGTTTTTTGTGCCCCAAGGGTTCACGTTGGTTTCGATATCGCTTCGCGATTTCGTCTCATTTGTAGCCGCGGCGCGTTCACCAAACAATTACCTACCTCGCTGCAGCTCGGTCAAACGATTCCAATTCAGTCGGGTTAAATCGCGTTTTAAGGCTCTGATTTGAAATGCGGATGAGCGATGCGAAATAGCAATCCCTTCACCATGTCTGGTCGTGCGTTTAAGGCATGTATTTGCAGATCTTGACGCGTATTTGATCTTCGAAATATTTAATGTTAGTTCGTGATGGAGCAGTTCAATCGTATTTAATAGAAATTTAGAAAATATAATTTCAAAAAATTTGATATTTTGTTATGAAATTTGTAAAAAAAATTGAATATAGGAAAAAGTTTTCTACAATACCGAATTACACACACTACGAACAAATACTTCATATGCGTTAGTCAGACCAAATTTTACCTTGTTTGAACGAAGCTTTCTTTTCTTGGTACCAACAATTTACTACAGTGTGCCGAAAATATTCAAATGGAGTAATAACATATATACCTTCCTGAAGCAAATGAAATTGAGTATTTAGTAGCAAATCTTTTATTGGTGGTATCTCATGGGAGTATTTTCAAATCATTTCCTTCTTGTAATTGTATAAATTTGATTTTAATTCAAGTGTCTATTATTTAACATAGTGTCATTGTATTTCAATTGTGCATCAAAGTTCATTCCAACAGACAATAGCCTCTTGGGTCACCTAAAGCTCCAAAATTAGTTTTGTACCTCTGATGTTTAAATGTTAAAATTGATTATGTAGCAATAGATATGTAAAGTATTATTATCTAACCTGCTACTTTTTCGTCTCAGAATTTTCAATTACGCCAATGTTTTCATACTCGACTATAATAGAATTTGAAAATTCAAGAGGCTCGTTTTATTCTTCTTCTTCGATCCATCATTTACTCCTCGAGCCACTCGTGGGGAAGAACCAAAGGTCTTAACCTATACAAATATTAGTTGATGACGTCACGCGCTTCCGCCGCGCGTGTCACCGCTTCTTAGCCCTTCCTTCGTTATTTGCATAGCTCCCGCGTAAATTAAAGCCTACGCTGCTAGACTACCTCATAACCATTTAACCTCTTAAGAAAATGATTGGTACCTTTTAAAGGAGATTTTTAAACCAGTTGAGGATATACCATGAGAGGGATATTAAGTTGGTAAAATGCGGCAGCTTAACCTAGAGGAAAGTGACATTTTTTATGCTACAATATGATAATTTGTGATTTAATAACATGTACTCCTTCCACACAGTCACCGAGATACCACATGGACCTGCTGGCTACTGGAACCAGTATTTCTATGATTACAACAAATTATTAATGATATGACTCGTGGTGTAAAACGTAGGATCTATTTTTTTTAAATGCCAACCCCCCTCCGCCATTATCCGGTCCATATCCCTCCAAATTATGGTGTGTGTGCTTTTCTTCCAAGAATTGGAACGTTAATATTTTCAGCGCTACACCACCCGATTGCTGTAAGTATAGAGGCGTTCATGAGCATGAAGGAGCTGATGTGAGGATCGTTGTATGAGACTTTATTAAAAGGGCCGATGCAGAAATTGATTTGGAGTATATCGCACCACGGTGTGAAAACATCAACAGCTAAGAAAGAGCAGGAAAAAAGACTGGCTGTGTTCGAGATACGCTGTAGGGAAGAATTGAGAATGTGTAATGCACGGAGAGGAGGCGGGAAGTTGAAATGGTGGACATTGTGGGTGAAGAGACTCAAGATGAGATACGGAGGAGACAAAAAGTTTAGATAGAGCGAGTACTGGGCGGGTAGGGGATGTGAAAAAAGTGTTAGAGGGAATGTGATAGTTAAGTTAGGGTAGGAAAGGAAGACAACATGAATAATAGATAGAATTCAAGGTAGTAGTTGGTATGGTGAAGTGAAGATTGAAGTTCAAGTTGGGAGGGTAAATAGACCGCGTAATCCGCATCTTCTGGCTTAAAAGTGATCGTTTCTTTCTCTCTGACGGGAACCTCACATATTAGTCCTGGAGAGGTACTCGGCAGAGGGGAAGAAACGTTGACTTTTAAGGCACAAGACGCGGGTTAACTTAAAAATTTTATTAATTGAAAACATATGGGCCGTGAAAGTATTTACAACTTCATACTATAATACTCATGTTAGTAATAGTAATGTGAGCAATGGTTTCATTAATTTTTTACGCTCTGTTGTGTCATGGCCATGTTCAACGAGAAGGCGTGGGAGGGGTGGTATACTTCGCCGTGCTTTCCGCACCAGCGCCCTCTCCGTTGTTGTCACCTGTCCCCAAATTCCTTCCACGCATTTACACCACCAACCGTGCGTCGTGCTTGCTTTCACCACCTTCACCCCTTCATTCTTCCCCGACGTCTCCCTTGCGGGGAGCGAGACTATTTTTTTCCGCCCTCCACGCCCTCTCTCGCGGTCTTTTGTAATTAGGTGTAATGGGGGAGACCGCCTCCGCGATGGCGTCGCTAATTAAAGGCATAATCCATCAATCCGCCCCCTCCCCTCCCTTTTTAACTCTTTTCTTTTTACCTCCCTCCCCTTTACCCTCGTTTCAAAAGACTCTCCTGCGCAGTGGTTCGAGAGAGTGGGGCCTCCCCTCTCTTTCTCACCTTCTCTTTCTCTCCCTCGTTGTTTCGCCCCGCGTGAGACCTCCGCTCACTCCAGGCTTCCCCTTTGGGTGTGGTGGGCTACCCTTCCCTCTGAAAAATCCCTAGTCCAACACACTCCTTCACTCTTCACTAATCTCCCTGCCGCGCAGAGACTTTCTACTTCGTGTCCTTGTTTTTAAGTTTTTTTTTGGCATTTTTTTTCTTCCCTCACTCCTCCCTTATTTATCAATTTGGATCTTTAATTCATCAATTTTTTTTCGTCGTCGTCCGCGGTATTCAGGGGTGGATATGGCGTAAAATTAGATGATCGTCCTCAAATCTCCTCCTTGTGGTGTGGTAAAGTAGCCGATGCATTTTAAGAAGCTGTTTCGTGAGTTACATTAACCCTTCCTGAATGTATTTTAGTAATAATTACCTTTATTAGAATAATTTTCATATAGCTAAAATTGATTGAAAATTTTCATGCGTTTGTTAGAGTTTTTGAGTATGATGCAACTGACAACACTGATTCCATATCATTAATCTATTAAAAAAAGTTCTGTCTTTGGATATATTTATATGAAAAAGATTTTGTTTCTTCATAATTGCTATACGCTGAGAGCTGTCAATTTTCACTCAGTTCACAAAATATGTTGCTTCCGCATTGTAATTTATATGCGATAATCGTTCCGTACCTGACTTTCCAGCCACCGACCTCACCCAACCTGAAAAAGTGTTGATATAAATGTCGGTCGGCACGCTAAATCATGTAATTAAACTCTTCTATTTAGGGTGATCATTCTTACTCTGGGTGAAATTATTTTATCTATTTTATGAATTTTATGAATATCCTCACTTACCAGAGCTGAAAATGGTTTTTGAGTAGAGGCTTTTAGATGAGACACGTAGGAAACAGAAGATATAGATGGAGGGAGCCCTTAGCGGGGAGGGGATGTTGAAAACGATTTTGGAGGGTAGAATGTTAGGTAAACGAGGGAGGGGAAGGAAAAGAATATGATTTTCAGATAGATTGAAAGGAATAGTCCTGAAGAAGGCATAGCTGGAAAAAAGGGAGGCTCCCGGATGTCTTCTTTAGTATTCTATGGAAACCTACCTTAATCGATAGAATTCTATAGTAATAATAATTTATTTGGGCACAGAATAAATACAAAAAGTCAAATTCAAAAGCAGAGGCGTTCGATCTATCGTGGGTAATGAGACCATCCAGGTATTCTAAGGCTAAAAGGGTCAACTCTGTTTAGTGGTAGATTCTTTATGTGCCTAGGCAATAAAAACCGACTTCGAGAGAATACTATGACTCTTACTATTGAATATATTAACTTGGTAACATCCTATATGAATGTTCCACGACGATTCAGTGTTAAATGCTTTATTGCCGGGAAGTTTAAACTGTCAATAATGGGTAAGAATCACAATATGCTTTATTTTAGATAAAACACAGTGGACCATCATTTAGTGATTTAATTTATTTCCTTTGTTTTATAGTTTAAAAAATTGAGATGAAATAACTCTGTTTCATGAGAGGTCTACATCTTATTGGCTTGAGTCACGTCGTGAACATTAGTTCATGGTTGAAGATTTTCTCCAGCCTCCGCAGTTGAAGTTTTTGCTTGTCATTATTATTCCTTGTCCTTCCTCTCTTGTCTAAATCTTTATTTTTTTTCTCCGCTAGTGTGGGTGAATCCAGGATTTTTCTGGGGGTGGCACAGTGATCTGACAGGCAAATGATCTCCTCATATTTGAGATAAAAATCAAAATGCAACAATAACTGTGCGAAATATTTTAATTATTTTAATATAAAAGTTATTTGTATTAAATTAAATGATTTAGACTCCATAATAAAAAAATAAAACTAACCTTATGATAACCGTATTAAAAATCATGTCTATATTTTAAACGTCTGGGGGGGGAACGTGCCCACGTTCTCCCACCCCCTAAATTCGCCTATTTTGTGCAGATTGAGCACCCCTGCAGCCGTGCCCCCTTCTTCTCTTCCTAACTTAAACCCTTCCTGTTGCCCCTTCTAATAGTGTTACGAACGAGACGCGATCTTTACTCCTTCCACATTTCGAAATTTTTCTTGTCTGATCTAGTCCCAGGCGCCACGCCCGAATCTTATGCAGTGAAACACAACCACAGAGTAAGACGCATATGTATAATTATTTTAGGCGAAATTAACTATTTTTGGGAAAAGTTCAGACGATGCAGGCGCAGGACTGGTAATCCCTCACTTTGGCACCGTGCTCTTAATAACCGTGGCCAGATGTGCCAGACGTTATTTTGTTAATTACTTTTCTTTCGGCTTTTGTCATGACCATCCCGCTCGCTGAAAAATGAAGTCCTATCCAACTTGTTCTGGATTTTGTAATTTTTTTTGCCTGCGTTTTATTTTCCGAAATTTTCTCACTCCAATCCATTCTTTCATTCTGTTCCTCCGTTTCTGTCAGAATTCGGATAACAAGGGAAACACGGAAGCTCCCGGGGAATCTGGACATTTTTGGCCGTCATACGGATAACGAAAAGCCCTTCCCATCACACAACCTTATCCTCAGTCCCCCGCAACCACCCCCAACGTCCCAAACTCAACGTAGCCAGTTTTGCCTCACCCATCCCTCAGTCCTCGCAGTCCACAAGCTCTGTCATTCCTTACCCGCGTCAAGGACAATTGGTGCGGGATCTCGTGTGCCAGTAGACTTATTTTTCAGTCAAGGAGGAAGTGAATGGTGGAAAAATGCTTGAAGTGAAATGAATGATTACCCACGTAAACCAATTCAGTATGGTATGGGGATGCCGCCTCTAGAAATTGGCACCAGTTGGTATTCTAATTCTATTGCGAAAACATTACTGGCCTCTAAGTGTGAATAATAATACTCATATTTATAACGTCTGCTTTTCATTTTTATTCCTTGCCCTTCCTCTCATATCTCAATCTTTATTTTTCTTCTCCGCTTGTGTAGTACAGCAAGTCGGATCCAGGTTTTTTTCTGGCGGTGGCACAATGGTCTGACAGGCAAACGATCGCTATAACTGTTGTAGTTCAGCTATATTAGATGCTATGTGCTTAAGTTTTTAAGCGTTTTACGTGATCAAAGTGTCTTTTTTCACTATTGTTTAGAAGAAATGCTCTTGCTAATTCCTATGAAGATGGAGTTATTATCAACACTTCTGGTTGGCAGTGAGTGGTCCCTTTATTGCGAAGGTGATAGAGACAAATTGTGTTGGAGTACATAAAAAGACTAAGTTTTGCAATCCCTTCTATATGGAAGCATTGGCCTGATAAATTTTTCAACTCATATTCGGCGACTTGAAATCAAGTCAGTGAATATTAGGTATTATTTCAAACTTCTTGTTGTCAGGTGTTTCTTAGCCTATTGTACAGCAGAATTTTTGGTTCTGTGGCAAAAACCTGGAAAAATTAGAACGTTGAAACTTTTGCACGCATTACCCTCACTAGCGAGAATAGTAACTTTGAATCCTTATTCTGTGTCTAACAAAATACAATACCCTTAAGAGATTTTAATTTTTCCTGGTGAATACCTCTGACGAATGTTTTTCGGGTTCTCAGCCAGGTTAGTGTTTTTATATTAGTACTAACCTGGCTGAGAACCCGAGAAATAATCGATACAATACCTTTGGTTGTGAATAACTCCCTAAATATTCCTCAAATCCTCAACATTTTTTATTTCCTTAAGCAAACTCAAAATCTTACTTGTTTAGTTAAAAGCATTATCCAATTCGTAGTATATTTAGATGATTAGTGTGATGAAACTGGGTATGGCCGCCTTCACTATTTTTAGAGAGTTTATGGAAGCACCATTTCAGTTTTAACTTGAATTTGAATAAATTCGTATTTTTTTTGCTGAAAAAAAGATGAAATGTGAGTTGTTTCCATCCATTACGATCGAGGAAATCACTTGAGCAGTTTTCCACTGAACGAGATTATCATTAAAAATATAATATATTGATGGGTGGTGTATATTCTCATCTTCCAAATGCAGGATGGCAGGTTATGAAGTTTTCGAAATGATTTCCAAATGGAATTAAATTTACAAATGAGTAAGTGCTCCAAAGCGTCGCGGTGAATTTTCATTCGCAATCGGAACTTAAATCCGGAACAAATTGAAAATGCTGCTCATGAATTTTGGGATGAATTGATTTCTCACGATTTACATTTTATCTATTCCAACAAAACTAAACTTTATTTTTTTGCACCTAGTTGATTGTCCTCAGCAAAACAGGATTATAACGTAAATTCTATTAATTACGTCCGTATCGTTTCGCTTTGTTTGGTTATAAACACAAACGCCAGCGAGCCTTGGAATTTGATTTTTTATCCACTCATTTTTTAAGCACCGGATGCATTGAAAATGCTCTTCCGTGTTTTAATTTTTCTATCCACATTTTCCCTTTTCAATTAACAGAATTTCAACCGCTGTTTACTAGTTAATTTAACATTTCAATTACTAATTACGTAACTTTAAAAATATTGGCTAGTTGCCTAATGCGGAATAAAATCCGGCAAGCAATTTAAATTTTTGCGTTAAAATTACAGTCTGTTTCTTCAGATTTGCAGTATCATTTCAAACTTCAATTACTTATGACTTGGCCTTTGAAATCTAGGCTACTTGAATAATGAGAAATAAAATCCGGCGAGCCACTTTAAATTTTTACGTTACAATTAAAGTCTATTTGTCCATAATTTCCAGTATCATTTCGTATAATCTCCACTACTGGCAGTATAAATATGCTCTCCTAAATGGAAACGTTTTGGCTGCCTCTCTTCCCAAATACCCGAGCTACGCTAATATCTTCCCTTCCGAAACTGCTTTGGGATACCTCCCGAGTTTCTTGTTTCCGGCGTTTAATATTTCAGTTCCAAATCCCATGCTTCTTCTCGCCTCCTATACTCCCCAACACGCTTTCCCCTTTCAATAAGCGGACCGAAATGCTGAAAGCCTACCTTCCTCTCTGATTAACAGGCTCTTTGGTCGAGGGGAATCCCATGCAAGAGGAATCAAATAAGCGACAAATTTACCTTTATCTGGATAATATTTATCGACTCTCGTTCTCATTAGCCAGGATATTCAATTTAATTGTTATCAGGTACAATGTCGCGCATTCATATTGAAATATCTAACACTTAAATATTCCTGCGTAAGTCATTTTTATTTATTTTTTTAAGATGGTGGTTCACCGGGTATTGATATTTTTTATCAATGTATTTTCTTAGCCTCTACCTTATACGAGGATACTTTACAATCTTCGTACGTAATTCAACTTTTGTTTCAGTTTTAAACCTCTGGAAACTTATTGTTAGACGTTTTTGACTGTATATTCTTCGGTTGATGGCGATTATTTTGTATATAAAGGCCTTCTTTTCAGCGCTTTTGTTAGTCATTTAATCCTGTTATCTAGAAAATACCGGTAAATAACAGCTGCACCCTTTGAATTGTTATGTTATCACAGCTGAAATTTTTAAATGACTGATAATTTGGAGTTCCCTAAGGCGTAATTGTCTTTAATCATTCTTGGCACTTCTAAACTCATTAACATTAATCGAATCATTCCATTTGAATGGCCAATTATGTAATTTGCTGCTTGTAAACCAACTTAAACATTTCATTGCGCCATATAGGTATAATATTTTTTCTCAAAATTTTTATAATTTTCTCATATATATATTCCAATATTTCTCACCAATAAACTGAATACAAAAAATAGTCTTAATATTTAAACATATTATATTAAATTAATCCTCATAAATTCATCGGTCAAATAAAGGTTTTTAATAAATGTTGTTTGAAAACGTTTTTTCTTAGAAATATTGGTAAGGGGAAAGTTAAAATTATAATATTTTTAGTCGAATTTCTCACTCGCCTTTATTATCTGCTATGGTACGTGAGAAATGCAAGTGTGATTATTCCTACCGTATACTAATCTCACTTCGAGACTCATTCATTCGTACCTCTGATCAGCACAGAGTTAATCTCACTTCATTTGTTCACCACTTCCGATTGCCTCATTTAATTGGCGTCGATAATTTTATTTTTCAAGGGAATTAATTCGATTTTTTGCCGCAGAATCTACGGCGTGGATAAAAAAATACTGTGACTCCATAAAAGGAATTAATTTATCGGAGTGATGTTTGGGAAAGACACTTCAGGGAGAAGTTAAGAAGAGAGGGAGAGAAAAAAAATGGATGGGTTTTTACTGGGGATGTTGGTAGTGACCGAAGATAAGCTAAGTTTGCAGGCGAGAGAGAGAAATTTTTCATTCCCTTACAAATTTGAGCTTAGCTGTATCCATCCCTTTATGAAAGGGCGAAGCTTTCATGACGAATCGGTCCAGTAATCCTTTTGTTCTGTTCGTGTTTTCGGATCCTTTTTTTTTACCGCCGCGGGTTATAAATTTTGATGACTTTTTTGTTTGTTTTTCGTGCTTTATATCTCTGCTCTGAATCTAATAAATAACAATTTTTCTCACTATCGAGACCGCGTAGTCATCGATGAGATATCTCCCCGAGTGTCCCTTTTTATAACTTCGTTTTTCCGGAATATTATTGTTTGCTTTCGAAAGTTTCGTCGATTTGACTGTTTTGCCGAGTGAACACCTTTTACAACCTTGGTGCCCGAATGTAATCGCATGATATCCTCCCATTTTATGCCGGTCAAAAAATCTAGAGAATTTTGTTATGACATTTTAACCGTTTTGACGAAAAATTGAATTCGTTCCCGAGAGTAATTTACGAGGCATATACGTCATGTCTTTCATCAATCTTTACACTATTCAATGCACTTTAGCTAAGAAAGCACATACTATATTACTATTTCTTAACTTAGCCCTTCTCATTACGCTCATAAAGTTATATTGTAATGTCTCGAAGGAAAATTTGAGTGAATATCATACTATGTATTGGTGATGTTAATTTTCTCATCGATTTGTCTAATTTGCCATAATTTGACCATTGTTTGGAATATTGGTGAGTATTTGTCATCTATTTCAGCGTTGGCAGCTAAAATATAAAGTAAATATAATTTAACTCGATCTAAATTACCACTTGCTATGTTTTACCACAAAATCTTGATTTGTGACTCAATTTTATAGTATAGCACATCGATGAATTTTGGTCAGTCATGTTGATGTAGAAATTTGACGGCCAAAAGCTAATCAGATGTAATAATTATATAAAACATAATATGAATGATTTTATCATCGGCAACTGATAGCATTAGGTCTGGCATGTTGTTGTACCCTGTTTGATAAATTTTCTATTAAATTTTCAGGTAAGAGCAAGTCTAAATATATATGGAATAAGAACACCCGTGGCTGGTCTGGGTATCCGTAAGTATCGTATCAACATCAGTATTTGAGGTAGTTTTTTAAGTACAGCTTTAATACTTGAAAAGATTGTCATGGTAGAATATTACTTTATTTTCAATACTTACCAGGTGATATTCCTTTTCTGAATCCACCGATAACAAACTGTAAGTTAGCTCTATGCATGCCGTAACATTTGCCTGTTGGACTTATATCGCCTCATTCTTATATATTTTCATTTCAATTCCTGTAGTTATGACTTTGAAATTTTCTTATTGCTCTTCATATACAGGTTCTATGAATTGAAATGAGATTTTATTCCTCTCGGCGCGATGCAAAAACCTAAATTACTCTTGACACAGTCGAAAAATTGTGGGCATTGCAGTGGCAATGGATTCGGAAACGTAGTCATTACTTTCTATATGAAAGAAAGTAGGATATTGGATATGGAAGAAACCCTCACGCATATTACTACCGGTGGAGTATTTTTATCGATTCTATGTAGGTGATCTTATGGAAGTCCAAATGTTGATAGTTAATTTTACGTATTTGAATTTTCTTGATTTTTATTAACTCTGATATTCTTGAATATTTCCCGAACCACCTCTAAATTATCTGCCCAAAGTTAACAGTTCTTCTGTAAGCACGTGACTTACATCTGGTATTAGTTTTAAAAAGTAGCGATGACAATTATGGCTGTCAAAGTGTATTTTTTGGCCAATTAAGGTTTTTTCCACTTAACTATTCATTAAAATGAAAATAAATTATAAATTAGCTAGGGAATTAGATTCAAATAAGATTTTTCCCAACTATGAGGAATTGATAGTGAAGTTAAGAATAATAATTATTATTGTTTGCTTACCATGGTATGCTCTAACCAATCCCGTATTCAATTAGATTGAGTGTAGAGTAAGTTGGAAGCATTACGTCACAAAATACTAATCAGCAATATTTATTTTACTATTCGGGATACGAATTTATCTAATGGAAGGCACCACTGTTAATTAGCGGATGAAGAAAAATGTGCCTATGCTGATGATTAGTCATGATAGTTCAATGGTTTTCCACTGTAATGAGTCGATAGTTTAACATGGTTTTTCGATGAGAATAATGCACATTCAAACTCACCTGGAGTTATGTTGAGGATATCGTTATGTTCTTTCCTATGTTTCTATGAGGAAGAAAAATTGCTATTTCATCACGTGGAACGAAATTCAAATTAACTGTGAGAGAGAGCGATTTCGTTTTTATAAATAAGCTTTCTTGGAAAACATTTTTTGAGTCCCCTCGTACAAAAAATCGATTTATTTTTTACTATTTCAGCCAGTATATTGTGCGTAAACAAAGTGTTGACAAAGTGAGGTTATTTTTTAAACAACCATGGAAATAGCCTTCAAAATTTATTGAACCACGATGGAGACGAATACTGCTGCCATTTATGACAAATTATAAAACTTACATTCTGGAAATAGTGTGGGAAAATTTCAGGTGCTTGATTCGCAATTACACTCTCAGCTTTTCTGGAGGGAGTCTAGCGAGACGTACGATGAAGCATAAGCATTATGCAGGGTATTTGAATAATTTATTTTTTTTCTTCCGAATATTTACTCTATCCTGGAATAAGTCATATTTTTTAAGTACATTGTTAATATGTGAAACGTACTTCATTTCATGTTTTATATTATTCAGGAGACATTTTATACGCTAGTACTGCTACGGTAAGTCAGCTATTTAAGATGGTGAATTTGCAATTACATAACATTTGAATCAGTATGTCGTTTACAGGTTATAAAAAATTCAAAAATCTGCCAGAGAGAAATTTACCTTAGATACATATAAAATTAGAAATTTCAAGCATAGAAGAAGTAAGTTGAATTACCCTTTCATATATTTTCTAATCTGCTTCAAACTTTCTCAGATTACATTTAATCAGATTACATTATCAGTTATACTAAGTACATTTCACACAAATTACTTCTAACCTTTTAGACAATTTTTTAAATTTTATTTTCATTACACAATATTTTCAAATTTATTAAATGTTCCCCAATTTGGCACCATTTTATTAGTGTCATATATTTCAAAGTACGATGCCTACCGCGAGTTTACTAACGTATGCAAGTGCTTCATTCTCGTTTAGGTATTTTTTAAAGTGCTGCATTCATGATCTAGTGATATAAATATTACCTTTGTGCATTTAAGTGCCATTGAAAATGCTCGCGTGTGAAATGATGAATTTTTGTGGTGAGACACGCAGACAGAAAGAATTCTTAATATCCTACCACATATTTTATTTTCTACCGCCATGTATCGCATTCCTCGCGGCCGTCGACCCTATAGCACAGCAAAACTTTGCTTCGCATTCCTTTTCAGTCACTCCTCTTGAATTGTTTTCATTGTGAGCCCACTATCCCTTTCCATAGAATTTATTTCACTACAGCGTTGTGCAAAATGAATGCGTCATGAATATTCATTCACTTTTCATCGAGAAACGTCAGCGTCTCTTCGCCAACGGTTCACTTCCCTAATAGATTTGCGGTTGCCGAAAGGGAAGCAATCGCAATAACAGGTGCCTGTGGAGTCCGATTATGAATAAATTAGGCCGTTGACCATAGAGTAGCAGGAAAATGGAGGCTGCGGAGAATAGTAACTGTTCTAAAATATTGCTGAAATGGTAATTTTAGTCCCATGCTCTTATTTTTTAAAGGTTGCGGAGAAACTTTTACCCGGAAGTGCTAACTGTGAGTAAAATGATAGGGGACAGGATGGTGTTAGATTAGGTTGTGTATATTATCGCGATGAATTAATAATGACTGCTATAAAAGCAGTATTTTTCCGTGGTCTCCAATACAATGAACTGTATTTCCATGAATATTTATTTTACATATAAATAATATTTTACGTATATATTTTATTTTACATAAAAATATACATATTTATATATATTTTTTGACATATTTTAAATATGTCAATATAGTTTTTTCATCATTACGTGAAGATGCGAGACGAATTATAATCATATTAACTGTATTTGATGCCTTTGAATACAATTAATTTGATACTAATCTTTTCCGGTCTGAGTTCTACCCTGTATCCTATATAATGTGTATTATAAGTTTTTTTGTATGTTATAACCACAACATGTTCTTCGTGGACAAAGTCCAAGATCAATGAATCATATTATTTTTATTATAATCATTATTATTATTATTATTTTAGATCTAGCAGCTTTGACATTTATTTGGGTAAGGTAACCGCTGAAGTGATTATTAAATTTGCTTTAATCAACATATAGATATTTATATCATGCTACAAATTCCTTGTTAATTTTACATTACGTGTTTAAATTTTCCTCCTATTGATGACGTAGAAAATCACGATTGCATCGGTCTATCTGAAAACTCAGCTGCAGAACCATGGAAAAATCATTATCACCCCTATATGTCCACCCTTTGAGTGCGTACAGATACACACTTTTTGAATGTGTGTCTATGGACGGATTGGCGCCTGCAATGTCTCCGGTAATTTTCCGCGGCATCAGGAAAAAGACAGCCTGCCATTACGTAGTAATCCTACGGCTTCCAATTACACTTTTTTGCTCCAAATTTGATGATACGTGATTATTTTGAAAATTTTAAAGAAAATAATACACATTTAACATATTATACTAATTTTGTAAATCCATATGAGGGTTAAATAAGTGCTTCCTTGTTATTAAGGTATTTCTAAATATCTCCTCAAGTGGTATAATTTTATTCATCATTTTCTATCTATTTGGATCGATTTCTGGGCAGATTGTTAAGAAATAATTTTCAAACAGTAATTAATTTTAGCTTTGCAAATCAATTGGAAATAATTTTGATCAATATGGAAAAATTGAGCTTTGAAACTTTTTAGATGGCTATTTCAATCATTATATTTCAAAGAAAAGATTTTACTCTTTTTGTTGGCATAATATCAGCAGAGAGCACTACCTAAGGTTGTATTTTATCCATATGAACTCAGATCATTATATTTTGAGGAAGAAATCATCAAAGTTAACCATTGACATGCTGCAAACTACGATATTTTGTGACTTCTTCTTTTGTGGCTTCAAAATGCCCTTATATTATTAAAATCTAGCCTATCTTAATGTCATCGGTGAGTTTAATATTCATTGAATATATATTTTCAATTCTAATGCTATAACCGCCTGAAAATAACTGTGATAGAAATATTTCGCTGTTTTGTTCAGAATATAAAATCGTACAGGCCTGTTTTTTTTACGGTAGGTGAGGCAAAATCTAAAATAAAATTTTCTCATTACTCGGAATATTTTTAGCAAACGCATTTTTTGCTGTTGTTGATAAGTTAAATGCGTTTCTCTCAATAGCCACCGATTTAACTGCCCGCGAAAATCGATCAACTGGGTGCACACAGTATCCCGCAGGTGTGACTCGAATAATTAGTTGCTTGGCAAGCTCGTTCCCTGTGAAATTAATCGAGTGAAGGTTTGATTTGCCCCGGAAGCAGGCAAGGTGGTGATCGAGCGCCGGGCACCTAACCAGTTAAAGGAATCAGCAGAAGATCTAATCACTAGTTGGGGCAGCAGTAACTCGTTTCGAATATACTGCTCAAGTAAATGATATCCGAAATTTGTGTCTTTTGTTTTTAGTTGGAAAGTGGTATATTTTTAGTTGAAAAGTGGTTGGAATTCGTGACATGTAAAAATCAATGTTAGAATAAAAATGAAAGAGGGTGTTATATTACCTTTAATTTGAGTATTTGCGGACATGACATGTAAAAATCAATGTTAGAATAAAAATGAAAGAGGGTGTTATATTACCTTTAATTTGAGTATTTGCGGACAAATACTGTGAAATGTACTGGTCTCTCAATGTAGTAAGTGTAGATGAGCTAGGGTATTATCTAGTAAAGTGTCAACCGATTGTTGACAAAAAGGCGCGATTCTTTCTCGAATCCATGTCAAGTCTCACCTCAAAATAAAATGAAAATTACTGGTGTATCTCTGATATGTCAAAAAAATATTATGCACGACGTAATGAAGCAGTCGCGATCAAATAACGGACATTCAAGGTAAAATATTCATTTGGCTAAAATTTTACTGGCCAAATCGAAGGACAAACCTGTTTATAGTAAATAACTATGTTAACTTTTAAACTATTGCTACATAAATGTCGGTCTTTAAATACTCTACTAAATACTTAGCTAAGTATCGTATTAGATTACAGCATATATACCTGTATATACGTGTGAATGTGAAATTGGGTATGCAATTTTTAATAATGATAGTAATAAAAATTTTATCACATCATAGAACAAATAAATTTCAATGCAGATTTTAGTGTAATTTTAGATAGCCTTGAAAGTGAAGGAAAGCTAGAAACCCTGTTTAAAGCAATCATCAAATAATATTAAATTACGCTTTACGCACATTTTACTTTTACTGATACATAAGGCTTGTTTAATGATACCTATGTTGACACTATTTCTGATATTGGAAGTTTGTATCTTAAAGCTACTTATTAGCAGTTTATTTATTATTAATTTTTTTTTAATTATAAATTTATAAAATTATAAAAAATTCACATTAATTATGTACATTTGAAACCTGTGACCAATCGAATCAAAAGCCAAGCTGATATGAATGACTACCAGAGCGTCGATTTGAATTTATAACCTAGTAAAAATAATCTCTCAACTTCTTGAGCACGATGTCCACTTCATTAGTTTGCAGTAATCTAATATTTTTTTCACAACTCGGCAATCTAAAAGTTGACTTTCGTCATTCAAATCAGTTCATCACCAGTTCTACGGGGATTGGAGGAGGGAGTTCATCTATATCCTCATAATACCCCGCAAGCCGCCTAAAAGGCGTGGGATAGAGGTGTTAGGACAGCAGCCGTTTACAAATAAAAATGAAGTGATCTAAGGAAATTTCGACCAGCATTTATTAAAATCCTTTATGGTTCGGGGGAAAAACGAATTCCCATATCTATCCGTTCGGGAAAAAATCTCTCTCAATTTATCGCTTCTGTCGGACCTAGAAATATAGTGTGGCTGTAACATTATGTTCCCCGTGTCACTCTTAAAGATATCCATTCTCAATTTGTTCAAGCAATCCAAGCCTAGCGCGCAGCCTCCGAGTCTCCAGCGGCTCCCAGCCTAATTCGGTTAACATCTGGGTAACGCTGTCTGTACGCCCGCAGCGGTTTTGGACAAAACGCGCAGCCTTCCTTGGTATTTTGCTCAGTTCTCGGATTAAGTCTTTCTGCACTGGATCCCAAACGCTCGCTGTATATTCAAGGTGCGGTCGGATGAGTGTGAAATAGCACCTTTCTTTTACTTTCTCATCCGAAAATCTTCCGACAATACGCTCGACGAACCCTAATTTCTTCAGGGCTATGCCGCAAATATTTCTTATATGTGTTCCTCACGATATGTTCGAGGTTATTTGAACTCCTTGGTACTTCACTTCGCCTGTTACCTTTATTTCAATACCAACCACAGCACAAAAATGATTAAAATTGTACGAACTCTGCAAAAAATGTACCGACACGCATTTGCTCAGATTAAGGTCAAGTCCCCACTCTTGGCTCCACAAATAAACGTTGCTTAAATCCGATGATAGAATTTCATAGTCAGAGTGATCAGTAATTTCGCGATAGATGACAGCGTCGTCAGCAAATAAACGTATTTTACTGCTAATTCGGGGGCAGATGTTATTAATGTATATAATGAACAAAAGGGGGCCGATTACACTTCCTTGTGGAACACCTTATGTCACTTAAACTACATCAAAGCAGGTTCCGTCAAGAGCTACTGTTGTTTACGATCATTCAGAAAGTCGCGTATGCAGTTTACCACTGTTTCGTTTACAGTTTCTCCGAGTCGGATGTAGCAGATGGGAAGTGAACGGGTGGAGGTCACGGGTGCTCGCGAGAGTGCTTTGAGGTCGAATTTAGGAGGCAGGGACGGAGGTAAGCAAGGGTGTGCCCGGAAGAAAGAAGTAAAGCAGGGAGGAGTAGGAGATGGCGGTTTGAGGTCAGGGCGGAGCGGAGAGGTACACCCTTAAAGAGAGAGATAGGGAAATAAAGAAGAACTTTCCTGGAAACTCTCGGGAAGAAATAAGATGCATGAAAGCCGCAGTGGCTTGCTCAATTGACGCGCCGTGTTTACTTTAGGGGTCTAGAACGAGGAAAAGTTTTCAAGAAGTTACCCCCCCACCTCCCGGAAAAAAATATAGTTTGACGGCATGTGACTTTTGGCGTGGAAATTACCCAAGTTGCGGGAAATTGTAGCGGGCCGATAATTTAAGTGGCTCCAGTTGCCTTCTCCGATAGTCCGTCCTTCGTGGTTGTTTTTCTTTTTGGCGTTTTAATTTCGCGCTCGTGTTTAAAACCTCAATAAGAGGGAGAGAGAGGAAAGTCAACAACGCAACTCGCTGACTGAAATTTCGTTCAATTACTGCGGCAGACTAATTATTATTCCACTCTGATAGGGTGAATAAAATTTGCTTGGCCGAGCCAGAATCAACTAGGTTAGTTTTTTTTTCTTTTTGGCATCATTTGTTTTTATTTTCAACGCATTCAAAGTTCAACTAAAATAGTCATGCTTTAACTTTTTTTATGCTGCCAGAACTTTTGCCGCAATATCTCTCAAAACATTTTTAATGCGTGAATCGCTGATTGTGGAAGTTGAAATTAAAATTTAGGCGAAATATTTTTTGCCTAGTTTGTGGAGACCGTGAAATGGCCTTGCTCTGGTTTTAGGATCACTAGGTCAACGATCACCTGTAAATGAAGTATTTTGCACTAATAACATAAGTGCGAGGTATGACATGTCTTCTGGATCTGTGTTCATTTCAGCGTTGAAATTTTATCCTAAGCATTTTTTTCAAGTGACTTAAACGGTGTTATTAGATTTGCATTGGTTACATTCTGACATGTGTTTATTTTGATCTAAGTAATTTCTCTGAAATATTGCATGATATCGTTCAAATATATATACTTATCATACCATTTGAGAAAATTGTTAGTTCTTAGCCACAATGTTACCCTGATTTAGGTCTTATGTATCCTAATTTATCTCTTAATTTGTTGCATATACTTACAAAAATAGATACATCAATCTATCTAGCCATTATCTCTGCAGACGACAGCAAAATTAACAGTCCTACGTTGTATTTAATCTTTCACATTTATGAGTCGAGATTTGTTTTTAAAGCTCTAATACCTGGAAATATTGCCTCCATCCCTCATAAAAAGCAGATTGGTGGAGCTTATTATATTTGTCAGGAAATGGGAATACAGTTTACTGCATTTTTTACAGTTAATCAGAAATGTCATTCAGAAATGTCATTCAGAAATGGGGCTTCGCCTTTCACTTGCTTCTTGTTTCATGCTGAAAAAGGGACTTGCTGTCATGTGGTACCTCTAAGTAAAGAATCAAAGAAATACCTCTGCTTTCATTCGTTCTTAATTTTATAAATTAAGTCACTTGGTTCGTGTTATGCGATTAAGAAATTCTAAGGAAATTTGGGCGTCATATGAACTTTTTGTCGGACAGAAATAGCATGGGCGGTTTCCATGCTATGTTGAGATGGCAGAGCGTGAATAAATTCATCCCATGGAATTTGGAGGAGTCATTCCCTTGGAAAACCACTCATCCACGCGCTCCAAGTGGGTCGAAATAAGCTACGTCTCCATCGTCCCGGGCGTCATAATGGAATAAGAATATTTCTGCCTAAGTATGTAAGCCTCGCGAACGGTTTTCTTCTCGAAGCGTGGGAACTTTCAAAGGAAATGGAGGTGCAGTGGAAATAAGCCCCCGTGATTTATGGCGTGAGGCGTGGATTTTTATGAGGAATGATCCTTTTCTGAGATAAGATCCGAATGTCTCGCGATGAGAATTCTTCGGTGGGCAAGAGAATGCTTTCGTAGCGTGAATCAGAGATTGTGGCTGACGCATATAAATGTATATGCCCGGAGGTCTATGTGAATGTGGATATATATGAGCGGATATACATATAAATTGCATCCTATGGTGAGGAAGTAAGGGTATAGCTCTTGTGGTCGTGAGGGAGTTGCATTTTTTTATAGTGTGTTGAGGAACGTGTGAGCCGGCATTTTTGTGCCTTCTGTTAGGCCAAAGAATATATTTATAAAGAAGTGGTCTAAGTAATTGTGGGATATCCAGGAAAACTTATAATGGAATGCCACAAAGTTAATCAAGAGTTAGTGAATTTTAATATGTTTATTATTCAGATAAGACCTGGAAGGTCATTAAAAAATTATTCTCGACATAAAATTTTGTATAGAGTTTAAGGGATAAGTCAGAGAGAGGAACTGACCGATATTTTTTCACCGGAAAATTTGCAATCTGCATCGGATTTACGGAAGATATCTTAAATATTAAATAGGGAATGTGTGGTAGCAATGGTTTTATTTTCTCATTTTTTTCTCTCAATTTTTAAGGCGTCATGATAATCACCGTGAGGAATGATATTTAATAAAATAAAGAGTAAAAATAGCTATAAAAAATAATTAATTTTCCTTTTATGTTGATCTGATTTGAACTTTGAGACAACATTTTATTTAATTTAATTTTTCAAAATAATATTGCGGAAATGAAGGCATCTAGGAGTCGGTCAACCTTAGCAGTGACAACTAACTTTATTCAACTCACGAAAAGTTTTATTTTACTAGCATTCAAGTAACAAATAATTTTTATTCATGCGATTTGTAATGCTGCTCTTTACCTAGTTGGTATTTTTTCATTTAATGTCATATAAATAGTTTTTTTTCCTTTAAAAATGTTGCACTGAATCCAAGTGTGCATTTTAAAAGTTCATTACCGTTGCATCCGATCATATAATGGCGATTTAGATATTTCTACTATTAATTGTTGGTATATGTAAAATCCAGCATTGATTTTTCTTCTTAAGATTACATACTCAATATTAAATGGAATACGAGTTCTTCTCGAAATCCTGAACGTTTTCGTAAAGTTTGGGTTATGCAATAGTTGTGATTTCCGGCAGTGCACCTTGATCTTGGACCTTGGTGAACTTCCGCTGCTGCAAGGGTTTTCTAAGAGGTTGGAGCAATAGGTAATGCATGCATAATAGGATGCTTTCGTAGGCAGCAAGAGCGCGTATAAATCATATACGAGGTAGTCCAAATAATTTATTATTGCCAATTTCCGTGACAGTTAAATGTGCGACGACGGAGGAGTTCGTGCTTGGGCACCTAATCATGCGGCTCTATGGAATAGCTCCTCCGGCGCTCTATGTGAAGACAATGGGATACGAATTAGCTTTCTAAATTATCATAGTAATCATAGCTAGTGAAGGTCCTCTCAGAAAAATTTGTGGAACGTCAACGTAACCAAATGCATTAGCTATGATCATTAGTATTCAACACGAGTAGGAAGGTGCATGATAATGGGCCTAGTACAGAATTATACCCGGTAAATAATCACTAATATATGTTTTTTGTCTTTTTCTGCCCAAGTCTGTTTGTTTTGAAATTTCCACGGACATATCACGGCTAAAATTAATATTATTAAACTTCCATTTCAGACTTTTTTGGATGCTTATTTGACAAATTGCTTTTCCCCGTAAACTTAAGGTAAATCCTTGATATTTTTTTAGGCTTTTGTGATACGTATCACTTTTAAATTTGAAATCGTTGTCTTCAAATGGTTTAACAACCCTATTTTTCACGTCACAAAAAATGATTCTGATTGGTGGTAATTATTATTATTATGTTGATTCCAACTTTGGCATCTTAATGAATTGTATTGAGTCTTGTAATTCTTTTTCTTTTTTTCTGTATCTTTGGTTTCAGAAATGCCAGTTTATTCATTTTATTGTTATCCCCTGGAAATTTGGATAGTTACTCGAAGAACAGTTAAAAATGCCTCTCCAATTACCTTACATTTTTCGGCCATTTGGGACTTTTTTAAGCATCAATCTATGGAGGTCAGAGAGCTCAATTCCCTCTGCTAAGGTACTTTAATATTCAATTGGCTTGTTATTCACAGTTATGTGTTTAATGAAAGAAGCTATAAAAGTGGAAAAAACATACAGTTTATGAAAACTAAAATTAAAATTAAAAATATCTTGCTGGTTCACGAATTATTTCTCTCCCCTAGATCCACATTGGGATATTGGAATTCTTGGCGATAATATGAGATCTTTGAGACGATTTCTTTGCTTCAACCAATCCAGAATGCCAGGGGAGGGTTGGAACGTTGGTGAACCGTGGCATTGTGTGATTAACTGCCGGCAATTATTAGGGCATCCACCGCAGACGTGAGGTGGAACTGGGGATATTAACCCTAAGATATACTCTCCCCGGGAGGTTTGGTTCGGAATAATTAGCACTGTGTATGCGGCGGGAAGATTATAAAGAAAAATGGTACTCCTCCAGAAATGAGGGGTTAGGGATAGAGAAAGTACAGCCAGCCGTCTTGTTGGACTGTCTAGACTGAAAGGCAAAAAATGAAACAGGAAGAATCCATTTGGAGACGAGGGAATGGCATTTTATTTTATGAGTCTGCGAAATAGTAGACATAGATTTGACGGTGAAAAAATAGAATGCATAGTAACGTAGATATAGACATGGAATGATGATAGTTGGAGTCTTACGGCTGGCTTTTAGAAGTCAAAAAAATTTTTCGGCTGCCACTCTTCCATTATAATTGGAGCTATTTTCGAAGATAATATTTTGCAAAAATCACACCATTGCCAATTTTTTCCATCTGGCCTATTTTTAAAATCAAGAGTTCTTATTTAAAACAGCATAATTATAGAGATAAGATTTAATGCATTTTTAAGTTACATTGTGCACCCAGAAAGTAACTTTTTTTAGGAATTTGAACTAATCACTCCTACTATCCATGAATAGTAAATATTTTAGCCAATAATGTCAACCCTTAAGCTCTTTTTTGGTACTCCTCACCTCCTTGATGATGAAAACTGCAATATGAGGCGCATTTTAAATATAAGCATAATATATCATTGTAGGATTCTTTTAAGATTCTATTTTAAGATAAATACAATATTTTAATCCTCTAATGTGGTTTTCAGATTAAACTGCAGTGGCGCCGACTCCATGGGGCCTGAGGGGGCCCGAGCCCCCTCAAAGATTCGTTTGGGGGGGCGCAGCCCCCTCAATAATTCAAGAAAATAATTAAGTTATATTATGCTTTGTGAAATCACAAAAATATATTGGTGATTTTTATTTCCCATGCTTGACGATAGTTACCTTTTAAAATAAATTCAACAATGAGTGTTGAAATAAATAATTATAAGGTTAAGCAGGTTAACTGAATCAAGTGGTGTGAATCATGGTAGTGTTTCGGTGCTGCGACACACTTTGAATTTAACCTCTTCCTGGGGCAAGACCTCCGATATGGGCCCCCCAATATTTTTTATAAGTCGGCGCCCCTGGATTAAAGGCCATAACAGTGGCACACAATTTTGATTTTAAAGTAGAAAACGTAGAAAACACTTAAGAAAAAACTTTTATTGGAATTAGTTCCACTTCTCTTAATACACTCTTGAATAATTACCGTGCTCATAGCCACTCGTTTTCCAAAATCGCCTCTCCCAATGCCCCTTCACATGTCACCCTTTCACAAAACAAACTTTTATGAGAGGTAGATTATATCTATTCCTGCCGCTTTCCAACCACTTAAATTCAATAATCGAGGCAAATACATTGGAAGTATCTTTGGTATGTCGATATAATGCTCTTAAACCTCCTGGACTAAATATATCTCATTAGTTACCTACCTCCTCCTTTTATAATAATGGAAGAAATTCCCTACTCTTCTGCGCAACACAGGTAGTCCCAGATGCTCCCTTCCTTTCTCTAGCTCATTAACGCCACTCACTTTTCCATCACCAATTCTTCTTCCCATTATTCCCTACCTTTATTTGTCCTCACCGTTTCTTTTCTTTTATAACTGATAACTTCATCCTTAAGTATATGAAACCTTTCTATAACGGAAAATGAAATAATAAAACTATAATAGATTCTACTGTGTGTTTGAATAGGCACGACCCAGGATTCCATTACATAGTTACATCTTCTGTTTCATCTTCGACAAAAACGTACACTATTATCATTATTATCGTTAAAGTATTCTACCGTTGAAGATAGGTTAGTATGTAGTGCTTAGTAATCATTCTGACAATTCCCCTCCTTTGATAGACTTCCCCCTTCAAATCATAATATGGCCTGCTCCGTTTCATTCTAAAAATCCTATTATCTTCCTTCTTCTCTCTCGATTACCCAACATTATACCCTCTAGCACTGTTGTCCCATAAAATTGTTTCAAAACATAGTTACATCTTCCGGTGAAGATGTATCTATATTATAGAATCCGGGTCCCGTTTATTTAAATACACAAGTAAATCTCACAAATTTTTATTCTCTTATCTCTTCCTTGGCGATAACGTCGCAGTGCAGCCTTAAAAAAAGTAAGTGAGATTATTTTTTAAAATTTGGTTTCCTAGATCGAAATTTTAAATCTCCAAGGTGCGTGAATTCATTCACCTTTTGTGTTTAAAATAGAATGGCTACGGTTGAAAAATTATCCATAGAGCGTTTGCGTCGCCGTTGTTCACCGCGTGCAATCATACCTTTACAACAGGATACCTTGGTCCCTGGCGACCTGTATCCTGTTTTCAAGGTTTGTAGATGGACTATTCTTCAGGTGATCGAAGTATTCGAGTCCGCCACCCAAATCTGATCAAGTGCGATTTGATTCGGAAAAGAAACGGAGCTCGTTTGAATTCGAAATGTTCAATGGTTTTCGCCCCGTCTTGATTTGCATTTCGAGTCATGGGGCGATGAATGTGAAAAGGAGAATACGCGGGATTCGGAATGGAGATTTTTCAGAGCGTGATTTCAAAGCGCTCTGAGCCAGTTTACAAGGTGAATTACATTCAGATCTATAATTGCAGATCGGAAAAATTTCTGTCCGAATTGGAGAAAAAATATATTCCCCAGGCTAGAGTTAGAAAATATGATCCGCACATGCCTAGGTTGCGATAAACGGGCTCGGATATTCCACCTCCTATTTCAACTGTGAATATTGAAATTCGAAATAGTATTACTTCAGTTGAAGCAGAAAATTTAGGGTCATTTCTCTTGGGAAAATAACAGTGAAGCATGTGATTGTAACTCATGTGTTATTTTTTCAAAATTTGTGTTTGCCTAGATTTTTAAATGAAGGCCTGCCCTCGGACTGTTTTTTAGCACATTCTATTATTGCATAAAAGGACGTGTATACTTCGTATTTGGTAATTTTGCTTCCTTAGCTTCATTTATCTTACACATTACAAGAAGGTTAAAGGTCCATCCCTGTGTTTTTCGGGATTTTCTTAGTGGCAGCAGGTATGCTATGCTTGGTTTAAAATAAAATATGGCATAAACTCTTAGACAGCTTATAATAATTAAGTTTTTCAGCAAGAAATAAAATTTTTAAAGCATAGATGAATGATTGCGTTTGATTTTTTAAAGAAACGAAAACAGCGAGTAATGACGTTTCCATTATAGACGAACAATGTTTATTGAAGAGCAAACACGTTTCGCATTCTAAATACCTTGCGTGATTTAATGACAAGATTCATAGTTGCTGCATTTACAATGGATTCTTGGAAACCTACTTTTCAATTCAATCCGTCTCTAACATCTACCTATATCTCATTAAAATAATCAAGCTCAGATGAAAATTATTCGCGTTATGAATGTCGCCATCAAGGTACTCTACAATTAATTTATTTAGTCATCCATTCAATTTTAGTTCTGTCAAATGTTTACCTGCTATACTTTTTATGACATTGATGGACATAATACCAAATGAAAGAGTATCTAGAGCAACTTATATACTGAGCATATTTAATTGTGTAAATTTTTATTTAATTTCATTTTAATTAGATTGACTTTTAATAAATTATGATTTTCAAAAGTTGGTACTATCATTTTATGTTAGATACCACTCCATTCATATCCACCTAGTTTGGAATAGATTCTTTGGAATTAATCTCAAGATAAGAATTCATTATAATTACATTATTAAGCTGTTACTATACAATCTTATTGCCTCTTGACGGCAGTATGTATCAAGTGACGCAAGCTCTGCTTCTGTACATGAAGTAGTATGAGTGGCTAAAAACTTCTTTTTATGTTTTTATCGCTGGCATAGCAGGGGCACCTTCCCAATGAAATGGAAACCAGTTAGGTGAAATTGTCAGAATTTAACCCATTTCAACTGACCGCACTAAATATTTCTGAGGCCGTAGCTTTAAGTATGCAATCGTATTCAAGTCGACGAACCGCCAATTGAAAATTCATCCTGTAACTATATCAAAGTTAATAAAAACGAATCAAAAAAGACTTGGCTTTGGGGTCGGAGCGATGTAGTACGTATTTTATAAGTATACTCGATCACATTTGGGGGTAAATAAATTTATGGTCCAATGGAGCGGAATGTTCTCTTTGATTATTTAGAAAAGTTTAGTCTTGGGAAGGAAAATTCTATCGGTCTAAATTGATGGACTTCTTTTTTTTTTGTCTACCTCCGGCCCAGCTGAAGCAACACTCCGTCCGAAATATATTTCATTCTGCTTTTGACTGGTCGAGCTTGTTTATGATGGAGTCGCGTCTCTATTTCTCAATTTTTTTTAATAAAAGCATCACAGGATTTCCTCCTCCATAACCTCTCCATTGTTACGCATCGACAGCTTTAATTGGCGTAAAAAAGTCCTGGTTGACCTACATTGACATCCTGCTATTTCATATCTCCAAAATATATCAAAATCCCATTCAGAACAATTCCATTCGTGACGTAGTTAAAAGTTAGAAAAATTGTTTTATTTAAATGGAACAATCATGAAGATGAAGTGGATCGATAGTGTAAAGCAGGGAAGAGCTAAGAAGAGTGGGAGAGAAGTCTTCTAAAAACCTTAAGGAGAAGACGGGACAACTTAGGTTGCCACATTATGAGACATGATGGCCTGATGAAAAGAATCGTAGAACAGGTGGATGGGAAGAAAGGCAAGGGACGAACCCGAATGTATTACAAAGGGCAGGTTATAAACGATGTAAAAGAGAAGAAATACGTAGCTATGAAAAGGCTGGCGAATAGGAGAGAGGAATGGAGAGCTGCGTTAAACTAATCTTAGGTTGACTAATGATGATTAAAAGGTTTTTCTTCTTAAACCGGTCTTGGTGTGCGGTGAGAAAGTGATTCATCTAAAATTTCTTCCATATAACCCACTGCGTCGCAGAATGGTTTATTGGATAGAAAAGTCACCTTCAAAGATTTATCTTGGGGCACATGCCGTACTTTGTTATGATGCAATGTGACCATGCTTTTTTGTAACGTTGGTTGTAATTTGAATATGACGTTTCTGTTGTAGGGGCGTATTCCTCCATTTAATTGCTTATTCGTCAACGTCCGAAGCATTTTAGGCATGCGCTCGTAGTGAAAGACCATTTGACGGCTTCCAATCGTTGATTGACTTAGGCGCAAATGCTTTTTGTATTACAATACGCGGAAAGCATCGTGCGTCATGCATCACTGGAGCTTTTTCATCCACGATACACGGCTTGCGTAGAAATAATTAGTATGTCGTGAATAATGACTATCTATTTTCCATGTATATGAATAACCTTATCCTTTCTTTGATACAAAAAGGAGCAGAAGTTAATAATTACTGGTGCAAGAATATTTGAAGCCCTTGATTGACGTTTAGATTTCATTTCGTCTAGAAATTTGCATCAGATATAGAATTCATGCGATGGAATGTTTGAAGTGGAAGGGAGAAGTATGCTGATATATATTCGCGTTTTGTTCCTTCGTAGTGGCGGGAGATGGAGCAGACGAATAGTTTATACATTGAATATGAATTATTCATCTCACTATGGCCTTCATGTTTTCAACTGGTGTACGAGTGGTAAAGCTTGTCAGTTATTAAGGGAAATATCAGGATTCATAGGGATGGCCTGCTGAAGTGCAGTGTTGTGTCATCTTAATTGGCAGTTTGTCAGCTTTCAAATTCTTATGACGCAAATATTTGCGCGCCTAAGTATTTATTTTTCTTTAATTTAGACGGAGACGAGAGTGATGCGTTTGTGATAGTGAAAAAACTCCACTTTTTGGGAAAGTATATCTTATGGCGCTCTGAATAGGCACTTCAACTTATGACCTACATTCCCTCTCTCGTCTGAAGTATCCATTTTTCCCGGAGTAAAAATTATACTTCATAATGTAGTCACGTACCTTTTTTTGACTTCTTGCCGTAATTTCAACAATATGGGTTGGAAGAGCATTTTATTTTATCCTACTATGACTATACAGGATCCGTGTATATGATACGAACGTATGCATAAAAAATAATTTTTGGAAATATTTATCAGACCCTGAAAAATTGACTTTGCTGGAATCATTCCATATGAATTCATATGCAATATGAAAGCACTAGTGGTCTTTAAGTATGTGATGTTACTTTTTTATGATTTAAATTAGAAATTGCAAATATCATTATTCATCAACCTGTTTGTTGATATTACTGGCATCATATATCCATAAAATTTGTGAGCAGCATCAAAACTGATTGCTAAGTATTGTATTTTTGTATTACACGTATGAATTTGTGGATTAAAAAAATGGCTTTCCTTGGTACCTGCGTGTTTAGCTGCCCCAAATAATGAAAATTATTGTCATTTGGACACGAATTAATAAAAATCTCAGTAGTATGTTGTCACACTTCTTAAATTAGCAAATTAAGTAATCTACCGTTAATCCTTTTCGTATCCCAATGGACAATTCCTAAGTACGCCACCTTGGAAGAAACTTCCAATTTTGGAGACCTGTTTCGATGCCCATTATGTAATGATTTGAGGAAGCAGAAGATTATTTCTCTCGACTTAACCGCTTTATCTTGCTTAAGTGCTACAATCGATCAACCACGTGGAGTCTTCCCTTCGTCCACCCTTCGAGTGCGGGAGCCCTTACTTTTCCCAGAAGCCTCCTCTCATTTTTCTTACGCGCCCCTTCCTAAGCTTGTATCCTTCCCGCTCTTCCTTAATCCATATCCTGTCCATTCCCCCCCCCCCCACTCATCCCCATTCCTTCCCCCCGACCCCACCCACACGCCAACCAATCTTGTGGGTCCACCGCCTGAACCATAGTCCTCGCTCGAGTAGAAGAAGACGGAGCATTACGCCATGAAATTAAACTGAAATGCATAACGGCATGCATATGGGTCACGTATAGGGTGTCATATTTTAACCTTGGAAATGTCATAAGTGATCATGATGGCGTTGTACTGAAGGTATAACTAGTCTAGTTAATTTTAATAAGGGTTGCCGATCTTGGTATCCCTACAGATCCACGGTTAAGTGAGAACGGCGAATCATAAGGCTTTTGATGCCATTAATTGTCTGACATTCGTCACGGGGTTCAATCCTCACGGTAATGATGAAAACTAGACACTTAATGTGGTCACATTGTGGCCGAATTTTGGCCGAAAGCTGAGAGAACAAGAAAATTGTGACAGCCAAATTCTTGTTATTATTGATAACGGAAAATTTCGTCCAATTGAATAATCAACATATGTTTTGGCTATGTGCTGACAACCCCATATTTATGAATGTAAAAGTCAATGAAATTTTAAATCAGAATGTACAACATCTTAAAAAAAGCTCAAGCACACTCATTCTGTGAATCAAGACATCGTTAAATTTTCATTGGTGAGGGAAGAGCTCACCCTACACTAAGCCACAGGCGTGTCACAATTCATGTTTAGGGTAAGTTGGCACCTTGCACTTCGAGGTGTTTTGCTTAGTGGTGTCCGAACGTTTCACTCGATATATGAACCCTAGATCTTTCGATCGCCTAATGCTCTGCCACCTGAGCCACCACTCTCCCCTTGTAAAACAATATCTATTGTGATCATAAAATCAGTGACACATCAGAAATCACGTTAATGGTGATTTTCATTTTAGAATTGGCCGAATGCACAGAATTCGAATAACGCTCTTGTTTATATTGCCTAGTTAATAACGTTGTTGCATCTTGCTGTGTCACGTCAATAAGTGTTAATTGATATTCATTTTTGTTTCACTGGCCCCCTATCATAGAGCATTGGAATGCGCCAATTACTTTACTAAATTAGCACACTCAGGAAGGCTCATAACTTATGTAATGGACACATCCCGAGTTTTATAATGCTGTTATATCTTTAGACGCAGGATTGAAAATGTAACCTAAATGTGTAAGGTTCTTTATTTTTTGTCACTAAAGTTGTGCATTCAAGAAATTTTGAGTAATAAATGTATTATTATTATGTTAATTCGCGGAAAAACAGGGTTCATGCCAGTTAAACATTACCAACCTTACTTAGAGCCTTACTTAGAACCTTACTTATAGTAGGTATCGTTTTAATTATCCGCAATGGATGCGTATCACAAAGTTAGAGTTAGTCTTGAAGTTATGAGTTACACTTCACAAGTTCAATGCTCAGAAGGCCCCAACCAGTCATCCACCCAACTCCTCCCCCGTGGGTTCCGCGAATGATAACTGCCACCCGGGTCCGCCTGGGAATTCGGTCGGGATATTGTTTATTACCACGGTTCCCTGGGAAACACGTCAGCGCTCCTGGTCCTACATCATGCGCCGACGTAAATATACGATGTCGTTCTCCCATGTACCACCCGCCGCCGGACAATACGCTGGACTCGGCGCGGGACTGGTGGGTCATTGGTAGTCGGAACGTATGCTGTATACTCCTGCAGGGATTGGAAAAGATGTGAAAAGGTCGGTTGACGGTCCGCGCGTTGAGTGGGTGGTAGCAGGAGGGGGTGCAGTTGCTGAACACGGTTCTGATTTCATGGCCTTGTTTTTTTTTTTACATTAGATGACTCGTAAAAAGCATGTACCTTGAACTTGAAATACATGCCTTTACACAACGGAAAAAATATTAAAATTGATGCGTTAAATTTCATGGAGTCTATTTTTAATGAGTTTTAAATGGGATTGCGTATTCGTGCAATTTTTTAAAGAGTCATTCTTGTTCGAACAAGATCTACAAGTTCCGACCCCACACGATCGTGCGGGTTCGTTTAAAAATTTCCCCTGGTTAGTTCAGATCACCTTTGTGCGTCAAACCGGACTGCAATTCTCGTGCCAAGTTCGTGCAAGTTCCGGTCTACGCATCTCTCTTTTTTTCGTTTCGCTCAGTGACCTACAGATGCTAGCAGGATCATGTAAACATCGGTATTTCGAGGAGAAAAAACATGTTCAGGGTGGAAAGGGCTATATCTTCCTTTGATTCGAACTATAAGCTTTCTTCTTTCCCTCTCTTCTGAGATCACTTTGGCAGTTCGTCGATTTTGAATCACCTTCTTGATTTCCCAGAAATTTATCCTTGCCAAACCAGGTTATATCTGCATTGTAAACTCTCTCATCATGTTATTACCTTTTATTTTTAATACCGGAAGGCTGACCGAGTTCTCATTTATGATTGAGGCTTACAGTTGATATTTTCATCATAGTCATGTGAGAAATTAGTTACTGATACAATTGCTATTACCTTGAATTCGTATTTTTTTGCATAGCATTTAATTAGTGTGTTTCCCTGTTGCCTTTTTTTAGCCTAACCATGTCAGAATTTAGTGGGTATCGGATTAAACTTGTTTATAAATACATAATTTTCCTCGAGGAATTTTTTAGTCGACTGTACAAGTGTTTAGTGACGATATGGAGTTGTTTCTGCCAAATTAAGCTTTGAGGTGTTGGTTTTACATTTTAATTTCACTCGTCACTTTTATGTCACGGCTTTTCCACGTGGATGAAATCAAATTATTCTTCTATATCACATCAAGCATAAACTCGAAAACCATGCATCACTCTTTTCCTTGCTTGGTCTGCATATTCAATCAGTTTACTGATTGCGCGTTCAATGCATAGTTTTCGTGATGATTTTGCCAATCAAATTTCAGATAGGAAATTCCTGCCTTTCCGGGTATGGGGCCCGTCGCAAAAAATCACTTACTCGCAGAGTGTGTAGTAATATTTGCGCAGGTGTGTCTAATATGGCCGTATAATCGTTTTACTCTCTTGATAACAAAACCTTGTAAGTCTAAAACGAGGCTGGAATATCTTTTGGCGTTCCCTCATGATTTCTGTCACGCCGGCGGGGAAAATGAAGGGAAAGTGGGCATTGAAGCGCTTTCCAGCGGCGGAAGCCCACCAAATGTTAGCCCAAGGGGTGAGGGCAAACTTCAAAGTGTTCTTCAAGTCGCCGCTATTTACTCCCGAGTGTTTTATCTGACTAATCACCGATTCGTTTGTTTAAGGGATCCATGAGCGCTGGACTCGCCCTTAATTGCTCCCACCTCTAGTGCCTTAAGGGAATGATTTATGAAGCGTCTGTGTTCCGTTCTCAATTCAGCGTACGGTGCGAGGCGTTCGTGCTAGAAGAAGTAAATATCTTTTTAAGAGTTTACTTTTTGTAACATCAGCAGTTCCAGGGTTTTAGTTTACTACAATGAGTCAGGGTCATTTGTACTTCAAAAGAATTTAATGCCATGACTGCATCTTGGAATTTAAATGAGAGTTATTTTTTGTTTGATTGGCTCACATTTTATCGTTTTCAGACCGTCTAGTAACAAAGGAGGAGGTGTACTTGATATTAGATGTCTAAGATGTCCAGCAACAAATTATTGTGCAGAAATTTAACTGGAAACTTTATAAAATCGGTATTTTCAAAGTGAATGAAGGAAGTCAACTTTGAAAGTACAGTTTTTCTTACTAACTCAAATTTAAGAAGTGTGCTATCGTTAATATTCTTACTCTTGAAACAAATTGAAATACCTATTCATGAGTTTAGCATCCATTGGTCTCCAACTAAATAACTACTTTGGCAACATGTGAACCCATTAGCTTTCGGGGGCAAGTAAATTTGGCAGTTCTCTATCTGATGGAACTAATATCTGAAACGTTCCGTTTTTTTAATTCGTAACAATAGAGAACACATCCGATTTAATAAACATTTACCTCATGTGCGAATTATCTTTGACTCGTTTTTGTGTTTAATCCAATGCGATAAAACAACCAATACTGGAGTACTCCATCGAGTCTCATACTTTTCTATGCATCTTCTCTATAAATCAGAGAACGCAAGGAAAAATTATTCTATGAGCCATTAATATTCCCAAGCAAAATAGTGACTAAATATTTTTCCCTGCCGTGGAGAGGTATGAAGGGTTCGTTTCCGTGATTGCTTCATTTCTTAGCTCACGTGCAAAATAAGAAAACTTTTTTACATTTGAACGATGAGGTATGTGCCATTCCCCTGTGACAATGCCTGTCAAAAAATTGCATGGGACTTCTTTTCTTGACGATTTGATGTGCTTTTATGATATGAATGTACTTCCAGCCTGTTAATTCCCTGTATCTTAACTCTAAGATTAAATTTTTGACAATGAAAAGTTTAAATGAAATAGGCCACTAAAACCACAATCATTGCGTGGGGTATTTGAAGGGCGAGATACACGAAGGGTGAAGGTATAATCTCGTTAGTTCATGTAACTACCCATTTCTTAGCTGGTATCAGATCTACAAAATATTAAGTATGACTTTGAAGTAATATCGACAATAATTTTACTTATATGCTACGTAAATGCCATTTCATCCTTTGCATTAATCGTGGCAACCATTGTTCGGATATTTTCACTTGGTTTGGATTCCAAGGATGGATCAGCGTAAATAGAATTCCCCTTAGGGATAAAATGGTTCTAGTCCTTCCCTTTATTTATTCATTCCTCGGGATAGGGTCTTGGATTTTGCGGACTATCGCGCTCGACAAATGCTCCTGTCTTGACTCCATTCTCCTTAATTTATGACCATAATTTAGAGGAGCCTATTTCCCATCGTCCTCCCCTTTCTTTCCTGCTCCAGTCCAAACAAAAGACAAGAGACAGGGCTCCTCTCCTCCTCCTTCCTCATCAGTCTTCTTCCCCTAGGCATCTCTCTCTCTTTGTAGTCCTTTACCCATCTTGCCTTTCCCACCTCTTATTTTTCATGCGTCACCCACTCCGTTTTCGCTGTAGCATGGATCCTTTCCTTTTAACACCATAATATTTCCTGGAATGAATGCATTGAGTGTTTTCTCCAAAGGTTTAGACTTATTTCGAATGAATGCATTGTTAAACCTATGGAAATCTGAATGTTTTTCTTCGTGATAATATTTTTCTTCGTGAAAATATAGCTATACAAGCTATATTTTTCATCCAGGATAATAAACTTTTTTTGCAACTTTGATTAATTTTCCTCGGTACCTTTTCGTCGCAGAAAATTATGGAAATATCTCTCAAATGGCTTTCTTTACTCCAGAAAAGCATCCAAATCCCAGTGCTACGTTCCGTGACCTTAATATGGCAAATTTTGCTAATAAATAGTGTTTCTATTAGATATAATTTCAAGCAAAGTACGGCAGGTTCTAAATAAGACTTTTTTGGCTTCTTTTGTGCCAGTAGGAAGCCAAATTATTTCTGAAAATCACTTATCACTGCCTGTTTTAGTAAAAGATGTTGGTTTTGAGTTAATTTTTTCAGCTTCTGATATTTATCTTAAATATAAAGTGTTCTACTGATGCCATTGAATAACTTTTCCTCAGCTTTATCATCGTTATGCGAAAGGTTTCGTCATCAAAGTTCATAAATATTTTTAAAAACTTACGTTTAGCACCGGTTAGTCTGTCTAACACCTCGTGTGACCACCATAGTGTCTGAAAATGTCATTTTTGATCCCATTTCTTCGCTCTTTAGGCGGGCAGGCGGAGCCTCTGCCGCGGAAATATCTGCCTTGGGTTTTGGAGAAGGTCCGCCATTAAGACGGTAGAATTCCCTTCCCCTCGCCTTTCCCCTCACTCGCCCATACCGCCGTATTAAGAGCAGTCCGTGGCGGGAAAAATCCTCCAGGAAAGGAATAAAAAGGGAAACGAGGGAGACGCGAGTTCGCAGCTGTGTGCAGCAATGGTATGAAGAGTAAACGACTGCGAGTATCGAACATCAATGCGAGATGCCATCCCGAGATGTTCAACCTCAAATAAGGGTGTTCTCTTCAAAACACTAAATGATGATTCCATTGATATACCTATAAATTGCGGTTCTACGGTGTTTAAACAATTAGCACCACTTTCATCATCAACTGTCAAAAATCTTAAGATCGGTTTGATGCTAAACCAATGTTCACTATGTGCTAATCTTTTCACATCTGCGTGTGACAGTTAATTCACATTGTATGCCTAGGAGTTTCTTCTCTTTCCTCTCCTTTATTTCTTTTCCATGTAATTCATTCGAGGACTTTCTTTTCAATTTTTGCCATCCACTTGTTCCCCAACGATTTTCTTCATCAGGGCATCATCCCTCAACATACGGTCGATTAATTGGGTTTTATTTTGTGTAATTAACATTTTATTTGGTGTGTTAACGTAGATTGTTTTTTTATTTATTTTGAAACCTTTCATAAAATTGACATTTTTATGTGAGCTTTTACTTTTGTAACTCTGTTCGAATGGTCACCATTTTCACAGTAAGGTAGTGGCTGTAACATGCTGGCGTAAACGCTAACCTGGATTCGTAAAGCCGACCCTAATTTTGAGTGCCGATTCATTTGACCGAGGTATGGCAGTGCCTAACATTTATTATTCAGCTCTCATTCTACAGAATGCAATAGAAGTGACATATTGAATCCATGGAAAATGGTGACCATTATTGAAATATGAATCATTCAACCTAATTAAACAATGAGCCCATAAAATCTCACTTCTTATAACTAAAAAACACGTAAGTGTGTTTCGGGTGGTATGCCAAGGCTGTTCGCGAAGTGCGAAGTGTCTCTTCACTTCATAAACAGACAAAACGTAACTACTAATAATAGCCAAATATGTCGATTATGATGTGATTTTTACACAACGATTGGTTTATTTTGTTAAGGAATAATTTTTAATGCTAACGGAAACTGTCATGTTGCCAAATCTGATGATAACTTTGGCAGCTTGTAAAAGGAAATATGAAAGAAAAGAATGGTGTATTTTTGTATGTGAGATATAATGATGTATAATTGGTCATCGAAATGAATAAATTTCTTTTCCCAAGCTAAGTAGTTTTTGCTATTGGTCTTGAAGTAATGTATCCTCTCGTCTTCTAGTGATATTATGGAAATTTAATCAATCGATTAGAAATTGAAAAATGTGAAAAAAATTTGATAAGTTATTTTTTTTCGGTTGTTCTTTTTCAAAATTCGCTCCGAGTAAGATGAAGTAAAGCGTGGCATTGTAAAGGACGCAATGTAGTACACTGCGAATTCAGAAGCTTTTAAATCATTCTTAATGTGCTGAATACTGCAGGTGAAATCTCATATTTTTCTTCGTTTTCTTTAATTTTTCACGTAAAAAAAGTTAGCAAGTCTCACGCTATCATGATAAATCGTCGAAATGCACGTTAAAATTCGCGATACCATACTTGTGTTTCAGCATTTTCTTTAATATAAGAAATACCATGATAGGAGGTTGCTGGAAACTATTGTTATTTAATGAGAGATTGAAGTTCAATCTTCGCAATCTAATAAGTTCGCAGTGAATAGGGGGAAAAGTAAGAAGATGCTTATAAAGGTTATTAAAATTTAAAGTATTGCTCTTCAATTTTATGAAAAATATGAAACTCAACTGAAGTGTAGGTGCTTAATATATTCATTATTAGCTTTTTCCCGCCCTTGTGTTGAATTTTTAATAAGTTTAATCGTAGGTGGAAAAGACTATGCTCCAAAATTTAAGAGAAAAATCTAATAGCGCGTTAATAAAGGGAATCATGGGTAGCGTTTTTAATTAAACCCTGTTCTGCAGTTTATATTCACTTTCTAGGGCTGCAAAATTTTAAGCAATGGAAATATACGACGCTTAATATACAATTTCAACTTTAACGCTTTCTATTTTCCCATTAGTTCATTAACCTTAAAGTTTTTATTTTCCTTTTAAATAATTTTTAATACATCGTGATATCGTAATGGACCTACTGTTAATAAAGACATCTTTCGAATGGGAAATGTTTTCGCCAAGTTTTTCATTGCTAAGTCACACATAAAAAGATTTTTATGTCTCATGGAATAATTTTCTCCTTTTATTAGGTCAGATGAAAGTAGAAATATGTATTTCTGTTGATATAATTGCCTTATAACTTTTGTTACAAAATTGTAGAATTTATTTACGCGAAAAATATTGAAAAAATTTTCAAGTCCACCCATACTCTTTCTCATAACTCATAAAAAAATCTTTTCCGAGGTAATTTATGCTATATTTATGAATGGTTTATTGAACCAAAACTGTGTTTGGAGGAAGAGTTGGCGAATTAAATTCCTATGATTCTCATTTTGGAAAATTATTTTTAACCGTATGATATCCAATGAATGTGAATAGTACAACTGATTTCTGACGACTTAAGGTCTAGCTTAAGCCCATCTTTGAATGTTCCCTCCTTTTTTTATACTGGAGCTTGTGGAAAATATTTGTATAAAATGGCTACAGTTTTCTAGCAAGTTAGTTTCTAGTAAAAATATTGCACTGTATTCACCGCTATGTAATTCATCGTTTACATTTTATCTCATTTATCTTCAAAGGTTTCCCCTTATTTTTGAGAATCGGACACATTTAGATATCCCTCTTCATAAAGCTACCTTTATACATTTTATTGTGCCTTTCAATAGAGTGATATAATCACGTGCTACACTGCAATACTAATAACAGTGTACTCCCTTCCATGAAACATAGGCCAAGTACCATCCGACAGATTTAAAATATGTTTCCCATGAAATACGCCGGTTCCCTCGTAATTATTAATCATTTTTTCATGGACGAATACGCTGGGACCCTAGTTATATTATTATTCTATCTAATTGTGCACTCAAGGATAGGATACATATAATATTTTGCCACCAAAATAATTATGTCAATGGAATTTTCCCCTAAAACTTTTTCACTATTTTACATGCTTATTGTTGCATGCAACTGTGGATTCCACTCTATGTTGCAGCATACATATGGTGCTTTTCATCGGGGACTCTAATTTCTGCTGCATTGACCCGTACATTTTTCATCTCCGTCTTCGTCGCACCAATCTTGAATCCATTCCGTTCGGGAACTGCATCTCCCGTTTCCGCACTGCTTATGCTACCAAATTTTCGCGACAAAACCGGTCCGGAATCCGCTCCAACTTGCGGTAGTTCAAGTTCAGTAACAGCCAGTGCGAGTGCGGTGGAGCGTTGACGAAAGGCAGGGCTACGGCGTTCCGAGAAAATTAGTTGAGCACACCGCGATGCAAGGGTGATGTCTGTCACCGAATGGGCGAGGTGTTGAGGGGTTAACCTTAGGGAAGTCATCTTGCAAGCACATCTTCCAACGGACAGTTGTTCTCTAGCAGGGGCGGATTTAGAGGGGAGATGACTGGGGTCATAACTTCCCACCTTAATTTCATCAATTTTTCAAATATTTTATCAGTTGAATATTTTCTATATCCTTGTGATGGAGTAAAGGGAGTGTACATGCAAATGCATAGCTCAAGTCCCAACGTGAGAGAAGTTTGAGTTGCATTAATCGTTCAGCGAAGCACTCCATACAAAATCCTCCATCCGCTTTCACGAGTTAAATCCCTTGGAAGTTGGGAAATTATCAGTCTTTTCTCACCCTAGCACCCGTATCACCTACAGAGGTGTACCGGGAGGAAGTTATTTGCTCAACACATTTTTTATTTGTAAAATTACTGAGAAGTCCATAAATGTTTTAGTTGTATTAAAAATAGAAATTTAAGCGTGGTCAACACAATTCTGCAGCAAATGTTTCTTCTTCATTTCCGATCTCTACATATTTACCTCCACGAGTGCTTTTCTGTCCCAAGACTAAAACCCATTCAAGTTGGCGAAATGGCATCGTTTCACTTCAAAACAGCAGCAGGAAGGAAGTAGGTGGCGGCTGCAGTTAGCGTCCCTAAGTAAACGTAGACAAGCAGTACGGAAGGAAGTGACTTGGACGAGACTATGGGAGGGAAGATGCAGACTTCTGGGGATGTGGTGAAGATTAGGAAGTGGTCGAGGAGCAAGAAGGCGACCGTGTGTATGCTATGCGCGGCGCGGTCCTTGCCTGTTAATGAGGAAACGCATTCTCAGAATATAACACACGCGCTGCATGGCGCCGCCAGCCACCGTGAACTTGCGGGAAATTTCCTCGAGGTGAGGTCACCGTCGCTAATCGAAATGGAGGTGACTTAAGGGACGAGGGGGCGTCGCTAGGTTTCTTATGGGTTTAGTCTCAGTGATGATTCGTTTTGCTCCACCCCTCTCATTCTCTCTACCCCATCTCAAATGCACACATTGTCCAGCGCATCGCTGTTAGTTAAGTTGCCGGAAGTTAAACCCGTGGAAGTATGAGGATTGTCGCTCACTTCTATTCACAGTAGTAGTACCACGTACAGGTGTGAACCAGAAAGGAGTTTGAGGTAGAATGAAAGACAAACTTCGTGTTTTACACACTCTCCTGCTTGACCTCGGCCTGTTTCTGCGCCTTTGCTTCATTTTCAAAGATGTAGTAAGAAAATTGCTATTTTAAAAGCAGCTTTGTGAAATTTAAGTAACGGCTAAAACGATTACTATATTTTTCCCTTTTCGCATCATCTCAACCATTTTATTTACTTTTACCTTATTTTTATTTATCGAATTCTTCTTTCAAGAGCACAAAAAGACGTTTAAAACAAGGCAAGGGGAGGTTATTGAACCAATACTTTATCATTGGTGCAGATAATTTTGTGTAGATCAGCCTTTTTGAAGTAATATCGTCGTATCATCACTAACGGTTTCACGGTTATCTTGAGCAAATGTTTCATCACCTAAGTAAACGTATTAACCTGCTAGAGTTCCTCGCAGTTTCTCATGGCGAAAATAGTGGATGGAACGAATTGTCTTATTTTTCTGTTTACCGACAGAGGTGAACCTGAAGTAAGGGATTTGATGAATAAATTAACTTTTGAATCATCAGTTTTTCATTCAATAATAGGTTTAAGAATGCATTTTAGCATGCATAACATTTCCTTGCCATGTTTTGTTGGTAATCGTCTTCCCTTACTTTCCTTCCTTCATCTCAAATATTTACCTGTATTACAGTCCCGTAGCCTCCAAGAGCCCACTGGAGGCCGAGAAGTAATTGGTTGTTTCCCTTCGCATTAGGTGTATTATCTACCTCTGGAGGTGTATCTCAATGAAGTTATTTTATCGAAACGTTTTCAATTTCACAACCACTTTTGAGTCCAGAAATCGTATTCCGCACAGCTAAAACAGACAATTTATTGCCACAATCTACTTTCAGTTGTATTCAAAACAAGTTCTCTCACTTTTTCACTCACCTTTAATTCCATAAGTCCCTTCCAGTTTCCAAATATGAATCTATTTGATGACGAAAAATTTTCATTCCTTGCTTTTCTCGTATCTTTGACTACGTGAAGGAAGTTATTTTTACAGCACGTTTTCAAGGACCAAAGTAACCTAAATTCTTCGTATTTTTATTGTACATTGAAAGCATGACTTTGCTCCGTAAAACTCCCTTACGCTACTTTGAGTCTCCAATAGTAACAACTTGTAATTATTTTCAATGCTAAAAGTAAATGTACGTGTTTAGACAAAAAGGAATTGAGGAATGAAAAGGCGTTACAAAATTAAGTGTTATTTTAATGTGACTAAAATAGTAACAGTTTCTCAGAAATATATACTTCAGTTCTTGCTTCAGCATATAATATTATTGCTATGATTAACAAGTTGCGTCGGTTACCATCAAATTTCAAATTTGAAGTCACTCATTTCTTCCTAGAATAATTTATTTCTACCTTAAATTATAGTTAAAGCGTTATACACCCGGGGTTCCAGTGTGTCCGTAATCAGTTATGTTTATGTGATCTGTAGAGAAATATGCTTTGTGAATAATAATCTCTTAGTTTGTGCAACAAGCATAGTAATCATTATCATCATTTTATTGTGGACAAATAGCTTCGTTAATCCTGTGATTATTTTCAATTGTATTGTATGAAATTCTACTTGTTTTATGCGACATGGATTATTTTTCCTCCTCACTTACTTGTGAAAATATGTTTGCCGCTACAATAGCTCCCCGTCCATGCTAATACCATGGGTATTAAGGCATTTGAGGGAAAACACCAGGAATACGACTAAGGATTACAGAAAAAAAATATGTGTTTAACTTAACTTGCAGCAGAGAAGTCTTGGAGCAAAACGGTCTCGGTAGATTACACACCGGCCCACGTTCAGCTCTTAGTTATCTTGAAGCTACAGCACCTGTCGCCTTGGAGAGATTACAACCTGCTTACAATCCCGGGAGAAACAATGCTAATTGTATTTACTGGCTCGCTTCGAAATGGGTATACGGGGTAAAAGAGGAGCATAACTAATCTCGGGGCCATAGTCGGGGTCCTGCGCGAGTACATACATTCAAGCACCCCCTTTCAGAATCGCCGACCGCCGCCACCGACGCCGCGCCTTGAATCTGATTCTCGCATTGTGATTTCAGTCGAGCGGGCGCAAATTTCCATGGCGCCTTGATTTGATTAAGTCGAAGAAAACACGTTAAATCGCAGGAGGACTTTGTACAGTGTGGTAGTAAGGGGTGGTGGAGGGTGGTAGGTGGAAGTGTCGTGTAGAGAGTGGGGGATGAGGGGGTGTTACATTTCGGCGTGGGAAATGGGGTGTGGAAAAGGGCGGTTTCGGGTTATCTGGAGGCGCCTCGCCGCGTGCTGGGGGAAAGGTACGGGAGTGGGAGGGAATGTCGGTGTGGGGAAGTGGGACACTCGGAGGAAGGGGTTTGTGCTGTGAGGGTGGCGGAGTTCGAAGGAGGTGGAAAGAGATTCGGCACACCCCGGGATTAGGGCCAGTGAAAGTGGGGCCAAATTGAGTGCTCAAGTGGGCGGGGTCCAGGGGTTGTGTGGAGGAAGGTTGTAAGGGGTGGGAAGAGTGGAGGGAGAAGGAGAAGTGCGGATGTAAATGGAGGAAAAAGAGGAGGAGTTGAAAGAGGTGGGGGTATACTGTTCGTTCGCATCGGGCGTTAATGGGACATCGCCCTGAGAGAAGTGCTTCACGCTGTCTTTTCTTATTCTCTCCATCTCTATATATCTCTCTCTCTCTCGCCTCATTCCATCCGTCGTCTTTGACTTTTCTTCAGTCAATCCGATGCGCCATTTTGTCGTCTGGTCATTATTCTCTCTTATTTCCATTCCCTCGTCTTCCACCTCTCCCGCTTCCCTCTCGCCGAATTGGAATCGGCGAAATTTATTCAAAGATCCACGCCTTAATTGGAATACGGTTGAAAACTTTTGCCTCCTTTAACCTTTGAATTACGTCCCTTCTGTATTTTGGCATCGTTGGGAAGATTGCTCTTTCCTCCATCTATTTCTCTCTCTCTCTCTCTCAAATTCCTCGAGTGTTGTGTACTGCCTTGTATTGTCTTCCGTTTCCAGCATCCAGTCTCTGACGACTGTCGGATTCCGGTTCAGGCCATTGGGGTTGCTTCATTTGTTCTTTCTTCTGGGTTGAATGAGAGAAATTAAAGAGTTCATTAGACCACAAACGCGAGGAATTCGTAGCCACGTTAGTTTTGATAGATTTTTGCTGTTTCATAGATAAATATTACCTTACACGTTGCAAACGGATGGCGAGAATTCTCGTCATATTTTTCTCCACCGTTCCAGGTGGATGACGAAGATTATCGTCATTTAGGCACTTCTAAGTAAGCGATTTTTCAGCTTACCGTACGTAATTGGTAGTATGTATTCAGTTTTTGTCCGTAACCTGTTATGAGTAGGCGTATCGTAATGTTTGATTGGGTAAAGTTATACTTATAAATTGGTGTTATAAACACGTTCAAATCAAAGGCATTTCACCCAAATTGGCATCTATTTCCAACATCAACAAATCCTCCCAGGCAAGCCGTTCTTCTGCATTTAAGCCCATAAAACGCAACTTTTCATCACCGAATGATAATATGAAATAAGTTGTTCACAACTTACTTAAGGTGTTTTGTGATTTTAACCAATTATACTTCACCGTTTTTTTTGAAAAACCATATTAAATTAACTCATTATTTATCAACAATGCAGTGCAATTTTAACTTTAGTACGAGTTAGAGTTTTAAAATGTCTAATTTATTCCGTATTTTTTACGCTAAGGTTTTATTTAAGGCTAATTATTAATATTTTGAATGTATAATAGCTTGCTATCTGCAGGCATATTTCCGATTCGATAGAACTCTTCGAGTTAAAATGAATTCAGTGCCCTGGGATCCAGCTTTCTTGAATATTCTCAAGACTTTTCTTTTAAGCTGTTTTTTTTCGAGATCAATCTGCCACGTAAAACCGGGCGATATCCTTAAGTAAGCACATCGTTCAAAAAATTGATCTTTCCATCAGGAATTTTTTAACCTTAGAAGCAAACTCAGGCCATAGAATTCCTCTTCAAGCGTCAATGATCCAAATTTTTAGTTTATTTTTTACTCCTCCACTTTCCACGTGCTCGTCGAAATAATACGTCCACATCTCCCTGAGTAGAAAATAGCTAGTATATTTTTTTTAATTCTTTGTTATGCATCTCAAGAATATTTATTGCTGTAATATATGAGCCGCTGCAAGAGAAAAATTTTCAGCAGAATAAATTGAAATTGCATTAATAAAATTTGCAATCAATTTAACGGGTAGCTGTCATATTTCTTGCCAAATACTCCATACTGCCATTCTCAATATTTGAGGGCATCGGAATTTCAATAACTGTGAAATCAGTATTATTTTTAATGTGAGGAAATTTATTTTTTGATTATTTTACAATGGTAGTGAAAAACGTATAACCGCATTCAGCTGGTAATTTTTATACATACTTTTGAATGTTCATTCTTCATTCCTAAAACTTATATCCGTACCACAACACTGGGTTGAAATCCTAACATATCCTTTTCTGTGTGCGTGTATATAAAGATAACTTTAGATATTTTAATCCCTTTCTCTATTTTTACGGAGAACAATATGAAAGGTTTGCTAGAGATATACATCGGGTGAAACACATGAATATTAACTCAATCAAGCGTTTCGTTACGGGTTTATTCCGACATTTTCTTTGTCCCCCTCTAAATTACGTGTGAAATGCTTTCATGTTCCTGATCAAGCATGTTAAGTAACCCTTCTTTCTTGTATCCGTAATTCCTCTCGTGGAGAATAGAAAACCTTTGGGACTTTTACTGTAGTTTCCTAGAAGACATTTTCTTGTAAACACGTGTCGCGCATTAAAACACAACTCGGGAATCTCAGACGGGTTTCTGGCTGCGGCATTTCGCTGCGCTAACACTTTTGAAATGTAAAATTCCGGTCCTCGTTGTTGGAATCTCGCGGGTGCAATTCGTGCCAAGAAACCGAAGGAAAAGCTCCACTTGATCCCCCACTACTAATTGAACTTTCATCGATGACGCCGGCTCCACGACCTTCCGTTGCCAATGCCCTCTTACTTCCTCCGTATTCAGCTGCCCCTCCTCTAACATACATCTCGTTGCATTTCTTCGCCATCTCCACCGCCCCGCCGAGGGGTTTTTCTCGGGGGGGGGGGGGGGCATCCCTCCTTCCCTTCCCGCCGAACCAGCCCCTCGTCCCCCCGGGCTTTCACTTTAATAGGGGTATTATACCTCCTTGCCCCCTGGCATTTGTCCAGTGATTCTTACATCACCGCGTCGTCGTCTTTTCCCCTCGAACCACCCCTCCGTGGGAGCCCCCCTTCCATTTCTCTTTATCCCCCGACTTTCTTCCTCCCTGGTTTTCTTACCCCTTCCCTAATCCTCCTTGGTTTTTCTCTTTCTCGGTTGGAAGACTTCTTCTTGTTGCCTGCCACGCCCCCGTTTGGCATCGCATTTCCCTTTGCACGGCGAAATGAATCGGAAATCATGGTTCCTCTTCCCTTCTCACTTCGAGAGCTGGTAGTTTATCGAACGCCTCGGTTGACTATGTAGTGAACTGGGAGGACAAGCTCATATTTGTCGCGGGGTCTTGATGATTTTGCGTCCTGTCATTATTATTTTTTACACTGAATATATGAGATGTGTATGTTCCAAAGTCAATGATTTATGGTTAAATGATAAGTCACCTTAAGATTCCGTTACAGTCGGGAAAATCTGAATGCTGTAATGGTTGTTGTATGTAATTACATAGTAAGTGAAATGAGTGATAATAATTTAAATATATTTCACCTTAATATTAATTGAAACTTCTCTCTTCGGTATTTTTCAATTCTCCTTAGTCTTTCTCATACTTTGGTAGAGCCCTTTGCAACCACTGCATATTCCACTACAAGTCGCAAAGAATCGCAGATCAGGATTCTTCTCTCCATCCTCCCCTCTTCGAGAGCTCGTAGTTTATCGAACGAATCGGTTTTCCGTGAAGTGGATTGGAAGAATTGGCTCATATTTGTCGTATGGTCTGGAAGTGAGTGATTTCCAAATTGGTTTCCTTGGTTGTTTTCTGGTTCTGGAGAATATGTTAATGTAAATTGATCAATTTATTATGAAAGTTAGGTATTTTGTTATTTTTGGAAATACTAGTTGGTAAAATGTGAATGTTTAAGTTTCGGTTATGGAGCATTTTAAATAAGCATTAATTTAATTATAAGTTCTTTTTTCACTCCTTTGTGCCGTACTTCAACTGTCATTTTAAGTCCCTGCATTTTCCCGTTCTCGGTTTATGACCTTTACTTACATACCATGCTCCACTTCGGTATCGGAATTTATTTTTACTTAAGGGATCGAGTACCAGGGTTATCGACTATCTCACTTCTTGAGCGTGAATCTCGGCTACGGTGGCATGATGGATCAGATGGAGAAGCTCATGTTTGTCTCGGAGCCTGAAACTGAATTATTGCTACATTCTTTTTTTGCCATCTGTCTTCACAGAATTTTTTTTGCCATTAAAGCTGTTCATCATAATGCCATAAAACTACGCTACAGTCTGTCTGAACCTGTTGAATAAAATACGAAAGAAATCTGTACGATTCTTCAAAAACTGCTACGGGCGTACAGAAAGCCATGCACAGATGTTAAACGAATTAGTCTCGGAGCCGCTAGAGACACGGAGGCTGCGCGCTAGAGTTAGAATGCTTGAGCAATCGAGAATGGATATATTTCAGAGCCATATAGTGGGCATCACATTATATCCCCATAATATTTCCAGGGTCGACAGAAATGATAAGTCTAGAGTGATATTATGCCGAACGGCTAAAGCGTATTATACGGTGGAGAGCGGATTGAATACAAAAATGTCCCAGAAAGCTGTCTTGGAAGAAATTTTCAATGTAAAGCAATGATAACTATGGATATGGTTAATATTAATTAAAGAATGATGCTCCTAATCATTATGGATGTAGTCCACCTGTGTTATATTTTTTTTTAATATTGGTAAATACAAATAAATCATGTTAAAATAACTACGTCGTAGATTTGTACTATGCATATTAGTTCCTATCCATGTCTAGCCTAGGGGATGAATCAAACTAATCACTACCGTAAACAGTAACCATGCCATACATTGCATCACTGAGTGAGTGAGAATTACTTTGAGAAAAAAATAACCATTGTGAAAAAATTAATGCTGTAATGTTCAGCTTTTTTATTTGCTAATGTGTATTGTATATTTTTTTCAGGTAAGCGGCCGTCCCTTCCTTGAAACCTTAATCAAGAAATTTTCCAAGTATCACGCAAAGGTAAGTGACTCGATAATAGTAATAATTTGCCAGGATGAACGATAGTATAAGATAAATGTTATCCAAGAATCATTCTCGTGGACGTTTTTGGGAAATGTGCTGATGGATAAATTTTAATGCTGAAGGCAATGAAGCTTTTGCGATAGGAAAGGTTTTTCCGCGACGTATATTTCTAGCCGATATTATTTCTTTCATCACGTCTGTTAATGGCAAAAATATGAAAGGTATTGCAAACATATGTCATGGATGAGGAAAATAATGCATATCGTCTAAAATAAGTTTCGGATGTAAGGCCATTTATTGCAATTTATTCCATGGAATTAACGTCCATTTAGTAATGAATGCTTTTAAGAGGGAGCCGGATGTCTCTTATGCTCCAACCATGCTACTCTCTAATAGCAGTTTGAGGCGACAGTGGTATTAATACGTATTGCATTTATTTTAGTCTTCAGCTTTGAATTAACACAGGATATATTATCCTTCGTGCGTCACGTAACTACACTTTTGGGATTAATCCCCTCTCCAAATCTCAGATAAACCTATATCCGGCTATTTTATCCAATTTCTGTCTATGCATTTGCAATTCAAATTTGTATTCACTGGTATTAAGGCTGACAGGTGATATTTTTTTATATCATTCGCTGCATTTTGAAACCTTATACTATTTCCAAAAATAATCACTCGGAGCTTTTTTATCGTGAGAAAATATTTGGTTGATTTTCATCATCCTTCATATGAATGATATTTTTTAAAAGTTTGGTCCATCCGTCAGCTGCATAGTATTATTGAGATGAGCCGTCTTTTTCGCTGCAAGTGAAGCATCCCACTTCAATTCGTGGATTTATTTCACCGTTCAGGCACCCTTTAGATTTGAAAGCAGCTGCAAGAGGAATTTATCATTGTGGAATTGGTGTTGCTTAATGGAAATAAAAGATATTATTGGAACAATTCCAAATTTTTGAAAGGGCGTAGTAATTGAAAAATCGCAGAGATGGAACATGTGAATGTGTTTGTAGATTTTTCCACTCACCAAATTATCTTCTCTGTGCCAAATATAATTGGGATTTATGCTTTATAAAAGTTCCCGGGCTAGTAATAATCATTGGCTATGTAAAATTTCAGCCACATTGCCAACTTCACGAAAGCAATGAAATTGATTTTCTTTGTTATCTATGAGATAATTCACCGATTGATTTTCAATTACGCAAAAAATTCGTTCCCATATCAACAAAAATATGAATATTAGTGATCATTTTCAATGTATCTAGGTTTCCTGTGAGGAAAGCTTTTACTGGTCATCGCAAACATATTTACTTTGTTGAGAAATATTGGGTTATAGCAGGGTACTTCCACATAGATGATATTGATCTAAATGTAGGCTCGCTAACGCCATCGTCGACAAAACCAGTTCTTTTAATGCAGTCTTCCATTATAATTATGGATAGTTCAACGCCTTTCGTATCCGATGTCGCAGATGTTTTTGTAGGCACTGTTTTTTAGGGTCATAATTTTTCCCCATTTTAATGGAAATCAGATAAACGTAATCAATAATATATTTTTGTTCATCGCATAAATTACAATTAAAAATGGCCATTGCGATTTCTCCATATCTCTAATGCCTGAAAACAATTTTTTTCTTGTCTATTCATGGTAAACGTTCCTGTTATTGCTGCTTTAAATGACAAAAAAATCGCTCAATTTCAAGCTCAGTATTTTTCTCTGTCGTGCGTTTTAGCTCTAGAACAGAGGCTATTTTGTCACAGCGTGTTCACGCTTTTTCGCATGAAATTCGCGATTTTACATGATTCATTTTGAAATGCGAGTTCGTTCGTGCAACAGCTTTTACCATTACGTGCCTCGTGTAATATGCGCTTAACATAAAATATATCGTGCGGCGATTCTCTCGTATTTCTATTGCTATGACGTAGGTACTACTCATCTAGCTTCAAACTTTTTCGTTTGTCTCAGCTCTTTAGTGTGACTTCAAATTGAGGCATCTAATCCCGTAGCGTGTGTGACACGACTTATTCGTCCAGATGATTCCAGGCCTCGTACGTTTAACCCTCCAAGGTCCATAAAGATTGCAGTCTTTAGATTGCATAACAAAATACGATTTTAGGCTAGTAATGATGTGTAGACTACAAAACCATTTATATGAAAGCAATATCTCTCATGGTTTCTAAGAAACAGTCTGGAATGTGAAATAATACCAATTCTCGCTCCCTTATGATCCATAAGGACACATGTGTCATATGACATGAAAACACTAATTTTGTGTAAATAAAAGCACAAATGCGGAGTTTTTCATTCTAACTCCACAGCTTAGGTACACATAATGAATGAAGCGAAAGTCCTGTTATTATTGACCATCTCATGGACTTGTTATAAACTATCGAATTTCCACCTCGTAAACAGCATTAATAGTAAAAGTTATTAGCAATGTGGAATCTACGATATCTAAAGGATGTCACTAAAAGAATTAAAAGCAAGAAGCCAATAGCCTATTCTTCAACAGAACCAATTCTTACAATCATACAACTTCTTGGAAGTAAAGGAATATAACTTTGTAATGTTCACTATTATTTTAATATGGGCTCGACCCGGGTTTCGTAACGTAGTTACATCGACAGATCCTTACAAATTTTTATTCCTTTATTTTCAATATGGAGAGTCTTCGCAATGTAAAGCCTGAAGTTATCAGTTATACAATGTCTTATTTAATTTTGAGAGAATTTAAAAAAATTGAGGCATATATGTGACCTTGAAGGCCTAAAGCACCCTGAATACGATTCGATTTTTCATCGGGCCAAAGTTAATAGCAAAGCTATCGTTCACCCTAAATGATGTATACTCGCAGTTTATATGTATTCAAGATGATATTTCATGCGATTATTGTGGATTTCCCTATTCTTTGTTTGGTAATTTTTTTTTCAAAAGTACCATCATTATAAAAAATTTACGAAAATGTTTGCGCCAAGTATTTGGATCTTTTCACAACACGCTTGGGGACTTAAATAGCTAGGGTTATAGTCAACCTGGAGGCATGGAACTAACTGGACGCACATGCTGCGTCGCACACGATCTATAGGCGAGGAAAGTTGTGGAGCCGTGGCTACGCGCGTATGAAACTCTTCACGTGAGCCCGCGGTGATTATTTCTTGAAGACCACCGTCCCGTCATCGTATGAACACGGAATTTTTCGGGTTTGCAATAACGACGCGGAAGTGAAAGGTGGTGCGGGCGGCGCCTTCAATTTTTTACTCCTCCCATCATTTCTCTTTCCTTTCTACTCTTTTTTTTCACTCCACCGTGTTCCTATTCCTCTTTCTCTCTTCCGCGAGGGATATTTTTCGCTCCGTTCGGCCGACCGCACAGAATCCATTTCCAAAGAGCGTCTGCTGCTCGGCGTAGTGGTCTCCACATTTTGTTCGACGGAACCAAACCGCATTTCTCGTCTCCTCTCTTCCCCCACCTTCAAGCTCTGTATCCTCGCAGTCGAAACCATTTTCTCCCGTCTCGCCGTCCCTTAACGTGTGTTTATGCGTGAGTCTGGATGTTTGCGCGTTGTAACCGCATTGGATCGTTTCGTGTAGCGCGTATACAAAGGTGCGGGTGTGGGCAGGTGCTAGCGGCGATGCGCCGTAAATGGAAAATCGCTTTTTTTGTATTTCAGGCTTAGAATAACTCTCTGTAATGATTTTCAAGATGGATGCTTTTTAAATTTCCCTGGTTATTAAAAACCATTGGCTATATAAAATTTTATCCGCATTGCCACCTTCTCGCAAGTTATGACATTGATTTTGTCTGCTATCTGTGAGATATATCATCGATTTATTTTCGTTCAAACGAAAATTTCGTTCCCAGATCAACAAAAGTGAAAAGAATAGGCAGGTGATAAGATACGGACAAGATGTAATGAATAAAAACAAAAATATTAGCGTCAAATAAATCTATCGAGAAAATAAACGTTAAAATCAATAATTATGAATGGGTTATACTGCGTTGTTGAAATTTCTGTGGTTCAAAGGTACTTGAATGATTCTTTCATTATTCTGTCCATCTAATTGTTTTCTAGCAACATGCCGACTTAATTCCTCTTATTATCTGCCCTCTAATGTTTTAAGGTTGTAGCAATAACTTATGCCATCTTTCGACAAGATCACCCCCGGTCTACTCTCATCCCCGAGGAAGAGTATAGTGTCATCCCTAAAGGCCTAGTTACACGGTGCATTAACCCGTACGGGTTAATGTATGAATGCGTGTCTGTTTGCATGTCTGAATTCATGGACGTTTGCGTGAACGAGAAGCATGAATGAGCGGTTACACGGTACATGCGTTCGTACAAGTTTTCACACATTTTCTCGTAACGCGAGGCGTTTAGTTTTTGTTTAATCCCCTTACAGTGCGCAAGTTTTAAATGTGTAAACAGTATCATTAGGTAGGAAGCAGACGATACCTACCAAAAAATAATTCCCTTTTCGTTGTTTCATGTAGGACCAGGAAATTTCACGTACTGGAAATACATATTTGCGCTGCCGTGTAAACAGTGGTGTTCATTGTAGTTGCCGAAGTTGTTTCATTTCGTGCCAGTAATATTTATTTATATTTAATATTTATCGTTATCGCTCGCTTAATGTTATCTCAATAGTACTCTATTAATTTCAAACCGTTATCAAAGTTAATACTAGTTGAAATTTGTAGACGCATCTTGTTTTTAAGCCGTGTTTACTAGACATTTATCTGTCATCTGTCTCACTGAGTGTAGACGATGTATGAGAGTAGATATTTTTAATACTTTGTTCTACTTTTGTCCGGGACGGTTATAAAGTTAAGAAGATATTTGCTGTTGATGGAAAAGGATGTTGGTTTAGAGATCTGGTCGATTTATGAATTTGCTAATGTTAGTCGTCTTTTTGTGGTGGGCCAGTGCATTCCCACCTCGGACGTATAATAGGTAGAATTGTCGTTAATTCGTATGATATAAATTGTGTTTAAATGTGTTCTATTAGTCGTATGATAGCCGTTGTATTTCACAAATGTCGTGTTGAAAACTCTATTATAACCTCATCGATTGTTTTGTTCCGGCATAATTCAACCAATAAGATACCATAGGCATAATCTTGGTATGTCCGGCATACATACAGGGATATTCTATATGAATATTAGTGTGGATGCAAATGGTGAGCTTGTGGTAGGATTCAAGCTCTTACGATACAGTGCAAATACGCGTAAAGAATTACTGAATGATGACAACTAATTGTGTCGTTTCCCACCAGGTGGCTCTGTTATCAACTTGTGCGAATGCATGAACGAATTTAGAACAGCTTCTATTTTCCGTTCACGCGTTCATGCATTTGTACATTTTGGGGTGGTTACACGGTGAATTTTTCCGTTCATTTCGCGTTCATACATTTAGACATTAACCCGTACGGGTTAATGCACCGTGTAACCAGGCCGTAAGAATCGATTTCTGATGAGGAGCCCCGGTATCTCTGAGGAAAGTGAGAAAGAGAAGAAACTTTTTGTCTTTAAAAACTTATTTAATGTTTTCCAATTCGTCAATATTTATGTCTGTTTCACTTATGCTTATTTTTCAATTACTTAATGCCTCGTTGTGCCTTAGCATTCACGTCATCATCGGTAAAAATCGTGTGGTTGGTAATCCACACCTCTACTCCCGATCATCCTTCCAGCCATGATTTATGAGTAGACGTAATTCGGCACACTAACGTACTTCTTTTCATTTGCAATTTTCAACACCTATTACCTGTATCTCAAATCTCATTAACGTCCTTTTTGTGTACTTGTCCATCGACCATTGCCTTCATTAGACCTCATGCCTCAAAACATGATAATTGAGATGTTCTCTTCTCTTCGAAGGGTTTCTTTCTCGAGTGCTCTTTGTTTTCACTATTCTTAGGTCTTGCATCGTGCGAAAACTCTACGGAGAAAAAATCATTCGCCTTGACCGGAATTCGAACCCCCGGATCCCCCGATTTCCGGTCGTGTTCTTTAGTCATTTAAGCTACCGGATATTTGTGGACACTATTTGGACTGCTTGTGGTATCATATGCCCAGCATTCCATCCCAGGTTGTCCAGCAGTGTCCAATAATAGCCTCGGTAGCTTAATTGGCTGAAGTATTCGACCGGAAATCGCGGGATCGGGGTTCTAATCTCGGAAAGGTGAATTATTTTTTTCTCTGTGGATTCTTTGCACAATTTGTCCATTGCGGGTCACTCCCGTAAAGTTATCATCGTGACTAGTCCCGGTATACTTAAAACATCCTCATCTTGTTTAATGTTCGGTGGAGATTAGATGGCCGTGGTTGCTGGGGTGATACTTCTACGCCTCCTGGTTACAAATCCCGCTGTCCTTCCGTCAGACGGGACGTCAAGCCGTGGTCACCTTGAGTACCGTGGTCGACGCACATTCCGGGCTTCCATCACAAATTTATTTCCAACACTCTTCCGTCATGGCGCAATTGACAGGTAGAGTCAACTCCTCTTACCCCTATCCTACCTATTTCGATTATATTATTATTATGGAATTGAAGTAGGTATATTCATTTACTTTTTTATTAAGTATTGCTGCTCTACTCAGGAGAGGAAACTGTCCAGATGTGTTCACGGCGCCTCAAGGAAGGCCCTTCTCTGCCACTTCGCGTTCAATTCCTGAAGGGCCTTCAGGAATTGGACGCAGAGTGGCAAAGGGTAATAACCTATGTTGGTGAGCTAGGGAACACATCCGTGGATGCATATAAGCTCGCGCGAGGGCGAGACAACGGATAGGGAGATGATCTCGCGAAAGGCGCCGGGGAGAAAGAGCCTCTCCCCCGCTCGATACGGACGCATTCCTCCGCTTTTAATCTCAAAACGAGGAAATTGCGGAAAGGGGTTGTGCAGTGTTGGGAGATGTAGTGCCGGCAGCGCGGGAGGTTCCCCACGCACTGGGAGCAGTAGTGCCCTGCAGAGGGTTTTTTTTTGGGCGGCGCCAGGACGGGAGCGGAGGTCATGCACACCGCGGAAGGAGTTGTTGTGCGGAGTCAAGGCTTCTGCAGCCGAGTGGAGTAAGTCGCGGGGAAGTGGGAAATACAAGGGCGAGGTGGCAATGAGTGGAGATGAGAGAGAGGAAGGCGTGTATAAAGGTATGAATTCGGAATGGCCGGGGAAAAAGTGGGGTTTTGCGTAATGAAAGAGGAGGCAGGAGAGGAAGAGGTGTAGGGAAACGGTGGCTGAGAGGAAAAGGGTGAGATTTCCGTGGAAATGTGAAGGTGAGGTGACTTGGTGTGTGTCGGAGTTGCGAGGATGAAAGTCTCTCCTCCTACTCGCTCGCGGAATGGGTGGAAGGACGCATAATAAGGCGAAGGGAAAATTGAATACTTTCAACTCAATATAATCAGGGATGGGTGTGTCTGGCAGGAGCTTTGCGTGCACCATAATTCGTGATGAGTCTGGAATCAGTTGCCAGTAAACTTTCTTTTCTCAAAGCAAATGGTAAAGGAGAGATGGATCACAGCTTAATTTTGATTTCGTACCCCTTTTGTGAATCAAGATGGGAATTTTCATGCATGTTGAACAAAAGAGTGGGAACATTACATTGAAACCAGACGTTAGAAGCTACCAAACTTGTTGAATAAAAGAGCCACCAAATTAAATGACCGCTCAATTTGGATGAGGAATGCAAGGTTTTCAGAAAAAAGAACTAAGAAAGTGGGCGATTATTAATTTTTCTACTTAAAATAGGTATGTTTATCTGGCCATAGTATTAAAATATCAGTATGGCGTTGGAGTTAAAACGACGAAACTCACTCCTACTACACCTTCGCGGGTGGGGTGGAAGGACGCATAGTAAGGCGAGGAGAAAATTGAATTCTTTAAACTTAATATAAGCAGATATTGGGTGGCTCTGGCTTTATCTTTGCGTGTACCATGATTCGTGAATAGTCTCAAATGAGTTGCCAATAAACTTCCCTCTCTCAACGTGAAAGGTAATGGAGAAATGGGAGCGCACCTTAATTTTAATTCCACACGTCGTTTTTGATTCAAGATAGGAATGCATATATTCTTTGAACAAAAGGAAGGGAACGTCACTTCGAAATCTGTCAGAAGCGGCCACCAAACTGCTTGGATAAAAGTGGTCGCTAAAGTGGATGACCGCTCAGTATAGATGAGGAATACAAGGTTTTCAGGAAAAAGTACGGACAAAATGGGCTGTTATTATTTTTATTTTTAAAACTAGTATTTTTATCTGGATAGAGTATTAAAATAATATTATGGCGTCGGAGGTACGAGGATGAAAGTCATTCCTACTCCTTTGTCCGGGTAGGGTGGAAGAACAAATAAAAAGGCGAAGGGAAAATTGAATGCTTTCAACTTAAAATTAGCGGTGATAGGGTGTGTCTGACTGGAGCTTTGGTTGGGTGTACCATGCTTCGTGATGAGTCTGGAATCAGGTACTAATAACCTCCCTTCTCTCAAAATAAAATGTAAAGAAAAGATGGAGCGTAGCCTAGTTTTAATTTCGCAACCCGTTTGTGATTCAAGGTAGGAGTCCTCATAATCGTTGAACAATAGAGAAAGAACATTCAATTGAAACCAGTCATAAGCGACTGACAAACCTAGTGCGTAAAACAAGGCCTCCAAGTAGGTGACCGCTCAAAATATGTGAGGAATGTCAGTTTTTCAGGAATGAGTACTAATAAAATGCGCGACTAATTAATTTTATACCCAATACTGGAATGCTTATTTGGCTGGATAATTAAATAAAATTTGAATTTAATATGAGGATCACATGGATCGACCCGAGTAAGTAATGGTGAAGTCCTCAGAAGAGTAGGAGAGAAGTAAAACCTCATGAAAATCTTGATAAGAAGGCGGAAAAACCTCATAAGCCATATCTTGTGACATGATTGCCCGATGAAGGCAATCGTCGAGGGATAAGTAGATGGCAAGATGAATTGAAAAGGATTTTATGGAGCAGATATAGAAGGATGTGATAGATAATAAATACGTGGGTGAGAAAAGATTAGCTGATAGGAGAACTGAGCGAAGAGCTGGGTCAAACCAATCTTAGGAATGTTGACCGGTGATGATGATGTAAATGCCATTTCTAGAGGTATGAATGAAGCAATTATAGTGCAGCTCACGGAGGGGTGCCTGAATTTTCATAAATTCGAGCTCTGTGGAAAGATCTTTTGTGCGTAGAATAACGAGATTGGTAGAGATAAATTCTTGAGCGAGAGTAGAACTATTTTGTGAATAAAAGGTCGAGGGTTTGTCGCCTACGAATTGGCCTTTGGCGTAAAATAATCCAGCCACTGGTGTATTAAAGGGTGACCACTGAAAGTATTGGAATTCGAATGGCTTACGTGAGAAATGCATGTGGTCCCAGGTAAAAATGGCCGCCACTAAAGATGACCGCCACTAAAGATGACCGCCACTAAAGATGACCGCCACTAAAGATGACCGCCGAATATAGATAGCCGTTTTGGGCAGGTTTCTCGGTAATTTGAATTGGAAATCCTTCCTCTGAATTGCGATGGAACACCCTGAATATAAGCTTTCAGCGCTAAACAGCCTTTTCATTTTCTGACAAGTAGAAAGTCCGGGAATATTTAGTGCTCTATTTCCTAAAATCTAAATGGGAATGGGTCTTGGGGAATTTGTTTTTTCGATAACTTATCGTATCTCATCATGCCACCAAAATACACTGAAAACTGATTATAATTTAAATGAAATATATAATTCAAGTCTTGCTGTAAGAATATTGGATGGCATTTGAACTAAAAAAAATTCGTGGCCGGTAATTATTATGAAGCAACATATCTAAAGTCTGGGAGTAAGATCCAGTTTCAGAGAATTTGTCGCGGAAATTGGTATGCAGTAAGAGTGACGAGGAACAGCAAACAACCATACGAAATGAAAGAATGGAAATGCATGTGGATTTGAAATACATTTCGTCTCTAAGGTCGGTACCTATGTACGGAGAATACGGAGTTCAAGGAATAGCGTGCTCAACGACGAGTGAAATTCAAGAATGATTGTATGTAGAGAGACTATATTACTTCAACGTACTACATTTGACTCTTGAGAAACATCTGGTGCCCAAATAATCTCCAGGTTCTATCTTCTCGGCATCGTGAAGATTTCACGCTGGAGTAAATTTAAGAATAGAAGATTTCAGTGTAGTAATACATCTCATGAAATAAAAAAATGCAATTTCTTGAAGTCCATATCGAAATACTATTTTGAAAGTTATTGTAGCGGAAAAAACGGTTTCTTGTAATAATAAGGGAAAAACATTTCTTATGATATTGTGTATCTTCTTCGTGGAGTTATAATTGGTCCTCAGTTACGCATCCTTTATTTTTTAGCGATTAACTTTCTCCCCTCAAATTGCACTCATTTCTTATCAGGAATATTAGTATAATGAATTATATGTGTATGCCTGTGATCCCATTTCTTTTTTATGCGATATTTCATTCCAAAATCTGATTTTTAAGTATTGAATTGAAACATCTCCGAGAACCTGCATGCAGTACAATAACGCACTAAAGACACGTACAGCGGAAACACAGAGCATCATGAGGTGACTGATTAGAAATCAAGATTTTCTATTAGAAAAGTTAATTATCTCTCTACCTATCTAAACATAGTTTCCAACAAACATGTTCATAAAAAAACAGTAGGAGGACTAAAGTGATACGTTATTGCCACACGAAATTCCAATGATCTAAAAGAAAAACAATTGGTTTTTGACATTAATGTATGCCTCATGGCAAAAATTAATTGTACCTGGCGTTACTTGGTAGAGGTTGGTTTTTTCATGGTTATGGCATTCAATATTTGCCTTTTGTTGGTTCTTTTAATGAACACAACGCCGATTTCGCTAGGCATGAAAGCATGTAGTGGACCTGACTTTTTCCATTGCTAGCCATATCCATAATGGGCTCTATATTTCTTACATAAGACACAAAGTTACCATTGATTTTCATGTTCGCTCGATGTAGGTTCATGGACCTCGGGATGACGAATCTTGGCGTAGAGGAACACACACCAACATAAAGTGCTTACAGGTTTCTAACCGGGTGAGTGACGTCATAGTTTCGAAGAACGTGGCGTAGGTACCGCGAAACGTCGGATATATTGAACAGTCTCACCTGGTGGGAAATCCTAAGGCAAATTATCCAATTAATTCGACGAAAAAAGACCCGATCTTGCTTAACAAATTTTATGTTGAGGTAGGTATGGAAACACAAGGGTGAAACATGAAAGGTTTGTCTTGAAAGGTCCCACACCGTTTGCAAGAGGCTATGTTATCCATGTCGATCAACGTTACAGTGCTCTCTCGAGTACTGCATCGTCGGTCATCGTATCGGTCGACCATTATTTCTATAGCAGGAGTGAGTGTCACGACATGAAGTAAGAGATAGTGGTGATCATAGGAATATTGGGGAGGGTGAGGGAACGTCCCCCCCCCCTTTCCGAAAGTTTTTGGTCTTCTTAAAACGAGCCTCCCTTACCCCACCAGACGCTTGAAAAATAGACATGATTTTTAATACAGTTCCGCTATCATTACTGTAATTTTGTTTACGGAGTATGAAGATGAAGAATATGTTTCGTATAGTAATTGTTGCATGCTGTTATTAATCCCGAATAAGAGAGAACCGTTTGACTTTCAGAAAAATAATCCTAGATCAACCCTTGGTGGTGACTATGCATTAAAAAGAAGTAAGGAAATGGAGGGAGAATCTAAAAAAACGTACGTTGGAAGTGTCCTCATCTCTTCCACGTAAGAGACGACGGCGTTCCTCCAGCAATGCATCTGCCATCACTCCCACTGCGGGTGAGAAGATGGAGGGGTCGGGGCACTTGGCATCGCGCACGGGACGACTAAATCACCGGGAAAGCCCTCTTCTCTCCCCCCCAGATACCTACTCCTCCTCCCCTACCGATGCCAAACCCTCATTCACATGCACCCGACAACCCCTTCCCACTTCTCAGATCTTTTTTGTCGCGGTAATACCCCCTCCTCCGCCGCGAGATTCCCCTTCTCAAGTCATTGCGTTCGCCTTCCACATCCACCGTCTCTCACTCCAACCTCGGAATCTTCTCCGCACTTCACTTCCATCCGAAATTTTCTGAGCCCGCCAATTTCGAACCTCCCCTTCCCTCCTCTTTCGGCCCGTACGAAGGTTTTTGGCCTTCTTAAACGCGTGGGGAGGAAAAGGTCTTCTCATTGCGTCCGCAATCTGGTGGCCTGCCATGATATTTCCTCTCGAAATATTTCACGAGAGGCGTTGCAGTACGGTCTTCTCTCCTCGGGCGGAATGTACGGTGTCGTTCTTCATTTTTTTCAGCCCCTGAAATTTTGCAGTCAGTCAAAAAATATTGTTTTATCTTCGATGAAAATAAAGGTGTAGCAAAGATATAATTATTGTTATTTGTCACAAAAAATTGGATGTGGCTTACTTATTTTTATCAGGTGGGGTGATTAATAAATTAGGTTATCTATGGAAGATTAAGTATCCTTACTCGAGTGAAACAGCACGAATACTTAATTCTTAATTATTCGTAATACCGTTCTCCTTGTCGGCATGCGTCCGAATTTCTTCAGGAATGTTTGGAATCCAAGGTCTTCAATGTTCAAGTTGTAATCCTATTCTTATTCCGGTGCATTCCAAATTATCCGTATATCATTTCTTCCGTTAATAGCACCTTTATTCTCTGCGTCTTAAACGTCCCACACAGCTGCTGGCTCCGGCTTACTCTTCATTTATATCATTATCGGTCAACAATTTCGATATGTGTTTTAACAATCCACTCAATTTCCTGATGAGCTAACATTTTCATACTAACGTACTTCTTTTCTTCATAATACTTTATTACCATTTCAATTTTATGAAAGGTCTCCTTCTTTCGTCATTCATGGAATCTATGTACCCTTCGACGATTTTCTACTTGTCTTACCCTTATTTTTCTAAAAGCTTCGTTTATTCGCTGATTAAGTCTAATCCCGTCATTCATACTCGCCGTCCTTCCTGCCTTCTGTCTTCAGCAAGAAATTGATTATTATTATTTCGTCTTATTTTCTCAAGCGAATTTTAGGACATTGTTTTCCTCTCTTCCAATTAACTTGATGGACAATCACAAACATCCATGCCCTGGATGGTGATCAATCCACCCAGGTGGGATTCGAACCCGCGACCTCTAGGTTAGTTGCCGGGGACTTTACCCCGACGCCACCGAAGCCAGCAATAATAAGTCTATACAAGGCATTGATAAGTCTATACAATGTCATATGGCGTATAAGGTGGCATTTAGTCAAATTCTTAGGATTGAATAGTAAAATTGATGACGTTTTCTTTATCATTAATTACATTTTTTTTTTATACACTGATATTTTTATGTCTCGATGCGAAACGTGAGTTAATACGAAAAGAACGTGGGAATACCTCGTCATTCTTTCAATCTTATTACACCAGATGCATGAAGTCCTCGTAATAATCATGATAAGTTGTTGAATATCATATTTGTACTTCAAGGGACTCTAAACGTTTCACTTTGTTCAAGAAATCTTAGAAAAAATTTTTTTCCGTCCTGATATTAAATCTTTCCTTCAACTTCAGTTCCCGTAAATTTTAACGCTAGGAGATGAATTCCTTTGAGCCCTCCGCAACTTTGACTGCTCACCCGAACGTTTCCAGACGATAAATATCCCGGGAGGAAATCAAAGAAGTTCGTTAACCGTTTTAATCACTTCAAAAGAGTCTCCCACGGGTGCAATGCGGACCAAGCGATAGGGTCGTCACGGGAAAACAGCGCAGCAGCGCCTCAACCGGCGGAAAGGAGAACGCAAGAGGAGCAAGGAAGAATTAATAATAAGTGATTCCACTCTCGTCGCATTTCCTCATGCCTTTCATCTCAAAGAGGGAGAAAATTTCTTCGCGCTATCTCTCGGCTAAACCCGACACTTTCTTTCGCGGTGCAACCGCCTTAAGAAAAACCCCCCCTCGACCGGCAGGTATATTTTTTGTATTTTTTTTTCTTTCTCATTCAATATACTGCTAGCATTACTGGACTGAGAGCAATGCATTCTCATGTGATTTGGAGGAAACGCTAGAATCGTCCTCTCATTGATTTATTCTAGTGTATGAAGGTTCCATCGCAAGCGAAAGATTTTTTCTCACAGTTAATCTTACGATAGGAAAATGTTTTTAATGGGATATGCCAAGATGTTTCTTAAGATAAATATGATGCATAGTTATTTGGTTGCTGGCGCAGTTAAATTTTGGGTAAGTTGGAAAATAGAGTTGTCCAATGCTATGCAAATAAAAATTCTCTGTATGGTCCCTACCAATATATTTAATTCAGTAGTGGTGAAATATTAAGCCCTTTAGGCTTTACAGTTTATTTTGGTGGGAATCGGAGCGCTCGAAAAGTAATAGCAGCGATCGTTTTCCTATATTTGTATGGTAAGTCTATGCATTCACAAACTTACCGCCTATTATTTACCCATCTACCATTTTGTCACAGTATCAAATAACGCTCGTTTTGATGTTTCACCACTAACACTGCGTAAGCATTTGTAAGAAAGCCAGGTTACACGTTAGTACTGTTACTTTTTCATAAATTTCAATTTTCAAGAATATCTTTTCCATACTTTATACGAATGTGAAAGACTAGTCTTCGCAGCTTTTGCATGCTTGCTGTATTTTTGAAATCGAAACGTGAATTTGAAAAACTTAAAAAAAACAGGGAAATGTGATCTCTTAGCTGGTTTTATGAAATAACTCAGGAAGAATGCTCCATAGTTTTTGCGCTAATTCTCTTGGAATATGCTGAAAAATTACACCAGCGCCGAGAAAAACGCAAACTGTGGTGGTGACAAACGGCTTTTGCCGCCAATGCGTAGTGCCTCCTTTGTGCGTGCGTTTTGTCCGAGAAATGATAGTACGCATGGCCCTTTAACGAAAACTTCAAAATAGTATTTACTAGCTGAACCTCATCAAGTGGCGGCTACAATAAATATCTGCAAATAGAGTCGTGATTTTATCTCCTTAAGCAAATCAGTTTTTTTTACGGCGAGCTCTCCTGCACCTTCGTCTTAGCGCATCTTTTCGTATCCTGACCAACCTTGCCTCCTCCGTATTCCTGTAAGATCTGCTCTCCTCAGAATCCAGACCGTTTTCTCATCAATCCCTTCCGCACGTCCTTCTCAGTCTCTTGGGAGCCGTTTGGCAACGGAAATTGCTGCACAGGGAGGTATTGCGGAAGGGGGATGTGCTAGTGCGGTGAATGCACTCTGTGTGGAAGAGTTGCAGCGCGATTGCAGGGGAAAAGAGAGGAAGGCGAGGGTGAGAGGGAGGATAGAACTGTAGTAGATTGCATGGGTAAAGAAATACAAAGATGACGAAGGTGATACTGTTTTCCTAAATACTAGCTCAAATTACGATGACGTCACAAATTGCCGGCCTCTGTGGCGGCGGGGTAAAGTCCTTTCAGGCAAGAGGTCGCGGGTTCGAGGCCCTCCGGTGTAGGTGGCCTTTAACCAGGGCATGATTTTTCGTGCATTTACAATTATTAAATTTCTTGAAAACCTCGTTGTAAAAGGCCTATATGTGCTGTTTTCGGTGGTATGGTTATAAATAAAAAAAATACAACAAGAGTCGGCTGCGGACATAATTTGGGAGTTCATGAAGCGAGCGCGTATGACGCGCGAGTAGTACTTAAACGGCTCATTTTAGCGGGAACGATTCATTTCCTTGTTGTTATCGGTTTTTCCCTTAGCAATAAATAGCACATTATGATCTAACCCCCGAGGTGAAGTGAGACAAAGTGCAATTGTATCTTTTACATTCTCGTTAAGCACGGATAAGTCAGTTTCCTGCCGAAAATCTCGAAGGAAACTCTTCTTAAATGTGCTCGTAATTATAAAACTCTGGATACCAGTTAACTTTTAAATGACTGGAATAGCCCTAGCGGTTTTAAATCTATTCTTCTCCCCGCTTATGATTGCAATGTCAATTGAAAAACCGGTTTCGAATAAATTTATTTTTTCCAACTTTCATGGCACTCTGTGGTCCCTATCTTCGCACCTGTGCCCTTTAGCCAATTAGTAGCTCGGCTTAATAATATTTACTTGCTGGAGCATATTGGAAAATTAAGATTCACGTTTATGAAAAAAGGAGCAAGCGTATTTTACGAGATTGTGAGATGAGGCAAGACAATCCTAAGGATAGAGAAGTTAAATTTCTAACGTATTTGATCGGAGGTGGTTATCACAACATATAGTTGGGCAAGAAATACCTCGACTGAAGGGCGTGGGATTATGGTGAGAAAATGTATTTCACCGTTACCTACTTCCTACTGGAAGATGGTTTTCCGAAATTTTTCCGATAGATATTTCAAAGACGTGTTTTCTGAATTTCTCTTCGGAGCCTAAGCTGGAGTGCGATTCAACCCGTTGGGGTGAAGATGTTATTTACTTGGTTAGAGTTTCACCGGCTGTAGGTAATTTGTAATTTCTTAAAAGAACATAGATGCTTGTCTTCCAAATTTTGGTCTGTATCCAGTTTTTGTTTATTCTCGATGGACGTTCCCGATACATTATTGACCAGGGTAATTAGAAAGGGGTGCATCCATCGGTCAGAGATTTCTTCGGTTTGGAGACGACTGTCAAACCTTAGTGCAGACGTTATTCAAACTATAATGATAATAATAATAATATTTATTTGCCCTGGGTACAATACCCCTTAGAGCACGAAATGTACATAAGTGGTGAGCAAATTACATGCATAATACAGTTGATAACATATTCATTATAAGCGAATTACATATAAACAAAAATAAATAGCATATTACAGTAGTAATTCAGTTTCGGTTATCAAGTTGAATTTAATCTAAACATAAAAACGTAAATGTGTCATTTAATAAGGTACTTTTAACATAATAATAAATCAAAAATTTGACAGTTGATAACATTTTATCATTTTAAACTATGCAGAGAAATTTAAGGTTGCGTTGAGTTTACTTTTTCCCCAGCAACAACGTTGCCCTTTGCCAGATGAACTTTAATTTTTCTCATGTGGGCTTACATCTTCACGGCGGCCAACATTTGTTTTGGATACTTTCTGAACAAAGTGACTGTAAATATTTATCCTACCTATGTCCTACTTTGGTCGATTACCTATCACACATTAAACTATCGAGAAAAGTGTGGAAAAATATTGGCTAATTATTTCAAGTCTTCATTGGCAATTCATAGCTTTCCTTCTCCGCCTTGCATTCTTCTAAATAATTCTCCACGTATTTGCTTATCACGATTTCTATGCATGCCTTTACTGTGAATCCCTACAAATCTGCGATTCAACTCAAAGGGAAAACATGATTACAACTTTGCTGGGTAGAGTAATTTCTCCATCGATTGCTAAATTCGTCACAATTACTCAAGTAATCCCTGACATTACCACGGTGCAATGGCTGTTTAGTGTTAAAAGCTGGGTAATTGAAAAAATTGTGCATAAAATGGAAACAATAGCAGCAGAAAGAGGAAAATGAGGGGATAACAAATGGCATCGCCCTCAGGCGTGAAATACCTACTCGCGTCTAACTTTAAATGAAATCTGAATATTCAGCCAGAAGAGAAACGGGTATATGAATATTTTAATGAACAATTCACACGTGGCGGGAAAAACGGGTAGCCGCTGAGGGGAGCGCTCGTTGCCATAAAATACCATCGCGTTAAGGTGGAAATAATTGCGCAATGAATTATGATACGTTATCATTTACAGCCGGAGTGCAATTAAGAGATTCCTGCGCTTTTTAGCACCCCCATCCTTTTATCTCCCTCCATAACCCCCTCTCCAAGGTCCGCCATGTTTGACAAATATACGTACACGTGCATAAATGTATGCATTTTCATTTTCGTAATGTTAGAGCGAGAGTGGGAATTTGTGAAAGCAAATGGAGTGGCTTGGAGAAGAGAAAGCGCTCCTGCGGTTTGGGTAAGAGAGAGGGGAAGGTTGGTCAGGACTGTAGTTGCCACGATAGTGGTGGAAAGTGTGGGAGGATGAGGAGGGCTTTTTTTAGAGGGGCTATGCGGCCTTACCATGTTACTTTCCTATTCGGCTGTCGCTGGTTGGAAATGATTTACATCGAATTATCTTGAGAAATATGACACTGTCTAATTGACTTCTTATGCTGCAGGATTCATGCCAGGTGACAACTCAGCAATTGATCAAAAATAAGTATACGAAATGTAATTGATCAATTATGTGGTGTGAAATTTATGCACGTCTTAGAAAAACAAAAAAATCAATATAATATAATGTTTTCAGCTTGAAATTTTTTTCGCTCGTTATGTATCGCAAAAAATCGCATCTAATAGGGAAAATCATAGGTAAGCACCAACTTCCACTGTCACATCACCATGTTGGCTAGCAAAGTTTTTACCCAGTAACCACCTCGACTTTTCCGATCAAAACGTTTTTTTTGCCAATATTTTAAGTCGCTCGCGTGGTTGTGTTTGTTTTTGAGCTTTTTAAATCGTTCGCGTGAAAAAAATTGGTCTCACACCATCACTACTACCACCACTCGCGCTCTTGCCGCCGTATTTTACCCCTTTAAGGCCCTCCCCTCTTCCTCCAAACCTCTTCACCGTAAAAAATGGAGAAAACCCCCACTACTCGGGGAAACAATCCACAAAACGTATGTCGCCGCTTGACTCCGTGCCACCAGACCTTCCCCCCTCTCTCCAGTTCCTCCACACCCGTCCTGCCGTCCCATTTCTCCACTCTTCAACCCTCGCTTAACCCCTCTTTTTCCTCGTTCCCTCTGATTCATTTCGCACCATCGCCCTCTACTTCTCTAGCCAGCCGTTGGATTTCTAATTCTCTCACGCATCCTTTCTCCACTCTCGCTTTTTCTCCACCTCGCATTCTTCGGACGTTTTCTACAAGCGTAACGAGTACGACTCGTGATGCTCACTTGTTAATGGATGGTGTAATTTGATCGTAGAAATACGATACGCCCTCCGTCTTCGTCTTGGTTTCCTCGGACGTATTCTGCAAGCGTTACGAATGCGATTCGTGATGTTCAATTGTTCAGGGGCGCATAATTCGAACGTATGCGTAATAAAATACGCCCTCCGTCTTCGTTTCGGTTTTCTCGGACGTATTCTGCAAGCGTTACGAATGCGATTCGTGATGTTCAATTGTTCAGGGGCGCATAATTCGAACATATGCGTAATAAAATACGCCCTCCGTCTTCGTCTTGGTTTCCTCGGACGTATTCTGCAAGCGTTACGAATGCGATTCGTGATGTTCAGTTGCTCAGGGGCGCATAATTCGATCGTATGCTTAAGCATAAATGCCTCCTTTTACGCTTTATCATTGAGACATTTGGTTCCAACATCAACCCAGGCCACTGATGATATTTGCTTTATATTTTCGCCTGCCGTGCCCATTCATGGGGTATTATTTAGCTAGTTGCTTTTTGTTACGCATGCGCAGGGCGACTCATTGGGTGAGTTAGATTACTCCTCATCATTCATTATGTATTCTTTGTTTGAGAAATGAATTGGTATTTTTTGCAACGAGCCCCATTTTGTGCACATAATTTTCAAATATAAACATGAGGTAATACTTCATCCTGTTGTTTTTTCAATCTTATTTCGACGTTTCACGTTATGGCACGAGTTCTTTGGTTCCTTCGCATTCAGCTAGCGGTACCCAGTATTTAGCATTTCTTACGACCTGGAGACTCCAATTGAACCTCTGCATCAATCAATCAGCTAATTTGGAATGCAATTTAGCTGTATTTGACGTTAGGTGATTCCTGGTTGTTTTAACATGTATTTGTAAGATTAATTAATTAGAATTTGGAGTCACAAATAACTTGATAACCTGAGGAGTTACAAGAAAAGCCTAAGTCCCCTAGTCAAATACCTTATATCATAGACAATTTTTGCAAAGCATTCATTCATTCATTGAGTAGTACCTACTTGTTCTATTTATCTTTCGGAATACATGTGATAATATGGAACATACAGAATATAACCCAAAGTGCATATTGCACGAATATATTAGCCCTGTTGCTTAAGTGCTTCATAATGAGAATCAACGTAGTTGTAAATTGTTACATTAAATTTTTAAATGTTGATGATAGAGGCAATCAGTTGCAGTTGTTTTTTGTGATTCTTTGAGCCCCGTGCAAGTGACAGATGATGTGAAATGTCATCATTGAGTTTGGAAAATTTTCAAACTTATTTTAGTAAATCATATGTTGACATGTTTTGGCAAAATAAATGAAAGAAAACATACGAATCGTATTAAAATATCTGAATTTTTTAAGCTCGGTCGAGTATTTATAATCATTATATACTTTATATTTTTATTACAAAATTGAATTGAAATGATGCGAAAATTAAATGGCTATCACCCTATTCTATTTTTAAACTTGTTCATGATATTTTTTTAATGTCCGATCATTATATTCCTTGGCATATCTATTTTCTCATATCTCAGCCCAATATTTGAAGCCGAAAATTGATAGAAATTATCCGAATACAAGAGTCAAACTTGCTTGAGGCTTTTTTTTACCTTTAGCTTCTGTACAGTGAGCCTGAGCATTTTCAGGCATCGATTATTTGCGCCATACCATGCCCATATTGTTCTACTCGTCTGAATCAAGCCTACTTATCACGGGTACTTGCTGACGGGTGTATTTTTACTTAACCCGAGAGAATACTTCATTTTTAGATGCTGAATTTAGCTTATATTATTATTTTTATAATTTAAATAAATAAAAATGCCTTAATAATGTGTTGTTCAACTCTACATTATCACTTGATGCCGCTTTCATTTTTTTACAAAATTGTGTCAGCGCTATCGTGCTTATCTAAGGCTAACAATTTAGTTTTTGTAACATATTTTGTTGAAAATCTTTAGTATTTTATATTGGTCAACTTTCGGATGGGGGAGAAGGTACAATTTTTATAAATAGATAAATATCGTTTTTATTCTTGCGCCATACGGCCCAGACATACTGTTATTTCTTCTAAGACTACTGTTCTTATTACTCATGTGGTACGTGAATGCGCCGCCCACTCTTGAACTTTTGAATTTTCTTTTTAAGGAATACTTCTTAGTTCTCTTCAGTCATCATTCTGTCTACATTATTATCCTTCATACAGGGCTACAGGACTTAATCAGCGAGATGATAGCCACTTTTTAGCGGTCACTTAAAGGCAGTGACAACGATCTACTTAAGTATCTATCTTTTTTAAATGAGCGTGGGGCCCTCTCATATTCTTCCCTTTCTTCTGACCCCTCCCAAATATATCTTTTTCTTACCACTGAACAAAAATTACCTTTGGAACGAAGCATTTTCCTCTATCTCTTCTTTTATGTAGGTTCGGAATGTCATTATTTAAAATTCAGTTCGATTTAATTATTAATTCATTTATAATTGGAAAGTTCATGTAAGTCAGGAAACAATTTGCATTAACCTCAAAATGAGGTCACTACCTCAGATACCTCGATGGATTTATATTGGTAATGCATATTTTACTGGCGTACTAGCTCCTTTATGGTAGATGTCATTACGCCATCCTGCCCTGCACACTTAATACTTCCTTCAATCGATACCAAAGGAGGAGCACAATGATTATTTACATGAAAAAGTTGAACCATTCCCAGCTGTTCGATGGTGATGACGGAGTTATTCACGGTACGAGGTAACATAAAACTCTCAAGATGTGGAAAGCCAATATTTTTTAAGGCTTAACTTGTTCCTCTATCGGAAAAATTACGCTCTTGAAACTTTTCACGGATAAAAGCACTTAGATGCTTGACCTTGAAGCGTAAACTGAGCCCCGGTGATAAAAAGAGTAAGATTCAGGGCGAAATCGCTGAGCAAGCGTTAATGCTCGAGATACTCTCCTTGCAACTTACGTGACTTGATTTGCTCAGCCTTGAAAATGCTCTCACTCCACTCTTGACATAGTGGTTTTTATCTCAACAAATCTTGTGGAAACTCCGTAACCTGGGATCGGTCACGCCATATAAAACCCAATAGGTGGCTAGGTTTAAGATATTTGCTGCTCAGAGACACGTTTGTTGCGACCTATTTCATGCGGAATAGGGTGGTTTCCTATTATTTTTTATTGCCTTAATTATAAGATTATTACTCATGGAGTTAGTATTTCACGCTTTCAGATTTTTAAGTAACGATATCTATTTTTCGCGATTGAATGAAAAGTGAAAATATTCAAGCGCGCGAAAACGCGACGGCTAAGTATGAATGATGAGAAAAGCCCGTTTTACGTCGTACTAGTTCCGGCTGCCGCCGTGTAAGGCCATTTAGGTGCGAGGCTATGACCGTCGCTGCGATGCAGGCTGCTAGCAGGTAGCAGAGTACCCTGCTAGCAGGAGGCGCTTCGCTTAAATGATCATTATTAACCCTTAACCTCCTAGCATATCTTTTTGTCACAAAACCACCTAGCATGGGTCTGTCAGACCCTAAAGTAAAAAAATTCATTTTTATAAACTTTTGCTCAGAAAGGTTTGGTAATTTATTAACAGTCGGTTCAGTAGCATATTTAATTATATATGAAACATGAAAATGGACTAAATTTTTTTGCTTTATCTCTAATAAGTGTAAACAAGTCTAATTTTAAGGATACAATCGCACACCAAATAATTTGTATATTATGAATACACTAATGGTGGGTAACGAATCGCAATCAACGCCTTTCGTTTTCTGTGATGAAGGAAACTACCCTATTGTGTATCAGTAATTGATAGATTCAACAAGCCGTTTAGGACTCTGGTTTAACTAAATATTTGCCTTTCATATGAGGTTTTGAGCGCCTTTGGCTTCAATTTTTTCCCCCAGATTATTGCTTCACCAATTTCATAATATAGCCATTTAATTTATCGTGTTAGAAATAGTTGAAGGTAAACTTCACCCATGGAGCTAAGGTTGGTACGCGTAAAACCTTTATCATGACGTTTATGGTGTGTACCTCCTAGGGAAATACCTTTATCGTAGAATGCCTTTCTTGCGTGCATGAAGTACTTCTAAGAAAATAACCTTGACTACTCATGAAGTTGATAGCCGAATGAAAGACTGAGAGTGCATGAAAACGCAAATAAGTTTCATAGACTTTCGTTGAAATTATGAAAGTGTCGGAAACACTTTCATTGCAGGGGAGAATTGATGAATTTCTAGGAGCTAAATTTATTTTTTCAACTTTGAATGTAATTAATTAAAATGCAAGGTAGATTATAATGTGGAATAACTTTAATAACTAGGTGCGTGAATAAAAGGCTGAGGAATAATTTGCCGAAGGCAATAAAGATTCAGCTCGTTGTATTTTGGACACAAAAGAATATGAGAGCCGTTAACTGTGGTGAAACTGGCTGTAAAAGTTTTCATACTCGAGAATCATGTCTGTTTACCTCACCAAATTTGAGATCTAAATTGATGTTCGAACCATTCATGAAAGTGTGCATCTGAAATGATTTCAACACTGAAGGCGAGACGTAAGTGTGCATAATTATTCGCAATCTACTCGCTGGCGTGATGCATTTAATAAGCGGTGTTTACCTAGCGCGCAATTTTTTTCAGATTATCATTCCTCTTCATACTGCGGTGAAGGCTTAAATGGAGCATTACAGGGGAACGCTTGCTCAAAGGCAATTACCTCCTCTCTACTAATGTGGGATATACGGTACTCAAATTTGACAGTTTGCGAGATCTATACTTCTTTTATCCTGGAGAGAAGGATGAAACAAATATTTCGAGCTCATAGGAGGCAAGCTATTATATTTTTTATACCTCAATGCCGGTCGCATTAAGGGGTAATGGTATTCACCGTGTTCCAGATTCGTATTTTCGTGATTTTTTAGCACCATCGTATATGACTAAAATAGCGAGTTAGGTCGCGTCATATTTGAAATACTTTTTTCTAAGCTGTGGTATCACAACCTTTGTGCATGGAATAACTTCTCAATTCGTTTTTCAAGGTTAATATTTTGCGTTGCCCGTATTTTGTAAACGTGGAATAGATGAACCTGACTATATGGAAGAAATTTAATCGAATGTGAATCTTTAATCTTCACCACGCGTCGCGCATCATTCTTTCATTTCTATTCAGTGAATATTTGCTCTGTTGATGCGCTCAGAAACTCCAGTTAGCGGTTATGTTTGCGGTGGAAACTTTCGTCATCAAGAGTATGAGTACCAGTTTAAGCATCGTCGCCAACGAATCCCGATAACCTCGACACGATTTCCTCCCCGGGTTGTTCGTATTATGGGAACGCGCTTAAATTGGAATAGTGCGAGCAATGTTTGGAGATATTTCGGTTCAAGGAAGGGCGAGAAGGGAGTTGAAACATTTTCAATGACTTCGAGGAAATGTCATTGAAGATAGCAGTACGCTTATATTTATTTTTATAGCCCCCTTCCCAGCCGGTATAGGATTTCTCTGTTTGATTCAACAATAACGTCAATATTCAGGTCAACCTGGTATCACATTTACTCTGGGATGTAGGCTGATAATTAAGAAAAAATTGAGTATTCAATTTGAGAAATAGCTAATCGAAATATAATAATCATCTTTGGTATTCCCTATTCCTCTGTCAGGAAGGTGACGGACTAAAGAATTCTGTCTCTAGGTGATTGTGTTTAGCTTTTTTGGCACATGTTGTTTAAATACAAATTGAAAATAGGTTTGGCGGTATTATATGCGACAGTGTTAAGCGCATAGAAGAAAATGATATATTTTTCCAAAATGTATGGAATTTAACTATTCCTTTTTCACTAGGCGCAGTCCAGAAGAATGATATCATCTCATTATATGCGTAATGTTAGAGCGTAGGTTTCCGCGGCGATGGTTTGATCTCTGCATTTCTCCAGGGTTTTCTTCCGCGTCAGATTGTTGGTTGACAACAGTTTCGCTGGCTATCCTGCCAGCGTCTTCAGGTCGAAGGTCAGGTCAGGTCACCTTCGACCTGAAGACGCTGGCAGGATAGCCAGCGAAACTGTTGTCAACCAACAATCTGACGCGGAAGAAAACCCTGGAGAAATGCAGAGATTATATGCGTAGTTATGGCTATGATGTGATGTGTAGTTGCTCGTGTGAAATTGAATACGTGTTCTCGTTACTGATGAAATTCTATAAAATTATTTTCTTTTTATTACATAAAAACATTTACTACAGAGGTTGTGATATCTCAGGGGTAGACGACGATTAATCCATAAATGAAAAAGGAAGCCTCTTTGTCCTCAGCTTCGGCGGTAATACCTTCCTGAGCGCCAGTTCCTACGTGGTGACGAGTAAAATATGAATTAATTTAGGCTAGAATTTGGGTTGTTAGTTTCGAAAATCTATTAATCACTCAAGACACCTTCAATAGCATATTTTAAGTCGATTTTCAAGTTCTCGATGTCCGTTAATTACATGCATATTCAATGTAAATATCATCTCTGACAATTCAAGATCCCTTATAACCTCAACGGTAATCTTTTTCCTGTGTATTCGTTTAGCTATAAATTTCTCTGCCATTCAATTTTTCACGAATTATCAAAAACTGAAAATCATAGGCAGAGATTTTGATAATACTCGTCAGATATATTCTGTCCCGTTTTACGCAATGTCCATCAGTGCCTCCAGTATTCAGCACGCATCTCTGACACAAATTGGGGACTCTCCTTATTTACGTCCAAACTTAATTGGTGACTTAAGGAGCGTTGATTGCATTTTTTTTTGTTTTTAAATTCAACTCGGAAGGCGAGGGTGGGCGGGGAGTGGAACAGCAGGTATGTGTTAAGCGCGGATGGCAGCGAGCGGATGCCGGATCGGGGCAAGAAGCCAACCGCGGCCGCTCCCACCGCAGAATTCCCGCGCCCGCTAATCTAACCCTTTACGCCTCCCATTTGTGCGCTCTTAAGCTCCCCGCCTGGATTAATCCGAGGGCTAACGTCCAGGAACGGTGATAAGTAGTCCGGGTGCCTTGTTACTCCAGTCTCGAACAGGGATTGGCCGCCTAACGGCGGCATCCTTCGCGCGCGCGTCTCCGTACGGCGACATGCTGTTGTAAAAAATACGCATGCAATTAAACGCACCGACGAACAGCGACGGAGAGACGAACGCCCACGGCATGACATCAGGCTTAGTGCTTGCATCGGGGATAGTCTCGGCGTCTTACATCTGCCGCATGGCCAAAAAGCAAATGATCGAACACTGTAAAAAGTCAGCCGTTAAACCTATGTGAGTATAAACGGCTTTATTTTACGGAGTTTTTTTTAAGTAACATAATCACAAAGAGTTACATAAGCTTTTTTTTAATATTGCATTATCTGACCTATATTTTCCACAAGCCATTTCTTTCATGGTGTTGCATGTTGAACAATTCGTAGCCAAAATCTATGGCACGGGATTGGATTCTTGATTAGATAGTGAATTCATCTTCTTAAATCCATTTCAGAAGGACTGTTGTATTTTTAATTGTAACGTTCGTATTACTTTATGAAAGCACATACGGATGAATTTTTCCGAGAAAATATGTAATTTATTTTGACGTATTTTCGTCTCCAAAGGTTTAGAATTGTCAAAACATGGTTTGATGGCGTTCCTTTGGTTCTTACGACCAACAATATGAGGTCAGGTCTCGTCTAAGCTTTTCGACCATTGGTGGTTTTAGGTCTGCTACTATGAGAGAGAAACTGCGAGAGAAATCTTTCGCATGATTCAATGATTAGGAGAATTTATTGTTTTTATTTCTCTTCTTTCTGGATAATCACTACGGCTTAAGAACAATAGTCATGAGGAATTAATGTCCTACACAATATACACGTTCGATCAAAATTTTTGTCATCAATACCAAAATTTTTTCAAACTTGTTTGTCGTCCATTTTATGAATACATAAGTAATGAGCTTGATCTGTTATGATCATCGATGTCATGAATTTTCTCTTATTAAGTTTGAAATCTTAAGTTGGACATTCCTCAAAGGTTACACTTTTAATCGTAATCATGTGGTAATAACTGCCTAGCACTTAAAAATATTGTATAATATTTTCTCCTGTGCAGAGGAAACAATCAAAGCGTGTAATATTGAAAATAATCCCAAATGTATAATGCATTAATTTCGTGAATTATAAGCGGAGAAAATAGGTCTTGCCATTAGGACAGGTCTCTTATAGACTTGTCGAGCAACAGATTAATGGCAAAGATTCGTACTGAAGCGTGCTCACGAACGGAAACAGCTGGGCTGGATACCGAGGAAGCAGAAAGAAAATTATATTTCTTGTTTCTCAGTATTTTTAAAACGTATACATTCCGTAAGGCTCCTCAAGTCCTTTCTTTAAGGAATGAATACTTCATAACTGAAACCCCGTGACTTATTGGAGTGGGTTGAAGGGCGAAGGTTTCACGGGGGAAAAGAAATTCAGCGTTAAGGGAGGCGGACGGGTCTAAGAGAACCAGATGAGGCAAAAACGTTACGGGATTATAATAAGTGGTTGAGTAAGGTAGGAGCGTCGTAACGGAAGAGTTTCGGTAGTTGAAAAATAGGTCGTATAGATTTTTGTGTTGTATGAATCTTTGTGGAGAAAAGCACATAAAATGTCGGCATTAGAGCCGAGATATGAAATCATAAATTCTTCTTTAGCACTTGAGAGTGAGGGTTAACGCAGGTTAATTTCAATTTAATATCTTCATCTAGAACATATATCTTCTAGACTTTATTCGTGGTCAAAACCTTGATTCAACCCTTTATAAAATAGGTCTTATTTATAGCTTCGTAAACTTTTCCGGTTCATTCATACATGATAGCAGAAATTTCAGGACCTTTAACATCATAGTGAAGAAATTCGAGGATGAGTCCGATATTTCCTCAAGTAGTGAGTAATTGATTTACTTTGTACGGAGATAACTTTAATTTGAGTCACTAGGGATTAGGGTTATGTATGAAGGCTTGATTACATCGTGCTCAAAGATAAACTATTTTAAAAATGATCCCAGACTTCTGTAAAATAATGTAGCACATGAGTGATCTCAAGCGTCTACATTTTGAAGTTGAAAGTTCATTTTCATGATGTGAAAACCGTTCTTTAGAGAGTATTTCCCACTTTAAGAATCAATTATGTTAGTTTTCTTTATTAGATTATTCGTTAGATTTGCGAAGTGTGTGCGTCTACTCGACACTATTGGTAAAATCATGGTGTACAAAAATAATTCAAAAGTGTATGATTTTATCTTGTAAGTTGAGGAAATACAATTTATAAGTTAATAAATAAGAGCTGCTACCCTGTAGATACACCGAAGACTAGAAGATATCTCCTGAGCGTATAAATCGACCGTGTGTCGCTACAAGTTACGGATACATAAATCATTTTATATCCCATCATTTTTTATTGGAAAACTGTGACTCAGCCGTTCGACCCATGATTCTCGGAGATGCAAGAGAAAATAGAAATAACGAAAAAAAATGTGATACTAAACCAGGTCAAGGTACCGTCGAATGAATTTTTATCGTCTTTCAAAAGCGGCATAAGGTTTGCCTGGGTAAGTGGAGGAAACAGGATTCGGTGAGAGTCGGCGTTTTCTAGCAAAAGAGGCGACAAGAAGACGGTGGACGATAAAAAAAGGAGATTATTCCGATAGATTTCTCACACTTTTTGACTCAGGGCTTCGAAATAAGAAATACTTCCCCTACCCCCTTTTGCTAGCGCTGTACCGCTTCGTCACTCGACATCGAACGTTGAGTAACTCCTGCAGGGAAATGTAACGTGCAGGGAGATTGAGAGGCTTTAGTAGTGAGTTATAAAGAAGAGAGAGAGAGGGCTTTGGAAAGTAAGGGAGGAGTATGGAGGGGGGTGTGAGAGAGAGCAAAAATGAGGACGGCCAGGATTGGAGGACGATAAGAGGTGGGAATAAGGGAGGGGGGATCTGTTGAGGGTGTTGGCTGGGGGTTGAAACTTCTTCTGAGGCGAGAGGGGAGGTTTTGGGGCGTTCTTTAAGGGCGCGAAGATGATGACGGTTGATAAATGGCTTTTACTCCGCAGGGGGATGAGGGGTGTATACCGAATCGTCCTGCGGTGGATAGCCGGAGAAGATGTGGGAAAGGAAGAGACAAAAAGAAGAGAGAAATAAAGGGAAAGGAAATACTCAAGGAGAAGGAGACGGAGCGAAAAGGAGGGCGTAGGAGATGCAAGAATCAATTTATAACAATGTGGTTGAAGAGGAATTGGACGAGGAAGGCTCGCAAATAGTTATATAAAAGGAAATATAAATGATGAGAAATGAATGTGGTAGAATGGATAAAAGTGCAGAAGAGTGGTCTTGGAGCGTGCTGAATAAGAAGTCTAGTGCGAGAAATAGAAGTGAAATATTGGAGAAGAAAATAGGAATAAGGAAAAGTGAGGAAGAGGAGTAGGAAGAGTAAAAATCACTGCGGGCAAATATCGTTCAGAAAATGAAATATGAGGGATAAAGAAGTGGAAAGAAAGGAGAAAAATGGATGATGCTTTGAAATGTGTAATGCAATTGGGGTAAACCTAGATGGCAGAAGGATATACAGTTTTAATGGGTAGATGAAGAAGGGATTCATTGAGTACAGATGACATTAAACTTGGTAGGTTCAAAGCTGCGCAGGAGTGTAGGTAAATATCAAGAACAAGGAATAGAGCTTAATTTAGAGATTTAGAGTTGAATCATGGTAGATATTTCCTTATTTGGGCAGGCATCAAAAAATTACACTTTCTCCCGTCAGAGAAATTACTTTATAGAGAGTGCAGCCAAAACAAAATAATGCCATTTATTTCATTTTTTAAACAACATAATGTGAATAATTTGTTTTTATCGTGGTATATATTGGTTTAGTCGTAGAAGTGGCCATTTTGGATAGTGAGACCATTTTTCAGACGTTCCTGAAGACTCAATAAATGTATGTTGGATATAAGCAGGAGAGCCAAAATACCATGAATATAAGCAGAAACGATAAGGAAAAATGGTAGGTAAGTAGAGATTAATGAATAGTTAGGAAAAGGTAAAAATAGTAGGAGAATTTTATTTTGAATAAATTATAACGAATTTGCTGGCGGCGTACTATGACGTACTCATGCGCATGTGGGAAAATTCCACCAAGGATACGATCAACCTTGAATGGGGTTCGAACCTGGCTCCCTAATTCACGAAATAAGATGCTACGGTAACAATAGTAGTAGAATCTTACGTGGGTTCGGGTGACCCGAAGTTGAATCCCAATCAAGACAGATGGTTTTTCCTCTGCCGAATTTCCGCACTTGCACGTAGGGGAAGTTTAAAGCGGATATGTTTGCGGCGGTAGAATTTCTGAGCGATGGAAGTAACAACAAAGGATTGAGTTTAGGAAAGGATAGGATATCGGGAGAGAAGAGAAGTGGGCGAGGAACGGATAAAGGGGAAGAAAGAAGGTGGAAGGATGTGGAGTAGGGGCGACAAAATGGGGAATTAATAAAAATAACGGCTGTGGGAAGAGGTCAGGGAGGGTAGAAGAGGCAAAGGGAATTCGTTGGAGAGCAATCATCAACCATCGTGATGCGAATTTAGTGGATACCCCTGGCGAAAGTTTATGAGTGGAAACGCTCCTGAAGATCCCGTTTTGATTTATTGCCATTATACCTAAGTATTGTTTCATTAAAAATTAGCTTATCTGTTGGAAGTTCCACTGAGAACGGTTTGCTCCCCTAATGTGATTCTGAAACTGCGATTATGCGTTCTCGGGGAGGTCTTGGTTTTCGTTGTCAGGAATCTGAATTATTTACTCAGCGGTTTGGTTTCAGAATGTTGCGCAAATTATTTTGTTATTTTTGCTCAAATTATTGTGTTATTTTTTCGCTCTTCAGTATAGTGTGTGGGGATGTGAATTATTTTTACCCTGTAACAGGAACTACTAAAATCACTTTTACTCTTTTTAAATTTATTGGAGCGAAAAATCTACCGCCAGAACTTCCCTCTTCTTGGATTTCAAGCCTTGGATTCATTTAGTTTGGGCATAAATACGTAAGGAAAGTGTTGGGTTCGTAATGCTTTGTTGGATTACATTGAAATTTCTGAAAAATATTAGCCCTGCAGAGAAATTTACATTCATCACGGATGGTGACCACCATAATTTAGAGTGTAATAGTTTTGACTGCAGAGTCGTTTTATATGTTTTCTCCTGAAAGAACGCAACTTTTGATACGTTATAGCAGCATAATCTCACCCAGTACGGCTTCTTGGAAAATACTACCCATTCAAAATGTAAATTTATCGTACAGGTGATATCTTTTTAATATGTGTCTAAAAACTATCTACACTCAATCTTTACTTATACGACACGATCCATGTGTTTCTCATGGATGGTGATAATTTATTTTTAACCTCTCCATCAGATCGTATTTTCCAAAACGCTTTTGACCTGACATTCTGCCGATTTCTGGGAGGATATATGGACTCCTTAATGCCTTCCGTGCCACTGTTTCCACCGCTCTCAATAAAGTAGGCACGGTGTCATTTCATATGTTCCCTGCTCGAGGTAATGGGGTTGATAAAATCTCGAGATGGATCCACAGAAGCGGTGGAACCGGAATGGAGAAAATTGGAAGTGAGGAGTAATCGACTGAGCATGTAAGGGCAGTCAGAACGCCAGTGGAAAGATTGAGACGAATTGGGTGTTTCGGGAAGATAAGGAGAATAAATCTTTCGGAAACGCGAACTGAATAAAGGATATTATTTTCCAGCAGCATAATTGTCGAGCATATATGAAGGCGGAGGTCCTTTGCTTTCCCAAACTATTGGAAACACAAAAGATGTACCAAATGTCTTTAAGGATAGCAATTCGTGAAGAAGATATTATTGATAGGTATTTAGCCTTTTATAAAATTGATTCATAATGCATTGGAATCGCAATAATTATTTCAATAAGTTTTGTAGTGGTCATTACGTTTATATTTTGATTTTTTTTTAATTTTTTTGCTTCAATGTTTTGTTTTTATGTCTTGATTTTTTGCGAATATATGGTATGATGGCTTTAGATCATACTAAGGGTCGTTTTTAATTGATATTGCAAAGGATGAATGGGTAATTAAAAATTGAGAAAAATTGATTTTTAAAAATATGTTGCAAATATCAATATCCTTTCGTAGGACCTATATTAACTCTGGTAAGGTGCCATTCGTCATCACAATTGTCTTCACCACTGCTGCATAAGTAAGAGAATAATTAAGTCACTTATGTCAAAACAGTGTTCTGCTGGTCGCGGAGCATCACGCCCGAGATCAATTGAAGTGGGGCTGAAGCGAATACGGCAGCTCCCAACATGGATAAAAATTATTATAGGTTTAAAGGTACATTCGAATTTGAGGGTATGTCATTTGGTGGAGTACAACCTGACGTAATAGTAGTAATTCATCTTCCAAGTTGCAATCTCATTCAATTTGTGTGAGGTAAGAAATAATTTCCAAAATTGCGTAATTTCGTATGAATTTTAAATGAAATTTAATTCTCGAGGTCCTTTTCAAGTTTGCCGGTTGCGCAATTCTTCAACCTCACTCTAGGGTGGGGTATCCGTATTCCATTATTTTAGAATCCAGTGCCGACTCAACCGCTTACCAATATGTGTGGAGAATTTAAAAGCCCTACATTTATGAGAACAAATTCCAGAAATGACCGTAAACGACGACGTGAACATCTAAGAGAATATATGTTACCTTTTTGCAATTTGAGGATACTTTGCACGGTTGGCGGGAGAAAAGAGTAAAGGAATAAGGGAGGCTTAAAAAAAGCCAAGTAGAGAGCGGAAGGAAGAAATAACAGCGAGAGATAAGGGAGAAAGCGAAGCGGTTTTCGTAATCCCTTTGCGATAAGATGCTGACTGAGGACAGGGAGGTATAGGGCGGGAAGGTAAGATGGGAGTACGGAGAAGAGGAGACAGAAGCTGTGGTAGGTGGAACGAGGAAAACTGGAAAGATATAAATAGGGGTCGGTGGAAAGGGGAAGGGGGGGAGAGGAAGAAGAGAGACTCTCTCTGCTTTGGAGTTTTGTGTAGTGGGCGTGGCGCGCGGAAAGCAAAATACATGAGTTCTTCCGCCTCCGAAAATGTATGCAAATTGACTTTGAGCGACTGGTGAGAGAGATGTTCAAATGACGAAATAAAGTTACGGAGGGAGGGGGGGATAAAAGGCGTCAGCACAGGCAGCAGGACGTAGGGGGTTAAGGAGTGCGGGAGAAGAAGGAAAGTAAGAGGAGAGAATGGCTTCGAGTCGGAGTAGGGGAAGGCGCTGTTGCTGTCTGAGTGTTAGAGGCTCGTGGGGTGATGGGGGATTTCTGATTTTGAAGGTTGCGTGTAAGGAAGATGGTATGTATACGGGTCAATGAGGAGTATGAGATCGCTGGTTGCCATTGCTAGGAGTATGTTTCTCTGTGAGAGGGATCCATACAGTTTTTTGAATTTATTATAAAATGAAAATTTATATAAAATCTACATTTTAAGCAATTAATTAAACCTGATTAGGCGTCAATAACTTAAATCTAACTGATAATGTATATTACTGAGGATGGAGAGATGAACAAATTGATTGGATAACAAAATATTACCACTATTATAGCTTTTACGCCCATTATTACATAATGGGCGCAAAAGCTATTTTTTCTAACATCATGCAGTAAAGGTTCATTTAAAGTATATTGTTTAGGAAAAATCTGTCGTATGTATTATTAATAATATTTAAAGAAAGAGTATTTTTGTTTTTAATTTTGATGTGACGGTTAGGTTAGCTTTATCATTTTAGATATTTTCAATATGATAAAATTTACTGTTAGGCTATTGAGTCCTTAAATTGTTGCATATCAGTTGCAGATTTACTAGCTGATATGATACTTTTTGCGCTCAAATGTTTTAACGTTGTTGCTTACTCAACGAAGCATAAAAATCATCTTGAAATTTAAGATATATTTTTTTCCTTAAGCAGTTCCTTTAATTAATACGAGAACCCTCAAATCATAGTCCAAATAAGCTAGCCAAACCAGATGCTAGCGTGAAATCTGTTATTAAATCGCCCATAATTTTCTTCGGTCAGCATAAATTTTACTATGCATTAATGATCTTATCCCTTGCCTAGTTTATAATTTCAAGTAAAGTTCTTTGGAATTTCTTTCCTTGATAGTACTTAAAGGATACAGGAAAGCCAAAAATACGGTTTTACGCCTGACCATGTTCTTTCGAGTTAAATTAGTTTTCCGTTTTGGATATACGTTTGTTACAATAGCGTGGAAATTCTTCAAGTTGTTGAACTACTGCGAGTTTTTAAGCTGAATGCCTGCGTAATTATATTTGCGTCGTTAATGTCAGGGAATGTTTTATGACGGCATTAAATTACCTTAAGTAGCTACATTTCCTCTAAAACTGAGTAGACTGTGGCAGCAAAATGTGTCGACAAACGTTAATTATGACATTCTTTGGTACGGTGACCTTTTTGCTGCTTTCATGTTTTTATTTGCATTATATGAACAGGTCAAGGATAAAATGTTTTGGTCAATGAGGAGCGTAAACGAGTCACATAGTTTAGCATGATTCAAGCATCTATTTTGAATCTATCTGATTTAATATTTTATGGTACTTTATAAGTGGACCAAACCATGTAACGCTCACTAATTGCGCTAACTGAAACTTGATAATCTGTGAAACAAGAGCTGGTTAGTAGCCGAGGTCCTTGATGAAACATTGTTATTTTGTATAATGAACATCACGTGACCATTTTTCAGTATTTATCTCTTAAAATGTATTCTGACGATGTGATGGTAAGCGGTGAATTATATCTTCTCGTAGGCCCTGAGATATTGTTTCAAAATATTTCATAATTTTGAGCTACAGACGTAAGGAATTTGACGGAATTTTTTGCCATTATCAATAAAAAGATTTTTTGCCAATGTTACGCAAAATATTTCTTCGCGAAGTTATAATTATATCTCCCTATTTTCTGGTATTTTTCCTATCTTGCTTTGCGGATTCTTGCATTAACTATTGATGGATGGATTTGCATTATTTTGCGGAAAAAGATACGTTTGGTCAGTTATCGGTCATTCACTGCTTTAGAAACATCGCAAGTTTCTAATTGGGAGTATTTGAGTTCTTAACTTAGATGAAGTAAGTGGTAGTAAAACATTTAGATGGCCATTATGCATCATTAGGGGAGGATATATGCCGAGTCAACAGTTTTCATAAATTATTTGGTGTCGTTTTTTCCATTACGTTAATTTTGGTAGACTTTTTCATGCACACGCCCCACTCTATATTTAAGTTCATCGAGTTTTAACCATACCATATTTCTTATAAAGAAAAAATTACTTCGTTAACGTAGTATTTACGCACATAAAAGTAAGACAGGGTTTAATGTTAGGCCACCAAGCATTTTTTTTCAAGGGGTGGTGAGGATTCTACGTAGTCGTGTCGGTGTGTCAGTGAGGTTGTGGTAGGCGTTATTTTTTTGCGTTGGAGAGAGAGAGACTTAGGCACCCACTGGAGGTTGACGAAGACAAGATTAGAGCTCCAAAAAACGAGGAGGTTGTCTTTTTTCGGTCCTCCACGCCATCATTCCCGTCTCATCCGCTATCTGGAAACATGGAGAAGAGGAGAAAAGAGGGTTAAGGTTGAAGGAATAAAAAAATGTGGAGGAAACGTCTGTCTTTCTTCCATTGCCGCGCTGTCTCGCCCGAAAAGTTATCGCGAGGATTAGGGAGTAGCGCACAAGAGAATGAGCGCCGTTGTAGCAAAGGTGAACGAGGAGAAAGTTAAACGGAAGCGTCGTTTGGGGGGTGTGGGCCGTTCCTTCACTTGGTATCCCCGTGAACTCACTTTCGTCTTTCTCCCCATTCCGTATCCTCTTCACTCGCTTCTAATCATGTAAACTTACCCACGCATTTACCATACAGATTAGGTATATTGAGTATCAAGCTCAAATTCACCCAGTGATTCAACAAGAACAGCGGTTCCCTGCCATTTTTTACTCCTTTACCCCTCTTTATGTTAATAACTAATATTGTACCCCTAAAAATGTTACGTACACATTTTATTACATAATTCAACTACGGGTATATTACACTTTTAGTTTTAAGTAATTGCATAAATAGAAACTTTGTTTTGAATATCCCATGCAGTATTTATACACATTTCCTGGTTAAGAGATGCATAGTTTCTGGCGTCCGCCTTTACCGATTATTTTCGACGTACCCCCGACTGGTTCGTCGCGTACCCGCTAGGGGTACACGCACCGCCGGTTGGGAGCCAGTGACCTAGAAGGTTTGCGAGGGTACATTTAGAGGTTGGTGGGGTATTTTGTATCCTCTTCACCTACTTCAACAGTGTAGTGTAGTCGTGTAGCATTTACCATACAGATTAGATACATTGAGTACCACGCACAAATTCACCGAGTGATTCCACTAGAAGGTTGGTTTAGATAGGAGAGGGTAGAACACTTCTCAGAGTAAGCCACAGTGGTGAGAATTTTACACACGCAGGGCAGTGGCGTAGCCAGGAATTTTGTTCGGGGGGGTTCAAAACCAGGGGGGAAATTTTTGAAAAACAGGGTGCTAAGTAATGTGTTTTAAACTAATTTTAACACATTTAATAATCGAAAAAACTTCATTTGCTAAAGAAATATTTTGTAAATTCATGGTTTTTCAATATTTTTGTTTTCTTTTATGAAGGAAAATAATTGTTTTTATATTTCGGGGGTGGGGGGAGGGGGTTCAGACCCCTTGGACCTCTTCCCTGGCTACGCCACTGACCCAGGGTAAGGGTAACTTTTCCCATCTATTTTATAGTATTTCCGTATCCTGCATGCAGTGAATGAGCTTTACCTGAAAACATAGGAATACTCAAACTCTCACTCTAATTGTTAGCCCCAGATGAAAGTTGTTATGGTTAGATGATGTTAGAGTTAACCCCTGTCATTTCTTTTATTCAAAGTAGGAGGTCCAGTTGCTTTCCCTCAGCTACTTTCGCTGCGAGAATGTTTTGATGGGGGTGTCAAAAGGCTTCACGAGGAGTTGAACTCGTGACCCTCCAGAAGTAGGCTAACTTAGTCATTCTTAGCAATAATGAACCCTATTAACGGCGACTTTTTGTTAGTTGAAGAATTATTCGAATATTACTACTGGTATTTTAAGTAATTTTGTTTCTGGTTACGTCGACGGTTGTGGTCATTTTGCACTGTTACAACTAATTCTCCGGGCACAAATATTGTCAATACAAACCATAAGGATAGGTCAACAAATGCTGTAACTGTTACACATTTAATCATCTCTTGTCATTGAGAAAGGGAAAGGGCCTTTGTAACAAAGTTGATTGAGGAGATAGTTGAAAAGCGTGGGTGACGTTGGAAGAGTCTTCTCAGGTTAGCTTGACGTGCTCACTTTCGTCATTTCCGGCCTCGTCTGGCTTCCTTACATGAACTGGCGTCTAGTAGTGATTCACAGATCAGATTAAATATTCTATGTATTTACGCAGGTAAATATAACAGTATCACTCACACAGCATGCATATTTATGGCTTGAGTGATGATCATGATCCTTTGGATTGACTAGCACCTTGAATATAGCGAGTAATAGTACAGAAAAGTGGTTTTTCGTGCATGTTACTTTTATATAGGGAACGTAATTAATGAACAGAAATGTTTCCTTTGATAAAAAAAGGTTTGAAAAAATCATTTTGGATGCATTATTTGATGTCTTTAAAGTTGTTTTCTTATTAACTTATCTTTCTGACCTTGAAAAAGTATTGTTTCGTGCTAGAACTTGTTGACTATTAAGTTCCCATATTTTTCTATTTAAAGTATACATTTTTAGCAACATACTCTCTTATAAATATTCGTATATATCCGTCTCGAGGTTAATATATGAATATAGTGAGTTACTCTCCCAATGTTTATGATGATGCAGTAGGACACCAAAAGTTTCCGCCACTGGGCTTCTTAGTGAGTATTTATCTTTTCGGTATAGGTACGAAATATTCGAGTGCGTCACTTGTAGGGGTATTAATGTGTGTACAAAAATTACATATTTAATAAACATATCGCATTTACCTACCTGTTCCACGTCACCAAGCTAATAAAAGGCGCCTTCATAGCAAAGGTGAGTGAGGAGAGGGCCAAACAAAGGTAAGGTTGGAGGCGTAGCTCTCCAGGGTCTCCCAAGTTCCCCATTTTTGTCATTTCCTACTTCGTCCTTCTCTCTCCCATCCACCCGCTACCGGCGGATTCTCCCACGGCGCGAGAAGATTAGGACAGAGTCGAGGGTGCTAAGGGGTGCTCCGTCGTCGTCTCGAGGCTGCGTGAGGAGTAAGAGAAAGGAGGCAACTATTAGTGAGGTGCGCAAAAAATAGACGGGGAGGTCAAATGATACGGAATGGAAGGGAGAATGTAATTAAAGAAGGGGAGGTGTTGTAGGAGGCGACCGGATTAAATGTTCATGGGAACTAGTGCATTCCTGGTATTTTTTTCTTCGCCCCGACTCGAGTTTTTACCCATTTTGATGATTACCTTGGACGAGAACTAGTTATCCCCATTAGTATGATGTTCCTATTCCACTTACCATTGTTAGGCCGTGGCACTATGAAGGTAAATTGGTGTTACTTTTGAGTGTTGTTTACTCCTTTTCATACCATAACAGTTTGTAGATGTTCAAAAATTAGAACTATACCTGTTCTTGAATTAAAATCTGACATAGTTTGAATATTCGAAGTTGGTCATATGTGCAAAGCATGTGACTCTTATAGTTCAATTATTCTCATGATTACCTGGCATTTTTTATTCATTGGCACGGAGTTTTTATTAGCCATATTACAAGGACTTTATTTTTTACTGTGCAAATCACTTCGTCTCGAATGATAAAATTGTTGTTCGGCTATGCATCAGTTTCTCACTTGTTATTTTGTTCCTAATTCAAGCCACATAATAGATGGCTCTTATTTTTCTTAAACTACATTATATACAGCTATCCAGTAATAAGTATGTTAAAGCATTACGTATCATTATAAAACAACATTAAAAACAACATTATAGCTAATATCCTCTATTCAGTTATTGGTTATCATATGTCGCCCTTCGAGGAAAGATCTCATCAGAAAGGAATGGTGGATGCACTATGTTTTAGGCATTTTTAATCCTTCAAGTACTTGAACCCTTTACATTTTTCGTTCCGTTCTCATGCGGAGTGTGTTTTTTTATCAGAAACGGACGGATTTTTTTGAATTGATTGGTCAATGTAATTAAAAATTATTTGTGAGCCAAGTGAATTATTTGAGCTCATTAATTATTTAAGCCTATCATCTTGCTCTTGAGTCAAAGATTTTCAGATGATAGGTTCCGCAGGCACTAGACAAAATCTGTGGAAATTTTTCAGTGATTATACCCTGATTATACCCTGATTATAGCCGTAGATTATACCCTGACGCAAGTGCTCCGTGCGGAGCACTTGCGTCAGGGTATAATCGACGGCTTAGAGAGAAACAGAGAGCATAGGTAACCCGTCAGTCCTAATCTGCGTACCTTCGGGAATAGGTATACTTCAATGATTAAGGTGTTTGGATTACTTCTCTTATTTCATATGACCATTTAAGTATTTTGCAGAAAGGAGTTAATGGTTTTTAAAGCTATATTAATATTCTGAAGCAAATTGGCTCTTACAAGAAATTTTGTTTTCGGCCTTAAGACAGAGTTAGAAGAGAAGGAAATAACCTCACCAGTGGAGTATTTGGCATCATGTACTATATCTTTACCGACGATATTGGCAGGCTTTTCTCATATTTAGTGCATTCAAAGACCGGCATGAGGAAACGGTAGTTTAGCACCACGCTGACCTGTGCCTGCATTTTTGGTGAGTTAATTGTCATTGAATGTGTACTTATTTGGGGAATAATAATTATCACCATCCTGTAACTGAATTCGAAAGCCTTCATTTCAGATGCTTTTTGTTTAAAACCAATGTTGGCATCTTACAGCCACAAAGATGTGAAGAAGGAGGCATGGTGAAAAGGTGAAAGAAGAGTGAAAAATTTATTTTGGCATATAGAATTACTTTTTTTCTTAAAAGGCATGTTGTGAGTATTATTTTAAAGGGTTTCATAAGTGCTGCAAGTGCGTTTCAGGAGTTGCATAAGGGTTGCAAATATTTTTCATCAGAGGTTGCAGTTACGTAGCTATCACGTAGCAAATACGTGGTAGAGATGACTTTCGGCTGGTTTTGCAACGTTGCCATTACGTTGCAAAACCAGCAATGTTTTCACAACACTTTTGGTTGACAGGGTAGGAACGCATTTCTTTTCCAGAGTTATCGCCAAGCACTTTAAAATACGTAAATATATATTTTTTCGCCATTATGAGGCGGCATCGTTTGCGATTATTCTTACCATATTATTATACCGTCTTATATACCGTCTTAGATTATCTTTGAGGAATAACTTCACTTTGTATCGTCCCACAGGTATTTGTATATTTCGACCTAGGTTTAAACTCATTTCAAGTAAATTGTCATGGAAACAATATGTCACTACCTTCTATGCAGAGTCAGGCTGTTGGAGAAAGGGAGGGAGGCGAAGGAGGAGAACCAAATGAGTGTGCGTTAATGGTTAAAACAGCGGGATTATTAGGTTATGTGCCTAGGTAACACTTATCGGTAAATCAGTCAGAAAAAAAAGGAACAGGAAGGAAAATACATTTTACAAGCTCATATGTTTGTTTTTTTTTAGCTAAATTTCTGTTTTAAGTAAACATGAAGTTTTACTTCCAGACGGTTGACTAATGTTTATTTTCGGAAAAAAAACTCTAGAAGAGAGTATGAAATTCCTGCAAACGTTCTAACTGCTGCCGTTCATTAGTCGAGAATTTGTGGAAGACGTTCAAGGTCTCCGTCTGGGGAGCATCGGGGTATTCGGGCCAGGGTAATTCCAACGGCTTAGAGTGAGAGAGAGAGAGAGAGAGAACTGTAGGAAACGCGGTGATCGCACCCTCGCGAGTCATCTTCACAGAACCCGACGAAAATAAAAGCACCTTATTCTTCTCTCCCCTCTCCCTTACCTGGAGTGATCCCCTCTCCCAGCTATTCCCGGAGGCTTAAATCACACGGCTCCCCATGCAGCGTTTTCACGCGCTGCACCGCGGGGAAAATAACGTAGTGAGTGCAATGGTGTGAGGCTCAAACGTGCGCATTCCGATTCCGCCCGATTTAAATGAGTTCGAGGCGCTGAGTGCAAGGACGAATGCCACGGAGCGGGGTTCTTTCGGACTTACTGCTGCTCTTAAGGTTTTCTGCCTTGCACTTGTGAGTGAGTTCGCGAAAAGAAATACGAGGAGAAAAAGAACGTAGATGTATATTAAAAAATTCCGTCTGCAAGAATAAAATGGTTTTTGTACTCTCTGCTAGTTTAGAGCTACTCCATAATATGTGTGCCTACTATGAGGTCAAATTATAGTTTCTTAGGGCATTATCCCTGTAATTATTAGATAGTTAGATTTTTTCTTCTTGTTTTGACCTCTATTTCATAATGATCTCAAGTTCTTGTAATTTAGGCCAAATATTTATATGTAAATTTATAGGTAGGTTTTTATTTTTATAGGTATTTGGCCAAAACTGCAAGAGCTTAAGGTCATTATTGTAATTATTAGAGCATACGGATGGGAATTCTAAAGAGAAATAGCAGTTTCCTTTGGGTTGAAATTTTTTATTCTTACTAAGGATGTGTATGCATTGTAGAGTGGAGCACAAAAACGATTAAAGATTAAAGTGAAATTTGGAGGCTCTGGCACTATGGTCTCAATTACCAAAATATGTACTTTGTATGCACTTGTGTGTGAGTTTGTGAGAAGAAATAGGAGGATAGGAAGATCGTACATATGTATAAAAGAGTTTTCTCCGCGTAAATAAAATGCATCTGTGTTCTCTGCTATTTAAAAGCTACTCCATTATGTGTGAGCCTCTTATATAGCCAAGTTAATCGTAGCTTGCAAAGTTTCTCATGATTATTAGAACATACAAATCTAAATTTTTAAGAGAAAGTGGTTTCATTCTGTTGAAATATGTTTTTATTTTGGTTAAAATATTGTAGTAGTGAGTATTTTCTTGGAAGGAAACAAACTCTGCCTCAGTTTTAGTGATAACCTGAGCACGTAAATGATTAAAAATGAAAATTTCAGGCTCTGGTACTCTGGTCTTAGTTAAAAAATAATGTATCAGTTATCTAAATACAATGGAAAATTTGACTGCATGAATTGACCGTTTGTAGTCCTGTATTTTTGCCTATTCCCGGACTTAAATAACTATTTACTTAAAAAAATTGAATGCAATGTTCCCAGAATTAATGGCTACACATTACTCTCAATTTCAGCGTAAATATCATTTTGTGTGTTTAACCGTACTCAATATGTAGTAATGCGCTTTATTTTTCCCTTGCAAGGTTGGTGATAAAATTAGGACGCTATGAGCAAATAACATTGCTAATACAACACTCTGACCACCATGTATCTCTCGAAAACTGCCACTTTTTTAGAACCAATTTGTTACATAATTTACAAAATTTCATTCACCGTATCTTAATATGAACTAACGGTGGCTGAATTTCCCCCTCTTGCTGGATTTACTTGATATGTATACTATATTGCATTTGCTTCGAAACACCGCGATATGGGAAAAACAGAGAACGGTTTGGTATTATGGTCGACAGGTTATTTTCACCAATACGTGAGAGGAACGTTCCCTATGGGTAAGGTTAGGAACTTCACGATTTGCGGACGAAAACGAAGTGAAAGACGTGGGACTAGATTATTTTTTTCCAAGGCAAAGAAGGTAAGAAAGTTGTAAGCTGCGGGGGACCGGATATGTTATCAGCAAACGGGCGGGAGATCTCGCCCCGGGTGGGGGAAAAGGAACCCTTAGGACTGAGTATGGCAGGGGGTGTAGGTGGCAGCTGAGACCTTTTTTTTACGTTCTGCTCCTGACGCTTAATCCAATCTTCCATTTTCTTCTTTCCCTGCCTTTCTCTCCTCCGTTTCCCTCTTTTTGTCCTGCCTAGGTTTTTTTCCACCGTCTCCAGCTCATCTCTCCTCTTTTTACTCTCTCTATATATCCCTATCTAGCGCGGAAAATGTCCTTTTCTGCGCACGCGCATCAAGGAATGGATTTTTTCTCTCCTATCCCTCAATCCAAGGCTGGTCTGATTTGTGAATGTTCTTCGCTCGGAAGAAATCTCTCATCTTCGGAACGTTCGTCTTTTGCGGCGGGTTGGGAAAGGTGCAAAGGTAGCAAGAGTCCCTTCGATTCTTTTATTGGTAGGCTGCGTCTTTTCCGTGAATATCTCATCTGTGTTGTTCTTTTCTATACTGTTACGTTTCCGTCATTCCTCGCTGTGTTTTTTGGAATTATGTATCATAAATTGAAATCAAATTGGAGAGTATAACTGCTAATATCTCATTGGAATAATATTAAATGAAGATGCTATGCATTCTTCTACCAAAATATTTATTTAAAAATAATTCAAGGAGTATTACTGCACTGCAGCATCATTAGAACATGTTATTTGGTCCCCTGCATCATCAGAGCCATATGATTTATCCTTATGATTCTGCATTGCAGTGAAACATCTTGACTCATTTTTTAATGAGTATTAATGTGAAAAAGTGAAAGGCATCTTTCCTGCATACCTTACAGTGGACTTCCACAAAGTATCAGTCTCCACCATTCAAAACACTCTCATTTGGAAGTAATAATATGTTTATTCGTACTCTATGATATTCACGGGTTCGTAAGAGTTATTTCTCATTGGGTCTTCTTGTATTAAATCTTCCTTTGTAGTGAAGTTGACCCATCTACACAATTCATTATGCATTTCAAGTTATAAGACTAGTTGATAATTACTTCTTGTTTATATTATAAGGCAGTTATATTGAATAATACTTCAGTTTAAAAAAACTGATATCGATGGTGCTATATTATGACGAAGAGACCTGTACTTAAATGAAAGAGGGGAATAAAGAACTACACTCTCTTGGAATGATGTTGAATTGTATTATATATTACCTGTAGGTTGAGGTTAGCATTGGAATTGAAAGAAAAAATAGTAGGCTTATGAGTTGAAATCAAGGATAGCAGAGGATATGAACAACTGAAGGAATATCAAGCCTTACGCACTAGTAATGTCTCTGATATTCCTGATGACAATGGTAAGGTAATGAGGTCATTAGTGGACCTTCTTAATGAACAAATGGCACAGAGGATTCATGCGCCCGGGCCTGTTAAAGCTGAGTCTCTATCGACTTAAAATCATGGAAAACCCTCTGAACTCCATCCATTATAGCGTAAAATCTTAGTGTAATCTGCTGCGGAACGTCGAGCCACATTTATTCGTAATGGAGTCATTAGAGCATGCCATCATTATTCATTTTCGGCTCATCGATTAATTAGAATCGTTTCATCTGATTAAAATGTGTGTTGGAAAGAGCGAGATGGTTGCTGAATAATGTATTCAATGGGAGCTATCAATTATCCCATCCCCTTGGATGTCATCGTTCTACTCTAATGCACCATTTTTATTAGCGCACCATTAAATTTTCCATTCTTTCACAGCTTCTAAAGCATTTTTTTTAAATATGATGGTGGTGGATTTAATTTTCTTGATTGCCTTGGTTAGTTCTGAGTATACCGGAAATTTTCATCGTTTACAGTTGGGATTCCGGCCGTACAAAAAATACATTATTATTCTTAATGGCGCTATGTGGTGTACAGCCAGATTTATTGGTGAATGGAAAATAGGATTTTAAAAACTAATATTTTAATCCAACGAAACAAAAACGATAAGATAATGAATTGAGACGCTCACGCTAAACAAAAATGCATCTTTTGATAGTTACCTCACTACTTACGATCAGGGAAGCAACATATAGAATGATATGGGTCTTGATTACGTAGTCTATACTTAAAAGCGCTCTTATTAAAATTGTTGAAACTTATTATGTCATAATTTGTAGTAGATTCTGTATTTATTTTCTCAATTGAATAATTTAAAAGGCATCGTCCTGAAATATGTTAGCATCATTCATTTTTATTTATTCCCTTAATTTTTTTTATAACATTAAAATAAGGACTGCACCAACTAATTACTATGCGCACTCCGTATAAGTTCATCGCCTTCAAGGTGCAATAAAATGCTTGGCTTAATACTAAGGCTTGAGTCATTGCTTCCTATGCTATAGTTCCCGGTTCGATGACCGAGATTAAATAAGTTAATTCTGCTACACTGCATTCTGTCCCCCTTCTCGAATGGTGAGGAATTTACTTACGGTACTCATGTGTTTGAATGAAATGTTAAGCCATGGATACCTTGCACCTTCCATTCACAATGGAGGCATGGTAATGTCAGGTCCTCTCCACGTTCAATTCACTCCCCAATTACCTTTCACTCCTATAACAATGCCTCCACGTATTCTACACGGCGCAATGACCTCAGTCAATGATCGTCCTCCTTAAAAACTGCTTCTGGGGATTATTATACAGATGAGGGAGATAGCGCACATGAATATGTTTCTCTCTTTTATTTCCCTCCATGGAGATGCGCATTTGTAACGCAAGTGGAGGTGACGTACATTTAAAAGAGGAGAATCTTCCACGATCCGTCTCTACCCTTGCAGTTCTTCAGAATGCACAAGGGTTATCGCTCATGGTTGGAGAATGGCCATTAGGGTTCGTAGCTGCGGCGGAGCGAGAAAACCCGGAGCGTATAGTGGTGAAAGAGACTTGAAAAAAAATTGTTAAAGTAAAGGGGATAGTTGAACAGAAAATGGAAAAGGTAGAACTAAGCGACACTTACATTTTTTTAAAAAGTTTCGCAGCAAAATACTAATTTACAGAAATTATTTTGCAACTTCAACTTGTGGCATTATAATTCCCCACGTGGTATCGATTGCATTCCTTGAGCTCCATGTAGAGCTGCATCTTATGTCTCACAATACGTAATGGGTCGGGTGGGCATGGGCACTAGGGTTATTCTTTTTCTAGCCCCGAAAGCGCATTTATGGAAAAATGATGACGAACGTAGTTTTATTATTATTAACTTGGTTCACGCTGATTAAATTCTCAGTGTGGCATTTTTGTACTTGATTCTTTTTTTTAAGATTTTTTTCTTTCAATTTTTTGTAAATTACGTATTCTAGAACAAATTTTGTGTACTTTTCTTTGTGATATGGTTTTTGCATGGGTCACTAGAATGTGACCCCGAAAACGATCTATCATTTTGGGCTAATTAAAGCATTTTATATATTCAATGAAGTTGTCACTAATAATTATTATTAAATTATCATTATTATTATTATCATTATTATTCAATCACTATTGCTTAATAAAGGGAAGTGTTGGGAATGAAAGATGGAGAGTAACCCTGAGTTGCAGTAGACCGCTCTTAAGGAAAGGCCTCCAAGGTATCCCCGGCTAAACGTAACATTCGGTCGGCCGGAGTGCTGCCCTTGAATTGTCCTCCACTAAGCATTCAATCAAGAATTAGGGTGCCCTTGAAGATTATTCGTCACCTCCGGAAATCAGATCCGTACCACTGGTTGGAAACCAGAATTATAACCATCACGCTAACCAGATCCAACATCCATGCCTTCGTGTTGGAAAAATATTGAACTGATACTTTTTTAATTAATTTTCCAATGAATGATTTTATAATGCAAAATTATCTTTGTTACGTGTGAATGACGCTAATATTGCAGGAAAACATCATAGCTTAATTTAAAATATTAGAATTGAATTTTCCTCATAATAGGTATGTGTCAAGATTTTGCTTTTTGGTATCTTGATGGTATTCACGAAAGAAAAATGTTTTTATTGACCGGAAGAGGCAAAAACGTTTTGGTCCTCGAGTCGGCGTTTTCTATGGAACCTCTTTGAGAAATTGAACACCATCGTCTAATTTATAAATTTCTGAATTGAATGTTTCTCATTATAATTAACCGGAGTTTGCTTTTTGGTATCTGTGGATGGTATGTACGACATAAATGTTTTAACAAAAGATGCAATAATTATTTGGTTCTCGAGTCGATCGTTCTAAATGGAATATCCTTGAGATTTCTTAGATACTCTTCATGCCTGGTATGGTACGGTATTTGGAGGAGGCGACGGACAGCTTAGGTCATTTGCACTATGAGGGGAGGGTAGGTAACGGTAGGTAAGGAAGAGTGACGAGAAACTCAGCGTCGGCATTAGCGTGCTCTTAACAAAAGGTGACAAGGGGACCACGGCTCAACGTCCCATCCGACGGACGGAGTGTTGCGCTTGAAATGTCCTCCACACAACATCGGGCAATCCCTGATAATTCTCTGCCACCGCCGGGATTCGAACCCGAGCCCACAGGGTGGGAAGCCAATATTCTAGCCACCACACGAACCCGATCCCCCTCTCCTCGCCATGGTGCGCCGTTGCATTTCGGCGGACGTTATGTGTAGGACTTGGGTGGAGGGGAGAGTACTCTAGGTTGGGGGTTGTGGGGATTTGGATGGAAGAAAAGTGAAGGAGAAGAGCAAAAAAAAAAAAAAAAATTCGCGAGTGTGTGTGCGGGGCCAATGCGACATTCGAGGCAGCACATCATTAACCTGCTACCACCACTGCAGAGAGAGAGAGAGAGGTCGGGAGGGGATAGAGAAGTGTGCGAAGCGTACGGATGCGAAATAATAATGAAGGGAGGCAGGGGGGGAGGTTATGTGGGCAGAAGAGGCGCAGTGACTTTGCGAAGGGGGGAAGAAGTCAAGCGGAAACAAAAGAAGTTGTGTGCGCGGTGGTGGTGGATGCAGATATCGATCCTCGGGAGTGGTGAAGGAATTGTGGCGATACAATTATGAGCGTCCCGCATGTGCATCGCGGCATGTATAGTATATGGGAGTGGAAGAAGAAAGGAGGAGATATCTCTCAAGTGGTAATAAGCTCTCTTTCTCTCTCTCTCTCTCTCTCTCTCTCTCTCTCTCTCTCTCTCTCTCTCTCTCTCTCTCTCAGTCTCACTTCAAGGCTTCGTATTCTTTTTTTGTTGGATTGGATGCTGGGGAATGTAACTTCATGCGGTGCTCCTTCCTCTAAGAAGTTCTCGCTGCGAAAATAATCATCTTGAAGATATCTATCCTCCCCTCATTTATGAACTTCCAGCCACGTTCTAAATATGTTAAATTTACGCGTTTTTGGTGTCTTTAGTCTACAATGAGTACTTGTTAGCAGGGACGCAGCTAGGAATCAAGGCTAGGGGGGGCTTAGGTTCAACTAATACCGGGGTTTGTGGGGGTATGGAATACCCACCAGGATAAGCGGTATGAGCGAGATTAATAAATTGCGGAATTTTAAAATGAATGGTTCAAAATGGTGTGTTTTATGGCTTTATGAGGGATATTTTATTGATATTTATACTATTGTTTAAGTAATATCAATGGAAACGAAACCCTAGGACGGGCTCACTGGGATACACTCCTGGGGCAGGGACGGTAAGCGCTAGCTTCTCTCCTCTGCACCCAGAAGGGGAAGGACGGGAAGGAGCAAGGAAGGAGGCGCCGCCGCGATGAGAGCCCGACGACGCCTCCGGGGAGGGGATAGGGAAGGAAGGGAAGGGACGAGGAATCCCGCACCGTCACAAAGGCGGGCGGGCCCTACTAACAGCGAAACCAAGCGAAACGCAATTAATATTCTACCAATCCTAGTGGATTTTCCTATGAGGAAGAAAACTCCATCGATCTAATCGGTAGATTATAAGTAATATCAATCCAATTAAGTAAAATGGATTAAACTTAAAAATTTCTCTGAGCTCTGGGGGGGGGGTTAGCCCCAAAACCCCCCCTCGCTGCCCCACTGCTTGTTAGTGCCGTGTATTAGCCTTTCCAGTGTAATTATGAGTCATTTTTTGACCTTGCGAAGGGGAGGCACTTGGAAATTGATTCATTTTAATTCATTAAAATAGAGAAGATCCGAGATATCGATCAAAATAAACTTCGTGTGGTTCTTGAGCTGCGAAATTAATCTGCTTAAAGATGTCTATCCTTTCCTCATTTCTGATTGTCTAGCCGCGTCCTGAATTTATGAAATGTACTCAAAATCATTTTTGTGTCTTTTTGCTACAATAAACACTATTTTGTACCACGTATCAGCCATTGCAGAGTAATTCTTTGCCAGTGATTGACCTTGCTGGGAGAAGGCAGTACGCAGTTAATTTATTTTTATTCATCATAAAAGGGAAAATTGAACATTAGTTTATCTGCCAAACAGATTTCCTAAATTTAAAACGTTTCGTGATTCAGAAAAGTGTTTATATGTTTCGATTCTATGAAAAACGATCTCACTTTATAATAATTTATGACGCATAATCTTCTCACTGAGCAAATATCGATATTTTGGTTCAAATAATAATTTGAATAGTTTCTGCTATTATTCCTTTTAATACTGTTGGACATTAGTCGTGTAAATGTTGCCCATAGTTTTGCTAAACTCCATGAAACATCATAAAAAGTTAATTGAACAAGGTCAAGAATAGAAGAGGAAAAGTAGTAATATACTAATTACATAATTTTGCAGTTTATAGACCATATTCACTCCTAGATTTTACTTATTACTATTACGATTACTATATGCCTCACTTTAAAGGGGATTCGATTAATGGCCCTCCTTTGATTGCCCTAAATTATATCACAATACAACCTCCTCTACATCTCCACCCTGGGATGCAATGGTTTTTCTTTGGGAACTTCGGTCCTCCGTAAATTTATCTTGTGATATCAGTCTACAGGAATTAGATTGAAAACATCATGCATAACCTAGCTGGCGCTTTAAAACCTTTTTCAAGGTATGGAGACACGTGCTCTAGATAAAGTTTTGTACATGATGTTTTTTATCTCTTCCTATATCCATAAATATATTTATTTTTCCCTCAAGGAAGGAGGATTTTGATGCACACCCTTACATAAATTATAAATATAGTAAATAAAAATTAATTCGTTTAGTAGTCATTGCAACGAATTTGGGCTGCTACAGCTTTCACTTCTTCTTTGCAAAAATGAACTTCGCGGAAACCTTGGACGTGGCGAATTTTATGCAGTGCACTTCATGCTCCCGCACGCATCCTTTTCGCGAACGCGTTAAAGAGAAGAATAATCCCTCACGCAGCCGTTCACAATTTAGTGTGGGCTCACTGGGTTGGAGGAAGGGCAAAAAAGCCGAGGCGTCAGGCTCCCTATTCATCCATTAGTGACGGGGAAAGAATGGAGCTACTTTCCGGCGAGCAACAGGGATAAAAAAATGGGCGAAAGTTGAATGTTAATTGTGGACGGCTAATTAAGAGCTGGCGTGGGAATGGAAGGATGAGGAGGAGGAAAGGGGTATGCATCGGTGTAAGACAGCTGACGGTGGAGTGGGAGGGAATGGGAGTTTTGAAGGCATGGAAGCTAGAGGGGGAGACCTCTCCCCCTATCGTGGGTGGTTGATCTCAAAGCGGGTACGGGCAGAGGCTGCGAAACAGGGCAATAAAAGGAAGGCCAGATGACCGCTTGAATGAGTGGGCAGCGCGAGTGAATATACAACAGGAGGAGTTGATAAAAATATCTTATTTTGTATATCCTCAGGAATATATTCTTAAGTAATCCTAATAAATTATTTATTATATTTTTTTCAATTTATGGTCGTCGTAATAACCACCATGGGTGCACCTGTCAACAAATCGAAGATTTTTGACGTAGTTTCACAGAAAATTCTTATGTTAGCTGCTGCATTCATCCATTGTCACTTGGTTCTTAAAACTTAATAAATATGCACGAACAGTATCTTTCTGTTCAGTTATACGTGTATTATTTTTTGATGCCTGAGTATATGGCGATCCGTATCATTCATTGCTTCTCTTATTATTCTAATTTGAAAATCTTATGTTATTTCCTTATATCATCAATTACTAATATTTTGGTGCTAGTATATAAAGCTCTAGTATTTTTGTGGCCCTTTCTCAACGTTACCATTTTGGCATGAAAATAATTGAGTCATATTTTTCACGACTTTATGTTGAGAAATGTGTAATCAATTTGAAATTTCTTCACAATGAGCAGATTTTCCGTTTTGCATTGGGGCAAGATATGTGTTTGAAAGGGTGTAATGCGAATGAATGAATGAATGAGATTTCAAGGTCTGGGACTCGATAGCCAGGATAGGAAGGTCTTTCGTCCCTCGTGGGTGGTTGATCCCAGATTGGCCAAGGGCTGAGGCTACGAATAAAGCGGAAAAAGAAAATGTAAGTTTGATTTCACGAAAGAGGGGCCTGCGCGAGAATAGGTAAAGGAGAGGTTGATAAAAATCAGCCAATCTGCAGGATACCCATTCATAAATTAATGAGAATAATTTTTATTTGAGAATCTTATGCATAACATGCTTGTACCTACAGCATTTTCCTGGTCATGAGCAGTTAGGTGATTTGGTGACAGTTGCATGGAAATGCTGTGCTTTGCTTGCTGTTCAAGTAACTTTAGAGGTAAAATGTATGATATTAATCTATGTGGGTTTTATTGTGATATGTTTTTTGGAGTAGTAAATTTAGCATTACTTTGACTAGCTCTTATACATGCATAGCTTCTCATTCTAAATCACTCATTCACATTAGAATTATAGCCGTTGTGCGTCCAGGTGAGACAGCAGATGAAATGGTAAGGGAGGTAAGATAAAATGAGTTTAGTATTGGGGTGACTGGAGTAAGCCTAATTCCTACTATATCCGCTCTTGACTATTCGCCCTTTTCTTGCGCTCTTTCTTAATTTTTTTCTTCCTTATTTTACTGTAATGAGTGTTAAATTTTTCTAATATGTGTAGCGGTTAATAGTGGTGATAGCAGAAATATTTCACACTGAAAGCAATACGAATTGCAGAGATATATTTTTTACTGCAAAATAAAAATATCTCTTTTGCATCGGAATAAATAATATGAGCCCAATGCTTAAAATCATGGTTAAAGTATAAAAACACAATATGAGCCGTATTTTTATTTATTGGGTAAAATAATTTTTAATTTTTGATGGTGAACAACCAGGACTGTGATTCGTTGTGAAAATCCATGTATCCTTATCCGGGGCGGATGATCGCAAAGCGAGAGTGGAGGCTGCGAAACAAGGCGATAAAATGAAAGGCGAGATAGACGAATGAAGGAGCTATGGGCCGCGAGAGGAAAGGTAGCAGCGGCGGTTGGGTGAGGTTTCCACCGCCGGGTCATTAGCGGGGCGAGAATACATGATTAGGAGGAGGGCGAAGAAAAGGAGTTTGTGGTCGAGGTCTGAGGTGCGACACCGGCACGGAGCATGGGGTGCGGTAGAGCTCGTGTGAACATATCGTAAGGGCCCGTTTTGGCCGAGGGAAGGGAGTCGACCGGGGTCGGGAGGCGCTGCTTGGGCGGGTATCACGATAGGGATTAGGGTTTGGGGTTATCGGCTTTAGCTCGGGAAGGCCATTACTCTTGGGTGTTGCTTTCGTATCACGGAACCAATGATGGAACGGAAATAAGTCGACCGTGAGGGATTTTTCTGTGCATGTGACGTCGGTTGCCGGTTTTACAGTCTTAATTATCAAACTGACTCGTAGAGAAGGTGAGATTAAATCGAAATATAGAATTTTGTTTACTCAATTTAATTATATCCCGATATTTGTTTTGAATCCATGATGATGAGCGTAAAAGTAGCATACTCAAATATGGTTAAATAATAATGATAAAATATGACAAATGGTTGTTTACCTTGAAATATTTTATGCATGTTTCAATCTGAAAATTTATTGCCACCTCAGTCTTATCATTTACCTAGTTTCAAGCTTTTCCTTCATCTACGGGCACGTTTCTCAATGGCATGGTAAATAAATGCGAATAGTTTGTACACACTTCCAAGTCATTAATTGCAACCCTTTATTGTATTCAGAAGTCGTTAAATACGGTAATTATGGAACTTTGCTTTTGTAATCTGTTTTTCGTTTTTAAAAGTTCATTGGCTAGAATATACGATACGGTAGAAAACCTCAATAGATCCAAGATAGAAATACGTTAGAATCAATTACGATTTCGTCAAGTAATTTGCTTTTCTGCTCAGTAGAGTTTGCAGAGAATTATGGAACAGATCTAGCAAAGATGTGCTTTGATCTTGGGAAAGATCAAGGAAGGAGATGCAGAAAATTTAAACCCACGCAATCTCATTCAAATTTATGATCGTAGATGGGGAATTTCATTACATAAATTTTTTGGATGGCTTTCAGTATCATGGAATCAGTACTTGTGAAAATTAGATGAAGATATCTCTTTTATTTTTCGAATGGTATGAGTAAGACATATAAAGGCAGAAATACAGCTAAAGTAATGTGAAGAATGAAACGCGGAGACAGTATAATATATAACATACCCACTACTGCGTACGTAGTATGTGTAAGTACGTACGCCTAAGTAGTATGGGTTACGTAGTATGGGTTCTTTACTGTAGTCTCTTGTCTTTATTAGTACAAGATATGTCCAACAAGCGCCTTGATGAATTGAAAAATGGGAGAATTAAAATATTCTGCAACAGTTATTTTCAGCGAGACATTCTATTTCTGTTACAAGAGAAAGGCGTTTGACGCGACGCGACGTTTCCTTGAAGAGCGTATTGCTTTTCCTGATTTTTTTTCTGGGACCCACCTTATATTATAATAAATTCAATAAGTATTCGGATACAAAAGGCAGGAACGGAGTCTACGTGATGTTACTATTTATATAATTTATTGCCAGAAAATTTGGATAAAAAGAAGTAAGCGTTGATGGAGTGAGGTAAATCAAATGATAAAGAGAATTATGAGAGGGTTTTTTTTTAAGAAAACAAATGAAGCAATACCAGTAGGTAAAGGAAAGATATTAGAGAAGAAGTTTAATGGAGTTGAAAAGACAGGGAACTGAGGGTCAAGCAGCATTGTCGGGAGGACATTTTATTGGCTTGATACTCCCCTGGAAATAATGGAGAAAGGGGTGTAGCAAATGGTCGCAAGAGGGTAAATGCTTCAGAAATATGAATTGTCCTATTCAACTCCATTGATACTCGAAGTTTCTTTAGGCTCTGCGGATTTCAGGGAACTTTTTTTTTGGTGTATTTTATATTGTGTAATTTATTTTCCATTTTATTCTGAATTATTTTGCATTATAATGCATAATACTTATTTAGCTTGATAATAATTATTAGTATTATAATGCGTGTACTGTGATTTTTACTTTACCATGACATTGAAGGCGACTAAAAAATTGATTTTGTCCGATCGAATTCCTAACTACAGAATTTAGTTAGCAACGCGACTTAGTTTTATTCTTTTATCTACCATGTTCGATATAACTGCTGTTATTTGTCAAAACGAAGCCGATGTAGCTCGCGTCCTTACAAATTTTTATTGTGTTCCGCTTTCAAATTATAATTTTTATGCATAAAACTCCTGCGTAGAAAACCTTTGTTGTAATACACTATATTTGTGACATGAAATATTTTTTTTAGGTTTAAAAATGAGATTTTTTAACACTAAATAAAAAATACGCTTTTGAAAAGATCTTGCATCTAATCATTTTTCGTTCATTAAATCATATAAGTTACATAAAGAAGTACTTTGGCCCATAATTATATACCAAGTATAATAAATCGCTTCCAATTTTACTTTGAAATAGGTACCTAAACGATATAAAAATTCGCAATATTCAATTATCGAAATGAATCACCGTAGGATATTAGAAAATATATATTGATATCGTATAACGTATTTATTTATGAAATATGAATGATGCAAGGTATATCTGTATGTTTTTATTCATTGCCTGTCCCATCAAAGGCAAAAATGCGGCGAAGTACTGTCAAAATTGAGTTTATTTAATCGCTAATTTGTATTTTCAAAGTAGGAAACGTTTCCCCGAACAAAAAAGTTATAACATTTCCGCAAAAAAGGAAGTTCTCGACAGAAAACTCTGTGTTGTCGCATTTTCACGTATTTCCTTCCTACAACTCAATCCCTCCTCATACTATATTCAACGGCACTTTGCAATAAAATACCGCGGCAAAAGTTTGGAAACTTTCGGTCCAGAAGTTAAAATTTATTCGCCGCAATTGTTGGAGGAAATGATATTTTTATTCCCTACATGAACGTTGCTGCAATACTCCTTGAAGGTTCAAATTTTGGGGCAGGCCATATAAAAGCCTACCGGAAGTTGGAGGCATAAAAAAAAACCACAAAAATTTGCAGCTCGGGTCAAATGTTTCCGTAGTGCATAATCTCGAGTCGAGGTTAGTTCCCGCTTCTTTTGTCCTCAGTTCTTTGTTTGGCCTCTAACCGTGTTACAAAGTGTGCACCATGAAGTATGTAATACAGGTGGCTTTTGTATCATATTGTATAACAATTCGTAGCTGTTTCCTCCATGTTCTGCGGTTCTTCCACCTTGTGATGCAGTCATTATTTTTATCGCATTTATGTATTTCGATTTATTCAAATTTTATTTAAGCAGTCAATTGCGCATTTTTTTTAATTCTCCGGAAATGAATTTTTATCATAAATTTTTTGTTTATTTTTTTTTTTCATGCAAAGACGCGTGCATTATACTTGTAGGTGCCATTTCTGTGCGTAGGGTGAGTATTTTTTAGGATACTTATTCATGGTGAGTGTATCTAATAATGAAAACAACGACTAAATTAATCATTATGCTCACGGCACATAATAAGAAAATTTGGATTGCTATGTGTAGAAAGGCGCGTTGGACGACCAACAGTTGAACATTTTTCATCATTTTCATCATAGTCTTTCGTTAGTTTTGGAAAGTAGGCATCAAAATTAAAGTGTTCTACTGTAAATAAAATCATTATAAAATTCATCTTCTATCCTGGATCTCATATAAGGACCATGCCTTTGGTTTGATTCTTTGTCACTGAAAATGACGCCCCTGCGTCCAAACTTGTCATACCTAAAAATAAATTGGTGGTATTCGACAAACTTTTCACTTCAGTAACGATATTTTAGCATCTTCTTTATCCTGTGTTTCTCTTAAATAAAAATGAATTTGGTAAATTATTTCCCCTAATCTGGATCGTATATAAAGACCATGTCTTGGATTTGACTCTTTATACTTGAGGATGACGCCGCTGCGTCCAAAATATAATAAGTCGCACATAAAGATACATTGTTGGAATACGGAAATGTTTTTCATTTCATTAACGATATTTCAACATCTTATTTACCCTATTATTCTCTAAAACTATAATGAACTAGGTAAATTCTTTGTAAAATATGGAACACGAAAACCGCAAAGATAAAAATGGAAATTAGAGGTGTAAATTATGAATCCGTACTTTGTATCTTCCGAAAATCTGGGAGTTTGCCTTTCTAAAATTTTGTAAAATAATACCAAATTCTAAAAAAATAAAGGAAGTGAGAGAAATAATTCGAGAGAATGGGAGAGAAAGAAGTCGAAACAGATGTGCGGAACCTGATGCAGAAAACCACTTTCCAATCACGCACACAACGCACTGGGTTCTCTTCATCCGCACCGGGCGCCCTTCCCGCTAACGACGTGCGTAAACACATTGCAAAAATGAATCCCGGGCGGAAAAACACGGCAACAGTGCCGATATATGCATAGGGGTGGTGCGGCATTTTGTCTCCGGGGACGCTTTTCATTCTGGCAATCCAATAGTCTTTGCGGGCCCTTCTCCCCCCCTCGGATACCGTCCTTCCTGGCTCGGCTAGTCGTTATCCCAGTCTCGGCTTTACACTCCATGTTCTACTCCTCTCTTTGCATCTCTTCTATTCCGTCCGCCGCGATGGCCCCATTATATTCGCGTTGCAGAAACAACGGTACCATCTGTTCTTTTTGAAAAATAGTTGCTCTTTGAAGGTTCAAATGGCCCCGCGATATATTTTACCCTGAACTTACGGCCCGTGGATCGTATGTACTTGATAAAACCGTCTTTCCTCGTCGTGATTCTAGATTCGTTTTAGATCGCAGTTTCTTTCGTTTATTCAAATTTATGCATTGAACTGCTGTATTGCTTTCTCGTATCTTTTCCTAGCGTTGGATCTTGCATTCAATATTAATAGCAGTGCTATAGAAAAAAATGTACAGCACATGTAGCTCTGGTGAATATGTAATATGGTGAATGGTGATATTTTAATGGCCATTGATTTACAGACTGAAATTTTTAAGCAGTGATGCTATGGTAAACCGAACATATATCTGTTATTACACCACTTTATCTCATTCTCTTGTTATTTTTTCTTCTGGCATTAGATAAATGTGGCACACAATCAAGCCAGACATAATTTTCTGGTGAAAAATGATTTACACGTGAACATAATCATGAGTTACTTCCTAAAAAATCCATTTTAAAATAGTTTTTACGAAATTCATGCAAACTCGGCGTTCAATAACTGATTGTCAACCATTCATTACTGCTGGAAAAGGATTGGCAAGATTTTCTTCCAAAATGAGAATAAGATTGAAGTTAAAAGCATCGATAGCTCACGTAGATGACGAGCGGGTCCCATTTTAGCAAGAAGTGGGTCATCGATTGATATTTGTTTCAGTTAAATGCAAAGGGAAAACAAAGCATTATTTCGTCCTTGGAACTTCCTTCTAAAAATATTTTTGATTGAGGTCCTTAAGCACTCGAGAACCGGAGACTCAATTGGCAGCATTGTGTATAGGATTTGCTTACGTCCGCATTCGGAACGTAAACAAACAAGCCTCTGAAGTACATACTCTGCCGATATGTATGTTTCCTCATGCTCTTATTTTGTTTTGTCTTTCATTATTGACAGGTTTGACATTGTAAGGAATTTTTTTTCATTTCTCTTGTCGATTTTTTAATCATAAAATCATCGGGGATAAAACTGTATAAAGTAAATAATTTTTTTGATTGCATGATTTGCGGCATATATTCCCTGCATCAGCGTATTAATCAGCGTATTTTCTCATTGCTATCGGTTAGCGAAACCAGAAAATTACTTTGGATCAGGGAGTAGTTTTTAAAAAGCTTAGAACATTTAGTTAATAATATTACTTTTTAAATTAATTTTTTCTATTTGTTTCATTAACTTTTATATACTGGCTATTGCTGACTGTCATATGGTTTTTTGCTGATATAGATAGAAAAGCGGAAATATAAAAAGCTTGAAAACATGCATCTTTTCTTCAAAATTTACAATGGAAAATTGGAATTACCTACTTCAGCCGCATCCCAAGATTTTTGGTGATATCTCTGTATTTCACTACCCGTATCATGCCTAAATAGTATCACTATTACCAATACCGGGTCCACTTTATCCAAAAGCGTGAATGCTACGGTGTTTGTCGGACGCAACCGGCAGGTGATGTCATTTAAATCCCTTTAGGATGGGATACCCGACGCAAGCATTAGCCTCCTCTTAGCAAGAGGCGCCAAGGGGACCATGACTTGTCGTCCCATCCAACGGGCGGAGTGTTGCGCCTGACATGTCCTCCATACAACATTCAAGCAGGGATCGGACAGTCTTTGAAAATTCTATGCCACCACCGGGATTTGAACCCGAGCCCATTGGATGGAAAGCAGGGATGGTAATAGAAACCAAACGAAACTCAAAACAAGTAAAATTTCAATAAGTTTATTCCCAGGAGCGAAATGTAGAAACGAAACTGATTTAAACCCGGGGAGCTAAACTCAGGGTCGAAACGAAATCGGAGTCAAAACTACTTCGGGTCGAAACTAAACTAAAACTCTGGGACGAAACGAAACACAGATAATGTTTCGCACCACGAAGAGACCACTTGCTTCACCTTCGAACGGTTTAGTTTTGACCCATACACCGAGTACGAAGTATGGTTAAATGAAGGAGAGGTTCGGCCCACCGCCATTAGATGCATGGGGCACTGATATTTTTACCACTAACAGGAGTACGGTGAACGTAAACTGGCCATTCGATTTTCAAGCTCAATGTTCTAACCTCCCTATACTTATGTCAAATGTAATGGGACGAAACTTTTCTCTCATACCCCTCTCCACTCAACTTTTGGGATCGACATTTAACTATGAAGAGAGGAGTTTCGATTAGTTTAGTTTCATTCAGGGGAGTTAAGTTTCGTCCCGGGTCGAAACTTAACTCCTTAGTGATTTTAATTTCGTGCAGGAACGAAACTAAACCTAGGTCTCGTATTTCCGTTTCCCTTCGGATCGAAAGGAAACGTTTTCGTCAGTACCACCATACCAACCCAATTCCCCTAAAGCATGAAGAGGAATAGTGAGGACAAGGGCTTTTTTCGCAGGATGATGCCACTAATTCGAAATAAAAATAAAGTAGATAATGGCGGCTGAGGATGTATGCGGAGAAAATACCAACGAATGGGAAATCACGGCCGTTAGGGAGTAAAGGAGCAGGATGACCATGAAAGGGAGAAGGGAACAGAAAATGTCGGTTTTGTGTCCATTTAAGTCCCTTTCAGGATGGGATACGGAAGCGCTGAGCGAGAGGGGAATGGGGTGGCACGCTGGAGATGGAGGGGGTGGGGACCGAAAAATGCGGACCCAGGAATTTCCATTAAGAGCCTCACGCTCTTGTGCGTGGAACAATATTCCGCACCACATTAGTTAAATCAGTCGCCGCTGCGAGCACTTATCCCGAAAGTATTTTTACAATTCTTCCCCGAAAATGGAGCCGAGAGAATTAGATTAGCGCACTAAGGATTTTGGGGGGAGGTTTGGGATTAAGATTGGATCGATGGGACAGGATAGGTGAAACAATGAGAGAGAGAAAGTGTATGCGAGGGAAACGCGGTAGACGGCACCGGAGGAGATAATGGAAGTGTTTCTAAATATTGAAATATCCTTAAACTCTCCTCGTGTTATCCTGGATTTCGTTAAGGTGAAGAATAGGGAATCGAAGCTAATCTTCATTTTAAGATCACGAATACAAGGATCAAGAGCTTTGCTATTTCCACATAATATTTTATTAGCACCGACCATGGTTTCGTTACAGGGTAACATTATCAAGGTGGAGGGTAACATTATCACCTTGATAATGTTATCCTGTAACGAAACCATGGTCGGTGCTAATAAAATATTATCTGGAAATAGCAAAGTTCTTGATCCTTGTATTCGTGATATTATGGATTTCCACCAAGTTACGCCCTCTACGATTAATTAATTCATTTTAAGAGATGTCCCTACACAAAATGTAGCCTGTTGCTCAAAGCAATATTTCCAGCACCTAATGATTCTTTTTGTGGGATGACTCTACAGCTTTTATCACCTCTTAAGGATAGAGTTCAAGGTCCTCCTCAAGTGGAATCCTTCATCTTCTTTGAGTTTTCGTGCTCTCGAGGTAATGACGATGGAGGGAAAGTTGAAATGCATTCACCAGTAGGGACCAACCTCATCTGAGAGACACGCCTCATAAACCTGATCTCTTGAGAAGCGGCATCAACTGTCCTGATGATGATGAATAAGACAATTATCAAAACGTTGGCAAGGTGGATCTAACCCTGATGAACACCTGATACCTGTTCCCGTATGCCATTCGCCGGGAGAAATTTAAAATTTGCATCAATAACTGATAAACTGATAAGAGTATCGTTCTCTGTCATTTGGTTTAAGTTTCAAACTGTTAAGCCTTCAGCAATTCCTGTATGTTCATGATTAGAAAAAACTGCTTTGTAAATTGTAAGGAAATTTTTCAATTGAATCGTACAACAAATTTCACCACAATGTGGCATATTCATCTGTGTGTTCAGTTTTACTCTCTGCTTGCTTCGAGATATTTTCCTTCCCTGCTTTTCCAGTGTTAAGGAATTATTGATTTGCGAAGTAACGTGGCATGAAGTTGTTTGCACCAATGAGAAAAAGAATGGAAGGAACATTTGAGAAAACTCGGCTTCCGCTTCAGTGTATTCTGAAGAAATTTGCAAAAGAAGATCAAGCTATAATAATTCATTCGATGGAAGTATGGCCGTATTCTCAGTGGACCCTACATATCCGTCCCTACATAACAAAAGGCCCCACATGCGTTTCTCAGTCGACCCTACATAAGTGGTGGGGGTTAATTCCGTCGTCAAGTTCTCTGAGATGACGTAGATGATGGCGCAGTGTTAATTTTACACTCTGGTGGTGTGATGGAAATAACTATGAAACTAAGAAAAGACGACCGAAAATTTATGACCGAGCATATTGTTTTTGTAGGGTGTAGGACTGGTTCAGCTACCCTACATCAAGTAGGGCCTGTTTAGTTCCAAAAACGGCCATATGTAGCGCTTGATGTGGCGTATGTAGGGCGAGATCGGTTTATGTAGGGGCTGATGACGTATCCAGGGTCGGTTGGCCCTACAGCGTCGACTAAGAATACGGTCCTTAGATCTGTAGGCACTTGAAGTGCCTTCCATGGAACAAAAGGCTTCTAGTATCACTTTTAAAGATTACTTGTCACGCCGGGTTTTGAACGTTAAGTCCGTGAATAGGTAGCAACGTGAGCCACGTGGGTTCCTCCCGAAGAGCTTAATTTTCTCTAACGCGATTTTTGCATGAGATGACGTAATTAAAGGATTTTCACCTCAATGAAAACTCCTCATGTCGGAACAGTTATCATAAATTGTGTTTTATTTTCTTTCTCTTAACCTCTACGTTTAATGATGATTCAGTTCTTGGGAGTAAAGGTCTTGAATAATTTTATATGAAAAATTTTCCAACGGTTTCCTTATAGACTAACAATATGGCTATGAATATAAAAAAGGTGTGCCAAAATTCTAGTCCCTTCTTTTTAATTAATTTACAAATGAATTCCTTTTCTCTTTTATTTTATTATTGTAAAAAGCATTTTTACAACCTTATATGCCTTTATGCATCACATTTATGCACTAATATTCATTCATAGTCTCGATGAAGGTGAATAAATATACTGAAATGTTGACAAAAATTGCTTTAATTCTTCAAGATGTATAATCCAAGACACTCAATCAACATGAGATGGTTATCTGTAAACGTTTCCTTCATTTATAGTGTAACGATTCCATGCATGCTGTCTGATACTTTAAACGTAGTCATAATGCTTTGGTTACTCTTTCTCTGCAAGCAAGCATTATTTTTCATTCCTACCTACTCAATTATTTTTTTGTCATATGTTAACTCGGCTTTCGGCCTCAATCTCGAATATCCTACAACCAGGAAACCTGTCTTGTTTCTTCCGCCGTCTTCCTCAACCGCTCTAGCAATACATTCTCTCCGCGTATATAATATGGAATGAAATAAAAAAAGACCCCTCTCTATTAAAATCGTTCAGAGTCCGGAGTGGGGTGACTTTTCAGACTCCGTTCCTTATTCTACACACATCGAAGTCCGTTGCCTCAGATTTCCTTGTCGGCAGACCCTTGTCGAAAGGAGGAAAGTATTGAGTGCAAATTCTAAAAGATTCAAAAATAAATGCTAGCGGAAAAAAGACTGGGAGCAGCTTTAATGCCGCCGACTCCTCCAGAGTTCACTCGCGGCTCTGTTCCACGTGATTCATTCTTTTGAGACAAAGAGTCACGTAAAAATTTCCCATCTTGAATGAGTTTGCCTTTTCCCCCTCTACAGCTATTCTCGACCCTGGCGGCCTACTTACAAGACTATATGTGCCTTAGTGATCTATGTATGGTTCTTGAAATTTTTGCTTGCCTGGAATAAATAATGATATGGAAAAAGACCTCCCTTTTTCTCATCGGATCATGGGTAGATCTAATTAATGAAAAATGTCTGTTTTCATCCAAATGCGATCAAAGCCAGTCATACATTCGTTTTATACACGTAGATCAAAATATCTACTATGGTAAAAATTAATGCATTACTTTGCACTCTAAATCATCTAGTTTCTACCTCTTCATATCAGATATTATTTGTTGCTACGTTTTGCCGAGTCTACCATTGATTTTTCCAAGTAGGCTTCCGCGGAGATTATGATGAATTCTGCTGGTTTTTCCGGGTATTCTTCCGCGTTTATCCATTTTGGATAAACGCGGAACAAAATGGATAAACGCGGAAGAATACCCGGAAAAACCAGCAGAATTCTACCATTGATTCTCTCAAGGGAAGAATTTTAACTAAGAGTTGATTGATGAAATGAAATTATCAAATAATACATTATAATTACATGACAGAGAAAAGGCGCGCATGACATTTTATATAAAACCTCATTTATGGGAAATGCTATCAAGCTCCATGTCCTCAAGAATGCATGGGTAGCGCATTATTATAGGTATGGATCTTGTTATAACCCATTACCACTCGTTCATGCTGATGAGGCTGACCCGATGGTACAGGTCCATTGACTAAGCTCCATTCAAGTTTTTTGTATTTATTTGCGTTTTAAAATAATACACGATCATCATTTGAAGTGCTTATATTTAATATACTACCTCCGTGCATTGGAACAGCTTTGTCCCCTCATTAATTCGTCGTAGATGGCTTTTGTTACGCTGTTCATCTCGGTAATTATGTATCCATATCTTTCCTGTGTAGCCTTTTAATTCCTCTGCCTTCCTGGAATACGTTTCCTTGCGGTACTTATTAAGCGCAGCTCTTAACATATATTGTATGTATATTTAAAAATATCGTCGTGGTTAGCGCAACCCTTTCACGTCCTAATATAACTTTTAGTCCCCTATTTTATACTATTTGCTTGAAAATCATTATTTTTTAGGTATTACGCCGGTTAAGGTAGGTTTACTTTGAATATTTTGATGATCACTTAGGCCTTGATCCTCTACGTAATTTGTATTCTCATCCGCATTCACTCTGAGGCCTAATACCATCTACTTTATACGTAAATCCATTCCAGACTGTTAAAATATCTCTTTTATTAGAGGCCCAGAGTATATGAATTGAGAATGTGACGTATCCTACGTCTGTCTCCACCGCTTCCTCCTACCATCCTAATCCTCAATCCTGTGCGACCCCGTTATGGTAACTAGAAAATAGAATATTATAATACCTCTATTTTTGAAGGCCCAGAGTATATAAATTAAGACTGATAAATTTCCAGTCCGGCCCACTATCTCTATCTCTTCCTCCCATCTTATCCTCATCTTCCATGAACTGCACCGACCCATATTGATGACTAAAAAATAGAATATTTAAATAACTCAGTTACTGAAGGCCTGAAGTAGATATCTCGAGCATGCGATGTCTCCTGCATCCACCGCATCCTCCACCGCTCCCTATCCTATCTTCCCATTCCTCCGGTTGACTTCCCGTCGAGAGGCTGGCTGCAGCGGATGCGAGGCGGCATCATTTATGCACGGATGTGTCGATGGGTGCATCGCGGAGATGGTGGTGCGGGGTTGGGAGAGGTTGGATGCCGATAATTTTTGCCCCTGCTTCTCGGTCGTATGCGAGTGTCCCTGGCCGAGAGACGGCGGCAAGGAGGTCGGGGAAGTGAGGAGGACACGTGGTAATATACATGCATGAGATCTTGGAGCATGGGTATTGGATGTTGCTCGGTTTCAACGTTTCTCTGGCGAATGGTTGAAATTCATGAGATTAAGCTAAATTCCGACTCGATTTGGTTCATGAGATGCGGTGATAGGGAGAAATATATAAAAAAGGAATTAGAACATGGATTGCAAGTTGTGGAAGGCTCCTGCGGCCCATGGATATTATTTGGAGGAGTAATCAATGCTTCTGTTGAGGCAACTAATACGAGAAAGGACAAAGGGTATTCGATCTTCCTCCGAAGATAGGTCAGGCAACCATTGAAAATGAGCGATGCATTCAGTTTTCTGAGCCTGGATTCAAACAACTTGATTAAAAAAACTTTGTTTGTTGTCATGGGAAAGGGTGCAGTGACGGAAAGAGCAGAAAATGTATTCGGCTTAACCGGAATTTGAACCGAAGTCTCACAACTTGCGGTCATAAAAGGTAACAGTTACACAGCTATACCATTCTTATCTGGAGAGAATTTTTGGCAATATGCACTATGTCGGAAACTGGGAGTCCTGAGTTCAACTCTCGGTCTTGTCAAATTACTTTTACGTTAGGAACGCTTCCTTCCATGAATTTTGTATGAAGCGATTTTCTGATCCTAAATTTGTTTTCGTTAAACGTCAGAAAGACGCAAATTTGCTATTTATGATCCAATTGAAGTGGAGACAAACTCATCATTATTTCTTACGCTATCTAAATAATGATTATGATGATATAGAAATGTGTTGGCTAGGAACACGATAGACCCCATCAACTATTCGACGATGAGGATGTATTAGTTTTTACATTAAATTTCGGGTTGGCAACAGATTTTTTGGGGTGCTAAATCAATTTTTCTAAATAGAAATAAATATACGCTGTTACTACCCCAGTTTTACACACAAAAATGTTATATTAAACAGTTACATTGTTTTTCAAAGTACCTGAAGATGGCTTGGCAGCCAAAACTGACCATTCTGTGTTAAATGAACTGTGGAAGTCACAAAGTCTCATCATTGCTAATATGCATTCTTTCCACCATGTCATAACTTCCAATTTTGATGTAATTTCATATTTTTCCATGCAATCTTTTCCCAATTTTTCCAATTTATGCTGAATAACGAACGGGTAAAATCTGCAGTTGATGCGAAATGTAATTCCTTTCGTTTGTTTTATCAAACCCGCGAGACCAGCAAAAATGCATGCGCTGCGGACTAGATCATATTACATTCCCATTTCGTTCTTTTTAATGAGAAATGAGGTCAATCCATCCTTCGTCCATATATTTTTCGGGCCCCATTCCTCATTGAAGTCGTGCACCAATTTATGAGGCGATAATATCTAGCATTATAGCTGGAGAGATTTTGTTGCCATGACAACTTCTCCCTCATGATTAAAAAGGAAAAAATATTTACATTTATAAAAATATGTATATTATCCCGTATGTCTTTTGAAATGCGTTTTGTCCTACCATGTAATTTATCTTTCGCTTCCTAAAAATTCTTTTTCACTCTTTGCTCGAACGTATAAATGTTCCTAAAGTACCCTTATTGTCATTTGTGTTTATGTTCTTATAATTCACTCATGACCGATGACATAACCTCATGTATTCTAACGGTGGATTAAAAAAGGATGGAAAGCCTTAACTAGAATTAACTATGTAACACCCAAAACCAAAGTGGTCGCATAATAAAGAAAATGTAACGAATTTTGCATTCTGAAAAAAATTCTAATAGTTCAAAAGTAACAAAATTCTACCAAAGAGCGATCGTGGGCAGGAAAGAAAGAGGTTTCACATTGTTTAATATAAATTAAATATCCTAAAGCCTAAAAAAAATCAATAGAACAGTATCACATCCTATATCCAAGTGATACCAGTGTCTTCACTCTTTTTATTTTTCGTGTCCGGAATATCACTAATTCCCTTCCCTCCACCCCATCGATGCCACGAGTGCCACTTCAATACGGGTGGACAGAAGTGGAACCACTCCACGTTCACCTCCGAAACCCCTGCAAAATCTGCCCCACATATTCTCAGCCTCCATGTATGTATATCCCCTCTTCCACACCTCCCTACCCCGTGGCCCTGACAGCATTCAGGCAGACCTCTATACACGATACGTTCCCACCCCCGCCATGGCGAGCAACCTCTCCGCCCGGAGACCGCGGCCGGCAACACTGCTGCATGAGAGAGATATTCCGATAGGGACCAGGCAGTGCATTAACCACGCCGCTCGCCCTCAATGGATAAAACATTTTTAGGGGACGCAGTCTCGGAATCAGAGAACTGCCTATTTCCGCGGGCATTTGTACGTCCGAACACAAAACGATAAAGAATTTTCAGGACGCGAAAGATGAATTGCACGGCGGCATGAAACGCATTTTAAAAGAAAACGGGATTACACACATGTCAATGTATGTTTATATTTTTTCCTTTTAATCATGAGGGAAATGATTTAATTGCGATAAAATACCTTTGACTCTACAAGCTAGCTGTTTGAATGCATATTGAGGTTATGGTATTGGTCAAGAGAGATTTAAATGAAGCATAAAGAACTATTGTGTATTAATATTAGCTGGAGAAATGCAGAGGAATACGTTAAGTAAAACATTTTAGGATTGATGTGAGTATGATAAGTTTTAATTAAATTATTTAAAAATCAAGCATAAATGGTAATGACTTTAGAAACTTTGAATAGAATCAAAAACTAACATTGTTGCATTCCACACAGCATTTATCATTAAACAATTCCGATTTACTCCACCGAAACCGGTACGGTTTTTAATAAATACTGCGAGAAATATTTAAAAAATTATTTTGATTCTTTTATGTCACTAGCACAAGAAGAATTCAATTTTGTACCCGTCAGTTTACCTCTATCATATCAGGTTACTTTGCAGAACCAACATTAATAAGATGACATTTTTTCATAAATAGAAGGCTTTGGTTTCCACAAATAAATCATTTACTCTACCGAAACAGGTAGATCCTGTAATAAATACTGCAAGGAATGTAACAAAGTTTATATTTGATTCTATTGCGTCATCATTCTGAACATACGAACCATTGATTTGATACAGGAAGAAATCTGAACTTTTGATTTTTTAACTCTAAAATGACTATGACATAGGGATACTTTAGAAACTGATATTTTTTACCTTACAATTCAGATATAAATTTCTAGCGGTACTGTAAAAATTTTCAAGATGGCATATTAAGAGTAACCTTACCGCATAACCAAGTCGAGTGCTGAGTAAAGAAGTTTTATCGGCCGGGGGGAAGGCGAAGAATGGAAAAGATTGAGGAGGAGGGGTTGGCTCTGCGGGGGCTGATCTCCGTGGCTGAGGCCCCATGGCTGCCTCTAGGTTAGCGGTGTTTGAAATTGGGTGTCTAGATGCAGAGTCACGGGCTGTGAAATAATATATATATATGGGGCAGAAGTGAGGGACGTTGTGGAAAGTGGTGCCAGCAGAAGGGATGTGATACCACGGATGGGTAAGCGACCCAAGATGGGAGACGTGCCGGAATCGCTCGAGAGAATGTCGCTTAGAGTCCGCTGTTATGGATGAGTTCTGGGCATCTAGTGGAAGTCAGGAAGTGGGAATGCGTAAATATGTGAGGAGCCCTCGACTTGGTTATTTGGTCGTCCTTTTTTAAAGTGTTGCATTTATAATTTTTTTAACGTGGGAAAAGTTCAGATTTATTCCTGTATCAAATCAATGGTTCGCATGTTCAGAATGGCGACGCAATAGAATCAAGAATAAAATTTGTTACAGTAGTATTAATTAAAAGCTCTACCTGTTTTAAACGATGTATTTGTGGAAACCAAAGCAATCTATTTATGAAAAAATGTCATTTTATTGATGGTAGTTCTACAAAGTGGCCTGATATAATAGAGATAAACTGACTGACGACTACAAAATTGATAATTAACCTTCACATAATTAAGAGAAAGTTGAAACTTGCTATCCGCGTAAGAGAAAACCTGTGGCCTAGTAGACCTCAAAATAGGTCATTGATTTTTTAAAATATAAAGTGCTGTATACTTTGGCACCAAATTGTTGTTTATTTTAAAGCATTCGTTTGCAACTCTGATGTACCTAGAATCGCTCGCCTTGGTGGTTATTCATCCCCGTCAAGGGCTGAGAATAGCAGTAATAATTTCATTTTTGATGCTAAAATCCCACTCATTCTTTGATTACTCAGCAGTGTATTTTCAGTAGTTTTGATTAATAGTTTAAATGCGGAAGCTGAGGTCACTATTAAAGCCATTTAATTTCGAAATTAAACTGAATGCGTTTTTAAAATTTGGTATCATTAAAATCCTGCCGGCTCTTTTCTTTGTGATTAATAGCAAATGTATGAAAATCACTCTATACAAAGAATATCACAGCGTTAAGTGAAATATACTATCAACGGAAACCGGTATTTTAACCCCAGTGGCTTGGATAGAAACTAATATTTCTAATCCTATTCTAATGCAGAACGGGACACAAACTTATGAAAGGGGGGAATAAGGAAAGACTGATTGATTACTAATATACGTGTTCCGGGAAGTGATATTTATTGCCAAGATAATTGGAAATTCCAGCTGCATAAATTCATTGGGTTATTTAATGTAATTTTTACACGCAAATCCGAGTGTATCAGCTTCCAAGTCTTCCACGTTATCCAACATTTTGTTAGTGAAGCGAGTTTGAGTTCGCAATCCGCGATCATTCATGCATGTAGTTGCGCGCTCGGTGCGACGGGGGGAGACGTGGATGATTCGGAGACTGCATTTATAATTAATTAAAGGGCTTATTCCACTGAAAAATATTGTGTGTAAGACCACTGATAGGTGCTTTTAATCACTCAGTCGACCACTTACTAGGTTGATAAATACTTGCTAAAAATATTCAAGTCCAATGGACGGAAATTTGTGCGAGCATTATCCAGAAATTGATAGTGAAAATTATGGGCTGCATGAATTTATTTTATATTATGGGATTAATATACATTTTACAATTTTGCTCTTACCCATTATTCTTACCTTTCATAATGAAGGGGCAGAATAGTTCTTTGAAAGAGGAAGGATTATTCTGATGACTGTATTGATAGGTTTTGGTGGTAAAAGTACTAAATATCTGTATGTGTAACATTTGTGAACCTTTATAAAGGCTTAAAAATAGCCATTGGTGTTAATCGATCCAGATTTTTAACATCACGAGAGGATAGCGTAATGTAATGGATATTATTTGATCCAACACACCGATTTGTTTCAAAAAATCAATATTAGAGTTCATGAACTTCCTCATTTTGAAGGGTGTTGTGCTATCACCATCATCATACAACTTTAACATTCCAACACAGGATAAATTTATTGACAATGATAGTAATTTGTTTAAACTTGAGTCGGCGAACAAAAGACATTGCGGAAAATTTCAAGCTGCTTCTGCGTTTATGATTGCCTTTTATTTTCACAAGTTATTGCTTGGATCCTGTCATATTGTACCCCAGCATGCCTTGGCCATTGAAGTACTCCAATTCTACCCACCTATCCCATACGTTATACTTATTCATCAGCGGACCACCCATGGATGCATTTTATAATAGATTTGGACAACGGGTCCCGTTATCAGTTATATCCCCACAACCTATCAATGGCCATCTCTTCTATTCATAAAAATTATCTGCCCTCTTATTTTGACCCTTCCTGTTCTTTTATTGTTGTCTAAATAAAGGAATATGATAATATCACGACGAACAGAAACCATAATTTCAATAATATGTTGTTTGGATATGAGGTATTCGGTGATATACATATATATATTTCAAATCCAATTTATTATTTTTTAACTATCGATAGGTACAGGCAATTATTCCATATTTTGGTAGTATCGTAAATGAAAGTTTTATTATTTAAAAGGAAAATACATTACAGAAGGATAAATAATTTGAGATTATCTTTCGATGAAAATAAAAACAATTAATACCAAAAGTAGTATTAACAATTTGTCTTTGTGAGTTTTAAATATGGATACATTTAAATTTCAGTAGAAAGTAGAAATCAACAACATATTACAGGATTCACCATTTTTCAAAAAATCTTTTCATTGTTTTTGTTCTATATATGTTTCCATTTTATGCAATGAGCATTTTAGTAAGGCACGTAATTTTTTCCCTACCTCCAACTACTACTTCCAACATTGGCGTCAATCTGGGGACTAGGCTTGACGGTATGATAAAGTGAGCTGTTTTTTTGTCAGAGCGTTAAAACGACGTGAATAAATCACACTTCCTTGAATTTTTTTCCTTTGCTTCAAAGAGAGGCTAAGATCTTGTAAGATTTCAGGGTATTAAAATTAATTACTTCTCGTGATTACGGACGAAACAAGCGCGGCCGTCGGCAATAGCCGCTTGTACCTCCAAGTTCTTTTTAATCCTCAGGCCATCGCCGCTTGACTTGCCAAGGAATGAACCCAAGTTCATAGCGTAGCTTGACCTACATCTCAAGGTTTCCGCTACTAATTTTTGAGACCATGTTCATTCTTTGGGACGAATTATCGTGCTTAAGAGATCTTATTCTCACTCCCATCTTGAGTCGTACTATTTTTTTTGTGGGAATAATTCGATATTATTAAGCTTAACACCATGGATCCAAGGTTTTTCACAAAAACTAGAGTAACGATGATAAAATGCGAGTATAATACTGTCGATTGGCGTTCAGTAATGACACATTTTGACGAATACCCGCTTATAACGCAATTTTCACTATGAATAATTTGGAATTATACAGTTTACTGTCTTGTGAGCGAGGTTTATGTAAAATGCACTATGCCTTTATTGTTGCTAATTTCCTTTGGCAACGTTAAATATATTCATGCGATCAAATGATTATACATTTGATTTCAGCTTATTGTCATTATGAAATTACAGTGAGAGGATTTATCTTAAACGTTTGGAAAAAATGCCAAGCTCAAAAGGTTTATTCTATCAGTCATTTAAGTTGATAATACCTTGTTTAATACTTTCGTATCTTTAAAACTGGTCCATCAATTCAGCTTCTTTAAATAAATCGATTCATGGTGACTAAATTAATGATGGCTCTGAAAATAATTTTAAAACTAAAGGGGGAATTCAAGATTTTCCCGAAAATGGACTTGAGTATGGTTAAATATTAAATTAAAAGTTACAAACATAGAATATGAGGGTGATGATAGAAATACCCATGCACCGATGCTGGTGATTTCTCGTTTTAGATGTGATTTCTCGTCCGTTCCCTCATCCACTGTGGGTAACACCTTCAGAGAACACCCTCTCAGACATTCTACCCCGCAAACAGGAAAGACCGTTTCCCTTCCGAGCCAGCGTCTTCTCCGCTCTTCGCTAATTTAGAGGGCCCTATATTTCCTTTAAAGGGGGTCAAGGTGTAGGAAATTCTAAAGTAGCGCGTGTGTGTGTGTGTGAGTGTGGCTGTGAGGAATAGGAGGCGTACTCCCCCACGAGTGTCCCTTAAGGAGCGTTCGCTCCATAAACTTCCTTACTTCCGATCCCAGGCGTCATGAAAGTTGGAAAGATGTCCTTTTTATCTGACTTCGATATTTTTACCGCAGTCTTCTCTCCATGCCAGTGTTGCAAAGATCAGATTTTATTTCGTAGCTTTACCGAAGAAAGTTGACGGCTAAATGAAATATTAAAATTTCAAATAATTTTTCACATTTTTTTCGTAGATTGTAGTATTTTTGGTTGAGTTGGTTTTCTTTCATCATAGAATTTAATGAATATAAAATTAAATTGGTGGTAAGTCGACGGTATTTCCGGCCTATGTGCAACATCCCTTGACTGCCGAACCGAAGGTCGCGAGTTCGGTACCCGCATGGGTAGGTTGCCTCTATCTAGGGCATGTGTGTTTGTTTTCGTTAGATTCCTTAGCTGTTAAGGTCTTAAATTCGCTGTTTTTGTGGCAGAGAAGATAAATAAATGGCTCCATGCACGTCAGTTAAAAGCAATTTATGACTGTTTGGATGTCGAAGGTGCTTTTGCTTTGAGTAAAATGGAAGATATTGCCGCTTCCTTCACCTATTGGTAACTATACCATTAGAATTATTAATTTATTAATTCAATAATTGACGGAAACCCTTTCGGATTTTAGTTGTTTAAAAGAATTGGCTTTAATATCGGGGGACCAAAGCGATTTGCTGTGGTCCTTTGAAGACGACTGAAAAAACATCAACTGAGACGGCCGCAATTATTGCACTTCAGGCTCTCAAGAAAATGATTAAAATGATGCGATAGCTTTTTCCTCACAGATATTCCTTAAAGTTGCCTAAAAGATCATAGTAGTGGAGTAATGCATTTAATAATGTTCTACCTCCCGAAATACATACATCAATTGGTCCATAGGAAATTGAAAAGAGTACCCATTGTAAAATTGTATGAACTGCAGTACTCGTAAGCTTGGGTAAATGAGTCATGGAATCAGGTTGGCGGAGCGTTTGCTTCTCACCCAGTGGGCCTACATTCAAATCTCGGCGATGGTAGAGATATTTTAGAGTCTCTCCGACCTCTGTTTGAGCGTTTTGTGGAGGGCAACTCTAAGTTCGTCGGAGGGGATGTTAAACCGTGGTCCTCCAGGAGCCTCTCGATAGTAGTAGCCTAATGCGATGCTGGATTTCACCCCACCCTTCCCTCACGGCGTAAATGACATCAACCGTCGCGACGGTTGACGATCATCTCCTGCAAGTATCATGCTATACCATCAACGAATCAAAGAAAATAACGAATTACCTATATTCCGCGCTTTAAAACTTCAATTTCCTGTGTCGGTGTCAACTGTACAGCAGTCTTATTGAAATGATGTTGTGCAGTTGAAACCTAGATTGGAAACCAATACTTAAATGTGGGTGTGTACCAAATTATTTTCACGTTGTGGTGGTATGGTATTTGGAGGAGATGACCGACACCTGAGATCATTTGCGCCATGAGGGAAGGGTAGAAAAGGAAGGATGGAGAGGAACCCGGCGTCGGTATTAGCCTGCTCTTAACGAAAGGCACCAAGGGGACCATGGGTTAAAGTCCCTTCCGACGGACGGAGTGTTGCGCTTAAAATATCATCCACTCAACATTCAAGCAGAGATCGTGCGATCTCTGAAAATTCTCTGCCACCGCCGGGATTTGAGCCCGAGCCCACCGGTAGGGAAGCACTCTATAACACTCAAGCCACCATACCAACCCGATACATTCACATTGTGTTTGATACTCACTTTGCAAAGTAACAGATTCAACGAATTTATAAAGAATTTTTTAATAAAGCAGGCTGCTGGATGAAGATGTGAAATCTCCTGGTTGGTGTGCAACACAGATATTTGGTGCAAATTAGCGATAGGCTGCGCACCAAATAGAATATCTGTGGAGAGAATTGAGCCCACGCCGAAGAAAACCGGAATGACTGGGTACTTATATTTCGCACTTTTAAAACTTTAAAATTCGGCATCGGTGTCGAATGTACAGCAGTCTTATATCAAGCCATGGTGTGCATTCAAAGACTTTATCGGAAAATAATGATTACAATTTTATAGTTACTAAGTTCATTTTGCGTCGCGTATATTCCTCACTTCATTAAGCTACACCGTTATTCAATTTATTTGAATTTTATCAATGAATCAGGCTGCCGGATGGAGATGTAAAAATCTCTTGGTTGGAGTGCGATGTTGATGTTTGATGCCACTTTTGCGATAGACGGCGCACCGAATAGAATATCTGCGGAGAGAAGGGAGCCCACGCTGAGAAAGACCGGGAAGACTAGGTACATACATATGTTCCACACTTTTAAAACTTCAATTTTCGGCATCGGTGTCGACTGCACAGCAGTATTTTCAAGCCATGCTCATCAGTTGAAACTTAGATCGGAAATTATTGCTTAAAGTATGGATTAAAGTTAATTTTACGCTCTCTGTTCCTCACTTCATAAAGTTACTTCTTCATCCAATTTATTTGGAATTTTATCAATAAACCAGGCTGGCGGATGAAGATGTGAAAATCTCTTGGTTGGTGTTCGATACTGATATTTCGTGCAACTTTGCGATAGTCAGCGCACCGAATAGAATATCCGCGGAGAGAGAGAGGGGATCCCAGGGCAAAAGTGACCGGAAGGAGAAGGGGGAATGCGGCGGTGAACATGGCTAGCGTTCGATCGGCCCGCTCTCTTTAATAGGAAAACTTTTTCGTTTTCCTGGCTCCCCCCCACCCCCTCTCCGTTGAACGTCATCTCCTTATCTTCTCCATCCTCTCTATTTCTCTCCCTCTGCCTGTTCTTGCATTCCCCGCCTTCCCTCCCCCAAACCCAATCCTCAGGCCGCCATCCCAATACACCCATTCCATTAAGGCCTCTCCCACACATTTATTTTCCTTCTCTTTCTCTCCCTCCCTTGTTTTCCTCCAGGCCGGCTCCTTTTTCACTTATTTGCCCCTCTTTCCCAATTCACTTTTCCTCTCTTTCCCTCACGTTTCCAGGTTTCCTCTTTCTCTTCCTTGTTTTGTTTTAGTTTCTTCCTTTCGGTACACTCCCTTTTTTCTTTCTTTGCTTCCATTCATTTTTGTGTTTTCTCCCTGTTCACCTTTATGGGAAATCTCCATCCTTCACGGTCAAAGTAATGTGTGTCTTGTTTCTCAGATTTTACCGTCTCGGTTGCCTATTTTTCCCTGCAACCTGTATGTATATTGAGGGTCTGACGCAAAAAATATGAAGCTAATATGGTTATAATCAGTGAAGGGAACATGACATCGATACAGACATGCATAGTAGGGCGGATCGCAAAAATCGATTTTTTTCAAATCCATCTGGCCCAATGAAAAAAAGTTGTGGGACCGATCAAAAATAAGGCCTGAAAAATTTGAGACCTGTACGTGAACCCCTGACCCTCGCTCAAATGCAATTTAGGGGGGGAGGGTCAAAATTCGAAAAATATAATATTTTATGGTCATTTATTATAGATTTTGCCGAGTTACTGCCCTTTTAGGGCAAAAATTTCGTGCATTTTGACGTATCTGCCACCGTTTAGCCACAAAATGCCTAATTTGAGTCCGCGTCCGCGAAGAAAATATTCCAACGCCCACGCAGCGTCGCGGATACCAGAGCCGCAGGCCGATCCCTTCCCCTCCACGCTCGCTTCTCCCCCTCCCACGCCTCTAATACAGCTAAATTCATCCCGCGCATGCTGCTAGGAGGTCGTTTATCTTTGATAATGTAAATCAGAAGATGCTAGAAGGTAAAAAACGATGCGTAGTGAGACGACTTGTCCCTTATTTGGAGCCTCGTCGGCGTAAAAACAAATCGATGTTACCAACTTTTAGAGAAGTGGTGAAATATTTTCAGATCTGCGCACGCAGGAAAGGAGCCTACGGTCTATGAAGTCGCCTCTCGAGTGGCTATGAAGGTTTGGGAACTTAGGTTATGCACTTCTATTCCGGTATTGTCCGACAGCTGTGACTAAATGGATTTTGGGTGAAGGCCGCCGGCGTCCCCTCCCCGCTCCCCCCTCGAACGCCCCAGATGCACCAAAATTCACACCAAGTGCGTCTTTCTTCGTTAGTCTTACTATTATTTGATGTATCAGCATCGTCCGGTGAGGAACAATCACGAAAGAATTACTCAATTACCTGCTTTCCAGTCTGTATTTCTTATGTTAGTGTCATTCCTCATCTTTTGCTGCTGTCAACAAAGTTTTGGTAATTTTTTTCGCGAATCTCTTGTCCGTATATAATAAAAGGAATATTTAAATTCAAAGTTGAACTTTCATCAATAGATTTTTAAATTCCACAGCGCTAAGCTCAGATATAGCCGAAGGAACCGGAGTCTCTCTCCAATATATCATCAGCGGGTAGTACTTTACGTCGATATTAAAATCCAACAATTAAAAAAATCTCGGATTGATCGGCAAACGCATCCTTGCAGAAACGCAAATTGGGTCCCTAGATTACCCTCCCAACGTTTATGTCGCAAATCCAAGTCAACATAGTGCAATTAGCAGATAGACCACTGTAAGGGATGAAATACGATTTGATGCTTTCCTGGCGAATGATGAGGGTGAACTCTTTTCGGGGTTCAACACAATTTATCCCTTAGGATGAGCCCCCAGTCGGAGCTTGAAATGTTGGCTATTATGGAAAAATTAACCCGGTGGGAATCCCGAGAAGAGTTTACTCACATAGCAAGGGATGTTGGAATTATGCTTGTAGCATAGGGATGATGCCTCCTTTTTGGGCGGTAATCACCATTGCATTCAAATCCTTTTTATTTTTGTGTATCTAATTTTCACTCGGAAAGGAATCGATAATCGCAGATTTTGTAACTTTTGCTAATCCTCCGACGGGGGAGGCAAACCTCCAAAAGTGGGAACCTGTTTCTTCATCTTACACCACACATTCCCCTCTAAACTTGTATTGATAAGTCCTCTTCCCTTTTTTCATCAGACTAGAGTATAGTCTTTCATTCCAATAAAATAAGGCCCTTTGATGACACCTCTCTTTTCTTATTCACAGTAATTAGCATCTTTTTCTGTCTACGTAAGTAATTCTGGTACACTAGCTTGAATATATCTTACGAAGTTATGACTTTTGCATCAGCTAAAGTTGCGGGAACGATCATTGCGGTTGCTTGGTTCTTGCATATACCTCTATCACAGTTGGCAGACGCATTTTCCCCGAAGGAGATCCACTTTGAGTTTATAGTCCTTAATGTTTATTTTATGAGGAAAGTAGAGATACAAATCGGCTAATTTCTCGCCAGTTTAATTTTCTTCGGATGAATTGATGAAGAAAATTTTTTATACTATTTTCCCGTACAAGAATTGACGATGATGACTCAACACTCTCCTACGATTCCCTTTTTTCCTCAGTTGTCGAGTTTCTTCAGGGTTCAATCCAGCAGCCATCATCTTTCTTTTCGTCAGATTGTCTCTCAAAATACTTCTTCATTGGGGGAACCTTATGCTCCTCCATGCACTTACACGCATAAATATCGCATAATTTAAAATGTTCCTTTAAATTTTTTTGAGTCTTATACTTCAATAAAACCCTACTTTTGGCCAATTACGATTTTCCGTAAGTTTTAGTACTTCCTGTGGTACCGCTAAATCCATTTAGTCACATTCATAATGGAAGGGAAGCGCGTCGCCATAGTTCGCACACCTACATAGCCACTCGAGAGGCGTCTTCATAGACCGTAGTCTCCTTTCCTACGTGCGCAGATCTGAAAATATTTCACCACTTCTCTAAAAGTTGGTAACATCGATTTGTTTTTACGCCGACGAGGCGCCAAATAAGGGACAAGTCGTCTCACTACGCATCGTTTTTTACCTTCTAGCATCTTCTGATTTACATTATCAAAGATAAACGACCTCCTAGCAGCATGCGCGGGATGAATTTAGCTGTATTAGAGGCGTGGGAGGGGGAGAAGCGAGCGTGGAGGGGAAGGGATCGGCCTGCGGCTCTGGTATCCGCGACGCTGCGTGGGCGTTGGAATATTTTCTTCGCGGACGCGGACTCAAATTAGGCATTTTGTGGCTAAACGGTGGCAGATACGTCAAAATGCACGAAATTTTTGCCCTAAAAGGGCAGTAACTCGGCAAAATCTATAAGAAATGACCATAAAATATTATATTTTTCGAATTTTGACCCTCCCCCCCTAAATTGCATTTGAGCGAGGTTAGGGGTTCACGTACAGGTCTCAAATTTTTCAGGCCTTATTTTTGATCGGTCCCACAACTTTTTTTCATTGGGCCAGATGGATTTGAAAAAAATCGATTTTTGCGATCCGCCCTAATGCATAGGCGTAGTAGACTTTTGCGTTAACAGAAGAATTCCGTTTTGCGGGGACTAGCCAGCGATGAGGAGGAAAGGAATAATTGTCAGGACATTGCAGGGCATTACATTTGAAAAACAAACAACCCCGCTCTCCCCTATACCTACTTGAAATTCCGAACCGAATTACATGTTATTTATGCCTCAGAAATACGCATCAGGAGTTCTAAATTGAATTCTTAATTGAAATTTGATGATATTCCGCGGAAGTAGGTGCCACTGTTTCTTGGTGTAGCTATGTTACATCTATCAAAAATGGCGGTAATAATATACTTAATCAACATTATATTAAATGTATGCATGCGTTTTTAAATTCAAAAAGTTGATTATATATGTGAATTTAGAAGATAATGTGCTTAAATTACCCGTTACTCTGATTTCGAATGGCTCAGCCCACTCCAAAAGTAAATGTTATTTGTTTCCTAAAGATTTTACAGCCTTTTTAGAATATTCATATGTATAGCACGTAGTTAATTTTTAGAAAATTTGCGAATCGGCGTGAGAAATCCCTGGTAAAATTCATTTATCTGGTCCAAGTGAATAACTGATTAAAGCTAACTCACAAAGGTTGCTGAAATGAGATCCTGATTAGCTATGATTTCGCGAATAAAATTTCACATTGAGGATGCCGCGGATGAGTTTGATAAAATTTCTAAGTCATTTTTACCCGAAACTCGATTCACATATCTGTTCTTGACGTAACTTTTCCCCTAAAATCTGAATGAAATCTAAGGAAATGTCTTTATCCAGAAAATCACTCGTGTGGCTTTAGTTCAGTATCGGTGCCTAGTGATGAGATTTGCTACTTTGTCTCTAAATCATCTATTCATTTATTCGCATGGTTGCTCGTTATTTTTTTTTGTTCAGTTACATAAAAAATGCAAGAATGAGTAAACTCACACCACCGTCGGGTGGCCAAATAGGCTCAAATTTTCCGATTCGGTAGATCATGGCTATAAACTCAATATGCCGAAGCGAGACGACGCATCTCTCATAAAATTTTGAGAAAAAAACAGCAGTTAAATTCGTGAAAAATTGAAGTTCCGATGCATAAACTGTATTGAATGGTGTGATTTTATGATTGTGGTAGCCCAGTTGACGATCGACTACGGATGTATTGATGGCGAGTTCCATTCTCGCCCACGGAACATTCATTTCTTTAATTTCTTAAGGATTTTTCTGTTTAAATTCTTAAAGATTATTTATTATCTTTGTAACCGTAATGAAAAATATTGTTAATACAATTTTTTATATTTAAATCAGGAATTTATTAGTTTGGATAATTCTTGGAGTATATGCCAATAATAATTATTCATCATCACCGGTCAACAATCCTAAGGTTTGACGAAGCTCTCCACTCTATTCTCCTATCAGCTAATCTTTTCACACCTACGTATTTCTTCTCTTTCACATCTCTCATTACTTGTGCCATATATTTTGTTCGAGGTCTTCCTTTTCCATTCTACCTTCCACTTGTCCTTCGACAATTGTCTTCATCAGGCCATCATGTCTCAGGATGTGGCCTACAAGGTTGTTCCGTCTTCTTATTAAGGTTTTCATGAGGCTTCTCTTCTCTCCTACTCTGCTTAGGACTTCCTCGTTACTAACTCGGTCGATCCATTTGATTTTCATCATTCTTCTGTAGCACCACAAATAATAATTATCAATAAATATGTGCAAAGCTATGCCCTGATGATAGTTTAAATAAACTCAAACGTTGGCTAACAACTTTTTTGCATCATATACATTTGACCTATACTCCAAGAATTATTTTATCATTAAGCTAATGAGGTCATGATTAGAAGAAAAAAATAAAAAAATAATCTATTTTTGAAATCATCGTGGATCTTATCATTATTTATTATCATCATTATTAACGGTCAGCATTATTTATGGATATATTTGTTCACATACAATACGTATTTTTTTATCAAATATAATTATATCTTTTGACATTATCGTTAAGAAAAATCACTGTGTTGACATTTAAATCACACCTATAGGAGTATAAGGAGGGTATCTCGTAGTAAAATCGGATTTGTTACAAAAATCATGCCAATAATTGATTGAAGCTTTTGCGGACCATTAATCATTAATAAATTCCTTTTTGGGTGTTTTCAGTGTATTTTTATACCTCTTCCACTTTTATGACCGCTTCAGATCCTTTTTAGGTACTGCACGCTATGAGAATTTTATGCAATTCGTTCATTGGATAGTACCCAAGGCGTGTGTCACCATTATGACATTCGATTCGATTCCTCTACCAAATCAATATTCACGGAAGAGACAGAGCACGGAATTGAAGAGAATTCCGAATCGATTGAAGTCTTCTCCGTGGGGGTTAAAAAAAACGACCCTTCGGATCTGGGTCTCCGGCCTGCAAGAGGTTGGCACTCGGAGGGAAGTCAGAAATTCATGCCGCCGCAACCGATATTAGGTGATATTCCCGAGGGTGGCGTCCGATCTCGTAAGGTGCAGTCCATATAACGAGGACTTTTGGGAGGCACGAGGCGGCGGGTGGGGAATGGAAGCACAGTTATACGTGCGAAGTAGCTGGGAGTGTACATAGATGTGTTGTGGTCCCGATGCGATTCTCACGAGCACGTCTCCCTTCCGTCTCTTCCATTCATTTCTCCGTTCTCTTTAGTTAATACCTACCTTCCTATTCCCCAGAAGTCTTGCCTGTGTCTCCTCCCCTTCTCGTCTGCCTTCTGTTCTGCACCTCGCGTTCAGCTTTCTGAAGTATCGGAGAGAGTTTAGCTATATTGTGGCCTTAATGCAATTGGGTCTTTAACTCAAGACCCAAAATTGCAGTTTATTTGAAGCATTTGGCGGATGGAAGTAAAAGATACATTATGGCGAAAAAAAGTGCCTCTTGCAGCCATTCTCTCATGATTGGAAAAATATCTGTAAAACAGTTCAACGCTAAAAAAACCAAAATTATAATTTATTGAAATCATTCGGCGGATGGTAGGGAAAGATATATTTAGGCGAAAAAAATCTATCTCATGCAATCAAATATTTGAAAAAATATCTAAGTTGCTCTCCGGCTGTAATAAATAAGTGACGTCATTAGAGGTCCGGTTCATCATTCGGTCATGAAACACAATCATTGAAGGAAAAATCGCTCACAAGAGTGTAAGCAGCTATTAACCACGCGAGGTAGATGCGAGGGATGGAACATTAGCTAAGAAGCGTCAGCCGGCTTGGCAGGAGTTCACTGCTTCATGTTGAAGTGGAAATATTATTTAATTTAAAATTGATTACGTAAATCGACTTGGTTTGTCGCTACGAGATTTCATCTGGTTCAAATACTAGAATTGCACGAAGGCATCCACTATATGTATATAAGGTCAGTGGGGGAATTAACTGGAAGAGGAAAGTTAGGAAGAAGGTTGGATATTGAAGATTAGTAGCAGTGGATTGATTCATCAAACAGGAATAGGATAGGAAAGGAATATAACTTGTTACTTTAAATATCCATCGACTCTAGATGATCCATATTGGGTCCCATAATCTTTACATGTGGCTGGAAAAAAGGGGTAAGAGGTTGAGATGGATTGCCGTGAGAGATTTATTAGAACAGCTTATTAAATCATACTCAAATATATCGCACTTTCCGCTTAGTTCAATTTAACATAATAAAATTTGCTTGTCTATTCCCGCGCTTATTTATCCCAATAGACCCAGATTTCGGCATACAATGCCATTTTCGAGGTCTTGAAGTCATCATTTGTAGCTGATAATGGTTGCAAGTCAATCAAAGAATGTAAAATAGATATTTTGAAACTAAGATTGTGGAAAATATGATATCTTTGCGCATAACTAAAGCATGTTTTATTCATTCAATGCAATCTTCTTGAACACGTCTTCCTCCATACCCTTGCATTCGTTTTTCCATTTCAACCCTCTGATAGTTTCCTTTTCTTCACCTTTCTCACCATTCCTTCTCTTTGCCTTTTTCATTCCTTTTCTGCCAGCCGTCCTATCCTACCGCCCACACTACCTTCCAATCTGCGTCGTTTCCGGAATCGACGCGTCACATTTCGCTGCCGTTCGAATCGCTGTCCTCCGGCCTCTATTACTGGCCCCGTCCGTAGTTTGTGTCCTCCGGGAACACCAGAATCACGAGCATCGCTTCGGACATGACCCTGCGTGACGTTGAAGCATAAAAAAGCCAGCTTCGATTCTCTACCATCCTAAGAAAGCAAAGCTACGGTTTCAGGAGATAGAGAGAAGAGAGCTGTGGTCTTGCGAGCTTAAGTACGATAATTTGAGCCGAAGCATCTTCAGTCTTCGATAAATACTTAAGTGATCTAGAATATGAACCATAATATATGTGATATAGAATATGAAACATATCTAGTGCCCAGATGTGCTATATGCGTGGCATAAATTTTATTCAGTAGCGTTCATTTCATTTGTTCATTTATGTGCTCATCTTCTTTAGCATTTTCATTTAGTATAAAATACTCATTGAAATATACATTACTCACCAAAATTTTTCGGAAACTCCACTAATATTTCTTCAATTTCGTACTCCTTTCATAATTTTATTTATTGCTGCTGGGGAACTCATGTTCCATCAAATAATGATTCATGTCATAAATTTAAGTCAATTGAGTTCACTAGAGGAACACATGCTAATCTTTTTCAAACGTTAAATTAGGGTTGAGCGCTCTTTGATTCGTTTCATATTTTTACAACAACCTAGTTAAATAATATATTCTAATCCCACCTGCATATTTTCCATATTTTAATTAATTTATTTATTTCCACTATTTAGAATATTTGCGATGCCAATATCATTTAAAGCTGTTGGTAAACCTTCTCGTATTGCACTCATAATTATGTGATATCCCCTTACAAATGGAAGACGGAGCTTGCGAAGGGGGTGATGAATTAATCCCAGCTTAGCCACATCGTTCACATAATTATGTCCTCGTTTGCTTCCGTGTCTTGCGAAGTTTTCTCCTCTCCCGCGGGAGTCTTCCAGGAAATCATTTCTTACCTTCCGAGACTCATGACAAACTCTCGCTTTTCCACGCAACCCACTGCGACTCGTCCAGTGGTCCACCTCTGCCATTTCGCTCCAAAAACGGTCATCTCCGGACTTCCTCTATTCTCCCTGTCAACCATGTCTCATCCACTTCTTCCCGTCACCGTTTCCTACGCTTATTCTTCTGTTTACATCTTACATTATTCTTTCCTGGCCCACCTTTGAAGCAGGGGTTCATAGTTTCAGCCGGACTGAAGGAGGAATTTGAAATCGAATCGGTTAATTTGAATTTATCAGGAATTCACATTAAAATATCAGCCTTTTGTACTCATTTATTCGTAAACGAACATTTTTTTCTTTTATTTTCATGATTAACAAATTTATAACATTTCACTCCTTGGCCTACGGGAAGAGGAGGCCAGGCTGTGGCCTCATCAGGGCCAGGTTAAATTAATCGAAGTCAAGTCACTTATCTTTTTCTTTGATTCCGTATTGCAATTCATTGTTTCATCACTCTGAATTAAAAATATTATTGATATATTTTGATTCACTTTAAAGTTTCAATGATTTTACTTCGTTACATTACTGTATAACAATACGATCATTATGAAAAGAAATTTTTTAGTGGGACGCCATCCTTTGCTGTGTTTTGTATTTGTTCTTATAGAGAAACCCAGAGCATAAATGTACGTTTATTCTTCATCCATTCTTCCCTTATGTGAAAAAGTAGGGAATTTTATTTACCGCATAACAACATCTAACACTGCGATTAATAACATTAATGATTAAATTAAAAAGAAGAACTTTGTGCTTTCACATTAATATTTATTCGCGACCATGGTTTCAACGTTAGACGTCATCATCAGGTTAAATATTAATGTAAAAGTACAAAGTTCTTTTTTATTTAATTATGAATCGCCTTCACCAAGTTACGCCTCAAACAATCAACATTAATGATACGTGATTTTGAACGATTTGAGTTGAATACCTATGAAATGCTGAATTTTATAATTTATTTCAAACTGGTTATTTTAAATGTCTGCAGAAAGATGCTTCGGGAGCTTAATCGCCTTCTGTTCTTTGCTTTCATAGCCATCCCGTTAAAAAATGCATTCCTTATTCCCTCTATTTTAGCCTGTGGATTGCAAAATATAATACTATTTACTTATTTGTACTAAATGGCCGACTCTTGGTATACCTTTGGTTTTGATAGCGAGTAATTTAAGCCACTGATTGTGAGTCAAAATATTATTAAAGAAATTTTAAATTGTATCAATTTATTTGATTACGATTACTCCATATCTTAAACTGTAGTGATCTCCTTCACCATGCGATCATAGTCCATGCACCATTCACTCTTGTTTTCGGTAGCCATAAGCCGTGGACCAAATTGCAGTAGGCCGTCCCCCACGAATGCGTGAGCTGAGGCGACTGACTGCTTCACTCCCTTCCTGCAATCGTTTGTGGGAGGAAGAGAAGAAAATGGGATGTAGAGAAACGGCATGTGTCCCATGTAGCCGGGCGCGCGCGTGTTTGGGTCTTATGGGTTAGTCTTTTGCCGGAGTGAATGGACGATTCCCCCCTTCACCCTATCCCACCCCACCTCCTCTCTTCCCCTCCGTCCCCCGTTTCCTTCGGACTCTCCAAAGCGGCCGAGATTGCGGTGATTTCCCCATCGCTGAGGTCAAGACGTTGCGACACGGCCGGTAGCAAAGACTGGACCCTTCCTCCTTCCCCCCCCCACTTTCTCTCTCCGTGGTCTCGTTCTCGATGAAATTTGCCACTTGCCCCCATTGCCGTGCGTTCCCTGGACCAGTTTTACAGTTTTTTTGCGTGTCCGTGTTCTGGACCTTTGTTTAGAAGTTCCAATTTGGACTCTTGTGCGGATTCTGTGTGTATATACCAATTTAGTTCCACCTGTGTTATTATTATTATTATTATTATTATCAAAGCATTCTACCAAGTAAGGTAGGTTCCTATGGAATACTCAAGAAGCGTGGCGTTTTTGCGTGTCCGTGTTATGCACCTTTAATTATGCGTTTCAACTTGGCTTCTTGTGCTGACTTCTTGTGCCTATACCAATTTAGTTCCACATGAGTTTTTATTGTTATTAAAGTATTCTACCTAGTAAGGTAGGTTTCCTTAGAGTACCGACTCGAGAAGCACTCCGGTGGGCCCCTTTCCGTCGTGTACTTCCCTCTTCAATTCACAGTAAAGCCTTTCTATCTATTTAAAAATCATATTCTCTTCCTTCCTCTCCCACGTTAACCTAACATTCGACCCTCTAGACCCTCAACATACATAGAATTGTAGGTTACTCTGGTCTTAGAATGTGTTTTTGATACTTTATGGGTCTTCTGTCCATTATTTTTGGAAATATTATTATTAAAAAATGTATTTTGGTTGGCTGTTTTCATTTTTCCGTAATATAGAGTATTTTAGCTTCAAGTTAAGAGGTTTTACTATGGTAAATGAATATATTGAATTACATGTCCCCGGGCTAAGACGGCTTATGGCTAAATATGATTTTTATTCCGTAACTTCAAAAGAATGATAAAGGTTTTAATTTTAGGGTTCAATATATTTTTTTAAATATATTACCTAAAAGTGTATGTCATCAGACACCTTATTTGATAACCCAAGATGTATCAACCTTTTTTTACAAGTATAAAGCCTTATATTTTGAAAGAAAGTTACAGTTAAATCTGAGAATGTCCTTTTATTATTCTGCACTGAGTCATTTTCAACAGAAAACCTTGATTCACAATACTCAATGTTAATAAATGACGCAACTCCATACGCTATTTTGAAAGAACTTCTGAAATGTGGGCACTTACCATAAAACTTAGTAGAATGATAGAAACTAGTAGCATATACCCACCAGTGACTATAATTCTCCCAAACATTTATCTTTCCCCTAGAAATATAGAACGCCATGCTATACGCGACATTCGAATAGCTTGTGTAGTAATGGACTGGCTGAGATTTGTTTGATGCTCTCAAAACAATGGCTGAAACTATAGCAACACGTAGGTTATGATATAACACCTGGTAGATTTATTCGTAAATAGTTTTAAAGGAAGTAAGAAATAACTGCGGTCCAGACGCTGATATACGAGCTCGTGGTCACACCCTAATAAATATTTCGGTTTAATAAGATTTACGCGAATTAAATCTTTAGAGTCACCGGAACTTTCTTTCACAAACTCTTTCTTATTAATTTTTCATGAGCAGACCATTCCACGTGTGTGTCTGACTTCGTAGGATTTCTTCTTTTTTATCGTTATTATTCTCTTTCATGCTTCCCCCCCTAACTTTTCCAACCTTTCTGCGAGTTTATTTTTCTTCCATGATGCTCACCAGACCTTTCCCTGGTCGGAGAATGAAGTCATTTGTCCGTCCATCTTCATTCGTTCTCCGTCTCCTTGTTCTTGACCTTCTCTGAACCTCTTTCTGAAGTGAACTTCTTCTTTTCCTTACCACTGAGAGATTTAAGCGTGTCCCTCTCGTTTCTTCCCAGTCCGTTTACTCAGACGCCGGAGGCAACGTTTTCCCGTCTTCCTGTTTTGCTCGCAATGCCTCCAAAAAATTCTTAACCTTATAAGCCGTCCCACGCTCGAAGCAACCGTCCACTCGTGTCCCTGACTTTTCGATTCTGAACGTATGAAAGGGATGAAATAATAATCAAAGCTCTCTCCAGTTCTCATTGTCCCTCTACGCGCCGGTACTTCCTCGTCACCACGGGGGAAGGGTGACGGACCACTACCTTGCGGTTCCCTCTTCCTCGATGCATTCTTGAGTACTAGAGCTTTTTTCTGTTAAAAAAATACTATTGAATTTTCTGAGTGAGACAAAACACAATATCCTTGAGCTTTTAATACTACAACAGAATACTAGAATATAACCTGAATACTTGAGCTCTCTTTTGGTTGCTGAAAATGCTAACTTACATTCTCAGCTAGAAAAAATAAAAAAATCCTTGAGTTTTAAATGGAGTTCATCAATGAAATGTAGATCTTGGCGAGACATTTTCATTCGACCCCGGTACAAGAACTATTTTGAGGAATAGAACTAAAATATTATGAACTCTATGTTTTTTTATTATTATCGGCGATATATACCGTTAAATTTATTTATTTTATTCGCTTATGGATGCATTTTGTTTGATATTGTGAGGCTGAGGATGCGCCAATGAAGATTTGTTTTATCTTACAATATTTACATTTTAACTGTTAGAGGTATCTGTTCCCTAGGAATTACAGGCTACTTTCCTCGACGGATTTATTTCTAAAGTTAATGAGAAATCGTGGTATTTATTTGAATAACGTGTTACAAAATGGAGGTTAATATAAAAATTAAGAATTGAACTGCCTCATATCGCATGATTTCACTACATATGCGCGTTTTAAAAGGTATTCTCTTTTATATGACCAATACTCTTTTAATTCTCCTATTTAATGTAAATTTCTGCTTACAGCGTAATAAATATGGCACGTATTTTTCAACTGATTTATTCCATCAGATCAATCTATACATCAGTGTGTAATTACTAAAACTCTCTTGGAATTACAACTACCCCTTTTTATTAAGTACAGCGAGAAGTAAATCGAACAGGAGATTGGTTTAAATCAGCCTAGGTTGACCTCGTGATACGTTTAAAATCATTTGGCTAAGTAGCTTTGTCCGTTAAGGAGAAAATAAATATAAGGAGGTGTACTATCTAAATTTTTATTCTTATAATTGACCTTACTTATTCATATTTTGCTGAAATTTTTATTGTTTTTTGTGTGAAAATTTAAGCTTCGTTGACCAGTAACGAAGTTTTTTTTCAATTTCATTTTAATCGCGAAAACCATTTCCCGTTTCGGCAGATGGTATCTAGAACTGGATTTAACTTTGCAGAAATATCTAGGAATGTTTATTGTAATACGATACGCTTTTAAGTTAAATGGTACCGAGATTCTGCTCCGCAATGAGTTATGGGGCACTATATTTTGCGGGATGGAAGCATGGTCGATGTGGAATGAGTGTAATAAAAAAAATGAGATAACTGCTTTTAATCATGCAATGAATTGCTTTCTATCGAAATGGGAGTATTGGCCGCTGAATTTCCAGTTCCAGCCTTAAAAAGAAGTTATATTTCCACCGTTTATTATCGAATAGAGGATGATTTTGGGGATACAGTGGACTCTATTGTTTGATTTATAGGTAAAGGATCATCCCCCTCATATACGTATTTACTGTAAATGCTGAAAATGTGGGTCACGATCCTTTCCTATTTGCTCTTAAAAATACTTCGATGCGCAGGGCGAGATGGGCAATATATTTTTTTATGTCATTCCATACCGTGGGTCGCAATTCATTTATTTTCTTTCGCGAGTGAAAAATTGTTCATTCGAAATTTTACATCAAATCGTTCTTCCCAGCCACGTTTCGGGATTACTCCGCAGTTGTTCTTAATTCCAAAGCTTTTCGTTAATGAATTTTTGGGATGTTTCGAGATCAATTTGCTGTGTGCTGAGCTGGTGATCGAATGCCCGCATCCATTCCAGTGTATATTTTCCAGGATGTCCATCTAAAATGAATGCACTTGTCCTCGAGAGAAAAACTCCTTACACCGAAATGTTTTTCATGCGATGGAATCTAATTCTTTATGAACTTTTGAGCGTTCTGTAGTTCAGCGTTTCCTTGTGTCTTTCTTTTCTTTTTTAATGTAATCTCTAAATATCATTTACCGAAATAAATCTGAAAATTTAACAGCAGATATTTTCTCCCTCTATTTATATGTCAAGTTATTCTCATGATATTTTAAACCACCGAGTCATTCAAATTTATCCATTTTCTTTGTCCATTAATTTCACTTTACTAATAAGTAAAAGTTACACAATGCATCCTTCCTTCGTTAGATTAGTGATTCACCCGATATTTTATAAGGTTGGACCCGAGGAAAGCATCAGAATAGCCAGCGTAATATTATCCTCAAGATAAAATGTCCCAGCTGATGGAAAAATCATCTTGTGAAGTGAGGGATTTAGATAAACTATCATTTTTTGCATGTTTCACCTGATTTCTGATAGCTTTTGAAGGTGATCTTTTTACGAAACACTTGTTTTGGTTCCCTTCGAATCCTTGTGGTGACTTTTTTATCCCTCACTTTTTATCAGTTTTATCAATAGTGTTGACTTTGTACGTGAGAAAGTAACCTCATTCATAGTAAGATTCTCGCTTTCTAATTTTCTTGCAGAATAATGTTCAGTACTTCTGGCTTCTCTTAAGTGATGATAAAAGCAAATACTCTGAAATATACCGACTAAACGATACTTCAATTTCCGATATTCAATGTTTTATTTACGTCTACAACAGCCCAAACTACGAAGCCTCCAATGTACTCTCTAATTTTTTTAGACCTTTCCGTGGCACTGCAACTCCTTTTCTTCCATTGGCTTAAGTAAGATTAATTTACGTCGCTTAGTAAATCAAGTCGAGTATGCCTTTCGTTTTGCTGAGTCCACTTTGATCTGCAAGTTTTAGGCGAAAATGTAGCCTTCTTTGAGTCCTCTTTTCTAACAGTATTGGGGAGAGATTGGCTTCCCGCTCCGTCCGTATGGATCCTAAATTTAATGCAGGCCGTGTAAAAAATAAATGTGGTGTATTTCATTGCATTTAATAATTTAATAACTAATTGAATAAATTCATTTCATTAACTTAATCCATTTTTGTTACTTTCATATTGTAACGGTTCAAACCGCGAGAGCCGCCCGCTCGCCTCTCGTTCGATATCTCCCCGTACATGTGATTGTTAACTCTCCACTCCCCCAAAATAGAAAATTGCCCCTACGGAGACTTACCGTATCCGGGCTTAAAATCAAGTTCCCCAATTGTTCGTGCCTGCACGCACACTCACTTACAACAGGATTTAAGGAAATCGTGGCAATAGCAAAACAAATAACTTCAATGACATCCCTTTTACAATTGATTTTTAATAACTGAACTACCATAGGTTCCAAAATTTACACTGACACTAAAGCATTCCCAAACACACACAATAAATCCCCGTTCCAAAATCCATCGGCGTCACCTCCAACATGAAATATTCACCTTCGGCTTCTCCTTCAAAATTACAAAAGCACTTTCTCAATGATTATAAAAAATTGATGTTTCCAACAACAAAATATACCCACGCTCTTTGGCGAATAAGCAACGTAAAAAATAGTGACATCAAACTTACACAAAAAAAACTTTCCGTGCAAAGCAAGTATAAATTGGGCGTTAGTCTGGTCACGTGGCCACCCGTCTTGAAGTCGGGCTCAATGATCCGCCAAGTGACACTAACATTCAGCTATTATGCTCAAACTTCACCACGTGCCGCACTTAAGTCTTGCGGGGCCGTGACTAAGACCAGCTAACAGTAAATTCACTAGGGCCTTATTGTGGGGAGTGCACTTGGGACTTTCAAAGGGGGGAACAATCTGGACACAAAAGGATCTATTCGGGCTTTGGTAATTTCCAAGCTTACTTCCTTTATCCGATGTTCTCGCCACCCCTGAAGAGCTGTCCTCGTATCTGCCTCCACCACTAGGGTGTCCCAAAAAAACCGAAAGTTTGAAAGTTGAGGGGGCATTTCCATTTTCCTATGCGAGTGCATGAAAAAACATCCCATAAAAATTTTCAGCTCAATCAGGCAATATTTGACCCTGCCGAAACTCATTCAAAGTTTGAATTTTTGAGTTTTCCAAATTTCATGCAATGTTGCCTAGCTCTAAGGGTCTTGGGGGATTTAAAATTAGAAACCTCTGAAATAAAATGCTCTCTTATTATTATACTGTCACAATGCGGATACAAAAGCACTGGGACCAACAAGCAATATGAAAAACTAGAGTTTTTTGCCACTTTTTCCATACATTTCCCTATGCAACTTAACAACTAGTAACAGATGTTGCCTCTGAGCCTCATCATTTGTCAATTTTTTCTTGACTAGAAAATCTTTAATTAATTTAATTAATTTTAAAAAAACAACCTTAACTATAGATAGGCCCTTCTGATAGTCTACGTCACTTTTCCATGTGCACTTTTCCATGTACAAAAATGTCGGCGAAATACCAATAATTTTGAAAAACTTCACAGAATATTTTGAAGCGAAGTCAGCGAGAGTCAGCTCACTAATAAGGCGATTAGGCAGAAGAGCAGCCCGAGGTGCGTCATCATCAGACCCCTCATTGTCTCTGATTGCTTTCGCAATGTCTCTTTTCTCGTCGTCGGAAACCATTTCATCGAAGAGGGCCATACAAATCAAGTTTTCGTAAAGATACCATAGATGGTTACAAAACTTGGCCAAAGCTGCTGCGTAGTGAGGGTCTTTCTTCTGAGCATGGACTTTAAGTAGCTCAAGATCCATTCTCGGAGCGCTCACTGCCACGGGACAGGCGTACCAATGTTTTATAAATGCACTTGCAATGAAGCTACACAATTAGAATAAATTGCCATATTGTTCACCCTTCCCGCAACCGGAAAAAATTACCTTCTTCCGAATCCAACGAGCTTGTCATGCTCTCCGCAGACATCAGTCGAACGAGGTCCACTTTCGCATCCAATATTTCCTTTTCTTTCTCATGCCGTTTTTCCCTTTAAAAATCCTCTTCTTGAAGTCTCTTACGGTTTTCTAAACGCTTACACCACTTTATATCAATACCCGCCATATATCCTTTTCGATCAGATTTCATAGATATGTAAAACAACTTATCCTCCTCCACAGTAATTTTTGAAAGGGCTTCTTTGCAGCTGATGTCAAACAGATGGTCGAGCATTGTGCTGAATTCCTCTCTTGCGGACACTGACTACTCACTAGTTTTATTTTTGTCTTTCCGAAGGGAACGGTAGTTCTTGTAAGCTGTCAGGAGCTTCTTAATGGCTGCTCGGACCTCCTGCGTAGGAATATTAGACTTTCCCCACACAACTAGTAACTCTTTGATTGTAATCCTTGCTGCATCTGCCGCTGATATCGATCCTGGAGAACAGTGTAGGTTGCAAAAGAAAACTTTGAGAACTTCACGCAGCGTTGGGAGTTTACCATTGCCGAGCAAATGTTTGGACTCATTACCCACCAACCACGCACTTGTCGCACTTCGCATAACCGGCGCACCCTTCCACTTCACGCTCATTCTGGCCACCGCCGAAACAGCCTCGACCTCGGAACACACGACAATACCTCACGTTCTCAGTTAGTGCACAACACTAAACTCCACGAGTGACTGATAGACTAAGCCGGGATACTTTTAACATAAACAGAGCGATGTTCCGAAAGCGCATAACTCGAATCTCAACGCGACACGGCGGGGCAATATGCACTCGACTGGCGCCTGGCGGCCGCAACGGCGAGCGGGACTTGTAAACACACCGAGTTGTGGCTATTAAGCTCATTTTGACTCAAGTGTTGCTGTCAACGACTATAGAGCTAGAGGAGATGGTTTAAACTTAAAATTGGTTGTTTTTAACACTCGAGCCTCCTTCAGGGTAGGCAACATTGCATGAAATTTGTAAAACTCAAAAATTCAAACTTTGAATGCGTTTCGGCAGGGTCAAATATTGTCCGATTGAGCTGAAAATTTTTGTGGTATGTTTTTTCATGCATTCGCATAGGAAAATGGAAATTCCCCCTCAACTTTCAAACTTTCGGTTTTTTTGGGACACCCTACTCCACCACGTGCCGTAGCTTGGCTGCTGCTGCTTGTCACTGAACACCACTATTTGACTTATCTCGTGTCAGACCGTAGGAGAGAGAGAGCACTAGACTTCTCGTCTCTCCCTTTTATCACTTTAGTACTACCCATAATCACCTCTGGTGCACCACAACGTCCTCTTTTTCCCCGGCCGAAAGGCGGGTTTTCAAACGCATTCCGGGAGAGAACCACTGCGTCGCCTCTCCCGGAAATTCACTCTCACACAATTTCACATACATAAAAAAATATACTATAATAAACACAAATAATAAACCCTTTACATAAATCTAGTATAGAACTTCCTTAAACAAAAAAATGCTAAAATTGTGAGTGTGCGCGCAGACGTAACCCCCCCAGCCGCGATGTTTTAACATGATGCGTCGGGCCGGCTCCGGTCCGTACCGCTACAATATATTTTGTGAAAGAACAACTAGTTTCTTAGCGATAGCGATACGGATTCACGTAAATGACCCGAAGCAATGAAAGGTTTATCGAACCGTGTTTTAAAAATTGCAAACTTCAATCAGACTCCATTGCTTTTAGTGAATCTCCCTTTCGCAGCATTGACTCTGCAAGCTCGAAAGTCAGAAGGTTCATTATTTCGGATACTTTAAATTGGACTATTAGTGAGGTCTTCGCTCATACAGTTGCTTATCGTGTCAAGTCATTATATCATAGTGCGCATATCATGCCACGGACTTTCTTTGATCGTTATGCAGTACCCCGGAGGCCTCAGCCATCGAGCTAGATCATTTCATCCTGACTACATACATTTTCAGCCTTTCCTGTCCGCGCACAATATGCCTTTGCCATCCATCCATATCCATTTTCATGGTCCTTGTGTGTCAGACACCCAGTCCTTATCTAAGCGTCGGTATCTCAAGGATCACTTTAGTTGTTTGAGAACCTTGTGGTGAATCAAGCCTGATATTTTCTCTTGAATTTCACCCAAATAGTGATACCCTTCACCTAATACTGATACTCATACCATTGACCTCGATTTCATGAAAGCTTTAACATAAGCGTTAGCTGTGACAGCTGTTTCTTCCAAATAGTTCGTGATATATACATATTTTTTTTAATTTTTGAGTTTAATTTCTTGGCCAATGTTATTTCCCAATTTCAACCCTATCTCCTTATTTTTGACCGATTTTTTCATTATTAAATTACCATTATATAAGCAAACGATTAAGCATTTTGAATATCATAAACTTCCATATTTTAATAAAATAAGGCCACTTCCAGGCAAAATGAAAATATCTTTCTTTCTAGCAATACTACTTCCCGATGAAAAGCTAAGAATTTAACCGCATATATTTTCTCACTGTATTTACTACATGTCAAGTTATTCTCATGATACTCACTATATCTTTCCAATTTATCTATTGTTCCTGTCAAATAGCATTTCCATAATAAGTTAAAGTTCCACGCGTATCCTTCCATCTTTAGAACAATGATTCGCCCGAGTAAACCATCAAAACAGTCGACAGAATATTATTTTTCAAGATACAACAACATTGGGTGATGGAAAAATCATCCTAGGAAGTTACTGTTAGACTTGTTAAACAATGATTACCGATGGTGGAAGAATAACACTTTCGACTTATTAGACAACTGTAGTGGGGAAAAGGAGAGAGACTTGCCTGCATGACTAGTTTATGGCTGTGAAAGAGAAGAAGAATCTACGAGTTTCAGTCACAAAATACATATTCTGGAAATTTTGATACCGTATGGTGAATGCGGACGGTCGATAAGCGTTAAAGATATCAGGACCAACGTTAGGAGATACAGAAGTGCGATACTCTCAGTTATGTCGTGAAATTGAACAAAACAAACCTAAATGAAGTTTCTAGGAAGCGTGAACAGAAAAATTCATTTTAGAAAGAGCCACAGTTCTCATAATAATTCTTCGACACTCACCGCTATGATGAAAAATTCGTACAAAAAAGTAAGAAACATCATTTTGTACGATTTGAGGACTAGTATGACAGGAAAGAGATATAAATTCGATGAATTTTTTGTACGAAACGAATAAAATTCTTCCGTTGATCAAATCCATTGATGTGATCTATTGGTGAGGCCTTCCTCTTCCTCAGGTACCCCTTCCGAGAAATGAGGCAAGCGTTGGTTTACATGCTCATTGCCTCAGCGGAGCTGGCCGGTGAAGGTAGGGCTGAAGATGAAAATGAACGGAAGGATGATAAACGGACCACCTTCCAATCTCAAACAAGTTATACCTCGCGTTACCTCTTGTATCCCTCCGTTCGAAAACTTTGATCTTCCACCTCAGAAAGGAACAAATCGACAGATCCCTGAGGCCACGTCTGGGTGACTTGAAAGGGATAGAAGGGAGACAGACGGAAAGGAATTATCAGAGGATATGTTTCGAGAACAAAGGGATAGGTAAAAACGACTTGTCAGTGTTCTCCCACGTCAGTTCTCTGCGTCATTTCCCATCCTCTTGCTCTCCACAGTGCTCCCTCTGGTGACCCGGTCGACCTACGCTCTCTCCATAGCCTTACAATCCCTTTCTCCTTTCCATCTTAAAAATAACAGCACTCTGTTCCTTTTGCTCCTTAACCTTTTCCTGAAGAGAATGGGCCCTCCTCCAAATCTCCCATCCACCTCTCGGTCTTTTTCTTTGCACAACCACGGCTACATTTCCTGGTTCGCTGATCATCCATATTTCTTAGAATCGCTCCCCTACTCTTATAATTCGCTTTAACGTCCCATCTGAGCTGTGGGGATCGGGTTGGTGTGGTAGCTAGAGTGCTGGCCTCCCACTCCTTGGGCTTGGGTTCACATCCCAGAGAAGGCAGAGAATTTACAGATGCTACCCGATCCCTTCTTGAATGTTGTGTGGAGAAATTTTCAAGCTCAACAATCCGTCCTTCGCATGGGACCTTAAGTCTTGGTCCCCTTGGCGCCTTTCGCGAAGAGCAGGCAAATGTCAACGCCGGGTTTCTCTCCATCCTTCCTTACATACCCTTCCCTCATGGCACAAATGACCTCAGCTGTCGGTCGCTACCTCCAAATACCATACCAACCTTAAATGAAATGTAATGGTGGTAGTAAAAAAATTAAGCTGTCTCTTTCATGCTTTCAATAACTTAAAAACTTGTTCAATTAATTAATTTAATTAACCCCATGTATTATTTGTTTTTTTCTATAATATTTCGTTAGTCAAAACTTTCTCCCCTATAGCAATACTAATTCACGTTAATGGCACGCAGTAATGAAAAAAATTATCTAACCGTTTTGTAAAGCATACTAAACTCAGTCCTCTTTTATATTCTTGATAAGACAGTCTACAAACACAATATCTTTAGTGGAAGCGTTCATGCTTTAGGTCTTATAGTTCCATCGTTATCCTTCTCTTGATTATTCCGAACTACGTGCAAAGCACCCGAAAAATCCAAAAAAAAAAAATTAAAGTTCAATAGTACAACCAATACGATACCCAAAGCTTCAAAGCGTAGTTCTTTTTTTTAATATGAAGAGGTCGGGAAGAAAATGAGCGGATCAAAGTCTAGATAAAATATCGAGTAAAGATTTTGCTCTCCGCTGAATTGACAAATACGATATATTTTAATACTTAGTTTTGAGGGAAAGTAATAGTGCGTAAAATGACGCCCAGGAGATTAAGTAAGTTGCAATATATTTTCCAGAACTCAGTAAGAGGTTGTATGCTGTATCCCCATGGGAAAATTGCGGAAAAAGTCACCCAACCTTTAAAGAGGGAGATTGATCAGTTATAACAAAAACTTCCGTTGATATTCTGAGATCATTCTAGCAATATGGTTTTTAGAAACAAAAGACTGGGGTGGTTATGAAATTATCGTCGCTCATATGTGAAGGCTAGGGCTTTGTACCGAAAGTTTACTATTTTATCACTTTATTTTAGCAATTGAAAATTGACATTACTGAGTGTAAACAAAATTTTCGTGTGCTAACTATTTTCAATATTTGTTGTCGACTCCCGTCCCAGCTTCATTTTCTCATTTTCAAAGCCCCTCATGTCACAATTCCGTTCACTTCAATAAATATGCATCATTTTTCTCTACAAGTTCATTAATTTTTCATTAACTTCCTTACTACGGATAACTAATCTTTTTCCTATATTTATTTATGTTTTATAGTGAGAGAGTGCATGATGTTTGTAATTAACAGTGATTGCAATGGTTTATCCCTAAAACGTAGGTGCTGATAGCTATAAGAATCAATATTAGCCATGATAGGAACACCTTTGAAAAACAACATTTTTTCATTTGTTTCTGTCTTCATGAATGTGTATCTGCGACAACGAAGGTGTCAACGTCTGAAAGGCTGCTCATGTGTTCTTAAAAAATCTTCCAATCCATAACAAAGTCGCATAATTTGGCAGCTTATGCTAAGGAATTAAACATTTTTAGTTATTAATGTTATTTTTAGTCACAGAATGGCTAAATTTTTAAATAAATGAAGTTATTTAATTAATAACTAAAGATTTATTCATCTAAAAATATTATCATTTGAATTGCTTCACTCAATTTTAATGGCAATTATTTTTTTACTCAATAACGGAATATAGTTTCATTTATATTTCTTGAACAATATTTAACCATAAATGGACTGGATACTCTTCCGATATTTTTCAGATACATGTTTACAGTTATTTAAAAATTTTAGATTTTACCCATAATTTCATTCCCTTAATGGCTAGAACTTCAATTTCCTGATTATTTGATATTAGCATGTAAACTTAATGTTTTTATAAGAATGCAAAAATTATGGGTCGTTATGTTTCTATGTATGTACCTTAAGGTTATTTATGGTCTTACCAGAGTATCATTCGCGGGCAAATAATTCAGCAATATTTTTAAAGGGTCAAGAAAAGACTATGAGTCTACCATGCACTGCATCTTTGTACAGAGTGGAAACTTTGACGTTGAGGGGGATAAAAATAAATCCAGTACATCCTATAAACTATGTGCCATTTTAACATTAACTGTTTCGACCTAATATTGTAAGAACATATATAAATAACACATCCGTGTAAAAGCCATCTAGAATGGCTGCGAATACTTTTATTTATTCAAAAATTACACAGGCCAACAATGAAAAAACTTTTTTACTGAAAATACCTTATTCTTATATTTTTAAAGTTGCCGAATCCAAATATGATGGATTTAAAGTTGTGTCACCCACCATTTATTCACATTTTACAGTTAAATTTATGAAATCAAGCAATATTTTTAGAATTTAACAGCTTTTTTATAGTTATAATAAAATTGAAAAAGTAGGGCTAATGAACGAAGATAATGGAGATTACTGTTGGTACTTCACCGAGAAGTTCAGCAAGCGATTCATCGCAGAAAAAGCTACACAAGAAGCTTCAAATGAAAAAAGGGAAAAAAATTTGGACCAATTCCAATTGACAAATAAACCCTGTATTATCACAATGTAGTAAATACAAACAATTTTATCACGATGTAGTGAAAAGTAAATACAAACAATTTTATGATGTAACATAGTGTTTCATTTATTTCCCTGTATACCGCATAGGGGTATTAGACAAAATGTTAAATACATATTGATTGGAAACTGTGAGTGATACAAAAAAACTAAGAGCAGGTTTGGATTCGACACATCAAAATTTATGAAAACCAGCTATTAAAATAAAATAGTTTTCAAACAAAATTCTTTTGTTGGCCTATGTTATTTTTTTATCGCACTTTGTTAAATTTAACTTAATTAAAGAAAATTAAACTTTTACGCATCTTAAGTCTCTTTTACGAATACCTACTACTCGCATAACTATTCCTCACAACCAGGAATGAAGGCTGATCAATCTCTTTCTAGGAGGATACTCAAACTGATATTTTTTTAAATTCTCATGGGTTTACAGCCGTAATTTATAAAATACGATTTAAAAAATTATCATTGACGTATTTCGGGTTGAATTTCCTTTCGTGAAACCAAACTGATCTTCGCTCAAATATATCCTCCGTAGTATAGGTATGTATGTAAGACATGTAACCATGACTAATGATTAAAATATAAGTTTTTCGCCGGGAGTTCCAACATTTCGTACCACCATAGTTGTGATGCTCTCTTTTCTCGTAAACTGATATCCAAATTTCTCGGTCCAATTCTTGAGCCACTCTCGTTAGTGCAGCGTTATTTCTCCAGAACATTTCACTGCTTGGGCTCCTTGTACAGAGTTCACTCCTGCTACTTAGATACCTCCTTGCAACACAACTTATCATCTTTTTAAAAGATTTATCTGGCGAAACCAAGGAGGTTGTAAACATGTGGAGGCGCTGTTTCAGAGTTTTTGGCGTGTTCAAAGTTCCACCATCTTAGTTTGACGATTTTGGACTTGGTCTTCGACTGATAGTTTGAGGTGGCTAAGATTTGTTCTAAAATTGAACTAAATAAAATGAAAAATACTACAATAATCATTAGTATTTCGCCGGTGATTGCCATAGGATTTTGCTCATCATTCTTCTACTAATGTATAAACTCTTTTTCTATTAGCCACTTGACTGGTGGGGATATCCTTGAAAATATACTGTATTACTATATTTGTTAGTTTCCGTTAGCTATTATAAAATTCAATACCTGTATAAGTGCAGGGAAATGACTAGTTTACTCTCGTAAAATTTTATTTTCAGCTGAGCTGGTTGTAGAACGTAACCGTGGTGATTGATAATAATTTTTCCTTGGGAAAAGATATCTTTTTAGAATATTATAAGATTAAGTCATCACTTCGCGAATCCTACAAATAAAGTAAGAAAAAAAGGTTTACATTGTGCGTTCCATAGTTTGTTTTAATGTATTAGCGAGTTATGACCCAAATTTTCTCCAAAAAGCATTGACCCTTATGGGATTGTCAATGTTTTGGTCAAAGTGGGCGTGGCTTGTCCTACCCAAGCACCCCCATTACGGCCACACTTCGCTCCACGGTCTAAACCAGTGGTGCTCCCTCCAGATATTTACAACCTCCTCGGGTGACACAGTTCGACTGAAAATCACGTTCACCCACGAAGCAGATGCCAATTTGCGATCCTGCAGTCTATGCAACTGATACACTTATGATGTGTGCAGTGTTGTCACCCTTCACGGGGCAAAATCAAACCACCGCGGAGTCTCATGGTGGAGTCATTCCAATATGCCTCTCAAGGTACTCTTTGATACAGGAATATTTATGTTTGCTAGTTGTTTTCATTAGTTTTCTAACAAATTTATGTAATTATTAAAGGAAATTGTCTAGATTATATTCCAGAAGCAGATCGTTCGCGTAGGGCAAGTAATTTTTAATACAATGCCCCTCCAGTTTGTGAGCAAGAATATTGAAAAACGTATCAATGCTGGGAACATATTATATTAGAATGGGTAGTGGAAACGCCGTAGTTAGAGTAAACTATTCCTTGACGAGATCACTGTGATGATTTTAGTGGTGGACATCGAATTCGTTGAAGAAAGATTCGAATATATTATAAATATTTTGGATAACGTTGCGAAAAGGTCTCCAAAAAATCTCCCATGTGAAATCAAACACTGCCATTGAAACGCTGATGAATTGATTAGAGGCTAAATGCCTATTCAACAAATAATTCAAGCTAATAGTTTGAATGATTGGAACTTGCTATAAATCGTGGAAATATATTTTGAAATTCCGCCTGATTGAGTAAAAATACGAATCAAGCGCCATTGAGCAATAATGCCTGTTAATGTCAAATTTATTATTATCGGTTTGAAATTTGCACACTTGCCATATGTAAGCATTTATATACATTGATAATAACTTATTAACGGGTTTTTATGATTTAAAATACAACTCTTTGAATTTAAGCATTGTATTTTAAAACTCTAGCAAATGTATGAAACGTATGATAGGGGAAATTTTCATTTCAAGCACATTAATTTGAATCACTTTTGTGTAAAAAATTTTTTCCTACCAATTAATGCACCGTTTATTTGTGTAAATGAAACAGCAATTATTTTTAGTTCATTTCGGTATATTTCAAAAATTGGCATCAAAAACCACAAACCGAGATCCATCAACATCAGATCGAAATTGGACTGCTCAACCGTTTTTTACATTCCATGCACGATGTCAGACAACCGATCAATTTTCTTCCTCTGATATGGCATAAAACCAAATTCAGATTTAGCGGAGGAGACTGTGAAATGACATAAATGTGGAGAAACGAGGTTAAGAGGTGAAATTTCGTTTCAAAGGTGGTTGAATAAAACAGGGTAAGATTAAAAAAGTTTTTGTGGAGAATGACATGAGAATCGGAGGAAACAGTTGAAGGTGGAGAGAACGAAAGAGAAGTTGACACGGTTGACGCATTACCAATGCAAGCGGTATCCCGTTAACCACGCCACGCTATCATCGTACACCCCTATACCCTCCATATTCCCCGTGAGATTCCCCCAAAACGGTGGTAGCCAAGGCAACAATGATTGCTTGTCAGACGCAGGCGACTCGGGTCCCAGGATAAATAGGGGTTACCGTTCCTGTATATACGTAAGCGTGGGAACGGATGAGGCGATGGTGGTTTGAGGGCTCCGGGGAAAGCTTAGCGAGCATGCGAGATGACTCTGAAAAGTATGTCTGTCTTTCTCCCTCTCTCTCTCTTCCACTGGGAAATAAAAGCAGGAGATAGGCAAAAGAAAAAAAAACAACATCCACGCTATACCCGGAGAAGCCCGTCTGCGTCAACAGGATGATCGCGGTAATTTGTTTACCCTCGGAACAATGACTTTATTTACAATGGAGAAACAGGGGGATCGGTCTAGTAATTGACAGCGGCTTTGACTCAAGTTTGCTGCGCCGGAATTTCAGGCCTTATGGGGGTGGGGTGGGGGTTTCTTCTCCTTCGGTAGCACAGAGGGCGCACTTCCTCCTTCTACGCCCCCTTCCCTTCTTAACGGTCGGATTGAATGGTGTTCCGCTGTGAAACGGGGCGCCTCCGTCTTTGTATCCTTTGAGGAACGTATCCGACGGAGCGTTGATTTCATATTGTGGTGCCAAGTGTGCGTATACGTTTGAGTTATTGTGTATTTCTCTCTCTCTCTCTCTTAATTTGGCGTAAATGTAACGGGTAGGTACCAGTAGGCGCAACTATTTATAGTATTTGTTTAGGGCGTGCATCTTTTTCTTGAAGCCCTCTCGCAAAAAGGCCTCAAATTTTTTAGGGCTTGAAAAAATGTACCCTATGTACGTGTCATCTTCTGTTCTTTCAAGCTTTTCACTGGTTGGGAGTTTTGAGTCAGTCGTACAGTTTCAAGGAGGAAGTAAAGGGATCATCAAAAAAGAGACACTTAAAGGAAGCATAACTTCTTTTCGACCTATCGTATTTTCTTTCTTTTGATGACATATTTTTCATTAAAAAATTGGGTTTTTATCTTGAAATCCTCACATTATGAATTGGAAAAATGACTAACAAGGCGTTGAATGAGCTACATGGGGCAAGTTATAAAGGATGATAATGAGAGCACATAAGTAAATATGAAAAGGTTAGGCGACAGGAAAGTTGAGAGGAGAGCTGCGTCGAAGTAGTATTAGGAATATTAATGTATGATGATTATGGAATAAACTATTAGCAACCTCAGACTGTAACTTAAACATGAAAATTTTGCTCCAGTGAAAATAATGAGGCAAAACTATCAAATTTGAGATGAAGAAAATTGTTTATAAGGATTTCTACCATATAGCAGGGATGAGTTCCCTCATGAGAGCTCTGTGAATTTGGTATCAACGTTGTCGTTATGTAAATGAAGAATGACTCTTGAATTTTTCTTGACTACAAGCTTAAGCTTATTGTGCTTACTTTAGTGCTTTCAATCTGTAGCCCAGTCCTTAACCATGAAATACTTACGTGTTATTCCTTAGCAACCAACCTTTGATGCTAGCATTAGGTGTTTGGTATCATTTTAAAGAATGAATTTTGCTTTTGTTTTTTTTTCATTTTTTAACTTAGAGGTTGGTTTCGCTTTGTCAAAAAAATGAGCAAACTACGATTTTTCAAAATATGGATTGCGTAATATTACACCTATAACACGCAAAGTTTTAGGTTTTATAGTTCTTGTAGCTTCAAAAAAGCCATAAAGAGTTGAATCAGCTTCTCAACATCAAATTTAGTTCGGTAGCGAAAAGTTTTTCGTAACTTTATCAGCCGTATTGGGCTGTAATTTATCTTTTCTTGGGCATAAAGATGGAGGATTTTGGAGTCAAAATAAAAATTATACCTGTCTTCTTTCCTATCCATTAATAGGTATGAAAAAAGTTAAGTCGGAGCTAAATATTGTAATTTAGCTGTTGGTAGAGAAATCAATGAAACATAATCAATTATTGTTTGTTAGAGCAACAATAATTCCATGCATGGATTTGAATGTTTAAAATTATTTTCCCACACAATCATACCTATTCCTCAGCAACCGGCTGATATATTATTTGGAAATTAGGCAAGAAATTTGTACATAAAGAACTATAGTATTTTCTCAATTATGTATGATACTTTTTTATAATCTCGGGTGACATTTTTTATTAAGCACAATCACTCTTCCGACTATTCAGCGATTTAACTTATTATTACTCAAAATCTTCGAGATTTACACCAGTAAACAGTTTTGCGCTATCAGTAAACTTGTGCTCCAAATCTATTCGTTTAATACCGTAATGTTGAAATCAATCTTATCATTCCCATACCAATCTGAGATAAGTCACTCAGTACAACTGTTTAGTCTTAGCTGAACAAACTTTTTGTCATCCAGAACGCCTTCTTCTTAATTTTTAATATTTACAAGTGCTGAAGTTGCGGTGTTTGTCACCTATTTTATAAAAAAAAACAAGAAAACTGTAAGAAAGTAGTTATTACTCATCACTTATTCTTGCTCCATAATTATTTAATTTTGTAATTATCCCGAATTGCAAGCAAGCAGTATAGAAACATTTCCAACATTCCAGTTAAATATTTAATTCGATGCGCTTCAAAGAAAATGAAATAATTAAGTCTTAGTTCTGGAATAATTCTTTCAAAATGAATGGTTGGTATTACAATAGTCTTTTTAGGCAAGCTCTAATTTTTATTCAATTTATTTCGACTATAGAAACTCACTCGAAAACTGACAAATATCCCCAATAGGCACTTGAAGTCCCTTTCATTTTAATTCAACGTCTTTCGCTGATGCTCTGAATTGCCCCGTGAATTGAATGTGCTTTCATCGCCTTCATCCAGAATCTCAGACCGTCTAGAAAAAAAATTCATCATGGGTTCTGAAGTGCCTTTTTGTTCCACATCCGTTGTTTTCCTTCAGTATTTTTGGCTCTAAGGAAGGCGAAGCGGAGTCTCTTCTTCTTTCGTTTGCCAAATCAAACGTTTTCCTTTCGATCTCTTAAGAAGGGATCTTTCTCATTCTTTCTTCCGTTCTGGTTTCATAGCTCCTCCGTCGATGTGCTTCCGAAAACATATTTTATCATCTCTTATTCGTGTAGTTTGTTATCCGTATTCTCGAGTCAGTTTATTTCAATCCCGATTTTTTTTCATTCTCTACTGGAGAAAGCATTCTCACTTTCATCCGGTCTTTTCACTCGAAACTTGGTCGGGAGAACTTCGGAAATTTTAATTGCCTCTCTCGCCTTTACCTTTTTTCCATTCAATTCTATAATAATGAATTCAGTGTTGAATATTATTTATTAACGTTTCAAAGAAAAACAGACCGGCTCACAGGCTCATCAAAATCTTGGGAATTCTTGGGAATATTAAAAATATTCTTCTATCAAAACAAAATCCGGCCCGGTACGAAAGAGGCTGAAATTTCAAAGAAGGAATGATATTGAACTGGTGAAGTAGTAGGTTTTCTTGGGAAATTGAAGGTGAAATGAATGGGATGATTTGTTTATGAAATAGGAATAACGTAAAAATACTTTGATATTTCTAAATGTGCTCTCACTTTTCCTGATGAAAGTGTGGAAGTGTCACTTCTCAGTGTCTTTCAATTTTCCTCGCAAAATCAAAATTCTTCGTTTTAACAAATAAATGCAATAATTTTATGCTCGTTTTCTGCTCATTCCGTTACTTTGGTTTTTTAAGGCTCAAATTCGATATAGGAACATATTATCGCTGATGTCATTTTCGTTGTGTTTTCAACTACGCTCTTTTTGCGATATCGTGGGCATAATATTTTTCTCGGGCGTTTCTTATGTGAAAGACATTTATTTTCTATTTATTAGGAAATTTGTGTAATTTATTTTTATCTGAAAAAATATCTGAATCTATATTCTGGAAAACACTTCCCTTCGTTGCGCAAAATAACTCTCGATAGAATCCATTGGATCGCCTACATTGCATGAAATACATTATATTATAATCAATACAATATCAAAAAGACCACGCAGATGACTCGGGACCATCAAAGCGTTTTGACGATAAATAAACGGAAATGAGCAATTCCGTTTCTTGAATCGTCATAATCGGCCAAAATCAAATGTTCAAAGGTAGGAAGTGACTAATCTTTATTTTTATTCACTATTATTTTTTCCTCGGAAACTTTTCTGCTCCGTCAAAATGCTTATTTCTCCACCATATCTCACCGCATAGCTTCCATAGTTTGTGTGACAAGCTTGAACCCCAGCATCGCCTTGTGGAGCTGCCAACCTGTGAGTTTGCTCGAAATATCTGCTGAACTACTCTCGGCTCTCTGGTCCCACACGCCTCTATATAACTAATAATTTTCATAAAATCCTTTTCTAAGGTTCGGAAACATGCTTTATTCGGGAACTTTTTCTTCTTATCGCTAACCTGCCAGCACAGGAAGGGCTCCGTTTATCGTGTAATCAAGGATAAAACAATTTTTTTTCTACTTAACCATGAAAGAAAAGGGCAGGTACTTGTGTTGACGATTCACGGAAAAACAATGCAATAAGTTTCTTTCTTTTATTATGCAGTGTTAAAGAGAGTAATTTATGTTTTTAATGTAATATCATTAAAAGAAAATTCAGTGATAAATATTTTTCGTTGGTTTGGACTTGGCTGTAGTATTATTTAAAGTCATTGCGTTTTATCCTTTTGCTACAGCACATATAAATTATTAACCCTACACTGACTGTACTCACTGCAGTTACGCAGAGTGACAATTAGCATGGAAAACACTTTAGGCTCATTTTCTCCATTCAGGTGTATCAAAATGAGGTCATGCAAGTGATCAGGTTAATATGAAACAAAAGGCGATAGCATTCAAAGAAGTAAAGCCTAAATATTGATTTAAATTTTTAAAAACTTCCTACGAAACGGGGAAAGCAAAAAAATTCGAATTCCAAGTATTCAATTCCATATCTCACTTATTCAGGAGACCCTATAATATTTTGAACATGACTACAATATAATTTTATAATGCGATTAATGAAACACATCTTTGTTTATAGCTTCATTTGCATTATAAAATTTTTATTCAAAAAAGAATTTATCTTTGACATGGCTGACAAAATGATGATCTTGTTGGTGATTTGACTCAAGATAGGATGGCAATTGTTTCATTAAATTTTCACAAACAACAGGTTTACCCTGAAATAAGCTGCAAAAGGTTGGTGTTACCATAGGATTAAGAATATTTTTTGTAGCAAAGTTTGATTTATTCCACGAATTATTTTTACTTTTATTATTTTTTTTTACTTTAATTTACTTTAATTATTTTCACCATTTGAGGAACAAATCATTTACTTTCGTTCAAATTCCGATTGTTCTTTAAATAAAAGGAAACCATAAGAAGCATGGGATTTAAAACCAATTTCATATTTAATTGTAATTTAGTGTTTTAATAATATAATACGCCTGTTTATTCTTTGATTGACTAAGATAAATACTTAACGAGATATCACTCACCATTCTTCATGAATACTGAATAGCAATAAGAGCATGGTTTACAAACAATAATAGGAATATCAAATTGTTTACAGTAAGATTTGAGATGGAGTAGCTAGAAACAATGGCGTATGGAAAAGTTTTTGGGCCCGATGAGAAGTAGCGCAGCAAAATTGCGTATTTCAATGGAATTCGTGAAAATTCGTTCGCTTTTAATTCACCGAATCCGCCTTTGCCCCCTACGTAGCACCGCGCTCTTCTCATTCTCCCTTGCCTTTTCTTCCCTTTGGCCTCGAAATCATTTGCTACCGCCCCCGCTCCAGCCTCAATGCCTCCTTAGCACCCCAAAACCCACCACTACCCTCTTCCCCTAGTGCCCCGGCATCAGCCGACCCGAAAACGTATTCATATTCAAAGACCGTTTCAATTTCCATTCATTTCACGGCCTTCTCCACTCCACCCCACCACGAAGGAGCCCCCCCCCCCAAACTGCCTCTCTCTCTTGCTCTCCTGCCCAAGGATCCGACCGGCTTCGTGTCCTCCTCTTCGGCCTTTCTTTATGCTCTTCCCGCTCACCTCCCTTGCCATTGGAGGCTTTTTCCCAACCTTCGCATTTTGTATATGCCCTTTATTGTCAATCTTCATTCATATTTCGCGATTCTCTCGTCCGCGGCACTCTAGAACCTAACTTTATTCAAGGGAATTGTATGGTTCCTTGTGGCATATTTGCCTGACTACGAAACTATGGCCCAAAAATTAATTTTATGAATTATTGTCGGAAAATTTCTTTGACCACAGAACTATAAGGCAGAAATGTTATTACTAAAAGGCAGAAATGTTAAGGCGAATTACGATTGTGTGCTTGGTGTAGGCTGAGGCTGGGTGGAGGTTTCTAAAAAGCCTTGATTTTTAAAAACTTCGTATTAATTGACATTTTCTTTTATTTCAAAACAATTCACAAAATTTTTTTAACTTTCTTGATTTTATTTTAATTGGTGTATTTTTTGATAAACAAAGCTGATGAGTTTGAAATAGGTGCATGCATTCAGTTAGAACCCATCAAGGTAGCTGTAAAATCGTAAATGAATCCTATTTTTGTGTATAAAATGTTTTCACGCTTACCTATACGGTAAAATAATCATGTTACGGATGCAGATTAACACTGGTTTGCTACAGTTCAATCTTTACTGTTAGGATAGGTATCAAGTCTTTCGAATCATACGCTTAATTGCTTTATTTCCTTTCCGCGCACCTCTGTTCCCATTGGAGCCTATTTTCCGCCTTCGTATTTCATTGTCAATCTTCATTCGCGATTCCTTAATTCGCGCCACTCCTGAGTTTCGCTTCACTTCCGGGAATTTTATGGATCCTTGTGAGAAATTTTCTTTGACCACGAAAGTATAGCGTAGAAATATCAATCGGTAACGATTGTCCACTTGCTTCAGGCTGGAGTTGGGTGGAGATTTCTGAGAATTCTTGATTTTGAAACAAACTTTGTCATTATTAACATTTTATCCAAACTGAAAGAAATTCTACGGACATTTTTTTCATCCATCTTGATTTTCTTTTAATTTATGTGTTTTTTTTATAGATTAAATCACGAAATTTTCAATTAATATATGCATTTAGTTTTATTCCACCAAACGTAGCTGTTTAAATTATTTTTGAAATCGATTTTTGTGATTATATTGTTTTTTCCATGTTTATCTACGCGGTAAAATAATTAATGCTTTGGGTGCGGGTTAGTTATGGCGTACTATAATATAATCCTCGCAGCTAGAGTACCCACTTAGTCTTCCGAATCACACGCTTATTTGCTCCCAGTTTTTTTTATTGCTTTTCAGCACTTTGTTATACTATTGTCTAATTTTACATTTCCCTCGTCTCATTTTGCCACCAGCTTGGGTGCTAGTTGAAGGCACATGGTACCGTAAATTTTTTATTCTTAACACTTTTTAGTGGAAGAAAATGATCAGCTATGAATAGAGATCCCGTTTAAAATTCCCCCAGCGTTTTCTTGAGTTACACTCTTCGATGTATCGAGAGGATATCTGACCGTTATGTTAGAAGAGAACGCCAACGTGTTGACCGTTACATTTGAACTCACCCAGAACCTCCCTCGATTTCACTGAAAGGGACCACGGGATTCCTTCAAAAGCGTTGTGATGGACCAGCGAGGGCTCAAACCGTTTTCCTCTGTCCTTTGTCCCTACCAAACATCCCTTTCTCCAACGCAAAGGGTATCCTTTTAAACCCCCCGCCCTGACCCCTTCCCCCCTTCTCCACCGCAGTAAACACGACGTCGGCCTGCGCCCTCTGGTAGCTGAGCGTTCCTTTTCTCTCGTCCTCCCCCACATTCGCGGATCGTCTTTCGATTTCGTATCATATTCCATCTGCAGCAATATCACCGTCCTCCACGATACCTTTGTGTCTCCCCTCCTTTATCCATTTCTCGCCTTTCGGGTGTAGTCTCGTGTCATGTGTCCCGCACCCAAAATTCCACTACCGTCCTGCCCGGTGCAAACTCTTGTCGTCTCACGGCGTGGATCGCATTCTTCCCGTACATTCGCCCTCGTCTGTCTCCCTCTCCCAACCAATGTTCCTTCTCCTTTTCTCATTTCCTCTTTGGCCTGTCATTCCCTTCAAAGCTTATCTCCTTGTCTTCTCCTCTCGTATTTTTCTTGTTCCTGCCTCATTCCCTGCCACATCCCCCGTGCCGTGTAGGAAATAAAATAAAAGTCGTTCACGTCTTCCGAAGGCATTGAAAATCCAGATCTGTCGACGTTCCTCCCATGCATACTGTTTATTCCGTTGCGGATAAAAAAATCATCCCGTGTGTTCTTGAATGTTTTTCGTGCTACACATTTTTAATCCTTATTTTCCCTTCGCTTTTGGTTGGTATCGAGGTATATTCGTACCCTCAAGGCGTGAGGCTGATTATAAAGCATATGACAAAGGGCATAGTTTAATGGCCAATACAGCGGAAATTCTTCTAAGATCAATGTCAAAATAGCATGTTTTCTCAAACTATTTTTCGTGATTCATGTTTTATCATGATTTTTCCTTTACTTGTGGCTGATATCGAGTTTGATTCACAACCTGAAGGCGTGAAGGGCATAATAAAGTGAATTAAAAAGGACATAGGTATACGGCCATTGCAGTGGCAAGTTGTCGAAGATCACTGAAAATGACAAGCGTCGTCACTGATGCTGTAAAAGGATTTGAATTTTTCAATCGTATTAACAGTAAAATTGGTAAAAAACATTAAGAAGGTCAACAATGAATGAGTTTTCCAATTTCACTCAGTAGTAGGAATACTCCATATTTCCAAATTGAATAGGTTTATCCAGTTTTATTTAACACTATTAGGTATTCAAAGGGTAGATATTATAAACCCGGGTAACCTCTCAAGGATATCTCATTTGAAGATTTGTCATTAAAAAATACTCATTTCCGGTCATTTTAAGTTGTATCAAATACTTGTCATATCATGTAAAAAAACTAAGTAGTCCCTATGATGCTGCCATGGCTATTTAGATTGAATATATATTCGCTCATTTTTAAAGGATAAGGAATCAAGTATTATTTTCCTATAAATATTGTTGGGCTGGAAATGTAATTTTCATACTTTTCGCTATTTTCAAGAACTATTTTTATCATCTAATTGCTTTCGCCAGCGTTGTATTTGTCCCTATGTTTCCGGTGTCCTTTTATGTATTTTTTGCTTTTATGATTTCTTAAAATCTAAAGCATACCTCTGGAGTTCCAACTTCCGTAGAATAAGGACGCCTTTATCCTATAAAAGCATTAATTTCCTCACGTTTCTCCTAATAAAATATTTATGCGGAAGATGCTCTACAAAGAAATCAATTAGCAGTTTTTTAACCCTCACAGATACGTCCCTCAAATCCTCTTGTTTAGCTCGTGATGTTTTTCGGTGCTCGATACTTCCTGTTTTTCCCCCTAAAAGCTTGAGAAGTCTGTTTGCGCTTAGTAATGAGCAGGCTTGAATTATCCCGAGAAATTACAGGGATCCCAAAGAGCTGAGAACTTTGGGCGTAGGTGTACATCAGCGAGTCCTTACCTCTCTCTCCCTTCATCTCCGCACTCCTGTTTTATATAAGCTCTATCCTCTTCCTTGCCGTAATCCTTCTCTTTCCACTAATCCCAGCAAACTTCCACGACCCTGGCCCATTAGCCTAAATCCTCGTCGCCGACTCATTTTCTTTCATCGGCATTCTCCGGCAGCCCGTCCCGCGTGTACCATCGCGAAATGCCTACTGCTCTTCCCTCATTTCTCAACCCATTTCCTTGGCTTTCTTATCCTCCTTCCCTTATACTTCTCCTCCTCCGTCTTCCCAGTATCCCCCGGTCGCCTTTGACCTTCTTATCGTCACACACACACACACCACGAGCGAACCTCACCTCTCTTCAAGTGCCATAAAACTTTCATCCCCCGCCTCTCACGATCTGGCCCCCGTGCTTTTAAGGCGAGATCTCAACCGCGTTCAGGTTAAATCGCCATCTTATCTCCTTGCTCTATAGCTAAAGGGGTTCCCCCCTCCTGACAACGCCCCTTTTTCCTCCCCTCCCTGGTCTCCTATCCTCCCCTCCACGCCTCCACGCTCGAAATTTTTGATTCGGATTTTCATTACGATGGCGATATAAAAGCATCCGTGGGGAAATATGTTCCGTCTGAATATTTCAAAAAGGAGGTTCCGGAGGGTGGGAGTCTTCGTGAATTATTGCTGGATTAATAAAAGGGGTTTATCTTCTCCTCGTGCTCGCGGACGTCTTTCCTTTACCGGAAGTGGTCAGGAGAAGAAGAAAAGGGGCCATTGGATTTTATAATTTTTCAATGTTAGAGGAATCGTCAAGATTTCTAAATATGGAGGAAAATTGGTGGTAGAAAATTTAATTCTTAATTCCATTATGAGTAATAACTTTTTATCAATGCAGAGTTAAGAAATTCTGCAGAGTAAAAGAATTCTTTAGGATATTACACTCCTTTGCGGATTAATTTATTAAAGTAGGATCATGTGTGTTATGCAAAAAATTATTCTGAATATCAGCGGAAGAAAGACGGCCATTGATTTTTTTAATGCTGAATTATTCTTCGAGATTTTTAAATGTGGAGGAAAATTAATTATTACAGAATTAATTATTATTTCCAGTGTTAGTGATAGGTTTTTATCTATGAAAGGTAAATAATGGATATTCTTCAGGATATAAGACTCCTTCGTGAAGTAATTTATTGATGTATGATCATATTTGTTGCACTAGTTTTTACTGCAATTGTTTTTCACGCAGATCAGCTTTCAACATAGTGTAAACATTTATACTCTCTGCTCAAATAGCATAAATACGATACACAATGGGACTAGATTCTCATTAAAGACTTATTTAGTTCTTTTTTCGGATGTGCAAAAATTTCCAAGCAGGTATATTAACGTTCGTGGAAATAATTTCCAATGAAATATCAAAGTTACTCAGGTACAACGTGGAAAGGATGACGATAAGTAATTATATTCTCCTAGAGCATCATATCATCTACTTTATTTATTCCATTTATTAACGAGTATAATAAAATCCATGGAATTTGTTAGTAGTTTACGTTCTCATAGAAATATATTTAATTTATATAACTTAGTTACCCGCGTAGGCATACATCTGCTATGGCTGAGCCGAATTATTATACAAGAAGGATGCTCAAATAACTAATAGCGACATCCATCAAGTGGGCTTATTCAAAATTAGTGAATGAAATCAACCCCTCTTATAATGGATATGAATTACATTAATGAAATGCAATTCCATTGCTTCGATGTTATTTCAATCTATCCGCTATGAAAATGATGATGCATGCATATTGTGGAAATAATTAGGACCATTATGAAGGAAATAAGCTGATTTAAAATCAGGTAATTAAATAAACTACTCTGTACTTTAATCATATTGGCCTTGCAAAGTCCATTTCCATAGCTTATTATACAGTTTTATTTATTCTATACATATTAATGTTATTTTTCGTAAGAAGTTATCAATCTATTATGTATTCACCTCTCTTAATTTATTACGTAACATCTTAATATTTTACATTATATGAGGTAATCTAAATTCATTTAAACAAGTAATTCATGACTACAGCATTTTGAGTCGAGGTACCAGAAATTCTAAAATCAATGCCGTTATTTGTTTTTGTACTTTAAAAGCCATCAATCCCAATAAAGCGAATTTGATGCTCCACCCTTTATCTAATGTGATCTTAATTAGGGATGTCACGTACTACATTTGTCAAAATACACAAAATAAAAAGCTTTACTGTCAAAATAACGTATTTTTAAAGCAATGAAATAATCACCTATTCAAGGAGGACGTGTAAAGGACTCTGTAACAACTTCAGCTCGTTTCCACAAGTTTTATACGCGTATCTGAATCTCAATAATACGTCTCAAATCGTTTTATTTCAACTCTCTCTCCTCCCAAATACATTATTTCGTATGCACATTATTTACTCGACGCCAAATTGATGGTCAGGGATACGAATTCCACCTGAATAGTGCCAATAGTGGGCATACGCGTGTGCGATCGCCCATTTTTTTCATTGACAAACCCCGATGCAAAAGTCTAACTGTGCTCTTTTCGTGGTGGTGACTTATCTTAAATAAATTATAATTGGTGACAAATAAAAAATTAACATAATTTAAAATGGATTACAGCCAATAAAAATTCGAGGCTTTGATTTTCATGCTTTGCTCATATAAAGAAACTGAATTTGTCAAGACTTTGTCTCTGAAAGGAAAATTTTAAATTCAATAATGTCTCATAAAATGTCAATTATATGATAGTGATTCATGATAAAATGAGGCTCACCAGTAGTATGCAAGAACATTTGTTGCATCTCAGTTCGTATCTGTTTACTGAAACGCATTTCAGCTTTTTTCCTTGAATTGCGACCGCTAATTATGACGTGATGGTAGATAGGCATTGCACGCTTCATTACATTGCTTTGGGGTGTCTAATGGCTTCTACAGGAATTGGCATCCACGATACTCTTGTCAACAGCTAGGCGCTAAAACCCACTAGTTTGCCATGCTCATCGTATCATGATCTGACAAAAAAAATCGAAAACCATACATCTTACTGTTGCGGTTGAAGCCAAGGACGCCGCTAGACATGTCGGTTAATTATACACACCCCCACAACTTAATCTTCACTAACACTACAAACAGTTACACTTTTATTTCCACCGTTTTCCATTAATTAGAATCCTGTAAAATTCACCAATTTTCTGAAAACACCCTCACTCCCGAATACTATAGTCACCACGTGCACTCCGACAGTGGCGCAGCGAGGGGGGGGGGGGGTTTAGGGGATAACCCCCCTCCCCCCAGAGCTCAAAGAAATTTATAAAGTTTATTCCATTTTACTTAATTGGATTGATATTACTGATAAAATAGTGTAAGGATTAATAAAATATCCCTCAAAAAGCCGTAAAACTCAAAATTTTGAACCATATATCTTAAATTTCCGCAATATATTAATATCGCACCTACCATTTATCCTGGTCGGTATCCCATACCCCCACACACCCCGTTATTAGTTGCACATAAACCCCCCCCCCCCCCCCAGCCGTAATTCCTAGCTGCGCCCCTACACTCCGACCCACCTCAATGCACGTCACCCATGCTGCCTTCTTAGCGACCCCGCAACCATTGAATTCGCGAAAATCACTCGCCCTCGGCCGCAAGAGCCGTCTGTGTGTATTAGAGGTGAGAGACCTTGTCAAGCTAACAACCGTATCCCCCTCTAAATATTTACATCGGGCTGACGCACAGCGGTCCCAAATTGAAAATAGCCCGACTTAAATATAAAATACCAGTATTTTGTAAAAATTTTGTAAAAATACGCTCAAGTGAGTGGTAATCAAGAAATAGCAAGCCATATCTCATAGCTATTATCCTTAATCTAGATACAGAGGCTCAAATACAACCAATCTTGGAAAAAAACGCCCTTCTAAATTTTATTCCATAACTTTTAAAGAAAATAAGGGTGACATAGGAGTAATAGAACGATTTTCATGAAATAAAAAACATTTTCATTTTTAAACATTATTTTATCAAGATACATTTATTTTTCTTTATTTTGAATACATATACGATACTTTCTTGGCCTGTTAAATCCATAAATCCCATTCACTTTTCGAACCCTTCTCCAATCTTCCCCTCCAGATACTTCCGCGTCCTGTACTTCAACCCCTTCACAGCGCCCGACGAGGCATCTCGAGTTCAGCTCATTGCCTCCCATCTGTTTGACAAATTTCTGACCTCTCGCGGCCAGATTGAATAGACCAATTATTGGTTACAATGCTTCTCACTTAGACTTGGGTTATAAGTTCGTGTTCATGATATTGTATGATATTGAGAATGAAGCGAGAAAAATATTGGAATAATTCATCGATACCTAGTTTTTTATTTCATATCAGCATAGAATAAACGAACTTCGTAATACCGAACGAATTATGTATCTGGAGAGTGTCAGTCGTTCCATTTCGGTACTGAAATGTATATGAGAAAAGTTATGGTATAAATAAAATTGTGAATAAGTACTATTGCTGCCTTTTTTCTTTGCATTTTGGCAGTTGAAGTCATGTACACTGACCTTTATTTAAAAGATTCGTACGAATTTTGCGTGGATCAAACTTGATTAAATTTGATAAACAATTAATTTCAATCCCAAAAATGCTAATTACCACGTTAAAATAAGATTTCCTCTATGCACTATATACTCAAACTCTGTGGTTTACTTACGATGGCTGAGCGATCTATTACTTCTGATCTCATTTATCACTCGCCCTCTTTTAACGTGACTTGAGGTGAATGCAATGTAATAGCACAACTGAATGTTGTTTGCACGCTTTACTATGCATAGTACGGTATTATATGTCTGATGAGTTTTGTATTGAGGAATAATACAGAAACATTTTAAAATAATATGATATTAAGATAGCCTACCTGTTGAAATCTTCACTTTAACCCCCTTCGACATATCGAGTGGGCAAATCTTAATTTCTTAATATTTTCACGGATATACTCTTCTATTTCCTAGTTTCAGATGTGAAGATAGATAAATTCCATCATCAATGCCTAATTTTTAAAGATTTAATTTCCCTTTAAAATAAGTTTTCTCTGAGGTTGAACTACTTCCTTCAAAGTCTTACACTTTCCACCCATTAATTAAATCATTTATTTATTGTTTCATGTCGATATACGAGGCATTTTACTTTCTGATCGTGCTGATTTTCCTCCCTCCTATTATGCGGGTAACATATGTCATTATTTGTAGAACAGAATTCAGTATTCCCTCAATCTTAATGCTTGGGTGCTTTCATGTGGTTGATCTACTTTTAGGTATTTTAATTGATATTTATTAACTTCATTCCTTATTTATAGTATTCCATTTTGTAAGACTGCAGGTATTATCGATAGCAGTTTTTCTCACAGCAGTAAGCTGGATTTTATTGAACGAAGATGCCTGTTTCAAGTAGCAAATTTTTTCATGCATGTGCCCGGAAGATATTATTTATTTTCTTATAAATGATTTAAGTATGTTATAGTATTTGAGGTGCTTCTGTGTCGCTGGATTTAATTCCAATTAAACTAATAGGTAGTTCCCTCTTAATTGAATTATCTTGTCAACTACTCTAAATACGATTTATTTGATTGGATACGTCCTAACTACTAGGAATATCAATGATATCGAGAAAATGAGTATTTCCTGGAAACTGAATTTTCTGCAATGGCAAGTTTTGGTTTTTATTGTATCTAATTGAATCAATGCTCATTTTATCGGAGGTCTCGTGAATTTATGGACTGTATTTACCGATTTGTTTCCATTCCAGTTGCAGCTAAACACGTTATCATGCTTTTCCTTTCCAGTTTTTCATTTTATTACGTCCAAAATTAGTTATATCCACTTCAATCGGTCTCATATATCATCAATAACTGGAAAGACTGATCTAATAATTCAGAATAATTTTAATAAAAATGATTACAGAATTTTGCATTATTTTTTAAACTAAAACACTGAACCCACGCGGTTTATTCCTGCCGGTAACAGTTTACTCACCCTCGGAATACGTCCGGACGCAATTATTTAGTTGTGGCATTTAAAAGTCGCCCGTGCGCGAGGCCATAGTCAATACATTCAATGCCGTGTGTTTTAATGGAACTTCCTCAAAGCAATTAAGTAGTTGCTTTGTAAAAGTTTCTAGTGCGGGGGGGCCTAATGTCTATCTCGATGGGGTTACCACGCCCTTCGACATTATTAAAAGGGTCTAAAATATCATACTCAGCAGCTGGAAGGCTATTATTGATGTTTTCACCATTAAGGCGGCCAAATAGATGAAAATATTTTAAATAAATATCGCCGTTACCGGTGGAATGCAAAGCGGAGATGATGAATATGAGGAGCGGGCACCCTTGCCTCCATTGCTACCGGATGCGCGTCTTCATTCATGTCAGTCATTTACTCAACCCTGCATCCGACCTCGTTTGTATCTGGCCCATTTCTGCAAGGAAGGGTGAGTTTTTTTCTACCATCGTCATTACCACCCCGGAGAGCATCAAATTATTCTCATTACCGCCGTGCCTTCTTCCGGGTCATTGTACTTATAATCAACGACCGCATCTCTCTCCTCTTTTCATCTCCATTTATTTGTCTTCCATCCATCCCCGGACTTTCCTCGGTTTTTCCTTTGAATTCGTTTGCAAACCATCTCCTAAGTTGATGATTTCTGTTCCTTTCCTTTTAAACTTTGATACACATGAATCTAGGCTGTAATTCAACTTCACGGCTTGAGGTGACGTCGTCCACCAGGGAAACTAAATCGATATGTTATGTGCCAAATTGCGCATATTATAACAAGTATATTTACTCCAAATGGTTACCAGGGAAATTCAAATACAGAATTTTGACGAGATATTACCTTGGTTGAGCTCGTGATTTACATTTTTACCCAATCGATGAAGAAAAAATGCGAGTATTTTGGGCACATAAAAGTTTCAGGATGCAGAGGGGACCTTAAAAGATCCCTTTTTCTTTCTGTAAATTGTGCCTTTAGAACAGGTTTGCTTTTTCTGCATTAATTAGTATCGTTTACACGAAAATACGTAGTTCTAAAGGTATTTACAGAATGAGATGATGAAGAAAGTAAAGAAAGTACGATAGAATGTCAATAGAGGACATTGAAAATGTATATTTATTCTAACTAAAGAAAATATACGAATACTTAGTATCGATAGCAATGTAGGGGGTTTGAGTAATTTTTGAGGCTCTGCTCATTGGAGTGAGTTGGAAATGGGACAAATTGGTTCTTCCTAGTGTCTTGGTTCAGTCCCTCGCGGGCATCTGGGACACCACCTACCATCCATTCGTCGGCGCGACCTCACCAGACTCCTTTTGGCCAATATGAGCAACTATTAGGTATTTACCGACGAATGGCTCTCAAATGATATATTACGGATCATTATGCCCTAAAATTTGGAATCCTGTTGCTTTAAATTGATCCTGCTGTACGATTAGTCTTAAGGAATCATATTTGGCAATTCCGTAAGAAGTTTTGCATGATATTTTCAATACGAATCAAAATGTTTGTACAATACAAAAATATAATAAACATTATTAATCACTATGAACACGACGTAATTAGTGTAATTTAATGTTCTTTTTAAAGTTTTTAGGCTAAATTGTGGCCTAGAAGCTGTTTTCAACCTATTTGTCTACGATTAAACTGTCATAACGATGCACGCTATAGTTTTTAGTTATGAAATTCCATTCACAACGCTTACTAAACTTGCGAGAAAGGTTAAATTCTTACGAAGATAATTTAAATTTCTTAAATGCTAAACATACCATCAGAGTGCTTTTATAAAATAGTTTATTGGGTGAGTGTACGAGTTACCAATTAAATTTGACCAAATTCTATTTTAGTACATTCCATCTCGCCCCCTTCTCTGGCACCATTGTCTTTACCAGCTACGGTACATTTCTCGCCGTTATCTCACGACCCTCCGAAACATTTTCCGTCTCTCTCGTCCTCAATCTATTTCTTTTTCTCTCTTCTCGACGCGACCGCTCCAAAAATTAGGGCTAGTGCTCATAAAACGAGGGACTCTGCGAGACGCTCGCTACCGTAAAGCCTCAAACTTTGTTTTCCAGCTTCCTTTTCCCTTTTTGGCCCTTAAAAGGTGGGTGGTGGACGTGTACGTCAAGCCTGGGCGAGACGTGCAAAGGCCTCTTCCTCTTTGTTGTTCTTTTTTGCGAAGGATAGATAAACTGCCCGGCTAGTGTCTTCTAATACTTTTACTGAGTGATTTTTTCTTCCTTGTTTTTCAGTATGTTAAGCGGTGAAAGGAAATGGTTTCACTAGTTTTATAACTTTTACAGAATACTTTTTTAATTATAATTCCCTGAAAAGTTTATCGAAATGTTCTAAATGATATTAACGGATGCGTAAATAATATTCGTCTCTCTTAAGTTTACGTGAGTTAAAAGATAGCACAGTCGTGAAAATGAAATAAATTCCAAGGATTGTATTTTAAAATCTTACTCTGTTATACCTGTAGATACTTCTATGGTAATTAATTGCAAAAAAAACTTTTCTTTTTAGACCATAGTTAATAATGGTGTATAATTTTATGTCGTATAGGGTAACTAGGACTGTAGAAAATTTATTTTGCACTCTTAAATTATTTTATCGGAAGATATTTTCATGAATTTAAGGCAGCATGAATTTCATTGTCATTTTTACACTCATGTCAACTAGTTTCTGCTGTTATTTTGGGCTAAAAACCTTGACTGATGTCCTTTTTTTCTCTTTTCAGGTAAGAAATGTTCATCTTCAAGTAATAACTAGAACTGAAGAAGTAGTAGAGTGAAGGACAAGCTTGCTACTCAGAGGGAGTGCTGCCTATTTTATTGATTTTAATGGATTTATCTGATGTTCTTATCTATGGTGAGTAAACCAAGGGAGTCCACAGGTACAGTCAAATATAAATTTCCAAAGATCTTGAGGAGTGATGGCTAATGGCGTGTAAATCACCCCTTAAATGGATTGCTACCTTATAGTAGTTGTTGCATTACAACTTGCTAATTGTCTCTTATAAGGATTTTTAAGTGTCTTAGAGTACATGGCGGTATGCATGAGGCTCAGTTGTGCATGCAGTTAAATAATGAATATCATATCACGTCACCGGAAGCCTTTTATTTCTATTCTGAAATTAATCATAATCCTATTGCCTGGTTAAAATTCTCGTGAATGATTGGCGTGCATGTGTAATATAGTAAAAATTCTTCTATTATTCTACTTAAAGAATCCTAAACATAACCTGGATGTATATCCGGGGAATTAAAATTTATTTATTCTCCCTATGAACTTATTTTTGTGCGTTATTGGGATGGTCGAGGACATCCCCATTTTATGACATTGAGTTTCAAACGTGTTCGTAAACGAAAATGCCTTTCACGTAGATGATAGCCGACATCTTCTGCAAAATATCTGCATCTCAGGGAACGGAATATCGATTATTATTCCTCACATACGTAGGCGAAGGAGCTTTTATCAATTCACAGAGGCTACAGTCGGGAGGGACAGAAATCATTGCGCCAGACATTCTGCGCTCCAAGTTTAACATTCGGGTGATTGTAACCGCGATGCCAATGAGGCAGAGCATGTAATCACGCCCATGCAACCGGGCGCGATTGGAAATTTTCCACAAAGTGAACCACGTGAGCGAAGCCGCTCGGCTGGGAGATCCCCTGTCCGGAAATTCAAGGCGAGGTCACCCTCCCAAGTGGACCGGAACAACTCCCATCTGCGCCAATGGGAGAAGGCTCGCACTATTCCGCCGTAGAATTCCAGAGAGGCGCGGCAAGGTCGGTATTCCCGCCCCCTCTCGCACCTAGAATCTCGCGTAATAGATTTGAACGAACCTTCTCTAGCCTATTTTCTCTCTCTGCAATAGGGTAAAGGCTCCTTCCTACCGATCGTACAGACTCAAGAGCATTACCAGGGAACGTATTAAAACTTAACATGCGTCTGCATCCGAGTAATGAGAGTTTTTTTTCTTTCTGATGGTTTTTTCTTTGCCTGGTTGAATAAGGAATCAAATTTCAAGCTTGAAATCATTTCCTTTCCGGGATATTAAAATACAAGATTTGTTCAATTAATATAATAATTTTTTTCAAATGCACTTTGCTGCAAATTATTAGTAATCTGATTCGATCAGCATGTTTCCTTATTCTCCTGCCTCGTGTTTCAATATATGGAAAGGGCAAGGAGGTTATACTGCACATATTTACCTACATTCCCGGCTAAGGAATTGAAACATTTGTAGGTGCTGAATGCCTCGGTCCGCGCTAAGTTTTGATCACATTCATATTTTTGCGTGCATTTGATCAAAATCTGTGTCTTTACTGCTGAAATGTAGGGCCATTACGTTACTCTAAAGTTATATATTATTATTTAATCCTGATAATTCATCATGTTTAAGCTCATGGGAGATGAGCAGTTGGTGTATTTTTGTGTATTTTACGTGCACATGCATTTGTATGCGTTTCTTTTAGATTGTATTTTAATCTCAATTGCTCTGATTCAAAGCCGAGCGTTCAGTTTTCATGAAATAAAGATGTTTGGTTCTAGGTGTTTCCTTTCCGGGTGTTTTCTTCTCTTTGTCTTCTCAACCTACTTCACCCATTTATTAAAAAAAACCTTTTTGTCTAACTTCCCCAACCATATCCAGACGTTCACAGTGGTAGGTCTCACAGAGGAGATGCCGGCGAAAACCTTTGTCGTAATATTTTCGCTGGTAGCAGGCGACCGTTTAGTCTCCCTCCCAGAGACTTGAGTCGTGACCTGCAAGTTCGTCTCCAGTCCGTTTGAAGTTTCTTATGGTAAGAATGCCTTCTTTTGTGATGCGCTACTGTGCGTAAATATCTTTTTGTGATTTCCCTTCATCGTTTGAAGCAGCGAACGTTTTTCAGCCCCGTTTGAAGAATTTTTGTGAAGGGTTTACTTCTACTAGCTCTATTCTTGTTTCCTTTTTGGTCTTGTTAGTAGTTATTGATCGTCTATGTCGATGCTGTGCCTTTGATAGTTTGTATCCCTCCATATATTTGAAGCATTTTTAGTTGGTTTTTCATCGGGTCACGAACAATTTTGAAACTCCTTAAGTAATGGGATTGGTAAAATAACAGTATTCAAGGAAAATGTAGTGATATCAAGGGTAGAGGGTATGTGTTCTGACCTGATAGCCCTGCATTTTAATCTTAAACCAAATTACATTAGCAAAGGAGGCGTTCATGAACAGTAAGGAGCTCATGAGAGGATCTTTATGTTATAGTTTAAAGAAAAGTTAAGTGAAGAGTTTCGGGAGTATATCTCTCTACGGTGCGGAAACGTAGACACTAACGAGGGAGGGCGAGAGAATATTGGAGGCATTCGAGATGTGAGTATGGAGAAGAAAGGAGAAAGTGAAATGAACAGAAAGGAGGAGGAACGACGAAGCGTTGGACTTGGTGAGTGAGGAGAGGAAGCTTTTAGATGAGATACGGAGGAGACAGTAGGTATGGATGAAGGGAGTATTTAGTAGGGAGGGGATGTTGAAAAGGTGTTTGAGGGTAGAATGTTAGGTAAACGAGGGAGGGGAAGGAAGAGAATAGGAATTTTAGATAGATTAAAAGGGAGTAGGCATTACAGTGAATTTAAGAAGGCATTGATGGAAGGAAAGGGAGGCTTCAAGATCACTTCTTTAGTACTCCATGGAAACCTATCTTAATCGGCAGAACAATATAATAAAAAACGTATGTATGTATAAAAATTTAATAATGCCAAATGCCGGCTAAGCCAAATATTTTTTCATGGGGAACTTCATCCATAGTGTTTATTAAAAATTATATATGGCTAAGTTTTGGCGCGTTCTAAGCGAAAAACACTATACCTAGTTGTTTTTCGTTTAGAACGTTTTTTTTAACCAACAATGAAGATATTTTTAATGACATATTTCTCTTCCCAGTGTAGGTATTACTAAATAAATATTAATAAGTCTCACGTATTATTTGTGTCATTAGAACATAATGAAATAACTATTAACCGAATTATTTTAAAAAGGAGCACTTTCTGGCGATGGTTTCTATTAACTCCACGAATTGAAAGTGATAGGAATTACTATTATAGCAAGTTTACCATGGCGCATATTGTTTTGCTACTTCCGCTGCTCGTCACTCTGCTCTTTGTCCTTCAATCAAGCCAAACAATTGGTTTCCTCCACTTTGTATTGTTGGCATTGAAACAATTTATGATTAAAATCCACTCAGCTTTCCTTGGACTTGCTTTGGAAATGAATAACATCCTCTCCCGTGTAGTCACACGTCGACTTTGATTGACGGCTGGAAAATGGAAATTAGATTGTTCGGCTAAATATGTTATTCTCAGCTCGCCGTAAATTTTCGCACAAGTCCTCTTTCCATAAGTTTATGGTGGAGGAGGAAGGGTAATGACCACTCCAGTTGCTTTTCCCAGCAAAGTGCCCGGCGGAGAGTTCATCTTAAGTATTTTAAACCTTATCTTGTGATTTTCCGGCACGAATGAACTTATTGGTATGTGAGAGGAACATGTATTTAATATATTTTGTTATTTTGCATATTTTTGGATATACAAATGTCTTCCGTAAAAATTTACTATATTTTTTACAGATTTAAATAAATATATCTGAGCACTGTATGAAACAAGTGACTTTGTACGCACGCGAGCGTAAATTTAATAATGCCAAATGCCGGCTAAGCCAAATATTTTATCATGGAGAACTTCATCCTTAGTGTTTATTAAAAATTATATATGGCTAAGTTTTGGCACGAGAGTCTATCCCTGAGCCATATAAATGAAGTTATTCTGTGAAATTAATAGGATTTTAGTGATTTTTCCTGGTGTTATAGTATGAATCCTCCTCTGTTATTTCAGGGACGATAGAGCTTTTTTTAATATTGAACCCGGCTGTCTCGTTGACTGCATATTTTTTTGAAAAAGCTGATGGTTTGGGAATGATCGTGATTTTATTGGTATTATAGACTTTACTTCCAATCGGTCTATTCAAAATCATTTTTAAGCAATAAAAAGGGTCAGGATAGTTCAAAGAATATTCATTTTTTGTTTCAGTTTATATTAATTCTTAGGTACCTGATAGGCGAAACCGAAGCATTCTAACAATATATTCATTGGGCTCTTATGTCCAAACCCAAGCGTCAAGCATAAAAAAAATTAAATTATGCTTCTTACTTTTCGGTGAAGAGCCCTCAATTAATTAAATCATTTGAAAATGTTTTCAGATTTAATTTATTAGGCAATTGTAACATACGATTTCTGTTTGCTTACCTCTGAGTTACCATAGCCAGTCTCAGGAAGTGCATCATGTGCCTTAATTAATTAATGATATGGAGATGATTGCAGAATAATCATTTGAATAATGCACCGTATTTATTCACCTAGACATATTCAAAGTTTTTTTAAAGGCATTTTGTATTTTAATGATTATAGGTCGATTTCAGTTATGGTGAATTTTTAAATGCAGTTCTTTAACAAGCTTCTTTTTTTAGGGATTCTGGTAGCTTTTAATGGGAATGATTCCATATATGCGCATCAAAAAGGTACAAAATTATTAAAAACATTGATTTTTCAATATGTAGGCTATCCTAATCATATCGTTCACTTCCAAAGAGTCCAAAGTCGTAATAACGAAGACTGCATTCTGCTTTACGTTGCCACATTTTCAGGAGTCGGCCTGCAAATCTCCTATCGATTTGTCAACTTCCCTCATACTTTACTTAAAGCTCGTGGCTATGGAAAGAGTATAAATAACCTAAAATTCCTCAAAAAAAAACTGAGTGTGGTGCGAAATATTCCGCTGGCTTAAGTAACTGGTTCATGAACATGGGACCGGGGCGTTACCTCGGGGAAAATGGAAGTCTTGAATAATTCCTCGCAACGCGGCGTAGCATTACTCTGGTGCGGATGACTTCACAAGATCGCATAAGGCCCCTTTTACATCCCCCGTGGCGTAAAAAAAATAAATACACGGGATGAGAAAATAAAAGTGTTCACCTTCACACCTCTGCCACAGTTTTTCTACCCCACGCGGACCGCAACCTCTGCCTAATCTCACGGATGTCTGTGTGTGCGTGCATTGCGCAGAAGACGGGAAAAAACGATCGCTTGCTCTTCCCAGGAGAGTCTCTCTCCGGCAGGGTAAAAAAATATGAGCGAAGAGTTGCTCGAGAGATGAGGGCGGTCGGGATTTATTCATTTCTCTTTTTTTTCCCACCTCCCCAAACCCTCGCACCTCCACCTCACGGGGGTTTATTTATTACGCGGTGAGCCCATCTGAATCTTAATTCCTCTCTTCTTCCCCAGTGTAGCTACTTTTTCAGTTTAGCCCTTTTTGAAATAATAACTCTGTTTAGTATCATTCCCGCACTTCAAGTTAGTAACCTTGCTAGCTAAATGCCCGCGACCATCTTATCTTAAAAAGAATTCCTAAATTAAGTCTCTGTCAACTAAATTTCTTCGGTTCAACTTGCATTTTCCAATAAAAATTGGATGAATATAGCCCCTGTTTGTTAAATTTCTTGGTTTTTACACGTCCTTTTTTATGATATAATAACATAAACATATCTCTAGTTTTACAGCCTTCATTTCAGTTGCATTGAAATTGTAGACCAATTGTAAATCACTTTAAAAATAGTAAGTGCATATCACAAGTATTTGCATATTTTATTACTTCAACTTATCAACCTAGAAAGCTCACTGCCCGCCTCCATCTAATCTAGCGTTTTGCCGCATTAGATGATGCAGCACGGTAGACAAATGTTACATTGCGTGTGAGAAGAAGATTTTTTTAATCATTGGAGTTAACGTCCATAGCAACTTTGAGGGGCGATCTCAAATCTGGCGTAATGATTGCGCTATCACGTAAGATATTTGAGAAATTCTCATGAAAAAGAATAAAATGGACTTTTAAATCATTTTCGGAAGTTGGCGCTTTCGCAATCAATGTAAATCTTCCTCATTTCTTCTCTCGCGCATTTATGTTTCATTGAAATTTGTTGGGCAAACTTTTCACGAAGATAGTTGACAATATATTTCATTTCATACCCTGTAAAGGCTCTATGAAAGGGCTGGTGACGAAGAAAAGAGAAAAATATTTAATGAAAATAAATATTTTGGACTGGAAAATAGTAATTTAGATGGATTAAAAAATTTTCCTTTTCCGGATATGATAAACTTTCCTTTGCATAGCCACTCCATTTTTCAGGAGTTCCACAAATATTTTTGCGAGCATATTTCTAATCCCCATATTTATTTCCCGTGGTTATGTGTTTACTACGGCTTGAACATGCTTGTAGCATAGTGCTTACAAAGTGTAATCGGCTACGCGTGTATGAGTTGCTGAAGTGGAATAATATCTATATTTTGTAAAATAGAAATACACCTTTAGCAAAATCCAAACACTAAAGGATAGGGAAGAAAGATTTCGTGCTTTCCCGGCGAATAAACTTAGTAAAGAGTTCTCGGGATCGCCACCGGGTCAGGAACTGCAGTGACTCACAGCCCTGAGGACGATGGCCGAGTAGGGCATCGAAAAGTCGGCAGTTATGCACTTCCTGACCCGGTGGCGATCCCGAGAACTCTTCACTAACTAACGGATAGTATTTGGATCACTAGGGAGGCTTTGAAATTAAAATGTTCACTGGTAGTTTATATAAGGAAAATCAGGGGAAAATTTGAGATTTGTTCTAGGAAGACCTACGCTCGAGAGAAATAGAGGATTTTATGGAGCATACAACTAATCTGTGAAAGATATTTTCTGTAGCCATGCAGACTTTTTAGTGAGTCTTACGTTGAAAGTAGTGGAAAAATAGAAAACTTTGTATCTCGTTTTGTTGTGGTGTTTTTCAATGCCTATCTTTCCTCCAACTGTTTGCTGGTGCTTGACAAGATTTTTTCAAGGGATATACGGAAGAGCAAAAACTTATGAATATGCCGTGAAGGTGGAAGTGGCGCGGAAGATATAGAAAAAGAAGACAGAGGAAGAAAGGAAATAATGGTGTAGAAGGGGGTGGAATTTTTAGCATTGCACTGTTTAAGTCTAATCCCCTCCCATCAAAACGTCTCGCCTGTAACACTTCACAGTTATGCGCCCGTACTGCTGTGTAAGGACCGAAAAAGGAGCGTTCTTCAATAAAATGCGACTCTTTCGCTGCATCCGGATGGTACTACGAACATTTAACTGCGTCCATGTGAGTATAAACAAGTGCGTATTTTTTTCAATGCTCACCATACCCACTATTTTCTGTCTACCAGATTATTGCTTGTTTTTTTTCTGTTTTGATCTAACTTTTACAGAAATGTATTAGGGGCTGAAATCTTACCTATGGTCGCTATGAATATAGTCCTTGGTAAAATTATATTGTGTGTTGCTATTATTTTCTCTATCCTAGCAAGTCAAATATACTTAGGCTATTCCAAATAACTATCAGTACCATGAAATAATTGAGGGGCTATAATTATCATTTTTTTAAATGTTAGCACCTTAAAATTCGTAAAAATATAATATCAAAAGGAATATTTTGCAAATTAAATAAAAAATCACCAACTTATATGCCCTCCATTCTCTCTGTTTATTAATGAAAGCCTTTAAATAAAGGACTGTTCCTCTGAAAACCAAGTGGATATCCATCTACCGAGCGTTTATTTTACAAATTCACTCCACTAACACCCAATTAATGGTTTTATTACAAATTTTGCTCATATTTTACGCATAAATTAGTTTTTATAGCATTGTAATTTCAATAAAAATAATAGGAATATCTCCCTGAATTTTTTAAATTTTGTACCCAGTATACCTCTTCCCAATTAAAATTTTGCTGTGAAGCCAGTGAAGCGCAGTAATGCGAAGAAAGTTTACCAAGTTGCATTTAATGGCTGGAATCACCGTGTTTCAAGAAACATACCCGTAGTCTCTGTAGATTGTTTCATTTCGAATTTCTTAGACGCACGGAAGTATACTTACGGTTGTAGTCAAGCTATTTTTGCCGGAAAGTTTTCCACGCTAAATATTTTGCTGCCTCTCATCCCTGTGGATGTAGGATTCCATTGATTGAAGCCTTCAAATAATGCAGTGTTCCTCTCAAAAACAAAATGGAATTGTAGCAAGAAGATTTGTATTTACAGCAAAAAATGCATTCAAATTACAATTTTTGCACCCAATAGTTCGAAGTCTTGCAGCCATCGGAAGCCCCCTGTTTACCGTGCTAATAACTTACTTCGCCTATTTTTCATCTCGACTTATCTGAACAATAGGTTTCCCCTTTTATTTTCACTTTCCTCACCCATCTTATGTGACTCCTTTTTTTATAGTCACTTTACGTAGCTGGAACGTATTAATTATATTAATTATTTGAAGCCTGGACGTGAATAGTCTTCATCACACAAAAACATTAGATAGAAAAAACGTAAAAATATTCTCGTGTGAATAATTAAAAAAATTCAAAAAACTATCTTTTGTACTTTACTTTTATTCAGTAGGGAAAAATTTATTTCGTGCTGTACTCTGTGGTTTTCATTCTTCTGAAACTGTGTTGATGAATGCAAATGGACTATTTTGTTAGTTGCAAATTGTTTGATTCTCTGTTCTCAGTAACGTAGCTATGGATTTCCCTGATTTTTTTATAGGATTGAGTTTAATAAGCATACTTGCGAGTGTCAACAAAATTTACTCTAAAAATTTTGGTGTTAATTATCGAAGAAAAGGAGGTTGCTTATACATTAATTCTCGGCATCTTTTCGACATAATTTGCGTGAAATCTTAGAAAATGTGCATTATTAGGTGAGCCTGACTTGTACAATCACTCTTATATAGGATAAAAATTGTATATTTTAATATGATAAGTTAACCCTTTCTAACTCAGAGCTGCTTCTGGGAGAAAATAAATGTCAAGATTTCTCATTTTAAAGTGGTGAAAATTTTGCACTCAATCATAATTATTGTGGCAGATACACAAATGAACACGTAGTTTAAATCTTTGTTGGTTATAGCTAAAAATGTATACATTTTTTATGTTACTTAGAAGCAAAATTGGGTTATAATGCGTTAAGAATAGGATACTTTTAATAGTACGAAGACATTCAAAGGAAAATATGCTATCGATATCATTGCCTCTATTTTTTTGTCACTGATGCATTTCTTTTTATTCGGAAATACTCTTTTTCAAGTACGTCAGAGGTTTAGAAATAGTTCGTCCGAAAACACTATCAAATGTATGTACAGCGTTCTTTTAATGACCTGCAGTGTAGGGCGTTCTATTGTAAAAAGAAAAATATTTTCCGTCTTGTCACTACTGTACGACGCCACTATTCTTCATGTTACCCTTTGGAGACTCCTTTCTTTTTTGTTTCCCGGCTTGATCGAAAGGTTCTCACTCGAGCGAGGATGAGAGACAAATGGTTGAGAGGAAGGAAGCGGATAAGAATACGCGCTCAAGAAAGGATATTTCCCATGCTTCGAGGTGGTTGATATGCCCTGCTCCCGGGATGGAGGGGCCAATAACATGTTACTGGAAGGACGTTAAATTCGTGGCGGGAGAAAGAGTGAGGGAAAGGCCCAAACTGAAATGGCTGTGCGTGATGTTTCAGACAAAAGACGGGGCCGAAGCGTTCTTCTAAACCCCCGCTGTGCTTTCCATACTGCGACGCCTTTCACGCCCATTATATCCCGAGATGTGTTGCGCTACCCCTTCGCTTCGTCGCTCCCTCCCGAGACCAAGACGCCACAATCTCTTCGGCCAGCACGTCTTGAGTATGAAGCATTCTCTCTTCCATCCATGTCCTCTGCATACCATTTATTCTAATAGATTAGCGTTAACTTGCGATCCTTTGTCTTTGTTATACTTGATTCTGATTCTCCCGTATATATTAAACTCGAAGCATTTATAGCCTCCTCAGTTCCAAGACATATCTACATATTTCAGGTTAATTAGATGTTAACAAACAACATTAACAATTTCTGTAGATCATGCTTCTGTATGATGCTGCCATCTGTCAGGACACACTGAACTAGTTGCAATAACGACATGTTTCTTTGCCAAGCGGTAAAAAAAGCCAAACGTCGATGAATTGTATACAAGACGCCAGGACCTAGGAGGATAATTACTGAATGATATTCGATTTACTGAATATATTGGTATTCATATAGTTGATACGGAAAAATTCACTTAATGGTTGTATTTTCATGAAATTAATTGAAATGATGATATATTTGAGATGCTTGAGTTGAGTGATGTGTAACTCTGATTGTCTATCTTGCTGGCAGAATATTTCTTTTCTTACATTTGCTCACTATTATGAAATATCAGCATTACTAAAGTACGAGTAATATTTTTACAGCAAACCCATTTCGTTTCATGGTTACATTTAACATGATAGTGGCAAAAATTACTTCGGTGACATGTTACGAGGCACCAGATGCAATCCGCGTAATGCGATACAATCCATTCGCCTTCTGAAATGTATTTCGCCTCATGAATTTTCGTACTTATATTAGCCATGTTCCCATCAGTTTTATTTTTGGCGCTCTTGAAATTATTAAATTGCGTGCCCAATTTCCCACGGCTACAGTCACCTTTAATGCCATGTTCCCTGCCCTTCCCTCCCAAGTTTTGCTTTCTCGTGCCTCTTCCTCCCAAGCCCATATTTATGTCGCTGTACCCCGCCGTTCATTGTCGCCTCGGCGTAAACCTCCACCTTCAATTTATGTCTTTCCTTTGTAGACTCCCATTTCCTCCTATCCCCCCCTGACATTCTTCATTCTCCGCGCCAGTGGTCCACGCCTCGTCGTGGAAGCGACGGGTGTGGTGCCCTCATAACCGGGCAAGATTGGTGTCCGGGTGTTTATTGCACGGAGAGGCCGTCGTTACGCAGGTCTGACGATACGGACCGCGTGTAGTACATTGTTAATTCAGTCTCGTCCGTCAAATTCACCCCGAATCGTACGGCTCCGTAAGGGGTTTGCGTTTTTTTCGCCGGGAAGCATAAAAGCCAGGGGCTCTAAAGATAGGAGAAAGGCATCTCCGAGGAAGCTAAATTACGCGTAACTTGGCTCCGTGTTTTGTGGTGTAGCAGTTGAAACCCTTTGTTGTTACCTACCTACCCCATTGTTGTTAATTTTAATGGAAAAAGTTGGTCTTAGTTGATTTTAAGTTTGTTGCAGTTCAGTCGTTAAAGTCATGTTAAAAATAAGGATCAAAAATGTATAATTAAACAACTTTCTCCATTCATTCAACGCTTACCAAGTCAGAGTTAGTACTGCGTCACAGTGTCATCATGTGGTATATTTTTTTTCTGCTTTCAAACGTCTTTTAATTTCCAATCACACAATTCTAAGCGATTTAGATACTTGATTGGTGGCAAAAGAGTCACCTTCGAGGACACAAAATGAGTGTTTTGCCTGAATAGCTGCCTGTCTCGAAGTATAGGACCTATACCTTCTTAAGGATAGAGATAGCTATCACTAATTTTAATTTGACAGGCATTGAATTAATGCTTTTGAGGAGGACTTAAATCTATTTGACAATTGGGATGCATGGTCCTGTCTTCTTTGCCATATCAATTACGGTGATAGCGATCTATGAATGGCGACTGGATTTTAGATATTTTCATTCACATATAATTTTTTTGGGCGTAACGTATTTGGATAGTGATATGTTCCTCCTCTGAAGATCCATGAATCAAAGTTTATTCAGTAATTTGTTGAAAAAGTCTTTCGAATAAATTATGTGCACAGTCCACGTTTAGTTTTTTTAAAAGTCATCGGCTGAAATAATGATATAATCCTCTTTGTGACTGTGTAAATTAATTAAAAATAAAAATTGTTTTCGGCGTGTCTTCCGGGGTTGACTCATCAACTCATGTGAGGTAAAATACGGTTTAAATTTTTAATAAAGTTCAACCTTTTGAATAGCATGAAAAATTGATATTTTTGATTATGAATACGGTTAAAATTTAATTATTTTCCGTCGGATGTATTTATCGCGCAGCCCCAGGAAACAGGTTATTTATTCATGAAAAATGCTCTCATATCGAATAATTGCATATGGAATTTTCGTTCGTTCGCCAAAGAAATTACTTTGCTATCGTACGCTTGTCAAATTAAATTAGTGCCAGTTAAGCTCATGGTTGAATAAAAGGATGAATTGTTTTCGATGCGAAGAAAAGGATAAAATTTTTGTGATGTAGGAATTACAGCCATTGATGAAAAATTTTCTTAACCACGTTTTGGAACAAAATAAATTTATAAAATTCCATAGCATGTTGTAACGTTTTTTCGGTTATTTATTTTGGGGTGAATATCCGCTCCATAGCAGTGATCAAGAAAGCTTGATAGCGTAATTTTTTTCAGGTAATTGTTTCCTGAGGAATATAAGGATTATAGCTCTTTGGCATTGAATAGGAGTAGTAAGATGAAGTTCTCCTACAGCCGTAACGAATTCTTCTTGTCCGTTTTACACCGACCCGGGTATTACTGTATTGGTTTGTGGGGATGGAGTTAAGACCGCAGGAACCAAACACATTATCTCAACCGGCATTCCTTGACAATCACTCACTCACTCGCACAGACGTACAAGACGTCGCAGGAGCGGGTCAAGATGTATAATAAGGCTAGATAGGCGTGAATAGCGTTATTTCGCCCTCCAAGTGGCCCTTTTCAACGTAAAGCGATATTTTCACAGCATCACTTGGTTAAAGAGATCAATTTTTAAAAAATAATAAGAATTTTATTCCTACGTTACTGCTCTGGTATTGTTTCCTGCCATTTCTTATCCCGGAAATGGTATTCCTACAAGTTACGTAGAAAATGTGCTTGATTTTTGGGATCAATTTTTGTTTCTCTCGGCAAATATTTGTGTGGCTCGATCGGAATCTTTTATCTTTGGAGTTCCTCGTCACCCTCTTCTCGTTCCTTATTTTCATCTTCTCACGCCTCAGTTTTCCATAATCTCTTCCACTCCATCAACCACCTCTGCCCTTCGTGCTTCGACGCGGAGAACCATCACTAATTTCGACATCATTATCCCTAGATCCTCGAAATTATGAAAGGACTGAAGAGGGTTTTTTTTCTAGAGGGTAGGCGGAGAGAAAATCTCTCGTCCCACCCTTCAATATTGCACTCGTTTTCGCCCTTCAACCTCCTCGCAAGCTAGCGACTCCACGGTTCCCCTTCAATATAGACCGTTCCATATATTTTATCTTGCGCTTCCCATCCATCCTCAGTCCACGATCGCCTCCCACCTTTTCCAAACCCTGGCCCTACTTTCGTCCCAAACCCTTCTCCCAATCCTCCCTAAAAGCCTTCGGGCAATCGGTTGCCCACGCTTCGATTCTTCCCAACCCTTTGACTCTCCAGTAATTAAGATTATTTTTCAATCGAGCTCAATTATTCCTCATTACTCCGATGCTTCTACGTTTCCCCTGCCCCGTCCAACGGATGATTTCATAACTTTTTTTTATTCTTTTTTTGCTTTTTTTTGGGCGGGTAAAGATTTGTTGAGGGAAATCCAGGTCGAGTTCAAGAAGTTGAATTGGGGGAAAATTACTCATTTAGGATGAAGCTCAGTCAGCAGAACGTTTTGGGAATCGGGATTGATTTTTTTCATTTAATCTCGTCCGAGTTGATGAGAAGGAACTAAAACGTTGAGGAGGGGTTGGATTACTTTAGACGGTCACGGACGTGTTGCAAGATGGCCTTGAAAATGCTTATGATGTGAGCGATCGGCTCGTTTTGGTCGCGTCTCAAATCTCTCCCTTTACCTCTGCCGCCATTATCGGTCTTGCATTAATTTAGCAATTCTGGTCAATTCCAATGCATCAATTATATATCGTATGGAACTTATACGCAATCTTTGCAAATTTCATGTTAGAGTTCATGACAAGGAGCATGAAATTAAAGGATTTATTTTTTATATCCTCCTTTTTCATAATTGTGATCATTATTTTTACCACCTTTTCCTCCTCCATAATACGGTAACAATATACCTAAATACTATCCAGCATATTCACTGCTTTCCACATTTTATCTTCTTGATCATTTTTAATTCTTTTTTATCGCGAGTGGTCAATGCTTCTATTTGTCTTTCTATAATGTATTTATACGTTTTAATGCTATTCATTATATATCATCTGTATTTTCTTCTTTTCATAGCTACACTATTTGCTCCATGTAACTTGAACTTCAACTTGAATGTAATTACACATGAAATACCCGAAAAAACCTGTTTAACATTAGTTTGTGAAGTTGGTCGGTTTAAAATATAGACGAAATGAAATGTTTCTTATAAGATATTCACTTTTCTACAACAAATTCATTATATGAGTGGTTAATTGAAATATTCAACCAATTGCTAGTAAGTGAACACAAAATTTTAATGTTTTAGGGTTATTTTTCAAAACTATACTACTATTTATAACACCCTCTTCTTTCATTGACAACACTATTATCTCTCTATCCTTACCCATACTCATCGCCTGACACGTAATGACGATTTTAGGATGAAAGTTTTAATCAAATGTTTATTTATGATATTCAGCCATACGTATGGAAACAAAGCACATGGAAAGGAAAACAATTTCGTAATTTTCATATATTCTTTCCTTCCTTTAATCTTTTAATCTCTTACCCAATATTATGAAATATTGTATCTATAAAATTGCTCAGACTTTTTTATGGTCAAATATTGGTATTTTTTCGATATTCCACTAGTCAAAACAATAAGACCCATATTACTGTTTCTTTTTTCAGTTTCACTCTTTCGTAGTCTATGTGGGCTTTTTTTAGCTTCCTTTCTCATTTATTTAATAAAGTATAATCCAGAGTTGTCATCGGCAGATATTCGTACTTGAAGCTCCTCGTGATCTCCCTCTGTCTAAAAATTACATCATATCGAGTGAATAACCCATTTTTTATATGTGTGAATCCTTTTCATCGATAATCCAATTCCCTCTGGTGCTATTGGCTCCGGTTTTTTTCATCTGAATCTTTTCATTCCTTGTAAATAGAGGGAGTCTCATAAAATTTAGTCCTTCCATGTATTACATTATTTTCATTTCATATAATAATTAAATGAATAATACTCTTATAAGGCTCAATGCATTCTAAAATTTTGGTAATTCGGTGTGAAATTTTAAATGATTTATGGGAAAAGGGAAATTAATAATTGCATTTTTGCGTCTTTTGTAAAAAGATAAAACCAATCTCTAAGTAATTTCGGCTATGAAAAATCAATCTTCGTGGTACTTCATTGTGCTCCGCTAAAAGTTAATAAATTTTTGCTTTATTCCAATACATTGTCCGTGTCAATACGTATAAAATTGGAAATTTATAGAATTTATGAATATTTTATTCTTTTTATTGCGTATCCTCTTATATGAAATCGCGAACATAGCGTTTGATTATGAGAGTTTAGACTTCCGTGTATTAGTTAATGATAAACGAGAGATATTTTAAATACGAAGAATGCATTTAATTAGTTAATTATCTCGTTATTAAAAATAATCTTATATAGTGCGTCAAAAAGAAATTTGTTCAATTCCGTAGAATTACAGTGGATATCTTATATCATTTTAATTTAATTCTAATTTCTTAGAAGTTTATAGCTGTGTCTTACCGGTACTTAAGAGCCCTCTATTTTGAAGTTTACTGCAATGTACCAGGCAAATGCCAGTTGTTAAGTAAAATCCCTGAGACATTGATGATTTTATGATTTATTGGTTATCATCTACCTTTACCTCTCTTTTTCATAGATATTTTGGTAATCCTTTTTCCCCGCGGCTCAAACTCTGAACCAAGCAAGTTGGTAGCGTTAGCTTTTACGACTTGGGCACACATGAATTTATATTCCTTCAAAACCCAACTTACGTGCTCCTTTTCAACCCGATGATCCTAAACTTAACGTCTCTGACACAGCTAAATCATCGAACCCCCGGACAGCGCGGCCATAACGAGCGTTCGGTTTGTCGTGATGACCCCGCTACGTGTTGGTTAATCGAACGGATGTGTCGCCCAGGAGTTTAAAATCCCCCGCAGGGAAGAAGGCCATCATCTTCGGCTCCGTGGACAGCCGAAGGTTCCCTGCCGCACTCAGTCATCTTCGGGACGAGGCAGAAAGATTGCCTCCAGCGTTTCTTCCGCGTGAAGCGGTATTTTCCGGGTTGACCTGGGGACATTCCTCCTCTTGCGCGCGGCCACCCAGGACGCTTCATCTCACGGCGACTTCTTTCCGGTCCATTTTCTTATCTCTCTGTTGCAACCAGACCCCCTCGCTAACTTACTACATCCGTCTCTTTCTCTCACTCTCTATCTCCTATGGATGCTTCATTCTACGAGGCTCCACCGGTGAGGTAGTACGTTCCAGCCATCCCCATTTCTCCACATCTCATTTGCTGCTGCGCCATCCGGTGGCGATGATTTTGGATCGAGGCCAGAGTGAAATAAAAAAAAACCTCTTTCTCATCCATACCTTTACCTCTCGCCGTTCATTCCGACCTAAAATCTTCCGATTGCCCGTAATCACTGGGCTAACAGGATATGTCTTTTATGCTCGCTTTTAATGAGCCCGAAGTAGGGGTGTATTCTGGAGTAAAATGGTTTAGATGGAGGCGCTGATGCATTCCATCGGCTAAATTTCAATGGGGGCGAACACTTGAATGCTGATTTTTTTAAAGTAATAATTATTCAATTTCATTATGTTCACTACCGTCAACGTATTTCTGATTACCTTTTTCAGTTAACCCATTTCTCTTCTTTGCTTTTGCTTAGAATTTAATTCTCACCAAAGTTTTCATAATACCTGTCCACCTTGATTGCCAGATATGGTAACAGGATCCTCCTGTCCTAAGCATCTTGATTTTCTACCAGTTATATTTTAGTTATATCTATTTCAACTGCTCCTTTATTTAAAATGATGTAATTATATTTTTGGGTCCAACAGTTAGAGATACAAGGTTTTTAAAGGGCAAGCGTGAGCCGTGGAGTGTTGGTTTTTATGCCCGGCGGTAGGCGACTGATTACGTACTTCAGCTATTTGCAGTAATGCCAGAAAATACTTTTTCAGTGATAATTTCCTTCCGATAGATTCAAAGGTTTAATTTGTGTTTAAAAAATGATAAACATAGTGATTTAGTTTTTTAAAATCCATTTAAATATCATTTAGAGTCCGTTTCTCAGTCAAACGCATGCGTCATTAACACCAACTAATTTTTTCAGCAAAATTCAGTCATCGTTTCTTAGTCAACATAAATGTGGCGAGAATTTACTAATAAATAGGTTAGGAGCTAAACATATAATAAACTCCATCCATCTAGAATTTAAATTGGTGATACTTTACTATAGAATACCAAGCACGACTAAAGTAGGGAATTTCCCATGTACGTTCAACAAGTTTAATTTTTAAAAAAATTGGCACACACTCGTATGCCCGAAAAAATGAAATGCGGGGTGAATGAGTAAAGTAGGTACACATATTAATTATTTAAAAAAATTATAGTGAATGCTTATGCATTAAACGCATGCACAATGCGTTTGTACAAACAGAACTAGTGTTATTCCGGCATTCAATCTGAAAATCCAAGCCTCAGTGGAGGAAATCTCTACTTCTTGACCTCATAGGAAGCCTTTGTAATCGATCCCAAAGGCGAAAAAATAGAATATATCACTATTTTCCACTTTCTTCGATAATCATCTCATTTTCCACACCACAATTATTTATATTTGGGAGAATGATAAGAGGCCCAAAGCACCACGAAACTCTTCACGTCTGTAATTAAGGGGCTAAAAAGAACTTAAAATCGCCTCTCCCCACTCACTATCCAATTGCGTGCCCATAGCATAAAACGCCGATGGATAAAAATTACCCACTAATTGAGAGCAACTGAGGAGCTGAGGGAAACCGTTGTAGCCTCACAGCGAAGATTAGGTTAATAGGAGGAAGGAAAACAAGTGGAATAGGAAGGAGGACGATTTCAGGCGAATTGAAGGATATTTTGAGGGACCTTATGTATTATTACATTAAATTGGACAAATACTACAAAATTAATTACATACATTTGAGAACCATTTGGTTAAAAATTTCATGCTTTCCGACACCAAATAAATAATAGCTACATAATCCACAACAATGTAAAAAATTCGATATCTCGGACGTGTCTTATCGAAATCGATTTAACTTAATGAAATATAAAAAATGTAGTAATTCCACGTAAATTTAATAATGACATAAAACTTTACTCCAGATAATGACATGCCACGTCAAAAAGTTGGTCACAGAGTATTAAATTTATGTTGAATCATTATGTTTTTACATTTAATAATGTATAAAAACTTTTTTTCGACAGTTTGGTTGCTTTGCTATTTTTTACTTATTTTCATCAGTAGTTATGTTTCTAGTTGTAAATAATTGTCTACATAAAAAGTCTAGTCTAAGTGGTCAATATCCACCTGTTCTCTTGAAGTCGTTGAATTTAAAATGCACATGTAATAGCGACGAAGTACTGTATTAGTAAGTGGCGTAATGACTATAGCATGCTCAGCAAGACAGCTGGCACCTACCAATTAAGAGTTCCTGATTTTGGCAGCACCTACAAGGAACTCAGTGATGATTGGAAAGAAATATCCAATGCCATACATCCCAAATTTATCTCGCGCGTTATCGTGTAGATGTACTTGGATGTTGAAGAAGGAAAAGACAAAAAAGATAGAACTGAGAGAAACAGAAGGAGAAAAGAGCGAAAGCTCTCCGTGAGAGACGGAGGAGAAGGTAATTAGGGCGCGAGGGATTTTTGCATTAGGGTGCGCGGATAAAGAGACGTTAGAATGAGTGGGTTAAGGGTAAGCGGGGCGGAGGTTAAAGGGTGCTCTTTAAGGCGAGGGCACGAGCGACTGGGATACGGCTCGGAATTCAAAGGGTGGGCGGTTTAGCAAGGGAAGGTAGCTTCGGGGGGGGCCTCCCTCAGGTTGGGTAATCCATTGTTTTCTGTGCCGCGAAATTTATGTGAAGTGAAAATAAACTGCTTTTCCGTACCTTGAAAGGGAGCTCCGAGGAATAAAAGTGTTGAAGGGGAGATAGAGAAAAAACACATCGTTATCCCTTACGTATCCTGCTCGGCGGGCCCCTTTTCGGGTGAGGACGCGAATAAGGGGACAAATGACGGGCGATATGGGACAAGGTGAGTCAAGTACGAGCACGTGAAACAAGAAGAGCGTCGCGTCGGTTGAGATGGGTGGGTTCATAGGCGGATGGACCACGGGGCATGTTCGCCCCTTCCCCCAAGACGCTTAAAAAATAGCCATGATTTTTAATACATTTATTATTACGTTCGTCATGTTTTAATTATTACGGAATCTAAATTATTTAAGCTTTGAGCCCAATTCAAGAAGACGTATTAACCGGTCATTGGCCATTCGCTAGTCGGCGCTCTCAAATATAATAAATAAAAAAATAAAACCTCGCCCAAGTCGGAACGGGGCACAAAAACTGTCGTTATTTTATAAGTAACTTAATAATATTCTCATATTAAAATAGTTCTTGGAGTGTAGGTCATTGAAAGTGGAGACTTTCCAACTTGGAGATCACTCCAAGATATATTTTTAAATGAATTAAACGAGGTCAAGATAAATAAATAAATATTTAATATTCTCATATTTATAAATTTAATATTAAAATAAAGATAATATTTCATGCAGTAATTGCTGTATGTTCTTTTTTCTCCAATATGAGAAGACCGGTTCTCAGACCCATGCGCCACCCCAGAAAAAAATGGATCCGTCCTTTGGTGGGTTCACTTTGGTAAGAAGGGGCAATAGGCCCGACAGAGTCTTACATAGCAAAATAATAACGGAAATAAACAAATTTGGCCAATGTGTGAAAAGTGGAATATCTATGCATCCTGGAAGACTTTGCAGATTCGAGGTTTAGTGTGGGTCTAATGTGAACATACTCTTCCAAATGTATATTATAGCGTAAACTCCCCACACACATTCCTGCGAGAACCTGAAATTTTTAAATTTGAGGTAATATTTCATTTTTAAATCCTTCATTAAATAAACTCCAGCATCAACTATTATACTAATAATAATATATTTTTTGTCACTTAAACATTTTAAAATATCATGGATACAGAATAAGGCTGTAGGTGACCTCAGAGGCTTTTGCCTGTTCGTTGGATCACTTTAAAACAATCGTATTTTTTGTATATTAACTAACAAAAAATTCTTCTATATACACTAAGAGAACTTTTGATACAATAAAAATATGAAGTAGAGATTTATAAGTAATAATACAGTAAATAAAACCGATAGAGCCTTGTCATAGGAAAATCTAATAATTTAAAATAAGAAAGAAAAAACCCTTGAATTGCACGTTTGTAATGCATTAAACTTAATATTTTTTATTTTATAATTACCACGAATTATTGTCCTTGGCGCAGTTCCCACTGCAACTCAAGCTATGTTTCTGGCGGCTATTCGCAATACCACATAATTAGATGGTGAGGCAAACTCATGCGAATAGTTTTGCGATTATAGATGTGGTTGGATGAATTCACTCGATTGATAGCATCCTTAGCTGCAGTGCAGCCTTGGAAGGAGGGTCAGAAAATTTACGAAATTAAGAATCTGAAATGCTGAAAGGGTTGACTATGTCTAAGTATCCAATTTCTTAAATATTTAAGTTATTCCTTTAAAAGATATTAACCACTATATGTGCATAACCAAATTGCTATTAAAGATAAAGAGAAAATATAGACAATACTAACAGCCGTTTTTAGGAGGTGGTAAATAAAATCTACTTAACGCAATATTTCGTCGAAATGCGTAAAATGTCATTTAAATGACTGCTTTAGGCATGCTAATTAAATAAATTGACTAATTTCCATATACATATTTTAAATTTCAGTATTTTTCGACAAATTCAACTGCTATAAAACAGGCAGCATAAATATCTCCGTAGGATAAATATTGTTTATGTTTAAGCGACTCTCATTGATAAATGAAAAAAACACGCTTCAGAAACAGCTGAAACAATTGTAACCGTGTCCAAAGTACCACGCAGCATTATAAAATTCTAAAATGCATGTAGGAAAAATTTGGAAATTAACCCATGCATCAGAAGAATCATATGCACCCGTACAGATACGCAAACGTACGTGCCACCAGTTGACGTTATTTGAAGAGAGAGCCAATTTGTTGTCCCTCTTTCGAAGTTTTGCAATCCATACATCTTGTATGCATGTGCTAACACGTGCATGCTTGCATGAAGTGGAATCGCTCCAGCAAACTGGCAGGAAACGATCGGAGAAGCATGCTTTTGTGCTCGAATCGGACGTGCGTTACCGTTCAAATCTATTTCGTTTTTTCTCTCCCTCCAGCGTTCCATTGTTTTCACCTGGAGCGTTGAAAAGCCACGAACAAGCTTTCATTGGCTTGGGTGGGAATAAATGTGCGACTTGATTTTTTTTCCCAATGGAGTGTAGAGTTTTGGGGTCGTTGCAGCAGCGGGCGAAAGTGGTAGGTACTGACGGTTAAGTGACGCGAGTTTGTGACAGTGCTTAACCTTTCAGCAGCGGGAGCACGTGATTTTAGCTACCAGCGTGTGCGAGAGGGAACCAATAAGTATTTTTTCCCTATAGCCTGGCCGAGTGTCTAGCGCGCCTTATAATCCGGGGCAACCCTTCTTTCTTACCAACGGATGGGCTTACATATGGGCCCTTTTCGTAGGCATATTAACAGCGTAAATCTGGAGGAAACAATACAAAATGGTCAGTGCGATAGGAAATTCTGGGAGGAACCCCCTGCCGTGAGGAATGGCCGGGGATAGTTAAGCCGTGGAAGGTCACTCGGGAAATCCATTGGTCAGGTTCTCCAACTCCATCTCGGTCGACGTTTCGGTGTACGAGTTGTCCCTCATCATCAGGGCATGCCCTGGTGGATAAGGACGATGACGATGGACAACTCGTACATCGGAACGTTGGCCGAGATGGAGCTGTAGAACCTGATGCGGTGGAATTCCCGGGTAAAGGCTGGGACACAATCAACGCTAACGTGAGACGGTATACGGGATCCGGGAGAACGTGAGACGGGGAACGCCATCGTGCGGTCACAAATGACGTTCCCGTGGCCGGAAAGAGAATTGACTAACGCCCGCGCAGTGGTTTTATTTGTGGTCTTCAGTCTTTTCGTTTGTGTGTAGGAAGAGTTTTGAAGAATATTCGAAATCGACGAGGATAGTATGCACGTAAATTAAATTAAGTAATGGCTTACCTTAACTGACTTCTCTTCAGCTCACATCGCACGACAAGAACAACTGCTGTATTCAGCAATGGGCGCCAACAATGCTGTATCGCTGTGATTGGCTTTCCGTGTACGGGACACGGGAAGAGATGAAAGTTGCCCATCCCTCGTGTTTTAGGTACTCTCCGTAAACGGTGGTTGTGTCCCTTCCATAAGCTTTCCCTTCCCCCATATTTTTACCAATTCCCGTTAACGGCTCGCGTCTCATGTTAGCGTTCATTGTGTCCCGGCCTTAACCTTCCACGATTCTATGCGTCGGGAATGCCTGCGATCATTCGAGAGTTAAGCCGCAATAGCGATCCCTACAGTGACGGAAAATGCCCTTTGGATCTACCCGGGTGGCAATAAAAATTTTGGGAAACTCCCTTAGGTAGTCCAACAATGCGATGGCTAAGTTCAAACATCACGTACCTCAAATTCGGACAGTTCGAGACAGTTATCTTAATCAAAGTTTAATAACTTAAAAAAATAAAATACAAACAAAAACAACTCTTTGTTTATAAATGAATGCTTCTTTTTTCAGTTTATGAACTTTTAGATTTTAATTTCAGTGTGAAAGTAAAAATATAATCGTTTTTATCGTTGTTTTTACTCTCCCGAAAAGTTGCAATTTTTTAGATGAGTGTTGTTAGAACTTAGCCATCAAATGGTCAAACGTTTAAAAAGGTTTTTTCCGCAGTCACTGTACAAAATTTTAAAACTTTCTCGCCGTCTGAGTGTTATTTTCTAGAAACTTAGGAACTGGAGCACAAACCTTTCCTATTGGCTGGGGCTGGAATATATGTATATTTCACCCGCATTTTTCATTGAAAGGTAGAGTTTTTGGGGTCGTTGAACCAGGAGACGAAGGTGATAGGGTTTGACGGCTAGGTGACGCGAGGTTGTGACGGTAGGGTGTCCCTTATTTTTAAAGTTATCGAATTTTTTTGGAATACGCCCCCAAGATTTGTTCCATTTGGTTAAAAAATGTATCTTTAAAAATATTTTTGCAATCGGATACCGGGAAAACGTCCAGCATCGCATTTAAGGTTTTGAAATTTTGGCTTATTTGGTTGTTTTTCGGACATAGGTGAAGATATTGTAAGTCTCGTATTTTTTATCACTCTGCCTACTGCAATCCGGCCGAACTTAAGCTCTGAGTCGTGATATGTACGTGTTGTGTTAGAAAGAAGTAAATAAATATGGGTAGATAATTATGGATTTACCTTATTAGTTTATCACCCGTATATCTCTTTCAATTTTTTACGCAGGTAAAGTTAGCTGGGGAACCTTTATCGACGAAGATATTCAAATAACGAATGGTTTGAATTGATTAAAATCTACGAGTTATATAATAAACACCGATTTACGCGTGCAACTTGCTGGTCTTACATTCATCATGAGCGTAGTGATACTTTCAGCTTCATCTGCTCTGAAATTATGCTGAAGTTATTGATTTCACAAGAGAGGAGCAGCTCCAATTTAAAAATTTCGAAGAATATAAAGTTTAGCCTAGTTTCAAAACTTTATTCTTAAGTTTCTGGTACATCACGTACTCAAACACGTCCCTGAAAACCTTTAACCTGGGAGTTCATTCCAATTTGGAAGCATATCCAGCGTCTATATCGAATTTCCTCTCCTCCAATTGGATTTCAATGGCATCTTCAGTCAATCTGTTCCAATATCCGTCTGAACTACAGATCAATTCCGTCTTCTCAAAACACATACGGTGGTCTAATGGTAGGTAACGCTCGGCAATGGTTGATTTTTTCGGCATAGACTGCCCTAGCGCACCATCTATTATTTTACATAGTATGGTCTCTAGGTTTCTGGTCTCGATAGTGTCTATAGTTCACCCAGTTTCTCCAAGGTAAGCTTCCTCACATTCAAAGGGAATTCTATATACTCCCATAGTTTTGAGTCCGAGTTAATCACGTGGATAGATGACTCCATGGCATGGTCTCTATGAAATACAATTCCTTATTATTCTGGACAATTTTCTGGATACACTACCGTTATATGGATAGAGGCTTTGTTAACCGGTTGTCCTTTCTCCTGATTAAGATTTTTTCGGGAATCAGATGATTTTTTTCTTGCAAATTTGTCTTACGTATCCTTTCCGAAGGTCCTTAAGGCCGTATCACACTAGCGACTGCGACCGCCGCTGCGACCGCGACTGCGGCTGCGGCTGCGACTACACCCCATCACACATTGCGGCCGACGCCACGTTCGCGCATGCGCACGTATGAACGTTTCTGCTTGTGGCTTGTTTGTTTACGAAAGCCCAAAGAATAGATAGAGAGCAGCAATTGTTGAAAATGTTCCTAAAATATGTTAAAACGTACTTCATTTTCATTCACCTGTGTACTCGGGTGCAATATCCAATATACTGGGCTTCCATCTTCACTTTAAAAATCCGAAATTATCTTAGCGTTATCTTATAACCTTCTTGAACTTCCCTCGCTACGGTAACCAAAACAAACAAACACGTTTGCCGCAAGCGTGCGAGATTGAAATGGAGCTCTCTGATTGGCTGCGACTGCGACTGCGATTCAGAAGAATAGCCGGTCGGCTATTCTTCGGAGTCGCAGTCGCAGCGTCGACTGCCTCGCTCTGATTGGTCGACGGGCCAGTCGCAGTCGCGGTCGCAGCCGCAGCGCCGGCCGCAGTCGCTAGTGTGATACGGCCTTTAAATGGGTCGTGTCATTATTTCTCTCGTTATAGCCGTTTTGACGGAAGGTTTTCCTGAGATGAAGTTCCGCGGGTAAGTCATCATCGTTCTCTATCAATGGAGCACAGTGGAGAAGGGTCGATAAGACTGTTATTCCTCTGTATGCGGCTGCGTCCTTTCTAGTAAAGATCTGTGAGGGTTAGTTTTCGGTAGACTGATGTTCCTAGAGTTCCGTCATCCGTGCGTTGAACCCGAATGTCAAGGAATACTAGGCTTTTGTGGACTTCTATTACTATTGTAAACTAGATGTTGGGATTTAGTTTGCTCATGTGTTCAAGAAACTCTGGAGTGTCTTGGGTCCTTGCGGCCACACGAAGACCATGTTGTCTAGGTAACGAGAAAAGTATTTTGGGTTCAGTTTTGCGGAAGAAAGGGTCTTTTCCTCGATATCTTCGTTGAAGAAGTTGGCTACGCCGGCGAGGGAGGGGAACCTATTGCAACACTCGTTGTGAGCATGAGGAAGAAAAGATTTACAGCGTTACGGTCGACTATTCCCCCGCATCAGTTGGACTGTCTCTTTCCATCGACGGGTAAGTAAAGACACAACATCAACACTCACTAGGATATCACCTTGGTCTAACTAAGTGGATGTTGCTCAGGGTTCTGACGAACTCGGTCGAGTTTCTTTACGTGGTGGTCGAGGGAATCCACGAATGGTGCATGGACTACTTTGCTACTTTGCCAATCTGTTAGCGGGAGACCCGATGTCACTCACAATCGGTCGTTGGGGTGACTCCTTCCTTATGTACAAAATCCAAAATGGAGGAATTGCGCTTTCCGGTCTCAAAGAGGTAATATAGAATTAAAAAAGTCAAATGGCTGCATACGTATCCCAACGCTCGTCAACCGTGCAGACATGGAACATAGTGCTTGTGTGCTCGAAAGAGAGTTTCCCTGCAGGGACCAAATCGCAGTTTCGTAACTGGATTAGCCATGCGTTTGTTTTCCCGAATTTTTAGGATAATTTAATTTGGGACAAAAGAGACCGTACCTAATGTGTCCTTATCAAATTTTCTATGTGCGCAATTCATTTTAATGCTATCTTAGAGTATTAATCAAGTCCAGAACGCTGTTCCCCAGTGTCCCAAACATAGCCCATTCTCTGTGGAAAAATACACGATGAAATGTGACTGAGTAGCGGTGAACTTGTTTCTTTCAAAAGAAGCTCACTTTATTGAAGCTCACTTGGAGCTTCTTCATTATGATTTTCTCGAATTTCATCGTACTTAATATGCTTTATCCCTTTCTTTCCTCCCGAAGTCTGCTTTATTCTCGATTTGGATACGTCGAGCATTCTGACTCTTCAAAAGTCTTTTATCTTCACTTCATCTCTGCCCATCCAATTATAAGAGGTATGAAGTAACGAAATAAGAAAATAAAATTTGATTTACAAAGAAATGGAAAGCATTCGTGGCACGAGTCGCCATTTCTATTGAAAATATTTACTAAAATAAATAATGATGGAAATAGTAGTGCCGCAAATGATAGCCTGGATCCCATGTAAAAGAATCACCTTTGATTGGAATTACAGTAGAATTTGTGGATTTAATTTTTTCCTTGTTGAAATTTGGTGTCAAGCGTTGTTGCCGATTTGATGTGGAATGAGAAAAATCGTGCTTTGAGCCATCTATTAACAGCATTTAACAAAAGGCTTCTAATCAGATACCATTCATTATGTGACTTTTGAATGTTTTTAAGAATGCGCACAAGCCCGGAGACTAGGGCTTTCCCTCAGGATTGCAAGTAATAGGATACTGTTATAAACATATTATTTCCTTAATTAGATTTTATACAAACATTAGGAACATTGCTTTACCTAATGCAAATAATTTATTTCTCCAAAAATATTACATCTGTGATAAATGCTTAGATTTTTTGAGAAGCGAATTCTAATTTAAAGTATTGACAAGTTGTATACACGCATTATGAATTTGGGCGAATACTTTATGCTGTGTGGTAGGTAACCTATTCGATTACGTGGGAAGGACCTTCTTATGACTTTACAGTCACCGAGAAATTTTTGAAAAATATTTTAATTAAAACTCCTGAAATTATGCATCGTTAAATTTTCTAATTACCCATCTTCGTTTCATCAAGTAAGTGTAAAAATATGTTTGAAAGAAGGAAAAATAATAAAATATGTGGGAAAAAGTAGGTGCAGGTCTAAGTTTAATAAATGAATGAAATAGTTATTTGATGAAATATCAGTATCGGAGCGAGAATGACGGTTGACTTAGTGTGTGCGACACATCGATCGATTTCGGTTGTATGGAATAAGTTCAGTGAAGGATGAATGAAGGTGATGGGAAATAGTTGGGCCGATTTGGGGCTCACAGATCTTGCAGATCATGATGCTAAGAAGCTCGAAGGAATATCATCTGATCATCCTCCATAGAAAAATACGGAAATGCACGATGAAAAGTGAATTAATAGCGGTGAATTTGTTTTCACCAAAAAGTGAGAGCTCCCTCGGAGATTCTCTGTAATGTTTTTCTCAACTTGCATCGTACACAATTTGCTTTATACCTTTTTTCCAATCCTACATTCAACTTTCTTCTCGATTTGGATACGTCGAGCAATCTGACTCTTCGAAAGTCTAGTATCTTACCAAATTTTCCAAATAAAAAAATAAAATTTGATTCTCAAAGAAATGGTTCATCAAAGAAATAATGGTGTACATTTTAGGGCTTCACATTATTTTCAAGTAAATATGAAATAATGTTTCAAAAATAGTAAAATAGTGAAGTAGCTGGTAAATAACAGCAAGGTACAGTTGGAAGACCATTTAATGTTTCCTCTATCGCAGGTTTTTAACCCTTTCACTGCCAGCCCATTTCAGGTGGGATGTACGAAGACTGCCAGGGCTATTTTCCGGAATTAGCAGCATTTCAGATTTTAAAATTTTTTAGCTACTTAATTTTATTCAATATGTCTAGATTTTTTCCCAATTCTTAAGATATATTTATATATCTTATAACCATAGATAGATTATGGGGGTTAACATAAATCACAGCCGTTGAAAAGGCCACAATCCCGAAAAAAAGATAAATAAATCGGCCCGTGGCAGTTTTCACTCAACCAGCGAGGGCCAATATATCGAACCGGTGGCAATAAAAGGGTTAAGATAGTATTCTTGAACGAATGAAATAGAGGTTTGATGACATATCAGTCTCGGAGAGGGAATGAGGGCTGATTTATGGTGTGCGACACGTCGCTCGATTTCGGCAGCATGGAATAGGTTCAGCGAAAGATAGATGGACGTGATGGGAGATAGTTGGGGTGATTAGGGTCTCACAGATCTTGCAGATCATGATGCTAGGAGGGTCGAGGGAATATCATCAGTGGAGGAGGTCGCAAAGCATTACCGAGAAACTAATGAACAATCACGTCGCAGGAGTCTGCGCCCTAATTCAGGAATTGACGTGTTTGTTGCGGAGGCATTATGAGTTGCTGCATCACATGCAGACTGAAGTGGATCGTCGAGGCCGCAAATACGCCATTAATGCAGGGGTAGGTGCTGGCCTCTGTGGCGGAGTTAGAAGAATGTGTGACTCACAGAGGAGCTCATGGTGATCGTGTATAAAATATTTGGCCGACTTCCAAATCGTCTCCGGTAATGCGCCGATTTGAGTTTTCACAATTAGCGTTCCATAAAAAAGCGTGTGCTGAGCTTTCCTCTGATGTAACATACATGTGCTTGTTTGTCAGAAGAAGTAGTGATGATTACAACCAAAATTACGATAGCATTTTACTGTGATACTTTCTCTCGAACGTCATTTTGAATTACAGTGCTTTTTATCTTGCTGAAGGATCTTTTATGCCACATGCTAAATTAGATCCTAAAGAGATCGATTAATGATTACACTCTTATGAATTATATTTGGAAACTAAAGTATTCGGCAGATGATCAACAGTGGTGTGTAAATATGAGTCATTAAATTTTCTAACCAGCCATCTTCGCTTAATCAGTTAAATGCAAAACTGTTTTTAAAAATAATTTTTTATGAAGAATACATCGTATTTTTTTGTTTTTGGGCATAGTTTAGGAAATCTTGAACTTGAGACCTTACAATCAAATTTCTTTTATTATTAAGCGAAAATAGTGTTATAAAATGTCATCTCTGCGCAAAGGCATAAAACCAACTGTCACCTGGATGCATTATATAAATGACCCTATCATTGCTTTTAAATCTATCTGTGCAACTATTTTAATAATTTGATCGACCAGTGTGATGGAATGATGTCTATGCACTACAAGGTAAAGCGGTGATACTCATGGCCGTATTCATAGGGGTAAAATGACTTTAACTCACTAAAAGCGAATTTATTTCATCTTTTGTCCGCAAAATAAAAAGAGTGATCATCAATGTGTTCAAGAAATGGCGATGCATTCATCTCTACGCGGGAGGAATATGATAAAGGGAGAATTTGACTGGATACTGAAAACATCTCACGCAAGGTGTAGGAGTGAGCCGATTTTGGTGGCTCACTCAATTCGAAGATGTTCTGCTACACGTTTCATATCACGTGCTGTTTGGTCCTCTGAAATTGTACGTGTCAATATTTTTGTGCTGGATGCCGGGATCTTTTTAAACTCCGCGCTCGAATATTCTATGGCTGCAACATATCTCGGGTAGTCCCGGCATATATCAAAGGCTCATGCCACCATCATACGTGCCAAGTCTGTTCGTACGTGTTTGAACCCTGTTCCCTCACCAGCGAGCCAATCCCTCTTCATTATAATCCGCGGTCAATCCTCGCTTCATAGGCAATGGTGTAAAATGATCAAGTTTGTATTACACCTGATAAATACTCTTGAGAGTGGTCCCGTTAAATAAATGTAGATACAAATTCGTAATCACCCGCCCGTGGATATATGTACAAGAGTCACTTGATGGGTATAGCTCGCTAATCAAATGCGTTGATTAGTGTGAGTAGATACTAACAATTGCGGTGCACAGAAATGGGGATTTTTGAGGTTCATCTTTCGCGGATAAATATGTATGAATTTCTATTAATACGATATGAGGTCTGTATATCAGAATGTATAAATTTTTCAAAAATATTACATGTAAACCTTACAAGGTGAACGTCATAAAATAATAAATACCCCCCTTGTTATTACTTATTCAGTCTATCGGTAATTATACATTTATGGATAACCCACCCGCTAGTACAATCCCTGGCTAACAGCAAGTATCTCAGTTATTGCTCTTCTTCTTATATCATCTATCAGTCCACTTCACATCGATAGCCTTCGTTAACTCACTCGCTCTTATATACCTGGCTAACAGCTAGTATATCGGATAATGCTCTTAGGTATTTCGGTTAGTTAACTGTTACTCATACTGTAAAACCTTAACTTTATAAAGTCTACTTTAATATATAAGGTCTCCAAAAATGTCCTCAATTTTGTCAGAAATAGGGTTTCTTATGGAAGGAAGAAATCCTGTTGCTGTCTCCAGCAAGTATCTGACGAGAAACATCTATTTCGTCTATGTCAAGCCCGCCAGACTAATAAGTTTGGTAACAAGACCACGGATTATTTCTTTAAGTTTGAGCATGAGTTCATGATTAGCATTAAAATTGATCGCCTATGTTTTTGGGGCCCTTGATTTTGTAGCCTAAGTCCAAACTACTGTGATACATAGGGTCTTTCAAAATGCCCTTCGCCTTGTCTGAAATGATACACTCCTCAGTTTTCTTGTATAGTTACCGTTTACTTATACCACTACTTTTTTTAAATAAAGCGACCCAGGTTTCGATGAGTAATCATTATGACCATCAGCATCAGGAGTAAATGATGATGTTAACTCATCAAAACTATGGTCGCTTTTTGCAAAAAAATAGTTTTTTATGTTACAGCTAACTAACCGAGAAACTTTATAATGGATTACCACACGGTTAAGAATGAGTTAGCGAATAATGTTCTCATTCTTAAATTTAATCGATAAGTCCACTTCGCCTCGTTTCATTTCGTTCATACTATTCATTCCGAGTCACCCGATGTGAATTATTGCGGGATAAGCATTTCCAACCTGTTTCCCCCTCGTATATCATACCTGGAACTGACTGCATAAGGATATGAACACCCCCACGGAAGCGATTGTAAATATGTGAAACAACCCACTCCCACTCGAGAATATATTTTCCGCCAAAACGGACCCTCGCACTTCATCCTTTTCTTTTTCTCTCTCTCTTCTGACTCTCGCCTCGCTATCTGCTTAAAGCTGAAATCGTCATTCATCTCCGCGTGTCAAGTTACGCCATCCCTTTTTCCTTCGTGGTCTTAGGTTGCCTTCTCTATCCGCCTCTCTCTAACGATTCCTCTCTGAGCGGATCTGCATATACGTGCCCATTTCACCCACGCATTAAGCCCATCGAGAAGTTAGCTGATTCCTCCTTTTCCAATCCCACGCTGATGGTGAATATGGGCAGGGAATTTCTAGTTCGTTCGCTCGGTCAAGTTTAGGCAAGCAATGGATGTTGATTCGAGACAAATTGATTTGAATATAGCGATTCCATTTCCACGTGCATTACTTCATTGACTACAGGATCAGTTTGGTATTATTCTCGGCGTGTTATGAAATGGAGAGCGTATTTGTGAACTATATCTCAATAGATGTCATTCTGTAAGTGCACCTATTACGCCTTCATCGTCCCGCTTGATCTCAGCAACCTTATCGTAATGCGTTTCATCAACTTCATTGACCTATTATCACAATAACTTAGCATTGACGCAGTCGTAGTCGTTAAATATCTATTTGGCAATAGGCGTATTAGATAAAAATTGTAGGCAGACTTGCCCATTTAAAAGTGCATCAAAATTAGAAACTTAAGTTAATTTTTCGCCGGTGCCCACCACTGAATTTAGAGCTGAAATTTCATATTAGATACTTGTAGCCATCAATAACTATCTTACAAAAATTAGTTTTTCGAATAGATTTTGCGTTTAAGAATGAAGTTTCGTTCTAAAACACCATTTTTCGAACAAATAAATTAACGTTTTTAAATAAATAAAATAAAATGTGCAGCTTTTTTTACTTCTTGAGATGATTTGTTGTATGTCCGAAACTGGCTACATAAATTTTGCTGGATGTTTTTTTCTCTTTCAAGGTGAATAGTTTTTTAGTACGCTGAGCTAACCTCTCTTCTCCCAGACCAATATGCTATTCCTTCACCTTTAAGGTCCAAATTCTTCTTCATCTTACCAATCTTTTCGCATGCAGGAAGAATTCAGCTCGAGGTAATACATGTGCGGTTTGAACCCTGAATTCTCGTGCCGAAATATTCCATGCGCACCACGTAGTAGAATATCAGTCAGCATTCAAATATCAACTACCTTGCCCTATACAGCGGTTTGCAAATTTTCCGTGAGGAAGTATGGGAGTAGGATTTCGAAGCAACCGTGTGATTGTGTTTATGATAATTAGTGGGATGGTGTGACAAATCCTAACACTGAACAATCCATCTATCATAAAGGTATATGTAGCTGAGTAAGCAATCTGCAAACAAGATGTATCATAAATTGAAAGCGAACGTATGTACCTCTGACTATCACATTTTGCTTAGCAGTAATTATTAACCAGTTTTGGAAATATTGGTATTTGGAGGAGCCGACCGACAGCTAAGGTCATTTGCACCATTAGGAAATGGTCGGAATGGAAGGGTGGATAAAACCCCGGCGTTGGCAATAGCCTAGCCTTAACGAAATGCGCTAAAGGGATCACGGATTAACGTCCCATCCGACGGACTGAGTGGTGCATTTGATGAGACCTCCGCAAGGTATTCCAGCTGAGATCGGAGAGCGCCTGAAAAATCTCTGCCGCCGTAGGGATTTGAACCCGGACCGACAGGGTGAGAAGCAAGTTCTCTGGTCACCATACCAACCCAATTGTCTGGAAATATTGTTCATCCTTAGTTTTTCTAATTTCATATTTCAGATTTAACTTTTGGGCCATATGTACGTGTGAATACTAATGAGTACCGTTTTGTACAATTTGTTGAATACAATTTTGTGCAGATCTTAGACCCATCACTAGTTTATGACGGTATTTGGAGGAGGTGACCGACGGCTGAGGCGATTTGCGCCGTAGAAAGGGTATGGAAGGAAGGGTGGAGAGAAACTCGTCGTCGGCATTAGCCCGCTCTCAACGAAATGCGCCAAGAGGACAACGCCTTAACGTCCCATCCGACGGACGGAGTGTTGTACTTGAAATGTCCTCCATACAACATTCATGCAGGGGTTCTGTAAATTCTTCTTCACCTCCGGCTTTTAAATCCGAGCCCACGGGGTGGAAAACCAGCACTCTAGCCATCACACCAGCCCCGTTATTTATGAAAGTAAACCGTAGTAGTGAAAATAAATGTTGTACCACACATGACTAGAATTGAAAAGACTATCCTGGGTGATTTGGGGATATTTGTTGGGTCAGTTTCCGTGGCAACGCTCTCCCCTGTCGCCCACTGATGTAACTTTCTGGTCAATAACCTTGAGAGTATCCACTTGCCTTCAAATACAGGTAACGGGAACTTCGCCAATTTCCTTGTCCGCATCAACTTAAGCTTCTCGGAGCTCGTTTCATGATTTCGTCTCCTCTCGGGTCTAATTTGAGAACTTAATCTTTGAGTAGTTTGCCGCCACTTTGATACGACTTGGGTTTCGTCTAATTAGGAATATTCCGGTAACTAGGTGTAGGCTGGGAATGGGCGAACGAAATGCAATATTAGTGTCTCAGAGCTGATGACTTGTATGGGTCTTTGATTTCTATAAAAACTATTCTGAAAGGAAGAAGCGGAAATATTAGCTGGAAAAAATTCCTATATTTTCTCCATGCATCATCAGAAAAAAGGATGCATTTAGATTCCACCTCAGTGTATTATCCCCTCTTTATTTTTTAATCCCCTTGCTTTATAAATCAACTTTTGTGCAGTGATAAATAAAGGTGGTGGATTTGTTGGCAACTACAATTCAGTTTTGTGGTATGAAAGAATCGAGTCACAGGCGAGTTCAGAAAGAACTTTGATAGTTTGTTTTTTTTTGCTGTCTGGTGAAGTTCATTGAATCATTCGATAACCTTAATGAAATGAAAATGTTTTCTGTGGAAATAGCTCCATTTTCTGATTCTTCTGTGCGGAGACAACTGTAATTATATTATTACGGCTTAAACTTTATCAGTGAGTTGACTTTTTCTACTCTAATATACATTTGCAAAATGGAAATAAAAAGGTGATATAACCCCGTTTTTGATGTTACATTAACGTTCACATTAGTGAGTTAGTTTGCGTTCTCGAATAATGAGGATAGAAATTGGATTTTTTTCTTCAAAACAACTATATTTTAGAATTGACTGATGCTGAATTTTCATTCCGCGGTAAATTGTATTTGGTATTTACAAACTTATTAATGAGGTTAGCTGAAAATACAGTCAGGATTATAAAATATTCATAACGACCGTCCATAAAGCACAAATCACAATAAAAGATGATAAGAAAACAAAAATGGAATATAAAAGATCCCCGCAAACAATATTGATAACATCTTCTCGGCTTTTGCACCAGGTAAGGCTGTTTAAGATCAATGTTTCGATGAGAAACTGCCTCATCCATACGTAGGCCTTACTCGATACCAAACTCTAGAAGATGTTATCAAATATGGAATAGAGGGGCGATTTTATTAATAAAATTTTCCATTTACTTGTACTTTGTGTATCAAAGATTCCTCATGTTTTAACTGTGCAAATCTTTGAAGCGTCAAGGGAAGAATCTGAGACATAAAATGAATTTACTTTGTGAATCATTGATTCCTTATTTTTACACTGTGTAAATCTCTGAAGCGTTAAGGGAAGAATCTGGAAGAGAAAAGGCGATAATCTTTCGCGAGAAAAAGATTTTAAGGACGTTGAGAGGTGATCCTCGAGTTGAAGGCGAGCTTTGCCTGGGAGTGGCGGGGAAGGGCTAAGTAAGGCAATGATAGCATCCCCCTCCGAACGGAGGAAAACTTCCTCAGCAGTCCGGGCGATATGAAGTTCGCGGAAAGCAGTTCAACGAGCCAGTCAGAACGCGCCGCGTAGACGCGATCAAAACTCTGCCATCTGAACGATCGGAGCACGGAGAAGACACTGAAGAGCACCCTCGTTTTATCAGTTGGAAACACTCGATCGACCCCTGCAAGTCTTTCGAATGTGCCTGCCCATTCCATGGTGACTCAGTTGTCCACGTATATTAAGGGTTTTCTACCGTTAAACGTGGGAAAAATGTTCAATTTATATTTATGCTGGCTCGAGTAACAGAAATGAGTAATCCCCAGCTTACTATTACTACTAATTTGTAACTTTCCATGTTAGTTTTTTGATGAATAGGACTTAAGTTACATAATTTGAGACTGAAATTTTAGATTTTATGTTTAAAATTATTGTATAAAGATTGAATTTTTACAGCAGAATGTTAACCGAAAATTTCTATCTTCTACCTTTCTACTTCCATTTCCCTGCCCCTGTTGCAAATATCCTCAGGTTTCCGTGACTCCCTCAATAAAACTGAGAAAAGGCTTTCACATATTCAAACCGTTCTTGAATAGAGCAAGCGACTGGCGCTTAGATGAAACGTCAAGTTTTTATTTTGATGCTTGTATGGTAACTTTATTTAATTTACACTCGTAGTATTTCAACCCGAAAGTTGGTTTGAATGAGTAAGGTTAGAACTCGACCCAAATTTGGACAAATGAACGAGTGTGACACGAAGTAAAAATAGGGAGCCAACTCTTTTTTGTGGTCCACCTCGAGCTTCAAGGATTTGTGGTTGGTGTAAAAAATCTTCCGTCGCGATTTGAACCCAAACAATCCAGTATTTTTGTCAGAAGACAAGCGTCCCTCTATTCTACCATGCTCCTTATTTTAAGCCAAGAGAGCGTTATTGACTAATGGCCATATTTATTTAGAGAGAAAATCACACGAACTCGACCGTATAGTCGTGGAGATTTTCGTTTTTTGGGTGTATTAACTGTTTATAACATACGGCGTCATCTTGAAATTTTTACGATTTACGATGCAGTAGTGGAGAGGGAATGTTGATTCAACTTTGATTGCTTCTGCTTATTTCATCCCTCTATTTGGGAAAGTGATATTGTTAGCCATCATATCTATAATGAATTTCTGCTATTATAGTTACATTATATACAACGTTTACAATTTTCTTTTAGTGATATTTTTACATGTTTCATTGTTCCATTCACTGATCAAGATTCTTAATTTCAGGTGAGTGTCTTCAGCAACCGTGGGTGTGACATACATGTGATGATCACTGTAAGTACGTATGACATTTCCCTTAATTTTTAGAAAGTTCATTATTAATTATCTACCTTTTTTCGTGTTTCGTAGGATACTTATCATACACTCCCCTCAAATATATTCTTGTTCTCTGTGCATGCAGTCACTTTTTCAAGTTATTACTGTGCAATTTACTCGAAAACTTCAGGATCTTTTAGATTACTTAAATATAATACTCAATATTCTCTCCCTATTATATAAAATTGATATCCTCTTTGAGTGCAGAAACCCTAAAAATGAAAACCCTGGCCGTGAATCTGTTTCTTTCCAAATCTTTTTGATTTTTGCTGTCGGCGTAGTATGTGCTGGGTATTTTCTCTTAGTGATATATCCGATGGATGGAGCGGGTACTGAGCGGGGAGAGAATTTTGAAAACAGTGTTAGAAAGAAAGGTATAGAATAGGTTTTTCAGATAAAATTAATGTGAGAAGGCCTAATTTTGAAGTGAAGAGGGAAGAACATGAAGAAAGGGGAGAAAGCTTAAGTACTTCATGGAAACCTAACTTAATCGCTAGAATACTTACATAATAGTTACACGAAGTAGACCCTTTCCAATCATCACTCCTCTCTGTAACATGATAATTTCACTTCAGAGAAAATACAAAAGCAAATTTTCGTACTTGAGGTATCATCATCATTGGTTAACAATCCTTATATTGGTTAGACTCAGCTCTCCACTGCTCTCTCCTATCCGCTAGCCTTCTCATATTGATGTATTTCTCTCTTTTACATCCTGTATAACCTATGTAGCTCATTGGGGGCCGGGCACTTCATCCCTTCCACCTTCCACCACGATTGTTTTCATCAGGCGAACATGTCTCATAATGTGGCCAACTAATTTGTCCCGTCTCCTGCTTAAGGCTTTTAGAAGAATTCTCTTTACTCCCACTCTTTTTAGCACTTTCTCGTTACTTACACGGGCGATCAATTTCATTTTCATCATTCTTCGGTAGCGCCACATTCCGAATGTTAGCTCTTTTTCTGCTCTTATCAACTTCCAAGCCTCGCTTCCATGGAGAAACATGCTCCATGTGTTTCATCTGATGAACTGCCTGAGATATAGTAAATTAATTATTGATAATGTCTCCGTCTGAAAATAATTAAATTTTTAAACGTGCAATGCGTTGTAAAATTATTTATTTATTTAATGATTCAAAAACAGGCAAAATGGCCTTTACATTTAATACACAAGATATAATCTGTAGCGTTAACAAATATAAACTATAAAAAAACTATAAAAAGGATATAAAAAAAGAAGAAAAGCGATTCAGAAGATGGCTTTTCGAAGCTGCCTCCTGAATGATATGATGGGCATTGAAAGATCCAAGGAAGGGTGAGTACTCGAAATGGTATTGAAAAAGGTAGAGAGTCTGTAAAATAGTGATCTCTGAGAGAGAGAAAGACGGAATTTAGGTTGGTGTAGTAGGTGGTTATTACGGAAGGAGCGGGTGGTAATGTGGAGGGAAAAGAAAATTCCTGTCTAGCAGAAGTGATGTGCTCCCTTAAAGCCGTAAACAAAAAAACCATTTATGGATTTCATTGGCCATCGTTCTGTCACGCTCCGCAACAAAAAAATCTTTTCTTTCGTCTTCTGATGACTCAGAATTGAGTGAGCGCTCAATTTGACCTTTTTCATGCTGGAGAAGAGTTGTGATGTACTCGCATGAGTTTATTTTTATCCTAGAACAACGGCATGTCCAATAGCCGGTGGGAAAATTCGAACTCGCCTCGTATTTCAGCGGCGGAACGCGCAAAAAACATTTGCCTGTTTCCGCACGGATGTGAACTGTGTGATCATTGACGAAGTTTCTAAACATTCGGCCCAACCGTGATGTGCGCGTTTCGTCCGGCTCGCAAATGAAAATAACTCCCATCCTTCAGAAAGGCCGCAGAATATATTTCCAGGCCCCAGGTGTATTTTTCAACGCAGAGGCTTGGACCAATTCTGAACGTTCGTTACATTTCCGGGCGAATGCGAAAACAAGGGAATGTACTCTCGTGTGAATTTTGTCAGGTGAATAGAACTGATTAATATTCCTCGGCCTGTATCATATTTATTTTTGGCGTTCCTCATTCTTGTGTTTTAGGATTAGTTATTCGGATCTAGAATGAAGTTTTTCAAACGAAGTTCCCTTTATTCATTTAGACTGCAGCTATTTCTGTTTGTGGATTCGTGGTGCTGCTGAATAAACAATCTCTTATCCAAGCCCATTCCAGTCCAATATGCGTCACACTACCGGTGGTTGCTAATGAATTTCGGTGATTTCCTATGCCAGTCCTCATTTATTTAGTAATTGACCGAATAGGCAACAAAACGTTGACTTAATGGTATAATTAAATTGCAATGCATGGAAAACACAAATATTTCGTATCCTGTTTGCCTATCAAATGGGGTTCCGCAGGTGTTTGTTCCAAACATATTTTCATGAGGTGCAATTTCCAATATCCTAAAAATTCCAAGCGTTTGATCAATACCATTTATTTCGGACAATATTGTGAGTGGAAATTCTGCCATATCTCACAAAACTTGAATTATTGCATTCAATAACAATTATTTATTTTCAATTATCATTAATATCTTTTATAATTCAGACTTTTTGGCTATTCTTTTCTTCTGTGGTTATGTTTTTTATCCCTGATCAGGGATTATTTTGTCTAGCATTTTATAGAATGCTACGAAAAGAGCACGTTGTTTATAAAAATATATCCAAATCATGGTGCACAAAGCTTGGCTGTGAGCACACCTTTAAGCAATAACTATATTTATCAGATTTAACTCTACTTCCTGCAGACATTCCTTCATTTAGTTGAATTTCCTTGGCTGAAAAAATACACTATTATTCATATGCCTTTAGCTTTAATAGAGATTTTACGTTTTTTTTTTAACATTACTACAATTCTCTGTTTCAATTCTACCCACATTTTCGTACTCCATCGTATAGTAAGTAAATTATTGTATTGTATGATAGTGCATATTTCCTGCTAACATCATTTTCATCAACCCTTTTTGTGTATAGAGAGGAAATTTTCTACTCTCATGTGACAGGAATACGCTCGCCAGAATCGTTAAAGTATAACGGCCGTGACGTTCATTTTGACCCAACAGAAGTTTGATCCCCAACTACGCTAGATGAACTTGCATTGTACTCAGTTTCCAGAAGTATGCATAGCATAACTGTATGTAATGAAGTTACCATATCGATGGAGGAAGTTGCATCTTCGTGCATATTTTCGAAGCTAGCCGCCTTCAAATACGCGCACCTCTTCCTCACCTAACAGCCAATCAGTACGAAAGGAAGTAATCTTACTGGTGCAGTCTTTTTGAAGAGTTCTTACTTCCAGAGTACTTCCATTCAACGACTTTAAATTGAGTGAACGGTTCGGTGTTTCAGTTTTTGGATGGCCTACTTCTCATAACTTTAATTTCATCTTCACCATTCAGTCACGAGGAAGCCACCCAATATCTCTGTTTTCTTTGAGAAATCTTTCGCGGCACACATTTGCCTACCAGTTTCTTTCCCCTTACGCGGAAACTTCACTTTTCAATTAGCCCTATTACCGTTTATCAAAGCGCCTGTGAAGCAATTAAGTGGATGCTTTTCAGTCAATAGTTTTTTTTTGGAAAGTTATCATCAGATTGAGGTATAAATTAGCTTACCAAAGTTTCATTAAACACGTAATGTAATGATAGAGGTGAGTGGAAGTAAAATCGTTCTTTGAATGCTAATTGGCGGAAAAAATGTAATGAGCTAATTGAATTTATTTTGAATGAAATTCTAACTTAGCGATATTTAGTAAACATTACCAGAGAAAACAAATTTAACTAAAGACCGTTTTGCGAGTGACGCTTTGTAAATGATAGATCACAATAGTGCAAGGTAGTTGATTTAAAATTTAAAAAACTAATTGGATTCGATCACAATGAAATCCTAACTTGGCGATACTTTATAGAAATTTACCGAAAAAACAATTGAACTAAAAAACGTTAAGTGAGATATTCTTCATAAAATTTTATAGATGACTGCTATGCAAGCTAGTTGATTCATTTAAGTCAATGATGACTGCAACGATCTTCCTCAACTATGGGTTCGTGGTTATTTATCAAGTTCCTACATGTGCAATTCCGTTTCTTACGCTTATAGTGAGCCTATTTAGGCATTAAACAAGCATATATTTATTGTGAGGCAAATAATTCTTACTGGTGAGAATTCTACAATTGCAAAATTCTAAATTACAAAGAAGGGCCTTTGAATAAGCAGGCTCATCAGACAAATTTGGAAAAGGGTACAGAAAATATGCATTAAAATTATAATGTCCATAGTTTTGAAAGTGGACGTCATTACCAGTGACTCCGAATTCCTTGTCTTCCTTATTCTTTTTTTTCCTTCATCCTTAGTCTTATGGTGAACATTATATCTGGAACGAAGTGAAGTTCACTGACTCATGTTTAAGTACGTAGTATTCTTATTAAATATTTCTCGCACGAATTTACGTTACTTATACCACTCATTTAAATAAAGCCACCCGGGTTTTGATGAATGTGATGGATGATGATGATTGATCATCGAAACCTGGGTCCCTTTATTTAAAAAAGGAGTGGTAAAAGTAATAAATATTCGTCAAAGAAACAAAATAAGTTTCTTTTCTTTTGATAAACATGCATTTAGTTTATGCCATACATGATAATTAAAACATGGTAAGTGTGTATCCGTTGGCTATCTATTTCTGCCCTAGCTTTTCCATTCAGCAGGTCATATTACTTTCCCCACTCGTGTCCATCGCAAATGTCAAGTCAAACTCCGCTGACTTTCTTGACGCATCGCTCCCCTCCATAGTTCACCATTTTTTCCAGCATTCCTTGCATCCCCCTGCCACTTGACCTTTATTCCCAGCGGGTCATTCGGTCCGTTTTTCCTGACCCCACTTTTGCCAAAAAACCCAAAAACTTCTCCTCTTCTTTTCCTTTGCCGATGTCACGATCATCTTCGCTGTGAGCAACCCACACCTTCCCGATCGGAACCCAACGTCTTCGGTGGTGGCAAAACGCTCCTAAGTTCTTCCCATTTACTGCACCCATGTCTCTATCGACTCATTTTTTATTCACTTCCTATTTCGTTTCTTCCAATTTTTTCTCTCTCCTCCTCTTATCCAATTGAGTACATTTTTCCTTTTTGGGATATAACCTTGGGCGAAGTTTTGGAGGGGTAGAGGTAGTCTGGCTCCCAAAACTGAAACGGTAATTTTTCCTAAAAAAAAACTGTAGAATTGCCAAACATTTTACTGTTGGGTAATATTTAAAATGCTGTTTTTATTTCCTAATTTAAGCATTTTCCAGGGGAGGGCGCCGGGGGCTCCCCCATTTTACTGGGGGATATTCCATAGTCCCTAAACTCCCGGCAGGATTGCTGCCCTCCCCCCACAACTTAAAACTCTTAATTCCCACCATGCATACAACGATTACTTAATCGATTCAAAAACTGATGATCGTTATAAAAAGTACTCTGTAGTTTAGATATTTAAGCATAAATGATTTATTATTTATCTTTAAAAATAATGTGGAGCTGCCAAGTACTTTGAAGAGCCAAAATTATGTTATTTGATGTGTTGTTTAAACGCTAGAAACTCCAATATTTTGATTGAAATCATAATAATTACTGCAGCAGCAGTAGTAATTACGCATTTCCAATAAGACTACCAATAAAGTGCATTAGCTCTGTAGTAAATGTTAGAATGCTTCACAGTGTGTGTGATTTATCCGTCACCATATTATTTAGCCGTGACGTGTGCTCTGTTGCTCTGTGAGCGTATTGCTTCTTGGAAAGCTATTCGTTTTTTTCTTCTGGGATAGTGATAATTGATTACCCTTTGGGAAACATGACCACCCTTACAGTTCAGATTTAGGAGTTACGCTTTACATTTCATTTTTTCACCTTTCCATCTAATAGAACTGTTATCTTCTGATTTGTCTTTTAAAAAGGTGGGAGTCAAAATTGCTAGTGATGTTTTGGTAAAAAACGCACCATTTTTAAACTACAGAATCATAGAGGTAAGCGTGCCGATTGTCCGCGAGTTTGCCGTTGCCGGTTGCCCTGGACAACTCATGACTTCGAATGCTTTGCCTCCCGTAGATCGCTATGTATCCAATGCGCATGGCAACAGGGTTGGCATGTTGGAGCGCTTGGTTAATAGTTTCCGAAGCTTAAAAATGGTGGTTTTCGACCCAAACATCATTGGTAATTTTGGTTCATACCGCCATGTTTTCTATCTCGGTTTACAATTTCGTTACACAATTCTTCTCTATCTTTATTTTTATGATCAATTCAATTTATTTTTGTTTTTGATTCTGAGTGCTCGCATATTTTCGGTCATTTGTAAAATTATTTTAAAACTCACATGCCCAATGTATCGGTGCAAAAATTAATTTTTCGAATGGACGGCATCAGGAATGGATCATATTGTCAGTGACAATGACAATACGTGAAAGAAAAGACACATTTTAAAAAAAGTCGAGAAATATTCATCATTGCGTATCAAATGCAGTGACTATGTATCTGATCCATTGCATTTTGAATAGGGACTCGTAAGTTGTCCTAGGCAGAATCATGAACCGATTAAATTCAAGCAAATTACAGCACTGCGTACGCTATCAGAGGATTAGATTCGAAAAATGGAGTCACTCAGCCGGTGTGTGAATCACTAATTCACTTTTGCGCGCGATGTTCTGGTTAAACTCAGATACATAATCGTGCCCTAGTTGCATGCAGACCGGCCGCCGTCTTTCCGTCCTTGCAAGTGTTTTTCTTCACTTTCGATGGATAAAAATGCCGATAAATGTTAATGGCAATGATAGAAAGGGAGGGATAGAGATGAAAAATATCGGTCGACATCAATTTGGAGCAATCGATTTTCTATCAAAATGAAAAGCTTGACTTTTCAACAAAAATCGAAATTTGAACCAAAAATTAGGAAAAATTGATATTCTCTTGAAATTCGCTTTAAAAAAATTTACTATTCATTTTAAAACGCTCACAATATACCGTTAGGTTGAATATAAAATCTACTTACGAAGCATGCGTGAGTTATTAGTAGTAAAATACGTTGCCTGTACCAGGAATGAATTATTGTAAAAAGTAGATCGGTGTTTTGGTACGATAGATATTTTTCACATTTCACTGTAATTTTACAATATCTTAGCTTCTAAAATATCAATCATACCCCTACTTTATCCATCCGGCTAGTTTGATTTTCTGTTTTAACAGAGAAAATAATTTCTACCGAAATAATCTCATGGAGTAAGTGTTATGCATAATTCAAATTCGAAATAAAATATGGGGCATCATCATCGCTTTGTGTAGCATTTAATTCATAAAAATAGGTATCGACACGGGTTAAATTAATTTATTATTTTGAAGCTAATTTTTCGTTTTATTCGTTTACCGCGCTTACCGCGTTTAAACCTGGTTCATCGTAATAAAAATTACTGTAGCGTTTTTATTTTTATTTTGTCCCAGCCTTTATTTGAAGGAGTGATGGAATTTTCCGTTAAACTATTTAATTTTGCCTATTGGTATTTTTTATTCCCATATTCCCTGATTAATGCGCTTATCCTGGAGTTCTTATCTACCTGCTCAAAAGTTTAGTTTTCTGAGAAATTGATATTTTTACCTTTTTAAAAACTTATGATGGTGAAAAATACATTACATTTTTCGAAATAGAGGATTAATGTTCATTTCTCCTTGCTCGTTCTTTCCCCTTTTTAAGGACGGCGTCAAACAATCAGAATATACAAAAATTCCTATAAATTAGCACAGAATACAGTTTCTCCAAAAACTATCACTCAGTATCAAATGAGCAAGGGTAAAAAGTATATTTCCATCGAGAATTTGTGACGAATAGTCCGGCGGGTATTCCCTATTGATATTGCAATCAAACACCGTTGCACAAATGGCCGTTGTTTCTAGAATATAACTTCTGACCTACCGATGTTAAATCACGGTTTAAATTTTCAAAATAATCACATCTTTGAAGCTCTGCGAACGATCCTTTTTAATTTGGCTCCATCTGTACTCTAAAAAGAACCTTTTACATTCACGTGAATGGGTTTGCTAACTCTCATCATTCTTCCCATATCGCCAAAAGTAACTCGAGAGTTAAAAAATATGTTCCTGGAGCACGAAAACCGAGCTCTCCAGCTCGAACCAACGCCACCACTTACTCCGAGATTCTTATTCTTCCTTTTTTTCATATACCGAATAGGTACTGCGAATCCCTCGGACGCAGGATCGTATACATGTGTTCGCGGTGAATAATCAATCGATTTAGCCATATCTTTTTTTTTTAAGTTAAGTGCATTTGGATATAGAGCTATGTGCACGTCCCGCCACAGAGCTGCGATACCATCTGGTAATAAATGTGACATCCAAAATCGATAATTTTCGTGCGCGATTGTTTTCTCATGCACGCCACCAGATGGCCTAGCGTGACTAGCGCTATCTCCCTCTCTCTCTCTCCCCCAGTACCCCTCCTCCCCTCGCATCCGATCAAGTAAATGGGATGTGGCACAACCCTCCCTGGGGGCCATCGGAAACCATGTTTCGGAGGTTGCATATCGGGTTCGCTTAATCAAATATCATCCATCCGTCCCGAAAGGAAATAACCTTGGATATTTTTGGAGAGCGAGGTACTTCATTTAATTGATTTTGATTCTCTCAATGCATTTCATCCCTGATATTTTTCATGATTTTTGCGTAGAGTTTTGGGAGCAGATCAATCATACCCAACTTTTGAGTTCTGGTTCCCCATTTTAAACTCACCAGGAACGCTCAAATATGAAGCTATAATTATGGTGTAAACTTTTAGGGTGTCATACAATTTTATTGCGATAGAGTTAGTGAGGGAGTGTCTGCCTCAGTTGAAGTAAAATAATTAGTAATCGAAACCAGTTACTTTTTACGTATGAAGCAATATTCTTTGAACGCAGTCACGCACACGGGTGCAGATTTATATACACCAAGGGTGAAGTTCGCCGTGAGAAAATATTTGCTCAGCCAGGATACGAACCCGAGTTAGGGGAGAAGATGGCTTGCTGGTGTAATTGCTAGAACGCCTGATCGGCAAGCAGGAGCTCTGGGTTTGTATCTCGGTTAAGCCAAATATTGTTTCATAGTGAACTTCATCCTTGGTGTGCATAAAGTAATATAGTATATAGATTAGTTTTTATTTTTATTATGTCCTATATAAATTCAACCATTTTTGTCCGTTGTTGCAGTATCTACTCGAATAACGAGGTCGCAGAAAGTGATGAAAAAGAAGGAAAACAGATGTCATATGAGACTCAGTCCTATGTGTTAAATTGTGAACAAATTCTTTTGTTGTATCTTTCAAGCCTAACCATAGGTGCATTCATTATAATGATTGATGTTTGACTCACTTAGGAAAAATGTTTTCCAGTTGCTCTCTATTTTCATAAATTACGTCGAGGACCGTTTTCAATGAGATTATCGGGTGTGTATTATGACCATTCTGCTAATGATGGTAGTGTAATATGTTGAGCAGAAGTGAAAGCCATTAATGGAGCGTATTTATCTTTAGAATGTCGTTCATCCATATGAGCCCTATGAACAGTAATGAGCATAATGATTCTGAGTTGTATTTCTGAAATGTTAATGACTTTGCTGTGAAAGAGACGTCGGATTACACCCGGCTATCCGTGCCCCTGTTTTACGGCAAACAACGTATTGTTAGTGCGATGTCGTGGATTCGTCTCCTCATGCTCCGTTAATTGAATCACGTACTACTAAGGACAAAGCATGCATTGGCTGGAGGAACACAAGCATAAGCTGCTCCAATATTTTTGTGATTGTGAGAAAATTCAGACCGTTAAGACACTTAGGTATACCCAAGACTTCATCTCTGTAGTTGCTTGCCATATTCTCACCCTAAAGCCTAAATCTTTCTCTCTCATTAAGATGTATGTTGCGATCCCTAAACATTTCCTCTAATTATAACGTCAACGACTAATTCATTGTCTATCGTCTCATGTTTGAAATGTTACCATTAGTTTCACATGTTTCAGCATTTATATCTTGAAGGAATCTCAGTATCTGTAAGAAACCTCTTAAATCCTGGTACTCACCGTAATCAACGATTACGGCCACTAAGCAACACGACCATGCTGTAACAATCCCGATCGTAGAAGATGCCTCGTTTGCAAAATTGATGCTTGATGATTGTTCCATCAAATTAAGAGCTATAATGAGCTGAAATATATTCAGCTTATGCATATTTTAAGCATCCTTGCAATTTGCGAAGACCGGCTAATTTTCTTTATATCGGGAAATATTTTTAACCTTTAAATCGCCTTTAAATCGCCATCGGTAGAATTGAAATGAAGTGTGTATTTTTATCAGTATTCAGTATTCCGCATAAATTGTTTTTATCGGAGCAGTCACCTTGACTTTCCTAACTTGTTTATGTATTTTCCACCGCCACATACGAATGACAACTGTTTTGTGGGAAGTGGGTGCAATGAATGGGTTCAGAATCCACGGTTAATCTTCTCTACACTATTTTATGTAGACCCACTGGCACACGTCAGGCTTAATATCAATGGAGGGGTAGAATGAACCTTTGCGACGATCCTGAACGATCTAGATGTGTCATAGCTTTTTTTAGTATTCACATTCGTTGTAAATAAATAAAATTTCTTTTTATGTTAGTACACTTTCTTTTTGTTCTTATAGTACATACTTTATTGCCGCCGACATTGTGGTATGTATTGCTAGAAATAATATTCAATATTTAATTTTATTTTTAAAGCACCTTCATGCTTCAAACTCAATCGGGGACTCATTGGGGATTGTTTTTCTGTCAAATGGCTAGATTAGATATAATTATACGAAAAGTATACAGAGAGAAAACAATCATTCACCTCGACCGTGATTCAATTGCACAAATGTGCGTTGTGGGTGACCCCATGAAATTATCCTCGTGGCCACTAGCGTATCCAGGACTTTTAAATGGGGGGGGGGATTTACCCTGATATTTCGTGGCCCTTCCGGGGTTTTTGGAAAATAGCCCAAGGCAAAGGGGTTTCCGGTTTTTTTGTTGAAAACGCGATTTTTAGGACTCAAAAAAGTAATTTTGTACGATTATTTATAAAATTTGGGTATTTTTTTATTCATTGAGGCCATCTTACTCGTTTTCGGCGCCTCTTTTAATGCTCAGGGGGGGAGGTAGTTTTAACCCGGAAATCCCCCCTCCCCCCGGGGCTACGCCACTGCACGTGACTATTCTCGATATACTCAAATTAGAGATAAACAATACTTCCACTTTAACTGGTAAAACGAGCGTGTAGTGTATAGATCATGAATTTTCTCCAACTTCAGAAAAATTCGATTTTCCCCATGTTCTCAAGCTATTCTCTCTCGACTACCAAACCTTTTCGGGTAAAACCTTCGTCTCCTTGCACCACGAACTTCGACCGGCACTCACCCTCCCCCCTCAATCCATTTCATCTCCATGCCCTCCGCCGTTGTTTCCGTCCCCCAGAGGTATACTGACCCTTCACTGTCCGTCTCCCATCGGATAGCTCGACGATGACCGCCCCCTATAGGGGACTTCCTCAAACCCTCCATTCCCCCCTCTCTGACGCCCCGAGCAGGCACTCACTCCCGGCACGCTCCTCGCACCGTGATTGAATTAATTCCCTAGACCCCTGCCACCGCATCTCTTCTTGGACCCTCTCCCCCTCTTCACCCCTCCGTGTATTGTTCCATCCTCGCTCACGTCAGACCAAGGGTCATCCACTCCTCCCTCTCTACCCCTATCTCTCTCTCTCTCTCTTCCTCCCTCATGTTACGACCACGATTCACGACTGACAATTTGATTAAACGGATTAATTATCTTTGGTCTCTGTTCGTCATGTTTTAGCCAACCCCTAGCTTCCCTGGCATTTGATTTGTAGATGTCTTTGTCTTCAAGGGTTCCCGATTTCGCAGCTCATTTTGCGGCGGATAAAAGTTTACACGATAGTTTTTGTAAAAGGTGCATTAAGGTTTTCTTATTGATTTTGTTAACTCTTAGCTACTGACTCGGGGTGATCGTAGATCCTCAGGCTGGTAAATGTGTTGTTTACTTCCAGGGTGATTTCTCAACATCGCTTAGCTACTAAGTAGCTTCAAGTCTACTCCCGAAAATGGAAAGGAAACTTCGTTGATTTCCACTGATTTATTTCGTCCGTACGACATGTTTCGAACCATAGAGGTCATTATTTCTATGGAAAATGATCAATTATAAGACCTCTATGGAACATGTCGTACGGACGAAATAAAACAGTGGAAATCAACACAGTTTCCTACTCATTTTCGAGCATTAATTCCACAGAGTTGAGCCTAATACCATTGAACGATATCTACTCCCCCTCCCACCAAACTGGTTTTTGTCAGTCTATCTCACCCTTGTGAAGTGTAAACATTAAGCAAAGTGATCTGGGCACTCGGCATGTCCCTGCGCTACTAGTTGCGTTATACATACCTCGTTTTTTGCATTGGAGTAATTAAATTTAAGTAATCGATTTAATTAATTGTGAATTGAAGTGGTGAATATTAATTTATTTTGCATTTTGTTATAAAAATTGAAATATTTACTACCAGGACCTGAATGAAGAGAAAATTAAATATGATTTTACGCTTTCACAAAAAAATTTAAGGTTTTTTCTAAAAATATGAAAAAATTTCAAGATATTGAAAATATCGTAATCTAATAATCTACGGCTGTTGAAAACAATTTGTTCTTTCAAAAATGCAAGGTGGTTTTGGCAAATATCAGTAGTTATTAATAAATTAAATAATTTGGCGATCTGGTATGTCCCCATTCCAGTACTAGCGTCTCAAAAATTTGCGCCAGTAGTTGAGGGTTAACTTCAAGCATTTTGAGTTCCATAATTGAACGTAAAACTGATATTTTTATTGCTTAAAAGTCTTGAGAAGTCAAAATAGGCAGATGGTGTTTTTCCTACGGTACTTATAATTTCTTAATAAGTCAAGGGACTTAAAGGGAAGTTACTTTGCTTATTAATTCTCTTATAGGATCTCTCTAAAGTAGTCAGTAGTCAGAAAATGTGATTTAATATTGCGAAAAAATGTGTGGAAAGAGGGCATTTTATGTGGAGCAAGGTTTCCATTTACTCAATTTTGTAGTTTTATGATTAACAGACAAGCGGTATTTTTAAAGGATTTGCGAGTCAAGTTCTCAATTCAGCATTTGTGAAGGGATGCCATAAAAAATCAGGGGATCTATGAAAATGCGAAAAATTCAGGTTGTAAAACATCGGAAATCAGATTTTTTCCCTCTGAAACTGCAGTCGTCGCCTGTGCGCTATGTGGAAATTTTACGATTCCGTCTGCTTCCCAGTCATATGTCGTCTTGATGGTGGTAAAAATGGAATTTTAATGGTAATTTGCAAGACAATATAACATGTTAATGGTATTCGTTGCGAAACGTCACTACGTAAGTTTAAAATAGGTAAATAAATCCGAAACTCCAGGAAGTATATGCATTATACTCAAATATTAAGACGAAGATTGGACCTAAGTTCTTCGTATAACTTCATGATGCTGAGGTGCAATAATGTTTTTTTTTTAATTTTCAGCTTGTATTATTATGGAACATGATTTGCATCGTAAAATAGAGAGTGTTAAGGATTGCAATATGAAATATTTCGTGCGTGTTGCTCTGTAAGGAAGCACTTGATTTGAAAGTTGGTCTTAAGCTCTTCGTGGAACTTGATGATGGCTAGTCGCAATAATTTTCCTCCCTATAATAATGGACATTTGGATATAGTGTGTTTGATCACATGCACAATCATTTTACTCATTTTCAATTTTGAATACACGAAATGAATGTACTCAATACTTTTTGTGAATAATCTTCTCTACAAAATATTCATCATGGTTAAATGTAAGAAATTTAATCTAGTTATATTCTCATCATGTATTATTAGGAATTGAGATTTGCATCACATTTCAGAGTGTGTTATGGATTGAAATATGATGTGTTTCATGAACAATGCTTTTAAGGGATCTCATTATTTAAAAGGTTATTCGTATGCCATTTATGACCTTAATCAGGAAGATAAGAGGAGAGGGAGAGGAAAAGAGGGAGAGAGAGAGTAGATACTTATCACCATCATCATAAGTCAATAATTCAAAGATTAGTTAAACGCAGGTTCCTTTCAATTTTTCTTAGCAGCTAAGCTTTTGTCACTTAGACATTTTTTGAAGGTTGCCAATAATAATGTTCTTAATAATAATACTACTTCAGCATGTTCTCTTTTTAACCCTTCATTACCTGCACCATATGTTTTACTGGAGGTTTTTTTCCCGTTCTTGCGATCAACTTATCCCTCGAAGATAATCTTAATCAGGCCATCACATACCATTGATATAGTACTATAGTCATATAATATATTCTTGATGACAATTTTCTAGCTCGTGTGTAAGCGTTAGGGGAAGTTAGCACGAAGCACTTGCTCGGTTGAGTGTGGAGAACGTCATTCAAAACCTGCAAGCGACGATAATCCTATCCTTTTTTTAGTTTATTGACCCTACGGTCTGTCTAAAAGGTCTCTGGTTGAAATCTGCCCCCCAGCGCGTGATTCATTTCTACCTCACTTTCATGACGTATGGCTCCATCTAATTGTTTGCAAGGCCATAGGCACGAATTTTACAAAAGAGGATCTTCAAGTCGGCCTCTAAATGTGTTGCCACCCACCGCGCTTTTAATGAATTTACAGAAGTCGCCACTCGCGTCGCTGACGGACAGAGTGATCCGGATTTCACGGGGAAATTTAGTATAATTAGGGGTTTCAACCGAAATTTATAAAAATGATGGTGTGATCAACCAATTTCATAACTTTCGATGATTCAAATTTTTGAAAACCGATTAAAATGCGACCGAAGTGGCAACAGATATCAGCCTTCTTTGGGATATTAGAATTGGGTCCCCGCTATGCAGTCCCCATGGTCGTAGGCGTTGAGTAGCGACTGATTTCATCGGTAGAGTTAAAATGTGACCGAAAGTTTTTCTTCAGCCACTTGTTTCGTTCTCTTACTTTAGCCGCGATCTCCTGACCCGGTTCCCAGCCAGTCACTACCCGTCGAACATTCCGACTGTTTCGTCGATGGGACTGAAATACACGTTCGATTTTGCGGCCATTGATCGGGTGTTCGTTCAATTACCATTTTTCCGAGTCGCTCCGGAAGGATGGGATTTCTCTCGAGGATACTGCCAGACATGAGTTATAACGGGAAAACTGCGGATGGGGTAAGGAATGGAAGGTGGGAGGTAGTGGGAGGAAGTGAGAAGCGAAGCCTGGGGGATATTTTGTGGGGGATAAGATCTCAGGAAGGAGGAAAGCTGGGGGCTCAGGAGGACAAATCTTGGCAATGGAAAAGGAGATTGAGGGGAAATGTGGATAGAAACAGCGGGTGGAGAACAAGGTTGTGAGTGAAAAAATAATTTGGAAATATTTAAGGTAGCAAAGAAGTAGGAGGTAACTGAAGCGAATTTTATTTAGTGATAGCAATACTCATTGTTTGACCGAGACAATTCTAGATTTCCCCTAGTTCCAATTAATTATAAAATTTAAACCGTTTAAACTGTGTAATCACCATATTTCACAACAACATGGATACATTGTGATTAGTCATTTGTTTCATGATTACTGTCGTATAAAAACATTGCAGTACAAACGTTTTTTTATATTATATATTGAAATGTATGTATATTGTTTTTTGATGAATACTATGCTCTTATTAAATGTAGAACTTAAACCATGATGAGCTTTCATGTCTAAATCAACCGACGCTTTGAAGTATGGGCCGTGAACATACTAGATTTGAATACGTATATGTTCTCCAATATATTCTGCAATACTAGGCAATATATACGAATCATTCCACCAAAATTCTAATTTGATATTGTTATAAACTTTATTAAATTGTTTATATTTCATAAAACAATCCGCTAGCTATATTTCTCAACTGGAGACCTTAGAGGAGCATTTGCTTGGTTTTTTATTTTCCATAAATCCGGAGCTATTACGTAAAATGCGAAGAAACTATTGTAAAACTATGGTTTTCAATATCTTGGGAATCGATGCATATATTACAAAAATAATTTGTGATTTTTGTTGTAGAATCAAGTTGAGGAAATTTTCCAAATTTGGTTGAAATGGGTGACCTAAGGGGCAATGACCTACTCCAATTAAGGTGAAATGTCCTATATTCAGCTCTATGCTTATTTTTTTCTCGGATATGATTGATATTGCGATTCCATGCGTGATAAATAAGACTATAATTGAATAATATCTGGTGAAAAAGTCCAATTTTGCTCTCAATAACGCATCTTACGGCCATTGAGTAAGGGTAAATTATTTGAATGACGCTCATTCTTTCGGGCTGCGTCCGCAAATGTTGTTGAATAATCCATAACAGTTTCGCCAGCGATGCTGCTGCCGTCCTCAGATGAAAGATGGTAAGAAGCTTGCGGTCCTCTCTAATATAGGGAATAAGGATAGCTGATATATATATTTACATAGGGATATAATTATACTGTGATACCTGGTGAAACGTTTGTGGATTATTCGACAACATTCGCGGACGGAAAATGTTGACGCCATCCAATCATCGCCGCGAAAACCTACGAACGAGCATAAAATATTTTGTTTTTTTCCTCCTTGTAGAGACGGACTGTTAATTTCACGTAAGAAAGTATTATACAGGATTCGTGGTTTAAAAACTCGCCTACGGTAGCGACTCCTGGAGTATGAGGTCGGTGAATGAAAGAAGGCAGGAAATATCAGAGATTTTTCCGGAAGTAGCGGGGTTAGGTTCCGAGTGCTCGGTCTTAAAACACAGGAAACGTATGTTACCCGCCGGTAAGGTTTGTTTGGTAGATGGGCGGGTTGTGTGAGCTAATCTAATCCATTCCCTGCCCAATTCCAGTTGACCTGATTCTGCAAAATCACGTATCGGTGGAGAAGAAGCGGGGCCTTTTCTCTTTGCCATCCATTCTTTCCTCATATCGCCGAGGCTAGGTATGTTTAGCTAATTTATCCGCAGCGTCTGCTCTTATTTGAACAAGAAACGCTCCGCCATCGGTTCTCCGCACTCAACCCAGTCGACCAAAATCGTCGGATGGAGAGTAGTAGGTAGGTACACCGGAGCCCATGTATATAATTCTCCGGCAGTTTGCTGTAATTGGGTCTTTTGGGGTTTTGAAATGAGGAATTCGAGGTAATAAAACTTGTTTTTTGTCTTTGAAAATATAATAATTCCGTCGATGGACATAGAACTGGTCCATTCATAGTGTCATTGTATTAGATACTAAATGGATATTTGAAGGGTTTCTTTCGCCGGCTTCGGCTGTCACACTATCATGAAGCGCATAAAAAATAAATAATTTTTGAATTTACTTGATGATGGCGTGTCAGCCGAAACCGCAGTAAGTTTTAAATAAATTGTGTAAGTTACGAACTGTTTTTTATGGATAATATGGAGCACTTCCTCTACGTCCAAGCTTCAGGTTTCTATTTAGCATCATTTTACTTGAATTTCCGTTATAATCTGAAGCATTACACCACAGAGACATTCAAGAAACCTTTATTGGCTTCAATCATAAATATGAAAAATAGCTAGTACGGGTATTGCACCAATGTAATTTAAAGGTTAACATGAAACCATCTAACACTTACCTCATGAGGTTGGTGAAAAAATAGTATAAATAACCGCGCGAATTACTGTTAGCCTGTTACCTTGTGTTATTAGAATCACTAGTGATTACTTGAATTCCAATCTCTCGCTTGGGTTTTTGTGAAGAAATAGAATAAGGGTCTTGAGATTAAAAATGGATCTACTAAATATTATTTTCTTTTCAACTTTATGACATCATTTGTCTTTCAATGGGATGGTTTTTAATGTATCTGTGTAGCCGTATGGATAAAAATAACTACCAACAAACAATCAGTAAAACAGAAGAAATAAAAACTATGATGGAGGGAAAATGGCGTGAAGTTGCTCATGAAATGATGGAAAGGGACCAAGAGTACAAATGGATAGCGCTTTCTCCTTTTTGTGTGTATTTCGTTCCAATGCTTTTACTGTTTTTTAATTATTTTTATGAGGAACATAACACACTTTATTGTTCATAACTCCCAAGTAATGCAAAAGCAGACGATTGAATCACAGCATTCCATGTAATGTTTTATTTTGATATCAGGGAAGTGCCTCAAACTTGTATCGGCTGGGTGTCTGTAAAGATAAAACTGACGCATGTGTATGGAGTGCTTAGTCATACCTGTATTGAATTTCAGCGAATATATATGACAGAAAGGTACTTATAACTTAGATGCCTAGCATGCATGTCTTACGAACTTCTGTGCCAGAAACTTTGCTTCTCCGAGCCTTGTAAATCCTTCATAATAGCTCATTTTCTTCATTCAGCGCATCATGCCCTGCAGCACCCCATAATTTGCGGAGATACTCCGTGCTAGGCATCAGGCATATTGTACCCTGGAGGAGGAACAGCTCCCCGGGGAAGGAGGCTTTTCCACACTACTACTTCTTGCTGCCATCACATTGCCTTCTTTCGTGGCTCCCTTCCAAATTTCATCCATGAGATGCGTGCACGTTTAACCATCATGCGTTTCTTGTTGAAGTAGGCGCATTTAAATGGGGTTAATTGCTGATATTAGAGCTGGGAAACCGGCTGAAATTTGATAATTTTCTCCGTAATGGCCTAAACATTGTGTCTCCTTTACATTCATGCATGGCTTATTACACGCCATATTGTCCCCATAGTTCATGTCATCCCCTCCTTAAGAGTTTATATCTACCCTTTTTCCACTGAGTTTCTAGTTTAACCTAACCCAGTATCGAATATCTGCATCCAAATTTGGCTATTATCAGATTTCTCGGAATTAGCAAATTTAAAAAATAAAAGTGCTAGCAAAGTATCGATTCTCCATTTATTCCAAGACTCGTTTTATCGTGGATAACTCCCACCTGCACCAATACGGTGTCATTTTTGACTAACAGTTCTCGTGTTGTAGCTACAAATTTCTCCATTATTAATTGCATTTTTCCATCCCTTATCTTTTCTATTTAAGTCTATCTTAAAATGATGATACATAAGGTATTATTTTCCGAATAAAAAGTAGTTTTTAACGTCATTCAGGTTTTGGGATTAAGCTAGGTCAGTAATTATTAACGAATTGGGAATAAGAGAGGTTATACTACGGCTTGAAGCTGTCGTTGCTAGTAACAAATGCTGCCATCTTCCAATTTTTACGTTAGGTTATGTTAAGGAGCTATTAATTAAATATTATATTTTCTTCGTTTAATATGTTCATCAATCTTGTGGAATTGTATGAGTGAAAGTGTTATATCACCGGCAAGTTTCTAGTTAATCAAGGTTCCTTTGTACAGATGGTATATTTACGAGAAAATCTTTGTCTCGGAAAAGTAATTTTTTTAGCAATAGGAATCATTGACCATGCCGTGCGAGTATTTTTCACTGAATATAAGTTGCACAATATTTCAATTGCAATGTGCTTCCTTTCTTAAGCTTTCATTTAGATGTGAGGACACATACAACCAACTATAACTGACTCGCCTAAGCGATTTGAAACGCTATGAATGAGCCTGCCCGGGATCGGAATTCACAATGAGAAGCAAATATTCATAGACGTTCGCGTAAATATTGGCACTTTCTCGAAGGGGGTGCTGCGGAAGTAAATTCGTGATGAATGCCTTTTGCGGACGCAGCAGCCGCTGAATCGAGGTTGGGCGCTGTGGGCAGTACGTTATCTGAAAGACGTGTGCGCCAGTGCGGAGAAACATTGGGGAGAGAAATGTTGGTGATCACCGTCCGTATGTGAAGTTGTAGGCAAATATATTGATATATCAGGCGAGGGAGGTTTATGCCTTGCGTTCCCCTAGCCTCAGAGGTTGATGATACTCCCGGGGTTGAGGATTCGGAATGGCTTGGAAACTAAATTGGTTGAGGGAGAATGGTGAGTTCGGTGGATGATTGAGTCGATAAATAGATCCTCTTTGTGTCAAAGAAAAATTTCTATTTTAGATTAGAGTTGGCGAAATATTTCTTGGGTAAGTTGCAAGAATGAGAGGAATTCTCAATCATGTATTTGCTATTCCCTGTCATCTTTTGGTAATCGTGTGTGCAGTTGAGAGTAAATCAGTTCTTATTACTTGAATAACGTAAAAAAGTTTTTGATCGAGTTTTTTCTCCTTTTCTTGACCTATAATAATAATGTTGATTCATGTCTAGCAGTACCTATAGGTTTTAAGTCTACAAGTACAATTTTTTATCATAGATTGAAGAAGAGAAGTCCATCGTTGACTTGACTTAGCCTAAATACATCGTTGACTGATGGGGTTTTATTCCTTACATGCATCGCATCAATTTTTCAATAAGTGCTTAGTTCGTGCTATCGAAAAAGTACCAAATATTATATACACCAAATATTAATATTTCGAATCGATAGCAAATTTTATGTTTCCAATTATAAAATCATGAATCAAATTCACAAATCATATTGCACTATAAAATTTTTATGTGTGCATTTAAGATAAACTTTACATGCTTGTTTTACCGTAACATGATACACAAAACTACAGAAAGCAAGCCAGGAAATTGAATTCTCACCTCTGTCATCAGATACATATACATATATGTATGTATTTGTAGGGTTTCATAGACTATTATATCACCTAGTGGCTAAATATGCCATCAATGCGAGGCTTAAACTAGGTACTATAAACGTCGATGCGCGAAATTGATCATAATTAGCAATATCAAGTATTGGTGTAGAAAGGAAGGACCATATAACCCTTTTTATGAAAAGCAAAAGTACTGCCTTAAAAGTTTCACTCAAGTAAGATCGCGATTTCGACCAAGTTGTCTCGACGCCGCTGAGGTGAACACAAGGAATAACAACTAAGGGAATATGTATCACGTGTTTCCGGCTCAAGAGAGCAAACCAACCCCTTGGGTAGAGCGTGGGATAGGAGAGGAAAACAGGAATCGGTGATATGGTTCCTGTGTGGTGGGGGGTGCGTGGGACGGAGGTATGCCCTAAGAAATATGTTCCGCGTATGCATGCGGGATGAAGTATGTGAGGGGAAACACAAAAATTCCCCCAGTTGATATGGGACTGGCTGGGAACACAGGAGAAATATTGTGAAGAATGATTATGTAACCGAGGCTGCGCTCAGGCGGAACAGTTTGTGGAAGTATGTCGGCTTTAATCTGGTATATGATTACTTCTTTAGAGTGACAGTTTCTTCCTTAACTTTAATGCATCTTTTCAAATCGATATGTATAAATTTCGATAAAGTTTTAGAAATTAAACCATCCACTCTTCAAATAAATTCCTCGCAAGACTAGATTTTGGGCGCTGATAAAAACCCGATTAAGGTCCCTAGCGCTGAAGCCTTGTTTGTAAAAGAGAGCATTTTTTATGTATGATTAATTGTAAAAGTGCTTATATATGTCAAACAGTAAAAGAATCTCAAAAATTTACTGGTGAACTTCATGAATTTCAACTCAAAAATCTACTTATGGAGTAAGGTTTGTTTGAGTTTTATCGGAAGATCCTTTTCTCCTTGAGCTTTTTTCCTTATTTCTCCATTATCTGCTTTTAGCAATCGCTTAGTAATTATTCTTATTAAACTGTTAACAATAATTTCCCAACATTTGGCGTCATATTTTACCTCGAGGTCCTGCCTCTCAATGAGCATAATGCATCTAGGAATTTCTTAAATACTTTTACCCTGAAACTGCCTTAAAATATAGTAGGTGGAAAAATAAGGTTGTCCATGGAAAAATAGGAATTATAGGTTATAAATTGATGGTAATATTTGCTTTTGAATGTATACGGGAGATATGAAAAGGTAAACTCTTCAGAAGAGAGAAGCCCCTGTGCCCTGAAGAGTTAGGCAAGAGAGGAATTTATACGTGTAAATTAGTACTGTTTATTTGTTTCATTGGTATTACTCTCGACCTAATCATGTTCTGTAAGACGTTTCTATTCATATCTTGAATTAACTTTTTTACAGTAAGACTTTTGGGTTCTCCTAACAATGGAATTCTTTTCCCTGCGGATATATTTTGTTGTAATGGGGACCAAAAACTTCTAGACTATGTGTATCTAAGAGATTTCAATCATCGAGCCCGCAGATCTACAGTTTTCCTTGGTTAGTCGGTTTTTCCATTTGCTCAAAAATTATAAAAGAATTCGCAGTTAGCTGATGGAAAGGAACTGACCACCGAATGCTGAATGTGTAAACATCACACTCTGAAATCAAACTGTTGGTCGCGGATAACTTTGAGCCATTCAACCCTAACTTCGATTTGAAACACCGTTCGACTGATCTATAGTCATTCTATCGATACACGACGTGTTTCAATACTTTCCGCTGCTCTTTAATGACCTTGAGGAAAGGAAACGATGACAGCGCATTTTACGATCTCAATAAATGTTTATTTTTTTATTTTTCCGTAGGGCTAGGGAGGTCGTGAGGGAATGGGCGGAGGAGCGTTGGAGTAAAGAAAGCAGTTGGCTGAAAAGTATCGCGAAAATGTGCGAACGTTGAAGTTATGGGACCAAGTTCGTCCATCAAAGGAAGGCGCCAATGAAATCACAGTTACCGCGGGCGTTGGAAAGTCCTGATGGGAGAAAGAATATGGGGGAAAAGGATATGTGATCGTTAGCGCGGGTGTACGAGAAGAAAACGCCCCCTTGCGAGGAAAAGAGGGAAGGCCGTCTTTTTTGGAGAGGAAGGATAAAAGCTGATAAGAAATTTTGGAAGGAGTTTGAAGCTGGGGTAAGGGGGAGATAGTCGTATCTGAGGAAGCGAAGCGATGGATGAGACTCGGAGAAAAGGCTGCTGTAAGGTAGCCGAGCGGAGTGGGAGTGAACCTCCAGGGAGAGGAAATATTGAAAAATAATTCGTCATGCCGGGGGGAAGCCTTAGGAGACGCAAATTTGTGCTTGGGTGGATGTCAAAATGCCTTTTAAAAAGAAAGCCAGTCTCTTGATTACTCCTGAGAAATCCCTGTCCATTTTATATTAAAGGAAAAACTCCCGACGTCGGAGAGTTAGTATTTTTTATGCGAGCAGGGATGAATAACTTTCCTATCCGGGATGAAAGCCTAAGAGCTGACACAAATATTGGTTAGCACGGCATTAAACGGAAAAAAATCTCGCTACGTTTTTTTGTGAACACATAATTTCGTGTGCATGTTTCTCGTAAAAGTATATGCATATCATTATTCACGTTGCATCAAGGTAGATAGATTATTCGGTTTCTATTTTCTTGTTAGTATTGCTAGAGTGTTCACGAAGAACTCGAGAAGCTTATTTATTGTTTCAGTCGGGATGGTGTTTTCATAAAATACTGTGCGAGACTATTCAAAGCTTACAGTATTATAGTGATGGTCAGTCGACTTAGCTAACGTTTTCATAGCTGAAATTATTGAAGGCATAAAATCGAATAAGTACTTATGATAAAAATACTCCAAATTTCCTATGAATATTTTATATTTTGTTGACTAGTTTTAAAATATGCCAGTTCCTTTTTTTTAGGAATATTATTTTTGTAAATAAATATTCTGCAGTTCCATATTAATCAATTTTATTTTTTTAGTATGAAATGCCAAATATAGGTGTTTGTAGGGAGTCTCATAGGTCCCCCTCTGGAAATGAGGTAATTTGGGGTGTTTAAGCTATGTACTCCTATAGTACTAGTATGTAGGATAGTCCTACTAAATAGTACCTATCGTTGTACTATTTAGTAGGACTATCCTACTTCATGATTTTTTTCACATTTATTTTAAGCATGTAATGTATTTAGTTATCCTTACTTAAAATTAGTTAATCTAACCCAGTACTGACCTTATCCCTCCCTTCCCAAATCTAAAATCGCTACTGTGCAGTGCCACAATATTAAAGAATATTACCTCATGAAATGCAAAATAATTTGTAAATCCATATAAATTTAACACTTTGCTGTGTAATTTTCGTGGTGGCACGTCACTAGATGACTTACTACGTTGAAACCTTACTCGTGCCTAGAGTATTAAATTTTTGTGTAGTTAACAAGTTTTTTTACATTTGATAATGTTAAGTCGATCTCCAAGAAGTCACGCCTGAGGCAATGAATTATAGCATTAAATTAGTCACTCAAAAATGCCTATTTTTAAAGAACAATGTTTTATCATATGTATTTGCAAAATGGCTGTTTTTCGATTGTTCAAATCTAATGTATATTATTATCAAATTTATGGTTTATTAAGCATGCGAAGAAATTTAGCGCTTAGTATTCGCATTATTCCAGTTAAACCTACTTTTATTTGCTTCCTGTTTTTAAATTTGGTGAGTACTTGGAAAGCCATGAGTGTCCTCCATTTCTTTGATGCTTTTCTCTCAGTTGGTAATGCCGTTAGCTATGGTATATTTACATCGTGACATTTCGACGATAGCGAGTGAATGGTGTGCAGGCAACACGTCAGCTTAATTATTACATTAACTCTCGGAGGGTCATAAAGCTTTTAATGCATCTGACCAGGATGCCTATCTTCACCAAGCGTGATCAATAACAAATGTTCAGCGTGGAAAATTTTCCGGCGATAGCGTGCTCGCCAAAGCCTGTTGAAGCACTAATCTCACCCTTGGGCGCGGGGCACCGAAGCCTGATCGGTTATGCCGCGTCCCGATTAAAACGAGTGGCCAAGCCGTGATTTTCGAAGCCTTGATTGACATCGCCGATGCAGCGAAAGCCCCGCGCGTTATATATCTCCCAACATTCTATTCCCTCAAATCCCCCCTTTCCCATAATATTATGAGCCTTTTTGTTCGCCGATAAATAATTTAACGACGCGTTTATCGTCACCGTTAAAATAAAAAGCGCATCGCGTAAAGGATACGACCTCTCGGAAGGTTTTTACGATTGAGCTCGTGAAAACAAAACATAATTCTTCTCCTCCCGCGCGGCCTCCAGAGAGGAGTAGTTGTGCTACGGCGAAACAAAACCCTCGCACGACGTGAAACAATAATGAACGGACCTCGCAATACGGCCCCGGGAGCGATATGCTCGGGGATTTTATGTATCTATTTTCTCGTTTGGCCGCGAAGGAACCGATAAAATACCCAGTCAAAGTGTCCGGATCCACGGGTAAGTATTAAATTTTTCGGGAAAGCGGGAGGAGGAGGGTGTTGGAGATGTGTGGCATTCCCCACGTTTTCCGGGGTGAAAAATGGCCATCAGTTGGTGACAGTCTGCTGTTTTTCGGCAAACGAAGTTGGGAAGGTAGTGAGAGGAATTTTTTGGGGTGAGGGTAGGTTAGATGGGGGTTGTAAACTTAAGGGAGAAAGCAGAAAAGTATTGGATTGTGGTTTTTGGTGGATTCGGGCCAAATTCTGAGGATCATCGGACAACGTGAAGCGTTGGAGAAGCATATGAGTCCTCGTGCTTTTGAATACGAAACTACTTTTACTATAGCTAGAAATAAGGTATGCCTTGTAATAGATGATGTCTCTATTAGCCGAAATGCGTTCTACGCATTAAATAATTGTAAAAAAGAGATGACTTTTCTACTGTCTCCATCAAGTTTCATAGGTCAAAGGTATGAGTCGATGTGTTCTCCGCTGACTCTGCTTAAAATAAGATCGTCAGTGTACCAGAATATACTCACAATCAATGCTAGGGTGAATGCGCAGTGTTTAATCTTTGTGGTGCTCTTATTAATTATTTTCACTTAATTAGCAATCGTTTGTGGTATTTTCGTGCCGATGAATTCATTGGTGTGGACTCCGGCACGCGCCATGCGCCCCGTAAAACGCATCCGCGCGCTATCGCCATCGAATATTTGCTGTTGGAATAGGTGCTAAATTGGAATACAATCAAACTCAGACAACCTGTGACGGTAATAAAATAAGATTTATTCGGCCGAAAAAGCATAAAAAAGGACCTAATCGGACAACGCCACTAAATTGTGAGCAATGGTTTCCACGTAAGAATGCCTATCTTAATTAGTTTCATTGGCCTTCTGTAAATCTATTTCAGATGCATCCCGCCTTTATTTTTACAAATTATCGTGTCTTAGTTCAATGTTGTATAATGAGGGCTTGTTATTTCATTCACCCTATTTTCCGTCACATTACTTTTGATAACTAACTTGTCGGGTATAGATAACTTTACGCCTTCTTAATTGATTTTAGCAATTGATACATCTCCATTCAACTTTACCATCTATTATAATCAACAGATTTAGGCGTTACTTGGTGGAACGATGAGATATTCATGGTTAAATAAAAAACACAGTACTGTTCCACAACCTTATAATTTAGCAGTCTACTAGTTTCAACGTTACAACGTCATTATCAAGACTAACTAGTATACTAACTAGTTAGTCTTGATAATGACGTTGTAACGTTGAAACTAGTAGACTGCTAAATTATAAGGTTGTGGAACAGTACTGTGTTTTTTTTTTTATTTAACCATGAATTTACCATCTATTGTTAAAATCTAGAATATGATAATAAACTAGTTTACCGAAATAAATCGAATTGGCATGCTATTATCTCCTCGGTAGGTGATACCGTATTGAACACCTCTCCGTCCGTCAATTTTTACTCATTTTTACAACAATTCTGATGAGTTAGACCCCTGAGATAGAAGGGAGAGTTCCGTTCAGTTTATTTGTGGCCGAGATAAAGGCTCAAATCTTTATCGTTAGCTTTTACAGTATCTACAGAGAGTCAAGCTTTTTTCTAACGCCAGCCATCTCCAGTAAGCACTGGAATTTGCTTCTCTCGTGAGTAATTTTCGCCCAAAAACCGATTCACGGGATTGTATTACGTGTTCATGCATGCGTATGTGAAACGACTTCATTAGTACCATTGTATCTTACCCTTTGTAGCGTTGCTCATCTCCAGTGAAAAGAGTCATCTAACCGCTCAATCCCACTGGGATACCGCGCTCATGATAAAACGGTAGAGCAAGATATGGGTGGAAAGAACGATTGATCGGATACCGTCATATTCAGCTGGGTTGAATGGAGGCTAAATGCGGCCATATCACACCTTTGGTAGCCTCCGGGCGAAAGGCAGTGATAAGGTTCCACCTTTTGGTGCCTGCCGTTTGTTGTATGGGTAAGAGTATACAATTCAGTTTTTATCACCTGGAACAGAGAAGAAATTATGCGGGGCCAATGGAGTACTCGTTTGGAGCGTTCTTTCAAATTTTAACTCATGAAGTAGATAACAATTTTATGTACGTAGATTAAGTTCATTTCCGAAAAATATTATATTTAGATATAGTGCGACCTCAAGGCACAAATGGAACACTTTTTGTGCATGCGAAAGTTCGTATACAAATGACTCTAGCACTTGTTACAACTTAAATATTTATTTGTGAAAAATGGCCATCAGGTGGTGAAAGTCTCCTGTTTTTCGGCAACTAAAGTTGATGGGAATGGAGGAATTTATTGGGGAGCGGATACGCTTGATGAGGACTGAAAACAGAAGGGAAAAAGTAGACGTCTTGGACCGGTGGATTGGGGAAAATATAGGGAACGGTAGAACATAAATAGTCTAAAATATAGGTCCTAAAAACTTACACATAAATCAAAGAAAAGGGATACAAGTGAAAAAATTTGCGAGCATTTTCGAAAATAATTTTTTTGATGAAAATTTGCATATTTTTCAGTTTCTGTGTTAGCTTTGTTTTACATGAAGACATTTACTGGTTGCGCGGCAGGGTTTATGACGGTGAAATGGAGGGAAAGACAATGTCTTTTTGGGGTGTTTTCTTATGTCTTTCTGTCAGAGGGATATATTGGCATATGTTTTTAACATCAGGTTGTTGTGCGGCGCGTGAGTTTGGAGAGAGGATTGGGGAAAGAGTGGAGTATGAGTGGATGCAGGTGGTTACTACTTGTTTCAACTTGCAATGCTAAGCATGGAGAATAATGGCTAAATCATCACCGTAAGTAAGGGATATTATTAAAACATGTACTCTAAATATTTCAAAAAGGGGCCTCGAAAACTCATACGCACACGATTCAACAATAAGTAATAAATAAACCAGTGAATAATGAAAAACATGAGGTTTTCCTGGAAGATAACATGCTAAGATACCTCTTCGGATATCAAGCAAGATAAATGACTTCTGCAACGTTTTGGTATCTCACTGTACTGCATATTCGAAAGTAAAAGGTCCTGAAGACGTAGTAAGTTGTCGAGACGCAGAAGATGCAGCCGTTCACCCATTTGACAACCCGCGAAGAATGTTTACGTGCATGCGAAGATTTTGCGTTTACTTTCAATAATATGTCAACGTGTGAAATGATATAAAATGTGTTTTACTCGCTTATACAATCAATTTTTGTCACTTCTGTTGTGCTTTTCGGCGTGTGTGGACATACATCATCTAGGCTTAGTTGTATATGGCGGTGTATTTGGAGGAAACGAAGGTCAGGCTAACGGGTTCATTCCTCATCAATTTCGATCTTTCGTCGGCCTGGCTTGGATTTTCGTCATAAGGTTGTTGTGCATTGTGACGCGGGGTGAGAGACGTGAGGTGAAGCGAAGAAGTAGGAGAGGAGTAAGCGAAGTGTGCGAAGAGATAGTGTTGGTCGCGAAATGGGCGAGGGACCTTTAGCTGTCGGATGAAATATGGAAGGTGGGAAGGGAGGGAGGAGGTAGGTGGTCTTTCCCAAGGATAAGGGAAGGGAAAGGATCAGGCGCGGGTTGTCGGAATGGCGACCTCGGCTCCGAAAAGGGGGTCGTTTGGCCCTATCAGCTGAGCTGCCGTGAAACTCGTTTGCCCGTTCAGAGCCCCTTCGGAGTGGCGTCATCGTTCTTGCCGCGCGCACTGACGACCCGGGTCCGCGAATCCCATATATTTTCTTCCCTCTCTTCCCGCCTCACGTTATGTTGCGCCAATTACTCCCTGGACCCTTCTTTCAGCTACATGGAAGCTTACGCTCATCCTGTTCAAGAAGGCGTTTAAAGGTGTGGCTAGATGGGCTCATATCGTATTTTATTGAAGGGTTGTTGCTGATTAGGGTAGTGGGACGTAACTATTATCTCAGCGAAAGTATTCTTGTACCTTCGATCCTATTTTTGGTAATCACCATTACTCATTATTTTTGGTATACTCTCTAGTATATTTGGTAAAATCTTGATATTTTTGGTTGACATTTTCCTTATTTTGAGAAAATATTAGAATGAAATCCCTTAAAACCTCAGCGGACTTCGTTCTTGGGATATACCCAAATTACAACAGTTACTAATTCTCATAATCGGATTGCATAAATTTATCATGATTGAATATTAAGTACTCATGGAAAAGAGAGAATGAGAACCGAAATACAATAATTAATTAATTATTGTTATTTAAAAATTTGTTTCAGTTCATTCAACTGATATAATGCATTAGACCGTGTTATATTTAAAGGTTCTTCAAAATAGTTTTTGCGACGAATGGATTTTGAGCTCTCTAGTCGACCACAGGTCGATCAATTCCTTAATTGGCAACAATATTAGTTAACCAATATCTATCTAATGAAGCAAATTCACTCGTCTGTTTCGTAAGTGCAATAATTGAATTGTATTTTACCGTTGTTTTTCATGTGTTATCTCGTATCTATCTCACAAATTCAAAAAATTGGTTTTTCTTAGGATTATAACTACCGTCAACACTTAACCATGGTAACGGAAAGTAATTTCGGTATGTTAACTGTATGATAATACTTTATTATTTTCGTTCATGATAATATGGCTTGAAGATGTTCGCTTTTGATGAATCTTGAGCATTTATAAATATATATTTAGGCATCAGGTCATGTTTATTGTTCCCGCAAAGTAATTATAGGTCATATCGCCTATGGAATGCCAGATTCTTTAGTTTTTAACAACTTTTTGGATAATATTTATCCTCTTAATGATAGTTGAATGATTGTTTTATAATAACTAGTCAGGAAAAAATTGAGTTAAGGATTGAAATAGCTCTGTTTTTAGGTAAATAATGGATTTTATGGAACTGTTCCATCAACTTCTGGTGAGTAAAATGCCTTTTTTCTTTTTTTTTAAATTCAAAATTTTATGAACCAACCGCGGTTTCAATGCACTCTATGACTATAGTCGGGATGATTCAGTGTATACAAACCAATATTCTTATTAGAGTGTCATAAAAAAGTGGAATATTACATATAGTTTACCAGTCGATAATAGAAACAAGTATGCAAATACCAGAGGCTTCAAATCCGATGCTTGGATCCTTCTCGTTGGACACTTGGTGGATTTGTGGAGGAGCATGCTCAAGGTACTTTCAGCCGTTGTGCGGTCCCGAGTAGCTCCAAATTCTTCGCGCCCACTTTCGTCCTCTGAAGTATTAATTTCCCCCCCCCCCTCCCCCTTCCACTTGCCCCGTTGACGTTTTCTGCGCCTCCGGGCCATCCCGGGCGTTTGTCACCGCCCTCCCTACGCCCCTCGTCCCTCTCCTCTTCAACCCTCGCCACTGTTTCCTCTTTCCAGCCGTGTTCCTCTCTCTCTCTCTCTCTCTCTTCGTGTCCTTTCTGTTCACAATTCCCGTCTTCACAACAAGCTCTTATTAAAGAGTTAGGGCACAGGATTAAAATAGAAATGAAGGTGGTGTGGAGAAGCCCTATGACGTCATCGCCCGCCATTTTACCTGATCCAACGATTCTCTGGAATCTGAAGTTTAGCTATTGATATTTATTGAAAAGAAATCGTGAGTAGGAAAGATATGATGTTATAGGTGTCATACAAAATGTATTTTCACTTTATTTCGATTCATTTTATATTGTTGTTCCTTAAGTTATCTCCTTGCTTAGTTCACCTAACAGGATATTATGATTAAGCGTATTACTTTAGTTTCTTGTTCATTTATAGAAATAAAAGTGAGCTAAAGAGAAGAATTGCCAATTAAGTCAATAGAATTTAATGCGTCTCTTCTTTTACTGTTTATCTTTCAACAGTAAAGTAAGAATTGTAATAAAAGAATGAAGTAACCGGATCCACAGGAAAAGCTTGAGCGTATAGTAGAAAACTGGGCTGACATGAGTATTTTTATCTATTGTTTGGTATTGGTACTCGGCATTCATTCGACTACTCAGTATAGTTAAATTAAGAAAGAAGAACTTTGTACTTTCACATTAATATTAATGTGAAAGTACAAAGTTCTTCTTTCTTAATTTAATTATGAATCGCTTTCACCAAGTTACGCCTCAAACAATTAATTTTACTCAGTATAGGTTTCTACCAAGCACTTATAAATAGACTCTTTGAGCTCTTCTCCTTTTTAGGTTACCACATTGTTTAATTTAGACCACAGTGTTACAATTTTATTTTCATGATCCTTGAAAATCCCAAAGAAACATTTGTTCACTATTAACGCAGATAAGATAACTATCAGTGAGTGTTTGAGTAAAACTATTGTAATAGGAAAGTTCAAATACGTACTATAAACATTTCTAATCGTTTGTTACAGCTCTGATTTATGCAATGAATTAAATGCGGGCTTATATGGGTAGAAGAGAGATTATGTTTTATGAGCATATTTCAGCTCATTCTATTCGCATTAATAAATAAAAATATTTTAATTTTTTTAACGATAAGAAGCAATTTTAGTGATTATTACATTAGATAATGCCGGACATATGAAGACGCTGCAAAATTGTCCTTTGGTTCTCAATGCCGCTGGAAACTAATTTGGCGGAAGCAGGTTTAACATGCCTTGCGGTGTAATAACCAGTAATTACTATACTTGGAATTTATATTCGGTACTACAATTTGCATATTACTTTTTTGACATTCTACTTAATTTTAATAAATAATGCAGATAAAATAGCTAATCTAAGGTTTTTGAAGAAAATTTTGGCGAATGAGTAATTAAAAAGTACTAATATGAATATTTTTAAAGCATTTATGTGGGCTCCAATTGTTGTGTAATAAATACTAGCTGACGGAGGTAGAAGGTGAAAATTAGTCCTCCGTCTCTTAATTCCATTATCTACCAAAGTCACGGAAGTAGACATAGCATGCCTCGTACTGTAGTAACTATACCTTACCATTCCCGGCACTGTGGCATGTGATATCCTGTGACACAGTCACCTTCCCGTCCTCCGCGCTCCGCAACTCTTCAGCGCCTGGGACTTCAGCGGCGTGTGGTCTTCCTCCCTTCACCTTCCCCCCCTGCCTGCCACCTCCTCCTTAATAATTTCATGCCTCGTTTCCTTTTCCTTCTTCCTGTCCTCACAATGGAGGGCCCTCATTATCCTCATACGCCATCACCTCCCTTCCCCTCGGAGCACCTCCTCTTCCTCGTCTCCAAAACCCATGTTTGCACAAACCCCTTCCTCTCTCTTCTTCCTCAGTCTGAGCAACCTCTCCACTTTCCACTTCAAGAGTTCACTTTAGTTCATTAGACAGCTTTTGGTTGACCTAATAAAGGCGAGAGAGAAATTTTTAGTATAAATTTTCTCGGTCTAAACGAATTAATTAATAGATGAACACGGTAAGTTGTTTGTTTTGGTAGTAACCGTATGAGCTGTCGTCAAGGTAGATTGTGAACTTACATTGCACCTTTAAAATTTTGAATGCTAACTATCTCACACGAGTCAGAAGTATTACGTTTATCTGAAATGATTAGTAAATATAATGGACTTCGTTTTCGGAATATATTGCAATAAAATTCGAACGAAAGAACACTGGAAATGGGTGATTTGCTTCGAGTAGGAATGGTGGGGAGGGATATTTCGTATCTCGTTACAAGCCTTCACTCGTCGATGTAAGCATTTATTTCGTATATTATTTTCCAGATTAACGTTCTATAGTTGCGACCCAACACTCATAAAATATTGCGAATCATAATGCGCAATAAACCAGGAAAATCTCTTCCTCGTCTCTGATACCCGTGTTTGCACAGACCGCTTCCTCTCTTCTTCCTCTGTCTGAGCTGCTGCCTCTCCACTTTCCCTCTTACGCCCAGGGTTCACTTTAGTTCATTAGACAGCTTTTGGTTGACCTAATAAAGGGTGGAGAGAAATTTTAGTAGACATTTCCTTGTTCTGAATGAATGAATATATACACGATAAATTGTGGGCTACTGTAATAACCGTATGAGTTGCCGTCTAGGGAGATTTACTTTGCACTTTAAATCAGAATTGGGAATTTACTTTGTAGGTGTCCACATACTCATTAAGTATTGTAAATTGTGAATCCCAGTACCCTAATACCCCCGGAAAATCTCTTGAATACCCCACACTGGTCACAAGTATTACGTTTATTTTAAAGAACTGGAAAAAATAATAAACCTCAATTTCGGAATATTTCAGAGTAGAATTTTAACGGAAAACAAAGAAACTTGGTTGTAAAGTAGAATACTGAATCCGATAAATCCTTTCTTTCTTGAAATATAATTGCCCTCGAATGAAAATAGAAAAAATGTATTAATTTCATGGTAATACGATTTATTAGACGTAAAATACCAATATACCCACTTCCTACCATGTGCATTATTTATGTCTCAATATTCCTATTTTTGGGTTAGAACTGCAGTAATAGTTTGTCAATTTGTTATTCTGCCAATAGTTAGTGGCAATGCACAGCGACGGCACCTTGCTCTCTTGCTATCTTCTTTCTCTCTTCTCAGTCACGTATACCATTGGTCTTAGCTAGCACCAATTCTGGAACACCGTGGCACAAATTTATTATCAAGGCAGCTCGTTTACTTTTTTTGCTTTCATCACTGGAATAATTGCATTTTTCGTTCTCACTCTTCCTTCATTTTATTTTTCCCTTGCTCGTTTTTTTCTCCTTGTTTAAAAATTGCTTCGTCGCATTTATTCCTTTCACAAGTCTCTTTAGGTTTTTTTTTTACTTGTCACTTAACTGCCAAGCTACAATTGCTTCTCTTCGATGCGTGTACCTTTACTGTTTTGTCATGTAAGCATAATGCGCAATTTTTTCCGTCGCTTATTCTTTTTCATCCTCTTGTCATGCCATCGTTTATTAAATTCTGTGTATACATGTTCTCCCACATTTCCTTTCACGGATTTTTTTCACAGAAGGTTTGTATCATGTCACTCTTATAATCATCTCTTTTTGTGTTGATTATTATTTTAAAAATACTAGTTTTTACGAGTGCCTTATCCCTCTGGCCATGTTTCCCTTTCATCATTTCCACCGAATTTATAAATAATTAAATCATCTTTGCATCATTGTTGTCTGCTGTAAATTGTCGCTTTTTCCTCAGAATTGTGGTTTCTTGTTTCACCAAGTCGTTTAATGCTTGCCCCAAAATCTTATTTATCCATCTATTTCAAACCTGAAAACCCATTATTTCTCATAGATATACCTTTTCTTTGGTTTTTCTGGATTCGGAATATTCTCCACTAGTTCAAACATATCCAGTCCATCTCACAATATCCACTGAATTTTTTATCACCGTACCTAATCAAGATCTCTTAGTATGCTTTACAATCAAATAATATGCGCTGGCATAGAATTTGAAAAATGGTTGAACTAACTATTCATCCGAGAAGCAACGAATTGCATCCGTTTTGCTTCCACGCGTATATTCAGTCTCTGCTTCTCACTACATCCGTCTTCTTAGCCTCCTCAAGCCCGTTTGCCATTCATGTAAGCTCCTCTATTTTCTTGCCTTGGACCAGAACGTACGTATTGTCCACCGCATAATTTTGTTTCTAACCTCTACCTTCGCCAGTTATGTCCCCTAAGATCTTGCTAATAATCTGCTCGTCCCAAAAATAATTTCGAGTTAGCAGTTCAAAAACGGTCCCTTTTTTCTCCGCAATCCTAAATTCCAAACTTCATCAAGACCTGCTAGTGGGCTTTATTTCCGAGAAATATACGTTTCTGTATCTGCCTACGTTCACTGGTGAACGATTTCTTTTAAATACAAATAAAGACTTTTCTTCTGCTTCCATCAATGCATTCAATATCCGCGTCTTCTATTCCTTCTTCTAATCTTCCTATTCATCTTCTTATTCTCCTTACCTTTCCTTCCCATTCTCCACTCACGTGATCCTGAATTCTTTCAGCTTGGACTGGAGCGTAGGCAATTTTATCCGTGGCAACCATTTTGTTCCCTAACCCCTGCCTATATCATTTTAATCCTCTAAGATCCAACTTTATCCCTATAAATAATATTATGCAGTTCCCTCTCCTTTATGCACCTTTATGCTGAAGTCTAAACTTCGATAAGGTCATCTATTTGGATTTACTTTCGAGTAATGCATGATCTCTTGTGCGGGGCCAGGAGGAGGCTATCGCCCCTCAACTCAAATGGTAATTTGTTTGAAATAAGTACGGAACCTGTACATTCAATCACTATGAAAACAAAATCATCAAAAGGTTAAATAAGCTATAAACATCTTTTCGGCTCATTTAAACAAATTTTCTATCGCATATCCCCGGAGACCCCCCCCCCCCCGCTTCTGTGAGGGGCCCCTAGATACTCGGCAGGAAAGCTGACCCCCCAACATAGAAATCTTGACCCCGCCCATGCATGCTCTCTGTAACCTCTTCAGACCCATAAGTCTATCATGTTTTTTTCATGTTTCATAATCTGGGTGGATGGAAAAAATAACATCACAGTGAAATTTGAAAGAAATACTTACTAATAAATATTTTACAGTATGGTACACACATGTGCACCTTGAGATTTTACGGCAATATTTTTATGCACTACGATAATACAAAAAAATAATTATCACTAAGAATAATTTATTATCATTCATTATTTTCAATTGATAAAATCTTTATTAACATTATTTGTTAAATTTTAACAACTGAATACATAACTTAATGAAAACACTTCATCTACATCTACATAATGCCCCGCAAGCCGCCTAAAAGGCGTGTGGCAGGGGGTGTTAGGACACCAGCCGTTTACAAATAAGAAGGAAGTGCTCTAAGGAAATTGACGACTAGCATTTATTGAAATCCTTTATGGTTTAGGGGAAAAAATAATTCCCATATCTATCCGTTTGGCAAAAAATCTCTTTAAATTTATCGCTCCTGTCGGGCCTGGAAATATAGTGCGGCTCTATTATTATGTTCTCCGTGTCGTTCTTAAAGATATTCATTCTCATATTTGCAAAATATCTAAGCCTAGCGCGCAACCTCCGGGTATCCAGCGGCTCCCAGCCTGATTCGCTAAACATCTGGGTAACACTGTCTTTACGCCCGTAGCGGTTTTTGACGAGCCGCGCAGCCTTCCTTTGTATTTTGTTCAGTTCGCGGATTAAGTCTTTCTGAACCGCTCGCTGCACATTCAAGGTGCGGTCGGACGATGAAATAGCACCTTTCTTTTACTTTGACTCTGGTTACACTTGACGACGCACACTTATCCTGTTTACCGTTATGTCATCCATCATGTTTTACGAATGCAAAACAGAACTTAAGTGGCATGCAGTGGCAGAATCGTGCTATGCAATGTACAAAGAAGTGTAGCGGCGGTTTTAAACGACATAAATTCACGCTTGAAGGATTATAATGATAAAAATGTGGAGGAGCACGTGTGTGCATCTTGGGTCTAAAGAGGATAAATACCTTAGCAAAAACGTCAGTGAACTCTCTTTATGGGCAACCAAACAAGGCTTCTATCCTGCTTCCTTACTCAAATTCATTCGTCACAATTTATTTCGATACTTTTTAAGTCACCCTGCTGAAAATCCGACACTTATTAAGTATTTGAGTATTTTTAAAAATTAAAAATAACGGAAAATGCGTATCTCTCCGTGTAAAATGTATGAATATAAGAACAAAAAATTGCATAAGGCTATGACAATACCTGATTACAAGCTCAAAACATTAGGAATCGAAGTCCATTAAGTATTTCTTTAAATTGAAAAGCCTGAGTTTGCCACAATGAACCGTTCAAGTGGAAAATTATATAATTTCCAAATCTCCATTAGACTAATGGCACGTGTATTTTGATGATTTCAGAGAATAGAATCATTGTTTCAACACGTATTCCCTCCAATTTCAATGAATTTACTAGCATTCCTCTCGTATTGGAGAGACTCGCTCTCTCCCTCTCTCTCTCTCCATACTCGCCTGTTTATTCTCCTCGCGAGTCTACCTTGTTCTCGATGCACGTGAGAGCCTCCATTTTCTCACCTCAGACCAGAGCGCAGTCAAGATCCTCCGCGGCAGCCATTTTGGTTCAAGCCCCATGCCGTCGTCCATTTCTCACCCCATCCCTCATTTCACAAACTCCTTCCATCCGAATTTTCCTCGGTCTTTCTCTCCTTCCCGCCATTCTCTCCGGCGTGACCTCACTCCCCGCGACCCCGAGAAAGACTCCAAAACTCTTGCTGGATGGTTGCTGACTACGGCCGGCCCCATCCCCCCTCCGAAACTCACCCGCTACCTCCTCCTTCCACACTCCCCGAACATCTCGCCAGGGCAAAAGTTTTGCCTAAGATGTTCCGCCCGCCAAACTCCCTCTCTCTTTCTCTATCTCTCTCTCTCACTCCTTGAACTCTCCTCCTCCCCCTCCTTAAATACCCTGTAGCTGAAAGTAGGAGTGGACCGATACGAGATCTCTCGATACCAGTACTCGTTACTAGCGCTTGATATCATTCCTCGACACCAGTTGTCTACACCAGGGGCGCCGCAAGTAATTAAGGCTAGAGGGGAGTTTTAGGCCCAACTAATACTGACGGGTGTGGGGGTATTGCATACCCACCAGGATAAGCAGGAGTTGCGGGTGCCCTCCTCCAGAAAATTTTTAAGAATAATGGTTCCAAATGGCGAGTTTTATGGCTTCCTGAGGGATATTTGATTAATCTTAGCACTATTCTATAAGTAATACTGATCCAAATAAGTAAAATGTATAAAACTTAAAAATTTCTCTGAGCTATGGGGGGGATGTTTATCACCCAAACCCACCCACCCACTGTTTATCACCCACTGGTCTACACCTTAACTATACGTCGGTACTGGATACCTGCACTCGACACAAGTAATCAATACCAATACTTGAAGACGAATTTTATTTTAATTTAATTATAATAATTTAACGATGATAAATTTAATTCAATCGTTTTGGAGTTGGCTTTGTAGAAATTCTCCGTTAGTGGTAAAAATCGATGCCGCCGCTTTAGATACCCTCAAATACAAAAAATACGTTAATCTGATATTTCTGCCGTGTTGCCATGCGTATTTTTTTATAGTCACAGCTTCAGTTTTTCATTGAAAATATTATGTAATAACAATTTTGTAATTTCTTAGGAGACGAAAATAATTTTCGAAGATCTGGTATATCATTTTTTAATCGGCATGGTTAATCGGCAGCGGTAAGAACTAGATATTAATACAATACTTCTAAGATCAACTAATCAGTTTCACACTTCTAAATGGGAAAAGGAATAACTTACCCTGTAGGTAAATGGTAACATAATCAACAATACGACGTTCCAAGTATTAATTTTACAGCTTTACTTAGGGTCGATGGTTAATGTATTCTAAAACGAGTATATAGATTTTGGAAATGATGATTTTTCTTGGAAGTATTGAAATCTATAAGCTTATGAAATTTTGCTAGTATCCACTCGATGCCCGATTCTTGCAGTAGCAGAGGTAGCGGGGGTATCGGAGCCGATTCGAAAGGCCAAGTTCTCGCCCCTGCCTTCCATGCAAACCCACCCTCTTCCAACACCCCCGTGGCAACTCGAGAAAAGGGAATGCCCTCCGACCCCAAGAGCCTCTCCTTCATCCTGCGAGGAAACCCCCTCCTTCCCCGGGCCTTTTCTGCCCACTTTACGGTTACATATATCCGTTCTGCTGTTGGGCTCGTGTTTATGCGACTGCTTTACCGCTTCCACGCTCACGTCCCTGCCCCACACAACTCCCAAACACCGTCCTGACTTCCACTCCCTACCCAAACCTCACGTTCCTCTTTCCCCCGGCTAAGCCTTATCCATCGCTCATCCTAATACCGTATACCTCCGGTATACTTCGCATCTCCCAGTCTTATAACTTCTCTATCCTTGCGTTATCCCACCCCTATCCTAGTTTCATACATAAGACACCCTTGCGCTCCTTGCCTTATTATTCTTTCACCATTACTCTCTTTTCCAATCCCCTTACGCTTTTTTTGTCCTTCTCGCATAATCTACAAGAGATCCGACCGAGAAACGAAGGAACGGCGAATTCCGCAAAAATTCCAAAACTATTTTTTAATTACAACATTTCATCGACTGGCTCTAAGATAAATTGGACTATACAAGGTTTATTTCTGGAATATGCATTTAAATCATAATTATTGAACAGGCTCTTTTTAGACGAGTAAGCATAGTACTTTTTGTAACAAATGTATGCTCCTTTTTTGTTAAATTTCTGATTTCCAATGTGGGCTGTAATTTTCGGCTGACGGTTTTTTTTTATATTTCCGTGGCTACGCTGTCAGTAGAAACGTTTTTTTTCGCTGAAGGGTTATTAAAATATAGTTTGCAGCATAACTATTAGTGGGGAAAAATAGAAATTTGTCCTTCGTTGTCGTTTAAGTTTGCAGAGAAAAGCGCTTCGTTACAAAACTTTGTTGAATAGATAGGAAGTTTCGAATTCAAAGCTGCATTTGTCCTTGAGGTCGAAAACCCGTACAAGTTTTTGTCTACCATGGAAGTTTTGAGTTAAAGAAAATATAAACATGTCAACATTCTACCTTTTATGTCAATCGCAAATGAATTTTGCTGTTTAGTCAGGTTAGTTTTTGTTAATATGGCGTAACGGTCGGCTAGTTAATGCTGTAAAAGCATTTCATCATAGTTTTATGGCTTATATCTAGCCTCTACACATGAGTGGATATCACCTGCGAAATTAATACTTTTTAGACGAAATATGGGAAAAGTAATTGATTTTAGGCGTTCAGCAGTAAGGAAACCTTAGACTTCCCTTAGAAAGCTTCAATAACCGCTTCTCCACAGCCGTCTTTCCTCTTCTTGGTTCCTCTGAAGCAGAACTCTGATTCGCACTTTTTCCAATGAATGTCATATAATACGGAGTTATATTCCGCACGCAACGGTTGTAAGGGTATATAGAGAGAACAACAACGCCAGCAGTGCTGGGAAATTGGGGTAAAGCTGGGAGCCGATTGGTGGCTGTATCCTCGCGAGGAATAGGGAAGCGTCGCCAAGACCTTACTCTATCGCAAAAGCGTTTTAACAATCACCTCTTGCAGTCTTCAAAACTTTATTCTTCGCAGAAATACCCCTATCTTCGAGAAAAAATTTTTACGTCCCCTGTCCTTTTTGTCCAACAGATGTCCACGCATGTCCATGTAAATATTCTTAGCCTCAGGTGCACTAGTTCTTATACCGAAATACTCTTTTTCCGACGATTCAAAAAGTATAATTTTTACCTTTCTCAATTTACACTGTTAGTGTTGATATTCTCATTATTAAATTTAGTTACATATTATTTATTACCCATTTCAATTCATCGTGCAACTTTTTTGGAATCCTATTTTCTGTATAGTCTCTATAGCTCTTACTTAATACCTTTTTTATAAGTTCTCCATTTCTTTTTTGTGCACACGAAATATTAAGTCAGAGACGTGATATTCTGAGTCACTTATGCAAAAGTCGCCTCAAAATGTTCCCATGGAATGATTTATTGAGATAATAAACTTTAAAAGTGGTATATCGAAGTAGTTGTTTATCATAATCCTATACTTAAGCCATCTGATGGAGCAGCTTTGAGTTCCTTTCGTTTTCTAAAGTATCACTCTACGCTTTCATCCCTTTGAATAAATCAAACGTATGTAGGCAGATGAAAAGAGATCTCTTCCTTTCAGCTGAAGTAGGGATAGTAGGTACAGCATTTTAGCCTAAAGAGGCATTTTTTTGTAATCCTATTTCTAAATTTAAACCAAATTGTATCATATCGAATGGAAAATACTTCTTACCAAACAGGAATGAAAATATATAACCATAGGAGAAATATTGTTTTAGATATAAAAAGCTAGGTTCATTTAGAGCTCATATGCAGGTGAAGCTGATAGGCAAATTGAATTCAATTGCTATTATGAGATGGACATCTCCATCTGTTACTGTCATGCCTGCTGTTATTCTGGAAAAACATCTTAGTTACTCATTGATTACTTAGCGGTTGCCGTCACATCGAAACTAGAGGTACTCTGTTGAATGAATTTAATGGTCAATAAGCTAAAATGAAATGAATGATATTTAAAAAATCGTGGAATACATTTAAGACTCACGTTTCTTTGGTACTCTTAGTTTTATTCTGCCATAATCCAAACCTTTCACTGGTATGTGTGTTAGGGTATATCATTCATCTTTGTAGTGGTAGACATTTATCAGCTGAAATAGAGCTGATGCTTAGAATATTGTGAGAGCATGTGAAGGAAAGGCTGTGATAAGATGGCCGTTAAATATATCTATGGTCACAATCTTCAGTAATCCAATACAAGTTTTGAGGAGAGTAATTTCAAACAAATACATTGGTGTAAATAGAAAATACTGAACTATATTAGCATACCCTTTTACGTGTTTCTCGTACAAATTATCTTTATAGGCATGCTAGTTTTTGAGTTTATAATTAAAATATAGTTTCGTAATTGCGCAATGGATTTTCCCTACATCAATGTCGAGGAAAATATTCCTGAGGATCGAACCCTTAAGTTGATTGACTATGATATTGAAAGTTACCCGAACAACACCCGTTTTCACGCGAGCATAATCTTTGTCATCTCTTTAGGATGGAAATGGGATTTTTTTAAAAATAACTAGACGTGGTAACGTTGGCGCAGATTCCTTTCAGGGGAGCTCTAGTGCCGATTTTAGGGTCAAGGAGATTTCTGACGCTCCAGGAGAAGAAGTGTATCATACATCTAAAGTATCCGATACATGCCATGCACCACAAACTTGGAGCGATAGAGAGAAGCACCCCTTGTCCCACGCCGAGTGCCGAATCCCAATCCATTTGCATGCATGGCTCTCGTATCCTCCTCTCGCCACCACCGCTACTTTCTCGTGACCTACTATGCATTTAACCGCTTTTATTAATACTAGATTTTTGTTACACTCTGAGCTTCATCTCTATGGTTGCTAGGTGGAAAAAAAATTCTCGCGCAAGAAACGCGAACTTGGTGCCCACCTCAGAACTCCAAATGAAACCGGAAGTAATAATTTTGTTCCGTGTTAAAGCTCGACTCGAATAGGCTTCCATGGTCTTATAATGTTCGTTCGTAATTAATTTTGAAAGTCTCTCCTCTTCTCCTTCCTCTATCTAACCTCACTTCTTCGTCTCTCTTCCCTAACTCTCCCATTCAAACTTCATCAGGGCAAACAAAAAGTTTCACGGTAGCAAAGTTTAGAGCAGAATTGGCGCAAGATTTTTGCTCCCCTTCCGTCCATAATTTGTGGCACTATTATACGCATTTATCCGAATTTTATCGTAGGCAGTCACTCGGCATGGTGGGTATAATTAAGTGCAACCAGGAGCTCCGCGTGCCCTATGAATCGCGTATGAATCGTAGGGGTTCGTGTTATTAATCGTTCCGTATGTAGCATTGCGACGGTCGAAACTTAAACGCAGATCTTAGGATATCAAGAACGTAAGCGAGATGGATTAGGGACGTCACTGTATTGATTTACTTTACGTTGCCAATCGTTGAAATTTATTTATTCATTCCCACACCACCGAAAACAGCACATGCTGGCATTTTAAATCGCCGTTTTCAACAAATTTAACATTTGCACGTGCACAAATTACCACACCCTGGAAGGGGTGACCTGCCCTGAATCGAATTCGTAATCTCTTGTATGGCAGGCAAAGACCTTACCCCACCGCCACCGAGGCCGCAGTTTTATTCCAACTTAATTCCCTTAAACTGTTTTAACTTCCGACGAACGCTGATAGTGAATAAGAAACGATTTTAATTTCTCCTGATGAATTACATTGATGAATTCTTCTCGGGATTGCAATCAGATTAACTCAGTCGTATAGGCCGACGTTTCGGAAGACGACTTGTCTCCCATTTTCAAGGCGAATTACTTAATGAAAGTCCAATTCCACATTGAACCGGATCGACAGATTAGCCTGCTCAACAATAAGGCTCAGGTGTCGTCCGATTGGCTGAAGGTCATCCATGACTTACCAGATAATGACAACATAGATAGATACTATTATTAATTTACGCATCCCTTTCAGTATAATACAAGTTCGTAATGTGGCCGTATATTAGCGACTTTTCTTTATTTTCAATAATGTTCTTTTTTTCACAATCTCCTCATTTAAATGTTTCTTTATTTGACCAAATTACCTCACATTTTTCCTGCCCGACACTCGAGGAAGGTCAACCAATTCAGGCGTGATATAGTGGAAGTTCGACATATTGTAATAAAGGTAGTTGCACTTTTCCACGATAACTTAATGTGTACGACACGTTAAAATAATTCTACTTTACGGATTATCGCAGACAAATCCAGGTAGAGTTTTGTTTGATAAGCTATGCATGCCGAATAAGTTCAATCGATTCAGCTGTTATATGATGAAAGTTTTGTATAGTCTTGTACCAGATGACGGCTCTGTGAGCTGAAACACATCGTATGCATTGAATTACTGTGGAAAAGTGCAACTACCTTCCATTTCAACGCTCGAAGAAGAATTACTTTGCTGTCCAGGATATAATGTAAAAATTCTGACACCTTTACTGCGACAGAGGGCGGATTCTAATTCAACCCCATGAGTAGGTAGAGTAACCATGCGTGCGGATTAATCCTGGCATATCCTTTTTTCGTTCGATGTCCGGGCGGATATTTTAAGAATCGTAAAACGTCCTCCTTTTTGAAAATCGCGGTTAAATATATAATAAATCTGTCAATAGCCATTCAGAACTGTTCATAATTTCTGAATATTTCTTCAGCATACCAGGGTACATAAAAAATGCAAAAAGGGTATTTTCTCTTATTTCATCTGCGTGGACTGCTAGAAAAGAAAATAGAGCTGCTGAGAGAAACTAATTAATCATTGCATGAGTAAAAATTAATTGCGAGACTTCTGTAAAAAATGCCAAAATTGCTCGAAAAAATTAGATCCACAGAAAAAATATGCAAAATCATGGTTCTAATAAATTTGTATTGGTCTTAATTATGAAATTTTCGTTATTTTTCAAGTGTCCTACTTTTTCTCCCTTCACCTCCTTTTCATAGGATGCTGTCCTCTTTTTCACTTTTGGCATTTGGCACCCTACCCATGAGTATGTGTTGTTTCTTCACTTTGCATCGAGCTTGTTTTGTGTCGGCTCATTGCCAGAATAAGAGGAAAGGAAGGAAAGGTGGAGAAAGAACAATCTGAAAGGAGAATGAGTTGGTGAAATGAAGGGCTGGCTTGGAAGATGTTACGACCGAAGTAAAGGCTAAACGAATTACCCTGAGAGGAAGATAAAACGTGGTGGGAGATTGGAGGGATGGGTGGGGTAGGTGATTGCGTAGGTATTGAGTGCTGAAGTTTAAATGCGATCCTGCTTCTTGCCTTGAAGGCAGAATTTCGATTCAGCTTAGCGATCCATGAAGGCGAGCTGCCGCTGTTGTTCTTGAAAACTTTTTTCATAAAAGCCCGATAGTTTCGGCTTTGCTGTTTGTCCGATTTTCATTTTTTTGGAAACGGCTCTAGCATTTTATAAGAAGTCTTAAATATTTTCCGTAACGGTTGACTGCCAAATTTTAAAAGCAATATTGGAGAAACATTTTCTTCCGAGCTCTCTGAAAATGATGTTAAATTTTGATGCCTAAGAAAACCATTTACATGGGATTAAAATGAGCTGTTATATCAATTGAAAATTCCTCTTTTAAATCTCTAATGAGAAGGACAAGTTGCTGAGGGGACCAAAAGGCACACAAAATTGAATAATATTAAGAAGAACTGTGGTGAATGTCATCAGAATGGCCATGTGTCGTAGATCTATTTCGTACTGTCGATTTTTTGCGTTATACAGTAATGATTTTTATAAATACGAAAGAGTTTATCTACCACTCAACTGTTTTGCTAGGTCAAAAACTACGCAAACTATTTATGAGTATTTTATTTATTTATTTTATCAATTTTAAAATTCTTTATCGATAAATTTCCTGGTGTTGATTATTAATGATAGTTTTTACACAGTACAGGTATCTACAGCTATCGTATTTCAGGCTTCTAATCGGTTTTGAATACCGTGTACTGATAGTTAGTGACCTTAGTTGGAATATTTATTTTCCTCGCAAGTTAGGCTGACATAACCTTCAAAGTACTGACTGTAACCGCCATCATAACACTTCCCACTTTGTTACCCCCCTCCTCCCCCAAAGCCCCCTCTCCCCGTATTTTGTGGATCGGCAGTTCCAAACAATGTCCCGCCATCTGTCTGGAAAAAAGAAAATTCAGGATGAAATTATATTCCAGCATATTTCCCAGAGGGAAGGTAACCGAGAGGGGGTGGGTAGGAATAAGAGAATCGGTGCAATCATTCTGCTCTCGGAACACGCGTAGGACTAGGCACACGGATATCGAGTTCGCATGATGAGGAAACAGAATAACAGCACTCAGCTATGTTAAATTACGAGATTAATTTAGTTATGCTCCACAAGGGGGTCGTATCGATGGGGGGTTGGTTGGGGGGTTGCAGGCAAAGTGAAAGGAGGAAGAAGGCAGGCAGGTTCAAGACGGAGGGGATTTCATTCGAAATGAGGGAGTGAGGTTATTAAGGTTGGTTGGTGGTGTCGTGTTTGGGACTGGGAGAGGGAGAAATAATAATGAGAGTGGAGTATATAGGGTGTGGAGATGGAATGAAATTGGAGAGGGATTGGTCTTTTGAGAGGAGAGATTGCGTGGTTTCGGATGAGGCATATAAAGACACGAAGACCGTTAGGCAAGCAGGTGGATTATAGTGGGACACAAGATGAAGAGGTTATGAAAAGAAATGTCGCAATATTCCCTCGCTGGGTAGTGATTTAAATCTTACCGTTCTCGCGGGATTGAAAATTGGTTCCTAATATCGAATTATCGATAATGTAACTATATACTATATGACCCATTTCCCACCCCTTACTGACTGACTGATTCATACAAATGTTTGTGGTGAAAGAGAGGAGATAAGAAAAAAGGTCTATTTACTGCTTCTTTTATATTTCAAAACGGTACTTATTAAAAAAATCGCACCTCCTTAGTATCTTCCTATTATTTAAAGCGAGGAAGGATTTATTGAATTTCTTGGTTATGCCGATATGCTAAATTTACTTCCTTCAATAATATATCTGATTTTGTAAGTAACAGGAAATGTTTACTCCTCCATCTATTTACCTAGTGAAGTCCTCTGTGTAGCGATCGTGTTTTATAACCATCACTGCAGAGAACCAACATGGCTAAAAAAGTGACGGATAATTTTTTATAATGTTTATATTTTATTTCACCATTCGTTTCATAAATATAACAAAATCTTTAAAACATTTTTATTGGTTTTAGTGGACATGACTAAGAAATTCAATGAATCCGTCCTAATTTTATCATAACCTCCCATGCCCAATCTTTTTTTTTCTTTAACATTTTGAGCAGTAACTGGTGGTTTTTATGGCATTTACATTCTAATTGCAAAAATTTAACATTGCTCCATGTGGTGCCGCTATAATAGGCTTTCACTTTTATGCTATAAATTGTCTTATTTTATCAATAGCGATGAATTCCATTTATTCTCAAATGGAAAAGTAATTCTACGGTCATAAACATACCTTATTCGTTAAAACTTTAATTATCTGACTGCATTAAAGTTAATAATTTCAAACAGTGCTTGAAATCCATGTTTAGAAGCCTTGCATAAAGAAATATTTTTTACCCCGGGAAAAGTTTTCATTTACTTTTTTTCGGAAGCGCGTGGCATATGCTCAGTTCACCGTTCTCGAACATCGTTCTTTGAAATATTTTTAACCAGTATGACGACCTAGATATAGGGTTTTCATGGACTTAAGGCCTAAATTGAGTAGTAGTACACTTCGTTATTCCGTCAATATCATCCCTCTTACATGGGTACGTGACTCTCTTGAGGCAATTATTTCCATCCGTGCTTCGTCTTACCTGCCAGTCGTCTAGACTTAAGTAGACCACTTACCCGTCCAATACTGTGTCAGAGCATCAGTAAACCCGGAGGAAAGGTAATAATGAGGTCAATGGGGGTAGAAGAAGGATCTTCAGTAGCAAATATCAAAAGGGTTGAAAAAAGTCTTAATGCTCCGGAGATTTAAATGAGGACTCGGTAGCACTGCGGGGCTCTCTTTTTTCAGTGAATGCTCCATCATGGAGTAATAGCGCTAAGCTAAATGGCGGGCCACAGAGAAACTGAGGGTGGTTGGTTTGTAAGGGGTAGAAAGATTTGGAGGCGTAGTGAACAGGAAGGAAAAATCCGGTGGAGAACTTACGGAGTAAGAAATAATGAGCCTGCAAAAAATAGTGTAGGTAATGACAACCAAAGGAGAAAGAATAATTTCCGGGTGCAGTAGAGATTTCTTGGGTTTTGCACTGAGTCAGGTCCTCCATGTCTCCTACTAACGTTTCGATAAGCAACTCCTCCCCCATCGTCTTCAGATATTCAAGAAGGAGATGTGGAGGACCTGACCCGGTGTAAAACCCGTGGAATAGTTACTGCTATTGTTCGCCGGGAAAGAACCAATCATTGTATGATTCCCGGGTTTCCGACTGGATGTGGTTTTGGGTAAATTACTTAATAAATAAAATTCCGACAAGAATTTGGTTTCAATTTGTTCTCCTGAAGACAATGGGTGACTCAGCCTTCGAAACGATGGGACCTTTCGCCCAAAACCACACCCGGTGGAATACCCGAGAACCATTCCTTCAAACTACACGCCGGGAAAAACTCAAATTCTGCGATCAAGGGAGGTTTACTTCTGTAAGTATGTATGTGGGCATGATTTCTTACTACCGTTTAGGCTACATCCAGTCGGGTGAATTCATTTTTAGTAATGCTGAAGAGAAAACGACTTGACATCATAAAAGGTTTAGATGTAACTATTTGAAATCAGCGTGCCTAATTTACTTCTAATCAGCTGAAAACTCTAATGAAATAGAAAATATTTAAAAGTTGTTACTTATTGTAATTGAGGAAAATCATGATAAAAGACGGTCGCAATTGACGACACTTAGTCCACTTGACAGTTTATGTGCTTGGAAGTTTTTATGCAAATTTTTAGAGCTACTGGAGCTGTTGATTCGACTTTTTTCTATGGATGGATACTTAATATCGTGATATTTATTCACAGGGAAAGGCAAAAGTATTGCTTTGGTAGTTTTTTGTGGGTGCGGGAAAAGTGGCTTTTCTCAAAACATTTCTCAATGCGTTGTTTACTTTTGGAATTAACGGGTTCTAATACCGAGAGAAGAAAGAAATAGACTTCTTGGGCACGCACTTAATCACCAACCTTTGATGTAATGGCAAATTAAAATATTTTGAAGAAGAATATCGGCGGTCTAAGCATTTGATAGAATAGAGTATGGTTGAAGGCTGGAGATGATAAATATTATTTTGATTATATTCAATGAAAGAGATTGAACGGTTCAGAATAAGCCGATAGTTCATTGGATAAATTTGGGCTTGAAGTTGGAATGAAAGCTGGAACCTTCACTTTGGTTTGGTACTCTCGATACCTTCATACCGTCCATGCTTCTGGTATCGCAGGTATCGGCTATCGGGTGAATAAGAGCAAAGTCACCGGATTTCTGAGCGAAAGAATACTTTTAGGAAAATTAATTTCCACCAAATAAATACCCTTTTTAATTTTCTTTCGCCGTCCATTTTAATTAGTTCATCAATATTCGGAGCTATTCCGCATATTCCTCGCTAATTCTGAGCAATATTATTCAGCCGTAATTTAAAGACCACCGTAGTGCCATAAAGCTCACCTCCACATTGCAAAATTTCGATGCAAGGAATTGTGATCCCAGCGTGTTGGTTTGATCCAGGTAATAATTTTCCACGTCATCATCCCAAATTTCCGTACCGTAATTTCTGGCTGCTAAAATTACCGCAACATGCGCCGTAAAATATTTACTGTGGTGCCAAACTAGCGGATGCTGAAAACGTGCAACGATTGTTTCCAACTTTCATTCCATAAAATTTTCAGCGTACTGCGCTCCCGATGACATTGATCCGGCATCCATGTAGATTATTACTTACCTTCGGTCTCCACCTTTTATGTTCGCCACCTTTTATGTTCGTCATAATTTAGTAGCATGATTCTTGGTCGTCATTGGAATTGTTTTGGCAGCATTTTGGCGTATTGAATTTTAAACTGATCTATTTATTGTTTTATTCAGAAAATCTTTTTCGCATTTACAGTGAAATTCATCCACTGTTTCATGAGTTGTAAAATAAGTTTGATTTGTATGAAGTGGCGTGCATAGCTCTTATTGTTCTAGCATCATGTCTCAAGTCTTAGGATTTTTCTTGTCGGTGAGAAATTAAACTTGGCGTGGCTTGACTTAATATCAACCAATCAAAATATTAGTGATGTATTTCAACATTCCTAGCTCAGGTCTATTATTAAATCGGTTCGAGTGGACTTTAAGTCACTCACATGGCTGTCGACAGATTTACCTGCCTTCATTTTTACTAACTACTTCCCAGAGATATTTTTCCTCAGCTATTACAAGTTCAGTTCCTTTAACTTTCAACGTGTTACGATGTTTAATTTTAGCCGTGAACCTGTAGAAATTCCCCGTAGGCATTATGCATCGTTCACAGTAACTCGGCCGAACTTGGATTACTCGAAACCAGACAAATTAATGGCATATTTTTCAACCGCAGTACAAACCGTGTTTCAATCGCGAAATCATTTTTTTTAGGACTGACGGCAGTTTTTTGTCACTCGATAGACAAAACTATCTTCCTTAGTATTGGTAGCTGTGAGGTAAATTTGAGCTTTTCTCAACCAATATCTATACTGAGTGGGGTAAGGCCATATTAACCTAAAGTTATTTCTGGGAAAACTCAACTTTGAAGATTTTTCGCTAAAATATGTGTGATCAGCTCAATCATTGTTATCGCGGCAGCTTCGTTAAATATATTTTGTGTTGCGACGCAAATGACTTTTAGTTAATTAGTAGAGCAGTTACTAGTTACTGTACTATTACTATGACGGTCGGTGTTGAATAAAAATCTGTGTGAAATACGAAGTATTTTCAAATTCATTGTCTCGTAAATTTAGGTTATTGTGAACGAAGTCTTCCTAATTAGACATTCTTGGAGTTAATTTACAATCCAAAACAGGGGTGGTCTGGCCAGGTCGGCTGATCGGCGATCGCCGAGGAGCCTGACCTTAGGGGGCCCCCGCAACGCTTGCGTATATCAGGAAACGTATGTGAAAAGTGCAATAAAAAGACACAAGTACTTGAACCAATTTTTTTGTTATAAAATTCTACTCTTTCATTGGTTTCTTTATTTATAACATACTCTGTGCAATAAGATTATTTAAAAATAAAATAAAGGTATCAGAAGATAAAAGAGAAGTTGATTCTTTTTTAAAAGGCTATTTTAGTTTTTTTTTTAGATTTCAGCGCAGTTAAAAAAATACACTAAACAATAGATAATTAAACCATAGTGCAGTATTAAATTTTACAAACTGTTAAATGCTCACTTATCATTATATTTTTTCTTAAGAAATTGCTATTTTTTATTTACTTCTATCTGGATTTTAAGTGCCAGAATGGCGTCAAAATCTATATCTGGGCATGCAATTTTGTAAACATTTTTGGCGTGGGAAGACCCTCGAATCCCCCTAGGTAGGAGGGCCCCGTCATTAGCCCCAGCCGAGGGCCCCCAATCAACCAGACCGCCTCTGTACCTAAACAAACTCGCATTTAATATGACAACCGGTGATGGCGGTGTCTAGAAAATGTTTAATGTACTACTCGTATCTTGAGAACGACATCAATATCCTCTGTCACTCAATTCCAATAAGGAAGAAGGCCTTGAGTAAGCTTTATGGGTGATGAAGGCAGCTGTACTGAAGGTGATGCTAAGGTAAATGGAGAGGCTTCTGTGAAAGGTGTGGCGTAAGGTAAGGAGTTGAAGACATGAAAGCGCCAAGGAGATTATATGGAATTAAGTGAAATGCCTCAGACGGATATAATGGGTGGAGAAGTTCGTTATCGGCGCGGGTGATAATAATTGATTGCATTACGTACTTCCCCGTTTCCTGCATCTCGCGGAATTAAGTCGTGGCAGGAGTGCAGGGAGAGAGAAGACGCTAAGTACCTATCCGAGACATCTATTTTTTTGTGAAGTTTGTGTGGTCGTCGTCGTTGTAACATCGTTGTAACTAGGTTTTCCGTGGGTGTCCTACTTTTTCACAAAACTTTAATGCGTCGTATTGATTTCAGATGAAAGTGTAGGAGAAATGTTCTCTTGGAGGTAAGGCATCCATCTATAGAAATTTTATTCATGTATTTTCTTTTTTTAACAATTTTATCATTTGCACTGGTAAATTGCTTATCCTTTTTCATAAATCATTTACATAACGTATGAGATGAAATACCTGGAGAATGGTGTGTGAAATCAAGGTTAAATAGGCTCATCATTTTTATGCATGCCTAAATATTGAGCTATGAGAAAGGGATATGACGTTTTCAATACGCATTTAGGTATAAAATCTGTCTCCGTTGCAAATACCTCAAGCTCTTCAGTTTTGACGAGAGAAATTGTCCCAGTAGCACACATTTAATAATAGTAAATTCTCCGTGTCTTTATACATCAATTTTCAGTTCTAGGTTATTAGTGAATCGATGAAAGAGCCCCTTGGAATATTAATTAATTATTACTTTATATCTCTTTGCTGAAGTTATATCCTTGATAATAACACAGTAATTGTCGAAATTAGTTATGTGAAATGAAGGTTGTTTAAAAATTTCTAAGTAGTTACTACACACATATTCTTGGCGAAATTTCAGAAGTTGAGCCAGGAAACGCTGAATACTTAGCTCACGTATTGTGAGACGGTTTTAAAAGATTCGGACAAGGGGCTATCTATGCAATGGCATATTATATAAAAATTTGTGAATATTTGATTCGAATTTTGTTATAATTTGAGACATGCACGTTAGGAATCTTCTGCATGCCTGGAAACTGTATATAAAATTGGTATTGATGCAATTGAGACAGAGATGTCTGTTTAAGTTTTTTTCTCTCTATTCTCGGAGATTTTTTATTTTTTGCGTTATTTGAAAATACCAAGTTGAGTTCTATGGAAGCCTTAGACTCACCCTTTACTTCTAGCGCCGATTTTTTTGTACTTTTCGATTATTTCAGGCATGAAATAAAGTAGATATACATTTCAAAGTATAAGACGGCAATATTTCGAAGCCTACTATGAAAATGTCACAGTGAGATAAATATAAGGTATCTTAATTTAATGTTTTTGGCGCCTTATGAAAATAAATATTTGGGTTGAGTTGTGTTTTGGCGTGCCAATAGCGTAAAAATAGCGGATGTACCCTGGGTTTTCGACCATAACTACATATTCTGCATTGCTAGGTAGATAAGGCTTTCCTGAATTGCCTTCCAATTTTAAATCTGTCGTGACTACATGGGAAGGTAATGCTCACCATTCGATGAGACGATTCTGGTGATAAATTACAAGTGTGCCAATTTCTTTTGTCAATTGTTATTCAACTAACCCTCATTACTTTAAGCGTAAGTCATTACCTTTCACTAGTTGAGCAGGCCGCATGAAACCTGTCGTGGTTCCCGGCACCTTTGCGAATCTACTTGGTCTCTCTGATTTAGAACTCACACCACAGCCATGTTTAATTTGTCCCGTTATCTGTCCCGACGTGAGCCCATTTGTTGATGGAGTAGAAAGGAATGTCTTATTAAACGAATTTAAAGTTGTTTTAGTCCTCATCAACAGCACGATCGCCTAATAATGGATATTCATTGATATCAACGTATTCGGGCCTCAATATTAGATTTCTCCAACGTTCTCAAACAACCCTTTTACTTGTTATTAAAGCTAATACTTTGATAATGTGTCGGAGACCCAAACTATTCTTCCCCTTTCCTACTTCTTCCTTGGGGTATTCCCTAGCTAGTTCCTCCTTCAAGGAACATGCGACCAATGAAATTTCACCTTTCTTATATTCCCCTACTCCTATAATTTGCATTTTTCTCTGTGTTTTCACATTATAACATTGTCTTTTACCTGCTTAATGGTTCTGTCAGTTGGAGCTTCTGGTGAGTTAAAAGCATTTTGTGGAAAAGTGCACCAGATTTTCAATAATGGAGGTTCATCAAATATACAGTATCATTCTTATCGTTAAAAGGAAGCAAATATTGAGAGAATTAAAATGTAAACTTCACTTCGGAATATCGTGCTTGACGAAGAGTCCCGGGCTATTATGAAACAACTCTCGTCTGTACTTTGACCTATAAACGTTTTTCGTTTATGACGAAGAGATTAAAAAAAAACCTTATTCAGAAAATGACCAACCGTAAGCAACTTGGGAAAATATGAATTTTGGACGGACAGAGGCGGAACGTGATAGGAAGAGAGCGAAACAGGGGTGTGCGTGGTGGACGAATTCAAAAGAGATCAAAGGGAGGACGAAGGAGTGAGATGCCCGGCAGATGATGAGGCATCATCGGCGAGAGAAAAAGCGAAATCCTCGAGAGGAAAATGAATGAGAGGCAGGAGAGTGGAGAGGGGTCGGTAAAGGCGAGGTTGAAAGAGAATGCGTGGAGAGGTTCGCATGATACGGGACGCGTCAGCGGCCACGAGGCGGAACCAGCACTCGCACTCTCGCAGCCTCTCTGGGAACAGCGTGGGGCGGAGGCGGAGGAGGAAACTGATAACATGCGAAGGGAGTTTATTAAACAAAGGGTCGCGCAGGCACACGCGGAAGGGTTCAAGCAGAAAGCCCTCCCCCCCAAGTGGATGAGGCGCGTGTAGCTGTTTATGTACAAATACAAACGCAGACAACACGCACGAGAGAGTGGATAGCGGTGGGGGTGAAAAATAAATAGGTTGCGGAGGTGGGGGAGAGGGTGGAATGGGGTTGAAAATGTTTGAGCATAAATGGATGGGATGGATGGTGGTGATGATTATGAAGGGTGAAGAGTTTTGATGGGATGGATGCGTTGAAGGCATGTCGTGGTGCTGGGATGCGTGGGATGAGGAGCAAGGGTAAATTACGAGGCAGGTAGGAGGATGGAAGTCAAAGTCAAAGTTTTGGTGCGGCAGAAATTTTTTGGGGTCGAAATATAGCACAGTATTACTTTAACACTCGGAATAAATTTAACACTTACCTCTACGGTGCCAATGAACAGTGTGGATTTTGATATTCCATGGTAAAAACCACGTAAGAATAGAAAAAAACTAGTAGGTAATTGAAATTTTAGAAAATTTATTCCTAATTTTGAATTTAAAATTTATTGGACTCATGGAAAAAGCTTAAAAATGGAAGATGTTGACCTTCAAAATTGGTAATAAGAGAGGTTATTCTCTTGTAAATGAAGCATTTTTGGCTTCGGCAAAAGGCACTATTGAGTACAAAAACGTTTTCGGAATATTTAATCCTTAGCAGCCGTACAACTTATTTGTTTGTCGTAGGGTATCACAAAATTAGTTTAACTAGCTAATATTCAATAAATGTGTGCAGTTTAGACCATGGTACTCCTGACGAATTTGTAGCTTACCTTTTTGAATCATAAGCTAGAATATTTTTCATACCTAAAACTAAGTTGGGAACTTACCGAAATAATGGGTATGAAACGCGCATAAACTAGGGCTTTGTGTGATATATGTGTGCATACCGGCAGATACTATGCGACTCAACGCCGAAAAATAATATTCTTATCTGAAGCATTGCGGTTCAGGGTTTCAGTGGTCATTACTCTGTTGGTCGAAAGTTTTGCAGGAAATCGTGGGTTAGTATTTTCTTCAGCCGTTAAACCTTCCATCGGTACGCCTTTTTGTACAGTCTCTCCGTCAAATCGGATGAGTTTCAAATTATGCTGCAAATGATAGGACGGACTCTTTTCCGTATTGGTTGCCCTAGCTATCTCACCTTGAAGTCGTAGAGATGGGATTCTTAATGAAAGCTATAGAGTCGTTTTATAAGACGTATCCCCGAGAAGATCGTTTCCTGCCGTTTCTCATCGTAACTAAAGGAACTTAAGAAGGATGATCAAGTGCTGTGGTGGGAGTCTGTGTGGCTTTACGTGGTACTTAGCTCTGTTCCAATTTTCTGGAGGACCTCGATTTATTGTAATTGTTTTCCAACCCTGGAGTTTCGCAGCGGCACTAGAGAGTAATGATAGTCCCTAGGTAACCATCACGTGGACATTAATTGCTGTTCTGAGTAAACCACGTGACTTCACTGATTTATATGTGGCATCTTTTATGATATATAATCAATACGCCTTGATGGAAAGAACCCAAAAGCTAGAAAAAAAAAATTCCAGAACACCAGAAAAAATTTGTCTCTGCCTCAAAATTGTATTTTTTTATAAAGTTCATTTTTTTCTCTTTCATCTAATTCTTATTTGTCGGTTGCTACAAAAATAACAGACATATCTTTAGCGTATTCAATTTCATCACAATAATTTCACGATTCTGTGTTATTTTAATTTTAATGTGATTATGGTGATGGTATTTTGTATGGTGGTATCTTTGTATATGATGGATGATGAATATTATTATGTAGTGCATGTTAGAAGACGTCCACATATTGTACACAGCATGCTCTAGTGCGTTTGGATTTACAGCTTTAACCCGTTATAACACAATAAACGGAAAACACCTGTAAGAATTTTCTGATAATTATTTAGATGCTTATAAACGCATTGAAATAGAGCAATAAGGGCATTTCAACTTTAGAATCATGATGCGAAATTTTAAGAGCAATTTGTCAATACATTTCTGACATTGGGGTAACTGATATGATTATCCCTGAGGCTGCCACGCACGCCAACTTGGCTCGAACCTTTAATAGTTGCCGAAAATAGCTCTGTTGGTAATAGTTTATGTTAATTATCTTCACCTTGTAAGCAGCAAAGAATAATCTGATACAGAAGGGTCAGTAACCCACTCAGATATAATACTAACAGTAACAAAAACATGTCATTAAACTTTGTAGGAAACATGGACAGGATTAGCATGTCTGCGCCAGTAGGAATCTGGTGCAATGAGCAGGCAGAAGGAAGATATGTCCTCCTCTCCTATTTCACCATTCGCTTGCCTCCCTATGCTGTGATATATAGCCTAAATTTGGTTGAAACTTATAGACGTGCGTCGCGGTGTTAAAAGAGGTGAGAAGACTAACGTGGCCGCTTTACGTTTCACTCACACCAAAGGGGGGTGATATAGCAGGTTACGAATCCCCGATACAATTCAACTGCCGCAAGCTCGCAATGCGGATTGAAATGAAACCAGTTGATTGAGCTGCTCAAAGAGGAGGAAATAAAATGACGCAGTAAGAAAACAGTTACTGCCAGAGATGACGCACGCAATAATGGCAGAGGGAATGAAATTCGGCGCCAAGTTAAGGACTTCCACCCTGTACAGTACCGTCACTTCCTTCTCCTGATTTCTTCCCTCTAGCCCGTCCGACTAATCAAATCCCCGCGTAAGGTTAGAGAGGCTGAGCCAATAAATTCCGGCTCCCACACGAGTTCGGCGGTATCTTGACGCTTTATATGCAAGGAGCTTCCTTGTTGCCTCTTCGCTGGATGGGTGAAATGCAATATTCTTATCTCCGGCCAATGCGGGTGCTACGCAGAGCCGTTACTCCAGGAAGAGATACGTCCCTTTGACGTTTGAAGTCATCGCAACCTGTAGAGTGATGCGACAAAGAAAGGGTTGTGAGAGGTGGCACGACCTATTTTTTTTACGCGAGTGCTGGAAATGTATTGGGGAATATCGGGCTCTATTATCGCTTTTGTGTAAACGTTTGGAAAGATTTTACGAATCCATTGGTAGTCTTCCCTATTCGGGCCCTTGGGTGTGAAGGTAAATATCATGGCGCCAGTAGTAATTGAGAAAATGGCGTAAAATTTTCACTGTTTCGCAATTTTGTCTCCACGATAGCCATTTTGTGGTATCCAGTGATAAAATGTAGAAATTTATGGAACTTTTTATTTATTTCCGCATTCTCACACTTCTGATGCGGCCACAAAGCTATATTTGTTGCGGTATCCAGAGATAGCAAGGAAACGAGGAGACTCTCAGTAGCAATTTGGTTTTTGGCTGTTGGTTTTCTTATTTGTTTACAGCCTGCCTAGCAATTTTAGTCATTAATGTGCTGCTGTAGGGCGCCGAATTTTAATTTCCCTCTCAAATAATGTTTTCATAAATTAATGCAAACATTGACAGCTTATGTTAAATCTGGGGATATTTATTTCATTAAACACATTTTAATGGATGGGATGACCAAGTGCAAAAGAGTTTGGTTTTAGACAGCGAAGGAAATCGGGTTTCAATATTGAAATAAATACTTGCAATTTTACACAATTTTAAAATTTATTACGGCCTAAAATAGAATCTGGCTTCATTATCTATGGTATACTTATCGATTTTTTATTACTTAATTTCAGCTATTTTCTGCTCCCGTGTCTTTTATAATATTTTAAAACCTTTAAGAAACTGTAAATAATCTCATTTTCTCTACACAATATTCGATTGAATGTTAAGAATTGATGTAAAATCTGCCTATCCAGCCTTAAAAACCTTAGATCCTGACCAAGCCAAATAATGATGCTATTATTCACTTATGTCAACTTTTCTTTGTATTTTAATGGACCTCTTCCACGTACGTATCATACCACTCTGAATTTACACGTTTTCCATAATTATTTTACGTAAAGAAAGCCCCTTAAAGCCTACAGACCACAACGTCCTACACACCGAGAATTATTTTAATCAGCTGCAGTTGAAGAATTTTCAAAAATCGGTATCGAAGAGACCACCCTTGATGATAGAAATGGAAATAAAGGAGTAGGTATTCAGTATGTTGAGAGAGGAGAGGAAGTTTAAAAAAAAAAAAAAAACGGGGATCGGGTTGGTGTGGTGGCTAGTGTTGCCTTACCACCCCGTGGGCTCGGGTTCAAATCCCGGCGGTGGCAGAAAATTTTCATAGACTACCGGATCCCTGCTTGAATGAAGTGTGGAGGACATTTCAAGCTCAACACTCCGTCCGTCAGATGGGACGTTAAGCCGTGGTCCCCTTGGCGCCTCTCGTTAAGAGCAGGCTGATACCTACGCCGGGTTTCTCTCCACCCTTCCTTACCTACCCTTCCCTCCTGGCGTAAATGACCTCAGCTGTCGGTCGCCTCCTCCAAATACCATACCATACCATAGTTTTTTTAAAAGCGGTTTGGGAATGCAAAGCTGGTGTTAATAAGTATAGCATGAAGTGATAAAACAATCTGTTATATACGAAAGGGACTGGGAGGGCCAGAGAAGGATGAATTAGGGGAAGAGGTGTAACGCATTCTGAGAAGAAGAGATTCTGTAAGAATATGCATCAATATCAGGCCAGATGAAACATTCTGAGACCGCTCACTATTAAATTTGATTAATTTCGATCCCCCTTTGCGCTGAATTTCAACGGGTGCTATTTGCCAGTGAATGCCACAAACCGTCCGTTCATTGTGATTCATCTCCCTTAAAATTGTGGACAGTGTCCCTTATATTGGGATATGCTCATAATATAAATCATGGTCAGGCTGCCAACTTATAGACTCATGAAATAAAACATATATAAGAATAGAAACTTTATGTAACATATATGTCTTATCTAAGGTCAACAATATAATTTCCGATTCTAAAATACCTCTTTAACTGTTAAAGGCTAATTTTATGCATTTTTTTCCATGTAAAAACCTCCTATATTTCAGTGCGTATTTTTAATCAATTTTGATTTCGAGCTGTGCTTAAAGGGACAATATTCGCAAAAAATGTAAAATTGAGAAAATTATTCTTCAACTGAAACATCCCCATCGTCTCCAATTTCCTTCAAATTACAACTCCGTGTAGCAATGATTTTTTTCTTGCGTGCTTCTGTAGGAGAATGAGGATGTAATTCTAAAGATTTACAAACGTTATTACTCATTATTAATGGAAAACTTTATGACAATTTTACGGGGGATTAATTTTTCCTGAGAAAATTCGAATAAATTTTATGTTCAAGGTTCGGGATGAAAAATAGCGCTTCTTTGAAATTGAAACCGAAGAGTACTACTTTTGAATTGAAAACCGTAGAAATAAGTTATTTCTACGGTTTTCAATTCAGTAGTAGTACTGTTGATACACTTTGAAAAAGTACAAATTGTGCCTTTGATTTTTTAGCCTACCAGTACTCGCAAATCGAGCGCTTTAGCCGGAGTGCATTCCAAATGCTAATGAATTTGTCAATAATATTGGTTGAATGTATTACATTTTTTTAATTAATTTAGGAGATTTTTTCTGCTCTTTAAATTTCATCGGTTCTCGGGTGAATAAGTTTGAATCATCATAGACCAATCTATCCCTACGTGCCGTTAAGACGTGCCACTAGTACTCCTGTTATTCTTATTTTCAAGCGTCTATTTTCCTTTTGTTCTAATAATTGCCGTAACTTACCGTCATGGAAATGCTAAGGCTTGTTTGACGCAGCTCTCCACTCAATCCTTTTGTTTGCCGCAATTATTGAGTTGAAGTATTTTCGTAGGTAAAATATTTAGAGAATTTAAAAAAGTAAAATATATGTTATCCACAACAATCTTTATACCATTCATTAACTTTTCATCAATAATATAAGGATTAAATAAATAAAATGAATAAATAAAATGAACCATGGTCGTTGAGACGAGTTTATCGGACCCTGAGTGTGTAGGTACTCAATTAGGAAAAATTGCACAGTTACAGCAGGGTAAAATGAGATTCTTACGTTCTTGAATGTCTTACTTTGTATCGCATGAGGTGAAGAGCACCTGCCCATTAATTCGTTTCTCTTCTGTTTCACATCAAACCCCATTCGTACATGTAGACCTTGAACTATTTCCCCATGCCCCGAGAGCAATTTCTTTAATCCCGAATGACATGCTTCTTCGTCACCGCAGGAAGAATGGTGGGGGGCACCGGTTTTTCTGCGCCGTATGCGATCCGAAACGTCTTCCCGCCCTAATGGGAGCTCCGGCTTCCCCGCGACTCTTTTTAAGTTGCACGTAACAACGCTATACAACATCGCTTTGCCGGATGGTATGTATGGCAAGGTCAAGTGGAGAGAGATATTTCTTTTATTCACCATTTTTCCTCCTGCACGGAGAATGGCGACAGGCTAAATTGTTTCCGAGGAAAGAGGTATTTCCAAAAGGGACTTAAAAACATTCTTAATACGATGAAAACGCTACGGCTATGGAGGGGTCGGTGAGTGGGTATAGCAGGAGTGTGTTCTTACCCGAGAGGTGGGAGCGATATTGTACCGGATTGCCCAGGTTCAACTGGAGTAGGGGTACGGTTTCAAAACCCTCAATTTTTTTATTTCAGCGCCGCCCATGTTGTACCCCTCACCCTCTCCAGTCCCTGGGGTGCTTAAAGAATGGCTCTGGAAACAAGTGAAGAGGGTAGCGCGGAGTCGGAAACTTTCGTACACCCTCGAGAAGTTTTGTACCCACACAGTGCTGTATATGCCGAAGCCTTCCCGAAGCCCCACACTGCCACCGGAACGTTCTCATACACACTTCTCATCTCGTCCGCTTCTCGACTCGCTGACGAAAATGCAATCTTTGCACCAAAGCGCAAGGCTGCAAAGGCAACTTGAAACAACTTCCGACATTGTATCCCAGCTCTCTGGCCCGAGCTGTGGTCGCAGGAATAGCACAGGCGGAGCTTTTGAGGGAGAGGAGGCGGTAGCCGTACGAGTTTCAGAGATTCCAATTGAAGGGAGCGAACGCTTGAGCCAAATATCACGCCGTCACACACGAACGCTTCGTTCCAGATTAAATCCAGGACGTATTGAGGAGAGATTTCTTTTATTTCGGGTCCCGAAAATACAAAAAGAAGGATGATCTCCCCCTTTCAGCTCCGAGGTCGAACGGTTTTTCTTGCTCTTTTCGTTTTTTTTCTCGAATTTTTCTTTTTCTTATCTCGTGATGGAGGGAAAAATTTCTCTTCCCTCCCGTGTTTTAGAGTTTTGCACTATTCCAATTCGAGACATATTTTCTGGTCCTCGGAAAGATTCAAGTAAAAGTATCTTGAGACTTTCTGGCCCCCTGACGCCTCAGGGCTCTTCGCTGCGGAATGGCTGGGAAATAAATTCTCACTTTACGGGGAAGATTTCATGTACACGGATCATCATCAAAGAGGCCGGCATCGGATGAAAGAAGGCTTTTTGATTTAACATAATAAATTTAACTTTCCTCTTGAAGCCGTCAGCGGAATATTTCTATAATCTCGTAGCTTTAACTGACTTTAGTATTAAAAATTTATGCTATCTGTGGAGATAATCCTTATCCCTCGGGCTTATTGCCATGTAAGCAGAAGCCCACACACGTTTCAACGTAAATGCAACTGCAAAAATCCAATTGTTTAGGATTCACGGCTGAATCCCAAAACGGCGATTTAGTACAGATAACATAAACTTAGGTACGTAAATCTAGCTGCAAAGAATGTGCGTTGTTAACATTTCTTAAAAACTTCAGGACTTACGGAGTGCAGGATAACTATTCAGAAGTATGAGAGATTGAAGTATGAATCCTTGATTGCGGGGTTTTTGATTACATGTTCATTATAGCTTTTGTTGAGATCGTTCTTGAAGGGAAGGTGCACTTGCTGGTGGCAACCTTAAGGTAGGTCGCTGACTAGACAGCAAATGGACGCGATTGTTTTATAATGCGACAACTTAATCGTATTATTTGTCTAAGGGAATTTCGAAATCATGCAAAGATTTCAGGCATCCCTTGGGTACGCACTTCACTTCTCTGACGTCATAGACATATTTACCCCGCCGGCCTCGGTGGCGGCGGGCTAAAGTCCTCCCCTGCCAAAACACGAGGTCGTGGGTTCGAGTCGAGTCCCGCTTGGGTTAGTTACCCCTATCCAGAGAATGGTTGTTTGTGAATGTTAAATTGTTGACATGTTAATAAACTCAACGTAAAAAGCCGTATAGAGCTGTTATCGGTGGTATGGAAATAAATAAATAAATATTTCACCCACTAAATAAAATGAATGAATTCTCTTTACATTGTTTTTTGTACTCGTCACACCTTCGAGCATTCATCGGTGCAATGACATTAAAGGCGGACATTATTTGAATGTTTCAAAACCTGCTGCATTACGCAATCCTGTCGTGACCTGAGCCGCAGCGTCGTGGCTGGAGGTGAGTAATGGCAACCTCGTCCAGGGGCGTTTCTCCTTCCTCCCCCGTAATATCGAAACCCACGAAGAATCAAATCGATGTGCCTGATTCATACACGAGCACAGGGATAAACCCTGGGGACCAGAAGAAGAAGGAAATCAGGAATGGGGGAAAAGTCGAGAGAGGTGTTGAATACGGGGCTGACCCTAGGGGGGGCAGCGCTAGGAGATTGTCAGGGGTTGGAATGGAAGGGAGAGAGAGACTCAGGAATCATCGAATCCTTAGGACGTGTGTCCACCTCTCCCTTGCCCATATTACCCCTCCCTCTTTCCCTGTACCCCAAAAATATTCCCCACTCTCTGGTAAAAATATCTCTGAAAGGCATACGCGCCGACAATCACGCAACCCCTTGCCCTTTAGTTTCCCCCTCCATTCGTAGTCTTCTTCTTTTTTTCTTCCCTCGGAACCTTTCCATTTCCGAAAGAACAATATTCCCAAGGGGTGCACAAACTTTTAGCGGGAATCGTGCAGGAGTCCAAAGGGGGCCACTTTTATGCTTCGTGTCTCCGAAACTGATGCTCGCCTGTCCAGCTCTTCTTTTCTTCTCATTCGTCTCTTCCCACCCACGCCATCACTCGCACTCCTTCCACAAACGTATACTCTTGTACTCTCTTGTGGGTTATATTCAATGCCAAGAAAGCTGCACCCATATTCCTCAAAGAGCTAGTGGACAGATCAATGATGCTTGCAATAAATGTATTTTCTCTCTGCAGGAGTATCTCCAGATATTCCGGAAAAGTTATGATAGGAATTATCGAACTTATAGCCAGGGCAAAGGTATTCTTGTCAATGTCTGGGCCTTAATCCTGCAGTAGGAGAGTTGTTTTCGGCTTAATCTCGTGTAAATGAATTGAAAAGAGTGAATGGAAAATTTCCAGAAATACTTTAATTGCTCGATGCTCTGCATGGAAGCAAGTTGTGTAGTTATAAAATCTGTATAAATTGGCCATTTACTTTCTATTTACAAATATTTTAATTTTGGCTGTCATCAGTGGTCACTACCTCATGTCAGCGTGTAAAATCAGTGACTTAAGTGTATGATTATTGTATATTTTTGTTATAGTTAGCTATTGTTTGCTAGATTCAACCCTTGCCTACAAAAAAAACGAAATGAACGCTTTGGCAACTAGGTATGAATTGCATCCATATACAGTAAATTAACATACTCCGCAGGAATCTCTCTTTGTTTCCAGAAAATTCATGACGCAGTTGATGACTCATGAAACAGCTGTTTATTTCTGGGCAATCATACATCTATTTAGGCCTGGATAAACGGTACTAACACGTACAACTTGCTATATGGTCGTATAAAATCGTATCCGGCTCGATTTTGTGGAAGTTCTTTATATCCATGATAAAAAGAAGAACACAATGGTAATTTCCACACTTTTAATGTAACAACTCAGCAACCGACCATGGTTTCAACACGTAAGTGTCATTTTCAAGGGACCTTGAAAATGACACTTACGTGTTGAAACCATGGTCGGTTGCTGAGTTGTGACATTAAAAGTGTGGAAATTACCATTGTGTTCTTCTTTTTTTATCATTGCTATATGGTGTTATGAACGCATGAATGAGTGCAGAAATATGCCTAAACCCAACACCTTATACGAATGCATGATTAGGAAGTAGAACATATCCATATTTTGTCATTCCTTCGTTCCTGTATTCATTCAAGTGTTCATCCCTTCCGTTAAAAGTACGCAAGTTTACCCGCCCTCCTGTTATTAGGCTTTTACGGTACTGATCCTTTTCATGGTGCAACCAATCAATGCATATAGTTCCGGAATCAGGCATATATTTTTTTCTTTGGAGGCAGTACCTTTAATGATCTCCCTTGTCTGAGTTTATACGTGTATGAGTATACAAGTATGAGTTTTATGTATATTTTTACGATACGATTGCTTTGTTCTTATATTATATTGGAACGGAAATAAGATATCTATATCAAAATTGGTAAAAAAAATGGGATAGAGCTATCCAAACTTATTATGTTATTCTTTCTCCTGAATGGAATAGAAACGTCGAGTATCGCCTGAATTCCTTGCTTCTGACCTAATACTATTTTGAAGGTGCACTTAGGAAGTCCATCAGCGTTTATTGATTAGTAATGAAATTAAGTGATGAAGAAGTGGGTCACGGTGATATGTAAGGAAGAGAGAACTCTCGTCCAATTATGATACAGTATCCGGTTGGTTTGGAGTAGTTGATATTCAACTCTATAGTTTGAGCTTCTATCCTCTCAGTAGTGTAGCATTTTGATGATTTTAACTTTGAAGGCGCTCGAATCGTACGTAGTGAGTGAATTTAAGATTTAACTCACACGTTTTCAATAATTTCCGTGAAGAGTAATTCGTCGTAGTTTTTCATGGGCTCATGCCGGAGGAGGCATCCGATTTTTTTGTAATTCATTCCAAATTATTGAAGTTGACTTGGTTGTGGTCTGCAATTGAGTTCTCGTTTATTTTCGAAAATTTACTTTTAATTTTCTGCTTTTCAATCATGAAATTTGATTCATGATCAGTGGCGTTTTATTTTAATCTTAAATCATGAACTATTTTCCTCAAGTTATATACTTTTTATCGCAATTTATTTCAATACATGCACAGTGTTTACATTATCCGAACGTGAAATGAAGCATACTTCGATTTTTTTCTCTTTAGATAAGTAATTTAGGAAGAAAAGTCTATAATATGAGACTTTATTCGTCTAGGTTTTTAAGGATTTAAGAAACAATACTCACATATTCATATTAAATTGTACAATAGCTTTAAACATGCATTCAATGAAAGACTGCCGAGGGCGTGGTGGGGAAGTCCCTACCATGTGATGCGGGCCTTAACTCAGCGGCGCCGCGGTGCGGGGTAGCACCTTAGAGGTTGGATCGCATTAGGACGGACGACATTTCGTAAGCGCTTAGAAATAGGTAAAAAAAAATCAGAATTTCGGTCCTAATCAATTGAAGGTCCTCAGTACTTAGTGCCCATGGGGCATGGGTTCCCGTAATTTTAAAGTGAACAAATTTTAGCACGTGAATATTAACCTCATTAGGATCATTTTGAGAGTAGGAAAACACTTCTATTCTCACTATTCTCAATTCTGAAAAATAAGGGTCGGCCTAATGGAGAGTAACTGCAAAGTACAGTAAAAAGAGGAGAAATCGATTAAAATCTTGATTTTATCCATATTCAAAATTGAAGCAGTTCAACTTGGAACGCAATAGGAGTATATGTCTACGGATGTATTGCGAGTAGTAATTGTTGATTTTATTACGCAGGCAATAAATAAATAAATAACGGATAACTTTTTACCGTTCATTTTTAGTATGATATCAATGAAAAGTCAAAATTTGATTCAATTTCCTCCCTAAAAAGAGCAGATTTATTTCTCCCTCGCCATTTCCCGTTTTGTTTACTATTCTATCTACGCCATCACGAAGCGCATTTGGCAATTTTCGGACTCCTATGAGTTGATAGTAGTAGCGAGATTGAGCCTCTGATGTATCAGCCTGCCTTAACGAAGTCAGTTCTTGTGAGATTCTATCGAATTCTGTCTCCCTTCGCCTGTCCATTTTGATATTTATTACGTACTAGGAACAAGGCCCACCTCTTGTAGCTTTCATGTCATTTCCAGTATTGAGGAGCATCGAGGTCATTCACCTCGATTCTATGAGGACACCTCTTACGACTCCCTGCATCGCATCAATGTTTCAAATGCAGCATATGTCGTATTGCTTATGTCAGTGTCTTTTAGGCCAAAAGGAACGTCCGTCTATGACGACGAATTCGTTAATGGAGAGATTTTTTTCTTTCCTGATTCTTGTCATAGGGTGCGCCTAGCGTAGTCTTTTGATACTCCCAGTTATTATGACTCTTTTTTTCTCTTTACAACTCTTTTTTCGGCGCCGTAGCTTTCTATGCTTCTTCCGGTGAATATCCTGGTATTGTGTTAATAATTCTTCCATTTTCGACGAATTAAAAAAAATGACTCCAGTATTCACGCTTATCGGAAGATTTATTCTTGCCGTGACTACTGTGTTTGTAGTTTCTGACGGTGTTTCTCACAAATATCTTTTGGCGTGGATTTATACTTTTTGTGTTTGATTTCTTTGGATGTTCATTATTTTGCATGACCGTTGTTGTAAAAAAGTTGATGGTATCGGGTTTTGTGCTCGCGTTTCTTTAATCCTATTTTTGGGAGCATGCTATGTCTTTCATATTTTAGATCTGAAATGATTGCTTTCAAAATAAATACGTCGTTAATTTTAAGGATGATGATCCTTAAATAGGTTACCTTTGCTCCGCACATAAGTAGTTACGTCGTGACGCCATATAATATTTGGCAATACTCATAGATAAAATTTTTCGTCATTGAATACTTTGTATGAATTACATTGTGATCAACAAAATAGAGGCTAATCCTTGCACAAAAGTTTTCGACATCAGATATTAGCTGAACTCGACGTTTCAATTGTCAGTTTTTCATGGCTATTTTAAAATGAACTAAAAACAATTTTATAAGGAAGCAAGTCGTCTCATTGTAAAAGACGCGATGTACTGTGAAATAAAAGAATTCAACTAGTTACGAAATCGGCTAAAAGGAAAATTTTCGCCGTCTCCAAGAAAGGAAACATGGTTCGGAAAAACAGCTTGATTATCAATTTTAATGTCAAATTCTGATGTGTATCAAAATTTATTGATGGTGAGTCATAATTTTGAGATAGTATAGAGTCCATGGAGCTCATCTATAAACAGAATAACTTTTCATTCAATAATAAATTTCTCTCGGGTAATTTCAATCCAATGAGTTTAACCTCTCCTATTGTAAATTCTCATTAATATGAATTTCTTTTATCAAGAGCCAGATAATTTAAAACGCAAGTTTTTCTCTTAATATTTCTAACGCTCACTGGGTGCTCGTTATTAATATCATGTTAATCATATTTATATCATAACCTCTACTCAAAAATAAACTTTATTAATTAAAAGTGACCTCCGTTTCTCAGGAAAAACATAAACGTATTAATACTAGATCAGATAGAGAGCAATTACACATTTTGACTCATATAGCATTGAGAGGGTTCCTTTAATTTTAGCTGGCCCTGCAGTTGTGGTAATGTTACGGAATGCTGAAATATATTCGAGTAGTTGAAACACCTCGCTTATAATGCAAGCATCGTTCTGGAGTTAATAAGTATGAGATGATAAGTATCTCAAACGAATGCCATTTCTAGTAGTAACACAGTTGCTCTAGCGTTTAATGAAGATTTATTTCCACAGTGGCGTATTTACTGGGATTAGAAGGATTGTAGAATGAAATATGGATCGTGCAGCTGCTGTTTGCAGTAAAGTCGGGCCTGCGGATTCCCACAATATTACATGGATATATTTATGAGGAAATAACGCTGAGCATGAGTTACACACGCGCCGTAGGTATTGGAAGTATTATAGGCTCGAGATGGAGTAAAAAAGTGAGATGTTTGAGATCATTTTCAAAGGAATTACAGCGAAATATGCCACATGCTACAATGTATTTACGGAGAATTCTACTGAGTGAGACACATTTGGCGGTGTCCCGAACTTTATAACATCCGTGCTGCCGTAGCGGTGTTTTCTTCCCTCCATAGTGACATATTATTAGCTTCTACTCCTAATTTAGATGGTGTACAGATATTGATTTGATGCATCGTAATCACTTAAGAGTGAGACGCCGCCCATGCAGACCAAGATTGTTACTTCGTTTCCTGGGCTTGTTGATTGTAAAATTTACACGTTGAAGTTCACGAATTGATCTAGTTTAAATTGTTAAACGTAAGGTTGAATTCAAGGCAATCATTTAAATGTTATGGAATAAAGATGTATTTGCAAAAGAATAATAATGCATAATTGTACAGTTGTGAAATGGCTAGAGCGTAATTAAATCTCATTTCCTTTCGTTCGAATCTCATGACGTACCAAAATATTGCTATTTAAAATTCGCATTTGTTAGAAACCAAATTGTTTTTTAAATGGCCCATAAGTATGCGTGCCATTACTAACGCCGACTCGATTGGTGTATTATGTGCAATAATGAAATTTAACTAGTGGAATTCCACATTTCTGATCGTACAATACTTGGGACCGTGGTTGTGTAATGAAATAAGATTTTTGTGGAAACATGCCTGCCAACACCATCGTGTTTTACTGACGTGATGGGGTTGAGTTAAAACCGTTAGTAAGCTGGGTGCACTCTTTCACGTATCTCACAGTGAACTAATATGTCAAGAATATCCGAAACCGAAGCCATATAATTTGATTTTTCCCGCCGTGCTTTGGAACGGGCCAATAAAAAGAAATGTTCATACACGAATAATAACCAGCATCCGAAAACAATTTCTTCTCATGAATCCAATCATCCCTCTTCCCTCCCGCGTGTAGAGTTTTTTTTTGTCTCCATTCTTTTTATCGCGAGAAGGGAGGTCTATGCGGTCCCTCTTTCATCATGCATGCATGTATGCGTGTGGAATGCCGAGAGGAGGAGAGATGGAGACAGTTATTTTCCGAAGAAGGAGAAGACTTGGTCGAACAAGAGGAATATGCTTTGAATAAGACGGATGGTAGGACTGGGGTAAAAAAAGGGACTAGGAAGGGAGGGTGGCAGAAAGAGAGTTGAGGGTATGGTCGGCATTAGGAGACGAACGAGGAAGGAATCCCAAAGTATGTTATGCGGGAGGACGGGGCCGGGAAGGAGCCGAAAAGTGGCCTGAAGAGAAGTGATTCGCATGCAAAGGGTGGATCGAGGAGTGAGCCATATAGCGTCTTGGCTCCTTCAGATCGTTATAACGTCAGAGGAAACAAATTCTCAAAAGTCATTTTCAATCGTTCCATTTTTTCCGACCTTTCTCTTTTGAGTGGTCGACCGAGGATATCCCAGGAGAGGGGACATACGGATTTTATCTTTCGGCGAGTTTCATCCGATTCCATGCCAATTATTTGCGGTCTCTTATCCACATCGAGCCAATATTTTCTGATTTTTATGCCGAATATTGAATTTGCAACGAAGCTTAAGAATAGCTTGAGCTTAGGAGCTAAAGAGTTTGGGCATGTTTTGCGAGATCAAATGGAATTTTTGTGCTTAGTACCTCCTCATAATTTAGGCACAGAATTGTATTCAATTCAGTAATACAGTCTAACTCTTGTCCGATAATTATCGCTGAAAATAAGGAACCTTATTCACGATATTGAAATTATTGAAATGGTGTGTATTCTGATTTCGTCACTTTCTTATCTCCGTCTGAGAATTAATTCTTAAGCTTCGCTCTCTGTAAATAACCTTCCCTTTAACCCTTATAATCAACAATTAATGACATTAAAAATATTTAACTATCATTCATCATTTTCAAATGAGACGTCCAGTGCGTGCTTTGCTGGGAGAGGGTAAGTTTATTCTTAGTGATAGAGTTTATTCACTGTTTAACCGTGCAGTTTACTTATACTGAACTTCTTTTCGTTTTGCTGAATCAGGTAAAATTTTGCGACTTTTTCCTGCTGTTTATTAATATACGAGCTGACCCGGCGAACTTCGTACCACCTAACAATCAACAAACAGTTTAATTACACCATTTATATGTAAAGAGCGTCTGTACCGTTTTCAATTATTATTAACTTATTATCATAAAGTAAGTAAAAAATTCAGTAAAACTACATAAGTATGAAAATTGCTTTTCAGAAAGGCATTTTTTTTCAAATCTTCAAATCTACATAGGGTGGATCGGGGCACGTTTACGCGTTTTTTTTTTCAGTGACTTTTATAATTTTGATGCTCAAACTTAAGAATGTTAGACATTGTGGTTTTACAAAGCAGTTAATAAAGTCGACATTTTATGCATTCCGTTGTTGGATATATGTTTTTTTTTAGTCGTTAAAAAATGTTTTTAGGCCCAAGTCTGTTGCGTAAACTTGGCCCGTTCTCGGGGACGGTTTACGCAATGGTAGACCGACGCTAGACTGATGCAGATAATCGTGTAAGAATAGCCCTTAGGAAGCAGCATAAATATGTAATTACTTTTGGCGTGCCGGTTATAGAAACTTGGTTCGGAAAAAGCGCACTGCGTAATCGTGCTCCAGGCGTAAACGGACCAGGTTGTACTCTACATATTCGTGTTTAAAATCTTGAGTTCTGGTATACAACAGTTTTTGTTTGATTTGAGGCGCTAGATAAAGCGGGTGAAGCGAAATAATTATAGCGAAGCGAAGAAAGAAATAAAGTGGATGGTTTACCAACTCATGAATATACCAATTGTAATTGGCCATGAGAAAATCATGGGTTTTCACGACCACATGGGCTTACATGAGCACAAACATCAAAAGCACTGAAGGATTGACCGCATGATTTGTTAATCCTCATCACGAATGCAACACGAATTGGACATTGAATTCGTTTAAGCTCAAAAAGACATATCCGTTGGAATCTCGGAATGAAAACTTCCTCATCTTTGAATTTTCCCTTGAGTAAAGTCACGTGAATCGCACTCATTATCAGCATTTTTTTAAACAACAAGCGCGATCCGCTGCATAGTTTTGGTGGGTTTTGGTTTTGCATCATCATGAACACCGAGCCCACCATTAGCTGTAAATTGTGTCGTGGTAAGCCAGAATCATCCAAGGACTTTAAAAATTCAGATGGATAGTTGTTGACTTCGTCTTCGATTGTTACTCAGTCAATTATTTGAATGAATTCAGAGTACCAACTATTTGATCCTGATTCACTTTATTTGAGTCATCCATATCTTCATTCTACACCGTCAAAATTGCTCGCTCAATCGACCATTTGCGATTTTTATGGTGAACAATTATCTTTCGGAACACTTTGCTGATGAGCTAACCTTTTGATGAAACGAATTTGCAAACAATCCCAATATATCAAATTGCTTTATTCGTTGACAGGAACACGGACATTACCGATAGTCAACTATTGCTGGGAGATTTGTTTAGAAACATGCTAGTGAAGCGCCAACTCGAGATCAACTACTGCTAGCTCGGATTAAATTTTAAAATATAATTTCAATAATTTCAGTTCCTACATAATATCTGCTGTACCATTACGTGCAGCGGTCGCTTCTGCGCAACTTTTAATCGAATATGAATTTGATGGAAAATCCAATTCAATTTTGGGTTAAATTTAGTGGATTCTTTAGTAACTCTACTGTTATGTGCAAACTAGGAATTTCTACGTGTTTTTACCCCAAGTTTCAATTTTCTGTACTGCTTTCCAACTCCTTTGTGATTAACTGAGGGATGCGGTAAGCTGATATTTAAGAGTTGATGTTTAGAAATAAAAATTCTGTTTCCTAGGATGTGTACAATCCCTGCATTACATTTTCTGAGGTTTTCTTTTAGCCCTGAGATTGAATTTTCACTGAAAAAATCATTCCGCTCTGAATCGAAAACTCTTTGAGGACAGATAAAAGTAATAACCATTTTATAATAACCAATACAATAACCAATAACGCTTTAATATAATAACCATTTCTAAAAAAGGTAACTATTATGAAAACTGTTCTGAATTCAGCACTGAATTATTCATATTCAGCCTGAATGAAATGAAAATGTCGGAAATGGGCGGGAGATTTGTAAAAGGATCTATTTTATTTCCTCTTCGCAGTTCTGAAGAAATAGATATTTTGCTCATCAAAAGATTTAATGAAAAATGTTTCAGACTCATACAAAAAATGTAAATTACATAAAGTCTTGTTTATTTCCCTGAAAATTAGTCCCATTTTGTGGTTCTATAACTTGGGAGAGTTTTATAATGATGGGAATAGGTCACGAAAATGCATCATCATTTATGAAAACGTAGAACTGAATTTTTCCTAAATCTATCAAAAGATTATTGTATTCATAAAAGATATTTAATGGAAAAAATCAGATTAAGAGTGATTTGAATTTTGTCATTTCATTTGAGTGCTGAGGTACAGACCGATTGTAAAGGTGCAAAATCTTATAAAGCTTTTATATTTAATCCAAGAGGTACAATAGAATTATATCCAGCTTGTGACGATAATTTATTTGCGAATTTTCCTGGAAAAATCTTTTTAAAATATTTTGTTTCTTCTGTTTATCTTCGTGATTTGATTCGGTCTCGTTTCATGATTTGATTCCAGTGAATTGAGTTTAAAAACATTTGGGCTGGTCAGGCTAACGAAAAAAATGTCTACATATGTGTATATAAATAAATTCATAGGTAAGGAAAGAAAGGAACTCGACTTAGGTAAGGAACGAAACAGATTGCCGGTTGGGTGTTCTCCTTTTCCTATTATATATTCCTATCCATTTCATTTCCTACTTGTGAATTCATATTCTTCATTCACTCACGCGGTACCCTAAGCGCAAATATACAAATATATTCATAGAGAAGGGAAGAAAGGGATAGGAACATATAAAGGAAAAAGGATGAGGACAACAGTGCTGTGGTGAACTTAATGATGCACAGTACCTATTACATAATATGAAACGCATTTGCAACTTTCGTAACGACCTAGTTATGACTCTAATATGAGGCATGAGTCACGTGCTTCTATTAATGTTAGTTGCCTCTGCTAAAATGAACAGATTTTCGGAATTATGTGGTGTAAAAATATATAAAAACACACCACAAGTTCTTATTATGCATAAATTTGGGAAAAAAATATACTTTGTCCAAGCTTTTGTGTGTGTGGAGAGGGTGCCAATTTGTGTGTTCTGCCATCCGTTTCCGCGGCTTTGGAAGCCCTTTAACTGCTGAGCTCTCATTATACGCCACTTCCGTCAATCCCATCCTGCTTGAGCTCGCATTAATACTGGTGCGTGCTACGGCGCCTACCCTCCAGGGTTAAAAGGTCTTTCAAAAACCTCGCCTCATTTCCTCCAATTTCACCGTCATTTTTAATGCCTGGTCTTCATTCACCAACGGCTCGCCCTTCTCATTTCCCTCCAATCATCGCTTCATTTTCATTCCACGGCAAATTATTTTTACTTCGAGATACCAGCCCTTCTTCTTCCTTGTCCTCGGCGAAATTAATTTTCTACGCCCGTGTCCCGTGGGTTCACGACCTGGGAGAGGAGCTGGCTTGTTATAAGGGACTGGATGATGTGTATGGGAGTCGGGAGGGAGTAAAGAAAATTGCTTCCTGTTTACCATAGGCGAATAATTTTTGTGTCAAATTCCCCTTGGGTATTATTACGCCAATCAGTTACGTAAAACCTAATTCTTTCCGTTGCCCCTGACTACGTGTCTCGTATTCTCCCGTTCCCTTCTCTTCGCCCTTACCTACCTATCCTTCTCTTCCTTCTTCGTCTTCGGTGTATATATTTGGAGACATTCCTGCCGCAGGGATGAAATACCTTAATGCCATGAGATGGGGGAAGGTTCTCTTCGGTTGGGGAGAGAGGAGGAACTCTTTCGTAGGAAATCGCTTTCCAGCTCGACAAGATACGGTTTTAATGGTCGTTTCGGGTATTACGTTTACCCCGAAAACGGTTATCGCCTCACTTTTCCTGCGTTTACGGGATCGGTTCTTTAAACATTGGTGGGATTATCTTATAATTCTCTTGGAAGTTCAAGCTAAAACTAATGCGCCGTTTATAAACCGTATCACTTACCACACAGGGTGTGTTCATAAGACTTCTTGAAGTAATGAACTTCACAATGAAATTGGGATATCTTTTTTACCTAAAGTCGGTCCCAGTGCGCCAGTAGTCAGTTCATCATTTTTCTGTGTGCAATTAGGGCAATTTAGAAAGCCTGTGGTGCATATTTTTCATACTCCTGTTTGATTTTTTTATCTGGGCCTTATCTGAATTTCACGATACTCAATATCTTATAGGATGAAACGCATTTTTACCTTTTGTAAAGACCTAGTTATGAAACTATTTTGAAGAGCATGTAACCTAATTCTAAGAATATAACTTGCCTCGGCTTCTGTGAACAGACTTCCCGGAGTTTTGTGATGAAAACAAATTTTCGATTCGTGCAACAAAATGAAGAATAGAAGCGATATTTGATTTTATTAAGTATATATTTACAAATTATTTTCAATTATAGAGAGTTCAGGCTTTTCAAAGCCCGGCGCTTATCCGTTTAAGGTGCAATCCGTAACCTACCGGACTGATAGTCTTGTCCCCACTTCCACACTTCTCCCCTCGTATTTTCTCTTTTAAGATAGCAGCGCCGTAGACCGTGAGTGGCAGTACTGTGAGCTATAAAATGTAGACAAGCGGATTTCGACAGCGAAAACAATGAAGAAGAGAAAATTTTGTTTCAGGTGATTTAAAATAGAACAATCTTAATAAAACACGCAAATAATGAATAATTATAACTCTCATACATTAAATTGTTATGAAAGGTATTATAAATAGGAATACTACAATATATTATGGCATATGTTTACCTGTATTATAGCATCTCAAGAAAACCTCACTTTCACGTGAACACTAATAAGTAATTAGTGAGGGCTTAGTTAAATTTTTGTTCAATCATTTTCTAATTATAATTAAATAAATCAATACATTCAATTTGCCTAATGTTAGCACAGTCACAGGAGATATTTTTCTAACAAATCTAGCTCCGTTTAACTCCAAAAACAAGTACGGCAATGATATCCGCTGATAGTGATGGAGATGGTAAAGTCACTGCCGAATAATTTAATTATACGCTAGATTTGATATTACTCCTCCAAATAGTTGTTACTCTTTATTTGAGTATTTCTTTCCGTCTTATTCCCCTTTTTTCTTGGCTTCAAAGCCAAAATATAATAACCTGGACGAAGGATTTTACCTGTCTTTAAATGGAAAATATGCCGAAAGGGGTCCATTTCCTGGGCTAAGCGGGCAGCCTTCTGTGTGAAATAGCTATTGAAAATTGACTTTTGAGCAACTTTAATCACTGAAAAGCCTGGTTTTTTCTAATACTCACGGCCGTTTTTAACCCGTTTTCCAGTTTCAATTTGATTAAATCCCGCAGAAAACGTAAATATATGCCCCAACTTAATCAATCACTGTTTATTTTCTGCTCCAATTTCGTAAAATGCCGACTTTTCTCTGAAGGTTTTAACACCTTGATGAGTCAATAATTCAATTCTCACCCTCTCCTTCTCTATATCCCTTTCGCCCGACCCCCTTCTCGGCGCTTTTAGTTTTTCGGCACCCCTCCGTGTCTTAATTAGTCGGGATCCGTTGGGAGTTCTGGTCTCCATTGGCATCTGAATGGCGCAATCAATCGCTCGCCTCTGAGCGGATCTGAATGGGGTGCCGTGTGCAAAAGGGGTTGAATGGATCAGGTAAATGACTTCGTCGTCGTCGTCCCCTCCGCCGTTTTGAGAACGGCCCACGAGAGCGTCACAAAATCCACAACTCCTCGCCCGCCCTCCTCTCTCCTCATAACCCTTCCCCGTCTATCTATAACCCTTGCACAAGGGCTTTTGCCCAGTCGATTGCCTCGACTTTCGCCCGCTTTCACTCGCTTCAACCCACGTCTTTAAGCCGGAGATACCAATTGCACTCCACCTACACCCCATGATATCCGTCCATTCAGATGATGTAAGACCCAAAATTGACCCGAATACCTGTAATTACCTAGCTTTGAATATGTTGGCGATTTGTGTGTTTTAATTAGAAAGGTTGATTAATGGTGATAATATATGGACATTTAAGTTAAGAAATGTATAGATAAAAATGTAATACAGGTGGTTACGTAATAATGAAGTACAGAAATGAAATAAACGTGGAACTATCCTAAGAGATTCTTTTACTTTCAGAATGCGGTGTACACAGTTTTTTGATTCTCTTGGCGTATGTAACAATCATAATCAGTACACTGGTGCAGTGTTTTCATTTTGTCAAATTTCTTAAAATTTTTATCTTCTTATTATATTATTATCTTCCATAACACTTCTAATCTGCCTCTCTTGCACGCAAACTTTTTTAATAATAATCTGTTCCGAAATAGGCTGTAATTACCGGTGATTAAAATTTTTCATTTTATTATGAAAAAGAGTCTCTTAACCGGAAATACGCTGGTCATTACACGTTTTCTACGATTATTTAATTCTATATGTATTTGCGTAACTAAACACTAATCAATTTCAGGTTACTTTTAATCACTTTTCTTGCGTTCATTTTGTTCGGTGCGAAATCAAATTAGGGTGAAATATTAGTGAAAACGTCGTGTCCATCGCAAATGATGGTAAGAACAAAATATAATCCATCCAATTCGTTTGATATTTATGACATCAATGCATGATGCTATAGGTTGATATTGCGAAATACTTGCTAGCTGTCTCTTAAAATTATTTATTTCTCAGCGACTGTTAAATTTATCATTTAAATACGATCAAAAGGGTGCTGGGGCTTTTGTGATTTAACCCATAGCCTATATTTTTTTAAGGCACTACGGTCTTGTGTTGGAGCCGTAAATAAATTAAAGCATTATCTTAGAAAATGGGATATTTTTCTTGGCATGATGGAGTTAAAGCAATGGTGCGCAGTGTTAATAGTAAAGGGATAAAAGTGATTGAAATCTGAGTTGAGTGTTACGAAGGGCTCAAGATGAAAATAGAGGCTGAGGGCGATGACCTGTACAGACAAAGGGCAGGAAATGAGAACCCGATTGAGTGACCTGCTAGCCCTTCGGAAAAAGGTGAAGGAACTATAAAGGAAATAAAAATATTACCGCTACCTAAGAGGAGGCAGTGTATCCGAGGAGTTCTTACGCATGTTGGCCCATTTTTGTAACTATAATAAGTGAAAATCTAAATTTAACGCTTGATGTAGCTTTGTACTGGCAAAGAAATATAGCACCTTGTCGTAGACTGGAGTCCTATGTCAGTGGAATTTATATTTCAGTATAGGATACCCGATAGACGTCGAGTTTTTTTCCTCTTTTCCACGACTTACCGAATTTTCACATTTAGGTGAACCATGGAACGATTTTCAAAAGTAACCCCGATGTGTATTTTTTAATTTATTCTTTCGCCTTCTATAATTATTCGGTTAATTGAGGTCAAAGAGTACATTTAACAGGGCCCTGTACCAGCTTTGAATCTAATGGGGCCCATTTGAAGTAGATGGGAATTCGACTGATTTAGTGTGAGGCTAAAGAAATTGAGTGATTTTCCAGCTTCAATAGTTGAGTTACGGATGAGATGAATGAAAAATCTTCATTTTTTCATGCATTTTGTTTATAAGTATACATGCTAAGCTGCGAGTCTTTATTATGAGTATGGGCAACTTTGAAACTCATCTTACTAAAAGCTAAAAAGCCACTTGTCGTTAGTCCATTGCATAGTCTATAGGTTTATTGCACGCGATTATTATGTTTTCCAACAGCGCATTTGGAATCATCATTTTTTTTTATTTGATCTATCAGTGCGGACACAAATGCATTTGATCCATGGAGGAATATCTGAAATTAAGGGCGAGCACCTTTTACGAAAAATTTGTTATTTAAGTTTTTCGAATAAAATGTCAAAATCTATAAAAACTTTAACTATAATTTCGAAATATAACATTTTCCTTCCTATTATTTTTACCATTGCCCACCTTTCGTTAGCTGAACACAAGTACTTGAAATGGTTTGTAGCTAAACGATCTGTATATATCAGGTAGCATTTTTATCCTCTGATTTCTGACTTTTTCCATCTACCACAGCACCGTTGCCCTCGTCCTTTTTATATTATATGTTCCTATCACTTGCTTCCCTTACCTCTGAATTTATTTGAATCCAAAGGCAAAATTTGAAAACAAAAATTAAATTTAACTTGGGAATTATCAATATTTTTTAGTGATTTCGCAATTATTTTTCACAACAAACGTGAACCATGCGTAGAATCAAGTATTCTATGTAATATTATGAAAATTTATCATGAGAGGTGTGGATGCCTGTTTTATGACGATAAAAGAGCCGTTAAAATCAAGAAACTTACTCAGTTGTACACTATCTGAGAAGAATTATCCTGGATTTACAGCGAGTAGCGACTGGTGATCTCATGTTTCGAGGGAGAAAACCTTGCTCCATTTGACGGCTTTCTGGCCTCTTTCCTCCCTCGTTATCCACCACATTTTCTCCCTTTTAGCACCCCCAACTCCCTTTCTTCCCTCATCTTCTCCTATCTGCCGTCAGCCCTTCATCTCCTTCGCCTGCCAAGAGCATCTGCTCCAGGGACATGCTTGCGCCATCTTGCGCGTATCTTAAGTGAGCGACTATACTATGAATGTGAGATGTAAGGCATTGCCTTCGATGTTCATTGTGCACCGTGATGTTCTTCTTTTCGAGAAGTCAAGGCAAGAGATTCATCGCCCCCTCCCCCGACCCATCTTGCTCGGGTGATGAGACATGAGGAACTTTCCATATTTCCGAGATCCGGCGAACAGCTGCCGAACTGTGTGAATCAACATGCTCGATTGCCTTATGATCCAATAAAATCTGTCCTAATTACTGCTGTTCTCTCCCGTAGCCGAAAGGATTGACTTTAGCTTGTTTAGTGTGTTAAGTTACCAAAGTCTGTTGTCGTGGTGGTTTGAGGTGCATGATTCTGCATTTTTGGAATGGTCATGAGGTTATTCAAGTAGGATACGTCAACTCACACCTCTTGCTTTCATTTTATTGTAATATTTTATTTCTTATAATAAAGACGTAAAATAATACAATGCAATGATTTCTTACAATGATATAATCATATTATTGTATTTATTGTCGCTCAAATCAGTTACTGTACTTCCTCCTCCTGGAACCGTTCGTTTTAATCCTCTTCCTTCATAAAATTAATTATTTGTTTACTTTATTGATTTTTACTTGCTCTCGAATGAATATATATCTATAACCCTCTAAGTGACTCAGGAATATGATGTAACGAGCGACTAGTGGCGGTGTGAATTTGAGAATTTTTTTAACTTCTTATGAAAAGCAAGGATGAATTTACTATTTTTATGGTAATGTAATTATGATATTATAAAATAACACACTAATATTCATAATATACCGATACATGCCAAGCCTATGGCTATACCATCACCTGATACAGTAAGTGTTAAAGTTTTTAACTTATCCACTTATTACACTTCAACTCATACTTATCCATGTCATTATTGCGAAAATATATATTTCTTTCAATAATTGTAGATTCTATTTAATGGATAATAATAACAGCCTATTCATATGATTTCGTGCCGCTTTTCTTGGAACATTCGTAAGGCGAAGAAAATTTAAATCGCTCTCTTTGAGAACTCATATGCAGTTTACATCAAGTTTCTTTGATATCTTCCTCACTCCATTGCTAGCCTCGATGGCTTCGGGATAATGTCCTTGACTGCTTCAGAAGAGGTCGCGGGTTCGAGTCCCGTCGGGTAGATTGCCCCTATTCAAAGCATGAATGTCTGTGTACGTTTTATTGTTAACTTGTTGAAAGAAACCCGGTGAAAAAGGCCAATGGTGCTGTTTTCAATGATGATGATGGAATAAATAAATAAATTTCATCTTGTTTTGTACTCTTAGAATATCATCTATTTCACTCAGTTTTTATAAGCCCCGTTTATGTCCTATTCAAATCCCCTCTTATATGTACTCCTGTCCGACCCTTATCTATGTCCCTCTCCCGTCATCCAGCCTTTTCTTCGTCATATCCTCCGCTCTCCTTCACAACATACCGTAGAGAACAGACTTTGTCACTGCTTTTTCGGGGGACCCGTGCCCCCTCCTTAAAAGGTCTCTTTCTCCCCTCCCTACCCCGCTCGTCTCCCTTCATCTGTTTTTCCACGACGCGTATGAATTCTCCTCCGGGCTCTCTGCTTTCGCTTCCGTCATCTTCTTTTATTGCACTTCATCCCTCTCCGCTTCGCTTTACGAACTCAAGTCGACCCTCCAACCGCGGTGCTTTTCCAGTCCTCTCCACATAGTGGCCTCAGGCTTCTCCTACACCACCCCTTATGCCAACCGCTTTCTTCCCTTATGCTTCGGCCCTGCTTTATTCCTTCCCAGGACAAAAAATTTGGAAGGAGTGACTCATTTCCATGCTCGTAAGAGAGAAGGAGTGTGGAGGGTGGAGGAGTGAAGGGAAAAAAAAACAAACCACAATGCTCTTTTTCATATTGATGTTGAAATGTGTATTTTTCTTCGCTGCTATACTCTCTTTCTATGGTGGTCTTTTTTTTTCGCCAGGATGCGTATCTTTCATTCGTTTTTTTTTCCTTCCTTCTTTTTCGCCGGGGCGAGGAGCTGGGATGACGGGGGTCGTATGTGAGCCCCCATTGTGTGTGTGTGCCCCGGCGTAAATAAACGCGTAGATAGTTCATGCCCTTCAATATAAACTGCGCCGTCGTCGTCTTCGCGGCGGCGGCCATGCGCGTTCCTAGAGCGACTCCGCGAATAAAATAAGTAGATGCGTCGCGTTTGCGGGAGTGGTCGGCTTGGGGTTATAAACATTGCGCTGGGAGAGGCATGACTTGGCTCACTCATGCAGAGTGCAAGCCCCACTTTCGTCGAGGAAAGGAAGTGTCCCCGCGGTGGCGTCACGAAGAATGAAGAGTGTTTTTCGCCCGCGAAGAAATTTCTTATGGGAGGTCCTTTCTTATTGGATTTGTCTCGCGCGCGAAAAACATAGTTCGAGATTGAAATTTTATTTCAATAATCAACTTAACCCCTTCCACTTCGATTAATTTTCCGAATATCGTGCTCCTATTCACTAATTATTTTTTTTATGGTTCTTTTTCAACTGGTAGGCAATGAAATGATATTTTGTTATTTGTAATAAACATAGAACCTTGAAATAAAATGCGATTATTAAACATGGCGAACACAGCTATCGCTACTCGAATAAAATAATTTTAATCCTTCCAATGCATCATGTTTCATGGAATATGAATTATTAATGTATACTATGTATGTTTTAACATTTTTAAGCTTTCAAAATAATTATATTGTCCCTCAAAGTAGTGCTAAAATTATGAAAATCCGATGACGAGATACACTCGTCATTGCGCGGTTTGGCGTCGAAAGTTCATAGCTAGACTCGTCATTACAGCGCAAGAGGTTAACTTGATTTTGAGCTCACTTTATGGCGGAGGGTAACGATCTCGTGCGGAAATTCACAAAATACCTTCAGCGCGGAGTACCTACATCTAGTGGTCATCACTGAGTTGAAATAATGAATATCGAATTTTCATTAATGTATTCACATGAACGAAGTCATCAAAGATGCGATAGCTACCAAATGTCTCTTCGGTCGGATAGTTCGTGATTTGTCCATCAGACAATTCAAATGCTTCCTCCATCGAAGAAGACCTCTTGCGGTCATCGCCGAATTAAAAAAATCAGCATCGGATTTTCAGTAGTACTTACATTGACGCTGTGATAGCCATCCGATGCCTCTTCCTTTGTATGCTTGATAAATGGTTAAATAGACAGTTGGAAGATTATCTCCAGTGGAGAAGGCATCTAGTGGTCATTTTCGAGTTTAAAAAAATGAGCATCGATTTTCAATAGCATTCACACTAGCGAAGTATGGTCGCCAAATGTATATTCGTAAATTGTCGAGCATAGGATATACAGACAACCTACAGTGGAAAATGCATCTAACGGTCATCTTCGAACTTTTAAATAATAACTATCGAATTGCATCCACGAGGGGACTCCATTACAGGAGGACAGAGAACATGTCGCTTGTTTTCTGTTGCCATTCTGCGCGCATTTTATTCGTTCACCGTAATAGGCCGCAGAGGGGTGCAGGCAAGCAATTACATGCATTTGAATCTGACTTCGGCCTATGACATAAGTGAAAGAGTTTCCAAAGATGAAAGAGTTTCCAAAGATGAAGTGGCTTCACGTTCATCTTTGGAAATATTTTTTGCATTTAATTTGCAAGTTAGACCCGTGGATTTATTTTCTTCCGTTTAATGATGAGATCTTATTTTACCATATTGCTCGTCGTATGTCCACGAGCTCTACAAAGGTTTTTTACTATGCTTATTTTACTATATTTCATTTTTGTCGCACGGATCCTCATTTGGGGCTATTTACATGGTTTTTAAAGGAAAACATCCCGGACTATTTGGGCATGTTAGGAGTCATCGTGGTTGTGATTGTGGAAGAAGTTCGAGATACTTTACTGATTTACAATACCAATTGCCATGTGTGCAGGTAACGAAAATTGATTTTTAATAATGCATGTAGATACCATGCGTCTGCTACTTCAACCATCTTCATGATAATATGATACGGACTGAATGGACTCGATATCAGACCAGATTTGTGATATACGCTGAAAACTTCTATGGTACAGTTTAATTCGCGCAATTATGTCCCGTGTTATTTTGAAATGAAGGTTATGTCTTTTCATTAAATATCTCGGTTTGGAGCAATTTCATTGCTTATTTCCAATCGATTAACATATTTAAGACTGGTAATTTGTTTACTTTTGATGGTGAAATAAATTCGGCACCGCATGAAAGAAAGTGAAAGTAAAGATCTTGTTATATCCATTGTATTCTATTATGAGGAGGTTATACTATAGGTTTTGTAGTCCTGACTGTCCTGTCTTGTGTAAGAAAAAAATACTTGAAAGAGCATTTATGTGTTGAACAAATGCTGGAAAAAGAAAGCAAAATTAGAAAAGCATTGTAAAGCAAAGAAAGACAGTTCTTACTGCACTAATTTAATATGATAATGTTTGAATTAAGAATTTATATTATTTAAAAATGTATTATGTGCGCTAGAAAACCTCTCAGAGTCAGAAGATGTTTAAAAACACCATTTTGGGCGTTCTCAGCATCTGGGCTCCTTAATTCATCCCAATAAATGGTACCAGACTCGGGCCATCATTGGTGATACCTTGCTCATGGTTGTCGCTAAGATGAAGTTGCAGCGTGATCAATTCCTGGCATGGTAAATGAATTGCTTGCTGGCTAGCAATCCCATTATGGTGCATTAGATATGAATGCGTCTCAATAAATGATTCCCCTACGAGTGTCAGTTGTGAAGTTACGTGTGGCCAATCACAGAAAAGCTCTAAGTATTCCAGCTTAGTTGGAAATCATTTGACATGCAATACATGCGTGGTTTATATGATTTATTGGCTCAGTACCCTAGCCCTGCCTCGTATATCCTCGTGGATATCGACGTACTGTGAGCGCCGCGAGTGGCAACTTCCGTAATCTGATGATGTTGCGCGCTGGGCGACATCAGTTCTAGCGGCATACTTCAGAATCCTCTGCTGTAATATACGTGAGTATCAATATTACGGAAGTTATTATCGCTTCGATGGCCGCGAGATGTTATCTTCGTTGGAGGTAAAGGAGGAGGAGCCCGTAAATTGTCAAAAAAAGATCGTTTTCCTGCGTCATCATGTGAATTTGAAATCAAGTTCACCTGATTATTGGTGCATTTGAGAACACCCGAAGTTGGTCATTTCACCTATCTCTCTTTTTTTAGCCAAGTTTTCCTCTTTTCTCCAGGTTTTAATTTTCTTGTGGATTGTTTTAATTTTAACTTGATCTTAAATTAATTAGCGTGTTAATTTTTCACGAAGTGTTATTTTACGCTAGGATTTTTTTGTGTAGAATGTTTTTTATCATTTCAGACTAAAGCGAGATTAGTGCGTCATCATGTCAAATAATTTTGTAATGCATGTATTAAATCGTAGTTAGCACGTAAAAAACCGGCTAATCCTACCCGTGATTTCGAGAAACATACCAGCCTTTAACTTAGTTGTTGGAGTACTAAATCCCAAATTCAAGGCCCTAAGTTCGGATCAAAGTGGTGGAGATAATTTATCAGAATCAGCTTTACTATGAGAGTGTGAGGAGGGGACTAAGTGACCATCACTTAGTCCAATTATTTGAATGCATAACCATGAACACCACTGTGTCTTTGCTAATGCCATCTAGTTTCTCTCTACCCATATATTTCTTCGTGTTGGAACCAATCACCTTTATTTTTTTATTAAAATACCAATTAAAAATACAATATCAAATACAATTCACCGGCTCCAATTTACCAGCTCTGGCTTCTGTTCAGTTAAAACTTCATTTTCCAGTCATCCTTATTTGACATTTTGCGCTAGAAGGGAAAGGATATGTTTTTCTGCAAATGGAAATTGAACATTGCCATTATACTTTTTTTCCAGTTCCACGTTTCAGAATGAGAAAATATATTTTATTGAGAAAGGCGTTTCTTTCGGCATTTTAGGAGTGCAAATTTCCACGAAATTATTCCTCTTATCGGCAGTTTTCAAGATATCATCGGTAAGGAGGCAATTACCTTGTCGCACAATGTCACCTAACTAAAATTCATGAAACGTTGAAGGAAATAACTTACCTCTCTAAGCCAAAAACGTATTTTTTTCAAATGAAACGAAGTCATAGCGTACACCTGGATATTGTTAATTTTAACTATATTATTTTTGAAAGATATGTTTGATAAAATCAAATGCACACCTCTTCCAAATGGGTAGTTTTCAAATATATTTCCATATGTAAGCAACTTTAATTAATGTCGATTACTTATGGAGAATTGATTTCTTTAGGGTGAGGTATTCTTAAAGATCTCAGCAACAGTGTAAAAGCTTAATTGCTGTCAAAGGATATATTCCGCATCGAAGAAAACAAAGGCCGATTCCGAGAATCACCTAATCAAATTCAAGTGAAACGCGCAAGATTCATTACTATCTAAAAAATGCAAAAAACGTGTTTGTCACAGTACTTATTTGACGGAAACTTCCTAAATGCGATCAAAAGACGAGCGTACTCCTATTAAAGAGCGGGCAAAGGAGTGATAAATCTTTTCCCGATTTTACCCCTTTTCCCTCCCGTAATTCCTCATGGCGAATCAGCCGCCTTGACGCATCCCCGAGACAAGCTCGTTCCTTTAAATTCGACGGGACGTGAGCAGTGACTCGGTGGCCCCTTTAGGGTAACGCTGACTTTGCGATCGCGACTTGAATGTCGTGTCCTCCTTCCTCTCCATCGCCGACGAGACTTCTTAATGGATTCACGGTTCTCTGCGTCTTGTGACTCGTGCTCCTTCACTATCTCAGTGCCAGTCTTCCCAGGCTGCGCCAGGCTTCTCCTCCATTCACGCTTACGTCCGTATTCATTTGCCGTCGCATCCCGTGTTCCTCATTGCATGCGATTTTTAAAGGCTCCCTGGCACAACTACTTTCTATTATCATGCTGGTTAATTTCATTTTTTGCCATGAAGAAACGAATGAGGGCCCTTTTTTGCTGTTAACGAATTTCAGGGGCGGTCTGGGGTGATTTGGGTCCCTTGGCCAGGGCTCATGATGGGTTCTCCGGAAAATTTTCGGAAACTGCTCGCCCGGAAATAGATTATGACGCTATTCTCTTAAAAACTAGATAAAAGTAAATAAAAAATAGTGATTTATTCGGAAATAAATACTTTAAAAAGTGATGTCACATCTTGTAAAGTTTAGTAATAAAAATCTTAAAAACAACTCTAAAATAAGCTTTTCGAATAGCTGTTTCAAAAAAGAATAAGGTTTTCTTTATTCTTATGACACGTTTATTTTATTTATTTTTATGTTACCTTTTTGCACTGATTATTTTGTAAATGGAGGAAATTAATGACAGAAGAGAATGCTATCACTGCAAAAAAGTTTTGGTTCCAGTAATATGAGTCTTATTTTAATTACACCTTTAATTTACGCTTCACGATGGACGAGAGTGCTATAGGGGGCCCCCTATGCTCGGGGCCATCGGCGGTTGCCGTCCAGCCGATCTCGCCAGACCGCTCCTGGCAATATTTATTCTTTTTTCTAACATGATAACGTATTAAAATTGACTTTTTCATAAATATCAGTGGCTTAACATACGTAGCAATGAAGTGAACATTAATTCATTAAATGTATTTGGAAATAAATTTTTTTCGCCACGTTCCACAGATATTTTCGATTTTCAAACTTAGGTTTTAACTCTTTAGAAGCCATTATCAAGCTTTAAACTTAGGTCAGTAAATGAAAAATCTGTCAGGGTTTTTTACATTTAACGAAGTGAAGTTAATTTCAATTACCACAATGTATTCCCATAAAGTGAAGTTTGACAACTTGTTATATGCTCTAGTCTTTTGACCATAATGGCGTTCTTTACGCTGCCTAAATGGGCTGTATATTTGTTAAGGCTGAATTTATTTGCTATAAGTGATAATCGTTCGGTTTTTTTGAGCATGATAACTGATTGAAATTAACGTTTTTATACCAATTCAACCTTTTATCTTAATAATTTTACGAAAGCGATCAATTCGGCTTTCACTTGGTGATAATTCATGCAGTTCAAACTATTCGATGCCTCGACATTGACGACTTAGCTTTAGAATGAGTCGTACCAAATAAAGAAACACGTGAAAAGTAAAAGACGAGTATGAAAATATATTTTAGTCAATTTTCTAGATAAAAAACCGAGATAATATCGCTCAAATTTTCCTTAATTAAAACTCTCGCAAATGGCTTCAGCACTCTAAGGAAGCTCAAATATCGTCGTTTGAGTAAATGAACTGATTTTACCTTCATTTTTATGCCTGTGAAGCAATTGATGTTTAAATAAAAGACAATTTTACTTAGTTATCAACTTAGAAAAAGGAATATATATCGATCACAGCCAATAAAAACCCTTATTTTTGTTAAACAACACTTTCTGCCTTCACCTGCCCCTATTTTGTAGTGTAAGTAACGTGATTCGGGTCGAAATACGAGATAGTGATAAACATGAAGTCAGTGGGGCGATCGAAAGTAATTGTGCGGAGGAGCCGTATAAATCGCGTATGCAGAGTAGAAAATGGTTTGCGAAGGCAATTGAATGATTCCAGAAGCGGTGATCTGAGAAGAGAGGATCTTCTCCTCGGCACTAGTGCTTTCGATCACCATGATGACTTCATATTTTTTTATGCCCCCTTCTTTTGACCTGGATATGCAACACACCAAGGCTGTTTGGGTGATGAGGCTGAGACTTTAGGATTTTTTTGTGAAAATCACAAGTTTCTTTTGGATTTGATCGAAATTTATTATTTTTTTCAACCAGGTAACTGATAGAAATTGACTTTTATAACAATTCTTATTTAAATAATTCCAGGGAAAAGACGATTTTTTAGTGTTTGCTTTACTATATCATGTCTATTCATTTACAAAACGCGAGCACGGTAAAGGGTGTATTTTTTTCCTTTAGCATACTTTTAATATGTTTTTTGGCAATATTTCTTCAATTTATTTTGCTAAGGAGATAATTCAATCTGCTGTTAATCAGATAACTTTGTTCCACAGCAGTAAGATACAACTGAGGGAGTAAAGAACCATATTTTAAATTTTATCCTGATAGGTTTACCGATACTGATTAACTTGAAATAACGAATACGCATGCTCAGGCACGAAGCCATACATTTGCTTCGAAGGGTGCTTGGGCGGTACGTGAATTACCCTTGCTGATATTTTGTTGTGAATTCTCACGCATCGGAAAACCATACATTTCATCCAGTCAGCTAAATATTTCGTTTGAATGATTTTGAAAGTTAAATTCATCGCTCGCTCCATAATGAAATGTAATGTATCGAATGATGGATTGTCAGAGGATAGACTCCTCTGGGATAATGGTCTTGTCAGCAGATGCACCGCGGTTAGAAGCCGAAAAGGAAAGATTTCGGTGGGGGCTGAAGCCCCCTTCCCTTAAAGCCGCTATACACGGTGAATGATCATGCGAATGATCATGCTGAATGATCACGTGAACATTCACAGGATCATGCGAGCAAAATAGAAAATGTTCTAATTTTCACTGAATGATCATGCGCATGAAGGTTCATTCGCGCATTGTTCCGTCATACACGGTGAATGATCATGCACATGATCATGCTGAATGAAAATGCGAATGAAATCATTCGCCGTGTATAGCGGCCTTTAGCTACGTGCCTTCGTATGCATGGAGTCTGACTTAAATGCATCCCAAGTGCGTTGTGAGCCCTAGATTAAAGATGTTGACACCATTTTCTCAGATCTTTTTCTTTCCTTTAGGTACCCATATAATTATTATCTAACATTATTGAGATAAAGGCAAAGAATATGTGTGTTGTCCGTCTATCAAATAAATGTGAGTGGCATACGAGTCTTCCCAAACAATTTTTGGAGCATAATTCATTTTAAACGTAATAAAAATTTGAGATTCTGAGTTGCATGATGGGAATTAACAGTTTATATAAAGTTGTCTCCCTGGATTAGATTCACGTTGATCTTTAATGGTTGAAGTTAGCATAAGAATGATTGAATTAATGTAACCATGGTAGCTAAAATTAATTAGATGTGCTTTTCTGGAATATTACAATTCAAATTTGTTTTTGCGTGGGATATTCTGGGAAAATCATCGCTTTGTTTCATTTCAAGTATTGATCTAAATCTGCTATTCATTAGCATTGAGTAAAGTACTTCCGATCATGAATGAAAGTCGAATGCCAGCAAAAAAATATATTTTGTAACCCTGGATCATAAATAATGCATTTCATAAAGCACAATGAACGTCCAATGTAGCTCCTTAATCTGCAATATTTACGGGGATGTTCATTGTACTTGTGTTTTTTTCCTAAGTACTTTAATTACTTTTTCTCGGTCGGGTGAACATTTTTTTTTCTCCTCTGCAACTGCTCGAGTTGTAGCCCTCCCACTTATCGCGTAGCCCTGACCATTCCAGAATTCCCATTACTTGGCCCTTACAAACACATACACAAACTCTTCATCTCCTTTCTCCCCTTTAAATTAACCCCTGCCGACTTCTACTCCATCCCCTTTTCAAGGCTCACCACTCCTTTCCAAAATCTAACTCCGAATCTACACAATCCCTTTCCCCCAGACTCGAAGGATTCCTAATCCTCCCTCTCAGCCCACATTCTGTTTTCTCCTCCCTTAGCTTGACCTCCCGGCTCGTCCACTTACGTTATATTAGGAAGCTGGACCAACCCTCCCCCTACCCCGCCTATGTGTAATTTATGTCTGAGATTACATTTCCGGTAAATAGAAGAATACCAGAAGCACTCGTATTAGCCATATAATTTAGTGTATCTTACTTTGTGGAGCCTTTGTGTCTTATCTTTGTGGAATTTTTAAGGAAGTAACACAACGTCGTGTTCTCTACTAATTTATCATTGCATAGTACTACTATCTGTTTCGATTTCTACGCCATCATCAGGTGGACTTTGAATTAATTAAGTTTTGACATTGGTGTGAATACTGAGATCGGTAGCATTTAATAATAATAAATTTGGAAGATGTGTTTTTTTTAAGAGACTCTGATCTTGAACTAGTGCAGTTATTTGTGGATTTCTCCATTTTCCGGGTTATCGCCGCGTTTCGTTGTCAGAGGTGACGACAGTTTCCCAGTGGTGGAATCCTGGCGAAACTGTCGTCACCTCTGACAACGAAACGCGGCGATACCCCAGAAAATGGAGAAATCCACAAATTCTGTACGCCACGGAAGACTCCGAGACAACAATAGTGCAGTTATTGGCTGGTCTATTTCCGTATCGTTTTTCTACATAAAAATTTGGGTTTTTCACCGATACCTAATTGGACCGTGATAGCCTAATAGGTTTTGTTTTTATGCTGAGCAACCTCTCCTTTACTTCAATCCTACCAGTAGTCCCCACTAATTATAATAAAATATTTGAAATTAATTTTCCTGGAAATAAAATCATATTGAAAATAATAGCCTGAAAAAATATAGGTTAGTAGTGCAGATATTGGCTCTACTTTACCCACCCTAATCTTCTTTCTACATAGAAATGTTGGTTTAAAGGTGCTGTGGTAACCTAGTGATAAAAAGGTAATAAAAGGGTTTCAAGCTCGAATCCCGGGTGAACCCTTCGGATGTCTATCTCTCTAAGGAGCCAGGGAAAGGAACTTGCTACCCACCCTAGATGCGTAAAATTGGCTCACCTTTGACACCGTGCGGGGTGAGCTCTACCCTCACATTTTTTTTAAATCTCCGGATTGAATAACTAACAATGAGTAAATCTATTCTTGCCCTTGCCTATTCAATAATTCTTTCAATAATTATCGGTATGTATGGCTGCAAGTGTACGCTAAAGTAGAAATTCCTGTTATCTATGCCTCTGAATCTACGAGAACGAAGCATATAACGAAGTTATTTATTTGATATGAATTGTATAGATTATCGAAATGATACAGATACAGTTTCCAGCGTAATTCTGTGACATTATTTGGTGTTTAACATAAACAATTACTTGTCCATTTTCAGCACGACCCAGTTTTGGCAACCTGAAAAATACGCTATGTGCCGAAACCTGGGTGGTAAAAATAAAGAAGTATGAATACAGGCTTTAATTAAGTTAAATATCAAATATTTCCAGTTTTTACAATGGAATCTGTATCTGTTATCATCTTGATATTCTATTAAAATTCATGTCAAATAAAGTACTTCGTTATATGTTCCGATTAAGTTTCCTTAGTGCAAAGAATTAATTTATGACTTGATGTACACAGGTCGATATGGTTGAACAGGCAATCAAAACTACTTTTCTTCTCTGTTATGTACCAATTTAACGACGAATAATTTCGACACGCAGTACCGTTATATTGTTTCTTTAAAGTTGAAAATTGCAAGTAATTTTATTGCACATTATATTTTAAATTTTAATTTAGCCAACCCCCACCCAGAATTCCCGTCCCGATTGCTTCAGTACCCCTTTCGAAAGCCCAACCCTTAATCCACACACATACACCCCCTGCCCCTGCTCCCACTTGCCGGATCCCTAATCCCCGCCCCCTCCTTTACCCTCCCTCCGCTTGACCCCTCGGCCCGCTCATCTCCTTTCCATTAGGAAGCTGCACCATTCCTCTCTTTCCCTCCCGCCCCTCCAGTCTCCGTCTCGAATGGCTGAGCTATAAGGCGCCAGTCATGGCAAAAGGGGGCCGCCGTAATGCGATGTCTCAGCATTTCTGAGTAAGAAAAGGGTTGTTCTCTCTTTCCCCCGGTTTTTTTTCCTCCTCTGCTATTTTCCTTCTTTTTCCCGTTTTTTTTTCGCTCGCATCTTTTTTTCGCCCTCTTCGACGCCTCCTTCTCCCGTATAGCCTTTCTCTCTCTCTCTCTCTCTCTCTCTCTCTCTCTCTCTCTCTCTCTCTCCCATCATCTTTTCTCGGGTTGCTCGCGACCGGAGTGTTTTGGTGCATCCACATAAACAAGGGAAAGCCCCCCCCCCCAGCACATGAGAAGATCACCTCATCCTTGGATTACCCCTCAGGACTGTGTTGAGGGATTCTATGGTGTCACTACCGACGCCGCTTTTTGAAACTCCCCTTCGCAAAGTAGCCGGCTTCGCGCGATTATCTTCCGAGTAATTTATTTAAATTTTTATTTATCAGTTGTACCACTTTGTTATCAGTATCTATAAGCAGTGTTTTGGTGCATCCACATAAACAAGGAAAGGTCCCCCTCCACCATAAGAATTTCCCTTCGCTAAGTACCTGACTCCACAAAATTATTTTTCAAGTATTCAATCCTTTATCTATCAGTTTAGTATATATAATCACTATCTATCAGCGGAGTGTCTTGGTGCATTCACATAAACAAGAAAAAAGCCCCCCTCCAGCACATGAAGGGGGCTCATCTCACCACCTAATCCTTGGATTACCGCACAAATCGGAACTCTCCTATCGGAACCCTCCCTCGCTGAGTAGGTGACATCTCGTGAATATATTTTGAGTGATTTTATCGCCCTTTAACTGCGGGGAACGAAGTTTGAGGGAAAAATTATCTCCACAATTGCTTAGCCACCACCATTTGCAAATCCTAATGACATGTCTGTCACCTGGCGGCCGAAAATCGAAGCTTTGTAAGCTTGAATGAGGCTGTTTGGTGTTTTTTCGAGATTTTAAGGCCGTGCTCGTCAATATCGTGATTCATATTTTCACATTTTATGAGATGTCATCCAGGATATATGCTCTCATAAATTTATTTTGGCTGAAGTAAATTATAGCCGATTATAGTTACCTACGTCTAGACATCACTCGGTACGCGTGCACTTTAGGGGACTACCAAAACTTCCTCACGGTTCACGATCCATATTGCAACGCCTTAGCATACAAACTAGCCTCTACTTCAACAATTTCTATTCATTCTGGTTTTCTTGCTTGGATTGGTAAAAAATTAACCAATGTTCCAGACGTTTCCTACGGAAATAATAGAAAGAATACAAACACAGGTTCCCCATTTATACTTACTTTATCGATCTACTCCGACCGGAAAAATTGAATTGGTGATTTAGGTTTCAGCCACTGTTCAGCTACCTAATACCCAGGATCTACCTCTCTGAATAAGATCCAAAAGACGATCGTGAGGGAGTTGATATGGTATTCCACTTGCTGTATCTCCTAAGATGGTGTGACCTTTAATTCATGATATTTCCTACTAAATAAAAAAAATAAAAAATCTACATCACCACCTTTTGGTGACATGCATATCATGCATATCATGCTCTATCTACTCATAACGTCGTCTATCAGCTTTAAAGAGTCGCCTTCCAACTTATGGCTTATTTAGATACTATTGAGTGAGATGAAACCTAAAAGAAACTTTCGATTTTCATGGGCGATGACATTTTGAGAAAATCTCCTAAAAAACTAGTCTCTCTATGTAGAACGGTATAATCGCGGCAGGCAGATTTACAGCTAATGAGGATTGCAGCAGTTTGAACTGGCGCGAGATTTTTCTGTACAAAAGTTCCCTCGTGTGAATCATTTAACTTGACCGTAGGTTAAGACATTACTCCAATTTCCCGTTGCCTGTATCGATTGCAACGTTGGGCTAAGCTGCTAATCAGGGCAATCTACGGAAGTCCTTGCGGGCAACATGTGTCTTCACTTCGCTCTGTAATGCTTGAGGCGTAGGTAGCTTTGTATAAAGTAGGGAGAGACAATTTTACAGTAGCGCTAGCGTAAATTTGCTTCTAACAACGATTCATTTGTGGTATGTGTTGACTTACGATGTAAATCATCGGAAGAGAGAGGTTGTTACCGGCCTAGTTAGGTTTTTTCGTGATCACTCTAGGATAAGAAAATTCCTATATAAACAGATGAAATTAAAAGTTATCACGGAATGCCGCAGCATGGTGGTTTAAATTGTTTCAATTATGTTTGTGGCAATTATGTATTTGTTTATAACACTTTATTTATTATACCGTTAATTTTCTCCTATCACGAGCAGTGGTTCTTATTTCTGTTCAGGGCTCCAATTAAGCTAGATCCGGTGTAGCAAGGATAGTGCTCGTGCTCAGAGTTTTTTATTTTGTGTGTCGAAAAACATCATGATTACAGGGTGACGCGAGGAAGATGCGTCACAGCAATCATGAATGACTAAAGTAGTGCCATCTACCGAGAGGATTTTACGGAAATGACATTCCCAAAGATAAGACAAGTCGTAACGCAGCGTAAGACAGGAAATTCCATTTATACTAGCTTTGAAATCTTTTCTTTGATTGTGTCTGGGCAGAATCACAGATATAGTAATGAAAATTCGCTCCATTGCTCATTATCTGGCCTTTAGAAATCGCCTTTCTTGCAATCTAGCAACGTTTGGTGTTTGCTCGATTATTACTGTTGATATATTTGGATGAGAACTTTAGGAGAAGAACCCTTTCATTTATTTTCCAAAATTGAATACAAATTAAAATACTTAATTAAAGCGCGATATTAAAACTTTTCTTCTATGTTTGTTTCAAACGTCTTCTCAATTAAAAAGCAGAAGACATTCTTGATAACTCCGAGATGATTTCCTGAATTTTTAACAAGTTATTTGTGATAGCTCAAGTGAATACAAAGAGGAAAATATTTCAATAAAGGGCGGAAATTAGGGAATATTCGACCTTCCTTTTGTAAACGAAGTTGCCGGCATGGAAAATATAAATCTGTTGCAAAAGTTTGAGGCCTAAAAAATTAAAGTTTGAAGATATGAAAATCGTTCCGAAGTAAAAATAAATACCTATGGGAATTTCTTGTTGCTTGTTAACGAAAATTCAACGCTCAAGTGTTGCCCTCATGAATAATATGTACTCAATATTGACATAATTCTACCCTGGAAGTTAAAAGTTATTAAAAAAAACCTACCGGAAACTGAAATACCGCGTTTTGTTGGCAACTGATATATGGTAAAATAATTGAAGAAAAGGTGGCGAATATTTTATTTGTCGAATGGCTATTAATTTAGTTTAATATTGCATTATTGCAGTAGGATGAGAAAATATGATTGGTTAATATAAGTAAAGGATGAGTAACAAAGAAAAATTATTAAATTTGAATTTTGATCCATCAAGTTTACACAGCTGGTATTGGGATGGATAGGGCAATGATTAAATAGGTCTATTTTCAGACACACTCTCAGAAATAATGCACTATAAAGCTCTAAAATTGAACGGTATAATTTCAAACGAAAGATTCATTTATTAACTTTCTTAAATGTGTCTGCCCACCTTTTTTTCTCATAGTACAAAGCAATATCAAACTGAATCAAGGAGGTCAATCATTAGTTTTCTTTTGTTAGAGCAATTATAACTATGAATCCATCCGGAAACGAAGGTATTGTAGAAAACAGCAAGTTGCCGTAGATTCTGAAAATGGTTTAAAGCAGTAAGAAATTCTCATGTATTGGATACCGATATGGGTTAAGACAGTAAATACGTTGGAGTAAATGGTGACTTTTTAGGAAAATGCTAAGTTAAAAGTTGGATATAATGAAATAGTATATTTCCCACAATTTGTAATGCATATTGAAGGAAACCTAGGCTGTCATAAAAAAGGGTAGGGATTATTAATAATGAAAAACACTTTGTTACTTCCACAACATTCACAGAGTTTCTATTTTATTACCGGTTTCGGCGATTACACCATTTTCAAATACCTGTAGTGTAATAGCCGAAACCGGTAATAAAATAGAAACTCTGTGAATTTTATGGAGGTAACAAAGTATTTTTCATTATTAATATGGAGCCCTTCCACCACGTAAAAGCTTCAAGTTTCGATTGAAAGGGTAGGGATGTTATTGTCGTGAAATAACCAGCCTGAGCATGCTCTTAACGGAATACGTATTAGTTTCCACAATCAAAACTCCCATTTGGTGGACTAAGACGAACGGACGGCGAACACTTTTCACTGCGAACAGCGAGCACTGAATTTATGCCGCCTCACAAAACTCAAGTAGGGGTTTTACTCCTCTAACCAACTTAAACCTGCTTGTTATAGTACTTTAAAAGGATATCTACTTTTGATAACCGCAGCAATTGTGTACACCAATTATTATATAATATTTTATAATTATCAATATATTATTACCAATATTACGATGCTAAATTTGTGGGAATTGAAAGTGAAAGTAGTGGTTGAGTGCGCTGGATAACGTGAGGGCGGGTTGATGGAGAGTTATCGCGGTGAATGCTGGGAAACTCGGAGCGTGGCGTGGTGCGTAAGAGGGCGTCTATGACTTGGTAATGTGTCAGTGAAGGTTGACGCGGTGGCGCCGCGGCGGCGGGATGAGGAAGCTGGGTGAGGCAGGGGCCGCGCATGGTTAAGGAGGAAAGATACGGACTATATCACAGATCGGGAAGGGGGAGGGGGTTTGGTGTCAAATGTAGAACGGGCAAGAAGGAATTGACCGAGTTAAGTAGTTTCGGCACGGTCTTACATGCCGATATCAATTGTGTATTGATGTAATAAAGTGAAAATTCGTGGAATTTTATATTTAGTAAATGGAAGGAAATACTTTTGCATTAACTTTAATATTAATAATATGGCGGAATCTCTTCATTGAGCTTGTAAAGCTCTCGCAGTTCATGGTTAATGAAAATTAGAATTAACTTTTTCGGGTCTTACCTCGTAGTTTAGGTTAAATCCCGACGTTTCTTGAACCCTGTTGGTCGCTTCTTCAGAGGTGACTGGGTAGCTTTCGGTGATTGGTGTATACCGGTTGCGAAGGCAAGACAGTGGCGTAGCCAGGAATTTCGTTCGGGGGGTCCAAAACCAGTGGGGGAAATTTTTGAAAAACAGGGTAATAATTCAAGGGTTTAAACTAATTTTAACACTTTTCATAATCGAAAAAACTTCATTTGTTAAAGAAATATTTTTTTAACTCATTATTTTTCATCATTTTGTTTTCTTTTATGAAGGAAAATGATTGTTTTTATATTTCGGGGGGAGGGTGGTCCGGTCCCTCCCCTGGCTACGCCACTGAGGAAAGAACTTAAAGATGTAGCATATTACACTATTAGCCATTTGAATGTGCATGCTAAACTCTGGCGGAAATGTTAAAGGCACACTCACATTATGCTACTGCGAAATTTTATGTTTTACTCGAAAGTAACACCGAAAACATGTGTTAAAAGTGTACTGCAGTATTATGTGGCCCTCTGTTACCTACCACGAAGGGACGGGTAGGAGAAGAGTGATCGAAAGTACAGGCTTGGAAGATTTTTCAAACCTTTGAGATCCATCTAAGAAACAAATTTAATTTCCTCTCCGTAAAAAGCTGAAGTATACGTTTCTACTCGTACTTTACCAACTTAAATTCAAATCATCTTGCATCTCAAAGCGTCTCTTCTCTAAATTTACTGTAGAAATCCTCTAATTTATTTAAACTAATGCTGCGATACTCGCTCCAGCATTAAAATTTCGAATTACTATTTGATTGATACTACTTTTTTCAATGGTTTAATAGTTTTGGAAACATTCGGATGGTTGTAAAAAGATAAATGCCACATATATCGAAACATGTGCAGCTCACTATATTAGTAATTGTTTATTAGCATATAGATTTGTCATTGAAGCCAATAAAGGTACGTCAGTAAAACTACACAGTGCCATAGATGGTGAATTTTAGTATGAATATATATCGTTTCAAGTCACTGTGGGTAACAGTTATAGTTGGAAACTTCAAATAATTTTACAAAATGAGAGAAACAACCTCAAAATTACTATTATTATGGTGATGAGTCTCTGTAAAGTAAAGATGAAATGTGGTTTTTCACATATTTATTATTTCTCGATAATCCTTGTAGAATAATACTTATTAATACCTTTGATGCAATAAATTTTATACTCAGTATTTAAAAAAACAGAACATTTTAAAGTACGTTAAATTCAGTGGAAAGTCGCAAATGGCGCCGAAGACGAGCCGTTGTCGACGGAGGTATCTGGGCTCTTTACAGTTTAGAAGAAAATAAGCTGGAGAGAGATGGAGAGATGAGCTAAAAAGGTCACGAGAGGGTAAAGGAGTGTAAGAAGAAGAAGAGAGACAAAGCGTAAGGGAAGAAGGGAGGAGATGGATGTGAAATGAGAGAATGCCGTTAGGGGGCGTGGGAGGTTGGATGGCTGCTTAAGAGAGGGAGAGAGAGTTTTGAGAGTAGCACTCGAAATAATTTATGCCCGACGATCTCCTTAATAGATGGAGCATGAGATTGTGAGAGGGCGCGACACGTGTATAAAAAAAGGTTTCTCCGAGTGCGACGAAGAAAAGCCTCGAGCTCATGAAAATGAGCGTCACGACGCCGTAAATGGTTTTCCTCTCCCGGCATCCACCACAGACGCCAGGATACTGGAAGTGCGCCGCATGACGGTTTAATCCTTTTTTTTAATCCTTTTTGGAACCCAATCAGAGATCGTAAGTGCATTTGCATTTCCTTGGCGAGTTCAACGACCATTTTTTGACTGAATTTTGTAAGCCAAATGAGGTAATTTTTCAGTACCTCCACCCCTGAAACTTATCTTTAGAAATTTACTCTCCATGGACAGTTTACCCTTCCTCGAAAAATCTTATCCTCCGAACTTGGCCGCAGGACGAAAGGAATTCGGGCTAAGGATATTGGTGAACAGGACGGTAAAAATATCTCCAGATCGAAAAGCCAGAGACTCCTATGCCGAGATTGTCCTGAACCTGCTTTCCGATCCTGCTTTTCGGCCGTGACTGCCGAACCTACTAACCAGCATATCAACTCTTATGTAAAGCAGCCCTGAATGAATGTCCAGATGAATAGATGGGTTTTAAAGAGTGCAAGAGAGTGATTTTCACGACCCATACCTCGAATTTTGCAAAAAGAGCGAGTGCACAACTCTCCGATCTTTCCTCCCTAATACTCATCCTTACATTTCTCTCCCCTACATGGCTACCACAAAAAGATCATTTGTCCGCCATGGAGCAGAAAGGTTTTATGTGGCTAATGCATATTTTTATGGGCAGGCATGGCTGCTATGAAAAGATCAAAGGCCTTTTTAGATATTTGAGCGTCGAGAATTCGATAGTTTTATCACGGTATTACACGATGAGATCGGTAATTGGCACATTCATGTTAGCAAAGACTAAATTCTGTAATGCTGAGCGAGGTGAGGTCGATTCATGTTTTCACGCGTCGCAATCTCTCTTCTCTTTCCATTCTCGTATGTTTTAATAAATTTATGCCACTTATCTTGTTTCTTTTTGCTCTTTAAGTTAATGACAATTATGCTGTGGTCAGTGGCGTAACCAGGATTTTTAAATGAGGGGTGGGGATCTGAGATTCTGGGGCCCTTCCGGGGTGTACAGGAAACACCTCAGGGCAAATGCGGGTCACCCCTTAGAAAATTTTGGGTTTTTTGATGTGTAAAACATGATTTTTTTGGACTTAAAAACAGTAATTTTGTACGATTATTTATTCAGTTATTTATTTAGGCCATCTCACTCGTTTTTGGTGCCTCTATCTGTGGCTGAGAACGAATTAGTAAAGGCAGGTCATCTAGGCAACGTTGCGTAGCTTTTATTAGTGGCTTCATTAATGGTGTTCTTTGTTACTCTGTTTCACGGTGCTATACGGAATGACGATTAAGTATGTAACGATGTCAAGGGAAAGAAATACCCTGCAACAAAAGCAAAAATTTTGATATTATTGATTATATTATTCTTGTGGAATATCAAAGTATATGTTGGAATTTATGAAGTAAACCGCAAGCTAACCTTTATTTATATACACATTTATTCATTTCATACATCTGCGGTGTGATACTTTTTTATGTAATCGAGATTGAGCCAAAAACTACTTTCATACTGCACTACCACAGCATGGTGGATTCATTTACCTGCAGTGAGGAATGAATTTACAGTAATAAAATTTTTCCGTTATTTAAGGTGTGCAAGAGGCATTGGCGTAACCATGAATTTCGTTCGGGAGGGGGGAAAACCAGGGGGGAAAATTTTTGAAAAAGCAGGGTACTAAATAAAGGGCTTTGAACTAATTTTAACACTTTTCATGATCGAAAAAACTTCATTTGTTAAAGAAATATTTTGTAAATTCGTGATATTTCAATATTTTGTTTTCATATATGAAGGAATTTAATTTTGATTTTTTTTGGGGGGGGGGGGTACAGACCCTCGGAACCCTCCCCTTGGCTGCGCCACTGCTAAGAGGTGCAATACTTACACCAGATTACTATGCATTTTGATATGATGAAACAAGTCATATATATATTAAAAGTGGCTCAGTGAAGATAGAGCAATATATTTTAAAGTTAAAGAAGGAAATGCAATTCCGTTCAGGAGTAAAAAAAAACTCGGACGAATGGCAGTTGGCAAAAAACCTATGACGCAAAGAGAAGTGGAGGGAATCACGGCGAAAAAATCACGGTTATTTTCTATGGCACACCAAGCACGTGAAAGGAATAGACTGATCGCAATCAGTTGGGACGTCTCGATCATTCTTTCGGTCAAGTATGGCCTCAATAGTGGCCCGAATGGCCTATTCACGTCCACATCACTTCGTCCGTGGCGGTCGTAGACATCGAGTAAAGAGGTCGTATAGGTATGGCCACAGGCGTGGGCTAATCGAATCCTCATGCTCTCGAGCTGAGGGCTGCAGCCTTTCTTCCTTCTCTTTTTAGAGGCAACGGAAGAGATGGAGAAAACGAAAGGACGAAGTCGTTTCGCGCTTTAGGAATGAAGATGTTGAGGGAATATGGAATAATGGTTATGGCATGCGGAGTGGTGAATTTTAAGTCCCTATAGGCTAGCTTGGTATGATATTTCTTTGGAAAACCGAATGGAATAGAACTGGAATATATTGAAAGATGACTTGGGAAGTTTATAACCAATGATTATGTCGAATCTAAAAATCCACACGATCTATGGTGTCTTCGAGTCCCTTATCCATATCTAAATATTGCATTTTATTTTTATCCAACTTCAATCAAGTATATAATCGTATGCAACTATAATAAATATGGTATTATTATTAAGGTACATGATATATGATATCAAGATAAAATCCTTCGGATGATAAATTTTTCGTAAAAGATAAGCAAGGGATTCAATTTTAGCATGATTTCTTATATGATAAGCTTAAAGTGTTATTTTTTTAATTCATATTATTTACAGGCAAATTCGTTCACCAAAACATTTCCTACTTTATATGACAATACCAAGGTTGATATACTGCAAAAATGCAATTCCTTCAGATGCTATTTTTTTTATTCCTAGAAGCCCTTATTTACTATTTTCTTCTCAACTTCTCCAATAAACTTTGTCTCGTATCTGGTACCTCGCTCTCCTGGTCTAGCAGGTTGAGTGATTTTACAAATTTCTTCTGATTATAATATTGATACATAATTAATCACGCTAATTTTAATGTAACGAAATCATGGCAATGGAATCATCACTCATAATTTTTTAAATCATAAATCATAACTTTGATGAATTCATTGATAGCCTCCTCATCATTGAAGACTGAGTTTAAAGATTTGGCCCTGGTTTTATCTTTCAACATCTTTTAACAATCGATGTGGTCAGACAAAATATTCGTAATCCTGAGGTGAAAAAACGAATCCTATTACTTTTCTCTGTTGCTCTCTAGCTATAAAGATAGAGTGCATAGCTTTTGACGAATCTGGGAAAACGAGTTCTTTTGTAGAGTGCAGTTAAAACTTAATGAAGAATATCTCCAACGAGGGAAAAAGATAGTTCAAATGTAAGGAGGCAACCCACTTCAGCTGCTTGCATGAAAAGCTTATAGGAAGACGGATTAATTTTTGAATTATAGGATGCGGATTTGTGGATTTTATGCCCGTTTTGGTTAGCAGGGTTTTTTAATGAAAGAACATGGGGATCGAAAAATATGCTTTGAACTAATCACTTTGATTAATTTGCTTTATACTTTCACGCATAATGCAGTAATATATATATTTTGCATTCTACATTTTAGTTCTCTTTAATGTATCTTTTTACCTTCGATGATGTTTTTACAACTATTTTTCATTCTAAATTTTAGAAAAATTGTAATGTATCAGCGCAACTACTTTAGTGCATTACATTTTGACTCTTATTTCCTCTTCATTTGAAAATGAGCGTTGATCTAAAATTCTTCTGCTCCTCAGTAAGAGGTAAGATAGGAGCGAAGGAGTACTGCACTGCTTGTTTCTCAATTTGGGAAATGAAGAGTAAATGGAATAATGTTTACGGAATTTCTGATCGGTTCCAGATATTATTCCGGCTTATACTAGTGTGGTAGAGAGGTTTTTGAGCAAAACTTAAATGGATACTTTTTAATCGAACTTAATTTAATCGATTTGATCGATTTGATTTATGTTTTCACCCTCGATGATCTGTTTACATATTCCATGCATTTGTAGCGTAACTAGGACTTGACTTAGGAGAGGGGATGATGGATTAAAATTGAATAGCGCACCACATCAGGTAATAATACACAAAATTTTGCTTCATAACATGAATGCATCTAGAAAAATATTGCTCCAAATGATTATTATAAAAGGAAGTTCCAAGTTAAAACTAAAACATTAGAAGTATTCATTTCAAGTCAGAAGGATTGTTGTGATAAGAATATATGTTTTAGGTTTTTGGGGCGCACTATTCCCCTCATCCTTCCGTATTTAAGTCAATTCTGCATGGCTACATTTAATCCTCCGTTGGTCGCGTGGCGTTTAGCAGAAGCCAAGCCATTTTCTTTTCTTATCCACATCGTGTCTTCGAAGTTAGGAAACTGTCCTTCCCTTGTATCTTATTATTTTATACTTCTGAATTAGTCATCAATTCGACTTTATGTTTCGTCTTATTTCTGGAATTAATACGAATATTTTGTTGCTTTTGGTGTCTGGTAGACGCCACGCGACAACGTGAGGTACCATACGTTATATTCTAATTCCTTCGCGATATTCGATGTAAAGTTTTTTAATGCGTTTAATAATTTAAACAGACGTTATTAACAACTATTTAAAGCATTTAATTTTGGGCTACGCGACTTTTTGCTACACATTTTTGATTGTTAACATTATTTAGCTGCAATTAAACTTTAAATAAACGTGTATTAAGTGTTTTATTAATATAAATATACCCATCAGTATTATGCATATATTTGATGTCCATGCATGAAATAAAATATTATATGAATTATTTTCTGTAGTTAAAACAGTTATTTCGACTGGAATGTATTTTCATTAACCATTACTAAATGGCGTCTTTGAGGCGCCGCGCGGAAAATTTCGTTCCAAAATGTGACGCGACTGACAGAGGATTATTAATCAAAACAGGAAGCTGCATGTGAAAAGTAAAAGATTTAAATAAGCACTAGGATTGCTTTTATACTGTTTTTTCGGTTTTGGAGGGTTCCATTCTCCTCATCGTGCCATATTTAAGCCACTACAATGCCTTCATCATTTTAGAAGTCATGCAGTGTAATACCATTACCACTTTAGTACCTACTCTGCTTTATTACTCTATTAGCGGTAATTCACAACTCTCCCGCCGTTCAGTAGGGGAGAGGCAGGGAGAGTATAGGTACGGGACTGCTAGCGCTAAAGGAATCCTCCTCCCTCGCCGAGGGCAGTGATTCTTTTTCTGCGGAGTGCAAATGGAAGGGGGAGGCAGCTTTCCTGCTTCAGGAATGGAGAGGTCGCGGGGAGATGGAATAATGGTTATGGGATGCGGAGTAGTGGATTTTAAGTCCGTATTGGCCGGCGTGGTAGGATTTTCAAAAGAGAGCAAATGGAAGGCGGTTCGTGAATGCGGCCTGGCGCTTGGTCGGTCGGGGGAAGGGTTTTTTTTGGCGCCAGGAGGGCCGGAAATGCAGTCGGTGCTTGAATCGTCCGCGGAGTGAATGTGGAGAGGGCAGCGTTGGAGAAAGCTGCAGGAGCAATGGCGTAGAGAGTGGGAGGGGCGAGGGAGAAGTTTGGCGGCGAATGGGGAAGGTTTCTCCCGCGGAAGAGCGGCGACCGTTGGTGGACCTTGCTCCGAGCCGTGTTGAGGTGGCTTAGAAGGGATGAATTATGAATATAACAATCCTTTAAATCGTCAAATCATAATGACCTTACTTTCTTCAAGTAAATGAGCCAGAATAATTTAAGTGACTCACCTTTCTTTTTGGTATTTTGTTTTCGATATTCATTCAATTTAGGCAAAAGTTATTTTTAAATAAACTATTTGGCAATAATGGTCATACTGGAAATAATCTGCGTAATAGGCATTAGTACATATCATAAAAGTAACACCATTGGAATTGATAGTATCAAATAATTTGGCTATGGCAAATTCCTTTCCGTTTGCATTAAGTAAATTCAGCATCTATCATAGGCTGTTTAAGGGTAACATTGTGATTATCACGGTTTGAGATTTGTTTTTTATTGGAATAATGCATCTATATCACTTTATTAATCAATACTGTGGTGGTATTAAATTGCGGTAATATAAAACCTAATTATTACGCAAGAATAATTATAGATTAAAAATGTTTCTTTTCGTGGAATTGGAGGAAAAAATGTTTTCACTGACGTTTGATATTTCAACCTGAGCCTTTATCAGTTGTCATCCTAGTTTCCCAGTGCGTAAAAATTTCCCCTTTAATTGGTTGGTCATGTGATACTCCAACTCTCCCATTTTGATCTATTTTTGTCTGGATACGCTGGCTGATTCCGAAGTTATCAGCGCGTATTTTTTGTACACGTTGAAAATTCTATTTCCATTTCAATCAGAACGGGTGCTAGAATTATGACAAAATTTATTTGCTGGTATGTGATCTGCTTAGCTATAGCCATTTTCTTAATTTATGACAAGCGATATAAAACCACGGACAGTAAAAAATCCCTCAATTATCTTTCTTTCTCAGGTCTTAAAATCAGAAAAATACAAATTTGTTAGCAGATTCCTAGCTATTACATTTGATGACTGGTGAAATAATGTAGGATTTCCGGGCATTTTTATCTTTCCTGGTAAGAATACTGAGTCATTATCTATGGCGTGTAAAAATATCATCTCCAAAATTATTGTCTTATTCCTACAATTCACGTTCTTAATTTTCTTGTTAATTCACTCAAACTTTGTCTAGGATTCTAATTTTGGATTTGATATGAATGAGTAGGTACTCATATGGTCTCTTACAACTTTCTCTTGTCATAACCGTTACATGAAAAATACTGTAAAAATCCACATATATGGTACTTGTTTTAAGGCTACGACACCGGGAGAGAAATCGAGGCAGGGAAGAACAGACTTTCGCCGGCATTTCAATCTGCTTGCTGTGTCATAATCATATTCCACCCCAGTGAAAGTTCAAAAACTTCGCGAGCTTGAAATTACTTCGGTGTTCATGGCACTACGCTTTATTCTCGCCCGGAACGCATAAAATAGGCCACGACGCTTTTCGGAAGGAACAAGCGAGAATATAGTCTGGAGGAATGTGTTGCGGCAAGATGCTTTATTGGCAATAGAAAGAAAGGAAGAGATTACAGCGGGGAGAAAAGGAGAGGAAGTGATGCTAGAAAACTTAACAAAAAATAAGGTTTATTAGGACCATCACGTCTATGTCAAGCCCTTCGAACTCCCAGAACTATAGAGGATAAACGAATTTTTCTTGTACATTTTAGCAAAATCCTTGTTTTTAACACCAACTAATCCAAATTTTTTCTTGTTCATATCAATTTTTGACGGTTTCACTTTGTGGAAATTCATTGCAATAAGATAGATACAGCTGTAGTAATTTTCCACGCTATATTTAACTATACATTAGGTGTCATGTACCCATTATGACGTAATTCTTACCTTACTATCTCCAGGAATTTGTAGACTTCTGAGACAATATTCGTTTTCCTTTTTCACATAAAATATTGGTGACTTGCCCCTAAATATCCATATTATTTTAACGTAGCCTTAAAAACAAAAATATATTTTTCCGTCATTAGGAACCCATTCTCCTTTCTATGTTTATAGGTGATAAATATAAAAATATTTTTCCCTACAAGCAAAAAAGAGGCGGGGAAATTTGATTAATTACTGCTATTGTGCAAGCACTATATACACCTTCACGTTATTCCTTTCACTCAGTTTCTCCCGGGAATCTGAAGTCGTTTCTCCAATTTTCATGTAGCTTCCACTGATTATTTTTTCCATTAACAATGTAGTTTCTGGATGAATTACAACCTCAATCGACTCATTGAGTGCGATACTGAATTCATTTCGAGTTAATTTATTCCATTCCCAAGAGAATGATACGTCAAAAATGGCTGCACATCCGTTAGTTCGATATTAATTGTGCTGTGGTAATGAGTAAAATTTTTATAAGAAAAGAAATTATAAGTCTTTTTCATTTCTACTCTCATTACGGTCATGGGTAATATTTTCCTACGGCAAGATTTAGATTTTTTGTTCACTTTACGTCGATGAGAGATCACACTTTAGTTTTCTTGAAGTCTAATGGAAATTCAAGGTTATTGGTAATATAATAGCTTTAAGATAAAAAACTAACACAAATATGAATGTCTGTTGAAATGAAAAATCTTTTTTATTTTTTATTTTAAAGCTGTTAGGATACCAATAGACTTGAATTTCAATTTAGTCTTCTAGAACACTAAAGTGTGATCTCCCATCGACGTAAAGTGAACATAAAATCTAATTCTTGCCGTAGGAAATATTACCCCGATAGTAGACCAATCGATTGAAGCACCCTCAGGGGATAATCGGCTTAACATCAGATAAGGCTATGCGCTATACGACTCGAGGAGGAAAACCAAGTGAAATTTAGAGGGATATAAAGAGGGGTTATTCCACGAAAAGAAAATCTAAAGCCCTTGCCAATTCCGGGATACAGTTACGAAATTACTGAATTTGCGAGGAAGGAAATTTATGGAGACGAAATGTAAGACCTACGTGGATGGGAGGATTCTTCCAAGGAGGACGCAAAGAAACTGAGGCTGAGTTTGATGATGGAGATTGCAGTCGAGGGCTCGTGACTTTTCAAGAGGTAATAGAGACCAATTATAGGAACGAGAAACCTGTTCTTGCGGTTGATATGTTGAAAAATTCGTAATTTACTAAGGTGTTCTGGGTAGTGTGGTAGTGCCGTTGCGCTACGAAGAAAACGCTTCAGTGAGGCAGCTAAACACTTTCGGGCTCAAACGCCGTGTCAGTCCCAAGTGTGATCACATCATTTGGTGACCGCTTAATCAAAGGAAATTTCGTGGACAAGTTTACATTTACATTTTTCTATCGTCTAATGCCCCGTTCACACTACGTTCTTTTTACGCCGGTTAGCCTCGACCATGGTTACAAAACGAGGTGTGAACGCAAGTTCCCGTTAACCGTGGTTGGGATTCTGACCACCGTTTTCAGACCATGGTTGGCGGTAGATCATGCGTGTGTGAACGGAAGTTGGTGAAAATTTGGTTAGAAAAAAAAAGGAGGTGAAGCAGCAACGAAGTGGGATAAGAGGAAAGAAAACAGAAAATAAAGCATTCGAAGAGGAGACAGCCATTATTGTTGAATTATATTCGTCAGAATTAATTCTAAGGAAAGTGTTATTGATTCATTCCGTAATTTGTTGTATATTATGAGATTTTAAGCCTAATTTAAGTTATGCGATATAATATATAGTTCGTAGTGTATTAGCTATTAGCTCGTATTGTATTGTTACGGGCAGATTGAATAATCTATATAAATATTTTGCTAGAATTAAGTGAAATGTGCGAAACTACCGTAACAAAAATCCGAAGGTCACAATGATTTAAATGTTTTGGTAAGAGTTCTTTGTCCCAGTTTGAAAAAGATCACTTATTTTCATCCTTGAACAAAAGTTTTTCCCATATCAACATAAAATATATCAGGCTAACGGCTAGTAAGATATAACTATAGAAAATAAATTTAGAAACGTCGGGTGATACTACATATCGCAAAAAATACCACGTTCTCTCTCTTATTTCATAAGCTAAATTTCAATAATCATCACATTTCTGGAAGTTATTAATCCACATTTGAAGAAGAGGTAAAAGAGTTTTAATTACGGTATAGCATCAGTTTGGATCATATCCTTTGTCAAAATCAGAAAACAATAATTGCTAAGAATGTAATGCAGCGAAAAGTATATCTCCATCCCAAATCGCAAGTGTGTCTCAATTGAGGCTCAAGTCTCAAGATTAGGTCCTCGATTTTCTTCACCTACATCAATGAATTGTCAACTCATCCGAATCAAGAGCAAGTAGTACTATATGTTGTTGATATCAACCTAATTATTATTAATATTCGATTTTATTCGTATTAAATAGAGTAATAGAAGAATGCAAGCCAAACTATCGATGAAATGATTAGTTGGACGAACACATTTAAATTACCTCCTACGTAGCAAGGAACAATGATTGTCGACGCTGGAATGCAATTTTTAATTCATAAGCCGCTCATAAAATGCACATACGTTGAAAATCATTGCAATTAACACTAGAACTTTTCCCTGCAGATTCTCTATTTCCTTCCAACAGGTTATTCGCTCTCGTAGATTCATTTTTCACTTGCACTTACTTTACCACTCATCAGATGTCGCCAGTGTCTAACCATGGTTGAGTGTGAACGCACGCTAGTTCTGACGTCATCTTACGCTGGTTGAGAATAGTGGTAATGTGAACGGGGCATAAAGGACACGGAGGGGGAGAAAAGGCGTGATTTGGTATGGAAGTCTTTAACTCATTTAGAATTAACTAAGTTTATCTTGCTGGTGTGATAAAATCGTTATATCATACAATTATAAACACTACACAATTCCGTAATTCAGTTAAACAATTTCGGGCTATAACGCCGTGCAAATTTTAAGAGGGATCACAACAGTAACTGACCGCCTAGCCAAGGAAAATGTCAAGGATAAGTTTACAGGTACACTTATTTATCATCTAAAGGACACGGAAGGGGAGGAGAGGTGTTTATTTGTTAGGTTGCCTGGTATTTGAATAAATTGTTTCCACGTATCACTTACCTTTCTTCTTTGACTAGTAACCAATATTTCAAACAACTAACCCATCTCACAATCCTACAACTATTTACAAGAAAACACTTTAGTAATTTTTCACACTATTTTATTAATTTTATTCAATGACATTGCTCATGATAATGTCGTTTAATATTGTCTCCGGATCAGTGAATCATAGTGTATAATATAGTGTAGGAAATTCTGCAAACTCTGCAAATATTCTGCAAACCTTAGAAGAATAACCCCTAATTGACGATGTACTGACTTTTCTGAATGTGGAGAAAATGGATACCAAAAGGCGAGATCATTTTTATCATGACAAAATCACCATTTTCCTCCAACCCCGCCTCCGCCCAAGCTGAAATCGGTGGAAGCAATAAGCGAAGAGCAAATCCAATTTTGGTCCATTCGAAGGAACTGAATTTCTCCCGTCTCGTTTATCTTTGGCCTTGCAGATTCTTAGAAATTCACCTCTCAATGCTCTTTACACTAACAGCGAAACGATAAGCGTTTAGAATTCTTACGTCATTAAATCGTGAACCCTTTTGATGCTTTTATTTCTTGAGGGTTCCCTTTACCTCGGCTATTTTATGACAAGGGTTTGGTGCCCGTAATCAATCAAATGATGGAGATATCTCTTTGAGAAAGACAGGCGTGCGCGCGTCTTTTCCACATCCTCTTTACTACTTGACACTCGAAGTGAACTTTATGATCCCATCGCCTTGAGCTGTTAAATTGATCATCAAAATCATTAGCCTTTTACTTTCACATCAGAAGTTTCCTTTTCAGTTCCAATCCCCTGTACGGCTCCTATCTTCTTGGCATAGTCTGAGAATGCCTTTTACTCAGGAAATATTCTCTTACTTTCTTAATGCGAGAAAGATGTTACATAATAACGTGCTGTTTTTTTAACGTAAAAATAAAATTTTATATCCTAGGATCTTTGAATAACTTTAATGTTTTTTTTTAAATCGCAACATTTTGAAGATATCCAAGGATGAAAATTCAACCATGGTGTCATAATGTCATATGGCTACTGGTGATTATCAAAAACTGATTTTGAAGTCATTATTGGGTACTTCGAAATATGGTGCTACTGAATATTGGTTAAGATTAAAGTTATCGACTGATCGAATTTATCTAGTAATGAGGAATTGTTGAGAGAAATCTTCTAAAAACCATTTTGAGAAGAAGGAACATCTTTGTAGGCCATATTATGAGTCATGATGGCCTGATGGAAATATTCGAAGAAGAAAAAGAGGAAGGGAAGAAGGGCAAGGAACGCCCCCGAAAAGGTTACATAGAACAGGTCATAAAGTGCGTAAAAGAGAAGAAATACATCGGTATGAAAAGGCAAGTGGATAAAAGAGAGGAATGGAGAGCTGTGTCAAACCAATAAGACAGTTATTGACTTATGATGGTACTTTTCCTTCGAATTGCTTTACATTTTAGTTCATATTTTTGCACTTCTCATTTCCGAGGTGCTATGTAGCATTGCCTACTCATTACACCTCGAACACCAGTCATCACTGAAAAAAATCTCAATTTCCGTTTCCAACTTCATGCAGTCATTTTTCTATCCAATTTCATACCATTTTTCACGTAGGTTTTCTCTCTCTATGGGAACTTAAAACTTCACTTCTCCGATGATAATCAGCATCCCGCATGGAGGAGGGCAACTTTGAGGAATTGGAATGATTTTTCGATGGCGAGCGGTGTCGTTTATCTCCTCCACACACTCCGCAAATGCGTCGACGTGTCGCATTTTGGAAAGAAGGAGAGCCTAATAAAAACTCGGGACGCGATTCATCAATTCCGCCGAAATACCCTCATATTTATCGGAAAATATCGGGAACGATTCAAGAGACGGCAGGGCAGTAAGTCATCGGGGTGGATACGAGACCCCTTGGGGACGGAAGAGAGCAACCGCATCCTGGATATTCAAGACAATTCCTCAAACGCGGAGGCGGGAATGAGACGTATTAATCACTGAGCGTCTTGGGTGAGGAAATTCGTTTTTCAAGTCCCAACCAGCAATGTGCCTCAGTCGAAATGAAGTTCTCATCTCGACGGTGCCCTGCAGTCATCATTATTTGGGGCCGCAAAGGTGGGAAATAGCAGGAAGTTGAGCATTACAACCTGAAATCGTCAAAATTCAAACTATGTTCCGGTGAAGGTGCCTTAAAATCATCTAAAAGTACCCCTTCGGCTTCTTCATTAAATACTTGTTTGTGAATATTTTTTTCATGATTAGCTATGTGACGGTTTGCGTAAATTTCATCTCATTTTCTAAACTTCCTCCGCATAGCTATTTTTAAAGTATTTTACCGATAAGGTAGTTTTTATAGTGTCCTTAAGATGCATTCTGGCAGCCTCCCCAGAAATTCGTTTTTCATGTCCCACCTTGCCATGTGCCATAGCCGAAATGAAGTTCTCATCTAGTTTGTGCCTTACATGCATCATTATTTGGGGTCGCGAAGTTGAGAAATAGCAGGAAGTTGAACATTATAGCCTGAAATTTACAAAACTGAAGCTATATTCCGAAAAAGTATCACAAATTCTTCTATAAGGGTCTTCTACTGCCTCTGCTTTTACGTATTTTTATAAATGTTTTATGATTCTCTATGTGACGCTAAGCGTAAATTTAATCCCATTTTCGCAATTTTTCTGTGGTTAGTAAATACTTATAAAAATAAAAGTGAAAATTATTACAACTAAATATTAGTTTGAAAAAATCATGGGAATCAAGGACAATGCATGTAGCCTGTATGTTTTTATTCTAAAATGTATCCGAAAATCCTTAAAAAGTAAGAACAACAATATTTAGGGGCCACTTATTATACACTTTCGTATTGGGCTAAACGAGCTCAGTATGTTCTCTTACACTAATCAGCGTGCCTCGATATGAAAGAATGAATGCACTCTTAACCCTCACGTCTTTTCATGCACTCCACCTCAAATCCGAATCGCTCGTTTAACTTCCTCCCTTTTAACTCGGGTACCGATCTCTTCTTTGCAGTCCTCAGCCTCTTTCTTCTTTGTCCTCTTAACCCCATTTGCCCATATGGTACTCTCACCCCGCACATCCTAACCTTTTCAATACTCTCTTTCCCATCCTTATCCGCTCTCCTTCCTAACCTTCGTCTCCCCCCTCAGGAGAAGGGAGAAGAGGAATCCTTCGCTCTTCCCGAACCGCCCTAAGTAAGAGTCAAAGGATTCCCCTTTGTGCTCCCTTGGCCTCCCTTAGACTTCATCTTTGGCCATGGCTCTCCAATCGTGTCCTCGTTTCGTAGAGGTGATGACGATAGAGTTGAATGGTTCTCTGCGAAAGGGTAGTTTGCCGAGGAAAAGAAGGTGGGGAAAAATAAGATTAGGGGAGAAATAGGGACAGAAAATATACTGGTTTTTGTACATTTCAACCACTTGGTCATTCCATCTTAGTCTCGGTCTTCCTCGTGGGCGCCTTCCTTCTGGTTGTCCTGGTTGTCCAGATTCGTCATATCATTGCATCCTCCTCCCTTCTCCTTACATAACCAAACCACCTACGTCTCCTACTTCTTCTCATAGCCACAATATCCGGTCTTCTGTAGAACTTCCTGAGCTCTCTGTTTCCCATTATTCTCCGTAAAAGGGTAGTTTCCTTCATCAAAAAAAAAACGAAAGTCATTGATTGCGATTCGTTACCCATCATTAGAGTATTCATAGTGTACAAATTGTTTGGTTTTAGAAATCCCAGTTTAGACAAGTGTCAATGGTCATTTTTAACCTCATTTGAAAAAGGCCAGATTGGCGCCCATGCGATGCCATTCCACGTGACGTCACAGGGACATAGATGTTAAACGAGTAGATAGGAGTTTTACATCGTCTGAGATTACCAATGCATGCAGGAGGCAGAGAGCTCATGGAAACATCTCTTAATAATCACCAACTAAAATTGCCTATTGTCGGAACGTTTCTTTCTCTTGATAGGGTATTAATGACCCTTATTCAAGCCGAGCGCTCCCTGCTAGCAGAGTACTCTACGCTACCGCCATGCTCGGTAGCAAGCAACCTACATCGTAGCGACGTTCATATCCTCGCAACCAGGTGGCTTCAAACAGCAGCAGCCAGACGTCACACGGGCTTTTCCCAGCATTCATACTTAGCCGTCGCGTTTTCGCGTGCTTGAAATTTTTCACTTTTCATTTTATCGCGAAAAATAGATATCGTCATTTAAAAATCTAAAAGCGTGAATTACGTACTCCAGGAGTATTAATCTTTCGATTTAGGCAATAAAAAAATAGGAAACCACCCTATTTGGGAGAGAGGTCGATATGGTGGAGGACAGAGGAGACAACTTGTTGGTGAAGCCAAAAATAGACATGGATATGAGCGGCCACAGGAGTGAGTGATTTTTACATTTGGAAAGTTTGGACAACTGCAAAGGCGGTTAACGGACAAAGGGAATTTGGTGGGAGTGTATCGAATATGCGTGGGTCGAGTCGCGAAGGCAGGGTATTTTCTCTTCTTTGGTTCCCGACGCGACGTCAAGGACTCTCTTGTTTTAATTCTGGGACAGGGTCGAACCCCAAAGAAGAGCCCGCCCACCTCCTCAGCCAGCATGACTGGGATGAAGCTTCATCAAATTCTCTTTATTACGGTAAACAATATTTGCCCGATTCTTTGCTCTTCTCCGTTGTTCCGAAATGCTGGAGATAGAATTAAAGTAGGAGATGATAAGGAAAGGGGAAGATTTTGGAGTTAAAAAATTCTTTTTTTTACCAAATCCATGGCTTTTGGAAATGTTTGACAATCGCGGGGTCAAAAAACGTATGCTTTTGCGTGAGTCATTGTGATATAATGGTAAAGGCGGCCGGGACTTAAAATTAGTTGTTGCAGATTCCACTGTGAGTGGTGTTTCTCCTGGCGTTACAGCGGGCACATTCTGGCCAACGGAACTGAAATATTCACCTCGAAATTCATCACTTTACGCAGAGATTTGTAATTTCCCCGAAATATCTCTTCAAAATATTGATAATGATGTTGATGCTATGATATCATTAGTAGATAATGAAGGCACACAGAAAAGTCGCAAATGCGCTATGCATAGGAACTATGCGTAAGGAATAAATGAGAGTTTAGAGGATAAAGTCAGTAGTTAAATGAGGATATCTTAATTTTAAAATCAATTATTATTGAGGGTCAAATCGTTATATAATTTTTTTTTTTACTTTTAATCCAACTTTTGTTACAAAAAGTATTGAGCAGATTTTATGATAGTTCCCTAATGATCTAAAAAAAATCATTATTTGTATCAGATTAACTGCTAATAATGTCTGCTTATTACCTTTTTAATCTTCGTTCACTTTCGTTTTACATGCCATAGCAGAGAATCATGAGTCAAAGTTTTTTTAAATGATTCTTTTCCATGAAAGGTCATTTTTAGCTCGTTGGCATTTGGCTTGGGCTTCATTTTTAATTCACAATGACTCTATCACAGCTCTTTGTGTGGACTTTGAGGCACCTTAAAGCTCTCGTTCACATAAGCACAATATTCCACAACATCAATATTTGAGCGATAATGATTTTAAAATGCTTTTATAGCACCGTCCATTAATCTGAGGCCATATTTTGCTATTTTTTTTAATGCTAGATCACTTATTATTTTTGTCCTATGCTCCTCTATCTTTCACGTTACACGAGTGAAACAAGTGTGACCATCGCAGGCTGTTCTGCTCAATTTTGGGAAGTATATTTTTATGAATGGAAAGTAATTTGTATTTTCCACCGATTTTTTTCCTTTGCACTACATGTTACAACACAACAGTACTTGATGATGACATGTGCTTGGCGTAAAACGTTTTACTATATCAAAGAATCAATGGAAGTTACTCAAGTTATTTATTTATTCGTGGATATTGGTTTGATTTAAAAAAATGAAATATTAAAGTGATAAATCATAAACATAAATGATCCCCTGGAATTTCAAGCATTTTGTAAGTAGGTACTATTTTTGTTGTAATTTTATGGTACTATGCAATGTAGTACATTCGTTTTTTAATATGTTTAAATGAATTAAAGGTATTTTTACCATTTTCGTTATTTATTTTCAAATTGAACAAAATAAAGAAATCTTTGGTACGATTAATTTTGGAAATTAGTGTTTTCGCTTAAGCTTTTAATCGCATACTTTACATTGGGATAGACCTGTTTTCATGATTCAATCCTAATTATCAAATTTGATACTTGATTTTTAAATCAATGCCGCACCAAATTGGAAGACATTCCAGGCGAAGTTTTTCAAATGCCGTATTTGAGATATCACCTCCTTCTTGTATGAAGTTGCATTTAAGTGATAGCGATGCGCTTCTCAGTTTATTATTAGTTGAACAAAATATTTCCAAATACCTGAGCCAAAATATATGGAAAAGTGGTTATTATCATAATTGTTCATATACCTAAAACCAAAAACAGCTGTAATAAAAGATCAGACATTGAGAATATAAGTAAAATTTATTTCTATTTAAGGAATGGAAATTAATGGTAACTAAGTAAGCTAATAACTTAGTTACTATAAATAAAAGCAAGGTATGTAAAAAATTCTTGTGCCTTCCCTTTTTTTATTTTTAAAATATATTGTAGTAAAAAAATATTGCAGGTAACCTTTGATTTATGCATCAATATACAATTATTTTTTCATTTCAAGCCCCAAGGATGGTTTAAAATAAACCGTAACGAAGGTAAATCACTTTTGCATAATATGGCTTAAACTCCAAGAACTTAAGATTAAGGTCAATACAGGAAGAAAAAAAATCTAGTTATTACCATCATGGAATACCTTTCATAAAGATGGAGATTAAAATTGAAGAGTGAAAAAAAAAACTTATTCATAATATTACCCGGTTGCAAAGGCAGTACAACGATTGTAAGAAACTGAACAGATATCCCAAGTAATATGGTTCTCTTTGTCTGCACGTAGCAAATATTTCTTTCTATGAAAGGCTTACGCGGCAAAAAATTAAATAAATAGTTTATTGTGTTGACATGCACGACGATATAGAAGCGCACAAAAACGTCTTGCACGAGAGATTTTAATAATGCTTTTGGAAACTATTCTTTCAGATAAAAAAGTACTACGAAAGGAATACCCCATTCTGTATTCCGAGCCATGGATGATGTATCGGCTAAAAAACCGATGAAAAAGACTTTATTCGTGTCACATCATTACTTCTTCCCAATGAACCCATGATTAATTTCCGTTGTTCGCTCCCATTTCATTTCGTCATTGAAGGTTGCACCTTATTTTGACCCACTTCTAGTTGGGCACAAAGACGTCCATTAATTCCACCAGAGATTCATCTGTCCACCGGTGACATGTCTCTCTGTGACTCTTTTTTCTAAATTATCACGGACAGGAAGCTCACTATATTTCGCTGAGTGAATGACGTACCAACTTCATCTCCAGTGTGCTCTAAACTAGCGCAAAAATAGTCGAATCTCATTTTATGCTAATATTTAAACCTTTTCTTTTCTATTAATAGATATTCCTATGCTGTGCCATCACAACACACGGCATGAAGGCCCAACTGTGTTTCAACCAAAGCTAATATTTCGTTCAGGAAAGTGATTATCTTCGATAGTAAGCAATAAATATGTGAAGAATTTCATCCAGATTCAAAATTAATTCCGTAAATATCCAGTATATTTCTTATGATTAACTGTCATTCTTGAATGTCGTAAATTTCTTGTGATTCTTTGGATTAATTTCTCAGCGAGATATTTAAATGGCTCTAAAATCACTAATATTACTGAAACTTAGTGTGATTTTTCAATAAATTAGGAATTTTAAACTTCATTTTTATGAACATCATATTTTGAATATATGAAATACTGCTGATGTGAGAGTTTCATAATGATGAAAAATAATTTTTGCAGATGTGACTATAATAATTGATTAATCCACTTTACTTCTCGTTTTGTTACAATATTCAAATCTAAGTATTTTATTTAACAATTGCAATGGCACTATAAGATATAAAGCAAGCTTCAAATTTTTCAATCTTGTTAATAATTAATTTATGCTGTGGATAAATGTGGTACTAGCATAAATGACAGCATTTGCAATGCGAAAAAGTTTAAAATATCTTTATGTTCAATCTTAATATTAGCTTTTACCTTTTATTCATTCCAGAAATTCTTCGCATTAAAGGCGTTTTTTTATTAAGTAAATCTTATTCAACTTTTATTGCTTCTGCTTATTTCATCTTTCTGTTTAAGAAAGTGATATCAATAGCCATTATATTATAAATCAATTTATACCTTAGCTATTTCTAATTTTAAATAACAACCTTCAACACTTTCAGTTTTAGTGATACTTTCCGTGGTTTTTTTATTCCATTCATTGATTGTAATTTTTAATTCCAGGTGAGTGTCTTCAGAAACCATGGGTGTGGTGTTTTGCCAAGTTGATCACTGTATTGCCGTAAGTATATAAGAATTACGGCATTTCCCTTAGTTTTAGAAACTTAATTATTGACTACCTTGTTTACGTATTATGTAGGATACATCTCCTACACCCCTCTCCAATGTATTATTGTATTCTGTGCAAGCAGTCAACGTCTTAAGTTATTTCAGTGCAATTTCCTATAACACCCCGGGACATTTTAGATTTTTTTATATTTTTGTCGATATACGTAACCTATTATGTATAAGTAATATCTTCATTTAGTGCAGAAACCCCGAAATATCTGTTTCTAACCAAATAATTCTGTTTTTGTTGCCTGCGTGTTGTATGCTGGATATTTTCACATATGCGATGGACTGAGCGGGAGGAGGATGTTGAAAATAGTTTAATAGGGCAGGATTCTGAGTTAACGAGGGAGAGGAAGAATTAATAGGAATAAGTCTTATTGTGAATTTAAGAGGGAAGTTCATGAAGGGAGGGGAGACTGACAGAATGCATTATTCATACTCCATTAAAGGCCTACCTTAATCAGTTTAATAATTTAATGACAATAATAATAATATACATTTCATCTGTGCGGAATTATTCTTTTTTGAGTATCCTCTTGAAAACAGTCATTTTATACAAAACAAAATTAGCTTGTCTTGGAATAAATTTATTATCAGAATACGATTTGTAGGTTTCTTACCCTAGTGAATACACAAAGTTTTTCTAATTACTATTCTCCTCCAGAGAAGGTATTTAACCATTTTAAACGTCTTTTATCCGAGGCAAAGACTGCTTTAACTTGCTTATTACATTCTATTTCTATTTTTATTGTATAAGGAACCATTAAATTGACCCATACTGTAGCTAACATGCATAGGTGAGGACTTAATGTTGTCCTTGGCATATCAGCCTGCACGTGTAATATCTTTCTTGTGCCTCAAGCCCTTTTATTCCTATAGGTTACGCTCTAAATTCTAAGAAAATACGGCTAAAGCTCACCAAAAGCTCGAACTCTTGTTATATTCCATTATTCGCGGTCCAATTTGAAGTATTTTTTGCAATAAATGACATTCCATACGAGAATATTCTTCTAATTTTATTTCAGGCATATCCTATTCTTACGAGTGGAGTCTTTCCTTGGAACCTTCCATGTTTATCCTTTACCGTGAAAGATAGAGAATCTTCCGATGAAAAGGTTTAATCTCCCTCATCAGGCGTCGTCATCATGAGAATCGGGTTATCGTTACCAGAACAGGTTCCTTAATTAAATGATGTCGCTTAAAAAGGAAGCCATACAAAAAGCCTTAGCATGTATCCGCCTTTGGTCTTTGTACCCCACATAGGACATTCTTGACATTCTCGCTACAACTCCCTCTATTCACCGCCATCTTATTTTGCTTTGCGAGCCTAATTAAAAGGAGTTAATGATTCATTGCATTTAAAAAAATGTCTTGTGGCCAAAAAAGTTTCAAAAGTAGTTTATTCCTTAAAATAGCAACCTTAACATCTTTTATTAGATATACAGGTATTATCACTTCTTTTGGTAGCAGACGTGTTTTTTAGTGAATAATAATAATAATAAAATGCCTTTATTTGGGCGAGGTTGAGACTAAGAAGTCCCCTCTTCCATTGAACCGGTATTGGAAACGAAAGAGCGCATCTTATGGAGGGAGATGATGTTAGTGAGTACTTGTAGGTTACTGAATCATTATTTCTCCTCATGGCAATATATTCCGTTCTTTTTTCCATTACAATTGATTCTCAGTTAGCCTCGTTTAGCTATCCAATAATGTTTCTCATTTTTTTAATTTCCCCATAAAAATTACATGAGTATAGCATTTAAATATGAATGAAATTTTGTCTATATTACAAGATTTGTAATAAAATCACGCGAAGAACAAGGGAGGACTTGAAAAGAGCCTTATTAGTGAGAAAGTTCCCTCGTCGTTTTTGCCTTTGCCCTTAATTTTGAACAAGTAGCCTTCTCCACATGTTTCGTGGGTGCTTTTGTACTTTTCCGCTTTTTGCTTTTTTCTTTGGCTTTGTGTCCTTTAAATCTTTTTTTCACACCCAGTCGAAAACGTCATTTCCGCTGTACTCCACTCTGCCGCCGAGAGGCAGTTTCTACGGTGGCGGGGTTAGAAACAACGACCCGCGGCTCGAGAAGAGATTGCTGTTGCTATCGAAGCACTAGCATCTGGAGCTACTGCGAACGGGGTCAAGTTGATTTTTAGGAAGGGCTTTTGGCCGATATTTTATTTAGAGGAGAAACAGTGAAAAATATCCTGCAAAGGATTCCTAGAAACAAAGTAGGGAATTCCTCGGTACCAAGTAACAAAACTCAATTTTTCCGCAGTGCTACGAAAGATAAATTATTTACTCCTGCACTGCGCATGACTTTACGCCCTTTATTTCAGCTTTGTACGCACACTTGGTCGGTTCCTCCAAAAATATTTTCGTTCTGACTCACTTAAATTTGTACGGTTCTTGGTTCTCCAACTTCATGGATGCCAAAATATTCTTTCAACTATTGCCAACCACTACTCTTTCCTAATTTTTCTTAATTAGATATCCAAATTTCTAACGCAATTGCGAAACAAGTGCTTGTATTAATTCATAATATTTTTGAATGACCACAATGGTGTCCAATTTTTATAGAGATCTAATTCTAAATATAGTGAACAATTTAAATATATCCTTTTATTAAATCTCTTTCTAGGTCTTCTTTATTTCTGCCTATAATAATTGGAAACATTTTTTTCTTAAATTAATACTTATATATCGGTTGAAATGAAAGGTAGTTGCACTCTTTCCACAATTATTTAATGCATATGACGCATTGCGGCTCACAGACCCAACATCTGGTCGTGTACATGGTTCTGTGTGCAGAAACGCGTCGTCGCACGCATTAAATAATTGTGGGAAAGTGCAACTATCTGTCAGTTTAATATATTGAACGTGCACAAGTAGAAGTTAGATGTCGGATTTGGTATATTACGAGTTAATTTAATCACAACTAGATTATGGTTTTAACAATTCAGTTGTTTTTTCAGCTCTGCGTCAGATGGAATAGTTCAGAAGCGTTTTGTCTGAAAGTTTCCGGGTTACGTTTTTTCAATTATCCAATAGCAATAGAGTTTTTAAAAGCTAGCATTAGAGTGGTTTATTTCCAGAAACGGAAAAGATCCCACGCATCAAATATATCCACGGATGGGCGTAGAGGTTGAAAATCGGAACATACGAATGGCAGACATCAACCGAAGCTCTCGAAACTTTGGCTCCAAGTCAAAATCCCAAATTTGATTTTAAACACCCAGATGGTGACGACGGAACTTCTTAAGCGAGCGTTCCCCGACCGTTTTGCTCGTATCCGATCCCATCACGAGCCAAAGGTTTTATATATTTGGGCATTGTTCCTTATTATATCGCATCGCGCTCCGCTAGCTTGTACCCTCGCCGTCATTTGCCAGACCTCAGAGCATAATAGTGCCTCAGCTTCCCTCTTAAAACCTTTACGAGTATCGCTTTCTACCCCCGAGGAATTTCCCAGCCAAACGACGGTATTTCGTCCTTAAAATGAGCCCGTTTAGAAGTAAAGGGGGTTTAAAAGTGGAAGATGGAGTTAGGGAAACGTCTCACGTGGACTTCGATTCAATTTTCTCCTCTACCTGTTTCGCTTTCATGCATCCGTCGGTAAAAACTGCCGGTAACTTGAAGCTTTGAGTCTCGTAGTTTCAAACTATTCTTGAAAATCTGAAATGCATAATGGTAAAGGTGGGACAATGGTTAGAGGGAGACAGAAGATTCACATTGTTAGTGTCTACTCGGAGTTGGAAGAAAAATGACTTATAGTGTATTTCACTCCAGTTAGAGGAAGAGAAAAGATTCAAGTTGGTAGTGTACAGACGGAGTCGGAGGAACTGTGAATTACAGTGTATTTCACTCCGGTTTTGCTACGCTGCAAACTATTTGAAAACCTAGGAAGCGTTTTGTTGACGTTTTACAACGAGTTGATAATTGTGTAAATTACCAATAGCAACGATATTTTGCATGGCAATAACCTTTAATAATATTGAAATCGGAATACCATCCTTGAAAAGAAAAGTTTAATCGCATATTTGCAGTGCTGTTGGATGATATATTCTTATCATCCATGATATATGAGATTTAAATCTCATATAATGTGATACATTCTTACCATCCATGCAAAATAAAATTTTAATCATTGAAATTTTTTTTACGGAGAAGATGGTCTCGCTACATTTCGTTCTTTTTCAGGTATTTTCTCTAGCAATAAAATTTATATGGGACCCATATCGGATGAAATAGTTCCCAGTAAGACTCCATGTAAGTGGCTTTTTCTTCAGTGACAGGCTTTTCTTGGTTGACATACTTTCGCAAAGTAAAAACCACCTGTATAGAAAAAATACCTTGTAATTCTTATTTCATGGAAAATTACTGATTTAATGAAAGTTTGCGTTAGTAAAGGATAAATATTACCTCTCATGGTGGCATGGTTTCACTTTATTCTAAAAAATGCATTATAGACCCAATTTTTTTCCTTCCTTCTTTCATCATTATTACCGTAATGTATGTCGTTTCTTTACAACCGAGTGAGAGCAAATTGGTACAGTTTCATAACTAGAAGAAAGGAAACATTGTCAGGGCTTTTCAAGATCAACTATTTTCCCGTATTATCTGATCTCGCAGTTCAAGTATTACTGCTAGGCAAGCTAAAGATATCATTCAAAGATAAGTTTGACCATCTCTGAGGCATTTTTGCTTTATAATGCTCTTTAGATGGATTCTAGATAGGTATACTTTCCATTAGCTAGACCATAATTTTCTATAATGCTTGCTTTTAATGGATATTGTAGCTATTTCGTTCCTCTTCATTTGTTTTCCTTCAATCTCCCCAGTATCAATTACTATGCAAATATTTCTACACGCCCAAGTTTTTCCCCATGATTCTAATGCTAATCAATTGAAAATTCCATATTTTATAATACCTTATTCTCAATTTTAGGATACTAAAAACGTGCATCCCGAATATTACCACTGTCGGCACGTTCTTTCCTCTCTGAGTACACTTGATATTTAGTAATATCTATGTCAACGGAATGTGAAGGCTGGTATATGTATCAGATATTATATGTAAATACTCATATCTACTTATAAGAAGGATTAATGCTATCTCTGTCCTCACATTCACGTCATCCTTTTGACGGCCACGAATACACCTTCTGCCTCCTACCAACGCAATTTGAAGGGCGGAATGTGTATTAGAAGTTGTATGTAAATAATCAGATCTCTTCAAACGGAAGATCAACGTTATTTATAACCATCAAGGTATCACTATTCTCTTTTTCTCCGCATCTTCCTGCCGTCCACGAATACACCTTATGGGCGTTGTAGCTATTTCGATCCTCTTCATTTGTTTTCCTTCAATCTCCCCAGTATCAATTACTATGCAAATATTTTTACATACCCAAGTATAATGGACCTACCCAAGTATATACTATACCCAAGTATATACCCATACCCAAGTATAATATACCCCCCCTCCCAACGCAATGCTAAGGCTGGAATATGCATTAGAAGTTAAATGTAAATACTCGGGTCTCTTTAAACGGATGATCAATACTATCTCTAGCCATCAAGGTACCAACATTCCCGCTTTCTCCTCATCTTCACGCCGGCCACGAAGATGAGGAGAAAGCCCCTCCTGCCAACAACTATGCGGAACGCGCATCAAGACATCCATTGCATTTTTCCTTCCTTTTATATCCACCCAAAAATCTCATCTGCATTGCCTCCCCTCCCTCCTTCAAGAACACTTGCTCGCCCACGCGAGGTCTTTATCCTCTCGCCGTTTTTCTCTCTTTCTTTTTCCTATTACGCCCCTTAATACGGCACTTACCCTGTTGTGCTAGCTCCTTCTTCACTCCTCTTGAAGCCAGTTCCCCTGCCGTCCGTTGCCAAAATACCCTCCTTCTCTCGTGAACCCCTTGACCCCCGCCCCCTTTGCGCCTTATCCATTATCCACGGGAAAGAGCAAGGCCTTTTTATTTCGAAAACACCCTCAACTCCCGCCCATCTGGCGGTTAGCTAAACCCTGGTTGTTGCAAGCCGTTCCCGACTTGCTATTATCGTTATTGCCCTCCACTTCTTCCTCCAGACCTTCCCCAGTTCACCCCCTTGGGTGGAGGAGGAGGCGGAAAAGAAGAGTTGGGTTCGAATTGGGGCCATGGCATTCGGGGAGTGCGAGATGGCTTTTTCTCGCCGTGGTGGGGAAGGTAGTTGTATCCACTTCGCAATGGAGTCCGGCGGTTGCCGGGCCGATGCGGCGGAAGAAGTCGGAAGGAACTGAGAACTCTTAATATCTGCGGGTTTAGCATCGAGAGGTCATAGATCTCAGCTGCCTCCTCGGTTTTTCTGCCTCCGACCTCAAACTGCGCCCGCGTAGGAGGGAATACTTAGGTGGGTGAGAGTCGAGTCGATGAAGCCGAAGAAGGAAGTAAGTAAGAATGGAAAGGAGATATGGGAAGAGAAAAGTAATCGAGTGTTAGTTCCGGCTAGAGCTGTGGAAATTGTTCAAATAGAATCACTTAGGCTCTTACACACACTTTGATTACATTTGTTGGGCGAATTGGGATAAGGTCGCCTCCTATCCGGATCATTTTTATGGGTTTAAAACTACGCTTTCTCCTTTGAAATCAATATTGGCAGTGAACCACTACTCAATCAGAATTTTCTACCCATACACCTGGTTTTCGGATCTAACGTCAACATTTTCCTCACAAAAATCTTCATGAAATTATTATTTCGTTATGAAACGATTTTTTCCCTTCGCATGTATAACGATACTCTTTTCATCTTTGATTTCGCTCAGCAAATTTTTCAGTTGATAGGTTGCCTTGCTCATCATGCCATCCATGCTTGAAAAGAAGTAATAATTGTATCCATTATCTCAAGTATTTAATCTAATAGTTTTGCATTTTCAAGCGTACTGGTCTAGTAAATAATAATATTGTGCATTTTGTGTAGATTTGAAACATGGTCGGTCACATGTTTTCGTGATTTTCGATTTAAATTACTGCTGTGCAGCTTGATTAGTATTTAGTCCTTCTTCAATTTATAAATAACAACGGCTAATAATGGGAACTTAACAATTGCAATATATTAAAACTAGCTATCTCCCTCAATTCCTGTTTCCACGATTTCTTCCTTTCAGCCTTTCGATGCTGTGAACCGTGTCGCTGGCTCAGGACGTTGAATAGTGGCTACGTTACTCCTCAAAGGAAGGGAGAAAAAATTTCAGGGGGACCCCTCATGACTGGGGTAGCGGCGGGAAGATCGCGGTAGGGAAGGGGATACGAGAAACTCGGAACACAGTCGAGCGCAAAGTATCGCCAGGAGAAGTTGTTTCGTCCGCTGTTTTAATCTCTCTCGCAAGGGAAGGAAATGGTGCGTGTTTCAACTTTCTTCCTTGGAGGCCAGAGGGCAACTTGGATTTTAATATCTCCAGCTCTTCCTCCTCTAACTCTTTCCCCACGGTGGGAGACGCAGCTGATGAGCGGTGAGGGTGAAGGACGATATCAGGATGGATTACCAGGAATGAGCCATTCCCTCCTTTCGCGGCGGAAGTCCTGATAGTCCCGGGGTGCATTATAGCAAGAAATAAATAGAGGTGTTTACCTGCATTATGAGGCCACATTTTTTTATTTACTCCCGTGCAAAGGAAAGATATACCTCTGGTAATGCATGAAAATACAGCTCAATTGCGCCGGTCTTTCTCCCCTGATTATTGATTTGAGCTTCAGATTTCGGGAATAATTTTTTTAATAAATAACTGCCTTATTTTTTAAAAATATTTTCGTATTTTTTCCCTAATATGTTATAATATTTTCTCAGCTCCATTGAATTAAATTGTACAAATCATGGCTAGTGCAGTTTTAATTATGCTGGAGGACACCAAGTTAGTATTGATTTCAATCGTTTTTCATTCCTAACTGGCCCATTGGAAAATGGTTTCTGTCTCAGAGAGTACGTAGTATGATTTTATGGCATATTTTTTGTATTAATTCTCGAAAAACTGAAACTAACATAAGCGATCGGCTTGATGAGCAAAATATCCAAATAACTGCTTCAGATCCGCTGCAAATCCCTTATGATATGGTGATTTTGGCTGCAATTCTTTAGCAAAGGAGACTAAAAATAGTTAGGATAAGCATCAGCTAGCGTTTAGGTTTAGAAACTTGGTTTGTTTTCGCGTGTCGTCCGCACATCGGAAATGGATGTAAACAAGGATCAAAACTTCGCTAAAAAACTTAGTTTTAAACCTTGTTCGCATCAATTTCATTTTCAATTCAAATATACCAGGAATAGCCACGGAGATAACTTTGAGGAGTCACCCAAATTGTGCGAAAAAAAATCCCGAAGAAAAAAATCATTCAATGATTCAATTAGAGGTCAGTTCTGCCATAGATGGAATTTGCCATTAATTGGTTTGGTATAAAACAAGTCAAGTTCTTGCCTTGTTCACCACAACTTAATTTTTATGAACTTCACTTTTAAAAAGGGTCTGTTGGTTCAAAATTACTAATGCCCCAATTGATATTTAATGACAGTTTGCTGATTAATGGTTTATTTCTCTAGATATTAAAACATTACAAAGTTGAAATTGAGAGACGTTAAAACTACAAGCAAGACTTCGAAAATCGATTTGGTGGCTAATGCGTGGTTAGCAATGTGATTAGTGGAATTGCCATTAATTTGTTCGGTACATAAAAAGTCAAGTTATATCAAGTTAAGACGTTTTAAACGGGTCGTTAGGGTGTGACCGAGGTGACGAAGAGATTGGAAGAGGGGTAGAATTGAGAATATGGAAAGGACTTAGGTTTAGGTGTCAGCGGTAACTGCCCGGATCGGGTTGGATTTCGGCACTGGGGTGGGGGAGGGGAGGAAGGGAATGGGTTGAATGGTTATGAAGGACGTGGTGGCGCAAATAAAGCTGGAACAAGACTCGGCGCCGCTTTCGAGAGAGAGAGGCTTATGCACCGCAGCCCGAATGATATTAACCTGGGCTGTGTGCCGGGGTGGAAACGGGCAGATGAGGCTGTAGGCTCGTCTGTAACTAATGGCGGGGGGGGGAGGAGTTTGAGGATGAGTTCGAACGCGGGCGCGTGAGGAGAAATAATGTAATTGGTGCGCTATATCCTTTCAGGGCTCGTGTATTTGTGCGGGAGTAGCAGAGAGAGGGAGAGAGAGAGGGAATTTGGTCGCTACAAACTGCGCTCTCGGCGAAAAAGCCATGAGCATCTACATTTCGCCGTGAACGTTCCGATCCTCAAATCTCGCAGGCAATTAAAGAGCTCGGATTCTTCCCCGTCATCTCCCGGCTTAATTATTAGCGCGGCGGTTAACGTTGTAGCTGTTCTTTCCGAAATTCACTCCATTTTGACGTCAGCTCGTAGCGCCCCGACGTGTTTTGCCAACTGCATCTAGTTCATCTCATTTACGGCCACGTTCTCCCACCCAGGACATGGCCATCCGTGTTAGGTAATATTATAAAGTGTATACATCCGGTCCAGGTATTCATCTGGTGAGAATGAGTTGATTACATCATGACTGCAGAGCACAAATTTTAGGTTACATTGCTGCAGATGGACCTGAGGCTATATTTGCTCTAGTCTTTTATTATTTTTAGATTTCGTTACCCTTCGCTGGCGACGTCCTTTGCGTAATAGAACTATGTCCACGTTGCAATGAGTATGAGTCTGCAATAATTTTAGGTTGATGCTATTCAACCCCTATTTGAATTGAAAATGTTTTGCCATGTTTTCCGCGATGTCAGTGTCCATCAATGCAATTTCCCTTGAAATAAATGCAGAAGTTTTCAAGGTGGTTATGAAGTTAGTATGCTCGGAAAAATGATATCCACTGGAGAGGATATACCTTTATTGTCCTTCAAATTTTCCTCACACAGTGCTACAACCCGGAACCCGGTTGCTTACGATGGGAGAGGATGGAACTAAACCCGGATTTAGCCACAAGCTTTAATAAGATTACATTCTCACAGTGAGAGTCGAGGACATGTACTTCATACTGTGGGAATTTTTGCTGCGACGTCCAAAATTTTCAGCCGAAATTATAATCGGGTGTCTTTTGATGAGTAGCCAACTCCGTTATCCCCCATGTTCATATTTGAACTTAATTTCCTCTTATATGCAATGCATTTAATTTTCATTGATATTCATTTCTTTTTGCTTCATACTTGTAAGCTTTTGGTCGTCGGCGTCATGGGTTTCTATTACAGACAAGTGGAACAGGCAACGATGGGCTAGATATGATGCTCATCATGATTTTTCGCGAATGAAATAATGTAGCCGTGAGCATTTGGCTCGATTCTAAATCCTGAAAATCATCTTCTCTGCGATATCTTCCTACTCATTCTCCTCTCGAACCTCATATCCACCTACAGTCCTCGCCATCTCCTTTCCTTCCGCTTCTTCTCCCCCGCCCGGAACATTATCTTCACCTCGAGTCACCAGGGTGCGTTGAGATCTGTTTCATCGCCCGTGGGTGTCGCTTCATTAGAATGCAACTGGATTTACGTGAGGCCAAACAAAACTGTTCCATCTCCCTTTTAACCATCTTCACTTTTTCTCCTGCAACCAGCGATACTTTTCCAGTGTCCGGCGGCTTTGAAAGGTTTAGAAAAATGATAAACCCTCTCTATGAAGGCTTTGGGAGTGGGAAGTAGATTCGAGGATGGTTTCCCGGATTCCACCCCGTTTGCTATGTTTCATGATTTATGTAACGGTTCTATGATAACTGGCTCCATGTAATACCTGGCCTAATGGCTATAAAATTTAGACTGCTAAAATTTGACGCGTCATTATGGACTACGGTCAATATTCTCTCTATTCCATTCGGATCCTATATTTAGTATTAATTCATCGTTTAACTTGGTTTAGAAAGGAAACAGTAAATAAAGAGTGTTGCTAAAGCATGGATATTTTGGTGTGAAAGAATGTAAGTACCACTTTGTCCTCATTATTTCTGGGACTACAATGTCACTCATTAAAAATGTTCTGCTTTTTTGCCGGCATTAACATTTATTTAAGAGTTTTGACCCGCAAAGATGTTTTTCAAAACAAAAGTTATCAAATTTCATATATTGAAGCAATTCATTCCTCAGCCAGGTTTCTAGGCCAAGACAATTTGGAGGTAATTTTTGCTCCATCTAAATTTGACTACTGTGAATAGTAGTACAAAGGTATGCTTTACCTCATTTTAATTATCTACAGCATCCATACTTATAACTTTATAATTCTGTAATCATCTTCAAGTAAAATTTCTTTGTTCTACAAGAATCGATGAAGGTTAATCTATGCGTAACATTAAAACTGGGCCTAATTCGTTGGATAGAGAAAGTAAATAAAGCTTCCATTAGTAAAAATTATTGCAGGTCTATAGTGATATTACTATAGCTAAACTAGCATTTACCATTGCATAGGAGCTTAAGATTTTAACGTACATTTTATGCTGATTTTAATCGTAATTTTCACGCATCCCACAACCTTAGTAAGCAAACCATTTGTTTGAATTATACCTATACCTGAGGCCTGTCAGAGTTTATCATTTCAGCAAGTACCTCAAAATTGTCAAATCAGCATTCTTAATGCATTGTTATATATTCGTATTAGGAATACCTGTAACTTTTGTTTGCAGGGAAATGCAGCACAGTGTTCTTAACCAGTCTAGGATATAATAGAAAAGCGCTATGCTCTTTACCATAGTAATCACTGTGGCTTTTCATATTCCGCGCGCTCACATTGATTTAACGCTAGCACTCAAACTTTAAATGGGCATCAAAGAGCCTTCGTCGAAGATAAGTTTTAATCGACTCAAAATTTATCATTCTCACTTGTCCCAGTTCTCGTGAATTAATCAGGCCGCGCTCAAAAGTACCTCGCGTGCTCAAGTAACAAATAGAGTAGGACCCGTCCTCACTCTCCTGGCAACCTAGTTAAAGTTTGCACTCGAACTCGATGGAAAACACCGCGTGCACTCAAACCCGTGAAGATTGCCCTCTCCCTTGTCTCTACTTCAAAAGCGGCTCAAAATTTTGGAGTATATTCCCGTATTCATCTCTCCCACCCTGGATGTTAATTGTAGCGGTGGTTCTATTAATTTCATTTTTTCCTCCTATCCTATGAGGAAAACCCCCTAGGCTAGGTAGAAATAAGTACTCACTAGGTCTCTTGTCTGGTTTCTTTGAGAGCTTCAAACCTGGTATGGGGCTTTCTGGATGGAAGGCTAATGGCCTCCTAGAGAGGTTTTGTAAGTTAAGTCTTAAAAGGTTTAAGTAGACGAAGAGGGAGCGGGGGAAATAGGCGGGTGTTCACGGCGTTGTAGATGCACTTAGCGTGATATTTTGGTGATATACACGAAATCCACATGAACGGTGAAAACCTCAGGGTGTGTGGTTTTCGAATGCTCGAATCGCTTAACGTGGTTTGTCTTCTATGCGGTTTTTTCTGCGAATTCCAGTCCATGCCATTTATACTGCAAGGAAATTCTCGGCACGCAGAGAGAACAGAGCTAGTATAATTTCCAAGGATTGAGGCTCCAATGAAGTCTCAAATGATTGGGAAGGTTTTGCGGGAAATAAGAAAAAATGTAATGGTGTTTTTTTCAAAGAGGATGATGGTAAGTTTGACTGTTTGATGAGTTTCATAGCTAAGAATGAATATTGGAATAGTTTTCTGCCTACTGAATAATTTAGTGGATACTATTTTCTCCACTATTCTTGAAGGCGTTATTTTCGACAATTTTGTTCTAAGTTTAGTAGCAAATAATTTGGTGAATGGAAGCGAATCAAAAATAAGTTCAAGTGTGCGGTGAAAAAAATCATTTTATTTTAATAGGACTCGTGAGATCGTGGCTCAAATTCATTTCAAATCAATGGTAACATCCGCAGTGATTTTTTTCCTTTAGAACTTGAATATTTTTCATCATTGAACGTCACATATCCGAAGATTATTTCAACTCTGCTTCTCATAGAACGTTCCTAGGAGTATTTTCTTAATCAAGACATTTCTGTTTTAAACCTTCCATAATTTGATCCATGTGTATATTATTTAAGATATACATTGCTTCTCTTTGTTATTTTTCACATCTAGTTGTTATCCTCAGTTGTCAAACTTCCGCTTTACTCAAAATTTGAATTTCAGTGATACAACAAGAAGTAAGACGCCAAGACTTAATATGACAATTAAAGTAATTACCATGCAATAGAAGGTAGTGTATTTTGTTGCCACGACGAGATTTAAGATCATTTCCATGCAAGAATAAATATTAGCGTTTAAAGAAATATAGTAGGTATGTCATCATATCAAATTAAATATTATAGAAGGTTTCTTCGTTGGATATATTTTACTTATACGTACCACATTTTTTTAAAATAAAGCGACCCGGCTTTAAATTGAATCATCATCATCAAAAGGCGTAAATTGTTATCTTTCACGAAAATTTGTGGATACAATATTAATATGTGGAGGGGAAAAATATTTTCTGGACTCCCCACCAATCCATAATGCTTTACTTTTCAATAAATTTTTCACGATCGATCCATTTGATCTCCTTGATGACCCCAAAAAAGCCATCAACTGTCCGGCAGCCCAAGTTGAAGCAGCTTTCGAATTAAAAGCATGACCCCTTTGATCCACGATATTTCGCGATCATTGCTGCCGGGGCATATCGCTTTCATATCAAACTCTGCACACATTCATCTACATTGACACAACACCCTGCGAGCCACATCTACGGTGTTTGGCAGGGGATGATCAAATCACCAGCATGCAATTGGATTCCCACATGCACACCTCACGGTCCAAAAAGCGTTTCGAACACCAACAAACCATACTACCACACTCATGCGAAGGCAAAACTTGCGAATTTCGCATTAAGGTTATCTTATAATAAACCAAGAGCACAAAAAACATGCAGTTATGAATAAAAAGAAAATTCAAAAACATGCATTTAGGTATACATAAGTTAGTAGGCTACACTACAAGTCAATTAAGCTATTTGTAAGTTCTGACGATGCCGTTAATATCTCTTATTCATCGTGGAAAAAAAGACATTCTGAGTCTCTCTATTCTAGAGTCTATCTCTCTTATTTCAATTATATGATATGATCTACCGTAGTATTTTGGCGTTCGTAAGATATGGTGAACTTTGTCATAAAATACACTGCTCTCGAATTTATCCAATAGGATTAGTCTATTTTTCAATCTACGGTCTGACAGAGATTACCATCCGAGTTTATCTAAGAGGTCAGTTACACTAGTAAGACTATCGTAGCGACTTTTCACGTAACTGGTAGCTATTCTTTTCACGTGTTTTAACTTTGTTTTTGGTATTTTAGCGTTCGTAAGATATGATGAACTTCGTCGTAAAATACACTGCTCTCGAATTCATCTAATAGGTTTTGACTATTTTTCAGTCTGCGATCTGAGAGAGATTCCCATCCGGGTCTATCTAAGAGGTCAGTCACACTAACAAGACTATAGTGACCAGGGGCGAAGCTAGGAATTAAGGCTGGGGGGGTTTAGGTGCAACTCATACAGGGGTGTGTGGGGATGTGGAATACCCACCAGGATAAGTGGTATGTGCGAGATTAATAAATTGCGGAATTTTATGATAAACGGTCCAAAATCGTGAGTTTTACGGCTTTCTGAGGGATATTTTATTAATTTTTACACTATTATATTAGTAATAACAATCCAATTAAGTAAAATGGATTAAAATTAAAAATTTCTCTGAGCTCTGGGGTGGGGTTTTAACCCCCTAAACACCCCCCCCCCCCCTCGCTGCGCCACTGATAGTGTCAACTTTTCACGCACCTGGTAGCTCTTCTTTTCATGCGTTCTAACTCTGTTTTTAAGCCTTTTTCATTAGGGTCCCAAACACTGGCGGCGTATTATTCTACATGAGGTCCAACGAGGGAGCGACACGCTCAAGTGGTGGCACGTGGGCGAAAGGAAGAGGTATGGGAAGCGGTCGAGAGAAGGATTTGAAAGTGAACGAGTGACAAGTCCACGCCTTCGTCCATTCATTCGCTCGAGTCTGCTCCCCCTCTCCCGCAGTCCTCACTCCACCGTCCTCTCAAACTCTCTCTCTCTCTCTTGATATTTTATACAAATTTGTTCAGTTATCAGTTTTTGATTTCTTCAGACCTCACATATTTCATTTATTCATTGTTTTGTCATGCCTTTTTAACCTGGTTTTCGTGAACTTCTAATGGCTTAAATTCAATTTATAATATATTCCTACCATGTATCATGACTTCCTGAGCGGTGACAGCTACAAGAGGCCACTCAAAGACTTGACCGACTCAACAAGATGTCAGGAAGGAGAAATTGTATCAAATCTCGATGGACAACTAGACGAAAGAATGTAATAGCACTAATTCCTGTGTTTAAGTTCAATGCCAAAACAAATACCATGTAAAAGAGCCCAGGCCATGGGGAAGAGGGGGCCGAATTGTGGCCACACCTGGGCCTGGTAAAATAAACAGCAAAGTCAAGTCTCTCTCTCGTCCGGGAGCCACAATGCGGTCAACTCGGCGACTTCACTCCGATTCGGCCCGTCCTCTCTTCATTCCCTCTGTCCAACTCATAAACATTAGAAAAGAGGATCCTCAAGTCGGCCTCTAAATGTGTTGTCACCCACCGCGCATTTGAACGGGTTTACAAAAGTCGCCACTCGTGTCGCTGACGGACAAATTGATCCGAGTTTCACGGGTAAATAAGATATAATTAGGGGTGCTAACCGAAATTTATTCACATGATGGTGTGATCTATCAAATGCATAAATTTACAACGCTATTCCTTACATTTACAACCATTTTGCTGCAGAATATTGGGAAAGAGTGGATCGCATAGCGCTCAAAACAGCGCAGCGGACATTTATGAAAACCGATTAAAATGCGACCGAAGCGGCAACAGATATCAGCCTTCTATGGGCTGGAATTGGGCCTCATCTATGCAATCCCCTTGGTCCAACTGCTCAACCGACTGCAGCCCGTTTTCTGTGGTATAATTTTCTCCCGGTGTATGGCTGACGTAAACAGTTATCGGATTTCCATCCAGGTTAGATCCTCTATCTCCATCTTTAACGATGTTTCTTTCCCTAGGCATCTCGAATCTCAAGGGTTCTTGTTTGGAAGTGTCTGAAGGCTCCCCCGGGGTCTGAGCCCGGGTCCCCCAGACCAGTTTTCCAACTCTCTTCTCACTGGGCCACCACGATTCCCTTAGAAAAAGGACCTTATTCTGTAGGTATTCGAATTTTAAAAGTATCGGGAAAGAGGGAGAAGTAGATGGAAAATTTCTGGCTCCCGAATGGAAAATTATAGTTAGTATTGGGAAGTTATTTTGTAAAATTCATAAACAGAAATCGGTGTATTTGATGCCGTTTCGTTGTAAGACGTGGTTTTCATATAAAAATTTCTTTCTCACAAAGAGTATGTAGTCGAATGATCATAATTGTTTTGCGCTTACAAGATCAGAAGTTACGGATCACTGACCCCAAGTCCGTAGAAACAAAATATGTTGTCCCGTTTCCCCATTATGTGAGTGGAACTATCCTCTATTAAGAAGTTCGCAGATATAACAGAGTAACGAAAGTCAACTCTAAATCGCATCTCCAGGATCTCTGTGGAGCCCTCTCTAACGAGCGCCTTCCCCAAATGGTCAACATTATCTAAACAACCGATGTGAGCTCTACTGAGATCTCATTCCATAATTTATATGATGACCATTGATACATACATGCATTTTCAAGTATAATAAGTTGAGAACACCAATAAAAGTATGTATATATAACTATTCTAATTATTTGGAATCCAGAGCATGTAATAGTGGGAGACATGAATGAATGTACTCTAATGAAGTCTGCATTTAATACCGTTCAACCTTCCGTTGTGTGCACTGTATGGAGATTTTATTCCTGGGCAATATCCAATTCAACCCAAGCCATGAAGGAAATGACTTAGGCCCAGGGGCGCATTATTAGTCCTTGGCTTTTAATCTTGATGACCGCAGCCATGAGGTCCCATTGCACTCGCGGGGAAGCTCTTTAAGGATATGAGACCCTTGCTCATTCAGGCTTTAGATGTAATGCCCCAAAGGGCAATTTGTTATCCAGAAAAGTAGTACCTTGTTTGAATCAGAACACTACCTGGTCAAAATTTCACGAAAAAGCAATACTGAAAATGCATGAAAAAGTGTAATTATTCCTGATTCATTTCTCTTGAGATATTTAATACCGACGTCTTATACCAGTCAGGCCAATACATTTTTATAAATATTCATTGTAATAGCTTATGGGATCGTGAAAACTTCTTTCTAACATTTCGCTGCATAAGTTAATTTTTCATCTTTAATACAATTTATTATATTGATTTATCATCTTAAATTTCAATTTAAGATGATAAACCAATTATGGAAGTTTAAAATTATGGAAGAGTAAGCAATCCATATTATTGGTCGTGTGGCAATAAAATGCACATGAATTATTGAGGATGGAGCAAGCTTCAACATTTGCACATATGCAGATGACATTAAAGTCTGGCTATCCTTTATATATGCTTCCATTAAAATGCAACTGGGCTTATCTTTGGCTCAAGTTGGTTGGCAAAGTTCCCCTCCTGGTTTACACGATAACTACATCCTAACACTTTAGTTTGGAGGGATAGGGACAAAACTTCGGCTTCCCTTAAGCTCATTCCAGACTGTGAATACATGGAGCTTGTGGCCCACGTTTAATATTAAAAAGGTCAAAATTATTTAGTCAGAGCAAGATTTAGGATTGAGATGCTCGATCAAACATTAACATGCGTTTGGCGGAAAGCGACCTCATTAATTCCGGGAATGAAGTAGGTAGATAAATCATGGTTGAGGTTGTGACGCTGCTACTGTCCAAAAAGTTGTGCCCGTGACTAAATGCGAGACGCGATTTGGATATCATTGGTATGCAGAAAGTGGAAGTAGTTAGGCCAAAACTAACATCACAGGGCGTGATTTCACAACGGTTCGGGACCTTCAAAGTAAACTGCTCAACTCCGTTATTCACTCCTTGTTTCCCCAGCCAACCCACCCTTTACCACCGGAGTACACTTTTTGCCTCGCTTCCCGTGCGTATTCAGCCGGGGAACCTTTGGAGCAGTATTAACAGTGCCATCCTCCTACACTTCTCCCGCATTATCGCGTCCACTTATCTTAACAACACGATCTATTACATCTCTTCCTTCCCCCCCTTATGCTCCCCTCCCTCTTCCCTTATGGTGCGTCCCTGGAATCCGATTTAATCCCGTTGTAATTTCGCTTTATCTCCATCAGAAGGTCTTAAGTATAATGCCATTTCGGCCGTTCCCGCTTCCCATTCACGAGTTCCCCATTCTGTCTCTTCCAGCCACTTCCCTTGTTTTCGGTATTTTCGTGCCTCAACGATACCCATCCTCGTTCCTTCGTATTCCATTAGTTTCTCCTTTTCACACCAGCTCTTTCCTCTCTACCCATTCCCTGGCGATAATCCCGTCCGTCCATCCACGGCTGTGCCGAAAGTAATCACTCGCTGAAACAAGATTAATCGTATATGTGCTTACTTAGTCAAATATTTCCACCGTGTGGAAAGAATGAAATGTAATATGCACTGCCCGACCACAGAGTATATATTCCGGCAAAATCTTATGTGTATCACTATTCTTGAAAATGGTACAGTGTACCGAAACTAGTCGGCAATAAAGTGTGTGTTTTGTAGAAAAGCAAAGTAATTTTCTTCCAACCATACATGAAATATAATATTTTTCCCACGATATAGCTTCAATCGGTTTCTGGAATACAACGTCATTATCAAGGGGTCCATCAAGCAAAAAGAGGTTGGTTTCATTCACGTACCTATCATGGTTACTCATTAGTATTTGAGTGCACAAAATATTTGTTGCATGGAAATATAAAGTGATTGGAGGACGTGGTGGCTCTGTGGGATGAGCTCTGGGGTATAGACCTAAGGCAGACCCGTGGTCCTGAGAAAGGAACTGACACACATACCCTTAAAGTTTGCATTTTACGCGCTTGTTGCTTATTCTGGGGAGAATTTTCTCATGTAACACACCCCAAAAAATTTCCTCGGTACGGTCTTGGTTAAATCCAGATTTGCGACCCCGCGTCCCGCTTAGTGATGGAAATATCGATTTCAATAAATATCTAAAATCGGTTCGTAAAAGATCGAATAAATCAACGTTGAACATTGAGCCATGATCATCGAGTTTCGATCAAAATTCGATTTTTCAAATGTATTCAACGGTGTTCGGCGAGATGCTGTGGAACATATTGCAATGATAAATAAAAAAAGAAAAAAATTGTTTAAGTCCACAGTATTTATTAACGTATGACGCATTTCAGCGATTCACCTTTGCTATCATCAGGTACAAATGCTTGGCGTCAGTAGCAGCCTATGATAACGTCATCCGTCCCATCTGAAAGAATTTTATCTAAGGCCGGTACAATTGGGAAGGCTTGCCCTCAATTATAAAAAAAAGCAGCTCCATTCGTCGATCTTTCTAAAAATTTCAGTGAAGCCAAATGGTCCCAAGCCGTGAAGCCAAAACATGTGTACGAGCATTTGTAAATTTTTACCGCCAATAATCCAAGCATGTATTCTCTGTAGATTTTTTTCTACTACTCAAATGTATATCTTGAGTCTTTTTGGTTTTAAAAATATAGTTGTTTTTGTATCAACTGTTATACAGAACCGTGGAGTTTTTCGATCAATCGATAGTTGGGTTTCAATTTCAATTTTTTTAAAGATGAGCTTTTCGTTTGGATTAAAAAATGCGATTTCTCGAAAAATCGATTACTCCAAAAATCGATTGCTTGAAAAATCGATAACTCGAAATATCGATTAATCGAATAATCATTTGTACGTAAAATCTATATCGTCCGACATATTTCCATCACCAGGCCCGCTGCCATTGTTTTCGTTATTTTCGTCCCGTCCCTGTTCCTTCGTATTCCATTAGGGTCTCCTTTTCTCACCGGATCTTTCTCTCAACATTATTCTCCGGCAGTTGCCCTTCCGTCTCTTCCTGCTCCATGTGGGTCTTCCAATTCACTCAAACGATCCGATGAGACGGGCCGGGACGTATCCAGTGGTCCGAAATCGCCACTTTGCCCTGGTTGGGGAGAAACTTAATCTTCCATCATATGGATTTCTCTACTCGAATGGTAGAAGTTGGTGCACTCCGTTTTTTTACCCGACTCTCTCGTTTCAGTCAGTACGGGTTCATGAAAAGTTATTCCTTTTATGACAGTCACGAATGTTTCCAATTAACCGGTTTAACGCTTTTACGACCGTGATAGCTTTCATCCCGTCTCCTTGAGTCGATTCTGGTTTATGTCCTGTTTCATAGACATTCAAATATTGGGATTGAACTTCAAATATTCTCCTATAATAAAATTTCCATGCATAAAAATATTTTATGATTCAATGAGAAATGACATTGCTCTTCTAAGTGGCTATGAAATCGTATTACCGTGAATTTTCAGTTTAGTAATTTAGGGTTTAGTAATTTAAGATTAGATAATTATCATCCTATGGTCTGATATTCTTAATCATCGTTTATCAACAACCATCTTTGGAATATGATAGAGCCGGTGGCTGATATTATAAAAATGGCCAATATTTGATAAACGTACACGATATCCTACATTTAACCTTATCTTCCATTTGTAGAATTTTAATTAAACAATTTCATATTCAGTTAAAAAAGTATGGCATGAAACATAAATAAGGAAGTACCGTTTACAAATGGATACCACTTTTTCTCTCCCTATCACATATGTTAGTTAAGCGGCTGGTAAATCTCTTTCCTGGAATACCTCCCTTGAAAATTTAACTTCTACGAGTTTCTACTATCATGTTGATAAATGCATCATTCAAATGATTTTCTCGAAAAAAAAACTTAAAAATTTCAATTTCACGGTACCAAAAACTGAATCCTTCCACATCATCAGTCATTTGATTTAATTAGAACTTAAATAAATACAGTCCAATGAAAAACCTCATTATTTCCATGTGTCAGGCTTCCAGTTTAAGTTTTTCTCAGTAAGTGGCATTGTTTGCATGACTTGAACGCGAAAATCTTACATAATTATACGGGAACTGGAACAAGCGGCTGTAGTTTACTTTGGAAAGGCGTGTACAAATTGAAGCCGTGGGTCACTCTGTCGCCTAGGCGCCTGCATTTCCATTTACGCTCGTCAACACATTTATCACCCCTTCACCCTGCCTCCACACGACTCGTTTCGTTTCACACTGTGCAATCGCTTAACGTCGTGACATTTGGGCAGCCATTTATTCTTCCAAATGCATTTCCAGTTTACTTAACGTATTTTTTGGTAATATATGTCTAATATCCAATATATTTTCCCTAATTTCGTTATTTATTCATGAATTATTTCCCATAGAGCTTATCGCATGCTAATTTTGTTTTTTTCGTTCGTAAGAGTTACGTAAATAGGTGTAAAAATATCCAAATATTAATGGCCCTTACTTATCGAATGTACAACAGTTCCCTCGTTATATTTTCAAATTCGTTTTATATTCCAGGAATTTTAAAAATACTAAAAGAACTTAACGATGTTTTTTTCCGGAATTTATCTCTAATTATAGACTGAAAGAAAGATAGGACATTTCCCATGCAGAGGCATAGCAACAGTGATTGATATCAATGATGGTTGCTCCTTTACTTAGAGTTATCCCTCGTAAATACCTTGCCCCGGGAGCTAATCGTTGTTTGAGGTGGTACTATTTCTTAATTTTTACCAGAGTTTAATGCTAACTTAGAAAAGAAATCAAGTCGCAATACTTATGTACAATTTCTCACTGCCCATCTAATAATGTGTAAATTTAGAATTCAGTGAAAGGAGTCGTTCAGGGATATTTTGTGAAGAAGAAGGTCAGTGATATTTTTAAAGACAAAACCAGTTTGTCGTTAATATAAATATTTATTTATTTGCTGCCAGAATCATGCATCTCCAGGTTAGGCATTGCATTCATATTGGTATTGAATTTGTTTACTTTCTTGGTTTATTTCTCCTTTCCTTACCAAACACTGCAATGTATCCTTTTGTGAGAATGGTGTCGTGAGCACCATCACCCAGATCGGAAAGGCATATGAGATTTAGCACCAACTCTCACCTATTAATTATGCTATTGTCTATAGTTATCATGATCTATTGACGCTAAAATCAATCAAACAATGATGAGTTATCAAACTAGTATTTATGTGTAGGTTTTCTTCATATAGTTTAATTTTCTCGAATGTCACTGGGTACCATTGATCTCCAGTAACCAAATTGCTTTTTTCATGATGCTACTAATATTTACTAAAGGGAATTTGGTGAGGAAACATCGAAGAAAGGTAGGGGTCTTCCTATTCTTAGGGATCTCTTGAGCATAAAAACGGGATACATTCAGACTGATCGGAACCCAAATAATAAGGAGGTACTCGTCCTCGCCCTTGAACCCACTCCTGGGGTCTAGAATGCGGCCTCACCAAAATCCAAAAAGCCAAAACAGTGAGGAACATAGCACTAGTTTCAATTTTATAGTAATATTTAACCTATAGCCTGCTCCCTCTTATTTCTCGTCGTACCAATTTATTCATTCCTTGAATAGCAAGGATAACCTACAGTGAAACAGTTACTTCGTCTCTGTCAGCGTAGCCAAATTGTCCATGGGTCCGTGATAGTAGGTTGATCAATCCTGTTGAGCCCCCGCCCACGCCCATCAACCCACCCATGGGGTCTGGGATGCGGTCCCCCTAAAATCCAATCAGCCAAAACAAAGAAACGAATTATCACTTGCTTTAAATTGATAGAATCTAATATTTAACCTACATCCTGCCTCCTCTTATCTCCTTCCATACTAATTTCTTCATTAGCAAGTCTCAGTGGCACAGCGAGGGGGGGTTTTGGGGGATAACCCCCCCTCCCCCCCCCCCCCATAGCTCAGAGAAATTTTTAAGTTTAATCCATTTTACTTATTTGGATCAGTATTACTTAGAGAATAGTGTTAGGATTAATCAAATATCCCCCAGGAAGCCGTAAAACTCGCAATTTTGATCCATTATTTTTAAAAATTTTCTGGAGGAGGGCCCCCGCAACTCCTGCTTACCCTGGTGGGTATGCATTACCCCCACACCCGTAAGTATTTGTTGCGCCTTAATTCCTGGCTGCGTCCCTGGCAAGTCTAACTTACGGTGAAACGCTTACTTCGTTTCTGTCACTATTGTCGAATTGTCCCAGGGTCTGTAGGAGCAGCTTGACCATGCTTGTGGCGCTCCCGTCCAAGCCCTTCAACCCACTTTTGGGGTCTGAGATGCGGTGTCACCAAAATCCACACAGCCAAGCCAGTGAGGCTCATGACCTCTACCTTCAATTTTACAGTAATATTTAACCTACATTGAGCTCCCTCCTATTCCCTTCGTAATGCTTTCTTCATTCCTTCATTGGCAAGGCTAACTTTCATTCAAAAACTTTCTTTATCCCTGTCAGCGTAGCCAAATCGTCCGAGGGTCCGTGGGAGCAGGTTGACCATTCTTGTTGGGAATAGGCGCGCTATTTCTCCCGAATTTGAGCCGACTTTTCTCTCTCTCTCTACTCTCACTCTCCCTCCTTATCCCAATTTTCTCTCCGGTGTTTCCTTCGCCGAGGTCCGCGATTGAATCAACCTATTGTTCCGCTTATTGCCCACGTAACGTCCCGTCGGATGAGACGGGGAGAGGGAAGGAAGCAGTGGTAAGGGCGATCCGAAGGCGGTATTTGTGGGGATTTCGGGAAGAAAGGAGACTGCCGGTGGGGAAGGCGCGTGGAAGTTAGAAGGGGTCGCATTTGTGTGTGGGGACCGTTTTACTGCCTTCGTCCCATGGGGTCGCTATTTCCCGCGGATTCAGCAGCACCCAGGAGAGGTGGAGTATTTTTTTTACAGTCTTTATATCAACTCACCAACCTGTCTGTTTGTTTGTCTGGTACAAATCTTGTAACTCAAATTTGACTCACTTCCTGTGAAGCAAAAACGCTGACATTTTGCACACTTCTTCATTTCCGATGACAATACATGAAAATATAACTTTTTCTCTCCAACCCCCCTTTAACCACCCCCCAGTCAACCCCCCCCAAAACATGTTTTTGATCTAAGAAGTTCCAAATGGTCGATTTTCGTGTTTCGTGGCATTTTTAACATAGGGGTAGGCATTTAAAAGCATAGGGGTGGCATTTTGAAACATAGGGGGCTTACCATTCACTGAAAATTTAATAAATATAGTGACTTTTTTAATACGTCACTTTTGGTTTTTCGGGGTCACTGAGTTTTTTTGCTTTGTGTCATATATAAACGTTGCTCATCCCCTGTAATCTAAATATAAAGGCTGGTTTTTAAAAAAAAATTTTTTATAAGAGCTTATTTAGAGATACACCTACTTCACTGCCTCAATAGGCCGGAATGTGGTTAGGTAGTTTCTCATACTGCTGTATGATAGTATCATCTCAAGTGTAAGATTTCTTTTTTTGTCGAACCCCATTTCGCTGAATATTCGGGAAATTAATCGCATCATTTCAAAATATATAAAAATTGTATCTTTTTGCGCATAATATTTTTAAATATGTCCGGCCTCTGTGGCGGCGGAGTAAATTCCTCGCCTGCTAAAAACAGGTCGCGGGTTCGAATCCCGCCTGGGGAAGTTTCCACTAAACAGGGCGTGATTGTACGTGCACGTGGTAGTGTTAACTTGTAGATAGCCCCCGATGCAAAAGGACAACGTGCTATTTTCGGTGATATGAGAATAAATAAATAAATGCTGAACAATCAACCATAGCTTTCATAATCTAGTGCCATCATTAAGTAGGAAAAAATATTTTTCGTAGTAAATTCATTGTCGGTTTCTTAGTCATCTCCGAAAAATTTCTATGGGAGATAACCATTTTTAACATTTTGTAACGGACATTACTATGCCTACAATTCTCCACTCACCTCCAATTCTCCAAGCTTCGGAGGTGAGCGTTTGTGTTCCGGCTACTGCCAGCTGAGCGGATTCGTATTGTTGGGCTTCTATATGACCGGATTTGATTCGGTGGGCGGTTGTTTAGTGTCTGTGCAGTGAAGGTATTGATTATTGATTCATCAAGTTTGCACCCATGAAACATACATTTCCTCGTTTATATATTTCTAATGACTTGTGGATGCAATATCTATGAGTTCAGGAAAAAATTACCTCTTACTTTCAATGCATGCATTCCGGTAATATGTATGTTATGATGCACTCATTACAAGCACTTCAGTTTTTATGACTAATCAAAAGGGTGGAGTGTCTTTCCGACAACGTTCAAAGCACTTAAAACTATACCGTGAAAATAGATGACAGGTTTAATGAGATAGAAGATTCAAGATAGAGATGAATTCGATCGGATACGTCTAACGTATCATCATCATGTTAACAATTTGATCTAATTATATGAATACTATAAGGGTGTATTTTGCTCAATCTCCAGTTTATCGATTTTTAATTTCTTATATAATGTAAGTAAATCAAATGCTTAATATGTTTTGTAGCCATCTGCATCCAAAAAAGTAATGTAAAATCATTAATCTCAGTTAAAATGATTCACACTTAAGTGTGATTGTCCATTGTGGCTAATAGCTACTTTTACACTCCAAGCAGACCTCAATAAGGTATATTTAAGCAATGAAAGGGTGTTAAGTAATGTAAATAGGAATTACAATACGCATATCACACGCGTTATCTGGGAATATATGAACACCTCTTAACATGTTATGGTATGAACACTTCTTAACTTTAGTTTTTGGTTGAGGTATTTACATACTGAAACATGAAGACGTTTCTTAAAAATATGAAATTTATTTGGACGAAGGAAACTTTTTATGGGAGGTAGGATTGAAAGAATGTCGAAAATGAGCTGAGATGATTTTTTGAAAATAAAATAAATTAACGGCTATTTTTTTCGAATCTGAAGTACTCAAGTACGATCGAAAGCTCATTCTCCTCAAATGTTTTCTAATAAAAATTTTCGTCGTAACACCTCGTCTTACATCTAAGTTCTTAAACTTGCAATGAACTTAAGTCTCGTAAAATCTAATCGAGGAATTTTTACCTAAAAATTAATTTCAATGAACTGCCTCTATTTGTTATACGAGCCTCTAAAAATAACAAAAATTCATTTAAGATCAAGATGAGATCCTGCTTCAAGGAAAAATTGTGGTCAAATGCCAGTTTGGCCATTTGCCGTAGTTTCCGGACAAGCAAGACTCAGTAGCGAGAAACTCGTCGGCTGACCCAGATGTCGAATTTCGGGTTACACTCTGGACCGTCGAGTGAGTTAGCTAACTACTGTGGTAGAACTTATGTTATCCCAAAATCCTGAGGGCATTCGGGTCACCAGAAGCTTAAGTGTAACTTCGAATGGTTTATGGGGAAGTTACTATAGGCCACTAGTTTACGTCTCTTCATGTAAAGGTCATGTTTACGTAATTTTATCGGAACCTTTCGTAATCTGATGAAGATTATAAATTGGATAAACTATTCCTAAATAGACCTGTAGAGATAAACAGTCTGTGGGAAAACAATTAGTTCTCCTCTGTTATCTGCGATCGAATTCTATTACCACAATTCTAAAATTCATAATGAACGTAGTATAATGTAAGCCTTTATTTTGAAGTCATATGATCCTGCTCATTCTATTCATAGTAATGAAAAATCTTTTATTCAACGAGGAGAATTCTAATATCGGAAACATTTACAAGTATATTTACGCATTAATCATAAATCACGCACATTCAGAATATAAGTGGTTGCCAATTTTCCTGGTCGATAAGCGTGTGATACCAATTCTACCAAACCAAAATGACCTGATTGACAAAGAACTGATATTCTCACATGATGACCTGATGATGACAGCAATCCAGTTGAAACACTTGATATAGAGTTTGAAAATTCAAATAATTAGGCAGTGAAGTATCTTTGTGCATCTCATCACTGTGATATTCTGCAATGTGTCTCCCAAAAAAATTCAACTTAGTATTCTCAAAATGACATTTAGAACGTATAAATGCTCAATCAAAAAGGTGTGATGGCAATGATGTACTAACTGATATTAAGGGCTAAACTGATGGCGGGGAATCTCAATGATATAAATTATTAGAATAAGAATGTCTAGGGTATAGCCTCCAAATAAACGGCACATTGAGGAGCAAATAAAATTAGGTTCAAGCATCGAGAAATAAGAGGAAAATTCAGACGTTGGCCGCGAGAACTTTGAGTAGGATACGATGTTCCGCGTCGAGGGAGTACTTTTTCGTCGCACTTCAAATTAATGTACTCTTTCATTAAGAGAACTCGTCCCAGTCATCACGAGTCGTCATTTTAACCATATATGCAGACAATCAACGCTTTACCGCAGCCAGTAAAGTTTCATTACGGAAGAATTGAAATCTCAGAGAGAAGAAGAGGTGTGATGGTGTGTAGAAATCCAATGAAAGCAGTGATATTACTTTTCTCATGTTCATTCCGACCGTTCAAATGATTTTAATCTTAAGGCCCACATGCCGAGGATAGTATGGAACTTGGCCGTATCAGTGTGTACTTTCGTTATCAATTATTACGTTTAAGTACACCAATATGAGTCCATAAATTATCTTCAAGATTTAACACATTGGAAAACAAACTTAGAGGCGTAATGGTGAGAAATGCGTTCCGAACTTAACCGTTGGCTGGATTTTAAACAATTACCGTGGCGCCTAAATTCAAAAATCCATTTTTCAACGACTGAAGGGTGTATATTGGCACTCATTCTCCAAATTTTTTCGTTGCAGAAGATGAGTACAGTTTGGTTCATTAGATTTCATATTCTTTAATTATATTCCTGTCTCTCTCTCTCTCTCTCTCTCTCTTTCTCTTTCTCCGCTACAAAATTCATATTGAGACAGGGTATGCTAATAATGTTGTGACATATATTGTGGAATAAATAAAACCTTTCACTTCCTATTTTCTTGATGTCATTTACCCTGCATTTGATTGGTGGTAATAAGCTGGTTACGGGTAACTTCCTCGGTATATTACTCAGTGCGTTTAGCCAGTGCTGATGAGTAGGATGTCTATTACTAACGGTTACCTATTTCTCTTTAATTTTACAGACTAACCGAAAGAACTTAACTATCATCAAAAATGTTTTCCGTTTTTTATTGCAAAAAAATATTTTGTAATTAGGACAGCAATTACATTTACAAGGAATCTGCACTATAATCATTCAGTTTCATTAAGAAATTCTTAATTATGCACGACTCTACCCTGAAAATCTTTTCACTTGCTTTGATTATCCGCTCTGTATCTACACTTTTACGGTGCTATACACCTGAAAATGAGTTAACCATTGCGTGGGATGTATTGTACAAATGTTTTTTAGCTATTTTATAATCTCTCGTGTCCTTGCTGTTCTGTTTCTCTCTACATGTCTATATATATGTGCCCAAAAAGGTTATATTATAAATACAGCTTCGGTATGTTTAATATTGTGATCATAGGGATGGAATTTTTGTTAGTTATAAGGAATTTTTGATATATTTATGATTATTTTTACCAGTCATTTCTTTTAAATGCTTTTCCATTTCCATGACTTTACGTGCCAACCTACGTTATCGTACTTCCAAGGAGATGCATTGTGCTAATTAACGTTCCTGGTATCTCAAATGCGTCACTAACGGTATAGTTCTTCCGAGAACTCTATTATTAAGGGACAGTCGTGTATGCCCGAGGGAATGCACGGTGATGCGGTAGACATTGAATCTAAAATGTAGTTTGACACAGCTTTTGCAGTAATAAAAAAATAAAGTATGTTAAATATAACAATTTTTCTATCAAACGATAAAATTTATCTTAATTTTCTTCATAAGCAAAGCGATCTCATTTTTTTTATGAAATTTTTTTATGAAAGCTCGACAATGTAGACCATCCATTCAATGACCGATTTCACTTTGAATAAAGATATAGCTGTACTTATTTTTAACCCATCCCACAGTAAAGTTCAAAACACACAGGTATGGATAATTTTATTTTTCACCTTGTGCATGAATGAGTTGAATCGTGATGGAAGTACAGATTGTAATAATTATAAAAGGATACAGCCGATATTCATTCTCTTGAATTCAGTCCAGCCAACTAGCACGATATGAATAATTTTATTTTTAACTTCGTGTATGAATGAGTTTAATCGTTATGAAAGTACAGATTGAATTAATAATAGGCTACAACCAACATCCTCTTGTATTCAGCATCACAGCTACGTCACCAACGGAGTTGATCTTCAATGCACTCTATAGCTAAGGGTCAGACGTGAATGTCCCAGGGAATTCACGGTGACGAGGTAGGCATTAACTGTAATAGTTTGACGTCCCTTTGTACGCCAGAAAGGATGGTTGAGCGATGCCCGGCAACTCCTCCGAGGTATGCCCGTCTCGCTTCCAGCCTCCCGCGGGGCCTTCACGCACCGCTCCCCGCCTTCTCCCCCGTGATTCCCTCTTAATGTTGGCCGAGAGAGGTCGTTAGCCGCGTTTACGACCTCGTCTGGGGGATCACCGGGGGTCGTCCCCTTGGCCGGATTTCATATCGCACTCATATCCCCCTCGCCCTTTTCCACTTCTCCAAAAACCGTGTCCATTTCGTCGCGGATCATTACTTTGATATTCTATTAATATTGCGATTTACGGCCACGGTGCCGGGCACTCCCTTATCATCACAATTCCTCTCGAATGGCGTCCACTTCCGCCGTTTGGGGATTTAATGGTGGTGGAATGTGGGGGATCTCGTACAGGACTCGAGGAATATCACTTGATATCTGCTCTCCATCAGCATTGTCTCCTCGGCGGTGTTTCATGTGAATGGATCGAGTGTATGCGGCCAAATTGAGTGCGCGCTCCGCAAAGAGGACGCACGGACACTTTTAAGATGGAGTGTCTCCACCATGAAAAAATAGAAGTTTTTTTGTCAATTAATAATACTTATGGGTTAGCTCTCGTCTTGTGGCTAAAAAGTCAACGTTTCTTCCCCTCTGCTCTGGACCTCTACAGGACTAATTCAAATTGGTTAATTAAACAAGACAACTTCGTGAGAAGTGTACTTCATTCATTTAGCTATCCAAAATGCACATTTTCAGAACAACGATACCTCTATTTTTCCTCCAATATATTCGTTGGGAGCTGTTTTGCTTGTCGAATTTTTATTCATTTTCTGGGGTATGCTGGGAGGTTTTACCGAAAGGAGGGCCAGACATTAAACCATTAATCAATAATTTTATATTATTAGACCTGTTATCATATTATTTGCATCCGAAATAGCCGAAAAGGTATCATCCTAAGAAATTTTGTCAACAAATATACAATATTGCAAGTATGTCGTATAGCAACTGTATGGTATGTAGAATACAGGTTTCATTGTTTTGCATGTGAGCATTTGTGAGAGCTCGCACTTAGAGACTAAATTGCAGATGTATTCAGATATTAAATGAACGTCGTCCACTAAAAACTTCCAAAGTAAACTGGCTAAACTTACCAAAATACCTACACTTAAGTTTTTTTAGCTGATAGATTCTCTTTGTAATTGATATCTTCTCGTGAATTATTTTTACTATTCAACTTCTTAATGAAATGAAATGAATTCCACGTGCATGTATTCAACTCCTGACGTTCCAGTGGGAAGTAAACACGGTGATACGCACCCCATTGCCCTAGCCTTTTCCTGGGATCGATATGATTCAATATAGGGAGTAATTAATGAACATCTACTTCAAATAGTTCTCCTATTTTAGAAAGAGTTTTACAGGTGAATAACGAAATTTCCTACTATGATTCATTAATTTTCCTTTTTAAATGAAAAGAACGACCTTTTTTCCTAAATTAATGATTACCTACTCTCAGGACGTTTGCTTTTGCACGTTCTTTTGAAGCGTTGTCATCCACGGGAGTTGCTTTAAAAAATTCTAGATGAGGATATTGTCTACAATTATTTTTTATTTATAATGATTTAGCGGTTTGCTTTGAAGCAAAAGTTGCTTCACTCCTTAAATTGGTGCTTTTAGTTATATTAAGAGCTATCTATTACGTGGGATACATTGTAAAAATATTTGTTCAAGTTTTATAATCTCTCATAGCCTTACTGTTCTATTTCTCTCTGCACATCAGTATAAATTTATATTATATAATGCAGAACGTTATCATGTAAATTTAGAAGAATATATAATTTAGATCCATGGAATAGTTGAGACAATTCAATGGTTTACAATGCAATTTCACTAACCTCTACTTGATGTGGACATAATTCAATTGTAATTCATTCAAATTTTATGTTAATTGATCAATAAGAGTGTACCAAGAGTGTTACCTTACGGATATTACCGAAACTTCAATAATAATATAATATCTAATTTTATATCTTCCGTCCACTTCACCTCTCCGTGACGGACGTTATTCAATTGTACGCGTGAGCCATTCCGTGTTCCTCGTCATTTCATTTTCATTGATCATGAAGAGTATGCCTTGATTGGTAGCTTACGGATACTACCATATCATTTCCATTGGAAGACGGAGACCTTTTCTGGAGATTTACCAGGACGATCACGATTTCTACTAAACTTTTACGCCACCATTCCATTCCCAATCATCTCCCACCAATCTCCGCTCCACCTTCTTTATATATTTCGACCAATCCTCCCTCATCCATCTATCCCTCAGCTCGAACGAGACTTCCACTCATGCGGAGAGACCTTAACTTTCCCCTTACGTAACATATTTGACCCTAGTCATCCCTTGTAATCCACCTTTTAAGCCCTACGCGTCCCACTCTCAATCCTGGCCGGCTCCGCTGTCCTTCCTCCACGCGATTCCGTTTTCCTCATCCCACACACACTAGCCGATACTCTCACTCATGCCCTATTTTTTTTTCTTTTCGCCTCGCTTCATTTCTCCTTTCCTGTCCTCTTGCCCATCTCACGGCTCCCGGATTGGAATCATCTTCGTTTTACGGCCCTTTCCTCCCTCAAAACGAGAGTTCCCATCTTTATTTCTCATTTGTTCCGCGATAACTTCATTCGCTTATGCTTTCAATCCTTCATTCGTGCCTATGCTCTATATGATGGGCGATTTTTGGGGTTTAGATTTGATGGCTAAAAGTAATCGATTTATTTCTATGTCGACTGTGGGAACTAAGCAATGACCATCGGCTATCATTGTCAGTGGCACAGCCGCGAGGAGGGGTTTAGCGGGTTACAATCCCCCCTTGAGACTTTAAAAGAGGCTCTTTCATGCCATTTATATACTTTATTTAAAAAAACTACTCGTGATTGTTGCTGGTCAATGATGGATAGATATTGTTATAGAATATTTTTGGAATATGATCATCAATTTATGTTCCATTAATATTGGGTTTTCTAAAAATTTGTGAAAATTTCATGGAGGAAACATTATTTGCCTTAACCAGAACTCGAGCTCATATAGAGTCAAAAATAAACTTTGTTACGTTACACACAGATTTATTGAAAACTCTACCGGTTTTAACCTTTTCAGGTCATTATCAAGAGCTAACAAAAAAATTGGCTTGTTTTGCTGTGTTACCTCTTGATAATGACCTGTAATGATCGAAAATGATGTTTATGAGTTCAGATGATGGGATATTTGAAATGACCGACATAAAAAACAGCGGTGGTGGACTTGGATAATTATTTAATACGTCAGCTCAGTACAAAGTACTAAGGCGAATTAGGAGAGAGGCAGCGGAAGTTTTTGTACATGGAGTATCGATATGTCTATGATAGGCTTGGTGTATGAAGTTAGTATCACATATTTACATACAGGAGATGCCCAGATAGAGACTATACATTTGAGAAATCGAGCAAAACCTGTATAATGCATTTTGCACAATAAATACTTACAGAGAAACTGCATAGCATAGTAGAAACCGGCAGTTTTTTCAATAAATACTGTGTCGAATACATCAACGTTGATTTCTTAATTTATCATTTCACCCATTAATATTACAAAAGAGGATTCTCAAGTTGGCCTCTAAATGTACTGTCACCCACCGCGAATTTAACTGGGTTTACAGAGGTCTCCACTCGCCTTGCCGGTGTGATCTATCATATTCATAACTTTTCCATGTAATTCCTCGCTCTTACAAACATTATGTTGCAAAATATAGGGAAAAAGTGGATCGCATTGCACTCATCGCTACCCTCAGGACAATTTCGAAAACCGATTATAATGCGACCGAAGTGGCAATAGAAATCAGCCTTCTGTAGAATGGAATTGGGTCTTCTCTATGCAGTCCCCTTGATATCACCATTCCACGAAGTGGACTCGCGAACCATTGATTTGATCGAGCACATATGTCCCTAATCTTAATTTCGTCTGTCTTTCTTTTCGTCCTCTTGCCCCACACGTGGCCTTCTGTAATCCTCTCCGTTCTCCGTCCTTCAAAGCAGATGGAAGAGATACCAAAATGCGTAGCTGATCGGTTTCATAACCACTTTCCGGCGAAATTCTTCCCCTTCCCCAACTCTCCAGTATCTCTCTTCCCCTTCCACTTTCTCCCTTTTGGAATGAATTTCATCTTTTACTCTCTCCGATTTGGTTTTGTTCGAGGGCTTAAAGGTTTAGTCGATCGCTGATATCCCCGGATGTAGAGAAAAAGGGAAGGAAGGCTCTTCCGGCGATGGAGATGATTCCGTTCGTTTCTCAGTGTTGCCAACTTTTCCAGTTAACTGTTCTCGTACTGCTATATATTTCCTGCCTCCGATCATTTTTCACCTTGAATCCTGTAAAAATATATTTAATGTAATGCTTTGGATAGTTTCCAAGATTGAAGTCAAATTGGGGCATTGAATGTTCTGTCGACTCACATCCGTTTTATTATTTGTTCACCTTCTTAAAATATCGTAAAGTTCGAGGAGTTTCCCAGGAAGCATTTTAAAATAAAAATAATGGAGATCATTTAACATGATACCTCGCATCCTATAACTGACATGCATAGAGATTTGTTACCTTGTGCAATTTGAACAGGGCCAGGCTAAATATGAAATAAAGATGATTTTGGATGTTACCTCCGTAAAAATAATAGGTACCTGCTAGTACCATGTAAGATATCTTCTAGTACCACGTAAGAAGATTACTTGTATCTCATTTCTCTAGAATGTATGATACGGTTTTATTACTATTCGGACGACACTATCCATCCCTATTACTGTATCACCGTTACCAATGCTGAAGGACGATGACGATTTTCAAAAGACGGTCGGCTATTGAAAATACCGATTTAAAACTAAGTATCAACATATAAAATAATCAGAAATACCCGAGTTACTGTAGAATATAGTGACTCCCAAGGATCCAATTTTAAACTAGCAAACAGAACAACCTTTCGGTATTTATTTCGTCAATAAATTGACTATTTATCCCGAATTTCTGGCAAAAAAGGGCTAGATTTTTCCAATTCTTCTCAGTGGAACACGTGTAAAAATGCTTTTGGCAATAGTAAAATGAAGTTGGCCTGCAATTTCTCTCAGGATTAAATGAATATCTATTTGCATACGCTTCACTTGCTTTGATCTCTGGCGTAGTGATGTTGTGAAGAACATGTTCTCTTCTATCATTACAAAAAGAGTTGTAGCGCTCGTTACCGCCCAAAAATAAATTAAAAAAGAGATTCATTTCGTCTTTGAAGTTGATTCTTCCATCTTCTGTGCCGAGCCCTGACAAGCCAATTTACTGCGACAGAAAGGAGAAATAGGCCGAAAAAAGTAAAATTCAAGCGTTGACCCTTGTGCCAGCTTATATCTGTGGCCAAATTTTAAACTAAATGAAACTGAATTGAAATGCGAGAACTAAACTAATCAAAGGGCGTTTATCGTAGATAAAAGGTTAAACCGGTTGCCGACGGCGAATGGTTGTTCTTAACTCTTGGTTGTGTGATTTTTGTCATCTTTCACCTTTAATTTTCTTCTTAATAGTAGTATTTATCGCCTGTCATCTTTTAACTCTCATCTGACTCTTTCCGAATAAGTTCAAAAGATTCAGGCTTCAACTGGAGGAATTTAGACATATTTAAATAAATAAAAGATCGTAAGTAGCACTTTTCCACAAAATATTTACTGCGCACAACGCGTTTCGGCTCACTGAGCCATCATCTGGTACAAATCTTGTACCATATGATTGCTCTTGTACCAGACAAGATCTTGTAGCAGATAAGGAAGACAAGGTCTTGTGCCAGATGATGGCTCAGTGAGGCGAAACGCGTTGTACGCAGTAAATTTTTTGTGGGAAAGTGCTACGATCCTTTATTTATATAAAAATCTGGCTTTTTGTTGAATTTTGCCTTCGCATGAATGTGAAAGTATGAATATTCAGTGTGCGCAACATTTTTGTGACCGTGTGGTCTCCATGTGGGAATTGTCTTGCATGTTGCATTCTGGTGATCGATCACCCCCTGCCAAACGTCCTAGAGGTGTCTCGCACGATAACACTAAGATGGATCCTGCGCAGGGATAAAAAAATTAAGGCATCCAAACCTGCTGAGACTGGCTAACTTAATTTCTTTTAACTGCGAGTAAACCTAAGAAAATTTTATCCATTCTATTCACCGGGGAAATTTTAAATCATACATATTGTGTAGCTGTAGATGAATATTTCTTACGTCGTTCGTTATCTACGTTACGTCGAATCGTTTATCTACATTTTCAAATACGAATAGAATATTTTTGCGATAACCTCTCGGGTGGCGACCCTGCCAGTCTGCCCTCCCACAGTTCTGCACACTAAATCCTTTCCACCCGTTACATTCTCTCTCTTTGCCTTCAATAAGAACGTCCCAGTCAATAGACCCTAAGTCCCGTCTGGACAAAATGAATGTGATGCCGAATACATTTCAGTTCCAAATCTGTCGCGGATTTAAGCTCCGGCTTCGGTCAACGCTCGGACGTTGCTTTTTTTTTATTGCTCCCTTATTCTTTTCCGCTGGAGTAAATCGGTTGATCCGGGAACGGCACAATGGAGGATTTCATGAAGCGCAGCTTCCAGACAATAATAACTTTTTTAAGCCTTGGCTACGTTTCGTCCCTCTTTCATTTAATATAGAAAATGCTGGCGATTTAGAGGACGTTTTGGCCATTGAAACGTGTGTTTGCCGCTAGTCCCGCTTAATATTAATGCCATCTAAAAATGTGGAATAAAGATTTTGTTATAAAATATAGAATGACCGTATGTTTGAGATACACATCTTGAGGACTATCACTCATAGATAGAGATACAAATAGGTAAAACATGGTGGGTAATATAGAACATGTTTTCGTCATGAAGGCAGTGACGTAGCTTAATGGAATGGTTTGTTGGATGAATATCTATTACTTAAACCACTATTATGGTATATAAGTGGTATAAATAATAGATATTCATGAGAGAAACATTTAAATGGAATACCATATAGTTTAACATTAGTGAATATTAACTCCATAAACAATAGCATTGATACGATTCTCCTGAGTTACAATTAAAATTCTATTTTGTTGTTATTTTACATTTTTTCTTCAAGGCGTGACCCCGTGTAACCTTCGCCATAGCTAATTTCGCGAATTTGTTGTGAGACGCATACATTTTACACCGTACGTTCATTTATTTGTTGTAAAAACAATTAGTTGAGAGCAATTTTATTTTGTAATTTGCTGTTGCTGCGTGAACGCTGCTGTGAATGACTTGATGAACTGACAATAAGTAAGAAATAGAATGCTTCTTTATTCTTTTAAGACCTTGTTTCAGATTCTCTCGTCATGAAAAAACTTTACACCGTGTACAACTGACTTTGGCTACATCATTACCTTTTAGTCACCACACTTCCAGAGTTTAATGATCTTTCTCTACTATGCCTTCCCAGTGGGATTAAATGTAAGCATCTTAAGTTAGTATCAGGGTAAATTTTTCTTTGATATACCTGCGGGGATGCTCCGGGGAAGCTCTGCAAAGCAACTCGAAAAGGTCTGAAAAATAATTTCTACTTCATCGTAGCGAGTATCTAATTCGGAATATTTCTTAAATACCTTTAGAATTCAATCGTAAAGAGTATATCCACGGGGAAAGTATATTGTAAAGAGCGTTGAAACAGAGAAGCGATTGCATGTCGTACAATGAAATCAAAAGAATAAAACATTCACTTTGGATTTAAGAGTTACCTACGTATGTAGGTATGAGGAAAAATTGCTGTTTCTGTTCTAAAGGAAGTGGTAAAGTGAATTTTACATCACATATTTCTAATTCATCCCTTTAATTTTTTTTACTGCTGTCGGAAAACATAAATTCTGGCTAGAAAGAAATAAATCCTAAGGAAATCATACAGCATGGGCGTGACGGTCTCCTTGCTGATTGGAATTTCTCGTCCGCAAAATTCGTTTGTAATATTTTTACTTTTTGATGGTTTCATTAAATTTTTTATGGATATTTGATGGTTTGATCGTTTCATTAAACAGACTAAAGTAAAGGTATCACAAACATTATTTGGATTTTAAGAGAAAACCCTCGGCAGGAATGTGGCAAACGACAAATCATTCTTGAATTAATGCGTAAACATAGAAATGTTACGTCTTTAATTTGGATTTTTATGATGCTGCATTAAAATTGCATAACTATACGATTCAAAATGTCAACGTAGTTGTTTTCAGCTCCTCATCAACGATTTTTGCATGGTAATAATTTAGATGAATACCAAAAAAGTGATCGTTCCCCGGTCAGTTGATCGCTTTGCCACACTGCTCTCTACTATGACATTTTATAATTTTCAGGACCATGAGCCACGTTCGTAATCCTTCACATGATTTTTTTAGTCGCAATATGTTGTATACTACCATATCCCATGCACAGCTATGTTTTCAGGGTGAGGTTATGCAACGATTCTAGGGAGGTAAAGGTTAGAAAAATATACGGAGAAGTAAATTGTATTTTTATAGCAAAGAGTGCGAGCAGAGCAATTCCAACACTCATTTAGCCTTATATATTGAAATAAGAGTGTAATTGGTTGCAAATCTGGTGGGTTAGTAAAATGCATTCATTATTAAGTGAAATATTAGGCAATACCTGAAGGCAATAAATTAAACTAGAGAATTCTCTACCACTTTAAAGCGTGTGATGATTTTTATGTACAATAGGCGTGTGTGGCCTTGGTTTATGTATATAAGGGGCCATCATTTTAATAAGTAGCATTTTTCAAATCCATCTTATTCTACAAGTAGGCAAATTAAGGGGTAGGCAATCTCAAAATTGTTCACGACTTTTATACAATGCCAAAATGTCTTCTTTTTTAACAATGCTGTATTTTGTAAAAGTAGAGTCTTACTTATAATTTGATTTTGTATTAATAAATGGGAGAGGATACTCACGAGAGATTGGTGATTGTAGCCAGATGGTGCGAGGAAAATGGGAGATGCATTGAATTGCGAATAATATCCCTGGGTCTTTAATATCCAGCTTAAGTTTTCTCCGAGAATATTAAAAAAAAAACTGTAGCATTTATCTGTACTGAAGGCAATTTGATATCAAGGAAAAGCGCAGGCTCTTTCATGAGATTACTAACAGCCATTGAAATGCAATACGGTGAAGTATGAATTGTGGATGAAACTAGTGGTACACGTCCCGAGTCCCGAGTGCTATTTTCGAGGAAACATTAAGGTTTCATGTTGTTTCCATTGTGATGGAGGGATGGTAAATAAATAGTGAGAACTCGACAGGCATCGGGATTTTTTGCGGGAAAAGAGGCACTCGGTAACGCAAATAAGAGGTGACAAGTGTTGACGACAAACCCAAGGACGCTCGCGGCAGGCGGTAATGACTCGTCGAAAACTATTCCTTCGCCGTCAAAATAAACACTTCAAATAGAAAAGGGAAAAGGTTGTTGAATATAAAATGTGAGCTTAGCCAAACAAAGATAACCCAATAGAGTGGGAGTTGCGGAGGATGTTTATATGATAGAGGAAAATGTATTTATAAATTTAAGTAGGTTTTCGTTGAGAAATGGGCTATTAGTGTATTTATCTCTGATTTCGCACAGCAAAAATAGGTGGAGGTTGAAAACCCTCAAATATTGCTGATACATAGACAAAAGAAGCCGATTTTCAGAACATAAGTATCTATTTCATTACACCTGCAAGCCGTTTCGCTAATTTCCACGGAATTCTATTGAACCGACCCGGGTTAGCGCAAGTTGATTGCCAATTTCAATATAAATTGAATTGATGAAAGCTTCGTCGGACAAATTTGAAGACTGCAGAAATTTACAAAATATGCTTTTGCGTTCTCATCAACATCTTTGATTTTCCCATATATTTCCACAAATTATTTTGCCTCTGCCACTTTAAATTTGCCACTCAAAACTTGGTAGGATCTACTTGATAGATTATAATTAAGGATGGAGGAGAATATTAATTTTATATTTATATTTATGTAGCAGAGAATATCAATGTAAATTTTTCTCGAGCAGTTTATGCCTCAATAAGTCTTAATTGAATACTATCCTAATGGAATAACTGTTCTTGCCTTGATTGGGTGAATTTAAAAACAAAACATCTAGACATGCTACTGCTACCTCAAGGTTTAGTCAGTTCTAATACTATATCATATAGTATTTATTCTGCTAAATGTCGTATTTATTCTATTCTCTAGTTATAATACTATATTCTATATTATTTATGGAAAAGATTCTTGCAAGCACAAGGAGCTCCCCAAAGTAAACATAACTAGGATATCACTGTCATATTTAGAAGGGTGAACTAGTTGAAAGGCTGTTTTTTTTTCTTTTTCTCCCATAACATAATTTTTTTGGTGACGTTGTTTCCATATTCTTCGTAAGTAATAGTTTCGGTCTACCACGCCATCTCAAAATATTTGTGCTCGCGAAAAATGTTTTATCCGAGGTTTTGCTCAGTGGAGGCAGCGCAAAAAGCGAATAACGGATGAAAGTAGGTCATGTCTCGGTGAGGGCGGTGACTAGGGAGTGAATAGTAGAGATTCAGACACAGATAGAGAGAGACGAACACACAGGCTTGATAAGTGGGAGAGAGAATAAACTTGTGGGAGGAAAAGAAAAGCCGACGAGGAGGAGGAGTAGGAAAAAAAAGAACAGTTCTCCCATCGCACGCACTTTTCCGTCGCGTACTATTCAATGAGTGAAACCCTAGGCGACGCTTAAAGGCTCTCGCGGGAGCAATTGTTCCGTATTATTCCCGCCCTGCACGACGAACACGGAATACGGGAAACTCGTGGGCGGAGGAGAATTTGAAAAGAGAGGGGAAGATTTAAAAAAAAAAGGAGAAGTAAGAGATAATAGTACTAGTACTAGGTACAAAAAGAAGAAGGGGTAAAATAGAGAAAGAAATTAATTGGAAAATGGTCTGGATAGATTTCAATTTGGCGTGGAAAACACGAGATTTGGAGATGGTGGGTGAGGTTCTTTTTGGGAATTTTTTATTTCGTTACGGGATGAACCGTAGAAGGAAGATAGGCCCAGGACGAAGGGAAAAGATGGAGGAAGCGTAGCGTGGGCCGTGAGGAAATGGGATACAGGAAGGGAATTAAAGGGAGTGTAATGGGAGGAATAGGGAGAGATGAAGATGAAAGCAAGGGTCGGAGTGAGGTGGAAACGGACACAGGCTTCCATCCCCCTCCCGTGAGACTCATAATGTCAATTTGCACAACTCCGGAGGGTTTTTGAATAAGTAATATCCGTTGAATATTTCACAGTCATAATGCCGTTACCGAAATTAATATACGCATGTAATTCCCCTTCCCCACTCCTCGCCTACTTCCTTCCTTCCTCCAGACAGCTCTTCACTCACTCTCCCTGCCGTTAGAAACGCTACCCTTATTCCAAACACACCCTTTCCTCTTCTACGCACCCCCGTCCTCCCTACCCTTTCACGGGACCCTCCTGATCCCTTTGACTTGGCGGGGGGTGGTGTGACGAATAATTTTCGCGAAGGAAAGAAATGGAGTTCTCCCTCGTTCCCTTACTGTGGTGAATGTGCTGCTGTAACTGCTGTCCTATGTGAATTCCCTTTCACGTGGAGCTGTGATCCTCCTCCCCTCTGGGCGATCAGGTTAACTGGGTGTAAGGCGACGTGTACCCTGGGGAAGACTAGTCTTGCCAGCGAAGCACTTTGGGGTAAGATCACGGATCTTTCTCCTTCGTAATACTATCAAAGCAAGGAAAGCTTTAATAGATAAAACCATGATTTACAAATCGTTTAATTTTCCCGAGTGGCTTGTTTTGTTGTCGCCTAGGCATAATGGTGCCATTGATGAACATTTACATATCGCACCCGTAAGCAGGTTCATTTGGCTTGTGGCGGGAGGTTTTAGGATACCAGCCGTTTAACGGATAGAGAATTACTTAAAAAATGACCCTTAAGTAATATTAATGAATCTAAGATGTAACCTAGGGACCTAAAAAGATTTCCCAAATTCTATCTTTTCTGGCAGAGTGGATATTTTTCATCATCCCAAGAGATTTACCTGTCAAAACTAGATTATGTAAAATAAAAATACACACGAGCAAGACGGTTTGACGTGGAACAGTAGGGAAATTTAAATGATGGCACTTCTAATGATGTCGTGGATAACAAATTGTCCTTCAGTAAGATTAATGACACTTAAGTGTCTCGTAGAGATCAATGTAGATGTCCGAGTTCAGAGCTCTGTCAGGAGACTGGATATTTTGCTAAAGCTCCTGATGTAAACAGATGTAAGACGGTGGGAAGTGGAACATAAGGCTCTTAAATTTGAATCAAGGTACTTTTAATGATGACGTAGATAAAAATTATTCTTCTGCAAGATTAATAACAGGAAAATGTCTCGTAGAGATCAATGTAGATGCCCAAACCCTGAGTTCTGTTAGGGGGCTGGATATTTCGATCTAACCCCTGCACCTCTCTTCCTCACTATCTTCTTCTCTCTTTCCCCCGTGCTTGGGAGGAGTATTGTGGTCTTGTGGCAGAGGTTCGCCGCTCTTATCGATGCCCCGCGGTCCCCACTTCAGCGCCCCAACATTCCCAGCCCTGTGGGATCAAGTCCCTGTTTTCGAACCGCGCTCAGGGTGTGAAAAGGCTGTTTGGCGCCACTCCAGTATCCCTTGTATCGAGTTCAACGTGGCTTTTTTAAAGCGAGCAGACGGAGGATATAAGAATCAGTTATAACCTCGTCGCGACTGGATATTGAATAAATTTCGGCGCGCGGACCAAGAATTACAATTTTCGCGCCGTAACTTGGGCGATATATTTTTTTTCAATGAACGCAGATTTTGGTGCAACGGTTGAAATATTCTTCCAGACCGTAAACTTAAAAGAGGTATTGGTGCCAAGATGTTCTCGCGTTGTTTTGTAAGATCAAAGCATCTCTTTGCTTGGCGACGTGAGAGACTGATTTAAATGGGAAGAAAGGATACTTTTAAAACTTTCATCGCTAATGAATACCAGTGGGGTTATAAAGGAAAATAAAGCAGCAAATTATTGGTGCTAGTCGACATTCTATTCTTGGAGTGTCAAGATAAACTTATGACAGGTCTAAAAACTGGTATTATCAAAAGTATTGATCAAATTCTAATATGTTATTGATTTCATTCATTTTAGGGCTACTTCCGCAAGAATTTCTATGCTCTCCCCGTTAGCATAAACAATCATTATACTCCCTGAATTTTTAAAGCAATCGGAACACATAGTAATATTTAATTGCAGGCCTTATGTTATAGTTCATATAGTTCATATATATCATATAGTTGTTATGGTGTTGTTATTTCTACAGCGAATGACTAAATGCGACATTCTCATTGAAAAACAAAGGGAACGGATCTCAATCATATAGTCTAAGTTGAAGTTTTCGTCCTTTTTAAATAAAATGATAAGCAAAAATAAATTTTTTCACTGGCTGTCTGATAATTTTAAGTTTTTTCCGGCCTGTAATGTTTTATAATACTGCGTCACTGCTATGAAAATAAAACATGAATATGTATATGTAAATGATAAATATGGCTAGAATCTTTCAAATTTATAAGTAGACCTTTTTACAGCATTAAAAGAGCAAGGTAAGACTTTGGTATCGCATTTAAATTTTAAATAACTTGTAGGTGTATCTTGTTATACGTGATGTACGTGTTCCTGAACATTTTGGATGGATAACTTTAAACTTTGTTTTTCCATATTTTTTTATGAAAACACGACCATGGTTTCGACCGTAAAGGTCATCTTCTTCTTCTTTGGATAATGAAGGTTACCACCGAAAACATGGTCGTGTTGTAACCCTTCCGTGACCGTGCCTAAAAACAGGGATGGCAAGTGAAACGAAATGAAAATGTTTCATTTCGATCCGGAGCAAAACAAAAATACGAGGTCTGGGTTAATTTTCCTTCCAGCACGAAATTAAAAACACCATGGAATTTAATTTCGACTCGGGACGAAACTTTACTCCCTAGAACGAAACTAAATTATTCGAAAATCCACTGCTCATAGTTAATTTTCAATCCCAGAAGTTGAGTGGAGGGGGATAAGAGGGAATAGTTTCGACACATTACGTTTGAAATGCGTGTAGAGAGGTTAAAAAATTGAGCTTAAAATCGAATGGCCAGTTTGCGTTCACCGTTCACGTACTAGTAGTGAAAATATGAGAGTCCCATGCATCTAATGGCGGTAGGCCGAACCTCTACTTCATTCAACCATACTTCGTACTCGGTGTGTGGGTCGAAACTAAACTGTTCGAAGGTGAAGCACGTGGTCCCTGCTGTGCGAAACATTATATACCTTTCGTTTCGTCCCAGAGTTTTAGTTTTTGTTTCAATCCAAAGTACTTTTGACTCCGATTTCGTTTCGATCCTGAGTTTAGCTCCCCGGGTTTAAATCCATTTCGTTTATACATTTCACTCAGGTATTTCAGGTACCCCATTTATAATTCATAAATAATGCATTTTATTTTAGTCTTTCCTATAATTTAACACCATGGCTCTTTTTTAATGATATTAAGTCTTGTTTTGTATAATTTATAAATTAATTTAACTGATTACTTCAGACTTGACTCTGTGAAACCTCTCCACATTGGAAATAAAAGAATAGAACTTTGCAACGTTCACTTGAATATTTAAATAGGCGCGAGCCGGGTTTGTAATGTAGCTACATCTTCATTACATGCATGTAATATCAGTCATCTGAAGTGCAATCAGTGCGTATCAGTCACATGCTTGTCATATCAGTCACCTGAAGATGTAACTACGTAACGAAATCCGGGTCGTGCCCATTTAAATACGCAAGTGAAACTTACAAATTTATATTATTTTATTTCCATTATAAATAAATTGTAGGCTAAATTAAGGCTTTTAAATTGATTTTGTGCGAAATGGAATTAATCTTTCATAATTTGTTATTGCAGGTGAACATTCACTTACGTGCTATGAGAAAAGTGACAATTACAAAATGAGCCCTCATGTAGAATATTGGCGTTATTGAAGTTATAATATAATAAAATTTATTGAATAATACCTTTCATCCCTGCAACCATGTAACGAACAGGTTCATTTTTTCTTCCCGACAACAGCTGTGCGGGGCAGGTCAGTTACACCACCGATAAAAATTAAAGTTTTCGAAAGCAATTTAAATTTTTAAAAAATCATTCGTCGCCTCAATAACGACATAGTGGCTGAGCTCAAATAAAAAAATATCAAGGGGACAAAAAAAAATTATACAAAATTAACATAATTTGGGGTAACTGAGTTACCCCGCATAGTCACGAAAGAGTTAATAAAATATTCTGCGGAAAAACAAAGTTTAAATATATTAATCCATAATGCTCTGCAAATTCCACAAAGTATCGTCGGAAACAACCAAAGTGTTTTTGATTTGATATCATATACCTAGCTGACTCATGACGATGAATTTCTGGACATGAACTTGACTTCATTGGAGAAAATCTAGAGTGTGAGTTCACGGAAAAGATTGGATATCAATCAAGTCAGGAAAATGATTAATAAATCGCTTTCCTGACTGAAAAGTATTTAATGTCTAAACGTCTGGTACCTCGCAAATCATCGCCATTTTACATTTCCCTCCCGCGATGTCTTTCGATGGCAATGAAAGTGTAGGAAAGTCTCCAGAGCGCTCGGATTCGTGAAGAAAAATCGTCATCGCCTTCATCTCTCAGCCAACTGGCGTTATTACTCTTGTCTTTTTTTTGCGAGCACGCCATAAATCCCTTAAGCATTGGGAGCTCCCGAATTACTCGAAGAGATAGAAGAATCTCAGCCGTCAGGAACAGGTGAAAGACACTTTATTTCCCGTCGTTTTCTTTCGCGCCACCCGCTCGCTCGTCGCCGCCCCTGCCCGTCTCTCCAGCCGCAAGAGAGGCGAACACTCGAAAGACCTCCATTCGTCCCGACGTCACCACCCCTTACTCGCTCTTCCCAAACTTCCCCTACTCATTTCAAGTGTTCCGGGGGATCGTGAAAACTGAATTAGTTCGTGAGCGAACGCTCTTTTGAACGAGTCTTTCGGCCTTATATTATACAGAGTGTTTCAGAATGCAATGCCTCAGAAGGTGATTGAGGAGACAATTTTTATCATTTTGTTGTCCATAAACATGGGGTCGCAAATCCATCATTACTTGAAAGATAATTACAGATGCACTAATATTGCATGCATAGGAGGATTAAGGGAGGCACGGGGGCACGTCCCCAGGTGGTTTAAATATAGACAAGATTCTCAATCGGGTTATCATTACGTTCGTTATGCCTTCATTATTACGGAGCCTCAATCACTTGATTTCACATTGATAACGATAACGATGAGAGAATATTTCGTACAGTAATTGTTGCATGTTGTTTTAAAACAAATATTAGAAGGCCGTTTGCCTGTCTGGCCCTTGTGCCCCCAAAGAAATAAATCCTGGAGCCACCCTTGATTGTATGTTCCAAAAATTAATTAATGGTCTAACCCAGGCTTCGACACTATAAACTATGTCAACTTTGCGAATAACACATTGTATAGCGTCGAAGCCTAAGTCATACCACTAAATTTGTGGAACATAAAATATTAGTGCATCCATGATTATGTTTCCTCTTACACCATTCCAACAAATATCGCCATCCACCCTTAAGTTGGTCATTAATTACTGAGCTATGGCAACGCAAAAATTTATTTGGATGCACTGTGTAGTTACCATGGTAACGGTTTTTCTTGCATATCCAGCCTTTTTGGAATTTTATTTGATGCTATGGATTTTTTAGGCCATTAAATAATAAATTTTGGACGAAACTGTGCGATTGCCTGAAACAATTAATTTCAAAACGGTTGATAAGTGATCTCAGGTATTCCCGGCGTATCAGGAGCAGAAAAGTTTCTCGGGTGTTCCACCGGTTAATGTTCTCTACCTTCCGACGTTTCGAGCAGAGACTTTCTGTTCATCCTCAGGGGATCTTCTGAATTCGCTGCTCTAATCGTCGGGAGACATGGAGAACATAAACCGGTGGAAAACCTGAGAAGCTTTCTGAATAAAAATGGGTAAGTTTGCGCTAACGTATTGTTGATACTGTCTCAAAACTCTCGTTTAATTTAGCTGAAAGATAAATTGTCTCCGACAGTCATAATCTCACACCATAGCCAGGCAAGTAACAGTTTTCAATGGATCAAGCTCTCATGAGTTTCCCTCCGAGTGAGATAATCCCTCCAAACTTCGGATACGATGGATTATCCCACCGGGATGTTAACCCGAGGGAACTATATCCAATTAATTGGCTGGGAAAGGTAATCGGATATTTCAGGCTTATAAAGTTCCTTAATTCATCCTTTAGAGTGATCCAGAACGACTTACAATAATAGTTAACTCAATTTAAGATTTATATATTTGGATTTTACTGCGTGTCCGATTCATGAGACGGCCATCAATATGAACGAAAGAACAAACCTTTTAACGCACGACCGATACATGACTCGGTCACTGAGATGAACGAAAAATTTTATCTCGTACTTACGAACACTTCAAGAGTTGGAAATTAATATGAACTGAATAATATCTTTCCCTGCACGACCGATTTATGACTCGGTCACCGAGATGAACGAAAGAATACATCTTATATTTCCGAACAATTAATGAGTCGGTCATTTAACATGAACGAATTGTCCCGTCTCTTGTCTCCTGAAGAGAGAGAGGTGAGCACGCTTTTCCTTACGTAACCGTACCCCTGCCACAGCTTCCTCTCCTCAGTCCCAGCATTCAATGGGTACCGTGAGAACCGCGCTGGCGCCACTCCCCGGGCCGCGCGCGAATGATTGAGCGTGTTTTGTTTTACGGCTGTGGGATGAGGAAAGTGGGATGAGGAAAGTGGGAGAGGAAAGAGATTGGGACAGGTGGGAGAGTTATTCCGTTTTATGGCGATTTCTCCGAAGTTTCTCCGGGTCCCACCCACCTGTTTCCACCTCTTCTTTGGGCGGATCCGGTTTCCCAATGCCATTGCCAATCTTCGTCTCTTCTCCTCTCAACTGGATATCTCACTACGTTCACTTCAATTTTAACGTCAATACTACTGCTATGTTACGAGCATGTAAATAATTTGCCTGCTTCTATGAAAATTTTGCATTAAATTTTTCGTTTTGACTTTATTTAATATCTATTTAAAATTACACGTGCGTTAAGAGCATCTTTATAATAGACTGCCACCATGTACATTTGCATTACGTTTTTCATTTTTACTTTATTTAACCCTTAATAACCTAATGCAATTTGTATATTTTTGATGTTGATTTAAGCACAATCAAAAATATACAAATCACCTCTTTGTAGGGAATAGCAAAACTACACATTATTTTTTTGTGTAAATTTGAATGACGAAATATTTAGCTACGACGACAAACATGATTTGCTGCAAAATTATCAAGTTTTCAAAATGAAAAATCATGAAATTTGATTTCCGCCTGAAGTAGCTCTGAGTTAGAAAGGATTAATATCTTTCGGAATGCCATTTAAGTTAAGCATTTTAAGTTTATGTTATATAAGTAATCTAATTGTTCTTTTTGACTTTAATGGTACAGTTTCTTTAGGAGTATGTAATTAATAGTTTCTGTTCTTTGAAATACATCTTGTATTACGATTTTTAGATTTGGTTTTACTTAATATGTCATTTAAATATACTTTTGGTGATTGGAACTGAGCTGGGGAACTCTCAAGTAGATATGTTAATGTCATCTTTTACACCAGTAAGCAACTATCAATTTTTTTATTTTGATGTTTCAGCTATTTTTGAGAAAATATTTAATGTATGTTCCTGTGCAATCTTTTATTACGTTTTAATTTTTTGTATTACGCAATCAATTAAATAGTTAATTTCTGCTTAAAACTTCACATACGCTAATGTATTTTTTGCTTTTAGGAGTACGAACACAGAGGATTAAATAAATCTATTCTCTCTCTATTCTGTCTCCCATGACTAACCATCTCATTTCGCCAGCTCTCTTTAAGAGCCTCAAAAACTCTCCCTTATTACAGTAGAAAAAGTCCGTCCCCAGGCAAGTGCTGTTGAGTTTGAGTTACTTAAAATAGTTCCCTTTAGACGGCATGTTTTTGCGGTGTTATTCTACGCAGACATTGTGCTGTTCCTTTCCAAGGAAATCACTTGATGGAATGAGGTAGGAGTGAGAGAAATAATAAGGTTCTTAATTGGTTTATCTCCATGGGTGGGTTCAGGAAACCTCATGAACTCACTAAAACTTCACCTTGCACGAGGAAATAGAGCCCTCTCCCTCTTAGACTTTATGAATAGGGTGACTTGAAATTAGTCTTCGAGACGACATGTCACCGTCATAAAATCCAGATCTATTCCTTTGATACTTTTTGACAGGGCATTCGCTGTAATGTCGTTATTAATTTAGACAAACTTACATCCACGAGGTACCGTGCAAACCACTAACAGGATGTGTGACATAGGGTGAATCCACTTCAGGCATGCAGCTCTCATCCTAGCCTTAATTAGAAACGCGCTTGTTTATCGGATACAGGCCAAGCACCAGGGATGACAAGTGAAACGAAACTAAAATGTTTCGGTGCGACTCGGAGGGAAATAAAAATACGAGGTCTAGGTTTAGTTTCGTTCCTGCACGAAGTTAACATCACCAAGGAGTTTAGTTTTGACCCGGGACGAAACTTTACTCCCGGGAACGAAACTAAATTAGAGGGGAGAGGAGGGAATAATTTCGACCCATTACGTTTGATATGCGTGTAGAGAGGTTAAAACAAGCTTAAAAATCGAATGGCCATTTTGCGTTCACCGCTCTCCTGTTTGTGGCAAAAATATGAGTGTCCCAGGCATCTATTGGCGGTAGGCCGAACCTCTACTTCATTCAACCATTCTTCGTACTCTGTGTGTGGGTCGAAACTAAACCGCTCGAAGGTGAAGCACATGGTCCCTCCGGTGCGAAAGATTATCTGCGTTTCGTTTCGTACCAGAGTTTTACTTTTGTTTTGACCCGAAGTAGTTTTGACTCCGATTTTTCGTTTTGACCCTGAGTTTAGCTTCTCGGGTTTATATCCATTTCGTTCCGTTTCCACATTTGCTCCCTGGAACGAAACTATAGAAATTTCACTGGTTTTGACTTTCGTTTAGTTTCTACTGCCTTCCCTGCCAAGCACAGAGGTCAGCATGCGGTTAGAGGAGAAACTATTCACTCATACACGGATGGCTTCAGCACTCCAACAGAAATTATCTCGAAGAAGAGCGTGGTTGATGGTCAGAGGGGGTGATTCCCATTTTCAAGGACGAGCGCTGGTAGATTTCATACGGCCATTTGAGTTATTCATTCAATATGGCACTACATATTACTAGTAACTTTGTAGTCATTTACATGCATTTGTCATGAAGAAATCATTGGGCTTAGCCGGAATTTAACCAATCTCTCCTGATTGCCGGTCAGATTTGCTACCAGTAACACACTGGTTCAGGTACCTTGTTCGAAAAACTCAGCCGTATTTCGTCTTTGAAGATGATGATTTAGCTTTGTAACTTGTAGCATTCCTGACCACAATCACAATGGATTCAAACACAATCGTGTGTAAACATAATTTTATAAGATTGTGTAGTAAACTATATGATAATTCTAATAAACTATATTTGCTTAATTTTTTAAGACCATCCATTTTTCAGCATTCTTAAGGCTGAATTTAGCCTTTAGAGTCATGGATGACATTTTATTTAGGAGCCTTACTTTGTGGAAAATAGATCTTTAGCTTAAGGTCTCAGCATATTATTGTTTTTGTGGTATATTTTTCTCTTAAAATAATATTGAAAACATGCGATTTGAATGTTTTTCCTTACTCTCTAGTATCAAAAAGGAAGTAATGAGCGTAAATCGTAATTAAAAAACGTATTTTTTATTAAATAAATACTTGCCGATTATGGGTGGCATATGTGTTATGCTTAGCGCTATATTTAAATGCGCTGCATATGCGACGGGATGTAAGGGGACGTGGTTTACCTTCATTGAGATATTTATTTTTTGTTACGGTAATTGAAATTTATTTCTACGCTTGTAATGGAGGTGCCAAAATTATTATTTTGAATTAGGTCTGCCGTGGGTGGAATATGTCAATTAGACTCAAACTGGGTCTGGGCAGAAATAATTTAGGCGAGCGAACTTAAGGAGAGCAAACAGATAGCGATTTCATCCGCAAATTTTTCCATTGTCGCAGCGATCCTGGCGAAGTTAGTTTTACTATGGTTTTCCGCGCGTTTCCAACAGGATCGAGTGTAATGAGATATTCCACGGTTAGCAGCCAGCGCAAGGGAGTCCTTCCTCTCGAAATCGGAGCGGGCATTGAGATTTTCACCCGAATTTTTCTCGCCCATTTTTATCGGCGGAGATAACTGCGTGACTACGCAGCGATTTTCCAATTTTTTTTCTTCCCCCCGGAAGCAAACGCTGCGTAATTACGTGCGCGCAGTTTCCATACAAATGCAAAAACGTTATCAATTCTTTTTCGCCATCGCGGCGGGCGGCGTCGGTGTGGAGGTCCTAATTCCATCTCCCCACGTCCCCGTGAAGCGGTACTCCTTCCCTAATTTACCGCATCCCGATAAGGGCTGGAAGCTTCCACAAGCCACCAGTGTGTGCCGGGTGGACGATTCGCGAGTTTCTTCTTTTTTTTCTTCCTTCACTTTTTTTATTTTTTTATTTGTTCTATCCGTTCGCATCCTCTGTCCCCGTTTCGAACGCCTCCGCGCTCACGCTACTTTTTTTTTAATTTTTCGCCCCATTCCCCCCATGGCCCATTTTACTCTCCCATACCTCGATTCTGCGAGAGCGGCCCGATTAGAATGCGAAACAATCGATCCGCTACCCGTTCTCCTCCCGCCCACCCCTTTTCGAATTGAATTACACGCTGCCATTCAATAAAGAGGAGCGGTTTCCGTGTTAAAACTCTGCCCAGTCGCCGCGTTTCTCTCTCCATCAATTGCGAGTAGCTACCTCTTTTCCCTCTCCTGAGCCGTCGGACCCATCACCACCCATGTCATTTATCTTCGTGTCGATATGTTATTTTTTTTCTTTTCCGTCAGCCCACCTTCCTTTTCCCCCTCTCGCATACACCCTCTTTTCTCTCCTCGCCGCACCCCGTCCAACGCGCTCACCATCGGATGGTTCTTCCGACCCGTCTAACCCGCTCAAGGGTTGGGGGATGCAAGGGTAAATGGTGTGGCCATCGCTTTTTTCTCCCCCCCTGCACACACATTTACACCCCCTTGCTCTCCGTTCGGGTTCTCCCTCCCTCCCCCCTTCAACCCCATCGCCAACTTTTCCTCTTCGTCAAGACTACAGGCCTCTCCAGTCTATTCTGTGGCCCATCGCCTTTCACCTTTGCCGTCCGTGGCGATGGAAATGTTCCGGAAGATATCATTCTCTTTATGTGGTAGAAATTGGTGTAAGGAATGGTGAAAATTTTATGGACACTCGTTTTGAGGAGCAAGATGCACTGTGGCGTAGCGTGGTGCCAAATTGACTCAGTGTGTTTTGCATAATCAATTTTATAATTTATATTATGCATCAAAGTGCACAAATCATTTAACGTTGGTCGCGTGGTGTCTACCAGGTGCAAGGGCATTTTCTTTTCTTTGCCCACGTCGTTTAATGTTTAGGAAACTCATGTTCCTTGTATCTCATTATTTTTTTTATCCTGAAATAGTCACCAATATGATTATAAGATATGAAGTGAAACACTTTGCACTTTCCACATAAAAATTCATTAAACTACAGTCGACATGTTTCGCTGCACTGCAGTATTATCAAGACTAAACCAAGAAAATAATCATAGCAATATATATGCACAAATTGTGGAAAGGAGGTTTGGGAATTTTAAACTGACCGTTGGTCTGGGGTGAGGTTCCACCCCACCTTCCACCCCCAATTTCTCAAATAGTTGCGAGTGTGCAATTTGTGTGTATATATATGGTATGGTTAATTTCTTGGTTTAGTCTTGATAATGCTGCAGTGCAGCGAAACATTTCGACTGTAGTTTAATAAATTTTTATGTGGAAAGTGCAAAGTGTTTCACTTCATATCTCATAATGGATCTTCACAAAGTATCTGCCTCATCCATCCAATTCAATATGATTATATGTTTTGTCACATTTATGGGATAAATTTTTATATTTGTTGTTTTTGGAGTCTGGTAGACGCCACGCGACATTATTTTACATGGTAATAGCTTCGTGATATTCATAGCAAATTTCTTGAATACGTTTTTAAGTTAAACTAATAACTATTTTAACATTAAATTTTGGAAATGCGTCCTATTGCTACGATTTTTATAGTAATCAATTTGATAAAGTTTCAATGAAAGAAAAACTGTAAGAAAATTCAAAATAAGTAGTGTTCAGTCCTTGATTAATACCAATATATCCATTATTATTATGCATAAATTTGTTGTCCATAACATTGAGTATTCAATGAATGATTTATTGTAGTCAAAAAAGTTATTTCTAATTTAATGCATTTTGTTTAACCATTCCAAAATGGTGTACTTGAGACGCCACGCTATAAATAGCGTTCCAAAATGTGAGTCAAGTGGCGTAGGATTAAAGCCTTGAAATTTCTGTATATTCCTCTTTTTAGAGAAAATTAGAATATAGATAAGTGGTTAAGGATCTATTTAAAAAAAAACATTAAAGAGATCGAAAAAATTCAAAAATAAATTATTTTTGTACTATATTTATATTTTTTTTATGTCTACCCAGTTCATGAGAACTGGATATCATTGTCATAAGCATACGGATTCTTCCAAAGGCCATAGTAACTACGCTATCAATTCCCAATATTTGTAGCACATTTTTAAATATTTAAATGAACTTTTCGGAAGAGACAGAAGTTGGAAACGGTCTCGGCTATGATACTGCCCTCATTACAAAACGCGCGACGTCAATTGATGAGGAGTAATCATATCAACGGAGGTTGTATTGTAATTAAGAAATATGATTTTAAAAAATTTTTTTCAATGTTCGTCCCATAAGTTTTTCACACTCATTTAAAGTTATTTTTAGCCATGTTAAATTTAACATCAAATTTGGTTTCACTACACTCCTCTGAACTTATCACTGGCTGGGAGATATTATTTTCAGGCTTATTCCTTGGTAAGCGCAGATGGACGTATTCTGTCTCGTTTAGCGTTCGTGATGGTGCCTCCTGACAGGTACCTAGCTCTTGCCTTCCTTTCTTCATTTTCTCTGAAACAGGCTGTCCTTTCCTTCCCATTTGAGTCCGTCCAACATCATCCTCCTCCTCAACTGCTTAGTCAAGGCCCTTTCTTGTTACAGACACTCAATTAAGGTTCCTTTCCTACTTCCATTCAGCTTCTCGATTCCCACGACCTTTCCATCGTTTATAGGCCAGCCTCCAACTCTCCTTCCGTCAAAAACTTCTCTTCCGTTTTTCGTTTCCGAGAAGGCGACCCAAGTGCCTAACTTCTCACTGTTCAATAGTTTGCTCACCTCGTCCACCACCCCTTATACCCCCTTGACAGTGGACAAGCTTCTATCGTGTTTCCCGTCCTTAGTCTATTAATTGCTGGAATATAACTCAGGTCGTATCCCGCTGCGGGTGAAAACTTGCGATTAGGGTCGGTATTCGTACGAATGGGCGTGGTAAATTCATAGTATATATTTCAGTTCTTTTTCGTATTTTCATTTGATCCCCGTCTGTCTTTGTAATTGCTGCTAAGTCGTCTATTGCCGGATTGGAAGTAACAGAAGTGAGCCCTTATTGCGTTTAATAATAATCGTCCTTTGACCATCGATTTTGCCGATAATTTTTTTTCAACGTATATTATAGGGACTTAAGTCGGTATCATCGATTTTAACGTGTTCCTTAGGCTTTACCAATTAGTTCGTGAATGTGTAGCTTCAAAATTATTGTTCGTTGCATGCTTAGTATTGTACAGATTTCGAGTTTAAGGTAAGTAACTCTGGTAGTCTAGCCAAAACTTTTCTCTCAGAGTTATCGGCAGCAGGTTTTGATTCTAAAAATATTATGAAAATACGGTTCGTTCATTTTAGAGGAGCACATAAAATCAGGACACAGGGTAAGAAAGAATGGAATTTTACAGTTTACGGAGTCCCATACATTATTTTAAGTTGCAGTATTATTATTGCTCGCATTATTTAGCATACGACACTGAATATAATTCACACGCTCCTGGTATAGATTTTTCTAATGTTGTAATGCAATCTTTCCTGAAATCCTTTGAGAAGTGTCTTAAGGCAAAGTTCTCAATCTTTCACTAGGGGCTTCAACCTGAGGTCGTTGCGTTGACTTCGGTTCGCGGCAACTAAAGCCTTATTCAGAACAACTTTATGCAGCTCTAATCCGTTCGGCGCGACCCCGGAAATGACACCTCGGGAATAGCACCGGCGTGCTCACAATTCAAAGCCGTTACGACTTCACTTGACTTGGAGATGAGCTCGGTTCAACTTCATCTCGATTCAAGCAAATTCAAGAATTGCACGTAGTCTATAGAGGAAAACCTATTGACTACTATGATTGATATCTCCTCAATCGATGAGATACTATTGAGAACTAGGCTGTAAATAGTTGAGAAACTATCTACTGCTTCGATCAGTATCTCAACGCTCAAACGCAATGTCTGTTTGCGATGTTTTTGCCGAATGTTTGTGAATTTGGAATCAATATATTCTATTCTTCCAAATTCGTACCATAACTGAAAAACAATTCTGCCTGTACCATTACAAGCAATGACTAACTGAACGTAGTGCGTACTGCAATGCTCTTCTTTTCCAAAATAGGGAGATGGAGCAAAATATTAGTGTTTCAACACTAGCGTTTAATCTCTAGAAGTTTTGTGCTTTAACTCCGAACATACCTCACTGCTTCTCTGGTCAAATGAGCACAATAAAATGAATGGGATCGAGCGTTGCATAGTGCATAGAGTTTATTTTACTATAGGAGGCTCCAATAGGGAGCAGTTGCCGAGTTACTGTGAAACCGGTCTCCGCGCATGAATTACACTCAAATTTTAGTCACTAGTGGCGCAGGTGTAGGTAGCTGTAAATTTATTTGGCTTTGAATTCCCTTCAGAGCTCCGTAACTACTCCATCACATTTACAAATATTTGCATGTCTTTTTCAAGGGAGTACATTTCACTTGTAAATGTTTCACTGCGTTTTAAAACTGTTACGTATGAAATTGAGCTTAATTATTAATCATTGGGCTTGAGTTTGAACAATAAACAATTACGCTCACCACGTAGCGTACCTCTTGGGGGCTGATACGCATGTTGACTTGTATCCTAGCGAATAACGCGCCGCTATTTATTACGACCGGTGGGTATCAATGGAAGCATGGGAGTGGATAATCCTGTGTAGAGTATTTATGGTGCACACAATGACGTAGAGTATGTGCTATTTAATGGAACTTGCTTCAAAATTACCTCTTAATTGCTTGAAGCACTTAAACCATGCTCTAAAATCTTTAAAATATGCTAACTTTTTTTTATTATGCTAGTAGCTACGGTGAATGATAAGCTCAAAACTGAAATTGATTTCATGTTTGATTTTTGATTCGTAAGTAGCTGCATACCGTCACTTCGACAACGAAATTATTACGACGTTGCCGCTTTGATTAAACTCTATCATTGTATGTATTTTAAATAATTGAGCTGACTCGTCCTTTAATTCGCGGATGATTTTGTTTCTCTGGTCGCCTACCCGTGGCACACTTGGCATCCCACCATCAGCCATAATGGTCGCAGGTCTTTGAATTATTCACGAAATGCCGAAAGAGTCTCCCGCGTGAAAATCATGGGTCTGAAGCCCGTAGAAATTTGCTCGTGCTAGGTAATTACTGAAAAAGTGGACTGCTGGAGGCGTTCTTAAAGGGTTGTATTTTGGGAGAGTTAAGCGTTTATTTGTAGGGTCAATGTCTGGGAGACCCTTCCTGCTACTTGTTGGTGGCCTCCTCTTGCCCTAGATTTGCCCTGCGGTATTTTCTCAACCCTTGGCTGTCCAGTGCCCCCTAACCTCACCCTTTTCGTGGTACCTTTAATTCCTTCCCAAGGAGAGTAAACATGGATCGGTAACCCTTGATTGCTCTTGTAATAGAAGCCTAATGTGTTGTTCATATTTAGTGCACAGGTAATAATCAATTACTATTTACCTTTTTTACATTTTGTATTCTACGACTTACGACAAATTTCGCGAGTTGCGCATTCTGTAAGTTCAAATCCGTCGAAAGTAGCATTCCATACGATTCTGTCAGTGTAGGAAAATACGCACAAAAATTGCTTATAGTTTTAAATAGGAATCATGGGATCAGGATTCCAGGATCACTTTTATTCCATGTATTGTGCACCGCTAACAATGCATGAGAATTATTCTTAAGTTCCGGTGCAGAGGAAAAGAGGTCTTCTTTCCAAAATGAGTTTCCTGTGATATAATTAGTCTCTTGAAATTAAGTTCTTTTTCATTTTTTGCATCGCATTGCATAATCGCTCATTTTATTTTGATTTCATAAATTTCTTCTCAATTTGCAATCATCCACAATGTACTCATATGTTTTTTTTAATTTCCAACTTTCTTTCATAAAAAAGTGTGAATGAAAGCGTGAACGTCTCTCAAGTAGAATTTACTTAGATATTGCTGGTAATAAAGCATATGATTTCATATTTTTTAGTTAATTCTGTCTGATATCTTCAATGAATAATACAAGCTATCGTGCAGCAAAGGTTCCTGTTGTGGCCAACCAGACTGTCTCTGCGTTCTCAAATACGATTGCGCCACTTGGATTACATTCACGTAGATGAATGAAGGCTAATGAGATTGAATTGAAATTGCAAAAGCCTTCGCTGGTGGATAAAATCCGAAGATCTGGCTAAAGTACTTGGGCATGGTTGGAGAGTTAGTTCCATATTTCCGCCATAAGTAAAGGGGTTAAGGCCTGTTATTGCAAAAGGGGCACTACTCGTATTGTTCTGGTTTATTTTGGGCCACATGATCCGATTTGAGAGTAGATTTTTGTGCTTAGCGGACCATTCTCTGGAGCAATTTCATCACCGAGTTCATTCAAGGATATTTTTTATTTTGATATTAGTTTATTATTATTATTTTTATCAGCATGCACATTGATTTTCGTAATTAGCGCGGATCAATTGGAATGTATTTTCAAAGGGAATTGCCTTTGAAAATTTTCCCTATTGCTTCCTTAATTATTAATGAAATGTCTCTAATTTACCATTTCATAGCTGCGATGAATCAAGGAATTGTGAGCCATATTATGAAGACATGTATTTCGTCATTCTGCGGCTACCTAATTTAGATTTTGGTTATATGGGCAATGCTGGAGGCGCCTAAAATGTCACACGTAAGTAGATACAAAGTGAAAACTCTGCTAATGTGGTTTCCCGGAGTGAATACTCAAATCATTACTTGGTTTACATATCGATAACATGCTTCGTGTGAAGCTTAACTTTCACGCAGTGCGTTGATATGAGTTCGTAACTCACTATCTTCATTTAATTTTCATCAGCCCTTATTATCTCTGAACTCTGATCTTCGTTTAGTATGGGTAAAACCTTATTCTTTTTGTATAAATCAAATATTTGCGTCGAATTTTGAGAAAAGTTAGAATTAACTTTTATCCAATGGAATTTTTTAATTCGTATTTAATTTTAAATAGTGTCATGCTTTGGCACATGTCTTCCTCTCAGTTTTTCTATGGTTAATTGAATCCTGCATTCCATTCCATTGTTATGGGAAATACTGTGATAGGTCTTCACAGCTTTACTAAGCCAAATAAGGTACATCATTAGCAATTAAATCTGGGAATAAGATATCTATTTGAAATATGCCTTTTCTTTAATCTGTAAAATACAGATCTGTCACCTATTAAATTTACAGAGGGGCAGCAAAAAGATTAGCATTAGCTAAAACTTTTCAGAACTCCGCTTCAAGCAAATGAAAAATGGAGTAAAACATGGAATACATTGAAAAGCACTAAATTTAATATGGAATATGTTTCTGCCAACCCAAAACGTTGCATTGTCAAGGAAACTGGAATGTAGAATATAAATTATATATCTAAATGCCAGTTGGATAGAGTTCGAGCATGCTCAAATTTTATATAAATAAATTTTCATATCTAAATTTTAGTCTTGAAAGTGGATATGACCTTTATACATGGAATTTTAGTGGCTATTGCGTGGAAGCATTGCAATCCAATATACCACTACAAGTATCATACGAAGTCAGCGGTGTAGCGAGAGGTGTTTTGGATATAAACGGGCCCTTTCCCCGCCTTGGAGTCAAAACGGTTTTTAACGGTGATTTCAGGGAAAATAATTTCGTTCAAGGTTTTATTGAAAGATATCGTAAATAATGACTAATTTTATCGGTACTTGCGAGAACTTTTTTAAAAGAAAGCCTGAGTTAATATTTTAACTAAACCACAGCAACTACTTGATCTGCCTTAACAAAAAAAGGGATTTCGTAGCTCGAAACGGTCAACGTATCCTATGACTAATCAATGACGTGTTTAGACTGTAAATGTTCCTCAAATGCTACCCTGCAGTGGGCATTTGCTGGATGTAATATGGGAATACCTCCTGAGTTAATATATTGGCTAAACCACTGCATTTACCTGATCTACCTGAATACAAAAACAGGATTTCGTAGCTCAAAACAGTCCATCCATCTTATTATTAATCGAATGGAGTTACGACTGTAAATATTCCTTAAATGCCACCTTGCAGTGGGCGTTTGTTAGACTAAATGTGTCCCAGATTGGTGGTAATGATGGATGCCAGAGCTTCATGATTTCTCTCGCTCTCTTTACTCTGCAACGAAAGAGGTCGGAAACAATTTAATCCCTGGTGCAGCAAGTGTGGGGTCGAGACTTTGCTTTTGGGACAGCCAAGGCGTGGAGACGCTCTCTGGGTATTCAGTGGGTAAATATGTATCCATCTGGATCCGCTGGCGAAAAGCTTCCGCATCAGGAATGGGTGATTATAAAAATATATAGCTCCCTTGGAAATCGCATCCCTTTTCGCAAGTAACGGCGAGCCGCGCAATTAATGCTGCCGCGGCCTTGGTCGTGGAATTTTTATTTTTTTTATTTTCCTCATTAATATTCTCGTTACAGGCGGGGGTTGAGTTACGCTGGCTTGCACATAATACAGTCACACCCCGAAATGATTGTGCCATTACTGCATATTGCGGGATTATATTTTTCTCCATTCTATTATATTCGTCAAATTTTATCTGCTACGGGATTTAAAAAACAGAAATGGGCGCCGACGGGGAGCCTCGCGGAGAGAAAATACATTTTTCAAATTAACGGCGAGATGATTAAATTGAATAATGAAATCCCTCTTTTTTAATTTTTATCCGTGGAGTAAAAGTGATTGCCTTGAGTTCTATTTGGCTTCTCGAAGGTTTTATGTAATTAATATCCATCACTGGGATTAAAGTTTTAAAATTACTTTTTCCGCTTCGTAAATAAAACTGGCTTCCAGCTTCCATACAAATTTTTTACGTTAGCTATAGATCGCTTATAATATTGGTGCGGCGCATATAAGAATTGGATAAGTTGGTCATAGTTCACTACGGAACGCCATTTAAATAGTTAATGGTTGTGTAAAATTTGAAAAATATCAGCAAAAGTAATGCTGCATCTCATCTTGCAGTGCGATTTCTGGTATCCGAAGGTATTTAAATAATTTTTATTGGGTTCTATCCCTCAAACCCTCATAGTACCTCTTGTGTTGTTCCATTTTTTTTAAAAAGCTACAATTAAATAGACTGTGACTGAGGCTTTAGAATGAGCTCGACCAAACATCTGTTCAAGTGTATAAATTTATTTTGATGATACATGAAAATTTTACAGTAAAATGAAGTAGTTCAAAATAACTCATGGCCTTAATTGGGAGAATTCGATTATTCTTGTTTTCATGCTCTGTAAATATTGATGAGACATAATAAAACAGGCTTATAGTGCCGAAATCAAAGGGATCCGATGGAAAGTAATCATGAGAAAACTAGCGTGTGGGGGCATGACATAAATATTTGCAAATATGGCTTATGTAATTATTAAAGAAGAAAGCAGAAAGTTCTCTGCCACTCTTTGAGTTCGTCATGTCTTTGAAACGTTTTATGGAGGAGAAACACTTTACCTGAGGATATTCTTTCCGATTGAGTGGAATTCGTCCTAGTCCTTCGCCATCTCATGCTTGACGGAACGCAAAGAAAATTATCCAAAAAGAGAGCGAAATTATGGAAAAAAATTAGGAGGCCCGTCCCAAATCCCTTTTCCAAAGGGGTTTTCCTCAGAGGAAATAAAAATATCCCCGTACCCTTTTCCGTGCTCTTGTTTCTCCGTCCCTCGATCCGCTTCGGTTGATGAAATGGAGACCATCCGTTTGATATGATCCGCTCATCCCCGCGCGCCCGGAGTTAACAACCTGTTTGGCAAAGCGCCCTTTCCCGCTCTCTTCTCTCTCTCTCGGGCGTCAGCAAGGGTTTCTGCTTCCTAACAAGGTATCCCTATTTACGCGCGTACATATGTACACGTTACAACCTGCATAACCCACACATGCGTTACGTTCTGTATAACCTCCTCCCTATCTCCTCACTCGCCCTCCTCTCCAACCATTAGTTCCTGCCGTCATTACCCTCTCCCCCCCAACTCCCTCGTACCATCAGTGAGCTAGATGAAATTAAGGTGAAGGCTAAAACTTCGATTCGTCAAAAGGGTGGTCGCTATATTTTCTTCGCTCTTTCTCCAAAGCGGTGTGTGTAGGTTTGGGAAAATTTAACATTTTCCGTGAAGTTTAGAGTTAGATGGCTCTGAGAATGATGTGTATTTTTTTCTTTTGGCTTTCCAATTCTATTCTATTATTGTAATTCATTTTACAGTCACTGCAGTTTTGGATTTATTTTTACGCGCAAAATTGCTGTAATTTCATTTAGGTTAAGAGCATTTTTGGTTCTATGTTATTTTTCATTTCCACATTTGAGAATTGTGTAGTTAGCCTAATTTAGCTAGGCTTATTGCCTCACAGGCTACCTTACTTCCACGAATGGAAATATTCGCATCTATGGAAAAGTAAATATTATTATTACTTGGTTATTTTCACGAATTACCGATTTTGTTAAACGCAAATATCTGATTTTATTTATCTTACTTTAACTCTAAATGAATCGTTATTTCTTTAACCATGTTTGCTTAAAATATTAAAATATTGTAACAGTTAATAGTTATTTTTATTAGCCATTATTTATTTTCCTACTTTAACCGTACATTAAATGTCAACTCTGTTATGTAAAAAAAACTGTTGTACTATGTCGTGGTGTCCATTTTTAGGTGGCCCTAACGTTTCCAGACCGTTGCTGGTCGCTTTCTCAGGGGAATCTCCCCGCGACATACTCCAAAACTTTTTATTTAACATGACGAGTACCCGCGAAAATTTTAACGAAGAAACAAATCTGTTGTTAATATTTATGCACACGTTATGAGGCCTCCACCCTGTCTTACTGCCCCTCAAGGTCTCGTGAGTACGGACCTCTGTCATTGTGAACCAAACTAGGCCATCAGTAGCCAATGAAGTGAATATGTTGTCTTTCCACTGGATTATGCTACCTTTAATATCTCGCGATTCAAAAAATTTAAACTAGTCTTTCTTTGTGGATTCTGAGGAAATGGTGCGATTAATTTAACTCATTAGCAAAATTTTTACTATAGTTACGTCAATGTAATGTTTAGCAAAAACAAATCTTGGAATAACGAGCTAATAAGTCATTTAATAGCTACTGCCATCAAGTAATATAGTTATTTCTTGGTATTACTGCTTCAAGGTATTTGATCATTTTGCCTATTTATTTTTCTTTTCCCCAGGATAATTACGTTCCTAACTTAATATTGGTTACTATATTGTAATTTATACCGAAATGAACATGAAAAACTGTATTTCGGATGGCAATTCAAAATCGATAGTCTTTTAATTAAAACGCTCGCGTACTTGCACCATTTCATCATGCTTCAATCAAATCTCTGTCCTTATTTCCCTCAGAGTGGTGGTCTGGACTATAGATCGATCAATCATATCGGAGTTCAAAACTTCGGGACTCAGCACGATGGTCTTCGAGAAAATGTAAAGTAATGTTCCCGTGTTCCTAATCCTCTCCCGGAATTTTTAATGCACTCGTGCGTCAAAAAGAGGCAGAGCACTCAGATTTTGAGTGAGTTGTAAAATATTCATCGGGACCGTGTATTTTTTTCGCTCAATGTGGACGGATTCATGATAAATAAATGATAGGTCTTGATTAATATCTGTCATGAAACTTGATATACATGATATTGCTCCCTTGTGGATGCAAACCGAATATTCTGCCACTGAAAGTGCGTCCCAAGTGTAGCCAAATTTCGTTAAAAATGAACATTGACTCACATTTTCAAATAAATATTATAATTGTGAGACCATAATAGCATCAGTACAACTCTGTTAGTTAGTATGAACTGTGTTTTTTTCTCCTTAGACTGCCTTTTGAATTAAAAATATCAATTTTTTTTACTTGAATGTCCTTCTGATTTCAGTCTCAATATTTTAGCTTTTTCTAATGTCTAATATCAACTAATTATTTTGCTAAACGTTAATTCCGTCATTTTTTCGATATTTCTTTTCGCATATCGGGAGGGCATTTTCATTTATTAATTAATGTTTGGAAGGAAATTTCTTAGCTTTTCTACAAAAACACACACTTTATTGCTGACTAGTTTCGGTTACAATGTACCATTTTCAAACAGTGTAACCGAAACTAGTCGGCAATAAAGTGTGTTTTTGTAGAAAAGCTAAGAAATTTCCTTCCAAACGTTAAATATGGAATTCTACAAAGTAAAGGCCTCAACAATTCAGTGCATTAATTAATTAAGTCAGATATATATATTTCCTACATTTAAGCTTGCACCTCTCATTTTATCCGTCATTCCACATATCTGATAAACAGTAAAGAATAATCCCCAGCTGAAGGTCGAGGTAGAGAGTAATGCCAGGCTAAACGAAATAGCGTCATCCAAAAGGGTGGAGAGTTGAACGTATATTCTCGTATCGTATATTACTAATATAAATTAGAAATAGAGGGCAAAAGCTATGATACCATGAAAACATTTTTGTCAGTTTTTACTTTATTACAAAAAAGTAATGTTGAAGGAAATTATATAATGTTACAAACTGCTTTGCTACCAAGAAGTTTTTTGTAACTCATTGTACTGCTCTTGCTTCTTAATTTCTCCCTTCCATCTTTCCGAAAGCTTCTTTAGCATATCAGCTACTGTAAAATCCCCCATCGATTTTAAATTATTTCTCTTATCTTATCATATCCGGGCATTGTTTCTATTTTTCTGGCTTTTTGATTTGGCCTCTCAACAAGTAAAATCTCTATATTTCAAGCTCCCAAGCAGCTCCATGTATTTGTACTTCATTGATCACGGGTTCTTTCAATGCAACCCCGTGGCTTATATTATTCTATGCCTATTCATGCATTGTGATCTGTTGCCGAAGTCATTTATCCTTCTCATTGGGATAGCGAAGTAATTTTTTATTGATATGTGCTCTCATTGTGTCTGAAATTTGAGAATTACATATCCAATTTTTTCGTGTAGTTCTAAATATTCATTTTGAGACCTAAATTTCTTATTTCAGTATAACATTGCAGTTTATTTTTCGAAGTTCTGCTGATATTCCAACAAAACCTTCACCGTGTAGATATTTTTACGGCGTCACACTATTGTATTGACATTATCTCCTGAAATACATTAAATAATACTTTGCTATCTTTTCGTATATTTATTAATATATAACCACAATTTACTGAACTACATCCTACATAAACTCATGTAAAAACCTTATTGGATTATTTTATTTTTTGTCTTCTATAAGTAAACATTGAATAAATATTATTTTAATAAAAATAATTATTTTTCCAGGTGAGTGGCTACCAAGGTGAACCGACCCGAAAGTGAAATTATATAGGGCCTGTTGAAGACGTCAACGTAAGTAATCTAAACAGAGTATTTTTTATCAATTCACACGGTTATGTGAAAGTAACCTACAGATTGCTGGTGAGCGTCTCGAATGAGAGCAACTACATCTACATCTACATAATACCCCGCAAGCCGCCTAAAAGGCGAATGGCAGGGGGTATTAGGACACCAGCCATATACACATAAAATATAAAGTGCTCTAACGAAGTTGGGACTAGCGTTCATGAAAGTCCTTTATGGTTCAGGGAACAAACGAATTCCCATATCCATCCGTTCGGCAAAACATCTCTCTTAATTTATCGCTTCTATCGGACCTGGAAATATAGTGTGGGTCTAATATTATGTTCCCTGTATCGCTCTTAAAGATATCCATTCTCTATTGTTCAACCAATCTAAGCCTAGCGCGCAGCCTCCGAGTCCCAAGCGGCTTCCAGCCTAATTCGCTTAACATCAGAGTAACGCTGTCTGTACGCCCGTAGCGGTTTTTGACGAAACGCATCTGTAGCTGCAGTCTTCGTCACCTTTCCTATTTCAATATAGGTCGTATAGATCTATGAGTTGTTCATAATATGATGCCGCTTCTCCGAGTTTGTTTACATAAAATTTCTGTGAGATGCTGATAATTTCTAATGATTATATTTCAAATATCCGTCCATCGTCAACGAGCACAATCATTTATGTAGAACTTGAAAAATCGCATAATCCAAGTGTCGTATTCGGTTAAAATTCCTGTCAAGGGCTGATGAGGGGCCGATTACGAATATTGGCCTTATCGCTGTGCAGAGATTGCTCCACGATTCGAATGCTTGAAATTTCCACGTGTGCCACCGGAGAAAGTCGCCTGGGGGAATGTATTTTTGAGAGCGGCGTTGAATCGCCGATAATCGCCCTCCCATTGCGATTGCACGGCGTCCTCAGATATCCACTCGGTGGCTCCGGTTGTTTTGCCGCAAGTGACGCCCTCCTCCCCCCTTTTTTCAAAGATTTTTACGAGCCTGAGCATTCTGGCATTCCGCATTGGCGTGCTCCGATATTGGAGCAGCAGAGGAAACGCTTGTTCAACACGTGTCATGAGCTTCACCGTACACAGCCGAGCATTTGCAGCACCCTCGCAGTCTGAACGGGGGAAGGGGATGTTGGATGCGGCTTTGATATCCGGCGCAGGAGCTAATTGTTCAAAAAGAGGGATAGATTGAATGCGATAGAGAATGGTGGGTGAAATTACATCCATCACTCTATTTTCTTTTTTTGTGTTTTCCAACAATAATTAATTGAATTTTTCGATTTTAATTAATATTTTGTCAGCTTAGAATCAATTTCCGCTAATCCATGATATAAACTTATTTTTTTATGACAGAAAATCAGTATGCAATCTCTGTTTCCATTACAATAATTATTTATGCAAAGGGGATATTTGTTTTTTGTTCTGTTTCGTAACAAGTTAACTTCGTCTATTTTTCAAGTTCCTAAGCAGCCCCTTACCTTTGCAATTTTTCGGTGATGGGTTTGTTCCATGCAACTACGTGGATTATCAATGCTATCCATCTATTGTATTCTTTTCCCGTAGTTATTAATCTTTTTATTGGGGTGACGGAGTAACCAGTTATTTCTTCTTTGCTTTCAAATCATTTTCCTTCTTCTAGGGGATATTAATAGTCCCGGAAAATGTGTGCTAAATGAGAGGCGTCCTACATTTTATAAGACTAGTGCCGCTAATTAATTAGAGTAGTCAGGACTATTAAGTTTTCTACTACATTTATCTAGTTGGACATTCACTTATCTAGTTGGGTTAGCCTATAAGGACTCTAAGGCTCTGCTTCGTGTTTCTTCGCTCACGACTAAGTCAAGTGACGTATTCCATTGTTTCACCCCCCGCCATTCTATATCTAACGCTCTTTTCTATTCAGACTTCCATCTTCCATTAACTACTCGTCCTATTTAAAATGTGTTACAAATTTTTATCTTTTTTTTAATCCCTTATCCATCTTGCAACACCTCATCTATATCTAATCAATAATATTCCCCTGCTCCTTGCACCACCCAATGAAGTCTACCATTCTTTTTATTTATTTTAAAATACTGTTGAATATTATTTTGTTCGTTATTGGTTACGTCTTTCTTAATATTAGTTAATAGTTATTGTGAGTCCTCTGTAATTGACCTCGAGCTGTTTTGGACTGCGTTAAATAAATAAATAAAAAATAAAGAAAATGGAAATAAAAAATAAGTTTTTATGATGTTTCTTGGAGTTTAGGTCTAATGAAACCAAGTTATAGCCAATGTTTCGATTTATGCAAAATCATCCTCAGGGCTATGGCTAAGTGAAAACATGAACAATATAAAATACAAAGATAACAACGATATACAATATTTTTACAATTTTTTTTTCTCGAATTGGCATTTTTATGTAAAAATATTGTATATCGTTGGCTATAACTTGGTTTCATTAGACCGAAACTCCAAGAACCATCATAAAAAGTTAATTGAACAAGGTCAAGAATAGAAGAGGAAAAATAAAAAAATTATTTCATTAATACTGATCGTTTTTTCATCAATATATGTAAAACTAACGTTTCGTGGCTATGTGATCCCTTGGTCTTTTGCACGAATCAAATATCCCACGTAACCCTCATGTCCTCACTCTCTATATCCTCTACACAAACTCCGATGCCGCTCCCCTTCCGCAAGGAAGATTACCCGCGACCTCATCATTCGATTCCATTCGTTTCCGATGAGTTAAATAAAGAGAGGCAACACATTCTATTGATCTTGGTCCCGCTCTCACAATGGCGGTTCCTCCGGTTTCATTTTCTCTCACGAGATGAAAGCATTAGTCTCGCCAAAAATTTCGTTTTAATCCTGAAATATGATCAGTTCCTTATTGGATGGAAAAATTGCCTCATTTCCCTTTTGTTTGATTTCAAAAGGTTCCGAAAATATGGCTTTTTTCGTATTTAAACGTGGAAAATTTGATTGCATTTTGGCTATACTTTATCGGGCTGGTGAAAAATTTTTATTCAATTCATGGGTCCAATGATTTCACAAAGGTGAATGCGGGAAATGTCACCTGAATGAATGGGTTGAATGCAAAACCTTCTAAGACCCTTTTTCAATTTTCACGTGCTTCATATGGAAAAAGCACTTACTTTCTTCATAAACAGTGTTCACCTAAGTTGCAACCATATTTGGCATATACACGCATACTCTGGTATTAATTTACTCAAATTTGTAATTTTATATGATTCCTCACGAGTAAAAAAGGTATTATTTTGTTTCTTTTTATTAAAATGCCAAAATTTTCTTTTTATGAGCTAAATTTTGCTATAGTAGACTATATAAAATGTTTTAGGACTATTTCTTGGAAAAATTATGTGAAGCATTGACAATTTTGAAGAACCTTCTCCAACTTAATATACATGACTCGGTATCCATATTTTTTGTCCTCTTACACTCAAAACGTGTATGCAAGGAGTCATAAACTAATATTTTAACGTTTGAAAAGCAATAGTTATTGATTTAACTAAGTATTCCCATATTTTTTTCAGCTTAGTATTGGTATGGGTGAAATTCTGGCATTTTAGTTCCTATATTCGGTATATTGGTCGTTTAATTCATTTCTGAGGGAGGATACTGCTCAAATTGTAAGAGTAAGCCTTGCCAGGAGTCGTATCTCGAAGGACAAATGTTAGAGATGACAGGTGAGGAAAAGAGAGAAGACACGGTGCGGATCTTCTTGCGCATATCTTCTCGGGACATCTCATGAGGGAACAAAAAAGGGAGGTAAACGCCAGCGATGATTTCCCAGTCTAGTCGTCATCCACGCATTCTCGGACAATAAAATCGAGGACGTCGGAAGGATTCGTGTTGCCTGCCAACCAACGCCCACTCCCTCTTGAGAGAGAGAGAGATATGCTCGTGGCGGGAATGGGTTTCGTCTCGTCCCCGCGAGTGAAAGTTGTCCCCCTGCAAGGAAATGCCACGAAGAGGGCTGGGCGGACGGGGGTGTCTGGAGATTCCAAAGATACTGTTACACGCCAAGGATTTGGATGAGAAGTATTCTGGTCGTGTTTTCGCGTTGGCATCTCAAAGAGTAAGATGGAAATATCATTGGGGTGGTCAAAAAAGCAGACATGATCCTAATAACGACTTTCCAAGAAGATTTATTCGATTTTCTTTGACGGTGCTTCAGTTTTCGTAGAAAATTCCATATGATACGGCCCCAATTTCAAATAAATCAAAACGAAAAGTACCTCTCCTTGAGTTATTGCGTAAAAAACGTATGTATTACATATTTTACAAGGCACGAGTTTCAATATTTGTCGTAATAGTTATGTGAACTTAAAAATTCAAGCTGTTCCAAACAGATACAGTTACGAGTTAGAAATTATTTTTTCTCTCAATTTGAGTGAATAATACACATTTATTGACGCCACTATCTTTATTCTTCCGCTATATTTTTTGCTTCTAATTGAGCTAAGAAAATCGTAGCGGTAGTGCCAAACTTTAGATTTTTGAGCAATTGAGATGAGGCAGCTATAGTGGTGGGTGTAGTTAAAAATTTTAGGGACAGCACCATTTGCCGCTGAAAAAAGGCGTAGATTATTGGCCTCAAAAACGTACCTGTGCCAGTTCAAATTATTAAAAAAGTGGAGGTTTAATATTCTACAATGAGGCGTATTGCGAAATTCATGCCCAAAACAGTATATTTTGACATTTTTATGATAGTCAATTGTTGTTATATTCATCATGGCCCTCTTTTACCTATAGAGAGGTTCAATTAAATGGATAAACAGTAACTGGAATGTAGAAGAGATCTTGGATGAGAATCAGAGATCGTACATAGGGATTTACTGGTTACCGACGCAATAGAAGTGGTTAATCGCCGCTATGTACCAGTCCGCAATCCACATTTAGCATTTTTGCGAATTAGGCCGATGAAAATAGTCACTCATGAGATCGATCAAAGAAAGAGCTTATCCAGGCATTTAAAAATAATTCAGCAAAATAACCCTACCTTGAACTCCTATCTCACCCTATTATATGGTCATCTCCAATTAGAATTTGCAGATTGAAATTGTAATTTTCTGTCCCTCTTAATGGGTGATTGGGATGTAGGAATATCAGTATTATCTTGCTTGTATTGAAAAAAACGCCAAGTATTAGTAAAATGTGTGGTTTCAATGAACTGTTTAATGCTTTTTGCGTACTTTAAAATATGTATTCAGTTGATGTTGAAGTGAAATGAACCTAAATATATATATCATTCAAAAGTGGTTAAAATGACGGAAAATATTTCCTTTCATTTATATTATCTGAGGATTATCTAAAATATGAAATTTTTTTTGCGGGTCGTCATAATACCAATCCTATCATGAACTCAATGAACCCGTGTGATCTAGCAAGGATGATTTGTTGCAAGTGTTGAGAGAACTTGGAACCCTACTAATTTTTTTTACGAGAGGTAATCGCTAGAATGTTTTAGATTCTTTGGAATAATTTGAAATTTAATAATACTTTCTCTGATTAAATCGCAGTTTTGGGGAAGCAACACGTACGCTGGTTTTTAGCGACGCGATTAATGAGATAACTGAACATTCTCGTTTCGAGATCTCACGTAGTAACCCCATTAATCAATGGATTAATAAATTTCCTTTCACAGAGACTGTTTTCATTATACGAGGGACATTATTTTTCAAGCTCTGATGGACCATGAACAGAAGACGAAATGATTAATAAAAAAATTATTTCATTGGTAAATATTGAACACAATTGTGGGGTCCTTTCGGCATAATCGCCTCGGTGATAGAAGAATTGGCCGTGCCCGTAGGCGAGCTTTTTACAACTTCTTCATATGATGCTGCCGCCGATGACTTCCAATGAATGTTGCCTTTGCCCTGAAGCTCATCGCCCGTTTGAAAATACCTCCCTCCAAGCCATTTCTTCATTTCATGTTAAATAGTTCTTGCAGTGTTGGGCAATGTATTTTATGCAAAAACGTTTTAGCCAACGTTTCTGTTTATTTTAAACTATCATCAGAGCTTAGCATTGTCATAGTTAGTTGCTTAGTTATGTGACATCATATATATTAATATCAATAAATATGTTCAAAGCTTGCTGATAGGTTAAAATAAAGAGAAACGTTGGCTAAAACCTTTTTGCATAAAATACATTGACCTACACTCCAAGAACTATTTTAACATGAATTAAACGAGGTCAAGATAAGGAAAAAAAATAATTATCTTCATTTCAGCGTAAAGGTGGAAGTCGCACGCCACAAGGTCGGCATTGTACGGCGGGTGGTCTCGAAAATGTCCTATTGAAATTTCTCAAGGACATTGGGCTACATCAGCGCTGAGATGACGGTCGTTGTCATGGATCAGAGCATTTCCAGAAGTCAGCATGTCTCTTCTTTTGTTTTGAATGGGAATGGGCGTAACGGTTCACACTGTTTCACTCACTAGCCACATTCCATTAAAGAAAAATTCTCTTTCATGGGCATAAAAGTCAAGATATGTCAATGCTAAAGCTATTCGGCAGTTTTCTGGCTGTTTCTCCGCAGTGCACACTTGGCGGGAGAATCAATTGAAGCAATATAGTCAATGAGATTGCCACTAACCTTGCACTAGCAACTTACAGAACGGCCCTCTTAAATGAGGCAATGCAATAGCTTAAACTCTGAAATAATAATGAATGAACTTTTCGCCAAATAATTCACCATAAAATGTAATGAGTGTATCACCTGGATTTTTACTCATAATAGGGTTTTAGCTTTTGCTCCTCCATTATAACAGCAGTAGGTTGGAATGGAGTGAAAGCGAAATACTATTTTAAGAAAATTTTATTTATGTTACCTATTAATCATAAAGCAGGCGCTTTTTATTTCTCATACATATATTTCCATTAATTAAGTATTCAATGTTAGTTTCCACTAATGGAAGAAAATCATAAATTTTTATTGCGAATAATTCAAAATACATTAAAACATTCAGGAATACTAAGATAATTGTGACATTATGGAAGGCTGTATGAAGGTATTCCTACCAGTGAGTGAAAATGAGTCATCATAAGTAATGATTAAACTATAATTTGATGTAGAATGAATAGATGTTCTCTACAGTTAATAGATACTGACAATGGTCTTCGAGATTAAAAGTATCCTCGCCCTGTATATGAATTTGAAGTGATAATTTTTTGGTGAATAGTCATATTGAATTAATTTCTGTGGGCTTACTCGCGTGGATGTGTCGACAACAGGTATTTCGAGTGAAACTTCGTTCCACGAATTATCGCTCACAAGGGCTAAGATCCCGTTTCATGGCTAAAATAGCGAACAAAGCCGAAAAATATATTTCGTTTGTTGCCGCAATCAGAGCTTTCGGTTGGAAAGGTCTATTTCCTCCAAGCTCCAAAAATAGATTTCAGTCACGCGTTCTGCCTTCGCTTTTTGCGTGGGTGCAAGTAAAACCTTAGGCACACGAATATTTTACCAAATCTGTGCGGAGGCATTCAATTGATCGGATTATCTGCATACCCATTTACCAATTCTGAAGCGAGTTATTTGCAGAGTATTAGTGTTCTATAATCCCCTTAAATATTAATAGAACCTTTGATTTTTTGTTCAGAGAGATATAATTAATATTGAGAATAAGGTCTTGTATCAATGTAAGTTCAAGCATGTCTTTTATTGTACCTTTCAATACTTATCAGTCCCACACCTTAATACCTTAGATTAACAGGTGAATATGCAAATGCTACAATTTTATGGAAACTTCATCCTGTGGTTCTTAGGTTCTGCTGAGGGTCTGGATCTACTTTATGTACCATAGAGATTGAGATCACTGACTCCTTTAGTGGTTCAGCCGAAGGTTGGTTTGAATGAGAAAAGTCTTGACGTGCTAATAACTCACATTTCTTTGGCCTTTTCTCTGGGCCATCTCGCAGTATGAGGAGATTTTTATGACGCTGTCCGAAGGCCCCAAATGGTCTTTGAATACGGGGCCCTTAAGTTATAAATCAAGCAACTTACCCAATTTGCTCCCTCGTTCTCAACCTACTAGGTTTTTGCAGTAATTTATTCCAATGTTTCTTGCAATTTCCTCGGAAGGTCAAAGTGAAATTCAGGTCACGGTCTAATGTAGGTATTTAAGGTGAAATCAATTTTTTTTTCATGTCTTCCTTGCCCGAGGCAGACAAAGGAAAAATGTGTCATTCGTGGAATCAACAATTTGTTTTCTTCAGTTTAGAAAACCCAAATACAGATCTCCTTTTTTGTAGAATATTTGCTGCCTTTGCTCCGTGTTCAATGAAGGCCAGCTATAATTCCTCGTGATCTAAGGCCAAATATTCCGTGAGCTGTCAGCAAAATCTACGTGCTTGGTGTTGTGCGTGAATTAGCTCTGTCCGTGAATTCCTTAGATCTTAAAGAATGTGTGTAAGATCTTTAAGAATTTGTGCAGGTAAAACCACAACTCTGTTTGATTTTCTTAAAAAATACAAAATTCAAAATGAATGCTCATCGCGGGAACCTTAGCATATAAATGGCATTTTTCTCATCAGGCACAAAGCTAGTTCTCTTTTTTTGTAACCTTACCCTTGAAAAGAAATTAAATCCTCTGTATTTAAAAATATTTAAAACTGATATTTTTCTCTATTTCTCATCAGTTTTGTAAGGATATTTTCTCATTGGCCCATATCAAGTTCCTTAAATTCAAAGGGCCTATCTCAGCGTTTTTTGACCTGAAAACGGCCATCTGCTTACTTTGTCTCATTTTTGTATGGGAAGAGCCATCTCTTAGGTTAGCTATCTTGTCTTCCTCCACGTCTAACTTGCCTGCCTTCTTCATTCCCTTCAAGGATGGCTCGTGCTCCGACGTCTTTTGCTTCATTATCTGCCCCTTTTTGAGAAAATTGCCAAGTCCTCAAGCTCCCTTTTTGCTGGGAATATAAATTTCATGCCAAAATTTACCTCCGACATCCCTTTTTTATATCATCTTATTTAGTATGTCTTTTCTGTCGACTTTTCATAATCTTCATGGAACACATTTCTTTTTTAATGCCTATTTTGTGCAGGCCACAAACATTTCATCTGGAATTCATCATATAGTGCCTTATATTGCCTTTATCAAAGATTAGACGGCCACCTGGCGTTGCTCGAGAAGGATAGTACCTAGAAGAGGGTAAACATGGAACTAGGAATTCAGGTTCATATTTACCCATCAATGGGAAAATATGAAAGAACGTAAGAAGAAACACGATATGCATCGTTAAATATGGTATGCATGGTTAAAAGGACAGCTAGGTTATTCTCGGGCCTGTGAACCTGTGAACGGTGAAGTTGCGAGAAAAGGTAGTATTGGAACTGACAGTCACCAAATCGGCCTTCACCTCGCACACAGCACCCACAAAGATGTACAAGAATGGGATGTTATCGTAAGGTGGAAGAATAAGCAGAGAGTGGTGAATGGGTGCTAGGTGGCGCTGAGCGCACTTGCAGGGTTCGGTGATGAGAAAACGACGCAAAGTACGCATCGCACTCAACCAAAGTCAGCATTATGGGGTTCGGGAGCATGAGATGCACCAATGTAATAATTTTGGCCGCAAACCATGCAGCCATATGGAAACGCATAGCGGATAGACAAACAGACATCATCTTTCATTAATATAGAAATAATTATCCCATGATTCTTTAGCATTGTGTTGAACGTCTCTATTTATAATGAGCATGACGATCAAATGTTATCTACCTATTTGCTTACTATTTTACCGATTGCTCCTAGTTTTTCCTCTCTCTCTCAGATCGGTTTTGACAGCGGCTACGTCCTAGGGAGGACCCTGTTATCCTTAAGGGCGCTAATGAACGCTAAAATCAATCAATCTTGGTCGCTCGCTCGGAGAGTTGGGGTTGGTTCGTCGTCCGGAGGATCCTTGAACCAACTTTGCCACACCCCACGATCCATACATCCATTCCCATACATGTTACGTCTCATCCCACTTTTTCACGCGCTTGGCTGCGTCTGATGCTTTAACTCCGCACCCTTCGAGGATGTCGAAGTTTTCCCAGCGAATGGCAGCTGTATAAGGGCAGCGTTGAAAGTAAACACATACAGGGTGTGTCCTGAAAGTAGTAGGACTGATTTTTTCCCACACACGCGGACGGTCGGACGGGAGTTTTCTGGGTTGTAGGTGGTGGAAGGGACTCTAACAAAGCGCTGCGAACACACGGCAGTCGGCTCTGAGCTCTTGCGGAGTGTGAATCGTATTTCTTCCAGACCTCTGTCAAGTGACCTCGTCACGGTGCGTCATGGAACGATTAGTGGAGCAGCGTTACGCAGTGAAATTCTGCGTTAAACTCGAGAAAAGCGGCAAGGAGACCCATGAACTCATCAAGGCAGCTTACGGGGATAGTGCCATGAGCAGAACAACCGCTCAACGTTTGAATACGACCCAGAAACGAAGCGGCAAAGTGCAGAATGGCACACAGCGACATCGCCGAAACCCAAAAAAACTCGCATGTCCAAATCGAAGCAAAAATCCATGCTCATGTGCTTCTTTGATTCGAAAGGTGTCATCCACAGTGAGCTTGTGCCACCAGGGCAAACCGTTAATGCAGCTTTTTACGTGCAAGTCCTGGAAAGACTGCGAAAACGCATCTTCCGCGTCCGACCAGCCATCGCCGCTTCGTGGATCCTTCATCATGACATTGCGCCGGCCCACACCGCGTTCATTGTCGTTGACTAACTGGCGAAACACGGCGTGGAAACCCACCCTAAAGCCCGGATATCGCCCCCCCCGGACTTCTTTCTCTTTCCCAAGCTCAAGACCCCTCTGAAAGGGCGTCACCACGGGTCAGTGGAAGCTCTCCAAAAGGCCGTGACGCGCGCTGTAGAGGACATCCCGGAGTCAGCCTTCCAGGAAGCGTATGCTGCGTGGAAAACTCGCTGGCAGCGTTGTGTCGATGCCCAAGGGGGCTACTTTGAAGATTTTTGAAGCGATGTACCTATATGAGAAATACATTTTTTGTTCTCGACTCAGTCCTACTACTTTCAGGACACACCCTGTATGTATGTACTTATGGTACTTTAGCAATTATTGCGTCTTATAAGAAATACGATACCCGAAAGTGAACTCCATTTTGTAACTAATACATTAACGATGTAATTTTTATTTCCAGGAGTGTTTGAAATCAATGAAAGTTTGGATAAGTTTATATCACGGTAACGTGAGTAAAGTTAAGAGAAGAAAAACCGGAGCGCTCCGATTCGATGCGTATGTATCTAAAATTTATTTCTTCTGCATTGATTTCACACCCGTTGTTAGAAAAAGTGTTTGTCTCATATAAAATTGACCCCGCCTTCAGTCATTTAGCACATATATTGTTTTGCTTTGCAGATTTTTGTACGTTACCTGGAAGGAGTAAGTTGTATGTTTTAGTGTATAGGGCTGTGGTGTGTTTTTAGGAAGAAATGAAAGGTTCGTAAAAACGATAACATATTTTTCTCTAGCATATATATATTCTCTTTGGTCCGAGACCTTTTGCAAAATTGTTTTGATAAAAATATTTTTCTCAATTCATAAATAATGTAATAATCATTTCACTCACAAGTTGTGTGTGAGTCGCAACTTTTCTAGGTATCTATTGAAAGTGAGGGGTAAAAATAATTGAATGTCCAATTGAAGGTAGAATTAAAGTAGAATGTTGATTGCTTTTGGTGTTTAGTGTAAAATTTGTATATTCTGAGCAAGAGGATATTGTATTTTGTACTGAAGGAATGTATATTGAAAACACAATTGTATTTTGTTAAAAATTTAGTTTTCTTCAATAATTTGTATTTTTTCTAAAATACAAAGAAAATGTATATTGCCCATCGCTGAGTACACTCCATGAATGTGTGTATGCTTACAGCCAGGCTTATGCGGATACCATTATTAATGGGACGATCAATTATTACAAGTAATCAAGCAACTCTTGTGGCATTAACGATTTAGCTAACTTTTTCTGACAAATGGAATTAGGAGGAAAATACCATTGCTAGCATTAGACGGGAAGGTCTAGCTCATTAGCGATGACAAGAGGTGTGGTGTTGCAAAGGATATTGATAAGTGCACAAAACATCAAAATAATGTATGATAACTGTATGGATACTATTAAATTAATAAATTCTTCTAAATCAATGAAATAAAATGGTTTTACAGCTCCCATGTGACATTGCTAAAGACACTTTTCAAAGATTGTATCAAACATTGTGTTTTCTATATATTGAGCAAATAAAAAATCAAAGAATTTTAAACAATTAAGGGAAGAGGGAGGTTTACGAAAATGCCCATTTTTAAATGATTAACGTCTACTGTCACGGACCTATATGGTCCTAAAGAATGATCTCAAATAAATATCGAGCTTCCTCAACAATTAGAGAACTATGAAATATAATAGTTCATTCCAAATAACTTCAACAGCCTTATTAAATTAAAGAAAATGTAAATATTATTTTCTATATTGAAATAACAACTTCCAATCAATATATAACTAGACATCAAAGAAGAAATAGTATTCACTAGAATTTGAGAAAAAATAATGAAGAGAGTTCACAAAATATAATTTTTGCTATCATGGGAGGGGGATGGGACTAAAATGGACAAAAATGTGCTTTCGTAATGCTGAAACACACCCTTTCCCCATAAAATCACACTATTTCCATAAGGTTTCCTCCATTCCAACATATTTTCCGCCTCCTTTCCGGCTTTTCGTCTCGTTCGCTCGCTTTCATGCTCTGAAACACCCTACTCTGGACTTCTCGCCTTCCTGAAAATTTCCCTTTTCAACCTCCCGTCTCCACAGTTCGAATTTTTCCTCGCCTGAGAATCATTTGTCTTTTTCTCCAATCGTACGTATCCGTTTTCTCTTTATACCCACTTAATCATCCTCTTCCCTTCCTTCCTCCCCCCATTCTCTCCCCTCTTCCCCATTCGTGTCTCATTCTGCCCTCTTGCCGTCGTATAGCTTGGCTAGTGCGGATGCTTTGAAATTCATATTGACCCGTTAACGGCGTCATTCGATTTATCAGTGACTCACAATGAATTGGTTCAGTAGCAGATCCAGAATAGGGACAAAGGGGGGCTAAGTATGTGGTAAACGCTCAGAAGTATTGCGGGTCCGAACAAAAATTGCCATTCCATCTAGTGTAAATTGGATTACCAAGGGGGGTTTATAGCCCCCTCGGCCCCCACCCCATAGATCTGCCACTGAATTGGTTAATAGGGTGTCCAATGTATTAATATAAATCTACATACTACCCAGAAAACCACCTAGAAAAGTCTTGTGGCAGGGGATGTTAGGACACCAGCCGTCTACATATAAAAATCAAATATTCAATTAAAAGTACGACAAGCATTTATTGAAGTCCTTCATAGTTCGGGGGAAAAACGTATTCCCATATCTATCCGTTCGGCTAAATATCTCTCTTAATTTATCGATTCTGTGGAACCTGGAAATACAGTGGGGCTCTATGATGATGTTCTCTCCTAAAGATATCCATTGTCAATTGTTCAAGCAATCTAAGCCTAGCGCGCGGCCTCCGAAACTTCAAGCCTAATTTGCATAACATCTGGGTAACGCTGTTTGTACGCCCGTAGCAGTTTTGACGAAACGCAGAGCTTGCCATTGTATTTTATTCAACTCGCAGTCTTTCTATACGAGATCCCATATGCTATCTGCATATTCCAGGTGTGGTCAGACGAGGGCGAAATAGCACCTTTGTTTTATTTTTTCACCTAAAAATCTTCCCATAATACGCTTGACGAATCCCAACTTCCTCAGGGCTAAGATACAAGTATTCTTTATATGTATTCTCCACGAGATGTTCGAAGTAAATCCCAAGTACGTCATTTCATCTGTTACCTTTCTTTTAATACCATCACACAGCATTAACTTGGTTATCGTTGGACGAACTCCGCAAAAAAAATGTACCACCTTGCATTTTTTCGGATTAAGTTCGAGTCCCCACTCTAGGCTCCAAAAATGAACGTTGTTTAAATCTGATGATAGAATTTCAAATTCTGAGTGATCACTAATTTCACGATATATGACTGCGTCGTCAGCAAGTAAACGTATATTACTGTTAATTCCGAGTCCCCACTCTTGCCTCCAAAAATGGACGTCGTTTAAATCCGATGATAGAATTTCAAAGTCAGAGTGATCACTAAAAGGGCGATATGTGACGGCGTCGTCAGAAAATGAATGTATTTTACTGCTAACTCCGGGGCAGAGGTCATTTATGAATTTAACGGTATCGACTCCTTTGAATTCCTTAATTTTTACTGGTTGTTAATTGTTGAATCAAGCAAGTTATATTTAAATAATAGATTCCCAAAAGATATAGAATTGATTATTTATCTAAATTGATCACTAATTTATACAACATATTGGTTAAAGGTAACATTTGGAAGAAAAAGAAAACAAGTATTTCAAAATGAGGTCAGGTATTTCAAGATGGGTTTTAACAATTTCAGGCTATTCAACAGTATATACGACAATCAGTATTTTCTCTGTAGTCCATCAGCAGAAAGTATCTTTCTAAAATGGCGTGGAATTGCAAGAAAGAAATTAGAAAAGGGGCAATTTTGCCGTCTCGCATCCACGCATTCTCGCATGTGTTCTAGCAATTCACCATTTTGCACGACGCAATTTTGATTGCGCATTCGCACGTACGTCAGATTGCGCAATTCTGTGTGCCGTGTAAAACGGCCTTAACGTTTTATCCCATCTCTTTTAGCATCTTTAATCGATAAATGATTTTTCACCTCTCCCACCCTTTATAAAACGCTTTTTTTCTTTTAATGTTTTATTCAAACGTAATGTCTTCGTTATATACCGGTTTCTGAGCCGTACAATTCGAAAGAAATATCTTTTCCTACTGTTCCTCTCTTTGTTACTTCTCATCCTCGCCCCACCCTGATATCTCGGCAGTAAAACGTGACGCGACAAATTTCCACGAAGAATAGTAGTATTGTTGATCACTTTAGGGCTCTTCAGGAATTGCTGGATCCTGCTCCGGTGCAAACATACTTCACCTCGAATTCATTTGTTTATGGGGTGCCTCGTAAAAGGCGTCTCCTTGTCCCGCCTGCGACTTTTTCGGGCGAAGCCCTTCGCCTTAAGTTTCCGGATCCTTCACATACTCCGAGAAAATCATTAGGGATCATAGTTTGGGGCTGATTTTTTTTCCTTACGTCTCCTGCGCCTTTCCGAATTTAGGTATACGCCATCTTCCTTTCCGCACGTTGCTTCTATCCATAAATTCCATCTGTCTCGCATCCCCCCCCCCTTTCCACCGTGCAGGAACTTCCTCAACGTTAACGCATCACTTCCTTGAGACGAATCTGAGACGTATCGGCAGTGAGCCGAACTAGTCTTTGGTAATGGTATAATTCTGGCTTATAAGATGGCGATATTTCCTATCTTTCAAGATTTTCCATTCACGATTTTTCTATCCGGCTAAAACGAATCAGATAGAGGTCTTCCCGTGAATGGGAAAACAGGCTGGTCTAGCATTTCCTGCTTGTGGCAGAGCGATCTACTTGATCAGACAGCGAATTCGCATCGGCTCAAGCTGCGATTGAGGCTAATATGTATACTGGAATACAAGAATTCGTGTACCTACTGTAGCGCCGGTTCGCTGGAGAAGGATATTCAAAATAACGTTCGCTCACTTCGAGGTTCAAACCACAACTCCTTTATTCTCTCTCTTTTACAACGGGCCCCAAAAGCCCTTCTCCCGTCGAGGGCTTCACGCCCCCACCTCCTGGGTTTCCCCCAAGAGTCCATGTCCTGAGTAGCGGACAGCGCTCCGCTACACTGCCCCCTCCTTTCAAAGGCGTCGCGCCCTCGCGACGGTCAGCATAGCTGGAACCTTCGCTGTCCTCGGATCTCGGAAAGTTGGCGCCTTTATCTCCTTACCTCTGAAACGAAAAGAAAAGAGACCACCCCCCCGGAATTACTCCTTCCTCAAAGCCCGGCTTGAAACCTTTCTGGCTCCCTTGTCACCCGTCTGGGATATCGCATGGTCGGCTCAATAACCGCTTCAGCTGGTGGCTCCTCTCTCGCTGCCGGAGTCGCTTGGCCCTCCTGTGTTGGTGGAATGGAGAAAAACTTCCATCCACCCCCTCCGCGGACGACCGGTTTTTCCCTCGCTGTCTCGGCCTCTCTTGGCCCATCTTTTGTCTCTTCAACTCCGTCCGTATTCTCACATTCCTTTTCCGTGTCTCCTCCCGGTCTTTCCTCCCACCTTTTGAGTCGGTTGAAGTGTACCACTAGGCGGCGGCGAGGATTATCCACCTTCTTCACTCGGTACGTGACCTCGGACAATTTCCGTATGATTTGGAAAGGACCCGTCCAGGGGCGATGGAATTTGCGACACTTCCCTCTTGCCGTAGCGGGATCGTGGAGACATACCCTTTCCCCTTCCTCAAAGGGTGCACCGTGACAACGGCGGTCGTATTGTTCTTTTTGCCGGAGGTGGGCCGACCCAAGCCTCTGCCGTGCGAGATCATGGGCTTTCTCGAGGCTCTCTCGCAAGCGTCTCACAAAGTCGCCTTCTTTCGCCACCCCCCTCTGCACGTCAGGGATCCCCCACTCTAACTCAATGGGAAGGCGCACTTCTCTGCCAAACATAAGAAAATAAGGTGTAAATCCTGTGCTGCTGTGTTTGGCCGACCGATAGGCTAGCATGACGGAATCCAAATGCTCATCCCATTCGGATTCCATATCCGTCCACTGGCTCAACATAGCTAATAATGTTCTATTGAACCGCTCGACTTGGCCGTCCGACTGTGGGTGGTAGGGTGATGTTCTTGTTTTTACCGCCCCAATCACTTTACACATCTCTTGGAAGAGGCGGGATTCGAATTGGCGTCCTTGATCAGTATGGATTTCCCGTGGCACTCCCCACCTGCACACGAAGCCCTTAACATGATGCGCCACTGTTTCCGCCTCTTGGTTATGCATGGCATACGCTTCGGTCCACTTGGTGAACTCATCAGCGACCACCAATATATATTTATTTCCCAACTTTGTTTGAGGAAGTGGTCCTAAAATGTCCATGGAAATCCTTTCCATCGGTCCTCCCGTCGGGCAATGACCCAGTGGTGCTCGTTGCTGGTGAGGCGGGGATTTCCGACGCGAACAATCTTCACACGTGCGGCACCAAATTTCCACGTCTTTTGTGTATCCGGGCCAATAGTAGCGCTCTCTCACTTTACCTAGAGTTTTCTCATACCCTAAATGGCCTCCGACGGGCGAATCGTGCAAAGCCCGAAGAATTTCGTCCCTAGCCTCAGCAGGCACAATTATCTGGAGACGGAAGGCGTCCCTTCCTTCTTCTTCCCACCTTCGAAAGAGAGCCCCATCCTTAAACACTAGTCTATCCCATTGTGTCCACAAAGCCTTCGCCCTCGGGCAGTCACCCCTCCTCTCTCCCTCGGACGGCCGAATTCCTGCTTCGAGTGCTTCCATTACCCTTCTCAGCACGGGGTCTTTGCTTTGTCTGTCTCTCACGCCTTCACTGGGGGCCTCTAAGACGGCGTCGATTTCCGCTGAAATCAGCTCCCCCTCTCCCCGAGCGCACTGTTTACAAACAGACCGGGATAAACCGTCGGCATTTCCATGTTTGTTTCCCGGCCGATGCACCACTAAAAAGTCATACTCCGACAATTGCTCAAGCCAGCGAGCAACTTGTCCTTCCGGTTCTCGAAACGATCTCAACCACTGTAGGGAATTATGATCGGTGCGCACCACAAACCGTTTGCCTAATAAATATTGGCGAAAATGGCGGGTAGAATTTACTACCGCCAAAAGTTCACGCCTCGTCACACAATATTGTTTTTCGGCACGTGAGAGCGTCCGACTGTAATAGGCCACAACCCTTTCCTCGCCTTCCTGTCTCTGGCTGAGTACGGCCCCGATACCCATCCCGCTAGCGTCACAGTCGAGCGTAAATTCGCAGTCCAACCGCGGGAAGGCCAAAATCGGTGAACACGTTAGCTTTCGCTTAAGAGTCTGAAAGGCGTCTTCACATTCTGCACTCCATTTAAATAAGGCATGCTTCTCGGTCAACCTGTGTAGGGGGCAGGCTATCTGTGAAAAGTCTCTAATAAACCGCCTGTAGTAAGATACAGTTCCTAGGAACGCCCTAAGCTCCTCAAGGGATGCTGGAGATCGCCATTCTGTGATCGCGGCAATTTTATTAGGATCCGTCGCGACACCATTTTTGGAGACTATATGGCCTAAAAATTTCACAGATGGTTTCATGATTTGGCACTTCTCAGGCTTAATTTTCAGTCCCGCCTTCCTTAGGCGTATCAACACATCTGTTAGCCTTTCTACGTGCTCCCTAAAATCCCTTCCAAAAATTATGACGTCATCCAAGTACACCAAACAAGACCTCCACTGTGCACCCGCGAGCACTAGGTCCATTAGTCTTTGGAATGTACTGGGTCCGTTGCACAATCCGAAAGGCAGCACTTTAAACTGATATAGACCGTCACCAGTGGTAAAGGCTGTCTTTTCTCGATCAGCTTCCGCGACCTCGCACTGCCAGTATCCTGACGCCATATCTATTGTGGAGAAAGCTGTTGCGCCGGCGAGCGAATCGAGAATGTCGTCCATGCGGGGGAGGGGATAAGCATCTTTGTGAGTCACGGAATTCAGACGCCTATAATCAACACAAAATCGCGTCGATCCGTCTTTCTTTGTCACAAGAACGATCGGTGAACTCCAAGGAGATGATGATTCTTCGATTATATCGTCCCTCATCATTTCCTCTACGATTCGTCGCACTTCTCCGCGTCTGTGGATTGGCAATCTCCTGGGAGGTTGCCGAATCGGGGACAAATCCCTAGTCTCTATTGTGTGCTTAAGAATGTTTGTACGCCCTAAGTCGTAGGGTCCTCGAGAGCACACATCTGAAAACTCATTCAACACTGTTTTGAGTTCCTCTATTTCCGCTTCACTAATATCGGCACAGTTTAAGTCAAAGAGGGAAGATGCTGGGGGGAGATGCGCGTTCTCCAGACTAAAAACGGGCTTTTGACATGTTTCCACTTGTTCTCCACAACACTCGTGCAATACGCCCACTTTCGTGTCTTTGTATAGAGTCACTGTCTCTCCCAAGGGATTCAGGAAAAGCATATTCACCGTATCCTTCACGTTATGCAAAATCCGCGCACCGAAAACGCCATAACGCTCTAAAAGTTTTGGGTTTGGCTCGATTATCCCCACTTTTTCTTTGAACCCCGGGTCCGAGCTCACCAAACACTCCACTACCACTTCGTGGTGAGGAGGAAGAACAACGTTCTCCTTCAACGTCACTGCGCAGCCCCACTCGCACTTTCCCTCACTTGAGAGAAAAGGCACCGCTTTTCCGCGGAGAAGAATGCAATTCCGGGAAAAAGCCACGTCACACTGATGTGCTCGCAGAAAATCGGCACCCAGGAGGCATCCCTTCGATAGGCGCGGGGCGATGAGCACATCATGAGAGAACTCTTCCCCTCCGATCTGAAGTATCACTTCACCCTTCCCAAGCACCCGTAATGGCTCCCCATTCGCCGTTATTAGTGCCACATTGTCTGTTATGATTTTCCCCGAATTTTCGGTGCGGCTCCATATTTCTTCCGATATCAGTGACACTGCCGCTCCCGTGTCTATTAGTATCTCGACGGGGATCCCCGAAACGGATCCGCGCACCAGGGGCACTGACTCGGACAAAATTGTCCAAATTTCCTTTACTCCGCGTCCTCCGACGCCCTCGAGCGGTGAAGTAGTGTCTCGGTTTCCTTTTCCGTCTGCGGCCGAGAAGGTTACCGTCTCCTCGGCCTCCCATCGTTTCCCGAGAAGGAAAGCCGTGGGCATTCGGCCCTCAGATGGCCCTCCTCGCCGCACATCCAACAGCGCGGCCGATCTCTGCGCCTCACACTGGAATTAGGGCGCCGCCTCTCCGGAGCGGGAGCGGGGTCGTGGTCCTCACCACTCGACATAACCATCCCTCGTAGAAATTGCAACACCTCTCTCATTGTCTCTGAGTTCTGTGTCAACGCGGCCTCCACTCTGTCCTCGCGACCACACCCTCGACTCCCCACACCGATATCCTGTGACCTGACGAGCGTCGCCGGCGCCAACGCATTCACTCCCCTGGTGGATGACTCGGCGAAATGGATTGCCTCCATCTCGATTGCAACGCCGATTGCTTCCTCGAGGCTAGCAGGTCTCGCCTGCTTCACCCACACCCGAATGTTCCCGTCGAGCCCATCGAGGAAGCGGTCGCGCACTACGGCCTTTCTCGCATCCTCGGGCCAGGAAGGGTATGCGCGCCGAGCAAGGCGCCCGAGGTCCGTGGCAAAGGCGGCGATGTCTTCTCCGGGGTTGCGCGCCCTTTGGACGAATCGCGCCTTCTCCTTCTCGCTCGCTTCCCTTGGGTTGAAGCGCCGCCCCAACGCCTCCCGCGCCTTTTCATAGCTCCCTCTGTTTTCCTCCGGCAGATCACGAAACGCCGAGAGAGCGTTTCCTGTGAGGCAGAGTCTCAGGTAGAGCGTCTTCTGCTCCTCAGGCCATTTATTTATTTCCGCCACTGTCTCAAATTGGAAGACCCAGTCTTCCCACTCCTCCGCACCACTAAACTTCTCCGGCATCACCATACCCGCCATGGCTGCCGCCGCCGAACCGCACGCAAAATCTCAGGATCGAGAACACAATCCTACCGACTGCGCCAATGTAGCGCCGGTTCGCTGGAGAAGGATATTCAAAATAACGTTCGCTCACTTCGAGGTTCAAACCACAACTCCTTTATTCTCTCTCTTTTACAACGGGCCCCAAAAGCCCTTCTCCCGTCGAGGGCTTCACGCCCCCACCTCCTGGGTTTCCCCCAAGAGTCCATGTCCTGAGTAGCGGACAGCGCTCCGCTACACCTACTACCGCCGCAAAAAAAGGTAGAACGCTGAACTTAAAACGTTTGTATGTAATTTTTCCGAAGCTCCATAGGGTCGTGTCGTATATTGTTTCATTGTTTATTTTTCTTCAACAATGGATCAGTAAACAGTGTTTAAACGTAAAATTTTAGCTTCTACGGTTGAAAGAGTGAAGAAGAACACGCGAAAAACTATGAAAACGATGACATTGTCGTTTCTTCATCTTATCATGGACAAAATATTCAATTGATGGATTTTTTTGTATTTTTCATGGAGAGAACGACATATTCGCATTACAAATAGCTTTGTATAATTACATTTTACCCATTCTTTGAAGTTTTAAATGGCCGGAAGGTTGATTTCAATTTCCAGTCTGTTGGAAAAAAACCTGAATATTGAAATTACGTATGCTATATGGAAAAAATATTTCCAAATTTTTCATGTAAGGAAATGTTTATGTTGTTCTTCTTACTAAAAATAAACCACAGAGACGAGAATCATCCTGCGACAACGAAGACTACTATAATGGCGATTTTCGCCTTTTGCTAACTTTGTGCACCCTCTAGACCCTTAAAAAATATGCAAGATTTTTAATACGAAACCATTATCATTGCGTTCGTTTTATAAGGTATCCTCTTTTATAAGGCCCCCCAGAACAAAATCCTGGACACGGCCTTGCTTGTGCCCCCCGAGAAAGAAATCCTGGATCCACCCCCGGTTGAGCGTCAGTCTTAATCTTGATCTTCCACCACACAGTGCCACTTAACTGTATGTGGCACTGTGTGCTGGAAGTAAATAATATTAATTAAATAAAATAATTCTATATTTCAACTGATCCATTTTCGCTCGACGCAATTCGTTGTTACAACCGCATTTTCAAGTGCACCTGAATATTTTGTGGTAATTTAAGTGCCTGTTTATTTATGTAAGTTCCTGTCTGCGTAACCGAGTACTGCCTGGATACTCTAATTCACATATGCGACTAAATTTAGCCCACAACTTTATAGATCGAGCCAAATTTGCGATGGATCGGTAGAGCGAGAGCATTTCTTTACCATCAATCCTTCCCGTTTTACGAATTCTCCTCCCCTATTTCGAAGATTCTCCCGACGGCGCCTAAGTATTTGTCCTAGCTCCTTATTCCACTCTCTTGCCTATTTCGTACCATTTCCGATTCCGTGCTCTCGACTGGCTGCAGATTTCCTCGCCCATCTTTTCATCTCTCTCACGTCACGTCAACCGATCTTTTCCGCGTGGTTTTTTCCCGCTTTCCTTTCACTCCCAGCCACTCTCCGATGCGTTCTTTCCGACATCCTCAGCCCTTTTTAGGTTCCCATCACTCCACCTCGGTTGCGTCACATAAATACCGCCCGTTCAATCGGAGCCACTTTTACCGAGTCATCAATTCCTTCGACTTCGGCACTTCGTCACCTCAGTCGTTACCCTCTTCCTCTCTCTTTTCCTTCTTGAGAATATTGTAAAGGTACTTTCTCGATCATTTTCCTCTTTATGCCTATCGTTTGGCCTTCTTCTATGAGTCGTCATCTCGTTTCAATTCATACTCTCGCTCCACGATGAGCTCTTTTTAGAGTTAAGTGAATGCTTTGGCTCCTTTCCGTCATGTTTTCTTTCAACTCGTCTTAGCAATATCCCTGGGTGGTCCTTGACCCCGCAAGGTTCACGGTACTTTTTATAGTTGTCTGGAAGCAGGTTTTACAGCACAAACGTAGGATTCCTTGCCCGCTAAGTTCCTATTATTTGCCTGATGTATGAATGAATAAATGAGTTTTATTATGCTCTTTGTGTTCAGAGTAATTTATTTCTTGTGCTCACGACTAATATCTCTAAATTCTTCCGTCATAAATTTTATACAGGATTATAACTCATGATTGGCACAACAATAGAATCTTGATTGTCTCTATTCGTGTTCTAAGTTACCAGCCACATTAGTTGTTTTTGGTAAAGTGCGTTTGGTCGGCGAATGTAAAAGGAAAATGAAAAGGCAAGACAACTCATCAGCATGTCTGGAGTTTTCTCAGTGAAGTATCGAATCATGCACTGAACATATAAGACTTTTGGATAGATATTAGATAGAAAATCTAAAAAAAAAAAAATATTACGGAACGTGAAGTGAGTTAATGGTATTAACTCACTAGCATTAGATTGGTAATGAACTACCCTCAATAACACTAATGCATTCAACCGCTCTTCACTTTTATAAATTTCCTATGCAAACTTCTCCGGTCCAGTGATATCCATTCTTAATTTTCAATTTATTCTGCTCAGTACTTCATATAAATTGTCTACTTCCAAAAATTCTCTCCTTGCGGTGGTAAATAGCATTTGCCGCTTCTCACTTGACCCGTTATATTTAGTCCTCTACGATGATTACAATCCCACTTGCTAACCTAACCGTGCTGCATTTTATCATTTACTCTCTTCTTTTGCGAAGGGGAATGTCTTTACATGTAATCACAAACGACTAAAGTGTTCGTCTCGCTACCGGGAGTGTCGCAGTAGAAAGCCGGATTATATACCCCTTCACTCCCATCTCCGCCTTGCTGTACACGTGATTCCCCGAGTCCAGATGCGCCACGAATAAAATTCTGCCATCCACGTCCGCGGTCTAAGCAGTCGGGCTTTTCTTGCCAAGTGTCCCGCCCTTCTCATCTCCCTCCGTTGCGACTCTTCCTCCCCGTCTCGTTGGATATTAGTCAGGTTGGTAAGAGAGGGTGGAGATGGATTCCAGGTGAAAGTCTCCCGCATCTCCTCGGGACAAACTAACTCTGCCGAGTGTAATTCGAGGCCAGCAATTTTGTGATTCATTTTGCACTGTTTTCTTTAAATAACTTATGTAGAGTGTGATATGATTCTTTCCCGCCGAATTATTTTCGTTAAGTCTTCTTGCATTTCCGCCGGGTTAACTTGTTATACAAACTAGAGAAAAATTTTGCCACAAAATGGTAACCTTGGGTAGATAATACCATTAAGAATCAACATCAATAATAATAGTTTAATTTCACGGAATTTCACCATGAATACCTGATGCCAATAGGAAACAACATTGCTGGTGATGTTTAGGTCAAAAACGCAACAACGCAGAGGATCTGATGACAGGGAAAACTCCCGCCCAGTCGAAGTGCTTGAAAGAAAGTTTCTTTAGTTTAAAAATGGTGTGTTTTCAACCTAAGCATCATTGGCAGTTTCAGTTTTACTGTTATCAGCCATCTAAGGCTAATCAGTCATCTTATTTTTTTCTCTGTGGATCCTTCGCACGATCAATAATAATGTTCGATGAACCGATGATGAATGACCGTTAAATCACTTTTATGCTTTATTTTATATAGTTTATCTTTGTTTCAATGTCTGAAGTTCATTTGTTGCTTTTGCTTTTTTTTTGGCTGAGTTGGTGGCTTGGAGGCACATAAAAAAAACAAAGGATTGATGTAAGAGAGGCCATATTGACAAAGAAGGAACAAGAAAACATAGTTTGTCAAATGATATTGAAGATATTATAATCACTTTGATACTTTATGTTCATGTAGAAAACGCAAACTTTTTAACGACAGAAGTTATTTACTTTACCTATTTCCTACACCCTCGAAGAAATCACATAATAGCTAATATATCGAGGAGTTTAAATATGTAAAGACTTTACTATGCCAAACATCCATTTCTTCCATATGAATATACATATGTAGGGTGGAGAAAAATTGTTTCATGACATTATAACCTTATATGGCTGATAACAGTAGAAACTGAAACTGCCAATGATGCTTAGGTTGAAAGCACACCATTTTTAAACTAAAGAAACTTTCTGTCAAGCACTTCGACTGGGCGGGAGTTTTCCCTGTCACCAGATCCTCTGCGTTGTTGCGTTTTTGACCTAAACATCACCAGCAATGTTGTTTCCTATTGGCATCAGCTATTCAGGGTTAAATTCCGTGATGCAGTTTTTCTCCACCGGTATATCAGCAACGTTTCAACGGTCGTGTCGTCCATCGTCATCAGGGTGGATGAATTAGTTTGAATGAATAGAAAACCATTAAGATATAACTATAAACTGTAATTACGACCAGAATACTCCAGATCGGCTTGAGAACTCGAAATAAAAGGAGGAGTTTTATCAATTTTTAGTCCTCTTTAAAATGGGTTATCAGTCATTACTAATTTTATACTCCTTTTTTCAATTTAAGTTCTTTCTCTTACGCCGAATCTCAATGACCTCCTAATCACTCATTGGAAATGGCATTTAAATTCTTTTTGAGAGCAGTGGAGTTTTTTTCTAAAAAATATCATTTTCTCGAGGAAAATAGTTGAATTTGGTTTAAATATATAGGAATAATTTTACATTTTTGGTGTTAATGTGTAAGCCTTATTGGAATTACTATTATTTCCTATCTTCAAAAATTGAAAACGTTTTGAAGAATATTCCTGTTTAACTATGGGACTGCATTTCAATAACTCAAATTTTTTAATTCTTTTCATACTATTTTACCTCATTTTTTGTATCCTTTTCAAGCGTTTTCATCTACTCTGTTCCATTTTTCCACTGTTTGAGAGTGTAACATTAAATTTAAACCTGATTGTAATGTTTTTTGGCTAATTATCTAATCAAATAACCCGTACGTATTACGATCCAGGTTACTCCATTTCTGGTCAACGGCATTTATATGTGCACTGTGTATATATTTTTATTTCCCCGCAGTGGAATCATGTCGTTTTAACATGGACGGAAACTTGACATTTGAATGGCAGTCGCTAATAAACAGTCGTTATTGAATCTGTCATCCGTTTCAATCCACCTCATTCAGACTCCCTTGGGATATTTTTTTACGTCTCCAAACAGGGACTTTGTATTTGATCGCCTCTACAGCATTAATTTCCTTCAATTATGGATCTCTTCTCCTTGACTAGAATTGATGATTTGTTTACTCTTTTTTTTTCGAGAACCTGAAGTATTCTCCGTCATGATTGGACGCAGGAGTCCGTTTCTTTCTGGGATTGCTCATTTTAATTCCATCACTGTTGATTTCTTCCTCCCCCTCGACGTTTCCTTCTGTTTATCCAGAGCACGGCTGTTTGCCGTCGTAATTTTTGTCCCCGCGCGCGAATTAATTACGGAAACATCGGGCTCCCGATGGGATGAAAATTTGGCTCCAAGGCACAGGGCTGATACGACGAATATTCCCAAGCGTGCCCCCACGGTCAACCCGGCAAAAACCCTTCTTCGCCCCCTTGTTTGGCGCAGTGAAAGTTTGTTAATTGTGGATTTTCCTTCGGGTTACCTGAATCTTTATTCTCAGCCTCCCTGCCCTAATCAGTCGGAAATTTTTGCCAAGTAGTGATTGGGGTCCATAAAGTCATCAAACCTTAATATGGTAATTCTGCGTAATTAGTCCCAGAGGGGGCTAATCTGGGAGCCTGGGGGGCCTGGGAGCGATAAACCCGTGGAACCAATAATGTCCATTCGTTTCATAATGTCGCTTGGGACTCTAAAATGACTAAAATTATCTTTCCGAATCTCGAAAATGCTCTGCTGGAATAAAGGAAAAAAGGACTTTTTTAATTCGTCTACGTCTACCTACCCTATCTTCGACCTCCTCTACCCGATTCAATGCCAACACAAAATGTTTTATTCCATCAAGAGGAAAATTTGAACGTAAAATGACCTTCTTTTGATGGGTGTTATAAAATGTCGTGCATACCTTATTACCAGCTGTAAGATATTGGCTTTCAAAATTCGAAGCAGGTGTTATTATGTTCCATCTGTAAAATTACAAACTGTTTATGGTTAACTTGAGTTGCTTTTTATATCAATCTGGAGTGAAGTCTCTTATCTTGGAACACGGACTTCGGGTTGAAACGATTTCCGATTTCTAATTCCTTTTATGTCAAATGCGGAATTTTTTCAACAACGAATTTCAGCAGTCATATGATTACTGTAGTGCCTACAGCATTTATACGATGATGTAGTGCTACTATTTGAGAGAGTGAAGGAGCAAGTACGACCATAACTTCTCATTTTATATTATCTATATTTATCATGTAAGAGGCTTCTGTGGTACCATATTTAGATACTTGAGTATGTATCTGCTTTTTGCCTATATTTGAACATAGATTCGATTGTTATAATAACCACACGCCTAAGAATATTTCAGTTGCGTTATAAATCAAATTAAATCAATAAGCCGAGTTTCACTCTATTTTTAAGGGTTAATTTGCACGAAAATATTAAAAGTAAATTATCTTGAAACTAAAGAAAATAATTATAATGAATTAAAATTATATAATTGCACGAATTGGCGTAAGGATTTTCAATTTAATTTTTTTATCTTTGGATAGAGTTTTTACCTTACGAAAGGAATGAATACGTATTTTTTTCCACTACTCTTCGACTCGGTTTTAAATTTTATCCCAAATCCTCGGTGTGTACTAGTTGACACGTTACAAACTGCTTTTCCTTATAGTAGGTTGGATGTCGCACTTTATATAGTAACCGTAAGAGTGAAAATTTACTTTTATTTCGTCTACTTAAGGTGTAGAGTAGGGTTTGTGACCAATCTCGTTATCACTCTGAAACTCATGTGGCTTGAAATAGTCTTGTAATTTTCACCTAGCTGAAGCCCTTAGAATCTCACCCCTGCTTCAGCTTAGCCGCGCATGAACTGTGGTCGACAGGGTATTCGCAGGCAGTGTTTTTAATTTAGTACTCCGCTAGCCTCTGTGCTCTGTTTATTTCACGGATCAAAACTTTCTGTAGCGGCCCAAGATCCACTCAGCATGCGGTCTAGCGCGCGAGAGATATCATCTCTCTTTGAGAAAGGAAAAAGTGAAGAGGCGTGGGTTATTTATTCCGAGGGAAATGGAAGAAGACTTGTGCCGGTCGAGGAGGCATGCAAAGTGGTTTTCATCCGGCTCTCCCGTCGCGGCATGCTGCTTGCTTAGTCGCACACTCATTCGAAGGCCGGCTGCGTGCCTTTGGGAATTAAATTTGGTGACATTAAGCTAATTGTGACGAAGTCTTGTGCGCCGTAATTACGAGGCACCTACTCAAAGTGACTAACCTGATGAAACCCAATATGCTGAGTGCTCTCTGTTCCTTGCTGCAGAGTGCTACAGAAGAGCTACCACGCATTGCATCTCCTTCATTGGGACGTCACATCTTCCGCGTCCGCTCGGACAAGATTAATAATTGGTCCCCCTATGTCGAACTTCCTTTGAAATGACTAGGTCGCTCAGTTATTAGGCATGTTTCAGTTGGAAAAATAGACAGCGTCATCGGGAACCGTCCACAGTTATGAGGATTGTTTGACGCATACCTTTACTTAGTTCCCCCATTAACGTGTTCTTTATAAATGTTTGTAAATATTTTCTTGTACTTTCATCACATCTTGTGGAACTAATTACAAATCATCGTACTCAATTATGTTTTCTCTCTTTCTCTTTCTCCTTCGACTATTCAGGAGAATTCGGAGTTCCTCTTTATTTAGTCATTATTTAAGCCAGTCTATTTAATATCAATCTCTGTTTAGTTACACCGCAATTCAAATTATTTCTTTTTCACTTTTTGGGTAAATTTTGCCATTTCACCATAGAAAATAACGGTTACTCCGCTTTATCTCATGCATATTTTAAGGGGAAAGATTAGGCCTCTACAATTTTCAAATATTTATTATTTATGGTTTATGCTTTGTTCGACAGTGCAATACAATAATTTATATATCCCGTGAGGTGTAGTCATCAAATTAAAAAGCATGATGGAGGTCTCTGCATAGTGTGATGTGATTTGTAAATTGAATTACTTTGTGAGCACTACGCTAAGATAGCATTGAGTTTCTCATATTCTCTTTGCGGTGAGGTTTTTTTGGTTTTTATGGGTGAAGGTTTAATTCATTCTAGGAAGTATGAATTATCTTCGTCCCAATTTTTTATGATTAGCTGCGAGCTTCTGAAAATTTACACCAGAGATCCATTAGCAAAATTGAAGTACTTTGTTCGGGTAATAATTAAGTTTATAACGCTTATAAACCTACCTGGTCTTACCACTCCGGATTTCATTGATCCTGAAAGTACATTTCAGTAATTATATTAGGTACGTAATACTTTATGGTATAATTAATCCTGCTTTTTCTATTATCTTTAAATTTATTTGCTATAAATCTCAGGTTAAATTATTTGCCTACAGTTTGTTTATATTTTGTTCTTTCAGATGGTCAGTAATTTGTTTCAGAGAAATGTGCGCAACAGTATTATTCATTATGCATAAAAAATTGAAGAGAATATTTTAAACATCCATAAAAGTTATCGTTTAACGAGAAATTCATGCACATGAAGTAGGATTAGATTATATTCATACCTTCGATTTTAGGTAATGGATAAGAATTGTCATTTTTTGTAAAAAAATATTATGGACAGGTGTTTTACACGGTGTTATAAACCTGATAAAGGATAAAAACAGATTAAAATCCATTTCAAATATTTCCCCCTTGGTGAGCTATTTGTTGTGACAAATGATTTCCCAGTAATAGTTAATGAGACCCACTCGGATTCTGTTCTTCACATTGTCCCTCCAAGGGAGGCTTTATGAGTGCCTTCTGTTATTTTTTACGCGTCGGATTTGTGTGTGAAATTCTTAGGGAGCTGCCCGCATCAACGTTTTTCAATAACGTATTTTTTGCGCCAAGTGGTATTTTTCCATAGGTGAAAGTAGTGAAGTGAGGGATATGGCAACCTTAGAAATAAGCGCAGAAACGGCCATTAGGAATGGTAAGAAAAAGGACACAAAGGTGAGCCATGTTGATTCACTGAACAGTCCTCCAGATTGAATTGAATTAAAACTATAATATAATATTTTTATATGCCGTCCAGTGGTACTAAGGAAAAGCATTCATCGAGACATGAAGAGTTTCTTGTATTTTTCTACTTGAGACGTAGACAGTGTGGCGAAAATATTATCTCTTCAAAAGCAAGGAGTTCTGTAACATGTTCCTAATCCCACAAAATTGTCTTCATATTCTGGAAACTTCCATAAAGGAGACGAATTCCGAGATTGAATGTAAAATAAGATGTCTGCATGTTCGTAAGCTTATGTTTTATGGCTACTTCAAAAAGGGCTGCAGAGTTGTGAGCTCCGAATATCCAAGGGAAGATTTGGCATGGACGTAGGTATATTTATTCAAGAAGACCTCGGACGGTGAAGAATATTTTCACTGAGTCTCGAAGAGTATTGCACGGGAGATGAAAGTAAACCTCTTCGATGCACGCGATATTTTATGAGTTTTTCTCGCAGTATTTCGGACTCTTTGAAAGTTGCAGCGAGGGTTATAGAACAGTGGCAATAAAAGCAGCGGACGAATGAAATATATTCGAGAAGGTTAGGAATCTAAATAGAATGTAAAATTTAGAAATCCGAGATTGCTGTTGCTTTTGTATGACAAAATATAATTATAACCGGAAAAGAGCGTGATGAAAGCTCAGTGAAGTCACAACAAAGAGTATTCCCACTAAGAGTTATTGGAAATTTTCTTGGCCGAGGAGATGAAAACAGCAATTTCAAGTGCCATAAAAATATAGGATTCACAACGTTTTTATGCAAACAACGGTTTCTTCGGAGAGTTACTATAATCATACCTTATGGCGCCGGCTGGCAAATTCGGTCGTGTGTATAGAGGTGGTGAATAAAACTCTTTGGCAACTTAGCCGCATACCGAATGTTTCAAAATAAATAGCGGGTTTTTAACGCTTAATAATATTTATTACCCTTACCTCAAAGTTATAAATGATGCATCAAATGAAAGAGCTATTCAAACAGTTTATTTCGTTGGGAACAATGCACATGTGCACCCAATGTTTCCACGGCCATCCGTTAGAAGGCGCTAGTAGCAAAGATTGCGACTAGTGAACACAAAGCTTTTTGTGTTTCACAGTTTGCAAAGATAGAAACTTTGGCTACTGCGCAATTTGTGTTCCGTTGTGATCCTCCAGGTGATAATAAAATCTGTGTCTTCGTTACGAGCTGACCTTTCCGAACAAAGAAACAGGATTGAAGAGAAGTTGTTGGAAATATTACTCGAGAGAAACTAGTCAACTTTTGGGAAGAACTCGCACATCATTTTGTCGTGTGCCGTGTGACGTTGAACACATGTAGGCATTTATTTAAAACTGTTTAAATTACTCTTTAATCTTATGTATGATTTATAGCTGTAAGTATAGTTTAATAAATATAAGAAAGCTTTAAAATCCCACCATTCAGTTAAAAACACCCGGTATTTTAGTATTTTGATTTCTAACTCAAAGAACCCCATTGTTGTAGCTAACTTCCATGTTCAATATGAAAAGCTCTATAGTGAATTTTATTCCCATCTAATTGGTTATCCTCATCCAATTGGCCGAAAACAATTATATTCGGGAGTTTCCACACTCAAAGTGGTTCATGGAATTTGTCTGGCCTCGAAACTTGAAATACTATTTTGAATAAACCCGAATGTGAAGGGTACACCGTTGTACGTTTACGCAGTGCACTTCCCCGAACCGAGTTATGACTAGCACGCCACGAGTATATGGCATATTTATGCTGATCCCTAGGGGCTATTTTAAATTTTGAGCGTCAGTCAATTATCGGTCTCGCGTGGCGTAAATTTTCCCCAAGGAGGGTTTTGGCTTTATTAATTGCTTTATAAGACCACCGTGTCTTACATTTCTTGAGTTAAAACATAAAAATTAGAAAATTCATTATCAAATCATAAAAATTAGAAAAAATCCTCATGTACATGCCTTGGTCTACTTCCCCGGTGTAGTTTGAATAAAGAAAATATATTTCTAACAAGCCATTGTTATGATTGTTTTTTTTTATTTTTTTATTAATTTAATACCGTAGGCTAAATATTATTCAAATCAGTACAGCCGCTCTTGATTAATAAATGGTGTAACTAAACTGTTCTGGGATTAATAGGCGGTACGAAGCTCGCCGGGTCAGCTAGCACTATTTTAAAGAAGAATGGCATTTAATGTCCAAAGAGATTTGGAAAGTCTTTTTAGGTCTAGGAAATCAATACTTGGATATTTATTAAAAATAGAAATTGCTTTGTATCCAATGTCACACAATTGGTGTACTGAATGAATGGATGTACAGCCAATGAAAGTGATTTGGAAAGTCTTTTTGGGTCAGGGAAATCAAGATTTGGATGCTTATTAAAAATAGAAATCGCTTTGTATCCAAAATCAGCCAATGGATGTACTCAGCTATATTAGTAGGTTTTAAAATCATTCTTATGGCTGTAATTTCACTAAACCTGAGGTAATAAGTATTCTTAACCACTTGGAGGCATTTTCAATTGAAGCAATTTCCGGATTAAGGGGCCAGCGCTGTCGCCACCTAAAGGAGACCGTTTTACTGTCCGTGTACCACTGCTTTCGTCGCCTAAATTCGATTCCCATGGATAAAAGGGCTCTTGCATTCACCTCGATTGCAGCTTACGCGGATTCTCAGGCCCTTTTCAAGCAGTGAGAAAATCCACTCAGGGGAGGCCGGCGAAAATAAGGCATCGGCCGGAGAAAGGTGTTGGAATAAGGGTTCTCTCATTCTCTCTCTCTCGCTCGCTCCGCATTCAGAGACACCTTTTCTCCTTGAGGCCTATATTCATTGTCTACTATCCTAGCACCACGTATATGCCAGCAGTTTTTCCTCAATCGGAACTCTTCCCCATCCACTCTAAGGAATTCACTTGGCTTACCGTTCCCAGTAACATTGGAAATATATTCTAACTATGGAGAAATTAAGAAATCTAGTATTCCGATTGACAAAATGTTGCTTTTATGTTTTTAAATAATTCCAATAATGCCGTTAGTATTACTAATTCTGTATTTGTAGGCATGGAGTATGTATGGTTGAGGTCAGTATACTAAGCATTGCTTGTAGTAAGAGCGATATCCAACTCTTGTCAATTAAATTAACTCAATTAAATTAACAGGATACCTTAGAAATGTTATACAATGGCTGTGCTCAAGCTACGTGGCATTAGCGTCTTAAAGTATTTGCCCTCTGCAAAGTAATATGAAAAATAAAAATTATGTCCCTGTAGTATTTTGAAATTTCTGAATGAACTTCATTGATTATGAACGAAATTAGAAAATTTGAGCTTATAATTGCCGAAAGAGATACCATATCACCAATAACCTTCAAAACTAGGCCATTTTAATACCATAGGTTTTATTGTTAATGTCATTGTTGAAGGTCCCCTATATTTCTTGCATATTTTGATTTAAAATAATATTATTTTTCTTTTCAGGGAATATTCCGTATTTTTTGCTTGGTAATCAAGCTCCGCTCTTGTCGCCTACATTTTTGTTTTTGCCTAAACATCATCAGGAAGGGGAAACATTTTGTTTTGTTTTATTTTCCTCTTATCACATTGTGTTAACAGGAAAAAGCAAAAAAACGGATGGAAAGTGAAGAGGTGTAAGGGCCGTAATACAGCGATTGTACTTAGAAAATAAAAATTCCGTCCCCCCAATAAAGGAATCAATGAAGATAAAAACGTTACCTCAAAGAAAATATGTACAATTGCTAATTTAAATATATGTAATTTCCTCTGAAGATAGAAGAATTTGTAACAAATTAATGAAGATAAAAATCATTACCATTTACGATTTATAATTGGAAAATTTACAGAAAGAAAATCCTCCATTTTACCATCTCAAACTTTCCAAAATAAAGGGACTTGAGAGACCCTAATCTGCAGCGGGCAGGTATTCTTTTTAGTCCATCCTTTTCCTCGGTCTTTCCTTTTTTCACACACACACATAAACCCGCTGCCATCAACCCTCTCCATCTTCCCTCCGCCGGCTCTCCCACTGCGCGCAGCCCCTTTCAATTGTTTTAATTCATCCCGCGCCCTCTTTTATTTACCCTTTATCTCGGCTACGTGATCCATTTCGATTGTTTATTCGCCCCCACCCCTCCGCTGATGGTAGGAGCGCGCCCAATCCATTCCAGCATCTTCCCAACCCACGTGACTCCACCCTTTTCCCTCTCATCCCCCACTTAAAAAACCCCCCCGCTTTCCCCTTTCCTTTCGGTTTCCCGGTCCATCAGCCTCTTCGGAGACCGCCCGTCCCCCTTCCTACCAGACTGTTCCACCTCCCGGCACCCACGTCAGAGTTTCCTTAGCCCATTTTTTTTTCGCCCTCCCATTCTCCCACACTGTAGTAACCCGCGTCCATTTGCAGAGCCCACGGATGCCCCAATCTCCTTCCATCCCACTTCTCCGCCCTCCCTTCTTCTCCCGCAAGGTTTTTGGTCCACCTCTTTGCGCTTTCTTATCGTCAAATTTCCTTTCCTTCTCTCTCGCGCATGGGTTTTTCATGTTGAACCTCGCGTCACAGTTATTTCTCCTTCTTTCCGTCTTATCCTTTGTTGGTTATCTTCCGTTGCAATTCTGTAGGACGAGTTTGGAAAGTAACCTGGTATTTACTTTTATAGTTTTACGTTTTGCTTCGATGTGATCTAATAAACATATCAAGGTAATGATTCAAACAGCTGTAATAATTTTTTCACGATTTTTAATTTTCTCAACCGGTTTCAATGTTTTCACATCATTATCAAGAGCTGTTTCAAGAAATTTCCAGCAGAACATTTCCAGAAATTGATCCTTCTTTATTGAGAGACTGGTTGAGACCGGTTGAGCAAATAAAAAAAGGGTGAAAATATTACTACAGGTGTTTGTATTATTACTACCGATGAATTTCCACGAAGTGAACTCGTTTACAATCAATCTTAAACAAATGAAAAATGCCACACTTAGTGTCCCCGTCTTTTCGGGTTCCCAACGCCAAAAGAACATACGACTTGTACCTGGTGAAGAATATATTTCGAGTATATTTCATTCGTCCAATGCTTTTTTTACCTCTTTTATCTCACCCTCTCGACAACTCTCAAAGAGTCCGAATTTTTGCGAGAAAAACTCTATAAATATAATATAAATATCGCGTGAAACGAAGTGGTTTACTTTCGTCTCTCGTGCAACATTTATTGTGGTTGCAAACATCCAAACTTCTCGGGCAACAGACAGTTGCGCTCCGTACCATATGAACGTTGTAATACACCCTAGAATTGGAGCTAGTTGCATGTAGTTTCTTTCAACCAATCAATTGAATGGAACATCATTGCCAGACATTCGTATATGCTCGTATATGTTGGTTGAATGTTCTTTTTTATCTGGGCTTAAGTCTAAATTTTTACAATACTTGAAGAGACGAAAAATATTTCATTTAAAAGCTGTAATCTTTGACACAGATGAACATATTAGTAATATTTCATGCGTCTACAAGTTCTAAGCCAGCGTAAAGCCTGATCAATACAACTCGCAGGGGAAACGTCGTTATATATCATATCTTTCGTTGCACCGGATTTCAACCGCAACATCCCTCTACCCCAGGACCTAGCCAGTCATTAACGATCACGAACATAAATACCGTCATCAATTTATGCGCAGACATTACATCAGCCGATACATCACCGACCATTAGTGGCGTAAATGACTTTGCTCCCTCTCGTCCTCCAAATAACTAACCACTGCGCCCCACCTTCGTTTGTGCGAGATTCTTTCACTGCAGCAGGTGGCAGGGGGTGGAAATGGAGTCCTGCGTTATAAGTACCTCTAAAAGGGGTTGTAATGGGTGAACGGGGATTAAAAAACGGGGAGTTTCGAAGAAGGAGAGGGTCATGGGTCCGACGGTAAGATTTTGGAGGCTGATTGGGGGTGTTGGGGGACGATAAGGGATCGGTCTGCCCCCGAGGGGACGTGGTGATGGTGGGGTAGGCCTGCTGCCAGGGCGGTTGGGGTTACAGCCCATGGGCTTTGGGAAAAGGGGGCGGGGTGGGTTTTACGGGAAAGCACGATCTCGTAATGGCGCCTTTTGCCCCCAGGGGGGAGGTCCTCCCCACGCGGGTTCGGGAGGTGTTGGGAGGGTTGCTATTTGATCGGGTTTGTTTGTGTAATTGTAGAGTGCTGGGGTGGTTTGGAAGGTAGATTGGTCGGAGATAGGTGCAATGCAGTGGCGGGTAGCAATGAAGCCGCCTGTACTTCAAGCTGAGTTACGGCTTGAATTACTTTTTTATCCATTTATGGTCGGTTGTTTCCTTCCCGGTTGGCGAATGTCTGAGAAAGCCAAATACAGTTTCTTTTTAATTTTAGGAGGCTCGGGTCATTTTTAGTCTGCCACAGAGATAATTGAAATAAGAAATATTTGTTTATATCCTCCCGCGTTATCATAATACTCAACTTAATGCGTTGCCTACGAGTCAAAAATTTGTATTTGGCTTTTTTTTACATTAACATGAATCCGTGTAATTTTAATGAACAAAAAATTTATATATAATGAGTACAAAACATCGATGGCCTAGTTTTGGTTAACATTAACCAAAATATGAAACGTCACTCAGGCGAAAGTGGATAAAATTCAGAAAATTACGAATTTTTTATTAGTGGACACTCCCTTTTCTTTGTACAGTAGACGTCACTATTTTTCCAAAACTTGCCGGTACTCTTTTTCGAAGCTATGGATAAATTATCAAGCTTAGATCTGAAATTGCTTTTCGTGAAGGTACCTTTATTTTTTTGTATTCTCAGTAATAAGAATTTTTCGTTGTATTTGTAATCATTGAAACATAATCGACTTATCTCGACGTCTGCTTAGCGTAATTTTATCTATTCAAATCAAATCCTCTAATCGTTTCAAGCATCTAAATGCGACGCTCATACCTAGGACCTTTTACTACCAATAGAGTTATTGCCCATTCCTCTCTTAAGGATAGATAATCATCATTTGCACGTCCTGCTCCCTACACAAATGCTAGTAAACTATCGTAATTTGTCGGACATGAGATCATTTCTACTTGCGCTGTTTTTTACGAGAGACTCTTAAAATGCCAAGGGTCACATTTGACGTTTTAAAGTGCTCGCTTTTGTTATTCTAATCATGGATAATGGGATAATCCGACGAAAATAAATTATTTGACCCATAATCATCCTCATCAGCGTTACTTGGCCCAATTTTACGGCTTGAGAGATGGTGGATTAAGTAGAAGCATATACATATATATACTACTTCATTCATTCACACGATGCATAAAGCATAAACATTCAAATAAATTCAGTGGTAAGAAAAGAAAGGGATAGGAACATATAATAGAAAAAAATGGAGCATTTTTCCCCTCTGTCCCAGTCAGGTAGCATTTTTACCCTCCGATTTCTGGCTTTTTCCATCTACCGCAGCATCGTTGTCCTCGTCCTTTTTCTATTATATGTTCCTATCCCTTTCATTCCTTACCTCTTACTGTACTCCAAAGTTTTGTTAACGAAACAAATTTTCCTGGTTGCTGCAGTTTTTAGGGTAGATCTTCTATAAGTTTATATATTTTTTCCAAAAACATTCTCTTTTAAATAACGTAATGCTTCGTACATGGCTCAAGAATCTCATTTGGTAATAAAATATGTTAGAGTTTAACATTTATATTAGGCCTTGCGAATGACTTTTAATGGTTAGAAGTGTAAGGGATGTGTAAAATAATATAAAAAAGGTATGAGTCGATTATGAAAGATAGCCGATAGAGAACAGCGCTCTATGTCTGTTGAATATTTCCCCAAAACCAGGTGGAGATGACGGTAAGAGGATATGTTACTCAGTGGTATAAGAAAGATGCCATTCGCTACTTCAAGGAAGATTCTGAGGAAGGCGGGTGGATTTTCGCGTGAAGTGGCGTGTTCGATGTGTGCGTGGTAAGTTTCAAGATAGAGTTAGATGGGGTGGAAGGATATCGGAAAGGCAGCTGATTAAATGCCACGATTGGACGAGGAGCTTGGGTTCCACCGCACCATCTACCACTTAATCGTCCATGCCTACCTGCCAATCGCCTGGATCCTTTACCCAAACCCTTCACTCCTTTACTCTTCTTTCATTTGTACCAACATCGCTCACTCGAATCAAGCTAATCATAGTGTTTCTTTTTCCAACATTGTAATACCCATTACTTAGACTCCCTATAGTTTAAAAAAAATATTTTTTTTTCTGGTTGAACCCATTGTAAACCGCAATAAAGACACTTATGTACCTTTGAAATTGCGTTCAGAAATTTGTTTCCTCTCGAGTGAGCTCGAAATGTGAGCTCGAGATAACACCGTTTCTACTTCCTCTTTCGTTCGATTACCTTTGAAATTTTTCATCCAAGGTTTATAATTTTATGCGATTCCTTTCGCCGTCAGAAGTACGATATTTTTTTTATTAAAAAACTGAATTTTATGTCCATGGTCGAATTCCAACTGTTCATGATTTTAAAGATTTGACTTGTATGTGGCTGTCTAAATCTGCATCACAACAACAATATGATGCATGAAAAATTATGGAACCACTTTGGAGTTACCAATGGGAGCTGAAAATTATTCCAGAACCGCATTAGCTGCTGCATCTCGCCATTTTGCCAATCGAACTATGCCTTCAATTTTTTTTGCTTATCAATATTCCTTTCCCGCTAAGATAACCATAATGCTCGCCAAGTTTGTATTTATCCACCATTTTCACATGCACGACAATAATTCTTTTATCCTGTATTCATGAATACAACTTGTATACAGTTCTTTTGTGAAAATACAATGCAACCAATGCTCTTTGATGACCAAATTTTTTCTATTAAGGGCGATTAATTTGTACTGATCTTGAATTCAGAGTTTTTATAAGAATTGGTGTTGATAACTATTTGAAACCAGGATTAGAATTTTTTTTGCATATGCGTGTTTTCAGAAGATTTTGGTGTTCGAAATAGGATAATTAACGTTAAATTTTAGAGCATTAAAAATAAGTCCAACAGAGTTTTTCAATAAAGTGTAAAGGCCTAGTGAAATGAGATTGAATGCTGGAGAAGGCTAAATAGGACTTTGTAATAATCACGCATGAGTTCATGAAAAGAAAGGCTTCCCTTGCTGCGGTAAATGAAAAGCAGTGGATATTTTTTTTTGTAAAGAGAGATCATTAGATCGCAGCCTTCGCAGGGTTTCAACGAGGAAACTACCTTTCTCGTTTTTATCAGCGATGGAATAATGGAGAGCCGTCATGAAAACAAACGATGATTGAATTACTTTGGCAAACGTATTTTTAGGCAGATAATTTAAATTATGATTTAATTTATTGTCCAGGGAGAAGGTTGACAGCCAGATTGGAAATTATAAGGAGGAAGAACAAGCCAATAGTTGCTTCGATTTATCGATTATTGATTTGAAATTCAAACAGCACGTGACTTTTTTAATCAAATTCGATGTAAAAAAATTTTAATGCCTTGCATTCGTAAATGGAAGCTAGTTTCAGTTAATGGAAAATCCAACTCTTTTTTAATTTGGATGTTTTTCTCTGAAAATTTTGCTTCGCATGGTCGTTGATATCAAGCTATTTATATTCAAATTTAAGTCGTACCGTTCAGCGAAATTGAGTTAGCTTTAAAGGTCGATCCGAGTGAAGTGTTTCAGGAACTGTTGCTTTCAGGGCGATTACAGCGATTCCGAACTTTATGTAGCATTGTGCTTGCGGTGAATTAGCTCCTCTGATATGAGGAATCAGGTAAATTGGCCTTTCACTGGTACGAAGAAACAAACTCTACAATAAAAATTGGATTGTGAAATGAAAATCGATATCTCATCTAATACTTGGAAAATGAACTGCAGCTCACCAATCTCTGATTTTATGATTATTGAGAAACTGAATCATTCAAAAGTCAGTCCATAAGTCAAATAAGCTCGGCGCTGATTTACTTACCGTAGGAAGTCGAATTCAAATATTCGAAACTGTAATTATGATTCGTAAACAACGGTAAATTCAATGGTCTAAGCCAAACGAAAGATTCTCTTGGACCGTTAGCCAACCGATAAGTCTTCAAATCTTTTGTAGACAGCACTGCAGTATTTACAATTGATTATTCATTTAATCAGATTAAATGAATGTGGATTAATTCCTTGTACATGTGAGTTTTTTGCTGTTCGATTATCGTATTATAGTAGTTAAAAATACGTCGATAGTTATATCGGTAACCTTCGAGATTTTCTCGAAATTTATTTATTAAATTTTAAGGCGTCATTGGGAATGTTAAATGATTACTCCTCTCAATCTGTAAACCACCAATGTAGCAGCTTGCTAGGGACTTCGTGGCTTAAGCAATTCGATTAGTTACATTTTTCATGCACAAAGCTCTGTTTTGACCTTTATGACCATGTCCCTCCTGATGTATTCTATGGTACAGTCTAAGAAAAAACGCACTCTTGCACAGAACGATGACTGAACAGCCGAGTTTCAAGTGATGCAGTTTTCCATCTCGTCGATGTTTAAAAATGCTTCCAAAATAAATATTAAATATTTTACATTCTTAATAATCATCAATTCCGAGATTGGTTCGTTGCTTTCCTAGTTTCCTAGAATTAGATAAGCAACTTTATATTTATTGACAGCTATATCTCTAAGTTAATGAAATTGAGAGAAATGTTTGACAGAAATAGAATGAATTAAGTCATAACTATCGCTAGAATTTGACGCCTTTGAAAAGAAATCAGGTTTTTCTCCGCAGTTTGGTGGATTGATGATCTACTAATGCATCTTCTGATATATATAATAGTACCATCACTTTTTAGATTGTTGCACTGCTTATATAGTGAAATTGGAAGTAGATTTTCATAGGAAGAGAGGGAATTAAGTCATAACTGTGGCGTAATTGTGATGCCATCGAAAGAAAATCAGGTTTTTGTCCGCGGTTTGGAGGATTGATACGTCAGCCGAGTACTTTTGAGAGAGAAAAAAAGCGTGGGAGCAGATCTTCAACGTCTCACTCGCCTTAAGGGGAGCGAGTGGTGTAAAACCTCAGCCTATGGGTCTCCCCTCCGGAATTTTTTCTGCCACTCCCATTCCGTTGGGGCTTTGAGGTCGGGGGCCATTTGCACCGCCGAACCAGCAGCGCCCGCGGCGAAATTCAATCATCGCCCGGGATGGTCGCCACTCTCACCGCATCCGCTCAGTGGCACTCAACGCAGATTCCCCCGACGTTTGGAGGTCCTTCACCCGCCAACCCTCGCTACAGTAGCACCCGCTCTTTCCCGCTCCACGCTTTTTTCGTTCCCACCTCGGCGAGGAGTTGAAAGCGGAGGATTTGATTGTGTCCTCGTGGCGAATGGGGCTGCGGGCAATAGGAAACATCTATTCTTCATTTTCCCCGACTGAGTCTCTTCTTATTTTCAGCTTCATATCCCATCTCAGCATTTCATATGATGGATAGTTTGAGGTGTGTTTTCGTGAAATTACTTCATGCTGAATAGAAATGACTTAGTAGATTTTACTGTCGAGGTTGCACGGCGGCGGAACTGGTCGATATCAAAGTAAGATTTATGGCATCTACAGTTTTTTTTCGATTTAAGGCACCATTTCATTATTATTTGACAGCAAGTGTAATGAGTTTAAGTTTTCAATACCTGTCACTGAACAAATAAGTATTGTGCTCGCACTGTTGAGGTAACAGTCTTTGACTCTTTACGTTTTCACTAATGATATCGATATCTCCATTGCACAAACGCTCAACAATCGCCCACCGAATCAAATCCGCTCATCTAGTTGACCTAGCAGCACTAGATGAACGAATTTGATTCGGTGGCCGATTGATGATCGTTTGTGCAGTGGAGGTATCGATATATATGTCATCAATTCTTAACTGCAGGTCGATATTCAGTAGTGAGTATGCACAGTCAGCATCCTTAAATGTATACTGCTTTCAACGCTTATGTAAACTTTGTGGTGTCGGAAATCAAGGCGTTTCCAAGCTGAAGTCTTGTAATAAGCCGCCATTCGTAGGCATATTCGTAGCCTGCATTTTTTAGAACTGTCGTAGCTTCCATAGTACCGAAAGTTTACCTTAAATTATTGGAAATCGTGTTAATGATTCTGATTTGATTAGTTAATTAAATTATTGATCCTTCTTTAAAACATTGTTTTTCCATAGGTGAGCAAATTTGTCGTCTGATGTACAGATACATTTTTCGGTGCTATATTAATTCTCCTAAACTATTTAAACTATTTCTTAGCGTGTGGTTACATGCCAAAGTATGAGATCCTACTGTGGAAGGAAAATATCTTTCAAAGGCTTAAGGATCTCGTTTCCTTGTATCAATATTCATTAGCATGTATGGCCTTGCCAAGAGGTAGCGGGGACAATTACACTTGAAAATCCAAGGCATTAACAACGTTGTCCACAAAGTTCCCGAATATAAATGGAGATTTCTGGCAGATATTTTGCCTTTTTATCAAAATGTGACATCTTTCGTTTCAATGGTTGCCTCAGAGCCTTCATTGTCATAACCGTTTTAATGAAGTGGGACCTGCGGCGGGAAATGACCAAGAGTTTTCTATGCACCCTCATTAACCAACCGACTACCACTGATTACGTTCGGCTCTCCGAAGTCTTCCCCGATTCATTCCCTCCACTAATGACCATTTCCCATCGGCTTCCTTCATTTTCCACTTTCGTCATCCAAGGGACCCGCAGGCGAAAAGACTACGGTCGACGGAAAAGGACGAACTCTTCGTCCCTCTGTGCCTCGACGTGGCATCTGTCCCTTCGCCATTGAGGTGAGTTTGGTTTTTGGAGATCTCCGTCGTGAAACGAACCCCCTCGGGGCATCGCACAGGAATCGAATGTCTCCCTTGTCTGGGAAGGGCATTGCTCTCTCCGTATCAGAAATTCCGCGACGTGAAAAAATAATAGAAGGCGAGACAAGGTAGTCGTGTGGGAAGTGCCATCTCGGCAGGTAAATTTCAACGTCGATGCGTTGATTGAGGGAGCCACTGAAATATCTGCGGGTAAGTCATCTCTCTATGATGACGCTGTAGTTATAACTTATTGTCTAAGCCATGTGAACTTTCAAATTTGGCATATTCGGTAACCGCTTTTGGAAATTAAGAAATACCAACCGGTATGGTTGTACAGATATTAATAGGGAAACACATTTGGTAATTTTAGTGTAATTTGGGAATTTATGCCTGTAAATAAGTGGCCGTTAATATTTTTGCGATGTAGATGTGTAGAATTTTAACGCACGGTTTTGATAATGAAGTAATTGGTTTTGAAACGCATCGTCTTTTTCAAATTGCAACTTCAAACTCGAATATCTTAAAATACGTATTGTTATTTTAAAAATGTGTCCTCGCTCCCATGTATCACCGAAGAAAATTTCTTAAATATTAGAATGTTATATTTTTGGCATGCCACAAAAAAATTCACAACTAATTCACCGCTGAATTTTAATTCCACGAGCTTCTCCAGTATCATGATTCGACTATCATTCCACGTCAACTTTCAAATATTGCATATTAAGTCACCCATTATGGAAATGAAAGAATACCTACAGGTATGGTTGAACTGAAATTAACACGTAAGTTAAGTGGTAACACAGTTGAAACATTTCATGTAATTTGAGCAAATAATAGGATAATGAACCTTTAAATGACTTTGATTCGTAGAGATGTATGGCAGTCTTAAATATCAAGATTTGGTGAACAATAAGGCAAGGTATATTATTCCCAAATAATACCGCATTTTTCCTCTTTATTGGACACTGGGAATGACCATCTTTTATTTCTCTTCTCGTAACGCGGAGTATAGGTGGTTGTTCAAATTTAATTCCTCCAGCTAAATTGTAACGCTCATCGCCGTCACTTATAACCATGAGGACACGACACATTTTCCTTCCTTCTGTCCTTGGGAAAATATTCTTGACTCACTTTTGCGTTAAAGAAATCCTTCCGCCCACTTTTATCATTCGCTCGAACGCCTCTCCGATTCTCAATATGTTTGCCATTACCGGATAAAGTATTCGGATCATATCTCTCTGAGAAGGGGCGGGGGAGACGGCTGCTTGGGGCCTTTATCGCCTCCATCCTCGCAACTCATCCCTTACTCCCCCGACCAATCCCTTCTATATCATTTCCTATGTCCCCTTCTCTCTCTCCCTCTCACTTACCCTCGCAGCTCCCATTGGTCAGTCTCCTCCACTTGAAACATCCATATGTTTTTGTCTTGCCCTCTTTGGTTCCTCATACATTTCCCAAGATTTTCTTCATGCCATTTCTGTTTTGAAATGGACCAAAAAATATGCTTTTACTTTAGGTACATTTATCGGAAAGTAATTCCCGACTCAATATCATTCTATGTAACAGTGTCCGGTGATACTTGGTGGAAATGTTTGATCTCCATGAGAATAAAGAACGAATGGTAAACTTCCACACTATTTATTATTCATCAAGATAATTTTGTTTTCTTTGTTTTTCGGTAGTGATAATTACGGCCTTTTGAATATAAAGGAAATTTGAACAAAACATTCAACTGATTATGATGTTGTTTTTCAAGAAATCTAAATCATGTCTGTTTTATTGACAACTGGACCCCATCAACCGTCGACGTTGTTTTATTCCTTAAAGTCGCAAATTTTTACTCTTAATCCAATAATGATAAATAAGTCTGTGCAATAATGACGTCGGGGGTCCAAAGATATCAACGCCTTATCTTCATCAGCCGTAAGCAAAAGTAATTGCTACGATGCAAGCCCAAAAAAATGAACTCTCTTCATGCGCCGATGATTATTGAATTGTGTTTGCAAAATGAAATGCATTCAAGCCACGAATTGAAAAATATTTATTTTATGTTGTTTTTTATTTCCTGAATTTTTTTCATACCAAGTTGTCGCTATAGCAATTATGAGAAAATTCTCAGTGTCAATGTCTTGGTTTCATACAATTTTTTACATTTTCATGATTAACCATGTGTAATTAATATTCATTGCTTTAGCAAACTACGTTTTCGGCGAAATCCTGGGCATCATTTTAAAATAATATTTAACATTTTTTCATATTTAACGAAGAATCATACAGTTGCTAATTGGTTAATCTTAGCTGAAAATTGAACTTTGTAGGTAGAACTTCTCTATTAGGACTTCAGCGTTTCCACTGAAATGCATTACATAAGCTTTTTTATCATTCATATATTTTTGCTTCCCGATGTGTATGGAATTTTTTGTGCTGGAATGAAAGCAGCGTGGGAATAAATGTGGTATCAAATCCATGCACGCATCGCTCAGTTCTCCGGTCACATCCCACCACGCAGAACTTTTTCTCTATCCGTTGCTATTTTTTCTCCCATCCATCTTACTTCCTCTTGGCCCATCTTTTCATTCACTCAACACACTCGTCATTGCTAGCACACACTACATTTTTTCAGCGGCACATTGTAAATTTGTTTATGTAGTTTGGTTATTACCTGAGCTTTTAAATCAATGATAAGAAGTTATCAAAGAATGGATTCTTTTGTCATTATATCGTACTATATTTTTAAGCACTGTTTTTTAGTCAAAGACAGTTTTTCTTTGACACGATTACAGAAAAAATATTATTTTTAACTAGCTATATACCGGTTTTGAATACATGACAACATTTGCAATACATGAAAAAATAATATTTTCATTAAGAAAAATTAAATTACTATATTTTTAAAGTTTTATCGTGATATTTACAGTCATGATCACGGTATCATAATATAGTTTCTGTTGAAAATCCCTATCTTTTCCATAGATAAAAGGTTCCAAGTAGTAATATATGGACATATTAGTGTTAAGTTTACTAACAGTAATTGTAGATTACTTTTTGCCTACATGAATACCTTCCCGGTGATGTCAAATGAAATACAAAACCAATGCCATGCCGTACAATATTACCGTTATAGATATCGATATAGATATCAAGGTGAACTTAGCTACCATACAAAATTATTCATTCCAAATTATAACAATAACCAAATATCATGCATATTTATAAAAAATCGTTTCTTCCCCCATACCAATGACTGAATTGAAATATTATCCCAATTCATTTCTTCCGCACGCAACGGGAGTGTTTCTCGCAGATTCCAAACGAAAGCTGTTTCAATATTTAAATTCCACTGATTCTCCCATCTCTTTCACCGTCACCTCTGATATATATTTCACTCCCGCATGTATCTCTCTCCTTGCCTGCACTCCGGAGTGAGGCTCGAGCTATTTCCCCCCTCCCCCTCTGGCTTTTACCCCCACTCCTCGATTCCCATCACTTCCCCTACTTCCCCTCCTAAAATCCCTCCTCAGGTATTCTCCCCGACTTGGCCCCATCAATCACGATCTCTTGCGTATCTCTCTCGCGTCGAGGGGCGAAGTGTGGGGATGGAATGGGAAGGTGGGGTGGGTGAAGATATCTGTATTTTACCGGAGGAAGCGGGGAGGGAGGGGCATGAGTGGAATAACGTTACGACAATCAGGGAAGTGTAGTTTACGAACAAAAAACGTTTTCTAGCACGAATTTTTTACTTGACCACTCGTGTTCTCAAGGATTGTGCCGCAATTCAAAATGAGCATGTAAGATTTGGCTTTTTCTCTGCAAATCATAGTAACTAATAATTCTCGGCTTTCTAGCCGAGTAAGGAACTTATTTACCCGGAAATTATTACTCGTAATCTTATCATTCACGGAAAATATCTTCAACAGCAGCCATGTTATGATATCTGGGCCGTGAATTTAAAATATCTCAGGTAAACCTTATAAATGAAGTTATTTCGTTTTCCTTACTCGGATAAGAACCCGAAAATTATTTATTAACGAAAGGAGCATGTTTAACTTTTTGTTTTGTGAACTACCGTCCGCAAAATGTGAATTTGATTGTCTTTGATGAGAAAACTAACAGTTAATGGTAGTATTCTTTCGTGGAGGAACAGTATGCAGTCGCGGATCCAGGATATAAATAAGGGGGGAGCTAAGCAGGGGGTGACCTTCCATCAGTATTTGGGGTCCGAACAAAATTACCATTTTATCTAGTGTAAATTGGATATTCAAGGGGGGGGGGCAAAGCCTCCTTAGCCCCCCCCATAGATCCACCACTGATGGTATGCATTTCTGATATCAAGTAAACTTGCCAGTTATCAAAGATTTAAACTTTTTTCTCTATTTTTTACTGAATTTTTTGATAATTTAAACTTTTTTCCGTAGATTTTTTTACTACCTCACGACCATGGTTTCGACGGTAAATGTCATCTACTGTTGAGGAATGTATTGGTGCACCATCATTTTTATACATTTGGGCACCAACCCACCCGTCCTCACCAGACGTTAACTTTATGACGTTGACCATCAACACCATTGTCGTGACTTATAGAAAAATTCTGTGGAAATACGAAGTTTGAGTTGTTCATTCCAAATGCTCAGCAAATTCAATAAATTTACGCCGGTAACCACTAACTGCACTGCACGCAATCTGTGGGATAAATTATCCCAAATGGCTTTTTTTCATACCTTCACTTGTTGTTGCATATCTATGTTTCAGATTTTTAAAAACATTTTTCGCAAATCATTTTGTGGTGAACTGTGCCCTCGTAATCCGTAGTAACCGTTTGTTTGAAAAATTGAGTGAGTGAAAGGTAACTAGGTTTTATACATTTCAGAACTCTTTTTTTTATGTTTTTTCATTTTATATTGTACGTTTCAGCGTGGCAATACATCGTAAAACGTTACCGACCCTTTACCCTAATGGCTTTATGATTTACGGTGCTCAGGGTCATCAAAAAGATTGGTGCAGTTACAATGATTCAAAGGATGATACAAAGTAAATTTCAAGATATTGTGTAGGCGATTTCTTCTTGTGGAGGTTGAAAAGCGTTGTTTATGGACACAAAATTCGGGGCCTAACCACTCAATGAATAGGACTAATGAACCTATGGTAACCATTAACGATGAAATGTTAACTAATGTGTGGACAGAGGTTGAGTATCATTCGGATATTTGTCCAGCGACTAAGGACGCACATATTGAAATTTATTTATTAGGTATGCATAAATCTGTTTGAGACGACAAATTCGAAAAACGAAAAAGATAGCCTGTAAGTATTTCTGTTTTCAATGAAACTATGTTGAAAACCACACCGTTCTTTTATGATAACTCTGTGATAACGATTACTTGAAGCGTTGAATTTGTTAAAATAAGCATGAACCCTGACTAGGTTTCTTTCGAAGGGATAGGTACGCACTTTCGCCTCCGGGCTGCGAAGAAAACAAAACTCGTTCACCTGCTGGGTGGGGAGGTTGCGAAGAAAATAGAATTCTCCTCAGCGCTCCCTTCCCACCCACCACCTCGACTTTGAGAGCAAAGGTATGCTCCGACGCGCGGGCGAGGTTCCGCGGAGGTGGCGACGATACGAGAAAGGGAGAGAGATAGAAGAGGAAAGAGGGAAATGCTATAGCGACGACGGAGAAATGGAGAGGAATGTCTTGGTTTCCTCTCACCTTCCTCGCATGCGACCCCGACTACGGCAGCCACCGCGGGAGTTGGGGAAAGGTGTGAATATGTGAGGTGACGGAACGGGAGGGGGAGGAGATGAAGTGGTTGGAGTTGGAAACGGAGAAAAGGATTGTCACAGGTTTTTTCGACGGAGGCTGGTTGCCGTATCCATCCCTCGGGGAAATTGAGGAGAGCAGGGGAAGGAGTTCAGGGGCGTGTAACGGTGAGGAAAGAGAGTAAGGGATATATGAGTCGGAGTCAGTTGGCTTGGAAACATTTTTTCCTCTCTGTCCCACTCGCATGATCGTTTTATTAGTCGGCGAAAACCTTTTTGTGAAGGCTGAATCGGAACTTTCACTTCGGCGGAGAGGAGTGGGTGGGGGAAAATTTTTAGGGACAATACTGCTGTGATTTGCTATTTTCTACTTTGCTAATCGAAGGTCGCTGTCGCCACCTTCGATTTGCAGGTGTGGGCTCAGGTAGTGCGTTCGCAACTTGCATTTATTCTTCAGCGACTTCTTTTTGTATTAATGGAAAAATGGTTTATATGTTACTAGGTTAACCAAGATATCGATCGTATTATCAAAATGCAAACCTCAATGTTTTTCCCGCCATTCAGATACTTTTATGATAATTTTGTTGTAACGAGAATTATGAGAGTAATGAAATCTCCGTGAGAAACGCATTACCCTTGATTTGGGATAAAGGGAAACAGAAGAAAGAATAAGAACGATACCTTCACTGCAAAAACGCTCAACAACAGCCCACCAAATGAAATCCGCACACGTAGTAGTCTAACAATACGAATGCGCTCATCTGGTAGAAGCCAGAGCATAAACGCTCACCTCCAATTCTCCAAGCTTCGGCTACTAGATGAGAGGATTTGATTCGGTGGGCGGTTGTTGAGTGTTTTTGCATTGGAGGTATTGAGAAGCTTCTATAAATTTCTCTCCAGTCACACTCATATTTAAATCTATTCCATCGTTATTAACTATAGTTTCATTTAAAAATTTCCACACCATTTCATTTCTCGTCATAGCTTCTATTGAGTTTCTCTCCAGAACATACCTTTTACCAGCTGGTAAATCCCATGCTCTTCGCAATTAATGATGAATATAATCGAAGTGCATTTCACCGAGTTTCATCCAGAAACTAGTAATCTGAACAATTCAAGCAAAACTCTTTAATTTCCATCATCGTATCTAACGCTGTTACATCTGTGTTTAGAGCAATTTATAGTGATTACTAGTGGTTTGACTACATCAAAATCTGTAAGAAAGAATTTCCCCGCCAGGTAATGTAAAATATTTCAATGGAAATATATAAACGAAATATGATATTTATGGAAAACATTTAACTTCTTACCTTGAATTTTTAGGGAACATAAATAGAACCTTATCTCCAAAGGAAGCTATCTCAATGTAAATCTATCGCAACAAACATATGTTAAAATTTGAGCAGGTTGCCTTGGATGCGGATCTTGTTTCAGTCCTTCAGATACACTCCACAGCAGCAAGCTCCCGTTCAGAATATATATTTAGTGATAGTTGTAATAATTCTTTCCAAGATTTCCTGGAATGGTGGTGGTGATCCAGTTTCTGAAATCAGAAAGTGGAAAGGAAAGAGATTTCACAAATTTGTCTCACGAAAACCTTCCATCGGATGAACTCTATATTCTTAGAAGTCGCTGGGCGCTAAAAAAGTTCATCAAATCGCCCATATACTTCACTCAGGTCTCCGTTAACTTAGTTTATAGAGAGGTACATCAAACCCTCCCACTCTGAAATTATGCAGATTATCGGAAAAAGTGTTCAAGTCCCTTTGCGGAACAGAGGATGGGATTGGATCGGAGTGGAAATTAAAAGAAAATACGAAAGTGAAGAAATATCTGTTTTCGTTCGGTGAAATTGGTGGGAATAAAAATAGGAGGGCTTATGAATTGAATATTTCCTTTCCCTATAAAAGAGGGATTATGTTTAACTTTCTGCGGAATGATTACGCTTCTGTGTATTTTTGATGGGGAAAAAAACGGTCACTATAATTCATCTCCTTTTTCATACCCGGGCACTTAGTCCCTTTGTACCAGTTGCTTAAGAAATAGGTTTGTGGTGCATAGCGGGATTATTTTTTAACGTAGTGATAGACTACTGATAGGGTTTTGTTCGTATAAACTGATATTTCTGTTAAAGTTCTGAGGCCCTTATCATTGTCGCAGACTTTTACGAAGTTATGGGAGGTTGATGGCTTTGGGGTGAAACGGGTTGTACCAGAAAAGGATTTGGAACACTGAGGGGTTGAGGAATCCTAATCCTCAGTTCTTGATGATGATGGAGGGGAATGGAAGGAGTCTCACTGATGTTGGTTGCATCATCAACGTGGGGATTGGCTCATCAGAATGTTTAGCCGCCGAAATCCGGCTAACTATGAGAGACAGGCATGGTTGGGAAGGGCGAGGGTGCCAAGGAAACGTGGTTGATATTTGGATGTGTATTTGTGAATAAGTCCACCCAACTAAAGGCATACGAGAATTTACACTAGTACATGAGAAAGTATTGCATATGAGTGGCTTGGAAGCCAAGGGGTACAAGTGATTTCTTTTTCCTACACAGATTTAGGTACAGAAATTAGGCATAGAAAACAAACGAGATCGACTAGATATTTGATAGTGCATTTTATTCTCCACTCGATGTCAGCACAGAAATGAGACTCACTGGTATCCCTTAGCAAGCAATTTTTGTTTATTTTTTCTAACAATTAACTTCACCTAACTCTGTCGAGAAAAAAAATCACTTGCACCCCTTGGCTTCTCACCCCCTCATATCTTCTCTGTTAATCACTGCATGAAACAAGTGATTTTGAACGAATTCGCGCGTTAGAGTTAAAATTTGTAACCACCACGGATGAAATTCGCCGTGCAAAAATATTTTACTTAGTCGGAATGCGAACTTGGATCTCGCGATTGCCGGTCGACACCCTTTTCGATAAAACCCCTCCTGAATTGAACTCGTCAGACCCACGATTAAGAGATTCGAGTTTGAATCCCGGCTAACCCAAATATTTTTCATGGCGAACCTAGGTGTAGATATATTTATATATGTGTATATATATTCATCCTAGGTGTATATATATTTTTTTAAATGATCTGTAAGTCCGACTGAACTGCATGGAAGCCAATCAAAAGCAGGGTTTCAACCAATAACCTGCAGGATCTTACACTTGATTCAGCAGCATTGCATAAAATATGGACATATTGCCATAGAGATGGAAGATGTACCCCTCTATATTTCTGTAAGGCTTGAACCACCGATCCACCTTAATAGACTTACAATACAATCATATGAGCAGTAGATGTCTTAGGGGGGAAATAGAGGGAGTCTGAAGTGGAATCTAAATTTCTATAGGGGAGCAAGGAGATCTGATACACTGGCAAGAGGCACTGAGGTTGTTGGTGGGTCTCCTGTCGCGGTAAGGAGGGTTTTGAGGGGTTGTTTGCTTGCGCGTCAGAATTTGCCCTGAATGCCATCAAACCAAGTGAGAGAGACAGCCGCGAGTTTGAAAAGCAAGGGGAGCCAAGAAACCATGGCGTTTTGGGAGGGTGCGTTAGAAGGGCGGGATGTTGGAGTAGTCAGTCAGATTGAATAGGATGGGGGGGATGGTGCTGTGGAAATAGGGCGAGGAAGCAGTAGGGTGGTGGGGAAATAGGGGGAGGTGCATATCGTAGGGGTAGGTGGGACGACAGTCATGGAGCTCGAGATATTCTCCGAAGCGATGGATTTTCTGCTTGGTGAAGTTGCTAGTTTTTTTCACCACCTCTTTTTTTTCATGCATTCGCGTTGACGTAGGGGAAACCGTTAATCATATTTCCAACGTTTCGTCATGAATTGGGCCAGGCCACACCCAGCCTGGTTCCTCCTATCTCCATCCCTTCCCTTCGTTCCGAGCAAGCGAGCTCGAATATTTCACTCCTCCCAAACAGTCCTCGGGGCCGCATCCAACCTTCCGTGTCTTCTCCCGCGGGCCCTCCTGTCCATCGTCACTTCACCCCAAAGTGATCTAGGTTTAGAAAAGGGCGCCGCCAATGCCGAAAATGAGTCCACCCCGCGGCGCCACCGCTGACTCAGCTGAAAATACATTTCCCAGAGCATACTTGTTACTAGAATGTACGGGGCGTTTCAGGAGTAATCTGTAATACCTCAGAGGATGGTTGAGGAGGCAATTTAATCATTTTTTTGCCCATAAACTTTGGGTCGCAAGTCTTTAGTTACTGAGCTATAGAAACACAAAATTTGCATTTCTTGATTGAAGCTTTCGCGGCTCATGATGATTAAAAATGAGACACATTCGGGTGTATGCCGCGTGTCGTGATGGAGATAGCCCCGACGTTTCGCGACCGACTGCTGGTCACTTTTTCAAAGGAATAGTACTTATTCCTTAATAGTACTTATTCCTTAATAGTACTTATTATAAACTTATTCCCTTGAAAAAGTGACCAGCAGTCGGTCGCGAAACGTCGGGGCTATCTCCATCACGACACGCGGCATACACCCGTATGTGACTTATTTTTAACGAAATTTGCAGTTAACAAAAAAAATTTGTTTTTAAAAGGTATCCGCCCCTTTACACATTTCATTTAATACTCTGGATTCAATCTTTTGGGCTTATTAAACGAGATGTTCGAGCAAGTAACATCAATACGATTGCGCAATCTCTCCCGATTTGAGATTGATTGTTTCATACAATTATAATCGCACATTTTCGTCCTAATTCATATGTAATGACCTTATTTCATTAAATAAATTTTGTTAAAGTCTGGATATCCAAGTAAAAGCGTTATTATAGAACCTGCAAAGTGTTTCCAAATATTTTTGCAATGCCATAGCTCAGTAACCAAAACGCTGCGACTCCATGTTTATGGACAAATTTAAAATGGTCTCCTCTACCACCTCCTGAAGTACGGCAGATACCTCCAGAAACTCAATATTAAATCTGAGTTTTGCACTTTTGGAAAATTTCCAACTTAATTTTTAATCACTAGCTTTGGAGACCATAGGTGTGGGCGTCACGACGCGACGTAGGCCCAGCGTGCCGCTGATAATGCGCCCGGGCGCCGCCGCTACCATCGGACATTTACTGTAAACGCGTACGTCTATCAAGGTTCTATCTTAATTTTTCATTGCGGTTGTAATTGGGATTGGTGTAATTTCTAAACTATTTCAATAAAAACTAATTCTCATGCATACATTCCTAACGAACGAGACCATTTCAGTTCTTGAGTTTTCGTGGGAATCAGTTTTGGCACGAAGAGGTAGGTAGTTTACTACGCTCATATTTTTAGCTTTTAGATTTTATGTACCACAGGAGTAGTGGTTGGGATAAAATAGAAGCTCCGAATCATTCCAGTAACAAATAATACTTGTATGCATTTCCAATGAAGGTGTTCATTTCTGTGTGGATTTTGGTGGAGGGGAGTATTTATAAAATAAATTCTGTGGTCCCATTCATTGCTTTACGAATCGCAGTATTGTAGACATACATATATTTCGTAATTATCTGAAGCTGTAATTTAGTGTTAGTGAATGTTTTTCAAAGAAGGTAGAAATTTACCAGATAAACGGTGAAATAAAGTCACAATATGTAAATCTCTCTCCACTATTCAGTAAGTGGCTTTAAAATTAACATTCCGTCAAGATTTCTTTTAAATCACCAAACGATTATATTTTTTATATTTTTGTTGAAAAAATTCGTAGCGTCCACTTTGACCACTGATGCCAGCTTTCAATAATTAAATTTATGAACGTGAACTTAAAATCAAGCGTACGCACCCCGGTCATTTCGGGCAATCAGTTCGGTCTGGCCAATTCTGTGCCCCGTAAGGTTTCCGCAGGAAGAAGCTGTAGAAATATGGTGCGACCTAATAACGTGTACCCATATGACCGCACAGAAATCGGTCAACAAAACAAATAATGTTTGTATCACATATCCGAACGTTTCTTGGCGTTCCAATTAGCAAGGACGACCTGGAAATCATTTCATAGGTTTCACGTTCAGAGAAATATCTCGCCCCTTCGAAGTATTTTTCCATCTTCCATTCCTCTCGATCATTACTCCGACATTTCTCTCTCTCACTCTCCGCATCAGAGTTCTCCGTTCCTGAGCAATTTTATGCCACCCTCCCCCCCCCCCCCGGCCTCCCTCCACCATCACTCGGCACCACCTGCGAAGCCGTCGTCAGTCTGGGTACAAGTCCGGCGGACCTCGCAAGGGTCAGCCCGGGGTGTTGAAGTCCGAAATTTATGATGCGACAGCCGTCGTTGCCACCTTTGAAAAGTATTAATTCAGTTCAGCTCTCGCGAGATGTTTTATTTTCTTTATTTCAGTGCCAAATGGTTCCGCACGGCGTGCGTTTAAAATCTTATTTATGACTCGGTTCCGGAGCAGAAATTCCTTTTTCTTATAACGACGGGGACCGCAAATAAAAATCTATTTCTTTTTCTCTACTTCGAAGTCCAATAAGTTTACGTGTGCGGAAAATGTGCACGTAGCCTTTAAGGCAGTCATAACGCACGATGCTTTCCTCTCGTCCTCCTGGATTTGATATTAGAGAAACATTCCTGGATAAATCTTGCTTTTCATCTGCTATTTTATCCCAGCATAAATAGTTTATTTGGCTCAGTTTCGAAGCAGAATAGAATTGAGGAGCTGTAAATTACACAAGAAGCCTTATATTTATGCTATTAAATGAAGCTGAAGCTAAATGAATGATGCTTTGTAGGTATTTTGCTTCTGAGGGGAGGAAGTTATGAATACAATGTTTATATCAGTATCAAGTCAAGGCCCGTATTTTATATGGCTTCTCTGCCATTGATTAAAACACAGTCACGATTTTGGCGCTGGAAGGGTCATTGTCTGAATGAATTCCTCGAATAATTGTTTCAAAAGTCTTCATTCTAGAATGACGGTCGCGTTACATTCCTACATTCGTATACATTTATAGAAAGTAATGTATTTACGGAAAACGCATGCTTGATTTAAACGCATTTTGAACTTGCCACATAATGAAGCAACGAAAGGTGGGCACGAGGTATGAAACCGAGGAAAGGAAATAAAAAATCCGCATAGTTGTATTTTATTTCACCAAAAAATACGCACGTATCACCCTTCTTTCTCTCTGTCGTAAAGCGAGTCGGAAATTTAACTTACACCTCTCGTCCTAGAGCAGCGAAGGAAAGCAATAATTTTAATGAACCGAAAATAATTTCGGAGGAATAATTCCTTCCTCATGAAGAATATTAATCATAACGCATACATTCAGTTTTCTGTGTAGCATCCACCTAAAACATTTCATAAATATTTTATACTAATTTCGGAACTCATTAAAAAGAGAAGAAATCTACCCACTGCGTATGACATTTTTATTTCTTTTCTTGAACATAACACGGATTTTTGATATAGGTATTTCTCCTTATTCATGATACAATGTGTAATTTATTAATTTATTTCAACCTATCCTGCAACTTTTCAGCCATTATTACGGTTCAGCTTAGTGAAACCACTTGTCTGTTTCCACAAACTTTTATTTAAACCGACCATGGTTTCGGCAACTGTCACCCAAGGCTATGTACCTTGATAATGGCACAAGTTGCCGAAACCATGGTCGTTGTAAATAAAAGTGTGTGGAAACAGACAAGTGGTTTTACTAAGCATAATATCAAAGATTTCCACCGTATCACGCCGGGCACTATATCATTTATTATTACGGTTTTTTTGTTTCACTCTCCCAAAATTATCGAATTAGGGAGCAGAACTTGCGAATGCTAATTTATGTCTTTTCTCAGCAAAAAGATTCATCTAATATAATTTCTATTTCTATTTAGATATTTCAATTGAATGAAATTTGTGTATAAGAGCAACAGGGCTGTGGGAAGAAAGCAACTGTGCCACATCTAGCCCAGAACGAAGAAAATTAAGTCTAGTCCAAGGTGTAATATTACTTAAAAACTTAAAATGACTCTGCCAGCAATGGTGAAACAAAACTTCATGCTCGAAGCAAAGAGGTATTGATCGTAGGTACATACATTACATCTGCCCATTCGCTCTCAGAGGTGAACCATCAATTTCCACGTGAGGAATTTATAATCATGTTGAGATCGTGAATCACGCCCATACATACAAGGCAGGCGCATTGCGAGGCTCTGCGATTAAAAGTAGCAACATTCCATTGATTTCATACCCTCAATCGATTTCCACGCCAGCGATTCAATATGCAGCCGATAAAATATTCAGGCACCATTAATATTTTTGCACAATATATATTCTTCAGCTGTCAAAGCGTCGAAGGCATAAAATCGAGCAAGTGGAAGTGTCTCTCGGATCTCTCGCCATTCAAGGTGCCCCCTTCCAAAGCTCCCTTTCTCCAGCCGCCTCGCTCCAGCGTCAGCAGAGGGTGTGGGTACTCCCTCCAGCCAAACCGAAACTCTCCTCCCCTTCCTCCCTCTCAGCCTCCATCTCCACGCCATTAACCTCCCACCCCGCCCAGCCTTTCACATCCCATGCCGTGTATAGCGCACTTGCGAGATGGCGACCTCTTCCCTCATCCATTTTCGCATTCTGTACTCCTGTCAACGGGGAATTTGAAAACTCACTTCCCTCCCTCCCTCTTCCCTCTGTCTACCTCCCCCAGAACCCTGGCACCCCCTGTGTCCCCCTGCATTCCTTGGGTCTTAATTCCCGTGTGCCCCCTTTCCACTACCAACCGACTTACCAAAACCGTCCACCGTAGTCCATTTCAAATGAATTGGCTAGCGAGAAGGCGGGCCCGGAAGTAGAAGAAGGGGATTGCAGTAGACAATACGTTTTCGAAGAAACTATAAGCAACTCAGGTGGATGAATTTCTTCCAGGGAGCTCATAGTTATTGCATGTACTGATTTTTATGCTGAAAACCACTTTTATATCCTTTTCGGTCACCAATCATACCTAATCTCTAGAAAAAAATACCTTTAAAACCCTTTGGAAAAATACGCTGAAAACTTTTGATGGATTTCTCGCCTATACATCGTCCATACTATCGCACCTATTCCTGACTTTGATTTCTACCTTTGGCTATTTTACTCTGGTTCAATTATTTATTCTTCTCATCCTGAAGGCTTTAATATAATTCTTGAAAATCGCCGTGCTTATAAAAGCCATTAAGAAAAGGCGTTAAATATAAAAAATCAACGTGAAGCTTTTGTCAAAGATGATGTGACACGATAATTTAGGAATGTTTTCAGTGGTAAATGAACGGACTTGGACACGTAAAAGAGACGAGGATGAAATATTTAAGCTTTATTTGAAGATCATGGAACAATAAAAAGCACAATGCTCATTATATCGTCTTTCCTCTCATGTCCGCGGGACTGAGTCAATATTGCTGATGGTGTTTCAAACAAATTCATGACTCATGGTTATATGGAACCACCATAGCGTTCGATTCATTCTAATATTCTTTCCATTCAAGAAACTATTTTTAATGGAAAGTGAAACTTGTTGCTTCACTTTGTTGGATTACTTGAAGACATAAAGAAAGGCAAACTTGGTAAAGTTACACTTGTATATTTATTCATTAAGCTCAACTTGTCACAAGTGAAATTTCAAGTGAAGTATTCACGCAGGCTTTCACCGTGTTAAACTCGTTTTGATCCTTGAATGCTTCTTGAATGTTTTTTTGTTCCCGATACTATCAGGATGCAACGGTAATAAAGAATAATTTATTCGTTTACCTTTTCAGTTTATTTTTTTTTAGTGTCTCATGCCCACCGCTCTCCTTGTGTCCACCTCGTCCAACTCCCTAGCCTTCCTTCCGGTGAGACCACTTAGCCCAGGATTTCCACATGCAAACTCCGTCTCCACACTTTACTCGACTTTCCAGTCCCGAGTGATCTGCGAAGGGGAAGAATCGCGCGAGACAGTTTTTCCCCGTCGGAAACATCCGACTTCCTTCAAATTTTTTCCAGTGTTCATCGAAGGAGAGAGGTGACCGAGAAACAACTTTTTGTTTTTTTTTATTCACTCAAGTTTTCGCTTTTTCTCTCGCTTTATTTTTTGTCACCGAACGGGAGTAGAGTGTTGGGGAGGCGAATATGACGGCGTCCTCATTCCAGGCTTCCGCCGCCTCCACTCGTCGGAGTCTCTTATCTTCCATCCTCTGGGCTATCTTGCACTCACCGGGGTGTGATGACGAAGGAGATGCATGTATAGAGAGAGAGACTCACAGGCACACATATGCACTCGAGGCCTTTTCGCCTCTCGTGGCAGCCGTCTTTCCACTCCATTCCTTAGCCTCCAGTAGCGGTTCTCTCTCCGTTTCTTTTTCTATCCACTGCACCTCCGTCTCCTCCCAAAAATTAAAGAAATATCAGCTATTAGTAAAATGGGATATTGAAATATTTCCGCTGGATTTTATTAAAGCACGACGCGTTCCATTGTTACAAAATACATAATCTCACTTGATAAAGTTGTTTGTAGCAAATAAATGCGTCGTGTTAAAATAAAATCCAGTAAAGTATTGCAACTTGATAATGTTGTTCGTAACAACGAACCGCGGCCTGTTGAAATAGAATACAGTGGAAATATTGCAATTTATATTTTTAGTAATATTTAGAATTGCACCGCATCGTGCCTTATATCATAAAAATATCAGTTAACTTTAAGCAGTGATACATCCGGGTTTCCTGCCGTGTTTATCCATTTTTCTGTACAATATTTCACCGACGTTCCAGTTGGCTTCCTCAGGTCTACTAAAGTGCCGTTGCAGAATTTGGTCTTCTATGCATACACCCCGTTTGGCCCCTTTTCTGTGAAAGTATGACCTGATTGGTCGAAATCCTTGAAGACCCGTTTCCACGTGCTTGCGAAGGGGTAGCCGTCGTTGCTTTTTCTAGGAAATGTGTTTTTCTCAACTCCAAAATCGGAATTCACTGTAGGAAATCGGTAGATGGGACAGAAATAATAGTTAGGACGAAAAATAAGTAATCCGTTCATTCAGACTTTCTATCGTTTCGTTTCGTATACAGAAAGGGGAAATTGGCCGCTCACTTTTCAATAGCTAGTGATATCACTAGAAGTTTGGTTCATTTACTCGTCCAGGATGAACCTTTCAGTGGGATAAAGTTTCGTTCCTGAGAAAGTGAATGACAACAAACCACTCTGCAGCCCTTGCACAAGTCTTAAGAGTAGGAGAGACGCTTTAAAATGTCAGCTTGAGTTTATGACAACATACAACAATCTATTATATAAAGCCTCAATTACCAGGAGAAGAAGGCAACGCATTAAAAATCGGAAAAATATGGGTCTCTTTATTTTTTATAACGATTTTTCCACAAAAAAGTGGATCAGTATAACATTTCAGAGGTAAAGAAGACCGCACATCCCTCTCCTTATAGTACAAAAATAGATTCAGCTTGGACTGACGCTTCTTTTAGGTAATCATCTCCTCTCCCATTCATTGAATAACATCCTATGTTAGTAAGCCCTTAAGGACGGAGTTGTACTTCAATATAAGTGAATAAGCAAATTAAATTTGTCTTAATACACCCTCGATGTGAAAAAGTAGGTTAAGCTCACAATTCTGGTAGAGATTAGGTATTCTATCGGTGCTAACGTAATTCTGGCGATGTAATAACCTTTTAAAATGCGGAAAACTTACAGCCTTTTCGTAATATATCCTCAATGTGATCGTATGCGTAAACAGAAGTACGGCCGGGCAAAAGAAGGAAGGGGATCAGGTTAGTGCGGCAGCTAGTTTTGGCTTCCTACCCGATAGTTCCGGCTTCAAATACAGGTTCAATTCAAGTAAGTCATTATCGTCCATCGGATGGGGCGTTAAATCGTGGTCATTGTGGAAAGGACAGGCTAATGCCAACGCTAGGTTTCTCTCCATCCTACTCTTCGCTCATGGCGGAGATGACACCGGCCGTCGGTCGCCTCCTCCAAATGCCTTGCCAAGTTCTGTGCCGTTCAGAGCGATGAAGCATGCTGGAGCCATTCACATACTCCGCAACTCTCCGCTAGGAACACTTTCCCTTTGCTCATATCGCTATCGTGCTCTCACCTTGAAGGAGAGATGCGAAAGGAATATTCATGTGCAGAAAGGGAGATGCAAACGAGGTCCTCAAGCCACCCGCAGGAGCCATCCTACTTAGCTCGCGGCATCCAGTCATTCTCCACCCCCTTTCTCTATCCACTGCTCTTCGTTCTGCTCAAAAAATAAGGCTAATCTCAGCTGGCGTGACGTGACGTCTTATAGTGAGATCCCTTCTCATTTTGAACCAGCTGAATAGCAGAGCTTTAAATTTATTTTTAGTGTATTTACATAGTCCATGATAATATGAATGCCTTTGTGAAATCCTTCTTTAACGCTTTTTTTCATCTTCAGTGCGAGGTTTTATGATTATCTATCGCAAAATTGATCCATACGAAACTGGATGCTCTATCATGGGTTACTCATCACCGATGAACTTCAAACGAGTACAAAAACTTTATATTAACTCATAATATATTTATCAACTACTTTTTTAACAACTTTGTTATCAATTGAATGGTTTGCGGCGTAACTTCGTGAAATTGTCTCATATTGGAATGAAAAAACTTTGTAAATTTCACATTAATTTTATTAACACGACCAGTTTCATCGCTGCGCCTGATGATGTCGCGCAGCAATGAAACTGGTCGTGTTAATAAAATTAATGTGAACTTTGTTATGGCTTTTCTGGACCAAAACACCAGAAAAGGTTGTGTATTGTCAATCATTATATTTATCTTAACCAGGCATTTTCTAGAATCTCGAACCTCTCTCTATTTGAAGCTTCACTAACATTGATTCATTTTTACTGTCTCTGGACTACCAATTCACAATCATTAGTTAGCTTTTCCTTATTAGTCTGGGAATCGGACATACTAAATGTCACACATATTCTGAGTATCCAGTTGTTTTTCTCTCATTTGAGATTTATCTTCACATCTTCTTTATAAAGGTCTTAGGTTAAAAAATTATTGTTCTCGTTTAGGCTAAGCCTTTTGCAGTAATTCGACGCAAATTTGATGCAGATGGGAGCGTGGTGGTCCAGTGGGTAAAGCGTTTATCGTAGGGATCTGGGTTCAAATTGCAGGCCAAGCTTCCGGACACCCCGAGAAAAATCCTCAAAATACGAGGTGGCCTCGGTAAAAGAACTGGCTTCCCTGCCATAACGAGTGCTACCAAATGCCTTATATCACTTGTTTGAGGCTTAGTCCGGAGTGAGCGATTATGAACTATTTAATTTTCATTAAAACTGGTATTGCGATTATTGAATATAATTTTCCTGAAATATCCATCGTATTTTCAAGTATTCAGCACATCATATTCATCATCAATAAACCATAATGTTCCTATGTAGGCACACTTTTTCATGAATCATTCATTGCATTGAGTTTTTGCTTAAAAAATTATAAAAAAATCTAATTCATGCTACCCATTAGTCTTCGTGATAATGACAAAATATGGACACTCTCATAACGTCATTTTATTGGTCAAACAAGTGCAGCGGGTTTACGTACATGAGTTAGTCATCGATCCAATTGTAGGGCAATGAAATATAAAACTCATTCTAAATTTTATTACGCTCTCAATAAAAGGATCCAATTTCATTTTAAAACCTTCAACATTCTGACGCATTCCTTCTCCTTTTTCTTCTTTCCCTCGAAAGAAGTTCGCGGCAGTTGCAACTGATCGAACGCGATCGCATTAAATTTTATGGCACCGTGCAACGGACGGAAAAATCGTTCAGTCATCACTCTTCGCTCCCTTGCGGGAATAAAATGAGAGTATCATCACCGCGATAGGTTGTCATCGTGCATTCCTGAGAGAGGAAAAAAAATATGCCGCTGGATTATTTCCGAAAAGATGTTTTGCTCGTGGAAAATAAGGAAAAAATAACATATATAACAAGATAAATCCGAAGGAGTCTGTCACCAAGATGCTTCGGCAACAATTTTGTCCAATACAGCCGAAAGGGAATCTTGGAGAAAACTCCCGCCTTGGGCCCTCGGGTCCATCAATCAATCACCTTCTATTTGTTGGCGCACAACAATAAGTGCCAAAGTGATGAATAAGGAGGTCGGTGTCATCCTTACAGAGGCACAAAAAAGGGGCCATCTCAGAAAATCTATTCTTGGCTCAGTGCGTGTACCTAAAGATGCTTCCGGTTTGTTTGCCCATCCACAATGGTTAGCCTTTCCTGCCAGCTCGTAGGGCGCCAATGCATCACTTAACTATGCTTTCTGAACATAAATCTCTTCAGGGACAGCGTGATTCAGAGCGGATGGAAAGATATTTGATCATGATATTAATACTTATATTTGATGCATATTCTTTGAATGACTCAAATCACTTTTATGCATATTTTTATATGCATTATCTTTCTGTTTAATTTTTTGGAAGTCGTTTGTTGTTGGTTTTAGTTGCTTTTTCATTCTTTAGAGTTTTTATTGAATTTGCGCCTCGGAGATAGGGAAAAAACAAAAGATTGTTGTACTAGAAGCCGTATTGAGATTTAAGAAATAATAAACGCCATTTTGTCCAGTAATATTGAATTTATTATAATTGCATTGATACGTTATATTCAATGCTCAAATTTGATCTATGCACCGAATAAAAATCATTACATTTCTATGATATTACCGCTGGCGAGCAGTAATTCAAGTCATATTCAAGGAATCACCCAAGCACAAAAGCGCCGCGATTTTAACTCGGATTCACATAAATCCAAATGGGCAAAAGGATTCTTTGGTGAATGAGCAGATGGGGGTCCGAGATATTCAGATTTCAATCTGAATCAGGCAAAATTATTTTTTCCCCCATTTTTTTCAAGTAATTCACTATGCATATTAAATGCTTTTTTCCATAATGCGATGCGTGTGCTTATAAATACATCGCGAACAAAAATTATTGCGTGCTTTTAGAATATACTCAGTAAATCATATGAGGACAAATTCTTTTTTATTTATATTTTATCCTTCCTTTTGTGTGCTGGTGTTATGAGAGGATTGAGAAAAGAGAAGAAATATGTAGAGAAGTCTGCCGATCAAAGTAAGATGAGTGAATTGCTATCAAAGACTGATTAGATAAGGAAAATTGGTTGAATCGCAATATAAGATTGAAAAAAACACTCATATGTCTTTGCACAAGGTATCTTTATAGGAACTGATGGAAAACCAATAACTTTTCAAAAATAACCTTTTTAGCGGGAGGGATAAAATATTCGCATTCGTATTTTCCCATATTTCAAAAATTTTGATTTTCTTGTTTAATACGAGGGTTTTTCGTCATAATCCTGGTTTCAAACAAAACAGTAGATAATGTTGAATACTCAAATAAATCGGTCTCCATTTTAAATAATTGAAATGTCCATTGAGTCTATCAATCTATCCACGGGCTAGGTTTTGATTGAAAAACAAAGGCATGTACGTCTTATAGCCAAAGGGACAAAATTGGTTGCATATAAGGAAATACTAAAACATTTAGACATTTATTATTGGTGTATCATAGCGTGGTTGATAAATATTAAAACCTAAGCTTTAAAGCTCATTTGGCGCGAAATATTGAAAGGGTTAGTCATCATAAGCTATGAAAATGTTTTATGATAGGAAGATTTTTCACAAATGGGATACTTTCTATAAATTCACACATACTCTTCGCAATATTATTACGTTTGGAAAAATCTGGCATTGATATCAGTTCAGGAAAGAAGGGCATGCAATTTTAATTGCAAATTCCAAAGCTTAATTTTGTGAGCAAATATTCGACTCCAATTCTTATGCATCGTTGCCATTCAAAAATTTAAGGATCTTTTTATTGGAAGGGTAATTTTATTATATGGACAGGATTAAATGAACCGTATGAGTATGGTGCCGCTTCACTCAAATATTGATTTACAATGTGGCAATCATCTCCAGACGGAACTGTGCTCATATCTCCCGACTTTTTTTCTGCTTCCAGTGCGAAGATTTGCCCAGATTTACCTACTTATTTTTTACTCGATATTTCTTCCATTATACTATCTTCCGCATTTTTGCACTGGAGCAGAAGTAACCTAGGTATATTTCCTATTTATTTATGTATAACTCATGATCATTACCCCAGTTGATATGATTTTTTTCTTAAAATCCTTCCATTGTGTATTTTTCTAGTTCCTGAAACTGGAAGAAATGACTTAGTGTATCAGTATTATATTTTTAAGCAGAGCTCATAATTCCATTTTTTCGTTTTACCTGCTTTTTTCACCTAGTCGGTATCTTTTCCTCTTCCCATGCCGACTAAATCAGTAGTGTATCATTCTTCTCTAAAAGAAAAGGCCTCTTATTCGCAAAGAATTTGAATCCGTAGATATCATATCCTTGAATTAAAGTAAAATTTTCGAGTTCGACTTTAAAAACGATGAGCCTCCTACGCAATTGCATAAGGAATTTCACTCACCAATTTCGCTTCACTCAATTAGTTGACAAAAATATTTCCTTTGAGAGCAATGAGAACTTGCTAAATAAAGTGTCAATATTGAACACCTTTTTCGCTTCTCTCTTCACCCTTCTACCCTGCGTTAGGCTCAATATTTCGACCTAATTCTAATTTTGAACGAACTTTGATGAAAATTTGAGGTTAACCTAAAGATCTGCTCAAGTACCAAAGTTCTATACTGCAGAGATGAAAAGTGATTAATAATTATGGACACCTACGCTTATAGTTAGCATATCAATAGTAGCATATCATTAATAGAACGAAGCTTTTCGCTGAGATCAATCTTACTTCGACACCAGGATTCATTTTATGCTTTCCTTATGCTGATCCATTCCGGATCTGCCTACCCATCTGTCTTCAACAAAGAAAATGACCCCAGATATCGGTGCTTCCTCTAAATGATCAGATATCGTGAAAATACTATATTATTATGCTCTTCGTGCCCAGTTTCTGTGATATTAAGCTTCACTTCAGTGCAATGCATTCAGTTAATTGCATGCAAAATACATTTTGCGAGCGAATATCGGAATGTGCCGTACGAAGAAGGAGAAATATTCCCGTGCTCATAGGAAAAAGATTTTTGTGCATGAATATAGGGGATATTTAAGCTGAAATTTATTGTTGAAATACCTTATATGAGGACAAAAAAATTTTTAATTGAATTTCGTCAAAATAGTAATCAGGGCACTTGAGATTCCATTCCGTTCTAAATCGTAGAATTACTAAACCAGGGAATAACTTTACCTTGAATCCCAGCACACGAAGGACATGTATCAAAGGCGTAGTAAGAACCATCGAATTCCCAGCGTGTGTATTCACTTGTAAATCCCATTAACATCATATATGATTGCTCACGGAATAGCGTTTCCAGTGGCATTATGGAATTCGCAAGGTAGAGAATTCTTCGAAATCAAACCTAGGAAAGTCTTGAGAGTTCCCATCCCTGCCGCTTCTTCTGAATTCGTCTTACATCAATCAAAAGAGATCTCCAGTCCAGTTGGATAATGTCCTTCCCATCGGCCAGTTGACTCACGGATGTCAGGGATTCCCTCCCCTCATGGTGTCCAAGCAACGATCCCAGTTCTCCGTGCTCCATTTCCGTAATTTTAAGTCGGTCGTTTTACTCCTCGCCGAGTGGATTCGATATCAGAGGCAGTTGTTAGTTTTAATGAGGGACATCTAAGTTCGACGCCCTCAGGTTAGCTTTGTCATTCCGCGTCTCATTTTTATTCGTCGGTCGGCATAGCTTAAGCGGTTCTCAAGTCCGATCTACACTTGTGCTTTTTCCAGTTAACTTTTAGCCGGCAACATCCCTTTAAAGACCTTTATACCGGCTCCAATTAAAATGAACTTCGTACGATTTTTTTTCTTGATCTAGGAACTTGTTTGAAAGTGTCGCGTACTTTAGGTACCTCGATTTCTTGAAGTGCTGATAGTTCCCATTGTTTTTTTTTCATCTTTGCTGCCTTTCCAGATAGAAAAATTGAGGGCTTTCATTGCTAGTTCTTCTCTGAAATAATATTCAGATTTGTGAAGACTTGGGATCAGTATATATTTAGTATATCTTTGAAAAGGGTTTAAATTTTCAAGAGATTAAAAACGCTGCTGTTTCTATACAATAGCAAAAGGCATGAAAATAATTAATTTTAGTTTAAGTATTCACTCAAGTAGTCGAAAAAAATCTTTCCTTCGTGAGAAATTCAAAGTTACGAAGTAAATTGTAATCATTCAACAACTTTAATTTTCTCTCACCACACTTTTACCCTGCGTGAAGCTAAATATTTAAACTCGTTTCTCATTTTAAACTACCATAGATGAGGATTTGAGTGTAACCTAAAGATCAATTGAATTCTGAATATCTATGCTGCAAAGATGAAAAGCGGCCCAGAAGCTACTACGGTGTGATGCGGATGATATCATAATTCATATATTGCAAGTGCATACAATTATGTTTATTGTTTATAATCTGTGTATGCCAAATTTGTCCACAGGATTTTTATTGCAACACAATACTAATTTGAAAACCAAGGCATATTGATAAGGTTCGATCATTTATGTTCATACCCAGTGGTACATGGATACCTACATTTTAATATGAAGCTCGGGGTTGAAATACGGTTAGGGTGGGGCCACTGTAAGCGATGGATCTACAATTTTATTCTTTGTTTAGTGGTGTAAAATCAGTGGCTTAGTTGGTAAAGGTATACTTAGGCATGCATATATATTTATTAATGACAAGAAACATATTCTGTGGGACGCTGAAATAATTTATTCCCAAAGTTGAATCTTATAGATTGAATCGGTCGTAATCAGTTTTCATTTTTGACCGCCAGAAGTTTATTCCTTAAATTTATGATGTCATGGTCAGTGAAATTAGCTTAGAGCCATTACTAAATTATAGTTACTGTAGCATGTAAAATCATACGCAGGCTGAGGCAAGGCTAGAATATACTCTTCCAGCCCAAAGGCTTATCTCTTTTTGAAGGTAAAATGGTATAAAGAAGGTAGGAAAATAAATTTCCCCGAAAGTTTTGACAATGCTGACCTTTGAAATGGTGTCTTCGGTATTGGAATAAAATTTTATCACCTGTTGGTCAATCCTCAGCATTTAGGTGAAAAGTTACGTCAAGCTGCCGTCTGCTAGGAGAATCGATGACAAAACGGCCGCGAGATTAAATAGAGGAAAATGCCGTGATCATCTGCTCTTGAGAATGCTGTAAGACAGAATTACTTTTTAAAATGAGAGCGGGGCTTGCGGGGCGCAGGAGGAGGACATCCCATGGACTTATGCTCCGCTTTTCCGTCTCGCTCAGCAAATTGAACTGCTGCATAAAGAAAATTCATCCGCGCCAGGGCGTCCAAGCAATAAAACTGTAAGGTGGGTGCCGGGAAAACGGACGGGTGGAAAAAATTTTAATCGCAGACTCCATCCCATTTTCATGGCTCCGTTACAGCGCTACGACCGGGCCGTTAAAAACTCCGCGGGAGTCGCGCCCGGGAGTTGCCGTCCGGTCTGCCCGCGTTAAAATTGAGGGGCTACAAACCTCGATCTGGCGGGCACAATAGACCCCTCTCTTACCTAAATTTTAGCATCATATACTGTCTGCTAGTACAGGCAGCATATAAGGAACGAAAGATAGAGTAATAATTTTTTACTCCCTGGCGTTGTCAAAAAAAAACTATTTTAAGAGATTATTAAGGGATGCCTAAATTTTATCATTATATGTTATCTGCTAGAACTGGCAGTATACAAGGGACGGAAGATGAAGTTGTGATGTTCTACTCTCGAGCGTTGTCAAAAAATGATTTTTTAGAGATTTTTCATGTAGATCTAGTAATAATAAAATGATGATTTTATTCTATGATAAAGTGACCATATGAAGAGAGCTTATTTAATTATCGACAGTTTTCTATTAGAAGATTAGTGTAACGCAGCTCCCCACTTAATTCTCCTGTCATACAATCATTTTGCATCATTCTTTCGGTTTGCATCCTTTATCACCTGTCCTATGGAGATCTCATCGTAGGCCTACTTGTACCGTTCTTCCGTTTCATCTGCGATTTAAAAATAATTTCCATTAAATCATCGTGTCTAATGAAGTGGCTGGTTAAATTGTCCTTTTCTACCATCTAAGGATTTGATCGTTGGATCATTCTTCCTCATAGAATGATCCTCCAAGGTCGTTAGAATATTAATTGCGTTTCGCTTGGTTTCGCTGTTAGTAGGGCCCGCCCGCCTTTGTGACGGTGCTGTATTCCTCGTCCCCTCCCTTCCTTTCCTATCCTTCCCCTGGAGGTGTCGTCGGGCTCTCAACGCGGCGATGCCTCCCTTCCTTTTTCCTTCCTCTGTCCTCCCCCTCTCGAGAGGCACGGGCGTATAAGTCTCGGACTTGGTTCCCGGTCCTCGAGAGCGTATCCTTTGCGGGGCCCGCCCTGGGACCCCCGAACCCACTGTCCTTTTCTACCCAGATTTTTCGAAAGGCTCTTCTCATTCATTCTTCTTAGAACTTCAACATTACTCGCACGATATACCCATTTGATCTTCATAATTCTTCTCTAATACCACATTCTCAAAGCATCCAACCTATATTTCTCCACTACTCCATACGTCCAAGCCTCGCTACCACTAATAAAAAATAACATAGCAAATCGGATATAATTTTGCTCTAGGTAATCCGTGCGAAATTTTCGCATTTAAACGCTATCAGGGAATAAGCATGTTAAGGAAACGGTGTAATTGGGTTTTATATAGAAAAGAATATGCATCATAAAGTACTTCCTTTGTACTTGTTTCCTCGCAAAAATATACAAAACATATGAATACAATTCAGGCAAGAGAGCTTGGTACTAGTAGGAACAATCATAGCATCTGTTTCTGAATAATGGCACGCAATATAGGAAACTGCTCAAATTCAATAATAGAAGTAACAGTGTTATCGTCGGTAACTTTTCAGTTATGACTTTCTTTAGCACAAACATTAACATCACGGAAAGTACGAACTCTAGAAAATGCTTCATACAAATATCCATGCAAAAGTACAATCCATGTAAAAGCGAAAAAGTTCTGGCTAGTACAATCCGGCTCTCTAAAGAGTCTGACCATGTGCTTTATTAATTGTCATTGCAAAGGCCACTTTGATTGGAAATAGTTTTCTTACGTTACTTTGGTTAAGTTACGAATTTAACGGGTTTTTTAAACTAATGGAGTCGATATACCTTGAGTGAGTAATCGACATGGAAAAATCGAAACTTTTAAGTCAAATTATTGAGTAAATAATGAAATTTGATAATGAGATTTTAGTTTTCGTCGGAATCCGGGGCTTTAACGATAAAAATGATGCCTCATTTATAATTGTAGGTGCAGTATTGACGGAGCATATACGTAATGACAGTAAAAGATCTTTCTGCAATATTATATGTGATGTTGGCTAAAGCTAAAACCTTGTAAATCTGTGCAACCAGGCTGCAATTTTATCTTCAAAATTTTCATTTAAAGGACTTTCATGTCTTAGCTATTTTTTATACATATTTTGTCTCCTTGGACTAAAACTAGCAAATTACTGGAAAAACTAGATAGGAAAGCAAACTCTTCGTTTCCATTCCATTATTATACGTTCGTCTTTAGTTTTTCGTACCTACAAGTCAATCTCTCTTAATTGGATCCATAATTTCCGTTTACTTCTTCCCATCATCGTCTATGCATCTCCAATAATTTAATCTATGTTATAATTATAGCTTTTCCTTGCTCCTAAGAACTCGCCCCGGCTTTAGGTTACTTAAGTAAGTCCTCTCTTCTCGCCAATTATACTTTTATGGACTTTAAACTACCAAAATGGACTATATTGCAAGTTATTATTATAGGCATTTTAATTAATCTTATGCGGACGTATGTAATTATTAACTCTCCGACACCATTTCGATTCTTACAATGCATTTGTTGTATGAAAAAATGCAGAAAATGTATGTATTTTATCCGTCACCGGCTTTGCTATTAATTGGGGGGAAAACATTCTATTTGTAAAACGCATGATTCATTATGAATCAGGTTTCAACCTACCCAGTCATTCTCAAGTTTTAATTTCAATGAAAGCTAATGTATGGTGCCACCTTCGTTGGTTATAGAATTTACATATGAGGGGGTGAGAAGCCAAGGGGTTCAGGTGATTTTCTTTTCCTAACAGAGTTTGGTACAGAAATTGGGTAAATAACACAAACGATGTCAATGAGATAATTAATAGTGTATTTGATTTTCTACTCGATGTTAGCTTAGAACAGAGGCTCTATCGTATCCCTTGGTTACCTAATTTTTTAATATCTCTTATACCGAGTTCTGTACCTAACTGTTTAAAATAAAAAATCACTTGTACCCCTTTGCATCTCAGCCCCTAATATGATTTTCAAATTTGTTCCTCTATTTTCAGCTAGAAATTCTTTTAAATTTACATTGTACGCGGCAAAATGTTTTTAAGGAATTCGCAGAAAAATTTCATAATCAAAACAGAATGATGTAATAAGCATTTTTTCTAATCAATTTTTTATTAACGTAATAGGTATAGTTTCATAATTCCAAGCTTTGCGTCTTTTATAATTGCATGATAACGCGTGATTCATATTTGGTAATTACTTTTAACGTTTTTTAACTCCAAATTAAATTAGGAAAAATGGAGAAAAATGGAATCAGTAGCACATATTTCAGATCCAATTAATGCATCATCGATCGAAAAATAAGTATCCAATTGAGAGCTTATTAACTTTTATTAATACAAATTACGATATCTGTTCAATGATCTGAAAAATTAATGGCTATATATTGCAAAAATTCTGTAAAACGGCTTTTTAAAATCCTATTATTACCTTCTTCTCCATTATTAAATTCGATATGTGCAATAATAATTAATGAATAACGGTTGTATATTATATTCATCTCAGTAATATCAATATGCAATTATAGGGAAATATATCTTGCATATCGGAATAATGTATTTATTAAATCTATGATACTTAATGCCGCAATCACGGTAACAGATTTACCTAAATATTAAAGTTATTGGTGAATTTCTTAATATATCCACTGCGGGAAACGCCAGCAAAATCTTTTGGTAACATTAATGAAAATTCTCTCTGTCCCAATTTAATTTTGAATAAATAGTGCAGTGCAATGCGGTATTTTATTGAAAATTTGCCATTACATGAGTTTTATTCATAATTTCCTTTTCATGCCAAAAACATTTTCATCGCTGGCATGGAAAAGAAGTAATCTTTTTGATGAGTGCAATTTCCGGGTATTCCAGCTCCGTTCGTCTGTTGCGCGGCTGGAGTACCCGGGAAACTGAACTCCTCATGAACAACGCCGCAAAAGCTCTCGCACGAGTAAGCTTTTTCCTCAATCCCTCCAGTGTGCCTCTCAAATATATTGTTTCTCAAGCAGAAAATCGAAGAAATCCCTAAAACTTAAATGGCTCCCGTTATACTTCTTAGCGCTTCAGAACAACACGCAGTCATGGTTGACTTGCATGAAGGCAATAGCGCACGGCCAATGTTACTTTTAAAAGCATCATCATCTGCAAGCAATCCAAATATTGGTCTGACACAGCTTTCTGCATATTTCCATATATTTCTCATGCTAGCTAGTCACTCACTAACTTTCATATCCTTAATCCTTAATCACCTGATAAATGTTTCTCACCCAAGCCTTTATCCTGCCCTTCTTCTCTTTCACAGGTCCATCAACAATGATTTCCATGAGAGCATCTTGTTTCACGATTTAGCGGATTTATCGCGTCTTTATCATTATGTTTTCAGAAGGATTCTCTCCTACACTCCTCAGAACTTCCACATTGTTTACACGATCCATTCATTTGATCTTCATCATTCTTCTGTAAACTTCATTTCGGAAGCTTCATACCCTGCTTTCCCAGCTGTTATCATAGTCCATACTTCACTACCATGCTCCAATTGTTAAGTCCGAATGCTTTGTTACTCCAACGTTCAAATGCACAGTTATTAAGAGACGAATGCCCTCATCACTTCGGCTGTTATAATGATTTCTTCCATTGTTCTTCGTTTGAAAGTGGTCACTCGACTACCGAAGGATCAGAATTCTTTCATCGCCTTCATTTTTTGAAATCCTAGTTAATGTCAACCTTAGCCTATTCTCTTCTGATGCAAACCAATATCTGGGTTGGTCTTTTCCATATTGATGAGAATTTTTTTATATTCTTCAGTCTCTACAATGACAATCTCTGCTATGTATATCTAGGATTATTAAATTTATCTTTCATGATACTTGGCACGATTTGGTGGAAGTTTTAATATTACTTTGATGGGACATTGCAATATTTCCACAGGATTTATTCATATACGACGCATTTCGTCGTATTTTGATCATGCAATTGTTGGTACTACTTTATTTTGTCGTGACAATGAAAAGTCACGTCTGTTTGAATGAATGAATGGAAATATTACAAAACATTGTCTTATTTAAGTAATGCACACATTTTCATTGATCTTACATAGTTTTAAAATCTCGAAGGATATGGCCGCAGCACGTATTTTAAAATGGCATGCGTGGATAGTATTTATTTTAATCACCCAGTCGTGAACATACTTCCTCAAGCACTCATTGGTGGAGATGGTAACCGGTGGGGCCTTTCGTCAAGAGTAGGCCAACCATCCAGGAATACAATTCCCTCTTATAATATTATCCTTCCACCATGTCCCGAGAAACTGTACTTATCGGTTACCTCATCCAAACACCATACTTTAACAACTTCGCGATAAATTGCAACTAATTCAATTCTTTTATCATTTTGGGCCTTTCTGGCCCGTGAGATATTTTAAAATTGCCCAACGATTCAATCAAATCAAATAATAGAGGTACAAAAAAAACACGACAACGAGGCTCAGTATGTGCAAATACAAAAAATTAAAAAAATATAAACCCATGCAAACATACACATGCACTTGCATCCCGAATGCGGATACCCGGGAATCCATTCACACACAATTTCCACACATGCAAAATGCATTGGAAATAATACCGCTACTTATCGAAAGAATATGTTCAAGTCTAACGGAAAAACGCAACACTAATAGAAAATCATACCAAGAATACAAAGCAGGGTAAAATAGCTAACCCTCCCCCCTGGCTCTAAGGACGAATACCCGAAAGAATTAGTTTGGGTTTAAACTCTTCGTTCACCGACCAAAAGCATCCTTCGAGTTGAAGCAACGAGTCAGAGGAATGGAGACGTTGAGGGAGCGTCCTAGTGAGGTAAAAAACCAGCTCGCCTCAACCAACCTCGGAAAAAGCGTTTAGGTGCCGTTACGACAGATTGAAGATAGCACGAGTTGTGACTCGAAGCTTTTACGTCGCCTGTCGTTCGGAAGAAAAGTGCAGGGCTGTTGAAAAAAGCCTGCGTAACGCCACTCGCAAGGTTTCTGAAGGCCACGAGAAAGCAAATCATATCCGATGGGTGAAAGAGAAAGTTCACGGGGAGAGTTGAAAAATGAGAACACAAAAAAAGGATCAAAAAAAAGATGAGAATACCAGAACGCCCTCCTTAGCACTAGTCTTTCTCTCTCGACGGCGCAGACGAGGGCTAACAAAAAAAGGAGAAGGAATGGATAAAATATGAAGATTTAGAAAAATTCCCGCATATAAATCCAATCTGTCATCCACTAACGCATTTCCATTGTTACGTCGATCGATTCCGCCGCCTTTCCAGATACCTTGGAAACGCCTCCCCCCTCCCCCTCTATATCCCACAATCCCTTCCGTTCTCATTATTCCACCCCGCACCATATCGCCGTCTCCCACCGGAAGCCTATTTCCTCCGAAAAAATCTCATCCCCTTCACTTCTCATCCACCGCCTCAAGCGTTCACTTTCCTTTATTTCACGCGCAGATCACTTTTTTGCAAAGTGGAAGGGGATAGGCTCAGAAAAGTGAGAAATATGTAGATTATAAAAAAATTAAGTCGTTTATATTATAATGGATATATCGAAGGATTAAATGATGGATTGAAAGACGTTATGAGTAGCATTCGACTTGATTCGATGGTACTTGACAGGGAGATGGTGAGATTTGGTATTGTATTTGGTACATTTTTCAAATTGAATTTTTTAATCTAAAAGTTTGGGTATAACTTTCTTTAATCAAATTGAAATTTTTTATGTTTTACGCAGTTAAATGTACAGGTGGGCACCTTATATGTGTAATAATTCTCCGATAGAGAATTTAAAAGGGAAAATTATAATTATTATATGCGTAACTATTAGTAAAGCGATGGTTAGGGTATTATTTATGGGTATTGTTCGTAGCAAGAAGGTCAACTAAAAAACAAATTATTGAAAAAATTGTGGCAGAATATTTAAATTTGAGTGTAGGATATTGGGTATTCTTCTGTTTCAAAAGACCTACTGCCCCCCTTCCAATAGAAATGCTTGAGCACAAGGTTATGTACATTAATTAATAAGATTGGCGTAACATGTCAATATAATTTATGGATGTGAGAGTTACTGAGCAAGATATCAGCGAATTCAATTATATAACAAGTTTGCTTTTCTAACCGTTAAACAAATGCCTTTTCTTTCCCTTGTTAATTAAAGTAGAAAGCCACGGTGTAGTACCATAAAGTATCAGTACAATGACCTTTATCTTTAAATAAGTATGGTATTTGGCGGAGACAAGCGCCGGCATAGGCCATTGCGCCATGTGAGATGAGAAGAAAAGGAGGGTGTAGAGGAAACCAGAGTTGGGGTTTGCCTGTTCTAAACAAAAGACATGTAATCGACCACGGCTTAGTATCCTATCCGAAGAACGGAGAGCTGCAATTGTATCCCTAAACAAGACACTAAGGAAGGGATCGGCTAGTTCCTGAAAAATATCTGCTACCGCCGGGATTTGAACCTGAACCGTCCAGTTGGGAGCCCAGCTCTTTAGCAAACACAACAACCCAACTCCCTACTTTAAGGAAATATTCAGTATATTACTTGTAAAATAAAGTAAAAAGGTATAACGTTAAGGGATCGATCGGGTAGTCTCTGAAAATTCTCTGTTACCCCTGAGATTTGAACCCAAACCGTCCGGTTTGGAACCCAGCTCTCTAGCAAACACAACAGCCCAATTCTCGCCTTCAAAGAAATTTTCGGTACTCTACTTGTAAAATATAATAAGTTCCCGAAAACCCACTAGTGGGGGGTATGATTCCTTGCCCATTTATCCCCATTTACCGAGTCGCAAATTTTTATCATTCTTCCTCTATCTGTCCTCCAGTCGTGCGGTGACTGACATAGAGATACCCTCTCTAAGCTGTCCTTCCGAGGAGACTCCAATGTCACGTCCCCCACCCCCCCTCCGTGCGCATCCACCGCTTGTGACCACCCACGCGTCCCCCTCCCGCCGAATCCCGAATATTGATTTTCGAAGCTCAGGGTTTAATTTTTGTATTCAGATGTCATCATCGACATCGGTGGCGCACCGTGACGGTCTCCCTTATATTATATTTTAAGCCCTCCTGGTTATGCGCGCACGAACTTCTGTTTTTGGCTCAAACGGGGCGATGCTGAGAGGAATCCAATGGAAAAGAGCGTAGTGATCATATATATAATAAGTGTGCCCTTACCACAACCAAATTTGGCTTTGTTTAAAAGATGTTTTTTGTACGTAGGACCAAAGTTTTTTAATTTGTTACCCTAGTCATGCTTTATTTCAAAGTCTTTGAAAAAGTTTTTGAAAAATGTACATTCTTGGCTTCTCACTAAAGAAACTATAGAACAAATATTGTTATAAAATATTGATGTAAATGAATTATAAATACTACCTTAGTTGTTTTTTTCATGTCCGCACTTAAGCTTTGTTAGTATAGATTATCAAGGTAACACGAAATGAGCTACATTATATGTAAACTATAATGTATTATTATTTTGGATGGTAGCCTCAAACAGGTCATCCTTCGCGAGTACCTAAAATTACTCAATTTTGCTAGTGCCATGTAATTTGTGTGTGGAGTAATAAAATTATTTATTATTTTTTTTTTCCACGATCCCGTACGGTAATGTAGAACACAGCTGATGGTGGAAATCATTTACAAGAGACGGAGTTATTAGGGTGGAATCTATTCCTAATTTTTTTCTCTTTTTTCGGCAAATCTATCGAAATACTCCGCAATGTCTCCAGATTCGTCAAATTTGATGTCCGTCTCATTTCGTGGCACGAAAATAAGCAGTGGTGTATTCGTTTATACATGCATGTTCTTGGATACAAATGGAAATACCTTCTTCAGTTTGTATAATTTTAAACCTCCAAATCAGGCGCGACGCGGTGAGTTTAATTTTTTTACTCCAGAGTTTCCATGGGTAGGCAAGTTAATAACTGGGGTCCATCTCATGGCGTATTTTATTGGGTATTTATTGAATCGTATATTATTTCAATCTTGCTAGCTGTTCAGCTTTAGATATTTTTAGGGTATATCTTACGTGAAAAGTTTATTCTATAGCAGAGGTTTTTCTAATTTTTGTTTTATCCTGACAGAGTAAATCATGTAACTCCGCTTGAAAATTGTTAATTCAAGCAAGTGAGCTGAGAAATTTGATGGTAACTATCTTTATGCATCATAGAATAGCTAATAATTCAACTAATCCGCATTAAGACAATTTTACAATTAATTTTTATGTGGAAGGTTATTTTGTAGAAGATGGATTTTAGTTCAATACCCCCTCATATTTTACATATAGAGTGATCTTACTTAAAAACCGTGATAGTAGTGAGAAATTTATTGGGAGGAGAATATTTTCCTCGGCAGCAAGACATTATTTTAAATTTTCGTGCCATTGTTCCCTAACTTTTCACAGCTTGTCTCGAAGACCGAAAGAGCATTTATGGGAATGGCAAAAATATTTCAGCCTCGAACGATCGAGCGCCAAACTCCAGACAATAACTGAACGATCCTAGAGAGATTGCTTCAGCTCGGGCACTACTGAAAGCCCTGCAGAGAGAGCACATCACTGGCATTTCTCAGAACAATCGACCCAAATGCACATTTTAAAAGGAGTAATCTGAAGTTGACGCCATACTGGCCTTTCTTCTCTCTTTAAAGTACCTCGCTATTATGTTGCTTAAGAATCCATCAGCCTTTAATTACGTGCGTGACCACATCGGTGATCATCCCCTGAATAGCTTAAGCTTTCATTTGTGTCTGTTTTATCACTAGCCTTACGATTAACGCACGAGGTGACAATGCATAGTACTTGAACTCAAATTACTTTCATCCAAGCATTCCCATTTACGTCGCGTAGAGATATCTCGCCAAATCCTCAAACCTTGCCATCGTTCATCTTCCTCCCTTTATTTAAAGATTCAGTTCTGTTTGCATAAATCTCGCTCTAAATGCGCTATACCATAATTTACGTGTTGGAAGCATTCATATATATTTTTTATAATATTCTCTAATAATTTAATTTCTTTATTTCATCTAAATTCATTAAATTAATATTTTTGTCTTCGTTGGTATTTTGCTAACCCAACAGATTTTGTGTGTATTGGAAGTGAAAACATGGATAGATGCTTGGGTTTTGTACCCTTGGAAAAGAATTTACGATTATGAATCGGGAAGGGTTAAAAAGAAAAACCCTGGGAAATTATTTAGTGCCTCATTCTTTATATTTTTTCCATTCTTTTCTGTTTATTTGAAACAAACACTCATAAATGTCTGAATTGATCAATATATGTTATTGCTAGCTACGCATATTGCTGCTCTCTGATTTACTTATCTCACAGCTATTAATCTTATGGAAACCTTCTTGGGAAAAATAGGGAACTTTATTAGCATAGATTGAGGAATAAAAGCCCTCTCCTTCGCAAAAGTCAGAGATATTGGTAAAGTTATTGCAGAATATTCTTGATCCTAAAATTTGCGTTCACTCGCGTTGAAGTAACTCTACTCCATATTAACCCATCGTACCCTAATTCTCTGGTCATGAAGGCTGACAGAGGGTACCCATCCTTTCTTCGACTACCATGACTTCTTGCCTTCGGGCAATAGAAAATTTTAGCTAGGCCGACTTCTGAGTGGCGACCATTTCAACAGTTACGACTCTATTATTGGTACTTTTATATTTCCTAAGGTGGCATCATTTGCGAATTCCTGGAATTATAACCTGGGTGTGATTACAGCTGAAAAAGGATGGAAATTTTTCTCTTTTCAAGTTATACTACCTTATATATTCAGAAAAAATAGACAAAAACCTGCGAACTATTTCGATCGTCAGTCACCGGAGGTGTTTTCATTTTGAGAGAAGTTACAAACAAGCCTGGTGAGACGCAGCACGGAAAAATTAAAATTAGTTATCTCATCTACGAAATTTCTTAACTCTAAGTTGCCATCAGTGCCCATTAGATGGCTTAGTTATCAGTATTCAGACCAAATGGCCGTATGCTTAGAAATTGCGATACAAAACAACAAAATTACACAATGCGTTCAATCCTCTAGTTATAATATAGGAGCTTCAGCTTTATTTGACATCGGTTTGAATGCAGATAGGTACTTAGCTTTCTTCAGGTAGGCTGAGGTTGTTATTAAATCTTTTTCCAAGGTTATCTAAACTTAAATAAAATACTATAAACAATTTCATATCGTCAATGTACATGGTTAATCAATTAGTTTGAGCTTAAAATAATCTGCTTAAAAATATTCGAAGACCGAGAAATGCGAATGTCAATTAATGCTGGAATAATATCTTCGAAACGAGTTTTCCGACTGAATTGGCAGTCATCTACAATGATCATAGATTCTTTCCTGGTGGACAACCAACGGAATGGCTCCATGTCCAACCGCTGAAGATGGTTGCTGAGTGAGCTACCGAAACGTTGAAGTTAGAGCCATTCATCAGTTTACAACCTGAGAAGAATTTCTGCTTATTTTCAACAAGTTTTCAAATATTCCATCTAAAATTGATTCTCCATTGAAAAATCTCCATTCCATCATCTTGGTATTACTCAGTAAACCATCATGCAGTAGTTTCTGGCGTCACCGTTCGTGACCCTGCCTAAAATCCAGTCACACTACACTTGGATCCGGTTCGTAAGTTCCCCCAATCTACCACCTCCATTCGTTCCTCTTCGGTTGCTTCACACTCCACCCTTCAAACCAAGGCGCTGGTCCACTCTTAACTGGCCACTCCCAAAGCAATACCCTTCCCTCTCCTTCTTTCTGCTACAATCTTACATTCCTCCCCGCTCTCGCGATCCAGAATCGAAGATTGACCTCATCTTGTAATTTCCGTTGTTATTGCTTCGTAAATTCTAAGCTTGAGGCCCATTCGTCTGAATACTAATGATAAAGCCAACTTGAGGGTACTCAACTTAAAGCTAAGAGAGTTCGAAAAATAGACGTCTAATTTTCGCTTTCTGTTGTTGTGTCTCACTGGAATCGTTTGAAACTTTTCTGGAAACGAAAGGAAAACGCCGGTTCAAGCGGAAAGCAGTGTACGCGGCCCCGTAGGCCGGCGAACAAAAGGGGGTGCCTACGCTGATATTTTAGTCTCGACACTTATTCCTGAAGTATTCGCATTTATTTTAAAATGTATCCGCAGAGACAATCCCTACTATTTCTCAGGTTATTTTGGGGGGGTGGCGGAATTTTTTCACTTACTCTAGATTATTGTCTAGAACCTGCTCTGCGAATGGTGACCACCAATCTAAATAGTTTTCAGGTTTTTGCCTATTTTTTTCCTGATTTAATGAGGTAATATGTCTTGAAAAGAATAAAGTTTCCGTCCTTTTCTCAGTAGGATCCAGAATCGATTTCTCCTTTAAGTTAGCTCTTTCACCCACCGCTTTACCTTCCCTCTTCTCCAATTCCATCTTTAATTTTTCTCATCTCCCTTACAACCAAACTTGCCTCCCCAACAAAATTTTCCCAAGAAGCTCATTTTCTTGCAAAGGAACCCATACCCTTTTTCCATCCCTCAAACTCCACTATCATCCTGCTCGCTCCTCATTCATCGTTGAAAACATTTCGCAGCGGAGGGGTCTACAGAACAGAGTAAGGAGTAGTTATAGGGAAAAAAGAATTCTCGGGTTTTCCACCAGGCAATGGCTTCATACCACTCGGAGTGTCAAAGCACGACTTGCTGTTCATCTTCAGGGGATCTTCGGAATGATCTTCTTCTTCAGAATGTCTCCTGAGGATGAAGAGCAAGAATTTCTTCGAAACATCGGGTGACAATGAGCCAAATACCCTGTGTAAAACCCGAGAATCCTTTCTTCATTTGATACGCCGAGAGAATCTAACATCTTACATCAGGAGAAAGAAAGCTTAAGAACAAAATACGTGAGACGAAGGGTACAGGGAGAGGAGAAGAAGTTTGGGATATTGAAAATCCAAGGGGATGAAGTACAAGGCGTTTTTCCTCAAGTGAACGATATTCGAGAAGAGTGGATAGTGAGAGATAGTTTCGGGATGGCGGGTGGAAAATGGTTATTTGACGGGGCACGTCTCAGTTTTGCAGCAATTTATTAATTGTATGCTTTATTTTATTAGCTTCAACGAACAAAATTTCTAGTTTAAAGACCTGATACCAATTTTTTATCACCATTTGCCTTAAACGCAGCTATTTGATAGCTTTATCATAGTTAATGATAGAATAAGTTCTATCATTAACAATACTAAAGCCTTACTTTCCCCTATTTTTAATTGCTATTTGCCTGCTGTTACCATGATCGCTTCTCATTTGTGAAAACATTTTGCTGCGGAGGAGGCGACAGAAGGGAATAAGAAGAAGGAATAGGGAATAGGTTTATAAACAAAAATACACGAGAAGATGGCTAGGGAGAGACGAGAAAAGAGAACCGTGGGATGTTGAAAATCCTAGGGGATGAAGTGTAAGGCGTTTATCCTCGTGTGAAAGATATTCGAGAAGAGTGGAGAGTGAGAGATAGTTTGGGGGTGGCGGGTGGAAAATAGCTTTGTTTGGCGGGAGGGTGGTTTAAGAGCGGGGGTGGGGAAGGGAGAAGGTTCATCGGAGGTGAACAATGGCCAGTTTCAAAAAAAAGAAGGAGCCGATCTCTTTTCTTCCCTCATCTCCTCTTTTTACTCCCCTCAAACCACCCTCCTTTCGACTCCGAAGCCCTCACAATTTTTTTTCTCTCTTATATATCTTTCCCTTTTAGCCTCTTCGGTCTCTTGTCCTATATATTCCTTTCTCCATCTCTCGCGACCTCTCCCAGCTAGTCTCTTGTCCCCTTTTTAGAAATGTCTCCCCTTAACCCCCCAAGCATTGATTACTTGCATTGATTCGTTTCCCATCGTGGAAAAGTTCACCCGTCTAATATCTGTGGAGACTTCTCCCCCATATCTTTTTCTCGTTCCCTTCCGTTTCTCTTGTTTGGTCTTCTTCTTCCCAGCCTGTTTACGTCAATATTTGAAGGTAAAAGGTGTATAGTTTATGGATATTTTCTTTTCCCTTTTGATTACTGGTCCGGTTAGTGCATTATCGAGTAAAATTCCTATCATTTTTACTGGTCTTGATGGTTTATTTCCGTAACTTCTACAGCGCCAAAAGAAGGAAACGCACATATGAGGAAATGTATTGCGAGTTGGCTTTTATGTATTGTGAGTTTGAACGGCATCGTATTGATCAAAAATACGCATTTCAGAACTTGCATTTTTTAACATTTTTAAAGATAATATTTATTACATTTGATATCGTAGTTGAAATTCGCCTCAATCAGCCCAAGTTTATAAAGCAATTTACTCTTTACAAAGCATTCCATACTCCGCGAAATGTTTTCTAACATATTTTCATAATGTGATTATCATCTATACCTTTCAAATGCACAAGCCCTAAAAGCATTTTGCGTTCAAACCGCATTGACCCAAGTTGATCCCAACCAAAGATGGATGCTTTTACAACCAAGTTTATTCTCGGTCGTTTTTTCATGCATTTAAATGCAGAATCACCTGCAGTATCTGAAAACTCGTTCAAGTTTCATAAAATTGAAATTGAGTTGTTAAAAAAATGTCCATTTTGCATTTGCTTGGAGGTTAAATACTCACTGGGCGATAAAAGCATGGATATTGCAAGTGCCGTTTTATCGTGTTACGACAGACGTCAAATGTGGAGATGTTGCCGACGCTCACCAATGAAAAATGTGAGCACCTTTGAGTTTTTCCCGGAAATAGCCTCAACGGAGAGCGAGGAAAGAGAAGTCGTATTCGTCACGGAACCGGAAAAAATACACTCGAGAGGTAATACACTCGACGAAAAGGAGGACAGATGTTTGGATGGGAGAGTATTTGCTGGGCTAGTGAAACTGTGAAAATGATATAGGGTCCTCCAAATTGTGTTTACTACAACGATATTGAAATTATTGATAAATTTTAGTACTGAAAATACCGTTGGAACTTGAAAATAACAGAGCTTGACGCTTAACAGATGCTCTCCATCATATTTTCCGTCATTTGGCACGGTAACTACTTGATATCGTGCCGTCGGCTGCATTCGTTTGGCCATCCTATAAAAATTATTAAAATAACCGACAGTCTGGACTATGATCGAATTTAATGCGTGGCAGATGATGAAAAGTAATTTTGGCTGATTAATTTTACTCGCTCATTCTGAGAGGCTTGATTTTTGAGCTCATACGATTAAAATTATCGACAATATTAGAGTTTAAATATTAGAGAAAAATTTAGAGTGATATTATTTTTCATATATTTCCGTGCCGTATGCCAGTCTACCATAGATAGGTGAAAAAGAGCCAAACTGTCAAAACGAAGTGCTCACTGAAATAAACCGGTTCGAAAATATACAATTCTCTGAAATTCCCCGTTCAATGTTCATGTCTGCACTACGCACATGCAGCTTACTCCTGCAAGTGCGTTGTGGTTACAACAGATGGCCGTTACGATGCAGACTATCCCAAGGCCGCCAAAGTGCTACATAAACGTCCGACCGGTCCGGTGCAAAATAATTGTCACCCCAAATTATTTTAATCAAACCTTCTTCCAAGAGTATAGGAGAGAAAAGAATAAATTTGTTACTGTGCCTTCGACCAAAGGGCGATTAAACTCATTCACCTCAAATATGTGATTATTCTATAAAAACTATAGTGCAATACAGGTGTTGTCCCCATCATATCACGTTGTGTCATTTTGCATTCAAACGCAGGTATTTGGTAGTCATCAAAAGATATATAACCCAATTTTAATGCGTTTAGTTCTTGAAAAATTATGTTTGAGTTATCACTAAGCGTCAACGCATTGATGTCGTGGTTAACCATATAGAGTTATGTTAATGTAGGTGTTTCATAGAAATGGGAAAGAATTGATCGTGACCCAAAATTCTTTTAACCCGAATTGACGTTCATCATGAAACCATTCTCATCAAACATTACGGGAAGGGAGAGAGAAAAAATGGGTAATGTGCCTCGTTCACTTCTTCTTTCCATTTGGACATTCGAAGGTATTACCTAGGCTTTACTCTAGCCATCAACCTCCATCGCGGTCCACCTCGCCATGCTCCAACCCTACCTTCGCAACTTAATCCCATGCTGAGCACTGACCTCCCCCCCCCCCCCCAAACCCTTCCCATGCACCATTGGAATCAAAGTCCTTCAATCCCAGCTCCCACCACGTCCCTTGACCGAATTGAACGTCCATGTCGAGAGTATATCCCAGTAGGAATTTCATCCCGGCTTTCCTGTTCCTTATTATAAGGATTTTTCCTTCAAATTCCGCGGGATTGGTTTTCAGTCGGAACGTAATGAGTGTGGAAAAATCGCCGAGACCCAGAATACTCCTTCCAATCCCAGTTCGTTCTCATCTCCTCCCCACTGCACGACAATCCCCTTCAGACCACTTCTTGCCGCTAAATTTCCCTGGCTCCCTACTACTCCTCCTTATCCTCTCCGCGGATATTTCGGGAGAGACCCCCCGGACGATTTTTGGGCAGCCCGCAAACGCAAACGTTTCTTTTCCACCTTAACCAAAAAGAAAAAAAGAGGATTCCTCGAATTTCCTCGCTAAATTAATATAGCCTTTTTTTTATTCGGCTCTCGTACAGACGGGACCGTCAACGCTTACGAGACGTAGGTTTCTGATTGGAAATCACAACTCGTTCCTGCCAAGAGAGGAAATCCGGGTATTTTTCCTTTATTTTTTTTAAGTTTTACAAGGAAGGAAATTGTCGTCGCGGATTGCAATTTCGGCGAAGAGGATCTGAGCGAGGGATTTCTTCGGGTCCTCAAAATTCTTTCTTTCAATCTACTCCGTTCCCTTTGGTCGTAAACCGCCTCTTAAGTGTTTTTTCTCCTCTATTCCGCGACAGTAACCTCCGCTAGAATTTTTCTGTACCGCGGAAACCCAATTTACTTAGCCGCGAAGATTACGGAGTAACGGTTTGTTGAACTAGATTTTATTGCAAGGGATTACATGGAACGTTTGGGGGTAGATTTAATGAGTACTATGGAATACTCGAGACGTTTATCAGGTAAAATTTGTCCCTAATGATACTAGGATTTCCATATCCAATCTATGGGTTTGAATCTAAGGAAATAGGAAAATTCAGGAAATTATTATTCTCTTTGTTACAGCGAGGTGCTGAAAGTATAGCGAAGTGGTAGACGATTAATAGCCAACATTAACATGTAACTCTATCAAAAAAAGCTTAGATTTCGTTATAATTAAATATGATTTGTTTCATATACCGATGTACATTTTTCGTAAAATTGTAAACATATTTTACCAAAATATTACCTCGGTTGTTTCTGGTAACTGTATCTAATATTAGGTGCAAATTTCAAGACCTTTTTGGGATCAAATTTTGCAATATGAAAGAAGGAATTTCTTTAATGACTCAATTTGAATGTCACTGGTAGATTTTTTCCAGTACGAGATTCAGCGGACGTCTGAAAACAATGTTTCCCTGCAGATAATTATGAAACCATTTCTCACGTCTCATAACTGAGTCTCAAAAATCATTCATTCCTACAGTTCTTTTTGTGTTAGGTTCAGGTTTTTTTCTATTCCTTCTCGTGCTATTTCTGGTAAACTCATCTGAAAATAGAATTCTTGAATTGCCATTTAAGCTTTCAACTCGGGCCAGTATGGTGGATATGTGGCTGCGGAATCTGGCTCGATTGAGACATATAAATACTAAGGACATTATGGAAAAAAAGTTGGTCAAAATTGCCGCGTGATTCAGAAAATCATATTTCGAGCTCTCATTTGCAGCATCCCTGAAAGTCTCTCGCGAGAGTAAAAAAAAGGACTTTAATAAATGCCAGTCGCAATTTCTTTAGAGCATTTATTTTTTATGTGAAAATGGCTGGTGTCCTAACACCCCCTACCACACGCCTCGCGTGGCTTGCGGGGTATTACATAGATGTAGATGTAGGTATCACATCCTTCAAAAGCCATGTAGTTGTAAGCGCCAATTTACGGAACGGTGGCTGTTAACCTCAGCTCGGAGAATTATTGTGAGGGATGAAGTTACCCTAGGGTCACTGCATACTGCTCAAGGCAAGCATTTGCATCCCGAATATGATCCTCGCCTTGGCCAATAAGGCGGTACCAGTGCTAACCATATATCACCAGTGCTCATTAGTGGTCAGCGACTCTCATGCTTAACACGCTTCACATTTAATCAACTGCGAGGAGTGTGGCTGATGACGCTCCATTATGTTTCCGTGTTGAGTGGCCATTGTGGAAGGATATAGGCGAGACAGCGTGGATCCAGGTCACTAGGTGATAATAGATACTGATAGAGATAGTCGAGGAGACAAGGGCAGTATGTAAAATTAAACAATAAGAGACTAAAGAACCTTTTAGATCTTACTCTTCTCTTCTAAAAATATTTCACCAATCAAAATAAAACTTCTTGAAAAATAAACTCATCTGATAGAATTTGATTGATAAAAATAAAAAAGATAGATAACTAAGTGGTTTGATTCTCAATGGGACGTATTTATAAAGATTTCCAGAAAAGGTTTCCATCGATAGTTATGTCTGCCTCTCTTTCTCAGATGTCAAGATTTCTTTGAATAAATGCGATTCTATGAGATTTCAAGAAATGCCTAAATGTTTACAGCAGACTGAGATTTCCTTTGTTTCATAAAATATCCCATATTTGAATAAATTATAGAATAATGTATAACTCCGTGATGAATGATTTAATATCTCCTGGCATACATACTCCAATCTATGCAAATAAGTTATTTAATTTCTTGTAGTAATAATTGCCTGAATTGAAGGATTTGAGCTGGATGACAGGGATGCTTAAGATTAATAGGCCGAAGGAAAGTAGAAAGTTCATTGCAGACCGGATCACAGAGATGCTTCATTAAATTTTCTTACTAAGCCTAACTCATTCGGATTAGAATAGCAACATTTTTGGTGAGAAACTGATGATATTTAAAAAATTAGTAAAATTTTCATTTTTTCTGACTTTTGTGGTGGAACAGAATTATATATCCATTTAGAAATCATAGGATTGGTTTAACTATCGTGAAATTAGGGGAGTAAATATTTTGCTGAAGCCAAATGCTTCAAATCAGTACAAAATCAATGTTTTTCTTTGTTAAACATTATCCACTCTGGACACAGATATTTATTTCTGTATAACTCTGATATGCCTAACTATCGCCATTTTAAGTGGGTATTTTTCAGTATAAGTGACTGAGGTGGATGTCAAGGAATCTAAGCCATTGAATTTATGTCGACTATAACCTTATCGTGACATCCTGTAAATGGTGTAAAGTGGTGATTTAAATTCTACGGAGTATTCAACGAAATTTCCAACGATGTGTTTAAATGAAATCCAATTCTATGCTCAGGCAACTCATATTTAAGTAACTTGAAATGTATTTGCAAACGGATTGAAATTATAATTTGAACTCATAGAAAAGTGTAAAATTTTATTTAGCACATCTAATCAAATAAATTAATGAAGGAATTCATTGCACCCGACCAAATCATCTGTTACAATGCCATTTAGTTAAGCTCAAATTGCGTTAAGTTTGCTCAAGCGGATTTGAAAGTTTTATTGGCTTCGTGTCATTGAATAACACGAAGCGGTCAAAGGAATTTGGCCCCAATCTGCAGGAATTTATTAATGCATTAAGTAATTTTGAATATCATCGGTTAAAATGAGAATATTTCAAACCTCAGTTGTGAATATTTTGGTACGCAAAAATACTATGCGGCGCAAAATTTAGCCAGCATGGAACGAGATTAATTGTGAAAATTCTCTGCCCCAAATATGTTACCTTTTTAAGAGGGACAATTGTTCCAAAATTCTATATCCGTTCGACTGCTCTACTTATATTGGCATCATCCATATAGCCAAAAATTTATTTTTTGCCGTTTCTCACCTGATGCTACATTTTCGAGAGTCAAAGAATGAATACTCAAAATTTTATGATTTCAATACATGATTTTCTTCCTCAACGCCATGAGTCTCGTGCTGTTACGGTAAATTCGCACATATTGAAGAATGGACCATTTAGACTTTTGGATGCTCGATTACGTATATAATCATGAATCAGTTGTATGCATGGATATTGATCATATATTTAATATACGCCTATTAACCTAGGTTTGCACTCTCGTGCCTTAATGACCCAAATTCATATACGAAAATATTTCCAATATGCATTTAATGATATGATTCAAAGCTGTGAGAATAAAATCTGAAATATCTTATAACAAAATACACTAAAATTTAGCTTCCCTGGATTTGTAGACGCAATGCAATGCAATCTGTCCCATGCAATCTATCCTTAGTCGGTGTGCATGGAACATCCTTGCCCACCTTACCGAAGGCTGCGAGATCGAGTTCCTTCTCGAGGTACAGGGCGGAGTAATATTGTGTCACGAAATTTTAACGCTAGATAGCGGATTCCAGAAGGAACCAAAATTACTCATGATGTTTACGTCGCACGCACCATTTTTAAATAACAGATAATTTAAGCCAAGCGCTCTGATTGTCCGCGAGTTTGCCCTGTTGCCGGATGTTCTAGACAGAGGTAAAGGTAAATGCAGGCCAATCATTTAAAGTAATGAGTTGTCCAATTCTACGGGCAATAGGGCAAACAGGGCTAATTGGTGTGCTTGGCGCAAAGTTTCTGTAGTATGGAAATGGTGCATTTTTGTCCAAAATATCATTGGTGACTTTGGTTTCATTGGACGTCAGCTATCATCTTTCGACACAATTTTTCTCGACCCTGGATTTATTGTAAGAAATACACTCATGTTTTTCGTAATAAAGTGTTTATTTATATGACTCCTTGGTATTTTAGCCATAATATACTTTTTTCGAGGATGTAGGAAATAAGTGAAGTAATGAACATTATTATATTCCTTTCAATTAGACGTGGATAAAACGGCATCAAAATATACCCGTCTAAATGGTTTCACAAATTACGTAGAAAGGTATCCTAATTTCTATCTCATCTTTTTTTCTGAACCTCTATAGTAATTTAGTAATTATTTTTGCTGGAATTCCCTGTGGCACAGGGAAAGGTAACACGGTTGCACGCGACCCATAAGCAGAAGGGCGAAAGAGTGTGAGCTTTCCAGACGGTGAGACTTTTTGCTCCAGGGTCGACGTACATATATATATATTACGTGATTATCATATTCGCTCCCCAGGTCTTATCTCTTCCCCTTATCAGGCCGTTACGTTTTTGCACACTCCGTAGGGCATCGGGAGAGGGGTCGGCGATGCGAAATTCGCGGATCTCCGCCAAATCCCCGGTTTTAAACTGTAAAAGGATCCCGTGCGCCCGGGCGTATTTTAAATAGTATTCACCGAAGGACGAAGGTCTCCACCCTATCTCCCCAGCGTAGACGTCTTTGCTTCTTTAAATCCAGGAGCGATCCCCGCGGGTGCTGGATATTGAAAAAAATATGTATATTGATATGCCATCCGGGTTCACATATATATCAAAAAAATTCTCTCAGGTCCTTGGGGAAATAGTCGTGCGGAGTATATTCTAGTGGGAGAGGGTTCGCGGTGGGTAACATTTGGAATTCAGGCCATTAATCTGAAAAACTCAAAAACCCATCGCAATCGGTTCTACTTCCAAACCTTGTTGTTTATCTATCTATCGTCGTAGTTTCCAGCAGATTTACTCATAGGATACATCATCTTCCACTTCAGAAAGTCGATGCTCCGTCACATTTATAAAACCTATGTTTATCATCACCTTCATTTTTGCTGCCGATTTTGCTTCACGTTTCTCGTGTTGAGGTTGCAGGTATTGCCACATGCATGTTATCGCATAATTCATTGTCTCGGGTGTGACTTGATGAAATCGCCTTAACATTATGAAAAGTAAAAAACTTTGTATAATTCAACAAGAATAAATTAAAATTCGACCAAAGTTTCGACGTGGCTCGTCATCACCTGGATAATAACACCAAGTGATGTCGTGCCAATTCATTAATTAACTAATGTGAAATTACGAAATATTTTACTCCTCATCATGCATGTTATGATGTTGGTCCAGAATAGAGTAAAATAACTTCAACATTGACTACAGGGCTGGGTAAGCATTTCAAACATTGAACAAACGCGTAATTGTCCCAAAACCTGATATTTAACGGAAATAATTTATGTTTTATCAACAAAAATGCTCTTTAATATTTGCAATTAGCGCGGTTGCATAAAAACATATCTCGTCCATCCTCTTAATTTTGTGGCGAATTTAATACGAGAATAAACGTGGGAGGATTTAGTCGGTGTTGACATTAATATGAAAATATAAAATAATTCCTTTGACCCGGAAATCTTCTCTGGCTTCAGGTTTTTGATAATGTATGCACATGGCCCAAATAATAAATTGATTCATGTCATATTATCTTATTATTTTTTATACATGCGATTAATACCATAAGTACTTCTCCGGCGAATGCCGTAGGTAATAAATTGCAGCGATAAATAATGACTGTAATATATTTGCAATTCAAGTAGTATTTTATCGTATTGTAGCGATAGAATCAAGTATCTTATCACTACTTACTATTTTTTTTTAACTTCTTTATTCTTCCTCTTTATCTTTTTTTTAGTACAGAAGATTATTTGAACTTCCGTGTTCTCTCTTTCGTCCCCAAACATTAACAACCACCTATTATTGGTTATTTTTCCATGACAACTTGTAAGAGGGTTTTCTATAACATTTATAACGTACACGTCAATTTTTATGAAATTTAATTTTAATGTGCCACCATTTTGCTTATCCGAGTGAATACGAGCGTATTTCCAAATGCTCCATGTCATTATAAAGACTCAGTTTTCTACGCTTTCACAAGCGATTACAAACAGGTAATGTGCAAAAATGGAAAACTTAGTATGACCTTATCAGTTTTTTTAGCACCATAGATTTCCGAATAACATATTCAAAGCATCGGATCCGAATTACCCCCCGTAAAATTACTGTATCCCGTTTTTGAAGGACTTTGATGACGGAATTAATGGATTTTCCACCTTTTACACGAATATGTACTCAGTCTGAATCCATTGCCGTGACTTTAAACGACTTTATTAGCAATTGACTCGGAGGAAAATCCTGTTTAGTGTAATTCTCAGTCAACACAATCACGATTAATGAGATTTTGTCGTACAACCAATTAGTACCCCGAAGTAAAAATATAAAAATATATGGCGTGTGATGCGGGGTGGAGAATTCGAAAAACCAACCCGCAATAACCCTCTACGGAAACAGTTATAATTATGCAATTAAGATTCCCAATTCCATGCGTATGTGACTTTCTCTCCATACTGAGTCTTCCCTTTGTGTTCGAATCACAGAAAGCTACATTTATGAATCAGTGAAAAGCCATTTCCGTTCATTAATGCGGGGTACCGTTCTCGTATTCGCTGAAAATATTTGATCATTATTTCATGGATGTAACTGCTATGCCATTTTTCTTTGCTGGCTACCAGTAACTGGCAAAAGTAGCAACTATCACAGTACAAACGAACTATTTCTAATGTAAATCTGAATAAAAATACCCTCTAACATGTTTGGTGCAGTTGACTGTAATATTCTTACTAGGCTTGTTTGAAAAAGTGCCATAAATATAGTTTCTTTGATTCGAGTTCACTAGAAAATCAAGGGCAGGTATCTCACATGGCATTCGCGAACTAGTTACTTACAACAAAAGAAATATCTCGGGATCATCGCTTCGATAGCACTTGAGCATCGAAATGCCTGTAGGACCTTATTAACGTAACTAGCGGAATTTCGAGCAAGTCTTTTCTAAACTCCGTATCACCAATTTTATCTTTCGAATTACCTTTGGCAGTTACCTATCCAGTTTGATCTCCGATTTTGTGTTTCATCAAAGCGGTTAAACCAGCTTGAGTTTTCTTTATTTTTAAGTATGTTCGTTGTATGAGTTATATCCCCCCTATCCTCGCTTTTCAGTTGAATTCCGAACCGAGGGAACTAGACAAACGTACATTCTGCAGTTCCCTTGGTTCTCGGTTTAACAAACACGGTGTGAAGGCAACTCTCATCCTATGTTAAAGCTCTAGAAAGTAACTAACCAAGGTAAATTGTTATATAAATCATAATTTAAGTTTTTTCAAGAATATTCCGTGATAGCGCAGTGATGATACATTTAAAAAAAAACCGCCTGTAAGTCATTACCTTTCCACGATTCTGCATCCGTTGGTGAAAATGGTCTTGGATGGCTAGTGTCCTGTCAGCAAAATTACTAAATAATAATCTAAATAAAATTACTATTATTACAGATACTCCAGGTATTGCGGGACGCATACCACAGCTGTGAAACCTACATTCGTTGCTCGTCGCTTACATACTTTAAATTCCCGTATCAACTTCGACATTCGAAAAGATTAAAACTAAGCAATATATTTCCGGCATATTCTCCGAATACAATCACGTTGGACTAGATTTTGTAGGATAGGATTTAACAAAATTATTGAACCGTACTATTTGTTCATGTACAAAATTTTACTTAACGAAGAACTAACTGCTGGTATTTCAAAACTGACTTGACATCATCACGTGTGCGTGTGCAATGATAGAATTTTAGTAATGAATCTCTCGTGATTTGTATAAATATGTAAGGATCGAAAAGTAGAACTGTGCCCCGATAAAAAATTCTATTGCAGCTGAGTTACTTTTTTGCTGGTTTTAGTGACCCGGCTTAGCGACGTCCACGCAAATTATCTCTACAGCATAATTAGGTGCTTTTGCCTATTTTTTATTGACACTTGTGATTGAACTTGAACAAGGAGACTTGTATCATTCCATTTCTTGATTTGTCACTACTGGTCGAGGTATACGTGACGAAAAAACGACGTCCTCAGTCTAATCGTTCATAAGATGATGACCTCTCGCTGGTATGGAATGGATTACCACTCCCCAAGCGTGTATCGGCCTCGCATGTTTTGCTGTTGTTCAAAACCTTTCCCTAATGCGTGGTTCTCCCTCAATTTCGACTCATCAATAACTTTATTCAACGTTTGTTTATCGAATTAATGTACGGAGACTCTAATAACGTCACCAACCCGTTGTTGATAGATAGAATCTTTCATGTTAATTCGTGTAATACTTATGAGAAAATGGCCGAATGAGGATTTTTATCGAAACCGTTCTATTTATCGAAATCTATGAATGAATTTCTGTTTTGATTCCTAAAGTCTTGTTGGTCAATGCCAACTGAAAATTAGGTGGCACGATTCAAAACATGTTCGAATCAAGGATAAATTATCACGGTTGCATACGACGTGTACTGGGTAATTTAGGATATTAACGGTGTTAACCAACCTTTGTTGGCTTAGAATGCTTTTTGTTATCGGCGGTGCTTCGGTCCAGTAGAAAACTACTGAGTTTTACTTATTGTCAAACATATTCTCCGTCGACCTCTGAATGGGAGTGAGGTTGGGTTTATTTTTGAACAAAAGAGATGTGGCGATATATATATATGCTTGTACGCATATGCATGGGAGGGATGAAACTGGCACGATATGAAATAAATCAACTTCCCCGGTCCACGGTCGAATTCGTTTCGAATGGATTTGAAAGAAGGAATAGACCAATTCATTGTCCGTGACACTCAGGAGAGGGGAGTAGAATGATAGGTGGAAGAGCTCCGGCGTATGAAAGAGGAAGGGTGGAATTGGGGTGGTCTTCAGGCGAAGACAGAGGAGAATTTTTGGTATGGTGGGGAGGAAATAAAGATTTGGGGCGTAACAGGAAGGGAGAGGAGAAGTGAGGGAGCAAATAGCCTCCATGGAAAGCGCTACGGTCTAAAAGTAGTACCAGAGGTTGTCCTTCTATTTTTGTATGAAAAATCTGTGCAATGCTGCATTAAAATATGTAAGCGAAGGCTCAGTATAGAGTTTACCAACGCTTATTTTAGTATTAGTAGGAGAGCCATGAAACTTCAGTGATAAATCAAGAAATATCGCCTAGAATATTAAATATTTATGCTCTTGAAATCATAAATGGATGCAATTTACATTCGAAGATTAATGACCAATGCTTGCAATCATTACTTGATAAATTCATTTTGGGGTCTAAACATTATTAATATATTCTGCAAAATCGGAGACAATATTAGTTTCAAGCATATCTATATATATTTACTCAGCTTCCAACACCAAAATTAAAAATGTTTCGTAGTAACTGTGTAAATTTATCCTTTCCAAGTAATGAACTGAAAAACTTAGTGCACCATTTTTAAGGTTAATTGACGGTATGGGAAATAGTGATGGCCGGTAACGACGATTTTCGACGAGGTAGTGAACCTCATTGAGTGAGTCCAGTGTGAAGGAGTTTTGCAGAAATGTTGTGTTGGAGGGGGGGAATGAGATTCTACTTCGATAGACGGAATAAGGAGACAGAGTTCGGGGGCGGAGGTGTCGGTGAGCGAAAGGGGGAGCAATTTATCACTAACCATCCCCCGAAAAACCCTCTCACCACTCGCAACCCTTCTTTTCGCCTCATGAGCCCCTCTTTCCACCACCTCTCTTTTACTACTTCTACTTCTTTCCCCCGAAATTTCCTCCACTAAGGCCATCCCTTTTAGCACTCTTGTGTGGGGGAGTCCTCTTCGTAGAAACCCGCTCTTCTCCTCTCTTCGTGGAAAAAATATCGTGAGAGTGAAATAAAGATTCGGGGAATAGGTCGGGCCGCCTCGGATAATAGAGTTGAGAAAGGGGGTTGGTTGGTCGGTATGCTGGTTGAGGGAGGAATATCTGGCAAAGTGGGATGAATGAATAGAAGATGTTAATACAAGGTAGGGTGTAGACTCCATCTAGTTTGCTACCCAGGGATCGACTTCGTCGCAGTGCTTACTCCTCTTGAAATCCTTCAGGGAGTTCCCTTCCTCCGTCCTCCCCCTTATTTCCCGCCATCGTAAGCCTCCGCGACCCCCCCCCCCCCGCCCTCTCGAACCTTCCCGCGCTTTTCCTCGTTTCGGCGGGAAAAAAATGAAGAGCGGCGACCGCCTCCCTGAGTGGGCGTGATGGTTTATGGATGGTCAGGAGTGGGCAGAAGCTATCGCTAGTGGCACTCGAAAAATATCTTCTCGCCTTCGTTCTTATTTTTTTCACTTCCTCCATCGCCATCCCTAGCCAGTATGGGTGGTATTATGCGTTGGATTATGCGGCTCATGATTCTATAGCGCCGTTCTTAGTCCGCGAACATTTGGTTCTTACAGCCTACCCATCAAGCTTGTCAAGACTAGATTATTTAGTTCTTGGTGATGAGCTAAATAAATGATTGGAACAGTGAAGGTGAGGGGTCAATCGTGGCTGGCTAAATTAATTCATTCAGGTTTCAATTTTCCACTATTTTCACAAAGTTCAATGATTAGGTTATTTTAAGACAAATTTAGATCAAAGGCTTTGGTACTTATTTCTTAGGTATGCTACCTGTCAAATAAACCTAATATGAAGCCATTATCGCAGAATTAAGACTAATTGAGCGTAATTGCGTTGCAGATCGAAGACATGAAACACTATTTCACTTATATGCTACCTGTCAGGTAAACCAATTTCAAATCTATTATCTCACGAGCACCAAATTGTATCGCTACCACATACAATACAATAGCAGAGACCATACAGATTTTTTAAATTGAATGAGTGAGCAGCGGTACAAGTGATATTTTTCTAAACAGACGTTGGTACGAAAACTGATAGAATACATATACAAAAACGTGGTAGCCAAGAATACGAGTGAGGCTCTGTTTTTTGCTGTCATCGGGTGGAAAATCAAATTCACTTCTAAAAGTCTAGTTGATCTCGGTTGTTTTCTTTACCTAATTGCTCTACCTAACGCTGTTTAGAATATAAAATCACTAGTATCCCTTGGCTTCTAGCTCACTTAATTAACAAGAAAAAATCCTATTTTCCTGCAACATCTCGTGTTTGACACCGGATTACTGAGCGTCAAATTTATCTTAATTAAGTTCGTGGTTCATCAAATTGAAAATATTTTTCATCGGTATAACTTTGAAAAAAATTTCATTGATTTCGATTTGCGGTGGAACCTTCTTAAGCCAAGAAAAAAACAATGAGGAAGATGGTTCAAAAGCTCCCTCCGAATGACGTAGGAGTGTATTGCTCTCCTCCCAGCGGTCTGCAGCTGCCAATTCCTGTGTTCCCATGACCTCTCCCTCGCCGCCATTTCCGATTGTGCGCTGACATTTAAAAGCATTTCACCAATTGATTTCGGACAGGCATCCGCGCGATGCATCACGGGAAGCTTCGATTTGGCTGTGGATCGCCCTCTCGTAAATTTCATCGTGCGGTTCTGCGAATTTCGGCGTAGGTGCCCCTTGCTCTTCGGTCCTCACCGTGTACAAATTCCCAGAATGCTCACCAAACTTATGGGATGTGTTCTACACAAGGGATAGGTTTAGCTTGCAGCAAATTCACTTGACGTAGCTTGGCCTTACCATAGAGTTTCTTTCTGAAAAAGAGTCTGTTAGAAAAAAATATCTTTGAATGACGCATTTCGACTTAGCTTATTCATTAGTTGCTAAGAGCTCAATTTTTTCTTGAAATTGACCAGAAGCAAGGGAAATATTTTTATCAATTAAGAGAAACAAACTATCTCAATACCCGATAGATCAATTTCTTCATTTTTTCGCGTTTTGTGCTGTTAATGATTGCTCTCATTCCAATAAAGGAAAATTACCCCAATTCATTGTGCTGTGCACGGTGTCTTGGTCACTATTTGTCATATTCTTTTACCATCAAATGGATGTAATCTTAATATTGAATGAATTCAAGCTTTCTTATTTAAGTATAGATGTAAATCCTTCATAATTTAAGCTACTTATTTGAAAGAAGCCTTCTTAGCTTCTGTAACCCTCTCCATAATGAACCTTGATGCGGTATTTGTCTGTTCGGCATGCTTTCCGAGGTTTTGTGGGAAAATAGCTATTCGAGAAAGATTTTTCAAGGCTCGAATTGAATCAGACTGGCTGGTTCCTTGAGGCGAGCATGTTGCATAGGGTTCTATTAGGTGCTAAATGGCTACCAACATTTCGACTTACAGATCCATCGTCTTCTTTAGGAGAGACCTCGTGAAAATTCAGCTGTGGCAACGATAGTAAAAAATGGAGCCCTCTAACCTATGAAACCCTTTTCCAAAAACTCTGAGGTTTTTTGATTTATTGCCTCACATACCTTTCTCTCTTGATTGAACCGTTTTATTTACATTGCAAATTTAATTTGTGACCCACTTAAATGCTAAAAATTTAGGTCACATTGTCATATTTCAGGGCAGGAAATTTTACTAACACGGAAATTTGAAGGCATTTCTGGAAGCGTGGATTCATAACTGCTTTGCTGCACGCCTTCTATTCTTCATCTCTCATAAAATGGAACATGTGTTCAAAGGCAAGACATTAATGTTCGATTTTCCTCCTTCAAAGAGACTTTTTATCCGTTGAAATGAGTCTTGTATTTCTTAAAAGGTAAAAATATTCCCATTAGTGAATGCATCTTTTGGTGATTAGTTGAAAAAGTAAAAAAAAAAAACAATAGCAAAGTGAACGGTGTTTTTATTGCATTGTTTATTCAAATATAAAAATTGAACCCTCGATACCGAATTTTATTCATTAGAACCCCTCTCTTAGCTGCTGTGATTCCCTAAATAATGAATCCGGCCGAAGCATTCCCGAGAGTTATTTTCCATGAGCTATTTATTCGAATGCATCGATCCCTTCCCAGCGCCATCCATTACTCCTGCTGCACAAAAGAGAAAAAATAAAGCTTTCATTACTTTTATACACTTAAGCCAAACGGGGATTGATTATCGATGAAACTCAGCCCCGTGGAAAATTGAATCCTGTAATTTATAATGGAGACTTTTTTTTACCGTACCCACGGAAATTCACCCCTGAGAAGGTGAATGTGCCACGGACGTACCCCGGGGCAATGTCTTTCCTCTCCAATAAAACTTCTCTGACAGCGCACCCTCCTAGCAGATAAGAGAGTATTCGTCCTGCTTATTGGCTCTCTATCACGTAAAGAACAGAGAGAAGCTTACGCAATACGTTCTTCCCTTAAGTATGTTGTGTACGAGTTCCCTTTTTATTAAAGTGATCCGTTGCCCCGATTCTAGGTATTTTTCGAAAATGGTGGTTAGAAAACAACTGTCTCTCCCACATATAATTTTTATAGCCATCAAATAGTAGAAGGTAGTAAACATGATGTGAATGCATATATTTACATTCAGCTTTTTTCATTTACTGAAATGCAAAAAAATAAGATTTTGTCGTGATTCAAGGGTCGTGCCTGCTTTGTGTTAACTTTGATCGCTTTTTTTCTGAATTTTACTAACCTATTTATGAGACTATCATGCTTGAATGCTATTTTTTTGTTAAATGGGGTTTATCTTCATTCATAACAACTACACTGACTAATCGTAACCTGGCTTATCACGATGCAAGCCATGCTTAATATTCAAATAATCACATCTCAAGCCGCGAATCAGGCATGAAAATTATTTGAAAGATTTTTCATTGTTCCTATGGATTATAGGAGGACAGTATTTTCTTTCCAGTCAATGGCTAGAATCAAAAAAGGGCTGACCTTTCCTCACATTATGTGTGCACCAATTCGTATTAGGCGAGTGAAGTCGTTTCACCTAGGATACTCTCTTTCCATGTCTCTACTCATGCGTTCATCTTAGTTGAGTCGTGGAAAACAAGGTTTTTTAGTTCGTCAATAATCACCACATCTGGAATTAGTTGTGACATATTTAAATTAGTTTATTATTAAATGCACAGTGTACGGGAGAACTTTTACTGTTCCTCTCGTAATCCTCATTCCTTCCTGTCTTAAGACGTAAGTAGCCTTTATCGTTGTAATTTGATTAACAGGATGCAATCCATTCCATTGACCCAAGTGATATAGGTCTCATTACCGTAAGGAGTCGCTTAATTACATGTTACGAACGAACGAAAGTTTGGCATGGTCATGGATGCCTCCTTATCTTTTCGTTTTCCAACTCTTTTATCCGAATAATTAAATTGAGGATCTTTCTTCTATTTTATATTAACCGTTTATTTCATGAGTTTTGTATCGTTGTTTTAACGTATCATGAAAGCGGTATCACGTCTTTAAGCTGTAATCTTTGAGTTACGCGCATTGGAGGCATGCATGCATGTGCTCGGTTTGTTAAATGGCTTAGAAAATGATGGACGCCCTATCCCACGGAAATCCCTCGGCAACTGTTTCAAATTTAAAGTGGCCTTTTTCCGCAGCATGTATCCAGGCTATCAGAGGGAGCAGCTGCGATCCTTCGCCAGCGCTTTTCCGCAGCCAAATGATTTATAGATTATCGTGCGCCCTACCCCTCCTCATAGAGTGGATATGTTACGCTGATGTGAGTATCTATCTCTCTTTTAACTGCAGCTGATAAATATTTTCCTTACTCCTCTGTGCATATCTATGAATATCCTTAATAATTGCCTAAATACTCCCTTGGCTTGGCCTCAATCAGCTCAGCACTTCAAGGAAACCACAACTATTTTCCGAGATACCACACGAATTTCGTATGCAATGCAACTAAATCGTTTTCGTCTTAAATTTTGAGTTTTTATCTCGACTCTCAATACCGGTAGCTGGTTTTTTGTTTAGCATAAAGTTTCAGGTGAGAGTAGCGCCATACTATGTGGTATTCAGAGATCATTAGTCGTGTGTATCCGTCTTCATGGATATATCTCTTTGTTTATGTATGAATTCGGATAAGCTAAATTATTAAAAATTAGAAGATTGACTTAATTAATTTTTCGGTAATGGGTTGCTACCGACTAATCTCCTTTATGAAAACTGTTTTTTCTCGCTTAAAAAATTTAAGGGAAATAGCTCAGTATTCGCTAATAGTTTATCAAAAGGAGGGTTCAGTATCACTTTTTAAAAACTCCCTCAGTTTGATCTTAGTCAGCTCGGAACTTCAGGGAAACCACAACCATTTTCCGAGAAATGATACGCATTTGGTATCGAAAAATTATTAATCTGTACATTTATTTATATTTATTATACTCGTATTTGAATCGGTTTACAAGTGGGAAAGGAGAAAAAAAGGAGGTATTAATACAGAAAACCACCTCTTCTTCGTCAATATTTTACCTTATGTTGATAAAAAATATTTAACAGTATTTGAAATATGCAATTAACCAATTAAATAAAGACTTAAATATTGACCTTTGATTTCAACCTAACTAAAATATCATCACCATCTGCGGTAGGTCTGTATATTAGGACTGTGATTAAGAGTTTGTCCTAGGAAAATTTCCAAGTCTATAAGTTATGTTGAAGCGTTTAACGTTGATCGTTTGATAAATTTTGATAAGTCACACGTCAACATTTGGAAGATAATATGCATATATCATCCTGATTCATCACACAGCCGGATGATAGCTGTAAATCCGTTATTTCCTGGCTGCGGAACTTCTTTAAATATATGGGAAATAGAAAGCAGTCCTGCATCAAAGGATGAAGAAAAGGGCACGACACGTGGGGATGAAAGATGAATCAACGTGATACAAACAGCATATGAAAATAAAACAATTTCTTCTTGATCGAGCTACGTTTCAGCAGTTGGAAAGCATTGGTAGAAATGTTGAAGATAACGAATTTCCGAATAAAAAGTGTCTAAATATTAAACGTGACATCAACTATGCTACTGCCATCGTATCTTACAATCTATTAGAATCTGCGTTGATATCTAGTTGTCATTCTATCGATAATAATAAACAAGATTTTTAGGTGTTTCAAATTTCTACTCCTCGTAACTTTTTATCAACCGTTTTAACGCAATGATTGAGGTTCCTAGTATAAAAGTGTTTTACTCTGTATACACATAGTAAAGCCCTGGAATAGATCGCGTTTGCAATTCAGTCTGACAGCAGGCGAACTTTCGTTTTACGCAACGTGGAACTTCTCTCTTTCTCGTGGGAAAAAATTCCTGCCTTGGATCTGGGAATGAGAAAAAGGGTTCGTTTTCGGCCGGCTGGATATCGAAGACAGAGAGGGAACCCAGCATCTCTGTAACTGAATGAATTTCAGAAAGATATTATCCATGTCCTTTCCCTGCATTTTACTTAACGTCTTGGCAGTGGAAAATCACCGCCAGCAGAAGAAGCAATAAGTGCTTTGTTAAATATTGACCTCAGCTTTTTGAATGTGAATAATTTAATTATCGTCCCTATCTGAATTGGATCTATAGTCACGGTGTAAGAATTTATCAATGAAAAATTGCCCAAGTTCCTTCGTACTTAATTAAATACAAATTCCTGACTTGGAACGAGGGGAAGAGGGTACGATTGTGAGCGGTATAATAGGTAGTTATCTAACAATTAACCCTGGGGAGGTCTCCAGCTCCATTGGAGACGAAATGCTGAAATTTTAATGCTTGATAAGGGAACTAACCCAGAAGAAACATTACTGGTCGCCTGCATATTTCCCTTGACTTTTTTGTTATTTAAATTACCGCCATCACAACCTACATTTTATTCAACGATGACTTTTCACTACTTAATTATGAATGTGAAATCACCCTAATTTCAATTTTTATACTTTTACCATAGAGTTCCTGATCTTATTGATCTGTATTCTAGTTATGATCTATGTTTTAGTTAATACGCGTGTGTTATCACGATAGTAAAACGCCTCATTTGAGGCAGGCAACTTATCCAACAGATAGATAGGGAATTCCTCATATTCATAGTGAAAGTATTTTTCAAAATAAAACCTGCATTTGCCTCTTCCTACGTTTTACTTTGCTATCTTGGCAGTATGAAGACATTGATATCAGTATGAGTGTTGGATGTGTATTTTTCACAAACAAACACTCTAATATTGACTTCGACTTCTTTACTGTGAACATTATTATAATAAATACCACCTAAATTTGATCTTAGGTTGACATTTCTGAATTTCTCAACTAAGCATTGCCGAAGATTCTTCAAGTGAGATAAAGTCTACCGTAGAACTGCAGTTGGTATTGTTCAGACATCTATGACATCGTTTAAGGTAAAGACATTTACTTTAAGTGTAATGATGCCCGTCCCCGAATGAGTTACATAGGACAGTTTACGAATTATATAAAGGAGAAGAAATACATCACTATGAAAAACAAGCAGATAGGAAAGATGAATGGAGATCTGTTGCCTGTGGTGATAATGTATGCCAGTATAATCAAATCTACATCTTATCTCTGGGGCCCTGGACCAGGTAGATAATTGCCTTGATTTGTATGGTAAGTATGGCTATTGAAAATCAGTCACCAAAATATCATTACGGTATCTCAATTTTAGAGGTAATTTCCAAGTACAGATATTTATACATGGGAATAATAATAATAATAATAATAATATTAATAATATTTTTATTGGTTCCCAGAGACGTGTCTAAGCCACGTATGGAACAAGTCACAAGAATAGTACATACATGAGGTATTAAAAAATAATATTTAAGGCGAGAAGTATAGGTACAGACATAAACATAAAAGTAACATTTTCAAAAGACAGGTTATAAAGACATAAATTCATCCACTGAATAACAGGGATTGTCACATAAATACTGATAAAGTTGACCTTTGAATTTGGAGAATGAATCTAGCTGTTTAATCTTTAGAGGTAAACATTTGAAATATTTTGACCCAGCATATATGGGGTTTTTGCTGAACATGGTTGATTTATGTACAGTAACTCTTAAATCACTACAACCCCTTGTGTTATAGTTGTGGATATCAGCATTGGTTTTGAGACTGTAAAACTGCTTATTTTGTTGAACGAAGGTAATTGCAGAAAAAATGTATAGGCAAGGTAGCGTAAGAATCCTTAAGGATTTGAAATAGGGCTTGCAGCTGCTTCGCCTAGGAATGTTTTTTATTATTCTATAATATCTGGGACCAGAACAGACCGCGGCTGCAATATGGCCTGACAAGGGGCGAACTTTCGTTTTACGGGCCGTGGAACTTCTCTTTCTCGTGGGAAAAAAATTCCAGCGTTGGATCTGGGGATGAGGAAAAGGGCTCGTTTGCGGCCGGCAGCGTATCGAAGAGAAAAGAGAGGGAACCCCGAATCACCCTGCTCCTGTCTACGAAGGACGCACGATTGATGGCGAAGCGTTTCCTGCCCCCGAAAAATCCGGAGAAAATAAATAATAAAGACTTCGAAACATTGTTCGTGAGTTTAGGCCGGGGTTCGGACGCGGACTATCCAACTCATTCCCTTTCTCCCGCTTGCCCTTCGTGGAGAAGTATGGGGAAGAGTTACATAGTCACTCACTTCTTTATCTACCATTGCGGCGATGCCTGCCTTTCTCCATCTACCCGTCCCCCGTTCCTCGTCACAGCGCTCTCGTGCCCAGCGAAAAGGAGATGTATAGGATAGCGAACTGCGATTCTCTTTAACGGGAGAGAAAGAATACGAATAAATTTTATTGTTCGAGGACTAGCGTCCTATACATTAGAACTACAAATTTACTTCTGAGTTTTGTTTCAGAAAGTAGACAATATACAAAATATCTTTATTGTATGCATGCATATCACCAGCCAATAGAAACGTGCAATTCACGTCGTGCATTCCTAGGAATTCATACAAGAACGCACACTTGCAAATATAGACAAAATATCAATTATACACCTCTTTTCAAAGTACCTACCTATACATACCAATATATATTTAGATATCCACTCATTATTATGCATTGGACACTACGAAATCGTTTATATTTAGGTTTGCACAAAAAGTACGTTCATGAAAGAGTATAAGCATGTAAATATAGATGAAATATTTAATTGTTTTCCAATTTTGAGGATAAATGTTTCACATGCACGCACATAATATATTTAAACTTAACATATTGCATTGAAAAAATAAATGGTTTTACGTTTAGGTATGTAGAGAAAGTTTAATAAATGCGAGCATTCATAAGCCGATCGAACTGGTAAATATTATTGCTAAAACCAGTATAGTCAGGGATATCATTCCATATTGTAATTGACGTATTTAAAGGGAATTCAAGGAACTAGTTTGTTCACCATTTTGGTATTTTGTGAGGGAGGGGGGAAAATGAGAAATGGATGGAACTGTAGAGCTGTGCGAAAAAGAAAATGTGTGGCGATAGGCCCGAAGAAAGGATTACGCTGAGTTAGGCGATGTCAGTGGCATGGGTGAGGGAGTTCGGTCGGGAGTGGTGAGGTTGGATTCGGTGTGGGAGGATCGGGTCATGAAAGATAAAAAAAGGGCGCGAATAGAGGAGGAGGGAAGTGGGGAGGGAATGACGTTGAGAATTAAAGGATGGCAGAGGGAGATAAGAGAACGGTATAGCCCTGAAACTAAAACACTAGAGGATGTGGTTCAAGAGGAGAAAGGAAGTTTTTGGCGCTGGGGTTGGTAAGCCAGAATGGATTAATAATAAATCTAAAGGGATGAATGCCGGGGAGTTGAGAGAGTGAGAAAGAATGCCTAGTAGGTTTCACTGTCAAGTGTGCCGAGGATGTGAACCAAATTTAAAATTACGCTGCGCCAAAAATCCTGAGTGCGTTTCGACGATAGAGAATGTAGGCACCCAATATGCAGGCAGTGGGCGGAGGATCTTGACATTCCGGTCATCAGCAGGTGTGGGTGTCCTTTCACTGCACGTTTCGTCAGATGTAATTATTAATTTATTTCTTTACCAATTTTCATCAACAGAGACCTTATTTCTGGCCCACTGAAATAAATATTTAGAAGTGGAAAAAATTATTAGAATTTCAGTTTCATCGATACGAACTGAGGTAGTCTTTTCAGGGTAATTTTTCTAATTACCGCGAGTTAGGTTTAGGAATAACGTACGCCTCTATAATACAGTTTATCTGCGTGTTTATAAGTACATAATTTTTCAATCACTTTCTTGTTCAAAACTCACGATGCTTGTTATATTAATGATGCTCTGAATAAGTGGTACTTAGACTTGGAACAGTAAGGAAGGATAACTTACAAAATCATTGACATATAAGAGTATCGCTAGAATTTTGGAACATCAATTTTAGTTGGTGTTATTTTTTAATGGTAATCATTAATTTTAATTGGTGGCAATAAATTTTAAGAAAAATTCGGTTGCTTGCTTAGTAAATAAGCAGTGAAAACTTTCATTAATCCATGTATATGACTTTTGCGGTATTACCGCCGGTAATTACGCCACCAGTGAGATGGAAAGATAAGAATAAGGGGAATGTCAAGAGTGCAAATAGGTAGGTGCAGTAATATAATGTGTACAGACGGGAAATAAAATTGACATTGGTCAAATCAAGAGAAATGCTCAGGTAATGTAGATACAGCCAATATCTGTTCTTCAGGTTATGAATGTTCCATTGCGTTGCCCGTTTGCTTGTTGATGTTCAAGTGGGTTAAAATCTGACAAAAAGGACAATGTCAGTTTCCTATGATGAATTAAAAATTCAGCCCAGATTTCAGATTTGTTCTCCACCCTTTACTAGAATTATCCTTTGCCGTGGCCTGAAGATACCTATATCAATGGCTAAGTACTAACAACACGTATCTCAAAAGTAGCAACTTTTCAGGAGAGCAAAAAAAGATCATTTCTTTTACTTGCACACTGAAATTAAAAGCCAAAAGTTCATAAAACTGAAAAAGAAGCATTCAATTGCAAATGTAGAGTTGTTCTTTGCTTGTATTTTATTTTTTTTGATGTTATTGCATTTTGTTTAAGATACCCGTCTCAAACTGGCCGAATTTTATATTCGTGTTGTTAGAACTTAGCCATCGATATAGTAGTAGTAAATTTAGTATTATTTATTTCAAGAACTTAGTCCTACGGACTCTAAGCTCAACATTTGTCACATTTGTGAAATTAACGCACTCTCTCAGTTAAAAAAAGTGTGAAGTTAATTTCCACACAGGACAGAGGTTCATTGCAGAAGTCAAAAGTGACGCATCTGAGATAATGAGTCAATGATTGGCCGGAGTACCACAAAAAAAACAATCCTCGTCTCTAACCTCGTATTAGTTTCTGGGTGCACCTTTTAAGTTTACTCATTTTGCATGTATCTTATCGTACACTTGGTAACATGCAAGATGTAAAAAATTACTCAAACCACTTCTCATCACTTAACAAATACTTTTACAAATACGAGAAATGTGTACATATACATATTAAGCTTACATATTTTGGAGGTTTTCTATCGGACACATTTTCTACAATATACCTATAGCAACCGAGGTCAAGAAAGTCCCGGAAGCTTTTCCATTGCGCCGTGAAAACCGCTATAGATACTTGAAAAATCCGTTGAAAACCGCCACAAATCGTGAGACAAAAGTCTGCTCTAGAACTCAGGAAATCAAGCGGCGATTTGCATGTCGTAAAAATTGGACCCCTCGGAGATATAGATCCCTGAAGGCAAGTTTACATTCGGATTGGAAGGGGAAGGTAGAAGAAAATAAAAATACAACGGGAAACAGATGAAGGGTTTTAGGGGTGGTGTGTGAGGAAAAGAGGTTTTCTGGATTGGTTGCGGGTGAGGCGCGGAGGGTGCAGTATGGGCTGTCGGGAGTGGTTTGCGGAACGAGGAGCGGAAGCCATAAAAGGAGCGAGGATACGGGTTGCTGGGAAGTTGGGTGCGGAAGGTGGGAAATGGCTTTATCAATTGGAGGTAGCAGATTGAAGGGGGCGCATGGGGTGCCGAAGTGAGTTGTGGGTGAGGAAAATAGAATACAGTGCGTCCTCTAAATGCGCAGAATAGGGGAAACGAATTGTGTGGGAAGGGTGAAGGATGGGAGAGGAGAGGAAATGGTTTACATTAGAGACATAATAACCGACATAAAAATTCTACACAAAAATGGAATTCAGAATCATGTTGGACAATTTGTCACGTCTTGTATCCTTAGGGTGGAGCGTGTACAGGAGCGCACGCATGGCTTCGTAGTAACCAAAATCCACTGTTGAAATCTCGACTTCCGTATTAATAGCATGTTGTAACAGAGAGCAGAATTATTATTTTCAAACATATTTAAGTAAACCCATATATTTCTCCACCTCAAGGTTATTCAATATTATGCAACTAAAGTTGCCAAAACAATTGAAAACATGAAAAAAAACGCTATCGTCGTTTCCAATCAGGCGATCAGATCTTCAAATATATCTCATGACCATTTCCAATTTCAATTTTAGTCTCATGTGCTGAAGCCGATGATCGTTTTGCCTGCATAAACTCTGAGTTTGGTGCTCGAGGAAACTCATGGAAATTTGGCCTGTCCACTAGCGGGAGCTAACTATGGTAATTTCATTTATTGAAGGCTTATGACGAATGTCAAAAGTGGTGACGAAAGTCGTATTCTCACCGCATTAGCTCGCCAGTGCTACCCTTCCACCGGCAACAACTGGCTTTAAGAAAATACACTCCCTAATTATTTAGTAATGCTGTGCAGTAAGAATTCGATGGGAAAGCACTCAGAGTCTGTTAAGCGTAATATAGTTTAATCTTTACCAAGATTCCATCGCTTAATCGGTGCCGGTACTTGTATTCGCCAAAATCGAGTTGTCCTAATCATGCCTTACGATTTCTCTAGAGTTAATTCAACTGCTCTCCTTATATTTACTACATTGTTTCTTTTATATAATCCCTTGGAAGGTTTTAGGGTGGAGAAGGATAAGACTTTTGAGGTGTGAAACAATTTGCTTTCCCCTCTATTCGTTCCGATATTGACGATGCGGAGGGGAGAGAGGAATGAAGACTCCGCGGCGAGTCTTCATTTAAAAATAACGTGGAAATAGATGCCTACTGGTCATGAGTTCACCTACATCTATCAATCTAGATACACACTGCCCCGCAAGCAGTCAAAGCAGTTAGCCGCTTCAAAAGTCGTGCGGCTGGCGCGTTAGGACGCAAGCCTATTAGGTTAGTGAGGGGCAAGAGTCCGCATGGGGCAAGATTCCTTTTCCGAAATAGCTCTCTAAATGCCGGTATGATGACACTTATAGTCAATCGGTTTCATTTACTTGACCCAATGTAGCACAGGGGTGCGTTCAATGGAGACAACGAACGAGAGAACGTGATTTTTTCTTATTTACGCAACGTTTATCTAAATTGTAGGACCGCGTGATTCTTATCTGTGCTTTGGGCGTTTATTTAATTGTTTTGTTTGCCTAGCGTTCATATAATCATTCTTTGACTCAAAAATTCATGCATATAGCTGGTTCGCAACTCACAATGTGATTGTGTTATCACTTATTACGCGTTTCAGTTGCCGTTGAGGTAAGAGTCCCGGTGCAAGTGTCCGCATGAGGACTCTTGCCCCACTGCAGCCGACACCTGCCCAATTTATACCATTGATTTTTCTATGACCTCGCAGTTTCTGCTATTGCAAGTGTATGTTGTTGATAATTCTATTGAATAAAAATGCGGAACAATAACAGAAAAACCGATCAGAAAGCATGAGGACAACAAATTTTGAAGGACACTGAGGAGGAGCAATGGAGAGTAAGGAACCTAATAACTCAAAGCGTTCTGGAATACTTACGAGCACCCCATACACCCAGAAAATAAACGTGAATAGATCTAAAAATAAGGTAAATTGTTGCGGTGCATAATGACGGAAAACCCAAAATTCAGTTCATCGGAAAACTGATTTTCACTGTGGATGTCGCGGAAAGTTGTACTCAGATCCACCAATCGTTGATTGCATAATGTGTTGTGAGTGTAAAACATAGAGAAAATAGCCTTGTGCCACATATTCTGGAGAGAGAAAGTTCATATGTGAAAATTGTGATCGGACTCTTGCCCTATTAGGGTAGGACACTGGTCCCAGGTGAGGGGAAAGATTCCCATTTGTTTTTCTCTTATATATTGATGAATTGACGATAGTTCTTCATTTATTCGGCAGAAATTGAACACAAGCATTGTATTAAATATAATATAAAACAAAATGTGTTACAATTGGTTGCTAGATACGTACTCTTGCCGCTCATTCCCCTTTATATAAAATTTAAATTCTCAGTCGAAATTCCGAATAAAGTTTATTTAATGTATTTATTCCCACGAGAAAAAATTAATTCCCATACCTACCGTTCGGCGAAATATCTCTCTAAATGTATCTAAACCTAAACCTAACACCTAAAGCTCATTCTCTTTTTTCATTGTATTAAGATGTAAAAAACAAATAAAGGAGTAATAAATTATCATTATTATATCTTTTCTGTCGGATCGGGATACACATTGGGCTTTTCATATGATGTTATGTCGTGCCGCACTGTAGGATATTTATTCTTCATCGTTCAAGCAAACTAAGCACGCAGTCTACGAGTCTTAATCGGCTCCCAACCTAATTCGTTTAGCATCTGTGCAACACTTTCAGTGTCCCTCCTTAGCAGGGTTTGGCGAATCGCGCTGCTTTCCTTTGCATTTTTCACAGTTCACAGATTAATTACATTCTGATGGACCCATTGTCATAATTTTATACCCGCAATGTATCTGAAGATCTCTTCCTCGTCAATTCTGATAGAGTATAAATAAATATGGCTTGAATTTAAAGATTTATATATTCCTTTGATTGGTAAGTAATTTCATGAGGTCATCCCGGAAAGCATATAATTATGTTCTCCTTTTTGATAAGGACACGTGGACGAATTTTATTGATCAAAACCATATAAGCACGCTTTTTGAAATTTTGTATTCAATATGAGGTACTTATCCCTTAGTTTGAATAAATGAAAAACTTTTTAATTATTTTGATTTTTAGAGTCGTAATAAAAACTCATGAAGCTGCGAAATAAAAATACGATAAAAAATTGAGTCGGTGCGCTGCGGTGGAAGAAACATATTGTCGATCCCAATAATTGCACCTGAAAGTCATTAGTCAAGAATGCATGTAGAAAAATACGTATGGGTTTTAATATGATGCCATTTAGGCTATTTTGAACGGAAGCTCAAAAAATAGCCGTTATAGCTTCCAGATTAATATCATTAAAAGGTAGTAAAATGATTAAATGGTATTATTTTCACTAAATAGTACTACCATAGCCTTATAATTTCATGTGTAATGACGCTGTTTATCATCGAGGAATATGTAGCCAAAGGAATCCAAAATATGGAGCTTTTTCTGCTGTATGGTTTACAAAGTGTTAAATTCTTCATTCTCATTACCCATGTAAAACAATTCCACTGGATAAAACCACATTGAATGATTGCTCTCGATTAACCAAGGTACATAGGCAGAGGGCCAGTCACTGAAGGAGTAAATCACAAACGATTAAGAAACATAGCTTCAAAGTGGAGTGAAGATTAATTGTTGCTCGCAGAGTGAGTTGGGAGCTCTCTACAAGTCAATTAAAAATTGATATCAATCAATTCCTGCTAGAAGCAAAGCGAGGAAATCATTTTTCCGATATCCTTTTTAGAAAATTGAAACGCTGTTGGGGCATACGTTGCGTGATTCCGACGTCGGATAATTGAATGTGTTAGATGAATGCATGTCTGCAGCCGACAGTTGAAGAACAACTTCCGATGGAGATGCCCTTTTCAAACTCCGGCCCGTGGACGTTAAGGCTAATTGTCTCTTTTCGCGCCGGCCGAAACGCTTGGATCCCATAGCTTTGGAATTGGGTCTGACGTGTTGTGAGAATCGCCCTCGGGAAATTACTCGCTTTTCTCCAGACGACTACTTCAGGCATTGGATATCGCTCGCGAGTTTGAAAACAGCCCCAACCTGATCGTGATTCCCGCGAACAATGGCATTCTCTACATTTGAACGAATGGTAGTGAGAGTGGTTCCAACTAGATCATGAAACTCGAAGTCTACGCATTTACCGATCGTGAGCTTGTTTGGAGTCGTGCTTGGCCCATTTAACTCTCTCGCATATATTTCTTTTTCTTGGCAGGTCGTTTATTATTAGTCCATCGGAAAACTGTATCCATCTCTATGACGGTGAAAGGGTTTTAACTGATGTAAAAGAATGTAAAAGATAAGTCTGGTTCTATTTTATTTAAATTTACATTTTGTTCATGAAATGAGCCACAATATATACGCTCGTCCATATTTGATTCATCAGAATTCCCCCTGACAGTGGTGTAGCTGGGATTTTGAAATTAAGGGGATTATAGGTGATTTCGGAGCCCCTCCGGCGTATGTGAAAAATACCCCAGGGCAAATGGGGGTCCTCCCCCGGAAAAGTTTGGAATTTTTGATGCTAAAAACGTGATTTTTACGACTAAAAAACTCTAAAGGCCCCCCTCCCATAGCTGCTCCACTGCCACCTGAAATTCATTTATATATTTAATCACAAATTACACGTGTCCCTGTAGTCATTTGAAATTATACGGGATCTACAAAAATAAAAACTTAATTTTCTTCGAAAAAATTAGATGAGCATACTTTCCGTGATGAACGCCATAAATTTTCAGAGAATTTTCAGAGAATAATGTCCTCTGGTATATTATCCAATTAAATAATGTCGTATTTCCTTTTATTTCTCGGTAAAGCAGTGCATTGGGAGATAAATTGGCTTCAATTATTGACCTCCCTACTTGTATCGTATCCATCTTATTGATTACTACATTGCTAGAAAAATATACTGCTGTACTAATGAGCCGATAGGACAAGTTGGTCAGTTACGCCGTGAGCGGAAAATTAGCTTCTTCCAGTAATTGGGCAGAAAAAAATATTTAATTCCAGAACCCAAAATCATTTAATTAGCTCTCATTAACGAACCGTAACTAATTTAAAGCTTATAAATGTCAGATTGTTAGTCTTAATAAAATTAATCGTGTATCTGTTAATACACTCCCAAATTGGGATTGGGTCCTTAATTCATTTCGAAATATATTAAAGTTATCGTTTTGGGCTTAACCATAATGATTATAAGACGTTTACCATAATTTGAAAAAAAAATAACTCAAGGTACTGGTCGACCAACTCCATAAAAAGTATTATTATACCATCGATATTTTCTTAAATTTGACAGGCAACTCCTTATTTCTGCTAATAGCAGTGGATTCCGAAGATATTACGAAAGTATTACTCTTCGTAGCGAATTGAAAATAACTCGGATCTAAGATAGCACATACGGTCAAATTTATCAGGATAGAGAATTTTTAAATTAAATATTTATTTTTAACCTCAGAAACATTAATAAATGGCGAAACATAAGGAATTAGACCCTGTTAGGTGGCTCAATTTTACAAATAAAATCTTTTGAACTATTTTCAAGGATTGGAGAGAAATTTCATGCGTTAATAAGTCTCCTGCTTTTTTGGAGAACAAGATTTCCTGCTAAAGACAGAAGTGATGGAGGGAATGGGAGATCCCGAATCGATTGCGCAAATGAGAATAGAGTAGGAAGGGATACGGAGTGAGTCCGTTCACTAAGGCGGTGGTAGCGATTAGGAAATATTTGAGGGTGGAGGTCGAAGCATTATGGGGAAGGGAGGGGGATCGAAAACGCATGGAGAGAGGATCTAGTGGACGGGACGAAAGAAAAATCCCGGCGAAGAGCCATTTAAATGGAGTCAACAGATCAACCGATGGCCGAATGGAATCCCTTGTTCCTTGAACGAGTCTCTAGGGCAAAGAACAGTAAACTTATTAGCCAAAGAGCCAAATACAGGTATGAGCATTACAACAATTTTTTTAAAAATTGGTAGCCAAATCTGCTTTTTTGGTAAACTTTTGTCCCACAAAATTAGTAGTACACTAAACAAAACTAAATTTCACGCTTAATAAATGTGCGAGCGATGTGCAATGCAAACACGAATTTTTGTATATATGCCCCTTGTATGATGCTTGGAGGACATGGCATTGGATTCTTGAATCCCTGATGACGATGGGCGAGTTGTTCATCGAAACGCTGGGAAGAGACATGGAGGACCTGGACCGGTGTGAAACCCGAGAAAAATTTACTACAACTGTTCGCCGGGTGGAAAAAATATCAAAATAAGATTTAATTTTTTTCTTACCAAGTTTTTTAATGAATATATTATTTCACCTTCCATGGATACTTGTGCCAGAGCCGCACTTAAGGAGACAAAGAGCCACATGCGGCTCTGGAGCCGCACTTTAACGACCACTGCTCTAGGAAAAACACAGTATCACTTAATCACCCGTGGCTATAAGGCATGTTCATAAGATTTTGTTGGTTTCGCGAGTTATATCTAACAATGCTTTGTTTCCTAATCACGAAATGGTTTTCTTCTCCAGTAATCTCAATAATGACTCTCAATCCTAACTTGGCCTCATTAGAGCCTGTTGGCCTCTATTGCATCAAAATATGGTTTAATCCGAGATTAAAAGGGACATTTATTCTGTAGTAAAATCAATAGGTGGAGGTGTGGAAATTATTTGAATGCAGTCACAGGAATGGCAAAAAATTTGATTGCTGTATTCCACCCTTCACAGTGTTAATGTCAGCTGTGGATTTTGATGGCACAACAATTATTTTTGAGTGTTTTTCGTGATTTAATGGTCTTAACCTAGGTCGGGAATCAAATGTTTAAAGCGCCAAATTACTTGTTTATGTTAATGCAAGTTTATTTTTGGTTATGTTTTTGGTCCCAAGGTTATTAGTAAATCATAACTACGGAGAATAAATACGCTTCATTTTAGGTGCTATTGTTCAACGCGAATATTCCGTGTCTGGAGGGAGTCCTGGAGCCATATCCAGTTACCTACTGCCTCCTCCTCGTTTCCGTGGTTTCGGAATTGAACTTTCCGTTTCCGTCTCCGATTCCGTTTCCGTCACTTGGAAGCGCTTTTATGCTATCCATTATGCTAAATTTCCTGCATAGTTGAATGATTCAATGTCTTCAAAGGCTATTTTCGCCTGTAACTTTATTGAATTCCTAACTCCGTTCATAATCATCCATTTCCCATAATTTTTGGTACACATACCGTTCCAGTATTGAAAATTACTTGTGACTTCTTACCAGCTCCTGCAGCACCACTTTCTTCGAAAAATATTCCATAGCTTACCAGTTGGCTCATTACTTTCCGATTCCAAGAAACGGAAAGTCATTTTCCGAGACTCGCTGTCATTTCGGCCGCACTCTAACGAGTTTCCGTGACGGACAGTTCGGATGGACCTTAGTGGATAGCTCTTTCCGAAATTATGACGTGTTTCCGAGAACCAACCACGAACTATCCTAAAGATTGCCATAGTGGATACGGCCCCCGATTACCTTTTTAAAATTCCTTTTTTTTTACAACCGACCTTTAAATAATTTTATTAACCGTGTTATTCAAGGCGTGGTTGTACAAAAGCCTTAGCGTGTCTTCCGAGCGTTTCTTATTCCAACTGTAATGGTTGTGCAGAAAACTTTCTCAGGTTTTCCACCGGTTAATATTCTTCATGTCTCCCGACGTTTCGAGCAGCGACTTGCTGTTCATCCTCAGGGGATTTTCTGAATGACCTTGTGATGGTTGTGTACTCCTCAGTCATAACTTGTCGACGTGAACCCCATGTTTCAGGAAATGAAATCAGCCTTAAAAACACGGTTTTGGCCTTGACCATGATCCCGGTGAATAGTTACTTATGCAAACTGTAGTTGATAGTTGTCTTCTTTTAGTTTAAAATTGAATACGTATATTGTAAATTTTACGGTACACGGACCGGAAACAGGTATTTCACCTCGAACGGCCGCCTATGGGACTTTATCTTGCTTGGGCGGCTTTCCAGCTCCGTGCTTGGTCTTTCTCCCGTGAAATTGGCATCAAATCATAAAAACCAGTATTTGTTAGCAATAAATGTTCAAAGCAGGTAATCTGTGCTAACGTAGAATTACGGTCGAAAGAGCTTCATATGAGTTTGATATTTCGTCCATATTTTCCTTCAAATAAACTTGGTATTAAATATTTTGTGTATTTTTGTATGAAAATTTCTTATTGAATGCATGGGTAAAATATTTAAAATGACAGTAGCACTTTAAATGGAGTACACTGTGTACGACTCTAATGCCATTTAAAATGATTACCGAGGGATTGAGTCTTTTCATTTTTTTCAATATTTGTAAATATAATTTCTAAGCATTTTTAAACCTAAGCAGAAATGCATTAAGAACTTAATAACAAAGCTTTACCCTTTGGATGCTTGAACTCCTTAATCTATTAGCGGCTCAGACAATGACCGTTTCTATTTGTGAACTAATTCTGTTTCTTTTTCCTCTTTAGGTGGGTACATCTTAGTTTCCGTCCCATATCAATGCCCTCATGCACTTCAGTTCTGTAAGTATTGCATCTCTCATTATGTACATCATCATTTGTATCAGTTTTAGCTGCCTTGCAGTTTTCAACTTGCAGCATCGTCCAAAATCCGTATTCTGTTTTCACTTTGAGGGAAAACAGTTCAATTTTCAGTACTCATTCAGCTCCTTCCAGGATTAAACCCGATGATCTATTTAAAATAATGATTACAGAAACACTTTCCTAATACCTCCAGCTTTTTAGCACACAGTTTGGTCAAATCTGCCAGAGCAGATTCTTAACCTTATTAACGTTAATAAGTGGAGGGAAGGGTAATATCCATAAAGCATCAATTTGTTTCCCGATCCCTTTCTCCAAATGTTTTCCGCTAAAAACACGAGAAGCCGAACGTTTTACATCACGTCAGTGGCGATTCGATTTCGTTTCGTTCACCAATGATTCACTACGCCATTCGGCGGGGCAGGAAAATACAATAATAAAAAGAAAAAAAACATCCGACCCTGAAATTCAATTACGTCGCGAATATTTCATCTTTTCGGTAGTTTTTGAGAGGAGAGCGGGGGTGGGGGGGAGGATTAAGTTTTCCATTTCGCTGATTGTGTTCCCCTCTCTCCCACCCAAAGACGCATTGCCCTCGTAGAGAGAGAGGCCTCCGCAGTGTTGTGCATGGAGAACAGCGGATAAGTTCAGGCCGGACGGACCCGTGTGTGCCAAACGATTTCCCCGGCAAAATCACTTAGGCTAACCGTATCCCGTACGTCAAACCCCGACTAATCGAATCTTGCTTCTTGTCCGTAACTTCCAACTCTTCCCCCAAAGTATCTCCCATTCCATTTTTCTCTCTTGACTGATTTCCCCCTCCGCTCAATCAGTCAGTGTTTTTAGGAGGCGCCACTGGCATAGCTTGGCCCATTTTCCCAGGAAGCCTTTCGCCATGGACTAATGTGCGTGTCCATATGAAATCTCATTGATTAGGTAACAGTTTGGATGGAGCCTTGGAGTCGGAAAGGGATTCACGTGTTTTTTTTTTTAATAAACCGTTTACCCAACTTGGCTTTCACTATCCATGTGGCCTTGATTGCGATAAATTTTCTCTATCGAAATCCATATTGAAAGTGTCCAGGTAGATGGTGATGGAACCGAGACGATTTATTCAGGTAACAATTTTTTACTAGGGGCGTCGCCCACGTTGGATAGATAGTAGGTACTATTATGAACCTATCGAGAAATGTTAAAATGTGGTTAATCTGAATTGTATTCTATCAATTGTATAGATATTTCTTAATTTACTTCGCACTCTTAATACGTACGAATCATGTATCTAAAAACTCTATTGCACCAAAAGTACTGTAGTTAAATTGAATCTCATCTTAAATTAAGACCAGCTCAATCCAAATTAGGATACAATCCTGTTTATACAATTCAGTAAAGAGCAAACCCATGAAATAAGGAGTTAAATATATAATCATGAGAGAATTACGATAGACTTTGTACAAATTAATTTGAGAATAATCTTTCCTAAATTAAGTTTAATTTTTATTTATTTACTTATCATTTTTTGTATTTCTCGCTCAAATATTTTTTAAATTATTCATCCTAAGTAAATAAAATATGGTACTTGCGGATAATTCTTAAAGTACATTTATACTCATTTCAAAAGCCTCACATAATTTGTGGAACAAAATTGTTCAAATCATTTTAAATAGCAATATAATATACGAATATCTGATTATCTCAACGTTCAGATGACCTACCAAGTAATGCTATCATTTTCTTGTCCAAATGATTAAATAGCCGGAACACTAGAAAATAGTAGAACCTTGTTTACTCATCCATCAGGGTTCTTTTAAACCAAATCACGCAAAACTTCATAATGGTTTCTGTTTCGATAAATATCTACGGTTATGTGGATATGGATGAGATAGCTTGAGAAGGATAAATTTGGCAGTTGATGAGCAACGAGATCATTAAGAAAATTCTACGTTTTTTATTACACCGGTGAGAGTACAATAATAAAGAAAAAAGCATGCATTGATGCACTTTAATGGTAAATCTTAATTGATAATGATTCTCACTTTGACTTTATCAATAGCGTTTACTCGATAAAATGCTGTAGCCGTTATAATTCAGGTACAATCTTTTCACTGGGATTTAAGCCCAGTTTTGTTTTTTGGAGAACTATCTCCAATTTCAGGTGTTCTAAATTAGTTATAGACAACTTGTCACCATCCCTAAAATTTAAGGCAGGAATTCACCAATCCATAGTACTCGGAAGCTTATCTTTCAGAAGTTCCTGGAAAATATTAATGAATCCAAATTGATATGAAACCATGCTGAGAGCTATCTCACTGGTATGAAGGAAATATTCTCCAGTGTTCGATGTTTTAAATTCTTGACAGGTAACGTGATGCCATTTATAAAATGTAATTATAGACTTAATTAATTATTAAAAAATAAAAAAGAATTTCCCAGTTTTAGCGGTGTAACTTTAAGCAACTCCTAGAAATATTTAATGAATGCGAATGGGTATAAAACCAGGTTCAAGGCTCTCTTCCCGGTGAGTGTAGATTCCTAAAAGTCTCCTGCGTTACAAAGGCTTCTCGAGCAAACACTGGTGGAAAAATATTAATTTATTCCTTTGACTCTCCAATCGCTTACCGAAAGGATTTTTTTTTCAATCACCCCTGAAAGCTCATTGGTTCATCCGGCACATCTTTTATTTCCCTCACGCGTGGAGTTACAGGAATTCAGAGCCGAGGAAATCAGTTGGGAACGTAATTCCCCTCCCCTATCCTAATGCCCTCAGCTTTGATCTTCCAATAATCCTAAGCATTTAGAAAATATATTGGCCGGAATCGAGGCTTATGAAATTTATCCAGGCTTTACGAAGATTCAGGCCGGGGGAAACTTTTTCCCAAGTTTGATTTTTAGGCAATTACGTTTCGCCGTAAATGACTGACCTGCATGCGTTTCTCCCTCCCTGCCTACTCCCGGACAAAAATCCTCAATTACCCCCTGCTCTCACCCTTCGGAGCGTGACGCAATTTAAGGTTAACCCCGACACCATTCCTTGCCCCTATTTTCCTCTGGACAATTGTGAACCTTGTCCCACCCATACCGTGATCATGTCCTTCTCATTTTTCTACCATATCCATCTCATACCCCCTCCACACCTCTACTACATCCCTCAAATTTTCCTCTCATATACCCTACATATTATTAAAATATAATATAGGCAACCCCTAGGATTAGAGCAGAGGAAGCGTTCCAGCAAAAGTTATTAGCTTCGGCTGATTTGTCCGAAAATATAAAATCAGACTTCGCTACCCCACTTCGTTTATGATCAACCATTAGCAAACGACAGCTCCGGCAAAGTAATTTATCAAGCCCTTAACCACAGGTGTATAAATTAACCTTGTAAGTTGATGAAAGATAGCACTTCTTGTGCATTTAAAAGCTTCAAACGTGGAATGAAAAAACCGGCATTGTCGGCATTGCATAATAATATCATGGAAATCTTCACGTCTTTAACTTTATTTGCAGACACTCTTTTCATTTTATCAACGACACATAGCAAAGTTCTTTTTGAACAAACAATGTACAATATTAAACATCAACCGAGAAAAACGTACATTAACATAAAAATTAATACAATGAAAACCCAAGTAACGAACGAAATTAAATAAATTAAGTTAAATAAATGAATTTAAAATGGAGTTGGACAAGGCTCGACGTTACACCCTCCCATGTCCCTCAAATATCACTCCTACATACCCTCCATAATTCCTCCAGACCCCTCCATTGTCCTTCTCATGCCCCCTTCGTACTTCCTCAACTATCCCTCTTATTTACCCTTGTAAATTTTGATACTTAAATACTGTTGTTGATGCTCACTGAATATCGTTTTTTAATGTTGTTAGAGGGTTTCTGAGGGAATGAGAGGGTGATTGTTGAGAAGAAAATGGAAATGAAAAGTTGATTGAAAGAGTGAGACAAAAACTGCAATTAAAAGAAAATAAAGAGGTGTCTTGGGAAAAAATCGTCTGACGCCACTCTCTCCATATCCCCTCCATTCCCTTCCCTTGTCCCTCTATTTCAACCTCCATATTCCCTTTCTTATCCCTCAAATATAATAATAATAATAATAACAATAATTGTTTATTACTCCAAAAAATAAAAGTACAGAATAGAATTAATTACATAAAACGGAGTAACTTTAGGTAGCCCTTAAGGACAACCTGTTTATTGGCTACCATCATTTGCATAGGGTCATGCTGACATATAAACATTTGAATTGAAGCAAGCACAACATTTGAATTGAAACAAGTACGTACATATATTACATGGTATTACATCAGAGAAAAAAATCCTCCACAGTTTTCATTCTAAACAGCCAAGACTGAATATTTTTCATAATTACGTTATTATTTATTGCTTTCAGACATGATACGGGTAATAAGTTGTACACTTTTGGCCCTATAAACAAGAAACAACGTTTATACAGCGTAAGGTTAGTCCTAGGTAAAGTAATACGTGATCTTCGTAGGGTGAAGGAAGGATGGTTGCATAATAATAACCCCGTATTTCCACTTCTCATGAAAAATCGACGTAAAACCTTGTAAATGAAAATATGTCTTTAGGGAAGCAAGCCTATACTATAAAATAAAGGAAAGGAACTTTCAATACGGCTCTTTTTTAAAATTACTCTAATAAGCCTTTTTTGCAATACAACAATCGATCTTATAGAATTTTTATAAGCTGCACCCCAACTAAACACACCGTAGTTTAGCCTGGTATTTACTAGGGCGTTATAAATGAGTTTCAAAAAATATGTTGGGCATTTGTTACGGATGAAATAAAAATTTGATATAGTTTGCCTCATAATATTTGCAACATTTTCAACATGTTGACGCCATTTTAAACACTCATCCAGGATTATTCCCAGATACTTGAAACTAGACACCCGCTGTAAGGGCAAACAATCCGAACACTCATACATGTGACAATCCTTTGAGTGGTAGTACAAATCCCAGTCGATTATATCCCTTTTATATCCCGTCCATAACCCCTTCCTTTTCCCTCAAATATCCCTCTCATACACCCATGTAACGTTTGATACATACTGATGTTGATATTTGATGAAAACTGATATTTGGTGTTGCTAATGGATTGAGATTTGATTGTAGAGAAAAAAAAGGGAAAGTAGATTGAAGGAATGAGAAAAAAAATTAAATTTGAAGAAATTAAAGAGGTTTCTTTGACAAAAAAAAACAACCTTCTAACGTCCCTTTTCCTTCAAACATCTCTCTCATATACCTTACCTTGATTGGTAGATTACTATAGAAATAATAATACCATCCATATCCTCTACCTTAATTAGTAGAATACATTAGTGATAATAACACCTTCCATATCACCTCCATATCCCTTCTATATTGAGTGTTGTGAATATTATGCTACAGTTAACAATATCAAATGTTTTTATGTGTATTCATACGTTTGTCTTGCTGATATATATTTTTATGTTATATTTTGTCACACAGTCGCTTTCTTTGTTGTTTCATGTAAATGTTCATATTTAATGTAATATGGTTGACCCTAATTTATTTATCATCATGAATGTTTCTATACGACACACTTGTCCCGGAATATTAAATTTCATTTGCCACTTCTATTTTCTATTTTCCTCATTTTCCCTTCTTATGTACCCTCCACATACCTCCCCTCCCCACTCCCCTCCTGTCCTCCTCCACTCCTCAGGCGTACTTACCCGGACGAACGAAGCTTTAGACATATTCATCCAATTAAGTCAAGTCACTCCCTCCCCCATCACCCGGCCATGTCATCGAAAACGAAAGCCGTAATTACCGGACAACCTGTGACGGCGCTGAATCGGAATTTTTTGACCCAAATACTATTTTATCCTTCCATTACCTTTGCCTCCCTCTGTCCGGCATTTGATTCCGAGACGTGTCTTTTATTGCGAAACGAGAAAAAGCAACGCTGGAGACATGATATTTTCATCATTTAAAAAGGAGAGGTGTATTAACGTTGGGAAATTTAGTGTAGTGAAAAAATTCCTATGTACTGTTCCCGCGGGGTACTTAATTTCTTCGATTCGGTCATTTGGTGGTACAGAAATCCGCGTATTCAGATGTATATAGAGTGTCGGTGCGATAATTTTCTGCGGATTCGACATGTGTTGCGCCGAGCTACCGAAACTCAACGGTCGGAATAGGAAATTTACATGATTGCGGGTCGGGCCGCAATGGAAGAGTACAGAGATTGGGAGAGCAATTTCGCTTAAACGGTGGCGATGGGATGGAAAAATAGAATAGGTGCACAAACGGATCGTTATCGCTACAGAGTCGTTGAGATCATGACGGGAAACACACGCGCTATGGCTCCCTGACCCATTTTAAATAGTAAAATCGACTTGTAGAGCGAGGCAAAAAATGAAACATTTTGAAGCCAAAAAATGTCGACATTTCAGTGTGATATCACGAAATATCATCTTTTGTGTTTTGAAGCATAAAGATTTTTGCTTTTCAGAAAATCCACGCATTGTTCACTCAGTTGCGCGCCCGTCACGGACTTATGTAACTTTTATTGGAAGCAATGCCGAGAATCGAGATAAACGATGATCTGATTTAATCAAATATGAAAAAAAAATTCTGGAAAAATTTGATGTTTGGCTACGTGTTAGGACACGGCATGCGTGTGTGAACTCAAGTGGTGCAGATTCTCTCTCGCGTTTCCGATGAACTCCACGTGTGTCGGGGAAAAAAATTACAATTTAAATGACCTTTCGAACAACCGTTCGGTCGGATACAGTCCTGATGCGGCATGGTAGGACAAAAAAAATAGGGCGTGATATCGGGACCAATATCTCGTAGTTAATTGGCGGAATGGAATCGTAGTCCGAACTGGCTATCCCATATTGGTTAATCATAATCGGATTTCTCATACAGTAAGGCCAGCGCGTTAACGGGGAAGAGTTAGTAAAAGCTTTTACCTGCGTGCTCATTTGAAAATGGAAGGAGTGGGATTAAATTCGCGGAAGAGATGGAGGAGAAAGATATAGAAGAGGGAGGGAATAACCCTGAGTAGTAAATGTGAACGCATCAGGATTGGAGTTTTTTCCTCTTATGATCGGGTATTTCCAAATAATTCTGTTCAATTTCCAATTTTAAATAATTGATGAGGAAGTAAAGACATGTAACGCTAATTTAGCAATTGTATATATCAAAATGAATGAGGAATTGTTAACACGTGTGTGCACGACAAAATGGAGGAATATTTTACGCTGGTACGAAAGAATGTCAAAAATATTCTGTAGCAATTCTAAGGTTATAAATATTTCAAATCCATTCATGCGCTGATACGTCAATTAGTACAGGAGTTCATTAACTGGAGTTGATAATACGCATTCCAAATTGGGATGACTAGATCTCATTAAGTGTATCATTTATTCCTTGTCAAAATATTGTAATTCTTGTTCATTTCGTGAATCAAGTTTGTTGTGGACGGTTAATTTTCAATGGTGGACTGAAGCCTTTAAACATACTTCTAATATGAGAGGTATATATGGTATCTGATTTTCCAATGGATCTATTAAGATTAAATGAGCTATTTTTAATTAATTATACAGAATCAATAAATAAAATGTATTTTGATTTAATCCATTTACCCATAGAAAATACACCAATGTACTTAAAATACTTATGAAAATACGTATAAAATAAAAGAAATATATGATTAATTGAAAATAAATTCAATGACAAGAATGCACTTAGTGGGAGAGGCGTCATGCATCAAGGCTTTTCTTTATCTCCCAAGAGGATGAAATAGAAGACAAAATCTTCCAAGAAATATTAATTAAAACAAGCAATAATCTGTGAGGTAGAGCCTTCCCAATAAACGCAACGGCTCTTAAGACTCTATTGAAGTACCAGGATTCATTCTGCTAGTTACACTCCCAGTGACGTTACTTTTTCATTTTCTTAGCTCGTTGAATCTTACATAAGCTTTGCACTCAGTTTTTTTCCTCTCAAATTAATCCTGAATAAAAGCTTGCTTCCACGCTTTGAAGACAAAAATGCTTTTTTGATTAATTGATTCTCCTATCGTGTCTGTATATGGCTTCACCTTCTGCATCGATTCATTTCTTCAAAGTCTCTATACATTTTAATTCATCAATCGGAACAAAAAGAATTTGATTCTACAGATTAAATTCGTCAAGTTTCGAGTCCAGCGACAGGTCGACGCGGCTGATTAATGAGACCTAATTTTGGCGACCAAAACGCAGCTCTAATGAGACCAAAATTTGTCCCCTCCTCACTAAGGTTTCCCAAAAGTTTAAACGCTAAATTCAGTTAATTACGGGGAGCTGTCGGGAATGTTGGTCGCAAAGGGTATTATCGGCCAATGGAGACTGATTAAGCTACGGCAGTAAGCTGATTGGCCCAATTGTGTGCCTCCCTCACACCAATGACGTGGGAATCCAGGGACTACTTCGTTTACTCAATGTGGAATAGCAGTCGTGTGTAATCACGAATATTACATTGGATGATTCTCAAGTCCGCCGCAAGAATTGTTTTCCATCCGCGCGCATTAACATCAGATTTCAAAATCACCACTAGTGGCGCTATCAGTCACCCAATTCCACTTTTCACAAGGAAATACTCGGCAGTAATATATAACTGAGCCAATAAACCATATAAGCCACACATTTAACTGGTGCTAGACGATTGTCAACGAAAAAAGTCCACTTCTATTAAGGAAAATGGCGAAAGCCATACTGCACGAGATGCAGCTGCCTAGTGGCGCCACCGAATAAATTGCGCGCGAAACGACAACAGATACAACGCTTAACCGCCATGTCCTAGGACCTCCTTAACCCGGGAAAGGGCGTGCCGGGTGAATATCACCCCATGGTTCTTCCTTATTTAATAAGAATAGTTATTAGTATCAATTAAAATCGGTGGACCTATTAGAAAAAAAAACACAGCACAACTATATCATTCCAAGGAAAGAGAAAAAAATATATTTTCCTTGCGGTGTCGATGACACCCCACACGCCTTCTAATGTTACATTTCGCCGCGCGCCCTCTCCTGGGTTAAATGGAGTCCCCTTCTTATAATAATCAGGAAGGGGAAAGAGAACGAGAGTAAACGATAAAATGCAGTATATGAAGTGGAGGGGTTCGTGGGAGAACTACCGTTGCAAACTAGCGCGTCGTTGTCCAAGTGCAGCACTGAAGCGTGGATGTACTCCAGAGGAGCAATTGATTCGGAAGCAGTAGCGGGTGCCGTTCGCACGCTCTTGAGTCGGTAATTATCATCGGAGGAGCGGCAATATCGCCTTTTGCATATCTTTCCGGCTCTCTCTCGTGCCTCCCTAGTCCCAAAAGAGACCATCTTCGTGCCGGCGAAAACCATATATCCTGTCCACTAGTAGATAATTTGCTTCCAGGGAAGTAGAAAAATCTATGTTATAAAAATAGTGAAAATAGCTCCTCTGAAGCCTCCCAGTGTTGTCGCGTTGTGATTGTGGCTTCCTTTTCGAAGATGGTGTGTTTGTGTGCAGTTATCGTGGAACATCTTTTTAATCCACCTCAGAATAATGAAAGAAAAAAAAAACTATTTTTTGTTCCTGCGCATTGAATTGATTGAAATGGACACCTCTAACTTTCAATCGGAAGTTGTGCATTTGTCTGAAAATTAGCTGATTGGCATTGTTAGATCTGTAGCGGTGACTTCAATTGCATGTTGTTTACTTCGATTTAAAATTTTATTCTTTTTAAATTTAGCACTCTTGAAGAAGGAGAGGTATCTTAATATATGAATTAAGGAGAAAAAACGCAGTTGAAGGGCATTTTCAAATTCTATTGTGGTGATCCTCCGTGGAAAGGCATCACAAATAGATTTAAAGAGCCGCAGGAACTATATGAGAAAAAAGATTAAAAGCACAAAATAGACCCTCATAGAGAATCACTTAAGCACCTCTCCCCTAAGTCCAATGATTTTCCGAATATGTTGTCTCTATTAGGGCTAGGATTCAGTCACTAATCCGCTATGCTTTGCTAAATGGGAAGCAGGAAGCTCGCAATCCCGCCTGGATTACATGATAGCACAAGGTACAGTGAAAAGGGAAAAAAATAAATCCTAAGAGATCTCTGTATTGTTTTTATAAGGCTGATTACGCAAGAATGGTGGGTAGCGTCTGCTTTTACTTTTTAGGTTCCCTTTACCAAAGTCTGAATGCTGTGCGGAGAGGTCTTTATCAGATCTAAATTATGATGTCGAGATTCAGGGAAATAGTTTTGCCTTTCACTGCTCCCTTCTCTACCGCATAGAAATCTGCCCATGGAATCCTCTCTGAATTAGAAAAAATTACGCAAACAATTTGATATCCTCACATTCCTAAGTAGGGCTTATTATTCGAATTGCTGGATTGCATGGAAGATGGAAGCTTGTATTTCTTTCAAAAACAATAATTAAAATACACACAGCCTCCCTCCCTATTGGAAACTAGATAAAATATCAGTTCATATTAGCAGCTCACGGCCTCTCTTCACTTTCACTGATCCCTTCCAGCTTCTTCTCTTTGTATTTTCCTTCTCCACGATTATTCATTGAATGAAGGGCCGACTCGCTGTCTCACCGAAGTGAAATTTATGTTCTAGTTATCGCTACACGGTTACATCCTTGTCAGAGAACAGTTTGATAATTTTTTGCTCTCATAGGGAAGCATTTTAGAGTCCAGTATATAATTATACATTTTTTTTAGTTCGAAGTTTTTTGTAAATGTGCGCCCTTTTCTGGCCTAAAATAGAAAAATATTAGAATCGAAAAGGTGAAAGTTTTTTTTACTGTTAGACGCAAGCCAATCCTAAGAGGTACAAGGAATAAGCTACAATGTTGGTTGATGGTAAAATGTGAGCCATGAAATTCCGTAGACTAGTTCTGGCAGATTTTTTCGAACATTTGGAAGAAATTGTCAGACTTACCTTGCTATGTGGACCATGGGTGACTGACACATGCTATAAATATTCGGTGTTCTTGTGGAGGAATGGCCACATCTTTCTACCAGAAGGGAATCTATAAAAGTGGAAGCATTTTGAGATCACTATAGGTACTCAAAAAAGAATGGGCATCTTACTCGATCGTCCTCGGTGGCGACGGTGTAAAGTCCTCGTCTGCCATACCGAAGTTCTGGGATTCGAGTAACGTCTAGATAGGTTGCCCCTATCCAGAGAATGGATATCATTATACGTTTAAATGTTAAAATGTCATGAAAATCAAGTTTTAAGGACAAATAGAGCTGTTTCCGATGGTGAGGCAATAAATAAATAAAGAAAATCGTGCTGAAGCACACGATATGGTGAGATAAAAAATTGTCTATCCTCTATTTGTTTTTCAATGGATAACCCAATCTTAGAAAACTGTTTTTTTAATGTTGTCAAGTTATTGTGTGATGAGGGATTTTCTAAAATTCTATTGTATCACGTGCTCCCTATCACCATCCATGGCTCAAGAGCTACACCGGTACGCTCCCATCGCTGCTTTACCGCTACGTTTTGCCTTGTATCCGCGCAGATATTTGATAAAATTTGAAAAGTAGAACACCATAGTCTTTCCCCGTGTTTTCCATTCTACCTCCCTTTTCTCTCTTCCCCGTCCTTTCATCGCATTTTCAATTCCTCGACGACAATCTCCCCCGGTAGAGTGAGCTCCGGTCGCGGAATCCATTTAATTTGCATTCGCATATCAAAGCCGGCTAGTAGTCGCAATCAGTGTGTGTGTGTAAGGGAGAGCGTGGGAAATGGGATGGATTTAAAGAGGTCCCACCTCCTCGATTCCCCTTTGCGCTATCCTTACCAGGGCACCCGAATTCCCGGCATCCTGGAACCTTTCGGGAATGGAGAGCGGGAAGTTGTACCTGGAATAAAATTTCGCGGAGGAAAAAGGATGTGTCTCCCACTAAGGGTTCTTCATTAATCCGATTTTATTTAATACTAAGCCTTAGATACTTAGCCTGGCCTTTATTTTTAATTATTCTATTACCCTCATAATATTAATGCCCAGATTTCGATTAAAATATCTTACTTTGTCAAATAATGAAATTTTTGATAATTGTGGTATTTTAATAATTGAAATTCTTGTGGTTTCAAAGTCACTAGACGCGAGTGAAGCCAAAATTTTTATTAATGGACAAATAATGAATCGCGAAATTTTTAGCAACTTAATATTTTACTTTCAGCGCCAAATTATTTAGTAAATATGAAATGTATGTGATACATTTTCATCTTTTATTCTGCTTAGATGACTGGGAACTAAAACTGAAAGAACGAATATTAGATGATTCCATTATTCTCCGAGAAATTTATACACTGAACTCCTTACTCGGGGTAAGATTTTTTGGTTCTTCTTTAATCTTAATGTTCTCATCACGTTGAGTTTGATATACTGCAAAACAGAAAAAAATACCGTGCTACGTAAGTTTTTTAATGGGAACTTTCCATGATATGTATGGTCTTCTTTATTTGATTTACATATTTCATAAGTATATGGCATAATAACCTAACTAGCAGAGCGCTTGACTACAAATAAGAGTGTCTTGGGTTTAAGTAGGGGTGAATTTCTGGTATCAACTTCCAATATCTTCGCAGTGCCGCGTTCAGATTTTAATAATTCGGCTATCAAATCTCAAGTCATCCTAGTAAAGGTACTTCCCCACTTACTTTAATTGTTTGTAATTTACTCCTCAACTGAATATATATACTTGGTAAGCACTGGCACCAAATTTTGGATTTAAATATCAAGTTAGTGATTACTCGAAAGCATATTTATTACAGCTGCTATTAATCAAGTTTAAACTACAATTTCGTTTTTACAATTCCCAACCAACATTAGACGCAATGAAGTTTTTGGGGGATAATGAGATGTATTTCGTATTCCCTTGAATAACACCAATCTCTGTGTTTGCATATATATGATCAAATCTCATTTATTAAAACTCATTTATATTTATTTTTAAAGTTTGGGGAGTAAAATAACTTACAGGAAGAAAATTCCTTCCGTAAATGGTATTTATCGATGCTTCTAACAGAATAAAAGCTGCTATCTAAATCACCTACAACCTGATAACTATAAACACCAGCAACTTTGTTGAATATGAAGGAATGGATGCCGCTACCTCCCAAGCAAATTTAGGAAATATAATATCTTGTTTATTCCCGGAAGGCGCCAGGCAAATATTCCCAGCGGGAACCTCTGCCCTTTCTCTAACCGAAACGAGGGGGTAAAGGGTCGGTGAAAAGAGATGGGAGTTCGGATTTCAGGGACTAGGTTATAACGAGAAGAGCGTTGAAACCGAGGGCTACTGGGTAGAAAATAACCGAAGGAGTAGTGGAGCGAGAATCATGCTCAAAGATTGGCTATTCTTCCATCTAAGGACCTCCCGATGATTCCACTTACGTGGGAAAAAGATATTGGAGGAGTATTTTTGGAAAACGTTCCCGGCGTCAAAAGTTCTTTTCGTGCGTGGATTTCTCCATGTGATTTGTGGGCGCTATCGTCGATCATTTACGTAAATAGGTAATCCCATTTATTTTTACGCATCAATGAGGCAGTGGGCGTTGTGTATAACCTGAGAAGCCCGTCCATTACATGGTTTGTGAATAATTTTGTCACATTGCTCATGCGCAGGACGACTCATGAGGCATGTGACGCCTGTGGTCCAGAGAAAACTCCTCATGCCTCTTCATGAGCAAGTTTTACTTTTGGGGCCATTATTTTGCTATCGCAACGCATCAACTACATATTTTTCGTGATTGAGGGAGCGTTAGACTCATAGCAATGAATTTCGTGTTTTGGTATTTCATTCTATCGCTGCGCATATCTTTTGACCAGGGCGTGACCAACTACTTCATTGAACCAGGGGAAATAAGAATAGTGCAGAAGTAGGAATGGATATTATTTACAGTTATGACTGCATGTAAAGTAGTAACCGCATCAAGCAATAGGTACTGCATCGTGGTGCATTCTAGAACGAAAGATTCGCGTAGTTCAAACAGATGTATGCGAAAAGTAATTTTTTTCATGGATTCTTCTCAACTTACTGAATGAACGATGCCTTTTCGCTGATTTTCTGTTTTTCTTCACTTTCAAATATGTATTTAGCTCCATACTAATGGTAGTAGTTTTTCGGTCGTCGTGTAGAGCTTATATTTTCCAAATATTTTCTAGTTGTATCTTATAGCGTATTCTCTGCGCGATTATTGTGACATTGGTCTGTAGAAAACTCAAAAAATTGAATATAAACCAAATCTATGAAATCTCAAAAACAAGGTTTTAACCCGTGCCGTGAATCTATGAAGAATAACCGTAACAAACCATAACTTGTATGCAGCACTGAATGTGGGAAATCAAAAAATGGAAGTCTACGAATTGAGATCTGTGTTTACGTATTAATTACGCATGATTATTCCTGTACCGAGGCCCATTTCCAAGGCAATTAAAATTTAACGCTTGGGCTAACTTTCCGGACTTTTTAACTCTCGACCACAAATGCGTAGCCCTCGTTGACCTTTTTCCCTCCCAATTAATGTTGTCTGATTTATATACGTTTTTTAATCAATAATTTAATTAAAAGAAAAGATTTTTCAAAACGTAACGCAGGATTAGATGCTGTTTGGTACTTAGTGCCCTCTCTACTCCAGTACGTTACCATTATTATATGTTACAAGAATATTGGACTCTTAAATTCCGTATAAATAAATTCTCTTGAATTCTACGGCACATATCACGACTGCAATGCCATTATAAACCCATTTTCTATCATAAAAGGCTATATTCTTCAAGTGACAGGTTATTAACATTTTTGTGAGTATAGGAAAAATAAATTTTCTTGATTAACATCGATTTCTTTATGTAGTATGAGATTAGAGTCTTATAAGTCTAAAAAATTACAATGGCATTTTCTCCACTATTTTTACCTATGCGTCGTAATACTGCATCAGTATGTCCACGTAATATTGGAACCTCTTTTTGGGTGTTCTTCTTAAGTTACAATGTAGGTATTTTGCAAAAAAAATCAGTTGATTAACTTCTCTGGTACTTTAAACGCTAATAACTTATGATATTGCTCTATGCAAATTTTTCGGTTATTCATACCATGAAAATTAATTTTAATATTAGATTGGAAGACCTCTTTGTGAAGGAAATCCTTGAAAGACCTCTTTTTAGAGTAAGTCCCTTTTTACGAACGAAACATGTAATAAAATTGCTATGCAAGTACGGAGCACCTCGGAGAAAATTTTACGATTCCTTGGAAGAACAGAGTTTGAGCGCACGACTGATGTGGTATGCAGCAATCGCGAGGAATGGAATACAGGGTTGTGTACATTTCCTGAGACGGATAGCCTCGCGAGGAGTTCATCATCCTTCATCCGGTAGGAAACGAGTGTCACGAGGTGTTGCATAAAAGTTCCCGAAATTACATTGCTGCGATAGTGAAGCGGCTTTTATTCCCTTGCGAGGCGAGGTTACATAACGCTGCATACCTTCTCGATCCTCTAATCCAACTGACGACCTACAGTATACATCCGTTAGTCGCCTCCGTGGAGATTTCATAAGCTTATTTCTGTCTCATGGCGAATTCTTCCAATTTCTTAGATGTCTTAGATGCTGAGGAACGATAAGTTTTTCCCAAAGCTTTGTTTCAGTTTTGAGAGACAAAATTTTTTCACTAAAATTTCGACGAAGGCTTCTCGAGGGTGATGCTCCTAGTCATAAGTTGACTTACATATTCTTCCTCTTTATTACACCTTTCAGTATCCTTCAACGAGTCTTAGGCATTATGTATTTTCTAAGAATTCTTAGATTTAATAAATGCATGGCTTTTCTTTTTCCTCTACATAATTTTAGTGTAGAAATAAAATTTTTGAAAATCATCAGTCTCCTTCCGAACCAATTCAATGGTATTGATTTTTTTTTTACTTCTTAATAATAACCCGCAGATAATATAAATGATTACATGCTCTTTTAATAAGTTCCTTTTAGCTCTGAGGAGAGTTAGTTAGATGGCGAAAGGCAAAAGTGACCGAGTAACGCTTCATAGCTTCCACCAAGCACCTTAAAAAACGGGTGCAATTTGCGGTGCCATTTTGGTGCCAAAATTATGGCTAAGCTATTCATGTAAATTTAAGTGAGCCAAATCTGAGGGTTTCGCATCGCCAACACTATAGTTTTCGGTCCTCCCTTATTCAGCCCATTCCATAAATTAAACCCTCTCACGCTATATGTATCCTTTGCTGACGAGAGTCACCAATTCGTCACACTTATTGAAATTTTCTATGATGGAATCATAACTCTCCAAAATTGCACTTTCAGACAAAGAAGAGACTAGAGTGGGTGTGATATCTAAATGGCTACCTTCCCAACCCGACGGTCTGGGTTCGAATTCCGGTGGTGGCGGGGTTTTATCAGAGGCTGCCCGATCTCTGCCAGAGTGCTTCGTATATGGCTCTTTAAATATAGCACTCTGCACGTCAGACGGGAAGTTACGACGCCTTTCTCCTTGAAGTTTCCTTGATGCCTTTCGTTGGGAGTACACCACTGCCGATGCCGGGTTTCTCTCCATCCTTCGTTCCCTGCCCTTCCGTCATGGCAAACAAGACCTAAGTTGTCAGACACCTCCTCAAATAGCATTCCATGAGAAAATGGACGAGGTTATTGAATGTGCGATAGGAACTGCGATTCTATCATTTACTACTTTTTAATATAACGCGTCTTTGCTTGACGGATCCTCTTGCTTTAATTAGACGCTGTTACGGGTTCTTTGGAAACGATTATTTGAAATAAGATTCCTTTATCGTTGTACCATTTGGAACGAAACTTGAATGTCAAAAAAATGTTTTCATTTCGACTTGAGAAAGTTTACAGTTATGATACGATAGAAAAAATTCAACGCTGTCCCAGATAGAGAACAACAGAAATCTCAGATGGCCAATTACAACGCGAAATCAGCATTTGGATTTTTTTATCGCAGCTGTAATTCTCAAGGAAGTTTTTACCTTGGGAGACAAGTTCAACGCAAAGTTCTATTTCGACGCTGCTAGGCGACCGGATAGATTGCCTCAAAAAACGTCGCTTACTGGGTGCTCTTCAACTGCGACTTGAGAAGCTCATCCCTACGGGGCTTTTTTGAGGGGTGCGCAGTTATCTGGGACATAGGCGGAGTCTAGTTTTCTTGGATAACTTCCGTGAACTTGCCCAGGAGGTAGCCGGCCATTCGCAAAAGACATGGTGAGGAGAATTTATGACATCACCGACGCCTCTTTTTTTACCAATATCATTCGCAGATGGCACATTTTAGTTCAGTGCCTACCTATAAGTTTGTGGAGCTTGCTTGACAGCTGACGCATGTTGATTTATTGTATTATTAAACCCCATCGTGTAACGGCATGAAGCACCTCTCCCCACTCACAGATTATTTAAATGATAAACTTATTCCTCCTGTTTGATCTCGATAGAAATTGATGAATTGTAGAGTGTGTCTTGTAACTTTTATTTAATTAAATCCAGTGGCGTAAGTATAAATGTGATTTGGGAGGAGATGGGGTGCCTGAGAGGGGTGACCCCCACAGGCTACGGGGGAAACAGGGAAATTGCCCCCGGGAAAAGTTTTGCAAAATTACATGCCTGGAAATTTGGTAAAATTAGCTAAAAGTAGACAATACTGTCAATATTTTATTTCTCTGAGGTTTTGTGGGGAATCTATCCCCCTCATTCCTTCCCCCCATTGTTACGCCACTGATGAAATCATAATTCATAACTGTTTCATAAATCAGCAGCTTGTTTTATCGGCTTATAAGTTTATTTGCCGACTTATTGATTGGATTGCACCGTTTATTGAATCAAGATTGCATTTGCGCCGACAAGCATCAATAATGATATGAGTTTTATCTTCATTTATCAGTTCAGGCATAGATTTATTAAATTCTCCATGAAATAATGAAGAAGAAAAAAGATTGGAGGATTGCTTTGCAAGAATATATTTCAATTAAACTCTGCTTCACGATGCAGAATAATTATAAACGATGCTTTACGAACCCAATATTTAAGCCAGTGAGTAATTTAGAGCCAGCACGAATGCTCACTTTTCACTCGATTAATGAAAGCTTCTTGTAATGCTAGATTCAGCCTTTTGAGTGGGTGTTGACCCAGTTCCTACAGGCATAGCCTTTCTTGCATTGAAAGGAGTAGCAATATCTTTACTTCAATTCATCATCCGAATTTTAGTCACAATTTGGCCGCTGTATTCAAACCGTTTCTGGAAAAATACGTGGGGATGATCACCGAAATGATATTATTAATAAAATGAAAATATATTGCATGGTGATCTCTCACAAGTTTTTACTTGCTAAAAAAACTATTTATATTCTTTTTTGGGGTGAAATATTACAAGCCGAATGACTAAATCATATTTATGCTTTATCACGTCAAAAACATAAGAAGATGTACGCATGAAATTCTAGAGTTACTCTTGACTAGCATTCGATATAATTTTGCGTCATCTCTACGTCATGTCAAGGTCATGTTAACTCTATGTCATTTTCAAGCCCCTTATTTGCTGTTTATATTTCATCAATTATATATCGCATTTCCACCACGTCAAGCCTTAAACTTTTTCAAATGAAAATCATCATTATCGTCGATTCAATCATCTTTTTCAAATTTTGACGTCAATTACTTGTCCTTCATATTTTGCTGAAGGAAGTTTCTTTGCGTTCTTCGACGAAGTCACTTCGATATATTTTCCAGCTAAAATTGATTAAATGTGTACCTCATGACAACAATACACCGGAAGTATCCCGATGTTTGTTTTTGTTGTGTGCTTTCCGTTTCCTGTTTGTCCTCTTTGCCCAACACGACGCGATCAATAGCGAGAGAGAAAATTCCCGTTTTTGCGGGAAAAATTCCACGCGCCCCAAAGCAATAAGTATACCGCCAAAAACACTCCATTAGTCATTTCTTTAATTTCAGGGAATATTCTCGTCATCCTCTATCATCAAATCATCTATTTTACCTGAGGTTTTTAAATTAAAGTAGTTATCCATAAATTTCAATGAAAAGCCTTAAATAAGAATCGGATATATTTAGTGAACGCAACACGTATAATAATTAGCACTAATTTGGCCCTGTTCGTGCACCACTCAAATGCTGTAACCTGAGTCTTGTACAAAATGATAATTGTACGCACTATTTAAACTTTGAAACTTAGGAGCCATTTTAACTAAATATGTCCATCAAATTATTATGGTTTTTAAATTAATCAATTTTTGATGGTAAATTAATTTTTTATGGTGATTCCATTAACGATAATGACAATTTTCAGCCACAAACGGAAAATTATATTGACTGTGTGCCTCCAATATCACTAGAATTTCACGCATCGACCTTCTTATATTTTTGATGTGAAAAATCATAACTATGATTTAGGGATTCGATGAAAATCAAGGGAGTATTGGATAGATGGTGAAAAGCAGTCGTTTTTTGTGTGGCCTGGAAATGGGAGGAACGTGAGGAGCGCCTGCTAGTTCCAATTTTTACCTCCAAGACGCTGCTTCGTCGTAGCTCGACGAAATAATGAAGAATTATGACGGGTCGTCCCTGCGTAGAAAAGAGTCTTTCGTGAAAAGCTGCCGCAGCCTGGGTGAACATAGAGCGTTGAAAAACAGCGTGCGGAGATAAGGACACCGAAAATGTGGTCGAAGTGAAATTTAAAGATATAAATCTAAACTTACCCTCTATAAGAAGGGGTAGGAAAAAAATTATTTGGAGAGGCAGTTCTAGAAATTCAATGATGTGGATGAGATGATATGAATCAATGAAGAAGGAATCGACTATTGTAATCCATAAAATTCTAAGAAAAGCCTAAAAAAAGGATATATTTCTAGAATGCATCTCCAATAATAGTAATTAACACGGCTTTGACCCTATTCGTACATCACTTCCGTGCGGTAACCTGAGTCGTGTACCTACTCATGTTAATTATACTTTCTTGTGATTTAGGAGCCATTTTAACTAAATATTTCCGTTATCATCAGCATTACTCTTGGCTAATAATACGAGGATTAGTTTGACGCAGCTTTTAGCTCTTTTGTTTTCAATTTTCCCATCTACTACTTTTTTTCATATTAACGTATTCCTTTTCCTTAGTGTTTTTCTTCGCCCGATTGACTTATTTGAAAAGAGGTCTTCTTTTTCTTATTCTCCATTTTTTATTTCAATCGATTGCCAGGTTTAAAGAAAAACATTGTTTCATTTAATGTATCGCACTCCTTAGTGTTCTACGTTTTGCTGTAACCAGATAAATGACGAATAGTCACATGATAATAATATAAAATAATATTTATTTTTCAACGGGATTACTCCCTTTTTCAAGTTTACAGAAAGTTTTACAAAGAAAGAAAAAAATTGAAAAGATACCTACATAAATTACTTAAGTATACAGAGAACTTTTTTTTTATTTAAAAATATATGAAATATAATAACAAAGTATATATATACGTAACAGTATCACATTGTTACGTTATTTATTACATATTTCTTAAAGCAAGTATAGGAAGAATGGAATAGATCGAAGTTATCACAATATAAGTTAATTTCTGACATTGCTCTGAAAATAATCAAGTTTTTTTGTATAATTGGATGGTTGAAAAGGAACACAGAGAGTAGATGAATTTCTCCTATGGATGTTTGGGATTCGGAAAGTTACTAAGGACAATAAATCAGGGTATTTAATCTTATTATTCAGAATATTATTAAGGAAGAACATACAATATGATAACGAGATGTTTTACTTGCATCGCATAGTATGCTTTTAAAATAGCCAAACCCTTCCATATTCAGAGTATAACGGTTTGGTGGAGTGGAAATCTCCCTGTGCCTTGCGTCAGGTTCGGAATCCAAGGAATGGCAGTGATTTTTCGCGGGAATTCGTTTCTCCTTGGGAGCTCTGGAGAGACCTTTCCTCATTCGTGTTTGATATGTTGGAATGGGCATAAACCTTCGGTACGCTGAGCGCTGTTTTTTACCCAGTGGTATCGTTGTATCACAACGAATATCCTGTTTATATCTCCTTTCCACCTCCCAAGTTGAAATGAATACCACCATGGTACTTCGAGAAAAAAGACTTTGCGGCTCTTGTGCCTGGCTAATTTAGTATTCCTCCCTACTACCTTTAATTTTATTCAGCGCCATAGAATATAAGTTTTAAATCTCAGTGATTTTTAAATGAAAAATATAATTAGTTTAGCATCTCCTTAATCCATTTATTTTCGTGCTCAAATTTTGGCTTCCTTGACTTTTATCAGTGTTGCCTACTGTACTCAATTGAAGAGATATAATATTTATTCGATGAGGATTAGGAAAGAATTCCTGTAGCCAAAACTCGGAAAGAATGTCTACCTATCGAAAACAAACTGTATCAAATTCTTTGATCGAACTAACTTGGAAAACTAGCGAAAAATCATTGAGTTGTAATGTAACCTAGAAGCCAAACCAAATTAATGATACTATTCAAATCACAAGCATTTAAAGCATATCCCGTCTAATTTCGCAATAATTAATAAATAAACTTTTCTTGGGTTTCCACGTGGCTAATATAAGCTATGAGCTCAAACGTTTCGTCTCGTCACCTATTCTCAAGGCATCTCGTCACTCATTCAGTAGCCTTTGGAATTGGTGAAGAGATGCAATCCGAAATGCAGGCGCTCTTAGATTATTTCCCGAGTGGAAACCCGAAAAAATTATATGTATTCTGTTCTCCGTGAAATTTTTAAATCATGTATACTTCACAATAATTTTCATGGAAAAAACTTCCTCATTACCCGGAATCGAACCGAGGGCCTTAGGCATTTCGACTCACTTCTCATATCGCCAACCTGTCCTGGTTCATTGCATTTCTTGGCAATTTGCCTATTATACCATACTATTTTTAGCTTAATAAGTTTGCAAATTTGCCTAACATCTGACGACATGAACCGCGATAAATGAAATGGGAAATAAAGGAATTTGGACAGCGTAGTCGCCTGAGCAATGGCCCGGTAAGCCAAAGGTCCGTGGTTTGATTCTCGGTCTGGGGGAATTTTTCCCAAATTTCTTTTGCCGTTATTGTGAACTTCACCGGCACGTCGTACATGTGACAGACTAGAAAATATCACATTCAGTTAAAATACGAAATTTGCATTCATTATTTATCACCCTTCACTTTATTTTCGAATATTTGTCAATGGTCGTCGCAGCATTTAATAGGCACTGTATACCTTTAGCTTTTATTTTTTATATGCAAAGTGATACTCCGGATAGCGAAAATAATTCAGAGACGTAGCTAGGCTGCAAAAAAGGATGACAAAGCGAGAAAGGCTTTTACATCGCCTTTGCAAACGGCGTTGATTAATGAATGTATTCGGCAGTCGAATGGATTCCATAGGTTTACTTAGCTCTATTGGAAACGTACTCCCTTCAATTGAAATTTAAGTTCAAACTCTGACTCTTATGTTTCCAATCTTATTGTTAGCGGTACCTTTTATAGAAATTCCAGGATGCACAACAATCAAAGCGCAGAACGCAAGAATGAAGAAGCAGTAGAAGAAAAAAGAAATGGGGATTCTGAGAAAATATTCTCTTCAAGGTAGGAATTCTGTAGATGTACGTTCTGGCAATTTCTCGAAAACATATTTTTTCACGCCTCTTTCAGAATTTTCTTGGCATCTAACGGTATCTCTTTAAGACTTACGGCTCGAACCTTCTTCTTTTTTATCCGACCTGAGTCTTTCCTTCCTCCTTCACACCCAATCTTTAAATCTACGGTGAAGAATTCACTGTAACAGGAATACCACCAATATATATTACTATCTTTGCAAATTATATCCTTTAACACTCAACTCTTTCAATCGACCAGAAAGCTTTGATGGTTCCAATGCTCAAACGAAATTTTATTTTATCAGTAGATTTGAGTGGTTAATATGTTATTTTCTTTTCCATTAATTCACGTGAGTTTCAAGCGTGAGTCAATGAAAAGTTAATTGACTTTCACTTGGGTTTAATCATGCTACATTCTCATGTTTCAAAATATTCATTTCCAATTTCAAAATCATTGCATGTCTCATTTCCTCAGTAACGGAATGAATTAATGACATTTTTTAAATTTTATTTATTTAATGAGATGAATTAATATCCCGAAATTATGCATTTTTATTTACAAGGGTATATCAACACAATTCCAATAGGTAATGAATTTCACGAAAAACATAAATTTTGCTTAAATTTTTGGGGAAAAACATATTCCATATTGCATGGAGTTTTCATAGAGCATTAGCCATCCATACTTGTTTTATCAAATTGATTTGCAGTTGTTTGCAAAATTTCAACAAATATAATTCTTTCGAATATAATGCTTATCACTGACAATGGAAACTCAGTATTTATGAATGCGTAAGTTTTCAGCTACAAAAAGGCAGTAATCCAAATTTTCACATTCTTCCGATTCTCATTCGCTTTACTAACTAAATGTTATATAAGGAAATTGCATTGCCCTCTTTTAACCATGTATGTTTTAAAAAATCAATGTTTTCTTCTTTCTTAAATCAATCTCGTCAATCTTTCTTAATTAGGACCTGTCTTTTTATGTTAGCTGATAGAGATTTCTCGGGAATAATTGCCATTTACTTGCATTCCTCACGCAGGAACATGGACTCATTCCTAATAATCCGTTTGCCTCGTAGCAGAGGAATCGCCCGCACAATCCCTTTTATTCTCAGCGCCCTATATTTGTGTACTCGTCCGTCATTTGCGCTCGCTAGACTCGAGTGGGCTGCAGTCGTCCAGTAATCCGGATAATAATTGATTTTCCCATTGCAGTGAAATACTCAGTTAGAGGGACAATAGTGAACGGACAATGTTCTTTGGGAGCTCAGTCCATAGGCACGGTAAAAACAAAAAAATAATAGAATGAGGCCAGCCAATCTATGTGCCTGGACCTGTGTAGGTCAAATGACAAGCAAGTGGTTTAATTAAATATGCTTTCGTCGCAAGTGAAACTAATTTCACATGAAAAGATTAATTCAAATACCGATAACCCTTGAAACTCCTTTTCATATTCACTCCAGTATTTTCTTATTCTTATTGAAACATAAACGCTCGTAGTTTCCACTAAATGTTCATTTAACGTGCAAAATTCGTATAGTTATAGTATGCGTTACATATTATGGTTAAATTTGTTTTGATATGATGTACAAATCAATAGAAACAAAAAGGATTGCTATTTTATAGGAACATGGAGAAGGCCCACAAAGTTTCTCTGAATCATCAATTTTATTAGTTTTTTTGTCTGTGAGTGAAATTTACCAATTCCCAGATAATAGGTATTGAATAAGTATTCATACGAGGTACCCTACACAGTTTGTTTTTTATTCACCATTCGCTTTCTGGAAATATATATTCCTTTATCAATTGAAGAGTTTCTTGCCCGCTTTTAATTTTCCTAGTAGTGAACTAGAAATTCCACAGAGTTTCCTCTCCTATGAATACAAGAGCAAGAAATTAAAAAAATAGCGTATAGTTTGGATGGGTTAATGTTTGAAGCTCGAATTTCACTAAATCATAATGTTAATCAAAATACAATCTATCGATATGAAGATGATTAAATGTATTTGAAACCACTTGTCGTTGATCAGTTTGGAGTTGATTGTTATACCGTACAGATTTTTCCTCTATTTCTAATACGGAAAGATTCCCATAGGTAATACCCAAAGTTTAAGTAATTAAGTTTCATGTTTTATTTATGTTCAATATCCTTTGGTACATTTATTTTCTACCGTTACATTTGTTGACTGTCCCTTTTCATATTTGTTGATACTTTTTTTCTCTAAAACCTTCCACCCTTGGTTTATATTCAAATTTGAATACTTAAGTTATGCTATTAATATGCTGAAGTAAATGCGTCCAAAGAAAATAAATCCAAACGCGAATTAAAGTTTGGAGGGGAAATATCTCCTATCTCGTTTTTTATGCTGTCTTAGGGACTCGTGAAAATGGAGAGGAACGGATGTTAACCAGCCAAGGGCCAAGCTTAGAGTGCTATCATGATTGATAAGTGAATCTTTCTTAAGTCTTTTTCAATATGAATAGGATTCTATTAGGATGCCTGGCATCTATAATGGCCATGTTAGGTAATTTAAAAGGTAGACACTGACGTCCATGTGCATTTTTCTAAACTATCACCACAATTGTAAATTCTTCTTTCTCAAGTCATTTCATACAAATTTTATTTTCCTCGCCCTGAATAAAGTTGTAAGAAAATTAAGATTAGGATTAAAATTATTTGGAAAAATATCTCCTACACTGGTTTTTCTGTTGCAATAGGCAATCGTGAAAAAGGAGAAGAACGTGCGTGAAGCCATCAAGTGCAAGTCTAAGACTGTTGCCATGATTGATCTGTGAGTCTTATTAACGTTGGCCTTCACTTCCAATTTGAAGAGGATTCTATTAAGAAGCCCGAGATCTACAGCTGTCAAGTTAAGTAATTTTAACACTGACAGTGACACCCATTTGCACTTTCCACAGCTATCACTACAATTTTAAACTATCCTTTCTCAGGCCTGTTCATATGCGTTTTATTTTCCTCGCCCTTAAAAAAAAAAAAATTCCTCTCGAGTTTTTCCATCCCTCCCCATTTATCTCCCCCAAGAAGAGATTCACTTCGCGCATGTGAATGTGTCACGCGAGGAATCATGGGAATGTGTTCTGCATCTCCTCTCCGGCCGCCGTAAGTTGTACGAGCGTTTCCAGGGCAGGGCTTTCTTTATCGTTTTCCGTGTTTACTCCCTTTTCATCCCATTATATTTTTTCTCTCCTCTCTCTCTGTCTCTAGCCCATTTTTTAATTCACTTTTTTTCCCCTACCAAGTTGGCTCCTCCATCTTTTTCCCCTTACGCTGCAGCTCTCCTCTCTATTGATCGCACGAGCCGAAAATTCTTTTCCTTTTGTTAGGGATTTAGGCTCGACAATGGAGACAAAAGCCTTTTCCTCTGGAGGAACAGGGATGGAAGCCGAAACCAATTTTCTGTATTGAGAGGTGGGAGGTTTTTTTTTCTTTCTTCTCCCTGTGAGCGATTTCGGAGCCAAAACGGATGCTGATCCGGGAGTAAGTGCATTACCGAATAAACAATCTGCACGGTGACTGCCGTCGTGATAGTGTGTTTGCCAGCATCTTTTTTTTTTTCCTTCCTCTCATCTTGCTGAGGAGACGGATTCGCAGCACTAATCGGTCGAGGGCAGTGCGTCAGGTACGGTTTTTCTTTGTGTGTACAAATTGAGATGCGTTTCGGGCGTAAAAAGGGGATTTGCAATAGTGATGGCTGGATGATTTTCTCAGTGCACTGTCTGAATACAAAAATGGACGGTACAATAGGTGAGTGAATGGGTTGTGAACAAAGCAAAGAATGAACGCTCTGTTGAGCAAAAAAATTCCAAATATTTAAGATTTACAAAATCTCGTCTTGATATGAGATTGTATCGACTTTTTATTTATGGTTCCATTGCAAATTTTTTTTACTTTTTTATTGACTCCTAGCTTCATTTCGGATGGCATGATAAAATATATTGGGATATATTTTCATGGCGAATTGGCGAAAAATGTTGAACTTTATACTGCAGTGCAGGGATTAAAAATGAAAAGTCATTATTTTGTGCAATGTCTTTACCGATCAATAATTCTGTTTAAAATTAAATAGGGGCATGAATAGGATAAATATTGTAGGGTGTAATGATATGCTTTGCATATTATGTCTGCGCGTAATCTAAATCATTTGTCAGTTGAATAATATGGAGTCCCTGATAAAAATAATTGAAGGACTCCAGCGCTTGCCATCGGATTAGAATTTAGAATCACAGAAAATCTTGAACATTTGTAATTAACTCTTCTTTTGAGCCAGGAAAGTACAACTTGCAAATTCTATGGCTGACGGGTAGGCAATGTGCAAATCTCAGTGAGATGGATTCTCTGGTAAGAATACTGAGTACAGCAACGCCGGTCGTTATCTCTTGGCGGATAGGGACTTATAAAAACAATTTGGTATTATGAGTATTGTTTTGTTCATTATAGTTTCAGTTCATAAATATAATATTATTATAAAAATATTATTAAATTATGCAGATAGTTGATGTTTAATACGCATTAAGTAATTCTGTCTATAACACGGTTGGTTATTCGACCAAACCCGATATGAATAACATAATAATGCCATTATACTATGCCTTAAAGTATGATTCAGTCATTTCAACGTCTATACTTGTGATGTCTATGCTTTTCCGTCACAAGTTTACGAATATGAGGCACATTTTGGACAGATGGAGTAGTCGAACACGAGGTATGACTTGAAATGTTTGTCAGAGAGAGTTGAGGTGGAGTAACGGCGAATACAACACTGGTCCTCGAGGCAAGGACCCTTAGGAGCTAAGCCTGCATACATTTAGGCCGTGCCCCGATGCATGGAATTAAAAGCCTATGGAAGTAACGGATAAGCCATAGTGGATAATGGCTTGAGTTTTGCGAATGAGAATTATCGCTGTTTTATTGATAATTACAGTTTTTTGCAAAATTTTGGTTTTCGACCAAATAATGACTTTTTTGTTCTACAATTCAAATTTCATACCACTCAGAAATGTCATTTTTACCAATTTTGTGGCATTTATTCAAACCATGGATGGAAATGCTGGATTCCCGAAACTGCCGCATAATGTCATCCTGAAACCTCGTCAAATTACGGGAGTATTGCTTTCGCTACGCTGCCAATAATGGATTATATTCACTCTGTAAGAAAGACAAAAAGCCATAAATAATACTCCTAATACAATAAAAGAAAATAAATGACTCAGCGCTCATTCTAGCTTCATTGCCGCGGATGAATGCAGGGCGTCAATACCAGCTCTAAGATAACTCTCCCCGCGTCCATTTGAATGCCTCTGAATAAGATGGCATGTGTTGAACCAAATGCCCTCATTGTGCAATCTCCTTAAATGAACATTCAGATTTAAATTCGCTACTCTAGGGAATCTTTCGTTGATCATTCTCGATTATTCAAGATGGCCGTCGTGCACAATCCGTGGCTTCTTTTTCTATCTTCCGCCATTTCACTATTTCAGTCCAATTTCTTTATGTTTTTGAGATCTAGAGGCTATGACGTGAGCTTAAAGTGAAAGTTAAAGAAATATCCAAAAGCTTGAGTTTTTGATGGCTGGATTGCCGAAAATCGTTTACCTTCTTTCTCACGTTGATTAATATGGCAACGATGGGTTTTGTGTTTTACAGAAAAAAGCAAATATCGTGAATTAATTCTTCAATGCTGGAATACACTCGATCTGTAAGTTTTTCTGCCAGAAGAAGCTAGGAACTGCTCCATCCATATTGCAGATTTCCCCGAAGGAATCTTTAAAAACAATCAAACTGTATAGAGAGCAATATAATTTTTGTTTTTTTTCCGGCAAACAATTGAATTAAAGATTTCGTGGTTTTTGCACAAGATCAGGTCCTCCATGTCTCCTTACAACGTTCCGATGAGCAATTTGCCCATTGTCATCAGAGATCCAGGAATCCAATGATTATGACGATGGACAATTTGCTCATCGAAACGCTGTAGGAGACATGGAGGAACTGACCAATTGCGAAACCCGAGAATACTTTACTTCCATTATATAGAGAGCAGTTCAAACATGATACTACAGAGGCATTTATTTAGGCCAATGCAGCACTTTAAGAAATAGAAAAACGAGAATAAATTGACTTTCGGCCATTACCTTTCAGATTTGAGAAGAATAAAGAAAAAAAGGGAAGCTTGGATACCAACAGGGTTGACAGCTTGTTTGCTGATCAAGGGGTACCAGTTTTAAATCGCTGATGGTTTCCCAGGGAAAGTAATTCGTCCCTAAGCCCTGAATATTTTAAATTCACCCTCCAGCCGCTCATTACGGAAGAGCTCTAACCTTTCAAGTCCAAACATACCTACTGGTTTAATCAATGAGTAGATGATGCTTTCCTGACAACCAAATTATCTATTTGATTTCATATTCACATGTTAACATTTGAATTGCAAAACCATGGCCCGAACTCTCCAAGAACGAAGGACCCAAAATTGAGTGTATGGGGACTGTAATAGTACTATTTTTACGAAGATGATTGAATAAATGACATTGATAGTCGAATATTTTTACTGTTTTAACTTATTTTTTTATTTTTGGGTCATAGTCGACCACAGTCCGATCAATCCCTCAGATTATAATCCCAAACCACCGAGATAAGGCCCACATATCTTACTTCCTCTACCACAGACTTCTCCCCCACCATAAAAAGTGCGTTTGGACCATCTAAATTTTCATTTTGTACCTGAAGTAGATTCCACGATTTTATTTACCATCTCAATTTTGTACGTGAGATAGATTTTATTCGACGTGTTTATTTACCACCTTTATTGAAAACTGGATCTCTGTACCGAATTTTTTCCTTTTTTGTGGCGCATTTTGAAGTTCTTATTACGTTTTAGGGCCCCTATTTATGGGATGGAGGCGAATCCTCGATGCGTCGTGAAGGCTTTGTGGAGTTGAGATGACACGGCGAGGGATGGCTTCGGATTGGGGATGAAGAGGTGCTTGTGGAAGTGTGGAATTTAGTACGAGGAACGAATTTTCAAAGGGAGACGACTTGATGGTCTACCGAAAGTTTTAGAGCGCGGAGCAACCAGGAGTGAGGGCTATTTAACTATTCAACAGTATCCGCATGAATTTACATCCACGGTTGACGCAGACAGGAGGCCAGGACACAAGGATGCGATGGCGAAGGCTGTTTGTTGGCGGTGTTTTCCGACGCCTCGATTCCAGAATGCTTCGAGACTCTTCTTTAGGATTAATGCAAGGAAGTCTGCATAGGTGACGCGGTCTCCACTGGGTATGAATACATGATGTCAATCAAGTTTCACGTTGTGTGTATATTATCCGTAAGTCTCTAGCGCTTGTACCGAGAGTTTTTTTTGTTGCCGTGCACTTACGACATTTTGGAGCATAACTTAACGTTGCTTGAGTGAATTCGGTCCCTAATCCAAATACGATAGGTAAATGACTTCCTTTGATGCTAAGATGACGATTTTTATGCTATTCACCATGGCTATGAGTTTTTATCGAACTCTATTTATATACGAAGGATTTTGTGCGGATTTCAATGAATTATTCTTACTTTTCCTTTGACTCTGGTTATATCTATCTACCAGAAAAGGCTAGCGAATAGGAGAGAGGAATAGGGAGTTGCGGCAAACTAATCTTATAGGATTGTTGACTAATGATGATGATATCTATCAGCTCCATGTGTGCTCTTACATTGTGGTAAATGACCCTAATGGTAATAATAGGTTGAACGCTTGGTTACTGGTCAAAGAACCGGTTCGTATCTGTTTGAAGCCCCTGGGAAATCCCAACAAAACTCGCTGCAGTGCGTGTTAGTATTGGGAAAGGATTCGAACTTGTACCCTTAATTTGTAAAGTTTTCGTACCCTGGGGGTTAGTATGACTGCGCTATACCTTCACCAGTTTAGACCTATCTCAAGATTGAAATCCCATGCAGTAATTCTTTTCAACCGAAAGAAACTTTCTCACTAGCAAACATCCAATAAGCATTTATTATTGGTATCAATGCGCCTTCGTTAGTATGCTTTTTCAATGACGGAATCCACATTTTGGGGATTAATGGTAAAATTTCTGAGAAGAAATAATTATGACTGAATCCTTTACACTTCGCGGTATATTCATACCTGAACCAGCATTAGCCATGGTGATTAAAAGATAATTCGCTATCATCTACTAATTTAACCACCATTTAAACGATCACACGTGTACATTCTGCAATCATTGAGTTTAGATTTAACTGCATATATTAGACTATATTCCTGAACTAAATCTATTTATTGAATAGAAATTTTGCAGCACACGTGGAATGTTTCTATTAGAGCGCTGGATTGAAAACTTCCCATTTAGATACTTCGTTTACAAGCTAACAAGCTTATCCATCTATAGCGCTGTTGTAATTTCAATGCATACATTTTTATCTCCTCGAAACGTGTGTAGGTTTGAAAAAAATTCCCCTTACTTCAAATCTCTACAGAGGAAATATTAATAGCTTGCGATATGATTTTGAGGAACAATTATGTGCTCAAAAAGGAACTCGCCGCTGGCGTGAGACCTCTATCACCCTCGAAAAGTTGGAAATAAGCCAAAGTTTGTCGTAAACAGGATTTTGAAAAATGCGAGAAAACTGAGGGATTGATGAAAAAGGTTGAAAGTTCTCCATTCAAACATAATTGACTGAGGGTTTAATGAAGCACTGCTGCACTATATTTTTCCAGAAAGTTGTGCAAATTACGGTCCCCCAATCCGCCAGGCTTTCAAAAAAAAAAAGTTTTGCATTACTTTTCTAACCTAGGTCTAGGCTCGAATTTGTGAATGAAGCGAAACTCCTCTTTGTTAAAACCGTTGAATAGAATTTTAGAACTAATATTTTCGCATTAGGGAAAAATAAGTAGGTACTTTTCACGACACACATTCAAAAATGTGAACTCACGGATTCAATCCCTTCAATTTTTAACAATTCATCGAGATATATTTGACTTAAAGGTTTTATCCTCCAGTGGATTATAAAATTTCAACCTACAGCACCGTGTGATATAAACACATTTCTCCTCAATTTGAACTGCTAGGCGAAAATTTCTAGAATCATACGTCCCTAAGCAAGGCACGTGAATATAAAACTGCCCCGATATTCAATGTGAGTACAAGAGTTATACAATTACATATCCATAAAAGGAAAGAGAAATCGCGAAATTTTGAAAATCAAATTATTTTTTACGAATATATTATTATATTTCTTTAGCTACCTTATTTGGGCTCATGTATTAATTGTGTTGCATTATTTGGTGACTTCTCGATTCATTGACTGCAGTAGTTCCTTTTCTTATCCCAGCATTTCTCTTCCTCCAACATGTGGCGTTGTTATGCAACGTATGCGAAACGCATCTCTATAGAGCCGGTAGCTGAATTGAATTAAATTTCAAGCTGGGACCCCAAATACATCCTTCGGGGCATTACTCATGTCAAGAACCCCATCGTATTGGACGTAGTTTTACGGGCAAAGCCTTTTTCAATGCAACTTCGTAACTCAAAGCAATATCATTCAAATGTGTAGGAAAATATTTGGATATATGGATATTTGGAAATATGGAATTGGATGTATCAACTATACAGGCATTGAGAGATACGCAAAGTATGTGATAAAATATGTTGCTCGACGAATTTTAGGAAGTTGATTATTTCATTATTCTTCTGTCTTCTCTCGTGTAAAATTTTTATATGCATTCTCACGTCCTCCTTAATTCGTACCATTAAACTATTGTTATGGGCCGAGTACATTCAATTAATACCATTTCTTGTTACTCACAAAGGATAATGATAGCAAACTACTCTCATAAAACTGTCAAGTGTTGCACAAGTATGTTTTCTGAGAAAGATAAAATGCTATCTATATATTTTTAATCATAATTACTGCAATAAAAGTTACTGAGGCAGGCGATATATCGTGGAATGACATCCTGACTAATGAAGAAGAGAGATGACCATTTTCCACAAATTAATTTCGTTTGCACAACGCATTTCGACGGTCAGATGATTTTCAAGTATAATAAGAAGTTTTTAACATCAGGAGCTGTATATACATAGTTTTATAAGTTAAGGGGACTTCCTCAACCTTATTTAAAAGAAATTTGTGGAAAATTACCATCTCCCTTAATCATTAATTATAATAACAAGTATGCATGTTAGGTATAGCAACTCCAAAGCCCGAGGTATAGCAACTTTTAAGCAAGAGTTCACTCTTATGGCGTACCTTAATTATCCTTTATTTAAAACAGAATCACATCTAAATTTCTCATCCTTGCGTAACTCTTGCTCTACCTCTCATTCCCGACGGTGCGCCGCAAAAGACCGCAACCCGCAATGCTCAACTGCCTCTCGAGGGCCCAGGGGACGCGATGGAAGTGGGGTTCTCTTTCTACCGGCTGCGGAGGCGCATCCTCTTTGCCAAATGAAGGAACACCTCTCTCTCCCTCCCTCCCTATTCGAGGATATTTCTTCTATCCTCCCTCCACGCCCGACAACGGTAACCTTTCATTCCTCGCTGCCTCAGTCCCCTCTCAAATTCAACGCCGCATCGCTCCGAATTTGATAGACTGTGCATAAATCATGGCTCCGATCAGCTTCGTGGCTGGCCTCTCTCCGAGGGCACTTGGGCTGCATTGACACGATCTTTATAGCAATTATGTTGGCATGACTTTTCTATAAAACTCGGGTACAAACAGTCATAAAATAGTCGGCTGGCCTCGGTGGCGACAGGGTTAAATCCATGATCGCCAGGTCGCGGGTTCGAGTCCCGCCTGGGTAGGTTGCTCATAACCAGAGCATGTATGTTTGTGATAGAACATTATTATTTGTTGTAGCCCCCGTCGAAACCTGATAGTGCTGTTTTCGGGGAATTTAAATGTAAGGCCTAAGGGGTAGGTTCCTGAATGCATGTTTATTTATTTCCATCACCCCGAAACAGCACTATTTGGACTTTGCTTAGGAGGGTTTAGAACAATTACCATAAAATAACGAAAAACACCCGTTCCCTGGTTAGGGATTTCCTATTTAGGCGGGGAAAATAAAATGTAATATGTAAACTATTCTCTATAAAATTAGGGAGGGCCTATTTTTCCAGAACAAGCAAATCAGTATTTTAAAGCGAATTCGTTACTCGTTAGTGAAGCGTACACTAGCTAATATATCGTAATTACTCGATTTTTGACAAATCAAGACGCAAAATATAATTAAATTAGTGTTGAAATGAGAGTATGATTGGAATTTGAAGCAATATTACGTGACTTTCACACGCTGACAGTAGTGGTCATTTCAGTTTATTAATGGTGAAGAACTGATTACAATTACTGGTAAAGTTTACTTTTATCCCATAGTAGACATTGATATGCCTCCACTATAAATGTAGGCGCTTTCTTTCATATGCATCGAAGGGAGAGTACTTCAGTATATTCACTTGGGAGACAGCGCCAATCGCCCTGGTCTTGCTGTAGGAGTTCGATGACCACAAATGGTGCCATTTCTTTCCGTAAGTTTGGATATATTTTTAAGTTCCAAATGTTGCACCAGGGAAAGTCTAAAAATATTTAGGTAGTCGCAACAATAGGATTGAAAATCGGAATACCCGTTTTCCTAATCATTTCCATACACTCCAAAATATAAGCCTCGAAATCGAGAACTTTTAACCAAAATATCTTCATTTTTCCTCACCTTCCACTGCAGTATTGTTTTGAAATTAAAACGTGGGAATTAATTTCCATGCAAGCGTGGATTATTTTTTTCTAGATATTGTCATGAAAATGACGTGGGCTAAAAATTTGCAAAGAGCTTGCAATTCAATACCCTCACCGAGATGAAAACCCATAGCCAGACCATGGACTGTCGGTGATTTGTTTTTCCTTGTGCTCGGTGAGCTAACGCGCTATTGTCCACGTCATTCAGTATGAGGGACCTGTAATTGACATCTCATATATAAACCATGTTCTAAATTTTCCGCATGCGTGAGCCTTTTGTGTGACTCGACGTCAGTCGTCAACCTTTCTCTTCTTTCTTTTATTTGACCCTGTTTTAATTTTTTTTGGAAAGTGACTTTCTTTTCACTCAATTCCATTGAGGTAATTGAGTCGAAAAAATTATTAAAACTATAATTTATGAGAAAAAAACAAATGTCATCCTAAAAACCGAAATTCGAATAGCGAGTGATCTGCATGTGTAGAATTAAAAAGGAAACTGATGCTATTGATTTTTCGGCGACCTAACTGAATGAGAGTGATGGATTATCCGTCAGAATAAATCCCTCCATTCAATCAAATGCCTTTTATATCCACGACAACTGTTTGTTTGGGCTTCGATCCAGCAGCATATTGATATGCCTTTATGTAAGCAATATGATTCTCAAAAGAAGTGGACATGGTATACGATAACATCTCTCAAGGACGTGAAGCAAAGAAAAATATTCCGGTGGAGGGTAACAAAATTAATACATGTTAAGGAGAATAATTTTAACTGTATCACTCCAAAATTGACTGTTATATCTACGTTTTATCCAATGGTGAGCAGTTACGGACTCGCCTTCGTCGCTATTTCTTTCGAATTTAAGCTGATACCTTGTCTTCTCTCGTAGAATGTATTTCCGTCGGAAATATTGGCTCATAATGCAATTTATAAATGAGGTTGAGTGTGGTATCATCCATCAAATTGTAAAATGGGGAAGAAGGTAAGAAAAACTTTTGGAGTGGCAATTTTTCATAAACAATGATCGTATAAGCTGCAATTTGAACCTCTCTAAACATTAGTTAACATAAACAACCAACAGGTAAAACGATGTTGCCTAATTTATCTTAATTTACACGTTGAGCGCAAATTAATAAATATTAATATGAAAAATGAGTTTTATTTCAGTAAGGAGCTGAAGTACACAACATCATTCCACAGTGAAGGACTCCGACACATTTTTATTTATGCAAATAGAGCACCAAGTTAGGGTAAATTGCACTCTTTACTATAATCGAGGTTTTAACCTGTGTGGAGCAAATAGAAATTGAGTAATATATATTTTCATCCACCCTTTCCAAAAATTCACTGTGGTGATGAGAGTATATAGAATGTATCCCATGGTTAAATTTGTTCGCAAAAACTGGCACATTCACGTTTATTCCGTTACTGATGGGTACTAATTCTTCGGTTCATTCAAATCAGCCGTACTGGTCATCAAACCCCGGATGTGACCCTCTCATTAGGATTTTACTTCTCCAAAAGTATCTTTTTATCTTGTATGAACTATTCGTTGAATATCCTGGTCTCTAAAACAGGGATAAGCATGGAAGAGACCTTGAAACGCAGCAGGAAAAGGGCAACATTTAATCTGATAATATGATTCCTAGAAGGGAGGAAGATTATTTTTGCCCGAGTCAGTCCCGGGGAAAATCCATGTCGAACTTCGTAGCACGTGCTCGAAACGGAGGAATGAATACGAATAATTTTTCCCTTGATGCCCATCCGAAATCCCATTGATGATGGGAAAAAAAATTCCAGAGAGTACGGAAAAGCAAGATACATTCAGTGAGAGGCTTTTAGGCCGTCTGGTTCCTGCATCTCATCTATATGGGATCAAGGTAGTGCTGCTTGTGTGACTCCCTTGATGGGCACGATTATTGTCCCAAGATTAAAGGTGGATGTGACCTTATGATGGCCTCATCATTAGTGCAAGACCCAGTTTAGCCTTCTTTTTAGCGTCTCCTTTCATTTCTCATTTACTTGGCCACGCTTGTGTTGGGTTTCCTTCTTTCTCGAGTCGCGTTTATGCTTCATCTAAATGCATAAATTTCTACATAATAATTCGAAGAGTGATCGTTGAAAGGTCGTATCCAGTATTTGGAAAACTATAGCTAAATAATTTAAAATTATATAGAAGAGAGTATCATAACTGCATCCTGTCGTATGAAAAGTTGATAGTGCTCTATAATTCAACGTTTCTCTTAAGCATCACAATATAGTACTACATTTCACAGGTTTTACAAAAATTCCCTATGATTTGTTTGTCATAATTTGCGCCTGAAGATGATGATAATTCATTGAAACCGGGTTGCACTCTGGTAAAAAATAAGTGGTATAAGTAATTGTCTGATATCCAGGAAAACTTATAATGGATTACCACAAAGTAAAGCAAGAGTTAGTGAATTTTAATTCCCTTCAGTTTCCAATTTTAAAAGGGTTCATGTAATGAAGGACGATGGCCTTTCAAGGCAATCTTACTATGCAAAGCCAAATTTACCTAATTCCGATAGAAAGGGAGAAAATAAGTGATAAAAGGGGTACATACCTGGGTGAATAGTAAAGTTTTCCTCGTTAATGTTCCCCTTGGGCGGCCGTTGGTATCAGTAAGGTGTAGTCCTCGGCTGTAAAACCGGAGGTTGCATGTTTGAGTCTCGCCTGGGCAGGATATCTCCATCGTCATCATTAGTAAGCAATCCTAGGATTGGTATGACGCAACCCTCCATTCCTCTCTCCTATCCGCTAACCTTTTTATAGCGACGCATTTCTTCTCTTTAATATCCTTTATAAACTGTCCTATGTAGCTCATTCGGGGCCGTTCGTTGCACCTCTTCACTTCCACTAGTCCTAAATCAATGACAGCAAGAATTTGCTCTCACAAAGCAGGCGAAAACTTGAAAGGGTCTTCATGTACGACTTCATGCGTCATTTACTCGCTCCGTAGTTCAGATCAAGGAACATCTCCATGCAGGGTAGAGATATTTGTGATTGCGCCTTGTTAATAGTCAAATTCTTCATCATAAATGCCTCGGTGTGATGTCTTTAGGGAAGATGAAAATATATAAATTATTATTATGAAGATAAATCGAACCCAGCCTAGCCTGACACCGTCCATTTCTTTTTTTGGATTAGGTCTATAATGTATTAAGGTCACGTCCAGCAACGAGGCAATTGGTTGAAAAGGTCATCGCTCACCAAATACGATTTTATTCTAATGAACAGCTCTCTCGCATAGCATCGCGGCCGTCACGTGCCAATCCGTTTGCTCCCTTACCATAACCGCGTCTGCATTTCATGCGCCGCCCGCTGCTGTCCCGCTAGGAGGAGGCTTTCGCAGGGAATTCCCCGGCCGCCTTCCACGGCCAAGGCTGCAGCAAGGGAAATGGGATTCTCGTGTTTCGTCCGGGCCCAGTGAAATGTTGGAACGGGGCAAAAGGAGGGAGCGAAGGTTACGCAGGGAGTGCAGAGCTTCCACGAATACGAATGTTGAAAAGAATGCTTGCGAGGGGGAGGAGTCGAGACCACCCCTGTTGGGTCACTGAATTTTCTTCCCATGAGGTCGTGCTGGTCTTATTCCGATTTCGAGGGGGAGCGAACCGCGGTAGCGAGGAGAGACGTGGAGTCAAATGTATTCCGGCCAACTCTTCGTTTTGTGGAAGCCCTTAACAGGTTTCCTGCATATGCGGAGCAAGGCTCAACAGTTGTCGACCTAGAATTCGAGCATGTGTCGTGAGTGATGTTACGATGTGAGATTTATTTCATCCCAGCGTCCGCCAGTGAGGGAAATTCAAATAAGTTTCAAATGAAGGGCACACAATGTTGGAATCAATGGCAGCAAGAGTTTGCTCTCGTAAAGTAGGCCAGAAAATGAAATTAAAGGGGGTTCATGTATCATTTACTCGCTCATTAATTCAAATGGCTAGAAAGTTAAAAAAACGGATTAAACACCTAAGATTTTTTGTCGTTAGTTGATGGTATAACAAATCCCAGGTACAGCGGCGAATACCATGAATTCATGGTATGTAGACCATTTCCTTACCCTAGTACTTTTCTTTTATAATTTATATTATACCAAAAACATATAATTTATAATAAATTTCTTCACCCAGGACTTGAACCTGGGGCCCTTAGGTCAGAAGCTGTTCGGTCTACCCACGAGACTATCACCTTCGTTCATTGGGAAGTTAACTAGTGGAGTCTCCTCGGGCTCGCCAACCGTTTAGCTTCTTCAGTTACGTACATTGCGATTGCTTACCTTTGGGAGCGGGTTACCATGGTGACTCAATTTCGTATCCCAGCTTCATGCTCCATCTGTAGTCTTTCAGCATCCTCACCAAAACCTCGAAGTGTGAGGTGGCCCAATTTTTTACACATGGGAGCGATTGATATTTCCAGTATAATGAGGTGAAAATCATTCAAACTACGTAACAGCGTACACGATCATCAGATATTGAAATAGGATTCTTTGGTGAACTCCTATTGACCAGTTAAGTCCCCCCCTGTTCCACAGTCCCGAACCTCAGCAATCAGAGCTAATTTTTCTCCATCCAATGTCCGTATTTACCCAATGGTTATTTTACTTTCACCGCATATGCCTTGGGAATGGATCACTAATAGCTACCCTAAACTATGGTGGCAATAGGGTGGTTTACTATTTTTTTAATTGCCTAAAGATTATTACTCCTGGAGTACGTATTTCATGCTTTTAGATTTTTAAATGACGATATCTATTTTTCACAATTAAGTGAAAATTGAAAATTTTCGAGGGCGCGAAAACGCGACGGCTAAGTATGAATGCTGGGAAAAGCCCGAATGACGTCATTCTGGTTCCAGCTGCCGCCGTGTGAGGCCACCTTGGTGTGAGGCTATGACCACCGATACGATGCAGGCTGCTAGCAGGTAGCAGAGTATCCTGCTACAAGGTAGCGCTTGGCTTAAATAAGGATTATTAATACCCTATCGAACGAAGAAAACTTTCCGACCATAGGCAATTTTAATAGGTGTTTAGTAATAAATGTTTCCCTGAGCTCTGTGACTCATGCATAAATTGGTAATCACAGACGATGTAAAACTACTAACTACTCGTATAGCATCGGGGTCCCTGTGGCGTCACGTCCTGGAGTTGCATCGTATGGGCGCCAAATTGGGCTTTTTCAAATGAGGTTAAAGTTGACCATTAACATTCGTCTAAACTGGAATTTCTAAAAACCAAATAATTTGTATATTATGAATACACTAATGTTGGGTAACAATTGGAATCAATGCCTTTCTTTTTCTTTGATGAACGAAACTACCCTCTTGAAATTGTAATCCCTTGTCTAGCCCAAGAAATCTTAACGGTAATAAATTTTCAGGAATCAGCCATATTTTCATGAACGCACTGCTATTACTTTACTCATGAACAGCTCCAATCGGTCTTCATATAGAATATAAGCAGTACGAGGTCAATATGATGTATGTACCTCATCAATTTCTGCACCTTATGGAGAGCTGAATTTACGTATCAAAGTTGGAGTACCAGTCAGTTCCCTGAGGCTCATGTGATAGACTTAGAGGAAGTGGTTCACAGAAATTCACTCAATTTGTGTTTACCAATATACCACTAAAGCTGGTCCTCCCATAATTGAATCCGTAGAATATTGGTAGCGTATGATGGAGGGTATCGATGAAGTTATTTAGGACTAGCCAATGTTCAAAGGATTGAGGTTTGACGTTGATTCGCTTCAGATTAAATGTAATTTGAAACTTTTAACCCATTTGACACTCAATTGTAGAGTAAAATACTTGTGTATCCTAACAATGATTAATATGCGATACTTTCGTTTGGAAAGTGGAGCTAAAGAAGGGCAAACGTTATTATTAAATAGTGAGAATGTGAAAAAAAACTCAACTGCCATTGATTTAGGGAAATAGTGAATCCACCTGAATACATTATGGGTAGACCCGGGAGTAGGTAGCATGTAGTTATCAACTATTTAGCACACCAGCTGAAGTGGTTGAAATTGCTAATTCGGAGTCATGCATGCACCTTTTAATCTTTGTCTTTAGAATTTCAAAATTCCCAATTAAGATTGAAATTTAAATTTCTGTAGCTCCTAAATATATATATTTTGGATCGCTTAGATATGCTGGTGATTTTTTTCATGTTGGTGTAGGTACTATCTATGTCTTAATATTCGCATGAAATATTCTGCTATTTAGTCTAACATCACGCTTTAAACCTGGGTAAATATTGAATGTACAAACCAAATAGATAATGTAACAACTTTTTCCACCCAAAAACTGCTACACATACGCATAAAGTCTTATGAAGGATGGCATTATCTCTTGCGTATTAAAATCACATGCAGCGGGAGTCACAGCTTGGAACTGTCTCGATAACTGCCCAAATAATAAGACAAAACTTTCCATATACTTGCTGTTGCTATTGGCACGCGATAGTGTAGCTTTTTAGTGATGTAATTTTCTTTTCTCAGCAATTGTGTCAAATGCATTCATTCTATTTCATAGAGAGTACGTTAATATGACCTAATTTAAGTTAAAATTCAACGCACTCGCTCAAATCTGCAAGGATGGGATACTCCAGTGAAAATGGATTTCCATGGTTCAAAGTAAACGCGATGGCGTAAAATTAAGCATATACGTTGGAGCTCTAATTCGTTCGGATGGCCTAAGGATTGGGGCTTTTACAGCCTAGAGTTAGACTGAGGGAATTCCAACATCTAGCGGCGGCACTAAAGCTAAATTCCAATTGAACAGAAAATACGGGGCAAATTAGCAGAGACTGGGAAGGCCGCTGCCATACGGTCGGGATGGCTGGGCAGAGTGGTTTTTGAGCGTGCCCTTTATTGGATAGTATCGCGGCAAGGCGTGGAATTTTTTTTAAAAAGCGATAGTAATTAACGCAAAGCCGGTATGGTGGCTGTAATTTTAAAGCCGTTGTAATCTGGTGAGCGAGGTGAAACTTCTTCCATCCCAATTCCAACATGGGAGGACATGGATTAACGGCATTATATGACCTTCTCCAATTTTCCAAGCTTTTCCCTTGCTTATTCTTGAAAATTGAAGGTAATTCATTTATTTTTTCATCCACCCAATAACCAGATATCCAAACCAAAGAAATAGTGAGAAATAAATAATGAATGACCACCTAATATATTTACAATATTTTCCATTGATAATTTTTTACCTTAGCAAACCTTTACAAGTAACTTTCTATCTAAAAGCCTAATTTTTTATCCTTTTAGAAAAGTATATTTATTAGAGATTCGTGTATCTTAAAAAAGTTCATTGAAATGGTTATCAAATTTTTTAAAGTAGTCCTATATTAATTTTGGTGGATTTTTTCAAAAATATAGAAGAGAGCCCTATCAATTGAGTAACATGTTTTACCTATATTTCCACTCGTTATATGAATAAAATTGTTATCATACATGATATACGATTCTATGGTATAGCTTCAGGTTCTAATACGCGGGGATGTTAGTTAATTCTAGCTAAATTAGTGTTGTTAAAATATATCGGTTGTACTGAAATTAACGACAACTGTGGGAGTATTCTTGGAACATTGCTCTGCCACTTAGTTTAAGACAGTGAAATATTTCGTATTTTTATGACGTATTCATTGAATAGAGGTTTTTAATTCTTATGACTAGGCAGAGTCATTTTGAAGTATTCCATGTAAAAATGAAGCCACTTGGCCCTTCGAATCGGGAGAAGTGGCATACGAAGGAAATTAATTGTCATGCAGATCACATGCTTTTTCCCCTGATTGGCAAGGACCCTGATCCATTCGCCAGCTTGGGGGAGTCGTTCTCTTCTTCCCATCCTTACACTCTCTCACCGCATACCGACCCCACGTGCCCAATCCAGCTTTTCACTTTCTTTTTTACGTCCAACTCCTGGCAACCAAACCCAAAGAATCAATCCAAATCCTTTCTATTCTGACCGGATGGGGAGGGGAGTTAAACTTTTATTCTATTCGCAGGGGTGAAATTCTCAGCCTTTTCCAATCCCAGTTGGCGCTACGTAGGTTCTCCAACCACTATTGCATTACAACTAAATGCATACCCTTCCCTCCGGAGGGGAGTCACATCTCATCCCCCTCTCTTGCTACCCTTCTATCTTCTTCCACCGCATTCCACTCCCTTACTCAGAGACTTATTCTTCCCCCTAATTTGCCTAACAGCCGGATATTTTACTTCTCAAATCATGGAAAAATCTTCACTGTGGTTCCCATTATGAACTGGTCCGCTCCAAACCTCTCTTACTTAGCTGCTCCATATTTATTTAATTAACATAAAAAGCAGCACTGAGCATTTTAAAATGCGTTATGCAAACAGTAATAAATTATTAAAATGTGCTAAAAATATGATAATAACAAGTATAAAAATTATGTCATAAATGGCAATGATGTTTAACAGCCGTAATACATACGAAAAGGTAGGTAATAGAAAAGGTAAGTCTTTGCTGTCGGCTGTGGAAACTGGTTCGGGAGTCAACGAGGTCGAGGGAAGAAGTATTTGAGAGGGAATTGAAAAGAAAAGGTTAACGGTAGAAAAGGGATCCATGGGAAATTGACAGTCGGAATTTGGGCAGGTGTACAGTTTCAAATGTATGGCGGGTCGTGCGGGGTTGGAATACGGAGTGAAAAGAATCAGAGAAGATCAATGCATCCTAAGGACCCATTCATTAGTAGTACTTCTGCACGTGAAGACAGTCTGAGGTGAGGTATGCGATGTCGCACTATTTCCCATTCTTTTATCCTAGTATCCTTAATATCCACTCCTATCCCAATTGCAATGACAGCAGCATATTGAGTTTCCTTTTTGTATTTGTTCTTCTGCGGTTAAGTTATACCACACTCCTCCTTTCCGATACCAAAATGTGACCTTCCCAGGCATCTTCTTCATCTCATTATTATTTTTTGCATGATCTGTATCAAGTAATATGCATACGATATTTATGGCTTTAATTGTATAATTTATGACTTATAAATTTTATAGCTTGAAAATATCAACTTTGTTGAACTCGCCTTCCTATAGTAGACAGAGCTTGTAGGAAATTTTTACGAAAATGTCCTTAATTCCTTCATCCGTGAAACCCCCTCCATCTACCTGTCAGTCAGCTTATCTTGCTTCCAACACATGATTCTGGACAAGCCATTGCCACCTTGGAACGGGAATTACATCGTTGTATTTGTGCCATTTATTCACTTCCCGGTGGAAAGCAGGGGAGAGTCTCGTACCAGTGCATCGAACAACCCCATTCCTTCACGCGCTACCCTGTCTCTCAACCCCTTGACAACTGAACACCCTCACCATTCCTTCTTAGATGAAACCTTCTTCATCTTCCCTTCAGCCATCACATCTTGCTCCAACATGTGATCCTGGAGAAGCAATTGCCACCTTGGAGCGGGAATTAGATCGTTGTATTTGTGCCATTTATTCACCTCCCGGTGGAAAGCAGGGAAGAGTCCCAGTGCATCAAACAGCCCCATTCTTTCACGCGCCACCTTTTTCTCCCATCCCCCTGCCAACTGTTCACCCTCGCCATTCCCTAACGGGCCTCGTCCCTTTTAGTTTCATAACCAATCTCCATTCCCTCTTAAGGGTCCCCTCTTGCATCCCTCTCCCTTTTCTTAGCCCCACCCCCTCTCAAGTATTTCCCCTTTCGCTCCTCCCCCTTCCCTGCTCTCTCGTTTCAACCCCTCCACACGGACGCCTCCTCTCTCCCTCTCTCCGAAATAAATCACCAAGGCAACCTCCACATGTTTTCCTCTCTCAAGGACGACCGTTTCCCCCATTTCATCCCTTCCTTCTCCTTTCAACCCCTGTTTATCTCGCCTTTCCGCCGCTTCTCCTCGTCCTCCATCAGGTTGGCCAACCACTCTGGGGAAAATCCTGGAAGCGGAAAAAATGAAAAAGCCTATATGTTACGTGTGAAATACTTGTGTCCAAAGCTGTGCATGTCTCTTGGTTTTCCTATCAGGTTAGGATCTCCATTTCTGCCGATGCGATATCCGGGAAAAATTCAGGTAGCATGAAAAAATATTAAGTACCTCCTTCGGTTACCGTGAAAAATACTTGTGTCGTTTACTGTGAAAATCCTCCGGGCTTTACACCGGGTTAGGCACACTATTTCTGCCGACGTTTCGATGAAATATTTTTTCATCGTCCTCAGGGCTGGTTGATGCCGGGTGCTCATGTCGCGGGCTTGTATACAATGTGAGTCAGTTGAGGCCGGGTCTGATTGGTGGAGCCAGAGTTGGTTTTTTCCTGCCATTTTTTATGATTGAATTTCAGGTGTTGCTGATGTTTAGACCTTTGTCACTGTTTACGTTTTAATTGGATAATCGTATTTATAATGCCTCCTTGGTTATTCTACCCCAGAATTCTTTGGAGTGACAGAGCAGTTTTGTCTCGTTCGTTCATACAGTACTGCCGAGGACATTGGAATGCTGGCTTAGTAAGTTGACCCAGCCGGAAGAGTCGCCGGCGAATAATCAAATCCTTCTTGACTTGCATCTTTATCACCCTGAGAGTCCTTTTATCAGGCCTTCAGAAACCCTGACATGTTCACTGCCAGTCATTACATTTGATTTCATAAATTACCCGCATTTTAGCCCATTTATTTAAATAATAAGAATAAAAAAAGAGTTAATGAGAATGCAGGAACGGAATAAGATCATAATGATCAAATTTTCAGTAACAATTTTTTTTGTTATAAAATATTATCTTGACTTTTCATTATGCATGACATCGTATAGGCTGATAAAAATGAAGCTAAAGGGGAACTCTCACCTTGGTAAACCCTAGTCAGCTTGACGAATATCCTGGGCTCGTATCAAGTTTTAAAAATCTTAGGTAGAATTAACTTCGCTAACCGAGAACAATATTTACTATGGCTATTCTAATCCCTTGTTGCATACCTTATGAACGAGAAACGATAAGAATCTCCTTGCAGTTTATAACCGGGTTAAAATTGAAAACGCCCTAAGGAAAACGGTAGAAAGTTTGGAATTGTATTTTTTGTCTGGTTGGCCACCCTGACGCATTCTCCTCGTTCCTTTGTCCCTCCTCTTATGTTCCGCGCCTGGGCGTCCTCACTTTCCGCCCTTTGGTTCTTCCCGACACCCCCCCTCTTACATCATAAGCATATCCTCTCTCTCTCGCTTCCTCCGTATTCTATGTCTTCCATTCTGGAAGCGGAAAGAGCCTTCGGGAGCAGGGCTCGTGGCATCATTCTTCCCGCCCGAGTGCTGCGACGCCGGAGTGCCGTGGACATTACGCGAGTGAACACATGGGAATAGAGGAGAGATATGCGAAGCTGCGACAACAATGAGTAGAATATCCAAAAGTATCTAAATAGGTCTTGCGATGAAACAGTTCGACCGCAGCGGTTCCCAACCGTACGCGTACCCATGCGGGCGGTACGCGTACCCATTGGGGATAGGCGACGAACCAGTACGCCGAAAATAATCGGTAATGAAGGACGCCAGGAACTATGTGCCAGAAATATGTATGCATATTGTATGTAGACCAAAGTTTCTACTTATGCAATTATTTATAACTAAAATTATCACCTACCCGTAGTGGAATTGTGTAATAAATTGTGTACGCTACAATATTGGGGGTACAATATTAGTAATATACATTTAGAGGGGTACGGGAGGAAAAAATGGTTGGCAACCGTTGGGTTAATGGAATAGGAAAGTCATTTTTGGGAAGGAACAAAAATTATTCACTAATTATTTACAAGATAAGTTCCCGGCATGACTCGGTTGAAATCTTTGATGTTTTGCATAGTGAAATCACTTGTCTATTTCCACTATATATTTTATTTCAACCGACCCAGGTTTCGTCACATAGTCCTATAACACCTAGAAAATGGCATTATGAACCACAACTTGAATTAGTAGAAATAAATAAATGTGATATAAGTAAAGTGATTTCATTATGTAAAATAATATTTGTTTAATGGCCGGGCGAAAAAAAGGAGACGGAACAACCTACTCGGCCATATCGTGAAACTTGATGGTATGATGAAGACAATCGACTAGGGACGAGTTGATGGAAAGAATGGAAAAGTAAGACCTCGAATTAAATGTACAGAGTTTTTAAAGAAGGATGTGAAAGAGAAGAAATTCGTAAGAGTGGAAAGATAGCTGTCTGTTTAATTCAGTGGAGAGCTGCTTAAACCAATCTTTAATATAGTCGACCAATTTAGGAGACAGAAAAAGAACCTACATTGGATATCATTGAAAAGCTGGGGCAGAGTAACTGTTGCTAATTATTTTACCCATTTTCCACTTTTATTGAATCATAAACGGAGTTGAAGGGAGTATTCTACAGCTTAAGTGGAAAGTACTTGCAACAGATGGTGCTAACCGTGGCTCTAAGTCAAATAATTCATAACCAGCAGAGGTTAAATGGTAAAGGTCCCGTAATTCAGTACTTAATAAAGTACTAGAGATTTTGGTTGTAGTGCTTTACTCGCTTTCCATTTATCTCAACCTTTCTTCATTCCACTCCGTGTCCTCCCCATCTTAGTTGTATGATGTTAACCACGTTGTATGCTGAGATATTAACTTGAAATTTTCATTTCTTGAAATTTGTGTTTCCAATAGATAACAACACCATTTTAATGGGACTGGTCCCTTGGAAAGAGAGACGCATAAGGCCTGAGGGTCTCGGTTTGCTGAAAGAGAGAAGATATTTAAAATTAGCTGAAAATAGACTGACGAAGATATGGACCATCAAGGAAAGTGTCGGAAAGCTTATCATTCATTAACGCGATAGACTAGATATAAGAATTGAAGATTAGATTTACTGTTAAATTTGCTGATGAAAACCCCAACAAGGCTACAACACTGAATCATAACGAACACTGTAAAGCGATGCGTCAAATATATAACGATCGCCCCTTTCATGCATCACAAATACCCCCAAAATACAAATACCCCGTCTCCTTTCTGATCGTGTATTGAAAAACGCCAAAAAGTGTAAAAATAATTATCAGCCACCTATTTTTCAAATGAGATAGATTTTTGCTCATGTCGCGGGTCGCCGACCCCATAGTCTAGGCGATCACATGGCGCTCCTCACTTCCTCTCCCAGTTCCGCAAGATCCTCCCATTCCTACCGCAGCGACACGGCCGTCCTTCTCCCTGTTTTTCTCGTCACCCTCCCGGGCTTCCATCCCAATCTTCCACCCCTTCGCCCCCGCCCGCCCCCGCGGCTCTTCTTTTTCCTCTCGCCCCCGAAGAGGCCCTCGCTTCATTTCACGGAGAAAAGCTGCCCCCGGAGCCCTTCCCACAACCTCATCCGGCTCCACCTTTTTCGCACATTCGCCATCTTTTTCCCTTCGTCCTCAGTTGCTGTTCCTCGGGCCCAATGTCCCGTGAGGCACCTCCCTCTGCCCGCCTCTTTCCTTTCTTCGTGGCTGCAATCGGCCTTCAGCGCCACCGCGTCCTCCTCCTCTCTTCCACTCATTAAGCACATCTTCTTCTCCTCAACCACACGTCCCTCTTATTCTCTCTCTTTCTCTCTCCGTTTTGCCTCCGCATAGTTCAGTGGCGTGAAAGAACTCTCGGGAAAGATGCTGTAATGTTGGGTTGATTAATTGGAGGTACGGATCCTGGGAAAAGGACGAATAACTTAAAACCCTAATGCGTAAAGATCTCGACAGTAAGTAAAGTTACTAAATCTTATGGAGTATAGGTGCATCTACACCCACATACTGCCCCACAAGCCGCTTCAATAGTCGTGTAGTTCGGATGAAATTACGCTTAGCATTTATTTAAGTCCTTTATTGTTTGGGGAAAAACGAATATACTATAGGTGAATATACATCCATATACTACCCCGCAATCAGCTTCAATGGGCGCGTAGCTCTTACGAAATTACGCTTCGCCATTATTAAAGTCTTTTGTTGTTCGGGGGAAAGACGGATTCTCACAATTAACTGTTTTGCAAAATACATCTCATAACTTATCGCTTCTGTTGGACCTGGAAATATATTGGGGCTCTAAGATGATTTTCTCGGTGTCGCTCTGATGGATAATTATCTATTTTCAATTGCTCAAGCAATTTGAGTCTAGCACGCAGCCTCCTAGCCTCCAGCGGCTCCCTGCCTAATTCTTTTAACATCTGTGAAACGTTTTCTGTACGCTTATAGTATTTTTTGACGAATCTCGCAGCATACCTTTGTATTTTATTTAGTTCGCGGGTTAAGTCCTTATGCACCGATCGCACATTCTCGCTGCATATTTAAGGAGTGGCCGAACGAGTGCGAGGATCTTGTAATTAAAATCAAAATTATCGCACATCTTTCGGTATAGGATGCTAGTGAGAATCTTAGAAGAGCTTTTACACATGGCTTGCATAAAAAAAACTCAGTAAGAGTTCATTCATTGACTTAATCAGTTTCAGTCCTAAAGGGCTGGAGGGCCTATGTTTATGTTATTTATTTATTCCCAAACCACCCACATCAGCACATTTTAGCCTTTTGTATCAGCGTTTTTCAACAGTTTATAGTTACACAAACAACCATGCCATGCGTAGTGACAACCTACCCATGCGAGACTCGAACCCGCGACCTCTTTCTCGTTTTGGCAGGCCATAACTCTACCACGCCACTCGCCGACCAGATCATCTGATCCTATAATCCTGGGTTTAAATCTCGGATGAAATCCACTGATACCCCCAAACAAGAATCTGCGAAGCGCGAGGTGGTCCCAAGAAAGGAACTTAAAGGTCACCTACGCTGAATGTGTGGAGGGTCCGAACACTACCGTCTTCTATTCACTAACCTTCAGGTTGAATCTCTGAGTCCATTCAGCCGTATGCAGAGTAAGTCCGTACGGCGTGGAAGTCTATCGTGTTACACGTGGCGGAGAGCTGAAATTTTACTTGTTACTTGGATAAACTGATGGTGGGCAACGAGAAATAGACAAGGATCCCTGTGTCTAAATATGATGTGACGCTAGATATGTGACGTTATGAGGAGTGTTGGTTAAAATATTCCTAGATATTACTTAGTATCCGATTTAATAATTTATTTGGCATTGATTATTTTACCTACAATGTTTATATATGATTGTAAAGGTTGATACCTTTACCTATATGATTATTTTACCTTTGTTCATTATTTTCTATAGGTTCCTTGTTAAGCGTATTATAAGCCTCTGAAATGTAGCCGTTTTTATTCGATAAAGGGAAGAAGAAATAAATGTCTGCCTCTTTTATATGCACTCCCATTTGTTGCATATCCTCTCTGACAGAGCCGGATTCAGAGAGAGTCTAAGTATCCTATGCACACTAGGTAAATGGTAATTTTGTTCAGTTTCCGAATAAATATAACAGAGGAGATCAGAGATAAATATAACAGAGGAAAAACCCAAAAGTTCACGGATAACTCCGTGCATTGCGTCACAGATCCGGTTATGCCGCTATTGAACTCCCGCCCAAGGTCCATTGACTGTCTGCGTAGTTGGCGTCAATGTATTTCCCAATGTGTTGAAAATCAGTAATAAGATAACCTTATAGTGTTGTTATCAGGCTCGAAATTCTCAAAATTTTCATAACCTCCCGGACCCCCACCACTGCTGGGAGGTTACCCCCCCCCCCCCCCCCCCCCCCCCCCCCCCACCCCCCCCCCCCCCCCCCCCCCCCCAGACCTCTCACCTATCCCCACCTTCCCAATGAAATTTTTCTGCATTGAAGTTTGTGAAAACATGGAGGCTTATTAGTTCCCGAGTGTCCAGTTGCAAAAAGTGTTTTGAGAACGATTCCATTATTTTCTCCCTGTTTTCCTTGTCCATTCGAGTTGAATGCGGAATGTGCGTCATGCATCTGGCGCCGCTCGTGATTAATCTTTCCGCCCGAAATTACCCTCTCGGCCCATCTCTCATTTTCTTATTTTTTTCCCCAACGGAAAGCGTCATTTTTCCTCGGCATGTTTACTTTCTATTTCTACCCTACAAAAGTTGGTCCATCAAGGAACGGCGACCGTAAATAATACGAAAGGAATGGTAACGTGAAGTTATGGCTCGGAATGATGTCGACTGCGTAACTAACTCGTGCTTGTTGACCACTCGCAATGTATTTCTTTCTATCGTATGAGAAAATGTTACTGGAGTTAATATCCCAGCATGCGTTTCAGAGTTCAGCCGTACCAATTTCAGTGAAAGTAGTTAAATTAAAAATAAATGTATCAACTACTAAATTGCTAAAGAGAAGTGCACCTTAATTAGATGCAACTATTTACGTCAATAATATGTGAAAATATTATATCTCCAATTAGTAATTGAAAACAGTCGCTGTCGAAGTGTGGCATTTTCGGTCACAAACTTCGTCGACCAACTTCAATGACTGTCATGAATGTATATAAGTATTCATGTTTATGGCGGTGCTTGTGATCGCTTTCGATGTTGCTGTGGCTCATCTTTAAGTAGAGGATAAAGCCTCTTCATTTTACTATCGTTTTCTCAGCAAAGAATTTATTTATTCTGATTCTCGCGGAGACTTATTAAGGTTTCCTCGAATACATTCAGAGGTTTCTTTGAAAGTGAAAAAAAATTTGGGAATTGGGAAGTCAACCTTGCAAGAGAAAGTAACTAGTGTCACCACCAGATCTCAGACAAACTTCGTAGCGTGATATAAAATGATATTTTTCGGGATGAATGTTATTTCTCAAGCGTCCAATGGGCTTCAATTTTCGAGGTGTAATCGAGAGAAACGTGCACTGGTAATCTGTACATGGTCCAGACTGCGCAAGAGAGAGTAGCGGATGGAGTATATGGGTGGTGAAGCATTGGCCGAGGAGTAAGGAAAGGCTGCCCACTATCACCGTTGCTTATTCAACTTGAACGCTGAGTAGGACCCATCGCATGCTTAAGAAAAAAAACCTCTCTTTAAATATCATTTCCTATCTTTTGAGAAGCTTGAACGCGATCTGGAGGTGACACTTGGGTAAATTCCTTTGTTGATAAAATTCTGCCATTTTTTTCAATTACCGCCGACATCACTAGTCTTGTCTCTCAGGCACGTCTCATACGCTAAGCAGTAATACTTCTTCACTCCCGGCGAAAGCAACAAAGTTGAATTCGTATAATTTGTTCAGCAATGAAGAAAACGATCATATAAAATTAATATCACTAATATTTTGCATCCGGTGCAATATGTAATGCCATAGGGGACATATGTTATGGGGACAAGAGTTATGGTTTTAGGTCACCTTTTCATGCTTCAATTTGAAAAATCGCAAGCAGAGAAAGAAAAACGTCCCCGACTATCTGTTCAATTTGCAGACATTGCTTGACTTAATTGTAGTGGTGACTTATTTACTGCTTCATTTGATGAGTCACAGAAGTAAACTGTCCATATTTTTCATCAAAATTACGAATTCCTAAGCTCTAATTAGAACTTCAAAAACTGTTATCGCCGATTAATAGCACTCGCGTAAAAATATAGATTTTAGACTTTATTTTTCAATTCTCAACCGTTATATTTTACAGTGTGCTCTTTGCTATTTTTATGTGCTCTATCTGTGTTTAGCTCGTTATGGATCGTACTCATTCGGAATTAATTCTGCAAAGTTCCCACAACATTTTGTTTCATAAATTAACCGCAGTTCCGTGGACAATTTGTTACTCTATTAGTATTTCCTCGGACGTTTTTATCGACGTTATTCCATCTTTTAAAAAATATCCATTTATTACGCTCCATCTACCATCTTTGTAGGGATGAAACATGATGGACTTTACATCTATTATCACAGATTATACATATATTATCATCTTAGTCTTCGATAAAAGAAAAAAAGGGAATATGCTTGAGAGCCAAATAATCGAATCTCCTCAATTCCAAATCATTAAAAATATTTATAATCAATCTTCAACTACATGTAAACTAATGGATGATGTGTAGTTCATGTACCGTCAGCAAATGTACGCGGATGAAGAGCAATAATTTCCCTTCATTTTTACGTGACCCTTGACCGAGAACCTAAGGTAGATTTCTGTCCATCGTCTCACAATATATCCGACATCCATTCCTTCCGTTCCTTTCTCCTGTATTTCCCTGTGGCTTCGCCCACTGCTTCGAGGGAGACACTTTCACCTTCCCCCGCAACCGCGGGCCAGGGATGCTTCAAAGGCCTTCATGCACCATTCCACTCCCACGCACGGGAAATCTTTCGGAGCAAATCGACCGGCTAGTATATTTTTTCCCCGGGAAGCAGAAGAGATATGAGAAATATTTATTTAAAAAAATAAGAATCCTCTCACAAATTCCGGCAATTGATTCAACGAACACTCGCTTCACCTGGGAGAAATCGCAAAGGAATCTCTCATTCGGTCTCCATTCTTAAGCATACCCGAACGAGGTTCGTATAAAGTGCCCATCAGCCGTTCATTTCCGCATAAGCCTTTGAACAAAAGCCTTTCGTTCGCCTTTATGGTCACTGGATACTATAGGGGATCGTGTCTCGACGCTACGCTGAGGTTCAAATTTCCGGGCACATTCAGATCGCTTTTAGAAAGCGGCGGTGTATAGCCCCAAATTCCTGCTTTTATATTTAGAATCAACAGTAATACAATTGATTTATATAATGGATAAATGCATTTGTGGTTTTATACCATGCCTTATCTGAACATCAAGCAAAATTTACCCTTCTTAATAGCAATGTTGCTGAAATATTTGCAAAATATTAGCTTTACTTTAATTAAATGGATAGCTCAACTGTCAAACTATCCATGCAGTGCAGGGATAAATAGTATTTTTAAGTACATCTACATTTTTAGTTAAATTTATTAAAAATAAATCAACATATCAACGGAGCTATCGCTTGATCTAGTGCAGTCTTTCAGTAATTGCTGGTGAAAAGTCAAATAAGGATTATTTTCATCGTAAATATTTATACGCATATATCTTTCATTAGAAGCTCATATCTGATTCGATTTGTTTTTCTTATTAATTTTTTGCTCATTGAAACTTCCTACGGAATTTCTGGAGAATTAAATATTTGATGAAACGTTTTTGTCAATCACTGAACTGCTAATTAAGAACATATATGGATAAATATTTTTTGATATATTTACTTCTTCATTAGACTCAGCATTCAACATCTGGACTTTAATAGTCTAGTGTCAATCTAACATTTATCTTAGCAATTTAAACATTGCCTAATTGTCAATAATTTCTGTGCATGTTTTGATAGTATTATCAATGAAGGCTGAGGTTATGTAACAGCTGTTAGCAAAAGTGATCTTTAACTAGGCACTTGACTGATTGAGTGATGATTCGATATTTAGCTCGAATGGGAATTTTTGATGCTCATTTAATTAGAAATGATTTTTCTCTTAATTTTCTGATATCATGATGAGTAGCATTTCAAGGTTGTAAAGCACAGGTCAAATGGATACTTTAATTCGTATTCTCTCCCCGCTTGCCCTTGAAAGCTGATGCTTCACAGTACACACGAAAAAAATATACATTTCAGTGCTAAATAATTAGAGCTGAATTTAATAGTGTTAACCAGAGATTTTTCTATACCCGTATTTCAACAAAATGGCCACCTTCAAATAGTCTGTTATGGTTATTATATTAGTGGGTACCGGTGCTATCAATTAGTTTCCATCCTCGATACCTACTTCGAGATAGTTTATGTATTCAAATGGAAAATATTTTTTACCCTCAGGTTTCCGTTGTTACATTATGACTGTATATTAATTCCTTAAGCACTGTTTATATTTAGAGGTGAAAATATCAACATGAGTTGAAATCAAGGCAAAGAGTTTGGATCGACCGTGCATCGTGGGATACTGGATACCATGAAAGAAATATTTTAGATGTTTGGGGAAGATTAGCGAACAGAACTGCCTTATAGATGGATTATGAGAGAATGGGGAAAATGTAGAAGCATGAATTCATGCGCCTGCCATTAATCATAAAAATATTTAAAGGGATGAGTAATTTTTTCTTTGATAAAATTTAATGTATTCCCAACAGAAATAGAGATTATGCAATTGAATCGACGGTAATATTTTAATAAATTAACTAGCTTTCTCACATTCAATAATGTTTACAAAGGAAAGCTGCGTGATTCGTCAAAAAGTACTACAGGCATGCAGAAAGCGTTACACAAATGCTAAAAGAATCAATCTGGGAGCCACTGGAGACTTGGATAATGTACGCTTGGCTTAGATTTCTTGAGAAACTGAGAATATATATCTGTAAGAGCGACACAGAGAATATTATACTCTAACCCCGCCATATTTCTAGGTCCCACAGAATCGATATATTAAGAGAGATATTTTGCCGAATGGGTAGGTATGGGGATTCGTTTTTCCCCCGAACCATAAAGGACTCAAGTAAATGCTATGTTTAGTTTAGCTAAAGCATTCGTTCTTTCTTTGTGAACGATTTATGTCCTAACACCCCCTGCCCCACTCCCACGAGGCTACTTGTAAGGTAATACATATATGCAAATTTCTGCTATTCAGTCCATGCCCTAGGACAGAAGCTTGAGCACATAATGAACTTGAAGGCCAAGGTAAACCGTTAGGCTGATAAGGACACACCTGTCGAAGTCTGGACTATCATCATCATTAGTCAACAATCCTAAGATTGGGGTGACGCAGCTCTCCATTTCTCTCTCCTATCCGCTTATCTCTTCATATCTACATATTTATTCTCTTTTACATCCTTTATAACTTGTCCTATATAACTCATTCGGGGCCGTCCCTTGCCCTTTTTCCCTTCCACTTATCCTTCAACGATTGTCTTCATCAGAATTTCGTGCCTCAAAATGTGGCCAACTAAGTTGTCCCTTCTTCTGCTCAATGTTTTTAGGAGGCTTCTCTTTTCTCCCACTTTCCTTAGCACTTCCTGGTTACTCACACGGTCAATCCATTTTATCTTCATCATTCTTCGGTAGCACCACATTTCGAATGCTTCCACTCTTGACTTCTCTGCTACTGTCAACGTCCAAGCCTCGCTTCCATAGAGAAACATACTCCATATGTAGTATCTGATGAATTGTTTCCTTACTTCTATGCTGGTATTTTCAGCTGTAAGAAGATTCTTCTTTTTGTAGAAAGCCCTCTTCGCCTGCGCTATTCTACTGTGAATTTCTTTCTTGCTCCGTCCATCGCTGGTGATTCGGCTTCCCAGGTAGGAGAACTCGTTCACCTCTTCAAGCTTATGCTTTCCTAGGTTGATGTTTGTTTTAGCCTCCTCTCTTTTACTGCAAACTAATATCTTTGTCTTCTTTTTGTTGATTTTCAGCTGATATCTGGCCATTGTCCTTTCCATGTTTGTCAACGTCTTCTTCAAATCCTTCTCTGTCTCGGCTATGACTGCTATGTCGTCAGCAAATCGCAGCATACTAATTTTTCTCCGTGGATATTGACAGCCTAAGCTTTCTGCTTGATTTCGTTGATGGCTTTCTCTATGTAAACATTAAAAATTTAGGGGGAAAGCGCACAGCCTTGTCTCACCCCTTTTCTTATTCTTGCTTCTGCACCGTTTGGTCCACATTTGATCACAGCTACTTGGTTTTTATACACACTATGAATAATTCTACGATCATTGTAGAGTACGCCGATTTCTTTCAAAATTCTAAGCATTGAATTCCAATCCACGTTATCAAATAATAGATAATTTAATTTTGAGGTATCTAAGCTATTTTTTCTGGAGTTTTCTGTATTATCCCTCATCCCATCGCCAAAGCGTAGCGTTCACTTTCATTCCAGCCCCTTCCATACACGATAATGTGGTGTATTAAATTCGCATGGCTTGTTTCCCCAGCAACGACGTCTCCCTTTGCTCTAATCCATGGTTAATCCATTCCTTCCTCACCCGGCTCTCAGTTCATTTAACCACTTGAAGGCCTTTCAACTCGAGTCTCATTCGGGCAATATTATCCAACGGCGCCTCCCACTCATAAACCCCCACTCCACACACGTTGGCTTCCCTCCTTGACCCCTTATGACCCTTCCCTCCCTCCCTCGACCGGCACAACCTTGGTTACAAACTCCACCCCCGAATCAATCCATGGAGGTGAATTCCCCCTCCCGCCAAAACGAAAACAATCGCTCATAATGACCGATTCTGTGCGCGTTGCCCGCCAGACTGCAATAAGCGATAAGCCCCATTGTACATCTCCGGTTAGCGAGGCGCTCCCTCGCCTCCTCAGCCATTCACGGCTCGTATTAGGGTCCACGAGAACCCCTTCAGGGTCTCCTCCTGCGAGATATATTTCCCCTCCACATCCTCACCTCAAGCCCTAAGCCCAGAACCCCTCACTCCCCTTCTGTCTCGCATTCACTAGCATGAGATTCCTCGGATTGGGCACGATGCCCTTTTTATACTCCCTCGTGCCTATTTTTTTTAGCAGTAGGAAAAAGGAATTCTCAATGTGTAGTTTCTGTGAAATTCGGGGTATTCCATGAGAGGCCAGAGATATTTGGGCAGTGCAGAATGCGCGAAGCGTAGGAAAGTGCAAGCTACCGGGCTCCCCACAGAATTGCTTGCGATAGCAATTATTGTTTTTAGTGATAGAAGGAGTTTTTTTATGGATATATGTGAATAGACAAGGTGTTGATAACCACCAAGATAACGTTTAGCCACCAATAAAGACTTCAACTCATGATTCGCATTATATTCCTCATATTCATGGGCATTGATTATGGACAAGTAGGATTTCGTTTGAAAATAGTTGGTTCAATCTTTTAAGAATATACTTCAGCTAATCATTACATTATGTATTTGAAATAAAAATATAAATCCCTCAAAAAAATATAACTTGGTAAACGAAGACTGTTAGTCAACGTGTACAGCACTAATGAAATTCAACACCTCTCATCTTGCCACTATTAATTTTTCGTGTGACCATTTGTCTTGAATAACACTAGGAGATTACAAATAAAATTACTGTGCGTCATTGTGATAAGATCCAAATTAACGATACCCGTATTAAATGCAATAGAAGTACGATCTATTTCTCTGAAAAATTGATCTTTAAATATAAAATCCCTATTGCTACATTGGTACTGCGTGGAGGACCATTCAAATACAGCACTTCGCCCATCGGATTGAATATTCAGGCATACCAACGCTAGAACACGGAACGAACATGGAACTTAATTACTTTAAAGTCTAATATACGCGACGTTCTGTACTCGAAACTATGCCCGCTGCCGCGTTACGATCGCTATGTTATAACGTTATGCCATGAGTACCATCAGATTTTGGTATCGTCTAGGGGGCGGCATCGAAAATCCAGTATCAATACAATAGTCAGAATTCCTTGAGAACTTGCTGAGCACATTCGCCTCCCCCTATTTCTATCCCGCCTCGCAGAATATTTATCTTCTCCTCGCTCACCCGTTCAATTTTTTCCCCAAGATCTTTCATTAAAAGGAGTGAGGGTCGCTCCCATTCCGTTCCCCTTGCCCTTTCGGCCCACGGCTATCTGTTATATGCCCATACCCCTGTTGTCTGTCCCTCTCCCCCTTCCCATTACTTTTTCCCTGCCTTTCCACACGCATACACCCCTTGTCCCATTTCTCGGCTCAACCTCCTGACCTTGCGAAGGCCTTATTTAACTTTTGCTAATTTGTTTCCCTCGCTTGCGAATTTCCACCTTTAACCTTCCTCACCCGGTCAGACTCGAGCTTTCCAGTTTTCTTCCAACCTTCGCATCCCTATCTGTACCACCTTGCCTTCCCTCCACCTTTCTCTCTCTCGGCTGCCTGGCGGGTAAAGAAAAAAAATTTGACCGGGCCCTGAGGGGTGAAAAGGGTGGCTGATTATAAGGGCCGGCACCACTACGGGAGGTGCGTAGAGAGAAGAGGAGAATCCTGAAGGCTATTTACATAGGTACCATCTCTCCTCCGCACAATTTTGTTCTCCAAGCAGCCCATCCCAAGTTCTCTCGGCGTTTTTATTCAGAAAGTTCTCCTCTCACTTCCGTTTCCCGCCTTTCCCATATCAAATGTTTTCCGCGAATTGCCAGTTTGATCCAACAGATACATTCGCTCGCCATTTCCTACAATAGAATGGATCCGGGTCTGTGGAGGAGTTTGTTGAATATTATAGGCAGATTATTTGGAATGAACTTGAAGTTTGTACCTTGAGATGAAGGAGGAAGAATAGGAGTTTAATGGGATGAGATTTTCCTGGGATGTACAGAATTTCCTGTAAGTGAGGAGAATGTTATACCTACAGAGTGAAGAAGGTGGGTAAGAGAAGGCTTTCTTCACTCACAGCGACTGAACAGGTGCCAGTGTAATTGGCAATGAGAGCAATGGAAGCTTTCACAAGTCGTCCACTCCAGCTTTAGTGCGAGCAAATGCAACCGGCGATGCAATCGGCATGTATCGGCACCGGCAGTCGATTTTTAAGATTTTCAATGGACACTTTCTCATGAATACTGTCTTTACCGGGGAAGAGATTTTGTAGCAGACAACCTTTTTAAGGTCTCGCCTGAAGTCAAACTGGCTGCCAGTATCATGCCGGTGAATCTCGAAGCTGAAGCTCGAAGGAAAATAATTCATTCGCAGTTCACTCGAAAGTTCTTCTTGAGTTTCGCGCGCAACACGTGGCAACGCAGCATTAGTTCACTCCGTTGTACTTTCATAATGCCCATATATAATTTATGCTACATATAAATAATACATTTTCGGATCATAGAAAAATTACAAATGAATCATGAAGTATTTCTATCAGTTTTATTTTTTCTTTCGGGGAAAAACTGTAGGACTACATCATTTTTAAACATTTTCTTTAATTAACAATAAAATATTTGTTTAAAAAATTCGCAAAAGCCATTTTAGTAATCCGCTTTGATGTTTTCAACATATTGTGGAAAATAATTGCAGTAGACGAAGTATTTGTCCTACGTTGAGTAGACGGACTCTCCTAGCAGTAATTTATTCTCTTTACAGAGCCTTTTGTATTGAAATAGGAGAGCTCCTTTGAAATTGTGTATCACCCATTTCAGTAGTGTGGGATTAGCAGCGCGAAACGCCTATGTTACTCTGAATAATTTAGTAAACTGGTCTTTTTAATTTTATTTGGTGGTAATTTAATTTGATGGGAGCCATAAAAGAGGTTCTCCTTAATGGCCACCTAAAGTTACTCCTTTGTATGTAACAAATTCTATTCTGTACTTTTTTCTTTTTGGAGTAATAAAAAACAATTATTTATTTTCATTATAAGCCATTCGCTTTGGAATGAATTACTGTTTACATTCTAACCGATGCTGGAAAGTATCCCTCAGCTATTTATTATGTTCCGTTTTCTTTTCTTCTTTTTCATTAGTATTCAGCATAATAAAATTCGCGTATATATATTCCAAGGTATTATTCATCAATATAGACATATTTTCGATTTATGCGTCCTTAGTTTAATCAAAACGGCGTCGCAATCATCTATCAAGAAAAATGTACATGCTAGTGTACAAATTGGGAAAAAAATAACAGAGCTTTAAAAAATATTGAAGACCTGCATATTTCCCTATGAGAAAACCTTAATCCTTCGTTCTAGCCAAATCTCGATTTACGGTCGTTACGAATTCTTGATTATGTTTAGTTTGATGTACCGTGTATTAATCTTTATTCGGAAGCAAAGAGTTATGGCGCCAGGAATGTGTTAAACGCATTATTTTTCTTCCATTTTGATCTGATAAGAAGTGATTTTTGCCGAGTTTATTCACCTCCTTGGAGCGAAAGAGGTTCCTCGATCAATGAACTCGCAGCCATTATAGTAACGGGTTATCTCGTCTTTAACGTAGAATGAAACTAAAACAAACAACTCTATCAATTTCTACCTGTCGGTGATGAACCTCAATTTTCTTTTATCCTGTCCCTCGTCATGAATGTTAATGAAATAAAAATTGAATATAAAACAGGGCCCGTAATAACGCCCTTTGGATGATTCCTACACTAATTCGTGTATAAGTTAATTGAATGTCTTATAGTTTATATGAAAAGCATTCCTTTTTTCCTTCCTTCGTTGATCACAAGGCCTTACTAGCTTGGCGAGTGAAAAAATAGCATGAATATGCGTTCCTTTTGCCCATAGCACCATAAAAACTTGACTTATTCTATTCTTAATGATGGGTTTGCTTAATCTTATGCAACAATTAATGCTGGATTAAATTTTGATGCAACAATTAATGGTATATAAACAATAAGTCACGTGATATTGGACGGTAATTGTTGTTGACGGCGCAGAACAGAGAATAGAGAGTATTAAGACCGTTTTACACGGATCACGGAATTGCGCAGGTCAGAGCTGCATTAATTTCTAAAATGGCGTGGAATTGCGCGGATGCATGAATGAAATTAGAACAGGGGCTATTTTTCCGTCTCGCATCCACGCATTCTCGCATGTGTACTAGCAATTCACCGCTTTACACGACGCAATTTTGATTGCGCCTTCGCACGTACGTCAGATTGCGCAATTCCGCGTACCATGTAAAACGGCCTATATAGTGAGAGTTGTGGCTTGCGGGCGTGTGTCGTTGCTCCCGAGGTTTTCGCCGAGAGAACCGATCAAAAGTGTTCACAAAGTGTGTTAACCGTATTTATGAAGCTAAGGAGTAAGGAAGTGCGTTACATTTTACTGATAAAAAGTGTTTATAAAGTTTATTAACCATATTTGTGAAGATTGGAATTAAATTCGGCCGTTTATAAAGTGAATTAACCGTATTTGTGAATTTTACGAGGAAATTAAAACGTTACAGTGATTAAGTATCGAATTTGTGAAAATGTCTTTTTTTAATTTATTGCCTATCACAATTCATCTCCAATCCTCTTCCTCATTCTTTCTTAATATCTTTACGGAGAGGTTAATCAATAATTTATTCTGAAGTTTAATCTATCCTATTTCTATGAAAAATCGAGAGAATTATGTTCATTTTGTCTGATCATGTTCAAATCTTAATCTGCCCTATTTTCTCATATTTTCTGTTTTAGACCGTCTCTTCGTAATAACCTTCGGTGTATCTAGGCATTTGTAATTGAGGGGAAGCAATATTTTGTTTTAACTATCGACAATTTTTTTACTTAAATTCCCTTATCACTAAGATTTAGCAATCCGGTGATTCGTAAAGCTATTTATTAAACAACACGGCTTTGTAGCATGGTGAAACCTTATATGAATCATTTTGCGTAAATGGCAATAAATAAAATATGAACTTAAATTTATTTCTAATGTACATTAGGAAAACTAGTAATAATACAGCCAATCCCAAATGTAAGACAAGCTTTTGATACCAAAAATTTTAATAATCTCTTTCTCCCCCTTTTTCTATGCTTTTAAGTTGCAAAGAACTTGTCTACGATAATATATAAGAGATATAAATGAAATTATCTGAGTTTTTTTAATATGTAGGAATTATGTTTTACATATGTATTCAAAATATTCCTGGAAAACTCTTCCTTATCATTATTTGACTACGTCATGACTCATTTACGAGTTGTGAAATGATACATTAACCATGATATGATATTCCTGTATGATGTATCGATATTCCCGTGTGACAATTTTATTCCCGTCGATCATACATCCTATAACTTAGCCAATTCTCTAATTATAGGGCAGATTGAGGTAAGTATAGGCAATATGGTTACACTGAAGGTAATATTCAATCAATACTATTCATGGCATTCACATATTGGAATACGTAATCAGGAACCAAAATTCCAATTATGATGTAAAGATTTCCGACTAAATATTTGTTGCATAAGGTCGTTGTGGCCGTTGTACTGCGAGAGTAATAAAAAAGATTTGCAAACAAAAGAGCTAAACTGCTTGATTTTAGCCAACGCTGTGATTTCTGTTCGATATTCGATCCCTTTTCTCGACTCTTATTTTGCACGCGAATCTTTTTTGCTCGTTTCCTGTCGTTGCCGCAGTTATAGCGGGAATGCTGGCGTTCATTTGCCGATCCTCCATTGCAATTTAGAAGGTCGTAGCCTCAATATCTTGCTGCAAGGTAATAAATATCCTCTCAACTCCCTCTACCGTAACACCATGCATCTCTTTTCATCATCTCTTGTTCACTGAGAGACATGAAAGCTCGAATCTATAATTAATCCCACACGACTCTGCGGTGAGTCTCGAACTGAATGGTGAAGAGAATGGGAATTGAAAATCAGCTCCATGTGTAGGCCGCGACTCGACGTGGCACAATTCGTGTCTGCGTATTATTTAAAGCCGATGGTATTCCTTTATTTTGGTCATCTGGGAAATTTTCAGCAGAACGCATCAATCTATTGCGTCTGGCGTGATGTGCTCAGGAATTTCCAACAATTCCGGATGCTATTGACGCCGGAGGACATTCTTCGTCCACTAACACCATTTCCACCCAGAGTATGGTGGAAATCATGAGAGTGAACAAATTGGCCAATTCCATTTTAAGCTTTTTCAGTCACCAGGGTGGTTGTTTGTTCAAATTTTCAGTGTCTTCTACCCAATGATGCTTTCCTTAATTGTATCACTTTAAAAATGATGATAAAATGTGCAAGTGATTAATCAAAAATTAAGAAAATTCTGAAATTCATCATGGTCATTCTATTTTTTCGATTCAGATTTGAAGTAAGTATGCTGATAACACAAGGGTTATTTTTAATATAAATGGTAATGCAAGAAGTTAGAACTTTCTATGATTTTTAAGTCTGACGCGCGCGTTTTTCATGTTTTTTTTTGCAAATTATCGACATTTTTCGGAGTTGTCTCATGATCAGTACATATGCGGTGAATGAATACGCGTATTGCATAAGATTTATGAGGTAGGTTCCTTATAAAAAATATCGTTCGCATTCAAATGTCTAACCATTGAAAGAATGATGTCACATGAAATCTATCGTAATATCCTTCATTTTGCGAACGAGAATTTGAATGGTACCGAGGATATGAATTCAGTCAAGGTTTTGCAGCGATCCTGCGCTTAAGACATGAGTGCAGATTAATCTTGACATTTTGGAAGCATAAGGTTGCAGCCATAGTTTGATTTGCATGTTATGCATGAATGTGAGTTATGCTTGGGAATTTTAGGTTTATTTATCATTGACATTCCTGTCAAACAAACATGTCATACAGCCAATTCTCTTGAACAATGGGGCAGCAAGTGTTGACTAAAAGGTGATGACGAACTTGAAGTAGTAAATACTTAATGAATACAATTCGTGCTAATTTAAGTATTTAAATGAGTAACGATGAATTAAAATCAACGTTGCGCCCACTGATCTGCTGGGATAATAAAACACCTATGCAAACGGAGGAGCTAAAACAAGTACTCTTTCTAGCATATTCGCGTGAAATGTTCATATGAGTATTTTTCTACAAAGAAGGTTCGTCTGTATTTTTCTTCCTCTATGATTCATCACGTGTGCTTCGAGAAGTCCCAGTGAAGTCGTTTGTGTTCATATTTCTCTTGTAAAATGTAATTTGGGCACCAATTACTTGATTTTCTGATTATTACTGAATAATTTAGGTAAATATTACATACATCCTGACCATGTGCGCCTGTGTTCAATTTACGTCATTACTATGCATAAATCAATCAGGATAGTTTCTCTAAATTTCAGGAGTCCACTAGATCAATATCCAAAAGCTTTAACTTCCTCCGTATCTCCACAAGTCTTATTTCAATTTCATCCGATTCTCTTTTAGCCTTCTCATTTGTACAAACCGCTTTTACATAATTTCAAAAGATTCTCTTATATTGCTCATCATAAATTTTGTGGTGTCTGTCAGGTATTAATCCCTTCTAGTATGAATTATTTATTGTTGTGTGGAGTAAGGATTTGATTAATTCACTTTTATTGCACTAAAATTCACACGAAAAAACTCCCTCTGCACTCACGTCTTCGGGTTACAAATTTATCTAAAACAAATCGTGATGTTGCAACATGAATATAATGCATCCTTTTTTTTAGATTAATTACCACCAAGTAAAAAGCGAGAGTGGAATAACAGAGTAGAATTTTACTATTCAAATTAAGTCATTTTATGACATGGCGATGAAGAAAAGAATTAAATAGAAATTCATAATTATACTTAAAACGCAAGTGTTTTATGTTCATATGAAAAAAAAATATTAGACAATTAAAATCAATTTTTACTAAAGAGGAATTTATTTTTTTGCTCTGCATCATTATTATTTTTTACATCACCCGGCTTCTTGTTGTTTCTCCCTTTTTACCGCTCGTCTTACTCTTTTCCTTCCTCATTTTAATTTCCTTTTCCGTGCCCACATTTTGCGTCCACTCACTCGTTCCCACTCTTCTTCCTTCAATCTCAAATTTTTGGCAGGCTCTTTTTTAACTCCTCCTGCCTCACTCGGACTGGGCCGGTCTCTAAATAGCCGGCTGAGAGTTAGACGTCCATTACCTTCATCACTGGCTCGCTCCAGGCACTTTGTGCATTAATCTTTTTCACTTTTCCTGTTCACCCACGTCTTCGTAAATCTCATGCCGAGTCCCGATTGAATGAGTGGCTTCATTTGATGCTACATCTGTTATTTTTTTTTCCTCTTTTATAGTTTCCAAAGATTCTCGCAGGCAGTATGGTGGTACAATCATGATAGCTGGGAGCATCATTTTTAGCTTTAAGGACTTTATCCACATTTTTTTGCGCTTGAATACTATTTACTGAAAAACCGCGAAAATTTCCCAATGAGTAGGCTTCCATTTTAAAACATTTCAAAACCAATAAATGGGACCCACGTTGAAGTGGAAATCCACGGTCTAATTAATCGGCCCAATTTCTTACGATGTTAACAGTTACATATTTCAAATTATCTTTATTAATTAAATTTTAACCCCATAATTAACCCATTGTTTTACGATATACTAACATGCTCATAAGTGGGAATAAATCAAGATTTATTAAATCAAACTAAGAATTAGAAATGATTAAATATCTGATATATTGCAAACTTCTTGAAAATTTCTTTTGAAATTTTCGTACGAACCACTCAGAACACGCCGGCTTATAACTACTGCTTTATGAATTATTGTAGATGGATAATTTTCCATGAAACTTGCTATAAATCCTCCTATGACAACAGTGTTTAAATTTTCCTTTATTTTTAAATAATATATATTTTCTCCATTTTGTCAAGATTATTATTAAAGATGACCCCATCAAGTTCACTCCCATGTAAGTGAGCTTTCAAAGAAAATTAAACAGCGACAAAAACTACTCTTGATATAAGTGGCGTCATTATCTGATGTCCTACAGTGGTCCTTAGTGGTCAAAATCTAGAAAGACAAAAAAGATACAGGATACCTTTCTGAGCGAGTCACGCCGGGTGGAACACGGAGAGATCTTCGTCATGACTATTTTTTCGGAAAAGTAACATCGTTATCGGACAAAAAACCTAATCGTTTCCCATCCCCGGAACCTTATTCCTTTTTTCTTCCGAAAATAATTTCAATTACGCTCTCAGGACTTGCTGCGTTCCTTTATTTTCAACAAGTTAGAGGAATCAGTCATTAGGAGAGGGTCGCATCTCCGCGAGATCTAACTGCGGCAATTTAAACTCTCGTGATCGCATCCATCCCGTTTCCCCGCTCCGCCGACCAACCCGGCAACTTCCCCCTAAAAGGTCCGCCACCACCACCATCGCTTGCACATTTTATGACCCGCCACACACTTTGCTCGTTATTTCCCCGAGGTGAGTTCGCCTTTTGCTCGACGCATTTCCTCTCCTTGTTTGTCTACCCTTCATATCCTCTCCGTATCTCATATCGTGATGGCTCTTACCGCGGTCCAAGTTCCTCTCCAGTCCATTAACGTGCGGCATTTGTTTTTTTCACTCTCTTTGCTTAATGCATCGCATCCCTCTCCTCTTTTCTTTTCCAGATTTTTTTTTCTCTTTTCCTTCGAGATCCGCGGCCCTGTTTTCGCTTCCGGTCCCATCCCATGCGTGTCTGCTCTCCGCCCGCGCCATACTCCTAGGGATTTTCCTAGTATGTCTCCTCTCTCTCTCTCTTCGCGCGAGTCCCCAGGGAATCGTTTCTTTTCGCTCGCTCGGCGAGCCTTCCGTGCCTTTCTGGGACCAAAGTTCATTCCTCTCTCGTGCGCCTTCCTCGTTTACCTCGCATCCAATGAAGTGCGTCTGCATCTCCCTATCAACCATGCTCCTATTCATAACCTCCATAAATATTTATAAAAATAATAATAATAATAGCTGTATTTTAAAACGTTCAGCGCCGCTTCGGTCATAATGACCGAAACATGTACTTCATCTCCACGCAGCTTCGGTCATTATGACCGAAGAATGAGCCTTTCAGTGGGCCGCTCATGGCACGTTGTCGGTCACAACTACTTCGGCGTCACGTATATGACGTGACCAGCGTAGCGTGTATAGCCGAATGCACACGAAAACTCAAATGGAAAGGATCCAAGTATTATAACGAAAGAAAAAAGAAAAACACTTTGTAGGAAAAACACGGCGAATTCGTCCAAAAGTCCGCGGCAGGGAACGTGTTAATGTTCACTATTGCATATTTAATCTATGTCATTTGATGCATGCGTTCAAACTTCATGCACTCTTGTCTGAAATCTCAAAAATTAAATTTGAGTTGCTTGTGAGACTAAAAAAGGAAAGATTTCCTGATATAGCGATATGAACATCCGAGATAAAAATGAATGGCCACGAAATATAAACGGGTGTCTTAAAAGCGCGCGTGAAGGGGCTAATCTTCGGGGTTATATTAGGCGGGTAGAGGAATATATTTAGCGGAATGAAGGCGAAGAACGTCGTGTATCACGTCCTAGTGTCCTTCGAGACCAAAGCGTCACGCTGGAAATAAAAAAATAGTCGTAAAAGGAGATGGCATAACCTAAGCAAGAGAGGTACCCCTATCTTTCACATCTTCAGACACTGCATCCTCCTTATTCCTTACCCTAAACCTCCGACTTAGCCTACGACACACGCTTATGTACCACTCCCTGAAGGGAGAATGAAGATTTCGGGGTGGCCGCAGAATTGTATTATTCACGGTGAAATTGGGATTCGGGAAAGTTCACCTCTATAAAGCACACCACTCCCGTGGGTTAACCAAGTTTCGCATGCGTGGATACACTTCTTGACTTGATTCTTTTTTGGGGCGAAACACTGTAATTTTCCAGCGTTCGAGAGTCCATTATAGCTCACGTGTGACAGTGAGACACTTATCCATATTATATGTATATAGCCTCCACGACTTGATGTATACGTTTTAGCGACGGCAAATTTTCCACGCAAATCCAACAAGAAGGAATTATAATCTTTATAATGCACTGCAATGTAGGTGCATATCAGAGTAAAGTTAATTTATTCGGTTATTTTCTCGGGAGATACAATCTCTGGAGAGATATCTAGTTCTGACTTAGATCATATGTTATACCTAGTATCTTCCAGTTTTTTCATTAGTTTGTTCACAAAAGAGAGACACAAAAGCTACCGCGTGTCATGAAAATTCAAAATTTGCTTCTGGTATTCTGTATTCTGGTACGAGTGCGAGTAACGAGTTTAATTGTTTCAGATTACTTCATTTGCCTGCGATAAACATTCAAGGTAATATGACACAAAGCAATGGCATCCATTATTACCGAATCGACATCATGAACAGTCGCATCATTATTTGAAACATCTTTACCTTGTTCTTCAAATGTGAGTGTTACAAATGCACTAATTTAAAAGAATCTGAATCAAAAGGTTTAAACTAATTCCAAGATATTATGATGTGAAGCATGTGTACATGTACACCAGTGTCACTATGTTTATGGACACCAATGATATTTTGATATTTTAAAGTTTTAACTAAAATATTATCAAATTTGTCACTATGTCATATTTACCATCAAAGTAAGACAAATTCCATTCTTTATTGTCAATGAAATAACTGAAGATTTTTAATTGGGTGATTATTTGTGCATCAGTATTCTGAATGGCGTCAAATTATCGAATAATAGGAATAAGCAAGCTAAATATAAAACATATTCATTATCTTAACTGCTACCATATATTCCCACTAAATTTCCAAGAAACGATAGCGTAGCGCGCAATTAAGAGTGGAAATTCTTCTCACGAATTGTTCACATTAAGAAAGCAAGAATGTCAAGTAGCTTGAAGACCTTTCCTTAAAATGTCGATACGTATTTTTCTTCGCCGACCTTAAATGCGTTTTCGTGATCTAATTTTATATCTGAGAGCGGCTTTCCTGTAAATGCGCCTTCGTGAAAACCCTTACTAAGTTCCATGATTTTTACTGTTAAAGTGTCTCATAAAAAACAAAATAGACCCAGAAACAAAGTTAAGTAATGTCCAGTTCGACGATTATTTATTTCTACAATCACACTGGACACTCAAACAAGGAGACACCGCGAGAGTGATGTTCGGGATCTGAATTACAATGTTATTTTCTGAAACTATACAAGTAATGTAGAGAAAAATGTCCCGACTTTCTTACACATGGGTCCGAGTTCGAAAGAAAATATAAAAAAATTGGCGCAGCATGACTCACCTCGGCCCTTTTGGGAAGATAGCGGTGACAATTTTTTTACATTACCCCTATAATTTCAGAAAATAAAATCGGCATTCAGATCCTGAACATCAGTCTCGCGAAAATTCACCATCTTAAATCTGTGGATATTGGTGCTATTTCTTTGATTATATATATTGGGAAACATTTGAATAAGCATGTGATGTGCGAAATGGACTAATTTTGCTGAATTTAATCTTCTATATGTTTGTTAGAAATGCATCAAGGAAAGGAAAATTCCAGATTTCTACGCGACCTAAAATCGTGATTACTTTGCGTCATGTTGCCTTCGCTTTGTCAGGAGGTAGCCTTTGGGGAGTCCGTCACGAAAGACGCCGTAGCTAATTTGAAAGTCATTTGTCGACCGGGAAGCCCCGGTAGCATTTACTTCCCCGTCACCACCGAGAAAACAAATGCCTGCCCTTCCAGCTCAATTCTTTCGAATCAACAGCGCTCAAGAGCCGGGAGCGCACCCAGAGAAGTGACTCCCTTTAATTAATGCCAACCGCGCCACAATATTATTCCCCGCACCCCGCAAAGACACGCCCCTTTTAGCGCTCACACACACGAACCCGTCCTTTGTGTTCGGGACCCTCGCGGCATGGATTTCCTTCTCTCCTTTGTCTCACACAGCCCTTTTCGGGAGCCCTCATAAGAAGCGCCACTCTTGTGCAGGCCCACCCCTAATAAACACTCTTATTTAATCCCCCGTCCAGTTCACCTTAGTTCCAGGCCAAGCCGTTAAGAGGGGGTGGCCGCGCGATTCCTCTGAAACAAAAGAAAGGGAGGACGAAGAAGGAGGAGGAGCGGGATAAGATGAAAAGAAGTGCGGGGCAGCGGAGGCGACCGTCGCGCCACGCAGCGGCGGCTGCCGGAAAAAGGAGTAAAATGGGTCTATTGGAGGGAAGAGTAAAATGGGACATTGGTCGGAGCACTCTGCCGAGACAAAGGAGCGGAGAAATAAATGAAGGAGGGAAAAAAAAGCAATAAAATAAAACAAAATGGGGAGGATCATGGAGTAGATAGGAGAGAGGGGAGAAAAAGGGGGTGTTAAGGTGGTTTTTTGGATAAGAGTAGGATTGGAGGAGATGGTCAGGGAAGGAGGGGATATCAAAAGAGTAAGAGAGAAGGTATATGTAAGGGCCCATCTAGTTGTCTCTTTTGCCCATTCTCTCTCGAAAGGGGACGTGGGAAGGAAACTGCTTTAGTAGTCGTTTTGAAGATTTATGCCAGACCTATAAGTGCTGCCACCTATTATGACCTCCGACCCATTACTTGACCCTGCAATCCCCCCTACGGACATGCGGCTTCCTTCCACCACTCTTTTCTCTTCGTTCACTCCTTCTTCTGCCCCCGAGAGTCTTATATATCCCCGCCCCCAATGACCCCTCCTTAGCCATTCGTCCTCGCGCGGTCACATCCGTGGCGCACTAAACACTTAGCCTCGCCCCCGAACACGCTACAATCCCACTTCCATGGAAAGAGCGACTGCTTAAGAATCCTTCAATGCGGACTGAATGAAATGTCATTGTCTCAGGTATTTGCAGGCACATAGCCAGAAATGTATTTCGCGGGTAGGGTGGACTTCAATATACAATTCAACTATTCCCTTTAAATTTCGGAAGTTTAGAAATCGCATGGACAACTCCATTGATTTTTGGATAGTAATGCCATTTCGACGGAATAATTGTTCGAAATTTTAACCGAATGAATATAATGCTGCTAATAATAACAACTACCTACCTACCGCGGGTTTTTCTCTTAGTGTGATTATTACAATAGCAAACATTTGCACAAAATTACTAATTCGCTCGAAATGGCGCTATAGAGTGGCTGAAAAAAATACCTCATACATTATTTGCTTGTGGATTTTTTTTCTTGATCATAATTTTTTAATTCATCAAATAATGGCTGAATACATTGTTTGAAATGATTTAGGCCTCCGCTAAGGAGCATTCTTCTAAGAATCTCCCCGGCCAATTGCTCCCTCACACAATTATTCTAGTCCCACAGTTACTCCCCTAGGGGCACACGAACCTAATTTATCCGTCCCGAAGGGGGTTGAGGACTTTTGGACTTCTTGAAAGAGATCAGCGTTTCTCCAAAGCCTCGTGAGGGGGTCAGAGTCGGCCGTATGGTCAATTGGGGACGTGATCGCAGGGTAGCACGCGTGTTCCCTCATGAAGTATTTCGACCACCTGCAAATGAGAAGGACGTGACACGATAAACGGACGTCTGCATAGGATACGTTATCATTCGTGTGAGTGTACACGGCCAATTATCATCTATACGATCGATGTTATTCCATGAAAGGAAAAGACGGAATTCCTTCGGAAATTAATTTTATCGCGTCGGAGATAATTAATGAAAGATAAATTCTTAATCTGACCCCTCGAGATTCCAAAAATAAATTCAAATGAATGTGGTATGCAATGAAATTAAGTCAATCATTCCACCAATATTTGGCCGATATGAATCCCCACGTTTGATTGTCTTAAAATCAACAGTAGGTACTTGAGGTTTTAAATACATATTTTTTTATTCAAACCTTAGGTACTCAATCCATTAATTTGGACTTGATTTCATTCAAAATGAATTCTATTGAAGTCATCAGCTCCCTCTGTGTTATCATGGTCGCTTAGTCTTCGCAAAATGATTGTAAACTTACGTAAACTCATTTTCTCCAAAATTTTAGCAATGAATATATATTTCGCATCCATCATTCAAAGCCCTCTACTCTTCCGGTCCTTGAGCTAATGTATTATATTCTCAGGTTTACACATGTGAAAAAGTTTTGACTTTTGCATTGTAACTGTTCATTCAGTGTATTTTTGCTTCAGAGCAAGCACCTTTGAAAATCGCTTTTACCTGAAAGTTCTATTGCATTTCATGATAAAGATCCGTGAATCTTGAACAAATGAATACTGTTCTTAAAAACTACGATATTTATATAGCTATGTAATTAACAGTACCTAATCCATAGCAAAATATTCAGCTATTTAATATTTTTAATACAGGTATCGATATTTTCCCCGATTCAAAAGCACTTCGGACTCTTTAGATACTATTACTTCGCCAAAAATTCATGGTTCACAAGAATTTGATGATTGCATATAATGCTATGGATTTTGCATTGTTTATATTATAGTATGTATTAAATAGTTATTTAAGTATCGCAGTTTTTAGTAACAATATTCGCATTTACTGTGGTGATAAAAGACTTGCTAAATATAACGTTATACACCACTGGTTCAGTAATCAGGCTGTAAAACGGGTAGTTTGGTTTCACTAGCAAGGATAATTATAAACTTTATTTAGTGCCAAAATTTTCTCGATGAAATTTACTTATCTGACGTGCAGAGATTATAATTATGGTAATGATGTCTTTTCCCATACTTAGTGATGTTTTGATTGACAATCGTTCCGTTGTTTTCCAACGTTCCTAGAAGCAGTTGATGGGAACCACAATCCCTTTCATGCAGCGGAGGATCATTTTACATAAATTACAAAAGGCGGGTGTTCCATCGTCCCGTTGGGAGTAGCAGATGCCAAGTATAAATTTATCGGCAATAAATCATACATGTAGACGTTGGACGTAATTGGTGGAGTGAGTGACGGGGGTGAATGGAAGTTGAGTGGCAGCTATCCCTTCAGGGAAAGCACTGCGGCTGCCGCCTTTTGCTGCAAGCAGGCTCCAATTCCCACAACACAGACCAGCACTTGCGATCGCAGGTTCTCCGTGCGGTGCCATACACGTGTGGCAGATGATTCTTTCGCCTTTGCCAACGTAATTGGTAATTTCCAGCCTTTAAGCTTGTTTGTGGTAGTGAGACACGGACGAAAACAGCAGCTTAGAAGTTGCGAAGCATTCGCAACCTGCTGTGACAGAAGAATGATGAAGATCAAGCGAATAGACTGTTTGACTTATGCGGAAGGCTTAAGCAGAGTGGGAGGGAAGTCTCTTGAAAAAGTTGGGAAGGAGACAGAATAACTTAATCGGCCACATCATGTGACACGATGGCCTGATGAAAACTATCGCTGAAAGAGAAGTGGAGCGGAAGAAAAGCAAAGGGCTTGATATATTTATTAGAAAACGTGTCTCGACGAAGGATATTAAACCGCCGCATTATACTGGTGTTAAAAGTTTGGCCAATATGAGAATAGCTCAGAGAGATACGTCAAACCAATATTTGGGTATCTGACTCATGATGATAATAATGATGATGAGAGTTCTTAAATTATTATTTTACTTGTAATCTTGAATTTTGTTTAATTTCGTGTCGCAAAGTAGCGATAATAGTAGACAGATATAGAGGTAGATATGTTTTCCGACGAAAAAAAAATGGAAGCCGTGATTTCCAAAGTTGCACAAGTCAAATTGGCAGGAGTTAAGGGTAAACAGATTTTTAAAATATTTTTAGGGCTTCTAATGCTGCTGCTATGATGTGTGTTCCATGTGTAGCGCATAGTGTCATCATCAATGTATGGGGAAAATTTCAAATGGTAGCAATAAAATTGTGGATAGTAGTTGTTCCGTCCCAAAGCGTTTCTAAATGAGCGTGTGCCGTTTTTCCCTTTGCTGTTATTATCTCGATACCAGAGGTCACGAGCTCGGATGAGTATGCTGGGAAATGTTTGTAACACCTTCCGTTTCTTCTCATAAAATTCGTAGGTCTAAAAAACAGCTTTTCAAATAGTGTACCTATTAATGTTTTTTTTTACCATTAAATTTGATATCAGGAGGAGCGATAATTTTCTGAGGGATAATTATAACACCTTTCTTATCATTCAACTCTTGCCGATTTTTCTTTATTACTTATGCACAGGATTTAATAATTTCTATTCTTTCGCAATCCATCTCATTTACCATACTCATATTGAAATGAATCAGTCTAATTAGTGTGAAACGATCTAAAAATAACTTAGTATTATAGAGTATTCCATCAAAAAATAAAATTCTAATACCAGTTTTTTTATTTCTAGGTAAGTCCAGTTTTTACTGACCACAAATTTCCATCTGCATGATGTTTGAGTGAGTATAAACCTCTTTTATTTCAAATAATATTTTTACGGAAGTTATGTTAGGTCGATTTGGCCGACTGTTTTTCTACGGCTTTACATGTACGCACTTAGAAGTTGCGAAGCATTCGCAACCTGCTGTGACAGAAGAATGATGAAGATAAAGCGAATAGATTGTTTGAGTTATGCGGAGTCCTTGACAAATATCATCAGCATGGGCGAGGCATTTGGTGTTACAGCTAGCATGAAAAATAGTATTTGGCTGACCATGCGGTTTACGTAAGGCATTTTCTCCCGCATAAGCGTAATGCCTTAGTCATAAGATTTAAGTGAGTTGAAAACAGATAAATTAGCTTGATTTTTAATTCCGTTTAATGAAAATAAAAGACATTTCTATAACGTCTTTCGTGATTTCTTGTGACGTTTTCACCTTTGAAAATCGAAAATCATTTTTTTGAAACGAGACTTCTGGCTTAGGTTTCAAATCATTAAAAAACAGCGTGATTTCAGGGTTCCATCCAATTCTGCACCGCCACTGTCAAATTTTTGGACTTCGTCTGCATAGAGAGAAATAAAAATAGTATCCACGTTCCGGCATACGTGGAAAACAACAGGCAGATCATTTTTACACCTGATTTTCTTGTTAACGCTGCATGGTCCCTTCAAATCACTCATAGGGATTACATTACCTCACTGCCGATCTGTGAAAATTCCAATGAGAGGTAATGAATCAATTCAGGAGAATACCAATCCTAAGGTCAAACAGCCATCATCCTAAACAGCAACAGCAATCGAGAACGGAATTAATTTTGGGCGTGCGTATGAACGTGAGGGAATAAGGGCTGCCCACTTAAATAAAATATTTTCCACGTTTATTTCGGAATCATAAGTTTAAGTTATGATGATAGATGTTAGGAATTTGATTTATAGCAATACAGGCACATTCATTAAATCAACTTTAAAATACAGGAATTATCATGCTTTCGAGAACCGTCCAGTTCCTGCGATATCATGTATCAAGTTCCATGTATGGGGCCTCGTTGGTGATAGGTGGGTTAGCAACCTCTTATACTTAACTGAAATGTCGAGTTCGGATTCTGCCAGGTAAGGTGATACCTAGCAGATCTTGGAGCACGTGGCTTTGCTGGACATAGTCAGAGATGGCAGTAAGAGTTCACTGCACTACTGAATACTACTCATATATGCCAAAAATAATTACATTCACCTCTCTAAGCCACTGGTAATAAAAGTCCGATTTTTACTTGCACAGATCTCCTCCTCGTTTCCTCTCGAAGAGACCTGGAGATAGAGTTATTACCAAACCTTTTATATCATCTTGAACTCCTCCCATGCATTCATCCTAACAAAACCATACGGGCTATGAGCGGGAAAGTAACGTCGTCTGCTCAACTGGAGTGTCGGGTTCGGATTCCGCCCGGTAAGGTGATACCTAACAGGCCTTGGAGGGCATTACTTTACAGGATATTGTCAGAGTTGGAAGTAAGAATGCACTGTATTCTCTATATTCAACTCATATCGCCAAAGAAAAAAAACATTTGCATTCACCTCTCTACGCCACTGGTAATAAGAGCCCGATTTTTGCTTTCACAGGCCTCCTTCGCGTTCCCACTCGACGGAACCGGGAGATAGAGTCATTACCAAACCTTGTAATATCATCCTGGACTCCTCCCATGAATTCTTCTTCATAAACCCATACCAAGCCTTTTGGTAGCAGAGTGCCTTTCCACCCACCGAAAGCTCCCATCTCCGGCAAAGATTCCCTCGGCCCGTGGCCCAGCTTGTATGGGGTGAAAGCGAGCCCGTTGTACGTGTCCTAGCTCCGAAAGAATACTAACGGTTTCGCGATAAAAAGGAATCCAGTGTTTATTCAGCGTGGTGAGAGAGAAAGAAAATAATGAAAAAACGAGTCGTTTGTGTGTCTGTGTAGGCGGATGAAACCGGGATGAGCCCACAATTTTCCTGCGTAGTTTTCCCCGGCGAGGTGGCGTCGCTGTGGGGTCGGGAATGGATAAGGATGTATAAAAGAAAGCCATAGGATGGGGAAATGGAGGGAAAACCAGTGACTGGATGGTATGAATGCCACCGCCGAAATGAAAGAGAAATCCCACCCGCTCCGGCGCATTTTGGTGGGATGATGGGGTGAGTGGAGAGGAAAAAAATAACACGGAAAGGTAGTCTCTTTCTGTGTTTTTGCAAGGGCATTTGTATCCGATATTGTTTTGTTCTCCGGGAATGGGCGTGGGAGAGGGAGTTGGCGAAATGAAGAGAATGGGATTGGCCGATAGGAGTCGGGTGAGAGACGTAGAATGACGTTTTTTTATCATTATTATCCATTCTTTTTTGAAATTTTGGTGGAAAAAATTCGGAAGTGTGGCAAAGAAATACAGGGGAGATTTCGTGGCTAAACCGTGTCTTCTTATAGCTGGAAAAAATTTAGTTGCAGCTAAACCTTAGCGACGAGAAAACTGGGATAAATGCGCAGAATCCGGAACGATTGTGTGAGAATATCCGTCTCTGCGTTTAGAGGAATCGATAAACATTTCCAATGGGCTCTTTCACCCACCTTCTTTCATGGACTTTCATTATTGAGTTTGAAAAATGAAGAGCACCATATTTTTGTGTTTCTCGGTCCATCGCCGACTTCTTGAGCTGTTCGTGGAGAAAAATTGACGTGAAGAACCTATTTGCAGAGAAGTTTATGACGTCACGAATTCGTGCTGAACAATTCACCGCTTCTCAGCTACTTCTCGTCATCTCTAGGACTTCTGGCATGGAAAGTATTGGATTGGACGATTGTAAATAAGGAGAAAGAGACGCATATTGAGCCATTTTTATCATTATTATCCATCATTTTTTTACACTTTGGTGAAAAAAGCCGGCGATCTGCATGTGCATGGTGAACTTTGTTCCCCGGTAGTCGACGCTAAGAGTACAGCGAATCAAGTCAAGAAAATGTTAAACCGTGGTATATTTGTCTCTGTATTTATGTGTCTCGTTATGCACTTTGTTGTTGTTAAAACAGTTGCTTTGAAATCAGGGGTATCACCGGGGTCGAAATATCAATATACTCCGAAGTATTTAACTCTTTTACGATATAAATTTATACTTTTCATCGTTTTCCTTTGTAACAAGGCTTAAAAATAAGTTACTTGGACCTTTGTGGTTAAAAAAACACACCAAATAGACTCACTTGGGTTAATGTTGAACAACATTGACAAAGACCATCTTTAAATCCACCAAAAGCTTGGTATTTTCTAAAATAGGATGGCTTTTAACTGAGCAATATTTACCGCGTAAAATTTGATGACATAATTTATGAGGCAACTTTGAGTGGAGAAGTGCCTCCAATTTTTTTTACCATCCAGCCGAGAGCACTCACAAATTACATTATGGCTTTCATTGCCTTTCTCTCTGCATTTCCATTTTATTTTGGCATGCACGTACAAACTTGAAAACGAAGTTCTAAACGGCCAGAAATTATTTTTTTTCCCTACTACCGAAAACAGCTCTATACGGCTTTTTACATCGCAGTTATTAACATTACGAGTATTACGAGTAGCAAATTAACGTACACATACAATCATGCCGTGGATAGGGGTAACTTACCCAGGCGGGACTCGAACCCGCGACCAGCAGGAGCTTGGAAGTCATTATGGATTAATATGCAGAAATTATCGCGACAGGTTAACGAAATACTTTGGGTGGCATTGAGGGAGCGGATGGTCGATTTATCTGGTGATGTTTGGATATGAAAATATTTTTTATCTCATGAGAATACAACTTATGACCGAATTGTGGAGAGGTCTTCAGTTAAAGAGATGATATGGATGATGGAAAAATGGCGATGTAGAGCCTTGTAAAAAATTTTAGTGGAGCAGGATTTATGCATTGAATAAATAATTTACTAAGATGGTGATAAAGTATACGCCAAATTGGGGTAAAATAAAAATATTGAAGTCCCTCTCGAAAAGATACGAGTTTATATAGAAAGAATGAAAGTGCAGCAGCCAGTAAAATTCCTTACACGTGATATCGAAACTCATAACAAGAAGCCTAGTGGACTGAACTCCTGAACTAGCGACTGAATTCCAGAGTTGAAGTGTGACAGTACTACAAAATAGGAATGTAAATGGTCCAAAAATATTTTAAAATAATAATATTATAAATTAGTCCATAAAGCTCTCTGTACCAAGGTAATGAGGGAAAAGATAGCGTAGTGGTGAGACTATGAGGGTTCTAGGTGAACCCTCTTAGGGATACAACACACCGGGGCCGGGACCCAAGCCCGTAACTTATACGCCCGATCACCCGGGAAGGGGCTGGAGAGGTGGGAAAAAGGAAAGAGGCGCCGCCGCGATGGGAGCCCGCCGACGCCTCTGGGAAAGGATAGGAGCGGAAGGGAGGGGACGAGGGAAAAACACCTCAACGCTATAGAAGCGAAGGAGGCCCTACTAATTAGCGAAACCAAGCGTGAGCTATTAATGTTCTACCAATCCTAGTGGATTTTCCTATGAGGAAGAAAAATCCATCGATCGAATCGGTAGATGGTGCAATCGGTGGCGTAGTGGTGAGTGAGACTAAAATTGTTATCCAGTGTAGTCTGATGTGTTTTTTTATCCAAATTATTCCAAAGTCTTCGCAATTTTTCAAACTATGCCATGGAAAAAAGTATTTTGGATAGTCAGGAAATTAAAAAATTGCGACAATAGTTTGTTTTGCATGAAAAAGTCAGTAAAAATCATCTTGATGTATGAATGGCCACCCTGGTTAAGAGAAAACGCAAACCGTAAGATGGAGAATACAAGAGGCAAGCCTGGAAGAAATAGAACTCCGTGAGGTTGCAGTGCGGGGGTATATTGTTTTATTTTTCTCGGGAGAATGGGTGTGGTGCCCCGCTAGCCGTGACTGCGCAGTCAGCCCCGGACCACCCTCCGCGGCCGGGGTCGCAGGATTCCGGGGGTCATACTCTCCTCCCTCCGCCTTGTCCCCTTTGCTAAGCCCTCGGAAAAAAGCTTCCTCCCCTCACTCTGCCTCGAAAGTCGCGGGGCAGGGTCGAGCTCGTGCTCCTCCACGTCGAGTCCAGTCCTATCTTCACACCCACCCTTGTTCTCGCAAAAGTACAGCGACTGCCCTCTGAAGGCCGTAGTACATATAGAGACAATTAAGAATAAAATTAATAATGACTAATGTCTTGGAGTATAGGTCTGGAAGACCAGACCTATACTTCAAGACGACCAATTCATTGATATAAAATTAAGGTCATAAAAAAGAAATATCTTTATCTAATCAAACAAGGAGGCAAATAAATAATCACCATAATATCATGGAAGAAATTAGCAACTCAAATACTTATTTTTAAGAGTTTTTGTTTTAAGCACCATTATATTGACTTTTTTAAGGTGTTAATTATTTTTTCATTAAAAATATTGTATTATCCTTAGTTAAGAAAGACAAATTATGAATTAATCATGATCAGTAGGTAGTAGGCAGGGTAATCCTGGTCTTTGGCACGTTAGGATCTACTATTATTTTATTAATTCGGGCGCCTAATCTAAAACAAATTATCATAATCCTGGCTTGAAGATCAGTAGGAGAAAATTGTATTCAAATGGAAACATGAATCTATAAGGATTATTTTTAATGAAGTATCGGTTTGAAGAATTCTGATTCTTTTGTGACCTATTTGCGTTATGACTGCGTTTTTAAAGGGCAAATGAAGTTACTTAAAATGCTCCATATTAGTGTATTGTAGCATTATTACAGCATTGTACGTGCTATGAAAAATATACATGCTATATTTTTTTAAAGTTGCTCCGTCACATATTTCTTTTGTCGTTGCATCATTGGTGAAATTAAAACTCGAAATAATCTCATCTACATACTACCAAGCAAGCCGCCTAAAAGGCCTGTGGTGATATTGAAGGATGATAAGTTTTTTAAACCGAGGATAAAGTTATTTATGATTCATAATTCAATCTAGGGTTCCATTTTCACATAATGTTTTGGATTGTCTCTCGTCCATGCTCAAAACGTCACATGTGCAAGATTTTTACCAAGGTTCCATTACGTGAAAATCTATTGAGTACCAGAAACCAAACGACTTCAAACTGGTCCAAAAATCGAAGTAAAAGGATGAAATGGGAGAAATTAAGATTTATAAGGAAGCGGAGAACGTTTAGTTTTATCCTCGTTACCGTAGGCACGGGTTACTTTGGCTCAATTATATCAACTTTTAAGTTCACCGCAGTCTTAGTCTGTACTTTTCAATAGCTTCAATCACCGCCAGCTACTCTGATTATCGAATTGGACTTCACATGCTGAAATATTACGCAGAGTCAATTACAGGAAATTGTACATCACTGTTGAAGGGGCGAAGTAATATACAGAAACATTAAATGAATCTGATTCGTCTATTTTTCTCGTCTCTGCTTTGTTGAAACAGAGTGGTGATTTTGGAGTAGTCACGAACTATTCCATAGCCATTTCTGCTCCATCTCTCGAAGACATCCCTGCAAAAAGCCTTAACTAGCAATTATCTTGCCACTAGTGGCTTCGGAGAGAACCCCTCAACAGCCATTCCGCTTCCAATATCCCCGCTCGGCTCCCCTTGCCCTTCAACCCCAATCCTTTTCCCATGAAGTCCCCATCCCAGCGTCAACTGTTTGCTCGCGCTTAGTTCCATTAACTCGAATGGGCGGCCGGCTGAATTGATGCCTCGGGTGCAGTGGCGAGGAGAAGCTGGGAGGGCTTGGGGACTGCACACGGCGACACGGAGGCGGCCGCGACCAAGTGCACTCCTTAGAACCGCGTGCGAACGTAGTCTCCCCATTCCCTTGTTCGAGTTCAAGCCCTCAGAGGAAATAGTATATATACATGAGCGCTCAAGGTCGCCGCGCATTAAAAAAAAGCTGAGGAGAAAGATTACACCTTCAAGCTACTTCATTGATTTTTTCGTATTGTCTCCCGGTCGCTCTAAGGCATTGCCTTGACACTACAATTTTTCAATGTTTAAATATAATTTTCAAATGTGCATCAAGTGTGTTTGAATAAATATCCCAATTTGTACACATGAACAAGATTAATTATGCATAAAAGTGCCCATTACGCATATATATCCCTTTCCAGAGTTGAATCATGATGCATGCATTAAAGCATGTCGCATAAGTAGATTCGAATTTTTCAGTGAATTAAAATTCTAACATGTTTCTAATTATGTTTTTTACATAAATATCCCAATATGTAAACATGAAATATATAGTAAATACGCCGTGTCCAAGACCCAGGATCAATATCCCGCAAGACTGATAGTAGCTCGTCAACATGTGCCTTGAATTTCTCAATGTCAGCTTGTTAATAATACTTATTTGATGCATTTAGTTTCATAACAATACACAAATACTGATTTTTTTATTACAACAATATTTTATGAGACGACATAAGAGAGAGATATGAGACACGGGATACAACATACATAATCACAGAAAATCACGCTAATCGTTTGCTAATATTTGGGCCAACTACGAACCCCTCCTCGTAGCAAATCAACTAAATATTAAATTCAGAGTTTGTGCAATTTGGATATTTATTTCCTATGCAAAAAAACTTGCACCACATGTTTTACCAAAGTAAACTGCTAAAAGTCCTAAATTGGTTGACTCGTTTGAGGATGCTTTAAAATTTCTGCTGCAATCATATTTACAGCGTGTCATAATCATTGTTCCATTTGTAAATGGACAGAACAATGGTATTGCTATAGAAATGGAAAATATTTTGCCCTTGACATATTCTTCCCATTTCAACATTGTCGCATGAGCAAACCTCTTATCCGTTCTCTAAGGCTCTCCATCACTATTCGGCCAATATGGCTGATGCAATTTTATGTCTATATAAAGAAATACGTTATCGTGTATTTTTCACATAAATGGAGCATGCGGATAAATTTGAAGAAAATTCCATTAAAAGTTGTTATCTGGAAAATTATTAAATACTTGAGTCATATACTTTTCATTAATAAGATTAATTTCATTACATTCCTTTTACCTATGCAGAATGATAAAGAAGAATTGCAATGCATAGCAAATACTTATGATGATCATTTAGTTATGTTTAAGTATACGCATAGGCGGGGGTGTTTGAGTGTTCAAATTCTTTTCACTGGGATATTGGTTTTCAGATCGAGGTGATGCTAAAATTACTCAAAACGATGTGAATCTCTACATTATCAATGAAAATAATTTGAATAAGCAGCTCTGAGCCAATTAATTTTATTATAATATTTTTAACGTTACATCATAACCGTTACACAAAAATTCCCTTTTCATTGCTAAATCTAGATGGAGGAGCATGTCACATAATTACATTCGCATTATTTATTGAATTGAAACTTTAATATGTTTTCAATTAGCGATAAAAGGTCGTTACATTATGGGTAAATGACGCACAAATATCACTCAAGAGACATTAAGTTTCTGTCATGAAAAAAAACAATTTTTCGTCTCTTCGAAAACTTATGCTCATTGATGTGAAGCATCCTCGGCATTTTTTACTTCCTCATCGCCTTCAGCATTTTTTTCATTACGGAGGCCTCCTTTGAAGTTTTTCGCAGTAGATGCGCAGGACTTTCATTATTCCAGAGGACAAGGTTAGCGCATTCTTCCATCTCAAATCTCGAGTTAATTAATTATTTGTCAGAACTCGTGACCTCCTTACCGTTCTCATTTTGTCGTAAACGCAACACCAGTATTCTAATCAACCTTACAAGCTCTCTTTCTTGTGTCTGTCATTTCACCGTCGCCAAATAGTATTTTTAGTTCCAAAATTTGCCTGTTAATGAAATATTATCCCGCTTCTGTTGTTTTTTGTAACTTTTCAGGGCGAATTGCGAAGGAAAACATTGCCTCCTTCGTCTATATTTAAGTTTTGCGTAGGTTAGAGCACATTTTCTTCGTTAATTATGCAGAAACTTGACTTATTAATATTTTCTTGAGACTAGCATTCTCATTTTCTTAATATACTTTCATGGACCCACCTAAGATCAGGATTCAAGGTATCCTTATATCCATTAAAAAGTTTGCAATTTCCACTTCTGATGCCTCTCGCTACAAATAAATACTGCATGCAGTCCTACTACCCCGCTTATTAGCATCATTGAAACAAATTTTAAATTTGGTGTGGACCCAAAATTTTGAATCAGTATTAATGAGTGAAGGCTTGTTCATCGGCTTTCACTTCTGATTTTCATATTTTTAATTTTTCGACCTTTTAACTTTCTTCTCTCCTCATTTGTTAACCTTCATCACAGATTTTTTCTATGTCAATTCAGAATGTTTTATTTAAATGTTGCTTTTTGCTGATGAGGTGCTCTGCCAATCAAAAAGGAGAATTTAATCTTCGATTTCACTATTCTTTCTGGAGAAAATAAATATCATACATCTCAGGGCATAACCGTTTTTATTCAAAACTTTGATTCATTAAAGTGGAAAAAAATCCACCGTAAATATTACCTTTAATTGCAACCCTTCCGCTTCAAATTTGCGTATGCATTGGTCTCTCGAATTGAATATCAGTAAATCTTAATAAATGTAAGGCAATTAAAACAAAACTAACGTATTAATGACGTTAATTTGGATTGTTATATTAAGTTCGATGATGAAGTCTGTTCATTATATTTATTTTCTGGTTAATTATTGCTGACGGTGACAGGTATTCATACAGTTTGCTTTTCGAATGCATTTCAACGCATGGTCCATGAATTTCATGCGTGCTTCTATCGATCAAACGTAGTAAAGAGTACAACGTATCCATTGCTAAAACGCAAAAACAATAGAGCAAAGCATGACAATAATGTAAATAAAAGTTTTTGACGCATCAACGTAAGTACTAAATTATGATAATATTAAATATCTTTTATGGGAGTGTTATTTAATTTCAAATTTACTGATATCTTTCTGATATAATTATTAGTAAGAGCGAAATTTCAATAGCATACGGAATTCGTGAATGTATGCAACAGTTGCCTAAATAAATATGAAGATTTCGAAATGATTACATAAAACGAGGCTGTTGGCACAAATGAACACATTTTGTCTCACGTTAAGGCAGTATAATTATCCCGGTAGGTCAAAAAATAGGTGAATGGAGGGAGTAGTAAGGGATACGTCAAGTGTTTGTGACCCGGTCGCTCCTTTATAACTCTTAGCTTCTACCTCTCGGCTGACTTGGATGAAGTATTTTCTCTTTCACCATCGTGATGAGAGCTTTATGATGCACTATCTCTCTATCTATTAGATATTATATATCCTAAAAATACAGTTTTAAATTTAGTAGACAATATAAAAAAATAGTGCGTCGACAAAGGCAAGTACATGGCTGGTAGAGTATGTTATTAATGTATGAGTATATTATGAATGCCGATGCGGAAAGATTCAAATCAACGAGTGAACAAGTAGGAGAGAGTAGCCTATATTGTACAACTTTTTACATTTTATTTAATGTAGTTCAAATAATAAGGTTTACAGTGATTGATACTCTTTTATCTTGTACAGTGTGATGTAACGCATAGAATTCGATATCAAAATGTTCAAAATCACATCGTCAAAAGCAAAATATTTCTGATTTTATAAATATCTGCAAGAGGTACAAATTAGGAAACTGGTCTCCTAATTGGTACCACTGGTTTCCTAAATTGGCCCACACATTAACTCAACGTGGCTGAAGCTAAATAAATCCTTTGCAGTTCAGATAAATATTAATATAAACATTTTACTGTTCCTAGCTAGCATTACTTACACTAAGTCACTGATAAACATAGGAAAACGTTTTCACTTCTTTTGCTACCTACGCGCTTCAAGCATGAATCCATATTTGGTATTTCATACACCTTATCATCTCTTCCATTTTATCTTCATTGCACAGTTCACAATACCATTCTACCGCAGCTACATCCCTTGGTTTCTTTGTTGGTAACACTGCAGTGTCACAAAAAAATTTTCTTTTTACGGGTAATTTTGCAGGTTTGGCTCACAGGGTTCCTGTCCAGGTCATGGAGCTGTAGTAGAAGCTTCTCTTGCTTTTACCTAGGGAATCGGAGATATTCCCATTTAATTATGCTGCTACGACTAAATGTAGTTCATTTTCGCCATTTGTCCACTTTCCATATTTTCCTATGGTGCCTACCCATATTGTGATGCAAATAAATTACTCACGATAAATAGCAAATTACACTGAACGGCATGAAAATCGGCCCTGACACCATTCCTGCTGATTCTTATGTAAAATGACCTCCTAAATCCGAATATGAACTCCGTTTTTCCCCATCACCCACCATTTTCGGGGGAGCTCCCCCCCTCCAATTTTTATGACTTTTCGGTCATTTAGATGAATTAAAAGGATTATTTTATCATTTAAAATTTTTCTAGGGGTTTTGAGGGTTGGAGAATTCTAAAAAAATTAATATTTATGGTAAAGACGTAGTTTTGGGGGGAATTAGTCCCCGTAAATTGTGTAAAAACGCATAAAAAATGACCATTTTTTCGCGAATTTTCACGTATTTTTAAAATCCATTTCACATCATCCTCCCCCGAATGATAAAAATATTCTACAACAAGAAACAGCAGTAACAATAAAAATATTTTGTTGCATAGCATAGCAACAATAATTAAAATATTTCGCAATAGCTCGGAAGATTCACTTTACTACGCTGGCCCTCGCAGTGCCTCTCCCGCTCCGGCTTGGACGGCAATTCTCTTGCTTTCGCAGCTAAAAAAGGAAAATTAATACTTTCTAATTCCATGAAAAATATAAGATTGAGGTTTTTATATTGTCATTGGAGTTAAAAAGTATTCTTTCTCCTTAATCATGGAGTTCCACAAAGTATCAGCCTCTCAAAGCAATTATGTATATTGAAGTTGTCGTCATCTTCCCTCGGTATACCTCTAGCGATCCCAGAGTCAACTCTTTCGGTGTCCTGTTGGCCAATGGGAATGAGTTACCTTCTGTCCTATCTACATACTCTATCGATATGAAGGATACGTACGGAAATATCAGCCGAATCCTCGAAAATATTAATTATCGTGGTTATAATTGGTAAGTTTGCGCTGATCTGAACGTTGTCGCTCTACTCACAGGACTGCAATCAGGCTTCTCGAAATACTGCTGCTTCCTTTGTGAATACAGCAGCCGCGCCCTAGAAAAACATTAAATCTTACGGAACTGGCCTCTGCGCAAAAGCTTAACTCATGGTCATAAAAATTTCTCTCATGTTTCCCTGGTTCCGAAAGAAAATATTCACTTGCCACCATTGCACATCAAACTACGACAGATGAAATATTTTGTGAATGCAATCGGCAAGACAGGAGCTGAATTTCAATTTTAACTTAAAGTCCTCGTCTTAGTGAGTCTAAAACAAAGGAAGAAATTCATGGCCCCCCAGATTAGGAAACTTTTCAAAGATTCAACGTTTATGAAACACCTGAATCATAAAGAAATCGAGCTTGCCTTGGATTCTGAAACGTGTGTTAGAACTTCTTGGGTGACAAAGAAGTGATGATTATTTCGCCCATGTCGAGGAATTTCTGTCAGCGTATTAGGCCGTTGGGTGTAACGTATCACTAAAATGCATTTCTTTCATTCACACCTAGACCTTTTCATAGAATATTTTGGAGCAGTTTCAGATTAACATTGGGGACGGTTCCATAACACCAACTTTGAGATGAGATTTTCAGATAAGTTGCATGCGGGCAATTTGGTGTGTATATTAGGCCAGCTGCTGGTATTTGTATGAGAAACTTCTACCTCAGTGTATAAAGGGAAATCGAATACCAAATTACTAATGTAATTCATCGTCTTCACGATAGTTATTTTTCTCTTTCTTGATATGCGGATGGTATTGAGAGCGCCAGCGTGGTAGCGTACCTTCTGAACTGTTGGCACACATTTTCATTATTTTTTCTATGCCGTGCTCTAAAATATTTTTATCATTGTTAATATGAGCTGTTGATATATTTTTCCATCATTCTGGGATATTTCGGGTAGGAGAAGATGAAATGGGAGCTAAAAAATGAAGAAAATAAGTGAAAAAATTTCGAAAAAAGGAAAGGTTGATAATTTTTAATGCGTTTTTAAAGCCTTTATATCAACTCACCAACCTGTCTGTTTGTCTGGTACAAATCTTGTAACTGAAATTTGACTCACTTCCTGTGAAGCAAAAACGCTGAAATTTTGCACACTTCTTCATTTCCGATGACAATACATGAAAATATAACTTTTTCTCTCCAAACCCCCTTTAACCACCCCCCAGTCAACCTATAGCCCCCCAAAACATGTTTTTGATCTAAGAAGTTCCAAATGGTCGATTTCCGTATTTCGTGGCATTTTTAACAAAGGGGTAGGCATTTAAAAGCATAGGGGTGGCATTTTGAAACATAGGGGGCTTACCATTCACTGAAAATTTAATAAATATAGTGACTTTTTTAATACGTCACTTTTGGTTTTTCGGGGTCACTGAGTTTTTTTGCTTTGTGTCATATATAAACGTTGCTCATCCCCTGTAATCTAAATATAAAGGCTGGTTTTTAAAAAAAAAAATTTTATAAGAGCTTATTTAAATCATTAACGGAAACTAATCCCCCCAAAACTACATTCTTACCATTAATTATCATGTTTTAGAGCTTTTGAACTCTCAAAAACCTAGTAAGAAATATAAAAGTTAATATAATCCTTTTTATTCCTACAAATTCTTGCAAAAGTGATGAAAATCAGAGGGGGGGCTGCCCCCCAAAAATGGTGGGTGATGGAGAAAAACGGATGTCATATTCGGATTCAGGAGGTCATTTTACATCATAATCAGTAGGAATGGTGCCAGGGCTCGAGAAAAAATTATTTTTTGCCGTCCAGTGTTATCAAAGAATAACATTAAAAATAGCACATAGGCTAAAAATATCTTTACATGTAGAAAAAACTAAAGCATAATTGAATAGGACTACGGTGTCCCAAATTGTACCGGTACAATATAATAAACTGCTAGTGGTACATTATGGGCAACTCTGCCAATTTTTTTTCTTCGTTACTTTCTTCCAGACTAACCACAAGATTTAAAGGATCATATTTTCGTGAACACTTAGGTGTATAGAAACATAATTTCTGCTAATAAGTTATATAGTTTGTTCCTACTTCGCTTATTATTGTTATTCCCATAGCTACGTGGAGAAAAAATTGCTTTCAAACTGCAAAATATTGTACTTTCTCGCACACAGACCGTTTTCGAACGCACGGATCTGGCGACTGGTATTTTGGCGTCTTGTACGACCTAGTTGAAGATGCACTCGACAGAAGTCTCAATATTCCACGTCCGTCCGTGTTAACGAGGTGGTACAAATAAGAAGCCGGTACAATATAGACAACTCTCCCCTATGTGTGCCTAGGGCTTCCGTTAAGGGAGCTTTAGAAATTCATTCTTCTATCATTTCCACCGTTGCTGACTAAATTTTTTAACTTAAAAGATCATACAGGTATAAGTTGATGGATATAAAATGATTTTGGGTGTAAAATTCGTGTGCATTGGTTGATGGGCATCTTTTCCAATCTCTCGGCTCCGTATGAGTCCTCAGTAATTCCTGAAATGCGGCTTTTTTTTTACAATTATCGTCCATTTCTTTTATTGCGAACATATTTTCATAAGAATGGTGACAAAAATCGGTAAACGGCGTATGTGACGTGCGATATTTATTTATTTTGGTGGGAAATCGGTGTCGATTGCGTTCCGCTAGGCGATTTGGCCTAATTCATGCGTCTTGTGATTACTTCCGATACTCAATGGCCATATCCGCCCGTCTTAAATTAGAGATTGACCAATTTTAATTACTATATCTTTGATTCTGAAAGAGCAGAATGTAAGTAGACTTTGTTTAAATACTCCATTTTTCAACTGTCAGGATATAGAAATGTATTATTTTCTTTCGGAGGGAAAAATATCAATTAATAAGTTTATCACTTCTACGCAATTTTTTCCACATTAATGAGAAACATAATTCACACGATTAATGAGTTAATTAACACGGCCAGAGAAATCATCCTATGCGTGAATTACCTTTTCCACAATATTCAAGCGCCTTTTAACGTTACACGTATTTTTCAGCGCAGCATTGTAAGATTTTTCCATCCAGTGATGATTGAGAACATTTTTCCCCCTCAAGTTCTTAAATACCTCAAGCTTTTTTCAAATATACAGGATATTCGGCAAGAACCACACTAGGCTTGTACACGCGATCTTTTCCTTCTAGTATCAGATAATCGTGGGAGTCGTAATCGGAATTTTTTATCCGTCCTGTTTCGGAACCCGCAGGGAAATATTGTCCTTCTGTTTCCAGCGCGGCATTTTATAGATCGGCTTAGAGGAATTGCGGTGGGATTCTTGTCAAGCGGATGCCCGATGGGCATATACTTGTGACGCTTTTGTAAGAGAAGAGGAGCACACAATCGGAAACTGGGATACATCAAGGTCTCCAAACAAACCCTCTGGTGATATCCAATGTAGTTGCTTTCTACTGAAAGAAATAATTATATTTTCTGGGGATGGGTGTCACACGCCAGAAGTTGAACTTTTGACTCCAAGAAAAAGTTTTATTATTTGCATAACTACGTTTGCCTTTAAAGAAAACGTCCTTTGGCGTTAAATCTTGTTCAGTGAACTCGTTCGACAGACAAAAAATAAATGTTATTGGCGAGCCAATTTATTAAAATATTTTTGCTTTTTCATTAACTTCCAATAGCTCCAAACGTCTTCTCTAATAAGGTTGAATTTAGAGATTCATGTCTTCATTCGAAATTCGTACTACGAAAATTGGCATTAGATGAATATTCTTTCGTTATTTTGCGACAAATTCAAGGTAGAAATACTCAGTAATACTGGTAATTTGATGCTACGTTGTTGGAACAAATCCTCAAGAACAATGTATCAGTTTTTTTCAAATTGCTTTAGGAGTAAAGAGTAAAGAAAGGTTCAAAAAAATTATCTGGAAATAAGAGTATGATCTGGCTACTTTTCAATATCTGTAAATTTTTAATCTTGCTCCGTACAATTATTCCCTTCTGCATTGTATCTCTCGGAGGGAAGAAGAACAAATCGTTGGCCGTATTTACGTTCAAATAATTATGATTTTTTTGCTTTTTATGATAAGCTAGGACTTTTTTAATGATAACAATCATGCAATTTATAACTCCTCTCTTTTTTTAATTCAATCGTACATTACAAGTGGAAGTTTATAGGATGGCATTATAATTTATGTCTTTTTCCTCTCTTAAATATGCTGAATTGATTGGCCACAAAAATCGTAATGGACCACTTCTAACATTTCTGAAATTTATCCTTTTTATTTGCCGATTATATAAAATAATTACATTTATTGTCAATGATTTACTAAATTAATGTAGTGTGCAGATTTATCCTACGTACCATGTAATTTTTTTGCATGCATTGATTCCTCCTTAGCTAATATTTATGAATGAGAGGAAATTGCATACATGGGACTTAATTTTCCATTATTAGAAACACTTGAAAATAAGGTAAAAATGTTATAACGATAGTGACAAATGACTTAAATAGTTTGAAATAATATTTATAAATTATGTTAAAATAAATAAGTTTCAAATAGTTTCACGTCCATAACAAATAATATTTTTAAATAGTTTAACGTAAATAGTAATTTCAAATTAGAATGGAAGTGCATGACGAAATTCACGTATTCATACTGACGTTTATTCAAACATGCAGTTCTAATGTCTTGAAATTAAAAGTGACTGTCCACTTCACCGCCATGTACTGCTCTAGCTATGCAATCAGCTAATAAACCTTGCTAATGTCATTAGTGGCGTTGTACGTAGCGTACAAGCCTGACCATGGGACGAATAGTTAGCATTATTAACGCTAGTTAGCTTCTTCCAATGCGTTCCCCATTGCTATTGATTTCGTCCGTAAACCTCCTCAGTGGCGGGTTCATCCGGGAAATAGCACAAAATACCGTAGCACCTTCCCTGATCACTCGAATCGAAAAAGAGTACAATGCAATTTGGGTTTCCCGTCACTAGCAAATGATGGAGTCATCAGGCTCCCGCAGCGGATTACTATGAAATGAGATTGACGCACTCATTTGCTCAGTGCCCCTTTTGAGGAAGTTATTCAGACCCGGGTGGAATTGCTTTTCCATTCTGTTTAATACGGTATGGACCTTTCAATGGGCAATGTGGCTTCGCTTCATCCCTTGAGTATTTTTATCGCATTCTTGGTTTAGAGTGACCATTTTTCAATGCAATCACCATCAGAATACCATATGTAAGCGATTTTTTCAATTACGAGGCGTGGGATTTCAATGAATCCGTCTCTGCTCTAATAGTAGTTTAACTGTTTTGGGTAAGCTGTGGAGTAATTAATTACAAACATCATTATTATTGTTTTTATTATTATTATTATTATTGGAAGATCATAGTAAGAGGTGAACAATTTAGTGAAGGTTACTTGCCAAAAGGGAGGTACAGTATTCTTTTACCTTAATTTTTGGCATTGTGAATATGCTTCTAAATCATAAATCTCTTAGAGAATTGCATGTCTGGTGAAGTAAAAATGAACGCTTAATATAATGATATATTTCTAGGATATCTTACATGTTTCAAGATAAATCATCTGTGACCCATCTGTGACCCAACTTTTGATACTAAAATTATCTAATGAGCTTCCTCAGTCTAAGATACCACTCACATACCATAAGAATACCATTAATTAAGCTCTCATAAGCTTAGAGAATGTAAGGGTTCAAATTGCAGTAGAAGAAGTTTCAAGGCAGGAAATTCACATAAAACTAATGCGGCATGGTCACAGCTATTATTTGCTTAGGTATGATATCGCAGACTATCAATTTTCGAGGTGTCATGTTTTTTTTCTTTTATTGTAGTGTTGCGAGATATCTTAAGCACAGGCTGTGATTCATATCATGGAATCATTCGTATAAAGTTCTGGAGTATATGAGTATATAGTGATAATAAAAAACACAGTTAACAAGAGATTTACTCGGTGAAGTAATTTTGTTATGAGGACAGATAGCGATGGAAATTATGAGAAATTATGTTCACGGAAAAAAACGCCTAATAGTGCTTAGATTGCACATTCCGTAATTCTGCTATTTTAGGGAATGACTTCAATTTTTCAATAAATTTTAACTTAATTGGAATTACCGACAACTCGATGAATTGAAGCACAGTTTAAAAGTGTGTAATCGGTCTTAGTGAAGGCGACATGGACATAGATGAAGCCCAAATAGATGTAAATCAAAATAGTTGATTTTGGTTAGGGATGTTTTCCTCATCAAGGTTCACATAAAATTCCTTAGCTTCTTACAGAAAGAGCCACGAGTTTTCCTTGTTTAAATTAAAGCATGCATTTCATTCCGGTCACCTTTTTGTAATGCAAATTCTTACTTAAATGTATTTAGCAAGCAAGGCTCTTTCGCGTATGCAATGTGTTATCTTGCTCCATTCTGAGAATAAGAAGATTATCACCTATGATGAAGGCCAATTCTTAGTTTCCCAGGATACAATTCCTATAATCCTTAGCTGAATGAAGGCTTGAATGAATTTCCTCGTAAAAAGTTGCATCAACCCTTGCATGGTCAGCGCTGAATGCTTAATGCCGCATCGAATGTTCTATTTTTATAGGTACACCACTAAATGTACCAATCGAGAAGCTTCTCGCTGGGGTAAACGAATTTTCAAAGATTACTCTGTCGTTGCAATGGACCCTTGTTTTATACCCCACTTCTATTCCGCTTCGGTGAAGCTTCTTTTTTTCTGCTTCTTTCGCACAACCCTGTAACCCGTGACCGGACCAACATGGTAGCCAAACTTTCCATACCCCTCTCTCCGGCCGCCGATGTGGTAGTGCTGCCGGACGGTGATGATCCTCCGGTCATTCGGCTTCTCATTCGTCCGCACCATCATACTCCGTCCGCTCTTCAACCCCCCCCCCCCCGCTCCCGGGCCCACTTTTACTTCCAAATGGGCCACTCCCAACGGCACCCAGTCCCACAAAGTCCCAGGACACAACAGAACCCCTCCTTCCCCCTCCAACGACGAGGAATGAGAATAAAAACCCCGCCCACATACTCCCCTCGTCGCGACCGCGTAAAAACAAAATTATTCCTTCTCTAATTCTGCGGTCCATCCAGTTTCCACGTAATAAACCTTGCGTTGTGTGGGAGGATGCGGAGGAAAGTAGATGACCCAAGCCAATGACGCGGGCCTGGTTAATAAAAACTCGTCGGCGAAAAAAAAAACGGAAAAAATCACCCTCCCACTCCCCTTTCATTCTGCCATAGTATCCTCGGACTCGTCATCAGTCCGCCATTACTTTCCGACCCATCTTTCGGCTCCAGAAAAACCCCTTAACTAGCCCCATCATCCTTTTCTGCTCCCTCCCCTCGTTTGCTCGACCTAGGGCGACCAACTTTCTCTGTCCATCTCAAATAATGAGGGCATTTGGCCCAGAATTTGAGGTCTGCGAAGTACTTCCATTCCTAACGGCGCGTACATCGCTGTTTTATGGCCAATACTATGGACTTTGTGCTTGAAAATATTCAACTACTTCAATAAATACTGCTTGCTTAACTCTACAGATTATTTCCATATAGTTATCACTAATTTCTTCTTTACATCAGTAATAATATTATCACCTTTTTAAATCACAATGATTTAATGAAATCATGCTTGCCTATCATTAAAATAGTTTCCTGCGGTTTACGGAACTCTTCTATCAAAGTCAACATTTATATTTTGTAAAAATTGTAAATCATATTGCGCTCCTGAAGCAATTTTAGAGAGCTAATTTCAGGTACATTTAAAATACTTAATGATTCTTAAGATAACTCGATATCAATAATTTTTTCGGATAAACTGAGCAAAGGGCGGTTACCAGCCATCTGCACATCTGGCATTTGATGTAATTTTTACTTAATGACGTGATTGTAAAATTTTTACGAGTCTCCATAATGGATATTATTCGAGTGCCCCTGGCACCCTTCATTTCGTTAAAAATGGGGGCGGTTGGCGGGCCAAACTTTATGTCCAGCAGCATCTCCTCCCACTTCGTCAAGCAGCCAATCTTCCTAGTTGCCCAGCAGTAGGCCCTCCGCTCTCCCCCAATCATCATTAGTTTTACGCCTCGCCTCCCCTCGAACAATGCTGGCGAACATTTTGGGTTCCTCTCCCGACGTTGCTTTGTCCCGCGTCCTTTCTTGCGACCACCGGCTTCTGTATCGCCTTCCTCCCGTCTTCATGATGGACGTTTTCACCACTTTTCCCAATTAGCCATCTCCCAGCTTGACGGGAATCCCCAAGTTTTAAATGCTTATAAAAATAGAGACGCCGTGGGGTTATTTTTACAGCACCCCCAAGCGTGAGATATCTGCAAGGTATATTCGAGCAAATTTGGAGCATGATGAGCTCACATCAACACGCTGAGTTGGTTATGAGGGACACCTAGGCCACGAAGTTATTCCAGGGTAGCGACTATTGCACGGACGATGTCTTCACAATTACGTTCACTCTTTAGTCACTACTTCATTGTGTTGTAGACTACTTCATTTTGGTGCAGTTTTTTTTATTTTTGCTTTCAAAAACATATCGCATGTCAGGATTACTTTTCATTTTTTTTATTTCTACCCTTAACTTATAATGATGCCACTAAATCATGTAGGCTACATCAAAAATGCAATCGTAAAAAATATGTATGAAGTAGTGGGCACCAACTAGTGGGATATTGCAACCAAATTATTAACCTCTAATTTATTTCAATCCTAAAAATTTTGCCCAAGAGTTTGAGGTTGCAGTCCATCTCTTCGATAGCCCGCTACCGGCACTGACCATTTGATGATTGTCTTAACCAGGACCTCCCAGGGGAATTGGAAGTCCAGGGCAATATCTTCGGAGCACTTCCTTTCTACCTTTCCCCACTCTTTACTACACAGAAAAAGATGATTTCACTTAAAATGTCAACCAATTTAACGAGTAAAAAAGGCTTTTAGTCCTAAAAAAATTAACTCATTGACCTTTAAATTTTAATTTGGGGGTATTCATGTATAAATACCGGTCATATACTATGTCTGAGGTCCACCCTTCAGTTTTCAATATTCATGCAACATAAAGATCCGTTAGCAATAAGCAAAGTTAGTATAAGTTTATTAATAGGAAGTGCATGAGCTAAGGATGGAAATTAATTTTCCAAACAGGTCAATAGTCGATGAGTTCCTTTGGCAAAAATTCTCCATGCCAAATATAAAGACACATTTGATATTTTATACTCATTTGGAAAGTGTAGAAAGTTTCAAGTTGGCTCTCTATTTGTTAATTGATTGTTGTGAAATAATTGATAGAATGATGTCTGACTAATGTTATCAATGCTTTAAATATCACATAACGGCGATCATGACCTTGCAAGTTAGTACTCCGTCACTACTTTCCCTACCAGCACGTAGTTCACGCTGATTTTACCGCTCTCCAATCGTTTAGACTTTGCAAGGGACATTGCTGCGTTTAAGTCTTATGGAACCAACAATTTGACGTCACAAGTTCACACCACCACAATCTCCAGGATTCTTTCGACGTATTCCTTGAGTTAAATAAGAGTTTCTCAAGTACCTATTGCTGAAAAGTGCTTGCAGATATTGTTCCCTCGTAATCTAATACTCAAACTCGATGCCAATGATTTATTAAACAGAGTTGGCATGTTGATACAGTTAACACACATGAACTCTCTAATAATGAGATATAACTTCGCCGACAATAGATGATTAGTAAGTAATATTCATAAATATTAATAACAATAACTAATAAATGACGAACAATAAAATATATTTATGGCATCTAATAGTTTGAATGCTTAATTTTAACAGTGCTTATCCCATTTTAGGGGCCTGCACTATAATACTAATGTACTGCCTGCACTATAATACCTCGTCTGAATGAATCTCAAATTATAGTACATCTACATTCTACCCCGCAAGCCGCCTAAAAAGGTGTGTGGCGGAGGTGTTAGGACACGAGTACTGATTATTCTCTTCATATGATGACCTTCCATCGCTCTAGGAACAGTAAATATGGTTTCGCTAGTGGTAGCCCGCGTCGCCCCGATGACGACGCAAAATTTTTCCATCCTTTTCCTTCCGTCCCTATCCTTACCCCGGAGCCGTAGTCGGACTCTAAGGTAGCGGCGAATCCTCGTTCGTGTTTTCCTTCTCCTCTATTCCCTTATTCCCTTTTGAGGTCAAGTATTTTGACTTGTAGACCCGACCTCAGGAGGATGTCCCCACCATAACCACCGCTAATGTCTCGATCCAGTTTCACAGTACTGAGAAATGATTTAATTAAAAGGATGGCTCACTTTCATTAATTTGCGCTGTGTCCGTATTCATCGCGTTAAAAATTCGAAGGAACATAATATTTGCTCGAGTATTTCTGCCGTGAGAGGTTACTTTGAAGGTAATTACTGACTCTATTCTTCAAACAGAAGTCTTTTTGCCCAAACGGCTGGTACTTTCAAATCTTGCTCTCATTTGTTTGGGTATTTGCTGCCGAAGTATCTGTCATAAAACGTGGAATTGATTGACTTTGCCAGACAGTTTTTTTCTTCACTAAGAAATAAAATTTCATAAAATGTAGATAATGAAATGAGTGATTTATTTTTAAGTTAATATCTTGATGCTTTTCTGAGCTCTTAATTGTTTTGATTTTGCAAATTTAATGTATATTTTATTTAATATCATGTTTTTATTAATTAATTTTGGGGTACAAAAAATGATTTTATTTGCAGAAATATAGTCGTCTAAATGTTTTTGAAGTGGCTATAGCCTTTTTTCAGAAAATCCTCCTTTTTCTGCCTCCAATGCAACTCCATAATTTCTAAGCATCAGGGCAATTTCTGTTAATAGTAAATAGTATCGTGACTTACTGCGTTAATTAATGAAGTGGAGTGAATGCATTTAAAATCAAGCATATATAATTTATGGGCATTCATCTGGGATAGCATTCGATTCATATTTTTGTAGCAAAATAATTGTGCGTAAATTGATTTTTCTGTTCTTCAATACCATCCGGACATTCATTCGTCACCAGCGTGTAACCAAAAGTATACCTTTAAAAATCTTACTCTTTGCACCTCCTTAATTTACTTTCAAATTTGGTGGATGGTTTTAATTATCAATATGTTACATTTAGAGGTATTGCACCCTGATGGCGTGAACCAAGTAAGTGGTGTAAATGGATGTCAATTCTCAACGTGCGTATAGCTTCCTTGGCCGTGGCGTAAAACTCATCCATAGAATTTTGCTTCTCAGTTCACCCTCCATTTGAAAACCCCCAGGGATGCATCGCAGTACATCCTTCTGCCGCTCTGGCGCTGGAGTGCGCCCGGGCGATTTCTCAGCTCCGATGTTTATGTATTTTTGAGTTCCGCCCTCATATTTATGCCCAGTCTTCCCATATTTTCGCTCGTCTTTGATTTATGCCGCGGTTGGTATTCCAAAGAGGAATCGAATATATCTGCGAGTTTAATAAAGCATTCGTGCACCACCATTTTATTATTCCGCGATCTAGGAGGTCAACATTGATGGCATCACAATTTATGGTTGCTGCTTACATTCCACCGCTTACTCGGGAAATGTAACTCTATTTTCGCACCTAGAGAATATTCTGGAGGAAAATGAGTTTTGCAGTTGACCTATCTCCGAAGACGTACATTTTTGGGAGATGTGTTGATGTTTACAGTTTTATGATGGAGAGTCTTTTATAAATGCTAATAATTTTTTAGACACAATAGGATGAATAATAACATATATTTATAATTTATACATATATTTCTTTACGAAGTGAAAATTTCGAGAGTACATATTATTGTATTGAAATTAATGACTAGACACCAGAATTGAAAATTGGATTAGGTGTAACAGCTGGGTGAAGTTGGTATGGGAACAAAAATTCAACGATACAGGAAATATTATTTTGAATCATTGTTAGTGAAAAATTTCCTATTGAAAATAATAATCGAAAATGTCAATTTTATTACATGTTGTATCGAAAATCGGTAATTGGATATTTCTTGACGCATATGCTAAATATCCTTTGGGTCAAAATATTTTGCTGTAGAACCGATCTTGTGGAGCGTTGTGAACGAAACATTTCACCGGACGGGTCTTCGTTCTCTTCTCATGTCCTTTTTTCACAGCCTTCCTCCCCGATGACATCTCTCCGCTATATATGGAAAAAAATTCCTCCTCAGGATACGCGAAGAAAATTCCCGTGTTCCTAGAAAGTTTCTAGAAATCTCTATCGTAACAGGCTCAACTTTGTGGAGGTTCATTCTAATAAATAAAAGCGAACAAACTATGTATAAATCCACCAATTTATTTATGTGATACTACTAGTTTCGACGCAGCGCCGCGGCGTTTTCATCAGGTACCTAGAAATCTAGAAATTCTAGAAATCTATTTTGGAGCATGGTAACTTAGTGGGTTGAGCGGCTGCTGACCTTAGTGTCCTGGAATTGAAATCCTAGATGAAGCCTTAGGAAACCTCCTAGCAATTAACTATCTTTAGTGCAATTGGCCCAACGAAAGGAACTGCCCTTCTGCTCTTAATGTGTGGCTTAGTCTGGAGTGAGTTCTACACCAACCTCTGCAGACTAACCTTCGGGTTGATTCACTGAGTGTGTGAGTATTTCACTTCGTAATTTTTTTCTACCCTTTTTGCATCCCTACCTGTAGCATAATGAGACAGAGGTTTGGGTGCTAAGAACTATTCCAGGAAAAAAATGTGTTTTTCATCGTAAACTCATATATCAAGATTTGATTGATGAAAAAGTAAAAGAAACTGTTCCAAAATAAATGGGAAAAAGGATAAAGGATCTTCGAGCTAAGAGAAATATTTTACCCATGAATTTGACTGTATGTACTTTCATTAAATGCTCTAACTTTTACACAGAAACTTCTTTTAAGTACTATAATAATCTTGAAAGAACTCCTGCAAACCCTCCCCTCAATCGTTGTCTGGCTTCTCCTCTCTATGAAAGACAGCAGTGCATTTATCGTTTTTATTGTTTTACCTATTTTTCTTCTTATGCTTAAAATTAATCATTGTCCATTACAATTACAATCAATTCAATAAATTATGCGGTGACTAAATGCGTATTACATTTATCTTTCTGCTTCAGCGTTGCGGGGGTCCGAGCAAGCCCTAAACTTCGTACTTTAAGTAAACCTTTCCTGTTAGTGAGTTTTTAAAATCTACGAGAAACTCTGCCGATGGAATAGTGTTGTATTATCAATTGTTTTCATTCCGAGAAACATTTGAGGGAAGCTTCGATATGTTAATTTATTTTCCATGGGAAACATTTTCACAATAAGCAATTGCAACAATGTATGGATAAATCACGGAATCTGCTCGACTTAGGTTCACAATTGAAAAGGGTCGGAAGTCCATATGATTTTTTCAGTTCACGTGATACAGGTAGTATTAACTTTTATTCGATTTTATTACTCTGACAAGCCTAGAGTTATTCTAAATATATTTTTTTAGCTTGTATATGAAGGATGTCGCAATGATTTTAAATGTTTTTTTATCCTCTAATGTGCAGAATCTCAGAATGTGATTGCACTTGGAACTATGCTGAATATTTTGCCTTCAACAAATGCCAATGTAACGTAAAAAATAAAAGTAATATCACTCTATAGTGAAAACTGCAACCATAGCCATGGTGAAGCTTGAAATATCATGGAAATAACCTTATCTACCGCCTACACCATTCCCTTTGGAAAATAAAACTGAAATTGATGAAACATCTGCTCCCTATTTCCTGATGTTTCCGTAAAATTGTCACCGAACAAATCAAAACCAAGTTGCTTCCGAAATTCCCATTCGATTTATTTATACAAATGTGGTATAGGATATTTTTTCTCCCTAATATTACCACCAGGTACCAATCCCATTTCGTAAATCTTATCATGCGACATGATACTAAGTGGGAAAATATATGCATTACCAATCAGCGGATCCGAAAAAATGTAACAGCTCTCGTCGGATGTAATTGCATATGGTGCCCGGGCTAATGAGTTGTATCGATAAACTATTTCCAATACAGTATGAACAAAAGACTGATTCGTTTCATCAACACGGCCATCGGTCCAAAGGCTTTATTTTTTCCCTCCGAAGCGAAGGATAATGTTTCGACATTACCTCCCTACGGTGATGACCTGCGCTTATCTATTCATCCGGATGATTAGGCTAATGGTTTAAAGTATTGAAAATTACGGTCGCAAAGTGCGTCGGCATGTGTGTGATATCGTGTGTCAGCGGAATTGGGCCGCCGCGCCGTGTGGACTCAACTGTGTCCAGCCCTTGCGCGGGAAGCCATCCCCCGGACAACATTACAAACATCGGTGGACTCTCTGTCCCCGCTCATTAGCTTAAATTGCTATTTCTCGCGCCGCACTCGTTGGAATTCACTTTGTAAAGTTTATTACATCCGCCAAAGTTGTCAATGAGCATTCATTTATGCAAAAAAGGCCCCTCGCCCGGGACGCCAAAGTTCGCCCAACGGGTTGCATTCGATCCGGCGTGGAAACGAAATTTCATGGGGCGAGGAAAATTCATTTGATCGGGCCAAAGGCATCAGGGATGTGTCACGTGCGGGTTAAATAATTCGCCCTTCGTTGCGAAACGAGTAAAATTTAGTATCGAGGGCAATTCTCCCAAAACTCAACAATTTATTGGAGCGCTATGAACTCGCTGATGAGCGGGGTTAAAATGGTATTTCTACCAAAATGAGTTTGTAGGTGTTGGAGTTGTTTCTTCATTTTTAATCTGCGTCGATTAATTTCAAACGAGTTTTAGCCCAAAATAAGCACTTAAATTATTTCATTAGTGCAAAAGTGTTATTCATAACGAGGAAATCCCAATCAATGCTCACTTTTCCGTTCGATGAACGTTGTTTTTCAAAATATTTGCAAAGCGTGATGAATGATGTGGCTGTGAAAATTATATGGTAGTTCGTATATGTAATTCGAATCCATTTTTTAATCAAAATATTTTTATTTGTTTGTGTCTCTTTGGAAGTAATGCCTCGAATAGAAAGCCCGTACACTGCCCTTTTAACGTTACTATTGCCCCTTTCTGTAAGCTAATACTATTCCAAAATAGTTTATTTCCATTATAATGAGAAATTTTCATTTTTTGAATAGTCAACTTCTTATCACGCTTGAAATTTGGACTGTCTATGAAATTGAAGAAAACGTAATTAGAATGAGTTCTTTCTTTTCAGGCGATGCTAGGCAGTAGTTTGCTCTTGATTTTTCTTTATGCAACGCTTTATGTGAATAAAGGTCCATTGTGAATGCTTGAGTTAATGCTTGCTTCAGGAAAGGACTTCATGACCTTTTATTGGTTTTGTTCAGGGAGTGAAACCTTGAGTTAAAGCACTAACACCTTCTTTTGTCACAGTTATGACGGCCATTTGTATGTAAGTTGAGTAAGATTGTACATGCTCATTCTTAATTGAGGCAGTTTTGTGAGTATCTATATGAAATGGAATGCATAATGAATTCTTTATTGATAAAATATTTTTATCTATATCTCTGATTTAAGATGGCTATTTTATTTATAGGTGAGTCCGGTTGGTTACGTCCTCCACCTGATTCCGGTTTGTGTGAGTACTAGCGCTTTTCATTTCAAATTAGTCGTACATGAAGAATCCATGTTACCATGATCTCATTTCCATTGAATGCACGTGGAAAATGTTGTATATTCTGTGAATATCAGCTGCTTGGTGTAGGTAAGTGAAATATTTACGAAGACACTGAAATGAAGTGGCAATTTAAAGAGGGGAGTGGATGCGTTTAGTCAAACAGTTGAAGTAGTACAGACATCTTTTTCGATACACAAATCATTATTATTTTATTTGATAAATGTAAATACTTACTTATCTTTTTAAAATTTTTGTGGGATGCATTTTATATTTTCTCCAAAATAAAATTATAACTTTGTGTATATTAGAATTGGTAGTACGATATTCATGGAAAATATATTCACGTAAACAGGAAAATACCTAGTCAACGGTCATTCACGATATTAACTACTTCTTTTATTGAAGCTCTATGATATTAGTTCTCGAAAACCAAATGAAAGTTCCAATTTATATTTTTTGCACTTGCCTTTTGCGCTCGAAAATGTGGGCGATTATTTATTCAGTGTTGTGCTCGCGACGAAAATTGACCTTTTATAACACTCTTTGAGCAGTTGCTCAGCCAAATGGCAACCGATGAACTTCGATTTCGCGTTGTTGAACACTTTTTTTGTGTTTCATGCGTGAACGGAAAATACCATTCAATCGAGCAAACCAGCCTTCAAAGGGCTAAACAAGGATATCGACTTGGATAAAGGACTACCGATTACCTTTGATGCATCCTCCACGTACCAATTCTACGCGAAATTTATTTTCTGTGGCCTTACAGACGTATGTAGGTCGTGCAGACCGACGTGCACTGGCACCCCAACAGACTGCTGAGGAATGTATTAGCCTTTCCGAAGTTGCATTTCAGCATTCTATTTTGCTCACGTGAAACGTGATTCAGAGGAGTGATAACCGTGGAAAAGGAGTACAAAGTAGAGGTGGTTCCTCGTGAGCGAGAATGTAGCTCCTGAGATCCCCGTATTCCCTAAACCAGGGTTCTCCAAACTTTTCAACATAAGCGCCACATTATATATTTCTCACATTTATGTGGGTGGAAGGAATTTTAAAAATAAATAAGAATAAATTCTATACATTTAGTTTCCCCAAATATTTGAGTATATAAACATGAAAAAATTTTAAAAATCTTGTTAAAAAATCAATGTAAACTAAAGAGATTCCTGCATTCAGTTTTATTTTGACCTCTTAATTTCATTAAAATCAGGTTCCATGTTAGATGAGCCAATTATAAGAATTGATTTCAAGATTAAAAATCAGAAATATTTTCTCGATGTTCAGATTTCACATACTTCATTGTGGAAAATGTGTGTTCGCACAAGTATGTTCACACACAGGTAAGGAATTTGTTTGGCGGGTCAGATGTGGCCCCTTGGGCCATAGTTTGGAGAGCCCTGCACTAGACCCTTCCCAGTACTACTTTATACCTCTTCTCGATCTTACACTACCTGACCTTCCGTGGCCACTTCCTGAAATTTTTTTCTTACGAAATAAAGGCATAATTTATGCAAGCCGCTGGCCTAGTGACTTCAAAATCGAACAAATATCAATTAAAACTGGTCAGTAATCTAAAAAGGGAATCAAGAGGGTATATAACGACGTAATTTTTAAAAATAGAATAAATTTAAAATAATTTGAACAATCAACAGAATGAGAGTCCGCTCTGACAATCTTACGTTACTGAGGCTGTGAAACAAGTGATCTTCGTTTGCCGCTCAGCACTATTTTCTCTCAAACTTTCTCAATATTCCCCGACACATTTCACGCCAAGTTGTATCAAATTAACACGCTTAATGCCCAGCGTGCTTCGAATGCAACGGTCTTTTGAGGGTGGATATTGAATTCATGCAATATATGTATTATAAAGTGGCCATATTCCTATGCAAAGTAAACATATTAACCAAATTTCTCCAGACTATAAAACCAGTCGATAAAATCACAAAGCATTTCTCCAAAGTAGCAATTATTATATGCTTGGAATAAAGACGAATGTAGTGCGGTGATGCGTTTTTCATTGAGTGTTCTCATGATTTCTTTTTTTAGATCAAATGAATAAATATGGATTTCATTCTTTCAAGGCAGCTAGAGGCGTTTATTACATCGTGATTAACAAATTAGAATCATTTTTTTTTCTTGTATGGCTGAATGTAAATAATATCATGCCTAAAAGTTAACAAAAAAACTAGAATTTATATTCGGCTCGCATTAGCGTTTGACGGATGACACTACAATCGTTCACTCTTAATGAAATAAAAGGTATTTGAACTTTTACACGGATACTCAATGCGTAAGACGCGTTTCGGCTCACAGAACAATCATATGTTAAGGGATCTCGCCTTCTACCAGATGTTCACCTTTTATTTCTATGTGTCGAACTTCCACGGTATCGCGCCTGAATCGGTTCATTATTAGTTGGGAATTTCTGATAAAACCTGTCGTTTGTCTGGAAAATCCGCGTAAGCTGTATACTTATGTACTTAAATTGCAACTCTGATATAGCTTTGATAGCCTAGCTGACTGTTTGCATAACTGTGAAAAGATCAATGTGCTCAAAGCCTCCTCTTAGTGGAAATCCGCTTCAACTTGATACCTCACAAGTCCTAGAACTTTCTCGACGCCTCCCATCAGCATGGGACAAGTCACCTGCTACCCGGAACACAGGGCTGAATTAATTACTAACTCGTAAGGATTGAAAGCTTTCTAATAAAAATTGCATTATTATCATAATGATCAAAGCGTTACAACTAATTATAATCTCACTGAAAACGTCAGCTATACGTAAATATTTCTCATTGATATCAGCGATCATGTTTTGAGGTTTTCTGTTCACATGGAGAACAAATAGGTGGCAAAAGAAAGATAATCATTAAAATACATTGATTTTCTATTATGGCATGGAACGGTACAGCATAAGGCAGGTAATAAAACTCGACATCAGAGATTATGTGCACTGATTTAAATTGCACTTTCAAGTATTTATTATTTTCCCTACTTAGTAATTTCTCTCTTCTAATCTAAGGGACCATTAACATTCCAAAGATATGATGGAAGCCGAACTAAATTCTATTAGTCGGTCCCTTTTCAAAATAAAATTGTTAATAATAATACAAAGTAAAAAATAGAAGAAACAACGCTTTGATTTCGAGCTAAATAGAATACAACTAAATTTTTGGTCAATGAATTCTTCAATGAATATAGACGCAAACAAAGTTTTTGCTATGACTCTATAATTCTAGTTCCTTTAAATGATCACTGAGCGGTTATTACAATTTGGTGACTATTTTTGAGCTAATTACCATGTTTGATTTTAAATTCTGAATAACAATGGAGATACAGTTAAAATCATTATAAAAGTATTAGAGTATGGCATTGTTTTCTGGCTCTAAGTTATCGTGATAATTTCAGCTCGGTAGCTTTACGGAAAGTGAGTTAAAATTGAGTTGCAAGATTTGCCCCGAACAGGAGGACAAACGACAAAGCGAGTTTACAAAAACGTCATTAAAAGCGAACGGAGTTAGGCGTTCCGTCGGTGTTCAGCGTCCCCCGCTTAGCCAGGGGCGACGTGGGTGGGCCGTGGGCGTGGTCCCCTTCCCTGGGCTCTCCGGGACAGTGCGTCTTTTCATCCCAGAACCTCGGACGTTTAAAGCTACTCCGGTGTCACGAGCCACCGTGTGCTTAAAAGGAAACATATTATCGGTTATGACACGGTAAGGGGTCGCAGAAGTGTTCGAACGGAAGATAAAGCAATGCTTTATTAAGGCATAGCACTTAAGAAAGAAGGAAAAACATGGGTCAAGTACGATTATCGAGTGATAAATATTGCTGGCTATTCTAAAATCACAGAAAATCAGGGTGGAAACAAACAACAAAAGGCATGGGGGAACAACGAGATAAGATTGAAGACCCCAGCTATACGAGGGTGGTTTGAAAGTCCGTGACTTTTTTTATAAAATATATTTTTCGGCAAAAAAAGCGTTTTATTTCTCCTCACTGCCTCCTTTTAGCTCGATACATTTAATCCCTCGTGTTTCCAATTTTTTATTCCTTCTAATTAATAGATTTTGTCTAGGCCCTCAAAATAGGCGTTCGTTTCAGTGATCACCTCTTGGTTCGACCCAAATCTCTCATCGCCCAGCCATATCTTCACATTTGGAAACGGGAAGTAGGCGCAGGAGTCTAAATCTAGAGAACATTTAGGATTGGTTTGCATTTCGTAGCCTAATTTATGGATTTTTGCCATGGTGACTTAACACGTACGTTATCTTGATGGAACAGAACTTTTTTCTTGTTCAAAAGCGGTCGTTACTCCTATAAATCTACATCGAAAATGTCCAAAAGCTATGAATAATATTCGCCGGTGATTTTTTACCCTTTTCAAGGTAGTCGATGTAAATGACACCGTGTTTATCCCACAAAACTGTGCCCATGACCTTGTTGGCCAATAGAATAACCTTAGCTTTCTTTGGTTCACGTTCACCCGCAGAAATCAATAGTCTTGATTTTTATTTGGTATCTGGTGTGTTGAGATGGATCCATGCATAGTCTATGGCTTCGAAACGGCGCAAAAACTCGTTCGTATTGGGACTGGACTTCGCCAAATGTAGTGGTCATATGGTTGTGTTCATGCTCGAATGTGAGCAATCGCGGCACCCATCGCGCGGATATTTTGTTCATTTCAAATTATTCAAGTAAAATGTAAGATAACCACTCATTTGAGATTCCTACAGCATTATTCAACTCATGCTCTTTCATTCTTCCATAGTTCAGGATCATTTCATGGATTTTATCAGTGGTTTCTAGCATAACGTCCTTTTTCGGGCGTCCTGAACGTTCGACGTCACTTGTATTGGTATTCAGTAAACCACTTCTTCACCATTGAAATTGATGAGGCAGAGTTTCCACAGTGTTTATCGAGTCTTTTCTTGGTTTCAGTTACTTTTTTTTCAGCAAAAAATAATGTTTAGGTAGCACACGAAATTCACTTTTTCCATTATCGTTAAAATTGCCAAGGTTGTCTGCTTTCAATCGCTCTCCAATGCAACTTAAATGAGGGAACCAGCTCAATATTCTACACCTTCTTGCTAATAGATGGTATTTAACGGGAGTAATGTAGTATCTATAGTTACTACGCGGGAAATGCAAAAAGTCACGGACTTATCAAAGGACCCTCGTATAATTAGGAAAGATCACCAATACAAATATGAAATGCCGGCCTCTAAGTACTAGCGTAAAAAGAGTTCTCATACCTCAAAAAGGACAATTAATGCACGGAATAGCCTCCATGCAGAACTGTTTCAGCCCTCTCCTAGCAATATAAAGATTTTCAAGAAGAGGTGCAAAAAACTTGTCTTGGAAAACAATTTTCATTGCTTATTTAAATTTTTGATTTCACTGATATAGTTTCATTTCGGTGATGAATTTTCATTCATTCCATTTTCATTACATATTAACTGTTACCACCTGGCTAATAGCCAACCTGCAACTTGTACAATATAATAATAATTTTCCAGAAAACTCAATAAATTCATCGAATAATGCATCCCAGATCGTTGATGGGTGTAAATATTAAATGAAACTGGACCCTTTTACCGGTATGAGGCACGGAAACACCACTTCACCGAAAAAATGTACTGAATCCTAAACAAAATAAATTATTATGTCACAGAACTTCAAACTTAACTTAATAGAATCGAAAATAAAGCCATTATCTTAGCACAGCTCTTTCTATTTGTCACTTACTTGGTTATATTTAAATATTTATTTCAACATAAATTTACCCTTAAAATGCTGCATTTTCATGCTAAACTTAGGCCGTATCACGATGAAAATGTATCTCTAAAAAATGAAAGCAAAACAGAGAAAATTACCAAAGAATCTCCAAAGTGACATTATGATAGGAAATTTCGAACGAAACACCTGCAGAGCTGAGGAAAGGCAGCGTGGGAAGAAAAACACTTGAAAATATTTCACATCCATGCTTACAAAGAGATGACTGGTGAGCGATTCACTGAAGTTTTCCGATACATTTTGGTGCTTTAAAAAAATGGCATCATCAGCATCGTGTATTTACCAAGCCTTGCTTACATATTTAACCGATCATATTGCTCAGCCTAGAAAGTTGAGAGCCCTGCGGGTGCATTTTCGTCCAGCGCGGATTTACCTAGCCCACACACTACTTTCCTTGTCTCCTGCCTATTCTCTGGGGCGTCGTCCATCGCTTTGTTTATACTGCAGCGGGCATGTTGTTGACCGACTCGTTGAGCGCAGAGCCGTGGGAGAGGAGAATAGGAGACGGGACAACCCCTGGTAGCTTTGCCTTTTCAAGCTTGCTAGCTTCTTTTCATTTTATTCACACGGACAAATAACTTTCACGAGACGAATGTTTGCGCGAGGCATAATTGTCTGAGTCCTGGAGAATGCTCAGCTGAACCAGAGGCAACGAGATTCAAGCAATGAAAATTACTGTTCTTATATTTTGTAGCTTTTACATCTAGTCCTCTACTGAGTTAATATTTATTCTCTCGCATTTTAACGAGCAACGGAAACAAATGACAAATGGTGTAGTACACAATTAATAAGCGAATGGTGAATGATTATTAATCATGTTCATCCAAGATTAGCGGAAGGGATGATAAAGATCTGAAATGATTCGTAACAAAAGTGTTTTGGCGATATAAACTCCAAATATTTGTGAAGAAAAGTAAGTGCAAGCATTAAACGGCTTCCTTTAACCACTGATAGAGAGAAAGGAGTATGGATACTCAACTAGGAGGAGCAAACAATGTATTAAATGCCGTACAAGGTATTAAATGCAGTGCAATGAAATTGAAATTCAGGACAGTAGTTTGAAGCCTCTATGAATAAAATAAGCTACATAAGAGATGCATAGCAACCCAACTAATCAATGAAGATTATCGATACCTAATACTGCTGAAACATAAACCTTCAATCATCAAAATCACCAATTTCTAACCCTTGATCTGGATCACTTTACTAACACTTTTCATCGCTACCATCTCTCGCGTTAGCGGATTTTCATTGAATAAAATATTTAGGTCGCAACACTATACGATTTTAATCACAACGACGCAACAAACTCTCATACAGAACTTCCGAGCAAAAAAACCCAACGATTTACGAGCGTAACCGTGTTTGAAGAGTTGAACTCAAAACGCTGTAGTGGTAGCGAAGAGAGAGAAGAGATATTGGCATCTGGGAAATAAAACTGCACGATCTACTCGAGTGTGGGGTTACCTGCGCAACAGTATCACTTTGGAGCGGACAGCTACAAACAAACACACAGACATATACACACGTTTGAAACTTTTTTTTTCGTAGAATGAGCCTTGCTCGTGAAGCGGTGAGCTGAACCCTTTTCACTCTTTGGAGCGAAAGTAATTCGTGTCTTTTTGCGGTCGAAGGGACGATGCGAGGTAATTGGATGATTTTTTGGAAAGGAAAAGAGAGAGAGAGAATACGCCAAAACATGGAATTTTGTAAGCGACGTGATTCAAAACTTTCCGAAAGTTCCCAGAGACAAAGTGAAGGCATTCGCTGCTTGAAATAATTGGTCTCTCTCCTCCCTCCCCCCACTAGTGTTGATGAACGTAACGAGTTGCTTACGAGCAAATATTTTTTTTTCGGGCTGTTCGTCGAAATTACCTTTTTCCTTGGCTACAGAATTGTAGGGTCTTAAATTAAAGTTCTCGATTGCTTTGCTGGATCTCATCAACATTCCAAAAATAAAAAGATTTTTTTTTTCTTCAGGCCGCAATGCAACTAGGATTACGTTAACGTATACATCTAAGGAAAGTTTTCAACTAAACAGAATAGAAAGCTTTGTTTTTTTATCGCTAGTTTCAACTGCAGGAAAGGAAAATAATGCATATTCGATGTCTGCGCAAGAGCGTTACGTACCCAAACAAATGGAGTAAGCTTTTAAATATTATTCACATTTTTTTAATGACGCCTTTAATATTTTCCACATTATCTTTATAAAGCACATTTGAGAACATAAAAATGTAAATTTTGCTGTGATTTAGGTTCTATTATATGAAAAAATATGGGAAGATATATATGTTCCTAAAAAATTAAAATCGGTATATCAGAGGAATACAATCGATATTCGTATGCGCAAAAGTAGTGAGAATAGTGAGTGAGCCTTTTGAAATATGTTTGAACTTTTCATTAAGCTGCCAAATTTTGTATAAAATATTTTCAGTGTGACAATGTAAAAAATTTCCTTGGTACCGCCTACCGAGTTCACCCTAAAATATCTTTAGCATAAATAATCGCATTAAGCCTAATTCAATACAATATACGATAAATTATATAAGAATATTCCATACTGATTTCCCCATGTGGTAACACCTATGAGGTTGCTTCCCTCAAGAATGATAAATTAACAGAGGCCACCAATATATTCGGATTTAGTAAGCGCTTAACATTTTAAGTAAGACATGAATAATAGTATAATATGAATCTCACTATTTCGGGATCCCAAAACATATGCACAGATAAAGGTGGATGCTACAGTTTTGAATATGCATTAATCATTGGGAATCGGAATTACTCCAAATGTGACGATGAGCTCTAATGATAATAATTCGTGAGTTTTAAATAGTTCACTGTCCTGCTTTTTCCATTCCAAACCCGCTATGAATCCTTCATACTCATCAATTGTCTGTACAATTTATAATCACAACTGAATTTTACTCAACTCCCAGTTTATTATGGTGAAGTTCTGCCTTAATATTGAGAATTTAATGAAGTTACTGCAAAGAAACATATTGACGAACGATCCGATTTTCATTCAACTCGAGGTAAAATTGTTACATTTAATACGCGAGAAGAATATTACACCCTCTCATTTTAAAGAATAGTTCACTTATGAATTGATATTACTCTTTTACCAAATTGGAATTTTTAATATCACTGCGGTGGAGGTTTTTATTTTGTTTTTAAGGAATTTATTTTGAAATTACCTTTATATTTTGTATAAAAATGTTTATCTTTATCGAATTAACGAAAATTGTGTATTTGAATATGGGTATATTTTAAAGTAATTTTTATTTTGTATCATAAATAAATTTGACATGCATGTTGCCCATGTCTGCATACCTAGACGAATAGGATGATTTAATGAGAGGAGCCCGAATTTGGAAACGAACGACAATAGCAATGGATATCAGGCCAAGAATCAAAATGCAGTAAACTTCTCTCAATTTGGTAGTTACCGAGGTGCCGCCGGAGTACCGCGAGGTAAACTTGTCTGCGGTGAAGTATTCATTCCCTCAACTCTCACGTGCGATGCGAAGAGATTGGACGCAGCGGGCGCTCACGAACTCCGCTTTCCAAATCACGGGCGTTTACATCCCATGCTTCGAAACAGGTTGGGTTGTGAGCTTAATTCCCAGCATGCGGTATTAATCCCCTAAAACTCTAAGGCATTGGATAATGCCTTGACCGATGGTGGCAGATGTACTGAGGGTTTCATGCAAAAAACTGATACACAAGCAGACCTCTGAATCCTCTCACTCTGTCATGCACGCTTTATGAGCTAAACTTATGCCATAAGATGTAAAAATTTACATAAATCATACAAAAAGTATCCATACTTCAGTCAAACATTATTTCCTTTTCCGCGATTGCGCATAATAATCGCGTTTAGGTATTTAAACAGTGGATGGACCCCTGAGTGAGAGTCGACGACTCTAACGAAAACACACAAACTGACCCATCTGTCGGGAGGAGCGCTATTTTGGAATTTATAAGGCGTGTTAAAATTACCTCATGAAAATTAATTAATTACTGTCAAACAAAGGCCCATTCAATGGAACCACTACCAGTTCAGAGATTTTCTCGCCCTTCCGAATGCCTTAAAAAATACGGCATTTAAAAAGCAAAGTACGTGACCTCTCCTTGTGATTCAGATTTAAGTGTTTAGAATAATAATCAAATGTATTTAAAGACGGCCTAGCACCGGAGTTACGACATGGTAATGGAGGCCCTGAGGCATCGAAAGTTGATGGGAATATTACTTTTAGGATAAGTCCGTTCTATCATAGAGTTGCAACATGTGTGCATAATTCAGGATGTTGGAGTGCTACACGAAAAATCAAGCGCCAGTTTTATTAGCCAGCCGCAGCGCCTCTGGCGGTGGGGATATTCAGTGATGAGGTCGACTCCCCCGGTGACGAAATGTACTAGAGCCGATGAGGTCATCTGTAACTGGAAACTAAACGAAATGGGAGGTCCACAAATCACTTTTAATATTTTAAGCGGATCATTGACTCTTTCTCTCGCGATATCCTGCCAGTTTTGAGTATCATTTCCAATACGCATAGGGTATCACTCAGTTCGTTCCTTTTCGGAATTAAATTCTACACTGTATAGCAACTCTAGATATTAAACGGAGCTGCGTAACATATTTGCATATACGCGTGTAAATTTTGAAAAATAAAGAGCAAACTATTCACCAATATCAAAAACCTGAAAATTTTACTCTTAAATCACTAAGTTAGAACAATTTTAATTGTATTTTTATGGAATTATTATGAGTGATTCACTAGAATATATGACGGTGCAATTATTTGTGATTTTTCCCACCACCTTATGCACGTCGAGTGTTTATTGCTGTATAACAATGCAAAACACTTGTAAATACAGCAGCAATACCCCAGAAATAGAACGAGGGTAACAGGTTAGAATCCAGCTACTAGCACAGGAGCATATTTCACCACTGTTAAAAGTTAAAAAAAGGATTTTCTTTGGGAAATGATCGTGCAGTCAGATTGAAAACTTGAAATTACTGCGGCCATGTGACCTGCAATTCTTTTTCCAGACTGGATTATAAATTAAATTAATGTGTAAAACTATTTTTAAAGGCAGAAACAAAATCCATAAATATCCGTTGGGCGGTGTTTATGCAAATTCGCCGAGGGAATACGACGGAAAGAGTCAAATAGACGTTATAAAAATAAATACACTTTATTGGGCAAGATTGAGAGTAGAAATTCTCATCTTCTATCTAACCCCTAATGAGCATATAAAAAAATATCAAAGTTGTTCCGTATTAAAAAAATATTTATTTCTGCAGATGATGTCAATATTCGACGAAACCCAGGTCATAGTAGGTATAAGGTATTTTTTTGGGTGAACAGCTAAGCGTACTTTCTCATTAATTCCATTGCGAATCAGTTCCACAACACGTCGTGGGACAATGCAACGTTAATAAAGATGCAATCAATCCATATTTAAAGCTATTCCTCTATTAAAAAAATGTAAAATAATTGCTTTTTAAAACCGACAATGAATACTGCGCCAATTCTCTCTTCTAAAACTTTTTCCCCTCTTGCACGACGCCATTTTTCTCCAAGAGAGTCGAGAGAGCGGAAGCAGGTACGGGAGGGAAAAGGAAGAGCATGTAAAGAGAGAGAGGGTAATGAGGAGAGGGCAAGTTCTGGAAGGTAGGAAGAAGAGTTCAAACAAGCGCCTCGAGTAAATGCCGTAAAAATGTCTCTGGATTAACTCGCTTGCGGGTTGGGGAGGGAAGAAAATTTAAGCCAAGGAGGAAACGTGAATGGGGAGAATGAGGAGAACATGGGAAGAGCTGTGGAAGCCGGTAAAAGCATAATGTAGCTGAAACCAGCAAAGTAAAGGGATGAAGGAAGCTGGGGAAAACTTTGAACGCGTTCGGTGCGGATGAAAATTAGCACGCGTAAAAGCAAAACAGTGCCGTCTTCCGATAGGGAGGAGACGTGGGGGGAGTGGGAGTCTGGCACTGTGGGATGCTGATTTTGGGAAATTATTATTACTAATTCTATTCCTTTCGGCTAGGGATGAGTTTGAGTAAGAGGTTCCGATCCACTGATTCACGGCCTCATCATATCACCCTTTTATTCCTCTGCTCCAACAACTCTTCTTGCTGTTTTACATCTCGTCAAAATTCCTCGGGATTTTGATGCGATTCATGAGAAAATAACCATGTCATTCCGGTCAAGTGATTCTTTCATGGCGGAGGTCATCCTTAGCATGTTAAACTTGTGGAGTGACTAATATAAATAACAAAACTTTTTGCAATGACTTTTTCATTTTGAACAAAAAGCGAACTAATCCAAGAAGCTACTAGGTACGCATATCCCCCACGTTACTCTCGTGATTTTTTCGCTACGACGACGAATCTAAGTATTCAATCCCGACCCCTCTCTCTTTAAGACCCCCAAATCAGGGATGGCAAGTAAAACGAAACGAAAATGTTTCGTTTCGATCCGGAGGGAAACGAAAATACGAGGCTTAGGTTTAGTTTCGTTCCCGCAGAAATTAAAATCACCGAGTAGTTTAGTTTCGACCCGTTACGAAACTTTACTCCCAGGAATGAAACTAAATTAATCGAAACTCCGCTGCTCACAGTTGAGTTTCTATCCCAGAAGTTGAGTAGAGGGGGATAAGAGGGCATATTTTCGACCCGATACGTTTGAAATACGTGTAGAGAGGTTCAAACATTGAGCTTAAAAATCGGATAGCCGGTTTGCGTTCACCGCTCTCCTCTTAGTGGTAAAAATATGAGTGCCCTATGCATCTGATGTCGGTAGGCCGAATGTCTACTTCATGCAATCATACTTCGTGCTTCGTGTGTGGGTCGAAACTAAATTGTTCGAAGGTGAAGCACGTGGCACCTCCAGTGCGAAATATTATCTGCGTTTCGTTTCATCCCAGATTTTTAATTTAGTTTTTTTTCCATACATTTTATTGGTCACAGCATTTAGAACTCTTTGATTATAAGTACGTTTTTACAAGTACATTTTTTTTTATACAAGAACAGTTTTTTTCTGAAAACAAGGCAAAATTTTAAAAGTTACATACAATTCAGCTATTGGTGTATCCTTGCAGAATTTTTCTTGCGTCTTCACATAATAGTTTTAAGTCCATATTTTCAAATTTATTAACAAATTTTCCATTAGTTTTCACAACTTTTTGAATATAATCTGCTGTTCGACGCGAAGTGGTTTTGACTCCGATTTTGTTTGGATCCTGTGTTTAGATCAACTAGATTAAATCCGTTTCGTTTATACATTTCGCTCGCGGGAACGAAACTTTTGAATTTTAACTGGTTTTGACTTTCATTTAGTTTCTATAGCTATCCCTGCCCCAAACCTTCAATCAGGGATGGCAACAGAAACTAAACGAAAGTCAAAGCCAGAAAAATTTCAATATCTCGTATGATGTTGGGCACGATATAGTGGAAGTTCTTAAGTTCAGGGCCGGCCTTAGGGCGGTGCGACCGGGCTTCGCGCTTTGGGGGGCCCCGCGTTCGTGAAAAAAAATTAAAATATAGTTATAGTATGATAGTTTTGAAAACGCAATTTTTACTGTATTGTTAAGTCCGTGCTAGACAAAAAATTATATTATGAAAAAGGAATAATAATACAGTAATTTTTATTGTGCAATTGCGTTCGTCAGTACAGTACTGTGTCGTGTGAGTGATAACAACGAGTGAGAGATCTTGACATGAGTGAGAGCGGGCGCGGCTAGGTAGTTGAAGGCGTAGTGTGGCGAGGGGAGGAGTGATGATTTATTAACTTTCATAATCTAACTTATAAAAATACGTACCTATTGAAAAAGCGCGCTTTTTATGTTTATTTTACGTCATAATTTTATGGATAAATATAATTATAAATTTTATTTGTATTATATTATTTTGAACTCAACTGCGTGATGGTATCATAACGGCGTAATTACGAAGTCTGAAATTGGGAGGGGAACACATACTTAGCCAGAGAGTGGTAGGGATTCAAAATGCTCGTTTTGTTCGAGTTTGTAGATGGGGTATAGAGTTTAATATTTTAAGTGAAGGGCCCCACACTGAAGGCTCGCCCCTAGCACCGCACCTGCTTGGGCCGGCCCTGTATTAGTACCATAAGACATTTCAATATTTCCACTGCGTTTTATTATGACACTATGCGTTTCGTCGTTACAAACATTTGATAATGTTGTTTGTAACGTCGAAACGCGTGTGTCATAATAAAACTCACAATCAGTGGAAATATTGCAATGTCTTATTTTACTAACAAAAATTTCAATAGTTGCGTTCTCGGGAGCGAAATGTAGAGACGAAACTAAATGGATTTAAACCCAGGGAGCTACACTGAGGGTCGAAACGAATTCGGAGTGAAAACTACTTTGGGTCGAAACTAAACTAAAAATCCCGGACGAAACGAAACGTAGATAATGTTTCGCACCGTCGGAAATGCGTGCTTCACCTTTGAACAGTTTAGCTTCAACCCACTCACCCAGTACGAAGTATGGCTGAAGTAGAGGTTCGGCCTACCGCCATTAGATGCTTGGGTACTCATATTTTTACTTCTAACTTCAGAACGGTTAACACAAACTAGCCATTCGATTCTTAAGTTCGATTTTTTTATCTCTCTACACGCACGTAATGAGTCGAAACTATTCCCTCTTTTCCCCCTCCACTCAACTTCCGGGTGCGAAACTTAACTATGAGCAGCGGAGTTTCGATTAATTTAGTTTCGTTCCTGGGAGTAAAGTTTCGTCCCGGGTCGAAACTCAACTCCTTGGTGAATTTAATTTCATGCGGAAACGAAACTAAACCTAGGCCTCGTTTTTTCGTTTCCCTCCGGGTCGAATTAAACGTCTTATTTTCGTTTCACGTACCAACCTTGCCTTCAATGCCCTTACATGGGGGTTATACAAACGCGAAGACGCTCGCCGCAGTTAGACCAGCTCGGTTAGCCGCACGATGCAGGGGGAGGAGCAAGGCTTTGCCAGCCACGCTAGGACGGGCACAGGAGGACGTTCCATCCCTCCTTCTTCACGAGGATGGATCGGATAAAGGCTCAGCGGGAGGCGGGAGGAGAGAAGCTGTGTATTGGAGTGAGTCGGAGAGGAACCTCTTGAGAGGAGAGAGAGTTTTGGAGGACGCGGTCGCCACGTGATATGGGTAGCACGGCGCCGTGTCTCTGCGGGACACCCTTCTCGTTTGGACGGCTTCGCTTTCCAAACGCCTCCTCCATATCTCCTTGAAACTGCTGCGCCTCACGCGCTTCTTCTTTGCCGTCCCAACACCTTCGGTCCCGTCCTCGGAAGGCCACCCGCAACGGCTCCCCGTGGCGCAGGTACAAACGGGGGACGGAGGGTGGGAAGGATTAGGATGGGGAATATTGAAGAGGGTGCGAGAGTTGGGCCAGCATCACGTGAGCGTCCTTAGCGAGAGTTCCGATGGAGCAATTTTATCCGGGTCGCTTTAACCTTTGCGCTATATTTAATGTGCTGATTTATAAGGGAAGGTAATACAAGGTCAGGTTAGATAAGGTCACTTACATTAATAAAAACAATGCACATTACTCCATATTAATCACAAACAAAAATTTAGGAGCTTTAGGTAACCTAGAAAGTGGACCTGTGTTTGGGTTACCATTCATTTATGATAATCTTCCTAGCATAGGTTAATAAATAGTGAAGAAAAGGACGAGTACTAGCATTAACAAATATATTGTTTTTCACAAAACATATTATTAATTATTAATTTTGATTTAACACAGTATTTTTTCAATTTTAGAATAAAGAAACAGCCATTTTTACATTGTTTAGATAAATATGAAGATTTACCGCCCTTTTTCACTCAGATGGCAATTTTTTGTAGGCTTTTCGCCCAATGTACAAGAAACTTCTTCATAACTTTGACAATTTGGGCGTTGGTAAGGGTTTCAACACCCTACAAAATTACCTCTTGCCTGGCCTATTGTACACTGGTACTTTTTTCCACTCCTAATAGAAAAGAGCATAAATACTTTAAACAAATGCAAGTGTCTGAGAGGGAGCAATTTTCAATTTTGGAAGAGCGGAAAGCAGGACTCATAGTAACTCTGTTTTAGTAATACTCGTTCCAAATGCTACTATTCGATATTCCTTACCAGCGTACTTTGAAGTGTATCAATGGTTTTGTGCAGAATACTTCCTGATGACACCCTTTTTATTTTATAAAATAAGGTAGGATGATACAGTTAGATGTTGCTCTCAAGCGTAATTGGCAGCGTACTAATAGTTTTGTGTGGAATTATGATGGATGGAAGTTGTATTAGAGATAGTAACATGGTTGTGAAGGTCAAATAAATGCTCGTATTTTTTATGCCATTATTCAATAGACACACAATAAAGTTCTCATATAGTTATTATTAATTGATTTCATATAACACCAGGTTAACCTTCCGCAAAAAAAGAATAAAATGCCAATTTCCCTAAATTCATTTCATAATTACGTAAGTTTTATAACCTTAATTTAAAAAATGCTACAAATGTATACATTCCTTTATTTTAGGCAGAAGCAAACCAGGATGTTGTCAATGGACTCCTGGTGTACTACAATTTATTTTGCAGCATTTTTTGTGCAACAACACGATATCTTCTGAAATATCTCTCCAATGGTGTTTAATATCTCATTTTTTGTTTCTTACGCTGAGATGTTTACTGTGAGCGTTGAAATGGCTGTATTCCTCCCATTCTAGAAATAATTTTAATTACTTTTTTGATGCAATAATGTTTTAAATATCTGAAACACCAGTATGAAATATTGGAAGTATGGATATTGCATCATTAACTTAGGCGATGGGAAGCCAATTTTTTTAAACAGAGTCAGGAACAGAAATTAAGTAAAGAAAACAAACGAGATTATCTAAATATTTAGAAGTGCATTTGATTTTACACTTGATGTCAGCACAAAGCAGAGAATCACTCGTATTCCATGACCACCAAGTTTTTGTACTTCTTTTATCAATGTCTGTACATAACTCTGTTTAAAAAGAAAATCGTTTGTATCTCTTGGCGTCTCATCCCCTCAATTGCCTTACCATATGTATCATCCGTTTTCCTAGTATCAATTCCAATACATTTTCATACATAGAGTTGAGGAGGACGGATAGGGTGGACCAGGTAACTGAGGGATTCGTAGAAAAGCCCTCCACACCACCACCGTCTCCTCTCAATCCACCTGCCCAATCCGTCCCCTTCCTCCCACGCGAGCATCCTTCCTGAATCTGAATAATTGCTGTCTCTCTGGGAACATGGGGCCAGAATTTTCCCATTCCAATTTCTACAAACCCTCTTTGGCCCGCCCTCTCCTCAGCATATAAGAGTTTCCACGCGTGTTCCAACTTCTAGGGTCGCTCCCATTTCACGTCCTTCGCCGTCACGAGGGCTTTAAGGCAAAGGAAAGATGGGACGTTCGGGGACATGAAGAATGAGGGACAAGACCCCAAGTTTGGAGGGGAAGAAAGGGGTTAGGAAATTCCAGAGAAAACTTTGGGGAGATGCGAGTGGGTGGGGATTTTTCGAACACGAGAGTGGCAGTGGATTGACCGGATTATCTTATGGGGTGGGAATATAATAAAGAAGTTGGGGGCAAATCCTTGGATGTGTATCATTACTATTTGCTGAAAAATGAGAAGCAACCTTACCTGCTGTAGAGGAAGCACGGTTTATGGTATAATTCTGTATGCATGTACATAATGTAAGAAGTTTAAGAAATGTTGAATAATATTTGAGCCAAAAACTGGGATTTTTTTATTTTTCCAACTGAAAATAAGTTTTAGTCATTATTAATTATAATGATTTCAGGCTGAAGTCGTCGAAATTCTTCCAAAAATCGACAAGTTTCTGTTCACGCTAGGGCTTTTTATTACACATGCTCGACCTTGAACTACCTATTGCTTCAAGTGGTTTCTCTACCTCTTTACAATGATTTTTATGAAGGTTCCAAAACTTATCTTTGGACCATTAATTTTTCGAAATTTTTACGATAGCCATTTCGTGCATTTTACTATTTTCTTACGCGTATAGCTCTGCTTTTGAAATAAAAAAGCAACGGCTCATTACTTGAAGAAACCTATTATTATGTTTCACATAAAAGCAAGCAAATAAGTCAAAATTTTCAGTTGATTATAAGTGCCAGGTTTAATCGTTGGATCCAGAGCAGAATCATCAAACCAATACTTCAAAACGCACTTTCTCCTTCAAGGTTTTCCTCATCAGTAAATTGAACCTGAAACTGCCATATCTAAGGGTGCGAAAGCCATTGGCGAACGAGTATGTTTTCAATCAAGACCGGGAGAAAGGTATCCGCTCAAAGCGGTGCCAATCCGGAAATCAGTTTACCAAGGCCTTCCAATGGGCTAATGGAATTTAGGCCATTGCGCGAGGTGAAGAGTTTATTCTGGCGGCGTCGGAAAACGATACAATTTCACCTCAATATGCGTTTGCTTTCAGATGGATCTTTGTATCTTTGGGATCTTTAGATTCTGTGACAAGTCGTATCGCCTGCAATCAATTAAGTAAATCATTCTCGCAAACCAATTTTGGCCTCAGGTATTTCACCCTCGCAACTCATTGAGTAGGTCGCCGAGGAAACATTTTCCCTGCTTAAGCCCCCCGCATTATGATGAATGTCTACATTTTACATCCGTGTCATTTTTCCCAGTGCGCTTATTTTTCATGCGTAGCTTATGAAAACTTAAGGTCATCTCTAGACATCAATTTATGCCTTCAAATGCACAAACTGTAAATTAAATGAAGTTAAATTCATTTATGAACAATGTTTCTAAAAATAACCGATGAGAATTCAAGTGCAATTATTATGTTTCTGTAATGTTTCTGCTTCGGTAATGTGAATTTATTGCGAACCAACTCTTATATCTATAGCAATAAATTGTCCTCGTTTTCCAGAGAAAGTTGATAGTCCCATGTTACAGTTGGTAAGAGACAAGAAGATGCAGATATCTATGGCATAAAATATGCGTCACAACTAAGGCCAAACATAAAAAATATACGAAATTCGTTAAGAGAATGCATTTGCAAACGAGTGAAAGTTTCCTTCGTGGTTTGGTGGCGGTTATTTGTCGTCAAAAATCATAATACCTCTATCAGCCCGCAAATGAAATGCTTCATGAAATTCTTCTATTGTAAGACTATACCTCACGACGGCACCTCAACTTTTTCACTACGGAGCTAGTGCATTATTTTTTGTAATCAGTGATGAATTTATTTCTAAGAGTAGGTAGAAATAATTTGCCGCGGATAAGACTCCTGTGGAATGTATTTGATCTTCTTTTTCACTCCGCCATTTTCTTATGGTCATTGAAATGAATTCCTCCATCCCCTTTTACCTTTGGTTATTATGGTTATCGTGGATAGCGCGACGGTACCTGGCGATTGTACCAGTGATCCCAAGTGGCTCGCTACTTGGTCCCCACGCTCCCCTTAATCTGGATATCGGTTCTCGGAAACACCCGACAAGACATTCGCTGCGACAACATTGGCGCGGTTTCCGAAGCCCCTTTTTCTTTCCTTGGGCGTGGGAGTGTCTCCCCTCATCCTGTGGGAATATCACTGCGTCGTAGACCGCCTCCACGTCCGATCCCTTAAACCCCATCGCGACGGTTTCGCAGTCTGTTCATGTACGTGCCATGTCTAGGCCAACCGGGTGGGGGTCGCCAACCTTTTCCTCACAGCCCTCCACCCCCGGAGCGAGTCTCAGTGCTCCGCCGTGCCCCGCGGGAGTGTGCATTTCAATCCATCGGGCTTGATTCGCTCGCCATTCCCCAGGCGGCGCCCCTGCACGTGTACCGTGTCCTAGGAGAGTTGGTCTTCTTCCCGCCAGCTTCTTTTGAGAGCCAGTTCCCGCCCTCTCCGCCCTTTCCCAGCGCAGTTACCGACTTAGTTTGTGTGGGGTCATGTCAGCGTTGCGCAACATCGTGGCTGGCAGCAATATCAGAGTAGATGGCTGGAGGGGTTTTCTTTGCGGGTACAGATTTCTGTGTGAATTGCCGCTGGCGTTATGTTTCCCTAGGATACAACCAAAGAAAATGACATTACCATCTCATTAGATACGCCTCTCATTCATTTTTAATGCTATTTTTTTATCAACACGAAATTTAGCAAAACTTCAACCGATTTCGACGTGTGTCACGCAATCCTCACAAGCCGTCACAACTAAGTAGAATACGACTCTTGAGAATGACGTTTCTAAAGTCCGAACTGTTTGAGTGTAATAAATATAGTGTGGAATAATACAGTATTGTCTCTTTTATTGCTTTATAATAAGATACTTTGAAAACCTCACAATATTGCTCCTTATTTAAGTTAAGCATGATGTCAAGAACAAATTTTAGCAAATAGGTGTTCATATTTTTAGGGATGAGAGGAGTAAGAATTTATAAATTTTCTCTATGTATTGACGAATTCAGGTCGGCGTAGGAACCTGGAAAGCAAATTCAAATAAATATGAATCGTTATATTCATTTGAAGCCAAAATCATTCTCAACTGCCAAGCAGTGAATTCTCAGCTATAATGACTTCAGTAGTACATTTAATACTTTATATGCATGGTTGAATAAACGTTTTAATGTATCCTTATTTAGCTCTTTCTTATAATCTTAGCTCTAAGCTTACCATTGGTGTCTTCAGGCTTTTATTGATAAATTTTAATTCCTTAATTACGTACGTCATTGGTTTTTATTGGTACCTATAACTACTCACTTTATGTTTGTGGGTGACCTTTCGTGAGAGCCCGGGCACTCTCGAAAGGCTTCGCTAATGGGATAACGGTAGTACCGAGAGAGAGAGAGGACTAGGAGCAAACTAAGCGTTGCCAAATGTACATAGCCGCCCTACTTTTTACTGAAAACGTGTGAGTCATAGGTGGCCACACGTATTTTGGCCCTGGGGCCCAATATGCCTACTCATTTGGAAGATATTGAGGATAATCCTTTCAGACAAGCTCATGACATTGCCAGCTACCACGCTGAATGACGCACCGTTGGTGAAAGGCATACTTAAAGACATACAAGGAGAACGCATGAATTTCGGTAACTGTGTTCCACTAACAGATTCACGATGTTAACTCGACGGAAGTCTGAGAGCGACTGACTGAGGTCACGCCTGCTGTTTGCTGATTGGCAAGATAAAGTCACGTGTCGAGAAACTTTCCCTCCTTTCACCCCCACTTACTTTAGCCACACCAGTTGACCCGCAAAGATAACATAAACAGAGAAAGGTTTAATATTGATATATTGAGTCTCATAGGCGGATTTAGGGGGGAGAGCACAGGGGCACGTGATCCCCCTCCCAACTCTTAGAAATTAGACAAATTTTTAATGCAGTTAACATTACGTTTGTTTTAGTTTGTGTATCACGGAGCGTCAATCATTTAATTATTCCAATTCATTTCAATATTGATAGGTTTCATATTGAAATATGGAGAAAGTAATTGTTGTATCTTGCTTTTAATCTCAAGTATGAGATTATCGCTTGCTTGTCAGACCCTCTTCCCCCCCAGAAAAAAAATCCTGGATCCGCCCGTGTTGAGTCTACTAAATAAGTTTCCCGAAATTGAGTTAAGCACATCAATTAAAAATGAGATTACTCTCTGTGAAAAATAAATCCTCACCGCAATGATGAAATCAAAACCTCGGAAATAATTTTGAGCCTCCTTTAAAAAAGCAGTTGGGATGGAAAATAATGCATTGATCAAGTCAAAAATAAGTATAATTAATAAAGCAGTTCAGAGAAAATATTTGGGCCACTCAGTCGTATTAAAAGCCTGTATGAATAAACTCTCAGTTTATTGGAAGCAATATTCAAAGGATATGTTAAATCCATCATGAAATTTTTCCCATATAAAAATTTATAATCTATATTACTAGGAATATCCTCGCAAATAAAATCATACCGCGATAGTTAGATTCAATATTTTCCAAGCAACTTTACCCCATTTTATATTTCTGCCTCGCTAAGTTTTTTTTAATTCCATTACTTTTTAATATTGTGAAGAGAAATATGTTTCAGCATTGTGATAGGTTCACATACAACAAACCAATATCACAAATATTTGCAGGATATAAAGAACGAAAAAGTTTATTTTCCGTTTCATTCGAATAAGTTTCTGATTGAAGTGTTAACCAATAGTTCATTTCATTATAAATTGTTTTCCAATTGAGGTATTTCTCGCCCATTTTTCCCTACTCTACACTATTGTGCAGGGAAAAACGTAGTGAGAAGGTGAGGAAGAGGTAGTATTCCGTATAAAATCTTTGAAATGATCGAGAATTGAAGATGAAGAAAGGATTATGGTCTTATCTAATTATAGGCTCTTTTGGTGGCAGAGACGTGAATATATTTTTAGTGATGAGTGCTTTTGCTTTTCTAATTTAATCCTATACGTTTTAAAAATTCTCCATGGAATTCATTTTGTAGAACGTTAATTTTTTCTAACCATTTTCTCTACACTGCTATACCATCTAAAGTCGTTAATGATGTATTCTCTGCGTAGAAAGAAACAAAATGTTACTCATGGATTTCCGTGTGATGCCAAGACAATGATGCTGTCAGAGAATGCCTGTTTCACAAGGGGAGTCTCCTTGAAGACGCTTAATCCATTTCTCATTTGTAACTGATTTCTGGGTCTACTTTTCGCGACCCCAACTCTCAAGACAGACAGAATTCTAATTGGTGAGACCGAAACGCAGGAGGAGGATTTGATGATGAATGTCAAGCAGAAGTGGTTATTAAGAGGCCTCTGAGGAAAAGACTGTTAGGGGGAAAGGAAGACAGAAATGAGGTCGTCTTAAGAAGAGCTTGGAGAGGTTGAAGGTATGTTAAACATTGAAATAAACTCTAGAGCCCCTTAATAAAATCACAAGACCATTTTTTTATGAACTTATGAAAATTTGAAACTAAAAACTCGAAATACATATTAATTCAAGCTACTAAAGGAGGATGCATTTTTGAAATGGCACGATGCGGCAATATGGGGTGCAAGGTGACTGCATAGAGGAGGCCCAATTCAGTCCTATACAAGGCTGATTTCTGTTGCCACTTCGGTCGCACTTTAATCGGCTTTCAAAAATGTCCGCGGCGCGGTGATGAGTGCAATTCGATCCACTTTTTCCAATATTTGGCAGTATGGTCTTTGAAAATACGAGGAATAACATTGAAGAGATATGAATTTGATTAATTACATCATTATGAAAGTAAATTTTGGTTGACACCCCTAATTATACAAAATTTCCCCGTGAAACTCTGATTAATTTGTCCGTCAACGACGCGAGTGGCGATTTCTGCAAGCCCTTTTAAATTTGCGGTGGTTGACAAAACACTTAGAGGCCGACTTGAAGATCTTCTTTTGTAATATTCGTTATGGGGTGTTACAAAAAGGACTTGACGGCTTTGAAAATTGAAATGCAAAAGTTTTCTCGACACACGTCAAACCAGGTATGAAGTGAAGCACTTTGCACTTTCCACATAAAAATGTATTGAACTACAGTCGACATGTTTTTCTGCACTGCAGCATTATCAAGACTAAACCAAGACATTAACGATACAAATATAAATACAAAATTACACACTCGCAAGCATTTGAGAAGGTGGGGGTGGAAGGTGGAATGGAAGGAGGGTTGGGAATTTTAAACTGACCGTTGGTCTGGGGTGAGGTAGGGGAGGGTGGTGACTATTTTCAGGTGCTCGGAGGGTTTTTCTTCCCATTAGCTGAGGGAGGTCAAGGATCGGAGAATGGAATGAAAAAACATGGTCATTAGTAATAACATCTTTCCTACTAATGGCAGAAACGATGTACAATTGCTCCCAAATGTCCTTCCTTTCCCCTTTTTTTTAACCCGTTGCAGAATTTCTGGGATGAAATCAGCACGGTGCCCATCTTCTACGAGGTGAGCCGCGAACTGGGATTTCCCTGTTTCTAAAGTCCCTCTTATGCTCTTCTGCTCTGACTTTCAGACTTCTCCCCGTCCGTCCAATATATGACGCCGTACAATCTCCACACTTTAGCCTATAAATACCACTTTGGTCCCTGAAATCAACAGGGTCTTTCACACTGGGAAGCAAATATTTTAGGTTCATTCTATTGTGGAAGGCTGGTTTGATGCCAAGATGATTTAGAAATTTACTTGTGTTCTTCAAAACAAAACACACAGCTAACACGCTCCGATCCAATGTAGATAGCCATATTCAGCGTGACTTGCGCTAGCGCTTATTGCGGCGCGATTCTGCACTATCGAACTACGCGAGTCAAAACTTGATATGTTTCCCTTTAAAGGACACTAAAACCAGCCCTGTGCCGTTTTTCAATAAATTTATCTGAATTTTCAAAGTTGCAAAGTTCTTTTTAAAACACCCTGTTATCGTCTTCTAGAATGGCTGTCCAAAGAGAAAATTTTACACGCGTGTATATTTTACCATAGCATCTCAGCTCAGTGCCAATTTAGATTCAAAAACTCCACAATCCTTAAATTATCGAATTATTAGACTTATTATATTGTACGATAAATTAATACGATACATTTATCGGGTAACTGAATTATCCTAAGACCAATTACTCTCAATAATACGACGAGTATTGTAGTGCATCGTCTTTCAAGCAGATAGTAGAATATTTTTACTCTTGATTACGTTGGTGGCTCAGGAAAGAGTATGTTACTGTTTTTTTAGCCTAATCATGTTGCGTTCATCAGATTGCAATTTGCGTGTGTTGAAAAACTGGTCCGAAGATGTATTTTCAAATGTGAAGGGTTGAAAAGTGGGTTACCCGTTATGAAATTGTGCTAGGCTTCACGGTCATCATTCTTTTTTCCCCCTTTGTAGTCTCCTTGGAAATTCTCCTTATTGCCCCAAAAAACCCTCTATTAAGGCAGTTGCTACAGGTTATTAGAATCAGCTTTCCGCTCCCGCAGCAATCCTTTACTCATCGACCCACTGATAAATCTTCTTTGCCGCTCGCTCGGATTTTTTTCCGTAGCGACCTTCCTTGTTCACTCAAGGTTCTAGGTCAATTTTAGACGACGTGGGATGAAAGAAATTCATGGGGGTGAAAAGCTCACCGAGTTTCATGTACCACAAAGCTTGTTCGGAGACAAAGAGGAATCCAATTTTAAGGCGCATCAACCAAAAATAAGGGCAGCTCCTACGAAAGATACGGCTTGCGGCCTTATTTCCTCTGAAAATATTATTTTGAAATGGTTGTTGCGCATCTTTCCTCAGAGCGGTAAGTAATGTGGCAGAAAAATTGGATGCGATTGAATTATCGGAAAGAAGAGTTAATTTATCCGATAACAGCCTCCATGGAAATATCGAACAGGTCTCTTCTTTTCCCATATTGAAAGATCTCTTTAAAGGGTATGATACCAGGATATGTTTTTGTCGAGCGTAAATAAAATGTTTCAATGACCATTAGATCATAAATTAAATTAAATCATGGGTGAAATTTGTACCCATGCCTGTGAATGGATACAATGTTAATGGTTTCATGCTGTACGTTGAATAAGCCATATCATTGATAACATTGCTTTGCTTTTAAAATTTTTAATACCTTAATGAAAATATTCAATTTCAGTTTTTAATTTCACAATCGTGCTCTATTCCCTAAAGTTACAACTCTTTTTCTGAAAACGAAGTTAAAATTTAAATGAACACATAGCTTTTGCAGCTTGTGCAAAGGAAATAAGATAGTAATGAAGTTTCATGCATGAAAAAGAGTGAAGAAAATATGTCATCCTCGAGAAATCTTGCAAAATTAATGACAAAATAATATTATTGTATTAAAGTATTGCGAATCATTGAGGCAAGATTAATATCATTGTATATAATCATAAATAAATCGAATCACCATTAAATATGAATTTAAGGCATGATTAGGCTTATAAATATCAAGTTAATTCTGTTTTAAATAGGTGATAACATAATTTGTAGCTGTGGGCAACTATGTGCAAGCAAATTTGCTCAGACATTTAAGAGGATACATTCATTTAAGCTTACTTGTATTTATCGTATAATAGCTGTAGTGTCATTATTCAACATGTTCTTATTGTTGCATAATATCATAAGTAAAGTTTTCTGGTTTCGTAATGCAAATGATTCTTTAAATGAAATTAGAGTGGATGACTTGAAAGGCCAATGTGACGATTTTGTGGAAGTTAGATATGTCCATGATAAAATATCAAAAATGGTAATTTCCACTCTTTTAATATTAATATAATTATTCAGTTTAAGGACCTTGAAAATGACACAATGTGTTTTAACCATGGTCAGTTGTTGAGTTTTGTATTAAAAGTGTGGAAATTACCATTTGCGTTATTTTATCTAGGCCAATGGAACTTAGGATGAGCTATGCATCGGCAAATTGGGGTTCGATTCCTATTTGAAGTGGCTTCTGCAAGAGGTGAAAATTTACTGTGTATCGCTAAAATTTATCGCAACTACATCCGAGGAAAATTCTCGAAAAATCTATCATTTAGTGTGAACAAAACTTGGGTCTACTCGTAAAACAAATAGAGGCACCTAATAAACTTGATTCCCGAGCTCGTTCACTCCTTATATCCTATATTTTCTCAGCCGTTCAAACCTCTCGGTCCACCCACGCTACCGATCGCGATGGCTCCTCACGAAGGTAGCCCAGCGAGAGGTATGATCTTCAACTTGATCCACCTTTGAACCCGGACGTGCGTTGCGAGTGGCTGGACAGTAGAACAGAGATCGGATGTGTCGGAAAGGAAAGAGGAAGGGATAGCGTGGAGGGTAAGCAAAGGAGGGTATGACGGTGACGAGGGTCGGAAAGGAAGGGTTGAAGAGAGAGGAGAGCGAAGACTACTACACTCTTGACGGAAGGTCGTCCTTCTCCTGTTGCGAAGGGTGAGTTAGGGTCCGGTCGTATTGTATGTGGAGCCGAGGTGGGTGTGAAGTTCCATTGAAGGTGGAAATAGGAGAGGTAGACGGAAGACGCTCGTTGAATGCCGTCTAGCGAGTGCACTCGTGTCTTCGGTAGGAGTGACGATATGAAGGGGTCAAAGGTCAGGGCAAAGGGTGTGTGCGAGATGGCTCTCGAAGAGTAGCGCTGCCGAGAATTTGCCCATCTATGCCCTCCTCCCGACTATTGATGGAGAATGTGTGTTTCTAGACGCTTCACAAGGAATAAATGGGTTAGGTAGTCGCCAATTTACGGAAAGCAGTGGCGTAACAAACCCCCAAACCACCATCGTGATAGAGGGCAGCCATTGGTGCTGTGGGGGGGGGGGGTGGCTGCAAAGTCCCCCTACTCCACCTGTTGTTGCTCCCCTTCATTTATATATATATATATATGGTACCGTGATTGGGAAAATAAACATTATTCCTGTACTCTATTCTTTATGAGAGGGGGAGTTACATCTTTGCGGGTAAAAATTTCCGCATCGTTCAAAATCAGAGTAGAGTCACTAGGGTTAAAGACACAAATAATTTTGCAAACTGGGCAGTATCCACTAATTGTAAGATATAGCCTCTGATTCCTGGGCGGTGGGCTGCCCCTTGCTATCCACTAAAGTCGGAGGGCATTCGCAAAAGGATCTCTTTCGATGATTAAATGTGTTATTTTTTCATTTTTCCAAGTCTTAATGGCATTTTAACCCGGAACTCAGGCACCATAGCATTGGTGGGACACTTTTACCTATATTATTTCACATAGGTTTAAACTTTATGGGGTAAAGGAAGGAGTAAAATAGAATTTTATTCTACTTTAACCTGAGCATAAAACAGACTTTGGTGACTTTAGGTCTCAATTAAATTTATTTCCCCTTGAGATTAAATTTCCAGATTTATCTCAGTATCGTTCTCAATTATCGTGATTTTTTTCTCATAATTATGTTGTGTTGACAAATGGTGGAAAGGTGCCGTGAAACAGAAAAAATACTATGTGATACAATTTTTTCTTGTGAGATGCGGCCTATAAAAACGATAAAAGAAAACTGAATGGATTGTTAATGCTTTAGTAATGTCAATATCCGTATGCGTGGCATATGTTTGACAAGTATTTTTATGGGAATTACGGGAAATAATATGGGAACAGAAGGTGATCCTGCCACTGGCTTTTTCATGCGCTCTAAATTTAATTTACTTATTTCTCAAAATTAATTTCTCAAAATCAATTATTTACTTCCCAACTGTAGCCTTCGTCGTCTTTTATAGAAAAATTGGCATTTTTGCGGATAAATATATGGATAAAAATTTCTTATTATTCCTTCCAGGATTAGGCTACTAAGCTTGTTCCGGCTCCACATTACCATTCTTTTTCTTGATCTTCCAGCACTTCTCTTACCAATTGGCTGATATTCCATTGCTTGTTTTGTAATTCTTTCATTTGACATACGAAGTATATGTTCCTTCCATCTGTGTTTGTATTCTTGTAAATTACTGCCTGGACACCCAGTTTATCTCTTATTTGAGTATTTCTTAATTTATCCAATCTTGTGCAGTCTTTCACTGATCGTAAAATTTTCATTTCCGATGATTCTATCTGCCTTAATTAATTTTTTTTTGTGACCCAAAATTCTGATCTGTAGACTACAGTAGGAAGTGCCATCACTTCATAAAATTTTATTTTTGTTTCTTTTCTCGTTTTATTTTCTAGAGTTCTTCTAACTGTGCCACATATCTCTGGAAGTATTAACTAAATTTTTAATATCTTTGTCCTCGTCATGTGCTATATCGCATCCTAAGTATTGGAAATGCGACACTTGCTCCAGGACTTGATCCATAATAACAATTTTAATTTGTATCGGGTTGCTTCCTAAAAAATGACATAGTCTTTGTTTTGGTTTTTGAAATTCTCAGGTTGTATAGTTTACTCAACTGGTGCAGTCTGTGAAGTGTAGAAGGCTACAGTTGGGAAGTAAATAATTGACTTTGAGTAATTAATTTTGAGAAATAAGTAAATTAAGTTTAGAGCGCATGAAAAGCCAGTGGCAGGATCACCTTCTGTTCCCATAATATTTTCCGTAATTCCCATAAAAATACTTGTCACACATATGCCATCTGTAGTTTGTCCTCTTTGTCTTTTATTATAACCAGGTCGTCAGCAAACAGCATTGTATTTAAGTCATGAGATGGTCCCAATTCTATACCTGGTGCTACATTATTCACCTGATGACAATTTAATAAAATATGAAGGAATGGATGAAAATTTGAAGGGCGTAAATTCAACTGAAATCCGATAGTTTGATCGCATAAATCATTTCCTGGCAGTATTTTCCTCCTAACTCCATTCTTCCAAAGCTCACGTGGGAGAGCACAGTGAGCTTTTAGGGAAAATTTCTCCTTATTTCTCCGGATTTCCTCATCACTACGTTAGGATGACCAAAATGAACTATTTCTAAGAACCGTCCTTTCTCAAAAATCTCTCAATTACTATGCGATCGAGGTTGTACCACTTCCGTTTCATATATTAAATATCATATTGTAAGAGGCGGCTGTCGTCTTCCTTGCCGCATTTCCTTTCCCATCCAAACTCAGCGATAACTCCTATCCTTTCCACTTCCCACGATCCCCCAACACCCAACCCCGACAGGGAGTGCTTGCATGGCATCTAAGGCAAGACATCTTTCTTAAGAACGTGATCCTGCTATACACCCGAGCGAACAACAGAAAAACGCTTACCAGAGGGAGACGACAGTACGCAGGGCAGTCGGCGCGCGTTCACGAATGAAGCAAGTATAAAGTGTGATTGTTGCCGACATGAGTTTTTTCCTTTTTCTGTGTGATTTTCCCGATCAATCCCCGGGCGTCAACGACGAAAGGGTCTTGGCGACCTACAATATCATATTTTTTCCGGCCCTTCCATTGTTCCCTCATTAAATCACGCTATCAGAGAATTAAATATTAACGAAAAACTGATTCCGTGATTGGAAGCACAACTGGAATATCGCCAGTGCCATTTTTTAATTTGTATTAACTAAGTAAGGCTGATATGAGGAAGATCAAAAGTGGCGGCGGGATAAAGTCCTCCCCTGCTAATCCTCGCGCCAGGAGTCTTTCACCACTCAGAGAGCACCATGATGTTTATAAATTTATGTTGGTTCAGTTCCTGGGTATCCTAAATACGGTCTAGATTTTAGGGAAAAAACGGGTCAGAAGGGAGAGATCATGAAAAACATTCTGTATCAGACGCTTAACTTGGTGAATTATTCTGGAGTCCAATACCGGTGATATTTGTTTGTTGTCCATGAATTATAGATCAGACAGAACTTTCCTAAGTTTTATAACAGAATGGCAATTGTATGCGCGTGATTACCAAGTAGTAATTATGTAGCAATAGAGAATTAATATTTTTTTTAGTTGAGCCAAATAGAATCGTAAAAAAATATTTTTAATTTATTTAATTATAATATCGCTTGCCGCGGTCTTGTTCGAGGATTAGCTGGCATAGTATTAGCATCCCTTGGAATTAGCCGTTAAAACTTACCATTGATTGTTCATTATTGACCGGTATACATGAAACATAGCTGATTGCTGAAATAGAAAATTAAGAGTAGTGGAGTTGGAAAATTACTCTACTACTAATACTCTAAATTTTAGATTGACAATTTTAATGATTTATGTGTGTCATGTATATTTGAACAATAATAGGTATCAACAATAGTTTCAACAAGTGACCTCCATCACAATTTAAGGTTAACTCAATAAAAATCAGAAAACATTTAACTTTACCATGTTATCTGTCGTGATATTTATGCGATGGGGAACCTGTGAAGCAACGTTTTGGCAAGAATTCACCATGATCTGTATTTTTTCTGAGGGTAAAGCCACCGACTATCCATGTGAGAGACACGTTACCTTAATTTCGCTTATTTTTACGACGGAATTTTCATGATTGATTATCAGTGGTTGAAATTGAATCAGTCACGAGTAATGATATCGATCGTGTTGAAATTTTTCCTTATGCTGCCAAACGTGAGCCACACTTTTCGGAGATAATACGTAACATGTTGGGCTATGGTATTTGAAGTACTAACGACTTCATCGGTGCGATGTGTACCCCAAGTCACTCACAAAAGCGTAATTATACAGTCTTTGTGGTGAATGGAAAGAAGAGCATGAATCGTGTTGGAATTGGGTTGAACAGAATAGGTCACCACAGCATCATAAGAAGAGCCGGGTAAACGTTTTCGTCGAGCAAGCAACATTTTCAACGCTCTTGGAAATTTAAGATTATTTTCACCAATTTTATAATGAAAATATCACAGTTTATTGAAATTGAATTAATTTAACTCATGCATTCGATGATGTTCACGTTCAATCAAACATTTAAGGCGATAAAAGGATTTTTTAAATTTCTCATTTTTACCGAATGTGAATCTTGCCACACTTTTCGGAGCTTATATAATACCTGGCTATAGTAATAAAGGAAATACCTGCGTATACACTGGAATGTTTACCTCATTTGGGTAAAAAAACGTGCAAGTATCCAACGTGGTGCATAAAAGAGAATTTAATAAATTTTGCATAAAGTCATTCGGGTCGAGTAGAATTGATCATCACGGCATCATGAAAGGGCCCCGGATAAACGTTTTCCTCGAGCAAGGAATATTTTCAACGCTCTTTGAAACTTAAGATTATTTTCACCAATTTTTTATATAAAAATATCATAGTTTATTAAAATTAAATTAATTTATATCACATTTGATGATTTTCACGTTCAATCAAACATATTAAGCTGATAAAATAATTGTTAGAAATTTCTCATTTTTACGGAATGTGACTCCACACTTATTTGAATTTATTCATAGGCACATCACGGAAAACACTGCTATTTAGTCTTTACATCGAGGTTTTCATAACATTTAATAATTCAACATACAAGAGCATCCATGCCCTGGGCAGTGATTTTCTACCCAGGAGGGACTCGAACCCGTGATCTTTGATTTGACAAGCGACGACTTTATCCCGTCGCCACCGAAGCCGGCCATTTTTGGGAATTATACCATACCTATTAACCTGGAAAAACCTGGTTCTACAAGTTGAATGTTCAAGTCTTTTTAGTCACGAAAACGTGCAAGCGTACTTTTAGGTGCACGTGTTAATGAAAATGTATAAAGTTCGTATGAAAAAATAAAATATGCAAAAAAGGCATTCGGGTCGAGTAGGATAGGTCATCACTACATCATGAGAGAGCCAAGGTAAACGTTTTCCTCGAGCAAGCAATATTTCCAACGCTCTTGACCGAAAAATGCAAATGAGACCATCGGAGCGTGAGGATTCCCCTTTACCCTACACACACACACACACTCACATGTCCCAGCTGGATTCGTGGAAAGTGAGAGCTTTTAGCGGGCCAGGAATCGATAAGCGATTGTCGCACGGGTTAAGAAAAAAAAAGGAGTGTGATCGAACACCGGGGATAATTTTTCGCTCGGCGACGGATTCTCGGAGGCGACAAATGTTGTCGTTCACGCTCCTCGATTTCTCCCCCTCCCTCCCTTCAACGGCCTCCATTGTTGCTGATCTTCGCGTTTGCCCCGCGAGCGATCGGCGAAACGTTCCCCGCCCCGTGGCAATATCGAAAAACAGCTGAATGTTGAAGGACGCTATAAATAACTCTCGCTCCGATGCTCCCGGGCGTTAATGTTAACCGAAAAAAAAAGACAGGAATAGCGATTGTCGTACTCGGAATAAACTACGGTGGGGTGGGATACGGGCTATAAATCCCAGAACACTGACTGATGCTTTTGGTGGATACGATGCATGGCGTGGAGAATGGTTCTGGCTGCTGCAATCGTCAAATAAGTGGAAGAGAGGCTGCTAGGTTTTTTTTTGTATAAATTCTCCGCGGAGTGTAATCGATGTTAAAAGGATATAAGTTCCTTTTTTATTCTCCTTGCACGAGCAATCAATAGTTTGCGGCACCTCCAATCAAATATCAGTATTACATTATTAAATATCTACTTTAAAGTACGCCAGTAATTTTATGAATAGGTGAACTTTGCTGTCTGGTCAAGCCATTTGTATATTGAGAGTTTCGTCTTACTTACGCTTAAAGAGTATCTCATCTACAGATGCTACCAATGCGACTTTGACTTGCACAATTAAAATTTCATTTCATTTATGTAATATTTTTTTATTGATCAATAACTCATTATAAATTATATTTTACTCAAATTATCTCGCTGAAAATTGAGTAACTCTCCATTTATTCATATTTAATTTAATACCAATAAAACTGAGTGATTTATTCTTCCTTGTAACCATCTCCGGGTAATAAAATTATCCCCAGTGTTACAGGTCTGATCGATGGTTCCTTTAATTCTCACCATGTATTACATTACTTCGTAGTCCCATACTCATCTTAATTCAGACATCTCCGCATCACATCCTTAATGATGTGCAAAGCGAGGACATGAAACCTTTGGGTTTCTCAAAGGTGAGCTCTGGCTATGCGGGAAACATCACGAAAATTGGTAAATTGGCACAGTAAGGAAATAATCTTTCTTAAATAATATAAGAAAATTATCATTAGCCTGATATACTGAGGAGCCCTTGGGACGGTCGAAAAAGTACCATGTGACACGTTAAGTTTTAATTACACTATTAAATTTGAGGTTTTATGAAACTCAATAATAAAGGCAATGCTAGTATTAGAGGTACAACTACTCTTACCGTTCGCTTTTTGAAGTCGTAAATAGTTTCACAGGAGTTTTTTAATACGTAACTGGCTCTAATTGTTCCCTGGACTATATTAAGTAAGAACAAAACTATGTATAGTGATAAGAAATTTGATTTATAGCTCACATAAATGAGATGTTTAACCAAGCTAAAGGAATGTCAACAAAATATAGAAAGAATCAAACATGTATCGTCAAGGTAATGGTAAGTCTCATGAAAAATTGGTGAGGAAACAGGAAAACTTAATCATCCACATCGTGAGACAAGAGATGAAAAGATGAGAGAATTGAGACTCCTGATGAAAGAAATCGTTCATGGACTAGTGAGGATGGCCATAGGAGGCCTAAGATATTTGTATCAGGTAATGCTGGATGTAAAACAGAAAAATTATATTAGTGATGTAAGAGGAGCCGATAGGAGAATTGAGCAAAGAGATGAGTCATATCAATCTTCGGATTGCACACTCGTGAGGATAATCGAAAATCATCCAATTATATTTATAAATTTTTATTGTGGTTCCTCTTTAAAATTTCTCCTTCTCCTTCGCCACCTCTCTGCCTAATGCACGTTGATGAATTCATTTTCGCCCTTCCTCATCCCACGGAACCCAATCTAAGTGTCAAACGGGTAAATCAATTGATACGTTTGTGAGTTTGTTGTTCGACAATTTCGTGCATTTCGATCAAGCAAACGCGCGTGTCTCTTATCGCGTTGAATCGAATGTACAGGCATGAGCGGAATGGGAGATTGTGACGAATCTCTGACCAAAGAATGGGCCGGAATGGAGGTTTTGGACGGAAAGAAAGTCAACGACAATGGAATTATTTTTTTTCGCTGGGGAAGTTTGTTCTGGAAGGTATAAAGGCCGGTTTGATGATGAATGAGAGAGAAAGAGAAAAACAAATGAGAGAGAGTTTCCGCTCCTCTTCCCTACCCATTGTGCATTCACGTGTCGTCCACTCTTTTTCGGCAGTCAATTTTGCCGAGTAAATGAGGCAGGGCGAGAAAGATACGGAAAGGGCGCAAACAAAAAAATATTTTGCTTGTTCCTCACCCACTTCCAACCTGTGCCATCGACCGTCGGATGTGGTTGGTAACCAATTTACCTCACTTGCTTCTCAGAAACTGGAATTATCAAGCATAGTTTTTCAGTCCTGCTCGCAAGAAGACGATGTTGTTCCTTTGGAATTTGGTATAATATTTGATCCGTCAGCTTTAGCCAATTTTAAGGTTACTTTCATTTTTTCTAGTAGATTGCTGAATGGAATGTGTTTTGATTCTATCCATCTGTTGTTCTGGGGCATAACTCTCAACTTTACCAAACCTAATGCAGTAAAGAAAATTCTGAGGCGCCAGAAGATATAAAAAGAATGTAATACTGTGCGATGTGAATGAATGAATGTAATGTGTACTCTGTCTTTGAAATAGTATGCAGCTTCCACTTATAAATGTTTACTCCTACTGGTTTCTTTTGTGACAGTATTATCAGGTGATGGTTATTGATCCAGTAAAAATGGTCTTATTGAAGCCTCAATTTGCGTGATTTGGCTATTTTTAAAAACGAAAGTGTTCATAATTTTGATTTTCAAGCACACGGTACTTAGTTTAGAACAATGTTAAAATTTATAAATACATGCGCCATATTCAGGTTCATTAAACTACGATGAAAAATCATAACATAAGTGAAAAATCCTAAGATTGGTTTGACGCAGCTATCCATTCCTTTCTCCTATCCGCTAGCCTTTTCATAGTGACTTATTTCTCCTATTTCGCATCCTATATAGCCTTTCCGGTGTAACTTATGCTGGGCCGTCCCTTACCTTTCTTCCCTTCCCCCTGTCCTACGATTGTATTTATCAGGCCGTCGTACTTCATAATGAGACCAACGATTAAAATTCATTAAATCAATCAAATCTTTGGTCATCCGCCATTTACCTCGAAAGCAGAATTACGTTTAGAAAATATTTTTCCCATTAAAGTTTTAACCACTATCAAATCTACAAGATTACGAACGTATAAAATCGTTTCAGGCTAGATTTAGTGGAAGTTCGCTATGTCCATGGTGAAGTACACTAATGGTAATTTCCAAACTTTTTAATTCAACATTCAACAACCGGCCATGGTTTCAACTTATTATGTCATTTTCAATGTGTTGAAACCAATGTCGGTTGTTGAGTGCTATTTTAGAAAGTGTGGAAATTACCATTTGTGCTCTTCATCGTGGCTACAATTTTACTATTCCATTGATGCTTCAAAGAATATCGGCGAAAAAATTGCGTAGTTTTTACGCATCAGCGGCGCCATTGCAATGGGTCCCCTGGGCATACCCGCCTCCCCACGTTTTCCCAGAGGGCCGTCCGTTCCCACCGATGTCCACCTGCCCCACGCTGTCCACCCTCCCACATGTTTGTATAATCTTGGAACAGCATTCACTCTCGCTTGATTGAGTCGCTTTTGTTTTCTTTATTTATTGAGCGCCGAGCGTGCGTTCCCATTCCCCGTCCTCCTCTCCGACCAGATTTTAATATTTCCACACACGCCTGTCCTTGTTCCCGTCCTCTTTCGACTCTTTTATCTTATTTTTCCATTGCGAAGTGTGAGTTCTATCTAACGCAGCCCAATCCGGGTTGACATTTTTTTACAAGCCTGGGTGGTAATAGAGCTGACTTTTTAGCCTATTATCCTAGATCAGGGATGGATGGCCTACTAGCATGCGCCTTGAACATTTACGGCCCACAAGATTCATCATCAAAAATACATGTTTCTTATACACTTATACAATTCATGTCAGAGTTCCAACTTACGTGTCCCAATCCGGGTAGATACTTTTTTCATTCCAGGGTAGTAATAGAGCTAGTTTTGTTGTTTGATATCCTAGATTAAGGATGGCCTACTAGCATGTACTTTGAACATTTTGCGCCTCGCAAGATTCATCACACAAAACATAAGTATCCCATATATTTATATAAAACATTGTTGGCGGAGTTTTGAAAAATGCATTAAAATACATTATTTTTTGGCATTCATTTTTTTTATTTAACTGTAGAAATTTTTTGCGGCCCTCGTAGTTATGATGCAACCCCTAAGTCGTAAAATCATTTTAGGTGATCTTTGCTACGAATGTTTTAATCGCTTTAAGAGCCTCCTTACTCAAATATGAAAAGTATTTGCCTTCTCGTATAAACGTCAGGTAGTTGATCTAACTGCCTACGATCCTTGTGCACCATCTTGCTTATCTACCTTCGCGGTCAAACGTTTGAGCAAATTTACATCTAATCGATAATCTAATTTGCCACGCGCCTTGATGGCCATTGCCGTTGCGAGAAGTTTGCATTCCCAATCGTATACTACGTAGTAAATGCCTTCTCCGTGTGCGCTCTATGCGTGATTGGAATTTATTTGCATAAATGTCTTACTTACTGCAAGATATTCATTTATTTTTCTCTGGGAATGCAGTTCGGTCTGAAAAGGATGCAGCTGATGCATTCTTATATCGCTAGGGGGAAATAGATGCATCGTTTGGTTCCTTTTTTTGCTTAATTAACTACAGCCTCTCTATGAAGATGGCATCCTCCCTTAGTGCGCGACAGTAATGCTCATGGATTATTTATGCATTTTTAATGAAATGTCATCTAGCCGTGTTGCTTTAAAATAAGTCTCTTAAACGCACTGTGTGGTGCTTTCCCGGCGAGAAATATATGTGAAGGTTTTCGACTTCTTTCAACGTTTCGACAAGTGACTCAACTATCGTTATGAGTATTTCCGTAATCCCGGAAGTTTCCTGGATTCCTGAATACTGTTTCGCTCGTCGAACTTTAAAGAGAAATGGAAAATCCTAACCGAAAACAAATCGAGAGATCTTCACTTATGGATTCTCAATTTATAGCTAACGTTGTCAATGCTTGTCAAACAAGTCTTTGGACTTCAACGTGCTTAGCAGAAAATGAATGATACTCAACAGAAACTAATATATTTATTTAAACTTAATTCGAGTCTGCATGCTACGTTGCACTCTATCGTCATCGGAAATGAATACCGTGTGCATTAGGTTTTGTTTTGAATCATCTTTTAAAAAGGCTTGTCTAGAAATGCTCATTTCTTTAACTTTGAAAACTAACAACCAGGAAGAAATTATCTTTCTCGGGAAAATCTTAGAATTCCTAAATACGAATTGTTTATATGATAACTTAATTTTGTGTTTAAAAATAGTAAATTAAATTTTTTTTAATCGAGATAGGAATTAACTTTCCATAATATTTGTATTATGATGGTGTAACATATCATTTTCTATGCGCTTATATTAACGATTTCTAATTAGGATATCATTTTGCTAGAGCTCCTCGGCATAGTATGGAGGACTCCAAAGGACTCTGATTCGCCATCCGCGACATTGAACGGCAAGCTGTGGCCCCTTTGCTCATTTCATTAGACTCCGCTCCGCCTCGCAGAACCTAAAATCCCACTTACTCCCAAATTTTCCACTCGCTTATCCTTAACGACGCAAATAAACTTGGCTGGGCTGTCGCATCTTCTCACGTGCAACCACTGCCATTTCACGATAGGCACCAAGAGATAGGCCTTTTACTACTTTCTGTGGGAGCGTCTCAGTTGGAGCGCAAATGGCACGCATTGTTTGCGTGGCATCGAGAAGCTCATGGGGTTGGGTATGTCTTGCGTGAATTGACCATTGCCCGACTAACGTCATCGTTAAGGTAATACATGCGTAAACACCCGTTACCGGCTAACTGTTGAACCAACGTCATGGCCAAATAAAATTAGCCTCGTAAATGAAACCTAGCACTGCTACTTGAAGGAGATAGCTCTTTTGAGCCCAAACGTAACATGTTTTCTATCATCATACTAACATATGGGCAAGTTTTTTCTATCTCGACATTTGTTTAATTGAATTTGATAATTTTTAATACATAAAATTAAGTTGGTGATGGTTTTCCGGGTTCAACTAACCGCGGAAGCCTCCGTAATAATTATAAAATTAAGTTATTATATGAGCAATTTAACTCTCGTAAGCCAAGATTTTCCAAGATACAATTAATGGTGAAAAGCATAGCATAGCATATTTGCAAATTTTGACGCAAACTTTTTTACTATTTTCAAATTTATGGCTAATTCAATTTTTTGTTTTAATGAATTCAAGATTAAGCCGGACTTTCATCATTAATATTTCCTTCACATACTGTGTTGAACAGACTACTAATGGATGGAAAAAAATTGGACTCCCTGATTTTTTTTAAGGGAACTTGAAGATTTCATATCTCATTATCAGCCAAAACCTCACGTCACTGAATCGCCTGTTTAATTGCTCAACGTATTCCCACAGAGTAGTACCGCCAAGTGTGTGAAAGATAACGTTGTGGGAACCTGTATTTAAGTACGGAAACTTAAGTAGTAGTGTGCCACGTGTGAAGTACTCTGGCGGAAACGTCGCAATTCACGTCCGCTACATTGTCATGGTCTCGAGGACGAGGACAATTCACGCTTCAATACCAGTTCTCCGAGTATACGCACGGTTGTGAACGGCTGCATCTCGATCGGAGCCGTGTCCCACGCGACGAATTATCCATTCCAGAGACAGTGCGGGGCTTGGAAAAAAAATGCAATCAATCGATCGATCGGTGCCCATCTCGAGCTCTCCGCGCGAGCATGAAAATGTAATTTCGAGGTCATTAACGGGAAGGGTGCCCACCTAGTGGCGGTTAACGGAAACGTAAATTTACTCGAGCCCGAAGACGAAACGCTCAATTCAAGAGACAATCGGAAAATCCGAAATTTCCGGGTTCGTTGGCGGTGGATATTAGGTAGTTAGTTGTCGCGGTTTACGCGTTGGACGTGCTACTGTTGCGGGAAAGCAGGGTGAGGAAAGATGAATACGGACGGGAGCTTTATTAGGAGACTTGGTTGAGGAGTATTCTGGTCTGTCATTTGGATTGTCGAATGACTCCGACAGAGAAGGAAAAGATATTACATAGCACCCTATCCCAGCAAAAATAGGTGTCCAAATACTAGTTTTAATATTCTTTTGTTTCAACTGGAGGGTTCATGGAGTAAGTCGTACTTTTCTTCCACTTTTTACTTTGTTATTTAGATGAAATCCTTTGCTTGAAGAAGCAATTATCTTTGAAAATTAGTTATGTCCCATTACACATGACTTCACTCTACATTTAAATAGCTTAACTTATTTCAGCAATTCACGGCTTTATTTGAAAAGTGTCAATACTTAAAATTAATGAAAAAGCTAGAACCTACTTCTTTAAATATATCGATTAATATTATACACTATTCCGGTCTTAGGATGAAATCAGAAAATATTATTCAACTAGTTTTATAATAGATATTTTATGCATTAAAAATTTGCTCGTAATATTATGTGATATATATTTGTCCAAGTCTTTTTCATATTGCTATCACATTGACCAAAACAAGAATAAAACTGAATTTTTGGAAAATTTCCTAATTTATTTTAAACTAAGATGTCGTATTGTTAGACTTCGTCTTTTTTTATGGGATTTCAGACTAAAATTCATCATCCATTTCATTGACCGGTTAAGAAAGAAACGAAATGAGTGAAAACTGGTTCATTGACTCTCTATATATGTGACTTCAAAATAAATATGATTAAATCATCTAATAATGATGCATTGTAAAAGGGAACTAAAAATTGCGATGGAGGACCTAAGTCATAATTCTTCTATGATTTGTTGTCACTACGTGAAGGGATACATGTATTTCAATAGAAGACTCAGATACCTATATTTTTTCAGATTTCGTTCGGTATTATGTATTTGGTCTCGCAAATTTCCAGGAAATGAAATATTTCAATTGTTTGAAATTGTGCATTCATGCTTTTGCAACTTCATGAAATGTTTTTCCTGCCTTAACGTTCCGGTATAAACATCTTGGCGCTTATTCTTTATAAGTATCAACTATATCGTCGTGTCTCAACGACTCCCTCTTCGCCATGCGTCTTGAGCCTTTACAATGCCGAAACGTGTAATATCTCTTTACAATGGATGCCATTCACTTTGGTATTCACAAAAATTTTGGGTCAATAAACACCTTACATGTGGCAGGATTTTGGACTTTCTTTGGAAATGTAGCTCTTCCGATGCGTAAAACTCTTCGAAGTTTTACCCGTCACACCGTGGTATAAGTGACAATAAACCAGATACGAATGACGTCATTCAGTGCAAAAAAAAGGGGGAAGCAATAATCTCCTAATTAGATAAATGTCGTTCTCACTATTATCGTCAAAATAAAATATATTGGAAAATTCTTTCAACAATTTGATATTATTATTCAAAGGCCATTACCCTTTGAATGTTACTGGGATGGTTTCAATAGTTTCTTTCACTTTGATTAGCGTTGCTTGGAAATTGACAGTAGCATATGAAAGCGAAAACGAGTACTAAGGGCTCCCGGGATTTGATTTCTCAGCGCCGGCACTTAAGATCGAGGCTTTTACGCCCCCTCACCTCAAGAGGAGAAGGACGGAGGAAGTGCAAAAAAAGACAGGAGCGATGAGAGCCCGACGACGCCTCCAGGGAAAGGGTAGAAAGGTTATTTATTATTCTAGGACTCCTCTAAGAACAAAACAATTTACAAAGCATATATACATATTTTAATATATTTGCTCAATTTCTCATTGTGAGCAGTAATAGAGAAAAAAAACCCGATCTTGGGTAGTCGGTAAACAACACATAATAGTAAATTGGCAGAGTTGACGTCAGAAACACTAGCGATGAGGTATTCAGGCCTTGAGCAGTAGGCAGGAGGGGTGTGGGAAAGGAGAGTCACGGACAGATTTGAACGAACATATATTCCAACGCCACCACCTTTTTTCCCAATTCAATCATGCCTGATTAAGTGAAAACCAGATAGATTTACCATAACATCCGAAACATCAAGGTGAAGCCAAGTTTCACACATACATATTATATCAAAAGATTCAGTAAGAAAATAATCCCGAAATTCATCAATATGACATAGGAGGGATTGACAGTTTACGTGGCAAATTTTTACAAAAGGGAGCTCATGCTGCTTATATTTATGACTTAGATTTACAGAAGCTGCAACACATGAACTCAGATCCTAATGCTATGCTAGGGAATCAAGATCACCATTGTTGCTTATGGTAAGTCTTTCACCACCTTCAGCTATACGGGCGAAAATTCGGCCGCCACGGAAATAGGGAAGGAAGGAACTGGATAGGGAACCCCCCGCCGACGTTAGAGTGGCGTGGGACACTAATTGCGAAAACATGATTAACTGTTCCAGCATGAATGAAAGAATATTCTATAAATTAAAATACTCCACACATTTATCCGTAGATTGTATTATGCTACACTTGGAACGAGACTCCAGGGCGGGCTCTTGGGGTTACACTGGGTCTTTTAGCTCTCGCTTTTCACCTCTGCACCACGGAAGGGGGAGGACATGGAAGGAGAAAAGAAGGAGTCGCCGCCACCATAGGAACCCAACGACGCATCCAAGGAATGGATAGGAGTGGAAGGGTAGGGATGAGGAATCCCGCACCGTCACTGAGGCGGGCGGGTCCTACTGCTAGCGAAACCATTACTTACTGTTTCTACAGAAAAGAAAAAATTACCTAAGAGGAAGAAAATTTCTTAGAAGATAGAAGATGGCCGTCCCTACTGTACTCTACGGATCAGAATGTTGGGTACCAAAAAAGAAGGAATTAAGGCAGATAGAATCGTCTGAAATGAAATTTTTAAGATCAGTAAAAGGCTGCACAATATTGGATAAAATAAGAAACACTCAAATAAGTGATGAACTGGGTGTCCAAGCAGTCACTGACAAACTTAAAGACTACAAACATAGGTGGAAGGAACATTTACTTCGAATGCCAAATGAAAGAATTCCAAAACAAGCAATGGAATATCAACCATTTGGCAAGAGATGTATAGGAAGACCAAGGAAAAGATGGAGCCGGAACAGGCTTAGTTGCCTAATCCTGGAAGGAAGAAAAAGAAGAAAATTTCTACGATTTTCGGTAGATGCATTAGCGACACGAATGAGAACCCAAAGGGGGTTCTTAGAAGGATACGACACACCGGAGCCGGGACCCAGGAACTTAACTGTTACGCCCGAGCTTCCTGGGAGGGGAGTGGAATGGGAAGGAAATAAGATGGAGGCGCCGCCGCGATAGGAGCCCGTCGACGCCTCCAGGGTAGGATAGGTATGGATGGGAGGGATAGGGAATACCCTCACCGCTATGAGAGCGACCAGGGCCCACTACCTGCGAAACCATACTTTAGTGTACCAACGATTTTGGAAGATTTTAGTATAAATAAGTAAAATCCAAAGATCAAATCGTTGGATTGTATTATGCGACAGTGGTTTCGGAAACCCAGGGCGGGCCCGCCTGGGGTACACCCTTGAGGACCGGGAAACAAGTCGGAGACTCGCCCGCGCCATCTCAAGAGGGGAAGGGCTGAGGAAGGAGAAAAGAATAGGGGGCATCGCCGCGATGAGAACCCGACGACACCTACAAGGGAGGGATAGGTGTGGAGGGGAAGGATAGGGAATACCCGCGCCGCTATGAGAACGACGGGGCCCACTACTAGCGAAACAATGATTTAATGTTTCTACAGAAAGGAAAAAATTTCCTGTGAGGAAGGAAATTTCTACGATTTTCCGCACATTGTATTATGGAACAGACCGATTCAAAAAATGTATAATCCACTTTTAATCGTGTAAACCATTTTATTTTTTTTTCAAGGTATTCGCTATTTTTGTTCCAAGGTATTCGCTATTTTTGTTTACGCCAATATTTCCTTTGGCCGCATATTGGAAGAACTTCCTCCCCCCCCTCCATTGCAATAAACGTCAGAGCCTCCATCTCCGTCCATCCAGAAAATTGATATGTCCTCCATGGACGATGCAATTTTTCTCAATTTTCCGCCTTCCGAGCAGCAAAAACACCCCCGTACGACGTCATGCCGGGGGTCGCAATTCTTCGCCCTATGAGGCCGCCTTCGTCTGAGTTCCAGGAGCGGGATTCAAGTGGGTGGCACGCCGGAACATCGCATGAGTACGCCTCCTGTAGGGTGCATCTCCTCACTCTGCTGTCCATACCAATCATTCTCCCGTCTTCCTGTAGCGCGTAGACTACAGTGGTTGTTCTGGATCGGACGTCAGCGGAATTTTGTGCCTCAAAATTCGAACCTTCCGCGGAAGAAATCGTCTCCCTCTCCTTGACCTCGATATGGCCACGCGGACATAAGTAGCTGCCGGAGTCAGGATTTACCGCCGCGGAAAAATGGGGAATAAAATCTGGGGCCGACTTGCAGTCTTTCTGTGCGATTGAGATAAAAGAGGGAACACTTCATTAGTTTTTCTAGTCTTAAGAAAACTGAGGGAAGATAGCGACTTTTGAAATCCAGTTGTAGAATAAACTTAGTGACATTAAATTGCGGATTATACGATTTTTTCATTTTCCTGTCATATTACGTAGCCCACTTACACACCCGGCTAATGAATGTGAGGGAAACTATTGAAAGCAAGCTAGTATGTGTCAAAGGGCAAGGGTGACTGATAAATAATTTCAAATCAGTGAAGGAATTTTCTTATATATTTTTAAGCGCTTTTGAAGTTACATTCTGCTATTATGGGATATAAATGGAGAAAATTTTTATGTTAATTATAATGTCGTAACAAGGTCGTGGTTCCTTTAGCCAGAAAATAACTATGACGATGAATTTTATGAAAATTGCAACATTCGTCTTCGTATAATGACGGTTTTACATTTCCAATGCGTAACTATTAGGCATGAAAAGAAATTATTCAATTTCAAGTTTTCCGTTTAGTTAAAAGTAAAAATTGATAATCAGGAGATAAGATATGATGAGACAAGAAGTATAGACGATGCCAACATTTCTCGTGAGAGGACTGACAGTCACAAATACAAGGTGAGACGGTAACCGAAAAGAAAGCCAGCATTAATCCTGGTCTTGAGAGTTTAATATCAAACCTACAACCAATGATTCCATGAAATCTAAATGTAAAACCTCTTTCAAAAGGAAAAAATCGTCTTTTTTATCTATTTTGCGGATAATATTAACAATTTAGCGATATTTCTACGCATTTCTACGCAACATTCATGTATTTTGAAGTGCCTTCTTGGTAAAACATGAAAATTCCCTACATTTCTTGAAGATACATTTCTTGAAAACTTAACTGCACTCACTCCCACGATCACTAAGAGAACCGGTGACTCCTTTCGCGGAAATGGATGACTCGATTATTATTTTTTGTACCCTTCCGGTCACCGCCGTCACAACCTCTCCGTTGACGGCGCCGACTCGTAGGAAGGACAGGCGAGGAGTTGAATAACGCTTCCCGTCCCCTCTCTCACCCACTGCGTGAAGCACGTATGGATGCGATATCCCGGAGGTACCGCTCGGGGCTGTTCCAATTGGCCCTCTCCTATCCCCTCGCATTGAAAACTCGACGGCGAGAAGACCCTCCGCGAGATGTGAGCGTATGGAGGCGAGCGAGATGGCTTCTTTTGCATGGACCCTTATACACACCGCGTCAGAGTCAGCCGCGCGGTCGGTTGGCCCATTATATCGACGGGACTAGCGGCGCACTACAGGGGATGGTGATGGACACCGTCCCCGGGATAAATTGAGGACGAGCGAGGGAAGTCCTTCCTCTCAAGTGTCCTATTTTCCCCCGGGAACGTTCCTTCGTATATTTTTTTCTACGTTTCTTCCCCGTATCCATATCTACTTCTCCGCTCTTTACGATGACCACTTCTCCCTTCACGGAAGGCGGACTCGTTCGCCTCCGTGGGTGGTCACGGTCTGACGGGCCCGAGTAGATACACTCTTTCCCTCCTCCTACTTCGATTCCTTTCATCCGAGGTCGAGGTGGCTCGGAGACCGGTGGAGGATAGGGCGTGAAGGATGCGTGGAGATGATCGATATAAACACCGAGACAAGTAAGGGCGAGTAACGTGTGTCTTTGGGATAGCATTTGGGAGTGGGGATGAACTGTGAGGGGTTTAAGTGGAATGAGAGTCAACTGGTTTGAGAGTACGAGGAAGAAAGGCTCTGAGGATGGTGATGCTGGTTAATATCTATCACACCTCCATCGCACTTGATTAGGAAGTGTATTAATTATGCACACTTAAAGCCAATATTTGTAAGTACATGTAGAATCATGGGTAAAATGAAAAAAGCTCGAGTATCATATTCAATTGTTATCATTCCTTGTGACGTGAAGCATGAACAACTATTGTAATGTTCAGCCAACGCATATCGTAGCAACGTTTCTGCAGAACGTTCCAACGATTTGTCGCCGGTGTGTCGACATGTTGTGATATTTTACATCGTATGTAAAGGTCAGGTTAGTCTGGAAGTGACCGATCCGACCAATTTATATGAGTTTCTCTACGTGTTCTCTTTATTTCCCGAATGGAATTTCCCTTATTCCTCACCGAAATTTCCTGAAATTCCCTTATTTCATCAGCTATCCGTAGATCAAAAAAAATTTGATTATCTCAGTATGATTTGGAATGCACACTTGGAATGCGACAGGAGTGAAGATATTCAGCGGATCCAGAGGAGAGGAGGAAATGAGTTTCACTGGTACTGGAAGAACTGAGGTAATTAATTGTTTACAGTCCAATGTTCTCATTTGGGAATAGATTAATAAAAATTCACGAAAACCATATTTCGGTTCTCCGATTACTTTTATAGCTTTCATTGTGTAAATAAAGTATGGAAGTATTTTAAAAATTAACAGCATGACTTGTGTATACATTTGTCGTTAATTTTAAGTCTATTTTCAAAATTGGTTATTTTCAGCAGTTGTGAGTATGCAATTTATTCGATATTTTTCTCAACACTCGATCTCCAGAAAAAAATCTCATTTATTCAAAAGTTCAACGTATATTACGTTGTTAAACTTAGTTTATTGGTCAAGTGTACATTAACATTTCAAGTAATAATAAAAAAAATAAAAATCCCTTTTGGGAACATGCTTGAAAATGCGTTTAAAAGTTTTTTTCGAGTTTTCTTTCGTAATATCTCTTAATTAGTCGCAAAATAAATGAATATGGAAAAAATATTAAAAATTAGTTGGTATGTTTAATTTGTCATAAAAGAGTTATTGAGCATGCATATTTTCATAACACCATTTAATGCCACAAAAATTGAAAATGTGATGACAAGGGACAGTCTCACAAAGCCAACGGAAGCATTTGGAATCCCCATTGCACTAACAATAAGTTTATCTTCACTGCATACAACATAATAATCTGTTAACGGGAAATAATTGCCTTCTTTGTAGCTTACACACAATTTCCTAACAAGAAAAAAACCGATCGCGCTGGATGATTATGCATTAACTTTTGATTTTGAATTAAGTAATGTAACTTTTAAGATTTGTAATTAATTTAAAATATAATGAAAAAAGAAATTTTTCTGCGATTTTTCGCTGCTGTCTCTCTTCCTTTATTATCCAGCAATTACAACTGCTGAATTTTTCCTCCGACCTCCTCTGGCCACTTGCGGCCAGCGCGTCATGAGTTGCGCTACTTATGGGTCACCCTAAACACCTAGCTCAAATCCTTGCGATTATTGGGCTGCTCAAATGAAAATTTAAGGTGCAACGTCAGTGTCCTGAGTGATGTTCGGTTGCGTCAGTGGTTTAGTTTATGAATGGGTACATCTGTTTACATGCACGCATAATAGAAGTTCCAAGCTGGCGGCTAAGCGCTCAATATCCACCAGGCTCTAGGGAAATACACGAAAATGGGGAGAAATTTTGAAAAGAGAAAGTGCCATTTAGATTTATGAAAACGGGAAGAGAAGATTTGAGGAGCTAGAACGATGAGGTGGACTTGGGAGAATGAGAACGAAAGCAGAGATGACCATAGAGAACTGCGGTTAACGATCTGTATCGCTCATGATATAGGATTTCCGAGGGACAGTGCCTTAATAATGGACCCTTTAGGCCTTTTATAAGGCAATTCGCGGACTTCCGTCCTTCCCACCTATCCCAGCTTCCTCGACCTCACCTAATATCCCTTGCCTTCCCTCACTTGCTGCTCCGCCCATAGGGATACGGACGGCGTTGGCCATGGCGCGTTAATGTAAGGGGACATGGTTTCACCCGCTGTGGATTCTCTCGTAAAGGTTGCAATCCCCAATCACTCACGGTCCCCCAATATTCTTTCACCCCTCCACATCAAAGCTACGAAGATTTCATCGTATTTCAGATAAACCAGTTATTCCTACTTTTACCTTTTCTAGCTAATTCTTCTCTGATTCCATTGAGAGATTCATGCTGTATGATAGAGAATTTTTGCCAGTTGCGCGATTGATCGAAAAACTTCATCTCCTCTGCACTCAGGATTTCCCATTTAAAGGAAACAATGCCCTGTATTCCGTATCTACTTCTCAATGGGAAAACGTTCAGGACAAAGAGATTTCGTAATCAGTTAAAAAATTAAAATTAAGGAGTTATGAAGTTTCTTTTCTTCGCAGATGAGACCGTATTATTGGGAAGCTTGTCTGGTTGTTTAACTACTAGTCCTTCACTGAAAGTCGTTTAAAGCGTAACCCAAGAGAATTATTTTACATTTTGCAATGGTAAACTGATCGATATTCAGTTTGATAAGTTAAATATCTTTTTTTCACCAGTGAAGTAGATGCTTATTGATTCCGCTTGTTTCAAAACTTTATTCGCGATCACAAAAATTCATGTTGATTAAATGGTCCATTACATCTTGCTCTATTGGTAAATTTTACAGCTAATATAGCTATAGCTACTACAGCAAATATAAGAGAATCCGACTAAAACTTAAACTGCCATTTAAAAACAACTAGTGCACCATAATTTGTTTTTTTGTTATATGGCAGTGAGAAATGTTTATATTGTATTCAAAAATCTGTCTACCATCATAATCGATTTAAATAAATTAAGGCCACTACGCGATTACTAATTTTCGTTCATAAATACAGGTAAGTCAAATTTGTATCTCGAAATCCAGAAATGCGCTAATGACGGGACGTATGAACATGTTCCAATCTAGATAATGATTGTTTCATGCTTAGCCCCATAATATTAAGGTTATATAATGGCATGAATTTGGTAAGTATCTATTCACCCTAATTTCGCTTAGTGGAATCCAAAGGTGAAAAATGGATCTGGAAATTAAATGGTAAAATATAAAAGATCCGTGGATGAATCCTTGATGCCAGTGGCCATTATAATTTGTATAAAATCTACGGCACACATAAATCTCAGTTGATGGTTTTAAATCGAGAGATACTTCTAAAGGACTATCTGCACGCTATACTTCAATCATATCATAGCTGCGATTACGGAATATACCAGCCATTGTATTCCAAAACTCTTAAAAAAGACAAATTTCGAAGTATGGAATGCAGAATTCCGTGATAAAATGGGTGGTTGTCCTCTATTTGGATTGTATGATAGCAAACTCGCCCCCGAAAATATCCATCAAAGTATTTCCATAAATACCAAACTAATGCTGCCATTACGTGATCAAAGCCATTATCCCAGTCCTAGCTATTTCATAGATTTGGTGTTATTAACTTATTCCTTGAAGATGGGATCAGCAGCGTCAATCGCTCTCTTCGCCAATGGTATTCATACATAAATACATATTAGCAGGTATCGATATCTGACGATGAAAAAGGACTCTATAAAATGAAAGCTTATATGATGAACTTCGCGGTAAGAAATATTTGTTACCACATCAGGCAGTTATGCTTTGAATTTAGTCGAAGTAATCGTCATCACCACCAAAAATGGAAAGATAATTTTTTGTAAGTGAAAAGAGGTCGACCAAAATGTTGCGCGTCATTCATATGGGTTTATGCCCGGATTCTATTTTTCAAAATTCTTTTTTTCGTGAAACGTCGTTCATAAATATGTTTCACCACCCTTCTTAGATGATTATAAAAGGTTTCCTTTTGCTAATGGTAAAGGGGCTTCTAAAGTGTTTTTAAAAAGTATGAGAGATTGAAATTCCCTGTGTGTCTTCGAAAGTAAGTTCTGATTAAGGGTTTTATAAAGTGACTCAATGTGAACTCTGGCTCTTCCAAGAAGCTTATGAGTTTCCCATTCTTATTTTTTACCCACCATCTTAAAATTACCCATTTCCATCTTACTATTTAAGAGTCGGTTTTCCGGGAAAAGAAACCAATATCCTCAGTTATATATATCCTCAGTTCTCCGTATCAAATTCGGCTCTTTCCTCTATAGCTAATGTATATTTCTTGGAATATCTCTTTGCTGGTACGATTTGACGTCAATCAAATATTTTCACTTTATTTTTATACAACACGAAGGAGATGTTACGAATGAAAACGTGTTTTTAAGAGTTTTAAGTCATAAAGTTTCCAGCCGCTGTCCATTGGATTCTTATCTGTTAATATACATAACACCCTGTTTTACTTCCATCATATTTTTCAGGATTGTGTACAGGAATACAGTTCTCAATTTTAAAGAGCTTAAAATGCGAAATTAATTGGTCAATTATCATAGCCTCTTTTTTGCTTTAATGACAGACTTTCTTTCAGTGGTAACTTCCCAGTGAGAAATGGGTGGTGGAATCCACGTGGAACCCATGTGGAGATGTAACGTGGATACCACGTGTTTTTGGTCGTGGAATCAACGTGGAACCCACGTGGAAATTTGGTGGAAAAATTAAAACAGCAGTAGGTGCTGTCCTAAAACCATTAAAACCTCAACCACTCTATATCTAAACCTTATATATGTGTCTACGATTTTTCATGTGCTCTCATGGCTGCCTTTCCACGAATTATATAAAAATAGAATGTGCGATACATTTTCACATAACTAGCGTGGTTTCAGGATGATAAATGACGCAATGTCACCAGAGAGTCAAGTTCCACAAATTAGAAATTCGGTTTAACATTTAATGCTAATCACCACAAATCCACTTGAAATCAACGTGGATTCCACGTGGGTCCAACCACTCAATATCAACCACCACCAAATATCCACCACTCAACGTGGATTCTACGTGGGTTCCACGTGGATTCCACCACCCATTTCTCACTGGGTTTGTGCTAAAATGATCTAGTCCTCTTCATGCGACATGAATTTTCATAAAAATTTTATCTCAAATCAATTTTATTACACCCATTTCCGAATTATTCGTATCTAAATGAAGTACTTGGCTCATTGTTATTAATGAGAAAGCAAAAATACCTCATGATGTCTACTAAGAAAATATTCCTTAAATTTAAAAAAAAATTATTGATGCTTTTCTCCCGGATACTGTTTTACATAAGACCTCACGTATTGAATCAGAACCCGATCATACGCGGGTAAAATTAAGGTTAAAATGATGCAAATAAAATTTCTAAGCTGCACCATTGGCGCTCATCGAGCGTGTCTCCCCATTGAAGCGTTACCCCTCAAAAACTCGATAATGCACTTAGTAAATTATCTCCCGACTTGTCCATTTGGATTAAGAATGCAAGCTAACGATGATTTGACGTCGTTTCACGCATAGGAAAAGTAAGTTGCTCGTAGTAAAGTGTGCATTTTATCCTTAATCATATTTCAAAAGACTTTAACGTGAGCAGACATGATTTTAGTTAGAAACTTTCCCACAGAATCGCATGAAAAAAATCGCGCCGATACTAAGTGATGGCCTAAAGAGCAGAAAAAGTCGCGAAATATGAGCGCCTCCTGGCAGGCCCACAGCCAGCAATTTGCTTCCTGAGGTGCTAAGGAGATGTGGGGGTTGCCTAAACTGATATTCTGTCGTCAATTCGAAACCATCAGAAAACCATGCCTTTCGTTAATTCAGTTTTATACTTAGTTCACATAATGATGAAAGTTAAATTCATCTTTCGTTGTTGGCAGGCGTTATGAAATGTAAATATACCGAGAGGTATTTTAAATAAAATATGTGGCGTGGTATCAGTTATTTTACCCCAGTCAGCATCAGCTTATCGAATCAAATTTCTACAAGTTCTTTTAAACTCTAAACACCAGTCGGATACATGTAAATATGCAAGACGACATTCACTCTACACAACAGTGCATTCTTTCTTACTCTCCGAACTGATTGAACATCCAGCTAATTAAAAAATAAAGCTAGTATATGGCTTTCTATCGGTTTTGTCGTTACCCCAATCATCATCTGCATATCCAATCAAATTTTCAGCAGCTCTTCGTGAAAGCACGATCACGCTGGGCCATTGGTCTCTTCAGCAGATGCATCGCTAGTAGTGGCCACAAGGGATGATATATATAGGTTGGAAGGCGAAATCCTAATAGTCCCCCAGCACTGTCTACTCGCATGCCACGTGGAGTATTGAGTGTAATAAATGAGCGACAATTTTCTTCCTCGTGGACAGGTGTGTGCAAGTATTCATGCATTTTTTTCGGAATGAGACGAGCACACGCATGTTCCATGAGCATACGCCATTTTTCTCTCTCTCTCTCTCTCTCTCTCTCTCTCGCAGACCTTCGATATTTTTTCAATTATAGTCAATTTTTTCCATTAACTTTTTTTAGGCCGAGCGAGTTGAGAGGAGCTGAAGTTATGGCGAGGGTGTTTGAGGGGATGCCGGACGGAAGTTACATTGGAAACGGAACGAAATTGGTCCTGCGAGATAAAAAAAAGGAGGGTGAGATGGCTAGTGTAGGTGGCGCAACAATCCCACGCAGATATATGCGAGACTGGAGAGTGAGTTTTGCGCGAGCATTGAACGCAGAATATGGCATACTATCCCAAAACTTCCCTTTTCCCTCTATCTCTTCACGTTTTTCTTTTTTTTTCATTCGCGAACTCCCCCTCCCCCATCTATCCGTTCCCTTTTGTCGGGGAAATCCGGACTAAAAAGGTTACAAGGGTTCTCATGTTGTCCTTTCAGATTTTCTTTCGTTATCCCTCCCCACGTGCTGTTGGAGGGGCTGTTTTGCTCCTTTTCTCTCTCCAAAGCAGACCCACTCACTCCCCCGCCATTGTTGGCGCAGTAAGGTCGTGCCATGTCCTAACCCGCTTCTCCTAAAGAATAATATGCGCTAAATGTATCGTGATGTGATATTTTGCGCGCAGAGAGTTTGAAATGAGATACGATTCATTCCAGGTTTTAATGCATTTTAATACCCATTCTCAGACAAGAGATTCGACATGCGCTGAGGTGATGTCGTTCTACGTACTTGACCTAACATAGTACTAGGTCTAGTGTCAGCTGTTACTTGGGTAAATAAACGATGCTTTAGTGTTATAGTGAAATGCAAATCAAAGTGGTAATCAAAATTCGTCGGTCATTAGATATCATACGTTGGAAAGAACCATGACTCAGTGGTTGGAGAGTGAACTCAGTGGTTTGGTGAAATTTAGACATTATCCATTGAAGAACTTCGTGAGTTTTGGCTTTCCACCCCGAGGGCTCGGGTTCAAAACCCGGCGGTGGCAGAAAATTTTCAGAGACTGCCCGATCTCTGCTTCAATGATGTGTGGAGGATATTTCAAGCGCAACACTTCGTCCGTGGGATGGGACGCTCAGCCGTGGTCCCCTTGGCGCCTTTCGTTAAGAGCAGTCTAATGCCGACGCCGGGTTTCTCTCCACCTTTCCTTACCTACCGTTACCTACCCTCCCCTCATGGCGCAAATGACCTCAGACGTCAGTAGCCTCCTCCAAATACCATACCACGCATTTCACTGTACCTTTTTTCAACTCTTTTGGGTATAATCAGGAAACCGGTTGAGTACAAAGGAAAGAGGCTGTAGAACGGACAAAATATTTTGTGGTAACCATCAAATGATTATTTAGGTTAAATGCTGTTAAATGTCAGTAATAAGAATTGAATGACATTTCTAATATTACGAAATAAAAGTAATTCTTTAAACTTTATTTAGTGTAGGTTATGGAAATGTGTCCGTTGTAATCGAATTTGCGTCATTAGAATCGTCGTTATATCGAACATGCGCAAAAAGAAGAAAGCTTCCGCCCAGAATCAACGAAAATTATTAATCATTTCACGAATTGGCCGCCTAACCTTGCAGGATGTAAATTAGATATCGCAGTCCGCGAATTAAGTTCGGACGTCGAACAATCCCGCGCGTAGTCGTTCACCCCGTACTCTGTCCGAGGTGACGTCGCTAAAGGTCGTCCGGAAAGGGGGAAGGACTCGGAACATCGGGGTCGAGTTCACGCATTGGCGGCAGAGTCAGTGTTGGGGTAGGCAACGTTGAGTGTGGCTGAGTAAACAGACCAGGGAGAATGGGAAGAAAGGGGGGAGAAAGAATTGTAACACAGCGCTGGGCCTCTATTTATCTTCACTCGGGAAGATTTTTTTTATTCTGATGCACCAAGCGTAGACTTTTCCCTCGCTAGAATATTGAGAGTATGTTTGAACTCCATAACCGAATTCACGAGGGTAGTGGGAGGGTTCGGGGCAAGTTTGGGGAGGGTAAGGGAGCAAGAGACAGCTGTTTTATACGGCCGGGAATTTTTCACTTTTGTCGCCACGACTCTCGAAGAGCAGTGAATCGGCACAATCTGATTGCATCGGAAGATTTTTCCGTTTTTAATTTTCTCTTCTCATCCTCTCACTCGCGAAACAGTAGCTTCTTCCCGTTTGTACACTCATCCAGTTTTGCATTATTTGGTTTGCACAATAAGTGGGCTTTACTCGCCGAAGTTGACTTACTATGGTATAGTTGCTCAACAAAGATATCTAGCAACTGCTATAAACACTGAAGTGTCCAATGAGCACCAATACACTTTGTGACGGCAGAAAAGAGATGTTGGAGGTGAAAAGAAATATTTACATCTCTGAGAGAAGAGATATATTCTCTTCTTTGTTGGAAAATTCAATTAAATTTTGGCTTACCTTTGAACCTTCAGAAGTAGTAAATAACAAACGAGTTGTAGCTTTAATCTTATCCTGTGTTGTTAATCGACGTTTTTCGCTTACGATGCAGCCATATTGATCGATTCCTATGGAGATCAAATGTTTCAACGCCGCTAAAAAAAATCAAATTTGACGTGCTAGATCGACCAATCGAGTTTTAGTATCTTTAATGTGGACCGTAGTCTCATTCCACACGTACGGGTCGACTTTAAATGCCTGTTTTGATATATAAATTGCAAAAATATAAATTAAACGCTCAAATAAAAATTAACTTAATGGGTCTGAGCAATCAACCATAAAAAAGGCTTTAAGTTGGGTTGACTCAACTGCTTTGGAAGTTATTTATGTATGTGCTGTCGACTGTTTTTCTCGACTAGCAGCTGTAGACAGGCTGCGAATCAATTCGAAGAGAGCACGAAATAAAATGAAACTCAATGATAACGTGTATAAAAACATTTATAAAAGTGATGCGGATCATTCAAATTATACGCATCAGTATTTTGTAACGGGAACGGGATATTGCTCTCGAGTCACTGCTAAAAACATTCTATTTCTACGTGTAAACCTGGATTTGGGACGAAATTGAAGAGAATCCATTGATCTCGGCCCATGTGTCGCGATAACCGTGCCCACCGTAGCACATTGCCCCATCCATTCGCTCCGCAGTCCTCGCGCCGAACGATCAACCGCCCGTCTGATTTTTCCGCTCCGTGATGAGGGTCGTTGTGAAGAAGTGTCCCTCGATTCCTGGGCAGAGCCGCCAGTTGTGTGAGTGATTCCGCCATCGAGCTAATGAGCTCGAGCGCGGAAATTACGGAGCGAAGCCGCACCATTGGCGCTCATCGAGCGTGTCTCCCCGTGGAAGCGTTGCCCCTCAAAAACCTGATAATGCAATTAGTAAATTATCTCCCGACTTGTTCAATTCGATTAAAAATGCAAGCTGACGATGATTTGACTTCGTTTCACGCATGGGCAAAGTAAATTGCTCGTAGTACAATGTATGCATTTTATCCTTAAATCGTGGAGAGACGAGGGGCTCAAGAGTGGAAGAGCATAAATTTTGAATGGAGAGAATTGGATTTCGAACGCTATCGTAATAAATATGCTAATTTATACAATTAATTCATTAAATCTAGTTTTTTTTAATATTCTTTTGCCTGACGGTTTTACCTAGAAATCATTTTCAGGATATGGTTCCATATCATAACGTATTTACTACGTATTAGTTAACTACCTAGTAACCCAAAACTCCGTTAACGTGCAAGATTGATTTCGAAGGAAATTGTTTCTCTCTATTTAAAAATAGCTGGAAGGTAAAGTAAAAATACTGACGGAGTATTCTAAAATATTTACCACTAAATGTTTTAGCGCGATTTCAGCTCTCTAGGTTTGACTGTTCTTTGGAAGTTAGTTGTAATAACTAGCGAAGGCAGCAACGAAAAATTTTCAATAGCTCGCTAAATGTATTCTATCCTACAAACATACAATTTAGTGAGGGAAAGAGATATATTTTATTGACCGTTGGTTGATATCCATGTATGTTTTGCAATATACACCTAATTGCGTTGGCTGAATACTGAACATAGGTTACTGAGCATAGTCAATGAATGTATAGGTCTTCTCTCCCATATTCGAACTTCGATTCAATTTTGCGGGAGTTCACGCCATTTTGGAGTGGAAAATATGTCGAGTCACTTTAATTCTCTCCAAATTAGTAAAATGATTATGACTGGAAAAGGATTAAAGGATTACATCTTGTTCAAATCTTCTTATCAGGATGTCACTATTCAATGTCAGACGGCGAAGATTGGATTTTATTAATGGATGCGTGATAAAAGGATTCGTCAAAAAATTATTTCAAATGACATTCTCAATCAAATGTTCGCTTCCCTCGCATACGTTCGGTTTCGCTCCGGTGCGACAAAACTGAATTAGCTGCCCAAACCCATTTTCCTTAACCTAATATCAGACCCAAGTGTAGTTCAGAATTCTCCGTCGAATTGAATGTGGAATTAATTCATCGGTGGAGCTTTTAATATTGTCGAAAGGGTTTCACTTAATCTGCAGGTATCATTTATGGCCGCCAGATTTAGCTCTTTATTTTGGTCCATGATATTTTCGGGCATATTCCGGTCGGCATACGTCTGAAGGAAAATTACCCGCGCTGATCCCAGAAATAATCGTAATTCGCGTCCAAGGGAAGAGACGAATCCATTTCCGCGACTCGCATTAAGAGACGACCGAGTTTACCCCCACGATTCTGCGATAAGGGTTGATGGTCTCCGAGGGGCCCTTCCAACAAAATTGGCTGGAATATCGGCTTCCACGATTCTTTCGATTGGTCACTTATCGATCGATGGTTGACTATGAGATGAAGGTTAAAAATAGAATATGATTTTTGAGTTGGAGGAATAAATCAACGGAAATGAATGTCGCAGAATGACAGAGGATCGGTGAAAGGATATGTTTAAAAATATTAGAGGCCATAAGAGGACGTCAAACCCATAAATATGTAGAGAATGTAAGGTTGTTACAAATGTGGTGCATTGATGTAAATAACAGTAACATACTTTCCCCTTGGGAAAATTTTCTGAGACGAGAAACTAATTACTCGTTGTCTCCAGGCTATATTCTACACCAGGCTATATTACACCAGGCTATATTCTACACCATTTTCCCATCCAGGATGCTTAGTTCTTACGTAAAATATAAGAAAGATCCAGGTGCTTGGTGTTTTTTCCTATTGCCATCATTGCATTTACATTTGCCAACGCAAAATTTAAGCCTTAACATGTTAATTAACTCATACTATCACTTTGGCTTGACTTTAAATGTGTTAATTTAGCATCTGAGACAAATTCAATAGTGAAACATTCCCTGGATAATAGTTTACCTGTAGCAGTCGAAACACAGACAGCCGGCAATCCGTCACTGCAAACACTGATGTTCATGATGGAGAGCATTTTCTAGGGCATAGGAAGCTCGAAAGATAAGATGGAATAAAACGGTGGAGACTAAAGTAAAAATTAGGGCGATTTCGATTCATATCTGTGAGGTGTGTACTTTGATCAAACGATAATATAGATTGCGTCTGAAAGAACGCTGTAATTAATAATTCTAATTATAAGATTAGTATTAAAATTACTCATTACATCATTTTGTGATGGAATCAATTCAATTAATTCCAAAAGTTAGTAATGAGGAATTCTTAAGAAGAGTAGGAAAGAAGAGAATCCTCATGAAAACATTAATAAGAGCACAATACAACCTTATAGGCCACATCTTGAGACATGGCCTGATGACTCCAGATAGCAGTAAGCACGATCATCGATGACGAGAACCCTTGTAGATTTAGAAAGGCTGGCATTCCAAACGGCCTACACGGGAGAAAGTGTTCTCTTGATCATTAATCCGTACGAGAAATTGTTTTAGCTGCCAACCAATGGCGGAACTAAAGGAGCTTTAGCCCCCCTTGGGTATCCAATTTATACCAGATAGAATGGTAATTTTTCCGACCCCCACTACTGCTTGAATTTTAACCCCCACTTAGCCCCCCCTTGCCCCTATCCGAAATACACCACTGACTACAACCATGCATTTTAATGGCAACATTTATTATTTGAATATTAAATTGAATTGATTCCATCACAAAATGTTAAAATTAATTGATGACAGCAGCAATTGGTGGAGTTGATATTATTTCTTGTCACAGGAACGCCATTGATATTTTCATCTGTGATAAAGGATTAATTATTCATGTCCCTTTTTAAATTTCCATTTGTATGAATTTTAAAGCTACTTTCAATAAAATTAAATAAAGAAAAAACCAAGTTGTATTGCAAAGACCACCATGGTGTTTTGAGAGCATATGAATGTATGTACGTGCTGTGTATTACCTTACTTACAATTACATATCGTGAGGTTAATGGAAATCCATACATTCCTGCCTTTTGATTTTCTTATTTTAGAATTTTTTTTACTCAAAGAGGAGAATTTGTTATTTTTCATATTTTCCCATCAAATTTACCATTGATTTTGTCTCCAAAAAATATATTTTTCTGCCTTAGGTTTTTTCTCGGGTTCCAAAATTATTTTAGAATAATACGTGAAAACAATTTCTTTTAAGGAGAGTAAATAGAGCATTATCAATCGTTTTAAATAGGCCACACGGTAATCCATAGACACGAGAGGTTTGGATTGGGGGATTAATTCTGAGTAAATTGATGTTGCGGAATGCCGGAATTGTATTAAAAAGATCTCTTTTGTAACATTTGAGAATTTCATAGATCGCCAAACGTTTAAATATGTTGTGTACATTAACAGACAAGTGTTCCAAATACGATGCATCTATGGAAGTAATATTCAATATTTTGACCATTTAGAAGAATTTCCTGGACCAGGAATCAAATCACTGCGTATTTCCCAGATACTGTTGCCACCAATTAACAAAATTGATGTGTGAATGATACTTCCGGAGAAATTCTATTTCCTCCAATAATATTTACCCTCTCTTTCTGCCATGGAGCAGTTGCTTCATGTCTTTTCTTTCGTCCTTATTCCTAGAACAAAATGCTAGCGACTTTTTCTCTTGATTTTGTATGGTGCGTCTGAATCATTTTTCGCTCTATAGTGATGTTGTCCGCTGTGTACGATAGGCGTATATCAACTGAGAATTACTAGCAATATATGTTTCCATATATTTTCCGTGCAATATTCCAATCAGAATAGCTTGAATGTTCAAGTAAGTAAGGAGAATAAAAATGTAATTATTCGGTACGTGGTAGTGAAATATTTATTTATTTGCGCATTAGAGGTACATTTTCTGAGTTTGAAAATTCCTAATCTTCACGCTGCAATATGGTTCTCAAACCTTCGTTTCATAGGTAATTAGAGTGTTATTTTTTATGAATAAAGGAGAGCATTTTTTTAGAACTAGGTGTTACCGAAAGGCATGGCAGCAGAGATGGATGGAATTGATTTTATTTCTTTTCACTGCATCGCCATTGATATTTGAATATCTGAAAAAGGATTGTTTATGACCCTTTTTTCCTTACCATTTGCATAAATTTAAAGGCTACCTTCGGTTAGAATTTAATTAAGAAAAAAAGTCGCATGTATCTTTGTTCATGTTGATCATGAAATATTTGTGCAGTTCTCTTTACCACTGCACGGCATTCCTCAGTGCGCGTATTAGTGCAAATTACGCAGATTAGGAAACGGAGGCTCAGAACACTGAGATTTTCAAATAAAAGTTTTGAATAAATAATAGCCAATAATAGCCAATAAAGATTCCAGTATGCAGGTATGCATATTGCAATAATAGATATTTTCAATGCGCTGTGTTGTGCAATCAATTTTTTAATATTACTATTTTCATTGGAGTGAAAAATATGGCTCAGAAGTGTAGCCAAGCTTTATTTAAACCAAGGATTCGGATGAAAATGTTTTTTTTTATCACCAGCCGGAGAAAAATAACGGAAGTAATCCGAAAATTGCTGTGAATGTCACGAGAACGACAAAACTTTCGACGATATATTCTCTAAGAATACGCCACCGTAGATAACAATTTCCCAAACTGACACATCATGGGAAATATGAGAAAAAATGTGTTTTCTAGATTTCCAACCTTATTTAAACGCTGGCAATGCAATTATGCCTCTGCAAATACGCTGACACTATTCCATCCGAGAATACGCAAATTAGAACCCCATCTGGTTTACAGGTTTTGGAAATTTTCCTATCTACTATTCCATTTCCATGTATTTGCTTACCCTCCATTCAGCCCAAACATGTCCTGTAAAATCTGCAGCTGTATACTCGTGCCAAAAATTACGTTCCACTAGAATATGAGAGAGCAAAACTTAATTAAGTCCAAGAATTCCTGCCATCAAAATTTTGTGTGTGATATAGAGCACGTACGATTGTATAGGTCATGGAAGAATAAAACAGAATTTTTATATCATATAATTCATAAATATATGATACGAATGCCATTAGGAGCATATGAAAAATTATTTATATCGTGATGGTGCTGTTAACTATGACTTAAAGTCAGACCGTAGGAACTTAATACTTGCATGCGACATATACATCATATTTAAAATGCTTATTTTTCACTCTTAAGGGTGAGATAAGTTTTCTATTACTACCACGAATTGAAAAACATCTAGCTTCAAAGGGCCGAAGGAATTCTCGTGGAGAATGTGACTACAGCTTAAGATTTTGACCCAAGTACCTAACTTCTTTGCATAAAGAACCTTGGTAACCATAGGGAATAAAATTTAAAACTCCAGAACGTACTTATGAGAATAGATCCATTGCACTTGGTTTTAGTACGAATGAATTTATTATATTCTGCAGAAAACCATCAAACGAACTAACAAGAATGTCTCGTACAAATATGCTAAACTTAAACACTACAAGTAATCAATGTATAATAATTTTAGCTAAAATTGTGAGATATTTTTATTGTACACCTTCATTGCACATTTCGTTGCCGGAGCTTTGGAAAAAATCTCAGAAACCATGACGCCGTCATCAGCCATCATGACTAAACAGTAAGATTGATACTCTTCTAGGAAACATTAATGTTTGAAAAATACTTAAATTTTCTGAAATTTAGTTGTAGTATACACTTTTATAAGACTTCATCTCCTCTAACTATTCAAAGTTTGATTAACAAGGTGAGCATGTGGTAATTACGGTAATTTCTAAAAAGTATGCATCGGTTGTAGCTAATTGTAAGACAAAATCCATTTCCTGGCATGTTGGTACACTTGGTGCTTTAACTGGGTTGAGTGAAAATTACAAAAAATACAGTTAACTTGTACGACATTATCGTTACAGATCGTGGTTTCTGGTTCTCAAGAGGGTTCTACCGGTCGTATTTTGTCTTATTCCGTTTCTAATTACTCACGTGGGACATTAAAGACATATCTTTTTTTTAATTTTCAGGGTTTATAGGGTGAACCCTTCTTAACATTTAACTGTACCTGCCTCAAGTGTACAAATTTTAACTCTGAGAATATATGGGAGTTTCACTATTTCGTGATACGTCCACTTTAGCGGACATAGGTCGTAACTCCTGCGCCAAACGCATCTCCCAGGCACAGCAAGGGAGAACGTACGCTCCCGCAAAGTGGCACATATTCAGTTTATTCATGCTCCCTTCCACGTTTTACCTCAGGTAAAACAAGACGCACCGAATAAATAAAACGGGGTCACCGTAACAGGTGGAGAGTTAAATGAGTTCCCTCCTGGCGGGAGATCTTCATTGTGGCCGACAACGCGGAATAATAAGCTTCTCGCTCGGGCTCGGATCCGGGAAACGCACGGTTTGTCCGCGGGAACCTCCGGAAAGTACCTCAACGCGGATGTCACGGAATATTTCGCGCCGATAATCCGCCGGACAACTTTGTTCTGCCATCAGAGCTCGAAGCGGTGAGCTTGAAAGGACGCGCATGGGAACATTTTTCCAGTTCGTTGCATCCGCGGGAAATATCGTTTCGTCTCGAGCAGAATCTGCAATTGCCGTTGCGATTCGACGGCTTTCGCGTTGGAGACAGAATTGTTTCCCAAATCTAAAGGTTCTTGTTCACGGAATCTAAGATGCGGAAGTTCTAGGTGCTACTTCCAGCAACGCTTAACTTCATTTTGATTATGCTCAATTTTTATAGTGATACATGAAGGTATCTCGAAGTGGGCTCACGTTATACCGGGCGAATTTTGTGGTATTTTCTTACTAATTACTTTCATGAAAATTGATCTGATATTGATTGATAAGAGAATTGATATGAGGTTTGATTGATAATCTTTAAATATACTGGGATCATAGAGAAAACCGTTTCTAGTATTTAACTGTGCCTTTTTTTCCGAAAAAAATTATACATCTGAGAATATATAGGGGCGAAATTCCGAAATTTGGGATGCGTTTAAACATTACAAAGAGTCTACCCTAAGTACCCTGAAAATTTAAGGGTGATAGACGAAGTTTCAAACAATTATCTTCACGAAAAAATACAGGTCAAGCGGGAGTGATGCGACAATGCAAAAGTAAATCGTAAGGGAACGGAGAGTGATTATTAGAAGCCCCCGGTGGGTTTGGTTTTGACCCTTTGTACCATAAAACATTACAGGTTCAGGCCGTTTTGAAATTTAGCCTCGGCTGAGGACAGTGTCGAGGTTATTATCAAAAGCCATCATAAATATATAGAAAATAATACTAACTCCTATTTTTTACTTTCATTAAAAAGTAATATAGTAACCTCACTTTGCGTTTCAGTGATGATACAGAACTCGTTCATCCACCACTCATTATCTTACATGGCTGCCTGGTAACGTGTAATCAGTTTAGTTTCAGTGGAGAATCATGCGTTTAGAAGCTCATTTACGAAAATAATGGTTACCCAAGATAAGACTAACACGTATTCGATTCTTATCCATGACAGTCTTCAGCAGTCTTTACTCTGAAGCGAGATTGTAATATCTCTCTCTCCATTAAAACTTCGTATAATGTTTAAATTTCATTTCCAAACGAAAGCGTATAGCATTTGTATATGAAGTTAATTCATATTATTTTCTATACTCTTAGGTAATTTGGCGCTGACTGACAGACCATTAAGATTCAATAATGTCTTCGAGATCTTTTTTATTAATCAATATCGTGATGAAATGTATGTCTGTAAGTCGACCAATTACGTTCATTTAATACTCTTTTCTCGTAACCATTGCCTTGAATTTCATTTAATAAGTACAGGGTACTTACTATAGTATGTGATTTAGGTGTTTTTTATTTCACCCAACGAATAAGTATGGTTGCCTTGAAGGAGGTAAACGTTGATCAATGCAGTGAGACTGTTGCTTTGTTTAATCACGCGGAATATCCATGAATTTCCATCTCTCTATTTTCGCCGAATTCCATTGCAAATCGAGGGATGATACTTCATAAAGAAGTAATCACATCAGAAACTGCCTAAGGTGAGGGAGTTCTTGGTCATCCTAATATGCCTCCTGTCCCTCAGGCTGTTGTCAACCCTTCGAATCGGCGACGTGCTTCGTGGCTTTCCGCTTTGACTCGGAATCATTACAGCAGTGATAAATTTTCCCAGAGTAAGCAATGATGCAATATAACTGGTTGACAACGTTGCACGGTTTTCCCCTATTTATTAAAATGTATCAATATATAAAATTCAATGTAACTGAGATATTTCATGTATTTTTTGTCCTTATATTTTTTTATTTTGATTATACTGGAATAATTTTCATACATTTTCCACGCATTATGCCGAAATATCTTATAAGAAAATGCACATGACTTAAGGTTGATTCAGAACCAAAGACAGCATTGAATGGGGGAGCTATAAGGACTTAAAAACCACGAGGAAAACCTACGAAAAAAGCCAACTATCGTCCATAAACTAGCACGCTCCAGAAACACCTAAAAGACAGGTGATTGACTGGGGACTAGGGATCGAGGTATAAAATAAATTTCGGCTTGGCTAGTATTAATGGTAACAATCGAAACTCCGGTAACAGTGGCTGAATTTCTCTATAATAGTTACTTTAAAACCACGAGGAAAACATGCTGAAATCTTAATGCAGCATTACGAATGTTTAAATCAATCCACGAACAATGGATGCGTTTCTCGCTCATCCATCCCTTCTAGCCAATATTTGCCCCGGACTGCTCCCACGTGCATCCCTAAATCCTATCACATCAGTTTTGTTTAGCCAGCGACGAATAGCACGCCCAAACGCTCTCTGCGGAGAGTGCAACGTGCCTGGGAATGCCATTAACCCCAACGGCAGCTATCCCGCCGCTGTCGCCCGGGCGTTAAACTGCCATTTTCAGACGTCCGTATTTCAGCCGTTCGTATTTCAGGCGTCCGTATTTTGCGTCCATCCTTTCCGGTCGTGTGTCTGTTTCCTGGTCCCCGCCCTCACGGCTTCCTGTTTGTTTCGAGGAGGCCCGGAGATCCGCCGTTCCGTCCCATTTGTTTGCTAGGCGGAGGAAGATAGGGGCGGAAAAAATCTTCTTGACCTCCCAACCTCTCTCTTCTCTCCGTTGTTTTGATCCGTTCTCAGCGTAAGGATAGGAAGGAGTGACTTTCGGTTCTCGACCGACTAGATTTTTGAGCATGTACCATCGCGCTTGATCAGAATATTTGATTCCTTTAAACAAAAAGAAGGGATTTAAAACATTAACGTATGGAATAATCAACAGAAATTTTAATACCAAACCTTAGGCCGCATTGTGTGTAAACTCTCTCTCTCTCTCTATTCTCTCTTTTATTTTGATCCATCCACAGCGTAAAGCCCGTATGACACTTCCCAATTTATTGGCCAATCCATTGGATATTGGATTGTGGACCCACTGACACACACCAATTTCTAGCCCAATCTCCGTTTCACAATATTGGGCACAATTTCTTGGCCAATCTAGATTTTAGAACGGGTTCTATTTTCTCGAGGCCAATCTCCAATCAGAACTCAGCCTTGTCGACTCCTAGTGGCCAAATCTAGAAGCTCTTTGCAAAACATTTCACCTCGGAATTTTAATATCATATATAAAAACTTTAGAAGCATAGCAATCCATGGAATAGCTCAAATAATTAACATGTACTTTGAGAGAACATAAATTCACAAACATCAACTGTCTAAAGTGGGTAATTCGGAAATAACATTTCGGATATTTAATGAATAAAAACGTCGTGATTCTCCTCGATTGCGTCTATATTTTGTTTAAATTACAATTATTAAACTATTTTTCATGATTTGAGCGCTAAAGTTTCGGGTGAAAGTCCCAATTGATGACATAATCTCTGTTTATTCGATGAACATATTCCAGCCAAAACGAGCCGCTACGTTATCTTGGCTCACCCATGAGATCACAATATTTCCAATCTCTCATCATTCAAGGAACTCACCCGAATGAAATTTCGAGCAATTCGAGAATATCTTTGCAGCCCCTCGAAATAGTTATTAAATTTACAATTATTATGCCACCTCCCATTCTGTAGCTCATTGGCAATCAATCTGCGTCTTGAGATGCTCTTTTGTCATTTTGTGTTATTTGGCGTTCTCTAGTGGGGTATTAGAACACTATAACGGCCAATATTGGTGTAAATATTGGTACGTGTCATACGATGCCTAAAGCCCAATATTTTAACCAATATTGCGCGCCGATATATTGGCCAATAAATTGGCAAGTGTCATACGGGCTTAAGGATAGGAAAGAGCGATTTTCGGTCCTCGGCCGCATTGATTTTTAAGCTTTACGGTATACTTTAGTGCTTGATCAGAGTATTTGATTCCCATTAAGGAAAAAAACCTAAAAAAAAACACTTGCCAGGCTTAAACGAAAGGACAGGGATTAAAATCATTTGCGATTTAAATCCTGAACAGAAATTTTCAAAACCAAACCTTAGGGTGCATTACGTGTGAACTCTCTCTTTCTTGTCTCTCTATTGTTTTGGTCGATCCTCAGCATAACGATAGGGAGAAGTGATTTCCTGTTTCATGCCGAATATATTTTTAATCATCTACTTTAGTGCTTGATCAGAAAACTTGATTTCTATGAAGGAAAAAACCCTTAAACATTTCCAGGACAAAACGAAAAGACAGGAATTCGAATCATTAACCGACAGAATAGTCATGAAAAATTTTATAACCAAACCTTAGGCCGCATTGCGTGTAAACCGCGGACGTGGTCTTTTTAGGTGAAAATGCGTTAAATGTGTGGTTTATATGATTCATTGGCTCATTTTCCCATTGCTACCGTGTATTTCCACGATAAAAGTGGATAGAGATGATTAGTAGGGCCACGAGTGGTGATTTTTAAATCTGATTTTGATGCCCGCCGAGCGACAGCAATTATAGCGGTGGGCTTGAGAATCCTCGAATGTAATAATCGTGCATGCATGAAGCAGTAGTGGCGTAACTAGGAATATGCCTTGGGGGGTCGAGGGGGGAATGGGATGGCCTGGGGTGGCGACCCCTCCCTCCAAAATCTGGTAAAATTTTTGGAAAATGATATGCCAGGAAATACATTTTACACCATTTTGGCACTAAAAATTGAACTTTAATCAGATGCAGTTATTATATGTCAAAACTAGTGGATAGTTTTAAATATTTTTTTATTTCTCTGAGGCTTTGGGGGGAACTATTCCCTAATGCCCCCCACCCATAGTTACGCCATTGTAAAGCATTATATATAGCATTGTAAGTCATGAGTTGTCCAAAGCATCCGGCAAGAGGGCAAACTCGCAGCCAATCGGAGCGCTTGGCTCAAAGTTTCTCTAGTTTAAAAATGGTGTGTTTTCGATTCAAAGATCATCCATAATTTTAGCCCCTACTGGCATCAACTATCGAGGATTAAAATTTCGCGTCACAAATTTCTCCACCATGTACATTAAATATTATTTGTAATAACCAATCCCATTCGTTTGGAAGGAGGATTTGAAAGGAGGAAAATGAGCCTTCTTTCCTCCCGGTCTTCACTCCCTGAGGTTTTGTCCCGACCCAATTTCTCTCTCCCTCTCAACCTTCGGACTCACCCCGCCCTTTCCTGGTGTCCACGACGGGTCCCGCCAAAGTCAGGCTCTCTTATCTTGACCGCTCGCTTCCCCCTCCCGCACGACGTTCGCCCAGCCTTTGAGGCCTCTCCTCACTTCCCCTTGCCACGGGTTCTTGTTTCTCCGGATCAAATCAAGTTTTCGGCCGTCGCGATTCCCGAGAGGGCCGGGTCGCTCTTGTGGAATGGGATTCGCCATAACGGGGACGTGGAAGGACAGACTCTCTTTGATATCGTTTGCATTAATATTTAACGCTGGATTCTTTCTTGTGCTTTTAAAAGGCTGAAAGCTGGACGTTCGGATACAGATTTTCGGAAAAATAAGCTAGGTAACAGCACAATTCTAGGATGGAATGGACATATATCATGGCTGTCGCAACAAGAATAGCGTTGTGTTGGTGACTCTAAGGAAATGCGTGACGCTTTTCTTTTATCCTTAAACATTAAGGAAACATTTCGAAAAATTCGTAGTTTCCAGCGATACTTTGTGTAATATGCTAAAATGAATAACTTAAGCTTTATTTATATGTAAAGAATATGACGTTAGCCGTCGAAACCGTGGCCGTGGTTAATAAAAAAATTGTGTAAAAACAATGTTTTACAATGAGTACTTGGGGGAAAGTTGACTAAATTGCACAGCTTCCCAAATCGCACCACCATCCTACAAACCAATGTATTAGATATATATTCAAACTAATGGCTGAATTTGGAACTTCCTACATCACCAAGCACACCACACTACAATGGTGGCCACCAGTGTAGTGACAAGTCAGATGCGTAGGTATTAAGAAGAGAAGTGTCTCTTCTGCTATTTCTTTCGTCTTTTCACTAGAATATTGAAAACAAATAAGTTGTATTCACGTATTTTTAGCTGCATATTATATTTTTAGGTCTCTTGTGTTTCATTTAGTGCTATTAACAGCGTGGTGTGATCACGTGTTGAGGCAGTGGAAATTATATCATATAAAATTGTGGTCGCTCCCAAATCGCATCATATCTCTCTGCACCTGTGCGATGTAAGAAGTCTTAACAAAAGCTTCCGTGAATACACTATTCCAAAGCATAAGTTTTGTTTCAATACAGCAGATTTTTTATCAAGCCAAAATACTAAATCTATTATTAATGTCAAAGATATGACTTATTTAACATTTTTCGTTCCTGATTTTACGGGTATTTTAATGCACATGTTTGCTCTGTTTAGGGATCTAAAAAATAACGTTAAATCACTAGCCTCTCTGCCTCTCATTGTCGTTTAAACGTAATTTCCAAATTTTGGCCTGCAGTGGTGAGATTTGGGAAACCGGTTGCAGAATTTTTAATTTAAATTTTTATGCATGATTTCAACTTGGAAATGAATGTCTCCAAAAATTGCGAGAGAAATAGACATTCCTCCTCATACTAAGCAGCAATAAAAAACTTCAATATCGCCACTTATTTTTGAGTTAATTCACTTTTTTCCAAAATTGGTACGATTTAGGCAACTTTCCCTATCATTCATCCTGGGCTAACTTCATGGCCAATATACACCACCATACGGTATATGCAAGAGCACTCATGATGGCTGACTAACTATACCGTGAGGCTAACTATGAAAACACGATTATAACCTCAGTTTTGCTGAGGGAAATCCAAATAGTTAGTAAATTAACTGAGGTTTAAGGTAATCCTCATATTTTTCGTACTATGTGAACATTCAATTTGATGGGAATAAAATCTGAAAGCGAATAAAACAACTTAAAATAAACGGTATAGTCAACCAATCAAATAATCGAGTTAAAAGCACAATACTATGATGGAATGATCAAATATCATGGCTGCCGCAACAATAATGGCCCCTGAGGAAATATATATAAGAGCGCCCATGATGTCTGCGCAGCAGCAAAAACCTGAAGGCAACTATGAAAATAAAACATCTCAAATTTAGTTTTGATATAGGAAATCCAAATTGTTTGCAAATTAAGTAATAGTTTTGAAAATTCTTATATTTTCCAACTATTTGAGAATTGAATTCAGTGGTAGTAAAATCTGCAATCGAAATGAACAACATGAAATCGAACGGTATCTTCAACCAATCAAATCCATGAGACCCATCACCTGATCTCCGACCTTGCACTTTCAATCATAGAGGCATCATAGAAGAATAGGCACAGAATGCGATAAGTGCTTTTGACTTTTCTCTGTCGTTTGTGCGCGCTTGGTAGTTGCAATATTGGAAAAGGGGCTCCCGCTATCCTTTGTCGTATAGCTCAAAGAAAATAGCTGCAAGCCGGTAAAGCAAAATTTCCTTTTTTGTATTTCTATATGCTAAAATTTCGCATTTTCCGGTCATGGATTTGACATAAATTTCTTCAGAAACACCTATCCGCCTGTGTAAAGGCGTTTTTTATGATAAATTCTACGTATCTTTACTTTTGGGTAACATGCGATTGGAGACTTCGATTCCGATCGCATTTAAAAGTCTATTGCTGTAAACGTGAACTGTAACTAAGCGGTTGTGGCCACCCAAATACGACTACAACTCTTTAAATGAATCGGGAGATTTTAATATATTTTACGAATATATAAGGCTCTCACGAATTTTGACGTTCTAGTTTTAGTAAATTCCAAGTATCACGTTAGCGTTTATGCTTTCACTGTGTGGAAGTATAGGAACAGGCTAGTATCTCCTCTCAAAAGGGGATTGAGATTATATTATTCCTGGTATCAACATATTCTCGGAATAAATTTATCTCCTCTAATTATTATCATGGAATAATTTTAAACATTATTATTTTAACGAGGACTCATTACTCGTCCCCATCTGTTCTAATAATTTATTTTGGGAAACGCATACTGTAAACCAGTTTCCGTTAATTTTCAACTCTTTTTCAACGAACTATTTCTTCAGAGAAAAATGTTGGATGAAAAAAATCAGGATGATTCCTAATCAATTAGATGATTTCTTCTCAATAAAGAGTCCCTTATGAAATATTTTTAATACCCCCTACATTTATCACTATTTTTGCCTCAGCACTTTTTTACTCTTGTAAAATACATAAATAGAATTTTGCATAAGTAATAGTTGGATACCAAGAACGCATAGCGAGGAATTTCGCCGAATCATGTCAGCTTTTTATACCTCGATTGTAGGCTAGTAAGAGGTATTTCGAGGCTTTTTTGATCGTAACATATATCAGTAACTTGGTCCTCCATTTTACATTTTCCTTTTATCCTTACACATGAGGGAAACGTTTCGAAATATTGGTGGTTACCGGCATTACTTTGTGGAATTTGTTGAGAATTTTGAATGAATAGCTTAAACTTGGTCGCGATTCAATATAAAAATTCTGTAGATAAACAAAGTTTAAGTTATTCATTGAAAAAAATTCTAAATACTTATCAATCACCCTGAGCTAGTTTCATTGGCAGCGTACTACCCTACTGTCTTTTGAGTGAAACTTATTTAAGTATCACTAGTACAACCCCTTTACTCAGTTCCATGCTTATCTCCACATTTAATTAAAAAACGATGATATTCTAAATCAATGGCTTCCAGGAGATCAACTAATTACCGCGTTAATAGTCTCTTTCCCGAGTTAATGTCGTACCACAAGGGGTCATTAACCATTAATGCCGGCGTGTAATTCTGAGAATAAACTCTCGCAATCGTGAAATACACTTTCCCGGACGTCCTAGCGCCCACGGCGGTATCGCTCGGATTCTGTGGAACTTGGCTCATTGATTTCCTTGTTTTCTCATCACTCCTTCCTCGTCCCCACAGCAAAAAAAAAATACACCAATTAATGCAAAGCGGTAGCTCGTTTTGTAGTTCGTTGAACCAGCCATTGCCTAACAGAATATCTTTTTTCTTAAACTGGATTTTTTTAAATGCTGATAATTCCCTTTCTATGGAATTCAGTACCGGGAAGGGCAGAAAAAATATTAAATTATCGAATGCTGGATTCCGGGTATAAATCTCACGTCATCTCTGAAGGGATTAAAATGAAGTGAGGGGTGTAGTTGGATGAGCCTTAGAGACAAAACGAATAGAACTTGGATTTTGATTGGTGCGGATTAATCGAATTCATCGTCGAGGGTCGATTTATTTCAATTCTTCTTCTTTATTAATTTTTATGTACGTCGGAACGAGTTTAACTATCTGTGAAGGAGGATTATGTAACAAATTATTAAGATCCAAGAGGTTATTGACAGTTTAAATTGGATGGGGAGCGTGCGAACATGGTGCGTGCTATGGGAATTGCTTGGTTGCTGACCGAAAGGTCTCGGGTTCTCTTCCAGAGTGAAGTCATCAGATATCCCTGGAAAAAGTGCGAGGTACCACAGAGAAAGGAACTGCCCCCCACTCTTACAAAACTTACTACTACGGCTTATTGAGAGCTCGTTCCACGCTCGCAATAAATCCAATCTATAATGTCATTAAACTCTTGGATTTTATTAATTTGCAACATAATCCTATTTAACAGGTAATAGTTACACTCTTTCAGACTTACAAAAAGTCTAGTAAAGAAGAGGGATTGGAATAAATCGATTGGAATGAATAAAGTTCTACCCTTATTCAACCAAGCCAACCTTCAGATTGAATTACTGAGCGAGTGAGCAGTGTTGTTAACCAGTTTTATGAATGATTTGAATTAGTCAATGAATGACGTTTAGGGCAATTATGAATTCTTCACGGATTTTTCAACGTTTTAAAGTCTCCATACTTCTCAACTGTGTGTATTTTAACCACGATATTTTTGGATGTTTTATTTACTTCCAACTCTTTCCATGAATCATCTTTTCCATCTTCCGCTTCCCCGCATGATAAAACCTTCGCACCACTACTCGCCCCTCAATCCTTTCTCTAGCCAATTTATAAGATTCTCTTCTTCCTCTCTTCACACACCATGTTGGGAGTTTATTGTTTCGTGCATCCTTCCCATTCACTTCCGCACCTCCTACTACCCGCTCACGGACAATTGAATGTTTAAAGAGGCTCAATTGGGACGGCGGAGTGCAAAACAAAACTTTTGATAAATATTTAGTATCTATTTCGCTTTCAAACACCTTCAAAACTATCACTGAATGTTGAATAGATCGTTATTAATATTTGCCTGTATCTCGAATTACAAAATGAGGCCTCGGTTTATTTTCAAAAGTAAAGTATTCATATTTCGGATACGGGAAAATATTGATTAGGATTACTCTCCGTTCCTTTCAAATTTTAAGATGATGACACAAGTTTTTAATAAATGCTACTTCACGAGAAAAGACCAAATACCTAATACGGGTGGATAAAATGTAATATTTTCTCTGTGTGAAAAATTTAGATTATTCACTTCGTCTATCACACATCTAACGAGTTGGAAAATGTAGCATTGTTATTTTCTCAGATGTATAATATTTTTTATTTAATTTATTGAAATTTTACATTAAGATGAACTCTATGGTACCTGCAATCATTTTATGATAATAGAAAATTTTAAACAAGTAATATTTTTTAAATTAGATAAAATGCGTTTGGTCAAGGAGAGATAATGCTTCCTTCTACGGAACCAAAATTGAGGTACAAAAAGTTTGAGTATTAACTGTGTATATTTAGGAATTAAAACTTTTCCCCGAAGTATCAGTAGCCTATGGTGGAGTTTTAAATACATATCTTAGGAATACTCTGCCCCTGTTTCTCCCTCTTCGTAAAGGTAGCGCTCGCTAAAAAATAACCCAAAGGCTAAGGAATCGCATAAAGTCAGCTGAAATGGCTAGTTCCTTTCCCTAAGTCACCTTGTACTTCGAGGATTAATTTTCTAAGGCATCTCCCGAGAAACGAACTCGAAACTCTTCTAACAGTGGCCATAAGCTCAACCCGATCTACCGCTATGATATTTCAATTCCTGGCTTGAAAGGCATGCCATAAGGGATATTCCTACCATCCCTTCAGGAGTAAGGTATATTGACAATGAACGAAATCCGTTTTATTCCCTGTGTATCCCCTGAGGCTAAGGAAGTTTTTTATTTTTAAATTACTCTGAAGAAATTGACGCACAACTGGTGTTTAGGTGGGGAAAAAAAGAAGAAGGGAAAATTGTTTCGTACTGGGGGACCAACCGAGATAGTGATGCATTGATGAAAAATAACAATCGCCAAAATCAATGAGAGAGATAGAGAGGCAAAGCAGTGGGAAGCGATTTAATTCAACCTTAAAACCGGTCCTACAATATTTATCGTAACGATTCTGTGCGCTGCGCGCTCGCACAGCGCCCGCGAGCTGTTTGTTTACATTTAATGGGTCGTAAGCCCCGATGCCCCAGGTTTTATCGCCTAATATAAACGGGATGTACCTGCGATGATAAACAGTGCGAATGGTTAGTTTGGTTCGTGAGAGCGTTTTGGATTCGCAGCGGTGATATCTATCTATATGTGTTTGTGTGTGAGTTAGAAAAAGGGAAGAGCCACAGTATTGTCCAAACTCCGACGATAAAGCGTGCTTGGTTTGATATTTTCACCCGTGATATCGCCGCTCAAATGATAGCCTAATTTCGCTGCTATTGCATCTTTTCTCTTGCCCCACAACATCGCATTGCTTACCATTGCATTTTTTATACTATTCTCTCTTCGATTGGTTTTTTCACAAAGTTTCCGAAGTGCGAATAACTGTAGTTTCTTCCCGCATCCTAGGTAAACCTCCACTTTTTCAGAAGTAATACCCTTCCCAAAAATCTGCATAATACCTTTCGAGCCACCTCTAGGGAGTTTGGATGGGAGTGCTGGAGTTTAGTTTATGTTCGTAGTTAAGCTATTAGTATCAAACTTCAAAATATAATTTATTGGTATATTGATCAGGATACGAGGAGAAATATCCGACTTGTTTATTGTTGATAATTCTACCAGACTGCTCTCAATTCATAGTTACCATCACGTGGAGTATTTTTGGCCTGACCATTAGTGCTTTGAATTTCCATTTTTTTGCTCGAATCCTCGAACCATAGATCCGTAGCTGGCATGCATGCTGCGAATAAAGTTACTCATTCAAAATATTGTTCCCGGCAAACGACCACAGCCAACGTTATATCGACTCGTCGCTGCATATAATGATTTTGTACTTTCGACAGCTCATTACTAAGTAATTTACTGTCAGCATCAAAAACTTCATTAATTTGATCGGTCGAATAGTTACAGAACAGCTTGAATCAATAAACGGTCATTGGCCAAAATCATACAGCGCGCGTCGTTTCGCTCGATCATGAGAAGAGAAGTCTCGCGACTAATATGTACTCTTGCTGTGGCTCTAAAAAGTGCCTGGTATTCGGTCTCATACGCATTAATATATTTACCTTTCGAATCGTTTTCCCTCGCGAAGACATTTCGCAGTCTTTATTTTAGATAAGTGGAAAACTTAATTATGAAACTGCCTTTCAGCGGCCTTTGTTTTTTCCCTCAAGTTAATACTGTCAAGTGCATAAAATTGACAGCTTTTAGTAACACATTCATGTACGTAGCGACACCACTCAAAGGAAAAATATTCCACAAATTTTAGGATATTAGTTGAAAAAAAATCGTCTCAGCGTATAAAATTGGCCACCTACATGAGTTATGCTACCTTATGAGCAAAATGTCCAGAAATAACGAGTACACATATTCAGCAATGCGTAAAATTGCCTTGGAAAATAGATTTTATAGTAGTGGAACGTTATATATTATAAATCAATCATATAAAATGGAAACCATGTTTGATTTGCTCTCTTTTTTAGTTTTGGGGCATCTAGTTTTGCCTAGCCCGGATGTTGTTAATTCCCGTGACTGATATGGAGTGACGTTTGATCATGGAGAATGATAGAAAATCCTGGATCAAAAAGAATAGAAAAGAGACTTTAGAAAAAACTAAACTAGATAGGCTGCTTATGAGAGCAACATAGATGATCGGAGCATTGTTAAAGGTATGAGGAACACCGTGATACAGATGGTATAAGATAAAATTCAATGTAATGAACATGTTATGCGGGGTGACAATTTCCTGTAAAATATTAGAAAATGGAATGTCGTCAAAAATTGGAAAGAAATCCCAAAAAGAACTTATACGCTGGGATACAAAATAAGCTGTTTGGTAATTACAATGATTGTGCAGTTAATAATATGGAACAGAAGAATATCTAGTTAGAGAACGATGTAGTTACGACGTCAAGGCAGGAGATGATAATTTCTAATGCAGTCTTATCATGTTGATGTCGCTCAGAAAATTTAATATTAGTTCATAATTTTTATCCTTCTACTAATATATACTTATAAAGGATCTATCGTGATGCTTCATCTATGGATGCTTCTATCTCTTATCTATCATGCTTCATCCGTCAACACTTTTAACATATTCACTACTTGTTATTTATAATTTGAAGTATTTAAACCAAACTACGTACTGCGTAGCGTTCTGAGCACCATGGATATCTACTAATGGATCTATCTTAGTTGTCAGGGCACTGCCATTCAAATGACTAATTCTACCAATAAGTCGCAGATGATGAGAAAATTCATCCATACGGTCCGCTGAGTGACCATCAGATCTGATGTCAATTAAAATCCTCTTGGCCTATATCTACCTAATATCCTTCGAGGCAACTCAAAGTCGTTTGTCTGGGGTTGAGTTGTTACCAGCATGTATGACTCTAAACGTGCACTTCATGTCAATAAGAAAGCATCCCAAAACAGGTGCACATGTATAAAGTAAAGGTAAACTGTCCCCAAGCATCCATATGACCCATGATAGTAATGGATAAATACACTTCCCTGAGGCGTATGTAAAGAAGAGGCCCAGAAAGCCTGGGAACCCTTAAAATGAAGAAATATTAAAAGCCGTAGTCTGAATTAGTTAAATGTATCAAACGTTAGGCTCCTACCGCGGCTTGCAATGATGCTCCGTCATGTATGCTATTATTTATATACATTTGAATGCAGAATATCATGCGGTGGCCTTATTTGATCTGAGTTCCCCCTTATCATTATCAATTTCTCATCTGAAGTTATTGCTGAGTTCTATAAGAACGAATATGAACGGTTGAATATGTGATGAATCCCGTATCGGCGATCGATTAATTTATTTTTTAACTAAAACCGAGTCATTTTACTTAAGAATATCGCAAAATTCCACAAAGATAAGCCTAGACTAATTGATTTATGCACGAGAGATGGAAAGAGGAAAAACAAAGGTCCCTAGCTGAATTTTACGAATATTCCTGGGGTGTCCTTAAAGTCTCGATCGCCTCTTACAACCAAGGATACGCATTCCATTTTGGCTAAACCAGTGTTTAGAGTTACAGACGTTAGTCCTCTTAAGATCTGCTATCAAAATAAGGATCTATTTACTATTTTTTTCCTTTTCTTGACCTTGTTTAATATACGATATAATATTTCCTGGAGTTTAGGTCAATTTTAAAACAAGTTTCAGCCAACGTTTCGATTTATTTTTAAATCATCATCAGGGCTATGTAAGAAAAAAGTATGAACAATATAAAATACAAAGATTAAAGCGATATACAATATTTATGCATAAAAAAGGTACAATCGGGTTTTTTATAAAATAATATAATTAAAAAAAAAAATATATATATATATATATATATATATAGACACATATATATAAGAACAGAATGGAATACACAAAAATATGTGTAACAACAATGTATATGTAATAACAACAGGTGTATGTCGAAATTTTTTGTGTATTGTATTAAAAAACCGATTGTACCTTTTTTATGTATAAATATTGTCTATAGTTTTAATCTTTGTATTTAATATTGTTCATACTTTTTTCTTACATAGCCCTGATGATGATTTAAAAATAAATCGAAACGTTGGCTGAAACTTGTTTTAAAATTGACCCAAACTCCAGGAAATATTATATCGAATCTATTTACGTAACTGAAACTTCTGTAGCTACCTTAAATACTCAGAGAAAGTTAGCAATGAAAATGAGATTGTCAATTAATGCTCTTCCCAGACTCCCCAGGCAGCCAAGTAAAAAATTAATTCTTAAGAATTTGCGCGAAACAGCCGGTATTAATTAACAAACGGTATTAATCTCAAAGTTTCCTGGAAAATCGCTCGCCCGGATGTATTTTCAGCATTATTCGTCGAATCACTGTATACGCCTACACTTCGATTTCCTCTCACTCCCGCACACATCACTCCGACCTTTTTATCGACATCCCCGCCCTCTTTGCAGTTTCGCTAATAGGTTCGATCGCAGAGCCCGCATAGATAAACACTCGTCGGACTCGCTTACGCCGTTATTAATCATCATTTGGAATTGATAAATATTGCAAGCGGAGCTTTTTAAATTATCCTCCGAAATTAGCTGAACGCGGGCAAAGAGGATGCTGCGCGCTTTGGTCACTTCACGTTCTTTTCCATTTTTTTATTTTCAAATGGCTAAAAACACGCACTGTCGTAGCTCTCAGGCCGTTTTCAAAGGATTAATTGGTGTAGCAGGTTTCAGTGATTTTATTGGGTGGAATATATGTAACGCCTCGTGTTTTTAAAGAGCTTTCATCGCACTAAAATTACAGAGTATTGAAATTTGGGTGTTGGTGGATGAGCGAATGCATGCTTCGCCAAAATAATCCAAGCGTTGGGCTCTCACATTTTCAACAAAGTGATTATGATGAAAGTATACTTTTAAACTGGGAAAATGGTCAAAAATGCCTAAAGAAATTGCATTATGCAAACAATATTAATTGAGCGCTTGGTTAACAGTCCTCTTTGTAAGCGTGTGCTAGCTATCATATCGATGGCTAAGTTCTAACAACATGTATCTCCAAATTTGGCCGGTCTGAGTTAATACTGCTAATGCTGTTACTAAAAGTGAAATTCGAGCAAAAAATAACTCTGTGTTTGCAAAATTATGCTTCTTTTTCAGTTTATGTATATTTTGGTTTTTAATTTCAATTAATATTATTTACAACTAGAAAAATTAATCGATTTTTTGCTCTCCTGAAAGGTTGTTATTTTAAGGATACGTGTTGTTAAAATTTAGCCATCGAAATTTCATTCGAAAATCGACGTGCATAGCAAATATGGCGATATTTAGTATATTGTAACGACTAATATAGCATTCATAAGGTTATATGATTAAAAACCCGAATTTATATAGCTCAGGTAAGAGCAGTGAAAACTGATACCAATAAAAGTTTTCTTATAGAATTGAATGTTTCAATCATAAAATAAACTATATGAATTGAAATACCCTCGTGTAAAAAAAAAACTAAGTATTGCCTGGTTCACTTCTAGGTTAAAATATGGCCGCCGCTCTCATCAAGTTAGTACAAAGTCAAGCTCTTAGGCAAGAAAATTTGTTCACAAGAATCAGACTTGTGCTATGAAATAAACCCGAATGTTACGAAATGTAAAATATTCTATTTTAAATAGAAACTGTGCATGTGTCAAGAATTCTAGGAAAAATCAATGTTCAGGCATAGAAAGAAGTTTACCCTTTAGCTTAAAAAATTATAATGCAAATTGGTGATTGGATTTTTACGTAATTTCTTCAAGCAAACATTAATTTATTATATATATGTTCCTCTCAGTTTTTTAGCCGGTTTAGGGTCTGAATGTTGTAGGCTGACGTTTCGTTGTGAGACGTTCCAAACATCTTCAGGAACTACACACTTGCTCCTTGAATATGCTGGGAAAGTCTCCCATTGAAACGTCCGCCCACAAAATCAAGACTCTAACCCGGTTGAAAACCCGAGAAGTGTTCTTTCAATTTATTCACCGGGAGATGCTCAGAATTCGAACTCAGATTCTTCCAATTCATTGTACTTGACTAAGCATGTTTTAAAGCAAAATTTTATTATTTGCTACATTAATATTTTTTGAGAGGGTATCGAACAATACTCACAACGTACCAATCACCGAGTAGTTTGCGAGGTAATGAAGCTAGCCTTCGTACTCCTCTGAAGCGTGCTAACGTCACTGATGTACAAAATATAAAATGGAAGCCCTGAATGAGTCAAGAACTCAGGGAACAATCAGTTTTCGGGCGCAGAAAAATGATAGCCCTCCTAGTTTCAAACATCAATATGCAAAGCGTTGATTACATTTGTATGCAATTCCTTCAAATGAAAATAAATTCATTGTACTTGACGTGACGTAACGCAAATTTTTATCAAGTGTTAAATTATCATTTTTTTGAGAAGGCGTCGAAAAATTACTCATAACGCACCAATCGCCGAGTGGCTTGCTAGGAGAAGGAGTTAGACTTCTGAGTTCTCTGAAGCGTGCTGACGTCACTGGTGTAGACTAGAGAAAGAAATCAAATTACGCGCTTAATCCCGACGTTCACTTTTCTCAAGACGCCCACTCTACGAGTTAGTAACCTTTAACTCCATCCGACCACAGCAGGCGGCGACGACGGGGCGGCACCAGTCCGCCAGAGACCGGGGTGCAAAGATGGAGGGGGTGAATGGGTGTGTTGGGAGTTTGTGGAGGGGTTTTTGGGGGAGCCGATCGCTAATTTCCAGCCTTGAACCCCAGACCCTTCAACCCCCTCTCCAACCTCCCCTTGTCCCGAATGCGTGATATGACTTAATGTCGAGGATCGCTTCGCCATCCGACCACACACACAACACGCACACAAACAGCTTCGAAGGCCTCATCCCAGAAACTTCTTGCCGGGACTTCAGGATTAGTTTTCGGGCTTACGGGTGTTTTGTGCGTTCGAAGGAGTGGATTAAAGTTGGGCAAACTGCGAGCCAAGGAAACTGCACTATCGTTTGCCATAAGAGGGGAAGGAGGAGGCGGAGGATATATAGAGGAAGAAGAAGGTTGAGGATGGGATATATATATATATATATGTAAGGGTCTGGCAGGAAGCGGCGGGCTAATTTACTCGAAACATGTATGTGCGAACAAGTTCCAGGGAGAGAGGCTGCCCTGCCCCCAGCGTGCATTGGAAGGGGATGGTCGGAAGGTTTTAGTCGATGGCATAATCGCAAAAGGGGATGGCCCTAGCGATTACCATTTAGGGCAGCAACGTTCCATATTTCGAGCCTAACGGCGTCATAATGAGTGATGAACGGCCCCGTGCAACACTTTTCTCTCCTCTCCCAGCGGATCGTCATATACGTAAGGATTCCCCGCCCGCAATACCCACTTGTATGTACCTACATACCCTCTCTCTCTCTATCTCATGGTCGCACTCGACGGTAGAGGACTAACGTTCTACATGACCATTTGTAGCGGTGTGGTTTAATGCCTGGCTGTTGTCGCGGTGGAATTAGTCCCGGTGGTGGGCTAACCGTGCCCGCATTTATATATATGTGTCCGCTCCCAGCGGGGATGGGTAATCGTGTGCGGCATCAATCAAATCGCGACACGAAACTAAGTGGTCAGGTCATCCGTCGAGCCGCGGGCAAGGCCCTGGGCCAAGGCAGGGTTTTTCTGTTCTCGTCATATACCGAAGGCAAGAGCCAGGATGGCAGCCGGGATGGTCCTCCTGATGACGCCTGTGCGGCGTGAGCATCAATATCCCGCCAATGTGGGTCACCGGCTCGTATTTATCATTTTCTGAGGTTTGATATTATTGCGTACTGAAAGAATTAGTTGACTTTATAGTACTTTTCGCATTTACTGTACACATGGACGAGGTTCGTAGCAATAAATTTACCTGTGGGGTACTTGGGTGGTATGAGAGTTGTCTAATGATATGTTGTGGTCAACTGCCATGCATCGAAAATCGTATATTTCTTGAAATCAGCTATTATAAAGTTGGTCTCAGGTCTCGGGTTAATATAATTAAAGCTATGAATTTCGGGAAATGGAGAGTCAGTGGATAGGTGCACCTGTACTAGCTTCGTAGTAACAGTAAGACTGCGGCTAACATTAGAGCAAAATGGCTTGAAAAATGGAAATGGGATTAGTTAGGGCGCGGTGATACGCTTTGCACGATTTTGCAACGTCATCAGCTTATCTGTGAAAGGGTTAAGGCTCTTCGGTCCAAAAAAAAGTGTCAAATAAGATTAGTATTTAGATTTCCTTTTATGAAAACATGTTATTTTGTCTATTTTTTTGTTTGTCCTAATGAATTTCTCATGGACCTTCCACTGCATCCGCGAAATTCAAGATCACGCACTTATGAACTTCAAAACTCACGAGAAATTATATTGCTTCAAAAATATGTGTAATCATCGGAAATAGTATAGCTTTGTTGTTTCTCGCAAAATGCTATTTCATTGTTTGCTTCTGAAATTCTGTTTTGAAAATGGATTGTTTAGTTGTGAGTTTTTAAAGATGATATGAATTTACTTGGGAGTAGTTATTTTATTTTACTTCGCATCATTTTTACGTTAAGACCATTCTTAGTCTTTTACTTAAATCTGTAGCATTGTACTTTTTCATCGATCAATGGGGTCATGCACAATAGCGGGCCTCCAATAAAAAGATAGATGAATGGATTCCATAATGAAACTCTCTTTCATTATACAGTTGGGGGAAAATATAGATTTCATTTAGCATTATTGTTACGTTAAGACCATACCTTGTCTTTTACCTAGATCTGCAGCAGTATATTTTCTGATTATTCAACTGGATTACACATCAATCTAGGGGCTCTGGTTAAAGGATATTTGACTGTATTCTACAATATAACTCAGTCTTTCAAAAGACGGATAAGAAAAAAAATTTTTTTTAATAAATAAGAAAATTTTCCGTCAATATAATGATTTTTTTTATAATGCGTAGTAATATTTCTGGCTCCAATGCTTGATTATTTCTGATTCCAATACATGATAGAACTTTACTCAAACGTAACAGCTGGAAACTCGAACGTTCTCATACAGCTTCTGGAAGGAGAATACAATCGATTCGCGAGAAAAATGACGTTAAAGCCAGCACGAGCGAGAGCGAAAGCTTCGAAGTCAATATTTATAGAGCGAGCAATGTCGCTCCCGATTCCGTCTATATCCCATCTGTGTTTTTTTCCAATTTCCTTCAGACCATCTTCCGCGGAAAATACTCCATCCGTAGTTTCCATACCTTTCCATTCCAGCTAGCAGCTGTTAAAGCGCCTCTCGACATCATTTCCTTCGCCCATCTCCCCGTCGAAGTCATCCTTGAACTCATCCTCAGTACTATTCGAGGCATGAAAACCGCGCGACTAATCAATCAAAGTAGTCAAATCTTTTCAAACTGTAAATAAAAATTGGGATTTCTAGTTTTACACCAGCTAATTGGTCGTGAAAATTTGAAGTTTTTTTTTTTGTTAAATGTGGACATAATCCATTTTTCTGGAGAGGCATATAACACTTCGCGTAGATTTTTTTTTATTTTTTTTCTCCGGTTATCATTTTCATTCAAATATTTGAATTTCGTTTCAGTCCTTGATCAAATTCTGGTGTGATTGTAATAGGTTTTTCCTTGTTTTAACTATCTTGATAAAGGAAACGTCGTTTACCAAATTTCTCTCTATAATTTCAATTTTAGAAGGCCCAAAGAAAGAATTTTTCTAAATAAATTATTTAATTTTCTAGTTATAAAATTAAATAAGCTAAATGCTTCTATTTGTAGGCTCTATTTGTGTTAGATGGAATGTTCAACTGAATGACATTTCACCATTGCATGAAACTATATACAGTCCAATCACTTCACTCACTTTTCTATCCGTTCCCAAAAATCCCTCATTCATAAAACGAGTTTTTCAAACAAAACATTCTACTTCTTTTTAATTTTCTCACTTACCTTTATCCTTCTAAGGCATTAAATATTCAAATGTTATCATTCTACTGGTAGTTTAATAGCAAAATATATTTTTTCCGAGAAGCATCAAACCGTAACGGCTAATGATTTTCAAACGGCATGCCCCTCCTCAAAATAGCCTTTCAAATAATAATGTGATGTTCCTCTGAGTGGAACGATTGCTTTTCGCGTATTATTTATGGAGGGAGGAAACGAAAAAAAAATTCTACAGTTTTGCGCGTTCTACCAAACTTCATCGGCGTCATAAACAACCCTCGGAGCGCCAATGCCCTTGATTAGCTCTAAAATTTCCATTTTTCTTTTTTTTTTCTTCTCCTTCTTCATTCGGCCCCGCACTTTTAATTCATTTCCAATGTGTTCACGAGGAATATTTCAAATTTTTGCCAAATTTTGTTTCAATGGAATGCCGGGGTGAAAAAAAAAATGCGAAAGGAATTAGCGTTTCCTCCTTTAGCCCACCCAGTTCATTAATCCCCCCTTCCATTTCTGGAATTCCCCCACTCCCCAGCATCCTTCGTTTCCCTCATCCCACTTCCTATCTTCCCCCTCATCCCGATTCTACCCTTTGCTAACAGTCAAGTCAATCAATAAATCCACTCGGCGCGCTTCATTTGACTCACACGCGCCCATTTCAAACCCTCTCTCTCTCTTTCACTCTTTTTCCCTTCTCGTCACAATCCGCGAACCTCCGACGTAGATGCTCTAGATTTCACCCCAAGCAGCAGTGGATATCCGTCGAATATCTCAATGAGGTTGATATACCCAAAAAAAAAGTTATTATTAGTGGATGGATATTTTAATAACGTTACATAGATATGTATTAAGTCGTTTCTGGCTTGACTTGGTGGAAGTTTAATATATCCATGATAAAAACTACAAAGGGCGATTTCCATACTTTGATTCAGAACTAAACTACCGACCATGGTTTCAACATGTTATTTTCATTCAAAGGTCCACGTTAAATGACGTAATATACAGAAACCACGGTCGATAGTTGAGTTTTGTATTAAAGAGTGGCAATTGCCATTTTTTGTTTTTATCGTGGCTACATAGTTATCGTGTTTGTAACATCCACGATGAGATGTAAAAATAACGTTACATAGATGTCCAAATTTTAATGTTCATGATAATAAAAAATTGTTATTTCAAACAGTATCCATAGGTAGTATATATTCTAAATAGAATTGAAGAGTACAATTTTTTTGTATGCATGTCTGGTGATTACTAAAAACCACAATAAGCGCACCCATTATCTACTCATGAAATCTTGTGAAGATATCTAAGAGATGTTGTAATATGGACCTCACTGGTGTTCACTGGTGGACATCGCTGCAACGTTGTTTGGCGGATCCTTCGTATATTTGACAGATATCCATGCGACGTCAATTAGGCCAACATGGATATTGCAAGGATGTCATATGTTAATGACGACAATGTTGCCTGGGTGTTGTTGGATAACTGATTGATGCTTGTGACGTGCTTGCGAAAGCTTTCATACTCCGTGCCCTTCTGATCAAGTCTCCCTTTTCCTACACGAATCTCTTGTCTGTGACACCTCCATCAGCGATTCTCGAGCAAGATTTTGTTTTGCTTTTCGTATAAATCATTGCCACACATGACCTTTGACATCGTTAAGAGAAAGTCATTTTAATGCATAAGTTACCATCGGATACTGTAACGAACGAAAATCTATCTTTACCTCAGTAGTTGAGTTGAAATGGTGAGAGGGAAAATTTGCATTCTCAAGAATAAATTTCAGGTTACAAGAGCTCTGATTCTGAGATGTACAGTGTCATAAGTGCAAGGTCCTTGATCCTTTTAACGAATTCAGCATTAATTTTCAACGAGAACATCTCGAGATAAAGGCATTAGGTTCTTTAAAGGAATTTATAATATTGATTATGGCATCCTTAAGCACAAAATTGAATCAGGTCACTAAATCACGGCCACTTACCTCACTGTATGAAAATCCACAGAGATCCACAAATTAGGTGCTTACAAATACAGTTAAATTTGTTTGCAACGGAATGAGCTGTTGAATAACGAATCAGAACATATACAGCAAGTTGTTCCACGCAGTCTAACAACTTAGTAAAGTATGTATCAATGGACTTAAAATCTGGGAATGTTCCACTTGTGGTCAGTCGTAAATACCTCTCTTTAGGTCATCTGTAAAGTGACGTCATCACAAAACCGCTGGACCGGAATCGAACCCGTCACTCTTAGGCTGGCCCCGGTGGATGAATACTTGTTCTATTGCCCGTTTATGATTGCCTAGCACAGTTGAAAAACCATTTTCGGATGTATTATTTGTTCTAAATTGACTTGGCATATGGATATTCTATTTTTTTACTCATTCACTTAAGGAAATTAGCAGTTCAATAATTACAATGACATTCTTGATGTACCTCAACTGACGACCCAATGTGCAAAGAGGAATGGATACATTCCCTGATCTTCACTTTTTTCGTCATTGTAGTGTGAACTTCGTTTCTCTTCCGTGATTTGCAAGTTAAAACTCTATTTAAATTTTAGGCAGAAACGTCTCTACAACAAGGCAACCGATATAAAGAAGAGGGAGCTGGAGGAAAAAGGATGGAATGCTTACGTGATTTGTATTAATTAAGCTTACAAGTCAAATTTTAACGCTTGTTTTTTCACATTTAAAGCGGTATTTTAGGGTGTAATTAAAAAGTCCAATCCCAGTGTGTTTCAAAACAGGAGAACTTTTTGTTTATCCACCAAGAGAGACAAGTTATGATTCTGCTTCTTGAGAAAATTAGCGATATATTTGCATCATGAAAGTGTATCGGCCTTCAGCTTATATGCGAGTCATGCCATCCATAATAATAAGGCTCCTAGCGCCTCGTTTAGCTTTGGAGAGGATAGCCTCATTTGCTTTTGTAAACTAGTCACAAATACATCTTCGTTAATAAGTCCTCCAATTCATTAGTGAGCTTATCGTCTGATGATGTTAAATAAGCATTCCGCCTTCGATCCGCAACCGGCGCATTCAGTTAGCTGTTTTCGCGCTATCACTTTTCTATTCTCGTGACTCAGAAAATGAGGGATATTTCGTTAGGTAGTTGCTATTTGAACTCACTTTCCATTTTAAATACGGTTGATACTGCACTCGCTCAACTCCTAACCATTTTCACGTCTCTATTTAATCGTGTGTTCGATTCGCCACCCAAACATTTACGACATTAATTGTGCCGCAAAAGCGGGACGTTATCTTCTTTTGCTATGGATGTCCGATCAAGTCATTACGTAGAGTAAAGGAAAATACTGGATATATCAATGATTCAAGTGTCATTATGCACCAAATTGGAATTTTTCCAAAAAATACGGACTCAAATAGCTCTTCATCAAAGTAGTACGGAGAGCCTTGTTGTTCTGAGGACGCGGAGATATATATCACATTGACTGTCATTTCAATTTGCTCGTTTTAATTGAATTCATCATTCGACATTATTTGTCGACTCGACTTGAAAATGTATCGGGCCTTTCTAATTATGAACTCATTTACAAACGGACTCCTAATTGAAACGGGTTTTGATTCAATGATTTTTTTTCCAATTCACTCAACCCTCCTTCAGAAATTCTCAATCCACTTTAATGTATGTATACTTCAAATTTCTGTTTTGTTTCGTATTTGACTTCAGTTTTTCTTCCACCAACTCTTCTAAATTCCCAATCGTAAAAGTTTCTCTGCTGACAGGAGGCTTGTTTAGATTATATAAGGTCCGTTAGTATCCCCAAGTTTTCTTTCGCTGTTGTATTTACATAGTGTTAATGAAATAGATGTTTGCATTCTTTATTTAGGCCCTCCGCTTTAATGAATTGTTCTTTTATGCGGAGATGAATCTATTGCATTCTTGCGTACATGGATAAAAGACAGGATTACTTGGTTTCTCAATCTTGGATTTGAAATTACATGTACCGGGATTGACATAAATGAGTGGAAGATGGGGGAAGAACACAAATCGAATCAATCATCAATCAATTTCATCAAAAGGTTCTCTTCAGTCTGCACAAACAAGCGCACGTTATAGGATCTCTTCTTCCTTATCCTTGCTCAATGCCGTCTGGCGCTCTGGATTCTTTGAATGGCGACACTTCACCTTAATGCCAATTGTCCTACGAGAAATTTCACACTCTAGGGCTGCTTTTCCACTGCTCATTTTATTAGTAATCGCTGCAGAGACACCAAGTTGCAATGTAGTGTCAGTATAATTTCGATAACTGCGGCCTCCCAACTTAGTATTAAGGTGTCTTGGCATCTGAACGGTCTATAAAATAGATACGAAAAACGTACCCCTTGGAAAAAGTGTACTAGAATTTGAGAAATGTCAATATTTTTGGTTGGCAAAGTTATCCCATTTCCACCAAGCTTCCTGGTGCAACATTGCCAATTTTCATTATTGAACCTAAATACAACATATATTTTACCATTTAAAGTTATTCTGAAAGTAAATTATATGCTCTATTCAACGATATCAGAAGTTTTTGCTTTCGTTTGAGTAAATGGGCAGGGCGAGACACTTAAATAGGCAACCAAAATATTTGATTTGCACGACAGAAACAAAACACTAATAAAGACCTACAAACAACTCGTAAGACTAGAAGTGTGTGGAAAGGCTATCTCTCATTATATTGTCTGTGTGATGAAAAAATAGGCGTCTTGGATAAATCGGGAACCTATTAGGGATCCAAACAATATTGTTCAAAACCTGGCGAAGTTGTCCCGGTTTACGGTACTTTAAAATAAAATTTACATAACACGATGATGTTGTAAGGAACAAGGAATAAATTTGAGTACCTGTAAATATTTTTTTAAATTTTATCATCGTCATCATAGCATTTCTATCCTAAGATTAGTATACTGCAGCTTTCCATTTCTCCCGATCATAAGTTTGTTTTACCGCCCTGAAGCTATTTTTTCCTGTATGTTTTTTGATCTGCCATAGATACTTGTCTCTTGGTCTTACTCTGAGGACTTTTCCATCAATTTTTCCTTCCATTATATTTCCCACATAACTGATATGTTTCAATTCGTGGTCGATCCAGCATGGTTTTCCACGGTATACAGTGACCCATCGCGCCCTTTCTTCCCCTATGCTTTTGAATACCTCCTTTATTTTCAACCCTATACGTCGCTATTAATTTTTTGAGTAAGGCTGAAACTACGCTATTGTGTAATGAATAAATAATGGAATAACACATATTTCTTGAAAGAATCACCTTCCAGGAAGTTACTCCTCCCCTCCTTTGTTACTTCGTGCCGGAGGCCTTTCAAAACGACGCGACGGTAAAAGCTGAAGTGTCATAAGTTTCATCCCAAAATGTGTAAAACAGCTCAAATTGAGGCAGCATATTCACTGATGAAATTCTTCTGTTATTGGTTAACCGAATGAAGAACACACATTTACATACTTTTTGACCGTTTGATTTCTGATGAAGAAATTTTACCTCGAGATACTTTGGCTTGAGAGCTCCAATTCCACAAAAAAGATTTATGTATTAAAATCATAACTATGCCAATAAATATGTAAAAATTAAAGATAGGAAAGTCTCCACAGTTTATCAATTCTATACTTATAATTCTCTTATGAACACACCTCTTGGATAATTACTATATTAGATGGACAGATCAAGAAGAAAGATAAGGACTCCAAAAATGACGATTGGGAGGAAAAAAAATTGGAAAAGAATTTATTCCTCTTGGTCTCTTGGCGTCCACTAAGAACGGAAAAACAAAGCATTGTATCCACAGCTCGAAAACTGACAAATAAAAAAGGAAAATAGAATAAATGGCATGCATTATAACAGAAAATAATTATCTGCACCATACAAATATATAATTAGATGAATGGATAATCATTTACCATCCAATGCTAAAAGATGATGAAAACATCTTTTGAAAATGAATGAGAAGGTTGTGAGGACTAACTACTATTTCGCGAGCTTGCTTTCAGTTTTTCATCCAAAAACTCTTCTAACTTCCAATTGTAAAATTTTCTTTGTTAATAGTAGGCTGACCAAGATTATGTTAGGACCTATTTTCTCGCATTAATATACTCTTATTTCAAGAGGAATGAATACTATTCCATTACCTTATCACATTATATAGAAGTACCTAGATACACTAAGGTTTCAGAGAGTAGGGTAGCTGCTGGGTTGGGATGCATTAGCGAGGACGCGGTTCCCGAGGGAAGAGGAAAAAAGGTCAAAGAGAGGGAGAGAAGGGCCAGCCTGACCTCCCGTGGGACCCCACATCCGAGCCAACTTCAACTGCAATCTAGGGATTGGAGGTGGGGGAGGGGATGAAAAGGCAGGCGGGAGGGGTGGGGGGCAAGGGCTAGAGGGATGCACACGTGGAAAGAGGGGACCTTTTTCCTCTGGGTTAAGCGTGAAAGGCTAGGTAGTCTCGAGTACGTAAGTGGGATGCGAGACTGGGTTAGCAAGGGCTTGTGTGAGAGATGGAAATGTAAGTCAGCGAAGGACGCGAGGGGTCGAGGAACCAGGGTAACGTGGCGTGGGATAAATTACGTGTTGTGTATGGTCAACAGTGTCGTGAGTTGACGCAGAAATAGTTAGGCGTGGAGTTGGGCCTTTATTTTTTGATCTTTTCATCTAATATAGTCATCATTTAAAAGGCATTTCCTTAAGATATTTTCCTATCATTAGTTTTCTTAATTGGAATTTATTGCCATACTTATGCTTTCAATGCATTTGACTTTTGTGGAAATGGAGCTTGGAAGCGAACATCTCAGGAAAATTTCTTTTACTGAAATTTATTAGTCAAAAGCCTGTTAATGCTTATCCATGATTCGGCCAATCAATGAAAGAGGAATTTTATTTGTGAATGTATTACCTCAAATGAGCCTGTTCACTTATTTGCGGCTGAACCTTATTTACAGCGGCATTAACCGTCGCGTCGTTTTGATAGGTCTATGGCACAGATTAACGATGCCGCCTTGCTTCCTTTATCAAACTAATGAGGATATTTAAAGAAAATTGTCGACTGAAAGTATTATTGGAATAAAACTATTGAAATTTTACTGGTTTTGACTTTCATTTCGTTTCACTTGCCAACCCTGGTTAAATCGCGTTTCTCGTTCAAGATCAATTTTATAAGAATGTGAGTCGTAGGAAGAGTTTCAAAAATCTGCGTCGCCTTATGCGTAGCGTATTTTCTTCTCTCTCAGCGGCATGGAAGTGCATTCCGCAAGCTCTTCCTCCTCATACCTTTGGGTTTCTCCGCCAGGAAAATCAAGTCGCCGTCCCGACACTTCTTCCCGGTGATGGATCTCCGCTGCATTTTCGAGTTTTTTGGGCCAAGGTAGAGGAGCATCAGCCTGAATTTTCTTCCTTCCTGTCTACTCACCCGTCGCGAAGGCGGCCGTTCACTTCCGTGCTCTTGCGTCGGATCGTCCCGGCTGGAAGTTTACCGGCCCCTGCATGATACTATGCATAGAGGTCCTCCCGGAAACGCTTGTACGTCCGCGGTTTTCGCATTCCCTGTGCTCGGACGTCCGGAGCCCAGTGCGGCCAACCAGACAGAACTAGGCAAGGGTTGACAAATTGTTTATGCGCATAGTAATAATGTGATACGCAGTAGCCAAACTATGCCCTCAGGGGGTCAGGGACCGATGACCGAAATGGAACAATCTCAAGGATAGAACAAATGTTTGCTAGGAGATGGGACCCGTGAATTCGAAAGGCGACAAGGTAGGGAAAGGGCAAAAGCAAATATGCTCCAGTGACCGTAGCGATGCGTACCTTCGACGAGGTCGTAACCCTCGTCGAAGGTACGGATTTACGAGGTATAATAATGACGGCCATAAGAGAATTTTTACTTTTGTCTCAGTAGAGGCTGTTGAGCTTACTTTCATATCTCCATATAAAATTATACAAATAGTGCGTTAAAAAGTGTGATTTTTTATTATCCCTATGATTCATTAAGGTTCGTCTTTTTTATTTTCACGTTTATGGGTCTATTGGTAGCTGCTCTTGTCTCTTCTCTCAAGAGCATGGAGTTGTTTTCTAGAATTTATATGCGAACAGTCTTCAAACTTCTATATTTAAAGCACTAACTCCCTTGTCGCAAATGTGCTACACATTCAAAATGAGGAAGTAACGGGAATTGGGTTCTTGTGGTGGATATAGTACTGGCTTCCCATCAAGTTGAATTGGCTTAAAATCCCGGCAATGGCAGAGAAATTTCAGAGACTGCCCGATCCCTGCTTGAATGTTGTGTGGAGGACATTTCAAGCGCAGCACTTCGTCCGTCGGATGGGACGTTAAGCCGTGGTCCCAACGTTGAGAGTAGGCCAATGCCGACGCCGGGTTTCTCTCCATCCCTCCCTCCCTTCTCTTCATTAATGGCGCAAATGACCTCAGCTGTCGGTGGCCTCTTCCAAATACCAAACCATACCAGGAAGTAACTAGGCCTAGGGAGAGGAAATTAAAGGAATTGGTGGCTAACCGAATAGTTTCTTGTTCAAAAATTGAGTGAAGCATTCAAACGCCCCGATAAAAAATCGTGGCTGCGCGAGGTGGCCAAGGGAAATGAACCGATCTGCCATAACCTGAATTGGAGATATTTCTGTGCCTTTTACTCAGACCGGGAAAAGATGTATCCTCACTTATCCGAAACAAATTCTGGGTTTATGCTCTGAGTTATTTTCACTAAATAAAATTGTCAGTCAGGGCTAAGAGACATACTCCCGGCTACTTTAGGGTAGCTATTCACTGATATAATAGAACCCGATGCAGGATGATTTTTTTGCGGTGAGTGTGTGTGTGCAAATTACCCTAATTTCGACTTGAATTTTATCTTTCCCACAGCGTTACATTAATTGTTGCTCAATTGCTATGTTTAAAACGTTTTCCAGCTATTATATACATTGCATTGAGCGTAATACGATTGAAAAGATCGCCTAGTTTGATTTAATGACGGATAATGAACCGTTGACTCATGCTTTTCATTGCAGTAAAAGGTAAAGCAAATCGAGTTTTAAAATAGGAATCCACGAGCATAGCTCATTAGAGCGGCATGCTTCACATTCACTCCTTTTAATAGATATTCGCGTCAAATGTGTTCATCAATGAGCTATTTATCGTGTGAGTTGCTACAATCTCCATACGTAGTTAGCTTAGCATTTTCAATGAAGCCTCGTTCAGTAAAATGAAAGCACTAAAAACAAGTTGCAATCACTCACATCCTGCGTATTGCGTTTCAAAGCCATCCACCTCGCAAAATAGTGTATGTGCTTCAGGAAAGACATTTTATAATACCGTATTGGCTGAATTGATATTTATATATTTCATGAGTGTATTGAAAAAATTGAATAAAAGGTGAAGAAAATGTAATGCAATCATAAAAAAAAGCTTAACACTTTTTTAAAATAACGAAACACGATTGTAGTAATAAAATAGTAAGGGATTAATTTTCTGTTTATGCATTGTGAGTCAGGTGACGTGGATGTTGGAGGATTGAACATTTAGCCTGTTAAGGAAAATAACTGGGTCATAAAAACTAGAGTAATCAGTTGCGTAATTAATTTTTCTGGAATCGTTCAAGAGAGATAAGAGTTTCTGGCGGCACCTGAAATTCTTTCTCTTCCTATTTCTGCCCTTTCACCAAACCTAAAGGCGCGATCTTAGGACTAGTTTTGTCTTCGACTACGAAATCCCAGTAATCTTGTACACTTGACTAATCGAAATCTTTGTATTTACTTTATGTAAGAAACAAATCTAAATCTAAAAAGTAGCGATGTTTAATAATCGTCATATTTATGTTTTAAACACCCCGCAGTGCCACCATATTTTCATCGTGTTCCTTAAAATAAAATATGAGAGATGGCAAAAAACCAAAATTGAAATTATTAATCTGTATTCAGCACTTGATGATATACTTTTTATTCCGAGCAGGTACCTTAATATACATTAAATTTGCAAATCAATACGAAAATATATGTACATAACATATAGTCGTAACACTTTTTAAATTAATTAAAATTTTATTTTTATTTTCAAAATAGATGAAAATTATATCCGCGAAGTAAAAACCTGAAATCATCAATCGTATACATAACCGTGATTAAAATGCCAAAAATCGTTTCTTATTATACGAATTTAATTAAGTTTTGTCGACATTTTTCTGTGCTCAATTTGTTCGGAGTTTAAAAAAACTGAAAACATGACATACCTTTTTTTTAATTCCTTTGCGCGGAAAAAATCTCTCTCGTCATTTGCTCTAACCGGTTATTATAGAATGAACGTCGTAGCACAAGCAATCCTTCTGCTGCCGTACACCGCGATTCATGGATTTCCTTTTGTCTCCACAGCTCGTTCATAATCACACGCCTACTACGGCGTGACTAAGACAGCTCACACCGCGCCTTCTCCGTCGACACGAGCCGGAGGTGCTGTCGTGTTTTCGTGTAAGAGCACACACGTTCCCTCCCGCCCCGTGTTAACTTCGAATCTCCAGCGTATACGCTCCCCACTGGACCATACTCTCCCCTCTCCAACCATGTCCTCGGCGCCATAAGCCGGCCGCTTGTTCCCATCCCGCCGTTCTTGCTTTCGGAAATTCCCACTCTCTCTCTCTCTTTATGGCTGCTAAGCGCTCGGAACGGCACCCGAGAGAGAAGGGATGGCACAAAGGTGTGCGGCAGGGGTTGCGAGAGGGCGGGGAATCCCACCTTTCCACTAGACGGACGTTCGTCGTCCCCCAGTGGATGCGTTGGCACGGATCCTGTTATCCGTCGCTCAAAAATGTTGCGCTCTCGGCAAAACGCTTGTGATGCGTCGTGTCCGATGAAATGTCTCCCTCCCTTTATTTCCTTCTCCCTCCCCACCTTCCCTGCCACCTGCCGCCTCCCATGCTAAAAGATTTTGTTTTATCAAGGAACAACATCACTAGAAAATCAAAAAATTGTCAATTCAGCGGAAATAAAAACATTTAAATCTCGATTGGGCCTTCTTTGTTATAAAACTGCGCGTTTTTTAGGATCGCCATTTCTAGGAAATCAAAAAAATGCCAATTTCACACTTCAAAAACTTAAATGACGAATTTGATGTTTGATTTATACACCGTCTACCTGTCTATCCCCGTGTTAAAAAAATTCCTCTTATTAAGGAACACCGTCACTAGAAAATCAAAAAATTGCCAGTACCACGAAAATCAAAAAACTTAAATATGACTTTATGTTTGCTTTTAACAGCGCCGATCATCCCTGCTGTCTACCTTATTTTATGTCGCAAAATTTCGCATTTTTAATGGTCATCATCTCTAGAGAATCATAAAGTTGCCTATTTCACATTAAAAATACACCTATCACGACCTGGTGTTTCATTTTTGCATCAACCTCCCCTGCCGCCTGCCTATGTTATAAAATTTACGTTATCAAGGATCATTATCCGAAGGATTAAAGAATTAGCCAATTTCACATAAACAAATAACAGGATATAGTATCTTCAGTCAAAGCATATTTCGTGTTCTCCTTGTTAGTTCACATTCCTTCTTGGAGTCCAAAATTCGACTAATTACATGGACTGATGATGCTTTTAATTGCGCAATCACCTTGCCCACCTGCTTGTAAAACGGCGTTAAGAGTTGGGTAAGAGGGAGATTGAGACTTGGTAGATCGTTTATGAGGAGGAGATAGTGAGGAATGTTGCCGATGAATTAGGATTGGTGGTCATAGTCGGGTAATGAGATAATATGGCAAGGCGTATAAAATGTTAATTTTCTATCAATGTTGATGATACGATGATTTAGTGATGTGGATGTTATGATGTTGTTTATACGCAGTAGCGCCGGAACTTTTACAATTACGAATTTTTATGTTTTCCCGGCATGAAGATTTATTGAGTTTCCCAATGGGTACTATTTATGCAGAGCTCCGACGAGACGTTATGAAGGCCAAGTGCACTATCATCTACGGGGTAGAATGAATCATCCTCCCATTATACCATTATGGCGATAGCATGAAACAGACGCAAAATTCCCACGTTTACGGCAATATAGGGTGAGCTCTTCCCTCACCCATCCCGGAAACCAACAGGTTTACTCTGTGCTAAAGTATGAATTGACCTGTGAGAAAGGAATTCCCCTGTCGTACTTCGATTGGCAGCGTCAAGGCCATTCGGCCAACTTGGAGCTCCTCGTTTCTTCTGACCCTGCCTCTCCACTATTCTCCTCATTTGAAATGGGGTCTTACCCTTTCGATCTGCCAACACCAACTGCGGTCCCCTATCCAATCCTCGCTCCACCATTTCCTTCATACTGTGCCCATTGAATTGCTCGCCGTTGCAATAAAATCAAGACAACCTCCTTCAGATCAATTGGAAAGAAATACCTATAATGTTTCGCCCACCGATTAGAAAGCCATCCTAAACCTTTATACACAGGGTACGTTATCTATGCATAAGGGTACTTAAGAGTTCTATATTTCATCTGATATTTTGTTGTTTCTTCTCGATGCTCCTCAGAAGTTTCTAGCAATAAAGTCTTCGATTTAAGAACCAGCAATGTGAACATGATTGGTTACAGCTACCAATTTTAACTGAAAAAAGAAGAACCGGTTTAATATTAACTGTACCTGATACGGTAGTTATGACTAGTCCACTTTGACTCTACTATCGATAACGCGCCTCAAAACTTCTGCCTTTGTCCATATACCTCTCTTAAAAATCCTGTCATCCAATCAGTTGAATCGAACTACCAATGCTTCCCCTGTCCCCCTTGACGTAATCGCTTTGCGATTACATTGAAGTATTAATGAAATACTTTACCAATACGCCAGTTAAATATTACACATGCAATATTCGAGGAAAACGTGTCAATAATGGAGATTGCTCAGGCTTGGTAGGTAATGTGTGATTGCATGTCCTTTGACTGCAGCTAAATTATGTGGATGCACGAACAAAATGTACGCTTACAGCAACAGATAATTATTATTTATTATTTGAGAGAAAGAGAGAGAAAGAATATTAAATTTTACTATGTTTTCTATCCGTTTTCCAAGCGTTAAGAATCTACTTAGTACTATCGATTGGATCACATGTAGAGCGGCAATAGTTCAGCAAAGAAGCATAAACTTAATGGTTCAATTAATGTTAATAGGTATGAGTTGCTATGAATATATGCGTTGAAATTTAATCAGGAGTAGATATCAAGGAATGAAATAAGAACCCGGTAAGAGAAGAGAATTTTTTATTAGCCTCAAGAAACAACTCATTCGATTGAGGCTTCAGAAATGATCTAGATTTGAAGGATGTGAGAAAATGGAACATTATTGCCATGAAGTAGATACGTTTTATACATTTACAGCTTTAATATTTATATGGATTACTTATATTTCAGGATAACAGGCTGATTAAGTTGTATTTCAAAATGTGCAAAAAGTAGACCCAGACCGTTCATAAAGTGAATCCTTTTCCTGTGATTTAGTGTTACAATTTCCAGATACAGCTGCCCGATAGGATTGCAGTATTAAATATAAGATATCAAAGTTAAATAACTAGTTGAAACGATATCGGATATCTCGCCTTCTTTATACATTAATTCCTAAAAATAGTAATGCATTTGGAAAAAAACGTTTGAACCGTAAAATCGATATTATTTCAGCAACAACCATGGATATCAATAGCCGAATATCAGGGAAAATATCAAGCTGAAACCTTTATGTAGCCCCAAGATTCTGTACAAAAGTACAACAATGCTATTTGCATAAAGTCAGCCATCTTTCCCTCTACCAACAATAGACCCTAGAAAAATGCAAAAGGTATAAACAAGTAATGCTTTTAAATATTATATGGGATTTTTTTATTCTGCTGAGTTTTCACCCGTGAAATAAATTGATGGCCACAAAACGTTTTTTAAAAATAAACCTTTAATGGGATAACGCAACAGGGCAACAGAACAAATTTTTCAAGGGCAGGAGGCTGAAAGGAAAGAATGGGATATATTTCGCTGACGTGGCTTCTTCTTGCTACTTCTCCCAGATGCGCCGTTTCCGCCCCAGCTAATTCTCCATCCGTCCGCCGCGTCTCACACGGACATGGCGCCCAAAGTGGGTCACCTCAGACAATGCAAGGACGCTGCTTTTTTTTACTTCCTACCGCTACTTTTCTACTCGCAAGTCAGAGGAGCCGCAGAGCAAAAAAATGAACAACGAATGCGTCAATCTGGCCCGTCAGCCTCGACGAAATTCGCCGATCGGATAGTCTGGGTTTATTCAGCATGTCAGCTCAGCCTTTATTATGAACACTAACTTCATCTAGCCTTCCATAAATCAACCAATTACCTCGAAAGCTCCAAGGACAGAACTCGTGGAATTCATAGTTAATTAATGTAATTTCTTCATTTTTAATCACTTGTATTATTTGTATACTTTTTATTTTTAATTTAATTAATTAAATACCCATAAAATCGCGGAATCCCACTTTACTAATAAATTTTAAGCTAGGGGATTAACGTTATGACAATACTATACCAGATAGAATTGATTAGGTAATTTTAAAACCTGCCTTCAAATTTTAAATTTTGATAAATTATACCTGTTGACTGCTGCTATCCTGTAATTGAAAAATTAACTACGGTGCGGCGAAAGCGTCAATCTGGCGTTAATATAATGCCGTATATTATAGAATTAATTTATAAACATTCCTTCAAGATTTTAATTTTAGATTCTGCCTGGAACTAGTTATGGATCCCAGATTAAAACTCATTCATGCTCACTTTTTTCCACCTGCCCTCACTTATTAATTCCCTTCCTCCGAACGTTGATTCCTTTTCTATCCCCGAACGTCTTAACGAACTTGAATCTACCTTACCATCTGACCCATGGGACTCTACGAAATTCGGCAATCGATAACATTAAAAGGCGCGAGGTGTAGTCCACTTGTCAGTCCAAACAAGCCAAAGCCATTGGTTAGAAAAATAACCATATCGAAAGTTTGACGAATCCACTCAGCTCAAGGAAATATCTCGGGTTAGAATTCAAAAAATCACAGAGTATAAATAGTATTTCATTTTTAATTTACTGCATCATTTTATTTTTATTGACTTGGTCATTTCTCAGCTTCTTAAAAAGAAGATTAAATATCCATTGAATAGCGTGAACCATCTTCACTCATAAATTTTGTATTGGAGCAACTTTTACGTTAATATAATGCCGTATATGATAGAATTAATTTATAAAATGCCTTCAAAATTTTAATTTTAGATTCTGCCTGGAGCTAGTTATGGATCCCAGATTAAAACTCATTCATGCTCACTTTTTTCCACCTGCCCTCACTTATTAATTCACTTCCTCCGAACGTTGATTCCTTTTCTATCCCCAAACGTCTTAACGAACTTGGCTCTATCTTACCTCTCTGATCTTAAATATTATCATTTCCAATACACTCCTAACTATTGTTCCAGTTATCTTCATTTTTATGCTCTTGTTTTCTGTATTTTTGTGTACGTGGTTCTCGGTATATTTTATGTATTTGCTTGTCATTGGGCCACTGTTAATTGGCAATATTGCTTAACGTGGACATTTTCCATCAAATAAAATAAATATAAATAAAATATAAACTATCAATTTTTTTAAACTGAACGACGGTGCGGCGAAAGCGTCGATCTGGCCCATGAGTCTCTCTACGAAATTTTACCGATCGGCCGTGTTAAAAGGCTTAGAGTGTAGTCAGCATGTCAGCTCAAACTAGCCAAAACCTTTACTTTGAAAACTAACCCCATCGAACTTTTCAGGAATCAACCAACCCACTCCAAAGCTCAAAGGGCAGAACTCATCAACTTGTTGAGCCAACTTTGTGTGTGCCACAATGGGTGGGGAAGGGCTCTTCTTTCCCGAAAGCACAAAAAGAGCGGCAACTCCACCTCTACACTCGACCTCCATCGCTCTGAAAGGTGCCTCCTTTCGAAAAGCTACAAGTCCTACCTGTCTACTCCTCCTTCCCACGCATACTTTGCCTCGTTTCCTGGGTAAGCCGATCGGGGATCAATGTATCCAGGAAGGGAATGCCTTGCCGATAACAGTGAATGAAGGTGTAGGAAGGCATGAAACGCTTTTAGGTGCGAATTTCATGGGGGAATTTTGTAATTTCCCCTTCCTTTATGTCTGAGTCCCTGCTGCAAGTGGACTGCATAGAGGAGGCCCAATTACATCCCGTAGACGGTTGATTTCTGTTGCCACTTCGGTAATATTTTAACCGGTTTCAAAAATGTCCGCGGCACGGTGATGAGTGCAATGTGCTCCACTTTTATTCCAATATTTTGCATTTTAATCTATGCGAGAAATTTCGAGGAATGGCGTTGAAAAGTAATAAATTTTGTAGATGCAAGTTTTCTCTGTGTCATTTTCTTTTACCGCTGTTCAAATATCAACGTTTCTAACTAATATCTAGTGGATTGGTATCCCAATAGCATGAGCTAGGATCTCACCATTTGACTTTTCATCTATTTAGACGAATTTATAAACGTTATCACCGATAAGGTGCCTAGTATTGATAAATATTCACTCGTTTAAATTATATTTTCAGAACAAAAAGTCCAAAAATCTGTTATTACTACGCTCTTGCTTTATATCCTCTCAAAATTCCAATTTTATCCTTTCGTTGGAGCCTGGCATTTCAGCCTCTTAATGAACTTCATTTTCACTCTATGGAATTGTAGATCCCAAGCAAGCAGGAATTAGAAGTTTATCGACTTCGTCTTGTTAGCCCCTTGAAAATGATTTGCAACCAATACAACCGATTGGAGTTTAAACTGCAATGAAATTTCATATTATCTAAGTTCCACCTGATTAAGATGGCTCAAGTTATTTTTGTTCTATTATGTTTAATTTTTGCCCCTTAATGTAATACTGAAGCGTTTTCTGATCGTGTGATATCAAATCGCTGTGTTTATCCGAAAACGAAGAGATTTTTATGCTAGATAGGTCACATCCAATCGAGATGAATGCCTCCCCATGTTCTCGTATTCAGGCATGAACTTAACTCTCAATATATAATATTATATATTATACTTTATAACTTACACTTTCAAATGATTTTATCTTCTGATCGACGTAACATTTAGGTAGATCCTGACACGATAGTAGCTTTGTATTTTCCCGCTCCGAGCGTTCCATTTTTCTCTTTTTTTATTTCTCTGTGGGCTCAGCACATTCCACCGCTTGCCACTCTCCCCAAATGTAATTGAAGAAACACGTAAGCTGTCGAACGATAATTTATTCACTTACAACTTACAAAGCGAAACACTCCGTCCGTCAGATGGGGCGTTGAGCTGTGGTCACCTTGACTTCAGTGGTGAAGAGCAGGCTAATGCTAACGTCGGGTTTCTCTCCACCCTCCATTCCATACACTTCCCTCACGGCGAAAATAACCTCAATTGTCGGTCGTCTCATTCAAATACCATTCACTTACAAAAACGGTGCAGCAGTTGTGTAGCTAATACCACTAACGGTCTGTACCGGAAGTAAAATTTTAACATAATATACCCTATGTTACCGTTGCTAATTTACCAATTGCAACAGAAGATTGTTCATTCAAATCTGTGGAACTGTTTGGCCACTGCTATGGAAAAAACCATGCATACCTTCACACTCTCTGTGGGCGTTCGGGTGAAAAGAGTGAGCGTCGCATTTTGAGGAGCCTATGGGAAAGGAAATCTTTATGCGTGAGCCGCATGAAAGGGTACCTCTTTTGTTCCCCGATGAAGGTATTAGCCAATGACGGCCGCCGTTCCGGGACCCACCCTACGTTTTCCCTAGGCCATGCCATCTCCTGTGAGTGTCGTTAACCTCATCCCTAACGGAATCACACTCACTTTGCCTCGAAAGTCTCCCCTTATCCCGATCCATTAGGCTTTTCGCACCTTCACCCATTCACACTTATCCAATTCCCAAAGAAGACACTAAATTAGACTTAGAGGGTATTCCGCTATCTCAGCGTGGCCATTGTAGTGCTCTGGTTCAATTTTCATCTCCATCGAAGGTAGTTATGTGTAAGGAGTCATAATCAAACACATAATTATTGTTATAAGTATTTTAAAGGCTATATTTATCTTACTCGAATTTGAATGAATAAACTATTGTAGGACTTGTTACATTAATGATAGTAATAGTTGATATATTTTGTCAACATTTTTCTTCCGGTACATTCTGAAAGTGGCATTGTTCTTTCAACCGTTTCACCGTTGTAAGTGAAAAAACTATCGCTCGACTCCTTACATTTCTTTAAGGTTGCCTTTTATTTTCGTTTTTTACGTTTCAGGTTTAAGATTAGGTTCACACGGAGCATTTTTGAATCGCATTTGTGCCCCGTTCCCAACTTGAACTTCTCGTTACACCCGCTAGATTGCCCTATTTTTCTTTCTTTTTAACAATAATTCATGATCTCGTTCCCCCCTTCTCCGCTTGTCTAACATTCTCCCCTCTAACACGACTTTTAACATCCACTCCTCCATTATTACTCGGACCATCCAAACCCTCTCTCTGCCATCTCCCATCTTAAAGTTTCCTCTCTCACCCACTTCGTCGTTCCTTTTACTTTCCGTCTACTTCACTCTCTTCAATTTCCTCCGCACTCATATCTTGAACGCTTCAATCTTTTTATAACATATAAGAGTCGTATAATTTTTCGTCTATCAAGTGTTTCTATTATCCTCTAAATCTATTGACGGCTGGCGGCTAATTGATTCAGTATCTCCTTTAAACTTTTTGACATGGTATTCAAAAATCTCTGGTGCCTGTTTTCGACCCATTAGTCGAATATTCCTGTTTTCCCATGTCTTTGTCTCATTCCTTACGGAGATCTGATTAGGAAGCTTTTTCCACTGCTATTTGGATTAATTTAGGATATTCATGGAGTTGAAAATAAAAAAGGAGCGTCTGTAGCTTCATAACAACTGAAAGTGGCGTTGAATTGACTTAGATCACTCATTAGTTGTGAAAAAGCTCAAATTTTAAATTTCTCTTGCAATTTCCCATTGCCAAACAAAAGGCTGTTCAATTAATACAAAGTCAAAAAAGCTATTTCAAACGCTGAAAATCAGCTCCACGATTTATTTACGATTTTAATTGTGATTGAAGGAATGTAATATTATAACTGATAACTTCACGCTTGACTCTGTGAAACCTCTCCATATTGGAAATGAAAGAATAAAACTTTGTGAGGTTCATTTGTACATTTAAATAGGCACGCCCCGGGTTTCATAACGTAGTTACACCTTCACTTGAATGAAGCCTGAAGTACATCTGAATATGTAACAACCCGTGTCGTTCCCATTTAAATGTATAAGTAAATACACAAAGTTTTATTCTTTTATTTCCAGAATGTTATATTATATATTGTGGTTTATGCTGAGCCAAGTTAGTCCAGGTGGAGTCGTTGGTACCTATACAAAAATCTGCTTTTAAAACAACCCTTTCCCTCAATAATATGATGACTTTTACTTTACTTTCATATCATATTCAACTCTTTCAATTTCACGGTTACGCAATTTTTATCTCGGATCTCTGCGGTTTGGTATTCTGTATTCACAAAGAGTACTCACTTCACTACACTCGAGCAAATATTGAGTCAGAAGCATGTTCCAATAATATTGGACCAATCGCGATGCTGTAATTTCTCTGAATATCTACCTACCTTTACCATCATGAAAACATATGTGATTTACCTAACCTTATACATATAGTGGAACAGATGAGTTGAGTGGTAGATCGTATCCCAACGTATCCAAACCAACCCTTTCCTCTTTAATCTTTCCATTTCATTCCTTCGATTTTCCTCAAATAGTCTATACTCTCCAGTTCCATGTCATCCTCCAAAGCGGGGCTGGAATTAGAGGAAACTGAGTGGTTGAGAGAAAACGAATAGTATGATAGTGGTGTGGAAGGAGAGTTTTCCCAGTCTGTCAGACCGTGGTCAGAGGCGGGAGGAGGGTATGGGTCTCTATAACGATGCCTAGAGGTTTTGGTGTCCTCGCGAAAAGTCCCTCTGGCTACGAGGCCTGACCACGTCCCATCCGTTTTATTTCCCTCTCTTTATTTTCGGTAATGAACAAGGATTATGAGAGGATTGCGTCGTTTTTAATCCTTCCCAATCCTCCCTAGGATCCATATCAGCCAGGAAGCCCTCCCTCGTGTCCGTTTGAATTTCAAGACGATGATGCCAACGCCATGTTCACGTAGTCTCTTTAAACCCGCCAATTTTTCTTTTTACTTAAATTTCAATGAAAATAAATGCCACTTTTCTACTAATTTTACTTCCCTACGATACGTTTCAACCTTAGAGCTATTATCAGTTGCAATCCTACTTGATAGTAGCTTAGCGGTAGCCGTTGAAACCACACGGAAGAAAAGTTTATTGAAAAGTACCTTCGATGACATTATGCTGTCTTTACAGTACACATCAACGGTAACATTTATTTAAATGCATGAAAACTATATGTACACCATACGTGAATCCAAAGTAATTTACAAGTCAGGAATTTTTTTCTAATACTTTTTTGTAGTTATGCATCGTGCCTACTCTTTGAGATTTTAATTTTTGTCTGCTCCTGTTTTTTTTATGTAGAAGAAGCATACCCTTCCTTGATGAAAACCAATCTTTGTACATAGGTTTTCTTACTTCTCGCTCAATTAACAATGTTTTCCTTAAATACAGATGAAATTTTCATATATCATCGCCAAATCAAAACATTTTCAATTTAATAGTAAGCACTACAGCTATTAGTGGGTGCCACCACTATTAGGCTGTTTATCAAAGCTCCATGTAGCATATATGTGGTTGTCCAAATATTAAATAGAATTTTAAATGTAATGGCACAGAATTGCAGTTTGATTACGCCACTGGCGGCACCATTGGAGATAAAAAATTTCTAGTTCTCTCAAAAATACTTCATTTCACTCAAGTCCCAAAAATAAATTTCTATGTTAGAGTCCAATATTATTGCACATGAAGTTCTTCATCGCGCACCGCGGAAATCTTTGTTCTCACATTATTGCACATTTTCGCAATATAATGAGCTTTCTTTCACTTTGGCGATATTGTACCAAGAGAAATAGGTACCAATATTTTCTGCTCGTATATCAAATTAATACACCGTTTCGCGGCCATAGAATTCCACATTTTTTGCACGACTGCATTCATTCAAGACGTTTAATCAGTACAATCCTTACATCCTCACTTTATCTGTAACACTGATAACCTTAATTTTCTGTCTTACGAGGCCATTCACACCTTACCGTACTCCACCTTCTTTTTGCTAGTTCGCCTTATCTCAACACCTTCATGTGCACCCATTCTCTGCTACCTTGCTTCCATTAAAAGGTTAGGCTACTCTATCCACCTTCTCAATAGCTCTCCCTGAAGATTTTTTTCTCGCATCGTACTCAGTGTTTGATTGCCGTAGCGTCGTAAAAAAGCAACATTTATACGTCAGGTCATAGGAACTGGGCACTTATATTACTATCATCCATTTCTTTTTCTCGCTCCACACGTTCGGTTGCATCGACGAAAAACACCAACCAGCTTGAGCACAGACTGATTTTGAGTTAATGCCAGCCGGCAACGCTTCTTGCTACATCTCCTGGGATATCTGAAGCCCTTGCTACACTTTTTTTATTCCATTCGTCGTATTTTGTCTTTATAGTCGGAGAGTTGAACGTGGAGAGGACTTTGCTTTACGCGCCGGAGGATGGATTTTTTCATTTTTCCACTTGGAGTTGTGATAAGTTATTGATACTACATTTTTCTGTTTGATATTTATTTCAGAACACTGCAAAGTAAGCAAAGAATATTGTAAAAAATTCTATAGAACATCGTTTTTCTCAGGATTTAATCTTAAAATGCTCATCTTGAAAAACAGAAGTGATTACTATTGTGTATTTACTATTGGCGTAACATATTGGTTTCTGCAAACAGCATATTTAATAACATTAAATTGCGTAGCCTTTTCAACGAGAAAAAATTCAGAGCAAGTTACTGGTGGACACTTTTCACTTATGTTTGCAACATGGGCTGTTTTTCCTACTCATTCTTTCTTAGTCCATTGACAATATATTATTAACTGTATGGATGAAAATACCATCGGAAGCCTATCAAAGGTCCAAATTCAATTAGGTATAAGTAACTCGTCTAAATAAATAAATCTCATGCACTACAACTTTAACCAGTCTTGCAGTGTAATATTCACATTCTTTTGCTGTAAATGTTCCCTTTAACTATGATAGTTCAGCGAAAGGATGTGAATTTATATTTATAGATTTTATGTTTAAAATTAAGCGACTGATTGTGAACTATTAAAACGTTTATTTAGATTGATCCCCTTTAAAGATATTCTTGGCAGTAGTTGGCCTCTTTTATGGATGATCATTTGGTATTTTTTATATTTATTTGCATAGGCAGGAACTTCAGCTGTGCTCTTCATATTTCATTTCTTTATAGAATGTAGCCGTTAAACAGCTGAATATTTGCTGAAAATGGTAATACATGGCACTCAACTGTGTCATCGTGACAAAATAATTCAATTTAATCAGGAGTTAGCAACAAAGGCTGGAGCCACATTTCAAAGAGAGTTCAGGTTGGTACAGTACTAATGAATCTAAATTCTAACTAAAACGGCGGAGTCTCTTACGGGAAAACCCGAATGCGGTCTCCATACTTTTCTTAACTCGTCGTAAGATGTAAGCTGGGTCACTATGCGAGACCTTCCGGCGGTGAACCTTCCGGCGCGGGGTCCACTGTTACGAGGGCTTGAGCGTCTCACGGATGTAATTAATTCATGCCCGTCGTCGTAAGCTGCAAGTGTTTAACCTAGCTTGTGACCATAGCTTCCTCTTTTCTCCACCAGGCTCGACGGGGGTTTCTGCACTCAGGAGCGCGAGGATAATGCTTCCTGCTGCGGTGCAAGCCGGCGACTCGGCCACCCTCATCTGCTTATACGACCTGGAAGGAGCGCCCCTCTACTCCGTCAAGTGGTACAAGGGCCGGCGGGAGTTCTACCGCTACGTACCCAAGGAGGTGCCGCCCACCAAGGTCTTCCCCTTCCCGGGAATCGTCGTGGACGTGAGTCGCATGTCATGGGCCCAAACTGCCCTTAACCCCCTATACAATAAGCTCTGCTCCCCTCGTTTACAAAACGGCTCTTATCTCTATCTCTGTTTTGAACATGGCACCAAAGCCTTCCGGCCTCACCAACTCTGCTCCACTAATTTGTTCCGCAAATGTTGGCCTGAAAAACGGCTCTAGCGCTGATGGTGAGCATTGCGGTGGCTTGAAGTCCTCCGCTAAACGGGAGATGACTTTTGATAGGAGTGGTTGTGACCTTGTTATTTGCTCGTATGCCGGCTGACAAGAGATTATGTAAATGTAAATTCAGGAAACTGCAAATATTATTGCGAAAATTCAACAGAGAAAAAATCATTCGACTTGCCCTGAATAGATTTTTTCTCCGTGGAGTAATCGCACCATTCGTGCATTACGGGTGACTCCGTAAAGCTTACACCGTGGCCAGTCCCGGTATACTTAAATTAATGTTCAACATGAAACCCCAAAAAGGAAATTGTACAATTCTATAAAAAATTACTTTTCGACCACTTTGAATCACCAAAGCGTTTTTCTTTTCATGAATGTAAAAAAATTTTAGTAAGTATCATGATCCTAACGGTATTAAACTTTTTTGCTATTTTATGTTCCCATTTTATTCTCCTTTTCCAAAAGAACTCGTAATGAAGTATGGGATCTAGATACACCAGCTTAGCAACTGTTTTTCAGCGATTTCAAGTTAGATTTGATGTTGAACAGGAGGAGATCTCAATAGAAATAAATTACAATTAAAGTTACTTACAGCTCCTCTGGTTTTCAAAGTGGTTGTAATCTTTTTTGAGCGCAACTGAAATCTTTCCGGTCTCAAAGGTCGCTCTGCTACTTTTTTCCGCAAAATGTGACCTCATGAAAAGCTCTAGTTTTCGCTGCCTAACATAAATTTAGCTGTAAAATCAGAGCTGAACTGGGGATGGCACGTGTGTTTTAATTGACAAGTTGTTACCTGAATTTAGCGTCACTTACAATCAAATATAATGCCCCACAAATAATTTGCATAAATCTACAATTTTTAAACTCTGTTTGGCCAGAGTGGACGACTAAAGCTTTATGTTAATGACCTGGCTGTAAATGGTAGTGAGTACTAAAATTAACTTAAATGCCATACTACTTCCTCAGTGTGTATTCCCATATGCCATTACTATATGAGGAAGCTAGTTATACCAGTACGGATATCGAATACTAATCTTTATATGTTTAAGCTGTTTAAATGTTTATTTCTGAGACGATTCGTTCAGAATACCTAACAGCAAGAGCATTTAACTGAGATGGAATCAAATTTTTTTTCTTATTCCCATTAAGAAACTTGAAGCTAATGAAATACATTTCATGCAAGCGTTTATGAATCATAAACAAATTTAAAGCAAAAACTCAAGCGTCAATGATAGAAGTAATTTCACCAAGTCCGTTGTAAGTATTTGAAGAGTGCTTTCTATAAACTTGTATGGGACATTCACCCTATCAACTTAAGCTCAGATGATATTAAATGAATCGTGCATTTCCAAAACGTTGTAAGTGCCAAAAATAAAATTTTACCGGAAGAAGAAAAAACACATTTTGTAAAGAAAAATATTATTATTGAGTGGGTGAATAACACATAAAATTATTTTTGAAGTATTTGTTATTTTAAAGGTAGGTTGTACCTGTTCTTTTTAATAAAAATTCTATTCACAGCGTGTTTTAGTAAGAAAAGTAATATTTTCCAAATTTGGCATTTACAACGTTTTGGAAATGCTCGATTCAAATAATAATCCATTTTTTACAAATTGCTATTGAATAAGCTGCAGATAAGTCGATGGTCGAGTGAGTACGGAAAGAATGCTTTCCCAGAGAAGTGGCGCTTCTGACTAATCTAGGGCACTCTTAAAACATGGGTTTTGCTTCACATGAGCATAGAGGTGTATGTTATTGAACACGTTATGTCAACTGACTTCAGAGTACGATTGCATCTTTAACCCCGTGAAATGTGGTTTCCCGCACAGCGTAACTGTCACACAAATTGTATCTCATCGGTTTACAGGCGTTCTCATGCGTGCTTACTTCTCTAGAATGACAATAATTTTTTCTGCTGCGTAGAACAAATATTTGAAATAGAAAACTGAGGAGAATGCTGAGAAAATGGTAATCAGAAAGTTTAAACGTCAACCAATCACCAGCTCCGGTTTTCAAGCGTCTTTAACTTGCCTTCTTTTGTACAAACTGGCTGATCGACCTTCTCAAGCTTGAGGTTCATATCAAGGATGCAATAAATCAATAAATTGTAAATGAATTTTGAAATATAAATGAATTCCATTGAAATATTTTATTATTCAATGAATTTTCTAGACCGTACAGTTGATGTTGGAATTTTATTTACTTTTTGATTTTAAAAAAGTTCTGTCAAACATATTTTTATCACTTTTGATATAACTTGAATATCTGAGGAATTTTTTCCAACATACCGTTCAATTCCCACGCAATGCGATACGGTTCGCGCTCATTTTAAGGCTTACCCTCTGCGTGCGAAGGAGGACCTCCTCATTTCATAAATAGCCTCGTTTTTTAGTGCTGCGTTCTACAGATTTTAGGCAGTGCAGGAGTGCTTTGGAAGTTGGAGAAATGGAGAGTAATGATTTTCTTACGTCATGCCTCGAGCGACATTTAGATGCCAGCCCGCAATCTCTCCAATCTGCATTTGACCATAATCCCTGTATACTTCCCCTTTAGTGGTGCTTCGACCCAAATGAAGTCCAAAAGATGTGGAGATTTCCATATGGCAACATTTATATAGGTGTCGTTTGAACTGTGCAATTCAAAAAAATACTATTTCGTTTGTGATGAGAAAAAAACGTCAAACATCATTTCTAGCATTATTAGAGCTTAAAGTTTAAAGTTAGGATCCGTATAATGTAGAAAATTCAAATTTTTTATTTCATTTTGCAAATTTTAAAGCCTTTTGAGTTTACCGTATTGCCATTTTCTTGTAAGTTACGTGTGTCGACTTAAATTATTACATTCATTATATAATAAAAGGATACTTACGCCCTTTCTCAGTTTTGTATTAATAGCTTTGCAGTATCAATTGTTAATAAATATCTTCCCAATGTTGCGCCTAGTATCTCCACGGAGGCCTTTATAATGCGTACCATTCAAACTCTACCTCCCGAAAAATTACTGTGAATGTATTTTTTGGACGTGAGTTATTATAGTAAGATTAGAAGAACAACTTTTGATATTTTCATGATAGTGGCATTAACGTCATTCCTTGGAGCAAACTCCTTGCAAGAACACATCACACCTTCTCCATCAGTGGTATTTCACCTCTTCTGTAAGAATGGTTCATTTAAAACATGCATATCATCTAAATTTTAAGGTACATATTAAGGAACAGTCATAACCTTTCTACATATCAAATATAAAAGCTAAACAATTATATAACTACAAATTAAATACTTGGCTAAAATTTCAAATCGAAGATACATACAAATATTGGTGTGGGTTGGCTTTATAAACTCTGAAATTTTGTATTTCATAGAGCAACATATGAGTAATTAGCCGAAATAAAAAGACACATCGGACGTGAGTAAAATTTCCTTTTGATTTTAGAATCAGATTGGGTTTCTGCGATGCAATTTGATAACTACGCTCATCCCTCCTCATTCCGTCCCATATTCCTGACTCTTCTTCGTTCTCCCGACCGCGAATCGCCGAAGCAAAAAATAAAATGATGGCGAGTTGGGAGTGATGGATTTCTTCACCCAGTGGGCCGCCTCCAGCTCGCACTGGTTTTCCTCATCTGGTGGGCGACCCCTTTTAAATCCCTCTTATGTACTGCCCCTCGAGGGATCGGTCGCTCGGTAGCCTCTAATATCCGCGATGGGCACTGGAACGAATTGGGACGAGAAGAATTGGACGACTTTGCGCCGCGGGAAGTCAATTCCGCCAATACTCCCGAGTTTTGGAAGTCCGAGGCAGTTGCCCTAATTGGCTGCGGCATAATTTCGTGATTCCTCGGTCGTCTTTCATTATCGCTGGGAATGTTAAGCTGAGTCATATGTGACGACACGTGTGCATTCATTACGATTTTTTTATTGGAACAGATGTGCTCGGATTGATTTTTTTGCATTAATCATTACATTTGCGGCCTATTACTAGAACTTGCTGGCAGTCTATCGTATGGAGCTAGCCCACTCCTGAAATTTTACAAAAAAGGTTTAAGCTCAGAGCGATCATATTCCTATTCAATGTCAAACTAAAGAAAAAACATCGCTATCAAAAAAGGACGAATATCAAAAATAAAAATTAGATTAAATGTTAAACAATCATGAAAGAATCAAGCATTTTATCATACAGTAACTTGCGTATTTCTTTTTTTATGCCTTTTGAAGAGAAGCAAGCTTTTGGGTTGGCTTTTAAATATATCTTTCGGAACTCATATATAATTTATTTCCCTTTACAAGACCATTCATTCATCATCCATTATGACTAACGCTTACTTTCACCACATTATTATCTGAAGACTTGTTCATTATTTTACATCGGGTTTTTTTAAGTCACGCTAATGGCTATAATTATGGCGCATTTGCGAAACTTTCAGCAGTCGCACACTTGAGGATATTCGTGCCCTTGCAAATTAAAATTTCACCAAGTCTCTTGCGTTCCCAAAAAGTGACGCCGGGAAAATTTTTCGGCGGAAATAATAATAATGATAGTGGAAGAGGGAGAGGCATTTGATAGGGAATGAAAAAAAAAACCTCCCGGACCCAACCGCGCGTGACCTTATAAAAGCCAGCTCGCGTAACCTGATATTTAACACGCGGCGAATAACCCACACACCGAACGAAAATAGACCTTAATGAAGGTCCGAGAGAGGAGGGAATATTTTCCGCGATTTCTAATACACACACCGATGAACGGTTTCACACGCGCTCGCATTGTCGTTCCGTATCATGAATCGTGTGTGACCCCACGGTAAAGAGAGGGTGGGCGTCCGTTCACAGAGTCCGCGAAAAAAAAATAATTCAACGAACGGTGGACAGCGAGGAAGTGGGAAGGAAATATAGGTGCGGTTTCGGAGGGAAGGCGCTGCAGCATTGGTTTGTGGGTCACGCTTAACCAATCGGCAGTGGCTATGAGAACGCTGCAAAAGCCGAACACGTGTTAAACGAGCGGGCTCTCCACCTAACCCAACATGTGTCCAACCAACGCTTTCCTCTCGATTCTTCTCCTCCTACATTATGTTTTTTCTTTTTAACTTTTCTCTAATCAAGTCGCTCGTTAATAGGCGTTGCGAGAACTGTCCGCCGCACCGCATCCCTTGCCGCCGACCGGTAGGCTAACTCACACGGCGGTTCCGTATTAAAAACAAACCATTTTAGCCCCACAGGCCGCGTTGTCATGCCCTCATACCGGTCGGATGTTTTCCGCGAAAATTACGAGGAGTTTTTTTTCCTCCGGTTGAATTTTTTTCCTCCCCACATGAAACTCCTCTTTTGAAAATAATAATGGTCAGGGGAGAAAAAAGTGCTCGGCAGCAATTGGAAGCGGAGCGTTTTAGGATGGGTGGTGTCCCAAATATTCAAAATATTTCGTTCGCTTCTCTCTTTCTCTCACTCACCGCCCTTTTTTTGTGCTGGAAATTTGTCCTTCGGTGTAGTTTCCGCACTCGCTGCCATATCAGAGTTTCCGTGTCTCCCTCACTTCCCCTGACCATTCATTGGGTCGTAGCTCTTTTTTTTTTAAAGAGGGGTTAAATTTTTTTTTTTTATGCGACTTTCAGAACTTCATTTTTACTATGGTACCATTGCAACTATACTCCGTAGATTTAGAATCCTTAGCTTCACGTCAATTTTAAATAAATCTAAGCCAAAACTATTATCATTTAGTCCCTTCCTCACTTCCTCTGACCATTCATAGGGTCGAAACTTTTTGTACGCCGATATGTTGTTCTTTTTTTGGGAGAGAAGAAGTGGTGAACAAATACAAACTTTAAAAAAAAGCAGCTTTCAAAACTTCATTTTTATTGTGGTACCGCTGCAACGATAATTCGTAGGATTTAGAATCCTTAGCATCTTTTCAAATTTAAATAAATCTATTCAAAAACTATTATCTTTAAATATTTACAGTTTATTTTGTTTATATTTATTTCAGGTCAATTTTTGGTTTGAGTTTTTTAATGAGACAGACGGTCGTCGATGGCTTTTGTTATATATATTAAATCGGGAAGAATATTCGTGGCAATTTCATTCTAACTAATATGGAACGGTTATTAATTTAATATCCGTATTACAAGATACTTATAGTATTACGATAATGTATTCCATTTCTGCTCTTTTCCTTATAGATTAGTTTTGTTCTATTATCGATGCTACACCAGTTTTTAAAAAATTAGGACGCCGATTATATTCCATTTCAAATATTTGGCAAAATGTTCTCAAAATTGCTCGCTTCTGTGTTTGATAAAATGCTAACGCAAATATCGCGTTAAGACGGAAAAATCATGACTGCTGTGGGATAAAGAAAACACAAATCAATCTAATAATCTAGCTGATAGTCTGCGAGAAATTTTCCGCCTAAAAAATTATCTTGTATTCGAGCATTGTAACATGAGTTGAACATGAAATTCTTACGCGAGAAATCGGATATTTTATTGAGGTGATGCTCATCAATGCTTCTCTCTTTCTATAAGTAGCTTGGTTACATACAGTTTGTTGAATTTTATGAGACGTCCACATCAATCCTAGTTTTTTTTCCACAGGAAATTGCGCGAGGAATGTTCTAGGCGTCTTTGTTCACGGAGAAATTCCAGTTTCGCGTGAAAATCCTGATTCAAGTTAAAATACGCCTATAGAAGCTCTTAAGCCGGTTTCAGTTACTTCTACCTGAAACACAAATCCATCCATTCTTCCCCATTGTGTTGTGAAATTCAACTTCCCTCCGAGCAAAATTGTCTCGCACTAATTGGAACGCACAGCGCGGCAACAACTTCGGAAAATATTAACCGTTTGTGAGTACGATGACTAATCGCTTTAAATTATCAGCCTGCGGCAAAGCTCCTCCCAACAGCGGAGAAAGTCCCGCTCCGCTGTTGAAATTTCATTCGTGTATTAATATTCTTGAAATAAATTTCGGATTCACTGTGGGTGAAGCGGTTTCTTTTACCTCCGTATCCCCTCGCTGCTTAATTGGTTTTCCACTAATTTTGCGCACCCAGCTCCTACTATATACTATTAACACATCTACCTCAAGGCAGTTTTCTTCGTCTTATTTGGATGGCTGCGTTCAATTATCGATAGCGTAAAATATCTGATATTATAGTTTATAAATTCACTGTTGCTCTAAATCTCATTTCGTCCATGGAATCTTTAAATTAGTACTTTTTCCCTCAGAATGCAGAAGTTCCAATTCACAAAAACGCCTGGTATCATTCTTTTTTTCTCACTGCGCATTCGTCTTCTTTCCCATATTTTCTCATATTCTCGAAATACTTCTGAATACGCTGGTGGCACATGCTCGAAATTTATCTAATTACGTTAGTGTCTTATCTTAGTATATTTTTTAAGTGGTAGACGGTTCATAAGACCATGAAGATGAGTCAATTGAGTCTCTTTTTCCAGTATATTTTTAAACCCTCTCACCGCCACTGAAATTTGGTGGGACGAGTGAAAAGTGCCAACGTAAAGACTCTTATAGCAATTTATGAAAAAATGCAATACGAAGTAACTTTTTAAGTTTTCAATATTTTTTATTAACTAAAAAGGGATTATTTGTTGGTTACAATATTCTAAAACATTAGATAAAGGATAAAAAAATATATTAACTTATGGTGATTAATTCTGGTCACTAATGTCACATTATGATTATTCTGGTCAACCCTCGAGTCGATATACGGCTCTAGGGTTGACCAGAGTCGGCTCGTGGCACTAAGAGGGTTGAAAAAAGAATGAAAATAGACGTAGATGAAGAGCAAGGGGAAAGTGGACATAGCGACAAGGAACCAAAAGGTATAAATGTAGGAGATAAAAGTTAATTTAAGTATTGGGAGGTCGATTAATAACCAAGGGTTAAAGCAAACCTTATAACATATTGAACACGTGTAGTATGTTTCCGTGATATGAACTTTGTTGACCAAAGGTACTATTATACTATGCTCAGAATACTGCTCTACCTAATCTGCCTTGTCACAATCTATCAAAGGTATAAGATAGCGGTGTACTAAGTTTCACTTATTGTGTACTTTGCTGCTCCAAACAATTTCGCCTGACATGACCTATTCATCATGATAAGTGTTCTACTATTCCTCTCTGAAGGAATTGATCATATATTTTGACTTTTTTTTCATGCATCGCATTCCCCTTCCTAAATAGATCACACTCCTCTCCCGGAAACTGAGCGTCCAAATTATTCCTGAAGAAAAAAACCGCTTTCTTTTCGCTTATCCAGGTATTCAAAATTCAGGGAGCATCGTCAGTTTTCCGGGATTAAAAATATGAAAGTAGCGAAAGCAACCTCACTCTTCCCAACTTCAATCCCCCGCATAACAAAATCGGAAGCGGGGATAGCAATCGGGAAGAGGGAGAAGGAGTATTGGTTGGATGAGGAGGAGGATGGGAATGCTAAGGTGGATTTGGGTATGGAGAGTGTGGGAAGACGAGGGGGCTGATAAGGGGAAGAGGAGGGTAGTTTCCCGTGGAGACGGATGCCCCAGCCGATAGTGGTCGCAGATAAGATAGGGCGGTCGGGAATATGATGCTGGGAAGAGGGAAGAAGCGTGGACGCATCGTGAAGGGATGGCGACGGTAAACCGTGGAAAGGTAACAGCACTCGGTAGGGAGGGCAATTTAAATACTGTGGGGTGAACGTGTGGGTAAGGATGTTGGGAAAAATATGGGTAAATAGAAGTATGTTAACAAATTGGAGTGACACTTAATCGATAGTTACACTTCGTGAGCGTATTAAGCCCACAGCATGAACTATTGGTCCTCCTTTCATTTATTTATGAAGCTGACACTCGATTCAATATATTTTTTCATGTTCTGCCCTAAATGTGTATGTTATGCATATAAATGGTGGCATAATTTGTGTTGAGTATTCTTTTTGCTTTTCTTGAATAATTACTTGAACTGGTTTAGACTGCTGTTCTATTTGTGTGTGGTCTTTTTTGGGAACGAGATCTAATTCACGCGCCACCCGTACTTCCCTTTCTAGTAAAAGTGACACTCGATCCTATATAATCTTTTCATGCTCTATCTTAAGTTTATTTGTTATGCGTATCAATGGTGGCACAATTTGTGTTGAGCGTTATTTTTGTTTTTTTATTATTACTTGAACTCGGTTAGACTGCTGTTCTATTCGTGAGTGCTTTTCTTTGGAAACTATATCTACTTCGCGCCCAACCCGTGCTTCCATCAGTTTCTTTTCCGATTTTTGGATCATTATGTGCCGAGAGCAAAACAAAATAGTATCCGAACGGATATATGAATCCCCGCGTATCCCACGAGCTAAGTTCGGAGAATTACATCCAAACTAATCTCATAATTGGGACGAGCAACATGTTGAAACCAATATACTTCCGTTTTCCATGCGTTGAAATTCAAATACCCGCCGCCGAGTTGTGTAAGCAAACATGAGTCTTACGCTGAGTATGTATCAAGTTAATGACTTGAATCTTATGAAAATCTCAAATCTCCTTCGTTTTTGCTGTCATTAGGGGAGTTACTTGAGATTCTTAATAAGAATTAACGTAAATGAATGAACCTGAAATATTAATTCTATCAAAGCAATGAATATATGGTCCCAAGTTTCATTACTTTTACATAAAATAAAATTACTGAAAAGATAACTCATTACATGATGCCTTCTATAAAATCCTTGGATAGATTTTTGCGTTAGTGTTATTGCACATGCATTTTAAAGTCACTAATAAAAAGTTATTTTTGTTCTTTCGATCATGTGACTTGCATTAAAGGTTACATTTTTAGTAAAAGACAACCTCTGTCTTTCACTCTTCATAAGTTCATAATGCAATTTTTAATTTAAAAGCAACATATAACCAATATTATAATGATCAATCGTTTTATGGGATTTCTCATAGTTGTCTTTTTTCTTGAACTACTTAACGAAAACATTACGTGAAAAGATAGATATATAAAGGAAAATGTTGTTTTTGCTCATCTTCGTGATTACTTCTAATGATTATAAAATCCCCACTCACGGCGTGAACTTTTACTCAAGGATTGATTTTAGAACACGTGGTAAGATTAAAGACCATGATGTGCATAAAATATCCAAATGTACTCATAGAATGCATATGTAAGAAGCAGAAATTATAACCCAATAATAAGGAGACCTACACAAAGATACTAACACAATTTCACGCTGGACCCACGAAAATATTTCTACGAAATGGACATGTTAATTAGATGGAAAAACTTGTGGGTTAGCACCCACGGATGTACGAGCAAAGAAAAGAGTCGGCTTAATATTATGGTGGAAAAAATGGGGTGAAAAATGAAGGAAGAAAACACAAAGAGTTTGAAGGAACAGATAATGAGACTGGGTTTTTTTACGAGTTCCCGGGCAAGTGAAAGCGAGGCTACGGATGATTTCTCGCTAATGAACAAGCGGCTTGCGTCTTCTGGGAACAGGAGAGGATATTCGGCCCGTCCCTTTCCTGGATACTGCAGGGAGCATACGATACTTTTTGTCGCTTTGTCTTTCTTTTCCTTTGTATATCTCGCTCTGGCAAAAGAGGGAGGTATGTTTTGAGTTCCTGGTGGAATAGATGAACGAAATGAAATTCCCTTATCAGTTGTTGTAAACTAGTAAATATTTCCGATTCCATTGCCCTCATTTTTCATCTGAGTGAGAATAAAGTGCTATTTGGTCGTTCAAGATTGTTTTATAGTAGCCCAGTAACACGTATTGTTGGAGAGAATCCTACTCGGATGCCGAAGATGAATGATTAATTAAAATTAAATCAGATAATTATTTCTGAGGAAGAAATACAGGTTTACTAGAGGATTACTACAAGGTAAAATTCCAACAAGTAGTTAAGTGAATTCCTGGTAATAAGGCAGTAAGGTAGTAAGGTTGTGTTAGTGCATAAATTCCCTTTTCAGTGTTAACTAGCAACCGTTTCCGATTCCCTTAGTCCATATCATCTCGGCTGAGTGAGAAAAAATATACAATTTGGGTATTCAGGATTGATTCACAATCACCAAGCATCACATTTTGTTAGAGAATTTTTCTCTCTGGATGCAGTGAATTACTGATTAAATAAAATATGAAACAAAATATTTCGATTGACGCTTATAGTTAAGGAATAAATACATATAATAAAATTCTTACCATTCTCGCTTTGTTTGTCTGTGAGAACATATTACCGATACTACCTTTTTCGGGATTCAATCTTAAATTGCAGTTATGATTAAAAACTCCAACGTGAATGCCTGAATCTAAATGTGAGCATTTTTTTACTTTTGAAGCGTAACTTTGACGGTTAACGCTCACAACAACAGAGTTGCGCATATCCCGTTTGAATGGCCAATAGCGTCAATTTCAATCTGTTTATAAAATATTTCTGAATAGTTTTAATACAATAAAAGTGAAATACGATCATATATTTCCTCATTGTGAAAATAAAAAAACTACCGTTGATTTTCAAATTGGACTATAATTGGAGGATAAATAACAAAGAACTAATCCTGAGAAAATATTTCCAGAAATTGTTTTAATAGCTACTGGGCAGTGAATTATTTATACTATAGAAATTGACCGATAAAGTGTAGCATGGGATAAATATATAAATTCTCAACTTGATTCGCGTTACGAAGATGATACTAAGGAGCCTACTTTATAGAATTCCAGCCTGAAAGAGAGTTATCTTAAGTATACAAGATATTGACAGTTAGTATCATTGAGAGTTAGTATCTAAAAGACAAAATGATAGTTTTGAGAGATATTTTCTTGTCATTTCACTGGGAATAACTAACTAAGAAATAATGCCAAAATATTTCAGATCCTCAGGCTCGACGAAATATAGTTGAGGTCGAAATTCACAAATGGTATGTTGCTTGTTGCTGTTGAAACGATTCGAATGGGAATGCATGATTCTTGCATAATAGTTTTATTTTAAAATAGTAGTCACCTTAAAAGCTGCGTAAAATTCCATGACTGATGGACAAATGGAAAACAACGAGGATTAAGTCTGAATCAACAGCGATTTGAGCTCAATTCCTGTAATCTACGTAGAATTTTGTAACTTTATATTGCGTACGGCATTTTAGTAAACACGCGCTCTTATAATGAAATAGAATATACTCACACATTGAGATGACCTTTAGCTGGAAATCTGAAACGCATGGTACCGCACATATTTCCGAATAAAGACCGTTGCGCAAACATTAACTCTATGAACTGAGAAGATAAATCTAACCCAGCCACATTCAGATATCATATTTCTGATCAAAAGAGCTCTGTGAGAGGAGAGGAGTATTTTGAGCGAAAAATCTTTAAAAACATTCATTTCAAGGAACAGTAAGTTCAACAGATTCAGGCTTCAATTCGTGGCAGTCAGACATATTTAAATAAATTAAAGATCGTAGCACCTTTCCACAAAATTTTGTACTGCGTACAACGCCTTTCGGCTCACTCAGCCATCGTCTTGTACCAGTGGAAAAGTGCTACGATCTTTTATTTATTTAAATATTTCAAGGAGCAGTGTTATTATTACGTCCTTGTGGGTCTATAATTCTGAACGTAAAAGTGAAGGTTATCTATGAAATTTGGGAGTCAAAGACTAACTGTGCCGTATTTGATTTCGAAAAGGAAATATGATACGAATTAATAGACAATGATAAGGAAATTGTATGCATTCGAAGAGAAAAATTCATTTGTGTAGACACATATTTTTACGAAAAACTTTATTAGTAGCGTGGAGGACAGATTCAATCTCTTTCTCAGGTATAGACTAAATATCTAACAACAGGAAAATGGATCGGCCTCATTACCGTTGTACTCGCAAACTGTTATGAACGGATTCATTCAAATTATCAGTGAATGTACCTAGAAATTTTAGACCTATGCTTCCACTCCTGTGATTACTTTTCCGTAATACCATGCTCAAATGCTTTGCGCACCTAGCTGTGTCACTTATTTTGACAAAATTAGAGCAGGGTGGAATGGATTTTTCTCTATCGCACTAATAACGCCGTCCAGCATTGTCCCAGTGAAACGCTTCGGTGGAATAATACGCGAAGTTACTGCGATCAATGTCGTATTCTAACCGCTCTACCTCTCCTGATCCTATAAGGCATTTACTTCATCGGATTAAAACCAGGGGAGAGAGAAGTGATTTTTTTATCCCCTTCGGGCTTTGAAAAAAAAATAAAGGAAGGAAACTGAGCGGTCCAAATGAACACTGACATTCGCCCAATTAAGCTCTACGGTTGCAGGTAAAAATCCTCTCCCGCCCACCTCCTCATGCCGCTCCTATCGGTTTAACTAATTTCGCCGGTGTGCCGTGCACATTTATACGGCGGGCGCTGCGGCAGGGCCAGGACCCGGCTGCCGCTTAAGAGAGCCGCAAAGTGCGCGCTCCACGGCCAGGTAACGTATTTATGATCGTCCCACCCCGGGGCAGGTGGAAAAGTTAAAGGGGCAGTGATGATATTCATGACCTATTAGCGAGACATTTTTCATGCGGCCCGGAGTGCCGAGCCGAAGGTAAATTTTGGGAATGCGGCGACTCGAAATGGTCTATTGTCTTATTTTTATCCCCTCTACTGTTAAATATTTCTATGCAGAATACTCGGGGACAAAATAAAAAAAAACTTGGTATCTCTCCACTGTAGTTTATTGAATCCACGATCCGTTTCTACCTTTGTCATTAATTTCAAGTGAATGATTTTAGCTGAAAGTTACGAGGGAAGATGGAAGTTGGGCTTCGTTATCAAAATTTTGGTATGAACTTTCGGAAAAGTTATTTTTAGCATTATTTTTCATTCTACATTCTAAATGAAACTCGTCAACTACTAAATATAACGCGCAAGTCTTCTGAATTGCGGCAAGTTTCACGCAACATCAATGTGTCGTTATTGCTAAAACATTTAATAATAATAAATTAACCCAAATCATGATGGAGTAATTTTTTTCTTGTATTTTTGCTCTAAATAGTCGGTGACTTACGGCAACAGAACTTACTTTTGAGCTGGATAATGAACCCTGTGTTATCAGTGCAAGAGCTCGAATACACCGAAGGCATACATTTTGAGGACCATCTGAGTCATCATCATTACATGAAATGCAAATCAGTAACATCTACCCTTTGTTTAAAGAGGAAAATGACTCTCCCTAGCAGCATTCAATCATGAGACGTCGATTCCTTATTATAAATGTTAGTGTCTAATTGAAAATCACTATTCATTGTTAATTTTATGTAGGAATGAAGTTCGACATATCCGGCCGTAGTTTACTTTTCTTAAAAAATATTTCACTTAATTAACCAAAATGATTTTATAATTAAAAGGGAGTTTCATTTTCGGATTTTTTTCAAAATGAGGCAATGCGGACCAAAAGTAGACAACATACGCAATTCAAAGAGAATTAATTGAATCGAGTGCCGTATCAGTTATAAGATTGTTTGATTCATCAAATTGATTGATCATGTGCTACTAGGATGGTAGATGCTTCTATGGATCACCGCAATCACAAGTTTCACAAGCTTTATCTCCAAGGATCAAAAATACAAAGTATTGTTTTACCAAACTAAACCCCTCTGTTGTTGAGAGATCGTGCCAAATTTATAAGAGAAAACCTGTCACGAGTGATTTTCCTACAAAGATAATTTTTAAGAAAGAAGCACTAATGCGAAATTAATGGCAATCACTGTCATGAGTTACATCCTTCCCCGTTTTTTAGTATCAATTAGAGAAATCAAATCGCTATTATTGGTTCTGCGAAATTTTCATTCAAAGCATAGAATGTTAGCAAATTAAGATATTTTCCCTTACTTTAGTGCCTTTTTGACGTGAAAAGAAAATTTCCTTTACTTCTACAAAAAATTTTGGGAAAATTTGCTGTGGCTCAACTGTCTAAGCTATTTTATCTAAAAAAACGAAGGGTTTCCCGATTCCTCTACTTTATGCGTGAATAATAATTCTGGAAAAAGGAACTCTTCCAGCAATCTCCTTTCAGGTGATACCACTACGTTGACGATAATGGCGGGGAATGACTCTTGTAGGGGTACTGGAATCAAATATTGCAATGCAGACATGAAAGTTTACTTTTAGAGTCTTCATCTATATGTTTCTTCTTTTATCCACCAAATTGTAAATTTTCAACAAAGTAAATACACAATACTCTTCTGAACAAACAGGCGAAGAGCTCAATTTAAAACACCGGATTTAATAGCTAATCCTCTATTTAATACATCCAAATGAGTGGCAGGCACTTGGGAATTAAATCCCTAGAAATAAATTACTGTGCCCGAGCCTCTCTGAGAAGTGAGAATTATATGGGGTGGCACAACATTTTCCCCCATGGAAAAATATTCGGCGAAAAATATAATAATGTATTCTTTTGAGTGACAGCCGAGATTGTTCATTATGCACAAAATTTCCCAAAAAATATTCTCCTTTCCATTTTCCAAAAATTAAAAATAAAACTGTCCATGCATATCCAGGTAGCGTTGATAGAATGTCACAATCGTGGGTTCTGTTAGTTCTTTTTTTGGTTAAATTAATTTTGAGCTGCAAAGAAACTAAGTAACAAAACCGTAAAATAATTAGTGTTTTCATGAGAAAGAGAATATTATTATACCTTTCAAGTATCTTCCAATTACAGCTTTCGCGTCTAAGTACACAGTACACTAAGTACCCTGAAAATCGAATAGTATCCATTCAAAATAGAATTTTTAACCACATAATGTATACTTCAAAATCACTTTTTTTAATACCAAGTTTTTTCCTAATTCTTGATTAAGGCTTTCGCGGAACATGATATTATCGAGTATTTCCTTGCGCTGTACCATGTTTATCTGTAGCGATGCTAACTCTTGTGAATCCTGTTGGTCACATCTTGTCAGAGATTCATTACTATTCACTGTAAATAAATGTACATATAGAAGTCTAGAGAAAAGTTTCTGTACCTATATCATCCATTTATTTTCAAATTGCTTATGATTTGACGATGTAGAGCCCACTATCATTTGTGCTGGAGTCTTAATTAATGACACGAAAAATTCCCCAATTGGTGTTTATATGATAATAAAGTACTGTAGTTTGGCCAGTTGGTGATTATGACACAGATTGCTGTTGTAATATAGTATTTAATCACCTCGAAATCGTCAAATTCAAGAGGCGTTACTATGATAAACTCGTTCAGTAATTATCTATGTAGCTTGACTCGTATGTTTTTGGTGCTTTTGCGTCTACTTCTCATTACAAAATGTAATATTGAGAAAAATATTCACCTTATGTTTCACCTTTTTAGTAAATCCTTCTTTTGGGAGCTTTAAAGGCGTGGGTTCATTAAGCTTTTCTCATAATTCCTTGAACAGATTTTTTTCTACCACGGCAATCTTAGAAATTTCAGATGAATATTCTTTCTTTTGAAATAGACGTTATTCATTCCATCAAATGACCTTCCTACGGCATTTTAATTCCGAATCATTGTACTCGAGACTTGGCCACGGAGGTAATGGGGTAAATACGTTTTAATTTTTCAGTTTTTATCGATGTCTCGTTACTTCAAATCAAAAAACATTTTTATCTATAACAAGAGTTTTGAATAGCTTTCCTTTATTTGGTATTCATATTGCGTTTGAAAAACTTTGTAGATATAGGCCGTAATGATGACAATTTGAAATATGTAGAGAAGTTAGTATTTTTATAGCAATGATGACCATTTGAAATATGTAGAGAAGTTAGTATTTTTTATAGTGGGATACAACTCTATGTGGAAGAGTGCCAAATATTTTGGTTCGTTCAATACCATTCCATAATTGTTTTGGCAAGGTTGCTAGCTGCCTGTCTAAAAGTGGTGTTGCCTTAATTTGGTATAAAACGGAGGTTTTTGAATTACGCACGGAATAATAGAATAAATAGTAAAAATTGTGTCATATTTAAAAAAAATGTTTTACTCGCGCTGGATTATTTACGGTTTTGAGTAGTGTTTCGACTTTATACAAATATTACTATGAGCAGTGAAAAATCTAAGTCACCATAACTGTTATAGTGCTGCTTACATGCCTCATTTAGTAACTAAGCGTATGCGTCGATACTAGGTGCTGATTACTAAAAACCTAACCTAAAAGTTATAAAATGCCATAAGTGCGCGCAATCGGCCCGTTTTGGGCCAATAGATTTGCGCACGGGAACGTCTGCCCCAGGTTATGCTAAATGAAATGCGAGGACACCTTTAATACCATGCGGGTTTTTTTCTCGCACGACTTCCGGCGACGCGCAAGGCAAAACTCTGCGCCCACACGCTCCCGGCTCTCGTCAAACACTGATTGACACCCACGCCGAAGGCAATGGCCTGGATGAGACAGGGTAACTGACCCTCAAGTAACGGCACTGCCTGGGAGACGTCACTCCAAAAGGGTGCGAGTAAAGTTCCCCAGGTGGAGACCACCAGAAAGGAGAGAAGGGGGCCGACCGAAAAGGCTGAACCTGGGAAACCCCGAGCGCGGCGACATTCGCTGAGGCGAAAGGACCCAACACCATAAGACGGAGAAAAATCTTGGTTTGAAGGAATTTACTGTGGAATTATTCTTATGAAATTATTGAAATAATGAAAAAAACTTGATAGTACCCGGTACACAAGAACCAGGACTAGCTTCTCCGGCATCTTAAAGTGATGGTTAAAACCGGTGGAATTGTGTCAAAGTGACTGATAAAAAATTGGCTTTTCCACTGCAGCTGTTAAACACTATTACCGGAAACGTGTTTCTGTTTCGTTGGAACATTGTCGTTTGACAGTATTTCCGGAGACATTATTCTTGTGAAATAATTTATGGGGTTTCAAAATGATATTTTCAACATACACCGATGAAAGAAAATTTTTTACTTACTTCCCTCTAGTCAAATGCGAAGCTAATCATCGGTGATTTCGCTTCGAAGTGATCGCTAAAATAATTGTGACTCTCGTTTCGATTGTCACAACGGCAAGGCTTGAAATAGCGAGGTTAAAATATTTTGAAATGTATCGCGGAATTCATAAATTATTCAACTAGTAAATTTCTCTGCTTTTAGCGATTCTCAAAAAAGACGCGACTATTTGTCTACTTTCCTCAGGAAGCTTGAGGAGCACGTCTTGAGATGTTGCTGGGATTGGTGGGAAGATTTTCTTAGTCTTATTCTCACGCAAGAACCATTAACAATTCTGAGAGCACGCGTGTGAGAGAGAGGTGCTGAACGCCTGAATTCCGTGTTCTTAAGTATTCAACGCGCAGATCTCCGTAGCGAGAGGCGTTCACGGCACGAAATTACGTTGAGAAGGGGGAGCACTGTACTCCATCCGGAACACTCGTGTCGAGCAAAGAGGCTAGTGGGAAAGTAGTTTCGATCAGTGGAAATTAACTTGACAGATGACGATTAGTGAAATATGCCACCAATTATATGTCACCTTTCTACAAATTTATTTTGATTGAATTTCGCTTGTTTTAATTTTGGGATATCGATAGGATGTTTTTTCCCTAGTATCAATCACATTAAAATAATTTATCATTCAGATTATGCTGCCATTCTGAGCTTTGAAAAACTAATAGTTTGATGAGAGAACCGTTCTTTAAGAGTCTGAGGAAAAGGGTAGTGAAGTGTCCACACATTTGGAGTGAAGTATTTTATGGTGCGGAAACGTGGTCAATGAGGCAAGAGGACGAGAAAATACTGGAGGCGTTCGAGATATTGGTGTGAAGGAGAGTGGCAAATGTGAAGTGGACGGAGAGGAAGGCGAAGGACAAATTGCTAAACATGGTGGGCGAGGAGAGCAATCTTTTAGAGGAGCTGAGGATCACAAGGATTTAGACAGCGAGTTCTAAGCGAGATGGCTCGTCAAAAACCCCGTTGGAAGAATGAATTTAGGGCTATTGGTTAAGGAAGAGAATTGGCATTTTACATTTAAAATGAGAGGGAAAAGGACTTAAACTACCTAGGCAGAATTATGTTGATATTAAAAGAGTAGCTAATAGTAGAATTGAGTGGAGAGTGCATCAAACCAATCGTATGGATGTTGACCAGTGATGATGAAGATGATGACAAAGTTATACATTCCGAACCATAGAAAATTTTCACAAATTAAGCTCTTGGGCGATTAATTTTTATTCAAGTGAAGTTGTTCTATACGAGCCTTCAGGCCCCGTGAAAGGTCTTGCAAATGCGTAGTTTCGTCATGGATATCGATAAGGACACTGCGTGCCATTATCCCCCGCAACCGTGGATCGTGACCCCGAGAGAATCCCCTCTCTATGCGCCCATGACTCCACCGTACATCTCGTCCTTTCTCTCGCCAACCCTTTCCCACCAAACCTTTCTCTCCGGCCCCTCTCTATTTATTCCATGAGCGACCTTTCTCCCTCTTCTTTTTTTTACCGAATTGATGAAACACTCCCTCTAATGAGCACCCTCGACGCCATCGAAATTTTAAATTAAAACTGAGAGGGAGCGGTAGTGGGGGATACCCTTTCCTTTTTTTCCCCACCTCCACGCCTTCAACATCCCCCCCCCCCCTTCCCCCTCCCCTCTCTGAGGATCAACTTGGTGAGGTGAATGGGAGTGTAGGTACTGCATACAGAAAGATTGGCTCCAACTGATGACGGTGATGAATATAATTACTATAACTCCGGTGGAATCCAACCTGGTGTTGGTACCCAAAAATAAATTCCACGCTTGACCATTAAAATTTTTGGATCACGTGTCTTCTATACGTTTTTTATATTTATCAGCGTTGTTTTTCGGCATTCTCATCACGAATATCAGAATAATATTTGGAATAGCTGAAGTTCTGAGGTACATACATGTTTATTAATTTTTTATTAATTTAGTCATTTTTCATGCATCCGTCAAGTTCTCAACGGTAGTACAATACTCCATGACTTAAGAGGGCTTCAACCCTGGCAGCTTTAGTCGTCCAGATACTTTCAAGTACCGTATTACGCACTAATAATTAATTTTGCCATCTAGCCCTGTCGTCAGTTCGCTCTTGAATTATTTCTTACCGTAACAGAGTGCTTATTTCATGTATCGCGGCATCACTCTTTTATTATTCTCCAAGAAGTCATTCTTTTTCCGAACGACCGAGCCACTTTCGACAACAAAAATCATTTAACCTGCATGTTGCCATCTCAAAATGAGGCAGTATTCAATTCTCTTTTATTTCAGACTTTATTATCATTTATCCGCTAGTTTTCTTCTCTTGTCTCTCCATTTTTCACGTATTCTTGAAATCTTTTATTACCTCAGGCTTTCAAACAGCAAATGGATATTTATTTTTGTAATGACTTTTTCCTTGTTGCTTTCTAGACTTTCAAGCATAGAAAAGGATATTTCAAACTAATACTAAGACTAAAAATATTTTTTAATTATCGGAAAGCACTCTACACGTCAAAACTTCATAAAAAAAGCCGAGAAAATCCTGGAAGGGGAAGTATACCCAGCAAAAAAAGTCGCGTCGAATTCTTAAGAAAAAAATGGGAGGATCATGTACGACGTATGTCTCTATAGAGGATTGTTATTAAGGTTTCAGAGTAGTGGACAAGTGATATTGCGATATCAAAGATAACTTGGTGAAATTAGAGCAGTCCCCTCTATTTAGGTTTCTTTTTTCTTCCATCTTAATTTCTTTTACGTTATTTTTCAACTCGAGCTCTGTGTGTAAGCGATTTCCACTAAAAAATGACCCAAGTTTTGGCACCACATGTTGTTCTCATGAAGGAAGAAAATGAGATTTGAAATTTTTCAAGTGCGTGAAGTATAAAATGAACTGTGGACTAACATCAAGGTCTTGTTCCTGCAATAGGGGGTAGTATCATCCTCGTCGTCACTATTTATTTCTTCATGTACTCGATTACTGCTTTGTCTGCAGTCACTTCTTTCTCTCGTGCTTTTCTTTCTTTTCAATATCTTGACTACGGCCGAGTATCTTTCTACTTCGAGTCTTATGGGATTTTATTAGAAAATAAATCCTGCTGTGATTATATCATCTCTTTCTAAATTTTATTACTATGATGCATAGGACTAGTCTTTGAATTGTTTAAATGCCATAGTGACAAATGCTAAGAATGTAACGTCTAAATTCTGTAATTTTCTCTCAAGCTGCATTTATTTCCCTTTGTTGTCGATCAACTATTTAATTTCCTTGAAATTTTTCATAGTTTTCTTGTAAAACGGAGAGACACTATTTTGGAATGCGATATTTCAGCTATAATGGTATGATGGGTGATCTATATTTGGTGAAAAATTTTACTTTATAACCTCCTCCTCTTATTTTTTAAGATCTCTGTACCTGTGGGCAATGTGTCTGTAATTGTCAAGCGTTGTCAATATTTTTTGCCAGTATGCACGACAGTATTAATTATCAGTAGCGTAGAGAGTGGGACCAAAATCAGGGTCATGTAATATATTAGAATATCCTGGAATATATTATAAATGAAATATTTGTAAAATTTGAAAAACTACGGAAGTATGATGAACTTGTAGATGCATAGGAGTATGTACCACTATAACTCCAAGCTTTGGGTGATAGACAGAGCCTACACTAAACATTTTTTCACTAGTATTCCGCAATACATTATTTACCTAATACACCAATTCCGCTTCATTTAATCCTTCAATTTTAAGAAATATATCGCCAAAATATACACGAATAGTTTATGCTCTATATTTTTTGGAATGCGGCTCATGGATTTCGATTTTGTATTCGTATAAATGTATTATTATTTCGATTCCGAACAAACCTCCGAGTTGAATCATTGAGTTAGTAAATTTATTCTAAAAAAATATCCTTCTAAGATCCTCACCTCCACCATTCCCTTCCGTTTCACCCTTTATAATATACTCTCCTTAGACTCCCCACCGAACTTTCTTCCACTGCACGAGCCATCCGATTGTTTTTTTTTCTTATTTTCCCTCCTTGGGGTCCTTTAGCATTCCTCCCTCGAAAGCGCTGGGCCAACTCCCTTGGATTTCATGAAACGAAATTGAATGCGACAAAGGTCAGTCGCGAAAATCGATTAAATTCATGAACTTGAAGGGAGATGTCTCCGTGACTCGCGGGACGAGGGGGAGGATACACTCGACTCCCGGGCGCTCTCTGTTTGCTTATACTTTTTAACCTTTTTTTATCATCGTCGGGGGATGGAAAAATCAATTGGAAAAAGTCTTGTGCTCCGCGTCGAGTCGTAAATGGGCGCGAGGTTCTTGGAACCCTACTTGCTCTTCTCTACCCCGGTTCGTCTTTGCCATCTCGTCCGATATCCATCGACAGAAACCGGGAGCCACGTCTAGCACGCCCCGTTTCAAAAATGTGGATCTAATTGACGTGCGTCGTACATTCGGGTCTAGATTTTATTCCATCGTCAGATGTAACTTGGGATATTTTATTTTTCCCGTCACAGTAGCGTATAATAATAATAATAAATTTATTGCTCTAGGACCTTGTCCTATGGAACACATAAAATTTTACAGTTAAGTCTCAGCAGTGAACAACATTAAAAAAATGGAAATACAATTTAACAGCATTAATGACAAATATATTACAGTATTTTAATTACAATCATATTTTTCGAGTAAATAAACAAATCTTTTCATTTTGAATTTTATAGATACATTACATAGGGGTGCTGAGATGAATGTAAGGCTAGGTTAAATAGTGCCAATGTAATAGGATGACAGTTTCCCACTAAGTTATTCTTGCTGTCGAAGCATTTAAGACTCTATCAAATATGTATTCCAGCATGAGTAAATACTTGAAAAAGTATTTATCTTTGTCATTCACATTATGTCTACTATACCTCGCCTGTCCCAGTAATAAGTTATCGTCATATAAGAGAACTCCAAATGATTTTTGCTGCTAAAAATATAAGTCAAATAAAAAATAAGGAACTGGGAAAATACCGGCAGATGCGTAGTATACATATACTGCAATAGGTTCAAGTGGTCGAAGGTTCACAACTTAAATAATAAATATTTTCCTCATTTCAGGTGGGCTCGGGACCCACCGATTATCATTGTTATGATTTTTCTATGAAATCATTTCGTTTTTACTGATCTATGACTTCGTCCATTCTCCAGATAAATATTTTCAAATTTTGTTTCTTCGCAACAACCCAGCCTTAGAGGTACCTGACAACAAAAATTCCTAACTCCACCCCTTAGCTTTACCTATCAAAAGAACGACTTTGTGAAACGGTTTATCTTGAATATTTTTTCTTCGCACAGTTACACATGCACAAAAAAATGTAATTTTAAATTCCATTAAAGATCTAAATAAGTAATTTCCATATGACTTTATGCTATCGTTACTGAGACGGTAAATAATGGATAACGTTTAAGTCGTTCATTTGCCAACCAATGCTTCGCCGATCATTTCTATCACTTTCATTATTTTTTGTTCTTGACGCATATGGTTGATCACTCTAAAGTTTTAGCTTTGAATTTAGTCCGGTAATTAAACTTAGTTTACCAATAATGAGGCCCGATGAAAACAATTGTAGATGGAAGGAATTGTAGGAGGAAGGAAAGAATTGTAGGGGTTGGCCCCGAATGAGTCACATGGAATAGGAATTCAAATTGAAGTCCATCAAGGCTTCGGCACGAGCCGTGAGCGTATGAAACTAGCATTACTATTTTCCTTATTTATTTAAAACGTTATGAATGTAAAAGAGAATAAATAAGCCACCAACAAAAGGCTAGTGGATAGGAGATCAGAATGGATAGAGCTGCGTTAAACTAATCTTAGGACTGTTGATTTTAAGTATTGAAAGAATCGGGAGATGACTATTTTCCACAGGTTTATTATTGAAAGTTCGACACGTTTCGACCGCCAGGTCATTATCAAGTACACTGTATTATATATATTATATAGAATTTATTATATATATAAACTTACATATGGCTATTCAAAGCATTTCTTCCTCCCGGCTTAAACATCAACCGATAATCCCTTAATTGCCCCAGCTCACTCTTTTCCCCCCCTCTTTGGACCCTACCTCCCCTCTATTTCCCCTTCCCTCAGCTATCCTTTACCTATAGCCTTTTACCTAACTCCGAGAAAGGTGGTAATGCCGCCGAAAATTCTGTTATTAATGTGAGTTTTTAATCTTTATCTTGTGTGTTCTGTGATACTGCCCATCCTAGGGTTTTTACATTATTTACCTCGCCGAGGAACATTTCAAAGTGTTTATTATTAATATTATTATATATATTATACTATTATATATATTATATATATATATTATATTATTATATATATTATATTATATTATTATTATATAGAATTTCGACCGTCAGGTCATTATCAAGTACTACACTGTATTTGTACTTGATAAAGACCTGACGGTAGAAACGGGTCGTACTTTCAATAATAAACCTTTGGAAAAGTGCCATCTCTCTGTTCTTTCAGTTATTACAGGATATCATTCCACTTTATCTCGCCTGCTTCTGATACTTTGATGATTGACTTATTATGATTTTGAGAATAACTTAAACGAACGAAACACAACTATTTTTTTATGAGAAACTATTTTTTTTCTCAGGCTATTTGAACTTTTTGTAATACCATTGATTTTTTCTCCATTCCTGTAGAAATAATTTACATCCTATATCAACTATAGTATACTACAAAGGATTTTAGGTATGATTTTCCTCTTTGCCGCTCATTTTAATTTCTTCTCACCCCGTTTTTGTCAAAAGGAATCCTTATTTTTATAGCCGACGGATTATTTCCAGCGTCTAGGAAAATATGAACGGTAGCTTTATTCGCTCAAGGCTCGTTCCGAGGCCTTGATGGGCTTCAGTTCGAATTCGTAACCATTAAAAAATATTTCAGTGTAGAAAACTTTATTCGGGTAGGTAGAACTGAGACAAGCTTTGATTAAGTTTTATTTTTAGCTCTAACCCATTCCCTATATACTCCTCGTTAATTTTTACGGCTGATTTTGAGAGCTAATACCAGATTCTTTACAAACATTCTACAGTATTTAATGTAAAACTGCAATTGCATCCAATTTTGCACCAACACTAAGAATAAGGTAGCTTTTGATAAACTACGCATTTTACCTAGAATATAAATTCTCCTTGAACGATATCCAGGGCATATTTTTGATGAATTGAAAATATTTGACGCGAATACGAACGTTATTAAGGTCATGAAATGTTTTTTATCACAAATTGCTGTTGGAATAATATTTTCCGTGGTCGAAGAATGTTTTAAGATATCCGGATTTCGACGTTAGAAATTTTTATGCCTGATTTCAGGAATTTTACGAATACGAACACATACTAATACTCACAAGAATGGATAATAATCAAATATTTGTCTCTGATCGCATGAACTAGATCACTGGAATTGATAAATTTCCGTAATTTTTCTGCATGTGAAAATAATATATTTTAATGAGAGCTTAACGTTAGGCTTTTTACTCTTCCATTTGCTTCAAATCTAGTTTTTTTCTTAAGCACGTGTTGCGGTGTATAGTGTATACTCTTCAATCCATTATACCAGCAATATATAAATTAGATGTAATCTATTATTCCGAAAAAATTATACATCTGGCAGAATACAGTGATGCATATCTTTTACACATGTAAATTTTTCTCTACTCCAATGTACATTAACGCCATTCATCCACGACGCGATGTAAATGCTTTATTTCAATCAAATTAGCTTTTCAGAGAATCAATAAAGCACACAGACCCCTGTGTCGACAATTTCCAGAATTGTGATATCCAAATCATGAGTATATTCTCCACTTTTTATTGATTATCGTCGTCTTCTCTTTCAATGAAGAAGATTTTTTATAGAATGGATATTTGTTGTATCTCATAGCGTCAAATCACTAGAATTGAAGTTTTTTCGCCAATCCTTATTTATTCCAAATCATGACACCGAGATTATGAATTGAATCATCCCTTGAGACGAGAATATAAAGTCCGGTTCTGATTATTTCGACGAAAAAACCTACTTAAGGTGGGACTTGAAAAATACATTCACAAAATTAAACGCTAACTTCGTCAATTTCTGGATTCGAGGTGAGGTTGACCAGAGGTTTGAATTCCCAAGGAGATACCTATAAATATGGAATAAATAAATATTTTAAGAGTTTTTCAGCGGATTCCATGGATACCGTTATAATAAGCTAGCATGTATGCATACTAATTTTAAATAATCCATAGTATTATTAATAAAAAAGGTACTCAAAAATCATTTTGCCATAATCTGATTATTACAATTATTAAGTATGTGAATTCCATTTCCGTGGGATACATTGTTCCAACGCTGAAGTTGATGTGAATAATATATAGCAATGAAAGAATATGTACGATGAGTTTCCTTTTGCACTTAATAAACGTGAGGCTGGTGTGTATCAAATTCGATCTCAGCAAAATTTCTCCCTATCCTTTCGAAATCGAATTGTGCTTATTGCGGCAGGCCCTCGACTGGGCTAGAATTATGTTGTGCTCTCCTCCACGAGATTAAATCACATCGTACTCTCACCCGAACCCTTCCCCGCATACCGACTGACCATAGGACACTCGTACGCGCGGAATTTTCCCGTTGAAAGGAATGTGGTATGACAAGCCAGAAGTTTGGGGAGAACGTTCAAATTTTGTAAAGTGAAAGAAAAGGCTATAGGTGACTGTAACAACACGAATGATCCGAATTGAAGAATTGCTGTCAATTTCAAATTATGCGTCATGGTATATGATATTTATCTTCTAAATTGTTGATATAAAGAGCGCAGTTGCAGTAATTACACCCAAAAACTAGTTACGCATTAATTTTGACGCATGCACGCATATGCATAGAGATTTTTTATTGAATTAGAATCTAAGACGAGAGGCATTGACTACATTATTCCTATAGCATTATGAATTTATCGAAATAATGGACTTTTTTGACGATAAATTCCGCTTAATTTAAGATATAATAAAGACCTATTGCTACAGGTGTATTTGTGTAATTATGCACCATAAATTTATTCATGTATATGATTTAATATATTTTAACGCTATGCATTAATTTAACCAAACGCTTTTCGAAAAATAACATTTTAATTCGTGGGAATAATACTTCGACGCGTAGCCGATGCTAGTATCGATAATTTGAGTTAGATATGATTTTAATTAATTTTAATTTCAATAAATGAGTGTATTTCAAAAGTTTTATTACCCGTCAGCCATTGCTAATTGAATTTATAGATAGCTTTAACTTTATGGATCCGTAACATAGCTTAAATAATAGGGACCGCTCGATGAGCTGCCTACGCAAATGCAGATATTTGCAGAGAAAATTTTTATTACAGTACGTGATTGAAAAAGTAAGCATGCAATAAAACCTGCACTAGTGAGAAATTTGAAAATAAAAAATATCGCCGGTTCTTAAGTTGTGCCGACATGGCTCGTTGGGCCCGACAGATAGAGGCGTGAAGTTATGGTAGAGTGTCTTCTAGGAATAAAAATGAGGCCACGTTACAGAATTCGGCAATGTTGGAGTTTTTCATTGTGCCATTTTGAAAGTGATTGTGTTGTCGCATTTACTTTCAAGGTTACTTACTTACTTACTACTTCCTCGGCACTACAGCCCGGTATGGGCTTTGGTCTCCCTCAAGACGCCTGTCCATTCTCTCCTGTTCTGCACTACTCCCACCATCTGACAATCCTCATAGCCTTTATGTCTTCTTCCACATCCAGCATCCATCTTTTCCTCGGTCTTCCTCTTTTTCTCTTTCCATCCATATTTCCATGTAGAATCTTCTTAGGCATCCTTTCTTCACTCATTCTTTTTACATGACCTAGCCAAGCTAGCCGTTGGGTCTTCACAAACCTCACTATGTCTTCGCCTCGGATAATATTTTCTATTTCCTTGTTTGTTCTTATCCTCCAAGTTACCCCATCTGTCACGGGACCATATATCTTTCGCAAAACCTTCCGTTCAAATATCCGCAGAGCTTGCTCGTTTCCAGTGGAGATGCTCCACGTTTCTGCTCCATATGTCACGACCGGTCTGATAAGTGTCTTATAGATCTTGAATTTCATCTCCTTAGATAGAAGAGTTGACTTCAGGAGCTTAATATTAGCAAAGTAAGCCCTATTTCCAGCCATTATCCTCTTGTTGATCTCTTCCGTCATTGAGTTCTTACAGTTTAAATTAGTACCGAGGTAGCTGAAATGTTTTACATTTTCAAAGTTGTACTGCCCAAATGTAACGTTTTGAGTCCATCTTCTGTCTTCCGTGGTCGACATTCTCATGTATTTCGTTTTTCTCTCATTGATTCTGAGCCCTATATTCTTACTCTTCTGTTCTAAGAAATTCTGTTTTAGAAACTTATCTATCATCTCAGCTTATGCACCCACAGAAGATGCAAATTATGATGAGAAGAATGCTTTCTATGATCAACTTTCAAGGTTGCCTACATGAATTTTGAATGGCATTTACTTTTTTTCAATGGTACAAACCTCTTTATAATTTACTGACATATTATTAACACATTTGATGCAGGCAAATTTTTACAAGAGTCTTCTCTATAGCCCGATTTTATAAACTATAATTAGCGTTAACCGGAACATGACACAGTCATTGCCCCTAACATCAGAATATTTTTTAGTTGCAATAAATCCAAGAATTTTTATTTAACTCATGATTGCAAATGGAAGAATTCGTTAACACCGACTTTTACACTCCAAAAATTGTAACCAGACATTATACTGGCCATATATGAATCGAATTTCAAAGCAGTTGCTTTAGTCCTAAGCCGATGATAAGTTTCGAAAAACCCCAGTTGATCGAGATTTATACATTCTTTAAAAGAGTTGGGAAAAATTAATCCAAAGACTGATGTTTTGTATGACAACTATGTATAGAAAAATTTTATAATGACGGTTACGCATAGAAAAATGTAATGCTGTCTAATGAAAAGGGAAAACAATGGAAAGCCCTTTTTTTTCATTTGAGCGCTTTAACGCCGTCCCACTTTCGGCTTAAATATATCATCATTTTAAAGGCTTGAAAATGAGTCTTATCACGCTTTTTATTTTTCAGGCCCCGAGCTTCGGTTTCGTATCAGTCCAAATTCCGATATATATGTTCCACAGTCTCTCCGGCCCCCTTCACTTCTCCCGCTATTCTTGGTATGAAATCTCACGCTGAGATACCGGAATATTCGCAAATTAGAATTTCGCGAGGTAAAAATTTAACTTCCATCATACATCCGTCTTCCATTGCAAGTTTGTTTTTCCTATAAAAGCCGCGATTTGACCGACCGCATCTTAGGTAAAAACGCGTGATCTAACTCAATTTTTTTTCGCATAGTGAAATAAGAATGAAGTTGTCAATGGTTCTCTTCCATATCGTAGATATAATTTGGACGGCTAACTATTCTGTTGCAAACACGAATATGTTCCGCACGAAAGTAATGCACTGGGCTCTTACTGCTTCCAATTGTGTACTCCTATTTATTCAAAAATGTAACAGTAACGGCAAAAACGTCTATTCCAAATGCGGCACTCCGTCCAACGACGCATGCATCTTGTCAGCTTACTGCAACATCACTTTCATTTTTCTATAACGCAGACCTTGAAGGAAATAATGCCGTGCAAAAGGATGCTGATTCATGTTCAAGCAGGTTAACTTCAGCGTATGAAAAATTAAATAGATCGCTAGTAAATTGTCACCCTAGAGCACCGATAAAACTTTGGCAGAGCATTCATAGATAATGCATCGAATGAGGGCCTAAGGGAGGGCCTTTGAAGGATACAACACAACGAAACCCAGTAATTCAACTCATGAGAACATTGGCGGAGCATTCATAGCTAATTCAGTGATACCTCGAGAACGAATTTAATTCGTTCCGCAACCTTGCTCGTATGTAAAAGCAATTTTCTCCATTGAAATGAATGGAAATGTCATTAATCCGTTCCAGCCCCAAAAATACTACCCCAATTACTTTTTATGTGTTTTTCTGAATAAGATAAATCTATGTGTATAAAAGAAAGTCGAAAATCGTGTTAGTTAGAACACTTATAACTCGAGAACGGCTGCACCGATTTTAGTGACATTAGGCTCTTTGGATTCGTCTCAGCCCCGGATAACATATAGGACATTAAAAAATAGGAAAATTTCACACAAAAATTCAACTTTATCTAAGAGATATGTTTTTAGGAGTTGATTGTTAAGACGGCCAAAAAAATAAGATTTTTTTTCGTTTTTACTAATGTATTGACTGATCTTTTTAACAATATTAAAAAAATTTAAATGTTAAAACATGTTAAAAATATTAACGTAATATTAAAATAGTATTAAAATAATTGAATAAGAGGTAATCTCAGCTCGAATTGAGTTGTCAACAAACACATAACTACCGTGTGTATAAACAAATCTCCAAGCAATTGTTGATTATCAGTAATGTCCATGTACTCTGCATGAATTCAAATCTTTTAACTTCGTAATAAACGAAGACGAAGCCACTAAATATCTATCTGAATATTTGAAGTCCTTGGACGCACCTGGCTTACCACGGCACGATTTACAGCTAAAGTAAGGCTCTGTGTTCATGATCTTTCGAAACCTAAACCAACCAAAACTATCCAACGGAACGTGTTTGGTTATTAAAAAAACTGATAATGAAAGTGATTCACGCCACTATACTCAAAGGAAAATTCAAAGATGAGGAAGTTCTCAATCCGAAGATTCCATGATCCCAACTTATATGCCCTTTTGAGCTTAAACGTATTCAATTTCCAATTCGTGTTGCATTCGTGATAACGATTAACAAATCGCATGGTCAGTCTTTCAGTTTTTGTGATGTTTGTTCTCATGTGTCAGTGAAAACCCATGATTTTCTCATGGTAAATAATATGTGGTATGTTTACGAGTCGGTAAACCATCCGCTGTATTTCTTCCTTCGCTTCAAGGGCGCAGCTAGGAATTAAGGATAGTCGCAGCTAATACTGGCGGGTCTGTAGGGTATAGAAAACTCGCCAAAGTAAGCGAGAGGTGTGGGGGCCCTCCCCAGACATTTTTTTTTTTATAAAAGGTTCAAAATGGTAGGTTTTGCGGCTTTGTGAACAGTTAAATATTTTGTGACTCATCCGTCCCCCTAATATTAATAACCAAATGTTTTATAAAAAGATTCTCTGAGCTTTTGGGGGGGTTTTAACCCCCAAAAACCCCCCTCGATGCGTCCCTGCTTCGCTTCGCTATTTTTATTTAGCTTCATTCGCTTTATTTGCGCCTGATAACAAAACAAAAACTGTTGTTTATCAGAAGGCGCTTGACGCAAGACATTAAACCCGAATGTGTAGGGCACACCGTGGTGCGTTTACGCATGCAGCACGTTTACGCAGTGCATTTTTTCCAAACAGAGATACTATAACTGGCGCGCCTAAAGTCATTTGATACGAATGCTGCTTCATAGGGGCTTTTCTTACACTATTTTGAGCATCAGTCAAGCGTCGGTCTAGCGTTGCGTTAACCTTCCCCGTGAACGAGCCAAGTTTACGCTATGGACTTAGACCTAAAAACATTTTTTTACGGTTAATAACACAAATAGCCAACAACTGAATGCGTATAATTTTTATTTCATCAATATTTTCTCATTTAATTTATAATAAATCAAATATGATTAAAACGATACAGCCGCTCTTTATTTATAAATGGTGCAACTATACTATAAGTTCATTGAATGTTAGGCGGTACGAAGTTCGCCGGGTCAGCTAGTTTATATATAAATGACAAATATTGTGTAAAAGCATAATAAAAGAGAATGTATGGCATATAAAACTGGCTTTATACAGTGCATTTGTATTTTGGCCAGTTAAGTGCAACTCACACACAACTTAAATGCTGCTGTATACTTCACTTTAGTTACTGCTTTTCTCTTCCCTCGTCTTTGCCTGTTTCGCCGTGTGCAGCACCGCGGTCGGCCGTTCCTCGTATCTCAAATTTCGCTCGCTCGACGGCTCCTATGTCAAATATCTCGTATGTTAGGGCACTCTTATCTCGATGTACCACTGTATGAGGAACAATCGTTATGACAGACACTCATATCACGTTGTTTCATCTGAATTCTTGAAAAATGCATCTTCGTTCTGTACCCTTCCAAGGAGATATTCTCTAAAACACTGATTCTTATTACTACACCGGCCATCTAACCTCAGTATACGTTCATAATATCGTCAACATATCGATCGGATGATCGTAGTCCACGTTATCCTTTGAGATCTTATCAGCTTAGAGTACTATTCATTCGCCCAATTCACCTCCTTATCTCCTCGTAACGACGAGCTGTGTACCGTCATCGATTTCAAGTACACTCCCCTTATTGCTTTTCCAATCCAACATGTGATCTAATGGTGTTTAGTGGTGATGTAACCCTAGGAGATCGTTGAGAAGAAACGGCTCTTGTAAGCCTCCATCGCTTTTTATGGCCTGTAGCAAGGTGTGAACTCGAGAGGACTTTGAGCGCGTTTGGTGAGGAAAATTTCAGTTTTTTAGCAGCACGTTTGAAGCAAGAAGGAAATAGTCTCTGTAATATGTTACAGAATGATTATGGAGATCGAATGGATTGGTGAAATGACAAATGAAAAAGGCTTAATAACAGAGTTAGAACGCGTGAAACGAAGAGCTGCCAAGAGCGTGAAAAGTCGTTACGATAGTCTTGTGAGTGTAACTGAACTCTTAGATACTCTCGGATGGGAACCTCTGTCAGACCGTAATTTGAAAAATAGACTAAATCTTTTAGATAAATTCAAGATCAGTGTCTTTTCTAACGAAGTCAGCCATATCTTACGAAAGCCAATATACTACGGAAGATCAGATCATATAAATAAAATAAGAGAGATGGACAGTAGAACAGACAGATTCAGAATGTCTTTTTTTACACCATCAATAAGAGATTATAACGGCATCGTTAGAACTCACAAGTAGATTAGATGACTTTTAGTGTAGCTAAATTATGTATAACTAAATTCGTATTTCTGAATTTTATCATTATTCCTAACAGCATGTGGTAGTATAATTAGTTAGTAAGCGTAACGTTTTTTTGGACCGTGTGGTAAGCATTTGGGAATCCACTTGCATGCTGCATGCTGGTGATTGATCACCCCCTGCCAAACACCCTAGAGGGAGCTCGCAGAGTATTATGTAAATGTAGATGATATATCGCATGAGTAATGTGGAAGTTCTAAGTAATGTGGGAGAGAAGAGAAGTCTTTTGAAAGCTTTGTATAGAGAACGGAACAATTTAAACGGTCATATCATGAGATACTCTTATTATTTATTTATTTCAATTACCCCTGGGTACAGCACAGTGAAGCCTTTACAAGGTGGGATTTCAACAACTGACAAAGACACCTTAAAACCCATACCCAGGATAGGGGCAAACTACCCAGGCGGGACTCGAACTCGCGTCGTACAGTTTGGCAGGCGAGGACTTTTCCCCACCGCCATCGAGGCCGGCAAGACGATTTTATGATGAAAATTATCGCCAATGGAAGGGAAGACCGGCAGAGGTAGTTCTCGTGTGAGATGCATCGAGTAGCGGTTGAAGAATACAAAGCAGAATAATTACGCAGGTGTCGAAGTATCAGCTGATTGGAGAATTGAGTGGAGAGCTCGATCATACCAATCTTCTACTGTTGATGGTGATGATTATGAGCAGTAGGATGCAAATTTGCATATTGCCTGAATACGTGTGAATAGCGTCCGATGTAGGCATTTATGGTACCCTAAATGAATCCTAATTTCCATTTTGCTTATGCTCTCCGTGACTGATAAAGGCTCAAAACGTCTTCAAGAGTGAATGCAATGTGAGTTTTAGCGGAGGATTGCAAAGAAAAAAGTCCCTATAGCACTACTTTGCTTATGCTCTCCGTGACTAATAAAGGCTCAAAACATCTTCAAGAGTGAATGCAATGTGAGTTTTGGCGGAGGATTGCAAAGAAAAAAGTCCCTATTCACTAGTATAGTATGGAGTAGAGACTTTTGAAAATCTTATCTTTCATGAAGGCATGTTCAGTATATATTCTAGTGCACATCAAGTGGGTTGATAATGTTATATTCACTTCCCCAAAACTTTTTGTAGCACTAGTGATTAATTTTAGTTGATTGAGGAATAAAGCGTGGCCAGAAATGTAATTTTTTGTTTTGCCCGCCCGCCATTTCCTATTTGAAAACAATAAACATTTAATATCCATGATCCAGTCTCCAACGTTTAATATCCATGATGTAACGGTCTCTTCTGAAGCTAATAATTCATTTCCGCTGATAAATAATGGGCGCTTACTCAAAAGTGAATTTTTCTCCATGGAGAGTTATGAATTTCCGCCATATCGACGTGCGTTTATGGTCCATTGATGTGGAACATGAATTAAAATCAAGTTATGTCTAAGCCATAGTAAAATACACCTAAAACGCGATAGTGAATATGTTTTTGGCGAGTGCACTTGTTTATCAGGTAATCTTCTGAGAAAAATCATGAATGAAATTCATTTAATAATACGCTCTTAGGCACGTTGAATAATTATTACTGACTTTTCCGTCAACAAAAACTACCATTAACACATTCCGATGTCACTGAAATATGACATTTTTTCAGTTTGTGAAAATGAATAAACCGTGAAGAAATATATTTGTCATAGCAATGCCTTCATAAAAGAGTTATTTTTACAGTAAGTCCTCAAATCTAACCATAGCGCAAATGCTACGTCAAGTAGTTGAAAGGTTTTATAGGAAATCGTTTCCCTGCGAAGTATCATACTTCATAATAATATAAATACATTAATGCTGTATGCTTAAAAATATCGCAAAATTTTTTAAAGATGTAATTAGCATTTGTTATAAAAGAACTGACTTTCACTTTCAAAATTTTACTCAAAAGAATAAGCGTTATAAGTTAACGCTCTCTTTAGAGTCTTTCCTAATTACGTTTGCTAATACCGGCATCTCACACGTCTTAAAGTGACTAGAGGCTTATTTCAGAAGGAAGTGCATCTTGAAGTAATCTCCTCGAAAGCATCAAGCTTTTGCTCCTCCTTATCTCTGCAGATTTATGTTCTAAGAGATGGTTGGCTCTGGCGCTACACGCATCGTTTTTATGTCTTTCTCCTCATTGAGGAGAAGAGCTTAATCATAATCCGAAAAAGAGGAAAACTTAGTTGTAGATATGCATAAACATCTAGGTTATTAAAATTACCGGCGAGAAATTGTGTTGTTTGGATGAAACATCATCTGTTTATTTAAAAAGTGTTTTGAGCATTATTACTGAGCGTTACTTGGAAACTAACAGGTATTCGAGGTATTTAAAAACCATGAATGCGTTTAACAGGATGCAGATTAATGTAGTCAATTACATTTTGGAAAAATGTTTCTAAAAGAGACTGGATTGATTTATTCTTAGGGAGCAAAAAACGCTGAGTATTTTTGTTATTTAATGCGTTGAAATTTAAACAAATTTGTGTACTGCGGTAGGAATTGGTGGTTTTATATTTCATTCGAGGTATTTGTGAGAGGATACCAAGAATAACAAGAGAGCAAAGCGAGAACCACCAGGATCTTGGAAAATCTTTGGGCTTTGGATTTAAAACATTTACTTATTGAAAATCATTTTGATGACGAAAGATCGATCGTGTCACTTTTTTTTAATTTTTATGTCTGGACTACCGAACATCATTGGAAGACATCCCATCAAGGTAATTCTTAAAGACAATAAAATAATATACTTAATTTGGCTCGGTCTTTCAAAGATATTTTACATTAAGTTTTGCTTAACTAAATGACCTTCTTAGTTCAAAAAAATACGACGTGATTAAAATCATTCATTAGTAACAGAAATACCTTGGAATTCATGGCCTTAACATCTAAGTTTTGTCACCAGAAATCGATATTTTATAAGAGTTTTTTAAATATTTATTATATCATGAATAATAATCTCCTAAGGGAGCTTATTGTAGTTCAAGGATATTTCATGCTATATTGTTTTAATAGCTCGTTTTGACTCATGTGGGGTTTTAATTCCTGCTCAAACTAAGGCATTTTGATAGTAACTAAAGCCTGGAGGACTATTTAAAGGAATATAAGATCTGAGAGAGGGCTGCTTTGGGAGAGAAAAAATTCAAGATCGAGAAGAAAGATCGAAAAATCGATCGCGACGGTACACACTGTGGATGATGCAAACATCGAACGTTCGAACGTTTAAGCTATCGACGTTCCTAGGCTGCTATCGACCATCAGCGCTCGTTCTAACCTTTCCCTCGAATCGACACCGTACACGCCCTCTTTTTTCACGACGCCAATCCGCCGACTCCCCCACCCTTCCTCCCGCCTATCTGCCCGTGACCATCTCGAAAGCGCAGCCGCCACTGTGTCCTCGTACCCCCCCATGCCACGGATGTCCTTCTTTCGCACACATACCTCACCCTTCCCCGCTTACTATCTCCCCCTCTTTGTTTGACGAATTCTCTCGATAATCCAGAAAGGTATACATATTCAAGTAGCTCTCAAAGTGTTAATTTAAACAAAAGGTGTCATTGCTGGGTAAGGGATGGGATGTAATATGGCTTAAAATAATTATCTCATTGAAAATCATTTCGATGACGGAAGTATCAAGCCCGTAGCAGTTGTCATGTATGAACTACCGAGTATGGTATAGGATTGGTATGTAGAGCTGCATAGTGCAAACAGTAGCTTCTACCTCCTACGCTATTGCGATCAGGGTCAACGTTCCACTCTTTAGAAATTATTTTCTCTTCATTGCAGTCAAAGTGAAACACTATGAAATTGTTAGCATGTGCCCAGTTAATATCATTCTAATTTCTATGCAAAAATTCATAAATTATTCATTTGCCAGTCTATTTTAATGAGTCACTTTAATAGCTTTTATTTTGTTATTTTTTCTGAAATTTGCATTTTTATATTTATTTTGTTAATTTCTGTAATGTATGTTTTAAAATCGAAATTCCGACATTTTGTTTCTATGCTTATGTTTAAAGTACTTTCGGGGTTAGGTACTTTTTGACGAGTTGTCACTACATTGTCATATTGTGTGGTAATCCTCTGGTGAATAAAAAAGCAATATTCCACTTTATTTTACTATTCATTGAATCATAAAATTTAGTCTCCATGATTGATTAAAAATTTGATGATTGCTTTTTAATGCACTGGTATAAGATGCAAAAATTCTTCCATTACAATCGCAGTACCTCACCTTATTATGCCTCACTTAACTTAATTGGGCGATTATTACCTTTACTTAATTTTTTCTACTTTGGAGTGTTTTTGCATGAAAATATGCGAATTTTGCATGAAGTGGTCGTAAAAAATACTGTTTATTCTCATATACCACTCGCTATCGTTCAAGATGCGCATCTTGTTTTTCGTGCAAGGAATGAAGGAAAATAATAATTTCGAAAAGACTGGAAAAAGATAACTTGCATTATTAAATGGAATAGGGACAGCATCTACATTACTAAGTATTAAACGCTCCCCATGAAACAACTAAATGGTGTTGTAAATAATCGGTAGCTACTAACCTCATCAACTTGTTTGCGCACCATGCACAGCTGATAGACGGCGATGAAAACCACTGGGGCGGGTGGGTCCACCTTCAGGCGCCTCCACCGACAGGGAAATTTTGCATGTGGGTCGTTCCAGCACCGTATGATCCTGTTCATGAAGAAGAACTGCTTTACATTTGCCCCTCGTGATCGGTACTTTATCTTCATCAGGTGATCTTTTTTTCCTTGATCATTTTTATCCCGGTTTTATTATTTCCTTCCCGAATTCATCCTATGATTTTTCCTCACTCACTATTTTGTATTAAAGATACAACGTGATTGCTCAACTGAAGCTTTATTATTGCATCGCGTTTATGCCTGGATGACTTCAAAATAGAAATACTCAGGTTTTTCGTACGGACTCCGCTACATGGGAAAAGGATTGGTGCATGAGAAAATATTGAAGCTATAATTATTATTATACCTAATTTAACAGTACTTCCTATTCCTCCTGCGACAACCCCATTTGAAAAAACTTTGTGGGACCGCCAAGCCAATACTTCCCCCATCCTTCTCCAACTCTCTCTATCTCATCCTTTGAGCGCTTTTATGGTGGAGTGTTGGGAAGGCCCCTCGCGGCCACGACCGCCGGCAGTCAGTTCAATTGTGCCATTATGCATGAGTGGATGTTTAGTGCAGCGAAAGGTGGGAATTCGGAAAGGGCACGGGAGGGAATCCAATCGCCCCTCCGCAGCGCCGCTGGCTTTAAACTACGTGCCCACGGCTCTTCGACGAAAAGGAGACTGCCTCCAGCGCTTAGGAGTCCCCTTTCCCGACGACCCAAAGAGCACCACTCACTCAAATACCTAGCTTTCTCTTGTTCCCTGTGACACCGTGGAGAGGGAACGATGCCGCAGAACAATGCTGAGGGCGTTCTCAATTATTGAGTGAGAATCAATCACTAACGTAATCGCATCGAATTTACCTGCCTCTCCTACAAACACTCTCTAATATTATGATTAATATGCTTCTTAATAATGCGCATGCAAAACTTTTTGTACTCATGATTAAATAGTATATAATAATACTTATTGAACTAATAAATGAGAAAATAATACGAGGGAAGTTCAATAAGTAAAACAACTCATTGTTTTCTGAAACAGGGTTTTTTTTATCCAGCATTCAAATACAACATGTTATATCCCAGTCTTTTAGCTACACATCACTTTTGTTTTCAACGTAACCTCCATTTAATGGTACGGCTTGACGACACCTTGAACGAAAGGGCCTGTATGCCTGCACGGTACCATTACACTGGTCGTTGACCGAGCCAACGTAGTACTGCAGCGTCGCGTCGATTCATCATCCCCGTACCGGCGATGATGAAACACGCAATGCCCAACCACTCACCGTGCTTTTGCCCACTACCAGAGCACTGTAAATATTCTGCAAGCGTCTATGAATATCTAAGATACACTGACTTTCCGCCAAAAGGAACTCAATCACTGTCCGTTGTTTGGAACGCACCTCCGTTACAGACGCCATTTTAACAGCTCCGTATAGCGCAGTCACCTATCGGAAGGCAATGCAACTATACAAGATGAATTGGGAATATTTGAAAACGTTACGCAAGAAATTACAAGTTTTTCCAACCGAAATTGGCCGAGAAATAAAATATTCTGCATTACTAATTGAACTCACCTCGTATAAAACGGCGATTGCCGAAATGAATGTCCATTTCCATGGCCATAGAATCAATGGTATAAAATTATACGTAAAGGAAGTAATGAATTTCCACTTTAAGGATTTCACGCTCAACTAATTTCGAGCATTCAGGCGCCATCTTCGGGTACTCATCTTGTACGGTACCCGATGATTATGCATGAATGCGTCAAAGTAGTTTTACATGAAAACAATAAAGTGTAGATAGTCTGAATCCTTTACATATCACGTTTATATCACATTTTCTTTTCTGGGAATTCTTTGGCCAAGCCTTGACTATTATCAAACTTAAATGTGATGACATCTAAACTATTGCTCAAATATGCCGTCAAGATAGAATTTAACCGAGGAATTTGCATCTAATGTGTGAAGCTCATACACATAATTTTATCAATTTAGGATGCTGTCTAGAACTTAGCCTGTGCAAGTTCATGAAAGTTTCGTTCCTGTATGAGTTAAATAAAAGGATTTATCAATATTTTAATCGATTTATAAAAATCTTGCATTGAAGGAAATAAGTAGGTGGCGAATTTTTAGAAATTCTATTGAAATGCCCTCTCATTTAATTCATCGTTCAACGATGCTGTTATTCCATACTATAACTTCGATAATTTTGGAAAATTTCATACTTTCCTTTTCGTTGCTGGAGGTAAAAGAGCCATTCATACTAAAATTATTCACAGTATCACTTACGATGCTCCATCAATAGAAGCGTAAGTAATTCAATTCCATAACATGGAAACAAGTGTTCAATAAATGAAATTTAAAGCATAATAATGAAAGCCTTAGAAATTTGATGAAAATGAAATCCATAAAATACTTCCATATGATCCATCCCTAACTAGAAAATTTCGCACCTCAAAGCGCTGCACCAAACGACCCTGCTTTCTTCCACCTCAAAATTCCACCCACGGCGACCCTAGGAATAATTCACCTTTTTAAGGTTTGCGAATTAAATAAATGATTCCGTCTCTAATGGAATTTCTCCCCCTTATAGGGGTCTGCCGAGACGGCTTTCTTCGATACCATTAATCATGCAATTTGCGTCGTGTGTCCGTCGGAAATATTGATCTTCACAGCCACTCCTTGTCTCCGACTCCCATCATCAATTATCCCTCAATTATTTACCGCTGGCAGGTGAGTGCCGGGCGGTTGTCGGGCCGGGCCGAAGGAAGGCCCGTTGTTACGAGGAGGTGTCTGAGGGAGAATCACGGTTGACCGATCCAACAACCTTCGAATGACCTTGTCGGATCCCGCAGGGGGTACCTGAGAGGGTGCCCTTATTAGCAAGGAGAGGTTTTCCTATATAGAGCCTGTTTATGGAAAAAAATCTATATCTATGTATTTATTTTAAATATATTTAAAAAAAGGATATCTGTTTGTTTGTCCGCTATGCATATCCAAACGGCTTAACGGATTGCAACCATAGTAGATACGTAGGTGCATATCATGTTCGCGTGCTCCGTTGTGCTACTTCAATTGTGTCCGACGCGTCCTTCGGGTCGTTTTCTCGTTACCGTCTGTTACGTCGTCATACAACTTCTGTGGTTAGGCATCCTACCGGTTTGGTACACTTCTTGACACTCTCAAAGGGAATTCATAAATTAAATATTCTTTGCCTAACAAGCAATCCTCTTGGAGCAAACTTTTTTGCTGGGGTATGCATTCACTCCACGTTTTTGGTCTAGGAACGTACGGACTCATATAACGATCAATGTTTTGGAGCGGGGTATAATTTGATTCCTTGCAAGGTGTAGGTACGGAAATCATTTATTCCACTATTTGCTGTGAAATACATTATGTGAAAATACATCATCATAATATCTTTGTTCCTTTTCCTACAAATCCTGCAATGTGACCATGAATTCCAGGTTCCAAGTTTCCCATTTCTCGTAAAAATATCCTTCCCTAGCAACGCCAGGTTGCCTGTTAGTTACAAATAAATTAGAAGTAGGGAGCACTTTGCATAGAATACTAATACCTATGCGTCAAAGCGGCATTCGTAGAAAAAAATATCGCGGAGCCACGCTAACTCATCGGGGAAATCAGCGATGGGTTCGGTAAGGCTGAAATTCTCGTTTTTCGATTCGAATTCGAACGAAGTTCGAATTCCGGCTGAACCAAATATTTTTTTCATGGCCAACTTCATCCTTGGTGTATATTATCCATACATACTTGTGATCAGTTGTGTAACTATTAGGGGGATAGTCCCCCCCAAATCCTCAGAGAAATAAAAACTATATTTAAAACTCTTGTCTACTTTTGACATGTAATAAGTGAATCTGCCAATTTTAAGTGCCAAAATGGTATAACATATATTTACAGGCATGTAATTTTTCAAAACTTTTCGCCCTTGCTCGCCCCCCAAGGCCTTCCATCCCCCCCAAAGCGTATTCCTAGTTACGCCACTCCATAAGATACTTATAACCACTCAATAGGAAGCGGGTATCTGAAGGAATAAATGGCTTATTTTAAGATATTTTTTCTGCGATAAAGATTTAAAAGCAAAACCTTATTTTCTGAGTCCATTTTTATTATTTAGGTAAATTTTAATGCAATTTTTACTTTTGTTTAAAAGCTTGTCTTCCTTCAGCAAATTCCATCACATTAAAAGTCTCCAATAACTTCAGTGTTGCGTGCAAACCCTGATTTTCTTCGTTGTTTGCCTTTTTTCCCTATATAGCAATATTCTCTTCTTCTCTGGGGAGTTTGAGAACACGCGGCTCTCATGTTTTTGTCGCGCTTGCACGAAAATAAATCTCTTGCCTGGCTCACAAATTTCAATGCTCACTAAAGATAAGATTCACCTGAGGAAATCAGCCTTTGCTTTTCAAAGGTGAGGCAAGAATAATGTTTGTTAAAGCTTTTACTATGGTGATCAAATTTTATCCCCAGTCGTTAGACCCTCGCTTTGATGCACTATCTAGGAAAAGAACTTGTGCTATGTGTGGCACGTGGCTACATTTTCAAGGCCTCCTTTCTCAGAATAACTCGCCTTCCCGTTTACAATGTAACTAATAGCATTTCCGTCTGTTTTCTCCTCAGAAAATTACATTCTCTTGAATTGATTCGCATAGGTTTAAGGTCGGCACGAGGAGCTAGGAGCGGGTTCAGAAAAAGATCGTTTACAGTTTCATTTCGATGAAATTCTCATCCAATAGTCTTTGTTCCTCTTGGTGTTCTTATTACAAAAAAAAATTCAGGTCTAATAATTAAAAGGTGCAAGTCTAACAAGGGAAATCTCTCAAGTTCCACCACCATATCTCATTCAAACTTTGCTAGATGATAGAAAATGCATACCAATGATGTGTAGTTTTTGTTTAAATTTACACTCAATACTTTCCAAAATATTAGCGATGGAATGTACATATTAGTAAAACGCCGACACTTATGCAACCCACAGCACAGAAATATACACCAGTGCTCGTCGTCCTAGCAACGGATTTTCTATCTATCAGATGGTCTTTTTACCAAGAAAAATTTGAACGAGATCTGGAGGTGATACGCGAAGGACTTCCCGGTAACGTTAATAATCGCGTATGCATCTTAATGCGGAGTACCCTCTGGGAGATTCGCGATATTTTCTTCAGTCGAAATAAAAGTGTTTGTGGCCATATCGCATCCACACGCTTGCCATGTCGCCGTACTCTCCGCCACCAGCGGCCAGAACCGGAATTGACCGCACGCTCTAAAGAATAATGTAAATTCGGGGTTGCAAGTTGGTGCAAGATTTTACTTTAGATTCACAATACAGAATCCTCATAAAATGAGGTGGTATAAGTCACTTGGCGGAAGTCGGCGGAAGTATCTACTTTTTCTCTACGTTTATGAAAAAAATTGGCGGAAAACAGGCTCCGCAATTTCGTTATATATCTATGGTTAATGATGAAATAAAATCTTTGAAAACCCTCCAAGTGTAAAAAGAGAAGTGTTAATTAAAATAGTATAACAGCTTTGTCAATGTAACTATTCATGAAACCACTGCAAGAGGATAAATTTGGCTATTTTCATAAAAAATCGAAGGTGGTCGTTTTTCACTAAAGTTGTTCAACTTTGACTTCAAATATATTGTTAACGTGAAGGTACAGGAAAAAAATAATCTGGCAAGTAATGCACAATTTATTTGGGAATATTTTTGCAAAGTTTCAACTTCCTAGATCAAAAATATCGTTTTTGAGGCTTTGGCAAGCTTTTTTCGATCCTAGCCCACTGTGCGTTGGTGCCGAGGCATTGGCAGTTTTCCCTATCGACGGCGCGGCGCGGCGGTGCCACCTCTATCTTAACTATACGAATACTTTCCAAACATCTGATTTGTAAGGACGTGTGACATCAGCATTGCTCTATCGACTAGTCATACAAGCTGATACACCACACCAATAGTTGAGAATTTCGCATCATACTCGAAAAAATCGTCTGTGGACTTAATGGGACGCACGAAGCCATGTAATATCACGTTTGATTTTAAAGTTTATTCTAAAAATTATAAAATTACCTCTACATACTCTTCTTCAAAAATTTAATCTTGTTCTCTGTATTTCCAGATAAAGTTCAATGTTTCAGGCACGACAACATTTTTACTTCCATTCTCTCGCTTCATTCTATGAACACAGCTCGTTTTTCCTTTATTTTTCCACCATTATCGTTATTTAATGTAATAGCCTTCAGATTTTAACCGTATTTGATTTGGCTCTCAAAACATGCAACTCCTGCTTAGATGGCAAGTCGAAAAGCACATGAATTCACGCTTTTTTTCGAACAATGTCACTAGTGCCCCACGAGCTATCCCAGGAACGTGATCTGTTCAAAAAATACGCGGGTCTTTGTCTTTAATTGTCTTTCATATTCTATGATTAAGGGCTTGTTTTCTTTCCATTTTCTCGGTTTATTAAGTGAAATGAGCTAGCTTTATCGTCTTCTTCTGCCATAATTTTAGCAAGGAAATCATTCAGTCCACAGTTTATGATAGTTTTTTGCTTACTTAGTATAACATTCATAATACGACAAGGGTCCTTGAAGGCTCATGCGTAACTATCAATTTATAATAATTCAGAGAAAAATGATGTTATAGAAGAAAGACGAAAGTAAAATAAAGGATCATGTGAGTTTCGTGGAAGGAGGGAAATCTTTTGAAAACCATGATATAAGTTGGAACAACTTAAATCGGCGACATCCTGAGACAAGATGGTCTGATGCCAGCAATCTTTGAAACGGAAGGGAAGAACGGTATATGAGAAGGAGGTGATTAATGGCGTAAAACGGTTGAATTGAGTAAGTGGTAAAAAAAAACCAGCTGATGGGTGAATGGAGAGTAAAAATGCGTCAAACCAATTTATAGATTGATGGCTGTAGAAAATGAACTGTGCTTAGCTACCATTCAAACGATCATTATGAGTATCAAGGTATATGATTGGCGTAGCCAGGTTGGAGGTCCGGGGGTCCCGGACTCCTTTCCTTCCCTCCCACCCCCCCCCCCCCGAAACATAAAAACACAATGGATTTCCTTCATAAAAGAAAACAAAATATTGAAAAATCATGAATTTACAAAAGATTTCTTTGATTAATGAAGTTTTTTTGATTGTGGAAAGCTTCGAAATTAGTTTAAAACTCTCTTCTTATCCCCCGAACGAAATTCCTGGCTACCCCACTGTCGATTACACTATCGTATATTCGGCTAATTGACAGCGAATTGATAAATTACTGAGCGCCTGTAGGTATTTAAGGCTCATTTACACTGGAATGAAAACAAGTTTCGATTTTGCCTCCATCTCGTTCTTGTTTTCTGATCAACCTCGTCATTTTTTACTCCAGATTCGGGTATATATAATACGAACTTGTGACGTCACGTGCATCGAAAAGGTGTTGTGAAGTCGGGGGGTGAGCGCATGAAAAATTCAAGGCTTGGGGGAAAAAACCGACAGAAAATGAAAAGCAAACAGTTTCTCTCGCATGTGGAGGCAGAAAGAGTAGGAACAGGATTCGAAATTGTTTTCTCTGTCCCCGACCGTCACGGCGTAAGACAACAGTGAAAGGGCGTCCACGTCACGAACGAACAAACACAAACGGAAGGGCACGCGCTGCTGGACCAGGTAACATATATACGTTTTCAACCCGTCCCCCTTCAAGTTCGAGGACAAACAAGGGTGAGGCAGGAATGGGAGGGAATTCGTGGAAGAACCCTGAGGAATTTTTTTTAGGAAAGGTCATTCAGAAACATAAGTAGGGAAGGCGTTTATTTCGTCCAAGTGAATCCCTTTCGACATTCTATTAGAATTTGATCGTATGAAAACAATTTTATCGTGCTCTGTTTCGAAGGGAAAATCTTCTCGCGGGCAAAGCACGTTTATCGTGTGGTATTGTGGAATAGTAGTGCAGGCTGTTCGGGTGCTCCACCGGGTAATCTCCTTCATGGCTGCCGACGTTTAGGGGTACGAGTCATACTCCATCCATGTCGTTTCTCGGAAAGTGTTCGTCTTACATAGCGGTGCCGGGATCTCAGGTTCCCTCTGATTGGTCCTTGGTATTAGCCAATCGGATTCCATGCAATACGGGTTTCCAGACGTTACTGAGGGAGTAACCGCCATCTTTATTGAAGTTCTTGTCCGTTAGCCGGATCTCTATGGCCTCCTTCGTAATCCTTTCCCTCTATTTCTTCTCTCAAGAGATGATCTTCACATCTTCCCAATGAATGGCATGGTTTTGCTTGATGCCGAGTTCGGCCACTGCAGATTTTTCAGGTTTGCATCCTCTCGACCGTATATACCTATTTGGTTTTGAAACAGTATTAAAAATAGTTCCACTTTGTTTTCTTCCTCTATTTTTTCATCTACGTATTACCCCGAAAGCCCCCTCAATAATCTTGTGATGGGGGTGGACACCGCGTAAGCAAATGGATAAATAAAAAAGGAGACACGCGTGCTGAGTCCTTATTAACTAGTAATTTTAGTAAATTTGATTGTAGGAGTGCAAGAATATTCTATTTAGTGACGCATTTCACGCTATGTATGTGTAGATATGTTCCGAGAGAAAAACGGAGACTATTACGATTCCAACAAAATTTAATACTCTATTTTATCGATTGAAACATGGCAGTATCTTCAGTCGCTGGTATTACAATCAAAATAGTCACGGTCACAGTTTCGGTCGGTGTTTCGGTCACTTACCTTAGCACCTGACGTGAGTAATCTGTTAGGATATTTACTTTAAAATATATCATTAGAAGCGTAACAATATTCTATGCAGTGACGTTTTTCGTCCTATTTACGTGTGGATACATACCGATAGCAAATTGCAGCCTATATTTATTTCAAGATTTAATACTTTATATACAAGATTTAATACTCGATGTCATCGATTGAAACATGGCAGTATTTTTAGTCGCTCGCCTTACAATCAAAATCGTCCCGTTAACGGTAGCGCTTTGATCGCTTGCCTGAGTAACACCATTTCCTGTTAGGCCTTCCAGTCTTGCCACATGGGGGTGATGGAGCGCCAGCGTGGGACGGGTGAGGCGACAAGATTCGGCCGCCCCAAGGCGACAAAGCTTGGCCATTACGGCGCCGACGATTCCACGTCGTCCGTCCAATCCATAAGGTCGGTCGAATCCAGACGATCATTCGTCTTCCCGGAGTGGGGAGTCCACCTCTCTGCTTTCCTCTACCCACCTAGCTACCTTAGCCAATATTTACAGCTGATCTTTGGTGAGCGCGACGTAGTGCAGTAGATCTCCGCTGGACGATATTAATCCTCTCCGGAGGTCCGATCGTAAAGTGAATTCCGCTGAATGTTGGATTTTCATTATTTCCGGAGGAAGTGCGAAATCTTTTGAATGATCATCACCAAATTTAAATGCTGATAAGTTAAAAAGGGCTCATTTTACACATAAGTTGAAGAGTTACATAATTAATGACTTATTTTGCGAGTGGTAATCGGCGAAATTTGAAATTTTAAAAAGTGAGCTTCAAATTTTTTTTAAATCTGGTCCAGAATCCATTGAAATTCGAACCCATCGTTAAGTGGTAATCTACCATACTTAGGTTTTTTGCGAAAGTAACGCTTAAGTACACGCTTTTTAAATTTATTTCAAGGAGAATTCGTGTCTATTAGAGGGTTAAATGTTGCATCTAAGAGACCGTAGCCAGGGGAAATTTTTCTGTTTTTTAGGAAGGTATATTTTGAGGGGGTTCATTTGGAGGGGAACACTTAATCCCGTTTTCCTTAGCATTTTAGGGGGGTTTGAACATCCAGACTAGCCCTAATCGCTTCGGCCTTAAGTGGCGCCTGTACCAGGCAGCAACTTCAGCAGAGGCGCATGATATGCTGCGGTGTAGATACTACGTTTGTCTGCCCCTAATCTTGAACAGCCAGCTATAATCCCTGAAACGGTAGAGTGACGAATCTAGATCGAATCCTATGATGCCATTTTATCCTTAACAAACTCGTTGTGTCTCGTAGAACTGTTAACCACGAGATTTGAGATAAATGCACCAAATAACGTACAAGTGCACATTTTGAAATGATTTAAATAGGGTAGTTTCCTTCATCAAAGAAAACAAAAGGCATTGATGGCGATTCGTTACCCACCATTAGTGTATTCATAATACACAAATTATTTGGTTTTTGAAATACCGGTTTAGACGAATGGCAAGGGTCAAATTTTATCCTCATTTGAAAAAGGCCGGATTGGCGCCCATGCGATTCCACTCCACGTGACGTCACAGGGACCTAGTTTCTACACGAGAGGATAGGAGTTATGCATCGTCAGAGGCTACCAATGCATGCATGAGTCACAGAGCTCAGGGAAACATGTCTTAATAATCACCTATTAAAACTGGCTAAGGTCGGAAAGTTTTCTTCGCTTGATAAGGTATTAATAAACCTTTTTTAAGCCATGCGCTACCAGACAGGAAGGTACTCTGCTACCCGTTAGCATCCTGCGTCCTATCAGCGCTCAGAGCCTCGATCAAGGTCACCTACCAGGCGGGAGGGGGAACCAGAAATGTGTCGTACGGACTTTTTCCCTTCGTTCCTACTTACGCGTCGCGTTTTCGCGCGCTTGAAATTTTTCACTTTTCATTTGATCGCGAAAAATAGATATCGTCATTTAAAAATCTAAAAGCGTGAAATACGTACTCCAGGAGTAATAATCTTTCGATTTAGGCAATAAAAAAATAATAGGAAACCACCCTATTATAGATTCTCTGCCTTGTAGACCTCTAGATGCTGAGTGAGGTAGCAACCTCGTTGGAGAAATCAAACGTTAATATTTTTATTCTCTCGAGGATCGAGGATTTTGATTCAGGCTAAAAGCATGTAAATCCGATGAATTTGATAACTCGACTCCAGGCATAGAAGATGTTATTTTATGTATACCTCGATGAAATTATCAGTTTTTTTTCTCATCCAGAATGCCCTCAATTTGCAAACGATTTCTACGTTAATGCTTTGCCCCAGCGCATCCGAAGCAATGAAGTAAAACTTTTTGAGTTATTTCAACTGTAGGTACATGAAAAAATTCAAGTAATACATTCATCAATTTCTTCGTATCGTTTCATTAAGCGTCATTTTCAGTATAGATATTCCTTATTTGCAGTGATGTCGAATTAATATATGAAAATACAGATTTTTGTCATCGGTCCTATACTTGGATAGGACTTTTGCAGCGTTATTTTCTCGAAATAAAATCTTTTCTATTTTTATGGCCAATCAACTGATTATTGTTCAATCTATGGTGACTTAAGTTATAGCACGCTTATTTCTTCGAATAATAAGGTTATAGTAGTTTGCCTATACACAATAAACGTTTATCCTTATTCTTTTCAGCTAGGTATGGGAAATAATGTACGTTACTTTAAAATAATTTTATTCATTATATAATTCGACCACAAGTCGTATATCAATTAAAAATGCGGATAAATAAGGCGGATGGTCAATTTCACGCATTAGGACAGTGTAAAGCGACATTGAGAGAAGCCAAGGTTTTTTAATGAACTGAATTGGCCAAACTGAATATCTTATTATTATATACTCCGTAACCACAAATCGATATGTTCTTAATATATTTTAATTGCCCATTAAGACATATCGATGGTAAAAGAAGCCATAAAGGTTACTAAATAAATGGGATAAAATATGAAAAGAGCCATCCAGGAAAATATTGAAAAAAAAATTTTATCGTTTTAAGCGTATAAAACGTTCCAATTTTTGCAAGATGTCCATCTCTACTGTAAGCCCACTACACCCCTTTGCTGAGGACCCCTAACCTTTCGTGCGCTCGGCAAATCAGCTCTCGTAGATACGATGCTATTCCCGAGATTCTGCTTCGCCGGGCCGTCGGAGGAAAACCGAGACGTTGGGAATGCTGGGCAGCACAACAGATAAGAACGAGCACCGTCAGATTCTGAGCAATTGGGTCCTGGAAGGCGGAGGTATCGAAATTTGACGACCGCTTGTCGAGAAGAGCGCGTCGAATATCAATAAAAGACGATCTTGTAAGGCAGGAGGTCAATGTCAGGCTTTAGGACGGGGTCCAGTGATATTGAGAAAAGCAACGTTTTTTTTATGATTTGATCCGCCCAAACTTAATATCTAAAGACAGTGGCGGATCTATGGGGGGGACTAAGGGGGCTATAGCTCCCCCTTGGGCATTCAATTTACACTAGATAGAATGGTAATTTTTTTGCCCCCACTACTGCTGGAATTTTAACACCCCTTGTCCCTATCCTGGATCCGCCACTATCTAAAGATAATAGACCCCGTAGCAATAAAATCAATATGTCCTTATTTTCCTCACCTTCTCTTGTTAGAAATATATATGATTTCAACAAGAAAATTCGGTACTTATTTTTATACATTCTAAAATCGTAAATATTTTAATTGCTTGAATAAATCATTGATAGTTTGTATTTTAAACTTTAAAATCTCCCGTATTCATCGTTCCATAAAAACGGTCGGCGAGCGTAATGTATGAAGAAATTTTTCCCCGTACGAAGCGCAAATGTTTCTGCTAATATTAAAGAAGGGATGAGAATGTTATTCCTCACGCCACAGAGACACGAGCCTTTTTCTCTCGTCACTCACATTTGAACCGCATGTTTCCAGACAATCCAACCGAAGCACTTCCGTCGATGGTGCGATGTTGGACGTCGAATCGCACCGCGCCAAAAGGGTTATTAATGGAACGCGCGCAATAAAAACACAATTAATGTCATTGTACAGCTACGTACTGCGTAGGTACGGGGGAGGTGGAGGAGTTGGTTGGCTGCGGATTTCTCCCTAGGGAGCGCGATGAGGTTCGAAGGCAGGTTTCACTTAACGGGTGACGGGAGAGCGGCATATGCTCCTCCCCCACTCCACCCTTCGTCCCACCGGATGGAGCGCATCGCTAAATGCCGTTCCGCGCCATTTCCTAAATTGCATTCCTATGCTGCAGCACGGCGCCGCTTAAATTGCCGCCAGGCTCGCGTGCGGACTCTCCTCTCCCCCCCCCCCCCTCTCTGTCGTCTGCGTATGGCGGTAGGTAGCTTGGCAGCTTCCTGCGGATTGCGAACTAGCGACGACGCCGCAGATCGGCCGGCACCGTGAGGAGGGAGCGGGTCGTACGAATGGGATTTGAGAATAGGGGTGTGCTTAAGGAGATTGAGGCATCACCCACTTTGACGAATGTGCGTAACAGCCCATATCGAGTAGAGGCCAGCGAAAGAACGCAAAAAACGAACTTTACGCGTTCGAGGTCCATCACTACCTGAGTTCATGTTATAATTAGGGACCATTGATTTTAACGAATATAATTTTCACGGTCTCATTACCCCTTGGTGTTTTGGAATGTGGTAGTAAGGTCCGAACACCATCCATAGTCATTGAAAAAATCATCATGATTTGCCAAACGAATCGACGTCAATTTATCGATTTCCATTATTCATTTGTTAACTTCAGAGCTGAAATTAAACTATCCGCTTTTTCCTAACTCAGGCCCTAAATTACATTGGCAAAGAAGACGGTAATTATGCAAGCGGCTATAGCGTAGTAGGCCTCGCCCCGCCAACTTGAACAAATACATTCATGCCAGAGCGCTAATCGCGTCGTCAATTTTATTTAAAAATTAAGTGAGAAGTAGCCATTTGGGATCTTCGCCCAACTGGAAAGCGAATTGTAATGTTCTCTCCTCGTTAGTATCATATTTAATGGAAATATAATTTCCAATTGAAATTTGGAAACAAAGACTCCGTGGTCGTATCCAGATAATCGTAACAATCGGACCCACATGATCTTCCAATTCCCCAAGGCAAGACTAATCTGGACATTTCCCATTTACCTCTCCTCATGTGTTCTTTCCTTCTCGTCACCCGCGGATTATTAAGTGCAAGCCCTAGCTCATTGTGATTGGCTGGTTGAACGAGTTCAAGGGCGATCGCCTCGTTTCATCGTATTCGGGAATTTATCATTCATTGTGACATTTTCTCCCCCAGCTGACGTGTTCGCTCGTGAGTTGGCAGTTCAGGCTCCAGCAAATATTTCTCTGAGGATTATCTCCAATAATGTGCAACTTGCCGTAACAAAAATAATCGAGAAAAATACTACCATGTTACTACACTAGAGCATCCAATTTTTCCCTAAAAATAATTATAATCACCTCATGATTACACTTATAGGACGAAACCAATCTATTCCAGAATAATAAGAAAAGAAACTACGCCCAATAGCTTCAATTGTCGCTTCAAGCTTCAAATTTGATTATCGTTATTCCTATTCGTTGATACCGTTATGGAGTTCAAATAATCTTAATTACTTATTCCATGGATTTGAGCGTAAAACTGAGGGCCCATCAGTTACTTCAAAATCATTTGAGATATTATGCGGATAGGATATATTTTATCAGTTATCAGATTTTATTTTAACAATACCAATCTATTTATGTTTTTGGTATCAATCAATTTATTATTTTTTAACCAAAAACATGAATAGATGTACCAAAATCTGAATACCTGAAATTAACTGCATATAAAGGAATATAGAATTGCTACATCAACTATTAGTTTTTGGAAAAACTGGATGAGGTCATATACAGCTACACAAATAATCTTAGCCTCGAAAAACGTTTCCAAAAGGCAAACAGTTTTACTGCATTCCAAGCATGTCTGCATAGAACTGGCATATTTTAAATGGAAGATACAAACAAGTAAACATTTAGAGGTCGTATTCGACCAAAATTTGTGCAGGATTGTTAATTTTTTACTTCACGGTCGACGTTAGCATTGGCATTCAAGTCAACGCAGATATCTCCCAGCAGTACTCCGAAAAGGAAGCATTTTGCTCGAAAATTTAACCCAACAAATAGAGCACCCGACACGCTTAGAATATATTGAGATTTTTTCCAACTATTTGGTCCACCCCGTACCCTACGACGAGAAGGTTATCCTCGAATTCAAATTCACCGCGGCCATTCATGTCATTGCGACGCAATCTGTAATAATAATACCCCAACCTCTGGAACATCTCTCTCTCTGTTGCACATCCGCGGGATATCTTTCAATATCGGGAAGCCAAAACCCTCCGCACTTAGTTCTCCGAGCACGATCTTCTCCACGACGATCACCCGCGATTTATGAATTAGCTTTCCGGGAATCGCATGAGTGGGGCCACGGTAGCGATTCGCCGGGGATGCGAGCGGGGAATCTCCGCGGAGGCATAGAATGATTCGGCGAGTATCCTTGAGCTGATCACGGCCGGCATTAGTATTCCCCGCCCGCGTCAGAGAGGAGAGAGACTCTAGGAGAGATGGGTTGAGCTCAAATTTTCCCTGCACCCTTTTTCCATCACGCGGTCTCAAACCCGCTCGCTAAAGGGCGAGCTCTAGCGAGAATGGAAAGCCGTGCGTGCGGACAAAAGAGTTTTCATCGCCGGCGAACGAAAAAAAATAAAATAATAGAATAAGCGGCACTGGCGTCTGCGGTGGTTTTTCAGAGTAAAAAAAATGGAAATGGCTGTGCCCAAAAATAAAAAAGAATTAGGCAGAGGAATGCGCGGATGGCTTTAGCATGTCCTCCACTATCGCATGTGTAATATGCGCGACGAGGAGTGGAAATAAAACCTTATCGCAGCGTTTCTTCCGTCGGCCCCGTCTCGGATATTTTATTTTCTTTTTTTCTCCGCCGAGGATGGTAAGGATTAAAAAAAATATTTGATCGTCCCCAACCTTGACCTCATTTCGTCATCACATGTACGATATCACCCGGCCCTCTTATGATGTTATCCGACGCAGTCTCTCCCTTGCTGTTTTCTTTTACACGAGATGCCTCTATGGCTGTTATTTGAAGTGTCACATTTCCTCAGCCCGCAAGCGTATGTTAGCCGTCTAAAGAGTCGTCGTTAGGGTTGACGAATTATGTCAAAATACTCCGTGATATTTGGAAAAAAATGAAATCATTTATCGAGATGTAATGAAGCTTTGCTGGGAAAAGCCGGCCTCGGCAGCGGCAGGGTAAAGTCTTCGCCTTTCATACAAGAAGTCACGCGTTCGAGTCCTAGGGCATGGTTGTTCGTGCAGGTGTAATTGTTGAATAAACCCCTATGGAGAAGGCAAATAAGTGCTGTTTTCAGTGTTAAGGGAATAAATAAATAAATTTATTAATTAATATAAAATAAAGCTAATAGAGAAGCATAACGACCGGATCACCACGAAGGAGAGATCAGAAAAAATACATACAGCAAAATATGAAATTAATTTTGATATTATGCCAATTCAATAGAAAGAATAGATTTATGGAATGTAAGGGTTAGATTTATTTATCTATACACAGACTAGATTTAAATGAATGCGAGGAACGGTGAATAAGGTCGGGCCAAGAAACATTATAAAAGGGTGTAATGATTATCCCGCAAAGAATGATCTGGTTCTTCTCCGGCGTATCAGATGAGTAAGAAATTTTTGGGTCTTCAACCAAGTGACTCTAATTTTGGAATCCACTGAATATGATAGAAGATTTTAAACTGAGAAAGTCATTGACGCGACATTCAGAAGTTCCTGATAGCGATTACTGAGTCGGTCACTGAAATGTCGAGAAAATTTTATTTTAATCGACTAATGGAAGAACAAATAAAACTTCGTTCTAGTTAATAATATTTCATTATTTTGGAAAAAATTGTTTAGAATCATTTTTATAACAAACTCACTCCATGTAAATCAGTGCGGATACCTTAAAATTATGTACTTTATTGAAGCAAACATTTTTGTAACTATGTTATTTTTCTCATCTTACAAGATTTAGGTATTAAAATTCATATTTCTTCTAATGCTATTACGATTTCGTTCGTCTTTTATTACTTATTCTTAAATATTAGTATTCATGTGACAATTTTCTTCAAGGCATTATTCACTTTTCTTCGAATATGTTATGAATTACGCTTCGAAAATTATGCAATTTGTCAATTAAAATTAAATGGCAAATTTATGCCTTAAATACTTTCATTTTACTTCACTGCCGGTTTCATTAGTATCCTTCTTTCTAGTAAAAATATAACTTCAAGGGTTATGTTAAGTATCATCTTTTGTTGTATTGTATGCACAAAATGACTTTAAACCGGTCATGAAGCACAATTATGTACTTGTGAAATCTGCCAGTAATTTTTATTTACTAATGTGTTATAACTCCTCCTGATTAAACCTAAAACTACCCTCTAAGTAAGTATATTCGACTGAAACTGAAAATCACTAATTCGCTCTATTTAAACTGGAGACCATAAAATAATTGTGTATTCTCCCATAATTCATTCTTGAAATAGGTCGAAATGCTAGCTGCAAGAAGTACTTTTAATCTACTATTACGTGATATAAACCTACGTATAAATATACTTATATTTTATTGAAACTGGAAATCATTAATTCGGGCATTTTAAACTGGATACCATTAAATCATAGTGTAGTCTCCCAAAAGTCATCCTGAATATAGGATGGGATAGTTCTAAGAACTACTTTTAATTTACTTGTACGTCACAATTTCTTCCGATTAAGCCTGAAATAACCATACGTATAAGTGTATTCGAATGAAATTTAAAATCACTAATTCGCTCTATTTAAACTGCATACCATTAAATCAAAGTGTATTCTTCCATAATTCATTCTTAAAATAGGTCGAGGAGTAAGCTATAAGAACTACGTTTTCTGAAACTATTAGGAACTTTTACCTTCCCCGAAGACAAGGCTTATCCATAATGTCAAAACACAGCCTCATTTCTTAACGTGTACTGATCCTTAAGTCCTCTTTCGCACATATATTATCTCTTCCCTCCCCTATGCAAGGGCCTCCAAACCCCATTTTCTCCCCTCTCCCAGCGCAACTCCCAGACCCCTTAACTGGAGCCCACCTCACGGATCCTCGAAAAAGCGTTTAAAAGTCTGGCACACATTACGGGAGACCGTATTATAAAAAAGAAGAAGAGCTCTTCCGGATATGCATTCTTCCTTGCGGTACTTCCGGGAATGCCGGAGGATTATTATTTCTGCCCCCGAGCGAGTTGCATATAAGCGGGCGTAAATACGTCTGCCACCACTACCCCTCCTACAGAGAGCACTCTTTTTTCCCCTACCCCTGTATATATATATGCGCTTCCTCAACCGTTTCACCTTGTACCCTAGGGTTTTCCGACCCTTTTTCCCTGCAGCAAGCCGGCGGCGTCGCCTCCTGCCCTTAACTCCTTCATTGTGACCTCAGCCTATATGCATTTATATACCTTTCTTCCCTTTCTCGTAACCCCTCCCCATATTTTTTCTCTATTTCTCTCTCTCTCTCTCTCTCTCTCTCTCTCTCTCTCTCTCTCTCTCTCTCTCTCTCTCTCTCTCTGTGTGTTATGGGACACGGATTTATTTACTCCGAATGTAGTCAAGCATGGAGTAATTGTAAAAATGTCCTTAGCAGTTAACTCCTGCCGCTTTGCAATTCCCCCTGGAGGATCCCTCCGCTACGGTCTCATTTAATATTTCCCCCTTCTCTTCCCCTCTGCCTCCAGCCTGAAAAATAAAATGTGCACACGGTCGGGATTAATGCGAAGGAAGTGAGCCGGGCGTGCGTTGGAAATATAAGTCTCTCTCTCTATATATATTGTTATTTTGTTCCTCTAACCCTGTGTCCCCCTTTCCAGCATGCGGCAGGTTGGTTTTCAGGAATAACTTAACTCCATCCGACCTGCGTCGCGTCCCAAGCGTCGCAGTGTCTCTGTCTTTTTGCGGATGGCCCTCTGTTGCACTCATCGTGAGCTATTTTTTGGTGGAAATCCGCCCTTTAATCGCGTTGTGTGGAATAACGTGCATAAGCAGTCGTCCAAATTATCCTCATGCGGATTGTTAGCAGTATCGTCCTTCACAGTTCACTGGATGTCTTACGGTGTACCAAGGCCGATTTTTTCTGTTATGTATTTTATATCTAACATTAGAGTGGCAACTTTGCATTTATTATTTTGGATTCAATATTTTAAAAAAGAACGTTTCAAATTCAACTAATGAAGGAGTTAAAGAATTAATTTCTTATAGAACACAGCACTAGGTATACGAAAGATTGGAAAGGATGGGGTGCTGACGTATCGATTAAATTCTTAAACCGAACATTATCTCTTTAATGAAAGGATAGGGAATAAGAACCAAGAATGATATCATAAAGTTAGTCGTCAAAATTTTCTACATTTATGATAGCGTAAATAATGGGTACTATTCATATTAGCTTTAAATGACAACATCGAAAAGTGCTCGTTCTGAAGAAAACAGTTTTGAATACTTACCAGAATACGCTGAAATTTCTATTTCCTCTGAAGATTATTATGATGATGCTGATAATAAATTAAATGATGGCAGTATTAAATAATCAACGAAATATTGATGTTTATTTCTATTATTAACATCTATTAAGACCAAATCATGTGTTTTAATTTCTCTGTGTTGCGCGATCTTACATTTCTCCGTGGAATTTTAGTTATGGAGTTGATTTGGACTCTAAGAAATTTTAATTGATCCTTGAGGGAAAAAAATAAAGCACAACAATGCATCAATAATGATTAAAATAGAGACGAGGGAATGAAGTGAGTATCACTTTATGCCCACTGTCTTCAAAACAATACGTTTCTCAATAAAATGAATAGGAATTGAGTTTGTACTAAAAACAACTTTATTGTCGAACCTTGTGGATATGAGGAAAAGGTTGAGTCGAAGAGTTCTTCTTTTTCATTCAAGACCTTAAAAAAAGGTTTAAAACCCTCACCCTTATGGCCGAAATTTAACGTTGTATTTATGTCCCATCGCTCCGAAAAACAAAGTAATTTTACGCAAGATACTCAAAAGGGTCGTATAATCCGCTTATATTTCGAGTGTAAGGACATCAGTGACAGACATACATGTTATACGACCTAGTATGCCGAATATCCTTCAGTTCGGCAATGCTCTGGTGATGACGTAAACTCGGAAAAGAAGCACGATAATCCATGCTACCCGAAAAAGTACTTACCTCAACTCCCCAATGGTGCGATATCGGTCTTTCGCACTTGAAAACTTGAATTCGCGCGGAAGGTGTACGGAGGTACACTAAGGGGATTCTTGGGCACAGGTTACGAGGAAATCTAGGAGAAAAATTATTTGTAGAGCAAGTTGTCTACCTAAGCCACAAAATTTTAGAGCTCATTCAATGCCAAAATTCTTAACCATCCTTTGGCTCTAATCCTCGTAATTCATATTAAATGACAAAGGAATGGATGCCCATACTTTTTGCCCAAAATGACACTCTTTAGACTTTACTTCAGGCAATGGGCTGTTTTAATGTAAATTTAAAAATTTTTAAGATAAAAAGAAAATATGACTGACTGCATAAGTTGCCCATCTGAGAACTCGTAGTGAAAAATAACTATAATATGATGATGAAAATGGGTGGAGATGAGATACTTTGCAAGTGTGTCTCTCTGTAAAAAAAAACACCTACAACGCGATTTCTCAGTGGCTCTTAAAAATACTTCAAATAAATTATGCATTTACAACTCACAGACTGCTATTTTTTGCAGATGGTAGGTATTCAACATATATTTTTATCTACGTAGGTACGTTCGAATTTGAAACTAAAATGGCATACAGAAAATAATATCCCCAATATGTAGAAGTCCGGAAAGGAATTCTTTACTAACTTAAATGTTAATAAATTAATTCGGAAAGGTATTCTAAATTTACTTTAATTTCGATTGCTTACTAAGCATGTTATGTTATGCCTTTAAAATATTTCAAACATAGTTTAAACAAACAAGAGAATACCATTTCCCAAAAACAGTATTTATTCGTTTATACATCTGAACTCTGTTTGTTACTAGGCGATAACGAAAAGGTAATTTCCTCGCGATCTCAGGACTTCACAAATTTGCAAACGCGTTTAATTCCACTACAAAGACTTATTTTAAATTAGTTGGGAAACCAAATGTTACAGAAAAGGGTAGAGTAAACAATTGCTCTTACTCTTTCTTTTAACATTAATGTGACAATAATTTCTACTTCCAATTGCCTAACTAGGTTACAAACGCATGAGGATACTAGAAAACACATCATAGTCTACTTTTCCCGAGAGAGTTTCAAAACTTCAACGTTTCAGAAAATTCAAAACTTGACTAAATATTCCAGCTCGAGATGGTAGAAGTTTTTCATGAGAATGAATCAGACAAATTGGTTCAATAGGTGCGACAGTTTTAGCATTCATGACAAATATCGTAGCCATTTTCTAGATGTGAGAATGAAAACACCGTAAAAATTAGTTGGCAAAATTAAAATTAATCCATAATCACATAGCATATATTCTTGCCACACAACCACCCATCATGGGACTGTCAGATCTCATAGAAAAATAATTCAGTTTTATAAAATGTGCGCAGAAATGTTTGGTTATTAATTAACAATCGGTTTAGGAGCATATTAAACTATGTATTGAAGATAAAGGAACATGAAAATGGACTTTTTTTGTTTAATACCTGTGAATAACTATATTTGAGCAATGCAAAATAATAACATTTATGACCATGTATCAATTTGACATAACTTTTCCGCAATCTAGTTGCACGCAAAATTGAAAAATGTTGGAGTGAGTGAATCCCGGCCAACTCACAATTATAACTCACCCATCCTCATCCACTATCCGCTGTCTATTTTACCATTTGCATCACAATAAACACCTTGAAATTGCGGAAGGATTTCTTTCGGAATTCACCGTAGGCGGCAACCGGTAGATGTGGAGAGAAGGTTAGGAGCGAGGAGGAGGGCAGGAAGAGAAGCAAGGACGCTGAGGCCTTCCGGGGTGGTAGGTGCAGATGCCGGGAGAGGGGCTGGCTAATTCGGGCGGTTTATCTTCCACCTCGACCCAGTTTGTTCCCATCATTCTCCGCCAGCACATCTCTTCACAAACGCCCTCCTTGGCCTCAAAAATGCTCATTTTTTCTCTCTTTCCCCCCTATATAACGCGTATGCTCATCTTTAATTACTCTAACCTTGGAAGTAAAATATGTGAGACGATTTTCTGCTTCTCTGCGTGCCTTTTAGCATCAGTCTTCTTGAGCCTGGGGATATATGTGATGTGTGATGCTATACTCGTAGCAATAAAAAATGGGATTTATTCATTTATTATTTTTTAAGTATTCTACCGATTAGGTAGATTTTCATGGAGTACTTAGAAGAATTCTGGGAGCCTCCCCTTCCATCAAGCACTTCCCTCTCCAATTCACAACAAGGCCTACCCCCCTTTCATTCTATCTAAAAATCCTATTCTTTTCCTTCCTCTCCCTCGTTTACCAAACATTCTACCCTCTAACACTGTTTTCAACATCACGTCCTCGCTAAGTACTCGCTCCATCCATACCTTCTGTCAAATCCGTTTCCTATCTAAAAGTTGCCTCTCCTCACCCACCATGTCTTTAAGGTTTTATATTACGGTAAAATCAGGGAAATTTATTGAAAGTTATCTTTTTGCTTTTATTTTTTCGTAATTGATTCTCTTTCTCTACCTTTCCATATTAACATGAGAGTCGTTAAGTGTTTACTAATGTTTTGCTGACATTCCAAAATGGCCTCATTTGCCACGTAGTTTAATTTTACCTAATCTATAAAGCTGCTTTCTGGCTAGCCAGCTCGCTCCACTCTTTCTTACTCTGGAGTCTCTGGAATGTTTTACATCTTTACTAATGCGTATCGAGCATGCAAGATCGGGAAGAACGTAAAAGATGATTTTCATCTAAAATATTTCCAGATACGGTGAAACGGACTGCATTTTTTTCTTAAGGATGCATTATTTGTCCCAGTTTCTAGGTTCGTTGAAACTGAAATCCATAAAATGATCGGAATTATTCTATTTTTAGGAGGAAGTTAAATGTAGTTTCTCCAATTATCTATAGGGTATGTGCATTTCCTTTCTAGAACGTTACTTCCTGGCGATTCTTGACGTAACCCTGAAAATATTCTTGGTAACCATACTGACTGCGACAGGAGCTTTAAAATGAGAGAGATATTTTGCCAAACAGAGTGATACAGAAATTCATTTTCTCCCAAACTCTCTAGGATATCGATAAATACATTTTTCAACTCAGGCAGAGAGATCTCACACCACGAGCATCAAACTCTTTCTGTAAATTCTCTTATCACTCGGCTGGTGTCTGAATTCTTCCCGCCGCGTGTCTGTTGAGGAGAATTGTGAGTATATGCATCACATGTACAGAGGAAGAAATTTTCTACGGATACCCATAATTATTGGACTGTATCATCTCTAAGAAAACATAATTTTTCCGCATTCCAGCCGAGTTTTAATAACACCACGTAGATACGTGAATGTAGCCTTAGGGAGTAATAAGAAAAACGGGAGAAGCAATTAAAAGGCCGGGAGGAATTGGCCGAGTGCTAAGCTGGAACGATTCCAGGATTTCTATCGCTCGAAAAAAATTTTGAACGATTGAGATTCGAACCACACAGAAAGGTTGGCCTCGATATCTCAAGACCTCCCGACACTCCTCCTGAACCCCTCACTACCCTTCTCCTTGGTTACGAGTTGACGTGAGGAGAAACGCGGGAAAGAAACGGGAAGGATCGTGGAAGGGAGAGCGAAGAGGATTGGAAAAAAACGCGACTCGAAAGGTATCTTCTAGTCGATCCAAACCCTCAGGATATATCCGCAAGGTTGTGATTCTGAGACCGATATGCCGCACGAGCGGTATCAGTTATTTACGACCTCGAATATAAGAGTCTGGGGAGGCGCCGCGGATAATGTTTGTTTCGCTCGATCTCCATTGTTTATTTTTTATCCAGCCGGCATCAATTTTTGCCTCCTCCCCTCACTTGTGTGACCTCCTAACGCGCACGACCTGAAGCGCAGTTATTGTCGAGGGAGTGTTCCACAAAACCCCGTGCTTCAAGGCGTCTTCGTAAGCGCTTCACTTCGCAGAGGACTCTCGCAAATGAACGAGTGTGCCGTGCTGGAAGATATCGAGAGATGAGATTTGCAGGATGATGCGTTCTACATGGCTGGGTGAGGAGCCGCTGATATTGACAACGAAAGTGAGAGATGAAATCATTTTAGGTCAATCGGTTGCTTATAAATTTCTCAGAATGTACCGAGGCTCTCTCTAATCGGTATCTAAAAAGGGGTTTTTACGTCGAAACCCTCAAACCGTGGCGTAAAAATCGTCACACAAAACGGGAAGTGGGTTTCTCAGACCGCCATTTTGAATATACTCTTCCCTTTCTCATATTTCTGAAAAATTACACTGCTCTGCAAAAAAAAGTTTAAAAAAATGCTCGGATACAATTTAGTGTGTTTCTGGCTAATTTTTGGTCGCTAAATCCGAAAATGACCTCCGTTGTTTTCTATCGCCCTCTATTTTTACGAGCAACCCCTAAATTAGGGTACACAATCCCGTATCTAAACATATCGCTTTTCAAGGGACTTTTACTAATGTTATCTGCTTCTGATTGAAAAAAACTGACGTTTTAAGGCTGTCAGGGTCACGAGAGAGACAAACTTGACTAGGGTTGAAAAGATTTATGGGTGAAAGTTTAAAAAAAAAAATTAAAAAACATTGAAATAAGCATTTTTCTTCGGTTTTTATTGCATATGATATGGTAGCTAATGGAAAAGTTTTTAAGAGATGAATACACTGTGCAACTACATATTTACATAATATACATAATTATTTGTGTTTTTCAAAGGATGCAAGCTGTAATCTTGTCCACCTCAATTGTACGAATTTCCGTCGCAAAATCATCAAGTTGTATTTTTCTAGTGTATTTTACATATGTATGTTTCAAAACTGAAACTTTAACGTGAAAAAAGTTACTCAAACTCTGATTTCAGCCCCTAAGATCGCCATTTCTGTCTTGCCTTATCTTTTTCATTTGCTTTTGAATAATCATCTGTGGTTCTTTGAGGCATTTGTCTGTAACATTTTCTTTTCATTTATATAAATTCCCATTGCAGACAATAATTGGAAAATTATGTGATTTCTTAAGGAGACGGAAGAAGTAGAGAGATAGTAGTCATTAGTGCTTGTGCCTAGGATCTTCTCTTGACGAGTAAAATTAAATTGACCTTTCCCTGACTACGATCAAACGGGTAAAATCGTTGGTGTATGTTTAAATACATTTTGAAAGTGTTAAAAGTTGTAGTTATATATCAGTGTGATCAACATCCACAGCGAAAAAGTTCTGCATTATTTTGGTATTTTTTACTTTTCTAAGCGAATCCCTCTGATCCAAAACGCTTAAGTAACGAAATATCAAAATATTTTGAAGGAAAAATTTCTTCTGGAAATATTTTTTGTGTGGCATTCAATCGATGATCAGAATAAGTGTTAAACCTTTATCGTTACGGGATTCACATCTCCTCCCTTCTCGAGGCACTCAGCATTATGCTCGCGAAGCGTAATTAATTAATGAAGCTGTGTTTTGTAATGATTACTTTAGGTTAGTGTATCACCTTCATGTCCTATTGATAGTATGAAGGCTACAAACCTCCTAGAAGCTTTTATAAATCTGCATCATGCCTTCAACCTCCGCAGCTGTATTATTTGCTTGTCAGAACTTAGGTGTAAATCGCAAAGAAAGGAATTAAGAATATACAAAAAACTGAATCCGATAATAATATAGTATCAGTTATCCGCACTTTAATTTTGTATCGAATAGCTGTGAGTCCTGGATTACGTTTTAGGTACTACGTTTTAAAATAAATTATAATGAATATAACCAAACAAACAAGTACTCTTACGCATTCACTGTCACTGGTAAATAAATATAACTTATTTCTTTATTCACGGAAAAAGGGATAAAATAACCAGTTGCATAAATTATTTCTACCGTGATATACTATTTATTTATATTCAGCACCCGTCATATTGACCGAGTTATAAAAACGGCAGTTAAATACACCGCGGGAGAAAAAAATATAAGGCATAGAATTCCGCATTGAAGTCTCAGTCACGTATAGCTTTCTCTTTTTTCTTTGCTTGTTTGTTTACTATTTACGGAATAATTGATGGCGGAATCTCGCTCATGTGTTGCTATTTCAATGTGACGTGTATTGTTTTAGTAATATTTTTTCGTGGTCTTCATTTTTTACCAGGGAAGAATCAATTCCAACATTTTTTAAAGAGTAATTGACTTCATGCTGAACAGACAATAAAAAAGTTTAAAAATTTCCAATGCCGATGTATGTCACGGCCATAGTTTCGTAAAACAGTAGATATCAACGCCTAATGATGTTGAAGTTTTTATTTTGTAGGCTCGACATCAATTATATATTCCACAGTTTTACGTCTGATACTATCTAAATAGAAAATGACTTATTGACTATATTCCGCCTGAATTGTTTGAACTTAACTTAAAAAAAGAATGACTTAATGTTCGTTTTGGATACCATTTACTCACGTAATACTTCTCCCCAGACAAATATATCTCTATTGCATTAAATCTGATTCACTTGCCTTTCTGAGCCCAGATTCCTTTTCCCCTTGAGTTAAAGCAGGCCAAGGAGGTCGAAATGATTTATACCGAGTTACCATCCATGTCCGGGCCATTCATACGTCCAAGTTTTCACAGATTCAGGAAGCCATGATTTCTTAGCGCGACTTAACCTCCCTTTTTTTGTCCATTTATTATATACAGCGCCACGTGTTGTGAACTAGTTTCGCTCCCGCACCGAATGTGCTCCAAATAGACCTACAACGAGAATGGCTGCACTGCTACAGTTGATCAGCCATTAAATTCGCCATATACGGGGCAACATCTGTCATCCGAAGTCCTTAAACTTTCATAAAAAGCACCCCATAAATCAGTGCTAACTTATAGAATGCGTTTTACGCGATGCAGACGTTGAGTAGTATACCGTCCACGGAATTTCAGAAAGCTCCTTTTTCCACTTCTGATATACATGCATTTTACTCTTTTTTGAAAAAATTCGCCTTTATCATTTTGAAAATAGTGCATTATCATGGAAGCATGAACTATGGTGGAACTCTCACGGCCAGTATGATACGGTTGCAAATGGAAGACTCTTAATACATTTTTTTCTCCATAAATGGAAGAAAAACTTAAATGTTAATACATAATTGTAAAAGGGTCTTTTAATCAATTCATCTACATAATACCCTACGAGTCACCTCAGGGGTGCTGGCAGGGGGTGACGAATCAACAGCATTTATCATCCGATGGGATTTCCACATGGACATCACACGGTCATAAAAATGTCACGCATACTAACAAATCATACTTCCACATTCATGCAAAGCCAAAAATTGCCAACTATTTATGAAGGAAATCAGCGTATTAAACTAGAGCATGCAAAATATGCTGTCAGAAATACTAGAAAAATTAATAAACACGCGTCAAGGAATACATAAGGTAGTAGACTACACTACAAGTCATCTAACCTATTTGTAAGTCCTGAAGCTGCATTCCCTTATCAATCGCGAAAAAACGACATTCTGAATCTTTCTGTTCTACTGTCAATCTCTTTAATTTCATTTTTATGATCTGATCTACCGTGGTATGCTGGCATTCGTTAGTTATGGCTAACCTCTTCGGTAAATAAACTGCTCTTGAATTTACATAATAAGTTTAGTCTAGTTTCCAGCCTACGGTCTGACAGAGATTCCCATCCGAGTTGAAATTATAGCCTTATCAATCCTGTATTACTTCAGGAAATTCTCTATCTAAAACGCTATCATTTAGAAAGCGTGTTTGCCCAGTGGATTGCTTATCAGAGGATTTCGGGTTTGAAACCCGGTAAAAGTCCTCGGACACCACAATTAATAACACTCTCGCTGTGAGATGGCTCATGTAATTGAGTGGCCCAGCTAGCCTGAATAAGTGGTTCGCACACCTGTGGCTTAGTCTGAGGTGAGCTGCACCTTCACCAGGACACACCAGCCTTTGGGTCGAATCACTGAGTGACTGATTAATCCGAAAACCATCTTTCAATGTAAGCTCCCACGCGTTTGAAGAGACGGCAAAAAAGCAACATGGGGATATTACTGAAAAGACAAATATGTAATTCTCGTAGGCAGAAAATGCGATTTTGTTTTCCATAAACGTATATTTTCAATTGTTTGACAACACGGAAGAGAAGTGTGATCGATTCAAAAGAGAAAACAAGCGTTGTTTTTGTAAACTTCAACTTCTTGTATATTATTTTTCACCTAATTTCTATCTCACTGCGTATGAATTTGAGTTATAAAAATGTGTGCACAAAATCTCACAGCGATGAAAAATCGCTTTTCGGAAATATTCACTTTCATAAAAGCAAAATATTCTTCGGATATTTTCATCTTTGATTTTTTACATCGCCAAATGTTTTCACATATGTATGTAAAAATCATCCCATTAATTGCATGATTAAAAATCAATGGCTTTCGTTTCCTTAAAAATTGAAAAGGATAGAGTCAAATATGATTAGGACCTTTTTAGAAAGCAAATTACAATTATTAGGGTTGAGTAATTGGTGAGAGTTCAGAGTATAGGAATGCCATTCTATTTAGCAAATAATAGTGGGAAACTGCTGCAACATATCTGAGAGGTCGGTTATAATTTTTACGTTCACGTGTTCTCTGAATCTTCTGAACCTGAAATCTGAATGCTCTCCGTTGTAAGGGTGTGTGAACAGGCCTTCATCTAAATTTTGTACGATAAGAACGTACTACTTTCTCATGCTTGGAAAGGAACGATAATAATCTGCACTTATTTTTTAAATCCAAAAATCCACACTAGAGGAAGGAGAAATTGGACAAGATAGAAAACAAGATATTGAAAAGGTATTTCTTCGTAATGGTGGCAGTTTTCGATATTCTGTATCTCGTGCCATGAATTGTTTGCTTTAGGAGTAATTGGAAGTCTAAACAAGACCTACAACCTGTGCCAAGGAAGTAATTAGTGAATAAATACATTTTGTCAACTGAAAAAAAAAAATATTTTCATTTATCACGTTCAAGTTTTCCCAAAAGTTATTGACATTTTAATGTGTGTTTGCTCAGCAATAGAAATAATTCGATCATAAGAACGACCATTTAAAATGGAGTAAATATTTGGTCTAAAGTGTTCACTATCACGTGTTCAAGAACTGTTTTCTAAAAATGTTTAATTTTTAAATGGATACTTTGAATAACTATTATAGTACTTCAATTATCTGTGGATGAATAGGAAGCTTAATATGCCGCAATGAATCTAGAAACACTTAAACATTTTTGATTTTTTCAAGAAAAATCGTAATTGCTGAATATTCTTCAGCCCATTTGTAATTTTTCTCAAATGTAGAGGTAGTTTCTCCTTCTTTTGAGTTACCTAAAATATTGAATTTTTGCTCCATAAAAAATTATTGACTCCAATTGATCTAAGCTCAAACTCTGGGGGCTAATTGTCTTAAGTACCTAGCTGTCTAACGTCGTTGCTAAGCATTCGTCTTGACCTACAGAGGTCTTCCCTTATGAATACGTAAAAAAAATGCCACTATCCAAGAGTCAAAAGGCAATTGCGCCTTCCAAATACAGTAGACTTTAACGATTCGGATGTTTAGGAATACTAATCCTGGGCCAAAACAACGCGCCGTCTAACCTAACACCTTTATCCGTGTACAAACACAATGTTCATGCCCCAGGTGCTATTGGATGCTATGACCTTTGGGTTGCCCGGCGGGCGACTGGCAAACGAAACGATCCCCTAATCCTCAAACGCTTGTCAGCTGACAGCGGCGCGTTTTACTTAAACGACGGACCACGCAATTAAGACCCTCATAATCCTCGCAGTCAAATATCCAAGCATTGCACTACACTATCTGTTTCGTTGGTTATTGGCTACCTTCATTCGTGTCGGGTCCCCTCCGTTAGCGTCGACACCAACGCTTGAGATGATTCCGATTGTGCCGCGGGGTCCAAAACCCCACTCGGCGTGAATAGTCAATGCGGACCACAAACAGGATTTTCGCAAGGTTTCGGGGTTGCAGGGTTTTAGTGCTCCCGATGCGTAAACCATGGAAGGGTGAACATGAGGGAAGGAGAGGGCCACGCGTGAGGAGCAGCTAAGGAAGAGAATGAATGAATGAACGTTTATTCATTCTCGGGGTTTCCCCATAAGAGCAAATACAAAACAAAACAATTTTTGCAAAAACCAAAAAAATTTTAAAAAAGTTTATAACATACAAATATAATTGACATCATTAAAATAATTTACCCGCCACATTACTATTTGCATCAAAAAGAAAAAACAATACATAAAAAGCAAAAAAATAACCTTAGGTAAACAATGAGAACGAACAGAATCGAACAAGAGAAAGATTTTAAAAATCATAAAAAAAAATTAGATAACTTGTGTTTGCACACCATAAAAATAAATATAATTTACTGACGTAAGTTCTCTCTGTGGTAATAAATAAAAATGTTTCCTTTGGAAATGGATAGGGAAGAGGAATCTTGAAAGAGAGGGCAATATGGAGAGAGGGAAGGGAAAGGACAAGGAAGTGAAGGAATGCCAGAGGACTAGAAGTGAGGAGGATTGACTCCAATGTATAATGCATGGGCTGGGGGAGACTGCGAGGCCGAGGTTGGAGTTTAGAATTAAAGGAGGGGAGTGATAAGGGGCGTGGTATGCATGAGCGGGCTTGGTGGCGTGGAAGGTTTGGAAGCGGAGAGGATGGAGACAGACAGAGTGGAAAGAAAGAAACGGGAGACGTGGCAGAACGCGTTTAAGCCAAGACGATTCGGCAAAGGGAATGTAAATCTAGGGAGAGAGAAAGGAACACGATGAATATTTCCAGCAAGAATGAGACACGGGGTGAAAGACAAGAATTGCTTTAAGAGGACGCATTACCTCCGCTAAACTTGTCGTTTTTTGTCTTTCTTAAAACTTATATTTTATGTATAACTTCTGCAATCAATTTCAAATTTTATGGGTAGATATGTGGAGAAGACCTTTCTTTACATGTGCCTGAATCACTACCGTTCTATTTCTTCGTGATTTATTTTTTATGTAAAACTTCAGCTATCGATTTAAAATTTTTGAGATAGGTATACAAGGCAGACTTTTCTTTACATTTTCCTGAATGTCAAATATGTAAAATTTTTATATCAAAGAAAATATTCAAATTTTACACCAATAGGGAAATGTTAATTGCGATATTTTCTACCGAAAATTTCGTAGTTCGAGGTTCCACAGCAGCTGTATGAATAAATTCAAACGGATGCTTGCTTGGTCATTTTTTCTTGTCTTAAAAGTGATCGCTTTCTCTAAATAAATCTGGAAATAAATTCTCTAAAGAAAAATGATGGAAATATAGGGAGAGAGAGGGAGAACGGAGCACGATGAATATTTCCAGAAAAATGAGACATGGGATGAAAGACATGAATTGGTTTTAAGTTGCTGCATCACTCCTGCTAAACTGGTCGTATTTTGTCTTTCCTCAAGACTTATTATTTATGAATACTTTCAGCTAACATTTTGAAAGTTTCTGGGAAGGTTTATAGAGTAGAACTTTCTTTACGTGTGCCTGAACCACTTCCGCTAAACTGGTCGTTTTTGTCTTTCTTCGTGACTTATTTTTTATGTAAAACTACAACTATCGTTTTAAACATTTAAGATAGGTATATAGAGCAGACTTTTCTTTACATTTTCATGAATTAATTAATTTAATGCCGTCATCGACTCTCCAAAAGGGGCGGCAACTTTCGCGTTTTCTTATTTTAAACGTATGAGAGTTTGGAAAATATTTTATCGCTGTAACTTATATGTAGTAACTGCAATAGTTGTAACTTCTAACGCTGTATTTTCCGTTTTTTCTGAAAATATTCAATGCTGGGACAAGCGAATGGTACCAAGCGTGGCATGATGGAAAACCCTCCATACTACCAAAGTCTCTCTATGAATTTCAAGTTTGGGTCTGAGTGAACGACATCATTGTTATCATATCTGGTTTCAGGGCACAGTTTTCTAAAGCTAGACAAAGTGTTAATAAAAATGCCATTCTCTTCGTTTTGCATCTTGCGTCCTTAAAGGAACGCGAGACGAGAACATCGACCCGACATGGCGACCGTTATCCAATTTTCGCGGGGTTGAGTACGAAAGTAATCAAAATGCGCACCAAACACGAGGATTTGGCGCCCTGTTATAAGAATGCCGATGTGGGCGAGGAGGTGGTGGGGGGGGTGGGGCGACCGCGGCGGCTTAAGGAACGTTGATTAAGGTTTACTTATCCTCCTCGCGCGTTTCGCAATCAAAAAGAGGAGCTGAGGTAACCCTCGGAGAGGTTTTCCTGAGGCTAAAAAAGAATGCCAACGAACCGCGTTCTTTTCTCTTCTCATCGAAAAAGATGTAACCAAGAGAATGAGTGGGAGACAGGCCCGGAACTAGGAGTTTTGTCGGGGGGGGGGGGCAGAGATCAGTTTGCCGTCCCCCCCTTCCCTGATCAACCCTCGCCCCCTCTCACCCTCCCACCTGTCATTAAAATGTAATACATGGCGTAAGCTATGTTTTTGAGATGAATTGATTGAAATTAAACACCGTACGTTTGCGTTTAAGAAATGTTATTAACATTATTGTTTATTAATGTATAAATTATTTGTTATACAATTATAATATAATATAAATTAATGATTTAAAAAAATAATTATTAATATACAAATTAATAATTATCGTTAAATAATTTCATCAGAATAAGTAAATAACTTTTCACATAAACGTTTCAAAATTTTCACCCCCTGAAATCTGTCGCCCAAGGCACGTGCCCCCTCTGTCCCACCCTAGTTCCGGGCCTTGTGAGAGGAATTGCCTCGCTCAGCTTCACCAAAACATTCACCACACGAGGTGACTGGCTTTCGCTGGGTCACGCTTCTCGACTCTGGTCACTCTGCCTTTTTCTTACAATTTTTGTTGAACCCTATGACGCAACACCGTTGGTTACTACGTTGTTGAGATGATAATTTACGAAACAGATATTGCACGATTTGGTCAAAATTAATAGTGCTCCAATAGACCCGAAAATTGGTTATCTACGTATCACGCAGTATAGATTCAAAAAACGACATTATTTTTTAAATCGAATGTTTTTACCCACAAATGCGCCCAAAAAGTAGAGACGTATAGGCAGCACTGTAATAGTTGCAAACAATGTAATAGATTTCAGCAATTTTATCCTAGGGTTTCTGGCGATATTAGAGGAGTCCACTCTATGCCTTGTTGTCGTATCTTATCTTGTTCAACCCAAACATTTGTATGAATCAGTCAGTCAGTAAGTGATGGGAAGTGGGTTTTTTAGCATATGGATAACTCGGATGAAGTTGTTTGATAACTGAATTGGATGCAATGCTGTAAATATCAAATGGTATCAAGTGTGACGCGGTTGTAATATCGTGATCGTAAGTGGCATTGGGAAATAGCCTGGAGAAATTACTACCCTGAATGTATGAATTCACACGCCCATTGCTGGTACGGTGCGAGCTCTATCCTCATCTATTTAAACCAACCAACTGGATACTGAAACTGGTCTAGAACACCGAAAGAGTTGACTCTGCGATCGCTATAGATACACCGAGGGAAGATGACGACAACTTCAATATACATCACTTATTTGAGAGGCTGATACTTTGTGGAACTCTGTGATTCAGGAGAAAGAATACTTTTTAACTCCAATGAGAATATAAAATCTCAATGTTATATTTTTCGTGGAATTCGAAAAATCGCTTTTCCTTTTTTAGCCGAGAAATCAAGAGAATTGCCGTCCAAGCTTGTGCGGGCGACGCATTGCGAGGGCCAGCGTAGTAAAGTGAATCTTCCGAGCTATTGCTACATATTTTAACTATTGTTGCTATGCTATGCAGTAAAATATTTTATTATTACTGCTGCTTCTTGTTGTTACATATTTTTATCATTCGAGGTAGAATGACGTGAAATGGAAACAGGAAAGTTTTCAAAATACGTGAAAATTTGGAAAAAAAATGGCAAAATTGATCAATCTTAATGCTTTTTAATGCAATTAACGGAGACTAATTCCCCCAAATCTACCTCTTTACCATAAATATTCATTTTTTAAATTTTACATCCCTCAAAACCCCTAGAAAAAATTTAAATGCTAAAATAATCCTTTTAATTCCTCCAAATGACCGAAAAGTTATAAAAAAATTGGAGGGGGGGAGCTCCCCCAAAAATGGTGGGTGATGGGGAAAAGCAGAGTTCATATTCGGATTTAGGAGGTCATTTTACGTAGGAATAAGTAGGAAAGGTGTCAGGGCCGATTTTCATGCCGTCCAGTGTAATAAAGTGAATGCCTAGCTGCCTCAAATAAGTAATTTTATTCTTAAAAACAAAGGCGTAGTGGTGGATTGGCCTCCATTTCAGTGTAAAACACAACAGTGTAATACCTAACATTGAAAAAAATTATCTAATCAACCCCCCATTTCATTCCTCGAAAAGCTTCCTCCTCCACAGTTGCCATCGGGAACGGATACAAATTCCACACGTGATGGAATAAAATTGCTACTTGGATCCCACAAAACGAGACGGGGAAAGGGGAGATAAGGGGAAATAGATTGGGGGGAAGAATCCTGCGTACATAAGCCGAGGTATGAATGTGCTGAGCCAAGGGCGCCAATAAAAATCCTTCCCACCATAGCGAAAGTAAGAGCAGCGTGGGAGGAAAAGGGGGATTCTACATCTACATCTATATAATACCCCGCAAGCCGCCTAAAAGGCGTGTGGCAGGGGGTGTTAGGACACCAGCCGTTTACAGCTTTAAAAAAAAATGAAGTACTCTAACGAGGTTTGTACAAGCGTTTATTTAAGTCCTTTATGGTTCGGGGGAAAAACGTATTCCCATATCTATCCGTTCGGCAAAACGTCTCTCTTAATTTATCGCTTCTATCGGACCTGGAAATATAGTGTGGCTCTAATATTATGTTCTCTGTGTCGCCCTTAACGATATCCATTCTCAATTGTTCAAGCAATCTAAGCCTTGCGCGCAGCCTCCGAGTCTCCAATGGCTCCCAGCCTAATTCGCTTAACATCTGGGTAACGCTGTCTGTACGCCCGTAGCAGTTTTTGACGGAACGCGCAGCCTTCCTTTGTGGATTAGGGAGACGGATGAAATATTACGCGGCGTAAGGCATAAAGGGGAATGGTTGCCGGAGTGGTAGGAAGGGAAGACGAAATAGGAGGTTCTTGAGGTTAAGCGAGGGCCGATCCGGCGTGATTACTGCCGCTTCGTCCACACTCTTTTAAATATTCCGAGAGGGATTCGATCGCTCGGGTTGGATGGAACGGGGTGGGAGAGAGAGAATAGGGTCGGTGTTTCCATTCACGAATGTTACAAAAGAGGATCCTCAAGTCGGCTTTCAAATGTACTGTCACACACTGCGCATTTAAATGGGTTTACAAAAGTCGCCACTCGCGTCGCTGACGGACAAATTGATCCGAATTTCACGGGGAAATAAGGTGTAATTAGGAGTGTTGGCCGAAGTTTATATGCATGATGGTTGTCTATCAAATTCATAACTTCTCAATGCTATTCCTCGCAACTACTAACACTATACTGCAAAATATTGGAAAAAAGTGGATCGCATCGCACTCATCACCGCGCCGCGGATATTTTTGAAAACCGATTAATATGCGATCGATGTGGAAAGAGAAATCACCATTCCAAGACATGGAATTGGGGCTTATTATGCAGTCCCCTTATTTTCATTTCTAATTTTTACTAATAGTTAGCAGTATAGTGTTAGTAATTGCTAGGAATAGCATTGAGAAATTATGAATTTGTTAGATCACAATCATCATGCGTATAAACTTCGGTTAATACCCCTAGTTATAGCAGGGATGGCAATAGAAATTAAACGAAAGCCAAAACCAGTCAAATTTCAATAGCTTCCCTTCCCGGGAGTGATATGTTGAAACGAAACGAAATGGATTTAAACCCGGGGAGATAAACTCAGTGTCGAAACGAAATCGGAGTCAATACTACTTCGGGTCGAAACTAAACCAAAACTCTGGGACGAAACGAAACGTAGATAATGTTTCGCACCGGAGGGCCCACGTGCTTCACCTTCGAACAGTTTAGTTTCTACCCAAACACCGAGTACGAAGTATGGTTGAATGAAGTAGGGGTTCGGCCCACGGCCATTATGCATTGGGCACTCATATTTTTACCACTAACAGAAGAATATTGAACGCCAACCGGCCATTCGATTTTTAAACTCAATTTTTTGACCTCTCTAAACGTATTTAAAACGTACTGGGTCGAAACTATTCCCTCCTATCCCCCTCCACTCAACTTCTGGAATCGAAACTTAACTATGAGCAGCGGAGTTTCGATTAATTTAGTTTCATTCCTGGGAGTAAAGTGTCGTCCCTCGTCGATACTAAATTCCTTGGTGATTTTAATTTCGCGCGGGAACGAAACTAAACCCAGGCCTCGTATTTTCGTTTCCCTCCGGTTTCTTTCGTTTCACTTGCCATTCCTGAATTATTCCTTATATCCCCGTGAAACTCGGATCAATTTGTCCGTCAGCGACACGAGTGGCGACTTTTGTAAACCCATTTAAATGCGCGTTGTGGGAAAAAACGTTTGAAAGCCGACTTGAGGATCCTCTTTTGTAATATTCGTGGATAACCTTCCCGATGGAGAAGCACTAGTAACCTCGTAATCAGCGGCCTTGCAAGCGGGCGGAATATAAGGGGAGGTCGCGAACGATTCGGCCCGATTTAATGGAGGTGCTCTGTGATCGAAAGAAATTAGGACGATGCGAGATGGTATCTGTTCGTGGATCGGGAGGAAAATTGTCCGCTCGAGAAGACAAGATGTTTAACGTCATTATACTCGCTGCTATCAAAGGGGAGAAAAAAGAATTATACTGTACTTTCAGGCCATTGGGTTAGAGTCGTCAAAATTGATCCGTTTATTCGTTCGGTCCAGTAGTTCGATTTTTATAACGTTCCTTAAGTTTTTATGCTCAAATGAATCTTTTGAAAAGTGGGAGAAAGAACTTTTCCAAGGGTGAATTTTCGGTGATATTCCATTTCTATCGCCATTGACTTCTAAGAAAACTCATTACGATTCAATTTAACATGTTACTTCCTTGCCATTTTTGTATTATTTGCTCTGCAGAAATTTTCATCGAGGAATTATCAAAATATGTGATTCCACCTCATCACATGATAAACCAAATTTACGCAAAGTGGTTATTGAGAGTCCAATTTTGACTGCACTCGTAAAAAATAACCTGGAGTATCGGCTTAAGGTTTAATGACATCAAAACGATAATAGGAACTATTTAGTATGGAAACAATGTTATACGTCAAAACCACATTGATCAAGTAATAAAAGGAAATATGTAATTGAAATTTCATTAATTTAGCCGTACTCCACACTTGATAATAATTTTTTTATCTTAATATATTGAGGAAAAATATTGTTTCCCTAAATCACGCCAAATGATGCACGAACGTTCATTTTGGAGCTAGCGAAAAAAAATTATGGCATCGAAAAAAATTTTCTATTCTTAATGATTTTCTCGGAAATGAACCAGTAACAGTGCGCATTAAAACGCATCACAATACTATGCTTTACATCTCTTGAGCCAGCAATATCGCCAAAATTTCGCTAAAGTGGGTTTTTCTTGCGAATGATTTATCGAGGCACCAGTATGAACTTTAGATCAAAAGCTTAACGAGGCCGACTTCATCCTTTAACAGCCGTATTTCGCTATCATCTGCATCTGGATAGCCATCGTAAATTAACCGGGACGAAAGGAAATGATATAATTGCCATTTGAGTTTGTTAAATGTAGGATTGAGGGCGGAGGCAAGGTGCATGGAAATGCGGCCCTCGACTTGCCGAGTGCTTAATTTACTGTCTGAGGCGGCTTTCATTAAACCATTAGAACCTGCCTTATTCCGGTCACGCAATCTTCCGTAAAAGATGAGCGCCCGTTCCCAGTATATGCAAGTACAACACAGAGAGAGTCCCTCAAACAATCCTCAAGTTTGGTAGTTTCGCCAGAACAGAGGCGTTCCGCCGAATAGTTTCTCTTGGAGCCATTCGGAATATATCATAGCCAACTCGGCCAGAAGTTAGATGCTGTTATTTTAATTACGCCTCCAAGTCGAGTCGGCAATAAGGTAAGCCGTAACTTATTTGAGCACGAAAACCGGTTAAAACCTCTAAATAATATCTTTGATGGAGCAACATCAAACGATTGACGATGTTTTTACTCGGTGAAAAGCAAAAGCTAGGTGTTACATTAATTAAAATATCGATAGTGTTTTTGAAGCGGTGAAAAGTACACAATGAAAGAATTTGTCACGGTATTTTAATGGCGAAAACATTGGTACTGCCGATTGACATGGCGAAAATAATTGGAAATGCGTTTTATATTTCCGATATTACCGATCCCATTACGGTCATTTTCTTAAGCTTGTCTTCATTAGATATCATCAAGACAGATTATGCGTCCCTAAACTTGGATGGTGAAATAATTGGCTCATATAAACCTCCTTTACCATGAAACGCAGTCCACAATTTACTAGACAGCTATGATTTTTTTGTGAAATTATAAAAACGCAAGCGATCCGCTTGAACAGGTATTTGCGGGTCGAAATATAAGACCTAAATATATTGGAATAACCTACATTGTGGCCGGGTGCGCTAATTGGGTTTAGATAACCTGTTTTGAAAGGAAGCTATTAGATTGAGATATCGTCCTAATTACATGCCTGCGTGGAAGTTGAAAGCCCAAAAAAACCTGAAGGGCGATTGTCAAGCTTTCATTTGAAGGAGTGATTTTTCCAAGGAACTTTTTTCGGTAACCTAATTTCTTTCGATGTAGAACGAAGCACCCGATTCTTTATGGTTACTGAAGTCATTACGAATGCAAATATGTTATTGAATTTATAAAAAAATCACGTAAGTAACAAGAGCTGGATTCATCCGGAAACTTGTTAGTATTTGGTACAATCAATTTTTTCGTATCTTTTGAAGAGGACTTATTACGAAAGATGCCTCTTGTCTGAAATTCGAAGTGTAGTAAATAAAGAGCTTGTCGTTTAGTTGAGCTTGGTTGGCTTAGTTCGACAATACAGGCGAGGCATCATAAAATAAGCCGTCAATCGATGCATCGTTAAAGCCTCCATGATCCGCTTTGCGTGTGACTTGGCAGTGTGCTTCGATCTCCGGGTAACTCACTTGCTTTCTGGACTTAAATTACGTGGTACGAAAGAGTATATGCTATCCATATATTTAACTATCTCAATTCCATATTATATGCATATGATTTATCATCCTACGATGTCTTATTCCTTGATTTACGGCTAGAGATAACAAAACACAGATGAATAGCGCATGAAAAAATGACTGCGGCGTTCCAACTTTTCACGTCTTAATTCAAAATAGACCGTTCCTAGGCTAATATTTCAGTTAATTTAGTCATATTCCACGCAAAAATTTCTCTGTGAACGCCGCCATTAACGTACAAGTACTAGAATACCACGTTAAGAGCTGAATACAGACAATTAATTCATTGCTTATATTTTCTATAAAACCACCTTAAGTAGTAGATTTTGTGCAAAAATAAATTGAAAAAATGTAATTGAATATTTGTGGAAATACTAACACTAGCTTATAGCAGACCAAATTTGCATCTTATTTTAGGTTTTGACTGTGACGAGGTACCCAAAAACTATGGAGACTGGCTTCTAATCTCTGGTGCCGTCCTGTCGAGACTTTCTCCCGGCATAAAATTTGAAACGCGCTGCGGATTTTTGGGGAGCAAAATATAGCTCGGACCAGGACGCGGTATACGATATAAGGAAAGGGATCGCTAGGGCGGTGTCTCAAGGTGGAAGATGAAACTTGAGAAAGAATTTGAGTCTGGGACAAGGTGGGAGTAGAAGCCGTGGGAATGAGCGCCGGGCGAAGGATGCCGGAGAAAAGGCTGAGAATAAATGAGCAGGACGGAATATAAAGTTCTTTTGGACTCTTGGAGATTCTCCGTACTAAAATGGACGGAGGGTAGGATTCTGCCGGTGGCGGGGGGCTGCGAATGGTTAACTAAAGCTTAAATTGGATTAATACTCGCGGCAGGAATCATCTACTCACCACGGAGGATGGGTGGTGGGATGAAAAATAAGGCATAGAGAGAAAACAGGAAGACTTGTCGAAGAAAATAATGCATAGGGCGCGACGGTTTTTGAGACTCCCTATCAGACGATTCGAGATGCGCCGAAAAGCAGTTTATTCAAGCAGCAATTCGTTAGGGACACATTAAGAACGACCTCCGCCGGAGCTCCTTTCTTTCGTGCCCGCGGGAGACAACTTTTTTTCCGAAAAGTCGTTCCCCTTTTCTCAAAAGTGGAGGTAAGAAAGAGTTTCTTTTTTTTTCTTCAAGAATAGCACAACGGAAAGAAAGACTGCGGAATTTTGGAGACTGAAGAAGAGGCAGTAATGACAATTTTTCTCATGCAAGAAAGGATCGAACCTATCAAAATATGTCCTTCTAAGAAGATCGAAGGAGTGCTCATTAATGACGAAATAATAACGATTATCTTTCCAGTTTCGGTGTGGGTGACGGAGGTGGTGCATTGATATAGGCTCATCACTGAAAGCGAAGCACTTCAAGATACCAAGTGACATAAATTTTTATTCTTTTTGTTAGTATTATCAAGTGACAAGGCTTCTTTTAAATAGCATAATCATCGACGGGTACTGTAATAAATTTCAATCACTTGAATTAAATGTTTTATTTTACGTACCGATTAGGTTGAACGATGAATACCGCGTGTATGTAAAATTATAGCGGCTATTAATATCATGTTTAAAAGTTTACTTGTATTATGTAGGATAAAAGTTTTGATCACTTTGAAGTGAGAAGGATTAAAAAATATATTTGTCTTTACCCGCAAATTCTACTTAATTTCAAGGAAATCACTTACAACGGGAAAAAATGAGTGGTGAGTAAACTGCGAAAGAGCCTTTAACGCATATTTACGGCACAATATCGCCTTAAAAGGTACCTTTCTTCTTTTCGTGTTGAACAAGAAAAATAAAGTTTCAATTTCAATATGCTGTCTGTATGTATCCACCACTGAACTGCGTACACAAAATATGCTTTCAAGATAATTATGAATTTTCTACTCAATACCCTGTTGAATATGACATATGAAGATAGAATCACATTGAATTGATCGTAAATATTTAGGCCCTCTATCGATATTATGCATTTATTGTTATGAAATCATTTTTTAATATAAAAAGTCTATTTAAGTATCGTGATTTCTGAATCTAAATCAGCCTTCTTATATATGTGTATCTAATCAAAAATTCGTATCTATGTCTTTAAAGCGAAATGTTAGTTGCCTGGTTCAGCAGTTTTAGCCAACATATAATTAGAATGTTTCAGTGGTAATCATTCCTTTGTAATTAACGATAACAGAGGAAGAACATTTTCCATTGAATGAGTAGCTATAGTAGGAGTTAGATAATTTCAACAAGGGTAAAAGCTCCGCATTTTGAGAAAGCAATGTTGTTATAAAGCCAGTTTATGGTTCATACACCCATTTTAGGGTATCCCAACGCAAATCCTAAGATTCGAATGTACACTTACTGCGGATATACACATGCCTTCTTTTTTCATTTCTTCTGAGACTATTTAACAACCCCTTTTCCCGAAAAATTCTTCATGGAAAAAAATTGAATTATCCTTTTGAATATAAACTCTCCTCTCGATGAATACAGCTCCCTTTTTAAAGATCCTGCCTTTCTCATAAAGTGCTGAATTACATTAGACCTCATTTTAGTTCCGTCCCGAAAAATACACTGCCTATATTTTCCTCGAACGTTTTTTTAAGGCTCACGGGGTACAAGGGAGCTTTCTCGCATCGCTTATCGCCCTACACTTTTTTCTCTCGACAATTTCCGGGCAAATGACAAGGGGAGACTATTTCTCCCTGTTAGGACGATCATTGGCATAAGTGAATACGGCGAGTCGTATCTTCCGAGGCCTGAAGAACGAGGACGAAGTGGGTGAAAAAAGAATTGGATGAGATTGTATGATCAGGTAAATTACATTTTCGGGGAAGGAAATAAATTTTCTCGAGGAAAATAATAATAAAAAAACCATCGCTGAACTTTGGAAGAAAGGCAGGAATAATATCAGTGAAAAATAAAAAGTTTGGCTTCCTCGTACTTACCGTAACGTGATAAAAAAGGCGTAATATAACTCATTTCGAAAAATTTCGACTTTAATAACATTTCCACCGCTGGAGCGTATATATGAGAGAAAAAAGAGCGCGGAAAGCTCGACTCGCACGTCCGAGAAGAGTTTGGCGAGAAACGGGAATAAGACTCGTGGACTGGAAATTTTCAACTCTTTTTACCCCTTCAACTTCTCGTCTTTTCTAAGGAAATATTTCTTATGGTCGGCGGTTTACAGTGAACAAAGTTTCATTTGATGACGAGGGATTTTCCAATTTTGTGCAATATCTATGGGCATAATAGAAAGTTTACTAAATCTAATGCCAAAAAAAAGTATTTCTTGAGAGCTCAAATGATGACCCATATCACAATGGCGGCCAATAAAAAATGAAGGTGAATCTGTGAATGAATTTTTATATTTTCTCTTTTTTTTCATCAATTACTGTTGCAGATGCGACCAATCTGTGTACATCCCCATATTTTTTAAACTTGATTAAATATCTAGACCGTCATCAAAATTTTCCGGGGTGTTACGTTTACTTTTTGACTTAGCTGTATCGTTGAAATTTCAATTATCTTTCAAAGAAAGGCTTGCTATTTATCGTTGGATAGCTTTTGCCTTCGTAGTTAGAAATGATTTTTAATACAAATATTTTGCCGTACATTTCAAGATGCTAAATGCTTAAGTTTTTTACCAATACCTTGATGAGCAATGTGAGAAGAAAATCATTTGCGGAAAATTTCAGTGCCCGTGAGTAGGCAAAACAAAGTTACGTCGTCCCATCACAGGCCATGCTGATTTAATTGATAAATATTTACTATTTTTTTACTCGTATGGAGTATTATTCTTTAATGTTATTTATTTATAACGTAATTTGGTATTCATCATCATAAGTCAACAATCCTAAAATTGGTTTGACGCAGCTCTCCATTCCTCTCTCCTATTCGCTAGCCTTCTCATAGCGACGTATTTCCTCTATTTCACGTCCTTTATAGCCTGTCCTATGAAACTCATTCGGGGCCGTCCCTTGCCCTTCTTCCCTTCCACTTGCCATTCTACCATAATCTTCATCAGGCCGTCGTGACTCATAATGTGGACACCTAAGTTGTCCCGTCTTTTGCTTAAGATTTTTAGAAGATTTCTTGTCTTCTTCCACTCTTCTTAGCACTTTCTCATTACTTACACGGTCGATCTATTTTTATCTTCATCATTCTTCGGTGGTACCACTTTTCGAATGTTTCCACTCTTGACTTCTCCACTGCAGTCAACTTCAATCCTCGCTTCCATAGAGAAACATGCTCCATATGTAGCATCGGATGAATTGTTTCCTTACTTCTATGCTTGTACTCTCAGCTGTAAGAAGATTCCTCTTTCTGTAGGAAGCTCTCTTTGCCTACGCTATTCTATTGATTATTTGTTTCTTGCTTCGTTCATCCTTGGTATTTGGTGTTATATTCCTATTTAATCGGTAAAATTTCCAGTTCGCTACCTTTTCTTCACTTGAATAAGCCTATTGTAACGTGCCTCTTCACAATTTCCTTTTTATCTGGAAGAAAAGCATTCTAATGATTGTAGGTCTAGTTTTTCACGTCATCAGTACACCCCGGTAAACCCTATGAGGAAATAGGTAGCGACACATTTTAGCTCGGATGGCCTTCCTTCAAATTTCCATGGAGGTGTTATATATCTCTAACAGGGCTCTATTTGTCCCAATATTCGTGGAATATACTACCCGCTCATCCCATTAGTAAGGTAAATGGCTGTCACGCATCACGACCCAAAATCTGCCTATATGGGATGATCAAGGCTTTGATACTAATAAGTATCCCTGTTTATAACTATATAAGCCTGTCAATTTGTTTATTGTCCTCATTTTCTCACATTGACGTAACCAGAGACGCACAATGATTTATTTTGAGAAACCATCCCACAGAACAAGGCAAATTCACTGTAAGCATATTTTCTCTCGATGTAAATATTCTTCAAGTAAGCGTTAGTACCATCTAAACTCATTACTTTGCCAAACTTACGCTAATAACTGCTGGTGATTAATGATTCTCACCAAAAGTAAATAAAAATAAATCATACCTTTCCTTTCATATCCTACCTTTCATACCTTACCTATCTTATGGATAGCTTTCCTGAAAATAAGGGGCGGAAAGGTCACATTTGTCGTTGGCTAATTAAGTTGGGTTGGCGAATCGACACTGACTCATCGAAATAGTAGTTCAAACAATTAGTACAATGATTTATTGTAATCGTAATAATCTCGCCTCTATAAGCAAAATTCCTTCCGGATTTGGTGCTTTCCCGGCGAATCTTACCGATAAAGTCTTCTCGGGAAATCAGCCGGGTAAGGATGGACATTGCTGCCAACGTTTCGATGGTCTTCTCTGCCATCGTCATCAGAGCATCATTCGCCCTTTTATCAGAAAAATTCCTTCCGTCCGCGGTAATAAATCCAAAGTCTAAAAAGTAACATATTATTGATTATCTTTAATGCCAGCTTTGTATCCAATAAAAAATTAAATCGAAAAAAGAGGCCCGTTATGCTACTTATGGTTGTCTGACGCGTCCTTTGCGTCGTTTTCACATCACCTTTTGTTACGTCACGTCATACAAATTCTGTGGTTTGACATCCTGCCGAGTATGCACACCTCTTGACTCTCTCAATGAGAAAACATTACTCATACTCAACAGTGAATCCTCTTGATGCAAACCTTTTTGCTGTCGTATGCATTCACACGGCGTATTAGGCCTACGCACGGACGCACATAATCATCAATGCTGTGGAGAGGGGTATAAACTGTTCCCACGCGTGGTATACGGAAATCGTTTTTTCTATTGAAATCCTTGTGTAGGCTTTCGCGGTGTGGTGAGGATTCATCAGGCTGGTTTTCGGGGTTACTACCGCGTAGATTCATCTCTGCAGGCGACAGTTTCGCCGGCATTGCAGCAGGCTTCTTCAGTGGTGGAGATCTGTGGTATCGCCCGTCTCTTATACACCCCGTCGGAGGCCGGTGTCTTCTCATTGGCTGGTTCAGGAGGCCCGGGTGGCTTCTCATTGGTCCGCATCTCCCTGCTCTGTCCTGTCTCTCCGGGTTTACTCTTGAGGACTCTTCTCCATGTGTTAGGGATCTGGTATCCGTCCTCCCTATTGAAATTACTCGGTGTCTTCATAATCTCTATAGCTTCCCTAATGATCCGAGGGAAGTATCTCTTTTCATTGGCAATGACTTTTGCATTGTCATAGTCGGGATTGAGATTCGGCCAACTCCATGTGTGCTCAGCTATGGATCTCCACTTCATTGATCTGAAGAAGCCTGCTGCAATGCCGGCGAAACTGTCGTCTGCAGAGATGAATCTACGCGGTAGTAACCCCGAAAACCAGCCTGCTGAATCGTTTTTTCTATTGTTTGCTGTAACGTATGTATACCATCATCATACCTACAGTGTTCCTTTACCTAAAAATTCTGCCATGTGACCTTGGATTCCGAGTTCCAAGATTCCCACTTCCCTGGGTACTACACTTCCCCAGCGGTTGGTCTGCAAGTAATTAATAATTGCTATGGTGAACATTATTGCCGTCACATGTGTATGAATCCGTTTAAGCATTTCAATATTTACCCATTTCATATTTAACATAAAAATTAAAACCTTCTTTAGATAACCTATAGAGTTTGTAAAAAAATAAATCTAAATGAATAGGAAAACCAGCAGAGATGAATATTACTTTGATAAATATTTTCTGGTAGTCCTAACACTCCATGTTTCAAAGCGGCGCTGTTCCTCAGGATATATCAATGCCTACAACTTTTTTGTTTCAGTGTGCGGATGTATGGAGTCATGAAAAATTACGTTGTATTCGTAAAATCTTTATGTATTTTTTTAATAAAATTATTCAACTTAACTTCATTTTGCCTAATTATCATTGCAATATTATCTATAACCTGACTAATTTAAATTCGGAGGAGTCAAGGATTAAGAACTTTGACTTAAGCGGAAGCTATTGCTAAGCTATTGCTTTTCTCTGTATCATGGAAATGTGGTATAGTACAGAGGTATTCAGTGGCTCTAAAATGAACGAATAAGTCAATTTATAAACAACTTTTCGACCCGCAGGTGGAATATATATTTTGCAAATATGTTACCCCTATCATGACATAAGTGTGCACTCCTAATTTCTGGTCATTACTCTTAATAGTTATTCGGTGAATTGGACTTGGAGCTAAGTGTGAAAATACGAAGAAGCGTAATTTTAATTTGTAACTACGAAATTTTAAGGAGTCATCCGCAAGAGTACACTAGAGTAAGTGTGTGACAAATATGATGGAGAAAAATATCCAACCTTAACCTGGCCTCGAACAGGCTTTTCTAATGCGCACAGTGTAATCTAACTATCCTATCATTTTATGGTATATTTTACACCTTACCTAGAAAGCTGAGCATAAATTTATGCTTCCTTTTATCTCCTATCCAAGGCATTTACGTCTTAAACAGCCAAGAACAGTGAATTCAGGCGTATGGAGACTGAGCTTAGTATTTCCATGTATTGGAATCAATTTTAGCCTTTATTTCAATACCTCATAGAGCGATTTATTTTAACTCTACACCAAAGGCAGTGATTAAAAGAAATTTATTACATGCAAAACATGAAAATTGTAAACAATACTTCCCAATAAAGTAACAATTTTCATCATAATATTCAGGTGGTTTATATTTACTAGAACTATCTGCACGAGCACTAAAGCTTTGAGTAAAGAGAGGAAAGGTTTTACAAAACCAATTGAAGCAGCTTAAGTATAGTATAACCCGTCAGGTAGTGAGCATTGTGTCTTAGACTTCGAAGGCAGAACAAATATACCTATGTATATTTTATCATTACAGCATTGAAAAACTGGCTGTTCCATTCAAATCCATAAATTACGTACAAAAAAGGGCACAAAAATACCCGATATTCAAGTCGACCTGAAATCCTTTCAGTATCGCATTACCTCACCATTTCCCCCGCCGACCTCTATATCTTTTACGCATGCTTGGCCTTTTTTCTGCGTCTTTATCCTCGTAATGCGAGAGAGAGGCAATCCCTCATGCGACCATGGGGAGGAGTTGAGACGTTGGCACGGTTGTAGCTTCCCGCCACGACGGGGAGGCGCCAGCTCGAAATCCTCGGGGAACGGCGACGGTGTTCGGGCGACCGTGTCCTCCCCCTGCGACGCGATGCCACACGTTAAAGGCAAGGGAGGGAGTGAAGCCATGGGAAACTCCTATCCCTTTGCTCACGGAGGAGACACGGTTCAGGGATCACAGAGGGCGCCGTGCCACTAGTTAGTGCCTCCTTCTTTGCACCCCTTGTATACCCTTCCCAGCCTCCTCCTTTCCACCTCCGACAGGCATTGAGATCCTTATAGTAAAACGCTCCACCCCCGCCCCCAAACTATTCACGTCCTCCTGAGTTTTTGCACTTTCTGCACGCGATTCTTCGGCGATTTGCCGCTGGGCGATTGACCGTTGGATGAAATATATGCTCTTTTATCCAGATTTCACCGAATAAATTGTGAATAAGTAATATACGCTAAGAAATCAACTGATCGTAACTATCTTCGAGGATTTATCGTAACAGTGAGCACTCTTTTGAATTTACCTATTTTAGCATTAATTTTTTTATACTAATTAGGCTTATTCATACCATAAGCAAAATTTAGTTTTATTTTGGGGGTGGTAGCAATCCTGTCAGGGGCTTAGGAGCTATGGAATAGGCCCAAAGAAACGGGGAAGGTCCCCAGACCCAGTGAATTTGCCTCTGAAAACAGCATTTTAGGCATTATCTGAGACTAAAATATTTTGGCATTTATACAGGTTTCGTACTTTTTTTGAAAAAATTACCGTTTAAATAGTGGGGGCCCAGACTTTCACTGGCCCCCAAAACCCCGCCCATGATTCCTACGCTTCACATAGGCATAGATTCTTCCTTCATTTTATGGGTAAATCACATTTATAGTGAAAACTTCAATTGACAACTTCAGTCTGCAATCAATTTAGATCTGTTTTTTCATCTAACTCATCACTTATTATAAGAGGATTCCGGTGCACTCACGCATTTAAAATATAATTAAACTCCAATTTGGTGAAACCTAATTGCATATTTACCTCATTTTCTCCATGGGGATATTTTTCCTTCCGTCGTTGACTATACACTTTTAATTTAACCAAGGAAAACTAAATGGTCTAGTATAACTTGTCTCGACTCTCACAGTGCTAAGGAACTTCCTTAAAGAGAGAAAATTTCTCGCCTCACTCCGCAAGGCACTTATTGTCGGGTGTCGACCTCACTTCCTTGCGCCACCTACAGCCTTCTTTCAAGCACGGTGCGAAGGGGTACATCCCGAGACGAAAAATTTATACAGCCGGGTTGAGGGAGGAGGGTGGAGCTAAATGTTTATTATCCTTGCTCCCGGGAGACGAGATTTCCATACTCGTCCAATTCTTTCCCGCAAACGGGGGTCGGCCCGCGTCCCATTGCCACTCATCCCAGGTTATATACCTCCATTTTTCACCCTCGCCTCTTAATTTTAGCTCACTCCTGTCACTCCCGAAGCATTCGGCTTGAAACTCTCCCACACAAACTTCTTGAGTGTCACGAAAAGGAATCGACGCAGTTCACCCTTTCGGAATAAATCGCAGGAAACCGTGATGAAAAACTCGAGTCGAGTTATTTCTTCGTAGTAAACTTTAAGGGGGGACACGGACGAAATAATATGACGATTCATGCCTATAAACTGTACCACCTACTCCAAATATTTTAAGGTAAAAAACATGGATGAGGAGTTGGGAAAGATCTGGCATCCAAATAAAATTCTTCTTATCCTAGAAAAAAATCCCCGAACGGGTCATTTATTCGTGGTAATCTTTCAGGGGGGAGACAGTCGAAATAATATGGTGATATCCTATAATACCTATTCCAAGAGAATGTACCCCTAATATTGTAAGGTAAAATAAATTGTTAAAAATTTGGAGTAGTTTTGGTTTCCAATTTTAATTAAAATCAAGCGGTAAAATTATAGGAATACCTTTTGTTTTTATTAAAAAAAAATAGTGGTAAGTACCATGATATGGAAGGTTTTTTGTTCATTCTTGTCCTACGTCAGGCAATTTGCAACTATTTTAAACTATCCGCCTGCGCTTGTGGCACAGAGGTCATCAGCTAATGGTAACATCCATTGGGTTGTTAATGTTGCGGTATATTTCCCAAAGTCATTATTCCTATCACTTTATTCATCGTTTGTTCTTTGGAAAATAAAAGTAAAAGAAGTATGTAGTATATGCTTATTATTCAAATATCATGCTACTTGGCGTAATTCGTCAGTAAAAAAATAAGACATACCAATGCTATAAAATACTGCTGACACACCTCAAGTTTACTGCAGCAATGCAAAGACTTAATGTCTTAAAACTATGTATATTTAACTTTCCCCAACTTACTTGAAAACGTTTAATAAATGACGAATTTAACGAATTTAATAAATGAAACAAATGATTTACAGCGGCGTTCTTTCGTTAAATTGCTTCCAGAAGGTATAATTAACATTTTTCATATAAAATAAATAGCTAAATGCACTTATTTTTCATAAAGAATACCGATGCATTAAACTGTAATTTTAATGGAAAGTTTTGATACATTTAATATTTTATTTAAAATCAAGAAGTTTTATGATTGACTATTCACATCGATCTTAAAGTAATTATATCGTATGCAATAGGATACTAATGAGGATAGAAGCGTTGGACTAGAAAGTTGCTTAATATTGTGACTACTCCAGGAAAGGAGCAACGATGCATATTCCTACACATGAGCTGCAAAGGGCGAAGGAGTTCAACGCCAGAAGGGAGGAAACTTGCAATAAGTTCCCATTGATCCCGCCGCAATTACGTCTTAGTCTCATCCTAATTAGGGAAACCTAAAAACATCTTTTCAAAGCGTTTTCGCGCCACGCTACACGTTGATGTGAGTGCAAGGGGATTTTACCTGGGGAAGGGAAGGATGAGTTTGTTCCCCTTGTAACGGCGCGAGTGCATCGTTTTAGCTTCGTGCACGTCTTCGGCTCCAATGCCCCCGGAACGTGACGTAAACTGCAACCCTTCGGCTCACTTACCGAGCACACTTACGGCGATAATTTCCTTTCCGACTCCAACAGTCTGTGTGTGTGCGCGAGAGGAACACTCCGAGAAGGGATGAAGTCACGGTTCGGGAGACTCACTCTGTTCCGTGGCACGGAAGAACGCCGATGAAATTCCTTCGCCGCGGGAGGCATCGGCTGAACGCGAAGGGGACGGAGGAGTTGTAGGACGATGGAATGCTGAAGGGTTTGCAGCCGAGTCAGGATCGAAATTGCTTCGATGGTCCAGTCGTCCATCATACTCAGGGCCATCGAAACGTCGACAACAATATAGATCCTTACCCGGCTGAAACACCGATAGCAATTCATCGAAGGAAGTGCTCCTCCCGTGTGTAGAGGAATAGTTGCCGAGGGCGTCTTCATGAGGTGGTCGCTAGCTGGGAGTGACACAAATAGATGCTCGTGTATCGGTATTACTACTTTGATTCTTTTCAGTGACGCTAAAAAGGGCTTAGGATGAAGTGAGAATACTGGAGATCCTGCGTAAAATATATTAACTCCGTGTTTTTTTTCAAACCTTCAGCGTGAACGGCGGTGAAATTCACATTTATTTCCATGAGGAAAACTTCCCCCGGACCGGAAATGGAACCACGTACCTTTGACGTATAGGACCACTGCGTGGACCTTTACGCGAGTCAGGTCCAACGGTGCTAGTTTTTAGGTCCCTTTGGTCCATTAAGAATGGCAATGCGAGGAAATGTGGTATTTAAAGAAGCCACTACCCACAAATGAACCCCATTCCAGTGCTTAACTCCGCGCTTGGTGGTAAATGTGGAATATTTCAAACCTTAGCTTCCTTGCACCTTTTGCCCAAATTTTCCAAAGTAAACGGTAGTGATGGCTTTTGAAATTTTTGGCTCGGAATCTTTATTATATACTTTTAAATTCTCGTGAGTGAATTTGAGTTACTTGGGCTGTAGATTGTGTGAATACGGTGCTTGGGAATGTTTATAAGAATTTTAAACTGTGAATCTCTTTCTCATGTCATGAACTTAAACCAGAAGTAAAACTGAGAGAAATTGTGAGGCTTCTACGTATTCAAATAATTTTATCATGCCGGTAAAAAGATGCTCCCTTATGTACACTTAACTTTTGAGATGATTTCACCCAATATTAACCTGGACCACTTAACTACACTCATCACATATTTTCACATGAAGAGCTAAGCCAAAACATGAATTTGAACACTGTTGAGGGTTGAGGACTTCTTTTCAAGCATTTATTTTGATGGTAAATTTATAAGAGACTTTAGCTTGCTCATGAGTAAATATGAGTTGTTTTACCTCTAGGTTTGTAGCATTGCGGCGTTCACAGATATGTGTTAAAAAATTGCAGAGTGTTTCTCCTTCTCGTGCCATTAATTTAAAAAACTAAGTTAAATCAAGGTGGTGTAGCATCTTTTAATCGATGATTTCTGATCATATTACAGAATGGATGATGCTTTCTTTTCCTAAATCAATTTATTGCTACATTTTGAACGAAGTAAATAATGTAAGATTTGCTTTTGAATCCACCCTTTTGGTTGATTTTTATCAAGTTCAATCGAGTTCAAAACGTTCATTCCTATATCGATTTGGCCCCATTTATACCCAAGCTCATGGCTACGAGGGTGTGTTCAGAGGTGGAAGAGTAGCTCAATTCCAAATTCAAAATTAAAATGTCACAGTTCCATCCCAGGTAATTCGATAGCTATGATTATGCCTCGTAATGCAGCGGCACGAGGTATGCCGTGTTCACTCCCATCTCCAAAGCTGTAGATTTAGTTCACGGGAGAGATAGAGATGTTTCGGTTTAGCGTTGTTATTTTGCACGAGGGCGGGCATTTCAGTTCCCTATTTTGCATCGTGTTATGCGAGGGACAAGGTAGTGCACAGTCGGCGCGACGCAGCGTGTAACTTAAAGGCCACTTGGTTCCCTTTAATAGAGGCCCATTTGCCGAATTACGTCTCTCTCTGTCTCTCTGGCACTTCGGCTTTTCCGAAATAGATGCATGGCGTCCAATGACCGCCGACCATAGTTACTCAAATGACCTCATCCGTCGAGGGCCTTCCACGACTACTAACTAGACCCAGAGAGATTGGTCACGGTAGATGTCACGCAGAATTCCACCGAAGTACGAGGACGGGCTGCATCTGAAAGGATTTTGAGGGTAAATTCAACCCGAATTTTCATATACATGAAATTTGACTTTTTGACAAAAAGGTTTTTAATGTTAAAAAAATATTTTACCACCCCAAAAAAAAGATACAACTTCTAATAATATTTGTTGAACTAATATTTTAAGAGTCCTCAATTCGTGCAACGTGCGTTCATCGCGGTTATGCGTTGTTTTATTTCATCACACATTTTACTATCTGGAGTTGCAAAATTATAATTTGCTTATTTTTTGTGCAGGCCGCGGATAGTTATGGCGTGGACAAGGGTGCAGTGAATGTCTGAATTTGAACCACTACGAATTTTTTCCCTCAAGTACTTTTGTATGCATATTTAATGCGTGAAGGGTGAATATTTTGGACAAACCGAAACAAAATAATCCTCGAAGTGCGAGGTGACCTCATGAAAGGGAACTACCCTGAAGGTGTGAAATTGTAAGCCTGTAGCTTCGTCTGAGATGAGTTATACCTTTACCTATCCAAACCAACCAACAGGTTGAACCACTGAGTGAGTAATTACGTCACGGTAGTGGGAGTAAAGATTTCTGGATTTTCGCACCGGGTCAGATCCTCCATGTCTCCTTACAACGCTTCGGTTAGAAACTCGCCCATCGTCTTACGGGATTCAGGAAATCCAATCAATCCTTAGATTCCTGTATCCCTGAAGACGATGGATGAGTTGCATCATCGAAACGTTGGGAGAAGACATGGAGGACCTGACCCGGTGCGAAACCCGAGAAATCTTTACTTTTATGATTCGCCGGGAAAAAATAGGGTATATCACTTCACGGCAGTGCTTTATTTCGGCCGTAACGGCGTTTCGGGACCTCTTAGAGAAGATTGGGGACTATTAATAATAATAATTTGTTGGTACCGTATACAAATAAAAAGTTTTTCAAATTTTCAGTTTTTTTTATGTTTGGTAAAAAGTGATTCCTCATTGAAACTATTTTGACTAGTTTAAAAAAGTTGGAAGTTTTGGGGGAGGGGTTTTATTTGAAAAATCACGTGTGGATTAAATGTGTGGGTATGCGTTCCAATACCTTAAGTTTTATAAATTGAACACCACGTCACGGATTGCAACTTGGTTATTATGACCTCGGCCGTAATGTCAACATGCATATAGCGTCATTCTTTCCCCCATTATGCTTACAATTTAAGTCCCGTCAGACTTAAATTGTAAGCATTTATAAAACGAAGAATGATATCAGGCTTTCCCGGCGTATCGAATCGTGGAAGATTACTCGAGAATTCCACCAGGTCAGGTTCTCCACTCCATCTCGGCCGACGTTTTGATATACAGGTTTACATATATATGTGTGTCAGGGCATGACGATGGACGAGTGATTTCGATGTACAAGTTGCCCTGATGACGATAGACGACTTGTGCATCGAAACGTCGGCCGAGATGGAGTTGGAGAACCTGACCCGGAGGAATTCCCGAATAACCTTCCGCCATTAATAAAACCTCGGATTTATCGTCAGTATATTCCAAAACCTCGTATATAACCTCAACAAAATCCGCCTCCAAGCAACATAGGGCTGTTCAAAAGAAAATGACACATTTCTTTCTGCAGTGAAACTTCATTTAAACGTACTTGTAAGTTTTTAATTTTTAGTAACACACTGCATTGTGTCTTAACTTAGACATAATACTGTATTTGTTGCATAAAAACACTTCATTTTGATGACATTGTCGCATAAAATTTAAATAGCGCAAAACTTTTTCTCATTAATTTAGTTGTGTCTGCACATTAAAATATGTATTTCATGAAAAATCTTAACTTTTTATTTCTTCTGTGTTACTGATCAGTTATCTGAATAACCCTTCGATAATTTCACTCCGTTATAGCGTCAACAATTGAGTGGTCCTTTAAATTACGTCATAAGCAAGATATACTGCATTATATCCATCTACGTTTATAGAGGTTTTACTGGGTATCTGCCGAATTGAGTAGCACCTGAGTAGATAGAATATGCTGCCACGCATGCTTGTTTCAACGGCCGAACCAGGGCCCAAGAGTCGGAAACCCGAGCCAACCCCACAAAACAGATCCCATCCCTTGTAATGTGGGCGGTATGCTGATGCCATCGATGTAGATAAAAAAAATCCACGCCCCTCCCACCCCCCCGAGGTCGGGAGGTTAAAAAAGTGAAGAGAGGGTCGCGAAGGGGAAAGAATGGAAGCACGGAAGGGCAACAGGATCGCGTGGGAGGAGGGTTTTTTTTTCCTCCGGGAGGGCTGTAACGGGGGGCGATGGGCGGGGAAGGAGAGGGGTAACAGGATGTACATATATAAACATGGTAGAGGTGGGAATTTCGATTCATTTTAATGATCCGGTCATTCAAATCGTTCATAGTGAACGAAAGCGTGGAATATTACCCAAAATACTTTTGAGCGCTTTTTATCTTAAACGGACTATGATAAAATTTTATATCTTGTTACACGTTGCACATAAATTTGGTTTGTGCGTCCATTAAATCCGTATCCAAAAGAAATCCGTTTGTGTATTTCATTTAAATTATGGTGCTAAACAAAGTTAGATCTTGCACTATGCAATTAATTTTAAGTTTTACGTCTGTATCACACGAGATATTATTGCATCAAACCGAATCCAAATCCATTTATTTATTGAGCCATATCCAAGGCTTTGGTGGAATGTTAAAGGTATTGTATTTGTCCAATGATAGACTATATTTGCCGAATTATAACGGGTAACTAGCTTATGAAATGGTTTTCCTCGTTAGATGAAATCAAACGTCAATTATTAAGGATAGAAAAACTTTACCAATGACCCAAAATACTTTTAAACGCTTTAATCTTTAATTGAGTCCAGAGAAAAGTTTATATTATATTAAACGTTCTGTATATAAGTATTTATTATGTCCAAAAAAACTCGATGTGTCTATTTCTTCCAGTCACCATAAAATCGATGTTGTGCCTGCGATTCGGAAGTCGGATTTAACGAGTGGCGAATGTCTTATGAACTTATTAAATGATAAATCTTTCTTTTCGGCAACCAGTCAACTTCGTTTGTTGGTGTAGCTTTCATCGGCGAATTTGAAAATCCATTTGTCCGTAATGCTCATGAAATTCCCGAATTTCTGCTCGAACCTTTCACGAATCCACCAATAAATCTTTCATTTGATCGAAATCTCCAGATTGACTTTGAAAAGTGTCAAGACAAGCGAGATCGCCTTGCGTCACCAAGGTTACGCTTTACATTGGAACCAAACCAATATTCACGGGTATCTTATGGCATTTGCCCCTTCTCGGGCAAACATAAGGTAAGGGGGTAACCCTTGCCCGTCTCCCCCCGCTACCTAAATGAGGATCTATGTACCAGTGGTGTCATGGTACTGGAACGCGCCGGAACGCCGTTCCGGCACTGGTTAACAAAAGACATAACAGTCAAATGACATTTTTATCAACTTTGTTACCTCAAAATTTCTAATTTATACATTCGTTACCAAAATAAAAAATTTAGTAATAAAATGTAAATAACTACTTGTGATTAAAAAAAACACGCAGAATAATATTTCACTTCTAAAGAAAGTGAAGGAAAGTGCGTTTCAGCACTGCTAATTTATCCATTATGTCACTTCTATGTACGCTACTTATTTGAATTGAAACATGTAAATCACTTCATTCGGCCTGGTACGGAAGTGGAAGAGATACCTGACAGCTGAGTTCAAATACATAATGAGGAAAGTGGGCGACTGCGGTCATTTGCACCATGAGGGAAGGATATGGAGGAAAGGGTGGAGAGAAACCCGGCGTCGACATTGCCCTGTACTTAATGAAGGGCGCCAATGCGACCAGGGTTTAACGTGTCATCCGACGGATGGAGTGTTGTATTTTAAGTGCCCTACACAAAGGACTCACCAAGGGACCGGGAAATCTTTGAAAAAAGTCCCATCACCACTTGCACTTGAACCCGGACCCACTGGGTAGAAAGCCAGCACTCTAGTCACCAACCCAACCCTACCCCTTCAACTTATTCGGTTCATGCACAGTTGAGCGGTTCATTCATGAACGACACAGCTGTAATACACAGCGAAGCTAGGGAAGGCGCAACGAATGAAAAAGAGCAGGGAAGTCCGGTAGCCCGGCTGAAGGAGCTGCTGAGGAAGGGAGTATTATATCATTTTTTCGTTCTTTTTTTGTTCGGCTGATAATTCCGACCGTTCTGCCCCGCTAGGGAGCCATTATTTATGTGCCGGCATAAAACACGGAAACACATCAAAATCCGCTCCAGCGTTCACTCGGGTGTATGTATGTACCCACGTCTTTTCCTGGGCGTGGAGTGAATATATTTTATGTACCCATACGAATATTTTAACATGCATGACACTTGTATATATTTATTACGTCATGACTTGTTCGAATGGCGTCGAAGATGTACGGATATCTCCGCCCACTCTATCCGGCGAGGTTGGGTTTTAAGGTTTTTTTTTCCTCGCCACTCGGGTTTTATCTTTTTTCGGGAGAGGAAAGATTGCTAATGCCACGAAAGGATCCTTTTAAACCCTCTCCAACCAACCATTCTTTCTGTCTTATCTCCAATCATCTTTCACCTTCCATCCGGCTACCAGAACGACTAGCAGTCTTCATCCGCTCTCCGATTTGTTCATGGAATTCGTCAAGCCTTCTCTTCTCCCGGGAGAATGGAAGTGGAATATTATATTTCCGTAAGAGATTTCAGCGTTTCATGTACAAATATGAATATATAATATCACTTTGTGGCTTTGTATTGTACTTGATTGTGTATCCGAGTGTAACAATATTTTTTGCGTCTTAAAAGAAGATTGGTTACAGAGATCACGTTTCATTTAAAGCATGGCCATAAACAAAGTTAAAACTAACGTCATGGAATTAAATTATAAGTTTTACGTCCGTTTTTTTTTCAATATATAATAGCGGTTTTATTTTATTTTTGATAAAATTGTTGCATCCATAACATTATTTCGTAAATGACGACGTTAATATGAATTAAAATCATATTCGGGATCTTCACCAAGTCCCGTTTCATTGTACGCTCGAGTTTTGAATGTATTTAGCGATTATAAATTGATTTAATCACCAGCTTAAAGCCATGAGTCGCAGCGAATATAATGTTTATAATGTCAACGGTATATATATATATCACATTTTCCCGAATCCGAACAAAATTCCTTCGAAAGATTAAAATAATCCGATTCTCTTAGTCCGCACACTTCAATACATATATCATTGTTCTGGCTCCCTTCTCTTTTCAGTTCTTGCCACTTTCGCAAGCATTTAACTAATAATGTGATATCGGGTATGAGGGAGACCGCGGTCAAGCGTAAGGCTGGAGGATTGGAACCAATCCAGCTACAAATTGAAAGGAAGAAATATTCAAGTTGGCCACGTCCACAACGAAGGGGAAACGTTGGAATGGTACAATATCTTTCTTTTCCTGTCCCTTATTCTTCGAAACACTAAAAAAAAACACTTGAAGCTGCCACCGTTTCAAAAGCCGCATATATGTCCATGTTACAGTTTAATCGTTTATAAATTCCGCGTGATTTTTCAGAGTTTGCGTCATTTTCGTTACTTTAACTATTTTTATTTCTATTCACTATATGTTACTGATTCCCGACAAACTTTATAATACTTACTCATATTTAGGACGACATTTTATTCGTTAATTTCATTTTATCACTTCAGTTGTTGCATCTACTTCAGGTTTTGATCACGAGGGCGTATAAATTAATTTAACTATCTTCGGAATATTTCCCGAATTCTATTTCAGTACAAGCTTAAGAAAAATATCAAATGGAATAAGAGTCGAATGGAATAAGATTCGAATGGAATACACGCTCATGAAAATAAGATTCAATTGTCAATTCTATTCGCATTTATGTACCAAATCACAATATTTACCTCTTTATTTACCCTTACCTATTCCAGATATTCCATTCGAGGTCTTCTTTTTCCGTTCCTTCCATCAACTTGTGAGCATTTTTGTCCCGCTTAAATCGAGAAACAGAGACAAACATTGTGTTTTCTCAGTTCGTGCATCATAGCTAGCACATTGCTTCCAATGGTCCCAGGCGAAGACTATCTACGAGCCTCTGCAAGGCCGCATCATCAAAAGCAGAAGCCCTTTATTTTTTTCTTAATTTCACATCCTTCTTTACCTGTTCCATACATTTCATTCGAGGTCTTCCTTTTGAACTTGTGCGCATTTATGTCCCACTTACGTCGAGAAATAGAGAGAAACATGGTGTTTTTCTCAGTTCGTGAATCATCGCCAGCACATTGCTTTCAACGGTCCCAAGCGAAGACTAGCCTCAACCCTCTAAGGCCGGATCAGCAAGAGCAGCTGCAATTCGCCACCTTTAAATTTTTCCCCCACTTGGGGCGTCTGTGTGTTCATCTAAATCCTATCCACTCACCAAATTGAAGTATTAGGCTCCAGTCCACGGGAATGGAGTTGTTACTTCTTTAAAGTTGGGTCCCCTCAAATAATCTCTTCCGGTGTTACCGATTAAGCAGCCGCTCACTCCATTTAAAACCCCTCGCCCCCCAGTCCTTTCTCATCTCGCCACCTCCTAAATACCCCGCACACCCCTCTTCCCCTCCCCCACCCTCCTTGCCCCAATCTCTTTTAATTCCTTTCGGTCCAATCCAAGGAGAGAAAAGACCTCCGAAAGCCCCCCGGGCAATTAATTATTTTCGAAGAGATTCATTCCATCGACAAGGCTAAAAATAATGGCGAGCTCTTACGAGAAATTTGTAAATATAAGTTAATGCGGTGCGACTGGAATAAAGTTTGAGGAAGATTTTTTTCCTTCATATACTCGCCGCTTGACAAGGGATTCGCTCCGTGAATTTTTCCTTGGACTCTTGCTCCCGTAAAATCGAATTTTTTCACAAAAATCAAAAATGTTAAAACAAGCTGGCAAAAATATTTTCCAGAACATGAAAATGGAACTTCAATTGTTGCTTAGGGTATTTCCGCTGAATTCAGTGACTGAATGTCTCGGGAAATATTGGTATTATAAGCAATCATAGATATCCATCGATATTATATAATTTTCTATTCATTATAACCCAAGCTCTCAAAATGCATGTGTGTATTTATACCTTATATTTCCATAGATACACCGAAAGCGCATGCGTGTATGTTAAAAAAAAGTAAGACAACCACCTTAAGTATATTCCATTGCCCATTCATTACGTATGAATTAACGTGGGAAATTAACCGAGAGCACAGATTTCTGAAGTCACTGAAAATATGAGCCTAAAAAACGAGAAGACATTTTCCGAACTACAGAATGTGGAATCAAGTAAGAGTGCAGCAACTTGTCTCAGCTGATCAGCATGCATTGAAATTTATATATTCAAGCGAGGTAGAAGATTATCGTTGAGCTGTATAGAATTATAGTTTGTCGTATCGCAGATTTACCAAGAGACCTGAGAATATATGATTCCCAACAAATTCCTTGGATAGTTTACTTTTACTTATATCACAACTTTTTAGATCTTTTATCTTGATGGATAACTTCCTTTATAAGTTTACTTGAGTAGCCGCACTTGCTTCACGAACAAAATTCACAAACTCATTCTTAACCCTTTCTAACCCAGAGCTGCTTCTGGTAGAAATTAAATTTCAAGACTTCTCATTTTCAAAATGTGAAAATTTTCTACTCATTCATAGTTATTATGGCAGTTACATATTTCGCCATAAATGTTACAGCACAATATAACGTGTAGTTTAAATTCTTCCTGAATGGAGCAGAAAGTGTGTACTTTTTTATATTACTTAGAAGCAACATTGGGTTATAATGGATCAACTGTGTGGTTTTCCATTATAAAGTTTCTTGGATTGTTCGATTTTACTTTTACTACTAATTTAGTAAATTAGTGGTATAAGTGAAATATTCAAGAAACATTTTAATTGAGTACCACACAGTTCGGAATCAGTTAGTGAATTCTGTCCCCACAAAAGATCGAATTGGCCTGAAAATTTTATTGCAAAGCTCAAAATGCCGAGTTTAAGTTTGAATGAGAAAAATTTAGGTGCTTTGTCGGGTAAAACATATTTATAGGTACGATCGCCTACGACCCAAATTGCTCTCGCGTCCTACCATACGAGGTACCCCGGGTTACGCACTATGTGAGTTTGATGTAATTAAATGTGTGCGAAGAGATAGGGAGACAGGGAGAAAATGACGGGGAGAAGATGACGAAAATTAGGAATTGGGGCACTAGAATGGATTTAACCCAACATCACTCGGCATGAATTGAAGCACAATTTCGAGGAAGTCACTAATGTGACGGTATCGTGTGCGATAGAACCAACACGTAATATCTAGTTACCATACCAAGCGACTTGAATGCGTAAATTATGTGGAACTAATATACTTCAAGTTTCCAAATGAACCTAGAAGCTGTTGACGTTATTTTTCAACTATAGCTATGGAATTTTCACCTTTAATTTCCTCCGTTCAATTCCAACAAGCAAAGATACCAATACCCGAGATGCCTCTTCAAATTCAGCAAAAAAATTAATTTCTCTTGTGCGGCTTTAATCTCATCCTTAATAACGAGTACGTGCACGATGTGCAGTAGTATCCTATCGTACGAACTTCAACCTGCATGAACGTGAGAAATATATAAATGCATAGAACAGTCAAAGGAAATTATCTAACCAACGGTTTTTCGACGGCCTAAGAGAGATGATTAAATAATTTCTGTTGAAGTTGGCCTTCTCAAAAAGAAACAGTATGGTGTAGTCATATACATTCATATGGTTATTCTTTATCATTATCGATAATCTCATTAAATGGAAGGCATAAACGATAATTACGTCAAATAACAGTAATGATGGCGGTCATTAATGGGATTTAGATGTAAATCAGATTTGTCTTGGTTTAAGCAAATCAGGAAAATATGATGAAATCAAAACCCACACACATTATGAAATTAATTATGTTCGTTAAATAAAAAGTCCTAAAAATGAGGCCGATTGCTGCAAGAAGTAAGTTCACGCCTGAAATCGATATAATCATAATATTCTATCCCCATCTTGTGTAATTACCTCGAATCTATTATTTTAAGAAAGCCAAAAATATTTACAGCTCTTTCTTTACATTCAGAGAATACTTTAAAATCCTCAACTCATTTATTAGCATTGGCTAATGAATTATTAGACTAGCCAGTGGAAAGTTACTGAGCACTCCTCTGAGAGGCGTATGACTCTTATGTTAATAATGAGACTAATACTAAAGTGTTAACTCAAATGTTTGAATGCGCTAGCAACTGTTGATATATTTGCGTTGTATTTTAATTATTATATAATCATGGTGTGATAGACAGGCTAGAAAGGTAATGGAAGTGAAATAATTGGATAGTTAATTAGGTTATATTTATTATTTTTGTTATTTGAGGCAGACAATTTCCATTATCTCAATCATTTATTATTATTAACATTAATTATTACACTTATCTAATTGGTTATTATACTATTTTTATGTTTCTTTGTTTTGGCAATTAAATTATCCTTCTGGATATCTCAAAAATGACTGCCAACGAAATTTATCTCATTATTAATTTCTAGATTTTAATTTCTACTCACTTCAGAAATTTCCTCACTTTAAGAAAGGAAGACCGGAAAGCACAGGTTCAGATGTTTTTATAAATTGTGGTTTTCAATAAATAAGAAGCTTTTTGGGTAACGCATTCCTGGATTGTTCACCATTTCCACCGCTAATGCAACATCCCTTATTCATTCCAGCTCTCCAAATCGAACGCCAATCAAGTGGAACTCCAGGACGTACAGCTCCACCTGTCGGGGAATTTTAGCTGCGAAGTGTCGGCAGATGCACCTGCGTTCTCAACGGCTTTCGTCTCGGAACAGATGACTGTCGTCGGTAAGTACGGATAATTTTTTTAAGATACGATTTAAGTTTTTCCTGGCGAGTAATATTTTGTAATTCTTCTCGGGATCTGTACTAGGGTATTGGCGTCATTTCCACCGAAGTGTCGGAAAACGTCTTGCTTCCCACTTTCAAGGAATATTTATCTCAATATTATTTGCTCCCTATTATTCATCTTGGCTTTAGTAATTCTTAACGGCTCTGATGACGTCATCAATAACAATTACGTGCTGTCTACTTCAGCATCAAGTACCTTGCGGCACGGACTTCAACTCGCTGAACTTGGCAAATCTATGACCACCAGAGGCGGATCCAGGATTTGTTTCTGGGGGGGGGGGGCAAAAGGGCCTGAAAGGCAAACGGTCTTCTCATATTTGAGATTAAAAGTAACAATCACTCTTTGAAATATTCTCTCTATTTTAATGTGAAAGTGAATGAAAATTGAAATTTAAATGAAATTTAATTATTGAGGCTCCGTAATACAAAAAAACAGAATGATCACAATGACAACCGTATTTAAAATCTTGTCTATTTTTTAAGCGTCTGAGGGGTCACGTGCACTCTCGAGCCCCCTTCAAATCCCCCAATAATGACCAAAGAACAGTTAAAGGAAATTATCAAACAACGGCTTCGACGGTATTGGAGTGAATAAGTGATACCAGCGCTCCGTGAAGGGCGTGGTGATCATGTGATTTGTGCGTTTGGCGAATTAGAAGAGTGCCCGTTTCAAGTCGCAAGCGCTCTTAAACAGGAAAAATTAGAGAGATGAACCCAACTTTAGAATGGGAAGCAAGACGTTTTCCAAAAATTCGAAGTAAATGAAGCCAATAACCTGGTGCAGACCGGAGTAGAATTCCTAAATTATTTTAGAATATCATTTTAAAACCGTTAATACTCTACATTTTTCCTTCAACTGGCCCTAGTGCCTACTACTTTTCACTGCGACTGAATAGTTTTTCTTCCACATGAGCTAAATACCGGGAGTGGGCGTAGTTTAAAATTCATTATCGTAACACAATAATTTTTTAATGCCGAGAATTGGCGATTATGATAACTAGTATGGACGATATCTATCATTTTTTCGGGCCTAGTATTTATATCAGGATAAAATCTTGTGATATATCACCCGATAAAAAATCACCTCCCGAAAAAATATATCCCTCTACGAAATTGACTCCCGGTAATTATCACGGTATATGAAAAGTAATATTGTAATATTTTATCGGGCGACGATTTTATTGGATGACATTTCACGATTTTTTGTATGATACGTGCCGATTTTTCGGATGAAATACCACGATATTCTTGATTTTTTATAAAGAATTTTTCAAGTTATATTTGTATCGGTAGTGATATTTTTATTTCTGCTATTGAGCGATAAATCAAGACTCACCGTGAACAACCTTTTTCAAATAGTTTCACAAATAGTATAGCATGATCAGGTACTTATCAACAAAAATATATGTTCGCATTAGGCTTATTTCCCTGGAATTTTGTAACATTTCTGGTAAGTGAACACATCATTCACATTGAACATCCTTGTATATTGTTCAAACCGCAGTATCGGATTACCGATAGCTTTGAATACCGTGAGATTTTCGATGTTTCGACATATCGCCCAGGACTACTTCACACCCCACTGACGATCCCCAGCAGTCCTCACATCTGCTTCCTCCGTCCCCTATCCATTCCGAAACAGATCCCAAGCGCGTTATTCAACTGTCCCGAACCGATGTTTCTCGTCGAATGAAAAAAAGCGACACTCAAGACACGCACACACAAACCCGTGCTGCTTTCTCTATGGAAGCTTTCTCCGTAGTCGTTCTTTCGGGTCGATATAGATGCAAGGAATCGGAAGCTATCCCTTAGAGGAGGTTAGGGGTGCGAGGTGGGGGGAAAGGGTCAGGGGGAGGGATGATGTGGAGAGTTAGGGTTTGCGGTTCGGAGAGATATTGAATGGGACAAAGGGGAGCTGGCAAGATCGGTAAGGGAACAGTGTTGCCAAAACAAATCCGTTATGTCCCTCCCTTTTGAGAGGAAGCAAAACATTTCAGAAGAATTCTTTAAGTGCTTTATTAAGGTAGTTGAATCCGCAATCGTTGGTCTGTGAGAGCCCATATTAATGTTTTCTTAACTTCACAATACATTTAACTTAACAATAATACAAGGTCTCTCTGTAACTGATGAGGTCATATGATTAAATTTTTTGGTTCACTTACCGGAAATTTTACAAAATTCCAGTGAAATAAGCCTAATGCGAACATATATTTTTGTTGATGAGTACCTGATCATGCTATACTATTTCTTTTTTCCCCTTATCTTGACCTTGTTTAATTCATGTTAAAATAGTTCTTGGAGTTTAGTTCAATGTATTTTATGCAAATAATAAATAGAATATTCCTAAATATGTGCAAAGCTAAGCCATGATGATAGTTTAAAATAAACAGAAACGTTGGCTAAAACTTTTTTGCAGAACATACATTGACCTACACTCCAAGAGCTATTTTAACATATAATATTTGTGAAACTGTTTGAAAAAAAATATTATTGTAAAAAAGTATTTTTAAATTTCACAGTTCCCGTTGCAGCTAAACATTTAATGACATTGATAATTTACGTCACGTGGTATCATTATCAAGGCAAAGTTTATTGCACTTTTGAAATCGATGGAGAAAAATTGAAATTCGAAAGAGTTTGTTTCACTCATGAACATAAAATCACTTCTTTAAGTTTTTCCTTAATCAGCGAATTTCATACTTGATATACGGCTTTGTATGAGTCCCATAAGATCTTCCCCAGGTCCATGTTACTGATGAGGTCATACAGTGGCGAAATAATGGGGGGATGGGGATATAGATCACCCCTTCAAAGCCTCAAACCGATAAAAAAATATTTATAGCTATTGTCTAGTTTGACATATACTAACTGCATCTGCTCAACGTTCAATTTTTATTGCCAAAATAATGTAAAATATTTTTCAAGGCATGTAATTTTTCGAACATTTTACCAGATTTTTCCTTGTGGGGAGGAAGCGCCACTCCAGGCTATCCAATCCCCCCCAGGCATATTCCTATTTACGCCGCTGAGGTCATGTGATTAAACTTTCTGGCCCACTTACCTTTAATGCTACCAAATCACAATAAAATAAGGCATGGTATTTGGAGGATGCGACCGACAGCTGAGGTTATTTGCACCATGAGTAAGGAAGAATAAATAAGGAATAGTGGAGAGAAACCCGGCGTCGGCATTAGCTTGACTTTAACGAAACGCGCCAAGAGGACCACGGCTTAACGTTCCATCCGACGGACGGAGTGTTGCGCTTGAATTGTCCTCCACACAACATTCTATCAGGGATCGGGTAGTCTCTGAATTTATGCATAAATTATCTTTGGCAAGTACCTAATCATGCTGTATGCTATACCTGTGAAAGTATCTGTAGGTATAAAAACTTTACATGAAAAAAAGTCATTGAAAGTTTTACAGCTCTAGTTGCAGTTAAACAGTTAATTTGATTGATATTTTATGACACCTGTCACCACTATCAAGCCAATATTTACTTGCTCTATTGTGATCGATTAGCTACAATATATCGATGAAGGAAAATTGAAAGTTTTTTTTTAAACCCATGAATATAAAATAAGTTCCCAAAGTTTTTTTTCCAGAAACCTCGAATTTCGTACTTAATATGCGACTTTGTATGGGTCCCATAAGATCTTTATCCGCCAATGCAGCAATCGCTCCATTCTTCGAGGCATACAAAACGGTATTTCCCAAAGCACTTAAAAATTAGAACAACGTTTTCCGCGGTTCGAGAGGGGGGAAAATTTAAGAGGATGGAGCGCCGCGCTTCGCTGTTTGAAAAAAAAAATAATCCCATGACTTCTTACGCCGAATAAAATCCAAAGCCTCGAACGACCTAGATCCTTGAATGTGTGAGCAAGTATTCCGTTTACGTTTAAATCGCACACAAAAACGTGCCGGTAAAAGAATTTCACTCGCATGATTTCTGCTCACCCTAGATACCTGCACGCTGCAGCTTGCTGGAGAAAAAATCCGTGTCGAATAATGGAATTTCCACTTAAGTGCCAAGCCGTGATGTAAATCTGTATGCAGAACGTTTACGAACTTCACGAAAACGATCTATTGCAGTGCAGCGATTGTTATCCATATCGATGGTTAAGCTCTAACAACACGTGTATCAAAATTTGGCCGGTCTGAATTAATACTGCTACTAAATGAAAAGTAAAATTCAAGCAAAATAACAAGTCTTTGTTTGCAAATGTATGCCTCTTTTCAGTTTTATGTATTTATGGCTTTTAATTTCAATTAAAATTACACACAATTAAAAAAAAATAAATCGTTTCTTTGCTGTCCTAAAAAATTGCTATTTTGGAGATACGTGTTGTTAGAACTTAACCGTCGATATCGGTCTTTTAAGCGTCGAGAATTTCTTCGAAAACTCACTCGTACTGTGTGCTTCTAATGTTAATAGGTAGAAGAAGAACAGGTCGCTAAATTTGGTGCTACAATTTTCAAATTCAAGGGCATCCTTTCAATGCTATCCTTCTTTGAGGGGCACTGGCGAGACAGGCATAGGGTACTTTCATAAAATGTAGCAACTAGGAAAAAAAAATGCAAAGCTATTTTATTACTCATCCATATGCGGTTTTTTTCATTGATGAGGTTGAACTGGCTAATATTGACAAAATATTCAGGGATGCCGACTTACAAAAAATATTGGGGGGGCCCAAACCGGGGATCTTGTCCCAGGAAATTTAATAAGTAAGTGGTGAGTTTTAAGTTTTTTAGGCATTTTAGAAGAGTCATATGACCAACATTAGAACCCTGATAACTCGAATCTCGATATCTGGACACTTCGGGGAAAATCGACAAGCCTGGCACAAATTTCTTCACACCCATAAGGAATTTTTTAGGGAGCTCGGGCCCTCAGGCCCCATGGAGTCAGCGCCACTGAAAATATTTTTACGTTTACTGAAATATAAATCTAATATAATAAGTTATTGCAAATTAAATAATGGACTACGTTAGAGCCGATATATCGGCCCGCCGCACTAAAAGGGGACTTGTGATTGATAAACGGGGACTTGTGCTGAAATGGTTGGGAACATGCTATCTAAATCATTAATAATATTATTTTTCGATATTGATATTGCTGAATAATATTGATTATTATTACATCTGCCCCTTATCGGGGCGCGATGGGGAACAAATCTACACCCTCTACCTTGTAACCTACCCACCGGTCAATTCATATAAAATATCTGCTAAATAACAATTTTATGGTGCGGTGTACAATATTGAATGCATAAGCACGTTAAATGAGCATACAAAATAGTTTAAATATAGAATACCTCGGGGAAAATGTACAATTTTTTGCGGCTAATGAGAAGCATGTAACTAATACGCACTCTAGTCACGGTCACCATTGTTGGAAAAGAATCCTTTCCTATAGGTAACCATAGATGTTTTTATGAAAAAAACTAAGAGGCCAATTTTGACGAATGATGTTGATAAATAGTGATATTATAAAGGGTACCCACTACCTCAGCGACAAGCGGCGATGCAGTTTACGACATTGGTGCGAAGGCTTCCGCGGTGCGCTGGTACTGTAGGCTGCATTTTCCGGGTTTCACCGCGTCGTGGTTGCGTTGGTGACAACAGTTTCTCCTGCATTCCAGCAGGCGACTTCAGGTCGAAGATTCGACTTCGACCTGAAGACGCCTGCTGGAATGCAGGAGAAACTGTTGTCACCAACGCAACCACGACGCGGTGAAACCCGGAAAATGCAGCCTACAGTTTACGACATTTTCAATTTCGCAACTGAATCTAGACTATGACGCACTTCAATGTTTCAGAATGTTATAAGGTAAAGATAAGTTCATGCTGCCATTACAAGAGATTACTTATTTTATTTCTGACATTAATAGCTTAATTAATAGCTTTGAACCTTACTTTTTTCAGGTTTGATTCTACTTAAAGTTTAAGTGCTCAGCAGATTTTCATGCCGTTTCGAACCCAGAAATCAAAATACTAGGCGTCAGCAGCAAAACTATTCTCTTGAGACAAATTTTTGAACAGCATATAGAATGACAATAATATCTAATGAACGTATTGATTATAGTTACAATTATAATTGGTATTAAAAATGGCAAAGAATATTTTAGGAATATTCACCCATGCTCTCACAGCGCTCTCGAAAATAACTCAAAATATTTTTTCGTGCATTCTATACTGTATTTTTATATTTTAAATGCAGCATTGAAGAGTGTTTTCATTAAAAAAAATAGAGGATCGTTCGCTGCACGAGCTGTTTCGCGAGCTTTGCATTTTCCGCCGAGATAGTGTGCCTCGTAAATATTAGGAAAAATGCAACGTCCTTCGAATCACAAATAGAAAAATCGTTTGAGACAGGAGGTATCTGGCATTCCTTCATGCGGTCTCCGAGTGGAACCCGCTCCCACTGTCGTGACTTGAGTCGCGTGTACTTCGCTGGCCGTGCGCCTCCCACTCCAGGCCCGCAAGCGATTTGCGATTCCTTAACTTCTCGACATTCTTAGCTACAGTGAGCCTAAATATTCCCACGAGAATGTTTTCAATGACATCGTTTGATATTATTACCCTGAATAGGGCATATAAGGCTATTTTTTTTATTCAAGATGTCACTCGTGGCGTACAAATTTGTCGATTTCATGCAGTACCGCCGAGCAATAATCAATAGTTTCTCAGCATTTCTTGACTAAGAGAAATATTTTTACGGTAGTTCCCATCTCTTAAATTTGCTCGCGGGATATACATGTATATATTGAGTGCGGAAAATTGACACTGATTCTAATTCGCGCCCATTGTCAGCAGACAGATACCATCTCATCTCATTTCCCATCAGTAAAGTCATCACATCAAAATCCTCGCACACTTCCAAAAAACACATACTCGATGTAAGCTCAATTAATCATTTTATGTCGTTAGGTTTGGTCAAAATAATGTCTTAGTACAGTGATTCGTAAGCCACGGTATGGGAATTTTAGACCATGCGTATTAATTATCCCAATAGATGTAAGTAATGCGTATAGCAACCCTATTCCAAACTATCATCTGGACACCTCGCTAGGACCCCTCGGACTCCTCGGAAGCAAATAGCTTGAGACCGATTTTGAACAGCATACAGAATGACAATGATTACGGATGGATGTATTGATTATTATTATAATTGGTATTGAAAATGGTAAAGGATAATTTAGGAAAGGCTAGGAGAGGTTAGAACCCCTCGGATGCTAATATTACAATTCTATGTGCACGCTTAACTCATATAATTGTCAGCCTCGGTGGCGGCGGGGATAAGGCCTCGCCTACCATAGCGAATTTCGTGGGTTCGAGTCCAACCTGGATAGGTTGTCCCTTCCAGGACATGGATGTGTGTGGTCGTTTATTGTTGATTGTTCAAACTCCCGATGTAAATGCCTCATTGTGCTGTTTTCGGGGGCAATTGAAATAAATAAATAAAAGGAAAATGTTTGGATGGACGAAGTATTTTAAGCGGAATTCAGTGATTATTATTTTATACTAATAGATTTTGTTTAAATAAAGTTATAAATATCTACTAGTGCAAAGTATTATACCGTTTATCTGGTGAATTAAGTAAATTTCCGTTTACTGGCCATGCATGAAATATGGTGAGTGGGCCTCGGAAACAGACCTTGGGGAAACCTCTCCATTGCAGATACAGGAATTCACAAGAGTGCATGATTAAACCTATTATTTACCACAAAATTTAATCTCCTTTTACTAATAATTAAATGTGAATGTACATTAAAAATAGGCATTTTAGCCATTGCACGGCGGCATTGCGGGTTTAAGTCGAAAGAACTTAAAGAACGCCATTTAAATTCCACCATGAAACTCGATTCGGCAAATTATTGTCCTCAAAAAGCCGCAATATGAGTTTAGAGCCCTTTCCGCAAATATTTTAATTCCATTCTATGTGTGGGTCATTTGTCTCTTCCGCATTATTTGTGAACCGAATCGGTTCGGAGCCTGAAAACGGGACGTATTTTTTTTCTTCGCGGCTATTCTGACGCCGTCGTAAAATTAAATGCTCTGGAAATATCTGTATCCTCGCCAATGCATTACTCCTCATTAATTTGATTCAACTGCGTTATTCCATTCCAGACTTGCCAGACCGTCGCCCGATAATCACGTTGGAGAAGTCCAGCTACGCCGTCGGACAGCGCCTCGAAGCCAACTGCACATCACTCCGCTCAAGACCAGTGGCCAACCTCACCTTCTACGTCAACGACGTTCGGGTAAGCAGAAAAATGAGACTAATTGAATAGTAATAAAATTGAAGTAATCAATTAGGTAAGAAGAAACCAATTTACACCAACGATGATATTCACCATAAAAAACCATTTGGCTTAGCTGAGATTCGGAACCGACTTCCCTAATCGACGTTCAAGTGTGCAGCTACCACTACTTGGGCATATTTCTCATATATGAAATTCAGACTGGGATTACTCAACGAAACGTTGACGATCCAAGCTCACATTGTGATCCAGGAGACGGAGGTTGCGTTAACTAAAGTCTGAATCACACGATAATTTTTTCCATCCCTTTAGAGGGACAGATCCAGCGATTAAACAAAAGATTGTTGAAAAAATGACCGTTCCACGCGATCATTTTCCGCGATTGTTCGAGGGATGGAATCCATTTTTCCATCACCCGACACGTCCCTTTTTCCGTAGATTTTTGTTTGGCTTTTAATTGAACGACAGTTTGAAAGCGGAAAGTGATGGAATAAGCGAGGGAAAAGGGGACGGTAGAATTGACCGCGTGATTCAGAAAATGATAGCTCGAGCGATCATTTCTTTGGTCCATGAAGAGCTATCACTCAGAGGAACGAAAAAAAATGATCGTGTGATTTAGGCTTAAGCCACTATCAGAGAAATAAACCCCACACAGTCGCTGTTCAGCGGCAGACGTTTTCCGAAGCACTGACACGCAGTATATTTAAACAACCAATGTTGTAAGATGACCCTGTTCTAGCAAAAATTTTTATTCATATTCACCGGTTTAATATCAAATAATTTTATTGAATTATTTTTATTTATATATTATTTATTATAAATATATGTTTCTTTAAACGTAAATGGGTTGTAAGTGGACCATGATGCTTCGATTTTTTATATTTGGTATGAAAAATCTCTCAAGATTCATGTTTCATGGAATATAGAACACACCTATGTTTTAATAAACTTTATACCTTTATAATAAACCTCTAGTCATACTTTCTTTATTAAATATAATCCCAAAGGGAGGATATTTTTCCAAACAGATTTTTCTAATTTTATCCTTAATAATTGAATTTGGATTCAATATTTTGCAAGTACGATCCTGATAGAACCTATAAAAGGTTAGCTTTTCAAAAGAGCGCATTCATCCTCTCTTATTTTCTTTTAGAGTTTAAATATTTTGTATTTATCTTTTTAGTATGCCATTTTTTTATAATATTGCATTAATAATGATAGTTCCAAGAAATATTATCGAAAAAAAGTCGCTCGTCGAATCTTTAATTCCCGTAACGTTCGATTTATTAGAGGGTGAGTTCTCTTCTTCTCTGGTTTCACATCTACAATGATTAATTTTCTTTGAATTCATCCAATCCATCCTCCGGCAAAGCCTGAAATCTTTTTTTAATATAATTTATGCCTCATTATATTTTTGACAAGAGTAGCATGTGTCAAGGACATTTCTTTCTGGAAAACATATGCTAAAAGTTTGAAATATAATTTAAAGTATTTCGTAGAAAGTCTGAATAACAGGGCGCAGCACCTGATTCATTGCTACGTTCATTATCATAGTCATCATCAAAAGCACATCTATGAAAAGCATTACTTACCTGCAATTGTCCAACTATAACGCTTTAACAGGTGACGAGATCAATCCATATCTATCCAAATCCTATCTTATAGACGTGTGATATCAATCTTACATCCTATTGGTGCATGCAAATTTAATAATTACTAAATTACTAAGGCAATTAATTTTTACTAAAAAAGTTTCCCACCTCAGTATTGTTGGGATACGGGATTGTATGCTAAAAGATAATAACTCAAGCCCGATGGAAGAATATGTGTTAGATAATGAGGGATACAGCTTGACACTTCAACTGAGGGGTATGCTGGGTACCCGATGAGTGAGTGGTATGCATCCCCGGAACAATACATCTGTGCACTCCGACGCCACCAAATGACAGACAGATCAACTAGCTGCCCGCCAAGGCGCCCATTATGAACCTAACAAATATAATGAAAGTTTCACATTTATGATGACGATATAATATTTCTCATATTTTTAGATTTAATTCTATGATGATTTTTCCGCAAATGTGCGCGGCTTTTCGCGTAACTCCGTCGTGTATCAAATTTACTAACAGCCCACATTCTTCTCCTTTGACACAATACGTTGGGTCACCCTCTAGGTCCCAGAGCAGAATCTGGTGCACTACGAGGTAGCGTCTCCGCCCCCACCGCCACCCCCCTCAGCCCGGCAGCCCTTCGACGAGGACTCGGCGCCCCTGGACTACGGCCCGGGCACCGCCGTGCAGGGTCTCCGCATGATCGTGAGCAAGGCGGACTTCGAGGGCGGCGGAGGCGGCAACGGCGCCGGCTCCCTCCGCCTGCGCTGCGTCGCCTCCGTGCTCGTGTACCACACCAGCGCAGAGGTGGTGGTCGAGGAGGAGCGGCCCAAGCTGGCGTCCGTGCTAGGCGCCCGGGAGCACCACCCCAACGGAGGGAGCGCCAGGGGTACGTATCATATACAGCATAACATAAACAGCCAACTGAGGACCTGCAGAACACTGTGTATTAGAATATTAGAGTATTTTTATTATGCTCTAGGTAAAACCTATGAGAGCAAAAAACAGAAAATAAAGGATATGTTCAACTCTTAATAAAAGGCATTTTGACAAAAATAAGGCATTGTGGAGATTGTTGTTAGGCTTACAAGTGGTAGATATTGATATAAAAAATTTAAAATATTCAATACTAATAACACAAAAATATAAGTTTTAACTTAGGCAGTAATGAACGCACACATACATATACACATTTATGTAGAGAGTTTTGATAACATCACAACTTTAAGATGATAACTCTAATAAGTTGAGGAGACTGAATTAAGCCCCAGACTTCAAATAGGAGTACAGCCTTCTTTTAAACGACTGAAGTGATTGTGACGTCTTTAGATGTGTAGATGTCTATGAAGAGCTCGTTATTATGATTGTATAATTATTCCTGCGTTAACTTAAAGAAAAATCTTTGAGTGACTTCCTTTATATGTGTCTAGAGTTCGTTCAACTGATTAAGGCGCGATATAGTTGAAGTTCAACATATTTAAATGAAAGGTAGTCATACTTTTACACACTAATTTAATGCGTGCGACGGGTTTTTGCCCACAGAGCCACAAGAACCTGGTTTTGTACCATATGATGGCTCTGTGAAACGCGTCGTAAGCATTCTATTACTGGGGATAATTGCAACTACCTTTCGTTTCAATATGCCTAGAGTTCGTTTCAATTATCTTTGCGACTCACAACCCAAGTTTTTTGCTTTCAGACCTCCGTGGTGTATGCTTCGTGAGTAAGTTAGCGTTTCCATTCATGGACACACTCTTTTGAAAAAACGTGGCAACGCCCGCCTCTCTCTCCCTCTTCCCATACCACATCCTTAGTGTGGGCCAGTCGCAAAGATAATTAAAAAGAAACATAGTCCTTGGGTACAATTATTTTTGGCGCCCAACACCCATTGAGGAATTTCAATTTTTTCTGCCTTCTCCCTATTCCTCGCTCACTTCCCCTATGTCTTCTCTCTTCACCCCTTCCACCGCGACTTACCCTCCGTCTCGCGCAGGACTGCACCAGGTTCTTTCGCGAGAGCTATATATCTGTCATCCTATTCCTCGCTTGCACTGGAAAGGTTATAGTGGTTTCTTAAACTTGCTGTGTCATTGTCCTCTAAGTCCACATTAAACGCAAAATCAAAGCCACAGAAGAGAAGGTTTATTTACTCACCTGCAACTGGAACATTACCCAGTATATATTTGGGTCACATTTGTGCGTTAGCGAACGAACTCCTCGCGAAAGCTTATGGTGATGCGCTGAGGTTGATTTTGCGAGTGGTAGTATATTTTCTACAGGCCTGATCAGACGACACATTACGCACGAGAAAAAGTTGATCTTTGATTGCATGAACGATTTTAGTGGACCGGAATGGAGAATGTACGAATGCACAACCCGAATCAGAATAGGCTCCTTTCATAAACGGTGCATTTTATTTTTCTCATATTCGCACAATTACATTTCATGTATTAGGAAATCAACTTCTACGTGTAAATTTATCGCGTAATTAGGCCTTAAATCCCGCTATAACTGGTAGAGGGGTTTCTGCGAAGGACTAATCGTTGCGATTTTCGATGCAAACTTTGAAATTTATCATATGCTCTCGATGAATTTCAGTGCTTCTTGCATTTCATCGCAGTGAGTTATGGAGCCAGCTGCATGCTACATGGTCTTACAAATTTTCAATGCAGCTAGGCATTCCATTTGCTGCGGTCTTGCCTTGAAATATACAGCGGAGATAGCGCTCCCTACTCCGGAGCTTAACCGCGTGTGAATTTAAATTCGAGTATGGAATTGCTGTCCCAATTATTAGATACTACACCGTAGCTGCCTTTATGTACTTACGTGGAATTTTAAAGGAATATCCTGAGCCCTCACAATGAAAAAACAATTTCGGTATTCTTTAAAAAAAATAATGTAAAATCTTAGGAAAACAAATCGTGAGTTTTTTAATAGTGCCGACCTTCTATCGCGTCCTATTCGTTACAAGCGAAAGAATCGCCCTGTTTTCACCACGAAACCTATTCTCAATTTTTGAAGGCTGCAACCCATTTATGAACCGGACTATTTCTCATGAATTCCAGTTTTTCTTCGCACCCTCTATGGCTGGTAAGGAAGGCATCTTGTAAGGTATAAGATGAGTTTTCTAATTAACTCAAAAATCTTATATTTCCACTAGCTTCCCGGAAGAATAATTTCAGCTTGTCCCTGATTGTATATGACTCTCACAGCTTTTCAATATTTTTCAGCACTCATTTTTCTCCTTTTATCTCATAGTATGACCTACCCTGAGTAAGTTTCTACGTATCTTTAAGATACGTGTTCGATAGAAACATTTTAAGGGAACAAATACGTTTCACGACAAAAAAATAAAGACATTTACGTGCACGAAGATGGATGTGGAAGGTTTTTGGCTACCTTTTTTTTCGCTTTCAGTTCCATTTGCTATGAGGGATAAATAGATAGCGTAAGCGTTGCGTCGTAGCCATACGAATTCCATTAAATATTTCCTTCTAATTGAATCACACATTTCGGTTTCTTGGAAAAAATTAATTTTATTACGAAATGGAAGCAACGCAGATGTAGGTTTCCTAAACCGAGAGTACCTGTTTTTGTTGATTTTCACCCGCAGCACACTAGTTGATGAATGGATTAAAATTGTCAAATTCAAGTTTTTTAGAGGAAGAGTTATTTAAACGACTCATCATTTTCCTTTCAGGGTATTTTGCTGGTTTTCTACACTATTTTCTATTTATTCATTGAGCTAGCAACTTGAAACGTCTTTCAAATTTTCAATCCTGGTACACATAAATTGAAGGAATTTTTAAATTTCGACTACAGAAATGTGAAAGCAGTCATTATGCTTCCGATGACTTGACATCTCGGCGTTCTGTTGTGGTACTTACGGATTTCTCGCCATGAAAAATTATGAAGAGGGTGAAGAAATACTATCCATCAAAACGCTGAGATGCATTCACGCCTCCATTAAGGAATATGAAATCTGGGACTAAAGTAGAATGTTTAAAGCGGAAGGGCTCGAATAAAGGCAAAATTAAAGATTTCACAGTTTAAGGTGGAACCAGGAAAACAGAGAAGGCCTCAGAATTAATCCAGAAGGTGGGAAATATTTTTCCGCGATTTCAGAGAACAGGTTATATGAAAGCATTCCCAAACATTGACATGCAAAAATTCAATTTTGTCTCCTTATTGAAATCTTGGTGAATGAAATATCCTCCCTCATTCCTTGCGTGAATAATTTTTTTTAAGTAATGCGTAAACAGCGCAAATCTGCCTACCTGGCGGGAGCACGGTATTAAAAGGTATCCCACGTAATTCTCAGTGACAGCGATAATTTTAAATTTCTTATCCTAAAATCTACCTAAATCTGAATGAAAAGTGAATCGCGCACTTTCCCTAGCAATTCAATACTTACGTTATCTTTTCGATCTACGCAAGCTCTTATTGCCAAGTTTATTACGTCAGTTCCATAAAATAGTTCAAATTAATTTAAATTTTAATCGAAAACTTAATTTAAAAAGTTAGGCATAATTCTCTCGGAATATTATATTTACAATACAACTAAAGGTTTTAAAATACATGTTTCCTGTTGCTTTAAGTGGTTAAAATAATTTAACTACAATTTTGATTGTGATTGCTGTTTTCAAGCAGAAAATTATGTTCCTACTTCAAAAAATGATAATAAACCTATAATGTGGTAATTTTATGCCAATCTATTATAGGTATTAATGCCACAATTAGCCATCCAATTGATTAAACTAGCATTACAAATATGAAATCGCTTATTAGTTCCACTGAAGGTCTGTACAACTCTGATTATTAATTTTAATACTATTTATTCAATGATACATGTATCGTTATTAAAAGGAAATTTTCGGACATATAGTTTCGGATTCAGTTGGGATTTGAATACAATCAACGAACAACGGACGCCATTTTTATTATAATTTTCTCCCTCCTCTTGACTTTTTCCAAAAATCAGAACAAGGTGAGAATTATTTGTACCCTCTTTAATGTCATATAGCATATCTTGATATACTATTCAATAACTTCGCATGCCTCTTAAAAGTATATACGCGTGTCTTGTTTAATGGACTAAAGGCCGAGTGCTGAATTTTACTTAATTATCAAATTTTATTTTTGTTCATCGGAAAGGGTTGTGGAAGTTGGTGGTGCAGCGATTGCATTTCATTCAAAATTGTTTTTGTGATATTAGAAAAAGTAGGCATTTGCTTATTATAGGCCATAATGTTTCTTTGTAATGATTCTCATATATGTTATAACAACGAGTTGATAATAGCGTATTTTATAATAGTGCAGTTTGTGGAAAATTTAGCCTCTCTTCGCCCGTCATTTTAAACGTATATACCCACCTCTATTAAGTATTTTTTTAGTATTTCAAATGCAATCCGATATGCAGAGTCCCTTAAAGATGTGGGTCTCAGTTAAGGCCCCTTATTACATTTAAGGCCGTTTTTTATAATCACCGGTTGCTGAATTCGGCTGCCTAGAGCTAACTTCCTATAAGTATTCCAACAATTAACCTTCATAATGTGAATATTGAATAATTGAATAATTCCAGGAAATATCTTATGGTGGAATAATTTTTTATGTACAGGTACCTCTTAGGGGAAAGATAGACTGATGTTGATATGCATGTTTCTTCGCTGGATATTAGTAGCTTTAAATTCACAATGCTTCCACATTAGAATTTGAAGTGTATTTAATATCTATGAACAGTTAACAAAAACGAACAGTGGCTTTAGTGATTGAAGATAATAGCCATACCCGTTATAATTTAATCAAGTTGAGCTTATCCCAACTTTCCTGGTTTGAATTAATAATATTCATTTGCATGCTGTCTAATATGATTTTTTTGCTAATATCCTTCTGATAAGGTTAAAACACAGTTATGAAATGGGAAACACGAAGTTCATTCTACACGTGTTTATATACGGATTTCAGGCATTAGCTATCGCAAATTACGCTCCAGAATCTATTATCTCAGTCTCTAATTTCAATTTATGTCCAATACAACGGTCATTAAATATTGAAGGAAACCTAATCCACTCGCCATCTGTCTTCTCAAAATGCTAAAGGTCAATGTAACGTGGAGTCGGCATGATTGATCAACTTTAGAGAGCTTTCATCCACCATTGCTCCCCATCGTTTGTCGAATTTGCAATTCAATCCCTCGGGTATTTGTGAATACGTATCCGCAAACAAACTTCCAATAAGGTGTTTCGGGCGATTTTCCGTTGCTATATAACTGAGGAAAGTAAAAAGCAGCTTCCTCCTCGGGGTTATTAGATAATTTTAGCACCGGGCCGCTTGCCCTTGCTTCTCAGATTAATTTATGCATCCGATACGTATGTTTCAGCAAGATTTGGTCTCCTGATAATTTAGTATCATCACGGATCGTTCGAGAATTTTAACGAATATATCCGAAGGTAGGTAATTATATTAGATATGTCCCAGGACAATATTATTTTCGACTGGATAAATGTACATTCATCCTCAAATAAATACGTTTTACTGTAAAAAAAATAGTAACTTTCTCAATCGTGATGTTCTGTTCAAGATTAATGTTCTTGGGGCACTTACTCATTCTCCCGTACAACTGAAATAGAATTCTAGTGATAGTAAAGCTGAGTAAATGCCACGATTATTAATTCCACGGTTAAGACCGAGAGTTGCCTCCATTGGAGAGCATTAATTATATTTTTCTTCATACTGCTGTCAATGGCTATTATACATAAAATGGAAATTTAAAAACTCTAGCCTCAAAGTCAAGCCATTTTAAGGTGAAATATTCAATATTGGCTATTTTTTGTCTCATTTCCTGAATATCTTACATCAGCTGGCTGTCACTTTCTCAAGTGTTTACTTTCTTCGACCCTTTAGAGAGTTTTCACTGTACTTCTTCTTTTTCGAATCCTTCGTCACTTTTTCCATATATTTCGTTCGAGGCCTTCCTCAGCCCTTCTTTAAGGCCGTTTGTTCTTTTACAGGTATAAATACATGTACCGTTACACGATAAACCATCGTATTAAAAAATCAATATAATGCATGTAAATATATGGAGAGTGATATAAATTTGTTTCATTTATCCGGGATTCGAACTGGAAACCATATTCCGCAGGTGATTACTAACACGTGTACAACCAACGCACTTTCATAAAAGTGAATTTAAGTGAATGGTGATGACTTTGATGAATGTAAAACACCTGAACAGAATTAGGGAGATCTATAGGTTTGTATCTTATTCAATTCGAATCATTTTAGTCGTACCAAATTTCTGTCCTTGGTATTTATAGCTAAGCGCTTCTCTTGTGATTGCGAATGACTTCAGTTCAAAAATTACCCTGAAAATCCCTTTAATAACTACCCACAAAAATTAATTTTCGAAAAAATTTGCATTTTATGTATGATAAATCCCTTAAAATGTTCTTACAATAAAAATTTTCAAAAATTAATTATAATCGGCCTAAACGAGATTTTAAAAATATCTTTCCTGTAATTCGTTGAACGGAACTGAAGCTATAAAGCATTTTTAGAACAACTAAGAGAAAAAAGAAATATTTGATGATTTTTGAACTTTAATAACGGAGAGGGTGAAGCTCCACGTGACCCTCGAATTCTCTCCAATCAAGTAATGAAGATAAAGGAATTAGGACGCAAGAAGGAGCTAACCAAAATCGTGTGAATAAGGCTAGCTTTCTTTGCATCCGATTAGTAGAGAATAATTCCATTGATGCCAGGGCGATCCAATCTTATATGTGACCGTGTCAGAACGACGGAGCTTCTTGTAAGGTAACAACCTAAATATTACTGAAGGACAATGTTCCCTAAATTTCCTCCTCCGGATCCTAACTAAAATCTTTCTTTCCCTACCTTTAATACAAATTCGATTTTCTGAGAAAAACGGAGAATGAGAATGCTGTATTCGGTGTTATGGGAAGAAGTAAAAAGTAAATAACCCTTCGCCAATCTATCTGGAAATGATATTCCCAGCAAGATCGTGAGAAGAGGCGTTAGCTATTCGGATTCCTTAAACACTGTTGTGCTGGAATCGCCGAGAAACGCGGCCCATCCACTCCGTCGGAAGCATGGACTCCCCCCGAACCGAAGAGAAAGAAATCGACCTACTCTATGTCTTCTCTCCACATGCTTACATATACATTTTTATATAAATATAAATAAATTTCGCACACGCCGGCGTGCGCGTACATCAACTGATGCCATCCGTCTTCCGCCTCCCGGGAAGTTCCTTCCTTCATTTTAATCTCGAAAGGCCTCGGGAGCCAACCTCACCCCCACCCCCTAGAGGCCCACCCCACCCGTCCACAAGCCTCCTTGTTTTATTCATTCCGGCCAACTACATGTTACCCACCTCTTCCCGATCCGAAAACCTTTTAGTCCTTATTGAACGTTTACTACTGCGTTCTCTTCTTCTCTTCCCCTACTTTACTCCTGCTAGCGAGTCTTTCGGGCTCCAATATCCCAACTCCTTCCCTTACAAACACCGCTATCGTAGCTCCTCCGCCCACGCCTCCGCGACCCTCCCTCCACAAGACCCGAAAGCGCCTATTTATTTTTTAGGCCGTGCTGAGAGCAGGGGGTGAGGAGTGAGGAAGGAAGGGGGAGGCTTGTGTCAATCTCTCCGCTGCCCGTCACTGTCTCCCGAGCGCACATTCCCTGCCAAGCGCGGTATATCCCTCCCAGAATGTTAACCTTTTAAGAAGGTTATGCTGCTGTTGCGTGTACACCCTATTCCAAACTATCATCTGGACACCTCGCTAGGACCCCTCGGACTCCTAGGAAGCAAATAGCTTTAGGCCGATTTTGAACAGCATACATAATGACAATAATTACGGATGAATGTATTGATTATGATTATGATTATAATTATAATTGGTATTAAAAATGGTAAAGGATATTTTAGGAAAGGCTAAGACCCCTAGGAAGCTAATATTACAATTCTATGTGCACGCTTAATTCACATAATTGTCAGCCTCGATGGCGGCGAGGATAAGTCCTCGCCTACCACAGCGAAGGCTGCGGGTTCGAGTCCCGCTAGGATAGATTTACCCCTCCAGGATGCGGGTGTCTGTGATCGTCTGTTGTTGATTGTTAAAATTACCGATTTTAAGGCCACATTGTGCTTTTTTCGGGGTAATCGAGATAAATAAAAAAAGTAGTATAACCGACCATTTTTACGATATTTCTATAAACGCGAAGGTTACGGGTTCGAGTCCCGCTAGGATAGATTTCCCCTTCCAGGACATGGGTGTCTGTGATCGTCTGTTATTGATTGTTCAAATTCTCGATTTAAAGGCCACATTGTACTTTTTTTCGGGGGTAATTTAGATAAATAAAAAGGTAGTATAACCGACCATTTTTTACGACGTTTCTATAAACGCGCTTTGTTATACTGTTGTCCTCCGCGACGTTTAGTATCAGCGTCTATCACAACTACTTCATTTTAAATTAGGCGCTCAAGAAGTTGCCAGCATATTCATTCATTTCCATCCAACATCGATGAACCAATACGAGTGGCGTAGCCAGGGAAGAGGTCCGGCGGGTCCGTCACCCCCGAAATATAAAAACACAATTACTTTGTTTCATAAAAGAAAACAAAATATTGAAAAATCGTGAATTTGCATAAAATTTATTTGACAAATGAAGTTTTTTTTATTATGAAAAGTGCTAAAATTAGCTTAAAACCCTCTACTTAGTAACCTGTTTTTCAAAAATGTTCCTCCTGATTTTGAACCTCCCCCGAACGAAATTCCTGGCTACACCTCTGGTCAGCGCCAACCTATCCGAAAAGCCTTGATATACCCAGAGCCTCTATAGCAGGGGTTCCCAAACTGGGGGGCGCGCCCCCATGGGGGGGCGTGGAGAAAGTCCAGGGGGGGGCGTGACACCCAAATGAAATAAATAAAAAAATTACAAAAAGAATTTCCTCAGATACGTACAATTATTGAATCTTTCCATTTTGCGTTACCGCATTCAACAGTGAACAAAAAAATATATCTACTCGCCGTATCAAGTAGGCACATACTTGTGCGAGTACAAGTACCTGTACAAGTAGGAGTTGGTATGTACGGCACCGTGGAAATAGGGTATTGCAAAATGGAAAGCTGATATGTGTAGCGGGGGGGCGTGGTACAAAAAAGTTTGGGAACCCCTGCTCTATAGGAAGTGTGGTTCCTCATCCATTGGAAGAATGCGTGACGTCACATATCGCCGATACTTGAGATATGCGTATTTCGCTGATACAAGACGTCATACTACATACAGACGGAAGACTACATACCGACGCGACATATGCCCAGAATATGGGTTGTTTGTCGCCTTGTCCGGTTAAGTCTTGTAACACAAAATTAACGCACTTTCCGATTAGCTATCAAATTGAAATTTTTAGCATCAACCCTTTTGTACGTGATTTGATGACGCCACGCACACTTCCCGAGGGCGCTTCTCAGCTACCAATCGCCTCCCGTTAAAATATCAATATACGTCTGATGATATATCGTGATATTTATATATTCACTATATTTATTAGTAAATAACCGGGCGCATTATTTTGAAGTTTTAATGCAGCTTTGACCGGGGTGTGAACTATCTTCGCTTATCCAAATCTGCCATCGGCCACTGACAAGTGAGGCGGTCTGTAAGAAACAAAATGGCTGACATAGTACTTCAGTACATATTTGACTTGATTCGCATATTCGCGGCGGAAATTTCCTAAAATCACACAGTCCTCCTCATCCAGTGGCCACCTTTCCTTTCTCTCATCGGGCGATATATCACGATTTTTACGGAGCAACCACATATCGCCAATGTTCAAAACTTGATCTCGGATTCCCGATATGTTTAAATATCGCGATATCTTCCGATATTTCGATCTATTACCTGGGCTTAAATTCAACTTTCTTTGGATATTAGAGGATGATTGTACAACAACTGAAATACGTGTAGTACTATGTCAATAAATTGCGGGCGATACGATATCTTCGTTTAACTTTAATTTTATTTCCTGAGCTTATACTACTACCTATCTCCAATTGTCCCTTCGCCTTCCCTCACCAACACCAATAAAATTCCCCGTAATAATTCCGTTTTCTTTTCTTTCTTTTCCTGTCTCTACGCCGCTTCGCGTTTCCTTTTCTCTCGCTACTTTCCCGGGGCTTTTCTTTCCGTCTTATTCTTCCCTTTGTCTCCGTCCTTCATCCTCCATGCCCCCGGCCATAATTTTCTTCTCTTATTCCCGGAATTTCTTCCGAGATGTGGAAGTTAGAAAAGGTTAGCTTCCTTTCTTTTTTCTTTCTCGGTCAGAGAAGGTTGGCTGAGAAGAAGTAGGCTGGGAATGCCAGATATATATCAAGAGCAGAGGTGAGTAGGGGAGGTATACACGGGGCTGGTTGGTGTGTGTACACTCTATATATGATGAAATTTTCATTGCGATTGGTTTCGCCTCTTCGTCAGAGCCGATAGGATGTAGTAGGGGTGGCAGGGTAGGATGTCTAGGAGGAAAACGCGCGTGGAGACTCGAGGCATTCGATATAGGATAATTTGAGGGTTTCCTCTTCCTCCTTTCTCCCTTCTCGAATCAAGTGTGCACGTCAACAGGCTATGGTTGAATTTCCTTCATTTCGTAGTCTTTCATTTATCATGTGTGGATCTCCACCGGCTAAAGTAGCATCTTCCGCTGCCTGATAAAAATTTCCTTCCCAGGTAAAAATTCAGCACAAAAATTATTTTGCGAGGTGTTAACAGATAGAGTAAGCCCGGTCCTTTATCAGCAAGACATTTTTTGTGCTCTTTGAGAGGGTAAATGAGACCGATGTGATGATCAGCGAGGATATGTGACACAAATGCGACATAAACTGGCTGGCCATTCTTTTAATCCATTCGTAACATTCAAAATTACCTTACCTAAAAAATACCAATTAGAGCCATATCTATCAGCTATGTCGAAAATGTGCAATTGAATAAACTAAGAGATAATCTTCTTTGATAAACTAGTCTTCCAGACTATGATATGATATGATAGACTTCTGGACTAATCTTCAATGATACAAGGGTCAATCTTAATAAGTTGAGGTGGAACATTTGTATTATTTTTAGACCATTTTTTAACTGTTAGGGAGTTCGCCCGTCAGATATCAAGAGTAAAATAGTTCCCCATACACTTTTGTGGCCGCTCTAATGGGCATCCTCCCCTTTTTTATGAAATTCTTCCTTATTAAGTTAACAGATATGCCCCTGCACATGTAACCATTGAGGTCGTTGGTCCAGACATCAAACCGGGACGAAGTCTCCGCGCGCGTTTATACTTTCACCAGAGAAGCCCATTCATGGTATGATTTTTAAATATTGGTTTGGGCTATCGAATGCTGAGAATGACACATGAAGCCTGTCAAACTAGTAGCCCACTGTAACATCCGCATGAACTGGATTTGATTTTGAGGAAAAGTACTACTTCCTAGCAGCTCATCTATAGTTTACATGATTGAAGAGAAAAATGTATATTAAAATATCAAGCAGTGAAAGAAACAATCATCGCTAACCGATAAAAAAATATCATTTATTGGTTGAAACCTAAAATAGGTTGTCCTCGCCCAACCCAACTACCTGAAAATGCCTTCGCGACTCTTAACACATTTTCCTGAGAAGAAACGATCAGCAGGGACGACGAAAGGAAAAGTTTTTCACTGCTAAAAACAGTGGGAATACCATGAAATATATTCATATGGTTGAGAGGTAACTATTCAAAAATATTGATCACTGTTTTCCCTCACATTCTTTTAGGTACGTTAGTGCATGTAATCAGTACATATACCCGCCCCATTATGACATTTAATTCATAAACTTTCCCAATCCTCTCAGTTTTGCCCCGGAAACGCCCATTGTCTTCTCTTCTCCGTGACTATCTTTACATTCAGTCTGTCTGTCATTCTTTTCAGCCCTTCTTACCAAGCTTTCCTTTGACTATTTGCCAGGAAACTTCCGAATGAAAAAACAAAGCATTATTTGAAAAATATATCTCGCTAAAGAGGCGAAGGAAAATAACAAAATCATCCTGCGAGGATCCCAATAGTCTTCCGCAACTTCTTCGGACACCAATGCCGAATACAAACAATTTCACTCGTTTCATAACCCTTGAATGATAAAACTACGGTGGTTTTAAAAGCACAGCAGAATTAATGAAAATCTTATTGCATGCGAGCATTTGAGGTATATCTTTTGAACTATCACCCAGTAATTCAAACCAGGAAACCAGGGTCGGTTTAGGAAGGTGAAGGTAGAGCTCATCCCATAATAAGTAAGCCGCAAGCCTGCGATATTTACGCATTCGTAGTAGGGTGGCCAGATTCTTAGATCATTCCCTGATTCACCTCTCGCATTTTGGGTAGGGAGATTCAGAAACAAAAATGCGTGTAAAAAATAATTTACTCTAGTGGCATGAAAGCAATAAAAAAATTCATGTATAATTGACACTAATATTAACCAAACCTTAATAGTTTTCAGTCTTAATTGTGGCAGTATTAATATAGCAAAACGTATACACTTCTATTCCAAGGCGTTTAGAGACTACAGCAGATTCGCCGAAAAAAAAAGTCAAGCATTTTTTAAAGTAAGAAATATCCAAGAATTCATCGCCTTTCAGATATAGCTGGAGGATATTCCTCGAGCAAAATCCCCTCTTGATTTTTACTGCGTCGTATCTAGGAGTAAGAGAAGTGTCCGTTGGACGCCTTTGTGTGTGACCCCATTAATATCCCACGCAACAGGGTTTACGGAAAAAAGACGTTCAGCATGGAGTATTCATGGATACGAATTTTTATTCCTTCTCCCCCGCTGCTCGGACAGTTTCCATTTTATAAAAAATTCCATTCGGTTAAACTGGTCGCGTTATAAATTGCGGAGAGGAAGTAAATTTGTGATCTCGTCGTGTTTCTTCCTCACCGCCTTCCTTGAGGCTGTTGCTCCGTCACCATAAAATGTTTATCATTTCCACCATAAATATTTTCCCTGCTACTCAGTCAAGGAGAGCTACCCGTCCACGTCGCATTGCCGAATTTCGTTCTGCTGGAGAAAATGAAACTCCACTTTCCGAGCACAAGAGATCCCTTGAATCTTAAATGCTACTGCTTTGAATTTTAAGCCGAAATAATTTAATGGCCATTGCAATTTGTAGTCATTGGAATATTATGTTTTAAAATGTTAGTTCAAGTTTTTTTTTCTTTGACTATCTCTCTTGTTGGAAAAAATGTGTAAGACTTAAATGTTTTCTTATAAGTTGACATTTCATTGCAGCCTCAGAGAACTTGTCGCTTCTTGGATTATTGGAGATTTACCCAAGAAAATATTTGTCATCCCTTTGTATTTTCATAACCTGATTTCATACATCCGGGAGAGCAGAAAATTTTTCAATAAGAAATGCATTTCTGAATAGAAAAAACATCGCTGTGATAACTTCTAGATTTTCACTTGATGATCTACGTAGAATTTCCCTTAAACAGCGAAAAGCCGATGATTACAGAAAAAATTCTTTTTGGACTCCAACGGAATACAGCAAAATTGATTACGTCTATAGACGGTCCTGACTGGTCCTGAATTGCTCGCTTTGTCAGGGCTATACGTGTACACTATCAATAGCAAATACGAGATAAAACATTCATTCGATCCCTCGCTCGATTATTGACCGTTGCACAGGTCATATGTCACCGAAATTCCTCCCACAGGCTAGCTACGCAGCGACATCAAAAGATATCCAAGACGTATGGTCTATGAGAGAATTCCTTTCAAATACTTGTATGCCTTGCCAATTCGATGGGCAATGAAGCGTTAACAAGGAACGAGAGTAATAATTTCCTTTTTCGCCATCTACGCTAATCCTATGTTTTTCATTTAGTATTTCTTCGATTTAAGACAAATTAATTTCGTTGATGGACTCAATTAACGATTCAATATAGAAGTACATAGCCTAACTAAAATTTATAATTTTCAAAATTTATTTAATTTGCATAGAGTCCCTCATTTACGCAATATATCCTCTGAGGCTGTATTGTCTTCTCTTTCCTTGTCTAATCTGCAGAATATCAGACTTAAAACGGACTTCAACTTTCTACACAGTATCTTAAACTCAACTTCTGACTGCCCTGAACTCCTCTCTCTGTTGAATTTTAGAATACCGACTCGTTCCACCCGCTCGCTCTCCCTATTCCATCTGCCTATTCCCCGAATACCCCTGACCAAGCGCTCACCTTTGTATCGCCTCCCCTCCCTTCTAAACTAAAATTTTCAAAATTCCCAGAATAAAATATTGAATAATGAACCAGGTATCATGAGGAGCAAGCTATTACACTTTTTAAATGCTTATCAAAGTACTCATTAGGTTTAAGGCCGAATTCTAGCAAGTTTACTCTAACGGTATATCGCAAGGATGTGCCATATGGAGAATTACCTCCTGGAAGTATCCTGACGTAAGCTCGCCTACCCGTTCGAAGACACGCGACCCCTCTCGGGACGTGACGTCATCATTTTACCTGCAAAGAGGAATCGATGCTTTTCTCAGACTTCGGCGGGTTGACGCGTATGTTATTTGGAGGAGGAGACCACCATTATTATTATTATTATAGTATTCTACCGATTAAGGTAGGTTTCCATGGAGTACGCAAGAAGTGATCTGGGAGCCTCCCTTTCCTTCCAGCACTGCCTTCTTTAACTCACAGTAAGGCCTACTCTCTTTCAATCTATCTAAAAATCCTATTCTTCTCCTTCCCCTCCCTCGTTTCCCTAACATTCTAGCCTCTAGCACCATTTTCAACATCCCCTCACCACTAAGCACTAACTCCATCCATACCTTCTGTCTCCTCCGTATCTCATCTAAGAGCTGCCTCTCCTCGCCAACCATATCCAGCACTTCGTCGTTCCTTTTCCTCTCCGTCCATTTCACCCTCTCCATTCTTCTCCATACCCACATCTCGAATGCCTCCAATATTCTCTCGTCTTCTTTCCTCAGTGTCCACGTTTCCGCACCGTAGAGAGCTACACTCCAGATCAAACTCTTCACTAACCTTTTCTTTAAACTCTTACATACGATCCTCTTAGAAGCTCCTTCCTGTTCATGAACGCCTCCTTCGCTAATGCAATTCTCTTCCTGATGTCCTTACTACTGTATCCATTTTCCTCTAACGTACTGCCTAAATAGTTGAATTGCTCAACCTGCTCAAGTTTTTCACCACCCACCTTCATCTTAAGTCTCACATTCCTCGCTCGTGATGCTTTACAAAACCGCATTACCTTAGTTTTCTTGTGATTAATCCTCATCCCATATTCCTCGCAACGCTCGTATAACGCATCCACTAGAGCCTGAAGCCCCCTTGCTGACTGGCTAATCAGCGCCTGATCATCCGCGAATCTCACTGATTTGAACATCATTCCTCCCACTTTTATCCCAGCTTCTAACTCATGCCACGCTTCCCTTACCATCTCTTCAGCGTACACGTTAAAGAGCAGCGGCGATATAGGACAGCCTTGCCTCACACCTCGGCCAATGCTTGCCCACCCAGATTCTCCGTCCGCTACCCTCACTTGCGCAGTCTGGGCCATATAAAGATTACGAATCAGTCGTCTATCCCTCCAATCTACACCTATTCTCTTGAGAATATCCATTAACTTTACCCAGTTCACCCTATCAAACGCTTTTTCAAAATCCACGAAACACGCATATACGTCCTGGTTGTATTCTAGGTTCCTCTCCACGAGGGACCTCACCATTAGCCAGCTCTAAAAGAAGGGTGCCAAGGAGATCGCGGTTTAACGTCCTATCCGACGCGACGGATTGCTGTACTTGAAAGGCCCTCTATGGAGGATTCAATTAAGTATCGGGAATTTCCTGAAAAATCCCTGCCATCCCCGGGATTTGAACCCGGACCTACATGGCAAAATGCCAATTCTTTTGCAACCACACCAACCCTTCCCCGTTTATACTTTCCCTCCTACCTGCAGATGATTGACTGGTTGATCGAAAAATTGGTTTCGGAGATAATTATTTTTCCAATTGAATTGGCATTAGACCTTTCCCATCTTCAGAAATTTTCACTCCAACCAATTAGTAGCCCTACTTACTCATTTTATTAGAGGTTTGAAATCTCCAAATCCTTTTCAAAAGGATCCATTAAAACGGCTTAATATAGAACATCGTTTATCTTTGTCTCGTTTGTGGGCCGTGTCTAAATTATGTCACTTGACCAAACTTTTGAGTGGAGAGACCCTAACCAACTCTGATTTTCCGTTAATTACGCGACACTGAAGTGTTACGAGGGCTACACAATAGCCCAGCGGTGCGCCAGTCCAGACCCAAGTGGAAGGAGATCTTTTTTTTTGGGAGAGAGGAAGATATTCTATTTCATAGCCTGCCCCGAAGGAAACCTCTCCAGAGGAGTCATAATAATAATCATTATCATCATTTTCCTTTCCCTTCTCCTGCTCCCGCAGCGCGAGTGTATCAGAGTACCCCCAACGGGCTGGTGGCAGAGGGACTTCGGGCTCCACAATATAGTGGGAAACTCTCAGGGTAAAGGGGTGCGGTGTTCTTGTCACCGGCAGGTCGACAGGGATAGGGTTGGGAACGTTTTGTGAAAAAAAAATCTTTAAATCTGGGACTCGACAAAATGTCACCAGAAAGCACTACATTTTACAACACTAAAAAAAAAACTTTTAAAAACACAATAAGAATCATTGCCACTGAAATTGGCTCCGATATTTATCGTAGGCATCCACCCAATAGTGCATTAACATTTACTAGGATTGTATAGGCTTTGTTTAGGTATCAATGCAGCAAAAATCATTGGCCATTGTAGTACCAATGATTCTTAATTCAATGCCCTAATTGATTTTTTATAGTGTATTGTAGAGAAGAAGGCCTTAATCATTCTGCATGCACTCATAGGTACATAAAGTTCATAAAAATCTTAGAAATTAATAGTCTTCTCAGAAGCTAAGGTCACGGATATGCTAAGAGCCGTCAAATTATGCGTCGCAATGATTTGCAGTGCATGAAAACCAAAGTGGACTTACTCTTCCAATTAAGGACACTGGTGTAATTTCAGAGTAAATATTAACAACGGAAATTTTCGTCTTTTGCGCATGTGACCAAAATTGAAATGGCAAAATTCCATATCACATTATCATCATCCCACCCTTTCCCACTTTTTCTGGGAATATCGATGATTGGTTGTGATTGTCCTCAGTTTTGGCCTCATCTCGGCCTCCTTGAGCCCTTTATTTTTTATATTTACTCCGTGGGCGTAACTGCTCGTAACTGTGACCAGCGCTTTACTTTAGCTTTCAACCAACCTTTCTGACGCTTAAGTTAAGCTGAATTGTTCTTCAGTTATTGCTAACCAGGCATAATAGAACCGACTCTGTAGAAAATAATTGTACGAATATAGTCCGCAGCGCATACTTGGGACAAAAGGGGACTTTTTACTTTTTCAGGTTGGCTACCATGACGTAAACAGTGTGAGTGCTCAGAATGGTATCTATTGTTTCATTAACATACTGTCTTTGAAGAGTTTTGTGGGTGTATTAGATTTTATTCTCAAGTTCATGTGTTTTTGCGAGCAAGTTTTGTCACCGTTAAATGTAAATGAAAACATATTACAGTGTCCCAAATTTGAGTATTTTAGTTTTAACATGGTGTACCAAGTAAGCGGAGGTATCCCTAACTTGGGACAATACAAAAAAAAAACAAAATAAAAATAAATATAACATAATGGTTGACTAACAATAACTTATTTTCCATGTGCAACGGCACTTCAGAGTTTTGGTTAGCATTTATGTGATTATTTCCTGCAGTTTTTTATTTACGTTAGAACATAAAAATCTATCGCAAGTAGGGGCTACCGACTGTATAGGAGCCACAGAAAAAGTCGGGAAGGTTGGTAACCCTGGTCGGAACGGTCGCCGGAAATCGGGACGATGGACGACCGCGGACGACGCCCGCCGAGGAGCGGACGGAAAAGCGAGGGAAGCGGGGAAGAGCGGGAAAAAAAGGTCAGCGCGTGCGGTTAAAAGGGAGACATAATTCATCGAAACAAAAGTGGGCGAGGGGGCGTGAGGAGGGGGTCTTTGCCCACGGCGAGGGCTTCATTCCAGCTCACAGACACGCGGGACGGTCTTTTGCCTCCCGCGTGGTGGCAAAGATAGACCATGAGATTCTTTTATATTTTTTCAAGATTTATGTGCGTCCGGTCCCATTAGAATTTTTTGAGTTCACGAGAGCCTCCTCCGTCGCCATCTCGAATTGATCGGGAGAAGCAGGACACCGCGACGTCCTTATCGATTGAATGATCCTATGATCCTTCTTTTCGACCGCATTTGTCTTTCTTTTTTTCCATTTTTCATGCGGAATTTAAATCGAAACTTTCTTTATCCGTTTCATCGAATCAGAGTTGAAAAAAGAGATGTGTAATGCATCCGCTAGTATAACTGCGAGGTGGTGGAGAATATCATTGATGTGGATTTCTAAAAAGTCATCGTACCGGACGAATAAAATCGTGATCCATGGCTGTGAAAAGTCATGAAAGTTAGAATACTTGATTCGTTTTTTTCATCTATTAAAGATAATATAAGCTGGAAATAATGTCAATATTATACCCTAACCCATAACTTAGCGTCAAAATAATTGCATAAGGGAGTTAACAGATGTCAATGACGCCTCTCAGTCAAAATTCACGAAATTTAATCTAGAAAGTTCCTTTTTAGTATACAACCGCAAACCTGTCCCCGCCTTAAAAAAGAACCGATCTCAAGAGAAATTGTGAATAATCCCGTTATATCCATTCTTTGTGGATACGTATTCCACGTTGCGTATTTATACATGACTCTCGAATCTGGAAATCCTGGGAAAGTCACAGAACTTTCTAGGGTATGCAAAATCCTGGACATCTTGGAGTTATGTTTCCTGTTGTAGCCACTGTAGAGGTCCATGAAATTATGCTGTCTGCTAATTGTACTTTTGATGGCCTCATTTTTTTTATTTTATCATAACATTCAAAATAATTGCATAGTTATTCTTGTAAATGTGGTCAGGGCTGTTCCATGTCAGCCCCGACTAACCTAAAATCCCATGATTGCATCCCCCACTTCTTTGCCAAAAAAGTTAGGCATAGAGTCCCTCATTTACGCAATATGTCCTCTGAGGCTGTATTGCCTTCTCTTTCCTTGTCTAATCTGCAGAATATCAGACTTAAAACTGACTTCAACTTTCTACATAATATCTTAAACTCGACTTCTGACTGCCCTGAACTCCTCTCTCTGTTGAATTTTAGAATACCGACTCATTCCACCCGCTCGCTCTCCCTATTTCACCGCCCTATTCCCAGAATCCCCCTGACCAAGCGCTCACCTTTGTATCGCCTCCCCTCCCTTCCAAATTTGCTCTCTCCTTCCATCGATCCTTTTTACATGTCATGCAAGAAATTCACCGCACAAGCTGTGTCCCATCTGTCTGCCAATTGCATGTTATACTTTCCCTACTGGTTAATTCTTTGTTTGTTTTTATATTGTTATTGTATTGTGTCTAAATCATGTTATTGTTAAAATTTTCACTGTAAATTGTCGTCACGGATATATTGCGTAAATGAGGGACTCTAGCCTAACTATTTTGGCCAATAAATGGGATGCAATCATGGGATTTTAGGTTAGTCGGGGCTGACATGGACCAGCCCCGACCACATTTACAAGAATACCTATGCATTATTTTGAATGTTATGATAAAATAAAAAAATGAGGCCATCAAAAGTACAGTTACGCTGTACGTGAAAATTACTTAAATTAATAAATAAAATAAATAAATAAAATGTTACATGGAACAGAATAATGATCGCAAGCTTTCGCGGCATATATAATCGTGGAAGGTTACTCGGCAATTCCTCCGGATCATGTTCTCCAACTGCATCTCGGTCGATGTTTCGATGTACGAGTTGTCCATCGTCATCAGGGCACGAACTGATGACGATGGACAACTCGTATATCGCAACGTCGGCCGTGATGCAGTTGGAGAACCTGACCAGGTGGAATTTTTGGAGTAACCTTCCACGACTTAATGGAACATTTTGATAACCAAGGTATGAATGTAACAGCCACCATACTTGACCGGCAAATCTACAGGCTCGGTTTCGAAATTCGACCACGCCTTTTATTGTGAATTCCATCCTTGATGTAAATGGCTATCGACAAAAATAGATTGCTATAGTAACTGAGAGGAAGTCTAAGATTTTTCGAGCATTTCATATTAAATAATCATACAAATTATGAATTTGTTAGCACTTTTAGTGGCAACCTGAAAAAAATAACTTTATTTCGGAAAACCTGGGACAGAAAGTTTGGAATATACCCGGCACCCTTCAGCGGTAGAAGGAGGCTGATAATATGCATATTTTAAGCATCAATACAAACTGCAATTTACCAACTCAGTTCTGTATTTTTAATTATAATCTCTCTGGGTGGCTAGAATTCTGCATAAGAGTCGAGAGGAAACCGGAGAGACGCGGAAAATTGACATGAAGGGAAAGCCTCGGTTTTCACAAAGCTGCGAAGTACACTTCATTTCAACGGCCCTATGTCACAGAACCTCGCCCTGGCCGTGGATGCCATAAGCTGGGAGTGACACACCGTGCCCTTGCCATAGACCGGCCTCGGCATTGACATTCCGCGCAGCGCACGCGGGACCATAAAATAAGTCAATCGGAAGCGCTATCGACGCTCTTTCCGCTTTCGAGAGGGCACGGTGCGATTCAGCGTGCGACCACCTGCTCAAAGCCGCGAGAGGACATCTTTGAACCCATCCGCGACGATGACAAACGTTCGGCGCATTTCCTGCGGGAGGTGCGGACACCATTTTGTCGAACTGGAGGCGAGGGACAAGAGGAAGGGAGAAAGGTTTTTGGTCAGACACGAGGGCATACCTAGGATGAAAACAAGGGGGGAGGCAAGCAATGGTTGTTCAAGTTGTAGGTAAGATTTAATCATGGAAAAAGTGAATGAAATCAACATTTTAAGGAAACTGTAGCACCTCTTTATTTTTTTTATTTACTTGAAAAAATATTATTTTCCTTAAAGATATTTGTAATTTTTGCTTCTGGGGGGGATGCCCCCTCGTGCCCCTCGCTGGATACGCCCACGGTCAGACAAGACGTGATGTGCGATGGAGGCGCGATTTCCAACGGGTGGAGAAATGCCTCGAAATGTTCACCTTTGTTCTATTAGCGGGTCCGTGTCCTCATTCGAATGCGTCCTGTAAATACTGCGAGGTTATTATTAACCTCCAAAGAAAAAAAAACACCAACCTAAGCCACCACGGGGATTGCATATAATTTCATATCGAAATTGAAAATTATGATAATTAACCACTAAAAAATTTATAACTTAGATTTTGGTCTTAGTTTCGGCGCTAAAGAGAGATTAAGGAAATTAACAATGAAATACTCCTGAAATTTTCTGTTTACTTTACCTTTACTTATAATGAATATACCTCTCTTCGAAAAAAAGGACAAATACATTATAGAGTAAAAGTTCTTCTGTAGGTTTTCTCGCTGTTCAGGATCCAAAAACTTTCCGTTTCACGGTGTTTCTGCCAGGTCATTCCCTTTTTGAGGTCAATGGCCTGAGGAATCTTGCAGTAGAGCATGGTGAAGTATGAAATTGGTACTACGCGGTGGAAACCCCAGAAAGCCGAAATTTCTATGATTCCGTAATATAATATAGGTACTTTTTATGGAATGATGGATTACACTGACGTTGCCTATTACCCATGAGTTTGTTCCACTTGCCTCGGGGCAAATCTTAAAATATGCTAAAGGATGTTTTAATCAGTCCAACTCTAAGGTCCAATGAAAACTTATTAATTACCTGGTATTAAGTTTATAATAGAACTCGATAGGATGTTTCGATCAAAAACTAAATGGTGCCACACAGCTTTGGTGACTATACTTCTACAACTACAGAAAAAAGGGTCGAACGGTCGAAGGATCACCAAATAGACCTAATACCCCATTATTTTACACTTGCTTGAATTATTCGATGGTTTTTTTTACAAGAAATAGTGCCCAATACTTCGGAAGGTGAATCTTCATTTGGCCTCAATAATGAGACATGTCAAAGTTTTGAGGAAGAAGTATGACTTTAGACTTCTGCTTCCAAATATAGGGAGCTGGATGTTGAAAGAATATTTCTGCTTAGAAATACGAAACCACTTCAAAGGATTTATCCGCCAGGAAAAATCCCATTCCGAAACGTAAAGTTCTTAATGTTTTTAGAGGTCGTGATCTTATTTTCCGTCCGCCTGCTCAGCGCAAACTATAAATCAAATTTGGTGCGACTTAAGAATCCTACGTGCGCGATGGACCGAACGACCAGGGAATTTACGATCATACAATATCTGAAAATATGCCGTTTTATTTTAGAGATATAATGGCCTCCGTCTTAGATACTACGGAGGAAGTACATAAACCAGCAGTTGGACCGATTGAAGAGACATTTATTTCGCAACTCATACTATCAATGCTAAGATATTTCGCACAAAAAAATAGAGATGAGATCAAAGGCGTAATACAGGAGTCTCTCAAACTATAAACTTCGGACTGTTTTAGTAAACCCAAAGGAGAAATTCAACTGTCATATTTAATTTAACGAGGAAGTGAAATAATGTATGAAAATAAACTTCTCACGAATATATTCATTAACAAAAAGCATTCACGTATTCCAACGCGACACGAGTTGACAAAAAAAAATATTAATAAAAAGTTCTTCCGCCCATTATTATTCCGTAAAAAAGTTAATGATGATGAAGGAGTCCGACTAATGATAGTACCGACCTTTAGTTTCGTAATTGCCGTTCATCACATCGTGAATTTAGCGAAAATACTGAGACAGCGGAGTCAATATCCGATTTCAATGAAAATTAATCACGCCCGGGAATCTTGAGGATAGACCGGAATGGTATCTTGACCCTTGAAGAGATCATTTGATTGAACAAGTGGAAGAAAAGGTGGAGAGCAAATCATCACCGCGGCAATTGTCGTTCAGGATTTCTGGTAGGATTTAATTGAGCCCCGAGAGAGTTAAGCTGGGATTGAATGTGTCACGGCGGTCACCAAGGCATATTGTAAAGCGCTGCGTTGACTTATGCGTCTGGATACGACATTTCACTTCTCACTTGGATGAGACATGAGTTCAAGAACCACCCAGTATACCGTCAGATATTTTTTCCTCTTTTTAATTTATTAACATTGTATAAGTCCCTTAACATCTTATGCATAAGTCAGAATTCACAGCGCATTAAAACTGATTGTAAATCGTGTTGAACCAACAAGAAAACTTTTACACTTCTACTAAAAAAAACCTTGTACACCTCCCCTGCAAGTGGAAGCGTACGAAGTTTTTCTTGTTATTTCAACGTAGATTATATATTCCACAAAGTTACGCCAAATACCACCTTATTTCTGATTGTAATCTCAAAAACATGTCAACCTTTTAAGCAATCATTTTATAATCATTCCCCCATATCTAACCATCAACCCTCTATGCTCGTTTACGGTAGCATATAAAGGGAAAGATGGGTACTTAGACCCCTCAGAAAATAAAACTTTTCATGAGAAGTGACTTTTAAGATAAATCTAATCATTGAAAATATTGTCATAATTATATTTCGACCGCATTTTAACTATAGATGTTCGTATTTTCTGACTACTTATAAATAATCCATCGTTATTTGATTTTATTAAGTTTCCTCATTTTCCTAAAAAAAAAGGCATTAAACGAATTATTCTCCCACTTAAGGGATCCCACACAAGGAGTTCTTAAGTGAAGAATTAACGTTACCAGAATGGCTGCAGTATAACTTGCACGGATTTTCCTCAAATTAATTCCTTTGTATGTGCATTTCATCGCTTCGTCCTATATCGATAATGCTTCTTGAAATATCCAATACCGAAAATAGTAGTAAGTTCGAATGCTGAATTTAAATGGGAAAATGTAGAGTCATCCTCAAGAAAGAGTATTGTTTCTTTCTACTTATGCCACTGAAATGTTATTTCAAAAGAATATATCATAAGTATCGTTGTATCGTCTCCAATCTTCCTTTCTTTGATGAGAAAAAATTCTTTGAGACAATCTTTCATAAGCCTGACAATGCAAAATTTGAATACTCAAATTTCCATCTCATTAAAGAAAATGGAGTTTAAAGTCTGATTGATTTATTTCATCTATTTATCGTCTTCCAACGATAGGTCCAGAATGAACCACATATAGCCCCGTACCTAACACGTCCAAACGCGTTATTTTTATGGCATAAAATAAAAATGACATCGGCAGGAGTTTACTGACCTCTCACATTTTGTATTCAAATGATTTTCGCAGGTGATAGGCCCTCCTTACTCAGTGATATGGATATAGGGGTACGCGGTGCTACTAAGGTACGACTTGTGATGCATTAAATTATTTTTAATTGGAATATTTTTTATTTTATTTCCATTTTTCGCCATGATGTGAATATTCTTATGAGCTATGATTAGAATGATATATAATAATCAAATAAAGAAACTCATAGACATTGTATGGTAACATTAAAGTGACAGAAATAAATACCCTATTAAATTAAACCCTATTAATCTCCAGATATTAATTAAACCCTATAAATATCATCTTTTTCACGATTATCGAAATTAACATTTTTAAAACGAGACTACAATAACATCTTCCTTGATACAGAGAGTGGGAGCAGTTCCCAGGTAACCGAGAATCTAGCCTTCTCTAACCTCAAAGGATATGGGAAAGCAAAGCTTCAAGTGCTTGAGGCATGCCTCTCACTAGCCTTCGGTCCAGCAACCTTGGTGACACCGCGTTTGTATTGAGAGTTGTAGACTAGAAAGCCATCAACGCGTAAACAGCCCGAGGATAATTAAACGTATCGTATGAAGGGAAACTCTTACTCCGAATATGCCTGCGGCTGTTGTATTTATTCTCGGAAAGGTGTTCCTCTACCAGTAATGATTTATTTTATAGTTGTTCTAACACTGATTTTTATCCAATATTTTGGTTTGGGAGTGAAAGAGATCGTTATTTTAATTAACTCTTCTAAAAGTTGACAAGAGATTGTGATAAGGTATCAAACTACCCCATCACAGTAAAGAATGATGTCATTTATGACTCGTATTAGCAGAAGCTTGGTGAGAAAATTACTCTGGACGGGAAATAAATTCACTGAGTATAATTAATTTCTTATGCAATTTAGATCATGACTTTTTGGAGAGGGTTTATTCATAAAAATTATTTTCAATAAGAGATATGAACAAATATTATATCACTATCATAATGAAAATTTTTAATGAGAGCAAATGTTTGTAATACAAATTTGGGCGCGATGGGGTTTAACCCCAAAATTTCAACTCTGATAATTCCTCAGGTATTATTATTTATGTTATTATCATTTACCGAATATAACTTCCAATTACATTTTTTTATCACTTGAAATTATCGTAATGCAAAGGTAATAATGGGTTCAGTCAAATTCGATATGAGCACAATCAAATGTTTAGATTAATATTCTCTGACTGAATGGCAGCATATCTGTACAAAAGATTTCCCTTCATCAGGGAAATCAACATTCGTTAATTTCATTATTTTATATGAGTTTGATTGCATTTTCAAGCGTACTGAATTGAATTTCATGGAAATATTTTAGCACAATTGAGGAATTTTTTCCGTTAAAAAGAGTCTGATAGGGAAAATGTCTTTGGAAAGGTATACATCAAATGTCTGAACTTAACCATGTTTTGAGAGAGGACTCCAATTTATACTCCACATTCGTTGCTTTGGAAGCCCTTTGGGTGACCCGTATCCCAATAAACACTACAAGACATTCATTAGGTTTCCCAGGGGCCTAAATGTCAGAGTTCACATTAAATTATTCCCCAGGCGACAATAGGACCTGCGCCCTATCGCCTTTCAAGCTGAGACTTAACAGAGAATATGGCCAGTTTCATCTGCCTCAAAATTTCACGTGGCCGGTACAAGTGACATCAAATTCATGAACGATATTCAATATAATGAACATATCCCTCGGCGCTTCTAAATAACTTAACCGCTCCTGATTGCAGAGATTCTGATACGAGGTTACATGTGATGAAAAATTAATGTTTGGAAATGGAATGCGCGACACATCAGTGAGAACAAGGAAACTCAACTTACCATAGTAATATTCTCCAATCTTTAATCCACTACTCACCTTAAAAAGATCTATGAAATATGAAAGAATAAAATCTGTAAGATTCACTGATATATTTGAAAAAGCACCACCCGAGTTTCACGCCATAGTTACATCGTCAATAATCTACCTATCTATCACAACATTGTTAAATCGAAAGTACAAACCCAGGTAGTGCTTTTCAAATATATTAGTGAACCTAGCAAATTTTTTTCTTTCGTTTTCCATAACGGAAAGGTTTCGCACATTAATGCCTGCAATAATCAGTTATAAAAATCTTATTTTGATCAATCCCCATCCTCTTTATAGTACTGGTCCATCTATTTGAACCAACCTCTTCATTTCTCTATTTAATTTCAAATTAGCTCTTATTTCCAGCTATACCCTCCTTTTTTTGCTTCAATTTTCCTCGAGCGTACTGGCGATGATGATTTCCCCTGAAAAATTACAATGTCACTCCTATTTTTTCTGAGAAAGTTTTTTGTGTGTTCTCTTCCTACATTCCGAGGGAAGGGGCTTCAAGGAAAGGGAATACAAAGATGAGAATACATTATGATGAGAATACAAAGAGACAGAACAAAAAGAATTCTATTTCCCTCAAAATCAGCACTTTATTGAAAATTATTGTATCTAAGTTTATTTAAAAATGTAATATCTGGTTTTACAAGTGTAAGGCAAGTAATAAATATGCCTAAGTACATAATAGAATACGTAAAATTCGAATTGATTCACATTTTCGGCGCACTGCTCCGCAGCATTTCTGTTTAAAATCGCTGGAGAAATTCCCCTTGTTCCGTAACTAAGTGTAGGTACTACATATTACATACTTTTCCCTAGGATTAACTTTTCTAGCCTAATTTCCTGTTGATAAATTTTAGCTAACTATATTTCTTTCGGATATGATAGTATTATAATTTACTCCCATTAGGGATCCTCTAGTGTTATTATCTTTTTTACCGTTGAAAAGGTAGTCATCTCGGTGAATTCAAGCTTTCTAAAATTTAAAAAATATTTTTCTGCTTAGATCAAAATGATTCCCCGCCCAATTGAGGAAGAAACTTAGAAACTCAAACTTATTTTCTCAATATCCTTTGGTCATTAATAGTTTTTTTTCCGAAACCTAGTGTTTTCAATACCTCGTCATTTGCAAATCTCCTTTAAACAATCGGTAAATCTTAGTTTTATCTGAAACTCAAACACATTTTCGGCGTTTCTCTCGTTTACTTTTCAGTATTTTGAGTTATAATTGGCCCTAATTATCACTTCCGTGAATCGAAAACACAAAATGGCCATAGGTCTATTTTTCCACTTTATTTTATATTCTCATTTTCATAATTTCCTAATTCAAAGCAGAAGGGATAAGCGGAATCTTCGATGTCGCGCCATTTTTCTGCGAAGGAGTTTATTTTGTTGCATTTATCTAAGTTCCATAAAATGGAAAAATTAACTAGAAATATGCCTGAGCACATAATGGAATACGTAAAGTTCGAATTGAATCACATTTTCGGCGCACCGCCCCGCAGCATTTCTGTTTAACAACGCTGGAGAAATTCCCCCTGTTCCGTAACTTATAAGTTATTATATATTTATATTATAATATACATAATACATACTTTTTTCCTAGCATTAACTTCTCTTGCATAAGTATTTGTCACATTTTATTTTAGTCAAGCAATACCATTCCTTAAGTAATCAATATAAACCTTTAATAGGTTAGTTCCCTTCATCAAAGAAAACGAAAGGCATTGATTGCGATTCGTTACCCACCATAATTGTATTCATAATACACAAATTATTTGGTTTTAGAAATCCTGAAATCCTAGTTTAGACGAATGGCAATGGTCAATTTTTACCGCATTTTAAAAAGGCCAAATTGGCGCCCATGCGATGCCACTCCACGTGACGTCACAGGGACCTAGTTTCTATACGAGTAGATAGGAGTTTTACATCGTCTGAGATTACCAATGCATGCATGAGGCACAGAGCTCAGGGAAACATGCCTTAATAATCACCTATTAAAACACCCTAAGGTCGGAAATTTTCCTTCGTTTGATAGGGTTATAATAATCTTTATTTAAGCCAAGCGCTGCCTGCTAGCTGGGTACTTTGCTACCTGCTAGCAGCCTGTATCGTAGCGGCACTCATAGCCTCACCCCAAGGTCACCTCACACCACGGCAGCGGGAACCAGAATGACGTCACACGGGCTTATCCCAGCATTCATACTTAGCCGCCGCGTTTTCGCGCGCTTGAAAATTTTCACTTTTCATTTAATCGCGAAAAATAGATATCGTCATTTAAAAATCTAAAAGCGTGAAATGCGTACTCCAGGAGTAATAATCTTTCGATTTAGGCAGTAAAAAAATAATAGGAAACCACCCTATTGGTATAAATATTGCGTGTCATTAGCATTTTCACAAATAAATGTAATCTATCAAACACAGTAGCTGTGGAACGAAAATTTACGATGTATACTGTAAGCTGCGTCGGAATTTTGCTGTTTTGTTGTAGATAAAAGTATACACACGAACAATAATTGAGAATACAAGTTTCCAGCGCAAAATTCTCAATAAATTGGTCTCTGAAATTATGTACGAGAATTAATGTCAAGTAAAACCATCTAACTCGCAGAATTACTCCGTGCTTCGTATCTTTTCGGCATAAAGTAATTTTTATTTAAAAAGTAAATTTACTGCTACAGGGATAACTTGATAGTAAAACGTTATCAAATTACACATAAATATAAGATTCGCTGAAACTGTGCTTCGTCAATGTTTCAAGAGGAAGGTTATTTTCGGGTCTCATCATCTACTACTGGAAATGGACTAAAAATAAATAATCAAATAATTTCGAAGTGAAAAATTGGGGACTGTATCATGTTTATGAAAAACATTATTTTTTATTCCGTGTAAAATTTATAGAAGTGCGATAAATGAGATGTGGCCGAAAGAGCTTGGAAAATTTATTTACGAATAGAGGAAATATAATTACTGTTACCAATAGGGTAGTTTCCTTCATCAAAGAAAACGAAAGGCATTTATTGCGATTCGTTACCCACCATTACTGTATTCATAATATACAAATTATTTCGTTTTAGAAATACCGGTTTAGACGAATGGCTATAGTCCATTTTTATACTCATTTGAAAAGGGCCAGATTGGCGCCCATGCGATGCCACTCCACGTGACGTCGCAGGGACCTAGTTTCTATACGAGTAGATAGGAGTTTTACATCGTCTGAGATTACCAATGCATGCATGAGGCACAGAGCTCAGGGAAACATGCCTTAATAATCACCTATTAAAACACCCTAAGGTCGGAAATTTTCCTTCGTTTGATAGGGTTATAATAATCCTTATTTAAGCCACGCGCTACCAGCCAGCAGGGTACTCAGCTACCCGCTAGCAGCCTGCGTCGTATCAGCGCTCAACTCGCCTCAAGGTCACCTCACAGGGCGGCAGCGGGAACCAGAAATAAGCCACACGGAAAGATTTCTCGGCATTCATACTTACGCGTCGCGTTTTCGCGCGCTTGAAAATTTTCACTTTTCATTTAATCGCGAAAAATAAATATCGTCATTTAAAAATCTAAAAGCGTGAAATGCGTACTCCAGGAGTAATAATCTTTCGATTTAGGCAATAAAAAAATAATAGGAAACCACCCTATTATGAGAACCTGAAAAGAGGCCTTGGAAATAAAATCATGTAATATGCCACTGACAGTAAACGTGAAATTCAGTGAAATTAAAACAATGCGAACGGGTTACTATTTTACAAGCATTTCTCGAGCCTACATTTTTATCGGGCAGTTTAAAAGCATGTAAATTTTTAGTGCAAGAAAAATTTATTTTAGATGCAAAAACTTTTTCTCAGCCCTAAAATTCATCCAGCTCTTCATCACAAGTACTTGTATTATACAGCTATTGTATAATCGCAGATGCATCTCTCAATTAGCCCCATTTTTAAATAATTCTTACCTTAAGTTAAAATAAATTAAAACTAGTTTTACTGAATTGTAATTCTTATAGTCATCACGTGACTTTGCAAATAATTTGACGTGTGTACGTAACAATTGTTTGACTGGTACATCACTGGAATTTCCCGCCATCCGAAAGTTAACATAAAAGCTACACCAAGTAATGCTGAACGTTATCAGGGCATACTTAGATAAAATTTAACGTTATGAGCCAAATGCTAATTCGATGTGTAAGGGTAGAGCTCAACCTAGAAAATAATAATCGGGTGTGAATTTCACGATATAATGGTAAGAATGGCAGTTCTTCTCCATCTGCGATTTCGCGCAATAAGAAAATTAGATCGTTGTATTTTTTCGGTGTGACCTCCCACTAGAGGCTTTCAATGGCTTTGGACATGGCCACCTTTAATACTAATGCAGTATTAAAGGAGGCCATGTTTTGGACCATAGTTCCCCGGTTTCTGGTCAGACTTTGGCACTCAACATAATGGGCCACGAAATTGCCGCGCGCAACATGGTTGCCGGAAAAAAAAAAACACGGCCAAAGCCTTTATTTGCGACGAATAACTTATTTGAAACTTACGGTTTAATCTTCAAATTTCCTGGGCAAACATACTATCGTCTATCTTTAGTTTAAAAATTTTACCCATTATTTTATAAGATTTAAATTGCCTCATACAAGACCCTGACAAATCTTCCCCCATTAATTCTGACAATTTCTGCATGAAAGCTTAAGATTTAAACTCGCACTTTGTCACAAAAAAGTCAAATTTAACTACTGGTGGCGTGGTAATGATAAGCCAATATTTAGATAAAGGTGGGGAGAGGGAGGACTGACGGCTGGTGCAACATAGGGAATTTATATTGTGTTAAGACTAATCTATGTTGGCAGCAGCTGAGGATTATGTGATTTTGTGGGTGGAGAGCATTTAATTGCTTTTCGTGACGCCTGGAAGGTATGCAGTACCTCACATCAGCATGATTTTAATTAGTATTTCTTTTGGCTAAGTATTAGGCATGAAACTCTAATGAAAAACGCATAAACATTAATATTGCATTGCCATAATAAAAACTTTAATTGAAAAACCACGCTTATGACTAAGATTTTTTACCTTCTCACTATTTATTTTGGGGGATTTGAAGTACATATTAAGGCAATATTTACTAAATCTAGCAAATCAGCACTTTTACCGATTTGCCGTGCTTAATACATGTTCCCAGGAAATATGGGAGGTGGTTTATTTCCTGCACTTTCCTTTTGGGTGAGAAATAGGTAGGAACATCCCTTGAACTAATCACTTTTAATTTAAAAAATTCACAGAGGCAAAACTATTTCTTCTCAGAAATATATCATCTTCATTCTCGTAAATAAGTTATTGTGATCACTGAACCTACACATTTTATAGATGAATCAAAAGACTCATCGTGGACTACTCAAATGAAAATGCTCTAGATGAATCGTTAGCAAAAATAGATCTCTGACCTGTTACGCGATATCTTTCTTTTTTCGTTGATTTGCTGATCATCGTCCTAGCTCTTCTCAACCCCTTTCTTCAAACCCATATTTTTTCACACCTAACCTCCCTAACAGTAGTAAACTGTTTTCTCTCACATTTTTCCCTCTGCCATCAATTTCAAGAGCAGATCCACTGAAGACTTCCCTTGGGAGATTCATGACACAAGTTGTGCCATATAGACAAAATTAGGGAATTTGAGAAGTGCATCAAGCAATACTCACTAAATGTAAACTTTGATATCTGCTTACAGTAATTTACTCATTAGGAAGGTAAAAAATGAGAAATGAATGTAAGATGGGAAGTCTAATGTGGTAAATTATGTTTAAAGTGGGGCACATAATCAAAGTTTAGTTCTGAACAATACCTTGTTTCCAGTATTTCCAGCAAGCTATTAGGTGGATGATATTAGAAATTACAGTTGTAAAGAAAGATTAAATTAAGGTCATATAAAATGTATTGTAACATCTGCTGCACCTAAATTCCACTATTTCACAAGTACATATGTAGTAAAATACAGGTCACTAAAAAGAACTTATTACCTCATAGTTGATTCCTTTGTTTAAGAATTAAAATTAACTGAATAATTAACTAACTTTATACAGTGGAACCTCGTTAAAACGAGTACGGGCTATAGCGACACCCCCGATATAACGAGAGATAGCCGATGCACCGTCAATTGACCCTATAATAAGCGTGTTAAAAAATTCGTTTTTACGAGACCCTTTCGGTGTTGGCTCTCGCCATAGCGAGGGTTTCACCGCCGGAAGACTTTCATGAAGACTCCTTTACCTCTGTAATTGCTAGCGATCTGTTAGAAATGAAGTTAATGGAGTGCTCAGTCTCAAATTTATGTGGTAAACTGTCGTTCGATAAATATAATGATGACGAAACATTACTTTGCATGATTTTTACTCAGTGCGGCGCTTATAAATTGTTTGAATAGTTAGTCGTTATTTGAGTAAAGAAATTTAGTGATGCAAAAAAACATCGCCTTTCGTCTGGATTTATGCTTACGTTTATCGGATAGATGTTTGTCTGTCGCCGCACCACTCCTGTTCCTGTATATCTGTTCACAACAGGAATATTGGCTATTACTTGCTCCACCTCCGGTAAAGCGACAATTCGCTATAGCGAGTGTTTATTAGTGCACCGTGGGGTGTCGTTATATCGAGGTTTCACTGTACATATGTATCTTAATTATTCCCACGTTGGGCCCCAGGATTCTTTCTGAAACAACCAATAGCTACTATCAGTGACTATTGCTATGTAAACAGAACAAATGTATATATGGACTTCCATTGAACAAGAAAAAGAGGAAATAAATGGCAGTTTTTTCTTACTATTCTATTTTTTTATTGTATAATGTGTCACAAATAGGGCATAAAAATCATCATTTAACATCTATAGACTAAATTTATTTTATATTGCCTACACCCTGAAGTAAGTCCTCCCTCTCAAATTTACTGATGGATCCACCTCTCCGATTTACTTGAGATGGATAAAAACTTTGAGTAACAACTCATTTTTTATTCTTTCATCTTTTTTATTTTCTTCTTGCTTTATTTGCAGGAGCAGCTACACTGGCCCCAGCTCATCATCATTTCAGTTTAATGGTGATCACGACCACCTCGCTCATCTACAGCTATATTTACAGCCAACCAAGGAGCAGGTAGTAGGGCTACCACTACGACACTGGAGTGTGTCCATTTGTGAATTGAAACCCCCCCTCTGTCGCTCAAACGGCACTTGAGTAGACAATCAGCAGTGCTCAATGCCATTTATTGCTCCCCTATACAGCCGAGGGTAGATACTGTTCATTCCCTCCTGCATTATAATATAGGTACGTTGAAGACAGTGTGAAAGTGATATTTAACTGGAAGCTCAACCATGAGAACAACTTACAGTTAAATGAGGACATACAAAGTGGATAAAACAGAAAGGAATTAGTTGCAGATTTCATATTTAAGAGCAGGAGTGAGATCATCATTGCAGTTTGGATTTTTAAAGCTACGGGAGTTGATTTATATTTTCGATATGATTAATTAATATGTACCGTTGGAATAATTTCCATTAATGATTCATTGTTATGTTTTACTCTCTATGTTTATTTATTTAATTATACATACTTTGTATGATGGAGATTGAAAGAAATTTCCTTCGTTTTGTTTCAAAATTCACTGTTGTAATGAAAATAATCTATTAAGATTATGATAATGCACCTTTCACTGGTGCTGATAGTTTTTATGGGTTTAGAAGTACAGGTAAAGCAAAGATTTTGGTGAAAATAACCCTATGAATACTCTAACCCCTCAGCTGTAAGACAAAGTGGCATATAAAGCCCTGAAGTCTTCATCTCATGAGAGGAATAAAAAAATTATAACCACTTGGGTAACGTGATATAACTAGTCATGAATAACAATTAAAGAGGATGTTATGCATTCTTTTCAGATCCATACATCCTTTTGAAGTGACCATGAACTAAAACTTCGATATACATCCAAATATGAACACAGTTGCAGTGCTCCAATATCTTATTACACTTAAAATCCAGTGAGCCGGAGAAAGTCTCAGTCCTTTAATGTTATAGGTATGAGTGGTTTTAATCATATGAAGAATACTTGAACTGTGAATAAGCATTCTGAAGCTAGAAGATTACTTCTGTGGAGAAGTGAGCCGGACAAAAGTTTTTGAAGTTATGTTTTAAAATGTAAAAAAAAGCTGTGGTATTAATCTGTATTTTAAAGAAAGTGTATTAACTGTTTCAGTGGAATTATTGCTATTGTAAATCAATGTTATTAATTGAAAACTAATTTTCTTCCATGATTGCAAGCCCAGCAGACACAAATGAGTAATGTTCCCCACATTTACACTGAAGACACGCATTTATGTTAATGTTCAGCATTTTTTCTCAAGAGATTGATGCCTGGAAATGCAGCAGTATTATTTCATTGGAAGTGGTAAAAAAAATTGCATGCTATACTTTGCCAATTTCAGTAAGTATATTTCATCCCTTTTAACTTTAACAAATATTTAAAAAAAACATCAGATAATTTAACAAGCTTGCAGCCAAGAATCAGCTGTAATTATTTCTTTGAATTTGATTAAAATATTTAATGGACAGAAAAGTTACAATGATATTTTATGAAAACAATGGCTCTGCCAGTTCAGGAAAAAAAAACTCAATAAAATACACAAGTGAAATTTAAAAGCAACTTCAGGCCCAAAAATCCTTCAGGTAAAATTTTCTCAGCACCTTTCCATATATGGGGCTATACTTTACTCATCAACACAAGTGGAAAGATGTGGAGAGGTAGCAGAAAAGGTCCCATAAATGGAATATTGCAATGAATAGCTCTGCTTATAAAATACAACTGCCAATATACAGCCTCTCCACAGAATATATTCCATGGCCTATAAAAAAACATGGTTCTGAAAAATGAACTATATACCTAGCTATTGCATCTTCTCTCATGCCCTTTACCTTTGATGTAATTCAGGGGAATTTCTGATAGTTCTGTTTTTATGCTCATGTTTTAAAGAATTTTGTCTTAGCATTTATACCTTATTTTTTTCTTCACCTTAAACACCAAAATGATGCCACAAGAAGGAAACAAAGAACTTAATTAATGATGATATGGTGGTTTTCTTAGTGGCTTCCTCTCAGAAAGGTATTGGAATCCCAAGACATCTTCTCTCTCTCTCTCCCATAAGGGTAGGAAGCCCTGAAGACATAGGAAATAAATGGATTCATTTGAATACCAGTTAAAAAATGCCTGGCCTGTAGGAAACTAGAGGAGATTAGTGTTGCAAAATACTATGAAAGACTCGGTTATTATGACCATTAAATGCCGAAAAATATCTCCCGATTCTCAAGGTACTGATAGCTTCTCATTTATGTAATTAACATTTATAAACAGTGTGAGCATTTTGCTAATAATGATTGCAATTAGTTGTTTTCTTTAAGTCCTATTTCATTTTCAAACTACCTGCATCCAAGGTTAATACACCTAGTTGACCCTTCCCACCCAATTCGGCTACTCTCTTGGACTTCCTTATCATCAGCACAACAATTAAAACTTGTCGATTCCTTGATTTGTAGAAAACTCTGGGTGTCACTGTTTTCTTTTGATGCACTAATTTATAACCTAAAATTTTCACCATTGGATTCTAACATCAAAATAAGTTGCAATAAAACAAAAGTATCTTTTACTGTGGTAAAAAAATGTTCAAAAGAATGCTGTTGCATATGGCTCATTAAAAGTAATTCATTCCTCAAGCTTTGCTATGAAACATAATTTCCCTGTCATTCCCCGCTGAATCTTTCACAATGAATCTGTATCTTCAAAAAAAAAAAAAAATGGGTAAGAAATGCCAACAACGTAATATGTAATTGGGACAATTAAGGTAGCTCAATGTATTTCTGAGGATATTCATGATAACCCCTGAAGGAAAATTCAATTATCAAATGGCACTTTCACAAGCCAATTTTGAAATGAGCTTTATTGTGATACTGTGTATGCTGAGTATTATAAGCATTTTCTCTCATGAACAACTTCCCGTGTTTTCTGAAAAACAGCGCACTCAAGAAAACTACTGCATTCCTTCAAATTTCACTTTTCAATGCTGAACTATGATCAGTGGGGAAAGGGATTCAAACAGTAATTAAAATATTTAACTGGTTAATCTCAAATCTTGCAAGTAACTTTTAAGCTGTAAAAAATATTTTCCTGAACTGATGCAGAAATGGTAAAATTTCAGTGAGATCATCTCTATTCATACATAAAAAGTAATGAATGATTTATTGAAGATAATTGTCAAATAGTCTTTCATCGAATTGTTGAACCTTATTTCCCAATGTTAATGGCTGTAAATAAATGAAGAAAATAATCTATGTATATAATATTAAATATATTGTACTTCTCTAGTCTACATTTGAAGTGTATTCCATTACTGAAAGGCTAATTTTTTTTATCAAAGTTTTATACATATGGAATGTGTGCTGCAGCTGTGCCTCATGTTACTACATGTATATACCCATATTTATAGGACAATGCATTGCAGCCTTTAAGGCTGACACTATGGATCATCAAACAATGAAAAAATCCTTGTGGACTGTGTGTTAAATTACTATTAACCACTGGCTCATACATAGCCTTATTATGTTGAAATATATTTATGGAAAAGTAGCATGACTACACTTGTCTGCTGGTATAATAGAACATGATGAAACCTGTAGGAGTTTTTTTTAACTTGAAAAATGAGGTTGCATTTTGCAGTCTGTGAAATAGATTATGAGTGCATGTTCTAAAATATTGTCTTGCAATAAAAATACCTATTTGGTGTAATGTGCATTTTATTTTTCGTGAGCTTTTCCCACTGTATTGTCACTTTTTAACCCTCTTGGAGTGCATCAGGCTAATATATCATCTATGTATCTCAGAAAAACAGTGCAGCATTCTGACAAATTGGCTCCTATGTAGTCTGAGACATTTTATTGCACAGCAATATTAGATTTATTTTTCAGGCAGTTTAAATTTATGTCATTATATCGACTAGTTCAACTTAAATGATGCAAATAAACCTGCATAAAGCTATATAAAAAATAACTAAGTCAGGTTTTCTTCCCTAGGTGCAACATTTTGTTAAATTACATCAGCTAGTATGTACTAAAGAACGGAGGCTGAGGTCGATTCAGGAGGTGGTTGGGGAGTGGCCCTCCAGTGAGAGTTTTTAATTGCCACCTTAATAAAAAAATGTTTAAAAATAATTTATGAATATCTAAAAGCCACTTGTCTATGCATGACAGACCTCAAATGCACTATTGCTGAGTGGGAAATTGCATACCACCAAGGCACCACTAAAAGTAGTCAAGAGCACCCCCTTCCCCAAAACGATTACCTTAACCCTTTCCTGCCGGTGCCTAGGAGAGGAAAACGTTTTCTATGCTACGAGTAGCATAAGAATATTTTTAAAACCTCCCTGTACAGAACACTTTTTTTTGGGAGGAGTTGCTGTGGTATTCTCATCTCTTCTATTTGGGACCCAACTTAATGGGACACCCGACCATTACCGCTGTCACTGGAATATTCTATGAGACCATGTAACGCCTATCTTAGCATGTGTACATGGTCATCTTACTGCATTACTAGTGTTTTTTTAAACGAAATATTGTTCTTGATTTCCAATAATTTACTCTTCTATAAGAAAAACTAACATTTTTTTAGCATTGTGGAATTTTAAATTCATTTCTAGTGTTGATAATAACAAATTTAGGGAACACAAAGTAAGAATTAAAACTTCGTTTAAAAATTGCTTGCTCACAGCAAAAAATTAAAACATCATTTCTAAGTATAAAAGAATTGGGAGTATGAAACAATTTTAATTTGCATAAACCATTGACACTAACCACTTCACAATGGATTTATGCAGTGAGGAGGATTATAAATAAGTGGGAGAGTTGGGCTTAGTTGCCAAGGAGTGGCCCTGAGGTCTCGCTAAGCTGGGTCTCATGCAGGGCCTGAATGCATCTGACCATTGCTACCTTAGCGGTCACTTCCCTCCACTTGCCAGCTATAGTGTCATCCGGTCATTTGCGTTGAAAAATCCACACCAGCTTTACCTAACGTAAGGTCTTCTGTATCTGAAAATGCTCATCGACTCCACTTGACATTCGGTGTGAAAGGTTTAATCTGCCCCTGGAAGATGCATGGTCAGCACTAACAGGGTTATGTAATTTTAGATGCTCCATTAAAACTACCAAAAAGTGCAAGATATATTGTCTACATTTATGCCAAATAACCTTGCAAACTACCTATGTTTCTTCTACCGAATTTGTGTTTTTAGGAGAAAAATATTTATAACTTTTGTTCAAGACTGCAAAGTTGGTAGAGTCATAGAAAAGGTGTAAATACTTTTTGATAAATTTTTGTTTGTGTATTGAAAATTTGTTTCTGAACCCCCAAATATTAAAATGAAATAACATTGTTTATCACATGAGTTTAGTTTGAAATAATATTAAATTGGCCTCCTAAAGTAAGGCACATATATATGTACGACACCCTCAATTGCATGAATTTTCTTTGGATTGTAAGCGTCATGCAACTAAGGTTCTACTGTGCCTTTATCTTCTGAACAAATCCTTTTTTATCCTAATCTGTACATGAGGCCATGTACTTGACTTATTGAATAGTTAATGTCACTTATGTCTACATTTACGACCCTTCCAAAATCAACTTGCCATGAATCAACTGTGCATTACACGACCTTAGAATTTCATCTCTGAACATGTTCAAATCCATCATACCTATCTTCTTTGAATAATTACCAGGTGCAATGAGTTTGATCAAGGCCGTCTCGATATGGAGACGAGAGAGGCCTCGATTTGATAGGATGTACTTTTCCACTGGAATGCTAAAATTAAAATTTAGACACAAAATATCATTTCTAGCGTGCAAGGAAAAATCAATAGCCACAACAAATTTAATTTACTAAACATAAACGCACTATACCGGCAAAAAAAGCTTTAATGATCCAAAATAATATTACCAATGAAAAGTTTTGTGTGGTTTTGTGCATCGAATGCGCGCTTTCAGCCGGAGAGACAAATGAAGGCAGAAAATCCATCTTACGTACTCCTTGTTCATTGGTGCATTGGTTATGGACAATTTAAGGGAGGTTTACGTCTGTGAATGGTTGTCAGTGACTGCGCTGAATTAACGCTAAATACCAAACGGAGTGGGAAGTATTCGGAGGTCATTTAGTAAATAAGGAGTGTGTTTCGTGTCAAGTCAGCTGCAGCCCAATAATCAAGGTAAGTTTCGCGTTAAGCCTTCATATTTGTTGTTCATTTTAGTTGAACTGAATGTTGATTCCATTACTTAAAACATGATGCGGGCCACTTTAGTGGGATACGCGAATAAACTTAAGGAAGGGAGCTAATTCATCTTAAAAGGACTACCTCCTTCTGCATTTCTAAATAGTGAGGCTGACGTGGAACGTCATCACCCATACCACTGTAAAAAATATACCGTTTTACCCATGTAGGCATATGTAATTTCCAATTTGTTAATGAAGACCTGAACAATGCAATGAATTGACTTAAACCTCCATTTGATGTTGCGGATGTGAAACTTGCAGTGATAATTTTAATTATTGAGTTGTGACTCCGCAGGAAAACATAAGCCATTTGTTGCGAAAGAATCGTTATGTCCTTATTTCGCTACATATTTTGTAAGTAATACCGAGTGCACTCAATTTAATTGATTAGTATCCAAGTTTAATTATTTTTGTCATCCATGAATTATTCTTGTAAATTATTAGCATAGCATCGATAATATCTATCTGGAGAAAGTACCTCGCCTCGCCTTAGGAACGGGTTTATTATCCTCAACTTGATCAATTCTTGAGCTTCATTGTACATTTTGCTTACGTGTGCATGTGTGGTTCCGGGCGAGGTGAGATTACAGCATGTCAATGAGCCCTCTTAACTTTTTGTTTTTGATGCTTTGAACTTATTTTCCTAACAAAGGAATCGATTCTTGAGGTCATGTATATGGGTAATAGACAAAATGCCTAACCTCGTGCATCGTTTGGGATGTCATATCACCCTGTAAGCATAAAGAGCTGCATAAGGCCTGAACAATGTCATGACATCCTGTTTGCTAGGGCAACTTCCCATGAAGGACTGATCTGCAGCTATATGTATGCAGCGGCGTCTAAGTATTTGATATGTGGTCAATTTTGTAAATCTCACGTGTTTCATTGCTGTAATAAATGATGCATTAGACAAATCAGTCGATAGTTGGAACTATACCAACCCTCTTATGACAGGTACCTCTTTGAAGGCCATGGCATCAATGTAGTCAGCAAACAGGAATGCTCTAGTGGCAAATCATAAGCAGCCGTTAAACTTATTTTCCCTCCTTGGTGCATCCATGAGACTTAAGGGATCTTTTGTCCTCCACATCGCCCCCGATTCACACAGCATTATCTTTACCTTCTGTGGCAACTTAACAGTGTGAAAGTCAGAAAAAATTGTGTACAGCCTGTAATAAAGCTATCAAGTTTGTTAGACTTTTAGGTTTACTACTACTACATATTGCTTTATTACCCAAGATTTTATGTATCAATAAAGCATACGTTTGATTTAATGTTCATTGATTGTGTGCTCCTGAAGCTCACATTCGCCATGTTATCTTTGAATATTTTCTTTAAGACTACATAATTCGACAATTTGTAGGCTGATAAAATTATATCATCCTCGCAGCAAATTTTAATGAGCCAAATTTTTGACAGACAGTTTGCAGGACTGCAGTGTTGGTAGAACTAGTTAGAGCCCACTTAATTAGCTGGATAGTATGGGGTACCAAAGTTGGACATACTCTAAGGTAGTTGTCCTCCATTCTTTTCAATAAATTTCTGCTGCCTCAATTACATTATCATCTTGTAAAACAGTGATAATAGAGGATCAAGAGGCTGTACGAGCCAGTAACATCCATATACTGATACAAAAATATTTTTGGTTATGTAGTTCCATGCTGTGTGTCCTTTCAGTTTTTGGAAATTCAGTAAGAATTGCCAGAAATACTTCTGCCTTTGACACAACGGCACACACTTTTCTTTTATCTTGGTACATATTTGTTTTTTTATTTATGTATTTTATTTGATCAATGTATATAAGTTAATAACTTTCTATTAGGGAGCATAGTGTTTCAGAAAACTTAAGTCGACATGTCACTAATTCTTAACTGTTCCATTTTATCTTCTGCCGCACAAAACTACTACAGGGAAAAGTAAATAACCATTATGTGTGGAAATTGGGTACATGGGTCTTGCATAATATCTTCTGTTTGAAAAAGTTTGTCATTAACAGTTAAGTAATAATTGCTTGTATTAAAGTTAAATATGTTTGCATGCAAATCATTCAAAAAACATGAATACTTGATCACTTATTATGTACTTGATGTTTTCATTTGGTGTTCGTAATCAAGGTGTAAATAAACCTAATGGATTCTTTTATTGAGACAATGTTGAACATTTACAAAAAAAATTTTTGTGGAAAAAAGGTGGCTCATATTTTAATGCATCAGTCTCTGTATCAAAATAATCTAATGCTCCTGCACATTTTCATTTCCATGTATTTTTTATCTGTTTACATCAATCATATTTTATAGATTGGGCTCAAAACCTTTCATCACTGACCCATAAAAGGTGCTATTAATAAGTTCCATAGAATTTTTTCCTATATTCTCAACTTGTGTGGAAATGAGATGAAGCCTACTACCTATGCTTACTCAGAAAGCCCTATTTAATTTTAGTTCACCCGAAAATAAGTACATACATAAATACATCCAGTGATGTAAACATGCAGGCCAGCTTTTTCAACCCTTTCCAATTTCTATTTTTGTCACTTATTGTGTCTACTTTCCTTTATCAAGATAAGTTTTCCTTTTCAATTTAGGAATGCTCTTGATACATCATTTGAGAGCTCATTTTTCCTTTTACAATGATCCCTGCTGGAGCAATGTGTCTAATTTCTTTTCCGTTCCACCAAAATCTTTTGTCATTTCAATTGCAAAAATATTTTTCAGACTAAATGGTAATCCACATGCTTCTGTTACTATATTTATTTTAATATCCCTGACTGAAAGTACTTCACAAAGTTAAAAAAAAAAACTTACTGTACAGGTATAGGTAAAAAATTCACATTAAAAATAGGTACATACCTATTTTTAATGTGAATTTGGATGGCTAAAGCTGGCATTTATCAGTGATAATTGCATTATTTGATACTTTGATCCTGAATCTCATTTTGAATGTAGTGGTAATTTCAAATTATTCATCAATGGATTCATCAATAGGAGCACATTGGTAGCGGTGATATCAGAATATTTTTAGAATGACAAATATTTTTATCGATTTCCAAACACACAGAATCTTTTACCTGAAATCTGGTGGAAGTTTCTTTGTACTGTCTTTCCCGTTAAATGTTGAAATTTTCACAGTTCTAATATTCTTTTTTGTGTATATTTTAGCTTTTATATGGTCTTTTGGGTGATTTTAGGTGCCTAAGGAAGCTATGGAATACTTCAGCTTTGATATAAATTTTGGCCTGCTATCATGCACAAGGTGGTGTTGTAAAGAGCTGCAGCATGTTGGTGTTGGATGACCCAAATTGAATTGCTTTGTTCCATTCCAAAAGTTTCTCTTCAATGTCCCATTAAGAGCAGCTGAGGGATGTTTATAATCTGAATATTGATGGCCATTTCTTAATTATTCTCATGCAGGTAAGAGTTAATGGGATTCATCTATTAACTTAAAAATCATGGAGTATATCTCCATAAATATGATTGTTGTACCCAATATGTTTGGCCATATATTTCAGGGGATTTCCTCCATATCAGCTCCTGTAAAATTTCCAAATCTTTGTGTTTCATATCTGCTCTTTGGTGTGGACTTAAGTGTTATTTCAGTGTTAAAAAGCATGTGACTGTACCATTGGTAATCAAATTGGTCGTGGATTTTGTAAACCATGGGATGTAAGGGTTTTTAATGAATTAAATCAATTACTTTTCTATCTTTTGCACTTTGGTTCAGGGTGTAAGATCTAGGGCAAATTGTACTTGAGTACATCCTTTCTTTTTCATGGCTATGTTTGTATTTTGTTAACTTGCTAACAGTTTTGATGTGTTTTTTAACATTTTATTCAATTTTAAAATGCAATCACTTGAGGCATTGTTACAGATAAGCTAACAAGTGGCCTGAGGTTGATGATCCAAGTGGGGAAAATGCACACCTGCCCCCAGGATATCACATTTTTAATACATATTATATTATTCTACGAAAATATATTCAAGCCTAATTTTTAAACAATTAACCCTCTTGCTAGCAATATGATACTCTTAGAAATTGGTATTTTTAGTGTCATAAAGGGCACCCTTAACTACCAAGGACTTTGGGCAATGACCCTGCTGCCCTATTGTATTAAAGCCACTGGTCATCTCCTTAGACGAATAAATAGACAGACAAAGTTTTGGCTTTACATTTATTTTCTCGGAGGAGGTAGGCTGTGGAGAGGACTAACTTAGTCAAACATTTGTTGCCCTTTGTATATTATTTGTTAAGGGAGAATTGTTTTAAGCATGTAATAGTTGGTTGTGTCAAATGTCGTGAGCTGTTATCTAACCTTTCCCTCTTTATATAATATATAGAATAGTCTGCTGATGTTGTAGGGTTACCCCTAGTTTGAGTGCACAATGTGTATATAAACAGAATGAATGAGTGTGCCGACCAATTTACTTGCTTCCCACAAGTCTAGCTTTTGGAAGTTGGTGTTGGTTTTATCTGTGATAAGAGCATTTTCAGGAGGTCCACTAAATATTGGTAGGCTATTTCTATGCTAAGCACCAATGATATAAGAAATGCATTCTTGTTATACCTACTCAGCATCATTGCGCAACCAGTGCTACAAATCGCATAAAATGTATTAGAAAAAATGGAAATGCTCCGTGCTTTGTAGAGGTGATTTAGGTTGATATGTAGCATAAGCTAGGTGGCTAATTGATTTATCATCTTCTATAAAAGTTCAGTGTTTAGTAATCCTAAGTAAATTTCATTTTGCAAAGGTTGAGTAACAATTCCTTCTACGAGAAGTAACCTCTTGAAGCCATAAGTACCTAGGTGACCATTATTTGAAGATGATAATCATGTACTTCCTGTCTAATCCTCCTGTTACCTATCTTAAAATGCGCATAATTTACTTTGTTGGTTGTACTTCAGTGTGCTGTTAAATTTTGTATACAATATCAGTTCTGCATATCACAGGACTTGACCTTTTGTTGACAATGTTATTCAATATAATGCTTTGTATTATAAGTTAATGAGCTGAAATTTCCTAGACCTAGTCACACTGTAAATCCTATGGAATTAATATCTGACAACAATTTTGGCTTTCCAGTCTGGTTGGCAGTAAAGAAAAGAACAATAAAACTAGTTGGTTGATGAATTAGAGAAATACTTTGCAAGATGTGTACATATTCTCTGGGAAGATAATTTTTAGTGTAGATTTCAGAAAAGCTATAATAAAACAAGGGTTCTTTTCATTATTCACCCATGGCAGACATTCCTACATATTCCTACATGAACTTCATCTGTAATTGTGTATTGTGCATCATTGGTTTTCAATATGGTGCAGAAATAAATTTCTTTTACACTACACTACTTACATATAAATTGTTTTTGTTTCATCAGAACACAGCTTTTCATAAATATATGAAAGCAATGCATTAACTTAAAAGTTGGAATTTCTTTCGTGCCTTCCCATCCCACTCTGCTTTTACTGAATGGCCTCGAATGATCATGAACTAGCAGTAATCATTGGTAGTAGATTTAAATGCCCAGATTATGTTAATCGTTGATGAGGCAATACAATAGGTCAGTTGAAAGCATTGGTGTGACTCCTTCATACCATAGTTCATTTTAGTCAGTAGTCTTAATATGAGTAGCATAGTGCTAGAAAAACTAGTGAATTCTAAATTTATTAGCATTCCCTAAATGTTAATTGCTTTTTATATTATGTTGCCTTAACCTTCTGCGTAAATGGCTAAAATGAGTAACAGCCTCTGGAATTCTTTTGCCATGATTACGTAAGTGGTGATTGTGCCAATGGCCTTAAAATTGAATTATTATGAAGATTTTGGAATTTTTCATTACTTCCAGTGCACTCACAGTAATGGCCAGTAATCCTGGAGATCAACCTCCATCATATGAAGGTAAGTTAAATCGTTTATAGCCGATTTCTCAAAGTGTTAACAGAGTCTCTTGCTTAAATTAATATTAGAGTGTATATTTAGGCTTGCTCTTAATTTACTCATTTATCATCACCCAATTTTTTTTGCAGTATTGCAATTGTTTTGCATAATTTGTAATTGAACACTTATTACATCATCATTAGCACTTATCATCATCTTAGGCATCATTCACTCTAACTTAGCATAATGGGTTGAAATCAAAGATATTAGTAGCATCTTCCTGCAGCCAGGGTTTCATGAGTTTAATAATCAAAATTTCTCAGCTCTCCATTTCATTTGAATTATAACTAATTTTTTAGCCATGTTCAGAATAAATATTTTTTTAATGCAATGTCACTACATTAACCAAAGTAGAGCCGTATTATAGATAACATAGAGCAAAAGTTTTCTACAGTGAAGTTTTCTGCTGTACATTTGAAATTTACATGTATAAGTACAGGGAATCTACATTATTACGAACTAAGTAAGATAATAGTAAGGTTTCATGTACAAACATTGTAGAGTATTGCAATGAACGGTGATGAGTTGAGGGAGAGTGTGCTAAGGGGTCGAATATTGGAGAAGATCACCAACCAAGGCTAGTGCATTGCCAAAACCGACAACTAGTCCATGCAGCAACACCATGTCTGCTTATAATTGTATCATGAATCTCTCAAATTTTACTGAGTCAGGGATGTATACTAATTACTGAATCCTTATTTTGTTTTTGCTCTTCACAACTATTGGAACTCAAGTTCCAGTCGCCAGCCCACCTTAGATATGGTGGAAGGAGGCGAGCCACCAGGTCTGTGAAAATTCACCCCTGGTCGCAACCAGCTTCGAACCTTACTGTAATGCATCTAATGTGTTCTCCAAGCAAGGTTTCTGACAATAAGCAATGATTGCCCTTCCGGCGGGCTTGGTTTCTTCTTTAATCTTTGGGCTATTATCGGCTTTAAATGTGCCAGAGCTACAAATGGGATGAAGACACAAGGCTGCATAATGAGCTTTTTGGCATTGAATCAGATTAGCTTTTGATTGGAATGGTGTCTCACAATGTGGAAAGAAAGTGTGGATAACTTCTGAAGTACTCAGTGTCCAGAAATGAAATTTAGTATAAAATTATTTTTGGATCTATCTAACTTCAGTGCAAATTTGATGAGCGTTCATTAAAAGCACAATTTTAAGTGAAATGTTTCATAAATGACGTCCCGCAGTGGATTGATGCATCTTAAATATGTGATCATGTTGCCGTGCATTGTACACATGTGGATGCATGGTTCTCTGTCACCAGTGCTTAAGTTCATGGAACTTTGAATATTTATTCAGTACTAGAAGCGAAACAATATATTTAATCATTTTGTTGTACTTTTCATTTCCCAGCACTCCATTTTCAGTTGTTTAACAATTTGTGGCATAGAACCAACGGCTGACCTAGCATTACCGTAAGCTGCAATAAATACTCATGATCTCCGTCTTCAATGGATAATACTCCTGTTATACAAGTTTTTTTCATTGGAATAACAAAGGTTAACTAGAGATGGGTCTTATAGCACTTTTCTCGAATTCGAATATCGAATACGAATACTTACTTAATTTTTTTGCGAATACCTCACTTGAAAATCAAATACTGCATTACTGAATATGCATTTTTCCACCAATTTAAATTACAAATGAAAATTAAAATAACAAAGCCTGAACACTTTACTAGTCATCCAACTTCAATATGGCTCCCAAACCCCGACGCAACTGTCATCCACGATTACATCAAACTTGTGCACATGAAGCACCGCAACGCTTTTGTTCTTTCTTATATGCATATTGAAGGTTATATTATTAGTATTGCTTTACTGCATTGTTTGAAATACTAAAATTATAAATATAAAATTTACATGCCTTTGCACGTGCTTTTGAAGGTATGCATACATTCTTTTCAGTGTTGTTCTCATGGAGTCATCTGGATTATACATATTTTAATGCTTATTTTCTATGATAAGTTTTTGCAAAAATATTATTAAAGAATGAACCAACCAAATGTGCAAACCGTCATGTAAGACCTGATCATTGTCAACAGATTTAAATTGAATCAGGGACAATCTGTGCTGTGTACTTAAAATTCGAATAATTTATAACATTGTGTGATAACATTATCGAATAGTGTAAAATTATTTGAGGTATTCAGTTATTCGACTGTTCAGACGTATCATCCCTACTTTTCGCATAGTGATAATTTCATTATGTGATATAACATCTAGACTTATAATTTAGTTCATTTATAATTTTTGGTCAAAATTAGCATTGAAAAAATGTATTTGACCTTTATAAGAATGTTGTTCTTATTTATGTATAAGCAGCACAAGGCCAATTACTTAGTATTGGTCATATTAACAACGAAATTGTGTCACCGGACAAATACTTGTATATTCAACCAAACCTTCTATGCTTAAAGATACAAATGTATTTTATTTGGGCAGATAAGAACAAGTGTGACAGGAATGGGTCATTATTGAGGAAACATTGCAAAAATAGAAAACTACTTTGTTCATGGAGATGAAGAATTACACTTAATTTAACTCATTTAATGAATTTTAAAATGCATGAACTGATTTTTGTGACTTACTTACATCTCAGGTGAGGTAATGAAACCTAGTTTGTGGTTTGTAAAATTCATGAGATGAACCGTACAAAGTGATGCTTTTCTTCTTCCATTATGGAAAGTTTTCTTAGTACTACAGTGTCTGCATTTAAAATTAAAAATAAATTGTCTTATTTAAATGTCATCACTATGGCTGAAGAATTATGGATTTTGAATTTTCTGGATTCCACATCTTTTAGGTACTGGAATTCCATTCTGGGGAGACAAAAACTCGTTGATTCTAAACTCTCCATGTTCAAGATAATTATCATCTATAGGCGCAAGCTGTAAATGATGCACTTCATTTTGTTTTTATGGTTATCATACTTAAGGTTTTGATTTTGATATTATTGCAGAGGCTATAGGGACTTCTCTACAGGATTCTTCAACTCCTGGAGCTCCAGAACAGCCTGGAAGCAGTGAACCTGCACCTGCACCTGCTGAGAATGCCCAATCACAGGATGATGCAGAGGAGAGAAAGAGGAAGAAGGCAGAGGAGGCTGGGTGGCGAAGTGATTTACTACAACCTAATAATGGGCCTCAAGGAGGTATATTACATAAATGGAATTATATAATTCATTCTGTGTGCTGTTATGCCTAATGCTGATTAGTTTGCAATTCAGCCCAGTCTGGGGCCATTCTGGGGTTTATGTTGGTCAGGGAATGTGGATTTTGGTCAGGCGAAAACTCTTAGAGGCTCAGCAGAAAGGTGAAAATTGTGGTTGAATGCTTGGAGTGTGGCTGAATTCAAATTGGCAAGGTGGACGTTTGGTTGTTTCCCTGGCTGGGCAGCACTGTGTAATACCTACTTGGCGCTACTAAACTTAATGTCTACCACTTGACTTTGCTTCACGTTATTAGTAAAATTAGACTTTGCTATCCACTGGATTTTATTTTAACACGATGCGTTTCATTTTTACAAACAACATCATCACGTGCATCATCATCATCGCTCTTTGCTTCACATACCTTGGTCAGGCCATCCACTAACCTGGAAAACATGGAATACTTATAGAATTCTGCTAGTGACATGAAAAACAATCATATTTGTGATGGCAAAACTGGTTTGGACTCTTGTTGATTAGATTATGGTTCAACCACTGAGTTAAATTCTTTATCTTATTTCTTTAGAGGAAGCTCCTCTTTGAATTACTTTTCATGGCAGTTATTTTCTATTAGCTTAGTTACTTGTTTGATATACTTCTCATATTCACACAATGTACACCTTATATTTGGAAACTTGTTACCAGAATTGTTTGTTTTCTCGACTTTATTTATATATCAATGAGGTTTTTACTTGAATTTCATAGCGTTAAATTCAGTGTCATGTTGAAAGTATTTCAGACACCCTTCTATTATAGGAGGTGTTGAAGTGTGTCCGGCATGGTATCATTTTTAAAGAACAGGATAATATCATTATATATTCTTGAGCTGCTTTTTGCTCAAGTTTTAATCTGTGAGCTGAAATACCTATTTTAGAATATGTACACCATTTCTTGAACCTCATCTAATTGAGGTAACTTGCTTGTTTCCATCATCTCAAATGATTCACACCACATTAAAATTACTTGAAAACAATTTGTCATTGTTTGTCTATTATTGTCATTAATTTTGCTCCATTAGCAATGCTTACCCCAAAAATTCATTGGTTTAGGACTAAATAGCATAGTGCAAAACAATCAATGACCCTGTAAAACCTGGAAAATAAGGGTATTTTAGAATTGCTACGCAGTGGATATGCTGCTTTGTGCATTTAACATTAGTGTACCAGTAGATTTGTGTTAGTGCCAGGCTTCGTTTTGAATGATGCTTCATTTATATGCAAAGCCGTAGCAGATGGGAGGAAAGGTGGATCAAGTGTTTCCAGCCCTTCTCCACAATATTTAACAAATGCATGCATAATGCATGCGTACCCACTCCTTCAAATTTTTTGCTATGGCCATTTGAGCATGAATGTGTTAGCTGATTTGAACCACTTAAGAAGGGTGTCTTACAACTTTCCTGCTATCAGTGGAAAAAAATGGTAGAACGCTGAACTTTAAGAATTTCTAAGAAATTCTACCAAAGCTCCTTAGGGTTGTGTAATATATAGTTTTACTCCTTGTTTATTTTGCTACAGCATAAAATCATTAAACAGTGTTTAAACATAAACGTTAAGCTTCTAGGGTCGAAAGAGTAAAGAGCACACAAAAAAATAGAATGGTGTAGCGGTACTTCTTTATCTCGTCACTGGCAATATATTTGATTGGTGCACCTTATTTTTTTATGGAGAGAACATCTTGAAATTAAAAATATTTTTTTTATTAAATTTTACTCATTCTTTGATTTTTTAAATGGTAAAAAGGTAGTTAGAAGGAGTTTTCTTAAAATAGTTCAAAGGTGTTATCATGTAATCTTAATCCATAGTACTAAAGAAATATTAAATATTTTGGAAAGTTTTAATATACCTCATAAGAGCATTCTTTTTTTTTTTTCTTTTTTTTTTTCTAAAAACCATTCTCCCTAAAGTGGTGCTCTGTATACTGCATTTTTGCCTGTGTTGTTTATCTACAAAAATGAGGAAGTTTAGTATTAGGGCAGATCGGAAAGTAACGCACAATAATTTTTTTCCCAAAAGGTTTAATGTGTACCAAAACAAATAAATCACAAATTAAATTACATCTTTGACCAACTTTTATACGTAGCCACCTGGATATAGATTTAGATTAGATTTAGATTAGTTTATGCGGTGGGGGATCAGCTCCCAGGGCACTTAGACCTATAGGTCCATTGTGCTAACCACCGATAATGGATCATCCATAGAGGCCAATGTCCTTAACGAAGGACAAAAGGTCCCCAATGGGAAGATCTCTTACTTCCTTGGGCTCTATAAAAGGTGAGCCCAGGTGTCTATATCGAGTCCTCATGATTGCGGGACACTCGCATATTAGATGAGTTGTTGTTTCTTCTTCCATCTCACACCATCTACACCTATCTGAGTCTGTTATCCCCAGCAGGTGCATATGTCTCATTACGTGATAGTGACCCGTAAGCAGGCCTACTACCGTCCGCACTTGACTTCTGTTCATAAGAAGAAGTCTTCTCTCGAGTCTAGGAGAGATCTCTCCTATAAGGGTTTTTGCCTGACGTAAACCCGGTGTTTCCCGCCAGATCTTTAGGTGTTGGGTTGCTCCCCACACTTTAATTGCAGCCATCCCAATTGATGGGGCAACTGGCACAATTGGTTCTGGGCCAATTGGATTCTGTTCAGCGCCGGCATTTGCCAGTTCATCTGCCTTCTCGTTTCCGGTGATACCTGAATGTCCCGGTACCCAGAAAAGTTCTATTTTGCAGCGGCTGCCCAGAATATTGAGAGCCTTGTAGCATTCAGCCAATAGTTTAGATCTGCACCAAGGTGAGTTCAGGGCTTTTAGAGCAGCCTGACTGTCAGTGCATATATGGATTGGTCTCTTGTAGAGACCTGTCTCCTCAATAGCGTGCACACAGGTTAGGATAGCAAAAATTTCTGCCTGAAACACTGTGGCATATCTTCCTAGGGGAACATGTATGCTCCTAGGGGGGGACTGGCTGTAAACGCCTGCCCCTGCTTTCCCTTCTTTCATGGAGCCATCGGTGAACCACACTTGGGCTCCATTATGAAGGGTTTTCCCCTCTTCTTTTGCCCAGCATTCCCTGTTTGGGAAATGGGTTTTAAAAAGAGGCGGTGAAGAATTGAACGTCGCCATCATGGAATCCGACCCCATCTCAAAAATGGTGCTAGACTCCCTCAGTCCCGTCCACAGTTGTCTGTGTCCAGAGAAATTTCCTCTGTCGTACCACATACCTAGATTTCTCAATCTGTATAACGTGGCTCTTGCATGAACCTCTACTTCCACATAAAGTGGGGGAAGGTTCAGCAGAGTTTCCATCGCCAAGGTTGGAGTCGTCCTCATTGCTCCTGTAATGCCCATACAGGCCATTCTTTGTAGGTGGTTAAGCTTGTTCCTAACAGTAATTTGTTTGGTCTTTTTCCACCATACAATTGAGCAGTGGAGGAAACTAGGTTTCACCACTACATTGTATAGCCAGCTAATGGCTCTGGGTTGAAGGCCCCATGATTTACCAAGGGCTCTTCTACATGTCCATAATGAGGCACATGCTTTTTTGAGTTTGCTATCCATGTGCTCTCTCCAGTTGAGCTTGGAATCTAGAGTGACTCCAAGATATTTGACCGATGAGGACGGTGTTAGTCTCTTTCCCAAGAGGTAGGGGGAAGTGAATCCCTCTCTCTTCCTTTTCTTAGTGAAGAGAACAAGATTGGTCTTCTCTGGATTAACAGAGAGTCCTGTTTCGGAACACCACTGGGCTGTTTTGTCCAGGGCTTTCTGCAAAAGCTCACATACTGTGTCTAGGAATCTGCCTGAAACCAAGATCACGATATCATCAGCGTATCCTTGTGTGAATACACCGGTATTGTGGAGGTTTGACAGCAGACTGTCGACTACCATATTCCATAGTAATGGGGACAACACCCCACCCTGTGGACACCCTCTTGTCACAGTCACCGTCAGCGAGCTCCCTCCAAGACGGGCGGTAACAGTTCTTTGCTCAAGCATGTATCTGATCCATCTCACAATGTGTGTATGGATTCCATGCCTGTCCGCTGCCAGGCAGATTTGTTCAAAGGATGTATTGTTGAAGGCTCCTATATCTAGAAACGCTCCAAACCCATACAAACCATGTTCCAGTACGTTCTCTATCCTACAGACTAGGTTGTGGAGTGCAGTTTCCACAGACCTGCCCTTCTGGTAGGCGTGCTGATGTGGATGCAGAGGATGGTCCCTAAGGGGGCCATCTCTGATATATCTGTCAACTATCTTCTCCAGCGTTTTCAGCAGGAAAGACATTAGGCTAATGCCCCTAAATGAGCTGGCCAAAGTGTAGTCCGTCTTCCCTGGTTTTGGGATAAAGACAACTTTGGTAGCTCTCCACTTCTTTGGGATATACCCATATGCAAGACAGGAGCGGAATATCCTTACCATGGGGAGTAATACCAGCTCCTGTCCCTCTTGTAAAAGTGCCGGGAAAATTCCATCTTCGCCGGCCGATTTGTAAGGGCTAAAACTCATTATAGCCCATCTAGTTACTTCATATTTAATGATGCTGGAGGCCAGTCTCCAGTCCGTCACAGCCGGACGGGTGGGAGGCTTCCATTGTTGCATCTCCTCCGACTCTTTGGAGCCTGGAAAGTGAGTCTCCAACAGAAGTTTTAATGCTTCCTTGTCAGAAGACGTATATTCTCCCGAGGGAAGCAAAAGAGACCCTACTCCGGCTTCCGGGTCTTTTGCAATGATTTTATGAAATCTTGAGAGTTGTGGAACTGACTCCACATTCTCGCAAAAGCGCCTCCAAGACTTCTTTTTTGAGCTTTTGATCGCTGATTTGTACCTACGTTGGGTGTCCTTAAAGGTTTCCCAATCTTGCGGCAACCTGGTTCTCTTTGCTTTATTAAAGAGTTTTCTTGTCTCCTTTCGGAGACTTTCTAACTCTGCTCCCCACCAGGGTGGATTACCACTCTCTTTCCTGGTTCTTAACGGGCAGCTGACCTCGTAAGAGGTGATGATGCACTTCTGCAGATGTTCCGCAGCAGCATCAATCTCCTCCACTTTGTTGAATTTGTTAGGAATAGTCTGTGACAGGCTATCCCTTAAATAGTCTCGGTACATTACCCAGTTCGTGCTCCTAGGATTCCGGTATGTGGTTCGCTTTTCAGCGGCGAGCATAAGTGTGAAGAGAATATGCCTGTGGTCTGACAGTGAGACCTCGTTGGATACTCTCCATTCACCCACTGAGCTTACCAGTGTATTGGTGCAAAAAGTAATGTCTAGCACCTCCTCCCTCAAACTGTTTGAGAATGTGGGTAAGGAGCCCCTGTTGAGCACCTGGAGGTTAGTTGTCATGAGGTATTCCACTAGGGCTCTGCCTCTATCGTTGGAGTCACTGCTCCCCCACACAAAATGATGTGAGTTAGCATCACACCCCACTAGTAATTCTAGACCATTAGATCTGCAATAACTTACCAACCTCTCCAACTCCGCAGTCGGCGGCAGCTCCGGAGAGTCATATGGTAGGTAGGAGGAACAGGTAACAATCCTCCTCATGTTGGCACCAGTCCTCAGAGTCAGCAGGACTGCTGTCTGGTCCCTGGAGGTAAATTGTGGTAAGAGCATGGCTCTCAACCCATTAACAAAGACACATGTCCTTGGTCTATCAGCATTGGTACAATGAAACATTTTACCAGATGTTGTACTCAAGCCTCTGACCCTACCTTGGAAAGCCCATGGTTCTTGGATCAGAGCAACATTGACCTTACCTTCATAAAGGATCCTTTGCAGGACCCCTGAGGCGGCCTTGGAGTGTTGGAGATTGGCCTGGAGCATAGTGATGCCTGCCATGACTATTTCTCCACTCCCTCCTTGCTGGTTGAGGCAGCTTCTTCATCAGGGGGTTTCGGTTTATCCGTCCCCCCTGCAGTCCCCAGGAAAGCAACCTCAACTTTGCTAAGGCCGATATGCCTTTGAAAGTTGGGGCCCGATATGATGTCGGCAGATGGCTCATCGACACCCAAAATGAAACGGGTGCCCTTTGCAAGCACCTGCCTGTCATACGTCCTCCAAAGGCTGATGTTAAGCCCAGGATTGACGCGTTTAAGTCGCTCTTGAAGAGGCTTGACCTCTGGCCTGCTGTGTCCTGGGACCCAGACCATCAGTCTCCTCCTCTTTATGAGGGTGTCCGCCTCAACACATTTACAGACGATGCCTTCTACAGGTCCCATCTGTTCCGTGGCGGTCACCAGCCACGACGCTGATAGATCGTTGCAGCAGGCAACCTCCATGGCACCATTGATGAGCCTGGTGCCCATAAAAATCGGGAGCTCCTGGCCCTCTGGGACAGCGTCCCAGAGTTTTTCCAGTCGCCCCTCGATCTCCGCAATCCATTCCTCCGTCACCACCCCTGTCGGGTAGTTATGAGGAACGATGGCCATCCTCTTAAGGTCCTTGGTGACCTCAGCATATGAGGGTTTAACCCTCTTATTGTCTCTCGCCTCACCGGAAGGAGTGTCGCCAGGGGTTCGGCTCCGTTTTGCCGCGGCCTTCGGGGTCTCCGCACCAACCACACCCCGCTCGGGGCCCCTGCTGGGTACATTGTCCCCAGCAGTACACCCTTTCGCAGGGGGGGGCGCAGATCCTCCGGCAGCCTTAGCAGCCCTTTGCCTCTCCCTCTTCCGCAACCTCTTATTCCTCTTGGCGGAAATCTTGCTCTCTGTGAAGAGCCTTCTCATGTCAGAGGCCACACTCCCTAAGGTGGAAGCACCGGAGTCGGACTCCACTGTCATGGGAGTATGAGGCATCTCTTTCAGTGTTGACTCCGAGGAGTCTGATAATAAGCCCTCCTCCTCCCCCGAGGGGTTGGAAGTAGGGCCAACTTTGGTGGGGATCCCCGAAGGGCCCCCTTTTGTCAGGGCAGTTGAGTTGCTCCCGTCTCGATCCCCACAGGGGCTCATCAACAGGGCCTCCTCCTCCTGCCCAGATAGAGACAGAGACCGCCTTGCGGCAGCCTCCGATGAGGTTTTAGATTTTTGTTTGATGTCCATGAAAATCCCACGAGTAGCTAGGGAAATAAAGGTCCTGCCCATACAGAGCCCCGCATGTATGAGTAAGGCTAAATAAAACCGGAGGTCGCCTGGTTTCCGGAGTCACCCCTGCTAGAGACTTCTCACCCTCCGCCCCACCTCACGTGGTCACCTTGGCGCAGGGGCCCACCGTAGTGAAGGGAGCAGTTTATCGACCAGCCAGGTCTAGATCCGTCATGTTCTGCGAAAACCAGGGGCACCTCGTGGAGGATGTGGCTCTACACCACGCATGACGGTCTTGGCAGGCAGCAAGTCCAAAGGCCTGCTAGCCTACCCTAGGATCACTTATCCTTCGCCCCCTGGATATAGAGGATTTAGACTTATAATTCAAGACGTATTGCTTCCCTTTGCTATGGTGTGAAATATTGAATGAAATATTTATGCTTGGTTTTCTCGACCATTAAATCTTTCTCATGAATTTTTTTAATGATATTTTTTTTCTTCAGGAGGTATGCCAATGCCAACTCCAGGAACTAGCAGGGAAGGAGAGGGGCTGGACACAGCATGTGGCGGTGCCCCTGCACCTGCATCCCTAAGTCTAGAAGAGAGAAACCGGTTGAAAGCACAGGAAGCTGGTTGGAAAGATAATGTAGTGCTACCTTCAGGAGGGTCACCTACTGGTATGAAATTACTTATCTTTTCAAACAACGATGTTGTCAAAAAAAATATTTTTTGCAGAAAATATATTGTATAATTTGATATGCTTAACAACTTGGTATAACTTTTGCTTCATTTTTATTCTCACTGGCAAAGTTTGCTGGTGAAAACTCAGAAATAGCTATTTTTCTATTATAGCAGAAATAGCTTTTTGAGAAAGGAGATGTTAGATTTGTTATTGTACATGTAATATTTATAACTTGGTAATTGTAGTTAAAAGGGTACCTTATAATGCCGCCAGATATAAATTGCAATAAGTTTTAGTGGAACATTTTAGGCATCAAAAAAAAATGGTGTGCTTGTAAGATTGTAAAATTAATACTTGCTAGTCATCGTATCATTCTTTTAGCAAAAGGGAATAAAATCTTACATGTGCACCATGTTTTTCGTTTTTGATACTTGTAATGTTCTTCTAAAACTTACTGTAACTTTCTCATCTAATATTTGAAATTTTCAATTATTTAAAAGGTCATAGGCTGTTACATATTTTCTTCTTTTTAATGAAACATGCTTTTTTGTAAAAAATTATATTTTTTGCATTGTTATGCGATTCGTTAATTAGATTAGCTCAGTATTACATAAAAGCCATTTCAATTTGTGATGTATTTAATACTAAAGCCCCAAATATGCGACAGGGCAAATTATATTTATAATCTCATATGAGAAAAAGGAGCTAAATAGTTTCAACGCATGAATATTCTGTGTACTTACATTAAGAGATGTTCACCATGCTTTGTTACAGAAAGGAAAACAAAATAACTCTTGTATTGAGCTGTCAAAACATGAGGCTATCATGACAAGATAATTTTTTTCTATAATGTTCTTGCAACTGTTCGGAAGAGTCAATCTCTTCCGAAGAGGTACATAATATTTATTCTGTAAATGCATTATGCTTCATAATGAGTCACATACAAACTGGTCCATATACAATAATGAAGTTCAGTTTCTATGAATGGTAAACCTCAACCTCTACAGCTCCATCGTAATTAATCTTCTATGCATGTGAAAGAGCTATTAATGAAGCTATTGTAATTGATCTTCCATGAAGTGTGAAAGAGCTATCAATGAATTACCTCTAATTTTTAAAAGTGAAATTTCTCAATTAGAATCACTGGAATTGTTACTAAAATAGATTCTTGATTTTTAGAGTGGAAGAAATACAGTAAAACTTCGATTTTACGCACTTTGATTTTACATCAAGTCTCGTTTTTACGCAGCGACACTCAAGTCCGGCCGGAAAGCATAGGGAATTGCAATGGTGAAACTTCGATTTTACATCTTTTCTTGATTTTACGCAGTTTTTCGATTTTGCGCAGCATAACCCCAGCCCCAAAGAGGCCGCTTATCTTGATTTTACGCAGTTGTCTTTCGACTTGTTTTGAAAATCCCGACTGGAGCAATATGAAGTTAGGTTATTTATTCGTCTCAATTAGTTGCAAAAATTAACACAGGTACGGTTGAAGTGACGTCGCGCTGTTGAGCGTGAAACTAAAAACATCGCGGATATAATTGTTGCTTCACCCTGCGCCCTCTCAGTAATATTTCAGCTTCCTTTACGAACGCTTATATCGCTCTTAGTTCAAATTTGCCGTAGAAGGATATCGAAACCTAAAAGATACGGCAATCGCCGTGTATGCATAACTAATTTTGATTGTGACAGATGATGCCGGAGATGTCAACATTACCGCGAAACGGAAGGTTTTCTAGAATTTTGCAAACGCTATGGTTTCTGTCGCCCCAGCGAAATATCACAGCGAAATGAGCCATTAAAAATCCTCCCGTGCCAAAATTTTGGCTTCCAAGGTGATCCAAAAAAGATAGTCGTACTTCTAGTATGGATGTAAATCGATGGTGATTCAACACAATGGTAAAAGCAGCATGCGTTGTCTCATTCCGCGGGCTAACCCCTCATCTGCGGGAAGAATGGAGGCGAGGGAAAGTTGCTTATCAGAACTGACTCAACTTGTACATCATTGTCAGTGGGTTTAAATGAAACATGGTTGGAACTTGAATAGCTATTAGCTTAACTCCGCTAGGTGGCAAGCATTTCTATTTAACGGAACGGGAGTTAATGCCCTCAGAGAATAACTCGCGTCTTCAATCGATCGTCATGTAATCATTGAAGTCAAATTCAAGACGTGAATGATAAGGTAGTCCCTTTAAACTCAGGAATGGCTTAGCACCATTAAATCCAAATATAAAAAGTGTTGTTATCCGATACGGGGAAGCAAAATATTACGTTTAGATGAGTCACACGGCAAGTGAGTCGAAGGTCCCGGCGCTGAATTCGCGGAAGAATGCCGACAGAGAAGCTATACCCGGTAGATTCATTCTACTAATGCTAAAATTTAATGGGAAAATGGTTTTTTTAATGCGTAAAAATTATAAAAAGGGAAAATTGTTCCGGACTATTAATCATTTTTTAAATCATCACTGGCGGCATGACGGCAGTTGCGCGGTTATTTAAGTAGCTCACTTTAAAAAAGTGATCTAAAAACCGGAAAAATCTGAGTTTCCGGGTCCTGTGTGCTCCGTATTATCTATGATATGCTATTTGGAAGGAGATTACCGACAGCTGGGGTCATTAGCGCCATGAAGTAGGGGTTGGGGGATAGGAACCCTATGTTGGCATTAGCCAGGTTGTAATTAGAGGCTCCAAAGGGACCAGGACTTAACATCCCATCTGCTGGACAGAGTGGTGCACTGGAAGTGCCCTCCACATTACACTGAAATAGGGATAGGGCCATCTCTGATAAGTTTCTGCTACTGCCAGGACTTGAACCCAGGCCTACAGGGTGTAAAGCCTTTGTGATGTATTAGAAAAATTTTGCTCCATGTTAATGGGGTTAATTTGGATGACTATATTCAGACATCTGATTTCTTCCATCTCCAACCTTTGTTTGTCTGCAGGTGGTTAAACGGATTTCCTGAAAACTGCTTTTGATGAGAATATTTTCGAAAATTAGCTTCCCTGCAAGCATTTAGTATCACCATTCCGAAATTTCTCCTGGGTAACAAAAGTTATCTTAGTGCCAGAAATGCTAGCAATTCAACTATGTTATTTAGGCTTCATTTTCTTGCCTCCAAATGAGTAATTGAACCCGGGAAATGTATGTTTGACACGATTGAAAAGGATTTCATGCTCATTTAGTGTAAAATCTCACATATGAGACTTTTTCTAGTTCCGGTTCTGGCTTTAAATCAGAATTATACAACAGTGTGTACAGTTATGGCTTTAAATCAGAAGTATACAACAGCGTTCTAAAAATAATGAGGAAGTGTTATCCTGAAAACTATACTCCTCCTCAATACCAACTCTTGATTTTACACACTTTGATTTTACACAGTGCCCATATTTCGGTCCCTCCAACTGCGTAAAATCAAAGTTTTACTGTAGTTGATTTTGTACCACAGTTTAATATGCAGCTTTACTTACAGACCCTGGACTGTTATCTACACCTCCTATGGTACTACCACCAGGGCTTCAGCCTCTTATCATCCTTGATACATTGTTTTTGAGGGGAAACTATGAAAGAGGAAAAGGTATGAATGTTTTAGGCATTGTAAAATGCCTTCTTATGCGCTATGATTTCTTTGTTCAAATTACAGCTCAGCATGTTGAAGGTCTTTTGATGAATGATTCATTATCATCTATTATTGTGTTGGTTGGCAAAAATAGTGATTTGGTGACCTGATTTGATTATTTCATTTTTATTTATAAAATGAAAATTATTTCATTTCCAGGGCGTAGATATAAAGTTATGAACAAAAATGGAGGAGCCGTCTTATATGCACGCACTGTTCGCCGAGGTCATCACCACCTTAAGGATTTTCAGCTTTATGATGCTACACGCACTGCTGTGGTAGGACAGTTGGCTTTCACTCAAGCAGCAGATAATTCATTGGTGAGCGTTATTAAAAGCATTTTCTTAATTTATTCAATGTGCTAGAATCAGTGCATGGTAAGATGACTCAGCGTTATGTGGTAGTCATACCAGCCAACATACTCAGAGATCTGGTAAGGCACATATTTGTTTTGATTTTGCATTATTTGGTTTTATTTCATGTTATTTCCAAAATTGCTGGTGTCAAAAAACTCTCGTTATCTCATTATTGGGATTAGGGGAGTGAGCCTTTTGTGCAGATTTTCTGGGCCACAGCACAAACCACTAAGCTATCAAAGTTCCCTGATTCCAATTGCAATTTACCAAGGTATATGATGCTTGATGTTAGGCAAGGCTAATATCTAACAGTTGTGTTATAAAGAGTCGGACCCAGATTAAACGTCTTTGCATTTATCATTTTTTTTGGAGTCCGATTTTTTCATACTCAAACTACAGCATACTCCCAATTATCCTGGCTAATGATGGGGAGGGGCGGCACGAATAATCAGAAAACACGAATAATCCAAACTTTTGCTTCAATTTCATAATTCAAGTACATCAAACAATTTATCATTATTGTCTATTATTTTAGGTTGCTTTCCGGAATCATTCGCAGCTTTCTTTTCCTGACCATGATCTTTTTAGTGGCGATAATGTGATTATACTCATATTCCCATTGCTGCATGTAATACTTGGTGTCCGAAAATCGTGCACGTGTGTCTGCAAGATCATGGATTCATAAAATTGGTTTGCACCAATGCTTCAAAATCACTGTACGACGTCAGAAACTACACTTTCATGTACCACGCTGCATATTCGTGTCTCACATAAGTGGCCCAATATGCAACTGCTGGAGGGACGCGGCTCCGTGATCACTGAACAAAATCGCGCAGCGTAATGTTTAGATAAGATGAACACGGGGCTTCCATGAAGGTAATGCACGTGCGATCACCCCATCACGCATCAGCGGTTATAGGAAACCAGGACTCTTGGCAATTTAGTCCAGAAAATGAAGCTCATAAAAGTGCAAAACCTTGCAATTTTTTCAATCCGAATCGATTTGCATAAAAATTTGGGATTAGAGTAATCCTACCCTCTACATCAAAATCTATAAAATGCCGATGGGCGCTTATTATTTTTTAGGGGTGAAAACTACCCCTAAATGCCAAAAGTTAATAAACTACGTTCTAAAGTTTTATATGGGTAAAATTTAGCTTGGATTAGTTGAATAATGATAGTTTTATGCTTTGGAACATAACTTCAGAAAGTTTCAACCCTTAAAAATCAGCCCTTATTGGGAGTTAATGTAAAAAAATTATTAACCCTAAAATATTAATTATTCGTCAGTGTTTTAATTTAAGAGTGTTGTTGCCTCAGATATATACTAATTTTATTTTGCGACTTTTCAACCCTTAAAAACCACCCCATGTAGAATTCAAAGGAAGGGAGAGGAAGATATTTATGCCAAAGTTTTTTAAACTTAGTGAAGAGGGCATTAAAAAATTCAATGCCAATGCTTGGGGAGAGGGAATTTCTTTGGTGAAAGTCAGAGGATATATCAACATCAAGTAAATCATTGTGGTTGTAACAATTTTAAAAACATATTTAAGTGTTTCAGAGCAGTATTTGTGAGTGTCATTTCAAATATTCCTTCTCATTGTGTTGTTGTGGACAAGACATTAGGCTTATGAGTATACAAAATAATTTCAATTATTTCATAAGTGAAGTTCCTCTGGAACTGGTCTCAACTTGTTTGGATGCACCTTAAGTTCAGATACAGTGGAAAGGGAAATGATATTTAGGAGGGTGAGAAGTCTGAATAGGTGCCAAAGGATTTGGTAACAGTGAGAGGGGATATAAAAGGAAAATTTTCTGCCTAAGATTTCTGTAACAATAGAGTAAGGTGGACGAGAACAATGGGAGATCTTGTTCTTTGTGAAACATATTACGTGTACTATCGTCCAAGGTACTTAGCAGCCCACGAAATGTCAGCTGTTCATCACCGTCATGCAACTCGAAGGCAACAGATTGGTGGAGGAGTTCGTCCATCGATAATACTGATTGAATCTGCAGCCCATAACCGCCTGAAAACATATTGGGTCATTGGTGGGGGAGTGCATACAGATGTTATAAATTTTTTAGATGACATAGAAAATGATTTAATGGGAAAAATAGAAGAATGTTTGGAAAATACAGCTCTTAAGATCAATGTTTTGGTAAAGACAATGTTTCAGAAAGATGAAGAAGAGCAGGAGAGATGTTTCAAAACAAAAAAATTTTAGGGTTTTACAAAGGGATGATGTGGGTGAAATTTTAGAAGAATTGTTCGCAAAGATTGTAAAAGAAAAATCTGAAAGTTCAGCGAAAGGTTCTGGATGGTCTCTTATGAAGGTTTTAGGGATAGTACCTAGTATCAATCGCTATCGTCTTCTCAGAGGGTCATCTTACATCAGACTACCGCTGAAAATTGCTGCTACAAAATCCATCATTAATGTGCAAAATAGCGATGTCTTTTGCTTTAAATATTCTATTCCAGCAAAATATATTAATCAAAAACCACAACATGTGACCAAGTATGAAAATGTTGAATTTCCCAAATTTTATGAATGGGGGTGTATTAATTACCCCGTGGAAATTTCTAAAATTCCAGTGATCGAAAGAAAGAATGATGTTTCTATAAACATTTTAGACTTGATGAAAAAAATGTTTACCCCATCAAAGTGGTGGACAAGGAGATGGAAGACCATCGCGACCTTTTGTATCTAGTTGAGGGGAATAAGTCGCACTACTGCTGGGTGAAAATTTTCAATAAACTCGTCCATCATCAAATGAGTAAGCATAAGTCAGCTACGAGTCAGCTATTTACGTTTGTTAACGTTGTTTTCGCTCGATTAATTTAGAAACATATCATTTTTCACAAGGATGATTGCATGCGGAATTCACCCTCTAAAGTTATTCTTCCTGAAGTTGAGGTTTCTTACGTAAATTTTAAAAATTTCTCCAACATAATAAGACTTCCGTACGTTGCATATGCTGACTTTGAATGCATTCTTCCAAAAGTTTCAAGTTGCACTCCTAGGAATGAGTATTCATACACACAAACACGCCAGCAGCATGAAGTCATGTCGTTCTGTTTGCTTATGGTTGCGAATGCCGGTGAGATAATCAAGCCTGTTCTTTATGAAGGAAAAGATGCAGTGCAAGTTTTTCTGGAAAAGCTAAAGGAAATGACTGTTTTTGTGTGTGGAGTGTATAACAAAAAAAATACCGTTGGTAAAATTAAGCGCAGAAGAGACAAATGCTTTCAATAATGTCACAGTGTATTCAAGGCCGACATGGCTTGAAAACTTGGTAGGTAGGCTCCTGTTCATCATCTTTATCTCTCTATATTTCTATTTTATTTCATTCATTGGATTAATTATTCATTTATCTCTATGGGACTGATATCAATTGTGTCATCTATCGCCAAAGTGTCAGAATTCATGAGTGCTTAGTCCATCTCAACAAGGTCATTTAAGTCTGCATCTTGGTAATTAATATGTATCATAAAGTTGAATGTCAGAAAGATGACTCCAGTGAAATGGTGGCAATATTTCAGTTTGTACTCATGTTTACTCATATTATGTATTTTATTTTTCATTTTCGTATTTACCAGTACGCAAGCCTAGAATGCCCTGCCAAAGTCCCTCTGGCCACCATCAAGGCAGAAGATTACATGGAGCAGCCTCAAACAACAGACCCAAGTCAGCCAGCACAATCCAATGTGGGTGTTAAGTACACCATCTGCAATGCTCTAGGGCAACCAGTGTTTGTTATACCTGCACCACCTGTTTCAAATTCTTTACCAGTCCAGATTAAGGTGAATATGAGAAAATTCACGGAGAAGTATTTGTACATGCAATGTACAGTGTGTAAATTTGAGAATTTCAAGGTTGAAATTATTCTTTGGGTAGGTGTATTCTGCAGTATCTCCTGGCACAAGTGTAGCGGACATCTTTTGGGATATAGATGAGGAAGCTGGGGGCCTAGATGAGACACAGTCAACCTTTGGAGCCAAAGAGGATTCAACAGATGAGAGAAGAGTGAAAATTACTTTTCCATCAGATTTGGAAGTAAAAATGAAAGCTGCAGTGGTGGCCATGTGTCTCCTCAAGGTAATTTAGTCAAAGACAATGGTGACTATTCTTCCTTAACCCTTTTTCTGTGGTAGTCTTTATTCTCATGATTTATTGAATGAAGTACACCCTTAAAACCAGACATATGTATCATGTGCATGGAGAAATAAGGAATAGGTGGTGACTAGTGATGGGTCGATTCCAAAATTTTATCGATTCCGATCCCGATTCCGATTCTGACATTTCGATTCCGATTCTACCGATACCGATTCCATCGATTCCGACGACATAGGCTCCAAGAAAAAGACCACTTATAACTGCAAGGGAGAGCCCCGAGTAAAGTCATATTCACAGTTATAATTAAGATTAAATACTACTTGTATAAATCATGTAATATTTGGCCCTATCAAATTCTCAAGCAGAAAAATCAACATGCTCATGCTCAGCCAACAGGTTTTGATGTCTCCATGTTACAGTATTACTGCCTGCAGGAAATTGCCTTTTGCTACATAATTGTGTGACTGGGAAAGTACTTTCCTCCCAAAATTGCAAGTTATCGGAAACTTGAAGTATATCATCGATCTTCATGGATCTTGAATCCTCATGGAACTGAAGTTGCCCAAGCAAATGAACTAAAGAACTTAGCTTTAGTTTTGTGGAGCCAAAAATATCCATACTTCTCACGTCGTTTAATCAACCTCAAAAACTCTTGTTTTTTGAAGTTCAAGAAAGAAACTAAACGCTACCAATGAATATCACATCGGACGGACGCAGTAATAAAAAAGTCTAAAAGATGCCTTGTGATGTGAAAACTCTGCTTTCCGCGCGACTCATCTCTGCGAAGGTGGAGAGGGAAAAAGGGTATTGGTTGTTGCCTTTCGAGGAAACAGTTCATTTTCCTCTCTCTTAAGCATGCCGACTTAATCTCTTCACTTCACTTCAATACCCGAGCCATATTTCTTATGCGTGGGATGGTTCCGTAAAATATCCAATCCTTAGTATTTTCACTCGAGTAATGCGTTAAATGGTCAAGTCGATCTATACGTAACCCTTTTTAACACCCTCAGTTTAGTTTTTTAAGTCAATGAAGACGATTAATCGGGCTTTAAATGACGATTTTCAAGACTTAAATTTTAAAAAGCTTGAAAAATCGGCCTCAGTTACCGAGTTCCGCGGCGTGTAGCTCAGCCTTGGCGCGCGATTGAAAAATCGCTCTTTTTTCCTTTTTTGCATAAGTTTTTTTCCAAGATTTCTGCTTAGTACCCTTTAGAAATCTATACTTCATATTGTGGTTAAAATTTTCCGAGTTGTATTTTTCGTAAACGAAAGATAGTTTCTACTTTACGTCAAATTTTAAGTGAAAAACGGGTCGACCATTTCGCGCTGTAAAACCAGACAGATGAAAGTCAAAATCTTCAAAAGTCATTGGAAGTATAGACAAAGTACCAAGTGATAGGAATATTGCGTTTTTTTATTCCATAAAAATCATATTAACGCAACACCACCTGGATAAATTAAAAAATATTTGAGGATTAACGAGATCGCGTGTGGTTTTGAAAAGTTGGTCATGTTTTGGCCACTGTATCATCACTAAAGCGTCGTATTTAGGTAAAATGGCATGAAGTATATATCTGGTAATGATTTATGAGTATTAACGCTAAGTTTCAAGTCTCTATCCCCAAAAAGGTGATTTTGGACTTTAATCCAGCTTTTTCCGATTTCGGACCGGTGTGCGCCGGGTCGGTAGACGATCGGCCGCGGCTGGCGTAAAGATATTCGGCGCCCAAATCGACAACTATAGCGTATTCGGCAAGGTGAAACTACCAAGCCAAGGCATTGGAATGACTTATTAGATTTAAAAACTGTATTATTACATGAGTTTCATGATAGAGCTTCCTGTCGGCAGATTACTGAACCTACTACCCTCGAAAGCCATGTAACCGTAACTTACTCGACTCGACATTTGCAATGCTACTCGAAATACTCGAGTCGAGTACCAACTACTCGACTCTACTCGAACTTTCGAGTACTCGCAAATCCCTAGAAGATAATGTGTTTTGTTGTTACGATAACGCGGCGCGAAAATTCAAATGACTGTTGGAAACGCAGTCATATTTAAATTTGTGGTTTGAAATTCTACTGGAATCGGAATCGATTTTTCACATTGGCAAGTACTCATTTTCGATTCCGATTCTTGGCCGAGAATCGAGGAATCGAACCGACCCATCACTAGTGGTGACACATTCTTGCAATGCTGATGAAAAGAGCTAAGGTACTTGGCAGTGCTACATATGATACAGTTACTACATAGTTGTTTAGCTCCAGGAATACTTCCCAAAGAATCTTTTTGCTGTTCACAGCCGTACCAGGAAAACTTTAGGTTGTGTTTCTAGTAACTTGTAATTTATAATATACATAATAATTATCTGTGGCTATTTAGGCAATTGAAATCAGAGACTTTTTTTGCCCTTGATGGACTTGACAAGTAACTGTCAAGTTACTTGAGGAGTGCTTAGTAAGTGATCCGTCGTGAATTCATGGGCAAAATACTCATACTATTAGAAATACTATTGCTATCAATCTCAAAGCATGGACTAAATTACGTCTCAAGTGACAAACAATAACTTCACTTGTGGATTGACTACTTTAATTGCTAGAAAGGTTGTTTATCCCTCATATTTGGTGATGAAGCTAGAACTGTCCCCGAAAGGAAGCAATTGACTATAGGAAAGTTCAAGAATGAATTAAGATACGTGGATGAATAAAGGTTTCCAGTTAAATAAAGAACTAACATTACAGTGTAAGTCATTATTGAAGGCTAGGTGTGAATGCTCATTAAAATCATTGGATGCCGACGTGTAAATCACATCAGGTTGCATCCCTTATTGTTAGTGGGTGTCAATGAGTTCACTTCACAGCTTGCTTTTCTTCAGTCAGTAGTTAGAATAATATTTACATGTCAAATTTAGTAGTTTCAGGAAGAGTAAATTAACGGGTTAAGGTGAAAACAAATGGAAGAGCAAGGCAAACAATTATTGCATAATTTTTTTCATTGGAGATAGTTTCTCAGGTTGGGGCTATACTTATAGTACAAATGGAGAGCTTTTAGTGAATAAATAAAGAAGAAGAACAAGGGATTTCCCATGTTATATTTAACTTAAGCTCATGCTACACGTTGGGGCTATAACTTTATTACAAATGGAGAGGTTTTATTGAATAAAGAGCATACTATAACAAGAGATTTCCCATGTTACATGTGATATGAATACTTGATTTTTTGGGAACCCTGAGAATATTATGATGGGAAGAAGTTTGTGATATAGTGAAGCATGGTGTGTAGAGGTTTCTCTGTACATAGGCAGCAATGGCAAAGCACTGTAACAGTTCTCAAACTTATTCATTTCCTTTTTAATTTTTATTCCAATCTAAAGTTAGCTCACTATTTCTAACTAAGTGATTAATATATCAATGCTGAAAAATTGATGCAAATATATGGTGGATAAATATTTCATTTTGAATTTCAGGACAAAATAGATCATCGCATGACTAAGGGGACCAATGTGTTGGATGCTTACAGAGGGCCAATCAATGATGCCTTAGGCATTGCTTTTGGGCATAGAGGAAAGAGGAGGCACCACAGATTCTGAAAATCACATTTTTAATCTAAGAAATGTACAATTTTCCATGCATAATCATAATTCCACCAAATATGTTAATGTCTCAATTGGCTCATTTGTAGATACAACATTCCATTGGTGACATAATTTATGCAATCATGCAATGTGCAATGGCTATCATGTCATTTTATCATTTTTAATATATATTCGTTAAATGATTAATTTTCTTCGTTCTATGACTAATTAATTCTAGCACTACATTTGCATATGTTCCAATTGCAAGCTGATATTTTATCAGATTTGCTATGAATATATCAAATTTCTCAAATGGGACAACACTGGTAAACCAGAGAGCTTTCATCAATGGTTTGTTTTCAAAAAGAATAAATTGTTAAATAAAACATTTTCCAAGTACAGAATGAGAAATTTAATAATCCTAATACATCATCGGTAGTGTAAGAGAAATCAAGTTTGGTGTGTGGGCTTGTATCTCAACTATGCAGAGTCTTCTTGGGGATAGATCAAATTTAGGTGGATTATATCTCATAAATATGTAGAGATAGGTAAAAATTTATGTCCTTCATGGTTAAATAAAAAACACAGTACTGTTCCACAACCTTATAATTTAGCAGTCTACTAGTTTCAACGTTACAACGTCATTATCAAGACTAACTGAGAGAAGCATACAACATCCAGCCTTATTTATCCAACAATAGTGTGAGGGAAGAAGGAGGGGGGGGGGAACTAAATGAGGAGCAGCATTGAGCATTGTTGGTTGGGCATTGTTGGTTGGATAGGAGGTTCAAAACAAAAAGTATAAAGGCTTGGGGAGGTGGGGTGGGGGCAGGCAGATAAAAGTCAGGTGGTAACGAGGTTAATGAGAAGGGGAGGAGGAAGGATTGTCAAGGAAGAAGTCAGATTTTAAAACAGTAGATAAAAAGTTAGAACATTTGAATACAGTCATATCATTAAAAATTTCGATGTTACGTGCAAGAATGCATTTGGTGATTTCTAAAATATCCAGTTTTACACTTTTGTCATGTACATGTAAAATTTTAATATTAAAATCACTGTTGTGGCCGGATTCGGACAGGTGTTTAGAAAAATGGGAAATGGAGTCTTTCAAACGAGCACTTCTTTTGTGTTCATCGACACGAGTTTTAAACTTGCGGCCCGTTTGACCAACGTACACACCGTTGCACTCGTCGCATGTCAGGGCATAGACACCACTTTTGTCTTCAGGATTCACTTTGTCCTTGGAGTTAAAAATCACTTTACCAAGGGAGGTCGGGGAGTAAAAACACACTCTGTATTTGTCTTTGGGTATGAGGTTGTGAACACTGTAAGACAGGGGGCCAAGGAAAGGTAATTTGCACCACCGTTTAGGTTCTGCTTTGGGGACCGGCAGCAAACTGGTTAGGGTGGGCGATACTCTTATTCGGGTTTTTTTTGGCCAGCAATTTACGGATGAGGTCATCATGATAGCCGTTATTAGAACATATCGATTTAATAACATTAAGTTCCTGGTTGAAACTTGAAGCAGTCATTGGTATACAAAGGAGTCTGTTAAGCATCGAGTTAATGCCTGCAATCTTGTGGGAGTAAGGATGGTTTGAGTCTGCGGGGATAAGTACATCCGTAAAGGTACTTTTCCGGTAGATTGAGAAGTCATGTTTGCCTTCTATGAGGGAAATCGTAAGATCTAGGAAGTGGATTGAGTCACCTCCGAGTTCAGTTGTAAAATTTATGGATCGGTGGAGGGAATTGAGTAGCCCAAGGAAGGAGGCCAGTTGTCTCTTGCTACCGGTCCATAAGCAAATAATATCATCCACATATCTAAAGTAGTAGCACAAGTTTTTTAAAAGAGGGTGATGAGAGCTGAACAGTTTACTTTCAAGGTTATCCATAAAGATATCAGCTAGGATAGGCGAGAGGGGAGAGCCCATAGAGAGGCCGTGGTTTTGTCTATAAAATTGGTGATTGAATTGAAAATAATTTTGGTCCATGCACACTGATAATAATTTTTTGAAGTCACTCACTAAGTCGTCATTGACGGATGATTTTCTGAGCAAATCTAGAGTTATATCTATGGCTTCTTTAGCAGGTACGGAGGTAAAAAGATTGGAAACATCAAATGATACCAGTTTTCCATTAGGGGGGGGGGTTATTGTTGAAAGACGTTTTGCTAGCTCAGAGGAATTTTCAATGCTGTGCGTAGGCTTGAACCCCGAGAGGGTCCGTATGAGTGTATTTAGCTTTGAAGAAAGGAGGTGGTAAATTATAAGCTGCTAAATTATAAGGTTGTGGAACAGTACTGTGTTTTTTATTTAACCATGAATATCTCATCGTTCCACCAAGTAACGCCTAAATCTGTTGATTATATTTATGTCCTTTATCAAATTCAGGTGGATGATATCTCATGAACATGTAGAAATACGTCAAAACAATCATAGCTTCTGTCCTTGTGGTCATCACTAACTTTTTTTTATTGGCGTACTTTTTTAACACAAAAAATATCTAGGTATTTTTGGTACTGAGTCTTTGGGGCCCTTGGGTCATGGGTTCCCATATTTAAAAGTAACCAAATTTTAGCTAATGAATACAAATTTCATTTTGAGATTAGGAAAACATCACTCATGTCCCTGCTGATATTACTGTACTATCAATGGTGATCAGCTTGATTAAATGATGATTATTCCTGAATTATGGCTGTATTTCACTCATTCCTACATATAAAAGCTGTAGTGAGTAGGAGAGGGGAGTCCTAAGATTTCTAGCTCTCCCCGAAACATAGGAGAGGTATGGCCTTAAGTGGTCCATGTGGGATGAACTTCCCCTGTAAACTCCACTGTTTTACCTATGTCTCATTGTCAAGAGAATTATTGGGCAACCAGTTGCACGTCTAATTTTGAAGCCGATGTAGAATTGACTCCTTAAGGTGGCAGCAATGAGGTACCCTACCAAGTCTATGTATGTATTGGATTCAAGCTTCCTAATGAAACCAGGGAAATTATAGTTTTTGAAAGAAAATGGATTTTAACCCCTCAACGCCGTCATGCGTACCCAGTACGTGCCTTTTAAATTTCGTATGCTGCCGTCATGCGTACCCAGTACGCTTCCTGACCTACTGTATATAATATTTTTTCTCTGCCAGATATTGTATGTTAAATGAAAACTAATTACTCTATCTTTTGAAGAATTGTTTTTCCTCTCCAATAAAATATTCATAGCGGTTTTTAGCCTTCAAGATTTTTTAAAAATGCTTTGATAAAATTTCGTTTTAAACCAGCACGTTGACGACTTCGGTCCAAAAACTCAACGCCTTCTTCAACTGTTCTATCATGAAAACCTACGCCTATTCTGCTTGAGGGACGTCAACAAGGGTCGGCTACTTTAGCTTGAGATACGGTATCTCCTAAGCTCAATGCCTTCTCTCCGTCTTCTCCTTGTTCGTCGTCACGCCCCCTTGTTTGTTGTGAGCCCCAAGTGTGTTTGGTCCGCCTCATTAGTCCTTAGCGTTCTAAGCGAAAGGGTCATGTGCTTTGCTCTGCATTTATTTTTTTATGTTTTTTTTATGGAAGGTAATCAACGAAGATAAGATTCCATCTAAACAGTCAGCGTATCCCAGGACCCCTTCGAGATATTTTCTTGTCTCTTGTGGGAGCTTCTAAACCACTAGCTTCAGTCCACTAGAGTCATTCATGCTGTGTGGTGTGCTTTCAGGCAGTACGTTGAAATTCTCATTAGGTGTACTTCCTGTGTGTGGTATTTTTTTAATATTTGGGAATCCTATGAAATGGGAATAGTATTGAAAGGCAAAAAAGAGACTCGGAAGTCTGTTTGTGTATTAGGTTACAGTAAATTCATTGGTTGGGTGAATTTCAAGGACCTGTGATTGCATTCGTACCTAATGGAAAGAAAACGCCATTACAAGTGGTGTATGAAGTTATTTAGGAGACTATTGAATGCGGCAGTCCTAAATTCATATGTTGTTCATAGGAAAAACACACATAAAAATTTGACTTATCATTTCGCATGCCATTGGTCGAGGTAATATTTTTGAAATATCCAAACATCATACGAACTGTTTGGATATGGCCGTCACTCAATACTCAATTTAGTACCAAGACTCAGAGAAATACATTTCCTAAAGACAAATCCTGCAGCTGGGAAGAAATCAAAGTCTCAAAGGACGTGTGCAGTTTGTGCCTAATATGGGAAATGAAGAAACTGTGTACTGGTGTGAAAAATGTGCAGTGGTATTATGTTTGGATTGCTTCAAATCATGTCACACAAAGCAGATTTTCTAAGGTAAATTATTTGAATATTCACATATTGACGTTTGAAACATTAGCACGTGATTACCTATATGAAATCATACGGTAATAATGGAACAAAGTCGGAGAAGTGGGCGGAGTGGTAAATTTTCAAGTAGGTGAAACTGGTAATCCTATCGAAAGTATCCAATCTGTTAAGAAATTTTCAACCCCAAATAACTAAATTACATCATATAATTGTATTTTTTAAATGCTTGGAATGTTAGATATCTCGTAGCTTACTCGAAACCAAATAAAAATCATACAAAATTGAAAATTTATTCATTACTTCATAAAAGGAGATACATAAAACAATAAATATTTTTTCAAATCGTTCGAAAAATTATTGTATAGTAGCGCATTATATTATGCAAGTTTACAAAAATTTTCAACGATACTGATCGTATATTATGAAAGATATAAATTATTGAATGATAGTATGCCACAAAGGGGAAGTCATTTAAATGTCATCCGGCCGCTGAGATGGGATTTAATTAAATGCCCGCCGCACTTGAGGGGTTAATGGAGCAAGTGCATATTCATGTGTCAATCAGAAATGGGATTGTCAACGGACTGAAACTGAAATCATTTCTGTGTACCTGAAGACTTACACAAAGGAAAGTTGTGTAAACCGTGAAATAAGGTTTCCACAATTACTGTGGTACATGATGACAAATAATAATGCAGGAAGTGTGGCACCCTTCTACTCACCAGTAAACATAAAGTTCGTCGCTAGTTTCTTTACTATTTATCCCTGTGAACAATTCACGCAAGGGCCATCACTGTTAAATTTTCAAAAATACACCATTAGAAATCTTAATGTCATTATTATAGTCTATTATGATTATCAAATCATTCAATTTTTTATATTGGTTAATTAGGAGGCAAAAAATGAACGTAGAATCTAAACATAATGTCAAACCAATTTATTTTCATTGGTGGGTTCTCTAAATAAATCATTGACTTGCTTGCTATTAATTGTTTCAAATTACATGCTACATTATGTTTACTTCGTTATGCTAATTTTATTATCCATTATTTGAAATACCATGGCAGCAGCAGAGTGTAATCTCTACAGAAAATTTTCATTGGCATATCCATCCAGCTCTTCAAATCCAAGAGGAGATGGTAACAATGCATTAAAACAAGTAAGTTTTTGTTTTTCGAGGGGAAATAACTGTTTAAAAATCTCAGTTTAGTATTGATTGCAGTTGGATTTTCCTTTCATTAACACCATGAGATTTACCTGATAGCCCCTAAAATGAATATCTAAGGGAATATTTCTTCCATATCATTGTTTAGGCTCAACGATTGGCTTAACGTATTTTTGCCCATTTTTTCATGCCAAGCTGAACTACTTTGCTTTCAAGGTACGTTTGCGCTGCCCGCTTTGTAATGAAATATCGCTGTACGTTTGTACGTATTTAAGTTTCGGTGGCGATTTTCAACTACCTTTGAAGTAGTATTGGAAGTGCTCAATAGAGGACTCTGTTGATAGTCCGCTCGCGGAAAGCAGAAAATGTTGACATATTCCATCCGCTTTGTCCGCCGCTGCTTTCCCACATCACAGCTCTCTCCATCCTGTGATTGGCTATTGTTAATAACTGATTTTTTCGGTGGTAGAGAGCCCGTGAAGGCTCCCTATTCGCTTCCGCCAGATCTACACCCATGTCAGCCAAGCTGCATCTGTACCTATGCTTTGTTATTTCGCGAGCGGAAGATGACCATGCACTCGCATAAACCGGAGCACCTAGAATTTATTTAATAGGTACTATTTGAATGATAGAAATATTTGTGAATATTATATCAATAAGAACACAATGATTTGCTGTTAGGGGAATTTAATGATCGAATTTTTCTCTCTTCTACTTTGATTTCCATTTAAGCCTTATCCAAGTAAATTAGCGTCGGTATATATTAATTGACTGGCGCTAACAGTTTCCTCTTTAAGAGTTAAAATAATTTAATATTTCAATTAAATTTAAGATGTTTTTTATAATGAAATTTTGTGGACAAGTACTTCTAAAACGCAATTCCTTCCATATAATTGCCTTTTTCAATGCTACGTGCTAAAAAACATTCTATGCGCGCACGAATTGGAATCAACTTATTTTATTGGAAATTATGTAAACAAACCTACCTCTATTGATCAACGCATATGTGAGCTATAATATCCCTCAGTTCAAATACTTTTATTCAAATTAATTTCGAGAAAGCGCAAATCCGTTTTGTTCGTTCCCGCTTTCCGTCCTCACGCCATTGGTCATCCGCTTTCCGCCCTTGCCGTAGATTCAGCCTCTATGTGAACCCAGCTTTAAGGCTGTTATATGTGGGGCACGTTATTGTGCAATCGGACGTATGTACGAAGACGCAGTCAAAATTTCGTCGTGAAAAGCGGTGTATTGCTATAGCGCATGCGAGAATGCATGGATGCGAGATGGAAAAATAGCCCCTGCTCAAATTCCGAGCGCTCATTCTCGCAATTTAAAAAAAAATCAATGCTAATGCCCCGTTCACACTACGTCCTTTTTACGCCGGTTAGCCCCGACCATGGTTACAAAACGAGGTGTGAACGCAAGTTCCCGTTAACCGTGGTTGGGATTCTGACCACCGTTTTCCGACCATGGTTGGCGGTAGTTCATGCGTGTGTGAACGCAAGTTGGTTAAAAGCTGGTTAGAAAAAGAAGAAGGCGAAGCAGCAACGAAGTGGGATAGGAGGAAAGAAAACAGAAAATAAAGTTTCGAAGAGGAGACGGCCGTTATTGTTGAATTATATTCGTCAGAATTAATTCAAAGGAAAGTGCTATTGATTCATTCCGTAATGTGTTGTATAGTATGAGATTTTAAACCTGATTTAAGTTATGCGATATACTTTATAGTTCGTAGTGAATTAGCTATTAGCTCGTATTGAATTGTTACGGACAGATCGAATAATCTATATTAATATTTTGCTAGAATTAAGTAAAATGTGCGATACTACCATAATAAAAATCCGAAGGTCACAATGATCTTAATGTTTTGGTGAGAGTTCTTTGTCCCAGTTTGAAAAAGATCACTTATGTTCATCCTTGAACAAAAGTTCTTCCCATATCAATATAAAGTATCAGGCTAACGGCTAGTTAGATGTAACGATAGAAAATAAATTTAGAAACGTCGGGTGATACCACATATCGCAAAAATTACCATGTTCTCTCTCTTATTTCATAAGTTAAATTTCAACAATCGTCACATTTCTGCAAGTTATTCGTCCACATTTGAAGAAGAGGTAAAAGAGTTTTAATTTACGGTATAGCATCAGAGTGGATCATGTCCTTTGTCAAAGTCAGAAAACAATAATAGCTAAGAATGTAATGCAGCGAAAAGAGTATCTCCATCCCAAATCACAAGGGTCTCAAATTGAGGCTCGAGTCTCAAGATTAGGTCCTCGATTTTCTTCACCTACATCAATGATTTGTCGACACACCGAATCAAGGGCAAGTAGTAGTATATGTTGTTGATATCAACCTAATTATCAGTAATATTCGCTTTCATTCGTATTAAATAGAGCAGTAGAAGAATGCAAGCCACACTATGGATGAAATGATTAGTTGGACGAACACATTTGAATTACCTTCTACGTAGCAAGGAACAATGATTGTCGACGCTGGAATGCAATTTTTAATTCATAAGCAGCTCATAATATGCACATATGTTTAAATTCATCATCAATATCATTGCAATTAACACAAGAACTTTTCCCTGCACATTCTATATTTCTTTCCAACAAGTTATTCGCTCTTGTCAATTCATTTTTCACTTGGAATTACTCTACCACTCATCAGATGTCGCCAGGATCTAACCATGGTTGAGTGTGAACGCGCGTTGGTTCTGACGTCATCTTACGCTGGTTAAGAAAGATGGTAATGTGAACGGGGCATAACCTGCGCAATGACGTGGTCAGTGTAAAAAGGCCTATACACACCTTCAAAAAACCACAATTATGACTGCCTCTACTTAATAAGGTTTGTCACAAGGATGCACTACCAGGATCACTATCACGTTCGTAACGTGATTCTGGAAGTGCACCGTTGGAAATGTGAAGATTTTTATGGCCATTGGCGTAACAACTCATGCGCCGAAGATATTAACAAGAATCATCTGCAGGAGAACGTAAAGCAGAGTGTTCCTGGACAGTGGCGCAGCGAGGGGGGGTTTTGGGGCTTAAAACCCCCAGAGCTCGGACAAATTTTTAACTTTAATCCATTTTACTTAATTGGGTTGATATTACTAATAGAATAGTGTAAGGATTAATTAAATATCCCTCAGAAAGCCGTAAAACTCACCATTTTTAACCGTTTATCTTAAAATTCCGCAATTTATTAATCTCGCACCCACGTACGCTTATCCTGGTGGGTATTCCATACCCCCACACACCCCGGTACTATTTGCACTAAAACCCCCCACCCCCAGCCTTAATTCCTAGCTGCGCCCCTATTCCTGGATGAAGACCAATTCGGATTTCGGATAAATAAGCGCACAGGGGAAGCCATATTAGAAAAAGAATCTAGGAGTGCACGCGTCACACGCGGTCCTGATCTAACCTCGTCCGTCCACTTTGACTAAATTCTGGATGAAGGACAATAAAAGTTTTTTAAAAAATTGTGGCAGAAATAACGAAGATTCGGAACTTCCCATAGTAGACCATCATCGGCCATTAAACATACTGGAGAGTATTTCATTTTAAAAATAGTTGAGAAAATGTACCGTTTGGCCGCCGCTAATGTTTTTAAATGATTCGATTTAAAAATGTATGGTCTTAAAATGTGCGAATAGGGTTGTTCACCATATTTTTTTTATTTAAGAAATTGAAAGATCGTGCTTCAGAAGGAGCAATGACAATTATATTACGCTATTTTCTTCATTGTACATGTTTAGAGAAGGCTTTAAACAGTGACAAATTTTACGTTACGCCAAAAAGCCCTACTTCCATCTTGAATTGATGTGTGACGTCACAAGCCTGTAGATGCCCTGCTGCAGTGTTGTTTAAGTGGCTCAGCAGGGTTATTCCCCTTTTTTTTAAGATCTCCAGCGTCTGCCGCCAGATCAGTGTTTAAAGAAAATCCAAATTTATCCTTTAATAAGAGTAATAATAAGCAAAATTACCCTTACTTGTACATATTTATTGCTCATCATATCACAAATAGCACTACAACGCACACATTTCACGAGCTGTCTTTTTGATACGTATAATAAGTATATTCCAAATCAACCGATTCAATAAAAAACTTGGCTCACAATAAATATAAAACACTATTATGTAACACTAATAAAACATCACAATCGGTTTTCCAATCACTCCGCACACACAAAAGAATTTGCACTCCTTGAAGTTCGAAAGGATTCTCCACACCTCACTTACCACTCATCACTAACGACTTAGAATCAGTTTACGTTATTTTACATTGACATTACGAAGACAATGAAATGAATGGGCTGAAACAAATTATTAAACTAGTTAAACCAGTTATTGTAACATCAAAAAACTTCGAATTTCACTTTCACTATTACCGTAACCAAATATGACCAAAACAAACAACAACGCAACGAAATTCGTGAAATGTAAACACTGACGAATGCTCCAAATGAATTGACAATAGGTAATAAAATCAAACAGAACTTAGAAGCGAACAAACGAATGAAAATTAATATACTTTCGATGTATCCTCTAAGTACAACTAGCTCAAATATGAAACATATCCTTCGCAATAGTTAGATACCTTAGATCGAAATGTATAGGGTTGATTGAACCAGCATGGAAGAAATAAATAATTTCGTCGAAGATGTTACATTCACAACTCACTTCACTTGTCGCTTCACTCTTTACTTCATCGTCTATATGCAATCAATTCACTCAGGGGTACATTAAGGGCACAAATTTTGTTCACTTGCGCTAGCGGCAAAATGAAAGTTCACTGCACGTAGGTAGTTTCCTTGCAAATGCAGCTATACAAAACTTTCAATTCCTGTCAACAATTACACTACATACGTTGCCTGCCTAACTTGAAGAATGGATTTTATGTCGCCTTGATCCATCCGGAAGCTTCATGCACAACATAGGCCATTTCAAAATAAGGAATAACCTTGGCAAATGTCCAGTCGGCATGCAGAGTGCTCAGCTTGGCATCGAGCGATCGAGAGTACAGGCCAGCCGTACAGGCTTGTTTCGTCATCACCTCTATTTCAAGATGGCCGACCGTTTTTGGCGGCGTTTAAAATTGTTCGAATTTTGATTGCTAATAATTCCATCATTACTTTTTCAACGCATCTGTCATTCATCCCAATCAAAATAAAATTACATCAGAAGTGATATACATTCGTTTTTTTAGACCGTTTTGATAGGCTTGAACAACCCTATTGGTGAAAAAAACTATACTTAAACAAGTTTCAGGTTCGTGCAACATCTGATACCCGTACCTGAGGCGCCAAAAGGGCTTGAATGTAGTTATTTTGAATTTGATGCGTAGTTTTCCGCGGCGTTGTCTAGATGATGTCTACATGTTTCTGGGTTTCACCGCGTGGATTTTATTTGTGACGACAGTTTCTCCGGTATTCCAACCGGCGTCTTCAGGTCGATGTCGGGATTCAATTTTTTTTGTGACTTATATAGTTGAACATATACATGAACTATATAAGTCACCAAAAATTGAATCCCGACATCGACCTGAAGACGCCGGTTGGAATACCGGAGAAACTGTCGTCACAAAGAAAATCCACGCGGTGAAACCCAGAAACATGGAGACATCAGTTATTTTGAATGTTTGAAATTTTTGACCCGGATAAACTGTTTTACAGGATTAACATAATGCCATAGATTACTTTGGACAAATATTTCAATATTTTTGTCGTATCTCGAATTCTTCATGCCGAAACGCTGCCGCAAAGTCGCCCGCCGCATGACCCCCAACTCCCCGCCGCCTGCCGCGTCGAACGTTTCTTGATTCGCGCGACACTCCTCACAGTCAGTCCCGTGGATCTTCCCTTCTTTCGAAGGGCGTACCCAGGATCATAACTAGGGGGGGGGAGGCAAGCCAAGTAGTGACGTTTTGGTATGGAAAAGGTGAATGAAACCAACATTTTAAGAAAATTGTAACAGCGCTTTATTAGTTTATGAGATTATTTACTTGAAAAAATAGTTTTATTTTAGTTACATATCTTATACCAATACGTATCATTTTTCGTGGGTTTAAAGAAAATTTGTTGAATACTTTCGTTTCAATTCAGTACTGATTTTGCTTAAAGACTTTTGCGATTTTTGCTTCTAGGGGGGTGCGCAGCTGGGTACGCCCATGCTTCTTCCCCTACCATGGATCCAAAGTGAGTAGGTAATAATGACAAGCCCGGAACAATATGATTCATTTGCCAATACAATTTTATAAAAAGTACGTTTAAAGCGAAAAGAAAAAACTAGGATAATCACTACAAAAATACGTGGAAATAACCGTATGAGAATTCGTTTCTTTTCATTGAATCATATTGTCCCCAGCTTGACAGTATCTCTCTCTCTATATCCACTCTCTCAGCATGTCAGGGGAATGCAGGAAGGTCAAGGGTCAAAAACCTCAACATTCAATTTAATTGCATTTAAGGCCATTTAGGCGCCTTTAACCATCTCAACCACGGCTATCCGACGTCGCACGAACCTAGCACTTTTTAAATTATTTTTTTCTCACCAATTCGCACATTTTGAGACCACGAATTCTTAAATCAGATCATTTTTTTAAATAAGCGCCGGCCTAATGTACCGTGATGCGATATAACAATTGGTAGGGAACTTTTGCCATTTTTTTCCATTCCCCTTTGCCATTACTTTCCCATTGGCAGGGAACAGTACGCCGTCCACATGCCTTCGTAAGGCTGAACGGAGTGATGGTGAAATGGAACAGGGTTATAGTTGGAATGGAGCTATGGTCAACGGTCAAGAAAGAATATTCGTTGCAAAAAGTGTAAATAATAACTTGTAATAAAAAACACAGAGTAGTATTTCACTTATAAAAAAAAGTTAAGGAAAGTGCGTTCCGGCACTGCTAATTTTTCCATGACATCACTGGGTTGAACCTTCGTGGAAAGTAAAAAGTAGTTTTATTTATCATGTTTTACCGAACAAAAATGAAACTATTTTGATGATGCACCAAGTTTATTAATGAAATACCTCATATGTGCAAAGGAAAGGAGAAAACTAGCACCGCACCGTGCGAAGCCGAAACATTCTGTGGTGTTCTATGTCGACTCTACTGAACCGCTGACGATATGCATAAGATGACCGCGCTGACTAACAATAAGGCAGGGTAAAAATGGTATGATACCTTCAGGCAAGGCCTTTTAAAGTAACATATTCCGGGTCAAGTGTAGATCACTCAAAGAGTAATGTCCGACAAAAGGAAAATTCGTAGAAGAGGAAATATGTGTACGATGCGCCTTAGGTTAAGACGTTAGCAAGCAGTAAAAAAGTAAAAATAATGAATCACATTAGGGCACAATTTTTAGGGATTCCATAGGCACGTCAAAACGGTGAAGGAAATTTGAGAACGAAATCCTCCATAAAATACTGCTTCTCCTGTGTCCTCCTCACTAGATGGGATATTATTCGCTAAAAAGCTGGTACATTAAGCCATATTATTTTATTATTCTATTATTACTATTATATTTTATTATATATAGTTCACTATTTTAAGATATAAATTTACCTCCAATAGAAGTCTTATTCGAAATAAATCCATCGCATATATAGCCTACGTAAATGTCGATTTCAATTAGGAGAAATTAAATTACATTAGCCACTTCTTTAGTTACGTTTTCATGATTAAGGTCTATCAAATTGATATGCGTAATTCAATGAGTAGCGAATTATAAAGAGAAGACGTTGCATTACCTATTCTCTGGAATGAATAATCCAACAAGCAACTTACAGATTAGGCGAATTTAATGCACAACTATTTCTGTAATATTCATTTGTGATATATCCATAGCCATTGACTCCTACTGCGTTCACAGTTGCTGTGCTTTAACTTCGCTAATATGTATATCGAATCAAGAGATCAATCGATTTGTGTTCTCTTTGCAGTGCTTCGCAGGCTCTGTCGATTCGTACAAGTCTAGCATAACAGTCAATTGCTATATAGCAGTCAACTTTGAAGTGTTCACCCGGCTTTACATGAAGTTGAGCGAAAATTCCACAAAGAAAAAAAATCATTCGCCTTGACCGGGATTCGAACCCGGATTCCCCGACTTACAGTCGAGTTCTTTAGCCAGTTAAGCTACCAAAGTGTCATTCCCCTTAGTGAAAATTTGTGGAAATTCCCGGTTTTTTATTTTATTTTTTTCTCGGCGGAATTTTCCCACAACTTTGCATTTGCGGGTGACTACGTAAATTTTTCACCGCGGCTAGTCTCGGTATGCTTAAATTTACATAAATTTTCTCTCGCTCGAAATCATCTCGAACGCTTCAAACACTTCCGCCCCGGTCAAGTCGAATGATTTTTTTCCCATCGCAATTTTCGCTCCAGGTGAAACAAACGCGAACGAAAGTTGACCGCGTAAGACGGCGGACGGACGAGCGAGATATGGGTTTGAGTGGGTCGGGGACGATAATTGTGCGAGACGTGGAACGTTTGATGATCGAGGATGGCACGACTGGAAGATGATGCTGGGTGCGATGCGAGAGCTTCGGTGGGAGTGCGTATCTCCCAGGGGGGGGGGGGGGAAGGGAGAAGACGGTGGAGGAATGGGCCTTTGGGCTGATAATCGAGTTTGGAGCCTAGTTCCTTCCCTTCAGAGGCGGTGGGCCGTATAGGGTGAAGGGGGCAGAGTACCACGGGGTGGTCTAAGGGTTCCCTTTTTTCCGCGAGACCCTGGAGAGAAAAGGGAGACACCTCTTTCCTCTCTTCCCGTCTCTCCATTTGCGAGCAATGAAATTAATTCGCCAGCTCCATCGCCTCCTCACTTTCTTCATCGCCTCATTCTTTCTCGCTCGCTCGCATTGATATTCCGCTAAAACTGTTGATATCGATCGGGGGGGAGGTCTCATTGTAGCCACTTCGTCCTCCCTTTGACGGGAAGTAAATTAAGAAAAGATGGAGGACGCTCGGGAATCCAACGAACTCCGCGACGCTTTTCTTCTTTCCGCGCGCATTCCGAAATAAATCGACGGAATGATGGCCAAAAGGTAATACATCCCCCGCGGTGCTTCAATTCTTTCTGCAGCGGGATTAAAAAAATAAACGATCAGCGACCTCAATAGTCAATAGTCTCCTCGGCTACCTCCGCACCTCGGTTAATATTTTTTTAACGGTACCCTAGAGTGTCTAAATTTTATTTAAGTAGGTTCCTCCGAGGAACAAAGTATGCTTATGAATTTATCATTAAAATACGGATTTTTTTCATCGACTTACGATAGTGAATTGGAGCTTTCTTTTTCTGGAAATGCTACTTAAAAGCCCTTTTTGTGGCGATCCTCTTCTAATTCCTGGAAATTAGACGATTTCAATTGGGCTTATATTGATTTGAAAACAAAATGGTTTAAGGTGCGTCATATGTACCCATCATGGTACAGTAGATTCCGGTTAATTGGGACATATCGTTATATGTACCCGTCATGGTATGTATAAACAAAACTAAGGCACGTCACCGTACTTCTTACCGAGTCATTGCCTATCAAATGAATGCTGTGGCTGGCCAAAACATGTTAGTTTTATGTAAGAGGTTCGCTTAAAAAATATAAAATGTAAAACACAGGCACTGAAATACTCCTATTCTGCATGCCTTAATTTTGTTTTAAAATATAAAAGGATATGGCATCGTAAAAAATCGAGGGAAATCGTTTTGCTATATATGCCAAAAGCATTTACTTTGAGTAATGATTAAGAATATACACATACCCGTCGTTATTTGAAAAAATAGGGAAATATTACTCAATTATTTTTCTGTTATGAATCGATAAATAATTTTTAAACAGAAAAAAGATAATATTTTACAAATCTACACGTCAAGAAAATTGAAGCCGGCTTTTTTCAGAATTATTCATGCTTCAAAGCCACACTTAAATTGAAAGTGGCGACGATTTGAGGAAAGGGCAAAATATAAAAATATATACTTCAACAAATTCAAATAGTTCTAGCTCATAACAGATTTCTTCTTGCTCAAGATGGCTCTGCAGTTAAGACGCCAGTATTTAAAAATCTACGATCCACAAAAATTGAAGCGGGCCTTTTTCAGAATTGATCATATTTCGAAGATATGAGTAACCCTTGAATGTGGCGTCAATTCGAGGAAAAGGCAAAATAAACAAATATGTACTTGTGGAAATGCTACCTGAAACCTCTCATTTTCATGCAGTCTCACGTGGCGATCCTGGTCTAATTCTAGGAAAATTGCTGATAATAATACGGATTTGAATATTGATTTGAAAAACTGGTATAATGTGCGTTACAACATACCCATTATGGTATAAATAAAACTAAGGTACGTCACATCAGTACTTAACGAGTCATTAGCAAATTAATGTCGGGGCTTGCGAAATAGGTTAGCAGTATGGAAGTAGCTCTTTTTGATACGGTATAGTTACATTCATTGTACTCACCACATCCGGCTTGCCTTAACTTTGCTTTAAACTATCAAATGATATCATCGCAATAAATCGCGGAAATCTTTTTTCGACAACATATCCCAGAAGTATTTACTTTGAATTCATAAATGAAATGCATGAATTAACCCCCTCCTACTTCACTATTACGATAACAAATGAGAAAAGATAGAAAATTTGATAAATAATGGAAGCTTCGTACCTAAATGAAATGGAAATTTTAATAATGATTGAAAATTAAATTTAGTATCGCTCTTTCAAAGCTTTCTAAAACTAATTTTCTAGTACGCAGTCTTTTTCATCGCAAATACCAAGTTTCCGCTGATATCTGGGATTACTAAAAACATTCTATTCCTCTTGAAGTCTATACGTCTTTTCTGTTGACTCAATACGTTTTTTAAAAGAATAACCGACTGCTTTGAGGCTTTCCCGGCGGATGCTTTTGAGGTGTATTTCCCGAGTTTCCATCTAGGTCGAAAATGTACTAATATCCGACGTGTTTCAGCAGCTTACTCCTTTGACACAAGTAATTTATCAGTGATTATTCTAAGTCCCTGGTGATAACCTACTTTTCAAGGCCCCATATAAGGGGGAGATCAGGCGGTTCAGGTTCAAACCCCCTTACATGCCCCAAATATTAGCTACACTGGATGGAGAAAAATTATGTCGCCAAATTTTAACCCTGAATAGCTTACGTCTGTCGGAACCAAAATTGCTAATTATTTTTGGGTCGAAAACGGACCATTTTTAAACAACAGAAACTTTGAGCCAAGCGATCCGACTGGCCGCGAGTTTGACCAGTTGCTGGACACAGTCGACAACTCATGACCTCGAATTCTTTGGATGCATTTGCCTTTGCCGTTGTCCAGAGCATCCGGAAACAGGGCAAACTCGTGGCCAATCAGAGTGCTTGACTCAAAGATTCTGTAGTTTAAAAATGGTGCGATTTCGACCCAAACAACATCGGTAATTTTGGTTCATATCATCTATCCAGGGTGAAATTTTGGGACAATTTTCTCCAACCTGTATACTGTCTTACCTAAGTTTAAAACTCCCAAATGAACATCCTACCCCCACCCATCGAATGACCCCCCCAAAAAACCTTTGAAAATGTTTTCTACCATTTCAAATGTATGGTCATCGGAGGTATTTATAAGTAACAACTGACGAGGTCTACAATATCCTACACTCTCAACTTCAAGGTCGCCTTTCAAAAGGATTCCTACACCTTAAGTGGGAATCCTTTTGCAAACGGATCCTCGGGCGGTGCACTTCTCGGAAAGGCTGCTGGAGATGGAAACTTGAGAGGGCAAGGAAAAAGGAATGCGACCGTTTGGGGGTGACTAATTCCAGGCCTCCCTACGCGATCGTATTCCACCCCCGTCTTCTCCATCCGCCCACACCCAATCCTCGGGCGCTAATGACCTTAGAAGTTGACGTGCCCCCAGCCACAAAAGAACTCCACCCTACCAGAACACCAATACCCCTACCACTCAATGGGCGTGCCTTCATCGAGGAGGACAGTTTTAAAGTCACAGTTTCTAATAATTTTAATATCTTCGGATTTTTCGCCATCATCATGGAGGGAACTTTTCAGGAAACCAACCTTTTGAGTAGGCCCGGAATAGAAATGATTGGACTAATGATTTAGAAGTTGGGTTATTCCACGAAATTGCAGTTTCTACAACAGGCAAAAGTTTGAAAAAGTGGGGAATTGCAATTAATCAACCTTCGGGTCCGAAACGAAAACAGAAAAATTTCTCGACATGCTTACCCCTGAGGGTCCCACATTTCATGCATTGAGGTAATCATTAGTTACTCATGACCCCGAGGCGGATTTAGGGGGGGAGGTAACAGGGGTCATGACCACCTCTCCCCCCCTCCAAAATTTTATCAAGAATTTGAAATTTTTATTATTTTTAAAGTTTTTGTATCCTTGTAAAGAGGTAAAGGAAGGGTATATTCATTTTTTTAGTTAAAAATTCTCCCGTGTAATACTTTTTTTTTTAATTTTACACGGGAAAACTCTCCTCTCTTCGGGGGGGGGGGGGGGAGTGTTTCACACTCCGCGGACCCAGGTCAAGATCCGCCCCCAAATTCGATGCTGAATCCGCCCCGTCATGACCATACCACCAGAAAACTTACCACTTAGTGGCCATTCGGAGAAGTAGCTGACAACTAAAGACAACTGTCAACTGAGCACTACAAATAGAAAGCGTATTGAGATTAGTAAATGAAGAGAGAAGAAAAAGACTTTAATTATAATCCTTTACCATACAATGGTGAAAGCCATAGGTATTATTAAAAGTCTCGAATGGATCGGGATTAATTAGATTAATTGGTGCTTTACGATTCTTTATGTTTGTAATATTTTGTGAAACATTATTTTTTCAAAACCAACTCAATAAATAACCCTGATTCACATTCTATCATTATTGACTCTTAGCCCGGTCAAAACAGACATTGACCCTTGCATAAATTCCCAACAAGCTTCAAATTACAGGAACGTTAGGAATGCCACTCTTATGAAATCCTGAAAAGTCCCCATCGATTCCATATGTGCAAAAAATTTTATTCGAGGCTAAAGGTCACAAAAATGTTTTTTGCATATTTTAGCCGAATGGTTAGTTTTACGACAAAAATTGCTCGGACCAAAATTGTAGATCAGGAAATTATTTTAAAAATTGTCATTGTACTATCTTCTCTAAGATCTCTTTACTATTTCTGAGAAAAAGCCATTCGAAAGTTAGGTGGAGTTTTATTCCCCGTAATGTGCATGACTTTATTGTTGCGCTCTCCGAACATTATTGGACAGTTCCAGCTAACTTTCGAATGGATTTTTTCATAAATGTTAAATCTAATAGAAAAAAGTACAATGACAATTTTGTAGATAATTTCCTGATCTACAGTTATGGTCTGAGCAATTTTTATCGTATAACTAACCGTTTGGCCAAAAAATGCAAAAAAAAACATTTTTGAGACCTTTGGCCTCGAATAAAATTTTTCGCACACACGGAATCGATGAGGAATTTTCGGGATTTCATTAGTGTGTTGTCCTTAATGTTTATGCAAATTTTAAGCTTGCTTGGAATTTATGTAAGGGTACCCCTATTTTTTTGGGCTAATTTTACCGGACTATCTTCTTTTGTTGAGTCATTGCAATATCAAAAAATAAATCCAGTATAAATATTATTTCATCCAAAAGTCATAAATATACTCGTTAGTACCTAACACCTGCATTACACACGTTCCATTTCTAATCGTGAGATTCGTCTCGTAATGCCCTTCCTCAAAGTCTTTAATGGCGTCTCAAATTGAAGAAAATCCCCATGTATAAAAACATCGTAACACGTAATATAGTTAACCCATTATCCAACGTTAACCGAGAGACATGAATGTATTATTGAAAAGATACGGCAAAAGGCACAAGCAGATATAAAAATCTTAACAATTTGCATTCCTCATCATCAACTGGTTCTCTGTCCTCTGGCAGGTCCTAAACACCTAAGTCGTCTCCACTTCCTCCTGTCCAAGGCCTCCTATTTGGTTTCGTTATATCTTCTTTCTAACCTCACTGCTTCTGCCATCCTCAGCCTTCTTCTTCCTCTTCTCTTTTCTCATTCCACTTGTCCCTCGACTGCTGTATTTAAAACCCGCTTCCCTTTTAAAAAATGACCCATCCAATCCTTTGTCTTTAGTGCAGTTCTCAATAATGTTCTCCCCAACTCTTTACAGCACCTCCTCATTCCTCACTTTATCTACCCACTTCAATCTCTCCATCTACACCCACATCTCAAAAGCGTTCATCCTATCCCTCTCTCTTTATCGCAAGATCCACGTTTCGTATCCATACAACCACAGGGTAAGTATATACTTACTCTATGATACAACACAACACTCCACTCATAACTTTCACCAGTCTTTTACTCAGCTCTTTGTTCATGCTGCTACGTAACACTTTTCTCTTTTTATGAAATGCCACCTTTCCCATAGCCATTCTTGTCTTTATATCTGTCTCATTCCTCCAGTCTTCAGTCAGCACGCTTCCTAAATATCTTTGCCATCTAACTTGCTTTATCTTTACCCCAATGATCATAAGATTCACATTTCCACCATCATTTACTCTCATAACTTTCGTTTTCACATTCATTTTCAATCCATAATCTTTCATTCCTTCCTCTAAACTTTTTATTATTCCTTGAAGCCCGGTTTTAATGGGCAAACCTGATGCATTTTACCTCTCGCCCTCCAATTCGTATCGCTTTTTCACTTTTCATGGTTTTACTGGCCACCTCCTCTATGTATATGTTAAATAGGGTGGGTGAATGGCAGTTATATATCACTATCCAGATAAAAAGTTGTTCAGCCTTATAGTGCCCAGCAGCATGAATAATGGATGGCTCCTCTAATTCCGAATTTCGAGCATGATTAATTTCTCTCGGGCGGCGTACAAATTTTAAGAGGTCGTCGCATCCACCGTCGAAGCGGATTTAGGTCCGGATGGCGTGGTCCAGGGGAGACAGCAAACACCCAAGTTAGGAAGGTCGATCCCCAAGGACAATACAGCTTGCCGTTCCGCGAAAGCAGTTATCCACAGTCACAACACTTAGCATGTAGATCGTTCCTCTGAGCACGTAACCGGGGTTAATCAACGTCCTGTTCCGCATTTCATTGGCAAACGTTCATAGAGGCATTTATCTGACGCGATCATGGTCAAGGAAATTATGATTGGCATTGAAGAATTTGATTTTGACGGAAATCCAACGATGAAAGCCATATAGATCACTGGAAACAATTAGGTGAATAGCAACGAGAATAAAGAATTATGGTTTCCGCCCCCGAGGGGTATTGGATCTCAAGACCTTCCGGTTAATGCGATGGGGTTCGGCAGAGCTCGACCCACCGGACATGCCTGATCGATTACCTACTAACGATTTCGTTCGCCCAGCGTGTCGCATTGTAATTCCGTAAGTCGTCACTCGTAAAAAAAATGCAGAGATAAAAATTTGATGGTAATATGCGTGCAAAGTTGTGCACCTACAGGGAGTCACCCGCAAATGAATGTTAAAGTGAGAATATTGAATGGAGGAAAGATTTATTTAATAAACGATTTCAATTTCTCCTGGTGAATACTACTGATGAATATATCTCGGGTTCTCAGCCAGGCTTCGAGAGACGACATCCTCAAGGCCGTGTTACTTTATGGAAGTCCAATGTCACACTCCATTTAGTGCGTGATAGGAATCCGAACGCGGATCTCCAACGAAAAGAGTTGAACAGGGTAAGTCTGAGATATTTTGAAACGATTTTATGCGAGAATATAGGAACACTAAGTATAGCTCTGGTTATATCTGGGCTTTCGCCTTGGGATTGTAAATCTACGCGCGCAAACTAGCTTTCTTTTGTTTTCGCATGTCTGGCTGCATAAACTATCATGCACGAAAGCGGAAGATCCAACGCATGTGTGTTGAAAAGCCTTTACTATCTTAATTTCTTAAAGTAGCCTCCTTATGCCATGATTGATTACTTTTATTCAAAATATGTACTTCAATTGTATGGCCCGCAATGCATTTATTCTAACATTTTGAGATAAATACCATGAATAACAGAAAAATTTAATAATTTATGACAATAGACGGTTATATATGAATAAAATGACAATATGTTGAGGAAATCCTGAAGAAAAAGGTAATGTGAGGCTTGTATTAAAATTCTCCAAAGAAGGGTAGAGCCAAGTAATATTTATTTGGTGTTGTATAGACAGCAGCAAAAATGTATCCTTAGAACGTGGATCCATATTCACAATTTTCAGTGAAAATTTATGAGGTAATATTACGATTCAACCAAGTAATTAACAGTTAATAATTCAATTTAGCAGAATTGCTTGAATGAAAGAAAAAATAATAGAAAGTAGTAGTACTTAGCGACGTAATAATTTTTAGGAATAATAAATGGCAAATGGTTACTTATGAAGAAGCTCACCATGAAGGTGAGAGATAATTTATGATAAGGTAAGCAGATGACCCAAAATTATTGGAAGCACCCATACCTACACTACTCCCACCTACACCCATACCTACTTATGAAGCATTAGTGATCAAAATGAAAAATTGAGAATATTTCTCAGGTTACACTTCTAACATCGACTTGAGGCAGATCGTTAAGAAATGTTTTAAACAATTATGCAAGTGTATTGAAAAACCACAAATGTCTTCATCGGTAACTGACAGCTCTCTCTCGAGTATCTATTACCACCCACTGAATACAGAGTGAGAATATATATTGCCGCTTATTTGCTTTTACCAATCATCGCGATGACTTACCTGTTAAATTATGCAGAGCAAACAATTACTCAGACGATAATGACGAGTGAAATTCAGCATACAATCGCGTCTCGTCGTCTTAATGACACCATTAATCAAGTAATCAAGCAATGCAGGAGATTTTCATGCTCCATTCAGCATGCAATTCTACACTCTGAGAGAGCCACTTTATTGGTGTTCTCAGAGGCAAATTCGAATGTTAGATTCGGTTTTGGATTCCCACTCAGACATAATGAATATTAAGTCTTCCTTTTTTTTTACACCTACAAATTCCAACTATTCTTGCGCTACTTGATGATGAGAAACAATCGAACAAACAAAAAAAATTAACAGTAGACATTTCACTTTTTATTAGGTTTAGCCTTCAGAATACAGAAACGTGGTCAGAATAATGTCTGTATTTTCGAGCGTATTGTCGTCATGGCCACTCTTTCAAATAACTCAATTAAAATGCACTCTAATGGTGGTGAAATAAAAAATATAATATAGCTAAATAGCTTTACCTTTTTAGATGTGTATGACTATCATAACCGTTTGATTACCATTACCATGTCACAAACGCTTTGTCCAACGGGGACAGCACCAATGCTGGAAAAGAATCAAATGCTGCCATTTAAATATAGAATAATTCAATTTCAGAGGCCATTGATACATAAGGCCACCAAATTATAAAAAAATTCCACAATTATTAAATCTAATATATTTTATCCAATGTATAAATATTTCATTCAAGCTTCGGTTGACAATATTTCGATTTCCATTTCAGAAATTAGGCCTCAGCTGGAAAGAAGTGAAATATTTATTGATTATTTATTAATTAACTATTGCAGTGAGTCCAATAATAGCTACTGATATTATTTTCGCTAGCTATAGCTATAGTTCGATCTGCCAAATCAAATGGAATTAAGGTCAGTGCATTCATGTACGTAAGATCAGCCTCCCCAAGGTATAAAAGCGCGAGGGACATTTCCTAATTACGTATGTATTTGATGATCTTATTTGATTACTCATTTGCATTAATAACCGGCGGAATACAAAACCCAGCGACTCAACATTGGAAATTATCAAATGCGCGAAGCAGTAAATGAAATTAAGCTCGCCATGTAGAATTCAAGTATTGGTTCCTAAACATTTTGTGCAACACGAATACCTGAAGTGGGTGTGCATGTTACCCACAAGAGACTGGCGAAGCTTCACAAAAATGGAGGTAGTGTAATTACGATTTTTCCGAAGATTTATTTATATAAAACTAGTGTAGTTATCGGATCCCGGTTATTTATTATAAACGATACAAGTTTCTGAATGAACAAATATTTAAAGGTTGATATTATCTTTTTATCACGGTGGTAATCACTATTCAATACATAATCTGAGGATGCTCATAGCGCAAAATTTCTAGGTTTGCAACTGCGAAAGTTCCCTGAAATACTCCGAAGTGACGTTTCAATGACGTCAGGTCATGAAAAGGAATCACAGACTAGTGTGGAACGAGGGAGCCGGAAAAGAATGCGCGGGAAATTGGAGCGGTTGGCAACACTAGTAACACATGACTCATGGAAGTAGAGCGGTGAATTAAAGGGTGCAAAATCCTTAAATAAGTTACCCATCGCTACTCTGTATGAACTTTACCAACAATGGACACAATTTCAATTGCTCGAGTCTTTTAAAAGGTCGTTTGATTATGGGAATTTATAAGATTAAAGCACGAAAGAATAAACTTTTCCGTTTTAGCAGGATATATTCGAACGTGCGAACATTAACAATATAATTTAGTGGGTGAGAAGCCAAGGGGTACAAGTAATTTATTTTTTAATTTATTTATAAAAGATTACTTTTTCATGTAAAGGATGCTCTAGTTCGTGCAATCATAACTTCCACCAAACTTTGCCCTCAGCTTTTCTCTCTATGTCATTAACCCATTAACTGCCAAATTTGTTTTTTTTATATTTTTTACTTTATTTGTGTCCGTCTACATCCCAATAGTTAGGAAAACACCCATTTTGAATCTCACGACCACAACGTCAACCATGAGCCCCAGATGGGGCTCGAGGTGTTTGTGTCCATTGTTCCAAGTGACGCACATTGGCAATACAAAATGTCGATTATACTATCGTATACTGACCAGGAATGAAGAAAAATCGACCCAGTTGGAGAATAGCCACGGCGAACAACGTCTTATATGCAGTCAAAAGTCACCTTTTCTCTCTACGACCAAAAAACGGAGACCTCTGAGCGGAAATGAGCTGGTTTGCACATGTCAATGCATGCCCGTGATCACTTCATGTCTCCTTTCACTAACGACATCCTGTTGGAAGACGCGAAGGTCCTGTTTCTATGTTTTGGTCACAGGTGGCGCTGCTATTTATTTAAAGTACCGGGTCCCTATTTGGGGATCATGGTAGTGAAAGGGTTAAGAAGTGCATCCCATTTCCATTCCCAATTCTTTTAGGAGTGAGGTTCTCGGTCATCCTCTCTGTCTTTTGCCGAGAATTTTCCTTCCGTAATTATCTGTATGGAGTTATCTTGCCTAAGCAAGTGTCATAAGAGCCTTGCGTATCGTACTTTAATTTTAACAATAGCTCTTTTTCTACTATACTAGGACTTTATTTAGAAATTGCTCATTAGTTTTTCTGCCATTTCAATTTGTTCTGGTAACCCTCCTCATTATTTATAATCTCAAACATTCGACTTAGTTCTTTCTCTGAGTCAGCAACTAGAGATAAGCTATCTGCAAATAGAATGTAATGAAATTGTTCGCTAAGTATTTACATTCATCTTGTATTTGTTTTCATTTCAGACGTCGCTTCTTCTACACATAGTTTAACAAATGAGATGAAATTGGGTAACCATACCTCTCATATTAAAGATCTAAGAAATTTAACTTAGAAATTAGCCCATAAACTTATCGCGTTCAACTTCAAATTACCGTTAGGAAATATTTTAAAATCCTCAGCCCCATCTCCATCATCTACGTAAGATCATTTACCCCGAAACTTGCAACTTAAATAGGACGCCATGTGGTTTGATTATGGCGCCGAGTGGTCGGACCGAGTGTCAATACCAACCTTTCCTAATATTTCAACTGCGAAGGTTACGGGGAAGAGGAGAAAAGAGATAGAATATTGGTCAACAGGCGAAAAAAATCGAATCTGACGTCACAATCAACTTACGTTAGTCAATCCGCGAGAAGATAAGAGAGACGTCAGAGATTTTATGGCGGAAGGAATTTCTTGTTTTATCTTTCACCTGCCCTTCTTCCCTTCCTGTCACCCGCCCCCACAGTTTTTTCCGAAGGTAGAAAGTTCACATCCGATCCATGTGGCGGAAATTACCGAAATTAAATGATCCAAGTCCAATCCAATGGCAGTAGTTTCTTTGACTAAGCTTTCTAAGCAATTGAGATAACACTGACGGGAATCGAAAAATGAATGCCTCGATAGAAATAGATTTTTCATAAATGCGATAAATAATATTAATTTGTTTTATCATTCACCAATAAATCAAGCTAAAATTTAATAAGATCTTTTTTACGCGTACGTGTAAAAATTTGTTGTATCAAGTTTAAAATTATAATATCAGGTGTCCCAGAAGGGTCTATGCTTGGTTCCATAACATTTTTAGCATGTATTAATGACTTCGTTGTTATAGTTTTAATTGGTATATAACGGTATTTGCCGATTACATAGCCTAGTGATGTCCTCATGTCCTATGCTGATGACATAGCGAAAGCCTATGAGGATCTTCCATATTATTACTTTTAACGGAAGAAGTCTTTTGATTCTTGAATAAATGGCTTTGTTACGATAGGTTGTCTTCGAGTGAGAAAACTAAAAATTTTATGAATCATTTATTTGATAGATATAAGCTATATTGGGAGTTAGTATATCACATTAGGGATTGCACTATTGTTGACAGTGAAAATTGTGTTTTTATAGAACTATTACTCCCTTCAAGTACCTTAGGGCTCATTTGAACCGCACGCTAAAGAGGAATGAGCAAATAGATGGTGTTATTTCTGTTCTGATACAATTCCTGATTCAATCTATATTTTGTACGTAAAAAAATTCCAATACCATTTCTTTTACTCTCTAATTAATTCAAAATTAAGCTATGGATTTTTTTGGTGGGTTGGTTCGTTTAAGTTCATTATCAAACCTACTGTGGTTCTCCAGAAAAGAATTAGGAGAACAATTATTTTTTTTAAATCGATTCCACCACACTCTTCCACTTCTTTTAGCATACTTCCACACCATGTTAAAATTAAAAAATAGGTTATGTAAATATGAATACAAGTAAAAATATTGCTCTTTAACTTGGACGATATTGATTCTCGATAGTTCTCGTGAAATTGTCTCTTTAACCAGAGACAGCTTTGTAAATAGTGACGTCAATTAATGTAGCGCTATTGTAAACGTGGTACATAAATTCTTTTGTATATTATGTATCTATACGATAACTTTCGACTGAACTCACACAGGTTACTTCCTTTGAGTTAAACTAAAACATCTATCTGTTGTTTAAAATGTGTTGAAAAACACTGCACAAAAAGGAAGCAATAAATTATTTTTTATTGTCTTTTATCACTAGACAAAGGTGAAAGCAAAACAATTTTTGCTAGCTTAGTGCTAGGACACTTAATTTTAAGCTCACGTGAAATGACTATTGCCAGGCAAAGGTGCAATTTTTCCTCTGCCATTATGAATCAAAAATAAAAAATAGATGGTAAGGACTTTGCTCTTTTCTGGCATAAATTACTGATGCATTTTTTCTCGTTACCTTAGGAATCGACTAGGATGACAAAACAAATACTTAGTATGGTGCATTAATAAATATTTCTGAGTTAAAAAACCAGCCATCATTTGATATTGAATTTACGACTTTTGAATTCATGAAATTTGGCGCATGCTTATAAGAATTGAGGCTACCGTAGTTAATTTGTATTTCACGAATTATGATTATTTCTACATCTCACACGGTTCGCTAAATACCGCCATGAAATTTTTAAAATATTAAGTTGGAACAAATTCCAAATGATTATTATTATTATCATCATCATTATATATTAGTTAATAAACTAGCTTCCATTTTGCTTTAAGTTCGCGGTGCATGAAATGCTAAAAATTTGGCGCATGCTTGTTTGCAATATGGCTTCCTTGATAATTATCTATGACAACAATAAATATTTACTCGTGACTGTTATGCTTTAGCAGGATGATCGCTTAAATCTCCAAATGAAATTCCATGACATTTGTAGAGCTTACTACCCTACTTTGTTGCTTCTTTAACCAGAAACATCTTTTTTTAATTAATATCAAGTAACTTAGCGCCGTTTTAAGCGTGGTTCATATGTTCTTGTGTTAATATTCTATTTGCACGATAGCTTTTGACTTAATTCTGAGGCGGCAGTTTGATGAGGCCAAAAGACAACTAGGATTTGATTGGCCACAGTAAGTAATACTGAAGTTAGGGTTCAACGTTAGCCTCGGTTTTAAGTTACTGCTTAGCTATCTTTGGCGCTCGTGTATATATTTACTCTGAGGGTCCTCGGTCTATAGGGAATCTTTTTGGTATTATATTTCGCCTAGTGACACAAGATGAGTTAGTATTACATCTCCTATTTAGGGGATTTGAATGCCGCGTTATTACTGGGAATCGGACGCGTTTCCCGGCTGTCTATCTTTGAGTTAGCCTAGGAGCTTAACTTAGAAGTACTTTCACTCAAGTTCTCTATTATTGCACCGCTTGCTATCGCGCTCGGCGAGGTGCAAGGTCTGAAACAATTAGCGGGAAGTGAGGTGAAATCTCCCAGACGCGACGTCAGAAACCTTAGCTCCTAAAACTGCCGGCTCATTCCTTCGTCTGGCTCCCAAAGAATCCCACCTTTCGCGACATTCCAATCGAGTGATTCCGTGGACCACATGGCGGGACGCACGGATGCTATCTTATCAAGATTGCGATCGCACTTGGTTTTCCCGATTCAACTTGACAATGACGGGCCCGCGGACGCCAAGGGTCGGTAAGAATAGGAGAGAGGCAAGATGTTTCTCGTTCTCAATACATCTTTACCGGCTCGCCGCTGTCGTAATGTTTTCGAGAAACAAAAGGTCTCACCGTCATATGTCACGCCCGGGAAACACGTCCGCTTCCCGGTAATAACGCGGTATTCAACTCCCCTGCATCAGAGATGTTATACTAACGAATCTTTTGCCATGAGGCGAAATATGATTTTTAAAATTGCTGTAGGCTGAAGACCCTCAGAGTAAATGCATACATGAACGCTAAAGATTGCTGCGGAGTAACCAAAAGCCGAGGCTAACATCCAAAAACCTCTACCAAGGTAGAGTGAGTTTTGAGAGTAAGAAATCGACAGTCGCGTGTTATAAATGTAATATATAATAAATAACCTGGGAAGGTAGATATGCCGATTAAAATTAGTTGCATCCAATTTAATGCAACTGCAATTTTCTCTGCGTGTTGAACAATGTGGAGATTTGGTCTTGGAGTGTGATCCGTCCCTTCTTCCATCTTTTATCCGTACCTCGAAATTCTGACTTCTCGTTTACCCTAGACATGATATGGAATTCAATTAACAGAAAAGAGTGGATATTCCTATATTTCGTTTTAAAACGATAGTGTTAAGTCATCGTTCTTGTTCATTCCGAGCCCGCACAGACGCTGCGTTGAATCACCATTTTTCACGTAATTGACACATCAAGTAACCTCAACGAAAATCTCTGAATAAGCACAAGGGTTGAAGAAATGCACACTTCATAGGTCTATAAATCCTCAAATCAGGCTGTAAAATATTCTTAAGTCTTCATTGGCGCATATTTTTTCAAGTAGGTATAATTTTTTCTTCCTAGATATACTGGGTACAGAATTAATTATAAGAATACGATGAACCACTTCAACCCTAAGTATTAATGAATTTAATTCATTTGCGCTGTTTTACCTCGAGCTCTTTTACGATAGACCCTCATAAGGATGCCAAGAAAAATTAGATATCATTTGTTTTTAAATACTCCCAAACTTTGTCTGCCTGACGTCATGTTGAAGTCTCCCTTAAAAACTGAGATCAAAGGTTTGTATCAGCGATGCTCGTTAGAGAAATTCGGCGTCAAATTAAAAAAGCAAACTTTTTGAAAGCCACATAGTTACCAGTGGCGGTTCCGTGGGGGTGGGGGATAGCCCCCTCCATTGGATCGGAACACACACTAGAAAAAGTATTAGGGGGTTACTATTCTGTACGAAAGTGTTTAGTTTTATTTTCCTACATATTTACCTTTTTTAACAAATTGAAGTACAAATTAGCCCTAAACTTAGGTCCTATTTTACACGCCTTTGGTATGTTACAATCCAGTGGTATTGCCAGAGAGGGGCTATTCTATTTACACTAGATAGAATCTTTGTCCCTATCCTGGATGCGCCACTGATAGTTACCCTACCCCATTTCACAGCAACAAGCCCGGGAGGATATAAAATTGATTAGCAATATAGACTCATTTCATTTTTTTCGTGTTGCATTTCTTTTCTTTCAGCATTTTCTCGGTATTTTTTAATGTTATGGTTTTGGAGCGTTGTTTAATTTGTCTTTCGTATTGGTCAGCGCTTGGTTTTATTTTTAACCTTGCAACTATTGACTTATTTTAATTCCATCCAACGACGAACTCATTTTAACTTTGTATTTTAGGGTATGTGACGTTTTATATACCGGTAATTCCAATCCCCCCCCGGCCAAACACCCAGCAGGAGGCTCGTAGGGTGTAACGTAAATGTATGCTTCATTTATGTCATTGTCATGAATAAGTCTCCAGCAGCTGATATGAAACCGTCGTTCCGGTAAATATTTTTCAAGTGTGACACACGTTTACCAAAAAAGAACATCGCATCCAATCATGGATCTCGAAATTTCAAGCCAATTTATAAGTTTGACATAATATACGCGTCAAGATTTTGAGCATCTTTATTTAAGTTCTATTTTCAGTACTCGAAGATTTGCCGATAATAAGGCCTTGCCTTTCCTTAATTAACCAATTCCAAAATTTTCCAATACAACGCGGCGAACTTGCCCGTCACCCAGTCGACTCTAATAACAAACAATCAACGAGAGAATAGAGCCGACAGAGATCGGCAAGCCAGATTAACAGATCTCAGAAACGATACGTGACTTTCGCGTATCCTCTAAAGAAAGCGCTTTATTTAATACACACCCAATCGATATGACAACTCGAATTTATATCTGCGGGGAAAAACCAGAGCGGCTATATCTGGACCAATATAACAGAAATAACGCTGACTCCGCGTGCATTGTACGTTCAGTCGTGCGAGGTATTACGCCCGCCTATGGTATGTGTCCGCAAGAGCCTATTTCTCAACGCGATAGATTAACATTCTTTTAATTCATCACTAATCGTGCAATTTTATCTCTTACTCTAGTTAATGGCGTAGGTGATACTGGTATTTTTTAGGTAAGAAATAAAATCATCACACGTAAAAATTTAAAAAAATCAGATCATCAACAATCATTAGGTACACCTGCGCAGGAGAGGCGACGTGCAACGTATAATTGCATTTATGTCATCCAAATGCACTCTTCATTTAATTTATTTCATCATGAAAATGCAATATTTAATGTTCAATAATTTATATGTGATTAGAAATAAAGAAAAGATGAAAGAGATTTAACTATTGAGCACTTACATCAGCTATGTCAACTTAATTTAGACTTGCTTATTCGTAACATCCGAAAGAAACACTGAGATGAAAAAAATGGCGTCATGGGTTCAGGAGCAATTCGCAAAAAAGGAGAATACCTCTCATTTTGACCACTGAATTGAAAAAGTAGAAGCAATGACAAACACTCACGCAGTACTGCAATAGTCTAGGTATAATTTAGGAAAATCAATCCAAGTACACCAAGTTAAGTGCAAGAAGACTCAACAAAATTCATAAGAAAATCACCTACTGTATGAAATAGGGGCTTGTGAAATAGGGACTGGGTTGGCCAGGTCCTTAATTAATTTCTGGGCTTTGCAATTGAACTTAGTTCATAGTTATATTAATTTATCTTAATTAATGTAAATGTAGTACCAGCTGACTAGCCAATTATAGCGGCTTAGAAGGACCAAATTTATTTTATTAAACTCTTGTGTTTACGGGGTAGTGAAGCTGAGAAATATTTATGTTTCTTATGCACAATTTTTGGCATTTTCTTCAATGAATTGGAAATTGAAACAAGGAACTTGAACTTGTTGGAGGGGCTTAGTATTAGCAATGATAACACTTTGTGATTTCCAATTTATTTTTAAAAATTACGACTGGTTTCGGCTTTCAAGCCATTATCAAGTACATAAACAGCAATGAATTTAAAAAAAAATATAGTATCACAATGAACACAGTGTGGCGTCGATGGCCGGGTTTGGTCTTAGGACCAACTGCCTCAAGCGACAAAGATGATTACGTACGTAACCGAAAGTTTTTTTTAAATGAGATTAGAAATAATCACTAAAGCTGAAATTGATCGAAGAGGTCAATACTTGTGAAACTCCATTATAGCATAAATGCGATTAAATATAGAAAATTCCACTCAATATATTAATATTTTCATCATAATGTTTCACTGCACTGTAGTGTATGCTCCTCTTCAGAAAAACATGTTGATTACTAGCCAATTACTTGCCTATTATTTTTGTTTTAAGATTACGGCAGCTTCTATTATCTATCTTGTAAGTTACTATCGGGAAATGTTGCCTTGAAAACATTTTTTTCTCAACGTTTCACTCCTCTAACTGGGAGTATTTTCAAGAGAATGAGAGCATCGTCCTCGTCCCGATCTTGTATAGGATAGGATCCGTCCGCGTTGCTCCCATTCTCTTGAAAACGCTCCCAGGGGTAGTGCAACGTTGAGTGAACAATGTTTTCAACACAACATTTCACGAAAGTAACTTACAAGATAGGTACCTGTTATGTTAGCTAATTACCAAGCCATGGCGCTGACTCCATGGGGCCTGAGGGGGCCCGAGCCCCCTCAAAAATTCGTTATGTGGGGGAGGAAAAGAATTGTCAGGCTTGTCGATTTTCCTCGGGGTGTTTAGTTATCGAGAGTCAAGTTTACAGGATAGTAATGTTGATCATATGACTTATAAAATGCTTAAAAAACTTTTAAACTCAACTTTTTATAAAATTTCCCGGGTAAGATACCAGTATTTAATATAAGTATATATATATATATATATCCATCCGAATGAATAACCACAGGCACTCCTGCAAAACTCCCCCCTTTCATGAACCCATCCCCATTCACACTTCCTCACACAACAGTACCTTCGACCAATGTTTTTCCCTCACCTTCATTGAAGTTTTGCCAGAGAGGGCAACTATCATCGAGGTGAGGACGAGGGAGATGGCCCACATCTGGGTTGAAAGGGCGTTTGAAACGCCCGGGCTAAACATTGCCCATTAAAAGCCAAAACAAACCCTACCCTCCCTTTCCCCCCCTCTCCCCTTCCCCTTCTTCCACCCCCACTACCTCACCAAGGAGGGCGACTGGAGGAACTTACCCTGCCTGCACCAGTTCACCTTCAGCACTGAGGATAGCGGATCAATCCGCTGAAACGTCTGAACGTTTTTTTGTGAGTGTTCCTTTTTTACGTGTGTCTATGTTTTTATTAGTACAATTTTTGTTCGTTCGCCTTGATCGGCCACATACTTATATTTTCGCTTAGTGCGCTTTCATCAAGATTTTATATATATAATAATATATATACTCAATAAAATATGTATTCCCAATATTTTTTATGAGTCGGCAGCCCTGATACCAAGGAGTATTATTGATAAGGAAACTCCCTTCAAATAATATCGAGGTAACCTTAATAATAAAAAATTTAAAGTTGCTCTTTCGATCCCGCCCCTTCGGCGTAAGCTCGGGTGAAATTTCGGTGAACAAACGAAATAACACAGTGTCATAGACTGGGGTGCTATAAAAAGCCTTCAAATCAAGAACACACTCATTTTTGGGAACCAAGAGACCTTTCAAACGAAAGCTTTCCCACCAACGCATTTAAATTTACGAAGCAGTCGTCTGTGAACCAAAGACGCGGCATGAAAGGAGGAGAGAAAGTTTGAAAACACAAAATGTTAAAGAACATCGTGGGATAAATGGGAAATGTTGGACTTATTTCCACTCAATTGGTTCCTGGAACGGATATTATATTTATTCTTCTCACCACAACTTCCGAGTTTACTTCCCGGATCTTCCTTTCTCGTTTTCATTTTTCATCGTAATGATTTCCGAAACGAGGCCTTTCGCTTTCTTCGCATTCCACGATGACAGTTCAAAGGCCTTTACATCCCACCCCCATGAATTTTCGTTATCATCGACCCACGAATTCATTGATTGACGAGAGGTATAGCGTAACAGTGGCATTTTGGCACACACTACATTTATTTCCAGAAGTTGTATTGCCTCTCTATTCTATTTTTCACCCATTTCAGAAGCGTGAAGGATTTTAATAGCAATATTTAAGTAGTTAGTGCGGCATCAGTTGAAGTCAAGTGTACTCGTGTTACCTATTATTTACGCTTAGGTGTCGCCAAAAAAAGAAACAAAAGAAAACATAATTAGTAACTGAATGTGAGAGCAATTTTGTACCTCAGCATAATTCAAACGCCAAAAATGTTTTTTTAAAGGTATTTACAGCAGTCAACTTGACTAAGTTTCAACACTGCTTCAAACCTTTGCACACCGAACCTTGACTACTCACCTTGGCTATATACGACTCACTTTCACAATTTAATTGGTAAATTCTAAATAAATATATTTATTAATAAACAAAAAACGTGTAAGAGGCATGCATAAGTAAAAAAACTAAATATATAAACGTAATTTAGGCGAAGTCCATGTAATGGTTTTCGTTTTGCGACGTTGCGTTGTTACCAGAGATCCCCGAGTCCATATTGCCGATTTCAGGCAGTTTTTCGCAAGTATATTTCTTATTTTATCATGAAATTATACTCGTGCATATTTAGATTTTAACAAAAATTTGCTCCTAATGAATGCCGTCTCAACAACGTCTTGTTACAAACAGCCTCGCTTACTCGAAAAAACGTTTCTCTCCATAAGAGCCCATGTTAAATCATCCTAATTTTACCGTAAAATATCTCAAAAACGATGAAAATGAAAAAGCAGGAGCAATTTCATTTCATTTTCATTATGTCACGTTTCCACTCCATCTCGCCTGAAACCTCAGACTATAATCTCAAAAACGGTTCGCGGCAATCCCTTTTTCTGTGAATTATTGAAAGTTCGTCTTTTAAAGAATATGTGACCAAAGTTTCATCAAATTCGTGTAACTTTTTCCGGGGCGCTTAACTACTGTAACTGTATCATTTTGGGACGCACTACATTTATTGCCTGAAATATGAAGTGAAACACTTTGCTCTTTCCATATAAAATTTTTATTAAACTACAGTCGACGTGTTTCGTTGCACTGCAGCATTATCAAGACTATAACCTATAAGAGTCTTGATAATGCTGCAGTGCAGTGAAACATGTCGACTGTAGTTTAATAAAAAATTTATGTGGAAAGTGCAGTGTTTCACTTCATATCTCATAATGGATCTCCACAAAGTATCTGCCTCATCCATCCAATACATTTATTGCCTGAAGTTACACTGCCTCTCTATTGCATTTTTTTTACCCATTTCAGTGGCATGAAGGATCTTAATAGCAATATTTTCAAAGTTTTCGGAAATAACAGCGTGTCAGCGATTAATTTCTTAAGAGGACGCATCACTCCTTTTCGAACGGTCGTACTTCATCTTTTTCGCTAAAAATTACTCTTTGAAAGCTTAATTTTCCATTATTCAAGAAAATAACTGCCGACTAGCCAGCGGCGTACCTCTACGAATTTATCTGCATAACACCATAATCGTACTGAGGAAAAATCATTAGCCTTGACCGGGATTTGAACCCAGCTCTCCCAAACTCACGCACGTTTGTCCACATCTTAACGGTCTTATGCGGTCCAACGTCGAGGCTGGTTCGACAGGCCTGGTGCAAGCATCAGGTCCAACGTCAAGTTGAGCTCAACATCACAAGGTTATATGAGGGGATTACGCAAGGGCAATTTTTCCAGAGATGTCACACATAGATAATAATTTTTAAATAAAAAACTCTTTAATTGAACCTATAGCGTAATATTACAGTCAGCGGAAGTTTACTTTAAATAACAAAATAAAAATGTTTAAAAGGCACCAATGAATCCTGCCAACTATTCCTTTTTTTCTAAAAATTAATTTGGACCAGACTATTTGAATTGAAAAAAATGGACCAAAAATGGTTAAACGTTAGAAGTTACTGTCGCCATATGATCTGTCATTTTTGTTTATCATCAGGAGTTTGTGTATAACAGATAAGAGACAATAACTTAGATTTTTTATTAAAATCAAGCATCGAAAACATAACTTCTAAGATTATAGAAATCGATTGGAAAATAATTGCTGAAGCAAGATAAATATTAAAGCGTACAGTTGTCTCGAGTACCGAGGATGGAGTCTCGCCAGGTGCTACTCACGGTTATCTATTTATCATAATAATACATGCATATCTAGCTAATCACTAATCGCTACATCTATGGTTCCCATGTGTAGGTTCCCACTATCACGATCAAACTGTATCAGGCAGTAAATTTATAATTTGAAGTTTACATTGGAACAAAATCGATTTTTACCTCAACAAGCATGGAAAACAAAACTAATGTGACTGTAAAAAATCAAAAGGAAAACAATCGGGAAAAATCGTCTTGTATTGCTGTTGAGGAATAGAATTAAATGTGTAGGTACTTTCATATAGAAGAGTTATAACAGACAATGTTTAAATAACTATTTGATGCTGAATTAAGTTGCAAAAAAATTGGATTCAGCTGGATTGGATTGATATTTTGAAAACAAATTTTCGACAGCGGTTATTGTTTACATAGTGGTTTTCCGCAATAGATGTTTACATAAAAAAGATATGCATACAAATTTTTAAAAACGGTTTGGGGTGGGGGGGAAACCGAATGGAATTTATGACAGAAATTTATATAAAAACATCTGTCAACTTTGAAATTAAGATCGTTCAAGCGACAGAAAGCGATGCGTAGAGGTAATTGCGGTTAGAGCCTGAGGATATAAATCAGAAATAGGCGTTGATAAGAGTGCCGATGTATTGATACAAGAGTAGCGCCAAGGTGCCGAAGAGAGAAGAGGAAATCCCAGATACACTAAGTACTGTGTAGAGAGCCATTGATTGGCAGGAATATTAACAGGACGCATTAGTTTTGTTGACTTTTAAAACGTTGGGAGGTTGAGAGACCGTTGTATTTGACGGCCATATTGTGAATAGAGGCGCCCAGTTGGTCTAGGACGCTTCCACTGCAAACAGTTGCATGAGTCATATAGGGTAAGTAAGTAACGTTTGTACTTGGAAGAGAGACTGCAACTCAGAACCTTCCATTATCTCATCCCATGACGCCTTGTAACCTTGGAGAAATGGTTCATAAGCAAAAACAACAGATGGTGACCGAAGTGCCCGGACTGCAAATTGATGGAGACAATTAGATTAAAATTTATACACGGAACCACTAACAGCACATCGCATTATGTAATAACTGAGGTTAGGTACGGTGAAAATATGAACCTTTTATCCCCTAAAGGCAGGGTTGGGCTCTGGGGCCACTTTGTATGAGCGGAGGCTATCGGAAGGCCGCACCGTTTACAACGATTGTATTCATCAGTTAACATTATAATTAATTTCAGAAAAAATACAAGTTGTATAATAAAAATTTAAGAATAGTGGTAGTTCTATTCTACTTATTTATTTGGTTAATTTTATTTTGGCTAGATTTATAGCTGCTAGAACATTTAATTATATAATTCAATTTAATGAGACAAGTGTACTCTATCACTTGTTTTTAATTCTGTGTCGGGCCATCACAAACTCTGTGGTGGGCCGCAGTTTGCCCACCTCTGCTATAAACGATTCACTTATAAACAGCCAAAGAGTGGGAGGCCAGGAGTTAACTCTTAAATAGGTAAATGTTAACGGTTCTTAAAGATGTAAGATGAGCAATATTATCATTATTTTCATAAAATTCAGATCATTAAAGCAGTTAATAATTACTTCGTTATAACTTTCGCGGGTACTCGACGTGTTAGTTAAAAAAAAAACGTTTTGGGCTATGTCGCCGCGTCAATTTCCGGGTGGGCCCAACGTTTCCCGACCGATGGTGGTCACTTTTTCAAGGGTGTCGTTTTTCACATTCCCTTGAAAAAGCGACCAGCATCGGTCGGGAAACGTTGGGGCCCCCCGGAAATTGACACGGTGACATAGGCCAAAAAGTTCTAACAAACTGAATTCTTTTTGATTGTAAAATAAACTAGAATAAAAAAATAAACGATAAATGAGAATTTTATGTAAAACGGATGGTATGTGACTTCATTTTTCCCCCAAACAACAAAGGACTTCAATAAATGCTAAGTCTAGCTGAGGAAGCCAAATCTCTCGCGGGGAGCGCCTAATTTTTTTGTGTTCTCGTACATGTGTCGCAAGACGTCCTGCCACTCACCATTGATACGAGGCTATGGTGATTTCGTATTAGGTGAGAAATCACACAACAATCCAAGTTGCATAAGAAGAGAGCGAGGTTCTGACGAATCATAGGTATGTTAAAGCAGCATAATAAAAATACGGAGTACACCATTTTATTGTATGCCTTAGATTTAAATTCCGTTGTATTACAAACAACGGTCATACGAATTTCAGTTAATTTTTCCACAATTTTACTTACCACTTAATTTTAACGAGCTATTTTAGGTCGAGGTACTTGTTATTTTCCTATTCCCGGATAATAATCATATTTAACAGCTAAATAGTTCGAGTTGAAAATCAGGAAAAAGATTATTTATTCAGAAAAAAGTAAACACTGAATATGAGTTGAAAAAACAGAGCGGTCAAACGAACAGTCATTACCTACCAACTATCCTGCCAGTTTCACTGTAAGGTGCGATCTAATTTTCAAATATCCGCTTTGTACGAAGTTCATCCAAAACAACGAAGGTGGTGAAAACAAAAATATTATATCATTGGCATATAAAATAAAAAATTTCGCAGTGATTTCTTAATTTTCGTCGAAATATTTAGAAATTTACATGACCACAATAGCGTTTCAAACAGTGAATACCGGTCAATTCAACCGGCTAAGGCTAATTTTACGGGTCCATTGATTCAATATAATGCCTGTCTAGCATATCAAACTCTGCAACGTTTCATATTTAGCATGAACTCATTTTTCAATTATCCTAATTAGAATATTATGTTACTCAAGGATGTTTATTCTCCAACCGTTATTAATGTCACTACGTATTATAAATGGAAATTTCTGACAAGCCTTATAGCATAGAAGGACCAGGTTGTATGTTATTATTTTTATTATTTTACAATGGTCCCATGACAATAATTTAATTTTAAATGAAAAAATCTAAAACAATGCGTATAACCATAGAGTAAGTATATTACTCTATGGTATAACTTATTCATTGCTTCTAACATCAAATCAATGACATATTAAATCACACGGTTTTGCATGCCTACGCTCCAACATGGTAACTTGTTATTGTAACATTTTATAGCAAGTGAATGAATATAAATATTTGTGCAAGATAGTTGAATGTAATTTCATTTTTAATTCTCATGTATCAAAATTGAACAAAAAGCTCAGATACATTATGTACAAATTTTATTATCTGAAGGACATCGTCACGAAAAATGTACTCAAAATGATGCATCACGGCCTTTTTGAGAGCCTTCTTAGATATGGCCTAACTGTGTGGGGGGCATGTGGTGTAACTAATATGAAAAGATTTAAGTCCAATCAATAAAGGATCTTAAAAATGACTCATCAAACTAACTGTGAGGAAAAAGTGGGCATTCAGATGACACGTATTTTGAAGATATTGGCATTCTACCACTTCATAAATTGTATCAGCACATATTAATCATTGATAGTTATTTTAATAATAAATGCAAAAAGGAGAGAAATGTTAATACTGATATCACTTTGAGAGTTTTAGGAAATTATAAGATTCCGCGATGTTATACACATGAGGGTTGCAGGCAGTTTGAAGGTGTTGCTCCAAACCTGCTTAACAGTCTAACGAGTGAATTGGAGGTTTTTAAAACTTTGAGTGAAGTTAAAAGAAAAATTAAGACATGGTTACTGACTGGTGATTTATAATGAGGTGTAAATATTTTTTGTAGAATGTTAAGCTTATTTGTTAGTAAGAATGTTAATTAAATTGTTTAATTTGTTATTTCAAGATATAAAGAATGTTACATGATGTAAAAGTGATAGTTTTATGAAAACTGATCGGAGGAAAAAATATGAGACAAAGATTCCGAAATGGTGATGAATGAAAAACAAAGTACAATTTTCATTCATCATAAGCTACTTCCATATAGTCACGCCTGAAACCATCAACTACAAATGGTGAATATTGATGCATTAATTAAGGAAGGTTGGCAGGAGTTACCTATCGGTGAAATTATATGAAAGTGTATTCCAACGAGGCAGGTCAGCGAGTTTAACTTAAGAAAGCCAGTATATTTTGCGATCGTGAAACTGAAATCTACAGGAATGGCATATCTGTGAGGTTTCCACGAGGGTATACCCATCAATAACGCTTCAGCATCACTGAAAGTGTCCACCGGCTGCAAAATCAAACCAAAGACAAGAATGAACTCTTTTGGGGCTGAGATGATGATTTTTCCCATTTTTTGCGTGTTGATTTCCAGAGTTGCAATTTTCGAACCTAAAAAAATTGCTAAAATGAGACTATTACCGATCCATATGGTATATTATCATATCACTCAACATATTGAGACCATTCTCGAGTTTAAGTGGACAGAACGATTTTATTTTCCTTTTAAGTAGCAATTAAAGATTCATTATAGCTATTCGCTATCAGTCTTCTTATCAAGACATATACCGCTAGAGATGACGACATTGTGACTTTATATCCATTAAAGGATGACGTAGGATTCAAAAATAAGTCTCCAAAGGCGCCACCAAGAAAAACGTAGATGAAAAGAATACCGCATGCAACTCTGCAGACATCTTTCTATTAGTTTGATATCGCCTATTTGCTTTTTTTCCTCAAAGGAGGAATACGACAACTTTCTTGGAATAGATATTTTTCCCTCCCCACTCGTTGGGAAAATACCTTCCTAACCTGTGAGCACTGAACCATAAGTCCTATCTAATACTAAAATTTTATTTTTAACTAGTCATCATAAATAGTAAAAAAAACGTGAAATAATTCTCGGATTTTACCATTTATACGGTTAAATCTTAATAATGCTCACCTATTTGGAGCAAGGTCAGGGCCTGAAAATAATTTTTGGAAGAGTTCACTTTAAGAGAGTATTAACTGGGACAGGGTGCAACTTTGACCATAACTCTAAAACACTTCAGAGGGATATGAACCACAGGTGATAACGGATTCATTTTGCTAGGGGACCATCAGCTCAGCATTCTTAAGTTTTCGTAGCGAGGAGTGGTCCATAAATTGGAGTGATTTCATTTTTGAACCTTTGTGATTACTCCCAAGGTAAATGAAGACAAACAAAAACCTACAGGGCTATACATATTTAGAGTGGCAACTGCCATCCCTCATAATCAATGGAAAAATCTGTGGAATATACTTATATTTCGAGTGCAGCTGAATTCTGCGAGCTATTACTCGAGCTTTCGTGGACATTGCAGGGCTAATAATTGGAAATGTTTGAAGAAGCCAGTTAAAACTATTACTGACGATGCGGCTGGTAATGATCTCGGAAGCTGATGAGGAAATATAAATTTTGCAAAGTTCTAGTGAGGTCTCGAAAACGTTTCGCAGTACATACAACGTCAAAGTAGATATAAACAGGAGCGCACAGTGTGATAGTGCCGTATTCAAAAGCTGAGGACAACATAAAATCTCCAACCTTAGTATTATTAAGGGAAATAGAGAAAGTTTGGGCACGAAAATAACGTAAAAACAGGTTTTAAACTGAATTAAACTTGATGTATTTAAAATTTCTGACGAAATAAGCATTATGAGATAAATGCTATTGCCATAGTTGACCAATTAGATCAATCAAATCTATCACGAGACCTTGGATTTTGTCATTTAAATGTTGTTCACATGCGTTTAAACCATAAATATCTCTTTTTTTATTTACTCTGAGCCTTCAGTCAAAACGATCGATAAAAACCCTCAACCGCAAGAAAATAACCCATTGCCATAGTGACGAAATCCATGATAGGTAAATTATGCATTTAAAGGCGTTGAAAATGTAATTCTGCACTAAAAAAGCAGCATTTTTACCTCCTGCATCTCTTCAATGGACTCAGGATGGTACAGGAAATGCTGCGTGCATGCGATCACCGTTTCTCATGACTCAAGTTTGTCAGAAGGCGTCCTAGGTCGACGGCCGCAAGGCATTGGCCAAATGACGTCATTAATTGGAAGTAGAACCCCAGAGAAGCACAGCATTATACACGGTATGACGACAACGCCCCACCCGTCATCCTGTTTTTGCGTGTTAAACTTTAGGGTTATCGAGAATCAGATCTCCATCTGTTTCACTTCCGAAGCCAGGGGTTCACAGGAGAACGTTCACAGGGGCCCTTCGAAAGTAGAAAGCCTCAATTTAGTAAAATTTCGTTGTGCCTTTGGCGAGGTTTTTTCTTTTCTTTTTTATTTCATCCGCGCAAAAGAGAATTGCCTAATTAGACACGTGACATCAATTAACTATCGATATGAAGGACGAACTCACTAATGGATCAATTTATCATGCCTTCAAATCAAGGCAAAAGCTAAAAATTTCAACTTATATACTGCGGAAGTGTAAACGGTACCAGCTTTTCTCTCCTTCATGTAGCATATATTGCGGTGGAAATTTGAATTTTTTACTTTGATATTATTCTACTACGTACTATTCTAAGGATGCTAAAAGCTATTTCAAAAATGTGTGTCGTACCGGTCTTTTTCGTAATAAGAACAACCATCGTTAGATACTTCACGCAGCAATTTTGATCTTATATCACGGTTCCATGAATAAATATATTTTACCATCGAGCACATTACATTGTTTTGTACTGCAATACATCATTAAGTCGCTGGATTTTTCGTTCATTAAATACGCGAAAAGATATTTTTTATACCTCTGGCTGAATGGAGGGGTGACATTTTAAAACTAGTTTGCGTACTCTTGACGGTAATAGAGATTGATCGACATAATAGGACGTCATAAAATCACTTGTCTTTTGTTTTAAAATGACACCCAAAACCACTCTTTATGCAAACGTCCATCTCTGCTGCCAATACTGCTGATGATGAATGACAACTTCATTCACCGCGCTAAACAATGCAGTAAAATATCATCGGCTTTAAATAATTGAGATGCAATAACAAATCGACTGGGATAACAAGTGAAATCGATATACTTGTGATTTGCCCTCACAATGATATTGTATCATTAAAAAAGATAAGCTCATCGACATACTCCATTAAAAGGAGAACAGCAAGTTTAATTCACTTTATCATTTGGAGTGAAAAACGATGTACAAATTTGAAGGGGATTCATGATTTTTATCTTATGAATATCAAAAGGTTCTTAACTTTGTTGAAAAAACAAAAAGAATGCGTAGTTTATATTCATTGCAACACGATCCCCAACCCAAAATTTAAAAAAATATCGTTAATTAACTGTTAAGAATTTAAATTGTATAAATAAATAACTATCGTAATTATACTAACCAGTGTAAAAACAAACATTTGTAACATTTGCTAACAAAATCTACAGGATGTAATGAGTCCGTAAATATCAACGGATCTCCGATAGAAACTGTTCACTCCTCAGAATTCTTCTAAAAAAGACGAAAGAAAAGAAAAAAAAAACCTTTAAGGGTCCCCAGACAGCTTAGAAGAATTTCTTAAAACTGTTAATTGTTCTAATAAAATTCTTGAGAACTCTAACCAAATATTCAAAGAAACTTCTGGCGTGGTTTTTTTCGAGAGAAATAAGAATAGAAACTTGAACAATACGCAAAAAAAACAAGTACTATTGGATGAAGTAAAACATATAATTGTAGATATCGGTGCCGCATTTGAATTTGGTTTTTATAATTTAAAAGATGTATAAAATTTGGTTGGGATTTATTCTCAAGTTACGTAGTGATTAAAAAGTACGTTTCGGAGATGGATTAGGAAATACATGGATGGATGTTCAGAGGAGTTTAAATGCAGATAGTTTGATGGAGTTTGTTAATTAATAAATTAGCTAATTAATTAATGGAGTTTAATTAATGTTCAGTACGTCATTCTTAGTATCTCGTGAATTTAACTGTTCTTATTCCCTATTACCTGGCGCCCTAAGTTAAAAAAGAGCAAAAGTACGAAAGCACCTCTAGATCTGCCATCGGGGGATTTGATGGATGAGCAGTCGTAACTCCATTAAGCAAAATTATGCTGCTTTATCTGTACTGAGAATATACACATAAACGTGGCAATCAATGATGGCTTAACGCAGGGAATAAATAAATGAAATATGGAGGATAATGAGATTGAGGATAGGCAAGATAGAAAAGGGTACAGTGATGAATCAGAGTAGAATTCCAGGAAAAGAGAATATTAACAATTAACAATGGATTCCATATTCGAAGCGTTTGGTGATCTCACAACTACTCTTTTGAGCTCATGAATATCTCTTATAACTCTTTTGGCGAGTATTAAGGTGACATTTTTGAATTAACAATTTTTTTTTGACTAAATTAATCCCGATGGGTCTCAAAATCAAGAATAGTATAAGAAAATACCGTTAATTAATTTAGTTGATTTACCTAAATAACTATTTTCTTCTTACTATGTTTTTCACACTACGACAGCCTAAAAATTTAGGTATACGCATTTCTTAATCGTGCATAAGATAAACCTTTAAACGCCATAACTATGCTATCCAAACATTAAACTTAATTCATAATTACTGATTATTGACCAGGACTCCATTCTTCAAAATTATTATTACATTAGGTATTTAAAATTGAACCTATTTTTATAGGCGTTTTTTCAAAGTCAAAGTTATTGCAGCACACTTGCTCAAAACCAGCATAATTTTTAAGGATTAGTATGCTACATAATATTCACTATAGTTTCATCGAAATTGGAAGCTTTTGAAATTATCTAAACTAAGTTCACACTATGACATCTTTATCTGCTTATACACCTTCACAAAAACGCATTCACCAGAATTTTCATATTATGTTTAATTAGTGATAGACTGCAGTGATGTCTCAATTCACTTGCACCGCACTTCCACGGAAACCACAAACGTATAACCATTTTTCGCGTCACCCCTTCCAACTAGATAAAATTTTACTGTCGTTACTGCGGCACTGTAAATAAAACAAACATAAATCAACCGAATTCTGATAGGACGCGCCTAGGTTTCTCGGCGCCGAAAAGAATTTAATTATTACGAGGAAACTTAGTTCGAGAGATGGAATAAACTAGTCAGGTACTTTTCCTCATGTAATAAAAAATGGTTGTGTATTAACTCTTATCGATTTTACCAAATGCAACCGCTTCCTCAGAGTTTATTCACTTATGGTTTATGCCCTTATAACCTGAACTTCGATTGGTATACAATAAACTAGTGAAAAAGAAACTCATTGTTTTTGCATTAACTTCAGGACTTTATTCAACATTTTGTTTCAGATTATCCGATATGGGTCAAAAATGCACAATTTTGTTCGATAGTTTATTGTCATTTTAAAGGCAGCTTCATGATGCCTCTTTCACCAGTCTTGGTGTTCATCGGCGACAAACTCTAGCCATCGATTTTCACAATCTTCACTTGAGGCAAATTTCTTATGACTCGGGAAGTGATTATAAGATTTTGGACATTCATTTGTCTTCCCTCTACCCAAGGTTCCATTGATTTTCTTTCAACAATACGCAAAAATTACTTATCCGATGCGCTAGGATTTTAGAACAGAAGTTGTCCCTTGAAAGAAAATAAATTCCCCAAGGCCGTACTCTTTGCCGGGCCAAGGTGGGGGGTGGGAAGTTACAAGGCTGACAGTGGGGTAATACACTAAAATTAAGCTAAAAAACTATGAAACAAAACAATCGCGCAGCTCACTCACTCACCTAACAGATTTGTCCTAAGGAACAAAATACCGCGTACGTCTCAATCACACACACATTCAGGTTTGCGTAGCTTCCGCTTACGCCAGTGACCCATTCACACACAAAAAATAGACAACGTTATAAAATTAGGAAAATCACGCTCTCACTCACGCACCTCGTGGATTTGCTCTAAGAAACAATTTTTCACGAAGTTTTCAATCACACACACACACACAGAAATTTTAAATTTTGTCTGTTTCTTGCGAGTGAGTGGGTCACTGGCGTAAGCGGAAGCTTCGCAAACCTGAATGTGTGTGTGTGTTTGAGACCTTCGCGATAATTTGTTCCTTCGAACAAATCTGCTAGGTGAGTGATTTAGCTGTGCAATTGTTTTGTTTCATAGTATTTTAGCTTAATTTTCGTGTATTACCCCAATGTCAGCCTTGTAACTTCTCACCCCCCACCTTTGCCAAGCAAGGAGTACGGTCTTGGTAAATTTATTTTCTTTCTACTGTTCAACGGCCATAGATCGTTCAATCACGTATAGAAGTTATCCGGTTTCTAATAACTCAGTGAAGGAAATTGGAATGAGTTGAAAAACTTATAACATAATCGATTCATTTTTCCATGTAATTCCTATTAAAACCCATGCCTTTGCCTCGAAAAAAAACTTCCAACATCGGCTCTCTTAATTTTTCCAAGTTTTTTTTACAACTGCAAGATCAAATTAATAATTATATGAGCCAAAAACTTGAATAAACAGAACAAGAAATATAACTTAACTGGTACAAACGTTAGTTTAAACTTAAATTAAACAATCGTTAATTTAAGTCACTCATGGTACTTTTTCGTAAATTAATCTACAGAATTTTGGTATTCAAACAGCGCTCTTATAATAATCCTACAAGGGGAGGAAAAAGGAAATAAGATACTTCTGTATAACTTCAAACAGAACTTGAAGGAATTCCTTTGAAAATGGTTCGATCATTCCATATTCCATACCTCGTATTTTATTCCGTATCTAGTACTTTATACCATTTCGAAGTTAATAGTCTACCACCGATGTCAGCCAATCAGACCCATCACATTATCAAGGATTCGGCCATTTTAATCTTGGTCGCAAGTGCAAAAGCCGTAAATCGCTATTTTTATTCTTATTTTGTGGATTAAATCAGAAAAGCATTACAGCCATATAACCTCATTGGCCAAAATATGAAAAATTATTGCGCCCGTAAAAAAGTCGATGAATCTTTCATTGAAATGTTGGCCAGGAGTAGTAACTGCCTTAAAATATTTCAGATGGGAGTTGAGTTAACTGAGAGGGTTAATGAAAGGTTGATTAATTGAGGTTGATTCGGCCCTTCTCTCTTTACAATATCTTATCATCAATTTTTTGTGAACAATACCATCGAATTTCTCAGGTTAACAAGGAAAATCAATATAATCGGGATTGAAAGAGCAGATGTACTTTCAAATGTTGCAATGATTTGTAGGGCAATTCCAGGGAATTGACCCTTTTTAATCATAATTAAAACAGTATGTAAGTTTATGAGACCAATACATAGCATTTTCTCAGATTAACAAGGAAAATTAACATAATCAGGATTGAATGAGCGGATGTACTTTCAATAATTTGTGTAGGCAATTCCAGGGAATCGACCCATTCCAATAATAAATATGGTATATGTGGGAAAATATGTCAAGCCTATCATAAAAATACGAAGGGCTACGAAATAATGAACAAAAAATTACTCTTTATCGATCAAGAAGATTAAGTTTAATTTATCAGAAAGATTATGTGAAAAACGGTGAAAGAAGTGACGTATCGTCCAATTACATGATTGGAAAAAACTTATCTAAACTCTTTTTCCATCCCTGTTTTTTTATAACTCATAACTTCCGGTTCAGACAATAGCTACTCAAATCTCTGCACCTTTCTCCGGATGTCCTGCATCACTGGAACCTGACGAAATCTGCGATATGGAAGGTTTGAGTCACCAGTTCCTAAAAAAAAACTGATCTTTATGGATACCCCTCCACATCGGCCGATTGTCCTGGGTAAATCAACAAACGGCGACAGCCGCACGCACATCGGTTACATTATTACGTGGGAGATAAGTGCCCCGAGTGTCCGCGTAATCGTTGAGCAAAGAGAGCCAAACAGCGAAAGGCCATCAAGGGGCCTTATGCCACGGAAACACGGAGACAGAAGGTAGAGCAATTCCTTGCGGAAGAAAAAACATTCGTCATCGGTCGAGCGGGACGAGGGGCCTTCAACTCCCCGAGCAAGGGTACTGCATAGCCGTGGCGCAGCGAGGAGGGGGGGGGGGGTTTGGGGGATGAAACCCCCCCGAGAGCTCAGAGAATTTTTAAACTTTAATCCATTTTATTTAATTGGACTAATATTACTTATAGAATAATGTAAGGATTATAAAAATATCCCTCAGGAGCCCGTAAAACTTACATTTTGAACCATTTATCTTAAATTTTTCCGGGGGAGGGCGTCCGCACCTCCCGCTTCCCCTGGTGGGTATTCCATACCCCTCACTCCCCAGTATTAGTTGTGCCTAAAACCCCCCCTAGCCTCAATTCCTAGCTGCACCCCTGCTGCAAAGAGGAGGTCCAATTCATAATAGGCAGATTTCTGTTGCCACTTCGCTCGCATTTTAATCGGATTTCAAAAATGACCGCAGCGCGTAGATGAGTGCAATGCGATCGAATTTTTTCCAATACTTTGCATTGTAACGTTTTCAATCTCGAGGAATAGCATTGAGATTTTATGAATTTGATCAATCACTTCATCAAGTACATAACTTTCTTTTAACACCTTTATTTATACCTTGTTTTCCCGTGAAACTCGGATCACTTTGTCCTTCAGCGATCCGAGTGGCGACTTTTGAAACTCATTTAAATGCGCGGTGGTTGAAAACACAATTACAGGCCGACTTGAGGATCCTTTTTTGTAACATTCGTGTCCCCGAGGCTGTATTAACACCGGAATATTTTTAGTGCAAGTTAGCCTACCACAAGCGAATCCCGACTTCAAGACACCAATATGACATTAATTGATAATCAGGGCCGGATTTTCCTTCTTGGCTAACTAGTCTTCAGCCTAGAGCCTCAAAATCAAGAAGAGTCTACGCACAAAATTTTTGGCAAAATAAATATTACACTTTTTCTTGATCAAAGCTTTCGCGGCTCGTGATGATTGAAAATTGGCATTCGGATGAGTGCCGCGTGGCACATCGGATTTTTTTGCCCCGACGTTTCGTAACTGACTGGTGTTCACTTCTTCAATGGTATGGTGAAGAAATACTATTTCCTTGAAGAAAAGACCAGCAGATGAAACGTCGAGACAAAAATCCGATATACCACGCGACATTCACCCGAATGACACTTTTCAATAAAATTTACAGTATCCTAAAAACAGTGAGTACTAAATACTTATCCGAAAACAAGGAGAAATCCTATACATATGACTTCTAAATAAGTATAAAAATGTACTGGTTAAGATCATACAAAATTAAAAATGGGAGGTGGAAGGGAATAAAAAAAGGCCTCATAAGTGGAATAGACTTTTTTCGTCGCAAAACAAGGTAGAACGTAAAGTGAGAGGAAAAATATCAACAATTCCTTGCATGAAAAGCAGGGAAATATTTGTTCCTTATAGCATACCTACGTAACTTTGATATTCACGTCCATACTTTTCTGCACCTCGGAAATTGAAACCTGTTTTTCCGTCATTTAAAAAAATCTAAGAATGTGTAAAATTTAATTTGAAAACTATTTCCAATGCAAAGATGTCGTTCTCTCTTAGGTGAATGAAGAGCTCCAATCAAATATTTTCTCCGTTACAAGATGAAGAAGACGATTGTTTCGCCGTTCGCATAGTTTTTCATGTGTTCTTCATCACTCTTTCTACAATAAAAGCTGTTACGTATAAGTGTTACTTAATTATTTAACGTTGGAGTCGTATAAACAAGGAGTAAATCGATATATTACGCGACCCTATTGAGCTCCGGCAGAATTCCACACAAACGCCTACAGAAGGGCTTCTTTTCATCTAAATCCGGCCCGGTTCAAAATGGATGAATTACATGACTTGAAGAAAGATTCGACACGATCCTTCCCAGCAATAAGATCAACGAATGTTGGAGTAAATTCTATGGCAAGGCCAGAATGCGGATTTTTTATTTAATAGATTAGGGTAGTTTCCTTCATCAGAGAAAACGAAAGGCATTTATTGCGATTCGTAACCCACCATTAGTGTATTCATAATATTGAAATTATTTGGTTTTAGAAATCCCAGTTTAGACGAATATTAACGGTCAATTTTAACCTCATTTGAAAAAGGCCAGATTGGCGCCCATGAGATGCCACACCACGTGACATCACAGGGACCTTGTTTCTATACGAGTAGATAGGAGTTTTACATTGTCTGAGATTACCAATGCATGCATGTGGCAAAGAGCTTAAAAAACATCTCTTAATAATCACCTATTAAAATTGCCTAAGGTCGGAAAGTTTCCTTCGTTTGATAGGGTATTAATAATCCTTATTTAAGACAAGCTATACCTGCTAGCAGGGTACTCTGCTATCTGCTAGCAGACTGCATCGTAGCAGCGCTCATAGCCTTGCACCAAGGTGGCCTCACACAGCGACAGGCGGTACCAGAATAACGTCACACGGGATTTTCCCAGCATTCATACTTAGCCGTCGCGTTCTCGCGCGCTTGAAATTTTCCATTTTCATTTAATCGCAAAAAATAGATATCATCATTTAAAAGTCTAAGAGCGTGAAATGCATACTCCATGAGTAATAATCTTTAGATTTAGGCAATAAAAAAATAACAGAGAACCACCCTATTGGTACGTACACAAAAAATCCATTATTAATAACACCAAATCTCCATTAATATTGCTCAATAATGAACATGAATGCAATGGGCCATTAGAAGGTTTATATAAATAACATGTGTTTCAATTCTCAAACACATTATTGAAGAAAATCAAACTTAAAAGCACACAGTATTGGAGATTAAATTATGGCTTTTTTTGTTCCGCTGCTATCTTACATCCGCTTCATACCCTCGGACTTATTTTGTGTTCTACCCGATGATAATGCGGTTTGCGGAAAATTTTCAGTTACTTGATGCCTAACTGAGGCAATAGACGCTGTTTAGCCATATTATAATATTTAATATTCTGTATATGCATTTCATTCACATTATATTCCAATTTCCGCTTTCTCAAACAATTAACAAAGGTTGGTAGATCGCTTCCAGGCACATTAATGTTTTAAGGTTACGCTAACTGTTACGTAACACAGGTCGAATTGGAAGCTGCTGAAAATCATTTCAAAACTGCGAATGATATTAATCCATATAGATATTATCAACCGAACTTCATATTTCACAACCTATATTTGATGGTTTATGCTTCTAATAAAGTATTAACAAATCAAAGGAGGTAGATGCATTATTACTCACATAATATGAAGATAATTCAATTATATTTTGATTATGCAGAGTAAAATGAAGCGAGAATCCAGAGAAAATATATTGGAACTGCGGGAAATTTTAATATTATTTAACTATATTTTGACTTTTCGGGGAACCCACCTCATGCACGCGGATTCATTCAGGAACCCTCTGACGAACGCGCTCTTATCCTGGAGCTGGACCGGAAAAACTAAGTATCAATAACTCTTCTCTAGTCAACCTAATACTGAATAGTAAGTAAGCATCGAGGGATTTTTTCTGATAACGTCTTAAAATGCGAATATGTTTTTCCATGAATATGAGCCAATTTTACGATGCTGGAAATTATACGAAATGGCAAATAACTCAATAACAATAGCATATATCCAAATGAGCAAAACGTTGTTTAAGATGAAATAATGTCGCTTAACTTTGATGCATGGGAAACAGGTTGCACGGAAAGTAGCCCAGGTTGTCGTAACATAGTCAAACATTACATCTTTCTATAAACTTCTCCGGAGTTAAAGTATTGTGAGATGAAACTATCGCCGAAGTTTTGGATATAAATACGTCCTCCCAATGTGTTATCAAGACTTTGCTTGTAAATGGTATTACCCTAATTCAGCATTAAAAAGTGCAAAAAATTTTAGCATTAATAAAAAAAAAACAAATCGTTTGCAAGTTTACATTTTAAGTTACCTTGCAATACGTTAAATTCCAAACAGTGAGGACTCGCAAACAGCAATAGACTTTCACGGAAAAAAAAGATAGACAACGCGCTCTTGGGAATATTAAGGCACGTGTGGCGCCAAAAATAGCGCCACGCCCTGACTAACTGGTAGACTACAACATTTTTCAATATACGGCGGTTTTTAGGAGACAAAGACAATCCTAAAAAAAAACCACAATCGGACCTTTCTCAAAGGAAGAGATTAGCTATTAAAGAAGCTCACGTCACTCCTGCCCGTAAACTACTCAATATCAGGTCGGGATGTCAACAAACAATATTGGGAGATATGGACAAGGAGGCGATGTCATGCACGCGAAAAATACACTCCGTATTATAATTGACCACCAAAACAATGATCGACCACGCAATCAGATAAAACTAAGACGTGCAAGATGAAAGGTAACAGATGGTGGTGATAGTAATAAACACACGGTTTCAGTTTGATCGCATGAATTTGCGATACGAACTCCCATTGTTTCCATTGCCGATTAAAATAGGGGCAATGGATGACGTGATGTCATTTCGTCACTCATTGGTCTGATGAGATTTTGCACTCTCCTCGCATCATATTGCCGCGGCCTCGAGTCTTTTAATCTTTGGCGATATAATTATAGTGGCCATGGCGGATCTCCAAAACGGGAGAAGTCAGTCTCCTTCCGCACAATAGAGAAAGCGTAGGTGGTCGGCGGGAGCGCTTCATCGCCGCCTTCACAGGCGTTCCAATCAAATCAGTCGACCTTTTTACCGTCGTTTGATATCTATTTCTGTATATATAAAAGAGAATATCTGTTTTTTGTCCGCTATATGTTTCCGTACGGCTGCACGGATTGCGGCCAAAGTTGGTGCATAGGTGCATCTCATGCTTCCAAACCCATTTGTGCTACTTCTGGTTACGTCCGACGTTTTCTTTGCGTCTTTTTCTCATTTCAATTTGTTACGTCATTATGACAAAACTGTTATAATCTGGTCGTAGCCAAAACAAAAAAATTTGTAGTAAAATGTAAATAATAACCTGTAATAAAAACAGAGTAATATTTCACTTCGAAAAATTCTGCGACTGCCTGGTTCGCACACCCCTTGAAATTATAAAATAAAATCACTTTGTACTCTCTACACAATTTTTAATTTTTTGTGACCGGTTTCGACGTGTTCTACTTCAAAACTTTTCAAGGTAAACTGCTGGTAGTCTAGCTTGAAAATGACTTCGAAACTTCGCAACCGGTCGCAAAACGTTAAAATTGTGTCGAAAGTACAAAGTGATTTTATTTTATTTTATTTTATCATGTAAAGCTTCCACAAAGTTAATTCACCAACCATCAACTTCACACCCCTTGACACTCTCAAAGGGGTAACATGAAAGGATACTACACTCGCCAATAAAACTACTCGGTGCAAACCTTTTAGCTGGGTTATGCGTCCACACGACATTTTGGTCTACGCACACATAACAATCAGTGCTGAGGAGCGGAGTATAAGTTAATCCCGTGCACGCTATACGGAATTGTTTATTCCATTGTTTACTGTTCAGCGTCTTCCACTCACCGTCTTACTTTATTTTTTTATCACTTCTCTGGGCACTATCCTTCCCGAGCAACGCCTGGTGGCCTGTTATAAATAATGAAAGGCAGACTAGCAATGCCAGGTCGATTCAGCTGCGCTACTCGTCGTTGCCTTGTCGCCTATCTTTGTGGCACTGTGAAATAAAGAAGTGCTTAAAAAGTATTGAAATTTAACTCTTAAAAATCCATAAAAAGTCATGAAAAAAATTCGACCAAATATACAACATGTATTTCATTCAGTTTAGAAAATACTTACAATTAGTCCAGCCGTGTTTATGTTTCCAGCACTTGTTAACTTTATAATATTGAATTGAAAATGCTGTTAACTTACAAAAATTTAGCTGATAATATTCAATAAATACATGATAGAGAAACTTTTAAACATAAGGAAAGTATGAGGTATCATGAAAGCCGAATCATTGGTAGCAGTGGTGTTATGGTGCCGGTACGCGCCGGAACTCCGTTCCAACACTGGTTAACAAAAGAGATAATAGCCAAATAACACTTTCATCAATTTTGTTGCCACAAAATTTTTATTATTTCTTAATCTAAATTCGTAGCTAAAACAAAAAATTTTGTAATAAAATGTAAATAATAACTTGTAATAAAAAAAGACAGAGTAATACTTCACTTCTAAAAAAAGTTAAGAAAAATGCGCACCGGATCTGCTAATTTTTCCATGATGTCACAGATTGGTAGTACTTGTGTCCGAGGCAAAACTGTCAAAGGCTCCAGTGAAATCACGAAAGTAAAGATCTAATGTAAAGAGTAACATTAGTCACAACATTTGTCGTCGTCGAAATTCGGTTTCCGTAAACATCACATAAGATTGGTCTACCTTATGTTAATGCCTTGATCTGAACGTCGAAGATCACACTAATTATGGAATCTCTCCTGAAAAAAGAACAAGTATGACACCTGATTGCAAAAATGAACAGAAATGTGGTGCTCTAGGGTGATCAGTAATGAGTGAGAGGTTTCTAGAATTTATTTTCGCACGTGTGATTCACGCATAAGCATATCAGCCTTATGCACACAGCTGTCATCTAGGTAAAATCTCCCAACAAATTATTTTTTTATTGAGTAACGGTTTTGCAAAATATCTTTGGCGCCGCTCTGCAGAATAACTATTGATTATACTTCATGAAGCAATTTCAGTGGACAATTTAATTACAGTCCAATAACGTCTTACAGATTAGCGTAGTTTTTTAGCTCCTGGTATAGGCTTCCATGTGCTAATCCATGCAGAAAAGAGCAATTTATTGTACTGTTCGTGAATATTCTGATAGAAATTTATAGTTTGACAAAAGAATGTTTTGAGAAGAGGGAGAACTTTTTCATTAGTAGAATACACATATATCAATACAAAAAAACTCATGCACAAGAACTTTGCATGTATTAAGAAAAGTAATATTATGACATCAATACAGTAAAATTCGTATATATTCATATTCTGCTAAATTCTCGATTTTAATAAGGTTTTTTTCTATAATCATCCAGGCCTATTGTCGAGAGGCACATTTTAGCAATTTATTTATGCGACAAAATTTTAAATGCGAAGATGAGGGGAGGACAAATTAATATTTTAATATGAAAATAAAGCTTTGGTTCGTTCATATTATGCATTAAATGGTTTTGAAAAAAAATAACCAATGATACGTTGGCAGCTCAAAAAAAAGTTTAGTTCAATGCATGAAAAACTATTTTATCAACCAAACGTATATAAATTGTTCCGAAAAATCATTTTTCATGAGTCCACAAATGATTCTGTAGAGGATTTTTAACATCCAAAATAGCACACAAATAATTAATATGAGAATTACCTTATTTGCCATTCCTTACCTTCAATATTTTATTCATATTAATTATCAGTGGAATTAGTTATTTGAGTATTTCAGTTGTCTTCCCTAACGACCTGGTTATACGGTACATTAACAGGTACAGGTTAATGTGTGAGTTCATGAATGGTTTTTATGGACCGGAACGGAAAATGTACGAATGCATGAACCAAATTAGAAGATGTTCTATTTTTCGTTCAAGCGTTCGCACAAGTTTAGAGGTTACACGGTGCATTGTCGTGTTCATTCACACGTTCATGCATTAAAACATTAATTTGTACGTATTAATGTATCGTGTAACCAGGCCTTAATACCAGTGCGAATTTCATAAGCGAAAATCACAAGCTTTTAGATATAAAATTGTTTGAAATAAGCTTGAATGTGACCGTCTACAACACTTTGGACCGAGGAACAAGACATAATTTTTGGAAAATCCTCTATTCTGAATTAAATTCAGAGCAAACCTCGGCTGTGCTTATCTTTCTCTGTCGTCATAACCAACGGATGCGGTCATGGTCGCTCTTTCTCGGGCTGAGAAAATGAGAGAGAAGCCGGCAAATTTATTAATGAATCGCCAATTACCTCACTACATTCATGTTTAAATAAGTCTGAATTCAGCATAAAATTTTGAGCTTTTCACATAGTATTTCGTTGTAAAATTTTTACGCGAAACAATTTATTACGATCTTCCTTCATGCCTTTGTTCTTAAAAACAGGTGTGCCGATTTCATGCATTCATTAAGCTATTAGTCCTTAATACACCAACGCCGCTGCGTAATAATTAGATATTTATATTTATCTACAATATAAATGAGAACAGTGGATTAATAACAAAAATGTAATTTAATAACTTATGTAAATTTAAAAAATGTGACTTTAAAAGTCCTATAAAGATTCACCCAAATAACCTGGTCAGTACCTTCTGCGTATACAGACCAAGCACTAGTAGTTTAGCAAGATTTTAGAACAGAAATTAAAGTAAGTTCCGATTACTGATGGCAAATGAAATACCATGCAGTGAAAAAATACTGAAAATCATATAACTAGCGCACAAAACATTATTCCATAAAATTTTGTGTCACTTAATGGCAATTGTTTTGTGAAAACAATAAAAGATTTGAAACCTAAAATAAGAAATACAGGTGGTATTCCGATACGAAATTTATCCATGAAGGCTGGCAAAGTAAAATTCACTCGCTGTGAAAGTACTGTTTTTTAAATGTTCAATTATATTAATGTTTAATTCAAACTCCAAATTGTAGCCTCAAATAAAGGTTGGTTAAAATTCAATTTTCCTTGCATCACTACGTATGGTCTACTGATTTCATGTATGAATTATAACACACAGAACATAAACATTTTTGTATTTACGAATGGACAACATTTTAAAATCCAGCAAAACTAAAACGTAAACAAACGAATTTAACCACTTTGAGCGATTAAAAGGAGCAATTTTTTACACCAAAGCTCACATTTAATCTGTCGTGAGCCGCTAGCATGCCGTATTCAGCAGTGTGACAACCAGTTATTTTAGCTAATGCCTTTACCACAATTAACCCTTACCTATGGGCAAAAAGTAACGATTAAGGACTTAACTAAAATTTTTAATTTAGTTAATATTCATGCTTGATAATACGATAGTAGTAATGACCATGATAGAGCTACTAGCCTCAAACACGTCCAAACAATGCCAATGAAATAGGGATAAAATTTAATCTTTTTCTGCAAATTTCATATGACTACTAAAATAAAATAGAAAATAGAATGTTCTTTTAAAGTAAACAGAATATACAGACAATTTTTACCGAACAAAATTGGAGCCTACGATGTATTCGGGTACAACAGTCTGTCACCAAAATACGTATTCGTAAATAACCTCATCTACAGCCAAGCCTAACATCGTCTAAGTTTCAAGTCCTCAATATTCATTGAAAGACTAACATAACCTATATTCAACTTCAGTTATTAATCAAGACGTGAACTCCACAGGACGACTTCCTCAGCCCTCCATCTCATCGATAAGTCTTCAAAATTTTCACCAATACCTTGCCAACAGCTGCGGAAAGACTTTGCTAAATAGATTTGGCCGCCACGGTGAGTTAGTTGTTCCCCTTCGCGACGGAGTTTCCCATGCGAAGAAGTTATTCCTCGGGCACGTCGTTTGTCTAAGTATCGTTCGAAAGCGGAGGAGGAGGCCACGAATAAACGTGTGGGAGAGCTTCGTTCCTTTTAAAATGATGAGACATTCATTGACATTTCCCTCTTGACGTAACTTGACAGTATTGACTGAGACGACACGAGGGAAATTTCAAGTCCAATACGCCGAAGGGAAGGCATTGAAACTTGAAGCCTACAGAAAGTCATGTTTGAGAATACATACATTTGATGTCAATAGCAACCGGAAGAACTAAGACAAGTTGTACTCACTTTCAAAATTTTCACTGATATATTTTATATTATATTAAGCTCAACATTATCCGAACGAAAGTGATTTAAATAACTAGGACCTTACGGAAAATCATTTTTGAGAATGCATACATTTTCATGACAACAACAGCCGGAGGATCTAAGTCAAGTTGTACTCAGTTTCAATTTCTTGACTGCTTTTTGACGCATAACTTCAGCGAAAAATTATCCAAACGAAAGCGATTCAAATTAGGTCCTCCTTTTCCTTTCTTTGAAATCAAGTTTTAATAGCTACTGATCATATTTTGCAGAAATTCTTCAGAAAGTAAATTCTTCGGAAACAAACAAACTAAAAATAAATCAAGGTTACGGTAGGTAAATTGAGATTATCTTATGCACCCAAAAATGCAATATAGAAATGGTTGGCCAAATATCTTGAAGACCAGCGAACGAGAATTAATTCCGATGTTTTCTTGCTTACTGAAAAGGAAATTCGATGAGCATTTGTCTTTTTGATTTAAAATCAATTTCAAAACAGATATTCTAATTTTTATTTATTTTGGTGTTATTTGGGTTGCAATATCAAATTTTATATTGTCCAAATTTTTTCTATTGAAACCTTGGGCAGATTTAATATTCAATTAAATGTAGGATATCTTGAGAAAAATACATCCTGCTCATTGCGTTTAAAAATATTTATGAGTCACTAAAATTAGGGCAATCCGACTACTGAACGATGAAAATTATATTAAACGATACATTAAAATGAAACTAATAAATATGTAGTCCATTAATTTTCATATTTCTAATCCATAAACTGTTTAGTTTGGATAAAATCAGAGATTTTTAGAGTTCAGAAAGGAATCAGAGCTAAGTTTTACTTCTTGAAACTAATTATGAATTTAAGAAATTCAACAAAGAGAATTCGTGAGAATTGGAGAAATAAAAAATTGGCTTTTTCCACAAGGTGATATGACCCACCATGGTTTCGTTACAGCGTAACATTATCATGGTGCAAATCTTGACCTTGACCTTAATCTTGATAATGTTACGCTGTAACGAAACCATGGTCGGTCACAATAAATCATCATGTGGATAAAGCCAAGATTTCATTTCACTAATTCCTACGATAAAGGATTACCAACAAGTTACGCCAGCTGTATTAATTATAAAGATAATATCCGCAGCGCACCTGCTGAGACACAAGCATACATTTGTTTCGAGCACCAAAAGTGAAAATTCAAGCCGTTTGGCAGATAATCGCAGGTGACCAGAAAACTTCATTTCCCCAGCAACAGCGATCTTCCGCTGGTGTATTTATTTAATTCTGATACCTTTACGCTATGTAACAGGTGGATGGATTCGACAATCGACAGATATCTCTCCGTTCTTCAAACACACCTGCTCTAATTGAAAATAGCACTAATACCTTCAAATAATGAAGATTCCTAGATTCCTAGCTTCCTAATAAAAGCTTCCTAGCTTCCACAGTGATGAAATAGGAGGAAAGTTAACGTATCTATGGATAATATTCCATAATTTATTTTTTCAAGCCTTGCTGAAAAATAAGCTGACCTGTGCGGATAACCTCTAAATGAGTTTACTTGGTGTATGGAGCCTTGAGCTACATTTTAGCATTTTTTCCTGCCGAATATCAAATATTCCGACGTTACATGGCTTTTATGGCATTACGTAACGTTTGGTCTATCTTTTTCGCTAGATGTTCTGTGATAAGAATTTCATGGCAGGTAAGTACCAACAACTCATCAAGATTATGAAGAAAATATTTTCAAAATGAATAATTATATTATTTATTCGACATCATTATCTTTGCAAAGTTCTGAAATTCTTTATACTAGCAATAAGCGTATTGATCACGCATTCGGAATATTCTTTCCTCTGCTCTCGTGCAGAATGAAACGAATAGAATTGAAGATGGTTATTATAAAAAATTACAAAAACCCTAAGAGTAGTTTAATTGATGGATGAAAACCACGTAAAATAAATATTCTTTGAAATACACTTCCACGAGTGAAGCCAATTATTTAGATCATTGTAAGGTTAATATGGTTTATGGATGTTTCAATTATCAAATACACTATTCATGCAAATGAAACTTCATGGCACATCGTATCGAGGAATGAAATGTGAGTTTTCGTTCCGAAGATATAGTACACCCACTTCATACACTTCGCCTATAACGTTGGCTTCATTGGCGATTTACAGGAACCTCTACGTGCAATTATTTCGTAGTCTAATTGATAATGCGGTTCGCGGAAATTTTGAAGATACTGAGATACCTAACTAAGGCAATGAATCTTGTCTAGCCTTATTAAAATATTCCAATGTGATACGCAATGTCAAATAGGAATCAAATCACATGGCTGGGATGCCAAAAAGTAATTAAATTATTATGGGTATAGTGTAGAACTTAAAGATAGAAAACAGACTATTCTTCCCAACGATACGCTTTTAATGAGCAGTCAAGATCAAGGTCATATCACAGAGTAGAATGTGAATTTTCCATTGATTCCTGATCAATTAACAAATGCATACACCCAATCACAGCACTCAAAATAAGACCACGAAAAATAGCATTTCACTAAATGATAATGACATGAAATTAAGAATCATCCTGTGCAAATATACTTGATCTTCATAAACTGTTCGTTAAAACTTTCGCGGGTGCTCGTCATTATGATTAAAATCTTTTGGGCTATGTCGCCGCCAATTCTTGGGTGGCCCCAACGTTTCCCGACCGATGCTGGTCGCTTTTTCAAGGGATTGTGTCGGAAAGACAATCCCTTGAAAAAGCGACCAGCATCGGTCGGGAAACGTTGGGGCCACCCAAGAATTGACGCGGTGACATAGCCCAAAAGTTTTTAATCATAATTCATTAACCTGATCAAAAACTGCCAATCACTGATTCTATTACAAGATTAATCAGAGAATCGGAAGTATAGAATTGATAATTTTAAAGGGGTGATTTCTTTTAAGTGGATGACTTTTCCTGATTAAAAGATAAAATACTGCATTCCATCCACCTTCGACCAGTTACTCAGAAGAATTAATACATTCCATTCGTATGATGAAGTTCTAAATATTGCATTCTGGCATGTAGCTGAATGATTTCTAATTAATTTTTCGTCTTCTTCGGTAGATAAATTTTCAATTTTCTGAGGAAACACCCAACTGATATCCAAATGATACCGTACATGAAAGAAAACCGCGCGCATGGGTACTAAATTGTCTCTTTTATCGATTCGAATCTGCTCAATCGAACAATTATTTCCACGAAAACGCACAATCTTCCTCTCTTCTCTACTGTCTTTATCGATTATTCCACGTCAAAAAAGCCACTTGCAACAGCCGAGATATGCCTCAACGCGGAATTACCCCCAGTAATGAGAGTGATTTTTTTCGTTAAGATCAATTATTATTTGCTTGTTATTGCTTCATAATCGATCCTACTAAAATCAGTGAAATGCATTTTCATTTCAATTATCCAATTTTGAAGGCTGGAATAGGAAAAAAATGCCGAACAGTAAGTGCTTATTGTTACACGTAAGAGGCCTGTTAAATTTTTAATTTGCCGAGGAAATATCAGAGTGATACCCGGACGTAATGATATCGTAAACGGAGAATATTCAATCGCATGTCTTTTTATCGAGTTGAATAAACTCAAAGCAATGATAACGCTTAAGGAACTGCTCTCCAGCCCTATTTTCTCCGACAGCTCCATGGATTTCTTCCACAGTTTGAAAGGAAATTTTAGCAAAATATACAATTATGATAATGTTATCCCGGTACTTCAAGTAAAATTTCATTAAGCATAATAGTTTTTTCTCCTGATTGTTGTAAAAAATACTTAGATCAACCTATATTTAATTAGTGAGATATGCGTAATCCCTTATTATATTCTGGAGACTTTTACTGAAAAAAGAATGGGATAGTTTTCCAAACATTTCGGTTGGTAGTTATTTAAATTCTGAGGTAATAAGACACTCAAATAAAACCATGCATGAAAAAAAATTCGAAGTCATTCGTTTGTCCTTTTATCGGTTTGAACTCGCTCAATAACTACCTTTTTCTCTGACAGTTCCATTTAATTTTTTATTCAACGTTGCCAAATCCAAACACATCAATCGATATGTATAATAGTTGAGTTACGGTTTCACGGCAAATAAAGTCTATTTTTAAGTTGGGGGAGTATTCCCTTAATTTTGGGCAAAAACCTTTTGACCCTACTTATATCAGCTGCATATATGTTCTATTTCATTGGCTAATATATTTTATTCTTGAGGCAACATTCAGAAAAATAGCTTAATAGCTAGGCTTAATTTTCCAAACACTTCAGTAGGTAAATTTATAATTGATTAGAAAATAATCTACTCAAGCAATAGAAAAAACGGCGAAAATTCATTCTTCTGTCTTTTAATATGGCTAATACCCTCCGCTCAATCCAATGATAATGTCCACAGTAATCCACACTGCCTATTTATTTCTGGTGGCTTAATTGTTTATTTATTCCATGGCGACAACGCCACTTCCTAAACCTGAGATGTTTGCATACAATTGAGATTACGTATTACCGGTGCTGGGAGTGAATCCATTTTAGTTGGGATATTGTAGTACATTTTTTTCGATAAAATGGAAATATCCTGTATTTAGCAAAACTCAGAAAATCATTCATAATTATTTATGTCCATTGATAAACACTGGAGACATATTTCTGAAGGTCTCTTAAGGTTTCCCAGGATAAACTGCCTTTGAATGCATATAGTTTTCAGAATATTTCGATAGATATATTTTTAAATCGTCAAAAAATAAAACCACATAAGTAATACAAAAAACTGCGAACAGTCATTCTTCTGTCCTTAAATCGGGTTGAGTTCCATGTGCCCAACGATAATGTCGACGGTAGTGCACTGACTTCTTATTTTCTCTGGTGGCTCTTTGAATTTCTTTGTTCCAGACTGAAAACTCTGCATCCAACAATCGAGATGTACACATACTAGGGATTACGGTTTCGCGGTACTACTAACTTTGCGGCCGCGGAAGATCCCCGGAGCCGCGGAGCGTATCAACGTACTTTCCCGCCCTCGAAATGAGGAATTCCCGCCACCGACATGAAACAGATGGGCTTTAGAGTCCGCAACATACCGTGACTGCCCACGGTTATTGCATCACTCCTTGGCTTCACACACGACTCGGCGCGACAGGTAGACGGGTTGTAAATCCCCACTTATGCCAATCTCTTCACTGTTTTGATTACCTGCTGTTTGCTTAATACCTTATCATCATCAATGACCGATCGTGACCCTTAGACTTTACTTAGCAGACTCATTAGACGGAAAACGCTTGACTTTCTTGATTAATACAGATCAAACGAGGGAAAATGACAACTACTCCATGCAAAAAAAACTGGTTTTTCCGCATACTTTTAGGATTATGCAATGCACAATATTAAATTCCAGTTACGGTCAGTTGCGATATCATACAAACGTAAACCTCACTCGATCAAATCAAGGTTTCGCTTTATGATAAGGGAAAGTATTCCATTCAGCTTCTTTTCCCTTTCAATCAAAATATCGTTCGTTCTATTGATGGGTTAATCTAAAATCACCACGTGGGATCTTCAATGGCTCATCAGCAAATAACATTTGTAGAGCTGCAATTATAGAAGACACTACTAAAGATCGGAATTTCTTGACGGAAATATAGGAGATAAGGATATAATATTATGTTCAGGGCTCTTCTCACGAATTTGTTTTTCAACGCTCTTTCTAGGGAAATTTTAAATTAAAAAATATCTTATAGCGGGTTAACTTTAAAGTGAAAATCAGCCACTCCTTCATCCATAAACCTTCATAAAATAACAAATATAAGGATATCATTTTTACGCCACTGAGTAGAAAATAAATAAAATATATGCGAAGAGTTTTCCAGTTGATCACTAAATTTTCAGAGAGATTCGAAGTTCACGCAGATAAAACTGCGATTACATCTGTAATCAGTAATTTATGTTCAAGACTACTTCATCTATCGAATTCATGGCTTTTCATTGTCATTGCTTGTTATTCCAAATACTTTACTGCAAGAATTGAGAATAAATGTTCAATTTCCGCTCATCGCCGAGCTGCGGGCATTTTTGGAATCCGATCAAAATGCGATCCAAGTGGCAGCATGAACCAAATTTCTACGAGACGGACTGCGGCCTCCTCAATGTAGCCTCATTCAAAAGTATAAAATACGTCAAATCCAAGTATAATTTATGTCACATGATGATATGATATGATGACTCTTTCTCCATGTATGCACCTTCTCAGCTTGTGACTGATTGTAAAAATAGCTAAAATGGTACACCGATGAGAAAAATCTCAGTTATTATCAGTTACTCAGGGTTAAAATGTTACGACATAATTTTCCTCCACCTTCATATACACTCAGTCCACACACTGTTTCATCCTCAAGCCCGATTAAACTTTCCCGCATTCGTTTCATCTGCTCATAGAATTATTTTTCCTCTAAAAATTAAACTCATTGAACTTACTTATCTTTCCTGTCCCCGCAACCAGTCGAACCCGGATCTCTTCTAAACGGCAAGCCTACGCATATTCTCCAAATTGACAGTCATGCCGTTAGCCCTCTAAAGAAATAGAAGGATACACTGCCGCAGTACCCACACAATTTAAATAGTGGAAAGCCCAGTCATGCAAAACGGTCAACACTAGAATATACAAACGAAAAATTTTTATCACATTATTTTACTTTTTTCAATCACTCGTCAGCTAATATTTGTATTCAAAACATGTTTTCAAATCATATCCACGTATGGTTACGAAAATTAAAAATATACGAAAAATACCATGTGATTGTACCCTTAAATCATTCATTTATGAAAACGTTCATGACACCGCACTGGGTGTAAATACTTTTATCGCTACTTTGGCCAGTTTTATGATCTGAAATACATTATAAACTCAAAATCGACTTTATATAATGAGGACTACATAGGATGATATGAAAATCTACAATTTTCCGAGGATCATCATTTATATAGTATAGACTATTTTAACCAGACAATCGCATCGCCACAATGAACAATAAGTGGCTACGTGGTTTTTAATTATAACAACACAGAGTGAACTCCTACGTATGAACAATGGACATATTTTTCAATAAATTACACAAAAATTTTTGAAAATGCAAATTGAAATTATGATTATTTTCTTTTTTAAACAAATTTTGTTCGATTTTCCCTGAAGGGAAACTTACAATAAGAATTTCAGAAATAAAATAAAAAACTATACATTGAAAACTTGGTAAATATTTCTATTCATAGATTAAAGACCATGAGTCATGCACCATGACAGAAATAGTCATATTAGACCTTTGCCAGTAAATCTCTTCCTAACTTTTAGCCAATTATAAACGAGAAAATTGCCGATAAATATTTTATTCCCTTAGTGTAGAAGTAATAATAAATAATCTAGGAATATTTAGCTACAGCGCATGACATTAAAAAAAAACTCTACTTAATCATTTAAAACCGTTAGCTCTCATTAAACTACGGAATGGCAGAGGAAATTAATTCAGAACGGAGTGAGGATTTCAAAACAAGCAAACTCTGTAATCGATGGAAAATCCAGAATATCAGGTGAATGAAAGAAGTGAGGAGGGAGTGCGCTGCGTTTTCAAGCGACGAGAAATTTAAGGGAAATTCGAGCTATCATGAAATTAGTAGGGATCGGAGGGCATGACCAAGGGCACACGATCCCAGAGGGAAACTGGCATTGGCGAAAATGCAACCTCCAGAGGATAAAAATGCAACCTCTCCCACGTGGGACTCCCTAAACACAATTAATGGCAGCACAGAATTCGACGTGAGTAATAAGAGAAACATTTTTTCCCAGAAATACCCATCAAAACCTATGAAACACACTGGCCTGATTTATTCCGAAGATTTGGCCTTTATGGCGTGTTATCATCACGAGGCTGGAAAACGCCAGCAATTATCCACTGTAATTAAACCAATTAATAACTGCCCACGTTTTATAAGAAATAAAGCAATAAGTCTCCACGTTTTACGCACGCTTGTGCACAAATTAAAAGTGAAATATGCTCAAATAAATGTGTTGACGTGCAACGTCGAAATCTGGGTGGTAGTTCACTTATGGAAAGACAGCGTAAAATTGCCTGTTTTCGATTTCATCCACAAAGCTACTAGTTCTTTTCAGCAAAATCATTCATAAACCTAAGAATGTTCTTCCAAATCCCTTTATTTAGGGGATTTATAATTCAAAATCTTTAAGTATAAATTTCCAAGATCGCGACTTTTCACGCGACTTTTAGAATTCACAGGTACTCAACTTATTGTGGCCGCAAAATTTATCAACGACGAATTAGTCACATTTGTTGCATGCTCACACGCGAGAAAAAATGCCGCATATGATATTACTTTCATATAGTCAATCATTATAGAGGTGAAGTAGGAAAGGTAAGTACTTAGTTAGATAAAGGTGGAAAATATGGGTATGAAAAATATGTAGAGGAGGGCATTACATGCCAAGGAAAAATGGTAGTGGAGGGATAGAGGTCCATACAAAACAAAAAATAAAGGAACGTACATATTCACTTATAATTAAAATTTACTTTGAGAAATGTCGGGTAGCTGACAACTCAAATTAAATTCTTGGCCTATTCAAAAATTAATTCTTAAGTAAAATCAAGCATCTCACAGCTCAATATTCAGTAATGCTCTAACAACGAAGACATTCTTATAGAGCTAAGCCTAAGGATAATGACGGTGCAAGAATAGTGACATCCGTAGAGAACTCACTAAAACTAGCGTATTATTTTGCACCATGACTCAAATAGTCGTGCAAGGCATTTTCTTCCGTATGCCAGTCATCTAAGCCATTAAAAAAAACAGTAAATCTCTTCCTAAAATTTAGCCAATTTTAAACGAAGAAATGTACGGATAAATATTTAGCTCCCTTTGTCGAGACGTTCCATGTTGAGAAAGAGCATGAACTTCCAATCTTTCCCGTATTTGTACTGGTGGGAGGAAAAATTTAATACTACTAATTGAGGTCACCAGGGAGGAATGGAGGAACTAGTGCAGCTGGAATATTAATTTCCGCTATTTTTAGACTTATTAATGAAATCTCTGAAGATAAGCTCACAACCAAATATAACATAAATGCCAAAACGGAGCCATTGGCGCACTGAGGGGATTTTAGATTAAAATATCTAAAAGGACATTTAATATGCATAAGTTTTGGTGCATACAATGAAGCATTTTTGGCTAAGGACTCCAAAAAGCTTAAAAATATCGACATGAAATATACGCATAGGAGGGAAAAACATGCGGGACAAATGTTAGTGGAGTGAATGAGGACAGTACAAAACGAAAGATATTGGTAAGTACTTATTTACTTAAAATAAAAATTGACTTTGAGAAATGTCCTTTTGCAATTAACAAAACTTAATTCGTCGCATATAAATTTAATTCTATTTAGGCCTATTCGAAAGTTGGTTCTTAAGGAAAATCAACCATATCAGGGCTGTTGAGCAATGCTCTCGACGAAGAAATTATTGTTAATTCAAGGGATAATGACTTATTGAAACCAGTCAGTTTTTCAGTCTGTCAAGAATTTGCTTCGTAATTTCTGCTTCAACAAAAAAAATATTTGCCAGACAATTAAAACCCAAGATGGTTAGTACCTACAAACGAATCCAGACTGACTCCCCAAACTGGCTAAATGGCTGCATCCCTGATACGACAAATGGATGAAAGGAAATCTGTGAAGGAGGACATGAAAGAAGCTGTTGAAATTTTTCTAGATAATTTTTTCCCTGATTTTTTGAGGATAAGTTATCGTAAGAATACAAAAATAAAAAACTGATAAAAATTTTCGTCCAGTTAAGATGTTCATTTCTCAAGAAGGTTTCGGGGTGATTTTTATTTTTCCCTCCTACATGTATTTTGGGCATCTAACACCGAATCTGAGTTTTTTTTAATTCGTGACTCCAAATTTCAATAATTGGCAAAAAGGTAAGTTTTATTGACTAATTGACATTTTGCAAAAGTTTAAAATTGTAACCTGCAAAATGTTTGACATGTTGGAAGATAATGAAGTTTGTATTCAGATTCATTTTCACAAAATACTTAATAATCAATTATTTCAAACTGAAAATACAGCAATCGTTGGCTTTTTAATTAATTACGAAGACAGTGTTTTTTAAGGGGATGAGCCAAAAACGCCAATGTTTTAATGGCGCTGGAGTCTAAACAGTTCCTAGAAGAAAAAAATCTTAGGGATAAAATTTGTAGGAAATTTTACGTACTTTAATTTTAAATGGAATATTTAAGGCTTAGTAGTTGATATTAGTGATAAGCAAAAAAGTCACAATATTTGGCCTTATTTCCCATTTATTTCAATTCTGCATCATAAAATTTTCTCAGCAAACCTCAGATTCGGATTTAGCTGCCCAAAATCCACGTAGGTCAAAACTACCCTAGAACTTTCCTCCAAAGGCCCTATTTGGTGACATATTTTGTGGACTATTTGTAAAAATACGTGGGTAACAGTTTTTCTTGGTAGACTTTTCTTGGTTTCTTGGTGGTACTCACAACAGTAGCAAAAATCTACGGCTAGAACCATATGCAAATTTTAGTGCCGAAAAATTAGTGTTTTGGTAGAGTGGATAATGTACTCCAGAAGCTACAGCATGGTTGGTAACGCTGGCTGAATGATGCATAAAACTATCCAGCATCTTTATGCTACTTTTGCCAACTTTAACCCATTTGTAGATAAGACTTGAGAAAGCCCATGCGATAATATTTTGTGAGTTTGAAGATGGACATTTTTTTAATCGTAGGTAACTCGCATAGTTTTAAAATACTTGCTTCATCAATTTTTAATTGTATAATTATTTTATATAGTTTCTTTCTTTCTGCACTGAAGGTGTTTGAGAACTTTCCAATGCAGCGTCTATAGTTAAAAGCAACGGCAGAGATAATTTTTAAAAATATTAATATACTAAAATATTAACATTTATTTGTTGTTGCATTCATGGCCCCTTCATGATTCTTTAATGTTATGGTTTCTTTTTATTATTGCGGTTGATCGCATGAGAGCTGTTAATTATGAGATGGAGGCATGGATAAGACAGAGTTATCATAAATCTGTACAGCATGGTGTCACCTTCACTTTACGACGAGCACGCCAATGATGGTATGAGAGGCCGGGTAAAAGACAGATATAAGGTGGAGAGATGTTAAAGCCCGTCAGTTTCACCGACGACCAGGCGCCGATTCATCGCCGGGCCTGCAGACGCCTACCTTTATTCAAGCATATGCAAAAGTGGGATATAAAAAAATTTCACGCGTTATGCAGAGCCTGTCGGGTTAAAAAAAAACTCCTTAACCTTACGTTAAACAATTTATGGTAGTGGTTTGCAGGATACCATTTCAGATATTAGAGTATAACTGCAAAAAACAAGTGTGCGATGAATGATGAAGATAAATCACAAGACAGCTTTAGTAATGTGCCTTTTTGAGCAAATAGTGTGGCGCTACTATAAAAGAATTTCGACCAAAAGTAGAAGAGATATAGTTGCATAAAATGCTTGATAGAACCCTATAGATAGATCCCAAGATAAATCACAAGACAGCTTTAGTAATGTGCCTTTTTGAGCAAATAGTGTGGCGCTACTATAAAAGAATTTCGACCAAAAGTAGAAGAGATATAGTTGCATAAAATGCTTGATAGAATCCTATAGATAGATCCCTAAAGAAAGAGGACTAGCTAAAAAGGATATCAAAAATGTACAGGTGTATACGGATTTGCAGGCAATAAAAAAGAGAGTTGATTCGGCAATCTTTTTCGCAATACAAGGAAAAGGGAGCATTCTGATATAAATTGCGGTAGCGCATATAATTTTACGACGAATCCGTTTCTCCCAGTTCTTTTTCCAAAGTCCACATCTCAAGAGCTGGAAGAGTAGGGTAGGCTGGAGTATGATAAGAGATTGTAGGAGTGGAGGACGGGAGAGGGGAGAACACATCTTGAGCAGGATGAATGAATGTGTGACGAAGGTAGTAGTGTCCTTGAGTGAGGGAACAAGTCGGGGAGGGGGGGTAGGAATCTGATAAAGCACGGTCACGTAAGCGCACGCAAGAATCAGCCACCCACGACCAATCTGCGAAGCGAAGGAAACGGTAAATAACGGCAGAGTGGAGCCTGAATGTTCGCCGACAGGTGTAGCAAAAAAAAAACATTCCCAAATATGGAGAAGAGAACGTGGTTGTAGGTAGCCGATGACGGACGGCGCCGCCAACAGATGAGCAGCCGATCTGAGGTGTTGAGCCCGAAATTAGCATCTTGAAGTTGGTTCGATTGATAAAAATTATATTCAATTGTCAAAAACAAACGATTCGATTGCGAATATCGATTTTGATGGCAGAGATCGTAAATTTTATTTCAATTGCAGATAGTCAACCTATTGTCGATGCTGTAACCCATTTGCGATAATCTGACGGTTTTTTGGTTGTCAAAATAATTATAATCGTTTGACTATCGATGATCTCCCAATTGCCAAGTAGTTATCATTAATCTACCAAATTTCAATCTATAATTTCTCTCGCCATCAGAATTTGTTGGTCCTTGTAGACCACCATCAATCGACGACTTATGAAATGTGTAGACAACTAAGAATCGAAGGCCATTGTAGATCATTACTTCGATTACCACCACCGACAACTGAGCTCATCTCAGGCTTCTAGTTATGGCAGAACTCATCTAGTTGCTTGAAGGGTGTAACATTCAAGTTCATATCGATGAGAATCATTAATAACAGGTAACAAAAAGTCTGCGGCTTGTAATAATTATATTAAATGCATACCTAACTTTATATATAATCAAAATAGTTAGAGACATTGACACATACTAAAGGATATTCAATCAAAATACCACCTTTTTTCTTCACAGAGTGCTAAGCATTGTTGAATTAAAGCTGATTGTTATATGAATTAGTAAGATTCCCAGCGATCGATGAAATTCATGACGGAAATTGAAAAAATAATTTCAGCGACGATAAGGGGCTAGTCTGACGTATCCTAGACTATGATGGTGACGTAGGAATACTGAAATGATAAGGTATATGGGGTTCGCGATAAGATATTGTCGTCTAAATAGATTCCATTATTTTTACCATAAGTATATTATTAGCTATGCAAAATTGACTTTGCTCAAATTGACAATGAAAAATGACCATATAAGCATCCACGGTGTGGGAAATTTATTCAGAAATTCTAGTTTAAAAAAGACTCCAAATAATTTCTAAATGCACCCTGATTTTGGATATTTACCAAATCAAGATGACGTCTGTGCGTGCTCTTCTAAGACAGAGCATTTCGCAATTCTGTAAACGCATTAATAGGCATATCAAAACGCTAGGAATTCAACAAGTCATTATCCAGAGCTTTAGGTAATATAGCCTTTGCCAATGGCTTGCAGCGCTGTGGAGTCTTGGCGTGTTTCATCTTACATACTTGAGAGCCACAAAATGAAAATATCAGCCATGTACACATAAAAAGTAATCCACTTTTTTTACTTCGCCCTTATCTGCAACAATCCCTCTTCTTTGGCCCATTTGGCTGCTTGATAAGTGGATGGAAACCGAGAAATTTGCTCACAGACTCAGCAGAGCTTCATTTTGCAATCTTAATGCGACCATCTTATACTGAATTCACATGAAGCATAAGTGTATCTTTAAATTGAAAGTGCACTAAGTCGCTAAGCTGACAATTACGACAATGTAAAATGGAGAAAAAAAGTTAAAAAGAGTAACTATGCCGAATAATTTTTAGTTGTTGAGTAATTTTTAGCATCACGGGGAAGTACATTGTAATTCAAATTCTTCTGTTTACAAAAAATATCAGATAAAATTGCAAGCAGACTCTTCAATTAAATTGTACGCCAATGACGGTTCTCTAAACATTAGAAGCAAACTTTGTCATCGTTTTTCTTAAGTTACGCCTTATGCGATATTACTACTATTCACATAATCAATTAAGTTATCAATAGCTCAAAAACTAATAGAAGGTACTAACTGCGAATGATTTTGGCTATAGCACTTACCACTTATGTGAGAGCAGTTTCCTGCCAAAACCGCGTGTATTTTTTATATGTTTTCGAATTTTGAATGTAATTGACATTTTTTACGCGTAGGCAAGCATTACTATAGATACAGATAGCAGATTATATATGCAGATTATAGATAGCAGATTTACAAATGAAATATTTAGAATATCCGCGCGGATAAAACAAATGTAAAAATAAGCGGAAAGCCGAATAAATACATCACCAGTTGTCTATTAAACTAATTCTATAAAATTTATACAGAGTATTTAAGTTCTATGTCATCAGATTTGTTACTTTCCCATTCAAGAGCCACGTTTTATTGCGGATAATCGAAGTATTCCCGTTTAAAGCACTTGCCTTAAAGGCTTCATAATAGTCAAGCGGTCACTATCTTTTGAATTCAATACGGTGATGACGGTGAGATGTGATAAAAAAAATACAGGATAGAACGACTTGTACTGCTTTCAACTGACGCATAATAATAACTTTGGTACATCAACCTAATATATTTATTTCCCAAAATTTAATTTTCGAGGGCTCCTGCAAGACATCTCTTTGCATGATGGGATTCATACGATAGCAGACATTTTAAACGGCATTTTTTACGAAGAATTACGGAAGTCACAACAGTATCGAGGTTTTTAGAGTTTTGTCGTCCGCTACTACGTAGTCAGGAGATTCTGAGAATACCTCAGTCCCGCGTGGAATGCCATTTTAAATTTACGTACGATAGAGCGTAACATTTTCAGATGAACTTAAATGGTGGGTACAAATAGCCTACTTACGAGGCTACAAAGAAATTCCTCGAAAAGCTAGACAACCGTGATACTGCTACATATGGTAGATCCTTGCATGCGTCCTCTAGTTTCCATACGGTCAAAGAAATGACTTCACATTAGCACAAAAGGTAAGCAAATGTTCCCCTACGGCTACGGGTGATACGGTCGTCAGCGAGGGCTCAGCGTGCACTAGTGTCCGTGCCAAAAGTATAGAGACTCGAGTTTGAACGTTTATAAAAACCATACCCTTTAAGCTATTTTCGTGATGTTCGTACTATTACTTTTCTTCTTATATTACGCGTTGATTTATATGGTTGAAAAGATTTTACCATACAAGTTAAATATAGATATGAAAACATAAATTAAGAGAAGAACCGGTTTTTTAAGCCTTTTTAATTAAACCTCAAATTTTAACATTGTCCAAAGTTTAGCGCGGATTACAAATTTTACGAAATTTATATTCGCTATTTATTAAGGATCTTCTAGCTTTAATTTTAATACATCTCCCACGATTAGAACATTAGTTATTGCATTTTTTATGTAACTACATTTTCTGAGCTTTCACTTCATTTATTAAGCTCGTCCTTATAGTTTCTCCGTGATCTGCAAAATTTTCACAGTTGTTGCTAGACCAAGTGTTTCCTTTTCATAATGATAAAATATCGAATTCGAGTAAATGGTTAAATTCCTTTTTCCCGCTCGAGTCAACGTTTCAATGAGTCAACGTACGGGCAGAGAATATTTTTCTTACTATATGGTATTCAGAACTATGGTGGTGGGGAAAAAATTAAATTGCTGCTCGAGGAAAAAAATTAATGATTAATTAGCTAAAATAGTGCGCACATGTTTGGCCAGTGAGAATTTTATGGCAAAAGTTTACAGATCAGACGAAAAATTAAACATCATGGGAATATAACACACAAGGCTAGTTTTTTTCATGCCATCCCTCCTTCATGTGTTCACGTGGAATAAAACTTTCCGGGCAGGGGTGATAAATGAAAGGTTTGAGGTTCTTTGGAAGGCAAAATTTGAATATTCAATTAAATTTGTATTTTTTTCCTCTACTCTGTTGTAAATTTTCTATTTTATCTATAGATTAATCTGGTTTCTTCACGGTAAATTAACATAGCCGCAGAGAAAACTTTTTTATTCGAATTAGACGAGATGAATACCCATCCATCTTGGATTCGCCACTGGTTTTGGAACACCGGAGCGATGTATATCATGCAATTTTATCTCTTAGATAAAAAAATTTTAATTGAGGAGCTAGATAGGTATTTAAAATCTCCCAAACGATTTTACCATATGAGAGCGCCAAGGGACGTAGCGTTGTGAAGGTTAGCAGTCAAAAATTATACGCTTAGTGAAAAAGGGAGTAGGAACGCCTCATTGTGACTGCATGCTAGAATGATACTTCCCTTTTTAAAATTGCATTGCGTTGTTTGGATATTTTCAGTAATCCGACAAACTACATTCTTTATACGATGCCGTTAACACGCAGAAGCCTATGCCCAAGTAAGTATTCTCTTTCAGAATCCAATTAGGACCAACTATTTGAGTCGTGATTCTCTCACACTATAAAAATGGAGATTATTTTCGTCATCAATAAGTGTGTAGAATTTGGAGGAGCATTGTTAAAGAATAAAGAATCAGGCAGAGATGAATGAAGGAAACAAAAGTTTATCCTGCTAAAAATAAGACAAGGATAAAATTCTGAGGTTGTTTATTTTCCAAAGCTCTGAAAATTCGTGCATCATTAGCATAGAAAATCCGATACCAATAGAATTTGACAATCTCATAGGATGAATTCAATTTCCTGAAACATATGATAACTACCACTGCCTCTTATTTGCCCTGAGTTTTTTTTTCAAAAGACAAAAAATACTTAAAACGCCTTACTTCAACTTCATTACTTTAGTATCTTCGAAATGCTTTGACGTGAACAAAGCTGACTTATATGAGTCACCTCCGGATAATGTCCACTTTCAAAAATATATAACGTAATCGTAGAAATAAATTTACTCGAAAACCTATTGCTCTTTAATAAGGCGAGTTTGATGCCGATTTAAAGAGTGTAACACTGCAATGGATTCATATGACGAGCAGCAAAGTCACACAAAAATTTACATCCTTTGACATGGAAACATCATTTGAAAATTAGCACTGGTTGGCCGGGAAGTACTTGGGATCCATGATACATGACGCAATTAAAAAACGTAAAAATGAAACTTACGACTCCAAGAAAGCATAATATCTCTACGAGAAATGGTATATGTGTAACCCATATAAGTTAATTCAAAACACCGAGTACTTCACTTATTCTGTAAGAAGAACAAAATTAATATCATCTTACCTAAATCTACAACTTTAAATTCGTTCAAAATGCCTAAAAATAGCATTTCATGCAATATACACTTCAAAGAATTAAATAAGTGGTATTAAATACTGTTGTGGAAACCATTTTCCCACCATGGCATAACGTTTCCCTCTAAAACAAAGATTTAGATAGTTATAATTACAGAGAAAATTAATTTTAAAGTATCAATTCCTTTTATCCCAGTAGAACAGATCTGTGCTATAAAATCATTCAGGAAATACGCAGACTCTTTTGATATGATGATGCTATACCCGTAGAGTAATAAATGTCATTAATCAATCCGATAATCCGACTATATTTGCTAGGAAATAAAGAGCGGATATGATGACTGACAAGTACTGGTAATAGATATGAAGTAAAGTATTTCAGATGTAGATAATTAGTACCGAGAGGGGAGAAAGAAATCCTTGTAATAGGTGAATAATAAAACAGATCCTCATTCATCACTCGTAAGCCCGCAACGTACGGATGTGGAACTGATAAGCGTTATCTGAGGCTTATCAGCCTCACACTATCAAGAGGAAATGAAAAATGAACCCTAATTGCGCTTAGAATCAGAAATCTACGATAGACAGCTCAATTATTCAATGCTTAAAGTAAATCTAGTAATATTTAGAAAAAAATCGAAGTAAATTTTTAAAAATCACTGAACATATTTTTATAAGAACACTTTTCCAAGCCCTTCCCGTCAGCTAATTTATCGGAGGATGTAATCAGTGACCCACGCGACATAGTAAGAATTATAGTGTGAGGTCATACATCTCGTGACATTTTTTTCTTGCTTGGATGAAATAAATATCGCTAATGAAAGTTCAGTAAGAACTGAAAGAAAACTTTCGGGAAGTTACCATTGGGTAACTTGAAAATTCGCTTGTCAATCACCGTCGGTGTACCTGAGACATTGCTGAGTATAATTATGCATGCTCAAGCACTAAAAAATGGCACCCTTCTCATTGAGGTTGGTAGTATAGAAATGCGATTTTCTTGTAAAAAAATATTTTCCTAATAATTCAAATTCTTACACTTAATTTTGGGGTTTAAACGCAAAGATATGGTTTCCTGACGCGGTGTACAATATACGCTAGTAAAATCACCGCCATGTTATATTGAAAGTTTGAAATATGTCCATGGAACTTTCATTTTTCAATTTTTTAATAATAATAATAATAATATTTATTGCAGAGATTAGAAATTTTACAAAAACTTATAACATTAATCAAAGATGAAATGTCATTTACAAGAAAATACAATGTGAAAAAAAAGTCTAGGTCCCGCTAAGCCTTTCAAGGCTTGTCAGCAGGTGCCTATTAGTTTTTTTTTATTCGTGGTCGTACATTGTCTTTTAAAATTGTGTATCTCATAATGTTTCCACTATTACCAAAAACATATTATAAAATTATTAGGAAGCAAGAGTACATACATAAATACACATTAACATTACAGGAATATATGTATCAAATATTTTTTTTTTTATATATAACGTGATTGCATTGGAGTTATTTCTTGTATTGGAAGAAAGAAAAAATATATATGACAAAATAAAGACAAAGTATATGTATCTTTCTTTATACATGTATAAACCATAAATTTAGGTTAATTTTTAACAAAACAATGTTTAAAATGTTTAGCAATATAATGTAATAAAATGTTTTAACAATAGACTTTTTTATAATATAAGAAATTTAATGGCAGAGATTAGAAATGGTAGCAGAAAAGGTTATAACTTTAAGCAAAAAAGAAAAGAAATGTATTATCACATTAGCAAACATGAATTCTCACTAATAATGTTTCCACTATTGCCAAAAACATATTATAAAATTATTAGGGAGCAAGAGTACATACATAAATACACATTAACATTATAGGAATATATGTATTAAATTTTTTTTTAAATATATAACGTGTTTGCATTTGAGATATTTCTCGTCTTGGAAGAAAGAAATTATATATGTGACAAAATAAAGACAAAATATATGTATCTTTCTTTATACATGTTTAAACCATAAATTTAGATTAGTTTTTAACAAAACAATGTTTAACATTTTTAGTAGTATAATGTCATTAAATTTTTAACATGTGTACATAACATAACATATTTTTAACATACCTACAAGACAAAGAAATAAATGTATTATCACATAAGCAAACATAATTCTCATATATCGGTATCATTATATTTCTCTAGTAACCAATGTCTCAGACGCGTTTTTAGTAGAGAAATATTTTCTATTGATTGCAAATTTTGTGGTAGCGTATTAAACAATTTAGGAACTACGTGTTCCAAGGTTCTTTTCCCGTGAGCGTTGATGAAACTAGGTACATTATATATTCTAGTACTTCGGAGTCCTATATCGTGTGTTACATTTCTTACAGTTTTGTAGCTATTGTTAAAATAGTTGTCCGTTATTAATATGTAGTGTAATAAATCGCGTATTGGAAGCATGTTTAGATTTTTGTAAATTTTAAAGACATTTCTTTCTCTTGGATCCAATTGTAAGACCATATTGTTTTGGATTTTTTCCACCTTTCTCAACAGGGTTTTATTTGTGGAGCCCCAGATCGTTAAACCATATCTGAGTACTGCTTCACCGAAGTAGTTAGCTTTTGTATGTTTCGGAACAATTGAGGTCAATTATCCATTAAAGGAATCATTAATTACGATATCACCAGACGAACTTTCGCTGACCCCCTTCCCCCCCCCTCCCCTCCAGCCCGCGAAAGATTTCCAACCTCCCCTCCTCATAAGAAATCTTCATCTGAAAATGATCTCATAGGAGCACAATATGAATTCCAAAGCCGTTGAATTACAAAGAGTCCCCACGGCTCGATAAGGCAATTATTACCTCCGGGTAAAAAAGTCAGCAAGACAGTGATACACACAGCATAATTACCCCCGCGATCTATTGAAGGTTGTCAATACTGATTTCGTTCTGTCCGCTTCCAAAAGGCATACTATTGTGTTTTTAGTCATCAGCACCGACAATTTAACGTAGTTGGGGGTGAGAGTGAAATTATCCGGCTTTGAAGACGAGAATGGAAGAGTGGAACGAGCACCGGCATCCACCTCCCTCTCCCGCCTTTCCTTACCTCCGACCCACATCCCTCTTCCGAGACACGTACGGATGTCACATAGTCGGCTCAAGAAGGAAGAATTTTATGAGCGTCGAGCACTGTGCCTGTGACATACTAATGTTTAATCTGTTATATATGTAAGAATCAGCAATATGAATGGACGCATAACTGAGTAATGGTAAATTAATGTCCACTAATACCTTCCGTTGAGTGACAGCGTCGCGGTGTGAAATTACTAAGGATTGCAGCTTCTGTAACTTGGATATTAGGTACAATTCACGGAATATATTAACGTAGTTCCAATTACTAATGTTTATTCTGCTATATATGCAAAAATCAGCGATACCAATGGATGCATAACTAGTAATGGTTTTTACAATCCACTCATACCTTCCGTAGAGTGACAGCGTCGCGGTGTGAAAATACTATGGATTGCAGTTCCTGTAACTTGGATCGATGCGACACCATTTTTTCATTTTAGCGTGGTGGTTTTACGAAGTAAAAAAATTCGAAACGGAAAGGTTGTAATATGATTCAATTAACAGAACATTACTGAGAACTCATGTTCTGGGGGGAGGTTAGTTCTTCCACATCTCAATAGATAAATGTTTGCTTTGAACGGTATAGCTGTTTTATCCTTCGAATGAATCAAATTTTCTAAGACTCATTCAGGGTATGGTATTTGGAGGAGGCGACCGACAGCTGAGGGAAGGGTAGGTAAGGAAGGGTGGAGAGAAACCCGACGTCGGCATTAGCTTGCTCTGAACGAAAGGCGCCAAGGGGACAAACGGCTTAACGTCCCATCCGACGGACGCTCAAAATGTCCTCCACACAACATTCAAGCAGGGATTGGACAGATTCTGAAAATTCTCTGCCGCTGCCGGGATTATGAACCCGGGCCCGCCGGGTGGGAAGCCTCTAGCCACCACAACAACCCGATCCCCAAGTTATTCAGGGTCCATTGTAATGGTACACTGGTATCCTTATTCAAAGATTTTTGATAATTATTGCAAAAAAAATGTTCCTCCTTCAACGTAATACACGAATCAATGATTAATGTCATTTTCATTTCGATCGGAAAGGTCTGTCATGCATGTAAGATATTTTCTATTCATATGTTTTGATCATTGTATTTGTTTTTAATCCTACAATTAGATATTTCTAGGGTGTAATTAAGTCAAACCACATTTTTATTGTGTGACATATATATTTTTTTTCTACTAAGTACATAAATTTTAAGTTTTCATTATGTTATATACAAGTTTTCTTTGAAAAAAGCCCCGCAAATGTTTTTATTTAACCATTCTACCTATCCTACTTTTAAATTTAAATATTTTGGTAGTTTAATCCATCTTTTCTCATCCTTATGACTAATATACGCAGTTTGTTCTCCTCTTGCTCTCCCTACTCGTACCACAAAATAATTTTCACTTTCAGCCAACTCCCTTGATTGTAAGAATGTTCCCTTCCTCTGCAAATTCATGAGTCGAATCAACACCTCTTCTGAAAATATCCATAATAATGTAAAATAAGTCATAAAGTTTAATTTAAATATTCAAGTATGCTTTAACAACACATGAAATATTTTCAACTCACATTTGGATTATTCTAACCTTTATCGCTTCTTCTAAAACCAGCAGTATTTCGACTAGCCTGTGAGACTTCGTCGTTGATAAATACAAACTGTACGTCTTCAGCTATATTTTCAAAAATTATTTGACATAGACGAGCACCAGGAGATGATCCTCATCCGAATGATTGTATAATATTATCTTTACTTCGCCTCGATAACATTTCCTCCAACCTCTACACCATATTTCAAACTCATTCCTGATCGACTGGCATTTCGATCGTAATATCCCTTGTTGATCTCGAGAGAGAATCAATCTTCTCACAAGACTTCTCCCCCGTTTAGGAATAATGTTTGAATCTATTACACTATTGTCATATCCCGCTGAACAATCATATGTGGCTTTTGGAACCATTGCAAGTGGACGCATTTTTTTTCAAAGATGTACATTTTAATATAGTTTTAAACATCAATTTCGAGACTTTTAAGTTGTCTTAATGTATTTATACTTAACTCTACAGAAGACGTAGGACGCAGGCAATGGAGTTTTACACAATGGTATATCGCTATTTTCCAACGGGAAATGTTACAGTAATATTCTCAGCATATGGATTTTCATTTTATTTGCCTTGATCCCAATGTAAAGATAAGGTTTTAATTTTAAGACAAGATATTCATTGTATGGGCTGCTTTGTTGCTCACTGTGACATTTTGCAAGTTTGTTTTATATTATAGTCATTGTTTTGAGCGACCTTTTTACTGGTGGATTATTCGGAATTGAATCTGGACTTAGCCCATGGTATGGATTCGATTCGAAGAATAAATTGTAATGACTTGCGTGATTTTCGATGACAGGAGTCACGAAGAATAGCTTATGTTAAGCTATTAGTAACAAAACTTGTTTATGGAGTTTTAAATTTTTACTCTAAAATGAATAGCAAGATAGCCTGGCATAGGGAATCAAAATCATGAAAGGAAAAACAATACAAACGGAGATTGGCTAATTAATACATCAATGAGGGTTTCTGAGTGGGAATTCCCTTAAGAGATACAGGTTGGATCTTTATTCACAACCTTTAAACAAAAGATATTAGCTTATTGAGGACGGATGGCGTATGTGAGGAGATGCATATCATATTGTTTGATGATAATGATGATCTATTGTAATAGATGGTCAATAAAATCATCAAACATTATACATACACGAAAACAGAAAAAGAAGCACCAATTTTCTTCCGAAAAGTGTGTATCTCGTGTGACATGCCATTAATAACGCTTGTTTGTACGCAAAAGTCCATTATAAGAACCAAATACTCCAGTGCTTCAATCACGACAACTTCCAATATGTGATTACAGCGTTCCACTTCATAGCCCTCAACGACGGGCCTCTTGAAGTCTCTACTGAACTCCAAAATGTCGGATGTGGAGATAATTATTTCATCCAAAATTCACAACTAAGATATGCATCAGTATTCGCTTCACAAAATTGCTGAAAACACACCCGTTTCACTCACCGCCAGGCTGAAGCACTAGTAAACAAACCGACCGATCACCTCTGTCTCATTTCTGAAATTGACCACCAGATGTCGACTACTTTGATTCCTATTGTCAATAGGAAAGTGTACCGTATCTTAAACCACAAACGGTATTGTATACTGCTTATCAATGGGATTTAGTCTCCATTACTCCTTTTTTTGTCTATGGCTACACATCGCAAATGTTCGTATGTGCTTAAATACATACGCGCTCAACGGGAAATTTTACTTTTTAAATGCAAATATATCATTTCGCTTCTATTTATGCAGGATGTAATGATTATTTCGTGTGCATCTACTACATATTTACCCCGGTTTTCACTCTGTTTCTATCTTACGCATTAAAAGCCAGCTACTGGAACGGAAAGGGTCTTCGACGCTCACATGGTGATTGGTAAATAGTACAAAGTAATACATCATAATCACAAATTTGTGCTCCAGGAAATATTACGATATCGTGTTACTCACAACAAGCAGAAATAATCACATTTGAGTCACGGTACCGCCAGGCTTATAAATATAAGCACAAATAGTAAATAATACCTTTTCTTTGTTTTTAACTTTTCTAATATTACAGCAAAACCGAGAAACCAAAGGCAAATACGCACTGAATGAATACTAGCAAATAGTTTGACTATCATCAATCTAAAAAGAATATTAATCAAATTATACAATGTAATGTGTGACTCCTCTCGCTAGACTTCAAACTGTACGGTAATGCCTACGTCATGATTTTATCAACCATTTTTTTTTTTCTTAATTTAAAAAAATTGCATTTGCTTCAATGAAAGCGTATTAGCAATGACAGCGAAATTACGAATACAAAAAACCTGAAAATAAGAAAGAAAACGAGAGAAAAAGCTGAAAAAATTATGAAAGACAGTCCCGATTCCTCAACCTTTACTACCACAGTTCAAATCGATGACCACTTGCCAGCCTTGGTAACATAAAATTACTCAAAAAGTACGTATTATAAAAAGTAAGGGTGAAAACCGGTTCAAGTATGCAGTAAATGCATACGAAATAATCATAACATCCTGCATAAATAGAAGCGGAATGAAAAATTTGCAGTATAAAATAATTTATCCCTTTGAGTGCGAATATATATAAACTCACAAGCGGAATGTTAGTGGAGCACAGCAGAAAACTACGAAAGTAGTACAGGATACTAAATTTTCTTGAGAAGCAGAAGTGGTGCAACAATCTTTGTCCTAAAACTTTTGAAAGTGACTGTACGTGTAACTCTGATGTAAATATAAGTGAACATACGGATTTTTTCATGTAAAAATCCCCATCTCTGAGTTACTCTATCATTTTGATGACAACTGCTTACTATTTTTTATAGAACGAAACTTACTTGAAGAATTATCAGGAGCACAGTCTACCAAAGCGAGGCCTCTGGCTTGAAAATGCTGCTCCTACGAAATTTGTATGCTAATCCTAAAAGAAACGGAGAGAGCCCCGAACTTCCTCGATTCAGAGAGCAAGAAAACAGCTATAACTATAGGAAATTTTTTTTATTTATTTCATAAGTTACTTCCGGAAATTAAAAACCATTAATAAGTAAAGGAATTTACGATGGTATGTCCAAAAATTAAAGCATCCACTATAATAGAGTATGTGCACCCGGGAGGAATACGATTGAAATGCAGTTTATTCGATAGTGTATCGTAAACATAATTACTTTCGATTAACAGCATTAATTGTTGCTTAGTTTGTTTAATAATTAATATTTAACATGCATTGTTTTCGCAACGATATAGGGCAGACGAAAACGCTCATCTATTGACTCCTCGGTATGTGACGTCATTCTGTTCCATCTCATTAGCGTGCAAGGTGTTTATCGTGTTATGATCGTGTTTATGATACAATAAACTACGTGTGCATTAGAAAAAGTTGGTAGATCTGATCTGTGTAAAGGGAAATACGTTTAAGTGCTTTTCATGGAATTAGGTTTCGTGAAGGTTTCTTCAAATAATATCCCGGAGGTGGATGCTTCAATGATTGACCGTGCTGATTATGTTGGACTATACCTACATGCCTTGGAACGAAGTTTTAATGTTGAACTGGAGCTTTTTTGTAGTGTTGCCTCATTCATAATAAAGAGCAATCGATGGGAAACCTCATCAGCAATTAGGTCTAACATAAGTGAATTAAGTAAGATTGTTTACAGTAGGCAATTGGCCAAAAGTTTGTAAGCACGATTCGAAGGTTTACGGAAGTAAAAGTGCCGGTTCGTAGATAACTATCGATATTTGTATTATTATCATTTCAAATACCAATCATAATTTAATTTATCTATTTAACTATTTTCTATTCTATTATTATTTAACTATTGACTCGCGAAAAATAATTTTTCATATTCTGTTATGGCCCGTGGTGACTGGATGAATATCCATAGTTCATTATTTAATTGCCGCTACTGAGCTGGGTTCTTCTTCTGGGCTATTTAAGGTTTGAAACGTAAGCACAAATAACTGAAGTTACATTTTGGTCCAGTTTAAGCAGTAATCTGATCTTAATTTCTTTAAAAAAACGCACTTTTTATCGACGTATTTGTTCTTTCGTAGAATTAATGTAGTCAAAGGCAGAGTTCTGATTATCTCAATGTTTCTACAAGTTATTTTCATTTCGCTAACAGAGATATGTCAGTCAGATATACATTTGCTTGGTTGAGGTTTATGAATAGCATTTGTGAGGTATATCTAAAAATTTGTTATTGAAAACTTCGTCCGGATGAATGATGGAAATCTCTCGGGCTGGAAATCAAATTTTTGATAGTTAGATCAGACGATTACTTTTCATTCATTCGGTTTCAATATGCTTCTCGAAGCATTTGTTAGCATAATTTAAAATTTGATTCATTTTACATTTCTTCACAGCATAAGTTCATTGGTTTTCAGGGTACAAGTGTCTTGTTATGACTATCCATTAAGCGAGGAATCCCTGAGTGCGGTGCATTTCCAAAAAGTAGTCCTGACTTGTTATACGTAATAATGAGCTTATTTCACATCCGATTTGGAAAATATTAGCATCACTGATTTTGGAAATAAATTAAAAACATTTTGAATACCCAAACTATCACATTTTATCAAAAATTAATTTTCCGTTTTTAGTTAGTAGAACGGGGACTGTTACTAAGTTAGTTACTAATTAGTGACTTAGTTTTCACGAATTAAGTCGTACTATTTTCAAGGATCATCACTGTTTAAGTGTCTCTTAATTTCAATGTCACTATAAATCTGCAAACGAACGCAAATGCGAGAACCGAGGAGTAAGAAATACGATTAGGTCGTTCAAGGTAGAAAAGTTGATAGTCTTGTCGTCAGCGTAACCCAGAAATAAATGAATTAAAAGATGTAGATGATGGCATGTCAACACTTTTAAGCTAGTTCATAAGCCATTCCATGGCTTCTTTCAAAACTCAGTATACGCTGGAGAGGGACTCACCCTAAAGAACAAGGTATGCCTGAGAACACATCGAACAAAATGACGTCACAGCCTTGAGAATATGGCCGACTGGTTTTTCAGCGCATCATTAATTTTGAAAATTTTAATAATTAATATCTCACTTAAAAAGTACTTCTCTATTCTCAGACTCGGAATTTAGCCTAATTGGGGTGTACATTTTTTTTAAGATCACTTCCCAAAAATGTGCACATACTCTATTGCAGTGATTACTGTCTCTATCAAAAATTTAAACATTTCATCTTAAGAAGTTTCATTTCAATGAAATGATTCGTTTTAAGACAAAAAAATTGTTCACCGTGCCTCAGTTGATAATGTCAGAACATTTCGATTATCAGCCAGAACAAAATTAACGTTTTTTTTCACCATGATGATACACTTTAGGCCACTATTTCCACGAACCCAATGTGTTTACGGCTTCTTCAAGCGTTTCCGGAAGTAACTTATGAAATAAATAAAAAAAATTTCCTATAGTTATAGCTGTTTTCTTGCTCTCTGAATCGAGGAAGTTCGGGGTTCTCTCCGTTTCTTTTAGGATTAGCATACAAATTTCGTAGGAACAGCATTTTCAAGCCAGAGGCCTCGCTTTGGTAGACTGTGCTCCTGATAATTCTTCAAGTAAGTTTCGTTCTATAAAAAATAGTAAGCAGTTGTCATCAAAATGATAGAGTAACTCAGAGATGGGGATTTTTACATGAAAAAATCCGTATGTTCACTTATATTTACATCAGAGTTACACGTACAGTCACTTTCAAAAGTTTTAGGACAAAGATTGTTGCACCACTTCTGCTTCGCAAGAAAATTTAGTATCCTGTACTACTTTCGTAGTTTTCTGCTGTGCTCCACTAACATTCCGCTTGTGAGTTTATATATATTCGCACTCAAAGGGATAAATTATTTTATACTGCAAATTTTTCATTCCGCTTCTATTTATGCAGGATGTTATGATTATTTCGTATGCATTTACTGCATACTTGAACCGGTTTTCACCCTTACTTTTTATAATACGTACTTTTTGAGTAATTTTATGTTACCAAGGCTGGCAAGTGGTCATCGATTTGAACTGTGGTAGTAAAGGTTGAGGAATCGGGACTGTCTTTCATAATTTTTTCAGCTTTTTCTCTCGTTTTCTTTCTTATTTTCAGGTTTTTTGTATTCGTAATTTCGCTGTCATTGCTAATACGCTTTCATTGAAGCAAATGCAATTTTTTTAAATTAAGAAAAAAAAAATGGTTGATAAAATCATGACGTAGGTATTACCGTACAGTTTGAAGTCTAGCGAGAGGAGTCACACATTACATTGTATAATTTGATTAATATTCTTTTTAGATTGATGATAGTCAAACTATTTGCTAGTATTCATTCAGTGCGTATTTGCCTTTGGTTTCTCGGTTTTGCTGTAATATTAGAAAAGTTAAAAACAAAGAAAAGGTATTATTTACTATTTGTGCTTATATTTATAAGCCTGGCGGTACCGTGACTCAAATGTGATTATTTCTGCTTGTTGTGAGTAACACGATATCGTAATATTTCCTGGAGCACAAATTTGTGATTATGATGTATTACTTTGTACTATTTACCAATCACCATGTGAGCGTCGAAGACCCTTTCCGTTCCAGTAGCTGGCTTTTAATGCGTAAGATAGAAACAGAGTGAAAACCGGGGTAAATATGTAGTAGATGCACACGAAATAATCATTACATCCTGCATAAATAGAAGCGAAATGATATATTTGCATTTAAAAAGTAAAATTTCCCGTTGAGCGCGTATGTATTTAAGCACATACGAACATTTGCGATGTGTAGCCATAGACAAAAAAAGGAGTAATGGAGACTAAATCCCATTGATAAGCAGTATACAATACCGTTTGTGGTTTAAGATACGGTACACTTTCCTATTGACAATAGGAATCAAAGTAGTCGACATCTGGTGGTCAATTTCAGAAATGAGACAGAGGTGATCGGTCGGTTTGTTTACTAGTGCTTCAGCCTGGCGGTGAGTGAAACGGGTGTGTTTTCAGCAATTTTGTGAAGCGAATACTGATGCATATCTTAGTTGTGAATTTTGGATGAAATAATTATCTCCACATCCGACATTTTGGAGTTCAGTAGAGACTTCAAGAGGCCCGTCGTTGAGGGCTATGAAGTGGAACGCTGTAATCACATATTGGAAGTTGTCGTGATTGAAGCACTGGAGTATTTGGTTCTTATAATGGACTTTTGCGTACAAACAAGCGTTATTAATGGCATGTCACACGAGATACACACTTTTCGGAAGAAAATTGGTGCTTCTTTTTCTGTTTTCGTGTATGTATAATGTTTGATGATTTTATTGACCATCTATTACAATAGATCATCATTATCATCAAACAATATGATATGCATCTCCTCACATACGCCATCCGTCCTCAATAAGCTAATATCTTTTGTTTAAAGGTTGTGAATAAAGATCCAACCTGTATCTCTTAAGGGAATTCCCACTCAGAAACCCTCATTGATGTATTAATTAGCCAATCTCCGTTTGTATTGTTTTTCCTTTCATGATTTTGATTCCCTATGCCAGGCTATCTTGCTATTCATTTTAGAGTAAAAATTTAAAACTCCATAAACAAGTTTTGTTACTAATAGCTTAACATAAGCTATTCTTCGTGACTCCTGTCATCGAAAATCACGCAAGTCATTACAATTTATTCTTCGAATCGAATCCATACCATGGGCTAAGTCCAGATTCAATTCCGAATAATCCACCAGTAAAAAGGTCGCTCAAAACAATGACTATAATATAAAACAAACTTGCAAAATGTCACAGTGAGCAACAAAGCAGCCCATACAATGAATATCTTGTCTTAAAATTAAAACCTTATCTTTACATTGGGATCAAGGCAAATAAAATGAAAATCCATATGCTGAGAATATTACTGTAACATTTCCCGTTGGAAAATAGCGATATACCATTGTGTAAAACTCCATTGCCTGCGTCCTACGTCTTCTGTAGAGTTAAGTATAAATACATTAAGACAACTTAAAAGTCTCGAAATTGATGTTTAAAACTATATTAAAATGTACATCTTTGAAAAAAAATGCGTCCACTTGCAATGGTTCCAAAAGCCACATATGATTGTTCAGCGGGATATGACAATAGTGTAATAGATTCAAACATTATTCCTAAACGGGGGAGAAGTCTTGTGAGAAGATTGATTCTCTCTCGAGATCAACAAGGGATATTACGATCGAAATGCCAGTCGATCAGGAATGAGTTTGAAATATGGTGTAGAGGTTGGAGGAAATGTTATCGAGGCGAAGTAAAGATAATATTATACAATCATTCGGATGAGGATCATCTCCTGGTGCTCGTCTATGTCAAATAATTTTTGAAAATATAGCTGAAGACGTACAGTTTGTATTTATCAACGACGAAGTCTCACAGGCTAGTCGAAATACTGCTGGTTTTAGAAGAAGCGATAAAGGTTAGAATAATCCAAATGTGAGTTGAAAATATTTCATGTGTTGTTAAAGCATACTTGAATATTTAAATTAAACTTTATGACTTATTTTACATTATTATGGATATTTTCAGAAGAGGTGTTGATTCGACTCATGAATTTGCAGAGGAAGGGAACATTCTTACAATCAAGGGAGTTGGCTGAAAGTGAAAATTATTTTGTGGTACGAGTAGGGAGAGCAAGAGGAGAACAAACTGCGTATATTAGTCATAAGGATGAGAAAAGATGGATTAAACTACCAAAATATTTAAATTTAAAAGTAGGATAGGTAGAATGGTTAAATAAAAACATTTGCGGGGCTTTTTTCAAAGAAAACTTGTATATAACATAATGAAAACTTAAAATTTATGTACTTAGTAGAAAAAAAATATATATGTCACACAATAAAAATGTGGTTTGACTTAATTACACCCTAGAAATATCTAATTGTAGGATTAAAAACAAATACAATGATCAAAACATATGAATAGAAAATATCTTACATGCATGACAGACCTTTCCGATCGAAATGAAAATGACATTAATCATTGATTCGTGTATTACGTTGAAGGAGGAACATTTTTTTTGCAATAATTATCAAAAATCTTTGAATAAGGATACCAGTGTACCATTACAATGGACCCTGAATAACTTGGGGATCGGGTTGTTGTGGTGGCTAGAGGCTTCCCACCCGGCGGGCCCGGGTTCATAATCCCGGCAGCGGCAGAGAATTTTCAGAATCTGTCCAATCCCTGCTTGAATGTTGTGTGGAGGACATTTTGAGCGTCCGTCGGATGGGACGTTAAGCCGTTTGTCCCCTTGGCGCCTTTCGTTCAGAGCAAGCTAATGCCGACGTCGGGTTTCTCTCCACCCTTCCTTACCTACCCTTCCCTCAGCTGTCGGTCGCCTCCTCCAAATACCATACCCTGAATGAGTCTTAGAAAATTTGATTCATTCGAAGGATAAAACAGCTATACCGTTCAAAGCAAACATTTATCTATTGAGATGTGGAAGAACTAACCTCCCCCCAGAACATGAGTTCTCAGTAATGTTCTGTTAATTGAATCATATTACAACCTTTCCGTTTCGAATTTTTTTACTTCGTAAAACCACCACGCTAAAATGAAAAAATGGTGTCGCATCGATCCAAGTTACAGGAACTGCAATCCATAGTATTTTCACACCGCGACGCTGTCACTCTACGGAAGGTATGAGTGGATTGTAAAAACCATTACTAGTTATGCATCCATTGGTATCGCTGATTTTTGCATATATAGCAGAATAAACATTAGTAATTGGAACTACGTTAATATATTCCGTGAATTGTACCTAATATCCAAGTTACAGAAGCTGCAATCCTTAGTAATTTCACACCGCGACGCTGTCACTCAACGGAAGGTATTAGTGGACATTAATTTACCATTACTCAGTTATGCGTCCATTCATATTGCTGATTCTTACATATATAACAGATTAAACATTAGTATGTCACAGGCACAGTGCTCGACGCTCATAAAATTCTTCCTTCTTGAGCCGACTATGTGACATCCGTACGTGTCTCGGAAGAGGGATGTGGGTCGGAGGTAAGGAAAGGCGGGAGAGGGAGGTGGATGCCGGTGCTCGTTCCACTCTTCCATTCTCGTCTTCAAAGCCGGATAATTTCACTCTCACCCCCAACTACGTTAAATTGTCGGTGCTGATGACTAAAAACACAATAGTATGCCTTTTGGAAGCGGACAGAACGAAATCAGTATTGACAACCTTCAATAGATCGCGGGGGTAATTATGCTGTGTGTATCACTGTCTTGCTGACTTTTTTACCCGGAGGTAATAATTGCCTTATCGAGCCGTGGGGACTCTTTGTAATTCAACGGCTTTGGAATTCATATTGTGCTCCTATGAGATCATTTTCAGATGAAGATTTCTTATGAGGAGGGGAGGTTGGAAATCTTTCGCGGGCTGGAGGGGAGGGGGGGGAAGGGGGTCAGCGAAAGTTCGTCTGGTGATATCGTAATTAATGATTCCTTTAATGGATAATTGACCTCAATTGTTCCGAAACATACAAAAGCTAACTACTCACCGAGACTTAAGTACAACATTTTTTTACATTTAATTGGTAAGGTATATTTCACACAATATAGTTGGTACAAAATACATCTAAGTCTATTACACAAGTGATTAATATGCTCACTGAAGTCAAAATTTTCGTCTACGGTCAATCCTAAATATCTAAAGGAGTTGACTTGGGAAATAAATGAACAGGAATATAAATGACAGTTACTCTTTTTATGGCCAGGGTTACCAGTATGAAGGCATAAATGCGTATGAAATCTTAATTTTATTAGTTTTCTCGTTGCCTTGGCATTTCGGAATTGCATGGTTACCGTTTTCTTATCATTTATTACTAATTTATTGTCATGGCACCAGCACTGTATCGCATAGAAATCCTGTTGCATTTTTTCCTTAGCCATTTCAAAAGATTTGCTGATTGAAACTAGCGCTATATCATCAGCATACATATATATTTTAGAATGATTAATATATTCTGGTATGTCGTTTACATATATACAGAAGAGTATTGGCCCTAATATAGAGCCTTGTGGCACACCAGAGGTGACAGATTTAATCGTGCTCTTATGTTCAAATAATTTTACAAGTAATTTCCTATTGGTGAGATAGCTTTCTAACCATGTAAGCGGTATTCCTCGTATTCCACATCGTTCCAGTTTTTTAAAAAGGATGTTGATATCGATAGTATCGAAAGCTTTAGTGAAGTCGATATATACAGCGAGAACGGACCAGTTCTTATTTAGGCTTTTCCGTACATCTTCACTGAAGTACTCCAGAAGCGATCGTGCACTTTTATTTCTTTGGTACCCATATTGATGTTTAGTGATAATGTTGAATTTTTCTATGAAGTTAATTAATTGTACCGCAAAATATCTTTCTATGACTTTATCCAAGGAGGGTAGAATAGAAATGGGACGATAATTGTTTGTGTCGTTTTTCTTTCCTTGTTTATATATCGGTCTGATTACCGCTAACTTTAAATCGTTATGTAATTTACCTTCAGTTATGCTTTTGTTTATCCAGTGGGTTGTTGCAGCAATGATGTCATGTTTACAACTGAGATCGATCATTCTTATATTATCGTGCCCTGGGCATTTATTTTTTGATTGCTGTAATATACTTTGGATATCAGCTGGAGTTGCTGGCAACAATAAAAAGGTAGATGGAATTATTTTTTTAGCACCAGGGTTGAGAATGTGTTGTGAGCATTGGGGCAGTATTTTTTGTATGTCATTAGTGAATTGAGATGCAAAGGATTCGCAGACATAGTTTAAATTAATATTCTTAAAATTTGATTTTATTTGCATATCAATGCTTTTCTTACTGGTGACACCCCTAAGGCTATTGATCAGTAGCCAAGTCTTCCTAATGTCGTCTTTGTTCCTTTCGAGATTAGAGCGAACATAAGAGATTTTAGATCGCCTTATCAAGGAAGTTACCTTATTTCTTTGGGTTCTGTAATTATTTCTGTGCACTTTGTTTGTTGTATTGGATTTGTATTTTTTGAATAGTGTGTCTCTTATCTGTATTTCTGAATAAATAGCATTATTCATCCACGGAAGTTTAAATGTATTATTACCGATATTTTCCCGTTGCCTGATTTTAGATAATGAATAAACATGATTTAACTTTTCGCACAGTTGCTGATAAATATATATTTCGAATAATGATAATATTAAGCAATATTCAAGCTTGACTAAAGAAATTGCCATGCCGGTGAGAGGGAAAACAGATTAATTTATCCAAATTAAATAAAAGGAATTCTTACTGCTGATATAAAATTACATAGCTAATCTTGCATTCACCAATTGTATTTCAATAATTTTTTCAGACTCTTTCGTAATAAAAATTATTTTTAAACAAATTATGGCTGAAGGCTAAAAATTCAAATGATTCAAATTACACAATAGCGCAACTGCATAATTTTAAAAGTAAATAATTCACTTAGAGCTCAGCAATCAATCGTTTTAATAAAAAATAGACAAAAATGCCTTAGAAAATCCTTTTTATCATTAAAAGTCTGGCTCATTAATTTTGCTAGAATTGTTCAGATAACTTCATCCCTAGTCGAAAGACTCATCAATTGTTCGACGAGAACGCACAGGAAATTATTACGGGCAGAGGTATCTGATTGGATGGAAAATCAATTAACGCAAGCGAAATTACCTCACGGCTCTTTCAAAGTCGCACAATTTTGGAGCCTCGTAAGGGTTCAGGTGCACGTAAAATTGTGTCTCCTTCAAAGGCTACTAAATCATTTCCTTGCTCTTCAAGGTTAAATAGGTTCTTCCGTCTAGCTTACCTTTCGAAAAGCATCAATCACCAAGGAGGTGCTTCTTACCCTGTCCTGGCCAAACAAAACTACCAAGTAAGCACTAACACCACCGAATAAAGCCAGTTAATGTATTTAAGAACTCCTCTCAGTATTCATAACGACGACAGATTTTAGAACTAAGACAGACAAAAATCAGTACATGCGTAAAGAGCGTGAGTGCATCGAAGGTACGGGTGCAATACACTTCATTGCTGTAAAATTAACTAATTCGTATCATCTCAGATTTTCAAATGATGGCAAAAATTTATCAAACTAAAATAATATTTACCAGGAGGATTATATGGGAATGGAAGCAAAGTGGGCCCATGCCGATTGATTACAGCGTGAATTAGCCAATAGCGATGAAATGAGGAATCCCAAATTTCACTTCATGCAAAAGCGTAGCCAGCTAAGCAAAAATTGGTTATTCCATGTTGAAACTGAACTCAAATAGTAACTATTCACTCCATAACTTGAACGGACAAGGCATTAAGTGCCGAAACCTGACAGGTAAGGTAAATAAATTTGAGTAAAATTTAGCTCTTGGTTTTTATTTTTGCATGGATATTTCTAAAACAAGAATACTTAATGTCTCCGTTGCTTCTTTTCTCCGTTACTCATTTAGTATTATCACGTTATCATCGTTCTTCAATCTTTCACACGTAGGGGTTAGGACTTAATGACGTCACTTGCTGAACCCACCAATCACCGTGAGAACATTCTCCCTCACTTCACAGCAGGCGTACTGTCTGCAGAGCCAAATATCCGACGACGTCGCAAAAAGTATTTGAGAAGCCAGTATCTTTCGCAATATTCTCATTTACAACAACCACGAAGGGGATGATGTTGAAGCATTTCTTATCTCCGAAAAACTTTTATATCCTCAAACCGATTTCCTGAATGAAGTTTCGTTTTTGAGTAAGAGCAAAAAAACCTATAATGCTTTTAACACAATGAGCATGTGACAGGAGTCTAATGACGTTTGCAGGGGAGCAAAGTGAGAATTGCAAAACCTTCGTTTCGAAGTTGGAGTCCACCAAACGTAAAACAAATGACGCCCCCTACCATAGCTGACGTTCCTTCGCTTCCAGTTACATCACCAGCGACAGAAACGCCCTCAAAGCGAAACAAACCCGTCATGGTGCGTGGAATACGAGGAATTAAAAATTTTCCACCCTTTACGGCCCTCACAAAATGAAGAAAATTTGACGTGCAAACAGGATAACATACCAAATACATGGCCCAAAATGTATGAAATTTGAGACCAAGTGAAGCTGGTGTTGAATGATTACTACGAGCCAAGATGCGACGAGAATCCGGGGTTTTGAGTCTTATTGATAAGTGGAAATAGCACTTGGAAATACCAGAGCCTTGTGAAAAGATACTTGTACTAAGGCGTTCGCGACTTCATGAGCTATTCCACCGAGGTAGCCTAACCAGTGCTTATCAATTGGTATTTAAATATACCTATTTTTAGCCATCAGAAAAAAAGTGTCTCTTACTCTAAGGTTTCTTGGTTGGATAACTGAGCAAATGCATTTCGGTGCATTTTTTGCCGAGTTCGTCAAATTTTAACTATGTTTATGCTCTGGGTGGTATCAACATAAAGTCAACAGACGAAGTGAAGAATTAGGGAGTTTACCATAACCTCGAATCACTCATGGGAGCATATGTACGGAATATTTGCGGCATGCCCAGAAGAAATTAGGATTCATCAAGCGTGTTATGGGAAGATTTTCGGATGAGAAAGTAAAAGAAAGGTGTTATTTCGCACTCGTCCGATCGCACCTTGAATATGCAGCAAGCGTATGGGATCCGGTGCAGAAAGACTTAATCCGCGAACTGAATAAAATACAAAGGAAGGCTGCGCGGTTCGTCAAAAACTGCTACGGACGTACAGACAGCGTTACCCAGATGTTAAGCGCATTAGGCTGGGAGTCGCTGGAAACTCGGAGGCTGAGCGCTAGGCTTAGATTGCTTGAACAGTTGAGAATGGATATTTTTAAGAACGGCACGGAGAGCATAATATTAGAGCCCCACTGTATTTCCAGGTCCGACAGAAGCGATAAATTAAGAGAGATATTTTGCCGAACGGAGAGATCTGCGAATTCCTTTTTCCCCCGAACCATAAAGGACTTTAATAAATACCAGTCGTAATTTCGTTAGAGCATTTCCTTTTTAATAGCTGTGCAAATGGCTGGTGTCCTAGCACCTCCTGCCATACGCCTTTTAGGCGGCTTGATGGTAGCATGTAGATGTAGATGAACTATTACTCATGCCACTTCATTTTTCAAATAAAGCGACCCGAGTTTCGGTGAATAATCATCATCAGGCGTGAATTATTAAATCTATTTATCTTATTATTTTAACCTTTGTTACATAACGGAAGAAGAGATTAATTTTGAAACGGACGCCAGAATAGGGGAAAAGGATGGGTAAATATATTCGTTTTTGAGAGAGTTTTCCTCATAATTAAACATTTTTAAAATTTCAAGCCGCCTTCTAGAATCTAATTAGCGGCGGTCGTTCTAAACCCAGGTCGTTTTATTAAAAAAAAATAAGAAGTGGTTTAAGTTATAGTTATCCAACCAAGAAACTATCAAATGGAATACCACACAATTGAAAATGACTCAGGGCATTTCGTCAATTATTCTATTTACATCTATTTCAACGCTTACATTAATGTCCTAAATACCTTAATACATCCTGAATTCCTATGACTCATCAAGAGAGAGCTTAATCATAACTTAACCACCGGAAGTAACTTTCGGGTTGAAGAACTTGATTCGGGTATAATGACGCATGCAAAGTTAATAATACGCAACCATACGCTTTGGGGTGCCTCTTCTAAATTTAACCAAAAAGTAGAAATATTCCAGGGACATGAGGAAATGAGAAAAAATGGCATTCCGCGAATAGTGAGGGCTATATACCATGCAATGAATGGGCGAGAGGACAATCCCACATAAGGAAAATCAGCGATGGAGGAAAAGGAATAAATGGCAGGGGGATGGGAGGACTGGTGAAAAAACTGGTTGGGTGTGAGTTTGCCTTTCTAATTTTCATTTCCGTCTGCATCTCCTTTCAACCTATTATAACACACGGTACCTAGCGGGGGCAACGGCCCCCGTAGAAGCGAAAATAAATTTAGTTCAAAACAAAAGTTATGAACAAATTTTCCTTTTGAAGAAAAGTAATATTAGTATAAGACATTAGACTAAAATAAAAATCATTGTTTTTCCATAATTGTAAAAAGTAATCAATTTCCGTCATAATTTCCATAAAATTTTGGTTTCATTGATCTTTGCTGTGCAAAAAAAGTTACAACTTGAACCACCACAGCTAGTTTTGATTCTAGGTACACCCATGTACATGGAAACATTGTTCAGATGCAATAAGTAAAAACTTTCTGTAGAAAAGCATGCTCAATTATATGTGATGAATTTATAACCTGTTACGTGAACAGCGGTGAAATTTACATTTATTGTCATCGGAAACACTTCTCTTGGACCGGGATATAACCATTGAGCTTTGATTTTGCGTGGCGATGAAATACCTCGACGTTATTTGCGCTCATTAATTCGAAGAGTGTGAGAAAATATTTTTTCTAATTCCATAGTTATTCCAGAGGCGATCGAAGGATCTGTGTTCATATTCTAGGCGATGCCTTCGGACGCACCCAACAAAACGCAATCCGCCGATCAAGGTTGCCCGGGGAAAAGAGGGAAAAAAATGAACCACTCTACCACCTCATTTTCTTATCAATAATTGATGGGTTTAGAATTCAAAGGGTTCAATTGATATATTTTCTAAACAGATTTAGGTACATAAATTTGGTAATAAAAACCAAAGGAGATCAACGAGATATTTAGTGGTGCATTTTATTTGCCGCTAGTTGTCAACACAGAAAAGAGATACACTCGTAACCCCTCGCCACCAAGTTTTTATGAATTTCTTCTATCTATTTCTATACCCATCTCTGTTTAGAAAATAATCAATTGTAGGTACCCCTTAGATTCTCACCGCCTTAATTAAGGCTGGAACTTTGATTTCGGGTGAAATAAAACATTCCTCATCGTCAGGAAACAAATGAAATAAAATAGATCGGTACGCCATACTAAATTTATTTGCCTACACCGGGATGGACCAGTAGTAGCGTGTTCTATTACCTACCCTAGGGTCGGAGGTGTGGCTCCATGTGACGGTAAAAAATTTTCTGACTGAATTCAACAACTTTTGCTCGCTACGCGAAATGACCTCAGTACTCAGAGGCAACAGCCTCAGCTGAAGGCGGGAGATATTTTCCTCGTTCAGTTCATTGACTTAGTTTCGCCTGAAAAAGGAAACTGTCCTGCATTAAAATACACATACAAATTCATATTTAATGAATTAAAACCTATGCAAAAATTGTTTTCTCATCAATGTCATCCGTGAGAAGAAATAAAAAGTAAAGCGCCTTGCCATTTACGATCCCAATCGACAGTTATTTCACAAACCTGACATCGTCAACTCAAAATTTACAACAAAAAACGAGCGGTAAATGTATACAATAGTGACGCGCCACATTTTTATTCAATTTTTTCTCTTGGCCTTCAATACGTCCCGAGGCTAAAAAATTTATTATATAATTTATTATTTGATACAAAATAAGACGAAAAACAAATACTATTTTCCTGAATTCTAATTTTGCCCTGAGGCCCCGGCTTTTACGAAATGTGAGAGGCGATGTGGGTTAAAAAGGGTGATGAGGGTCTTGTGTTTTTCAGCAACTAATGCATGCTTTATATTAGTCTGATTATGTGTATCACTTAAATATCACTTTGGACACTTCATTATATTACATAACACGAAAAAGTGATGCTGAACGAATAACCCGTTGTATAATAATTTTACACCACTAGCATCAATGAAAAAGAGGTGCTATCACCAGGTAAAGTAATTTTCCAAACTTTGGCCAGTTAATATTTGTCTAAGCAGCGTATCAAAGCAATTTTCAGTTATTGATGACACAATTACTTCTTCTTTCTGGAATTTAAGTGAACAACTACCTAAATTTTGATCAAAATATGTATCACCAAGTGATATTTATTTAAAACATAAATGATACAACTGGTAAATATCACTTTGATGGTGAAAAATGTTATCATTTTCGACGCATGACAGTTACCACCACTGATATCGTTTATGACATAAAGTGGTTGAAAAAAGAAATAACCACGCTGGGTTGGACGGAATGTGAGTGATTTTTGTAACTATCCGTGAGTGTGAATTACAGAGATGATTGGAATAATGACATAACGCTTCAGAATGGAATCTTACTAATCTCCTGGAAATACAAGAGTGGTTCAGCCTCCCTCCTTTATAGATTCCTTGCCAACGCACCTTTGCCGCGTAGTCACCGCTACAACTTAAGACATCCATGAATGCAGTTTCCATTTTCAGAAGAACGCATGGGAGAAGTATATAAAGCTAATAAGATGCTTTTTCATCATTTTAATATAAATAGCATAAAAGACTTTTGTGTGTGATAATACACTAGCTGATAAGAGTAGATAGTTTTTGATTAAAGGAGGGCTGCGTGAAACTAATCTTCTAATCGCTATTGATGATGACGAAAATTGTGGATTCTCTCCTACTCCTCCTAATAAGTGTTAAATCTTAATTTAACGTCGTATTTTGTATCAGCGCGCCAAAAAATGATATTTTTGTCATCATGAGAATCATTGAAGGTTATCAGGAAAGATTTCGAAAAATTACATAAGTAATGATTACCACATGGAGATGTCAAAATAAAAAATAAAAAATACCCAATGCAGTAATCATTAATTAGCTTCTTAGTTTCGTTAACAACAGATAAAAGAGAAAATTAGAGAAAAGAATATTTATTTCTGGCGCAAAAAGAGAAAACCTCATTCAAAAGCGGGGGAAATGAAAGAAATTATGAGTGTTGAGATTTGGTGTCCTCCAAACACAGTACTCATTTCAATGCAGTAGTTTGTTCATTGTTGGCCATTCCCATTTTGCGAACATGCCGCTTTAACTAGACATCCCGTCGCACCTATGAGCGGTAGGTGAACGCGACTGTGAAATTTAATAAAATCAGAATCACTAAGCGTGATGGAGAGAAATTCTTCCATATTTTAAGAAACACTTGCAATTTTCCACATTCATAAACTTTTATTCCGGCCTAAGTTTCGATGTCCTTCTATTGACATCACCTTCAACTATTTTTTGAGCCAGTGTGAACCATTTTGTATCTTGCAGATGATACAGTAACATCGAAATCCAGGTCGGAATAAAAGTTTACAATCGCTGCAAATCTGTTTTGAGTGTTTCTTTCAATATGTGAACTTTAAATACTTTCGGTCACTGAAAATAATATTTTTCAAGAAACAATATAAAATCCTATCTTATTCTTTCAACTACGTTATAATAAAATTTAATGATGAACACGCTTACGGGAGTTTTCAGGAGAAAGTAACATGCGTACAGCCTTGGATTTTTGAGGGAACCGTGCGACACGCGATGTGAAAGGATCTCACTTGAATGCGGTCGACGCGGGTTAACCCCACACCACACCCACCACTCAAAGGGGAAAAGTAAAGACGAAAAACGAGGCGCGCAACTCCTCCTTTCAGTCGCGGGGATTCCCTGACTGTGGGTTACATTCCGCGTGGCAACCAGGCCACAATGACATAACCAAGCACCATCCGACGTGCTATTGGGTGACTGACTCAGGAAGACTACACGCTTTGATCATATACATGAAAAGATATACTCCTTTGTACTAATATATCATTGAGGCGATTGATCCTAACATCAAATTGGACTAAAGGAAATTATACTGCACATGACATCGTAGAGTGGTCCTTATTTTTCGATTTTATTTCGAGACACCCCCTCAATTTATGCTAAAAGGTGTAGAAACATATCCTTTTAAATATCATTGCAAATGGATTACGAGAATATATGCCGCATCGCACTAAACTTTGTGAAATTTTGGCATTTTTGGCTGTTATTCGGACATGAATGGCTATAAGAAGGCGCTGGTATTTTTTTACTTATATTCTCTGGTAACCAACGACACATTGAACATTTGTTGTGTTGCACCAAATATATTTTCCACTTGTGACCCTTGTTTCCCGCGTTACGGCCCAAAGAGTGAGCGCAAGTGGACTCATAGAGGAGGCCCAATTCCATCGCTTATAAGGTTGATTTCTGTTACCACTTCGGTCGAATTTTGATTGTCTTTCAAAATTGTACGCGGCGCGGCGGTGATGAGTGCAATGCGATCCACTTTTTGCCGATATTTTTGCAGTATGGCCTTTATAAATGCAAGGAATAGTATTGAATAGTTATGAGTTATATAAATAACATCATCATGAACGTAAATTTTGGTTGACAACCATAATTACACCTTATTTCCTCGTAAAACTAGGATCAATTTGTCCGTCAGCGACGCAAGTGGCGACTTTTGTAAACCCATTTAGATGCGCCGAGGGTGACAACACATTTAGAGGCCGACTTGAGGATCCTCTGATGTAATATTCGTGACTACACCAACCGATCATTTATCTTACGTATATCTATATCACGTTAACAAATATATCATTCAGGCAGTTGATCCCAGCATCAACCTGGAATAAACGAAGACACACTGCACATGACACCGTCTTTACCTAGTTTAGGTTGATGTCGTGACGTGACGTCAATGTAGAGACAGATGCTTCTAATAATTTCAGTGATGGCGGCCTTATGAAATTTACAGAATCAAGCTTCAGGGAAACTCATGAGGCGTGTGACGCTAGTGCAAACTATTCGTGACTCCTCATGAAAAAGCTTTGATGCTGGGACCAATATTTGCTTTTGCAACGCATCTACTGTTTACATGATCAAATTCTATGCTGCAAAACATTTCAAAATTTTCTTTCCTGCTATTAGTTACAGATATACCTGGATTATACAGCAGAACTGCAAATTACTGAAATACAAAGACCTCTTATTTGGATTTTATGCCCAAAAAGTGTTTTCTGTTTTAGAGCAAAGGAAAGAGAAATAAAGTATGTCGGAGTAGATAATATGAGAAAAATGTCAAATTATAAGTAAAGTACGATTTAAATCAATTGTGGTAGAATATTTTTAAGTATTTAATTTCGTTAAAAATACTCCAAAGACATGGGTTTTTTGTGTAAATTAAAATTTGGAATGTTTTAAGTCTTTTCAATGCATTAATTAATTTTAATTAAAAATATAAAGTTAGAAAAACTAAAATCTGTTCCTTTGTATTCATATTAGTTATTTTTCCTCAAATTATCAGTTGTTTGCTCATAGGCATAAAAATGTTTCTCTTATTAAAGTTTTCAAATTTTACTGCACTGTAATGGGATACCTTGTTTGGACAATGAAGTGACGATATTAGGATGAAGAGCTTCAAACTTGGTTAACTTTCTTTCTTTAACTTAAAAAATTCAAAGGAATGGCAATAAATTCAGGGAGAAAATTAAATCCAGCTAAAAATATTTCTTTTCTTATTTAAACGCTCTCAAATATCACTAGAAAATAAATGCAGTGTCATTGCAGCGAAACTTTAAAACTACCTCTGTGTATTAAATATAATGGGAAAAGGAAAGTTTTGAACCTGCATATAATAATTAACGCATAAGATAGCAAAGACAAGATGCGAAATGGAATCCTACAGGATCGAATATTTCAAAGATTTTCGTAGAGAAGCATCTGGATTCATTTGTGAATCGAATTCCGACCCGAATCAATCCAATTTATTATATTTGCTCTTTTAATCCAGCTTATTATTTTCATAACTCTTCATCCGACAGGCGTCAATGAGGCGTGAAGAGAAAAAAATAACCTGAGTCTGGCATATAAAAACGGACCGAAAGATTTCAGAACCAGTACTCAGTCCATAATACCCCCAGAATCTAGCGTAACAATGGCAGTGTACCGGAAATTCATCAGATTGCTAGTCGGAACATGTATCTCAACGAGGTTAACAATTTTTTCATTCAAGGAAACTTCAAGCTACGCCATTCCATAGGGTGATATAAATACGACGATTTCAAATAATTCGCAGTTTCCGTTAAGTTTCTCGAAAAAATTGCTCTTATCTGCCCGAAAGTTCGCCAAAAACAATGGTACTCCAATGTTTATTGATAAATTTAAACAACTGCTGTATGGTCAAAATTGAGGAAATACTGACGGGTTAGCATTTACCCTTAAAGGTTATCATTTGTATGAAAATTCATGTCAGATATGAATTCATCTGATATGAATTGTTCAATAAATTTTAAATACGACACTTATTAGAAGCTCGTTTTATCCTTCGAGTATTTTGCTTATGAATGAGGAAAATATGTAGGTCGAAAAAAAAATCGTGTTGCAAATATATAACATCAGTATTTATAATAAAAAGATTTCGATGGACTTCAAGCTAATTCTTTATCCGACAATACCAATTACCCGTTGTTTTCGTATTAGGATATACTTGCCGCACTCTTCGCAATTTTATGGTAACCCATAATATGAAAATAAATAAACTGCTGTAAATTATAACGACCTCTCTAGATGACGACTTAACCCCTTATGATGGAGTAGCTATTTAACCCAAGCGACACATTTCACTATTAAACATTCAATGTATACTCCACGATGTAGGTAGTACAACTCAACTGATACAGAATAAGTAAATAAAAAATTCTGTCGGCAGTGAACATACGGAAACAAGGCTAGCTTTCAGCGGATATCAACATAGTATAGAGCCACATCAATAATAACGCTTCGGTTAATGCGCCGTATGCACCGAAATATTACAATCTTAGCGGTAAATTGAGAGAGATAAAATTTCTTAATCATATTAATTCACCTTCGCTTCTTCATCACCTTTTTCCTGCTCTGAAATTAACTCTGCGCTTATCATTGAATTGAAGCGGCAATATGAGTGGGCTTTCCGAGAAGTTATTTATGGCGATAGATTAAAAATTAACGACAAAAGTAGTGGTAGATGTTTCTGTTTGAAAGGAGTTATGAGATTAAGTTTCCAAAACTAATAATCATTAATGATGTAGCTGGAAATAATGATCCTGATCCACTGTTTCAAAATCATCAACGAGATAATAGTAATTAATAATAGTTTATCTTCCAGGTATATTGAGAAAGCAATCTTGTTCAAACAAATTGTCTACTTCGGCTCACCAATTGATGAATCTCTCAATGTATTTACCATCAAACATGACATGTCCTCCTACGAACTTTATCGAGGATTAAGAAGAAATATTTCTGTCTAAATTCACATGGATTTTTTCTAAATGATTTTCATTTGCATGCTCGTTTTTTTTTACTTTTAAATCTCTGTCATACGATTTTTTCATATGAAAGTTATGATTATACAAAATTAAAAAAATATGGGCGTTCGGTTTATTTGAGTATTATCGCTTGAAATAAAATACATAAGGTGTTTCAGGCCTTCGCGATGCATTATGCTCGCCTCTCCATTCGCATTCTGTATGGTGAACTATAAGAAGGAAATAAATGATTAAACTGTTATGGAATTTAAAAGGTCTCAATAGACGGCAACTTAACCCTTATTGATGGAGGAGCAATTTAACTCAAACGATACATTTCAGAATCAAGCATTCCATGTTATCTTCACGATACTGCACATACTGCCTGATCCATGAATTGACCCGGGAAGTTACCCGAAAGACCTTCATGAGAATAAAATGTATTTCTTTTCGCAGGAGAAAACTTGATGACAATTGACCGTAAAAAATACAACAAAAAAAAACTTTAAACAAAATTCATTCTATATATTTTTATGACTCTGAATCAATGCTACAAAAATTTCTGAGCGCTGGGCATCTAACTTGGGAAGAAAATTATGAAATTTAAATGAAAAACTAGTGGCAATGAACATGACAATTTCTGTTGGCATCGCCACATCATTCACGTCAGAATCGATTCTTGGGAACTCATCTAGGAAGCAATCATTGGCACAGCGTTAAACAGAGAAAACCTTTAGGTATGCAGAAGGAGGGGAGAAACGTAAGGAGAAATTCTTCGAGGCGGATGTCCTCAGTAAGCGCGGCAGACAAGTGGTCCTTCAAAATAATGGTCGCTAAGAAGCGGTTTCGCATTCAGAAAGGTGACTTGCTGCCTGACTTCCAAGAAAATAACTTCGCAGGTATTCGACAAGGGCGTCTGTCCAACGGGGAGTTAAAAATAGGCGCGCACGCGGCACGGTTGCGCCAACGATCACAAATCATTCAGATTCGAAAAAAAAAAATAGGATCGGATTTCGACTTGACTTTCACGTACGGTACGCACTTGGTAGTCCGTCGATCGGCAAGTTCCTTCCGAGAAACTAGTGTGGGTGGGGTATGAGGTAGACTGACTTTGACGACGTGTATCGAAAAGTTGTGACGTCGAAAACAGTTTCGTCACGGTTATGGAGGTCGCGCGTTTTGAGACGAGGTCGTTTCCCCGCAGATGGAGGATACACGCGGAGAAAGTAATAGGCGGCGAAACGGAATCACGATCGTTGGACGACTCACGAGAGAAAGAGCAGCGCTTGCGTCAGCAGAGACTCGTGTCGCTTTGCGCCGATTCGGAGCGGCACGAGCGCAGCATCCAGCGATATCGGCGACGCGACCGGAGTCTGATTTGCGACAAAGCATGATGCTCTCCCGTGAAGTTCCACTGTACATTTGATGATTCTGAATTTTAGGCGTTTTGCGTCATGTTATTTTAGACAAACGAAATTTCGATCTATCGAAAATACGATCGTTTTCTCACCAGTATATTTTGACGTATTCCTTACATGTAAGGACATAGGCTGGGATGCGTTCACCCACCCCTTGAGAACAACACGGATATTTTTAATTTTTCTCATCATTTACGCCTGTTTTACTATCATTCGGGATACTCAATAACAAGAAATTAGTTATGGGTCTACTACTGCTCATGGCCACGCTTTCAGAATTTTCAAACGCAATGTGCTGTTCAAAGCAATACTCCACTGTAGTCCATGGACGTAAATTTTGCCCTGTGCAAAAGTCGCTCGGTGGTATCATAAGCAAAAAATACGGTCAGCCAATCACGAAAACAAACATGCTAATCGAACTCAGTGCAAGAGATTAAAATTAACAATGAATGCACCATAAAAATTGTTTTTTCCACCTTTCCTAAATACATCTATACCGCCCAGATAGATCTCATGAGGTACTACCTGGAATTCGTAAAATGCACAAGTCCTCCAAAGCGAACAATAAATTGTCCATCCTCACAATTTTAGTTCTAAACACTTCTGATTTCTGATTAAACAAGAAATTACACTCATATTCAAGGCTAGATCTTAGGATTCTGACGATACTACTAGTACTATTTTTAACTCGGAGTAAGAAGAGAACAATAAAAATACTTCCAGCATTCTTCAGCTTATTATGCTTAACGGCAAAACTTCGTCTGGGAATTTTAGAATCTTTACATAAGCAGCTCACAGGGATGCTGGCAGTTTTGTAAGCCGCAAAGGTTGGTATTACAATACGACATGCGTGCACACACTCTTGACGTATTCGTCGTAAAACGAAACCGCTTGCTTTAATCTGAAGGTCAAATTGGTTTTTGATGCCTGACAGGGAGATGAGGGTAGGTTAAGAGATCGCAGGTCCTGATGTCCTTTATTCTCAAATACCATCACTCTTTCACGCTTTAATGTGGCGTAAAAACCTATACAAATATTATTTACAGTGAAGTAATGCCGATGCTCAAGTAAATGACAGCTTGGAAGCCACATGCTCTAAAAATAAATTACATAATATTTCACATGAATGTCGTATTATTATAGATGGATATGGTATGGATGGCCGAAAGTATTTTCGAAATTTCATGCAAAAATTATACTGAAAGCCTAGCAGTTGCAATCGCACAAATTATTGACGCGGGGATAAATCTATTAGTTCTTTAAAAAAAAGTATTATCTTATCGTTTTTTTAATGAAAAAAATTAGGAATAGAAAATAATAAAATATTGATTGAGGTAAATTGCAATTTTGAAATGCAGAAAAAATCGTCATGGCAGTAGGAAAGAAAACTTTCAAACTAATAAGCAAATATGGCGTTATATTTAAGGTTAATAAGATTTTTTGAAACATAAATGAGTAAGAATCGTAACAATCAAAATTGAGAAAAATTAATTCTATAAAAAATTAATGAAGATTGCAGAAATATCATGGAAAAAGATACCTATTATAACTCACCCACGGCTTTAGCTCTGAGGGATTGGTTGGATAAATGAGGCAACATTGAACCTCTACCTAAGCCATTGGGGCGTGAATTTTATACTTCACGCTGAGAGGCCACTTCCCTTGGCCACCCCGCAACGCCATTTCTGTACTGGAGAGTATTAAGGATCACCTGGATTTAAAAATTATACCCAGAGATTGTGATTATAACTTGAGACTGTACCCTCTGGGCATCCACGCTCCCATAAATAGATGCAATTCGAACAATTTTGGAGCAAAGTGGAGAAAACAAATGAGTTATGAAATAGCTAAAAAAAATCTTAACACTACCGGTGATTTATTGATATTGAGGAATACTGATGATGGATCAATATTATGAGCCATGAAACATTATTTAATTTGGCTAAACCCATTCAGGGTAAGATATTTTATTCGCGAATAATTGAAGAACGCTATGAGGATTGAGTGACGGTCAGCGAGGAGGCTAGGTCCATTGATTTTCATTTCGGGGAGGGGGTCGATGGTTTGAGCTAAAATCCCCTAGTATTACGGTAAAATTCAGGCTACAATTACAAGTATGATGAAGGTCAAACGGTTGCTCCAAAAATTCCGCTTTTTCACCTCTGTGGGTCTATTTCGCATGAATGGGGAACTAACGAGAGAGAACTTATAAAAGACTGGTGGATAATAATTTACTGAACTGGATTCGGAGGACTTTAGGACTCGGAATGTATCGATGCATCGGTGTTGCACACTTTTATTCGGTAGAAACGGGCTCTTCACTATCAAATATATACTTCTGTAGGCGTAGTAAAATTCTTAAAGGATTGACTATTTTACAATGCTTAAAATACATCTTAATCTTTGAGTGGGCTTCAGAGAGATGACGTATTTTATTCATATTGCGTCGGTGATTTCGAATGATTGCTGCCATGGACGTCATTCGGTTTATTGACGACCAGCGGTAAGGTTAGTACGGATTGGTTGCATGGGATTGAGAAGGAAAGGTGAGAGAAAACGTATGAGCTGTAAAAGAACGCCGTCGAATAGTCATTAGAGGATTAAGCGGTAAGAGGTTTAAGTAGTCACGTACGACCTCGGAATGCCGCACGGTCTTAAATTGTCTCTTAATTAGGGTTTGATAAAATTATATTTCTACCCATGCAAACACAGTAATACATTTCTTCCATTATATTAATATAATATCACTTTAATCAGTTACCCAGATATAATGCAAATTAAATTATACCTAAACATGCCTAAAAAATAATCTTGCATTGTTTAAAATTAAATTATACACTAAGACACATAACTGAGATCTGAAATAAATATGCGTTCAAAATATAAAGCAAATTGTTTATATTTTGGCTATAAATAAATATTTTACTATATTTCTTTATAGCCAACATTATCCTTATGACTAAATGTTATAGCCAAAAAAGATTGTTGAAAGCTTTGCTATTTTACACGCAGTATTGATATGATATTTACTGATAAAGCAAATGATAGGAGAGAATTGCTTGAAATCCATTCCATAACTGCTCACCAATAGTGGTTATCAGCGCTAAACACAAAAAAGAACTTCTTATTCCAAAAGATATATCGAAATGTCTCATATCAAATTTCAGTGACGTAAAGCATCCTCTTAGGGTAAAAACGGGATATTAAATTAGGTAAACTAAAATGTTTAAAATTCCAAAATATGGGAATCCCTAAGAATCAGATTATATAAATTTATCATTATAAATGAAGCGGTCGTTTCGTGCCGAGATCCAGTAATTTTAAATCCAACACGCATTACAGTAATTCATCTACATCTAGTTATTACCCCGCAGGCCACCTCAATAGGCATGTAGCGTGTTAGTACACCACCCATTAATAAATAATAGGGAAATGCTGCAAGGAAATTAAGCGTAGCGTTTATTTAAGTCCTTTATTGGACAGGGGAAGAACGAATTCTCATAACTATCCGTTCGGCATAATATTTCTCTTAATTTTCATTTCTGTCGGACCTGTAAATATAATAGGGTTCCAAAATAATCCTCTACGTGTCGCTCGTAAAGAATTGTATTCTCAATTGCTAAAACAATCTAAGCCTCCTCCGCAAACCTCCGAGTCTCTAGCGGCTCCCAATCTAATTTGTTTAACACCTGTATTGGAGTACGATAACGAAGATTGCAGCACGGAGCAATTTGCTGAAAGTTCAACCCGTGCTAAACACCTTTGAAGGGCTAAGCAGGATATTATGTGGACTTTGATCCGCACCCTTCCAGAAGAGGGTGTCGACAAAGGTCAAGGTGTAGAAAGGCGAGAGAGAGACTGGTTGTGGAGGGAGCAGCAGGGCGAAGCATCTTGTGTTTACCGAGGGCAGGGATTGTTTAAGAAAAGGGGTCACGCGGAATGGGAGGATGGGGGTGGTGGCGGAAGATATTCCCGGGGAACTCACCTCGCCGCCTCCAGCAATCGAGGCCCTAAAGCACCAAAACAAAGCGAACTTTTCGATCCCGATGGATAGGAGGACGGGAGAGGAAGTTAAACCCTATGGACCCAAAAAGACCTGGGAGAATCTTAATGACGGAACGAGGCGAGACCCGCCCACCCACCAGCGCTCTCTTCAAAGGAACCGAATGATATCTCTCCTCCTCTGGGCCCACAACCCTGCCCGACTTTTTCTCCGCACCAAATGAGCCTTTCCCAACAACATCACCTCTTTTTTCTCAATACGATGCTACAACAAATTGTTCGATGTTTTTCTTTTAGTTTCACCGGTCGTCTTCCGCCCTTATGGTAATTAAATGAGCTATGCCATTAGGTCTCTCATTTTTGCTCCCTCAATGACGAAAGAAATTCAAACTTAAGGGATCTTTTTATATCTTTCAAAAGAAAGGAAGCACAGGAACGGTAATTGTTGTGCATGCTTTAAAAGATTAAAAACTAGGGAAGGTTTTCCTTAAACTAGAATCATTATCATGTTGACTTTAGTCTCTTCCGTGCCGGAAAAAAAATGCCTAGAGCAGTTTGCCTAGGACTGATTCTTTGCTTTTCAGCCGCAAGTACATTCTATAGCGAGTCAAAAGGATGTACGTGCTATCGAAAAAACAATAAAAAGGCACGGTAATTGAAAGATTGCAAAAAAATATATAAAAAATAGAAATATATGCTGCTATCTGTTTCACGAGACTAAATGCCGAATGAGATTCGTCTCCGTGAAATAAGGTTAACGAAAAAGGACAAAGAACGCAATTAATTGTTAAAAATCAAGCCGAAGCTCAACAGCTACAAAAAATTACTCGAGTGAATACAATCAACGCCTACGTCATCCATTCGCGTAAAAAATATCAAGGTTTCCAAATGCAAATAAAATGGCATCAGTAGTGAAATTGATGTAGGCGTTTGAACCCACTGAAAGTGTTAATCGTCGAGCGATAATATGTAGAGGATCCAGTGCTAATACGTTTCTGCTGTAAGTTTAGGATCCACTAACGAGTTCTAAAACAGAAAGGAAATGGGTTTTCGAAACTGGAAACTCGCTACTCGACAGTAATCGACTTCGAGCATTTGGCCATTTGGAAGTGAGTATAGCCCCATGTTATGCGAAACATATTAATAAGGACTTAACCTACTTTGAGTAACCTGTAAAAGACGGTAATGAATTCAACGTGAAAGAGAGGGGTATTCATATAATCGAGACAAAATCAATTTCAATGTTTAATCGTACGTTCTTTAATCCGGAATTTGCTAATGGTAGTTTATCCGTAAGTAGGACGATGCAAAATCGGTGAATATTTTTCAAATTAGATCCTCCCAGTAAAAACTCTCTGATCTTGTTTTTTAAGAGTGAAGCACACGTTAGAAACTGAAGGTGATGCCCAATTTCGATTCACAATACTACTTGTGATTCACATCTATTAAAATGGTTAAAAAATTAATTCCTCTTGTCAGTTGGATCCGAAACACAATGAAGATACTGAAATGTCCACGAATTATTGACATATTGCCACATGTAAATGAAATCGAGAGACTAAAAAATTCATTTCTTGATGCTTGAACTTACAATGAAGGCATTAAGATTAATTTGAGGGTCAAGTACTTCAGAGACAGTCAAATTATTTTTTCAATCGTATCCTGTCGTTGATCTCCTCAAGTATTTTCTGGAAAAAAGTCCATTAAGAATGACAGAAACATGATACAATAAGAAGCTCGATGCAATCAAAATGTATATAAATATGATGTAATTAAAATTTACATCGATTAAATTAAAATTAATTACTCCACAAAAATACAATCAAAAAATTTAATTAAAATTAGATTTTCGTCTTTTAGTAAAATTAGTAACCATTTAGGGAGAATATATGTGATATTTTAGAAGCAATCAATTCAACCACGTATTCATATAACTTGCAATAACACAATACATATTTCTACACCCTCAATGGATACCAAGGTAGGTACTGTGAACCCAAGTGCAATATTTTTAGAGCTGATGATTACCCATTAAATTTGATATCAATATGCATTAAGTATCGGCAATATTTATTCCATTTAATTTCCTCTACCATGCCTCTGTTCACCACTATATAATGACCTCGCGTCATTACTTAAATCAACTCCTGTCTCAATTGTGCCCATAACAGAGAATGAAAGATCTGCTTTATCTTGATCAAATATCTCAGGATTGCTGTTCAAACAGTCACTTCTTCATCCTACTTAGAAACATGTCATGAATATTAGTCGAAGATGATAGTTTTACTTCTCAAGCTCCCTTAGTCAAAAATGCTCAATCGCCCACACCCATTGCGAGCATACTAATATGAAGAGGCTTTCCGATTTCGAAATACTCAAGTGCTTCTTCTTCGAATCATTCATGCATGTATTCCTGAGAAACCAAACTCACAACTTCTTTCCTAAAACGGCAAGGCTATATTTCACGGTTGTGTTTCAATATAAAAATGAAATATGCTCATGAAACCCATTTAAGTTCATTTCTCAATTGAGTGTTGATACGGTTCACTTGCCCAAAATACATACCATTCACAGCATCTTCTGTATTTTCATCTAAATGCTTTTTATGAATTCTTCAAATAAAAATCTTCCACGGAAATACATAGTGCATAATGTAGTCTCTATTCACTGAGTAATAAAGAATACAATCGGAGACGGATAAAATCTCTGGAGTGACACTACGGTCACTGAAAGAGAAAAACAATTACTCCACAGCTGAATAAGTGGCGATGAATTTGAATATTTGAAATTTCATAATTTCATGCCTCGAAGGAGGAGAGATATTGAGTTATAAATGGTGTAATAAATTTTCTGCATAGCCTATAACTGGAAAATTCTCAGTCCAGTAGTCGAGTAAAAATTTTACGTAACTTAAAATAACACGGATCTCAGAGTCGACCATATTAATGTAAACTCAATTCTCTCATATGACTTGAGTTCATTTTGGCGAAGCTTAATGAAAAATGGATAAGTTGAAGACAAGAATTATGTATATTTTCGCACAATTTATGGCACAGCAGACCAATTGTGTCACCTCATCAAAGATTTAAAGGACTGAAATGAAAAAATGAAATATAACACAAGTTTACCCTTGGTAATGGTATTAAAGTTTCGGAACCGGAGAATATTAATCTGTGAGTAATAATGAAAAGCCTGTCTCCCAATAATACATTGCCACGGAGAGATATCGAATTGGTAATTATAAAGGCGTAGAACGTTCAAATGTGTAATATATGCTGCCTGGGTGTCATTGGACGAGTAAATATTCCGACATTCCATGACTTTCCACGCTCAATGGAATTCCTTGACTTTCCCCGAATCTCCAGGTTAAGCAGTGGATATATATTTAAGGTGACACTAAAATTTAAACCCGAGTTTTCCTGATTTTTTTCAGACTCAGACTATGATACTAAACTTTCGCAATTTAATTAATAATATATGTTTTCACTTTAAGTCAATGGGTAATTTTAACCCAAGGTTATTTTAGTTTTGTACAGGTACGTATACCCAAAATTTGATCTGAATAAGTCTCAAAAATATTAAATTTTTATGTAATTTAATTCTTCCATCATGGCACTGTTCATCCCCTTACAATAAACCTAGGGTTCACCCCCTTTGGACACCTCGCACTACGCTCTTCACTAGGCTAGGTACCTCGCCCCCATGAAGATAAGGATGCCTCCTATGACGGTTGAACTCAGAACCCTTGGTATCCAAGGCCAATGCTCTATCACTGAGTTAAATAGGCTTCATACACAAATGTAAATAAAAATTCATCAGGATTATAATCATTCCTCACAATAGCGAAGTATTCATCTTCATAAGAGGTTAAAAAAAAACAATGAATAAATGCCGTTATGTAAAAGATTAAAAACAAATTTATAAATATTACTCTACAAGAATGAATTTTAGTATGGATTGTAACTGTCACACCCTGATTGACATAAGATGTTTAAATGTCGAAGTCATGCCTAAGCGTTAGAGGATAAGGAAAAATCAATAATTGACTTTTACACAAATATAACTTTTTTGATTTGATTTCGAATATTTCAACTATCTCAAATATTTCATGAATTTACATACACAATGAAATTTCATTAAAACTCATTTTCCGTAAAAAAAATAACACAATAGACCACTGCACGATCAGTCCCCAGAAATGATAGGCATGGATTTTCGCCCCCCATAGACCCGATATTAACCACTTCTCACCTCACAGGAGATGAAATGGACCCCTGTCGCTATCTAAAGACCGCGAAGACCACACCGATCGATAACCCTTCACATCTGCGACACCTCGCCACGAGATTTCAGGGACATTTAACCCATTTTCCGCAGCCTTTTGTTTTTCGAGAATACACGCCCCGTGGCATCACGGGAAGGAGAGGAGACCAATAACGAAAGCTTCCCTTAAATATTTGATTATAAGAGGACGTGGAGAGGAAAATGTTTTCCGAGGACTACCCCAGCCGTCTGTCGAACCATTAAGCTCGTAAACTCGAGCCTCGGATCCACCTTTGACACAAATGGTACCTTGAATGCCCCTCCCTCCTTCGTCACTTCCCACAGGATTTAGAGGTTGCGAGATTAAAATTAATATTTCAATGGAATTTTAACCTTCCAGGACAACATCAGTGGGCGAGTTTCAATATTAAAGATGCCTCAAGTGTGAATAAAAATGAGCATGTATTCATGCTCGCTGAATTTGAGTAATATCGCAACATTTTTACAAGTTTAGGGGTGGATTTTAGAAGTTCTCTTTCGAACGAATAATGATGGTAAAAGCATTCCAGGGAAGCCATGTGGAAAGTCTTCAATTCCATCTCACAAAATGCTTGCTCATTTCTGAGCAGCCGTTTACCTCCGCGAGACTGATGAAACCTTAAAGCAAAAGAAGAAATCATTGGTAGGTTTCCCACGTCTATAAAATCTCACGGAAAGAATTGCATGTATTGTGCTCATTCTTTTGAAATGAAGTTAAGCTAAAATGATTCCGAGGAAAAAATATTGTTAAAATAATGCCAGAGCAGTACTTCTGAATTAAATTTCAGAGGTGAAGTAGTGGAGGATGAAAAAGAAGCTTTACCACTAATGCGACATCAGAAGGTGACGTTAAAACGATGAGGGATAAAATTAATTATGTGCGAAGTGGAAAGAAATTAATGAAAAGAGTCAGTAAAATAACACTCCTGAGACAATGGATGCTCTTTAGGAAATGATAGAGCATATACGAGTATAATATCCTCAAGTAGAAACACGATTTTCTGTCGCAATTTACTTAATAATAATTCATGTGATTTCCTCCTGAAAAACCGCTGAGATAAAATGGATATCATGGAACTGGAGCAGCAATAATTTAACGGCGCGACACCCCTGTGGACACGTGTAATTTTTAGATATACCATGAAAAAAATATACCTGGATTAAAATTTGAAATAGACCCACGCAAATTAAAATAGTAAGAGACGCATTGAAGTTCTAGTTTTCGGAAATGCATAAAGTAATGTTTAATCCCAATGAATAGATTTAAGCGCGATCGTTTTGAAAAGAGAAGCAAAGTGAGGAGAATAATGATTCCAACATGCAGGGATGAATTCCAATGTTGGGATGACAGTATCGTACCTTTGTGATAGTGTTTTCCAAATTCTTATTTTTAATAAGATTTTTTAAGGTTTGCCTGTGTGCACAATTCACCTGTTAAAGGAAGAAATATTATACAATAACGAAATATTGCAATTAATAATTCCAATTAAAAAATCAATGTGACCACCATAAGTACTGATTATAATTTTAATATAATTCTTCCCTTCAACTGTCTAAAAACGAACGGTTTTCGGTAATTGACGAGTCGAACACCAAATTAGAGCACTTTTTCCAACTAAAATTACTTTTCCCTCGATTATATGCGCAAAATAATCACGCCTATCATTTTTTAAAACTAAATATTAACATTATTTAGAGTTTTTTTTAATAAATTTTCCCCCGTTATGAAATTCTCTCTATAACGATATTCTATAAGGAATTCTATGCCTTAAATTCAAACTATAAACTCTCTGCCACCCATGGTATTATTTAACTCATACCACTGGTATTCAGATCTCTAGTTAATGGATTCCACAGGCGTCAAACGAGCCTTCAAAACCGCACCTATCTTGGCTTCCGGCTTGCATCGACTCCATGATTCCTGGCCGCCAGGGGAAGACGACCGGATACTAACGTTTCTTAATGCGTGCGTGGGAGGAAGAGTGAGTATTTGTGAGAACTGTGGAGGGAAACCCGGCGTCTAATTTTTATGAAAGACTCACCTGGTTGCGGTGCGTTTCCCCCTTGATCGATATCCTATGGAAAAATTCCGACCAGCCCATAGGAGGAGATCCGGGATCCACACACGGGAGTTTCCGGGAGGAGAATTTAGTTAACAAGCAATCGCACGAAACCTTGATCCCCAAGGGCTTCCCTCCCAAATCAAACACGACCAGGGAGGTGAACTTCGAGGAGCGCGGGCAATAGGTAACTCAAAATTTGATGTTACTCGAAGTTTTTACTTCAACTGGGTGACAAATTTTACATTTTTCAATGAAATTTGCATTTATTTCCTCTGCAGATGGAAAATATGGTGGAAAACCTCCTTAGTTGATTTTTAACGTTTATGGCATTAGTTATGGGTATAAAAACTTGCTGCCATCTTACATATCAACCTTTTCACTTCGTGCCTCCTCACAGTTCGAAGAAATTATGAATTCTGTAAATATGAATGAAACGTATTGAGCATAAACTTGCGTCAAAAAATAACAATAGTAATTTACAATGGCTCATCGTAGTCATCATTAATATCAAAAGTCCTCCTAAGCTTTAGTTTGTACGTTGTGAATTGCGAAAAATTTCCCCTGGCTTTATGGTAAATATTTATATATGACCTTGTCCATACTAGTTGAAATACTAATAGGGAAGTGGACGAGAAAACCTCATCCATTGGGAAACTAATACAAAGTTGTATAAACACTACAACGTTATTATCCTAAGGACCTGCACATCTTCATGTAACCCCTAATTATGTGCAATAACTATAGTAATTTACTCACCACCAATATTGATATGGATAACATAAAAATTATCCGAATTTTTAAATAGCAACACAATATAAACCGAATTGTAGAACCTAAAAATTACAAATTTAACATATATCTGTAGAATTCTATTAAAAAAGAACCTTGTCTGACATATCCATATGCTTTATGTTTTAAATAGTTCTTAGAGCTAGAAAAAACCGCTAGTTATTCGGTTTGTTAGCTACCGCAATAACTCATAGCATGCAAGAGGATTTTTAACTCATTGTTTTTGCGAATGGCTGAACAAATTACGTCATCTGCCGCCCCGAATGCCAAAAAATTCACTACAAACTGTCATTCCATTTAACTCTATATACTGAGGTTACATCAAAAACTTTCCTACTGAGCCATTATGGATGAATTCTGTATTTTTCACCGAGAAGAAAGGTAATTCCTGCAGCAAACTTTTTGTTTTCTTTGTAGCGTTACCATTTAAAATAACGTCGTTGCACTCTTTCTAGCAGTCCATTTTGGTTTCTTTTAAATAGGAATCCAAAAGAAATTTGTATATTAATACTTGCATTTGCTCCGTTAACCCGGAAGTATCTCTGTCATATACAGATAAAGATCTTTTTTAATTTTTTAAAATTTATATCCGCGAGAAAAACCTTGTTCTCCTCGAGTTGGAGGCGGAGAGAAAGAATTTCTCCGTCCATTAGGATCCAACACTGAAATCAACCCTTCGGATCCACCTCTCAGTCAGTGGAAAAGACACATCAACAACATTACAGGTACGAAATGCATTATGAAACCGCGCGTTAAGGAGATTTCCCCTCGCCATCCGGTGGAAGGAATCGCAATTACCCGCGACGCAATGCAATGAACACACAATCGTGGGGAAACCAAGCGATCTGCTTCGCTGCGTATCACCCTCCCAGTCGCAAGGTCGAATCGGATTCCCATCATTAAACGATCTGCTACGGCAGTCTCTTGCAGCGCACAGCGGCTATCACAACAGGGGACATATATTTAGACCTGAATCACAGCCAAACGCATGGAATTACCTAGAAATCTTCCCATCCTAAAGGCTAGTGCATGGAACAAAATGCACCTATGGAGAATCCGATGACTCAAGGGTCTCGTCCACCAAACTGTCCTTCATTGTTGACTGGGATGGACAGATATTTGCTTCGAGAGGTTCTTGAGATGTATGGGGGTTGTCTATATTTATTCTTCGTTGTGAATTTGCTCGCATCGGGAAGCCCTACATTTCAATAAGTTAACCTTATATTTCGTTTACACTCTGCTGAAACTTTTCATGAATGCTATATAAATGTTGTGAATCCATCACTACAATTGAGTAAAGGTGAAACCTAGATAAAGCATCCTGAAAGCCATTCATTGGCTGAAAACCGATGGTTAAGACAAACAATAGCAATGGAATAGAAAGCCGTTTGTTTTCTGCAGTTTTTCATAACGTCGTCCTGGCCTCTGAGTAAATTCTATACCCTATTATTTCAAATTACCCCATTCGTATTGTCCAAACGTAAGCATTTTCAAAAGCTTCCTTCTCCTATTCACTTTTATCCCAATGAACTAAATCCACCCCTTTGATATTGATTGGACGCATAAATACTGCCCTTTACCTCACCCGAGACCGCTCTCACCGCTTCAACGAAAATACTATCGCCCTCGATGACTTTGAGCACTTACCGCTAACGATGTATTCATAGCTATTTCCCTCTATTGCCACCTTCAATAAATCAATCGCCTTAAATAAACACCTCTCAGTAACACCAACTCTCTCCGAGAATTGACATTAGCTTACTGTCCCGTAAATTAACAAACTACTGTTCCATGATCTAAGGAAAACATAGTCATGAAAATCTGTGAGTCATTTTATAAAAATCTAAAATTTATATGCACTATCTTACAAGTCTTTCTTTGGGAAATAACAGCCACATTGTTACGAGGATTTGAACGAGATTGAAATGTCAACATTCGGACGCCACGGCCCGATTGATTTTGCATGCTCGTAACTCCGTCAATGGATAAATTAAAATAATATTTTTAATAATGATAAAAAAGCTCCATTATACCCGAAAATAACTGCAATTTATACGAAATTAGTTTGATCGATCAAAAAAACTGTAAGTGCAATTTTAATATGCATTCCAGTGTCTAAAACTAATTTCATTACGTCACATTCATGGAAAACGATATTTCGGGTAATTTGGCATCATTATCAGCAACTGCTACTGGAACATTACCTAAGTTTTCAAGCGCTGGACAGTAATTGTAGCAAATTGTTCTCACTGTTATAATCAAATCTTTGGACACTCGGACTATGGAGAGCGTTTCTTACATAATGAGTGCAGTGCCGTATCAAATTATGGCAGCGAGTTCTTCGAGCTATTAATAAGGCACATAAAATAATGCAAACTCGGCGTTCAATGCTGATGTGTGTACGTTTTATGCGAGAAATACTACCCGCCTAACCTGACGCATGAATATTTTTTATGTCGTAACATGAATTTATGTCGATTTATTTATACTCACGGTAAAAACGTGAAGGCTCAAAAGAGCATAAAGCGGTCTTTTTAAAATATTGTCACCATGACTAAGGATAGTTTTACTTGCATTAAATTCTCCCGTACAAATTCAATCAAATTACTGCGTTAGAATTAGCACTTACATTGGAAAAATACTTGATGAATCCAATAACCATAATTCGTGATGAGTGACACAATTTTGAAGAGCCAAACCACTGTATATTTCTGGGGAAGTAAAGTTAATCTAAATTGTAAGACAGAATTTTCAAACCTTGAAAATGGCGATAAATTTTTTGCACAAACCTATGGTAATATTTTTATGAAAATTTGAATTGGAGCATGATATCATAGATATACGCAAGATGTTAAATAATAGAACTGAATTTTAGTTGTAGTTAAATATAATGAATTTGTGAAAATGTCACTATGCTGTACGTTAGAGAAACGCTACTCAACTCTTACAGGTTTCACCACGTACATTCCTTGTTTCCAGCATGAAATATGCTCTCAAAATACCTCTTTCCCCTTCTTTTATCTTTAAAATTGTAACTTTGATAAAGTTACCATTTTTTCGGGGCCACAATGCCCTTCAGAACAAACATGTCTAGTAGAAACACGTAATCCTCAATTGTATGGCATTCTGAGCATCCTTTAGCGTATATTGTAGGGTATTAATATTTAAATTACATAATATTTCAACTAACCCCACATTCCATTAAAAAAAACATGGGATATTACCTTGAAATTACCCACTAACTTCTTTCAAAACTATTTCATGGCTTCATATAATACATATGAAACGCGAATTTCAATGAATGAATGAATCCGTTTTTTTCCGAATTCAACTCGTTTTTTAATAGAATTTTTGTCAAATAATCGGATGCATTCAACTAACTAAGATTCGAAGAATTAAAAACTGGGAGATTTCGGAGCCAATCAAAACGACAGGCATTCGCGATATTTACGTATGTGAGGTCCGCAGCGTATATGAACCATTTGAGTAAATTTCGCTACTCTGATAAGTTATACCCTTAGCTTTCGAGTGCCTTTTATTCTCTCGTGCCTCTCACGCGAGAATCCTATGAACTTGAATTGATTTCATTCACAAGTTTAATGAAAATCGTTTTCTTTCGATTAGAAAAAAATTAATTTGATTTGATTAGTTTATGGAATCCGAAATGGAGAATCCTTATCCGCATAGCCCTAAATTGATACTCTAAGGTTTATTAATAGCTAAGCCGCTATTGTCGTCTGACCAAAGCTCCACAGATATGGAAATTCGCTCAATCATTGTTTTACCCCATAGGAGACAAAATGAATCGATATGCGAGATTTCTAAGGCCTTCATTCAATTCTGCATTCCCATAGTTCGTAGTAATCCAGAAAACACCATTTCGTAAGCGTTGCTCTCGCTTAAAAAACGAGACCACGGTCGTAGCACCATCGAAGCTAGCTGACATAGCTTCCCCGAACGGAAGATCCAATCCTCGAACATGACTATTCATGAGAAGTCAGTAGAAATGGAGAGTTATAGCCCTCGCAGAAGCTTACGTCCTTCTGATGCTCAGAAATGCGAAGGCTCATAGCGTTGAAGAGGTTATGGAAAGGTTCGGAGTGGTAAATGAGAATATATGGCTTAAAAAATGGCAAGTTGAGAGTTTCAGCGTATGTATAGAATCGCTAATGTGTGATTATTAAGAGATGTTTCCCTTAGCTCTGTGCCTCATGCATGCATTGCATTATCAATCTCAGGCAATGTAAAACTCCTATCTACTCGTATAGAAACTAGGTCCCTGTGACGTCACGTGGAGTGGAATCGCATTGGCGCCAATCTGGCCTTTTTCAAATGAGGTTAACATTGACCCTTGCCATTCGTCTAAACCGGTATTTCTAAAACCAAATAATATGTATATTATGAATACACTAATGGTTGGTAACGAATCGCATTCAATGCCTTTCGTTTTCTTTGATGAAGAAAACTACCCTATTGATAAAATATTTCTGAAACAAATTTTTTTAACAATATGAAATTTGTACAGTGCATAGTTTTGTTCAAATATACCGAACACAGCTCCGGGGAGGAGAAGAAGGAAAAACGGAAAGTAAGCGCCATCGCGATACCCAGCGAAGCCCCCAGCGTAGGGAAAGGTAAGTAAGGGTTGGATGGATGAATCCCAACGCCGTTATTAAGGCGGCGTGGGCTACCATTATCTAAACCATGCTTTGTTGTACCAACAGAAATGGAAGAATTTTCTATAATATTCCACATATTTTTTTATTATTATATTTTTATTCCGTAGGCATAAAAACCCCACAATAAAACTTACTCGACGTGGACCATCAAGATGGTGTCCGGTCTTTCTACATCTTCCCTCCGCCAGTTTAGTCAAGGGACAACGCCCCCTCCACAATTCATCATGGTGAATAGTTGGAAGTATTTAAGGCAAGCGACAAATTTCGATAGTGGCAAAAAAAAAAGTCGTTAGCACAATCTCACCGGTTGTACTCTTTCACTTGACCTCTGAGTCCGTGACGACTGGTTTTGATGGAATACTCTTCAAATCCCGAAATCGCCTATTGAGCCACGCTGTAAGCTTTCTGTAGGACTTCAATAATTACGTTGAGCCACTATACGCTGTTCATTTTATCTCTGCGGGCGAGCTGGTGTGGCCCAAGTAAGTGGAGATGAGGGGAGGGAAAGTTTCTCGACGTGTGACTTTGCCTTTGCCAATCAGCAAACAGTAGGCGTGGCCTCAGTGAGTCGCTCTCAGACCTCCGCCGAATGAACATCGTGAATCTGCTCGTGGAGCAGTGTTGCCAAACTTCACGCGTTCTCCTTGCATGTGACTAAGTATGCATTCCACCTACGGTGCCTCATTCAGCGGTGTAGCTGACAATGTCATGGGCTTCTGTGAAAGCATTATTCCCAATGCCTTCCAAATGAGTAGGTATGTTGTCTCGGCGCCGGGGCCAAAATACCTGTGGCCTCCTATGACTCACGCGTTTTCAGCGACAAAGTAGGGCGGCTATGTACATTTGGCAACGTTATGTTCGCTTCTCCTCTTTCTCTCTCGGTACTATCCCTCCCCTATCAGCGAAGCCATCCGAGAGTGCCCGAAAGCTCACCCGCAGACTTAAAGTGAATAGACTATAATTTGCTAAGTGAACGTGTCTTAAGAAAGGAAACTCAAATTCCCATCTAAGCTAGAAGTGATACTATATCCGAAACCGGTTTTTGGATTGCCTGAGGCAAATGAAGACTTTACAACGCCGGCCTCGGTGGTGGCGGTGTTAAGTCCTTGCCGTCATTCTAGAGGTCGCTGGTTCGAGTCCCTCCTGGGGAGGTTGCTCCTATGCCCTATTCAGGGAATGGATGTTCGTGTACGTTTTATTGTTAAGTTGATAACCCTGATTTAAAAGGCCAATGGTGCTGTTATCGGAATAAAATAGTTACAGTGGGACAGTAATAAATGAATAAAGCATCGATAGGGAGGAGAAAAGGTGTAAACCCACCGAGGTCTCAGCTATGAATGATTTTGATAATTTCCTGTGACAATCGATAAGCCGGTTCCTGATATATATTTCCTAATAGCTCCAGTTGGAATTTGGATGTCTTGTCTTAGGAAGTATTGCAGAACTGCAGATACAGAGAAATGAAAAGCTAGTAAAGAGCGCCCCAGGATATTCCTCTTCTCCGGAAATCCAAATCCCGCCTATGCATTAGATAATGAGGCACTACCAACTCCCCGACCACAGGGGCGTGCCTATATCTAAACTTCCGCTATCTAGAGAGGTGGCACCTAAGAAACTTGTGGTAACAACAAAGCGTCCGTCCTTGAGAAGCCTGGAGGCTTGGTTTTTCTCGAGTGCCATTTCCCTTTCACCCAGTTCCGCTGCATTCCCTCGCGAGAAGTATTTGAATCGCGCTAATTTGAAAGCACTTCGCTAATTTGGTTCACTGCCAATGATTACATGATTTCCTTTCACAATAAATTAGCGAACGTCCATCGGTTTTTTTTTCGTTTTGACGGTTACTTCGAAGTGACTTGGGCATTAAAGTTAATAAATCGATGTATCGCAATCGATTTTCATGCAACACAATCACAGGACGAGCGTCTGAAAATTTTGCGATAAAAAATACGATTAAATGAAAATCGATGATGACAAGAAATACAGATATCGAAGAGAGCCTGGAAAATTATGTACTTACAGATTTAATTCAACTGCTTAGCCGACGGTTTGTAAGCAATATGACCAGCAAATTCATTTTTACGAACGATATAACATGAATGTTCGCAAGGAAAAATATTCATCCCAATTCATACAAGGACACTATAATTTGGAGGCAATGCAACTTTCTTCAAGTATGATCAACATTTCTATTTGCAGACAAATATGCACTTTGTAAATTAATGACGTCTGAAATCATCCGGCCCAACTCGGAGAAGGCCTGCTGGAAGATAATTGTTTTACTTTTAACTATGGAGTTTAGCATAGTATATTCGTATACTACAGTGTTAGCATATAATAGTCAGTGCCTCTTATGCCTCTGAGATTGTTGAGTTCACTTACGTAACCCATCCAACCTGTACATTTCGAGAGCAAAACAACCGTCGCGTAGTACAAATAGACTTAGTGGAAGTACACCTTAATATGTGTCGTTCGTAATTAATCTATATTTTTATACGGTAATTTTGTACTTTTTGCATGTACCCTGGTATTATATTTAAATGAAGAGAAATTGTGGAAAGTATTTCAAAATCAAATTTAGTAGATCAAATTCATTGAGCAATTGCTTATTATTAATTGCTAATCACGGGAGCATAACGACGTAATTAATTATGAGACCACTTTGCGTCACCTGGATACGCCACTTTTCTGGATACACAAGAATCTCCATCGTACATCTGAACTCTTAACTTGATAATGCTCAATGCTTCATCAAGAAACCCATCCATAAATCTACTAGAGCACCAAAAGCAAAGTCAAACGCATGACCATCAAGAGTGATAAAAACATAAAATACTCATATTTCTTATTACACAGGGCTACGATGTGCTCATTGGTGCCATTCTGCATAGTTTTTTATTTGAAATTTCGGATTTTTTTTACTAATTTAGCAATATGTTTAAGTATTGTACGGCACAGCAATTATCTTCATAAATTCAACACCTTTAATATAAGTCATTGCGTCAAGTTTTATCTTCCTTCTTAATGGAAATATGGCTTCTAATTCGAAGACCAGAAGGAAGGCCAGCGTCACGCCTTCAGTCAAAAATCTTTTCTTTTTAAATGAAATATTACCCCTACCAAATTATTTGAACATCAAAGGTACAAAAGATAAAAATAAATTAGAAAAGCGAATGGGTAACTACACCAAAATCGATTTGAAATGTGGAATTTCGTACAAAATTTTCAAAAAATTTTAAAACTTCGTAAATTAATGCATTAACAATAATCATTCTCAATTTTATACGAAAAATTTTCCGTAAAATTTCAGTTTTACAACAAAACTTCGAATTTGGGTAGAATGGAATGATTCAAGTGTTGCATAAGGCTGAGGTTGGTAGGAATTGAACGTGAGTCGCATTAGGCTGAGGTGGGTCCGAGGATCTTTTGATTAGGGTGCTCTCATTAATTTTGCTACTTCTATGTACCTTTTTTAGCCTAATTTAGAGAATTGAGAAAAATTTTGATAATGAGAGACACAACAGTGACCCTTCTCATGCCGCCTTTTCTTTAAAAATAGTAAAATATTTAGACCCGAGTACCTCTTACAACTTGAGGCACCTACTTTTATTGCATCCGCCTGATCCGCCTTTTTAATTTCTTTGGTAACATAATATTTGTACGTAAACATTTTAAAAAAATTCTGGAAAATATATTCAAATAGCGAATAAAAAACAGATATAGTTATAAAATAAATCCTTTACGGCTTTGTTTCAAAATAACCTAAAAATGATAATAAAGAACAAATCTGTCGAATTGTCCGCAATTTTTTTGTATGTTTCGACACGATTCATTTCAATGTCACAGCGCCAGCATCAGGGCAACTGATAACGGACAATTGATTAATTCACACACAACAATAGTTGTCTGATACGTCGGAAAATGAATTTTTCTTCCCGAGAATAATGAAAGACCACAACAGAATTCACCGTGAAATGAAAAATGGTCTTCCGTTGGACAGTTTAGTAGCATAGTTATTTTTTTACTTTATGCCTAAATGAGTCAACGCAAAAAAAATCTAAATCAAAGGAAGATTTTAATAAGGTGTTATGAATACAAACCTGAAGAAGAGACTGATTTGATGTCGTGAAGATTATTAGGATGAACAACTGTGGTGCATTGACGGAGAAAAGGAGAGATAGAATCATCATCCCTTCAGCCCTTCATCTTCCAATAAAAAAAACAACTCATTTATGCACTAATGATTAAAAAGCTATCGTTTCAGTAATAGATACCATTAAGAGAGGAATTAGATGCAAATATAAGCCCTTCATTTTTGTGGGAAAACGACAGCCAACCATGCTATATTGAGTATTAAGCTACAGTATACAATGAACGATTGTAGGTACCTGTCACGAGTTACTATGGAAACGTAAGTGAAAAACATAGTGACGTGCGAACATTCTATTCTTTAAATTTATCAATTAAGTGTTGTATTTCACAGCGTTTCGAAGTACTTTTATCCGATAAAATAGGACCATTCGCTGCCATTACTTTACGAGCGTTGCGTTTTCCGCCGTGATAGCGTGTTCTCTTAATATGACGCATCACTCCGCTCTACCCGTCCTCTCCCTGATTTTATTACTTGTTTAAAAGTTGCGTTATCATCTTTAAAGCTCGGGATAAATAGAGTAGAACCCTGTTAACATTTGCCTTTATGCACATTTAAACTCAGTAATTCCTCCGAGGTAAAATTTTCGTATTGAGATGAAAGAAAATTTTGAAAAAAGTCTACCATGCATGCCCTCAGAACTTCCAGACGATAGCGTAATAAAAAACTGTGAAGTAATGATGAAAAATAAAATTACAAACCCGTCGAGAGGAAGTGATGCGTGCTCTTAAGTCACCGAAAAAGTTCTTGGAAAAGGACATTAAGAGTGGATGGTCTTTTTCAAGGAATCCTTGAACCAAATGTGCTTCTCTGTATTCCAATAATTTAAGATGACGCATCATTATAAACTCATTGTAGTACGGTGAGGACATTAGGAATTGCGATATAGATATCTCCGAGTCCCATCACGAATTCACTGTTGACAAATGGTGGACCACACCATGTACGGTCACGGCGAGGATCTGCTTCGAAGGCGCATATTGACGTACTCCCGAGTTTCTAAGGAACGTGACATAGAGATCATCAGAACTCGGATGAGAATATTCCATGCATATCATTGGAAATCCCGTGCGCAAACTGTAGTTCTTTGGCCGATGTCGGGAGACTTCTCCAAGCCTCTTCTTTTACAGAAATAAATTGACAGTCATGGTTCCATGACCTAGATAGAAATACTTTTTATTCTTATTTGAAGGGAAATGGTACATATACATCAAGATTGCTAATTTTAAATGCACTTTTAATAAACAAAAATTAAACTAATCAGTTAAATACAATGACAAATTAAACAGTAACAAAACAAAAACAACAAACTAATCTCAGTGGCCACAATCTAAGTATTTATCAAGTTGTATTGTTAAGGTATCCAAAGAATATAGAGATAGATATGTTGAGATAATGTGCCAAAAGAAATGGATGGATGTTCTCCTTAAGAATACTTTTCAAATGCTAAAACATAAGCTTATAATAAGAGCTTATAAAATGGTTTTTCATTAATTTTTCTGACTGTCCATTTCTTAACATACTAAGCATTATATTCAAGCCTCATTTCCGACATTTTCTGGCGTATTCACACAGAAGGCCATTCGCAGCCATTTAATTGAGGCAAAGTGTACCGGTCCCGATGAGTCGCAATGAAATGGAACGTACTATACTACGCCCGGAAAAGAACCATAAAAGTGTACGAGGTTGCTAGCTTTTTGTTTGTAAATATTCGTTAAAATATTCATGATTATAGTATTTCCCAGAAGTATAGATTAACAAATAGAGAACTGGGAAATAATGACATTAATTCTTACACGGTCATCTTTTTAGTGTTTCAAGTTTTTTTCAATTAACCCTCTACGCCCCAATATTTTACAAGGGCATGTGCAGAGATCTGACAGAGAACGCCCTCAGGAGGGGAAAAAACAAACTGAAAGTAATACATGAGAGGGGATTGGGTAGGCTAACTGTTACTTTGAAGTCACAATGGTATACAGAGGCCAAGAAATGAAAAAAAATAACAAAAAGTGCATAAATGCGGTATGTTACCTCAAAGTCACCCTAGTGCATAGAGGGTTAAGACTTTTTTGGAACACAAATAAGTAGTAAAATTAAAATAACAAATAGCAATATTCATGAATTATTATAAACGAACTTGCTCTAACCTTTAGGGGAAAAAAGAAGTGAAATTATGATGTTGATTCATGTGCTTGCCAAATGACACTCAATTCTGGCAATGGAAAACGTATTATGATTTCAACAGATAATACTACGATTACTGATACGCTTGGAAATAGAAGCTTTAACTAAAATTTCACAGATTTTACGTTCCTGTCCTTGGATGGAACACGGAAAACGCTCTTAATTGAGGTTGCGGGTTCAAATTCTGCTCATGTGCTGGGTCTACGATTACCATCCGAGTGAAGCTCATTAAGTCAAACCATCGCATGGACTACATTTTGCCTGGATTCAGCCCTAACGGCTACCGTGGTGTATTTCATGGAAACCGACTGATTGTGAGAGGAATCAATGTTGCCACCACGAGTAAAGGTCTAAAGGCTTTGGGAACGCTGCAAGTGTGGGCAGCTCTGTTGCTAAGCAAAAGGACCGCAATGAAAGCCAACGACCGGCATAAGAAAAAATTAGGCGTTCGATAAAAGAGTTGCCATACATTTATTTATAGGATCTTTTTTTCCTTTCCTGTGACGCAACTCTATCGTCTATTACAAAAAAAAGGCCAGCCGAACTTGTGATGGTAAGTTTGCGGTTTAATTGCTCTTTCAACAAAATTGAGGCGGAGGTAAGGTTTACAGCAAAAAGACAAAAACTCTACCATCATAATTGATGTACATGATTTATCACTAGACCATGTCGAGAAGAGTATGGTTATAAATCCAACAGTACGCCGAAATGCAGCATTTTATTTTTAACAAGTCATTACAGCTTAATCTCCTAATCAAAAGTGTTCTAAAATGTATTCATTTGCGTAAAAAAATGTCAAAATTTAAGGACCGCTTTATTAAATTCTGAATGATTATGATTATCCAAATTAAGCACAATAACAATGAAAGCATTTTATTTCGCTTCCAGAAGAGATTTTCCCCCGATTGCTCACCAAAGGTGCCACCGCCTTGGGAAATACTGATTCCCATTATTTAAGGAAATTAGACAAATAGCCCAATGAATTACTGCTATGTTAATTCATTATTCCCATAGTTAATGAAATGACGGTTGTGTAGAACCATTTACAAATACTTGTCATAAGCGATTGCAAAAATGATATCCAAACAGTTAATGACCAGAAATGAGGATAAACCATTCCAGTTATCCATTATGAAGGCATATTGGAACACAAAAATCAGCGATTTGGCGCTCATTTTCTCTGTTCAATTATGTTTTACCCTCATTTTGGATGGATTGATGATAAAATTATGCATAAGGATGTTTCACCATTTAAAAAACGTCAATTAATGCGGGAAAATCGATACTAATAATGTATCAAAACGACGCTGAGTTGAAGGCTCTTTCTCTAACAAATGGCCTGAAAAGAACGAGGCAACAATGGGAATGAAAACGTATATATCAGAAAGGGCCGAATGTGGTCAAGTAAAGAGTTCCCACAAAAAAAGAGTTGAGCACAAACTTATAGAAAAAAATACACAATAAGAATATTTCCATTTCAGTGTCATAGGCATGAATCAAAAATATTTGCAGTTTAAAAGTAATTTTTACCTTTATACCGGAGTTTTTAATTTATTTCATAATCATAGCCAATGGCATAATAAATAGGCGGAATTTGGGAATCATGTGCTACACCTTAGAATATACGTGTCTCCTTGAACATACGTTACTTCACTCTCACGGGGCCGAATTGCTCGTCAAATTAGACGTTAACGGTTAATGAATTATACTACCGAGAAAGGCCAAGTCGCTATTGCATCAACAGCGAATATCATCAATAATTAATTTGAACATGTCTGCATGGATTTGATCAAATATTTGGTAATCGCACTCCACATCTAACTACAAATTATAATCACCGTGTACTCTCTAATTAAAAAAATAGCGATAGGAGATCCCGTTTGTTCAGATAAAGTAAATTTGATGTCTCAACATTTTCATTCATCAGCAGGTAAGTTCCTCAATCGTTGACCTTTATCACTCAGCAAGTTCAACGTGGGAATCGCTCATCCTAAAACTGATTTTAAAACTAATCTCTCACGCTGAAACGAATGTGAGTCAATTGACCAACACTTAGCAGGAATTTGTACATCAGATTCCACAGCAGATAAAGTTGAATTCCTCAGTAGCGCCCGACAGCAAAAAAGTGTCTCCATTTAATCTCTTTCCCAAGATGATCGCCAGTAAATCTACCAAGGCCTTTGACTTCCTGTCTGATAGTCTCACATTCCATTGGCCAGTAGGTGATACCATATTAGGGCGTGTCGAATGAGCCCGCGGCCCGACGTCGCTAAAATTCCCGAACTGTAAATTTTCACTCCACAATCTCTCTTCTCTTTTAATTTCCTTAGGGAACTCCACGATGGGAGTTAATTGAGAAGAGGGCGCCGTTTCAATTAGGGGATAAAGGGCTCGAAATACCGATGAAAGACAAGCAAGAAATTGAATTTTTCTTTATGTACTTACAGTTTAATTCTTTTTTTTATTTTATTGTTGTTAAAAAAACATTCTAAGAATCTTTCATGCCTTTATTCATCATTTTAATCTAATCATATTCATTTACAGCCCTCAAGAATATATTTAAAAAATTATCGAAACGTTGGCTAAAAATTTTTCATCTCTTTTTTTAGCTCATACCTACTCCGAGACGCTAATCAAAAAAAATTAAAGGAAGCCTAAAACTTGAAGTCAATAAATGAGAAACCAAGAAAAAACGTTTAATTTAAGTAAAAATGAAAGGAGGAAAGTATCTTCTATTGAAATTTAGCTACAAAAAATATAGCAATGCAGAAGAATATCTGACTATTTTTGATATTCATCCGAAAAAGTTAAGAATGGGAAAATAGAAGGCTGACTAGCATTAAAATTAGCTATTTAAAATACTTTAAAAGTTAGGGAGGAGGGTAGACACAACGGGTTTTCGGAGGTGGAGAATGAAGCGTCAGGTACGCTCGGTATGGAGGTCGAAACGTCCAGCTTGAAGGGAGAGGTTACCTCTGATTTACTTTATCATGATGGAAGTCCTTACCCCTCACGAATTTGATAACCTTCTCCGGCCTATCACAATAATTACCATGAAGAAAAGTCCTAAGGCTTCCTATGAACCCCGTCGGATCCATTTTCATTAAATTATTTTTTTGTAACTCATTTTCGTTTTTTCTATGACTCAATAATGTTGGCGTCAGGATATTATGTTGTCAACGTGCCGTGTTCGTAGTTATAAAGCATTATTTTTAACTTTGGGGGAACGAAAATCATATCCATGTTCTTATGAATTTAAATGGGCACACATTTTGGTCATGAAATTTGTTCACAAGTTTGTGAAAAATAAATATTTCAAAACAGATTTAAATGAAATATATTTTTCCACTCATTAAATTCCATTTTGAAACGCAAGTAACAATTAAATCATTTCTTCGCCCATTTACACAAGAAGATTAGCCCCGCTATGCACTATCCCATTGTGGTAGTAGTTTCCTTCATCAACCCGGATCAAAGGCGTTACACCGTTTATATACTTTATATATTCACTTGAGGAGTCTATGCTTAACATTGCTTTAGGCTGTTTGTGTTGGATATAATGCGACCAACATATGGGCCTAATAATACTTCGGCTGTTAACATGATGTAAGCAAAAATTGATAAAGTGGCATTCTGCTATGAACAGATTTTGTGCATCAGATACAGTTATTCAATATCCCTCACCAAGTTAGTTTTTTTTTTTAGTTGATTCGCCTAATCAGCCATCTCAGTGAAGTTAAAACCGCTAGAAAATACGAATGGGTCAAAATAACCCTGTTGTAATAAGTAATACTAGTGTTATGCAAATATCAGTGCTCCCAGTTAATATGTCATCAGTAAGGACCCAACTAGGGAAGTATTGGAGTACTTTTGAATTTTTTCTCCCTTTCTGTTTATTTATTTGAATCGAATATGAGGATTCTTGGCAAAATTTCGTGACGCAAGACATATTGAGAAATAGAGCCAAAAGTTGTACTATCTTTCAGCTTTTTCGAGGGATGAAATTTGCTGGAAATATTGAATGATTACTTTAACATTAAAAGAATTGATACAAAAAGAGCTTACACATTTTGTTTACGAACAAAAAGTCTAAAATTAATATAGTTGCCATTTTTTGCGATGTTGCGTCACAAAATCTTGTTAACAAAATATATTCGGGGTCAGCGACTCAAAAACCAAATAGAGAGGAGGTCATCAAAACTACTGAAATTGCTAAACTTTCCTGTCAAAACTGTCCTTTTTGTCAGGAATACAGAGCAAAAGCAAAAAGGGAAAATGAAGCACGTGGTCCTACAACAAAGCCGGCGACATCGAAGAAACTGGATGACGCAGCAAATCTTTCCCTTTCACACTCTGCCAGCCTCCACCGCAGGGAATCACCGCAGACCTGACCGTATTTCGTCACAGGACGGACGAAATTCAGCTGTATTTGCGGTGGGGCTTATTTCTGGATAAAAAAAGGCTCGCACGCGGTCGACGGGTAAATATTTGATAACGTGGAAACAACCTGATGAAATAGAGACAAGTAGCTTTGATATTTATTTAATTTTCACCACTAAGAAATTCACATCAATAAAATATGTGCATTGATGGTGATACATTAATGCTTCATGAAGCATAAAAAATATAAAATAGTATTCCTTCCTTTCCATGATTGCAGTAACGTGTATAAAAAAATCAGCTGAAAATATGTGGTCCATTTCATCTCCAAGGATTATATCTTCTGGGGTCAGCGACTTCAATTTTTTCGCTAAGAATGACAAGAGAAACTTAGTTTCCTTAGTTCCCAAGTTTCCCATTGCTCAACACTTGATGACCTATTTTTTCGCACAGTTTTAATTGGAGTTAGGCGATGCAAGCTGAAACAAATGACACCTTACGAGTGAATCGCGCACCTATGATTTTCCCTAATATGTCAGCATGATGGCAGAATATTCATGGTAAGTGATTAATATATCTCAAACTATTTGAAACTATTAGAGAGTGTAATGTTCCTTAAGTAGGTATGTAAAATTCTAATCAGACACTTCAGTATGTGTTGGAAGAAATAATTTGCCTTCATAGATGGTATCCTTCAAAGTTAAGAAATTAAATTGCTAAATACACATTGACGACTTATAAATAATTTACATAAGATTCAGTCTTCAATTGGTGGAAGTTAAACATAATTAAATAAATAAAAGATCGTAACACTTTTCCACAAGAATTTTTTTTTAATGCGTACAACGCGTTTCGGCTCACTGAGCCATCATCGTACAAGACTAAGCCGAAACGCGTTGTACGCATTAAAAATTCTCGTGGAAAAGTGCTACGATCTTTTATTTATTTAAATAATTTACACTTTTTCCATTATTTTCTGTCAGTCTAATATTAATTTAACGCATTAAAAATCAATTTAAAAAAATTAAAATGAAAATTGTTTTGCATGTTCATGTGATCACTGGAGTTGATGTTTCGATTTTTCCTTGAATGAATACTAAACGTGGAATTGGATTAATTGGATCATGAGGAGTTGAAAGTCAAAGGGGTTGCTCTGCTGGCTTTGAAGATATACAGCAAAATTCGGTGTGTCTATAAATTAAGAGAAAAGGACTTGTACTGTTTTTTAATACACGGATTCAGTTATAATCTACTTGTAATTCACATTTTCTACGCACAGAGAAGCATATTATCGCCTATAATAATTTTCTTCTTATTCGATACAACTTCCACGTCATCTATCTTGTGAGTTCTGATCATTTTTAATGGCGGTATATGTTACATTTTTTTATTAAAATCACCCCCTGAGACATTCCCCAGTTTTTACATATAGTTAGCCATACACAGTGATTATCCTTTTGCTGTTTCGTAAAAAAATAATTGACGGTTACCAATAAATTATGATTAATTAATTAGATTTTTATCAAACTTAATTTTCCCCCTTAAATTGCATACCCTTGCGGAACTGAAATCGACTCAGTGGAATGCTAAAACTCCTTCCCCAAGTGTAGGCAAGAAATAGCGCCTGTTAAAAATGATCACAAGAATTGCGCTCCATTTAAGCGCATGTGAAACCACGCACCTCGATTTTTTTTCTAAACTCATACATTTCCGATAAGATTATGACTTAATATATATATTATATTACTTGGATCCCATAAGAAAGTTTCTGTTGCTTAAAAAGATCTGACCTTGCATTATATTTTGGGCAATTTTTAATACCGAAACTCCATACCCAACAACTTGTCAATTTTAGGGAAATGTAGAAGAATTTTACCTACTCCTTTAATTTATGGGTCTTGCACTAAACGAATGATTTCATACTCAGTGTAGTGTAAAACCTTTAGAATAGTCGCAGTACACCAAACGATGGACTTAAAATTGTATATTCATTATGTATTAAAAAGTCAAAATCGAAAAATAATAATAATAATAATAAATTCGTTTATTTCGTGGGCCGTGTGGCCCATGAGAAAATTATTGTACAACTTTTACAAGTTCAGCATGACATTACAATCATAAAAGAAAAGAAATACAAAAGATTCACTCGTTGCAGACCGCCGTTAACTTACAGACAATTCGGCAAAACAATATTAACGAAAGGAAAAAATATCATACTGCGATATAACTGACTAATTATTACAAGAAATTAAGGCGACAATTTATTATGACAATAGTGTCGCACAAACAATATTTTCAAAAAAAATAAATGACAGATTGGTATAACACTCTAATTTAACACAATTTTAAACTCAATTTTCTGCAATAATATGTAAACAACAATAAAAAAATGTCGGTTATGGGTTCTGTGATAAACGATTCAATTAGAATACAAGGAATTCAGTCACTTTTGGAAGATCTGAAGTAGCAGCAGCCGGTCTTCAAATAATCCCGAGCGCGGAGAACAGTTACCAACATTCCACTGTTTTGAGACCGGTAGACAAATCGTAGCATCGAACTTAACAATTTTATTCCCATAAACTCTTCCGATGAGGTTAGCTCAATCACTACAATTTAACAATGAATAAATACAATAATTTAATCACCCACATTTTTATTCGAACTAAAAATAATAAAATTAACTATTCAGCCTCGGCCCAAAGTCCCACGTTTAAATTTCGCTATGAAATACTTCATGATCAAAATCAAAAAAGTGATGTACATCAATTTCAACATCCTAAATCATTTTATTTCTCTGTAAATATTTATTACAATACTGCACCTATCATTTCAATTTCTTGATGATGAATATTTATCTCTTCATTGCCAAATGTACAGAGAATGCGCACCACGGTATTGGTTTTGAAAATAGTATTTTATCTGTCAAATTTAAACGTGGGACCTCAGGTCAAGAGGGTGGATTATTTTTTCTGTTAATTCGAAAAAGAACGAGAGTTTATAAAATAAATTATTGATTCATCGTAATATTTTCTCCTTTTTTCAATAATTAGAGATAAGAATTTTAAATGAATTGTTTATCTATTTTGTGATTTTATTTATTTTGAATAGGTATTTTAGTCGATTTTTAATCTAATGTAATTTAATCACAGAAATTGATTTTTTATTAAGAAGAAGGCTATAATTTAAGATTAAAATTCAATACACACTCATCCTCCCCTTCCATTATCTGAGAAAAAATTTGAATTGGAGGCGCAATGCAGTCTGAAAATAGTCGTCAGAGCAATGTATCGTCGTGCAGCGCCAAAGATAGTGACCCCTTTTACCCTTACACGCTCCCGAGCAATTAGCATAGCGTAACCATATCAAAGGGCATTCACACTACTCACTAAATAGGCAGCATGTTTCAACGTGGTTTCCAAGACATAGCAAATAGCAATTTGTTAATGATTTCATAATAAATATCAATAAATTGCAGGATTGCCAATACCGCTACTGCGTTTCATCTTTAATTGGAAACGAGTCTTATATTTATTTCAATTGCTTAATATTCTAAGGCCATAAATTATTTTATGATTACATAAAAATAATAAGTGCCTTGTGATATTCCCATTAATAATTTACTAAAAAACTTGAAATTTTTCTTTAAAAATGTTTTCCGTACTTACTATAGCGCTATTCTAAACAATAGTGCCTATAAAGCGTATAAATAGACTGTTACGTCTTACTCACTCAAACTCTAACATACAACGTAGAGTTGCCTCGCAGGTCATTATGCAGTTATCGGTGAATATTCAGAGTATATACCAACAATAATACCTTACCGAAGCCACAGCATCATCGATGATACCCCAGCCACCTATCTAACCGAAGGTCGCGGCTATAAACTCTAGTTCGGAGACTTACGTCGATATGGAGATTAAGGCCTTGGGTTCAATGATGGGCATGCTGCCATAGTAATAAGGAGCACTTAAAACTTGAGTTCCATACAACTGCGCATTCAAATCAATAGAAGTTTGGCTGACGTCAACTGATGCAGAGCAATGCGTTATGCGAAATTCATTGAGAGCAGATCGTTCATCCCAACCCCTTCATTTTGCGTCGAGTACTTAAAAAGATACGAAACGCAAAAGTACTTGCGTACTATTTCAATGAATACGACAAAGGGTCTTTCAAAGTGATGCAATGAGGTGACATATTCTCCGGGTGGTCCCACTTCCATGTGCTCTTGCTGAAAGAAGACACTTCAAACAAAAGAACCTCTTTTGCAACTCGGTTTCCCCTGTTTTGTAAAGTTTTTACACGTAGTAAATTCGCCATCAATTGATTTTAAATCGCCTTGATAAGAGATTATCCTTAATTTTTACTCTCGCAGGTACTCATTACGAACTATCTTCCACCCAATTTTTATGGACTTAAGTAAACTATTGTTAAACTTTTATAAGTTTAACTATTAAGAAATATAATATAATTACTAAAAATCATTTTCATCTTCGTTTTTCACCAGCGTTGAAATTTATTTTTCAGTTACGTATGTCATCTAAAACTCAATCATAATTGATGATCATAATTCTTTATTTTGAAAATCAATTGGAGACAAGAGGAAAATTCATTAATTGAATTAATTAAAGTCTTTTGATGTTTAGCTTCATTTAAATGATAACTTCATCATCATCATCACTTGTCATCATCATCAATGGTCAACAGCACTAAGATTGGTTTGACGTAGCTCGCCATTCAATTCTACTATCAGCTAACCTTTTCACACCAACGTATTTCTCCTCTTTCGCATCTTTCTTTACCTGTTCTATATATTTCATTCGAGGTCTTACTTTTGCGTTCTTGTCATCTACTTGCACCTCGAAAATTGTCATCATCAGGCCATCATATCTCAAGATGTAGCCTATAAGGTTATTCCGTCTTCTTAATAAGAATTTTATGAGGAAGTGATGACCTATTCATTCAAAACTTTTGATCGAAATTGGTACAAAATAGCACTAATTCTGGTTGAATAAAATTGAATTGCACAATTTCTTTTAAGGGTGCACATTTTAAATAATAAAAATATCGTATATTTGATCCTTCGGGAAGACGAAATCAAGAACCAACGGAAGCGAAAAGTACATTCTTGAAATGCATCACCGGTACATTGACAGAAGTTTTTGACTTTCACGCACTGTTGCCGTTCCTGGAAAAGGATAACAGAGGTGATAATGAGCTGAGCGACAGTGGCTTTCTTGCTACCCATGGGAACAACCAAGTCATGCCGAGAAAGGATCATAATTCCTGGAAATGTTACCACAAGAAAACTGTTTATGTGTCTCTAATAACTGCATATCCACGACTTTCCCCTCATTCTTAAATCCAAGGTGAATTGCAAAGCTGACAAGAAAAGTAATGGTGCTAATTGCTCACGCAATGACACTAGGCTTGGAAAACGCCTTAAATCTTATTTGACCATTCATTCAATTTCTTCGGACCACGATCCAGGAATTGCATATATTTTCGATGAAAAGCTGTTATTAAAAAATGACATCCAACGGGCTTCACGAATGAAGATAAAATTGTAAAACACTTCAGTAAATAGACGACGATTAAGGTGAAACTCCCGGATTCGCAGTTTGATTTTGAGAAATAACGTTTCCGATCTTAATTTTTCTAAGCTATAAGTTTTCCTAAGTTATATGATTTCGCAAATAAAATAATCGTGGTGGATCAAAATTACTGTATTAACTAATACATAAATTCGACAATTATATTGACACTCTGTGTGGAAACCGCGGACTCAAAAAATAAAGTGGGAATGGAGCGAAGTGTATTTTATTTTTTCTAATAATCGATTCCACATAGTACAGCCGGAAACCTTAAACTGTGCAGTACACGCGGTAATGAATGTTGAAAAATGCATGGGATTAACTACGTTCCTAAATAACAAATTATGTAATTACCGATGTAAAAGATGATTTAACGAATACATACTTTTGCAAAGGGATCTTTGATCGAGTAATGCATCCACTTACTCTTCGAGCAATGCAAACATTTAATTAGCACATATGATAAAACATATTCAATTCCAAACAATCAATTTATAAATTTGCGAAATTTTAAAAGTTTATTCAAAATTTTAAAAATAGTTAATATGAAAACTTAGATTTTCAGATACACTTTCATGGTCAAGGGTTAATCACGAATATAGCTAACAATTAAAATATACTAAATAAGTGAAACAATTTGAAATTGAAAAATCAGTGATAGCCCAAAAGGGACAACTTTTTGCGATATCAGAAGTTCGGAAGGCCACTTATCATCAAGTTAACCCTTATGATCAATAAAAATGCTTATCACTAGGTCATTCCACATATTTTCTCTTAGGTTTATTTACGTTAGAGAAACATGGTCGTATAATCTCGTAGGCCAACTCCGCGACTATTTTATGATAATTACCTAGTGAAAGCCTAATAATCATTTAAGTGCGATAATTAAACTTCACTCTGGTTTCAAATCTTTTCTTTAATTAAAATCAGCTCAATATGACGTAATGTTAATTGATACTAACCTGACTTTTCTATTATCATGTACAGTATTTCCGTATGAATCCATTTAAATAAATTCATGCAAAGGTGAGCATCGTAATTTCTGAACGTACTAACTGAGTAATAAAAATATATTTCTTACGGATTATAATTCACTGTTTGTCTATCTCTAGAGTGTAAATTGAATTTTCTTCGTGTTGAAGTGAATAAATTTGGAGCTGAATACAAAATAAACTCTCGACCTTTTTCGCGGGCACTTTAAACATCAACCGCAGTATATTAAACAGTTTCAGCGGGTTTCCGCTCTTTGACTATCTTACCCGCGCGGAAACCCGAGCAAAGTTTAAATATTCTGTTTGTGGGGAGAGTGTAATATCATACTAGTATTTAACTACGCCATTAATGTTACAATAAGGGGCCGATTTAACACGCTTTCTCTATTCATTGTCAAACACAATAGCAATTTCACTAAACAGATGGCACCAAATGTAATTAATTTCATTTCAATTTCATTAACTAATGCAATTAGTGAAAAAGAAGCCCACGCCCGCAAATACAAATTATTTTCACCGCTGCGAATATAATTATTTTAAAATGAGAAAAAATATTGAGGGAAATTTCAGTGCACAGGTCAATTCCTAGTTTCATTTAGAGAAAAACTACGTGCCTCCACTTCTCATGATATTTCCATTTAATAATGAATGCTCGTGGTCAATTTTAGTTCAAATGTTTTATGTTGATCGTTTACGATCTTCACTTCAAAGGGAAAGCATTAAGCCAAATTTTCCACCATGAATTGATAGTAAAAAAATATCCATTCCAATGTCCAAGAATTGAAAATGCATAACTCATTTAAAATAATTACACATCCTTTCTCTGTCTCTAACTTTACCAGCTCATGGATTTTAATTAACTTTGGAGTCAAGTTCAAGATGCTGATAAAAGAACTTTCACCTTCCGATCCGCCCATTAGTCGAAGGATCGGATCAACTCATTTCCTCGTAAGCCCCTGTAATTACATTTTTATAATTAGTTTCGCAATTAACATGGATGAGTAGTACGTCATACGCAGATTTGAGATACCACAGAATGCTAATTGATATCATTGTTAAATGAAGACGCAAATAAACATGAGTGGTGGAGTTGAAATAACTCGATGATATTTACCTGACACATTACCGTCTGTGTGCGTCCCTATTCCTCACAAAGGAATAGACTAAAATTAGTTTTATCAGGTAACTTTATAATTGATACTACGATAAAATGGTTTGGGAGAAAGGAATATGACGACAGGCTACTACCATGGCTTCATAATTTATAGGGGCATTGGCATTTTCTGGACGTTTGATTCTTAATCACTCCTAATACTTACAGCATTGGGGATGAAAAGTGCACAACCTGGCCTCTCTGATTCCCACCCAGACTTTCTTTGTCACAAGATACGACATCACTGTCAACCGACAATACTGTAATTGGTTTCACTAAGTTTGCCACTTTTATCTCCCATCGACCAACCTTCATAAATGCCCCGTATCTTTTTCTTTTCTCCCTATTCCGAAAATGTAGCTGTTTCTTGGTTAAGTTCAAATTGACGAACGTTCAAAGATCGTTTTATTTTAAATAAACTGAAGAATAAAACTGGAGTGATTTCAAAACATGACTTTGACAATACACTACAAAGAAATGAGGAGAAATACACTTAGTTACAATCTTCTTCCAAACCAGTTCGTGACATTTTTACAGTAGTAAATTATGTGAAGACAGTGGAAGAAGGCTACGATAAGAAATTGTGCAAATAGGGAATTGTAAAGATCACGGATGAGTCGACAGTTCCCGTTTAAAAAAGGATAAATAAGAATTATTGGATATCGGAATGATCAAGAAAATTGATCGTATAAGGAATTGGTAAAACTTTGATACAAGTCATCACGGTAAAATTTTGTTGGGAAACAAAGAATAGGAGTCGACTAGGCAAGACACCTGTGAGCGGCAGAGCGAGAAGAGTAGATGTACTCGAGTTCAAGGTAAACATATTTAATGGTTGTGAAATAGGTTGCAGGATAAAAAAGTTAAGACACAAAGGACAAGTCCGTCAGTACCACCGAAGCTTAAATAATGAAGATACGTGGAATAATAACAAGGGATGTGAGAGTAGTACTTTTAGATCTCGATTCGAGTATCGAGTCGAGTTGAAAACTACTCGCGAGTATCGAGTCGAGTATGATCATTTCTGGACCAGGCAATACAACAACGCATGCTCCAACATATTCTCATTTTCCTATCCACGAGTGAATTTTCCATTCTGAATACTAAGCCTGATATAAAAAGGAAAAATAACGGGCAGCGTTTATGGTAATTGTGTGAGAATTAGGAGATTAATACTCCATAAGCACAATTGAAATGGATTAGCCTCTGGTAATATGCTGACAATTTAATTATTATATGCATCCAATCTGCTATGAAGAGCCCTGAGTAAAGATTTTGTACAATTGTATTAAATATTTTATTCGTAAATTAATCATGTAATATTGGACCCTTTCAAATTCTCATGCACAAAAACCAATTGATCCATATGCTCATGCAGCAGGCTTTGACATCTTTATATTCCAGTATTAGGTACTTCCTGCAGAAAATTGTCTTTCTATGCACACTTGTGTGGCAGGAAAAGTAATTTCTAGACAAAATTGTAATATTTGGGAACCCAATTAATTTTTGTTAAAAATTATATCAATAATTTTTTTATTTTGTATCTTCATGAAATTTAGGTGGACGTAGTGAACGAACTATATAACTTAGCTTAGCTTTGTAGACTTAAAAACATTTTTCTTTACTTTACACTTCGTTTAATCAGCCTTAGCAACTCTTTTTTCATAAGTTCAATACAGAAAATTAAATGCAACGAAGGAATAAAATAAAATTAATATAGGACGTACGTGCTCAAAAAAAGCTATATGATGGCACTTTTTGTGCTGTCGAACACCGGGTAAAACTGGCATTGTACGCAAAAAAAACCTGAAGGTTGCCTATTTTTTCATAGACATCTTAACCATTTTTACGAATTCTTTCGGCGTTTGAGTAAAGAAAGTAGGGTAGGCTATAAAAGTATAGCATAAGAAGGAATGAGCTATGTAGTGGTCCACTCCGAGTACGCCGCCGGGTTGGAAGACGGGCGGCCGCCGAGGCTGAAGAAAAGATATTCGGCGCCCACGTCGACTACTATAGTGCTATAGTGGTTGACTGCTACGTACAAAGCAAGCTAAAACTCTCAGGCCAAGGCATTATAACGACTTATCAACTTTAAAAACGACATTTTATATGGTTTTACCTCCTGTTGGCAGAATTCTGAACTTAATGGCTTCGACACTGTAAACGAAACTACTCGACTCGACATTCATAATACTACTCAAAATATTCGATTCAAGTGTCAACTACTCGAATCGACTTGAATTTTCGAATATCCCTACAAACAGCCTATGTAGCTCCACTGTGTAGACAATTAAAAAATCAAGAAAAGTGGGAAACAAACAACAGGATTCGAAGAGCAACGTATTATGCTAAATTCATGAAGTTGAATGACCGAGAGATGCAGGAGTGCTGAGACGATCCAAATTATCCGGCACGAAATTGCAAAAATGAAATAAAAACTCATTTGTTTCAACAAGCTTCCCCATCTTCTCCAGATGCCTGGATACTCGGTAAGCACGTAGGTATCCTAACATCATAAAGTTTTCCTATCAATTTTCAATAGAATGGCATGATTCCACGTAATAATAATTACAATACTTTTGATTCCTCATAATACTAATAATACATGAAATATGTATAAAAAATATTTGGAATTAGACACCCTTTCATACTTTCACCTCTCTTTTGGATTGCAGACTCACTCATTTACATATAATTACAAATTACAAATTTTAATTTGGCCAGTTCTGCATACATTTTTTCTCTTTTATTAAAACTTTCACTCAACCGCTAAAGTGCAAAAACAAAAACGAAATATAAAGAACAGACACGCAAAACAAATTTAAGGCTAAAAATTTTAAATTGAGTATACATAGATAGAAAAGATAAAAATGATCAACTCTTTTCAACACCTCTGTATCACTCCTTGTGTGTTTGCGACAGTTTCTACTCTACATAATTGAGCAAGAACTCAACCTCCACAAGTTCAAGCAAACAACTTTTTCTGATTTCATGAACTTAATTTATTACTTATTTTTGTCAGATTCGGTTGTAGCGAGAAAACATTTTTGGTCCCAAATATTAAATGATTTTTCTGTATAAATCCTTGTTTGACATAGGAATCGGCAAAATGTAATTGGATACAAATTCATAATATCTGTGCTTAATTAGTTCACCACTTCGATTTTACAAGGTTCTCAAAGCTTTGTAAATAAATAAATGCCTCAAGGGTAGAATATTAATGTTTTTAAACAGAAGAAAGGTATGAGTCATGCCAAGGGCACGCGACATTACCTTTTTATGAGCTGTTACCAAAGGCTACATGATTTGCACTATATGCACGTATTTCTGACTAAACTGTTAACAATTGCATATTTCATGGGATCCCCTTTTCTTCAGTCTAATGTTTTTAATGGAACCTTAAGTAACGTCGTAATTGCTGGTGTCACATGTATATTTAAAATCGAGGTATCTACGGGAGCATGGGATGGCGGAATAAAACGTTTAAAAATGGCATTAAGCCGCTGTCAGATGCCTGATAGGAGAGAAAGGTAGAGAAAACGACCCCGATAGCAAAATGAAAGCCTCCCAGATCCGATATTAAAGCCTTCGAAACAGTCGGTGAGCGAATCTCCCAAACAAGATAAATGAATCACCTAGGCGATAGCGCCGCATTATTCGCCAATTTCTCCCACAGTGATTCAGCATTTTCGGCAAATTAAGTGAGTGAACCCTGACGATAGGACAATTGGCATTTTAAAAACGAAGTAAAGCACATGTTCGTGTGTCATGGTCCGTGAAGGAAGGATTGAAAATAAAGAACTGAAATATCATCCAAATGAAATACAATTCTATAATAATTTAAAAAAGAAAAGAAGGCGTGGCGAACAAAAATATCAAAATGTTCTCCTGTATCCCATATAAAAATAAAATAATCAATAATTGAGAATGAATTAACAATCGTACAGGGATCAATTAACTTATGCGTGTGGATACAAATTTTCTTTTCCATTTGTATCGAATGACTCCATAAGTGTGGGCTATGAAATTTCATTCTTCTCTCATTCTTCAAATGAATTTTTGATCCTTTGCCCAAAAAAATAAACTAAATTTGCAAAAACTCGGTGTGTAGTTCAATTATTTTTCTGAATATGGGGATATATGCCGGTATTTTTAGCCTCATTCATGCTTTAGACCTAAGGCTCATTGGAAAAAAAAACAAAAATGTTTCCGGCCCAATTGTCACCCTCCGGGCATCGTAAAACACAGTGAGGAGAGTAAATAAAATTTTTTGCTCACGAGCGCCAAGTGAAATTGTCGCGATCCCAAATTGTACCTTCGCGCTTTCGGAGCGTGGGTGTCCATTTCGAGAATTAATCAATCAAACGGCGTCGGTTGGTTTGCCCGTCACGGAAGAGTCGTGAGGCGAGGCCTGTCTTTTCCCCCGCCATCGTACAGCCACTCCTCGCATCCCCCTACTTCCCCTGCAACGCTCTGCTGGCCTGATCCTCCGTCCTTCGGCCATTCACAAACCGTCCCGTCTCGGCCGGATCTCCTCCCCCCTACAGCCTCGACCTTCGATGGATTCCGACATGACGGATCGCACGGAGACGACGATGGAGAGCAGGCGATTAAAGGTATTTCTTTTTTTTCAACCACTAGGAACAAAACTGCCGAAAATAAAATGAAAATGCATATTTTTCAACATACATTTCTACCTTCTCTAAGACTTTATGATAGGATAGTCATAAAAAAATACAAGCACTTTTCTACGCCACGTACATGCATATGCCGGTGATATCATACTAAAATTTATTTAAAAACCGAAATCCACCGAATGTTAAAGCATATTTGTATAATTACGAATTTGTGAAATGTGTTCTGTAATTTTGAACAAGTTTATGATGAATTCCCGCATGAAGGCTCGCAGGAAGACGACGATGGAGAACGACTACGGATTGCAGCGATTAAAAGTATTTACTTTTTTCTAGCGCCCTGGGCGAAATTGCCAAAAAAGAAATAAAAATTCATATTTTTCAATATTCTTTTCTACCTTTTCTATGACTTCGTGATAGAATTGTCATAAAATAATAGATAAATATTTTTATCGCTTTTTTACTGCCAACTCTAAGGCTACTGAAATTATTTTATAAACTAAAACCCACCGAATTTAAACGAATATTTGTATAATTACGGTTTAGTATAATAAATTGATATACTTACGTCATTTGAAAAAGTTTATGATGGATTCAAATATGACAAATCGCATGGAGGATTCCAAGATGACTATGGATAACGAGCGGGCGATTGAAAGCTTTTTTACAAACGCCCGGACCGGATTTGCCAAAAAAAAATTAAAATCATGCTTTTCAACATGCTTTTCTACCTTGTCTAAGACTTTGTGATAGGATATCACAAAATCTTAAACATTCACACTTTGAATTTCAAATACTCATCTTATCGCTTTTTTTCTGGCTACTCCATGTCTATTTACATACATGTGCCGATGGTATCATGTTGAAACTGATTTGTGAACTGGAATCACCGAATGGTATAATTACGATTAGATAGAATAAACTGATACAGTTTTGTAATTTTAAACAAGTTAATGATGGATTTTAGCATGACGGATCGCACAGAGTCGACGATGGATATTGGGCGATTAAAATCATTCCCTTTTCTTCTCAATCGTCCGGAAGGAAATCGCCAAAAAGAAATTTTAAATCATATTTTTTAACGTCCTTTACTACCTTGCCTAAGACTTCGTGCTAGGATAGTAATAAAAAATAGATGTACTTTTTTAACGCTTTTTTGCTGGTAAATTTTGTAGGAAAACTAAGAATTCTAACAAAACGGATTGCAAGGAGATGACGATAGATAGCGAGCAGGCGATTAACAGCAATTCTTTTTTTCAATGGCCCGCAATGAAATTGAAAAAAAGGGGAAATGAAAATTCATATTTTTCAACATGCTTTTCTACCTGCTCTTTGTGATACGATAGTCATAAAAATTACAATTACTTTTCTTATCCATTTTTTGTACTATTTTTATATACTAATCCCATGTACTGTAGGATTGATATTGGCGCGGGCTTGTAAGGAGGGTGGTCTCTATTCCGTCGAATTGCATATTTCAAAGTGATGACTTAAAACTCATATCACGTAATAAGTATAATCCAGGTAACAAATTTAATATTCAAGATACAGGTATAGTAATACCGATAAACGGCGATGATATCACGCTGAAATCAATTTATAAACTGAAATCCACCAAATTTAAAACAATATTTGTATAATTACGGTTTTGTAGAATGAACCGAAAGAGTTCTGTAATTTTTAGCAATTTTTTAGCGGTGAAGCTAAATATTTCCGACGGAATAGATAAGTTTTATATTTAATTGTAAATGTTGATAATTTCAAAAATAATAATAATGCATTTTATTATTGCCAGGCTAAGGGAAATGTCTTAGTTTTCCTAAATTTTTGACGCCGGAACAACATGCGAATGGAATCGTGTTAAATTAATCGATTTAAATTTATACATTTTATCGAAACCATAAATAATCACATTATGACTAGCGTATTGCATTAATGCGTAGGTTATGGCAAAGTGCAAAATTCGGTTTACTCTCATAGTTTTCCCCACGTTCTATGCCTTAAGTTCCAATTCCAGCGAAGGCGTGATGCAGAACTATCTGAGGATGTATCGGGATGAAATGGGGAAAAAAAAAACTTTGCAAAAAACCCAAAATAAAAATTCAAAAAACAAGAAACGATGACCCATAAGAGCTCCTTTCACGTCCGCGAGGCCCCCAGTTCGAATTCCAGCGAAGGCAAGATATGCCTGACCGCCCGGGACTTCCCCTCGCCAATATCCACGGCACCTTCCTTGCGTGCTCACGAGAATTACATGTGGAAAAGGTAGAGGGGTCTACGTGCTCCGAAAGTCATATGAAGAAGAAGGAGAAAAGCTCTCCATCTCCGCTTGGGTTTTTCCCACTTCTTCTCCCTCATTCCCCCCGATACCTGCCCTCTCATCCCTCACTCTCCAACCGTCGTCCATCCATCGCATCCTCCACACCCACCTGTCGAAAGGTCATCAAGAGGAGGCATCAATCCCGCTCGCAAGAGTATATCAATGGCTAAGTTCTAACAACGCGTATCTAAAAAAAAGCAACTTTTCAGGATAGCTAAAAAAAAAACATTTATTTATTTAGTTGTATATAATTTTAATTGAAACTAAAAACCAAAAATACATAAAGTGCCGATCACAAAGGACAAATGCGAAGCAGTTCTCCTTCTTGAATAGGACCATAAGGGACTGGAACGATCTACCAGAAAAACTATTTGAGTCCTTCCCGAAAAATTTACACAGTTTCAAGAAGCGGTTGAAGAAGTAGGGACCAAGGGCTTTTTATAATGTTTTCTATTGTTTTTTCAATGTTTTCTATTGTTTTCTTTCATCATATGTACATGTTACCACCAGGCCAATGGCCTACTTGTAACAATTTTAATAATAAATAATAATAATAAAACTTAAAAAGAAGCATATGCTTGCAAACAAAGAGTTGTTTTTGCTTGAATTTTATTGTTTATTAACAGTATTCGCAGTATTTACTCAGAGCGGCCACATTTTGAGATACGTGTTGTTAGAACTTAGCCATCGATATCTTGTCTTCCACTCTAAGCATGGGAAATAATTCCCCTGAACCGGGAATCGAACCACTGACCTTTGGCTTTCCGGGCCACTGCGCAGACAGTGCTGGGCAGTGTTTCAAATACAAGTTTTTAAAAATATGTATTCGAAATACATTTGTAATTTGTATTTGGTATTTAAAATACATGACCTGAATTTATCTTGTATTATGTATTTCAAATACAGAATTTTGGTGGTATTTTCCCATTATAAAATTAAAAGAACACTTGTTGAATACTTTTGAAGTACCTCTGATAACACGACTGGGACTTTATGCTTCAGAGATTACCTCGTTTTCTTTCGAGAGAATTGATTTCTTCGTGTTTACAACTATCCATAACGTGCCAAGGCAGGATATATTTTTTAAATCTCTTAGTTTCAATAAAAATTTATTTTGTATTTTAAAAGGTATTTAAATTACTATTATGTTGTTTACTTTCCAAATACCCAGGTCAAAGGTATCTTGTATTTTGTATTTCCAATACGTCTGGAGCGGTATTTTGTATTTCAAGTACTCCTGGCCCTGTATTTTGTTCAGCTTTTTACGCCGACCATTTTGCTATCCTGGTTCTTTAATTCTCTCTATCATTTTGATTTCTCCCCTCTCTTGATGGAATTTCCCTTGATGGACCACAAAGACATAACACCTGGCACCGCTGAACCTTGATAAAATTGTGTTAAATAAAAACTTTTGGGCTATATCGTCGCGTCAATTTTTAGGGTGGCCCCAACGTTTCCCGACCGATGCTGGTCGCTTTCTCGACAAGCGACCAGCATCGATCAGGAAACGTTGGGACCACCCAAAAAATTGACGCGGTGACATAGCCCGAAAGTTTTTATTTAGAATGACGAGTACTCGCGAAAGTTTTAACGAAGAATCTCGGTAACATTGCCATGGAAATTACAGAACCTGTATAGCGTAGTGGTCTGCGCAGTGGCCAGGAAATCCATATGTCGAAGGTTCGATTCCCGGTCCAGGGGAATTTTTCCTCGTGGCAATCAATGTGAATTTCTCCGCCATTGGCAAGGCAGGTTTGAAATATGAAGCATATTTTGGTTTGTTTCCTGATGAATTACTTCTCTTGGAAATATATGTGCATAGATTAGGGAAGCCCTATCGGTAAAAATTCGATGGTGGCGCGCGGCGTCCGGGCGAACTTTTAGCCAATGGCCTCTCCGGCGCGAACTGTTCACTAGCGATTAACAATTAAAAATTGAATCACAAGAGTAAGAGCAAAAATAATATTAAATATTGAGAATCTATTACACTAACAATTACATTCTATGTTATACATTTCTTATTTTCAGCTGAGTCGGCGGCGGCGCAGAGGCGTGCACTCTTTTCCGAAGTCGGCGGAGCGGCGGTTTCCATTCCTAGAGTATACCTTCATCACTATTTCAAATTCGAAAATCTTACCTCATAAAATAAGTGAGGTATATTAAAGATAATGGTATATTTTTTCAGTAATACCTTGAGAATTTCATGCTGATGGCGTAAATTATAAATATGAAAAGTAGAAAACTTTCTTCCTGAGCACTCCATCGGGTCCATGATGGTCCAGGCCCATGTGCTGATGCTCGACTTGGGCATTGCTATCGCTACTTCGTCGGGAATTCCTACGCATTTTTATAGTATTTTTATCCGAGGTAAAATATTTAAAATTAGGATACTAGCCTAAGTTTCGTCCAATTGCGTATTTCAAGATGATGGGTTAAGTTAAAACAATAAAATAAGAATTTATCCGGGTTATAAATTTAAAATTCGAGATGCAGGTAAATGTATATATTTCTACTCTGTAAAACCTTAAAATTTCAACTTGATAAAGTAATTTTTAAACGAGTAATAATTTTTTATCTTAGATGAAATTTTTACACTGGATATCAGACAAATATTTACAATTTACAATGTCTATTCGACAAACCCCGAAATTGTCAGGGTGAAAGCCTAAAATTGAAACGAGTAGTAAATACAAAGCTAAAAAGCAAAGCAAACTTTTTATGCTTAAGGTACAAATCTCTAAATATTTTATGCCTTAAAATTCTCGAGATGACAACTGGAACCTTTGTATGCTGTAATTAATTCGAGTTGATGAACGGTAGCTCTAATTACCTAAACTATTAATGAAAAGCAGGCGACTATTTTCTCATTTTATTACTTGAAAAGAACGGAGAAAATAAAGTCGATGGAGATGAAGAGGAGCGACGAAGTGCTGGACATGGTGAGTGAGGAGAGGCAGCTTTTAGAATAGATACGAAGGAGACAGGAGGTTTGAATGAAGCGAGTACTTAGCGGAGAGGGGATGTTGAAAGCAGTGAGAGAGGGTAGAATGTTAGGTAAACGAGGGAGAGGAGAGAGAGAATAGGATATTTAGATAAAATGAAAGGGAGTAGGCCTTATTGTGAATTGAAGAGGGAAGTGCTTGATGGAAGGGTATACGGCCAGAATGGTTCGTGAATGCTCCATGCAAATCTACCTTAATCGATAGAATACTTTTATAATAATAATTACTTAAAACTTGAAAGAGAATGGAGAAAGGAAAAAGGAAATTGCTGGATAAGAAAGGTATCGGAGATCGAGCGTGAGTGATGCTTGCTCCCATGGATAAATGCTGACGCGCCGTCCAGAGTGGATACAATGGAATTGAGGGTGGATGATGCTGTCACTGGGTTTCCTCGTCTATGCCTCCACCTTCCCGCCAGACAGCCCCACCTGTTGACTTCGCTCTCCTCCCCCGCCGCGACGACAAGGGCTTTCCGGGTCGTTCACGCCTCCGCAGAACCCGTTGCCGCTGATTCAATGGGCGGCGGTCGATCCGGCATCCGCGTCCGGAGCTCTTTCACGTCACCCGGAGGACCTTGCCGACTACCCTCCAAGATCTGCAATTTCATTCCTTCGAAGTGATCACAGCCTCCGGGAGTTTAGGCTAGATCGCCTTTCTTTGAACGGGTCGACGACTCCATTCCATCCTTAGGCGGATGCCCGATCAGTGTCCTTCATTTATCTGATGAAAAGCCGTTCAGTAGAGACCGCTCATTCGAGCCTTATGCCTTATGGCTAATGATAGTAAATTCTTCACGGGATTTCATCCGGGTAATATCCTTAATCTTCATCGCTGCCGATGTTTCGATGAAATCCTTTCCCATCGTCATCAGGACCAATGACGATGGAAAAGGATTTTATTGAAACATCGTCAGAGATGGAGATTGAGCAGATTACCCGGATGAAATTCCAAAAGATTTACTTCAACCATTCGCCGGGAAAAGTGTAGTCCTTATGCTTTATCTTCAGAGAATTGCAATCAAGCTTCGGAGGTAGTAATTTTACTCTCGTTATGGGATTAATAACAAGCATGGTAATAGCATCTCCAGTGCATTTTCCCGCCAAAATCCTCCACAAAAAATTAAATGAAAAAAATTAAAGAACTCATTCCCTCTAATCCAATTATAGGTATTTTAATATTTTCCCATAATCTTTTTAGTGTTTTTATTGTTGCTCCCGGTTTCATCCCAGTAAATGCTCACTGCTTAACACCACTGAAAAATTCTCTGAAATAAATGAAAACCAAGATATTTGGAAAGTCTATTGATCGACACATTGGCTCCGGAGGTCGTTGGCCACACTTCTAACCCAAGATTCACTCTACATATATATAACTACTTAACTAGAAAATTTCGTCACTCATTGCGACAGAATACGAAATAAGATACATATTAAAATGTTGAGGAGCAGTGCACTAGTGTTGAGCATCAAGGAATCGCACGAGAAGAGCGGGATAAAAGGTTATAGAGATCATCTCGTGAGATGCTAGATGCTCCATATCTCATTCACTATTCCAGCACCTTTTCTTTCTTTCTTCAATCTCCTCGATAGCGTTAGCTTTTAATGATGAGTAAAGATGGTGAGATTAGAAACGAGGTTGACATAAGAGCTAAAATGAAGGTGTGTACAAATTAGAGTGGGGTCGTTTAGTCAGACCCGAAATGTCATTTCGTTAAAAGAATTCCGCACTCGGAAAGGGAAGATAACTTATGACTAAAAATATCTTCCTTGTTCAACCATTCTTTCATTAGTATCAAGCAATGCAATGTGAAAGTTGCCACCCACTTTTCATGAATAGGTTAATTCATTTGAGCTGTGGTTCATCAGGTCGATTAAATGCACTGGTTGGCGATGTAACGTTGGGTTCATTTCAGGCGAATTAAAACACAAAATTTGTACTGCTCCACACATTTCCTCGCTCATAGCGCCTACCAATATATACTTCAGCAGAACAAAATCCAATACGTTACCTCTTTAGAGTGGTGCTGATACCGATCCTAATCGGTCGAGGTCAATTTAAATGTGTGGGAAAGTATATTGATGTTGTTTTAATTCGGTTTTTATCAACTATTTCAGGGAGAATCTCTTATTGAGGGAAGGAATCTCTCGCAAAAGTGTAATCGACGCGGAAACAATGCGAGACATAAGCGCGAGGTCGTGGATAAGATGAGAGCAATCTCCCTCTTGGGAGGAGCGCGTGAAGTCATGAACTTATCTGCGAAAGAGCTAAGGGGATCAATTTCTTTTTCCGTCGTGAATATATCGAGATGCAGAAAAAAGATTGTGAAGCGGAATTCATGCCTTTTTTATTTTTCAGATTCTATTTCATTGAAAATAATAACAACAATACATAATAATCAGACAGATAATAAGTTCATCAAACAAACAGAATCACGTGAAGAAAAACTTATGTGATTTATTCCACAGGCTAATATGCAGCCAGGCAGTGTCTCATCTCCCATATCAATTATTAAAGCCTAAACTGCTGACTTAGAACCTTGAACAGCTTTAAGTCCCTTTACATACAGCGGATTAATCGGATAATAACTTACGCTGATCTAGAGTGTTGACACAACACAAAAAATGAATAAAAAAATCAAAAAGCATAAGGTCTATCACACCACATTCTATTAACGGAATCAATATCGATGAGAGAATATCGTTGATTTTACTTATCTTTCGGCTGGCTCACCACAAAGAAATCTCCGACGGATGTGTATTTGCTTAGAAAATCACCAGCGGCAGAAGAAAAAGAAATATGAATGAAGTTCCCGTGAACCGTTAAAGATTATACTGCTGTCATCTCTAGAAACATTCAAATACTGCGAGTCTCCTTGCAATTATTATCAATATCCAGAAAAGTAACTTATTTAAAAATTGTTGAAAGAATTATTTATCGAAATTTAAAAAAATTAATTTCTCAAAAATGTTTCTGTCACACTATTACTTTTGAATCACGAGCAAATCAGATATGTTCACCCGGGGACATTGACGATGTGAATAATCGTGCGTGTCTTGAAGGCAAGCACACAAAGCTAGTGAGTAAGGATGGATTATTTTAAATCACTACATTAGTATCGAGTAGGAATAAAGAATTATTCATAACTTCATGTCCATGCATGGAAGGTTCGCACAGCGATACAAAAGGTAAAATATTCTAATGACCACACAACCAAAAATATATTATTTGATGAATAGTAACGTAACGGGGCCACAAAAAAAACAAGATTTCATTTTCCCATTTCCTTTATATCGCTCTCTCTCGCAAGTAGTTTTCTATTGATGACGTTCCGCCCCTGCACACACCCCAGGCAAAGTCACCTTTAAAGCCCATGATAGATAATACGTACCGGAATCAGGCTGAATGCACACAGGCGCATTCATACATATTAACGATAGGACTGGAATTATATTGATGATATCGATGCATTTTCCTATTCAAGAGGAAGTAGCACCAAAATTTTCTACATCTTGTCCTCAATTTTTCTATGTAAGGTAGTGATTGTCAATTTCCACAGTCTGTTGCTCTTGAATTTTAGGATTATTCCCAAATAATTGCTGTAGGATACAAAGAAGCCATAAAAATTCTTTAAATTCATATAAATCCTTTTTAATTTCATACCACTGTAAAGGCATATTAATCTAGTGTAAATACCCTTATCGATAGCACATTAAGGCATAAATGGCTGATGTTTGGTTACTTATGCGATTGTAATTACACCGCCTAGGAAACCGGGATACTCGGAAACTGCTTTCATTAAATATTGATCTAAGATCAATCGTACTAAAACTTTTTTACTTTATTTTATTGATTGCCACACAACCGAACACAGCTCCTTTTGGTATTTACATCGGGATCTTTGGACCATATAACAATTTAACGCATCGAACATTCATGGAAAGGGGCAACCTACTCAGGTGGGACTCGAACCCATGGCCTTTGGCAAGCAAGGACTTTACCCCGCCGCCACCATGGCCAGCGATGATATTTCTTACAATGATCTTTCAGCACACTATGTGCAAATGTACATCGAAATACTTCAGCAAAAAACAATTATGAGAAAAATAACCTGGCTGTAGGTTATCCGTAGAGCTATCCACTTGCTTCATCCCCACTTTCCCTAATGCAGCCATGAAAATTCATTTTTACTTCCATCACTTTTTTTTCTCAGATACCCATTTTCCTTTTCGAAAGATTGGAAAGGAAATTTCTATGATGCGCTTCTACGTCACCAGGCGACGTCATCACCACTTTTGACTCCGGCGAAATTTCACGTATTTCCTGCGAATCGTTTTGCACATTTGAGGGAAATGAGAGCGTCGTAGGGGTTGGGTAGCTATGACGACCGAGGAGGGGCCAGGCGGTGTTCAAAAGGGGTCCCGCCATTTAGCGAGATTTCGTTTCATTAGCTTTGGCTCGTTCGTTGAGTCCTCGCGTGATCTCACCATTACTCAATGCAACACAGACACGTTCACAGCATAGGATACCATCCATTCAGTGACGGTGGAAATTCAACATTGGGAGGTGCTTTGATAGACGAAACAAAGTAAATGCCATCAGCGTTCATTCACCGAATGCATTCGAGCTGGCAAACGATGGTTATTTAATGTACTTACTTAAATGTTACTAGTGCCAAATTGCACCGCGTATGATAACGCAGTGGCTTCCCGCCACGAGATATTCATGATATTAACAGTTTTTCATGAAAAAAGCAGTCATTTATGCGAGAAAATAGTGGAGATATTTTGTTACGCATGTATAGTAGTGGAATTACCCATTTCGTATGATTCACCATGTGAAATTTTGATTAAATGTTTTGTATCTGACTACATTAGTCATACTATCTGCAGCTATTTAAAAGTCACTTCATTTGCCTGAGGGTGTTTTTTTACTGAAAATGTTTTCGCTAAGAATTTGTGCCCTATGATTTTCACGTTTTTTCGACAAAGCGAAGTATTTTCAAACAATTAGAAGATAAGTTTCACCTTGCATTATGCACTACAAAGCTAGTTTTGTCTGATTTGTATCTTCACGCTCAAATTGTTAGTTTTACAACTTTCCCAATGTTTCTCTCTTCACTATCTTTTTGATAAAAAACTAAATTTTTATGCACTAACATTCAATCTAGGAGACTAAAGTATCAGAGGAGACTCTTGACCCATCACATATCCCTAATAGAAATGTATTATTATTATTGTCGGTCCTTTAAAAGCAGACTTAAACTGACATTGGAGTGTAAAAAAATAATCCTCTCGCACCATATTATTGAGCCTTTATATCAATTTTTACCATGTCTACCTCTTTAATACATTAGAGAATCCGTTGACAAGCTCATGCTTCTGTTCGAATATTCCATATTTTTCACATTTAATGCGAAAATGGTACATGATTTTCTCCTATCGACCATGCTTCGTAATTTAAAAAAAACAATCTATCGGCCTGCGTGCTTACTCCCTCGCGAGTAAAATCTACCTTGTGCTCATTAAATAATTTTCAAATGCTATCACACAAAGATATTTTATCTTCACCAAGTGATAAGCTGAGGAAATGATGCCGACTCCCCGCTAACTGATGAGTAAACTCCGCTTTGAAAGGCCAAAAATTGGAATGTTTTAACGGAAATTATCATGAGAATAAATTTATTGTGAACCGAGTGAAACGAATAGGCTTTACTGCTACTTTTTACATAACTTTCGAGGCAATAGCAAGTAAAGGAGGAGGTCTTCATTTAAGGCAGGAACTAGAAAAACTGCCTAACTATTTTCAACGGAAAGCTACTTGACTGTTTTCAATAAATCGAACCGTTTCTGTTCAAAATCTAAGATTATCAAGTCATTAAATTACTAGAAAAGGTGCTAGCAACATGTTTGTACCATATTTTTTCTTTCAAAGTAAAATACCGGTATGATACTTTTGGGGGTATAAGCCATATCCTGAATTCCCAGGGTATTTTTATTGTAATGCATGAAATGTTTACAATGAGAACGATAAGAATAAATTGCTTAAAATTTTTCTCCAGTTCCACTCGTTGAAAAAATATTTTTACCGCAGAAGAACGGGGAATTATCTAGAGCTTAATTAGTTGCTCTCAATGAGTGGACATAAGTTCAAAGATCCCGGCAGTTTGAAAGATTTAACTGTATAAATAGGAAGTAAAAAAGGCAATTCGGATAGGTCATTCTCCTCTACAGACGTGGGTGTGGGTTATTGAAGGTGATATGGATATGGAGAGAGGCATAGGGGGCGGTATCCGATTCAGTCAACAAGGAGACGAAACTTAGGAAGGTGCAAGTAGAATTAGAGAACGTGGTTTTAGGTCTTCTTAAGGATCATTAAAATAATATTTGTATAGCATGGAAAAATGCTAATTGAATAAGCAAAAAAAAGCAGTAAGGAATATTAATAATTGCCACAACCAGTAAATATGTCTACGGGGATTCATATATATCATAAATATGTCGAAGTTTCGATGGGAACTCTTTCAGTGTGAAAAAAAACCTCAAGACATCCGTGTAGGAAGAGAAATTTAACCACCTGCAGGAGTATGACTGATGTTTTAAATCAGGCGGATTAATAATTTTTAAATGTCACTCTTTCTATGAGTCCGCACTCACTCATTATCGGCTTTAACCCGAAGTTTGGTTTGAATAGGTGATGGTAGAGATCACCTGGGACTTAGGGTTTGGTTTGTGAATTTCACACGTTTAGGGCAGCCCGGCCGGTAGCTTTTTCTAAGCCCCCTCGATCTTCGAGGATTTTAGTTGAGTTACTGAGTTTTAGCTAATCTATGGGCCTTATCGTATGGCAAAACCCAATACCTAAGGTAAGTCCCGGGTTACCATAATCGTCTTCTACCGCACCGATGAGTCTAGAAAAATAGTCGCGCAAAAAATTTCAGATGAACGAAATTTTAACTTCCTACTCCGTAGGCCCGGGTTCAAGTCCCGTAAGCGGCGGACATTTATCAGAGATTGCCCCATCCCAACATGAGGGCTTTGTGGAGAGCACTACAAGCGCAGCATTCCGGCCGTCGGATGGGACGTTAAGCCGTGGTATCTCTCCACCCTTCATTCCTTACCCTTACCAAAGATGCAAATGACCCGAGCTGTCGGTCGTCTCCTTCAAATACCTACCAGACGAGAAGAATTACGTTTAGCCAGCCACGCCTATGGAGTAAATTTTCCGAACTAATGTGCCTTGGCCAAAACTTACTTTCTACTCGCCAGCCAGGAACTTTAAACCAAGGTCTGCCTCACAAAAAATTCAACACTCCACCCGCCCACACTTCGGCAAACCCGGATGAATGGGATTTATCATATTAGCACCTCAAGTTCAACGGAACGCATATCGACTCGATGCAGAACGAAATGGAAAGCCGAGATATTGCCACTGCCAATATGAGATCTATACTTGGGAATGATCTCATGGCCACAAGTCGAAAGCAGCATTATTATTCCGTGTCAAGTGGCCGATGAGAGAAGAGAGGAAGTTAGAGATTTGGGATGTCTTATTTTCCAAGAAGACGAAAGAGGGAGTCGATCTGAGTAACGCCGAACCGCACCCCTAGACCTCAATTACTACACCCACGTGACTTAGGAAATGAATTTAAAGGTCAACAAAAGGGCCGCACAATTTCACATAGAGATTTAAGTGCGATTATTTTGTGGTAGCTTTCTTTCCTGCCGCACCTGTTGACCCCAGCAATCGACTCCGCGGGATGAGTTCATGTCACTGAGTAAATTAAGATAGAAAATTTGCTTAAGAGATTTTGAAATTCGCTTTACCCCCTTGGAATTTGCTCTTTACACACACACGATTTGGTTTTGAAATGCTACTCAAATTTAAAATATCGAAAATAGAAGAAATAAACACGACATAAAATTGGAGCAATGTATATAATTCAAATTACCAGTTAAATCAATGGTTTTCGACTTCACTTTGTGGAACCGTGACATGAAACATTAAAAAGTACACTTTGTTGTATTCCACTCAGTATTTATTAAATGACTCAATTACTATTTAATCTATCAAACCAGTTATTACTACATAAACGCTCATAATGTCTCTATATGCTATCCATGACGATATCTTATCTCGTAAAAATACTATTTTATTCCAGAACCTCGGTGCCATTTATATCCCGAAAAATATTATGTATATCAGAACCTTCAGTTCAAATAGCTAAAAAGTTTTGATCAATATGAAATACTATCATAACCTTTCAACAATAGTTCGTAAATTCTACAGAATTTTAAACAATGTAGACCTTTCGTGAGTGTTAAGAACTGATGCCTATAAGGCACACACTATGGCTACTTAAAATTATAACTAGCATATATACATCGTAAAATAATTTTCAACAGCATCAATGTAGAAGGATCAATCGCTGATGTCTTACTATAGCAGAACTATTTACCACCCTGTCCATGTTTCCTCATTCATCGTATTGTTATTTGCCAGAATTTTTTTTAAATATAAGTGCCTTTATTAGCATATACAACTAGGTCCTTATAAACCATAAGGCTTGTCAGAAGGTTCCAGTTATCTATACAAGTGGCACATTGAAGGCATAACATTTATATTAAATTTCAAGTTTCAACTTCAAATAAAAAAACAAGGAGATGACGCAAAAAGTTTTAGGAACTTAAATATGTAGGAGAATTTAGTACTTGTTATTTGCACATTTCAAGTTATTTAAAGAAGTTACAAGTTCACAGTTTCACTAATTAGCCATTCTTTCAATTTTCTTTTACTTTCGGCCAAAGATTTTAATTACATAGAGCCTTCAGCATACAATTAAAGGTATGACATTCAACATACTTCAGAAACCTTTTACCATACATGTTATTGTAAAGATACGTTTTCAAAAAAAGGACTGTCACGTTCATCCATTGAATATGTATTATTACATTGAATTTTGTGCTCTTTTTCGAAATAGTTCTCTCATAATTATGATCTAATTTAGTATCTTATTCACAGTTCATATTATATTTAATACAATATTCATATTATATTTAATACACAGCGATTTCAGGTCAGTATTATAAAAATGGTTGAAACCATCCATATCAACTACTTTCAATATTCTCTTTTGGTTCTTTACAATTGTATTTAACTGAGTATCTGATGCCATTCCCCAGATAGTGATTCCATATCATAATATACTCTCCAGCATTGCAAAACAAATCATTAATTTTATGCTAATAGGTACAATGCCGACGTATGCTCTATATGATATAGAAAACCCTCAATAGCTTTGAGTATCACAGTTGCCATGGAGGAAACAATAATGAATGTTGTTCTTGATTTTGACGGGGTTAGAAAATAACACGGAAGTTCATAATTTTGTACTTCCAATATTAAGAGGAAAATAAAGAAAGAAACATAATAAACTGTTAGAAGTGGTCTGAAAAATAATTCAATCACTGCATAACGATAATGCTTAACGTTTAATTTCTACGTGCACAAAAAAACAAGCATTTTAAAAGAACGCGCAAATGCGTTTCATACTGCTGCATCATCCTTCATCGAACGTAGCATAAAATAGTGGGCGATGAAAGTGTTGGCTGGATCTCCTAAAAAGGTAGATATCTCAATTTTCTCCCCTCGTCATTTTCCATCCGCAAACGGCGTGGCTGGCGCCAACTGGACTAACGGAGACACGAGCAACGTATATGATGCGAACCCTTCACCTCGATAACATGATTTCGCTGTCTCCGCGATTACCACCAACGCCAACTTAGTCCCGTTCCGATTTCCCGGAACGAAGTCGTGACTTACCGCACTGAAATATTCGGGCGGTGATGAAACTTTTTCTTTACTCGGCGCATTTGATGTATCTTCTATGTCATCACACATCTGATAACGCTCATGAATGTTATCTAAGACTGTATTTGGCATCCAAAATGTCCATTTCCACAACTAATTCGATGTATATTCTCTTATTATTATCGATGCATATTACATAGTTAGGACAAAACAAGTGGAACTCACATGTATAGCGCAACATTTTTTCTACTAATGCCTCCTCATCGTATGATTCAAAGTTTAAAGTCGCAAATTGCATTAATTTATTCCACTAAATTCAAATTAATTACGGTTTTATTAAGTCTGACAGGAGAGACGAGTCTTACATTAAAACTATCAAACTGAAAAATTTATTTTCAAAGGAAAGACCGAGCTTAATTCACCCCATATTTGTTCCTTCCAAAAATTTTTCATGAAATAATTATGAGAAAACTCCGCGTGGACAAAGGTTTTCGTTTAATCAAATTAATTTTATATTTGTCGTTCTGACACATTCTGAGCCACCTAAGGAGATAAGGAGGCATAGAGGGCCGAAATATTGAACTGAGTCCGTAGTACGTTTGCCCCCGAAAGATATGCGCCCGCCGTTGCACACCGAAGAACAACGGTGCATGACTATTAGATACTTCCACTGCACGAACGCTCAACAATCGCCCACCGAATAAAACCCGCTCATCTAGTAGCCCTAATAGTACTAGATGAGCGGATTTGATTCGGTGTGCTATTGTTGAGCGTTTGTGCAAGTAGTGTGGAAGTATCGTATAAAATTAGAATATTTACTTGAAGTAATCGAAGGTAATATAGGTGTGGAAATATCTATCGTGTCTGAAAGCCCGTTTCCTCCTCCAAAACATGATCTTTCAGTACAGCCCTCTTCCATAACCCGGCTCTCAACCATACTCGCTTGCCTAATATCCTTCTCCCTAGTAATGATACTACGGGGTCTATTTAATGTTATCTGGTTAAAGCGTTGAAATTTTAGCAGTTCTATGCTATACAATAGTTGTTTAAATCGCTCTGTAAAATTCAAATTCACATATTCAATGAAATATTCTCATGAAAACGCACTCAAAAAGGAATTTTCATACCAAGGCAATACTGTTAATGGATACATGCTAAATACATGTTTAAATTGCTTTAGTTCCTAATTATATAGATTTCAGTTTAATAATGAACGATTTTAAATCTCGATTTTATTAACCCTTGGTTACACGCTAAGCGGGGATTTTGCCGCATTTTTCGAAAATTTGAAATAGCGCGTTTACTCCGTGTAGATCACTGGTGGCACACTTCGGTATTCTACTTCTGTACTTTATCCTCGACCAACAACATCGTCTGCAATTCCTTAAGGAAAATTATTCAAAGTATTTATCAAGGAATTTGCGTATTAATATGCTTTATTTTTTTATAAATGAAAGATAAATATATGTAAAGTTCTTTTATTGTAAGTTATCCAAATGCGTTAAAATACCCTAAAATTTTAATGTATATTTAGGAAAACCAAAAGTATATAAGTGCGGCAAAAAAGCCGCAAGCGTGCACTAGTGCTAGCCTCGCGGGTGCGAATAGCTAAGGGTTAACCATTGCATGTAAACGGGGAAAATGGTGGCCTGGTGGGTATATGCTCACCGTATATCTAGGATAAATCCATCGGACACCAGCTGTTAAAATCCCAAAGCATGAGACTGCTCCGGGAAACTAAGTCGCCCCCATTCCCTGAACGTGTAAAATTCGCACTTATGTGGCGTAAGCTGGAGTAGCACTATCCTCACTAATCCAAACCTGACTCGGATGCTGCGCGTAAGGCTTATATTGCTTGAACAATTGACAATAGATATATTTACGAGCGACACGGATAAAATCACCATAGAAGTTAGAACCCCATTATATTTCCAGGTCAGACAGAATCGATAAATTAAGAGAGATATTTTGCCGAACGGATTGTAATGGGAATTTGTTTTTCCCCCGAACCATAAAGGATTTTAATAAATTCAAGTCGTAATCTTGTTTGAGAATTTGCTTTTTATATGTAGACGGCTGGTGTGTTGTTATTTATTTAATTTAATTATGTGTAATTGTGTTTGTACTTTTTTAAGTTTGTTATACTGTGCCACTATAAAATGGCAAGTATGCTGTATGTGGACAATTTAATAAATAAATAAATTTAAAAGTTCCACAAAAAATCCTAAACCCTCCTCATACTAATTACTTTGTCCCTTCCCATAGTTTCCACCAAACATGTCCAGCACTTCCCTATTCCTTGTCCTATCCACCCACTGCACTTTCTCCGCACCCGCATCGCCATTCTTCTCCTCATTCACATCCCTAACGGGCCGCACCAGCGCACCTATTCTCGCCCTAATTCCTGAATTTCAAAATTTCCGGGCTCTATAACACCAAAAACTATAACAGGCTTCAGAAGTCTTTTATTAATACCCACACATAAAGCGTGAGTGACCAACCCTCCACAAAAGCAGGGCGTCTCCTTCAGTAATGCAATTACCGCCCTCGTGTCCTTACAATACCCACCTGTTTTCCCACAGTTTGCACCACCCCAATAGTGTCATCGATCTACCTCAGGGAGTATATAAAAGGGGGTCAGAGGGCCTAGTCCCCTTCCGAAATCAAAATAACGAGAACATTTCTCGCTGTAGTCTTTATTAGTTTAATGAAACAGGCGCAAGGGCATGGCGACGACAGTCTGATACTCAGTCTAATATATAATAGAGTACTCTTATTTAAATAAATCAACCTAACCTCGATTTATTTAAATTAAAGGTAGTTGCACTTTTCCACAGTAATTTAATGCGTACGACGCGTTTCGGCTCATAAAGACATCATCTGGTGCAAGTGTTGTATATGCCGAACTTCCACCATATCACGCCTGGATCATTTGAGCTTAACCTCAGTTCGATTACGACCCCCATCACTACGTCAATGCATCATCATAAGCTAGAGCTATGCAGTGTAAGATCCCATGTGCTTCACGAGGGATGTATAGGCAAGCCCAAGTGCCTCAATGGTCTCCCTGAAATTGACGAATAAATTCCATTGTTCGCTGACAGGCATTTTCGCCTGTCGTCAACTAGGTTGCGTCTGCAAAGAAAACGTTTAGAGTTGCTAAAGGTAGAGTCCCCTCAAGGGTGAATATATGGGAGGGGTGCTCGCTTCCCCCTGAAATGAGGAGCTGTATACCTCTCTGAATTTTTTCAGCATAATGCTGTCTACTTTTATATTTCCCTTCGCTTTTTTTGCCACATTGAGCCGTGTGACTTAATCCATCGCGGCTTATCTTCATTTCCTATCCTTCGTATGAATTCCCAAAGCATTCACCGAGCACCTTAACCTTTCGTTGATTGACTAACCACGTCTAGCAGTAAGTGAATCTCAAAATTCGACCTCTCAATTGATTTGAGCTCTGAAATTATTCCACACTCCTACTATTGCCTCAGCATATGCATCAAAAATGGACGGCGACAGAGGGTAACCTTGTCATACCCCATGACCCTACTGTAACGGTCCATCTCACTTCTTTGTCGACCCTCACTTGTGCATTTAGAGTAGAGAATAAGGCATGAAAGTCAGCTATCCCTCCAAGCTACTTCGACTTTCATGAGTATCGACATTAATTTTTATCGATGAAATCTCACCAATTTCATCGAATCTACACGAAAATCAAATATAACATTTTGGATTCATTGTGACTGCGATGGCAAGCTAGGTTGTGAAAGGTTGTTTGCTCCAATAAGAGAGCAGGTAATTTTCTGATGATTTTTTTTTCGGAACTGCAGTAATTTTTCTTGAGATTCACGGCATATAAAGCACTAAGTTCTTCCCAAAGACTTCGCATTGTTTTATAGCAATGAAATTAGTTCAAAAAATTTTACATCTTCGTTTGAAACTATTTTTGTCCATAATACTGCTGGGATTTTATACTCTACCAACCTTTTTTCCCTTAGTTTTTTTTTACAGTGATTTCACTCTCTTCCAAGCAATACCCTAAAACAACGCTTGTCCTTCTCTGGATTGTTTTCCACCTCCATTTCCAGGCTAACAGACTTCTTCACATATTTTATCATAGGGTTCAATGTATTCCTTCGACCTATTCCGGGGGTTTTTCCCGACCAAGAATTATCTTTCCCACCTTGTCCTTGATTTTATCATTTTTTATCTCTTTCAATCAACTCAATAACCTTTTAGCCTGGGCACAGATCGTTCCCGTCTCTACTGAATCTCATACATATCGCACTTCTACCTGCTGGACCGTTGCCCTTTTGTCCAGTTGGTTTCCCAACGACATTAATTATTTATTTCCGCATGCTCTCTTACTGCCTAGTTCTGTATCTAAAATTTTCAATTTCTTTTCCCTTCTATTTGATAAACATTTCTTACATCATTCACGAGTTTATTTTCTCTCTCGTTTACTTCCTCACGCCACGTACATGAGCATTACCTGATTGTGATCTAAATGCTTCGCGAGAAAGTTGCCAGAGTTTTAACGCCCTTCCCAAGATTCCACCCAACAATTAAGCTAGAAGTCCATGGGATATCTCCTGAATCTTGCGAACTAGTCATGTATACCCGAGCCCGTAGCAATCTTTAAACCAATATTCAAGCCAGCCAAAAACAAGCCAGATCTTTTTCATGATTTTCCCGTTCTCTAGCGGAGTTCTATAGCTGTCACCGCAAGTGCACTTTCTGTCAGTTATTCTCCTCCATGTCTATTTATCCTCACCCTACCACCTCATCCCAATACCCAATTTCTAGTAGTTTTCTATTAACTAGAACAACTCTGTTTCTTCTATACACATTTACATTTTGATTTCCATCCTGTGATTGTCGACAGTAGAGTGTATACATTATATCTTCGGCGATGGGAGGCAAGATCGAGATAAGGTTAGTTTAAGTAATTCCAAATTAGGACGACCTTTAATTTTTTTGACTAAACAATTCGTGAAATTAAAAAGAAAATTAAGGAAGTACGATAGTACTAGTATATGGATAGGTAGTACTGATATAGCTCTAAGCAGCTGAATGTAGAAGGATTAAATGCTAACAATTTTCCTCATTTTTGGGGCCGATGCCCCCCTTATGTACGACCTTGATTTTCGATATTTCAACTGAGATTTCTGCAAAGCCTTGGATGCAATTTTACTTTCTAAACGAATGTTTCCACCTCTTGTAATTACGATCCCCTAAACTTTTTTTATAATCCACCGTATTCGAAAACTACGCTTACTTTCATCGACCCCACTGTTGATGACCCAATTATTTATATTCTTGAAGTCCCCACTTTTTTATACCCGACATCTCACAACTTCACAGTATCTTGCCTCCTTTCTCAATTAGATTAAAATCCGTGAAATCCTAATATTAGTACATTGCAACCCTCCATTTCCCCCATGACATGCTGTTTCTTTCGTTCCCAATAGTCTCATTCAATATGCTGTACTTTATCTGCCCTAAGCGTTTTCTCTCTGCCATCCTCGGGAGACTTTTCCTTCTATTTTTCCCCATTATTTTTCTCTCCATTATTTTTCTCTCGTAATCACTATACATCATGACATGGCCGATCCAACGGGTTTTCCTCAGGAGAACGGTAATCCACAGTGCCTTTTCAGTATCCTCCTATTCCTGAGTACACTGCCTGTTTTCTCACTGTCCGTTCATTTGATCTTCAGCACCCAGCATCAGGTCTCGTAGACTTTGTCTTTCATTAGCAGATTTACCAATAAACCATGCTTGCGGCCCGTGGTGAACCCCTGTCCACACGAGGATTTTCGTATACTTTGTCTCCAGTCTTATTCTATTGGAACTTAGTTGTGGAGATGCGTGAAACTCACTCGTCTGTGCCTGCCCATCGCTTCCACTGTGCAAGCTCAAGGGGTCATTGGAACGCATCACAGATTGGTGAGGTGATGTAGGCGTTAGAAAAAAATCAGGCGGTAAGCAAACAGGAAGCAAGTGATAAGGAGCGATAGGATATTAACGGCCTTGATGAACCGGAGAAATAACTCAATGGCGGTAAGGGGAGGAAAGATAATAAGAATTATAACAAACTTAAGAAATGACTCCATCAATTTTAAGGCTGTAAAATATCGATCACGGAGCATTATGGAACGTTGAAGCCTCACTCATTCGCTTCACCATCGACAATATTGATTACCTATTAGCATTTTGTATAAATAATAAATATATATGATAGCAAATGACCAACTGCTCAAGATAGTTTCTTGAAATATTACTATTCTCAGGAGTGATATACCGGATGGAGAAAAGTTTTTCACCAAATTTTAACCCCCTAAATTAAGGGTCTTTAACCCGCGCCCCGACGGCTAATTTCTTCCGGCCCCTAAAGGCTAAAGAAAATATTGTACCGCGAACCAAATATCGACACGCTTGTCAAAAATAAACGGAGTCAAAAATCTCATCGATTGATTGAACTTTTTAACCGATAAAGATTATTGCACTTTGAAACTATATGTTTTTTTTATATTTTATTAATTTGGTTATATAGTGACGTGGTGCAATGTAGTCCTCCGGACGATGTGAAATCGATTTTTGGCCCTTGCATTTAAAAAGGTTGAAGATTCCCGCCCCAGTTAGCTTGTGCCAGTGGGAACTAAAATTAATAATGATTTTTAGTTTTTTTGTTTTTTTAATATTTTATTAATTTGGTGTTAATGTGACGTGGAGAATTGTAGCCCTCGGGACGATGTGAAATCGATTTTTGGCCCTTGCATTTAAAAAGGTTGAAGATTCCCGCCCCAGTTAGCTTGTGCCAGTGGGAACTAAAATTAATAATGATTTTTAGTTTTTTTTGTTTTTTTAATATTTTATTAATTTGGTGTTAATGTGACGTGGAGAATTGTAGCCCTCGGGACGATGTGAAATCGATTTTTGGCCCTTGCATTTAAAAAGGTTGAAGATTCCCGCCCTAGTTAGCTTGTGCCAGTGGGAACTAAAATTAATAATGATTTTTAGATCAAAAACTCTCCATTTTTAAACGACAAAAACTTTGCGCCAAGCGCTTCAATTGACCACGAGTTATCCATGTTTCCGGATGCTCTGCACAACTCACGGCTTCTAATGCTTTGCCTACCTGAAATCGCGAAGTATCCCCGGCATCCGGCATCACAGCTCGCGGCCAATCGGAGCGCTTGGAATTTTCTGTGGTTTAAAAATTGTTATTGACACAAACATCATTGGTAATTTTGGGTTCTACGAGCATCAGCATCCTGAGTTAAAATTTCGCGGCATAATTTTTTCTCCACCCCGTATTTTTTCCCAGGATGGAGGACAGGGTACAAGGGAACGCAATACTATTGAATGAGTAATGGAGAACGTAAACTGTCACAAGGAGGAGTAAAAGAATACAAACTATAGGCGTTAAAAGGGTAGTGATGAGATGAGAAGGTCTGAGAATTGTCAAACAAGAATATAACACGGATTTCAGTGAAGGAGAAAGGCTGCGAATAGGAAATACATAAATCAGTAGCTGGCCACGGAAGCCAACTTTTTACCCATAAGCCTATCTCACAGACACGAATGTTTAACTAGAGGTAAATATTTTCTGTTAACGGAAAAGATTTAAACTTATCAGTTCAGAGACTCGAGAACTGAGGCATGTTTAACTAGAGGCAGTGGCGTAGCCAGGATTTTGAAATGGAGAGGGTTTCGGGCCTCTTCCGGGGTGTATGGAAAACACCCCAGAAGAAAGGGGAGAGGGTCCTCAAAATAGTAATTTTGTGCAAGTTTTTGTCAAAATAAAGTACACAAATTGAATGAAGTAAAAGCTTTAAAGGCTTAAGGGTTGTAACCCAGAAACCGCCCTTGAAGTAAAAATTTTCAGTCAACTGGAAAGATTTATTACTATCATTTTACAGATTTTTGAACTGAGGAAACAACAATTAATTCCTCTATTTCAAGTACTAAGTTTCTGGGACAGTCAAATTAATGAGAAAATCTGGAAAATATATCGTCTGTTAATACTCAATCACCGGTGCGTCGTGGCTTAAAGCGTCTGCTGCGTAAAGGCTCAAATTTTGGGAGTAAACTCATCAGAGTAAACATATGCAATTGCGCAGTACCAAAATTATTGAACAACATTGAAACCCGAACGTCAGCACTCTTGAGAAATGGAAAAAGCAAGTAAAATAACTACAAATGGATTCTCTTCAATTTCTTACACTTTTCCCTCTTTATGAATATTTAAGCCAATGGAAATAAAATTTCCGATATAAATAAACAGCATATGAACAAACTCTATCATTGTAGTCAGCCAGTCGGACCATCATGTGATCTCAAGTTTTGCCATTTCAATTCAGTGCGCATGCGCAGTGCCCGAAAATCGTTCAACCGTATATTTTCTCTGAGGTCGCATCAGGTGGTTACAAGCCGCTTTTCAAACGACACCCAGTAACTGTCACCTCGTGAACAGATACTTCGTAACACCGAAAACTGTTAACTTGCTGTTTCGTAAACGAACAGTTGGGTAATCGACCACCTCGTGCCCAGAAGTGCGGGATAAGGCTAAAGTCGATTGTGGGGCACAGCGAGAATTATAATGGCGAAATATAAGATAGTTGGTATCACTAGACAAAATAAGTCATGGTATGCGCGTTGGTATCTGGGAAACTAATAACATTCGCAGCAAGTGTTAAACGGAATTTGAAGTTCCACGGCTATTTCTGCGCTACGGCGATGAACGTTCAATTTATAGGTCAGGGTTCCGCCCAGAAAGTACGCAAAATACTTGACGGTTTTCATGTCAGAACCTGTAAGGCATCTCACTCAGTTGCTCCTTGTGCCAACTTTAGATACCGAGATTTCAACGTAGTCAACGCTCACGGCTTATATCAATCTGGTTCATGTGGCCATTAATGATTATCGTAAATTTGATTATGAGATACAGTTAAGTGCACAACGATTTATTTTCAGCGGTAAACAACAGTCTGGCACGAGCTGGGTGCTTGACAAATGGTTCGTTTACGAAATGGAGAATTTTATCGGCTACGAAGATTCCGCTTTGTCAGTTACCACGCATCGTTCACAATGTGGGTGTGTGGTGCCTCAGGGCAGATGAACATCCTAACATCCAATTTCTTTCCTCAGATTCGGTCTGAGTGTAGCTCCTTGATTGGAGAGAGATGATGACGAGGATAGAGATCACCCCAGGATAAAACATGTAACTGTGAATTGCACACTATAAGGAGAGGCCAGTCACCTTCCCTAGGTCACCACTAACTTCGGGAGCTTGTTACTGACGATTTACCAAATGCTTCACTCGAGATTTGAACCCGGACCCTTTGGAATGTCACCAAGCACTCCATTTACTTGGTCAAAATTATTTCAAACTTAATATTATAAAATAATGAACTCTTAAAAACAACGTTTCCTCGCTGAGTATAATTTGATTTCAAAATTAATTCATCAAAGCCGATTTCCGTAGTACGTATTGTGCAAACTCTTTCACTTTTTGATTTTCTTCAAATCCTGATAGCACTTCTTCTTCATGAAAATTAAAGTTAATGATAATAAATTTTCTAATAGAAATAATCAGCATATTACAATAATTCATAATATAACACTTCCGATAAAAATACCTTGAACCAAGTAAAACGGTTTTAGAACTTCTCCGACCGAATTAATTAAACAAAAAGTCGCCTTAATGACGACGCGAGATTATTCCATTCCTATCCTCTAAGGTTCCATTCCTACCTTTTTTAAATGCAAGGGCCAAAAATCGATTTCACATTACATTTCACATGTCCGGAAGGCTACATTGCACCACGTCATTTTACTACCACATCAATAAAATAAATAAAATATAATTTCAAACTACAATAATCTTTATTGGTCGAAAAGTTCAATCAATCAATGCGATTTTTGACAGTGTTTATTTTTGACGAGTGTGTCAATATTTGGTTCGTGATGCAATATCCTCTTTTGCCTCTAGGGGTAGCAAGAAATTACCTGGCGTGCCGCGGGTTGATTACCTTTGTTCTAAGGAGCATCGTCGGGCACATCACTGCGACGAAATCCCTTTCCTTATTTCTCACTCAACGTATACAAATGTCAATAAAAATGGAATTAGCAGTATTTCACTGTGTTTCGTAGTTTCATTATGTTATGTTATTAAATATAAATTGAGTGTTATATTAAAACATGCACCCATTATTTTCGTTGTATATGAAGCAATTTATTTAGAGACTGTCATGGTCATAGAAAATTCATTGTATTATATTTAGTTTTCGCGTGAAAAACTTTGTCTTTATAAGAATAAATTTTTACTTACATTTGTTAGTATTATTATTCCTTCATAACTCACACTCCTGCGCGAAAAATCCATAGAGGAAATATCATTCGCCTTGACCGGGATTGAATGATTTTTCCTCTGTGGATTTTTCGCACAATTTGTGCATTGCGGGTGACTCCGTAAAAGTTATCGCCGTGGCTAGTCCCGGTATACTTAAATAACTCACACTCCTGTTGAGGATAAAGGGAAATAAAGTCTCGGACTTGCAGGCGTGTCCTCGGGAGAGTAACCCCGGGAAGTTCGAACACTTCGATCTACTGCCGATGGTCAACGAATATTTCAAAAAGTCGCCTTAATTACGGATGGTCTGAATTTTGTCGCCTTTCCCCCTATTCCTGATTTTTTACTGGCCTACAACACTGAACTCTAAATAATGCGTGATTTTGTTCTCAGCTTATAAAATTCCAATGACAATGCGACGTGTAAGATAGATTTCTTGGCTTCCATTCAACAGTATTTACACTCGAAATGCACAATTTTTTCAATTGAATTTGGCGAATGTTTTCGATTATAAGAAATGGAAGTCGACTGACCATATTTGGAGGACCCGGACGGGCTTCACCCTGGCTCCAACTGCTCCCATGCGTGGTACATAGCGATCGGCATTCCATTCTTTTAAGTTCGTTGCTCAAATGTCATCGTTGACAAGTAGTTAACGTAGGCAACTAACAACCCTCAATGTATACATGAATTGTAACGAGAAAAAATTGTGCCATGGGAATTCAGGAACCTGGATAGCGTAGTTGTCTGCGCAGTGGCCCAGAAAGCCAAAAGTCCGTGTTTCGATTCCCGGTCCAGGGAAATTTTTCTCATGGGAATTAGTATGTATTTCACCGCCGCTCACGCGGCAGACTTCGATTATTACACCCTACGTATATTTAAAAAAGAAAGCATCGTTCACCGCCCATTAGCATCGGAGCCCACCATCGAACCCCGGCGATAATTAAAATCGCCCACAACCTACCGTAAACGCCCCCTTAGCCAGACCAACCAGGATAGTGCACGCTGGGACAATCTGCGGTTTGCTCAATCCCACGATAGTGGAACGGTGAGACGAGGTAGAGTGGGGAGGAGGGTGGAGGGCAATTCCTGGTTTTTCGGGGGAAATACGCGAGCGACACAAAAAAAAGCGTGGATAGTCCGCACGAGCCCTGCACGCTGCAGAGGAGAGAGACACGTCCCGCGCGGCACGCTCATAGCGGAATGCGCGCGTGATGGACAAGCGGAGAGCACACGCCTCCAAGAGTCCCAACCCACTTCCTATCGAGCACGGGACGTCCCGATTGGCCAAACGAAGCGATGACGTCGGAGAGTTTTTTTTTCTCCTCCCTCCCCCGTTTCCCCTTCCATACCTCCGCGAGCGCCTTAAACAAGGGCTCCCCTCCGATCGGCACTTCAGTCGAGCTCTAGAACGCGATACGATCTGGAGGAACACCTGAGAGGAAGAGATAGAGGCGACGGATATACGGATATTGTGTGTCTTTGGAAACAGCCGCAACCACAGGAGTAGACCCGTAAAACGGAAAAAGCACGCGACTTTTTCGAGTGGACTTTGCGGATTGTCATATTCCGAAAGGGGGCGTGAGCTGGGAGATCAAATACTTCTCGGTTCAAGGTGTGACAAGGAGGGAGAGGAGAGATCTGAAAAGGTGGTCTACCGCAAGGAGGGACGTATTGTTTACAGTTCGGAGGGAAAAGTGCGCGAGATGAGCGACAAGTTCCGCGGGAGCCGGTTGGCGCGGCGCGGGGTCCTACTCGCCCTGCTGGTCATCCTGCTGGCCACGGTTGTTCCGAGCGGCGCCAGGCCGCTCCACAGGTGAGCAACCCATTCATTCGCTCCTCCATTCATACGTTTAACCCTTTCTGACCCAGAGCTGCTTCAGGGAGAAATTATATTTCAATACTTCTCATTTTAAAAAAAGGAAAATTTTCTGCTCAATCATATTCATTGTGGGTATTACATATTTCACCATTTAACTTTACAGCACAAAATAACACGCAGTTAAAATCTTTCTTTAATAGAGCTGAAAATGCAACTGTGCATTTTTGATGTTACGAATAAGCAACAACGGGTTATAATAGGGTTGACTGCGCCAGACCTCCCTTCGTGGGACTTATTTATATTCACCATTACAAACTCGTACTTTTCCACTAAGTTTTAATTTTTGTGCACCGTGTCTCAGCGCTTAGCGTCACTTTCACGTACGTTTACATTCAAAATTACCACAAATATAACCCAGGTTGGATAAGTCACGGCATAGAAGGCACAATAAAAATGGGACTCACACGAATTTAAATTTTCGATGAGAAATTAAGTCAAAGATCGTTTTCTTGTTCCTAACTCTGAGGAAGGTGGTAGTGCCACCGAAAATTTCTATTCGTTTGTCTTTTTTTTATTTTGTCTTTTACACTATGTCTTACTCAACCTGGGTTATATTTGTGGTCAATACCTCATCGAGGAATATCAAGAAGTATATATTCAAAATTACATGTATTTAATTTTTATTTATGTAAATTACATTTCTTTAAATTTAACTGATGATGTAGCTTAGCCGTGAAACATGTTGAACAAATATTAAAATTTGGTGGAACAGTATGAATATATCATTATGAACACTCATTCATTCAACCGTTTAACTCCTCACCACAAGGTACAGTTGTCTCAATCAGGCTTGTAGCCATAAACTAATATCCGGAGGGTGTACTGCAAGTCAACCGTTCCCTTTAAATGCCGAAACTGAACAAATTTTATTGACGCATAAACCACTTTATTCGGAGATTTATAGCAAAATTGAAGAGAATGCATTTATTAAAAAAGCAAATTTTATACAAGTAATCTTACGATAGTCAACATTGTGTTTAGCCGGTTCGGTCGCGCATAACATTATTGGGTAAGATTTTATTTTGTTAATCGTGGGGCGCTGAAACCCATAGAGCAATCCCTCAAGCTACGAGCCCAGTACGAATGGTTGAGGATCGAATCCACCCGAATCATGCATGCATGTTAAACTGTCTTGCTCCGACACCGAAATGTCAGAATGTGAATGTTTCGTATCTGGCCCGCAGTAATAGGTATTTCTTCCCACATTCATGGGTGTAGACAATTGTGATAGAGGGAATTGTGACGAAAAGGTTCCCAGCAACTTCAAGCCTCCCACTCCCCGATAAGTGATGCTACTTAGTATTTTTTCCTTTTATTTTCATTTCCATGTGCATAATATTTAAATTCTGTTGGCAATCCAATGTGTTATTTGTTCATGCACATAATCAGACAATCACATAGGCATTTAAATTATTTACCCTTTTGCAAGCACAATTTTCCTTGAAATATCCGAGATTACTTGATGGTCTGATTGGCTGGGTGCAAAGATAGAGTTTGTTCTCATGCTGTTCATTTCTATTGGAAATTTTATTTTTATTAACTTTCATATTTATGAAGAAAAATTAGTATCAGGATTTGAATAAAATCGAAACATAAATACAATACGTACCTCGGAAATCAGCTTTGATGGATTTTTTTAAATCAAATTATACTCAGCGAGGAAACGTTGTATTTAAGATTGCATTATTTTATAATTATAAGCTTGAGATAATTTTGACCAAGTAGATGGAGTACTTGGTGACATTTCAAAGGGTCCCAGGTTTAAATCTCGAGTGACGCATTTGTTTAAATATTTCCATTAATACGATTCTATTGCCCTAAAGCGTTGTAGAGGATTGTGTTGGCATAGTGGGTTCGGTGATTGACTCCATATTGAGAATTCCATGTTCGAATCTCGGCTGAAGTCTACGGACAACCCCAAAAATAATTCACGAATTGCGAGGTGGGCGATGGAAAGGAAAAACTCCCAATACCTTGAATGTGTGAAACACACAAGCATGTGGCGTAGTCCAGGATGAGCTCGACCCTCACCCGTGCTAAATTATATTCGGGTTGAATCGCTGAGTGAGTACGTTTTCATGTACACTTTTTTATCCCCCATAATTTACATCCGCCTATGCAATAACTGCCGGTTAACGCATTTTAACCCAATGTTTCTTCTAAGTAACATCAAAAAGGTATACAATTTCATCTCCGTTCAGGAAAGATTTTAAACGCGTGTTATTTTGTACTGTTAGGTTTAATGAAGAAATATGTGGTTGCCGCGATAATTGCGATTGAGTGGAAAATTTTCACTTTTTTCTCCCGCCCTGGGTTTGAAAGGTTTCATTCTGAATTAAAACCTGGATGAATTAAAACCACATTCAATCAATTATTGTCTCAGTTTCGCATGACCGACAAGAGCTAATTAAAATTATTTAGGAAAATGGTGCATCGGAAAAATAATTTGCTAAAGATAAATGACAAATTACGACCAAATAAATAAAAATTAATCGCCCCAAAAATCGAAAAAGGTCGTCTCAGGGGTGATCTCAAGGATCCCAGAGAACGGAGAGAGTGGATGCCAATGGCGATTTTCTCTTCTCCCTCCCCTAACTCGTTCTTGATCTCATTTTCTAGTATCTCATATATGGTAGAAGATTTCTCTCAACCAATTGCCGTTCTGTAACTTTTGAAAAGAATTACATCAGCTGAGGACGAATTTTTGGGCATCTATGCTGGATTTATTGCCATCCCTTCCCTGTCCATCCGACTAGACTCGATAATATGGGTGAAATCATATCAAAATGTTATGACTTTGTATCCAATTTTGTAATCGCAATTGGCTGAGGTAGACACTTGCCTAATCCTGACGAAACGCAAAATTAAGAATAGAAAAAAATTATCGATCGATAACTAACTCGTCTACATATTTTAGAAATACGAATCTAGAACATGGTCACTTATATCATCGGCATTTAACCACCTATGAATGTCACAGTGATGCAAGCATTTAATAGAATGGATTAAACTATTAGATATTTTATATTTTCCCTCGTTTAGTCTAAGGAACCTAAAATGCGTAATGTTTAGGAAGCCTAATTTTTTACGGAAATAAAATTAACTTGATGATTATAGGAAATAAATGCAACTTTGCGAGGTAGTTCCACCAACTGACAGATCAGAAAATGCGCTACAGAATTTTGTTAATAAAAACACTGAAGTTATTTGAATGTATTTAATCTAGAATTCAATGATATTTTAACAAAAAATATTGTAGAAGTTCGACAAAAGCTCGTCGATTGGGAAAAAATTGGTAATTTTAACGACTGATGCTAGTTCGTAAGCGAGAGTAAGCCTATTTACTTGACTGCGTTTCGAAAAAAAGTTCAAAAGCAGACGCAGCAGATGCAGGTTTTCTTTATTGAGCAGAAGGTACACTTGTGGTGAAGTTACGCAAAATCACTTATTGATGATTTAAGAGCTTTACTCATCTACACACAATTAATTTTAAATTGAGTGTCCTATTCCATTTCAGAGGAGGAAAACAATTTTCATCTTTGAATTCCTCAATTTCCATCACTCGCACACGCATGCTTCCCCTTCAAGTTAAACACTCTGATTGCTATTCAGAACAGCCGTCCATCCTCGTCCTCCCGATAACGTACACAGAAAAATCAGAATTTCTCGGGAGGTAAATTTATTAAGGACTTGTGCGTTAATAATGCATGACGATTTCACCAAACAGTGGTAACGATACATTGTTTGCACTAATTAACCTGAACTTCTCACCTTCGTTACGACACTCAACATGCTGCCATTACTCGGTGCGGGTTTGTTAAGAATAATTGTGTATTGTACATAATCGTCATCTTCCTCGAAGGTCAAAGCTTTTTTGTCTTACAATATACGTAACATCAGGCATGAAATAAGGAAATTTTACAGTAACTAATTTTTTCTCACCAGAATATCAAATCGATACATGATACCATCATATGAAATGGGTTCAATTGGTCATTTCCATTTCAGAGAAATCTCGTAGTTGGTACATGGTCTGCGGAATAGGACGTTTATCAACAGAACTCAGCCCATCAATTTTTAGATGGCCAATGAGAGGACTAGGTAGAGGAACTAAAACTTGGAAGCGGTCAAAAAGACTGGGTAACCGAAAAATAATACAATACGAATCACGGTGGCGGAGACGATATCAGTCTTACCATGACTACCTATCAACTGACCTGGAGAGACAAATTCAGGTGATAACTCGGTCTTCTCTTTCAATAAAAACACTGTTTAATCCGAAATTAAATGATTGCTTTAAAAAATGGGACGAGACAAATAATTTAAAAAAATATTGTCAAGCATTCCATTTTCCAGCGACTTCTTCCATCCCTTTTCTTCACGAGCCGCATAGTACAATAGTTCCGACACATCCTGTCTCACAATGTAACGGTAACTAGCTAGGAACGCATGTGCTTCTAGGAACATTCCTGGTCCTTCCTTTCACGTAGCAATCCAACCTATGCTAGCCTACCAAGCCATCATTAACAGCAAAAACGACCGCAGAAATCGCTTGACACTCTGGATAGCTTCCATTTCCGCTTTTAGCGTTCACCCCCTAAATAATTAATGATTTAATTATAAATTACTAAATTAAACTAATTTTCACGTGCTTGCACATTATTCGCTGGATTTTTAACGCATTACCTCAAAAGTTAATATTTCATTGACTCGACTTTCGCCACCCGAAGCCGAAAATTCGAACAAAATAAATGCAACAGAATAAATAAATGACAGCGTCGAAGTCAAAAGGCGCGGCAAATGCGTTCATTCCCAATCAACACTCCGTAACCCGATGCCTCGGGTCACAGAGAGAGCCAATGCCCCAAAAGCCATCCAACTATTTGCTTTAATTTGCAACTTAAGCTTCGTTGCGCATCGCCGACATCATACGATATGCAATGGGATATGTTGAAAATTCCCACAGGTTGGAAAACCTAAGCCATGAATACAAATAAATATGGATGAAGAAATCATTGCCACTTTGAACGCAGTGAGTTCATGGGAGCTCACCAAAAATCAAGCCGCCGTGAGACGATTTTCAGGTCATACATTATGCATTTAACAAAATCCACCGATTCGTAAAACTTCACAGCTAAATTTTCCCATAAATTGGGAAGCCAGCCTGGATCCTGATAAGCCAGCGACTTCTTTTGGAATGGTCAAGCGGTCACCATAGACGAGTAGTTATAATATTAGGTTTGGTAACCGATAAATTATTCCTGAGAGGACATCCACTCTTCGAAATCAGTGAAAAGAAAAGGTGAGCTGACAGCGGAGACGACACAGTTTCTTATGAGATTGATGGGAGAGATAATATCTGGCTGGAAGCCTCATAACTTAACGAAAAGGAATTTTGATTCACTTTAATATGCATCACGCCCAAACCGAAGGACAGGTTAAGGAATTATTAGATCAGAACTGCATAGGCCAAACTTCTATTCTAAATGCATCTATTTACGATGTAAAAAAAACTTGAAAATTTTTCCACACGAACGCGTGTATGCATCAAATAGAATCGAAAAACTAAGTGATACGAGCGGTTGTGCGATTTCCTTTATGGCTTAAGAAAATAAAATTTTCTTTTGTTACATTTCAAAGAAAGGAAAAAGTCTCATTTCTACAAAATGCAATTAATTCTCAATGAGAATAATTTTAGACGAAAATGAATTCTAGTCTTGCGGATGCGAGCAAATTTAGAAGTAAAATTTTCAACAATCGATAAGTTTTGATTCAGAAATCCGAATTAAAAAATTACTGTGATGCGTAATTTGTAAAACTGAGTTTGAGACAAGTTAGGGAGTATAATTCAACATTGACGCATAAGACCCCTCGCTCTTTGTACCCGAAACTTCGGTGAAGCCTCAGTTGGAATGTTCCCTCGAAGCATTTGGACCACATCCAGCACTACCCCACCTCCTTTTGCCTATGCCATGACATGGGAAGTTTACCTCCATGGGAAAAAAAGCGATGAATTACATGACGAGCGTTTTTAAAATGAAGAACTGTCCCTCGAGCGAACCGGAGACGGAAACTCGGGTAAATAAAAAGATGTCTTGCTCAGCCAGTCGTGAAAGCAATTACGCATACGCTTTCGAGCAAATCATTTGCTTCAAAAGAATGAAGAGTAGCCTATTGAGTGTTTTTTTGATGTCACTTTTAAAACCGTCTAAAATAATCCTCAACAATTTTTCTCTTTCCTCCTTTGATATGTCTTTCTGCTCCCGAAACGTAGACTATTTTTATAATTTAACGCCACTGTTCTAGCCTTGAAATCTAAAATATGATACCTTTAGATACTTCTAATTTGACCTGTTTTTTAACTATTCATTCGTAACGAGTAAGTATGAAACGTGCCGCTTCATTACAAAGTATAAAATCAAAAAATGCCTTTACCTCCACCGCAGATTTCCATTAGCGGTCATAATACGGATTTTGAGGCGCACTGTCATGTTATCCAAGTCCCTAACGTTTAATTACTCTTATGATTATTCACTGTAATATAAGAAGTCACAGGAGGATGGACAGCAAGTGTGTACTAACACGTCGGTATAAAGCCTAGCTTTGAGTACTTCTATAAAGGATTAGCATAATGTGAGCAGAACATACATGCCTCGCTGTTACGCGCTCCATGATTTTGACCATAGCAAAAAGTCTATGGTTTCTCATTAGCAAAAAATTAGAACAAAAGTTTCGAATGTTTTTAATACACACTTATAAACGATGAAGTACATGCCTCACGACGAGGGAGAATGGTGTAAGATTTCACATCATCACCCGAGTAAAATAAATGGCACCAATTATACTCAACCGCCGTTATCGAAGTAAAAATAATGACATTAGAATGCCTGCGGAAGAATCGAGAAAAAACAAGAGATAACAAATAGTACAGCTATAATATCTTAAATCCATTCCATATAGGGGTACTATAGAAATATAATCACGCTGCGGCTAATAGGAATCGATTCTCAGTGCATGGTAAGCTAACCACTCTATTCACTATGAGTTTCTAAGGGGAACATCTAGGATTCCGCCGAAGATAATCCCCCATCAATTGTGCAAGGAAGTTTCTCTTCCTGCCAAAGGTGCTCATGTTTTCTTAATGGCGAAGTGGAGATTAAAACAAAATGTAAATTTTCCCTCAATTTTTCCAAGACCAATATTTCTTTAGGAGGAGGCAATGGGTTTTAAGAGTCCACGGCGTCATAACCTATCTGACGGCTGAAGTGGTTGACATTTAGAATCAACACACGCTAAAGATTTTTCTTTAATCTTCCGAGACGCAAGTCGACCCTTGGAACCAATAATATTTTGATCCACCTCCCACGCTCCAATGGGTAAAAAAATGAAAACCCCTTCCCCGATATTCGATCTCGTCCTAATTAATTGCCATCATCCAAGGAGGAGCTCCAGCCTTAATGACGAGGATAATTTCCATATTCTTCATTTCTACCAAAGACCGCACTATTCGTCTTTTCGACACCTCGGGCTAAAATTTGCTTTTCCTTCTTAAAAAGTAAACTTCTCCTGGACCCCGGCGGCGGAATAACAAAATCGTGAAGCTACTTTCGCGTTTCATCGCTTTTAGCTTAAATTCTGGGAGATCGAAGCAGCGAAAATTGATATAAAATTTTATCCTCAATCCATCATTCAAAGAGGAAATTAGTTTCATTTCTCATTGTTTTTCAATATAATTTAAACGCCACTTACATCTTAATTGACTGTTTACGAATTGGGAATGAATGCATTATTTTTTATACATCAAGGATGAAAATCGGAATCAAAAAATCTCTTGGTTTCCAGGATTCGAACCCGGATCCCTCGATTTCGGTTAGGTATGTTACCAGTTACACCACCAAGCCATCTTCTTCCGAGGTGGTGTAAGTGGCAGCGTACCTGACGGAAAATCGTGATATCATGGCATCGAATCTCGATTGAGCCAGTATTTCCCGATTTTTTCATGGCGATTTTCATCCTCGATTGATATGACTTTGCACCCGTGCGCGCGAAGGCGTAAAAAGTTACTTGTGTCATTCAGTGCTTCAGAAAACATCATTTTTTTCAATTAATGGACAGTAACGCGAATCCGTTAACTTAACGACTGGATACCGATCAAAATTAGAGCGAAAAATTTTATTGCCGTTATTTTATGAGACATCGAGCCTATTTATCATTATTTTCTCAAAGTATTGATCTCAAGGAGAATGAACACCTTAGAATTTTTTAAGCAAAGGGAAGTAAGTAGTAAATAGCACGGAAGGATTCTTGTTTGTCAAATAACTTGAATAGAGGTCCTTTCGGGCAGTCAAAAGCCTTGGAAACTCCAGAATTTGCCCCCGGACCATTATTAAAGTTTAACCCTGAAGCGGAAATTGAAGTGAGACTCACAACCCCCGAGACAGAGAAATTGCCAGGATGGAAATTTCTCTGAAACAGCCAGAGCGGTCCAAATAAGAAAATAATCTCACAGACATGAGGAGAACTTCTTTCATCATTACTTTCCCAGTGGTTGAAATGGTGTTCCAGACTCAACTTTTCTGAAAATTAGCTCTTCTTCCAAAAAAGGTAACATACTCGAATAACTTTTGTCAATCCTCATGAAATACTAACAAATAATGCTGATGCTGGCTTGGTTAACCATCCGAGACCTAAGATTCAGTTTTGAGAAATAGTTCGTCGCATTCACGAACTCAACAGCCAGTTGGATAAAATAATTGCGCGAACTAATTTCGGACACGGCACTCCGTTAACATCCAATATGATACATACCCATTGAGAGGAAAGAAAATTCTCAACGTAAAAAACCACAAATAATTTTAAAAAAAGGAGACATCGTCTGTTATATATGGTGTCACTATTTCAACGCCCAAATGACGAAATGAATTCAAAAATTCGCTTTTTCCGGGCAGAACTGGTGTACGGGTATAAATTTGCTTCTCCCCACAACCTCTGCAGTCACGTGCTCTGCACTGTGGTCGCTCAAACCGCTAATTGTAAGGCGATCGCGTTAGAATGGAAGACTCCGTCTGCAGCTGGCGTAAAACCGTGGGCTACTCGCCGCGTCACGATACGAGCGTGTTTGCCCAAGCGCTGTATATATTCCCAAACCCTCATCGCAATTCGCTAATGCCAACAAAAACCTTTCACGTGTCTCCGATAAATAATCTCAGGGTATTAGTAGCCTCCATAAATACCGGATTCGCAGATTTTCAGAGGAGTCCAAATTTTTCGGCAAAATCCGGCAAAAAAGGGTGCGCGGCGCACAACGGCACTCAACCCTGACGTCTTCCGTCCATAGTAACCTCGAGATTGAAAAATTGTTTTCAGAGACACCATCGCCTAACGGATTACTGCGATGAAAATGCTAATCTTCAACCTGGAATTTTTAATTGAGGACACTAATTAACTACTTTTTGACAGACCCGAGGAAGGAATTAATTTTTAGAAAAATAAAAATTTTCGCCCTATTCGGCATGTCCAACGCAAACGCACGGGAGAAACGAGAAAATGCAGTATTACTCCATCTTAAATTTACCTACCTCTAAGTTCAAGAGGTAGCTTTTAGATGAGATACGGAGGAGATAGAAGGTATGGATGAAGGGAGTACTTAGCGGGGAGGGGTTGTTGAAAATGGTGTTAGAGGGTAGAATGTTAGGGAAACGAGGGAGGGGAAGGAAAAGAATAGGAATTTAAGATTTATTGAAAGGTAGTAGGCCTTACAGTGAATTGAAGAACCTACCTTAATCGGTAGAATACTATTTTTTTAAGTTCAACAGATTTAGCCGTTAGATGGTGTAAGTTCGACATATTTAAATAAAATTTGGTAGCACTTTTCCACAATATTTTAATGCGTACGATGCATTTCGGCTCACAGAGCCATATTCTGGTACAAGAATTTGGTCTTGTACAATACGATGGCTCCTTGAGCCGAAACGCGTCGTACGCATTAAAATATTGCGGTAATATAATAAAAAGTGCTACCATCTTTTCTTTAAATTACCTACCTCTAGTAACAATTTAGTACACATCGTATGTCATGAGAAACGAGGCTTTCCGAACAAAAACATAGGCTCAGTTGCATTCTGCCTTCACTTCTCTCATTCCGCAACCACTATAGACTCAAGCCCATGTGCAAATTTTAAAATAGCAGTCGGGAACACCGCCGGACCTGCAACGCGCAATGCATCACGCACCTGCCCACCAGTCCGCATTTCTGGACACGTTATTTTCGTTCACGGCTGCGAAGCGCGGTTCTAATGAATTTGCACGTGGAATAGAGTTGAGAAGAAAATAAAACGACGAACTGGGAAGGAATTCCACTTGCAGCAAGAACCCCCGATTGCATTAGGCAAGTGCTTAGAACGTGTTTCCGAGCATTGAAGTCAAATATGGGATTCTACTCGGAGGAGAAGTAGCAATACGCTCCGTCTCCTCATTTCAAGTTGCTCGTAAGAAAAGAGGCCGAGAAAAATGACCATACAGTTCAACAAAGTCTAATGCAAAAGCAATTTTTGGCAAGAAAATTGTGTCAATCTGATAACAACTTTTTATATTTTTTCTCCGTCCTTTTCCACTGTTTTCTCGTTCCATCTGTTTTCTCACGTAAGCGTATGATAAGGCGCATGGCCTTAGCCAGAATAATTTTTCGGAGGGTTTACTTGGAGAAGGTATTTACATGAAACCATATCTACATAATATTTCGTGGAGATTTGGCTTCCATTTTCCTCGGGCTTAGTATGTAATCAATGAGTAATAAGGACTACACTGCTTGTAAGAGAGGATAGATAGTGGTGAAGATTCACCACTATCCATATGGGATGAGAAAAATACCATATCTATCAACGAGCGATAAGAAGAGGCTTTTTAATAACATTATCTCAGACAATAAACCTAATTTATGCAAAACTCCAGGTAGGGTGGAGATAACCACGATTCTTAAAACGAGAGGATTCACACGATGCACTACAAATATGTGAGAATCAAATTCCCCGAGCGAATATCGGAATTAATTCTTATTACATTAAGCCATGAATCATTTGAATGGATCAGGATAACACGAAGTATTAAGGTTCAAATAAAAACCTTTAGCTCTCGCTAGTAAACGAAAAGTGTTCAATGAACACGTTTCAAAACCTCCCCCAAAGAAATGTGTGCCTTTCACTCCACTGCTGCAGTTCCGTTTTTCACCGCCTCCGATCCTTGAGGGGAAGAAGCGGACAGTGGGGAGAGGAAGGCAGTTTTTGCGGCACCGGATATTCTTCGGACCTTACAGGCGGCGATCGTCCACTTTCTCCAGACGCGAAGTTGCAGCGGGAAACAGTTTCCATCCGTCAATGCACTTAGACTTTCACCCTTGGACGAATTGGGATACAATTCGTGCCTTCGCCTTCACTGACTTGATGGATTAGTAATTACAACGGTTTGAAGCTGTGCATAAAATCCTAAGGCACCTATCTTAGTTAAACAGTTTTTAGGCATAGGAAAATTTTTTATCGTTATCTGTTTATAAGTTAAAAGATTTCGTTCATACTAGAACGGTATAACTTTGTGCTAAAGCGAGAGAAATCCGGTATATGTTTTGCGTATCAGATCAATTTCGATCATTTTTTTCCGCCCTAGATCATGGAAATCGGAAGAATGAGTCTATTCGTTCTGAATAATTGACGATTTTTGGCAATATGGTTTTTTTTTTCTTATTATTTCGTGTAATATTGAATTCATTCAAAAAAAATCATTGCTTAAAGTAATGAGAATTTTTATTCATAATGTCCTTTCAGAATTAGTCAGAAATTGCATCTGCAAATTTTGTGCTTCTATTCTTGCTGGAGATTTAGAAGAAAAACTTGCTATTAGTGTAGTACAATATTTTCCGCTTACCCCGCGTTTCTGTTTCATTTAATGCTCCGGTTAATAATTTTTTACCGGTTGTTTTTTTTTAGTTGAGATATAAATAATGCAGCAATTCCTCACGAATCAAAAGATTTCAAAGCAATCGCAAAGATTCCTCTCATAAATATCCCCCTCTCTAAGAGTAAAGTGGACTTGATAAGAAGAAATCTTCCGACGACTGATGCGGTTCCAAGATTTTTTTCAATTACCTAGGCAACCTAATTTACCGGCACCACCGTGTACTGAAGAGGTTTTCCTAAATAGCTGATTGAATATCTATCGAAAGGCAATATACCCTACTTCACCACTATCCAACGAATGAAAATAGCTCGGGGCCCATTCTCCAAGGCCACGATGGAAAGGAATGGAACTGATTCCCACGCAGATGCTGAGCATTTTAGCAAAAAGAAAACGCTTCTCAATTACTTGACAGCGGTCGTATACGATTCAGAGGTTACGAAGAAACTGAAAGCACTTAGCAAACGAGATATAAATAACAGAGTTGGTTTCCAGAATTCCTTGAGCATAAGGTGGTAATAAGAGTTAAAATATGGTGATGAAAATGTATTACGATTGCAGTTTTCATTATAACGAGACTGACATTGTAGTTTTAAAAGCAAGCGCTCAAAACTCGTCATGAGTAGGCGCTTGAAAATTCCATTGACGTTTTCCGAACGAGTTAAAATTCGTGTACAGTAGGTACATTAAATCAAGTAAGTACCTCACGTCCCTGCGATTAAACGCAGCTGGTCACGTCAACACGCAATTTTGAGCAACTACATGCTAAATTTAAGTTTGACCCGCCTTCATTTCTTTATTTCTCTTATCCTTTTATACACCCACCAATTTTCATTAAATAAAAGAATAACTGAAATCAAAATTCATTTGCCTTTGGTAGGGCATGCAACTGCGAGGTAAAGATTTTTTTAAATATATTTTGTTTGATATCTTGCCCCCTACGATCGTACAAAAAGTGTGTACTAATATGAGAGATCGATTACAGAAAAATACATACAAAAGGTGTTAATATGATACTACTATTACATTCCAAAGCAGCTTAGACCAAACAAAACCCCAGGTATTCATCACTTTCTATCCTATGGGCAACGATTGAGATATCACAAGAGTTTTATGGCAAATTCTGAGCTTGGCGGAAAAAAAATCAAGTACCGAATGAGCTTAACCTATATAATTCTTTATGGATACAAGGGTACTTCATTGTTTGTGGGTCCAGGCGGCAGGAAGTGAAGAGGATTATTTCAGCGCCCACCTTCCTCTGTGTACAAACCCACTCACTTTTCCCTAAAATTTTCACACAATCGCCTCCAAACGAGATTGACACGAGGCTCACGGCTTGATAAGGCTATAGCTCCAAGAAGTAACATCTCTCATCCTACGTGATATGTCGATGCTTTGCTTCGATTGACTAATCAACCATATCCTCTCTTTTCCTGACGCAAATTGACGCCGACACAAGCAGTATTAGCTCCATCGATCTGAGGGATCAAAACTCGATACATTTGAGTGCCCACTTGTGACTCTTTTTTTTCAATTATTTCGGAGATATTGACGAGACATTAAACTTCCTCCCGCGTATATTTTTTTGTTCTTTAATCTTTGTTTTGATCTCATTAAAGAATCCAAATAGAATGGAAATGACGGATATAAATTAAAATTGTTGTTGATCCAATGTTTTATCCGGCAAATTGCCTTGGCTACACCGAAGTAAAAAGTGTTGGTGTCAAACGGCTTCTGATACCATATCCTCGAAAATATAGCGAAAGCTGATTTTATCTCTTTTCGTTTTAAAAGAATTTTTTGCGCAATTATGAGTTCCCATGGTAAGCGTCGCGAGCCCGCTCCTCCTAAATGGCAGTTGTATGCTCGCATCCATCTGAAGAAGGCTTTCCATATTACGATTCCCAAATCTTTATTTGGCCACCCCGTATTTTCACCAATTTATTCCAAAGGCGGATATTATGGGTGTTACCTCGCTATAAATAAAAAACTTAGAAATTATTGAAAACTTTTATTCAATGCAAGCAATTACTGAGGAAATTCCATGGCCTCGTCAATCTTCAAAACGTTATTTATAGACATTAAAAAATACGCCTATGAATGAGTTCTACCTTTGTTTACTGCTCAAAATTTTTCTGGTGGAAAATCTTGTAATTGAATTGAATATCCACAATATCATTCCAGCAAACAAAAAATTACAATGCAATCGTCTGCAAGTGGATCTATTAGGACTCGGGGTGCAAAAATTCCAGCGATGAAAAATCATTAGCCTTTCTCTGGACTTGAACTAGGATTCACCAAATGCGCGCCGAGAGCTTTCGCGTTCGGCACAAATTTAAGGAATCCTGGATCGAGTCCAGGTCAGAGCGAATAACTTTTCCCAGGTCGAATCTTCGCCATCCCATTATCTCACGATCCTTCTGCCCTTCACCTATCCCATATCTCGCACCCTTCAGGCTTTACCATATTTGGGCAGCTCCCACACGACATGCATGAGACCAATGATGATGTCTAGGCGCCAACTGTTTTATCAGCGCAATGCCAGACGGTCACGTCACGCAGACAGCATCTTTTAAATTGTATCAGCAATTGTTCCTTTCCACGTGCAAGCCTTGGTCTGGCCTTGTTATCGTAGCCTCATCGGCGCCTCATGCCCCGACACGTCCAGCATGAATGCACATGGCACGATTGATGACAGAGACACTTTGTGTGCACAAGACAGCCCACATGTCACAGTTATTTCGGTAGGGCACATGCAATTTTTTTGCGTATATATTCAAGCTCCTTTTTGGATAGTGATAAATTATCCAATTAAACTCCGGAATAAGTATGAAAAAAACGATAAATGGATCATTTTGAATTTTGAGGGGGGCATGTAACATAAACTGTAACCGATTTCCCAAGGTGTATGATGTAGGTCGAACGCTTTTAATTTTTTGTATCAGGGGATTTAATTATCCCTTTCCCCTTTTCCAAATTCGCCGATGAATTTCGACGAGAGGACTTGCAGCATTTGGACCTAATATGGCTGAATTATACCTAAACGACACATTACTCTCGAGTGATTTACTGCAGCACCCGATGCGTAACTATCTTCTAATTTTTATACCAAATTATGATCGGAACAGAAGCTTAATTAATAGAATCTCTCTTATTCTCGTCACTTTAATGACGCTTGCACATTATTTTTTTAAATTCCCAACCCATTATTTGCATATCAATGTAACACGTTCAGCCAATCATTTGCAATAGCAGTATAAAGAGGAAAAGATAGGGATTCAAACCATCCTAAAAATATATAGGGCATCTTTAAATCCATCCGACTACGAAATGAAAATTGTGGACGAAAATAAATGACGCCACGATGAAAGCGGCATGGATTCTAAGGTCCTTTCGTCAGTTCTGTGAGATGACTTCCTGAACTTCCCAGTTTCAAGTGTAAATATTCGGAATTACCTTCATAATATTAACTCATATTTTAAATGGCTATTTTATGACATTCACCATCGATGGTATCCCAGAAATGGGCTTGAATACCTTGTCATGATGAGCATGTTGACAGACACTGCGAAGAGAGGTGACGGGCCATTCACACGCGTGAATCAGCTGTGGTGATAATTCATCTTCCGTGAAGAGGAAGGAGGATTACCGAACCAACGTGAACGGCACTTATCAAACGCAACCGACGATCCCCATTACACGAAGCACGCGAAGGCTATTTGTGACTATCTGCGTGAGCTTTCAAAACGTAGATTATGAAACAAAGCGATGCGCTAATTTCTGGAAGTGGAGAGAAAATGAAAGATAAAGAATACCCGCAGGTCCGAAAGATCATTCCCAAATCTATGGCGTGCTCTTTTGAAAATTGGAGAATATAAGAATTGATCCCCGTTCATGAGGCATTGATGGCGTTAAGGTAGTCTGGACTTTCATAAAAAATTTAAAAAGAATATTCGTTTGCAGCAACAGAACTTTAAGTAAAATTTTCCGTCTTCGTTAAGCACTCGTTACTTCAGAGATGTTGGCAGCTACTGCATCTATGGAAGTTACGTGCCCAGCGACCTAGTTTTTAAAACGTTGAATTTTTTAATCCCTTTTAGATTCTGTAGCAGTAATGACTTCCGATGCCTAACAAGCTAAAAACAAAGCTAAAAAAAACTGTCTTCGAAAGGATTTGCAACCGGAAGACAGAAAATAATATTTAACTTTATAGGGATTTTATTGGGTTTTGGAACTTGAAAGGTATTATGACGCATTAGCATGAATTAAGATACCTAATTTGGGTTCAAACATGCTCGCAGATTTGTAATTGCGGTATATGCATTTACCGAGAACTCTTCTGCGTTAATTATGCCTGAATTGATAATGTGTATTAAACGGTTAATTAATAAATTACTCGGTAATTTTGCGTAAGCATTCTTGTAATTAAACAAAAATCTGATTTACAATTTACTCCACATTATTTTACGAATATAAGAAGTATTTCTCCGACTTCAAGATTAGAAATTTTTAATGGGATTAAACCGCATTTTATAGCACGCTAATATCATAGTCAAACCATAAAAATCGATCCCGAAAACACAAGGCGAAAAGGAATAATATTTTAGTGACCAAGAAGTACAATTTTAATAGAAAATTTAATGATTACCATTAAAAATTAAACGGAAAAATTATCTCGAGGGAGCACTTTGACTTAGTGAAAAAACACATGTGCAATTATTAAAAAATCCAGATGAAAGCGGGTTAAGTTAAATTTGAGCGGGTAAGCCATTCACAAAATGAGATGGGCGTATGAAATTGGAAAATATTAAACAAATCTTCATGATTCTATATGTGAGAATTAGCCTCATGCTGCAACCAAACTTGCATGATTCGCTCAGCAGCCTTCTTTCTTCGGGAGAGAAAATACCGTGAAATAGGGGCTACTTAAAACGTTCGCCTGCTCGGAGACGAAATTGATAAAATTAACGAATAAAGCATCCATGCGCCCGTGTTCCCACGTAATTCAATTCGCCATTCTTCGTCACTTCAGCCTATGGTACATGCTCCACTAGCAGGCCACGCGAAATCACGCTTTCGGACAAAAGTACCGGTAAAGTTAACTTAATAACTTACCCTCCTTTCTTTCCATTTCCTATGGAAACGCACGCGCGGACGCAGACATGGTTTGAAATCGTATATTTGCGCTCAGCCTTGCCATTACGGGCAGCTTCACGCCATGGTGAGAGTTATCATTCACGATGCGACATAACATCGTTACCATGAGACAAATTGAGAGTCATGGAAAAGGAAATCATCATGACTCGCTCGCTCCACAGAATGTGTTGACGGACAGGATGACACCGCTGTGCGAACAGATACAGTATATATTAGTAAAATTTAATTAACTTCGCGCGTGGATGGTCTTCTACATTTTCCCAGGACGAGTTTCCATATACGCTTCTGAGATAATTCGGGATGGATCAATAATTTTAGGGTTTAAATGACAGTGGAGTTACTTAGTTGTTATCAAAAACTTAATATACAAACCTAAATTTCAACTTTACGCCAAATTTAGCAACGAATTTTACATATTTCAAAACACCGATATCTGCCTATAATCTAATTAATGGTCAAAAAAGAATAGGAGCGTTCGCGAAAAAATTCCTTCTTCATCGTTGAATAAATAAGTTTATTTTCATCATTTATTACTGCGACTTGCTCATACCGTGATATCATATTTCAAAGTATTCTCACGGCCTTCAATAGGTTCTCACCTCTTATTCCAATGGCTATACATCCATCAGGACTCAAGTCTGTAAAAATAATTTCCAAATCTCTTCCAAATTCACTGCAACTACTTCCTCAACCCAACAACCGTATCCGGCTAAGCATGAATGAAAGGAGAAGCAACCAGTGGAAATTCTTGAGTAAAGCGTTCTTTCCGGTCAAAATTCAACATTAGGCAGACAGATGAAATCGGGGACACGAGGAGGTCCATTGAAGAAGTTCACAGCATCCATAATCCCCCGGCCTTATACAGTCACCATCCAAAAATTTGACCCCAATGAAATCCCACGAAATTTTCATCTTCACGAGCCACCAAGAAACCATAGAAAAGATTAATTCTAAGAAATTTGTCAATAATGAATGTTAAGACGGATAGATAGTTTCCCGTCGGCCAATGACAATATAAGAGTTTCTAAATCGTCGAAAGGGCAGTAACACATAATGGCAGAAGGGTGCAGGACCCCTTCCGTGGGCTACGGGTCAAATGAGCGGCATGACATTCAAGAATGCCCTCGGGTTCCCAGAAATCAGCAACTCAAAACAGCCGCACGTACACAGAAACCTAGAAATCTCAATAATGCCTATCACTACAGGAAATCTATAATGCATGAAAGTTGCCCGGACATTTGTAAGAGGTCTTTCGTCTCTGTTTCCAAGCCATCATTGGCATCCAGCGTTTTCTAGAGATTTAGGGAGGGTCAATGTGAACGGCTTCGCTTCAAGCGAAGAAATTGTTTGTATGCTTGCGCATTGACGAATAACACTAAAATCAACCAAATATTCAATCCTCATAACTTAAACTCGAAGGGTAGTTTCCTCTTTTTGACAGTAAAAACTCTACAATAATCATACTTCTGAGAAAGGAATGGAAAAATTATCGACGGATGTTATATCAAGACTTCACACACAAAAATACCTTTTTCAACAACCGAAATAATTAAATAATACCTGCGAGAGATAATTCCAAGAAAATTTTCGCATATTTTTACAGTTATTTATACACCTACAAACAATATCCGATAGTAAACAATAAAAAAGTTCTATGAAATATACAAGCGTATCGTAAACGTATCTCCTCCTCTTCCTCCAAATGAAATTCACGATTACGGAATTCCTTTCAAAAATCCCTTGTTCTCGAGTTTCCTCACGGAAAATAATTTTTTAATTCCCCATTAATCAATAATTTTTCATTTTCCGTCACCATCCGCGCATCGCATTAAAAATTATAGACTGTTCGGAGAATATTCTATTAGTACCTAGTCTACTTAATTTTTAGGCAAATCACCTTTATTCTTAGAAATGGGAAATTTGAAAATATATTTGGAAAGTATAAGTAGGTACCTACCAAATATTGCTGCTGACTTTTGAAGATACGTAGGAAAATTCTGGCGTCAACAAACCAACCGAACTTCATCCCAAAAAATATATAAAATTAATATTATATCAATGAAAAGCCATTGTTCCCTTGCCGCTTGATTAAAAGCCTCAAGATTATATTCCCCAGCTGAAACCAGGTTCCATTCACCTATGGTATCCTGAGAGGCTCCTCCATCGGAATGACGTAGGGAGATCCTCTTGATAGAAGGGCTGTGCTCGGAAAACGGTTGTGATGATTGGATTCGCTTCCTCCGTGGAGAAGGGAATCGTCTCTTCAGAAGGGATTCTTGGAAAAGTCCCGTGATGTTTTTCAATGTCACATGATCAGAGTGGAGTCAAACAGGCCTCATCGCGATTCCTATTCACCACACACAAGGATAGTAAGAGAAACAGCGATCGAACACTTCAATCGTGCTCTGAAATGATTGAAATCAAGTACAAACAGGGAGGAAAGTAATAACTTCAAACAGTGAAAACTTAATTCAAAGTTTAACAGATAAAAGGTCACAATGATCAAATTGGAGTGAAGTCATGGCTATTAAAGATCCGTGTATGGATAATATCCCATTTGCGGCTGAATTAATGAATCCAATGACTAACGTACTCTTCCACCAACCTCTTTAGTACCAGCAGTAACTTCGTAAGATTCACACCTTCCTCTCGATCGGTATTTTCGGTGACGCAACACTCGCGTAAAACCTATGCTATTACCTAAAAATTATCAGGATAAGAAGGGTATTGGTAATTCAGTTGATTGAAATCTTGAAGAATTTAGTTATGTACTGCAATTGATTGGATGTTTTCTGACTGAATTCATACGGTGTTAATTTTGCACAGTGTGGCTGACATGAAGATCACTTATGCAGGCCTGGGTGGCGCCGGGGTAAAGTCCCCGACTGCTAACCTAAAGGTCGTGGGTTCGAATCCCGCCTGGGTGGTTTGACCACCATCCAGGGCATGGATGTATGTGATTGTCAAACAAGTTAATTGTAAGAGAGGACTCTATAGTCCTAAATTCACTTGTAAAATAAAGACGGCATTAAAGACGACATTATGCAATTCCAATTATTCCGATTCGTTTTGATCGATTTGACCTGATATTCCATTATACGACAGAAGCACTATAATTAACTCTAATACAAAGAGGAAAAATGTTTAGCCTGTAATATAATGGCTTTTCGATGTTAGTTTTTTAAAATATCCGCCAATGTGAGCATTCCAAAATGTAACTTTCAGGAATAAGCCTGTAAAAAGTCACAACTACACTCAGATTTCTCGACTATATCTCTCTGAAGCACAAATCTGACTTATTCGCCTCTGTTCTCTCTCCCGTGCGGCAATCCGAACTCTTAGCAATTCCCACTTTGAACCCGCTGCCTTCAAAAATTCTCATTAAACTTTCCATTGTTCATCGTCCCTCATTAGGTTTCCCTTTTCTCCGCCGTTAAAATAAAAACAACATTATTCGATCTTCTTAATCGATTGATGCATCATTTCAATGTATCATTTTCGTCGCTCCTGGTTGAATACATTTTTTCTCTTTTCTCCGTTCCTTAGAAATTTATGGTTTGATTTGGAAATAATAATGCAAATTAATTTTAGATTTCCAAAAAATATCTATGACTATTGTAATGGAATATGCGAGGCATTAATTACCGTTGGCGCTGCCTTATTCATTCGTCTGAGTTTCAAAAACGATGCGTATTGCACTGCGCTAATGAGTTCCCATTCCCTAAGTCTCAATTACACTAAATACGCCTGCGCCTAATACGGTGAGAACTCGCTCCTAAGGTCTACTCGACAGACGAAAATACTCAGGTGGTTCATTAAAAAAATCTACTTGTTATGACAACACTGAAGGTCAATTTAGGACCTGGTATTGCTTATTCACAACAGGTACAGATCGATATTCAACTTAATATTTATTCAACATTATATTTTAATCCTCTTAACACTCACACTATCACACACCTCGGCAAACTTTAAAATTTATCTGAACCAGGAATTCATTCAAGAATGAAAACTCTCAACATGCGATGAAAACAAACTTCTCTCAGTACAAACAGAATTTCCTGGTTTCCAACAACACTTCATCTTTAAATTCACAGTAGGCTAATGGTTGGAGAGAATTATTACAGACTATAATGAAAAATTAATATATTCCTTGCTTTTCATGGCAGAGAATTGAGTTCCACGTTGCCCTCAAATATAATGATTCTTTCAAATAATTTTATTTAGACCATTGGAATTTTATTCTATTATCAGCTCTAGTATCGTATAAAATGGACGGTTGCTTTGACAGCTTTGCGCAAGTCAAAGAATCGTTATTTCCACCATTGTTCCAATAATGCCATTTCTAGGATGAGCCTAATATGGTATCTATAAAATTTGCACCACAACTTAAAGAATAACATATTTCAAGAAAATCGTGAATATTATTTATTAAAATCATGGATAAATTTAATGACATATTTATATCATATTTTTATGCGCATTGATTATTTCCATCATTTTATGTTCGAACGCGGTTGAAAACCGGATATACCTACTCCTCATTCCAAAGGGATTAGAAACAGTATTTATTGCTAACCCTTAACTCAAGCTTGACATATTTCGAATAGTTACACCACATATTTAGTGAAAAGTCGCAAAAAAAACTAATCAGATTTAGTATATTTTTCCATATTTCCAAGACGCATGTTAGAATTCTGATGGCAGATTCAGGACCTACGACTCGAAAACTTTTGTTTACTTGAATCAGTATTCCTTTATCAAAACCCTCAAAAGTGTTATGGGTGCCATTCATTGATCATGCGACCCTCATCACGAAACGGAAATACGTTTTATGGATTTTCATCCTGTCCTGGGACATCCACATGCTGGCCACGGTTATTCCCCCGTTTCCTCCAAAAAAAATAATATCCTCCCTCGATGGGCAAGAAAATCATTGGTATGCATATGCATCATTTCAAAAGGAACATACGTGTCGCGTCGGGCAGGTGGGTCCCTTTCCAATCCCCACCGTAGCGGTGCCTGACCATCCCCCGGTTGCGGTTCCGGAAGTAAGGCGAGGAAGAATCTTGGCAGGAAACTGAAAACACGTCGTGAGCCTAGATAATAAAAAAAATACTCCCAAGTCTCAGACGCAATCCCGCGAATATCCCAAAAAAGGAAGATATCGTATAAAAAATGAATATTTCTCTCTTTTCCTCGATCCCCTGACAAATCCTGACCCTTGCATTCTCATCTCCCATAAAAAGAAATCTGACACTCTCCAGAATCATAATATGGTAGACAGCTTTGCATCGATAGATACACGGATGACCTACCGTGCTAAAGAACTTGTTTGATGAGGTCGTATGACCGCAGTTTATAAGCCGAAAACGTGATCAGGTGGCATCTATTTTACTTGTTGGGGTGGATTAATATTCTATTCACTCTGTTATTAATACAAGAAATGAGAAGAAAAAATTATGCGTCAACCTTGAGTTAACGATAAGCAATAAATACTGTTTTGATTCCCTTTGGAATTTGGAGTATCGAATCTTAGGTTTTCATCCGCGTTTGCACATCAAAAGACGGAAATAATCATTACCTACACCAAAAAAATCTACCATTTCGTCAAAATATAAATCTATCCATGATTTCATTAAATATTATTCATACTTAGTTTATCAGTAATCTTTAATCATGAACTTATGGAGAGGTAAGGTTATGCAGTCCGACTCGCAAGTGCCTCATTCAAGACCGGATAAATAGAACTGGTAATATAAAGCTTCGATTGATCAGCATCAGAGGAAGCGCTTTTAGTCAAATATTCACCACCAACGCAGATAATTCTGGTGGCGATTAGTGGTCATTGGGAGAGAAATATCAAATTATAGCCTGCGTCAAACTTAGGTCAGTCCCACAGAACGTCCTATGTAGGCGTTAATTCCATCCCTCTGAAAGCATATTCATCAAAACCAATGCGCATACGTCCTTTCTGGATTTCCAGAAAGTAATCCCACCGCAAACTCATTCTAATTCCCTCTCCTCACCCCACCAAGAGTTGATAAAGACAAAGAGATGACATAAAGTTTACTCCATTTTGTCGACTAATTAGAAAGGAATAATTCAATTTTCTTCCGTCTATAGCTCATTCATGCGTGAATCTCAGACTGTAAGCAAATGAAACAAAATTAAATTATAAAACTTCGAAAGTTCTAGATCGTCATCGAACGAATAAAAGTTATTAACCCAACCCTTTCTTCAGTTTGCAATCCTTTAAGAAAAGGAAACAAATTCAATACAGGGAAAAACCGTCGCGTCAGTTTTCAGGTGAATAACCTTACGCTGGAAGAATCGCTGCTCGAGAAAGAGATAATTAATTTCGGAAACGAACAAATTCGAGACCACTCCAAAAAAAGGTCCTCCGCCAGCCCAAGGCGAAGATAGAATTGATTAAATAGTGGTATTGAAATAATGGGAAGGCGAGAGGAGGTTAAACAATTCCACCTGGCTGGCATTCTTGTGAGAATTGGGAAAGCGAAAGCTTTGTATCACACTACGCACGGATCACTACCACTACCATGACCCATATTTTTACATAGAACAAAGAGCAGATTACGTTCGGTTGTCCTTCATTTCTCATTTTTTTTAGGTAGCCCATTAAGCCCATTATGCGGAAATCCTTTAAGTCGCAACCGTGAAGATAATACTGTTGGTCAATTTTCGTATGTATCACTTATAACAAGATTTGTTTCATTCAACAATCCTCAGCTCATCAATAATTCCAAGAATGATTGCTTAGCGCATCGGGGTTACCTCCGGCCTTTCCCCTCTGAAAAAATCCTCGTAGACATTATTCAAACAATAAATAATAGTCCTCGTTGGAATTTGATTTCTAACTAGAGACTAACGGTTGGAATTATTCCTCACGAAAAACGTAGTTATGAGCACTATTTCTGAATAACCTATCGTTATGCGCACCATGCAAGTCACGACGACATATTGCGAAAAAGACGTGAACCTTCCCATCTTAGGTTTTAGTTTTTTTGTAATTCTAGTTCTACATATGCGAAAATATCTGCTATTTTTTAAGCGATAACATTCGAGACTCGACTCACAAAGAATATTCACGAAAATAGCCAAAATGTTTTCCGTCGAAAGGACCGGATGTTTCCCTCCTTCCGGTAACGACTTTATGTCAAAGTATTAAATGTACTTTCAAATTAATTTCACGTTAAATGTACTCAAGTTTAAAAAAAACGTCAACACCAATTCAATATGAATACGTCATCGCAGTAACAGGTTCGATTGAGGGTAGCAAGTGGCAATCCAATAAAAGTGAAGACCAGAAGGGCCAAAAAGAGAGGCGGAGAGACAAATCTTAACCTCGGTTAAACACTTCACTTATGTTTCACAAACTGACCAAATCCCCCCACAGAGTAAATATGTGCATCTAGGGGGGGGGGCATCGTTTTCTGCGCATCTGAACAATATAGAAATGGCAAAAACTCGATGGCCTGAGAGACTGACTTCGACGATAGGGTACAAGTCATTTACATAGATTGCAAATTGAACTATCGTTGAATATGAGAACTCACGTTGACAGAAATGTATCAGGACTTTTATAAAATCCGCTGAAAATTAATTCATTCGGTACATTTCTCTTAATTACACCGAATTTTTTGTTCCCATTTTGGACAAAAATTTTCGATGCTGAACATCCATCTTGAGCTTTATTTTCTGTGTACTTTCTTTGAGGTTCGCCCAAGCCTTTGAGAATAGCAACCAGGGTCACCCAAATGTGGGGTGGGTAGAGGGGACACCAGGGGCTCGACTAATGCTATCGCCTAATATCCTATCGACTAATCCATGCCTATACGTATCTAATATTCGTGCTTCGGCTTATAAAACATACATTTAGAAAAAATATATAAATTATAAAAATAAAGACACGCTATTTTCCATAAGTTGGTCCATTATGAAAGAACACAAGTGGTAATTTCCACAATTTTTAATTCCAAAACTCAGCAACCGACCATGGTTTCAACTCACTGTGTCATTTTCAAGGTCTACTTGTTGGAACATCAGTAAAAATTAAATGTCAAAATCTTTTTGAGAATGACACAATGTGTTGAAACCATGCTGAGTTTTGGAATTAAAAAGTGTGGAAATTACCATTTGTGTTCTTTCATCATGGATGCATGGAACTTCCACTAAATCAAGCCAGAAACGACTTTAAACATAAGTTGGTTATTTCCGACGATACTCTGTGGTACTTGCTGAGCATTTTGAATGAATAACTTAAACTTTGTTTTTCCGCAGACTTATTTATTAAATGACGATCATAGTTTTGACGGTTAACGTCATCATCTTCTGGTTAAGATATAAGTTGACATCAAAATACGCGGATACTGAGTGATTTTCTTTGAGAATATAAACAATACACCACATATATTGTATCGATCTAAAACACCACACCTATGTTTTGCCAGCGGCCTGGAATTCATGGACGAGCTTGATGGTGCAATAGAATTCACCATGCATTCGCGAGAGAAATAGCAAATACAAGGGATGAACATCGTCACCATACGTTTTTCGTAATTTCTAGTCCTGCTGCGTCCTCCGAGCTAAACCGGTCGGTCGCGAAAATTGGGTTACACCACTGGACTAACCTCGTTCGCGCGCGTAAAATTTCGGGCCTACCACAACGCCGCCGCGCCTGTCGCGAAAGAAGCAACCGTTTACGTCATAATGCCATTTGGGACAACTACCGGCAATCAAATTTCATAACCCCTTTTCTGCGAAACAACTTTCCTCTTTTAATCCATGCGTCAAACCAACGCCATTGTTCCCAAATGACAAAAATCTTCCGCGTCATTAAATTCACGACATGGGCGGAGTTTCGGGGGGTCCCAGGGGGAGTCTGGCCCCCATGAAATCTGTACATTCAAGTACAATGAAAACAAAAACATCAAAAGTTTAAATGAAATTTAGTTTTAGATTGTAGTCTTACTTTAAATGTTTTTTCAAGAGCTAATTTAGCAAATTTTCCAGAAATACTTAGAGCCTATGGAATACACGACGTTTCAAAGGGGTTAAGTTCAATAGCCCCTAAACCCCAGGCAAGATTGCTGCTACCCCCCCAACATAAAAATCCAAACTTCGGCCATGCTTACCGATGAATCATAAACACGAACACATCGTTACATTTTCCCGGTCACTTTCGATTTTAACGCACTATATCAAGGTCCGTACAGAGGCGCACTCTAGTCTCTTCACCGTCTATGCCTCGCTAAAGAGTCATTATCATCACAGTGCCAACGAAAGCCAGGAGAACACGTGAAAGCGCCACTTCATTGCCCCGAGCTACACTCGCGTGTTGCACACGTGAACTAAATTTCTCACGTGTGTACACCTGTGTTGATGGCCGGAGAAATTTGAATTTGGCGCACGCTCTAGGCCGGCAGGCACTCCACGGAGGGAAGAGATTTAGAGAAAGGCGTTGCATATGCTAAACCAAAATAATCACGTGAGGCAGAACGCGGCTGCTAGTGTGCAAACGTCGTTCCCCGCTTGCGCTTAATGAGAAGTAATTAATATTTCCTAATATAATGCAAAAACTCCGGCTCATTCTGTTGCTACAGTGCATAAATAATTCAATGGAATAGTTTATATAGCCTCGCAATCTGTCAGGGGCGAAATTAGTAATTTATTATTAAGTCATTAATGCGATTATCTTCTGCTACATTTTATCCAAATTCTTAGCAATTTTATAGCCACATTTCCAAAAGTGTACGTAAATATTAACGCTAGCATAATCTATCAAGAGCCAAGTTGATAACCTGTTCATTGCCTAAAATCATTTGAGTAACTTTTGCAACACACTCATTTCGGCAAAATCGTCCCTCCAAAGCGTCATTACTGACTTTTCCATCAACTCTAAACTCTTTGTAGCAATTCCATCAATTCATAATGCTGTAAAATTAGATATCAGCGGATTTCTCCCCATTTAATTTGACTTGGAGTTTAACAGAAGCATCTAAAAGAGGGGATCACCCCATCTGAAAGGGGGTGGAGGGCAGGTAGTTTTGAAATAAATATATTTTAAATTGTGTTTTGAAGGTATTCTGATCCTATAAATTCCCTTAGTAGCTACATGTTTTGAATTGAAGTTTTTGAAAATGTTTATGATTTTATCAATTGCAAAGTTATATGCCCCATAAATCCCTCTGGGCACACACACAGACAGCACAATTTTGATTCTAAAAACACTCACAATGAACATTACAATATATATAATAAGTATTATAAATATAAGATTAATGTGTAGCCTATTAAACCACTGAAATCTTTTTTAACAAGAGAAATTCTTCTTTCAGGAGGAAAAGGGTATCCGACCAGCGGTTAGCTGAACTGGAAACACTTCTGGCTCTATCCAAAATGAGGGGAAAGTTGGTGACAGTTCCAGTTGGCTTTGGCAGAATAGACCCACAAAAATTGTGAGTAAAGAATTAAAAATATACTCAGAAAAAATATTTTAATATTTTGTCGTAAAAATTATGATATAACACTTTTCAAACCTTTCAAATGTAGTGTAAATAAGTACAATATAATCTTTCAATCTTCTTGACTGCAGAAACAAAATTTAAAATTTCACAGAGAAAATTATATACTTATTTCTTGAATTATAATTTGATTATTCTTCATTGCAGAGGAAGGAGGAGGAGAGCATTAGGGGAGAGGAGTGACACATATGGACATGGATTCCTACTGTCAGCACTCTCACCTCCAGGCCATAATGGTAAGAGTCAATCATTACATTCGTACATTGGTTATAAAATGATACAATGATAAGAAATTAATTTTAATTAAACAAATCTACTCCATTTGACCACTAATTTAGACATACCTATTAAGATCATACTCATTCCTAAAGAATTGATCATTAAATAATAAACTGGAATCATTACCCAAGCAGCAGATGATATCCATGGGATATCCAAATAAGGATGATACATATATCCAAAACACACTGTTATCACACGATAGTTATTTTGGCAATTTTACATAGATATCTTATTTGTAATATCCACGACAAGTTGTAAAAATAACGTTAGGTAGATATCCAAATTGTAATATCCGTGATATTAAAAAAATGTAATTCCAAACAGTATCCCAAGGTCACATATGTTCTGTATACAATTGCATATCACAATTTTTTTGTTTGCATGTCCTGGGATTACCAAAAACCATAATTAGCGCATCCATTATCTACTCATTAATTTTTGTGAAGATGTCTAGGGGATGTTGTAATATGGACTTCCATGTCCACTCTTGGACATCCCTCCAACATTGTTTGCCAGGTCCTCTGGATATTTGACAGATATCCATACAACATTAACTGGATTCAGTGTCGCATTGAGGGGGGGGGGTTTTGAGGGATAAACCCCTCCCCCCCCCCCAGAGCTTAAAGAAATTTTAAAGTTAAATCTATTTTACTTAATTGGATTTATATTGCTTTTAGAATAGTGTGAGGATTAATAAAATATCCCTCAGAAGGCCGTAAAAATCACCAGTTTGAACCATTTATCTTAATTTTTTTCTGGCAGAAGACCTCTGCAACTCCCTCTTACCCTGTTGGGTATGCAATACCCCCAAACCCCCCAGTATTAGTTGTGCCTGAAACCCCCCCTAGCCTTAATTCCTAGCTGCGCCCCTGACTGGATTAACATGGTTATTGCACCAATGTCATATGCTTTCGCCAACAATTTTGTCTGGATAATGTTGGGATATTGACTGCAGCTTGGGTAACATCTAAGAGCGTAAAACAGTCTATGCACATATTTTATAGATCACTACTGAACATTTTTTTTAATTCGTCACTTAACATAGGAAAAAATCTCTTTAGTTTAAAAAAATATAAACTTTTGAAAATTTATTCTTTATACCGCATTAGACCTAGGGAGTTCATTCTGTGAGGAAGAAGGAAGGATTATTTTAGAGGGATGAAATTGACACAGCATCTCACAAAAACTTTTGATTTTTTGAACCCCATGACCTCCGTGAGCTATCTTCCAAAACCCATTTTGTTAGAAGTGTTGCATGTAGTTTCCCCACCCCTAAGATTCCCAGAAATGTTGTGAATCACCCTGAAGAGATTACTTTAATATGCTTCTATTAATACATTATTTTCATGTGTCACTATAATAAACCTAATTTTTCATTTGTTTTTACAAATATATTGTGCGTGATGATAAACAACATAATTATTTTCATTAATTGATTAGTCCACTAATTATAAAAAGACTTATATATAAAAGAAAAATAGACTAATAAAATCCTCTTTCTTTTTTTCCAGGTGCGGAAGAAATGAAAACCCGCAGCTCTCATCTCGTAACCTTCTCATTTGACAAGGATACATTAAGAGACCTCAATGCAAGGGAGTCCATGAAGATATCTCAACAGTCCAATTACTGAAGACTTCTCACCGCAGCAGACTTCTAGTGGAATAGTCTCCTGTCAAATGATTTCCACATCTTTGATGCACATATGAATTTCATGAACATTAGTCCCTCATTGTGTTGTGAGAAAATGAACTTATCCTTAATTTATAAAATCATTATTTATGTGTTCATTTTTGTTACCTCAGCAGTATTTTTGTGATGCTTTCACAAAAGTATTTTTTATAAATGGTAACTTATTGTCCCATTAAGTCACGTTCCATCGGAGCCCCTCTATTTGAGTAGTGCCACACCAAAAAATACCAATATTGGCTGTTTTGGATGTAAGGATCAAGTCAATATGAGTATTAATCGTTGAAAATTGGAAGTACGTATATATTTCAATATGGAGAAATTCCACTCCATTACACGTCAATCTTCTGATTTTATTCCAATATTTTGTTAAATCAAAACTTCAAGCTTGTACGTGGTGGAAGGGCTCCATATTAGCTATGAAAAACACTTCGTTAATTCCACAATTTATTTTAAAATTACAACCAGTTTTGGCCATAGATATACAAAAATGTATATATGCATGTATAAATGTATGTGCTTGATAATGACGTAACAGCTGAATTGGTAGTAATTTTTAAATAATTGTGGAAGTAACGAAGTGTTTTTCATTGCTAATCAAATATTATGTATTGATATCAGTATTGGATTGAGAAGAATGTGTGAAAAGTGATGTAGAGGATTATTTTTTATCTCATTGTACATTAGTTTCTCAGTTGATCTCTCTATTTATTTATTTTTTATATTTATTATAAATTATGGCTGATGCTTTATCACTTTGTGTAATTTTACAAATGGATGTCATGTTGAATAAAACAAGTGTTAACTTCTACTATCTCTTTAGATAACTTTATACCAATCCCTTTGCTTAGTTACAAAGAAACTACATAGGTCAAGGACCATTGCTATGCATTCATCCCTTTAGTATCAATGTCAAGATCATTAGTCATATCACTGCATTAGGCAGAATTTAAAACTGACCGTTTTGAGAAAAAATCACCATGAATCATGAAATATTAGAGTGATCAAATGATGAAAATCTATAATAATAAATAAAAGGAGAGGCAGGGTTCATATCAGAGAGGCAAGAGTTCTCACAGAAGCATTCTACCAACATGAGTGCAATTAAGAAAAATCTACATAATTTGTTATAGCCATATATGTACTCTACAGTACTACCTTGGTCATCATTATGTATATAGTACCTACATTACAGCCTACATCAATTTAATTGTTGAGAGTAAATGTCTCTATCATGAAGTGTTTACGAGTAGAGGAGTTCCAAATTCTTGAACACTTATTCCATTTTGATAGATGCTTTATTTCTCTTAGGACACACGTACTACTCTCAACTATACACACAGCACCATGATATCATGGCATGCACTCTCCCATACTAAAGAAAAAACATACATCTCAATACACTGCCAATCAGTGGTGAAATCTACAAAAAAACAGACACCCAATATATAGGTTCATGTACTTCATATCACAGAAACTATAAAATACTCAACATGCATACTTTCAAGGGAATTATTGGAAAGGCAATATGTAAGAGGAATATTACAGTCACAACGTTGGGCATCATGAATTCAAATCATACCTGGCTAATGCATATCTAAATACCGAGCAAGAATGGTTTTTACCAACTATAGGTTCATTCAGGGGAAGTGATTCAGAGATCTTGTGAGTCCAGGAGCAAACTGCTACATAGCACATTGTGACTTATCACTATGGTAATGATTGTGGTATGGTAAAGCTTTTAAATCATCAAATAACACCCAACTGGCCTGTTTGACTGACTTAAGCTGCCACCAATCAGCGTAGTGGCTGAAAATACCTCACTAAGAAATGACTTAGCCCTTACACCTAGTCACTATGTAGTGGTCACATAAAGAAAGATATTTTTTAGCTGCTGATGAAGTGCTCTGAGTAATCACTTCCAGCACGATGGAGTGTTCACCTCAGTTCGCCCCCAAACCCCACCCCTGAGGCAATCATGCTAGCCGGTGAATTTGGGAGATATTCGTGAAACAGAGAAGGGAACATTCAAATTATTCCCTCTCTCTCTTATTCACTCTCCCAGGGGTAGCCACAGATAGATTGTTCCCATGTCCGCTTGCAGGCAGTAAGTAATAAAAATGTAACAATATGTTTTTTACAACAATAAATGGGGAAGTTACAGAATTAGGGTATTTTCACGGATTTTGCAATGGAATTCCAAATCACTTTCATTCCATCTTATCTTATCAATGAGAAGTACACCTAGCTTTACATATCAAAATTCAAACTTTCAATTTCTGGATAAAATCTTACCACAACACCTGAAAAAATCCTCGACAAGCAAGGTGGCCCACGAAAAGTAACTGCTCCCCTTATCCTGGAAGAGTAAATTTCGCACACCTGTGGTTTTATGAAAACTGAGCTCTACCTTCACTTACACAAACCAAACAAGGGGTTGAATAAATGAGTGAATCAAAAAATAGGTATAAAAGGTTATTTTAGCACTGCTTCAAGACTAAATTATAAGATATATATTTTTCTAAAATAAATTTCAAAGATTATCCTGTTTAACTAATTAATAAGTGATGAGGTATATTTCTAAGAGCTTGGAATGGTTGGAATTGTGAACAGACATCCACTGGACCTTCATAAACAGGCTGCCTGAAGAAATATATCACAGAGAGCAGCAGTCTGCCTCTTGTAAATCCTTTAAAATCCACAATCCACACAGGCAGGAGATGTTCTCAAAAAACTGTGTCCTGAGCAGGTGTGCACTCACACCCATTGAATCTGTTCACTTAAATCTTTTAATTTTTTTTGCTCGGCTATCAAAGTTCAAGCTCTCGGAGATGAAAGCAATTGAGAGTATCCACTGGGTTTGGGATGGTAGATAGACCTCTAAATATAGAGGTTGGCAGCAGGCCCGTGCTGGACCCCTTCTTAGGGTGGTGAACGGCCATGTTCAGATGGTACCACCACTATGCATGAGGAGTGTGGCACCATTCAACCGGCACACGGCTCTTCCGTCGATTCTCGCCCGAAGCTTCCAGAGGACGGGGGAACCTTCCAGAACCTCCATCCAGAATGTTCGGGCGAGGGATACGTCGACGCCAGCAGCCACCCAGTTCCCGCAAAGCCAGCGACTCACCAGTTAGCCTTGTATTGTGACAGTGCCTCAATAATAAAGTTCCTTCGTTACCCGGCGCTAGTGTTTAATTTAAGGTGCCTTCTCCCACAGGAGGACTACGGGGGGATGCCAAAGATTTCCGCGCTGGGGGGTGCACGAGGATACGTCCCGGTGTCCAAGCGGCCCAACACAGGCCTGTTTGGCTGCAATATAAGAGAGTTTATTCAATGAATATGCAGTCCTGGGCAAAAAGCAATGACGTTCTGAAGGTGCAATGGACTATCCTTGAGTCAGGTAGGCTAATCAAACACCAGAGAAGAAGCTATGACTTGGTGATGGAGGGGTGCCAAAAATCCAAAAATTATGCTTCCCCTCACCCAGGGCTGGCCTTGGCCCCCCAAAGCGCGGGACCCGGGGCGATGCCCCGAGCCCCGCGCTTTGGGGGGCCCCGCATTCGAGAAAAAAAAATTAAAATATACGATAGTTTTGAAAACGCAATTTCAACTATTACTGTATTGTTAAGTCCGTGCTAGACAAAAAATAATATTATGAAAAAGGAATAATAATGCAGTAATTTTTATTGTGCAATACTTAGCCAGAGAGTGGTAGGGATTCAAAATGCTCGAGTATAGAGTTTAATATTTTAAGTGAAGGGCCCCGCACTGAAGGTTTGCCCCTAGCCCCGCACCTGCTAGGGACGGCTCAGCCCTCACCCCGAGGAGAGGGTAGCAGCTCTTCTTCATGTGAATGAAGACCAGGGGCGGTCTGGGGTGATTGGGGGCCCTCAGTTTGACGGAGATCCCCTTACTGGAAGATTCAGGGGTCCTCACCCAGAAAATTTAAGGAAATTGCATACCTGGAAATCGATTTTGGCACTATTCAGGCTCTGAAAAAAAACCAAATAAAATTTAATCGAAAATAGTAATTTTGTAAGAAAAAATCCCATGAAAAGAGAGCTTATATAATTTTTATAATATATTATGGTTCTATCATCTAATTTACCAACTAAGTGAATTTGTTCCATTAAAGTGCACTGAACTCTAAAAAAAAACTCTAAAATAATCTTTTCGAATGACCATTTCAAAAAAGCATGATATGTATTCAAGTTAGCTAAGCTCACAAAAAAACTCAGGATATTTAGTAGACTGTACTCAGAAAGGCAAAAGCCACTAAAAATAAAGTTGTTAGGGAAGTGCTGGTAGTTCTTTGCGACCAAAACCTTTATTTTAAATGTGGACAATGTTGCTAGCAGGGAATTGAGCTGCAATGTCCTCTATCTTAATCACTGCTCTGAAGCAATGAAAGGATTCACCAATAAGTGCCAACTTGCTCTGAATTGGAGCAATGTAAATTAATCCAATTCTGGAGCTGAAAAAAATACGGAGTCTTCCAGTTCGGAATGTTGCTTATGAAAGGGACATGATGCCTCAGTTCAGTGGAGGCCATATTTTTCCCACCTTAATGATCATATTGATTCATTATTCAATTGCAATGGTGGAAAATGTGTATTGACATGTGCAGTGATCGACTGACACCATGTGGTACCCTAACTTTCTCACACTATCGTGAGAATTGTTGTAGAGGTATCATCAGGAGGTTTCAATGGAGATGAATGTGCAATTACTCTACTCTGACCTTTGCTTCTTCCTGAACCTATAAGCACTTGGCCATTTTTTCCTTGTGCTGCAAGTCATTTCTGGAGTTCAAGAGTCCAATGGGCTTGGCAAAATACCCTCGGAGCAGCTCTTTTTTTATTTTTTTCCTGCTATGCTCCCAGGCTGCTGGAAGAACTAACCCCTGAAAACATACTGAAACAGGGATGTGTGCATATAAAGCCATAACATCTGAAAATCCTGAAGTGACCAAGCTAGGATTTGGCTCTCTAAATGAATTTGGGAAGGAGTAATGATAAGCATGATATGAATTGCATCTTTTGAAGTGCACACTTGCAATGGAAAATAAATTTGTACATTGTCCTACCCAGATGTGCATAAAGCTTGAGAATTCCTCACTGCAAGAGAACCAAAACATATGGGTTGTGAAGCTAAGGGTATTCTGAGAGACCAAGAATAAACAACATGATGTCAGTATCCGTCCTCTTATGAATATAAACTAATTTATTCATATTTATCTCTGTGAAAGTAGGGGAAAAGCAACTTTCAACCTTATTTTCCACACTATATTGCATTGAGGTATTCAAAAGTTTGGAATTCAGATGCTGCCAGTCTTCCCAATGACCAGATGGTACTTGCTCAAACACTCATCCATGACACAACATGACTCTTGAGCATAGAAAATTATCTTTTTAACGCATCTTAGTCTGTGAATGACCCAGACGAGGCGAGAATGGGCAGAAAAATAAATCGAGGCTGATAGACTTACAGAACATTATCATGGATAGATTAAAGAGTAATAAACGGTCAACATATCACTGTAATAACATGATTATTACTTAACATGCCCAGTCCGATCATTTTTAAATGGCCAATCGACTAGAATACCCACTAGGATTCTTTAGCTTTATCACTAATTAGAAGCCACTCTTGTATCCTTGCACTTTAAAATCCACAATATGCAGTCTCCATAATATCACTAAATTATTGGAATAAAAATTATTTCATTACAATCAGCGTATTTAGAATAAATAAAATTTAAAATTTATTAATGTCTGCATTTCAAGATAGGATATGCAGTATGAATATGGACAAAACCTAAACAGAGAAGTGGTTGAACATAAGGAAAGAAAATGAAATAGGACACAAGTCTTTGACAGGTAATGATCCTCACACAGATACCGTGATTAATTGTTTCTAGTTCTTTGCGACAGCATGCAATTGCTGCTACACTGAATTGAATGTAGCAACAATAAAAGAGATGCAGGATGAAATGAAAAACAAGAACTTGGTTCATTATTTTTATTTGTATTTACATACAAAATTACCGGTAGAGAAAGAGTACAATAGTGATAATAGGCTCATTTAACTTGTTAATATATTGTACTCGTGAATATCTCTGATGCATTCATGAGTTGCTTAAATAATATCGCTCCGCTGCCAAGATAGTTGCATGGGAAGTGATTAATGTCCCACAGATTAAATAATACATGTATTTACAAAGGTACTCTCGTACCTTCAGAAGGTATAGGTAATCACACAAATGAGTTGATGAATTATGAACATGATGGCCCATTCATACCAGCGTAAATTTACTCATTGGCAAATTTAAGTCATGTGCACAGTGTGTGTTGGCAGTAAAACGTCTTCCATTACATACATATGTATTTACTCAAAGTTCCTATTATAATGACGCTGTAGGAACTTTCTTGAATATCATGAATGATCAGAATATGTTGAAAAGTAATTTGCCTGCAGAAACAATATGCAAAAGTTAATGTATTCTTTCTCATTGAAAGTTGTAGATATCTCACTATGTGTCTCAAGGATATTTTCTCTAACAGAGTAATAGATAAATACAGTTAGCTGAAGTAATGAACCTAATTAAATAACAGAGATGCAGAAATGTTTTAACTTCAGTGATAATTAGAAGTATTGATAGACCAAAATAGAGCAGAATGTATACTAGGGAGTTAGGATTTCAAATTAAAGTTATACACAAAATGAAAAAGATACACTGATAATTTCATAACCCATGAAAATATGTTCCATGAGAGCACTGGAATGCAATTATAGAATGAAACTCTGCCAACACCACCATCATGCCAAATGAATATTAACGCTAATGTGAACATCCAACTAAAAGTACAATGGTGCATTACAACTTTGCATGTGGAAATCCATGCTCATGCTTAATGGACCTAAGAGTATAAAAATTATATGAAAATCAATTAAAATTATATTCTACACGACAATGTAGAAACTGCAATAAAAAAACTGGCACTAAATATTGCATACCTATTTATAAAGAGAGTTGATGATATGAAACCATGGCAAAGGGCGGAATATCAGTTTCAATGATTGCCATATTGAAATTTGCTTAATTCCTCAAGAAATATTGTCAAATATTTGAAAATATGGAGATCAAAACCCAACACCCACAGAGTATACTACACAAGATACAAGTCTAAAAAAAATATTAGTTCTTAAAGTTTGTATTATAACTAAAATAAATTTCATTTCAAACAATATTTCCACATATTACCATTTGTATATAATTTATCCAAATTACAAAACAACCACAGTTTCCTTTCTTTTACTGATAACAATAATAAAAGACTCGTGCAGATTTTAAACAACACAAGGCACAGTCAAGAGCAATAAAAATCTTGCATGATATTGGCACAATAACAGGAAGATCCACCTCAAACAGTTAACTCAAATGCCTTATCACCAACACAATTACATGCATATGCCAAATTTGTAGTTTTTGTTGGCCCAGTCAATTTTAAAAACTTTTATTTTCTTAAAGTAAGGCACCATAACTATGATGGACTAAGCTCATTTGTATTAGCAATGGACACCTTACAGGCAATGGACACCATCATAGTAACTTACAAGAAAAATATTTTTTTCGAAGCCCACTATCACTTAGGGCTCGAGTAACAGGAGCATTGACCAGGCCACAAACCAAGAGCACTTAATGACATGTCTAATTCCATTGAGGCACACCTGGTATCACGATTGATGGCATAATCGTACCACAACTAGTGACGGGCTTTCATAGAGTTTATGTACAGTCAGTAAAATGCAGACTTAATAAAATGAGCAATCTTTTGAATCTTACAAATGTTACTTTGCTTATAAAAATACTAGTAAAAATGACAATTTTAACCCTTCAAAATTTCACAAAGTGAGGTCAGTATGTACAAGTTTTAATGGCACAAAACACTCAAATATTCCTGAAATTTTAAACCACTTCAGGTGTCATTAATGGTGAGCCAATTGACGATACTCATTTTGGAACAAAAATACAAAAAAGCATTGTTTTCAAGATCCATTGCTGTTGAGGACAGATTTATTTATGCTAGACATTCAAGGTAATTACATTTGCTGGCAATGAATTATAGTTCAATAATTACAATACATATTCCAAGGCTCTAAATTTACTACCAGCACTATTGAGAGAGAATTTCCAACATGAATAAAAATATTTGGCTATTTTAAGTAGCAAAACAAATGATAAGGCCCATCAAAAAGGGGTCTATTTTACGCAAATAATAGACGCTGCAGGTAGTTTACAAGGCCATTATTTGATATTCTTCATTTGGTCTCATCTATCAATCTAAATCAGCAATATAAAATGACATCACAAGTCTCATTAAACAAACGAAAAACCTTAGGTAAGTCCAAACATCAATGGAGTTGATACAAGCTTCAGAAAGAAGTGGTTTCTCCAACAAGGACTAAATACTCTGTCATTATTTAGAGTACCCTGTGTACTGAGCACATGGGAGGCCCTTGAAAGTTATTGCTTTATGATTGTGAGGTATAATTTGAGTTTCTGTCCTTTTTTTTCCATATATCTAGGTGAATGAAGGGTTAAAGATGGAAAGGGAACCACGAAAAATCTAGGGATGTTGAAACACTATACATTAAGTCATACTTTAAGTCCAATCATTTACATGTGTGTATATTGTTTAAAAAATAGCTTATTATTTAAGAAAATACTACATGGGCTAAATTCCAACATACAAGTCTATAAAAATGACGATTTGAGCCAAAGTAATCCTCTTTAGCTGCAACTACCAAATAAAATGGTAGCAAAATAGTCAAAGTTTGATGCCTTGTAAGTGAAACAAGAAAGCCATTAAAAATTAAGCTACATTACCAATTATATTCATTTCTAAGTCAAGGCATTTTCTTGTGGGACGGAAAAATTATGCTCAGCAACCTATCACGATGATGACGATGCCATTAAGCATAACATATTTGACATGGCTCATAATAATTATCCCCTCAAACTTCATAACTTACAAAAGTGCCAATAGATTTTCTGTTTTCTCCTACATGGAAAGTTGAGAAGACAAGATGTTTTGCATGCAGAGAAAACACTATGTACATTAATACACTAGAGTTTCTCTATTAATAGATATTCAACATTACTTTTTCCTGAAGCACCAGAGAACATGTCTTAAAATGGCTATCCCTTTCCATGTATTACAAAGAGATTTCTATTGTTCCGACATGACGCATTTAAGCATGTTGTATCATCTATAGTCACCGATGCTAGAACCCTTAAAGGGAAATGAACTTCAATTTCTCTTGAAGCAGATCACTCCTTGTTCTTCCACATCCCAAAAAATATATCTTTTTAAATATTCTCCCTCATATAATGACCACACAGTAAAGGCACAACTTCCCATCAAGCGGGAATGAATCCCATGAATATCGATAATCAGTATCAATTTTCAGTACAAATATGCTCTGGTACCTCTGTCAGAATTTTAAATAATACATCTTAATATTCTGAAGAGTGACAGAGCAAGCTCATAGCATAACAATATTCAAAGAAATGCTCTACTTTCTGATTATGATTATGGTTAAACTGTTAATCATTAACAGTTGTTGCAGGACAAATGATCAAATATAGTAATTCAAAGATTTTACAGGGGTCAGGGAAACACTGTAACAAGTTGACATCAGCTGAAACGTAAAAATTATCAAGCACAGATTATTCCCAGTTATCCCCAGATAGAGACCAACTACAACTAATAGCAAACATTTGCGAATCCGGAACTTAAATTTAATTTTTTACGTTAATATTTCTTTTCCCATTACAATTAATTTTAATACCACACAATTTGTCTCTGTAATATACTATGCATCTATATTTAGTGTTTTATAACCTAATATACATTTTTACTACATAATTGTCACAGGCAAAACACAAGAGAAGAATAGTGACATTCGTTAGCCTATTTATCTGTATAATGTATGCAAAAAATAGTATTCTAAAATTACAAACATTTCATTGAGCACTTTCAACAGTAAATTTTCTATCTTTCTAATATCAACACTGCAAATTTCTTAACAAAAGTTTTTCCCGTAGGTTAAAAAGATTTCATCACACCACACCATCACATGCCAAAAAAAGGAATAACTGGGATAACCTGTAACTTCATAAATTTTTCCAAAGAGCAATGCCACAATGCTGGTAAATTACAGTGATCAAAACATAATAATTATGTTACATAAAATATAATACTCTTTCACCGCATGACAAAAATACACACAGTAAAGCAAAATTTTTATATAAACTACTCCCTTGAAATGATATTACTGATACTTGATTAACTTAACCTGATACTTAAAAGACCCACTCCAATGAGCACATTAAAAGCTAGTTCTCTGATGCTTAAGGATAAAATAGGAAAACAAAAACTCTTTTACCTCTAAAATAGTTAGAGCTAGAGCAACCACAACCATTCTTGAAAACAAACTGCACTATATCACTGTCTTGGAGCTCAGTGTGTCATAAAATCTACTACCGAACTCAAACTTTTATGGAGGCATTTACGAAGAGAGGAAGGTGGCCCCATACCCTGACCTCCATAAACATACCGGTAATTAAACACACCCAAGAGATAAACCCAGGGTAGTAGTAGTTAGCTGAAAACTGCAAAGCATCGAACTTGACAATTGTTGATTAAAATGGTCAAAAATAGTCGAAGTCTTCATGTTCCAATCATGGATTTCATGACAACTATTCTATCAAGGTTGAAATCCAAGTACTGGCCAATTTGCAGTCGCTTAGTAACTCTAATAGTTCATGTATTTAGTTCCTCAGCATATCCAAGCCAATGGCTTAGAATCATCATAGTAGCATCCCTTAAAGCTATGCAACAACATTGCTGGCATTCCATAACTTTTTTTCTTTCCAATCAGGAATAAAATGTCCGTGGGATGGACAGAAAACATTCACTTGGCACTTGATTATTCTCATTCACCAATTGTCTTCAAGCACAACACTAGCTAAAAAATTCTTGTGAGGTGCTCTTCCATTCTTGAATCAGCTGCACAATAAAAAAAACTCGATTATGTTTAAGCAAATATCCTGTGATCCTTCAATAACCATAAAATATGTCAATTATTCCACTTGAGCATGTTTAGGTACAACAATCAACTCCATCACAACTTGTTTCAGGATATAAAAATTCTATGCTTATAAAATATTGAAGATTGCCTAATCCTGGGACGTTCCCTGCACATCTTGTAATGCTTCACAGTAAACCAAAAGGGCAAACTGCAAAACATCAAATGTATGAGCTGGGAGATATTGTTCGCACTTCACTTTTCACATATTCTCTTCTTCAGCCTTCTAGGATACAGCTGCCTTCTTCTCAGGAAACTCCAATTCATTCATTAGAGCCACGTCAAGGCATTATCCTGTTTACTTGGGTTGATCAAAGCTTGCACATCTTCCAGAATGTCACTAGAGAACTCCTCACTCAACTAGAATGAAAAAAAAACAATAGACTGAATACAGGAAGGTCAGAAATTTTAAGATTTGACGAAATACTTATGCAGAAACAAGGAATTTTCTGAAGCATGAAAAATGACTTTCATCCGAGATTTCTTACGAATAAATGTAATGGATATAAATGTTATTTTCATGAGTTTATTGTCCATTTCTCTTTAATAAGTTTTGCAGAGAAAATTATGAATAACGAAAGCCACACGCCACCGATGGTTTAATGACTTTAGGTAGTAATCGTGCCATATCACATTGACTTCAATCAAAACGTCCGAGATTATTAGTAAAATTATTTTCCAAGAACAGTAATCCACTATAAGCAGATTGTTGGGGAACGATTTTTGTGTCAGCTATCAGCCACAAGTTGGTGAGTGTGATGAGGTTAGTATGACTGTACACTGAAGTATTTACTTTTTTTGTACAACGAGTTACTCCCTGTGTTGTAATGTAAGGGGTTAGTAGGTAAGTTATTCACTCCTGTTTATGCAATGGATACGTAACCCTAGGGCGGGCTCGCAGGGATACAACCTGGGCTGAGGTCTCAAGCTATAAGCTTATCACCTCTGCACCGCAGGAGGGGGGAGGACTGGAAGGAGAAAGGAAGGAGGCACCACCGCGATAGGAGCCCGACGACGCCTCCTGGGAGTGGATAGGGAAGGAAGGGAGGGGACGAGGAATCCCGCACCGTCACGGAGGCGGGCGGGTCCAACCATCAGCGAAACCAGGCATCAGCCATTGCTATTCTAACAACTTTAGAGAATCATTCTATGAGGAAGAATGATCCAACGATCAAATCGTTAGATTCCTGTTTATACAGTCCGGCCGTCGAGAGTTGTGAAGAAAATTCATGCTACCGGTATCTGAGCAATAAATGGCAGACAAAGAGAAAACATTCAAAGACAATAATTACTTGAGGTTGAATCAACATAATTACTATAAGTGGGCTATTTGTACATAAGCAGGGCTAGCATAGAAGAACTGCTGAAACACCATTGACCCTAGATTCGAAGACGGGGAAGAGCTGAATAGGGAGCAAGCACAAATTGAATATTTTCAGACACATTCTGAATATTTTCAGACACATTCTGATGAATACCTGCAAAACATAGGTGATTGTGTATGCGCAAAAGAGGCCTAGTTGACCCTCAAGGAAATTATTGCAACATTTACTGCACTTCATACTATCATGCTACTGAAGGAGATGGGAGAAGACAAAAAATATAAGCAATCAGGTTTATCAGTTGAGAATCCAGGAAATATGCAGATACGTGAGCCAGGGACTTAAAAAAATTTAATCATAAATAAATCGCTGTTTTTCCTAATGGAATTGCCGCTGAGGAAATATAAAGAGCTAATCTGCTTGATAGAGCAGGATGCAAACCTCACTACCAGAGTTGTGAAAGCAATGTGGATGAGTGGATGATGGAAGTTCAGAGAGAAAATGATCGGAAAGATAGAGAGAGAGAGAGAGAGAGAGAGAGGAAGGACTGACAGCAATGATGTCAACAAAAGGCCATACAATCAGCAGAAGTTGGGTTGCGAATAGAGGCAAGAGAGGAAACCAGCCAGGACTCCCACTCGAACTAAATTATAAAATTCACAGTTTTTTGCAGGTTTTCACGGTCTAAACATCCTCAAATTCAGGGTTTGTAGATAAGCCATTTTATTTTAACCAACCATAAAATTTAACCAACGCAACAGATGCTGTGAATGCAAACGCAGCAATGAAAGTGCTATCTCTTATGGACACCTTCATGAGGCAGCAATTAATAATATTCCCAGTCTGGAAGCGGTGAGGGAAGACAAAAAGGAGAGATGCTAAGGAAAGATGAAGAGAAAAGGATTCCTAAAACAAAGTGATAAAAAGTTGGAACATCCATTACACATGGTACATGGTGATCTCATGGGATAAAAACTGTCCAACTTCAAATGGCGGAGTGCGGTCTATATTCACTTTCCCAGACAATATTTTTAATCAAAAGTGCATTTCCTTGTCAAGAAGAATGAGACTTTTGATAATATTATCAAGACTGAAGCTGAGAATTTTCTAGGGACTCTGCTGAAGGCTATTAAGATACATGGAGGTAAAGAATATTTTAGTGAAAATTTTGAGTTTCATGCAGCAAAATGGTATTGTGCACAGGAAAACAATCCCTTATTGTCCTCAGAAAAATGGAGTATCCAGGGGGCAGAATGGGATACTGGCAGACATTATTCGTTGCATGGATATCCAATGAGGAATACCTACAAATTTATGGGCAGAAGTCGCAACTACTGTTTCTTGCATCGACATTATCTGTGTCCATCTAGAGCAATAGGAGACCTTTGTTCCCTTGAGCTGTGGACTGGTGAAAAACTAAAAGTGGATAATTCACACCAATTGATAGCTCTTGGTTGAAGAGCTTGGTTAGCTGTGGAAATGAAAGGAAAATTCAGATCCAGAGATGAGGAATGTTTCCTTAGGTTTCAAGCTAAAACTGTGAAGGTTTATAGCCTCTGTTACATGAGAAAAAAATGAGTGGTGATTGATCATAGGGTAATATTTAAGTTGAGTGGGCAAAACAACAATTATCTATGTTTTGGAAGTCAAAGCATTGGGTGTTATATACCAGATATTATCCATGAATGATATGAGATCCAATGACAGGGTAATCATCATTGATTAACATCATTATATAAAGCAAATTCCATGTGATCATGGCATTTCAGATTCAAAAGGTCACTTGTCACTTTTGAAAGTTAGTGGAGATGGATATCCAGAAGATGGAAACAAGACATGTGACCAATATTCATAACCAGGCCTGTTAAGAGATAAAGAAATTTGTGCTAAGAGGGCGGATGTGCAACCGTTTGTTGAAAAATCTCATGCCAATACCATGGTAACCAATAGGGCTTTACACCTTTTGAATGACAACTTTATGCCTCATTTCTTTGAAGTTCTGCAACAAAGGCAAAAGCAACAGACACTGGATAAGTTTTTATTACAAACTTCGGAGTAACAGAAAAGGGAAGAGAGAAGTTCAGTTGCCAGAACATGTTATGGAAGGAGATTCCCCTCCAAAAGCAGTGGCTCTCTCCTGCCCTCCTCACACATCCCTCTAGCATCCCCACCAGTACCCACGCATTCTTTGTCCCATGATTTGCCTTTAAAGATTGTTTCAAAGTTTCTGTTATTGCATCCCTCCCCCCTCTGACCCCATCCTCAACCACCACACCCTCGAATTAGCTTGCATTTGGCACCAAAAAGCTTGCAGTGCCCCTGGGTTGAATGTATCCTGCTAACCCCCTATCTCACCACCCCTTCTCTCCCTCCCTTTCCCTTGCCCAACATAGTCCTGGTTCCTGCTTCACGCATACTCAACCAATACTTCTGTAGATGTTGAGAAAGAAGCTATTGGCTTCGAAGCTCCGGAAACTATTTTTCCCATTTGCCTTTTTATGTGTATTTTATTTAGTGCTAGTGAATTTCTATTGTACATATTATTATTATGTGCTACATGCATAATTTTTCGACAACTTTGTGTATATTTAGAATTACTCTCAAATCTGGATAGTCTGAAGCTTATAATTCATTTCAACTTATGGCCTATTAGTATCTACCTTACTCGGCACCGAAAATACTTGCAACAAAGGGTCTCAACATTTACTTCATTACAACAAGAAAAACTAAATTGAATGACTGGAAAATGACTCATTAAAGATAAACTCACAAATATTATGGATAATTATCACAACTGTGAAAACAATAATAAGAAAGTTTTTACAAAATAAGGGTTCATCATTTTGTTTCCAGGAGAAATTACACATGCTTGCTTCTTACCACCATTACACTACTATGTACATACCTGAAGGGATGGCACTAAATCATCTGTAGGGTCAACATTATCACTACCAAGAGAGCTGATATCTGGAGCATCTAGGCCACCTCCCATTTCATCACCAACAGGACTCCCACCCTCTGTATCACATGGGAAAAAGAAGGCATAAAATGAGCAACTTAAGGTAAATACAGATGAGATTTGACAACTACCATATTTTCACCAACTCACAACAATACCAACAATTAATTTCAAAGAAAATTAAAAGATATTTCCTCATATTAAGTCATAAGCGTGATATTAATTTTCAAGGGAGACTTTTACATACTGATTTTCAGTTGCAATGATTGAAACATAACGAGTTGAGAAGTCTTTACATAACTTTTCTGACAAAATTATACATTATTTTTATGCAGCTTGCATCAGAGGACAGTTGACCATCACCATAAGATCCAGAGATTGATTTGATGCAGCTCTCCACTCAACTCACCTGTCTCCTAACCATTTCATGCTATGTACTTTCTTCTCATTTACAAATTCAATCACTTATTCAATCATCAACAAATTTATTTATGACAATGATAGGAATAAATCAAGGCATTGCTATAATTGACAAGTTTTATAATTTTTTTACAACCATGACCATTTTTATCACGGGTGCCGACTTTAAAAAATATTGGGGGGCCCATACAGGTCTTGCCCCCGGAAATATAAATATGTAGTGAGTTTTAAAGTTTTTGAAAGCATTTTAGAAGAGTTACATTGCCAACATTAGAACCCTAAAAACTCACCTCTCGAATACTGGACACTCTGAAAAAACCGACAAGCCCGACACATTTTTCCTCAACCCTCATATTAAATTTTTGAGGAGCCTCGGGCCCCTCAGGCCCCATGGAGTCAACGCCACTGATTTTTACCTCTTATTGGATTCAAATTAGATCAAATAGGGCTTTTTAATGTCATTCAGGAATAAATACAGCCATTACTGAAATCTGATAGCTCTACTATTTCTAGTGGTACTGATACCAAACAGAGAGCAGCAAAGATGAGAAGATTTTGGGAAAGGTCAAAACTATAACCACTAGTACTTTGCAATTTGGATCTAACAAGCTTAACCAAGAGTAATACATAGAGGAGGCCCCATTCTGTCCCACTCAAGCTTGATTTTTGCAGCTGTTTTGCATATTTTCAATCAGGTTTCAAAAATGTCTGCAGCACTGCAAATAGCTCAGAGGGATCCATTTCTTATCAATATTTTAAATAGAGCACTTGCGCTACCTAGAAATAGCATTGAAAATTAATGAATAAATATATTAGATTATATCATGATCTTCAATATAAATTAGATTAACTGCCCTGATAATAGCTTCTTTACCCTTGAAATTTGTTTTACTCTACTGCCAGCAATACAAATGGTGACTTTTGCAAATCCATTAAGATGCAAGTTGGTAGGTGACAGCACACCTAGCGGCTGACTGAAAAATCATGCAATAATATTTGTATTGCCGGCTTCGGTGGCAGAGGGGTAAAGTCCTACTGAACAAGGGGTCGTGGGTTCGAGTCCCACCTAGGTAGGTTTCCCCTTTCCAGGGAACGGTTGTTTGTGTAGGTTCAATTGTTAAATTTGTTGAATAACCCGATATAAAATGGCAGATATGAGCTGTATTCGGTGGTTTGGAATCAAAATAAAAATAATATTCGTGACCTTACCATTCACACCATCCATATGGTCATCCATGTTTGACAGGAAATCCTCAGGGGTGTGAGGAAGGGAATAAGGGTTGCCCATTCCAAGACCGCTGTCTGCAGACTCTTGTCTTGAGTGGTCAGTCGGACCACCCAAGAATGGGTCAGTTCCTGCATTAGCACTTGCTTGAGATCCACCGGTTGCTCCAGTGCCATCTGAAGATGCAGAAGGATCTTCTACAACCGACTGTCTCAGCATCATTTCTTGTTGCTAGAGTGGAGAGAAAATACATACACTATTAAGAAAGGAAAAATTGAAATTGATTGACGATTGAAACATCCTAGAAAACAGTATAAATTCTCCGAGTGAAATATTAACAGCAGTTGTGTCCTTTCTTTAAATTTTTCCTCAATAATCCCTCAAGAAAAGAGAATAAAAAAAATTTCAACAAAGAAATATTGCGAAGTTCCATTAAACAGGAACTTTGGAATGGTCAATGATGTTTCTTCACCAATAGCTTTAACTTTGTCCCAAGCTAGATCAATAAATATTTAGAGTTTTTGGGTAGATCTTTGGAAAAAAAGAAGTTTGTTTAAAGGAAAGTTCTTACTAACTTACATAAAGGTTACTTTTCCTGCACATGAATCCTGTAGCTCACATGGATTTTCAACAAGGGAAAATATAACCATTACTTTGAAAAATTGTTTTATCTAGAATTTTATCATTCAAACATGTTCTCAGCATCAACAAAACTTGCTCCACAACAGCTAATGCAATGAAAAGCAAGCAAGAGGTGTATTGATCTTCTTGAACAATCATAAAACTGACTACAAAGTCATGATGCACCCTTCATCCAAAGAATTGACTTAAAGAGGGATTTAATAATATGACAGTGACTGACGCAAGCTTTAAGGTAGGATAAGTAAATATGTAAATAGTTGAGGAGAGGGAGGATCCTTAGTCATCATAGGTTGTAAATAACTTCTTTATGCTTGGTAATTTTCCTGTGAATCATAACATTAACAGTCAACATGAAGAACATAAATCTGAATTTCTTCAACAAATCAGCCTACCATGCCAATGCCAACAACTTTTCTACTCCATGAAAATATACTTCTTATTTATTTTCTCTTGACCTTTACATTTTATGTTGATTTAGTGTCTTGGAGTATAGGTCTTGAAGAATTTCAAATGCAAATGTTTGCCTATGTTTCAGGATATTTAGACACCGTCATCAGCATAGGCGGATTTAAGGGGGGGAGGGTCACGAGGGCACGCCCCCCCCCTCCCCAGACGCTTAAATATAGACAAGATTTTTACTACGGTAATAATTATGTTCGTTTTATTTTTTGTATTACGGAGCCTCAATCATTTAATTTAATATTAATAACATTCATATCAAAATTAAGAGAATATGTTCCACAGTAATTGTTATATTCTGTTTTTAATCTTAACCCTCTATGCTCCAATTTATTACATGTGCATGTGCAGAGATCTGACAGAGAACGTCCTCAGGATGGGAAAAAACAAACTAAAAGTAATACATGAGAGGGGATTGGGTAGGCTAACTGTTACTTTGAAGTCACAATGGTATACAGAGGCCAAGAAATGAAAAAAATAACAAAAAGTGCATAAATGCAGTATGTTACCTCAAAGTCACCATGGGGCATAGAGGGCTAAATATGAAAAGATCTGCGAGACCGTTGTGCCCCCTCCAGAAAACATTCCTGGATCCGCCCCTGTTCATCAGGGCTTTTTTATGTCATTAATTGGATTTGTTCAACCAAAAGAAATCCAATTCATGGCAAATATAAACCCTGATGAAGGTGTACAAATATGCCGAAATGTTGACAAAAAATTGCATTAAAACTTATTCAGGATCTAGACTCCAAGTCACTGAATCAAAATGAAAAAACAAATGCTAGAAAATCAAATTTTCCTGACCTGTCTAATTATTTCCTGCTGTCTCATTTTCAGCCTTTCACGCTCCATTTCCAAACTCTGAAGACGAAGCTTCTGCTGACACACTTGGGCATTCTGTCGGGCAGCAGATGGTGAAGAGGGGGAGGTGGGACTGGAGGCGCTCGAGTGCCGATGACTCCAGTTAGTACCAGTGACTTCTGAAGCTTGCTGTGTTTGCTGAAGAATGGCCGGTCTCTGAAGGTGAATTGCTGTTGAAATTAGATGAAAAGATTAATACGCCAAATGAACAAATTTGCTGTGAACAAAATTGCTTGATATGAAGTGTATTCAAACCCTGATCAACTGATTTTCTGAGGGAATGTACCACCAAACAAGACGTTATTGTCACAAGCATGGGCTGACCCAGCTCTCTCCCCCCCAGAAGTAGTAAATTTAGTTCAAAAAAAATTTTTGAACAAATTTATTTATATCCAAGAAAATTGATGTTAATGTAAAACGTTTGATTAAAATAAAAACATTATTTTAGAGCAAATCATTTTAAAAACTAATAAAGCGCAGTTATGATTGCCTTGAAATTTTGGTTTTCTTAACCTTTTCTGTATTAGAACTTGAATGACCACGGCTTGACCCCCTCTAGTTTTGATCCTGGCTACGCCCTTGGTTAAAAGTCCACATTGTGTCACATGTGATGAGAATGTGCTAACAAAGCCATTGCCAGGGAATTCATACAGCATTGTTGGTCTTGAATGAAAAGCATTTTTGAAACACTTTTAAAAAAATGACTCTGTACACAGTCCTGCACAAGGGTGCAAAGATAAAAAAAACACTATAGGAAGATAAATATCATCTGACATGACTGGAAATCTTTCTTTGAATTTCACTCAAAACAATTAATTCTTTCGGGGTGAATTTCTTCCTTTTCATTTTACATCTTTAAATCCTTGTGAATGACATACTTCATGCAGTACTGCACCATCAGATGAAATCTATAAACAGCAAATAAGGACTCCTATGGGTTACTACGTTCTTAGAATATCAATAGAGACAAAACTTTACAAAAGCATTGCCTATATCAAAATATATTTGTATCTTTTGATGCTAAAGTAGTTTGCTCAAAATTTCTCAACATTTATGTAAGAAAAAACTAAAGTTATAACTAGCAATGGAGTATTCAGAAAAGGTGAAGGAGGCAACTGATCCCCCACCCCACACCAAGGTGAAAAGTACATAATAGAAGGTATCCACACCCCTAACAAGACATACCTACTATAATAAATATTGTCCACCCATTCAAGTCCTGATCTTGGAGCTACCCACTGTGGCATCAAACTTTCACAGAAAAAACCATACTTTTGTCACTAAGAGATTCTTTATGAGAGTTTAAAAAATATTGAAAGTTTTGTGGGAGTTCAAAAACATTTGCACTTATGATTGTTATGCATAGCAATGAAAATGAATATGAATCGATCTTTAAATGAAGAATAAAGTCAATTCTTAAATTTTAGGAGTGCATGGAAATTGGAAAAAATAAATACAGGGAGATGGACTAGAAAGGATTTCAACACTTACGAATTCGTGGATCAAACCATGACGTGGTTCTAGTCTGGTGATTGATGAAGTATATCTCTCCTTCCGCTGTAGCAGCTTGCTCCCAGCCATCTGGAAGAGCACCAGGTACAGATCCCACCCCTGTTAGCCAAAGGGAATTAGATGGTAAGTTCCAACAGAACACTAGTGAGGACAATGAATGAAGTTATCAGAAAGTAAATGGTCGATATCAAATATTTAACGATTATAACTGACCAAATAACTAACCATTTCTCTTTATGTGCAAAAACTGAGGTCCCACATTTTCATAATTCAGTGGTTATTCAAATGTGAATAACAAAAAGCATGAATAAAAAACAGCCATGGTAACTTACATAACTTCTCAAAATTTACAACGAAACAGGAAAAGAAACTAAGGAGATATCTTAAAGATATGACTAACAAAAATGATAAAAATGACATTAATTCATAGAGCCAGTTTGAAATAACCCCATTCTAAACCAGAAGGGCCCCCGCGTCCTGGCAACTTATTTACAAAGCAACTATTTAGTTGCATAGGCGGATCCAGGGGGGGGGGGGGCACGGAGGCACGTGCCCCCCCCAGACCCCCAAAAATATGCATGATTTTTAATACGGTCCCATTATCATTGCGTTCGTTTTGTATTACGAGGTATCCTTGTGCCCCACCCAGAACAAAATCCTGGATACGGCCTTGCTTGTGCCCCTCCCAGAAAAAAATCCTGGATCCGCCCCTGTCTAGTTGCTTTGCAGTTGTGGACGTTCCAATGAAACACACGCCATTGACTGTGGCCTCGCGCACGGGCGACTTTTTAGTAGCCGCAACTAAAAAGTCGCCCATGCGCGAGGCCACAGTCAACATGCTTAATGATAACCATCAAGAGTCTTTAAACCTTGATCACTACTTGCTCCGTGACAGGATTAAAAATGTCATAGTGAATGTATGCGATAAAGCAAATAGCAATATAAGTGTAAATCACTCACCAACAACATCTGAACTTTGATTCGCAGCGGATACTTGCTGCTGGCGTTGAACTTGTACTGCAAGGCTTTTCCTTGGGTCTTCCCATGTCGTGGTCCTAGTTATGTGACTGGAATCACAAAGAGAATATAATAATTAATATAATGCAAATATAATTTAACACTATTTAAGGCATGTTCGCATTACAATCACCACAAGAAGGAAGACGTCGGCAAGCCAATACGGCTCACAGATTAATAGCAGAAAATTTCAACTGCAGTTGAAGACGATTCAGTAATATATTCAATATTAGATTCATAAAATTTTAAATCCATTAAAGCAGTACAGCGAGAGGAATTATAGCGGGGAGTGAGCAAGATTACCATTGAGTAAAAGCTTTTCGGACATTCGGATCCTGAACAAACATCACCAAAAAATCTGAGTGGAAACACATTTGAAAAGAGCGCGATGCGAACTTAAGAATACAGTTTCATTTCCAGGCCTCTCTCCCGACAGATATGGCGAATGTTATGTCAACGCTTTTCGTCAAACTGTTGGAAAAAATAAAAAAAACTAACTTTGCCCTGGCATGTATATCGTGTCCCAAAACAGCTTATTTCTAAATGTGTAGCATCTTTCTTTCCCTGAGCGTCCCCGCGGAGATAAAAATGCTCCAACAGCCAAGGGTAATCGTGAATTAAAAAATTTCCACGAATCTGAAAAAAATACGCTTGGCCATGCTGACTCCAACTTGGCGGGAGCAAATTCATTCGCAGGGCCAACGGCGGATCCAGGATATTTTTTGGGGTGGGGGGCACAAGAGGCGGACAGGCAAACGGTCTTCTCATATTTGAGATTAAAAATAGTTTAATTTATTTTAATACGAAAGTTATTAATATGAAGTTAATTGATTGAGGCTTCGAAATACACAAAACGAACATAATGATAACCTTATACAAAATCTTGTCTTTTTTTTAAGCGTCTAGGGGGGGGCACGTGGCCCCGTACCCCCCCTAAAGCCGCCTATGCTTAGGGCTGCCCTGAGAAAACCTGCGAGGAAATTATGATAATTATTATTATAATAAGAAAAACAATCCGCGAACTTGTAACCTTCATTTTTTTCGACTCGGCGGGTCCCCCTTTTTCATCATCATCATCGTGAGGCCTCTTCTTCTTCTACCATCTCTACCTCCATTTCTCTGTTTCCCTCACTCCCACGCATCTTGGCTATAATTGGAACAAGGGCCGATCCATAGGGGGAGGGGGCGGAAGAAAGAGAATAGCAGCGGGATGGGTGTGTATAAGAGTGGACAAGAAGATGAGTTTTGAACGTGTCGAGCAGTTTTTGAGGTTAGATTTAAAAGAGAGGGAATAAGTAAATACAACATTTAGGATCACGTCTCATTCAAGGCAGTTTTTACATGACCGGACTTCACCTCGGTAACAGATTTTCAGAATCCCCGGAGGACCAAAATTATTCCTTTACGGCAACAAGGCCTGACAACGGAAGTCCCTCGAGTGTCACCGCCAGATTTAGTTCAAAATTTGATAGGTGATAGGAAATGGATATCCATGAGGTGTACTTTTTGTCTCATCCGCCAACGCTCAATACTTTTCGAGTTATTAGCGAAGGAAAGTACCACTAAATAACTAATTTTATGCAACCCGCACCGAAAAAAAGGCCCTTACACTTCGTGGCCAGGACGAAGAGCGCTAACGTGTATTGTTGAACTGTGTGTTGCGTAAATTTAGGCGTTTTACAAATACTTTCCTTCGCTAATATCTCGAAAAGCAATGAGCGTTGGCGGCTGAAACAAAAAAATACACCGCATAAGTATCAATTTTCTATCATTTACCAAAATTTGAACAAGATTGGTGGTGACATTTGAGGGACTTCCCTCGTGAACCAGAAATTTTTTTCGGGGGGGTTAACGTGGAGGGGGAATGCATTTCGGGGGAGTCACATGCAGGGGATACAGAATAAACCGTATCTTACATATTTTTCCTGGGGGGTTTAAAGCCCTAAACCAAGACGTTACAGTCTTGCAAGGCAAGGCCGCAGGCCGGTCCTTGTCTTTTTTCTAAGCTCCTTAGGGAGGGATAAACACCCGCGGTGCTACCATGTAACCTTTTCTGGGAGATTTCAGAAAAAAAACATGCAAACATGTCCAAATCTCGTGGTCAATTTACCTTTTTAAATAAATACTTTCATTTGTGTCAGCAACGTAAACACAGCTCAGGGAAAACCTGTTAATTGCCAATCAGGCAAAACATGATCGACTCATCCCGTGTGGAATAATATGAAGGGAGCGATGAAGAGGGGAGTAAGAGAGGGTCAAGGAGTTCAGCTCCCAAAAACTGTGGACATTGAATATGATGTCAAGCGCAGACCCTTCAAATAAGCCCCCCCCCCTGAATGCACTCCCCCCTTCCATGACTCTGCGCAAAAAAATCTACGGCTTCGACCTTGTCAAACTGATTAATTAACAATTATAAAAGGTATAGTATAAGTATTAAAATCGTGGGAACAAAATTATCAGGTCTCCAATTGATTGTTACAAAAAGACGCATCTAATAGCCAAATTTTCTAACACCACCAATTCCTATACCACGAGAATAACAATTTTTTAAATAATTTTATAATTTAACACGCCAATCAGGCCGAAAATCATAATAGGACCCCCATTCGTGCATCAATAATAAATATCAATACCGTGCGGGTATTTTTACAATAACGCGTAAGGTTAAGTGGCCTACCGATCGGATTGGATCCAAAAATCCAGCCAGGCACCCTTGCTGAGAAAAATCATTAAAATAGTAATAACTATCTTAGCATTAAAATTCACTTCGACGGCACGAAACAGAAACAAAGAAAACACGTACGTAAACAAAGAACGAACACGCGGAGCGAAGGGAAGCAAGGCCGTGGTGAGCTGGATGTCAGGGGTTACAGGGGCCGATTAAGGAAGGACGAACGCACCCCCCGTGATTCCAGGTTAATTAGTAAAGATATTAATCATTAAGGTGGTTTCTTTTCATTATTTATTTTTAGAATCAATTATTTTTCTATAAGAATCATTCAAGGAAAATACTGCCACGTAGGAGGAAAAACGCAAATATACAGAAATATGAGCTAATTCAGCCCGAGAGCTCTCCCCTTCAACCAATTGTCGGCCTCGGTGGCAAGTGGGGTCAAGTTCTCGCCTGCTGATCCAGTGGTCGCTGGTTCGAATCCCGCCTATGTGGATTTTCTCCCATCCAGGGCATGGATGTTGGTGAGTACCCATCAACTTAGTTGAAAGAAAGTACTGCATAGTCCTAAATTCGGTTTATAAATAAAAACGAAATTATTATTATTGACTCATTTCAAGCAGAGCCGATTTTTGAACTTGGATCTCCCCATTGAGACGTCCCTGAATGAGACAACGTGGCGCGGGAAGATTTTTCCCGCACGACCCTGACGTCGAGGCCGGGTGCTGGCGGTCTCGCTTGTCCCGCCTAGCGGAGGACCAAGACACTTGCCGGGTGAAAATTGGCGAAATCGCACACGTGGAGCGATGGGAAGCAAGGTCGTGGTGAGCGGGAGGATGTCAGGGGTTGAGCCGATTAAGGAGGGAAGAACGTAACCCCCGGTGATTCCAGGATAATTAGTAAAGATTTTAATCATTAAGGTGGCTTATTTTCAATTATTTATTTTTAGAATCAATTATTTTTCTTTAAGAAGAAGATATATTACAAAGCACTGTATGAAATGAGCGACGTTGTACGCAGTCTCGCGCATGGGTGCAAAGTTATATACACCAAGGATGAAGTTCGCCACGAAAATCCCGGTTAAGCCAAATATTTTTTCATGGTGAACTTCATCCTTGATGTATATATATACCATACTCCAATTACGAACTTATTTTCCGCAAGATGTGAACGATTAGATTTGATAAACATGAGGATTCGAAGACTTAGGATGATAAAGAGAGGTAGCGCAGACTTGAACCGATTAAGACGTTCAGATGAATAACTCTCCGCATTCCTCACGAAAAAAACCATGAGGTCACCACGGCTATTCACAAATGAGATGCGATCTTTTGGCACGAGGATGAAGCAGGTGAACGCTTAAGATCACATGGCGGGAATTTAGTTAGCCATTTTTAATTGGCAATAGACACTGCGGGGATGCAAACTGCACTGACTTTCGTCCAAAAGATAGTTTATTGATAAAAGAAGTAGCCAACCTCTACGGATCAGAATGTTGGGTACTGAAAAAGAATAAATTAAGGCAGATAGAATCGTCGGAAGATCATTTAAAGGCTGCCCAAGTTTGGATAAATTAAGAAATACTCAAATAAGAGATGAACTGGGTGCCCAGGCAGTTACTGATAAATTACAAGAATCCAAACACAGATGGAAGGAACATATACTTCGAATGTCAAATGAAAGAGTTCCAAAACAAGCAATGGAATATCAACCAATTCGCAAGAGAAGCGCTGGAAGATCAAGAAAAATATGGTAACGTGGAGCCGCAACAGGCTTAGTAGCCTAATCTTGGAAGGAAGAAGAAGAAAAAGAAGAAGTAGGCAAATACACGCACTATGAACGAATGTCATCTACGGGTCAGTAAAAATCGTGCAAGATATTTGGAAATTGCAGATGCTCCCTTATTGTGAGATGAGACACTATCGTAAAAAGGTTGTGGAAAGTATTTTCCCAGATATTGCATTGACAAAACTGGAATTTCTCCTCACATTTTCCTTAAACATAACGAGGTTGAGGGAACAGAGAAGACTTTTACGTGCAAATGAAAGTTGAGAAAACACGCTATTACCAGGGATGGATTCAGCATCTAATTCGAGGGGAGAGAGGGGCGTTTTTACAGAAGGGAATGCTACGCTTTACGGCACAACTCTAACTTCTCTCACGTTTGGGACTTGAAGCCATACAATTGCATATGCACTCCCTTTACTACTTCACGAGAATACAAAAACTGTTAAACTAATAAAAATTAAAAATGTTAATAAAATTTTAGGGAGGGAGGGGTCATGGCACGAACAGACAGCGTTGCCCAGATGTTAAGCGAATCAGGCTGGGAGCCGCTAATGACTTGGAGGCTGCGCGCTAGGCTTAGATTGCTTGAATGATTGAGAATACGTTCGACACGGAGAATGCGTGAAACTTTAGGAGCGACACGGAGACCATCACCTTAGTGCCCTGCTATATTTCCAGGCCTAACAGAAGCGATAAATTAAGAGAGATATTTTACCTAACGGATAGATATGAGAGTTCGTTTTTTCCCTGAACCAAAAAGGACTTTGATAAATGCTAGGCGTAATTTTGTTTGAGCATTTGCTTTTTGCTTTGATTTGGTGTTTGCTTTTGACGGCTGGTGTCCCAACACCCCCTGCCACACGCCTTTTTAGACGGCTTGCGGGGTAGAATGTAGGTGTAGACACCTGTGACCCCCCCCCCCTAGATCCACCACTGGCTAAAAATATGTACGATTAAAGACTTTCCCGGCAAATTGTAAAAAGAAATTTTCCTTCGCACGCCACCGGGAAAGAAAATTAGAGGTAGCCGACGTTTCGGGCTACGACTCTTTCCCCATTCTTGAAGCTACTCACTATCAGACCTCACAGTCGAAACCAGAAACGTCGGCCGACCTTTGATTTTCCTACCCGGAGGAGAGCCCTAGAGAATTTCATTCTCACCATACTATTATGCTCACTCAACAAAGAATGCAAGACGCATCAGGAATCACCCGGTTCCTTTGCTATGGGAATTGATAACCTTTGCTTGCTTTGACTGTGCATGGATGTTGACGTATATTTTGTTTTATGCGTAATATTTTGATGTCCGTTTAGTTCGCATGTGGGGCTCCCCTTGCATGCTGGTGATTGACCACCCCCTGACAAACACTCTAGAGGTGGCTCGAAGAGTATTATGTAGATGTTCCAATATCCACGAGTCTTTGGAAAAACATCAAACTTACCACACAATCAGTTAAGGTGCACTAGATTCTTACTTCTCGAGCAGATTTAGGTACACCTCTCCAGGCTCTCTCTCGAGCCCACAGACTGGAAGAGGATGGTCATTACGATTTTATCGCCGCCTTATAAAAACAGGCACGCTTCAAGAGTTGTGACAGTTTATAATTAGGCCAAGGGCACCGCCAGCTACCACTTTATCACGTCTCGAAGAACGTGTGCGCATCGTTTCTCAATGGACAACCTCTTCACGGACTACGAAAAATTTCAATTACAATTCTCACGAACGGCAGAGCCCGAGGTTTTCCAATTTCATCTCAAATATGTGTGTAATACACCACGGAGGAATTACATTCTCGGCCCTGATTTTCGCGCCTAATGCCAGAACGTGGCCAGAACCACACGATAATTTTTCACGCACAGTTCTGAGATCAAGATCCAGGTACTCTTTTGAGCGATAGGGAAAATAATTGATTGTTCCACTTTTTACTATATTAAGCGGTCATTTGAGTCGCGATTGGGTTTGGGATTTAGTGGTGGGGGAGGGAGGGGAAGACTGGCCAGGGCGGGCGGGAATCCCCTCCGGGATTGATGTTTGCATGAACTTTGAAATACTGTCGGCTTTTGAGAAGGAAAAAATAAAACTGTATACATGTTTGGTCAGACATGAGAAGAAGTGAAAAAAATGTTGATTTAAATTGTGAATTGAAATTGTTTGATTAAACCATAAAAACTTGCTCACAAATGTATTCTCGCTTGTTTTAAGGGTCGGGGGTTACCCGCCAGGGCCCTTGGGTAATCAGCCGGCCCTGAGGTCATCACTTCTAAGACCAACAATTCAAATTTTAAGTTCTCTTTCTATCAAAAAAGTAACAATAAAATAAATATATTGGCTGCCTTGCACTGATTACAACATGTATTTCACGCATATACATATAAGTCAAGGACCTTGAACTTGGGTTATTCACCAATGTCCTTGGTGAATAACCCAAGTGAATCCTAAGATCAACCCCAAATAAGATCCCCAAAGTACAAGGTGGCCAAATGAAAAGATTCGACCCCCAAACACTGAATAATCTTCACACACCTATGGCTTAATTTGGGGCGAGCTCTAAACTACCTATCGTACCTAAACTTAGGGCTTACCACTGAGTGATCGATGTGCTCAAAACGCGACGGTCATCTATGATGGAGAAAGAGATAGCGATCCCTTTAATTACCACTATTCCTGATATTGATGACCATCACGAGAATAATCATTTGCGTGGCCATTGCCGCCATCCCTGAACTTATTCCTGAAAAATTATCGTGTGATTTAGGCTGAAGAAATTCAGAGGTCAAAACTCACAGAGGTAAGTATGTCTGCAGAGCGACGGTCAGTCTATCAAAAGATGAGAGGCTCGAATCATGCACCACTAGTAGATGCCAAGTTGATTTTTAATCTTACATCTGGACGGTGCGATGCACTCCGGACAATCAGAGCAGAACACAAAATGGCAAGATAACTGCAGCATACTGCGGGAGGGATCAGCTGAAGCCGGTCAGGCCACACTGAAAAGGATTTCGACCCATTTGTTTTCATTAGAAAAAAGTGGAGAATTCCTAGTGAGTGAACTGTTCTTTGAAGGAAGTAGTAAACAGCCTTAAAGTAAGCTATTGATACATCGTTGAAATTGCAGTTAAGGACCATAGTACGGCATCTATATAAAAAAACTCATATGCACACGATTTATTATTCAATCGATTGTTGTGATGTGAAAAATGTTCAACATGCAAGAATGTGTCGTATTCAAAGGAAGAGCCACACACCGGAGGTCCTGAGTAAGATGAATAGACACTCATCTTTATGTATTCACTCGGAGAAAAGGCATCGTCTTGTTATTACGCAGAATAAAACATATTACGACTACTACGAGAACGATATGCAATTGAATATGGAGGGTATGGAAGATGCGACATTTCACTACAAAAGATAGTTAACTCTGCGTTCATTTTCTTCCACTAACATCAGAAACGACCTCGGGATACCAATCATTATCATCTTAGTTCCTACACAGGGGTGACTGTTTTCTTTGTTACAACAAATAGTTTTTAGAACTACAATACTTCAAGACCAAACCTTGACTTTAATCACCTGCTGAAAACTTGACTCAGATGAAATATTATAAACCACAACTATGATTTTGTGTCAATCACAAATGCCAAGCATGTACGGATGAAGTTGAGTGTACAGGCAGCACGATTAAGGAAGGTGTTGTAAGGAGGGAAAAAACTTTTTTCGTTTCGCGTAACGGATGAAAGCAGCTGGAGTACCTAGTTTTTTATGAAAGCAAGTAACGTCGAAAAAGGAAAAATATCATTAATTAATGCCTCATGCGGATACCATTTAATTATCCCATCCTTTGAGCCCGTACATTTCATTATCATTTATCCATACCCAAGGTAATCCTCATTGAAACAAGCGCGATGCACGACGGGAAAAATCTAGTTAGTAACATTTGGAATTATTTTCGTCTAAAATGTTACTATTATTAATAGAATGAATAAGATTTTCCTTATTGAAAGTAGCAGCACCTGAAAGATGACAAGTATCGCAACAATACTTTATTGCATTAAAAACCCATCGATGTTAAAATAAAACGGTAATCACAAGAGATATACAACAATAATACATACGTTTGGCGCTGAAAATTCAAAATATAGTGGACGGGACACTTCTACCGATGGAAATTTCCGAGCGAAGGTTAGCCGAGTTGTGATGCATTCGAGCAAGGTGAAAGTCCACACCAGATTGGCTTCTTATTCCCCATTCTTGGGCAGCAGCCAAGGATTAATAAGAGAAACGGCTTCCGTGAATCAATGATGAGCCATTTGTGTGTGCTATGTCTGTTTACGCTATTGGTAAACAAAACACTGGCCGACTGAACTCAAGGTTCTTGATTCTCAAGCTAAGGCTAGGCACTTTACGCCCGAGATTACTAAACGGGGAGGGAAAAATCATGTCTAACCATGCATTTTTGCAACCATTTACTTCAACGAGGAAGGACGCGTTTTCGGAGCTCACTACACCTATGTAGAGCATGGGCGCTGTCTCAGAGGATATACAAACAAAATAGTGAATATTACATTGGTCAAGAATACGTTAATCTTTACAACGTACGTCAAAGCGCGATAAGACATAACCTTTCCATTCAATAGAAAATTTTATAAGGAGATGAGAAGGCATAGAAAATTGAGATATCGTTCAAGTATGATGAAGTTACCGATGGAAAATATTGTTCACATCCACAGTTGTGAGGTAAAATTATGATATATACGTATTCGTGGTAAGGAATAACCATGGTACCTTCAGTACTCAATACATATTTACAGGAAAACTAGTTATTTTATGTCAGTTGTAACAGTGTATTAGGGTCTCCTATGCGCACTCAAAGAGAATAAACTTGCCGTTTCCACGGAGTAAAATACCGTCTTTCTTATTTTACAAGTCGTTTCCTATATTCTAATGACCTTTTCCAACAATGCGAGCCGACCGCCGAACCATTTTCATATAACTAAGGTGATTTGACTTCTATTACAGCATACAGCCATAATAAATAAATAAATAAATAACTCATTGACATGCCTACTTTTTTTTTTCATCGCGATTCTTATGTTATAACGAATACTTTATCAAAATGGAATGTATAACACGGATGGCCAATAGGTTCGTGGCCATCAGTCGATGAAGTACGATTAGCAGAGCAATTTTACTTCGTTCCTCGGCCCAACCTTCAAGAAACCATTCGGAATAGTTCACCGCACAGCGTGAATGTCAATAAATAACCATTAGGATTCCCTAACGAAGACATCCTTTATTAACGCACCGATCACAGCCAGAAACGTAGAGAAGTGGGGCGGTCTTTCCTCGCCCTAAAAATAACATCAAAACAGTAACGCTCCAGCCTTCCCACTGAGGAACGAGAGAGGAGAGCAAGAAGCAGAATCTGAGGGATACTACAACGAACCCCGTGACCTGACAGCACACGGAAGCGAACTAACCGGGAAACCCAGTGGCAATCGAGAGAATTCTTGAACCATGAAAAGCTTGGGATAATCCGTGGAATTGATCGCGTGAGGGATCAATGCCAAGTATTGAGTAGGGAAAATCTTTGCTGGAAAATATTAAGATAGAACTCCCAGCAGATGATCATCACATCTATTGTATCAAATTCTTCTGACTTACCTAATTGGACGATGCATCAAGTGGGTACACGGAGTATATTTTGGGGGAGTGAGTTCGTAGCAAGATGAAACATTATTATTTGAATTTAAGTACATAGACGGAATTCCATTCGTGCTTTTAATAATACAAATCGTCATCAGAGTCTGCAGAGATTCTGTAATTATGATAAAGAGTGTTTTCCAGATAAGTTTCAGTTTTAGTCAATAAATTATCTAAGATAAATGAAAAATCCGATGGATTACGTAAAAAATAGGAATTCAAAGAGTGAAACAGCAACATTGTAGATTTTAAGTAAATCAATGAAACGCCAAACGTATACATCTAGTCAAGAACTACCTACCGGTCGCAACCTGGTTCAGTTAATTAATATTTCTACGGAATCTTGCAATATTACGTATTTTACTCTGGAAAAAACCTCCTTAAGGGCCTCCAGCATTATTGCTGAGGATACGTATAAAAAGAAAAAGAGAAATTTACCCGACCCGAAACCAGAAAGATTTGAAAGTAATGAAATCGACTCCCAATTCAATATACATATAATATCTATTTCACTTCACCGGCGGCGTAATCAAGGATGGCGAGGATCAGGTGTTCGTTGGCTCGTTCTCCATCTCCAGGGATCCAACACAAGTTTGAAAACGCATGAACGGAGAATACGCGAAGCGAAATCACATGAGTGTAGTGAAGGAAAACACAGCCATCTCAGGACTATCGCAGGCAACACCACGAACGTCAACAGTGAATTATCTCTAAATGAACTTTTAATACAATCACGTGACGTAAACTCCTATCATGGTGATATCGTTAAGGGTAACGCCGCGCGACTTCCAGAGAGAGAGTTTTGAATTTTGCTCATGCGACCAAGACTGGAAAAGAAATTCCCAACTCACGTGATCCCATACCCCACCCTCCGATCTTGCCATGAGCAGTCGATGGGCTGATTCCGTAAATGGTAGTTTAAAAATTAAATTGGTTTGTTTTCTATGCAAAAATTTAATTTTCATTAAATTCAGGCCTGAAGGCTAAAGTCGGACAAAATGAATCATTATGTTGAAAAAGTTTATATTCCTTCAACTCTTACGATAAAAATTTTATATCCGACAAATAACGAGCTATATTTTTCAAATTTGACATAGAGGGTAATGTTGACAAGGGCCTAATTCATATAACCTGAATATTTCAAAGTGATAGCGAAAGTTAAAAAATATAAAAAAGTAATACAAATAACATGACGGGTCGAGCGGGAGTGTTGCTTCCTCTTAAACTCCTCGCGAATTTCGGGAAGGCCTGGTAACTTCGTCGTCCATTCTCTCGGATTTTTGAGAATTGAAATCCTGTGGCCACCCGCCCTAGGCCCACCCTCGTCTCCGCCCTTTCACATTTCCCTTGTGTGCTTCCCTCCACGCCTCCGTGCTCCGTTATGCCGCCATTCACCCCGGCGTGCCTATTTTCGCCGCCCCCCCACTGCTGCTGCTGGTGGACACCCTCTTTATCGCCGTCCATCACTCTTACTCCATCGTGACAAGAATAACACTCGTGTTTCTCCCTTTTACTCTCGCCCGGAGTAATCCCCATTCAGCGATTTTTTTATTCGCTTCTCCCTCCCTCCGCGTGGTGTCGCGGTGGTCGCGGCCTCTCCGGGTGGTGTTCGACGAGACCAGCTTTGTTCCCACCGGACTGTAGAAAAATGCCGAAATTACGGTGAAAAAATTATTAAAATAACGCCTTAAGAGACGGCATCACTCCTATTCGATGTTTTTTTGTTTTTTTGTCATGCGTTGGGTAAACGTGGGAGAGAAAGAAGGAGAGAGGATTTTTAGACGGAATAAAAAGGAGGTAGTCTTATATGAATTGAAGAGGGAAGTCCATGAGAGAGGGGAGACTGCCAAAGTGCTTGGTAAATACTCCATGCAAACCTACCTTGATCGGTAGAATACTTTAATAATAATAGTTCGTTGAAAACTTACGCTCTCAATTTGAAATTTCCGGGGAATTCAATGTAGAACCTTTTCAAAATTTGCCCGTATCGTATTTCCTCCCGTGTAAGATTTTTATGCTTGAAGTACAGGTAGACGTGGAAAACGGTCTGCTCTTGATGCCCATGAAATGTCGATAATTGCGTCGAAAGATGGTGGCGTTGGTTAAATCGAGTCATAGAGTAACGTGAACAGTCGAGCGGAAATCATTCGTCTCCTGACAATAGATTTTATCCAAAGCCTGAAATGCCTTTATCGTTATAAGTTCTGATAATATTTGAAATGAAACTTTTTATGTTGGAGAAGAACGTTTCTTTCAAGGCAAGGAAAAAAAGTTTGAGGTTGAAAATGTTACTACGCTGTAACGAAACCATGGTCGGACAAAATAAATCACCATGTGGAAAAAGCAAAGTTTTTATTCCTTCAGCTCCTACGATAGAAGATATGCACTAAATCACACCTATTCCTCATAAAAATTTTACTTTTGAGGTACAGGAAATATTGGCAAAGATCTATCCTTCACTCCGTGAAAATTTCAAGTTGATTTCAAGTTTCAAACGAGTGATACACCCAAAAAAGACAAAATAAGCCCGGAGGAGACGGATGAATCCTTTTAAAAAGCATTTTACTACGGTACTACCGGTATAAGGACGTAAACAGAGATTGTTTCTGCCATTGATTATAGTAAAACTGGACTCACGTATAGCCTTGACACAATTACGTAATTTCCAAGTTATGAAGGAAGCATTTAAATAGATATATTCGGTCTCCTGCCACAAATACGTTTGAGTCTTTAAAAAATATTGACATAACTACGATCGCTTGGTTTTCAATTTATTCATTAGCGTAGGCCAAATGAGTGTTGATGGAGTATCAATCACGTTAACCAGGTAAAGCTAAATTAATGGGATTGTATAGGCGACCGTGCCGTTCCCAATGTCTGAACTATATTCGCCCGTAAAATTTTCGACGATTGGAAATACCACCGAATTAGGTTGGTGCTGCGTAAAATTTAGAGTGCATTATGGGCGAATTTGTATCTGCTGAAATTCCAGAAATTGCGTAAGAATTTACAACTTCCATTCTATGCAAACAATAAAACGAAAATAAAAAATAACGATCGGCGTTACAGAAAAATATTCGGTAAGGAGATTAGGCTGTCTCGATACATTAAAGTCATTTAAATCAGTTTCTGCCACACGCATCAAATCACTGTCTCGAATAAAAGTATTGGACGATTTTTTCATTAGCGAAAAGGGATTACTTGATCGGGAACAACATATTCATATTAATGCGGGAATAAAAGATTTCATTCAATTGAAACTCTCCATCCGAATGTCCATACACTTACCCTAATGAAATTAGAGAAATAACTTTTCCATTATTTTATACTCAAGGTTCTTTATTTCAGTTCCATAACAAAAGTAGAGCAACAAATATGACTTCCCTATTGCCAAACTTTAGGGTGCATGGCAAGGGTACAATACAGATAGCATATATTATTGTAAAAAATACATTTTAGAGCAAGCAAGAACGCAAGCTACGGTGAGATTCCTGGCACGGACAAAGCATAGAAAGGAATTTCCTAAGGGTAATAACGACATGACCAAATCGTGGTGATACACGACGAAGTTGCGATGTTTTTTCGTCCCAGGGCGGAGCAAAGACCTAATTACGAGCACCGCGTAACTTTTTTTTTCGTGGAGACGAACACAAAGGAAATCATCGTAGCGTGCAGCCACCCGACCCGGCAGCATCCCGTAAGGGCGGAGGCGAGACTGGGTAACATTAGTCGCGGCGGCGGCAGGTGCTCTTTGAGACGACGGGTTCGCGACAAGTGACAACGGGGCGCGTGTTTTCGAACCCACGGTACGGCGATTTCCGCGCCACACCGGGGGAATCCCCGCTGTGAAGCGATCAACGAACGCGAGGACGGCCGAGACCAAAGGGGACGAGTTACGAGATTATGGAGGAAATTATTCAATAGTTTTGCGGACCTAAAGCCTTGCCTACAAAAAGGGGTGAAAATTAAACCACTGGGAAGGTCCGAAAACGGCCTTATACTTGTTTGCTTGGCTACAACAAGGGCAAACAAATCAAATCAAATATCTAGGCCGATCAAATATCTAGGAGTAACCAATATGCGTGTTACGCGTCCAATAATGTTCGGAGAGCGCAACAATATAATCGTGCTTATTACGGAGAATACAGCTCCAGATAACTTTCGAATGGCTTTTTCTCAGGAACGTTAAATCTTAGAGAAAAAAGTAAAATGACAATTTTGTACATAATTTTATGATCTAGAATTTTTAACTGAGCAATTTTTATCATAAAACTAACCGTTTGGCCAAAAAAAATGCAAAAACCCATTTTTGTGACCTTTGATCTTGAATAAATTTTTTGCACACACGGGATGGATGGGGACTTTTCAGTATTTCATTGGAATGGTATCCTTAACGTTCATTCAAATTTTTAGCTTGTTGGGAATTTATGCAAGGGTCAATGTCTATTTTGACCGGGCTATAATGCAATGAAGCAATTATTTCAACAATGCCGCTATGCTCCGTTTTACGGTTAGTCGGATACTTATGCAGAAAACAATGAATTTTAACAGACATGGAACACATTCTAATGCCATCTTAACTTTACTAATTATACATGGGGTGGCATTGCTGCTTTGGGGGATGAGTCGTCAGTATCGGGGGAATGGTCACCCTTGCGAAGAACAGAATAGAAATGACGGTCAGAAGCCATAGAAACGACGTGAAAGACTACGCCACAGGAGAACCAAAATAGGATAATTTCTTCATTTATACTTGAAAAAAGTTATATAACTTAACTCCATCGAAGCGAATAGCTTTCTGTAGTCAACCTTGGATGCTTATTTTAATTATTTACGAGGTGGAATGTGCACATTAAATAAAAATCGTCATCCCAAAAATTTACAACGATTTTTATCGACTTACAATTTCGAACGAATATTTATAAGGCCATAAATATTGTATAACACGCCACGGACACGTGTCATGGTTGATTCGGCCTGCAGCCGATGCGAAAGCAATACAAGATGCCACAAGACACCTTCCCAGGTAGCTCTCGAGAATAACGCGTGAGAGTACCCCCAGAATCCTCCGAGAAAAACATTCTTCCCGCGCGCAAAAAATTACAATGAAAATAATGTGATGTAGGAATCCCAAGTTATGCCTCCGAACACGTCAAATCGAAAATCTTCAAAGTGCGATGTGGCCCAGGGAAAGGAACGGGCCCCACCACCATGAATGAGTGTACTACACACACCAGTGGCCTAGTTCGGGGTAAGCTCTACCCTCACCAAACCAAATCAACCTTCGGGCTGAATCACTGCTGGGTGAGTGATGTTCGTTAGTATCCGGGATATGCAGTCTGGCAGAAGCAAGAAAGAAACATTTAAGCCTAAAACACGAAAAAAGCCCATGAAAAAAAACATTTTATTCTATCCAAAATGAGTTAAGTCTAGAAAAACGTTTGGCACATAGCATATTTCAACGATTTGCAACAAAAAAAGCAAGATAGCAACAAAAAATGAGGCTGCTTTTCAGTTTATCAGAGTATTCTACGCACAAATACGTTTATTTCGATCGAACAAAATGAAGCAAAGGAGAGTCTCCGACAGCGATACCGACGCGACGTTACGTAACTACGGTGACTTATTCAGACATTCAGAGTCTTCTCGATGAGACGTCAGCAATGACACTGAGGATACAGAAACCTCAAAGGGAGCGCAATCACCGATGCTTTTTCTCCACCTGAACAGGGGTTACATTTTCGCTGGTCGTAGTGTTTCGCATGAGCGGGTGAGTAATCAAGTCAAGAACAAAGACGCGCTTCCACGCGTCCTAAAGTAAACACCTGTTAAATACATTAGGGCGCGGATAATCGAAGATCCATTGGATGGCGTCGATGCACGAGGCCAATATATTAACAAAAATATTAAAATTTTCACTAAAAAGGGCAAAAGAATAATACTTAAAAGTTTCTTTACTGTAAAAGTAATAAAGTAGATATGATAGCAAAAATAATACAGCAGATATTCCACAGAAATTCAAAATTGTCCAATAGTCTGCTACATACGTGAGTAGAACAACAGCTAATTCAGTTGACACCATTCAAATGATTTTCATTTCCCATATAGAAATGGTTTTTAAGGGCCGACAAAGGGTGGTATTTTCCCAATATTTTCGTTATCGTATGCAATTTCTTAAACACTAGAAACCACGATATAGAATAACTGAGCGTGCATCCTCTTTCCCAGTTTCTCTTACAGTGCTCAAGCCATAAACACAGCCTTTGTCACAATCTTACAGGCTCCTAAATGAGGAAGCTAAGAGAATGATGACATCATTTTTAATTCACAATCAGATTTTCAGAAAAAAAATATAATTTGAGTATTTGTAAGAAGGAGTAGAATAGAAGCCTCATGAAAACCTTGACAAGAAGACGAAACAACGTTATAGGCCATACCTTGAGATACCATAGCCAGATAAAGGCAAACGTCGAGGGACAAGTAGATGGCAAGATCGGAAAAGGAAGACCTCGCATGAAATATATGGAATAGAACAAGAAGAATGTGAAAGAGAATAAATACATTGGCGAGAAAAAACCTGCGTCAAACCAATCGTAGGATTGTTGAGCAGTGATGATGATGACGAGAGTTTGTCAATAACTATTGCTTGAAAAATACGTGACAGAAATAACAATACGCATTTTAATTCTCATACGGTCTTCTTTTTTACACTTCAACTTTCATGCGCGCATACTTTAGATGAAAGGCTACATAGAGGAAGGGACTTCATAGCCTCAAACTCGCCCCAATTACGGCATTTATTATTATTATATTTATAAAATTCTTCGGATAAATTATGCAGCAGCTCAATAGGGGCAAAGAATACCGTGCCCGATGAGTCCCAATTAATCGCAGCATACTAAATTTCCTACGCGTTGTGCCGCCGTCAACCGAGATAGTAGAACGTGATCGACACGGCGCGGGACGATTTTTTCGCGAACGCTGCTTCGACCGGGAAGCCATGGCTCTGCCACGGCCGTACCTATGTACGACGCGGCGATAGGATAAAGCGTGCGTCACAGTTTCCACGCGAGTCGAAACTTCACGTCACGAACGAAGGAATTTTTTCGAACAGTATTTGACACTTGAGCGCGCGGCTTGAGATGGAGTGCGGGAGAAACGGAAGCCGTACAAGTAATCGGGAGCACGAGTAGACGGGAAGCTGCTGCTAAACAGCTTTAGCGGAGAAGGCTCGGGGGAATGGAGACGTGGGGGAGGGGGAGCATGGCCTCTGGGAATATTAACTTATCCTAGGCTAGACCACGAGCAGACTAGGCGGCGGAAAGTAATTTCACGGCGTAACAGAGATAAATGGAAAATGTTTATTTTTATTTAAGAAACAGTCCACGACAGGGTGACTGGTATTTAAGTATGTGTTGAAAAAGAGAACTAAATTCTACATTAACAGGACTAATTTATTGAAATTAATATCATATATACAGTATTACATATACATTTTATAAATACAGTATACAGTAATTAACTATAAGAATCTTGATGCATACTTTAAAATTCAATGTAAGCGCCCGTGGCATATGCCAATCAATATTAAAAATTCTGCAGCTATTTCATAATACCTAGTTTTATACCAGCCACCCTGTAGCCAGGTGTGGAGACACAAAATATCCTGATAAACTCAACAAAGATACTAAAGTTATTTAAGTTATTATTATTATTAAATTGTTTCAAATAGGCCATTGGCCTGGTGGTCACATGAACGAACGATTAAAGCAATTGAAAAATTATAACAAGCCATGAAACCTACTTCTTTAACCAGTTATTTTTAAATATATAACTTTTTTGGGAAGCGCACAAATATTTTTGCCGGCAGGTCTTTCCAGTCCCGTAGAGTCCTTTTCAAGAAGGAGAATTGCTTTATATTTGTCCATTGTGATCTTGAACTGGTGATCATTCTTTCCCACTAGGTTGGGTTTTTTTAATGTCCTTCCAAAATTCACCCCATGCTTTTTCCTCGCTCACTATTTTGCACGTCCCCCATAGCCTGCTCTTCTTCCTCTCCTAAAAACTCTCCCTTCGAAGTATTCTTGGACAGATTAAAATAAGATTATATGGAATATTTTGCAGATCACCCCTTTCTCCCATCCAAAAATTCAACTCTCCACTTCAATTCCCTGTAAAACCTTCCGTCCCTTTCGTTTTACCAATGGTAAAGCCTTTTCTCTACCTCCCCATTTCAACAAGAAATTCATTGCCCGAATGGACTAATCCCTCAATTTTATCTCACGAGCTAACTCAGCCAATAGACTCAAATGTAGGGAGGGTCGAGGTTTGAGCTCCCCCTGGATTAAGCCACAGATGTGTGAAATCCTCCATACCTCCAGGGTAGGAACAGGCGGACTCCGGAAGGAGAGAAACTGAGGAGGATTAGGCCTCCAGAAATACATTCTTAGCGCAAGCTAGACCACGATCTGACAAGGTGGCGGCGTACCCGAGATAATATAATTGTCAATTACTTTCACAAAATAATTTTAATTTAAAAACAACCGCGAGGTACCGTATATCAGTCCTATTAAAACTCACGAGGCTATAATATTACGATTTTAACGGACAAAAATCGAAGTAAATTGTTCCCTTATTATATATCCAAAACACATCGATAAATGATTGAAGATGATAACAATAGGGTAGTTTCCTTCATCAAAGAAAACGAAAGGCATTGATTGCGATTCGTTACCCACCATTAGTGTATTCATAATATACAAATTATTTGGTTTTAGAAATCCCAGTTTAGACGAATGGCAAAGGTCAATTTTAACCTCATTTGAAATAGGCCATATTGGCGCCCATGCGATTCCACTCCACGTGACGTCACAGGGACCTAGTTTCTATACGAGTAGATAGGAGTTTTACATTGTCTGAGATTACTAATGCATGCATGAGGCACAGAGGTCAGGGAAACATCTCTTAATAATCCCACATTAAAAATACCTATGCTCGGAAAGTTTCCTTCGTTTGTTAGGGGAATAATAATCCTCATTTAAGCCAAGCGCTACCTGCTAGCAGGGTACTCAGCAACCTACTAGCAGCCTGCATCGTATCAGCGCTCAAGCCTCGCCCCAAGGTCACCTCACAAGGCGGCAGGGGGAACCTGAAATACGTCACACGGACTTTTCCCATCATTCCTACTTAGCCGTCGCGTTTTCGCGCGCTTGAAAATTTTCACTTTTCATTTAATCGCGAAAAATAGATATCGTCATTTAAAAATCTAAAAGCGTGAAATACGTACTCCAGAAGTAAATATTTCGATTTAGGCAATAAAAAAATAATAGGAAACCACCCTATTGGCAGACTAAGAGCCCAAACTTTATGCATGATACACCACTTTACTTAAAGTTAAAACCAACTTTGCTTCCTCGTCCATTGCACAAGCAAAATATAAATATCACTATTCCTCGCTCGGTGAATTCATGAGCAATCATATGAGATGTGCTGAAAACGGTTTGTCTTTACAGATATATTTACCATTGATTGCTCATAGATTTTGTGAAACAAATACAGAATATGTTGCAAGTTTTACAACCATCAATTTCGAGTTTTGTCTGGAGAAAATTAGATCAAACTTCAAGGGAAAACGTAAAAACTTATTACGCACGTACAAAAACTACTACACAATATTTTTAATTTTATTTATCAATTATAACAGACACGCCAAATTTGAACGAAACCACTTGAAATTGTGACGTTAAATAGCAGAGAGGGCTACACATTAATTAATCGAGTATGATCAATGATTGATATGCATAAAAAATTACGCCAACGATGTCAAATAATTCCTAGACAGAATGGCCACCCCAAATGAAAACGTAATCCGACAAAAAGCTCATGTAACGTCATGCTAGTATGTGTATTAGATATGACTCCTTCCAAAACCGCCGAAAAAACAGTATGCCCTCTCCATAAGGTATTCTCGCGAGCACGATCCAACCAAACGTGCGCCAGGCGATTTCATGTTTATAAGAATGCTTTCGAAACCGCTAAGCGCAGAGGTAAATGCCCTCACATTTCATCACAACCAGAGTGCTAGGCAAATGAAAAAAAAATATTGATCGCACGGGATGGCTATCTCGCGATTGTGAAGACCAATAAACTCATTATACCAATAGACTCAATAATATCGAGGCTTCATAAATGAAATAGTAACTTGGTTTTCATCCACAGTTTATTTAGTTTGTTAGACGTGGTTCGACACATAGGTGTCATCATCAGGTGCATAGATTTACAAATTTTTAAAAAATGTATTTAATTCTCGTACGGACTTGGGTGTCGGTGGGAGAGAGAACACATCTGAGGGAGAAGACCAAGCTACTATTTTACTTATGAATTCAAGATTATATTCAAATTACATCGTAGTTCCAAATAATATTGCACGTAAAAACATCGAAAATTAACTGCCATCATAAAATCATACTGTGTTTGAGGGAAAATTTGGGAAAATCACAGTGAATTTTTTAAAAATCGTCATCATGTTCATATGGGTTGATAGTTTAGTTATGTCTTACAAGATAAATTCATTTCCCAAAAATAGATATATATCCATCGTTTATATCTTCCTACGAAACATTTTTCTGCTACAATGAGACGTTTAAGAGACGATATTGTTAAGAGAACGGCTTAAGTGAAGAATGAATGCATGACAGGAATTTTAACCTTCACGCTTTTGCCTGTCCTCTAGATACGTGCACCGCATGAAAACACGTAAGAAATACTCCATGATGAGTCAAATGGCTAAATACTAAGCACCGGTTCGCTGTCATGGTTCGTAGAATCAAGAATACTGAAATTAATCTTCCTGGGCTTGGACGTTTTTGGTCTGGAATATTTCGCTACCCTTGCTCGATAGTGAAGAGCTATCGTCATAAACGTGAGGATGACCATGTATATTCCTAAATACCTCATTTAGAATACCTTTCGCATGCCTTTATCGGATAAGGGACGGAATTGATCGAACTCCCACCTGCATATTAAGGCCCCATCAGTATACTTCACTCGCGCCGGCAAGACATCATTTGTAAACACGTCCAAGTAATTACAGAGAATGACACGGCGACGGGAATGAGGAGATAAAAGATTATCGGAATCTATCAGCGGCTGCTTTAATGTACATCAATCCTAACACATTATCTCCCGGCTCGGTATTCTTATCGGGTCACCTTAAGGACTTACTCCGCGGTCAAGCGTAATACTTAAAACACTGTGATGAAACGTCAATATCCCAGAACTAGGTGGTCTAAGCCTTTGCCTTTCAAACCAGCTTCCAGGTAGAAACACCCAAGTGAAATAGTATTAGGCGAAATAGATGGGAAGTACACGAAATTCAACCTGAGAAAACAGTAACGTACACAATTGCTGGCATTGGAAATAAATTCACACGAATTTCCACGAGAAAAAAATCCCCTGGACCTACGTACCTTTGATTTTTTCGGGGCACTTTGCAGTTCACTAGACTATTTACTGTCTCTAAAAAAAGAATGACACCTGAGTTTGAGGAGCTCTAGCGTCTAAACGAAGTAACTAATTTGAATGCAACAAAAACATTCGAAAGAGAATGTATTTCTACGTTAAATCATGTACTTTTTAAAATCTTCGGCTCCATAGTATTCATAGAATCTCCTAACAACTAATTTTATCACATCTACGTATTTCTCTTCTTTCAAATCTTTCTGAACCTGTACTAAAGTTTTTCCCAAAAAAGTACAAGTTTTTTGCGCGTAAAATCAAGTTTCCCAACTTAGAACGCTTAGTATTCCCGTAGTTTTCGTTCCAGTAACTTGCAATTTTGGTATGAGAAAGCCAGATCTAGTATTAACAGTTTAAAGAAAACAAATTGTTTATAGCACTAAAATTGATTGATTTGTTGTAAACAACGCAAATCTCCGCTAACTTCGAAACCAATGAGTATATTGAAAATCGTTGAGTACTGATGTACCGGTCAACAATCCTAAGATTGGTTTTACGAAGCTCTGCACTCAATTCTCCTATCAACTAATTTTATCACATCTACGTATTTCTCTTCTTTCAAATCCTTCTGAACCTGTTCCTCGTATTTTATTCGACGTCTTCCTTTTCCGTTCCGGTCATCTACTTGTCTTTTGACGATTGTTTTCATCTGGTCTCAAGATATGGCCGATTAGGTTGTTTCGTCTTCTTATCAGGGTTTTCAAGATTTTCTTCTCTCATACCTTCCTTAGGACTTCCTCATTATTTAATCGGTCGATCCATCTAAAGTATGGAATTTTAAAATGTTTTAATTTCATAATAAGATAGAGAACACACCCCACTGCACTAAATTGTTGTCATTTTATAACTTTTTATGAACTCGCTTTGTTGTTTGCCATTTTGTTCTGGTTAAATCTTGCAACTCAATTTTAACGTTCCGATTAACTTTCCCAACTTTCAGAAAATTTTAGGATAACTCAGAACCAGATGCCAACGCAATATTCTAACACTTTTATTATCACATATCATTTTTAACTCTATTTCGATTGCTGCACAGAATTATATAGAATAAAATATGGAGATTATTTTTTAAAATGGCCACCAAAATCCAATGGCAGCGCTGCGATCTTCTAAAGGAACGAGAATGATATAGAGACATAACAACAAATTTGGTTACATCGAAGTTAATTGAAAAATTTATTTGAAAAAAAAAATTACTTGCCTTCTTTTCAGTTCGCGATAAAAAATGTTTTATAAAAAAATATTTTTTAATTATTTTTTGGTTTAGGAGTAGAGGTCACTCGCTTCTTCGTGAATACCCCCCGGAATAGGGTATTACCGATCCGACCTTAATGGTAGGGCTAGCTAAAGGTGGGGGGAGGGTAAGGAGAACCCGCGGGGAGGAAGGGGCAGAGGCGACAGAGCCGCTTCCTCGACTTTTGTTTGGGTTCTTCCCCAACCCCCGCTTCAAATACAAGCCCACCCATACGACTCGACATAATTATGCGCCTTGGGGAGATAGGTTTCCCGCTCATTAACTTGCGATTAGTCAATATCCCCCCGCGACTCGAACTTCCAAGCTAGATATTCACATAGTATCAATACATCTTCCTCGGTCTCAGGGAAAAACTACGGATAAGAGTTGAAATTTTCCAACTTTTTGGATTCTTAAGCCTCGAAATGGAATAATGAATTATTAATTTGCCTAATTTACTAATTACGTGAAGTCCCCCAGATGGGACGTAGGGCTTCATGGATTTTAAAAAATGTCAACGATTCACATTTTATAGGAATAATTATATAAAATATTTCAAATCAAAATGGAATTTATTACATCTCAATCCAGTCAAAATGTTTCCATATTGCCATTATGAAATGGAAATTATGGAAGCAGCATAAAAACTGGAATAAAGCTTAAATATTTATGGATGTCATTACGAGAGAAACGGGCCTTCAAAACTCAGCCACGTTGACATCGGTTGCTGCTCATGCAACACTAGACTTCTTCCACTGAGTCCCAACACTAACATTTCAAAATTAATCTTCCACCAAACAAAGTGGTAAGCATCTGACCTAATTCCAATTTCGTTCTTCACATGCGCAGAACATTGGTTCTTTACTCGGATTATCTCCCACATCACACACTGATTACGATTTCCATTCACAGTTGAATACACGAATGATACCAGGAAAGGTGGACACAAAACCATCAATGACAGCTTATCGACGCCATCGCTAAGATAACGGAAAAATTATTCATGGTTAGCCGTAAAAAAATCTTATTTTTCAACGTCGTTATTTTTAAAGTAAGTGAAAATTCACGAAAGATCCAATTAAATAAAATAGCAAAACACGCGATAAAACTGAGAATATCGAGTATGAGCAAATCTTTTAATGAAATAAACCGTCAAAAAATGTTTTCCAATAAAAGATCAAAACCTGAATTTAAAGCTACAGATTTAGCACGAAAAGAAAAAATATGTCGAATACTTAGCCAGTCAAAATGATGTTTTTTCACCATAAATAATAGTTGGCCTTATCATCACCCGCTTAATAAACAAAAAGTCTGTAAAGCAGCTTACTTCCTATTACAGGCACTTATCGCCTTTATAACTTTAAATTAAATGAAGGTTAAAAGTAATTTTTGCACATTGATTGTAACAAATAATTTATCATCCTGAAATATTACTTCTGGCTCTGGTTACCAAAATATCAGGAAGAAAATTGTTTAAAAACTGAACGGAATTAATCGCACAGCAACAGCAATAGATCTAAGTTACTCGTGGAAGCTGATAATGCATGGCATATCACAAAATTGAACATTAAAAAATACCAAGTGTACAATTCATGAGTTTACGCAATGCAAAATATTAAGAGTGTGTTTTCGAAATGGAAATTTATTATGTTAATATTTAATAAAATTAATACCTAATCGGTTAGATCCCAATAAAACATTTTTATACAAAAAACAAACAGGTTTCGACTGCCATATTATAAAACTCACCAGCAGGTTATTGCTTAAAGGATTCCCGGAAATTCACATTTCCAACATAAGCATTTAATTAACATTCCTAAACCGGTCGCTCAAAAACTTAGGTATTCGAGAGACACTGCTTACGTCTTACATCTTACAGCATTATAAAACACAAGTTCCTTTAATTGCGAAAAACGGGACTCATGAAAGCAGCACTGAGATGATTCTCCGGACTCATGTAAATTGGAAATATGAGAAATAAGTATGTCCTTTATAATATTACATGATAACGCCAAAAACAGATATTTTTTTAATTGTGAGCCTAATTCTACATTGTGCTATGAAATTGGAATATAGCTTCATTTGTGTCACAAAATGTGGAATGTAAGATTTATTATTATTTTCAGCTGAGCCGCGTGCGGCGGCGTGGACTCGCTTACGCTGTCAGCGGCGCCCGCCTCGAATTCGTATTGCTCCCTCCTTTTCATTGCAACGCCAACCACTTGACAACACGATCTCCGGAGCAGTTACGACTTCTTCCTCCACCTTGGTGAACACTTCCCGACAAGCAGGAGAGGGAAGTTTCCTCGTGGGAAAGCTTCATTGCCATTGGTCCGCGGCGGAGATGGTTTTTCCCCACTCAAAGGTTTCGCCGTCCTTTCCGCGTTCGACCCATGAACTCCCTCCGCCCCAATGGCGGCACACATCTCAGACCCGATTATCACACCTCAGTAAAATCATACAGTAGCCAGAGGGGCAAGATTAGTCAGTAGTATAGGCGAGGCGGCGATCCGCTCGTCATTAGCTCGTGACGTCATCAACTTATCCGCAAAGGGCTGAGGAATACGATTTTTCTCCGCGAATAGCACGAGGAATAAGCAGCATGATTTAAAAAAAACTGAAAACAACGAGTATCGTGAACGCAAGAAAGGAAAAATAAAATATGATATATTGACTAAGTTGAGAGGAAATCGGAGTTACCAATAGATGAAAAATGTGGATGAAAAACGGAGAGGTTTGGAAGAGTTCAGTTCGAACCTGTCTTCGGACACATCTAAATTGATGATTATGTTTTATTCACAATTTTATTTCGATTAAAAATAAAAGAATATTGGACAAGAAGCCCATTCAAGCCAATTGAAACCACATGAGTGCACTCTAACCGCATCTATGCAGCTTTTACCAAGTTCATTGAGTGGACCAAAAATAATTACAGACACATCACAAGGGCGCATCACTACCGCACGGAAAGTCTTATTTCCTGGCGTATTACTTGCTCAAGGTGGCTGGAGCGTTTTTTGATAATATACACATTCGCGTTAACCTTGGCACACGCGATTCTTTCCTGATAGCCCAGGATAAAGTATATTTTGTTACATCCCAGGTTAAAGTAAAAACACTAAAGATCACCCACTCATTTTCGTAGAAATTCCATGCAGTTTCAATATGCAGTCTTCTGGAGCACGATATAAATTACTCTAAAACTCCATTGTGAACGTAACATATCTTAAATCAAATATACCACGTAAATATGATTATAAAATATCAGAAAAATCAAGAAACTCAACCGATTATATGTATGCAAAAATTAAATAAATATAAAATTCGACCTTGTGTAGTAATATGTATTACCTACTAGTAGATCAAATGACTAAGGAAATAAAGGAAAATACGGAGTTAAACATGAAAAGATAAGCCGATGGGAATGAGAGGAAAACTGCTTCAAACCAAACTTAAGTTTGATGACCAGCTGTAATAATGGTTACCAGAGTATATTAGCACTTCTGATCTACTTAACCTTTTTAGTGCGGCGGGCCGATATATCGGCTCTTACGCAGTCCATTATTTAATTTATCTATTACTTATTACATTTATATTAACCCTTAACCTGCTCCCATCGTCTATAAGCGATCGCCTTAGCAGACTGCTCCCATAGTCAATTGACGATTTTCATTTATTAATATATTTTGAAATTATTTTTCGCACAATTGTAATACATGTCCTAAAGTCCATCATTTGAAGTAAAATCAGCAGAAAATTAGTCAATAAATTATTTTTGAAACATTTTTTCCTTAAGTAAAAAGTTATAATTTATAAAATTATGCAAATATTAAAAAAATTATCATTTTTTGCGCCTGTGGGGAGTTCTATTTCAGCTTATTTGCGCAGTTAAAGGGTTAAATGATGTATGTTTTGTCTTATTTTAAAAGTAGAAATTACCTGCTTTATGCAGCACATTTTAATAATTTTATCGTCACTTTTAATTTCATTCGACAAAGCATAAATGATACTATAATTTCAGTTGGTTCTTTCAGAGTCGGGAAGCGCAGCCCAATCTAAGGCATAATATTTCCGCTTTCTTTTTCAGTTTTCTTTTCTTTACGAACAGATACTAGATGGCTCATAACCTGATAGTTCTGCTAACAGGTGAATGTGTTGTGGTGAATTTTTCTCATTGAGAACTGCTAACTCAGTATATTGTGATACGTTCCATATGAAATGATTACTTTGTAATCAATTTGGTATCTCTTTTCATCCTTCCAAGCTAATCATTTTGAACGTGTGGAATGGAATTGCACTGTCCGCAATTCTGTGTGTGTTCGGGCTTCATTAGGGCTTTTTTTCTTGAGATAGTAAATATATTGTTGATAGAACATGAGGATAACACTTCTCTGCTCTTATGCCCGAGGAGGTTCCGTGAGGTTTTCCCCTTGCAAGTGTGTGGTTGTGTCTAAAATTATTTCAAGCAACTTCATACGAAAAAGTAGATGAAGAACTTGTAAATTACCTGTAATCGCCAGTGGCGTAGCCAGGGGGTGGGTCCGGGAGGTTCTGGACCCCCCCCCCCCCCCCCAACATATAAAAACAAAATTATTTTCCTTCATAAAAGAAAACAAAATAATGAAAAATCATGAATTTACGAAATATTTCTTTAACAAATGAAGCTTTTTCGATTATAAAAAGTGCTAAAATTATTTTAAAACCCTCTACTTACAAGGAGACGTCGCCAAAGTGATGTTCGGGAACTGCATGCGGATGTTATTAACTGAATCTATATAGGTAAGGTAGAAAAAGTGTCACGGTTTTCTTCCACATAGGCCCGGGTTCGAGAGATATTCGCTTTTAAAGATTTCGCACAGCATGACCCCTTGAGTAATCGCTACCTCTTAACTATCGATTTTCTCTCTCCTAATTTTGAAATCACTGATACATTTTATCCCCATTCGTTTTATTTAATTACTTCGCGATTTTTGAAATTTAATATCATTTTCTGTATTTCCAACGAAACTCCGAATTGTGCCTTTCCACGGCGATTACTCAAGGGATGTCATGTTGCGCGAAGTTTTTACAAGCGAATATCTATCGAACCCGGGCCTATGTGGAAGAAAGCCGTGACACTTTTTCTACCTTACCTATATAGTTTCAGTTAATAACATCCGTATCAAGATCCTGAACATCACTTTGGCGACGTCTCCTTGTTAGTACCCTGTTTTTTTTCATTAACCTCCTGGTTTTGGGCCCCTCCCCCGATCGAAATTCCTGACTACGCCACTGGTTATCGCTAAGTGATGATGATGAATATACAAAGGAAGAAGACTCGAGCGAATATCTGAATGATGAAGATAATTCCGACTTTGACAACTATGATATTGTGAGGCAGAGAAAAATGCCGAGGGTCATAGAGGAAAGTGATGAAGATGTTGTAACCAGTGATGTGACCGATGCGCCATCACCATCAGCTAACCCCAGAGAATACTTCAACTTGTTTTTCACGTCCGTACTATGGAATCTGTTCTTATCCATCATAACCATCTATTCTTATTGGGCGAGCAATTCTCGGGTCATGCCATACGTTAGGAAAAATGATGCCTAGAGATCGTTTTCAATTGCTTCTTAGTTTTTTTTATCTCACTGACAATTCCAAACTTTTCTCAGCTGGGAATGAAAAGTATGACCCTTGTGGTACATTTCAGCCGATTGTTGACCATGCTAAATGGGGCACTAAATTCCGGATGCTCTGCGATTCGGTAGTGAACTATTGTCTGGCATTCTATTGCTATCGAGGTGCGAAGAATAAAAAAAATACGATATAATATTTCTTGGAGTTTAGGTCAATTTTAAAACTAATTTCAGCCAACGTTTCGATTTATTTTTAAATCATCATCAGGGCTATGTAAGAAAAAAGTATGAACAGTATAAAATACAAAGATTAAAACGATATACCCTACAATATTTATACATAAAAAAGGTACAATCGAGTTTTTTTACATCAAAATTAATGGTAACCTAGGTGTGGCAATACCTTAGCAACAAAACATCAATAAATATGTTCAAAGTTACGAGGTATGTCAAAATTTTTGTGTATTCCATTCTGTTCTTATATATATATATATGTTTATAGATATTTTTTTAAATTATATTATCGTAAAAAAACCGATTGTACCTTTTGTATGCATAAATATTGTATATCGTTTTAATCTTTGTATTTTATATTGTTCATACTTTTTTCTTACATAGCCCTGATGATGATTTAAAAATAAATCGAAACGTTGGCTGAAACTTGTTTTAAAATTGACCTAAACTCCAAGAAATATTATATCGTATATTAAACAAGGTCAAGAAAAGAAAAAATAAAAAATAAAAAAATACGAAAGAATTGCAGGAACATGGACTGAGTTTGTAGTAGTGAAAATGCTGTCGACTCTAGGTAATTACCATATGAAAGGCTACCATGTTGTTGTGGACAATTTCTTTTCGAGTGTTGACCTGGCATGTGAATTATATAAAAATCAAACATATTTAATAGGGACATTGCGAAGGATACAAAAGAATACTCCAATAGCATTGCAGGAAAAATTTGGCGTAGGGGAAAAGAAATATGTTAGGAGTGACGCGATTCTTTTCTTAGGGACGATAGATAAACATCCCCAGATTGATCAGAGAATGAGGGCTCAGGGGAGCCCTTAGAGGTTACAACACACCGGGGCCAGGAACCAAGCCCGAGGCTTATACGCCCGGTCACCCGGGGAGGGGCTGGAGAGGAAGGAGAAAGGATAGAGGCGCCGCCGCGATGGGAGCCCGTCGACGCCTCTGGGAGGGGATAGGAGCGGAAGGAAGGGGACGGGGAAAAACACCTTAACGCTACAGAGCGAAAAGGGCCCACTGAATAGCGAAACCAAGCATACGCAATGAATCTATGTACCACCATCCCGAGGAGATTTTCCTATGAGGAAGAAAAATCCCAGATAGGGACAGTGGGAACCCAGATTGATCAATCGTTTATAGAATAACCACATCGAACTCTAAACAAGGGAATAGTATACACCCTTCGCGAGTAAAGCGAATAATTCGCGCCTTTGGCCATATTAGGCAGGGCATCGAAAATCGCACACTATTTAAATGCATCGGGAATCAGCAACTTTGAAATTTGTTCCCTCTTCACATGATTAGGATGAGATTGCGACTTGGAAGATAATTCACAAGGATCCCGGACAAAAAAGTTCACGCTCTTCAAAATGTATCATCCACTCATCCCAATTTTGCTCTTTTTCCTATTTAAAAATACATGGTACTCGGTCATGTTGATCTAACCCAGGACTAGCTTCTGCCGATACTACGCGCGGGGTACAGAGATCGTCACTCTACTGTTCGAAACTCAAGTAATCGCCACGAACCATCGAAAACGGCATTACGATACCCCATTTGCAAGAGCGACGTCAAAATATTGCTCATTCGGTTATTCTCCGAATGGCCACCCAAGTACGATTATTTTTTACGTAAGTATTCTACGGACTAATAAAGGTTTGCACGGAGTATTTAATAAGTATAATGGTAGTATCCTCTCCCTTCATGGACTTTTCTCTTTAATTCACAATATATATGACTAAATCTCACTCTATCTAAAAATCGTATTCTCTTCTTTCCTCTCCCTCATTTCTCTGAAGGGGTTTCACATGTTGACGACCTCGAGCACCTTGCCGACCTCGCTAACGAGAACGACACCCGCCCTTCGCGGACGGGTACCGTTTGATGAGTTTCCGAGGCTCATTTGGTTGTGCTCCATGTTTTCTGGGAAGAGATAGTTGGTAGGGTTTCCAACTTCCATTCAAACACTGTATTTTATGTGAAACCATCACGTGGACTACACATTTCCTCTGGCTCCGACCCTTCGACCTTTATGGCGTGGGGAAAATCTTAAATATGAGTTATTGATGCATATTTGAATATTTCTTCTGGTGGTCAAGTAATAAATTACTGCCGCTAACCCCGACACTCAAATCTGGAAACCCTGGCAGAGCGGTAAATACACGCACGTCAAATGCTACGGCAATGCTACAGGGAAACAACGAGAAACCGACCACCATCCTGTTTTTAGTTTTTCGCAAGCCCTTTTGAACAGTTTAAATTGAAGTTTTTTTCTATACAATATATAAATTTTTAATGTAGTAATAATATATAAACAGTCCTTACTGTCACTCCTTTCCCGAAAACTCGGACATTTCACAAAATCTGACACCCCTAACTCCACATTAGTCCGGGTTTGTAGGACTGTCTGTACTTATTAAAAAAACAACTGGATGTTGCTCCAAAACTCTTCAGTACCATAGTAAACGCGCTTTTAATTGCAATTCATCTGCATTATAAATGTCCAACATGTTCCTGCTCGATAATGTAAAATACGGAGTAGTTGGGTTCACGTGTGAAGCGATTTCCAAAGGCACGATAATAGTCCATCTTTTCTATAGGTTCATGGCCGCTGGCTCTAACTATCGATTCTTTACGAGTTATCAAACCATAAACAAAAAAAACCTATCTAAGTAGGAAACTTAATTATTTAGGATAAAGGTTGACAAAACTGTTACCACCACACTGGTGACACTCAAGATCATGATAACATACAAGAAGACAGGGAAGTTGGACGCAAAACTGATGTGTCGCCAAGGTTTCCTCATCCTTACAATATAGAATCCTGCGATACGCTTAAGATCATAGGAGGCAAGTAGGAAACTTAATTCTTTAGGATAAAGGCTGACAAAACTGTTACCACCACACTGGTGACACTCAAGATCATGATAACATACAAGAAGACAGGGAAGTTGGACGCAAAACTTATGTGTCGCCAAGGTTTCCTCATCTTACCATATAGAATCCTGCGATATGCTTAAGATCATAGGGGGAAAGAGGACAAAGTAAGAAATACTGAAAATAAAAAAAAGCGATTTTAAAGAAAAGATGAGCAAAAATGATTGATTTTACAGAAGATAATCAAGGTTTTCCCACGGAGAAACCAGGCACACAAATATACAGAGGTAAGAATGAAGTAATATCCTGCCGTGAAATATGATGGATACTAGAACTGATGTGGCTAGGGAAAAGACTTTGAAGGCAGTCTAAAAAAAACAATGATGATCATTGACATTAATATTATATTTTGGTGATGCCGCAGAACCATTCTCATTGAAAATTTATAGGGCAGAATAGTCAATTGAGCATAAAAATTTCAACACGTTGTCTTGGTGGTAACTTCAGATTGGATAAAGGCTTACGAATACAGTGGCACTTGGAAGTCAACCAGATTTTAAAAAGTGCAGAGCACAATAACCTTGCATGTATTTTAATCGGAGGCATATCCTGCGGGAACAAGTTCGATCGGTATCAAAATACTCTTAAGTAAAATAACGGCACGGGAAGCTTTGGCATTAAATAAATGAAATAATAGTGGAAAAAGCGGTGCACTGTTGGAAAATATGATTGCAGAAATTAAAGAAAGAAACATTAGAATATGGTTAATACAGCTCATATAATATCATTCATAATTAAAGCAATTTTTATTTTTTAAGTAGAAAGTTTCCGCAGTTTTATATTCATTTCTATTACATCGGAGTTACTTCCTCACTGTGACGCCACCAATTGACACAACGCGGAAGCAATCCCAAAAGAAACGAACTGGATTCATTTATCAGTTAGAAAGTATATTTTGCCCACTATAACAGAAAAATATACTGTATGAATTCCTCGAGTTTTTAAGAGATCATATCGCAAATAATAATATACCTAAATCGAGAACTAACCATCTCGCCATTCCTTATAAGCGATAAGCCACTAAAAGGATCCTCTCGGCTATGTGCGTATTTGATATTTCAACATCATAAAACCGAGCAGAAATAAAGCAGAAAGTGACGGGAGAAGGTCAGAATAAATGCAGTGTGATCCGTTCAATGGCAGATCCAGATATCACATTACCGGAAATATTGAATAATCGTTTCCGGAACACTTATAAATGGCGGAAGTATCAGAGAAAAGTAATGATAACTTGATCGCTAAGTATTGAATTTCTCAGCGGTAAGCATTAGCTGTCGTTAGGAAGAGGAGGCCAATGCGACCTTCTATCCCTTTATAAAGACCAATCATTCCATTACATAGCCACACACAGACAGTTAATTTTCCCTTCTATGAATACTTAGTTGAAAACGGAGCATTGTGTACGTAATAGTTTGTTGGCGATGCCAAAGCCGGACCATTTCGATAGCAATATAAATCAGGACAGGTCATAAGTTAAATTGATGTCGTGCTAACCGATTGTTCGATTTTTAAATTGGGATTAAAGACACATACTTAATTCTAAAGGAATCATGAGGATTGGAGCATTATTAGTAATAATATCAAGAGCCGACCGAGAAAGACCGGTAGAAAGTTCCAGCACCATAGATAAAGATCTACCTCCCGAAGTTATTTTTTACGCAGGTCTATCACCGGAAAAAGAGACAAGTCTAACAATGAGGTGGGAAAGGACAAGGTTGAAACAGCTCGTTAATAAACGACGATGACACGTTAAATCAGGGTTCGGGTTAAGGTCGTTGTTTTGGAAGGAGGTGGTTGACCATTACTTTCTGTGACTTAAGCGGTGTGTAATACCTCTAACCTATAAAGCGTTTGAGGATTGCAATGAGTACACAATTGGCTTTAAAAAATCATCAATTATTCATAAATATTGTTAGTTAAGCTGGTGAAATAAAAACTTGCAATGGAGAGTCACCTTAAAGATTACTATCTTCACATTTTCCAGCAATTACCGAGGGCGCACGTTATTAAACGGGCCCGAAGATGATGAATCAAGAATGGAAAAATGAATTCATAAGAAAGAGAGCACAAACAGGAGAATCCCCTGTGGTTCCAAAACTCTCCACTTGTTAAGATTTATTCTGGGACCCACGAATTGGGTCAGAAATCCCACAGTGAAAATACTGGCTAAAAGGGAAACGTTGTTTTAGATACACTAAATAGGTATTCTGATGTTCGACTTATGCGTAGGACAACCAAGACCAACAGTTGTGAATAATGTCAAACATTAATTATATCTCAGAGAGACAAGTTGACGCAAAAAAAACTTTTATAAAAATAACAGTCATACGGCTTAAACGCAAAAGTAGTTAACTGGATAAGCGGCTTTCTGAGTGATCGTTTGCAAAAAGTATTATATTTATTGACGGAATTAGCTCGGCTGTAGTCAGATTAACATCATATGTTCCACAAGAAAGCGTAATAGGTCCCGTTTGTTCATTATATGAAAAGTGACTTATGCTCCCGAATCATCAGCCGAAAGAAGCGGCCACTTCGACTTCGGTTCACCGTGATTTGGGTCAGAAAGGCCTCTTCACGCCCCATACTTCAGTGAGTATTGTTAAAATTTTAAATAAATAATTATCGCGCAAAGAAGCACCGCAACATCTCGAACACACGAATTTGACCACAAACGACGCACCTAATGGTGAAAGAGGCGCTACAATAGAACTCGCGACGACGCTATTCACGGGAACAACACAATGAACCACCACCTGTTTAATCACGAGAGTCACACTGTGGACGAAATGAACGCCAAATTGCCCCACATCAATCGCAATAGGGCGTACAACTACGTTCCAGTGCGGAAATCAGAAAAAGAATAAAAGCATATCCACCTGGTGAGAGATACAAAAATTGAAGACGACACATCACCATCGCTAAACCGGTACATTTTGTCTTTGTATAAATTGTATGAAGCCTATGCCGTCATTTCAAAACAATTCGAGTCTATTTAGTAAAACCCCTATTACTTGAAACCCCCTGAATTTTGCTTATTCTCTACTTTGCTAATTCTCTGCTTTATCTGAAAGCAGAGAATTTTACCTAAGAGAAAATACAGGTAAAATTTTCCGTTTGAGGTACAAGTTCATGCTGATAAGGGTGTAATCTAGACCCTCTGGAAATTTCAAGATGATAGCGTAAGTTTAAAACAAACAAAGGAAAAACGACAGGTCGAGAGGGGGTAAGACGTCATCATAAGATAAGGCCAGTCAAAAGGCGGTTTTGATACGGATGAAAGATTCGTAACGCCAGTGCTCCGGCTTATCGTCACAACTTTGAATATCGGCTTCGAAACATATCCATACACAATATAACTTGCTTAAAACTGACCTGAGCCCAAAGTGACCTACGCAGCTAAGGGCTGAGGAATTGAAAATGCATTGTGTATGCATGTTGGAATTGAAAATGATTTAGTACTTATGACGCAGAAACATGGAAATTAAGGACTTCGTATGAGAACAGGGCACAAGCGTTAGGAATTTTACGGAGGAGGGAAACGAAAATAGTAAGACCGAGGAGGAGTTACTAACATGGTCTATAGAGAAAGAATACTTTGGGGGTATGGATAGAGTACATTTAGCGTAGGAGTAGAAGTGACTGTTAAATTAGATTTATGGAGATTGGAGGGAATACTGAGTATTTCTTAAATATAACAAATATGTTTATCAGGCGGAGAAGAGGTGGGAGAGCAATTTTATTGAATGTGATAAAGAGATGCAGAATTCATTTTTAATCAAAGAAAGGAATTGGTTAGAAATAATTATAAACAATACGGGCACCTCTATTCCCTTCATTAGCGGAGACGGAAACGTATGTATCTCTCGCAAAAGCAACGTAAATTCCGGTAGAATTTAGGGCGGCCGCATCTTACAATCTCATTTACGTCATTCGAATCCTCTCACCCTCTCTTCACAAACCATGGAGAACAATCACACTTCTGTAGTCCTTTCCTCCCTTATCGCCTACCGACTATTTCAACACAATAAATCATTGAAAACACCCAACACAGAAAATAATTGATATGTTTTCAGAAAACTTGAAAAATTGACAAAGAAACAGAAAAACGATGTCGTTATCCCATCAATAAAGGCCAGTTTCCGACTTCCGGGTTCGTCAAAAAAAGGTAACGCTATCTATAGGAAATCTAGTGCATAATAGAGAGGTAGGAATGAGCTACGGTGCCTTCAAGTAAGAATAATGAATATAGAAACAAGTGCCGATAATGATCATTGCACGGAGCAAAGTCGTTCTCGAACTTTTTTTCATTAGGCATGGAATTCTTCAGTATTAATTGAATCTTCGAATATCGGGGAATACTACTGTGCTACACGTATCATTCGCGATTAGTGCTGGGAAGTCTATCACGCTCCTTTGGAATTTTAAATAATAAAATTTGATTTCTTATAGCAGTGGTTAATGATAGAATTATCAGCAATTGATCGCAGATAAAAAATTCGAGTTTTTATTTGTGTGATTTCATTTTTTGGACTTCATCATAATTTTTTACAGAACAAATTTAAAATTAGAGTTCGGCCGCCGAATTTGGGCGTACTTCCTAGGAAATCGGTCTGTAATCAACAATGCCATCAGGGAGGGATTCTGGTGTACAAACTCACATAAAACTTCATTGGAGTCATCTTTAGACTACCCCATCCAAACGAACTCCCCCGACCTCTCCCACAGAAAAATTTCACAAGCTAGAATATTTGTAGGTACTTATTATAACAAGCGAATATAGGGCTAGACAGTCCTTTTTTAACAATTTACTTGAATAACAACCACATACATACATGCCCTGGATGCTGATAAAGCCAACCAGGAGGGATTCGAAACCGCGACCTCTAGTTTGGTAGACGGGGACATTATAGCCGGGCGCATCGAGGCCGGCAAGTATTTACAGCGGGACTGCACCCTCCAGCGTCACTCCAACTAATTAATCGTACTGATCGACAAAGGAAGGGCAAATCATTATATCTACCAAACAACTCACTCAGCGGTATTCACAATTAACGACCTCCACCCGAACCGTCTTTTCTCATAGGAGAGTAGACACGCCGCCGTGCCGGTGATTTCACCGAAATCGTCCGACAAGAACGATTTAAACCCCCCAGTCAATGACCCCAATATAAATAAAGGGACTCGCGGGCTCTCCGAAAATCCTTCCCGAATCGTACCGATTCTAGGAATTGAGAAAAACTGACTGTCCTCTTTAACCGTGGACGCCACAAAGATTCAACAATAAAAATCCTTTGATAATAACCGCCGAAGCCGGGAGGATATCGACAGAAATGAGTGGTAGCGACCATAAAAATCTTATTTTTACACGGAATTCGATAAGAAAAATCTCACTGGTCTCTTCTTAGAACATAGTCAAAGACGCACTCTCGCTCGTAAAATGGGCTATTTCTGAATTAAATTACCGGAAAAACGGTCCAAGGGAAATGAAGTGATTGTAGCGGAATTGGGGAAGAAAAGCAATTCACACCTTTTTTCTGTTGGACACAGGAACCCGGTGTTTGATGACCATCCAGCATAGATGTGTATGACAATAGAGTGAATGAACTTTTGCAAAAATAAAAAAATAATATCGTACCTATAGACGTGCCACAGTTGGCCATACACAATGACTAGCAATACATTTTTTTACGATTGCTCCTGAGCTTAAAATACGAACTACAATATAGCAATAGTATGCCGTGGCTAAAATTCAAGGCAATCACATTCGAAAATGGGCATTACTGCGAAATGATAGGAGTGAGAAAAAGAATGAAAAACATCTGTACTAATCCACTAGCTTTCGAAACTAAAGCGGCAGAGTAAAAAAATTAAATGATACAGGTGTAACGAACAGCGAGTTTACTGAGCAAATACGATTTAATTAAATATGAATTCAAGGATTTTTGATGAAAACTGGAGAATAACTGAAGTAACGATATCGTAAATCAAAACAATGCATGTTTTATTTCTTCCATTGAAGACGCCCTCTACATACAGCAAAATTTAGCACAACACAGCAAAATTATGGAGAAAATAAATTTAGAATTTATAACATATTTACAGAAAGTTGATCAGGATAAAAAATTCAAAAATTTCTATTTGTATTGTTTTAAAGGATATTTAACTTTTTAGTGGTAAATTTCTAACTACTCATAGATAACTACTTACTAGGTCATACAGCATTAAGTACAGATCTTTCCATCATATTAATTCCATGAAATTTGACGTGGTTATTAAAATTAGGTAGAGACTGTTATAGGACGAGGTGAAACGCCACAGATAATTCCTTTAAATTTTGTAAATAACTGGTTCTTCTATGCTAATTATGCTAGTGAATATCTAAATTAATTGAGGGGTAACATTTCCGGAATTTGGACACTTTGAGAACGTGGCGCTGCACATTACAAACTGATAAAAATTTTAAGAGCCGTGAATTTACAACCGGATAGTATAATCACTGCAAAAGCCTTCCATAAAAGACAAATGCACTCGTCGCGAACTGCATAAATTGACAAAAACATTCTATGTTTAAAGAAATAGCAGGTACAGCAAGCATCGATTTGTCGAATAAGAGAATTCAACAGGTCACTCTTCTGTTCTCCGACAATTTTTAACCATGTGACTACCACCAGGAAGCCCGAATTACTTCGAGCGTAACTTATTTCTTTGAAAAGGGAACCTCAAATACACTCGCATATAGTTCTAAAACTAAAGTAAACAGAGAGTGTGTACATCACTCTTACATTGAAAATTTATGCTCAGCGCAACATCAAACTACAGACACTACATCCCGCTACAAAGGCAAATCTGAAGAAGGCATTTCACTAACTCAGTGATTCAACCTAAAGGTTGTTTTGGAAAGGTGATGGTAAAGCTCACTCCTGATTAAGGCAAAGGCGTATGAATCTACATAATTCAAGGCATGGTGGGCAGCTCCTTGCACCTCATGGGCACCTCGCACTTCGAAGATTTGAGTTTGGGGGTATGCGAAGGCTTAACAAGGTATTTGAGTTAAAGACCTATGAGTCAACAGCCAACCTTTCCAACCACCAAGCTACCACATCCACCCCTTAGCAGTTACGCCAGCAAAATTGTAAACGACACTCGAAAAACATTTCTAACAAGTCTACCAAGCATAGCCCCCAAAGTACTCCAATCTTAGGCCATCATCGAAGATCACCGTCCCGTGATACGATAGGTGCAAGATAACCCCAATCTGCTCGAGCAGTCTCATTGGTCGGGCCGCTAATGAGGCAAGATCTCGACTCGAACAGGCCTAATAAACCATTGCGATGATTATAAAGACGTCTTTCCCTCGGCTAATATTGCGCCAGGATTAAGTGTCGCCCCACGGAAAGCGGAGATAAGGGAGGGAGGGGTGGACATCCGGTCGGTCCTCACGAAGGGGGCGGGAAACGCGAGACGGGGGAAGCCTTGCGGTGGATTGAGGGATGGGGCCAGCCATTCACCAGCAGCGAGTGCTCTATCTGCCCATTCACGAAGACGAGGACGGCGGCTCCCGGGAGAGGGGTTATCTCCCGCGGCCGATAAGCGATCCGACGGAAACGTACTCGATTACCCGCCGCGATTTCCATCCTATCGACGCCAATCTCCGATAGCTGATATCCCGTCTTCCGAAGAGAGGAATTAAACGAGTTGGATTGAAAGAATCGGGCCATACTTCGTGACACAGGATGATAATAAACAAGATTAAAATATGCGAAAAATGTATTCAACTAAAATATAAACCGATATAATGCCATATTAAAAACCAAATAACATATCTCATGACGTTTTGGTTACGTCTCTCTACTTAACACAAGCAACAGAATAACAAAGACATAAACATGAAATTTTGCACTTTCCCGGCATATGATACTGGTGAAATCTTCTCGGGTTTTCACCGGGTAAGATGCCTCTAGGCCGACGTTACAACGGCATAGGTAGCCATCGAAGCGTGGGCCTACAATCAACTCACCCCGAGAAAAACTCTAGAAGATTTCACCTACACACAAACAGTTACTAAAATCACAATGCCTAAATATCATTAAAAATATAGTTCACAAGCCAACTACTTACGAAGCGTAAAGTTGAAAATGAACTTATTCATAATTATATAAATTTTTAGGCTTCTGGCGATTATTGCTCATAAAAATAGAGATGTTCCGAAGTAACCCGTAGATAGCGGCTTCGAATAACACCTGGGAATACCACCAAATACCATTTGTTTGAATATATTGGCTAGCTATTATTAGGCTGTGAACTACGTAAAAAACAATATTTAAAGGGTGACTAAAATATAGCCACAGAACAACTTAATAGCGAATAAAATGAACTTTGACATACACTATTTTGGGGAAATCGTTCAAAAGGTAAATGCAAACAAGCAAGCACGGAAGAATAAATCGTGTACTAAAAATTCCCATTTTAGGTTCTAAGAACATGATTTCCGGACTCAATGCGTCCACAGTGCGATTTTGAAATAAGATAAATAATAATTATCACATTTTACATGAAATCCTAAATTATAAGTTTAATTTCATGAACTCTCTGTTTATATAACTCACGCCTATTTGGGTTCAAATAAAAATTTTAATTGAATGAGGTTCACGGCAGGAAATTGCAGCAAACAGAACAAGCCCACAGTAAAAACTACATGCATGAAATCGAAGATGTCTAACTTACGATGTTAGTTCCCACACCACAATTGTATCAAAGAGAAAGACCGCCTTTCCATATTGCGTCAAAAGGGCGAAAATAAAGGAATAAAAAAGTTTGCCGAAAGCGAACATGACGGTTAAAAGGAAGGAAAACGCTGTATATTCTACGTGTGCGCTGTTGAAATAAAACTCTTAACCCCGTGTTTTAAATAAGACTTTACAAGCGCATCATTAAACCTCCAGTATTACGTCATTACTGAACTACGGCATTTCATTCGTGTATTTCTGCCTTGTTTATTTTTTATTATGAAATCTACCGTGTTACAGTTTCGTTTAGTCGACGATACTCGGGTATGTGCGAGGAACTTGCTGTTATTCTCGGAATTCTACGCAGCCGGCGCGGTGCCGTCCATTTCTCGGCAATGGAATTAAATAGTATTTACTCCACACTCATTAACCGAATGACATTATTTAATGAAACCAGGTTGCAAGTTGTTTTCCTTCTTATGGCAAGGTGGTATACATACTTAGGTGACATAATAATTTATGAAAGACAAGCATATTCGAGAGTATAAAATTCTCTAATCGCATAGTTATACATACACTTGATGCATGTAATATGTTATATAAGACAAGAATCATCGACAGAAGCAAAAACTCCAATTCGAAAAACATTGAAATTTGAGCCTTCTTAATTCCATCGTTTTAGAGTAAGAAATAATAAAATGTGTGAACTTAAATACATTTTTCGCTGTGCATCCACATTTTCCGCTTATCTGACTAAGGATATTTTAAAATTCCGTCACCTACCATGAAGTTCCAGAATAGGTTTTAAAAAATACTATGAATCAGAATAAAGTATTTAATTATTTCAAGATAAATGGAAGGAATTTATGAGGGTTAGTTACGGATTCATAATGTAAAAGTACAGAATTGATAATGGAATAACAAAGTGGTGACTCTATGAATACTGAGCCGATGCATAAACAAATACAAACCTTCTCATTTCGCATCAAATGCGGAATGGAAGACGAGCGGAATAAAAGGAAAACACGCTCATAATCAGTAACGGTATATGATTTTTTTTACGTTCTTGCTTTGAAAATATTTTGGTTGCATGTCCCGGCAGGGTGAGTGACAAGGGCCTACGGCAGATCAAGATGCCGCGCATATTTCTCTGATTCCGCTACCTGCGAGGATTTCACCGGCTGGCGATTACTCAGAAACAATTTCGCATGCAAAATATAGGTCGTCGCACAATCAGAAACAAGAGGCCAAAAATCCACGAAGGCTCGCGTCTCTGCTTTCTGAAGGTTCCACTGTACGTTTTTTTTCATTTTAAGTTCAAGCACGACTTTTTATTTTCGTCTTGAGAGGTGAGGTTTCCATAACATTGGAAAGGATGGAATGATTTCAACACTAGGTGCTTGACTTCTTGGATTAAAGTCGCCATTAATCTGTCAAATATTTCACTCAGGTTAATACTACTTCTTACGGTACATAACGACTGACTGCCTTTGACCGCATCTACCCTAAGGATATACACCGTCGAAATGTCCAACTCATGCATGATAAATACATTGAACTTTCATTTTTCAACACGGTTTTCAGCCTGACGAAGTTGTTAAAACAATAAAAAAACAATTAATGTCCTAAATCATAAAATTTGACGTCACGCAACCCTCGATATGCGCAATGACCCACCCACCATGAAATAATATCGAAGAACATGTTTCCTCGAAAGTAAAATTACATCGGAGGCATTATCTTATTTTTGTGATAAATCAAGTAAGTTTGAGAGCATTTCGGGATAGGGGATTCTCAGTTTTACTCACAGATTAAACCAACTCCAAGGAACATATTTCTTAACCATTAATGAAGGCTCATGGATAACACTTACCTGAAAATAGAGAGAAAGTACATTAATTAAAAATGCGAACGAGAACAAAAAATATAAACATAAATCATTCATAACAGTTACTGCATACAGCGGTAAGGAGAATTCGTCAAACAGTTACACTATAAAGGATATCACTATTCATACCTAAATTCACTGAAGTAATTTTATTACCATTAAAAGAAAAATATTTCGAAATTTTCCATAACCTCTATATCAGGGATAGGTGACTACTTTTGCATAGGGGCTGCATTTTCAAATTAGCAATTTTAAAATGGACCCTAGTGCAATTATGTAATTTTATAATTCAATACTAAGCGAAATTAATGAACCATCCACCTGTATGAGAAAGTCTATTGCGAATGTCTCATTGCCATAAATCAGACTCTGTGAATTTGTCTAGTCGTAACATTTATTATTTCCTCTACATAGAGATAATCGTCGCCATAAAAGCCTATGAATTAACGGATTTCAGAAGTGAAAATTCAAGAAACAAAGCGAAGAAAGTACAGATATTTCAACGACCGCCATTAGCATACGATCAAAGGAGCATGCCTAGTTTGAAAATTTTACGAAAATAAATGTACTTAGTTACAGAGTGTATCACGACAAAACAAACGTGTATACAAATGATTCTTGCTAGCATCAACCGTGGTAAGGAAGTTCTCTCTGAACAGTTTCTGCGCGTCGCGTCGCCACACGCGATTCACAAGCTTAAATTTATTCCACACGTACTCCCATTTCATTCGACTGATGGGCAAAATATCCGTGACCTGGGTTCAGTCTTCTGTCGCACGACTAATTAGCGAAGACGACAGGAAGGGTTTGACGACGACGAAGGTTTTACGGAAAGCACACTTCGAATGCAGCGAGCGATTCTCTCTCCGAAGAGGGAATAACGGAAAAAGGAGCTACGAAAGTTGAAAACATTTCCTCGAGGAGTGCTAATGGACACGCAGTCTCTGCGAACGACTGTCACGCGCACACCTTTCTTACGTGATGCACGGGAGACGATTTTCTCAAGCACGAAGGAGCACGCATTACAATGCTCACTGAAATGGTCGTGCATAACGGTGTCCACAGCGAGAGGGGAGCACAAAAACATCATACCTGGAGACGCTCTTTGCAGTTTTCCCAGGGTGGTGTGATGGCCAACGAACCAACGGTTCCCAGCCACGGCAGAGGATACGTAGTATATACGACACAAAACGGAGAAAATTATCCGCAAATGAGGACTCGGAAAGCCGCGGAAGAATGGGAGCATAGGTACAATAGGGCGGATGAGACTTACACAAAGCGGGGATATGAACGCTGACACGAGCACAAACGAAAGACGCGTTTCCGAACATGCAGGACGACACTTCCCTCGCTCAATTCGACGAGACTGATTACCTCAAGACATCCTTTTCCCACAAAAGAGCCGACAGGATGAACGTGATGAACGAGTGCTAAGTCGAGCACGGCGATGGAAGTGGTTGAATTGGTTTATAGGGGTGCTTTGACGCAATACGTCATTTCACACCACCACATACTTATTTTAATTTTTTTCCGTCAGCTACTATATACTTATTTATTCGTTAATGGGATATGAGTTTCTATGAAGGATAGGGTATGTGATTTCTGCACACTATTTAGTATATTTGACTTTTTCAAAGGGTTAATTACGCTTCCCATTGTCCCCTCGATATACACCATACGATCATCGATACTAAGCAATTTGTTGGAACGACCCGGTATTTTACTCGTTTAAAAATAATACCGCGACCAGCGAATCAAAGCAATTTGAAAATGAGCATAAAAATCTTCGCTGCAAACATGAACATAAGGATGCCTATTAAAATACTGGTCAAAAATGTATCCAAGTGAATTTTTGTTTCGCATGAACATGTACTACAAAGGAAAATCTAATAATACTGACTATATTAAAGCATCACAGGAGTACAAGTTGAAAAAATGTAGCCTGAGCACAAACGGCCGAACTTTTCTTAGCAGCAAAAGCGCCGAAACATTATCAAAAAGGTAGCGTACGCGGATAAAGAAACCAGGGGCAGAGCGAGGAATTAAGGCTGGGGAGGTGGGGGTTTAGGTGCAACTGGGGTGTGTAGGGGTATGGAATAACCACCAGGATAAGTGTTAGGTGCGAGATTAATAAATTGCGGAATTTTAAGATAAACGGTTCAAAATGAAGAGTTTTTCGGCTTTCTGAGGGATATTTTATTAATCCTTACACTATTCTAGTAGTAATATCAATCCAATTAAGTAAAATGGATTAAACTTAAAAATTTCTCTGAGCTTTAGGGGGGGGTTTTTAACCCCCAAACCCCCCCTAGCTGCGCCATTGAAAGAAACGAATAAATAATTACAAAAAAAAGAGAGGAAAAAAGTCATTCATCGATAAAATATGGTTCACTTTGGACCACTTTAAAGCTTTAAGATAGAATCATCAGCGAGGAAATTTTACGAAAAAATATAACAACGAGTTTAAAACATGAAGGAAAAATAAAATCGGAGTCTAACTTTTTTGAGTGGAAATTACTGTGCATACAACGATAATCGTGGATAGGATAATCGTGCTGAGTGATGAATAATTACAACGACATACGTTTGAGTAAGCAAGCAATGGCTGAAACATGACTTCACTCTTTAAAACCCACGAACAGCCGAGGGAAGTTAAAAATAGCTACTATCTCACACACCCACCAAGTCGACGCTTTTAAAGGCTAAAAATACACCAACACATGACCGCAAGACTCCCAGCTGATAAGGGACCATTAATTTCATCCCACGCAATGCTTTTTTGAGTCTTCCACTGCAATGATAATCGGGCACCTTCATGAAATGGAATGCCTAAGGACAAATTAGCCACGCTCTCGGGCTGTATCATGCGGGATATGTGAAGCGAAGAATATTTATTTTCTCCTGACAGGAATTTAATACTTATAAGTCACTAAAATACGGGAAATTCAAAATATTTTACGCATATGCTATTATGAATGAAACACTAACAACGGCGGCGGGGAAAAGGCCAAGCCTGCCATACCGAAGGTCGCGGTTCGAATACCGCCTGGGTAGCTTTCCCTAATCAGCTAAAGGGTGCTTATAACCGTACCACATTTTAGATAGTTATATCTCCCTTGAAAAGGCATTATGTGCGCTACTTTCTGGGCCCTGAAGATAATTACAATAAATAAATGTCGGAACCAAGTTTGATACTCCACCAAACCGAATGAATAGCATACTATCGTTCAGACCAAGATTCCTTAGAGTCGTGACGAAATCATTCGTACCGACAAGAAATAGAGGCAAATAATAACGAACTCAATATTCTTCGATAGCGTTAATTGCTCCATATAGCCCTCTAATTGAGATTTAAAAAAACAATGCCAATCTTAATCCCATCAGGATCAAAATTAACGGAATATTTAAAACTATTTCTTACTACTGGATGACTATGCATCACCCCCTAATGGCCTCGTAGAAATTATGAATAATATCATATGACACAACCAATTAATGAAAATGCCATGCAGTAACCGGAGGGATGAGAAAGAAAATTTCCATGTACTTTTCCATGTCAAGCGATCGTCAGGTCAAAAAATTATTGTCAAACAGCTCGCCATGAAACGCTTGTAATATGCTAAAAATACCACGGTAATTCGGAGCTCTCAGATTCATTATTCTGAGTGTCTCTAGAAAATATTTTCTTTGTTGAGCAGCATCGGCAAATACACACTTCGATCAAGGCACTTCATATAAAATATAAAACTTTCTTAGTTAAGGTAACCAGAAAAGCAGCACATTTAACTTATTGGCAACAATAAGTCCCTCACTTATGACAAGGAAGTAAGTCCAAGCATATATGATTCGTGCTTAACAGTTATTTATTCGGAATAATGATTGCACGTACCAAAACAAGAGAGTGAAACATTATTTCAGGTTTATATACAAACAGCCTTCTCTAACAAGTGTTGGAAAAATATATTCGCACGCTGTCAAAAAATGATAGAATCGACTTTATACTTACGATGTTAGACGGATGATAATTACAATATTATATAAATACCTTGAAGAATTGATAAGAAAAATATTTATTAACACCGTAACACGGCCAACAATAAAAATCACTGGGATATGATAAGGCACTTGTCCAGCCCGTGTATCTCTTTCGCTGATCCATACACTCTGATTCCAGATAATTACACCACGAATTATGTACTGGACGATGTGCATGAAGTAGCTGCATGACTGTAAGCGTTGATCGCATTGAGCTTTCGTGCTTCGACAACTTTAACATCAGATGGAATATGATTGGTGAAAGCCAACCGGAGCATCACAAATGTGTCTTCGAGTAGCAGCAAATAAAAAAATGGAGCAAATGATAAGTGTAGCACATATTTAGCAACTGCAATAATTTGGCCATTACACTAATCTTAGGGAACCCGTACGGATTCTGCGACGAAAATTTTCTTAAAATTTTATAAAGATAAATAGTTAGAGATTCTGAACTTTTTTTTTACAAAATTTCCGTATCCATAGGAGGTAGAGTATGATATCGTGTGCAGGATTCGGAAAACTATCGAAGTGTAATCGTAGAGACGCAAGTTACGTAGAGAGAGAGAGAGAGGACAACGAACCACATGAGCGGTTGGTTAAGCACAAAATGAAAGTTACGGACCAGGCGCCCACAACATGTCTCGGCTCAACGCTCTATCGTGGAAAATGTCTTCGCTGCTTCCGCGATTATTTCGGAATTGACCATCGGGGCTGCAACGAGAAAGAGAATGGGGCCGTCATTATCGACAGCAAGCACCAAGACGATTTGCAGTTCCGCCAATTTGCCAAGGACAAGTGAAAAAAACGAGTTTCATTTTTTTTACATCGCGCTGATTTCGAACGGGAAACAATGACAACTGCTTGCCCTCCATCTTTTCTCTTGTTCTCAGCACGCATTGAATTTTCCATTGCAGGTTGGATCCAAATCGGCACTCGACACGAAAATCTCCCTTTTATCACCCCATTAACACCTCAGGGACGAGTAAAATTCAAACAAGGCATTAATAGACACCTCGCCTTTCAAATCCGCGCCGAGTCAAGGCTAAGGTTGCGCGGTGGCAAACCCAACTCTTTGCCTCCACGCCCAGGCCCGAAACCTTGACCGATTTCTGTGCTGGGGAGGGAGAGGATTTATAAAACCAACAAATAAAACAAGAGTAACATAAATCCGAGAAAGTTCCAAGCCGACGTCGGCGATTTTTTTTTAAGTTTCCAATTTATTTTCTTGACACAATATTGCCTTGGTAACATAGCCAGACACCAATAATAATTGGTGTCTGGCCATAATAATTATAATTTGTGGCCACATATAATTCAGGAAATAGGTGTTATTTTTGCTTCATTACTGTATTCTACTTTATATAAAAATGATTCGAGCTACTACTTATTGCGACCACAAATAGCATCATACATGCCCGATCTTTCCTCGTCCATTTTTTGGGTTAAAGAAAAATGGAAGTGAGAACTGCGAAGGGTACAACAAAATAAAATATGGATGGATGAAAATAAAACTTGAGAATTAAGGAAGATATAAAGAATTAATTCGCTTTTTAATAATTTAAAATAATTACGAATAGCGAAGTGGAGAAGAAAGGAAAAATTTATGATATATTAGAAACGTACTGTTACTGGAGAAACTTTATAGATGGGACATGACTGACTGAGACGAAGAATTGTGCTACTTCATAAAACCGATTCAGTCATCAATCGACGTATGACGCCACTATAAATCTTTAAACGTATATTTTCGCTAATCTTCACTCACTTCAATTATATCGCTCTGCTTGCAAAGCCGTTGTGGGAATAGAATATGTAGGTGAATATTATTCATTCTCAGAGGCCTCCATAATCCATCACCTGAATTAGTGAAGGCCATTAGCACAATGCAATCGACCATACGGTTCTTCCTTTCTCACTGCTAAGCGGCATCGTTATCCAATACCTACGTCAAAGTTATTGAACAAATGTGGGAATCTGATTTCGGTACACCTCATCAAACGGAGACAGTAAGAAATCAAAATAGGGAACAATCGGATCATTGATAAGGCAAACTCGTTATTTTTCCATGCTCAACGATCACTAACTTCGACGGGATCCATATTAAAACCCATACGGCTAGCAACAGTCCCAAGATAACAGTTTCGGAAGCATGGGAGAAAAACCCCAGCTTCCCTCACTTACTGTTACCCAGGACCCTCTTCATTCACCACTCCGCGGAAACTAATTCGTGGTAAGTCGCTCTATCGCCTTACTGGGTCGCTCACGGTCCCTAATGCACGTACATTTGATCGGATCAAGAACCTTTCCCCAATTAAGCTGCTAATTTGCATCCCATGAGAAAACGCGCTGGACACGGCATTCCCTTGAGCGGAAAATTAAGCAACGAAAATTAAATAAAAAATATTGGCCATGGATGAACTAACCCAGACTATTGCACGCATTTTCAAAAGGGTGAAGCACCGTCTGGGCGACTTGTGTGTAACCAAGGCGTGAATAAAAATGAAACAATATCATTAACCCAATTTCTACACTTGAAAGGATCAAGTAAACATCTTCCGGGTTAATTGAAATTAGTTCAGGTCATCATGATCACGGCGGTGTATTAACCTATTTAATACCTAGTAATCCTTTTAATAGCATGAGTCATGCTGGGAAGAATTCCTTAACCTGCTGCCTTAATTTTCCTTAGGACCCGCCGTATAGTTAGATGTTTACACCTGTGGACTGAGGTTATAGTGATAATGGCAATATACATTACATTAGAACAAAATACACGCCCGTAGACACTGAAATAAGCTTTCAAGCATTACCAGGTCTTGGGGCACGGGATTCGCTCCTCTTATTTTAAATGACTTAACTCAGGTACGCTACATTTAATTATCATTGTGTAGATATCTGGGGTTATTTAAACTATTAGAATATTTTTGAAACTGTCAGTCATACTCTGTCACATGTGACTCCTATATCACTTAAAAGGATTCAACAGAAAACTCTGACAGCTACTACGAGGCTTAACTGTAGAGCTGCTAGGAAGCAACGCTTTCAACGAGTTTAGGCGCAATTGCACCCCGGGAAATCACGGACTTTTATTGACAATAGGCACGGATTTCAGGAGTAACTCTTTCCAAATTTAGCCAGTGAGCTCAAGGACTTTGCGATTAATCCAGGAGGCAGTTGAATGACGGCCAACATCGACCGAACAGCGAAGCGTCACACTTGAGTGATATGAGACGGAGGAGGTTTGTTGCACTCGGGAGCGGGAGGGCAATGGGCTCATCCCGCCTCGGGATTTTTCGCTCCTTCTTTGTTTCTTTTTTTTGAACCAGAGAATCCGCGATAATCCGCCACGAACTCCCAACAATCGCTCCACGACGACGTGATGTCAGCTCACAAACAAAACCGACGTAGACAAAAGGAATAAATGCAGGAATACATATTTGGAAATATTAATGCTACATGTCTCACTGATGAACCAATACCAGCGAGGAGGGAAAATTCTTTTTGAATATATGGCAGGATAAATTCATACGAAACAATTTGTGACAATTTCACTCCGTAAGCAACAACAATTAATTACGAAGGGTGAATTAATGCCTCCCATCGATGCGATAAGTTTCCCAAATGGTTATATTTCTATTTATGCGAGTAACTATTATAAATACAATAATTGGTTGGTCAAGAAGCCTATAGGGAAAAACCGATCCTAAGCACACCTGACAGATTTTGATGTGAGATATATTGCCTTTAAACTAATCGTTAAGAAACAAGAAACTTAATTAAGAAACAAGGCGTGTGCTTTTCTGGTTACATAATCTTTCTAGGAAACTAAGAGCTACACATTGGAAGAAATGATTAATATCCTGCGTAAGAGGAAGTAATTATTTCGAGTGAATCACATTTTTATAAGTACCTACATCACTTATCACACACTTCGTTAAAGACTTCTCACATAAACATCGCTTATGAAAAGGATGAGCGTTGGAACTGCTTTCGCCTATTTTGAACCACACTCAAAAACCTTGAAAATTAAAACGCAGTAATTCAAAATCAGCCTTTGAAAATTACATTAGATTTTGGTTGAAACACTTCAATAAGTCAATTTCTATATAGTTTAAGAAAATTTTCATTTGTTTCAAGTAGACACGGCAATATCACTCGAATATAGAGAGCTCAATGCATTTAGAAAGTTTCCAAACTATTCAAGCCACTTAATAACAGTCTGAAACCTGCTTCGGGAAAATTTCAACGAAATCTATATTTATATGAGGTCGAATTAAAAGTCCTGATTAAGATTCACGTCTGTAAGAACCACCGGCCTCACCTCAGGAATACATACAGGAGCGCTCAAGGTATATTCAGCAAAAGCATGGGTCGACATATTGAAATTAGAACTTCAGCACTGTTATGGAAAACGGAAAAAAGTTAAGAAATTAAATATCTAAAAATAGATTTTATTGAAATCTTACCATTTCTACCACTTAGTGAACACTGGATTTAATGGGGATAAAATTTAAAAGCTATAAACAATAGGAGATAAAACGCCATATCGTGGTAGGCCATCCCGTGATAACGAACTTTTCCATTTCAACCTCGGTCGCATGCGCAGAAGCCGAAAAATATCTATTGTTTTTGTTTACTTTTTTGACTTCACCCGGGTCACATAAGACCACCAAAATGCCTGTCCTTCATAAGGACACACTTGAAAGAAAGCGATGACGAAACGGTTTAAATTGAAGTACTGGACAACCGATGCGGGCAAGATCAGCATCATCCAAAGTTAAAGGCAGATGGTGTCGGTAAGAAAGGGGAACATCGTCCGAAAACTATAACACGTCATCTGACACACGCTCGGGGCTCTAACGCACTAACTGAGGCATCGTTTTAATCTGGACCCTTGACGTCAGCGAACACTTGAGTGCGGGGGAGTGGTCTGCTGAGTAGAAAGGAGACCTTTGAGTGTGGGCACATGGAGGTAAACTGAAAGAGACGCGGAGTTTCGCCGCTGGTTCAGGTAAACGTATCCCACGCAAACTGGCGAGGGTGTGGGAGGGTGCCCTATGAAAATCTAGCCGGATAAAAGAGATATCGGTCTCGTCCATGCGGGCACACTTATCTCATTCAAGTGGCGAGAAGGAACACGAATAGACTGAATCAAAAGGGGAGCGCTTCCGCGCCACGACGCGACGGCGCCAGCTGTCTTTTCGAGCACGGCGCCCGGCTGCTGCTACCCAGTGCGCATGCGCATCCGTCGCTACGATGGCCGGAGATTTTTGAGAGAAATTAGTTTATTCTCGCTCGAACTGCCACTGACTCGTAAACCAGAGTTATTTATTTCCAATCGGGGAAACTCGAAAAATATGACGACAAACTAGAGAGTGCAAATGTATATCGTAGAGTTGTACCGTTAAAAATCCATGAAACCAAGCTAAACTGTTATACCTACTATAATTTTTCATCAAAACTGAGTAGCTCAAAAGTATCCCTGAAACTTTTGTCACTCGGAGAAGGACTTTTCCGTTTTAAAATCTGTTTCAAACTATCCACGTTCTTTTGCGGACAGGAGCGTGGAAAGTTTGTGACGACACTCTCTGTGATCACTCCACCACCAGTGGTGTCATCGAGTCGGTACGCGCCGGAACGCCGTTGCGGCACTGGTTAATAAAAGACATTAATTCTTAAATAACACTTTCATCAATTTTGGTGCCAAAAATTTCTAACACATACATTCGCAACCAAAGCAAAAAAATTGTAATAAAATGTAAATAATAAATTGTAATAAAAAACACAAAAACTTCTAAAAAAAGTTAAGGAAAGTGCGTTCCGGCACTACTAATTTTGCCATGACGTCACTGTCCATCACCATGACGGAGTTAATTAATTCACTTTACCTCCCATATCTGATGAAATCAAGAAACTTTATTGTAAGCCTATGTGAATCTTTATTTTCATCGCAGACAGCAGAACCCCTTTTTCGTGTAATAATATTTAACTAATTCATATATTTTATGCTGCTTGGTATGAATTAAGAAACTCATTAAAGTTTGATAACGGATGAAAAATATTAGCGGTGAAAAACTCATCTACGACTCTCGGCGATTCCTCTCAAATAAAAAAGAAATAAGAACAAGACGCTACCCACTACAAAAGTTCGTGATGTCATCAGAGGTGCGAGAGAAAGCGAGGAAGGGGGTTTGCTGTGTTGCACCCCTGATAATAAGAAAGAAACATCGAGAATGAAGACACCCTCGATTTTCGAAAAAAAAAAGATTTACCATGTTTCGCCGCCTAGTTTCGCGTACCAGTTTCACTAGTAACGAGAGAAACAAAAAAATGAAAATAACACCGAGAGGGAAAGGTTTGTTATTTTCCTAGATAGGAGTATTTACCGAAATTGGTACAAAAAATATTAAAAGTATTCGGTAAGCAAACCAATAATCACCATTGAAATTAAATTCGAGAGAAATAACTATTTATTTTGGATTATACTCATACGCACTGGAATTTTAATGTATTTATTATGAAAATTACTCATTAGTAATAAAAATTGGGGTATGTCAAGCAGACTGCCCGGAGTTTAAACAAATATCTAACAGTCCGATGCCAGGTGACGCCCTAACTCTGGATACATTCCCTAACAACCCACTGATTAGTATAAAACGACTGCATTATTCGAGCTAAAGACAGTAGATCAGGCCGGGATTTTGGCCGCAATTGAGACAGTTGAGATTGGACCGTCTTAACCCCACGTCAACCAATTCCTTTTATTCTCAGGATTCCATTTAAATACTTCGAAATTTCAATCACAACTCGCATTTAGAAACAATCTGTATAAAGCTAAAAATTATCGAACTGGGCTTCCAAGGATCTTCCAATGGGCAATGAGAGTAAACAATTAAACGCATTAATAATGTGAGATTACAAATATTTATTTCGCCTATCCACACACAGGTGCACAAAGCATACCGAAGACAATCACAACATTTTTCAAAGACTATTACAATGGCACGACAGCGAAGGAAAAAGTAAGCCATGGATTCTCTGGAATTCAAGGTGGCGCGTGCAAATCTCCCCATCACACGTTGAAGGGCCGGTTTATTTAACCTTTATGGAGTCCTAAACAGAGACTGAATTAGTTCGGAGCTATAAATGAATCATCACCGTAACAATTGCTATTATCCCGAAGCCGCAAATATCTCCACCCCCCTCCCCCACCACCCTCCCACAAGTACGTCACTCGGTGGCATGAATGAAGAAGCCACTGCCCGCTTACGATGACTTTTGGTAAACCAACCGCCCCCTCTCCCTCGCGCGCTCGCGGAATCCGGTGGGCGAAGCTATTCAACTCTTTCCGAGCGCCACTGGCTCCCGGATATTTCGGGATCCCGCGGTTCACAGATGACGGGAGGGGAGAGGTATTTTAAGTTTTACTTTCAATATACGAGCCGCCGGCCAAGTAAATAGAATGGACCGCTCTCCACGCTCCGCTGCCGCTCCGATCTCATCCGAGAATCCAAAACAGAAGTACAAGAGAGAATAATCCTCGTGATTTGAGCAATGCCTGTTCCCTCGTATTTCTTTCGGTGATTTTCTCCACTCGATACCGAACCCGCTCGGAACATCATCACCAGCATCACTGGTCAACGATCCTAATATTGGTTTGGCGCAGCTCTTCAATCAGTTCTATCAGCTAATCTTTTCACACCTACGTATTTCTTCTCTTTAACATTCTTCTTTAACTTTTCCATATACTTTGTTCGAAGTCTGCCTTTTCCGTTCTTGCCTTCCACTTGTCCCTCGACGATTGTCTTCATCAGAAAATCGTGTCTCAAAATGTGGCCTCATACTTTCATAAATAACCGTCTTTGGACATTTGCTGCCCCCATTATGTAGTAAACCACGGCCGTCACTTTATGTAATTCCATTGCACTAGAGAAATAGACTTCAGTGTCATCTGTAAGGAATTCACCCATGTTAGTGACCTGTCAGTGATCACTAACGTGTTGAGGCCGGTTGGGTGACATGAAAATTTATGACAATGAAGTCTACTTTTTCAAGTTTTCAGATGCTACTTACATTCCCGCAGAAAAATATCCGTTGAAATGGTACGGTAAAATTGCCACGGATAGCGTAGTAGTGGTCCGCGCATTGCGCCGGAAGGCCGAATTCCCGTGGATCCAATCCCGGTCCAATGGAATTTTTGCGGTGGGAATAAAGTGAACACATTACTACGACCTGATGTCTCGTATTTTGATTTTTTTTTCCTCGCGATGATCTGCTCGTTTAAAGTTTACGTTATCATCTGGAAATTCACACGGTACATAGCATTAATCATTAATCATTTTAGCCTGCTACTCAAAAATAATAATTAAACTTAAAAGAAAACACAGAAGTAAATTTTCAATTATGAGAACCAGGCAAATAATGACCAGGGTTTTATTTATTTACATCCTAATGTATTTGATTGAATAACTCGACACGAAAGAATACTTGTTGATTGGGAGTGAGGTATCCGCTTAATGTGAATTTCACCGCTGTCCATGCTTTTGACTTGAAATAAATCGGAGGCATTTCGACAAAATGAGATCGTGGGAACTCTCCGTCACAAAAAGCAGTTACTAAGTAACTAGAATTCTATGACCTTCAGGAAATATTAATACAGCGAAATAGACAAAGTTTAAAAGGAATTATTAACATTCATTTACTCCAACCCCCTCGGTGAAATACCCCTGACTTATAATTAAAAATTCCAATTTTAGTAAGGGGTTTCAATTCATACGCAATGCTATGGTGCAATGACAACTATAAGGAAATAAATGGTTAAAATACAGTAAAGAAATGACCTCACATAGATTAGAACGCAACACAATCTTCGACATTTAATTCTTTACAGGGAATCTGAAAGGCATCGAAAAATCAAACATAATCCTCAACACTCCAGCACAAAAGGACAGAGATCTCCTTCATGGCCTCAACGGTCGCAGAAATTACTTTTAGGCATTAAGAGACAAGAGGATTAAAGGGCATTAAACCCAACTTGGAAAGACCAAATGCGATCACAATCAGCACATTAACTGGGCATGGCATGATGGAGGTTTAACTATCCCGTTAGCGCAATTAGTTTCTATGCGAACTTTGTCGGGAGGGCTGAGTGCATTTCTCAGGGAATCTGGCAGTTGAGAATTTCCCGAGCCGTCCGTATAAGGCGGTACATACTATCCGATAATTTCCTCAGCTACGGGCTACGATTAGATGATAAAACGTGAACTTACATTGGCAGTGAGACAAACTGTTGATGATTCAAGCACTGAAAACAATACGAACTTGAAGATGGTGTTCGAGAACCATCGGCACTGCTTAACTTATCCCTCAAGAACATTCTTAATAAATAAAAAAACTAACTTTCACTTAATACCCATTATATTTCATGCCCTTGATTTAATAGAGCGATAGGTATGGAGCAGGCAACTTTTTCAACTCGGAAACGCTCACTTCGTTACTTAAAACGTCTATTCCAAATGAAATATCATGATAAGATCTAAAATAATTCAACCAAGCTTTATACAGTAGATTATATCTAAGGACTGTATACACCGACACTATCCGTGAATATTCATATTGATAATTTTATAAAAAAAGAAATACCAATGCACAAAAATGGTTGGATACACTCTTGAGTAATAAGAGTTACGAAGGACCAAATACAAGCAGGGCATCGTGCCACGATTTATACTGGGAGCTTGGATTTAAAAAAAAGGATTCCATGATTAGGGATGCATTATATGCGCTATTCACATTCGACGACATTTCTCAACTTTAAGCATGCATGAATTAAGATTACACCCATTAACAAACAAAAAAAATCAGGGAGAGATTCTCAAATTCATTAAATAATATAACTCACGATGTAAACATTGAAGTTCATTTTCTTGAATTCTATCTGCAAGTAATAAATCACAGGAAATTTTACATAATATTTCATCCGCAAAGACGGTTATTGCGCAATAATTCTCTTCCACAAGAGACTTTAGCATTCAAATTCACTGGAGACTAAATTTGTACGATGGGCGCTCAAAAGCACTTGATGGGGCCCACTTGAAAAAAACCCTAACCACGCCTTGGTGGGTACAGCGCTTGGCTGCTGGCAGAAAGGAGCAGAGTTCAAATTCCTGGAGAAGCCTTTGTCCCGCCCACTCAATAGATACTCGAAATGCGAGGCTGTAGAGGGAAAGCAACTGACCCTAACTTCACAAGCCTGTGGCTTAGTTTGAGGTGAGCCCTACCCTCACTTAGTCAAACAAAATTACGGCCTGAATCAATGAGTGACACAACTCCTTTACAAAGTGTTTGAAAACCCATTCCATTCATGCATGTTGCATCTGACAGTGAGAGGAACGGTTTTCCGCGGAGCAGCTGCGGCCATCAATTCCTAATATGGCTATTTACGGGTCTAAAAGAAGAAGGCTTCCACACACTCCGAAGATCATTTTTAGCACGCACGCTCGACCACATAAACTTTGCGGATGAAGTAATTTCTCAGAGTGGCTTATATTTGGGAAAAGGAACTGCAATTCACTCCCACGCGAACCGAGAAGTCGATCAAACGCTCAGGTTTGAACCCCAAGGGAGAACTCGAGTGTTTATACTAATCTATTTCCGTAGCATACAACAAAGCCCTTCGAACAACAATTACTCGGTCACGAGAGGCAGGAATATCCGCTCCGCGTTGGCGGATGGAGCTGACTCCACAAATCCCATTCACTATTAGTAAGGCCCGCTGACGACTATCTCTCTCCCGTCGCTCAAAATGCTTACGCACCACGGCCATGTTTACCGATCTCGCTCCGGAGGAAACGCCGCCGCATCACGAGTTTAATTTTTTTTCTTCTACTTCCAGTTGCACAACTCACCCAATGTTATAAATACATCACCAAACTGATAGCGATTCCATTTTTAAACCTCTCTCTCTTTCCATGGAAGTTAAGCGGCGTTCATTCATTCAGGTACACGCGGGAAGCGGTTGGAAACGCCAATTCAACCGTGACCACCTGAAGAGCTTGAATGGACCGCGGGAAGGGAGGAGGAGCACTTGGAGAAGAGATAGATCTCGGAGGACAGTGGAAAAACTCAGAAAAAAATATCAAATTCTTATCAGATCGATATAAAATATCACGATGCCCCATTGAATGAACAGATAATTATTAATATTCAACAAAACATAAAAAAAAATCACTTGCTCATTAAAACTAAAAATAGCGATGCTGTATACCACTGTTTAACTTTGTGACGTATTCGGAGATCTAATGAATGGCGAAGCAAGGTATCGGTGCGCTAAGCCTGTGGTAATTGAATGGCAGCTGATGACGTCAGAAGGTCACAATGTCACATAGAATGAACAAACAATTGGAAATATTCCATAAAATTTAAGGAAAAAAATGAAGAAAAAATTACAAAGATAAAAAGCAAGCAAGACACCCGGTCGTGTGAAGGTTAAAATGCATAAGTGAAATTGCCGAGTTCATTTCCACCATGGAAGGATTTCTCAAAAATAACCCTGAGACGGCTCGATCTATTAAATATGGAGAGTGAAGTTTACTAAAAACGAATGAATCGCCGCAAAATATATTGGAGACAAATTAGTAGGCAATTTTTTTACCTAAATCATAGATTTTTATAATTAATGATAACTCAGAGGTAATTCATGAAATTATACATAATACTTTGAAGATGTACAAGAATAGGTTGAAAATATATGAACGATGCGGTATTCTCGGAACCATTCGAAGGCGGCATTATACGACCGTAAACGGATCACGGAGGGGAAAGAATATAGACAGAAAATTGCGATGAATGGATTCAACAACGGGATCTTATTGATGAGGAAACTTTTGAAAGCACGCATCACTTCCGCTCAACCGGTATATCTGTTTTCTCGACGACTTTATCACTTAAAACTTGCGCTATCGCGCAGAAATTTATTGGTATTATAAAATATACCCTTGCTGACATTTACCTGCATCTCAAATTTGAAAGATTTCACCTCAATCAAGAGGGAGGTGTATTAGAGACCTTCTGACGTCATATATTATCGTCATTCTATCCAATTACCATAGGCGTAGCGCACTGATTCCTTACCTCGCTATTCATCAGATCTTGGGATACGCCACGCAATTAACCAATGGTCGGAGAGCAACGCGATTTTTACTTTTAATGAGCAAGCGAACTTCTGAGTGCAGGAGAAATTTCTTTCGCCCTGAATATTAATTTCATATTAATCTTTCTCATCCATGAATAATTTTGCAATTTTTTTAGAGAGACGGCGACTGCGAAGGGAATCCCGTATTTCGCATTCTGGGGCACCGATGTTTTTCCTTCTCCTATGGTTAATGACCATCAGCGAACGCTAGCGAAAACAACGTCATTCAACAAATGTCAAGATTATCGCAAGAATCAACAATCGCGCACTTCCGAGTCATCTCAATGCGCAGCTCAAGGTGACAGAACGTAAACACGCGCATTCACCCACTGCGCTGAAGATGAAGTGACAGCTGCGCATCTTAAAAGCCACCCAGCACGATCTCGCGTGCCATGCACACGTCGGTTGGCTAAGATAGTTTGTTGTTTTACCATTACAGGAAATTTGTGCGCGTACGCCGTTTACCTTGTAAAACACGATCCACGCCCGGATGCGAAATGGTCATATATGAGGCAACGGCTAATTATACCCTAGTGAGGAACACTGAGAAACACATACAGCGTTTAAAAAACCAAGGGGCAAGCAGAGGAAACTTATTGTGGCAACAATAACGAGAGTTAATGGCTCCAAACTTTTATGTCCACACAAAAATTAAAATTAAAAATTGCACAACGAGCGTCACCAAGCAGTGGCAAAATTAGTTCAAGTTTAAAAATTACGGAAACAAGAATTTTTTCACTCACCGTGGATATCGAGTGTTTCCACCCACTTTGACACGAATCCATGCATTTTATACGAGAGTTAAAGCTCCCTAGTCCAAACAGGGAACACCCCAACTAAAGGAGCATACGATTTCGCCACCGTTTTACTCGCACACATTAGTATCATCCTCTCCACATTCGAAGAAATAAAAGGATTTTTTTACGGGTCAATTGCTAACGGATATATTCAAACAAACAACTCTCGGTGCGCATCATGATCTCCGGAATTGAAGCCATCAGCTCTCTCTTACGCCCGAGTACCGGCTGTAGCTTACGATGACCTCATCGACTTCTTAGCGGTGACGGAGCTTTATCTCGAAAAAACGTCACCGATTCATTCTCAGAAAGAAATGACGATACACGCCTCATCCTCAATAGCAAGCTACCAGTAATGGCATCACCATTAGGCATCATACCATCATTAAATGCATGGCGTTCTATATCCTGACACCACCACGTAATACCTATTAAGTCGACGCTTAAGGCATTTACATTACGCGTGCGCGGAAAATATTACATGGTGGATGCAAGGCAATTTGGCCAATACGCGATGACACAATTTGCGATGGAATATAACCTTTCTTAAAACCAGAATTTAGGACCGTAAATAACTGGCTCAAACATCAAGACGAGGATAAACTCTCATTGAGGACCGCTAGCCTCAAAACTTTCACTATTCACAACCTGAAAAAAATCAACTGAACTAAAAAATATTTTGGAAAACTGAAGTGCGAGTTATTGATTGACGGAGAATATCCTATCGACGATAAGGATTCACAGGGAGGAAATCTTTTTCTACCACGAAGAACCACAATCTGCATTTTTTCGAGTCCCAATTAAAAAAGTAATTTTATAAGATCCAAGAGAAAATTCAATAGTTTTTAATGCCATTTAAAAGTAACCGAATAAAGTAATGCAGAAAATTCTCTCCGCATGATATTTGGCAAGTAAAAAAAGGGCATACAACGAGTTTTAATCCGAAGGAGGATTTTACTCCATTAAAGGAACCTCCACAGATCTCTTCTGACGTGCGTTGGTAACGTGTCATAAAGTAAATATGACAACAATTGTAAATGTAGTTTTTTCCAGCCTTTATATCAACTCACCAACCTGTCTGTTTGTTTGTCTGTTTGTCTGGTACAAATCTTGTAACTCAAATTTGACTCACTTCCTGTGAAGCAAAAACGCTGAAATTTTGCACACTTCTTCATTTCCGATGACAATACATGAAAATATAACTTTTTCTCTCCAACCCCCCTTTAACCACCCCCCAGTCAACCTATAGCCCCCCAAAACATGTTTTTGATCTAAGAAGTTCCAAATGGTCGATTTTCGTGTTTTGCGACCACAGTAAAAGTTATCCACTTTAGGCATATCCACATAGTAGGCATTTAAAAGCATAGGGGTGGCATTTTGAAACATAGGGGGCTTACCATTCACTGAAAATTTAATAAATATAGTGACTTTTTTAATACGTCACTTTTGGTTTTTCGGGGTCACTGAGTTTTTTTGCTTTGTGTCATATATAAACGTTGCTCATCCCCTGTAATCTAAATATAAAGGCTGGTTTTTAAAAAAAAAATTTTTATAAGAGCTTATTTCATACTTAATCTGGTGGAATTATAACATTAACTTTTAATTTACTAACGGGCCATAATTGTGCTGACTCTGCTAAATACACCTTGGTATTGGACAAATGGCCCTTCGATCTACTATCCCTAGTGTAAGTTTCAACGAAGGGTTTTTACAGCTAAATTATCTAATGTGATGATTATATGGGTCCCGGGGTCTTGCCTCCCCAGCCCAAACCACCCTTATGAATCCCTGATCGCAGCGGCGTAACTAGGAATATGCTCTGGGGAGATGAGAGGGGATGGGCGAAGGGAGATGTCCCACCCACCCTTTTAGGAAAATTTTGGAAAAATGACATACCTGCAAATACATGTTACATAATTTAAGCACTTAAAATTTGGGTTTCATTAAAAGGTTACGTTAAAATTTACTACAACTCAAAACTAGACAATAGTTTTGAATATTATTTTTATTTCTCTGAGGCTTTGGGGGGGATCTATCCCCCTCATCCTCCCCGATAATTACGCCACGGCCTGATCGTGAAAAACGGGAGTAAGAAAACGCATGCACCTCGATAAAAACGCCACACAAACAGACAAATAACACAAGCAGCACGCGCTCCGTCGTGATGTGACTACCAGTGACTGAATTTGACCAAGCGGAGGGGTGGTAGGGGTAATGGAGGAGGAGGAGGAAGGGGGAGGGGACGTAAAGAGACGGTCCACCCCCCCTCACACGACCCCCTCCACCACAAAACCCCCCCTCCCCAAACCATCTCTTTATTTTCATGTTATTTTCTTCCTCCCCTACCTCCCCTCCCCGGAAGTGGTCTCGCATGACCTCAGCACAGATCGGACACATTCGCTGGAAACGTGCCACGCCACGGCAGCCAGCGACCAGAGCAGCGCACGGCAAGGTGGTGGTGGTGTTGGTGATGTCTACGCGAGAAACGAGGAGCAAAATAAATACATTTACGCGTTTGTCTGCGTGCGAATATATATATATTTATTCCGCGGGTGGAGGTCACCGAGAGTGACGCGAAGACTGTCTACGGTAGAGGAGGCGACTTCCTGACGTTTCGCCGCGACTGATTCCTTTGCCTTCCAAAACCTTCCGTTCTCCAAGCAAGAGTAAAATACAGTACAATCCTTGAAATCCGGCCTTGCGGTAATCCGGGACGTCCAGTGATTCGGCGCTTCGTTATCACTACTTCTCATCGGCTAAAATAATCTCTTAATTCATGTAAGAAAGATTTTTTTGATTAAAAGTAGGCATTTTGTCGCCATTTGTTATGTGCGAGTATATCCGCTCCATTCTTATCATATCTATACAACGTATACATATACGTATAACGTTTTGGTGTGATGTAAGTGATTTCCAGATTTGTAGCAACACTGAAATGTATGAGGAGCCTCATGCGCGTACGTGAAAAATTACAGCTCGTTTTGAGGCAATATTCCTAGAAAATTCATTTTTTTTGTAATGAAGGATCAATGAGGAGGAAATCAAGAAAACGCGTAGCGCTTTCCGGTTCAATGTAGGATAAACTTCATCGTTCACAGCAATGAGTGTCGAGGAATACGATTTTCAAGATTAATGTTAGAGTCGAGTTTGAGCCAGCTTTGCTATGCATCACGACTGAATGAATACCAATTTCAGCCTACGTTTACCATGAAAATCCATAACGCTGGTTTTTCACTATCGCATCCCCTTATGAGCTTCAAAATACGTCTTTGCTATTGAATTTATTACATCAGCACCAACCAGAAATATAGATAATGACGTAAAGCGGCAGGAAAACGTAAATCGATTCTGAGAATCACAATACAATTCTCACCATTACCGCGACGTATCAAATAGACTTAAACTCGAAATGACACACATTAAAATACAAACATCATTTACTTGAGTGTCGAGTAGTCTGTCATCCGATTGCAAAGTTACTCTGATTCCCAACAGTTTCTCATTATTTTAATAATATTTGCTCATTATAGGTATGTAATTTAAGTCAATAGCTTTCACGAGAATACCTACATTCATTAAAAATTTTTAATTACTGACTAAATTTACATATTCATTTTGTGACAAACATAGGAGTTTTACTTTAGATTTTCCTCTTTTTAAGCTTTGAAATGAATGTTTATGGGGTGAGAAGCCCGACCACCAAAGCATAAACATGGTTCGGCGGAAATCAGCCGTTTGGTTTTGCTGAACAACACAACTACGAAAGGATATGATTCTACTATGCAACGAAATCTTACCACTCGTTGACTAGAGCTAGCGGAAAAACTATACGATAACAGTTAAGTCATCACATAAAACTTCAACAAAGCACGCCGAATATCGCTGACTACAAGGCTAATTAAGTTTTGACGACACAGCATAGACTGTCCAGTTGGAATTATGAGCATCAAGTCCACGAACTACAATACTCTCTCCAGGTAGAGTTATGAGGCAAAACTTAAACAAGTATCCAACGGTCTTAAGCGTCATACTCGGTGAAATAAGGTGAATCCATTGACGTTGAGGTCGTCCACCTACGTTAGACCAATGGCAATTCATTGAAACAATACGGTAGATTGAGAGGAAAGATAAGTTACCAAAAAAAATCATCTTCAGTCATTTTCTCGTAAAATGAAAAGAAGAAAATGCAAAAGTTACCGCCAAATTTTCAAGAGTGGGTGACGTCAATAGTATTTCGGTTCATTTACTCATTCATGGAAAATCTTGCATAGTGAGAAGGAGTAGCCCAAAATATAGTGTAGACAACGAACCAAGTCAGGACGTGTGAACGAGGAACGAAGTGGCTGAGAAGCGTAACCCTCTCGGCATGATCGCGTTACGTCGAAAACTTCCGCAAAAGGGTGTCGGACGACGATTGGTCGTCGCGGAAAGATCGTTAAGTAGACGCAGGGTAGAAAAAACAACGATACAGGTCTCTCTACTTAATTTTTTTTATAAACTCGCCTTTTTGCTTATCGTCTTGTCTGGGTCAAATCATCCAACTCAATTTTTACCCCTTTTCTGATTAGTTTTCAAGGTCGAATTTTCAGGATAACTCAGAACCATAGGCCAATGCAAAATTCTAGCACTCTTATTATGATTGAAACTGCATCTCGATTTTTATTCACAATTTAAAATTAAATATGGAGATTAGCTCAAAAAATGGCCACCACAATCCGATGGCGGCGCTGCGTTCATTTTAAGAAATGAAAATGATACAGAGTCATAAAAACAAATTTGATAACACAATAACATCCTGAAACTGCGAAATGCAGTGAACTACCGTTACATTATAATTGAGGTTAAATAAAAATTTAGTATTATAAGGGAAGATGCGCACAACGTCTTTTGTTGTATATTAAGCAATTTTTTTACATTTTTTTAATTTACAGTATTCTTTTGCGTTCATGATAAAAACATTGTTTTTAAATAAAAATGATTTTTGTATTATTATTCAAATTATCATAATCGACAGGATTAAAAATATCTGTCAAGGAGACCAATACTTAAAATCCCGAGAGCACTGAATCGCCATTTCCCGCAATGGTTCTCGGCCCCATTCGTTGGTTGAATGGGACTATGAGTAGGCACCGCCCCCACGAGAAAACAAGTATCTCTCGGGGGGCGACGTCGCAAGACGGCCGTGTGCATCCAAAGACCTCAGCGGGAAGAGAATTGATGGGTTGCCGGTGACGTATGCGGCTTGACGTCACCGCACCTCAACGTGACCTTTTTACCAATCACGGGAAGCTGAAGGCGGATGGTTGTCTTTCGGGGGAGCACAGGTGAAAAATGACAGCGCCGGCTCAGACAAACACCTTAGGTGTATCACAAATGAAGATAGCTCTCCATCTTCCCTCCTATTTATAACTCCGCATAAGCGATGATTGCAATTTTAGGCTCCGATGAAATAGCAATTAACAATTAGGACGAATTAGTAAGGCTATTATTTGAATAATATTACATTTCAGCAATTGTATATTGCCTTAAAAAGTTATAGGTATAAATAGGGAAGGCAAATATAATACTATATTTGAAATGAGCCCTCGAAAGGGGTTGAAATCCTAGCGTTGATATCGAAGGAGCATGACTCGAAAGGAAAGGTAAAACTAACATAAGTGCTGTGCATGGCTGTTGAGGAGAGGCTCTGATAGATATGGAGGAGACATTGTCTGGATGTAAACGTCTGGACTGAAACAATCACTTTTCTTCAAGTTTTTGGGATATTCTTAGCCCTTTTAGTCACATTTTTCTCTTCTTTTGATGAATATTATTTTTTGCTATTTTGCTTTGGATCTCATTAACACTTACGCTAAAAGGTTTGGCAACTTTTTTACGTAAAACTGTTCGTCGTCTATGTCCACAATTATATACGGGCGCACATATAAAGGAAGGCTAAAATCCCCTCAAGGTCATGTCCATTTTAATGGAAGCTATGACTGAAAGGGTTAAGAGTATACGGCCGTAAGGTTTCTCTGTGCATAATAGACTATTGAGAGTAGACTACTTCTAGAAGAAGAAGTTATCTACCAGTGTGGGGCACGAAAAGTCGGAAACTCTCTAAGCAACTTGTAGCGAAACCCAAAGACAATACTATAATAGCTTTCCTCATGAACCTGACATAAACATCAACATCGAGAACCTATCCTTGACGTCCGAAGACAACGCTGCGATAGGGTCTCGTCCTCTGAGGAACGGGGGGGAGCGCCAAGCTTCCGGAGGAGGGAACATTGAAAGCAGCACATGACTTCATCGCGTCCACAATGAATCTCAAACGCAGAAGGTCGCGCCGGTCTCACACACTGTGCGGACGCCACCGCGGCCACGGAGACGCGCCTGAGCAGTGAGATGGAACTGGAGACAGTCTCATCTGCATCTCACCTGATGATTAACCAATGGAAAGGAAGATCTCCATGTATTTGCATCCGACCAACCTAAGAGGGCCGGATATATACTTACGCAGTGGATGGAGAGTTCACAATCGGGTGTATTATTATTTTGGTATTGTAGCGGTAGGGGTAAATTCACTCGTAGCATAGTATGAATTACTCCGAATGGTATCCCCACCAAAATAGGACTCCCATTTTCAAATCACAATAACGCCTTTCTGTTCCTAACTAACTAAGCGATGGTTTAGGTGATGCATGGATCACGTGAGTAACCAACTAGATGATATTTTACCTGCTAATAGCCATAAAAGATCGACAGCGATAGAAACACTACGTTGGAAAAGAATTAGTTATATTAATACTAACACAAGTATATTTTCATGGCACGTAACTTTATCTTTCATTACCGTGTCGTTTATCCGATGGGCGTACCTAGCGGGAGGCAGGAGGGAGCAGCTGCCCCCCTACAAATAAAAGTAAATATAGTTCTTTTTCTTTAAATACAAGAAAAGTGATATTAGCATAAAGCATGCAATTAAAATACAAATATTTTATTTTTGAGCAAACAACTTGAATAACTAAAAATCGCTGTTATAATTTTCTTGAAATTTTAGTTCCCTTAACATTTTCTTGCAACTTGAACGACCACGGCTTGCCCATCTCTAGTTTTGATTGCCCTTGATTCATCCACAGTGCCAACTTCAAGACCATAGGCTGTTTTCATAAAGATTTATTTTCGAGTTTAAGAAACATTTAAGTCATCCACGAATACCAGCCCATAGGCATATGACAACCTATGTAACCTGCACAGTGCTTAACATCTCGCAAATATAGTTTACGGCTTATGATTATCGAGTGGGCTGTAGTAATTAAGAGTATTTCCTTGCGTACCTATAGCACTATGTACGATTCATACTGAAGTATTTTCAATCAAGAATACCAAAACTAACTGTATGAACGAATATATTCTAATAAAAAAATGCATCTAGCAACTAAAAACTAATCTTTATTTCCCAACATTCTACTATCTCAAAGATAGCATTTATTACATCTTAATCTTCAGTTTAACAGTAGGTTGTTACTATTACTTAATGGTCACGAAATGCGCGATAAGACTATAAGTAAATGACACTGCCATACGTGAAAGAGTCACTTAGCTTGAAGCCATTAAGCTAAAGTTTTATCTCGAAAATTTTGCGCACGCAGGGGCGGGTTGCCTGCAGATAAAAAATACACTGAAAAACCGACGCCGCGATACGCAACTTGTGCCATGAATATTGTGTGCAGGATAAAATAGACATGAAGATTGAACTTTTCCATTAGACGGTTTGTGGGAGTAAGGCAAGCACAAAGCATTAATTAAAAACCGGGACCAACAACAAGGATTCGAAAGCATTGAAAAATCAACGAGTAGCTTATCTCTCTTGTCCGGTGGATCTTAAGTACAGTCTTCCAAATTGGGAGTCGGGATGAAAGTTATTTTTTTGGCGGAATGAGGCCTCGGAATGCAAACCATCCGGGCCCACAAACACAAGAAAAAAGAAATTTTAAGCAGGATGCTTTCGAAGGGTGTGGCTACCAGAAAAAAATCAAGTAATGACGGACGACAAGCAGGTAAGGCAAAGAGGAAACACACTTGGTTGCAAACGGAAACCTCGCGACATTATCGAATATATTATCGTCAATATGGTATTAATCGTATTCCCAAAAAAAGCCCAAAAATATTTTTGGGCTATTTAACCAAATATTTACAAATAAACTACAGCCACAACCCCACACAATCCTGTGGCAATACAATAATGCCGCAGCGTGCTTTCGGCAGTAATAACGATGCCGATAAAAAATAATTAATGTAAAGATTTCCAGGAAATTTTCACACATCTCAGTTATAAAGAAAGGTGAGATGGCTAATCTGAGGATGAAAATAAGAGCTAATTAACCCAACTGATGACCTTTATTTAGAAATAACTGATTATGCTTCTTCAGTTTGGTTCAAGATAAAGCGTGTGTTGGTATCTAATTATCGGCCATGTTGTAATTATATAAAATTTATAGGATGACTCATGAACTTAACTCATTTAACTCATGAAATGTATACAGAATCCAGAAATATTCGGAAAATAACCACAACAGAAAACGTAACTCCATAATATAATTACAAATAAATAGAAAGTAATAGACGGCATCGGTGGCGGCGGGGTCAAGCACTTGGTTACCAGTATGAGGCACACGAGATCGCGGGTTTGAGTCCTGAGTAGGTTTACCCTATCCAGGGCAAGGACATTTGTGTACGTTTAATTGTAAAGTTGAAAACCCCGATGTTTAAGGCGAATGGTGCTGTTTTCGGTGGAGCAGGAATAAATAAATAAATACGTTTCTCATCAGCCAACGGCCATAACCTGAGAACTGAGACGGCCATCAGGAAAAGTAAGAACACAAATCGCAAGTAAAAAAATTTATTCATCAGCGGATAATATTTTATAATGGACAGGATCAACAGAGGAAACCCCCTAATATGACCCGCGTCTTATACTGAAAAAGTAGAGCAACAAAAATTTAGCATGAATCTTCAACACCACATTCAAGGACAATGGCAATGACAAAGCAGGAGTGGTAATTAGCAGTAAGTCCATCACCAGACAGAAAGAGAGAGAGAGAGAGATAGATTTCAACCATGGCAGAACATGCATTGACCTCTTTAGAGCTTTTTTTCCTGGCAGCGATGCAAAGCTTAAACTTGAAACGATGCACACACTATTTTTTTGCTTAAAAATAAGGGGCTCAGACACTCCATAGCCAGCACTGGTTCCAAGAACAGTAAATAAATGACACGTGCGGACGTACAAGGTGGCTCAAAGCCACCTGCGCTCATTGAACATCTGCACTATAATTACCTTTACATCAGTGTGCATCAGAGCGAAGGTACATTGTCCTCGAGGATTCAGCTATAATAAGTGCTGAAGGAGAAGAGGAATCTTGTAGTTAATGGCAATAATCGCGTAGGTCTCGGCGATGCGCAGATGCACTAATAACCAGCAAAGAAATTGAAAAAGAGGTGCTATCATATCTTGATTCGAGGAACGGAAATTCTTCTCAATTCATCGTCACATCATCCATTACTTAACTACCGGCAAATAATTGCATCTCTCTAAGAACTACTAGCCATACACATCTCGAAGACAATACTGATTTAGACGGCAACATGTTACGATTAGATAAAACGACTCTCCTTAGAATTTTTATTTATCTTTTCAAATAGGAATACTTAAATTCTCTCGTTAATATCACTAACAAAGTGGATTAATTATAAGGTAAAATCTGAGAAAAATTTTAGGAGTGTTCGACAAGGACAAGTGCGTATTAGCGTTCGTGGTTTCAAAATAATACTATACGCCTTCATTATCACTAAGATCAAAATTGGTCACGAGATATGAAAATTTATATTGTTTATGTGTCCTACACAGAGAAAGAGATACATAAATACGAGTGATAATTTTGGGTCACTCCTCGAAATGTGTTAGCGAAAATGGATACATCCATAACGCTGTCACATTAGCCCTTTCAGTCATAATGTCCATTAAATGCACATAACTTTTAGGGAATTTAAATCCACCAGTGTGCATACTTGCCCATAATTTTGGACATAGACCATAAATTTCCTCCGTAAAAAGTTGCCAAGCCTTTTGCCAATGCGTTCATGACACCATAATTGAGTAGGTGACAAGTGGTACTACTGATTTTTTTTCTAAACAGAGTTAAGAATAGAAAAGAGAACAGAAATTAGGGGAAGAAAAAGAGCGAGATCAACTAGATATTAAGTAGTGCACAAAACAAGAGACTCATTCGAATCCCATGGCCACCAAGTTTTTGTATATTTCTTTAACCAATTTCTGTACCTAACTCTGTTTAGAAAAAAATCACTGGTACCCCTTGGCTTCTCACCCCCTCAATTATTGTTAAATAGCAAAAAATAATAATTTTCATCAATATAGAGAAAAATTGTCTGACTGAAAAGGTTAAATTTCCATCATGTACTCGCACAGGTCTTCAGCAATATAGCTTTTCAGCCACAATGGTATCCATTACGCTCATAGCTGATTAACGCCGGAGGCTGAAACATACCAGCTTTCGAGTCATCACCGAACTAAAACGCAGCGAATATGAACAAACGTGTTTGATATAATAATTACCATGCGTCTCATTCAAACCGAGCCGGGGAGGAAACTGGAAATAGGCGAGCATGCTATGCTCATGGGAGCGTGATAAAGAAGAGCCCTTCCGAATTTCAACTCGAAAAAAAAGAACGAGGAAAAAAGAAAAAAAAAACGTTCGGCGCACCGGAACCAAATAATTCCCACGAATGACAAGGAAGAGAGACAAACGGCCTTCATGCATTATGGAGAGGCATCATCCCCCTCGCATTTGCAAAACATCCCAAACTGTTTTGGATTCGACGCGGCCGTGGAGCATACGACGCCAACGACTTTCCACCGCCGACGCGTCCTTCAGCAACAAAATACAAATGACGGATAAATGACAATTGACATTCTAGATGGAGGGACGAAGAGGATCGGGATTCCGCGAAGACAATCCGGGAGGAAGAAGGGTATAACATTAGACGAACTCTAATTCTTCCGACGCGAATTAATTAACCTATTCGATGGCCGCAGAGCGGAGGACAAGAAATCAGCGATCCAGGCGCCATCCCATCCACAAGACACACCATACATTCGTCATACGGGGGTCACAAGGTCAGATTCACAGGCGATCTGACTGAGCAAGTATCCATCCGTCAACTTATTAACCACCTATCACGTCTGCCTTCAACTCCCACGGCCACCAACATGTGAGAACACACAACCAGTGGTGCCATAGTGCAAGAACGCCATTGCGGCAATGGTTAAGAAAAGTCAAATAACACTTTTAACAATTTTGGTGCTTCCAAATTTCTAATATATACACATTCGTAACCAAAAAAGTTTTTTTCCGATTTTTTTATTCTATATTTGCTGAAATTATTGGAACTCAGAGTATATTTTCATTTGTAAAAAAAGTGTTGGTAAGTGCGTCCCGGCACTGCTAATTTTGCCATGACATCACTGCTCAACACCTCCCTAGCATCCTGTAAGTCACCTTACGGATGTTTGGCAGGGGTTGAGTCTTTATTTACCCACTATAAATATACTTAGTCACATATTACCATGTTTTAAGTGCTATCTCCTAGCGAAAAATGCCCCGGTATGATGACTACTTTCACGCGGTTTCCGTTGGGAGGATTGACGCAAATTTGTTTAAAACAGGATGAACTACAACGTTTATATCTAATGATTCCTTGAACGTTAATTCGCGCAACATGACAATATCACGGCAGATCCTAAAACTCACGTTCGTGCATAGTCCTGAAACCATTGAGATCCGTACGCGAAGATTGCTGCATGATGCACGCAGAATAGGCCCCAACAGACAACTTTACGGAATTGAGGGAAGCAGAGCATGACGAATCAGGTCCAAATCGACGCCGGACGCATAATAAAATAGTAATTATTTACAAGGGTCAAAATGGTAGGGGGGAACTTGTTATTGGCTTCCAGTGACATGAATATCCACGCGAAAATAAATTATGCAAGTAAAATTTCTGAAATTTTATACCACGAAATTTTGTTGACAAAACTAATACTTTGATTCAGTCACAAAATAAACAGAAAGATGAGAATAAATCATAACTAACCCGTAATTTCCGGCAAGGCCCATTTAGAGCACAAATTGCCTGGACTACATTGTGGAAAAATAATTAATAGCGACCTAACTGGACTGGCTGCGCGGACCCAATCAACACTTTTTTTCCGTTGGATTAATTTTCAATATATTTCAACCCTTGGGACAAAATTTTGAACTCCACGTCGCCGTCGAAATAATTAGACTTAAGCTCTGCGGAGTTTTCCTCATTGGAAGTGGCGCGACCAAATCAATTTGTAAGCAAGTCCAAGATCATAATGCCACGGAGTTCTACAGAAACGCTAACTTCCATTATTAACATCATTTCCCATTTTGATAAACGAAATTCGGAAAATGTTTACTGCTCTCATGTTCCAAAAAGGAAAGCAAGCATATGGGAGCAGCTATACACATGGAAAACTTACATTATCTTCGATAATATACTCCTAGATATCTATTGATGCCAGAAGAAACTAAGAATGGCAAATTCGTAGTCGAGCAGGGAAATTAAAGAAAAACATATGCAGTGGGCGATACAAACCGATCCATCGTAAATGCCACCTTCAATCTAATACACATAAGAGGGCACCCGAAGCCAAAAAGGGCTATTACGAACGTAACGTCAACTAACAAAAAAAAAAGATTCATCCTCGGCTGAAATTCAGAATTAATACATGATGATTGGAGCCAAGGGCAATGACCGAATAGGAGAGTGGTTTGGAAAGACTGGTTCCATGGTACATGGCATAAAAAAACTTAGCCATAGTACAATCATTGCTATGAATTTAAAATCATAAAATCAATTCATAAAAACGATAAGGACAGGATCCTAGAGTTTTTCCCCGATAGAACCTCAATTTCTTAGATCTTTAATAGAAAAAATACTTTCACTTCGTTCGAAAACCGCCTTAACTTATTTTTTAATGTTTTTTTTTCAAGACATAAATCTGTATTTTTGTTCTAATTTGAAAACATTTAATATCAAGGAGAATTTGAAAATATATTCCTCTGCAAATATTTCAAGCATGACGAGGGGTTATAAGGAAGATTGGACTTTCTAGTCCAAATCTCGGACAATAAAGACAAAATATTATTAACAAGCCCTCGGCTACGCCGCCGAATAGTTAATCATTTTAATACGTAAATAAACATATGTATGAGTCACAAATCACGGCATTCCGAAGCGAAAACACGGTTCACATAAGAGGGTAAGCAAATATAAAAAAAATACACAACGCTTGGGATCCCAAGGGACCACTCAGCAGGGTCGATATAACGTCTCACTAACATTCATTTACTCTCTCTCTCTTTCTCTCGAGAACATTGGCACGCAGACAAAGAAATGCCGGGCTGGAATCTGGAATCCCATCCCGCGATTGGACGAGGTGGACGCGAACATTTAAATTCCAGAGGTCTGCATTCAGCAGACGCGGGATCCCGGCCGGAGGAGGCGAACGAAGCTGGTTCATCCTCAAGCACGATCGCTGGCTGGCTGCTGCTCTTTGACGTCGCCGTCAACACTTGGGAGATGCTCGCTTCCTCGGGCAAGGACGAGAAAAGAATCGAACGGATGACAAAATTATCGGGAAACGAAAACAACCCAAAAGATAGAGAAAAATCGGACACGTTTTTATTGCCATGAAAAAAATAACGAAAATAGAGTTGAAAAAAAAGGCCTGGAAAACAACAGGATGGGGAAGACCTGAAGTCGCTTTACCTAAGAAAATCGGATAAAACATTTACAAAAGATGATATTTCATAAACGCGAACTGTTATTTAAGTTACTCCATCGTCAGTTTTGAATTAAATTTAAATATATAAAGGGGGATATAGAAAACAATATTAATTTTTCTAAGAAATATTTCAACTTTTTCGAATTATAATAGGCTAGAATAGTAAAACCTATGCAAATCAGATAATCTGTTTATTAAAAAATCGACAAAAAAGACATCTAAGTGCAACTGTAGACAATCATTAAAAATATATACATTACAAAAAAGCAAAATTCCTTTTATGAAGAAGAAAAATAAATTTTCTACTGTTTCATCCCTTAAAAGCTCAACTACGAGTTATAACTTCACTGATGCGTGCTTCACTCTTCCCAGCAAGAAGAAAATTTTTTTTGGAAGATTTTTTTTCTGTCCGGCATGAGACATTCATAGAGCCACATACTAGGAGCAACTTGTCCGCAACTCGATACGTCAACGACTCGAAAGAATTTCATTCCCGGAGACACTTCGTTCGACTCATCGAAGAAGTTCGAACTCGCCAAGAGAAGAAGAAGAACACGGTGAAAAACGCTCCGAGGCGAAAAGACACACGGAGGCGCGGAGGAGAGAAAAAAAAAGCCAAACGGAGGGGAGATAGAGATGAGGAAGGAAGTAGATATATAGAGAGAGAGAGGAGGAACACAAAAAAAATACAGCGCGTGAGACTTCGACTGCTTTCGTCTACTACGCTCCGGAATATTCAGCCTAGCGCGCGATTGGGAGCCAAGAGGCAAAATGGAAGGGAGAGTTGGCAACGGCGCACCGCACGCCCTTCAGGGAGGAGGGAGAGAGGGAGAGGGGGGGGGAGGGAGAGTGAAATTCCGAGGCTGCAGCAGCAGCCAGGGTTGTGTGGAGGGGAAGTTGGTGGAGGAGGGGGAAGGGAGTGTGTGGGCACGCGAAGCGGTCGAGGGGAGGTGACGGAGGCAGAGAGGGGAATGAAATAGGGGAGGGGATTGGAGGGGAATCGGCGGCGGCGGCGACTCCCGATGGCTGCGGCTTCAGCGGCGCTCACTCAGTGGGATGGTGTAATGGGAAAACAGCGGAAAAACGTGCTTTTTCCGATGTTATGATTTTGGCAATTTATTACCTGCAATACCATAGGCTATCATTTTTATCTTGTTTGAACAAAATTGATAGATTATTTCACCTTTATATGAAACCATAAATATTGCGCTCGACTGCTATTGCAGGCTGCGAATCGAAGAAAAACTTCTATTAAGAGCTTCCATACCACAAGCTAAGGGCAGACTTTCATATTTACCTTATTCGAATTGTTTAGACATTTCATCTATATATGAAACCTAAAAGAATGCGATCGGCTACTTTTGCAGAGTATGAATTTGTGAAAAACTTACAATTGATTGATGAAAGGGTACATAAGTAATGTTTCATAATAATAATACCTGTAATACACCAAGGAACGGTTTAACATTAAACGTATTGAACTTATCATTTTTCACACTTCTTTATTTCTTCCGACCCAGGTTTCTCCACATACATTATGCCATTTTCAAGGTGTAAATGAAAATGGCATTATGTTCCTAACCCTGGGTCGGTAGAAATAAAGTGTGGAAACGTTATTTCATCATATTAAATATCAAATATTTCTACCAAATATTCTATCAAATATTTCTATAAAAGCGGTAGAACTAAAAATGGGAATGCCATTTTGTGTTCATATTCATTTGAGTGCAACAATAGCCGGAATCGATTGAAAATTATTAGCTTTCAATTAAGTAATTCTCGCTTCTTCATGCGGCAAGAAGATGAATCTACATATAATTGGAGAGTACTATATAGCGTATCTTTTGTTTTCGCTTTATGGTGGTACAAAATGCCTCCCACCATCCAAGTGTTGATACACAGTAGAAATATGGAATCCGTTACAAGCTACCCATCGACAACTTTCTGAGGAGGCGCAACTTAAACTCACACAATCGGGAGAATTACGCGTTGATATGTAAATTTCACACCAATAGTAACATCTTTTTATCTGTGTGACAAGTTGCTACTCTGAGACTAGTAGTACATAAATTATATCATATTTTATTTTCATCTATAGGAAAGATACAATGGACGATTTTGATGCATCGCTCTTTTGGTCCACTGATTTCCTCAATGAAGGAAATGCAAGTGAAACATCAATCCGTATAATTAACAGAATCTAAGGAATTATTGAAAAACGCTGAATGGAATAATTTGAGAGTACCAGTGACGTAACTATGGGGGGATGAGGGGATAGATCCCCCCAAAGCCGCATAGAAATAAAAAAATATTCATGCTATCGTCTAGTTTGATATGTAATATACTGCATCCGCTTAAAGATAAATCTTTAGTGCCAAAATGATGTAAAATGTATTTCCAAGCATGTCATTTTTCAAAAATTTTCCCGGATACCCCAATGCCTGAGGGGTGGGCAATCCCATATCCCCCCAAAGCATATTCCTAGTTACGCCACTGGAGGGTAGAGAAGATGATTAAACATAAGTGTGTGAGTTTTGATGAAAAAATATTTTTTTATGACAGCCGATAATTTGTTGGAAACAAATATGCGTAGATATTATTAACCTATAAACACGCCAAAAACAACTTGTTTTCCTTTTTTCATAAAATTAAAAAATAAATATCAAATACCGTTGAGAAATAATTACGTGTATTGTAACCCATAAAAATTCCAGTAAACAACTTATTTTCCTTATTCACAAGGCCTAAAAATTAAACAAAAATAAAATACTTGATAAATTCAGCGCAAGGGACTTTTTTCTCCACTTTTTCAGATTTAGACCACTGTGCGGCGGCGACCCTCACCGGCGCGTGGCGGCGACGACTGCCTCTGTTGCTACAGGGACCGCGGCCAAGAAGGGAGAGGATGAGTAGACTACCCTGCTGACGTCGGAGCCGCGTCTTTCGCGAGCACGAAATGAACGAATTACGGTATGATAGAGGGAGTCTACTGTGTAGAGCGCTTGATTCCCGTCCAAACGATTCCTGTGCAAGTTTTCAGACACCTCCAAAACAAAATTCTTATCAATTACGAGGTGGCTCTGGGGAGATGTGCTAGACGATGATCGGATAATTCCAATCGGGTTTCATTAGTAACGCAATCGGAATTAGTCGCGTTTTAAATTACTCATTACGACGACGGGATAAGTCCTCGTAGTAGTCAATATTTAAAATTTCAAACAGAAATGAATTCCGATCGCGTTACGGGCGATGGGAATGATCAGTTCGTATGAATACCGATTGGAATTATTCCGAGTAGTGTTAAGTGTATCTCCCCTCAGGGTCATGGTTGTCACTGATCGGAATTATTACGGTCGGTTTCCCTATGCGAGGAGCGGTACCTTATGTGAGTGGCTAGCACCATGACTGGAATTTGGTATGCTTGGACATTTTCATTCCGACGATTGATTCAAGGGCTCACCTCGTGTGCAGCAATGAAAATTTTCAAATATGACAAATTCCATACGCGTGGCCAACCGCTCGCAGCATTAACGATAGGTTAAAATTGTGACCCGTGTCCAGGCACACCCCCAAAACGGAAAGGAACTGACCCCCCTCTAATACGCATGAGTGAGATTCACACGCCTTTGGCTAAGCGAGGGGTGAGCTCTACACCTACCTATCGCTAACAACCTTCGGGCTGAACAAACTGAGTGATGGTATTTGAAGGAGGCGACCTACAGCTAAGTCATCGACTCCATGAGGACAGGGAGATTAAAGAATCGTGAATAAAACCGCCCCATGCGATGCACGGCAGTGCTGAAGTGAAGTAGGATCAGGGTCGTAGCCAGAAGAAGTCTGGGGGGGACCATTCGCATAGGGTACACTTGGCTCAGTACAACACAAAAATGTTATCCCTTGTCCCGCCCACCCCTCGCTAAAGTCTCAACTGTTAAGTTCCCTCCACACGGAACCCAGAAAAGGATCAAGCTTCCCCTCCACCGCAGAGTTTCGAACCTGGGCCCAGAGGATGGTTAGCCAACACTCCATAAAAACTTAATTACGCTCTCTTGAAGAAAGGCGCCGAGGTGACTACGGCTTAATATCCCATCTGACAGACAGAGTGCTGTACCTATAGTGTCCTCAACAAACAAATTTATGGACACGCAGGATCAAAATATTACGATGAAAATAATTCATAAATTAGAACTGAATCTCACAGAGATGGGAAAGAACGCAATATTAGTAGAAAACCTATGAACCAGTAACATGTCCAAATTAATATTAATTGTAAATATTTTTGCTGAATGTGGGGCTATTTTCTTCAATTACAATTATTAGTATCTATTATAGCACTACGTCACTAATAATTCAACGTTTAGAGGGGTAAGATAATTTTCTACCGTACTTTTTATTAAAACGCAACCTACTTCAATTATTCGTAAAATCAACTCTTTGAATGATATTTCGCGTGATAATTATATACTGATACCCTAAATCAACAAATTTTGACTTTCAACTATCCTCAAATCTAACCGGAAAATTCTCCAAAACGTATTTATGAAAAAGCCATTCATAAAAATATTTGGTAAAGAAAGCCGGCGGAGTACATAAAGGGTTTAATTTTCAAGGATATGACAACCGTTTCTCTACATTGAGCCCCCGTTAAACCTGGTCTAACTTCAGGTTCGAGCCGCAGGACCGCTAATAAATAGTGCGTGGACCTCAAGGAAATCAACCCCGTACTCTCCCTTCTACACAGTGCCTCTCTCTCTCTCTCCTCCTCTTCTTTCCCGCTCGCGCAAACAAACCACCGAGTAAGAAAGCAACAGGAGGAGAGGGAGGGAGGGCTCCCTCGGAAGCAAAAGCATGCCGGACCACTCCCCTCCCCGTCCTCCCCGCCGCCGCCGCCAAGTGGCGTCGCTGGACCATTCGCTGGCCGCCTTCACCACCACCCTCCCCCCCCCCTTTCCATCCTCCTCCGCCCTATTCATGATCTCGAAAGCACTGTGAAAGCGCACTGATAGCCAGCCGCCGACGCCGCTGCTTCCCCTCAGTCCCCCGGGGTGGACGTTCTTCATTTTTTTTCTCTTTTCGTCTAGGTCATCTCTTCAGGAGCACATAGGTACGAGCCAAAGAACATTATTATTATTAAAGCATTCCACCTATTAACCTTTTCGGTCAGATATTTTTTCCCGACGTTGATGAAAATTATTCTTTTTGGAATGTAACCTTAATTATTGTGTCATGAACACTTTTGATTCACTTTGATGATCACACGTAGGCTATTTTTTGCGAAGTAAATTTTATGGTCTATTTCCATAATTATGGACAAGTATGCACATTGGGAGGCTGAAATCCCTTAAAAGTCATGTCCATTATAACTCCTTCCACTTTAATTTTTTTCTGAATATCGTGCTCCCATCCTGTTTATTTTTTATGTGGTTCTTTTTATATGGAATGGTAGGTAATGAAATGATATTTTGTAGATAACGAAAAACAGTGAAATAAAAAGTTACAATGATTTCACATTGTAAAGTATCTGGTTAAATACATCGATAACACAGCTATCGCTACTAGTATAAAATCATTTTATTACTCCCAATGCTCTATCCATACTATCCGTTTCCTTCGTATCTAATCTAGATGCTGCCTCTCTTCACCCACAATGTCCAGCACTTCGTCATTCCTCTTCCTCTCCGACCACTTAACCCTCTGCATTCTTCTCCACACTCACATCTCGAAAGCCTCCAGTCTTCTATCGTCATCCTTCCTCAATGTCCACGTTTTCGCACCGCAAGGCGCAACACTCAAGATCAGGCACTTCACTAACCTTAATCTTAAACTAAACTTTACATCTCTTAAAACTCTAACATAATCGAAGAACATAATAATAATGTCTTTATTACAATCGAATTAATGAATGAAGTACTTTCTTACGATTTACTTGTTTCACAATCACATACATCCATGCCCTAGATGATGGGAAATCAACCCAGGTTGGATTCGAACGTACGACCTTTAGGTTGGTAGACGGGGACATTACCCAGGCGCCATCGAGGCCGTTTTTCCATAACAAATGGGAATTCCAATCCACTCACACGAGCACTTCGACTTTTTCAACTCGTTAAGAAGATGGGTACTCGGCCGGGAAGATCTATTTCTCTACAATCAGAAGAATTCCACCTGTTACCCAAAAGTAATTGGAGTCTTTGTATTGGTCATTTCGTAAGCATTATTAGTAGCCGATACGGAATAAACGGGATCCATAATAAACGGAAATTCCAAAACATACGTAGGAGTGCTTCGCCTTTGTTACCTAGTTAGGATAATGGGTATTGGGTACCCACCCAGGAACACCTGCATCTATACAATCAGGGTTTCCAGTTTTTACAAAAAAAATAGTGATGTCTTTGCCTTGGACTTATCGTCAGGGATATAAGTAACAGCAAATGAACAGACATAATAAACCGGAATTCCAGTACTCGTTTGGGAGTACCTTGGCTTTGTTACCTCGTTAGGAGCGGTGAAAAAGAGTAGGAGGGGTAAGGGAACATCATTTATCCACAATAAACAGGTTTCTAGGAGTTACACAGATTAAATGGCGGCTTCAACGTGGATATCTCGCTGGAGACCCTAAGAAGAAGACTTGACAACTTGGTAAACTGATCCAAAAACAAAAACAGACATGGAAAACAATTAATAAAATATTTAATGCATGTATAAAATATGAAAGTGATGCAACATTGGCTTGCATAAGATGATGAAAAAACACCGACTATTTCCTAACATGGTAGACTGAGCGATTTAAGAATATTCATGATTGTGACCTTGGTACGAAATCAGTGAGAGAGCCCAACCGAATCCGATGCATTATTAATCTTTCCTTCGTTAAGGCCATTTCGAAAGCTCTTCCACCCGATCGGTACCCATGTTCGTAAGGCGAGCGGAGGCATTACTAATTGTGGAGCAAGATAGCGTTTAGAAAGTGTATTGAAAACAACTTTTACCAGTCGATGAGGTTGTAACAGGGAAAATTCGACAGCGAAGAAAATTCGAAGTTGCACGGCCAATCCTGAAACAAGTATTCGCATCAAAGATTCATCAGGTTATCGAATACAAATTTTTGTAGTAATGCATTGAAAGTAGCTCAAAACCTTCGATTCCCAAATACATCCACAGAGAACAAGTCGAAGTAAAGAATAGCTTCAGAAAAAGCTGGAATAGTGATGCTCGATCCCCTTAAAAGCACTTACTTTCTCTGTTCACAAGAAAAGAAGAAAGCTCTGCCATACCTTTCTGTTTGATCAGACCTAAATATATTTATTAAACCAGATTGGTATAGCAAAAACATTGTCCTGTCTATCTCTACAAGTAAATGGGAGGCATATCCTAAGTAACTGCGAGGAATAACTCCACACCTGAAAAAGGTGAAGAATGATGAAAGAAAGAAAGTTAAAACAAAAACTTTCCTCAGAAACGGCCCGTGAAATTGGACGAATAGAATAAATAAAGAGAAATGCTGACTCTCCGTAAACGAAAGACTCACAACTTTTTTATGGAAGCATAATTATGTCAACCTCCATGTTCACGGAATCCACCAACAACGACGGTTTAACATTTTGAAGTGACTATTAAATAATTCGATTCCGTCCAGGTTACTTAAAGCACAATCCTCAATCCAATACAGATGAATGAAATACAATTTTCGATCGTAAAACAATGGTTTTACCTGGCTGCCCCATTTTATTTTACTATTTATTATTTCCGTGAGAGTGATTTGCTATTTACATATTCATTATTGTTATTAAGCCAATGTAAAGGCTTCACTTTTACTCTGTAGCCGTAGTGGAGGAGGAGAAAGTCTTTGACACGCGTTTATCGAGGGGACACCATCAATGCACCTCCGAGTATCTAACTCCATCTCGGCTGTGCTACAATAAGGGCTGGATTTCAAGACAGTTCAGGAAGAATCCTCTACCTGTGAAAAGTCTATCTACAAGACGAGCGAAGTCTTGCCATTGCCCCGAGTCGTGATACGAGCAACCAGGCTCAATTTCTCGTCAACTTGAACTCCCACTCTCTATCTTCCCTTTAGCCATTGACGCGATAGTGCAACGTGGTCCACCACCACGATAAAATTCGACCAAGAGACGAAGTATTTGTTATTTCCAACATTCTTGGACTATCTTTAATTATACTATATAAAAACTTAAGGTAAGTATATAAGGTAAGGTATGTAAGGTGATCCCGATTTTGGCATATAATTCAGCTTTATTTTTTTCCATTTTTGGCGTAACAACTTTCATAAGTTGACAACGAAGACATAACGGTTCAGATTATCTTAGATTTTCAAATTGAAATGCATTGTTAAATTGGGATTTGATATGCTATTTTCAAAACAAATTCCGTACCACAAATTCTGAATAAGTAAAAGTATATTTTAATGGTATATTTTATTTTACGCGCACAGTGCATTCAAAGAATTTTATTCTGATGAGGGATTGCGATATTTAAATTTGGAAGAAAAAATTCTATTTTTCTTTTGATCAAGAAGCCGACATATTGGATTTTTTTTGCAATTTTGCATTGCTGCGAATAATCATTATGCGTTATATAAAAAACCTTACAGACTGAATACTTTACCCCGTGTTTAATGATGGAAAATACATTAACTTAGCTCATTCAGAATATCATACATTACCTTGCCAATAAAATTACGTAAAATTATTTGAATACATAAAATAACATTCCAATGAAATAAAATACGGGGACAAAAAAATATTTACATTTCACTAGAATATAATTCCAAGTAAAACTTTTGAATAAAATTTCACACTGTATTTTTAGTGACAAGTTTGTCTATGACATTTTGGCCAAACGTCAACCTTTTGATTACCTTTTTGAAGAATAGAAGGAACCGCCTCAATAAAGTCATCGCGGCAAATTATTTTTTCTCAAATAAATGCATTACTTCAAAATACATATTCCGTACTTACAGAAAAGCATTGCGGCGAAAAAGTCCACTCCACTTGTCAAGTCTCCGTCTCGCAAGGTGGGAGGGAGAGGCAGAGAGGAGGGTGGAGACTGGAATGGGGAGGTTTTCTGTCGGTCGGGACGGAGGAGGGTAGGGACTTTCTAACCGTAAGAACTGGTGTCCGATTCCTGGAAGTGGCGAAAATTTTCAACTTGACCCTCCCGTGTAACCCTCATTGCCTCCGTTCAGTCGACGAGGTCATAGGCTCGACGAGAAAAATACGAAGAAGTGAGGCATTCAGGCGGTCAAAGGCGGTTGCAGCGGAAATGACCGCAGCATCAGACGAAGATGGGAAAGAAACAAGCATGGAAGGTATGACTCGATATTTTCACATAGAAACTAACTTTTCTGAATGGTTTTACATGCTATTCCTGCAAGTCCCCATGATGACCGAAGGTTATCCGGGATTTACACCGGGTCAGGTTCTCCATCACGGCCCACGTTCAACGAACGAGTCTTCAGGAAATGGACATCGGAATGTCGGCTGTGATGGAGAATCTGACCTGGTGAACATCACGAAAAACCTTGCCCGATATAAAACGCCTGGAGAGCCCGCGATCAATCTTCCCTATGAGGAGCTTGTCAGAACATCAGTTGCACAGTACTTAAATTTGAAGAGGGAATTAGTGGTACAGTGTCGACTCTTAGCAGAGAATTTTTGCTGCACAAATTTTACGACGGTCGCTTTTATTTCTGTGGAAAATAGAAGTTCATGTACCGTGTTAAAATTTCTCCCGTGTTTTCACTTCAGTCGGATCCAGAAATAAAGCGTGGCTCTTATTGAAAAACAAGGAGTGACATCAAATAGAAACACCTACAGTAATTAAAAAATACACGTGGTAAAGAGATGCCACAGAAATAAACGTTTTGGATTAGCCTGACACGCACTACGCAAAGAAAGATAAGACAAAGTAATCAAGAGGTGAACGCATTGCACCACAAGATAAAATCTGTCACAACAATGCGGAACATGCACATTTTTTTAAAAGTACTATAATAAGAAGGTCACTGCGTCAAATGTACTCGCCGAAAATCTGGCGGATGAATAATGTTTTTTAGCTGAGTTATGAGTCTTTAAAAATTAATCTTCATCGGCTGCTTGAAAACACGGCGTCATCGGAGCGTAACGTCACGGTACGGTATCCACTGATGACAGACTGAGGAAGTGGATAGAAAATCTGTCTATACAGGGGCTTAAACGAAAATTTGGCGAAAATAATTGCAATTTTTACTTCGATATCTTGCATTCAAGGTTCCACCGCTCTACTCTCTTAGCGAAATGAATGGTGTACCGTCCGATGACGTCAGAAGGCGTTTCAGGTCACGTGACTTCAAACGATATTCGAGCACTTTTATTTAGCATTTAATGACGTTTCTGGAATACTAGGAGAGTATTGGCTTATATATTTAGACTTGCGAGAAAATTGTATATTCAGTGAGACTTACTAGCATGATGAACAAATTTCATGCGTGTTCCCATTACTTAAAATCTTCAGTTTTTTAAAACATGTATGTTAAAGTCGTTCTGTTGAGGGAGAATGTTTATTGGTTTCCGCGTCACCATGGCGGTATTCAATACCTCGGAGCTGAGGTTTGATATACGTAGAGCATTAACTTTTAAAAACTCGTCAATTATTTTAGCCGCAGTTTTTTTAAGTTGGCATCATAGAAACTTAAATTGGAAATCCCCATTAAAGGTATCTTTTCAAATTTCCAAACATAGCGCCAGGGATGGGATAAGCGTTCGATCTTTATCTCTTTATCCGTCACTGCTTCCCATAAAATTCGTATCTATACAAAAAATGGGATATAGAGAGGGAATGGGCTGCTATGTCACATCCGAACAGTAAACTCCTTGGTTAGTCAAGCTAAACTACTATTTAATACAAGCTAATCTAAGTCCGTGACGACTTATACACATTCCACAATGATTGAACTTTTCATAAGCATTATCTATACAGATAAATAGACACATTCTAAACAGTGAAGTAATTTTTAAAACAAAATAATATCATGTTTAAGTAGAATTACAAAAATTTCATCTACGTTAGTGCCTGCTTAAATAAGAAAGGTCACAAAAATCGACTAGGTAATGGTATCATAGAATATTCATCGACACAAAAAAGACTAGGTACCTACCAGAAGTTTTCATACGAGTCGGAGCACACGAATAGTATCTAACGACAATCTATTAGTGGCGTGTTATCTCGACCCCTTCTAAGAATGTAGAGAAGATACCTACAACATACATCCAAGGAAGTCACAGTGTCCCCACGTGTCTTCGGGCCCTTCAAATTTCACAGAAATGTGTTGGCTACTCAGAAACCCTTCTTGAAGCCGCTTGATTCCGCGATGCAACGGAGGGCGAAGAACAGAATGATAACAGGTTGATCATTCGCAGGGTCTTCCGAGAAGAACGAAAGCCACACGCGTCCGAAGGAGCTTTCGCCTTTAAAGTCCCCATTCGCTTATTAAATTTCCCAGAAAACATTATATTATACATTATTACAATACTATAAAAAATAAAAACCAACTCGATGTTGGGGAAAATGTGACCTTCCAGTTTCGTTTTTCCACAAACCGGAGCTGAAATTCCAAAAGGACTAAAATTAATTGAAGATTAAATGAATAAAGGAAATGTGAAAAAAACTTCAATTCCATGACAAATTTAAGCACGTGACCCGTATTCCGTAACATTTTACACATTCGTTATTTATGAATGAGAGGATAGTTTCCCATCGACATGGCAGGAAACCGTGCGCAGAAGGAGGTGATAACTGCTGTTTACAATCGATACTCAGCCATTTTCATGAAACTTAGACCAATGAAGAATATTTAAAGGATAAAACAATAGAAAAATCAATGCCTCTACCTATGCCTCATTTTCCAAAATGAAAGAATTCACCAAAACTGCGATGAAATCCTCACATTTATCAGCTCGTAGTACCTCTATCCTGTAAGAAGTACCTCTATCCTGTCTTCTCATTACCATGGTCTCACTCATCACACAATAGAAAATAAAAGACACCAGGCTATAACAACCAGGGGGAATATCCATAGAAAGTGGTGAGCTAGGATACCACGGGAATTGATTATTACGTTGAAAAACTATAGGATGAAAATGAGAAACGATTCGTCTACCCCTATAATAGCCAACAACGACTAATTATGACACAAAGCGCCATGCTTCTATTAGTAGCCACGTGGAGTCACTGCGAGACTTCCAATCCTTCTCGAGTTCTTGCTTCCCTAAAAAAAGTATTGAGTTCAGTCTTCGCCAAGGATTTTCCACGAACTATCACAATCGACTAATTTTACTCTTACCGCACCCCGCACTAAACTTCATCTTTGGAAGAGTGAGTCACGGGTATTTCTAGGGAAGCACATGAAGTTGAATGGAATATAGTATAGGCATAGTCAGATCTAGGGGGGGGGCATGTACCCCTCCCCAGACCCTTAAAAAATATGCAAGATTTTTAATACGGTCTCATTATCACTGCGTTCGTTTTGTATTACTAGGTATCCTTGTGCCCCCCAAGAAAGAAATCCTGGATTCGCCTCTGAGTATCGGCCTCATAAGTACGGGACAAATGTCTCAGAAATCAAGTATTATGCGGCAGAATCTCATTCCATTGGTCAATCACGAATATAAAAATAGACGATTCTCTAAATGTGACCACTACCGATTATTTTAATAGAATTACAAAGTCGCCATTCGCGTCGCAAACAGGCACGCGAGCCGGATTTCACAGATAAATAAGCAGTAATCACGGGTGTTGACCGAGTTGCATATTAAAGATGATGCGATCTATCAAAGTGATAAATTTTCAATTCAATTCCGCGCAATTACAAATATTATACTTCAAAATATTGGAAAAAAGTGGACCCTCAGTATCAATCGCTGCGCTGCTGACATTTTTGGAAACCGATTAAAAAGCGATCGAAGTGGCAACAGAAACTTCCTATAATAATCTCCAATGGGATGTAAAAGGGCCTCCTCTGTGGAGTCCCCTCGTGATCAATACCAAAAAAAAGTGCTCGTGAATAAAACACAAAAATTAGGAGCAACTGTTCAAAAACACACGAAATAATTTTATTTGAATAATGATAGGAATTTAAAAGAGTACCCATGGATGAATGATTCGACATGCCGACCGAAGAATGGAGGAAGGACCATGACTTATTATTACCGTAGCAGTGGTTATTTAATTCATGGACTAGAATTGATCATGGTAATTTTTGACTTGCAAGGTGGACGAGCTGTGGGAGAATTATACGGCCATTGAGTTTATTCCTTTCTACAAAGAATTCCGTTCGAATATAAAGTGAACGCCACACGGATGAATCGTAGCCATGGCCTTTCGAATTAAAAAACAATACTCCCTCCATCTACTACGCCCCAATTTTCTATGCTATCGACATTTTTGAGTATTTTAGGATAACGAAACATTAATGGAATCGTTCAAAAATTCAAAACGTCGGAAGATAGATTGGTGGCGAAATAACTTGGCAAAAATTCATCATAACATATAGATTGAAAACACAGTAGTTTTCCACACCTTCTCATTATTTTCCTGGGAAGGTTGTAACGTACTTTACACGCCATTTTCAAAAGCAGTTGAAAAAGCTCTCTTCATGGAATCGTTCCAAAATTTATAACGTCAGTAGATCGAGTGCCGAAGAAATAACTTTGCGAAATTTCATGATGACAGACTGGAAACACAGTAATTTTCAACTTTTTCATTATTTTCCTAGTTCGGTTTCAACGCGCTCTTTTCAAAAGCTCTTGAAAATGAAGCGCGACGTATGTAAGTTGAAACCGATCGAAAAATTACAAAAAAGTATAGAAAATTGCTATTGTTGTCTCTATATCTATCATAACTCACTTGACTGGCCTACAAAAATTTCGAGGCATAGCCACACCGAGCACTTACTGGGTACGGCCTCTCTTATAACAAGGACAAGGGATCTTTGATGTAAAATTTGACCATCATAATGACCCAAGCCATATATATATTAAGATGCTCTTCGCTCTATTTACCTTCCGCTTTAACCGAATGGAGTGACGCGGACCTCATCTCCTATCACGCTTTCCGGACCGGATGGTGCCCCGCAATAGTTTTGATTTTCTTCCCCGCACAGGAAATCCGCAGCCAAGGTCAAAACTCGCCTGATTAACATGAATAAAAAAATCACCTGGCATAACGTCCGCGCGAAACAAGTAGCCCGTGACGATTTCGCGAACCGCCGAAATTTGCGAGGGGATGACGTTACCGAACCGAGAGCCAAGTGCGTATGCATTTCGTATACGACGAGGAGATAGCGTAGCAAATACATCTTTCTCACATTTTACTATTTAGATTGTTAGAAATGGCAGGTATACCAATGGAAACCACCACCTGGTGTCTCCCTATTGGCTAATGATGATGAAAGCCACAACGGATACTTAATGATACAGAAGAAGAAACAAATAACAAAAAGGAAAAAATATGTATTAAAAATTTAATATTAAAGGTACGGTAGTTAACAATTTTTTGGGTTATTTCGCCGCGTCCATTGTCAGGGAGGCCCCAACGTTTCCCGACGAAATTTTATAAAATTTCCTTATTCACCATATTTCCATGACAAAGCGACCAGCATAGGTCGGGAAATGTTGGGGCCACCCAGAAAATTGACGCGGCAACATAGCCCAAAAAGTTTTTAACTACCATGACAAGCATCCGCGAAAGTTTGACGAAGAACTTAAAAGAGATTTAATACAAAAAATGAAATGCAGCTTTGGGACTAACTAGCGTGAAAATGATGTAAAAAAAAGTCCATACGAGAACTCGATGAATTAGCTGAACTTATTAATTAAAGTACTATCTCTGCTCATAAGCAATGAAGGCACATACATACATGGTATTGAAAATATGTAAATAACAAATACATTTTACCAATGACCCTTGGCGGGATCATAAAATCTGTGTACTTACTTATACAAAGAAAAACATCTCACTGATGAAGCTCGCACATCGCATCAACAGTGCATGATGAAATATTCGCCATGGTACTTTACAGAGCTTATGAGAAGCTTAACAGGGTCTACAGATTTTATTAAGTATTAGGGCATTTTCTACTGCTTTTGCAATTAGAGACAGATAAAATGCGAGAGCATCCATAAGAACTTTATGCAATTCGAAATTTTATTTCCCAGGAACGAAACGGATTGTAAACGAGGAGGACATGCCATAATGCCAAAACGAATACGACGCAAGGAACACAATGAGTCAACTTGTTCATTTACACCAATTACCTATCTCGTAAGAGGTTTTTCTAGAATAGATGCGAAAATCATAAACAACATCCTGGTCAAAAGATTTAAAATATCCTTCCCCGAATATATTTATTCCCTGAAATAAGCGTTAAAAGATCGACCGGTCACTTGAAAGCATACGTCACTTCCCCTGAAGCTTTTAGTTCGTAGTATCGATCAAAATTCGTAAAACGCCCGAAATTTTGTAACCGTTTCATGCGACTTCCACAAATCCTAGGGAGGAAGTAGGAACTGAATAAAATGGGTTTAGATCTTTCTGTATTCAGCCATGGACGAATGAGTCTTCTACGAAACCAACACACCGAAATAAACCCATGGGCCAAAACACTATTGATATCCCACTAGGTCACGCATATCAGACAAGGAATCACTCTACCAGCTAAAAACTTCAGGAGCCAATCAACGGCTTTCAACTTAACTCATTTAATAAACTTAAATCTTCCCTCTTCCCTCCCGTTGGGTCATCACGATATGCATATGATAATGATACGTCATCATCAGGAGCCTCCTTCGTCAATTTTTGTTTGCTTTGACTGAAGCCAAAGCTTTTTACTAAAACATAAGATGTATTTCATTTGTTATAAAATTAATTGAAAAAATTGTTAGTCAAAACTCTTTTTATCGACAACAGAAGTAATACGCAAATGAACGGAGGTAACTTAGCAATGGACACCAAATCGCGTGATTATTCGGAAAAAAATGCTTAAAATTGAATAGGGAGCCATACAAGGGAAGATAAACAAATGCAACGTGGATTTAAGTGATGTAGGGACATGGGAATAACGAATACAAGGTGGGAGGCCAGTGATTCGGTAAGGGTGGTGGGCTGACGTAAATCTACCTCTGGAATAACTCATTTTATAATTCGCTCCTATCTTAGAAATGAACATAACGACTCGAGGATGTTGCCACCACAAAGACGTTAAACCGAATTGACATATGTTTTCGAAGTGAAGGAAAGAAGATATATTTTGCAATTGCACTCATTCAGTGCCGACAATCTCAGTAATCATGAAGTTCAAAGGCTGTACAGTGTACAGCGATAAACACATCACCTCAAGGATAGCGAAAACAAATACCACACTGCCTCCAATTGAAAAGCATGCTATATTACCAGGCGGAAAAATCTAAATGCAATTATCCTCCTATTAATCCAATTCGCTTCTACTGAAGCTTGACCCTTCCATGACGGTTCCGCGGCCGGCAGGCTTATGATCGCAGAGGTTGAGTCATGACTTCACACCCGAAGAATTTATATATAACCTTTTTGCGCGCGCCATTATTAATACCGGGGTATTAATTAACTCTCGCGCTTTGGAATAACTCGAAACGAAAGGGTGACCTCTCGAAATAAATGACTTGGGCGAAATTCACGCACGAAGAGTCCCCTTGGTCCGCGCCGTCACATTTCGCCCACTAATCGGGGATGGCAAATACACAGGCGCCAAACTTGGCAAACGAATAAAAGCGCATTGGCAAGGAAAAGAGGGAGGAGGTGTGAGTCACCAGGGCAACGGTGGAAAAAAAAAACATTACAAAGAAGTATGAAAACACAGAAACTGGCGCAAGAAAATGTAAAAATACAGCGGGTGTGACGAAGAAAAAGAAAGGCCGCCGCTAATTTTTCACTCCGGTTGAGAACGGGTAACACGCGGCGTCATATGCGCCTTGGCACTGTTTAGAGAGGAGGGTTAGATAAACGTTTCAACTACCACCACGCTTAGAACATTCGAGCTCGCATGTGTCACGCAGGTCATTCGCCAACATACTCCTGAAGAGACGATCTTAATTGGAGAAAACGAGAAGCTAACTCCTAATGAATCACCATGCCCAGAACAGTAAGCTGTTATGTAATAATTTTTAGTGGGTATATCGATACCTGATTTACACACGGGGATCGGGTTGATGTGCTGGCTTCCCACCCCGTTGAGTCGGGATCAAATCCCGGCGGTGGCAGAGAATTTTCAGAGATTGCGCCACCCCTGCTTGAATGTTGCGTGGAGGATATTTCAAGCGCAACACTCCATCCGTCGGATGAGACGTTAATGAGGGTACCCTTGGCGTCTTTCGTTAAGATAAGGCTAATGCCGACGCCGGGTTTCCCTCCACCATTACTTCCATACCCTTCCCTCATGGCGCATATGACCTCAACCGTCAGTCGCCTCCTCCAAATACCATACCACCTGATTTTTACACAACAAAATGAAGCTTCTACATGTGCGATTTTCAAGGCGTCGGCTGTGTCGATGACGAAAATTAGGTCGTTTTGGAATATACACAGGAGATAAGAAACTTAAAAAAAACGTACAAAAATGTACATCGCTAAAAACTTATTACATGGCAAGCTGGAGACGTTTTCTTCCATCTAAAAATTAATACCTAAACACTAATTTTGAAAAATTCTGAATGCATGTAGAAATATTTGGAAAAATAAATAAAATGTCGAAAATTATCTGTCGTAACTGAAGTTAGGAGGAGTAACGAAACGCTAATCGAAGACGAAAAATTCTGAACAAAAAGGCCCATTCACTGCTGGATGAATAATACTCCAGAAAATGTAATCCGAAAAACTGCCACCGTTATTCAGCGTGCGAAGCTGCGATCACGAACATGTATCAGGAATTATAAAATAAATTCATTGCAGGCGGGGAGAGGAACAAGTCTCATTCAAAAGAACAAGAATCCTTAAACAGATAACCTCCTATTTTTAAGTTTCCTGAAAGAACTTACCCACAGCTCGATACGTTAACTAATTGGTAGGAAATAACAAAGAGTTGAGTTTCCGCCTACGAAATACCTTATGCGAAAAGTACTGACTGTTTTAGTTGAATCTACATATTGCTGATGGAAGCCATCAGGTACGCCTTACGCCAGGTTATTCAAAAAATAACACCGAAATCAGCGCACACTTCAAACTTGAACTTTTATACTGATAAGGAGGCATCTAAACATGATAGTAATGCTTCCACAAAACTTCAATAACGAAAAAAAAATACTATCTCAAAACCCTTTATCCAAGCGGGAAACCGAGATAAGGGTCTCTCCAAAGCAAATAAGCTTCGCTCAGGAGAGGCGGGGAAGAACCTAATCTGAAAGATAAGGCTTTAAATCCTCGCTTGTCGCTTTATCACGGTTTTACAGACGTGAAGAAAGAATCGTAGTCTTATCTCCAACGGTGTCGAACAAAGTGTCAGCTACGTGAATTTCTGGTGTGATAACATCCCTTAAACGTATGAAGCAATTAATTCAAGAAAACAAGCTAAATGTATAAACAGAGATTGCGGGAAGAGCTGCATCAAATTTAAATGCAAATTCAAATTTCGGCAAAGCTATAGCTTTAAGCATTAAATAAAGAAAACTTACAACTCCCATACACGAAAATTGGCCGATTTCAGGATGTGAAATCGGATAATTATTGAGAAGCAACACGGCCTTCACGGGAACTCGTGTATACCGATAGTCTGGCGAGAGACAAATCATGGAACTAAAGCAACTAACAACTATCGACTCAAATTTGGAATAAATATATTCTTCATTGAATTCACAATTAAAGGGTGTGCATTTTTAACTCTTCACAACAAAATAGAGAATCCTCTCAGACGAAAATCAAAGGCCACTTCGAGACATGACCGTATTCGTATTCTCAGCGTAACATTCCAGCAATGAAGATTTTTAAATCGGAAGTATATGATACGATTTTAAATTAGGGATTTATGACCACTTAATGTTCAAATATGGGTGAATAAAGTCGGTTAAATGCTAAAACAATTCTTTGAATTCAATTACCAGTATTTAGAGGAGATTTAAAAGTGTTCTGCGAGAGAGAGCTTACTTTAAAATACTCGTAATTTCGAGCGATCGGGCTTTTAAAAAACAGGAGGGACGAAGACTTATGATAAAGAACTTGGAAATAAGCGGAAAATCCGGATCATTCGCACTGCCGCACGAGAGATTTCGAGGACCCAAATAGCAAGGAACGTCGCGTCGCTACATCACTATATTCTTCAACAGAAACCTCAAGGCTTTGGTTCGAGATTTTAAAAGGCAAAAATCCATATTTCGGGGAGGAAAAAAATATTTAGTTCCCAGAAGATCTTATTGGCACATATTTGGACTCGCTGGCTCCATGCCACCGAACTGAAGATTTTCACGTTTACCGGCAAGCTCAGAGTTGAATTCCAAGATTTGAGAAGCAAAACGGGAAAGATTCGACGAAACTCATTTTCTGATCTAGTGTTCTGTGAAAAGCGCACTCACTCATAATACATAAATAAACACATACACAAAATCACTTCAGCCTTTACGCAAAAAGTTAAGAGATGCTGAAGCAAGTACATTGATTCAATTCCCGTTTTCAACTAATACCTCCGTCCAAAAACACCTTATTCGTGTATTCATAATCGAAATATTATTAAAAATATACGTTCATATGCAACCATGTAGGATCACTGCACTCCATAAAATGGAACGATGATCACCTTGTAGTACGAGCGAGGTCAGTCGGAGCATGACCGACTTCCCATATTGGAAAGAATCACATTTTTAATTGGGAAAGTATGGAAAATTGTAATCGGAGTGAAGACGATTAAACTAAGCGGATAAACTTCTAAGGAATCCAGAGAATGAAAATTTTAACCGCAGTCCAATCCGAACTAAGCAACCATTAGGAAAAAAATACACATATGCACGAATTTTCCACGAATTCTTATGTAGCATTACACTAGGTTGATATTTGATATATGTTTACTTTGATTTCACTAGGTGATTGAGCACAGCTATTCCACTGTACCAATTTCAGCTGTTCTAACCACAGTTCGCATGCACTATTTTAAACAGTAGCCAAAATTTGAATTTGTGAACACTTACATGTCAACTATTGCTTTTGATTTGATTGATAGCTACAATATTATACTACTAACTTTAGTTGTAGATTATCGGGAAACATAAGGATTGCAGTTTTTGAAAGGCGCTAGCAGTAAAATGTGCTCCCGTCTCCCTATTACCAAATGCAATTAACATTAAGCACCATCGAACATTGAATACAAACAACAATCGACGATCCTGGACAATACAAAACGAACAACTAAAACAAAAATGGATAACCATCGATGGTCAGGGATTCTGCATTTCGTAATTTTTCGATTCTCATCATCGGCATCAGAGTTTATGGTTTCATGACTAATACTAACCATCGAAAGTTAACAATAAAAATTTTGCTATGAAGCAAATCCCTAAATAAGCAGGGGAAATTATGACGCATTTGGGGAAACTAAGAATGAGAGCAACTCCACATTTTTTCCGATCAAAGATATGACGATTACACAGAGACGACAGATGACAGCAAGGAAGCGCAAATTACAAAGGCTGAGATAATTCACAACATGAAGCATGGTAGCCAGCAGCAATTCTTAAGTTAGAATACGCTCGATACTTTGCAATGATTTTGGAAAGTAGAAAGCCCGCAGAGCGAAAAGATTACTATTAATATTATGAATTTACAGATACACCCTCTCAGTGATTCAGCCCATACGTTGCTTTGTAGCGATTTCACATAGATCATAGATTGATGAGAATACACCTCCGGCTTAGTTACACGCATAAACTGAATATATTCAGGCGTGACTAGGAACCGGATTCTAACGTAAAACAAAATGAAAGCCCCGCAGAGCGAAAAGATTATTATTAACGTCACCCCGCAGGTGAAAATAGATTCAGACTTATAACAAGCCGTTTACAAACAGCTTCGCAAACACACAAGACGCTCACGAAGAAGCTGCGGATGGCACGTACGTCTAAAACAGTTTTGTGGGTATTAAGCCGCATCCGTATTAAGGCTGTTCGAAGCGATCTATTTTAAAGAAGGGGAACTCTTCCGAGGCCGCCTCCACGAGGCACAGTGACTGGGAAGATTGCCACCTAAATTTCATTTTTGACCTGATTTCCACCGATAAAAAAGAGAGGGAAGTATTTCATTTGCTTTTTCAATATTATTAATTCACCGATACACCTAAGTGTTTCAGCACATAGGTTGCTTTGGTTCGACAGATTATAGATTGGTGATGGTAGAATACTCCTCCGACTTAGTTACAAGCATTAATTGAATGGATTCAGGCGCGACTTGGTGGAACTACATTCAAACAAAAAATAAAATGAAACGAAAAAAAACACTTCGTATGTTTCACACCATGCAATTTAACATACCGGCCCGATGGACCGAGTTAACTCGGGTCCATTGTGTAGAACATACGAAGTGCTTTTATTATTTCTTTTTACGTTAGCTACAGGAGTGTGAACCTCACATATGCAGAAGAAGGGGGCCACTACCCTTCGCTGAGCCACCTTGTACTTTGAGGATTGTTTCGATCGGGAATATCCGAAGGCTCGAAAGGCTTTGGACCTTCAATCAGCAGCCCTGTCCATTTCTCTACTCCTCTTTCAATATTAACCGGTTAAGGAACGATAAGGCACTAACAAATAAGGGTTGAAATTAACGTATGATATGAGGCACGATGTGATGGACATTAGTTGATAAAACATTTCAATTTTTCTATTGAATTTTTTTTAGCACGACGCCTTTCGATGTTGTCAAAACATTTGAGAAATGACATTGTAAGCGGGAATACCAAATTTTCGAAACCTGCAACATGTTCACATGCACTTTTGTGCGTTGACAGCGTTGGTAATGAACACACATTTCCATTGCAAGGGAAATTCAGTCGTTCTTTAATAAAACTAGATCTTGAAGAAAACAAGCACGCACGCCGATACTACACCAAGAAACAATTGGTAAGGAAAAGAATTTAGAAAGTGTGAATCGTCTAAAGTTTAGCGGTTTTATCTTAAGTAATATACCAGGACAAGTCTTAATTTTGGAAAATCGTTTAACTATGTTAACATACAAATATCTTCAACAATGAAGTAAATACACGACTAAAAGAAAACAATCTCTCAAGGAAAATACCACAGAAACTAACGCATAAATACTAATAAAAATGTAAAACGCAAAACAGGTGAGCAGCAATTGGTTGACTAAAATTAGAGGGCGAGAACCAATAATCGCATGATATAGCCCCCAGACTATTCTGATGTAGTGGATCATAAAGAAGTATATTCATAGAAGAACAAATGATATACGAAATCATGAATCTCTAAATTCAAAGTCATCCTGGGAGACTGAGAAAAAGGTTTACATCAAAGGAATATACCTCTGTGCTAGCCCAGATAGGAACGAGAAAACTGAAGTCAGGACGCCTATCTTCGAGAAAATGGGCAAGCCATGGCACTAACTGTCCGGGGGTAAACAAAAGTCTTCCACGAGACATAAACAAGGCATACGCTTCCTTAATGGAGGCGAAGTTTGGATGGCGACAGCTTCGAAGCAAAGAGTGGACGCTGAGGAAAGGCCAAGCCACGAGAGAATAATGTAAGGACGGAGCGAGTCACTAACGGCGCAGTTCTCAGAAGACTTGGCGAAGACGGATGCTCGTGAAAAACACCGAAAAGGTGAATGGATACACTCGCCGGGCATAAATCTGCGGCATGCCAACCAGCAGGAGACGACTGTGAAAGGCAAAGGAAGTGGGTTAGACAACAGGATGACCGCAACAAGTGCGTTACTCGATAAAATATATAATATAGGATGGCACAATACCGAAGAAATACTCGGACACGCACAAAATTAAAAAAAAACGTGCAAGTGACGGCTCCGGTCCTTAATTGTGAAAATTTTTATTAATGGCCATTGACGTAAAAGGATAAGCAAGAATTAGTCAGATTAAAATAATTCCAATAGAATATATTCGAAAAAAGAAAAATCCTGAAGCCGATATAAAATGGGTTAAATCTCCCCTTCAAAAGCTATAAAAGAAATGAGAGAATATTTTATAGCCCGTTAAATTAACGCTGGGAATCTCCTTCCTTTTACAGGAATATCGGCTAAAAATTTCTTACAAGTGGGGAGGGGTAATATCTAAACAGAAAGGAAAAAAATTACATATTTGTACCCAGCTAATACACGTGCAAAAAAGAAAAAAAACTGAAGACAATCGCTAGAAACTAATATGAGAAAACTGAAGGAAGATACAGAAGAGACGATAGGAGCACTGCCAATTCGCAGGGAACATATTTGAGAAAAACTATCCAGATCGTGGATAAAAAGCAGAAATGTAAAAAAAAATCAAAAAGAATAATTGATTGGGAACTGTTTAAATCTCCAGAGAAAAGCTAAATAGCTGGAAAGAAACTAATGGGCAGGCCTAAAGTATAATAGAAATAATAATTCAAAAACAGAAAATGCAACTCAAAGTATGATACTTACAGGCATTAAAACTTAAATGAAGCGAAGGAAAAAAGAAACCTATCCATGGAAAGAAGCATTTACATGGAAAATTTAATGAATAATTCATGCAAAACCAAACGGGCCATTCACTGGAGTAAAATATTAACCTTTCGTATCCAATGCGCGAGTAAACAGATAGCATCGCAAAATAATTTAACAACACGCCTTCAGCTTTCTCCAAGGAAAGCCATTTAACATCGAGATCGTACGTTTAGGATCTAACGTCTATGAACGGAAATTTAATCCAAAGCGGATCCACTTCTAACGTCGTAAATGATGGTTATTGATTGACACGTTACAGCCAATGAGTGAAATAGGCACTCCTACAAACTGGAATCTGTAAGCGTTCGCCTTCAGATTCTAGTTTTTTCCACTTGAATAATGAATCATTCCAACTTCCGCCATTGGCTACCATTCCCTGATTTCCTTGGTTGAGATTTTATGTATTATAAATACTAACGTAAAGAGAAGAACTAAGTTTTAATTCATCACACAATTTTATGCGATTCGTTTACCAACAGATCGAACGCGATTAGATTCCCGCTAATATATTTTCGACACAACCCAACTATAGCTATCGGTTTCCATCGTTGCCAAAGATATAACGTTCAATAAAATTACAGAATGCCAACAAAATAAGAATACATATCATAGAAAACCTATGATATTAGTCAGTTACGAGTGTACGACTTGTGGTCAACCATAGAGACCTGAATACGCAAACGATAAAATGACCAAAGATCCCCGAAAAGGCCCAATTATTTGATAAAAAAACATAAGATTCCTTGATGAATGCTCATTGACTACAGGCATTCACAAGCAATCCCATGGTAAAGGTAACTCTCGTCAATATTTCTAAGCATTAGTATTTCAGGGCACTCGCCTATTAATTTTTCGGGAATAATCAACCCGGTAAATATTTACTGAGGCGCTGATGTTCTACTTAAGTTCTTTCGGGCATTCAAGTACTCACCCAGATATTCATGTAGTCAAATATAATTGATGAAATACATTTATCATAATTCTTACACCATTTCGGGGGTTTGGGTTGGGAGGGCATTAGTAGGACAGAAAACCAGACAAAATAATAATAATAATCAGTTAATAAGTGGGTCAAAAGTTTTTTTACACTGAAAGCATAAAAAATATTAAACGACGCATTTTTAAAGAGAATTTCATATCACATCTATGCCAAGCAGAATTTTGTATCATTCAGGCAATGGGTTATCTAAATTTATCTGCAAAACAATCCGCGTTCTAAAAATCCCTTCTATTCAATATGGATTTTCAATTCCATCACTCAAGTCGTCTGGCGTTCGAGGTGCAGCACAACTCTTTCGTGTACGTACAAAGCTCCGAACCGCCCGCGTGCAAAGAAGTGGGAAGAACAGTTCGAAGATTGTAATCCGGTAGATCCCTTCTCCCCCACCAAACACCACCACCCTCCTTCGAAGCGAGAGATTTCTAGTTACGCCTCTCTGTGTTAGCTCTTGAACCAACTTTCTCTCCGGGGAGGTTTTCTCGGCTTCTTGTCGGGGCCCTCCCAACGCGACGGCTGAGTTTCCGCGATACTAAGCGAGGCCGCGTGTGAGTTCATATTCTTAGAACCCGCGAGCGCAATAAGAAAATCGGTACGAGAGCGGTGCGGCCGCCTCCAGGGCGTGGTGGCTTTTAACAAACGGCATTAATGCACGCGGCGCATGAAAACGGGGGGCTCGGGTGTGTTGACACGGAAGGATGCTGATGAAAAAAACAACACGAAGAAAATAATGAGAGAACTTAAAGTGGGGGGGGGGGGCAGAGAGCTTACCGAGAAGTCGTGGCTAGTAATATGCGTCGGCAATTAAGAGTGTAGCGAGTTTACAAATTTTCTATTCCTCTAAATACACCCACATGAGACCCTTCCTTTTAAAACAAGCTTTTTAGTGCTCGGAAGGGGTGATTTTTCCCCCAACAGAAAATAATGAGAGAACTTGAAGAACAAGGGGTAGGCATGGAAACTACCAAGGAATCATGGCTAGAAATATGCGTCGGCAATAGTAAGTGTAGCGTGTTTACAAATTTTCTATTCCTCGAAATAGACCCACATTAGACCCTTAAAAAGCCACCTTTTTACTACATGGTAGGGGTGCTTTTTTCACCAAATATTCACCATTTATTGTCTCACATTCTCGTATGTATTTAGGCATGAGAGCTACATACATCTCGTAATTAATATAGTAAAAAAATCTTCATTTTATCCTCGAAATGTCAACTTACTCAATATAAGGGAATCATCGGGCTTAAACGTAAAAATGAGTTTCTATAATGCCAGACGATAGACGAGGTTTTGCGTTGCGGTAAGATCCTACATGCATGGCTCATAATTTCTCCCATCGTTTTCTTCACAGAAAGATATCCGACGCCCATTAATAACGTCCAATACGTAGCAGTACTCGCAAAATTACAGCCAGAGCGGGAAAGACAAAAAAACAAGGCTTTACATACCCAATATTAATTTCACCCTGGAACACGTTCGACCCCTAACTGCGCCCAAGAGCCCGCCATATTTCTTTGCTACATCACCACCCAGCAACGCCAAGAACCGAGGGGAAAATATCCACTATCTTTTTCATTTTGCACTCCACGTTACAAGCTCCTTGTAAGGCCTGTGAACAGCACTTTCATGGATTCCGATCGACTAAGTAGCAATAATTTACGGCTCTTCACCTTGATTTTGACATAAAAGATGCATGTATCGCCGGAGAAGAGCCTGAGAAAGAAGCCAGATCTACCGAGGGCATGTGGTACAAACGCGCTCAAATTCCACCAATACGGTCAAGCATGCCATCGGGGAGATAAATGATGCCTCACGAACATATCGTACGCATATGACATTCATCTGTCGAGACGCCAGGGGGAGTCAGTTATTGGACATGGACGGCTCACGGAGCTTGTTCTCGCCCACTTCCCACCGTGGTCGAGAGATCGTAAAGATCATCTAATTGTGAGTGCAGCGGGATTTCTTTCGGTTTTTTTCCCACTGTCAACCTCCGCGGTGACTCGGCCTGGGTGTGGTCGCTGATCGAGGACGCTGGGGCTGGTCGGTAGGATGGCCGAGGGCTACCGAACCATCCGGGACGCAGGAGGAGGGATTCTCGCCAGAGCGAGTAAGAACGATACCAGCACGATCCTGGATACATCGTGCGATCCATTAGCATCGAAATCTTAGTCGTCCCGAATTTTCTCACTTGGGTACTGACATCAAGAATCACGTGCACTATCGCAACACTAGTCTCCCAGACACCAATAGAATGAAAAATGAGGCAGTTGGAGAAGCGAAGGTAGATGGGAACTTACATCTATTGTGATACTTAAGAGTTCAATTTCGTAAAAAAAAGATCTGATGCTTTCTCGGCGAATGCTTGTAGTGAAGGCTGATCGGTGATCCACCGGGTAATATCCTCCTTGTCTCCCGAAGTTGCAGAGTACGACTCGTACCCCGAAACGTCGGCAGCCATGGAGCCCGGTGGAGTACCCGATCAGCTTTTACTACCAACTTCGTACTAGTTACTATGGGTTCATGCACATTTTTTTCGCATTTTTAATGAGAGTTCGAAAAGTAAACAGACCTTTACGTTTATCGATACGCAGCCTACTTCTTAACTTTAAGCGACGAAATCGATAGCGTTTACCCTTCCGCAGATACGAGGCAACCCTTTTGAAGCCCTTAGGTGATTACGTCACAAGCTCATACCGAACGGGTCGCCGCTTCTCAGTAGCTCCTCTTATTCAAACATGGGCCTCACGTGGCTCGTTTTCGTTTGCACATTTGTCAGCGATTCTTGCCCTCTAGTAAAGGTTCTCACTGCTGTGAGTAATAAACGAACCAGAGCACAAACGACGTCACCAACTCATGAAAAGTGGGCTGCAACTCCGAATTGGGGAATTAGATTTGCCCGAGGAATATGTTTCCCCAATATATATAGAATTCATTTGATTATATGCGATTTTGCGAAACACAACTCGAGAGTAATCGATAAAGATGCTACTTCCCAAGGTTGATCCAAGAGGTAGCACTAGGCAAAACACTGAGAAAGTTCATTCGACAGGATAGCTACCCGCTTCCTCATGCTAAGAAGAAACTTTATCATGGAACCCAATCTCAAAACTCAAATACGACTTCAGCCAATCAAAGAAAACCTGACTGAACAAGGACCTCAACAACCACCCTTCAGGCGTGCATATAGAGGCCCACTTTGTTGCAGACTCCACTTCCGACTTGAAGATGCTGGCGGAGTTTGCAGCGAAACGGTCGTCATCAGACGTCAAGCCACGCTGTGGAAGCCCGCAAACCACGATCACACTTGGGTTGCAGTGGAGCTGAGTTGAGAGCCTGTTTTTCGAAGTTTTCCATGTAAAAATGACACGCATCCAAGCATGAAAACATTAAGTGCAGCGTTGATTAAGGCAGATATGCGGGATTCAGGTAACAATTGACCACAGGGGTCGAATCTGTGGGTGTGGAGGGTAATGAATGAGAGGGGAAGTTGCAAGGTCGTTCGAAGGTAAGGATGTCTCAGTTGCCGCTCGCGATCCCACCGGAGACATCAATCGCACCAGTAATTAAGCACGGCGATCTTGGATTACCAATCAAATCGTTGTTTTGTGAATCAGAAGCAATAATACGAACATGGGTGAAAACGCCGCATACGAGAAATTCTCTTTGAATCATTATCAAATTAATGCTGAAATTGAAGTCAAAGTACTCGAGGAAATGTAGCCGGGGTTAGTTGTCACATCTCTATCCCAAGGATTAAAGCTATTGACTAATTAGGTTTCCCGAGAGACTCTTATCTGCAATTTGTTTTTTTCTCCTGATATTCAAAGCAGGTAATCGTGATGATAACAGGATAGTTCGGGTTTTCAGAAAATTTCGCCTATATTACTTAGACAAATCGATTTTTGGCGAGTAACCACTAGCTGAATCATGTAGTTTTCATTATTTCCAAGAGATGGAACAAACAAGATATTCTACAAGGAGTGGTTTGTATATTCCAACCTACAACATCAAGAAGTACAACAGTAAAATAATCATCGGATGCTTACATCAACTGTCTTCATCGAAAAGTCGAAACGATCAGGTAAAATTCCAACACAGCTTCACATAGAACTTGACTTCACATGATTTTTTAAATATTTAAAAATCTAAAATTTTATTAAGTCAGTAAAACATTGGTTTCCGCGAGCTAAGAATACGTTAATTCCCTTCAGTTTGAATAAATTTCTATAAATCGCAGCCTAACTTAACGTCAAGCATACCATCATTCACCAATTATAATGATACCCAAATTTGACTATTTTCCGATTAACTTGGAGTTTCACCGTTGAAGTTGATTACTACACTTAATTCACTGACACACAGCATCCACAACAGAAATCAAAGGCTAACCTTGATCATTCAAAATCAGTCATGAAATTTTCGGCCGAAGATTGACCAGTGACGGGTCCAGAGAGAGGCGATATTGGGTATCCAATTTACACTAGATAAAATGGTAATTTTGTTCGTACCTCCACCACTTCTGGGAGGTTACCCCTCAAGACCTCTTTCAAGGCCCCCTTGTCTCTATCCTGGATCCGCCACTGAGATTGACCTCTGAATTCAAGGAACAAAAAAATTAAAAGGAGACCCCTATGCTTTTCCAAGTCCCGGTTCCCAGCGATGACAAATACGTGTACGTCTTGGAGAGTTAACCAACCATCAGCCATACCGATTGGTTTCATAAAAGAGCCGTGGTTTGGTGGGAGGGCGCGTTAGGGCGTGACTAGAAATTTACGAGCCGGGCGTCCGCCCGCCCCATGACCCGCCACGCCTCGTGGACAAGTTACGAGAGCAACACATAGCCACCGCCCCAGTGAGGACCACCACGGTTCAGGCGTCAAAAATCAACGACTCCGGCTTATCATCAACGCGAATGACGACCCCCGTGTGAAAATATTCACGACGACGACTATTGTAAAAGGAGTGGGTTGTTCACTCCAAACTACGTCAGCAAGAAGTACAACAATAAAATAACCATGAAATGCTTACATCGACTGTCTTCTATTTACTGCCCCCAAAAAATCCACCGCAGCTATATTATTTAAAACAAATTTTTCACTTCACTTTTCGAAGTATTCAAAAATAATTCCTTGAAGCCGTTGAATGTTAAAATAAAAGTTCGAGTTAGAGTGCACGCTGATAACTACATGAATGCATTTCCAATTTACAATATTTTCATCTATTTGATCCCCGATATGCTCCATTTATATTTAAGGAGATTAATTTTATTTCAACTGCAGAGTGTATTTGCAAATGATACAAAGGGAATGACCCATTTAAGGCTTTTTGTCACTTATATTTTAGGGATGGTCGGATCGGATACCTCGGATCCAAATTTCCGCGGATATTGCCCTTCATCGGATACATCGGATCCAAAGTCGCGGAAGGCATCGGATCAGGATCCGAAATTTTAAATAATAGCTTCAGTGAAAGCAACCTTCCTGGTAGTGATGACCTAGGATTGGTATCATACAGCCCGATACCAACTCGGATTCTCATGTTCCGAGAATTCCATCTACAATGTGTAATTTAATTCCGCCAGTACTTTTCGTTATGTTATTCGTTCCCCTGCCTTTTGTTGTCTTATTTTTTATAGTTTACGGAAAATATAATAATGTAGATGTTCCGGAAACCCTAACAGTGGCGTGCTGAGCATCTTTATGCATACAAATAGCGAAAATTGGCTCGAGGTTCACGCTGATAAACGGCCAGTCCATTCATTGTGTGTTTTCTGACGTGTCTTTTTCTCTCTGATAATATTACATGTGGGTTAGGTTTCCAATTTTATTTTGGAATAAGTGTAGGAAGCCATGGAAGAGGTGTCGATAACGGTATTTAATTGAACGATACTGAGAGAAGTAGGAGTGATACAGTAGTATCACCGAAGGCCGAGAGTTGACGCTAGAGTCTAGTGAAGTTCGATATCATCAGTGGTCTTCACAGGGGCTGGTTCGCACAGCTTTACTACTCGCACGACTACCGCCGTTGGCCGCATTTGTATATATACTCCTTGGAAGAAATATTCAACACTAGACTGCATTTACCCGTTCTCTAATCGTTTCTAAAGGCCTGTTTACACGATACATAAAACATACGAGTTATTGTCTGATTGCATGAAGGATTTCGGTGAACTGAACATGCGAGACTAAACATAAAAAAAAGTTCGGTAGATTAGAATCTAAATATATAAGGGATGGACGGATCCAGGATTTTTTTCGGATCCGGATTCGAATCGGATCCTTGATTTTCGGAGCCGGATCTTTCAGAATGGATATTTTCGGATCCAAATGCATGTTCAAATTCCTCATATTAAACGAAGTGATTATTCAAGTTTATTCTAGGTACATACAATCAAAGGAATGCTTTTTAGATTTTCATACACATTTCAATATTTTTATAAATTAAAAATCATTTTTATAGGCTTTCAAGTTGTTTTTAAAACATCTTTAATTGCTCTTCAAAGCACTTTTTAATTTGAACCTTAACATATTTATTTAATGATTGGGCTGAGGAAAGGAAGTAATTTCGCCTGGCTGTAGAATTACACAGATCTTATGATGTCACTACTAAACTACGGACTCTATATGAAACGGCAGTGGCTCTTTTATCTGACCATAGACACATTTGCCTCTAATGAAAAATTAAATAGACAAAAATACTATTCACAAGGCGACGGAACTAAATCTTACCGGTACTTGCCAATCAAAACGCTGGCATGCAAACGAGACGAAAATTGCCCCACTCATTAAAAGGCCTAAAGGCAAAACGTACCAACCGGAGTCCCCCGGGTCGGAGGAACGAGATTTCCTAAGAGAGCTCCGACTCTCTCTCTCTACCTGGGTCGTATTCCCACCGGAGACGATGAAAACGATCGTCTCACGATCCCAAGGCGTTGTTACACACACATACACACCCTTCCTTCGCCTCGCGCGTTCACTTTCCCGAAATCGCTGTTGCCAACTCGAGTGAGGGACCTTCCTCCTCCAACCCAACCGCCGCGCCGCCGCGGCTTCCTCGATGTGCAAAAGCAATCAAGGCGAAAAGAAGAGACCTGGTCGTGATGATGGGGCCATCCCATTGGGGATGGGAACCTCCCGACGATCTCCTACGATTCTCATTCTCACATACCCACACTCCACAAGGCTCACATACTCCATTCTCACACATACCCACCTGCCAACTGATGGCCCCGGCTCTTTTACGATCGCGATAAATGAACATTAAGTCGGATGGAACGCGTGAAAAATGGTATCAAAGTCGAGCCGAAACTGGTATTTAAGTCGGCGGGGGAAAAAAATTCTTCCATTGCGGCAAGCGTGAAATAAAGGACATTGGCTGGTTCAAAGGGAGAACAAATGAGAAACGCTGACAATGCCCCAACCCAATCTTTCCGCCTCCTACCCCCCCTCCCCATAGTTGAGAGATAACACTAAACAGGTAGATGAAAATCAGCCCGCTTTTACCAATCGACACATCCGTCCTCGCATTCCTTTTGTCGCGACGCCAAATTTCCTGGGTATCGCATCTAGGGATAATGATGAAAGCAGCGAACTTTTAGCTTATTTACTTTGATCAACGAGAAAGTCAACCAAGGTCAGCGATTTGGGCAGGGTACGTACCAAAATGAGGATATAATTGATTTTGAGCTTTAAAACTACGACGCATTGTATAAGTTTAGGCGTTGCATTCCCAAAAAGAGTTGAAATAGGCGTTTCCATAGATCATTTTCCTACATGGTCTCGAAAAGGAATTTTACCCCTTTTTATTATTTGAAACAGGTCATTCACGAATAACACCGGCAAAAGTGCAAAATCCTCTGTATCGCAAAACAAGATAAGTACTTAACGCTCACTCCTACATTTGGGGTTCAGTACGTCATGGGTCATAATTATTATATAAGAACTAAATTCACGAATATTTACCAATTTAGGGTGTTAAGCCCGAATTAAAAATGCTAGGACGTTGCACACAAGGGGAGGAGTATAGAAGTATCCTAAAGTAATAGAAATAGCCTGAGACTAGCGATGAAGGTTTCCGGAATCGCCCAGAAGTATGCAGGTCCGTGTCCCATGCAAGACGTATGATTTTCCTCCGAGAACTTTTCTCCCACAATATGTACTGCCTTAATAACAGAATTTGTGTATAAACACAGTCAGCCACGTAGTCACACGTATGAAGTCGCCCACACTCATATACATAGAGATTCTCCCTCTATCCTACCAATACAAGGCGCAAGAAGCGAGTGGGTTACCTGGGCCAATTCGCATTTCAGTAAGTGATGATAAATAGCTTCATCCGGGATCTAAACCCATGACCCCTCGGTGTGAGCATGGTGAGTACAACGCTCCCCATGCTCACAAACACTAACGGAAAAAGAATCAACCGAATAGGCCCAATCCGCAAATATAATTGCTGTCATCACTTATACGCCTCAAAACAATTTCGGAGTTATAATTACCACAAAACGTTTTTCAGTAGAGTACCGTAAAGAAATTGTCTTCCTCCTAAAGACACATGAGTCATTTTCTACAATGTTGAATTAAAACTTTTGGGCTATGTCGCCGCGTCAGATTTTGGGTGGCCCCAACGTTTCCCGACCGATGCTGGTCGCTTTCTCAAGGGAATCTATTTCAAGGGAATCTTTCTCAAGGGAATAGATTCCCTTGAGAAAGCGACCAGCATCGGTCGGGAAACGTTGGGGCCACCCAAAATCTGACGCGGCGACATAGCCCAAAAGTTTTAATTCAACATGACGAGCACCCGCGAAAGTTTTAACGAAGCATTTTCTACAAGTTCATACGACATCCGAACGAGGAAGTGAGTAAAAAACCAGAATGAGAGTATATGGAGGGATTTCTCACCGCCAGTTGTCACACCCACTTGATTTCGAAAGATCATTTTAGGTACTTTACGGAGGCAGTAAAATAATACAACTGTCGCAGGAAAATATGCAATCCAGACCGTATCGCACAACAGGGGTGCGTGGGACACTCAACATCACCACTTTCTCCTGGAACCCTGGATTCGTCCTCAACGGCAATAATCGAAGTCAACGATATCGTGCTTTCAATCGACGATCAGATGGAAAGGTTAAACGTGATTGTATCCTTCTCACCGTACCCAAATTATAGGAAAACTGAAGCCAAGGGTGGGATTTGACTTTTCTGAGAGAAATACCGAGTTGGAGAGCAATTTAAAAGCGCCGATCACAACCAAATTCAGTTATGCAATCTGCAAAAAATCAAGTGTATCCAAGAAAGACTCGAAATCAAAGGAATCGAACGCATATGTTTGCAAGGGATGGTGAAACCTCGCATGGCAGAAGGTATCCCAAAAGTAAATTGAATAAAAATACGTGATCCGAACCAGCAGTACGCTAAGACGAGGTTCGAGGATATGAACAATTCTACCTACGCAATTTTATTTTAGGCACTTTTTAATAAGACGTGTTACACATTTACGATTAATTTTATAAATGAGATGATTAGAGGAAGGAATTACGCCTGGATGTAGAGTGTAGAGCTACACAGACATTATTTCACTTCCCTGCTACGGACTCTACGTTAAACAGTAGTGGTTTTGACCATATACTCTAACATAATGCTATAGTAATAAGATGAATATCACATTAAGGTATTCAATCCCCCTCGAAATGTTTGGGAGATGCAGTTTCAGGTGTACCCCCTCCAAATGAACCCCCTAATAAATGCAATCGCCCTCCAAGAAAACCTCCCCAAATTATTCCCGAGTACAGTCTTGGCTGTCAACGAGGTTGACAATAAGTAGCATACAAACACTGTCAAAATCACGTTCGTCAAAACAACAAAGAGATCTGACATTTTTCCATAAAAGACATGTTTTACACACGTCGAAATACTCGAAATGGTACTCTCCATTGCATAATTCATATTTTTAAGTCAAGGGACAACTTGGGGAGTACGACGGTTGTTTCCCTGTTACGAGTCAATGCGCACACGGCTTTCTTTCACTCGCTCCAACCTCGTTTCTGCAATCCACTGCCACAGCGGAGTGGGACACGGGCAGACTGTTTATTTCCGTCGCGGATGCAAATGTTAAAACTGCACACGACTGAAGCGTCACCCAGGGCTGTTTTTGTGTTCCAGGTGGAGAAATCGTCTCGCAAGGCGAATCAACAAAAATGGACGAGAAGGAGCGATATGAGGACACCAATGGAACTGAACTGCCGACCGATCACGGTGGATTGCAACCCATTTCCTCGATTTATGTCCACACAATACAACAACAACCTATGTAGCCGACAAGTAAGGATATGTGGCTCAAATTTGCCACTGGAAAACTTTAGGAGGAGGTAGGAATAAATAATCTGGAGGATCCGAAAATTTCATACATTTACCTCAATCTAAAAATGTTTAACCGTATACAGTTATTTATGTAGTGCCTGTCGGAAGATTGTAATGATAAATAAAATTTAAACGCTAGGTACATATATGTAATTTCATGGTCACCGTCCCCCATTTAGCACGTGATCTAGCTTCGTATATAATTTATTTTTTGATTTTGAGAAGGGACTTAAATCATAGCATCCTAAATTCCTTCAAAACACACATATTAAATCACACATTATTTGGATAATTCAGGCAGCAGTCGGAAATATTAAGCGGCACAATTCGTGGGATCAATCAAAAAGAACGAGAAAAGATACCGAATAATTACACGCGAACATTACTTCACTATGGAGCAGATGCTGCTTGTTTGCATCTGCTCCATAAAGGAAATAATGCAAGAAAGGAATGAATAAATCAAATAAATCATCCGATTAAAAGTATCCAGCAATGAATACATCCAAGTGTATTTTGTAATTCTCGCGATGTTGTTTACTCTATCTCCGAAGGAACTCGTTCATATATTCAATCAGAACAGAATAGACGGCAACATGACTAAAATTCTATTACACAATGTATTCGTATTTTCCTTAAGTTACCCTCGAATACAGGCAATCAACACTATCACTAGGGGTTCATGATTCCACTAGAGCAAATATGGAAAACTTTTATCGACTCTTCCGCGCACGCCAGAGGCCCTTTATAGCCCGGAGTACACGCAAACACCAATTACCTTGGATCAAACCCGGATGAATCGAATGTCGGTTTGGTACCGGATGTTACGTTCACTTTTGTGGGACAAAATATGAGATACATACATAATAGAATACATACATAATACAAAATAGAAAATATATAATATCTTCATACTGATATGCAGGAATTAATTCAATACGTAACACTGATGCTTGCTTTACGTAACGTCACGGCCGTATTCGTGAAAAATTTTCAGTGATACAAACCGTTCGATCAGAGCAAACCTGACCATAAAGATCCCGCAGCAATAATGATCAAAGGCTGAAAATAACGTTCATATAATTTTTTTGGGATGGGCTGAATGTATTATCTATACTATGTCAGAATTTCGTCAAGTCTATTCGCTGATCATCGAGATTAATACAGTAGATACCCAAGGCATACTCAGGTACAGCGTGGGAGGTTTGGCAGGCTGGGGTGATTCGTCAGGATCTCCCATGTCAACATGCAGATGCCAGTCGGATACCCTTTAATTAATTACGTTATACTATCTTATTCAAATGCAGTGACGAGAGAACCGAACAGTGTTAGCCTAGGTCTGCTATAGCATATAGATCTTCAAATTTTCCTCTCCCCTGCTATTACTAAATGAATTGTATAACAAGTGAACACTAGGATACATAAAAACCACCCCAGTCCCCCAACCAACATTCTTTTATACCTGTTAGCTTTCCACTTGGAATTTACCACTACATGCTTAAGATTTGATAGGAAAAGTTCTCAATTCGTAACTGTACAGAAGTGACTCGTAGACATTATCTCGTTTCGTTGGATAACAAAACTAACTGATCAGGAGGTTATTGAGCGCCTCTGACAGCGAAAAGAGTGAAATTCACTATTAACACATTAGGACAGGCTTATTAGATGACAAGACAGTGCCACGATATTACGACAGCAATTAATCACAATTTTGAACAAAGAAATGGATAAAGAATTATTGAAAGCGTGACTGTGGAAACTGAAACCCAAAATTCTTTAAAAATGCTTTTTCATGAACGCCATTGTATATCCTTAAGACTATGTACATTTTTATATGCACTATTAACTATGCAGGTAAGCGTTGACATTTAATCCGATGGATTTCAATTTCCAGTAAAATGATTGCGACGCCTGGACGCCATACTCTACACGGACACTTAGCATATTAGGGTGAAGCGGTTTGCTGAAATGATTGACAAAAGATGACATACTGAGAATAATAACAGGATAAGCATATGATAGTAAGTTGATAGTCACCAAAACAATCCAAAAAAATCCATCCACCTCATTAACTATGCAGGTAAGCGTTGACATTTAATCCGACAATTTCAATTTCCAGTAAAACAAAAAAATAACGCAAAAACGTATCTTTAATGAACGCAAAGGAGTACTAATATGAAAAAGATAAAAATTTACTGGAATAAGGTATTCACTTCGCCAACCACTAGACTCTCGTTCTACGACCCGACCTTCAAGAAGTCCGAGCGTCTACATGGGTCCAAGCAATGGCCATCAAAGCAAAAGCGCCCGACCAGTCGCTTCTGGAAGACCTGTCCCTGGCACCGAAGCCTTCAATAGGACCGACCTTCGTCTCACCTTCCTCTCTCTCCCTCCGATTCGCAGAAATCCGTCCGATCCTTGCTCGAAAAGGGGAGACCGCGTTGTCAGACTTACACAAAATAGCGCGTGATCTAACGCTTTCAGTATCAGCAATCTGGTTAGCTCACGCACTAAACATTACCTCAGCGACAACGAGACTGTGAACTCATCATTGACGGGGAGTAAAGGTCTTTCCTCAACGAAGAGCGATTTGTCAACGGTATATAAAGCGAATTACGGAACAGGGAAGTCTTTTCCTGCCCCACAGATCGCGTCGACTCGTTAACTGCTCAATATGCATGCACATAATGCACCTGATTACACTCGCACCGATAATGAGACACGCTAATTTTTAACGAGTCAAAGATGCCACGACGCCATACTCTACACGGGCACTTAGCATATAATGCGTACGATTTCCACGCCGTTGCGATGTCATAAATTCATAGAAGGGTGAAGCGGTTTGCTGAAATGATTGACTAAAGATGTCATACTGAGAATAATAACAGGATAAACATGTATTAGTAAGTTACTAGTCACCAAAATAATCAACAAAAAAATCCATTCACCTCAAGAGCGGAAATTTTAAAGTAAAATACATATTAGGTAAGAAGTTCGAACCTACAGTCCGCGGTAAGCCTATAACCGAGTTAAGTAGATCACGGATTCATCAAAGAAACAGTAGAAAGAGAATTTAAAGTAGGTACCTGTTAGGTGAAAAGAAAATCAGGGAAACCAATGCCTTTCAAAACTTTAAGCGAAGAGAAATAAACCTAATAATAAACGAAAAATGTGTCATTTCAACAATATTACGAACTTCCACCACATCGTGCCTAACATCATACAAGATAAGAAAGATATTGAATTCATTCAAGTTCATTGAAGCGTATTCAACGCAGATCCTGGCCGTGGACCCCACCCTACCGAGGTTAGGTTCTTTCAATAACTTTGGCAGTCATATGAGATTAATTGGAATCAAATACCTTCCCTTGAATATCAGTGGTCGTAATAAACAGTACGCTGAACCTGTTTTCAGATTTTGTTTTCTTCGTTACCACGCGCACATATTTCAAATACGTACCAGTTGTATTATTCCCGTTCTTCCTCGTCTTAGGGAGGGCGCTAGAGGAGAGTATCAAGAGTATAAAGGCTGTTTTTGAAACTATTATTTAAAAATTCGTAAATTCAATTCGTACCTAACCACAGCGATTGAAAGCGCAATCGTGGCGGGGAAAATCGGAATGATTTCTGCCGTTGTTTGCGAACCCACGAATGTATTCCAAAGGCAGAAGGATGAAAATTTACCATCAAAAAAAGTTAATTTATACATTTGGACTACAGGAAATGGATGAGTACAATCTCAGTAATCCGGCATCGCGGTAATCCGACACGTCCAGTAATCCGGAATGCAGGGCTGACGACTTTCCTTCGGCTAATATAATTTAGTCAGCTTTAAATAAAAGATTTATCAATACATAGTAATAATTTGTTTTATTATTTTGTGTGCAGGTGTTCGGCAGTTCATTCAAAGCTTTGGTAACGTGACCCTCTCGGGAATGTATCAGCAAAAGAAAGAGAGTCTTTCAGAGTTCTTTGCAGAGTCACAGTGGTGTCCACAGGGTTTATTCTTCCCTTTACCTACCATAATCGTTGTTATTAATTGGTAATCTACCTTGATTCACACCCTAAGCAGTATGAAGGGTTGGCGTCACAATATGCATTTAATTGCAAAATTATACCATAAAAACCTTTTTGTCCGTTGTGTTTGTTTCCTGTACGTTCAATAACCGGCGTTTTTATAATTCGACCACGCACGACTGCATGCGTATTGGATTACCAAGAACGCTCAATGGTTTCAAGCGCACAGTACTCAATAGTGCTAAGAAAGAGCATCGTGAAGTAAAGGACCTTTTTTCATTCGGTTGAAGAGCCTCTCTCAGCCTATCATGAGGGATGCGAGTCAAAGGTCCATCGCCTTACGATGGACACCGAGGCTTGTTACCACCGACTGTCCACTTCCCGTCGCTCCGAGTCTGGAGTCACCCGCTTGACCATTACCGAAACACGGCAGTCAAGCCGGTAAAGCGTCTCCCCACCGCCCGGATGCCGCATAACGGGTCGGCGCCGTAACCCGAAGGGGAGAGACGGAGAAAGCTTTACCGTGGGAAGAATGGCCACTCCGTAACCTGCGAGGAGCCGCGACGAGCGGCGGGTGGCACGGGGTTACGTGCCAACGTTGCAAAATTCTTGATGCATCTATGGTACGGAAATTAGTTGCACCCCAAAGAATTTTAGGGAAGTTGGAAAAGGATGTATAGGAGAGATGCCATTCGTATGAAGGCCTGTTTAGGCGTTTAATTAGCACTTCCGAGTAAATGTGTGAATGCATGAACGACTTTGGTGGACCTTAACGGAACATGTACGAATGCATCAACCAAATCTGAATAGGTTCTATTTTCTATTTATACATTCACACAACTTGGGCGCGGTGCATAATCACGGTTCATTCACGCTTTTTTACATTAGATAAAACTCGTACGAGTTAATGTACCGTGTAAACAGGTCCCAAGACCTTTACCAAGAGACTTGGACTCATTGATGTACTACGAAGAGGGTGGAGCGGATAATTGTGTGAAGATTTGTCACGATAATCAAAGCGACGTTCCTAAGTAAGTTGGGCTGGAAGTTTTTACTCGATTGAAACAGACTACTTTTCAGAGACAGGTATAAGAAGTAAAGGTCTTACGTGTAAGACCTTTACTAATTAACTAGGAATAATTGCAGTAGAGAGTACAGCGCGAAGCGGCTAAATATTTCTCCGCAACGCGAGGCAACTTAACAATTCACGGATGATACTCAACAACTGAACCTACGTCTTTCCATCAAGACATATTTTCCGAGATTTAATGGTAAAGAAGATAAAATGTACGGATAGGGTGAGAAACGAGAAGGTATATAGAAGAATAGAAATAGAAAGGACATGATGGAACACTGTACAACAAATAATAACACGGTACATCGGCCAAGTAATGATACACGTCAGTTACGTGGGATACAGATTGGAAGGAAAAATTGACGGAAAAGTCCCCAGAGGATGACCATTGGACAAGTATCAAGGACAGATCAAGAAGTATATGGGGACAGTGGCGCCAACTCCATGGGGCCTGATGGGGCCCAAGCCCCCTAAAAAAATTCGTCATTGGGGGTGAGGAAAAATGTGTCAGGTTTCTCAATTTTCCCCGGAGTGTCCATTTATCGAAAGTCGAGTTTCCAGGGCTTTAATATTGATCATATGACTCTTCTAAAATGCTTTTAAAAACTTATAAACTCACTATTTTTAAAATTTTCCGATGCAAGACCTCCGCTATGGGCCCCCTCAATATTTTTTATAACTCGGCACCCCTGTACAGGGAATAGGATGCTCAGGGAGGTAAAATACCTAGCATGGGATGAGTAGCGGATACAGAAAAAACTCGAGGTGGGCGCAAAAGATATATTGAGTTACCTTTAATTTTATCCTAATAAAAAATATTCAAGTCACATGCAGAGACTAAGAAAATGTCAATAAAATTTATTACACACATATACAAGACAATGCCATCCTATGATATACGAGTACAAACGTTATAATTGTGGTTCTGCAATGTTTGGCAATACGGGCGGTCCCGCAAGAGGGGCGCCCCCTGACCCCCATCTGTATCCGCTACTGCTTGCGATAGGGAGAAATGGAGGACTGCAGTATACTAATCTTATTGTTAGTATTGCAACACTATGGGCCGTATTCCAGACACTGACTCTATCTTGAGTCCTTACTTTAACCCTGTGGTTCAGACTTCAAACTCAAGTTGAGTTTGAGTTAAAGTTCGTTCGTTCTAGAAACTAACTTCAACTCAAATCACTTGAGCTAGATTAACGGTGGCGTAATTTACAAAACATTGCGATAAATATCTAAACAATAATTATCCATGGTCTCCTGCTCATAAAAAACTAGCATTTCTGGAGCACAATATTACACGTGGGCGTGTTTTTACTAGAAATATTTCATAATGAAAACGTCAATCGATGGCGGCGGAGACATTAGAACTTGGAGACTCAATTTGAGTTGGGACTCGAGTGAGGTCTCGTCATGCCATCGAGTCGAGTTCGAGTCGGTATCACGACTTGAGTAACATTCTGGAATACGTTACTATGCATGCATGAAGAGTAAAACGCGGAAACTTTTGCAGACACACCCGGCAATAGCCAATAATACTATAGGGAAGAAGGGAGGAAAAAAAAAGATGTACGATTATAAGAAAGCATCTTGAGCCCCAAACCCCGGCGTCACAGTTCTTCCGGCGACGTCACGGTCAACCGTAGTCGCGCGTGACGGCCGGCGTAACGTCACGGCCGAGCCGTAGAAGACAACGTCGTCGCTGCCGCCGTCCGGGGAAGCGACCGCCGAAGTCTCCTCTCTACTCGACGAGAAGACAGGAGGGGAGCGGCGGCGGCGGATGGTTGGTTGGAGGGGCAGGCAATAGAAGGCTTCATCATCCTCCGGCGGCCAGTGCGGAGAAGTCTTGTGAGCGCGGAACGAGGGGAGCGGAAGAGTGGTGGGAGGTGTGCAAGGGATGGAGGGGAAGTGAGAGGAGGGGAGAGAAGGAGAAGACGTGGAGGTGAACGGAGAGAGAGAGAGAGGATATACATGCAGTGATGGAGTTTCTCGCGGAGGTGCAGAGGAGTGATTGCGACGCTGGAGGTCGCCTCGGAAAAACCGGCATGGGTGGACAAAAAGATGCCAATTCAGCCGCATTAAGGGGGTGGACGCCCTTCACTGGCGCATAAGGAGCCTTATCATAAGTTGGCAAGATTGCATGAATGTGGAAGTATAACTTGTTAATATGCGTAACATTGTTATGTCCGTGTGGCGTGCATTTGGGAACCATCTTGCATGCTGCATACTGATGGTTGATCACCCCCTGCCATACACCCTATAGGTGGGTCTCTGGGTATTATGCAGGTGTAGATGAGCGTGCGGATTGAACGACTAGAGGATCGAGCATTGACTATTTTAATATTATAAGAAATTACGAATGTACTTATAATTAAAGTATTCAACCGATTATGGTAGGTTTTCTGGAAGTACTTAAGAAGCATTCTGGAAGTATACCCTCCCTTTATTGACTTTCCTCTTCAATTCACAATGATGAATACTCCCTTTCATTCTACTTATAAATCCTATTGTCTTCCTTCCTCCCCCTCGTTTAACCAATATCCTTCCCTCTAACACTGTTTTCAACATCCCCTTCCCGCTAATTACTTGCCCCATCCATACCTTCCGTCTCTTCCACATCTCATCTAGAAGCTTTCTCTCCTCACCCACCATGTCCAGCACTTCACGCACTTTCCCTTTCGAAAATTCTCTGAGATTTCTAGGTTTTCCGGGCAAAATTGGTATTTTTTCAGGGAAAATTTTTGACACTCTTCTTTATAATTGGGATTATTTCTTAAAATTTATGATGATAAATTGTAAGATCAAGGGTGGATAACGGGGAAAAATAAAATTCCAGAGTCATGGAACACATTTATATAATCTAAAAGATTACATGTTCAAAAAATACGATTACAAGCAAGATCATTCGCCAAATTTTCCACAAAACCATATGAGAACCTTTGGTACAGGTACACAACAAACTGAAAGAACTACACATACTACTATATCCAAAATCGTATCGATAGCATTTCTTGAAGTAAAAACTTTTAGTTGAAACCCTCAAAATATCATCACGTCCTAATCCTCATTCACACGGTTACATTAAAAATAAATACTAAGGAGGTAACGAACCACATTAAATCATTAACAACTTAAAACATTGAAGGAATTCCTCCGTACGACACATGCAGACTACTTGCTGAATGAAAATTGACTCATTTGAAAGACTCCTACAGTAAACTCGATTTTAGTGTTCAGGATATACTTTCTACCGATTCTCTATCTCACGCCTAAGGATGACACCTGATAGCTATTTCCGCTTTGAGAGTTCAAATAAATTTTCACTAACATGTGAGATAACGTTCGGGATGCTGGACTATTACGTTTGACAGCAATAGTCGGCATTGCATGCGACTGCATTCTTCTGAGGCAGACCAACAGCCCGAAATCACTCAACGAGAAGGAAACTTGACTTCGTAACTTGCTGATACGTTCACGTTCAATAGGCCACTGATTTGCGGACAAGGAGCAGTAGGAGCACAATTCACGCCTACACAAAACATTGAACAGATACTTCTGGTATGGTGATTGCAGATATTCAAATTCGACAACGCAAGTGAGATTTGACTTAGCAACTTTCTTAAGTTTTTTTTAAATTTCACGTCGCAGAAAATTCCAGAGTAAAATCGATATTTAAAGTGAAAAAATTCCTGACATTTCCGGGTTTTCCAGAGCTCTGGACACTCTGAATTAACTACGAGTATATTGAATATTTTTGTACCAACTATTTCAGATAAGTATGTTAATCAGAAGAGCTTGCTAATATTCGATGGCTGTACTAGTCCATCTCTCTTGCACAATTAATAGTGACGGTAGAAAATAGGAAATGCCGCATACTGAGATAATAGGTGGGGCGTAAAAACATCTCCAGAAATACCAAGGATATGATAAGTGAATGCAACATAGGACTGGTCGAGAGAATAGGAAACATGCCAGTCTAGAAGAGCGAGCAATGCAGCAACACGTAATCGTGGATAACTCCGCGATCCGCCACGATATGCCAATCAATTACAAGATTTACGGTCGCAATTACCATTTGGAACTTTAGGTATTCAGATGGCAACCAAACTAATGAGAACATAAGAAAATGAATGTCAAATGACACATGGCATTTGTCATGTGTACGCTCATGGCAAGGATAGCGGACCTTCACATGCACTGACATATAACATCATGAGTAATTCATTACAGGGAAACAAATACATCCTTGGCTCAAGTGTTAGTCGAAGGAAATTACCCGTTAGATGAAATACACAAGGTGTAATTCTCTTCTTAAATCTTCAGGGTAATGCCAGTATTGAAGCGTCACCTCCTGGAAGTTAAGCTCAGTGACGCATGAAAATTACTATTGGATTTTTAAATTTCACAATAAAAAATTGCAGTGCATCGCACATTTTACATTGAGTTTAAAATATTGACGAGTGGTGAAATTTAAACTTATCCTCTAAATACCAAAATTTCTCTTCAATTTCACTATTTCTATGCATAAAATAGCATGAATTATAAAAAAATATGGAAAAAATGAAACGAACTGGTTATAACACTGATCTATCAGACTTTTGGGTCGGACGAAAATGAGAGCAGAATTATAAGGACAAATCATATACATACTATACGGAAAATTATTATTACGTACTATATCATACGGCAAATTTATATAAGTATACTAATCTCTTCATAGTGGATTCAAAAGATCTGAGTAGTTGTCACTTCATGCATAGGCAACTTGACATGAAATGCAATTAAAATATTATTTCATGGGATATTAAAGACAGCTTTCCTTTTAATGCTTAACCCACATTGTCATTATCAGAACCCCAATTTTCAATGTTCTGTTGACGAAAAGAGCTTCTGATGTCTTCCGATTCCTGTGTGCCGCTAACATACGCTAATCAAAGTCAGTTCTGGTGATCGTGAAACGTGGATAAACGGTAGTGATACTACACCCTGTCGCATCCATTTCATAATGAACGCTAATGGAGAGTCATTTAGGGCTTGAGGCTGCTTGCTATCCTCGAGCAGATAGCGTTAAGCGAAGAATGAATTACAGGTGCTATAGCGTACGACAATCAACACGTGGAATGCAACCGGTGTTTTGAGGGATGGGGGACCCGTGTACACCAACACAACAAAAACGCCGGTTGGCGATGGAATTTAAGAGGGCCAACATATACCAGGATGAATAATGAATAATAGGGAATATATTAAAACGATATACACCTTATAATCCGTATTTTTCCAAGCATAAGACTCATTTTTTATAGATTTAAGGTCCTAAAGATTTCACCTAATTAAAAGTCGTATAATAGACAGATACCTATTATCAAACCATCCACTCGGATTAACGCAGACGCCAGCTATGCTCACCAAAGTCACCGGGAAAGTAAGAAATGATGCTGAAAATGGCCACATTGTGGCAAAATTTGTTTAAATATTACTGAACACCAAAAGGAACATAATATCACAGTAAGTAGGCAATTAACAAAACAGATATCAAATTTAAATCCAAATTAATGTAGACCGAAGCATTAAAAGGGGATTTAAAAGTGGTATTTGATTATAACATAAACTAAGAAGTTTTTTATACCACCATGAAATGCACTAAGAGGGGCGAAGCTAAAATTCAAGTAGCATTAACTCATTAACATTTTTCCCCTTAGACGCCCCAAAAAGGTGCGATTAACAATCGGAGAAATGCGGTAATTATTCATAACTTATATAATTTGATTGCATTAATTTATTCAAAAGGCATCAAAGTTCGATCTTTGACACCAATGAAAACTAATGTCACCAGCGCCGATAATAAACACATCCCGTCCATGAGTCATCCAGCATCCCTCGAAGAGATAACGAATACGACATTCTAAGTATCAGCCACCCTGTGGCCCCAATGAGTGCTTCGAAGAAAATCATGGACTTTAGCCAGATCTAAAACACCTTAGAACTTTACTTGAAGTAATAGTGTGGCGACGGAACCTGGGAATTCTTAAAAAAGAGAATTTGGGAAAGACACTACCGGTTCCGCAAACACGACGTTAAACGGCGAAAAAACATTGATGTACTACACGGAGAACTACCAATAGAAATGCGTAAGCAGCGATGTGAGTAGTGAGAGCTTTTCACAATAACCAACTAATTAGTCGGTCCGCCCCAAATAGGCATAGTTTTGTTTGGTGCTCCAGCTGATTATAGAATAATTGCCCAGAAGAAAAGAAATATTCATAAAACTACCTATTTCCAAGATAGTTCGGCTGCTTTACATTAATAATATGAAAAGATGCGCACATTAAGTAGTCGGAGTGGTCACTTTTTTCTTGACATCGAATAAGCATGCTCTCGATGGATTAATGAACAAGTTAGTAATGGGAATTTGAATAAAAATCTACGAAAGAAAATAAAAGCAGCTCCAGGATAAAATAATACTATGCAGTGGAACTCCTGCAAATATAAATTCCAGCAAAATACGAAGTCCTTTGCAGCCAACTCTACCGGGCACGGAAGGTACTGTATTTAATTCACGCGATTTATTTTTAAAATTTACGACTAATCCTTTGCTTATAGACTTCGTGCACAATTGCTCCTCCCCAAGAATGACCTCGGAATAACTACGAATCAAGTTTTGCGACTTTCCAGTCGAAAGTTCTTTTATGATCCGCGCACCCGGAATATCCATTCTGTGTGAGATTTCAATACATGGCAGCGATACTAACATTAACCTCACCTCATAGTGCTATATTACTTCAAACACGACAAATAAACATACTATCTTGTAATGCACATAATCTTACAGTGTTGATCATAGTGAAACTTAGGACGTACCCATAAACACACTATATGAAGACTAATGCTGTGTCTTCAGTACTGATTACATAAGTGAACTTGAATTGGCAGGAAAAAGAAAAATTTTAATACTAGATAATCCGACGAGTATTTATATGCAATGAAAACAACTACCTCGAAGTGTAAAAACCACAGGAGTGGTCGAGGAGGAGGCGCAGTAAAAGACAACATTACGACTTTTCACCATTGTGGAAATCTACCGTCTGATACCAAAGGTTCGAGGGAAAACAAGATAGGTATAAGCACCATTTTCAGATATATTTTTAAATTAGAGGAACTCATCAAGTTCCACCACCTTGTTTTCACAAATTAGAGTATTCATTTCAATACTTCGCATTCTATTATCTCCATACGTTGGATCACAAACAAAATGAATACACACTTGAGAGGGCGAGTGAAGTTCTCTCTCTATCCGGAGAAAAAATCCACACAAACCGTTTTGGGGACCCAACCAGACCTAGCGACTCACACCAAATTAGCTTGGCAACCCTGTATGTGGGATGGGATATCGTGGAACGAACGAACGTCTACCTGCTTTGCGAGGCGGGAGGCCGCGAGGGGGAAGTCGGGAAGGGTGAGAAGAGGTAGCGGAGTGAGGGAGGGGTGAGAGAGAGGGGTAGGAGTTGGAAGGGGGGGCGAGTGAGGGGCCGCCTAGAGGAGTAGCTCTGCTGCACCTGTCTCAATGAAGTCTTTTGAAGTAATTCCTGTCCTCTTTTTGCGGCGACTATTGGCGATATTTCCTCCACACCACGTGATTTCCCCGTCATAGCCATCGACATACGCGCACAGCGCTGGAAAATTCGATTCACCCATCCCCAAAAGAGTTTACTGGAAACCAAAATAACGTTTGAGTACATCTGAACTTAGACCATACAAGCGTGACGCACTTGTTTACATTCACTTAACAAGAAAATGGCCGGTGTGTGAAAAAACCAACTAGATTTTCCTGATGGGCTGGTTGGGCACTAAATGAATTTCCGACATTCTTAGATTCCAAATTCGAAAACAAAGAGAGGCAAAAATGAAGCTCCCCACTACAATGACGTTCCAGGACCAAAGATAATACTTAAAACATGAAAATAGTTCATTTCAGTTAATACTCAAACCAGTGCAACAAAATTAGCAATGTACGAGTAAGCACAATGAGTTCTCTTAAATATGTTACCTGCCACGAGTTTCTCGTACATCTAAGCAAAACTGAAAGGCATATCCGGGGTAACTAACACCATGGGTAACCCTAAAAACAGAAAATATAAGATGGGCAAGGTGGTTTCAAACCAATCTATCTACATTTGAGTGAAGTTATTCTTCTCTGCAGCCGATTCTACACAGCCATCTACTCTACTACACCTTCGCGCCCACGTAAGGTGCACAAGCTCCAAGGACAAACTGAAGTGCTGAGAAATGAGGAATTGCATGATCCAAGTTTGAAGGACAGATTCAAGGGGCTAAGAAAAGAGAAACCTATATTAAAAAGAGCTAATCGTTTGCATTTTAAAATTAGGAGAAACGGCACGAACAAAAGTTGTGGGAAAATAAATCAGCAATCGAATCACAAACCGATTTGAAAATGCCTAGACACAGGCTGCCATGCAACCCAGGCTTAGGAATATTTGGAAATTCCATAATTACTTGGGAATACCAGAAAGCCACTGGACAAGGGGCGATCATGGAATGCGAAATTAAGGAGGGTGTAGGCACACACCATGGGTTGGGAAACTTCTGATGGATGGAAGAAATACACAAGGTCGACGAACGGATAGCAACATTCACCTAAGCCTACACGAAGCGATAAATATGCCACATGATACAAGAATGTATTTGCGCAGAAGATATTCAATTTCCATTGCCAACAGCAATCGAAATCGGCACAAGAAAAGAGTTGTGATGGATTAAAACGCAGGAATTTATTAAAACAAAAATAAACAAGTTCTCCACGCATCCACTCCTATTTCATCACCAGACTCGACCAATTCCAGCTATGACTTTGTTGATACAGGATAGACTGAGGCATATGGTGAGAGGCAAAGAAGAAACAGCTCGGGGATTCAGGACATTAAGGAGTTGATTATAACAATAGGTCAAGAAAAAGTGGCTCATCTACTCACTTCAGGTAGTACACTTGTCCTTCGCGCGTCCTGGCCTGCTCCCAACCCGGTGGCAATGGCGTGAGGTCGTCTCCTAAGTCGTAGCTCCTCTGTTTCGCGTGCTGGTGTCCGAGGATCGAGCCCTGCTGCTGTTGGGTGCGGAGCGGCTGGGCCGAGGCGTAAGTCTGCTGGAGGGAGGCCGGCGAACTGTGTGCCCTCGGGTGGCAGACCTGCAGCGGGGGCGGGGGATTGGCCGGCGAGGACGAGGGCGAAGGTGAGGACGATGGGTTCGCGGCCGAAGAGGACGTGGAGGGCGAGGAACCGAAGGCCGAGTCCGCTGAATTCTCCCTCGAGTGCGATATGGAGGGCGACTTAGAGCCCGTGTGTGGCGGGTTGAAGAACGAGTTGGGGAGCTTCCTCATGCGCAGCGGGACGGTGAGGGGCCGCTTCGAGTCCGGCTTCAGGACACTGTCGAAGAGCGCCTGCAGATCGCTGTCGCCATCCCCGTCGATCCTGACCACGAGGTTATTGTTTCCGCTCCCGGCGCCGGCCTTGCCTCCGCCCACCTCCTGCGGTCGCTGCGGGCCCATACCCGCCATGCTTGCCTTAATCCTTGCCGCTCACCGGACGACTAGCTTCACACGAAGAATTCTTCTCCCTTCAGCTCTCGCTCCCGGAGAGAGATAGAGAAGAAAATCGTCTTGGCGCCTCACTCAACTGCCCTCCCTCCCTTTGACTACAATTATTTTTTTGCCCTCTGAGTAGCAGCAGCCTTCCTTGCAGATTTAAAAGGGGGAGGGAGTCTGAAGGAGTCTCTCTCTATGATGATGATGAAGAAGAAGAGGTTTATTTTTTTTGCTATTGGGTGGAAAGTGTGAGTGGAGGGGGGTGATGGGGGAAGCGGGGGTGGAAGGAGGAGGTGTAGGAAGTCGCCACAGTACACTCAAAGCGTCGCTGAGGAATCGCAGCCCGAGGAACAGAGTCGCGTCGCTCGCGGCTGAAAGTCTGCGTGGAGGGGCGGGCTCGCTCGAGAAGGGGAAGGTCTCCTCAAGGAGGGAGAGAGGAGTGGGGGCAAGACGATGTAGGTGGGTGAGGAGGTGGAGTGGGGGCTGGTGAGGATGAGGAGGGATTGAGGGGAAAGTAAGTAGAGACTGAGGAGGAATATATAGGAGAGGGGGGGGTGCAAGCCAGCCAACACACCCGCGTCACCGAGTCTTTTTTCCGCGGAGAGGAGGATTGACCCCGTTTATGAGCGGGGAGAGGGAATGGAAGGACACCACCTTTCAGTGCGACGGGACGAAACGAACCTATCACACACACCGCAAGACGTAACCGGGAGGGAGTGGGAGATGGTGGAGGAGTAGGAGAGAGGAAGGAAATATCGTAGACGTAGTAATGCGCGCAGGGAGAGGACCACCAAACCAACCATACAACACCACTTGATGACGACGAAATACACGGCGACTCTCGGGGAACTATAAAAAAACTTATCCCAACCTTCTTTCCTTTCTCTGCAAAACTTTATAAAGAGCGAAGGAGCACCTGATGTTGTCGTGGCGACGGAAGATGGCGCCTCAACCCCTACGACTATCTCTTTCTCATAGCATCCTCCCCGAAAGGAGCCCGACGGCGCGCGGTGTTTCCGTGTTTTGACTACTCCGTCCACACAACATTTGCACTCTCCCAAACGCGTCCACTTCTTCGAGGCTGGCACCTTCCGGTCGTGTGTTTTTAGGAGTGGCGTTGTAATAATATGGCGCCTCTCTCCGGGTTCTCCTCTCCCACGGCGTCAGCACACGAGGGCAATGGTGCGTCGTCGACGAACACTCTATATAAGGTATCCATATGCGTCCGGGCTTAGACGAGCGAACATCGGAGGGACACAAACACTGAAAACTGCTTCCTCTTCTATCCCCCCTTTCCGCACGTCTACCACGCCGACAATACGTCGGGTACCTCCTCTCTTCGACTATCCCTCGGGACTCGGCCTCAGCACTGACTTGAAGTGCCCTCTTCGCCTCCTCCACCATTCCCTCCCCTCCCACTCCCCTCCTCTCACTCTAACCCTCCCCGCCTCCTCTATCCCTTCCTCCGTTCCCCCACTCCCTTTTCCTCAGCCCGAAGGCCGTACAAGCCGTCTCGTCGGATTTTCTAGCAGATGTCAGCACCTGTCGGTATTGAAAGGTGAAGTGGCTTGTCGTTTCACGGATTTCTCTCCTCTAAGCGCGTGTTGATAAGCATCGCGTTTTCTTCTGCTCTCAGGAAAATTTTGAATGAGTCATTTCGCCCGCCTTCAACGAAGCAATCCTCGCGTCAAGGAGCGCAGTGCGCGCGCGGGTGGCGGCGTCCCAGTGCGCATAGCGCCGCAGCCAACCCTTCTAACCCTGGGCGCGGAAGGGGAATGCCGCCAGCGCGGCAGCGGGCGATCGGCGGCATTCGATGGAGCTGGGAGATTGACTAGGGTGGGCGATGAGGACGCCTAGATGAAAAAAGGGATAACGGAATGTTTAATAATTAAGTTTGCACCAAGATGTCAAGAGGATCCGCTTCAATAGCTTCATCTACCATTAGTACTACTTTCATGTCAAGTCGTCGGCAAAGGAAGAACCTTAGGAGTACGTTTGAATAAGAACGATTTACGGTTTCTGCGCTTGCGAGCAAGATTTGGACGTCCACATCCGAAATCATGTGACGGGTCTTATTGGCTTGCTACGACGATTACTTTTGTTTTCATGCCGTTTATTTGTATGGAAAACTTATTTACATAAATATATCATTTCAAACAAATGAGAGGATTATCAGGATATTAATAAAACTTTTTTATAGTATTTCATTCACTTGTTGGCTGAATTTTTTCATCGGTCTAAATAGCATTTAAGTTGACGTGTCAATGCCTCAGCTTTAGGAGTCTGCGTGCATCGAGCGCTCTAGTACATATTTACTCTGATGCCATATCGCCAATGGTCTACTGCCATTGTATATATTTCGAACCAGCCGCGAGAAGGAGCGGTGAGTTTCACCTTGGCTGCCATGGGGATAAATTCCCCAGGAGAGGGTATCGAACCATGAACCTCTGGCATTCCTAGCCACTGAACATGCCACGCAATCAGGCTACTACATAGTTATTTCACGGACGTTAATCGTGGTTGGTGCTGACTTCTTAAATATTATCCTGGTGGAAATGCCATGGAGACTTCGCCAGTATTACCTATCCACGCGAAAAAATCAAATAATTAGACATTCAATGAAATGAACACGAGCTTTGGGCCTCTCGTGGATAAATTGTAGTAATTCACATCAGCTCGGTAATGAGCCATTGTTAACAGTAGTGCGATCAGCCGCCAAACGGAATATAGAAAGCCATTCGATGAAGACTAACGTACAGAAAACAAATAAATTGTAAAGCAATACTTAACTTGAGCACTAATGATTTTTGGTGAATTTTCCATGTGAGCCAACCTTTAAATATGGATTATCCAGATTAACGATCGTAATAATCCTATTTTGGAAGTTTCAAGACTAATTGTGAAGTTAAGAAGAATTTCACATACCTTAGAGCAATGAAAGCATTTTTTTAAATAATCAAGTAAGTAATAACATTATCAGTTCTTTTAGCAGAATTAGGTAGTAAAATTATTTTTATGGTTTAAAAATCATGTTTCACGCATGTAAACAACATTCGTCTCTTCATCAAAGCAATGGTGAGGTATTCATATGAGTTAAAAATTATTAAAATACCGAATACTACGATGTGTAAAGCTAGTATTTCCTGTGGAAAACTCGGTTGGCAATAGTGATGCAGGAGCGTGTCGCAGGGATTGTAAGGTTTCCTCTACCCTTGTACACATGCACGCCAGCTCCACATTGTTTTGAATCGATATTCGCGGTGACTCAACTGTTGACTCATTGAAAGCAGAAAATTTCAATAAATTCCCGCACCTCGAATGCGCCCCGGAGCGATCGAAATAAAACGTTTGGTATGCGCACGCAACGTCGACCCCGCAGATCGCGCTTGACGCGGGAACGAGATAACCACCCGCTTCCCTCTGATACGTATTACACAGGGACCCCATCGAAGTATCCGCAACTTACAAACTATTTAAGATTTTTTTTAAGTTCCATAAGAAATATCAACTTAAAAAGTTTTCTTCAAATAAGGCCCACTCAAATTAACTATCGTCCTGATTTCGTACGTTCCTAGCAAGGAGAATACCAATCAACGAAATGAAATCATGGTATGGGATGGTATTTGGAGGTTGTGTCCGATTGCTGAGGCCATTTCCGTACTGAGGGATGGAAGATTTGGAAGAAAGCCAGCGTCGGTATTAGCCACCTCATAAGGAAAGGCGCAAAGAGTATCAAGAGTTTACGTCCCATCCGACGGACTGTATGTTGTGTATGATGTGCCCTCCACAAAGTCTTCCTGCAGGGATCGGGCTGTCTCTGAAAAATCTCCGTCACCGCTGGTATTTAAACCGAGGCCCAAGGGGAATCAAGCCGCCTTGCCACCTCACCAACACGATCCTCACAGACAATCACAATCAAGAGTGAACAGAAGAATGTTTTTGAATAACTGTGATCTCTATGTTTTAGAATTAATTAATGGCATGCTAGCAGCAACAATTAAAAATATTTTTTATTTTTCCGTGCGAAAACGATGCGAAAAATTGACCATTTTCAGAATAATATCATCGCTTTCAATTATTCAATCATTGCACTCCTTGGCATGTCCATATCCCTGAAACAAAGGGACAAATATTATCTTATGCATACTAAAAAGTAAAGTGCATCAACGTAAAATTTATTAAATTATTTATCCTCCTGTAGAAAATGAAACGGAAAGGAGGAAAAAATAATAAACGTCTATTTCAAATATGATGCGAAGTAGCTTTGAACATGTTTTCCATTTATTCTGCTAACAACGAAATACATTTTGCTTTCGCTAATGCCTTTCGAAGACTTTTTGAAACCCTTGCCGCGAACATATACAAAAGGAATGGAACATTAGTGACGGGCTCGAGACCACTACCACGGCATTTTTTTATTCGACATTGGCTACCATTTGCAGTGAAATCTATGAGTGACATCCCCTTCCAAAATTGATATCCAGGAAATAAAAATCTTGAAACTTGTCGGATAGTGCAGTTAAAATATCTGTAACTAATGAAGGAAGACACAAAAAGATAGACATTGAATCATCTTACCACTCACAATCAGATGTAAAAACTAAGAGTTTTTCCAAAAAAACTCCTAGTTTTTTTTTTAAACAGCAACAAAATGAAATGAACACTGGATATATCAATTTTTGTGATTGTTATCCACAATTTTTAATATGTACCCAAGCTTTCTAGTCTATATCCCCGGAGGCGAAAATTCGTCGCCCGGTAGTCAGAAATAATAATTTTCACGAACCTAGAATACTTATAAATTTGGTTTATATTTATTTATTTTATTTGTATTTATACCAACGAAAATATCACATATTGTTCTTTTACAAGGGGGTTTATCATACATTTCAATAATTAAACATGCACGAACAGTCACGCCCTGAACAGGGGCAACTTAACCCGGCGGGACTCGAACCCGAGACCTCTTGCTTGGCAGGCCTGGGTAAAACCCCGCCGCCACCAAGGCCGGCAATTTATTATTTATAATCAATAAATTTCAATCTTTGATACAGCTTTTTCTTATCAGTGGGTAAGTATCAGGAAAAAAAATGTTTTACATAGGTATCAAACTCTCAGCCGATCGGCGTGAATCTTTGTTTTCGGATTTTTTTCCGCGGGGAGGGGTGGGGGGCGCGAGGGGATTCCCAGGAACCTGTTCCGGAGCGAATGTTTGCCACCTTGCGAGTGCAATCGCAGGTGGAACAGGGAGGGAGTTGCCCTCGCGAGCAACAGGTTGGGAAACACAGCTGCAGGGTGCTCTCTGGATATCCCCCCTTCCCCCCCCGGAGGGGAAGCGGCCAGGATCCGTGTTGCTGCGAGAGGAACACTTGTGGAGTGAGTGAGTGGCCTTTGTTCACACGACCCCATATAGTTCCCCCTATCCCCCTCTAGTTGCCAAGCTGCACGAGGCACATCATTGTTCGACTCTGGTCGGAGGAGAGGGGCGTATCCTGAACGCAAGGGGGTAAGAGGCTGGAAGTTTCAAAAGGCACGGGAGTCATGACCACATCTCCCATAATGACCCTCATGTGGGACCGGAAGAAAGGAACAAAATAAAATTGTTCAGAAAGGTCAGGGGCATCGGATCAGCGGATTCATGTGGTCGTGACAGTCAAAGAAAATTAAGAGGACGCATCGCTCCAGCTCGACCAATCGTGCTTCACGTATTTGGTGACGCGTTATTCGTCCAAAACTAAAGTTTCTATCTTTCTTATTAGTAGACTCGGTGGCGGCGGGGTAAAGTCCCGCCGAACAAAATCTTGGTTGCATATTTGAAATTGTGGATGACAACCAAAATCCTGGTTTCTGCATTTGTATATTAATATGATCCCTGCCTGACCTCATAAACTTTAGAACTTTTAACAACACTCTCCGTTTAGTTTCTTGAAAAAACAAAGGTCGCATGTTTCGAGTCCCGCCAGGGTACATTATCCTTATGCGGGCCAGGGGTGTTTCAGATCATCCTCAGTTGTTATTAATTTAATTTCCCCGCTGTAACGGCCTTGAATGCCCTGTTTTCGTGTTGATGAAGATAATTAAATAAGTAAAAAATTCCAAAGTTTATCTGCGTCTCAAATGAAAAGATTTGCAACTTGTAAAGCATCGCGGAAAAATGAAATTTGAAGAGGAGAGCAAACGTTTAAAATGAGTAATACGCACATTAAAAAGACCGATCGAGCGGGGATTATTTGTCCTCTCAATATAGCGCTAAAGGATGACCGCAAACTCTATGAACTATACATTGAGGCCAACATTGAAGATCACAACTTCAGCATTATCAGTGGGAGAAGGAAAAATAGCAAATTGAATGATTATTTTTGCAACGCATGGAAATTCTGATAAGTTTCTTTCTTCGTAAGTTATTAAATAACATAGAATACCCAATCGAAATGAACGACATGTAAACAGACACTAATATCGTGGTCAACCTATCACCCCCATCGCGTGATATCGGATTTTGTCATTTTAATTATGGTCTAATTTCGGTAACGTTGTGCAAAGGACGAATATCTTGTTTGCTCTCTCAAGGATATTGTTCACATTTACTCTGAGGCTATGAAAACGTTTTTCAAGAAACGCTATCTGATAAGTTTGAGCTGCTCCTTCGCCATCATTAACTAGCGTGGCTCACACGCTCGCTCAGTGATTCAGTTCAACCCGAGTTTCGGTGTGGATAGGTTAGGCTAGTGCTTAGGTTGTAGTTAGATTAGTGCTCAGCCCGGACTTGCAAAGGCGTTTGAATTTCACTACGGAGGGATAGTTCATTTCCTAGGGCCACTTCGCATTCCGGGGAAATTTTGTGTGCGGGTATCACACGGAATTCGAACCTGGGACCCTTCCGTTAGTAGGTGACCGCTCTACGCACTCGCGAGTCCCCTTTTCCAAATGATGATAAGAACCATAAACTATTTGGACCTCCTACTTTCAGTGGCGGATCCTGGGAGTGGGAATGGGATACATGCCTCACAATTCAGCAGAATAATTATTTTTTGAGAATTAAACTTTTGTATCCGAAAAACCGAATGTCATCCATAGATGGCGGGTAGAATTTGCTCAGTAAAGACAGGGGCCTCAATCAGAATATGAAAGCATTTCATTTATATGATGTGCCATCATATACTGATCAGTATGACATCGTGCATACATGTAGGCCTTTCCTAGTACTTTCCGTCGATAATGCCTCCAAAAATATTGAACGTTGGCGGCTGAAACAAAAACTATACCTCATGGTTATTCATTTCCTACAACCTAGCAAAATTTGAACGAGATCTGGCGGTAACATTTGAGGAACTTACCTTGTCAGATACTTTCTTTTGCAGATACCTTCCTGACACTAAGGACAAGCCTAGATGCTTATTGGGCATGGCATCCGTGCTCGCACGGAGGGCTTTACGATATACAGTGGAGGAAAGATAAGATTAAGAATTTTACTATTATCACTTTTTTCTTGGCCCATGTGTTTTCGCATACCCATGTAATTGAAATATCCTGTTATTTCTGGAACCTCCATGAAAATTTGATCCAAAAATCCACTAACACTCTTGCATGGATTCCACCTGTCTCCAATAAATCTACCTGCTTTAAAAGATATATTTCTCCCCAAAATATCCAAGGGTTCTATTAAATAAACTGAAAATAACGAGATCCGTAATATCCGGAAATTCTTTGAACTAAAAGGGTTAACCTATCTCAGATTCATACCAGCAATATCCGCAAAAAAAATACTTTTTGATCCGTTTTCCGTAATGTGCTTACTTCAACACGACTCTTCTGTCGACCAGAGACCAAATTTGGGAGCGCAAGAATAACATCCTCACGGTCTAATTCAGAGGATGATCGTAACTTATTGTTTCATAACTGTCTCGAGATAAGCGCGTCAAGTACGCACGGCGACACGGTGCCGACGCCTCCGTCAGGCACGACCTGGAGATGATTGGGGCACGGAGGTCATCGCCTCTTCAATGGATTTCCAGGGCACATATACCACCATTAAATAGAACCGGCGCCAGAGGAGCGGGGACAGGGCGGAGACGCAGTGAGATAAGGGGACTACACCCCACAGACGCCCGATAAACAGTACAACTCCCTCATTATTATGTAAACATCATAACAACTCAAAGCTTCGTCTCTTGAATGTCACGAAGAAAAAGCTGAGGAATGATGCATATACGCACTGCCGTCTCTGCGGTGTCGTGATTCATACCCTGGGAATTGATTTTTCGGGGTTTCCCGTTGATAAATATTTGAGCGATGCAACAGAAAATCGAAATCGCCGCGGTCAAGAACACGTGAACTCGGCGTGTTTTCAAATCAACAACCTAAGCTCTCGGCGAGCAGATATGGCACAGCTAATTTTTAATCGGCATTGACAACCAATGTCGAGTCATAATGACTCAGCGTTGAATGGCAATGCTACAGAACGCCTTTCGGCAATGAATGTAGCGGGAGGGAGGGGGGCGCGATCCCTTTACAATGTGGAAAACTTTGGTAGCAGCAACAAGTTCAAACAAATTTCCATACCGATTAATATCTACTGTAAGAATTTTTGCCTAACATTTTGACAAAAAGCGGCAATATTGCTGATTCTTTTCTGGTCAGAGTACACTGGTATTATTATGGTGAAGAGACATCAGTTATGACGAATTCACACCCCATCATACCAATTTTATGTCCTTTTTTCTTCATAAAATTACTTTATGCGGTGCCAAACTAGATTTTTATGTTAAACACAGTGGCGTAGCCAGGGGGCCGGAGGGTCCGGACCCCCTGAAATATAAAAACACAATTATTTTCCTTCATAAAAGAAAACAAAATATAGAAAAATCATGAATGTACAAACTATTTCCTCAACATATTAAGTTTTTTTCGGTTATGAAAAGTATGGAAATTTAAAATCCATTACTTGCTATCCTGTTTATTAAAAATTTTCCCCCCTTGTTTTGGACCCCTCTTGAATGATATTCCTGGCAAGGCCACTGGGCATGCTGAAGGCATACTCGCTTTTTTTCTATTTTTTCAGCAAATTGTCTGAGGATGGGGCATATTCCAACCCATGATTCAGTAGTAGTAGCAAAAAATAACTAGTTAAGCCAAAGATGGAATATTTGCCGGATATCTCCTTCTAGGAATCCACGGCAAATAGTGCTAAATGGCCTTCACTTAAGCCATCAAGTAGGGATACATGCTGATTCTGCTTCAGACATTGATTTAAAAACATATTTCATTCACTTTCACACCTGAGTTTTTCAACCCGAAAGTTTGATCTCACTCCAGGCTAGGGGCTCATCGAGCACCAAATTTGGGGGCAGGGTCATGACCTGGGTCCAGGAAGTATATTAGTGATGGGCATTTTTATGTGAGGGAGTGTTACACTCTAATATAAATACAAGTACAAATACAATTAACATCATATTCATTTACATATTCCCTCCTTTACAAGAACACAAAAACTATTTTACTGCAAATATTAAAAAGTTTTGATAAAATTTCGGGATTAAGATGTTTAGGGGATGCAACCCCTGGGACCCACCCTAAGTCCGCCCCTTCTCCAGACTAAGCCGCGAAGATGTGAATACAACACATTTAGGATGGGGTAGCCAGCTTCCTAAAAGTTAGAAATTTTTCATGACAAATGCCTCCTTCCACCAGCTCTGTTATGTCTATGATTAATTACAGATATCTGTTAAAGCAAAATGTCTCCAGTTCTAAAATAAGAAGAAAAACTTGATTGATTTGATTGAAAAATGCGGAACAGAAATCAATTTCACTCCTAACTGGGGTTCACTATGCAGTTTTACGAAAAACCTTCATCCTGTATAATGTGATGTTCTTCTCAAGTGTTGTTCACTTGTTATAAGCTTCTACATGCCTAAATTTTAGAAAAACTATGCAAAGACCATGCTAACCCCCGTGCATGTGATAAAAGTTTAGCAATGCTGAAAACAATTCAAAAACTTTCTTTAATCACCACAAAAACTAGCAGTGATTGATACTTTATGTAAATTACAGCTATCAATGTATCTCATAATGCATATGGAGTAGCATGGAACATAAAAATAACCAACATGTTGATTATAATAGGGAGGAATATTTTTCTGAACCCTATAAAAGGAGTATTGTTTTGTAGGCCTAATTCATTTTCTTACCCAGTGCTCCTCTTGCATTGCCTAGAGATTCTGAAAAACATTAGGTCTTTAAATTCTGTCGGTTCATTCTCACCCGGGGCCACTACAACAAATGGTTTGATATGCAGATAAATTCAGTAAAAAATTCATGTTTTATTATTTTTTGCATAATAATACACATTTTAGTGTGAATGGAAGTAAATTTGTTCATTTCAATTCAGTCGATTGCAGTATTTCTACATAAAAGAAACTTTATCATAATTTTTTCCATTCAATGGCATGGGTAAACTAGCTACTACAAAATGGAGTAAAATTTTGTGTGTTACCAGCAGATTACATATTTATTAAAGTATTCTACCAATAGGGTAGTTTCCTTCATCAAAGAAAACGAAAGGCATTGATTTCGATTCGTTACCCACGATTAGTGTATTCATAATACACAAATTATTTGGTTTAGACGAATGGCAATGGTCCGTTTTTATCCTCATTTGAAAAGGGCCAGATTGGCGCCCATGCGATTACACTCCACGTGACGTCACAGGGACCTAGTTTCTACACGAGAGGATAGGAGTTATACATCGTCTGAGGTTACCAATGCATGCATGAGGCACAGAGCTCAGGGAAACATGTCTTAATAATCACCTATTAAAACTGGCTAAGGTCGGAAAGTTTTCTTCGTTTGATAAGGTATTAATAAACCTTTTTTAGCCAAGCGCTACCAGCCAGCAAGGTACTCAGCTACCCTCTAGCATCCTGCGTCCTATCAGCGCTCAGAGCCTCGATCAAGGTCACCTCACAAGGCGGGAGGGGGAACCGGAAATGCGTCGCACGGACTTTTTCCCATCATTCCTACTTACGCGTCGCGTTTTCGCGCGCTTAAAATTTTTCACTTTTCATTTAATCGCTAAAAATAGATATCGTCATTTAAAAATCTAAAAGCGTGAAATGTGTACTCCAGGAGTAATAATCTTTCGATTTAGGCAATAATAAAAATATAATAGGAAACCACCCTATTAAGGTACCTAGGTTTTCATGGAGTTCTTAAGAAGAGTTCTGGCAGTCTCCCTTTCCATAAAGCACTTCCCTTTTCAATTCACAATAAGGCCTACTCCCTTTCATTTCTATCTAAAAATCCTATTCATTTCCTTCCTCTCCCTCGTTTACCTAACATTCTACCCTGTCTTTCATCATCATTCTATTCTGTCTCCTCTGTATCTCATCTAAACGCTGTGCGTAAAAAGTAACATCTCCTACTTTCGTCAAATCATGGATAATTCTTGTAGAACTAGTAAGAATACCAGAAGACACACGTGATTAGGCTGATGCATTTACAAAATTCCATACAATTTCAGTATTTTTGAGTTTTTAAACATTCCCTTCTTTCCCTTTGTTAATGCATATTCCTATATGTGCGTAAAAAGTAACATCTTCTCATTTCGTCAATAAATGGTTAATTCTTATAGAAATAGTAAGAATACCATAGGATACATTTAATTTGGCTGATGAATTTATGAAATTCCATACAATTTCAGTATTTATAAGTTTTTAAACATTCACCACTTTCTCTTTATTAATGCATATTCCAATCTGTGCGTAAAAAGTAACATCTCCTCATTTCGTCAATTCCTTGTTAATTCTTATAGAACTAGTAAGAATACCATAAGACACAAGTAATTAGGGTGATGCATTTCTATAATTCCCAACAATTGCAGTATTTTTGAGTTTTTAAACATTCCCCTATTTCCCTTTGTTGATGCAAATTCCCATTTGTGCGTAAAAAGTTACAACCCCTCATTTCGTAAATGTATAGTTTATTCTTATAGAACTAGTAAGAATACCATAAGACACATGTAATTAGGATGATGCATTTATAAAATTCCATATAATTTCAGTATTTTTGAGTTTTTAAACATTCCCCTCTTTCCCTTTGTTAACGCATATACCTATATGTGCGTAAAAAGTAACATCTCCTCATTTCGTAAATTCATGGCTTCTTCTTCTAGAACTAGTAAGAATACCAGAAGAAACATGCAATTAGGCTGATGAATTTATAAAATTCCATACAATTTCAGTGTTTTTGAGTTTTTAAACATTCCCCTCTTTCCCTTTGGAAACCGCATGGAAACATTTTGAAATAAAATAGTGAGTTTTGAGACGGGAATACACGTTATTAACAAAAACTAAGTCTGATTATAATTCTTGTGGTTGCACATAAGATATGAATAAATTAAAAAATAAGATAAAAATACTATTTCAAGGGAATAAATAATGGTTAAATTCCGTAGGTAATGCTTAAAATGCCTCTGAGTTTATCTATTCATTTCCGCAATTTCGTTTACGAATCTAAGGACATAAATACACGAGTACAAAAAATACAGACCAATACTGTACATAATGTAATGCAGTGTTGCATATGCGATAAATATGTTATTTTTTATGAAAAGGAAGAAAATCTGCAATTAACCACAAGACTATGAATAACTCTGAAAATGAAATGAAAGCGAAATGCATATGGGATTGGTAATTGACCTAGAGAAACGAATGAGAAAATATGCTGTAAAAGTAGGAAAAAGAGCCAAAAAAATCACCCAGGATAAACGTAATTTGCAATAATAAAAAAATTTCCTAGAATAAGAAATTCAAATATAACATAATTAACTGAAGCACCTATATATACCCAATATATTTCTAAGATCATTTTTTTATAATGTAGTGAGTATGAAACGGGGATAAATATCTTTAATAAAAAGTTAGTCTAATAATAATTTTTGTGACAGCACATAAAATATTAATAAATTAAAAAGGAAGGTAAAAAAAGCAAATTTAAAAAAATAATCCATTTCTAAGACATGATGGGATATTTACGATAAGAATAATGTAAAAGAGGTGAAGGAAATGAAAAGAAAAATCTCAACCTGCCAACTTGTTCCAAAAATAGCACTAAAGTAAACAAAAAAACACTAAAAATGAAGAAACACGTAGAACTAGAAACGGACACTTCCGCAATGGTGTAAGGTCACTCCCAAACTGCGGGAGGGTGAAAAAGTAACGCTAGGCGCGCTCGGAGCACCCTAGTGACCAGCGGAAAAACAAACTCCAGAAGACATACATTTATGTCTTCCGCCTTAGTGGAAAAGCCTTCATAGCATATATATATGTCATCCGCACTGAAAGTGTTAATGCATATTCCTAAATATGCGAAAATAGAAACATCTCCTTATTTCGTCAATTCATGGTAAATTCTTATAAAACTTGTAAGAATACCATAAGACGCATGTACATAGGGTGTTGGATTACTAAAAATCCACACAATTTCAGTATTTTCAAATTTTTTATCAGTGCCTTTTCTTCTTAGTTAATGTATATTCCTATATATGCGTAAAAAGTAACATCTGCTCATTTCGTCAATTCATGGTAAATTCTTATACAACTAGGTCGAATACCATAAGACGCATATAATTAGGGCTTTGGATTTCTAAAATTCCATGCAATTTCATTTTTTATGTTTTTTTTAATTTTCGCCATTTCCCCTTAGTCAATTGCATATTCCTAAATATGCGTAAAAGTAACATCAGCTTATTTTGTCAATTCATGCTAAATTCTTATTCAACTAGATCGAAAACCATAAGAGGCACGGAATTACGTTGTGTGATTTTTTTAAATGTATATAAATATTTTTTATATCATTTATATATAAATTAACATATCTTTAAAGGCATTTGAAAAATGCCAGATTGGCATCCATGCGATGCCACTCCACATGACGTCACAGGGACCTAGATTCTATATGAGTAGTCAAGAGTTTTACACAGAGGCGGATACAGAAAAAACTCAAGGGGGGGGCGCAACATATCTTGAGTTGTCTTTACTTTTATCGTAATAAAAGATGATCAAGTCACAGGCAAATTATATGAAAATTTTTATTAAAGTGATTATAAACATGTAAAAGACATTGCCATCTTATGATGTAAAAAAGTTACAATTGTGGTTTTACAATGTTCGGCAATACAAGCGGACCCGCAAGGGGGGGGCGCGCGCCCCCTACGCCCCCCATCTGTATCCGCCACTGGTTTTACATCGTCTGATATTACTAATGCATGCACGAGGCACAGAGCTCAGGGAAACATCTCTAAATAATCACACATTAAAAATACCTAAGTTCAGAAAGTTTCCTTCGTTTGATAGGGGAATAATAATCTCTATTCAAGCCAAGTGCTACCAGCTAGAAGGGTACTCAGCTACATGCTAGCAGCCTGCGTCATATCAGCGCTCAAGCCTCGCCCCAAGGTCACCTCACATGGTGGCAGGGGGAACCAGAAATACGTCACATGGATTTTTCCCATCATTCCTACTTAGTCGTCGCGTTTTCGCGTGCTTGAAATTTTTCACCTTTTGTTTCTAAAAATCTCTAAGTATGAAATTCGTACTCCAGGAGTAATAATCTTTCAACTTAGGCACTAAAAAATAATAGGAAATCACCCTATTGCTTCCTGTCCTGTATTTGAACCTGACAATGTTGCACAGTGACAAAGCAGGTTGCTAAAATCATATGCAAAATTCACATCATATTATATTAGTAGTATATTTTTTTGATGCTATGCAATTCTGAGATCTCAGAGAGACCATATCAGAATTTTAAAAATTGATCACAAATATTTTCTTAAAAAAATTAACAGTGAAAAGGGAAAATGTCTTGGCTCTGTGGAACACAGCACAGTCTACATCAGCTAACTGTGGAACCCCAAGTGCAAATTTTTCCTACGGCTTCTCCCTCCATACTACATATACATTGACCTATATCAAGTTCAATTTTTTTTCTGCAAGGGAATGACCATGGTGAAGTTAGAATCAGCTATATAAATGCCTGGAGACCAATACATCTGAAATCTAGCAAAAATAATGATGCAAGAAAATTAGTATTTAAATTCATCGTTAACCACACAGTATTTATTCATGGACTAGATCAAAAATTACTAGCTATTTTACTAAGCGTGAAGATAGACCAACTCACGTTCTGTCTTCACGTTTAGTAAAATTAGTAGCACATACTATCTCATGTCTCTTCCATTTTCTTCTTAATATTCATATACCAGCCCGGATGTGCACTGGGGAAGTGCAGCTAACATAGCTTAACCCCATTGCAACTCACTGAACCGAAACCATTGCACACTTGGAGGTTTTTTATCCATCATGTGCACTAAGTAAAAGCTCCCTACTTCGTTTGGTACAGAGACTCTTTTGACAAAGATAAAACACTACTGACATTCCATACTTCTATATCATTTTATTGCTTTGTACTGGCAGTCATACCCAATAGGGCATCATCAGGTACAATATGTGTGGATATAAAAAGTTGAATACATATTTTTAGCAATGTAAGAGGTAGACTTCATTTTTGATCACAGAAGCTAGAGAATGAACTCTTACAACAAGAGGTCATTGGGGGAGATCCACCAAAAACACCCCACTTGTTTTTCTGAAACAACTAGCAACAAAAAAGAAAATTCAAAGTTGGAGTGTTATAACGATATATGTAGTTAGAAACGTACTTCAAGGAAAACAAAAATCTAAACAAAGTCTTCCAGATCAGGAACTCAATATCAAACACATAACACCGATGCACTAACAGCGATGATATTCGAAATCAAAGTTTGATTAACTATCTTGACACAGGGGGTAATATTGTGATATAATTTTGACACTCACGCCAGTCAGTAACACTGAAAGACTACTACGCCAAAATATTATTAGGTAGCAATTGGAATTTTAAAATACTGAGTCAATTATTCTCTAAGTTTGAATACATAAATGATAAAAGGCTGTAAAATACAAAGCTGTAAGGCATACTTTATGTTATTTCCATTTGACAAAACTCAACATTTTCATTTTTCTAATTTCATCTTTGATGTAAATATGCATTTGCATGCATGTCTGTGCACAAAGTTACCATACAAAGTTATATGCAGACCTTTCTATTCTAGAAGAAAATTTAACAGAAAAAATGCCTTACAATTAAGAGAAATTTTAAATTCAGAAAAATGCAGCAGCAGTTAGACCTAGCCGCCAATATGACTTCATTTCATGAATAAGGTTAACATGGAATGGAAGGAGTCCACATATCACGAAATCGATCCATTGCACCAGGAAAGTAATTCACACACAATTTTTTCTCTACAAACTCTTATCATACAAAAATGGCATTATTTCTAAAGAAATTTACTATTTATAATAGCAATGGTAAATTTCTACAATTTATCTTGGGAAGATGGGTTACATACAGTAGTTTTAGGAAGATATTCAAAGGTCGATTTTAAAAGATCGCATAAAAAAGAGGTAACATTTAGGTTTGTATCATCATCATCATCACTGGTCAACAATCCTAGGATTGGTTTGACGCAGCTCTCCACTCAGTTCTCCTATCAGCTAATCTTTTCACACCTACATATTTCTTCTCTTTCACATCTCTCTTTACTTGTTCCATATATTTTGTTCGGGGTCTTCCTTTTCCATTCTTGCCTTCCACTTGTCCTTCGACGATTGTCTTCATCAGGCCATCATGTCTCAAGATGCGGCCTATAAGGTTGTTCCGTCTTCTTATTAAGGTTTTCATGAGGCTTCTCTTCTCTCCTACCCTTCTTAGGACTTCCTCGTTACTAACTCGGTCGATCCATTTGATTTTCATCATTCTTCTGTAGCACCACATTTCAAAGGCCTATCCTTGCTTTCTCCACTGCGGTCATTGTCCATGCCTCACTTCCGTATAGGAGCATACTCCAGATGTAGGTTCTTATAAATTGTTTCTTTACTTCCATATTTAAGTTTCCCGCTGTATGCAGGTCTCTCTTTTGGTGGAATGCTCTCTTTGCCTGGACTATTCTGCTGATAATTTCTTTCTTGCTTCTCCCGTCACTAGTTATCTTGCTTCCCAAATAACAGAATTCATCCACCTCTATCACTTTTTGCCTCCCTATTTTAATGTTGGTCTTGACTTCTTCTCTTCTGCTGCATACTAAGATCTTGGTTTTCTTCGTGCTTATTTTCAGTTGATATCTACTCATTACCCTACCCATATTAACCAGAATATTTTTCAAATCCTTCTCTGTTTCTGCTATAACGGCTATGTCATCGGCAAATCTTAGCATGCTAATTTTTTCTCCATGGATATTCACTCCCAATTCCTTTTCTTTGATTTCATTAATGGCTTTTTCAATGTAAACGTTGAAAATTACAGGTGACAATGTACAGCCTTGTCGCACTCCTTTCTTAATTCTTGCTTCTTCACAGCTGGGCCCTGATTTTATCACGGCTACTTGGTTTATGTATACACTGTGGATGATTCTTCTGTCATTATAAAGAACCCCAATTTCCTTTAGGATTCCAAGCATTGTGCTCCAATCCACGTTATCAAATGCTTTCTCTAAGTCCACAAACGCAACAAATGATGGCTTGTTCTCTTCCATTCTCTTCTCTATGAGCAGTCTTAGGGCCAATATAGCTTCCCTTGTGCCTTTGTTTTTTCTGAATCCAAATTGGTCCTCATCCAAGTACTCTTCTGCTTTTCGTTCTATTCTTCTATAGATGATAATTGTCAGTATCTTTGATGCATGTGTAGTAAGTCTTATGGTCCTAAAATCTTCGCACTTCTCCGCTCTTTTCTTCTTAGGAATAGGGATTATAATGTTCCTCTCGAAATCCTTTGGTATCTCACCTGTCGTATATATTTCACTAATGATTTTGTATAGCTGGTTCAACGTCTTCTCTCCTGAATTTTTTATTAGTTCTGCAGGAATGTCATCAATGCCAGACGCTTTATTTATCCTGAGGTCTCTCACAGCCGCATCCGATCTTAAAATTGGGGCTCCCATGTCATCGGCATCCACTTCCCTCTCGTTTTCGATGGCATTCGTTTTGAGGCGACTTCCTTTGTACAAATAGGTTTGTATAAAAAATATAATTTCAAAAGGGCATACATTAATAACATAAATATGCTATCTCCAGCACCCAACAGTCTCTGATGCACTTACAGGACTTCTTTAATCTGCCTTTCATGAAAAGGATTTCAGTGAAGTGAATTATGCATTTCAATCAAATATGGAATTCGGCATTAGGATGGTAAGATTAAAAAAATTAGGGATGAAACTATGGAGAGCCAGAATTTCATGGAAGATAAATTTTTGGTAGGTAAAGATACAAGAAAAAGATACGTTGGCAAGAATGAGATGAAAATTTGGATGTCAGAACTTTTAGTCAAATTTATGAACTTTCCTTACAATTAGATTAAATTTCATCATCCACTACTCTCATAACTTGAACGTGGCAATATTGATTACAGCTGTGACCAGTATGTATATCTGGTTGGATTACTTATTTCTATTTGAGTTTTAATGTCACTAAATAATATATACATCATCAAGGAAATGAAATGGTGGACCTCTAAGCATCTTTTCATAAGAGATAGGGGTGATCTGGGGTGATTAGGAGCCGTTGGCTGGGTCTCATGATGGGGCCCATCTTATTTGGGAGTCCTAATCTGGAAAATTTTAGGAAATAGGGAAGTTTCCTTCATCAAGTAAAACGAAAGGCATTAATTGCGATTAGTTACCCAACATTAGTGTATTCATAATATAAAAATTATTTGGTTTCAGAAAACCCAGTTTAGACGAATGTTAAAGGTCAATTTTAACCTCATTAAAAAAGGCCAGATTGGCACCCATGCGATGCCACTACACGTGACGTCACAGGGACCTAGATTCTATACGAGTAGTCAGGAGTTTTACATCATCTGAGATTACTAATGCATGCACGAGGTACAGAGCTCAGGGAAACATCTCTTAGTAATCACACATTAAAAATACCTAAGTTCGAAAAGTTTCCTTCGTTTGATAGGGGAATAATAATCCTTATTTAATCCAAGAGCTACCTGCTAGCAGTGTACTCTGCTACCTGCCAGCAGCCTGCATCATATTGGCGCTCATAGCCTCGCACCATGGTGGCCTCACACTGCTGCAGCTGGAACCAGAATGATATTACACAGGCGTTTCCCAGCATTCACACTTAGCCGTAACATTTTCGCGTGCTTGAAAATTTTCACTTTTCATTTAATCGCAAAAAATAGATATCATCATTTAAATATCTAAAAGCGTGAAATACGTAATCCAGGAGTAATAATCTTTCGATTTAGGCAATAAAAAAAATAGGAAACTACCCTATTACATGACCGGAAATGGATTTTGACGCTATTCTGGCCCTTAAAAACCACATGAAAGTTAGGTAAAATTAGCAATTTCATAAGAAAAAAATATTGTGAATGGTGAGAATTTCACAGTTTATAAAATTCAACAAAGTAAATTGGTTCTATTATATATTTAGTGAATTTGCTCCTTGAAACTGCACTGAAAACTAAAAAAACCTCTTAAAATAACCTTTTTCAATAGCCCTTTCAAAAAAGCAACAAGTTCTATTTTATTTTCTGGCACATTTATTTTATTTATACTTTAAATAATCTTCTTACACAGAGCACACAGTAAGTAAAGAAAATGACTGAAAACGCAGAATTTTAAGATTGCAAAAAAAACTTTGGTTCAAGTAATCAGTCTTTTTTTATTACACCTTTTATACAAAACATATGGAACAAGTAAAGAGAGATGTGAAAGAGAAGAAATACGTAGGAGTGAAAACATTAGCTGATAGGAGAACTGAGTGGAGAGCTGCGTCAAACCAATCCTAGGATTGTTGACCAGTGATGATGATGATGATGATACATATGTTATGGGGGCGAGTATTGTGGGAGCCCCCTAAGCTTGGGACCCGCAGCGATTGCCAATCAGCCGCCCTGGCCATACCGCCCCTGATAAGAGGTTGATATTGGTTTTACCTCTATCCACCCTTTTGACTATCCTCAAGTTCCATCAACCGAATTCATTAGCATCATATTACTCCAAAGTTCTCAAATGGATGAAACTTCTCCAAAATATTAGCAAATCTGCTACTAACAGAATAAATTTTATGCCTCCTAAAAAGGAAAATCAAACAATGTCTCAAAACTAAGTTATCCACAAGTACATCACAGGTGCCACCAGGGGCGGATCCAGGATTTTTTTCTGGGAGGGGCACAAGCAAGGCCATATCCAGGATTTTGTTCTGGGTGGGGCACAACGATATCTCGTAATACAAAACGAACGCAATCATAATGGGACCTTATTAAAAATCTTGCATATTTTTGAGGGTCTGGGGGGGGCACGTACCCCCGTGCCCCCCCCTGGATCCGCCTATGGGTGCCACGACAGGATGATGATCAGTAACATATACCGCCAAGTCCCAAAATGATTGACATTACTTACAGCATCTGCCTTATTTGTCCAGCAAAATCTTGATTATTCTACATTTATATAACTGTATGTATAGCTTACTGGTTGCTCGAGTGAACACCTTGATCCTGGTAGTCTCCATTTTTTTCTGAGAATAATCCATTGCATATATTTTACTTTGTTGCCAAGATAATTTTTTGATGTCAGTTTCCCCTCTACCCATTTGAGGAGCTCATTCTCGAGCAAGGTTGCTCATTCAACAGCTGAGCAAGGGCATGCCCAGAGTAAATAAACTAGGAGGGGAGGGGAGCAAGCCGTGGTCATACAAGTTGTAACATTTTAGCACAGAAAAGGTTAATGAAACGAAAATATTAAGAAAATTATGACAGCGATTCATTAGTTTTTAAAATTATTTGCTTGAAAAAAATTAATGAATTTCATTTTAGTTCCATGTCTCTATAATATCATTTTCCTTCACACAATAATTTGTTTAAAACTTTTGTTTTGAACTAAATTTATTTTCGCTTCTGGGAGGGTAGGGACTCGATTCTCCCGCCTAGATTTTCTTTAAGTATTTTTTTCACGTCTGAGGATATGGGAAAGAGAAAAGGCTGTCAATGAGAAATTTTTCGTGGATATACTTTGACAGGATGTTTAAGGGATCTGAAATAAGCCTCACTACAGAATTATTCCTCCTATAATGAATTATCTGTAGAATTTGATGGTACTAGTAATTGATACTACTAATGAACAATTCCATGTCCCCGGTAATCATGCAGTTGAACAGCCCGCGGTTTTCAAAGCAGGTAAATAATGTATATACACACGTTTTGGTAGCTGTGAACGCGAATATTAATGGAATCCCATTGGCTGTGAAACTCAAATTTGTTTTTGCGGATGTATTAGAATATTTGTGCCAAATTAAAGAGAGGAGACTCACCTAAACCCTGGAGAAATACTTCGAACGAGCTTCGAACACGATAGTAAACATGCGTACCCCGGTGTCGCATTCCGTTTTTGTTTTATTTTTATATTTTGAATAATGGTGTTGTGTCGCCGCTGTACTATTTTTAAGTGGAGATTGGAGATCTTCTTTTGAGATAGGCCTTTCAAAATCAAGGAAATTTGCCGTCGAGTGCAATTGTGTTTATAATAATCGTGGCTGAAGACTTGGATGGTACTTTCTTTCAACCCATTGCCGACTACACGGAATTACTGTCTTGTGGGTCAAAGCCGGTCAAAGCTTAACCGATAATGCCGTATGAGGTACACGTAATATCCAGTGGTTATTCCAATAACCATAGCGAAGGTTGCATGTATGCCAATAGTACATGCACGTTGCTGGTCGGGATGCATAACATTGTCGTTGATACCTTGAATCCATGGTCCAAGGATGTTGTGATTGCCGGTAACGTGCGGAATAATTATACAAAACCGTATCATTATGATAAATTGTTAGTATTATTTCATAGTCGTTTATTTTAGGTTTGGAAAGGCATGGCTTGTCCTGCGATGATATTAATTTTCTTGTTTGTACCCATGGTCATTCGGATCATGTGGGAAACAACAATCTGTTCTTGCGGGCGAAACACATCGTTGGATTTGATGTTTCATTTGAGAATTGCTTCTACGATCACGATTTCAAGAATGGTAAAATACTCCTGTATTCTTATTAGAATGATACGGTATGCAAACACTTTTTTTTACAGAATATTTCTATTTATCCTCCTTGACAGGGGTTCCATATGTGATTGATGATGATGTTAAAGTTATACCAACCCCGGGGCACACACATGCAGACGTTTCTGTAATTGTGCAAACACACAAATATGGAGTAGTTGCTGTGGCAGGTGAGAATAACTGCTAATTACCCACTAATTTTATTTTATATTTATACTTAATTATTCTCATTTAACCGTCTTAAAACTTCGCTGGAAAGTTTGTTGTTGGACACGGAAATATACTTGAATTGTTAATTGAAAGAATACGTCTTTAACCCTTCATAGGGCCGATTCCCTTTGAGCTTTTTGGTTTCTTTAGTAATTGATATATGTTGTAAGACGTAATGAAATATAATATGCAAATAGATTTCATCAACAAATTTATTTTCATCATAAATGAGTGGTCGCCCAATCGACCACTGTGCATTCCAGGTATCAGCTCTCAGATCGTAAGAACAATAGCGAGAATGGGCAGAGGTCCTTTGAGCGACCAACTGAAGCCACATTGTAGATAGTAAAAATATAATACAAGAAGGAAACATATTATGTGAAGATATGAACGTATTTTGAGCTAGTTAAAATGTTGAAATGAATTCTAACCCCATGGAAAAATAGCACCCAAATATCTCACTCAAATAAAATCCAATACAGCTGAAAAATGCCGTAATATAAAAGCTAAGCACTTCTCTGCAAGCAGACATGACTGTGCACTTGCTTCCGAATGCCCTCAAATTATTTTTATTGCCACTCAGCTGCATAGGCGTACCCAGCAAGGGGCAGATGTCACCCCCACCCCATCCCTACCCTCCCAGAAGCGGAAATAAATTTTGTTCAAAACGAAAGTTTTAAACAAATTATTGTTTGAAGGAGAATGATATTAGTAAGACATGGAACTAAAATAAAAATCATTATTTTTTTCAAGCAAATAATTTTAAGAACTAATGAATCGCTGTCATAATTTTCTTAACATTTTCGTTTCATTAACCTTTTCTGTGCTAAAATGTTAAAACTTGTATGACCACGGCTTGCTCCCCTTCCCTCCTAGTTGTTGTGTGAGCAATGAGCGCTGATATGATGCAGGCTGCTGGCAGATAGCAGAGTACATTGCTAGCAGGTAGCTCTTGGATTAAATAAGGATTATTATTCCCCTATCAAACGAAGGAAACTTTTCGAACTTAGGTATTTTTAATGTGTGATTACTAAGAGATGTTTCCCTGAGCTCTGTACCTCGTGCATGCATTAGTAATCTCAGATGATGTAAAACTCCTGACTACTCGTATAGAATCTAGGTCCCTGTGACGTCACGTGTAGTGGCATCGCATGGGTGCCAATCTGGCCTTTTTTAATGAGGTTAAAATTGACCTTTAACATTCGTCTAAACTGGGTTTTCTGAAACCAAATAATTTTTATATTATGAATACACTAATGTTGGGTAACTAATCGCAATTAATGCCTTTCGTTTTACTTGATGAAGGAAACTTCCCTATTTCCTAAAATTTTCCAGATTAGGACTCCCAAATAAGATGGGCCCCATCATGAGACCCAGCCAACGGCTCCTAATCACCCCAGACCACCCCTATCTCTTATGAAAAGATGCTTAGAGGTCCACCATTTCATTTCCTTGATGATGTATATATTATTTAGTGACATTAAAACTCAAATAGAAATAAGTAATCCAACCAGATATACATACTGGTCACAGCTGTAATTAATATTGCCACGTTCAAGTTATGAGAGTAGTGGATGATGAAATTTAATCTAATTGTAAGGAAAGTTCATAAATTTGACTAAAAGTTCTGACATCCAAATTTGCATCTCATTCTTGCCAACATATCTTTTTTCTTGTATCTTTACCTTCCAAAAATTTATCTTCCATGATATTCTGGCTCTCCATAGCTTCATCCCTAATTTTTTAAATCTTACCATCCTAATGCCGAATTCCATATTTGATTGAAATGCATAATTCACTTCACTGAAATCCTTTTCATGAAAGGCAGATTAAAGAAGTCCTGCATCAGAGACTGTTGGGTGCTGGAGATAGCATATTTATGTTATTAATGTATGCCCTTTTGAAATTATATTTTTTGTACAAACCTAAATGTTACCTCTTTTTTATGCGATCTTTTAAAATCGACTTTTGAATATCTTCCTAAAACTACTGTATGTAACCCATCTTCCCAAGATAAATTGTAGAAATATACCATTGCTATTATAAATAATAAAATTGTGTGTGAATTACTTTCCTGGTGCTATGGATCGTTTTCGTGATATGTGGACATATTTTATGGTAAAATAATTTTTCCAGACATATATCCAATGTTATATAGTTGTTAGGCAATCTTTCTGTTGTGAAAGAGTTGCTAAATTTATTTATATTCTGTTTTCCCAGGAGATCTATTTGAGAAAGAAGAGGACCTCGTAGATCCATCAATTTGGAAGGTTAATGGAGGTAGTGAACAGCCTCAACTCCAGGAAAGTTACAGGACAAAAATAATAAAACTTGCTGACTATATTATTCCTGGACATGGACCTATGTTTAAAGTCACAGAGAAAATGAAGAACCATGTTAAATGAGTAAATTTGTGAGCTGTGGTCAAAATAAGTGGAAGTAATGATTGATTTAAAAAAATAGTTAATAGTAGTCCATCCTCAGGGCTGATTCAAGCCGGTAGTTCAGCTCTGAAGATGGAACACGACTCATGTTCTGAAACGTCAGCAGAATGGAGAGAGACCACCTGGGTGGAAGCCCGAATAGTCTTCTAGGACTATATTCATTGGGAAAGCATCAGATCTTACATCAATAGTTAATATTTATAATAGCTTTCATTTCTGATCTTTACATTGAGAAGCAGCTGTAATTTTTCACCTTGATCAGTGGCCCAGAAATGTCACTGAACATCTTATTTGCTAAATCAGTACCTATGTCAGTTCTACTTTTGTTCTAAGGAATTTTCTCCCTATTGCCTTCAACCCAAAGTGGCATCAGAAATTACCTGGATTTCACATTTTTCAGGATTTGCATGTCATTATAAACAGGTGTATTATCAGGTATCATTAGATCTTTTGGAGTAACACTCTCTCCTGTTATGATGCTCATCAGGGATTTCTGATTGATATTGTTGCGATTGATACTCGTAAATGTATGTCTTTTGATTTATTTAACTGGAGGAGTTTTCCTTGTTACTAGTTGTTAGTACAGACATTTGAAGTGATTATGTTGTGGATCATTGATGAATTTTATCAAAATTGTCACCATCATCTATTGATGGCTTGTAGAGCCTTGGTAAACCTTCCCATTTTTTAACATAGTGCATAATATATTTATTTTCCTTGACCTCTTGTTTAATCTTTGTAAATATGAAGTCTTGAGGTTTAGGTCAGGTCAGCAATTATTATATTTCTTTTTCCTTAAGAAAAGTTAATTGATAGAGGTGTATTATCAGGAATCGTTAGATCATTTGGAGTAACACTCTCTCCAGTAGTGACGCTAATCAAGGACTTCAGATAGATAATTTTGAGATTGATACTCAGAAATGTAAGGCTTTGGATTTATTTATCTGGAGGAGTTTTCCTTATTATGTACTATTTGTTAATACAGGCATTTGAAGTGGCGGATATTGCTGTGCCTGCATTCGATGCTAAATTTAATTACAATCATCACCATCCTCTCTTAGTGGCTTGGAGAGTCTTGGCTAACCTACCCATTTTTAAACATCGAACATATATTTCTTTTGTCGTTGACGTCTAGTTTTATTTTTCATAAGAATGAAATCTTGAGGTTTGGGTCCCTTTATGTAAAAAACATATAAGCCAATTTTCTAGAAATTTATTTTCCATTTCCAAGGCTTATTTTATGAAGGGATGAGAGATGCAACTACTCCTAAAGGTGGTGAGGTATTAAAAATCAGTTTTGTAGTGCAAAAATATCCAATGAAACATTTGAACTATCAGATTTTAAATTTAAGTGACTAACTAGGAAAATACATATGACATACATTTTAGGTAGGTGTTTATAGTTAGTTAGTAAATCTATTGAATAGCTCATTAACAACTAATGAACTAAACAACAGCATAAATGGTTTGTCCCACAATTTTCTCCATTTTTTTATTTTGAGTTTTTTTTTCTAACTAAACCTCAAGATTTCACATTCATATAAATTGAGCCTATTTTTTTGTTTCCTCATATTCAGCATGATTTAAAGTTTCTCAGAAGTAAAAGTCATGCTAAAAATGATCAGTTATTTTTTTCTGTAAATCTTAGTGTGAGAATATTTACGGAATTATCTCATGGGTTTTTTGTTTGTTGGTTATTTTAGGGTTTGATGTTATACATGGTTTCGAATGTTGATCATAGTAAATTTATATATGTACTTCTCATCAGTTTGGTCATTGCCAAGCTTTGATATTTTAGATGACTGGCAAAGAAAACTGCATTGCTAAAACTGGTTGAGGGCATTTAAAGTGATCTGGAAGTATTGCATTTGTCATCAACATTCATCTCCTTCCATTCCATGTTAACCTTATTCATGAAATGAAGTCATATTGGTGGCTAGGTCTAACTGCTGCTGCATTTTTCTGAATTTAAAATTTCTCTTAATAGTAATGCATTTTTTCTGTTAAATTTTTTTCTAGGATAGAAAGCTCTGCATATAACTTTGTGTTGTAACTTTGTTCACAGACATGCATTCAAATGCATATTTACACCAAAGATGAAATTAGAAAAATTAAAATGTGGAGTTTTGTCAAATGGAAATATGTAACATAATGTATGCATACAGCTTTGTGTTTTACAGCCTTTTATCATTTATAACTTAGAGAATAATTGACTCAGTATTTTAAAATTCCAATTGTTACCTTATAATATTTTGGCTTAGTAGTCTTTCACTGTTACTGACTGGTGTGAGTGTCAAAATTATATCTCAATATTACCCCCTGTGTCAAGATAGTCAATCAAACTTTGATTTGGAATGTCATCGCTGTTAGTGCATCGGTGTTATGTGTTTGATATTGAGTTCCTGATGTGGAAGACTTTGTTTAGATTTTTGTTTTCCTTGAAGTACATTTCTAACTACATATATCGTTATAACACTCCAACTTTGAATTTTCTTTTTTGTTGCTAGTTGTTTCAGAAAAACAAGTGGGGTGTTTTTGGTGGATCTCCCCCAATGACCTCTTGTTGTAAGAGTTCATTCTCTAGCTTCTGTGATCAAAAATGAAGTCTACCTCTTACATTGCTAAAAATATGTTTTTAACTTTTTATATCCACACATATTGTACCTGATGATGCCCTATTGGGTATGACTGCCAGTACAAAGCAATAAAATGATATAGAAGTATGGAATGTCAGTAGTGTTTTATCTTTGTCAAAAGAGGCTCTGTACCAAACGAAGTAGGGAGCTTTTACTTAGTGCACATGGTGGATACAAAACCTCCAAGTGTGCAATGGTTTGGGTTCAGTGAGTTGCAATGGGGATAAGCTATGTTAGCTGCACTTCCCCAGTGCACATCCGGGCTGGTATATGAATATTAAGAAGAAAATGGAAGAGACATGAGATAGTATGTGCTACTAATTTTACTGAACGTGAAGACAGAATGTGAGTTGTGCTATCTTCACACTTAGTAAAATAACTAGTAATTTTTGATCTAGTCCATGAATAAATACTGTGTGGTTAACGATGAATTTAAATACTAATTTTCTTGCATCATTATTTTTGCTAGATTTCAGATGTATTGGTCTCCAGGCATTTATATAGCTGATTCTAACTTCACCATGGTCATTCCCTTGCAGAAAAAAAATTGAACTTGATATAGGTCAATGTATATGTAGTATGGAGGGAGAAGCCGTAGGAAAAATTTGCACTTGGGGTTCCACAGTTAGCTGATGTAGACTGTGCTGTGTTCCACAGAGCCAAGACATTTTCCCTTTTCACTGTTAATTTTTTTAAGAAAATATTTGTGATCAATTTTTAAAATTCTGATATGGTCTCTCTGAGATCTCAGAATTGCATAGCATCAAAAAAATATACTACTAATATAATATAATGTGAATTTTGCATATGATTTTAGCAACCTGCTTTGTCACTGTGCAACATTGTCAGGTTCAAATACAGGACAGGAAGCAATAGGGTGATTTCCTATTATTTTTTATTGCCTAAGTTGAAAGATTATTACTCCTGGAGTACGAATTTCATACTTAGAGATTTTTCAATGACGTTTTCTATTTTTCGCGACTAAACTAAAAGTGAAAAATTTCAAGCGCGCGAAAATGTGACAACTAAGTAGGAATGATGGGAAAAGTCCGTGAGACGCATTTCTGGTTCCCCCTGCCGCCTTGTGAGGTGGCCTTGGGGCGAGGCTTGAGCGCTGATACGACGCAGGCTGCTAGCAGGTAGTGCTTGGCTTAAATAAGAATTATTATTCTGCTATCAAACGAAGGAAACTTTCCGAATTTAGGTATTTTTAATGTGTGATTATTAAGAGATGTTTCCCTGAGCTCTGTGCCTCGTGCATGCATTAGTAATTTCAGATGATGTAAAACTCCTGACTACTCTTATTGAATCTAGGTCCCTGTGACGTTGCGTGGAGCGGAATCGCACTGGCACCAATCTGACCTTTTTCAAATGAGGTTAAAATTGACCGTTGCCATTTGTCTAAACTGGGATTTCTAAAACCAAATAATTTGTATATCATGAATACACTAATGGTGGGTAAAGAATCGCAATCAATGCATTTCATTTTACTTGAAGGAAACTACCCTATTTCACTAACAATAAGTCAGGTTTCAAACCGTCAATTCTAATTCACTGTTTTATCACGAAGGTTGGTTTTTCATAGCAGTAGCGGATACAGAAAACACTCCAGGGGGAGGGGTGCAAAAGATATTTTGAGCTACCTATATTTTATAGAAATGAAAACTAATCAAGTTACATGTATAGTTTAAGAATGTTTTACTCAAACTGATTATACACATATACAAGGCGTCGCCATCTTTTGATATAAAAAATTTACAGCTGTGGTTCGGCAATGAAGCGGCTATGCAAAGGGGGGCACGTGCCCCCTGCACCTCCCATATGTTTCTGCCACTGTTTTGGAGGGGAGAGTATAGCCCACCCCTGACTGCCCTAATTTCACACATTCAGGAGGAGGAGTCAGTTAATTAGTCGTGGCATAACCTTGGGATTGGTGCTGCAAAATTGAGATGTAAACATTGCTGTGCCATTAACATCAGTCCCTTTAGTGGGGACCCTCCCATCTCCCTGTTTGTCAAACTACTGATATTATCTAGTGTGTGCACAATGGTAAAAATTAGATGGTGGCATCATCTGGGTTGATCTTTGCAACCTGTGTGCCCTGTATGGGGACTCAATGAGAGTCATCAATGGCCTCTATGGTGCTAATTGGTCACTTATGATTATGTATTGAGTTGCAAGAATTAAGAAGTGCAAAACTTAGGTTAAATATGGAGTATTCAACCTAGAACTGAGTATATTCCGGAAGACTTGCGATCTTATTTTTGATTGATTATTCATCTGTGCCATGGCAAAAACCTGCAGGGCATTGTCCTCCTCCATTATCATGTTAAATGAACTTTTTTTTTTCACTGGTTCAACTTGCACTATGCATTCACCTTTTGTGATAAGATTGCTTTTTTCACCACAAAATTGGCAGTTTCAGGCTATGAGAAATCAAAATTCTCTAATTTCACAAGTCACAAAAAATTCCTTGGGTATATTGATGGTATGGTACCTAATTGGCAGAGGCGACTAACAGCTGAGGTCATTCGCACCATGAGGAAGTGTGGTGAGGATCCCAGCATCAGCATTAGCCTGCTCTTAACGATGCCTCAGTTAAAAGAAAGGGGACCACAGCTTAACATCCCATCCAAAGACAGAGCGTTGTGCTTGAAATATCTTCCACACATCATTCAAGCAGGGATTGGGCCGTCTCTGAAAATTATCTGCCGCCACTGGGATTTGAACCTGAGCCCATGGGGTGGGAAGCCAATGCTCTAGCCACTACATCAACCTGATCCCTTAGTTACACAAGTAAAACCAAGTTGACTTTGGGTTGGATCAGATGGTAGCTTCACGAGTCGATCTTCTACCAACTAAAACGAAGTTACAGATATGGGCTTCAAGAATATTGATGATTTCATGAATGTCTGTACGTGCAAGGTGGTAGTAACACCTTGTATTTAATATTTTATCTGGAATTTTATAAGAATCGAGTGATTTTCAGCCAAAGAAGGCATTATGTAATTATTATCTCTATGGTTGTTTGGATTTAAATTTATTGATCATATTTTATTAATTACCTATGTATGTATAATTTCCTATAAGTTTAGCTGTTGCGCTTCCTTAGGGTAACTCAGGTTCAATTTCCATTTTCAGGCTCTTCTCTCTGAAGTAAGTTGAGGGAAATATTTAGTATTTTTTTTATTTAAGAATTTTTGTTCTTGTTAACCCTTTCGCGCCGGACTTTCGTTGAGGGAAATTCTTCCTCAATACGAGTCTCTTGAAAGTTTTCTTTACTCCACGGTACGAAGCTTTTTCGCGTCGACTGAAGGCAGTGGTTCCCTCCCTAACCATTTTTGGACCCAACTCAGTGGGGCGCCGATCCCTTTCCTCGGCCTCCGTCCCAGACCCTAGAGGGATTAAAAGCCCCTTCCTAGGACGAGTCCGCGGTCAACTGGCTAAAATATTAGTGCAAAATATATGTAAATATTTGTTGTTCGCATCGATTTTTTTATATTCAAAATGAATTTTGTGTTTCTTTTCTGAGCGTGCAGAAATTTTAAACGAAGTTCTAACGTTGATATAGACGAATTTAGTATATTTACTAGTTGGTCTATAACTCCGTTGATATTAATGTTAGAATTTTTTTTGAAACTTCCATGTGTTCAGCAAAAAACGATGAATTAATTTATAGCAATAGATATGAAAAGTAAGCAACAAATATAGTTTTGGAAAACACACAGCAAATAACAGTATTTGACCGCATGGAGAGGATAAGAAAGGGTCGACCTGAGCGGCCGAAGATGGGACTGGGCTCGCGCTAAGGCGGATCACGAGGGGCGACCACGTCCGTGGGTCTATTGTGTCCGCCACGGTCACTTTTTTCGACCTGTGCCGCACAGGCGTGGCATTCGTTGCTTAGGTTAGGAAAATCAATGCCGCACAGGTGTGGCATTCGTTGTTCATGGAAAAAAATCGTCGCCGCACTGGTATGGCATTCGGCGCGAAAGGGTTAATGGCTGGTATATTCACACGTCCTACCACACACTGATTGAGGTGGCTTGATGGGTATATGTAGATGAACTTATTTACAGCAATCAGATAGTTTTCATAACGAGCAATATAATTTTCTAATTACCCTTCTAACGCAATAAAACACTATGTATGTATGTACTATACTTTGGAGATTTCATGTGATCACACACCATTATCAACTAGGAAAGGAGAGAAAGTTACTCCTTCTTGGTATTCCAATACTTCCTATCAGAAAAATATTTTGCTGCTTCGATAGTGAAGATACCGTCACAATGGTTGTATGGTAATACTGCATTGGTCATATCTTTGCTAAATATTCTACCAATTTATGTAAAAAAATTTTTAAGGGAAAACAAAAGTATCTTGGCAGTTAGGAAGCATGAACTATACTACAGTCAAATTTGGTGGCAAATGAGCCTATATTTTAACCCACCTGGATGCTCACTTGCATTATCACATTAATTACATAGCAATAAACACCTGATGCAAATATTGGGAGATCCGAGTTCCACTCCTGGCCTGGGCAAATGAATTTCCTTTGTGCAATTTTCACACCTGTTGATTGTTCTCAAATGATTTCTTATGACATTCATGCCTCATTAACTTTGAGATTAAGCTCTCTATTGAATAGAATTATTGCCTTTTTACCATTTGAAAATCCTCTTGGCTTAAATTAAAGCACACCCAACCATTTCGCATACACTAGGGTCTTGAGTTATGTGGGATTGGGTGAGGGGAATAAATGGGATATGACTGACTTCTCAGGACAAGACAAGATGCATGCTGTTCACTTCTCTTCAAACTTAGGCCTTTCAATTGGATTTAACTGTGTGACAAACTGCACATAAGATGTACAGGTTTGGGATACAGAGCTTAACTTAGTAGCAATAGCAAGTAGTGGCAGATCCAGAGGGAAGCCATAGATCCTTTCTTGAGGTATCCAATTTACTCAAGATAAAATGGTAATTTTGTTTGGACCCCCACCACTGGTGGGAAGTTCCAAACCAGGACCCCCACCTAGCTACCCCCTTGACCCTATCCTGAATCTGCCACTGATGGCATGTGGGGATCTTCACCTCCACTGACTCCTCAGGCTGTGGAGGTTAGTGGGGTGTAGGATCCCTCGAAAATAAATGCTGTGGGCCACAATCAGCTCCTTTCCTCAGTTCCCTGTCATGCTTGCCGACAAAATTGCTCCCAAGAAGCCTTATCCTGCAGCTACAACTCCTGTATTTCCTCTTCAGTTTCCTCCCATTCATTAAATTTTGACTGACTGCCCCTTCACCATTTCTGACCTCTCATTCAGAACAGGCCCGTGCTGGACCATCTTAATGGCAGTGGATGGCCACGGCCAGACGGCGCCAGCACTGTGCATGTGGAGGACTACCGGTGATTCTGGGGGTGTGGAATATACTAATAAATAAATTTTGAAATGTTAATCCTTACCCTCTTGAGATTGCAATCTCATATGAAATGAATTTTACCAGATTGTATTATATTAATTTCAACGATTATTTTGTATACTCAAGATGGTGTTTATTATGCTGTTAAATGAGACATCATTGAAATCAAGCTATCTGTTCAATGTTGGTATCTGCCTGTAAAATTTGTGAGTTTTGGAACAGAAGGGCACCTAAGATTTCCAGGCTCGAGGGTGCACCGGGATACGGCCCAGCACGGGCCTGACATTGTCAGGGAAGGAGATTATAGGTGATCGTAAGCAGTTCACTTGTGCGCTTTCTTCACTGGGTATCCAACTGGGCATGATAGGGAACACTTGACTCACTAATCTGATGAACACATCCATTTACAAGCATTACGTCAATATCATTAGTATCTTGCTCTCTCATAACATGACTTGCATTGGCAGAGCTGAATGCGTCGATGAGGGTCTGCTCTCCCTTCCGACATTTTATCGCCAACACTTGGATCCGCAAAATGAGGCCAGTTATAGTATATTTTATATTGACGATATATTTTACACCGTTTTTGGACTATTATTCCTAATTTCGATGAAATTAATGGAGTCACAGTAATAAATTTTAAATTTCGCACGTTTCGCACTATAAAATATCGATAGATTCCTTTCGGCGATCTACGATATATCCACGACTGTCCGCGATATATCGATGTCCTATCAACAACGCGAATGGTTGCAGTCAGTTGCGATTGGTATCATGTGATAGCAGAAGACAGAGCCCCGAAAAATGGGAGATAAACGGCTACAGTTATTTTTTTATGCCTTAGTATGGAATAATCTGTGGTCTTACTGCTATGGGGAACCCTCGGATATTCAGTTAGATGTTAAGGCGCAGAATACTCATCGAATTGACAGTTTAAATTTACTTTTGTATACCTTTTTACTCATACTGACTGTGTTGACTATTTGGCTATTCAAGCATCGACGTCTGAGATACGTCCACGAAACTGGGCTGGCTGTAATATATGGTAAGTGTAATTTTTTAATAGTTTATCTCATATTAGTCACTCGTATGAGTGGTTTAATCTTTTAATGAGCATAAAACATGCCGTTACGTCATGACCCCGCCAAGCTTCTCTGCGAGTCTGTTTCCGATTAACCGTGAACAAAGCTTAAATACTATGTGTATGGTTGTTAGAAATAATTTATTCTGCTCATTTTTAATTCATCGTGAATAATTTCTAGCAAAGTAAGCTTTTGTATATCCTCCACTCACTTCATTTAAATAAAAATTTCCCTGATTTCTTCCTTTGAGGAAGTTGTGGGAAATACAATAAAAAGCGTGCGAATGAGGAAGTATTGCGCCTCGTTATGCATATTAGAACTATTTTTAGACGGGAAGTTATAGCGTTTCCTAGGTAATTATTGCTGTAAGTAAATCCATCCCGCTGCTGTCATTTTTCCTCATTCTACTCGGTATTTTTCTTTACATTATAGGTTTTTCTATGGTTAAATTAAATCTCTTTGTACTACCAAAATTCTGACAACTTGTCCGTAACATCAATTTTGTCATTTTTGTGCGCTTTTCATGGTATTTTATGTTGTACTGGAATAGAAATACAGCATTATTTACCCTTGCGAATTTGGCCATTTTTTGTAACACTTGGCTAAATTTTGTGTCAGAAATATCATTGAGTTGCCAATGAGTGTTCCACAGCTTTAACTTGAACCAGAATTGGTGTGATTTTTATAAAGTGCCTCACGGATAATATTCGCACCATATTATATAAGGGCTTGGTGATACTAGCCAGTGACTTTCTGGTGGAGGCGGTTCCAAGGTTGTCGTCATTATCTCTCTTGCCTCTCACTTTTCCTCTTGAATTTTATTTGCGTCCGCTGAACTCTCGAAATGTATACATTGAAACAATTGATTCCTTCATCTTCTGACGGTTGTACGTGCGGTTAATGATTAGTGTATAGACAGACTTTAGTTAAACATATTCGATTATATGTTGCCACAGGGTTGCTATTGTTGTTCAAGCATTCAATTTAATTATTTCTAATTTTTATGGCAACCCTATCATTACTATCAATCATTACACTCTATCTAAATACAATCCATGAAATGAAGGATAAGGTGTGGCACAATGATGTAAAAGACAAATATTTTTCTTGTCAGTTTTTTGTTGGTAATATCATGATATATTGTGAGTATTTTAACTGCTGGAAAATTCAGTCATCAGAGCCCTCAAGGAGTTAATTTATTGGTGGATCTTGTGTAAAGAAGCAAAAGTGGAAAAAGAAAACTGTGCAGCTTACATTGATTGGATTGCTGGGCATAAAAATCTAGTTATTAGCTTATTAAGTGGTTTATTCCAACTGCTCGTGGCTTACTTGTTCAAGAATGATTTTAAGTTTTGATGTTTGGCTTGATTCCTGCTGTAAGTTGGCAGCTTGATTTGTATATCTGATGGTTGCTTGAACTTCAAATTAAGTTGGATGTGAAAAACTTGTTAACTGCAAGGGTTATGTTGTAAATCAGCACATATTATCAAACTTTAGTATAGGGTAATTAACTTGTATTTAATGGGAAATGAGGGTTTGTGGTTTTGTGGATTGTGCTGTCATTATTGGAGGGAAAAGACAATCCTTTTTTCAAATGATCTCAATGTGGGTAAATCTGTCAATGCATTAAAGCATTTCATATATGTATAATAATGACAGTCAGGAAATTTGCCATCCAGTGTATATCTGTAGTTGGTTGATTGGTCTAGTTTCACCTCAATGAAATAGGTTAAAAAGTTGGTTGTCTGAATATATGTATGTACCAATTTTACTATATTTCAGTAGAATTTGTGTGGAATCCAACTAGGCCAAATGGGTATACATCTATTGTCCTACTGAAATTCTGTATGTAGTCGAAACCTCATCCAACTGGTTTATATGTTGACTTTCTATTATGGGAAGCAACGCCACTAACTGGTTAAGATTGTGGGAATATGTTCCTTATTGTCCATATTTTCCCCATCAGTGAGTATCCTAAATGCATTCGATAATCATAATTTCAAGTAACCAGTGATGGAAAATGCTCGAAAGAAAAAGGATAGCCTAGCAAAATTGGGCTTTCCACATAAAGGAGAATATATTGACAGTTGAGAATAGTTGGGTAGAAGTAAGGTAATAATTCATCAGGTGCTAAATCTGGTGTATGAATCTCTATGGTTGCAAGATATGGAGAGAAGTCAGTGTGAATGCATTTGAAATGTGGTGCTTCCATAGAATGGTGAAGATCAAATATACAAACTGAATCAGTAGTGAGGAAGTGGTATGCAGCATGGGAGGAAAGAGAAGTCCTCTTAGCATCCTAAGAAGCTTATCAGCATCCTAGACCTTATACGGGTATCATAAAGAGGCTTTGTTATCAGATTAAGGCAATTATCATTGGACATGCTTATGGTAAGATTTGCTATAGAAGGTCTTGAGGTAGTTTCATCTTTTAAGTTGTCAGTGATGTAAAAGGGAATACATACGTTAATATGAAAATGTTCGCTGATTGGAGAACTGCATCCAACCAATTTCAGAGTTCTTGAATTGTGATGATGATGAACATAATTTCTCTGCAATAGGACTCTTATTTCTTTAAATACTGAAAAAAAATAGTTTTTGGTGAAGATTATTTAGGGAATCAATGCTGTTAAGCACTCAGATTTCCTTTTGAAATTTACACTCACGTGTTCATTCTTCTTCGGTATAGGTTTAATTGTTGGGGCCATAATCAGGTATGCTGGAAGCACTACAGCTGTTCTTCACTTGTCAGTGGAGCCAGATGACAAGGGAAGAGAATATAACCAGTCATATCCACCAGACACACTGTGGCTTCGATTCCCAAATAAACCATCTACCACTCCAAATAAGACTTATGCCTACACCTTTAGAGGTGAAATAGTGGATCTGGAGGAAAATGAAATTGATTTAAAGGTGAGTGGAAGAATGCATTTCCTGCCCGTAAAAATGAAATTTATCTTGTGGTCAAGCCAGTAATATCATCCTTACTTAAAAATTGGGTTGCATATGATATTTACTTAAGGAAATGTAATGCATTTGTTTTTTTTTACTTCTAGGCCACCTTTGATCCTGAAATTTTTTTCAATATTATATTACCTCCAATAATATTCCATGCTGGATATAGCTTGAAAAGGGTAAGTCTTTGAAAAAAAATCATTCTTTATCTTAAATTTCTATTTTATCATGAATTGGATGGTTCTGAAATGTTTAGTTTTGTTTGAGATTTCAAGTATGCGTTATTGTTAGGAATAATAATGTATGCCTTTATTTTCTTTCAGAAATATTTCTTTAGAAATCTTGGAGCGATATTGACTTATGCCCTAATTGGGACAACTATTTCTTCATTTGTGGTCGGGTAAGTAGGATTCTTATTCTTTTGGGAAATCATAATTGATTTTATCTTGGTATATTACTAAGAGGGTGGTTTCATGCCCCATCAAAGTCTCCAATCACTTGTGTCCCTTGTGTGCTCCTTGTACTTTCCTCTCTCGACTTTTTCAATGAGCTTTGGCAATCTCCCTTATTTAGCAACCTATCCCCCTCAATCTCTTATGGTTGCCCCTTCCGCTGATACTTAAGGAACTGTTGTTTGTATCCCCTTCTTTCTTACAAGTATGCCCTATGAATAAAATGATCAACTGGGTCAGCATGTTTTGATTCTATGATCTACTGTGGATGATATAGGTTTTGAGTTACTCTTCAAGTTGGTCATTTTGGTCCTTGTTTTAATAGTAAGCCATGTTATAACTTAATTTAAAAATGAATTTTTAATGAAAATTATGATCTCATCATGATAAATCCAGGAAGATATCTTCAAGGAAATTATCTTACTGATCTATTTTTTTATTCTCTTTCCAGAGCGGTGATGTATGGCTTTGTGCAGCTTATGCCACACTATGCCGACACCTTCACCTTCCTTGATCTTCTGTATTTTGGTGCTGTAATTTCAGCAACAGACCCTGTGACTGTGATTGCAATATTCAATGATTTATCAGTGGATGTTAATCTTTATGCATTGGTCTTTGGAGAGAGTGTTTTGAATGATGCAGTTGCTATTGTACTCAGTGGGTCAGTATATCTATTTAATGGTTGCATTTGAAATATTGTCTTAAATTTGAAAACTATCACCAATTATAAATTGAACCTATCTCTGGGTTTATGGTGCTATTGGCCAAAAATATAACGAAGAAACTAATCTGAATTCATAGGTATCATTGTATCTTTTTAGTTATTGCTGTTGGTATTTTACAGTCAAAATCCTGAATACCAAAAATTGATACTCTTGACTGTTGCATATAAGGGTAAGAAGTATTTTTGCATCTCAATTTTTTAAAATTTTCTTTTTTTTTCAGAGCAATCCAGCATTACAGTGAGCGATACCAGGTTGGTTCTGGTGGCTTTGAAGCTCCAGCATTTTTCCGTGCTGTTGGAGACTTTGTAGGATTTTTTTCTTTGTCTCTTTTCATTGGTGCTTTAATGGGCTGCGTTACTGCATTGATATCCTTTTTTCAATTTTTCAACTGTATTAAATTTTTTTTGTGAATATGTATAGTGTACAAAGTTTCTTTGGGATTGCATACTTAGTCTTTTTGCTTAATGCCTATTAACCCTTTCACTGCTGTTCAATCTCCGAAAACCTTCTCCTCACATGTGGCGAAAAGGCTAAAATGTATTTCGTGGGGCCATGGAGCAGGTACTTCCAGAATGGTTGTGGTACACCCTCCGAAGGGTAGCTAATCTGGCACCCTTTCCTCGACGAGCTCACCCATGCTGGCCCCTCTCTTCGACCCTCCAAGTGGGGGGGCCTCCCTCCCCAAAAGTGACCGCTCTGACTGCATTTTAAAAATCTATCAATTAATCTGATCATCAAAAAATGATTGTTTGCATTGCACTCCTCCCAATCAAGCAATCAAGTACGTCTTTGAACCGTGTCTCTGTGATGAAAAATAACGCTTTTGTTAACTTTGCTAAAATGGCCATTTTCCGGTGGTCCGCAGCCACGTTTTTAGCAAAGTTAACAAAATCGTTATTTTTCATTGCAGAAACACGGTTCAAAGACATACTTGATTGCTCGATTGGCAGGAGTGCGATACAAACAATCATTTTTTGATGATTGGATTGATTGGTAGATTTTCAAATTGCAGTCAGAGTGGTCACTTTTGGGGAGGGAGGCCCCCTGCTTGGAAGGTCGAAGAGAGGGGCCAACGAGGGTGAGCTCGTCGAGGAAAGGGTTCCGGATTAGCGACCCTTCGGAGTGCTTCGGCGAAAGTGCCGAGTGCATGGAAGAAAAAGTACGTTCACAGCGGCCTGCCATGCGAACATACGAGGTACGTTCACAGCAGTGAAAGGGTTAAATACAACAGGTAAATTTTTATTTGCATGTCGTACATCAGTTATGAGTGAAAGTGTAAAACCAATTAGGAAATTTAAGTCAATGGGGAAGTTCAATGGATCAGCTGAATAGCTGCTCTTGTTAGGTTTTTGGAGTGCTTTCACTCTAAATGAAAGACTCTGTTGCTATGACTTTGGTGGAAAGTTTGTTTTGGTAGTCCTCTAAATTTTATTGCTCCGTTAGTACAGAGTGGAGTTGGGCAAGGACTTCTTCGCTTCTGAAAAATGCAAACTGCTCTCAGTGAGTGTCTTCTGAGCACAAATGATTAGCCAGATTGCTCTAGAGCTACTATATTGGTTGTATGCATCCAATGTTTGTAAATGTGAACCTCAGAATTATCTGTGCAGTCTTCCTCTCTAATGTGCAGATGGTGATTATCTATTTTGTCCAGGGAATAGTGGCTCTTCATTACTATGCTGTTAGTCACAGTTGTATGCAGGGTGACAATTGGAGGGTAAAAAATTTTTTTCCTCTGATGAAAGTATAAAAAATAACCCTGGCAGTTTCGTAAATCTCCTATTCTAAATTTCTTTCAAGCTCTGCTAATCAAAACTGAGCCTGGTGAAACATTTTTGGGAAGGCAGAGTTATTAGGTCATCATCATCTTTCCTTCCAGGCTCAGAAACATTTGTGAAGCATTAGGGACTTGAAAATGATCTAACTTTAAAAATACCCAGTATTGCCATTCCTAATTTAAATATGTATTTTTTAAAGTAGAGATATGTATGATGCTTAAGAAAATTTTGGGTTCATTCAAGTCAACTCCTTGGATGTAAGGGTAGTGGTGGTATTTCTTTAATATTTAAATGTTCAGTTTTGGCTTCAATATTTAATAACTTTTAATCACCCTGCATATTGAATGGGCAAGTAATGATCTCATTGAACTAATATGGTGTTTATTAGGATTTTAACCATTATAATTGCATATTTTATAAAAATAAAGGATGTAGGTGCATGCATGAATTTTCCTCATGCATGCACCATGTGTTGCTAATATGTATGTGTAAATGGTACTTTGTTTATAGGTATGACTAAAGTCCAAGTTAATGTGATTGTTATCAAGAATTTCCTCAAATTCATGACTACTCCACTGGTTTATTTAAGATGACTTTTTTATATATTATTTCCTGTAGGAAGTAGGTTATTAGTTATAAAAAAGTTAAAATTAGTTAATCAAAAGCTTAAATTTTCACTGACAGGGAAGTGCTTGATGGAAAGGGAGGCTCCCAGAATTCTTCTTAAGTACTCCATAGAAACCTACCTTAATGGGTAGTATACTTTAATAAATAAATAATGCTAGTCAGTGAAAAATTATTAGCAGTTGATTGTATCCATTAAAAATTTTTGTACTGTTAAAACTCAAATAGTCTTGAAATATCCTGTCCAAGCAGTCCGTATTATATTTTGAAAAATTTGGTAATCAAAAGCTTAAATTTCCTTGGTTTGGAAGGTCAATCTTTTTATTTTTGTGCCCTTTTAAATTAAGTCCTCTTTCATGAATTTTTCCTTGACTCTTCTCACTTGACCAAATTCACCAGAGTTCGAGATTTCCCCCTTTTAGAGTCTGCGCTCTTTGTTTTAATGTCCTATAGCACATTCCTCATTGCTGAAGCTGCGGAACTCACTGGTCAGTATTAATTATGATTAATTAAAAAATTAAAATTTTATTTATGCTTGTATTGATATACTTATTATAAAATTAATATTAATATAGTTGTGTTTTTTATAATGCCAATGAGTCACATTAATGCATGCTTTTTGATTTAAATTAGTTAATAATGATTGTATTTACACAGTTAAAATTTTATTTCAGGAATTGTGGCTGTGCTATTTTGTGGGATGTGTCAAGCCCACTATACCTACAATAATCTATCTCCAGACTCCAGAACAAGAACAAAACAGCTGTTTGGGTTACTCAACTTTTTAGCAGAGAATTTTATTTTCTCTTACATTGGTGTTTCAATGTTCACTTTCCCAAAACATCATTTTGATGTTGGTTTCATCTTCGCATCATTTGTATCCTTTTTTATTCTTATTTCTTTATCATCAATCGAACTGTGCAGGAGTTATATGATAAGGGACATGTGCAAAAATATTTTCAAAACTTCGTGGGAATGAGGAGTCCAAGCAAAAAAAAGAAAAAAGAATTTAACATTGAGTGTTCAGCCTTTGCTTTTATAATTATTCTGACAAGTTTTGAAAATCCGTCGTGGAATAATGAGGGGTGTTTGCATTCCTACTGGGATTCAAAGTATTATCAGATAGTTGTAGCCAACTGTTTAAGGACAATAAAATTCTGTGGCATAGATAATGGGTGGTGAAGAATGTGAACTGAGGGTTCTAACTATGAATCAAACTAGGCAATGAAACAATCCAGGTAATGCTAACGTAACACAAAAGCATGGAAAACGAGTTCGTAAAGGTTGAGCGGTGAGGAAAGTAATTGTGTTTCACTTGGTTGTTTCTTATTTTCCGACTTAAAATATTTTTACTTCTTGTCTTGCAAAATTTGAGATTAACATTCATAGTAATTGAATGCAAAGTCACACCCAAATTTGCCATGCTAAATTAAGCTTGGATCTACCAGTAGGAGTAGGAGACGTTGTGATCAGTCTTTCATTAGTTGCCAGATGTAACATTCATGTATTTAGGTTGCCATGAAGTATATTTAAACGGGATTGTCCTAGCAATATGCATAAAATAGGGAAGTATTCCTTTTTGTGGTAAAATGGGTGGTAGATTCCGCAGTGGATTCTATTTTGCGATGCTTACCATTCTTTAAGCCAGATATTTGTCTTGGTTTTACATTACATATTTTTAATGAACTGATTTTTTTTAAATAATCCATAAGCGAGCAATAAGTGCAGAGAAAAGAGTTCTATTTTCTTGCCGACAGGGGGTGGGAGTTTCCTTGAGGAATACCCTTAGACATTTTTGACATACGAAAAGGATTAAGCACATCAAGTGGCATACAGAAAGGTGAAAGCTTTGAATAACTTGACTAAGGTAGGAATTACAAATACTGTTCCATTTATGAGGTGTAAAATCATATTTTGTGCCACTGTCAGGAATATGGTATTGTACCTGTTTTGGGTGAAAGAAAAAATAATGGTAGTGGATGGGATGTAGCTACTAATTTGTTTTTTGGTAAAGCAACAACAGTGAATCATATTTTCATCATAACTGAGATAAGAATTATGAATCACTGACTTTTAAGCAAAAAAAAAAACAATCACTCCAATTTTTCATTAAAATTCCCATTAATGTTTCGTTTTCGGCAACAGTCAACAGCATTCTTTTGGTATAAAATTTCAGTTCATTTTTCATTCATTTGACTGGACCCAAAAAGGAAAAAAATTGGGGTCGATATCAATGATTTTGTGAAAAAACATTTTTAGCCCCAATGAGAGGGGTACCCTCAAATAATTTATTTGAAAAAGGGCAGCAGACATTGACAGTGAAAAATAGTCAAATATGAAAACAACAATTGGGGGATTAACAATTTCAAACATCTGCAGGGCTTGAATGTTGTTTTTGAATTGGATATGTTTAAGATTTTTCCTTAATTTGGATGTAGTTTTGTGCATTTCTTGGGCGTGCTGCAAACATCTATCCACTTTCTTTTATCCTCAATCTTGGAAGGAAGCCCAAGATTCCTCTTCAGTTTCAGCACATGCTGTTTTTTGCAGGTGAGTTTTCTTTTGCCTCAAATCCGTTGATATTTCATGTCCATTACGTATGGTTAATTCATCTTAGATAAAAAATTAGAACTTTTCCTTTGAAAATTTCCATTTCCAATAAAACTGGGTACCAGCAGCATATTGCTTAAAGGCCAACCTTTTAAAGCTCCTAAGCAGTGGGGTGACACTCCCCTGAATGAATATTATTTTCATTTATCAAGACTTGATCTCAATACCTTTAAATTTTTATCTGCTCTGTGACTTAGTAAATTACCGAAGAATTTTACTCAGGGTACATGGATGTAAAATTCATGTTAAGTGTTACATCCCGCTTCCCTCTGGTGTATTATTTTGGGAGGACTATTATTGCAGGAATACCTTCCTACCTCTTTGATGGTGTTTAATTACCTGCAAAACTTGATCCTTACCCCCCACTCTCCAGTTCATTATCCAAGGCTATAGATTGATTCCCTGACGGAGGGTGATATAGGGTTCTCAACAAAAAGGGACTACCGACATGTTGACTATGTCTACGTTATGTATTGTTGCCGAGTTCTATATTTTTCCTTTATAGTCCATTAGTATCCTTCTTGTCAAAGAAAGTCGATATTGCTGATTAGCTGCTCACTTACTTAGTAGGTTCAACATGTAGGTTAAATGAATAGGAGATGGTAGAGCTCATCTCAAACAAAACCACAGGTATGTGACTGTCTCACATTTTGGTAAGGGGGCTAGTTCCTTTCCCTTGGCCTCCTTGTACATGGAAGATTTTTTGGGGTGTCCAAAAGTTTACTAGTATTAATTGGTTACAGCGTTCAATAATTTGACTGTTTGCATCCTTGCTTAAGTGAATGAATATCCACAATGAATCTCGTGATACAGATACTATTTTCTCATTGCTGTGACTTTTTCAGGCCTAAGAGGTGCAATGGCTTTCGCATTAGCCATCCGCAACACAGTTTCTGATGCGAGGCAAAGAATGCTCACCACCACTTCCCTATTAGTCATCATGACGGTGATTATACTAGGAGGTGGTACAATGCAACTCCTGGCATGGTTTAAAATACCGTATGTATTTTTTGGCCATTTTTACTCATTTAAGGATAAATAACCGAAATGAAATCAGAGCTTCATGCCACCTTATCACTTGTGTTTCAATATTATGCTTTGATATTTATTTGATGGAAGGTTAATGATTAGATGTTAAGGGAGAAAGGTGGAAAAAATGTAGTGTTTATCAGTATTCATAATGAATGCTCTTACGATTTTGATTATTTCCATTTAATAAATTTGGTAAACAGTCTTTCTAGTAAAAGTTAATGTATTTAGTATTTGGCAAACAGTAATTACATATTATTTTTGATTTTTTCCTTAATTTTCCTATCCTTTCTGCATTTGTTTATTTTATTCATTTCCTAAATTTCCACCTAGTTCTTTGCAATTCCATGTAAAATTCCTGCCTCTCAGTTTCTGATCAGTGTCTGCGGTGGGCTGATTGTTGACAATGAAATCAATGTTGCCTCTGCTTGGAGATTTATTAAATGTTTACTCTCTATTTTCTTAACCTTATTTTTTCCTAACTCCTAACCTTATGACATAATTATTAGTTTTTGTCATCACTTCAAGTTGAATACTATTATATACTTGGCTTTCAAATGCAAGATTCTGATTTTTGGTCATTTTAAGGCATTCGGCAGACATATCAGAATTTTCTACTATAGCAAATTTTGGCTTCTAACTGTTTTGTACTGCCATCTTGTTTATGCTAGAATGTTGTATGTCACTTCTCAATGCATTTGATCGGAGTAACTTATAAATTATCCAATTACTCCAAGGTTTCAAATGATTTTGTTATAAAAATATAATAAATGAGAAGAGAGTGGCCAAAAAAATAAACATAAGTTTCATAACATTTTTTCAATGGAACTTTAGTTTTGTATTATTCAAATTGCTGAATTATGGAATCTTAAGCAATGATGGGATGGTCATTGACACAGGCAGGGAATATTTCATCAACAATTATCAGTAAGTGGCAGGGTGCTGTAATGTAAAAGTGAGAGTATACTTTAACAGTTTAGTTCTTCAGCTGCTTAAAATTCCATATCTAAAATTTTTATTTTAAAGTGTTTGTTACTTAAAGCTTATGTGAATTAATTAGTTACATGTTACCAGCATCCACCTTGAGTTAAAAAGGATTTTTTTTTCAATTTCAATTTTTCTGCACATATTTTTGAAATAGTCACATATTTTTTGTGGAATTTTGAATGTGAGTTGTATTTATTTATTTAACACTATGAATATACTAAAAATGTTTTGTTTCCTCAACAGTTGTGAATATTTAATGCCCTGCTCCTAATCATATGCATTTACATGTCCCTACTCTGGTGTGCCGGAGTTTATATTAATAATTATGCGCTAGCATGTTTATATTATGAAGAAATTTGAGCTGTCATGCCTAGTTTCTAATTATAGTTTTTTGTATGGGGATTAAGGTTATACATTTTATATTTTGCTCCTTAGGAAATTAACCCTCTGATAAATCTAGTCAATCTAGACTTTGGAAAATGTTTTCAGGAACATTTTATTCAGAATCTTAGGACCTTTTGTTTGAAGAAGCACGCACATGGAACAAAGAAAAATAGGGTAGTTGCTCAAGTGATTAAAATGAAATTTACTACTTAATTTCATCAGTTAATTAATATTTGTTTAGTATTTTTGTCTTCGTATTTACCTGAGATATTTTCCTAGAAGTGTGAGTCCAGTGAAAAGTTTGGAACTCTTGTGCCTGAAATTTTGTTTTCATTTTTTTCCAGTGTGGGGGTGGAAGAAGAGGTAGAAATGCTTCACTATGGTGGAGTTAGAAATGTAAGTATGTTTCCTTCCGTTTCTTTTCCCATTTTCAATCATTTGGGGCTGTCATTCTAAAATTACTTCTTAAACCAACCTATGGGTTGAATCACTGAGTGAATTACTCAAGGGGAAGAATTTTATTATTGCATTGTGCTCGTTTTCGGTTTAGTTGGAGCAGGGTCTTGCCCAAGTTAAGTGGGAGTATTTTTGAGGATCAGTTACATTATAGTTTATAACGGTGAGCAAATTCATGCTCAGTTGAGGATAGCTTTTTACTGTGTAGTGAAATGATTTTATTATTAAAAATGATCATTAAAAATTTTTATGTGTGGAAGTCTGTGTTCAAACTAAGTGCTTAATTATGAAATTATTTTTAACTAATAATATAAATCCATTCATTGGTAAATCTTGCAGACGCTTGTTGATACTTCAGAGGGTAGTGCAATGAATGCTGGCTCTCCAACAGATGTGCATGAGAGGGCTCTCTTAGCCAGAGTTTGGCGAGAGTTTGATGTTCGGTATGTGAAACCCCTCCTCACTCATGCAAGGCCAACATTACTGGAGACGCTTCCAGTATGCTGTAATCCTGTGGCACGCCTGTTGACTACTACAGAGCAAATGACCCAGGTAATTAATTGTATTTAGTTAGTAATACATTCTCCGAACTGCCTGAATGTATTTTATTTCTTCTCCTTAATATTTTCTATTTTCTCTTATTTCAAAAGTATTTTCGCTAATGATTTTATTTGAGATGCTTCACCTTTTCCACAATAATTAGGGTAAGAAGGTCATTTCCTATTAATTTATCCTTTGTTAGTTCATTCCATATCCATTCAGTCCAAAAAAGTGACAATTTTATCCAAACATTCTCTGATTTCTTTCAAATTAGCATTTTTAATGATACTTGTAAATAATGAAAGAATATCAATTTGCAGTGCTATGAGAAAGTTACAGGAGTCAGATCTTGGGAAATTTTGTGGAATTTGATGGTGAATTTTTGTAGGTTAACTCCCATGCCTCTATTACTGATAAAGAAGCATTTTATGATACATTTCTGAAAAGGTAATAAATACAGCTTAAAACTGTTGTGCAACCTGGTCTGAATATAAGAATTGAAAAACCATTGAAAATGACTTCAGGTCATTGACCCAAAGCTATAAATTGGAATATCTCAAAATTCCATACTGTAGTTCCAGGAGCAGCACTTCTGTTTACTGACATTTTTATTTGATTAGGCTAGGCTGGCTGGATAAGCTTACCATTTTGCTGTGTCCTAAAATGCATTTTGCGAGATAAGGAGCCTTTATGTATTCTTCATCTCGTACTACTTCTTGTCACTTAGTTTCTTAATCTTTTGAATACCAGCTGAAATGGATATTTGCCACATTTTAATCAAATCAAACATATAATAAATTACCCAAATACAAATAATATGAAGCTGCTATTGATAATTATAGTTTTTATTGGTAACTCTCTGATAAAGTGAGAGATAACTTGTAGCTAGTGGTACGTGTATGGTGTGCGTTACAATTTTACTTACGATTTTCTAATGCTTTATACTTCACTTCTATGATTTATACTGCTCCCTTTAGCTGACTTTTTTTGGGTTTATCTCAATATTATGTGGTTATGCTTGACACACAATCAAGTATATCAATAAAAGATGTTACATTGCTCTTGTCCTGAATCTGAATGGGCAACTCATTCCATTTCCACTGCCATATCGACAAATTATTGTACTTCAGAAAACAAATTTTGTGTCACTTTCAGTGATATGTTACATACTTAGTAAAACAGTGAAGTGAGGGTTTTACAAATTGAATCAATATTTTTATTTTATGATGCATGGATTGTTAGTTGGATTTTCTACTGTACTATGTTCTCTCGTTTGCCTTCCCCTCCCATTTGAATGCAAGAAGATTTTCCATAAGTATTTGATATTGATGTATGGCTGTAATATTGATTAGTTAATTGTATACCAAGATTAACAGCCACAGATGTATTATGAACAGTGGCGGGAAAAATTAACGCAAAACTCGTTGGTGTCTGAGAGCGGCAAGCTCAGGAACTACTTGTCTTCCAAAATTTTGCCCTCATAATGCCCTCATACAACCGGGAATTTTAAAACTATAATCCCCTTGTACAACCGGGAATTTTAAAACTATATGCCCCTTATACCGGGGAAATAATCATGCCCGTCGCATTATGACAAGGCACAAAAGATACAGCTACGAATTCTTCGCCATATTCTCCGAAGTATGCTTCGCCCACGACACACCTAGAATGGAGTTTACTCTCGTCGGGACATCAAAGTTTGCAAAGTTTTAGCATCTGAAAAATGTTTAAAGTGTGTGTGCAGCATCAAGTCATCCATCACTTGATCTGTGGAACCTCTGATCCGTAGCATGATACTTTACCCACTACACCACCGGAACGATTGCTTTCTAAGGCATTCGTCTCAATGCATAATATGTCGGCTGTGTCCACTGATGTCCTGACGAGAGTAAACTCCATTCTAGGTGTGTCATAGGCAAAGCATACTTTGGAGAATATGGCGAAGAATTCGTAGCTGTATCTTTTGCGCTTTGTCATAATGCGACGGGCATGATTATTTCCTCTGTATAAGGGGTATATTGCTTTTAAAACTCCTGGTTGTATGAGAGCATTATGAGGGCAAAATTTTGGAAGACAAGTAGTTACTGAACTTGCCGCTCTCAGATGCCAACGAGCTTTGCGGTAATTTTTTCCACAATTGTACTAAATGCTACTAATTTCCTTTTTCTGACCTATGTACATTATATTTCTGTTGCTAATAGGAAATCATTGTGTATATTTCCAGGAGCCGCAGTCGCATTCAAGACTTGACTCAGACTCAGATCTCTGTGGGGAAGAAAGAGGCTTGGGGAGTATTAGAGGTGGAAGCACTGGAGGGGGAACACTTGGAAGATCAGGGGTGAGTTTTTGCACATTTTTATCTCCTGGTATTGTGTCATTAGTTATTATTAATATTCCACTGCATGAATGACATTTCATCCCTAAGTACTAACAAATAGCTAACTGAAAGCTTACTGTGAAAGCTAGGCAATAGAAATTGTACTTGGTGGAAGTAGATAGTTTTAGCCGTGTAAAATATTTTCCTAAAAATAATGTCATTTGTTGTGTATGATGTTCTGTGAATTAAATTTTTGTAAAATTGCCGATGACCAATATTTTATGATTAAGTATGATATTTTTCATAGCTAAGTTAGTTTTCATAGCAAACTCCTCGTAAGTTTAGCGATTTATGTGTGTGAAAGCCCTTCTCTCCATAAAAATGTCTCTTATTTTCCATCTATAATTTTATGAAGGCAGAAATCAGCGATGATCAACCATAAAAAAAAGCCCAAACTTTCTGTACAGTTTACTTCTTGGGTACTTTTTACTAGTAATTGTTACTTTTTAAGAGCATGAATATCGATACCTCCACTGCATAAATGCTCAACAATCGCCCACCGAATCAAATCGGCTCACCTAGTACTATAAGGGCTATCTAGATGAGCGGATTCTATTAGGTGGGTGATTGTTGAGCGTTTATGCAGTGGAGATATCGATATACCACTTTGAGTAATCATTACTTTTCCCGAACTTTTACGTGATTATAAAATTGATTGTTTGAGGCGTAACTTGGTGAAAGCGATTCATAATTAAATTGAAAAGAAGAACTTTGTGCTTTCACATTAATATTTATTCACGACCATGGTTTCAACGTTAGACGTCATCATCAGGTGAACTCTACAGAGGTCCATCACATCCTTTTATACCAGGCTAGGAGGGGTAGGGAGGAAGGTAACTAGGTTGAACGGATTGGTCAATAGAGAAGAGGGAGGGGGAAACTTGGTCATATGGTATGAAAGAAGTTAGGGGGAGGAGGCTCCCTTAGGGAGGGCATGGCAGGTGGAGGGGGGATGGTTCAGGTGAGAGAGAGGCCGAAGAGTTCGTCATGTCATTAGCCCAGGAATTTAGGAGTGGGAGTCATACAAAAATTCGTTTGCAATGTTGTCATTGGAACGTACGTGCTGCAAAATTTCCATCTGTTCCAAAGCGTCTAATCTAGGTTCTTTAGGTTCATTATGAAGCACTTCAAAAACAAAATCACTTTGATGATTGTTATCTAACAAATGTGTGTCAAATTGTGAAGTAGTCTTTTTATTTCTCAGGCAGGCTTGGTGTTCTTTCACCCGTTCTTGAAATTGTCGCCCCGTTTGCCCAACATACATGGGTTGCATTCACATTTTAGTCTATACACCCCACTCCTTTCTTCTCTTGGGATGGGATCTTTTGTGAGGGAAAGAATGTTCCTGAGGTAGGTTTTATTGTAAAACGCAACTTTAATTTTACCCTTAGGCACCTTTTTGTAAATCTTCGGCCTGATGTCCTTTAAAAAAAGGATTCTGCGCCACTTGGCCGTTGATTCTTGTCGCATTCGGGATCCATAAATTTCTCCCACCGCTTGTTTTTTTAATTGTTTCCGATATAAGCTATCAATTAACTGTTTGTTGTATCCGTTATTTTTAGCAATTAGTTTAATTGTGTTTAATTCCTCATTGAAATTGGCAGGGGACATCGGAATATGCAGCAACCTATGTAACATGCTGTGAAAGTTTTTATGGGAGTAGATATAGCCTTCTACCAATTGTTATTTCATTTGGGATATTAGAACCTGAGGATTTGATGTTAATTATTATTCCTGTTCTGATTATGTCAACACTCATCAACCTGTAGCATGCTCTAATATAAAAAGGAATTCCATATTCACCTTCATTATCATAATAGTCCTTCCCTCTTAGTGGTAGTGAAAGGTCATAAGCCACTGAATCTGCTGATGTTTTTTTCCAATAATATTATTCCAATGGAAATTTTAAATCCAAATAAGTGAGGAAATGCATACATGTCTTGGGAAGAATATCAGACTTACTTGTCATTTTTTCGAACTTGTTTGAGATAGATGTGGATCATGTTGAAAGCAATATTTATTCATACTCTAAAAATGCATGTCGGCAAAAATATATTAAATTGTCATTGTTTCACTGTTTGTAATTGGTAATATATCCTTTCCGAGACTAGCAATCGTTAAATTGCTGATTGCTCTGTGAAATTAAATTAGGAGTTAAGGATATAGGGTAGGGTAATGGCTTGAACCTTTGGCAAAAGCTTTAGTCGATGGATAGATGCCGGTGTGAGTGGAATTATTCTCATGAAATTTATATTTATTTCATTGTGATTCATGTTGGGGTCTTGCAATACGGAAATTTACTGGATGTAAGTGTAGTTAGGCTGCATAGTTATGCTTCACATACACGTAATAGGTGTCAAAGGTTTTAATAGTGATTAGTTTATGGGCAACTCCCTTTCAATCCAAATCATTTAAATCCAAATGAGGTTTTACTCAAAAGATCCCTCTTGCTAAAGATTTTTTCGATAGATTTTCTATAAACAGGAAGAGATTTATTAACTTATTCATTTTGGAAGAGCTGTTTCCTTAATCTCCTTCATTTTCCTCATTCATCCTTATCCTTAATCTCCTTCATCCTTAATCTCCTTCAATCGCCCACGCATGCCTTTGCATTCATTTTTATATTCAGCCAGAAAAAAAAACATCTTTTTTATTGTATTTTTGCCATCATCCTTCGTAAACTTTCAAGACTTGCATACTAACCGTTAATTATCTTCCCTCAACCATGCTTAATTGTTTTGCGATGCATCCATTGGGTGCATTCAGTTGCACTTAGCTCCATCATTTAGAGTGAGAGCACTAATTGCGGTAGTGTGTGGTTTGGCTCTCTTGTTTCCCTTCCTTCCACTTGTAAGTGAACAGTGATGTTCAATGTTTTTATCAATCGGTAATGTAATTATCACATCACAGTGCTCATTTGCTAGGTGAATGAAGTGATAGCCCATGCTTTGTGCAGCTGAATACACCCATTGTTTGCTATTTGGTTCCAAAGTTCTTGGGCATAGGGCATATAGCAAAGATTGGTAATTTTTTATGCAGCAAGGGAGTTTTGGATATGAAGAGAAATGGCAGCATTAATGGGTCAAAATTAACAATAACAGTATTTTAGTTCTGTTGAATCTGGGAGAGGGCTGAGACACATGGGTGCACTGGTTCCCGTAAGATTGGTGAATGTTAAGACTTGGGTGGAATGTGTGTGGGATTCATGCCTTAGCTGTGATGCTCTTCTCTGCTGTCTGCTAGCGGCTGACAGGATAAACATAGGTTGGCACAATGGTGGAAAAAATGTCGTAGTAAAAAGGTCTTAGTGCGGTGGCACCTGATGAAGGTACCTCTACTCATGGAATGTATCTTCTGCTAAGTTCATTATTAAAATTTTTGATTTCATGATAGTAAAAATTTTGCTTTTTCATTTCATTTTACATGTGAAGATGCCACATTCGTCAGGACCATGATTAAGTTCCATAATGACAAACACTTCATAGCAGTGATGATTTTATTATAGTATATTTATTGTATTTCAGTTGTTTACCTCAGTAGGAATATACAAGATAGAACGATCAATTATTTGGAATGCAAATACCAGTGGATTACCAGCAATAATTTGTTATTTTTCTTTTAATTTTTATTTACCTTTAGTAATTTATTCACAATTTTTTTCTCATTTTTCTTAAAATAATAAATCTTTAGTTTTTCTAGAGAAAAATAATAAATTCAATTAACGGTATTGACATTGAGTTAGATTTATGGAGATTACCCTAAAAGTAAACATTCTATAATCATGGTCATTTCACAGATCTCTCTAAATGAAAGATGAAAGCTTTGTATCAAGATCCTGCTGCTTGGATGTTATGTCTATTTAAAGTATTTATGCATTGTTGAAATCACATGAAAAATGGATGTAGTTATGGTCCAAAAGAAGTAATCCATCAGGTTAGTTCCCCATATTTCTAAATAATTAACCTCTATCATCATAATGTGACGTCATTCCATCAGAGCTTAGTAATTAGATGCTGAATGGATATATTCCTTTGTATCAAAATTATGTTTTAGAAAATAATGTCATAGAGACTAATTAAATATTTCCAGTTAGGGTGATTTTAAATAATGGCTGTATATCTTCGGTTTAGGTTAGTTAAAAGATGGGATTTGGATGTATGTATATCCAAAAACTTTTTATTCATTTTGATTGTATTTTAATGGAAGATTGTAGTTTTGTGAAAGGAGTTACTTCCTCTATCATCTCTATCTGCAGCCAAAATTCAAACTTATTCCCTCGGTAGAGGGAACGGTGTTTCTCAAGAATTGAATAAGTCAAATTAAACACAGTGCAGGACCATTTACCCAATTGTTTATTCGAAGACCATTAGATTATCCATCAATCAGTCCTATAAATTTTTCCCTCTATTCTTCATTTCTTACTCTCATGTATCATTGATGTAAGACTAATATAAGAATTGTTCCAAATCATGGATCAAGAATTAGCACTTAATGCTTCCCCAATTTTAAATTTTTATATATATTAAATATTTTACACACTTTACATAAAACATTTTAATATTCAATTATCAACTGTAAAACAGGCTATCAATTAAAAGTAGGGAATATGCAAAAAAAATGGGGGAGCATTAAGTGCTAATTCTTGTTCTATGAATAGGAACGAGTCTGATATTAGTCTTACGTAAAACACTTGGGTGGGAAAGAAATATCACGCAGCAATTACAAAAATGTAAATAAAACTGGCTCCGTATATTTGGAAAAATATTTGCATTGAGGGTAGCACTGTTAAGAAAATGATCAATAATGGATTATTTATCCTTTTATGCTATCCCTTTGGGCTTAATTCCTCCATTACTATCCACTGTAGCTTAGATCTCATCTGAACAACTACCTTAATTTATGAATAGTGACCTCTCTTTATTTTAATTTATTTCCAAGAAATTATGCCACGTGTTTTAAATGTATGTCCTAATTTGGAATGGATGTAGCAAATTATAGAATTGTTATCATTTATCATTTGCGATGACGAACTTATGTTGTCTTTTGTATGTTGTTATTTAATGAAAGAGGTGTGTTTTTATGCAACCATCATTACTCGGACGCGTGTAGTGTCGCATAATCAGTAGGATTCATTTCTAAGTCTTCGGAATTGTCATGATACTACTGGCTGTAGTAATTTTCCACACTTTTTAATTTGCTCAACCGGTTTCAATGTTTACACGTCATTATCAGGAGCTGTCTTGAGAAATATCTTGAAATTACTATGATTACTACAAATTGGAAAATTACTACAGCTCTTTGTATCATTACTATTGATGATTTACCACGAAGTTAATTCGTCTACAATCAATCTAAATTCTTTAGGGTGGGTTGCGTGCCAGCTGTTCCTAATGTTATTCATTGTTCGCCTAAGCTGCAGTGAATTTTTATTGGTTTTATAACCGATTGACTCTTTCTTAACTATACTTCTTCGTTTTTGGGCATTAAAAGTCACAATTTTGTTTTTCTTCCTCGAGTTTCATCAAATCATTGTTTTAATGTACTTAACTTGACCAGTCAAAGTCACCAACATGATCACATGATTCTTTTAAATTTAGGAAAGCCTCTGTGTTTCCTAAGGTTGAAATCAGAAAAATGGAAGTATGAGGGAAAATGTAAGCCTTGAGGTTAAATGGAAAAGTAATGCTTTTCTTTGATGACAATAAAAGCTAGATCATTATGCATTGAAAGTTTATAATATCTGAATTATGTAATTGCCTCTATTCAATTTTAAATTGGCATTTGCTGTTTTTCCTGTGCAATGAAAAATTAAAATTTCACTCCTGCAAAAACACTATGCTCCTTGAAAGTGATGACAGTTCACCCCATACCCCATGCCCTGTGGCTCTGTAGCCTGCATCTGAAGGAACGTAGATCAATGATCAATGTAGTCTAGTGAAAACAGGCGTGGAAGAATGATTTACAGCTAAAAACTATTATGATTGCAGCTAAGATGATGTAATAGATACATATCATGTTTTAGTTAGAGAATCTTTTTCTGCATCATATTAAGTCTTATTTTAGGTATGATAATTTGAAAGTAATTAAAGGTTTGGTACACTTTGATGCTTGTATCACATTATTTTGATTTAAAATATGATATTATTAAGTGCTTTGAGGCCAAGAAGTCCAATTCTTGGCATTATTTGGCCCTCTTTTCATAAAACTCTCATCTTAAGCTATTGATACTGTGACTACTCTTTGGAAATGCTATGCAATGATTTTGAATGTGAGAGAGAACAAACAAAACAGACTCAATTTAAGGAGTACTTTACGAATGCCTTGTCAAAGACAATGGTTTTCTAGTAGAAAAATTTTGTTCATTTATTTGCAGACTTTGCTTGTGCCTTGTGATGTGTTGGATGGTGATGTTTCAGTTTTATCATAATAAATGAGGTTGTTCTCCATTAAAGGAAAGTTTACTCTACAACTTATTCCAATTGGTGTGGTTGTTACCTCGTGTTTTTCTGAGCTTATGTAAATAATGTTCAGTTGATGAAAACCACACATCCCTTTCAATGGAAATTATATAGCTGTGACACCAAACATATGAAAGCTCTAGGGCCACCTTTGTTAGCTTTTTCAAATGAGGTTTTGACCTTTTATTTCCAACAAAGCCACTATTTCTTAATTAAGTCTCTTGGGTATAATTAAAACATTAGTGGAGGGGCATAAGGAGAAATTAATAGATTCTGATGTCTTCGCTGAAGGAAACTACCCAATCGTCACTTCATCTTCTACTCGATCCTCCTACATGAATTTTGTAACGCCATTTCTTACCTCTTGCCATCTATCTGGGTAGTTGTCTCTTCTTCTCCAAATGCTTGTAATGCCCTCCGTATTTTTATCTATAATAACAGCTACTGCGACATCACTAAATTTTCATAAACTAAACATATTTCTTGATAATGTTAGGAGTGTCTCATGAAAGAGTAATGATAATCATTGGAGCCTTAACCATATGAAAACACTGTCTATGCTAGATGTTGCCATCTTGAAGTCCCTTAGGCTAGCACTAAATAGGCCCTATTATGTCCTTATTCCCTCTTGCTGTAACCAAATAGGCCAATGGTATTCTGCAGGTGAATTTTAATATATACTTTATTTTTTGGTATTGCCTGTCTTATTTTTGCAGTAATTTCCTGGCATTCCCTTTCACTATTCAGTTTTTCCCTGTAATGACAATAAAAAACAGACATGATTCCCAACATTAGAAATCGCTCGGCTGCGTGATTATTACGCAGTAACTTGTTAATGTTTTTCAACCATACTCCTTTGCCTAATCTTAGGAATTGCATTACTCAGAAGACTTTTTGTTGCTGCTATAAACAACTTCAGAGAGGATTCAATAGTTTGTCAGTGACCTTCAATGCTAGTGTTGAATTCATTTGCCGTATTGAAGTTTTTTATGTGGGCATCTTTTCAGAATTATATCAGCCTACCAGAAATTTTCATTTGGCAAAAAATTGTAATATATTTCTAGAAATAAGTAAATTTGGTATCGTGTAAAAAAATAAAACGGAGTGGTCGAAAAAGCATGTATTAGGTATTTGAAAGAGAAATTCTTTATTTTAATCTGAGAATTTTATCATTTTTATTCTTAAATATAAAAAATATTTTAAACAAGCTGAAATATAGTTAGGTTTTTTAATTCTTCTTGAATATTTTCATCCATGTCTTCCTGTTTTTCCTGTTAGTTGCCATTGAAAAGTAATTTTGGTCATAATGTTGTATTGTGGGTAAATTAATAGGTTTGAATTATGTTTGTAGTATCTATTCAGTTGTTTTGTTAGGAATTTTGCTGCATGAAATACAGTGATTATTAAAAATAAGATGTGAAATGTTTGTGAACTTGTGTGAACATATCACTTGTTTTATTGTTGTAATATTTGATATTTTTAAGCAAGTCTTGAAGTAGCAAAGAAAGAGCCTTTTTCCAGTTGTTGATAGAAAGTGTATCTTGTGATGATGAGTGAAAATTTTCAGAATTAAGCTTTCTTCAGAGAAACTGCTGATGTAGTTTTTAAGTAGTCTGTAGAATTACTTGGGAAACTAAGCAGGCATCTAATTAGATCAACCTTTAGATGTATGTAATAATATGTACGTAAATGTGGGTGTATAAATATTGCTAGGCTAAATTTTTCACTTCTCTTGTTGACATCAAGTATTTATTATTATATTAGCTGTTTTTCAAATTATTAATGCCCAATTCATACTTAATTATTGGTCAAAAAATATTAATTTAGAGTTTTTATAGGACATTGCTGCTCCAACCATTCAAAATCCTACATTGAATTACTTAACTGCATGGAAGTTTTTGTGGGTTTTTTGGCAAAAAAATATTTGTTATTTCTACGAAGTGGAGTATTAAAATGGAGTGTAAATCTGCTAATAGTCTTGATATGGATTTTGTCGCCTTTGATTATGTGTCTCAGTGTTTGACTCTCATCTCCCAAATCTCTCCATCTCTTTCTCTGTTTATTCCTTCGCTAAACCCCTTTTCCTGTGCCACCTACTCCTCCATCCACTTGAACCAACACCTCTCATATCATTTGTAAAAATACCCTCCCATTGAAAAATATTGGGTTGATGGCATGTGTAACTTATCCTTTGTGCATATCCGTCTAACAATTTGACCACGGCACTTTTTTACTTTCCTTCTCTCCTTCCTGACCAAATGCTGATTCCACAACCAACTGATTTGATGACTCCACTGATATGCAAAATGGCCTTCCTCTTTGCGATCTGCTGGGATCATGGGTGCTCTCCTCTGAATTCCTTTCATGCTTTTTGTTTTCGATTTTGTCAACTAATGTCATTGTGCTTTTGCGTCTTCCCTATCAGGATCTTAATGTAATTGGGGGATCCAGTGTAGAGTCCCACAATTTCATGTGATAAATTTTTCTACCCATGTCTTAAAATGATTGTGTATATGTGTGTGTGCGTGTGCTGTTGTTTTTGTTGGTAGTTGTCAGATTTTTGTAAAATTACTCTTTAGAAAATCTTGATTTTTGTTTCCAAAGTCAGTTTCAAGAGAGTGAGTTTTTCAAAAACAACCAAGAGGAGACTGATGTTTCCTAGTACATTTTTTCACTTGTGTGATAGATTTTGCTCTAAGTGAAACGTTCAAAATGATGTAGATAACTCGAAAGGGTTATGGGTTATATGTTTTCATTTTGTTCACAGTAATTAAATGAAGCTAGAAAATTGTTTTGTATTGTATTTTAAGAGCTTTCAGGATTACCATTTGAAAAGTAAATAAATTCTTCAAGGTATATTTTAATGGAATCATTGATGAGATGGATGATATTATCTTCCTTTGTTGTGTCTTAGTGTAAATCAAATTTAATATGTATATTTTATGTGAATCAAGTCCAGAAAATAAAATTTTCTGGACACTGAGATAGAGACACTATATATAAACACTTTAATGAGGTGTTAAATGATATCTTTCCCTTGGAATTTAATTTGAAATGTCTATGCATACATGTTTGTATGCATGTACAAGCTGTAACCAGATTTTATGCATGCCATAATGATGTCTTTCAAGTGAAAACCATAAATTAACCAAACTCTGCTATTAACCTTTGAATTTTTTAATATGTTCTAATTGAAAATAGTGTGGCACAAGTTGTAATGAAGCTTTTAATGTGGCCTCTTTCTAATTTAATATCTTTCACCGTGTACATTACTTAAAATTACTGCCTATTTCAATTCTGTGTTGCATTTGAAAATCATCTATGTCAGGGGTGCTCAGAGTAATTGAATGTTTGGAGTCGCCTAAAGTGTATACTGTGATTTGGAGATCAGCCGTCCGTTATCATTGTAAAAATTTAACCTCATCTTAGAGCTAAGTTGGTATGTTTTATTGTGTTCCAATCTTTGGATACATTTTATAGGAATTATAATCCTTTGTTATCATTATGTTATGGAATATTTATTCTCTTGTAGCATCATCGTCTCGAGCACCCTTGATTCCAGATGTATGTGAGGAAAAAAAACATTTGTTTAAAGATTCAATGCTGGAGGATACTATGAGAATGATTTATATTTAAATTAGAATGACAATTTTCTTAAGTTATTTGAATGGGATTATTAACTTACATCTGTATGCTTGTTTAATTACCCTATGTTAGCTGATGATTCATGTGTGATTAATATATGAATGCCAAGAATTATTCACATACTTAATAATTATTTAGAAAAACAATAAATCTTGTAAACAAGTGTGTATGTGTTGTATTTCCTTGCTATTTTATAAGATTTCATTGGATGCTCTTTCAATAGATAGCTTCCTTTATTAGATAGACATTTTAAATACTGTTCATTTCCTGGAGATAGCAATTGATGTAATTAATAGCATTTATTTAATTGGCCAAACATTCAAGTTGGTGGTTGGTCATTTTATGCATCATTCAGAAAGAGTATTTAAAGCATCATACGTTACTATTCCTCATGCATACATCCAGTTGCACCCTTGAATCAAATCACATATTTAAGAATGGGTAGGTTCTACTACTGGCAGTGTGATGGCCTAGTGAGTAGAGTATTGGGCTGCAGATCGAAAGGTCCCTGGTTCATATCCTGGCTGAAGCCTTTGGCCACCACAAACAATCCTTGAAGTGGTAGGTGGCTCAGGGAAAGAATCTGCCCCTCCCCCCACCCTATATATGTGATTTTCACATGCCTGTGGCTTATTGTTAGTCTTGAGTGAGTTCCACCACCACCTAACCATGCTGGTTGAATCACCGAATGAGTGAGATTCTACTTTCTTGCTGGTTCCTGACATCAATATAAGTTCTGGGGTTCAATTTGTAATTAAATATTCTCTTTCTTTAAATATTGCTTAATTTGTAATTAATTAATGAAATATGAGCAAAATTTTTGCTTTTTAAAGTTTTTTTATTAGGTTATTATGAAATCTGTATAAAATAACGCAACAAATCATATTACGAGTACATATTTGGAACTATTTCAGAACTATTTGAAAAATTATTCCATATAAATGATGCAATTGTTCCTAAAAATTAGAGAAATCAGGCTTCTAATTCTATTTAATATAACAAATTAGGGAAGGGTAGTAGAAATACTAGCCTTTTTATAGCCTAATCATGTATATTACAGCTAAAGCACATCGGCCTTGCTGTTTAATTTTGCTATTCTTTACGGAAGACCTTTGCCAAAGTTGGGCTGTGATATGATGTTGACTTAGGTCAGCATTCAATGAATTAACTATGATTAGCTGCTGAAGTGGAAGCAGTTTTTAATTGAACTGTTCCAAACGTTGATTTGCCAGGGCTTCAACTCCAACGGAAAAATAAACTGAATTTTTTTCTGAGTGTGCTAAAGATTTATTTTATATTTACTTTTTTTTATGGATCACATTCAACTATATTCAGTTCTTCCTCACTGATGACATTTGATTTAGGGTAGTCTTGAACCTTTTCATCAAATTCCATTTTTTATGAGAGAGACTATTGGGTCCTTGAGAGACTATTGGGTCTACGAAAATGATTTATTTTACGCTTATGTTGCGATTAATTATTTAGGTTAGAAGTGGGCTTACATTCACTCTTAGACATCAAACAATATCTAGTATTACGTTTCGCATAAAATTCATGGGCTTCATCTACCTTCAAGTACATTCTCTCTTGGTAAGACATTGTCTACGTAACCAGCTGAGCAACTGAAGGTGGAAGTTCAACAGCTTGCTTCGACATGGTTCTAACACCCTCTTCAGTTTTGAGGAAATTGATTTTGACCCCTTACTGTTGTTTGATGCATTACATAATTGAGCAAATTTGGAACTATAAGATTACTTACCTAACATCTCATACCATGAGCCTTAGTACAATTTCCATGGGAATTCAGGAACCTGGACAGCATAGTGGTCTGTGTAGAGGCGAGGAAAGCCAAAGGTTCATGGTTCAATTCCGGGTCCAGGGGAATTTTTTCTCATGACAATTAATGTATATAAAAGTATTAGTTATTTTTTCCCCGTCCAGAATTTGTGGAAATTTGGTTTTTTATTTAGATCACACTCCAAGTAAAAGTTTTACTAGGTAACAACATGATGAACCAAAATGTCTGGTAGAACCTTGTCAAACGAATATTGTAAGTCAGCTTTTGATATCATGATATGAATATGTTGATATCAGGTGGTGTATCAAGCATGGTAGATGTTCTGTATATGGCACAGTATGGACGGTAAATCGCTCCTTTCACAAACGTGATGCATCTTTCACCTGACATAGCCTTTGATAATTTAGATGATGGAGTTAGCATTGAATGTTATACCAGTCATACTTCCTTTTACTTGCGACTCTTATTCATTAATTCTTTTGTTTAAAATACTTGCAAACTTCAATACCTCCTTTAACCAAAGCCTTCAAATTTCCAGTCAGTGTAAATTTTCAAATTGACTTTGGTGCTACTTATTTTGGCTCTGATTCTTATTAGTTTCAGTGCTGATTCTGGTTTTTATGCCAAGGACCAATGGAACTAAGATTCAAACTAACCAATTGTTACCCCTAATCTATTTTTACACATGCATATTTTCTGTTAAAATTCGTCTTCTCTTGGAAACAATTTATTGTAATTAGGTCTTCATAGGTTGTATTTGCTAAAGTCGAAAAAAAAATATCATGTGTAATTCAAAATGGAATCCTCCATCTCCATTTTGGGTCCTAAAAGTTGCCTTTTGAAACATTAGTGGAAATCAAGGAATTGACTCATTGCAACCTAAACTGTAATCATGTTTAACAGTTGCTGCTTAAGAATCATATCCACTAATGATGTGTTATTTAGGATGTGTTTGTTTTAACCAATAAACAGTTTTTTCACCTTTGCTTTTTATCTTTTGATGCAATTTTATATTTTTATCCATTGCTTTGGCTAACTGCAATATTTTATGATAAAATTGGGTTGGTGGATTAATATTCTTATTGCAAGTCCTTTTATTGATGACCAAATATGATGCTTCTTTCTACTCCAAAATATTAATAAATTGTTCTTAATTATTCCTGAGCTTGCAGCATAATTTTACCAAATTATTCACAACTCTTTGGGGTTCTCCCTAAGGATTTAATACACTACAAACTTCAGTTGCGCATGGTAAAATGAACTCTGTGCATATTTCAATGATTCATTATTCAGGTTTATTGCTACGAGCATTTTTCTAAATTGTTCTTCCTGTGAGATAAATAGTGAACAGATGATACTTCCCGTCATCATTAAACAGGATGTATTTTTATTTGTTGCTTTTTGAAATTGAACTTTGACGTATGTTATATAAAGGAATTGATTTAATTAATATATTTTTACAATTTCAGTTTGGATTCAATTTCATTGCATTACGAAGTTATTCATCAACTTCTCAATTTACATCAATTCAATGTCATGCAAAAATTATTCTATAGATTAATTTCTGATGATTTAATAATTTATTGATGGAGATTCTTTATTTACTTTCTTTTTTATTGACTTCGTATTGTATTTCTTTACTTGTAATATCCAAAATTTTTACCATATCTTTTCATACTTAATCGTTGTTTTTTTATGCCCCAAAAATTTCATGTGTGTATTATTTTTGGAGTGTATTAATACTAGAAGATAGAAAATTCAGGATGTATATAGTCAAGGGAAATTAGATTAGATACAATTAAATTTGTTAATATCAGAAAAATTTTACCCGATTCTTGGTCAAAGCCTTGATGAAGTGAGAAACTATGTAGTTATTTTAGAGAAATTACAGTCCACTGCTCCACCCTATTCTTTCCTACCTCCTCCTCTCAAATGATTTAAAATTGATGCATTGAAGTATCTTATTTATAGAAATCTATCGAAGCACTCGCATGATAGTAGACATATTGGTTGATTTTGTATAAACAGGTTGCTAAAATTCTCCAAGAAAAAGAACTCGTTTTCTTTCATGTGCTGATAGCAATTAGTATAAAATGGTTTTATCTCTTTTGATATTAAATATAGCTTTTCATTTGGTAGTGCTTGACATTTATCAGACAAAATAATTTTGTAGGAACTTTTTATTGGTCATAGTGCATGTAAAATGTAAGTTCCTTATGATTGTGAGTAAGATGCTGTGTCTAGACAATAGTGTACGTTTTAAAGTTTTGAATGAAGATATAATCAAGAATATATCTAGGATAAGATGATGACAAGTTCGTAATAGTTGAGTTTATTTTTTCACTATAACCCAAGCCTAGTCTTTCACTGGCTGAAAATGAAAATGGTCAAATTTAAGGGGATAATTGTTCTTTTATGATAAAGTAGAGTTTTATTTTTTAAGGGTCATAATTATCAACCTATGTCATCAAGTCAACAGCTTTTGGGTCTAATACAATATTAGTGCTTGTATTTTCAAGATTCAGGCTTTTTCCACTACTTTTTCATTATTTTTTTCTTTAACTTTTTATGGATATGCACTATCCTTTCATTCAAAAATATTTAAGTCTTGGTGATACCCATACAAATATTTATCCCTAAAAATAGAAATATGTAGCATCTGCATTGTAGATGGTGATGCTTGAAGCAGTGTAAAATGGTTTGGTTAATTACTTCTCATTAATTGCTTGTTTTGCGCTTTCATTGACATTTCCTTAGTTATTTATGGTATCATTTTACTAAAGTTTGTGAAAATCAGTTATTGATAGCTTGCAACCCTTGTATTAATTAATGGCATCTTTTACACCTTGAAAACATTCATAATTGTATAAGTTCAAATGGGACGCATTTTGAACAATCTTAGGTGAGTTTAAAGTGAGGGGGGCAAGCCAAATCTCACTATACCTCACTAAAGTGGAGGGATGATCCTAAAATCACCTCATGTAATTAATGGACACCCCTTATAACATTAATTTTTTCACATAAAAGTGATTCACTGGAAGAAAATTATAACTATTTTTATTTCACTATTTAGTTTTCATGTTGATATGTAGTTAATTATACTCTAAAAATATTTGTTCACTTAACGTCTTTTTACTTGGAGGAGCCATATTTTCAGAATGAAATACACCAATGATAATTACTTAGCCTTTGTGATGTGTGAGTCAAACATGGAAAAAATTTCATGTGATGACTGTAATGTGGTTTTTACTGAAAATTAAAATTTTATTTCTTTCTGGTGGATTCCAAATCATCTTAACACATTATGGTCCACACACGTGTTTTTACGTGTTTCCGCCGCCAGCGCTTATCACACGTTTTTACGTTTTCATGCAGTGCAGTCTCCTGCTGACCTCTACGGATTTATTTGGAACTATTTCGACCTAGTTCTGGTTTGTGCGTCTTCAGGTAGCTTTACTGTTTGTTTTTGTGAAAGTTTTTCTTATTGACGTCTTTTTTATCGACGTTGTAATAGTTTGAACATATATTGAGGCCTATGGCATATAATATGACCGGCCCCAATGGCTAGTCTAGTTTAAAGGGTGCCGGACCAAGAGGTGTTAATCTGATAGGGACTGGTTCTATAATGTAGGATTTAGTTTGTTTGACAGTTTACTAGGGCGATCCCTTTTGATTGGTAATTCTAATCTGATGAATGAGTGTCATCATTTGTGCGTACTAATAAGTGAACTACATATGTTCTTGGAAGTTGAAATATGAATTAAATCTTTCCCAGGAAAGAAAGAAAGGGGCACAGAAAGAGTGTTGGAACACTTGGAAGAAAAGCAAACTGCTCCCATCCTTCAAGAGCTCTTTCATAATCATTCCACACTTCCTAAATTTTCCATCCTACTTGAAAGTGTGTGAGATGTAGGTGTCAAATTGTTGCTATATCATTTAAGTTTGACTCCTTACCATTTCGCCTCCACCTTTGGCACCCTATTTCTTCATGGCTCACCACCATGCTAAAAATTTTTGACTCTGAATTTTCTCAGCCTCCATATTAGTACACAATTTTTTTTGTTATATGGTCTATTTACAAGTACTCCTCTTTTATGTCACCATTAATCTCCCTCTACAAATCTGATAAATGATACAGGGTCCATAAGATTTTCTCTCTATTTTCCTCATCATTCTTAATGTGCACCGTGTGTTTTTTCTTGGCCAAAAGTCACCAGAACATATTCATAAGACATACTCTACTCCTCCCATCCATCTTTAATTTTTGAGAGGTGGATATTATTTTATTATTGATTGTTGACAGAATAATGTTATGTGGGATGCATCAATATGTTGATATGTACTTGGAAATAAGTCCAATTTTGGAAGTATTTATATTAAATAAGTTTTTTTATGATGAAAGTCATAGAATTGTCCAAAAATACAAAAGACAGAGATAGTATGGCGTGAGAGTGATTCATCTATAAGAGTGTATGCCAGTGTAAATCAAGAGCAGCATTCCAAATTCGATTTAAACTTTACTTTTAAAAACATCTGTTACGTATTTCAAGCAATGAAAAGTTAGGTTTAGTTTTCATAAAATACTGAAAAAAACTATTATTCATTAATTTCATTGTTGTATCAATTCTTGGAGTGCTAGCAATAATCATGTTCCTTAAAATTTTATTGAGAATTGTTGTATGTACGTATCATGGACGTGACTCGCATTAATTATGCAATTTACAGCTTCAGGTATGAAATAATTGATCAAAATAATCGTGAGATAATTAGAAACCAGTTGCTGTTTTTTTAGTAAAATATATTCTTATGCAAATTTATATTTCCTCTTGTCATAATTCTGCATATTTTCATTTTTTTGATAGAGCTATTGGCTTCCACATATTATTTTTTATTTTAAATACATAATTTCCATGGACAAAGTGATTCATTGCTTCATTACCTTTCTTGTGCTACACTTTCTTTTGTGTGAATCTTATGTTTGTCATTGTGAAAGCCATTAATTTGGGAGCACGGCACAGAACTCCAAGTTTCATTGTATGGCAAGGTTGACATTGTAAAATTTTTCTAAATGGTGGTGATTTAGTTATCTAATATCCATATTTAGTCTATGTGTATCTTCACCTTAGTAATTTTTGTTAACACTATCTGCAATGGGCTTCTTGCTTTATTGATTTAACATATTTGTCTCATCAGAATGTTTTTAACTTTGGTGTTTGTGTTATGCCTCTGAAACTACTTAAGTTCTTTTCTTCTCTCTATTTTAATATTTTTCTTTCTCTAGAAATATTTATTGTTCAATCTTTCCATATTAATGGCAATAATTTTCTTGACAGCACTGTTATGATTATATAACCTTTTTTGTATTACTTATAATAATGGGCCTGCACTTTGCAGGTGTTGGATAAATAAGAATTCTTATTTCACTTCTTAGTATTTTTCTACTTTTGCTTGAAGTAGTATCAATATTCAGGAACCTTAAGTCAAAGGTCCTCTGAGCAATATTCTTTAAATCAAATCTCCTGATTTTTTTTCATCTAACTGGTTTCCTCTAAGTTTTTTTTTTAGAGGAAATCATTATTACTTGATAATTGCTATTTTGGATTTGCATAATATATTCGTGATTAGGATGGCATTATTTTTGTAGCCTTTTTCTCTCATCAAAGTTCTCATATTACCAGCCCCACTGTAGGTTTGGCATACATAATGAGCTGCCCTCAACTGCTGGGGAAACTCAACCCCTTCTTAGGGCTTCCTCCCTTCCTCCTGGTGAGTTTTGCGCATCATATACAGAACATATGTTATCTTGTTGTTTAGTAGATTTTTTGCCTCTGTGCTTCCATTTGTAAGGATAAATTGACCATGTTGGCATTATGTTGTTAATAATACCAGTTTTAGAGTCACTATCGATATGGATATCTGTCTGAATAAGCTCTTTTTGTAATTCAAAGAATTTTAAGTCAATGCATCTTTATTAGAAAAGCCCTTCTCCTTCAGCTTTGTTTTTATGTCTGGCAGTTTTAAACCTCTCATGTCATTATTACGATCAACTGCCAGAATTGACTAAGAAAGTTCCATTCATAATTTTGGGTTTCTACTCCTGATGATGGCAACTAACCATGAAAATGTGTTGATACCAAAAGCAGTAGATAGTTTGGAATATTTACTTACTTTTTTTCTCTTGAGCTCATGAAAGAATTCCCTCATGATATTGGAAATAATAATGCTTAAAGAAGAGAGGACGTAATAATCGTGGTTTCAGTTATGCTGTTTTTTTTCAGGATGTTGAAGTGTAGAAATATTTTGATTTGAAACGTAGAGAATTTTCCATAATTTTTCCCCTGATCAATTTGCTCATAGTTTTTTTATAGACATTAGTTGTTTTATTGGAAATATATCATAAGATTAGTGTGAAGATAAGATGTTTAGGAAACAAGGCTTATATTATCTGAAGCAGGTGAGGAGTAAATATGGAAAAAGTCACTTGGTTTTCTACAATTCCCTTGCTGTTTCAGAAATAATTGTCCTCTTTGGATCCTAGTTATTGATTTCGCCATTTCCCTTCATGAGAGCTTTTTTAGTGCTAAGCTTGGGTGTTTGATTTATGATTCCTCTTTAATCCATCCATGTTTGGTTGGTGACCTGCCAACCATCTTTTTAGGTAATCAGTAAAGAAATCATTATTTGTGAATGAAAATTTGCAGTCACAGTTTTTTTATTCAAATCAGTGGAGAATCTTTTGAATTATACGTGGTAATAACCTAGTGGGTGTTACTAAATGGTTAGAACGTAAATTTTTGTCTGGATGTTAGTGAATAGCCTCAATATATTTCTACACTTTATCTTTCTTGATCTCCTTTACTCTCAGTGTCAAGATGAACCACTGTAGGTAAGCTTTTATAACTGTGTCATTTATTCCTTGACTGTTGGTTTTAGTTTTGTTGTCATTGCTTGTTATTTCTCTGGATTAATTTGATGAAATCTTAAAACCAGGCATAAACGTATTCAGGGTGGAGAAAATTGTGTTTTAATTTGTCAAATTTTAACCCGTATTGCTTATGCCAGTAGGAACCTAAATTACTGTTATGATTAGGTCAAAAGCTCACCATTTTTAAACTACGGAAAATTTGAGCAAAGCACTCAAATTGGCAGTGAGTTTGTCTTGTTGCCAGATGCTCTGGACAACTCATGATTTCGAATGCTTTGCCTGCCAAAGATCGTGATGTACCCAAGGTATTCGGTAGCAGGGCAAAATTGTGGCCAATCAGAGCGTTTGGCTCAAAGTTTCTGTAGTTAAAAAATGGTGCGTTTTCGACCTAAATACTCTAGCAAGTTTGGTTCCTATTAGCATCAGCTATCCTGGGTTTAAATTTTTTGGCATAATTTTTCTACAACATATATATTTAGTAGGTTAAATCAATATTTAATCTATATAATTTTTCATCAGTGGCAGTAAGTTCAGAATAAAATAGTTGAAAGGTATTAATTCAAAGAATGGTTTTGGAATTTTTTAAGTATATTCTAAAAATTGAGGTGTTGGTTAAAATTCACTTTAAATTGCTATCAGTTGGTACTTTCATTAAAAATACTTATTTAAATGCAAAACTCAAAGCTCATTATTTGATTTCTCTCTAAAGAATCAATCTTTTCTCTTTTATAGTTCTATATATCAATTTTGTTGAATTGCATGTATTTTAATTTTGTTTACTATTACGTTTTTCTCTGAGTCTATTATTTAACTTCTAATGTTTAAATAACTTTAAGTGACACCTTATTTGTCTTACAAGTATTTTGGCTACCTTAGTTTTTTTTGTTTCATATGTACTGCAAAAGCTGTGTGCATTGCTTTATCCTGTTACTCTGTATTTTTTTTTCTCTCATTTTTATTTTGATGAATCTGACAACTCGATGTAGGGTCTCAAGTATTCATATTTTTGTGATACGTATATTTTCTCCAATAAGTTAAAATTTTGGTCTACGTCATCAAAAATTTATTCTTAAAATACTCGCCAATTTTTATAGTACCGCTTAGCCTACTGATGATGTTGGCTTGTGTTTGTGTGACTTAGTGTTGAAAAATGTTGTTTGTTATGTAGAATTAAATGTGTGATACATGCTTGAGCAATTGTTATGAATCTATCATAAATTTTATTTTGTTATTAGTTGCATGTATACAAAACAACTGGGGTGCATCACTGCTTGATTCAAGGATACGCAATTAATGAAACATCAATTTTGTGCTTCATGTTTTATGGCATACGAAAGAAGGGTGTAATATATTAGTGGGATGTGTTTTTTGCCTGAATTTCTGTGAGTTCCCTTATTTTTTATACCTTTTTAGCAGACCAACTTCATTTGCCCTGATTATGTTCCCATTGGTGTATCTATACAGCAGCCTCCCGATTATCCGGTTGCGGTTTATCTGTGTTGCAGATTATCCATGCATGATTTTTACTCTCGCTCAATTTTTTCCGCGATCTTCATAAAAAAACAAAATCGGACGCAAAATCATCGGAATTACTGCATTAATGCTCGGATAAACCGGGCTTATTATTTCCGCTAGAATCCTTCGTAAAATGGAAGCGACCGCACGCTAGATGCATTCACGGGAGCACCGTGCTCCTGTTTTCCAAGCCTCGCAGTGCACGACCTCGCTCCGCCAAAAAGATGGTTAACTGGCAAAGAAAGCTCTCATTGAGTCTGGGAAGCACTTTAAAATAACAGAATAACTGCATGAATAATAATGCTTTAGGTAAATTAAGGCCATTGCAAGACATTTAAGTGAAAGTTTGGGTTATCCGTGTTTTCCAATTATTCGTGCCGTCTCTCCCCATCATTAGCCCAGATAATCGAGAGTGCACTGTACTACATAATATGTCTGATTAATAATTTCCCAACTACATATATATTTAGCTTGAGATACTCTAATATTTACTACTTTCCTAATATCAATTAAAAATTAATTTGATGAAGATAAAGATAATTTTAGTCATACTAGTGTACTGCCATTCTTTTTTTTCTCATTATTTACAAGATACATACTCATACTATCTCTGAGCTCAGGGATACCTCAAGTGATGAAAATATTTGATGTTCCAGTTCATAAATAATTACGTTGAAAGAACAAGTTTGAATGTATACTAGAGATGGGTCGAATAACAGATTTCTCGAATGCGAATATTGAATTCCAATAGTAAATCATAGCTCGAATACTCGAATATCTCAATTTTCGTGTACCTTGAATACTAGAATGCACAAAGCATATTAAATGTCATTCATCTATTTCATTTGATGAATAGATAAATAAATAGGTATATGCCAAATACATTTAAAAAATCAACTTTTTATTTCAAATTTAATAAACAAAACCCCATTTGCATCAATAACATCATTAAAAACCGTATTTAAAAATAACATCATTAAATTAAAGAATAATTCAAAACTAGAGATGGGTCGAATAGCAGATTTCTCGAACTCGAATATCTAATTCGAATAATAAATCATAGCTCGAATACTAGCGTCAAATAATAGCAGTCCCGACGTATAATTGTCCCGCATCCATTGTTTCACGAAAATGAGACAAAATATGTACAATGTGTCATTTATGGCTAATAACGACAGGCACATAGTTTGAATCTTCCCCACGAGATGAAACTACCAGAGGGAGAAGCTGAATGCTGTGGGATAGTAACATAAGCACATTTCCCAAGAATCGCTATCCCCCTCCATTCAGCACTCACCTCCCCTCTCCCCCTCTAAGCTTTCCTTTTCTCCAAAATCAAACAAAAGATTCCAGCTCGCACATAGATCGTGTTATGAAGACCTTAGCTTCGAAAGAAAATATCAAGTTACTCGAGAACAAAAGAAACCTTTTTTCACATCTCCCCCTTTCTCGCCCGCTGACCTTTTTCAGCTTCCCACTTCAAAGTTCCCCATTTCTGGAGGTCAGCTGCAGCATGAGTCACCTATTAGCCCAAAAGGCTGTTTTACACGTGGCATGGAATGGAACATGTACAAATGCATGAACCAAATTAGAACAGGTTCTATTTTCTGTTCATGCATTTGCTCAAGTTGGGTGATTACACAGTGCATTTTCATGTTCATCATTAATTATGTTGTTCCACGACATCTCTCCAAAAAAGTTGACTTTATTTAGAAATTTACTCGTACGGCTTAATATACTGTGAAACCAAGCCTTTAGGGGCTGGGTTGAAGGTTGGGAGGGTGTCTTCTGGTAAGTTGGCTTGTAGGATTCCCCATTGTCATTTGGAACATCTAAATCTAAGGTTATTGAAGAATTCTTTACGTTCCCCTAGAAATAATTGAGATGGCATGAGACAAGCTCTTGCAACGAGTCACCATTCTTTCTCATAGGTACCATTTTGAGCCAGCATGTATACACTGGAAAACTATTAAGAGTCAAATGGATGGCCCTCTCACTGTAACCATTCTGCTGGTGTTTCAGTTTATTGAGCAAACTTCCTTCATCGGCTATGTTTCAGGCATGAAGAAATTGTGTTTTCAGAACCATTTGTAAATGAAAGCATTAAGCAAATGGAATGAGAATATATGTCTTCAGAATATTCTGAACCCTTTCCATTCTGTAGATGATTGCCATATTAGGGGAACATTTGAATTAGTTTTTCAACTTCATGCATAACAACAGAAGGATAATTTTTTTTCGTTGTATGAGGTACAGAACTGAAAAGAAACCAAGTGTTGCCATGTTATTTTTCATACATATTTTACTCCATGTCTGATTTAAGTTCTTGCTACTATTTTTACTCACAGTATCAGGTCTGATATTTTATTCTCATTATTGAATTATATAAACAAACTAACTGTCACGGTAAGGGTTTCTTATCGTGAGACTTGCATGGAGTATTAATGCCACTTCAAGCATAGTTTTTGAACCTCATTATTTCAAGGTATTACTTAAAATATTTCCATGCAATTTTAAATGACCAATACCTGAAATGAGCTGATTTCAGAAGATATTTTTTCTATTTATCTTTCTTTTACTGCATGATCATATTTCAATATATTTGTAGCACATATCTACTAATACATAACCTTTTAATTAATAGAAAGGGATAATCCTTATATTTTCAATTTCCTTCTCCCATAAACCATCTTTTTTTAATTCAAATCAATCATTGCATTTAATTAGTGATGAATGCTAAGTTGCATATAATTAAAATTCTATGGAGCCATTTCGTAGAATTTTTTAAAATGGTAGTAAAATTCATTTTTTAATGTAATATCTTATTTTGGTTGTACACAAGTGGCACAATAATTAATTGCCTATTAATTAAAATTATTTATTTGCAATTTATCAGTCATATATTCATTATATTAGATGTTTTTATTTTGATTTTTTTGCAGTGGATTTTTCTAATTTATTACTTTTAAGTGGCTTTTTCAGTATGGCCTACCATCTTGCATTTATTTTTATGCAATCACCACTTGTGGCATGTAGTTACCTTTGTTAAATCATAAATTCATTAATCTTTTCATTTATATGTAGAATAGAGTAATTATCAATGCATTATGAATTACTTTTTGCTACTTGATGCTTGTTAGTAGTGACTTTTTTTTCCTCTTACTTTTTCAGAATTCATCTGATCCACATTTTGGTGGTGTAAGAACAATCATATAAATGGGGTGTATCTCATGCTCTTTCTTGTGCCCCATGGTTCATTTTCAGGTGCAATGACCTGTGGTAGAACTTGTTTTTCCTGGTCATGCGTGTAACAGTGAAATGTGGCTGTGATCTATTACTATTAATACTTCATTAATCTTGTTGTGCATTTCCTAGATTTGTTTTCACTTGAATGAGAAGTATAAAATATTTTGAGTCACTTCTGTTTTGCTGGAATCAAATGTGGACCATGCAGTGTGTGTTCATTCAGCATTTCAGCTTTAGGGATACCTTTATGTGATTTTGGTGTGGCCAAGAGAATTCTACCATAATACGTATTTATTTAGTACAGCTTTTGAAATCATGTGGTATTCATTGAAAAATATCTCAGTATGCAATTGGTGAATATTATATTTGAAGTTGAATTATGCTCATGAAGTTGATGGAATGAGGCCTAACGTGTTGGATACAATCAATATTAAGATATATGTTCTCATTGTAAAGAATAACACTTGTTTATATCCATTGTCTTTAGATTTTAGGCATCCCACAACATTTGCCAATTTTAAATGCATATGACATGCAACTGATGAGTACCTATACGTTGTGGATTAAACAATATCTATTTTTTTTCTAAACTTTTGTATGGAGTTTCTTTTTAAAGGAGACCATACTTAAGCTCTAAAATGGTCATAAAATCAAAGCACTTCTTCAATTTTCTGATGAATATATTCTGTAGTGGAAGAATAGTAGATATCATTGTACAAAGCATTATTTTTGGCATCCTTTGAGTAGCGATATCAAGAAATTTTTAACAGGGAAGAGCAGTGTTTGTGCAATGGAGCATGTTGTGATGTAGTTTTGAGTATTTTTTCAGAATCTCATGTAAATATGACTGTTAAAGTTATTGATTACTTTTTATGTCTTGATATGTACATATGTCTTGTAATTACTTTTCTTTTCTTGGTATGGGCTACAATATGAATTGATATGAGCTTGTGCTGGATCGCAAGTTGTTGGTGGTTTTGGAATTAGATCTGAAACTAATTACATAATCTTTTTTTCTGCTATGGGTATCCTGTGACTTGTTTGTATTCTTTTCAGATAGATCCTACATGTCTTATCTTCCGCATAAGTCCTGATCACAATGTTAACGTGAGTTTGTTTTCTAAATTCTGAAGTATTCAATATTTCTATTTGATATCCCATTCTCTCACCTTGTGTATTTGTTCCCTCTCATTTCAAAGTCAGTACATATTTGTAATTATGTTGCTTAAATTGTTTTAAAGTAACTGCCAGGTAGCCTATTCTTTCCAAGATATTATCTGTTTGTTGAAACATCTTATGTATTGTCTTTCACCTGTATGATTCTCTTTGCATTATAAAATGCTTATTTTAGTGAGATCCGTACTATGTTTTCATGAGACTGGTTGGGAAATTGACTTCTTCATACTGCAATTATATCATGGCCATTTTATCACTCCTTTCCAGTAGATGTCAATCTTTGGGGTGGGTTGAGGCTGATCTTGAAAAAGGATGATTGTGTGAACCCTTAATCAATATATGTGAGTCTTGCAGTAGAGTAGATTTCTGAGTTCCGTCCGCGTTTCATTTTGATGGCGTGTACTGTATTATACTTTGCTGTAGGTGAAACGTCACCATCAAAATGACAACACAGACAGAACCCAGAAATCTACCCTACTGTGACCCTGAGTGCCACGAAAACTTTTATCAGAAATATGTAAGTTCTTTAAAACTCATGGGTAGGTGGTGAATTTCTCTTAGCACTTCTTAGGACCCTTTTGGCTTTAAAAGGAGTTTTAATGTGCGATTGAATCTCTGTATGTCTCTTGCCTTATTGTAGATTTTTGGTCATTATCTGGGCCTGGGGTTCTCTGCCTTCTATCTTTCCTGTGGACAGCTTTTTCTTATGTATCAGATATTTTAATGCCCATCCTAATCTTGCCTCACGTGCACCAAAAATGAATAAATAAATATGGTCACAAAACCAGGTGTGATTTTATGAACAAATATTCCCTAGGTATGTAACTTCCTCCCTTAATATTTACATACAAGTGAATTGCAATATCCTTTCTGAAGAGTAATTTATTTTGCAAATCTGGTGACTGTGCTGTGATGGTTATGGTTTTTTTTTCAATATTTGCATCTTGGGTCAATTAAAAAGTCTGTAATTTCTAACCAATAGTTTGCACCGACATCTTGGTCTAACTTAGCTCCAAAAATATTCTTTTTAGATGTAAAGAATACATGAGAGAGATTCTTATCCAGTGAATGCGATGGGTCCAGTAGTTAAGATGATGAAAAGTGCCCTTAGCTGTATAGAATTATAAACTATACGTGCTTAAAGTGCACCATAAATTATGTATATCTTTCCACTTAGTCTCAGGACTTAAAACTTAAAAATAACCTATAAAATAATAAACCATGATTTTTCATTTTTAAGTTGCCTACAGTTGTAAGTTTTAAGACTGACTTAAGAATGCTCCTCCAGTATTCCTTCACACTCTTGCAGTGATTAGGAAATTGGCTCCAACACCAGCACCATTATAAATACACCAAAAATTGATACTTTATTATGTATCACAAATGATAAACTCAAGGGTGAAGTATTGTTGATATATATATATATATATATATATATATACATATTAGTGATGGGTCGGTTCGATTCCTCGATTCTCGACCAAGAACCGGAATCGAAAACGAGTACTTGCCAAGGTGAAAAATCGATTCCGATTCCAGTGGTACTTGAAACCACAAATTTATTTAAGACCGCGTTTCCAACAGTCGTTTGAATTTTCGCGCCACGTAATCGTAATAACAAAAAACATATCTTCTAGGGATGTGCGAGTACTCGAAAATTCAAGTCGAGTCGAGTAGTTGGTACTCGACTCGAGCGTTTCGAGTAGCATTACGAATGTCGAGTCGAGTAGTTAAGGTTACAGAGCTTTCGAGGCTAGTAGGTCCAGCAATCTGCCGACAGGAAGCGCTATCATGAAACTCATGTAATAATAAGGTTTTAAAAGCCAATAAGTGATATCTAATGCCTTGGCCTGGTAGTTTCAGTTTGCCGAATACACTATAGTTGTCGACGTGGGCGCCGAATACCTTTACGCCAGCCGCGGCGGCCGATCGTCTTCCTACCCGGCGCACTCCGGTCCGAAATCGGAAAAAACTGGATTAAAGTCCAAAATGACTTTTTTGGGGATAGAGACTTGAAATTTAGCGAAAATACTAATAAATCATTGCCAATTATAGATTTTTATGCCATTTTACATAAATACGACCCTTTAGTAGGATACAGTGGCCCAAACATAGCCAATTTTTCAATGCCACGCGAGATATCGTTTTTCCTCAAAAAATCTTTTAAATTATCCGGGTGGTTTTGCGTTGATATGAATTTTATGGAATAAAAAATTCAACATTCCTTTGACCTAGTGCTTTGCCCATACTTTCAATGACTTTTGAAGATTTTGGCTCTCATCTGTCTGGTTTTACAACGCAAAATGGCCGACCCGTTTTTCACGTGAAATTTGACATAAAGTAGATATTATCTGTCGTTTACGAAAATTACAACTCGGAAAATTTGAACCACAATATGAAGTAGAGATTTCTAAAGAGTACTAATTAGAAATCTAGGAAAAAAAAGTCTGCGACGAAGGAAATAAGAGCGATTTTTCAATCGCGCGTCAAGGCTGAGCTACACGCCGCGGAACTCTGAGGCTCGGTAACTGAGGCCGATTTGTCAAGTTTTTTAAAACATTAGTCTTGAAAATCGTCATTTAAAGAATGGATAATCGTCTTCATTGACTTAAAACACTAAACTGAGGATGTTAAAAAGGATTATGTATAGATCGACTAGACCATTTAGCGCATTGCTCGACTGAAAATACTAAGGATTGGATGGATATTTTTCGGTGAGTCGCGCGGAAGGGGGAGTTCTTACACCACAAGGCTCTTTTAGCTTTTTTTTATTACTGCGTCCGTCCGATGTGGTATTCATTTTTAGCGTTTAGTTTCTTTCTTGAACTTAAAAAAGCAAGGGAATTTAAGGTTGATTAAATGATGTGAGAAGCATAGAATTTTTTTGGCTCTACAAAACTAAAGTTTAGTTCTATAGTTCGTTCGCTTCGTCCACTTGAATTCGATGAAGATTCCAGATCCAAAAAAATCGTTGATGTAATTTTTAATAAAAATTCAAAAGTCTCCGAAATCTTTCAATTTTTTTAGGAAATTACTTGCCCAGTCACACAAGTGTGTAGCAAAAGGCAATTTTCTGCAGGCAGTAATACTGTAACGTGGGGACGTCAAAACCTGCTGGCTGAGCATGTAGAATAATTGGTTTTTCTGCATCAGAATTTGAATCGGCCAAATATTGCATGATTCATATACGTAATATATAATCTTTATTATAGCTGTGAAAATTACTGAACTCAGGGCTCTCCCTTGTAGTTTGGATACATATATATGGTCAACATATTACTTGGGGTTAATTAATTTCAATTGTCCCTATGGAACTGTTGAAGACACATTAATTTTCATTCATCTCCTACTTCTGACAACGACCATCAACGATCCTCATTATATTTTCCTTCTTACATTAGGCTAGACATTCATCATAGAAAATTGGAGTAGAATAAATTGTAGTATGCATTGCTGTATTGCCTGGTTCAGAAATTATTATAATTGACTCGATACTTGCGAGTAATTTTCAACTCTACTCGAGATCAAAAAGTGCTACTTGGAAATCCCTATTATATTCCGAAGGAGCAAATGCAGACTAGGGAGCCTGTGACAAGTATATGGTCAAGATACAGTTATGCATTTGGAAAAGTACCCAAAGTCACCATAGCAAACACTGTTGAAGCTGAAGTGGAAGCTTATTTATCAGAGATGAATGCACCACCAAATTCCTTCCCTGAAAATACTGGAAGGCTTGTATCTCCTACCCAAGGCTGAAAGTATTAGCAAAGAGGTTTCTTGTCATACCGCCATCCACTGTGTTCAGTGAAAGACATTTAGTTCTGCAGGAAAAATATGTGATGTAAAATGCAACAGGCTTTATCCTGACAGAGTGAAGATGCTTTCCTTTCTGAGCAAAAATTAAAGTCTGTAAAAGGAGACTAAATTTGTCATACATTATTGATAATAATAAGATATTATCAATAAAAGATAGATATTAAAGGAGATACTTTCATTTTAAATTTAAACATGAGTGCTAAAATTCTAAAGTGATACCTTTCACGAAACACCCCTTTTCAGGCATGTTCTGTTTTGAAATTTAGCTATTATATTTTCATTACATAGTGATGATATGAATGATGCTTTTTTCAACTGACTCCTCACAGAGTAATATTTTTTAAGTGGTTTTCTCGTTACCTGGAGATAAGTGATATTTTTCTTGGAGCCTATGGCATCAGAATCGATGGAATCGGTATCGGTAGAATCGGAATCGAAATGTCAGAATCGGAATCGGGATCGGAATCGATAAAATTTTGGAATCGACCCATCACTAATACATATATATTAAAAATATTTTCTCTGTGTATATTTTGCGTTCAAAGTTGAAAAAAAAAGTTAAACGTTATAATTTTTTTTAAACTTTTAATTTTTCTATTTTTGTTAAGTTTCATTGTTTGTATTCATAATCAATCAAAATGTAAATTAATATCTTGAATGTGTCAAACAGTGGCAATATAATCATAACTAAATATTTATTTTTACAGTCGAAATTTGAGTCAAAAATCTCAATCTCAATCTTTGGTAAAAAAGCAGTTTTTCGTGTTTGCAGCCCTATTTCAAAATTTTTGAAATCATAAATAAATGAAATTTTACTTTGACGTTAGAGGAACAAAATATTTTTCTAAAACTCTTGAAAATTTCAGTCTTAGTAAAATTTTAATTTTTCACCCAAAACATTTTTGTAAAAGTCAGAGTTGCAGACCTTCATGCTCCTATTATTTTAAGAATAAGTCAATGTCCTTAAAAAAGTTAAACCTGTAGATATTGTGAAAGAAATGAAAATTTGCATTTAAATTGATGATGTTATATGTCATGATTTTAAGCCCTGAAACTCGGTGGAAAAATATACTTTCTGATGCAATTTAAGCTTGTACATATTAGTTTTTTTAACTGCCAGCCTCACTTTTCACTATCTTAACCTGCTAGAAAAAAACATTTAACAGACCTGTGTTGAAGGTGCTTTAAATAAGTTGTGAATATTAAAATGTTCCAAGAGGAAACTAGGAAGGCATAAATTTACCAAAATATTAATCCAAAAATGTGTGAGTTTTGGTACTACTTCTTTTCTTGCCAGGTTGTTGGCCAGCTTTGTTATGAACTTTTTATCTTTTTACAATTTGTTTGCTATCATATACACTGTGAGTTTTTATGTGTCATAGTATTTTATTTTATTGTTTGAATTATGTATTTTTGATTTCCTCTGCCTAGTTTAATTATTCAATATATATTTGTTCAGTATTGGTATGTGATGTACATAGCATTGTCAGCCTTACTCAGTCTTTTGGAAACCTGTCACTCTTCAAGGTTTTCTGCAATAAAGTGGTTGCTTAGCCTATCATGAATTTTTTCTATGAGATCCTGAGATTGTCATCATTTATACATTTGACAAAGTTGGTAAAATGTTTTCCAATGTTTAGTGTGAAACTAATCACTAGAGAGCCAAGTTTTGGCCATTTACCAGTAGTATATAATTAGAAGGTCAGAATGGAAAACTTAGTTTTGAAATATTTGTAAAGAAGTTTAATGGTAAATAGGTAATTTCAATGCTTACTCCGCCAAAATATAATTATCCTTTATTCATTGGTAAATCTGTTTCATGATCATTGTAATTTTTATTACTGGCTTGTTTGAGCTTTGAAATAATTCATTATACTTATTATATTTATCTTAAAATCATCAAACAGTAGTGCAGGAATATATATGAGAAATAATTTCAACTATTATTATTGTAAGAACAGATAGATTAATGGGTATTCATTTAAATTCCTCGATGAATGTACCTCTAAGTATGTGTATTCAAGGTTTTTTGATTTTATGAGAATGTGGTGCAATAATAGTATTGATCGCTCAGATCAGCAATGTCCAATGTGTCTGGTGTCCAGGGCGTTGGATTTGATTTATCACTATTTGAAATATGTACTTGAATCTAATTGTAGGCTTAGAGTCGAAGACATGAGTTTAACAACCACTTCCTCAATATTTTTGTATGACTTCTTCGGTATCGTTTGCTACTATCAATTCCCTAACCAAAGTTTTGTGAAAATATGTTAAAATGTTCACTTTCTGTTCTAAACAGAACTGTATTTCTTATGGCCTTTGTGTCCGTCAAAAGGGAGGGCTTGTCATCATCTTCTTTTTAACCCATGAAATAATTTTTATTGCTGCTCTCTGTCAATGTAAGAGTTGAGTTGATAATTTTCAGTGTAATATGTTAGCAATTTATTTGTTGTAGCCAAGATATTTTAAATATTTATTGATAGCTTCAATGACCACTTTATTACTTATTCATAGAGGTGAAAAATGAGGTTCTTTTGCATACTTGGAAAAATAAGTGTTTGCTAGCCTTATTACCCCTAAAACTGGATGAATAACAGTGTTTTGTTTTATACTGTTGCTTGAATCAGCCATAAGAGTAGAAATTTAGTTTTTATTTCTATGAGTATAAAAGTTACTCACAGGAACAGCCAAGAATGTAATGACTATATTTTTTTCATTTTGTTTTGTTGGTAAGGGTCAGGTAAAACATTTCTTATTCTTAGTGTTCTACCTAATTAATTTGATAAAACCACTTATGTTGAGTGCCTATAGGGTGGTTTCCTATTATTTTTTTATTGCCTTAATCAAAGGATTATTACTCCTGGGGTATGTATTTCAGACTTTAGATTTTTAAATGACAATATCTATTTTTTGCGATTAAATGAAAAGTGAAAATTTTCAAGCATGCAAAAACACGGTGACTAAGTATAAATGCTGGGAAAAGCCCATGTGATGTCATTCTGGTTCCGGATGCCACTGTGTGAGGCCACCATGGTGGGAGACCATGAGCGCCTCTACGATGCAGGCTGCTAGCAGGTAGCTTTTGGCTTAAATTAGGATTATTAATACCCTATCAAACGAAGGAAACATTCCGACCTTAGGCAATTTTAATAAGTGATAATTAAGAGATGTTTCCCTGAGCTCTGTGCTTCGTGCATGAATTGGTAATCTCAGACGGTGTAAAACTCCTCTGACTACTCGTATAGCATCTAGGTTCTTGTGACATCACGTGGAGTGGCATCGCATGGGTGCCAATTTGGCCTTTTTCAAATGAGGTTAAAATTGACCATTAAGATTCATCTAAACTGGGATTTCTAAAACCAAATAATTTGTATGTTATGAATACACTAATGGTGGGTAATGAATCGCAATCAATGCCTTTTGTTTTATTTGATGAAGGAAACTACCCTATTATGTAGAAACTTTCTTTAAGATTTGAGTTTCCATGTTCAATATCCATTTCACAGTGAATTTTAAGTAACCATTTCCAACCCTTGTACAACTTCCTTTTTATACAACTGTACCACAGCCAAGAGGATTAAGAGAGTTATCAGTGCGTAAAGTCGAGTGTTTTACTATAACTTTTCTCAGCCTCTGAGGGATAGTTCCAACAAGAGGTTTTCGGAAGGCGTGAAAATGATAGGCAGTCTCTGCTGAGATGGGTGACTCCACAAACCACTCCCAAAGTTGTTTTCTTAGTCCGGGTCTTTATCGAGTGGAGTGTGTCAGAGCATCCGCATGGCAATTCTGAATTTGGGTTAATAGCTTTCACCTCAAAACTCTGAATCACAGAATTTTACAGGTTGTTTTCTTTGTGAATTTTTTTTAGCAAAAGTTTATGTAAGAATGTTTTCTAGTTAAATAATTCATTCATGTGTGCACAGGGTCCATACATTTTACATACATTCATGGGGGTGGCCTTGTAGGATAATAATGGATGTAGAATGGTGACAGCCGAAGGCGATGTTCGCATAAGGTTTGCTAATTTAAACTTGGCCTGCACACAATTCTTCTCAAATCATCAACATACGTCAAAAGAGTCAACAAGCCCTCTCACCATGGGAGAAAGGAAGATAAGCCTGGGGTGCTCATCCCGCTATGGTGGACAAGGGAAGTCCTTCAAGTATCACCACCAGATCTCATTCAAATTTTGCTAGGAGGTATGAAAAGGATGCCCATGAGATGTAGTTATTGTTTCAGCTGTCAACGCTCGATACTTTTTGAGATATAAGTGACTTAAAGTAACAGGAATACGACTGGAATTTATGCAACCCGCATCGCACCAATAGCCCCCACATTCTCTGTTGCTATACCCTTTTTCTGAACTGACAGCGGCTGATCTTGAGCGTGCTGGAGACCCACCCACTCTTCTAGCCAATCATAAAAGAGCGACAAGAGAAAGTGTGTAGGAGCCCGCAGTCTCTCTCCAAACTCCGTGCAGTGCAAATCGCTCTCCAGCTAGCAGTGTTGCCAAATCGAATCGCTCAGCGTTCGTCCGAGAATCTTCCGCCGCCCCCGAAAGTACCGTTATTCTCAAGGCTGGCAACGCCGGTCGGCCAGATGGAGGGGAGCAGATCGGAAAAGGGAAGGGGATGGAGGGGAACGGAGAGGCGGAAGGGGCAGCACTTCTGATTGGCTACTTGCTAGTTTCCACCCAGCCGCCATCAGTTCGGAAAAATGGTATAGGGTGAAGACCTACTGACAGTGCATTGTTGTGCTGTGTGTTGCATACATTTAGGCTTTTTCCTGGTAATTTCCATCGCTAATATCTCAAAGTATTGGCGACTGAAACAAAAACTACACCTCATGAGTATCCATTTCCTATCACCTGGCAAAATTTGAATGAGATCTGGTGGTGACTCTTGAGGGACTTCCCTTGTTGGTCCCCTTTAGCCTTTTCAATTCACTCAGTGATTCAACTCGTATGTTGCTTAGCTCATCTCGTATGTAAGAGCTCATCCCGTACTTAGCCACATGCGTGTGAATTCAGGGTATGATGGCTGGTTCCTTTCCGTGGACCTCCTGAAACTTCAAGGATTTTCAAGTGCCTCAAAGCTTCACAAGGGATTTGAACCCAGGACCCTAGGGTCAGCAGTAAAGTGCTATATCATACCTTGTACACCTAATGACTTTGCTCCCCCGAAAACAGAAAACTCCCCCTGAACCCAAAAATTTTAATGTGCATTTCTCTTGGATACCATTTGTAGAGGGTTCCCAATACAGTGATATTTTTTAAATAATTTAAAATTCCTTTTCTTTTTGCAACCCCTAAGTACAGTTTAATGAGCTCTCTTAAAAGTTTCAATGGCAAACTGTGCACCTTTAATCCATTTACCCCCTTTTGGTATCCCTAGGCAAAACTCTAAGGTTCATTAAAATATGGAAATGCTGGAATAATTTAAGTTGAGAGAAGTTAGTTAACTATTTTTTGAGGTATTACTTGGGTTATTGGTCAGTCACTTATTTTTAAATGATTGCAGTTGCCTCATATTAGTGTCTACTTATAATTAGTATGTATTTCATATTCTCAGATGAATGTGAGTTTTCATGTATTTTATGCTCATGTACATATATGGACTTAAGTGTTTAGGTGTTAATTAGTTCTCAGGAAAGATTGAGTTACATAAAAGTTTGGGTAGTGTGTGATAGGACAGAGGAAAAAATTAAGGTTTCTCTTTATGAAAGATCTGGAAATTTGAAATTATGGCAAAGATTAAAATCTTTGCCATATTTTCAGCATATTCGTTGAAATTGTGCTTAGTAGTTTACCATTCTTTGTAGAAATTACTTCAGGAAGCATTCCTGTGGTATTTCTCAGCCTTAAAATAATTCTGGAGCTCGAAAACTCTGTGTCTTTCCATTACTACTGTTTTGTATCTCTGTTATTTTCCATTCTAATGGGTAGCAAATCTATCTACCCTGAAATTGAGTTGGTTCCACAGCTTAGAAGTGGTATTACTGATATTTGAAGTATTTGTCCTCACAGGTTGGGACATGACTTGCCTATTATTACAAGTGAAATATTTTGGCTGTGCTTTCAAAATTTGTTTACTAACTTTCTGTAAAACTTCCCCTGCTAAAATATTTTGAGCAGCTGCTGTGCCATTGATATCACTAATATCTTTTCTACCTCCCAAGTATTTTTTACAATGCAATTTTCCATTTACAAATACTTATATGCCATCCTAGGAATTGAAGTAGTTTTGTGCTAGTTAATGTAGTAATTACTCATTTTCTCATGTTTAAATAATGTCTTTCTTTATACTAAATATGCAGATATATATTTATACAAGTATAAATAAAATGCCCCCATGATTCCTAATTCAATAAATTTGGTTGATTCTGAGTTGCCTCAATCCAAATTTCATTCCTCTCTCTCTTCCTTCTCACTGCTGCTTCCTTTTTGCCTACCCAACGCCTTTACATTTCCTCTCTCCCGCTTCTAAACCTCACCCAAACAGAGCATGGATCACTCTCCTCTTCACTCCATTCGGGTGCCGGACGCTGTCGATACACGGCTGAGACTTCATGGCTTTCCCGGAGATGACCTTTAAGCTCCTACTCTGTGCTACATCTTTCTTCGACATCTGGCTCTTTTGACTGGTATCACTTGCATTTTGATCTCCACGTTTCAAGTGTGTGCTTTCTGTGATATGGGAAATCAGTGCTTGCCCTGTAAATTTCCCGCAGGGAGGGTGAAATATATTTAATTCAAGGATAAGTCTTTGTATTTAGTCTTCTCTGTTATGAGATCTAGTCTTGAACGTTTAGTTAGCTTTTTTTAAAGAGAGACTTTGAACTCAAAGGTTAGTTTGTAATTAGTGTTGATCATTGAACTTTTAAAAAGTTGAATTTTATGGATTAGTCTGACCAAGTTGCATTGTTTGAACAAGCTGTTGTCTTAATTTCGTCAAGCTGGCAGTGGATTTTTAAAATCTAGTTTCATGGTTGTTGTCTGTGACTTGAGAAAAGAGGAAAAAGGTTACCTAGAATTTCATAACAGTTTTGATTTTATGTTGGATCATGACTTTAAGTTAGTGCTTACATGTGAAAAGTGGTTAAAAAATTATTCTTTCCCATTTTTCCTGCAAGTCAATCCATTCTTAAAAACTAATTAAAAGAATAAAGAACCATAAATTTTCAAAATGCTAGATATCTATCAAATTCATAACATTCATTCTTATAAGAGGTATGTTACTTTTTTCACAATACAACTGATCTCATGACCATCTCGCAGTATTGTTGTATATTTCTTACAATTACAGTTACAACATTTTTTGGGACATAAATAAATATCCTCGTACTTCATGTGTGTGTATATAATAAAGTCAGGAAAACTTTACTCATTTTATGCCTTGTGAATTTTTAAATGACATCTAAATTTGTCTTGGGATGGCTTTTCTCAATAGAATTTGGTTTTCAGAGATGGCAAAGAATCTGTGACAATTGCTAGTGAAGACGGAAAACCTTAATTGAATTTTGGGATTAATCAATCTCAGAAATCGTCTCCATTCACTTCTGCCCACAATTTGCTTTCATAGCTGCTGTGTTTATTATGGTAGACAAAAATTTGACTTACATCATCGAATCTAATATGTTGGTGGCATTTGATTATTTTACTTTTTTTTAGTAGCTAACTCATCTGTCATACTATTCACTAGGGGAAAAATATTTGTAGTACATATTCTGTAAAGAATATTCTTTATTAGAGCCTCTCCATTTTTAGGAATGAATAATTGCTCATTTTGAAATTGTTAACTTGAGTTATGCTTGCTGGCATAGGCACTCATAGTCAAAGTTAATGGATAAAATTTACTGCATCATCTCATTACATGCTGTAACAAGTCCTTCCTCTTTTGTCTTCCATTACATGCCTTTTCTTCCTATTCTCTATATTCTCCCCCTAATGGAAAAATTATATTTTCTGAATTATCAATACATAGTTGTAATGACCGAACTTTAAATTACCAATGTTTGGAAAATTTTAAGACATACCTCTTATGGGAAGGAAATAATTGAAGACTTAAAAGCTTGATCTATGTTCAATGAGAATCTACTTACTATTAGTTCAAAACCAGCTAAATATTCTTCATCTGGTCTTGTACTGCTTTATTGGTGTTAGTCTATTATGGTTATCATTTTGCCTGTGTACAATTAATATAATTTCTGGGGACTTACTCAGCTCAGCACGCTCTGGTTGTACAACATATGGTATTCTTTCATGCATACAGATACTGAAATTTTTACCATCATTAAGGTATATTATTTGCTCCCATAAAAGGTTTTATAGTCTTCGTGTAAGGAGTTTGAGATAATGAATGAAGCCTATACAATGTGATTCCCAAAAACTGTGCATGTTATCTATTTATATTTAGCACTGCAAATGTTTTGTCTGACATCTGATTATCGTTTCAGAAACAGGGTGTAACTTAAATGTCTACTTAGAGCCTATAAGAGCAAAAGAAATGTTAGAAAAAAGATTTAATGTGGAAGAAAACACTGTTTGAATTTCCCTTTGGTCCCCAGTGAAGAAGACCTTTCTGGTACCTTTCCGTGGTGTGTAATTGATTCAAGTATGTACTCTTACCTATGTACTCAAACAAATATGGCATTTATTCAAGGGTCCACCTCTTAACTGCAAAATACAGATTTGATAATTTTTAATCCTTATATATTGAATGGAAATGGTTCATGTAATATGCCCTTTCCAAATCTCAGTGTGATGCTTTTTCATTTTTTACATTCTTGCTAATTAATTTGTAAATTTGTATCATCGTACTTACGATTAAAAAAAATTGAGACAAATTCAATTGAAATGGATTTTTGGAGGTGTGAGCTCAAAAACTTAAAGAATCCTTATTATTCTGGTACTATAAATGAGTATGTTATTTCAACTGGAACGTTTTACACTGTGAATGTGTTTTTTTGTGGCTTTCTTATAATTGATGAGTTTTACAAGAGTATGCCTCAACTTATGATGTTAGGGGATCCATTATGTCTTTTGTTGGAAAATGTGTCAGCTTTTCATTTAAGTACATACCTTTAGAGCTGATATACAAAATAATCTTAGGAGAATTCCTGGCAGAACTTGTTTTTTCCCAGCTGGAAATTAAGGGTTGGTCAAAAATAGTGTTAAGAGATCAAAACAGTCATTATGGATACTATCATGTTTTTTTTTTATCTGACCCTAAAGCATATTGTAATTCACAAATTTGGGCGTGTGATGAGATAATTGGTTGCCACAATAAAAATGCATCAAAAATCAGCCTATCACTTGTATATTAAGAAAAATGCAAAATTTGCCTCTCCCCTTCCTCAAGAACAAGAAAATACAGGTATTAACGCAAACTTTATCAGATTGAGCAATTAAGAAAATGCTGAGGAAGGAGCCCATTCTAGCAGGAAGCAGCTAATGGCTGGAATTTTCTCTTGGGTTGATTAGAACCGATTAGATTATCAAATATCATCTGACTGCATGACTTAGCTAATTCCTTAACTGATGCTTCGTCGCAAACTTTAAATAAAAACATTCATTTAAGAAGGTAATTGTTTGAAAACTGCAAGCAGCCAGAACTTGGGAATTAAATAAATAGTTTCACTGAAAGTGTATGTAAATTCTAGCAGAGATTCTTTGTATTTAATTTTTACATTTTTTATGCGCATTAACATCCTGCTGCTTCTCCTGAAATTTTTTATTGTATAAAAGGCAATGATAATCTATGGCTGTTTATTTATCCTGAGTTCATGTTACATTCGATAGAATAAATCACCTCATATATATCATAATTTCCAAAATAGAGTTGTGGAACAGGGGGCAGAGTGAAACAAATAATCAAAATTTAGTTGTAAATCCACTTTTATTTATTCCAATGACGTTTTGATTCATACAATAATTAAATGCCTATTTGCCCATTGTTGAACATAAATTTCATAGCTGAGAAATATTTTCTAGTATCTGTAATTATAATTTGAAATCAACCATGCATTTGTTTCATTGTGCCCCACGTGTGGGGTACACTGAAACAGGTGATGGGGCACAGTGATACACACATTTGTAACATTTCAACATGAATCATTGATCAGTTTTTTTAACAAAAATGTATTATAAAAATAGTTTTTGGGCATTATGACGCAAAGAACTACACTCTTAATGCTGAAATGATATTAGCTACATAGGATTTAAAAGTAAAAATTTGAAGTTTTCACAATAGTAGAATAAGAATGTCCACAGCTACCAAATAAATATAGCTCTTCAATAACTTTGAGTAAATGCTTATAGAGTTTTATCCCATATTTTTAGAAGAAAAGTCAATTCCAAATAATAAGTAGCTCCTGAGTCTTTTTGTTTGTCCACACTGAACAGGTTTTGGGAGAATCATTTTTATTTGGCTATGCTGCACTGATGCTATGTCTTCAGCTAGTGGCTTTAGAAATGAATAATCCTTTTATGTGCTCCTCCTAAAAGAGCTTACTACATAGTCTTCTTCAGAGTCTTTTTCTTTGGTTACAACATCTACATAATATTTCTTCCTGCCGGAGGTCTCAAATCGCACCAAGACATAATCATTTCATTTTGGATCCCTGTCCAACTTTTCAAACTCATCTGGCATTAATGATGTCATTAGTTCTTCATGGGTTTCTTCATCTTTGTCAAAATCATCCAGGATAAAAGCATCGGCATTGTCACCGTTAGAATTCGAAACATGCCATTTTCTCTTTGCAAAAAGTGTCCTCTCAACTTGCAATGTTTCCTTTTTGAGCATTAAATGTTCTTTTTGTGCTTTCATTTCTGGTGAGCTGGTAGCAATGATACTTTTGCCCTTCCTGCGGCCACTTGTTTCATTTTTCCTTTAACTATCCTCGGGATAAGCACAGACATCTTTGGGAGAATATTTGAACACTTGCAAATTTTCCTTAGATAAGGTGGGTTCATTTGTACATGAAGCCTCTGGTTCGAGATTTTTTTTCCATCAACAATGCCGCCTGTTCTACCAAAGCCTCAGGAGGACCGTCTATGACGTAGCTAATCAGGAAGTCTGCTTCTGTAAAGACACCTCTATCAACAGGAACAATTCCTGTTTTGCGAAATGCTGCCATAGTGGTGGTTGGTGTCATTGCCTTCTGGTGACCTATATTCACGCAGCTCCCAACGTTATAAATTGAGAGTGTTTGACCAGGGTCTTCCATATGCCAATTGTCAACAGCAGCATTATAATATGCCTTAAATGGCTTAAAAATACCAACATGGCCTAAAAAATACCTTTTTCACCTCTTAAAAAAAAAGAAATTTTAGCATCGAAGGTCTTAGCAAGGACATGAATATACTTGAACGTGTTAAAATTACCAAAAAATAAAAGTTTTGCAAAAATAATACATTTTTAAATTCTAAGGGGCAGATTGAAACGTTTCACTGTGCCCCAATGATTTATGTGTCAATGTGCCCCGCATAGTAGAGTCACGAAAATCGCGTTTTCACACAAAAACTAACTGATGGACCTTAATGTCACTTACCTGCGTCTATACTCCAGACAATGTTGTTTTAAAAAATATTACATATTACTCCATATACACAAGTAAAATTTTGCCATACCGATTATTACGAATCGTCGAAAATTTACTTTCTACCAGGAAAAACAAGTATTCTGGTATAAGTTGACTCTTTACAATAGCAGCTAGTTTGAAACTAAATCAACAGCAGGTAGTGCACTCACAATTAACTCACTAAAAGTGCCACCGGTCAGATTCAAATAATTTGCGAGAAAACTATTTTGTATAACTGTGCCCCATGTTTCACTGTACCCCATGTTCCCCTAAATCATAAAGTTAAAATAATTTGATTATTAATGAAAAAATTCCTAAATGTTTTAATAACCATTTGGTTGAAATGATCATTAATTCATTTAAATCTTACAAATGAGTCATCAGGTCTGTTTTTTCCATGGAAAAATGAATGGAATAAAATAGCCCAGAGGCTTTTAAGCTGCACTCAAAAACATGTGGGAATTGAAACTCAGAAAAGTTTTATAGTTGTGCCTACAAAATAGATCTTTAGCCACGAAACCAATCGGTGAAGATTTAGGACACTGTTTGATTGAAGTGGGCTAAGGTACTGGAGGGACCCCTCATGAAAGAAATATGATGGCTTTTGTTTGCATCAGTTGATTGTGTCAATGCTAATTATTTATCACTAATGTATAGAGAGTACAAGAAGGTTTGGCCAATCTTTTGTTGATATATATATTCTTTAAATTGCTGAGGAAAGGATCTTTGCAAACTTCTGCCACCTTTATATGACTGCTTTGAAAGCTACTCATCACAATTAACCTCAATAGAAAGGGGTTCATGAACCAGTGGTTCTCATTGGTCTTAGGTTAAAATGCCCCAATGATTTAATCTGATGGTATGAGTACAATTAGAGGAGACCCCTTCCACAGTGGTGTCTCGCGATTGGCTGAAGCTGTGGCCAAATGCATGCACTTTTTTATGTAAGTAAATCTGGCTTAATTTTACTGGTGTAGAATATGTCTGCATTGCTCAGTCATTTTCATTTCTGGTTAAATGGTTTTGTATCCCTTATATTAGGAATTTGCTGATATCCTCGTTAATGACGCACTTATCTACATAAATATTAAAATATGTTAGGGAGTTTCAAAAATTAACTTACAAAATAAGGTAATGCCCTGCAAGGAAGATGTTTGATAGTTACAGTTGAGTACCTTATATCCAGAAATCCGGAACGTCTGAAAATTCCTTTGTGTAATGTTTCAACTTGCCAGCTCGTGGCACCACTCTCCAAGCCTCGTTCTGGGATGAGTAGGAAGGTAGCACACTCTATGAACATATGCTAACAACCTAGGCAGGGACACGTAGGAATCTCAAATATCGAGCACAAGAGCCTGATCGCATTTATAAATTAATTAATTAACAAAATATGGAAGCATTTGCACAGATTTACTGTCCGACTAAGGAAGGTATCGATAGATACTGCAACATCTGCTAGCAAATGCTATCAACAAAAGCTATTGAGCATAAAGAAATATATGTATTTATTACTCGTTCTCATCCAGTATTAATTACGTATAGCTTATGCTGCCGAAGCTACGGTCGTGATTTGACGACTTATTCAGCAAGTTTTTTGCCTTCTTCAATGAAGTGTACTTTTTGATATGGTTTATGCTAATTAATAATATTCAGTCACTTTCATGTGTAATTTCTGAGTTATGGTTTTATTGCATGAAGATTATAAAAAAAAAGTGTACCACTTTTTCCGCTTGTGGAAGACCAGAAATACAGAAACCCTTTGGTCCCAAGCTTTCCGGATTTGAGGTCCTCAACTGTAAATTTGAATTATTTGTATCCTGAAATTTTTTTAAATTTTAAATGCTTGATATCATAGGTATGTAGTGGTAATATCTTCCCTGGCACCATGTGGTGCTTTACAACTTTATATTATGTACATCTATGTCCATTCATAAGATGACAATGTTACATTGTGCCAGGCTCAAAGTAAGTCAATGGGAGAAGTGTTAAGTCAATTATCATGGGATCTAATAATTCTTGTATTTTTCTGTTTAACTTTCGACATAGTCGATGAGATGAAATAATAATTTCTAAAACTTAAAATTGTAATTATTTTTATTCCTTTTTCAAGTCTTACCTGCTGTGAACTGTTTATTTGAACAAAGTAAAGTCTCTCTGCTTTTCCAAGATTATATTTTTTCTTCAAATGTATTCACGATGAGAGGCATTGAAAAAGGTGACAATCTTGCATAGTGTTGTTTATGAAAGATAATAAAAATTTGTTGAGTGTTGTTGCTTCTGATATTCCTTGTATCACTCTGTTGGAAATTAAAATTATACTCACCAAAATTATCTTGTTGAATTTATCCTGTCTCTAGTTTTTTTTTTTCACGAAACAAATTTAGTAAATGTGTTAAATTAGAAAACTACCTGCTCTCCACTGGTGACTTACAATTAGTTTTTTCTCTTTTCCATTTGTCCAAGAAACTTTCTCAACCAAGTCCAGCTCATTGCTATGACTTGCAGTCAGATCCCTTCTTCAAGTACCTATGCACTTGGGACCAAATTTAAGCTATCATTGGGACTCATTTGGAAGTCCACCTAAGATTGTTGGTTATTGAAAGATATAATGAAATTCAAGTCTACTGGTGACTGAGCGACCGATGACTGAGAGCCAATAGTCTCTCCACCATGCCATTATATAGGAAAGGTGAAACAAGGATGTTTTCAGCAAAGAGGAACAGGAATGGGAAGGTTTAGCCGTTCTTAAAAGTGAAAGGTACAAATTCCGAGGCATAGTTTGACATAGCTGGCTATTCTGAGACGGCTCAAAATAACATTTATGCTTATTTTTGGAAGTGGGAATCTTCCATACCCGGATCACTACTCTATTTTTCAATTATATTGCCCTATGCTCCTGGGCTAGTGGCAGGGCCGGCCCTAGCAGGTGCAGGGCTAGGGGAGAACCTTCAGTGCGGGGCCCTTCACTTAAAATATTAAACTCTATACCCCATCTACAAACTCGAGCATTTTGAATCCCTACCACTCTCTGGCTAAGTATGTGTTCCCCTCCCAAACTCAGACTTCGTAATTACGCCGTTATGATACCTTGATTCAAAACTATCGTATATTTTAATTTTTTTTTACGAACGGGGCGGTCGCTCCACCCTAAGGCCGGCCCTGGCTAGTGGTCTCCTCATCAGGAGTATAATGGGTAGTTGCCAGTAGGGAAAAAATTTGGGGGGCTGAGGCCCACAAAGCCACTCCCATTGGTATGTGCCTGACCCAAGGGGTTTTGTAACCCCCACCCCGTACCCTGTTGTTTCAGAGAGTTCATAATTGTTCATTCATAAATTGTCATAAAATCAATTGATAATTGGAAAATGAATTTATGACATAGCCTTGAGGCATTTCTTTGAACATTTAGTGGTGAAGTAAATGAAGCATCGGTAATGAAAACTGATTCCATTGTCTGTAGGACCTAAATCCCTTCACAGAACTAAAGACACTGAAGATATGGCGAAGCTCTCACCTAATGGACGATCTTCAAGGTATAACTGTTTATTAGATCAAGATTCAAGTTCAAATATCAAAAGTCTTTTCGAGGAATTGTACAGGTTAATATTATTTTGTTAGGTACTTAAAATTTACTTATATCTACATCACTTTCTCTTTGTATTTATAATGCAGTAACATTTTTTAAGTGGGCATTTGACAAGAGGGTAGCCGGTATAGGGTTTATATCCTCCTAAAACTGCTTCTAGCTCTAGGGAGACTTTTTCTAGTGTAATCCTCCTATAAGTGTAACCCTTGCCACAAAATACAACTCGTCCCCAAATATTCAAGTTTGGAATATTGCAATTGAAAATATCTTGGCCCTATGCTGTTAGTCATTGATAATTTCCAATTTAAATTTTTAAACCGATTTTTTAAGTTTATTTTTCAAGTTTAATTGCCATATTTACTATCCATTCTGCAAAAATTATCATTTATTGGATTGTTTCCTACTAATTTCAAAATTGAAGGGTTGAGTTCCTTATTTAGACGTTTTCAACGATGTAAGTTGGGACTTAAATTAAATAATTGAGTTTTTAGGTTCAATTGCGATTGGATTCATCAAGGAATTGATGCACTACCATCGTATCTCGATAATAGGTCACTTTATCACGCGTGGTTTGGAATTCGTATTTTGCGCTCAATGATACAATAATGATTATGTTTTGTTTTATCCCCTTTTGACTTGCCTGTTTCTCCGTAGAGGGAGTCTGTGCTGAATAATATTAGGCATTATTTACCCTCTGGTTATCAGGAAGTTTGTTATTTATATACTAAAGTTATATACTGTGTGAAAGCGCGAGCTGATAAGCGGTGAGTAAGTGGTTCTCATTGTATTATGCCAAGACGTTCGCGCTCTTATTCCGCTCTGTAGTATTGATGTGTGGTTTACTCTCGGAAAATATGGCCTGCGTAATGTCACCTACTTGTATATCTTTTTAAGACATTGTATTTACTCCCCATCTCTTTTTCCATCCATATATTCAATAATGTAATCGTATTTGGTGGTTTCCGATGCGTTTTATGGTATGATTTAATATTAAACTGATATGATTTGTTTCATGTAGGTGATAAAATGAGCACAGCGGTTGAACAAGAGGGTCTAGTGAAGGAGTCCCTTTTTCAATTCGTCAAACAGCATATTCCAAATGCACAATTAAGGTAACCCTTATTTGTTAACATATTTGTGGATTATATTTATTATTCATGTTTACAATGGTAATGGTGTAGGGTGTTATTTTTTTGGTGTTTCTTGGTTTAACAATCAACCGAAAATATAAGTTATTATTGCGTAGATGCGAGGAATCTCAATCAGTCGCAAAAAAAAGTGTTTTGGTGCCAAACGCCAAAATCTCAGCTGTTGTGCGCTACCCTCTCCCCCGCGCCGTTTTCTCAAGCTTCTGCGAGCGCGGAGAGGGTTCGCACTTATCGGAAGAACGGACTCACATCGCTTTCGATGCGAAGTGATTCTGTGTTTCTTAATTCTACATGGAATTTTATTTATAGGTGCTGAAAGCTGGTGTGGATTAAATTATGAATGTTTCCTTTAGAAGTTCTCATTTTTGCGAGTACGTACAATCGTTGAGACCAATGGTGCCGCGAAGGGCATACGAGCGCATTTTTTTGGTTAAGCTCCGAGCCATTACTTTTTGATATTGTATTGTGCATAATTTTTTTCGTGGTTGTAGTATCGCAAAAATCTTTATAGTCATAAATCACCTTATCCCATCAAAATAATCGATTTCTGTCGTTATTCCGTTTTGGCCATCTACGAGTGTGTACTCCGTAACCGAGCGAAAATATCTCCATGTATGTCCATAACAAAACGTATATATCTCCATGTATGAAGTGTAGGCCTTAACAATTTTCAGTCTCGTATGTATTTCTCTCAGTCGTTTATACGGTAACTGGCCATGTTTTTTTTACTTGCGTAAGTTAGGGCAAACGTTATATTCGAAAAATTGCATTCTGAGTTGTTAGCCCCGCGAAATTTATGTTGATTATTATTGCATTACCAAAATTATTTTTTGTTACTTTACCGTTTTTACATGGTATAGATGTATTGAGGGCAGTATTTTTTGTACTCTTCATATGTGAACAATATATTTACGTTACAAATTGTGAAAAAATTAACCCAGTGTTCAAAAGAAATTGTAATAATCAGTGGTCATGTCGTATGTACAGGCATTATTATTATTATTTTATGCCACTTGGAGGGAAGTATGAGATTTAAAGAAAGTATTGCTGTTGGAAAGAATTTTTGTCCAACATCTAGTTTACAACCGTCTACCTGTTCACACATTAATATATTTGCCAGCTTTAGTAAATGTGGATGCCACTATTTAACTAGCAAGAGTACACACTTATTTTGTGTGCAGAAACACATTTGCATGCATTTTTTCAATACAAAGCCACTGTAGGAAATGATTATTTGATGAATAGCATTGATAACAATAAATAAATTTAGTTGCAGGTTGTATTTTTCATGCAAATGGAAGAGGATAATAGGGCATTTTTTCTTAGTGTCCTGCTTCTTTCTATAAATTTTCCAGCCTTTGAAACTTTTGATGTGGTCGCCGTAGCCAAGAGAGTAGAGCTTCTGACCGAAAGGGTCCCTAATTTTAAATCCTGGCGAGAGGTATTTTTTCACCACCGTCAAAAATAATGTTAGTGAGAGATGGCCAAAGGAGAGAAACTTGACTAAATATCTGCTAATCTGTGCCTTAATGTAAGATCGTCTCTAATCTCACCTATTCAAGCTCATCCCCTAGAGGAATTTATGTGTGACAGTGGTTACTTGGTATTAAATAGGTAGATTGTGTCAAAAATTTATATTTCCTAATGGTTTAAAGATGAAAGACGAGTGATAAAGAAAGAATATGAGGGTGGCTTCTTTTAGCTGTAAGGCTGTGAAAGGGTCAGATATCTGAAACGATTGAGAAAGGTGCCTGAAATTAGTGTGAATGAAGCTGTGGATTGAAAAAGGTAGCAAGAAAGTGTCACAATCATTGCATTTAGGTGTGGAAATTTTTATCAGAATCCTTCAGGAGTGTAGTTATAATTACATATGGTGTTCTATTACAAGTGCTAATGATTAAGGAATAAAATTTGTATTGTTGGAAAATTACTGTTTTAAATAAACTGTAAAAAAAGATTACCTGTGAACAAATTAAAATTATTATTTTCATTTAATCATTGAAACAATTCCTAAATAGTTACTTCATCAAAATCTCCAAGTTCAACAATAATTAAGAAGAAGAAATAAAATCACTTCCATGGATCTCCATCAATCATTGTAGTTTGGCTGACAGATTTCTTGGATTATTAACCATTTCCCTACTAATGAAAAAATATGCGGCAGGATGTTTCTTGACCCGGGAGGCATAAGCTGCAAATCTTTGTCGGAGTTTTTCTACGCAGGAGAATGATTGCTGAAAATATACATTTCCTTACTCTCCCCCTTTTATGACGGTCTAGGGTTCGCAAAGTCTTAGTTTCGGAACCTAACAAAGTGGGACCGAGGCCGTACCCTCAAAAATCCAGGAGCAGGTACCTGGACCCCTCGTCTTATATTATCCCTCTTAGCGGTAAGGGACCGCGGACATTCAATTGGTTCATGTCAGTTTTCGAAAAAATATCTGTTCCTCTCTCAAAAAATATAAACTAAGAATTGAATTCTTTATCTTTTGAGCAGCATTGACAATTTTTAAATGAAATTTTATGATAAATATTAACTTATACCTTGATTTCAGTATAAAAATCAACATGGAAATTGTTGCTGCATTAAATGCGTTAATATTGACAGCAGAGCTTCGTTCAAAATTTCACAATTCTCAGAATAAAACAAGGAATTCAATGCAAAGTCTGCAATTTACGTAGAAGCAATAATTATCCACATAGCTGATTAATATAAACAAAGTATGATTGACGGTGAACCAATGCCGGTGGTAGGGTTATAAACCCTGAAAGGAGGGAGCCCAACTACCCTTGGACTCTAATATAAAGCGGAGTCCCTATTAGGAAGGGTTGTAAAAGGTTGGTCCTGAGAGTGTGTGATTATCTGGGATACCCTTCTTAATAAATGACCTGCAAAAATGATCTGTATGGAGGGGATGGAAGAGTCTGTTTGGGCTCTGTAAAGCAGTCTGTTAAGGAGAGAACTCCACCGTCTCGAAAGGGTTTCACCAGAAGTTGTCATTGCGACTCAAGATAAGGGAGACATTTTTTCAGCATTTTAGTCAGTTGTCCTGAGATTTAACAAAGTAGTCAATTTTATAAATGTTGAGTATTTCTGTAAATATTGGAGATAGGTAAGAGAACGTGCCTTGCTTCATATTTTTACAGAGAACTCTTTCTTGTTGACAGTTAATAGGTAAAAATGACTGGGCCGCATTAATATGAGTGTTAATAACCCTGTTACTATGGAAAATGTTTGTCAACAAAAGATCCCTCATAATTAATATTAGTTATCATCCCTCATAATTAATAATACAGGCATCCCCCGAGTTACGTAAGAGATGCGTTCCGGCAGACTATGCGTAAGTCGAAATTTACGTAAGTCGAACCTTTGCGTTGGCGCTTCAGAGATTGCTGTATAACAAGTTGTATCGTAAAGAAATGAGCGCAACCACATACGCCACCACATCCATTGCTACAACTGCAAATTTTCACGTTGATTGCTGACTTGGGATTTATAAGCGATTTTTCTACAGACATTAATGAAATTTCCTTCGAGGAATGACAAAAATGGGTCACTTTGTTATTTTTAGCACGTAAAAAACTCTATAACTATTCGATATTTTTTCTACCATAGGTTGTACGAGCGAATATCTACTTCTTCGCGCTCACATTCGAAAATTAACGTAATCATTTGAAATACGGTTATCGCTTACGTAAGTACGGATTTACGTAAGTCGAGACATACGTAACTCGGGGGATGCCTGTATTAACAGTCATAATTAATATTTTCATTTTTTTAGCATTAGTACTCTTTGAATGGGATGAGTTGCAGAACAAGTAATGTTTTAGTGGAGTGGTTTCCGTCATCAAAGAAAATGAAAGGCATTGATTGCAATTTGTTACCCACCATTAGTGTATTCATAATATACAAATTATTTGGTTTTAGAAAACCCAGTTTATATGAATGTTAATGGCCAATTTTAACCTCATTTGAAAAAGGGGAGAATGGCGGCCATTCAATGCCACTCCACGTGACATCACAGTGACCTAGATTCTATACGAGTAGTCAGGAGTTTTACATCGTCTGAGATTACCAATGCATGCGTGAGGCACAGAGCTCAGGGAGATTTAATTTAATTTCTCAATAAAGCTAATTTCTTAATAATCACCTATTAAAATTGCATATGGTCGGAAAGTTTCCTTCATTTGATAAGGTATTAATAATCCTTATTTAAGCCAAGCGCTATCTGCTAGCAGGTACTCTACGCTACCACCATGCTCGGCAGCAAGCAGCCTGCATCATAGCGGCGTTCATAGCCTCACACGGCAGCAGCTGGAACTAGAATAATGTCGCACGGACTTTTCCCAGCATTCACACTTAGCCGTCACATTTTCGCGTGCTTGAAATTTTTCACTTTTCATTAAATTGCGAAAAATACATATTGTCATTTAAAAATCTAAAAATGTGAAATACGTACTCCAGGAGTAGTAATATTTTGATTTAGGTGGTAAAAAAATAGGAAACCACCCTATTATTCCATCCAATCATTATTTTAGCATGTGATGAAATCATGGCTCCCCTGGTTCATGTTTGGGGCATCTTGGTTTAAAAATTGCCTTATTTTTGACATTATTTATTGAAAATGATAACTCGGTTATGATATTTTTCCTCTTGAAATTGTAAATTAGTTCTATAATGATTTTATGCTTCGTTGGCTAAAAGCCTTTGGAATTAAGCCTTAATATTCAATGTGAAAATGTTTGTTATTTACGTATACGTAATATTTGTGATGTGTTCACCTTGCTCATCAGAAACATACTGTGTATACATGAAATTCTTTTGGTATAATTGACCTTGTATTTATTATTGGTACCCTAGATTTTTATAGCCAGATACAGGGTGGCTTGTAAGTGTTGGGATACAAATAATTAATTTTGATTTCTACATTGTTATTGTTTATTCTATGTTTCAGCTGCTTGGATGAGTTTGTTTTAAGCTATGTTGTCAGCATTGTTGAAGAAGTGGCAGCTACTGGTGGAGCTGAGGCTGTTGAAGGGACATTTGATGCAGAGGCCTTCATTGAAGTGCTGTCTGCATGTTTTCCAGCCTTTGCAAACTGTGTGGAGAGTTGTCATGTGACTCAGTGGATGGCTGATCTCCAAGAAATATTACTCAGACGATCATCTCCTGAAGGGAGCAATGATGAAGAAAACACTGCCAATTGTTAGTATTATCCACTTCCATTGCAGGCTTTTAGACACAGTTGACTGCTAAAGGTTCAGGGATAAATTAACTTTTTTTGCTTTTCCAATTTGTATTATATTAGTTATCTGAATTTTTGTAGTGTAAGGTTAGGTAATTTATGATGGGAGGATGATGGTAATACATATTTCAGTTACAAATATGCATTCATTAGATTGTAACTCTGAAATTTTTTGTGGATTTGTAAATGAAATCAGTATGTAAATGTGACATTCTCATTCCTATTGGTTTTACTTTGCAGTTGATGGATTGTCATTTAAAATCTCAGAGATACACATACCTAGTCCGTCATCTATCTCCCTTCTACCAAATGGAGGACCTGCCGTTGGACGAGTGAAAAAGCTTTCTGAAACAAGTGAGGGTAGTTGTGATAGCACGGAATACTTATCAGGCCAAGAGGTGAGTTTTGTTGTCATCCATTTGTATTAATATTTTGTTTGTAAAAGTTTATGTATCTGTATATAGTAAGTTTACAGAACTAGGCGCCCATTAACCATCACAAGATTTGCATAGGTGGGATCTCTAATGGATTTATGTGATTGTCTGACACCTTAATTGGTAAAATTTACATGTATAAGTTGAAACTTCTTACAAATCAGGGATGGGTCAGTTTGATTCTTCGGTTCTCAGTTCCACAAGTTCTTGAGATTAGAACTGGAGTCAGAACGGAAGCCAAGAAGAATCAGCACCGAAATATGTACAAAACCTGTTCATCACCTATCAGTTTTGTGATGACTTAATGCAGTGGAACCTCGTTAAAGCGAGTACGGGCTATAGCGAGATCCCCGCTATAACGAGAGATAGCCGATGCACCATCAATTGATCCTATAATAAGCATGTTAAAAATTTCGTTTTTACAAGGCCCTTATGGTGTTGGCTCTCGCCATAGCGAGGGTTTCACCGCCGGAAAAACTTACACCAATACTCCTTAATCTCTGTAATTGCTAGCGATCTGTTAGAAATGAAGTTAATGGAGTGCTCAGTCTCAAATTTATGTGGTTACCTGTCGTTCGATAAATAAGTAGTTAATTTTGGTTAAAATATTGTGGCATTAGCATTCGCGAATGCCTGATCTTCTTTTGTTCCTCGGGCGGCAGAAAGCAGTCGTCAGCATACCCGCACGTCCATGAGTTGCATGAATAGAAAGCATTTGATGGAACACACTATGGCCAAAAAAACACCAAACGCGTCTAAGCGAGAAAATAAAAATAAAGGAGTAATATGAGGTATATTGGCTATTATTTGCACCACCTCCGGTAAGGCGACAATTCGCTATAGCGAGTGTTTATTGGTGCACCGTGGGGTGTCGTTTTATCGAGGTTCCACTGTAGTTTTTTCAAATGTGTTTTATATTATCATAGTTAAAAATCATTTTTAGATTTTGTAATTTTGCAATAAAAATGACACATTTGATTGAGAACTGGGATGGAGACCTGATGCCAGGAACTGAACGGGAATGAGAACCGGCAAAAATGCTGTACTGACCCATCCTATTATAAAGAAATTAATCCTGAACTGAAATGTGCCTCTCATGTCCTTCTTAAAGGAGTGTAGTGGCAAGGGAGGGGGAGGGGAGAAGGAGAATGGTGGGACTGGGGAGAGGGATGCTGCTGACAAGAGGGCAGCTGTTGAAGAGGAGGAGGAAGAGGTGAGGTTGCTCCAGGAGATGTTTCCCGGGGCATGTTGTCTTGAGGTGCGCCATTGCCTCGCTATTGCTGGGGGAGACCTTCCACGAGCTGCTCAGTTGGTTCTTCACCGTCAAGAGGCTGGTCAAAGTCTCACTGTTGCTAGTCCTGCTGTACAGGTATGTCAGTCAGCTTTTGGTTTCGTCATGAATTTTTCTTGTAAATGATGAATGCAGTTCGGACAGTCCTGCAAGATAGGTTTTGGTGGAGTTATGTGGCACATATTTTATTACCTGATGATGGAGAAATCTTTGTGCTTTGATTTGTTAGCATAGCACCTCACCTTGTTACAATTTGAGGAAAATTCATGCAATTAATTTGATAGGAAAAAATATTTTCTTTCATTGGGTGTGCTATAAGCTATAAGGCTGCTATCATGCATCTGGATAATTCATCACCATGTCTTACAATTAAAAATTACTCTAACTTCTTTGAGGTAAATGCTGTCTTTGTGACATTCATAACTGATTAAGATTTCATTTGCATGAAGTGTTTATAAAATGCATCAGAAATCAGTGAACAGCTTTTGTGAAACAGTTCACCTACATACTATTTCTGCACCTCAAGTAAACGAAAACAAAAACAGTTGTTTCATTTTTGTCCAATAATTAAGTTATTAATAAGTGTTGAGTCAAATGTATTGTGTCTTTTTAATATGGTTTAAGGAGCTGAAGATACCATGAAGGCTTAGAGTATTGATCTGAATTCTTTATCTCACAGGTTGGTGGAGGTAGGCCTAAAGTTCGTGTTGACGATAGACAACTTAAGGAGAGAATTATTGCTAGGTATAGCTACATTGACCATGAGGAAGATAAGAGGGAACATAGACCTGTGGCCCCTAAAGCAGTACGTATTTTAATGAATTCATTAATTGAAATTGACAATAATGAAAAATAAGGTAAATCGATATTTTATCACTAATGACGGAAAATGTGTCTGTACATATTGTAACCTCAAGCTTAATAGACTTCTTGCTTTGAGGATATCACTAACCTTGTTTAACTAACTGAATTGTTTTCAAAAAAACTAATCTCAATGAAAATTTAGTTGTTTACATGAATGAATTGTCTGATTTTGGATGAAGATGCATGTTTTTGCTGAGTTCAGTCATTATTTTGACGGTGGAACTGAATGTGCTAATTATGATTGGTAAAGAGCTTCGTTCTGTAATTTAACCAATTTGTTTAAAATAAACCCTTATTTCGTGTATATGAAAGTTAAAGCTTCATTAATACCCTTAGGTATCCGATGAATGTTTTTCATCTTCTAATTCTTATCACATTGGACTCTTGTTGATACAAGCAACCTTAAAATGAAGTTCTCGTTTTTACGAAGCAAATTGTTGGTCCTGGCAAAAAGACTTTAACAGAAAGAACTTGATTATGAAGTTCAACAGATAATGACGGCATTCAGGAGACCCACTCATTATTGAAAAGTAAGGCAACAAGAAACTGAAATTAATCCAGAGGGCTAGAGCAAGAAAGTCGAAAACTTTTTACCCTAGGATCACTTATCAAAAAGATTACTTCAAAGCTGAACAAGAATATTTTAAGATATTAATTTGTAAGAAATATAACTCTTTAGTCACAAAAAATTCTCGGTAGTGCAATTAATGCTTATTTTTTATAAATAATAAGAAGCTATTGTCATATCAGATCCATCTTTCATCAATTTCATTAATTTCTAAAAGAAATGTTTTAACGAACTTCGTTATTACCTCTGAACCTCTAATTTTAGGTCCCGTGAACGTAATAATGAGTGTTTACTGTGTTGTTTTTGTTTTATTGGTATAATTTGAATCTAATATTTTTTCTCATTATCATTCCTCAGGAGCCTAAGAAACTAATTCGTTACCGTGACAACAAGATAGTGAGCATCAAGGGGGAGCGGTTCACCGAGGTGAGGAAGGAGGAGGAGAGTGGCGGAGAGGCTGGGGGTGACCCAATGAAGAAGACCTATGTGAGCCTCAAGCCGGCGCGGCAATACCGCTTCCACTGACCCCTCTGCTTCTTCGCCCCCACGCTGACCCACGTGGCGAGGTGATGAAGGATCCTCCCTCCTTTCCTCTTTTTTAAGTTGAAACCAACTTGCAGAAATGGGCAATTCTTGGTGAGTTCATTCGCAATTCTCGAAAAAAGTCTGGGGTTTGCCCGACTAACTTTTTCACAACTTAAAATTTTTAACTCATGGTTATTCATGAGAGAGATTATTTTTTAGTATTGCGGGTTGATTTATCAACTTTTACGCCTTGGGCAAAAAGTGCTGCAGACTGATTTATTTGCTTCTTCGTATAAAATTGTTAGCTAATTACTTCAATATTTTAAATTAACATTAAAATTAACAAAAGAATGCTGTAAGATATTGATAAAACAATTTTTTTTCTTCAGTTTCACATTTTGCTAATTTACCCTCCACATTTTTCACTTAACCCTAAGAAGACGGTTCAACTAACTGCGACTGAGAAGGTTAGCTCTGAGGGGGTTTATAAGGTCTGATTGGATGTTGCTATTTGACTATCATGTTCTTGTAGAAATGCCCTCTTGTTTCTAGATTAGAGTAAAATTAACTCATTTCCTCAGATAGTGTGCCCTTGTGGATATGTATTGGGGTTTTTCCATTTTTAAGATGCTCTAGCAGCCTGCTGATTGCAGAATATGGCCTGCAATTGTGTGTGCAAGGCATTGCAGTCTCATTCAGTGGCTCTAATTCAGGAGTTCTTTGATTGGGGGCATAGTGTAGTTCTAAATCCTCCTTCCTTTGCTTCCATAAAGTCTCAATGAAATTTCCATTGACGAAATGCTGTTTTCCAAATAAATTTTTTAGTTTGAATTATAATGAAATAATATATGCATTTGAACGTCTGAAAGAGTCAAAATGTCATAGCTAAGAGGTCATGTAGCTGCAGTAACTATTAGCTACTTAAACCAGTGAAGGAAATTGGCACTAAAGACCAGTAAACCCCGAGGGGTCAATGCCTCCATAAGGAGTAATAGATGACTTAGGTGAAGTAGACACTGGAGTCTATGGCCATTGTAATGACTACTAATAGCTAGTAGCTCTTTTGCCGCAATTATTATTATGAAGAATATAATTTGCACTCCTATATCAATTGAAGTACCTACAACCATTACATGAGGAGAACTGATAAAAGTGACAGGAACATGTCTTTCTATAGATTGGGATGAGATTGGTAAAATGCAGGTTGATATGATCTGTGGATGATAATTATAGGACGGTTGGTTCTCCTAATAAGGCATGGAAAGAAACCGCTCTCAGAGCTATTTATGTCACAGCATACATAGTTCAAATATACAGTAGACTCCCGATTATCCAGCTGCGGTTTATCTGGGTTGCTGATTGTCCGTGCACGATTTTTACTCTTGCTCAATTTTTTCCACAATCGTTATAAAAAGAAATAGGATGCAAAATCATCGGAATTACGGCACTAATGCTAGATTACACCAGGCTTATTATTTCCGTTAGAATCCCCTTCGTAAAACAGAAGCGATCACGCGCTAGCTGCATTCACGGGAGCACCGTGTTCCTGTTTTCCAAGCCTCGCAGTGCACGACCGCGCTCCTTGATCACAGATACACGGCTCGCAGCAGTTACAACCGGGGCAACTTGTGCGAGACACGACTACGTGGTGTGGTGCCTGACAGTGTAGTTTCCTATGTCGCATAGTGGTTTTGAAGCATTCGTGCTAACCACTTTTCTGTATTCGTGATCACACAGCCACGGATGTGTAGTTTTCGAAACTAGGCCTTACATGGAGCATTAATAATACGAGTACAACCATATTATCGCCGCTAAAAAGATCATGAACTGGCGAAGAAAGCTCTCAATGAGTCCGGGAAGCACTCTTAAATAACGGAATAACTGCATAAATAATAGTATATTGTTTGTTTTACGGAAATTATGAACATTACAAGACATTTTAGTAAAAGCTTGGATTATCCGTGTTTCTGATTATTTGTGCCGTCTCTCCCCATCATTATCCCGGATAATCGGGAGTGTACTGTATATGACAAAATATATCAATTATCCTCTCATTGGTTGGTGGTCTTTGAATTCGTAGACTTTACTTGTACTGTCCTAGAGCCTGAATGACTGATAGACCATTACGTAATTGTAATGGTAGGAATGTCAGATAATCAACTCCTAAGTAACTGTTTCTTGTTCATTTCTTGGAATCTCATTTCTTGAAACCCAGTCCTGGGGGTCTATGCTCGAAACCGCTCGACTTGTCTGAGTGCTTGGAAACGAAGCGAGTGATGATGTCAAGTGGTAACCTGAGTTGAGCAGAGAATGGTATGTTTCAGATGAAATGAGCTGCCTGCGATATAGGTCGCTCGAGTGAGACGGAGAGTCAGTGGCAACGATATAGAAACGAGTGCTCGAGAAGGAAACGACTACTTATTTCAAACAGCATCTCTACGGTCAGATGTACAAAGTGACACATACCTCGCTGTTAGGATTAGTAGGAATGTTTCATTCCAAAAGACAATACCAATGGTACCATCAGGCTTTCCATTTGAAGCACTTAAAGTTTGTGTACACAACCATTGGCAAATGAGTGTCTGGAATTTCCTTATTTGGCTACAGATGCTCTCTGGCAAGGGCAGTAAAGAAGGGCCTCTTTGCTTGAAAAGGAGCTGGAGCCAAGGAAGAAGGCACAAATTCAATAAAAGGTTTCTACGAGTGGAAATAAAATTAGGAAAAAATTATGCTGAAAAATATTAATTGCTTATCAAAAAATTGCATTTAATTTATCCAAATGAAGTATTTATGTTTCCTGCTATGATTTAAAGAAAATAAAGGTATGAAGAAACTACCTTATTACCTCCTCTCTCTAACCACTCGCCTTGCCCTTTGATTGGGAATATGCTCTTCGTTGTAGTTGGCCAAGTTTGGTTCTTTTATTGGCCAACAAGGGCAGCATCTTTGACACTCTGGCACCTATTATGCAAAACTAAGCCCACATTTATTATTTTGATTGCCTTTTCAGGTATGTAATGAAGAAGATGATGCTTCATGCTTGAACACCAAAATCTTGATTTTAGCATACCATTATGTTTTTCGATTATGCTTCTTACACTGGAGAGATTGATGTAATATGTATCCTCTGGCAAGTTATGTGCTATGTTTCCAGCAACAAGAGTAAGTGACCAAGGCTCTATACGATTGATGCTGTCACCTGCAAACTGTTCTAATTATAATTAACTACTCATAGTGAAAGAACGATTTAAAAAAATTCAATAATCAATATAATTTATGATCCTATTAATAAATTACTGTAACAATATATTGAAAAATCCTCAAAATGTAGCAGTATAAACTATAATGATATTTTGCTCGAATAACCATAACCTTGCGTTCAAAATATTTTATGCCCTACGTAGAATTTTCACAGAAAATAAAACTTTAATATAATTTTTTTGTTTCAATGAAAGTTCAAATATTGAGAACGCTATATTGCTGATTAAGGGATTTTGCTAAACATTATCGTGGATTTCGTTAAAATGACTCCCTTAAAGGTATTGAATTATAGACCTTGGCTTCGCTGAATGAAATTCTCTCTGTCCTTTACTGTAATTCAATTTAGATCAACTATTTCCCTAATTAAATGTAATCACTTAACTCTGCCATAGAAATGCCTTAAAGCGTAGACTCAGGTTGAAAGTGACCCACTGGATGCGTGGAATTCTAAGCACTTCATTTCCTGCCTCTTCTAGCTCTCTTGATTGCGAGCATATGCGGCAATAATATGGCTTCATTATTATGATCACTAAGCACTCTGCTTACACACGAAGGGTAATTCGAGGGATCTCCACCACTTGGCTGGCGGTGTTCGGCTGGAGTAGCACACAGGACTATTGAATTTGCTTCCAAGGAGCTTGAGCATACCAAATGGCCATAGCGCTTGGCTCCATACCACGTGACTTGCACACGACCGCAAAGTAGTGTGAGGCTAAAATTTCGAGCATAGACCCCTGTGCCCAGTCTCAAAGATGAGGAAGCCAACATCAGAACAGCCCAAATTCCAAGCATTTATTTCCAATAGAAACTGATCAAGTAGAAAATGACCTCAGGAAGAAGACAAAATTGCTAGCTTAGGCACTCAAGTGGTGAGCATAATTGTCAAGATAGCAGATTACAATGATATTATTGTAGGTAATACCATGCTGCTAAAAATTATTTTATTCAAGCAAACTTGATTAATGAACCAATATTTATAATTGACGGAACTGTGCAATGAATGTTGTATAATCAGCTCTCTTCTCCATTTGAGTTATCTTCCTTCAAGTTACTAATCTACACTCATTTCTTGGAATGCCTTCAGGATTGGAACTCCATGTAAGCAAGAGGTGTGATTGTTCGTGCAGTGGAGAGAAGAGAAGCAGCCATTGCTGTTTTTGTTCCAATCTAAAAAAATGTGCAGCTTCTCTTCGCAAATCTGCTGCTGAGAAAGCTCAGGAACACCATGACATTGTTGCTATACATCGTTGGCACCAACTGAGAAACTGCACCTTATGGCACATTTTGTCATGTACATATCTCAAGAAATATCTTTTCTTGAGTTTTTGTTAAATGTTATGATATTACTACTAGTTTTCTCTTGACCCAGATATCATCCGTGCATGCAATAACTGTGTATAACACGTTCAAAATCCTGTTATAGATTATTTAATGAATTAATTTCTTTAAGTAACTATAAATAGATACACTGTGAAACAGTATTTGAACCTTCAAAACAAGGGATCATTGTGTCATAGAATATAAGTAAATGAAAGTGACTAACTTTGTCAGATCTGTGGATAGCAGCTTTAATTAATTGTACAAAATGCAATTTTTTATGTACGTAGTATTATTATTTATTTTTAAATACAAGCTGTGATTTTTTGATTATATATTTATAAGTATCAGTCAAAATATGACATCATTTCTCACATACATTGGATAATAGTCAGCCTGAGTTATTTTGCCAAATGTGTATAGAATGACTCGCATCATATGCCATTGTGTGTGTTTTGTTAGGGAGAGTGCAAATTTGAGAAGATAATTTAAACATTTATTTTATGCCAGTATTTTACATTTTCGTATCTGTTTACTGTTTTTTAATGTGTCATACTTTTTAATACGATTTAGCTGTGAGGATTTGTGATACTTAAGAAAAAGTAATTTTTGGTATAGGTGAAATCACCATTCCATTGTGGTCTCTGTAGTGAGACACCTCTTGTGAAGAAGTCTGATCCAAGTGGGGACATATAGAAACACTGAATATTTGTCTGCTATTAAAACTATAGTCCAAAATGAGCCATATTTATAATTATTTAAATGATAACCCAAGGTTTTAAATGTTTGTATTAATGTATGCATAACCTAATTGAAAGTAATTAGATTTGGTAAAAGCCAGCATCTCATATCGAGGTTATGTCTGAGGAATTTCCCCAAGCTGTAATAGAACAATTAGATGTGTTAATGTATAGTTTGTTGATTAATGTCATTTCCTGAAAGACAGTGTTACTTAAACATATTAATACTTACAGGAGTTCAAGTATCTCCATTTGTCTGACAAATGATCTTTGTCATCTACAGAAAAATAAAAAAATATTAGAATGAATTTTAATTGTTTGATATTTGAAGGAAAATATGGTTATCCTGTAGTAGGAACTGACATGTTTTAGTGTGTACAAATGAATTCCAACATTGTCATCCTTTTTATTATAACTTTGACGAATTGATGTGAAAACTGGAAGTTTGTATGTCAGTGATCAAAATTGATATAAACTGATGCATGTATGAACTTTATCACAGTGTTTTTGAAGAATAGAAAATGCTTGTGAAATATGTACATGTAATTTATATTGCTTTTTGATCCTTTTGTTGAGCATTCCAGTATGAGAATGACCTTTGTACACATCTGAGATCTCATTCTTTTCGCCATTGAGCCCATGTGTGTTTATTGTGAGCATGTACAATTTGTATTACTTGTGAACCAATAAATGAGCCAATTAATTATGGCTTGTGGAACTCTTTTTATCATTGGCTATTAAGTATCTTGGTACGTATTTATGTATTTACATTATAAATTCGCATCCTGCAGTAAAATCACCACAATGCAGTTAACCTTTTCCTACTGGTGGCTATGGTCAGAAAATATTTTCCATGCTAAGAGTAGCATGAGGATATTTAAGAACTATTGGTATGAAGCTCTTTTTGGGGAGGAATCACCCTGGAGTTCTCGTCCCACCGATTTGGGACCCAACTCAACGCTGGGCCCAGATGTAACCTCGGCTGCTGAATGTGGCCCCTAACTCTTAGCTTGAGTCTAAAGTCAATTAATTGCATAAACAGTGTTTTTAAAACAAATATTGCTTTTGATTTTGAATAATAGGGTGGTTTCCTATTTTTTTAATTGCCTAAATTGAAAGATATTACTCCTGGAGTACGTATTTCGCACTTTTAGATTTTCAAATGACTATACATATCTATTTTTCTACGACTCATATAGAATATATGTCCCTGTGACGTCACGTGGAGTGGCATCGCATGGGTGCCAATCTGGCCTATTTCAAATGAGGTTAAAATTGACCATTAAGATTTGTCTAAACTGAGATTTCTAAAACCAAATAATTAGTATATTATGAATACACTAATGGTGGATAACGAATCACAATCGATGTTTTTCTTTGATGAAGGAAACTACCCTATTTAGACTTGTACAAGAACAATTAACATCTTTTAAACATTGTAGAATTTAAAATGTATTTCTAGCATTGATAATAACAAAGTTAGTAAACACAAGGTATTGAGACATTAACTCCATTTCTAGTGCTAAAGCACATAAAAAAGAATTCATTTCAAAATATAAAAATTGAGGTTTCAACAAAATTTTTCTTTGTAATAACCATTTACAATAAGCTACAACAAATTCCTGCTCTGAGGCGGATCATAAATGATAAACGGGCTCAATTGCAGAGGAGTGGGACTCTGGTCTCGTTTAGCTGGGCCTCAAGCAGTGTCTGAATGCCTCTGACTATTGTTATCTCAGCGGCCACTTCCTTTCCCCTGTGTCAATTCTAGCCGATATCCATTCATTTGCATTGGAAAATTCAGGCTGGCTAAAGCCGATGTTAGGTCTTTTTTGTATGAAAATGCTTATTGGCTACAGCCAACAATCAGAGCAAAAAAGTTAACTGCTTCTCAGATTTTTGCAGCACCACTGAGATAGGCCATGGAAAGGAAATGGGTTTGGTACCCCATAAAATTCACTTGCCAAAACCTTAGATAGTGTATTCATTTGCCTTGCCTGATTCCAAATTTGAAGTTACCAAGCAGCTTACAATTAATTTCCTTTTAGATTTCTCAAAGGAGTCTGCAACATTATCAATGAATGTTGATTCAGTGTCTTGCAATACAGGTCTTGAAGAATTTTTAATGCAAGTTTTTGCCAACTTATTTAAACACCATCAGGGCTATGAGTGAATGATATTTATATGAATGAGTACATAACAGTGATACATACAAATTTATGGCAATATTTGTGATGATAGTAAAAAAATTAGTTGTAAATTAATTATAAAAGCAGAGACTAGAATTTTGACATACCTTTTATTCCATTGAATTGGATCTATTGATGGTGACTGAGCTGAGACAGTTCATAGTTAACTATCAATTTTGATTGCACCGGGCATATAAAAAAAGTCTCCGCTCAAAAAGACATATGATAGATATCTAGTAGATTTTTATAATATCCACGACATTGAAAGTATTTTCTGGACTTCCAGTAGATATTTAAAATATCCAAGACATTGAACATATTTTACAGACATCTAGCAGATATTTAAGATATCCAAGACATTGAAGATATTTTTTAGATATCTAGAAGATAATTTTTGCTATGTGGGTATGGGAGGGTTGAGGGGATGTATCCCCCCTCAAAGCCTCAGAAAAATTATTTAAAAATATTGTCTGGATTTGATATACATACAAATGCATCTGCTTAAAGTTAAATATTAAGTTCCACAATGATGTAAAATGCATTTTCAGGCATTTTATTTTTAAATTTTTTTTCCTGAACTCCTAGTTTCCTGGGGGGTAGGCCACCTTTAACCACCCCCCCCCCAAAGATTATGAAGTCTTTTATTTCCTTTAAAATGATTGTCAATTATTTAAGGTTTGGAACCAGCTTTTGCTTATTTTTTTCTCTTCACGGAAACATAACTTTAAAGTTTAACTTAAGTGATGAGATACACAGTACATATAAGTATATGTTTTGCCATCATTGACCTCACCACGTAAAGTGGTGCTCATTCTTTTCAGTTGTCCTAATCAAATATTATCTTATCGTAAAACCATTAAAAAATCTTTGCAAAAGCCCGTCGCAGTTATTCACATGAATGCGTTTCACGGTATTCACTCAAATTTACTTGAGGTTGTGCTCGACCATGGCCTCCTTTAATACTAAGTAATAAAGGTAAGTATTAAAGGTGGCCATGTCTCGACGTATATTTCTCAGATTTTCGAACATGTAAGGACCATGTTTTCGAATTTCGTTCGCTTTAACCAGCGAGCGCAGCGAACCTACTGGGAGACTTGAGCAACCGAAGACGAATGCAAACGCGCAGCGTCGTGCGTCGTGCGATGACGAAAGGTGAAGAAAATACAAGGCAAATTTCTCGTCGCAGCCAGTCTTGAATCAGGCGTGGACGGTGAAGTGTCGTAGTTGATGTGGGTGAACTGTGCACCGAAATCACTGAAATACGTATTTGTGCAATAATATAGTCTCTTTTGACGCCTACATTTGGAATATTGTGCAGAGAAGTTTTTTGCGACTAAAGGTGAGTATATCGTTTCTCATTTTTAAACAACCGAGCGGGAAGAAATTTTCGAAATGAGATGTATTATTTATTTTAGAAAGTTGTGGCCTCTTATCCGCGAGAGTATTCTTGAATTAGAGCGATGTTGAAATCGCGCTGTGTCTCCCATGTGCTGAAATTGAAGTTAAAGATTTTGTTCCATAATTTTCCTGATGGAGAATTTTTTTGGCAAGATTTGTTGTTGCATTTGGCTTGTGTTCCATTGTTCCCTTTCGTGTTTTATTTGAACACTCCTGAAATGTAGAAGGTTTTTTAGCTCTTTAGGGGAATAATTATCTTTTTAGTCTATTGTTTATTGACTTAAGTCTATTTTATTTTTGTTGTTTGGTTTGAATATTCGGGGGCGCACTACCATACTTGGGTTTTTTGTACCATGAAAACTCCGCATCTCTTTGGTTACTTACGCATTTGTCACAATGGAAAGTGATCGTGTTGGGCGATGTAATTTTAGGTTTACCCTTGGAATTTCAGTCATATATTTTTGCGTTCACACATTAAGCGTGTATGAACATTTTCTACTGAATGTCCATGTAACTGTAAATGAGATTACGTCAGTCCGTGGGATCCATGGAGGACCTCAAGGCTACTGCTGGAGCCTCAAAGTAATCAGAGTTCTTAATTAGGAACTCTTAAATTTATGGGAACTCTAATATTTCTCGGTTTTTATTATTATTTTGTAAACAGATATCCGAATAAAACTTATGTGTCTCTGCGATCAAGTCATGAAAGTTTCAGTCAGCGTTCTGCCGAAAGAAAGTTGCAGTAGCCTCCGTTACCGCATAATCTCTTTGTCTATGTTTTTATTCGTAGGCTCGTTTCAGTGCTTTCTCGAAAATAAACTCTCCAGAATGTATGTAAATGTATTGTAAATGAATGGTATTGCGCGGAATGGTTCAAAAATAGGTGGTGGGTCGACCAGTGGCGGCTCGTGAGTCAAATGCTAGGGGGGGCGCACTCCACCGGGGGGTCATAATTTTTTAATATTTCGTGTATTTTATTAAGTTTTTACGGCAATCTAGGAATTAAATTTTGTGATGCCATATGTTCCGTTTTTTTCAACAAAAATACCTAGTTCTCCTAATAAAGCTTGATTAATAAATACTAAATGCAGAAGACTCTCGGTCATACGGATCGGCTTAGTCCGGACTCTCGATTATACTGATCAATGATCTTGAAGAATAAAAATATATTTGCTGCGATATTATGCAAATACAAACGAAAATACGTAACTTTAGGTTTTAGCGCCTACATTCTTCGTGCGGATATGCCCGCAATACACTTCTGTTGTTCGCTTTGCAATCATAATTCGTTATTTGTCAAATCTATACAGCATTTGCAATGATTTAGGTAGCAATGACACTTATAACACCTGAGGAGGGAGGGGAGTGTCACAGACTTCCACTAGGCAAAAAACACTACTAGAATGCGCGCGCTTTGCTATTGCAGATGTACACTTTGATGGCGGTGTTCGCGTTGTTTCTTGAATACAGTATGATTTAAAATCAATAATTAAACATTTCTCACACATTTTTAACATAATCTGAAATACTCACATGCCTTTAGTTATATTGCAGAAGTCCATCCTTCTTTCCTTTTGTCCAGCAAAGTGATCAATTACAAGTTCGTTGAAATCAGCGCTGGACAACAATTTCTTTCCCATTGAACGCATGGCAAGGGCACTAGTCTATAAATAAACAAGGGACGACACAAAATAGGCCGACGAAAAATACGACCAAAAAGAACAAGGTGCCTGGACACAGAATTGGGACAATTTTTCCCTATATTTCCCTAAAAAAACGAGCACTGTTGATTAATTCAAAATTGTCTTCTTGAATGTACACACAGCGCTAAGAAACTTCTTAATCGGCAATTACGCACAGTTAACTCCTCGAAAATGATGTCTGAACTCATTTCACTCCGTTCCTTCCGAGAGTCTTGCCGTTACTATAAGGACGACTCAAGGGAGATAGAAGTCGTGGTCCACTAATGCTGATTCAGCTGACGGACGAATTTAAGGTCAGCAAAGGCATTCAAACAAACAAGGACGTCACGGACCATCTCCTTGAGTCTAAGATTCATATGTGGCAAACACACGAGACGCCAACGGGTCGCATTTGGAATAACCATGTCTTCGAAATCATTGCCATGATATAATAGAATATAAATTCTAGATCGTAAAAGACGACGACTCTGAGCCACAGATAGGAGTTGTAAGGATCTCCGCACTGATATGAACTCTTCGAAGCCATTTAAATCAGACCGAAGTGGACATTTTCCGTCAGACAGCTACCACTCTGCCGCTGAGGAATTAGGTGAACATGAACTAAAAAAACAAGGACGGCTAGAAAAATGATGAACCTACACACAAAAGGTGCGTTGTACGCGGCACTTCTTGACAGTCATTGAATGACTCTATTTAAAGTCACGTTTTACGGGTTAAATCATGTTTAATCCTTCGCCCTATCACGCACGCGCCTATTTCTTAAATTATAAATCAGTGGGGAATGTTAACTGATTTTTTCTAATACTGCAGGTCTTTTGATAAATTTATCTGAAAAATAGGTACCGACCGCATTTCTAAACATCGGGAAGATATGAATACATTGTTCAGGCCTAAACATTATAATATTAGTTTCCCCAAGGTTCTTGAAATCCGTAATCATAATAGAACTGTGGCAAATACTCGAGAATGGTTTTCCTACATCAATACGGCCTTTAACTGGTTGGATTTTATGTGTTCCGGAATTCAAACACCAAAAAACGCAAGCATAATGGGATAATTTATTTTCTGTAGCAATACCTACCAGTAATTAAAAATTAAAATCGTATAACTACACCCAGTACAGTGATCATTCTGATTCCGTACGACCCTTTTCTGTGGCAGCACCAAGTAGACGCCAGATTATACGCCCGCCGGCCTGCGCAGCGATGTCAACTCACACGTCGCTCTGCGCATTTTCGGACGACGTCCCAAGACTTCCATAAGACACAACGTTAGACGCGTCATAGCACCAGCGGCCCCCACCACTACCACTCTCCATATAACTGCATGGGGATGGATTGGGACGTTCTGGCCAGCGCCCCACGGCTACAAATACGAACTTCTCGCGCTATTTCTTTTCGTGTTTTTCCAACACTTTCGATGTATGGGACTGAAAAAACACTTTGATTAATCATATGTATAATTATAAATTAATAGATTTTTATTATTTTTACTTTTTCAAATATTTGGGAGGGGCGGCGTCCGAGAGTCCTTATGGGCAAACCGCCACTGGGGTCGACCTAATTAGGGATACTGTGTGTCATGTGTGCCGGAACAATCTCTTAAAATACTCGTGTAGATCATTTAGGAGACTGTCTGAAGTCACATCCATCGAGGGCATATGTAGCGGTGGTGTCAAAGGGTTCAAATCCCTCAGTTGTTGCCTTTATTTTCGATGATTTAGTTTTTTTACTTCCCATTTAGCGGGTTTTTGCTTTCTGGGGAATGTATTAGTGAATCCATCCTTACCTATTAAATGTCACGATGATTATTTATGGGAAGACTCTCCATGCGTACTTTTAATAGCTGTTGCACCGATGTCGTTTGCTCGCTTTATCTAATGTTTCGACCCATTAATTATACACCTTCGATGTCAAAACGAATGTCGCATAATGCGTTAAAAATCGGCTAAATTGAGCGCTTATACTGGGGGGACCACGCGAATGGACCCATCTCTCCCATGTGGTAGTGAATTGTTTCACGGAAAGGTTCCCGCGAAATACGCTTCTGGACATGGAGTATTCGTTAGAATCTTTCATAAATGGTACACAGTGGACCTATAGGTCCACTTTGGTCTGGAAAGATTTATTAAGAATGCTTGAATTAGGAACCATGGGCATGGTACTACTATTAACTAAGCATCTTCTAAGTTATTCTAGGCATGCTCTCATCAATACGGCCTGAGGTTTTCTTTCGAAATTGGTTCTCCGTCTGAGAAAATTATGTTAAAAAAATTATCAGATGTGCACAATTTTTTGTGCATAATTAGGATTTAAAAAATCATCGGATTATATAATCGTTTAAATCATTTTTGAAGTCAGTAAAAAGCATAAATTTATTGTGATGAACGAATGGTATTTATCAGCACCTCGGCCGTGATAACTTGATGGTACCGTGGCTATGAGCGGCAATAATGCAGGGGGAGTGGTTACTTCCCTCCCCTCAACATTTGTCCCTTCCAAAATGTCTCTTTGTATAATTCCCCACTTTTTCAATCGCCGCTATTACGAATAGTGCACTTACAAGTGGTAGCCCGTTCTGTTGGCCAGATATTTTTTTTAACTGGCATCAAAGGATTACGTATCGAGTTATTATTGATGGCAAGTTTTTAGTATCTTTCAATCTTATGTCTCTTTAAATTGAGGCCATTTCATCACGTTTTCCCAACATTTCCTTATTTTGTATGGCATCAATGCCGTGTTGATATCATCCGATGCAATGCACTTTGCAAGTCTAATAAATGCCCAACCTGTCTGCTGTCTACGATGCTCATTTCCGATCACTATCCATCCCGTGACCTGTGGACTTATTCATTCGAATTTGTGATTCACTCCTTAAAAAGCCGAAAATGTATGCTGGTTGAGGGTGGAATACATCCCGCCATGGTGCACATGCAGGAAATGGGGCCAGTTCCTTTCCTGGACCACCTCACTCCAGTCACTAAATTATGTAAGTGATACTTACATCAAATTAGATGAACAAATTCTCCCGTGAAGATGGTTTGAGGTGCATAAAAATCGACACGGCTGCGGAGAGGGTTGGGTAATGGGCTTCCCTCTCCCCAAATCATGGGTGCCCATCCCTGCAATCATGAAATTATCCCCATAAATCCCTCTCAGAAAATTTTCTCTACCGCGCAACTTGTAAATTCCCTTTTGGTCAAGTCATGACAGTGAAATTTGAACTGGATGTGTTCATACTGGATGGATGTTGACATTTGGTTAATTTTTGCAAACTTTTCTACAGATATTTTGACACCCCAGCAGCTAATACTTCCTAAATAGTAACTAGCTGGATTGTAACTGCACGCAAAACCCAAAGTCTCCCTGTTCAGGCCCCAGCATTCGGCTGTCGGCGTTCGGCTCTCTTCCTTGGCCGCCTCAAACAATTCCTTCGGAAAGTACAGAAGAACTCCAAATCAATCCGAATCAAATGGGACCGTACCCCTTTCGGATAATAAAAAATTCGGATATTTGGATTTTTTCCCGAAAATTGGGGCATTGTAAAGAAAAGATTTCATTTTCGGTTCTTCATGCATTTTTCATTAATTTTAAATGAAAAGAAAACATTTTTACAGATTAAATTGCGTACATACTTCTGTACATACAAGTGTTTTATATAGGTTGTATAAAAACAAACGCATCGCTAGCTGATGGTCCCATGTCTGCTTCAACTTCAACTTTATCGTCATCTTCTTCCTCAGCACTTTCGTCTCTCACAATTTCGAAAATATCATCATCACTAGCGCCTATAATAGCTTCGCGGAGGGAAGAAGAGTAGCGCGCAAAGGAAGAACAGTTATTTTGCGAGGCACGAAACGAGTATAGTAAAAATACGAGGGAAGAAACTGTCGACATCTTTCTTTAAAAATTATATATATTTATTTGTCAGGCGGTAAACTATGGCTCCTCAGACGCGTGTTCTGGCTGCCTCGCCATCGTAACGCTACTGCCCACGCGTAAAAATCACCCCGAAAACTAAGGTTAAGGTTAAGTTTCACGGCCAGAATGTAAAAGTTACATAAGCGTTTTGGCTATTTTTGACCGAGTTGAAGTGAGGGATACTTAAGAGTTATTCCCCCGTATTCGGGGAAATAAAAAAGATGATGTGAAACAGAGAACTCATTACGGGGTGAGCTGAGAGTTGCTAAAACTGGGTCTCTTTGGTCTTCCTCCGCGTCTATCCCTAGTTTTTCGTCAATGTTGTAGTTCGTTTTCTCTAGTCCACTGCAGAGAACGCGACGCGGGGTGGAATGCATGGGCGTGCTCAGGATTTTTTTGGCGTGGGTTTCAATTAGAGATGGGTAAAAAAAGAACTGTACTGCAGAAACGTACTGTTCTCTGAAGTGAATCGATTAAAAAATGAACATTTTCATGGAATGATAATGTGACCACTTTACTTAATAGCACATAAACGTTAAAACCATTATTCATGTTTTATACTACATGATCTATGCTATAAGTTATGTTGATTCACGTTGAGGCGGAAAATATTCTTTTGTTTTAGTAATGAGTATATAATAATAAAAATTTATTGTAAGTCGGAACGGGAAAGAAAGCTAATAATAAAAAAAACAGAGAACGCTGACCTAACGTGAGTTCTCTATATCAGTTTGAGAAAAAGTTTGTTTTAATTCTCGGAGAGATTGAAATTGGGCCGAAATTATCTTTAAATTAAATATTGGTCTAAAATGTTGTCAGTTTGTATCACACCGTATCGAGGCATTTTAAAGACATCTTCAGGCGTATGTGAAATTTATCGACTAACCTTCACGTCGCGGATTTAGGCAAATTATGTTACGCTAGAGGAAGTAATGAATTATAATTTTCTTTGCTAAATTAAAATTTTAGAAAATTTGTAAAAAAATCAACGTTCAATATGTAATAACTACTTATTTCAATGGCATATACTATTTAGAGCGATTGAAAGTAGACTTTCGAATTGCCAGAACTGAATGCATAAAAACTTCTCGGGGGAAGAGTGATGAACCGGGTTCATAGTAAAATATAGGATCAACTTCTATCGTTTGATCAAACATGGGCTAAATTGGAGAGGAAATAATGTGGAAAAAATATTTAATATACCCTTATTGTTTGTCAAGAACAGCTACTTAGAACTCGGTTCATCAAAATGAACAGCTTAATCCACCTCTAGTTACAAGAATGCTTTTGAGCGTACACTTACCAATTTAGTATTTTATGTGAATGAGTATGAAGCGAATGTCCTAAAGACTATAAAATATTTATTTTCACTTAACTATATACGGCTCAGAAGTTATAGCTTTTGCGTGTTTCATATTTTGGGTTTTTTGGTTTACAATTGATGATATATTGTTTGTGTTTTTAAAGCTACTTTTGTGTCCATCGGAGATCGTGCCTGGCGGCTATGGCATCTTAGGTAAGCTCGCTTACTGTGAAAATATGTTGAAATACCGTCCAAAAACCAGGGCTAGACCCTGGGCAAGATCCTAGAAACCAGTCTCCACAAGTTTGAGGCTCCGCACAAGCCTTCATGTGAGATGAGCAAAGCGATGGCTCGCCTTTTAATGTCATGTCCCGAAAATTTCGCTGCTGCGCGGGGCGGCATCCTTCCCGCCTATCGGCCTTTCCCGCCCGCCGTACGTATTCCTTGATTGGAGTTAACGAGAGGAGATTCGAGGGACTGAGCGCCAGTCAGTCATACGATGGAAGTGTCTTTCCCGCGCAAAAAATTTGGCGCAATACCGCCAGAACCCTCTCATTCGAGGGTCAACCTCAGTTTTTCAATGTAATCAGGAACTGACAGCAGTGACTGGCCGAAACTATTTTCGCTGTTAAGCAGTGGGTTCAATAACTAGAAAATTTGATTAGTTCTTACCTGCAAAAATACCTGTGTTGTGTTATTTCAATATGGTTTTTGGTGGAGGAGAAGTTTTTTAAAGTAGGTTCCACTGTCGCTCAGTGATTTTCCTGATATGCTCAACTATTTGAGGGTGTTTGTTGTTCATGTGTCTGAAGGCCAGGTGACACGGTTAAATGTTCCCGTTAACTATTATTTGTTTACGTATTAAATGTATCTTTCTGGATATTGCCTGCTGGTTCCAACAATGGCCGCTCAAATCGAAAACCTGCGCTCTATTTCCTGTACGATCATGCGATCGGGCAGTTGTAGTCATAGTTTCGGGTTTCTTGAATGTGTCGCCAACTAAGGCCATTGTCACCGCAAACGTGTTACTTATTATTATTTAAAAAATAGCAGGCATTAAATTTTATTAATGCGCAACATTAAAGTTTTATTAATTCAAAAATTTGATCTGTATTCGGTCTATTATGTTTAAGCATCGGGAAAATCCTTCGTGATTTTTTTTGTACTAGAGTAAACTTTTGGTGGGGCACTGTAAAAACTATTAAAGTTAGCGCATCACCTTACCAGGTTGTTTTGGAGGACAATTACCGATTGTTTATACTGAGAAAGCAGGTTAACCCATAGTGTATCTGAAACAAATTCGATAGGTATGCTGCAGCGAGTCCACATTAAAGGACTAATTTCATGTCGTGAATTCAAACCGCTTGGCGTAATTTATGTAAACCTCAATCATTATGATAATGCTCGAGAATGCATTCACTGATCAACCCATTACCTTCAACCAAATATTTAACTTATTTTATCATTTCTGCCCCGGAAAAATAGTGCGGCTCCAAGATGTTCTCCGGCCATGTCTCTCTGAAAAATACCGTTCTATTTTAATTCCTCGGGTAATCTAAGCGAAGCACTTTCTAGCGCTTATGAAATCACAACTTCAGGCGTAGAGGAACTTGCTGGACCAAGTGATGCATTCATTCTGAAGGCGTTGCATTTATACTTTAAAATCTCAGCCACTTCCGTAGTCTCATCACCCCTTCAGAGCTGTGTTCAATTGGTGAGAGCCATGCAAGGTGCGAGTTATATAAGCGAGAAAAGCTATTGCTCATCGTGTAATTGGAACTCGTGTTACTAGTCGCGCGGAAGTTTGCTCCTGTTTGTTTCACTCGAATTTTTTTTATGTTTTCAAGCATTTCTATCGTTAGCGGGGTTACCAGGCGTCCGGAATGTCCTGGACATATGCCCTCTTCTCTTCCTAAATTCTCGTGTCCCCTCCGTAAATTCTCCCTTAAATTCCCTCCATAAATTCTTGTGTGGCGTCTGTTAGGAATTAAACCAAATCTTCTTATATTTAGTGTCCTTTTAAAGAAATCGAAAATTTTATCGAGATTTATGCTAAAATAAAAGCTTGTAACCTTAATCTTCCGAGGATAATCATATAATTTTACAATTAAAAACATATGACTGATAATTGACGGAGTGAATTTCTTTAATTTGCGTATGGTTGTAGGCTATGTAAAACGCATACGAAAAAGAACTAAACGATTTTTTTTCAGTCTAATACTTTTCCTTGCCCGGAATTTCAGCGAATTGGCCATAAATTTTATTAAAAGTATTTGCTTACCGCGTGCGTAAGTACTCATATGCCTTACCGTTGAAAGCTGAACTTTCCTCCTTACTAATCTAAACAGTGCTCACCTGTCCTAGCCTGGAGAGATTTGTGCTCCCCCATTTTGACGGCCAACCAGATTTGCAGATTCTAAACTTTGGAGACGTAGTTATTGATCTATTTTGCTTACACATAGCCTCATAAGGGGTATTTGAAGAGAATTATATTTGGATTTATCTTTAGGTAGTGCTTTAAAATTTTTCCGTAGTTTATTTATTTTTTTTACGATTAACTTTGTTTCTGCAGGTTTCGTGAAACAAGACGAATGAATAATATTTTTGGTTGAACATGAGTCGTCTTTTTTTTTGTTGCTCAAATTCTATGAATTCGTTAAAGTCATATTTAAGTAAATGAAAGGTCGTAGCACTTTTCCACAAGAATTTTTAATTCGTACAACGCGTTTCAGCTCACTGAGCCATCATCTGGTACAAGACGCTTGAACACATGTGAAGATCCCTTTTATACCCTTGAGAGAGGAGAGTATTGGAGAAGGAGAGGATTTGACATCTTTGAGGATGGGGGGGGGGGGGGGTGGGAGCGGGTGTACAGAGTATAGACAATGGGGAAAGATACAACTACGGGATGTGGAGAACCCACGTTGGAGGGAGGGTTCTGGTCATAACTGTAAAATGACGACACGTGCGGAAGACCATAGCAAAACAGGAGGAGGGGGTGTTGAGAAGAGTGAAAAAAGGGGGGCTTAGGGTAAAAAGAGGCCGCGTGTCTTTTGAAAGTGAGAGGAGTAAGTAGCGACGCAGAAAAAAGGCGGGGTGAGGAGTCCCTTTGGGTTAGCTGAGAAGGAGTGAAAGTTAGCGGGGGTTCAAGGGAGGAAATTGCCAGCAATAGAAAATGGTCAAATGCGTAGAGAGGATGGGCGGACGGGAAACACCCCGTGGATGTTGGGGCACTTAAGGCGTGGGTGAGGAAAGAATTTCACCATTTGTTTTGGTGAAGGGTATCTTTAGGAGAGGGGAGTGGGTGAAAAACACTTGCTCATTCATAAGCGTATTCAAATCACTTTGTACAATTTCAAATTGCTCAAAAACATCCAGTCTTGTACCCTTACTTTCTAAATGTAGAATTTCAGGTTTAAAATTACAATAATGTAAGGTCTGAAGAAGGTGTTTAGCGAGAAGTGACGTTTCATCTCCATTTTTCCAGCACCGTCTATGTTCTTTCATTCTGGTAATGAAACTTCTGCCTGTTTGGCCGATGTAACACATGTTGCATGACTCACAATTAACCTTGTAAATGCCAGATTGATTGATTGAATCTATTTTGTCTTTGTTGCGGCACAAAACTTTACCAAGAGTGTGGGGGTTATAAAAAGAGACATTGAATTTATTTTTGGGGAATTTGCGAGCAAGCCTATTTGAAAGATCCCCTACAAACAATAGCCGGCACCATTTTTTGGATTTCTCAGTGATGAGGGGAAGGGAGCAAAGCTGTGAAATAGCTCGCGTTTTTAACTTTCTTTGAAGCATTTTGGTAATGATGTTTACACTATAGCCGTTTGAAACTGCAATTGACTTGATATTAGAAAGTTCACTATTGAAATTCACAGCACTTAACGGTAAATTCACCAATCTATGCAACATGGAATGAAATGAGGATAATTTCTGGGAGGTTGGGTGGCATGAGTCACTTGGAATGATTGTATCACTATAGCAGGGTTTTCTATACACACCAAATTCATGTTTGTCACCAACTATGGATATGGAGAGATCAAGAAAGTTTATTTGTTTATCGGATTCTATTTCCACTGTGAACGTAATGTTGGGATGTTGGGTATTTAAAAGATTCAGAAATGTATCTAATTGTCTAGCACTTCCGGTCCAGCAGCAGATGATGTCATCAACATAACGGTACCAGTAGAAGATGTTGGATAAAAGTGGATGTCTGGAATCAAATAACTGGCATTCTAAATTGTCCATGAATATTTCAGCTAACACAGGTGAAAGAGGGGAACCCATGGCAAGGCCGTCTGTTTGTTGATAAAAATTCTTATTATACAGAAAATAATTTTGGTTCGCACATAGTTCCATGAGACGGTGAAGTTCACTAGACACACTGTTGTCGATGTTGCAGTCTTTCAGCAAGTCTCTCGTAAGTAACAAGGTTTTCTGTACAGGTACAGAAGTAAATAAATTTTTTACATCAAATGAAACTAGCTTGGCGTTTGGAGGTAACGTGAGGCTTTGAAGTTTCTGTGACAAAATGATGGAGTTCTTAATGCTATATTTTGGAGAAAAACCAGACAATTGCCTAAAAATGATATTAAGTTTGGAGGCCAGCTTATAGGACGGTGAGCCTATGCACGACACTACTGGGCGAACAGGCGTTCCATCTTTATGAATCTTAGGAAGGCCATAAAATCTTGGAGGTAAAGGATTCATTTGAAGTAACTTCCTTTTCTCACTGTCACTGAATAAATTAGAGCAGGAAGATAAAGCTGTTTTAACACTTTTTTGGAATCTATCTGTGGGATCACGGGGGAGAATCACAAATGAAGTATCCTCCAACAAATTGTCACATTTGGTGGTGTATGAGGCCTTGTCGAGTATTATCACACTGTTCCCTTTGTCCGCTTTGGAGATAACCAGATCTTCCCTTGTTAATTTCTCTTTGATCGATCGTAGCACTCGGTTGTGGTTAGTCATCATACGATGAGGTGACTTCGGAATGGCAAGGGTAGAACTAATAATGTCTGCACAATTCTGTTTGGTGCCTACATTCTCGTGCCGGAGGGCTACTTCACAGTCCACTGCCAACGATTTTAAGGGGCGATGAGTCAGAAAATGAGTGGGGGCAAATTTAAGGCCTTTTTGTAGAAGTTCCATTTCGGATTTGTTAAAGGAAGAATTTGATAGATTGACCACTCTGGGATGAAATTTGTTATCACTGTTCGGTACACTTTCGGAGAATTTTGCTGAAGTGTTAGTTTCACACCGTAAATAATGCAGTTTCTTGTTTATGACGGAACTTTTCTTGGAGGAGACATCACTTACCACAGATTTTACGTGATTGTAAAGATGTTGCCAACGAATGATGTGCAGGGTCGCTGAAAGCTGTAGATGAAGTCGGTAGAGGTAGTGGGAGTAGGCATCTCTCTTGCTGTACCATTCTCTCAGCTCCCGTTGAATCCAGGTTCTCCTTGCTGCGTTCACTGCATGACGAGCTGCTTTTGATGTGGATCTAGTTGTGATGTTCACGTATTTCGGAGACAGGTTCGACTTGAGGCACTTCTGGTTGAAGACGATGTTTAATTCCGCTTTACGGAATTTCACTGACAAATCCAGGTAGAGTTTCGCCTGATATGCTATGCTAGCATTCCGAATAAGTTCAACAGATTCAGGCTTCAATTGGTGGAAGTTAGACATATTTAAGTAAATGAAAGGTCGTAGCACTTTTCCACAAGAATTTTTAATTCGTACAACGCGTTTCAGCTCACTGAGCCATCATCTGGTACAAGACGCTTGAACACATGTGAAGATCCCTTTTATACCCTTGAGAGAGGAGAGTATTGGAGAAGGAGAGGATTTGACATCTTTGAGGATGGGGGGGGGGGTGGGAGCGGGTGTACAGAGTATAGACAATGGGGAAAGATACAACTACGGGATGTGGAGAACCCACGTTGGAGGGAGGGTTCTGGTCATAACTGTAAAATGACGACACGTGCGGAAGACCATAGCAAAACAGGAGGAGGGGGTGTTGAGAAGAGTGAAAAAAGGGGGGCTTAGGGTAAAAAGAGGCCGCGTGTCTTTTGAAAGTGAGAGGAGTAAGTAGCGACGCAGAAAAAAGGCGGGGTGAGGAGTCCCTTTGGGTTAGCTGAGAAGGAGTGAAAGTTAGCGGGGGTTATAAAAACGCGAGCTATTTCACAGCTTTGCTCCCTTCCCCTCATCACTGAGAAATCCAAAAAATGGTGCCGGCTATTGTTTGTAGGGGATCTTTCAAATAGGCTTGCTCGCAAATTCCCCAAAAATAAATTCAATGTCTCTTTTTATAACCCCCACACTCTTGGTAAAGTTTTGTGCCGCAACAAAGACAAAATAGATTCAATCAATCAATCTGGCATTTACAAGGTTAATTGTGAGTCATGCAACATGTGTTACATCGGCCAAACAGGCAGAAGTTTCATTACCAGAATGAAAGAACATAGACGGTGCTGGAAAAATGGAGATGAAACGTCACTTCTCGCTAAACACCTTCTTCAGACCTTACATTATTGTAATTTTAAACCTGAAATTCTACATTTAGAAAGTAAGGGTACAAGACTGGATGTTTTTGAGCAATTTGAAATTGTACAAAGTGATTTGAATACGCTTATGAATGAGCAAGTGTTTTTCACCCACTCCCCTCTCCTAAAGATACCCTTCACCAAAACAAATGGTGAAATTCTTTCCTCACCCACGCCTTAAGTGCCCCAACATCCACGGGGTGTTTCCCGTCCGCCCATCCTCTCTACGCATTTGACCATTTTCTATTGCTGGCAATTTCCTCCCTTGAACCCCCGCTAACTTTCACTCCTTCTCAGCTAACCCAAAGGGACTCCTCACCCCGCCTTTTTTCTGCGTCGCTACTTACTCCTCTCACTTTCAAAAGACACGCGGCCTCTTTTTACCCTAAGCCCCCCTTTTTTCACTCTTCTCAACACCCCCTCCTCCTGTTTTGCTATGGTCTTCCGCACGTGTCGTCATTTTACAGTTATGACCAGAACCCTCCCTCCAACGTGGGTTCTCCACATCCCGTAGTTGTATCTTTCCCCATTGTCTATACTCTGTACACCCGCTCCCACCCCCCCCCATCCTCAAAGATGTCAAATCCTCTCCTTCTCCAATACTCTCCTCTCTCAAGGGTATAAAAGGGATCTTCACATGTGTTCAAGCGTCTTGTACCAGATGATGGCTCAGTGAGCTGAAACGCGTTGTACGAATTAAAAATTCTTGTGGAAAAGTGCTACGACCTTTCATTTACTTAAATATGTCTAACTTCCACCAATTGAAGCCTGAATCTGTTGAACTTATTCGTTAAAGTCAGTTTGTTTATAGTTAAAATGGATAACAAAACTAAATAAACACGCCTTGATATCAAACTTGAGGTGAAAAGGACAGCGATTCTTAACCCTCGACACATGTATTGAGCGTCTCTTTGGAAGAATAGCGCCCAGTCATCTCTTTCGCAAATGGTGTACCTATAATCTTTTCTTAAAGTGTTGCTCCAGTTAAAAAATGACGCTGAGGACAAGAATTATTATATATCAAGCTTCCCAACTTTCGGGTTTCGCTTAAATTAGATTGAGTACCCGTTTTCATCGATTGAGAGCCTGTATGGAATCATGCTTTGGTGTGACTCGTATTGCATCTTAAGTGAAAGTTGTACCCGGAAAGTAAGCCTGGGTCTTGTTTCACTTATTAAGGAAATGCTCAAGGGTGGAATTCCTGGCCGGCAAGCTTCTACAATGATAAACATGAAAAGGACTTCTCTCAACCTGTTTTTTTCATCTATCTCCGCTTTTTTGTCCATTGAGATGTACTGTATTCGGCAAGTATTTCAGATTTCATTTTCGTTATGACCTGAATTTGGTGTTGGCCAAAAAGTGATATCGGCTCGGATATGACATCAAGTAATTTCCGTTGAACCAATGCGCGATCTCTCTTATTCTCTGAATTAATATATTGATAACTTTGTCGATTCCATACAAATTTAAGTCGGTACAGCCTCGACCGGTTTCAGCTCTCCCGTATGGTAATTTATCAATTTATTTTTGTAGCCATTAGCAAGTTTCACAAAGTTAACTTGAAAACAATTAAAACCCATTCTAACATAGTTTTCGGAATCACTTACTTGCTTGGTGTTCCTTCCATTCAAACCCTCAGTCTCCTATCTAAGGATCTCGGGCCATGCGTATTACCCCTAATTATTATTACATTGTCCTATTATTTGGAAATTATAGTTTATCGTTTGGGTCAAGTGTACCTACTGTGTGAAAATTCGTCTGACAAACATCGCAAAGAAACAATTAGGTGTGTCCATAATGTCTGCGGCCATCCCTTCTCGTCCATAAGCAAGTGGACTGTACATGAGAATCTAGTCACATCCCCACCCACTGCCGCCAGCCAGCATTTCCCGCACGCACCACGGAAGGCCACCATTGCGCAACTGGCCGTCCGCGATTTCTACCCACGTGTTTATGTGCAGTGGAACGAACCTTTGGCAAGTGAAGCCGCCGCGCAGATTTTCTCAGCCTAAGCCACCCCGCGTTGAAATTATCAATTCTACTGGCCCATTCCGGTGGTATTGAATGTTTTTCAGCCGCACGCGTCAGTGCTTAAGCGTTTAATTTAGGAAGTGTTCAGGGTTCGTTGAATATTGGGCACATTTTTCAGAGTAATATCCCAGAGAAAACCCAATAAGAAGAGTAGAGTGTTAATCCAATCGGTAAGAGTGAAAGCCAGACGGGTACTTGCGGGGAGGGAGTGGTCAGTGGTTTTGTTGCGTTCACGGCGCAATTTATCAGCAAATTACCCTTCCTTATTAGCTCTAAGCTGTTGGGTGACAATTCGCATCGCAGCACGTAGTTTCTCCGTAAGGAATTCTTGATATTATGGCTACCACCTTAACCGTGTGTGTGTCATAATCATGATTGACAGGGTCTGTTAATTATAATTCTTTTAGATCAGTGACGTAATGTATTAGTAACAGGAGTAAGCTTTATGCTGGGGAAGGAAAAGTGTCGAAATTTAATGGACAAGTGCGGGAAGATTCCTAGAAGAGGGTGATTAATTAGAGTAAGAGGATCCGATGATTGTATGCATACAAAGTATCCAAAAAACCAATACTAGTCAATAATATGTTATCTTGCTTAATCCTTCAGCAATTACCTATGTAAATATTGTGATTTTTTATAATATCAGCGACTATTATAGCATAGACTGGGGCAAATCGTTAAGCGTAGCGGTAGGTTCAGATCAGATCAACCTGCACTAAGGATGACGGAAAAAGATTCCGTCGTAGTAGTGATGGGTCGGTCATGAACGATCGAATCATGTGACCAGGGTCATCTCCGAGATTGATCGGTGAACGGGATCATTCAGATGACCGAGAGGGTCATTTCCTCCCGTCCTTCGGTCGTTCGTGACCGTGGACCGCTGTGGACGTTCTCCATCAGTCGCGATCGTTGGTCATTCATGATTGTTCTAGACACAGGTCATTCATGATTGTTCTAGACGCAGGTCATTCGTGATCGTGGTTGTTCTCCGTCAATCGCCAGCCATTAGGTCATTCGTGATCGCTCATTGCATAGGTCATTCTCAAGCACAGTCCAATCGCTATCATTCTTCGAAGATGTCGCGGTTGATGATCGTCACTCGCGACCTGAATTGACCGTTTTTGACTGCTCTTTCACTCGTGGTGATGAATGGCATGGTATTGCAATCACTTTTAGGGGCAATGTTCGTAATAATTGTAAAGTTTTCTATATTCGACATTTCAGGGTACCTATGGCCTTCATATCTCAGGTGATATGCCGAAAATCTTGAGAGAGCCCAGTTTTCTCTCATGCCTCTCAATCAGTTCCATTATTTATATTAACTTTCCATAATAAAATATTGATCACTAACCCTATGCCCCACGAATGATTGGAAATTATCGTTGATTCTGTATCTTGAAAAACAATAAAAGGAGTGTAATAAAGAACATTTAAGGAACATTCTGTATTTGTAAATGTTTTAGAAGTAATTAAGATAAAAATTAACTAGTTTATGGTTTTATCAAATGAAAAAACTTTATAGATTAATAAAAATAACAACTCATCTCTCGTTTAACAAGCTACATAGATATTGCCCTTAAGAAGAAAGCGATAAGCGGGTCATGATTGACCACAGGGTAGTGATTGCCCCCTCGGTCGTGATTGTCTACTCGGTCGTGATTGCCGTCCACTTTCCACAATCATGACCCATTCAATCATGACCTCCCGTTCATGACAGAGTCACTGAAATGAATTGTCACCGTGATTGGGATCACGAGAATGACCGACTAAGTCCATCACTACGTCGTAGCTGACCCGTAGAGCGTAACCCGTTCGGAACCCTGAGAAAGTTTTCGTTGCATTAGTTCACCGGGAAACCATGAAATCCTTCTTGAAATGGCGTAGAGGCCGCCGGTTGCGCGCAAAGGGGAAAATATACTAGAATCTTAGGCAATATTATATTCGAGAAAGTTCATATTTTCATTTTGTCTTTCTTCCCGAAGTTTCACTGCTGGTTTACAACTCTGTAGTAGTCCAATGAATGAGTTAGGATATCGCCATTTATATAAGCATCGTAAAATTTCGCTTCATTCCTCTGAAGTCGATTATTTCATTTTTTTTAATTTGAAGTCGATTCACTTTGGCGTTGGATAGTGGAAACTGCGAAATAATACGTTATTAAGTTAAAGTGGTAAATTATCCAGAAAAAGTGTTAAGAAGGTAATAACAAAACTAATATTTTAGGTGGAATATAAAGTGATCTGTGAGTGACGTCGCTACTCCATTGCAGTTCGAATATTGAATTTCGTGTATGTTTGTGAGTGTGGTTTGAACTTTAGGTTCGTCGATTAACTTTTCCTGGTCAGGGTATTACTTTTTTATGTAGTAGTAGTTTAGGAAAGTAATAATGGTGTTATTGGGGACGTAATTTCGCTGGCGAACATTAAGTGGAGATGATGACTTTAACGATGGAGTGTTTTATGGTAAAAAAAACTCTGATGACATTCAAAGGGAGCGGAATAGAGCTGTTTTTCTGACAAATGGCCTTTACCAATCAGCCAATCAAGGAGAGGATTGTCAAATTCGATTTTGATTCTCGTGTCGGTCCACGGTGTGATATAACGTGAAGCGACTGTGTTGCGTAACCGAGAACCTCATCCCATCCGCTGTCCTTGGCTTCCGACGTGCTCTATGTCAGGAAGCCGAGGATACCAAACTAAGGTAACCCCTTCCTTTTTTGCTGCTGTTAGCTGGTTTCCTTGCCCCGCGCGTCCCAGAAATTCCATACAAATGACCGAGGTAGTCTTTGCTTTGGTATTGACCGCTAGCGTGGTCAGAAAAAAAATCAAATTTCCAATTTATAGGGAATTTTTTAGGACCCCGTGAAAGTTCAGAAATTGGCCATGGTGAAAGCATTTTGTGAACATTTCCCTCGATTACATTTAGTTTACGCGCGTTGCGTGGAGGTTTAACTGTGATAAAATAGAGAAAGAAATGGAGTTTTTCCTTTATTCTTAAAGAATTAGTATTCTTAAAAATCAGTTTCCGGTGTTCATTGTACTGATTGTTGTAGTAACCATTTCAAAGTATCTGTAGGTTAAAGCAAAATTAGTTACATATATTTATGTTAGATTCACTGCTGTCTACCCACTTTTTGTTCTATTTTCACTAAACTAGAACATATGGTTGTCATTTACCCATTATAAACCTTCCAACCTCTCTGGTTTTTCATATCACGCGCTGTATATTTAATAATTAATCCCTTCAGGCTGGAAAATATCCAATCTTAATAATATTTTGAGATATGCTATTTTAATTAATTGTTTCAATACCAGGCAAATTAACTTTGTAGAATTTAGAGATATGTTCGTATTTACGTTTAATAACCTGTTTAAATCAATATCAATCGAATGACTGAGTTATGGTTGCATTCCCGAAAGGTTTATACAGTGAATGAAATTTGATGCTATTCCGTCGTATCTGTTGATAGAAGTTTTCTCAGGTCGTCCACCTTTCACGGGGATCGATGCTCGACTCGAGGATCATTGCATCGCACTATTCATTGATACAGTAAATTATTTAATACTCATTAGTATAGTAATTATAGTAGGTATGTCAACCTGTGGCATCGGAAGCCACCCCCTTTAGGGTGCTGTATGGACATGTGAGAGTGGACGTTGGTTAACGTACAAGGTCGGAGGGGATTGTCGGAAAAATTGGTTCATCATTCCTTAGTCGGGGAAACTGTTATGAAATCATTTGGAGCGTTTCGGGCACATTATCGCGACACCGTTTACATAATCGGAGAGGACACGCTCAAGATATCGGGAGAGATATGTGGCTTAATCGTTGAGTGAGTTGGGAAGCCAATCTCAAACTATCGATTTGTGATTCCAGACCAGTTGGCCATGTTGAAATAAGAGGCTCACCAGAGAAGTTTGAACCACTTACCATTAAGAAATTTTTTAGCATTTTCCTGCTGGATAATTTTTGTGCTGGGAGGGTTACTTTAAAAAATTCTCGGCAGTTGAACGGGAGTTAGATGCGGTCCGGTCTCTACTAGATGTGGTCCGATGTGGTTAGATGTAGTCCGGTCTCACCGCAAAGTATTTTCATTCAAGGGCGCGCAAGGTGGCTGTATATTATCCAAAAATTGAGGGCAACATTTGAACCCTAACTTCCGTTTTTATTATGGGAAGCGAAAAGATTTAGGGAATGATTTTTTTTGTAAATAGAGAAGCTTGATACTTTTCCTTCGTGATTCTTGCATTAAGTGGAAATTAAGGTTAAATTTGAAATAAGCAACATGAAAACAAACGCTGTCGCCGCAGTCGGCCAAACGGACCATCACGCGATATCGAATTTTATCTTTTCTATCATGATCTTTGGTGCAGAGAAGCAGAAAATCTCTCTTGTGCCTGTTTTTACTCTGAGGTGTTTACCGTCATGGATGTTATGCAAGTAGAAACAAAGTAAATGCACTTTTCATTGTATTTTCAACATGAATTTACCAATCGGTCTTAATGGGTGGTCGATGAAACATTCCGTATTGTTTGCAACAGTAAATTTCGTCTTAGTTTTCGTTTTGTTTTCTAGGATGTCCTGATGAAAAATTTCTCCCGCTCTACAGATTTTTTTTCTGTATCATGACTGCTGCGGCAGTTAATTTTATGCTGATATTTTTATGTACGCATTGGCGTCTCACAGATTCCCGGGTATTTACTTCCAACATTTTTCCTTTCGTACTCCATTGTAACCAGTCTCATGTTTTATATATTGTATCCATTGCAATCAGAAGTTCATCGGGGAAACATTGAGTTCCTTCCTAGAGTATGTATGTGGAGTTTTCTTGTTGTATTTGAACAACATGCTATACAATAAACGTGGTCTAAAATAGTCGATCTGATCAATATTGCAGGCGTGGGATCGAAGTTTTACGAATTCCTGCGGTCTAGGTCCCGCGTGCGGGCAAGGTTACGATCGTATCTTACAGCATTGAGTCGTGCTTATGGGTTATTGATCAGGACTATCCATTTGGCGTGGGCTATCGGAATACGTCGGACAGCCAAGGCACTAGCTCACGTACTTCTTATCAATGCATTCCGTTGCAGCATTACTCTCATAGCTGAGGAAGAAATCGATCACGTGACCTTTTTACTTCGACGTTTATCTCTAGGCTACGTGCTGAGGTCATTGCTCCGTCATATAGTTTCAAATTTCGGCTTAGTTTTCAGCAAATGTATGAAGTTGGACTTGGAAAGGTGAGCTTATGGGCTCGATTATTATTTCTTTAATCGCCTAACCTTCAGAGGATTACAGTTCATTGTTGGAGGATCAAATCGAATCGTTAAGAGCGGGTGATTTGTTATTCCTTATATTCGTAAAGTCTCTTTGATCTCGTGAACTTTAGCTATGTTTTTTTTTCATCTGTCCGAAATATTTCCTGTGTACTATAATGATGTTATCGTTGTTCATTTTTGTTCTTGCTGCAAGATTTCGGAGAATTAGGGTAGATTTGAGAAGCTCTTTGATAAGATATTATTATCAGTCCCTACACTACATTCCTTTCTTTATAAACTTTTCTCCGAACGAGAAAATATCAGACGCAGTATCATTAGTATTCATTTGGTGCGGTAATACGATACTAAGCATTAATAAAATTTCTGAATGTTTCTTATTCCGGTGTACTTAAGTATTTTACTTTGTGGGTTTGACTCGTGGTCATTATTCTTTTACATAAATTTTATTTTAATTAATTAGAGTCACTAAATTCTTTGAAAGTTACTTTTTGCTGGTAAACCCGTCGTATAAATAAGACCCGCTATCCATGGACTTGCGATAGTGTTTGAAAATATGGTTCTTAAAATTAGTCACATTTCGTGAAACATAATATTGTCATTACATATTACACAAGGCTGTGGTGTGCCTCTTTGGGTGAGACATTGTTTTTTATGAGGTAAAGAGAGATTTAATGATTTTCTGTAAGATTACTGTTGAGCGCGAAAGAAATGCTTGAAAGAGGTGTTGAGATTACGTAAGAAAAAAGTGGAAATCTCGTTCTTGGTAGTAAGAGTAATTTAATATGAATTATACATCATTTAATGTTCTCTTGCTGGTAAAATTGGTTCTGTACCGATAATTGGTCAGTGGTGAGTGACTTAATGCTTTTTCCTAATGTTATTGGGACTGCTAATGTATATTAATTTTGTACTTGTGACAATTTTTTATTGATGTTCTGCATTGGAAATCTTGCATATTTTATTCATCGTATCGATAAGATGTGGTTTCCAGCTTTGAAGTTAGCAATTTTATCTTAGTTTTTTTCGAAATGCCTCAATTCTTTATTGTCTAACATGCCTGGGATAATTAACATGTACTGATCTACGGTTGAAGCATTTAGAATAAAGAAATATATTAGAACTTGTTCGACTTTGCGCTATAATTAACTTTTCTCATAGAAATATCAGTAATTTTCGTCCGTCGGACTTATTTTTTTATGTGTACATAATGCTTGATGTGATTGTGATGAAGTGGTGATGAGGTGAGGTGAGGCTCCCTTACCTGGCCTAACCGCATACATTTTTTGTATGTTAGCATATTTTCTGTAGTGTACGCAGAGAAAATTTGACTTCGTACTATGGTTATTATGGCAAAGGGAATAGGTTGATTCATTGATAATTGCGACGGGTTGAGGACTTTTTTTTGGCTGCATGGATTGTGATAAATATTATGTCCCTCAGCGCTGTAGAAATGTCGGCAGCTTCGGATCACTGTTCGCAATAATGTGATGAATCATGATGAACTTAATTTAAGCTCCACTGTATCCCATTTTCGGAGGTTGTGAATGCTAGGTCATGTTTAGGGACGTGATGGAGACCCACGCAGGCAGTGTGAAACGCGCGCCTTGCTGCTAGCTAGATAGATGATTTTCATGCGCGCCGGATAAAGGCGATGAAATTCGAAGGAATTGTTATGGGAAAGATATATATTGGGATTTTTACTGGTTCTATAGAGGTAATTAAAGGTGATGTTTATTTTCGGTCCCACCGAGATAAGGGGCAAGACGGGCATGCATCCCCGCTCAATTCTCGGAGGTCTCACTTCAGATGGGTATTATAAACTCTCGACTCTGTCTCAAGTACTGTCTTTGATTGATTAATAAATTTGATATGAGTCAAATCATATTATTATTTTTCGATTTATCCTTGGCGTGGCTTCTTAATCCACCCTCAGGCTCATCTTATACATGGCTGTAAGTTTTTACAAAATACAGATGTGACACATTTATGCTCGCGTCTCTCATAGTCTGGTATCGTGTTAAAACAAGAGTAATTAAACAGATTTTGGCAACCAAAAAATCTGGGGAAAAAAAAGCTGAAAACGTCAAAACCTAACAAAAACATTAATAACAATTCACTTGCTAAAAAAATGTGAGGAAAAAGCAGTTAAAAACAAGTCTACTTATTGTGGAAACAGCCAAGTTACATTTCACACCTGTCGTACGTTACTATAAACATTCTGTTTCATTCAGGTCATGCCTTCGCACCTCCGCGTGTGTATTATTGCTTCCGAAATGTAAGCCAAATGTTCACTTATGAAAACTGCGCCACTTCCACATCCCCATCTAATGAGATGAATTCCTCGAAAACGTCCGACTTCAGCTAGTGTTATCACTTACATTTTTACAGAAATATATTGTTTCTTTCACCGCTTCTTGTCAGTCTTGTTGTCTCCCCACCTGCGTATTTCTGGCTTTTTTGTTGCCGATACACTGAATCCAGTCAGTTTTGTCAATTACTTGCAACAAGGGACTAAGGAATTTCGCGACTGATTTATAATTCGTAGTTTATTTCATAGGAAAATTTTTCACATGTTCACTTACTTAACCATAATTATAGATTGTATCCAATGTGTTATCACTCATATTCGTTGAATCATTCCTCTGTGTAGATCTAGCAAGTGACCTTAAATTTTATTGGAGGTTAGCGTACAAATGGTACATGTTATCGATCATGTTGATACTTCGCTTATCATTCTATGATTCTGAAACTGCTACATACGTACATGTGTACAGGCGACTTAAGAAAATAGATCGCCTGGGCTGACTGAAGGCTCTCGTCTAAGTTTCGGAGGTTTGATGTTGGTTCCTATCCTAGTTATTTCGCTACGTAATACCTACACACCGTACTAATTTAATTATCACTTCGTCATCGTTTCTCCTGGCTGCACGATATCTGTCTCACCGACCTAGCCGACCATAAATGAGCTTGTGTATTGAAGTAATTCCTTCATGGATGCTGATTCGCTATAATTCATTAATTGAGCCATAGCAAAATATCCTTAAACTAAGATAGAAGTAGGGACGAAAGGTTTGTCAGATAAAACTTACTATCATTGGGTCACGCTACACAAACGATTCGCTCACTCGAATTCAACGCGAAGATTGGCTCAGCTAGGTGAGGGTAGAGCTTGCCCCGGATTAAGCTATAGGTTTGTGAATTTTACACATGCAGGGTAGGAGGGCCAGTTCCTTTCCCTGGATCACTTCGCACTTCGAGTATTTTGTTTGGGGTTATCCGAAGATCCAGGGTTTGAATCCGGGACCGCTCGATCAGCAGCCAACCGCTCTACCCGCTATAGGCTTCCAAGCTTCCCCCCCCCCCCACAAAGTTGGATTAATAGTGATTCTGAAAAAATATTGGTAATTTTGCGTAAAATCACTCCATAGTGTAGTGAAACTATGAATCAATGGTTAAACCTTTTCTTGCTCGAACTTCGGTGAAATTATACGATTTTCCGTTTCATATAATTTCAATCCTGCGTACTGTATTGACCGCAATTACCTTTTTATAATTCCGCCATTGGGGCAGCAGAGGATAGTAAATATCTCGCTTGCGAGAAGCTCCAGTCAGAATTAAGAGCGCCTAGCGGATGAGGAGGAAATGTCGTGACTTTGCATTCTCGGAACCACTTTTTCTTTGGATCCGCAGTCCGGCTTGACCTCGATAGTGGCATTCCTAGGATTGGGAGGCATTCAAATATTTGCGCGGAGGTTCGCAGCCTCGGAATCCTCTGAATCTTTGTGGGCAGCGTCGTCTCACCTTTCCAGCGCAGGGCGATGAAAAATTAGGTGATGGATCACTGTAATAGTCGAGTATTCAGAATGGGAAGAATAAAAAAGTAACCCTAACCCTCCCTAATGTATTAAATATTCGAGAAAAAGGAAATGGATTTTTTTCCTGGAATACTCCACGAAGTTTGTTAAGAAATAATGTAATAATATTTTCGCGGAAAGTCAGGGGGTGTCAAGACACCTACCATAGTGTACTGAGATATTCTTTTCCGCGGATAAAGGCGATTTTTCGATTTTGTTCAAACTGTTCTAAAACAATATTTTAGTGAACTTAATTCATAATTTAATGGCAGATGAAACATTTTGGCTCCCTGCACTGTCCAATTTCTGAAATACAATAATGGTTTTTAATGGAAGTTTGTTGTGTTAAATTTCATTCGTTTTTGAGGGATATTTAACTTTGAAATTACAGTACGTTTTTACTAATTGTAATTCGCTTTCTGGGTGTATTTTTGCAAATTTACCCAGTTCCATTACACCAATTTTTAGGCGAATGTTCCTTAATTCATAGTTGAGAAGTTTGAAAAATATACAGGGACATGATTTAATAAAAAAATGGAATTTTTGAAGTACCCTCAATTGGGTTGAAATAAATAACTCCCAAATGGAATATCACTATATTAAAGAAATATTATTTATACATAATTGGAGGAGAGCTCAGTTTCTGTATTTACTATTCAGCATTAGTTACAACATCATATTGACGTATGAGTATACAGTATACACTCCAACTCCGCATTCGCTTTGAATAAGAACTTCACGTTCGTGTGCTGGAAACCTCAATATTGAAAGTCTTGGATAATTTAAATTCCATGAATTATGGAACCGTTGCGCATTCGTTCGTATTGATGCCCCCTTACCCTTCCCCTTCCATGAAACCATCGCTAAAACCTTATTTCCTTCATTTGAAGTATTTAAATACTATCTTGGCTAGAAGTAATTGCTACTTATTGTATACTTTTCGTAAGAAATCACTCTCTGGCATCATATTTTTCAGTATCGAAAAATCGCACTTTCTAAAGACTACGCTTTCAATTTTTGTGGTTTTATTTGAGTCATTCATTTCGTAATATTTTTTATGGAGGGCAATCCACTCCGTGACTCAAGGCCTTGGAAATGATAAATATCTTTCAGAATTGGCGATTCATGCATACTTTCCAAAAATGTGCTACATCCATGCCATATGAACACGTCTGCTTTATCTGAAAGATAATAGCTATGTACTCTGCCTTTTAATTTATAGTTATTTTATTCCAAATGTGGTAAGATTTATTTTTTTGGGCAACAAGTTCAGATTTCCCTATAAATCCCGGCAGAGCGACCTATATTTCGCATTTAGCGCATACTCTCAGCTCAAGCTCTGGTGTGGTATGCGACTATTTTCGCCGTAATTATCATCTCATATCTACGCCCACTTATCTATTTGAAGTACATTCATTTTGTTGCCAATAATTTGTTCGTAAAATTGGAATCAACTTTTTCTTGCTCAACGCTAAGGATGTATTGACGCATTGACTTCTGAGACCAGTAAGAAGCTGCTTACTACTAGGATGTCTTTAGAATTTCATGTTGTTGTTAGGTACGCGTATTTTGCTGAATTAAAGGCGCCATGATGTACACGCCATTCAGCTACTTGAGGATTTTCAGCTAATTCTACCGCTTTAATTTTCATGAATTCATTATTTTTCGTTCGAACTTTGAATAGTATTACTGCATACTTGCAGTCAGCTTCGATTCCGAAAACAAAGCTACCGTCAAATTTTCTTTTTAATGGTATTCGTCATCATTTTATTCAACAATTATTATTGGCTGTTTTTTACGATCCATGCGTAGCAACTATTTTCGCATTATCTTGCTTGTAAGCACCGTTTCATTTTAAATTTGTATCGTCGATTTCATTTCCCTGGTAAGTGCCTTTTAAAAGAATGGGTTCATTGTCTCTCTGTTTGTTGCATTATTTCGATGCCTATTTTTACCATATTAATCTACTCGGCGAAATCAAAGAAAAAAATATGGGGCATGGAGCAAGTTATTATGGTACACCAAAGAGTTTTATTATGCTTAAAATGGAAGGAAGAGTAAATAGAGTGAGAAACTTGTTTAAATAATATATTATTTGAATAATGATGTATAGGTATGATCTTAGGTTTTCCCGGCGTATCAGTTGCATTCGGAAGATCCCCTGAGGATGATCAGCAAGTCGCGGATCGAAACGTCGGGAGACATGGACGACATCAACCGGTGGAAAACCCGAGAAACTTTTCTGCAATGATGTATAGGGTTTAGATAGACGAACAGGAGGGAGGATGGTTGGGTAAAAGGACAATTAGGACCTACGCAAGTTTATTATCCATTATTTTACTAACACAATTCTTCCCGCTGATTGGATCTCTATTATATTTGTGTGAAATCTGCATTTCGGAATACAAAGATAGCTTTTCCGTTTAATTACCTCAGTAGTTGGCATCCGTTGTATCCCACCATCAATATTTCACGACAGTGGCTCGAAGTAAACGTCTTAGATGGTGCTCTCACCTGTATTCGACCAATGCTTGTTAAAAGGAATATTTACATTTATTTCTGGAACATCAAGTTTCTTTTTAACTCAGTCATGCTGCGGAAGTTCTCGATTTGCTGATTTCGGACAAAAAAAGATAATGGATTGTTGGCCAAGACTCTAAATTACGAAATTTCAGACTGCTCTATTCTCCTTTTCTTTCCAATATGGGATTGAGTGATCTGGCTGAGGGTCCATTTGTCCTTTTTTCCTTGAGCCAATTCAAGGAACAAGTTAGGGGATTTATATAAATTTCCACTCCCTTGCATTAGGTGTGGTTTTTCTTCCACATGAGTGATGAAATAATCCGTTCATGAAGGTATTTTAAAAGGTAAAATAGAATTGAGTACTGTGTAAAGTTAGGAAATGAATGAAATTTCTCCGAAACGGGATATTATGATGCACTTTTAAGCACATTTAGTTAAGTAAAGGCGAATATTGTCATGCTTATTTTTTATATTATTTTATTCCCAAACCACCGAATACGGCTCATATCGGCCATTTTTGTGTACGGGGATAATAAAAAAAATTAACAATTGGACGCAAACGAACAACCATGGCGTGGATTGGGGAAACCTACTAAGCGGGACTCGAACCCGCGACCTCTTGTGTGGTTGGCTAGTGGGCTTGATGTTTAGTGGGCTTATAACAAGCTACGGGAAGGTGGTGGCCGGATAATTAGGCGCGCTACTGATGCCTGATATCACTTTCTTGAACGCAGTCGTTTCTGCGGAAGTGGGCAACCGGTGAGGTGTTCCACAACGTTTCGTAAGAGGCCACCCTTGGCATCTTGGCTCTAATTTTGGACACACCGCGAAATGTCGAACGTATAGGGCTCTTTCTCCATAAACAGGATAAAATAGGTATTTTCTCGTATCATAGTTCATGGATAGTGACTAAGACAGCTCAATCTTAATGATTGGTCTCACAATCAGACTTCACAATTTTTGTGGTTAGGACAAGTGATTAACATCGCAATCCTTTTTCATCTTTTGCGACCGTCGCGTTTACTGTCCTGAAACTCTAAACGTAGTACGTGATATACCAGCAGTCAGTCAGTACACGGCTGCAAATATACATTGTGTTATCGCCGGTTCGTGGAAATGGTAGACACCTATAACCGTTGGACTGGAATTGTTGAACTCGCAGTTGCGGCACAAATGACCGTGTTACTCGGAAAATGATAGCTTAAGCGAGCAACTTCCCTTTCCTGGAAGCGTTGCTTTCGTCACAAAAATTATGCTATGATTTTGGCTATGGTTCTTAGGAAAACTTAAAAACATGCCGCTTGAAGCGTGGATGAAGTTTTCCATACCAAAGAATTCACTTCGAACCGTGATGAAATGCGGACCAATGGTTTCAGTGAATTCTACTATGACTAACCATAAGGTTTATGTCGCCATGATATGCAACGTTTCGTTGGGATACTTTATGATAATTCTCTAGAGTAAATAGGCGTTATAGTGGAACACCAAAGATCTGTTGTTCGATTCTAGGTTGAAGCGTGTTCATTTTCCGTGACTTCGTTAATCGGTGCGTTTTCGGAATAGAAAAAGGTACTTCCATTATATTGATCGGGTATACCTGCTTTCTGTGGAATAAGAAATGTTATATTCGATGAATGCATCTCACTTAATTTCCTGCTGTGATAAGTTTTGCAATTGACGGATATTTGATTATTTGTGGCTAACTCTGCTGCCGTAGTTTTATTGGTCTTATGGTTATGACATCCAGGCGTCTTTCTAGTATATTAACTACTATTCTTCTCTTTGGATGACGTTTGGTGTTGGAATATTTGACACTTTCAGAAATGTAATTCTGTATTTACTTGCTTTGATATATCTGCTGTCTAATTTTTTGGGCATATCTGCTCTTGAAGATCGTCGCAAAAAAGCCTATTCTCTTTCATTCTGTCCTCTAGCTCTATTTCTTTCCCCGAGTACCGAAATTTATCAAACGTACGTAGTGTGTACAAAAAATGGCGATAGTGTATTTGAATGGCCACCGTTTTTGCATACGCCCCCCCCGCGTTTTCAATGGATCAAGGTTGGCTCCCCAAGTAAGATTCCCACGTCCTCAACAGCGATGTCGGATCCTCTTTGTCCCACTTATCCGCCGTGTCTAATTTTATGAATGGCTTCCATTGCGGGGCCGCGGGCTTCCAAACGAAATGAGCCGACTGAGCCGTGAGCTTGTATGTAGAATGTGTGAATTTTCTGCTTCCTTTTTTATGACTTGCTATATGAAAGCGGCTCAGGGTCGTTTCTTTCACATTGTCCTAATGTGTATCCACTTATTCACTGCATATATCAAATAGTATACTTTTAATGTCTCATCGGTCTAGGAGTTTCTTGAGGTGAAAGGTAGAATATTGTGTATAATTTGGAAAGTTTTTTAATTTTTTTCCTACCATACGCTCTTGCAATGTACGCTTTAAACTGGTATGGTAGAGAATTTCACCTGTGGATGGGAACGTAATTAAATAGAGTCAGCAAACCATTGCAAATATATTTCGCGAAAATTTTTGTGGTCTCATAAAGCAACATTCCCTTGTCCAAAGTAAGCATTGTCGAAGTCGGCTGCTTAGGGGATGGGAATGTCAAATTATTACTCACGTCGCATTCAGTTCGGTAGAAAAGTGAAAATTGAGGTTAAAAGAATAGAACGACAAAAAGGCGTAATTGAGGTTGGAAGGAGATAAAGTTGTGGTGGTCGGAAAATTAAACTTAAGAGGCACATCAAAATCCTCCATACGGTTGGGGAATAGAAGCCGCAGAGGCTGGAGAATAACAGGATAAGATTCGAGTGAAGAGGTAGATGAGGAAAAGTGGGCATAGTGGACTAATGACGAAAAAAGCGGGGTAGGTGGAATAACATTGGGTGAGCGAGGCAGGATTAGAATACGACAAAAGGGTCCATATATAGGCTTTAGGTAAGGAGTACGTAGTGTTTGTTGAAGGATTAGGATGGTTGTAGAAAAATTATTTTCTATCAGAATCATCTTTCGCATGTAGATCGCTGCTAATATATATATATTTTACATTATAGTATGCATAATCGGGTTTACCTTAGCTGCTAAGCTGAGGCTTGTCCTCCGTGAATGCAGTTCCGTTGGAACGGTAACGAAGAAAGTGTGGCATCAATTCTCCGTTTTGTCTCACGCGCTCGCCATGAACACTTCGTAAAGGGGGCAGACTCACTGGAAAGATGATGCCTGGCCAACTTTCATTCTTTCTCCTGTCCTGTGAAGAGACCTTCTGTCGTGGTTATACCTATCCTCTCGCCAGCAGAGCCTTAGATGTCTAGCGCGCGTACGACGGTTTTACCTGTGCTGGGGAAAGTTGTCCGGCCTCTTCGGCTCATTATTTCTTCAGCATCTCTTTCCTCCTTCGGTGCTCGAGCAAGAGTGGATCCCTTTCTCGTCTTGAGGATTTTTGATATATCTTTCGGGGAATCTCCTCGGCTCCGATTTTATCATTCCTTGTTTTGTTGCTTGCGAACGACCTATTTGGACTGAAGAAGAGTGACGGAGGAAAAAAGCCATTTTTGCAATATTCCAATTATAGATTGATTCATAGTGGTTTGTAAAATGATAAGCTATGAAAAAAATTCAGTGAACCTCTTGCGTTGGTGTGAATGCTCGGTAATACTTGATATAGGGGACAAGTAGATGCATATTATAATGGTAGGCATTCTTATAATTTTTTCAATTGTTTTCATCGTATGTTCATGTTTCCACCTGGCCAAGAGCCTACATGTAACATTTAATAATATTAATATTATTGTCATTATAACTTCAATTCTATCGTCTCATGGGTTTAGGCTTCAATTTGTGGGAGTAAATAACGTTAATTTAGGAATGTATTTTGTAGATTTCTACGCAATTCGTAGAAAATCAAAATGCATAGTAAAATTTTTTAGTCTTCTACCATTCTCCCAAAGAAAATTATAATGCCGCAAAATGCATTTTAAGAATAATTCCAGTGTATTCTCAATATTATTTTCATATGCTCAGGGTGGGGGAACCAGTTCCTTTTTTTCTGGTCCACGTCGAGCCACAAGGATTTTTTAGGGGTCGTTCAAAGGCTTCCCAAGTATTTGAACGGTACCTTTCTCTCCGAAGTACAAAGATCTTCCAGTTAGGTCATAGGACCCTAGTAAAGTGCGTATGATGAAGTCACTCTTCCTTTAGGTTCCCTATATGCAATCATGAAAACTGAAAAACAAATCTTCTGTAGGGTATTTTCTTTAAACTACCTTTTTCACTGTATAATATTCAGTTGAAACTTTTAAGCCATTTAACGTCAACAAGTCTTCAACAACGCGCTTGAAGGAATTCTTCTATTTTCAGACGTTCAATTAAACCCATAATTTTTCTAAAGGCTAATGTAAAGAGTAAGGTACATATTCTTTCTTAGCCAGCGCTTAATTTGTCGCTCGGCGTCCTAAGGGCTAAGCATAATGAACTCTTACGAGTAAACTATTGACTTAAGAGGGATCTGACGACAGACCTCTTTAGTCTACACCTAGTCGATAGAGTGGAGATTACATTAGAGCTCTCCCTGCCCACAATGTATATTTATACTCTCTTCAATCTCACGGTTCAATACATTCTTCCGTCTTACGTTGATTTGATCTGTGTTTGCAGTTTACTAAGGTGTTTAGCCAATGGTATTATTTCTCCTTCCTATGGGTTTGGCTCTAATGTCGCTCACCTTTCGAAAATGCATCGGGGGGAAGTCGTTTGGGTGATTGCACTCGTGACATCAATTCATGGATAGCGCCCGCGATTAACCAAATGGGGCAAGAGTTGTTTAATATGCCTCTTGATTATTGAATGTTTGGGTATGGTTAGGCTATATGAAGGCTTCACTCTGATAGGAGGTTCGGTTGCGCTGTTGAAGCTTGTCTGTAGAATGGTATTTTGCTGAGAATCTCAGGCTTGGCGGGTCAACGAGAGGCAAATGGGAATGGAAGTGATCCCTTGGGGCTGGCTCTGCGAATTGCCGTAAGACTACTTTCACGCCAATGTGGAGGAGTCATATTTTACATTGCGGAAAAAGAGAAATTACTCTCCCCATCTACGTACGTGCTAGATTTTCAAGGCGTCATTAGTGGGCTCTTTAAATGGGCAAAGTAAATAGTTCAGGGTTCGATTGGCTCCTAATAAAAGTAAATTTTGGACTTCTAAGTCGACGGTAGGCGTCTGAAAGTAATCATAAATGTTCCATGTACGTATAGTCATTACCCTGGAAGTTACATAGATATGCCTGTGGTTAGTAACGTAATGATACCAGCTGCTTGCTAAACTGGAAAAGGAAAAGTCATAGTGTTTCGAATTATTTGTATTGGAGTTAAATTTTCATATAGGTCCCTTATTGTCTGTGGAAAAAACGAATTTATTAACTTATCTTTTGGTGTGTAAGTATTTATTATCTCCCTAATCGATATTCAATATTCATCGATGGATCTTACATGACAGTAGTGAACGAAAGATTTCGATTGTGTCGTCAATTTACGATTGAAAATCGGTAGTCTACTGACACGTGGTTGACCATCGAAAATTTGATCGCCCGTCGGTTGTAAAGCGACAATCGTTGGGCTATCTGTCAAAGGACTCAAGCTGTCTATATTTTTACTCGACGTCAAGGGTTACTATCTCATCTCCGATGATCAAACTTGTCGACCAAGGCTTCGATCAATCGAACTATTGAGCAACCCTAACCTTGACCGGTTTCGAGGGCAGGTACACGCCTATGACGATTATTTTCAAAAAGGGAGTGATGGAAACGGCTAAAATTGTGAAAGAATTGAAATTGACTGTGTGGTCTTTTTTTTTTACTATCTCGCAAGTTTTTCTGCGAACTTTCCTCTCTACTACCTTCACATATTGTTCGCGGTTGATGAATCGTAGGTAAATGCCCTCGCAGATTTCGAAATCAACCTTACGGTTTTCTCCGATCAATCGTTATTTTCTCCGGTAGCGTGGCGGTCGAACGCTTAAGGCTTGTGGTTAAAATCAATCGTCTGAAAAAAATGAAACCAATTTTCATTGAAAGGTTCCAGTAAGCGATTTATTCAGGTAATTTGCCACTAAAGAGGCCGTAACGAGCTATTATTTTATCTATTAAATGTTAATTAAATTTATAAAAGAGTTAATTTTACTTTTTAGGCCCCAGAATTTGAAATGTTGACATTATTTTATTATTCTCAAGCTTCAAATCATATTTTATGGGTAATTTATTGGCTTCTCGAATCACACGTGCACCGGAAAATGTTTTTTATCCACGGGAACCAGTATTCTTCTTCTAAGACCTCCACATTAAAATTGATATTTGGTTTCATCATTGGTATGATGGCGTATTCGTCATTCTTTTTGCTCTTCATTTTATTTGTTAGCCATGTGATCATCATTAATGATTTTTTGCATGTTTATTTATCTGTTACCTTTGCAAAATATCTTTATTTTCCGCAAAGTGTGTCTTTAGCCAGGTGGTGTAACAGACTACATTATCTCCTGCGTAATGCTTAACAGGCCTAATGCCTAATATTACCTTTTTTAGTAGGTACTATTTTAGGATTTTTGGCATAAGTTATCTTGTCGCCATGCTTTTTCGAGTATCCTGCACGACTGTGCATGGATATAGCGGACTAGATTTCAAATTCTTGGTTCTTGAATCCTTAGAACTCAAGTAACCCGTGGTTGGTGATAATTATTGCCCTCTTATTATCCCGCTTTCGTAGAACTATACGGTTTATACGTGAGCATCGGAATCCCCATTAAAATTCAATAGAAATTATTCCCAGCTATTTCTTCCACCTTAAGCGATTTGCGTGGTGCAATATTTACTGAGGTGTGGATGTCTTTGCCCTCTTCTTCGAATCGAGTTCGTAGCCTCGAGGGTTTTGTTCACTTTCCGCTTATTGCGTCAAAGATTTGCAAGGCGGTTCAACCTTAACGGGAAATAGACGAGGAAATGATACGTTTTCTCTCTCTCCCGTCGGCCTAAGTGCATGCATGGAAACCGATCAACGCTACTACACAACAGACACAACCTTGCGTCTAGGTTTCACCTCGAACGACCGCTCTCGGCGTCCGGGAGATTTCCATTTCTTTTCCCTCTCGTTAGTTGCCGACTTCCCTGTGTCCACGACTCAGTTTCCTTCCGTGTGATGCGTCACTCTCTAGTGCCAAGGCTGGAGGTTAGTGTGGAGAAAGTAATTATTTGCCATTGTTATGAATATTTCGAAATGTGCTTTACGAACTTTTCCTCGTCGTCCGGTGTCCACATAAAGTCAGCTTTCCACGTAAAAATTTATGGAAATTGATTTCGAATATCCGCATTTTCACCGCATCAGCCTCGTACGGCAGTAGTTTTCCGAACATCGGAAGAATTACTTCTTAAGAGCCTTGCAATATACATAATTGATATAATATTCCTCTTCCCATTAAAATCATGGTACACATACCATGAAGGCACGTCGCCATACTATTTTTTGCGCTGTTTTAAAATGAACGTTATTACTGGAGTCAAATCACGTTAGTTACATGAGAATGGCTGTGCAGTCAGCTCTGAAATGTCCGGAAAAGCATACGTATTAAAAAAATAAGGATTGGGTTCTCTGTGCCCTAATGTTGCTTTGTGGAAGCGAGGAATGGACGTTGACAGAGGCAGACAATTCAAGAGTGGAAGGATTTAAAATGTGGTGCTTCGTATAGTGATGATAGTTTAGATCGAACGATGGTCTAACGAAAAAGTCCTCAGAGGTGTGGGAGGAAAGAGAACCATAACGATTATACCTGACTCTTAATCGGCCGCATCATCAGACATGAAGAAGAATATCTTTAAAGGGAAAGTGGGAAGAAAGGTAAGCTCAGAATAAGTTAATTACAAAAGATTATTAAGGATTTCAAAGAGAATAATTACATAAATATGAAATGGCTAGCTAATGAGAGAGGGGGTGGGGAGCTGCGTTAAACCTTTCTTCTGAGTGTTAACTTGTAATGATGATTAGCCGGGGTGATTAGTGCTCTTAATGGCTAATCATTGAATTAGCTAATTAGCTGCCGTGCCTGACGAAAGGTTGGTTTCGGCCGTGGAAAGACTCGCTTTCTGATGGGCCAGAATGGATTCTCTGGCGATCCGTGCCAGAGTCACGGTCGAGGGCGTGCATAGCTGTACAGCATTCCAGAACGCGGCTCAAATCAAGCGCTGTCCTTTCTAATTGCCCGCTCCGATTGGCGCTTGATTCGTGCAATGCCTCCCTCCCCCTTTCTTTCCCCACATCATGACCTTTTCTCTACTCGCCGATTCCACAAATTCGTGATTGCTACACTCAATCAGCGCATGCGCATCTAGCTTGGTGGGATTAATATTGAATTTGTCTCTAGTAGTAAATAACTTTGATTCCAGGTTCACGAGAAGGAAATTCTTTATTCCTATCGCTCCTCAACATGCCCTCTTAAACTTTATCTTTTCTTTATCGCCGTGGTGGTATTTTTCTTATTTAGTAACTTTTATCACACCACTTAGTCACTTATTGATACTTAGATTCCATCACTCGTGCCTGCCGTACGAACAGGACCATCGCAAGAAACCCACCTACAATGCAGTATTATTCAGTATTCAAATGAAATTAAACATATATTAATAGATCAACCATGTTTGGTAGATATTTCTCTTTTCAAAGGTGAAAGAGTGCCCTTTCTTTTTTCCCGAAAATGGAATGATGGGCCATTTTTGTCAGTTATGATTCAAATTTCAATGAATTCGCCAAATAAAATATTAACCCTCTTTCCTCGTTGCGATTTGAGATGACATTATTCATTCGCTGAACTGAATAGTATGAAACAATTCTCATCTTACCGTAAGTTAAGCATGGGCAGGATGACCAGGGGGGCTATGCTCGAAATTTTAGTCGTGCACGACTTCATTGTCGTGTGCGAGTCACGTGGTACGGAGCCGAGCGCTCTGGCCATTTGGTATGCTCGAAATTTTAGTCGTGCACGACTTCATTGTCGTGTGCGAGTCACGTGGTACGGAGCCGAGCGCTCGGGCCATTTGGTATGCTCGAGCTCCTTGGAGACGTATGCGACTGTCTCGTGCACGACTCCAGCCGAGCGGGGACAGTCGAGCGGTCGAAACCCCTCGAGTTACCCTTCGTGTTTGAACAGAGTGGTTCGTACTTCGAATATTGCATAGGTAAAATTCTATATATCGCATCATTTTGATTTTAGATGATTGAAATGTCGTCAATCTGCACTATTATTGACTTATTTTTAATTTTTAAGGTTTAAATATGAAATTAATGTTTTTTTCTTCTTGTAATTGAATATTGATTAAAGGCACAGCGGTGAAATAAAAACTACGTAAAAAAACTAATGAATGTCCACAAAATTTAGCGAATGGTCACAGGTAGTACCAATGAATTTCCAAGGCATAAATTCAATGAAAATCATTACTAGGTCATAAACCAATCCTTTTTATTCAGAAGTTTAAACAACTTCGAATATTATTCAGCAAATATATATTTCTATCCTCAAAATTTCCATTAGAGAATAATTTTAAAATTTTGTGTAATATAAAATTTTATTTTTCAAAAGAATTCAATTGGCATCACAGAGATCCTCTCAGTCATTGACGCCGGTAACGGTGCTCACGAATTTCGTTTTCAAGCAATGCTGAATTTACTTCACCATACTAACCAAACACTTTACGGTACTTAAAAATAGGTTTATTAATTATAAGACCACTCAGTACGTAACGTGTATTCCAACGGAAGAAAAGGGCAAATAAAAGGAATGATTGCAATTAACAAGGAAATATTTAATGATTTATTCATCATAAAACTACATACATTTAATTTCAACACTGGTAGACCTTCATTCCTTCAGCGGCATATCACAAATTTACACCGATCCAGTATATTTAGTCCGAGTCATATCAAAGCTAAGTTGTTTGAAGTATCATGCAAATGGTAACAAAATGCAAACATTAACACTTCCATGAACATCGCACAAGAAATTGATATTAGAACCCGTAAAGTATGTCACACGAGTTCACAATCACAACACTAGCGATGATTCCTTCTATGACATCCACGTAATCTATGCTTTTGTCAACGAATGTATTTTAAATGGCCAAAAATGTGATTTTAAGCGACAAAAAGGTTTCCTAATTAAATAATTACCCTTTTGGAAGTCGTGGACTTACGGCGAACAATGAGGCAAATGATGTAAACAAGCCGTGGCTGAAGATGAACGTAAATTGTTACAATACAAATAAAAATAATTTTGTCACTACTAATCACGAGAGTATAATCGTTACAGGCGTAGGTAAACAAGTACGTAGCACACAAAACCCTTTTCAATACAGTTATGCTCTAAAACCGATATATTGAGCACCAAAAGTTAGCGATATTCTTCCATCGACGACTGTTGAACCCTTGAATATAATCGCTTATTTACTTATGCTATAAAAAATCCGATAGAAAAACAGAAAAATCTCCAAACACGAACCATATCGCACCAGCTGGATGTAAGAAATTGAGTCCGCAGTGTAATTAAACATCGTAAATATCTTACACAACTTTTATCAACTCTTTTTAACTTCTTCCCGGGCTGCCGAGTATTCTATGGCGTTTTCGGAGTCTCATTTGTCACACAAATTTGCGGTTGCTATTTGAAATAGCTGTTGTTTACTTCTCGAGCGCTCGTTTCTGCGACGTTGCCACATACCCTTCGTGTCACTCGAGCGACCTATGTCGCGCACGGCCGACTTCGTCTCAAGCATACCGATCTCCGCTCGACTCGGGATACCACTCGACATCACCACTCGCTTCGTTGCCGAGCGCTCGGATAAGTCGAGCGGTTTCGAGCATAGCCCCCCAGGGGGGCTATGCTCGAAATTTTAGTCGTGCACGACTTCATTGAGTGCTTTCCAATCACCTTGCGCAGATTAGCTCACATCGCAACAGATTGAAACACATTAGCGCACAAAGAAACAGACGATTGGAACGCATCTGCGCTGATGTGTTTACAAATGGTGGACCGATCGGCGGCAAAAGTTGAATGTTCAAATGACCTGTAGCTTTTGAACTGACCTTCGCCACATGATCAATCAAGAAGGATGATAAATGTTCGTCTATATCATTTTGTATTTATATAAGCACTAGTAAGTATTAATTGAAATAAAATACTATGGAACTATCGCTACTTAATAATTACCTCTCCCGAACTGCTACTGTGCCGGCAGTTATACCAGTTATACTTCATTTCGCATTTCTGGATTGAGATACACATACAATAATAATTAATAATCCATATCACGCAGGTAAAGCCGTAAAAAATGTTAACACTGCATTATAAATCTGCCGATTCTATAGTTATTTTGCGGTACTGAATTACAATTAATGGAATAGAATTAACGCCACATGAACGTTAAAGGAAATTTGGTATATAATACGTCCGCTATCCATGTAAGCTAATGAAATAAATCTGCTTAGAATCTAAGCAACATAACATATTAGTTTAATAGCTTACATTCTCCATTTCTAATTTTTTTGATAAGGACAATTTCTCTAGAAAATCGACTAGCCTCCTCTTGCTATCGTCATTTGCTCATGTTATATCAATCATTACGTTTGACGAAGATAATATTATATTTCCCAAATTACGAGCTTAATTAAACTTATGTAAGACATATACAGATCAAATTATAGTTTATTATTCTCAAATGATCATCATACTTATCTTTGTGATGGTGGATTTCATTTTCCGTCAGCAATATATTTTCCCGCCATCATTAGTTTTGTCTGCTAGCGCAGACGAACAACGGTGCAGGATGTGTTCCCATCTGTTTAGCGCAGATGACGTCACAGGTGCGATTGGAACACGCTCTGAGCTAAACAGTTTCAAACAGATCAGCGCAGATACGTGATTGGAAAGCACCCATTGTCGTGTGCGAGTCACGTGGTACGGAGCCGAGCGCTCTGGCCATTTGGTATGCTCGAAATTTTAGTCGTGCACGACTTCATTGTCGTGTGCGAGTCACGTGGTACGGAGCCGAGCGCTCGGGCCATTTGGTATGCTCGAGCTCCTTGGAGACGTATGCGACTGTCTCGTGCACGACTCCAGCCGAGCGGGGACAGTCGAGCGGTCGAAACCCCTCGAGTTACCCTTCGTGTTTGAACAGAGTGGTTCGTACTTCGAATATTGCATAGGTAAAATTCTATATATCGCATCATTTTGATTTTAGATGATTGAAATGTCGTCAAACTGCACTATTATTGACTTATTTTTAATTTTTAAGGTTTAAATATGAAATTAATGTTTTTTTCTTCTTGTAATTGAATAATGATTAAAGGCACAGCGGTGAAATAAAAACTACGTAAAAAAACTAATGAATGTCCACAAAATTTAGCGAATGGTCACAGGTAGACCAATGAATTTCCAAGGCATAAATTCAATGAAAATCATTACTAGGTCATAAACCAATCCTTTTTATTCAGAAGGTTAAACAACTTTGAATATTATTCAGCAAATATATATTTCTATCCTCAAAATTTCCATTAGAGCATAATTTTAAAATTTTGTGTAATATAAAATATGACATTATTATATTATGATAAGTATTGATAAGTACACAAGTTTTCTGCGCTACATCTGGATGTTATCAATCATTCATTTTTTTAGTTTTTTGGCGATTATTTTTTGCTGAATGATTTTACGTGATTTTTAAGTATCCTTTGGTTTTTTGGGGAGGTTAACGGAATTTTCAACATTCTCTTCATTGTCTGGCATTATTATTTTCAAAGCTAGGGCTTCTCTCGGGCCTGCACATTCCTTTTTGTCTGTTCGTCCTACTCCTTTCTCTTGGAGGCACGCTCTTCCTGGATATTTTTCTTCTCTCTTTTCCGTTAAACTTTCTGCATTTTCTCTTTTTAGAGTATTTTAAAATTTTTTGATGTTATACATATATGGGTTTACTTTTTGATTTCTTTGCTTTTCTTTTTCGGCCAGTCGTAGCAATGCGCGGAAAACTAAGGTGTTTGCTCCAAATTGTCTCATACTCTTTATTCATGCAAGTCGCCTGATTCGATTGAGATTTTAAAGGGGTTATTTTTTCTTCCAAAGAGGCCATTTCATTATCGGTGTAACCTTTTCTTTCTTTTGAGGGATTTGGAATCGCCGAATGTAAGGAGTCTTGGCTATTTTATAGAAAAATCTCGATAATCACCTGTGTCGAAGTTTCCTCTATTCTGAAAGTCTCAGGAACTCCTGTCTCATATGAAAGAGGTGCGTCAAACATCTCGCAGTTATTCTAAAGATGCTCAGTATTTTCAATCGGTATATAATTACGGTGCTCACGAATTTCGTTTTCAAGCAATGCTGAATTTACTTCACCATACTAACCAAACACTTTACGGTACTTAAAAATAGGTTTATTAATTATAAGACCACTCAATACGTAACGTGTATTCCAACGGAAGAAAGGGGAAAATAAAAGGAATGATTGCAATTAACAAGGAAATATTTAATGATTTATTCATCATAAAACTACATACATTTAATTTCAACACTGGTAGACCTTCATTCATTCAGCGGCATATCACAAATTTACACCGATCCAGTATATTTAGTCCGAGTCATATCAAAGCTAAGTTGTTTGAAGTATCATGCAAATGGTAACAAAATGCAAACATTAACACTTCCATGAACATCGCACAAGAAATTGATATTAGAACCCGTAATGTATGTCACACGAGTTCACAATCACAACACTAGCGATGATTCCTTCTATGACATCCACGTAATCTATGCTTTTGTCAACGAATGTATTTTAAATGGCCAAAAATGTGATTTTAAGCGACAAAAAGGTTTCCTAATTAAATAATTACCCTTTTGGAAGTCGTGGACTTACGGCGAACAATGAGGCAAATGATGTAAACAAGCCGTGGCTGAAGATGAACGTAAATTGTTACAATACAAATAAAAATAATTTTGTCACTACTAATCACGAGAGTATAATCATTACAGGCGTAGGTAAACAAGTACGTAGCACACAAAATCCTTTTCAAGACAGTTATGCTCTAAAACCGATATATTGAGCACCAAAAGTTAGCGATATTCTTCCATCGACGACTGTTGAACCCTGGAATATAAACGATTATTTACTTATGCTATAAAAAATCCGATAGAAAAACAGAAAAATCTCCAAAAACGAACCATATCGCACCAACTGGAGTAAGAAATTGAGTCCGCAGTGTAATTAAACATCGTAAATATCTTACACAACTTTGATCAACTCTTTTTAACTTCTTCCCGGGCTGCCGAGTATTCTATGGCGTTTTCGGAGTCTCATTTGTCACACAAATTTGCGGTTGCTATTTGAAATAGCTGTTGTTTACTTCTCGAGCGCTCGTTTCTGCGACGTTGCCACATACCCTTCGTGTCACTCGAGCGACCTATGTCGCGCACGGCCGACTTCGTCTCAAGCATACCGATCTCCGCTCGACTCGGGATACCACTCGACATCACCACTCGCTTCGTTGCCGAGCGCTCGGATAAGTCGAGCGGTTTCGAGCATAGACCCCCAGGCGTCCCATTTTCCGTAGCATGTCGTACGTTTGAACCTCCTGTCCAAGTCACTGGAGGAATTTTGAATTACCTCTTACCTAAGTTCTCCAATTGAGGGCATAATTGAGGGATATTTCCTCGGAGTATTTGAGGACAAAATACAGTTTCGTATTGGAACTCGGCGATTGGTTTTGAAAAGGTTCATGCGACATATGTTTTTATGTCGAGCAACGTGCATTGCTTGTGTGAGCCGAGATTAAAATTAGGGGTATTTTCGAAAATACAAGTAGTCGTAAGTTGTATCACATTATCTAACTATCAATTACTTAATGTGGTTATGGAGCTTGCAATTAAATTAGAAATGTGAGAGCATATAACTTCCGATGAAAAAGGAAAACAGCCTAACAGTAACAAACAGCATAATACACGAGTACGTGAATTTTATTTATTCATTTCCTAACTTTTCAATTTTTTGTGCTAATTGCTCTGCTAAAGACTAAATATTGCTCCTAGTTTGGCAACGTGGTTTTACGCATAAAATACTAGTACTTTGTTTTAGAAAAAAATAAGTCCAGGAAATATTATGGGGCAGTGGAATTTTTAAGCGGATAAACCAATAAATAAATAAACGGTCTCTCATGATTTTTGTTACATTAAAATTGGCTCCGTTTTTTTACTGTAGAGCTCCTCAAACCCAGGTGTCTTGTTTATTTTTTAGACTGTATAGTATCATTCACTCCTCGATTTCAATCCATTTCCTTGGGTGTTTCTCTCCATCGGCTCACTTTCAATTTCGCTCTATGTTTCCTCCAGGGTCAAGTGACCTCAACTGGCCGTCACTTATCATATTATATTGCTTACACTTGTTGTTATTACACCCAAGTACGAATATTCCGGCGTGGAAAATTATTCTCCTTGACCCAGCCTCGAGCCCAGGTATCCCGAATTTGCACCGCGAGCTTTGACCAAATGCGCTACCAAGGCGTCCTCCTTCTCTGTAGATCCACTGCCTCGTTCAGAGTTCAGGTCAAGGCAAATGGTATGTCCTTTGAGGAATTTTCACATTTTTTTCTGCGCTCGCGGTTGAACCCGTACAGTTTTACCGCTGTAGTGATGACTGCGTTCGCTGACTATCCTGCGGATGTTTATAAAATCGCCTTTTAAATCATATTAATTCCCGTATGTGATTAGCTTGACACTAAGCGGATTTGATTTGATACGACTGTATGATTATGAGAGGTTGGCAATGCGATCAGATTGAGTTGTGTATGAAAATTTTCATTATCTCGTCGTAGGAATGAAAAATTTCAAAACACCAAATGCCGATCGCTTTGCCTAACATTCAGAATCAACCATTATTGACGAAAACCTTTCGGTATAGTTACGATCAGTGTCAAGCACAACCCATGGGAAAAGAATCTCCTGAATCGGGAATCGAACCACGGACCTATGACATTCGTGGTTTCATCACTGTCGAGGGGGATTGACTCGCAGACAATTTCCCAGGTTTCCTATGCGATGACTATTAACAAGGCTCAGGGTCAGACTTCGCGAAGAGCTGGCTTATTCCTGCCTGACCCTGTATTCTCTCATGGCCAACTTTATGCAGCATTCTCTAGTGTAAGATCTTTTCAAAATATTTTTGTAAATATTAAGGAAAACGCTAAACAAGTGTTAACAGAGGATAGTGTAATTACTTCCAATGTTGTGTTTAAAGAGGTCCTCTGACCTCAATTTGTACATGAACATTCCAATTAAATTTTTACGTAAGACCCTGCCTTTTTTTTCTACATTTTAAAATTAGAAATGCGCCTATCCCTCTGTGGACCTGCATTGAAAGAAGCGGGGGAAGCCCGCTGGGAGCGGGCGCATCACGCTCGTTTCTCTTTTTTATTTGACCTGTAAAACCTTGTACATTTTAGCCTGTGTAGCTCCATTTTCATTGCGTTTGGATCTACTCCATTGGCAATGTGGGGCACAGAGAGAATGTGAGTGGTACTCAAGAAGAACGGTGAGTCCCATGGACCTCGTAGCCCAGTCTTTGAAAACTTCCGTTATTCTCGTACTTGAAGCGCCCTAGTCATCTGTATTTGCCGTTGTGATGCTATTGAAAGCGCAAAACGTATTTCCTGGCTGTGAAAGATACCCTCTACGCATTCTGAGGATGTTTTCTTAGAATACGGCTGTAAACCAGTAAATTACATACATGAAATCGAGGTCTTAAATCTCTATCGAGGAGTTGAAAATTACTGTCAGTTGATACGCAAGTAAACTTAAAAAATTCCAATTACAAGTCATTTAATAGTAAAAGAGTACGGCCGGAATTTCTTAATATAATCACTCATTGAGAAATAAAAGCTCTTTTTCCACAGATTTCTTGCCGTTAGTGTGCTGAGCCTTTCTCTATGTCGATGGGGATGCAGCTGCTGGGACTTAGCTCACTCGCATAGTCCCAAAAGACATTGAGCTTTAGTTCAGAATAAGACTGCTCGTTCAATTTATCCTAAATTACATACTAGATATTGGTAATTCATGAAAAAGTCTACTTTAAAAGGAGCAACCAAAAGCCTTTTACCCAAACGTTTACTAACATGATTTCATTTTAAAAAATCAAATTTGATCTTTCTTGGAAAAGCCGATTTTACAGCTTCAAAAATTGTAGGGAGTGTCCATAAAAGGATATAATTTGGCTTTATTCCTCCATCACAATACTAAGGGATAGTTAAACATTATTCCCCGTCTAACATACACCATGCAGCGACTCTTATGCGCACTATTCTCTTGTCGTGCCTTTCAAATGCAGCCTAACCCCGAGGTAGATTTTAAAAATCTATTTCCTTTTTTTATGGCCAATAGTCAGTACGATGACTTTTTGCTATGTGGATGTGGTTTCATCATATTCCATCAAATTAGTTCCCCCTTAATCTTCGTTTATATTTACGAATCACATTGGATTAGTGTTTTTTTGTCTTTGTTTTGTGAGAGAGATAATAGGTATGAATGTGAATTCCTTCACGAATGGTATCTGCAATCATTTTCCGATAGTTTATAATCTGTACGTGGCGTTTTCAGCCTTACGATGAATACAACGCGTCGAGATGGTTTTGTATCCCCCTGGAAAATTCTCGACTATGTGGGAGGAACTGAGGGGAATACTGAATTATCTGAATTAGTTCTCGTCACGTAATGGTCTCGCTCTATCTTGCCGCTTGATTTATGTGTCATATAATCTTCCTCGGATGAACACTTGCCGGGGATTCCCTTGGTCCGAATCCATAAGGTCTTCTTATCCGGTCGCCGGCAAAGGTCATTGGAAGGTCCGACGATGAAATGGATTGAAAGCAGAGCATCTTTCCTCGGATTTCGTTGTCGTCCCTATGGAAATGCATTGCCGAGGGATATATGCTTGACAAATGTCGGAATAGGGTGGTTTGCTATTCTTTTTTTATTACCGAAATCGAAAGATGATTACTCCTGTAGTACGTATTTCACGCTTTTAGATTTTTAAATTATGATATCTATTTTTCGCGATTAAATGAAAAGTGAAAATTTTCGAGCGCGAAAACGCGACGGCTAAGTATGAATGCTGGGAAAAGCCCGTGTGACGTCATTCTGGTTCTAGCTTCCGCCGTGTGAGGCCACCTTGGTACGAGGCAATATGAGCGCCGCTACAATGCAGACGCTAGGTAGCAGAGCGCCCTGCTAGCAGGTAGCGCTTGGCTTAAATAAGGATTATTTATACCCTATCAAAAGAAGGAAACTTTCCGACCTTAGGCAATTTTAATAGGTGATTATTATGAGATGTTTCCCTGAGCTCTGTGCCACATGCATGCATTGGTTGTCTCAGACGGTGTAAAACTCCTGACTACTCGTATAGCATCTAGGTCCCTGTGATGTCACGTGGAGTGGCATCGCGTGGGCGCCAATTTGGCTTTTTTCAAATGAGGTTAAAATTTACCATTAACATTCGTCTGAACTGGGATTTCTATAACCAAATAATTTGTATATTATGAATACACCAATGGTGGAAAACGAATCGCAATCAATGCCTTTCGTTTTCTTTGATGAAGGAAACTTCCCTATTATTCAAATTAATTTCCATCCCTAACGGTTAATGCCGATTGGTTGCAGCGCGATTAGAATTTGTTGTGTTGGAATACTTTTACCCCGGCAATACGTAAGAGGTTTCATGTCGTCGTAGGAAAAAAATCAGACACAATAGATTCCGATCGCATAGCGAACTATAATCAATCGGAATAAACCCTTCGGCATGAAAACTGTTCGGAATGATTCCGTTAGTTTCAAGAACTCTATGCTCGGGAAGGGAGGAATGGAATCAGGAGGAACGTGGGCACATCCATACGTCTGTTTCATGGCCGCCCAAAGGTGTAAGTTTGGCATGAAAAAATTTGTAAGGTTTTTAACAATGTACAATATACACCGCCAGGAAGGGGAGTTAATATCTATGGTGAGATAGCGCCATCAACATTTGGGGATCGACACCCCTGGTCTGCATGGTATATGCGACCGACAGCTTAGTTTCGGGAAGGGTTTGGAAACTTGGTGTCGGCATTAATCTATCAATTACCTTGAAATTATTGGTGCAGGTTCTCAAATCGTTGAGTCAAAATTTCTTGGAATTTGATTAACCTCTTGCTTAGTACAGGGAAATCATATTGTGAACGACCTTTTTAGGCATGGCCGTACCCGAGGGGAGGGGGGGGGGGCGGAAGAGGCAGCTACTAGAAGCAAAAGTAAATTTAGTTCAAAACGAAATTTTTGAACAAATTTTCTTTAAATAGATGGAAAGTGATATTAACATAAAACATTTAATAAAAATAAAAATATTTTTTCTGAGCAAATCATTAAAAAAATAATAAATAGCTGTTTTTGTTTCATAACCTTGTCTGTGTTACAACTTGAACGACCAGAGCTTGCCCCCCTATTTTTTTTCCTGGATACGCCCTTGTTTTTAGGGAATAGCATAGGTAGAGTTCTCCAATGAGTATGAAACTAATAAAATACTTGAAAAATATTAATAAAACCTTTAAATATAGCAATGAATATGTGAATATGGAATCTTATCGCAAGTAATCGGAGTATTTCTCTATTTGGCCCACATAAAACAATACTTGAGTTGTATATGTACGAGTCTTTGAATCTTTCGTTTGGAAATATGAGCTGCATGTCATGTTAAAGGCTTGAAGAAGGAGTTAAACATATTCCAAATTTCAAAGGCATTTTCATCGTGATCAGAGGCAAAGTTAGAGGATGTCTGGTGGAAATAAAATGTAATTATAAATTGTAAAATCAAGGTCTTGAGTATTCGTTATATTTTTTTTGCACGGCGTTATCTACATAATTTGAAATACCGTGACCTAAGAAATAAAGAAGTCCCAGACAGTGTTATCTGCATTACGTTCTTGCGATTGTTCTTTCGATTCTTATCTTTTGTTATGAATTAGAGCGTTTCGATTAAATTACATTCAAGGCCTTCATACTTACTGTTAGATAACTAACGGGGTGCCGAAACCTGGGTTCAGCCGGGGTTAATGTTGCACTGTGTGTTACGGGCCCTTTGAATACATTCAAACAACGCTCTTCACTGTTCACCAGAGTTTGTGGCCCTTGGGTTTGGGCCCTGGCATTTAAACCCGTCAACCTTCTCGGAAGTCCTGTGAAAATATCGCAGATTTTTTTAAAGGCTTTTTGAGGGGTATGGCGTCTTATTCAGTCCAAGAGAAAGAAATCGAAAGTCATTCGAGTTTTATCTTGGGTATACTTTAATCTCTCGTCTTGGCCTTCTCACTTGAACGTCCTTCAGTGAACTGGTTTCCATCTTAAGAGGACGCATCACTCCCGCTCGTGCCGTCGCATTTTGTCCCTCTCAATGACGTGTTACTCGCTTAAAACTTTCAGTATCATCTTAAAATGTTTTAGATTTATAAAGGAAACCTCTGTTTATATATTCCTGTGCATAAAATTGTATGAAAAATTCGACTCGGGCTAAATACTAAGGAGTTTTCATACGAAACAATTCATTCAATATTCATTAGAAATATTGGTAATTGTTTACATGAATCTATTCTATGTACATAAAATCAGTTTTGACTTTGTAGAAGTCACCCTCATAATGTTTTTTTTTAAATTAAGTAAAGAAATTTTAAATCCGGACTTTACTTCTCATCGACCCGGTTCGACAGTGGTGCCATGATCTTCTTACGTCCACCTAAGCAAATTATTATCCACATAATGATACACGTGTGTTGTGACTCGGGTAAATGCTGATTAGAAGATGCTGAAGTGCGGTTTTTTTAGCAAAATAAGAAATAGTGATATTTTTTTATTTTAAGTGGTGAATGTTCTAAATACAGTGAAAACCTGAAGATAAGTGTAAGATTTTCAAACATGCTATGCTTCCAGAAATAAGTCCTGAGCGGTAGTGATACGTCCTTTTAAATGTCTTTTTTTTCATGAACGATTTTTATGGATCAGGTTGCCTTCTTTAATTTTAGTATTCATAATTTAGAAGCACTTAGCCATAATAATTAGCATATTGGGTATGTCCTTCGTAGTGATGTCAGTAAAATGTAGAGATTTAAAATTTAAATCTCTATCTTATAAATGATGTATCTCTAATAAAATAACCTTATTTGAACTTCAACCCATGAACTTGTTGTTTAAATTATCGGAAACTCGTGAGTACAGTGACGCACTGAGTTTGCGCGTGGTGGCAATTTTGCAATAAGTTGGTGAACGTAAATATCGCGATTAAACAATGGTAATTTTTTCCCTGATTTTTCGGCGAAAGCGGTTGATTGATTCCTCATAAATTCCGTATTTCATTATATTTTCTTACTTCTTGCTTAATTCTTTTTAGCGTTTCGGTAGTGTGTCCGTTTTCATTTATCGATCGTTTGTTTGGAAGGAAAACGCCGCGTACAGGCTATTGCTGTCAAAGCGGTCAATCCTAGCGTTATATTATGCAACCACAATCGATGTATCGAAAGAAATTTTTGAAAACACCCAGGCATTAGCATATTAATTCGATTTTGTTATTTAGCATCCCTCATATGTTTCATCATTACCCATTAGCTATAGCAAAATGCTGAGGTAGCTGTACAAAGACTGTTTCCGTTAAGTTTGATGGTTTCTCATACACTTCGTGACCATGCCTCCTAGTGGCTGCGCGAATCTGATGATATTGATGACTAATGGGGATCGAATAGATTCGCAGAGTTTTTAAATGAAAATCTCAATGGAGCATTTATATATTTTTTTTTAATATCATTGAGATGTGAAAAAAGAAGATCCTTGCCGCCTCTATGAGGGAAAAACTCAATTTTTATCGTATGGGCAAGTTTTATATCTTTAGTAGATCTTATTACCAATAAATCTTATTACGAAACGGAATTGGTAAGTATTTCTCCTATCCAGTGAAAAACTCTATTTTATATCGTGTGTGCAGGAATGTTTAAATCCAGATGGACCTGGTTACCAAAAAATCTAATAACACTTAAATAAAATTGTGCAATTGATATCACTGTCCTGTGATGTGAAATTAAGTAGAAGTCTCGAGTTAAATTTGTTTTCCTCTCGTGGAAAATCTATACCGCGTGTGATATAGTCTTGGGAAAGTAATTGCTCGTAATAAAAGAAATCTGTGATGAAAATAGATATTCATCGTTGTTGAAGAAAGTATGTATACTTTTTACAAATATGGTGTTCTCCCGTATATTGCTCGGAATACTTCAGTGCAAAACAATAACTTTTTATGACTAGGTCTGTTCTCAAAATTATACGCTGGTGGACGTTTGCCTAATGTAATCTACGGCACTGCGCACCTGAGGAAACAATGCATAGTACCTATTTGTCGCTGTATATCTGCTTACCGTTTCGTGAGGAGCGGTTGAAAACACGTCGAGAATAAGGAAATGTGGGAATTGTTGACTTGGCGTAAATATCATCTAGTAGTCTTTCCTCAATGAAGTGGCCGTTATCTTTATGGGGGCATGGCCGTTGCGAAACCGTTCCCTATTTTGTCTCTCGCATTGCATAACATGATATGATCTACTTTAAGGGACTTAGAATCTTATCGGTTATCATGAGGTCATATATACCATGTTTGATAATGATTTGTCATGCCAACTTTCACATGAAATTAATTTTGAAGATTTATTTAGCCTGAGAAATATAGTTTTATAGGTATATTTCAGGTATGATAGAATAATGTTATGTTTGCCCCTGCTTCGTGTATACATAGTTTTACATGCATGGTTTATGCATAGCATATCGTAATTTATATTAGAGTCAACTTGAAAGTGTAAGAAGATAATGCTCTTGTCTTAATGGTTCATGTATTTCGCCCAAGTTCTAGCTCAACTGTCCCCATGCTCTTCTTCTATAAGAAAATTTTGTTGATTGGTTGAAGTTTGTTATTTTCCGTAGGTACTTAAAACTGCCCATTCCATAGCCACTTTTGTTTTCCATGGTATTTCACACCTTCGAGACTTCCTCAACTTCCCTATGTTTAGATGCTCATGGGTGCGACAGTAAAATTTTACCCTTGTAACCGATACATTTTGAATGAAATCTATGACCACTATAAAAGATAACCCAATGTAGAGTATCTCATCTCATCCCTTAAACACCTAACGGCTATAATACCGCAGCTTTCCCTGTACGTAGCATTGTAGCATTCGTGTTAAAAAGTCACCGAAAAATTCCTCCCTTCCCTCCCCTCCCTCCCCCCCCCCCCCCCCCCCCGAGTATAAATATTTACATGAATTATTCTTGCGTATCGTCATTCGTGCAATCGTGGGATATCCGTCGATTTATTGGTGGCATTGGGGATCTCCCGATTTTCGCCCTTAATTGATCTTCTCAATCGTCCAGTTGACCTTAGCCAGAGTTGCTTATCGTTTGAAGACGTCCGCGTGCAATATTCATTTCTCCCAGTGGCCGTTATTCCTTAGCAGGACCGTCATGCTCCGACCCCCATGGGAACGCTCTTGGCCAACGGGAAAGAAATCACGCGATGAGATCTACCTTGTTTCGCTCCACTTCTTTCTTTCCTTACGTCCGTCCGCCCCTTCTTTCTTCATCCCACTTGGGATCGGACCGGTTGCGTTTCCCGCGCTCTCTCGCATAAACAAATGAGTCCAAAGATGGAAAAAATACATTTCAGTGTTATTTGCGATGCAAAACACAAACTTATCTAGAAAATTAAAATAAAATTTTAATTTCACAATGTTTTATTCACTTACAACATATCATCTACCTTTGCATAGCTAATTTCAAATGTTAACAATCCTCCCTTGCACTAGCGATGACATCATTACTGACAAACATAAAATTTAGATTTATCCCTAAGTTATTCAAGAAGTTTTCTCCTCATTCCTTCAGCAGTAGATAAATCTACTCTAATGTAAGTAATCTATTTTGAGGAAACAAAATACTTTGTAAATGTGTTTTAGTTCAAAATAATTACAGAACCTGTATTTTATATTTCAATTTTCAATTATTTAAGCATCGAAAATACGAATTCCTAACACATCTAATTTCGATACTTCCCATCTCTGCAAATGACGACCGTGGTGGGCACCGCCAAATAGGTTGCTGGTTGGGCCATAAATGACCCCATTCGATTTCCACCGGGCGACCCAAAAGGAAATAAAATCAGACATGAATATTGCTTTCACCTTAATGAAGGAGCATCTTGGGGTGTGTTCCCGAGCGAATTGTTCACGGTCGAAATGGAACAATGGTCCTCATTCCTCGAAATTCTGGCTGCGAAGTTTTTGTGTTTTTCGAATGAAGAAGTGAAAACGACCTTATAGTTTCGCAGTAGGGGAAGGAAAGGGGAAGTTCGCTCATGAACTCGTTTTGCGCGGCGCTGTGATCGAGCGTCTCCAGACGCCAGCCGCCTTTCGTGGTCGTCTTCGCCCGGGTGAGGAAAAGTCTCGATGCAGAAGTGTTAAAGATCTTTGAACGACCTTCGGCGTGGCCTGTTGAGTCGGGCGTGGTCTTCCACCTCTTTTTTTCCGGTAGGTGCTTTCCTCTATTCACGTTTGGAGCTTGTTTATGTTCGAAGTTCGTAGGAGTCAGTCACCTGCTGCAGGTACAAGGTGTTGTGTTTACGATGGTGCAGGACGTTTTGCGTTTCCTGCTGCAACATTTTTATTTCTTACGGTGCACTTAAAAATTAGTTGCTATTTAAGAAGTGTGAATCCACGGCGTTGGAGAAACCTGAACTTGAAACAGGGAAGTGAGCCGCCCGAAGACATATGGTGGATTGGGGCAATGTATTCTTTTTGAGGGCCTTCTCAAAATACCCTTAATGTGAAGACTTGGGTCTAATGCTCCTCGCTCTCTTGTAGGTCTTGAGGTCCCTACACAATGCACTTTACAATTAAAGTGTTATTCGCCTTCACAAATTCCTAGATGGCAGGCCGCCAACGAGTTAGTTTTTGTATTCCGTATTTTATTGAAATGATATATAGAATTTTGCAAAGTTGCGATGATTTTCTATAGATGAATTTTTTATTCATCTTCTGTATTCCGTATTTTATTGTAATGATGTATAGAATTTTGCAAAGTTGCGATGATTTTCTATACATGAATTTTTTATTCATCCGAATTTCCCAACATAAATTGGGGAAGGGAGCGGAGGCAGGGGGTAATTTTGCACAAGTTGTAACTGATCAGTCCTCCCCTTTAGGTGCTGAAAGCTGAGTATTGAGACAAACTTGTAGCAAAATTCGGTGTGATTTGACATTATGAATTTCTCTGTCCATGAAAAAAAAACTCACTTTGCCTGTCCTTGTCCTGGGCTGGAATGAAATTTTTAATATGTACTTTAAAATACTTGAATAGCATCATGATACTCTTTCAATGTATGTTCTTTTTACTTTATTTAAGTGTGGATTGGCTATAAAACTATGTGTAAACATTATTGACGGATCAATCATATTAAGTGTTGGCTTTGACGAAAATGGTCAATTTCTCCTAAGTTGTTGGGAGCTGCGGCCAATTTAATAGAGAAATATTGAAGAAGAGCTTGAGTTAGTTGTGTTAAGGTGACATGGAGGAACAAATAAGAGTTTTTAACCTTCCACCTCGATTACACAGCCAATTTTTACTGTGGAAAGTTTGATTTTGGCAGACCATGGCCATCACGATACACATTTGGCATCTAAAGTCAATGTCTAAGCTTTTGACTTAATTTTTATTTTGTGTTCTCATTGTTATTCATTTAAATTTAATTTTTTCCAGCAGTTTTCAATATCTTATATTTCATGCAATTCTGTTCAAAGACAGTTTAGATATACTGTCAAAAATGGAAATCAAAATCAGTTCAATCAACTATTTATTGATTCTAGTGACCTTTTTCATTAAAGATGAAATTGACTTAAGTTGTTGAAGCTTTTATTTTTTGTTTCCACTTATAGTTTCAAAAATATGTTTTCTTTTTTTGTTTCTGTTATGAGGTGGTGGGAAATTTTGAGTCTTCTATTTTTTAATTTATTTCACTAACCAGCAGGGTTGGTGAAACGCGAAAAGAAACATGCTCTGCCAAACTACATCCACACACTTGATATAACAGCTTAACTGCGTGCTATCACAACGCATGCACCTTGTTTGAAGGGCACATAATCTTTGGGCACGATGATTAGAATGAAGAGGAACCTTTATGGAAGAATCTCAAGTGATAGCTGTGGGGTTGGTAAGTCTTGAATTGGCCAGTTTCATGAATATTGGTATGCATGGAAAGATAACAAACACAATCTGACTACCTTTGCTGGTATTGAATTACAGAAGTCATTAATTTATGTAGAGGTAGTTCCATTCTTTTGGGGAGAGGTACTGGTCTCATGCGTGAAGAATTAGGCAATATATTTTTGCTGAGGGAATGTGTAGTTTACCATCCATGAGGAAAGTTAACGCATTCAACAATGAATCTTTGCAAAATTATTTTAGGAAAAAACAGGCATGCTAAATTGAGTAGGCGGGCCAAGTTACCAGGGCCCAGACTGATAGGACCCACAATCCAGAATTTATTGAGAAGCATTGGGAGTAAAGAGGGTATGGATATCAGTGCTCTGGGACCTGGTCCAGCTCTAGGTGGCCCTGATCCAAACTATCCTTCTTGTTACAAAGGATGCAAATGCATGTCCTTCATCTCCCTGTTATAGCAAGTGCTGTATATGCATTCATGAAGGCTGTATTGTTTTATTTTCTTTGATTTATTTGTAAATTGTGGGACAAAACACTACGAAACATCCTTTTCCATAACTTGTGAAAAATTCTTTCTTCTATAATATCACCTTTCTTGTCCCAAAGTTTTCAAACTATTTTCAAAGTGATGAATTATTTTTAGTGATGGATTGAAAATCGTTAAGTATTTAAATAGATTCATGGAAAGAATGTATTTTTAACCTCCCAGTGGAGTGGGTAATGTCAGAAATTTGGACGAGTTTTAAATGCATGAATTTTTAAGTTGATTCTAGAATTGGTCTTGTTTCTCCAAGGGTGTATGAAATGGGTTCAGCATATAAGAAGCAGGAAGTATGAGTTAAAGTTTTCAACCATCTGAAAGAATGATTGGATTATTTCCATCCTTGGAGGGGCTTCCATAGAGACTGTACTCAACAAATATTTTGGAGAAGGTTTTAACAGTATCCCTCCCTTTACTGGCTGTGGACTTGGCCTCATACGTAATTCTGGTTGACATTAAGGTGTTGGGTTTTATTCATACCAGTTTAATCCCCACCACCATAAGACTTTTGGATTATATTTGATGAGAGATTTCAAGGGATACTATATTCTTGTGTAAATCTAAGATAACACCATGTCCATTGGACACACACAAAGTAAATGCATAACATTTAACACTTTCCACTTATAATTGATACTTGACATGGCAGAGCTCACTACCAATTGATGTTTCAAGTGTCTCTCAACACACCTCTCTAAAATCCAGGGACATATAAAAATTATTTTCCAAGTTGACCATTGGTTTAGAGGGTGAAAAAATCTGAATGCAAAGAGTTAATAATCTATATTTATGAAATAGGAAGTCTACATATCTTTCTGAGATCATTAGACTCCGAAACCACATCACTGATCATGGTAATGTTGGTGCATATTGTATCTTTTCCTGGAGAATATTTTTCTGCCATGCATGTTTTTGTAACTTGCTCCCACAAGAGCAAGTGTGAGTTTGTGAGTTCGATCATACCTTTCTTTTATTGAGTTTTAGAAGTTTTAGAAATTCAGCTCATTCTCATTTTTGAGTTTTGAAATGTTTCTGATATAAAAGTCGCTGTATCAGTTTTTCCAGAATTTTTTCTTTAAATGCCTCATCTCATCAGGAAGAGTCTCAGTGTCTGCTATGGCCTTTACATGATGTACTCGTGTTAAAAGTACTGCTGCTCTGTCAGAGAGGTGGTGATGGCTGTATTCAGATATAGATCTGCTTGAGTCTACTTGAGATATACTCTATGCCCCAGGCCACCATTACTCTTCCAATGGATCAAGATATCGAAGAATGGAATCTTAATGTTTGTTTCTTTCTATATTGTAAACTGAATATTTCAATACTGGGTATTCATATGACGTAAGAACTCCATTAAAGCTTCAGTCTCGTGGGGCCAAAAAAGAAAGGTAATATCCAAATATTGGAAAAAATACCTTGGGCTTAGCTGAGCTGTGGAGAATGCCTTATCCTCAAAATGTTCCATGCAAAAATTTTTGATGGGTGGAAATAGAGGGGATCCCATCGGAACTCTTCCTGTTTGTTTGAAAAATTCCTCCTCATATTTGAAGTATGTATAAAGATGTTAGTGCATGATGGAGAAGTTTTTCTAACTAAAAATCTCAAAAACTACATGAAAGGAAGATGAATGTCTTGGGCGGTGTCGGGTTATTGGCGGCATTCGGCTGAGGCTCATGATGGGGCCTCCCTTACCAGGGGAGTTGGGGGTCCTCACCAGGAAAAAAATAGCAAATTGCATGCCTGGAAATAGATTATGACTCTATTTTGTATCTTAAAAACGAAATAAAAGTTAATACAAAATACTTAGCAATTTCATAAGAAAAAACTCGATGAAAAGTGAGAATTTTGCAGCGTGTACAATTTATTAATGTATTATGGTTCTATTATCTTTTATTTAGAGAATTTATTCCTTGAAACAGCACTGAAATCTAAAAAATCTCAAATAACCTTTTCGAATAACCCTTTCAAAAAGCATCAGGTTCCATTTATCTTCTGACACTTGAGTCTTTTTTTTTTATTGCACCTTTCATAAATGCTTCATGATAGGCGAGCATTGTCTTGGCCCCGTAAGCTTGGGGCCCTGGGAATTGCTAACCAACCAACCTTGCCAGACTGCCCTGAATGAATATAGAAGTGAATAATTAACTATGACAATCAAATATTTTGCTCATGACGGTCTCTCTTTTCTTTCAGTGAGGACCATGGGGTGTCCAATGTGTGGGCTGCACCTGGTATTCCTGTTCCTGTTCATCCTGTTCCCCCTCTCTCTTTCCCTCTCAGCCATTCCTACCTCTCCTCCGCATAGCTCGCACCAGCCCAAGGTGATGTATGTGGATCCTAAGCAAGAGCAGCCATTGGTGCAGCACGACTTGAAAACCAGCAGTTCAAAACTTGTTAGGGTTATTAGAGCCACGGCATACAAGTCAGTGAACACCTCTGCCAATGAGAGCAACGGAGGAGACCCTGGAGATGGCGAAGTAGATGTCGGTAAGAAAACGATCTATATTCTTTTTTATTGGATAAATACTTCTAATTTCAGCACTTTCACTGCTAGATAATTCCATTTCGGTTGCAGTAAAATGGAATATTTACATTTATAAGAAAAACTCCAACGACAAAGAATTTGTGTGTTGCCATGTATTATTCCCTCAAAATGGGGACATATGATGAAGGCTCGGTTTTCTAAAATGCCTTAATATCTCCAAATTTCTATAAAATACCTATATTCCTTTATACGGAGACCTCATGGCCTTAATTTTTACTGCAACAGCTAAATTGAGCATGGCATCAAGGATTTCTGTCCTGCTTTATCATATCATAATAGTGTGCAAGAAGCAGTCAATATAGAATTTCAATCGAGGGCCTATGTGCTAAATTAAATAATCATTAATTTCAGGCATTCTCCGGTTTAATGTTCTTCAACATAAAAAATATGTATGGCAGATGTTCTACACGTATGAATGAAATTTAAAATAAATGAGTTTGACTGCTATTAAAATATTTGTTCAAGTGTCACTCTTAATTTAAATTTAATTAACAATAATCATTTTTTTAAATGTGAATGTAATGTGCAGAATGACAATATTTTGAATAAATACTTCTTTAAAAAAAACTTTTTAAAACACGCTTTTATTTCGCTTGGAACAAGTAATAAAAAAAATATTTCAGAAAATGGACTAAAAAGTAAAAAATAAATTTTTATATGAATAGTTCAAAGAACCTGGTCAATCCATAATATTTTCACTAATAAATTTTTGAAATGATAATTCAAAGAACCTGGGTAATCTATAATGTTTTTACTAAAAATAAAAGCGTGGGGGCCTCACCATAACATATTACTCCATTACATAAAAATATACTCCACTAAATTTCTATTACATTTTATATCCGTGAGGCCCCCACGCTTTTATTTTTAGTGAAAACATTATAGATTACCCAGGTTCTTTGAATTATCATTTCAAAAATTTATTAGTGAAAATATTATGGATTACCCAGGTTCTTTGAACTATTCATATAAAAATTTATTTTTTACTTTTTAGTCCATTTTTTGAAATATTTTTTTTATTACTTGTTCCAAGCGAAATAAAAGCGTGTTTTTTAAAAAGTTTTTTTAAAAGATGTATTTATTTTCTACTTTTTAGTCTTCACATCTTGCAATCGAAAACTTGACCACTTTCATAAGTTTTGTTTAACTGTAGGTATGTAAAAGCCCACCTCGTTGTATATTTTTCGAAAAAATCCGCCATGTTGAAAATTCCATATTTAAAATTAATATGTTTATAATGATAAAAATACGCACTTTAGATGTTCGAAAGTGGTAAAATATTGTATTGTCACCGGGAATACGACTTCCTGTAAAGTTTCAGATCGATTGGAAGTCCGAGAGTGGTCGAATTTTCGATTGCAAGATTTGAACTAAACATACAAACAGACAGAGTGAGTTAAATAAAAGCGTGTAAAAACAGTATGTATTCTTTTCCTGTACTCCTGTTTATGGAAATTTTGGTAAGAATGAGGATTGTAGAGCTCACAATTGTGTGTCCTTTTCTGTGAAATTATTTTATTTCTAAAACTGAGAACAATACTTGCTGTTTGCCCGACCAAACACCACATGAAGTTACTAGAAGTTGCATAACTAGGAGACTGGAAATTCGGAAAATAATTATGTTGTAGCACTTAGCTTCATGGTTTAATATCATGAGGAAAGGTGGTAATTTTTATTAATCAATGACTTTATTCAATACTGCAGTTTAATTTATTCATCTTCATGACCGACAAATATTTACTCTTTCCTGATTTAATTACAGTCCATAAAACCTGGAAGGGACCAGCCTCTGAGAGGCCTTTGATGGCTGTGAGCAATGGATGGGATGTTACCTATGAACCCAGTGAAATAGTAAAACTCAAGGAAAATGAAGAAGTTTCTGTGAAACTCATTGCTGCATTCAGGCAAGATGAAGGCAGGAATTATAAGGTGCACATAAGTTCTTTCTGTACTTAATTGTCTCTTCACGTGTTTGTAATCTATGCAGGGGTGCAGCTAGGAATTAAGGCTAGGAGGGGTTTTATGCATAACTAATACTGGGGTGAATGGGGGTATGGAAAACCCTCCAGGGTAAGTTGGGAGGTGCAGGGGCCCATCCCAGAAAAATTTTAGGATAAATAGTGAGTTTTACAGCTTTCTGAGGGATATTTCATAAATCCTTACACAATTCTATAAGTAATATGAATGCAATTAAGTAAAAGTGATTTAACTTAACATTTTTTTCTGAGCTCTGGGGGGGTTTCATCCCCCAAAACCCTCCCTTGCTGCACCACTGAATCTATTGACACTACTCTTGTCTGCATTTTCTTTGAAGAAGCCCTTTTATGCATCTTAATCTAATTAATTATTCTTTGACATATACCTTGAAGTCCTTGTCTTGTATATCGACAGATTTTGATTGAAGTATATAGTCTGCATCACTTTCATGGTTTTTTGAACCTGATGATTGGTTTGGATTGGTGAGGGTGGAGCACACCCCAGACTAAGGCATAGATTTCACATATTCTGGGTAAGGGGTCCAGTTCCGTTCCTTCCAAAAGAAATAAAAATGACACTTACGGTTATGAGTATTCATATTTAATATCCAGCTTTCTGATGGTCTCACCATAACTGGTACACCACCACTGATTATGATAATGTAATGATGAGAAACAGATGTTTTCTTGACATAGCCAGGCACATTTTATGCACACTTACAAATTTCAAGTAATTCATGAAAGCCGTTTTCTTTTACATATGTATGGTATACAAGCATGGTAGCAAGTGCTACCAGGTCCAGGGGAAATATTTCCCTTTCCAATTAATGTGATTTCCACCACCCCTTTTCTCACGCCCTTGGTAGGCTGAAAATATTTCACATTTCCCACCAAGTGGAGCTATGAGGTGGTATATATTTATGAACTATTTTTGGCTTATTTGAAGTCTACGTCCCTTGCATTGTCATCCAGGTGGAACTGCAAGGGCATGAATCTCAGTAAAATTTGTATGAGAATAAATCAACATGGATAGCATCGTGATTCTCCATTTAAAACTTTTGCGGGTAATTGTCATGTTAAACAAAAACTTTCGGGCTATGTCGCTGCATCAATTTTCGGAGGCCACCGGAAAATTGACGTGGTGACGTACCCCAACAGTATTTATTCAACATGATAGCATCGTGGTCTGCAGAGTGGCATGGATGACCAAAGAACCATGGTTCAAATCCTCATGTAGGGAATTTTTTAATTTTTTTTTCTTGAATGTTAATAAGTTTCTCTGCCATTCACACAGCATGCATGAAATTTATGACAATTTGCTTGTGGCCTTCTCAAAATCTTAATACATATGTGAAAGATCCACAGAGAAAAATCATTCGCCTTGACCGGGATTCGAACCCGGATCCCCCGATTTCCGGTCGAGTGCTTTAGCCAGTTAAGCTACCGAGGCGTCATTCTTCCCTGTGGATATTTTCGGACACTACCGGACAAGAAGTTGCTGGACTGCGGAGCATATGATGCCACAAGCAGTAGTGTCCGGTAGTGTCCGAAAATATCCACAGGGAAGAATGACGCCTCGGTAGCTTAACACATTCCGTGCTGACCGTTTTTTGAAGAAATTGCCCGGTGGCTGACTTTTTGGCAAAAATTTGTATTTTTTTATTATTATTTTAACGACGTGATCTTATGACTTGTGATGCCTGCTACATGTTTTCGCACTTTTTTTTTAAAAATTACCCTTCATTTCTTGAAAATTTGAAATTTAAATTTTCAAAGTATCCTGTCAAACCTTTGATACCTTCCCGCAACACACCTACATGATTACCACATTTCTTTGCTCTTTGTCAGTACTGTAGCGAAAACCCGTTCAGACTTTATCACTTTCTCGAAAAAACTAATGGAAATAGTAATGCAGCAAACGTTGTTTTTATAATCTGGAAATGATACATTCAAATACGATTTTAAATGTTTTATTGCTCAAAAGAAAATATTGTGAGTATTACCAATATTTCCAGCAAATGTGTTGCTCCCTATTATGGAAAAATTATTATGAACAATATGATATCCTTTGGATAAGATTTTATAATGATAAACATTGGTTTATAAATGAAAGGGAAAATTTGTATAAACGAAGAATTGTTGCAACGAAACATATTGTTTTACAAATCAAAAATTGACCAGCATTTTTAGAATAATTTTTCAGTTACTAAATACTTCGCATAAAATAATATCTTTTTAAATAAATATTGAAATAGAAAATATAAAAGGTAAACATTAAAAAATAATTTTTTTCTGCTGGGTAAATAATTTTCTGCATCACAAATTCTTGTGATACTTCTGGAAACAGTCAAGACACAATCGAGGATCAGGTAGGCAGGTGGGGCTATAATATGATGTGTCCTGGTGGACATTCTTCTTGAAGCACTGCCTACATCTCTTCTGTTTTCGTCTTTTCTGTCTATCGTGTTTTTCATATAATCGGGTAAATGTCCTAATAAGCCCTTGGTTTTGGTTGAGGCAGGCTAGGATGACTATCTCCTCAAAGGGATCGAAGGTTGGGACAGATATTGTCATAAGAGATTCTATAACTGGAATTAGAAAGTCGATGAGAGGAATTTTTCAAAAATTTTCTTTGAATAAAAATTACGTTCAGCAACAGTGATTTCAGTTGGTGGATTCCCAATTTTTAGTACCATTTGATGGATTTCCTTTCAATGGGAAAGTCAGACATCATTTGATCCCAATGATCGAGGCCACAATTGTAATTGCTGTATTCAACCACCGCATGTGGCTTTCTCGGCGTGCACCCTCGTTTTTTCGTAGATTCGTTCATTTTTTGCACTGAATTCAGCGATGATCATCCGCACTTCCCTCTTATCCGTCCACCTTAGGATACCGATTTTATACTCATGAAAGGCCTCCACCACCTCACCTTTCTTTAATTCATAGCAGAGCACCAAAAGAGGAATAACTTTCTTGCCTCTCCTCAGTGTCCCCGTCAAGTTAGGTTTCCCATTTGGATGGAGTCTATAACTGGCTACACTGTTATAAAAGTTATCAATATAAAAGGATTAGCCTCAGTCTAAATGATCCTCCATCATTTCTTTACCATCTTCTCCGAATGCCCTTTTCCAGACACTTCTGAGTTGGAGGACCTGCAGCGCCAAACCCTTTGCTTCCGTCAACATATACAACTTTATTGCGTACCTGTAGCGCTTTCCCCTCACATATTCACTATATCCCAGCCTAGCTCTCCATGGAACCATAGACTCTTCCAAACTTAGGTCACGTGAGCGGGTCACTACTTTTTCCATTGATTCCTTGAATGCGTCTATATGGGGCTAATTTGGAATAATCAGTGGGCCAGAGGAGTGTTAGAGTCAGAGAACGTAGATAGGTTCTTGTTGATTTGAAGGGCTTGGAGAATCGACATGAATTGATCAAGCGACTTCTCTCTCCTGAAGCAATGCAAGTCATATAAAGACTGAGCTTTTTAATTATTGAAGATACGGGAAATTTTGATAATTCTTGTATGAAAAATAAGGCCAAACAGTGGGGAAATTCTTCTATGGTTAAATATTTCCATCTAGTAAATTTCCTTCAGGACACGTATAGCCCATTTTAAATCCTCGGATGTATATATCCTCGGGCCGGATCAGTTTCTCCGAGTTCGGCGACATGTGACTGGGTTAGTGGAAATTGTTCTCTTAGGCTTTTTTTTTGTTGGGGAGGATGCCAAATAGAATGCTTGTAAGTATTTCAGATATTATGGAAAAAATCAAGTAATGAGTCTCTAATTCAAATGCTAGTGAACATAAGGATGGGGAAGTCTGGCTATTGTGCATGAAATGTAAATAGTAAAAATAAATTGCAATGTGGAACCAGGACTTTACTGAAGTTATTGTAAAATTTATGCAAATACACTTATTATTTCATGCATAGCAGCAAATAAACATAGGGATAACAACAAATTTTGCCATGATGAAATCATAGCAAATAAAATTCACTCGGAAACTTTAAAAGTATAAAAACGGAAGCATTTATTAATATCGTAAGGATAAAAATACACATACCTGGAGTATGTCCGAAATTAGGCAACCAGCTAAGCAATTTACCACGATAGCGTTAATTGAAGTTAAAAATAAAAATAACAACAAGGGAAAAATATTTGTATTCCTTCTTGTAAAAACCAATTAAATAAGCACAATCTAATCATTGCGTTAAAAGTCATAAATAAAGATAAAATACCTTGTAATAAAGTAATTACCTATCCTCGTCAAATGCAAAAGTATCTTTTTATTATTTCGCTTTGAATATTTGTAAAAGTTTTTTTTTAAGGTATAATAAAAATTGTGAGAATATATAACTGTTTTCTGCATTATAAAATGAAAGTAATAAAAAATACATTGTAAAAAGCCACTCCCAAAGACGTCCTTGCAGAGAAAAACCAGGTAAAATAGAAAAACACAGAAAAAATCGAAAAAAAAAATTTTCGGAGCTTTCCACACGGCAAACAGGCAAAGAGTGGTGACTGACCCTCTCCCATGCCCTAACAGCGGTGGCTGGCGCTCAGGGCGGAATATAACGCAAAAGGGAATCATGACGTAGCGTCTACGTCATCAGTCACTAGGTAGTGGCTGCCATGACGTAGACGCTACGTCATCAGCACGGAACGTGTTAACTGGCTAAAGCACTCGACCGGAAATCGGGGGATCCGGGTTCGAATCCCGGTCAAGGCGAATGATTTTTCTCTGTGGATCTTTCGCACGATTGTGCATTGCGGGTGACTCCCGTAAAAATTATCACCGCGGCTAGTCCCGGTATACTTAGAACATATGTGAAACTAGGTAACCTGTGTGAAAATTCCGCACTTTCATGCTATCAGGGAATAAGTATGTTAAGGAAAGGGTGTAATTGCATTTTATATTGAGAAGAAGGTGTATCATAAAGTACTTCCTTTAATCTTATATTCTTGCCAAAGTATACTAAACATATGAATACAATAAGGGCAAGAGAGTTTGGTACCAGTAGGAACAATCATGACATATGTTACTGAATAATGGCATGCAATTTACAAAACTGCTGTAAATGTAATAGATTGATATTGTATTTTTTGTCAGAAGCCAGTGATTCAACATTTAAAATGATACCTCATTTATCAGTATTGCAGTATTAACGGAGCATATAGAGAATGACAGAAAAGGACCTTTCTGTAATAATATATGAGATAAGCTAATTTTAGTTGGAAAATAAAGTTAATCATGCAATTTAAGTTTTCGATAGAATGCTTTAGTCATTCATTGCTTACTGCAAAGTTGCAGTCTAGTTCTACTGTATTTAGTGATTTAGAGATAGATATATGTACTGTATAAATTATAAAAAAATTTCTTGGACTCAATTATTTATTTGGCATTTTTTCAAGTCAGATCCAAGTAATCCCTGTGGAAGGTGATTGGGTCGTCGCTGTAAGTCCTCCACTCTTGGATCTTCAACCACTGTCTGATGATAATAATACACTACCTGTTCGTGAAGGTTTTTCATTCTGGACTACAAATTTCACTGTAAAAGGGGTTTTTCTTGGCTTTGCAAAATTGAAGCCGATGGTTCTTCTAAGAGAGGTAATTTGAAAGAAAGACATCCTTTATTTATTTTTTATACATAATTATTTTGTATTTGAAGTGTCCATTCACTCCTCATTTTCTTATTTAAAAGTGTGTGTACAAAAATGTATTTTAATTTGATGTCTGGCTTATGGTGAAGATTGGTGAATCTAATTTGTCATGTATTACCCTATCAATTAGTCATGAATTACCCTATTTTGGAGGAGGAGTATTTCTCAGAATCAATTATTAATAATAATAATAATTTTATTGTCGTTAAGCCAGTTTAGGCAATAGACAACGTCAAACATATACATATACAAATATTAAATACAAATTATCACATTAATGACATTAAAACAGTATTCATTGTGACCTTATAAAATTTTAGACAATAATATCATACAAGATACAATTTCTTTTACAAATTGCAAGTTGCAAGCAATCACTATGTTTTTGATTCAAAAAATTCCTGCAAGGAATAAAATGGTCTTGCAACAAGCCATTCCACTAATTTATTTTTTAAATTAACTGCAGGTATATCTAAATTTAATTTGTTTCTGTTCCTTGTGTTGTGACAGTGAATATTTTGTCTCTGAATTAGATGAGGTAAATTATTCTTTGTGTGTAATAAAATGGAGTAAATATATAAGTTAACAACTGTCAGTATTTTAAATTTGATGTACAATGGCTTACAGTGAGCTAATTTATCAGCATTCAACAACTTTAATAATCAAATATATATGTATGTATGCCTATGGATTGTATTATTTTGCTATTGCTATTTGTTCCTTGTTTATATGCATGTACGTGTATTGATTATATTATTTTTCTATAGCTATTTTTTCCTTATTTCAGGGAACAAAAGTAAATCAGTATACACCAACAATGTTAAATTATTCTTCTGCTCCTGTTTTAAAGGTATTTGTACTACTTCATCGGTATTAGAGATACTTACCCTAATCCCTCCAATTTTGTGGGTGTAGTAATTACTATGAAATCCAGCCAATTTATTTTCCCTCCGTAATAGTCGTGAGAAAATAATGTAAGCTGTTGCTTTTTTCCATTCTCATTGAATCATTTACAGGTTTTATAGAGGTATTTGTATGGTGAGATTATTATTTGTGCCCAAGCTACTCCATTTGGAGTATTTTTTTTCCTACATAATCCATGAGTGTCTTATGAATGTAGCCTTTGAGGATGATAAACATCATGATAATGTAGATGATTTTGCATAGCCATTTTTCACATCTTGTGTTGGAAAAGCTTTATAAAGCTAAGATTGAAACTATTTCTTTTCTTTTATTTTCTACTCGCTGACCCATAGAACTACATACCGCCTATCAATTACTGAACAGTTTAGTTACACCATTTATTAATCAAGAGCAGCTCTACTGATTTTAATAATATTTAGCTTACGGTAATAAAATAATAAAAAAAACATAAATAAGCATAACAATGGCTTTATAAATATATGTTCTTTATTCAAACTACACCGGGGAAGTGGACCAAGGCATGTACATGTGGATTTTTTCAATGAATTTCCTAATTTTCATGTTTTAACTTAGGAAATTTAAGACATTGTGGCCTTATAAAGCAATTAATAAGGAGCAGCAATCATTTCAGCAATTTTGTGGTGATCAATCATTTCTGGGAACACTTTGTTGATGGGCTCACCTTCAGATGAAACTAATTTGCAAACATTCAGAGGAAGTGAAATCAAACTGCTCCATTCGTCGACAGGAACACGGAGATTACTGATTGTCAACAATTGCTTAGAGATTTGTTTACAAACACGGTATGTAGTGAAGTGTCAACTCGAGCTGGGCTTATAATTAGCTCAAATTAAATGTTTTAAATACAGTTTCAATATTTTGAATATATTTAACAATTAAAATGTTATATTTTTACGAAGTTCAGCCATTAAATTGGTAAAATGAAAACAATTTAATTTGTAGTTTTGACCGACTTATCAATTGTTGTAGTGTTACCGACTCCTGAAAGCATATCCCTAAGAAAAAGATGAATTTTTTGGTGAACTTTTCCTATTTTTTAATGTTCTATATGTTACCCGGGGCTGAGACGAATCCAAAGAACCTAATATCATTCAATTCCGTGCTGCCGTTCTCGAGTGATAAGTGTTCTAACCAACACGATTTTCGACTTTCTTTTATATATATAGATGTAGGTGTTTGATCAGGATAAAGAAATTAAAATATTTGGAGTAGTTTGATACTTAGTTTATACCTATTGTAATTTGAAAAGGTGATGAAGTGGTAATGTTTTGTTATCAATTGAAAAATGTTTCATTTCTGAAATTTTTTATCATTTTCTCAACCAAATAAAGGTATCTGTGATAAGGAATAGTTCGTGGGTGGACCATGCATTCACAGGCAGCATAGCAGTTCTTGTGTCTGTGTTATTTGTTAACTTTGGTGCTGCTTTGGATTGGTCAGTTCTGAAGGAAACCTTGAGGAGACCAATTGGACCAGCTATTGGTTTTGTTACCCAATTTTTATTCATGCCTGTGGTAAGTACCAACTAAACCCGGCTCCTCATTCATTCGAGAGTACATCCTGTGCTTAGTTTCGAATATTGTTTTCACATCTTGGTGGTTAATGGCATCTTGATATTTTTACATATTTTAGTGTATGCTTGTAATAATATTTTGCTTCTGTTGCCAAATATTTATTCTGCCTTCTTTAGAGACTTGCAGAAGATGGGGATTGTAATCAAATTTCAGTGGGCGTTATTGAATTACATTTGTGTATAATTGATGTGGAGAACTGATGTCACGAATTTCAGTGAATGTTAATTTATATTGTAGGCGCTTTTTGGGTGGAGCTTGCATTTTGCAAAGGAGTACAAAGGGTTAAATGATATATTCATCAATAATTTAGCCAATTTATTCCTGCTTGCAATTCTAGGTTGGATACGCTCTTGCTATGCTCCTTTTTGATTCTCCGTCCATGCAGCTGGGTCTATTCTTTACTGGCTGCTCACCAGGGGGTGGAGCATCGAACATTTGGACGTTTGCCCTTGGTGGAAATCTCCCTTTGAGTATTACTATGACAACTATATCAACATTTGCTTCTTTTGGTAATAAATGTTAATAAATTATTAGAATAATTTGACTGTGAGTGCCAATTTGGACTCTCCAGAGAACTACCTATTGGCCAGTGTAGTGAAAATTTAAAAAAAATAACAACCATACTGAGTCTAGAGAACAATTACTATCTATCATTTTTAATATTGAGTTTGGGGGACACATGCCCAAAGGCAAACCTCCTCAGACATTGTTAAAATTTGCTGGTTTCCTTATTTTTTTATAAAATTTTAGGTTTAACTTGCTTGCAATCTTGTCTTTGAATAGGTCCAGGTTTCAAAAATGAGTTTGTACAAAGTTTATAATGATCCTGAATCTTCAAGAGGTGCTGATTTTTATAAATTTGCTATCATTTTGCCAACTCTAAGCACTATAGAGCCCTTTTTACTCACTGATTGGTTTTGCTAGAGCAATCGCCAGTGGTCATATCTATCCTTGTCATTCTAATTTCAAACCTATCCAACCTTCCCTTTCTTGCAAGCTTAAAAGTTATTAACTTAATTTTATCAAGTTGGTGGAGAATAAGCATGAGACTAATGGCCCAATGATCATATCTGTACCACCATTCAATTTTTATCTCCTTGTAATATACAAAATCTTTTCAAGTTTCATGGTTGTAATCCTGTTTTTTCTCTTATTAATGCGTCTGGAAATGAAGTTTTAAAATAATTTCTGGTTGCATTTAAATATAGGTAATTTATAAGCAAAATTTCTTTTTTTTTTTAATTTGTTACCTTATTGATTTAATGGCTGTTTTATAGAGATGCATCGTCGCAGGTCATTCAAATGTTGGAAAATTTGGATTTGTACTTACATCTTGTTTTAATTATTCATTGATTACTGCCATTATGAAACCCAAAATTTCTTACACCTATGTGGTTGATGTCGACATTTCTTCATACATATGTCTGGAAAAGTGTTTGTATAAGATGTATGTTTGCTAGCTGGTTAGGCATTCTATTGGTTATTCTATCATTGTAAGCAATATTTTTAATAATAAAAATTTGTCCATAAATATTTATCAGGTTTCTTTTATGTAATTGCGGAAGAGTCTCTTAAACTATGCAAAATATTCCTCTGCAAAACAAACTTTCTTTTATGTGGCCGACCGCCACATTAATTGGTTTAACCAAGACTCAGTCAAATGAAACTTCCAATGATTATCGAATGAGCTTTTGTATTGTTTTTTTTTTTTGAGTTGATTGGTTGTTTTCTAAAATTAATATGCATACTGTTACTTAGTATGTAGTTACCTGATATGTATTCATAGAGTCATGAAATTCAATGTTTTGTACTGATTTAAGTCATTATCTTTTATAGGAATGATGCCATTCTGGTTATTCACCCTGGGTGCGATGATATTCAATTCAGCTGACCTGAGTGTGCCTTATAATAAGATAGCCACATTTGCAGTGGCTCTGGTCGTGCCTCTGGCATTGGGATTTGCAATGCAGAGGAAGTGGCCTAAAGGTGCCAATTTCATGGTGAAACATGTGCTCAAACCACTATGTGGATTTCTCCTGGTATTCATTGTGATATTTGCTATTGCCACAAACCTATACATCTTCCATCTGTTTTCTTGGAAGGTAAGTTTTTTTGTTGCCATTGGAAAAATTCTAATTTAAATGCTTAAGCATTGCCTGCCTTTGCAAAATATGCCTCCATCGCTCACACGGCCTTGATGGTCTCAGCCCTAAACTCATTCACTACTGCACCTCTTCCCTTGCACAACCTGTAACCCTTTTGTTTAATCGCTGCTTTTCATTAGGAATCTTCCCTCCTCAATGGAAATGCACCAACATTATTCTGATACTCAAAGCCTGAAACAAAGCTAACTTCTCAAACTATCACCCCATATCTTTGCTTCCAATATTTTCTTCCATCTCTGAGCGCATAATTCTCAACAGGATTTTCTATTTCACCTCTCCCCTTTTTTTCTCCCAGCGGCATGGTTTCCTCCTGGGAAGATCATGCCTAACAAATCTTGCTGTCTTCCAGCACCATGCCGTCAGTGCAATAGACAACTCTCATCAACTAGATGCCATCTATCTTGGCTTCTCCAAAGCTTTCAATATACTCCATCATAAACCTTCTTCATAAACTAAGCCAACAGTTTTGCATACATGGTAGATTCCTTAGCCTCCTCTCAAGCTTTTATTCCCACAGAGCCCAGCGTGTAATACTCACTGGTGGCTCTTCTTCTTAGCCTCCTGAGATGTACCTCAGGGCAGTGTCCTTGGGCCTTATCTTTTCGATTTATATATTAATGATCTTCTGTCCCACCACTGTCCTACCAAATTTGTTATCTTCTTTATGCTGATGATTGCAAGATCTACAAGGAAATAAAAAACACTTCTGACTTCAGATATCTCCAAAATGCCCTTAATCAAGCTTCCCTGGTGGTGTGATACCTGGAAATTAAAGCTAAACCCTAAAAAATGCAGCATCTTGGCTATTGTATTCAAGACAAAACCCATCACTTTCAACTACACCATTAATTCATCTCCCTTGACCAGAGTTACAACTATGAAAGACTTGGGCATTATAACTGACCCTAAACTAAACTACTCTGACCAAATTCAGACATTAAAAAAGAAAGCCATGTCTCTGTTAAGCCTTCTTTACAGCTTCACGGAAATTAAGGATCCCATTGCACTCCACTCCTATTTCTCAACGATTGTCCTTCCCATAGTTTTGTATTGCTGTCCAATTTGGTCCATGTCAGCCCCGACTAACCTAAAATCCCTTGATTGCATCCCCCACTTCTTTGCCAAAATAGTCAGGCATAGAGTCCCTCATTTACGCAATATATCGTCTGAGGCAGTATCGTCCTCTCTTTCCTCGTCTAATCTGCAAAATCTCAGACTTAAAACGGACTTCAACTTTCTACACAATATCTTAAACTCGACTTCTGACTGCCCTGAACTCCTCTCTCTGTTGAGTTTTAGAATACCGACTCATTCCACCCGCTCGCTCTCCCTATTCCATCTGCCTATTCCCTGAATCCCCTTGACCAAGCGCTCACCTTTGTATCACCTCCCCTCCCTTCTAAATTTGATCTCTCCTTCCATCGATCCTTTTTACATGTCATGCAAGAAATTCACCGCACAAGCTTTGTCCCATTTGTCTGCAAATTAAATGTTTTCCTTTCTCTACTGGTTAATTCTTTGTCAGTTTTTGTATTGTTGTTGTATTATGTCAATTTATGTTATTGTTAAAATTTTTACTGCAAAATTGGCGTCATGGCTGTATGTGAAAAAATTACTTAATGCTTTTCATTAATGTAATCATTAATGTTTTTAAAAACTCACTTTGTTGTTTGTCATCTTGTCTGGGTCAAATCTGTAAACTCAATATTAACCCACTTTCTGAATAGCAACTAAGCTGAAATTTTCTGGATAGCTCAAAACCAGGTGACAATGCAATATTCTATAACTTTTTTATAATTATAATAATTTTGTGAAACAGCTAAGTGTTTTCTTAACCTTTGTGCATAATTTAACTTTGTCGATTGTCATTCAGGATTAAAAATTAAATATGGGGATTAGTTCAGAAATGGCCATCAAAATCTGATGGCGACACTGTGGTCATTTTAAGGAATGAAAGTGATACAGTCACAACAACAATTTTTTTACATAAAAGTTCATTGAAACATTGAGTTAACAAAAATTCATTTGTATTCTTTTTAGTTTGTGATAAAAACTTTTTTTATAATGTGGCGGAACATGAAAACGCCACCTATTTTACTGGGTGGGGAGGGCATCAATGGTCCCGAGTACGGAATGATCGAACGATTATTGAGTACTTTGAAACATAAAAAAAATATATTTTCCACTTCAGACATAGCATACACACACACTTATTGAAATTAAATACCCTGATGAGAATGAGGTGAACGAAAAGTGCACAAGATGATATGGTTGAATTGCCCCCCCTCCAAAAGAAATACAAAAAAAAGCAACAATTTGTGATTGGTAGAATTCGTGGGCCGAGTTTACAATTTGCCCAAATTAAGTTTTTAGGCTGCTCTCGTGGTAACACTGAATCAGATTTCTGACAAGGAGTCAACAGTTTGGTGATTACATACGGCGCACCGCGATAGAGAGAAAGAACCCAAATATTTTGGCTACACAGTTTGGGGATTAAATCGGGTCTGGGCGAACGAGCACGGGGACGGGTCGCTGACTGCGACGTTCTTACGGTTTCTCGGAGCCTTGAGCAGTAGGAGCCGTCGATGATGCGACACGTTGGACCCCAAATGTCCGTGGGATCGGGGGCTGTCTTCCTCCCGACCTCTGGGCGTTGGTCCTGTCTGTCGCTCGTCTGCAATCTTGCTCTCCGCTGCTGGCTACCTCCGTAGACAATCTCGTCCCGCTAACAGCACTCTTTAGGTACACCCAGAAAAATGACGACCAATCTGGCACGTCATCAATCCCTTTCTGCGTCGATCAGGATAGCGTTTCTCGCCCGTCGACCAAACTAGCATTTCTCGCCAGGAGGCTCTCTCCGTCCGCCGCTTTATAGTGATATTGGAGGGGGATGATACACAGGGGATGGGTCTTTTGGGACAGGAGGGGTTACACTTGGGCCTCACTGTTGGGTGGGGCAACCATCGGTCCGAGCTGACCAAACACTGAACATTTGTGAGTCACTTTTACCTCATGCCCGGGGCATGACACACTATTACGCACACACTCAGACATACCCACGCTCATCCACACATATGTGATCATCCCCTACTCGGGTCATTACATAACGAGAGAAAATACGTGACATAAGGTCGGTATGTCACAATTGCCCCCCAACACGAAGGAATTTTTCATTGCGAGGGATGAAAGGGGCCCCGCAAAGAAAAATGAGTTCGTGTTACATGGATGAACAAAATAAATCACACAGGTAGAACAGAATAAATTCTCACGAGAAAAAAAATTTGGAATAAAAAATGGAAAAAAAATACTTCTTTAGATTCCTTACAACCTATAAGGAATTAAAGAAAATGCATTATAAATACCCAGTTCAGAATTGTCATTGCGGGCCAAAAGAAAGGCATTTGGTCCCACCTTTTTGGAAATTTTAAAAGGGCCACTAAATAAATGAAAGAATTTATGAAAAAGACCAAGCTTAGTGTCCGAAACTCTCGGCGTTCTAAGCAGTACCAAGTCCCCAATTTGGAAATGGGAATGTGTCCTTCCCTGACAAGCCCTCCTCCGATCGGCAGAATTCTTCAAATGACTAGTAGCAAATCGAATGATCGATTCCTTATCAATTTTGGAATCATCAGGGATCACCAGCCCGTCGGGAAACCTGTTTGGCGCCTTATGACCGAAATGGGCTTCGATCGGCGTGAGATTAGTGGATTCATGAACCACCTCGTTAAACCATCTGTTTATGAAAGGAACAAGTTCAACCCAAGTCCTGTGATTTTCACTACAGTACACCCTAAAAACTCGAGACAACTCTTTCATGACTCTCTCACTTGGATTGGACTGGGGATGGCGTATGGATGAATATATGACTTTTATACCCAGCCCTGTCAATTCATTCCTCCATCTATCGCTAGTGAACATAGTCCCGTGGTCCGATAAAATTGCAATGGGTGTTCCCGCTAATGGGAAAAATTTATTTTTTAAGCAGGTTAAACAATCTTTTGCCTTCGTCCTGTTCAGAGCATACACTTGGACAAATTTTGAGAACACGTCCACGCAAACGAATATATAACGATTGCCCCCCTTTGCTTTTGGAAGCGGACCATAGATATCCACAGCTATGAGTTCATTTGGTCTGGTGGGAATAATGTTGGCCATAGGGCCTTGAAAATTTTTTGACTTAAATTTTGTTCTTTGGCAGAGATCGCATTTCGATAAGAGTTTTCTGATGTCTCTCTCCATGTTAGGCCAATAATACCTAGTTTTTAAAGCCGCCGTGGTTTTTGTACCACCAAAATGTGCATACATTTGGTGGGCAAAGACTATAACATTCTCCCTGATACCTTGTGGTAACCAAATCCGATAATGTGTTTGATTATCGGGCGACTTCAGTTTTTTAAACAGAATTCCCTGACGTAAGGTTGCGGATTCCGCTAGCTTTCTTACACGTCTGTTCTGTGCGCCGTCCGTTAAAGCGCTTCCACGAAGACACTCTATGATGGGACGCAAATTTTGATCCTCAAATTGAAGGCGTGAAATGTCTCTGCATTCACCTTCGGGAAAAGGTGCTATGTGAAGGTCGATTTCGGCAATCAGGTATTGCCCCGGAAGGCATTCAGTCCTCGGCAATAGATTCGACGAGTACCTGCTGAGCCAATCGGCCACTACATTATTCTTACCCGGACAATATTCTATCTTAAAAGCAAATTCTTGAATCAGGAGAGCCCACCGGGTCAGACGGCTGTTATTAAAGTGACACTTGTTTAAAAAAGAAAGGGCCTTGTGATCCGTGAGAATAATAAATTCCCTTCCTAACAAGAAGACTCGAAATTTCATTAAGGTCCAGACAATTGCAAGGGCTTCTTTCTCGGTGGTTGAATAAGCTAATTCCGGACCTTTTAAAGAACGACTTGCAAACGAAACGACCTGATCATCACCGCTATCTCCTTTCTGAAATATGACAGCTCCGATACCTACATCGCTACTGTCCGTTTGAACGTAAATTTTCTTAGAGAAATCCGGAAAGATTAGCATAACTGTTTCCAAGAAACATTCTTTTACCCTATTAAAAGCTTCGTCATGAACCTTCTCCCATTTCCAAGGATTGTTCTTTTTCAATAACCTTAATAAAGGAATGGTCAAAGAGGCATACCTCTGTGCAAATTTGGCATAAAAATTACAGAGACCTAGAAATCCTCTCAGTTGTTTTAAATTAACAGGGGGTGGAGCGGATTTAATGGCCATTATCTTTTCGGGGTCTGGTTTGACACCCTTTTCGGACAGGACATGTCCTAAGAATTTAATTTGCTTTTGAAAGAACTGTGATTTAGTCAAATTTAGGGAAATATTGGCTTTTAAGAGCTTTTCAAAAAGCATAGCTAATTGCTTTAAATGATCGTCTACATTGGATGTCGTGACTAGTATGTCATCGACATACACGGTCAAACAATGATTATTTTCATGGCCTAAAACATCATGCAAACACCGTATTAGAGCAGAACTACTTGTCTTTAGTCCGAATGGGACGCGTTGAAAAACATAACTACACGAATTAAACAAAAAACCGGTATATTTCTGATCCTCTGGGTGTAGCATGATTTGCCAATACGACGCAGTGAAGTTGAGGCTGGAGAAATGCTTAGTTCCATGAAAACTCAGCAAAACTTCGTCAATGCGCGGCGGAATATCGTTTTCTGGAACGGTTACGCTGTTTAGTCGCCTAGCGTCCAAACATAATCGCACCGTACCGTCCTTTTTTTTTACTACCAAAAGTGGGTTGATATAGGCCGTTTTTGCTTTGCTGATTATCCCTTGGGCAAGCATCTCATCAATTTTTTTTTGAACGGCTGGTCTGTAAGCTAAAGGAACGGCATATGACCGCTGCACAAATGGCCGATCATCCTTAAGTTTAATCCGATGGATGACTCCCGTGATCGGGTTCGGGATAGAGGAAAATAACGCCTTATATTTCAATAAGAGACCCCGCAAAGCGTCCTTTTCTTCATCATGTAAATGCTTTACATTTTCTATTGCCAATTCTATCTCCGCCTCCCCTACCCTTTCCTCTAAGGCTAAAACAGTAGGAATCTCCCGGGTCCCACGAGCGTTTATCGGGATACTAACAAGTGCCGTTTCCGAACTCCTTAGCAAGATATGCTTTTTCTCTAAATCAATGATGACCTTGTTATCCATAAGAAAATCTATTCCCAGTATTAATGGTTTAACTAGATTCTTTACAACCAGGCAAATTACCTCGAACTCAATGCATTCTATAGTGATCGTAAGTAAAACCTGACGAGTGATGGGAGGAGACTTCCGACTATCAGCACATATGATACAAGATCGGTTCAGAGGAAAGCAAGGTATCATAGTTTTGATATCTAATTCTTTGAAATATTCCTCCGAGATTGCGGAAATTTCGCTGCCCGTGTCTAACAGCGCTTTACTCTGAACGCCGTTCGCGGAACAATTCACGATCGGACAGCAACGCCTCTTGGCATAAATACTTCCTTTCCTTTCGTCCCCTGCGCCTTCTACCTCAATTTCGTAAGTCGCGATGATCTGACATAAAACCTCCGCTTTTTCCGCGTCGGCTGGACACCGGAGGGAGTCTAGACCAGCCGGCGCGAGTTTAAACCTTCCTCCTGGTTTAATGGGGACCCACTACAATGCGGTTGAAGGGAGGATTGTTTTTCTGATGGCAAGTTGCCTCGCCCGCGTCCCCCTTTGAATGTGACTGAGTTCACTCGGTACTCGTGATTAGCTGTCGACGGCCTCGTGTTACTCGACCCGTGCTGCGAACCTTGGGGATTAGCATTACCCACTGGTGGCGCGCTTGACTGATACGTTTGATCATATAACCCATAAATAGTAAACTCTATGATATAACCCAAGCAGCATTATTAACCGATCGACCGTCAGCTGTTCTACAGATTTTATTATATTTTGCACATTTATGGGAAATTGTCGGATTAATGAATAAATAATTTCCCCTTCAGACATAGGTGGAGAACACAATCTCGCTAACGCTACTTTCTCCGTCGCGAATTGTTTCATCGTGTTCATCTTTGTTCTTACATACTTGCCTGTGATTACTTGCATACGAAAATTGTATTGAGTATCGGCATCCCAGAAATTCGACAAAAACTTGTCTTTACATTCCGCAAGTGAGGCCGGAAGCGGAAATAAGGACTTCCCCCACGTTTTGGCATCTCCTTCTAACATTTGAAAGAAAACTTGCGGTTGTAATGCGTGCGGAATATTTACCACCGAGAAGTAATCATGAACTTCCTTTATGAAGGCAATGGGATGTTCGTGACTGAGGGCAGAGAAGCTTGGCTTTGTGAAAGACTGGGCAGGCACAGAAACTACCTGCGAGGTTATGCCCTTTTCTTTAAGAGTGACAATTTCATTTTCAAGCGATTTAATTTTTTCGTCGCGTGCTTTGAAACTATCCTGCTCGCTTTTCTGTGTCGCTACCACTTCCTCAACGTTCTTTTCCAACACCTCGGTACGAACCTTAACATACCCTACTTCGGAAATTACCACCTCTCGACATTGTTCGCGCACCTTCCTGGCGGTTTAATCTATTTTCATTTCACAACGAGTTTCTACCTCACCTATATTTCTATTCATTTGAGACACCTCCTGAGAGAGAGTCTCCTTCCAAGTTTGAATCTCGACTTGTATTCTCTCATTATTGAGTTTAAGCTCTTCGCGTAACGCAGCATTGTCAGCCTTCAGCTCATCACGCATTGACTCAGTTTTAAGTTCGATGCCGGTAATTTTACTTGTTAAATCATTATGCATCGACTCAGTTTTAAGTTCGATGCCGGTAATTTTACTTGTTAACTCGTCATGCATCGACTTAGTTTTACTTGTTAAATCATCATGCATCGACTCAGTTTTACTTGTTAACTCGTCATGCATCGACTTAGTTTTACTGGTTAAATCTTGGATCAAGGACACGAGGGTCTTAAGAGTGCCATCCCTCGAATCTTCCGGTAATAACTCCCCCATATGGTCACTAATACGGGCGGTCGATGATGCTACCTCACGCTCGTTTGGGGTACGCAACACCATGCCGGCTAAACCAGTTGTTATGCAATTGGTTTCCGACCGACCGCTGCCCGCATCAGACTCGTCATCTTCGCTTTCCTTCTCCCGATACTTTGAAAATGCCGATTCTTTATTCCCAAGTTCGGCCATAGTGGCATGCGAAAAATAACCTCGATAAAACAAAAAATCCCTTAAAAATACAAAACAATGCCAACCTTGTGAAGGTGTTCCTTGCCAGGGTTAAGACGCCTTTTATTTATTTTGCGTACTATACGCATTACCAATCGTGCCGCGAGTTGGGCGCCATTTATATGTGGCGGAACATGAAAACGCCACCTATTTTACTGGGTGGGGAGGGCATCAATGGTCCCGAGTACGGAATGATCGAACGATTATTGAGTACTTTGAAACATAAAAAAATATATTTTCCACTTCAGACATAGCATACACACACACTTATTGAAATTAAATACCCTGATGAGAATGAGGTGAACGAAAAGTGCACAAGATGATATGGTTGAATTGCCCCCCCCTCCAAAAGAAATACAAAAAAAAGCAACAATTTGTGATTGGTAGAATTCGTGGGCCGAGTTTACAATTTGCCCAAATTAAGTTTTTAGGCTGCTCTCGTGGTAACACTGAATCAGATTTCTGACAAGGAGTCAACAGTTTGGTGATTACATACGGCGCACCGCGATAGAGAGAAAGAACCCAAATATTTTGGCTACACAGTTTGGGGATTAAATCGGGTCTGGGCGAACGAGCACGGGGACGGGTCGCTGACTGCGACGTTCTTACGGTTTCTCGGAGCCTTGAGCAGTAGGAGCCGTCGATGATGCGACACGTTGGACCCCAAATGTCCGTGGGATCGGGGGCTGTCTTCCTCCCGACCTCTGGGCGTTGGTCCTGTCTGTCGCTCGTCTGCAATCTTGCTCTCCGCTGCTGGCTACCTCCGTAGACAATCTCGTCCCGCTAACAGCACTCTTTAGGTACACCCAGAAAAATGACGACCAATCTGGCACGTCATCAATCCCTTTCTGCGTCGATCAGGATAGCGTTTCTCGCCCGTCGACCAAACTAGCATTTCTCGCCAGGAGGCTCTCTCCGTCCGCCGCTTTATAGTGATATTGGAGGGGGATGATACACAGGGGATGGGTCTTTTGGGACAGGAGGGGTTACACTTGGGCCTCACTGTTGGGTGGGGCAACCACCGGTCCGAGCTGACCAAACACTGAACATTTGTGAGTCACTTTTACCTCATGCCCGGGGCATGACACACTATTACGCACACACTCAGACATACCCACGCTCATCCACACATATGTGATCATCCCCTACTCGGGTCATTACATAACGAGAGAAAATACGTGACATAAGGTCGGTATGTCACAATAAAAAGTTATTTTTATTTTGTATTATTTAAGATATCATCAGATCACAATGTAAAATTTTATTTCCAATTAATCTGGAGTGCTGTTGGTAGTGTTTTCCAATTTGTAATTATTTCAAGTTACCTACCTCATCATTGCTCAACAAATCACTCCCCAAACCTGTTGACTCACTCTCCCTTTCAAAAGTGATTCATACCTTTGACTCACACACCTATTTGATGCCGCCTTGGTGGTGGTAGAAATTAATACTTTTGGATCTTTAAATTTTTAAGAACTTTTTCAGTTTACCTGCATATTTCTGTATACGGAAATAAAATACATAATTGAAAGTAGGATCTGAAGTGAAAAGAATGGGAAAACATGATGCCGTGTTAGAGAAAAAAAATCCATGCCTTTTGATAAAATTTTTTCCAGTTGGTTTGTTGCTGAAAGAATTTCACTTAACTTCTTTCCATTTTCAGATTATACTGAGTGGAATGGGCTTACCATGGCTAGGCTTTTCCTTTGGTGCAATTGTGGCTCGTATATTTTCTTTGCCATCGACTGATATACTTGCTATTGCCATTGAAACTGGTGTCCAGAACACTGGCATTGCCATTTTCATGCTTAGATTCACCCTTGGTCAACCACTTGCTGACCTAACTACAGGTAATTATCCAAATACATACATATAGTCTGTAATGGTATTTATTTTGTCATAACAATTTCATTTTGTTTTGAAAATTCATTTAATACAGATGTGATAGATCCTAATGAGATCATATTTCTTATCTTAATTTTGGAAACTATCCATACTTTGCTTTTTTTTGCCATGAGATCTTCAAAATGTTTGAAAATCTGGCAAAGTCTGCTGTCCAGTGGGTTTCATAAGTATGATAAATCTTAACTTTTTCATGTGTCATTGTTTAACATTCAAGTGTCTTTAATTCTCCCGTAAAATCTTTTATGCAATCATGTCTTGTGTCCACGGGGATAAATATTGATTAAGAACTGACTTAACAGCTGAAATAAGTGAAACCTGTTGACATTTTTTCATTATAAACCATACATCATTAGTGAGAGTGAAGTTCAGAGGAGACTGATTATGATGGCAGAACATGCCATCAAAATACAGAAACTCTGACCTTCCTATTATCCCGATAGAATTTCATTTATGCCAGGTGGTGGGAAAGCTCCCAAATATGAATACGGTTGCGCACCCTGAATCTGGCACAGTCAGGACTTGTGTGATGCCAGATTTAGGATTTTGCCGGATTTCGGGTATTGTGATTGTAACCAGTATAATTATAGAGGGTTTGCATGTTTTTTTGAGGGAAATTGATAAATTTCAACAAAATGAGATGAGAGTAAAATGAAATACATATGTATGTTTAATTTACAAATAATATATGATTAATTAGAAAGTACATACATACATACATTGTTTCTAAATTACAAACAGCCATATTCAACCATTAGGTAATATTGCAATACAGCCAAGTTAAAAAAATGGGCAAAACTTATGCAGATTAATATATTGCAGAATATCAAAAAATTAAATGTTATTAGTTGAAGAAATACCTAAATGGAACATTTTTAACGCATTTAAAGTGACAAATGGAAAAAAAGGTTGAAGTGCTAGGGGAATAATGGTTTCTTCTTGACAAAGGTAACATATTCTCGCCATTTCTACTGCTCCATCCACTGCCCATGTACGCAATGTGAAATTTGCATCTCAGCGGAAAGGTATCGATGCAATATGCTATGCATCTCTGCATCTATAATTATTTAGTAGAGATCTTTGCTGTTCAGAACTTTCTTACAATCATTTTTTACCATAAGTAACAAAATAGAACATATTTTTAAAGTCTTCCGTTACTCATGTTAGTCTTTCACTTGTTCTGCGGAGCACCAAGCCCATGGCCCATGTGGCAGGGTAAAGTCTCATCTGGGCACGTCACTGGGACCTAGATTCTATACGAGTAGTCAGGAGTTTTACATCGTCTGAGATTACCAATGCATGCAGGAGGCACAGAGCTCAGGGAAACATTTCTTAATAATCACCTATTAAAATTTCCTAAGGTCGGAAAGTTTCCTTCGTTTGATAGGGTATTAATAATCCTTAGAGGTCTGTGAAAGTGGTTTTATTTTTTGCTAAAATTCGTTTTAAAACCATGTGATTTCGGTGTTATAGTAAATCTTGGCGGTGTTATTATAATGCTACAATTTTCCCACGTTTATAGGCGTTTTATTATTTTATGGTACACATTTCATGAATACTTATACTTTTATTAAGCATTTTGCATAACATTTAACACAATTTCGACTGCACAAAATTTCTGATAAAACTAAATGAAATAAATGGTTCAACTTATATTGGTTCAAGGTATATGAATGATTCAAGTATGTAGTCTTGGTGAATACGATCGGCAAACGGCAAATCCCCACTACCTTATATGTGTACATATACTTTAGGAGCCATTCCAGAATTTTTGGAATGTCAAGTTTTTCTACACTAAATAAAGCCTTTAAATGCTTCAGTAGTAGGAACAACAAGCTCCTCCTTCGTTTTCTTTGACTGAGTGACTGTATGTTCAAATGATAGCTGTCATTTTGCAGGTCCCCTTTCTTTCGAATGTGTAAGTGTATCGCTACTGATGCTTTAACAAAGTGTCACATCTTTCAAATTCAAATCTTTTATCGCAAACTTTGCACAGTAATACTCTGTCTTTCACATAAAATCCTTCTGATCTGAATTCACTTGCCCTGGTATGAACAGTATTACTAGCTTTTGGCATTTTAAAATTCCTATCCTTCGTTCGATATTCAAAGCTATGGAACTACATATGTACGATGAAAAAACAGTCCAACCGCAAAACACAACCAATCACGTTGGTGTTTTCAGACTGAGTGCTGGGTTGCTGAGGTATAACCATAGTACTGTATAACTTACAAATTGGCCAAAATGTTTCATGTCCTGGCCTACCTTTCAAAACCCCTCATCCAGGTGTTGAGGGAAGGTAGGACAGCAGCTAGATACAACAAAATCGCTTAGTTTTGATTACAGCTATTGCCAATAGGTCAGGAAAGACAGTGAAAGAAGCACACAACTAAACATATTAGGATTCAAGGAAACATGAATAATTATTTCCCATTTATCGATCCTTAAACATCTAGAATGAGACGCTTTCTCACCTGAAGAATTAGATATTAGATTTGGCCAATGTCGAAATGATTTTTTTTCCAATGAAGCTCAGTAGAGAGCCGAATATCCGACGATCCGTCTGCCGATAAGGAGAACCCCCCTCCTCCTATCCTTTCTGTTCCTTCATTTCCTTCCCCCTGCTGCTAGAGCTTCGTGCTTTCAAATAACCATACGTTTCTATGGATGTCTTTAAACGAATCGAATCGCGCAGTTGACGGCTGCCGTGGTCACCACGGCGCCCATTTCAATCCAGTCCGGCAGTGCGCCATCTACGGCGTGAAATAGAGGCAGTACTACATGGAGGCCGCTTTCTGACAATACAACTTTTTGCCGGCGGCCGTTTACGTCACGACGCGACGACGTGAAATTCAGGCCGCTTTCAGACGAGATGACTCTCTGCCACACTGTGGGCCATGCGGTGAACAGCGGCCCGGTCCTGGCCAGCGGCCGTGGTTAAGTCAACGAAATTGTGTGTTATACTAGGTTAGGAAATTCTGAATTCAGGGTGATCTACTAGAGAAATAATGCAAAAAAATTGAAGCCCCACTCAACAAAAAACATTATTTCACCTGGAGCAACAGAGTTTAGGTTTAGTTTAAGATAAATCAGAGCCATCTGAATGCAAAAATGTCATTGTGCATTTTAAACTTGTTCATCCTTATATCAGATACATTTTTACATGGCACATGAATTTTTATTTCAATCTTGTTAGAATCATAAATTAAAAATTGTATAATTTAAGTGTATTTATATACATTACCCCAACATAAATCACTTGTCTGTGAAGTCTGTTGATTTTGAATCCTTCACTTTGATCAGTATGTTGATTCTTTGGAAGATAAGATTTTAACTCCTCCTGATAACTCTTTGGTTTTAAAATGTCTAGTACTAAATTGATTCTAAATATAGAATCATTGTAAGCCATTTTGTGGTATGTATGTCATGATTATTGTATGCTCTTTTTTGCTTTCAGTGATACCTGTATCTATTGCCATAATGACACCAATTCCTCTGTTTTGCCTGTGGGTGTATCGAGTGGCTACTGGAAAAATTACCCTTCGCTGGCGCTGTTCTCAAGAAGAGCCTGGTATTGAAAGGCCACTGCGTGATGTGACCATGGAAAGTGTCAATGGTACCATGACATCTATTGACCGAAAGGTATAAATGATGTTGTTCCAGAGTTTTTGTTGAATCTGTGAGATATTGTCTATTATTTAAGGGTTTTATTCAACATTGGTTGTTACCCTTATGTGCAATGCAAGTATTAACGTACAATTGGAGTTGTTATGTGTAGAGAATGTTTTCATGTGGTTTTAGCATTGGTTTCATTATCTTTTCATTGCATTCCATGTTTCTATGTTATTAATGATGAGTTTGAGAAACTTGATCATTAATCGCTCTCATCTTCTGTAAATTTGTGTGTTTTGCATATTTCATCTTTTGTATTCATGTACAAAGCTGTCATCTCCATGTGTAAATGCTTTTAATTTGTACCAGGGTGAAAAATTCACTCAGCTTTCGGGGAAAATATGTGTTGGTAGAAGTATTCATTTTTGAATAGGTGGCTGTACATGGAGTTGATATTTCCAACTTAGGTCTGTTGACTACTGTTATGTATTAATGGATCCTGCTTCATCTGTATTATATTTATTGATTTTTGTAAATTTATATAGAAAAAATTGTAATTGATGGTTTTAATTTTCTTATTAATTTTGATTCCTGTTAAATTTCGATATACTTTGCTGGAAGTGGGAGACTAATGTGGTGAAAGGCTTGGTTTTCTTTTCAGAACTGCTCATTCACTTTTTAGTAGAGTTACATGAGGAAAATTTTTATATTAGCCTGTATTAATGATTTTTGTGTGGAAAATATGGGAAATTTTTCTGAAAAGTAGGTATTTTCTATGCCTTACTTTAAAGAACCTATCATCATAAAAATTTTCTAAACATCTTGTTGGAAAGTATTTGATTATTTTATTTTTTTATAAGTTACCTTAAAGTTTTTATGAGCTGGTACAAATAATTAAGGAATAGCTGAATTTAACTGCTATATATGTTGCTCCCTTAATCCATTTAAAATGTTTTAAAGTAGTGAGTGACTAGAAACACCATGTGTGCATGGTGTAATTTATTATGGTTTACCATCAGTGTCACTGCCTAATTGGTGAAGGTTTCTTTCCCATTACCCAACTATGTCACTTTAATATAGAAGTATGTGAAAAATAAGAATGAAAGTTATTCCTAATGCTTATTGGTGCTCTAAAATGCTGGGTGAATAGTAATTGTAAAATGAAGTGATTTGGTCTTTGTGTAACCAAACTAATTTTCATAGCCTTTCTATTATAAAAAATTGAGTTTATATTTGTGTTTTAAGAGTAATATGTTCATAAATTACAGTTACATGTACATCCTCAAAGGATACTGCTGTCTGCTATCTCGGTAAATGTCCACAAAGCTGATGTATGCTTTTTGATACCAACTGAATTTTAAATCTTATGTGGGATAAGTTTACTTCACCAAATTTTCATTGCAGGTGAAAAAAATATCTGTTTAAATTGCTCATTCCATTGAGTATTGGATCATGGACTTTTAATATAATTATGTAATTTAATAAGTAGTTACCAATAATTTAGTTGAAAATGAAATAGTTTTTTTACCATTTTATTTGGATTTTAAAGAATTTTTGATTTTTTTTAAATATCACCTCAAAGTAACATCCCTTGACCAGCATGAAAAAAAAAATCATAGGAAATTGTGCCTACACCTTTTGGGACCATGCATTATTCTATGAATTTGTATTACCTTCGTGGGCAGAGGTTTTTTTTGACACTCATGGTGACATATCTGTTTTAAATAAAAATATGTGATTACCTTGTTACCTATGAATTACATATGTATGTTGAAATGAAATCCCGAGAAGGACTTAAATCATGATGGAGCTTTTTAAAGTAAAACTTAAGCTTAAAGTCTGGCACATTCTGAGTTACTTGAGCAGAATAGCCCCACTTCAAGAACCCACCTCCATCAAGCATCTTCAACTTAACCCATGATAACGTGTCATCAAAGGGATTTGACTCCTTAACCTCCCCTCTGTTTGCCACATTCTAGATTGTTGCATTCGTGAATTTAATGGCTAATGGTGGCAGTACCATCACCAATAGAGAGGTGATTGGGTGCAAACAGCCTTATGCATTTAGTGCTAACAACTGTTGTTTTTTTTTCATTATAATATAATGATAGCCTGAATAGTTGACGTCTTGGAGCTTGTAAACTACAATGACGTTGGCCAGTAGCCTATGACTGAAGGCACTAAATGATTCATTTCCAATTAAGTATTTAAATACATATGGTATGCTTGATACAGTGGCATAGCGAGGGGATCCTGACCCTCCCAAAATATAAAAACACATTTACTTTGCTTCATGAATAAAAAAATAGAATACACCCATGTCTCGTATAGCGCAAGGGATGCGTTCCTTGGGGTCTTTGCGCTATACGAATTTGCGTTATACGAGAGCGTTTTAACATAGAGAAGATAGGGATGCGTTCCTGGTAGCATAGATCTTGGGTATTGAATTTCTTCTAAAACATCTATATTCCCATAAAAAGCCTTAGAAAACGTTATTTCTATAAATATTTATAGTTTAAAACATCTTTCAAGATAGTATTCACGCATTCAAAGACTTTTATTCACGTTAAAAAAAATTCTTACGTGCTTTCGAAATTCCATCCTGTCGTGCGGGTGGGCTAACATCTGCTATCTCAGGGGATCGTAATGCGTTGCCGGCAGTTGACGATATTTCAAACTAGTCTAAAAACAACTATTGTGTCACCCAGGCCCTTTTGTCGCTCATCGAAATGACAGGAAAATGCTACTTTAAATGCCATTTCATAGCCAGCGGAGTTTATGAATGATAAATCATTTTAATTTGAAGTCCTCCGAGTCATTAGCAGCTACGTGAAACAGTCTTTAAATGCCTTGAAACCTGACCCAGGTTTTCCTTCCCTGAAAATGAATGAACGAGAATGCATTCTTTTCCAAAAGAATATCGTCTCGTCAACAATAAAAACTAGTTGAGGGGGAAAGGAGCCACTTTCAATAACAGCTTGGAGTTCATTAGAAAATGTTGTGGTGGCTGCGCTATCAACACTTGCAGATTCACCTGATATCGCCGCACTGAAAATACCTGCTTGCCGTTTAAATTCTCGAACCAACCGGAGCTTTCACTAAATGTCTCGGAGCGATTACCACTCTCGTCTTTTTGTACTGATTCACCATGAACTTTCCGTATGTGTAGACCGCTTGGTTGAAGTTAGTGCGGCTGAGGTCACTGATATTTTAGCTTCGTCTTTATTCAGAATAAGGCATCGTGAGTTTAAACTTCTGCGCAATATCGCTTTGACGCTCTCCATTTTCAAAGCAATTGACCTCTCTCAAGTCCTCTTCAAGGTTTATGGTTTTTCTTGATAAATTCTTGATTTTTCTACACGCATTCCTATTTTTTGCCATATTCTCTTGGTTTTTACTCTGTATGGCTCTATCTAAATCACCTTCTTCTGCTGAACTGTATTCCTGAGACGCAGAAGGCCTAAGACTGCGGGGAGGGAACGAAGCCATTGTGTTTGAGACTCTATAGCGGACCCTTTTATGTGTCGATGCTATTCATGCGCAACTCGCCCACCGCTCCATTTCTCCCCCGTGAATACCGATGACCTTGAAGGCTTTAGCGTAGACACTCTACCTGGAAGTCAATCGCCCGGTAACCTACGACGGCAAAAATACGTCTCACACCGTATTGCTGAAAAAAAAACTCTTTCCACTAGCCCCACGCTTAATTAACGATCTAAATTATTTATTATCATTCTGTTAAGGAGACGAGATAAATTACTTCGGTAGGCCGGCTATCTGGACCCAATGACGAGTAATACTTTTGGAAATTGCACAGCAATGAATTTCGATTAATATATGAACAAAAAAGAAGATTTGAGGCAAGAAATAATATTAATATACGTAAATTGATAGAAACTTAGCGCAAGTTCACGTTTTATCACGAGAGCGTTTAAGATATGTGATTAGGCTACACTGCGTTGCAATGTTTCCCCGAGGAACGAATTTGCGCTATATCGAAATTGCGCTAATCGAAATTGCGCTATACGAGACATGGGTGTATTTGAAAAGTCATGAATTTACTAAAGATTTTGAAAAATGAAGTTTTTTGATAATGAAAAGTGTTAAAATTAGTTTAAAACCCATTACTTGGTACCCAGTTTTTAAAGTACTTCCTACCCTTGGTTTTGTATCTCCCCCCCAAACGAAATTCCTGGTTACACCACTGGTATGATAGTGATAGTGGTTTTCTGCTGGAGTACCTGTCGTCGGATGTGCTCCAAACTGGTAAATTCAATAGGAAACATCATGAGGTTAAATTTATGATCATTTCGGAGAAGTATACAGTCATATACATTATGCAGCATCAGATTTAGGTCTTCTTCAGGAAGGTGTAAACTTGTTGTTGATATCCCTGGGCGGTCTCAAAAGTGCATGCAGGACGAATGCTATTCAGACATTATTTTTTTTATTAATAATTAATTTCAGTGAAAATTAATTCATGAGAACATATTTCTTGGAGGCCGTTTCATAAGATATGGATAAAATTAATCGCAATTTTCATGGACTCTCAAAAATCACGAAAGCCACCACCTTTCCAAAGTATCGATTCTTAGCCTCCAGTTGTCGGACACTTTTGATTCCCCATTATGTGTAACATGGCAGTTTTGGAGTACATATAATATTCAGAAATCAATATTTTGAGGTGGATCTCAAGTTTGATTTCAGGATTAAGAAGTAGCAGCTCTTTTTGTTGTAAGGACTTAGCTCGTAATTTCAGCTGCCATACATATTAGCTGTCTTCAGTACAGCCGTGCAGCCAAGGGATCTTAGAAGTGTTGCTACACCTCTCCCTACTCTCTAAAAATATGTGATTTATCATGCTGTACATATATCCTTTACAGAGCCATTAATATGGAGCTAATATAAATCCAACAAAGTCTGTAAAATGATTTGTATTGGAAAATCGTGGAAAGGTCACACATATTAGCATAAGGCTTTAAGGTGTGTTTGTGAGCCTGAAGAGAGTAAATAATTATTTTGATAGTTCATTTTCCTTTGAATTTCTCCGAGCTATCTTAGGGTAAATCAAGTAAAAAATGACTATGCCTCTAAATTTAGTCTAGTCAAGAAATATTATTTCACGTTCTACTGATGAAATCCACATTACAAGTCAATTTAACTGTTAAAAATATAGTAGAAAATATCTTTAAATTTATATGTAGTATTTATTTAATGTTCATAACAAAATTTCATAGAATCTTTTACCAACTTTCATTCTCATTTTTTTAAATATCTGTATTTGAAAGTTGCTTTAGTAACCTTTTGTTATGTACTTCTCATTTTATTGGTGCTGGAAGTTATTATGTTTTAAGTTATCCAATTTCTTAGTTATAGCCAGGCAGTTTGTCAGTTTGTTGAGGTTTCAACTATGGAGGCATAGTATCCCAAACCGAGGGTAAGGGATCAAGTTTTTGAAAGTGCCTAGCTGACATTTTACAGGAAAACTCGGTTCTGTAACACTGGGGAATCTCTATTTAGAATTGATGGAATAATTCAAATAACTGTGGCTCTTAATTAATGTTTTAGCCAATTCATTTGCGGTGGCTTTTAATCTCAAGTCATTTTCAATTAGTGGTCAGTCAAATTGCTGTAAAATTTTAAAGTGATTATTATTATTGATAACAGTGCCCTTTATAGCATGTATTCATGACTCATTGTTTTGTAAATTGCTTATGTTTGTGGTAGTTTTTTTTTTGTGCTTAATCCTGGTTTTTGCAAATGCTAATGCCATCAAATTTTATACTTCCATTTAGCAGGGTTTTACTAGCTATGAAATATCTGTAATTATGAGGGAGAAGAAATAAAGGTAGGACTTCAAACTTTTTCTAATTCAATGGTTATTGGATGAAATGTTGATTCCTTGAATTCTTAAAAGTCAAGATTGGTTAGATTCACTTCTTTAGCGTTTGAATTTCAGTTCCTGTTGGTCATGCAACAAACTACATATATAAGCAATTATACTGATTTTCCTCCTTCTATTAGTTTTGTATAATTAGTTCTAACCCCTTCACATCATAATCATTTAAAAGTCTCTATACTGAAACTTGAATACGATTAATATTGATTAAGTATTGAGCATGCATTTAAGTATAGGAATAAATAATCCGTAAATAATTTTATACTTTAATTAATTGGCTATATAATTGGAATTAATGGTATTAAGAAATCAGTTTTAATCAGCGCAATTAATTTATTATGAGGACTTTACCCTGCTGCTATCGAAGCCGGTTTCTTCTCTTATATAGGTTACAAAGTTTATGCATGGCCTCTTAGGATTTATTAGGTGAAGGATGTCATATGCTGATTTTGTAGCGTGTCACTATCTTTGGAAAACATCATTATTGCTTCCTCAATAGAACTAATTGCGTTAGTTCTTTCCCGTATTTCTAAAAATGTATTCCTCACCCACTTTTCAAGATTTTAACATTGGCAAAAAATGTCTATTTTCCCTAAATATCTATAAGTCAATTATTAAGTGCCCATTTAATGACTTTTCTCTCTGCAATTTTGAAAAAAAGGAGGGCTATATTCTAAGAAAAACATTATTTATATTTGATTGTTACATCCAAACTCATTTGGTAGGTAAATCTCCTCCGGAGGATTGCTTTGAGTCATTAATTCCAAAAATATTTTTGTAATACTTTTGTAATTCTTGATAAGGATGTTGAATTATTTTTGTTCTTTTTGGACATTTTCTGCACACCTTAAATCGGCTAACAATTTTTTCCCTCCTGTTCTACATTACATCTGAGTAAGCTTTCAGCATGAACGAGGAAATATTTACTGTGCCATTAATGTAAAATATGTGTAATCTACCTAAAAAAAGTAAGCAACAGGAAGTGCTTATCTAACTTTTCAATCACCATGAAGTTCATATAATTTTATTGTCATCTATTCATCAATTCTTGCATCCAGCTTTGTGGATCATTTGTTTTTTTATTGTGCAAATAAATGGATGCTCTTGCTTAGTACTGAAAGTTAAGAGATGAAGACAGACGTAAGGTTTTATATAGATTGAACCAATCGCAACATTTTGAAACCTGTAGTGTGTGTCATCTTCAATGTTGGTTCTTAAAATTTTTAACATTTTGGAGTACATGTCTACTTGCTATTGTGTGCTTGGTCTGATGCATTATTGAAGATGTTATTCATAATCTCCTGCAAGTCCTAATTTGTCCTCTGATTTCCTTGGAACATTTAAGACATCTCTGCGGGGCATTACATGTATGTTGTTTAAACCCAACGCTGACATGTTTATCTCAATTGCTGCTGTAGTTTAACTTTACTTAAAGGGGTTGGTCTTCTGTTTTCTTAACCAGCCCATTGCTGTTTGCAAAGTTTGGTATATATGGAAACTTCTGTAGCCCCAATGCTTACATAATGCACAGATCTTAACAAATATCATAACTTGTTTGTAAAGGTTATTTGAGTGAGAGAAGTTACATATGTTTACATAATGTATGCTACTTATTAGTGGCTGTATCAACTTTATGTATAAAATTATTGCAATCCCTTAAATTACCTTTGAAATTGGCTTTAGTTGAGGTATTCATGCATATCCTGAGGAAATAACATTCAATTCTCTTTAGGTGAAGATCACTAACTCCTTGAAAGCCATTCACGGAGCTGCTAAGGGCCCATGGACTACTGGCGAAGAATCCTTGCTAGATAAGACCTCTTGAGAATTAATTCATATTGATTATAGTTCTCCTGTTGGTTAAGTGGGTAAAAATTTTAGGATGCATATATGGAGTTAAGATGACAAAAATTAATTTATCATATGAATTTTAAGATGGAAGCCCCATTAACGTAATTGAATTATCCATATGTGATTCATGGGCGTTTGGTGTTGGTACTTTCTGTATCCATTGAAAGATTTCCACTTTCACTGAGCTGGCTCTTTCTGTTTGGGTACTGATATGGGTTTTCATCCGAGGACTGCTGACTAGAAACCTAAATGAACCATTTCATATTTTCCTATGAAAAACAAATCCTACATGTTTTGGATGGTTTGAAATCCATATTACTCCACCATTATTGTGGTTGTGAAAAAAATATTGCATTTTATTGTCATGACTTTTGGTGTGTGGGTTTCTTTCTTGGATAAAAATAAGTACTTCTTTAAGTATGGTCATTGGCTGGACCAATGCTCATCTTCATATGCTAAATATGCAATATGTAACAATCATACATGATACCTATCTGTATAAAATGAAAATTGTTAGTGTGTATGTGTAAATGCCAAGTTATCAAATTGAATATTTTGAGAAAAGTGTGTTTCATTCTAATTGCTGTTTTTCGTTAAAGGTTAGTGATTCTTAAACAGTATTTGGTGTATGTTCTTTGAGGTTCATCCATTTCGTCTTATTTGTGGCATGAATAATGTTTTCATTTTTTGAAGGATCATAGTCAATCACAACAGTGATATTTGATTTTTCCTGATAGAGAAGAGGCATAATCTCATCATATTAAAAATCATTTCTCCTCTCCAACTCGATGTAAATTAAACTCTGATAAATCATTGGTATTATTCCTTGAGTAGAGCCTTTACACCTTGTACTTTCAATGTAATTAGTCATTGTGTGTTTATTTTTATGAAAAAAAGTAAAATCTTTTCTAATCAATTTGTATTTTTCACTTCTACAACCTTGATATTTTTATTCTCATATTCTAGTTAATATAATCTACTTTATTTTCTATTCTGTGGTCAGTGAAAGTGTGCGAAAATTCCATCATTCCTGATGAATGACTCCAATTACTTCTTCTCTGGTATCTCTTTCTTCTCTCCAAATTTTCATTGGGAGACTTGAATGAGACTTTCCCAATGAAACATTGGAATTCATCATGCAGAACCAAAATGGAAACCAAAGAAGAATTCACCAGTTTTTCTTGACTTATTTGGAAATCCAGAGATGCTCCCATATCCATCCACTTCCTATCTATCCATTGTGCGTTTTGTTGGCTAAAGTTACACTCCCCTGAAGGGCACATAAGTTCAATGCCAATGTTACATATATTACATCTATTTGAATGGCAAAGTTTTTAAGCGGGGATGCCATGAGCACCCTCACCAATCGACACCCCAACCCTAGTGTGCGCCCACAAAATGATTTTCCCTGAAAGTTTCCCCGAATGTGAAGAGAACTCCTGAGTGGCTCATTATCCTGCAATGCCTCACAGAACCTCCAAAGGAGATGTTTTAGAGGATATTGGAGGGGAAGAGGACCACCCTAGTCCCCCACACTTGTCAGCTGCTTGAGTTCAAGGGACTTTCATGTGGTCTAGATGTTACTTGGGATGGACCTCTGGCCTTCTTTCCTCCATCCTACACCCTGACTTTGATTCCAGTTTTTAAGCCCTACTACTGCTTTCATACGATCCCCATTACCTGGGGTGATCATAAGTTAAACCAGCAAAAAAAAACGTTTCCAAATAATTTTTTTTCATACTACGTATTAAAAAAATCTCCTAGTTTTTTACTTTGAATCAAAGAGAGGATTGGGTGGTGAGTTTTAAAAGATGGTATATTTTTCCTAGAAAAATTTGGTTAAGTATGTTTTGTTTGCCTCTGTCCCAAACAAGTGAATCAGTTTCAAAAGCCACCCTATATTTTATTTAAGACTGGTAAATATAATTAATTTTCCCTATGAATAAAAAGAAGAGACTGATTAGAACTACCACCATTTTCGCTTGCCTCTTTCCACCACTTCTCTCTGAGCCCCCACTGCTTCACTTCCAATCTGTAGACTGAGAAAATGAAAGAAGCCTCTTCCTGAGGAAGCATCAATAAACAAGATGTATGCATGTTCAATAAAAATCACCTAAGGGGATTTCTTTCAACTTCATGCTTCACACGAAGATGGGAAATGACCAAAATTCATGCTCTATGTACACATAATATGCCATAGGAGTAAGAACTAACTATCAGTTGCAGTCCTTGCACAGCAGTTATTTTATGGTAGGTACTGAATCACCCAGAAATGATTATGGGTCATATTACTACCCTCTCCATTAAACCCCTTAACATATGTGAATGCAAGCCAGACTCAAAGAGTGGACATTATACCATCATTTAATCCATCTGACCCATTTATGTCATCATTTAGTGTATCACAACATTTTATGCCTTCAAAAGTAACTTTTATACATTCATCAGATAGTTATATAACCTATTCTCCTGGATACATAATGAGGTATATGAGAGAAAATCAAAGTAAAAAGTAGATAGACTCTCACATATAAAAAAGGTCCACTCGGTGCCTGGGGTGCCCATATGAGCATGCTAATTTAAATTCATTTCAGTCTCTAATCACATCTGTTTATGTGCATTTTTCAAACGAATTATCATTTCACTAAAGTTTCTTCTGTTAGGGTGAAAATCATTTTTGTAAGAGGTTGAATACAGATTTAGTATGAATTACCCGTTATGAATGTAGCAAATTTCAGATGCAAGAGAAACATTATAATAAGGTGCTTATCTTGTTTCCAAAATATGAAAGAGTTTATGGCCCTATAGAACCAAATAGAAATATTTTGAAACAAGTTTGTGCTATACATGCACTGAAATAAAGCTCCACTCACACGTTGCCTGGTATGTCTTTATGGGATTGCTAAAGAGGTTGGAATTAAATTACACATTGAAGGGCTACCCTTATGAATATAAATCCAGTGTCGAAAGGTCAACTAACAAGGCCTGGAATACATATAGGAATCCCATTCCTTGAACAAAAACCCTAAGCTCACAGCCCTCCCAAAGGAATTTCTCCAACCATTGAAGATTTTTAAGTCACTAATTTTCAGAATATAAAATAAATTCATTACAATACCCATGAGAGCACTTTCCAATAAATTAAATTATATATTCCATGCAAGGGCAGACTTTTATGGCTGAATCAGATAAGAAAACTGTGGAAAGACTGTTCAGAGATTTATCTAGTAAAGGCATGGCAAAAACTCAATACTATCATGATATCCACACCACACCCTTGTACTACCCCAGAGCATTTTTATACTATGAGCAACATGCAAGCTCAGCAAGCAACACCAACGTTATCCTGCTAGGTATTTGCCGGAGGAATATCATTCATTGCGATCCCAGCCATAAGGATAATAAAATAAAATTGGCAATTAATAAATTGCGTACCTTAAATTATTTCAGTATTTAATTACTAAATAAAAAGTCAGCTGAAGAATAGTTTACTTTTCGCTACAACACTAAAATTACTTTGTGATCCATAGAACTGCAGACAATCCGATACCTGCACCTATGTGCACGCGTCCCAGCAATACACGTATGACATGAGGGTTTTATACCTTCAGGATACTATGAAGTTACATGTAGTTTTTATGAATTCTGAATTTCTCGTTCACAAATATTTTTACAGGGCAAAGAGAACAAGAATTTTTTAACTAGGCCCACCAAAATGAAGTAAATGGGGAAAAATGAACATATTTGCATTAAAGCAAACTAAAAGACCTGTAAATGTTTGACCTTTGGATTACTAGAATTGAATATAAAATTAAAACTATCCTGTTTTTATCCACATTTTTAATTAGAATACAAAACCTCATAGTAGGATTCCCAGAATTTGAAGACATTAATACTAATTACTCGCTGGATTACAATGACCATTTATCGCAAGGTAATCTGATTCCAAATTGTCCTCAGCTCAAGATATGAATTAGCCACAAATGGCATAGCATGCATCCCCACAAGTAAGCACTTCTCTTCAACAACTGGCATAGCTGAATGCATTGAGGAGCTTGGCCTATTTCCAATGCCATTTGGGTTTGAGTACTGGTGCGGTTAATTTTTTTCTCTGTTATAATATAACGAGCCCCCCCCCCCCCCAATCCCAATTTAAGGACAAACCAACACCATTCATTCTGCTAAGTTAGTATTTTTCTATTTACATCTTATAAGATGGATTTTCACTCTACCTACAAACATACAGTGTGAATTAGGGGATTTTATTACCCATTAAGGGCTCACATGGGGCTTGAGGCAGACATATTGGGACTGAAGGAAAGAAAGCTGCGACACCTTTTCTACATTTATAGTATGCTTTCAGAAAATAACATCAGTATTCAGATCCAAAACATTACTCTTGAAATGTCCCCTAATGAGTAACATAGCAGGATCAATTGTGTGATATGTGGTAAATCAATAATGGAATAGCCTGGGTTACGAATGTGGTATTACTGGAGTAATCTGAATTGGTAACTTATCGCACAGTCGGATTCAAAAGTATTGCAACAAATGGAGCGGCACCACTTTCGCCGCAGTTTGGAAATCGAGTTTCGGGATTTTCTATTGTACCAGTGGGAGGGAAATTTGAACAACATTCCCACCTTCCGTAATATTTTTATAACAACATCGCTAAAGGGAAATGTATGCGGGATATGAGCAATGTTTAACACCACATAATTTATGCAGCTCCTGCTAGATAATACATCTACGTCCAGAATGTCAATTTACCTTCTCTCGTAAGTTGGCCGATCCGTCAAAGTATATTGTCTTAAAATTAATGCTGAAGCTTTTCGATCAGCGAAAGCGAGCATAACATACATATAAAACATCCGCCGCAATATCACAGCAAATAATGCCACTGAGTGTTTAAAATCAGTTTGATTTAGTGACACTAGAAGACTGATTCATTTCCTTGCCTGACAAAGCTCGTAATGAATCCACTATGAATTCAACAAGTGAGATGGACTAGTGGTTAAGGAGAAGACTTACCACGGCAGCAATCCGAAGTCGGTAATTCGAACCTCTCCAGACCAATTTTTTTTTTCAGTTACATAGTACGGCAGTAACATTTTTTTATCCACTTTAACACATATTAACTTAATTAAACACTGCTGTCGTTTTAAAATTTTGAATGGAGAAAATTCTCTTTTTGCTTTCCGCAGATATCATTATACGTTTTTACTGAAATATTAGTGCACCAATAATATGGAAAATATTTCAGTCAGGTAAACTGCTCCATCAAGTCCTTTTTCGTATTACCGGAATATTCTATCGTTTTCAATAATATGTAGACACTCACAAGACCCGCTTAATTGATAGGGCCGGGTCTGTGTAAACTTGGAAGGTTGGCACATGAAGCAACCTGCATCCGTTGCCTTCGCGGCGAGCCGAGGAGGATGGACACGGACGCGACTGAGCAACCGAATCTGGAGTCAAACTCCAGGAGCAAGTGCCCAATCAAAATTAAGATTAGCAGATGGAATGTATTGAGGTTATTCACGTCCCCACTGACGTTGTGCCGTCGGCGTGTTTTCTTTCGGTTTACGTGGCGAGTTTTTTCCTATCTTTGGATTCATGGATTCATATTTGGACTTACCTCTTATCACTACGTGGCTGGGAATCCAATTCCGATCCTAGCCATTGTTTTTTATGCACAGCTACATCTGTCTGTCGTCTCACAATGAAGGTATGACAATTTTTAAACTGGTTTATTTTTTAACTTTGGTATGATATGGTTTATGGCCTGGTATTATGTAGCAATCAAAATTTATATGAGGGTTTAAAAATGATTTCAAAATCATTATCCAACTATTTCAAAATAATTTAAAATTCACAAAAATTAATTATGAAGTTGTATTGAAATAATAGTAACATATTTTTCTATGAATAAAAAAAACCTTACTGTAGAGGCAAAAGCACCAGGATATTTGCATTTTAATGCTAGGCTACACCGGACTATTATTTCTGTTAGAATTCCCTTCATAAAATGGAATTATTTTATTTACTTGCAGACAAAGAATGTTTCAAGTCTACTTGGAGGTCTGCTCTAGCAGTGCTGATGACAATCAGTGGTGGGAAAAAACTCTTGATTTATTTTAGAAGATTCTTCAACGTTTAACCAATCAATAAGTAGGAAAATGTTTTTTACAATCTTTCATTGCACATTTCATATCGCAAATTCGCAGTTATTGTTGTGGCCTTGCATGCGGTTGAATATGGCCCACGGGAACCAGAGATTTCATCTCACTCCAGCATGTTTACGCCGCGACAAGTCAAGGTCAAACTGGAGAGAAAGGGAATAGTAGACACGAAGGCAGCGAGGGAAGTGGAAGTAGAGATATCATGAGTCATAGTCGGGCACTCGCCTGCGTAGACAATGTTCCATAAATCAAGGCTTCCTTCAACCGCTGCTGCATGATGGCATGATTGCGCGCTCGTTGCCTTCACGAGTGTTCCGTGTTCCTGTTTCCCTAGCATCGCGGTGCATGTGTGCGTGTGCGGTGAGCGATCACCATAAGAGTGAAATTTAAACTAATTCTTCCTGTCCAAAATAGAGAAAAAACACTTATAAAATTGTGAATTACCTGAAATGCTCATAAACACCAATTTTCAGCTAGTTGTAACTGAAATCCTCAACCTATACCATAAATAGTTACCTTCAAATTATAGCAAAGTATTGGCCATGGCACCCAAAGAGAGACACAGTGACATATGCCCTATTTTAATACAATCTACTGCAGGTTAGAGAGGATCAGCTATATTCGACATACATGCGTGTAAGAATAACATGGTGCACACACTTGAACTTGCCCTAATCAGTGAGAGGGTCCAAAATAAATTGTATTGTATTTTCTTAAGTTAAAATTTATGTAATAACAAATTGGAAACACATCTACAGACCTTCTGCTTAGATTTTCTCAAATTAACGATAATGATAAAATTGACAAAATGAGATTAGTGTTTCATTTTAGGAGTAAAATTAGTTTTTCAATTTAAAAAAGTAAATTTAATTAGCAAATCCATACTTGATCAAAATAAATACAAAATCTTCAAAAAAACATTTCAAGGTTCAGTTGCTAACAGGGGTGCCGACTTACAAAAAATATTGGGGGGCCCAAACCTTGCTCAGGTAAATTTTATAAGTAGTGAATTTTAAGTTTTTTAAGCATTTTAGAAGAGTCATATGATCAAAATTAGAACCCTGATCACTCGAATCTCGATATCTGGACACTCCAGGGAAAATTGACTAGCCTGACACATTTTTTCCTCACATCTGCAGCGAATTTTTGGGGGGGCTCGCGCCCCCTCAGGCCCCATGAAGTCGGCGCCACTGGTTGCTTAAGTTGCAAGGTTGTTTCATCTGATCTAGCAAAAGGAATGCATTTTATTTAAATTCAAGGTAAATGAATTCTATTTTTCTAAAGTGGCCACTGAAAATCACAGAATTTCATTGAATTATTCACTAATTAATGAAGTACTGTATAGTCTACTGAGTTTGGGGGTACACATCAATAATACAATAAAACCACATAATTTTCCTTCTCCTATAATTGCATCTCCAAATTGAAAATAAGCCTAGCATCAAAAAGTTAAATACTAGAATTGGAAATAAAATTACATTTGTATGCACAAGAAATCCACGAAAACATGAAAATGTAATTAATAAATAGCATAATACTAGCAGAAGCATCCAAATGCTTACGCTATCAAAATGTAACAGACACACCATTTCTATTCTCAATATAGTATGGCCTACAATAAATTTTATGCCAACATTCAACCTGAAATACATCAATTACCAATCACTACCGCAAAAATCTACTAAAAAATAGGGAATACTTAAATTTATTCTATTGCACCATACATTACTTTAGGTATTTTTAATGGCACCACACAAATTTTACAAAAATATGTTTTATAGCCAATATTTTAGCTGAGCGGAAAAATTAACTGTGGCAAAATGTAAGGCATACATGTTTAATACTATTGACAAAATCAATGCTTGGCACATAAATTATAAATGATTCAATCACTTTCGTATTAGATTGATTACCATAAATAGAGGTAAAAGATTTACTGATAGACTTACACTCCATACAGTAAAATTGAGAGGAGAAAAACATTGATAGAAATTTCTGATAATTTCTACAACCACTAATTCAAGCAATATATTACTTGAACTCTCAGCATAGCTTAAGCTTGGTTTAATGAAGAAATATCTAAGATATGTACCTTATATCCATCGGATAACTCAGGTAAAACACCAAAAATATTTTGTCACCATCAAAGAGCAATTATATGTATTGCCCTAAAATAAAAATATCTTTCGGCCAAATATTATTTTTGAAAATCCATATTAAGTACAATATTATAACAACTTTGTCATCTGGCAGTGCTGGGGCATTAATCTTTTTCACCATTATGCTTAAAATTATTGCCTACCACAGGGTACCCTCTACAGTATAAGTCTTTACAATGCAATAAATCAAATGGAAGTGGCTCAAACAATAAAAATATTTTAACATTCATTCCTAAAAGAAAATTGTCAACAATAAGTAATCAAAGACTGATTAGATGTTAGATGTTTATACACACCAACTAACTAGTGAATAGAATACAATTGGCATTTAACTGAAATTGATACACAAGAAAAAGTAATAATAAATGGAGAAAAAGTACTGAAAGAAACTTTAGTTTCATAGTTCATATGCTTCAAAATCCTGAGTGAGGCACTATCATAAATACTTTCATGAATACCCCACTGATAGATTTAGTATTACATTTGGGTGAGTAAGGCAAGTACTAAACCAACATGAAAGCCCTTAAAATATTTCACAATAGAAATAAGCAAAAGAATATTAAAAATTTCTGTGATGAAAACAAGGTTTATCTATGATAAGGGTAGTACTGAAAAACCAGTATCGAATTAATAATATTTTTACCACTTCACAATTCAACACAAAATAAAATGAAAACCTATCAAGAAATACCTCCTGTTATGGAAAAATTCCATAAATAGTTATTAAGAGCCTATTACTTCCATAGTTCTCGAGCTAAATAATTATCACCTTAGAATAACATTCAAATAAGGGAATACTACTACCATAAAGCACTATATTTATGGATGGAAAACTGACTTTGTCCATTCTTATTTAACTAAGGCTAATAAAGAAGAGGTTCCATTAAAGTTGAATACCTATAATTTCCCATGATTTAAAACACATTGAAAGGGTTGAGAGACCCTCTTCTAAGTCTGTCACTGTTGCATCTAGGTGCACACTTTTGAATTTCTAACACACATAAATGAGGTAGAATCCTGGAAGAAAACACTCTCACCCACAACTAATAGCCATACTTCTCATTTAGCTTAGTCCGCCCATCACCACTTTGATTTTCAGGAGGAACCCACATGGAGTAATCTTCCTCATCAACAGCTTCCTTATTTGCAACTTTTCCCTGAAAAAAGGCATTGATTTGAAAGAGCCAGAAGAATTTTATGCCACACTATACAATTGCAATGGAGTGTAACATAGGCTAATTCAGCATTAATCATGAAAACTCAATGTATAATAAGACCACAATAATCTGACCAATATAAATAGGCACTCGAACATGTAAGCTTACCACCTATAGGATGCTGGCTAAAAAAAAGGCTCTTTAGTCATGGCAAACATCACACAGCCTTTATACCAGTGTGGATTGGGTTACACTCAAAGTTATCATATAAATAACATTACATATTTCTATTTGTTACGCACCTTTCATGAAAATCTATGACTAACTAAAATAAAAACAGGATTTTAATGTTTGGAGACACAGCAACAAAACATAAAGAGTTTCTGTCCTGCATTGCAGCATAAACAAATACACTTGAAATATGCTATAGTTCACTCAGACCCACTATTCATGAAATTAAAAATTCAGTAAATGGGATGGAGGGATGAGCTCAGGCAAAAAAAAATGTACTCAAACAACTATTTTCTCATAACATTTAAAATAAAAAAAGCAAAAAGCAGCTGCCCATTTTTCATAAATTGGTGGCATCATTTTCAGTAAATTAATATGTCCAAATATCATAGCAAACATTAAATTTCGTCGGATTAAATTTATTTTTGTGGAAAATTGCAAATCATCTTTCATTATGAATCAATTCCACTCCATCTCGCTTGATTCCTCAAACTTTATTCATTCTCTAAAGATAGACACTGATATTATTCATCAATCCTTCATACAATTTGAATCCTAAATAAATCCTGACAAGCTTACTAAGTACCAAGTACAAGTGTGTACTGTGCTTATACGTAAGATGAATTTTGGGAGAAATGAAAAAGTGAAAGGCACTCACAGAACTCTTTCTGGCTTCCTTTTTCTCACGGGAGGCAACTGCTGCCTCTGAACAGTCATCATCATCCCAGTCTGGACGAGGTAATGGGGCTATAATCTTCCTCTTAATCCCAGTTTTCACCTTTTCTTCCACTTTAGCTTTACCTTTGCCACTATCATTATCAACTTTTCTTTCTTCAGACATTTCCTTGGGTACTGCAATCTCCTTTGGCGGTTTTTCACTTTTATCGGGCAAATCTGAAGCCTGAAAATGTGTGAGAATCGGTAATTAATCCATAATAATGTGTTACATTGATACAATGATAAGATTTTATTGCATTTAATTTAACGATGGAACAACATTTTACAATTAAGAGTTATGAATATCTGATTCATGAGACAACAAATTATTCATTCCAAAAGAAAATATCTGAATATGCGATAAATTTTCCAACGATGTAACATAAATTCGATTCATATTAAGGCAAAGTCTGTATTTGGCAAGTTTCATTTGATGATGAACTTGCAAAAATAATCTAGAAAGAAATGATAAAAGATGTACTTCAATGCAGATTAGCTACTGGACAAATTCCAAGTCCTGAAGACAACATCACAAAAATTGACTACCTGAATGAGTATTTTATGGAGAAGACCTACAAATAATAAAATTGTGAATTTACTATGTTTCCTACTAATCCATTCTATGGGTCCTACTAATCCTAAACTATAAATATGAATAAACTAATAGAGCACTCCTTTTTTGGCACAGATTCATAGTCATAATTAAATAGATACATACATACACGTAAATACAAAGCTTAGTCTACTTTGACTACTTAGTTTACTCGGACTTGTGTCACAGAAGATGTTGGAGTGGTGAAAAAAAGTCTTGATAAATTTATAAGATTTCTTCCATGGATGGGAACCGGGAAACTTTCGTAGCACTCAGCCATGAATAATACAGAGATCTCATTTGTGCCCCAGCTTTCATAATCTGTTGATTACTTTTTGATGAAAAGGGACATGCAATAGTTGCAAATGCAAAAACATGAATTTTAATACAAATTCTGGGGTTTCCCTGCAAATACACAAATTTCATGTAAATCACGATTTTCACCTATTCAAGCACGGCTTTCATCAATTTTTTCTTCTGCTCATTCTTTTCCCACAAGTGTTTTTTTGAGGCGTGTGTTTATGATATTTTGCTCTGATACGAGGATTTTTATAGCTTTCTTATCTAATTTTCAATAATATGTGGTATAATGAAAGTACTAGGCATCGTGGATCTAAAAGTATCAGCTAGAAATCAGACCGTAATATTTTCATGATATGTATAAAAATTTTACACAGCTCCATTCCATTGCATTAAAACTATTCCTGGAGAGGATGAACCATTAATAACAAAATGAAACTAGTAATTCATCTGATATATTCATGATGAACGTAAATAAACTCATTTAAAAATAATATGCACAAGACAGTTTTTGAAGAATGCCTTTCTTGTTGAAAGACATCAGAGGCCACTTTCAGACGAAATGACTTTTCTCCATCCAAGGCACAGCGCCGTGAATTCAGAGAGATGACTCTTCTGAAAGCGGCCTGAATTTTATGGTGCCATGCCATGAATGGCGGCCAGCAAAAGTTAGTTGCATCAGAAAGAAGCCTCAATGTAGCACTGCATGTATATCATGTCGTAGACAGCACGGCCCAGGAGTAGTGAATCTTCCACACCCAAATGAGTGGCTCGATAGACTCAAAAATGAGCCAGGCTTCCAGCATATAATGGATGAGGATATTTTTTGCTTGTTTTTATATCTTGACCAGTAAAGGTCAAAGGGGAGAGGAAGGGAGTAGGGGAAGTGAAGGCAGTGGGGGAGTGAAAGCAGATAGGAAGAGATTAGAGATCGCATGAGTCACAGCTAAGTACTTGCTAGAGTAGACAGATTGCTGATGTACACCCATGCCTCGTATTGCGCAATTTCGATATAGCGCAAATTCGTTCCTCGGGGAAACATCGCAACGAAGTGTAGCCTAATCAAAAAACTTAAACGCTCTCATGATAAAACGTGAACTTGCGCTAAGTACGCACGAAATTGCTATCATTTTACCTATATTAATAGTATTACTTGCCTCAAATCTTCTTTTTTGTTTATATATTAATCGAAATCCATTGCTGTGCAATGGCCAAAAGTATTACTCATCATTGGGTCCAGATAGCCGGCCTACCGAAGTAATTTATCTCGTCTTCTTAACAGAATGACAATAGTTAATTTAGATCATTAATTAAGCGTGGAGCTAGTGTAAATGAGTTTTTTTAAGCAATACGGTTTGAGACGTAATTTTGGCCATCATAGGAAATTGGGTCATCGGTATTCACGGGGGAGACATGGAGCGGTGGCCGAGTTGCGTATGAATAGCATCAACACATAACAGGGTCCGCTTTAGAGTCTCAAACACAATGGCTTCATTCCCTCCCAGCAGTTGTAGGCCCTCTGTGCCTCAGCAATACAGTTCAGCAGTAGAAGGTGATTTCCATAGAGCCATACAGAGTAAAAACCAAGAGAACAACAACAAAAAATAGGAATGCGGGTAGAAAAATCAAGAAGTTACCAAGGAAAACCATAAACCTAGAAGAGAAATTGAAAGAAGTCAATTGCTTTGAAAATGGAGAGTGTCAAAGCGATGCTGCACAGAAGTTTAAACTCACGATGCTTTATTCTGAATGAAGACGAAGTTAAAACATCAGTTAACTCAACCGCACCAATTTCATTCAAGGCATACGGAAAGTTCATTATGAATCTGTACAAAACAACGAGGGTGGTAATCGCTCCAAGACATTTAGTGAAAGCTCTGGTTGGTTCAAGAATTTTAAACGGCAAGCAGGATATCAGGTGGAAGCGATATCAGGTGAATCTGCAAGTGTTGACAGCCCAATCACCGCAACATTTTCTGATGAACTCCAAGCTGTGATTGAAAGTGGCTCCTTTCCTCCTCAACTAGTTTTTAGCGTTGACAAGACGATATTGTTTTGGAAAATAATGCATTCTTGTTCATTCATTTTCAGGGAAGGAAAACTTGGGTCAGGTTTCAAGGCATTTAAAGACTATTTCACGTAGCTGCTAATGCCTCAGAGGACTTCAAATTAAAATGATTTATCATTCATAAACTCCGCTAGCCATGAAATGGCATTCAAAGCAGCATTAGCCTGTCATTTCGATGAGAGACAAAAGGGCCTGGGTGACACAATAGTTGATTTTAGACTGGTTTGAAAAATTGTCAACTGCCGACAATGCATTACAAACCCCTGAGATAGCAGATGTTAGCCCACCCGCACGACAGGAGGAAATTTCAAAAGCACGTACAAATTTTTTTTCATCATGAATAAAAGTCTTTAAATGCATGCCTACTATTTTAAAAGATATTTTAAACAATAAACATTTATACAGATAAGGTATTCTACGGCTATTCATGGGAATATATATGGTTTCGAGGAAATTAGATACCCAACACCTATGCTACCAGGAATGCATCCCTATCTTCCCAATGTTAAAACGCTCTCGTATAATGCAAATTCATATAGTGCAAAGACTCCAAGGAACGCATCCCTAGCACTATATGAGGCATGGGTGTATATGGAGCAGTGAGAATATGAGTACAATGACATTGACACTGCTAAAAAGTGAAGAAAGTTGTCAATGAGTCCTTGAAGCAATCTAAACTGACATACTAAAAACATAAATAATAAAATATTGTTTTATTTATATAAATTATGAACACTGTAAAAAATGAAAGTGAAAGTTTAGATTATCTGTGCTTTCTAATTATGTAGATATTCATACCGCTTTACCATCATTAGCTCGTATAGCCGGAAGTCAACTGTGCCGATATAACCTTATATAGCTGAAATTGAGTAACTAAGTAATTCAAATTTTAAAAATATATAGCCTTTGATAAAAATAAAATAGCAATCAAGCTAGAAAAACAAGGATTATCATTTCATGAAAAAAATACAATCAGAAAATAGGTATTTTTATCCTCTTCGGCAGGGAAATTTTGATACAGTAGATTCCGTTTAATGGGTCCACCGGTTACTTGGGGCAGCCGCTTAACACGTTGCGTACGGATGGCGAGAATTCTCGTCATTTTTTTCCTGATTGTTCCAGACGGATGACGAAGATTCTCGTCATTTAGCCGCGTCAACCTAAACAATTTTAAAGCGTACAATACGTATTCGCTTGCGACATGCTTTAAAATTGTTTAGGTTGACGCACCTAAATGACGAGAATCTTCGTCATCCGTCTGGAACATTTGGGAAAAAAAATGACGAGAATTCTCGCCATCCGTACACAACGTGTTAATTGGGGCAGATTTTGAAGAACAGAACCCAATAGAGGAATATCCCAGAGCATTCTCCGCTTAATTGGGACAGCATGCCGCTTTATTGGGCCATGAGTCGGCCACATAGACTCTATACTCGTGAAGAAATTAAATTTTTTTGATTTCAGAATACTATTTTTTAATATTTTCCTCCTTTAATTTACTCTTATTTTTCACAAATAATTTTATTCTTGCCCTATTTTGAAAGCTCTTGTTGTTATACTATCCGCAAGAGGATAAGACTTTTCTTTAATAGGACTTAGTAAAAGACACTCATTCATTGTCGCCCGAGGCTGTGAAAAATATTTTTAACAAAAATGTTATAATTATTTAAAATGATAATAAATTAACTCAACTCGCTGATTTATTAATCAAATTAATGTTTTAATAAACTTGTGTTGCATTATAAACATTCTTTAGTCTTCTTTCTATCATTTCAACGCTTGTTTATGCCCATATACAGGATAGTTCACCTAATTGGGGCAGCCGCTTTATTGGGGCAAAAATCACAAGTCCCGATATGTCCCAATTAACCGGAATCTACTGTACTTCAAAATCTGTTTTGATTCTCATACACTACAAATTTTTTTTCATAAGGATACTGGAAATAACTTAATTTGTAGCATTCAAAGTTCCTACCTCATCAACCTTTTCCTCCAAAGACTCTGCGACTTCTTCAGTAGAAGAAGAAAAACTGGATGGATGTTCTTCCTTAGCTTCTTTCTCAGCTTCATCTTTCTGTGATTTTTCGGGAACAACATTTGAACTTGGCATCCCAGGCATACTCACAGGACAGGCAATTTTAATTAGTTTGCTAAGGTGTACCTCTTCCTGCTTCAGTTCAGCCAAGTCCACCTGTGCATGGATAATATATTCAAAATAAATTACTTGAACAAAATATGCTAATCACACCCATCATCAATTATTATGAATACTAAACATTTAAAATTTTGACAAACCCATAAACAAAATACCTACATTATTCAAAATGTAGAAGATCAATAATACAATGCAAAGATTAAGTACACAAAGAAAATGTAAGAATTATATAGAATTACCCCAAATTAAATAATGATACAAATACATAATAAGAATACATGAGTATAACAACTGTAGCCTCAAGAGATGTTGCTGTCTATTTTCTATTATTATTCGGTGGCATCATTAGGGAGGTTGAAGCACCTTTAGGGCAAGCATTAATGATATACTAAATCATCAACCACATAAGAGCCTACCTCACCTTCAAATCCCTATATCATATGAAACCCTATATTCAGTCCCTATTTTTAAATTTTTTACACTGAATGAACAACATGGCTTTTATGCTGGTCACTCTACCACTACAAATTTGATTTCCAATCAGAATTATGTCCTAAAAGCCTTTCATGCTAGTTTGCAAGTCAATGCCATATACATGGATTTTAGCAAAGCATTTAGTATTAATCATCTGATAAGTAAACTCTAGGCTTAAGGTATTTCTAGGAACTTGTTAAAATGGTTTTATTGCTACCTTCATGAGAGAAAGCAGGCTGTGAGAATAAAATTATAACTTTCAAATACATTCAATATCACCTCTGGAGTCCCTCAGGGATCTCATTTGGGACCTTTCTGTTTGATTAGTTCATAAACGGTATTGCAGGTACAACCCAGTATGTCCAATTTCTCCTATCTGCTGATGATTTAAAACTCTATCTACAAATTAAATCCTTAACTGATTGCCATTTCTCACAAAATACCTTCAATCAATTATCCAACTGGTGTACTCTCAATGCCTTGGAACTCAATGTCAATAAGTGTAACTGTATGTCATTCAACAGAAATAATATGCCTGTGTCATTCAAGTATATCATCAAGAATACACCTCTCTGCTGAACTATGGAGATCAAGGATTTGGGCATATTATGTATTTGCTTTTGGCAAACACATTGACACTATTGCTAAAAGAGCTATTAAAATTCTAGGGTTCATATCAGATTTACCAGATTTATTTTAGATGTAATCTGCATCAAATCACTATTTACCATGCTTGTGTTTCCTATTTTGGAATATGGCAGCATTGTGTGGTCACCATTTTATAAGTGCCATATAAATATGCTTGAAAAAGTTCAAAGATGTTTTATTAGGCTATGCATGCACAAAGTCAGTGCTGACATCAATAATATCTCTTAACCTGATGCATACACGGACTTAGAATTCAACTCTATCTTCACAATGCATCATGGCAGATATGATGTTCTTACACAAGTTATTAAATAATAATATTTCGATTTCCGAATTTTTTGAACTAGTATCCCTACAAATACCATCTCATGCTACTAGAAGCAAGTCTTTATTCCATAGTGAATTTTATAGATGCAATTATACATACCACAGCCCTATTGCTAGGATTCTGAGATAAGGAAATGAACTTCCTCCTGAAATTGCCATTTTTGCCAAGGCTACGAAGTTTAAGCAATATTTGAGGAACAATCTTAATCAGATATGAAGTTTTTTCCTTTAATGTTTTGTCCTATTCATAATGTCGTTTTGATGCATAGATATTTTATTTTAATCTTTATTTTTAATTTGGTTCTCTTGATGTTGTATACATATCATTTCTTAATAATTAATGGGTAGTTTCACATGCACGTGCAATATGTGTAATTACGTATTTTTTGCATTAAATAAATCCGCAACCAAAAGATTGCCACGGCATCAAAACCTCTTTGGCCAATGCCTATGTCCTCACTTGAAAAAACGAAAATCAATCAAAAAGGCAGTGATGAAGAACGAGATTCACAGAAAATGAATTTCATCGGCCAAGTAAAATTTCATCGGCCAAAAGAAAATAAAAATAAATACATTAACGACAAGAATGGGATTCATTCCACAGAGAACTTCATAGGAACCTCATTAGCATCATTGATAACTGTATATTCTTTAATTTCCACCTCCATTAAGGTTCTCATACTGATAGTAAAGCTAATAGTAACGAATAAGTACGAGTTGGCAAATATACTTGAATTTATTGACATCTTAAAAAAGGTATAAGCTATTCAGTCTTGTTAGCACATCCATTTCCCATGGTGATCATTATCTTTTTTCCAAAGAAATCCATCTCACAGTAAATTCAGCCTTTATGTATTCTTAGATAGTGAATTTCTATTTTCTGCAATACTTTAAAGTCATCTAATCACAACTAATACAATGCCTGCCATAAACTACCTAATTTTTATTCTGAGCCCATATTGGCCCTAGCTGACTTGTTAAATGAATAAGGGGGCTGTATGTACTGTTATTGTGCTTTCAAATAGAAATATGGAATGCTTAGTACTTTTTTAAAAATACATAACGTCTACTCACTTATTTGAGACACTTGTAATCTCTTCAAATGCAAGTGTTATGTCCTGAATAATGCATTCAAAGTAAATATGCTGATTATATTCACTTCCATCCTATTTTTTGTCTAAAAACAGAACATGGTGCAGTCAAGGTATTTCAACAGCCTTATAGTTTGCCATTTTCTTGTACGTAGTGCAGCATGCACTTAATTTATCTTGAGTTGTAAATTAAAATAACCAAGTCTAAGTGCAATTATTTTTAACATACGAGTAAGTTTATGGAGAAATTTTTGAAGCTTTTAGTATCACATTCAATAGTTGTAAATACAACTCCACGCTAATCACCTTTGAAATACATGGCTGTCCAGTGGAAGTTTCATAATTTGATAGCTAAATTTCAGTTTTATAATTTGATACTTAAACTTGACAGTGATATGAGTACAAGAATAATTAACTCCATGCCAAATGATACAATCCTAAGACCATAACTATAATTCTAAGAATTTTGCGAGAAAGATAGGAATAATTATTTAACATTGCACAATTTCTTGAGATAGACTGAAAAGCTTTTTTTAGAAGAAATAATCAGTTGACAAGTGATCTGTAACGTCACGACTTCAACAGTCCAAAGTCATACTTTATGTAAAACAATTGCAAAAAATTTTAATGTGATATTTATTCAAATGTTGACTCATACCATTAATCTCCAGAAGAAATAGAAACCACTCACCTTCAGACGCCTAAAGTTGACTTTATCCATAGATGATTTGTCAGTCAAAGTGGACATGAATGCATCCAAGGTATCTGCTTCATCTCCTTCATTTTTCTTGTCCCTGGAACCTTTTGATTTCCCAGTTCTTTCCTCTTCCAAAGCTTTCTCTGTATTTTCAATCTTCTTCAATACCTCTTGGTGCTTTTCAAGCTGTAACACAATAATATAAGGTCATATATTATTAAAAACTTAATTATCACACTCTGAAAAAGTAAACACATACACTACTGCCTAGTAGAGTGAGAAATAATATAGAGGATATTCAACAGCCAATAAAATCTACCAAACAAAAAGCTAATTTATTAGCACAAAATGAAAGCTAGACGTAAATAACCTTAGTTATAAAATTCCTCCGGTCATATTAAAATTTTGTTCCAATAAAAGGTTAAAGAGAGTGAACTTGTGTATTCCATTGCAATTTTTCAATTCCAGGTTGGAAAGTAACAATGCTAAAAAATAATCTCCCATCATTTATGCAGGAATTATTAAAGTAAAAAATGTGGAGTTTTAATTTTTGGGTATTTGGAGTACATAATTCACTAACCAGAGACTCATATGTCTCGGCCTTTGTTTTCAGTTTCCCAGCAGTAATCATCCTCTTTTCTCGTTTTCTCTCAACAGTTCCAGTCCGGTCCAAGAATGTATCCTCGTCACTATCATAAAAATCATCTTCCTCCCAATTGCGTGCTTTCCGTTTTTTGCTTTCTGCAACCATACAGCATTACAATGATTATTTTCAACAACATATTTCATGAACCACTAAATTAGAAATGAGAAAAATTTCAACTTATGTACACAACTTCCTCTAATAAATTCTATGGAATTGCTAAATTGATGATATGATTGATAGAGGTTTTATAATAAGCATGTTTAATCTGGATGGTTGAGAAAATAAAACTAAAAAGTAGAGATGGGTCGAATAGCAGATTTCTCGAATTCGAATATAGAATTCGAATATTAAATCATTGCTCGAATATTCGAATACCTCGAATACTAAATGATGAATGCTGGAATGTTTGACTCAGTTGCCTATGCAGCAGGCAACACAAGATTTTGGGGAGTAATTTTGATTTCCTTAAAATGATTCGAACAGGAATTTAGCTGATTAATGAATAATTTAATTTTATGGAAACAATTGGGCATATAATTAATTCAACTAACATCGCTTTACCCCCACTCCTGCTGCCAAGTGCTAGCTGACAATCTGAGGCATTTTGCAAAATACAAGCTCTTTTCCACCGGATTTTCTTCAATTATTTTCAGTCCATCTTTGGGAGTTCTCACGAGATAAGAAGATGAATTGGAATTGCTATCAGGGAGAAACCAAATATTCTGAGAAAATATCCTTTTGTCTGTGACTGTAACAATAAAGATTTATAGCACCACTCATAAATTGTAACTTGATATATGTTTTCGGAAAAAAATACCGCATCAACTTCCGAGAAGCTCTGCTGCTCATATCGAGTTTCGCCAGAATGCTAAGTCTCCGTCGTGTTTTGACATTTATTTCTTTGCGTAAAATGCTTAAATAAACTCAGAAATACGTCGTGTTTGGTCTTATTCTTTTTGAAATTACGCGTACATTACTAATATTTCAATTCAATAAAGGTATAACATCAATTGACGAAAGTCATTCTTAGACACCCTTTGTGCTAATAGATGACTCATGCAGCGGTTGACCTCCACAGAAATGGGGAACTTCGAAGCTGGTAGGAAAAAAAAGGTCAGTGGGGGAGGAAAGGGAGGGCCCGAAACACGTTTCTATTGTTCTCGCGTATTTTTTCGAAGCTAAGGTCTTCGTAATATGATCCCTGTGCGAGCTGTGACCTTTTTTTTATTTCGAAGAAGACGAAAGCCTCAGAGGGGGCTAGTGCTGAATGGACAGGGATACCGGATCTAGGGAAATGCGCTAATGTAAGTATCCCACGGTACTCACACAGCTGTTGACCTCCAGAAATGGGGAACTTCGAAGCAGGTAGCCAGAAAAAGGTCAGTGGGTGAGAAAAGGGGGGAGGGCGTGAAACACGTTTTTATTGCTCTCGTAACTCGATATTTTTTTCGAAGCAGGGGTCTTCGTAATGCGATTCCTGCGCGATCTGGGACCTTTTGTTTGATTTCGGAGAAGAGGAAAGCTTCAGAGTGGGTGAGGCAAGTGCTGAATGGAGGGGGATAGCGGATCGTGGGAAATGACCTAAGGTTGCTATCCCACGGCACTGAGGTTCTCCTGGTGGGGGGAATCGGGGATTTTCGGATTTTTTCACCCGACCATTTTCGGTTCCCCTCGTCGAACTCTTTTCACCGCTAAAATCCACGAATATAATGTAATTCGTCAACTTGCGTAAAACGGCGCTGCGAGAACTAAACGACTAGAGTTCTCTTCATTTTTCCGAGTCAACTACCAACGATGTGCGTGCGACATTGTATGACGCGAAATTCGAGGTATTCGAGGCGGTACTTTTCGCATAACTATTCGAAACCTCGAATATCGAATACTTTCTAATATTCGAGGTATTCGAGTATTCGCGGATACTATTCGCACATCTCTACTAAAAAGATAAACTATAAAGCAAGGGTCAACACCACTGCATAAATCTGAATGGGATGGCCCAGCGGTTAAACTGTACTGCATTCCACAAAATTTAACTTAAATATGGCTTCAAAAATTATCATTAAAATATTTCTGGATTTGCTAATAATGTTATAAGAAACATAAGGGATCTACACCATCACAAGACCTTTTAGGCAAGTTAAAGTGGTCATTATATGATTAATTTTTTTTGCCCTTTACATTACATTTGAATGTGTTTTCTGTGATGTAGAGTATTGTAATAAACATATAAAATGTGCATAGACCTTATATTGAGCCTAAACAAATAATTACCATGAGTAGCCTGTCTAAGGAGTCCCATCCGATCCAAAATCCTACACGCTTCCAGGGCACACTGCACCACTGCCTCCTTTTTCTTTCCCTTGACAAGAGCTTCAGCAACCAATGGTTTTCCACGGGCGTCATCAACCGGTAACCTGTTCATTAACCAGTTATAAATAGACTTTTTAATGATGAGGTTGAGTGACCAAAGGAAATTTTCCACTATTGCCGAAATTTTTAAAATGCAGGTTAGTAATATTATTATATTATATAATATAGTTATTGTAGAAATGGAGGTAGTAGTTATAAATTTTAAACTGGTAGAAAATAGCATTTGTTCTTCAAACTTCTTATGCTGAAATTCCACACTAACATACCTGAGTCATCAAAAACTGATAAGCATTTGTCATTATGAATAATGGATAAAGTAAATATAAAAACACACAATCGGTCACCCAAAGAAGGTATACAACATGTTCACATATTAAAGATTTTCTTCTTTCTCCGACTGAAAGGCAGACAGGGTCTTACAGATAAAATCATTAAAATAATGTTATGCATCGCATCGGCTTTTTTCATTCAGGTGTACATTAGAATCATTAATCCTGTCGAGATGGTGGAGTTTTCGGCTTAGCATGACTGATGCACTGAGCTGCAAGAGACTCTTTTATCCCCTGGTACAGAGCATTTTTGCGAGACACTCGTTAAGAACAGTCTCGAGGATAATCACAAGCTCTCAGCTCCAACCTTTTTCGACCCCTCCCAGCGGGGACTCCACATTATCTCGAACTCCGAGAGTAGTTGTGCTCCCTCCTTTCCGGGTTTACGACCCTACCTGTGGCATTGGTTTGCGGTCAACTTATGGATTGCTTATATGTATTTGGCACATGGATAATTGTTGCTTGCACGTAAATTGCAGACTTTGAATTGAATTCCTCATTTTTTTCTGAGCATTTTCAAATTTTAAATTAAGTTCTAATGCACTAAATTGATTTTAGTACTTATTACAATAAATTTTCATGATTCCAGCATCAAAAAACAACACAAATAGAAATGACAAAAATCAAGGTTTAGTACTTTATGACAAAAGGTTGAAAAGAAAATCAGTAAAAGAATATGTAACTTCAATAAAATCCCTATGGTAAGTTCCAAATAAATTTCATCCAAATGGTATGCTCACCTAACCTGGCAGAGAAATTGCCCAAAACTCTTTTCCTCCACTTCATATTCAAGCTCTTCACCTTCCCTCTCGAACCATCCTCTCAGTGTTTTCTTTGGATCATCCAAATACAATTCCTCGTTTTGAGTGGCAGCAAAAGGATTTTCAGTCAAATCAGTTTCCTCATCAGCATCTTCTCCTACAAAATCAAACCCCAAAATATGTACATCACAGAATGTAAAACGGAAATATTTAGAAGACTTGACAGGAAGGGTAGCATAATTTCAAAGAGGTTTATGATGAAATACACATTCAAATTCAGGATTATATACTTTGATTATAAATGACTTTTGATGCAAGTCATTTCTTCCATTGACAAATTATTTTTATCACATTCCAGGACAAAAATATTTTTATACAATCGTTATCAAGGAAAAATAGCATAACTTCATGACAGATGTTATACCACGAAATATTTGAAAATGACATCATTCATAAATGGATAGAATGATGAGAACATTTCATTGTACCTAAAGCATTCAAGGTATTAGGTAAAATATAGAAATTTTGTTTTTAAAAAAATTTGGTTTTCAATGGATTGACAATAAAATATAGCATAATTAAATGAAAATAACTCCATAATTTCCATTATCAACCTGAATCATAAGACCATATATCCTATTCCATTTATAGGGATAACTCTAATGATATCTTGAATATTTATTAAAAAATACTGCTTGAGGTGAACTATAACATAGTTCAGTAATAGCTCTCCAGACACAGAAACTCTTTACTTTTCCCATAATTGAACATGTCTTTTCCCAATCATGAAATATTATTCAGCCAATCGGGGCACAAAGATAACAACGACCAATTGCAGTTGAACTTTGATAGTATATCCTAATGGAAGGGACTACCCTAATGGATAACCAATAAAGACAGATAATCGTTTCAAGATCATTTTCTTATCAATTTTCACCTTTTTTCCTGTTCCATGCTTTAACTACATCTACTGAGCTCCCCTAGTAGAAAAAAGTGTGTTCATTCAGTGTTCTTTTTATGTTCATTTAATGTTCAAATTGTGTTCCTTCTATGTTCACCGAATGTTCTTTTTATGTGTTTTGTGACAGAAAGAACATAAAAAGAACACAAAATGAACACTCGTCTGTGAACATAAAAAGAACATAATTTGAACACAAAATGAACACTTTTTTGAACATCAAAAGAACACAAAATGAACATAAAAAGAACATTTTGTTGAACAACAAAGAAAAAGCTTTCACGGAAGTCCCATCATTACCATGAACACTTTCACATCTTTGTGAATCAGATGTCAGTGTTTGGATAAGTTTCAAATCATTTTATTTCCACCTTTTTTTATTAGAAACGAACTTATTCACATAAGCCAAATGCTCAGGCCTTATCCCTGTTTAGTATGCAATAAAGTACATATTGAGAGTGTTTTCAGGTGTTCCTTGATTGCATTCTCGGATCGTTCAATGTCCATTTTTTGATGATATGCCTTCATTTAGGGATAATTTTCCCGGAAATTCATTATTTTAAATTTCTAGAAATATTATGGAAAACTGCTAAAAAATACAGTTTTGTGGATTTCAAGATGGCGAAATTCAAACTCATTTTTGGTAGACAAAGTCTCCAAAATCATCTGTAATACTTGTTTTATGTAAAGCTACTTGTCATGACACATGAACTGCAGTTATCCACAATCACCTCCAAGGAATGAGAATTTTTACACTGGTTTATTTTAAAGAGCAACAAAGAAAAATGTTCATTTTGTGTTCAACATAGTGAACATAAAATGAACATATAAAAAAATGTTCAATTTGTGTTCACCATGGTGAACATAAAATGAACACAAAGTGAACATAAAATGAACGCATAAAAAAATGTTCATATTGTGTTCACCATGGTGAACATAAAATGAACTCAAAGGGAACACAAAATGAACATAAAGAAAAATGTTCATTTTGTGTTCACTGAGATGAACATAAAAAGAACATAAATTGAACATCAAAAGAACACACCAAGAAATTGGTGAACATAAAAGAACACCAAAAGAACATCAAAAGAACACTTGAACACTGAATGAACATATAAAGAACACCAAAAGAACACAATTTTTTCTACTAGGGTCATTACACTAAAAAACAATCATATTTTGGAGGTAATAGGTAACAGAGAGAAGGTATTTGTTTGAAAGGACTGGTTAGAGAAGTTATATAGAAAAAAAATATAAATTAAAGGGCAATGAAAATTGACATCTCAGATAGTTTTGTCAAAAACTAATGAAGACATTATTTCAGGATAACAATGAAATATCTTACCAAGCCCCCAATCTACACCATGGTCTTCCTCCTCCCCCTTAACACTTGAGCTCATTCCTTCTTCTATTTGTTTTAGCTTTTTCTGCAAGGCTTCTTCCTTCAGTTCAGTTATGCTCTTTTCTGACTCAGCTTCTGCATCTGACTGAGGACCGACCACTATGTAGGATCTGGTACTGCCGCCAAACTTTACCATATATCCAACGCGCAATCGAATATATCTTTGTTTTGGTATTATCTGCTTGTTGACAAACGTTCCATGAGTACTTCCCAGGTCATATATATAGAGACCGGCATCTGACGAACAAACCAAATCGTGAATGAAGGCATAACACTTGATAACACAAAACAACAAACTGAGAAAAGTCTAAACAGTAAACAATATGTGGAGTAAGGTAAAATATAGCAATTTGTATGAGAAATTACGCCTTTAGGCAGAAGAAATACACCCTGTAATGCTCATTTTTGAAGTACCTTTACATCATCTTAAGTTTCAAGATCTTACCTTTGTACCGATCACCTTCATCATCCGATTTCGCTTTGTGTTGTAGAACTGCATGATGTCGTGAAATTGTAGGATGTCCCAAACACACATCACAATTCGATTGCCGACCAAACACAAAAAATGGCTTTGAAGACAAATCTACATTTTCAATTATTGCTCCAGATTTTAAAACCTCTAGAGAATACGGCTCTTCCAGCAGTGAACTCCATGTGGGTTCAGTGTACGGAATGGGCACTGAATTTTCTCGCTTAGGGGTAGATATTACAGAGCTCTTGCGTTTTTTCTCTTCATTTTTTGCGACTTTATCGTCACTAACTTGAGGATCGCTAGACACATCGCTTGGCCGAGCTTTTAAGGGTTTACTCTTACTTCCCGTGACCAAAGGTTTTTTAAATGGCTCCGAAGCTGCGTCTTGTTGAACTGTGGAGTCGACTGTCTCACTCTTCTGCGAAGCATTTGGTGAATCATCACAAACTGAACGCTTACACTCATTTTGGTCACTAACATCATTAGAATTTACATCACTATCCGCCGAAATCTCCTTCAAACTATCTTCCTTAGGAGTGACACGATCATTAAGTGGTTCTTCAGGCATTGATGGGGCATTTTCTTGGGGATCTTTCGAATTTTCGTACGCTTCGACGTTCGGTTGCAGCTCGGGCTGCTTATTTTTATCTTCGTCAGTGGTGTCCACCTCCATTGAGGAGAAATATGATAATCTTCTTGAAATGTTACAGTTCTCCCTCAAGAACCTTCACTTACTTTAAATAACACGCGGTTTCTGTGATGTAAACAACACAGAGAATCGCTAGATCGCTGTTTTCACCCCCTCCAATTCAAAGAGCTCCGTTCCGACTGGAGGGGTGGCAAGCCGGTGAACAAAGATGGCCGATTTCCGCAGGATTAAGAAATACGAATGAGAGGGAAATGCGAATTCATGCTAGGCATATAAACATGCATTTAGGGCTATGATCCGACAAAAGCAATGATAAGGGTGCTTCACGATGACTTCATAATTTATTTGGGAGGATATGACTTAAAGTTTTTGAGGAGAGGGTGAATTCTAAATTTCTGAGTTTTCACTCCCAAAATGCAGTGTGTACAACAAAGCGTTGTACACAGCCATACAAGGGTCCAAATTCTCTCTTTTCAGGGAGTGCATCCATTTCCAGAGAGTACTCTGATGAACAAACCAGAAGAAGTTTCTTGCACATATGCAGATATAGGCATATTTAAACGGACATTAGTCATGTTTTAGACATTGTATTAGCAGTTTAAAAAATTGAAATAATAGGAAATTTATGATATTTGCATGCATAAAAATGGGAGGGATACTAGGCAAAGAATGATTAAAGGGTACCCTATTTATGAAAATTTAAGGGACCTGTTCAACATGCACCACCAACACTGAAAACTGATACACACACAAAGTCAAAGCGACTGAGAAGTCAATTGGTTAAATTAATAGTAGAAGGATAAAGAAGCCGTGGATGATGTAGGAAATGACAAAAGAAATCGTGCAGAGGAGAAAGTGGAAGAACATGGGCACAATAAATAATGGATTATATACAGCAAAGGATGCTCGGTGAAAAAGACAGTGTGAGGAAATGGAGACGTTTCAGAAAGAAGGAGAGGTTGGCATATTGTAAGCCAAAGGTATGTCGCTATCTGGTGGCAAAAGAGGGCAAGCAATGCCTAAAATTATGGCTAAAGATGGAAGGATGCTAACCGAGCGAGAAGAGGTACAGAGTAGATGGAAGGAATACGCGGAGTATAAGGGAGTACCCAGGATCATAACTGGGGGGGGGGGGAGGCAAGCCATGGTCTATGGGAGGGCAAGCCAAGTTATGACATTTTACCATGGAAAAGGTGAATGAAACCAACAGTTAAAGAAAATTATAACAGCACTTTATTAGTTTATGAGATTATTTCCTTGAAAAAAAAATTTATTTTAGTTATGTAAACAAGCTGCCATGTTGTTTATTTGAATGAATTAACATTAAAAATAGTAGTGAGGAGGCAATAATGGTAGTGAGGGACGCGAAAGAAAAACGGGGCAGTCGTGTATGGAGAGAAGGAAGAGATAGACGTGTTATAAAAGATCCGGAGAAAAATTATAGTAGTGGTGTATTGAGAGACCGGAGGAAGAAATACGGCAGAACTCAAGATTGACAGAAAGAAGAAAAGGACGCAGAGAAAAAGGAGGCGTCTACGAGAGAAAAAGACCCGAGGAAAGGGATATGGCAGAACTCAAGATCCCCACTGGCGCAGTTCATGGCAGTGGTTCATGAGTGGTAGTATGGAGAGTACAAATGGGATTGTAATAGTCATGGCGGCTTGTCGATGTTGTTTTTGCTCACAAGTTTTAAATTATAAAATTTCTTTATAAAGTGTAACAAAATTATTTGTTAAGTAAGAGAAGGTAAGTAAATCAAAACGTTACAATTACATATCTTATTCATAGAAAATTTGTTGAATACTTTCATTTCAATGCAGTACTGATGTTGCTTAAAGACTTTTGTGATTTTTGCTTCCAGGGAGGGGGGGGGGCAGCCGCCCCCCCCCCTGCCCCTCGCTAGGTACGCCCATGTAGGAAGTGTTACCATGCGTTACTTCCCCGAGCCACGTTTTTAAGTGAGACGCTGTCCATTGAGTGCTGTTATTTTAAATAAATTCTCATAAGCAGAAGTGTGCAGCCATGTAAATGGTTTTCGGGGTGAATGCGACGAGATACGACAAAAAGTCATTGAATTAACACCCTCTAAAATCATACGAAACTCTAGGGAAAAGTGTCGAAACACAAAATTTTCCATCTATGACAGTGCTGCCAACTGCCTTACTTTTTGGGGGTATTTTGGGGTCAAGAAACAACTTTTTTTAAATGCCATTTTTCAATCTACACCAAATCCCTTAAGGATTTGGGGGACCCCGTTTTTTTTTCTCTTGTTAGGACTACTCACTATGCATCTGCAAGGAGACCAGCAGCCCAAGGGCGCCTTAATTCTGACACTCGATTTTTCGATATAGATGATTTCATACTTTGTCTTAAACCATCAGTATTACGTAAACGATATATATTTGATAATCCAGACACGTGAGACACCAACTATCACCCAAATTCAAAATTAGAGCTTTGAAGATACCAAGGCCTAGCCTGTACCAGCATACCAAGCTAACAAAGGGAGGGCGAAATATATATTTACATAAGTCAAAAAGAGAGAGTCGCTCACAAATCCTGTTACCCACACTCTCTCTTCACACTCCGGCATCAGTAAATTCCACGCAATGCCATATTTCTCTGGATCCATTAATTGCCTCGACTTTTTTGCTCAGGAAAGGTTAATGAAACCAAAATTTTAAGGAAACTATGACAGCAATTTATTAGTTACTATAATTATTTGCTTTAAAAAATAGTAAGTTTTATTTTAGCTCCATGTCTTATACTAATATCATTTTTCTCCAAAATGAAAATTTGTTCATAACTTTTGTTTTGAACTAAATTTACTTTTCGCTTCTTGAGGGGGTCAGTTGCCCGCCGCTGCCCCCCACTGGGTACGCCCATGTCAAAACTCACTCAATTTTTTGAGTGCTTTTTCCCTAGTCACCTCGCTCCACTTCTCTAAACAAAATTGCCATTGATGTTGTAGGTCGCAAACGCATTATTTTTAAACAACTTAAACTTTGTGCCAAGCACTCAGACTGGCCGAGAGTGGACAACTTATAACCTCGAATGTGCTAACACAGAGCTACCGAGCTGCCTTGGGTACATTGCGATCCTTGGCAGGCAAAGCACTTGAGGCCACGAGTTGCCCAGAGCCTCCGGGCAACAGCATAAGTATTTTTGGTTCCTACTGGCCTCGCCGGCGTTGCTTGCCAGCCTCGGTGGCAGCAGGGTGACGTCCTCGCCTAATAAACAAGAGGTCGCGGGTTCGAGTCCCGCCAGGGTAGGTTTCCCCAGTCCAGGGCATGGTTGTTCATGTACATTTACATGTTACATTCGTTAAATACCCCGGTATAAAATGGCCAATTAGAGCTGTATCCGGTGGTTTGAGAATAAAATAAAAATTAAAAAATGCAAGCTGAACGAGCCCTAAACATAGACTGACATCCAAGATGCCAGTGGGAACCAGCTGGTGACACTACAATGTCTCCTCATCACTCGTTCTACAAAAAAGTGCTTACTAAGCTAGTCACTTGTTACATTTTGTTTAACTTGTTACGTGACTGACATTATGGGAGGTGCTCGTTAAGCGAGGTTTGACTATATACATGGTTTGCATCTGCCAGGTTACCTTCAAATTTAGAAGATCCAATCAAATTCAAAACCCATGCTTGGATACTTGAGAACACAAGTAGCATCATGCACAGAAACTGAAATCATCAAAATGCATCTTAAATGAAGAAAATGCAATCTTATGCTACGTGGGGATTGGAATGACTACCTCCAACTACCACTCTTTCACATCACCAAGTTACAGTACGACTTATCTGGTACCCATGGTATTGTTGAGTTATTGCAGATAACTCAAAATATTTACCATGAAATGACGCAGTTGAAGTCCCACTCCTTTAATTTTGAAGAATAGTCTTTTGATAATGTTTTACGTGAAAGCTAAAAACTGGTCACGCACAAGCATTTGAGCACAGCATCAATAGAAAGATTTGATTCATTTGAATTTATATTTATACTGGATGAAATAAAAGTGTTGAGTATTGTATTTCCAAAAATGAAAAGCTTAACAAAGGTATCACATACAACCCTTCAACTACTGGGCAGCATGTTCTATTGTGCAATATGATTATTTAGCACAGAAAAGCCTGAAAACTCATATCTTAGAGGGTGAGCATGTATGAAATAGCTAAGTAAGGAATCAAATGACATATATTGCAGTACATATATCCAAAATAGGCAAAGTGCAACCACTCACAACAAAAACTTTATTGCCATACAATCTGAAATTGAACCTGAAAACTAAAATTCCTTCTTTTCATCACAACAATCTGATTCTGGCCTTGGAGGAACTGAGGCCATTCAACATACATCAACCTGAACCATGAGGGCAGCAAAAATTATCAGCATCTCAGTCCAATTCTTCACATCTGCCACCAAGACCCTATACATCCCAAAGCCTAGACTTGGCAGGGAAAACCTCTCCCAACTCATGAAACAGAATGACTTAATAGATGGCCAGGAACAAGGTATGCAAGCAGCGCCAAAGGTTGGTGGCCCAATTAGAAAATCTGATGCACAACTTGGAAGAGGAATGATTGGGTACGAGGATTACCAAAGGAATCCCAATAATCAATACCAATCACAATCCCAATAACTGGACAACCTCACCAATGACTCTGGGTCATGTTATAGAACCAGAGTGAACAAAAGAAGAAAAGTTGAATTCCCCTCTAATGTTACAAAAGGGATATGTGGACTTGGTCATCTCAGATGTGATGTCTTGGTCCTATTTTGGCAAGATGAAGTGGGAATCTGATTCAGGAGACACTATGGCAAAGTAGTGTACGAATGAACTACCACCATGCGAAAGATCCACAGAGAAAAAATCATTCGCCTTGACCGGGATTCGAACCTGGATCCCCCGATTTCCGGTCGAGTGCTTTAGCCAGTTAAGCTACCGAGGCGTCTTTCTTCCCTGTGGATATTTTTTGGACACTACCGGACAAGATGTTGCTGGACTGCTGAGCATATGATGCCACAAGCAGTCCAAATCATGCGCACAGTGCCACATCACCGCGGCTAGTCCCGGTATACTTTGAACTACCACCACTTCCAAATGTGACATATACTGTGATGATTTCTAGACTATTTATGACAGTAGACTTTACTAAGCTACTTTGATCAAAATAAACCAACAATTACGCCGTTTGTAAACATGATCTTTCCACCAATATTTAACTTTCCTTAACCCTTTGGCACCAAATGCCGCACATTTGCTGTGAGAATTTTCTTTGCAAAAAAATGAAAGCCACGCATCAATTTTCTGATGCAAACGAATGAAAGCCGCATCTGTGCAACACAGGGTGTAGGAAAGTGACCGCCGAGGACACAATAGACCCAGCTACTTGAGTCTATAAAATTTCAAATGGATTTCCTGCGTTAATATCAATGGAGTTCATTAGTCATTACGGAATAAAAGTATACTATATCCATCAATATGAACATCAGGACTTGGGTTAAAATTTCTTCACGCTCAGGAGAACACAGGGAATTCATTATATACATTAAAAAATTGATGGGAGAAACAAATATTTGATTATATATTACACGGCTATTTCACTCCGTTGACCGTGGATTCGTACTGCGAAGGAGTCTTATAATCCATCTACGGTCTCGGAAAGCAGCCAAAGAAAGGGATCGGCATCCTGCTGAGTTGTGTCCATGCTTTAGGATGGATGTGAACTTCCGCCTTCTGTCGATGCAAGAGAGCTTTGTACAGAGGAGTGTAAAAAATTTTCAAGGGACTTGTAACATGGAAGATTTTCCCTCCTCGAGGCTCCGACATGAAAGGGTTAAATGCACAAAAATAATAATTGACTACTATAGTAGTATTTACTCCACTTAAGATTTAAGGTTCAGGCTTCAAGATAATAAAATAACAGCAATTTAATTTTTTCTGCTCTTATTTCAATAAAAATGTTTAAAAACTTTGCATAACAATAATCTTATATACAGCAGAGTCAAAAAATGACCCATCACATTGTGTAATCCCAAAAAAGTTACATTAAAACAATTAATACATAGAATCCATGGCAATTGTGCCTAACTGTGGCACTGTGTGGCACTTCTAACCCATCGCCTCAGTTTTCACAGTCATAAGCACTTCAGTCCAATTTACATAAGATAAAAACCACAATACATAGTATAAAACTGTAGCCAATTTTTAGATACAACTTTTTAAACAATATTAAATTATGATCAAAAATGAAATATTTAACTAATACCTAATCATTGAAAAATTATGAAGACCATAGCTTTTATTATACACATGCCAGTTTCAGATATGAAGTTTAAGTGGTGCTTATTATGCTATCAGAGAGATCTTATTGATTTACTTGTTTCACGAATAGCAGCTCATCACAAGCCACATATGTATGCTTTTTTGCTGAGCATGATTTATAAATGAGGCAATTAAGTCTTTAGAAACTTATTTTAGAATAATGAAGAACTGAGATACAAAAATCTTTTGATAAGACCAAGTGAAGGCTTATACAATGCATAGAACTACTTTTGGCCGAAAGGAGCACCTCTTTCAGTACTGATAATTTGCAGTTTTACATAATATGAAATATATTTTTCCTTCAAAACTGAGACAATGTACTTCTCATCAAGAAATTAGCAATCTAAAATCTATGTATGAAGCATATGAAAAATTTTCGATCAAACTTTCATGTCTAACTTTTATAAAAGGAAACCTCAAAAAAGCTTGGTATATTATACAGTTAAAAGGTACTGCAACTGCACCAAATTATAGAATACATCATGAGGCAGATGCAATTAGAATACTTTCCTAAGTTAGGAAATTGGATGGGCCCTATTATCCTTATTTCCTTATCAGTATAGATAATGGAGGCCAAGATAATTGACTAGAATTGTAAAGAATATAAATAAATTAAATTTAAGTTTGTAACAAGCAATTTCTTCTGGACATTTTGGCAGCACTGAAGAGATGCACTAGAGGTCAAACTCATAAAAAGACCTCAACTCTTTCATACTTAGATCATGTCCATGGATAATTATTACAAAATAGTACAACTCCTAGGATTGTATATGAAAGGAAGTAAACCTGGATAATTTTTGATATTATCTTCTCTCTGTGCGACAGCTTCACAAAGTTGGAATGTTTCTGAATGTCAGTAATCACAAACACCTTCCAAACGCTTTGGAGATTGCTAGATGATTCAACCTGAGAAACAAAACACTTTTTATCATCATTTCATCACTTGAATGTATTAAATGCAAATTTGTACAATAGGATAAAAAACAGGGCCAACCTGGAGGTCCAGTCCAAATTCTTGAAGCTTTGATACAGTCAATGGTTTAAGCTCCTCTTTGCTCATTTTTGAAAATGATATTGGCAGGATAAAGTAGGCTGCAAACCAGTAAGGAACAGGACTAGCTGAGGCAAGTAACCTAGTTGTTACCTAAGAGGAAAAAATGAAATGATAGACAGTAAATTGATGTGTGATTATTCATTAAAAAGGAAGACTGAAGGAAACAGACACGAAATTATTTCATCAAGAATGATAAGCCAAAAACATTTCCATTTTATAAAAACATATTCTAGTGGCTGCTATCTAAATTGCAAGAACCTAATCATTATGATAGAGAACAGAGGAGTTTAAAAAATGGGGTGAATATGTTCTACCCAAAAACACTTTATGGGCATCACACCAAATAAAATTTCCTTCCTATAATTACCAACACTAGACAGAAAAAACTTCCAGCAGAAAAGATATTTTTCTGTTTTCTTTTCGTGATGGAACATAAATCGAAATAAAAAAGAAGGCAAAATAATCATGTCTTTGCAAAATCATGAAGGCAAAATAATCATGTAATAATCTGAATTATTATTGAAGAGGAGGTCATTTAAGTGCAACTGAGTCCACTTATAGCAGACCCACTAATAACAAGCATTGCTTTAAACAAAGTGAAAGCCGTTCTCTGACAAAATAACATTTTTGCCGTGCAAAAAATTCCTGCATAAAACAGAGTTGGTCTCTTGGCAAGATGTATTTTACATTTTTAACTTCACCACATCATGGCAATCTCATATTCGTTTTAAGATGCTGAGAGCTCAAACAATATTCAATTATTTTTGCTCACAAATGTTCAAGGAGCACCAATAGCACTAGATCTCCTCATCTAAGACTCGAAACATGTGCTAAATGTGACATGGTCAGGGGAAAACTATCTCTGTAATGGGCTGGGCAACTCCCACCCCCTCTTGCTTGCCACCCCTCTCCATGTACACCGTTGACCCTTCCCGTGTTTGTCCAGCGGTTTTCTTCTGCATCTTGGCCTTCTTTACCTAAGTGTAAAATCACATAGCCATTCTTGTGATATTGATCACTATGGAGGGCATTAAAGGAAGAAGAATGTGTTACGTATAAATACATAATTTGAAATTTTCATGAACAAAAATTTTCACGATAAGATCAATAAGACTGATTTTGCAAAACAGTATGAGATTTCACTTGTTGGTTTCTTTGGAAGAAAAAAAAAGTCAGGAGAAAATTGAAAAATCTAGAGAGCACGAGACTGAAGAAGCTCATCGAAAAAATTCACAGTTCTAAACTGCAAGTGCCTCATTCAAGTTCTCAGAGTGTTAAGTCAACCACAGATAATTAGTTTGACATCTGGAATATAAATATTCAGCATTTATTATCAATGTATACATTTTAATTAACAATTATAATATATACATTCACATTGACATTCTCACCTCCAACCTTGGATACATTTGAAACAAGTTGGGTTCAATCTGGCTAACAACGAACATTGCCACTTCCTTGAAAGTGTGGAAGTAGGAAATAAATTCCTCTTCCCTCACTTTGAAGGAATTTGTGACATCCCTCAATCTCCTCCTATCAGCCTGTAAATTTATCCGACCTTTTGCTTCGTAAACAATTAAAATTCACTTAAAATAGAAGTACACAGGTCCCCCCATTTCACTCAAAGAGCAAGGAAAACAATGGAGTGTCTGAGTTCTCCACACGAATTTACTTGGCACTTCCCAAATACCCTAGCATTCAGGATCAGGTTATTCCATAGGTACCCTGGGGGTCACTATCTGACATTTAGAATACGGAATAGTGAGCAGGTCCCAGTAAACATGGCAATAGTGACTAGGTGTAAAAAATTATGGCGAACAGCGCAGTCGCATGACAATCACTGACACTGTTATTATTAGCAGTAGCTTAACGGGAGAGGTCACCTTGAAAACAATATTATTTTGGCACAAAAAATGCTCCTAGATGTCTCCAATCAGCGAGCAAAAGTTGCATTGACTGGAATTCACCTCATAATAAAAGCACAGGCAGTCCTAAACAACGAATTCTCCGGTACCTACGAATAAATGGATGAAGTAATTTTATATAAAAGCATAGCAGACATTGGTAAACATCAAAATTGTTCTAATTACATACTTAAATGAATGATATGCCGTCGATAACATCAACTTACAATTAACGTAACCCCCTTCCAACGGCTGTGGCTCAGACTCCTACAACGATTTTATTCAGGTATTATTAAATTTTTTGTTTAACTGCTTCAGTTTTATAGGTATTTTATTCCCTTACTCAGATATTAATATTATTAATAATACGAAATATGAGGGCTTCTGAGCCTCTATCGTCGAAAATAATCAAAACGTCTACAAACGAAGCTCTCACAACTGCTGGCAACTATAACAAACAATCACAAAAATTGCTTGTGATGTTTACGCACCTTTAACATCATCGAGGCTTCGTCGGAAGTGGCTTATGGGGTGAGGGAGTTTTTGGCGTGCTTTAAAATTCTTTATATTTATCATTGAATATCTCACGAAGGAAAACTCAGATTTACATGCAGTTTTCTTTGTTGAAATCAGAAAATAATTTTCTGTCCGCCTGAGAAAAAAAAAAATTCACGCTAGTTCCCCATTCTCAAAAGAAAAAATCATGGAAGCCATGCAATCGGAAAGTAATATATGCATTTTTTTAAATCTTTTGTTCAATTCTTGGCCTTGAATACGCAGCAGACTATTTCAGCTTTGGGCACCAAATTCAAATCCTCGCCACCGTTCTGAGCCGGTTCCAAAGTACTGACTTCATACGATCGGTTCTCGATACCTGTCCTACAGGCCAAGAAGCAGCAGGACCAAGAACCAGGTACTGGAACCGACCCATCTCTAATTTTAGCAATGACTTCTAGCAAAGAATTATGAATGTGGTATATATTAATGTGGTGATTATATTAACACAACAATTTTAAGCCTTTATTAAGCTTGTCGATTGTAGAAATATTTTTCATGAGATTTCAGAAACCTGGATAGCATAGCGGTATGTGCAATGACCTGGGAAAAGTTAGTGTTGGATTCCCGGTCCAGGGGAAATTTTTGCAAAGGCAATTCATCAATACGACAATTTTAAGTTATGATATTTTATAGTTATAATTAGCTGATTATTTTGTAATACACTTGATTATTACCTGAACATGAATGAAGAGGAAGCATAGTACCAGAAGGCACAGTGCATGTGCAACATACACAAACATTTCTGGAGGGAAGGCCACAGCTTTGGATACTGGTTTGTCATCTGTGGGAGGGGGCTGTTTCACATTTTGCTGGGAATGTTTCCGACCATCGTATTTCTGATTCCAAAGTCCAATATTGTAACATAATAAACGATTCTGCTTAAAGAAATGATGACTACCATACAGCAACAAAATTGCCATTGGAAGAGCTAACAAAAAATTAGGTATTTGTTTCCACTGATAGTACCTGAAAAAGAAGGCATACAAGAATATTTTAAAATTCATGAGTCAGAAACAAGTTCAGGATACATTTCATTACAAAGACTACAGTAACAAAATTTATTTCAACAGTGCTCCAAATTCGTAGATGGTGTTTGGACTCAACCATAGCAACACTATGAGTTCATTTACCAACTTTTTGCCACTGCCGATTGAGATACATAGTTAGAAAAATTAAGAGATCCATACTTGTCATCTTTTGAACTGTTGCCTGTTTTTCGAGCTATTAAAAAGAGGAGAAAAATCAAAAGCCCTTTCACAGATAAGCTGATGACATAACATGATTCTGCCAGGCAGGGCACCACTTCCCAGCTACTTGCTCAAGTACTTCCTTCCATGTGAGAGCCTCACACAGCTCATACTGTTTCCTGCATGGTTTTCGAAACTAGACCTCATATGGAGCCGTAATAATACGAGTACAACCTTGTTATCGCCGCTAAAAAGATCGCGGACTGGTGAAGAAAGCTTTCAATGAGTCCAGGAAGCACTCCAAATTACAGAATAACTGTATAAATAATAATATATTGTTTGTTTTACGTAAATTATGAATATAACAAGACATTAAAGTGAAAGTTTGAGTTATCCATGTTTTCTGATTATTTGAGCCGTCTCTCCCCATCATTAGCCCGGATAATCGTGAGTGTGCTGTACATATTTAAAAATTGTCTTAACCCTTTTGCTGCTTCAATAGATTTTTCATCGGTTCCATTATTTTGCCTATTATCCAGAAAAAAATGAATTGAATCATTCATTTGACGTCGCTGAATGTCGCCGCACGAATGGACGTAGTTCCGCTAGAATTTCGAGCAGATGACAGCACCTACGACCGAAGGGAGGGTTTTTCGAAAACGTAGATATTTACCCGCATGTCGTGTTGAAAGGAAAAGTTTTTTGAAAGTCGTGGAATATCCCCGCATGTCGCAGGCAATGACCATAATGTTTTTTGCGGGTATTCCCGCTTGTCGCAGCGAAAGGGTTAAAATACACTGCAAATATCTCAGTCTCCTTTTAAAACGATAAATCGTTATGTTAAGATGATTAACACATATTCCAAATTGACTCGCTATAGTACTTACCTAAGAAATCCAACATTCCAATATCGATCCTGAACAGCAGTGTATGGTAAGGTGAGAAATGAGGAGTTGCACCACTCTGGAGGGTCGCCAATCCCGGGAACAATCAAATTATTGTCAACAGTGTAGTTGGTAAGAAAATCAGGCAACACGCTCCCATCACTATGCGGTATACAAAATTTAACAGTTGCATACCCTTGGAAAGTCGCAAATGGCGCCACCATAATACTAACCCCCAGCAACAATCTCCAAGTGGAACTAATTGCTTTAAAAACAGCAGCTAATCGACCTTCAGTCATTGCAACTTCCTGAAATAAAATACATCAAAGCATCCTCAGCAAAAGGTTAGAAAATAACAGTAAATATATTAATAATAACATGAGAGCATTCCTACCCAGGCAAATTTAAGATCTCATTTTTGCAAACACACTCCACGATGCAGTACTCTTCCCTCAGGATAAAATTCTTAAGCACGGCAAAAGCTTTCTCGTCTTCCTAAGTTCTTTCCTTTCTTGTTCAGCATTAGAACAGTCATAGTTCAGCTGTAGGGGAGGAGTGAGCATAGCTACTCTCCATTCCCACTCCAGCAATAACTAATATGAATTTTGAGAAATTTTGTTTCTTGGGTGGTGACTTTTCATTATCTATAACTATACTTTTTAAGCCATGAAAACATGCATTTTCCTTTCCTCAGTACCCTGACCTATTCTAATTACAAGGGATCACAGAGCCCAAGTCCAAATCCCAGCAGTGGCATTGGTGATTTATATGAACACCTGATCTTCACGTTGGTGCTTTGCAGAGGGCACTTGTCAGAGGTGACATAACACTGCCTTTAGTGCATTCTTTAGAGAGAAGGGTAATGCCAACACTGGCTCTCTGACCTCTCCTTCCTTACCCTTCCTCACGATGCAAATAATCTTAGCTATCAGTCCATCCTCCAACACATACCATGTCATACCACAAGGATACTTTATTTTAAGTCTTGCATCGTAACTGGCAGACTTTGAGGGCATAACTCATGGGATGTCTCCAGAACCCTTTGGAATATCTGATAATCATGCCATGGAAAAACTGACACTTTTCAAGCATACCCCCAAACCTCAAGATTACAAGTAAGCACAATTTACTTTTGAGCAGTTTCACTATGCAGTGAGCAAAACAAGCTTACCGTTATATGCCTGGCTTCTGAATGGACAGAGAATCCCACATTCACCAGTCCATTAGATCGCGAAGCAGCAGCCAATCCAAATGGGATGCTGCTAAGAACGGTGCCCTTCAATCCATCCTCTACTTCAAGCATGCCACGAAATGTGAGCAATGCAAACAAAGCCTCTGAATAGGGAGCTATGAAGAAAATGGATGCTGGACTGACACAGAAGAGGATAGCAGTCCTGTGAAAATAGTCATCACAGCAAGTTTCAAATGAAACAATAGAAGAAGATACCTACATATTTTAAAAATTTTCAATGCACAATAAAACATCTTCCCTTCTGGTTTGAATATTATATATATTATGCAGCATTAAGGAAACAACATAATGAGTTTCGTAAATAGCAAGTTCACATTCAAACTCCCAAAAAACAGTCTCCACTACACTTAAAACACAATCAGTACATATAGGTATAAGGGCCCCCGTGCACTGGCAACTTTTACAAAGCAACTATTTAGTTGCTTTGTGGATGTTCAAATGAAACACACGAAATTGACTGTGGCCCCGCGCACGGGCAATTTTTTAGTTGCCGCAACTGCCGTGTGTTCCATAGGGACTTCCTCAAAGCAACTAAATAGTTGCTTTGTAAAAGTTGCCAGTGCGCAGGGGCCCTAAATGTACAGGAATTTTATTAGGGCACACAAAGAAATTATTTTATCCATCAAGAATTATTTTAATACAGCAAAATCTTACCTGTAGGCCATGCATCTATCCCGGAAAATTTTCTCAGTCAGGTCATACAAAACAAGTGCAGCCCACGAGGAAAAAACAAAATTGATGACAACTGATGCCAAAAAAAGGGCACTTGCATAGCTAACCATATGGCTAACTACAAATGAAAATAATAAAGCAGTCCACCGTACACACAGAGGAAACAGAGGGAAAAATGCCAAACAATTCTCATGGGTATAACCATAACGAGCTATATGAAGGAAATATTCTGCATCCCAATGCCTCAGGCCACCAAATAAACCGAAGATGATTCTGTCAAACCAATCCTCTTCATCCAAAGGGTTTTCAGGAGAAACAAACCCATCAGATTTATGATCAGGCATGGCTCCATTGATAATGACCTGAAAAAAACATTGAAGCTAAGGAACAATTTGGATAGTATATGCATCAAAACACATTTAGGATGTAATTGTCAACATTTTCAAAAATATATACATAATTTTGTAGAGCTATAAATTTAAAAAGACTGCAACTCACAGCCTAAAAACTGATTTCCCAAAAATTAAAATAAAATATTTTACAAGTTACCACAATGAGAGTTCTTACAGATGAAGAACCTGCAAGATATTTAGATTTCCTGGTTGATTGAGATCGTGAAAACCTACAAGATATTACATAATAAAGGACAAAATTTCACTATAAATGTTGCTTGAATCATTATCGTGTACTAGCAAACCCACATCCCTGTGTGAATTGAACAAATATCACCGATATGTGGCCAATCTAACTGGCTTTTTGTCCTAGAGAAAACTCAAGGTAATTCCCCGAAAATTTTCTCTTCTCAAGGATTAGCCCAAGTAAGCAATTCCCCCTAATATCTGGTAGCCCAATTAGTCGGAATCTACTGTAGTATACAGATTAAAAACTGCAAGCACCCATAGGCAGATTTAGGAGAGGTGGGGGTGAGAGAGCATGTGCCCTCGCCCCCCCCCCCCCCCCACAGACGCTTATATAATAGACAAGATTTTGAATACGGTTATCATTACGTTCATTTTGTTTTGTGTATTTCAAAGCCTCAATCATTTAATTTCATACATAAACAAAGAGAATATTTCACACAGTAATTGTAATATCTATGCTACATTAAATCTCAAATATGAGAAGACCGTTAGATCCTTGTGCCTCCCCCCCAGAAATAAATCCAGGATCCGCTCTTGCAAGCACCCATACATTTTTTCATTGGCACCAGGATAAGAGAGATTAATGATGGCCTATTTTCCTGAGAAATTCAACAAGCAATCAGTCAGACCACACATCATATCTTGTCTTCACATAATTTTTGTGGCTCAGGATCTGTCCTCAGAGCTTGTACTTGATCTAACATAGTTCATTGGGAATCACTCACATGCACTATACTCAACAAAAGTAAAGACAACTCTCTTTGATGAGGGATGCCAAAATTTAAAGTTACTAATTTAATTTTCTACAGTTCCACTGAAGTTGCCGTTGAAGCCCTTCACCCTTCAGCTGCATGTTCTTTAAAAAAGTATCAACAACTGTGGCCAAACATCAATACCTTTGTTTAGACTTCTTTATTCACACAATAAATTGTTCATCCCAAAAGTTAACAGACCAGACAGTTATAACAGTCATGTCCTGAGAGGTGAAAAACCTATCCATACACGATTTGATCCCACAATCTCTAGGTTAACATACCATAACTTATTCATGTCACAGCCAATACATTATAACAAGTCATTCACAAATATTTTTGACCACAGAAGTACCTGTATGGGCACCTGTCCATCATCTTTAGATTAAAGACTTATCTAAGGAAAGAAACAGATGCATGGGTGTAGGTTGGAAAGAGAAACAAGACTGTAACTTTGACTATTTGTTTGAGTTAGACTTTTCAAGGAATGCTATTTCATCAGCAATGCCATCAATAAACTTGTAATCCTTTCACCTTTCTTCACTGATTTAGGCGGCATCTCTAAAATATCTCTCAATATAATATTTCTATATTTCTGAGAATAAAACATTACCTGAAGTGGCCAACCTAGCCATTATGCCCCTTTATAATAAAACAAGGACTTTTAGGAGTAATTGCAATTTTTTTTAGAATTTGACCGAACAAATACAACAGCCAATCACAAATATGTAAGTACTGATGTTGTACACCATTCACTGTCAGTAAATCTAAAATTCACAAGGCTGCAACCTTCACAAATAGGATATGTAACCACAGTTGTGGATACAGGGGGGATCACAGGGGTCATGAACCCCCCCAAATTTCATCAAGCATTCTTAATTTTTATTAGTTCAATAGTTTTTGAAACTATAAATGTCGAAATTTGTTCAATATCATCTGTTTTTAAGAATAAAAACTAAAATTTAGTCTCAAACTTATGTAAAGAGTGGGTATTTTAAACGTTTCACACGGGAGAACACCCCACTCTCTAGGGGGGTATTCCATACTCTCCGGACCCAGGCCATGACCCCTCCCACCAAATTTTATGTTGAATCCACCCCTGTGTAACAATTCCATTGTTTAGTTCAATTTTTCATAAGCCTATCCCTCTTCTCTAATGCTTGGGTGCATGTGAGTAAATCCATCACCTTCTAATCCTCATCTTCAATTTTTTCCCACTCTCACCCCCCAAATAGAAAAATGTATAAATGCCCCAGACGATTGCAGAATATATTAATTTAATTAAGGATGGCATTATGCACTGAAACAATGATCGGAGGTGTGGCAATTAAGTGTGGAAATTGCACAGGTGATTGTCTTACTAATGATAGACACCATTCATTTCTACAAACTCATTGCCAATATGCTTTCATGTACTACCAAATCTGGCCACTAATAGGGTGGTTTCCTATTATTTTTTTATTGCCTGAATCGAAAGATTATTACTCCTGGAGTACGTATTTCACGCTTTTAGATTTTTAAATGACGATATCTATTTTTCACAATTAAGTGAAAATTGAAAATTTTCAAGCGCGCGAAAATGCGACTAGTAAGTATGAATGCCAGGAAAACTCCCGTGTGACGTCGTTCTGGTTCCCGCTGCCACAAGTGAAGTGACCTTGGGGCGAGGCTCTGAGCGCTGATACGACGCAGGATGCTAGCGGGTAGCTGAGTACCTTGCTGGCTGGTAGCGCTTGGCTTAAAAAAGGTTCATTAATACCTTATAAAACGAAGAAAACTTTCCGACCTTAGCCAGTTTTAATAGGTGATTATTAAGACATGTTTCCCTGAGCTCTGTGCCTTGTGCATGCATTGGCAACCTCAGACGATGCATAACTCCTATCCTCTCGTGTAGAAACTAGGTCCCTGTGACGTCACGTGGAGTGGAATCGCATGGGCGCCAATCTGGCCTTTTTCAAATGAGGATAAAATTTGACCCTTGCCATTCGTCTAAACCGGTATTTCAAAAACCAAATAATTTTTGTATTATGAATACACTAATGGTGGGTAACGAATCGCAATCAATGCCTTTCGTTTTCTTTGATGAAGGAAACTACCCTATTACTTCAAACTCACTTTCTGACATAAAAACTAGAAATCAAGCCTCAGGAGTTCCGTAGTATAGCAAGTATGGAAAGCATCAGGGCCGGATTTTGGATGTGGGCGGCCCGGAGCCCATTTAGCAGTAGGCCTACGAAATCAACCCACATGATGCACTATCTTAACCAAATAGTCTTCCTAAATACACAAAGAGCTCCACTCGTGACTCGTGTTTCCGATGACACAGCTTTCCATGCCTCTGGTTGCGTTCAGAGCTACATTAACAACACCAACATATGAAGTATTTTTATCAGCAGCATCAACCATTTATTATCGTCAATTTCGACAACTACATGTAAACAAAACAAAAAACTCTGCTTCACTTCGAATCCCTTCTTACGTTATGGATTTTTATATTTCTCCAATTTTGTGAGATTTACCTCAAAATTGGCGGATGGCTCATGGTTGATGGATGGCTCAGGGTTTGGGCCCCCCCTTTCATTCAGCCATGGTTAGCATACTAAAAGAAGCTCCTAACAGCTTATATTCTTTCCTCCCAATTATACACTAGCCCATTCTTACCTCAACCACAGTATTAAAAATCCTAAAGATTTCCATCATTAAATGCTTTGATTGTATAGAGATATTGAGTTGAAGGTAGCAGAAGATGAGATAGGCATAAGGATTCAAATTTTGTTACTTATTACTAAATTCACATTTTATTAGGGTCCACTGTAATTTGTTTTCCCAAATCAAGAACAATTATTTTCTCAGCTCAAGTAAATAAATGATTTAGAGGTTGAATGACGAATGTTATAAGGCCAGCAAATATCATAGCAGGAAGTGTAACACTATCCTATGCTATAACTGCTGTCTTCCCATCAATGGCCGAGACAGGAATTTCATTCAGGGGGGGTCCAAAACCAGGGGGAAAAATTTTTGAAAGACAGGGTAGTATGTAATGGGTTTTAAACTAATGTGAACACTTTTCATAATTAAAAAAAACTTCATTTGTTTTGTTAATTCATGATTTTTCAATATTTTGTTTTCTTTTACGAAGGAAAATAATTGTTTTTAAAAAATATTTTGGGGGGTGTCTGCACCCCATGGACTCCCTCCTGGCTACGCCACTGCTTCCCATGCCAGCGGACAACAGTGCAAAGATTAAAATTGTGAGCTAGATTTGTTCATTAAAGGCTTTAGCACAGGTTGTCAAGATACAAGCGGTACATAGGATCTCAATACACTGTATGCCAGAGTTTTGTTAGAATTTGATTAAGGAGTCCCAGGTAAAAAGGCAAGTCAACTAGTATGTACTTAATTATATAAAATAACAAATAACACTTGGATAAGGGACAAAGAAAAACGAAGTCAATCAGCATAAATTCATTTATTCCTCAGTTAATTGCACTAATAATTGGTGTTAGAAAGAAATTCAGAGGAATCAAAGAAATCCTAGAGAACACTGGCTATGGAAGAAAAGGAACATGGAAGACTATGTCCCAGAAATTACAGTCACTGCCATGGTCAAGGGAAGTTTTTAAAAAATCAGCAACTTTGTTGATTTTTCTCCTTTAATTTTCACTTTTCTTAAAACCAACTCAAAACACAAGTTTGCCCCCATGCTTAACCTAGGGCAGCGGTTCCCAAAGTGGGGGTCGCGACCCCCAAGGGGGTCGTAGGCCGTTCGGAAAGGGGTCGCGAGATACTAATAATATGGTGAACAACGTACTTAAACTTGGACGACCATTTTTAGGGGGTCGCGGCTAAAAAGAATGAGCTAAAATGGGTCGCGGAAAGAAAAAGTTTGGGAACCGCTGACCTAGGGGATGAAAGGCCTTTTTGCCGGCCATGACACTTCAGGCACATTCATCAAACTCATGCGACTTCAGCCCTTTGGGTTTGTCTCTATCTCTTTGCATACCAGATACTTGGGCTAAGCAAAACTTAACATGATGAGTCAATGATAGTACGGGGGTAAATATTAATGAACCAATTAGGTTACTCATTTTTAATAAAAATACACCAAGATCATAATTGAGAAAATAAGTAGGAATAATCATTCATTATACAAAAAGAAAATTACTGCATGCCACAGCCATAGCCTACATATGATTCCTATAAAATAATCCAGAAAACAGGGTTTAATTTTTTCTTCATTTTCCGCATTTCTTGGGGTTCCCAACCCCCAATGAAATCTTCCCCGGACCAAAGTTAGAAATAAATTTCACTAAAGTGAATGGCACCTGTACTGTTTCTAGACGCTTAGCTTGGTTGAATTACTGCAGTTACGTAGAGGTTACATCGGGCTGGTTATTGCGATGGGCCAAGTAAACAAGAAAACACATTATATCACCATCCTTTGATGGCGCAATTTGCTACGGATTTGAATTTCAACCATGTGATGGGAACTTTCAACATTACACACATGCGTCTAACCAAGCGTCCATCGAATCACACAACCATTAAATAAATATTAAGCGAAAATCACAAACAAAAATACGTGGTGAAATCTAACACAGTATCATCGTTGTAATCATAAATGAATGACAATATATGAATGAGTGGGTTGAAAGAAAAAAGATGACCATTACTTCATGCCAAGGAGGGTTGTCGAGTAAGACAAAAGGGAAAAACTTCGAATGAAAGTTATGATTACAGGAAAAAGTATTATTTAATTCTTCCTTCCAGATCAAAATTTGTATAACAGGGTGTGTACAGATTACAGCAGATAGCAAGGCAGCAGGCAAATAAGCTTCATCCGATTACAATCACCTCTAAAATATAAAACTTGGACCAATTTATTGAATAAAATTTCTTTAAATATTTTAATTAGGCAAATAAAAACGCACATTGGTCCGAAAACCGCATTAAATCAATAAACAAAAAATGCCGAGCCTTAGCAAACAAACACGCGCAACTTTGGTTACCTGTAGAAAAATCAGGGATGCTCTTGAAACTAATGCAAACCGTAACACTTTATCCCTCAGCGTGTACATTTTTAATATGCCAGCGGCAATTTCTCGTAGTTGAAATGAAGTCCTCTGCACATTTTATTTCTCAAACCCCATTTCATTACACCGCGGCATACGATGTCTGAAAATAGAGGTTCAAAATCAACTAAATTGCTTGATAAACAGAAGAAATTTACGCAATGATCGCTTGCATCTTTCGAATTAAGTAAATCAACAGCCTGCTCTTACCATTATTTCAACCCTCGTTCCCCACACTGACAAGACCATTCTCAAGTTGCCTCACAGCCCATTCGTATCACGTAAACATACATACGTACCAACACCACAAATTAAAAATAAAGAAATAGAGATTTTAATTCTCAAATATTTCATATGGTGCAATTACTACTTAAAAATACATTCATAATTTATTTTAGTTACCATAATGAATATTTTTAAAAATATTGATGACTAATGAGATATCAAAGGTGAAATATATAAAATTCTAACCTTTTCATATGTTGGCCACTACGAATAGAAATAAAACTGCAACTTAATTTGTAGTAGGACTTTATCCTTTGTTTGCCTTGAACGGATATTTATGGTGTGTAGTTTTAAAATTTCATGCGCCAGAAGTTAAACATTTTTAAATGTCCCCTGTAAAACCGACTGTGCTATGTGTGGGATTGGTCTGTCTTGACATAATTCAAGAATGCTCCTCTTTTCCCGTAGAAGACTCGGATCAGAGGTGAGTGCCTGCTTCATCGACTTGAAGCAAGAAAGAAGTCAAAAGAAGTTGGGGTGTTACTCACTATATAACGACTATTTTACATTTTCTTTGAATTTATGTCATCAAAACGACTTGATAAAACAGAAACATAATCATTTTTGCATGCCTGTTTTTGAACCAGATGCTTGGGCATCCGATGGCAAAGAGGTGGTAATGCATCAAATAACTGCACAGTTTTATCGCAGATTGATTCTAAATGTGAATTTCTTGGATCCTTGTCTTCACACCACGAGTTAAGGTATGTAAATGGATTTTTTCCGGGCCTGTATGGGACTACTGTCATTTTCTCTTTCTCCCTCTCCTTTGTGATATGGTTAAGCTGAAGAAATAATTTTTATTCTCTCCTATGAGTCTATTTATTATTTAAATTTCTATGTTTAAGTCACGAATATGTATAGTCTCTTTGGTTTAAGGGGAACCACAGCTGGTCACAAAAACAAGGGGTAAGCCAAGCGGGAAATTTGAATTTTACTCCTTTATTTTATTTATAAAAGAAGATTTTTCATTCCAATCTTATTTGATAATTGTTAATCTCTTCATACAGAAATAGAATCAGAATGTAAATGTGAATTGAGAGTTTAGTTTTGAAATGATCCTATTAAAGTTAGATCTCTGCAAAATTTTATGCTACATGGCAAAGCTGTACGTGTAAGAAACGCAAACAGGAGCATTATAAAAATACGTCACCAAGGGAGAATCTGCCCTGCCTGCTGCTCTTTTTTGACCTAGGGTTTCAGATGACTGACTCACGCTGTAAACCAAGGCCACGCAGTTCCCCTTGGACTTGCGACTAGGGAAGGTGGGGGGGGGGGGAATTCGTGTAAGAGATGCACCCCCATGTTTACCTGCAATTTCAGGGAAAGAAGTTGTGTCTCTTACATGCATTTATATGGTAAGCCAAGTCTGACCCATTAGTTCAGGGCTAAGATATGGCAGCATACCTGACCTGATCATGATTCGGGTTGCATGAATCTGTGGTGTGTTGAAACAATCTATTTATCTAACATTCCAGGGTTTGAATCGTTGAACCTTGCAAAAATGCAAGGGAAGGTGTTAGGTGAGAGAGGAGATTTGAGGGGAGCGCAAGAGAGTGTAATGGAATATTTCAAAGCCATTAACTAATGTGCCATTATCTAATGTGCCATCATCGCTCGGGGCAAAATTTTTACTGTGTAAGCCATTTGGAACTGTCATGTATCTGCTTTGTACCACTGATTTGTATGTGCTTTCGAACTGCTGTGGAATTGAAACACGGTACACAGCAGTTCATGATGTCATAGCGTCCTACCATGTCATCAACTCATTTGTAACAGATTTTGAACTGGTTTGGATTTCCATTGGAAACTTCTATGGAACTAATTTTCAACCCTTGGAACTCATTTGGAATTAACTTTGGAACTGATTTGTACCACTAGTTCATCTGTTTTGGAACTGATTTGTACCAGTCGGACACCCATTTGGAACTCATATGTACACCATGCAAACTGTTTTGTAGCAGTTCAAGATGGCTTCTAGAATTCTCTGGAAACTCATGGCGATAGTTTGAAAAATTTAGGCCAGACGACAATGGACGATGGCAGAGTGATGTGCGGCATTAACTGCAGTCGTACTTAGTGAATAGCCACCGCTCCATGATTAATCCACAGTTCTAAAATACGCAAAGACCTTCATTGCGCCGCCGTCGCAGTCTTTGCAAGTTGAGGAAGAAGTGGGGGGAAACTCAATTTGGTGGTCAAGAAAGTTCACATCGAGAGCTTAACTCTGGTCTTATTTGGTTGGCGTGGATCATTCATTGTTCATTTTTGGGTGAAATGCCTCCGTTTTTAGATATTTTTTTCTTTAAAACCATCATGTCAAATATTCAAAAATCCGATGCAAAAATGCGATAAACGGCCTTTCCGGGTACCTGAACTTGTCTCAATACTGCGACAATGAAACAGATTTTCGAAGGAGGGATTCATTTTCTGCAAAAAAAAGTCCTGAAGTACGGAACAAAAGATGGGCATAAACCATTTCCCGGGATCGGGAAGTCAATATGTCGACCGGTTTGTGTTAGGTATGTATATAAATCGATGCAAAATACTATTTTTTCGAAAATATTATGTGCGAAATATACTTTGAAATCATTGACTTTGATGTCTTTACAATAATAATCTACTTGGAAACGCCATTATTAACGACGTTTGCCATGAAGTTTCTATTGAATACCTTAATTTACGCAACCAAGATTCTCGGTACGTAGTGAAGATAACCTTGTCGCATTTCAAAACGGCCCCAAAAATGTGATTTAAGCTACAAGGAAAATAGAATAATTATTATTTAACCTCATTTGAGTGAACATTTGGGAGTTCAGTTCCTATTAACTGACTTACGATTACTTCTGAAACCGCTTATACATTTCTATTGCATATATTAAAGAATTTTCGTTTTCTCGACCAAACGAATCAGACTGAACCTGGCCATGGTATGTTGGCGCATAGAAGATTGTTGTAGAAGACCAAAACAAATGATGACGTCTATAAACTGCATGGAGTCGTTCAACAAGAATTGCAAACCTATGGTAAGCAGTTACACATGAATCTTCTCTGTACACAGCAGTTACAATACGAATGATGACGTCTGGAAATCCTGTTGAATCGTTCAAAAGGAGTTCCAAACGTGAAGAAAGCAGTTCCACACGAACACACTCTGTATAAAGGAGTTCGAAAGGGGATTACAAATGAGTTACAAACGTCTTCATATTTCCAATTTTTGGTGGAAATGAGTTCCACAACAGTTCCAATACAGATTTTGGTGTTTCAAAACAGTTTCTAAAGGGTTCCAAAGCAGTTGGAAAGCAAATATTTTTCCCTGAGTGGTGACCAAAGCAGATGATGTTCGGGGTAGGCAAGCCACCAGAACTCCACCTACAATGTGAAAAGGAAGATGATGCTGCTGCTTGAATTTCCCTTGTCATGCAATTTGCCTAAAGGCAGGTTTATAGAAAAATTATTCATTAATATAAATTATGATTATTAACAAAATCAGCTTCACAATTTCAGGGCATTCTTAGAAATAATTAGCATGCACTAGATGCCATCTCATTCTTTTGTAGAATTGTAACATGAAATTGCAGCTCATTAAGTATGGAAATTGATGTGAGCTATTTCTTTGCTGGATCAATTTCTTTTCCAGAGTTTACTTCTCCATTTCTTACTGTATATCCGCCTAATTTTTCATACTTTGGAGTCTTCCTCTGCAATTCATGGCTAGAGCTAACAAAACGTGGCTGTAAAGCACACGAAAAAAACTCAGGCAATACTGTTGTTCCTATAAGTTCCACGCTAATTACAATGCTATATATTATTAATATTATTAAATAACACCAGTTCCGCTCATGAATAGTGGCGGCACAAATTTTGTTGGTATCCTTTTTATACATTGGAAGAACCTAATACATCGTAGAGGGGAAGAGAAGTGAGGGTTAAAGGAAACTTGTGAGGTTGCTAGATTATAGGTGAATGTACTTTACTACTTCAAAAGGCTGGGGCTACTTCAATCAGTGGTTTCAGAGGGGCATGTTGATTTCTGACTTGGATTAAAATATCTAAGTTCTGAGAACTGAACATAAAGCCTGACTCTCATTAGATATGAACCAGATCTTCCTCCCTGTAGAGCAGGGGTTCCCAAACTGGGGGGCGTGGAGAAAGTCCAGGGGGGGCGTGACACCCAAATGAAATAAATAAAAAATTACAAAAATAATTTCCTCAGATCAGACGTACAATTATTGAATCTTTCAATTCTGCGTTACCGCATTCAACAGTGAACAAAAAAATCTACCTACTCACCGTATCAAGTAGGCACATACTTTTACAAGTACAAGTAGGAGTTGGTATGTACGGCACTGTGGAAATAGGGTATTGCAAAATGGAAAGCTGATTACGAGTACAAGTAGGAGTTGGTATGTACGGCACCGTGGAAATAGGGTATTGCAAAATGGAAAGCTGATGTGTGTAGCGGGGGGGAGGGGGGGGCGTGGTACAAAAAAGTTTGGGAACCCCTGCTGTAGAGGATTTCTATTGCCAATTGGAAAACTGGTTATGAAAAGTTTATTTCCTAAATAACTAACTTTTGATACTTCATTTCATTGGATTTAATTATTAATTCTATTTAATTATAGTTTCATTAAGAGAGATTTTGAAAGCAATGGAATTTGTATTGACCACTGTCCTACAAGGAAGGCATGTGATGAAAAATCTTTTCTGGATTCATTCCCAGTCTCCACTGTATTAATTAACTCCAAGAATGGGTCAAGAACTATCATTCACTCTAAAGGGGATATTCCAGAAATTACAGTGGAAAATTTCAAAGATGTGAACTTTTCAGACTACTCCTGGATCCATTTTGAGGTGATTACTCTGATGTTAAATGTGCTAATTTTAAACTCAGGAGATTATGCACATAGCCTTTTTTCAAATTTATTTAATACACCGTTACGTATTGTTAACGTTGTAGCAATTCAACCATAATATGGAAAAAATATGTATTCTTAATGATAGAATTGGATTGCTTGTCAAAATCGTAATGCTTAGTCTTATGCTATCATCCTGTGTAACATGTTTTTGCATTTGTGTTTCAGGGGCGAAACATTGACGCAATAACTACAATGATGGATCTCATAAGAGATTGGAGGGATGAAAATGGTTCTGGAAAGTCCGACTTCCCCACTATATCAGTTGAATTAGAAAAACCTAAGCCTGGGTTGCTGTCTTTGGCCAAGCATGCTGACGTTATATTTATTGGCAAAGATTTTGCTCTTTATCATGGGTGGAATGCAATGGAAACAGCAATAGAGGGAATGTCGAGTCATGTCTCTGATGGGTAAGGATTTGGATGCTCATGATCATGAGTTAATGAGTTCTTTTGTTTCATCTATCCATTTACAAATGTGTATGTAGATCACAGAGATAACAAGATTCTCAATTGACCAGAAGTGTAACAAATTTCAGCATCCATTACCAATGTGCGATAAATTATCAGATTTAAAAAAACATCTGTGTCTAAAATTAGGTTACAGCATGAGCACCTGTGGCATATTTCAAAGGATCACTTATTCATACGTCATTCTTTTATACATATAAATTTCTGCATTTCATTTTTTACAGTTTACATTTATGCAATAAGTTATCATTATGCTATAGATTGACATCTCAAAGGTTGCTGCCAGATGTGCATTGAGCTGCTTGCGAGACTTTCGAGTTTGCAAAGACAAGCATTTCATTTTTATTTTAATGAATAAATTTCCTTTCTATTGATGCTTAGCAGGTCCTACCATTCACATTCAACATTAATGTGGAAAATGTGCACCAAGGGTGAAAATCACCATCATGACATTTGTCATAACTGAATCATTGCAGATTTCACCCTGGCTGTGTATTTGCACCCATGCTTGTGAGTTCGTGCTAGGTCACTTGTTAATGGCAAGGCTATGAAAAATGTGAATGTGTACTAAAATATTTTTCTATGACAATGGTGTTGTTTGAGAGTGTGTTTTTCCAATGGGTAAAGTGTTTACTACTGATTTATGAATTCAGGTCTTAAATCTTGTTGAAGCCTTTGATCTCCATGAGAAAAAATCCCTGCATTGTTAGGTGTCAGAGAAAGGAGCTGCTCCCCTACTTTGAATTTGTGACTTACAAGGGGAGACCACGTACCTTGCGCCGCCTTTTTCAATGCCGTATTTTTTATGGCATTCGGAATGGTGAATGCATCTCGGTGATGGCGACGCCATATGGTCAAAACGAAGACTAGAAAATAAAATGTCATGTTGAAGCCCCGAACCACTGCACCACCTGACCCATCTGCAGGGTGTGGTGATACATATTTCGAAATTATATAGGGCTTGTTAAAAATACCGCATGAAAATTAATTAATCACAGCCAAACTAAGGCCCATTCAAAGGAACCACTACCAGTTCAGAGATGCGTTCACCATTTCGAATGCCATAAAAAATACGGCATTGAAAAAGGCAGAGCAAGGTACGTGGTCTCCCCTTGTTAATTTGGGGTGAACTCTATTATCACCATTCAAAACTGATCATTCCAATGAAGTACTGAGTGAGTGAGGCTAGCTTTAATTACTCAAGGAAGGATTTAATACTAGGCTTTCTCTTGCAGGGCAGTCATTGTTTGTACATGGGGAGAGCAGGGTTGCTCCGCTACATATCTTGTATCGCTTAATGGTAATGGAGTCAAAGATGGAGTGATTGCCAAGGAGGTATTCCATTGTCAAGCATATCCTCCTCGTGAGGTTGTGGACACATTGGCAGCTGGAGACACATTTGTGTCTGGGTTTATCCGAGCTGTCTCGGCCGAACTACCACTACCCAAAGCCTTGGAGTTTGCCTCTAAGCTAGCCGGGGCTAAAGTAGGAATGAGAGGGTTTTCTGGAATTAGGAATGCATATTTGGATATCCTGAAAGATTTTCCACAAAACAGCCTTTAAAACCATATCATCTGTGATTATTTCTTTTTAATATCATTTTATGTGAAACTTATGGGTGTTGTTTAGCAAAAGCAAAGTAAACTTCTGGTAAAATGTATCTTCTATCATGCTTCACATTTATTGCTCGTGGTATATTGCAAGTAAGCAGTAGCAGATATGCAGAAAAAACTCAAGGGGGAGGGGGTGCAAAAGATATCTAGATATCTTTGAGTTACCTTTAGTTTTATCCTAATAAAAAATGATCAAGTCACATGCAGAGTTTTAGAAAGTTGTAGTTAAATTTATTACAGACATATACAAGACAATTCCATATTATGATTTAAAAAAGTTATAATTTTGGTTCTGCAATGTTTGAGAACACGGGCGGGCCCGCACCCCCTGTACCCCATCTGTATCCACCGCTGTAAGTAAGCAAAGAACATGATGTATGAAAAATGAAAATTACATACAAGTAAAGTTCTTTCATAGTGTTGTTAATGAAAGACATCTTGAGTCAATGGATATGTATGTAAACTGCATTTCTTTATTGTGTAAAAATTCCACAGAGGAAAATTCTCTGAACCTTGGTCAAGGCAAGTGATTTTTCCTCTGTAAAATTTCCTCATTTAATGTGCCCTTGTGGCTGACTGCATGGAGGTATGCTGCTGACTAGTCCGTGGTGATTGCCTTGAATTATGCCTTTAGAGAGACTAAGGACTTGTATTTTAGGTGTGTAGAAATTTATATTTTTTTAAGAAATAGGGAAAATGTACTGACTGAGTTAATGAGATATAAAAGTGGGAAAGTATAAATTGCCAATCATCTTTTCCTCTTTTTAACTTGGTTGGTATGAAAATAGTACTGTGAATATAATCAGTTCTAATCTTTGTTATGCTGTTGGGATGTGTTAAATATTTCATTCTGGTTTGTACTTAATTATGATTATGGCTGTCATTTATACAGAAATTTCTTTCTTTTAGTGTTGTTACTTGGTGAAACTTTGGTGAGTTTATATTTTTGCTGTATCTCGGTACCTGAATAAATCATAGAAATTACAAATTTTAAGAGTACTTAATCATTTTTCTGGCTCAATTTCTACAACCTAAAGAATGTATTCATGTTGTGTGTGTTAGGATTTTAATCACTCCGTTTAAAGTGTTATTTCCTCATGAAGTATGGTGCGTACTGTCATGAGAACAATTTATTGGAAGCAGTTAAGAGTGAAATAACAAAATTAAAGTTGGATTGATTTTGAAGACAACAAATACAATTAATTTCAATTAAAGACAGTCGGCTGAACAGTGGCGTATGTCACCCATTCAAAGTAGGGGAGCAGCTCCTTTCTCTGACACCTAACAATACAGGGATTTTTTCTCATGGAGATCAAAGGCTGGGGGGGATGAGGGGATGGATCCCCCCCCAATGCCTCAGACAAATAAAAAAATTATTTAAAACTATTGTCTAGTTTTGATATATGTATAATAACAGCATCTGATTGAAGTTACATTTTAAATGCCAAAATGATATAAAATGTGTTTCCATTCATGTCGTTTTTCAAAAATTTTCCCCGATCTCCATTTCCTGGGTGGGGGTCACCACCCCAGGCCATCCCATCCCCCCCAAAGCATATGCCTAGTTACGCTACTGTGGCTGAATACCTACAATACTATTTGAACATTTGAGTTCATTGGGCATATCTGCTGGATTTCTTGTAACAATATAGTTCAGGTGCAGTGAAGTTAGTTGGGGAAGGCAGGAGAAGTGAATACGGTCAGTGATGGCTCAGAAAAGAGGCCTGGCATGGTGATGTCTCTAGTGGCAGCTGTTGGGGAGAAATCCAACAAGAGAAGGGTAAGGAGATGAGAGAAAACAGTCTCTTCAGGAGCCAGACAAGGTCCACCACTTCTGAAACCTCTCAAAATTGTGGCCGTCATCACTGAATTAGAGAAATGTAGTCTTTGAAGCCACTCATTGTATGGGAAGTCTGTAAGAGATCAGTCACTGGGGATCTATGATCGAATTTGGTTTCAATTTCTGTGCCAAATTTTGTTCTACAAGCAATCTAATTCAATACTTCTTTCATAAAAATGTTTGGTATTAGGTGACATATGAAATGAATTCATCTGCATCATCATTCGCAAGGAAAGTACGCGTGTATCCTGGTGGTTATGCAACCTTCATGGTTGATTTGACGGAGAGCGTTGCATAATTAACAGGAGACTTATGCAGCATTTTTATTAAGTGAGTACATACATAATTTCATTTCCCGAAATATGTTGAATTTGTGATTCACTTAGAAGTACTAATAGTGTTATTACGTTTGTTGTATTGTACACTTGTTAATCTGGTGAAAACCAGCCAAGTATAAAAACAAGATTGAAGTAGATTTTAGTTTCTTTTAGTCTCGTAATTATTTTTTCTTGTGGTCTTGAGATGTCTAAAATACCCTATTTCTTGGTTTTCGGACTCTTCAGTTTTTATATTTTTACCTTCTCTTCTTGTAGAAAATCCATTTTCTGGTCTAAAAAGTTTCTCTTTATAATTTTTTTTCACTCATTAATTTTTTCCGTTTCACTCCGCATGCTGCAAAAAAAACCTAGGCGAGGGCATATTTTAGATGTGAAGAACTTTTAAAAGTGTCACAAGTGTTTCGTTACAAAATCATCTGATTGTCATAATTTTTATTTATTTGTTAATTTATACAGTTCTATGAATTATGTTATTGTTTCTGTGGGTTCCCACAGATATCATCTTTCTTCATATTTTCACAAAATGAATTGCATGGAAAAAACCTAGGCAAGGGCATATTTTAGATGTGAAGAACTTTTAAAAGTGTCGTAAGTGTTTCGTTACAAAATCATCTGATTGTCATAATTTTTCTTTATTTGTTAATTTATACAGTTCTATGAATTATGTTATTGTTTCTGTGGGTTCCCACAGATATCATCTTTCTTCATATTATCACAAAATGAATTGCATGGAAACAGGTGATCACAGAGTAAATACTAAACGAAATTGCAACCATGAAAGCATTGTCCTGAATTTAATTTTCGCAAAGAAACAGGCCACTCAAGGTTGTCCAACAAAAATTTACAAACATTAGGGCCGCAATAAAAAAATAAATTAATGGTAAATCAATAGGGCAGACTGGAACAGACATCACATTTCAAAGCAAAGTAAAGAGTTAGTTGCTATTTATAAATGGTAGTCAAGGACTCAATGATTGAATCTCAATGTTTACAAAAATAAGAGAGGAGGATTTTTCCCTGTGTACATCATTATTTACTTAAAAGACGACTAATTCCATGACATTACATAGTCTACTTCTTATACTATGGATAGAGTGGATCCTGAGGTATGTGCTTTTATGGTTGTACCATTATTTTCTGACTCATTATTTTTTGACTGATCAAAATTTTATTGTGCCCCAGAAATCACTGTTTAACTCCATCCTTTTCCATATGAATCATCTACTTAATTTCTCTCTTATGATTTTTATTTTGTCTGCTTCCACTTCTCTAGCTTAATTGTCAATGCTATAATTTTAAATCATGGAGAAGAAATACACTATCTGATGTACCAGCCATTAGAAACATAATTGGGCATCATTCCAAAGAGATTTTTGGAGAAGTTAACGTAGCTTGGTTAATGTAAGTGTTCAACCATGGAAATTTTGGCTGTTAAAGGCTGCTTGTACTTATTTAAATTAAGAAGCTTTAATTATCTACCTCACTTTTCACTTATTTGTGCTACCTCTACTTTGCAGAGAAAGATGTCAAATATCAATTAGCCAGTTAGATTCTGAGGAGAAAATAATTTCCCATGTTGCTTTATTGAATTATCCTAACATTTCAACGGTTCCTCCTTGTGGTTGGATGTATTGGGCAAAAATGTTTTACAGGTATTATACAACGCAATTAACACGGCGACCAGAGAATATTTTATATATGCTTGTACTATTGAAAAAAAAATTTAATTTAATATTTATGTAATTTTTTTTGAGGGTACATAGTATTCCATGGCACCGTTGTGTGGTATGCGATGTCTCAGCAGTAATACATCTGATGTCTCGTATGCATCGACAAGTGGCTTTTAGATACATATTCATAATTGTTAAAAATTGTTTGTTAACCAGGCAAATTAAAAACTTGCATTCTATGGTCATCTTAAAGGTTACCATCTTTTCTTTATTTCCAGAAAATATGGAGGAGGCTGTTGCCCCCCTCCACCCTCAATCTGCAAATGGTAACGAGTGGATTTGTTTACTTTTCAATTGGAGAGTAGAAATGTGGAGAACTTGCCTTTTCAATTACAATGCATGATCACCCTGTAGACAATTAATTATGGCGATGGTAGTTTTTTATGCTTGCTTTTTCTTAAATCTTGAAAAAACTTTCACCAGCATAATAAAATCCTTTGAGGTTGGCATTTTAAATAATTTTGATCCTCAAGTGTTTGGCCTTGAATGACATGCTTTGATAGCCAATTTCAAATTTCATCAAAGAGCATGAGTGGTACCTCTCGATTTGTTAGAGATCTTTTTAGGACAACTCTGAATGCCAATTAGTCAATCAATTGACAAGCTTCCTAGAATTCAAGATAGCTTCTTCTCTAATGCCTTGGCAATGTAGTTTGCTACCACCTCATCCACTTCCCCACAGCCTACCTCTTCATCATTGGGAAGTGTATATAACCATGAGGAATTACTGAGAGGAAATATATCTGATGATGAAATGTGTCATGTTTCCGTAGCCATGTTATTTAAGAATTGTTTATTTTATTCAATGTAGAATTTTTTATGTAGACTTTCAGGGATGAGTCACAGAAACGCCGTGTTCATTCATCATATTGCCTGGCATAGTAAATGCTCTCTAACTTTTCTGAAGCCTTTGATTGAAATAATATTCTTGAATTGCGTGAAGACAGAATATTTATTAATGGTTGTTCCTCCTGGAGTGGCTCTCAGTATGTGAAATCTTTTTTCTTGCCATCTGACAATTGTCATTTAATATATCGCTGTTCCTTGAAATCTAATATTTTTTATTTATATTTAGGTGAAGTATTTGATGATTGTTTTATGAAGCTTTTGCCACAGAATGAAGCTTCTTCAAATGTTCAAACTTTTTATTATTGTTTGAGAGAAAGATATTTCCCAAAATTGACAATCCGCATGGCTGTGTAAGTGCAAACAATTGATAAGTGAGTGGTAAACTGTTAGTGAAACTATTTTTATTTGATAAGAAAGCAAATTCATTTTGTTGTTGTCTGTATTACTGAAAATATTATGTATGTATATGGTAATGGTAAGCAATTTATTTAGGTTTTTGTCTCACATATTGCAATCTCATCTGATACATAATAAGTTGTAAGATTTTTGGAAATAATTCTGAGAAAAAACCATTCTTGATTTTGCCCTATGCATCACAGGATTGCTGGCTAATATCCTGTTGATCGTCTTTATTTAAGCAACAGATCAGTTACATTAAACCATTGTCCCACCCTTTCCATCAAACCACTGTAAAGGAAAAGTTTTTAAGATCAACAATAGAATAGGGTGGTTTCCTATTATTTTTTTATTGCCTAAATCGAAAAATTATTACTCCTGGAGTATGTATTTCATGCTTTTAGATTTTAAAATGAGGATATCTATTTTTCGCGATTAAATGAAGAGTGAAAATTTTCAAGCGCACAAAAACATGACAGCTCAGTATGAATGCTGAGAAAAAAGTTACAGATCTTAAGGGACAAATTTTCTGTCTCTCAAGTTCCTGGATATAAAAAAAGTGATTTTGCATGAATAGAATGGAATAGATTTATTTGACCAAAAGATACAATACAAAAGGTAGACCAAAGTAAGTACATAGGGCACGTCATGGAAAATATATATACATAAATACAATCAATGTGTTGATGCCAGGTAGTCATTTACAGAGTAAAAACATTTATTAAGAAGATAAGAGCTAACTTGTTTTTTGAACACCAAAAATCTTTTTTCCTTTTTAATATTTAGTGGCAGATTATTATATAACTTTACACACATTGCATGGGGCCCTTTCGAAGTTGCACTTAGGTTTGACATTAAAACATGCACATCATCACAACTTCTTGTCTTATACGAATGATAAAATTTATTTGTTTTAAAATCAGTTAGGTGTTTCCTAGTATACAGCACAGTATTATAAATATACACAGAATGAAAAGTTAGAATTCCCAGTCTCTGAAAAAGATGTTTACAATGTGCCCTATAAGACTCGTTACACATGGACCTAATTAACTTTTTTTGAATTAAGAATATATTCTTTGCTCTAGAGGAATTTCCCCAGAGTATAACGCCATAAGAGATCTGGGAATAGAAGATACCGTAGTACAGAGTTTTGAGCACATTTAGGCTGACAGTATGCTTCAAAACAGATACAAGATAAAACACTGAGTTCAACTTTTTGGACTATTTTGTGACATGTGTATCCCATTTCAGATGCTGATCCACATGAATTCCTAGGAATTTTAACTCTTCTACCACATTGAAGCAATTATTCATAAAAGCTGGGAGTGATTCACATGTCTGTTGCTCTTAGCTGAAAAGATTACAGCTTGCATTTTTTGATAGTTTATCACTAGATTTCCTCTGCACCAATTTAACATTTTTGAAGTACCTGTTCACTAGAAACAATTAGATCATTCACAATTTTACCAAGAGTTACTACACTTACATCATCGGCAAAGATTACACAATATTTTTCAACAGTTGATACAAGATTCAAAGGTAGGTCATTAATAAAAATTAGGAACAGAATAGGGCCTAAGACAGATCCTTGAGGCACACCTTTTAAAACTTCCTTCGAGGAAGATAGATATACATCTCCGTCTCGCTTAAAGGCCACCTTCTGATATCGCCCTGCTAAATAAGATGTCAGCCAGTTTAATGCTACTCCTCTTATACCTAACAGTTGACATTTAGATATGTAGTAGTTTTTCATGATTTATCACGTCAAATGCTTTACTAAGGTCAAAATAGATGCCCATAACTTTACATTTCTCGTTTATATGGTGTATAATTTGGTCGACTGAATTGAATAACGCCTGTTCAGTTGACCTTCCCTTCCTGTAGCCAAATTGATTGGCTGATAGTAGGTTATTTTTTTCCAGGTATTCGACAAGCCTTCTACTCTAAACATATTCCAATAATTTTCCAAAATGAGGGATAATAGAAATAGGCCTATAGTTACATAGTTCACTTCAGTCTCCTTTGTTTTTGTACACTGGAACAACTTTGGTGACCTTAAGAGTTTCAGGATGAACACCTTCAGCTAAGGACTGATTAATCAGATTTAACAAAGGATTGATAATTAAGTCTCCACTCTGACAGATTATTTGCCCATACAAGCCATCTACATCAGTAGATTTTTTTCCCTATGTCCGCTAAATGCTGCAGTAGTTCAGTTTTTTCACATGGTCTCAAGTAGAAAGACTTAGTGCATGATGTGACATTAGTGTGACATGGTAAGGCAGATATAGTGTTATTTTGTACCGGCGTTTGTAAAAAAGCAGTGTTGAAGACATTTGTTATTTCAGCAGGGTCAGTAATAATATTCTGAAATTCGTCTTTAATAAATTCAGGACTTCCTACAAAGTTTAAACTTGTGCTACCTTTAACAATCTTCCACACCTCTTTAGAGTAATTTGAAGAGTTTTTTATGCGCATATCATTGTACTCTTTTTTTGCTTTCTTAATACAATACTTGTAATGCTTTTTAAGGATATTATATTGGGTATGCAATAGATGGTCATTTGTAGACAATACTTGGAGTGACATATTTTTTAAGTAGTTGGCCATACTTAGGGTCTCTGATGTTAACCATTTTTTTCTAAGTGATCTTTTGGATCTAACTGGCTCTAGAGGAAATGCTTAATTGAAACAATGAATGAAAGTATCATAGAACTTGCAGAAATTTTCTTTAAACTCATTTGACCAATTTTCCTGGTTCCAATTTTTCTGAAGTAGTAACACGCGAAAGTGATTCATATTAATTTCACTTAAGAACCTCTGATATTTGGTTTTTTTAGGTATTGGATTATTAATTTGAATCGTGAAAGTAGACATTATAGCCAGGTGGTCCTACAGTGCTGAATTAAAAACCATTGTGCTTACATGTGATTCACAGTGGTTTGAGAATACATTGTCTAGTAATGTTTTAGATCTTTCAGTAATCCTAGTAGGGGTCTTCACAAAGGGTTTCATATCATAACTGTGGAAGACTTGCCGAAGCTGTGTTAGATCATTGCCATCAATTAAAATATTACAATTGAAGTCTCCAGTTGATATGGTAGTAGGCCTTGCGGGGTGATCAGTTTATAAATACATCAGGCTATCAAGTCTCTCAATAAAGATGTATCCTAGGAAAACCATCTTGTATATTTACTCTAGGTGCTTAAACACATCAGACTGAAATGATCATTTTGTGAACCATGGTGGATGGGAATGAAGAATTCACATCTTTCAAGCTGAAAAAAATCTTACTATCTAATCTCAAAAGTTCTATGTAAAACAGTAGTTACGAAGCATTTAAAAACTTTCTTTTACATCCTCACTCATACCAATGATTCTCTAGTTTCCGGGATTTCCATATTGTCTCCATGTTTCAGCGAAGAAGACCATGATGATTTGACTCCAATTATAAATGGTCAGAATTCTAAGTTAAGGTTGCTATATGGTGAATATTTTGTGAGTGATTTGATATCACAGCCTAATGAAGACCGTAAAATCTTAGTGGCTCAGGTAATTTACATTCTGTCTGGTATATTGCTAATTGTAAGTGGTGGGCAATTGTAGCACCAACAACCTATGAGACTTTTACAAGTTTTTCAAGCTATTGGGGTAAAACTCGCTTATAACAATTTTCAGGGGATCATTCTCTTTTGTTATAAACAGGATTTCCTTATGCCTGTAACAAAGGATTTTGCCCTATGTACCACAGGATTGCTGGCTAATATTCTGTTAATCGTCTTTACTTAAGCAGCAGATCAGTAACATTATATCATTGTCCCGCACCCTTTCCATTAAACGGCTGTAAAGGAAAGGTTTTCAAGATCAACAATAGAATAGGGTGGTTTCCTATTATTTTTTATTGCCTAAATCGAAAGATTATTACTCCTGGAGTATGTATTTCATGCTATTGTATTTTTCAATGAGGATATCTATTTTTTGTGATTAAATGAAAAGTGAAAATTTTCACTTACCCAAAAATGTCTCCATGTTCCTGGGCTTCACCGCGTGGATTTTTTTTTTTATGACGACAGTTTTGATGTTTTATGATGACAAGCCCAGGAACATGGAGACATCATCTAGACAACGCCACGGAAAACTACGCATCAACTACCCAAAAATGCAATGGCTAAGTATGAATGCTGGGAAAAGCCCATGTGATTTCATTCTGATTCCAGCTGCCACTGTGTGAGGTCACCTTGGTGTGAGGCTATGAGCACCACTACTGCCACTACGATGCAGGCTGAAAGCAGGTAGCAGAGTACCCAGCTAGCAGGTAGCGCTTGGCTTAAATAAGGATTATTAATACCCTATCAAACAGACATTAGGCAATTTTAATAGGTAATTATTGAGAGATGTTTCCCTGAGCTCTATGCCTCATGCATGCATTGGTAATCTCAGATTATGTAAAACTCCTTACTACTCTTATAGAATCTAGGTCCCTGTGACGTCACGTGGAGTTGCATCACATGGGCGCCAATCTGACCTTTTTCAAATGAGGTTAAAATTGACCATTAACATTCATCTAAACTAGGATTTCTAAAACCAAATAATTTGTATATTATGAATACACTAATGGTGGGTAATGAATCGCAATCAATCCCTTTCGTTTTCTTTGATGCAGGAAACTACCCTATTATGTGGTGATGACATCACGTAAAAACAGCTGATGATAAGGTAAGGAACGGTTAAGTAGCCGAGGTGGCTGTAATTTCTTTATAAAAGAGGAAATAAGTTCTGAAGGGACCAAATAATAGTTCATAGTAGAGGGAATTTCGTATCATCCCAACTCGTTGCATGTGGGGAAATTATGATTGGCGGTACATAATAGGAAAGTCCAAAAGGCCGGGAACGCTCCTCATTGTAAGCGGGATATCATTGCATGTGTGATGGTTATAAGCGAGTTTTACGGTATTTATTAATGTATTTTATAACAATTGGTATGTAAGTTAAATTTTGAATTGGTATTTGGATCAAACGAGATGAACTCTGTCATTTATTTCAAAACTTGTTCTGTTTACAAGTTTTTTAAAAATATAAAAACCTTACCATTATTCTTGAATTTATGGAATTATGCATTTTCTCTTGGCACCTATGATACAAAATACATTTAATAGGTATCACTAGTGTCTGAAATATGAATATGTATTGAAATATTTTTAAGGTTCCCATACAGTCCCTTTGAACATCTGGAGGGTTATATATTTTCTCACCATTTTATGAATATACAGTGGAACCTGGGTTATTTGAACTTTTTTAATTCAATTATTTCTCTTGGTCCCTAGCATTTTGTATTCAAACAATGCTAAAAAATTGTGGATAATTCGAATTTTTGGCGTGTCAAATTAAGGTATAAATTATCATCTGTGACTCAAAATAAATGAATCAGTCGGAAAATATGCTTTACTTACACTATTGTCAAAAAGTTTGTGTTAGACAAAATGCGTGCCATGTTATGACATCATGTCTAAACGTATATGATTACGAGTTAAGTTGGTAGTTCACAGCAGTTCAGATGTTGCTGAGGACAGGGGCGGAACCAGAATTTCTATCTGGGGGGGCACAAGCAAGGCCGTATCCAGGATTTTGTTCTGGGGGGGGGGGGGGGGGCCACAAGGATACCTCGTAATACAAAATGAACACAATGATAATGGGACCGTAATATAATCTTCCATATTTTTTAAGGGTCTGGGAGGGGGCACGTGCCCCCGTGTCCCACCCCCCCCCTAGATCCGCCTATGGCTGTGGACATTTTAAGGTTAGAATAAAAATGTTACTATACTTTTCTTCGTAGTTTGTTGAAATAAATATTCCTGTGTTTTGGTCACTTTAATCTCGTTAATAGGTGCTAATCAAAGTATTTATACGTCAAGAGTGTCAATTTAATGAAGAGTTTTGATTGGAATTATGAATTTCTTTGTATTGGACTTTTATATTAAGGACTTCTTTAATTTGAATTTTTTGATAATTTGAAGTTTTTAACTGGTCCCTAGATGTTCGAATTATCCAAGTTCCACTGTACTTAGCTTATAATTTATTTTTCTACCATAACAAGGGTTAACATGAAATAATAAATTAACAAACTAGTATAAAACTTAAATCTTTCAAGTGGGTTACCACTAGTGTAGAGACATATACAGTCTTATGATTTTGCGTATTGTGTGCATAAGTTGCTCAAGAAACCAAAATCTTCATTTTGGTTTGCTGTTGCTTAATTTATCTAGTGTATTCACAGAGCATGCTTATTTGGCATAAACAATGCTAGCAATGGTAACCATTTCAAAAATTAGGATAAAATTGTCAAAAAATCGTGTTGACATGAGTAATTTGTCAGATGGATAGTGAGAGAAAAGAAATGATTGATAACAAAAGAAATTTTAGTAATATGTCCTCATTGTAGTCCAAGTTAAGAGATTTCAGCTATTTTTTTTTATTTCAATCAATGAAAGAATATTTTCTGTCAGTGAAAATTTTTCTTTTTCCCATTTTAACATATGGAAATTTTTTGGGTACTCACAAAGAGGTCATCTTTTTTAAGTTTTGGACATTTTTTTCCCTGCTCATTGGCTTGGTATTAAAAACCTCTGAAAATCTGAAACCTCCAAGACATTGGCAAGTTCATGATCTATGAAATTTAGTTTGAACAATAATAACATTAAAAAACTGACACCGAATACATTCTTTTGGTTGAATATACTTATAAAAATACTTTAGCAAACCACATTTATGAGCATCTATGAATAAATTTACTGCACATTTTTTAAATGAAATAGTGATAGGAAATGGTAAAAAATATATTTTACCTATAACCAATGTCATAAAATACAGATATTTAATGAGCCATAAGTAATTTCTCTTTGCCAATTATGGGCAGGGATAAAATAAATTAATACAGTAAAATTCGGTTATAACGCGGGTCTAGGGGGACATAGTTTACACCCGCGTTATCGGACAACCGCGTTATTACGGGAATCTGCGTGGGAAGCAATAAAAAAAAACCCTTAAAGGTAATTTTTATAGCCAATTTATTTGCGTAATACATTATTAAAATATTTATTTTATGATTTAGACGCTCTACTTTAACGGGAGTTTCTAAAGTACTCAGATATTTTCTTTTGCCGCGATAGTTGATGGCGTTTCTTTGTCACGTAATTTTTTATGCTTTGCAAGTGCAACAGATGAATACTATCGCAATCACTTTGTCCCTCCAACCAATTCATCAATTCACTTATATTATGTAATGAATGGCCAATTTTCGGCATCTCGACCTCACTTTCGTCTTCTTCATTCTCGCTCTCATCTTCCGATGATGCAGCTGTTTTTGCGCGGCTCAGGACTGTAGCCACAATATCTTCGTCACTCTTATAAGCAGATACAGGAGTCTCCTCGTCTTCGCGAACCCAGGCCTCGAAATCACTCACAAATAGTTTATTACAAAGAACATCTGAAGCTTCACGTGCGTCCTCTTCCGTGAAACCCAAAAACTCGTCTTCGTCCTCCATGCTATTGCCCGCTGTATACTCGCACTTTGACCAGCAATTGAGGATTGTAGCTGAAGTTATTTTCTTCCATGCCAAACCAATATTATAAGCCATGTTCTTCAGGGTGACTGTTTTCAGATATTCTTGTACCTGCAGTTCTGAATTTATGACACTAGTGAGCAATTCCCGCCGATAGTGGGCTTTAAATGCTCTGATTATCCCTTGGTCCATGGGCTGAATAAGAGCTGTCGTATTTTTTGGTAAAAACGAAGCCACTATTTTGCCATCCCTCGATATCAAGAGCTCAGAAGACGGATGGGCCGGACAGTTATCTAACAGAAGTAGTGCCTTCTCTTCTAACTTTTTTGATCTTAAGTGGCTCTTAACCGATGGAACAAAATCTTCATTGAACCAAGATAAAAAAATGTCTCGAGTCATCCAGGCATTCTGACTGTTTTTGTAATTTATGGGTAGTGCTGTCATATTAACGTGCTTGAAGCACCGAGGACTTCGATTTTTACCAATACACAGAGGTTTTAACTTGTAACTTCCTGATTTGTTAGCGCACAGTAATAAAGTCACTCTTTCTTTGCTCATTTTTATTCCGGATTTATTTGCCGACTTCTTAATATGAAGTGATTTTGTTGGAAGCAATCTGTAGTAGAGAGCGGTTTCATCGCAGTTATACAATTGCTCTTCAGTGTACTCACGTTCATCAATCATCTTGCGTAAAGTCCCACAGAATTCTCTAGCTGCTTCACTGTCACTGGAACGAGATTCTCCTTGCATGTTAACTTGCGCTACCCCGTGGCGAATTTTCCACCTCGATAGCCAGCCAGCAGAAGCACAAAATCATGAGCACCACCTATTTGTTTATTTAATTTAATTGCCTGTGCTTGTAAAAGTGGACCGGATAATGGAACACCTTCACTGCGCTTCTGAACAAACCACGTAAACCAGCAGCACTCAATCTGGCCTTTTTTCTATCAAGTCCTATTTCGTCATCCACTTGATCAACATGTGATCGTAATTTATCTTCTTCTTTCATCCAACCACGAATAGTTCCTTCAGGAACACCAAACTCCCTGAATAAACTTGATTTTGAATCACCGCGTTTCACTCTGTCGATTATGCCCAACTTTTCTTTATATGTGTAAGTTTTCCTTTTGGCAGACATCGTTTTTACCCTAAAATCAATGAAAATTTTCGTAAAAAAGTAATTTTCATATTAATATTAAGCCAAAGACAAAGGTAAAACAGCTCATTCATCATTAAATGCTCGAAGCCTGTGGGCATTGAGTACCTACCTTGGTTTGAGCGCCGCGGTGCGAACGTACGAAAGAGAATTATCTCAATCTCCCTGAATCTCGAAAATTATTATAGCCGTGCAAAACACTTTTCAGCTCGAGTTCACAAGACACAATGACCGATCAGGAATTACCGAGTTTTTTTTATGGCTACGCAACAATGTATGGAATACGTCGCCAACCGCGTTAATACAGTCGCTCGAAGTAGCGCCGTTGCGACGCGTCGGTAGACACGCCGAGATAAAATTCGCCACAAAGTTACCTACCTCAAAAAAAGGTCAATGTAATCATTTCGGGGGACATGGTGAGACCCGCGGTATATCCGAAACCGCGGTAAAGTGAGGCGCGTAATAACCGGAATTTACTGTATATATTATGGTTCGAGGCACCTAATTTTTGGTGAACATGGTCTCAGTATCTGGTTTTAGGTGATGTTCTATCTTCATAAAAATTTTGATAAAAATGTGAGTGACTTAGAAAATGTTATCAGTTTGCTGAATTGAGGTGGGATAAGCTATATACGTGTGTTTATAAATGCTATGGCAGCTGCACTGTGGCTGTGCTATGGCAACTGCACTATGACTGTGCTAAGGCAACTGTACTGTGACTGTGCTATGACAACTCCACTGTGACTGTGCTATGACAACTCCACTGTGACTGTGCTATGACAACTCCACTGTGACTGTGCTATGGCAACTGCACTGTGGCTGTGCTTTAGCTGTACTGTGATGTTCCAATTCAAGTGCAGTCTAAGTAGAGTTACAGTACAGCCCTTTTATCACAGTTACAGTGCAGCTTTAGTACAGCCACAGTACAGATGTTTTTGTATGGGTACAGTTATGGAGCCAGGAGATGATTATTGCCATCAGCTTTTGAAAAATATATGTACATATGTAGTTCCTTTATCATGATCACTTCTCCCTGAAATAATTATTAGCTTAAGCTATTTGTGGTATTGGAAGGGAGACCCAATTGGAGTTGTGTGTGCTTGAACTTGCAATTAATCATCTAGTTCTGGATCTAAAATTATGAGACACCTTTATTTTGCTGCTAAGAGTTCTTTTTGTGATTTGGAATTTCCATTTTCAGGGTGCCAAATTTGCAGCTGGTATCATGATCATAACCACAAAATTAGATACAAAGAGATTGGTTAAATATTTTGAATTGGCTGCATTCAATGGACTATGCAAGCCAGATAAAGAGGATGTAATTGCTCTCAAGCCATTTAATATTGTTAGCAGTTTGGCAAGTTTAGATCCCATGCCGGAGATCAGCAAAATGTTTGCAATTTTTTATTCATTTTTTATATTACTTTATGCTATATATCTAGAATAATTGCTAAATTTCCTCCAATTATCAATGCCAAATAGGAAACCTGCTGGATATGAGTGCCTTTTCACATGAATCTTTTAATATCTTCATATATTTCAAACATTTCGTGTGCATATTCACGTCAAATAATGTACTTTTTCAAATTAATTGGACAGTGGTGTAGCCAGGAATTTCGTTCGAGGGGGGGGAGGGGTGGGGTACAAAATTAGCAAGGAAAATTTTTGAAGAACAGGTTAATAAGTAATGGGTTTCAAACTAATTTAACACTTTTCACAAATGAAAAATCTTCATTTGTTAAAAAAATATCTTGAAATTTCATGATTTTTCAATATTTTGTTTTCTTTTATGAAGGAAAATAATTGTGTTTTTTATACTTTGGGGGGGGGGGGGGGGTTCGGACCCCCCTGACCCTCCCCTGGCTACGCCACTGTAATTGAACATGAAAGGGCTGGTTGTATCATGCATTTGGCAAACATTCATTTGTTAAAATTACTGTTTCTTTGAATGAACGTGATGGGTAAAATTTTTTATAAGGTTAACAATAAGAAAAAGAGGCATTTTCATAATATGTCAGCCATAATTTGTGCACCTAATTCATTTTAGAACATGCCCAATAGTAACATGCGATTTTCCAATGGTGAAAATGAAATTCAAAAGTAAATTTTATTTTAGGGACAATTGTACCTTTTTGTTATTTTATTATATATGTACTAGGAATTTACCTACATTCAAATTCCACGATTTTTTGTCAGACTTGGATTTTTTTATTTGTTATAGTATTCATTATGGGCTGTTGGAAAATTTTGTAGCATATCTATAATTTTTTATCAGTACTCCTTCTATTTAGGTTTCTTGACGATTTACCAGAAGATTTATTTGATGAGGAAGAAATTGTTCAGGGTTGGCATAAAGTTACTCGTGAAGTGGTTGCAAGTGGTTCCCCTGGGAAGATAGGTTGTTTACACGATACGTCACGTCGGGTAGAATCTATTTATAGGGAATTAATAAGTGAGGATCTCTCAGCTGTCATGGGTAATGAGTGTACTAATGAAGCTTTGGAGCCAGCCTCCCCATTGTTACATCAAGGAGGAGGTATGTTTTATAATGTCAAATTTCATATTTTGTAAAACCGTAAACCTGACTATTTCCATGAGCTGGGTAATGTGACCAAATCAATCTCAAAAATCAATCCAGACAGCCGTCAGATAGATCAGCCACACCTCGACCAATTATTTAATTTTCATTTTGGGATCTTGATTTCCATTAGTTTTTTTTTAATTATATATATGTGTTTTATGAAAAAGCAACATTTTTGTATCTTGACTTTAAAAATCCATTTCTGGGTTTCATACTTTTCACAAAAAGAGTCAAATTTCATTAACAAAACTTATCTCCAGAGAACCTTTCATCATATCTTATGAAGATAATGATCCTCCGGTCTGCTGTGTATGTATTCTTTCTGATAGAACTTACACCCTCTGATTTATTTACATATGAACTCTCCTGAGTGGTGGAAACTCTTTCTCATAGTTATTTATATGGTATTTCAGAGTCTGCAAGATTTATGGATTCAGAAATTTTGTTACCAACCTATGCTGGCAAAGAGAATGCATTTTGTATCGAACTTCTTGCAATTGATGATAAATATGATGAGAGGTTTGATTTTATGATACTAATGCAGTTTATTGTATTGATTAAGTGAAAATATTAGTTGAGAGGCATCAGAAGAGTTGTACATTCGGGTGGATTAATTTCAACCTAAGTTATTCTAAAAATTTATTTCCCAAAGTACCTAGTCATTGAAAACTTATACCTTACAGTAATTTAAAACCGACATTCTGATGCTGCTTAGAAGTCAAGCAGTGGCAATGTATTTAGTCAAGTGTGCTTTCATATAGGCACTAGTATTGTATTTAGTACTGTACAGTTTGGATTGGAATGAGTGATTTTTTGATATTGAACTTGTGGTCAAGATAAAAATACAAAAAAATGATCTATGCTCCCCAATCCAGAGGAAATCTTTCTATAATAGGGAGGACCAGTGATATCTGATTCCATTGCGTTTATTTTTTAGTAAAAATTGTATTATCATTAAATTTAGATTTTGCTTTTTGGCCACTAAGTCAATATGTATAATTGTTTTAGTTAATATTTAGGTTTGCTCTATTAATGTTCACATTCAATTCTTTGCCAACATTTTGGCAATTTTAGTTTTCATCCGCGGGATTTGGAACTTCTTTTGAATATTTGTAGATGAAAACACAACCATTTATATTGCAGGTATTGCCGCTGTTGTAATGTATGTTATTATTTGCTTGTTGTACCTACTAATAACTAAATTTTTTTCCTTAGGCAAGCTGAAGAGTTCTTGCATGCAGCTTTTGAAATATTTCCAGAACATGATTACTGCCTCATATCTCTACCTTTTAATTGCCCTACTTTTCTCCTGATGAAATATTTTGAGGTAAAGCATATTTCTGATTTTTGTATCCTTATATTCGTCTCTATAAGTGTTTACATTTCCTCATTCTCTTGTTTCCTTAAAATCTTTCAGAGAGTGGTTCCAAGGTGTTGTAGATACTTTCCTCATGAATTGTATATCATGCATAGGAATTCTGCCTTGAGGTAGGTAGGCTCTTCCTATTATCATTTTTTTATCCTGGAAGCAATAATCCCATAATCATGTATAGCATTCCCTTGTAATAAAATTCTTTGATAAGTGGCTATAAGTATTTAAATTTTGTTACTCTTTATTTGGTACTTTACAATTTTTTGTTGTCTAGTGATTGAAAAACTTTTTTGCATTATTAAAAACTTTGACTATTAAATTATTTATATTAAATATTCAAAACTTTTGGCTATAATGAAATGTTTCATAATCTATTTCCGATAAAATCAAATGATAAACCTTGATTTTTTAGTGAGATTCGTGTTGAACAGGCTTGCCAATTAGATAAAGATATCATTGCATTTCTTTCAACAATTGAATTTGATAAAGATATTTTGATGGACTTCCTTGCTGCTGTAACACCAGAAGTTACACACACCATGGCATTTGTAGTTATATCAGAAGAATGTGTCATAGGTGTTGTGATAATTCAGTAAGTATTGAATTATTAAGAACTATGTACTGACATTAGCTAGCTGACAGCTAAAATCCCATACTTAGATGAGTACAGCAGAAAATGATTAAGTAGAAATATAATTCACCTATACTTTTTGCAAGGAAGCTATGGTTCTGGACATTACATTTAAAAATAAACTTGTTACTATATTATGATGTTGATGGGTATCTTACATCACTTATTTACTACTGTTAATGATTTTTACATTTTTTATTTCCCGATCTTTTCCCTACTTTTTCATTCATTCTCAGCCATTACCTTCTTCTCAACCTAAGCCCATTTTCTTCTCTACCAAATTTCCCAATAAGTACTTGTGTCAAATACCTGCTGTCAACCCATCTTAAGGATGCAAGCTTAAATTTTGAGATACTGATTTATGTCCTGTTTACTCATCATGTCAGTTATATACATGATATGTAAACTCCCTATGAGTGTACCATTCTGTTTTCGTCATTCTTTAAAATCTTCGTGGGAGAATGGGATTTTGAACATAACTAAATTAAACAGTCATCGGATTGTTTCACTAATGGAAATGATGCTCATGATGAGGTAGTAAAGTTGACTATTAATGCAATTTTAAATAGGGAGGAAGAAGATATTGCCTACATAAGATCAAACTATGACATTGATAAATGCATGAAGTTTGACCTCATAGCACCTGAAGAGCATGGCCAAATAGTACAGATGGCACTAAGCCCTATTTTTCAACGTCATTCACGATATGTGTTGAGAGAAGTCCTAAGACTCAGTGGAATGGCATGTTTTTATTACAAGTTATACCCAGAGTGGGCTGCAACTGAGGTGGAGTACTAAGTTTATTTTAGAGTTATAATGTGATTCATAGAGTAGGGAAATTTATTTCCTTCTTTTTGGAATTAGTCTTAGGTAAATACATATAAATACTTTCTCTTTGCTTACCTATGTTTTGCTCTTTAACTTTTGCATTTACAGGGCTTGTACAATAAGGCTTGCACAGCAATGTAATCTCATAATTAACATAACAGGATTTGAAAATTTTCATATATATTGTGCAATAGCATCAATTGATGTTTTAACCCTTATAATGCCAGTGGGCTGATCTAGCTGCTTGGGGGTATGTGCAAGGAGTGCCAGGGGCCGATATATCGGTTGGGTTTTCTTACATTCGCCCCTTTCAATTTTTGTACATCAAGAGGCATTTATTAATTTTTTTAGCATCTGTAATGTAACATACCCATAAGCATTAAGAGTACATATAAAAATATTAACTTCATAAAATGTGTATTAGGCTTTACGTAAATTTTTAAGTGCAAACCTACAAATTCGCATAAAAAGCCCAGTAATTCATCAGTGTGCAAGGCAAAATAAGCTGGCACTAAAAGGGTTAAGAAAGCAAAACATTGCTTAATCCTCTTGCAGTATTAAATTGAGTAGTTCTTGATAATGCACAAATTAAGCAGTGAAATATACCTAGAAAGGAGGGGAATACATGTTTTATGGAAGAAAGAGTTAAAAAAAAATTATTTTTCATACACTAAGGGGGTCAAATAAGTATACTGATTATAAATTATATTTTTTCATGAGGTTGATTTTATTAAAATTCATATAATTATTAACAGAGATGTGCAAATTGTAGAATAGTATCCGTGAATACTCGAACACCTCGAATACTAGAAAGTATTCGATATTCGAGATCTCGAATAAATGCTGAAGGTACCATCTCGAATACTTCGAATTTCGCGTCATACACTTTTGCACACACGTCGTTGGTAGTTGACCTGGAAAAATGTAGAGAACTCTAGTCGTTTAGTGCATGCAGTGCCGTTTTAGGCAAGTTGACAAACTACATCAAATTTGCGGATTAGAGCAGTGTAAAGAGTCCGACGTAGGGAACCGAAAATGATCGGGTGAAAAAAATCCGAAAATCCCCCGTTTCCCCCACCAGGAGAACCTCAGTGCCGTGGGGTAGTAACTACGTAGCACAATTCCCACAATCCGCTACTCCCTCCATCCATCAGCCCGCGGCCCCACCTCCGACGCTTTCCTCCTCTCTGAAATCAAACAAAAGGCCACAGCTCGCACAGGGTTCGTATTACGAAGACCATAAATCACAAGCTTCAAAAGAAAATATCAAGTTACAGGGGAATAATAGAATCATGTTAAACCCTTCCCTCTTTCTCCCCTGCTGACCTTTTCTGCCTACCTGCTTCGGAGTTCCCCATTTCTGGAGGTCAACTGCAGCATAAGTAATCTATTAGCCCAAAAGGTGTCTAAAAATGACTTTCGGCAATTGATATTACACCTTCATCGGATTAAAATACAGTAGAACCTCACTTATGAAACTTTCAGCGGAAAACCAAAAAAAGTTTCATAAGTGAGGAAGTTTCATATGTGAGGTTTTTCGGTATTCAGCATGAAATCCTTTCCTATAGGGGCCGGTTTGTTTCCAGGATGCGATTACTCATTTGGAGGCAAGAAATTGAAGCCTAATAATCTTATTTTCACACAAGCAACACCACAGATGATGTGTTACTTTAAGAGAAATATAATTCTACATTCCTGAACAACATTATCCGCGGTTGAACATCTAGCATTTCTGGTACTTATCTGCAAGGCTATCATACTGGAGAGATTTCGGAATGATGACACTAAATGTTCACAGAGAAGCCAATTTTTAAAAAAAGTTGACTCATTAAAAGCAGTTTCAGGAAATTCATTTCACCACCTATAGGCAAACCCATGATTGTAGATTAAAGAAATGAAATACCTAAGGAAAGTCATCCAAATTAACCCCATAACTAGGGAGCAAAATTTCACTAATGTATCACGAAGGCTTCCCACCCTATGGACCAGGGTTCATGTCATGGCCGAGGCAGAAAGTTTTCAGAGATGGCCGTATCCCTGCTTGAAAGTAGTGTGGACGGAACTTCCAGTGCAACACCATGTCCGGCAGATGGAACATTAAGCCCTGGTTAAGCCTATTGTTACAACCTGGCTAATTCCAACACAGGGTTTCTATACTCCCTCCCTTACCTCATGTCGAAAATGACCCCAGCTGTCGGTTTCTTCCCTCTAAATACCATGCCATAGATAATATGGAGCACCCGGCAGTGGCGTAATTATGGTGGGTCGATGAGGGGTAGATCCCCCTCCAAAGCCGCAGAGAATTGAAAAAAAAAAATTTAAAACAAAAGTCTATAGACACAAATGTACCACCACATAGCTTTGATAAACAACAACTGCATCTACTCAAAGTTAAATTTTAGAAGCCAAAATGATGTAAAACATATTTACAGGCATGCTCTTTTTTTAAATTTTCCGGGAATCCCCGATGCCTCGGGGGGGAGGGGGGGGCGCCCCTCAGGTACTACCATCACCCCCAAAGCATATTCCTAGTTGCGCCACTGGTATCCGGGATATTCCGTGACTAATTGTAAGACTTTTCCGGTGCTTAGATCACTTTTTTTAAGTGAGCATTTGAAATAACCGCACAACTGCCGTCAGTGATGATTGAACAAAAATATATTAAGAGCTCGAAAAAATCTCCCCTCTCAAAAATGTTTAGAATTTTTCCGTGAAATTTTAGCAATAGTAGATTGAATCTACCGGGTATAGCTTCTCTGTCGGCATTCTTACGCGATTTCAGCGCCGGGAACTTCGACTCACAAGCTGTGTGACTCATCTTCACGTAATATTTTGCTTCCCCATATCTGATCACAACACCAGACTGTTTTTGTACTTCGGTATAATGGTTATAAGTCATTCCAGAGTCGAAAGGAACTGCCTTATCTTTCGCGTTTTGAATTTGACTTTAATGATTACGTTACGACTGACGACGCGAGTTATTCTCAGAGGACATTCGTACTAACTCTCGTTCAGTTAAAAAATAAACGCTTGCCAGCAGGCTGACTCAAGCTAATAGCTACTCAAGGTCCAACTTTGTTTGATTTAAACCCACTGAGATACAAGTTAGGTCAATTTTGATCGGCGCGCCGCGTAAGCAACTTTCCCCCGGCTCAATTCGTCCCGCGGGTGCGGGATTAGCCCGCGGAATGAGACCATGCATGCTGTTTTTACCATCGTGTTGAATCACCATCGACTTACATCTATACTGCAAATACGATAATCTCTTTTGGATGACCTTGGAAGCCAAATTTTTGGTACGGGAGGATTTTTAACGGCTCATTTAGGTGTTATTTCGCTGGGGCGACGGAAAACATAACCTTGGAAAATTCTAGACAATCTTCCGTTAGAGATAGATATTCCGAATTAACGATCATCTACTGCAGTTAAAAATTAATATCTAATAAACAGCATCGCTCATTATTAAAACTTAGTATTCTTCATTGACATATCTATGTGATGAGCACATACTACCCCTGCTCCTGTGACTAAAATCGGCGCGCGTACCGCAATCTTCTCGTAGAGCAGTTATCTGAAAAGTCGTATAAGTGAGGTATTTTATCTCATTGGACTGGGAAAATACGTTTCGTAACCGAGTTTGTCGTATAAGTGAAAAGTTTCATAACTGAGGTTGGAAATACATGGGTTCGTATGGGGTTATTCACCGGACCAAAAAAAAAACGGCGCATAAGTGAGGTCATCGCATAACTGAGGGTCGTATAACCGAGGTTCTACTGTAATAGTAATGTGCATGTAATTTAAAAAAGAATAAGACCAAACACTGCGTATTTCTGACTTTATTTAAGCATTTTACGTAAGGAAATAAATGTCAAAATACGACGGAGACTTAGCATTCTGGCAAAACTCGATATCCTTGCAGCTGAGCTTTTCGGAAGTTGATGTGGTATTTTTTTCCGAAAACATATATCAAGTTACAATTTATTAGTTCTGCTATAAATCTCTATTGTCACAGTCACAGACGAAGGGATATTTTTTCAGGATATTTGGTTTCTCCCTGCTAGCAATTCGAACTCATCTGCTTATCTCGTGAGAACTTCCAAAGATGGACTGAAAATAATCGAAGAGGAAGTGAATCTGGTGGAGAAGCGTGGGTATTTTACAAAACGCCTTGTATTGTCCGCTAGCACTTGACAGTAGGAATGGGGGTAAAGCGAGCTACCTGTTGAAAATAAGAAGTTGGATGAAGCCGATTATCAGATGGACGTGCTGCTGAAATGGTGTTTGGTAGTTAAGACTGTACATATATATCAGACAGAAATCCATCGTAGCAGTGTAAATGTCGAGACGGCATGAGATCATTTTTTCGCGAGGTGGTGTGTCCCATTCGGATATTTGAGAGAGATGTCAGTTGAATCAACTATATGCCCAAATTGTTTCCATGAAATTAAAATATTCCAATAATCAGCTAAATTTCTGTTTGAATCCTTAAAAAGAAATCACATTTACTCATCAAAATCCTGAGTTTCCTGCTGCATAGGCAACCTAGTCAAACATTCCCGGATTCATCGTTTTTTTGTCCATCCCCTTGAAAAACGATAGATCAAGGTTCCACTGGATACCTTTTTATTTATACATTCATCAAGGGAAATAGAAGAAGAAATGTATGTTTAATATGCTTTGCGCAACTCTAGTATTCGAGGCATTCGAATATTTGAGCAATGATTTAATATTCGAATTCTATATGTATTCGAGTTTGAGAAATCTGCTATTCGACCCATCTCTAATTATTACCGATTTGATAGGCTAGGCAAACTAACATCATGACTGCAATAGGAGAAATGATGCCTCTTTACCCAAGAAAGACAATCACTCATCATCTGAATTCTTTAAGTGATATCTTCCCGGAGGATAAAATGCTAAAGAAGCAAGACCCATATGCTCTTTATATAATGACAGCAAAACTTTCATCTCAACTTTCATCATCCCTGAATACAAGAATAGTGGTAGTGGGAGCATCTGAAATAGCATTATCCTTTTTGGAAACTTTATTCTTCAGGTGCTGATCTCCTAATGTTACAAATACAGTTTTGATTTTTTTATTGTATATTTTAGAATATACTTGTAAAGTCTAATCATTGTTTGTCATTCGCCAGTGCCACAAAGGAACTTCTAACATTGAATAATGTTTTCATAGTTTCTCCGTATGGTCTACCCAGCAAATCTAATAATCCCATTGCTGATAAATATTTCTTAGAAAACAGATTTTATAACCTTGAGCGCCTAGCCAAAATATCACTCTTCACTTGGGTCAACTCTGTTCTTGGAGTAATGACAAAAATTGACAGGTATGCAACATCAAAATGCATATTTTTATAATTCCTTGTGATAATATTTAAGGAAGTATCATGTAAGAATCACTTTAATTCCATTCAAAAAAAGCAAATTCATTTTTCTTTCTGTGAGGTACCACAAGGAAAATGATTATTTTCATATATAAAATTTGTATTTATACATTTCATTGAATAGGAAGAAGAAGATCATAGAAGTGAATGGCAATTCATCTTTAGAATATGATTATTTGATTATTGCATGTGAAAAGCAATTTCAAGATATGCTTGAAATACCTCAAGAGGTCAGCCAGCTTAGGTATTTAGCTTATAAATTTGGTGTCTCATTGATTTGAACTATATGAATGATTAGATCAGGGAAAATAGAAAGTATCTTAAATTAAACTTCACTTAATATTGAAGTTTCCCTAGTTTTCTGAACTTGCACAAATGTAAGAGGGACCCAGTTCTAAGATGACCTCCAGTCATTTTAATTTATCAAGTTGAAGACTATTTTGATTCGCAAAAAATGTCAGTTACAAATGTGGACTAACTTGAAATTTCAGTGATATGCTTGTCTGTGTTCAAATATGTGCAGCAAAAGTAGTGAATATTTATAACTATACATATTTAAATTATGCTGTCCACTCATGGGAGTACCCAGCGGGAGGCTGCAGGGGGCAGCTGCTTGAAATACCCTCAGAAGCAAAAGTAAATTTAGTTCAAATGAAATTTTTAACAAATTTTCTTTAAATCCAAGAAAAATGATATTAATATTAGGGATGGTCGGATCGGATACCTCGGATCCTAATATCCGCAGATATTGCCCTACATCGGATGCATGTTATCCAAAGTCGCAGAAGACATCGGATCTGGATCCGAAATTTTAAATAATAGCTTCAGTGAATGCAACAACATAAGGGTGGAAATAGTTCCGATTATCCCTTCGAATGCACCGTCACATGCGATTCTTGTCCTACTCATAAACTGTTTTGTTTGAAAGCTGTCGAAGAGGTTACGTAGCAGAATTTCAGCCGCAGAAAATAAAAAAGGCAAAAAATACAACTGGCACACAGCATGACTACTCCCAAGAGATTGACAATCATCAGGGGAATCTCAGCATCGTAGGATAATAACCACATTAAAAGTAACTACGTAGCAGAAAACTACCCTCGGCCGTCCATCAGCCCATGCCTCTGTTGTTTTTTTGTTTCCGAAATCACACAGACCATAAATCATTGTCTTCTAAGGAAAATATAAAATTACACGAGAACAATTGAAGCGTGTTTCATCCCTACCCCGTCTCACCACCTGACCTTTTTGTGGCCTACCTGCTTCAATTCTCCATTTCTAGATGATAAATGCTAGGTGAGTGACTTTCTGTGCCTGAAGATGTCTCTATAGCTTCGACAATTAGATGACATGCACGAGATTTAAAAAAATAATTAGACCAAACGCAGCGAATTCCTGACGATATTTCTGTTTATTTTTCAGTTCTAATTGATTGCCACTAAGTTTTCTATGCACGATTAGACTATACTAATATGAAAAATTGTTCAAAAGGCACAATTTCAAAGAAACAAGCTCAGCATTAACCCCTCAAACAATTAGAGACGGATTGGAAACGCCAACTGCATATATCACGTAGTGCGCCCGGCTTCGCTTTTCAGACAACGATGTCACTGAAGCAAGATCTGACTTGTTCATCCTTGACTCCCTCATTTGTAGCCTCGTAGCTTGAAAGCGCACTCCCTCCCCTCCACCTCTCCTTTACGTGCTTCTGCCCCTCACCCCTTCCTCATGCTGAGCGGTCGAGCACCTCGTCGCACGTGACGTTAATGCTGTTTTAAATATCCACCTCACCATACTGAAGCATTTTCGGGTGAAACACAAGTCGGTATGCAATGAAAAAGTGACAAAATTCGGGGTAAACATGTGCGAGGAGCATTTGAATTCAGTTGTTGGCAGTGGAATAGCCAGGAATTTCATTAGGGAGGGTCCAAAACCAGGGGGGAAAGTGTTTAAACAACAGGGTACAAAGTAGAGGGTTTCAAACTAATTTTAACAACCTTAATAATCGAAAAAACTTCATTTTTCAAAGAAATCTATTGTAAATTCATGAATTTTCAATTTATGAAGGAAAGTAATTGTGTTTTCATATTTCGGGGCGTCCAGACCCCCCAGACTTCCTTCTCTTGCTGCGCCACTGGTCAGTGGTTTATCCGAAGATTTTTCTTATTCTCATTTCAAAACCCATGCGTAACAGTTTAGTTCCTGAGCAAGTAAAGATGTTTTTAAAAAACTACTTGAAAGCCTATAAAAATGATTTTTAATTTATAAGAATATTAAAATGTGTATGAAAATCTAAACTTGAATAATTACTTCGTTTAATAGCAGGAATTTGAAAATGCATTTGGATCCGAAAGATCTGGCTCCGAAAATTGAGGATCCGATCCGAATCCGAAAAAAAATCCTGGATCCGTCCATCCATAATTAATATAAAACATGTAACCGAAATATTTTTTTTTGAGCAAATAATTTGAAAAACTAATGAAGCACGGTTAAAATTTTCTTGAAGTTTTGGTTTCCTTAACCCTTGAGGACCACAGGTCACCCCCCTCTAGTTTTGATCCTGGGTATGCCCTTGAGTCCTCTTAGAAGTTCCTCAGGGAAGATAGGGGGAGGTTAGTGAGCCAGTGGCTAGAGCATTCGGCTGCTAACTGAAGGGTCCTTGGTTCAAATCCCAGGTGAAGCTTTTGGACACCCCACACAAGCTCCTCAAAGTTGCTCAGGGAAAGGAACTACCCTCACTACCCTGAAAGTGTGAATTTCAAACTCCTGTGCCTTAGCATGGTATTAGCTCTGCCCTCATCTATCCAGACCTACTTGCGGGTAGAATCATTGAGTGAGTGGGAAAAGGAGAGGGGAGGGTTGCAGAAATAGGCATATGCAAGTAGCACTTTTTGATATCGAGTCGAGTATTGAGTCGCGCTGAAAACTACCGGCGAGTATCGAGTTAAGTCGAGTATGGTAATTTCTGGACCAGGCAATACAACAATGCATGCTCCAACATATTCTCATTTTTTTCTGATGTAAAAAGGAAATGATGATGAGAAACGTTGATGGTAAGTATGTCCAAATGGGGAAAAACCAGCATTGTTTGCCAAAAGCTTTAAGTTACATATTTTTCTTTCTTTTAGAAAACTTAACTATTTACACCTATTCTTTCAGCATTTGAATAAAGCAAGTAAGTCAGGGTGTAAAAGAATTGTATAAGAAAGTATGAGCAGTGCCGTGGTTCACTCAAATTACTCAGAGTATACCGCCGGGTTGGAAGATGGTAGGCCACAGCAGCTGACGAAAAGGTATTCGGGGCCCACATTGACGACTAAAGTGATATTGCTACGTATACAGCAAGCTGAAATTCCCAAGCCAAGGCATTACAATGACATATCAACTTTAAAAAAGATATCATGATAGCGCTTCCTGTTGGTAAATTTTTTTAAATTGCTGGCGTCAACAGCTCTGTAACCATAATGACTCGGCATCCATAATGCAACTCAAAATACCTACTCGAGTCAAGTACCAACTACTCAACTCGAATTTTTGAGTACTTGCACACCCTCCACTGTCCTTGAATCCCCATCACAACCCATGGAAGTAAAGAAAAGGCTTTTAGAGCATAAAAAATGGTGCCATAAGGCAATTAAATCCATAGTACTGTAAGTAAAATAATGGTAAACTATGAAGTGCATTTTGTAAATCCTTGAAGTATGTATACTATATAATTAACTTGAAATGAGACCTGAAGCTGTTGATCACAATAAATATGTGAATATATGTAAAGCAATCATATACTGTATACACACATGTAAGAGACGCACCGCTATTTTGAGCATCGGAGCTGAAGAAAAAAATTTTTGCAGCATCTTTTCATCCTATCGCGCGGTGTTGCAGATGTATGTCTGGATTTTTGACAGTTGTGAAAATTTTCAATTTCAGTACTACAAATTTACATGGCATTTTTTAGCTAAATTAATGTTAGCTACATTTAAGTTAAATTTAATTCACACAAAATGTATGGCACTTGTAGATAAGTAAGTATTAACTTGTAGTCTTAACCTTATGATGCTTACTAAGGATGGTCGCATCGGATACCTCAGATCCAAATATCCACTGATAATGCCCTTCATCTTATACTTCCGATCCAAATTCGTTGAAGAAATTAAATCTGAATCTGAAAAAATTTAAATCAATGCTTTTGTGAAGCTATGTCCCATAAGAGGGAGTAGAAAGAGTTCTGATCCTTTCTTTGCAAATGCCGTTGCTCTACGATGCTTCTCCTACTCATGAACAATTTTGTTTGGAGGCTCTCGTAGGAGTATTGCTATAGAATTTCAGCCGTGGAAAATTTTAAGGTAGAACATGACAGGTGCATAGTGTGAATCTTCCTTGGAAATTTAACAACAATCTGGGGAATCTTCATTTGCCTAGGTTGATTAGTTTTTTCCAGTCATGGCCTCCAATGAAGTAATACAGAATAATCTTACTTGAGAGGTGTGTTTGGTTTCTTATATTTTCTTATTTATAAATTACTCACTATTGCTTAAAATATTTATTGGATAGTTAGGCTTCTGGCTTTCCTTTTTCAGTAAAATTGTTAGTAGTAATCCATTATTTTTCAACCTTAGGGGTTACCAGCAAAAAAAGCTAACTAACTCTTTTAGTCCAGACTCTCATCAAGATATTCTTGACCTGTTGAAATATATAAGGGAAAGTGTGGAAGAGAACAGTTCAAGTAAGTCAACCTGTTGGGAAATTGAGTATGAAACCTTATACTATCCAGTCTTAAATTTGTAAAAAATATCTCAGATTGCATGCTAGAACTAACTCAAATGATAAACTGATGATTTGTAAATATTTTGTAAATATTTGAAATTCAAGAACTTTTAATGTCATATAATAACTCTGCCACTCGGGAATGAGGAAGTTGGAGTTAAAAATTGTTTATTTAAAGGTAGTTTAAAGAACTTTTTTGAACCTAAAAGTAACTTGTCTCCAGAATACTGAGGGCAAAGAGATGCTCGTGCATTAGTATGTACTGCGAGTAAACCAAACCAATTTAGTCAAGTCGGAGAAGAAAGAAGTCATTGTGTGCGTAAAGATTTTTGGTAGAGGTTAATCGTGTGTTGTATTGTCACATGAGATACCAGGATTTGAAATAAAAATTGCTATTGACACATCCCTACCACTCCCCTTCAAAGCCATTCTTTTTAGTCTGCGTAAAGATTCACTACAAGGAGAAAAGTTTTTATGAGTTGAGGAAATTATAGTCATCATATTGTTTTAAAGTGTTGTAATTTTGAAATCATTCACATTCGTCGTTGCTTTAAGACACAATTCATTTAATTTCTGTTGATGAACTGCTCATCAGCAATATAAAATTACTATTACTCTGTGAGTTGAAATGGAAAAAAAATAGACTAAATCATAAAATTACTGTTTTCAATTAAAAATGCTTAAACTCATTAATGAGATGTTATCTGAGTTTTCAATGATACCCACTCTACACAGAACCTACTGTAACTTGCCCAAACCAATTGGTTGTACCATATAGGAGTGCCAATTTAAGTTATGTATATGTGTAATAAACATGAAAATGGTAACAACACTGGAGAAATTCCAGATAGTTTTAATAGGGTGTTTCCTATTTTTTTAAATTTCCTAAACAGAAAGATTATCACTCCTGGAGTATGTATTTCATGCTATTAGATTTTTAAATGACAATACATATCTATTTTTCGTGATTTAATGAGAAGTGAAATTTTTCAAGCATACAAAAATGCGACGGCTAAGTATGAGTGCTGGGAAAAGCCCATATGACGTCATTCTGATTCCAGCTGCTGCCGTGAGGCCACCTTGGTATGAGGCTATGAGCGCCAATACGATGAAGACTGCTAGCAGGTAGCAGAGTACCCAGCTAGCAGGTAGTGCTTGGCTTAAATAAGGATTATAAATACCCTATCAAGCAGACCTTAGGCAATTTTAATAGGTGTTTACTAAGAAATTTTTCCCTGAGCTCTGTGCCACTGCATGCATTGGTAATTTCAGATGATGTAAAACTCCTGACTACTCGCATAGAATCTATGTCCCTGTGACGTCATGGGGAGTGGCATTGCATGGGCGCTAATCTGGACTTTTTCAAATGAGGTTAAAATTGACCATTAACATTAATCTAAACTGGGATATCTAAAACCAAATAATCTGTATACTATGAACACAATAATGTTGGGTAACGAATCACGATCAATGCCTTTCGTTTTCTTTGATGAAGGAAACTACCCTCTTCTTAATCAGAGAAAATGCTCTCATTTGTGGTAAAAACAACATTTAAGCCTTTATTTGCCTGCTTGATGTAAGATGAGATTCATAGACAAGGATCTTATGGAATTGATATTTTTATGATGGGACATCAAAGGAACGACAATTAGAAATAGGGCACCAATAAGCCTTGGTAATTTCATTATGAAGGTAGGAGAGGGAAAAGGCATGGGTTGGATGTGTTATAATTGCTGAAGCATATTCCATTCAAATTAGAGCTTTCGTTGAATATGTATATGAATGATGCCATGACATAAAATAATTAATATGTATAGTCTTGGAGTAAGGTCAGGTAAATGAAATTCAAAATGGTTTGCTGATTTTTCGATATTTTCTAATATCTTCTACAGGGCTATGAATAATGGTTACAATAAAATAATAAATGAACATTAGAATTCTTTTTATATTTTTATTTTATTATTGTAAAAAAGCACTGTAAAAATATTTCTTCCCCATCTCTCAGGTATTAATTTATTGTAACCATTATTCATAGCCCTGATGAAGGCATTAGAAAATATTGAAACGTCAGCAAACATTTTTGTATTTCATTTCCCTGGCCTACACTCCAAGGCAATATTAATTATTACATAAATTGAGGTCATGAAAATAAATTGAGTTATAACATGCATTATTATTGGGTTTACTTATGTTAAGCTCAATACATTTGTCATTCCTGGAAACCTTAACCAAGACAATGACTTGTGAATCCATTGTAGCTCCTAACCTGGGTCTTGATAATGCCCCATTCATTTCTAGTATTATATTATACTAAAATACCATAGCTGTGGAGAAATGAATTCATTAATATTTGAACTTACTTTTTATGCATTGCAGGGAAAATAATTGTTTATGGCTACAGCTTAGATGCATATATAACAGTAGCTATTTTGATAGAAAGTGGATATGGAGACTATGTTATTCTTGTGGAAGATTTTCCTCAAGACGGCCATGCATTGACATGTTTCAACAATGATGAGGTTGGAGTCAAAATCTCTTCAAAGGAGCTTATTTAATGTGGTAGAGGCAGAGATTCACATAAAGATTCCATTATTTTAAGGTGTATAATGGTGTTATGTCTGAGATTTCACGCAATAATGTGGAAATCCTTCAAAAATATCATTTGGATTCTTGGCAAGTTAATGATGAAAAAAATGAAGTTGTTGCAGCTACATTCACTGACAATGTTTTGTATAGAACTGCAGAATGTTATGCCTTCATTAGCTGTGGAAAGAAATGTATTGATGATACTACATTTTCAGGTATGACATCATTTAACATGGTATGTAGTGTTCAAAGCAAGGTGGGCTAGACATATGGGTAAAATCATGTATGTACTCTGATTTTCCAGTATAAAAACTGGTGATGCCCAGGGTAAGAGATAGCTCATACCAGTTGTTTTGATCCACCCTGAACAGGTCCAGAGTACCTAAATTTTTAGTCAGATTTTTCTGATAGAAATTGTTTTCTCTTACTTCAAACCCTGGTGAGAGTGGTGATTGACATGGAAAACCAGAAAATGTCAGGGATTTACGAGGGTAATCCAGAAAGTAACCACCATTTTGAAATACAAATTAAAGCAGTGAAGTTTGAACAATTTTACTAAATACATCTTAAAACCATAACTTTACTTTATTTTCCACTTAGTCGCTAAATTGATTCGAGCACTTGTCCTATCTTTTATCAATTTTTGCAATCCCCCTCTTCATAAAAATCTGCCACCTGTGAATGGAGCTAACCTGTCACTACACTTTGAAGCTCTCCATCATTGTTGAACCACTGAAATCATTGAGTCATGAATGTATGTTCTTCCATTTTTTTTTTAAATTTGTACCCACTGATGGACTGCACCTTCACTCATAATTTTTGGCCCACAAACCGCACACTATTCATGATGAAATTTGGCTACTGATTGATCGCCCAAAGAAATCGTATAACACCACGCACTTCACACTTCGCGGGTTTTTACATTATGGCGCTCATATTTGTTAGCTATAACTGGACAAGGCGTGAACATACAATGCTCTGCCTAGCACAGTTAGAAGCATACTGATCTACTGCATGCGCCAATGTCAATATCACGTCGCTACCCCCACTACTTCTCGTGCTACACACAAACGGCAGTTACTTTCTAGATTAAGCTTGTATAAATATCAGGAGAAGTCAGAGAATATTCAAGAACGCTCTGAAGATACCAGATGAGAATGAGATGGAAAATTATCTTTATTTTATTTCAGTTTTATTTTACTCATAAAAGAAAGAGCATTGGGGATGATTTAATATGAGTATTTTGTCTATGGTGACTGAATTTATTTTTTGTTTTCATTGTGATGAATAAGCCTTTCCCACATTGATTTTAGATACGTAGAAGGATTAGGTTCAGTGGTTGAGCATCTGACATTAAGTTAAGGGATGCAGGTTTAAATCAAAGCAAATGATTTTCCCTCCAGGTATCTTTGGAAATGTAGTGGTTGACTCTATGAAGGTACATTGTTGGCTAGTCTGTGATTATTTCCTTGAATTCTATTCCCAAATGCCAGTCTCCTCCATAGACAGCCAACTGAAGAGCCAGTTTAGAAAGAATTTTCAGAAATAGAAGCGGATAGGTTGGGAACTCTTGCATTAGCAAAGAAATTTTAATTTTTAGCAAATTTTAAAGAAACTTAGAAAATTTTTAGTTTCTTTCTTCATTTGGTGGTCTGAAAATGAACGCCAAACTTCATCATAACCAAATGATTGGTAAGCACCACGAAAAGTATATTCCTCCCTTATATTATTGTGTATAAAGTATATTCCTCCTTTATATTAGTGGCAGAGCATTTAATATCACTTTATCTTATTATTGATGATTTTTTCTCAGAATATTAAAAGGAATGGCACATAACCAGATATATGTGCAAAAAGAAACAGCATGAAAATAATCACTACCAAATGGTCAATGGTCAAATTTTTATCATTTCTTTCCTATACATAAGAGTCAGAATAAAATTACTCATAATCCCAAGATGGAAGTATAGCTCACACCAATCGCAGTTGGTCGTTACGACCTATGTTATTTTTTATGAAGTGGAGTGTGTACACATAAAGAACAAACATGTGGCATTAAGTTTGTTTTTCTTTTGAGTGACAACACTCACCCTGTATTGATTACACTCTATAATGCTTCATAGCTATGAATATTCCATGTATAATGAACTAAGGAGGTTGTAAATATCTGGAAGGGGCACCAGTGGTTTCGAGCGTGGAGCGAAGTGTGGCTGGAATGGGGGTGCTTGGGTAGGACAAGCCACGTTCCCTTTGACTTAAACATTGACAATCCCATAAGGACCAATTCTTACTACTTGGTGAAATTTTTGGTCATAACTCGTTAATACATTAAAATAACCCATGGAACGTACTATGTAAACGTTTTTTTCTTACTTCATTGGTAGGCTTCGCAAAGTTATGACTCCAACATCTTTTCCCAAGGAAAAATTATTATCAACCACCATGGTTACATTCTGCAACCGGCTCAGGTGAAAATAAAATTTTACGAGAGTAAACTAGTCATTTACCTGCACTTATACTGGTATTTAATTTAATTATAGCCAACAAAATCTAATAATTACAGTAATAGTGTATGTTTCCAAGGATATCGTCACCAGTAAAGTGGCTAACAGACACAGAGTTTATGCATCAATAGAAGTACCGTAAATGCGGGCTATGTGAGCCTAGATTTTGAAACCTTTAACATAATTTTCAAAAATGGGCACAGCATAATATTTTATCTGACAAAATCATTTTATACATTTAAATTATAGTTTATTATGAATACTTTGCAAAGTATATGCATACTAAATGCACTGTTTGTGACATAGTAAATACATTAATTTTTAAATTTTATTTGGGCTCAAGTTTATACCATTGGGCTCAAGTTATTAAAAAAAATCCTAATCATCTCATAAGCTTCAAACGTAAATTTTAAAGAAAAATTATTATTAAAAATATAAAAACACTGGAAACAGAAGTTTGAGCAACACTGTAAAGATATTGTACAAACAAAAGAAGATTGGCGTATAGCAATGCTTAGAGTCAGGTAAAATTGATACAATTCTGTTTATTGGTTTTGGAAGTGCTATTTTTATAACCACATCTTCAAATCTGTGCGACAAGACATCCTTGTTTTTGGGCCACCTCCAATCTTAGATCATGTGCTTAATGCAGGCTATTCTAACATCTTCTGCTTCTATAGCAAGGATGATTCTTGGATATTCCTTTTCATTCCATTTTACCAGAACGAAATTGCCTATTTCTAGGTCATCTCTCGTAACAGACTCTGATACTGATGATGATTTGGCGTTGAGAGAATACGTAGGCACATGTCCTATATGCTCCTCATCACTATTTTAGAGGCTGATGTCGCTGTTGCCTCCTGATCTTAACCCTGAAAGCGTCATCTTCTGATGCAGAGTCTTCCAGTCTTTTATTTCTTTGTCGAATGTTGGTCTTGGTTTTTTATGACGCTCTCACTTTAGGGCCTCTTTCCTGATGGGTGCTGTTTTCAACAGAGGCACTAGTAGAGAAGAAGTAGAGCACTCTACAATCTATCCAGGTGGCACTTGGAGTTTTTTCTTTTAATTAGCTTGAAGTGTAACAAACTTGCCTTCTTTTCTTTCAGTATTTGAAGAAATGCATTCCTAATCATAGACAAGTCTGCATTTCCTTAGGATTTTTCTTGATTTGTCAAATGGCTCGTTATCTAATTTTTGTCTATTGGAACAACTTCAGCTTTCTTTAAGCCGGCCTAAAGGATGCTTTCAATGTTTGGACCAATTTTTTCTAAAACAGTTTACAAGAGCGTTGGGAAATGATCCTGTGGAAGCACCAATCCTTTTACCAAAATCTTAATGTTTCCATTGGTCAAGAGCACCCTTCCACTTCATTTTTAGTGGCCAAAAATACACCACATACAGTGGTTGAGTGAGGTGGGATGAACTTGGAGGAAAACAAACAAAGTGTTCACCACAGATTTAAATAACATTGATACTGAGGTGCGAAGTAAGATTGTCTCCAATTACCACCTTCTTTCCTTCTTGTTTCTTAAGAATAAGAAGCAAGTGATTGGTGGCCCAGTCCTTAAAAATTTAAACTGTGACAAATTGCTGTGGGGAACTTGAGCCCAAACTCTTTATACACTGATGGCCATGAAAAGGGGTAGTAGGTTACTTCAGCCCATGGGCTCAAGTAACCAGAGGTTTTAGATGATGTGTGCTAGTTGTAGTTAACAACCCACTGTACAGCTAATGAGTTATTTATGACATGAAAAGGCCTCAATTTTCTTTGACAACAAATAGTATGAAAAAAATGCACTTATCTCCAGTTTAAGGCTATTCCTGGTGTCTTTAAAGGCAATAGTTTGCAGAGCGAAATAAACAACAAACACATGTACAAGTTTTATAATCAGTGCTGCTTTGGTGTGACTTACCAAACCTCCTAGACTCAGTCTATTGTCTACCTACTGCCTATGCCAACCAGCTAAGCACTGAACTATGTCGCTGTACTGATGCTGAGAGCATGCAGAGAACAAAACTTAATTTTTCAATTTTTGGGCTCAAGTTGGCCCACAGGCCTCAAGTAGCCCGCGTTTACAGTGTCACTAATGATGTGAAAAATCTGATGACAATCACCAGCGAAATGCTAATAATTATGGAAGCATTTTTCGCTTGATGTAGTTCATTTTCATAACAAAACTTAAATATCAGTCGGAGACTAAGTCCAAAAATTGTCAAACCAAGATGGCGGAACTTTGACCACACTAAAGACTCGGAAACAGCACCTCCAGATATTTACAACCTCCTTGTGATAAACTCAGAATTAATAAAATAAAAAAAAATTGGCACTAACAGAAAAGATCAACAATGAATTTGATACATACTTGTATTATTAAGATGTGAAAAGGGTAACTAAATACTTTTTAAAGATCATGTTCCTTTACAGTAATTCTTCTTTGAAGAAGGTAATCTGACCAATTAAGCCAATCGGCATTACCCATGACTGTTACAAATTTTCACTCACACACTCCATCTTATGTGGCATAAACCAAAAAAGGCAATTTCTCACACTATTTACCTACTGGTGGTGTGATATAAATACAATGTCACATTATAGCAGTCATATATAGCAGTTCTTCTGAATTTTGCTGGATTATTTCTATACTGACATAAGGCTTAGTCTATTTGAACTTGCAGCAATCGGCCGATCTTCATTGGTTCTCAACAAGTACATTGTGATCAAACCAGACTTTTCCACAAATGATCCATGCATTTATTCAGCTGGACCTATATCAAGATATGAAGGAAGGTATTATGCAGATGAATACAGGCATGAGTACTTCAATGCTAGAGAAGTTGGAAGTAAGGTAGTTGGATTTATCTTTTCTCAGCAAATAATTAAAACCAAATGGCAGTTGCTCTTTGCCAAACATGTTCTCCAATCTTGATGCCTACAAGAAACTTGATGCAAGCAGATATTTTAACCTTCATTCCCATTAGAGTTTAGGAAAACTAGTGGCAAAGCTTGGGAAATCTAAGAGAAAATTCTAGTCCAACAGTCCCTAATTAACAATCTGCATGTTTGAAGAGATGTGTTAAATAATAAGGGTACAGTAATGTATTTGCTAATTTCTCTTTTAACAGTTCACCGATAATATATTTTTTGTAAGTTATGATTAGGGACATGCAAAAGTCGCAAATGCGATAACGCGAATTTTAACGCGAATTCCGGGATTTTCCCGCGAAATACGCGATTTCCGGGGTTTTCCCGCGAATACGCGAATTTCGTGTTAATTGCGATTTTCTCCAATTCATGGACGATTTTCACTAACTCAGACGCAATTTTCACAATTTTTTTCTTCAGCTCATGCTCCTCCCACGAAATTATTTTTCGGGACGTAGATTTAAGGCGTAATTTTTTCACTGCATTGGCCGCTTTCCGACGCGGCGAATTTCCATGGGCCGCCGTTCACGGCACAGCGCCGTGAGATGTCTCGTTAGAAAGTGGCCTGAATTTCACGGAACCGTGCCGTGAACGGCGGCCGGCGAAAAGTCGTTGCGTTTGAAAGTAGCCTCAAGGTAGCACGATGTGTATTTCACGCCATAAACGGCGCACCGCCGGGCCGGATTGAACCTTGCCTTGCTGACCGTCAACAACGCCGTGCCGTCAACTGCGCGAGTCGACTCGCTTGCAGACATGCATTGTGACCAATGGTTATTTAAAAGCACAGTGCCGTGCCGTTGACGACGGGCGGAGCAAAGCAAAAGTCTGAAAGCGGCAAAAAGTGGCTGTGCGCCGTCTATTCCGTGAAATACACACGGAGCTACATTGTGGCAGCTTTGTGCCAAAACGACTTATCGCCGGCCGCCGTTCCCGGCACAGCGCCGTAAAATTCAGGCCACTTCCCGACAAGATGACTCTCTGGATTTCACGGCGCTGTGGCGGGAACGGCGGCCCGCGGAAATTAGTCGCGTCGGTGAGCGGCCAATGCCGTGAAAAAATTACGGCTTAAATTTACGCATCGAAAAACAATTCCATGCAGAGCAGAAGGAAAAAAATGATGAAATTCGCGTCTGAGTTGGTGAAAATCGCCCATGAATTGGAGAAAATTCATGATTTCCACAAAGAAACACCCTCGAGGAAATAAGGCGACTTGTTTGTCCGGAGGATGTCTAAACCGCATTCACGATGTCTACAAAGTAGCCAAAATGCCATTGGAATCTGGGAATCTGATGGTTGACTTAATACAATTACTGGAGGGTTCAAACTATCAAATACTCACATTCTATAAAGAGTTAACCCTTTCGCTACTAATGACGAAAATATGCGGCAGGACGTTTCTTGACCCGGGAGACGAAAGGCGAAAATTTTCGTCTGAGATTTTCCTACGCAGGCCTAATGCCGAAAATACGTTTCCTTGCTCTCCTCCTTTTATGATATTTGTGGGTTCGCAAAGTCTTAGTTTCGGGACCCAACACAGGCCAACACCATGGACTGGCAAAATCTGTAACTTCCGAAATCCGGAAGCATGAACCTAGACCCTCGTCTCTTATTACCTCTCTTTGTGGCAAGGGACCGCAGTCATACACTTGTTCATTCAGTTAGTATGCGAAATAAATATATGGTTCTTTCTCAAAAAATATAAACGAAGAATTGAATTCTTAGTCTTTTGGCAGCGTTTACAATTTTTAAACGAAATTCTACCACAAATATTAACTTATATCTCGATTTCAGTATAAAATCAACATGGAAATTGTTAATGCATTAAATTCGTTAATGCAGATGGTAGAGCTTCATTCAAAATTTTAATATTCTCAGAATAAATCGAGGAATTCAATTGAAAGTCTGCAATTTAAATGCAAGCAACAATCATCCATATAGCTAATTCACATGAACAAAGCATGAGTTGACAGCAAACCAATGCTGCTGGTAGGGTTGTAAACCACGAGAGGAGGGAGACCAACTACCCTCAGAGTCCAAGATAATGCAAAATGCCCACTAGGAAGGATCAGAAAAGGTTGGTGTTGAGAGTGTTTGATTATCTGCAAGACCTTTAACAGATGTCCAACATAAATGCTCCATACAGAGGGGACCGAAGAGTCTCATGGAGCGCAGTACCGCATTCATCTTAAGGAGAGAACTCCACCATTTTGAAAGAGTTAAGGAAGTTAAAAATGAGCCTCCAGAAAGTTCATAAGAGTACTTTTTTTTTTTTAGATAAAACCACTTATTACATCTGCAAAACATGAAAACCTCTAAAGCAGCTGCTGTAAAGTCAATACCTATGCAGATGGCTGAAAAAGCGTCAACCAAACTTAGTTCTCTTATGTTAGAAGACCTAAGCAGAAAAATAGGTATTTGAAAAGATCTCAGTTTTTGATCCCCAAGAAGTTCCGTCTACAGACATGAACCCTGACTTAAAAACAAAAAATTCATGGCCTGGAATCAATGGAGACAGAGAAGTTGGAGTTGGGAGAATTATAGAAATTACTACAAAAGTAAAATTCCCGGGGTTCAATGGATGTAATTAAAGCAATCCAGGAGCTCAAATGTATGAGACATCGTTTGCATCTAAGTGCCTTTAAGCAATTTGGATCCCTTCTGCAAACATGGACTGAGAAAGATTTCTTTCCTGCTATAGCACTGTGTTAACAGATATGAGAACAAAAGTAAAAGATGACAACTTGATCACAATAGCAATATTTCATTTGAAATTACAGACATTTAAAAGTAATTTCTCTCTATGTAAGCTAGAGATATGGTTACGCGAAGGATAAAATATGTAAAATAGGTTAATTCAGTCAATACTCCATGTATATTATTGCTTTAATTATTCCCGATCAATAATATCCTAAATTTAGGGCAATGGGTGGGCCACTGGATGGATGGCTCTCAATCAACATAAATTATTTTGCCGTTAAAATAACACCGATTTCAGGGCAAAATAACATCGCTTTTGTAGAAAAATAACACCACTTTTGGCTATAAAATAACCCCACCTTTTGCATGTCCCTAGTTATGATTCATCCTACGTATTCCCCTATTCATCTTCCCCTTACTCAGGTGAAGCCAAGAGGAGGGTTGGGTCTTTGGGGCTTCAACCCTCTCTCTTCCAACCTCCCAAAATTCGTTCTGGCCCTTGTCCATGACAAATCTGCCCAGGAAGCCACTAGCCCAGGGTTACCTATCCTCTAACACTCCATTTTTCAATAAGATTACATTTCATAACATCTGCCACCAAATCACTTTCGAGAAACATATAATTTTACATAATTAAAGTTCCATGAAATTCGCGAGATGCAATATTGCGAAAACGGTAAATAAAAAAGAAATTTTGCATTTTTTGCGATTTTATGTGAAATGGTGAAAAAATCACATCTAATGAGTCATAATCTATTAAAGCCTATGCCTTCATTGTTTAACGCTGCCGACGTTCATTTGCTCCATCTCATTACGATTCCAAGGCCTTGTTTAGTTTCGCGCATAACGCATACGCATGATATCACGCACTCTTAGTGATTTCTCCGCTAGAATTTGCTGTCAAATTTATCACAACCTCTCTCTTCGATTCCCATGTATCAATCCTGGAATATTTAGAATGAGGTGCTTTCTCACCTGAAGAATTAGTTATTATGAATCAAAAAGTGTTTAAAGAAATTTAACGCTGCCGCGGAAGAGCAGAAATACAAGCTCACGCACCCGGCATGCGTCAATGCCGAGCAGTAATTTCGGAGACCCATCGTGACGCATTAGACAGCGTTATTGGATAACTTGTTGCAGGAAATCTTTGAGTGTGGGCCTAATGTAACAATTCTGTTGACTTAAATACGGACGCTGGCTGGGAACGGGCCGCCGTTCACTGAACGGCCCACAGCATGGCAGAGAGTCGTCTCGTCTGAAAGCGGCCTGAATTTCACGGCGTCGTGACGTGAATGGCGGCTGGCAAAAGTCCCTTCATCACAAAGCGGCCTGAATGTAGCACTGCCTGTACTTCACGTCGTAGACAGTGCACCGCCGGACCGGATTGAAATGGGCGCCGTGGTGACCGCGGCGGCCGTCAACGGCACCGTGCCATCAACTGCGCGATTCGATTTGTTTAAAAACATCCATAGACTCATATGGTTATTCGAAAGCACGAAGCGCTAGCAGTTGGGGGAAGGGAAGGAAGGAACAGAAAGGATAGGAGGATGGGGGTTCTCCTCATTAGTGGACGGATCGTCGGATATTCGGCTCTCCACTGAGCTTCAATGCAAAAATCATCATTTCGACATTAGCCAAATCTAATATCATATTCTTCAGGTGAGACAGTGTCTCATTCTAGATGTTTCAGGATTGATAAATGGGAAATAATATTTCAAGTTCCTTTGAATCCGATTCTTTTTAGTTATGTGTGCTTCTTTCACTGCCTTTCCTGACCGATTGGCAACAGCTGTAATCAAAACTAAGCGATTTTGTTGTATCTAGCTGCTGTCCCAACTTCCCTCAACACCTGGGTGAGGGGTATCGAAAGGGAACCCACGACATGAAAAATTTCAGCCAATTTGTAAGTTATACAGTACTATGGTTATACCATAGTTACCCAGCACTCAGTTTGAAAACACCATCTTGAGTGGTTGGACTGTTTTTTTTATCGTGGTTCCAGCTTTAAATATCGAACGAAGGAAAGGAATTTTAAAATGCCAAAAGTGAGTGATACCGCTCATACCAGGGTAAGTGAATTCAGCTCAGAAGGATTTTATGTGAAAGACAGAGTATAACTGTGTAAAGTTTGCGATAAAAGATTAGAATTTGAAAGATGTGACACGCTGTGAAAGCACATCAGTAGCGATACACATAAACGTGCGAAAGGAAGGAGACCAGCAAAATGACAACTATCATTTTAACACACAGTCACTCAGTCAAAGAAAGCAAAGGAGGAGCTTGTTGTTGCTACTACTGAAGCATTTTTAAAGGCTTTATTTAGTGTAGAGAAACCTGACAATCCAAAAATCTGGAATGGCTCTCGACATATACATATATGAGGTAGTGGGCATTTGCCGTTTGCCGATCATATTCACCAAGACTACATACTTGAAACCATTCATATACCTTGAACCGATATAAGTTGGACCATTTCTTTCATTTAGTTTTATCAGAAATTTTGTACAATCGAAATTGTGTTAAATGTCATGTAAAATGCTTAATAAATGCATAAGTATTCATGACATGTGTACCATAAAATTATATAATGCCTATAAATGTGGGAAAATTGTAGCATTAAAATAACACCGCCAAGATTTTCTATAACACCGAAATCACAAGGTTTTAAAACGAATTTTAGCAAAATATAAAACCACTTTCACGGACCTATAGGCATTGGTCACCAGTCTAAATATCACTCTTCTATATCTGCTGCCTAATAATTTGGATACATATAGAATAGTGACGGGAGAAAAATGGAAAAATAATCCGTTAAAAATCTATTCCAAGGTGCATAAGATACATATTGTGAAGGAGAATAGAAAATTCATAGAGTCAATTTAGTTATGTACATGAAATAAACTCCTTACATGTTTGAACTTGTCATTACACACTTAAGCTGTTAAGCATTAATCAAACCAAATTCACCAACCAATTTTATTAACTTGTTTTTGTTTCAACAGTTTTTTCTTCACTACATATATATTTTGAAGCATTTGAGTGATTCTCAGTGGCTATGTCTATTACCCATGAGAGTTATGTCATCTGCAATGTATTCAAGTTAAGGATAATGATATGGTGTTTGAAATGTATTAGAAATAATAGTATACATAAATGCTTACCATTACGAACCCAAATATCTTATTTCAGTGCTCACACATTCAAAGCTTTTTTTTTCTTTTGGGTGATTGCCATTGATGGATGTCATTTCATGTTACATCAGTCACTGTGATAATTCAACCATGCTCTCAAAGCAGTATTTTATCAACGTGAACCAAATTTATTCATGATACTACCTTAACTATAGTTAGAATCCATACATTTCATAAATTCCATCAATTTGTATAAATGAGAATATGAAACATAGGATTTCATAAAATTGACCACAATTAAAAATTTTCAATGTAAAATAGAGAGGTCCAAAAACGATGTAATTCTTAAATTATTTAGTACTGCATTATTTATAAATAACTTACATTGGATTCATATGGATAAACTATTAACATATGACTTCCTTAAAAATCTAGTTGTGTCAGGAAATAAAGAATGTGTGGTTGCCAGGCTTTAAAAATGATAAGCCCAAAGGGATAAAAGAAATAATATTTGGCTACAAGAAACCATTGGTGAATTCATGTAAGCTTCCAGGAGGATGGAATTACTTCCATGTTAGCAAGCCAGGAAAGCAAGTTCCCTTGAATGAAGCCATCCACAATGATAACTATGTAATAAACTTTTTCTATGAGATTAACATTCAACTGTCAAGCTCCATGAACTACAATGTCTTTATTTTTCAGGGACGAGCACTAACTACAGGGAATTGCCTGTCTGAGGAGATGGGATATTTTCGTATTCATTTGAATCCATGGAACATCGTGGAAACAATCACATGCTACACCAAAAAAGTAAAAGCAACATTTATAGCACAGAGTCATGTGCTACCTGCAGTACATATTCATTTTTGCAACAAAAGCCATTGATGGAGCAATTCAAAGACATTACTGACTGCTGCATAGGTTACTTAGCATTGGATGCCTTGCTGTCTTTCGTTTGAAAATATGAATGCCAATATTAATTACTTCTGCTCATTTTACTTTCAGTCTCCAAATGAGCCCTACCAAAAAAATCTCTTTTCTTCATAGCAAAATTATATCGTAGTACTCAAATTGGCCCTTAAGCTTTTGATAATTGATTCTTGCATAATTTCAAATTCACAACCTCAAAACAGTAACTAAATCATTAATATGTATTAGTGGTATCAAGTTCTATAAATGATGCATGTGGTATTCACGTAGTTGATAGCTGTCAAAAGATATATGTAAAACATGATGATCACGAGGGTAAGTACTTCAATAATTGAGAATAGAGAGAAGTAGAAAAAAGTATTGATTGTCAGGATAATGATTAGGTAGGGGAGCTAGAAGTTTTCAGTTTAACACGAAGGCTTGTAGACATGTCAAGGATGAGTATGGGCACCAAGAACTGCACACTTATAGAATTCTCCATGAACAAACAGAGAGTAAAAATTTAATAACCACATAATTATTCAAAGAAAAAATGAAAAAATTCAAGGTTTTGTTACACAAATTTTCCTTAAAATCCCATAGGAAAGGGCAGTATGTACATGTAGCAAGCATGTGATTGGATTTTCATGGATTGGTATAAATTAAATCACATTCATACAGCTAAATTCAGTTCATATACCAATGCTGACAAGCAATTATTGAGTTGATGGGGTGAATGAGCAGGAGCAGCACAAATTCCAAGTGAAAAATCAATAAATAAATCTTTTTAGCTATATTTTGTTCTTGACATCTATCCACGTTAATTAGAGGTTAGGCCCACCAATGTGACATATTCTAGAGCCATTGCTGGTACAGAGGGATGAGTAAAGAATGGATATGCACACTCTCTGGTGTAACTTGGTGGAAATAAAGCATACAAGAGTAAAAATAAAACTTGGAAAATGCACAAGTTCAAAAATTCAGCATAATTCCACTAGGTACATACATTCTAGTTGATTTACTTAGTTTTTTTTTCTTAAGAGTTTGGGAGACCAAATAGATAAAAATGGGAATTCAGAAATGATATGAATAACTTGAGGGGATTTCAGGAGCATCATACAGCGAAACCTGCCTTTAGCAGAACCTGAGTTAAGGGGAAACCTGTCTTATCCGGAAAACGTTGTTGGTCCTGGCGGTCACAATAGGGTTCTACGTGCATTGGAGCCCTCTGTTAAACGGAAACTCTCAAATGCGGAAATGGAATCGATTCCCGTGCACATGTATCTGGGTTACGCGGAATTGCAAAAAAGAATTCCATAGACAATTTTTACCATAAGGAAATAAAATCCTAAAATGTTTTTTAAACCCCTCTCCCTAGAAAGCAATCCTTAAAAGGGAACCAGCCAAAAGTGTCATTCGTTCACTATGGTCAAGCCATTATAGATTGACATCACGACGAGGGAGGGACTAAGGATAATATGGCACCAATCTTGACCAAAACACTTCCACGTCTCCCTAAACCTAGCATTAACCCTCCTCCAGAGCCTGATGTCCCGCTGTGAGTTTTGTTTCACATACATTGTATCAAATGCTCAATAACACTCCCCCCCTCTTCCCTCCTGTCACCTTCTTTCTCTTTCCTAATCATTACACCAACCCATTCTTGCATACTTACCTACCCTCCAACTAGTAGAACTCTCTCCTCTCTCTACATACAAAAACATCTTGAGCAGCCTTGTTCGCAACTGAATAAGAGGAATCATTCTCCTACAAGCTTCTGATAGGGTACGACTACAACACAGAATGCTAAGAATAAGGGGAATCGCTGATTGATTTCAGCCTTGCCACGAAACATATTAACGCTAGAAAAAACCTTGACTTCATCGAGATGGAAAGACAAAGCAATAATAAAGAAGGACAAAATTAAGAAAGACTTTGACAGAGGTAGGTCCTAAGAAACATATTTCTTCATATCCCATACCACATTAGTTTGCAAAACGACACACCATAAAATAATTGTTGTTTCTCTTATTTTAGGCCTTAGCTTACATTCAAAGAGGCAAACACCTCTCTGCAAACATGAAGAATTAAACTAATTAATTTGGGAATGGTTTGTGCGAGGAATATTCCCTTGCCAGGTCCAATGGTGCAAGAAAAGGCAGAGTTTGTAGTTTCTTTTGAAGAATTAGATTTTTATGTCTCGCATGAATGGCTAGAGAGCTTCAGAGCAAGACTCAATGTTGTCTGAGGCAGTGTTGTAGGCGAGTCAAACTATGTGGACATGGAAACCGTAGAGGAGTGGAAATGCATGGTTCAAGTAAAAATTAAAAACAGTCAACCATATAATATCTACAATTGGAATGAAAACAGAATATAATAAACGTGATGATACTTTCACCATCTTTTTGAATTCTCAGACCTTGAGTAAAGCAGATTACGGTCTTATCCGGAAAAATGATGGGTCCAAGAGATTCTGCTAAAGAGAGGTTTCACTGTACTACCTAAGGTTAGAAGCTATAAAATTTAATTCAACCGACTTGTTAGGGAATAGATATAGTGAATTTATAGATACATGAGGAGATATGGAAAATTATGATCAAAGTTATAAGAATAAAAATGTTCATGAAGTAAGGTAAATATGTACTTCAATAATTGAGAATAAAGAGAAGTAGAAGCAGAAGGCATGTCATACAAAAAAAGAACTAGAGGTAGTGGTGGTATAGTAGAGGATGTAGTAGATTGTACTGAAGTTTCACAACAGCATACAGATGGAATAAGATGCAATGAAGTGAAGATTGTTTTAAGAAACAAAAAATGCCTCGCGAATAAAAAATAAAATCAATGATTTTTTTATTTTACGACTTCATTAGCTAAATTGGATAAAGTTTTCAGCACTTAAATAATGGAGACCAGTGCTATGGGGGGATGAGGAGAGAGATTCCTCTCCAAAAATCTCAGACAAATAAAAAATATATTTAAAACAATTGTCTATTTTTGACAAATAATAACTGCATCTGTTTAAAGTTAACATGTTGCGTACGGATGGCAAATATTCTCTTCATTTTTTTCCCGAACGTTCCGTACGGATGACGAAGATTCTCATCATTAAGGTGCGTCAACCTAAACAATTTTAAAGGGTATGCATTAGTACGTTTAAGCGTACACTTTAAAATTGTTTAGGTTGACACGCCTAAATGACGAGAATCTTCGTCATCTGTCCGGAACATTCGGGGAAAAAAAAATGACGAGAATTCTCGCCATCCGTATGCAACGTGTTAAACTTGAAGCGCCAAAATGATGTACATTGCACTTCCAGGCATGTCATTTTTCAAAAACTTTCCCCTTGCTTAGGGGGATCCCCTTCCCATACCCCTTCATCCCCCCCCCAAAGCATACTCCTAGTCACCCCACTGATGGAGACTGTATTTCCTTGTAGGTAATAGATACTAATACCATAGTCAAACTCTATGGGAAGCATGACCGATTACTGAACAACCTAACAAAACGCCATGAACTGGGATATATTGAAGATTTATATGACCACTTTTCTCAATCATGGATAACTGCCATTTATCATGATAGATTCAGCAATTTTTACACGGACCTACTGAAGTCATTCAAACAAACAGTCGTAAGTAAATTAAATTAGAGGAATTTTTTACTGGTTTATAAGCTTGACAACTGATAAATCTTAAAAAATACTTAAACAGGAATCAGAAGAAAATCCATTGTCAGAAATGATAAGATCTTTACACAGAGGAAAAGGATACAAAAAGGTAAAGACCACAAAGCAAAAAAAGAGCTGATAACTATAAGTTTTTCCTGGATATAGACAATTACTTATACCACTTTTTTATATATAAGAGTGCGACCCGGGTTTTAATGAATAATAATCATCATCAGGCGCTAATTATGTTTTGTAATTGTGTATATCCAGGAAAAACTTATAATGGAATACCACAAGGTTAACCAAGAATTAGTGAATTCTTATAACTATATTCGGGAAATTAAAAAAATGGAAATTTTTTCAATTAAAACAGGAAAATGAAGAAATCTTTAAGGCCCTAAAGACACTATTCAAGCCCTCTCTGCCCAGACGAAAAGTTGAACTTCAAGTCCTCGAATTTCTTAGCAGAAATAGCCAATATTTCCCTATGTATCTCCAACTGAGTAACCTAGAAGAAACAATGGATCAGCGAAAAGAGAGTCCATTCCATTCTACCTTTTGAAAATACCAAGAACAAAATGAAGCCAAAATTTTATTCACTTCCCCTAGGACAAGATGGCACTTTCATCATACAGTACTTATTGTATGCAATTTAATGTGGCCCATGAATAGATGGCTTATGAAAGAGGAATTTATCTTACTTCCATAAAATTTTTGTACTATTCTAATGAATGCTACTTGATTCCTGGGAAGAAATGAGCTTTTTATCAGCTTTGTAAACTATTTAAAATTAAGAATTTTGAAACTCTTAAAAATTCAATATGAATTTTTCTGAATCTATTAATTGTGCTAATTTGCTAAAATGCTACAGCATATTTAAGTGATTGTATCACGGACTTGGTCATGAAAATATGGTAAATTGCAATAATTATAGGGGTGATGAAGGGAGATTACTTATAAGGTTTTATCAAGATAAATATTCAGAGGCCACCACTGCTATTCCACGTGCTGGAATGTGATAGATCAATTAATTCTAGAATATGATTCTATTCCAGAATGATAAAAATTCTAGGATAGAAATGCGAAACATGATCACTTATCTTTACAGTACGTTCTGATAATCATATTGCATAGATTCATATTTAAATCCCATCACATCTTGGATAGAATTTTTATCTGAATCACCCTTTCATGATTGACAGCACAAGCAGTGACATCAATAACTTTTTCTCTGGCTTTTGGCCTATGTTTAATTACATACGAAATTTCCAACACACTCAACTTGGATGCTTAGTAATTTTAGTTATGGGTTGAAATTGAGCAATGGAGCTTGCCATTCATGACTAGAATGAATCTAGATTCAACTTTGTAAATCTTAGAAGTTTTGGGACTGATGTCCTAGTGCACCCTGAAGGGTCCCCAAAATTGTTTTCAGCTAACAGAAAGGATAAAATTTCCATTATGACCATGATGTATTACATAATTCTTCACACTATGTTATCCTATATTTCACTGGGGACAATAACATTCACCACCTTATTCTTTAAATGCATAAATATTCGAGGTAAACAAATATCCTCCTAAAACTCGGGAATCTGTAAGAATATAGTAAATTACTTCAATATAAATGCGTACGTGGAGGGAAAGTCATTTTTTCCCCCATGACTCTTCTCCTTTCCCTAGGGCTACAACCTTGCTAATATGGAAAGGCTTGCACATACCTATGACGTCTAGAGCTGCAATGGCAGGATTGATCCTCAATTAACCCTGGGCGGACCACCCATGCCAGATAGGTTGAAGCGTGAGAGTCAGATGAAGGATAGTTCATGTGATGATGTCACGTAAAAAACACTGCGGGAATGGAGGTGAGAAACCATACCAACTATGTATCTCTTCCCTGAAAGCATGCAATACAACCAAATGAGCCTCCAAAACTCATTGCACAAAGGCAATAGTGGGCAGCCTTGCCTCACTCCTCGGCAAATGCTTGCCCACCCTGATTCTCATTCTGCTACCCTCACTTGTGCAGTCTGAGCCATATACAGATTACGACTTAGAAATGATAATGAAAATTTAAACATCAAACATCTTAAGGAGCTCCTCCTCGATCCATGGTATTCTTTGTTAACATTTAAAAATTATGTGGGATTTTTGACGACACAACAGTAGTAGATGACTTAGCTGAGCGCTTAGATTTAAGTGAGAGTTCCACAAAATGCCAGATGGAACATGCATTTTACAATTATATATGCCATAAAAACTTCAAAAACAGTATTTCCGAAGATTTTGTTCTCAGGTAACATCCAAATCGATTTAAAATGATTCCCAAAAGAGAAGAGAAATAAGAAAAAAAGTGAGCATATACTTAGAGATTAATTATAAATTCTTGAAATTATGAAAATTGATAATACCGAATGCCAATTTTTTGGTCCTTTTAACTTTGTATTATCAAGATTTTACTGTCCCTTGGAATGAGAAAATAATGAACTATATATATATAAATATACAACATAAAAATAAATATCTTTCTACAATTGTTTCTTCTCTCCATTGAAAATAAGTCCTCCATCACCAAATATCCATCCACATTATGACTTTGTCTAATTACTTCAGGTGCCCTCCTGAATCTTTTCAAACACTTCCATGCATTAATGGCATTATATTTATTTCCAAATTCACAACACATCCATATGCACATGCACTATAGCACAGCAAGAGAGTTAAGCAGACTTTTGGCACAATGGTATGGCATTGAAGTCTCAATTAAGTATTATTGCAGTGAATGTCTTCCGTAAAAATAAAACAAATTTATACAGAATTCTAATTAGCAGTTCAAAATCACAAAATGAACTATAGTTACATTGACTATTATTCTGTAACAATCGTCAATTTTTTCATTTATTGAACTTATGGAGAAAATCACCAACTTCACATTTGCATTAGCATAATCTTAATACCTTCCATAATATCCCGAGAAAAGCAAGGGAAAACATCAATCCAATATTTTCTTAACTCCATGGTAATGAGATAACATTTTCTTATGTTACATTCTTCTTAGGTGCTCATCAAGTTCTAGGCACGTTGTATGTGTCGTTGACGTGGCAGAATTTATACGATGGACATCGGTAATTATTGGAAAAATAGATCTCAGCTCTCCTTGTGTTTGCTCCAAAAATCTTTATCCCTATACACATTACTTGGCTCATAACTGACTTTTTTGTAAAAAAAGTTTAGTTTGTATCACTTAACACATGAGTTTTTTTTTATCAATTTCTCCATCACTCAAATGTAGGTACACAAAATGCCTACAAAAACTAATGAATGAATTACATAAAAATTTCACCAACCAAGAAACTTTAAGGTCTGGATACCCTATACACTAACCCATACAAGTTAATGTCTAAATGGAATAATGACATCATTGGTGCATTTTGGTGCTCACACACTTAGAGATTAACTCATAGATGTTAACAGTGTTGAGAAGTAATCGAGTAAAAGCAATCAGATTACTTACAAAACGAATACTTTTTACGAAACGTAATTTACAAGAGGAATCATTACTTTCGTAGTATTCATTACCTGCTGGTAACCAACGATTACTTTACTGATTTACCTAGGCCTACAGTTAACTTCGAGTCCCTTAGTACCATAATTTGCTTGCTTAGGTTCAGCCACTCCCTATGTTGTAGCATACTTATGATGGGCACAAAATATGACACCCCTTACGTTGTTAAAGCAGTTATAATTTTAGGTACCGCAAGTGACATTGCTATTTCTATGACTCAATTATACCACATTTTTACTCTAATATTCAACAGTAGCCCCGTGGTCTTTAGAGTGAACAATCTTAAAATAAGTACATAATTCTAATTGTTGTCATTACTTTTTAAAATCAGTACTTTGTACTCGTAATTGATTACTTTTTGTACGAAGTAACAGTATTTCAGCCCAGTTACTTATTCTCAGTACTCTTACCAACACTACATGTTAATGCGCCAAGTAACCAGACCTTAAAGATTCCAGTCAATTTGAACTGCTCTCCATTTAAAGTAAAAGGAAGATAAAAGTTAAAACTTATAAATATAATTATGGCATCAGGAGAGTTATACAATCATATACAGCTTCTTGATCTCAATTTAATCAAATGAGAAGTGATTTTCACAACAGTCAAATCATTTTCAGGCATGTAACGTATTCATGAGGTTGTTCTTATCCAAATAAAGGTGCCTAACATCAATGCTATGATAATGTGCATATCCATAACTATCATTTCATGACATATACATGAACATAAAACCCACAAAATTATTAATTTTACAAAGGTTAATATTCATCCTGGATTCATCACTTTAAAAAAATAGCATTTCAAAATAACTCCACAGATTCAGAAAAAAACTTCAAAATCTATCTGTGCCTTATTTAACATTAATATCACAAATTCAATCTGGCAAACGTCTGGTTAATATTTCAATAACTTGAGGCCCAAATCACTTTCTTGAGGCCTGCATCACTTTCTTCCTACGCCTTTAAAAAATACACTCAAAAGTTAATGGATTGAATTGCCTATCAGTGATTTTAAAATCATAAGGTGATTCATAAAAAGTCAATGTGAAACTATTTTAACATTCCAGCTAAATATGAGTCAAAAACAAGTTTAAAAAGTCTAACACACTAACTACTTGGGGTAAATTTGAAAATCAGCAAAATTCCTTCCTTGATTAACTAGGACCAGCCCTCGTTAAACCAAATTTCAGAGATATCACCATTTCACGTCAAATGCAGTTTTTAGCAAGCACATTAAACTCACCAATGAAAGATAAACCTACAAACTAAAAAAACAATTATGAGCAACAATTGACAAGAATATATAATCAACAAACATAAAACATCAAAACAAATGAGCCGCTGGTAGAAATCTTTGAGAGTTTATCACTCATGTCTCACACCACAGATTGAAAGGAACGTAGACTCGTTGTGCAGTTGACACACTGGGATGAGACTGTGAACAACCAAATAACCACTCGTATGACCACACTTGGTGACAATGCGGTGCAGCTGAGCGGGACTCAAGGCACCACCAACCTGAAAATTTAAGCATTAAGTTGGTGAATGCAAGATCAACCCTGACAAGAACAATACATTTCAGAAATTTAGTTAGATTAGTTCTTAGAGATAGTATAACATTGACATCACCATCATGATGCCAATAAAATATACCTAAAAGTATACCCTACAGTTGCAATTATTAGTAGGTTGCTTTTACTCTGCAAACCATGTTACTGGAGTAATTTAACAAATGAAGGTTCAAGAAAACAATAGGAAGAAGATGTTGCAAAGAACAGGACACATTGTATAAAATTTAGATCCACAGGTCCCTAGAGATCTATGAAATAAGACCTAATTGTAAAGTTGAAATAAATGCTGTTGTAGCAACTATACTTTGATCATTCTCAGAAATTTGCATGAATATTTGGAAACCTACAATAAACTACAGCTTAAATTTACCATAGAATACTAATTAATTGCTTAGAGAATTGTAAAAAAGATTAGTTATACAAAGAAATAAGAGTAGAGAAAAATAAGTTCATATTTCCCAGACTTTAATGTCTGAAATAATACAGTAAAACTTCCATACTACGAATTTGTTGGGACCGGAAAAATCGTGACTTTGCTGTAGGGGGTTTCGTTGTATAGATGTGATATGTGGGTTGCGTCATCACAGGGGAATCCAAGTGATCCGTGTGCTTTAAAATGCAAGTGAGGTAAATTTCTCAATCTTGTCTTATTCACTTAAAAAAAACCTTTTCTGTAGCAATTACAAACAATTTTTTTATTATTTATCATCAAATAACGCGGCTATCACCCTCTGATTTTCATTCTACTTTTTTCTAATTGAAATTATTGTTTTTCTCATCCATTATGCATAGACTTAGCCGTGTGGAGGGAAGCAATAGATGTAGCCACACAGAGCGGAGCTTAGGCTCCCCTGTCATGCTTCTTAAATGGGATTTGTCCAAGTTGACTGTAGCATTCACCTAGCCAGAGCGTCAAGTTTCCTCCACACCTTCAGTTCTGTAGATACTGGATGTGAACTAGAGATGTGCGAATAGTATACGCAAATATTCAAGTATCCGCGAATATTCAAAACCCTTGAATACAAGGAAGTATTCAATACTCGAGATCTCGAATAATTATGTTCAAAGTACGATCTTGAATACCTCGAATACTTTGAATTTCACACCATACACTGTCACACACACATCATTGGTAGTTGACTTGGAAAAACGTAGAGGACTATAATCGTTTAGTGCATGCAGCACCGTTTAAGGCAAGTTGATGAACTACATCAAATTCGCTAATTAGAGTGGTAAAAAGATATCTTTCGACGAGGGGAACCGAAAATGAATGGGGGGAAAAAAACCAAAAATCCCCGGTTTCCGCTACGAAATCCCTCAAAAAAATTAAAAATGGCGGGAAAAAATATCACTTTTGGGATACCTTCCATTACTCATTGAGCTACTGCTCCTGAACTGTTCCACTCATCGGAAAGATCATCATGAATTCGAAAACTACAAGGATGCGGGCTTCCCCTGACATCAGCTTTGTTTCTTTATGCCTAATGACGGCTCCACAATGACACGTCAAAGTTGATAAAGGATCGAAATTTTCATTAAAATAATTGTAAAAAAACAGCATATGCCTGGGCCCCTGGCTGAATGCATCAATACACCAACATTCAAAAAATTATTTTCACCACTTCTCATTCTATGCTCATCCAGGATGAACCCACAAGATGGAACTCCCTTTTTCAAATGATGAGGCCTCTTCCGGAACAGAAGCAAGCCATAGCATTAGCTGCCTCTAACCTGAGTTTAATGTAGACATAACTTCACCACAGTGATTTCCAAGATTCAAGTAAAGTTGAGATGATAAAAAATCAGTTGGCTTTGGAGATGACAAGTCTGTCAAAACAAAGTCACCCAACAAAAACAGATACCTTAGGATAAAGGCAACCAAAAATAGTTGATGTAAAGCAACAACAATCAATATGGGGACTTTATTCAAAACAAAAAAGTTTATTTTTAAAATGTATTTGATATATACCTTTTTATTTATACATTCATCAAGTGAAATAGAAGACAAAATGTACATTTAATATGCTTTGCACAGTTCTAGTATTCGAGGTATTCGAAACTCGAGGTATTTATATATTCGAGCAATGATTTAATATTCGAATTCGATATTCAAGTTCAAGAAATCTGCTATTCATCCCATCTCTAATGAACCCTTCAAAACTCAAGAGTGGAATGGATGAAGTGTGGTAGTCTCCGCAGCGGGTCTACTTATTACGCACTACTGCTGCTTATTACATAAATATCAATGGAAAAGATTACAGATTTTTCTCAATAATTCGTTCTAGAGGGGCACTGTCTTTGTTTTGGGCCAAAGTGCAGACTTTGTTGAAGGGGGTTCTCATACTTACAATTAGAGAGATTTGTTATAGGAGGTTTTTTTTGCGTGCATGGTCCATTGGATGGGTCTGGGACCAGGCCAATGACTTCGAAATAGTGAGGTTTCCTTAAAATTTTGCTGCATGGGGATTTGTTGTACAGAGGTTTTAATGTATTTTCATCTGATTTAATGAAAATTTCACCTCTCTAATACAATTCTAGTCAAGTATTCTACCAGAGATTGCGGGCAAAACATGGTGACTATTATCAGAGAAAGGTAGTACTATATCCAACTATAGCAGGAATACTAATACTGGAAATAGAAAATTAAAGTCAGAGTCCATTGAGATCCAAGTGAGTGCTTGGAATTACACCATGTAGGACAGAGCCCTAAATATTCGAGGAGAGTACAATACCCTTTCATAGCTTTAAATGCACCCATAGCTTCTATGATGTTATATTGATTTCATTAGTGAGAGTAAAGAAGTAAAAAATTTGAAGGTTGAAGAAAAGTTTTTGAGGGTTACACGTACCTTGTAAAATATCCTGAGATTAGAAACAAATGTGAAAGGAGATGGTGCACCCTGAAGTAATTTCCTGAGCATGTATGAAAGGGCTTCCACAAGGTTGTCTTCATCCAAAGGATTGCTGCCAATTGCTTTACTCTCAGCATCTTCACCACTTTCCTCTAAAACTTCCTCCCCATCTTTCTCAGGAGGAGGAACTTTTTCAGATTCACTAGCACTAAAAGAGGCTGTTCATGAGAGAGGATATTTAAGTATTTTATCCACAGAAATCAAGAGACTTTTCATTAATCATGGGGATAATCAACAATATCAGCTTCAATTAGGCAACTAATTTCTTTCATTGTTTTTGTATAAAAAATTTAAAAGTCATCTAAAAACTTCATCATACGTTTGTACCAATTTATTAAGAGTAGTTTTGGAATTTTTGGAATTTGAAACTAAGAAATCATATACAGAGGAAGACAAAGAAATACTTCTGACATAGCTTATTTTGACGTTGAAAACTGAAGACACACTCTTGATTTCAAGAGTTAAGTAATGATTCGATAAGCAAAGCAGACGTTTTATTTTCATTGTTTCGCCATTTTGCCGATGACTCCTGCATAAAGTCTTCTTTCTCAAACTTGCTCACTTCTTTTGGCCTTGAGGTTATCAACACTGACCTCACAAGAACAACCCACAAATGTCAGTCCATCATTTATTATTTCATTACTGACATTTCCAAATCAAAATGACTACACAAAACTCAAGTCAATGGCCTAACTGACCACTTCAGCCTCAATGTGGCCATTGATTTTGATAATCCCTTTAAAAATTCTTCTCCAACCTATTCTATGAAAAGAATCTTCTCTGAAAATTCAAAGATGGAATTTGTAACTGCCCTGGCTCAAGAGTCTTGGGATGATGTGTTTCAGGCCTCTGAATGTAATGAAAAATTCAGTGCATTCCATAATATTTTTGTACCTTACTTTAACTCTGCATTCCCGCTCCATAAAATCAAGCAAAGGAAACCAAATTACCAATCAAAAATTTACTCACCTGAGCTCAAAGCTATGTCCCAGTATGTTCGCACTCTTCACTCTCAATACAAATTCAACCCTCCTAATCTACACCAAACTCATCTGATGGCCAGAAAAGAGTTTAAAGCCCTTTTTTCTCATTATAGAAGATTACATGTGGAAAACTACATCAAGAACTCTTCTAATGTAATTAAATCATCTTGGAGAGTAATTAGTCACTTAACCAAAGCCTCCTCCCACAAAACTCTCTCCACATCTATGAACTTTAACAGTCACACTTTCACTGACCCTGAAAAAATCGCAGACATATTCAACTCTTATTTCTGCAACATTGCTTCGCAACTTGATGCAAATACCTCCTCTCCCAGTGAAAAACATTGTCACTTCTCACTTCATTCAATGTTTCTCTTTCCAACTGCTCCTTCAGAGATTGTAAAGACCATAAATTATTTTGATAACTCTTATTCGGCAGGGCTTGATGAAATTCCCATGCCCATACTAAAAGCTGCATCTAATGTCATTGCTACACCATTGGCAGAGATAGTAAACTCTTCCTTTTCTGCAGGCCTGTTCCCATCAACTATAAAACATTTGCGCGTAAACCCTGCGAACAAAAAAGGCTCAAACAGCAAAGCTGATAACTATAGACCCATATCAATTTTATGTTTTCTCAAAGCTGTTTGAAAAGTTGTTCCTCAAGCGATTGCAGGGATATTTAACATCATGTAACTCACTTCATGAAAATCATCATGGCTTTAGGGCTGTAAAGTCTACTAACTCGGCCTCTTTTGAGCTGATAAATACATAATATTCTACAGGGCCTCAATGATAAAACTATTCACAGTCGGAATCTTCTTTGATCTTACCAAGGTCTTTGAATTTGATCGACCATAGCATTCTGAAAAATAAGATAAATGCTCTAGGTACCACTGGTCCAGTCCAGGATTGGGTCATGTCATACCAAAGTGACAGGCAACAAACTGTCTGCTATCAATGTAGTAGCACCATCTCACTTGTCAAATCTAGCTCCATGAAATCAACAAGGGGAGCGCCTCTTTGGTTGAATACTTTTCCTGCTCTTCATCAATGATCTCCCTACTCACTTGTCTCATTATAAAACCACTCTTTACGCTGATGACACCTACACCATAATTACTGCCAATAGTGCTCAAAATATAGTTGACTTGATTAACCTTACAATCATAGAAATGCATCAGTGATGTAATATGAACAATCTGATAGTTAACAATCAGAAAACTGTCTTCCTCCAATTCCTCCATAAAAACTCACACAAAAATGATCTCTTCCCTCACATAGACAAAATCACTCACTTCTCTGATGTGTATACAACAAAGTTCCTGGGACTCCTAATCTATAACAACCTTGATTGGACACCTCACATACAGGTTGTACACAATAAAATCTCCGTAGGTATATATATGATCAGAAGGTTGCTTTCGTTAGTATAATTGGATACTTTAAAAATGGTATATGTACTATGCTAAAATCCATTCTCATATTTCTTATGGCATTCTGTTTCGGGGAAACTCATCTGTGGATAAAAGAGCTTGCTTTTTCAGCCCAAAAACAAGCTACTAAGCTATGTACTATGTCCTTATTCGCACTCCAGGTAAAATTTTCTTTGTTAAATCCAAAATCCTCACCCTCCCTTCTTTGTATATCCTTACATGTGCCTGCTTTGTTAAAGAAAACCCTTCCCAATTTCTTACAAAGTCTACCTACCATGATCACCGAAATCAAAGAAATAACATCCACTCCAACCAGTATTCCAGCTCTCTCTGTCTTTAAGGTCCCAACCACTCTGCCTCCATCCTTTACAATAAAATTCCCGAAGAAATAAAAAATAGCAACTCACTTTCCGTATTTAAAAAGAAACTAAAACTTCTCCTAGCTGAAAAATGCTACTACTGTGTTAATAAATATCTGGAGGATGCATTGTAAGGTAATTTCCTAGAACAATTGTAACTACAAGGGAGAGTATGAACACAAATACTTCGAATCGTGCAAAAGACATACAATCTGCAATTTGATAATGAGTAAAATAAAATTTCTCTCACCCGCAGAGAAGTAACACATAATGGCAGCAACAGTGTTCTCATAATTCCAGCGTCTGCGTATTGAGACATTCACATCATGAATGCGACAACCGGTTTCCTCATCTACAAATGAACAACCAAAATGACACCATGAATACAAGAACTATTAAATTTAAAAAAATTGTTACAAAAGTTTCAATTCTTGAAGACTAACAATCAAACGTGCTGTTGTGACGGTGAGCCCAAATGTGCCATTCAACAAAAGCATTACGAGGTAATCTTGTTACAACCACATAATCCACTATGGCATTGTTTGTTCTTTTTTCCCACTCTTTACGAGCTTTTGGTATATGAGATGGATGAGTTACATAGCAAATACCCTGAAAAGCAATGCTATATGAAGGAAACTACTTGAAAACACAAAATTAACACATTGAAAATTAATCACCAATAGATGCTCAAAGATACGTACATATAAGGCTAAAATTAAAAATGACAATTCAAAGCTCAAATTACCTGAACAACATCCCTCAGCTGAGTTTTTGAATCAATGGCTTTGATAATTCTTCCTATATGTCGTAAGGCCAATTTACATTGATTTTTAATTCCACCTTCAACCATTTGCATTGTACCAGGGATTAATGCTATTTGCCCACACACGTAAATTATATCCCCTATCTATAAAATATAAATAGAAATTCCATATGTACTTTAAAAAAAAGATTAAAAGTAAAGCACAAGCTTTCCACACACAATCCTGTTCAACCAATACAGGTTTTCTAGATCTTGTAAAAACATGTGAAAGTCATATTTTCCTCTTACCCTAACTGCTTGACTGTAAGGGCCAATATTTGCAGGAGCCCAATGTGAAATGCCCTGTACATGCATTGCCTGCCTAATAATTCCTGGTGCACTGCATGCAGACACAGCATCATCGGTCTCAGAATCTTCACTATCTGATTCCTCGGAGGGGGATTTCTGTCCACAGTCTTCCCTAAAAGCTAGTGCATCAAGTAAAATTGGAGTATCAAGAGGTAGAGGAACTTCCACACATATCCGAACAGGAGGGGGGACATACGAACTCTGAAACAGATAGAGAAATCATTCATTGACTAGCACCTTATGCAAAAATTGGCAGATATGATTGACATTAATGTGAATAAATTATTTTCTCAGACATTACAAAAATCTATGCTTAATGGCTTAAAATTGTAGAAAGCAAATAGAAATGATGGCGGTGAATACAAAATGTATCAAGTATTTATCAAGTAACTTTGGAACTTGGAACTTTACATGGCTAGAAAAATGATTATTTCTAGAAGAATGGAAAACATACCTTGGGCAGTGACTTAGTTTCATCATCGACTTCAGTATTTTCAAATTCTGAGTGACTGCAAAAAAAGTCTCCATAAACTGAGTTGATATCAGCAAACATTTCCATGTCACGAATGTAGAGACTGACAGCTACAACATCCATTGGTGCAAGCAGTTCTCTTTTCAAGAGACCTTAAAGAATACCAATATAAAAATGCACGTCAAATGATATGAAAAAACAAATAACTTTACAATAAAATGAAAAATGAGGAAAAAACTAAGTATTAGAGAAGTCCACTGTAATGAGTACTGCCTACATTGAGGGTAGCACTAAAGTGAGTGATTTTTTTGTGTTGGTTGGTCAATGTGATAAAACCAAAGGGAAATAATCTGCCTGTAGCGAGTGCTCCTTAATGTGCTAGTGCAATTATGCAAATTTCCCTTAGAATTCATCCGACATGCAATACTACCAGGATACACACCCCTTCCCGTTAAACTTCAACCTTCTGAGTGGTATGTAATGAGATTATTTCAGATGCATATCACTACAGAAAGGCTACATTACAGGAAAAAAATGAAACCTTGCCATCTCAACAAGTTAATGTTGCTATCAACTAGTTGCCTCCTTAGTGGCTATTTTCCAAGCTTTAGCACCACCACAAACCTACATGGAAATGAAAAATGATAATGCACCAGACCATCCTGCATACTGTAGTGCTGTTGCTTAAGGAAGTGAGAGTGTTTCCATTTTGGCATTCTAATGTATGTAGATTAGAGGAGTTAGGTCTAGCTGTCAGTGTGCCAACATGCTGTTAATGGTTACACAACAGTCAATCAAGTCTGATGGCCTGGCAACTCACCCACCCCCACTCATCTACCTAAGATAGACAGCCAAAATAGAAAGGATACCTGTAGAATCCATCAGTCATCAGAATGCAGAGGAACTAAGAGAAGCTACTTTCATCACTCTTCTCTGTAAATGTCATTATGGAGAAGAAGATGAATTCCTTGGATTACAAAAAATTCAATCCAATTTGGTATTATTTTATTGCAATAATAATCCGCATAGCATTTTTAAAATAACAAGCCCAAAAGCGAAATCATGTCATCTAGTAACCATGCCATTTTATACTTCTGTAAACATGGGTAACTAAACCTCACCACCACCTCTGCACGGCATTTATCATCAGGCACTCTGCCACCATGATCTCTTGACTGCTCGTGATGGTATTGATTGCCTCAGTGTGGTGCCAGATGATCTAGTGTTAGGTCTTGCAACTTCTACCCGTGCCAAATACTTTTGCATGTCCTACAGACTGCACAAAACAATCTCCGTGCCCAATGATTACGAGCAGTAGGTCACTGAGTGAGGTTTTGAGACAATGACGGTGCGGTAGTATCTTAAGCAATTCTTTTATAGTGGTGACGAGTGGAATAGAGGCGCTTATTACATTTCTGTATTGCATTACTGTTATTACCACCAACAAAAGCAGAACAGGCTTAAGTAATGTAAGAAATATGTGGTGTTCGGACTTGATCTTCGTTAAAATCTGCACAGAGCACAAATTTTGCCAAACTGCAGAGATAAGACATTAAGAGTGAAGAGTTGGTGTTTGGTTAGATTGTGTCCAACAGACAATGCATCCTTCAAACCCCAGGTGACAGCAAAAGGGAGGTAAGTAGTCTGGCACTGTCTGTGGATGAATATAGTAGAAGGGAAGTTAATCGTCAGCAAGTGTACTAATGGAAGCTTCGACAGATCATTAAGGACTGCAACATTGAGTTATATAGCTAGATTTGCTACATAATGAGCACTCCTCAGCATGAACTTTTCACAGTTATCATCTTATATCTATGAGATAACAGAATTAATAATCCACACAAGATAGAAAGGAGAACAAGTCCAAACAAGTTAAAGGAGTGGTAATACCGTATAAGCGCCTGTAAGAGGCGCACCTTTTTTCCCAGATATTGCAGCCGAAAATGGGGGTGCGCCTCTTACACAAACTTCTTATCTTCCCCCCCTCCCCTTCACCGGTTGCAAGTTCAAGGGGAACTGAGTGGCCTTGGTTTTCAGCCTGAGTCAGTCATCTGAAACCCTGGGTCAAAATCAAGCGGCAGGCAGGGGAGTTTCTCCCTTAGTGCATATTTTTAAAATGCTCCTGTTTGAATTTCTTGCAAGCATCGCGCCGTCACGTCTGTACCCCAGAGGTGAACATTGAAAAGATCGCCCGGGGTGATTCGCTCCGGAGCGCGCGCTAAATTTACTGCCACGAGTGGGCATCCCGCGGCATTTATACTGCATATAGTAATATTGGTGTCAAAACCTGCGGTTGAAAAAATTCGAACGAGTGTGCTCATTGTTGGACTTAATGGTGGATAGAAGAAATCGGAAATGCTTATAAGTGAAGAGCGCTGAAGGAGAGGTCGAGGGGAAGGAGCGCGCTCCCTCCCCTCCGTATTTAAAGCTACGAGCGAAGGAGCAAGGGAAGAACACGTCCGATCTTGCATGTGACATCGTTACCTTTAAAGCGAAGGGGCGAAGGCGCAGCAATGTGATATACGCAGTTTGCGTTGCCCGAGTTTCCAGTCCGTCTCGTCTTGTTTGAATGCGCTTATGCTACGCTTGTTTCTTCCGAAATTGTGCTGTTTGGACTATGTTGAATATTAGTAGCCTTATTTTAGCTATAAATCTTTGTGTCAATCAATTAGAGCTCAAAAAACTTAAATGCTGTAAGATATACATAGCGTTAGGTCTAATTCTTTTTAGAACCTCGTGCGTGTCATACAATTGCTGAAAGATATCGAGATATCTTCGAGCTCAGAAGGTGACTCATGTATCATTTGACCTCCACAAACTCGGGGAATTGAACCTGGTAGACCGAAAAAGGTCAGTTGGTGGAATGGGGTAGGGATGAAACACGTTTCCATTGTTCCCCTGTAACTTCATATTTTCCTGTGGAGTCTCGGAAAGGAAAAAAAATGGCAGAGGCATTAGCTGATGGAGAGCCGAGTGTAGTTCCTTTAGGCCCCTTGCACACACACCGATTTTGGACGGCCGGTAAAATATTGGCCGATATTTTACCGGCGAAGCGCTGCTTGCATACACGCCGGATTTTTACCGGTCAAACGATACGTTGCTATGTTTTTGAGCCGGCGTCGGCGATCCACAGTGACAATAGCCGGCAGCTAACCGGCATTTTGCCGGTGCCGGCGTGTGGTCGGTACGTGTGCAAGCTCCAATGCTCTCCCATTGTTCACTATTGGAATGTGGACGGCCGATATTTTACCGGCCGTCCAAAATCGGTGCGTGTGCAAGGGGCCTTAAATCTACGACGTGGTTATTATCCTACGGCGCTGAGATTGCCCTGATTGTTGTTCAATCTCTTGGGAAAGCTCATGCCATTTGCCTGTCGTGTTTTGCCTTAAAATTTTCCACGGCTGCAATTCTATTGCAATACTCCTGCGAGAGCTTTTAAACAAAATTGTTCGTGAGTAGGACAAGCAACGTAGAGCGATGGCGTATGCAAAGAGAGGATCGGAACTCTTTCTACTCCCTCTTAAGCCACCGCAGTTATCAAAATTTCCTCTTTCAAATAGTACTGAGAGAGGACATTTCGATAACTGTCGAAATTCCAGGCATACGTCTGCAACACCGCACGATAGGATAAAAAAAATACAGCAATATTTTTTTCTTTATAGCTTCCTTCCTCAAAATAGGGGTGCGCCTCTTACACAAGCTTATACGGTAATCCACCAGATCTGACGAGAGCACGGATCTCTCTCAATGCAAGATGGTCTCACGATTGGTCCGCATTCAGGGGGAGTGAGAACTCAAGAGTGGTACCACAACAACTGTACAATTTCTCTCCGCGTGCAACCGTCACATAGCAACTAACAACTTGTCAATGGTAGCATTCCATCATTTCTTGGAGGTGTCTTTCAGCCACTACTTGCCTGAGCACTCGTCGCCAATAGGCGGGAGTTTTAATATTGTTGTCAGGAGGAAAATGGTAAATTATTAAACTATTCGGAAGCTCCACCATAACACTCAAATGAATTTTCCCATTCAAGAGGGCTGAGAATATTTTACTTAGTGGTCTGTTCTCATGAATTCTCACAGATGAACAGTTAAGAGTGGTAAGTCACTTTTTGGGGCAGTCTTTTTTTTAATGTTACATGCGTTACATACATTAATTCTAGTTTTTTAGCAATTCGATAATTTTTCAATAAAAATTAGAATTTCAAAGTATTTTCAGATAAATTATCAATGGCTTGATCATTGTTCGAGCATTAAAAATTTGAATTTTGTGTTTTAGCAAAGTTTTAGCCGACTAAGGAGGTAATTCATGTTCACATCTGCTTTATATATTCTTATTACATTATTATATCCAAAACTGAAAAATTGACAGCAAAATATTGATCCGTTTCTTCAAGAAATAAAAAATACGTACATTAAAAAAATTGTAGTTTTCGTGTCATACTGACAGGAAAAATAGCTATTATAAAAATATGCATAAATTGGCTTCAGCGAGTTTGCGCTTCAATGATTTTCCTGAGATCTTTTCCTGAGAAATTGTAATAACATACTTATACTGTACTTTCAATTTTCTTTATATGCTTTCTGCATGAAAATAATGTATGTATACCAACTGAAAATTGCATTATTAATAATTTTCCAACTAAGCACCATATGTTGGTGTAACTGGTAGAATACCTGATAGGATATTGGAGCATCCCGATTACAATCTAGCCCTAAGTTCACTGATTTTGTTTAGCGGCAAGTTCCCTGATTTCGTGTTACTTATACAATTTTACCATAGTCATGCTCATGACATCAATGCAACTTTCAAAACACCAAGGTGCATAAATTCAAAGAAATGCATTAATGTGCCTTAATACTGTATTATGAGCATTTCTTTTTTTCCTCAACTTCTATGGTTTGTTTAGATAAATCAGTTCTTAACTTAGGACCAAAACCATGAAAACCAATAGGTTCGCATGGAGCATTTTTTGATCACCTTAACAATTACTCCTTCATTAACCATTAACAATGGATTCTTGTACTTTCTTGATAGGCTTTGATTGGCATACTTTCTATAAAAACCATCTCGCTACATTTTAGAAATATTTATAAACCGCAGATTGTCTTATTAATATAACTTATATCAGCTCATACTTGAGATGAAAGAAAAAAAGCTATCATTTGAAAGATGTCCAGCTGTGTAGCACTATTTATTTATTTAAGGAGTTCTTCACATACAGCATTTCTGCCAATTTATAGTGACGCAGTAACAAACATAAAATTTTAACATAAAAAATCTGAACAGAGAGCAGTGGCATAAGATAGTAAAGAACAAAATAGAGGCACGAGGAAAGGGAGGTGGAGAGGGAGGTTTATTTATTAGCCGAGGAATGGGACATGGCAAGTTTGATAAATGTGTTTAAGGGCAGAAAAAAAGGGTCAATATTGTCTGGTAATGAATTGATCAAGGAGCAAAGGCGGTGTTGGAGTGAGCACTTAACGAGGGATAGTCTAGGGATAGGCGTATGGAGTAAGGAACGTGTACGAGTGGGTCGGCAAGGCACTCTGAAATTAATGGATGAAAGCAAATCAGGAAAATCAATGTGTGAATTTAGAATATTGTGAATAAGTTTTAAGTCTGTTTTAACCCTTTGTTGGGAGAGATCAGTCATTAATAGGGAAGATAAGAGTGAGCTGGTGGACATGTCACGTAATTGGGGAACTCTGCGTCTAACGATTCTGGCGAAGAAGCTTGTTACACTGTCAAGAGAGGTGAGGTTAGAGGGGGCTGCGATGGACCATATGGGAGAGCAATATCCGGTGACTGGAAGGATAAATGCAGAGAAATATGATTTTAAAGCTGTGGGATCGGCTTTTTCTGTGTAGCGGTAGAGGAGACCTAAAAGTGACATAGCTTTGCTCTTGATTAAATGAATGTGTTCCGAGAAGTTAAGTTTGGTGTCAGTAATGACGCCTAAATCCTTCACAGCCGAAACACGTTGAAGAGGCTCGGAATTAATTGAATATTGAAAAGTAATAGGGGCTTTTTTAAGGGAAATCGAAAGGGAGTTGCATTTACTGAAATTTAAATTTCGGTTCCAAGTATTGCACCATTTTGCAGTCAAGTTTAAAGAATCTTGAAGGAGTTTGCAGTTCGAGGGAGTTTGAATTTGCTTAAATAGCTTACAGTCGTCCGCGTAAAAAAGAGTATGTGTCTGGAATGGAGGCAAAAGTGTGGCTAGGTCATCAATGAATAGGCTAAATAAATATGGCCCCAGGACACTACCTTGAGGAACACCTGATGTTACCGGGGACCAGTAGGACTGGGTGCCAGAAAATATAACTCTTTGGAATCTATTAGTAAGGAAGGACTTGACGAGATTGAGAAAGGTTCCATGCACGTTGAATCGTTAACTAAGCTTGTGAAAAAGGAGGGTATGGTCAAGTGAATCGAAGGCTCTGGAGAAATCAAGGAATATGGCGTCGAGTTGAGAATTTTTTGCTATTGAGTTGACGGCATGGTGATGGAATACAGATAGGTTAGTAAGACAGGAACGATTAGGAAGGAAACCATGCTGATTTTTCGAGAGGTTAGGGGATGTAAAGTAAAATTAACATCACTATGAACAGAAATTTAAAGAAATTTTGGCAAAAACGTGAAGGCTGAGAGTAAAATGCTTTTCATTAAAAAGGGCTCAGTGAAATAACATAATGAGATTGAAAAAAGCTTCTCCTTACTTAGCAAATTGCACAATGCAGATTTGATAGCTTCAACGCAGTCTTCCCCTTGTCCAAGGATCCCTCCAATCCAGCACCACCCTGCTTGGTTGGTCAAAGTGCATGTACTATCAGGAATGGGTCCACTCCAACGCCAGTATTCTAAAATTTGAGAGGTTGTCCGAATGCCTAGCGAGGCTATGCGGTCATCGGAAGTTGCCTTCTTGTCACAGTCACAACTAGCATCAGATTCACCCGTGGCTTCATTCACCTCCTGTTGTTCACAACCAATGTCATTTGAAGTGGAGGAAAAACTGTAGATCAAAGCTTCTGCAGCACCATCATCGTTTTCTTCATCCTCATCCTCTCCATTTGAGGGCTGCAGTGGCTCATCTAAGTCACTTAGGAAATCTAGGGATGATTTGATGGGGATTCCATTTAATCTCTCATTCAGAGGAAGATCGCTAGTACCCTGCAATATACAATTAGGGAAATGAAGGTTTATAGAAGTGGCATCACGAGTAGATGAAGTTTTCGAGGCCAACAAATTGCGTTTGCTTTTATCATAGAGAATATATTTCAATTTATTCAAATAAATAACCATGGATTAATTGGGAGCTTCATTTTACGAAGTCACCTTACGAAGTACACATCAAGAGCAAAAACACAGGAGAAATCATTTGCCTTGGCAGGTTTCAAACCTGGATATCAGGCATTTGTCCTGGATGTTCTAAAACTTGAACTACCATAGTATCTTATTCCTATTCTAAACTCCACAGAGGAAGATGTTAGTTCAAGTGGTAGAACACCTGACATGAATTCAGGATTTCCAGGTTCAAATTCTGGCCAAGGCAAATGATTTTTCTGCTGCAGAAGTTTCACACTGAATATTAAATTCTTTGAATATCATTAAAAAGCTGTTCACATGACAGTTAAATATTTAAAAATTGGAAAAATATAATACTAACCTCCTTGTCTACCAGATGAAATGATTTGAAGGATAGGTACCCAACGGGAGCAATGGCATCATCTGAATGAATCACTGTCTCCCACTCATCTCTGGAAAATATAAATTAATTAAATTTTATTAAGTGCATTTGGAAGAAAGGTGCAAGTATTTACAGTAGAATCCTGATTTATGGTTTTCAGGGAGAACTAATTACGAAAAACACTGAATAATTTGAACCTACCATATTTTTTTATACCTGAGTCTGTAATGATTGGAACAGCTTTCTATGAATAAAACATATAATTTTAACTCACTAATATAAGTCACGCTCAGCAAAAAAATAAATTTTATGTGCTCTTCCTGATTAGATAATACTTTTCAGGAAACAGCTAAATAATGGGAATCAAAATTAAAAATGACAAGAAATTTGCTAATATTTTTGGGGAATTATAATACATAACAATTTACTTACAAACACTCAGAATACTGCTAATAATATTATCAATGCTAATGACTCCATTTTTATGAGTTTCATAGTGGCCTCATAATTTTTTTCTTCACTTTTATCTAGAGATGGGTCGAATTGCAGATTTCTCCACCTCGAATATCGAATTCGAATATTAAATCATTGCTCGAATATTCGAATACCTCGAATTTCGAATACCTCGAATACTAAACGATGAATGTGAGAATGTTTGACTCGGTTGCCTATGCAGCACGAAACACAAGATAATGGGGAGTAAGTTTCATTTCCTTTAAAGGATTCGAACAGGAATTTAGCTGATTAATGGAATATTTTAATTTTAAGGAAACAATTGGGCATATAGTTGATTCAACTAACATCTCTTTCAAATATTCTAAGGGGACACACCACCTCGCAAAAAATGATTGCATTTCTCGGCATTTACACTGCTACGATGGATTTCTGTCAGATGTATACATTCTTTTCTACCAAACGCCATTTCAGCGTCACGCCCATCTGATACTCGGCCTCATCCAACTTCTTATTTTCAACAGGTAGCTTGCTTTACCCCCACTCCTGCTGTCAAGTGCTAGCGGACAATCTCAGGCGTTTTGCAAAATACACGCGCTTCTCCACCGGATTTTCTTCAATTATTTTCAGTCCATCTTTGGAAGTTCTCACGAGATAAGAAGATGAATTCGAATTGCTATCAGGGGGAAACCAAATATCCTGAGAAAATATCCCTTCGTCTGCGACTGTAACAATAGAGATTTATAGCACAACTCATAAATTGTAACTTGATATATGTTTTCAGAAAAAAATACTGCATCAACTTCCGAGAAGCTCCTCTGCTGATATCGAGTCTCGCCAGAATGCTAAGTCTCCGTCGTATTTTGACATTTATTTCCTCGCGTAAAATGCTTAAATAAAGTCAGAAATGCGTCGTGTTTGGTCTTATTCTTTTTTAAATTACGCGCACATTACTAATATTTCAATCCAATAAAGGTGTAATATCAATTGCCATAAGTCATTGTTAGACACCTTTAGGGCTAATAGGTGATTCATGCAGCAGTTGACCTCCAGAAACTGAGAACTTTGAAGCAGGTAGGCTGAAAAAGGTCAGTGGGTGAGAAGAGGGGGGGTGCAAAACATGTTTCTATTGTTCTCGTGTAACTTGGCATTTTTTTCAAAGCTAAGGTCTTCGTAATATGATCCCTGAGCGAGCTGTGACCTTTTTTTATTTCAAAGAAGAGGAAAGCCTCAGAGGGGGGCTAGTAATGAATGGAGGGGGATAGAGGATCTTAGGAAATGCACTAATGTAACTACCTCACGGTACTCATGCAGCAGTTGACCTCCAGAAATGTGGGACTTCGAAGCAGGTAGCCAGAAATAGGTCAACGGGTGAGAAAAGGGGGGAGGGCGTGAAACACGTTTTTATTGTTCTGGTGTAACTTGATACTTTTTTCGAAGCTAAGGTCTTCATAATACGATCTCTGCGCGAGCTGGGACCTTCTGTTTGATTTCGGAGAAGGGGAAAGGGTCAGAGTGGATGAGGCGAGTGCTGAATTGACGGGGATAGCGGATCGTGGGAAATGCCCTAAGGATGCTATCCCACGGCACTGAGGTTTTCCGGATGGGGGAAACCGGGGATTTTAGGATTTTTTCACCCAATCATTTTCGGTTCCCCACGTCAAACTCTTTTCACTGCTCTAATCCGCGAATTTGATGTAGTTCGTCAACTTGCCTAAAACGGCTCTGCATACACTAAACAACAAGAGTTCTTTACAATTTTCCAAGTCAACTACCAACGACAGTGTGCGACAGTGTACGGCGCGAAATTCAAAGTATTTGAAGTATTCGAGAGCGTACCTTTAGCATAATTATTCGAGACCTCGAATATCGAATACTTTCTAGTATTTGCAGATACTATTCGCACATCTCTACTTTTATCCCATAAAAGTAAAGTGTATATGGCTATGCACTAGAAAAATCATGATTATTGTATCAATAAATTTGTGAGAAATAAAGGTACAGCAAAAGATTGTTAAAATTCAGTTCTTAACTACCAAGTACCTATCTATTTAATGGGAGGTTTTCTAGAATTTTGCCAACTTGATGTTTTCCATAGATCTGAGGAAATATTAACAAATTGAGCCATTAAAAAGCCTCCTGTATGCACATTTTGGCTTAAAACATCATTCAAAAAGATTACCTTATTTCTAGCATGCATATAAATCAATTACGATGCAACACGATGGTAACAGCAGTATATGTACAATAAATTTCCTTGGTGAATTTGATACTACATACCATTAATGCTATTCAGGGGTTCGAGAACTTTTCAAGAGCGTCTTTCCTGAATGGCAAAATGGAAAATGTGTCATATATATATCATCAACTTATCAGAGACAGCTTAATGGTTTCAATTCACTCGAAGACAGAGCATCAGATTCAAACTTATCCATGAGATAGAGGAGAAGCTCCTTCCACTTGAGAATATACGTCTCCGTAGTAGAATAGATAGCTATTCTGAAGACATAATTCCATAATGGAAATAAAGAAATAAAACTTTATAAGGTTCACTATTATTTTAATATGGACATGACCCGGGTTTTGTAACGTGGTTACATCTTGCCCATATTAAAATAATAGTGAACCTTACAAAGTTTTATTTCTTTATTTCCATTATGGAGAGATTTCACAAAGTAAAGCCTGAAGTTATCAGTTATATAATTCCATAAGATCAGGTACGTAATTAGGGTTCCCTTTTTAATAAGTTCTCTTGAAAGTAGCACTGAATCATTGACCAGAACTTTTGTGTATCTCAAGAATATCCTTCAGTGATGCTTTCATGGCTTGATGAAATGGCTTTTCCCCCCCCCCCCTGGGATTCAGTATTGCCAAAGAATGACTGAAAATCTCATGATACAAAAAATACCAAATAAATTATAATTACAATTTTTTACTGCCGTTAGGCCTATAAATTAGCAAAAGACAAGGTCAATTATGAATAGAGAGAGATATGTACATAAGGATGATGAATGGCTCTTCGCACAAACAATATTGCAAACCACAGTTTATCGTTCTAAAAATTATGACTTATCAAGTTCCACCTATGCAGCTATCGTCTCTTAATTTATTTTAAAATCATTTGCTTTCTCTAAAATCTGGGAACAATTTTCATGATCTCATTTTACATGGAGAGAACAACATATATCCTATATCTTTCTAAGGATTTGAGGAATTATATGTTCCATTACTAAAGTTTTGCAATTCAGGTAAGTGGTGAAAAGTACATTAACTGAAAAAGGGAAAATTAATGACATATGAATGAGACTAGAGATACAAGTGACATAATCACAAAAAAGGATAATTTTTGAGTCTTTCCCTAAGAAAAAAAGAAAACGAATTTTTTTGGGAGCAATGGCTTAGTCTAGAAAACTATCCATGGCGCAAGTATGAAAGGACAATGAAGCTAATGTTTTAGTCAATACAGTAAATTGAAACATGATTTCAAGAAGGTTGACACAAAATTTTGCATACTTGAACTGTCCATTGTGACTATAAGTTTATGAAAAATCCATAGCACTATTTAAGAATCAGACATTTTGAAACTATACTTTATTTAACTACACATAAAAAATGAGCCTTGGTCCCTTTGAGAAAATATCACTTTTTTAACAAAAACACATCAACAAAAATTGTAGTCCAGACTTCAAACTTCCCCATTCCTGTTAGTTGTTTCACCTTAATTTGCTAATTCGAAGTTTCCCCTGAAATGATTTTCCAGGAAAGGGCCATGGAAACAACCAAAGAACCACTTCCTCTCTCCCATAAACACACAAAGATTGGTTAGATATCACCACATTCGCAAGCTTAAGGTTTTTTGTAATGCATTATTTAATTTGGCAAACAACTCCATGCTGCCTCATTAGAAATAGGAACATATAGGACAATGTGAGCATCGTTTTTCAAGTGAATGTAGAAATTAATGTTATTTAAGTTTTAGTAGCAACCTCCTCCATGGAAATGGCAAAAATGCAATATTCATACCAGAAAAATTGCTTTATTATAAGAGACATAATGTATGAATATTTCAACATTGCCATGTCAAATTCTACTGCATTATAAAACATTTACCATTGGGAGGCTTTCCTCAATTCTCAATTTTTATTCTCAAAGGCTTTGCAAATTTAAAAACATACCTCAAACCCATAAATCAGTTATAATACATACAACATTTACTTGTACTTGCCAATGCACAAATAAATGCCCACCAAATGGTAGCAGAAATATTCAAGGAGATTTTTAGTAGTAACAACAAACTTTAAGAACATCAATAAGTCACCCTTAAATCTAAAATCAAGAACGTCCAAAGAAAATAGCAATTCTCATGAATGGAAATTTGAAGAATCCTTTTGGTGATTGTAATCTTAGGCACAGAAGATGGATCTATCAATTATATTAAAAGCGATATTATATGGGCATAAATTGGCCAAAGGTCACTTAATAGCAGTGAAACTTCACTTCTTTCAGATGGCATAGGTTTGAATTTCAGCCTCCAAGCCAGAAACAAAAAATACTGATTCAAATTTGAACATCAAAGTATAAAATTTAGAAGTTTAGTGCAGAATTAAATGTAGTTCATAAGTTATGCACACTGTCAAAATGCACCAGAAACACAAATTATTCAATTATTTAAGGAAAGAGGCTAAAATCCGACACTTACATGACAATGGACTTCTTAAACAATGGGCAATCAAGAGTAAACGTCTCGTACTCTCCTCCCTCGCCACAGACATTTAACCCGAATTTTTCTTTCTGCAAAAGAAACCCACCATCTAGATTGGCACCAAAGATGCTCATGCAATATTGAACTTAAATTCATGAACAAAATATACCTAAGTTTTTAAGACTACTCATGGTGTCTGGCAATGAATACTTTTCATCAAAACAGTTTTATAATTAAGCAGGCTACCTCTTTAACCTAGGGTCAATATGAGCTTATTAAAAGAGATTACATATATCTGAATGGGAACACGCATTAAGACAAAATATAACACAAAATTAACAACTAGTCTTTAATATCCTGAAGAATATTAAATTATGTAGACATTTATTTATAACACTAAGTGCACATAGTCTAATGACAAGGATGATATTATCTAACTACAACATTAAGGTTCAGCTTAAGGCTACCAACAGACTGATTAATAATTTATTATTATATTTTATATAATACAAACACATAAATGATGGAAAACACAATTTATTAAAAACGAACATTTCTAAATTTTCTAGATGTGGTAAATTCTCAAAAAATACAATGGAAAGGCAGTTTCTATGCATTGCCTACTAACAAGGTCGTGCTATTGAGGTTAATTACAGCCTCACTGATGTGTTTAAAACAATTTAGGGTAACTTATTCAAGTTACATTTAAGCCTTCATTGAGCCAATCTTGACAGTAATGCAGAAAAAAACAGCCGTGCAAGCAAAGCAGCTACTTACTAATTCAACTACGAAATTAAACCCAATAATCATTCCACCCAAAGGTCTCTCTAACCCACTCAACCCCTTGAATACACTGAATCTCAGAGAATTTGAGAACTAAAAGATTTGATAAAATATAAGGAGAATTTGTATTCATACCAGTGCTTTTGTATTTGAGTGAATTTCTAGTTCTTCATCCTTCAAAATGATGGAGAAATTTTAAAACTTATCTAAACCTCATCAAATTACTAAATAGATATTTTACTTAAATGCTGCTTCTGAGTTACAAGAAGAACAATTCACAGGACTGCTGACTATGCATGCAATAGGGTGGTTTCCTATTATTTTTTTATTGCCTAAATCAAAAGATTATTACTCCTGGAGTACGTATTTCACGCTTTTAGATTTTTATACGACGATATCTATTTTTCGCAATTCGAATTCACAGTGCTTCTTGGCATTCATTCTCGCATTCGTACATTTGGACATTAACTTGTATGAACCAATGTACAGCGTAAAACTACCTTATTATTTTGTATTTCTTTGAGCATGATTTTCGAGGAGGTTTAAGGTCGGAAAATGAAAATGCAAATGACAATAGGGTGGTTTCCTATTACAGTAAACTCTTGATTTTACGAAGCAGGATTTTACGAAGTTTTCGATTATACGAAGTGATACTGCGGTCCCGGTGAAAAGCCTATGCTAAATACATGGCGCTATTCGATTATACGAAGTTTCGATTATACGAAATTTTTTGAATTTACGAACCTCGGCTCGGTCCCTAGGAGCAAATGGCATTCGTTTATACGAACTACGGCGAAAAATTTGTCAACAAAACTAGTTACGCCGGCGTAAGTAGCTAAAAAATCAGCGCTTCCAACTGTGGTCCATCAAAAGTGCGAAATTGTAAATGATAATGCAACTTTGGATAGAAATGGGTCGCCAAAAACCTCACTGTGGGAATTTAGGGGGAGTAGGAGTTCAGTTAAAATATCGCGGCTGACATTATGCCCCTATTTACGTGCCTGTTCGTAAACATAGCATCGACAATAATTCGTAGTTTAACATGTCAGGAAGGTCGCGCGGAGTATTTCGTACACCCCTAATTAACCCTTTGCACTGCTGTGAACGTACTTCGAAGACTACTTGACTACTTTTCGCCGAAGCACTTCGAAGGGTCCCTAATCCGGGACCCTTTCCTCGACGAGCTCACCCTCGCTGGCCCCTGAAACTGGGCTATTTTTTAATGCATTACCTGACAACCCTGGGTTTCAAAGGGCAAAGGTGCCATGGGGGGAAAAAGAGTAAAGTGCGTGTTACTGTGGGGCTGTGCGTCAACCAAACGGGCACGGACAAAATAAGCCCGTTGTCATTGGGAAATTTGAAAGGCCACGGTGCTTAAAACATTTAAAATTGGAAGCCCTCCCCGTTTTTTACCATGCAAATAAAAACAGCTGGATGACCAGAGAAATTTTCCAGCAAACGGTTATACGTCTACAGAGAAAAATTGCTGGAGAGAACAGCAAAATTGTTTTAATAATGGATAATGCCACCGTTCATAAATACGTGGAAGATCTAAAATTGGCTAATGTTCGAGTCCTCTTTTTACCCCCGAACTCGACTAGCAAGTCCCTTGGACCAAGGCATTATCCAGGATTTTAAAGTCCTATACCGGAAGAAGCTTGAGCGGTACTACTTGCGATGGATCGGTATGTATACATTCATCTATTTTGCTCATGTGCGTTTGTATATCGATTTAGATATTTTTATTCATGATTATCATTCTTTCAAATTTATTTGCTACTTTTATAAATGGGAACAGAAATTAATAACATCCCGAAATGGACGTTGATACATGCAATCCGCGCCATAATATCTTTTCGTGTATATATTGGCCTTTGTGAATGAACAACTTAAATATCCTAAGTACTGGGCTCTATTTACCGCCAATTTATATTTCAGGCTTCTCGTAATGAAGACGCACTTCCAAGTCTAACCATGAACTTTCTTCTCACGCGCTTCCCCGTTCTCCCATGCTGGGGTTCTGTCTTTCCAAAGCCGTCCCTTCCCTCCTGCCGCCTTTGGCTGATCTTGCTGACACCCACCTTACGCATCCCAAACCCCTCCTTCCCCAGCATTTCCCATTCACTCCCTCCCTAAGGAGACTGAGCTTGTGTGCGTCGCAAAAAAATACGGCCCCCAAAAGTAGACTGAGGCAGAGCTGAAGGCCATTTCCCCACCCTTCTTTGTCTCGCCCCCTTCACCAGTCCTTGTGCTGACCACACTTCTTCCCTCAGGCAATCCCCATCCCACTCTTATTCACCCCACCCACTGGGAACGTTCCCCGATTGTGGAGAAGGGCATGGTTCATCTTTACCTGCAACGGGGGGAAGTTATTAACCGGAGAGAGGCGGAAGAAGTATCTTCCACTATCGGGAAAATGGTGCCGCGCTTATAATTGTCTCTCTTCTTCTCAGCTGACTTTTCAATTGAAATTAATTTCTTTGCTCTTTCCACACTATATTTATTTACGATTATGGCGCGACTATTTCTTAGTGCTAAAACTAAGAAAATCTTTTCTATATGTCAATGATCCTTTGCCTAACTTTCAATACGGCGGAGAAAGGAACACGAAAACTAAATGAGGTGACGGTACAGGTTTTTGCGTGTCATTTTTTGGGAATTCACGCTAGCGAACCAATACTTAACCACGTTGAGAAATGATAAAACGTCTCTTGTAGGAAAACAATCAATGTGGATAATAACGTTTCTATCTATATTTCTCCGATACTGTAAGATGTTTCTCCTGCCGTTTTCCGGTTGGAACCTTGCTCCTGTCGGCATAAAAGGAGAGAAACATACTACATATATGAACAGGTCACCTAACACCCGGTATGAAGAATACAGTCCTGATAAAGAATTAAGTCTTTTATGGCAACGTCTGCGAAGATGATGGAACACAGTAGTCGGACGGAGAACTCAAACAGAATTTACTTCAAATATTCGCCAGAAGATAATCACATCCTACGTTATTTATGATCGTAATTGAATCTCAGTGAAAATAGAGCACATTCTGCTGAAAATACGAAGTAACTCGAAATATTAACTTACGAAGGTTATTTTGGAAACGGGCTAAGACCCTTGTTTTTCTTTTTTTCTCGTCACTGAGCGATAGAGGGCGACATAAATGGCGGTTAGGCCGGCTGCCGCTAAAATTCCGTGGGTGTCAGAAACAAATGTCTATCTTTTGCATACTTAATAGTAGCTATTGGCTCCTAACCACAAATTTATTACTGTTAATTCTTATAATAAACATTGCAATTCATTATTTGATTACGTTTTCTAAACTGGACGGGAATTTCTTTAGCGATCGTTGATGTTGAAGTATGAACAAGAAATGGGAATTTTATGGTGGTATAATTATTTAACGATTTTTCACATCATAAATCGATAGCAAAAAGCCTTTTCTATGAATTATACCGAGAATAACCACCAAAAACATTTAAATAAGACCACTAAAGACAAAAAACGGCGGAAGAAACAAAAGCGAACATTTTTTTCGTGACTTATGAAAAAGGTTTGAATTTACGAAACTCGATTTTACGAAGTGCCAATTTTCCGGTCCCACTGACTTCGTAAAATCAAGAGTTAACTGTATTTTTTTATTGCCTAAATCGAAAGATTATTACTCCTGGAGTACGCATATCACGCTTTTAGATTTTTAAATGACGATATCTATTTTTCGCAATTAAATTAAAAGTGAAAATTTTTAATTGCTCGAAAACGCGACGGCTAAGTATGAATGATGGGAAAAGCCCATGTGACGTCAATCTGGTTCCCGCTGCAGCCGAGTGAGGTGACCTTGGGGCCAGAATATGAGCCGCTTAGATGCAGGCTGCTAGCAGGTAGCAGAGTATCCTGCTAGCAGGTAGCGCTTGGCTTAAATAAGGAATTGTTAATACCTTATCAAACGAAGAAAACTTTCCGACCATGGACAGTTCAAATAGGTGCTTATTAAGAGATTTTTTCCCTGAGCTCTGTGCTTCATGCATGCATTGGTAATCTCAGACGATGTAAATTTCCTATCTACTTGTATAGAAACTAGGTCCCTGTGACATCACGTGGAGTGACATCGCATGGCTACCAATCTGGCCTTTTTTAATGAGGATAAAATTGACCATTGCCATTCGTCTAAACCGGTATTTCTAGAACTAAATAATTTGTATATTATGAATACACCAATGGTGGGTAACGAATCGCAATCAATGCCTTTCATTTTCTTTGATGAAGGAAACTACCCTATCCTAACTAAACTAACTAAACTTTTCACCCGATCATTTTCAGTTCCCCACGTCGAACTCTTTCCACTGCTCTAACCCACGAAGTTGATGTAGTTCGTCAACTTGCCTAAAATGGTGCTTCATGCACTAAACGACTAGAGTTCTCTACATTTTTCCGAGTCATCTACCAACGACATGCGTGCGACAGTGTACGACCTGTCGTACTGTACTCTAAGAACCTTGGATGATGCCCAGGCGACACTCGCCCGGGCGACCACCATGGCGAAGCCGAAAAGCAAATGCTGGAAGATACAAAAATGGAGAAGGATATACGTCACTGCTGCTATTGTCGTCGATGAAGACAGGAACTCGTATTTATGCGATAGTTTGGCATTCCCACCGTAAAAAATGCCCCAGATATGATACGCTAACACTTTTTTCGCGTAGGAATTATGAGGTCTAGGAGCCGATATTCACTTTTTACATTGTTTCTTATGGGATATTATGCTTCGATTAACGTCATTTCGTTTATCGTCACATTTTTCAGGAACGGTAAGTGACGTTAAACGAGGACTCACTGTAAATACTTTCTAGTATTCGAAGTATTTGAGTATTCGCAGATACTATTTGCACATCTCTAGCTAAAAAATATTCTTTAAATCCCAGATAATTGTGTCTAACTTTCAAATAATGGATTTTGCCATGCAATATAAGATACAATAATATAAATGTTCATTCCTTTGAAAGAGAACCAAAGGTCTAGAGCTTGGGAGCTCATCAGAATAAATAGAAATATGCCTGCTAATGTGCATTGGACAAGGAAATTTCTATAAAAAAAGACATTTTTGCCATCAACACAGACGGTTCAAGTGTAATGGTGAAGGATGGTAGATTAACAGCGGCAAACCATCAACTTAACTCTTTGACTAGACAAGCTGAATCTTATGAAAGTAAATTCAGCGATGAAGACTTTCCATTGAGTGAAGAAAGAGATGATCCATTTGAAGATGGATTAGTGTGCAAACCATCTGAACAAATTATTATATGTCTAATCAAAAAATTTCGGAAACTGTTATTCTCTTAAAATAACTCTCAAAAAATGACAAATTTCTTAAAAATAAGTAAAAGGCTGTCATTTTAACATAATAAAAAGCCGATCAGGCCTATTAAGGTGTTCCATTGAGTTATTACGTCAATAACATCCTCGCCACAATTTTCAATTGCTTATTCAACTAGTTGAAAAAGTAGTATCGTGCAATCATGCAGTGAACTAAGCAGGAGAAGGTAGAAAATAATAGTTTAAAGTATACCGGGACTAGCTGCGGTGATAACTTTTACGGGAGTCACCCGCAATGCACAATCGTGCGAAAGATCCACAGAGAAAAAATCATTCGCCTTGACCGGGATTCGAACCCGGATCCCCCGATTTCTGGTCGAGTGCTTTAGCCAGTTAAGCTACCGAGGCGTCATTCTTCCCTGTGGATATATTTTTTCAGGCCTGTTCGGGCTTGCTTGTCCAGGCCTGCTCTCCGGCTGTGGCACTGTGCGCACGATTTGGACTGCTTGTGGCATCATATGCTCAGCAGTCCAGCAACATCTTGTCCGGTAGTGTCCGAAAATATATCCACAAGGAAGAATGACGCCTCGGTAGCTTAACTGGCTAAAGCACTCGACCGGAAATCGGGGGATCCGGGTTCGAATCCCGGTCAAGGCGAATGATTTTTTCTCTGTGGATCTTTCACACGTAGAAAATAATCTTTTTGAGACAGCCTTGACATAGATTATCACCACATAACACTCACGCAATATCCACACCCACCATGAAGGCTATTAATCCTGCATTACCAACTACAACCTAATCAGTTTACAGGCGGTCCTCGACTTTCGTACACTCGACTTTCGTACACTCGACTTTCGTACAATTCGCACTTTCGTACATTCAAAATTGACACCTTTTACTCGACTTTCGTACGCTAAATTCGGACTTTCGGACGTTGGTCTGTAATTTTTTTAAAATTCCCGCGATGTTTATTGCGCATCCCAAAATTCAATTGTTTCAAATGTCAGTATCGGCAGTATATACGAACAATACGAACGTATATAATGAAGGGAATTGTTGGTAATTGACTCTAATCTAGGTGATTTATTTGGGAGAGAGACTGCCTGCTATAGGCTCCTTTATCAAGAGAAGAAGAAAGCCTTCATTGAAGATATTTTTCAAAAGAAGTTGACTAGACATCATCGAATAGCTTTCAATAAAACTAGTAAGACCTTTCTAATTGTGTTTTTTCGTTTGAGTGCTGTTTAATTCATGTAAACCTTCAGCAACAATATTGCACGAAATATCACCCGAATTCCGTTTGTCTTTTGTCTTTTTTGAATAACATGCGGAATATACGCGATCATGAATGTCACCTGCCAAATATCGAATTTTGGTGTAAAAATTAAAAGGTATCCAGAGTGCGGGTTCAACAAATACATTTTGTTATGCTTCTTGATATGTCCTTTTATTTATAGTGGACGTAATAAGTGGAATGTCAACTTAGACGCCAAGAGGAAGTTTCACTCGATAGCCAACGGAGTTCTTGTTTTTTAAACTTTTATTTGCACTTTCTGCCTATTTTCGAAAGAAATTAGATGATTTGAGGAGTTTTATTAACATATTATTAAAATTAAGTCAATTGAAATGAATTCCGTGAAAAAAAAAAGTTTTAGTACGTATATTCCGCTCTTTTGGAACGTAACCCCTAATTAGTATGGAAGTCAATGGTTCGACTTTCGTACATTCGACTTTCGTACAAGTTTTCGGGAACGCATTGTGTACGAAAGTCGGGGACCGCCTGTATATTACCACTGAAGTTATTTTACTACTGACATATTCATTTCTAAGATTTATAAATGGAGCTTTTCATTTTTTATGTGCATCGAATTGTGAAAATAAAAGTTTCTTGTTAAACTACAGCGTATAAGCAATATGTGACAATATAGGTAAGTATCCATGATGGAGAGCAGATATAGATAGGGGAAATGGTATGTTACACACTTTAATCAGATTGTAAGTTGATTTTAGATTATTTTAAACCTACTAGCATGAATACTTGAGGTGTTTTCCATGCAAAATAAACCTAACAGTATAATATTAAGGAAAGACTTTCACCATAATGAGTAGGTGTGGTTGCATTTGCCCAATTGTCTTCCCCAAGTGTAGAGCAGGGTCCAAGCCAAGGGCAGCTACTTTGATGAGGATTGCATCCATTCTACAGTCAATCATCTCTTGGAGAAGCTCAGTTTGGTCTCTCCTCCACAAGTAGGATAAAACCACTAGGCCCAACCTATTACATCTACATGAAAAAAAAAATTTGAAAAAATAAGTAGTATAGAGCCCAGGGAAATCACATCACTCATAATTTTTAACAATTATAAAAATTGAAATGAAAAAATTTCTGGATAATTTCAGAGGTGGAAATAGGGAAGAAAATGGGGCATTTGCCCCCAATCCTTGAGAATTTTTTTTGGCAAAAAATGGAATTAAAAGTTAAAATTCATTTAGCTAATGATAATTAAACAAATTTGATCCCATTGAGAAAATAGTTAAAAATTGATCATAAAAGACAATTTTTCACCAAGAGGACCTTAAAATCTTTCAATTATATGTGGTAAATGTCAATTTATCGCTGGATGTCCACCCCACAAATTTTATGCCCTGATCCACCTATAACACATTTCGAAAGACCTTAAATCTATGGTATACAATGAACGTAGGATTAAAATTGATACATACATAAAAAACTCAAACAACATTATAAAGGCTTCATGGAAAGTGATCAAAGATAATACAAAATCCTCCTGTGGAACCCTGACCCCCTCCCCGATCTTCTTTAATGGCACTCCTTGCTCTGATCCATCAATCACTGCAGATAGCTTCAATAAACAATTCTGTTACTCACCCTCAACCCTGAATTCCACAATTGATTTCAAAGTAGTCAACCCCGAACAGAGTATTTTTCTCTTCCCAAGCACGCAAACTGAAATTATTCACATTATTCACTCCTTCAAAAATAGTTGGTCAGCAGGTACTGATGGTATACCCATGCCTATAATTAAGCATGTTGCCAATGTCATTGCTGGTCCCCTTTCTGACATATTTAATACCTCCATATGCTCTGGAGTCTTCCCAGACCTTTTCAAATATGCTTCAATTACCCCAATTCATAAGAAGGGCCCTCTAAATGACTCGGCAAACTACAGACCTATATCTGTACTGTCTGCCTTCTCAAAGATATTCGAAAAACTCTTTTACCATCGTGTAATGAGTTATCTCAAAACCTTTAAAATACTGAAAAATGCCCAACACGGTTTCTGTAAATCCAAATCCACAAGTACAGCCATCTTTCAGTTATTAAACCAACTATGCACAGCTTTTCAGGAACGCAAATTAGCAGCTGGTGTTTTCTTTGATCTAAGCAAAGCCTTTGATCGAATTAATCATGAAATTCTCCTCTCTAAACTGCAGTCAGTGGGCATCTTGGGGAAAGCTCTCTCCTGGTTGTCATCATACCTAACTGACCGTCAGCAATTTGTCAAATATACCTCCAGAACAGCAAAAAGCATTACAGTAGTTAAGTCAAATCCCCTTACTGTGAAAGCAGGAGTACCACAGGGTTCTATACTAGGGCCATTGCTATTCCTAATTTTCATTAATGACTTGCCAGACAAACCCCTCCTCCAAAATGCCATTCTATATGCAGATGACACCTCAATCATTTCAAGTGAGGTAAATAGGAGCGACCTAGTTAATACCACACAAAGCAGTATCAACAGCATGTCAGAATGGTGTCATGATAACGCCCTTCAAGTCAACATTGACAAAACAGTTTTTCTTCAGTTCCATGGCAACCGGTCTCCATGTACCTCAAGTATGATCTTAAATGTTGGTCCTCATGTGATTTCCCGGGCACATTCAACAAAATTATTAGGTGTTATCCTCACTGACAACCTTGACTGGTCATCACATATTGATTATATAATGAATAAACTATCCACTGGCATATTTATTATAAGAAAGCTGGCTGAAGTAACTACCATTGATACTCTGAAGATGATATATTATGCCAAAATATATCCTCACCTAACTTATGGCATCATCTTTTGGGGTAATGCTAGCTGCTGCCACAAAGTTTTCTCTATGCAGAAACGTGCAGTGAAAGCCATGGCCAGAGTTTCTATGCGAGCACCTGGCTTACCTCTTTACAATGATCTGAAAATACTAACATTCCCATCACTGTACATACTCAACTGTGCCTCTTTTGTTAAGAATAACCCTGAATACTTTCCAAAAAATAGTTCTCTCCATAATCACGCTACCAGAACCACCAATGACATTCACCTCAAAGACTACCATAGCACTTTCTGCCAAAAAGGACCTCTTTTCTCCCTATCAAAAATATACAACAGGCTACCGTATGATATTAAATGTCTTCCACCTACACCATTCAAGAATGCTTTGAAGAAATATTTAATAGAAAATAACTATTATAGCCTGAAGGATTTTATGTTGGGCTCGGAGTAATCTTTGCCCATCAACCACTAAAATTTTAACTTTTTTTCTTTTATCTGTAAAAATTGTAAATGTTATATCACTTCATTTATTTGTAACTATTACTTTAATTATTTACTTTATTTTGACGACTTCCAATGTCACCGGAACATGTGATCTCAAGGAACAATAAAAAAAAAAAAAAAAAAACTATGCTTCACAAAATTTCATTCTTGTTCCGCTCTAGCAGAAAAAAATCCTATTCTTCCTAAACAATATACTATTGCCAAACATCATTGCAGAATTGACAACTTGTTTCATCCAATGACATTATTTCATATTAACCTAGGACAAACAATCCAGCTTTAATTACACACTCAAACTCTACCCACCATTAAGTTCTACATGACCTGGGTTTTACTAAAACAAAATGCAGTTGAATAGAATTTTTTGATTTTTACAAAACCATTAACATTCTATAAACAAAAGTGGATGGAGAACCCAGACCCTGTATTCATCTTGAGCCACACCATAGAAACCTACTCAAGAGTTTCACTAAAATCCCACCTCCATCTTAAAAATATGGATCTATAAAACTATAAATATGATTGAATACAAAACACCGAATTACTAGAAACGAAAATGAAAAACAAAATTTGCCAAAATACTTTCTAAGTATATACTAACTACTAATAAGGAGACACCGCCCAAGTGATGTTCAGGATCAGCATGCGGATGTTATTTTCTGAAACTACAGTGGAACCTCGTTAAAGTGAGTACGGGCTATAGCGAGACCCCCGCTATTACGAGAGATAGCCGATGCACCGTAAATTGATCCTCTAATAAGCATGTTAAAAATTTCGCTTTTACGAGGCCCTTTTGATGTTGGCTCTCACCATAGCGAGGGTTTCACCGCCAGAAAAACTTACACCAAGACTCCTTATTCTCTGTAATTGCTAGCGATCTGTTAGAAATGAAGTTAATGGAGTGCGCAGTCTCAAATTTATCTGGTAAACTGTCGTTTGATAAATAAGTAGTTAATTTTGGTGAAAATATTGTGGCATTAGCATTCGCGAATGCTTGATCTTCTTTTGTTCCTAGGGCGGCAGAAAGCAGTCGTCAGGATACCCGCACTTCCATGAGTTGCATGAATAGAAAGCATTTGATGGAACACACCATGGCCAAAAAAACACCAAACACGTCTAAGCGAGAATATAAAAATAAAGGAGTAATATGTGGTATATTGGCTATTATTTGTACCATCTCCGGTAAAGCGACAATTCGCTATAGCGAGTATTTATTGGTGCACCGTGGGGTGTCGTTTTATCGAGGTTGCACTGTATATAGGTAAGGTAGAAAAAGTGTCACCGCCTTCTTCCACATAGGCCCGGGTTCGAGAGATATTCGCTTGTAAAGATTTCGCGCAGCATGAGATCCCTTGAGTAATCATCACCTCTTAACTATGGCTGTGGTGGTGTGGTCTAGGGCTCTAGTCCTCTAACCTGTAGTGGGTGTCCTGGGTTCGAGTCCCAGTGTTGGCAATACTTTTTCTCTCCTCTAATTTTTGAAATCACCGTTACATTTTATCCCCATTCGTTTTATTTAGTTACTTTGCGATTTTTTTATTTTCATAGCAATTTATAGATTTTAAATGAAACTCCTAATTGTGTCTTACCACGCAAATTAGAGGACGTATATAATGACTTACACGCAAATTTCCGGGGAATTTGATCATCCTCACCCTAGCCATTGCTCCCACAGCCTCTTCGTATATTCGTAATCTCAAGTCTTTCTTCTCAACAAATAAACACCATTGCCTATCCTCGCATTCAGTTACTGACCCTAGCCAGTTTCTCCTCCTACCCTTCCAGTACAATGACCCTGCTTTCCAGCAGCCTACATAAGTCGTTTTCGAGGTCTTCTTTGTTTAGCTTTCGCTCCTGTTTTCACACCATTGGGCCTCAGCGCCTCATTCAGGGATTATCGAGGGTCAGCTTTGGAGGTAGGGTTGTTGGGACGGAAGTTTTTGAAGGACACTAGAAGGCAGGTCATAAGGGAGGCATGGTGAGTGGAAGGATATTCTGTTGTGAGGATCGAGATTTGTTGGGAAGACAGTGGTTCGGCTGTGGAGAAAATCTAATGGAGGGAAAGCCTAATGGAAATGATATTATGAATAAAAACTTTGAAGCCGGAAAATACCGGTGTTTCAGAAATGGAAAAAAGACATTGAAAGTAGAGGCACATGCGACAAACACTGGGGAACGATTAATGAATAGATGTACAATGGGTTAACTGATGCGAGGCAGAGGTGCACATGATAAGCACATTACACAGAAATTCAAGTGTAGGTAATTATATACATCCTCTAATTTGCGTGGTAAGGCACAATTCGGAGTTTCGTTTAAAATCCATAAATTGATATTAAATTTGAAAAATTGTGAAGAAACTAAATAAAACGAATGGGGATAAAATGGAACAGTGATTTCAAAAATTAGAAGAGAGAAAAAATATTGCCAACACTGGGACTCGAACCTGAGACACCCACTTCAGTTTTGAGGACTAGCGCCCTAGAATGCACCACCACAGCCATATTAAGACCAAGTGATTACTCAAGGGATGTCATTCTACACAAAATCTTTACATGCGGATATCTCTCAAACCCGGGCCTATGTGGAAGAAAGCCATTACACTTTCCCTACCTTACCTATATAGTTCCAGAAAATAACATCCGCATGCAGATCCTGAACATCACTTTGGCGATGTCTCCTTGTAAGTAATATTACTTTAGGAATTAAATGCTGTGGCGGCTTCTCTCTCCTCTTGCCTAATGTAAGAGTCATACCAGATCTTATTTCCTAATTAAACTTTTGTTTTCTGTTCCGAGTATAGTGGGTCACCTATCAAAACTTCTTGCAGAATATATAAGAACGGTACATATACACCTATATGCCAAATTACGAAAAAAAAACTCTTAATAAGTCATGAAAAACTCTTTCATTTAAAACTGATGAAATAATTTTATTCAAAGGAAGGTCTGGGGTACTGAATTACTGGATTTGATTGCACTACATCATAACATTAATAAAAGTTGCACTCACACATTTTCCACTCGAACCCGCTGATAATCAGAAAGGATAGCCCCAACAGCCACTGCATCAACCTCAATTTCATCCTGGAAAATAATTAACATTAAAAAAATTGGAGCTCGATGCACTGCATTTGCAACATTATCAGCCTTGATCAAATTGGTAATAACCACCCTATTTAAGGTGGTTTCCTATTATTTTTTTATTGCCTAAATCAAAAGATTATTACTCCTGGAGTACGTATTTCACGCTTTTAGATTTTTAAATGACGATATCAATTTTTTGCGGATAAATGAAAAGTGAAAATTTTCAAGAGCACGAAAATGCGACGGGTAAGTATGAATGCCAGGAAAACTTCCGTGTGACGTCGTTCTGGTTCCCGCTGCCGCAAGTGAAGTGACCTTGAGGCGAGGCTCTGAGCGCTGATACGACGCAGGATGCTAGCAGGTAGCAGAGTACCATGCTAGCTGGTAGCGCTTGGATTAAATAAGGATTATTAATACCTTACCAACGAGGAAAACTTTCCGACCTTAGCCTGTTTAAATAGATGATTATTAAGACATGTTTCCCTGAGCTTTGTGCCTCATGCATGCATTAGTAACCTCAGACGATGTAAAACTACTATCTACTCCTATAGAGTCTAGGTCCCTGTGACGTCACGTGGAGTGGCGCCAATCTGGCCTTTTTCAAATGAGGATAAAATTGACCCTTGCCATTCGTCTAAACCGGTATTTCTAAAACCAAATAATTTGTATATTATGAATACACTAATGGTGGGTAACGAATCGCAATCAATGCCTTTTGTTTTCTTTGATGAAGGAAACTACCCTATTATAATTTTAACCCGTCAGCACCCAAAGTTTTTTTAAATTCACACATATTTCGCCTTCAAAAAATAAGATACATATAAGCTTAACACAATGAACACAATTCAAACTGACTGAATAATAGAGGAAACTTTCTCTTAAGTATGGGCACCGAAATGTACGCTAAAATTCACATATTAAATGCATAATAGGAGTATTGGTTCAGCACTGCACTGGGTGCCATATGGCACCCGTGGGCGTTGACGGGTTGACAGGGATACCTTGTATAACTTAAGTTGCATGCAGCAATCAGTCACTCACCACCTCCCTCTCTTGCCTTTACAAAATCTACCCCGCCTAAATTTATGACGTGAATAAACCTTTCTTAGCAGCACCCCTTGATAAAGCAAACAGCATTTGAGGGGAAAATGTAGGGATCACCCAAGCATAAAAGCAACAACATAGTCCAGTGGTTTTTTATATCAATTCGACTAGCATTTCTCCTCTTTCACAATATACTGTATCTCCCAAAAGAATGGAGAATGTAACCTTAAACTAGGCCACCCTCAACCTGATCCACTCTCCTTATACCACCATCCTTCAGAAAACTTCCCCATCAAATAAATGATTTGGATATCACAGCAAAACACATACTGATGGGATACAAATAATGGAAGGAGCAACCACTTGCTCACAAGGGAATAAGGAAAGGACCCTTGGAGCTAATGTGGCGGGGTCCTTTCTACTCTAATTTGCCAGGGATCAACAGAAACTTTTCACATTATTCCTAAGTTTCATATCATCAGAAGTTTCTCACAAAACAATCAATGGAACACATTATGAAGGGACTTTGGGACTTTATTTTTTTTCAAGTAGGATGACTAAGTTTCAATGTTCGGTAAAAAGAATTTGCCGTAGTTCTGCTTGATAGTCTTGAACCGTTTTCTTGACAATATGCACAAAGAAATTAATTAGAATTATTCATACGTAAAAGCTGAATTTAAAAATTTGAGGGAACAACCACCAAACTGCAAGGTGTGCGTCCATTTAGCAATGTTTCTGCAATGTCATATTGCATAACTGATATCTAGACTGGAGTACAACCGATTATATAATGAACGACCCCAGATGCTTGTGGCGCAACCGAAAACCTAAAAATTCTCATGGGGCAATTTTACTCACTTTAACTTGTTTCAGTAGATGATACAAATCCTCCACCTCATCTTCCAGAGTAGGGGCATATATAGATCCCTGATGCACGGCCAAACCATGGGTTACTTTCCGGTATAGGGGCAAATCGACAGCTTCAGCAAACATGTTGATACCATGATGCCCGACGGTCTGATACATGTAACTGTCCAGTTCATCTGATGAATGAAAATATTTTAATACAAATGAAATTAATAGCAACGAACAAAAACTTTGGAATTAAGTTCAATAATAAGCACATCATTGAATCCTTTACACCCACAGAGACTTCTCTATGTATTACACAAAATTCAAATGAATGCCCTTTCATCACCAGCAAACAAATATACTGCATTTTCATACCCTTGTCTTCCGGGCATAAGTTAGCAAGTGCAACGATATCATGCCCTGCAGCAGTGCACTGCATCATGTTGTAACAACTGTCTTTTCCTCCACTTATTAAAGCAACTACTCTCATGTTCGCTGAGGTGGGATCTTACTCAGGTAACCACAAAATGCAGATTGCACCACCGGTCACGAGTCGAACGCTTTCGTGTGCATTGAAGTTATCTCCCATGGAAATAACTTAAAACATGACGTTTCCGATGAGTTACGCACTTTATTCCATACACCACGTAGGCCACACGTGCCTGTGAAGAAAATTAAATGTTTACTGAAATTTCTAGCTCACTACCAACGCATTTCATGCAACACAAGTGTGAGGGTTCTACAGATGGCTAGGATTAAGGTTAAGAATCTGAAGTCTTTAATCATTCATCAAAATTGAGAATACCAAGTCAAAATAAGGCATTTCATAACGAAAGGCACAGGAATAATTCTGTGCCCACATATTTTAAACGAAAGGCACAAAAGGATCACGATGAGGGACCTTTGTTTAAATTCTAGTAAACTTAGGGAATAACATACAATTAGGAGCCAATTGAGATGTCGTCACTGCTCTTCGCAACCCCGCGAAGGCAATCCACACAAACATGGAGGAAATTTTATATTTATATTTGATCCATAAACACAACTTTTCAATTACAGTCTCAAGTCTACAATTTGTTTTTCAGATATTATTCCCTACTGAAACTCCATCTTCTGGCCACTTCGGGTAGCATGAGTTTGTTGAGATATTGGTTTATCAATGACGAAAGAAGAAGTAATTATATTCAAAATGCACTCATTCACTAAATTTAGCATTGATTTAATTTAAAATTACATTTTAAAATATATTTATAAAACGTAAAAATTTTGGCACACTTGTGTTGGCATCTCGACGCGTACGCTACGTAAATTATTGAATTCTCAAAGATTATAGATAAAGATATTGATTAATAACTTATTTTATAAAGGTTTAAGCTTTTTGGGCGCTATAAATAAATTAATGAATGTGATATTTCAACTTTGTTTTTAATCTTTTCCTCTCAGGTAGTACTACAAGTGTGCTAGTTTTCATTAAGTGGCGTTCCGAGCGGTATTCTCGGCAAACTTTCATATTTCCTAACGTCCGCTTGCAAAGTGTTTCCCGTCACGTACAAATCGAAATTATTTAATAATGGTGTTAGCGGAAAGAAATTCGGATAATGTGCGTAATGGCAGAAGATCCCGCGGACCGAGTCCTAATGGTCATGCTACTGATACCAGTACAGAGGAAGAAGGCGGTATGTGTTATTTCAGACAAGTTTTCAAACTTAGGATATAAATTGAAGGCCGATGTGTCATTAATTCCCTGTCTGGTATTATTTTTGTAAATGTAGGGGTCGTAGTGTTTTTCTCTGCCTTAGTGAATCACATATTAGTTCTATTTTGAAATTTTACTTAGTTTTCATTCTTGAGGTTCGATTAATAGAACTTATTATTTCGTAACAGCCGTCAGTAGTAAGGGGTGACTAACTAAATTTATTTGTATTGGAGTCTGCACCCCCATGCATTGCAATGGCCTAATTTTACTGTAATTTATTTATTATTTTTAACTGTTAAATTTTATTTAAAATAGACGTCAAGTAGAATTCACTTCCTAATGTTTTGGACGTAGATTAATCAGTCCATTCACAATGATCATTTAGGAGAACCTTGCATTGATTAAATATGACTTATGTGAAGCGGAGATTGTTGGTTGGGAATTGATTGCGTTGTTTACAAATAGTTACTGTTGAATTCGCCTTAGCTGATACGTTTAATTGGCCGCAGATAGTTGTATTTCACCTTTAATTATTTTTCCAATTCTGTCGTATTCACTTCGACGATTACTCGGTATCGCGCTATCTGTGAGCCATGATTAAAATAATGAAATGGTATATCTTTGGAGTAGTCACTCACAGCTAGTCATTTATGTTTCATATTGATATTCTTGTAATTTTTATCCTCAGATGAGAAGATACGGGTGGGAAAGGATTTTCAAGCATTGATTCCCGAGTTTACTCCTGTTATTGGTAAGTATGTCTATCTTATCTTAGAGGTTAATTTTTTTTAATGTTTGGTGTCCTAATTTAAACCAAACTAGTATTGCCTTTTAGGTGTGAGAGATTTAGAGGAGCTATCTGTTTGTTTCTCATCCAAACCATATATGTAGCACCATTGGTTCTCGCTAATTTTCCATGATTGCTCTTACTACGAAATAGTGCACCTAAATTATCACATGAAATCTTTTGTATTCAGGCATTGTCCTCATATAGTTATCAGAAATAATGGATGATTGCAATATACATAATTGAAGTTTAGGTCTAATTGCCTATTTGGTCTAAGAATTTTTTTCTTTTTCATAGCATTAAAGTTTTTTTCAACGTGTAAGTTCTCAATTTCTTACGTCAATACATCAGTTGTAATCTTTGGATTTGAATTATATGTGTATATTAGGGGGCAGAAGGGTCCAGTTTCCCCTCCCCCAAAAATAGGAAAATTTTAAAAGTTAACTGCCATAGTCTGTAATGAATCCTGCAGAAGGGCTTGCCTGCAGGCTACAAAGATATTATGTCCTAAATAACGTTATTCCTACGGATAGAAACACATCCTTAATTAACCAAAATAGCATTGCCTTGCCCCCTCTCTTCTTATTATGGATCAATCATCTTAGATTATTGCTAAGCACTATTAGTTAAAGGTAGGCATCTGAGGTAGAGCGGAGCAAACTCAAATAGGGAGAGATGAGTGGTGCCCTATCCGAACTAAACTTAACTTACTGAGGTTACGCTCTACATCGGGGTCAAACCAATATTTTGAGGCACTAGCTGTCCCATAAGGGGTTAATATAATGGAGGGCAGTGGCAGATCCAGGGTAGAGACAAGGGAGGAGGCTAAGTGGGGGTTGAAATTCCAGCAGTAGTGGGGCTCAGAAAAAATTACCATTCTATTTAGTGTATATTAGATACCCAAGGGGGGGAGGAAGCTATAGCCCCCTCAGTCATAGATCCGCCACTGATGGAGGGATTTGTAGGGACCCTCTCTACCTGTGACGTCTAATGTGCCACTGATTTGGATTCAACTCCTTGCACATAGCTTTTTTTTTCTTTAACCCATCATTCCCCAGACTGTATGTACAACTTTAAACTTTGGTTTTTTCGTATTTCCCGGTTTATTTAGGCCGAAGATGAATTTGCATAAAACATTATTATATTCATGATGAAATAAAAACACAGTACTATTCCACAACCTTATATTTTTTGCAGTCTACTAGTTTCAACGTTTAACGGTGTAAACGTTGAAACTAGTAGACTGCAAAAATATAAGGTTGTGGAATAGTACTGTGTTTTTGTTTCATCATGAATATCTCATCGTTCCACCAAGTAACGCCTAAATCTGTTGATTTTATTATTATATTCATCATAATATATGATTTACATGATGTTGCATTTATGCAACGCTGGGAAATCTCCGGTAAATATAAAGAAAAATCAAATTTTCTAACTTAGGTTGCATCTTTTATTTTTCATCTACACTTATGATTAAATGTGTGAAAAAATTCTGCGCGAAGGTAAACATTGCACTTTACACACCCAAAAGTTATCTGCAATTTGCACAATCGACATCTTCGCCGAAATTTATCAGTATTCCTTTGGATGAAATGCCCTGTTCTGTCTTGACGGATATGCTGGGATATGTCGTTTTTCCTAGGGCAGACCAGAAGTCTAACTGAGGAATTGCTTCACCCGTGACCATTGTGTAAAATCCCCACTTATTCACCATTGCACTACAGAGCCCATTTATGAACAGAGACCACCACCATTTTTTCCCTTAATCTGGATACGGTGACATGCAGCAGAATTATCGTGTAAATCTACCCCTCCCATTTATTGATTGTAATCATTGATGATATGATCGTGGAATCGGTTCACTTTTCTTCTCCTTCCAGTTATACCTATTCGTCCAAACTATAGGTTCAATATTCCAGTAGTTTGAAGAAACAGTGATGACAAAATTATCATGCCATCGAACTAAGAGAATATCTTTTGACTTGTCAAACGAAAAGCGTCAAATCTCTTTTTGGTTTTTTGCCAAATCCCTCGAAGATATAACAGCACAGTTTCCCATTATATTTTCTCCTGTCCCTACTGCAAAATAGCCATTATCACTTTGAGTTGCCAACAGACTATAATTGGTGAAGAAACTATAAAAATACATGGTAAGATGTTTTGGAGACTTACAAAAATTCAACAAATATAGAACAGTCATATGGCTAAAACTGATAGAAATTGCCTGTAGATGAGGCTAGACACCACAATTTACAACCAAATCTAATCGGTTTCCTGCAGATGAGCATTTTAGCCGAGTGCCGCCCGAAATATGGAAGCATTTACTCATCAATCGAAAATTAGTTAGAAAACTTCCACACTGAAAGGAATTTTGGTCTAGTATACTGAGAAAAGGCCTGAATTTTCAACAAATTGTCAAAAATTTCAAAATGGACAACGTAGAACTCTGGTGATAGTTTAGCTGTCACCAGAGTCCCATGTTGTTGATGAATTACGAAGCTTAGAACTGAGAGAAAAAATTACCTGCAGTAAGATTCCTCAATTAATCTTTGTGAAATGTCTTTTACAATTTGTAGTACATCAATCCTTTGGAAAAGGCAAATTTCAAATTCAAAAAATATTAATAATTTTAATGAAAATTATGATGAAAATAACACAAGTAGAACTAGAGATATTTCAAATTGCCAGTAAACCGAAGAAAAAGTTATCCTGAAGTGAAGTATTTTTCTAAGAATTAAAATTCCATAATGTTGCATATACGCAACGCTGGGGATTAATGGGCTAAATACGACAGTGGAGATGGATTGTAAGTGAAGCCCTATGGATCTGATGTTTGATTAACAGTTCGTTGTATGTATACTTCTATCAGTGCCTTAGCTAGTCCCCTTGCTCCCTCTCCCAATCTCTCTTTGTTACTGTCATCTTCTAACAATATTAATGTAAATGACCAAATATCCTCCTACTATTTTCCACAACATACACTTCTCTCTACTGGACCAAAATTTTTCATGTTCTTGCTTAATACTCCTTTATGCCCCTTCTTTATACCATTTTTCCCAGCAAAATTATCCCCAGGTTAAGGTTGTTTCAGGAAATCAGGGAAAAGTTACGGGATTTGAAATAGGTTAGGAAAATCAAGGAACAAGCGTGGAGTCATGCAATTGATGGTAAAGAAATTTCATTTCATGAAGCGCCAATCAATTGTATCTATCGGAGGACATAATATCTTTGACACAGGAAGATGTGGTAAATTTGCTTGAAGAAATGCTTTAATTTGATGGAAAACCAATTCGCTCATGCAATTGGAAAATTAAGTGTGTCTCAATAAAGCAGAGGAAGCAGGATCTCAATCATAATTAGCTTTTTAATTAAGTAATGGAAAGGAAAATTTTAAGAACTTGAAGCCAAGATCTAATCCCAGAAACCAAACCAGATCTTTAGCTGAGTAAATATAGGAGCCAGCCTTCCATGGTTGTGTATCTTGAAAAAGGAATTTTTATTAGTGTTTTTTAATCATCAGGAGTGAAGAAATAGAAGAAGAAGTAAGAAAGGGAAAATGTGAAAGTACTTCAGTGTGGAATAATGCAAATTTGTAATAATAATAATTAATCAATTAATATAATTGTTTATGAACTACGTAAATGGCTCTTTAGTTCATCTAAATCCCAATTATCCAGGCTAATGATGGGTGAGGCGACTTAAATAACAGAAATAATGGATAATCTGAGCTTTCACTTCTGTCTTTTATAATTTTCATTATATAAAAATTAATTCTCTCTTAATTAAATGCTACAACCTGAGGCCCTTTAATAGTAATAGATCAAATTAAGGCCTAAATTCTCATCTTGCAATTTCATTCTGCTTTGACCCTGGTCATTATATCAAGGCTGTTAGATCCTTTCTAAGGGAACCTTCACATGAGACTATTTGATGGCACTGTGGTAGTGCGGCCACACCCAAAAGTGCCCCTGAGGTGTAGCATTTTTGTTTAAATCAGATGTGCTATTGGATGGGGACTTAGTATTACAGTAAAACCTCTTTACATCGTAATGGAGGGGACCAAAATTTGGGCAATTTGATGTATGGAGGTTCACTATAGAGAGGTTTTAGTGGCAGGCACCATTTTTTCATATCCTTGGGAAATGAAAGGTGCTACTGTCTTTTAAGCCATTATATTAATATATTTAAACATATATGTACGCATGCATAAGTGAACTTATATGTACAATTACACAAAGGTAAAAGTAAATTGTTCAATAGGCCTTTTTAGAAAATAAATTAGTTAATGGGTTTGCTTAAAATTTTTTTCAAACTCTTTCGAAATAATGTTTTCAATTCCACGAGCACTTTTTAATGTCATTTTCACTATATATAAATCACTAGCTGTTTTCGTTAATGCCCTTTGACCTAAGAAATAATTCCCTGGTCTAAGGGTTGTAACTAATAGTGTTCGGAAGAAAGTATAATAGTTTTATATTTCTAAACATAATTTCTTCATCCTCGTATTTAACTGCCTGAGTTTTTTTATTTGTGCAGCCTAGGTATACAGTTTCTTCTGTTTTTCCTCAGTTGATTAAAATATATGTGAGGGTGAATGATGAGGTTCCAAAGGTCACTGCCTTCTGCCTGTCCTCGTTGATGGCTAGGAAAATTGCCATTTATGTGATTATGTCAAGCAGTCGCCTTCTTTTATTTCTCGAATCCATCATCAGCCTATGATTAATTAAGTAATTTTCATATTTTTTCATATTTTATGGCAAATAATTGAAAATACTCCTTATAATATCTTTAAGAAAATTGATTTATCATTCTTATAACATGTGACTTGTTAAAAATTATAAAAAAATAAATAAACACGTGACTTCTGCAAAAAATAGACAAAAAATTGAGCGTAATTTTGAAAATTTTGTTGACTTCCCTCTCTCCTAAATACAATGCACGTAGCGTTCCGAAGAAAAATTCTGTCGAGGGCACACAGAAACGCTAGGTCTGCGAAAGGACGTGATTTCCCGGTGAGAATGCTGGGTGAACTACTTCAGAATGCGGCGGCGACGGTAAAAAATTTCATTGCCCTACCGCGTATCAGCTAATTAGCTGTCTCCTTCACCTAACACTGTCACGCATGGATTGATGTTCGTTCAGTATTGCTAGAAATTGACGTCGAGGACTCCCGATGGAAGAGTCAGATTTCGCGGCATAAATACGCTGGCAAGACATATGACTGTCGCTAAGCGTATTAAATTTTAAACTACGGTCGTTCACGAAAATAAAGCCTTAATTAAAGGAAAGCGAGTGCTATCGCGTGATTTTGACCATGATTCGAGAGAAAACAATGTGTTCTGTCTTCATTTACCGTCACTTAATATGATTAGGATAGTTGGATGCCCTAACTATAGGTTAACGTGAAAATTATTAAAGGTGTATAAGAAAATAATAAGCGTGAAACATTTATCGCTGAAAATGTCATTCCATGTAGGTAATCGCGGCTGCATTAATGGTCTCTAGTTGTCTCGGTACGATTTGCGGAGGTAGTTCGGCCGTCTCGGGGTGTCTTGTTGGTGCGATATATGGAGGTTTTACGAGATAAAGAGGTTCACTACATAGAGGTTTGCCTATAAATTTACATGTAAATCTGACGGGACCAGAGGGTTGGTACAAAGTATGGAGGTTTACGATGTAAAGAGGTTCACTTCATAGAGGTTTTACTGTACTACATAGCATGTGATGGTGGTGCCGGTACTCCACACCAAAGCTACACAGAGTGGCCTCATGTCAAGGGCCACAAGGGTAACTTGGCCATTAAACATTTCCTTTTTTTTCAAATATTCAATCAGATTGAAAGGAAATGATATATTTTTAAAATTTGTGAAAAAAATGAGATGTGGGATCTGGAGGCAGGTGGAAAGTATGAATCAGTAATGGAATAAAACTATCAATATTCCAAAATGATGCAGGTAACTGCATATATTTTTATTCAATTGATGAATACTTCATTTTCGATGACTTCATTGCAGGCCATGAATCTGTATCAAGGAGTACAGTCACTTCAGAGGAATAATCATAGTTGGGAGCTATACATCCAATTTTGGGTCAATTTAATTAGTGGATAAAATGTAGAAATAAGGGCCTTAATTCTTATATCCATTACTTTGAAAAAAAACAAATCCAATATACATTTTTTTATACTAATTTAAATAACCAGGAAAGATAGGGCCAATAGTTTTGGTCCTCTTTACTCTTATCAATATTCTGCTAAGTTTTTAATTGAGTTATTTTTACATTCATCTCACCATATGGCCTCTTTTGCAGATCTATAAGCCCAGGACCCTTTTTTATTGTCCCTCTTCCATTCACAGCCTTACCAACCCAAGTGTAAAAATATGTCCTAAATCAGTTCACTTGTTCACCAGGTCTAAGGTTACTAGAAATCACCGTTAGACCTAGGCTGAGAGCTCTTTTTTCCTCTCTGTAATACATATTTTTAGGTGCAGTCATAGTTTTTAGATTTGGTACTATTGATTAATTTGTTTTTATTCTAGACCGCCGTCCAGATTTAAATGCTGAAAGAGCTCTGTTGGTGTGGTCACCCACTGTGGACATTCCGGATTGTAAATGTATGTTTATCGTTTATATTTAGCCATTATTCCAATAGTTACAATTTTCTTATGCTTTATTGTACAATAATGTGTCATCATTTAACTTTACAGTGGATGAATATATTTCACTAGCCAAAGAAAAGTATGGTTACAATGGAGAGCAAGCTTTGGGAATGTTGTTCTGGCATAAGCATGACCTGGAGAAGGCAATATTGGACTTGGCAAACTTCACACCATTTCCTGATGAGTGGACTGTGGAGGATAAAGTCCTATTTGAGCAAGCTTTTCAATTTCATGGCAAAAGTTTTCATAGGATAAGGCAAATGGTAAGTCTTGTTTACTTTGTGGTTATAAGCCTAAAAGTTTCAAGTGAGAAGTTAAAAATAATAAAACCCACGAGGCATGAAATAGAAGCTGAACTTCAGTATAGTGTCAAACAATTCCTCTTTTCACCATTTTCACTGCTTTGGGAAACCAATATGTATTCAACAGTTATGTAGTATTTCCCCTGTCATACCCTGCCATCACATATTGTTCTCTGTTTTGATTTGAATTTGGTGATATATTTATGAATGTAGTCATTGGTTGCTTTTTGCTGTACTTTGTTCAGTCATAAGTGTACCATGATGATGTAATTATGTGGTGTGGAATACACATAGTGACCCTTATTTATGGACTTTAAAGATTTCTTGGATGTTATGTGGTAAAATTTACAGAAATGAAAGAAAAGTATATGAATGAAATCATTTTTTGCTCTTTCAAGCTTCCAGATAAATCAATTGCCAGTTTGGTAAAGTACTACTATTCATGGAAAAAAACCCGAAGCCGAACTAGTTTAATGGACAGGCAAGCAAGGAAGTTGGCTGCTCAACGAGAAGAAGGCAGTGAGGGTGGTTCAGAGCTTGGCTCAAATACTGATTCTGATTCTGATGAAAAGGTAAGCTCTAAGTATGGTAAATAACACTGTGTCATTGTGAAAGAAACATAATTAATCTGATTATCATAGGATAATTTTTACCATTTCTTTCCGTGAAAGGAAATTGCTTCAGCATTAAGTTTATTTCAGGATTAGTCAAGTGTAACATCGGATTGAGGTAATGATGAGTTAGGTAACGTTAGTAATACTTATGAGCTTTCATTGTTCTGGTTAGGTCTGATTCTCACCAGTTAATCTAGTGAGGTATATTGTTATGTGCATAGTGAATTGGATGAAATAGACATTGATATTTAGTAAGAAATTTAGTGTTTGGCTCTTTGCTCAATTGTCAGTGTAAAAGACAAATATTTGTACTAAAAAATAAGTATATTTTGTCGTGATAGGCGAAGAGCTAGTGTGTGTAGGAATGTGTAGACTGAGGGCATTTGAGCTACTCTAATGTTAATAAAAATTTCTTTATGCGCTTGAAAACTGAATTTCAGTACATTTTTCTAGTTGCTGAATGGTTGCATCACATTTTCGGCTTTGCAACGACAAAATAGATTGTGATATTAACATTTCCTTTATCAATGTAATAATATGCTTTTGCATTATTCATATGAAATTTCCTGTGTGTTTAAGTTTTTGATTCTGATGTCAATAATTGCTATTTTCCAATCTTTGCGCTGGATGAAATCAAGGTTTGGACCAGAGTTTATCACTATATATACACATGATATCTCTACAAAATTTATATGTTAGTCAACATTTATTTTGGGTTATGTGGATGCCGAGCTACAAAGAGCTTTCCAAAAAGACTGAGAGTTGTCCAGTTAGAGGCTCTTTGCCCTAGTTGTTCCATTGATCTACTCAAGGCAATAGGACTCAAAAGTATTGGCATAAATGGTTTTTTTGTAGGTTCTTATTTGTGGAAATTTAGATCTGTGGGAAACATTAATGGAATCTAGGAAGCAACCATGACACTCGTAAGAAAAACACTTGCCAAAGAGGTGGCAACTTCTGTTTAGAGGCCATCAGTGGATGAAAGTCAATCACTTTTACTCTTGGAGTAATTTGATGTATACCCAATTAAAGGGAAGTAATTTCAGATGTGGAGATACCCTGATAAATATACTTGATTCCTTGGATGACTTATCAGGAATTACTTATTCCACTACCTCTGTTTTTACCAATCTTCTCAGAATGGCAATCTTTTTACCTTTTACAGCTGTAGTTACAGCAAGCAAAGTGTTTTTCTTTTTCCTCCTGTTCAACGCCAGCAGTGGGCGTACCCTTGCTCACAGCTTTAGCCTAGCTCTAGGCAGTTCAGAGCACTCACAACCCGAAATAATAGTTAATCAGCTACGTACAAATTCCCTACAAAAGTTTGGTAAAAATAGCATTAGTAGATTCTGTGACAAACTGTGGAGCAAGAATACAGTGATTGCATCTGGTGTGCGGATTGGAAAATAGTGACTTTTTTACAGATGGATTTATAGCTTCTACACTGATGAGCACAATAACATTTAATGTATAAGCATTTAGCTACAACAGTAATTAAGGAAATTTTTATGTTCCCATTCGTTTTGTTGCTCATGAGACTGAAATGTGACACATCAATTCAGCAACCCAAAAAATGTGTTGAAATTCTATTTCCAAGTGCATAATTAAATTCGTCATTAACATTAAAATAGCTTGAATGCCTAGTAGTAATTACAGAAATTTAAGAGATTAAATATGGGATACTTAGTTTTAAAATCATAGTTGTTGATGTGACTGGATTTTGCAATGTATAGTAGTCCTTCCATTATTAAACTGTTGGAGGGCAAAATTTGGCCAACAGTGTCTTTAACAGGCAGCTGGATTATAAGTTTTATTATACCATATGAATTGACATAGCAGTCATGCTTATTATAACTTTTCCTTGTCTAAAAGTGGATTGGTTGAAAGAGCATTTTTTGTTTATGTAGTGTGAAAAGATTAGTGAAATTACAATATTGCAGCTCTTATTCTCATGTTAGAGAAATTTCAGAATTGATCTTAATTTTAAAACCTTTTTCGTCGTCGAAATAATTCGTGATAGAAACGCAACCTTTTGGAAACTGTTATGTTAGAAATTGTTATCCCGTTTTCTATATTTCAAAAATATCTATGTGTATAAAAATCATTATATTTTCTTTGCCTTACAAGTGATGAAAGCTGTATAAAATTGGAATCCTCTGGGTATAAATGAAGTTCTTGGTCTCAGATTTTTATGTATGTCAAATTTCAGAAGTGGACCATTCATCGAGGAATCAGACGTAAGAGTGGATCACCACCAAGAGGTGTACAAAATGAGGAGGTAAATGTCTCATGCGTTGTTTTGAACAACATTACATTCCAGCTGCTTTATTTTCTCCTCAATTTCTACTGATTTAATGCTTCAAAAAGAACAAAATCACCTCTACATAAGTCCTTGCCAGTAGTCACTTGTCATTCTGTAATGAGCGCATGTCTAGTTTAATATAGAGTGTTTCTCAGTATCTTAGTAATTTTGTATGCGCCCATGTGCATTTTAACTCAAATCAATTTATTCAGTCGTATTGATTTTTAGATTTTTCAATTTACTTGCTATGAAATAAAACATGCCTTTTTGGAGGACATTGTCAATCAGTGTATAATATATGGTCATTTTTTGGTATTCTAGCGACCCAACCCCTTATACAAACTAGTTTTTCATTGGAATTGATGTGAAATATGCAGAGAGAGCATGACACAAAAGCCTTAGTTAGATTGGGCTCGGTTATTATTTTTTTATTATATCATTAGTTTTGATTGTGATTGAGGTTAAAATAATAAAGGCTCCATGTTTTTTTTTTGTTTTTCAATCTATCTCTCTTGCCTCTCGAGTTATTTGTGGCAAAAAAAAGAACCTCAATCCTTATACAGTTAAGTGTATGACTTCACAAACTCCTACCCATCACATTACCTTTTCTCTTTTCTCTTGTGCATATACCTCAATGAATTCATTGTCGCTTACACTCATGAGAGTAATGTCGTTCCCCATTGAGTGGTAGTCCCTGAACAAGTCAGTAAACCAGAATCATTATGGTGTCACCAACTCATGGAAAGTGTGCTGCAAATTATTTTTTTTTTTACTTCTTTAAACTTAAAAGTGATTCAAGGAATGAGTAAGATTTTTTTCAATATAACATATGTCTCTCTTCCATATACGTAGTTCTTTGAGTGAATTCTGATAAAATGATCATGAATGGATAATATCTTATTTTAATTTTCTTCGTTTAGGCTTTCCTCTTCATCTGTACAGATAATATAAGCTCTGCTTTATGTACCCTCTCACTACAAAGAATGTTACATTGTGTAGGAAATGTATTGATAAACCAAATCAGTGATGTAGGGGTACAGTAAATGGTAGTGTGCCATTGTTTTGGGTCTTCTGAGCAGTTAATTATGAGCTCAGTGGGTTGAATACCGTAAATTTTCCATACATTATTGCTGTAACTTTCCTAATCTGAATAACTTTTTGTTAATTGTGCAATATATCATTTTATATGGTAATCATATAGAACTTAATTGAATAAAATGCTTATTTATGGGCTACTACCTGAAGTATGAGTTTTTGCTTGCATTATATTACCTTCCTTATGCACGTTTTTTTCTTGAATTTGATTTATTTTTTCGTTTTAAATGGTATATTTTTAATTTCTGCCATGAATTTTTCACTGAGTCACTTATCAGTTTCTTATTCTTTAATCTAGATGTTGATTTGAAATGTTCATTATAATTTTTCATAAAATCTTCTTGTTTCATGTATATTATTTTACTTAGTTCCATCTTGAAAGGCTATGAAGGTACGATATTTGATTATGAACTATGTACTGTGAAACCTTGATCTATCGTTTTTCTAGGGGATGGATGAAAAAAATGATGAATGCAGGAAATTGATCAATGTGGGAATGTTTGACTAGGTTGCCTATGCAGCACAAAATGCAGGATTCTGACCATTAATTGTGATTTTCTTTTAAGGATTCAAACAGCAATTTAGCTGATTGATGGAATATTAGATTTTATGGAAAAACTTAGGGCATATTGTTGGTTTGACTAATACCTATTTCAAGCACCCTAAGATAACACCACCGCACGAAAAAGTGATTGCATGCTGTCTCGGTATTTACACTGCTACGATGGATTTCTGTCTGGTGTATATATTCTTATCTATCAAACGCCATTTCAGTGGCCCGCCCATCTGATACTCAGCTTCATCCAACTTCTTGTTTAGAACAGGTAGCTCGCTCTACCCCTTCTCCTACCGTCATGTGCTACCGGACAACCCAAGGTGTTTTGCAATATTCATGCGCTTCTCCCCTGGATTCTTTTCTTCTTCTTCAATTATTTTCGGTCCAGCTTTGAAAGTTCTCACCTGATAAGTAGATGAATTCAAATGGTTGGCAGGGAGAAACCAAATATTTTGAGAAAAGATCACTTCATCTGTACCTGTGACAAGAGAGATTTATAGCATAACTCATAAAGTGTAACTTGATATCTATTTCAGAAAAAAATGCCGCATCAACTTCTGAAAAGCTCAGCTTCAAGGATATCGAGTTTTGCCAGAATGCTAAGTCTCCTTCGTATTTTGCCATTTATTTCCTTGCTTAAAATGCTTAAATAGTGTCAGAAATACATCTTATTTTGTCTTACTCTTTTTTAAATTATACGCGTATTACTAATATTTCAATCCGATAAAGGTGTAATATCAATTGCGGAAAGTCCTAGTTCGACTCCTTTTGGTGACTCGTGAAGCAGTTGATTACTCTCCTGTAACTTGATGTTTTCTTTCAAAGCTCTTTGATTTATGGTCTTCATAATATGAACCCTGCGCAAGCTGGGGCCTTTTGTTTAATTTTGGAGAGACAGAAAGCATCGGAGGGGTGTCAGAGGGAGGTATCTGATTTTGGGAAATGTGCTATGTAGGTACTATCCCACGGCACTGAGCTTCTCCCTATGGTAGTTCCATCTCTTGGGGAAGATTCAAACACATGATGACACATTGTAAATACTTTCTCTCCTTTTCATCAAATGATGGATGTGGGAAAATTATACTGGTGAATGATGGAAATGATCTGGGATCGATAGATGCGGGAAAAAATTGTCTGTAGTGGACTTCATTTTAGACCAGGAAAGGCGAGCAATGAATGCAGGAAAATGATCAATGCAGGAATGATAGATCGAGGTTCACTGTACTAAGTTACTTTATTTGATTATGAACTACTAAGTACTCATTTTCTTCTTGTTTGAGAAGTCAAAAAATTTCAGCCATTCATAAATATTGGTAATTAATGTATTTAGGCCCCTGTTAGCCAAGCCTGCTTCTTTCGGTAAGGAAAGTAAATAAATTGCAAGAGTAATCAGGAAATACCTATTCTTGTTTTTCAAGGCTGGTTGAAAAAAAGTTGGTGTAGTTACTTATACTTTTCTTGCTAATGTGAGTATTTTCTCTTGCAGAAGGAGGGTGAATCAAGCAAGAATTCTTGTGCGAACTGTGGTGTTGGATGCACACATGTCCACCCTACTCAAAAAGGAAATATGTGCAATGCATGCTATCAGTATCTTAGGTAAGTAATTAATTCAAGACTTGAGAGTGAGAATCAGATAGTTGCCAAATTTTGCAAAAATGAAAGTTACACCAAAATGTTTTTTCAACAATGAGTTCTAATGAAGTTCAGCAGCCAATTTTGAAAACTTGCATTCTGCTATCTGAGAGCAAGAACCATAATTTTTTTATAATTTATCTCATAACTTAACGTTTGGTTATTTTCAGGTTTCTTGCTCTAATGTTGTCAATTTAAATGTACGAAAAAATTAACATGAAAATATTTTTACATTTTATTTTCTCAATTAGATTTTTAATGTCATACATTTTGTGCATGCTGCTTATAATTATGAATATCTCTTCAGATCTATGCATATATATCAGAGCCTAGCATGAATTAATAACCTAGCTGTGATTTGCTCAAGCGATTTACGGGGATTTTGAGCGCTCACTAAAACTAGCTTCTATTGTAGGGGAAAACTTGTTATTATATTATTTTAGTCTTAATTATTCTGTACTGTCGCTACGTATTTGCTAGTGTATTACAGTCTATCTTTTTAAAATTACAGGCGAACTGGAATGCTTCGCCCTACTACTGGTCCTGTGAAACGAGAGGGTCGGGATCGGCATCATTTACTCATGAGGCACCGAAGGAAGCCTCCTCGTGGAATGTATATCAACCATGATGACCTTGCTGCCATGGCAACTGGTCCTGCAGGTCAGGGAGAAGCAATGCTTAAGGCAATGGACCGAGAAATAGTTTCCTTGAAGCGGCAAGTAAGTTCGTTACATACCCAAGTATTCATGCTGGCAGTAATTAATAATGTGAATTTTTTCTGTGAAAATCTAATATTTTTTACTTTTCTAGCTAGTATCCTATTTCATTATATTTCCTGTGATTCTTCAGTGATGTTATATCATTCATGAAATAATTATATCTTACTACTTCTTATTATGCATGCTTCATTTTAATTGAAATGGTCATTTTTAATTGATTTACTGGTAGCTCATAATGGTGTATTTTCTCAGGTGCAAAACCATAAGCAAACTATCAGTGCATTGAAACGGAAGACTGGTGAAGGCATTGATGATCTCAGACCACCTGATTCCAACAATCGTATCAATGCCAGATGGACAAATGATGAACTTCTTTTAGCAGTTCAAGGTTGTTACATTTCTTTGTTTCTAATATATTAATACTATTTTATATATTATGCTTTGAAAGTTTTATTATGTCTGGTCAAATAAGGTAATTTAAATCTCCAGATAATCTTTAATCTGACATGAAACTGGTTTTATGTTTGTGTTACTGCATTAAGGTAGAATTTGTGCTGTAAAGTATTAATATCATCACTGATTAATTCCTGAAAAAGTAGGTATGAAAATTTTTGGGAAGATTTCTATAATTAAAAAAGTACATATCAATGGGGTATAATTTTTTTTAAGTATTTAGTATACACAGATAATTTAGTATATACAGATAAGTAGTCAACATCAATAATTTTGTTTGCTACAACCCATCACATCAGATCATATACCAAGCAAAGGAGTTGTCAGCTCTCGGTCAGAGAATACTCTTTTTAGAGGTAGTCTAGTTCATTCCTTCAATACAATGCTACTGCCATTCGAAGTATTCTGAATGTCACCTATGGTATGAATGTCTTTTGTTATGGGAATGTGAGTTGCATATTTCATGTTCCCTTTTGTGAAATTTCTTCTGCAACTTTTCTGATCTCTTTGCACCCCTTCTTAATACTTCCTCAAAGATAGCATTTTTAAAACAGAGGTTTTGCAGGAAAAATGTAAAATTGTCTTCTTGTGGGAATTATCAGTAGTATTATGTTCATTATTTCCCTAGCCTGTGTCATTCTTATATTTTTCTAATAAAAGCCATCATAGTAGAATATTAAGGGAACAAGTTTTAAGTGTGCATTGCCTTTGAATCTCAAATTATAACTTAATGCAAATAATGGCACATACTTTGGATCTTTGGTGATGCTAAATTTGCTCTTGAGCCAATCTAGTAGGGAAGAATTGTGTGTGGAAAACTTTTTTAGGCTCGGTCCAATCTGAAGATAATGCGTTGTAAGGATGAAAATAGTATATGTAAAGTATTATTTGTGCAGCATACTCCCGAATTATCTGGGCTAATGATGGGGAGAGGCGGCACTAATAATCGGAAAACACGGATAATCCAAGCTTTTCCTTTTATTTCTGGTAATTTTCAAAATTTATGGGAATCAAACAATAATATTCACCCACATTGTCTGTTATTTTTTATTGCTTTCTGGAATCATAACAAGCTTCCTTTACCCGACCGCAATTTTTTTAGTGACGATAATGTGATTGTACTCTTACTTCTACTGCTCTGTGTAATGCCTAGTTTCCGAAGACCACGTATCGGTGGCTGTGAGATTGGGGATTCAGAAAATTGGTTTGCACGAAAGCTTCCAAACCGCTCTGCGACGTCGGAAACTGTACACGTCAGGCAACACGCCGCATAGTCACGTCTCACCCAAGTTGCCTGGGATGTACCGGCTGTTCTGTGATCTCTGAGCACGATCGCTCGCCTAGATAGTTGAAAAAATGAGCACGTAACTCCGGTGAAGGTAATGGGCATGCGATCACGCCATCGTGCAGCAGCTGTAGGAAACCTGGACTTATGGCATATTCTATGTCTCACGCTATTTCTACTGCCACTTCCCCTGCTGCCTTCACTTTAACTTTTCCCAAACCCTCCAGTTTGACCTTGACTACTCGTGGCATAAACATGCCCGAGTGCGACGAATTCTCCAGTTCCCTTGGGCTGTATTCAACCGCATGCAAGGCCACTTCCGAATTTGTGATATAAAATATACAATTAGAGATCGTCGATACTTTTACTTCGATTCTCTTACTTTAAGATTGAAGAATTATCAGATTATCATTAAGAATAAGAAGATAAGAAGATTATCATTGAAGAATCTTCTAAAATCAATCAAGAGTTTTTTTTCCGGCTGCTGATTGTCGTCTGCAATTCCAGAGCAGAAGTCCAAATAAACTTGAAAAAAATCCTTGTCAGCAAGTAAATAAAATAATTCCATTTTACAAAGGGGATTCCAATGGAAATAATAACCCCAGTGTAGCCTTGCATTAAAACTCAGATATCCTGGTGCTTTTGTGTCCGATTTTATTGCTTTATAAAGATCGCATAAAAGTAGGGTGATCTCGTGTGCAGATAATCCGTAACACAGATAAACTGCAGCCCGATAATCGGGAGTCTGCTGTATTAACAATAAATGCCATACACCTCATTTTTTCTCTCTGGCAAAAGGTAGTTAATTGATCATCACATATCAAACTCAGAGGGTGTTATCAAGGTGGTTGTAATTGAGTCTCTTTGTTTAAATAAGAGATTATTCATTTCATTATTTATGTTAGATGCTGCTTTCCTTATTGCATGTTTATATGAATTAAATATAGATGTTTACAATAATACTAAAGTGGGTATGTTTTCGTTATGTATTCATGATTTATAATTTTATTTGAATTCAGGTGTTCGGAAATATGGGAAAGACTTCAGAGCTATTGCTGAGGTTATTGGCACTAAAACAGAGGCTCACTTGAGGAGTTTCTTCGTTAATTATAGACGAAGGTATAATCTGGATGCCGTATTGAAGGAATATGAGGCAGAAAATGGACCTATAATGGATGATGAGAAAGAAGAGAAGGTAAAAAACTATTTCTGAAGTATCATGTAGCAGTATGAGTATTGTTTTTTTTCTACATAACGAATATTAGACATCAACTGTTATTACTTGTGAAGCATTTAAATTTCCTTCAAGCTTAAACCTCATAGGAATCACAACATGGTTAAAGATAATTTTGTTCATTAAACTATTTTGCTACTTGGGTAATTTTATTTGTTCCTCAACACTGCCAAAATGTCCCTCAAAGCCCTTGACCCAATGTAACTAAACGAAACAAATATGTATAACATGGCATTTGATGTATGAATGTATTCTCATTATCATTATTGATTTGACTATATAGATGGAAACGGACGGCAGTGAAGGCAGTGAAACCAGTACACCAACTCCTGGAGCTAGTTCTCCTGTGACCGTTAGCTCGCCTGGTATAAACAAGCAACCATTTTCCAAAGTGCCCCTCCTACAGTCCACCCAAGCAGCCAAATGATATTGGTTGTAGATTATTTATGAGTAAGTTCAAGTTTTGTGTAATTTGTTGCTTCTTTGTTATTCTAGTCAATCAAAGGAAAAGTATTTATTTTGAATTTTAGTTTCTTAATAGGATAGTATCTTGAGGTAATATTTTTTTTTTTTGTGGGGAGGAGATGGAAATTGAACTTCAATCTTAAATAATAGTTTACTATTTAAGTTACTAGTTACTTCAGCTTTGTTTTTTGGACATTTGCTTGACAGCTAAATATTGTCCCTATAACTAGATGGCACTGAGTCAAGTTAAATGAGATGAATCAATTACTTATTGAACATTTTTTTCTTTTTTCCCAGGTTTCCTTTTTATATACTGCCTTCAGTTGAGTGCTACAGGAATTTTCCGTGCAGTTATTGTGATTGAATTCAGGAATGCATTACATTCATGTAAATATATAGTGAGAAGGTATTTACATCGTGCAAGAACTGTCTTGACTCTATTAATAGACATATGTGCAAAAATATTTAGGAGGTTTATGATAGCAACACCATGCTAGTGTGAAATTCGTAAAAGAAAGGACGAACAGTAATTGAAAGTGACAGTGTACTCATCAATTTCTATTATTACTGCCATAACGTCTGCTTGCTGTACTTCATTTGCTGAAAAAAAAAACTAGCCAGGGTACACACATTCTAGTTGGTTGTGAAGACCGAAACAATCTTCCTCCAAAATAAGTTCCTTGATAATTTAAAATTTTATATATCAAATGTGGTGTTGAGTTGTGAGCTACATCGTGCAAATAATTAATGACATGCTCATTTGGATCAATTCATGTCCTCAGATAATATTGTTGTTATTTTTAATTAATTGAAATAGAGCTTGTAAATTTTTCTTAGAGGATCGAATACCTGTATAATGTTTTATTTACTGGATCTTATTTATTTTCCCTGTATTTGCTATGTACTTTATTCTGTTATGTGATATTATAAAGGTTATTTTTATTTAAAGGCATTAAAAATATTGATAAATTAAATCATTAAGTAAGTAATCTAACCACGACTTTCTTGTTCACTTAGCTTGTATTCGAGGGGGAGAGCAATTAGGTGAGAAAGTATTCTGATATTGTCTGAGGGTGCTATGAGCATTAAAAACATTTTCCTGTATAGATAATGATTCTTGCATTCCGCAGATTAGTACTCTCACATTATGCCAGAGTACTCCCTTATCCAACTGCTCTGCCTTCACCCTTTCCCTGAAGAGATTTTCCCACCGGAAGATTTTTTCACTGTCATTCCTTACTCAAACCCACACCTCTCTTGTCTGCATTTGTAAGTGTGCAAGATATTGATACCCAGATTTGACTGTGGTTTTGAAAGTGCTGTAACTAACAGTCAATGTACAAATATTACAAAAGAGGATCCTTCATTTGGCCACTACATGTTTTGTCACCCACCTCACTTATAATTGGGTTTACTTAACATAATTAACAGTGTCCGGCGATACCTTTTGGAAATGTTTGATCTCCATGTGAATAAACTATGAATGGTAAACTTCCACACAATTATATTTAAATACCGACCCGGTTTAGACACTTAGTGTCATTATCAAGGTACAAATTTTGGCCTTCCTTGTTCTATATGTATATACTGTCCTGCAAGAGAAGGGTGGGGTGGAAAGGATAGCAAGGCAGGGGGGAGACAGTTTGACTAAAAAGGTGGATAATAGGGAAGGTCATTGATGGAGGGGGGGGGCGAGGGATTACGTAAAGTCAGTGAATGGGGGAGGTAGGAAGAGAAGTCATAGCAACCAGGAAAGGAGCGGGTGTAGGTGAAGGTCAGAAATTAAAAGTGTCAAAAGAGGCGATTGGTGGAGTTCACTTTATCGTTACAAAGATTATGCAGTAATTTCAGTCGGTAACAATTTCAAATTTCTCATAAAAGTCCAGCTTTTGGCCTCTGTCTATGCAATGTAAAATATCGAAATCAAAGTTACTAAAATGTTTACTATGGTTCAAAAGTTTGGCAAAACATGATTTTTCATCTTTATTGATAAAACAGTTCCTTTGTTCAATCACTCGATCTTTAAATATCCTCCCAGTCTGTCCTACATAATGAATATCACAATTATTACACTTTTGTTTTCTTGGTTATACACGTCCTTAGAATTACATAATCGTTTCACCAACGTTGTGGGGGTGTGGAGGGCGACTAGTTTTGTCTGTGGGAATTATTTTCTTCAGATTGTATGATCATTTACCTACAAATGGCAGTTTTACCCAATGGGATGGTACATTGCTCTGAGATGGCAGAGAGGTTAGTGTCTGCATGGCTTTCTTTGATCTTGAGCACTCCAGTAGCTTGTTAATACATGAATAATTGAAGCCATTACGGCTAGCTAGGGTTTTGATTGTCAGCAACTTCTTTCCAAATTTGGGAATTTACAGGAATTTTGAGTAACCTATTTGTCATGCACCTCAGAGCAGCGAATTTATGAGAAGTGTGGTGGCAGGAGTCATTAGGGATAATTGTGTCGGTAAAAGTTTTTTTCTGAAAATACCAAAATCATGATGTTCGTTAACAATTGAGATGTTCAAATTTAAAAAGTCAATATTATCGCCCTATATTCAATCTAAAAATCTATATTGTCATGTAATGAATTGAAAAACTTCTCAGCCTCGCCATGGGATCACCTTTATCTCATATTTTAGCCGAAATTTTTATGAACCATCTAGAGATATAGTAATTCAAATCGAATCACCCCCTTCTATGTAACCTCATCTACTGGTTGAGATACGTAGACCACAAAAACCGACCTGGTTTCAACTACGTGTCGAAACCGGGACGGTTTTTGTTCCGGGTTGAGTTTTTGGCACGCTTTAAAATTTGTTATATTTATCATTGAATATCTCGCGAAGGAAAACTCAGGTTTACATGTGCTTTTCTTTGTTGAATTCAGAAAATAATTATCTGTCCGCCTGCTAAATAAAAAATATTCATGCAAGTTCCCCATTGGACGTACAGTTTCTCATCCTCCTATGCACATTCGATTTACGAACTTTCAGAGGTACGAGCATTCAAAAATTTCGAATTTGGCACCTTTCGATTTGGCCGATGCAATGCGGTGTGGCGTAGAGGAACTCTCACTTTGCAATGGCGCAGCGAGGGGGGTTTTGGGGGATAAAACCCCCCCCCAGAGCTCAGAGAAATTTTTAAGTGTACTCCATTTTACTTAATTGGATTGATATTACTAATAGAATAGTGTAAGTATTAATAAAATATCCCTCAGAAAGCCGTAAAACTCACCGTTTATCTTAAAATTCCACAATTTACTAATCTCGCACCTACCACTTATCCTTGTGGGTATTCCATACCACCACACACCCCGGATTAGTTGCACCTTAACCCCCCCCAGCCTTAATTCCTAGCTGCGCCCCTGGCACTTCGGGTATATTCTGAACGAAGTATAATTGAATCTGGTGTGAGGTAAGGAACTGTTCTGCGTTTCGCCCGTTCTTCCTTACCGCGGGGAGTGATTTTTTCAGCTGCAGCTGCGTCACAATTGTGATGCAGTGTTGCATTCTGCAGGATAACCGTACTCCTCGATGCCTTGCATACAGTCCGGCTGGCGAGAGTTGAACGATGACAACGCAAAAGAAGGAGCGGGAGAACCCTTTGCAAGCACGGTTTGCTACCAAGCACGGAAACAAGCCTGAACCACCAAAACAAGGCATTCTTCCTTTGGGTTCTTCAACTCTCGTCCTCCCTTCCGGCTCCTTTTTCCACGTAACCCTTTTGTTTACAAATGATGTTAGCGTTTCGCTTTCTTACCTGGCAACCTTGCACCCTCCCCCTAAGTAGAACCTTCTTCCTGTCATCGGACAACACGTCGCCCGTGCTGTAGGTTTATCAACTTGCAATCAAGGTCTCAGAACGTATCTAGTCCATGTATCGAGGACTTACTATATTCGGGAAGATATCAACCCTCGATTGCGCCATGCCGCATTCTTCTATTGAGAAACTGAAACGAATTTTATATTTGCACGTAATTTAATCGCGTACATATATTTTGCACTTTTTTCGACAATTCTTAAAAGGAACGTTCATACGAACTTCGTTGTTACGAACCACCGGTTTTTCGGTCCCGTGAACGTAATAACGAGTACTTGACTGAAACAAGATTTCTATTCTGTGAAAGCGGGAAGTTTGGTTTTAGAGGAAGTTTTTATGGCAGTTGCAGACTTGAATAAATCTTTGGTTTTAACTGACATAAGCATCCACTAAATTACAGAAAATCAATTCTTTACTTATTGAAGTTGTAATATCTTAGTCTTATCCTCCTCATAGTCACTTATGACTAGTCAAATGGGAAGTATGGAAGACGAGTGGTTAGTGCTTGGCCTCTGTCCAAAGGGTTGAGGTTCAAATCTCTGGTGAAGCCATTGGATTACTTACTCCAAAAAATTATCTAGTACAAGAGGGCCAAGTGAAAGTAATTAGTCCTCCTACCTTGTATTAGAGAATATCACACCTGCCCCTAAGCATGAGCTCTACCCTCACATATCCAAACCAACCCAAGGGTTGAACCACAGAGTTATGAACCCTTAGGCTTCAGGAATTTACGATTTTAGCTGCCAGCCAGTGCAGAAGAGACCCCCTTGTAGGTGGCACCCTCTGCCATGAGGACTGGTCTGATAGAGATAAGCTCCTTATTGTGAGGGTAGGTGTCCAAGTGCAAGATATCCAGGTAGTAATAAAACTTTTGGGTTAATACCGAAGTCACCGTGCAAAATGTATGAAAACATTCCCACACTCTAAAGGGTTAATCTGGTAGACCTCAAAAAATAAATATGCATCAGGTGCTATTTACTAATGGGTTGAATCATGATAGACCAACTACTGTTTTAACTCATTAGAAGTACCCTGCATTACACTTTTGAATAAATTTAAAAAAATGCTACTTCCATAAACAGTATAAAATGCACTATAAAGTAAGCTCTCTAAGAGAATAAAGTGTGGGTGTTGATTAGGTTAGGGGATATCCATTCATTATGTGAGGCATTTAGGGGGGGGAGGGAGATCAAGCCAATTCTCTCCCAATTCCACGTGGGGGAGATGAGGGGTCCTGTGGCATGTATCACCAGTGGCGGCTTGCCCATAAGGAGACTCTGACGCCTCCCAACAATTTGAAAAAGGAAAAAAAATTAAATACCCATTCAATTATAATTACGCATCTAATTAACAAAAGTGTTTTTTCAATCGCATACATCGAAAATGTAGGAAAATCACGTGAAAAGTTCGTATTTGTAGCCATGGGGCACTGGCAAGAATGTCCCAAACCATCACCATGCACTAATATGAAGAGTGGTAGTGGTGGGGACTGCTGGTGCTATGACGTGTCTAAGCTTGTACCTAATGGAAGTCTCGGGATGCCACCCAAGCATACGCAGAGCGACGTAGGCATCTAGTGAGTTGACATCGCCGTGCCAGCCATATAATCTTGGAGTAGCAGGATACGTTGTTTTGGAGACCAGTTGACTTATTATGTGTAAGTTGCTTTATCAAATGAGAGATTGGTATGTAAATAGGCCTAGTTGTAGTTCAGTTGATCGAGTTAGTGATTGATTTGTGTATTAGTGAGTCATAATGGTCTCGTCTGTTTTCAACGATGGGCATTTTATTATTAGTATGTAATGGAATTAAGGACCTGGAACATAGAATTGAGCTCAAGAATTTAGGCCTACACTAAATATAAATCAACAACAAAAGGCCTCTAAAGCACGAAAAAGTTAAGTCGGAAGTATTCCAATAATTTGTACAACTATACTGATTGGATGTGTGGATGCAAAGCTAAACATCCTTTTTTTTCTATCCTTGTTTGGTAATGGGAGTTGTAGACCGTTCATGGACGGTGTCTCAGATTCAAAACATTTAAATGATAAAGTCAAAAAACATAAATTGAGTGAAAAACATATTAATACTTGCATTGAGTATGCCGTGTTAGGTAAAGTTGACATAAGAGTCCAATTAGATAGTGCGTACAGATTAACAATCCTAAAACTAAATGAAGAAGTGTCAACAACTGTTCCGCATCAAGTAAATTGATATATGCCCATAGTATATTTAGGCTTCAGTATATCTAATAGTATTTTTTAATCAAGCTTTATCAGGCAAACTCAGTATTATTGTTGAAAAAACGGAACATATGGCATCACAAATTTAACACCGACATTGCCTTAAAAACTCACAAAATATTAAAAATTTTGACCCCCTGGTGGATGTGTTCCTGTATTAAAGCACGACTAAATTCTACACAAAAATATTAATCTTAAATAAATTGATTTCACAATAAATCCAATGCAATGAAGCATAGATTAATGTATTTACAGTGAAAATATGCATTTTGAACAATTTCACGTGAAATAGGGTAGTTTCCTTCATCAAAGAAAACAAAAGGCATTGATTGCGATTCGTTACCCACCATTAGTGTATTCATAATACACAAATTATTTGGTTTTTGAAATACTGGTTTAGACGAATGGCAAGGGTCAAATTTTATCCTCATTTGAAAAAGGCCAGATTGGCGCCCATGCGATTCCACTCCACATAACGTCACAGGGACCTAGTTTCTACACGAGAGGATAGGAGTTATACATCGTCTGAGGTTATCAATGCATGCATGAGGTACAGAGCTCAGGGAAACATGTCTTAATAATCACCTATTAAAACTGGCTAAGGTCGGAAAGTTTTCTTCGTTTGATAACGTATTAATAAACCTTTTTTAAGCCAAGCGGTACCATCCAGCAAGGTACTCAGCTACCCGCTAGCAGCCTGCGACGTATCAGCGCTAAGCCTCGCCTCAAGGTCACCTCACCGGGCGGGAGGGAGAACCAGAAATACGACGTACGGAGATATTTCCCGGCATTCATACTTAAGCGTCGCGTTTTCGCGCGCTTGAAAATTTTCACTTTTCATTTAATAGCGAAAAATAGATATTGTCATTTAAAAATCTAAAAGCGTGAAATACGTACTCCAGGAGTAATAATCTTTCGATTAAGGCAATAAAAAAATAATAGGTAACCACCCTATTATAGAGCGAGTCCAGCTATATCTCACAAAGAGGATAGGGGGTATCAAAAAATTGCCAAAATCACCTCACGCAATTAATGGACTTAATTATAAATGAGTGTAGATGATACTTATGGTGCATTTTTTCTCTTGTTCTCATTATGGAATAGTTAATGAAGATTTGGAATATTATTCATAAATTACCTAAAACAAGAGAAAGTATTAATTTAAAAAATCAAGATGAAAAAAATTGGTAAACTTTAATTTAACCATGATTGCTGTTAATATTTTAAACTTCACCATAGCCAAAATGAAGAGCCATAACAGCATACCTCTAATATAAACATAGCCTAGCAACAAAAATGCAAGAAAATAAGTAATAAGTATAGGTAGTTTGGTTTCAATTTTTTGTTGCCATTGATTCTGGTTCGGTTTCCAGGATCAGCTCTGTTCCAGTTGTTAATCAAGTGTTTCTTTTCCATTGCATAACTTTCAAAGCCTATTAGGTAGTAATTTTCTATAATGTACAATGAAAACAATCCAAAATCAAGTTACCATACAAATGATTGCTTCCATAACTCTCTTTGAAGTTAATGGTGAACATTATGCAGAATTAATGTTTTCAAACTGGTTTTTACGCAAATTATTTCAGCACCTAATCTTTTTAGCTTCCATTTCGGTTCTAAGCTTAAAGATAGGTGTAACTGAAAATGGAAGAACCTAACCAACCCATCTCCGCTAAAACGTATACATACTAATTCCTTCATCTTCATACCTTCAAGTCATCAATAACCAAAAAAAAGTATTTGGCAAATATAAACATGGGAAAGTTGGCTATCCAAACCCTGGTGCGATAATATATATTTTAACATAAAAAGAATACGACATAAAAACAAATGTACATCCCATTTACAGATTTTAACATTCAAATAAACATACATTAAGTAAAAAAGTTGAGTGAAAAATGTCACAATGATTAAATACTCTTATGAAACAATCATACAAATGCAATAGAACATCTATGCAGGGCATTCAGGTGTGCTCAATTGTCTTTAGAAGCATTGGAAGAGGCACCTGCCACAAATCCCCCGACAAATATTAATATACACACAGATATTTCAATCCCATCCAATTGTAACAGAGGGAGATGCTGCACACTTTCACCACTTTAGCTTGAAGGACAATTAGTCTAAGTTCCACGATACAGTGTCACATTCAAACTTGGAAGTTGAGTCATAGCTAGTTGACAGTCGATACTAGCCATTTCACAGTACAGTTCAATGCCTACAATCTCTAAGGCATCAATTATTTATCACATGATGCGTTAGTTCTTAAATTTTTGACAGCAACACCCTGAAAGAAGAAAATATAAATTAATTACCCATTTCAATTTAGCCCAAAAGGATCACTAAGGTCTGTACGACTGAGGAGGTTATTAAACTATTTTTGTGAGATCTACTCAAAACTAAAAATAAAGCTACATCCTTGATTCAATAGCAGTAACCACTATGAGGCTATACATGAATGTAATTCATAAAAAGTGATTTATCAAATCAATGAACAGGTTTTTAGGAGTTAAATTGTATATTTTTCTTCATGAATGTACTTACTTAGGGAAGTGTGGATTAGCAATTTGTTGCATAGTTTTTTCTCTGTCTCCATTTTTGCACTGAAATATTGACAATAAAAACAGATTAGATCCTTGATTCTAAATGAACTTTATTTTCTAAACATGAAAATAGAGAATGAAGGCTTCTACGACCCAAGATCAATGAGAAAACATTCCTAAGACTTCCAACAAAGAAATGTTTCAAACCCACAATTCAGGATAAGTGACAATGAAAAAATAACAGCATTTTGCTAATTTCAAGAAATCCCTGAAGAAAAATTTGACTGGAATAATTTTTAGTGCACTTTAAAATTTTTTTCAGGCACCAAGCTGAAGATAAAATTACATGATACACAAATAATTAGGAGTGTATACCACTACCTCAGAACTCTGCCAATGCATCACACCACTTCCATTACTGTTTTCTCCAAGTCGATCTTTGTTATCAGGCTCACACACTTGACAGTGCCAGCTACCACTTGGTACCTTACGTAATCCTACACAATAGATGTGATACCTGTAGGAAAATGACAAAATAAAAAATAATAATCAGACAAAGTTGAACTGCTAAGAAAATTAAAATATCTCCAATGATCTAACCCAAAAGAGTGATCGATTTAAATAATGACAATTCTGAGCAAGTAATACACAAAATGTTGGGGATATTAGAATGATAGTACGTAAAACAACATGGACAAACAAAGCTGTAATAATTGCCAGCAAAAAAGAGTTAGTGTCAGTAACATAACTGTCAGTGAAATTCTGTAAAGCAGAATTAAACATTGTCTTCAACCAGAACTACCTCAAATTGAACCCTACTTCGAAGTACGAGAACTGAACAACTACATCCACATCAAAATCAGCTTGTCGTACAGTGATTTCCACCAAAAGGACCTGGAACCAACAGGAGCTGAGAGGCTGGTACAACAAGCAAAATGCAGACTCTCACTACTTCTACAGTTATGCAATGATCTTGGTGAAATGATCTTTGGATTTTTCTCATCATAGAAAAATATTCCAATTTTGTAGGTAAGTTAAGCAATGGTTTTGCTAGTAGTGGGCCCTGTCATCCTTCATGGCGGCATGGGTTTTTCCCTATCCCCACCCTTCCATCCCTATCCTCTCCTGGAGGCGTCGACAGGCTCCTATCGTGGCGGAGCCACACTCCTTTCTTCATCCCCATCCATTCCCCTCCCTGGGTGGGCGTAACAATTGAATTATCGGGTTCCGGCCCCGGTGTGTTGTATCCCTTAAAGGGTCCCACTTGGACCCTCATTTGATACCTCTACAGTTATGACAATAGTCCTCCTTCCACCCCTGGCTTTTCCGGTACCTCTTTAGTTGTATATTTTCTCACTGTCTCCCCACTGTATGCCTGTTTCCCACCCCATCTTCAAACTTTTCAAATCCTCCCCCATCCCTTCCTCAAAGGTATAAATGTCATGTTCTTAGGTACTACAGTGTCTTGTACCAGATGATGGCTCTGTGAGCCGAAATGTGTCGTATGCTTCTACTATATAATGCTTGAATCAGATGAACTTACAATTAGTGAAAAGGAGTCTTAAAACCTCACCAGGTTACACTCTAGAAGCTGAATCTACAAGTCCATGAGCATTTTTTACTTGAACTTTAGAAGGGGGAGGAATTTGGTGAAAAATTAAGGAACAGAGGACCGGAAATGATGATATTCTGCTCTTAATTCATTAACGACAACATGAAATAGCTAAAAGTTTATGAATTTTCATAATTAAATACAATTCTAAAAATCATCAAAATTGTACTCCCAATATTTAACGCAGAATAATTTTGAATGAAACAGGGTAAATTTAAATTCAACAGCTGAAATTGCTACATACGGTTTTCTAACTTAGATAAAAAAATGACTTTTATAAGAATGCCAAAACTGATGAAAGCTGACAAGAAATATGGGGACTCTGTCAATGACAAGATGTGGCCTACATTCAAGCTCCCAAGTTCACAGAGGCTCATTGAATATTAAATATTTCAGGGGCAAATTATTTATTTTTACAATCATATTATTTTACTTCACATAATACATTCTTAAATGGGCATGAATTTCATGATAAATATTGACTAACATATCTTCAAAATTAAACATTTTTTCTGATCATAAAAAAAACAAGTTTTAAAGAAACAAAACAACTGAGGTATCTACCATTCATGCACATGCAAACCATTCTAAAAATTAATGAAAATGCAAGAGAAAAAGGTTTTCCAGGGCACAACTCATGCAATTCACAAAGTACAAAACCTAGTTAAGAAAAAATAGAATATAAAAAATACCCATAACCCACAGACAACCTAACAAAAATATTTAAATGAAATACAATCGCAACTGCATTAAGAATGCTCCTAGGGTACAAAAAAAATATTCTTCTTACAAAGATTATTACAAATTAAGGAATGGAAGAACTGAGAGTTAAGATACACTAGACAAATACACTAAACATGCACATCAAGCTACAAAGAATAAAAGAACTTGATATTGATAAGTTTTTAAATATATGAAGACAAAATAGAGAATACATAGTTAGTTAATATCATTACATAATTTAATCTCTCTTCACACTATGAAATATTACTGGGAAAATAATGTTTCAGCTAGGAAACAAACTAAAAATATGTACTGAGGTACTAAAACCACAAGCTAAAGACATTAGAAGGACACATAGTAACATAAAAATTTAAGGTAAACCACAGAGTGAAATGATAAGAGCAACACATAAGCAATAATAAGAGCAACACATAAAGGCAAACCACATCATAAATCAGTCAACCACGCTAAAGTAAATTAATTTACAGGATCAAATTGATTGAAAGACTAATGACAAAATCAGATAAAAATATTATTATTTTGAGACAAGTTTCCACATCAAAAGAGACAAAAGTGATAAAAAAGTACTATCAATGTTTAACATTTATTTAAGAGGATATGACATTCATGCTGCAAGAAATGTAAGTTTGCCATTAACATAGCATAAATATAAGGAGGAGTGCTGTAGCCGAGAGGAAAGAATGCTTGGCTCATTTGAATAATAAACTCTAGGTAAAGTATAATTAGGATTGATATGGTTCAAATAAGAGAATACCAACAAATAGGTGCATACAAAATCTATTGGGGTCAATATCCCCATGAAACAGGCAAGACGAAGACAACACTCGAATCATAAAAATAAAATTAACAAGTACCACCATTACACAAATGACAAAAATAACTTCCACCACTTTCATTAGTAAGGATGTTTAGTAATTAAATCAACTGCAAGCCAATGTTAAACACATGCAATATGTCTGTACCATATGTGCTCCTTTCAATTTCAGGCAAATAATGAGAAATGACTACCAAGATTACTAAGGCTAGAACTAAAAGTATGAGTGAGTGAAGAACTAGAGGCCGAGAGTGCCAGCAATGCCATGGTTCTTACCCCCTATCACACATGTCACAGAATAGCATCTTGTCTTCATCAGCAGGGTCCTTGCATTCAATGCAAGTCTTGCAGTCAGTGCATTGCCAATCGTATGACTTGATATGCGGAACCATGTCAAGTGTCAGATCCAAGCAGCTAGGATGACCTGTTTAGAAAATACACTCACTTTCTTTTCCATAGCTGACCCCTATGGTGGGGGCTACAAGCATCACAGCAGCCCCTAGCTGGGCTAATGTTTATCCACAGCAAGGAATATCACATATTTTATTCCAAACATAAAGAGCACTGAACGGGGAGGCACAATTCTTTATTATCACCCCTTCAGGAGAGACCATGAATAGACATTCATAAAATTAAAAACTTGACAAAAAATCTGATAAGAAACTAGATATAGTTTAAAAGGCAATGGCAATATTAACAGGCAAAGAAAAAATGCTTTTACTAACACAAAAAATATAATGATTTAAAACTTTTACATAAAGCAATTGAATGACATCCATTCGACCTCCGTGCACATATATGGTAGCCAACATCTACTAAACGGCAAGGATATAAAAACTACTCAGCAGCACAGAGTAATGCACTAAATAAATTATGTAATGTGTGATATTAATGTGGGTCATAGTTGAGTGATAGATGGAACATAAAATTAGGGATTGGACATTCGAATAGTCTAATCACCAAATACCTCTAATAATGAGCTTTTTACACTATTCGATATTCGATTGCATAAAGTGATCTATTACTTGAATTTTGAATAATCAGCACAGATTGTCCCTGATTCAATTTAAATCTGTTGACAATGGTCGGGTCTTACACGAAGGTTTGCACATTAGGTTGGTTCAATTCTTTAATAATATTTTTATGGAAACTTACCATTAAAATTAAGCATTAAAATATGTACAATGCTGATGACTCCATGAGAACAACATTAAGAAGAATGTATGTAACTTTCAAATGCACGCAAGATTGGCTTTTCGTTTAATGACACCCTGTTGCATGACAAAATTTACGCTTTACATATTCTAATGTTAAAATAATTGTCAATTCATTATTTAATGTAAGGTTTGCAATAAATATAGCAAAGATACACTATTAATATAAGATTCAATATCCATATGATAAAAAACAAGAAAATTGCGGTGCTTCCCATGAACACAAGTTTGATTTAACCATGGAATATGGTTCCTTTAGGAGCCATATTGAAATAGAATGACTTGCCAAGTGTTCAGCATTTTTGCTTTAATTGCCCTATGTATTTAAAATAGGTGGAAAAATGCAAATTCAGTAATTTAACATTCGAGTGAGGTATTTGGGAAAAAAACTATGTATTCATATTCGATATTCAAATTCAAGAAAAATGCTATTTGACCCATCTCTAATTAAAATTTATGAAATATTTGACATCTTTCTTTCTCATTATAACAACTTTTCTTCAATATCAAGTCTTCCACAACAATATAATACAGACTGGTTACTATTAGAATAAGGCCTTTTGCCCATGCTTCAAGCTTAACCATTAGAGCTCAAAAGTGCTGCATCAGTAACCAGAAAAATTGGGTAGGGAACGCCCACATTCACTTTCAGGATTGATTATTCCCAAACCATTCATAGTCCATGCAAAACACTTTATCCCAATCATCACAGTGAAACAAAGATAGACACCAGCCTTCTTTGTCACACAGCCAGGCAACAATAATTACAGGTCATAAGGACACATGTTGGGTTTTATTTCACAAGATCAAAGTGCAAGTCAATGTAAAAACCAAAAACAGCACAGCAGGAAAATTGCTTAGCTATGATTTGAATGAAAAAAATGTAACCCATGGATGTATTCATTAAAAAGTAAAAACACAAATGTCTCAAAGACAAAAATGTTTTTCATCAAAATATGATGTTCAGCTTAATGCCAGCCAATAAAATAAAATATTTCAGTTTGCTAAAAAATTGACCAAATAACTTTGGATGCAAAATGTGTGACATGATCAAATAAGGCAATCCTAAAGAGTACATGACCATTTAAACTTACATTTGGTGAAGCAAATTAGATCACCATGCAAAATACAAGATCTATTGCCTTTTTTGAAAATTACTCTAACTTTCCTCTTGTGCACAATTTATTCTCTTTAGAACTAATTTTGTGTTTTCATTCACGGAAAACCTCCCTCAAAAACATTTTCATGTATATTTGCAAATATTTACCCCTAGAAGGACTGGGGTTATATTCCTATCTGGGAGGAACATTATCTGCAAAGGGTATGAGTGAGCCTTTATAGGGATTCTCTCAGAGCGAATACTATTAGCTGGAAAAATTCACCAACTTGTATTGATTCTTGAGATCTTAGAAGATTTCATTTCTAAATAAATTACTATTTTGTCTAATACATATTCACTTCAAAGTTTTTAAATTTAGGCAATAAAATTGTCACATTTGTTCACTCTGTGAGATCATATTTTTAGGAGAAAATCAATCATGATGAATACTGGCATCAAAACCTTTAAGTGCCAAAAATAAAAAATAACTGGGGATTTTAGTGAGATGGAATGAAATCTGTGTTTATTGAAATATATTTCCACCAGTAAAAAATAAGTTTTCTTATTTTTCCAACTGGAGCTATGACGGGCATAACAGGAATACCTTGCAAAATGCTTCTTTTATTAATACTATTAAGCCAAAGCAAATGAATCTAAATCATAAAATCACCCTTGTAATAAATTATTTCACCAAGCCCGGTATGGATACCCCAAACACATAAAATTCCTCCAAGGTCCTTGCAATATTCAATGAATCCAATTCTGCATGTACATTTATGCATTTTAAGCATGAAAAAAGCAAACTATAGCATGATTAAGATAGATATCGTGCTTTCCCGGCAAATAGACTTAGTGAAGAGTTCTTGGGATCGCCACCAGGTTAGGAACTGCATAACTGCCGACGTTTTGATGCCCGACTCGGGCATCGTAACGTCGGCAGTTATGCTGTTCCTGACCTGGTGGCGATCCCAAGAACTCTTCACTGTAGCATGATTATTCCTGGTACACAAAGAAAACAAATGGGACATAATTTTTTTGGCTATTTAACTCGTGATTTCATTTTCTATCTCTCAGCCTTCAGCATTATGGTTACACCATAATGCACATAAGGGAAGGCAATATTTGTCAAAAATAAGGAAGTATACTTAAAACATACTGTGTTCAAGTACTTACCAATAAACAGATCTCACATAACTTCATCGTTTACATTGACAGGAAACTAACAAGACAACGAACTAGTGCTACATATATGGTAATCTCACCACTCGACTCGCACTGGGCACACTGTATCAAAGGCTCTGGACGGCCAAGTTTGTTTCGGCTGCGATCACCTCCGCATACTTTGCATGCTGGCCCACTTGCTGCATTGGCACCACTGCCCTTATTTCCTGTTCCTTCTGCCACTCCACCAGCATTCTCAGTTTCCATGTCACCAGTTGAGCTTGTTTCTTCAGTGTCCTGGGTTGCTTCACTGGATGAACTGCTACAAAAATCAATAGCAGACATGCATAAACATTAAAATACACCGAATAAACAGCTACTCAGTTTTTAAAACTAATGCAACAAACAATAAGTGCGCACTATAGAAAGAAAGAGATCACCTCTAGGAGATTTGAAATTGACACAATAAAAACTGTTTCCCTCACAGTGTACAGGTTTAAAGATACAAAGTCTAGTTCACATGCTGTGTGCTCTTCTTTCTTATCTTTACCTATGAAGAATACATTGCTTTCAACAAAGCGCACATCCCTAGAAATGATTATTTCATTGGTCACGGTATCCCACTATGTCTTAGAAGAGGATTGGCCACCACTGCAGACGAAAACGTATTTGACATCCACATTGACTGCTTTAGTAGTTGGCTGCTACATACAAAGCCAGCTGAAACTCCCAGGCCGAGGAAATTAAACAATCTTTATCAACTTCATAAAGGATTCTTATACAAGTTTTAAGATAGTGCTTCCTGTTGGCAGATTTCTGAACCTATTTGCCTTGACAGCTCTGTAACTGAAACTATGCAACTTGATTTGACATTTGTAACAGTACATGAAGAACTTGAGCCGTTACCCAACTACCGTACAAGCACGTGTAAGAGGCGCACCTTTTTTCCCAGAAATTGCAGCCCAAAATGGGGGTGCACCCAGTGGCGGCGCGTGCGTATACGCATGTTAGCAAGTGCACACCCAAAGATGAATAAATTATAAAAGAAAACTATTCCTTTGCAACGCGAAGGATAAAAGTACTGTCTGCATATGCAAGAAACATGAGCCTCCGAACGCTACAGCTATCTCCTTTTCGAATTCACCGCTCTACAAGTGTGCGATCCCGTGGCATCATGCCGGGCGCATTTTCGGTCTGTGCGATCGCTTGAGGGTGCTCTGGTGGGACGAGGTAAGCGGGGGGGTATGTGCTGTTCAAAGGGGCGATGGGAGCAGACTCAAAACCATGCGAATGCGCACGCGCATGTTTTTGGTGACTGACTAGCAGGTAGTGTAGTGGTGTAGCCGCCACCTACACTACCTGCACCCAGGATCCTAGTCCGTCTACAGAGCCATCTGTATAGCCGTTTTCTACACTACTTCCTCATAGGGTGTAAGGAAAAGAGAATGAATTTCAACTACCGTCACTTGTAAAGGTGTGTTGAGAATAATTATTTTCATACATGCTAATATTATTTCTGTTCATGCAATTTTAAGAGTAGAGTGTACCAGTGATATGTTTTGCTTGCTATGTATTCTATTGCGACAAAATATGACGGTCATGGATTAGGATTAACATAATATAATTAAATCATCCTATATCTGCTCTAATGCACACCCTAGATAAATTACCACCAGCCGCCACTGGGTGCACCTCTTACACAAACTTCTTATCTTCCCCCCCTCCCCTTCACCGGTCGCAAGTCCAAGGGGAACTGAGTGGCCTTGGTTTTTAGCATGAGTCAGTCATCTGAAACCCTGGGTAAAAAACAAGCGACATCAGGGGAGTTTCTCCCTTAGTGACGTATTTTTAAAATGCTCCTGTTTGCTTTTCTTGTAAGCATCGCGCCGTCACGTCGGTACCCCAGTGGTGAACATGGAAAAGATCGAGTGGGGTTTTTCGCTCCAGAGGGCACGCTAAATTTACTGCTACAAGTGGGCATCCCACGGCATTTATACTGCATATAGTAATCGCTTATCAAATGTAGAGAAACGCGTAGTTTTGAAGGACATACCTGGTTAATTGTCAACATCTGTCTTGTCGATCAATTACCATTACGCTGAGGACCTGATTTTTCAAAAATCATCTTCAGACGTTAATATGAGGATTTTTGCAAATGAAAATTATATTGGTGTCAAAACCTGCTGTTTAAAAAATTCGAACGAGTGTGTTCATTGTTGGACTAAATGGTGGATAGAAGAAATCGGAAATTATTATAAGTGAAGAGCGCTGAAGGAGTGGTCAAGGGGAAGGAGCGCGCTCCCTCCCCTCCGTATTTGAAGCTACGAGGCTATGAGCGAAGGAGCAAGGGAAGAACACGTCCGATCTTGCTTGTGATGTCGTTGCCTTCAAAGCGAAGGGGCGAAGGCGCAGCAATGTGATAAACGCAGTTTGCGTTGCCTGAAGTTTCCAGTCCGTCTCGTCTTGTTTGAATGCGCTTATGCTAGACTTGTTTCTTCCGAAATTGTGCTGTTTGGACTATGTTGAATATTAGTAGCCTTGTTTAATTATAAATCTTTGTGTCAATCATTTAGAGCTTAAAAAACTTAAATGCTGTCAGATTTATGTCGTGTTAGGTCTCATTCTTTTTAGAACCTCGTGCGTGTCATACAATTGCTGAAAGATATCAAGGTATCTTCGAGCTCAGTAGGTGACTCACCTAGCATTTGGCCCCTAGAAACTAGGAGAATTGAACCTGAGACCAAAAAAGGTCAGTTGGTGAGATGGGGTAGGGATGAAACACGTTTCCATTGTTCCCCTGTAACTTGATATTTTCCTCTGGGGTCTCGGAAAGGGAAAAAAACGGCAGAGGCATTGGCTGATGGAGGGCCCGGTGTGGTTCCGTTAAATCTACGACGAGGTTATTATCCTACGACACTGAGATTGCCCCGATTGTTGTCCAATCTCTTGGGAAGGTTCATGCTATGTGCCTTTCGTGTTTTGCACTTCCTCTTATGCCGCTATTACCGCCGCAGTAGTAAAAAATTCCTCTTTCAATTGGCATTGAAAGAGGAAATTTCGATGATTGGTAAAATTCCAGGCATACGTCTGCAACACCGCACGATAGGATAAAAAAATGCCGCAATTTTTTTTTTCTTAATAGCTTCGATGCTCAAAATAGGGGTGCGCCTCTTACACACGCTTATACGGTACTTGACACAAATATTTGACATGCACATCTCTAATAAAATGCTCTTGAAAATTTTCAAAACTGCACTTAAGGGAGTACAATTTCCTTCTAACATATAGCCTATAAAAAATAATTTTTCTCACAAAGATACCTTCTAAAGATGTCATCATTTTTCTTGCTGACAACGAGTGTTTCACACTTTCTACATGAGGATCTTTCAAGCACTGAATTAATGTCGACCTAGCCTTTGTGCCTTTTGCAAGAAAGCTTTTCTTCATTGGTAGGTCTTCTAAACCTTTCCCACAGTCACTTAACATGTCCTTAACCCATTTTTCTTTGAGCAAAAGTTCCATCCAAAATTTTCAGCTGGAAAAATTCTTGTGTGAAAATTGTGGAAACTACATAATAACTGGTGTCACCAAATTTATGATCACATTTAATGCTTTTAACAAGAACATTCTGGATCCATAACTATGGAACTATAATAATTTTATATCTTAGAACATTAAAAAAGTACCAATATATTGCAATCAGCAATAGCATTAAAAGGTTACACATTACTATATTCATCACCATTATTATTAGGGTCACTAAATTTAAAAAAAACTTGGTATCACATTGTGATAATTATGTAATTGCACTTACCTGGAATCATCAGATGAACTGCTGTCTTCAGATTCCGACTGACTTCCATCAGATAAGTGCTCTTCCATTTCATTAGGTCGCATTGGACCATATAGCACCGTATTTAATGGATAGTACCGCAACTCAGTGGGAGTATACCTGTAAAAGATGATTGATTAACTTTAAGTAGGTAATCATTGGTATAAAGATGAATAAGTTAAAAATTATGATGACAAAAAAAACTTTAAAGCCATCAGCTGAGCAATTTCTTGGAGTATTATTTTTGTCTTTGAGTAGTTTGTACAGAGAATTTAGAACCCATTACTCCCAATGATGTGATAACGAAAGACATGTAATTTGATTACACTTCAGGATGATGCAATGCGAAAGTGTTGGGAAATGTTTTAATCTGTGATTCATAAAGGCAAAAGGTAAGATTTCCTTTCCTTTGTCCTAAGGGAGTTGTCCTAAGGGAGGAAATTTTTATGGCCTGTGTCATTGAAATTATGAAAAGGAAACCTACTACTTGAAAAGGAAAGTCTATATGATACTTCTGCAATACATGCCGGTCTCATTCAACAAGTAGCCTCTATATTTAAGAATAATAATAAAAATATTTTGGAGTAAGTTGTAACATACATGTGCCTTGCATAAGTTACTAACCCTTACACCTGATACCAATAGATACGATAAATTCTGAATCAAACACGCAAAAGTCAAAGAAATATATTTTTGCATCAAAATTTGAAACCCATTCTCAAACTCCATTAGATATCACTTATTGAGACTGTATTTGGTGGTACTAATGGTAAAAATTGATACCCAAACATCAACATGCAAGATAAATGTCTTTTTTCCACCAATGAGGTGATTTTTAATGGATTCAGGCAAGGTCATCTTTAATCATAGTAGGAAACTCAGAATAACTTTAATCCCTAGCACTTTATGTCTTCAATAAATAATGACTTGTATTTTTTCCAGCAAAATTTTCAACTTAAAAACTAGATAACCATTGAATATTTTCTCTTCCTGTAAACATTTCATTTTTCCGTGCTTTTCTTAAAAAAATAGGATTATCTCATTTGAAGATTACCTTAAACATATTAAATTATTGAAATGAGTCAACACTAGCATAACTTGAATTGCGGTGTATTATTTGGTGGAGGGTGGTATTCAAGACACCACTTCTCTCACAAACTATCAGCAATACATTGTATGCTTCACAGATTATGATTGATTCCATTGTCGAATTACAACAGGATGAAGGAGCTAAACACAATCAAACTAATTGCATCCAATAATGGGTACTCCGAAGTTCCCCCCTTTCTCCATCTCCACTCTACCACCCCTCTAACGCCTTCAAGGGTATAAATTCTGTGTACTGATACTTGTAATTGCCAGATGATGATATGCTGTATCGAAACCGGTCGCAATATATTTTATTTTGTGAAACAGCTAAGTGTTTTCTTAACCTTTGTGCATTGAGAACTTTAATTAACAAATATAGGATAATTGAATTCCTAATGGAGAAGAGATCACATAAATAACTGTGTGATGGTGATTAATTTTAAATACTAACAATTTTTCTCAAATGTATGCAAATCACTGAACTCACCTCTTATAATAATCTGTGTATTGGCCAGGAATCAGAGATATTGGATAGTGGCCAATCTTTGGCTTATCTCTAGTCATTTGACGACCCTTGGCCTGAGGATAATGTATTGTAAAACTCTGCAAATCAAAACAACACTGACGTTCTTCCTTCCTTTCCTTGTTGAAACTTGAATTCCAGCTAGCAGCAGACTTCATTGCTCTCCTCTTATAGTCTGACTGTTTATTTTTTTCCCCAGTTATAGTTACTACGGAAGCAAAAAATACATGAGAGCATGCATAAAGAGTATCAATCTTAAGCAAACAATCTTCAATAAATGGCACTTAGCACAATAAGGCCATTCCTAATAACTAAATAATGCAAAGTAGCACATCTTTCATCACTGCTTGTGAGCCAGGGAATAATGATTGAAAATGAAATCATACCTGGGCTTTAGAAAAATGACAAAACTTAATGAAGATAAACTTGATCCATGGAAATCAAGATGAGAACATTACAAAATAGAAAACTAAATTTGATAGTATCCCATACACTTAATATATAAACTAAAGACAATTTTTTATACACGTCATTCAGAGTGACACAAACACAATACCTTTGAAAATGAATAGCAGCATCAAAAATGTTTTTTTCCTACTACAAGAGAATTGTTACAGTACATTAGTCTCAAATATCTAAAAAATTATTCACCTCTTTGTCGACTCTGAATTTCTTTCGCCTGACGTTCTCTGACGACACGCCTGAATTCTTCATATTTTTCTTGAAAGTCAGCAAACATAACATCAAGGACCTCCGAGCTGATCAGTGCTGTCAGTCCTGAGAATGGTTGAACGTGATTTACAAAAATATGCTTTAGTAATACTTAAAATATTTATTACAAAATAAAAGAAAATAATAAAGACAAACTTAGTTTCATAAACACCAGATTTTTCTACATACATGCATTAAAAATGCTTCTTCGGTCAGAAGCAATCATAATACGTATGTACTATGGTAAGATTTCCAAGAAGGGCAGTGGCATTTTGAATGCTATTATTTCTTTACTTCTAGATTACTGGTACAAATTATGATAATGCTCTGGGTGTGCCGTTTTACCTTCATACTAAATTTCACCCCATTAAGTTTCTATGAGGTTAGTAATTCGTAATGCACATTGCACCAGATGATTTCCCATGACAAATAGCTGAAGAATTATGAGATGAATCAAAAAAGGAAAATTCCAAGAACCCTATATAAGGACGGTAATGTCCTATCTGAAACATGTTATCAATGGCTGCGCAAGTAATTCAAGTTCCTACTTTGGCCGCTGTGGCGCCGCCCACCGCATGCGAGGCTGGTAGCAGACGTTACAATAGGGAAACAATGTTATTTTTCAATTTTATTTAACCGAATTACGGCGAACAATGATGAGTTTTACCAATTTTTCTGATAGGATGAGTTAGATTATAGTCATATCTCTATTTGATGGGATGGAATAAACCCAGATGTCTGTGATAGTACAGCGAAGTGAAATTATATTCGCACCGGTGCCATCCGTAAGAAACTGTTTTAACTGCCTGAAAAAGTCGAAAATCCGCCAATTAACCTCAGGAACACGATATAATCAAGGAAGGAAATCGATAAATGAATGAATATACAAGAAATTTGCAGCATGCAGGTCTGTTCGCCATGATATCTTGACAGACTATTTCGAGAAAGCTCAGGTGATAGTGCAGCCTACAGACACATTTGAAACATGGCGGATCATTGTTTACAATCTTTCGGCACAAGCTGATGACTTTAAACCATTATCTCGGACGCTATACAGGCATGGAAGCGCTCACATTTTAGGTATGTATAGTAAATGATTGATTTAACCCTCGAAATATAATATTTACGTTGTGGGAGCAGTGATTAACTTTACTAATTTCTAATTTTACACTCACATTACACTACGTCATATGAATACATTACGAATTTATATTTATTCCTTCATTTCACGATTGAAACAAATTGCTTCGATATCACTAATTAAAAAAGAGGTATACACGGTCCATAGGTATCCACGATTGAATAAGTAAATGATTCTGAAATCGAAGTATACTTAAACAACTGCTCCGCTATTCAAGATCGATGCATTGTTATTGAACCCAAATTGCATTGTTATGCGGGCATTCTTTCACGTACACAGACAGCATCGCCCATTGAAAATACAACACTCTCACCCTCACTGATGCCGATATCGATGCGCACGGATCAAGCAATACTATTTCTTTCACCATAGGTACTAACCGAACACCTAAAACGACTTTAAAGATTTTCTTCATTTTAAGATCACCGAATACGTACCTTGCATTCCAACGGAATAAACGGGCAATAAACAGAATGATTGCTCGAGACAAAAAGAAATTTAATGAATTACTCATCTTGAAACAGCATACATTGCACTAGAACAAGGCAGAGTCTTCATACTTGCAGCGATATATCACAATTTTACCCTGATCCAGTCTATTTAGTAATTTAGAGTCTTATCCTCGCAAAGGCAGTTGAAGTAACATACGAATAATATCAAAATGCAAACATTTACACTTCAACAATCGTTTCTAAAAACACTGAAATTATAATCAGCGGTGGTCGGCGCTGCCATCGGCGGGATTCACCATATTAACTTGCGACACGAATTTTGGACAAATGACGATCGGAGCGCACGAAGACAATCATCCTTATGTAGGGTTCTTGGAAAATTCATTGCCTGTTGTTTTCAAAGTTGAACACAATTCATGGAAAAAATTGGTGGATGACATCTTTCAAAAAAAGAAAACTGAACTAATTCCCACTACTCACCAAGGTCACAAAGAGATTCTGACACTAATCCTTTCTCACGAAGATGTGCTTTTTCTTCTGCCTCGACAGTTCTCCTCTTCAGATCTGGATATTTACGTTTGAAAGATTTAACTCCTAAATATTCAGAAACTTGTTCCTGAATCATATAATGATCGGCAGTCTTATCATTTAATGGCCATTGGTATTCTGCTAAGTTTTCGGCAGTGAACTCCACATTGCTGAAAATAAGGAATACAATTTTATGAAAAACATTTTATTGAATGCATTAAAATATAACATAAAGTCTAGATTTTTTTGCAGAAATGCCAATACAAAACATGAATTGGTTTTAAATAAGCAAAGAAAAAGCACTAAAGACTTTCACACAAGTAACACTATTCAGATCTCACTCTGACCCATATAAATGAAATGTGCTTCGAAGAATAATGATGCGAGACATTTTAAGTTTAAAATTTTTTTGTAAATTGTTAATTTTAAAAGTTGACACTGCAATGAAGTTACAGTACAATATAATCTAAACGACTAAAATTATATTCATGTTAAGAGGTTAGAAAAGCATCAGTCAAATCATAATTCTTCAAGACACATTGAAAGAAAAGGGCATCAATAAATAAACAGTAAACACTCCCAAAGCCAGGATTTCAAAATGAAGAATAGCAATTTTATACATAGGAACACAACATATTATGAAGGAAAGATGAAATCTCACCTGTCAGGATCATATACTTCCAGGCGCACCTTCTTTTTCGAACTTTCTGTGGTTCCATTACTTAACAGACTTCCTTGTGACACTTCCTCTTCAGCACCTACAAAGTCACAACAGTCACTATGAATTCAATTTTATACGCTGATGATGTGAGTGTTCTAACATCTAGTAAAACTGAGATTGAAGTATTGAGATCCAGAAAACCATTAATAGAAAGTATGACTGAATGGTGTACAAACAACAACAACCTGGTTCTACAAACAACAAAACAACAACCTGGTTCTAAGTGCTGAAAAAACACAAGTGTCAATCTTCTCACATAGAAGTTCTCCTTTACATGATGACTTTGATCTCGGTATGGTTAAAAACGTAAAATTCCTTGGTATTTATATCGATTCTTACTAAAATGGGAAACGCACATTGATTTCTTATGTAAAAAACTAAATACTGTTTTCTATCTGATGCCTGTGATCAAATATACTGTCAGTCTAGATGTGTTGAAGATGCTTTACTATGGTCTGTTCTACTCTAGGATATCATATGGTGTCATACTCTAGTATATCATATGGTGTCATGCTCTAGGGTTCCTCACCTAAGTTGCACAATGTTTTTTTAATTAAAAAGAAATTGTTGAGGGTAATGCTTAAACAGCATCACCGAGCTCACTGCAGACCTCTATTTAAAAATCAACATTTGTTAACTGTGCCTTGTATATACATATACCACTCTGTAATCTATGCAAAACAACACCTTAGCGATTTCATTCAAAATAATAGTATACACTCCTACAATACAAGAAAGTGTAATGATCTACATGTCACACAAAAAAGTTTTACCCATACCACCAAAGGACCCCGTGCAATGTGCACGAAACTATATAATAAGTTGCCTGCCTATATAACATGTGAAAATACAATACTTGTATTTAAAAAAAATTGTTTTTACTTATCTTTTCGAAAAATGCTTCTATAGCAATAATGAATATTTGAGTACATAGCATGTAAGGTTTCACAGTGTAAAAAATTTTATATTCGATGTGTATATTGTACTTTAAACTAATATTTGATATTTTGACGTGTCCTATATACCTCCCTAGTATGTAACTAGTGTATCGTATCACTGTGGACAAATATAAAATTCTAATTCTAATTCTACATAATGAACATGAAAAAAAAGTGAAAAGAGTAAAATAAAAAATAAATGAAACTACTCACCTGCAGGGTGTATAGCCCGTGCAGGGGTTTGAGATCGGCTTCCACTTTCTGCACTCATTCTGGTCTCTTCTTCAAAAATCTGTATAGTTGGTTTTGAATTAGAATCAATGGGAGGAGGTAATTTTCCGGAAAAGCCACCATTCTTCACAGCATTCCCTTGTTTCGCATTAGCACCCTTCTTCTGCGAACCTGAAGAATAATGAATGCTATTAGAAGATGCTCCCAATCCAACCATAAGCACCTACCTCTTACAAAGCAAAAAGTTTCACCACTAGTTTGGAAATCTTTCCTTTTCAATTCAGACAATTTTGGAACTAACACACAATGTAACAAATTTGCAAAATCTAAGGACTCTGTAGCAATGAATTGAAGTCTATTAGCTACTCACCACAACCAAATAACAAATAAATTGGCCAAACCAAGATAACTTGCTTTGAAGTAGAAACAATGTCATATACAATAGAAGCTTTCAAGTAAAAATGAGAGGTGAACAACAGAAAACAGCAACACAGAAAGTATGTACCTTCATAAGAATTTATGGTTGCAACTCTCAGTATTTTAAGATCTTTTACTCAAGTAAAATTGATTTGGAAATGCTTAAGTTACAGAAAGCTCTCTCGAATTGGTAGCATTGTTCTTGGTAGTTTTTACAAGAGAAAGAGGAGTCCAAATGATAGGTATATTCAAAGAAAATAAATTCTCATTCTGAGGAACACAATAGTTCCCATAAGTCAAGGATATCAGTAAACTAAATTTTCATAGCATCCCTCTTGAAAGACAATATAAAACTAATGATCATCTAATAGAATATTTGATAAAAGTATTTACAGTAACAAAAAATGTAGGACAGTTCTGGAGACAAAATGAAATCCAAGCTCAAAGGACATCGCGGGGATTTTTGTAGCACAATCTTTGTTATCTCCTAACATGAAATAATTAAATATAAGTGAAATAATATTATTAGTGTTAACAAAAAATTAACATAATTCATGAGAAACTAAGGACTTTCCATAGATTTCATACAAAATTAAAAAAAAATACCCCTTCTTCATGGAGGACAATAAAAACTAACAAAATCAGATTGAGTATAATAAAAAAGCATGACAACATTACATCCAAAAATCTGTTTTCCATTGAACCTTTGAGTCTAATTACATACTTTAGAGAGCAAAATGATATCAGAGAACCTCACAATGAACCATATTATACCTTCCATTTGCACAAGAGCTAATACATAAACCAGTGACAGAAGATAAAAATAAGAAAAAAAATTATGACACAGAACCAAAGGCAAGTGGAATACTACCATCAATGTGGCTAAACCCAAAGGAGTTAGCCAGGTAGAAGTATTCACTTACATCAAAACTTATAAATCTTTGAAGTAAAACAACATAAATATGTAAATTTCCATAAGGATATAACAGATGATGAAATAGAATTTGAAGATGACCCTACCTCATTTCTAGAAAAAGTATCAGTAAAAATGTGCCTGCAGTTACTTATTAAACATTTTAGATAAATGAAAATTTCTCCTGAAGAAAGGTAGCCCTCAGAAAAATGAAATGATCAAGGGGTACAAAAATTCTAAAAATTCAAAGTAAAATGTTATGTTTCTAGTGATTTTAACACCTTAAGCCATGTTAAAATTATCCATAAGTAATATATTATTGCACTTTACCTCTGTTTCATGTGCTTTGGTTACATATTTAATAGCATTTACACAATTTTTCATTTTTTGTACTAAGCCTTCACCCAGAACTCTGCAAAGGCTCATAATTTTCCATGGTTTGGAGACTTAAGTTTAATTAAAGCTACCATAATTCATCATAAGGATATCTTGTATGATATGTAGCACGATTTGGTGGAAGGTCTTAATTTTACAATGCTCTTTTAACTAGCACCATAAGGATACTTATTAGACGTACAAAACTTTGTAGAGAAATCAATGATAGTCACCTCACACTCATCAGCCTATTTTGAGATAGAATTCCCCATGAAGAATCGACTTACTCAAAGCAGCTTCCCAAAAACATAACATTAGGACTTCCCTAAAAAATTATTTTCAGGTGCTTTTCTTGCATTAAATATTTGTAGCTACTAAATTAATTTGCCATATCCACCCATCAAAGATTCATATTTTTTTTGACAATTTAAAATTCCATACATGGGATACAATGCCTTTGTAATAGATCTTTAAGGATGCGTTTCATGATTTAAGATAGCAGTATCTACTACTGCATTTCAGATCACTTAATCATCCGAAACGGCGTAAATAATACATTTCGATTTTTAGGGCCGTATTCTTAGTCGACCCTACATATCAGTCCCTACATAACCAAAGGCCCCTACATGCATTTCTCAGTCGACCCTACATAAGTGGTGGGGGGTGATTCCATCGTCAAGTTCTCTGAGATGACGTAGCGCCAATTTTCCACTCTGATTGCGTAATGGAAACTAACTATGAAACTAAGAAAAGACGTCTGATAATTTTTGGGCGTATTGTAGGGGCAACGGCTCAAGTTAAATAAACAATTAGTGTTGTCCACCAGGTTGTGTCGGTACCTTAATTACCGCTACAAATACTCTCATATTGAGGCAAAAATAGAACCTTATTGTCTTTTAATTACTTCAAAAGCCGTCTGTACAAGATAGTAATAAGGACGGAGCAAGTATGATCATTGACGTGGGAACTTACGTTGCATCATCAAAGTTCGTCGTTCGCTTTCACCTTCCGTAGTTAAGTTTATTATGTGGCAAATAGTTGCATGAAAATACGTTTTCTATGTACATTTTAAAATAGTTTGTGTGAGCTCGTCTCGCTTAATATGCATTACAACGTAGATTCTTTAACCAAAGTGCTCAGCAGACGATATTTGGCCGCCATGTTTTTGTAGGTGTAGGGCTGCTTCGGGTACCCTACATCAAGTAGGGCCTGTTCAGTTCCAAAAATGGCCATCTGTAGGGCGAGATCGGTTTATGTAGGGGCTGATGATGTATCCAGGGTCAGTTGGCCCTACAGGATCGACTAAGAATACGGGCCTTAGTGGCTAGGATGTGATAGGGTTGTAGGGCTTAACCATTGGATAAATTATTATTCATTACCTTTTTTTCCTTTCTTTGACTTTGGCTCGTCTGACTTCGCTCTTGGTTTACGAGCCCTCTTTGGCTTAACCTCCGCAGTCGAGATCTCCATTGGAACCTTGGGCTTCCTTTTCCTCTTGGATGATAAGGGTTCCTCACCCCCTACTGGAGAAGTCATATCCTCCATTTTCACCTCCACTGTAACAGGAACACTTAATTTTTCATCCTGCAATGGATTCGCCCTCTCCATGCTGCCTGGTTCAACTTTCACAGTTCCACTGCCCCCTACCTCAGCCACAACTATGACATCATGAGAAGATGAGTCCTCCTCCTTCACAACAGAGGGGACAGATGGAGTATGAGGGATTATGGTCAACCCTTCCATGTTCATTCCTTTAAGAGGTCCTACATTTGGGCTAACCGAAACATCCATCTTCATGTGTGGCATTTTCACTTCTTGAGGAACTATTGTTATCTCTGGACTAAGTGCTATTCCTGCAACAGTCGCACCTCTGTTGCCACTGCCCCTGGGCCTACCCAATGGTCTACCAGGCCCCCTCCCTGTCCCACCTCGACCAGCTCCCCTGGTTCCCCGAGGAGTACCCCTGACAGTGCCACCACCTCGACTGGGCATCATACCTCTCATAGACACAGGACTAGAACTCATCATGCCCATGTCTACACCTCCTCTGCTAATACCCCTAGTACTGCCTAACATTCCTCCACGTGCTGATGATATGACCACTCCAGACCTTTCCATACCCATATCAACAGTTTTGTTGATGCCCCTGCAATTTGAACTACCCGAAGGAATCCTTTCTACAGTGATTCCTCGACCAACAGTTATGCTCAAGCCTCTTCCAAGATTTGAGGGCATTCCTCTCCCTAAAACGGCAGAGCCCCTACCCCCTCCGATCCCCATTCCTCTCACCCCAGACCCCCTGCCCCTGGTGGTTGCAGCCCCTCGCCCCATTTCACCCCCACGACCACCCCTGCTTGTCAGCCCTCGACTTGGTGGTCTACCAAGGGGAACACCCCTCCCACTGCCCCTCTCCATTGGCACCTTGCCCATGGGTATTGGCGGACCACCTCTGGGACTTACCATCGTACTCATGCCTCTAGGGCTGTTCAGCAACATACCTCTTGTTGGGCTTGTGGGCATTGGTAATCCCCTTGAGGGACCCATTATGCTTACCCCTCTTGGACTCGATACACCTCGGGGGCAGGGTGAGCCGTCACCATTACCTCGACCCCGTGGGGTACCCATTCCTCTACTCAAACCTCTACCAGAAACCCGCCTCATGGCTACTTGGTTTCCCCTACCTGTGGCACCCTGAAGGGACCTTGTTGGTGGTCTTCCACGACCCCTAACACTGCCACGCATGACTGTGATGCCTGGCAGGCCTCTGGTTGTCCTGACACTACCCCTGGATGGCTGCATAGGTCCGACCCTTATTCCACCCCCATCCCCTATCTCGACTAGAATCCTGTCACTCAACGGATCTACCTCACCAGAGTTACCCGGGGCTTCCACAGGCTTCTCCTTCCTAGGGTGTTCAATCACTTCAATTATTTGGATGTCATCTGATCCAGAGTCTGCATCCATTGTCTCCATTTTGGACTTCAGTAGGTCTGCCATAATTGACTCCATATACACAACATTGCCACCAGATCCATTTGAATTCTGAGGATCTACCAATGGGGGTGTACAGGATGCAGATGAAGTATCTCCCTCCATACTTGAGCCCTCCATGGCAGAGAGTATTGCCTCAAGGTTACTACTAGGTTTGTGGGTCTTCTTTGAGGTTGAAGGAGAATCTGTTTTAGGAGGTATGCTCTTCATGGATGAATGGCACGGCAAATCTGAAGAATCTTCCATTTCCAAGCATGCTTTCTTAGCTTTCACATTGATTGCTGAACCAAATCTCTTTAGTGGACCAGATTCTTCTTTTATATCTGTATGGGAGGTTGAATCGCTATCCTCCATTGAGTCTCCAGATGCTAATCTGTCCACCTCACCTTTACCAGAAAACAAAGCCTCATCCACAGCACTCATTGAAACTTCTTCTCCGATTAACAATGCTTCCTCACTCCACTCGACTTCACTTTCTTCAGTCACAAAAACCTCTGACACCATCTCCGGATTTTCTGATTCTTTTTTCACTTTACTAGGAATAGGTGGCTCACTTGACTTGCCTGATTCATCAAAGTTAACCTTTTTGCTTGAATCTTTCCGTGCCACTTCTGGCTTTCTTTCTTCTTTAGAGATCTTGGATGAAGAAGAGTCTTTAGGTGAGTGCTCTGGGAGGTTATCTGAATTTGAGCACGAAGGGGGAGATGAAGCCTTCTCGGCCACATGAACAGTTTTTACTTCCTCAAATGGCTTTTTATCAACATTTCTTTCACTATCACCTCCATCATTTGGTTTTAAAATGGCCTCCTTAGAATTTTCGGATGGCGTACTGCACTCTGAAGGAGTTGAATCATTGTTATCACCAGAGACAACTTCGACACCAGGGAGGGGTGTGCCGCTGTCAGGTGGAGACTCAACAAAAACGCTTTCCTTGGGTGATTTATCTTCGACAGCAGAACTAGATGGCTGAGAAGGGCTGCTGCCAATATGCGATACGCTCGGGCCATCTTTCGATTCAGGGATTATTCTTGAATCTTTAGGCTCCACAACAATTTTCTCGGAAGTCTCAGATTGATCAATTATTTTCGGTACACTCTGATTATCAGGAGCCGAGCAAACGGGGCTGGATTCGCCAATGGAGGAAACGGCCCTCGGAACAGACGTCTTTACGGATGTGGTACTAGATGCCCCACCTTTACTCGAGTGCTGCCCACTGGTAGAAACCCGGCTGTCAGTTTGTGATCTGCTGTACTGTGCACCATCATCTGCCAAGCCAATGAGCCTTGATACTGAACTAGCGGTGTCGTCCGAACCCTGCGATACCGGCACGTTACACAAATCACCCGGTGAACTCCTTCCCCTGTCGCTCGTAGTGATGGAAAAGCTCGACTGGGCTACATCTTGAGCTTCTGGAACTCCTCGTTGTGGAGCCGAAGAAAGCGCCTTGGATGCATTCCCAGTGGTTGTGTCAATTCTGCTCTCCTGATTCCGTGAAGTGTTAGGAAGGGATCCCGATGCTTCCTCCACCTTAGAGACACAATCTTTACTAGATGACACACTATCGTTACTCTTCCTGGCCGGCTCTTGGGTAACACTTGAACCACCAAGTCCCACTTGCTCCGTGCACGACGATGCAGACTCATCACTTATTTGCCGGCCTGTTCCCCTATTTTCACCCGTGGAAGCTGACACCGTATCGTTCACTTCAGGCTGCACTAAAGGGGATGGTTGATTATTGCTTTCCGTCGGTGGGGTGTGAGTAGTTCGCGCAGTCACAGACCTTGATGAATCACTATTTGTAGTGGAAACACTAGCACCTTCGCCATTCTCAGTGGCAGAAACAGTATCACTTTGTTGACACTCTCTTTGCAAGGGTTGATTCGATTCGACTCCCCTGCTAGTCGATGCACTCGGACTTTGGCTGCAAGCTGAGGGAACACATTCACTACTAGGCATCTCAGTACTGGAGTGACGGCTTTGTGTTGTCGACACTTGCCACATTCCTCTATCCGAGGTAGAAACTCCAAAATTCTCACCAACTGAGGATGACGAATCTTCAGATAGCTCCATCAATTCCAAAGTAGTGCTATCAGCTGCACCGGGCAATGAGGGGACATTTCCATCAACTGCTGCTTCCAGCTCTTCCTCGACATCCAAGATACCAGGTATATTGGAGTTTCCGGCTCCATCAGAATTTTGGGCATTGCTAGCGGATGACACTGAAATGAAATCTTCTTGAGGATTATTCTGGCCGGCACTGCTTGGTCGGTTCTCCTCTCCAGATTCTGATATTGCTATACTATCATCTTCGAGTGCTTGTGCAATCATTCCAGAGTCTTCAGTAGTGGATGTCAACATTTCCTCTGAGTTTCCTCTATCACTCACTTGGTTGCTCTCCGGAGTAGAAGCATCACAACTAACACTGGGTAAATTATCATTTACACTCATACCCATAAGTCCTCTTTGATCAGACGATCCTTCTCCGCTCTGCTCCGCCTCTGGAGGATTAGAAAAGTTTTCCCTGTCTTCCATTAATCCTCCCAGGGCATTCGATGTATCAGGAGAAAGAGAACGCTTGGTGCTGGTTCCGTCAAGACCAGAACTCGACTCACTGCATTCAAGAGATGTGGTATTGTTACTGTTGGAGGCTACTTCAATAGATGCTCTCTCTTCATTATTACGGTTATCATTGCACGTAGAAGACACTTCACCTTCCTTATCGTCTTTCGACGAACTTTGTGATGATTCGGTGACATCCATATTTAGGGCACTATGTAGCCATTAGAAAAATCATCAACCATTCTAAAAAATAAAATTAAAGACTCATTAGAATCGTATTGAAGTCTAAAAGAGGTATGAATGAAAAATTCATTTATATACTCGCACATTGGTAAATTACTGACTCTAAACATACCGTTAACAAACTTGTAAACACTTACATTACACTACAGCGTGAAGTCCAGCGAAGTAGTTTAAGCTTGAAATGGTGCGAAAACTTTCTTAAACACTTTTCACATAAATACAGTTGCTATTTTACAATTCGCAAGGGCTTATTTTCCGCTACAAGCATAATAAAACCGAACTTCAATTCTGATGACTCTTTCGGCCTCCACAATCATTAGTTCGTTGTTCGGCGTTGGTCGCTCGTCACACTAGATGGCATCCCTATCAATAAAAAATTCTGGCGGAATCGGCGGGATCGAAATTGAAAGCTGCTTGCCAGTTGGACCGTTGGGTTGGGTGTTTATCGTGTTTATTTTCTGTTTGGCATTTTTGATATCAATTTAAATGCATTTAGGTCGAATGATTTTGACGTGGACAGAGTAGTCTTATGTGCCCTATGTGAATGTCTGTGAAAGTATTTCTCGCTTAAGTATTTTAAGACTGTGAATGTGAATATTTTGTGCCTTCTTCACGAGCTACAAGAAAATGGCTGTGAAAAATCTTCAGGTCTTGAGAAGCAAGATGAAGCATGCATTTAACGAGGCCCAGTTCAAGACAGTTCATACAAAAGAAATAAAGGATCTACAGAGTGCATTTGGAGAGGTAAAGACTGAAATGTTGCTTCTTTAGTTCTCTTATTGCTAATTATTCCGATGTATCTTTGGAGAATGTAGAGATACATTTTATTACTAGGCCTTTACCAATTTTATGCTTTTTGTTGCGGTCATTTTTTTCTCATATTGGCTTTTCTTTTGGGTACAATACAATGTCATGAAGTTTTCAATAGATAAAGTATTTATTCCTTTAAATCGGTGTCTGTACCTATAATTTTTATTTATTTAACGGTATAACGAGCGCAAGATACAGAAGTTAAAGAAACGACCGTGAATACCAGAATGCTCTAATCAGTTATAATTAGAAAAACGGTACGTTTTTTTTTAATTCGAAAATTCGACTTGTTTACTTAGATTTCTTGTTCCATTATATCCTTACATTTTGTTCCCATCCTTTGCAATTTTCTTTATTATTTAAATGCCTCCCATACTATGTTCTTCCAATAGCGTTTTTAGGCAGTTATAGGTGTTCCTGAGAGCCTTTGGTTCATGTATTACTAGGTGTAATTATAACTTTTTCATTGTCTATTGCCCAGATTTATAATTTGATCGTTCGTCAAGTCTCATCATTAAAGTGTTTCAGCTTCCCTTTGTTTCTCGCGCGAGCTCTTATGAAATAGTGTAAATTAATCCATAGGTAAGGGGTTCAGAGGAGAAGCAATTAAGAAAGGTAACTACTTAGGAAATTGCTGTAAGGTTTTCTTGTAGGGGACCATATTGTACGGCTATCATTCCATTGTTATTATGCAACTATGATTTAATTCTGGTCGCTAGTTTAGCCCCTAATTGCATCCAGTGTATGCGACTAACTCCCTTACTCGAATAACATGTCCTGATCTCTCTCTTGTAAAATTATGTCCATCCCATTTTTCTTTTGATTGTCCTTGTTTTCGTATGATTCAGCCTTCTAATTTTTTTCTGTTCACTGTTATCCCTTACCAAGCATTATTGGCTGACTTTAATTAGTTTCATGTCATTTTTATTATTCAAGATTTGAAGTTGAAGGCTCTCAGTATTTTTTGGCATTAAGTATATGGGAAAGGGTGCATTGGAAGAACAATTTTTGCATATGGAAGGTTTGGAAAGTCATTTACATATATGTATACTTCTATTTCATCTGCCATTGCCTTCATTATGATAAGATGCCAAAATTTAGCATGAATGAAAGAGCCTACTTTGACCTTCATTATGGCTCCCAAAGTCAGTGGGAGACTCCCTCCTCAACCCATTTCCCCCAGGACCAATGAAGGTATTTCTTCCCTCAATCAAACGTAAACATATGATGGTCTAACTCTGAGTTTCTTTGTTTTCATATGTTTAAGACATGTATTTTCTGTTCACTCTAAATACCTGAAGTGAAGTGGCCTAGATTGTTTGGGTGGTAATCAAGGGCTTCATGATTCAAATCCTGGTTGAGTCCATCAGGCACCCTATATTAAAATCCTCCAAATGTGGGGTGGTCCAAAAAAAGAAGTGGCCCCATTATCCTGAATGTGAGAAAATCACTTCCCTGTTGCTTGTTTTGGGGTGAAGTCCATGCTCGCCTATCATTACCCCAGTATTTCGTATGTGCGCACCAAGAATACCAGTGCTGGTCCAAATTGTATGGGCCTTCAATTCTACAATAAATTGCCACCTGAACTTAAGGCACCATTAAGTGTCACTACTTTTAAGACCAACCTACTAAAATATTTGAAATTAAGAATGTATTATTCTATAGATGAATTCTTAAACAAAGTTTGACGTATCCTGCATCATTGTATATTTGTATTTATTGTATATATATTTTTTAACCTGACGTGTCCTATATCAGTGTACCCCTTGTACTTCTAGATCTCTGGACAAATAAACATTATTATTATTATTATTGTTTGTGTATTTCAAGCCCAAAAGGAATAGCCGATAATTTAAAGAAATTATGGAAGACATTTAATTCTGGGTTGAGAGAGTTTAACTCTTCCTCTCTAAATATGTATGACCACTTCATGCGGCTTATCCCTATTTAAGCTTTGCCACTTTCCCCTTCGCCTGATTCTTTTCTTGATATCTAATGGCATCATGCACTTTTTTAAATTGAAGTCATATTTTTTAAAAGTAAATGTGCGTCTTAATCGTATATCTGCTTAATTCATGAATTTATTTGAAAGAAATGACTCTCGTTCTAGGAGGGTTTTCATTTTTTTATGAGATAAATAAATTTTAACTGCAACAATTAGATTAGATACATAGGACTTGATACTTGATTCCCATGTTCACTTTTATTTTTGTATTTTATTGTCTCATTTCTATTGTGCGACACTGTTAATAACTGCTCATCTTCCAGGACCTTTTGTCAGTGTTGTATTATAATGTTGACAAAATACCAATTGGTCATCTTTAGTGTGAAACAATTTGTTTTTCTTTCTCTAATTTTAATGAATTTCTATTGGTGACTCATGAAAATGCAACGTAATTTTTACTAATGGAAACCGTTTTTATTTCAGTATTCACTGAGAGACTTTATGATAGAGTTCATCTCTTGCCTCAAAATACCATTAAGCTATGCGAAGAAACTAGTTTCAGTCGAGCGAACCTTGGATTTTGCTGCTAAATTCTGTGTCTCCTTTGTCCCTGAAAATGAAGAAGAGGAGGATGAAGACAATGCTACTGTGGATCCCCTTCTAAATGGAATCTTTGAGTTTATTTTCAAAGTAAGAGAGATATTAAATTACTTTTTTAGCTTCAGTAATTAGTCTGACTAATTAATTTAATCTGTTGAATAATCCCAACTGTTGCCTCTAGAATCATGGAGTTTCAAGTGAAGCAGTTCGTTTCCGTGTGTGTCAGTTTGCCAATAGACTGCTTGAATCGCTTCCCCCAAGTGCTGGCTTGGACATGAATCTGTGGAATCAGCTTCATAAGTGCATGAGTGAGAGGCTTAAGGTTAGTAAATTCTAATAATTTAAAACTGTTAAGTGTAAGTATGTCCTCATATTGATACTCATTATCAGAGATTTGTTCTCGCATTAGTATGTATATAGGTACTTAGTTTTAAGTATACATATAGCTATCATTACATAATGTACGTATTTGCATTGATTTTAGTTTTTAAAATGCCAAAATTTAGCATGAATGAAAGACCCCACTTAGAGTTATTTACTGTTAGCTCTCATTTTATTTCCTTGGTATAAGTTATCAATCATGCTACTACTTCTATCATTTCCATTGAACATTTTTTTATGCATGTTCTTGATCTCTAGGACAAGAGACCAGCTGTTCGGGCCCAGGCAATAATGGCTCTGCGAAGACTGCAGGATCCATGTGATAAAAATTGTTCCGTCATTCAAGGTACTTAACACTGCCAATAATTTAAAATTCTTTTATGTGCAATGTGGGGCACTTAATTTTTTTATACTGATGAATCCAAAGTTTTCTATCTTGGAAAATATTAACCTGGGGCTCAATCTGGAACATACTGGTTACTCATGGGCTCTGGCAGCGACATGGTTGAAGGACCCCAATAGGCAAATCCCCTCCTTGTTATGACAAATTCTGAGCCCTGAAGGGTTTTCCCTGCCAAGTCAACTTTTGGGGGAAATATATCTTCCACGATCCAATTTAATATTAGATGAGTGGCTTCTCTTTACAGAAGGACATAATTTTTGCTAATGGAGTGTATTTAATGCAAAATTTCAGAAATGATTTGTAATAGATAAAAAAATTAATATTAAGTGCATAGTATTCCTAGTGCTCAGTGCAGGTTTTGCATATTTTCGTGTTGCTTTTATTTTTTTAATGCAATTGTTGAGTTGGCTAAGTTGTGCAAGTTAACGAAATACGAGGAAAATAGATGAAAGCTCACTATTGAAATAAGCTTGGTGAAGCTCCATCATGATTCTTGGAATTTTGTTGGAAAAAAATGTGGAGCCTGTTTATTAATTTAGCTTTTCTTACTTTTAAAATATACTTACTTGTGAACTCAAGTAGTTCAAGTGTAAAATTTGATGTTTAACTGTATCATTATGAATCATCCTGTAAAACAACACCTTGAGAATCAACCAAGGATAAAACTTAGTGTTTCCTGCACAGTTTTGATGTTGATGAATTGTAATTCCCTTATGTCATAGTCTGGATCGTCATTGCTATCATTTGGCAATTATGACTCCAAGATGTTCAAACTTAAAAATCATGTTGAAATTAAAACTTAACTGTTCTTCTTTAGGAGCACTACATGAAGGTATTTCTTCTTTGGAAGTACAAATTGAGTTTTTCTTTATCTATTCAAGCTTCAAGAAATTTACATATAACCTTGCAACTTTTTGGTCTTAACTTGGTTTTAGAGCTTTTTTTCTGTTATTGGCCACAAAGGAACTCTCCCTGTAGTTTCAAGTTTTTGGTTTAAATACTCCTTCATACGTACAATAGCTTTTTTTATTTTTAGCTTTTAGCTTATATACCTGCATTTAAAACTAAATTTGTTAACTGATGACCATTGCGTATAACTTGCTGGTTGATGAAAATGTTTCAAAATTTGCATCATAAATCTTTGCCACACCTATATATATTCTTGCTTCTTTTTCAGCAATGAAATTCCATCTTGCAAATGACCCCAGTGCTGAGGTCAGATTGAGTGTCCTCTCAACCATCGCCACCACCAATGATACTGTAATGGATGTGGTCATGAGAACACGGGATGTTAGTGAAACCGTGCGCCGTCATGCTTATGAGTTTCTTGCTGAAAAGGTTGATGTGAGGATCTTATCCATTCAGCACAGAGAAAGATTGCTTCAAGCTGGACTTAATGATCGTTCTGGTAATTTATAACGTTTAGTTTTAAAATTTAGCCATCACGTTAGTCTTCCAACACCTTCACTTGAAAATTAAAGACTATTCGTAACCTAAGAACAATTCGTGATGACTGAGATTTTATTTCAGTTAGATTATTGAGAAACTATAAGCTGACTCTTATTCCATGTGTTGTACCCATTTTTATCAAATACCATGCATGTGAAAATGTAGCTTACTGATGGCTAATCATGACTTTTGAGTGTGCTTGCTACAGGTTTTCAAAACTGAATTTTTGCGTTACCTTGTGCATTAAAAGTTCTATGATGTTATTTGCTGTTTATCTGGTTTTGTTTATTAGTCCTTTCTTTAAATGTTTTTATTACAAATATTGTGAGATTTAGGAAGAAGCTGCTATAATTAAACTGTGTAGTATTTGATTTTTATAAAGTTGTAAAGTGGTTGTTAATCAAAGTGATGGTTGATTTGGTTAAGTAGCAGTGATCGGTATCAATAATAGTGTGGGCTGAGAAATTAAGGAATCTAAAGTATCTGAAATCGATCCAAGAGTATTTCCTAGTCAATAAAAGGGTTGTTTGACAACACATGCGTAGCTGTCATAATGATGAAAAAAATCTCATTTGCACTATTACAAAGGTTAATAACTGGCTTGTCTGAGGTTATTTCCTAAAATCTATCATACAGTGAATACAATGGATTGGAAAATACCTGTCATTTTTAAGCATTCTTTGGATTATCTGTTTATCAGTTCCCTTATGAACCCCTCCCCTTCTATCCAATTACTTCCCTCCTCCATTCTCCCTTTCGTATATTTCCCATCCTGAAAGCAACAGGTATTGGAATGAATTGGGTGCAAAAGGTCATAGAAATATTAGACAGAAATCGGTGTCCAAACTTCTTGGGAGGTGATTGTGAATGGTTCTCATCATTTTCAGTTACATATCATTTTACCATGCTCTGTTGTGCAAAATAATCTCCTTATCATAGTTACTGCATTGGTAGATTTATGTGGTCATTGATATGTAAGGTTATCCTTTGATGTGGACAAGCGTGTTTTCATGTTTCAGATGTTGTAAAGCGGTTCGTGAAGACTAAATTTCTGGCAAAATGGTTAAAAAGTTGTAACGAAGATATTTTATCTTTGTTATCCATCCTTGATGTGACCAATTGGACTAAGCCTGGTCTTCTGGAGTTGGTACTCAAGTGTTTATGCAGGTAAGCTATTTTTGGTTATTTCAGTATATACATATTTACTCTGTCATATCTATGTAGTTATTTTTCTGAATTTTTTTATGCCTTACCTTTAATATCTGTTATTAAAGTTTTAACTTGCTTCTGGGTTACATATTATGCAATTAAATTCATTTCTCGAGTGAAAGCTGAAAGTTATTTCTTATGTGGAAGCTGATCCATTTTGTATTGTGGAATTTTAGCCTTGAATACAGCACACTCCTGATTATCCAGGCTAATGATGGGGAGAGACTGCACGAATTATCAGAAAACGCAGATAAACCAAACTTTCACTTTAATGTCTTGCAATGTTCATAATTTATGTAAAACAAACAATATATTATGATTATTTATGCATTTATTCGGTTATTTTTGAATGCTTTTACTCATTGAGAGCTTTCTTTGCCAGTCCGCGATCTTTTTATAAATGATAATGTATTGTTTGTTTTATGTAAATTATGAACATTACAAGACATTTAAGTGAAAGTTTGGATTATCCGTGTTTTCCGATTATTCGTGCCGTCTCTCCCCATCATTAGCCCAGATAATCGGGAGTGTACTGTACATTAGAAGATTGTTTATGTAGAAATCTAAGTAATGGAAGCATGTATACATGGCAGATTTTGCTGAATTTTTCAAAATTTCATTGCTACATTGCCAGCAACATGGCAATCTAAGCGATTTGATTGGAATCTCAAAGTTTGGCTGTCTTCTCGCCAATCCCACAATAGTCAGTCAACTAATTTGCCATTTTCTTCTGTAAAATATTTCATTTTGTGACTATAAATATCTAGATGTGATTTCATACGACAGAATTCATGGCATAAATGTGCAATGACTATTCCTCAAACTTTCCAAACTCAATTCTGAGAGAAATGGAAGTAAGTAGAAGTTTACATTGTGCTACGCCCAAAATTACTTTAAATTCTACCAACTTCTTTAATTTACATGTGATCACTTTGCAGCAGTGAGAATCAATATCTTGTTTAAAACCAATTTCTTCAGCTGCTGTTTTCCTAGGTGAAAGAGTCTTTTGAAATCATTCTTCCAATGATATGGTGATATCCCATATGTGTAGGCTAGAAAGCAATAAAATAGAGACGTAGCCATTGGGCACAGGTCAGACTTACAGACTTCATGAAGAACGCACCTGACAAATGGCTGGTATATGCACACTGAAGTGTTGGTAGCAGTCGTATTTCAGTTCCGCCACTTTGATCATAAATGTGCAATTAATTTTGCATCAACCTCCAATTCTGACCTGAAGATGTAGATGGGATTGCCGGTAAAACTGTTGTCATCAGGCATTTGACAACATGGTGGATACTCATGACATGGAAATCATGTGAGCATTTACTACTCATCATGAAGGCCTTTGCTAGTAACTAATTAGTTACCTAATATTTTATCCATCTTTGTCTTTCACTTCATCAGATGCAGGAGCTTGTTGCAAACATGTTCATTCATGTGCTCCACTGTGCCTTGTAAACTGACGCATGCATTACAAAGAAATTTGGACATCATCAATCATTTTAATTAGTTATCCAAACATTTTTTCATTGGTGCGTTTTCGCCACTTCATCTCTTAGAGCTCTCAAGTGTCTTCAAATAAATATGACTTTGCAATGTTTTATAACAGGTTAGAGGAGGTTGAAAGTATGAAATACATATATCTTACCCTAAACACTAACTTTGTTACTAGCAGGACATTTTCAGTATGCCTTAGCTAAAAGCAGGATTTTTTGCATGGCAAAGAGGCTTCTTTTGGCAGGGAACGTCTTTCACTTCATTAGAAGCGGGAAATTGTTATAAGCAGGTTCATTATACCACTGTGTCTTGTAAACCATTGCATGCATTACAAAGAAATGTGGACAAATATCATGAGTAATTGGTATTTTGAATCCAAAATACAATTGATCTATCAACCTATAGGTATAAAATTCGAGGAATCAAGCGAGATGGAGTGGAATTGATTCACAATGAAAGATGATTTGCAATTTTCCACAAAAATAAATTTAATCCGACCCGAGTTTCGATGTTACTAATTTTTTGTACCTTGAAAATGATGTAGTAACATCGAAACTCAGGTCGGATTAAATTTATTTTTATGGAAAATTGCAAATCATCTTTCATTATAACCTATAGGTACTTTTCCTAGCTCTAAATGCCATGACCTAATCGGTAGAAGTATGTTTTCCAAGTATTGGGAAAATCTATAATTATTTGATGATGAGCGCTATTGAAATGAAGAGAGCTTCATGGGATATATATATCACTATTATCCATTTCAGTAAATTTGAAATTGAAGACCTGATTTCATACACGGAGCTGGACAAGGAGGCAAAAACTGTTCCATTGGCCAGCCTTACACCTGAGAGAGCTCTTTTCTGGCGGTATACAGCTCAGTATTTAAGTGAAATGGATGAAGGAAACTCAACAGAAATGATGGAAAGAATTCTACCTAATCTATCTCCAATGTGTGATTATATCAGGAGGTAAATATTACAATAAGTCTTTTTATTATTTACATTTTAACATTATCTTAAATCACTTTATGGTGTCCTGTATTTAACATTACACCCATGTCTCGTATAGCGCAAGGGATGCGTTCCTTGGGGTCTTTGCGCTATACGAATTTGCGTTATACGAGAGCGTTTTAACATTGAGAAGATAGGGATGCGTTCCTGGTAGCATAGGTCTTGGGTATTGAATTTCCTCTAAAACATATATATTCCCATAAATAGCCTTAGAAAACATTAATTATATAAATGTTTATTGTTTAAAACATCTTTAAAGATAGTATGCACGCATTTGAAGACTTTTATTCACGTTAAAAAAAATTCTTACGTCCTTTTGAAATTCCCTCCTGTTGTGCGGGTGGGCTAACACCTGATATCTCAGGGGTTCTGAAAATACTGAAAATACCTGCTTGCCGTTTAAATTCTGGAACCAACCGGAGCTTTCACTAAATGTCTCGGAGCGATTACCACTCTCGTCTTTTTGCTCTGATTCACTATGAACTTTCCGTATGTGTAGACCGCTTGGTTGAAGTTGGTGCGGCTGAGGTCACTGATGTTTTAACTTCGTCTTTATTCAGAATAAGGCATCGTGCGTTTAAACTTCCGCGCAATATCGCTTTGACGTTCTCCATTTTCAAAGCAATTGACCTATATCAATTTCTCTTCTGGGTTAAAGGTTTTTCTTGATAAATTCTTGATTTTTCTACCCGAATTCCTATTTTTTGCCATTTTATCTTGGTTTTTACTCTGCGTGGCTCTATCGACATCACCTTCTACTGCTGACCTGAATTCTTGAGACGCAGAGGGCCTACGACTGCGGGGAGGGAACGAAGCTATTGTGTTTGAGACTCTACAGCGGACCCTCTTATATGTTGATGCTATTCATGCGCAACTCGGCCACCCCTCCATTTCTCCCCCGTGAATACCGATGACCTTGAAGGCTTTAGCGTAGACTCTCTACCTGGAAGTCAATCGCCCGATAACCTATGACGGCAAAAATTACGTCTCAACCAGTATTGCTTAAAAAAACTCATTTCCACTAGCCCCACGCTTAATTAATGATCTAAATTAACTCATTCTGTTAAGGAGACGAGATAAATTACTTCGGTAGGCCGGCTATCTGGACCCAATGACGAGTAATACTTTTGGCCATAGCACAACAATGGATTTCGATTAATATATAAACAAAATAGAAGATTTGAGGCAAGCAATAATATTAATATGCGTAAAATGATAGAAATTTCGTGTGTACTTAGCGCAAGTTCACGTTTTATCACGAGAGCGTTTAAGATTTTTGATTAGGCTACACTGCGTTGCAATGTTTCCCCGAGGAACGACTTTGCGCTATATCGAAATTGCGCTATACGAGACATGGGTGTACTTTCCAATTGCTAATATGGTTTGTATTTTTATTCAGCTCTTTCTTACATGATTTTAAAACTATGCAAGTATTCGCCCACTGCTTATGTTTACATATTATAATGTTGGAAGACTTACTCGGGGAGTGTCCAAAAACTGGATCTCAGTATTCAATCAAACTTAGTAGACTTGCAGTCCATTGGGTACTTCCATTAATCACTCCTAATTTGGGTTTATATAACTAATTATTTAAACAAAAAAGACATTTAAAAAATGGCAGCCTTGATGAATAACCTATCAAAAGCCTGTCTTCACAGTCATCAGTGGCCAATGTATGACTCTCGAGTAGAGGAACGACATGGGAGTCATGCGGTCTGGTGGAACATTTTTTTTCATCTCTTTACCATTTTTCTTTTGTGGAAACCTGTGGAGCACCACTCTGATACCTCCACCTCACAAATGCTCAACAATCCGAATCAAATCCGCTCATCAAGTAGCCATTGTAGTACTAGATGAGTCAAAGTCTCGAGTCTAGTGGATTTGATTCGGTGGGTGATTTTTGAGAATTTGTGCAGTGGAGCTATCGACACACTTATGATTTTTTTCCGCAAAACTTTATTTTTTTTAGGGTAAAGCTTTTTACACGTATGGTAGTGGTGAGCACGTTTTCATTTTTCATGTGGAGGCAATATTTTAATTATGTTACGTCACATCATAATTAGATACATTCATGCTCTCTGCATTTGATTTCCTGTTTTATGTTACAATATGACACTATAGACCAAATATTCTTTCAATTCACTTTTAGTTTACTAACCAGAGTTTTGCTATTACTCATTCAATATCTACTCAAAAGTTGACCACTGCACGGAGGGGTAATAGAAAAGCATGAATGGAGCTCTTAAAATTTTACCTATTAACTCGATAATTCCCTTGCTATGAGGGGCAATACCAAAATCAAGGAGCAAGGTGCTTTTTGGGAGTCTCCCATTACAATACAACAGTTGCCACACACTGAAAAGATGCTTCTGCACCCAAAACTGCGGAGAAAGAAACCTTTCCTTCATCAGACCACCCCAGACTTTGAAAGAGTGGAAATCCATAAGACTACATCATATTGCAGCAAAAGTGGCAATCAAGTGTTGAGATAGTGCAGTAATACACCTAGTTACAATACGGGCATAAAATGTTTTTAAGGCTGCCTCTGTATGAAAAAAATGAGAAAACGTCTGCTACTGTGGAGTGCTATAAATTAAAAAAAACAATCCTCACAAATAATATAGTTTTTAGGAAAAAAAACATGGATGAGTGTTGCTCTGCAGGCTTCTGAGGGAGGAAATTTATGAAGGGAAGACAGAAAATAAGTTACATGAGTTAGACTCAAACATATTTTCTCCTTTAGGGAATCACACACATTGGCCACTTGGGAAACGATGACTCTGAAGATAAGGCTTTCAGAATGGTTTTCATGAGAGCTGGAATTAAAAAAAAAACATTTTTGTTTTAACTATTGATTATATAACTGTAAACGGGTGGTCATTGGTGGACAGCATGTCTGCAAAGTCTGATTGGAATCTCAGACCCTGTTTTTGGACACTCCACTTGTTAGTTATCAAGGTGGAAATGAGTATGGGATGGCACATATCTCCAGCTTAGATATGCTTTCATAAATTCATTTCAATGCCGTTGGTATTTCTATAAATTTTATTGGAATTTTATGACACGCTTAACACTCAAAAGTTTCAATATAATGATAAAATAAAAATATTTTCATGCTGATCATAGTACAGTGAGTCCTCGTTTAACGTCACTTACCGTTCCTGAAAAATGTGACGATAAACGAAATGACGTTAATCGAAGCACAATATCCCATAAGAAACAATGTAAAAAGTGAATATCGGCTCCTAGACCTCACAATTCCTACGCGAAAAAATTTTAGCGTATCATATTTGGGCCATTTCTTACGATGGGAATGCCAAACTATGGCATAAACACGAGTCCCTGTCTTCATTGACGGCAATACCAGCAGCGACGTACATCCTTCTCCATTTTTGTATCTTCCCACGTTTGTTTTTTCGGCTTCGTTATGGTGGTCACGGTGGTCACCTGGGCATCATCATCGCTGAAACATCGTCGCAGTTACAGGAACCAAGATTATTGAGAACACGGCGAAAAAGTGACGACAAATACTCCGAGTTCTACCCGGAAAAATTCCTAGAAATCACTTCAGGTTCCAGAAAACCGTTATGTAAAGTAAAATTTGCTAAAACTTTACTTGACATTTACGCACTTAACATTTGCGCACCTACCTAAGAATTCATTTTGCAGAAAATTTGCTATAAACGCAATCGAAATTGACAATAAACACACCGTTTTACACTTCGTTCAGACTGACTGTAATACCGCCCACAAAACGAACAACCTGCAACGCCCGCCGCTTCGCATTTTTTCTCGCGCGAAATTTAAAAAACCTGACCAGACCTGACGTTATCGCGAAGCAAAGGCGCGATAAACGAATGACGGTCTCAAAATTTTCGTGACGTTATCGCGAAATGACGTTAAACGGGGTGACGTAGAACGAGGACTCACTGTACTTAATTTTCATAGTCATTGCTTTGGCAATTAGTCCATATGTTCCAGCATTTCATGTAAGACTTGGTGGGGTTTGAGTCAACTGACTGGTCTGATGTTTTGTCTGTGGCCAATTTTAAGCCCTCATCAAATACTACTATTTTATTCTCATGTAACTGGTTGTCTGTTTTGGCTTTGCCGCATTAATGTACCTGAATACCTTCTCTCTGGTTATAAATTCTATTCCATAGCATTTACTTTTAAACTAATCCGTCTTTTTTTGCATTCTGTCTGTAGTTTCTTCAGTTCTTCGTATGGAAATGTCCAGAAGGACGATAGTTTTTCTTTAAACCTTGAGCGGAAGTTCATTCTCAAACAACTTGTGGAGGCAACAAAACTCTATGATTATTCTGATGAGACAGGAAGGTAAAAATGAATTTTTAATGATAAATTTTAATTTGCATGTGTGTAATTATGATTATTATGTCCTTTTATCTTGAAGTCACTCGGTGGTATTAGAGAGTTAATTCATTGTTAAAATTCTCCTTTTGGTGCATCATTTGTCGTAATTATGGTTCATTTTATCTTCTAGATCTAATTTGAAGGACTTGCTGATTGACTTGCTCTTAAGCAATGTAGTGGAGGTTGATTTGGTGCCAGCAATTGTACCTATCCTAGAGGGAGTTATTCCAAAGACTGTTGATTTCATCCAACTGATATCAGATACTGTGGAGAAGATACATTGCCCATGTGTTTCTCAAAAGAGACCATTACCAGAATGGGAAGTCAGAGAGAGGAAAATTAAGGTTGTATGGCAGCATAACTAATTATTTATGTGTAATCTTTTGAATAAATCAATTCATTCAAATTTATACTCCCAGTGCATGTCACTCAACAACAATTCCATTTTCTTCTGCTTATTTATTATTCATCATGGAAGAAAAAAATGCTTTCATAAGTCAGCTTGCTTACTTTCCCCCTATTTTTTCTGTAATTAGTATGTAATTCAAGGATTTAGACATAACTTCAAGGTTTTTTCTTTTTAATGTTAGGACACTGATGCATCTATATTTCTATTTATTATGCATACCTTACCTATTAGTTAAGGAAATATGGTATTGAAGCCTGAAAATGCTTATCAATTTGTAAATTATAATGTGTTGGTATTCCAGAAAGCTAAAATAAGAGTAGAAATCAATGAAGAGATAGAAAAGCAGGAGAATGCAATCATTCAAAAGGATTTCTTGCTTGCACAGACCATAAAGGAAACTCTTAGAAATCTTGAATCTCAGCTTGAATCATTGGACTTGGAGTCTTTTGTTGAAACAGATGTGAGTAAAAATTATTTTATACTTTTATTTGTTTATCTCATAACTTTTCAGTCAAAATTCACCTTTAATTTGTTGTATATTCCTCCATTCAAGAAGTCATTATTTTTTGCTTTCTGTTAATTAATAATTTTTTTAATTCCATGACAGACGATCAAAGAGCAGAATGATCCAGTCACATTGATTAAATGCTTGGAAATTATAGTGAGCATGCTACAATCGTCAAAAATCAAGGCAATATCTCCAACGCTTACCAATTTAAGAGAGGACTTTGTGATGAAATGCATCACGGTGAGTGATAAATTGGTTAAATGTGTATTTGTTTCATCACTGTGACAGAATCTATATTTTTATCTTTGGCTTACGTGATCTCTATATATGACAAAAGAGATTGTGTATGATCAGTTTTACTTCTCAATTTTAGGTCACTGATAATTACACTGTCCATTCAAAAAGTCTGGAAGCTCTTGCATTATTTTGTCATCTGGATAAAGAGTTGGCCAAAACTAATTTTGTCTTCTTCTTTTGTGTGGTAAGTTCATAGTTTATGATCCCCCTTATAAGCACTTAATTGAATTTATATCTTTTCAAATAAGATGAAGTAATAATGTTATGTTCTGGTTTTTATTCTAACTTTTAAGTTTGTTGTGTAATTTGAGTCCCCTTTTACATAAATGTACATATTATGTATTTTTTAATGCTTCCATCATCAGTATTTGTCCCAATGTCAAGTCCTTGTGGACAGTTTTATCCTTATATTGCTAATAAAACTCTTTCCTTTTCATTTTTGTGTATCAACTGTGTAAATTTTATTTTTAGATTTCAAGAACAACTGATGAAGATCTTGAATTGGGTGTATCTGCTTTGAAGGCCATATTTGATATTCTTTGCTTGTTTGGAATTGAATCATTTGATGTTGCAGACATGCCTGAGGGTATTATTTTGTGAACAATTTTCTGTTTTATATCATGTTTTGACCAAGTTTCGATTTTCTGAGTTTTTTTTTTTAATCCATTAGGTTTTGACGATAAGCCCACTGAGAAGGAAAGGAGAAGTAGAATAATGGATGATGTCATTGATTCAGTCTCTACAGATGACTTAGAAAGTGACAGTTCTGGGATTGCTGCATCACACAAGGAGAAGAAGAATGTGAACTTGATGACTATTTTAACCTCATTATTGGATCATAAGGTATTTTTATGCATTCGTACTTGGGAAGACACAAACCTAAGGATGTATTTCCAATGTCCATTAGATTTTCTCATGCAATGGGTAAAAATCTGCATGTTAATATTGAGACTGATTTCCATTTGTCCATCCTCAAGTTAAGATTCATTAATAAGTATGATGTACTCCAAGTAAATTTTAGGCTTTATAACCTTGAAAGTGTTGCTATGTGGATGAAGATGGGTTTATTCCTTATGTCTTTATATTAATATTGTTTATCAGCATCAAAAGGCATGCTCTGGGATTTTAATTGAAGGCAGCAATCAGCAATCAATGTATATTTCATGCTGATGAGTCTTCTTGGCTTTGATGTAAATACATATGGCATATTGTCTACTACTTGATGTCTTCAGTAAATACATAACACGAGGGAGTATTGATTCCCAGAATAAATTGTTGATAAAACTTTTGTTTGCTCTGAAACTTCAGTGAATTTAACTTCAAGGTTAAGCTAGGACACAATATTATTTTCCTAATATGAGCTGACCTACTTAATGGTAAGTAAAAAAAAGAGCTAGCATTGTCACGAGAAAAACTTCCGGGTGTGAAGTGTACAATAAGAGGAAGACAATTTTTTTCATGATTGAATATTGCAAGGGCTTCCCTGACGCACAGGCCTGCTCTACTCACCAACAATTGAAAGGAGTAATGATTGAATCTAATGCTTAATACTCTTCTTGCTATTGAAGCACTCCAAAATGAGGTCTGTTGCTGTGGAAGGACTGTGCAAGTTGCTGTTTCTCTCCAAGATATTTTCTCCAGAACTTCTGTCTCGGCTTGTTTTGATGTGGTACACCCCTACTTCAGGTAAATATTTTCATAAGATATATATGTTAGCTTATCAAAAGCAGAAATTTCCTCATATAATTTTTCTGGATGAGGGTGTTACATATTTTATTCTTATATAAAAATTAGCATGTGCACTCGCAAGGGGAGACCACATACCTCGCTACGCCTTTTTCAATACCATATTTTTTATGGCATTTGGGCAGCTGAACGCTTCTCAGAATTGGTAGTGGTTCCGTTGAGTTGGCCTTAATTTGGTGGTACTTTTAACATGCTTTATACATATTATTCCAAAACAGCTGTTTGTCCATCCAGCGGGTCAGTTAGTGTGGTGGTTAGGATTGTTAACTCACACTGGGAGCACCAGGGTTCGAGTCTCCATCATGATGGTATTTTTAATGTTTTCATTTTATCATTTGGTGACAAGTTGATACATATTTTATTTAAATTGCAGCTAATATAGGCTGGAGAAGAATTTTTTATCATCATAACAGCCTTTAGTTATTAAAGTATTGTTATTTTGAATGGAGAGATACATAATAATACTATGTTAGAAAGGGAAATTTCAGATTTCTGTAGAATTCCACTGCTCAGCAGAAAGAGTAATTTTCCATACCCAATGAAAACAAACAGCCATTGTAAATATACATTATTAATGGTTTTTGGTGTTGATTTTTTGACACATTTTCGTGAAGGAAATATATAACTTCTTCCTGTTGATTGATTGATTGAGGTTTGCACTTCCAATATATTTTGTATTTTCGAATTTGCTGTGCTTCTATCATAGGCTTTTTGTCATGGCCCACAATTTTGTTTCGTACTATCAAAACTGTATTATGCCGATTCATGAAATGGCGAGTTTCCTCTGAGTTGCTGAAGACTTTTTTTAGTTTCATCTTTTGCTTTTACTGACCAGAATTAATTGTTTTCAGGAGCTGATGATGAGAATTACTTTCATCAGCTGATGGGAACTTTTTTCCCATCATATGCAATGCATTGTGAAGGAGCTCAAGAGAGTTTGGCATCTGCTTCCCTAATAGCATTGCGGACATTAATGGACGCACCCGACACGTCCCCATTGGCGACTGTGGATTTATTAAGTGTTTCATCATTCTTTTTGGATCTCACTCGTCCTGGAGTGTCCCGTGCTGAGGTGAGGAACTGTCTGATCCAAGTATGAATTATTTATGAAAATGCTTGTTAAATGAGAAGATGAAATAAATCGGTAAATTTGGTCCTTTTAAATTTGAAAAGTATTTTTCATCTTCATTCAAATTTCATTGATAATTATATGTTATGACAAAATAATTTTATATCAATTGATTTTTAACATTAAATATAAATGTTTGTTTTCAGCCTGAAGTCAATATGCACAACCACATGGGAATTGCATTTTGTCAGGAAGTATTTGAAAGTTCTGATGCATTAGCCCTTCAAACGGTGCTGTTGCGCTCTTTATCAATGATGGATATTGCTCTGGATGATCCATTGCAAAAGCAGCAGTACACCGCATTGCATAACAAACTCACCAAGGTAATTCGAGCATATGGAAATTTTCTCAGGAGTTTCTTGTGAATAATGTTTTTTAAATGTGCTACTTCGAAAAATTCTTGCATTTGTATTTTAGAATTAATTTAGTGTGGTAAACCATACCTCTTAACCCACGGTTTTAACAGATTTTCATTATCGATTTTTATGAGACTTTGATACTAAATAGTGCAAGATGAGTTAAATATAACGAGTTCACATAAATGTGTGCCCTGTTGAGTTTCCTCAGACTAAAAATAATTGAATATATCTCTCGGATTCTGCTTGATTGTAGAAAAATGTTGTGGATAATAATTAATTGGGTCATTTTTGTTTTTCAAATGATAAAATTTGCTAAAATCCTTGAGAAATTGTTCCAGAATTCATTAGTCCATGAGTAACCAATTTTTAACTATAAGTCTAGCTGCATTGTTTTAGGCTACTGTATAAAAATTTATTTCATAATGGCTAGCTTGAATATACTATAGTGCTGTGGTACAAAATATTTTGTAATTCCTGAATGTCCAGATTTCAAAATATGATGCAGTTGTAGTCTACCTGATGAAGGTTCAATTCCCTAAGAAAAAGATCAATATCAGCTAGTAGTTCATGTAATTAGGTCATTTTCTCCAGTCAGTCTTTTTTAGATATTCACCATTAAAAATTAGTGATGGGTTGATTCCAAAATTTTATCGATTCCGATTCCGATTCTACCGATGCCGATTCCATCGATTCCGACGACATTGGCTCCAAGAAAAAGAACTACAAGGGAGAGCCCTGAGTAAAGTCATATTCACAGTCATAATTAAGATTAAATACTACTTATATAAATCATGTAATATTTGGCCCTATCAAATTCTCAAGCAGAAAAACCAACATGCTCATGCTCAGCCAGCAGGTTTTGATGTCTCCATGCTACAGTATTACTGCCTGCAGAAAATTGCCTTTTGCTACATAATTGTGTGACTGGAAAAGTACTTTCCTCCCAAAATTGCAAGATTTCGGAAACTTGAAGTATATCATCGATCTTCATGGATCTTGAATCCTCATGGAACTCAAGTTGCCCAAGCAAATGAACTAAAGAACTTAGCTTTAGTTTTGTGGAGCCAAAAATATCCATACTTCTCACGTCGTTTAATCAACCTTAAAAACTCTTTGTTTTTTTAAGTTCAAGAAAGAAACTAAACGCTACCAATGAATATCACATCGGACGGACGCAGTAATAAAAAAGGCTAAAAGATGCCTAGTGATGTGAAAAAACTTCTTTCCGCGCGACTCACCTCTGCGAAGGCGGAGAGGGAAAAAGGGTATCGGTTGTTGCCTTTCGAGGAAACAGTTCATTTTCCTCTCTCTTTAGCATGCCGACTTAATCTCTTCACTTCACTTCAATACCCGAACCATATTTCTTAAGGGTGGGATGGTTCCGAAAAATATTCAATCCTTAGTATTTTCACTCGAGTAATGCGTTAAATGGTCAAGTCGATCTATACGTAACCCTTTTTAACACCCTCAGTTTAGTTTTTTAAGTCAATGAAGATGATTATCCGTGCTTTAAATTACGATTATCAAGACTAAAATTTTAAAAAGCTTGAAAAATCGGCCTCAGTTACCGAGTTCTGCGGCGTGTGGCTCAGCCTTACAGCACCTTGGCACCTCAGCCTTGGCGCACGATTGAAAAATCGCTCTTATTTCCTTTTTCGCATAAGTTTTTTTCCAAGATTTCTGCTTAGTACCCTTTAGAAATCTCTTTTTTATATTGTGGTTCAAATTTTCCGAGTTATATTTTTGGTAAACGAAAGATAGTTTCTACTTTACGTCAAATTTTAAGTGAAAAACGGGTCGACCATTTCGTGCTGTAAAACCAGACAGATGAAAGTCAAAATCTTCAAAAGTCATTGGAAGTATAGACAAAGCACCAAGTGAAAGGAATATTGCGTTTTTTATTCCATAAAAATCATATTAAGGCAACACCACCTGAATAAATTTAAAAATTTTTGAGGGTTAACTAGATCGCGTGTGGTTTTGAAAAGTTGGTCATGTTTGGGCCACTGTATCATCACTTAAGCGTCGTATTTAGGTAAAATGGCATTTAAGTATATATCTGGTAATTATTTATGAGTATTAAGGCTAAGTTTCAAGTCTCTATCCCCAAATAGGTGATTTTGGACTGGATTCCAGCTTTTTCCGATTTCGGACCGGTGTGCGCCGGGTCGGTAGACGATCGGACGCCGCGGCTGGCGTGAAGATATTCGGCCCCCAAATCGACAACTATAGTGTATTCGGCAAGCTGAAACTACCAAGCCAAGGCATTGGAAGGACTTATCGGATTTAAAAACAGTATCACTACATGAGTTTCATGATAGCGCTTCCTGTCGGCAGACTACTGGACCTACTAGCCTCGAAAGGCATGTAACCGTAACTTATTCCACTCGACATTTGCAATGCTACTCGAAATACTCGAGTCGGGTACCAACTACTCGACTCTACTCGAACTTTCGAGTACTCGCAAATCCCTAGAAGATAATGTGTTTTGTTGTTACGATAACGCGGTGCGAAAATTCAAATGACTGTTGGAAACGCAGTCATATTTAAATTTGTGGTTTGAAGTACCACTGGAATCGGAATCGATTTTTCACATTGGCAAGTACTCATTTTCGATTCCGATTCTTGGTCGAGAATCGAGGAATCGAACCGACCCATCACTATTAAAAATTATTATGATCATTTCTAAATGGTGGCCACTCTTTGTATCATCAAGAAAGTCTGGGAAAGTTGTGGAAAGAACAATTGTCCAGAAAGTCAAAGTTTTGGGAAAATTACTAGTCTTGATTAATTATATTTGATGATTAATCCAGACTAGTATGATGCCAAGGGGCGATTTTTCCTCATTCACTTTCCCTCAGATACAATTATCTTTGATATCTGATATTCTGGATATCAATAAATCACTCTGGTGGAATTCTATCAATATGAATCATGCATTTTTATGATTTCCTTTTAGGTAAACATTTTTCAACTTTAAGCACACTTCTACATTTTGTAAGAATGAGTATTGGGTAAAATATGTGTTATCAGATTGTTTGGATAGAAGTGAAAGTATTCCAGAAGGTATAGAGAAGTCAGGGGATTCTAGGTTGATACATATTTAAGTGTCTACACTGTGCTAACTTTTTTTTGGGTTAAGTCTTTTTTTTTCTAACAAACATCGTGCTTTCCAGTTTCTCAGTGATAAGGTGTGCTTGAGGTACCTGAAAAAATTTTATGCCAAAATACAGCAGAATGAGAGGCTTAGTGATGAAATGGAGAGAAGTAAGGACTCTGACTGCTTGGAAAGTAAGGAAACAGATGATTTGGAAGCTACTAAGGAGACAGATGATCTGGAAAGGAGTAAGGAGCAATTTGAAAGAGTTGTTCCTGATGCTGATGAAGAAAATGTCATCACTCTGGGTCCTCAAAGAGTCAGCATCCTCTTACGTATGCAGAGGCCCCTGGTGGTAAGTTTTTTTTGTCCAAATTTACATACAGAGCGCTCCTGATTATCTGGGTCAATGATGTGATGAGGTGGCATGAGTAATCGGAAAACACAAATAATCAAAACTTTAATTTTAATTTCTTGTAATTTTAATAATATACGTAAATCAATCAATCAATTATTATTAGAGATGTGTGAATAGTATCTGTGAATACTCGAATACTCGAAAGTATTCGATATTTGAGATCTCGAATAATATGCTAAAGGTACATTCTCGAATACCTCGAATTTCGTGCCATACACTGTTGCACGGATGTCTTTGGTAGTTGACTCGGAAAAAATGTAGAAAAAACTAGTCATTTAGTGTATGCTGCACTGCGTTTGGCTAGTTGACAAACTACATCAAAATTGTGGATTAGAGCGGTGAAAAGAGTTCGACATGGGGAACCGAAAATGATCGAAATGCCCCGAATCCAAAAATCCCCGTTTTCCCCCACCAGGAGAACCTCAGTGCTGTGGGATAGTAACTATGTAGCACAATTCCCAAAATCCACTATCCCCTCCATCCATCAGCCTTCGGCCCCTCCTCTGAGGCTTTCCTCCTCTCCCAAATCAAACAAAAGGCCCTAGCTGGCGCAGGGTTCCTATTAGGAAGACCATGAATCAAAAGCTTCAAAAGAAAATATGAAGTTACATGAGAATAATAGAATCCTGTTTCACCCTTCCCTCTTTCTCCCCCACCGACCTTTTTCTGCCTACCTGCTTCTAAGTTCCCCATTTCTGGAGGTCAACTGCTGCATGAATCATCTACTAGCCCAAAAGGTATCTAACAATGACTTTCGGCAATTGATATTACACCTTTATTGGATTGAAATATTAGTAATGTGCGCGTAATTTAAAAAAGAATAAGACCAAACACAACGTACTTCCGACTTTATTTAAGCATTTTACGCAAGGAAATAAATGTCAAAAAACAATGGAGACTTAGCATTCTGGCAAAACTTGATATCCTTCCAGCTGAGCTTCTCGGAAGTTGATGTGGTATTTTTTTCCGAAAACATATATCAAATTACAATTTATGAGTTCTGCTATAAATATCTATTGTCACAGTCGAAGGGATATTTTCTCAGTATATTTGGTTTCCCCCTGCTAGCAATTTGAATTCATCTGCTTATCTCGTGAGAACTCCCAAAGATGGACTGAAAATAATTGAAGAAGAAGAAAACCTGGTGGAGAAGCGCGTGTATTTTGCAAAACGCCTCCGATTGTCCGTTAGCACTTGACAGTAGGAGTGGGGGTAAAGCGAGCTACCTGTTGAAAATAAGAAGCTGGATGAAGCCAAGTATCAGATGAGCGTGCTGCTCTTATTCTTACTGCTCTTTGTTATCTTAACTAAACAACAAACAGCAAAGTGCATTCTTATCTACCAAACGCCATTTCAGCGGCATGCCCATCTGATACTCGGCTTCATCCAACTTCTTATTTTCAACAGGTAGCTCGCTTTACCCCCACTCCTACTGTCAAGTGCTAGCGTACAATCCGAGGCGTTTTGCAAAATACACGTGCTTCTCCGTTGGATTTTCTTCTTCTTTAATTATTTTCAGTCCATCTTTGGGAGTTCTCACGAGATAAGCAGATGAATTCGAATTGCTAGCAGGGGGAAACCAAATATCCTGAGAAAATATCCCTTCGTCTGTGACTGTGACAATAGAGATTTATAGCATAACTCATAAATTGTAATTCGATATATGTTTTCGGAAAAAAATACCACACCAACTTCCGAGAAGCTCAGCTGTGAGCGTCCTGCCTGATTCTTTATGAGGCTAAGTTTTTCACTCCTTGTTATTCATTTTGATCTGCTATGCCAGAAATACATTCTTGAATAATGATTAGATTATTTTGCTGATAATTGCAATTACATACCTTGAACCTCTGCTTTTTGAATTTCATCAATTTAATTAGAAAATCAATATTGAGGAATACTAGAGCACTTTCCTTCGATAGTACACTTTTTTCTTAAGCATTTGATTAGTAATGATAAGTGCAAATGTACAACATCAGAATGAGTTTAACCATGAAATTAATACACTTCATCATGGAAACAAAAAATTTATATGCACACAAGTATTCTAGGGGATTGTGGTAACCTAGCAGTTTGGCTGCTGATTGAAAGGTCCCAAGTAAAGTCTTTGGACACCCTCAGACAAAATCCTTAAAGTGTGTGGTGAGTCAGGGAAAGTTACTGGCCTCTCTTTCCTGCTAGTGTGAAATTAACATGCTTGTGACCAAGTCTGGGGGTGAGCCCTGCTCATGGAATTGGGCTTTAAATAAAATGGCAGGACATACCTAGTTACTGGCAGGCACATAGCTAGAAATTTTGGTTTTGGGGGTGTGCGGGTGGTCTCTACTGGTTGGTTGTCAGTCATGATGCCCTGGTAAACTTAACATTCCATAAAATCAGGTAAGTATACATTTTGTTTGTACAGTGCTGAAATTTAAATTCATCATCAGTTGGCTGAAATTATGAAATCAAAATATATTGTACAATGGATTATCAGACAATAGGCTCCTCTGGGACTAGTGGTCTCCTTTGCAGATCCACTGCCGTAAGTCACTGCATGGGAAACATTTGGGGGGGAGGGAAGCTGAAGCACCCACACCATGTGGTTATGTTCCTGATTACTGGCTCATATAATGGAACTTGTAATTGTATTCTTCGAGGACAAGATATATGTACCTAATTTTATTAGGGTAAGATTTTCCAAGATGGCTGACTGTAGTTAATCCAATGCCATTGGAGTGGAAGCATGGATATGGTTCTTAATTCTACTTCTCGAAGAGAAAAGATGCACTTGAAATTCTGTTCTACTCAAAGGATCAATTTGCTGGAAAGATAGCATATTATAAAGTGATGTTCTTTCTTCTAAGTTACTTGTATTTTACATTTTGCCTGGGACTATGTACTTATACTTATTATTTATTAATCAAGAATAAAATCTTCTTCAGGATGCTCCTGATGTTACTGTTATTGGCCCATCAGATGAGTCGGATGATGATTTTCTGGAAACAGCAAAGGCTGATATTACAGATAAAACAAAAAATTCCATCAATGGGTAAGTACAGATATTATTCGTTCAGTAAGAATGTGTTGTCCAATATGACTATCAGCAAGATTTAATTGAAAGAGAATGGTTGCTCATTAGTTACATATATATTCACATAGGTAATTATGAGAAACAGATGACAGGAGATAGCTCGCCGATTACTATTGGTGGTGGAAGTATAATATGATGATGAACAAATAGGGGTATTATGGTAATAATTGTTTTAATTGTTGCCGTACTTTATTTGTATATTTGAATGCAAATAGTTTTATTTGCACTTCTCTCCAGTTTTATTTATTGGCTAATCCTTTGTGATAGAATCGAAAACATTTTCTCAACATACTTATATGATAGTAATGCTCGTGCGTTATAAACATTGCTGTAGTTGAACATATTGCTAAAACAGAGGATTAAAGCACCAATGTATCATGGAAATACTTCTTAGAAATCCTACACCAAGGAATCAATGAATGTAATCCAGAAAAACTGAAATGCGATATTATGGAACTTTGCTGGGACAACAACAATGTTAGTAGAGAGCTTAGAGACCTTAAGAAGCCGAGAAAACAGTAAAACTTGTTCAAACAGTTCATTATTTAGGTGAAAAATGAAAAGAATTTGAAGTGAAAGAAATTCACTCTGCATGATGCTCAAAAACCATAAAATCAATGCGTACCGCACTGCAAATTCGGCTGGTAGCCAATAGAGACTCGTTGGCTATGCATTAGGCTTTTACTGCTTGAGGAATTAAGAACAGATATCTTTCAGAGCAACTCGGAGAACATCATAGAAGAACCCTACTATATTTCCTGGTCCGAGAGAAATGATAAATTAAAAGAGATATTTTTCCAATAGCTATAGGAATTTGTTATCCCCAAGAGCAATAAAGGACTTAAGTAAATGCTAGGCATTCGTATCTACATTTCCTTCCTATTTGTGAATGACTGGTGTCCTAACACCTGTTGAGGCAACTTATGGTGTAGTATGTAGGTATAGGTTGGTGAATCATTCACAGGTGTTCAATGGTGCTCGGCTTCTTTTTATATTTTCTTGGTGTAATTGAAATAAGTTTTAAGTCATAACTATGCCTTATTACTCTCATATTGACTGTTCTGGATACTTTAGTTGAGTGTAATTTGCACCATGGATTTTAACCCTCAACATCAATGAAGTTGACCTTACTATGTACAGTGCAACCTCGATATAACGACACCCCACGGTGCACTAACAAACACTCGCTATAGCGAATTGTCGCTTTACCGGAGGTGGAGCAAATAATAGCCAATATACCTGTTGCGAACAGATATACAGGAACAGGAGTGGTGCGGCGACAGATAAACATCTATCCGATAAACGTAAGCATAAATCCAGACGATAGGCGATGTTTTTTTGCATCACTAAATTTCCTTACTCAAATAACGACTAACTATTCAAACAATTTATAAGCGCCGCACTGAATAAAAATCATGCAAAGCATTGTTTCATCAATCGTTATATTTATCAAACGACAGTTTGTTTGAGTCAAATGCCTCTGCCCCAAACTATGGGTAGGGTCATGATATTTTTGCAAAGGATTTTTTCACAAAAGTCTGCAATTATGCATGTATTAAAATTTTTCCTAGCATGAGAGTAGGGTGTCATATTGGATAGTTATATTACTTTTGCAAAATTTATACATTTTCTATTTGTACATGAAATTCCCATTGGTGACCTGGGTACGTCTTCTAGGTGGCAATAAAGTTTTGAATGATTTATATCATACCAACTTTTTTCAAGATTCAAAGAGATGGTAGTGTCTCATCTTCAAACTTTGGTTGAAGAAGTGATTTATCAAAGGTCCCTCTCGTTTAAATTTTTGCGGAGTAGTATGGACAACGACCTAGCTACATTGACACACCAGTGGCTAAGATGTGGGGAATATAATTTTTTTTTTTCAATTTTTTTCTGTCTTTACTATTTGTTCCGCTGTTGCTCTGCACCAATTCTTCGATGTTTTTGAAACAGCTCAAGCCACTTGAGATTACATTCTCCAATCATCACCTTAAAGAAACTAGTGCTATTTTCCGATAAACCATGTCTAACTCCTTTATTATTAGGTGATTGTTGAAACACTCCCTTCCAGGCCTCAGTGGCCTGGTACTTCTACATATGTGTGAAGTTTCTCATCCAACTGTTTTATGATATTCAATGTGTAGTCTCTATATAGTACATTGCATTTGAAGTCATGTTAGAGACCATAAGACGGCATATGGCAGGGACAATGTTAATTATCAATTTTAGATTCAATAAAATTTAAGTTCATTGCTCAATGAAATGTCTGAATGCTTGTGTTTCTATAGGTTTATAGGCTTGATGTTTTTCTAGTGCAGTATTTTTTAAAGTATGTATTCATGATATCTGATAATTTTTTTTCTTGGAAATCCAATGTTTATCATTTTTAATGCTACTCTTAGCTGATACTTAATACTAGTAAGTGCTTATTAAATAATGTTTTTTTCATTTTGATATGTCAAAAGAAGCAATTTCTTAATTGTTTTCACCCCCTTCTTAACCGCCTTGAATTTTTCCAGATTGACATTTTCATTTGTTAGCAATGGTGTCATGGTACCAGAATGCCGTTCTGGCACTAGTTTAGTAAAAACATAATAGTCAAATAATACTTTTATCAATTTTGGTGCCTCGAAATTTCTAATGCATACATTTGTTGCCAAAATAAAAATTTGCGAACGTAACTTACATACAAATAAAAAAAACACAGTAATATTTTACTTTTAAAAAAAGTACAGGGAAAAACTACTGTATGTATAGGGAAGTGCGTTCTGGCACTGCTAATTTTGCCATGACACCACTGTTTGTTGGCAATAGTGAAACATTTTGATTTATTTATAATTTTTAATGAGTTACATTTCTTAAATTTTTGCATACAGCTCTCCAAAAAGCCTTGAAGACTTTGATGTGGAATCTCCACAATTTTCCAGGAAAAGAAAATTTACGAAGAGGTGAAATTCTACATTGAAAAGTGGATATGAAGTATGAAAGGTGTCTTAACCAGTTTTTTGGCATGTTATTTCTTCTGTAAAGTTTTTCCAGATTATTGTACATATATGCCTTTTCATTTTCTGTTTATTTTGTTTTCACATATTCCTACTTGTAAAATAAGTCCATCAATTCTTTATCCTTAAATTGTAAGAGTATTTTTCTTCCTGATTTACTGTTTTGCTTTGTTTTTGTCAGCCCCAGATTTTTTACCCTGCCTGCAAAAATATGAAATGGACATTGTTTAGATGACAGGGATTGCTGATGACTTATTAGCATAAAAATACTTTTGCAATTATATAATTTCAAGTGAAAGATCAATATGATAATTGGTTTGGTGTGACCTATCATTGTTTGGTGCAATTATAAAATGCCTTAGTATCATTCGAAGTGAGATGATTATTCTGATACTGTGTGAAAACTATTTTCTTCTTAACTGTCGTAGTACAAAGAATGCATGCATCTTGTAACCAATATTTTTTTATCTGTGGAAAATTCTGAATGTCTTCTCTTTGAAAAAGATCAAGATTAAAAAGTGTGGATGTATGGTATGAACTGTAATGAATTAATTACCTACACTTTTCTCCAATCTTCATTTGGATCCTAATGAGGTACTTTTCTGTATTAAACTAAGCCTTATTTATTTGATGCAGTCTAAAAACAGCACAAGGCCAATTACCAAAGACTAATAATAACTTGATTTAACCAAAGCATTGTCGCTCATTCTAGTGAATGAGAATGAAGTTTTGTGGATTTACAGGGAAAATTCTTTCTTCTGTTTAGTTTTCTTGTGATATTATGTTCATATTTCCCTAATGCATAGTATCAAATCTCTCAGGGACATGAAATGTAACTGGACCACTGAAAGCAGTCCTACTGTATCATTTTTTTCTTGGCTGGAGAGGGGTTTTTCGTAAGGAAGAGCTGAAATGTTCCCTTTTTTACATTCTCCAAATTCTTTATATTTTGTTTTTGGAGACGTCATTACAAATTGTGACATAATGTCTTAATAAAACAATACTTTGGCTAAAAATGAAAATATTAAAAATTGCAATCATAATTTCTTATATATTTTAATAATTAACTAATAGGGACTCCATGGGAAAATTTTTCACTTTCACGCTATCAGGGAATAAATTTGCCAAGGAAACGTAGATAAATAAACAGAGAAGGTGTATCATAAAGTACTTTCTTTGTACTTGTTTTCTTGCAAAAATACAGAAAACATATGAATACAATATATGCAAGAGAGTTCGGTACAAGTTGGAACAATCAAGACATCTGTTTCTGAATAATGGCACGCAATTTACAAAACTTCTTTAAAGATAATATTAGAAGTGGCAGTGTTTTCATCTTTAACTCTTTGGTTGTGAGTTTCTTTGACAAAAACATAAATGTCATGGAAAGTGAACTCTATAAAAATGTGTGGAGTCAACACACCCTGAGCAATTTTTGTCTTAGAAAATGCCAATTGTATGCTCCACGCAATAATTGCGACGATGAATTTTTTCTTGCAGGATATTATTCAGAATTAAATTATGAATAAGCCAAGAGGGTAATGTAAAAAAGAGGGTCGACCATCAGGTTACAAAGTACCCTCTAAGTTTTTTCATGGAGATGCCAAATATTCATATTCCAAAGTCTCAAGTCTGGTAAATAGAGAAATTTGAGATTAAAATTGTACTTTTCTTCAGAAGCCAGTGAAGCCCAACTAAATTTGTTAAATAGAATAAAACTATCTATAACCATCATCTGGATCAAATGAATCGCCAGCTTCTTCTACCACCTCTGGGATTTGTGCTCGCAGGACAAGAGTTGGTCACAATGATCAACTCCTCTCATTTTGATGTTATATTTGGCAATCGCCTCAGGCTTCCTCTTGGGCCCTCGTGTGCTAGGATCCACAAATTTGCATTCAAATTCAGGAGAGATCATTGTGACGTCCCTCTTGTCTTTTCACTTGAAAACACAAATCCCATCATTGGTGTAGCAGGCAATAATCTCTCCTTTCTTCAATTTTGTGCTGCCGACATCAAGCAGGCTATTTTTTCTACCCGCCCACTGAGTGCCAGTGCAAAATGTTTGTTCTTCTAATGGGTCTTGAGTCAGCTTCATGCTATTATAAAAATTGCCCATTTATAAACTATGACCCATTCCCTTGAAGTCACGCATCAATTTATGGACAACATTTTCTGCATGGCCCCAACCGCCCACTTCAACATCACTAGCTCCAGCATACACTAATAGCCTCAACACAAGGTCAGAGGGCTCACACAGCATGTAAATTTTAATGCCATGCTTATACCTCTTAACCTGCACATAATGCCTAAATATAAGTTGACTCCTCCGTAGCACCACTGACTCATCAATGCATAATTCCCTGCCTGGAGAAACAATGTCTTAGCATGTGTGTCTAAGTGCATGGGTCTAATTTTATATAGTCTAGCACTTGGTAATGGTTCATTTTTTCCAGGGTTGGTGGAGAAATGGAGCACCTGCATTATTCCAAAAACCTATCACGGCTCATTCTCTCCCCAAATATTGGCACTCGCACTAACTCTGACCTCCTCCAATAGTCTGAAATCCTGTTTACTGTAATTGTACCCTTGTGATGAAGAAGGCACAGCCAAATCTGTTTCAAATTTGTTTCTGCCAAACGGCTTCCAATCCGTTATGCGCTTGGCCCTTGATGAAGGAATCCTCTCAGAGACAGAGAAAAATGCTTTCTGCATTTTTCTGTCTCCTATAGGATTATTTCAAAGAAAATGCCATTATCAAGTAAGTTGAAATAATCCCTCGGAGTGCTGCCAGTTGGGAGGGTCTTCAACCTTGAGGACCCGACAAAGGGTATTTCAGGGGAAAATGTACCCTGAGTGCCGACCAAGGTAGCCGAGGGTCTAACGGTAGCAGACCCACGTGCCGGGAGTTGGAGAGGGGGTGGAATGTCGCCCTCATCTGCAAGGCCCTTACTGCCAGAACCGTTCTCATTGTCTTCGTCGGTGTGTTCCTCAGAAGAAGAGGATGACAGGAAAAATTCCTCACTCGAGTCATCACCCTCGGAACTTCCAAGAAACATTTCAATGTTTTTTCAGACATTAACTGCCTCCCAGTTCTAGGCCTCTTGGCATCGGAATCTGAAATGAAGTACATATTAAAATTTCTGATTTCCAATATCAATACAATTTCAAAGAAATCATATTGGCACTTTTTTCATTCAAACCAATAATTCTAAGGTAATACTAACCGCAGAGTCTGGAAGGGCCTGGCAATTGCTCATCACATACTGGATGCATCTAATGCTGTAAAGGAATAGTTCTAATAAGAAAAGACGTCTTGACGATAATCTTATTCAGTCACTTACTTATTAGAAATAATATTTTCACTCGATATGACTTATTAAAAAAAGTAAATTAAGCATACATGGATATAACGTTTGTATGAGTACTTACATGGGTTTGAACTAGTTGGCCTCTTGCCTCCACGTCTACTTCCCTTCTTTGGTCTCTGATTTTGTCTATCCATTTACAGAATTGTAATTGTGTCTACAAAATTAGAGGAACAAACATAAGGAAAAATAATCTAGACCAATATTACACTTAATGTAATGCAGTGTTACATTCCTGATGAAAATGTTAGTTTTTATGAAAAGGAAGACAGTATCTGTACCTATCCCTACAGCGTATAAATAAAAACACCATAATGAACATAGGACAAGTAATTGATCTGGAGCAATGAATGAGAAAATATGGTGCAAAAGTAGAAAAAGACCCAAAAAATAAGAGTAATTTGCAATATTGATGTAAAAAATTATTAATAACGTATAAAAAAATTAACTGATGGACCACACTGGAAAAATTTTGTAATCAAATAGTGAGTATTGAGACGGGCATACAGGTTTTTAACAAAAAACTGTCTGATCTTCATTTTTGTGATTACACATAAAATATGGATGAATTAAAATAAAAGATAAAAATACTAATTCAAGAGAACAATAAATGGTTAAATGCCGTAATGCTTAAAGTGGCCTGAGTTTTTATATCCATTTCAGCAATTTCCTTTACAAAACTAAGGAATCAAAAACATAAGTAAAAATTATCCAGCCCAATATTACACTTTACGTAGTGCAGTGTTGCATATGTGATTAATATGTTATTTTTATAAGAAGAAAGAAAAGAAAATCTGTAACTAACCCCAGAATGTATAAGTAAACCAGAAAATGAAAAAAAAATCATAATGTACAGAGGCAAAAAATATGGAGTAACAGTAGTTTAAGATGCAAAAATATCACCAAGGAAAAACGTGATTCGCAATAATAATGAAACAAAAATTCTAGAAATAGAAGTTGAAATATAATAAAATAAGCTGAAGGACTGTACTAGGATCATTTTTTCATAATGAAGTGAGTAATGAAACAGAAATAAATATTTTTTACAAAAAGTAAGTGATCATAATTTTTGTAATAGCACATAAAATATGAATAAATTAAAAAAGATGGCAAAAAAACTAATTCAAGAAAAAAACAATGCATATGTAAGAAATGATGTTATATTTATGAAAATAATAATAAAGGTGAAGGAAAGGAAAAGAGAAATCTAAACTTACCAAATTGTTCCAAAAGCAGCACCAAAGTAAACAAAAAAAATGAAAGAACATGTAGAACACAAAATGGACGCTTCCACACTGGTATAAAGTCACTTTCAAACTGCGGTAGGATGATAAAGTAGCGGTAGGCGTGCTCGGAGCACCCTAGTGACTGGCGGAAAAACAAACTCCTAAAGACATAAATTTGTTACTTCCGCTTGTGTGGAAAAGCCCTCATGGCATATAGAAATGTCATCCGCACTGAAAGTGTTAAGCATGTATAGTAATTTTAAAGCTCCGAGTAACTGACAAAAATACTGCCCATCTCTGCTTGCTCCAACTTGCTAAATTTTTATTAGTATCCTTAAAAGGGTGGTTTCCTTCATCAAAGAAAACGAAAGGCATTGATTGCGATTCGTTACCCACCATTAGTGTATTCATAATATACAAATTATTTTGTTTTAGAAATACCGGGTTAGACGAATGGCAATGGTCCATTTTTATCCTCATTTGAAAAGGGCCAGATTGGCACCCATGCGATGCCACTCCACGTGACGTCACAGGGACCTAGTTTCTATACGAGAAGATAGGAGTTATACGTCGTCTGAGGTTACCATTGCATGCATGAGGTGCAGAGCTTAGGGAAACATGTCTTAACAATCACTTATTAAAACTGGCTAAGGTCGGAAAGTTTTCCTCGTTTGATAAGTTATTAATAATCCTTATTTAAGCCAAGCGCTACCAGCCAGCAGGGTACTAGGCTAGCCGCTAGCAGCCTGCGTCGTATCAGCGCTAAGCCTCGCCTCAAGGTCACCTCAAAGGGCGGGAGGGGGAACCAGAAATACGTCACGCGGAGAGACTTCCCGACATTCATACTTAAGCGTCGCGTTTTCGCGCGCTTGAAAATGTTCACTTTTCATTTAATCACGAAAAATAAATATCGTCATTTAAAAATCTAAAAGCGTGAAAAACGTACTCTAGGAGTAATAATCTTTCGTTTTAGGCAATAAAAAAATAATAGGAAACCACCCTATTCTTTCAGTAGACCACGCTGAACATTTCTACAGTTTAATATCACACCATCGTAAAAATGAAGTTCAATGAAAAAATGGATTAGAAAAATATTTTTTTAAATTTATTAATATATACAGTGGAGGAATTGGGTTCCACACCCAAAGTCAGAATATAAGAATACAAATAGAACAGCGCAAGACAATTATTATCTCAATGTATACTTAAAATAATATTTCAATATTTATCAAGCAATGGATAACCAATAGTCTCATAGAGAGTAAAATGCATAAAATAATACTGGATGCCAGTGACATACCAAGGAAAATATGATTGAACTCAGGAAAGGTACTTCAAGAATTTAAGGCATCTAATTTTTTTAATCTTAAAATCTACAAAAAAACTTGAAAACATCTTTTAAACTCTAACACCTTTCACAAAAAATTGTGATGGGTTAGAAATTATAGATTACAATTGAGTTGGAGAGCTCAGCAAAAAAATCTTACCTATAGAAACAATAGAATGTACAAAAAGTAGAATAAAAAATTGCTGGTGACAATGGTCCTACGATGGTAGGAATGCAATACACAATTCTCTATCAAGTGATCATTCAATTGGCAGATCATTCCAATTGATTTGAGTTTTTCCCTGGGATTTTAATAATTCATTGGCCCGGGAAAAATGCTTACAACCAAAGAAACCCCTACTAGCTGACAGAGGAGATGGATGCACTGTCTTGAGAATATGATGTTTTTTCTGTGAAAAGGAGGAAGAAATTGAATTTTATTTATCACCACACCACATTTTCATTAGTAAGAGCAAATAAAAATGGAATGATTTCTACTTTTCATGTAGGCTCATTAATACTTAGCACAAACCTGGCAAATAAAAAAAGTTTTAACCATTTCAAGTCAGATTATTTGGTCTCATACTGGCTCAGCTAAAGTCATTACAAATGAATATAGGATTTTTAAAAGGGAACTGGCTTTGCATTGAAACAACCAGGTATGGAGTTGATTTTTATGACATGACATTTGCTTGATTTGTGAAAAACAACTTATTAACAAATAATGCTACTTCTAATTTTAAATGATGAAGTTTTTATTCTATATAAGTATATACTACATATAATAAATTAGATAAGTGAGAGCAAAATTTTCTAATAGTAAGAGACAAGGAGAAGACAGAGTGGGGTACTTAGGGTTGAGGGGATGTTTAAGTCAATCGTAGGAAGAATATTGGACTTATGTAGAACTGAACAACGGGATTTCTTAATAATATGATTAAAAAAGTACACATGCTGACCCATATAAAGTATAAAAACAATGCTCATGCAGTTTCTTTCAGGAATAAAAAACAACCATGAATGAACTCACTTTGTCAACATATACACTTTTCTTCTCTGCATATGCTCCCCACAGGAGGAAAACCAGCCCAGAAGACTTTTCATTCAATGCTTTAATAACTGCATCAGTCAGATTTTCCCACCCTTGATCCTTATGAGAGTTTGCTGAACTTGCACGCACAGTAAGGCAGGCATTGAGAAGCAGCACCCCTGGATAGGAAGTAGAACAATTAAGAAAAAACTGCTCAGGGGACACTGGCACAAGAAATCAGCCTTATTCCAAAGACTTATTTCTCAATGCATAGGGACTTTTCTAATATAAATTAGGAGAATATTGGGCATGACTGATTCTTTAATTTTTAAGCACAAATATCTCATGAATGACACATTCCTAAAATACATAGAAAATATTTCAATATCTCCCATCATGTATTTTCACCAACCACTGAAAGATAAATACATGTAGTAAAACTTCACAAAAAATGGATTTTTAAGGCACCTTCAAGTAATCTTAGGCCAGCAGCATTCACTTGATTTTATCCACGCATCTCAACTTACCATGTAATTTCATTTATATGACAGGTCACTTTTTCATTCACTGATACCCTTTACAAATTCTACTTATAGTTTATACCACATCATGGTGTGACTAAGCTTTATCCACTTTCAAAAAAAAATTATCTCTAGGGATTTGGCAGTGTATCTTCATTAATATGACCAGTAGACCCAAAGCAGAATTCTTTTTTATCTTTCAGTAGTGGCTGATGCTCAAACAAAAAACCTTTCAGCAACGCAGCGGTCATTTGACTAGGGGGGCATCCATAAAATATGAGAGGCATTTATTGGGGAGGGGGGGGGGGGAAGGATAGGGTTAAGCCAAATCTCACCCAATCCCACGTGAGGGAGAGGGGAGTCCTGGCAAGAATCTCGTATTTTTTTTCCACAAGAAACAGGATAAAACTGCGAGAAAAACTGGGTTGAATTGAGCATAACATATATCTTCATTAAAATATGACAAACACCACAAAGGAGCACCGTATCTCTTCCATTGTTTTGCTACCAGCCAGCCAAAAGGTCGGTTCACATTTGTGGCATTGTAGTGTGAAATGGCTTCAAATTATTTAATTTCAATTAAATAAATTGTTTTTTTTTTAACCCAATGCAATGAAGCATAGATTAACTTATTATCACTGAAAATACGCATTTTGAACAACCTCAAGTGAGATTAAGGGGGTCGAGCCAAATCTCATGATACCTCACTAACATAAGTGGGTAGAGGGGGTGCCAAACTCGCCTCACGTAATTTATGAATGCCCCACAGGAGTGTTCTCACATTGTGGTGGTATGTGTGAATAATTTCTTAGTATATTCTATTTTGAAGAACGATCATTGGATTTTTAATTCAAACTTGCAATATTTTCAAATAATGAAATTCTTTTAAACAATTTAGTTTTTCAACTTGAAGACAAACTTTGGTACATGCAGAAAATCGGTAGTGAATTCAATCTGTTAGTATGACTGCTTCTCATGATGCTAAAAAAAACCCTGATTTTATAGGACACAAAAAATAAGCAGAACATTAATGATTCTGGTCAAAATGACCACCCTCGTGATTTAAGGTATATCAGCACTATTTCTTAATTCATGAAGCAGACAATAAAAATTTTTGGCGTGTGTTTGGAGGACAAATATTCATCAAAAGCCACGAAATATGAACAGTTTTCTACCATTGCGAAGGAAGACGACACCATTCAAAATTCAAAAACAGTCAAAATGACCACACTGGTGCTTCTAGTGCTAAATGCTATGTGGCAGCTCTTGTTATCATGGCCAATCATGTATATGTACGATGGTTATCATGTATATGACCAGTAGACCATTGACTGATATTATTTTCAAAATATTTGGGGGATGAATTGAAACAACCAGTTTTGTAGAACTTGAAATGAATAATAGAGACACATTAGTTACCTACCACCAAAAAATGATAAGTTCATAAAACGGTACATATTTCATTTTATTTAGTTGAGAGAAATGAAACATTTTATCCACAGAACATGCACTCACCTTGACGAGCCCAACCAATAAGATAACCATGCTTGGGTATTTCAAAACCAGGGATGTCATTCTTCAACTCTTTAAAAATGTTCACCAAGCTAATAAAAACAAAGAGGCAAAAATAACCAATAAGCATTCATTAATGTGCTATACATGAATCATTAAAACCACAGCGACAGCAAATTTACACAAGGCAGCACTATTTATCAATTATTTGTAAATTTATCAGGTAGCCAAGAATTTGTTACACAATTAAGAATATTATACAGTGGAATACATTAGTAACTAACACAGTCTAAAAGCATGATTCACTATCCCTCATCAATAAAAAGGATGCATGATATGCCAAAATTTAACAACAAAATAAGATGTTTTCTGACGATGAATATCAAAGGGTCCTGTATTGCTCCGTCAAGTATACATATTTCTATATTTTCATTCAACGTACAGCGAATTCTCACAGACAGAAGCCCAAAAACCACCAATGGTGAGGGCAAACAATATTGAAAAAGCTTAAATTAATGGTTTTTATAAAGATTTTTGGGGAAATGGGCATGGATTTCTCAATGACGCAAACCAGTGTTTCCCAAAGTTTTTCGAGCCTCCGCCCCCTTGGATCCATAAACCTATACTCAACGCCCCCCTACTTGGTATCTTTAAAATAATAATCAGAATCATAAACTAATTAAACAAATGGGAATAAAAATAAAGGAACATTGTAATAATTAAATTATAAACAATGACTAATTAAATTACTAATAAATAAGTTCCCTGTGTCGTGAAGTTGTACCAATGATAGACCAAATGAGACTAAACCCCTTCAAATGTTTCCCTTGTGCAAGAAAGGCTTGGAAATATTTTTTAACCGTTCTTATTTCAAAATGTAAGAAAACACATGGTTTAAATCACTTCCAGATGAGGGAAACAAAGTAAACTTTAGAAGCGAAGCTTGAAAACGAAGACAAAAGGAAGGTTAAGGAACTTTCGCATTTGTCACATTGTCAGCATCCTCCGGCACCCCCATGCCGCCCCCTTGGCACTTTTTGTCCCCATTGACTACAGCAACTAGGGGGCGGTAGCGCACACTTTGGGAACCACTGACGCAAACCAATGTACCCCATATAGCTTGGTGGCAGAAATAGAGTTGAAATTATCTTCAAACTATATATGCAAGTTGAAATATGAAACAGGATTCCCTACAATCTCAGTAGAAACTCATTTGTAACTGGTTGACATAAAAGTCTAAGGTTAAGATGATCTCACCTCGGAGGAGGGGGAACACCTGTTTGAACACTAAAGCAGAGGCCTGAAAGAAATGAAATATATAATTAATATCTTCAGAAAAACGCTTAAACAGTATTCATTCATTCAATAACATGAAATAAAATAACTGTTTAACCAAATAACTTGCAGAGCAGGGTGTATAAAGCTAATGGATGGCTACTTAGAGAAAATATTAACTCTCTTTAAGATTCATCTCCAAGACGATCATTTTCCACTGGCTATATTGATAGTATTATATTAGGATTTTTTTAAATAATCTTATTTTAACCAAAGCTACTCAGGGACGAAGGCACCTTTTAAAAATGTATTTTTCGAAGGTATAACCAATATTTCGCCTTGATAAAGAAAACTGTTCTTACCGTGAGCCTGTCTGGGACCATGGTAAGGATCCTGACCCAAAATAACGACTTTCACCTTATTGAATTCGCATGCATTGGTCCATGTCCATACTTTATCCTCGGGGGGATAAATGGTGTACTTGCTTCTCTCTTTCGCGACGAAGTCGCTAAGCTTAAGAGAGAAGAAAAACATTTACAAATTATGGGGTGAGAATAAAAACTGGCATTTAAATTAGAAGCTAATAATAGTATCAATGGACGAGGGTGAATTTATACGAATAGATGTTTCCTACCTTTTTAAAGTAGTCTTTCCTGAATTCAGGTTCTAGGGCACTGAACCAAGTTTCCCCAATGGAAGAGTGAAGAGCTGGAAGTTGTTTGCACAATAATTTCATTCTGGCTTGCATTTGGCTGGCTGCCATTCTTTTCTTTTGCTCGGGTGTTAGGCATTTTGCTACTGAACCATTTTCCTCGCCTTCTTTAACAATGTCATCACCAATTTCACCTTTGACTTTCTTTGCCGGGCTTTCGTCCACGTTACCTGTGATAGTACTTAAAGGCCTTTTCTCTGTAGAGGGTTTGAAAAATGATAAAATATTCTTTTGACCAGACATATCACAGCAGATTAAACGTGGGCCACAAAAATTTCTATCTCCCGACAGCAAATAAACACTAATGAAGGAAGGAAACTCAAACCCTAATCCCACTCCACTTATCACTCGTGGCGGGTCTTTTTTCAGCTCGCGCGCCAACAACAATCAACAGTTGACGTACGTTTTTCGCACGGTATTAGCCAAAGCGATTAAAAATTAATATTATAAATGTAATTCTTATATCTAACATCTATCTAATATAATAAAGGTAATGACTGCGTTTTCTTTATCTCTAACTCTTAAAATAACAATTGATGGCATTTTTAAGTCCCTCACGTCCTTAAAGCGATTTGAAAAAGAGACAGGGTTGAGCATATTTTGAGAGCAAAAATATACGTATAGGTAGATAACATTTAGCCATTTAAAGCGTTCCACCACCAGCCAATAAATATCAATTTTACTTAAACCCTTACCCAAGGTTTGAGAACTCAAGCCAATGTCAAACGACATTCCCTTTATTTCCTCTTCACACTTCGACTTGACATTTCGACATTTATGTTGGACTCGTTAGCCAAAGAATACATTTTCTCAGCGGTAGATGGAACTAGCGGAACGAAACGCGCGTAGCCGGAAGATTATTCCAAATTATTCAGTATAATATTTCAGCATCAGCTTTTGGAAATTTTTAGAATCGTTGGAATCATGAATCTTTTAAAATCCCCAATATTCCGAAAGGAGGAGGAAATTAGTAACAGAAATATTGCGGGTTCAACGAAATTAAACATTTGTTTCGTGCAAGATCATTTATTATTATTTTAATCCTTAACTAAATTCGTTGAGATAAGGATACTGAGATCGGAAGGAAAATAAATTCGATCATTTACATTCTTCTGGTATTCCGCCATATGCTGGCACAATATATTAATTTTAAACATATTAGTTTAAGTTACGAATTCTAGAATTGGGATTTTACGCGGAAAATCGGTGACTTTTGAAACCTCATTTCACTATTTTTATCTGTCAGATTGCTGCTGAGGGTAGGATTATTTATATATATGCAGGAGTTTAATGAATAATATATCTTGAGTATTATGTAAAGTATAGCATACTAGGCGAACCAAAGCCTCTCGGAACATGGGCAGGGGTGCCGACTTACAAAAAATATTGGGGGGCCCAAACCGAGGACCTTGCCCCGGTATATTTGATAAGTAGTGAATTTTAAGTTTTTTAAGCATTTTAGAAGAGCCATATGATCAACATTAGAACCCTGATCACTCAAATCTCGATATTTGGACACTCCGGGGAAATTTAACTTGCCTGACACTTTTTTTCCTCACATTGTAACGAATTTTTGGGGGGGCTCGGGCCCCCTCAGGCCCCATGGAGTCGGTGCCACTGAACATGGGCGTACCCAGCGAGGGGCAGCTGCCCCCCACCATAGAAGCAAAATTGCAAGTCTTTCAGCAAAATCAGCACTAAATAGAAACTAAAGTATTCAACAATTTTCTTTAAATCCACGAAAAATGATATGTATTAGATTAAGATATGTAACTAAAATAAAACTATTTTTTCAAGGATATAATCTCTTTAACTAATAAAACGCTGTTATAATTTTCTTAAAATGTCGGTTTCATTACCTTTTCCATGCTAAAATGTCACAACTTGGCTTCCCCCAACCCCCAGTTATGATCCTGGGTACGTCCTTGTCTCGGAAACGGATGATTACCTCGGAGATCCAATGATCCACGCATAGCTAATCGGTTCTAAGACGTTTTTTTTCCAGAAGAAATCATTTGCTCGTTTCCATTTGATAATCTTGATTCTATACTATTATCTCCAAATGCGTCATCGATATTTTTAAATCAAATACAATGAGAAATCTAAGAATCCATTTCGAATGAAAATTAAACTATATTTTTCCACATAAAATATTTATTAAATCACTACCATAGTTTCGACGCTCCTCAGGCATGATTTCGTTGTAGTCCTTAGTTGTACCTAGTACCTTGCACCCATTCCCATTCTTGACGAGGATTATTAAAGACCTCCACACACATGGGTAACCGCATCAACTTCCTCCTAAAAGCCCGAAAAAATGGACCCAAGGATTTTCTCCGTTTCCTATGTGCTGTGACGATGTTAAATTGAATAACCAAATAATTTTAGGTCGTCCCAAAGCGGTCCCGATCGGTCCATAAATAGCGCAATTGATACAAATTAGTATGGGAACACTTTCGGCGGCAACGAAAGAGAACTAGATAGTTCACTTCCTTGTTGCTTTAGAATGGCCCTTGAGTGTGAGCGTGGCACTGGGGAGGAAGTTCAACTAATGGGAGCGTCGAAATCAGCTTCTTCTCTGGGGTCGCACTAAGGCCTCTACCCTGGAAATAGACCCCTGTCACTGCTTTATCTTTGCCCACAACAGTTGGCATTGTGGACATTGGTGGAGACTGGAGGTGAGGTGCGCTTAACTTAAAATAGGAAGCTCTACTATGTCCGAAATTATTGTCGAAACTCCGGTTCTCCAAGCAAGGGTAGACGAAGATCTTTGTCTGGAAAGTTTAACGGACATGGGACGAATTTTCAATGTCCAACACCTAATTGATTTTTTAAAAAGTTATTACCTTTTTTCAGACAATCTCATAATTTCCTTATCCCATATTTCGGAGAAGACGTCTCTTTCTCATTGTGGCCAAAAATGTTTTATCATGATAGGAGTTAAGTCTTTTGTGTGTCGCTAACCCTTTCGCAGTATATCTGAGTTTTGTCTGATGTTCTCTAGAAATCTCATTTTACTTAGAAAAAATCAAATTCACGTACATATTGGCATATTAATTGCTTTAGTTCTAAATGTCTTAAAATGTAGATGTGTTGCCATATATTCGCATGAGGTGTCTGAGCCAGTGGCTCAGCATGGTCTTTAAGGGATAAAACCCCCATAAGGAGCTCAGAGAAAATTTTTAAGTAAAATCCATTGTATTAATATTACTTACGGAATAGTGTAAGGATTGATAAAATATCCCTCAGAAAGCCTAAAAACTCACTATTTTGAACCATTTATCTTAAAAATTTTCTGGGGGAGGGCCCCCGCACCTCTCGCTTACCTGGCGGGTATTCCATTTCCCCCAGACCCCCAGTATTTGTTGCGCCTAAAACCCTCCTCGCCTTAATTCCTAGCTGCGCCGGTGGTCTGAAACCCATGAGTGCCTATGAGGGTGCGTGGGCTGTGATTGACTATAGCTATCGCGGGGAAGCACCAAATTTTGAAGACCGACTACGGTGAACTATCGTGGTAGAATCGTGACTCAAGTGTAGTTCGGTACTCTAATTTTACACTTCCGGCTGTAAAGACTATGATATTGAAAAATAAATGTGAAGTATCATTATTACTTTAGAAAAAATAATTTTCCCTATTTTGGAAACTCTCAGGGCCAAATGAGACCATGCAGTTTGGGGCTATACTAACTTTTGAGGTGATGAAATTCATTCCTTGAAAATGACAGTGTCGAAACCATGGTCGGTAGTGGAGATATATATTATTAAGTGTGACAATTACCATTTGTTGTTTATATTTTATCATGGATAAATCGCATTTCCACCACGTAAAGCCTGTAAAGATTCCATACGTTATTACGACCGTTTTCTTCTTTATACTTGAACGTAACGATCCTATCATGTGCTCTTTCCTGTTCATGAGCTCTTTCCTGTTCATGAGCAATGGCGGATACATATGAGGGGCTCGCCCCCAAACTCCCTTGCGGTGCCGCCCGCGTTACCGAACATTGCAGAACCACAATTTTAACTTTTTTTATATCATAAGATGGCATTGTCTTGTGTATGTGTATAATCAGTTTAAATAAAGCTTTCTTAAAATTTGCATGTGACTTCATTATTTTTTTATCATGATAAAAGTGAAGGCAGCTCAAGATATCTTTTGCGTCCCCCCTTGAGTTTTTTCTGTATCCACCACTGTTCATGAGTATAATCAGGGGCGGTCTGGGGTGAATGGGAGCCCTCGGCTGGGGCTCATGATGGGACCCTGCCCCCGAAACTTTCAGGAAATTGTATGCCTGGAAATGGATTTTGCCGCTATTCTGGCTTTTTGGATGAAAAGTTAAACTTTGTTTTTCCACAGAATATTTTTATTAGTACACTACCAGGCCTGAGGATGACGCGGAGCGTCGAAAACATGGCAGTGTACTTATGAAAATATGCTGTGGAAAAACAAAGCTTAACTTTTCATTCAAAATGAGTAAATTTCATAAAGTATCGCCAGAAACCATAAGCTATTCTGGCTCTTAAAAACTAGATAATTAAAGTAGCAATTTTAATCAGGAAAAAAATACCGTAAAAAGTGAGCATTTCACAGTTCATAAAATTTAATATTACAAATCTAAAAAAAATCTCTAAAATAAACTTTTCGAATGACGCTTTCAAAAAATAATCAGGTTCTCTTTATTCTTCTGATTCCTTTAAGTTATTTATTTTTATATGAACTATTTACACCGATTATGTGGCAAATAAAGCAAATTACTGAAAACTTTTTTTTAATGAATAAAGAAAGTGATAATAGCAAAAAAAACTTTGGTTCAAGTAATCTGATTCTTTATTAATTAGACCTTTCATAAACGCTTCACCATAGACGCGAGCGTGGAGGGCCCTAAGGCCCTCGACGATTGCCGACCAGCCGACCTCTCCTGATACAAATTTTTCTACGACTGTATTTACGATTATATTCATCCCAACGGTGCATTCGGTCATCCAATTGTTGGGTTGGTGAGATGCAGGGCGTGGAGTGGAGGAAGTTGGAGGAAATGGATTATGGCCCAGTCTTCCGTATCCGAGCTTTTTCCTTGCAGCAGTGGACAACACCCAACGCATCATTCGAAGTATTGGGCGTTTCCCCTCATAGTTAACCAAGGGCCTCTCAAGGAGGGAGGATATCCTTCGGGGACCTTTGAAATGAGAATGAGGCACAATTCCATTAAAGTCCCAAGCCATTATGAGTTCTTTACTGGAATCATAATTCTTATGAACCTTCTCCACGGTCTGTGGAGTCAACCTAAGAGGGCTTGCTGCATCACGTGCCCATCATACCAAGCGATTCAACTTTCCAATCTTCAGCGTTGGATTACGCCAGGCCGTATGCATGGAATTTGAAGGAATTCCCAAGGAAAATAATTAGCGTTTTACGAAGAAATATTGTATTTTTTACATGACCACAAGAATTTATGCACGATAAACCGTTCAAGTTATTTTATTGAAAGATAAATGGCCAATAATAATTTTCGCTTCCGACGTCCCTCAACCTCAGATTTGGTTCTCAGAGATGGAGGCAAACTATCCCCCTCCAACGAGCGCCCCTGAGAACAATTTTCGGATCCTGCGAATGCCAAACGGCATTGATGTTCGGTGTATATATAGCTGACAAGAAGTATTTTCACCGCAATAGCAGTTTTCGTTTATGATTTCAAATGACAAAGGCTGAAAAATCGAAGAAAGTTCATATTCTTGTTTTTCTTTTTAAAAAATACGGATTTGAAAATAAATGCCGGTCTCGGTGGCTGTGGGGTAAAGTCCTCGCCTGCCAATACGAAGGTCGCGGGTTCGAGTCCCGCCTGGATAGGTGGTCCCTGTAGGGTATGAGTGAATATTGGAACCTCCGTTGTAAAGGCCGTGACGTGCTGTTTTGAGAAAAATACAGAAGGTGGTACACGGAACATCGCAGATTTTCCAAAGGGGATAGAAAAGAAAAGCAATACAGGCACGGCAGTTGGCTGCAGAGCAAGTTTAAACAATTTTAAATAAAAGGTCTCAACTTAACTGTGGATGCAGGCCACATTACTCAGGGGGCTATGATCCTTGCTAAAAGTTGTTTTTATTGTTCTTGTGAGGCCGAGAGGTGTAGTGTATTCCAAAATGATTTTTTTCCTGTGCCACCCTCGGACTGTTCTAACGAACTTGATCAATCTTGCGAAAAATTGAGCAGGAATAATTGAATGATCTTAAACACAAGCAGCGAGGAAGGGCAGTGGAAGATATGCTCGGCAATGCGAGTTGTGGATTTGACATTTTTAAATTTAAGTTACAACAGCATTACGGCAGACGTCCCACAATGACACGATTTTTGGCCGTACCAAAGGCCTCGAGGCCTCTGAGGAAGGGTTGGTATGCTCTCTCCTTCTGATGACAAGATCTGTGAATAGTCTGCGGGAAATAAGCCCGTACGTATGGGGTAGTCTGATCGTTATTTAGACGCCAAAGCAATGTAGCCCTCAAGTGAATATCGTTTGCCTACCACAGTGGCGGATACAGAAAAAACTTAAGGGGGGGGGGGAGGGCGCAAAAGACATCTTGAGCTACCTTTACTTTTATCGTAATATATAAAAGTCAGATGGAAATTTTAAGAAAGTTTTATTTCAACTAATTATACACATGTATAATGCAATGTAATCTTATGATATAAAAAGTTACAATTGTGGTTCTGCATTGTTCGGCAATGCGGGCGGCACCGCAAGAGGGGGTGAATACATATGGGGGGCGCAATCCTCGCCCCCCATATGTATTCGCCACTGGCCTACACCTTGAAACTTAGCTGTCAATGCTGTCAGATAATATGCCGTTAAGGCTTAGAATGAATTTTTGGGTGGTCGGTACAAGATCGTATGCTCTAAAGACGAATAGTTTTAATGGTAAATAATAAAATGGAGGACCAGATTTAATACTTGAAGACACTTGCAATCTGTGATTGCTCAATCTTTGTAAGCATTAAAAATTTCCACGGGTGAATACGATTTTCTTTGCTTAATTTGCTGAAGCTTTCACGATGGTGATCATTCAACTGCGTAGAAATGGCATTTAATTTATGTTTGCGCTCGTGAGTGGTAGGCCTTCTGTCGACGCACCTGAAATTTCCGTTATTCTTCCGAAGCATGTCTTCATTATTACGGCCGGCTGTGTTTGTGGGAGCATTTATACCTTCCGCATCAATGGAGACCAGAGACAGGTATATGCACCATTTAAAGATAAACGGCCCGAAAAGATAAATAACACGTACAGTCTACGAAAATTGATCATTGCGTCTATTGTATAGCTGTCAAAGGCGTCAAATATATTATTTTAAAGATGCTGCCGTCAAATAAACTGACGATGGTTCATCATAGAAACTATTCAGCCGCCAAACGGCGATTGACGTTATGTATGTGAGCCTATGTAATTTATGTAATTGACCCCAGTCTAAGAGAAAAAGAGGAAATAAAGCATTCCGACCTGTGATCAACACCGTGACGGAGGTCAATCGGGTACATTTGGCGGCACCTATGCGGTATTCAGCGGTACGTCTAACGAACTATGTCGTTATGTCCTTGGCGCCATTGTTGCAAGGTGTCGCTAACCTCAGGCTCTTAAAAGACGCACTGAGTATTTTGGAGAATCTTCAGTGACAGGAGTTTGTTGTTTTGAGTGTTCTGCGAAGGTTTTACGGCAACCTTGTTATCTATGTGGGATTACAGTGTATTCCCTCATCTTGCTCAGTGGATCGCGACAAACATTTCTGCGATTATACTACGTAGCTTAGGGATTTTTGTTCTTGGGTAAATTTTCCTTTAGTCGAGGTCGAGGGTTAGGTCGTGAGCGTGACATTAGAAAGAACAAGAATTATCGAACTAATCAAAGAATAGGTTGCATCGTGTTGTCAAGAATGATTCAGTGACTGTGTGTTTACTAACTGGCGATGAAAGTGTGCAAATTAAGAGTGAGGGAGACTTTAAATCAATTTGTAACCTCGTAATCGCTGTAGAATAGAGGCTGACTGGATTAGACAATGATATCAATCGTGGTGTTTTAGTAGCGTACAGGTATTTTGAATTATAGAATGTTGGAGCCTATCATCGGTTTCGTTCACTGCAGTGCTGCTGTTAAAATGTCTAACCTCACTCACGAGCCCTGTAAGCATTTATGATGTGAAAAGCAGTTGATACGTGTTCGTTGATGAAGGTACATGATTAGTTGGGAATAAGTTTCAACGCTGGACCTTCAAAACATAGTGCACTCCCGGTTGAAGTTGTCATCGAACAAGATTTTGTTAGGCGAGCTGTAGCCTCCCGGCGTGTGGCTGATTACTGGTTTTAATTATTGGTGAGTACCTATACTTTACTCAATATCATCCCATGAATTTTTAGTGTAAGAGAGCAAGGCACTTGCTATTCTACATTAAATTCGTTTGTTTGTAGTGACAAATATTACTTTGAAGTTATTTTTTAATGTTTCATCTAATATTGCATAGGGTGCCTGTGATTGGAAATATGCCGTTGTCAATGGCTTTCATGTTACTGGTTTGATTTCCAGTCCCATCGACTTCATCGAATTCTTGAGTTAGTAATCAGCTTTATATTTTTACATCCTTTATCTTTTTGTGCTATTGATAATTACTGCTTTCATCGATCGCCTGAAATGAATTCCCACAAAGATATTTATCTTTTCTGTATTTTTTAATCTTTATACGATGTTGTGTATTCTATAAGAAATGTTTTGATGGAACTTTTTGATGGAAAATTCATGATTGATTTTCCTCTAAGAGTTTGATTTTATTCTAGATAAACGGTTATTGTTTTAACTTAAGTGTGGTTATTACTTGATTTCATGAATCTTCCCAACGAATTTTCTTGGCAGTATTAATTTTCAATGGATACTATGAGCTGTATATTGAACTCGTACACGAATACATGGTTTTTTATGGGCAGTCAGTCTTATGTATATTTTTATTTTTTATTTTTTAAATTATCGGCCCTAATAGAGCCGGGTCACCAACTTCGATCGAGTTAATTTGCATAGGCTGAACCCAGCGTAGTACGTTTGTAGCCAATAGAATAGCAGAGGCCTCAGACGAATCCACCTAGACGTAGATATCCTTAGTTTTTGGCCAAGGTACCCGGGAACCTGAAGTAATATTTGCTCGGTTGTATCGTCTTCTTCTTTCTTTCCCTCTTTTCTCTTCCCATATCTTCGCTGCCAGTCACACGTCAAGAGAAGCGTCCTGGACCGTTGCGTTATCCGTCAGTTCCATTTATGTTGGGCGGACTGAGATGAGAGTGCACGTGGAACGGGGATGCGTGTGTATGTTCGTGGGTGCGGCTTTCGGGGGTTCTCGGGCACGGGGGATGGTTGAGGCGGGGGCTTCTGCGCTGTCCCTGCCGAGTGGGGAACGGGTCGTCCAGAAAGGGTAAGCTGCTGCTGCCCCGTTTCCGAAGGAGCGTGGGAAGCAGGCAGGGAAAAGTCATATACTTGCTCGCTAGGGGGAGTGTTACATGGGCGCACCACTTGGTCGAGTGGGTGGGTAGACGCGAAAACAGACCCTATCGGTTCCCCTGCTGCTGTAACCATTTCCGAGGTAAGGATCCTTCCCGACAGAATCTCGGACATGAGGGGTCTCGGGATATAACTCGATATATTGAAATACAAGATAGTTGCACTTTTACACAGTAATTTTAATGCGCTCAAAGCGTTTCGGCTAGAGCCATCATCTGGTGGAAGAGCCATCATTTCCTGGATCGATTGAAATTATTCATAAAACTCGATTCTGGTCTTACAGAAGGTGTTAGTAAGAACACGCTGTCGTGTAAGGGTATACTGGCTGTATGCATTAAATTCTCATCTAAAGGAAAAGAAACTTTTATTAGTGTAAATGGCACTGATGGTTAGATTCTAAATTTTTACCAAATCTACTTTTTACCGATATAATTTTGAGTTCGATGTAATCGACTACTTATAGAATACATATTATTCAAAGCCCATAAAACAGCTATGAATATAACATATACAGTGCAGTAGGTGAAGTTCCCCGAATGTTGGAGTTACGCTCTGAAATATGCCTTGCGCGAATCCGCGTTCGAAAAAGCAGTAAAACGCAGTAAAATCGCAGTAAAATCCGCGTGTAAAACGGCCTTTAGGAACGATTTATCAAGCATTTTCGATATTTTATTTAATGCTCTGGATTTTCAAGGACATTGAATAATTAAGGTTGGACGGTCGTTTAATTAAGCTACAAGCCGTACCTACTTATATTTATTGTTTAAATGAAATAACGACGAAGTATAGAGTAAGGAGTAAGAGTTTGGTGATCAATGGAGGGAGGAGGGCAACATAATTTTACTTGTTTTGTCAAGGCAGTGGTAAAAAATTTCAATTTATTTTAGTCTCGGCCAGGCGGACGATTCGGGTTGATATTTATGTCCTCAGAACGGACCGCAAGATACATCGTTCTCTGCCTGGCCATAACCTCTCGCAGCAGAAATCAAAGCTCAGGCTCACATGTAGGCTATCAATAACCTTTGTAGGCGTTGGGACTCTATAGAATGACGTGCGTTTGAAAGTGTATTCTTGTGAGGGAAAGCCATATAATTTTTATGTCTCATTGCATTGAAATATCGGTTCATGTCTGGCTCAAAACTGAGAATATTACTAGCGAAGGATATGCATTGGTACCGTCTGCCACTTCAATCACCTAACAGTAAATTTAGCGACGTAGCTAGAGATTTTATCTTCCAAAAGACACCGCGCAATCACCTCAACTCGTTAACCTGGAGTAAATATATTATAACGGGAACAGTTTTCTACAAACATAAACTTGTAAATGTGACATTGATAGTTTGAGGCGTGACTTGGTGAAATTGCTTCATGTTGAATAAAAAACCTTGTAAATTTCGTATAAATGATCTTAATAACGACCAGTTTCGTCGCTCTGCGACATCGTCAGGGTTAAACGTGATTGGGCCTTTTAATGCTAAGAAAGCGTGCTTCGACCCTTAAAATTAAACGCACCCTAGCGCAAGCGTTCCGTTCTATGCCACGAAGGATTTCAACGAATATAAATAAAACTCATATCTCGCAACATGAGACACACAGGGCTTAGAGAGAACTTGCGATCAAACTGATAACAACAAGGACATTAGTAAGTAGATGGCCAAATTTATACTGGCTATATTCCACTGTAATTATCTATTAAAACGATTAATTTTCCAACATATTTAGTGGGATGGATGTGATATTGAAGATATATGCTCCGTATGTTTGTTTGCTTGTAAAAATAATAGGGCTCAAATCAAGGGAGTTTAGTGGATCCGTGAATAGTATTTACTTGCATCCTAACTCCTGTGCACGAGACGGCCGGTCGGTCCGAATCAGTCCGAATTAACAAGGGCCGCGACTCCTGTTAATTCTTACCCACCTTGACTCGAGCCTCGGTATTCGCGGCGACACAGCCCTTTTCTTCGTTGGTTCTTAGAACGACTGTAGAAATATTTAGTCTTCCATTGTAGATGAAAAAAATCCTACCTCTTCCCTTTATTTTTTACGCAAATTGAATTTTAATGAATACGTGTCGTGGTAACAATGATGGAAATTGGATGAACAGTTGGGGGAAAATGTGTGCTTAATAAAAAATATTTTCACGGGGAAATGCCTGTAAGATGCTCATGGTAAGTAGATTTGTGTAATGAATAGTTGACAAAATGCTCAAATGGATGTCGTTATTTGATATTATTGAGTTATGTTTTATGTTGAGTAATAGGCTGACATGCACTCGGAGGCTTGAAGCCTGTGGGTGTGAAGGTTAAGAAAGATGACCTTTAGGCTTTCATATAAAGATACTTTTTACGATAGGTTATCCATAATGATAATTTGTACTTGTGTGCGTAAAACGAGGGTTATCTCTTTACCTTGCAAGGGACCCAATTCGACTTGATTTTATCTCTGACAATGAGAGTGTACGATATTTTTAATTACGTCATAATCTTTGGTTTCATTCGTACCGGGCTCTGATTACCCTTCTAGCTGGAACTATTTTGACGGATATTAATTCATTACCTTATGAGCGTAACTGAGATAAGAACATGAAGCTATGACAGCGCCAGTTTTCTTATTGCTTTCTGCTTCTTTTCTTCTCGTGCATTTTTTGTGCTGAAATGACTATTTCCCTTAGAAAGCCTAGGTGACCGAAGGAAACATTTCTCCCATTTTACCGTGCCGCCTTTCTTACTTAACCCTTTTCCTTACTAGTAGTAGTAGCATCCAGTGCTCGCACGAAACCCTTGACACTTGACGAATTGGAAATGCCCGCTCCCCCTCAAACAAACCTTCACGGGGAAAGACCTTGCCAGATTCACCCCTGGCCACAACGCATGCGCACTTCGGCTGAAGAGTTGCATGCCCGGAAACAGGCGTCTCTAATGTGACGCTGGGGTAAAAAGGGGATAATCTTTGCCCAACAATAGATTCCGTTTGCTACTACGGGCACTCCTTTTCTCAGATCCAATTCCCATTGCCTTCAATACTATCCCTCTTTGCTCTCCCCTCTTCTCGGCGAAGTTTTGAGTGGAACGAATATGGATATGTGAGTGCTTTCATACTTGGACCTTCGTTGATGGCAGATTGCCAGTCGCCGAACAAGAAGGGCCTTTTTCGTTGACGGCAGATGCGACGTATCCACTCGCGCGCATAATAAGCGCGGAAAGGAGCATTATAGTCCCTTTTCAAGGGCTCCAAAGGGGACTTGCCTGTCACATTGAAATCCCTCTGTTGTGTGGTACTTAACCCACGTGAAGAACTTATTTCGTGAGCACGTTTGTGCCGTGGGCTTCTTTTATCTTTGAGAGACATTGGCGGTTTACCCTCGTTGATAACGCTCAAGCTTCTAAACATGTGTTTCTAACTGTGTGGTATATCGGTCAATGCAAGGCTTTTTCTTTTATTCCCGATGTTTTAACAGAGGTCATCCGTGCCAACAATCTTAGAACTTGTTTTCATTCTAACCCCTATGGCCTCTTTTTTACGTACAACAGCTGTGTTTTCAGTGACTCAGTGATGTTTTGTCGATGGTATGTGGATAGCGGAAGCTTCTTTTGGTTGTATCGACACTTTTTCATAGAATGTGTGTTATCTTTCTTTAAGCATTTGCGAACTTCAAATAAATTTCACTCCGTACCTCAATTAGTATCGATTAATGCTCTGCGGAGAAAATTAACAAGAAATGGAGAGGAAAGGCGATCAGTATTCAGCTCTGTCCTTCTCCGTATTTCTACCTAAAATATCGCTCCAGCAAGTGGTGAAGTAATTTCTCTCTTATGATGTAAGCGTCCAGCGTTGCGGATTTTTTGTTTGCCGATGCTTTTCAAGAAGATTATTAAATTTTCTGTTCAAGACATTATTGAAGGGTAAAGCGATTCCTCAAAACCGTGTCGGGCTCCGTGGCGGCGGGGATAAGTCCTCGCCTACCATACCAGAGGTCGCGGGCTCGTGTCCCGCCTGGATAGGTTGCCCCTTCCAGGACATGGGTGTGTGTGATCGTCTGTTGTTGATTGTTTAAACTCCCGATTTAAAGGCCTCATTGTGTTGTTTTCGGGGGTAATTGATATAAAAAAATAAAACCTGAGAATAGTTAACGCGGAAGCTATGGCTTTAATTACGGAGGCTAGAATTACGGAGTAAAAAGTTTGCTGTGAGGTGAAATTATCCTTCTGTGGATTGAAAATTGTGCAGGAGATAAGGGTCAGGTCGTGTTATGATGTCAGCTTCCCCTCAGGGTTCGTGTGTACGATATTCATGGGTATGTGTTCATAGTTGAGTTTATTTTATATAAATTTAATTTTTTAATTAATTTATGTAAATTTAATATATACATGTATATTTTATTATTATAAATTAAATTCATTAAAAACAGTAGCTAACTAGTACGAAGGCATTATTTGGGGATGCGTGAGTTGTAAATTACCTTCCGGCAGATTTGGAATTGCATGATTTCATGATACTCCTTGAGATTTCTGTAATTTCATTAATACTGTTTGAAAGCAATAAATCTCTAGAAAAATAATCACAGTAGCGAAGAAAATTATCTGGGTGAGAGTCGGATTACGGCATTCTATACAAAGGAAAGATCTCTAATTTTCCGCTTAACTGTAACTCGGCATGCCTCAGTCGCGTTTTTGTTAGTACATTTCAGTTGGGCCGAAAGAGAAATTTTAGCATTGGTGCGATGTCGAAGATGTTTTTTTTTTGTAGTTTTGCGAAGGTGTTGTTTTCTTTTATCTTTGCACTATAATTTTCTCGGTGTATTTATGGATGTTATGGTCAGAATAATTGATATAATTGTCGAAGCTCTGCTTGATTGTGAAAGGATGTGACGCAGGGTGCTGTGAAAACAGACGCAGGTGGCTGGAGGGCAGGGAGGCGCTACACTCGTGAAAGAAAACTGCTCGCACTCTCATCTTCAGCTAAGTAAGGGGTTCTCTTTTTTTTAACTCTCGTCCCTTGCTTTCCGAATCGCCTTGAGTGAAGCACCTGCGGGGTCTGGGGGAGCTGGTTAAGTGGGAAACTGAGATTAATCCCATGTCTCGGAAGATGCTCGAATGAAAAAACATCTTAACCCAACTGAATATCGTGGAACGCTCTCAGGTAAAGCAGGGTGGGGATTGGGAGTTAGGGGTATGGGAAGAGCTCGTTAAGCACTTTTTAGGGCGAAGCTGAGGATCGTGTTTTTAGAGTTCTGTGTGAATTTGCTCAAGGCATTAATGAATTGATCCTAGGCATTACGAGTCAGCTCTTTAAGTGCCTGAAAAAGTTGAATTGATGTTGAATCAATGAGAATTAACTGCGCATAACTGTGATACGTTTCAATTTGCCAAACATCCGTATTGCAATATTTTCCTATGTCCGTTTACTTAGCGTCCTGTAAAGAAATGCAAAATTTTATGCTGTTGTGTGTTTAAATATGATTTATTTGCTAGTAACATTCTCTGAATCATTTTTCTTTTCAGCCTATAGGAATATTATGATAAAAAATTTCTGTTGCATTAATATTTCCCTGTAAATTGATTTGGCTTGCTCAAGACTCAGTCTTATAAATGTGTCTGCGATGGATTATAATATGAGGTATTTGCCATCTATTTGAATAGTGCGATTAAGCTGAGTAAATGATGTTATTAAGCTAGCAGAGAACATAAAGAGAAGGGTGCAAGGCGTTCAAGGTTGGTTTGGATGAGTGAAGATCTAGGTTACACCTAACTAAGCCACATACATGTGAATTTCACATGTTTAGGACAGGGCGGCCATCTCCGTTCCCTTGACTACCTCGCTTTGCTTAGATTTTATTTCGGTGTGTCCCAAACCGAGACCTTTCGATATGCAACCCAGCGCTCTACCCACAGCATAACAACGGTCAACAAATTTTCATTGTTTTCGTTTTCTTATAGCCTTGAGCGCACTTTTGGAACCTCTTTCTTTTTTATTTATTCGGTGAGGTAACAAAGATTTGCGTTCCCGTCCGCCAAGATAGCCCGAAAATCGTGGACTATTTAGTATTTACTCATATTTTCAGTACATCGGTTACCGTGTTCCTTCGCGAAGTCCCACCTTAATTAATTATTATACTGTAGGTATCTAATTGTAAGTGGAAATCTATAGTTATGCCTGACCTTTTTTTGCGATGATTGTGAAGTTTGAAAGTATTTCTTTTCCTAGCTGAATATTTGGTACAACCTAGTTTTGAAATTTCGAAAAATATAGAGTAGACCATTCTCAACATTTTACTGGGTTCGAATTTGAAAATTTTTCTTCGATATATTCTCCTTTTAAAAATTTTATATTTGGGATTTCGGTATCGTCTGGCCGGACGGTCGCTGCCATTTACACGCGGCGCAGGCGGGAAGACACGTACGTGTATTTTCTTCTCTTGCTGTTTGTGGTACGTCTAGATCGACTCTGCCTTCCCTTGGTCTTCACCCATCCCCACGGCGACAAAATCCTACGTCGAGTCGCGGTCTGCTCTGGCCAACACATGGCCACCCGTCCACCCTACCAGAAGGCCCTCCTCCCCGCCTGCACTTCAAAGAGCTCTCTCTCGCGTTTTTAACATCACCCTCTTCCATGCACTTTCTTACGCGCTTTAACACTTTTCCCCTTTCAGCATTCCCATCCCATTTTCCCATTTCTCGACAGACCCTCGTACGGTGCATACAACGGCGCTTCGGGTGGGTGAACTCAGCATTCTAGTGGACCGAGAGATGACATTTTAGTGGTTCAAATTTGTCCTGTGCGTCCCTGTACTCTGCAAAAAAATTAAGATTTATTTCAAAGTTAAAGATTGTTGAGAATTCATTAGTTAGGACGATTGATACGTTCATGGATAAATGTCATATGAAAAAATGTTTAATACACCGGGAATTTAGTTTCCACAAGGCAAAATACGATGTGATGACGAATGACGCCAGAAATGTTGGGTGGCATGCGAGTAGCGTACACTCGAAATTAGTTATCAATTCTCACTCATCATAAAACCATAGAATAAATTAAATATTTAAATGGTAATAGTGAATTTTAGTTATCGTTGATCACTGCTTTAATACCCGCAGTTAATTTATTTGTCTAATTAATTATATTTCTGTAATCCGCCCGAATTTCCTCAAAATTTTTATCGATAAGGCTATGGTGTCAGTGGTTCATACGCTATTACACTGCTCCAATAATTTTAATTATCAATGGATATTTCTCAGAATAATTAGTTGATATTATATTAATTTGAGGCTGTGAGTTTTTCAACGTGTGCTTGGTGCTTTTAAATAGCTATTTCAGTGTCATTAAGATTACATGTGAGGCAGCACTAATTTTTTTGTTTCCTTGAAGTAACGTACCCGATAACTTTCATTAGCTATTTTCCCTGAATAATATCACTGAAACAAATGTTGAGCTGCAGCATTATGTCTATTGCCAAATACAATCAAGATTCAGCTTTTGTTGTAATGATTAAATCCCATTACTCATAACATATTCAATGAACGTCGATTGGCGACCCCGATTCATGTCGTAGATGTTTGGTGATGACTTTGACAGGAATCACGTACAGGGAAAACAGATTTTTAATCTCTGCAATTAAATTTTACGTATGCGTAGATGCACATGTATGTTGGTTTTTATGCTTGAGAAATCAAATTGGAAGGGGTGTACACTTATAAATGTTTTCACTTACATTTTAAGAAGATTTTAAGCTTTGGCTAAGCCCCATCTTTGGACTTAAACCTTGATTGCAATACGCATTGACTGTTGCAATACGCATAAGGGCATGATATTGAAACAGACTTAATCAGGGCGACGCAAATCGATGACTTACTTAAAGTGATGGAAGTGATTTCGCAAAAAAATGAGTGTCATTTTGGTCAAGAAAAATTTCTACCTATCCCATCTTCTAGGTTAAATAACTCTAGGAAGGTAATTTCAAAGGATTCGCTCTTTATAGTCTGAAATTCAATCCAAGATGATTCCACCGTAATTACCGGAAACGAACCAAACATGATTTATTTTTCTGAATACTTGGTTATGATGGGAAACGACCTTTGTTGGGCGCATGGAAAAGGTCAATGAAACAGAAATGGCTCGAAAGGGAAGATCATTTAGAATAAGAATGAGAGATAAAAATAAGGAATGTCTCCTTCTAAAATTTAAGTTAAAGAAATTATTCAGCGAATAAGAACCAAATTCTTTTACTTTATTAGGAAGCTAATGACTATTTTGCTAGGAATTATTTGAACTTGAAGAACTGTTGAACTGCAATTTATTTTCTTTTAATTCACTTTATCGTTGCATGCAATTGGACGAGTTGTTACGTTACTTAAGTTATTTGCTAGTTATTTTTTTACAGCCTTGGTTTCATCGCTCATTGTTTTTATTACTTTGTTGAGTAAATTATAATTTGTAATAAATTTTGACAGAAAATAGTTCCTGCGCTATTCATAAACATATGAAGGTATTTTTAAATTTTACTTCCGTTCAAGTATATATTTTAGGTTTGAAATATGAATTAAGTTCCTGGACAAGCCCCAGTTGACGGCGGAGAATTTTCCGTAATCAAACCTCGCTGTTATCACAAGAAAATCTAAGGCCCGTTTCACATGGACGAGAACATTAACTGTTACTTTAGATGCACATGCTAGCCGACCCTGAAACTAAGAGGGCATTCAGGTTATTATTTTGTGTGAACATGCTTAGGGTCCGAACTCCGAGCACAAAATATTCGAACATATCGACTTGGAGCGGAACCAGATACTCTTGACCCCTTATATTATTAAAACTTGACTATGCGAATATATGCATAACGTTTTTCTAATTAAGAAATCAAATTTGAAAGGGTTTGAAAATAATTTAATAACTTTACTCAATATTTATTTTATTTTACTTAATATTTATTTACTTTTATTAAAACCTTACTTACTACTTAATTTAATTTTATTGTACTTAAATTCATTTTTTATTTTTACTATATTTTTAAAATAAATTTACTTGGTTTCAATTTCTAAAAAGATTTCAGTCGGGAACAGAGCTTGTGGGTTAATTTGAAAGAGTTTGTAGGTTAAGTCGCGTTGACCGTGAAACATGCCGAGTTGTAGCTGCGAAATTCCTCCTAGTGCCAGAATTGGTCGGGAGTTTACACTGCGGGAAGAAGGCATCGATTGATGTATCTATTCATAGGCTTAGTTTTCATTACCGGAAGCCATCAGTTGCCTCGTTTATCGCTAAACCTCAATTTCCAACACCGGAAGTAATTTGTTGAAGTATAGCCCACACGTGTCAGCCAGTAGAAATCGATTACAACTTTTTCTGGGAATGAAGACCTTGGGGTATATTTATTAATGGTGACTGAATTATAAGACACATTACTCGCAAATGGGGAAACAAACATTTCTCCTATTAAATTTAGTAGACAACTGACATTCATGCAACTTTGGATTCTAGTAATAAACTTTGATGCAGATAATTTTTATATTAAAAATGCCTCTTTTGGTTAAAGCTTTCGCAGCTCCTGATGATTAAGAAGTAACATACGGGTGTATGCCGCGTGGTAAAAACACGTATGTTACTTTTTAGTAGAAATGTCTCATTTTGAAAACATTTCTTAGCTTTATATTTTCTGGTATAACCTATAAGTTAAGCATAACGATTTTGACAGGTCATTAATTTGAAATTTGACCTCTTTATGGAAGAAGTTTTCATCTCTTCATTACATTATTTCGATAAATAAACGATACAAATTAGAATGGGGTTACTGAAGCTTTCAGGTGCTATAGGCTGCGTAAAACATGCATTTATCTTTATGATCCCACCGTGATAAATTACGCGCCACCTAAATGGTGTTTAGAAGGAGTTGAGTTCGTCAACATGCTCACTATGCATTGCACACCGCTATGTCATCATAGGTTTAAGTCGGGGTTTAATAAGACCCACGAGTATTACAAAAGAGGTTTTTTCTGGAATTTCTTATTTCGGCTCTTAAGTGTGCTGTCACCGACCGTGCATTTAAAAGGGTTTACAAAATTCGCCACTTGCGTCGCTGACTGACAAAATGATCGGAGTTTCACGGGGAAGTAAGTAAAACAAGGGATCGTCTACGAAATTTATATTCCTGACAATGTGATCTCTCAAATTCATTATTTTTCAATATTACTCCTCACAATTGCGAACATTTTACTACAAAACATTGGAAAAAAATGGGACCGCATTGCACTCATAGCCACGTGGCGGACATCTTTGAAAACCGATTAAAATGCGACCGAAGTGACTACAGAAATCAGCCTTGTATGGGATAGAATTGAGCGGCCTCTGTGCAGTCCCCTTGATAAGGCCTCATGCCGATAGATCTCTCCCGATCCTTCATTTACTCGGCTTTTCAGCCCTGAGTTTTCTTTGCTGCTTCTGTGCGTTTGAAAAGCCACAAATTCAGCATTCGCGAGTGTGCCCATGGCACGAAATAAGCATTGGAGAATTTTCTTTTATTCAAAGCATTGGGACATGACATTTCAAGAGTGTAAGAGACCAGTGTATTCCTTTCCAGTGTAAGTGAAGGAGAAATTGAATTAAAGGCTGCTAGTGAGCGCGTGCGTTGCACTCTAAGGCTAGGAAGAATTGAACCTAAAATACTTTGATGAAAATATTCCCTAAATAATACTAATTCTAACACTTAATTGATAATCGGCAGTACATGGCGCCGGAATGTGGCCAAATAACGGTCCACTACAGTAAATAATACTTATTGACCTAATTAGCTTACATCACGATTATAATTCAAATATTAAATCTATTAATTTTTTAATTGTATTTTTTTATATTTTTTTGGTGGTCAAATGCCTCTGTTCTGATTTTATATGATTTTTTCGTGTTTTGTTTTATTTATGTCGATAGTTCTCTTTGGTTTGGGATTCTTTCGTCCGTAGCTCAGCGAATTATTTCCGCGCGAACTGCTAACCTAATCCTTGTGGCGTAAATATCTTCCATTTTTGTCGATCCCCATTTCAAAAAATAAAACCGGATTAAGTCAACTCTAACAAGTATTTTCCATCGAGCGATTTAAGAGGGCTTATCATCTTGAAATTTTTAGCGTGTATAGGAGAGACCCTTTGTCAGCATTTATCTTTAACTAAAAATTGAAAAATTTTACATCGGCATTTCCTCATGTGTAAAATCTTAATGATTGAGACGAAGTCAAATGTTAAAAAGGGTGTACCCCATGTACATTTTTTTAGAGATGATAACGTTATTTTTTAACGAGTAATTCGTGGCGAAGAAAGGAAAAATACTACTAGTTGGTTGGGAGTAATGCATCATCTTAATCCTGTCCTCTATTCCCTGCTCATGCGTCACGCTTCGTTTCCGGTCGTCCATATCTACCGTGTTACGAAATGCTAGAGTGTAGCTCCTTTGATCGCTATCTCATTGACGCCTCCGCTGCTCACGAAAGGTGCGATGGCTTCGCCCGGCGTTAGATATATTACGTCCGCGTGAGGATTATCGTACATCTACCCATCGTCACTTCGATTTTTGGCCGTAGCCCCGGTTTTCCCATTCTGAAAGGAGCTCTAGGTTCAAGAGGCTTACACCGTACATTTCTGGCATTTGTCGTGGAAACGAGTAAAATTAGCTTTTTCGTCCGCGATCGGTATTCCAACCCTCTTTTTTTTGTGGTGAAGTTTATCGAGTAAGTTATGTCGACTTTCCTTGCTATTTGTCGATCTGAGCGAACGCTATACTTTTAAGAGGTTTGAAAGTATAGCGCTAAAGATGTGCATCATTGTATTCTCAAATCATCACTTGTTTTCCTGCCCTTTTCAGTCTGCTTCAGGAGTACCTACAGGCGCCCTGTTACTGTTTTGCTTCACTGATATCGGGTATTCAATCTAGCATGAAATTATTAAAAATATGTCTTACGATAACCTATTAAAAATGGAAAAATTACAAACATTTGAATATATTTTCATACATTTCAATGTGTTAAATGTTATTTATTAGAAAACTTGGCATTTTCTTGTGTCAATATCCACTACTCTTATATAATCGCTCATTGATTCCATACATTTCGTTTTCAATAAGCGAAAGTGATTACGTGATGGTTTCAAGTCACTGTCATCTCCGCAAGGAGTTAATTCCAGTAGAACTAAAATCATCAATCCAAGGCGGGGGTGGCGAAATTATACCACGCGTGACCAAAGTGGCACGCTTAGATTGGAGGGTGCTAATGGGTTGCGTTGGCGCGAGAGTCTAGCGAAAATGCTCCTATTTCATTAATATTGGCCCTCGATCGACTAAAGATTCTCCACCCCTGCTCTAAGGTATTCTACATACTGAACTCTTATTTTTAGCTCCCACAGCCACAGTTATTTGGGAGGCAAATCACCAGAACTTTGCTGTCATTAAAAATTAATTAAATTCTTGCATTAATAATATGTTTGGCATAATGAATTCGACACCTTATTAATTTGAAATTAGCCCTCTCATGGAAGAAGTCTTCATCTCCTCTCTATAATATTTCGAAAAATAAACGATAAGAATGTGAATGGGGTTACTGAAACTTTCAGATGTTAAAGGCTGCGTAAAACATTAACGATCGTACCGTGACGATTTATGTGCTCGAGATCGAAATCCTCCGCAAATCTGGTTGAAGTGATATCTACCTGTACGAGTGTAACTAATCGATTGTTTTAGGCTTGTATGATTAAAACTATCCTGGCTAGACCAGTGATTCTCAGCTCATTAAACACCCGGGCGTTACTCGCTGAACTGTTTAATTAAGGTAAATGAATGATACCCACGCGTTCGAATGCCTTTGTTATTAAATTTTTTTCCGTGGGAATACATCCTCATAACCGTGCGCTTCCTCTAATTTGAAATAGACCTTTCAATTATGCATGTACTTACGTGAAATATAAATAGAAATGAGTATTGTGACATCGTTTTAAGTGCGTATGAAACCAAATATATTGTATTTTAAAAATATTTTTTCTCACCCATCAGAATTCAGCAGAGAAATTCGTTTAGTCGCCGTAAGCGTTGGCATTGCAATAAGGAATTATGAATACCCGAAGGCCGTCAGGACAATGGAACACCACGAAAACGGAAAACGCCGCTTTTGTGTCCATCCGTATTCTCGTCATGTGCTCACAACCACTTCGTGAATAGTTACAGAAGACATGCCTCTTGACTGAGAATAGCATCCATCAAGCCCCATGAGTAGGGTGAACAAAAGACAGGAAAAGTTCCAAAACACCCGACTGGCATCCGCTATTAATTTCTTTTAGCGGGCTTATCGGTGTCCTGGTGTTAATAGGTACCCTCTTAGTTATAGAGAGCACTTATCGAATTCCGACGATTCTTCGTCAGCGGAAAAACTTCAGTTTTACTCTATGTAATGTAGGGAATCACTTCTTCGAGAACCACATTTTTTGGGGTTTGAAGTGTAGTGGAAGATAAATGAAAGCTATTCTAATTATGAGCATTGGAGGAAAATCTATGGACAAGTCATCGATGTGTCTTAAACAGAATCAGCTTAAACTGTGAATTATTCAGATAGAAATGAAAGTTTCTACCCTTACCGACTCGAATCAGGATAAAGAAATAATGTAATCAGGCGATCCTGTATTTTTTTGTCCAGATAGTACGGGCCATTTTTTCATACTTATAATTTCGGCTATCATTGTTACATACTCAATGGCGATATACCCTACGCGATCCAATAAGAACATAACTTCAGGATATGCCATGAGAATCAGCTATTTAAATATGTAAAGTACTGGCCGCGAAATTTATTTCTCATAATTAAAACCTGACTCCATTAATATTAAGCCATGTAATCCATTAAATAATGTAATGCCATATAATCTAATATATTACATATCATTCCACATAAGATAAAACCAGGAAATTTTTCTTTCTAGAATGAAATTCTTACTTCGACCGCGATCCAGAAAAATACCACCTTTCAAAAACCCTTATTGTGGCTCCCAGGTTATCGTGTAGATATACAGGATCCAAATATCTGTTAGGGATTAAAATGTCTAAATCAGAAATTCTAGAAGTATTATTGTGAAATGAATCGGTTTTCGATGTTAGGTTTGCCAAGGGGAAGTTTTATCCATATTAAGTGTTGAATATTTTGAGTATACGCATTTATAATTTTACCTGGTACTTCCAATACTCCAACATGGTCCTACATCATCATTTATATCTGCATTGTTTATTTCTGGAATTGAAGGAGTACTTGCTAAGCTATGAATTCTGTTTGGAGAAGTGAGCTCATGAGCTTTCTCGGGGGTTGGTATCGACCACATCCCTTGTACTTGGCCGTTGGCTCACAGTGGGATGGGACGCCAAAATTCGACGCCTTTTCCGTCGTTACACCGCTCGGAAATCCGTCTCCCCAGCATGTGTTTTGGACTTCCTTCCCTCGCCGCGGGAGGCCAGGCAATCAATTGACGCGCCGCGTGAGGAATACCATTTCGGATGTGGAGGGGAAGGTGCACTCCCCATTTTGTTCAACTCCGAATATGGCAGTACGTTTGACGAGATAGTCGAAAGGTGAGCAGTGGATAGAAGCCGATGGGCCAAGGGATTTAACCTTAGCTAAAGTTTGCACTCTTTTAAAATGCATAGTTTAGAGGTAGCATAAACTGGTCGTAGATGTATAATTAATAATTGCTGGGGAAGAACAGGCCAATTTTTTTAATGAATTGGGAGATAGTACCTCATAATTTACCAGTTTATCTAATGATCTTTAACTACTGAATCGTGTATCCATCGCATCTTAGGATTTTTAGTCACATAAAGCCTCAAACATGATGGATAAGATAAGGGATGATATGGTATTTGGAGGAGGCGACCGACAGCTTAGATTATTAGCGCCATTAGGGAGGGTTTGGGAGAGACTGCAGAAAAACCCGACATCGGCATTAGCTAGCTCTTAGCGAAAGGCGCCAAGGGACAAACGGCTTAGCGTCCCATCCGACGGACTGAGTGCTGATAAGGTACTGAAGCAGTGATTGCGCAGTCTCTGATAAAACATTGCCACCTCGGGGATTTGAGCCCGAAACCACTGGATGGGATAAGTTTCGAAACTTCGGCAGAGATGCATACGTAGACCGAGTAGTCAAATACCAACATTCTAAATAATTAAAGGGCCCCCTAGTTATGGTTAGTAACCGAAGTGTTTTTTTTTTGGGAGCATGGATGAAATTTTATTTGAATCAAGCATCTTTTCCCATCCATTAAGGTAACTTAAATAAATCTTCCACCATTTATGAATTGGCAACCTTCGTTTGATTTGGTAAGCTACTTGTCAAACGAATCCCCAACTTATTTTTTTTAGAGTAGCTGATCAGGTCAAACCAAAAGAAGATAATAAGCATTTTAGATACTTACAGTATGGTGATGTAGCCTCAAGTTAACTTTTAGTAATGGCAGTTAAACTGAAACGTGTGATGTAAATACTGTCGAAGATATGGGAACTCTCGATTCTACTTCACACATGATTCAGTTGTGGAAATTATATTGATTCTGTGGTTAAAATAGCCTAAACGGAGGATGTGATTATTATTTGAAGTCTGTGATGAGCATCTGTTTAGAGAAAATGGAGTCGAGTGGTTTGATGTTTTGGAAGGTAGGGGAGGAGTAAATAAAGACTGAAATGCAAATCGCATTCAAAGGCTGTAGGGTGGGCGACGCTTTTTTATCGTGGAGACAGGAAGCCAAGGGACTTTTTCAAGTTCGGATCGAGGAGAGGGTGGGTGGAAAGAGTGAGCGGAAAACCTTGCTGAAATTTGGTAAAAAATGTGACGCCGGGTGAATATTAATTACAAGGAGGGCTAGACTTGCAGCTGGGGTCATATACGCGTGAAAGCTATGTGGTCCTTTCAAGGCTGGCTAGATTTTTATGAAATGGATGAAAAATACCTCTATGAAGTTAGAGTTCACTATGAGGGTCTACATGTGGTGTTTACTGAGGTATCAACTCTTATTGCTCTCTATGAGGGAGGAAATGAGTGTCCCTGGAATGTGCATTGCTTTTTTATTTGCTTTCTTTTAGTTACTGCTACCATAACAATTTCATGTATGTGTCTGTGGTAAATAGTTGCCTTCGATGCATGAAATTTTCATTATCGATATACTTTTGTACTCAAGCAGAAACAGCATAGTACCTTAATAGTATCAGCAGACATGGAGCTATGTCATGCAAGTCGCCATTTCAGCACTTGCATCTTAATTGGTAGTAATTAAAATCAAGGTATTAAGGTGTTATAAATTTCAATTGTTCCAAATGAGGAAAGCAAATGTTGTTGATTTCTATTTTTTACGCTACGTTGCGGATACAGAATAATCACCATAATATTTTAATCTGGGCTGATGGCATTTGGGCTTTTCTCTAAATAGTTTGATCCAATGGTAATGTATCTGATAAAGGGTTTTCCAGATTTTAAGTTGATTTGTGCTTACGGTTATATAGGTGACATTTATTCTATGCAGAGGATTCGTTCCTTAATCATTCCAATATCCGCAAATCATTGATATTTAAATTCCTATGCGCAGTGTAAATTTCTCATGGGTTGGAGAAATGTGGTTAAGAAAAGAAAATCTATCCTAAGCTTTTTTGGTACGCAAATCATTTTATATATTTGTGCTGCCCATTTTCCCGGTTTCACTCTATTCTTTGTTCTCTCTCTCTATCTCTTATGAAAAAGAAAAGATTGAACGGTGCGATCGGGCCTCTGCTGGTTCTTTGACGGAGAAATATCTTCGAATACGGTGGAGCGGACGGGAGACATCTGTCGGCTGTTCCCCTCTCCCGGCCTGTCTAAACACCTTTTTCGATGGGGGACATGTCTGCGTTCCATACGGATTTGGCTCGGGGTTGGAACGACCGAAAACCTCACTATACATTTGGAAATAGGGTGGTTTCCTATTATTTTTTATTGCTTTAATCGAAAGATTATTACTCCTGGAGTACGTATTTCACGCTTTTAGATTTTTAAATGACAACATCTATTTTTCGCGATTAAATGAAAAGTGAGAATTTTCAAGCGCGCGAAAACGCGACGCTTAAGTATGAATGTCGGGAAGTCTCTCTGCGTGACGTATTTCTGGTTCCCCCTCCCGCCCTGCGAGGTGACCTTGAGGCGAGGCTTAGCGCTGATACGACGCAGGCTGCTAGCGGCTAGCCTAGTACCTTGCTGTCTGGTAGCGCTTGGCTTAAAAAAGGTTTATTAATAGGTACCTTATCAAACGAAGAAAACTTTCCGAACTTAGCCAGTTTTAATAGGTGATTATTAAGACATGTTTCCCTGAGCTCTGTGCCTCATGCATGCATTGGTAACCTCAGACGATGTATAACTCCTATCCTCTCGTGTAGAAACTAGGTCCCTGTGACGTCATGCGGAGTGGAATCGCATTGGCGCCAATCTGGCCTTTTTCAAATGAGGATAAAATTTGACCCATGCCATTCGTCTAAACCGGTATTTCAAAAACCAAATAATTTGTGTATTATGAATACACTAATGGTGGGTAACGAATCGCAATCAATGCCTTTCGTTTTCTTTGATGAAGGAAACTACCCTATTGTCGTGTGTTTTAAAAAAGGTAGTGCAGATTTTCCCCCAAAAATCGTCAAGACCTGCGTCTTCTGCAATTATGCGTGCACCATTCACGCCACAATAAAAATCATTCCATTGAAGGACGAGTCCTGAATAAATTGTAATTATTTTCACACTCGAGGTACTTTTGTACACTGATTCCAAATTTTGTTGGTGAGACCTGCGCATACATGTCAGTGTATGTCCTTTATATTTTTACACGCTTTTTCTTTACTTATTCTTCTGTCTATGATGGAATCTTGTAATTGATATTTTATCCACTTCCCACTGTCGCATCGGCTTGAAATTTTGCACAATTGCTTTGTTCTGATAAGAATACAATAGTCAATAATCAGACATTTAAAATTTCATTCCATGGAGGTATAATTACCTAAATTTCATTTTGGAAAAATAGTTTAAACTTTTCTCAGCAGATGGCGATAGCTATAATTTTTGGCAGAAATTTGTTTAATAGCTCTGGTTTTATCGATTATATGATTGAACTTTAAAATTAGAAAATTAAAAAAAGGCGATTTATCCAGAACAGTATAAAATGCACTAAAGGTTTTCATTTCATCACTCGAAGAACAAAGCGGAAGTGAAGATTTGGTTTAGATATAAACATTGCGTGTCAATCCATACTCACGTATCAGGCTCTTCTACACTCATTCTTAACCGTAACTGGCGGGATGTTACAATGAATTCAGCGAGGGTAAGCTAGAGAATAGAGTTCATCGTTGGGATTGAGAGAGACAGCAAGTATGGCAAGGCTAAGAATGAAGTATTATTATAATACCAGCCACATTTCAAAAAAACATTTTTTATTGGAAATAGAATATGTCAAAACGTAGAATCAAATGGATTCCCCCCTACACTGAACTACTTTGTGATGTACTCTGATGTGAACCTGTTATCATATCTAATTTAATATCTGAAATTTTATAGTGATGCAAATGTGATAAAAAGTTAAACTGATCCTTCATCAATCTGTCGAAGAAAATTCTTGTATTCCTGGTTATTTTTAAAAATGTCCATTTACTTACTTTTTTAATATAGTGTATTAGTGAGCTTTTCTGAAAGTTGTGATGGAACAGTATGAAGTTTTCTCGTGGTCATCTCCGCGTGATGTTACCAAAAAGGATACTCACGCAGTGAAGATTTCTCGGGTCTTACACCGGGTAAGTTCCTCCATATCTCCTTCCAACGCAACGTTTCGATAAGCAACTCGCACGTCGTCCTCAGGGATTCAGGAATCCATTCAATAAAACGATGGATGGTTGAGTCAATCCAGTGTGAGACCCAAGAAATCTTCACGTCCATTGTTCGACGGGAAAAAAACCAGAGATTACATCAAGGATACTCTGCTTTTGACTTTTCCAGTTGCGGTTTGGCCACAGTCTGGACTGTGGTACGGCACCATTTGCCGTGGTGTTCTGCTATTATTCAATCGTTCACTCTTTTATCATGGGTTGACATAACTCACGGGTTGTGAATTATATTTCCTTTTTCCCTACCATTTACGGGTTCTCTTGTCGACGAAACGAGGGTTCTGAACACGACAGTTGACCCTCTGGAAAACATTGAAACCCTCCGGAAGAATGATTGCCTGCAGTTTCGACGGGGGGTTGCTGTCGCTGACTGCGGCGGATGGTGACTGGGGATGTGTGCAATCCGCGGAGGGTGCGTTAATTAAAGGTTTTTGGGTGATATGGGGTGGGGTAGTGTGACTGAAAGTAAGAGGGTGGCAAAGGGTGCGCGTGAAATGAGAAGTAACTGCGTCGAAATGCTCTAGGTGATGGGGATGTGCAAATTACAATCGGAGGTAAAATTAAGGTGAAAATTACCAGTCATTCTTTCCGACTCGATTTTGTGGAGACGTATTCTTTAAAGAGAAATATCTTCTGAATGATAGTTGACAACTTTCATTTAAATTGTCTTGTAAGGCTGCCATTAAAGTTATGGATCCATTAGTTTTCTGTCTGGTAGTTCATTGACGACTAAGCCTTCATGAAACATTCTGTTTGGAACGCGGAACACGGAGGACAAATTATATCGCAGGTAATATACGACGGTAAAATACCAAGCACCTAGTCGAATTTAATTTCCTGAAGACGTATTCTTCCAACGAAAATAGGTCTTGTATGATTAGTATCTTTTTTTATTGAAAACGCCTTCTTAGTTTGCAATCAAAATCGTAGATCCCCAAGCTTTCTGCGTGATAAGTAACGAACGAATGGAATTAAAATGATCTTCGGAGCACGGAAAATGAAGAGATTTTACTGAGCATGGTGATGGATTGAGTACAGATATTTTAACTAACTCTGAAAATGAGTACCTTGCTGAGGTGCATACAGATGACGAAAATGGTTTTTCAACCCATTGATAGAAACGACGCGGCCGGAGCCCTCACTGTTTCGCCTAAAGAAACCGGTGCGTGAAAATTAACGGATTAATGAAGGGAATATTGATATTTTTGTAATATAAGAAGGTATTTTACACTCGAAATAAGGACAAACCCGTTAGCCATCCAACCAGCATGCCGCGGCAGAATGGTATCTTCACCAGCTGTTTAATCACACGCTTGGAGTGTTTATAGGTCATTTATATTTCCTAGCCATTTAACTACTATGGTGTGTTTCATCCCGACTTACTCACTTAAATCTGTATCCATATCGCTACATTATATGTTAGTCGATGTCTGAATGGCTTTTATCTTCAACGCTCATAATGTTAGAACATCATTGACATACGATGGGTTAATGCTATTACATGTGAGATGTTACTGTACATTTTTTGTCGCACACGGATACGATTTTTTCAATTTTAAGAGAGGATTTCGATATCTCTGGACGGGAAGGTTTGGATATTTAATTTTAAAATAAAATTCACAGCGGAGCATTCAGTCACAAATATCAGTTGGCGTCAATTTAATTACAGATGGATGTATATGACGCGGCTATAGTTGATATACTTACTAGTACCTTTAACTATATGAATCGGACATCAGTCAATCTACCTAATGCTAACTGTCCACACGACCGCTAGGTATATAATTGCGAAAGCATTTTTTTCCTTTCTCTCCTTGATTTTTTCATGTTTTTTCGTCAATCATCACATAATATTTCCGTTCCCTTTATCAATTTCTCCATTTCCCTTCATAATCCCTCTCAAGCATGCCCACCTCTCCTGAATGGAGAAAAATTACCTCGGCTGTCAGCCGCTTCCCCAAATATAACCCACCAATTGATTTAGCGAAGGACTGACGCGTGCTCGGAAGCTTTGCCGCGAGTGGAAACAGAAAGCCCGACGGACAGACACCGTTCGCCGTCGCAAGGCAGCTGGCGTCTCTCCTTGCACAAGGGGGGGAGGGGGTGAGTTTATGAGGGGTGGATGGCAGGGTCTGAATGGCAGGCAGAGGGCCCTTTGGCGCGTGCTCTGCGGGACCAGGGCGTAAACAAGGGCCTCGTCCAGTATGTCCTTCACTTGGTCTGCAGTGCTAAAGCATCTCCCAAAATGCCCCGGGAATCGTCCTCTTTTCCTCCCCTTCAACTTCCCTCTTCTCTGGTCTACGAAGTACACATTGTAAATAAGTGTCTGTTACAAACATCGACCTATAATATGTAGAACAATTTTCAGCTTCAGCTCATGTTCGCCAGCATAGGTTTTCATCGACTCTAGCAGATGTTTTTCTTATCTCAATTTTCTTGTCAATGAAATACAATTTTAGGCTATAATTTTTTACAATTTAGATTGCAAATGCATTTTTGTCTTAGTTAGTTTTACCGGAATAATAATGGACCAAAGGTGCATATTGGTGCACCATTGGACTTCGTAATACCGAGACATATATTGGTGCCAAAGATCAAGGGGGGAAAGAAAATACAATGCGGAAATCACTTATCATTCCCTAAAGATTTACCAGATTGAGCCAGACACTTGCAACAGAATTTTTATTTTAAGTTCCTTTTATTTTCTCATAGGTCCATCTTCTTTGGATTCAACCATAGCTTCCTTCCCCCATTGACTAAAAAATATACCAAGACTAGGTAGATAACGTACTTAGAACATAATTTTATTAGTTTTTCGTTAAATATTTCTGTGAATCAGCATCACTCCTGACATAATTTCCCTCGACTGGGAAGAGTTGGAATGGATCTCTCTATCTTGCCCAAACACCAAAGTACGTGGTAGTGTAAACCCTGCAAACCAACTCTATGGTGCTTAGCAGAGGGTGAGTTTGTCACCACCCCTTTTTATGTGATAAAAGAAACATTCTATGGTGCATATGTAAAAGAAACATTCTCTAAGGAAGGCACTGCGTGCCTTCCTTAGAGAATGGATGGTGTGAGCTCCATGCACCAACAATATCCACCGGAATAATAAAATTCTGTAAAAAGTTAGAATGCTCTTTATAGCTAATAAATATTAATCAACTTAGACAAAGCAGCCAGTACATATCCACAACAGTCACAACCAGTTAGATGGTCATAAAAATAATAGAAATAATTGTGTTTGTCGAGCGTTTCTAATCCTAATATTGCACTAGCCGACAGTTGTCAACCTAGAAATACTTGTTCCCATGATGATTTTCTTAGGTTGATACCTATTTTTAGTAGTGATGAGGACGGTTCTTATGAGAATGAAGCGAGTGATGGACTGATGGAGTAAGGTTTTTCAGCAGCAGGGTATTTGAAGGTTAGCGGTGAGGGTTTTGGACTCCTGTGGGTAAGGAAAGTGCCGTGGCGGAGAATTGGGTAAGTGGGACGGGTTGGGACGAGGAGGCGGCTGATATATCTCGGTTTGCGGAGGATGAGGGTTCGCGGGCGATCCCTTCTCAGCCTGAAGGGAAAACAACACTTCTCCATTTATAGACTCGGCCTTGCCCGAAGTCTCGGGCCCTCCCTCGAGTATAACATCAGCTGCTGCAGCCGCCTCTCCAGGAGGCGGGAGTACTTCCGACAGGGGTTGCGTTACCATCTGCGAGTGATTGGCCTTGCATAGAAACAGTAAGTCGAGAGGGGAACGTGACCGGGATTTGAACCGCGGCCCTCGGTATGTTATCCCTGGCAAATGGAAAGTTCACTGTGGGCATTCTCAAGAACGTGCATCTACATCTACAAAATACCCTGCCAGCCAAGTCTGGGGTATTAGGCATGGGGTGAATAATTACGAGCATGCAAAAGTATTCCCACATGCACACTACATGGTCATAAAAATTTTGCACATTCAAACAAATTATACCACCACATTCATGCCAAGGCAGAATTGCCAACTGCTTGTGAAGACCATCTGCCTATGAAGCTAGAAGTAGAATGTGCAAAACATGGTGTTAGAAATACTAGGAAAATTCAGAAACATACATTTAGGAATACATAAATAAGTAAGTATAAGTCAACTAACCTATTTTTAAGTCCTAGCGCTGCCGTTATAGCCTCCTATCGATTGCGGAAAAACGGCATTCTGAATCTATCTGCTCTGCAGTCTATCTCTCTTATTTTATTTGTATGATCTGATATATGTATTGCATATTATGTTGGCTAACTTCGTTGGAAAATACTGTGCCCATGAATTTATCTAATAGGTTTTGTCTATTTTTCAGTCTAGTCTCACAGAGATTCCCATCCGAGTTTATCTAAGAGATCAGTTACTCTAAAAAGGCTATCGTAACCACTTTTCACGTACTTGGAAGCTCTTCTTTGCTCGCGTTATAACTCTGTTTTTAAGCCTTTTTCATGAAGATCCCAAGTAGGTACTGCCAGCGTATTCTAAATGGGATCTAACGAGGGAGAAGTAGCTAATTTTTCTCAGTTTGCCGTCACACTTTCCTAATATTCTTTTAACAAAACCCACTTTACGATTAGCTTGACCTGTTACTTCCCGAATATGTTTGTTCCACGATAGATCATAATTGACTCTAACTCCTAGATATTTCACTGATTTTTAAGTCTCTGATTGGGTACCCTGAATGATATAGCGACTCATAAAAATATCGAAAATATATATCTTCCTATGTTGTGGGGAGTTATTTTTATTCCAGAAATTCATTACGATGCATTTTTTTCAAATTTAATTCTAACTGACATGCATCGCACCACGCTTGGATAGCAGCAAGGTCGTTCGTTAGCTCATCCCTATCTTTACTGGAACGGATTTCCCTGTAAACTGGGCTTTTGGCGATGTATGAGTGGCTTTCAGTGTCTGAATTTTCACTGGAAGAAAACATATGGGTGGGAACAAGGGTAGAATTTCGGAGGGGTCACAGGGTCGTGATTCCCCAAATTTTATCAAACGTTCGTAATTTTTTTGGGATAAAAATGAATTTTTGGTGCCCTCAAATGAGTTTCATCTGTTCTTAAGAATAAAAATGAAATTTTAGGCTACGAACTGCGTAGAAAAGGGTAATATTCAAAAGAAATTTACATGGAATAATCCCGGGGGGTATTCCTCATTTCCCAGGCCCAGATCATGACCCCCCTCCCAAATTTGATGATGAATCCGCTCCTGGTCGGAACTTAGGTCGAATAAATCCTCACCTAGTTTTTTTTTTCATTTTCGATAATGTACAACTGCTGGCCAGAGAGTCCCATCTATGTTAACTATTTTTGCGAATAGTTTTCACCCCTGCGGTATCATTCCTTTCCAGTTTGAGCTTTTGTGAGAATCATTTGCGGGTCCCTGTTGTTGGAAATAGCGTTTGAATAGATATTTTACCAAGGGACAGGATTCAGTGGTGACGGGTGGAGCATGTCTAGTTTTTTGCTTCTGTCTCCCTAACCCGAGGAGCCCCATTTTTTTCGATACTTCGGCCTGGAACGGGTGTATAGACTCTACTATCTCCCTGAGCGTTCTGTGAGACGAAATCGTGCGTAATTATCCCGTTGGAAGTAGAGGAAATCGTTTCCACTCACGATAACTCTTCATGAGTCGTAATTGATGAACGTGGCGGCGGAGTTTTTCTAACAACCGATGTGTTTCAATTGGAAAAGTTATTTCCCTAGGTGTCGTTGGCGTGCGACTTTGAGGTTTGAACTGTTTCATCACTTCGAAAAACTTCCGGAAACTGGTTATTTGTCTTACGGAGCGCATCTGCTCTTCTGTTGTCTATGATACACGGACGTTATGGAGGAAATGCGGGTCAGCTGGGTGTTAAAGGATGTAGCCAATAATTTGAAAAGTGATTAATTAAAAGGGCGAGTAGAGGACATACCGTCGGTAACTTTAAATAAAAGTGATGTTTTTAACTTAGAATGGGAGTGACTTCCATGGAAAGCAATATAACCCTGCATCTAAATGGAGATTAATTCTTAGAATTTTTTGCGTGTTGGGTCACCTTCTTACTGATGAAGGCCCAGTATTTCCTTTCATTGGCTCTTGACACATTTCGTTATTGGTGTTGTAATTGTACGCTAATATTGATACCAAAATCATGGAAAAAACTTCTTGGTTTTACTCGTGCAGTGCGTATCATAAATATATTGCAATGAGTTCAACGGTAGTCTTCTATATCTCCCTTTTCTTCAGCATGTTTCGATCTGGCGAATGATCGATGGCCATCGTTGCTCAACTGTTTCTTCACCGTTTCATATAACGTCGTTTGCTTTGCTGTCGCTCGTCTGGCCTCTGCGGTTGTATTTTCGTTGGGGGCGTCAAAGGCGAAATGAATTTGTCGGTCTCCTTGATGAGGAACCGTGATGGATTGGATAGAAGGCCTCTCAACGTAGACCTCGTCGCTTATTAGTTTGATTTTGATGGCCTATCAGTCGCTCCTACGTAGGAGTGCCATGATTTTTACGCTATCGAGTTATCGTCCGATGACCAGACGTCATCGATTTTTTTCGGTACAAAAAAATGTCGCTCTCTCCTCTATTACTGTGAATTGTTCTTGGTTGTGGTGTCTCTAATTTCCTGTGTGTCATATAATGCGGTGGTATTGGAGGGTTAAATACCGGAAGTCGTTAGCAGCACTTATCTTCCTTTTTATGGGAAGTGAAACTAATGATGAAGCGAAATTAAGAACGTGACATCGTCATTGCCGATTTTATCATAAGCATTTGAAGGCTAGTCGTTAACAGCATTTATTCTCTTTTTTAATGGAAGCGAAACTAATGATAAAGTGACACTAAAGACGTTACATTTTCGGTGCTGAATTAATCATAAGTACTATTACCTGGGCCTAGCGCCCGAAAAATTTGCTCCGTTTTGTATAATTTTATATATATCAATATTGCATTAAGCTATACCTATGGTGAAGTTATGCGTAATTATAATCAATTTTTACTTGTAACTGAAAAATGGCATTTTAAGTTAAGCGCATTCCTCTTTATATATAAAAGAACTCATGTCCTCTGAAATATTTGTGGGAACACTATTATCATTGTATTCCACTATCTGACGATTCGTCGCTCATCCTAATAATTATAAAATATTTTGTTTTAGTATTTGATATAGATTTGTGTCGGCGAAAAAACGTCACGTATTCTTAGTCGTTTTGTAAGCATCTCATGTTGTAAGATAACGGTCGTTATCTACGACCTTTTTTTAAAAGAATATATTCGCCTCACCTATTGCTTTCAGTTTTCTGATGCTGTGAAGTATAGTTGTATCGATACGGCCGAGCACAATTCTCTCTGCAAATAACTTTTCAAACGCCGATTTCCGACAATGTGCAAGTTTATTAAATTATCAGTTAGTTTTACGGTTTGCATATGGTACAATTTGTTGGAATGAAAAAATTCTGCTAGTATCTAGCAAAATTTCACCAATGAGACTAAGGAATATCTGGCGATGCCTTTGGTGAAGGGTAAATTTGTATTAGTTCGAAGAACCACCCGCTCCCTTGACCTATTGACGATCGTAATAATGCATTTGGCTTCCCCTACCAGTCTGTTTCGAACAATGAGGTTGTAAATATATACAGCCTCCTTGGTTTCAAACCTTCCTTGTCACTCTCCCAGTGTGTGCCTCCATCCTGAAAAATGAATGCCATGAGGTGAATATCTTTGATGTGTAGTGCCTTCTGTAGGCAGTTTCTAACAATCAAATTAATGAAGTGATTTTTATCAGCAATTATTGAAATTGCCATGTTGAAAATTTTCCGGTGTCACTACCTCTACATTTCAGATCCGGTATTGTCTAGTGGTTAGGATACCCGGCTCTCACCCGGGAGGCCCGGGTTCGATTCCCGGTACCGGAAAACTTTTTCCATCTCTAAATTCACCATTTTACATCAATATCATTGAATACGAGAGGGTAAGCCTACTTTGGTTATTTTATATCTCCTTGTCAAAGGAGTAAATCCACGACTGTGTGCAAATTGTTGGTGGATCAGAATTGCGACTATTTTGCCAGATATTTTATACAATGTCGCTATCTAGAGTCGCATATTTCTGAATTTTAGGATTAGATCCAGCGAACGGAACAGTTTGCCGGAAAAATATGGGTGGCCTTTGAGTTGGCCGTTCTTAAATAGAATATGCGAATAAGTCAGCCCGTAAGCGTGTCATTTATACCCTTATCATGGTCATCTATATCAACCAGAGGGCTATTAGGGATGTTCGGTGGGTTTCATAGATGTGTTGCTCTTTTCTTCAAAGGTTTCTGGGCTATGTAACATGAATTACATTGAGTTCCTGGTCTTTTATCATTATTTGTCGTGTGGATTGCAAATGTTCGCTGTTATAATTTAAAAGCATTATTACGCGATAGAGCAACAAGTTTTGACCGATCGTTGAAATGCGCCTAAGTGATGTATATAGTGAATTTGTTAATTGAGAAAAGGATGTTGTTATGATGGTAAAATTTTGCTCTATATATATGCCAGTGTACAAGTAATAAACTAAATTGATATAGCTTAAAAATTATCACCCGCATTCGCAATTCCTATTGAAATATTATTTTAAAAGCGAAGTTTACATACTGTTAATTATTAGTACTAAAGTACACGCTTTTGCTCGACATTCAGATTTTGTGTTGGTTCTATCTCTGAGATCTACTGTCTCAGCAATAGGTGATACTGTTGTCACCTACTTTTTATGGTTCTTTTATGCTCATATCATCGTCGAAATTCTTAAAAACATCTTATGACCTTATGATGTTTGTGGTATCCTTATTATATTGATCATAAATTATTTTGCTTGATTCATTTGTGTACGAATCCCAAGCCATCTGGAAAGAGAAAATTTCACACGCGCTCGCGTGATTTGCCAAACTTTCTCTTATAATATGTATCACCTAAGTGTCTGCCTTCTTGCATTCAAGAAAAATACAACACTCTTATTTATCTGTCAGTAGGTACGTACTGGATTAACTTGGGAGTCGCAGTGTTTGTTGTTGTGGTTTAGTGACTTGGATATGCTCCTAATTGCTTCTTTGAGCAATCGATGCTTTGTCTAATCCCATTTTTTCCAATCAAAATTTAAGTATTGAGTGCGCGCCGAACTGACAATGCCCCACATTTGCTATGTTCAGTCAGCGGGAAAAAGAGTCATTCCGATTTCAACGGAGCTATTTTTATCAAGTTAAACCTGAATCACACGAAGAATGATCGTAGGCTTTCCCGGCGCATAGAATTGTGGAAGGTTACTCGGGATTTCCACCGGGTCAGGTTCTCCAACTCCATCTCGGCCGAATCACATGATCATTTTTTCCACCCCTTTCGTGCGATAGCTTCAGTCGTCGCTCCGGTTTTGATTGAAAAATGACCGTTTCATTATTCTGTCAAAACTGGAGCGTTTTCGTTCACGTTTTTCAAAATTCGTTCACGCGATCATTTTCAGCGAAGGCTTCAGGGATGGGAATCCCATCCCTTTTTCCATCACTCGGCACGTCTCTTTTTCCGTCGCTGAAATCATCGCTGGCATCGTCTTTCAGCAAATCAAAACGCACGGCCGCTTACAACCATTGTAATACCGCGTTTGGCTTTGAAAACTAGTCCCGTAATAACCGCGCCGAAGGCGCCAATATCAGGGCTGTACCGGTGAGTTAATCTCATCCCAACCAGCCGGTTGACAAAAGCATACAAAAAATGGCGCATATGTATCGTTTTCGGAGTAATATGTTGTTTATATGGAATAGGAAACTTAAATCTAATAACATAAGCAGCAATTGAAGTTTGCGTTACAATTGCAAATGTGATTGTAATGCTACATATTTGGTTTATTGTTATCATTTTTTACATTATTTTTTAATATCTTATTATTATTGTTATTTATTATTTTTAGCTATTTTAAGCATAACAGACAAATCAGTTGTGTGATTAAAAAAAATGAATTTTACAATTAAATCTTGAAATATTGATTGCACTTAAATAGTTCCGCACAAATGACATTAGTAACATATTATTGTAGAAGGAGAAGACGTACGAAAGACTCATAGAAAAGAGAATTGATATGCAGCGTTAATCGTTTAATAATGTATAATAATTGTGTTAAAAAGTGCCATCAGCCTGGACTACTACCTATTAATTCATTTAGGGAGATTGGAGTAGAAGAAGTTGATGAAGGAGGAACGCTTTTTTTTCGGGAATTTTGAATGGGATGAAAGTTATAAATACGGAAAGTCGCGGAAGAAGCGATGGTAAAAGAGACGGTGGAATGACAGTGTGACTCAGAATATAATAGCTTGAGCGATCAATTTTTTGGTCCCTGAATAGCTATCGCTGGAACTATCACTCTGAACGGAAAAAATGATCCTGTGCTTCAGGCCTTTTCTCTGCATAGCTTCCTGATTTCACTCGATATTTTTGCCGGATACACTGCCAACATGTCCGTTTGATAGTGGTGCTGTCGTATTTTTGTTGGATCGCAGGCCTTAATTTACGCAGTTGTCGCGCAGTCGAGTTTGCATTTTGTCTTAAAATTCTGATCATAAATGCGAGAATAAGTTGATGCGCAAGCAATCCAGTTCCCAGATCCTGATCTCACTAGCCCGCTGACGCCAACCTTGAACCTCGGGGGCCTGTATGGGTCTATCTGCAGTTTAAGCTGTAGTAAAGTTTAATAAAAAAATTTCCATAGATTTACTTCAGATCGACGTGAGCTCTAACTCAAACTGTTTTTACAACCCACACTTGAGAGTGCAATAGTTTTCCATTCTTAAAACTGTGAGAAATCATTGCAGCTGTTGTTTTTATACAATCACAACTGAGCTCAATCTAATGGCCACTTCTTACTTCCTCAAATGCCCATAATGATGCAAAATATCGGAGTGATTTCATTGGATGACCTTAGATTCTTGACGGTGGTCATATTTTAGGAGGCTATGGTAACGTCGGCGCATCATAATTTTATGGCCGTGCATTACAGTCATTTTCCTCGCCCCGTGGAGACATTATGCGCCTGAAATAGACCGCTCTGGGCTGTAAAAAACCGAAATGATGGATCCCATACTGCATTTCTCGACTTTCTTCCCCGCGATGTGCGACGCCAATAAAAAAAGATACCGCGGCGAGATTACCCTGGAGTGAGGAACGACTTAATGACCTAAACTGTGGAATCTCCCAATCTCTTCTTCCCTCTCTCTCCGCGTATTTTTATTCTTTAGCACGCGGCGGAAGATTGAGCCGTGCTGGGGGCGGTTCGCGTTCGTCACTTGTCTGGGAGAGGGGTGGGGAACCTCCCGCACCGTTCCCCCCTTGCTCGCGAAAAAAAACAAAGGAAGTGGGGCGTTTCGCAGTTGTCTGGCTTAGGGGTCGTTCTCTCGCCGAAAAACTCCTTCACTGGCGCCTATGGTAGGGCGGATGACAACATCGGACGTAGAAAGAACCGTCGCCAAAATTAATGAGCACTTCATTTGCTCCGCATAAGTCGTGTGCCCTTAGCCATCCCCAGAGTCCGCGTGACATATGGATTAGCTTCTGCATTTCTAAGAAAACAACCCGCATTCTTATTTCACGCTTTTTTACCATTTACTCTCTTTTATCTTCCTCTTAGTAATGAACTCTTTGAATTCTGTGGAAGAAGTGACCCATGAATACAGAATAAAAGTCGGGAGAAAACGAAGGGAACATTTTATGGAAGAGAGAAAATAGTGCCTATAGTTCAACTCAAAGAAAGCTTTGAGGTTGCGGAATAATTTAATCACCTTGTGAGCATCATCTCACGGGAAATAATAAGAGCTAGTATTGAACGTTTTAATTTCTATGCTAAGGCGGCACTCTTGGCTAAGAGGCCATTATTTCCACGATACCTATTGAAATTGAAAAAAATGGAAAATATTCTTGCTTACGGTGGTACTCCACGGATGAGGGACATGGATTATTGTAAAACATTTTGAGAAAAGAATAGAAGCTCTGCGAGAGGTTGTGGAGACATGGAGAAAGGCACTGAATGTTAAAATTTTTGGAAAAGTGAGAAACTAGGAGAAGGTTGAGTAGCGAAGGAACACGGTATGTTGGCAACATCATGTGGCACCGAATATACGTGTGGTATGTAATCTAGTGACAAATCGAGGGAAAGATTCCATGAAGAAGATAAGATGGAATGAGTCATGAAAGTTCATGGAGAAAAGAACTGGGAAATTGGATGATAAAATATAGAAAATGAGGACAAAATGCATCTATCCTGGAATTTCGATTTCCATTTCCTAGGAATGGTATTTAATAATTAGCATTTTCCAATTTTCGTTCAAATGAGTGTCCTACCCTGAATGCCCAAGTTCAAATATCTAGTGCGCTGAGTTTTTTTTCTTGTAGAATTTACTTTAAGTACTTCACTGTTAGCTTCTGATATTTCCACTGCAGAAGGCCTTTTTTGAACAGAGTGCCATCGGGTCGGCGTCATTTAGTTCACTGATCCTTCACGAATTCGGGATGTGTATCGCGGTCTTCTTGCCGCAAATATTTCCGAAAAGGCGGGCATGATAGGTCTTCTTGGAAGGATATCCTTTAATTCTTGAAAGTATATTATTTCTGTGTCACCATTGAAAGTTAATAAAACCCGATGTTAGGGACGGGTTATGACGGAGGATTTAAATCGTCTTGCAGTGCTTTTCTTTGTCGATATTCCCATTTTTTTTATTTGCCAGATTTACGAAACGAGGACGCCTGTGCGATGGGGACGTGGAATTTTTCCCGTACTCAGTGCTCGACCTTGCTCGAGTTTTTATTATTCGCCAGTCGGCAAACTTCACCAGTATCAGCAATTTTCTTCGCGACTCGTCCAACGGCGAGGTAGGTCGGAGCGATTGAGTTGTTGACAAATGCACTCGAAGGAGTCTGAATCCCTCCGAGGTCACGGACAAGCGAAGGACGCAGAGCGGAGCAGAGTGCAACGTAGCGATTTCTCGCGACCGAGTTTCGACAAACGTGATGGACTTATTGTCAGCGGCTCGCTTTTACGCGTCGTAAATCTTTAAATTTCTCTTTACAGGGGTACATGGAGAAACAAAGCTGTTCTGTAAGGAGGCTATATTTATTTTGGTCTCATAATATTTTGGCTGTTGCTATATTGTGCCCAACCTCAATATGAGGCGGTCTAGGGTTTAACTGCACTTCAGAAAGTAGAAGCACCTCGTCAAGTATGACCACTTCCGGATGATCGCGAGGATAATTCTTCGTCAACAGAACTATCAATGGAAAAAGTTCCCAACGAAATAGGATGAAATTTTCTGAAAATTAAGAAATAATCCTGTAGTTATCCCCATATCGTAGTTGTCTGCTGATTTAAAATAAATATGTCAGTCTCATGGAATTCTTGCTGCACGAACGAAAATATCTTGCCTCAGGCTCCTTTCTTAAAAACAGTGAACTCCGCTATCTAGCGACTCTTTTTACGCTCCGCGCCTCCACCGGTATCCAGCGTGGAGAATTGAGGCCGGAGCAGAGGGAAAATGGCACGTGAAATCCGATTTAAATCATGTAAAGTTTGTTTTTCGGGAATAGAGTACACTCTGTCAAAATATATGCTGTAAGCATTCGAGGCCTAGTTCAGAAAAAAATAATCCGGGATATGACTCACTAGCAAATGAAAAATGACGCGCAGAAAAAAAATGCCACCAACGAACAGATAGTTGAATCGCTTATAGAGAGAATGGGTTGGGAGGCTTTAGTGTCCCGGGTTTCGTTAAGGCTGGTCATAATATTATTTTTAAGCCAAAAATTCGCTGTTTCACATAGTTAACCTGTTGTCGGTCTCCAGTTTAATCTAAATACTAACATTTAGGACTTGTTACATATTTGGAATTTCCTTCTTCGGAAAATTTCTTTCAATTAATCTTCTCGCCTTCATCGTATCGTATGATTTAATTTTGGATTTTCGTGTATGAGAATAATTCAGTACTTGTGCGCGAAGAATTTTAACCTGAATTTCAGGAAGTAATGTTACGTGATATTCTTTTGCTGGATAACGGTGGTATAATGCAAATTAACTCTCTTCTTCTTGATAGTTTAATAGGGTGAAATGAAATACATGGAGCGATTACATGAAGTTGGATTTCTACATGAAAATATCGATGGCTAAGTTCTAACAACACGTATCTCAAAAATGGCAACTTTTCAGGAGAGCAAAGAAACGATTTTTTTCTAATTGTACAGTAAAATTAAAAACCAAAAATTCATAAAACTGGAAAAGAAGCATACATTTGCCATCAAGAGTTGTTTTTTTGCTTGGATTTTATTGTTTAATGTTATTACACTTTGTTTAAGATACCTGTGTCAAACCGGCCAAATTTTAAGATACGTGTTGTTAGAACTTAGCCATCGATATGACGAATCCGCAGTGGGTCGAGTTTGGCTCGAAAGAGATTCCTCCCCCATCGGAATGGCAAGTTTTTCATGGTAGGCTCTTTATCACTCGCAAAAAACTCGTCTTTTTTACCCTGTGCATCCCTTAAACATTAGTCCTGGCCACTTTCCTTCCTTAGGCTGTTGAATTGAACAAAAAAGGTGCTGAATGTTTCATTGGAATCACCAATAACCCGTCGTCAATTAGCCTCCTCTATCTCTCATCAAGTGTCTTCAACTACTTTGTCGCTACGAAACTCTCTCTCTCTCTCTAACTGCTTCCGATGAATTAATTTTCGGCGTTTCCCACAAACGGAGGCGATAATGAAGCGGCGGCAGTCGGATAACCGCCGGGACTTTCACTTTCATCTGACCGACGCAAGGGAGAGGGAGGATAAAAGGTCGGGTTAGACCGGTTTAAAGACTAAAACTCGTCCTTTTAATATATCACCGATTCCAGTCTATTTCACCCGCCGAGGGTCTATTTAACTCCTCACTGAACCAAAATACCCTTTACTTTACGTATTACTTTTACGTCATCCCCTCTGCGATACCCTAGATATCAGCGGCTGGGCTACTGGAAAAATCAAGTTAGGAATATCGTGATGACATGGAGGTAATTGAATTTCCCCTCAGAACCTGAGCGCAACATGTGGAATAGCAAGATCCCACTAGAACTAATGGGTTCGAAAATTACTTCTCACATGCACATTACATTAGCGGCGTTAGTAGAGACAGCGTTTCACGAGGGTATCAACGATACGTTGGCGTTTGATTCTCTTTCATCTAAATATATCTCCATTCACATACTACCCCGCAAGCCACCTCTATAGGCTTGTGGCGGGGGTGTTAGGATACCAGCCGTTTACTAATAAAAAGGAAACGCTCTAACGAAATTGCGCCTAGAATATATTAAAGTCATTTATCGTGCGGGTGAATCACAAATTCCCATACCCATACGTTCGGCAAAATATCTCCCTTAATTTATCGTTTATGTCGGGCCTGGAATTGTAGTGGGGTTCTAATGTGATGTTCTCCGTGTCGTTCTAATAGACATCCAATCTCAATCTCATTCTTTTATCGTTCCTATCCCTCTTTCTCTATTCCCCTCTCCGGGCATTTTCGTGGGTGATCTCACAGGAAACCATACTGGGAAGATGCATTCGACGGGCGATCATTGCTATCGAACTTTCTGGGATAAAATAGTGGATGGATTTCGATACCTTAATTGGAAATCGAAATATTGGCCTCTGAATCGATGACCATAGATGATATCCCTTGGCTCTGATTAACGGTGGTAGTAGATGATAGCGATGATCGCTGACGGCAATTTGTTATCAAGGAATTTTTTGTAAATCATCTACCGTGAATAGTGCCTATACTGAACGAAGGACCGTAGATTGTAAGTTATTGACATCGACCAATACTGTAAATGGTATTCTGCGTCCGTGTGCCAGGCAACTATTCACATTTAACGATGAGCGATACTCACTGAGTGTTGGACTATTATCTGACAAGACCGTTGGTTGAAAAAGCGCAGAAACATAATTTTATCCTCGACTTACGAATTACAGCCACTCTCAGAATAAAGGTGTGTGTGCCTCCCATACATATTATTTAAGTTTATTAATCGAATAATACTGCTAACCCTACGAAGGGCACTCGAACTTAAGTACGTATTTACGGCCATCCACATCTGCTTACTACTCTCTGATCAACCTCTTGGGGTTATTAAAGGGGACTTCAGGACACCATCCGTGTGAAAAATGGCGTATAACACCAGTTATAAGCTGTGCAACAGATCCTCAGCTCACGGTTTCACAGCTGATAGTTTGTCTGAGTGACTATATGCCAAGGCACTTGCGTAGATGCGATGGAATTTTTCCATCTTCTATTGGTGAATAAGACGCAGTTATCCACTTTTTTATACCACTAGGGGCGGCCGGAAAAATATGATGCTTTCCCTGTGAATTAATGTTATGATATTTTTTGGGTCTTCCTACCAGGTTAGGATTTCTATGTCTGCCGAAGCTACGGAATGCCACGGAATAGATATAAAATGGAATGTACGGAAGAACTATGGAATACTTCTCCAACATCTCTATCGACTATGTACACTGCATCGTCTACGGGTCTACCTTTTGAATGCAGTTTATCACATGCAGTCTAGGTAGGCTGGTCATCTCAATATATGTAGTGATTTAAAAAGTGGAAAATTGCATCTAATTCACGAATAGATTCTTCGTAGAATATATTATAGATTCGATTCATTCATTTCATTCATAGATTCATAAATAGATTAGATGACTTGTAGTGTAGCCTTCTAACCTATGTAAAACTTAATGCATGTTTCTTAATTTTATTATTATTTCTAACAGCATATGGTGGTATAAGTTGTTAGTATGTGTGACGTTTTTTGTACTGTGCGGTGTGCATGTGGGAGTCTAATTGCATGCTGGTGATTGATCACCCCCTGCCACACACCCTAGATGTGGAAGGGTATTATGTAGATGTAGATGAATGTCGGAGTGACACCACAGCGAGCCATCACGTTCACGGCCCATCCTTGAGCACGCCCTGCTCCCTCTGTTGCGCGCGAGTGTTGGTCATCTATTGCATCTCGACATCGTTTTTTCTCCGCGCGCGAATCGATTGTGCCGAAATAAAAAAAGGACTCAACGCTTGCACGAACCCTATACCAGGATATGGCTCTCTCTCTTTCTCTCTCAATAAGGGTCACCGGATGAGGGTTCTCCTCCACGACGACCTCTCTCCCCTTGAAAAAGAGGGAAAAGGCCGCCCTAAACAGTCAAGAGTAAGGACGCCCGATCCAGGGGGAATGAGCGGCTTGCTGTACGCACATTTTTAGGGGGGCACCAGGCTATCGAACTCTGGGACCGCGCGCGCTCTTACCCTGGGTTCTCTGTCTCTCTGGGAGACTGCGGAGGGTGGGGGGTGTGGGGGGGGGTTGCATGAGGGGAGAGTGCGAAAATAGGGGGAGGGTGTTGGGCTGTGGTGTTATTGTGGAGGGGTGTGGGGTTGACGGAGGGGTCGTTTCCCCCCCTCATCCCCCTCCCTCCCGTGGTAGAATGGAGGGAGGGGGTAGGACGGCTGCGCAAACGATCGAAGTCGAGCCACACCACGGCGGAGCCGGGGGAGGGGTGGTAGTGTGTTGGGTCTGGATAAGGGTTTGAGGGAATATAGTTCCGTAAGGGGTAATGGTTTCGGAGAGGTGGTGTGAGAGGGAGAGGTGTGCTTCAAGGGGGTTGGGACGGTAGTGCGGTATCGCTAGCTGGGAAGGTATTTGGTAGTGTGGTTTACCGTCGCGGTACTCGCGTTACCTATGATAGCCGGTGAATGCGATGCCGTCTTGAAGGTCCCCTTTGATAACGTGCGAAAATTTTAGGCTGTGTTCAAAGATTGCTATCGCAATTTTTGGTAATTTTAACCTTGATATTTTATTAAATCCGAGGATCAAGTGTGATGGAGTGGATTTTTTTCTATATTGAAATAAATAATAGCAATTTTCCACGATTATTAAATTTTTTACGACCTATGTTTCAATGTTACTAAGTCATATTCAAGATAAACATGGTCTGTACCTTGTAGATGGTGTAGTAACTTTGAAACCTAGGTCGTAATTCATTTTATAATCATGGAAAATTGCAAGTATTTATTTCAATACCTTGATATTATTTTATCGTTATAATATAAAAGGAATCCTACTCAGAAATAGCCGTTTTACTTTGTGAATACCTTTAAACTTTTTTCATGAAAATTAAATCGGAAGTAATGTCATTGTCAGGATCCCTTGCGGAGGTTAGGTGCTTAGATAATTGCATCGTGCGCTTGAAGTATGGTCAGGATTATTGTATCGGATGCGTAAAGTGAGAAATTCAGTTATTACTGTGAGTTTTGGCTGGAAAGTAAAGCCTGAAAATTTATTCTTAATATCATTTCCAAAATTTTGCTTGGCAGGAGATATTGATAAGAAACGAGACTTTCCGTTGGATTATCATGTTGACTTGACATGAGTCTTATTGAGTTGCCTTGGATAAATGATGGTAGACCTAATTTTGGAGTGTAAATACCACACATTCAAGATAGCGGGGGACTCTTCCTTTTCTTTGAGGATTTCTACGGGGGGGTGGGGGGGAGGAGAGGGTGGACTTTACTCGTATATGAACTTAGATCCATCGCTTCTGCGCCCCTAACCACTAGTCGGACTCGTTTTACCTCCCGTTGTTCTACTTATGTAATTGAAATAAAATTAACAAAATAAACACAGAAAATCGAAAACGTGAGTCTATTGATTGGCTGGTGTCACTCAACTCATATACTTACGGCAAGCTAATATATGGGCGTTCTGGCTCAAAAGTAGTAGTGTTTGTAACGAAATATTAGTTCAAATAATTAATTGTATTGCCCCAAGGATCTATGGCAGTTTTCTGGATTGGAAAGCATTTAATACGGAACGTTTAGATTGACTGCGTCGTCAGTAGTGATGCTAATATTTTCTTTCCAGTCATGCTAAAGAGAAAAATTGCATTCGATACAGTGGCGGATCTAAGGGGGGGGGGGGGGGGGGGGGGGGGCTAGAGCCCTACCTTAGGTATCCAATTTACACCAGATAAAATGTTAATTCTTTTCTGACCCCCACTACTGCTGGAATTTTTAACCCTGCTTAGCCCCCCCCTTGTCCCTATCCTGAATCCGCCACTGATTCGATACACCATCAAAATCAAATTTCTCTGTACATCTCGCCTAAATGCTCATGATTTATCCAAAAAATTCTAAACATATCTTTCAGGAATCTTGAACTTTGGGAAAACGATTTTAGCCCCGGTGCCAGTTCTCATAATTTTTTCTGAGTGGATATCGGGGGCAGTTGTCGTACACAGTCTGAAACAATTTAAGTTCTAATTATGAATTTTAAAAGTATTGGAAAATTTCCGTTGCTCTTCAATCTTTACTTCTTGACAAGTAAAGCTAATACGACAGCGCGGAGGACTAAACCGTGATCGCATCAGTGGATATACGTCCCCAATGTAATGTTACTTTTTTCAGTAATGGACAACTACGACATATCAACATCTAAGGCTATATAATGTGGATGATTGTTGCGTTGATGGCACCTTTGATTTAACTGACTGTGAGGTATCTTGTGGGACATCGTTTGGGCTACATGGATCGTGATACTATGACTTTGTTGCACGAACATATGGCTTGTTAACTCGACACATTTTTATTCTCCTTAATTGCCTTTAAGTTGGTGGTAGTCGCTTGAGGAAAACTTAATCCACCATTCTACTACTCCATTATGGCTATATCCCATTATCTCCTCAATTATGTCATTCTTTGCTCAATGTACCTCGTACCTCTCATCTTCCCATATCATTCATGCAAGTGTACTGTGTATTCCATTACGAAAATGATGCATGCTTGAAATGACCTATGCAGCTATCAATCTATGAATGCTACTGGGAATGTCATTAAGTTGTATCGAGTACCAAACCGTCTAATGAAAGACCATGTTTTTATGTCGCGATGAATTCGACGGTGATATTTTATTGGACGAATGGATTTTTTTACTTATCATTTCTCGAATATATTTCCCTATTTTTGTATCCATTGACCAATGCCGTATTATGTTGGGCCCAAAAATACCTTTTATGTCCTATGCACTAGCAACTTATTTAAAAGATGTAAATAGCGACCTGGCAGTGGTTATGGGCATAGTATTCATCTACTTTAACAACATTTAGATCTATCTTGAAATAAATTCTAGCAATTTTCCGCGACCATGTAGTTTATTGAGAACTGGGTTTTTATGTCACTACATTATATTGAATATTATGTAGTAACATTGAAACCTTGGTCGTAATGATCTTTATAATCGTGGAAAATTACATGCATTAATTTCAATAATGAAAAATTCCTCTCCATCACGCTCGAATCTTCGGATTTTATTTCGATCTGTATCGTTCTCGATCACCATCCAAACCCTTCGTATCGATTACCTTTGAGATGATGTACCGTTCCGTTCCAAAAACATCAATTTTGATGCAACTGGTTAGTAGTGGATGATCGGTACTTCCGCTACATTCCGGCCGCGCGGTTGGTAACTTCGGAGTAAGTAGTGGAGAGTATCGCTGGGACCATGTGCCGCGGAGGGCGGGGTAGTATATCGGCCGGGGGAGGAGGGTATTGTAGGAGCGAGAGCGTGTGGCAGAGGGTCTCCGCAGGGCGAACCCCCCCAGACCGCCCGACTGCTCCCCTCCCCCCCACCGACGGGGCGATCTCCCCTCCCTCCCCTGGCCAAATGCCGCCCTCTCCGGTCTCCGACAGCCAGTCTTCCCCGTGCTGCGGTGTGGGCCGGAAGAGTCACGCAGTCGCTCTTCAGCCGTTCGTTGTGCTGCCTTACGCCCTCTTCTCCTGCCGTTTCGTTCCAGCGCTGGTTCCCGCCTCACCTTTTTACCCCCTGGTCCATCCCCCGCAACAGTACAACCTACCCCGCCCGTTGTCCAGCTGGATATATATATATACGAACGCCCTGTGCTCCGTTGTACTTGGTGGGATATTTTGAACGTTTTTGTTTATTTGGTCTATTTGTTGTGTGTTCCCGCGCCGTATTTCCCTGGGAGAATTTGACCACACTGCCACGCCCGCCTCAAACCCTTTTCATGGGAGTACCGAGCTTAAAAAGGTTGTTATACTGTCGTACGTGAAAAAAAACCGATCAAAGTGTGAAATAGTGTGGTTATTTTTTAAAAATTGTGATCCTTCCCGGAGTGTTGTTTTATTTTCTCGTGTGTTCTCGGCAGTTTTTAGAAGTCTCATTCGTTCCTGGATCGTCGACGGTGTTATTCTCATCTCCCTTTAGTGTGGACAATCCCTTTTGATGAGGTGTCGAACTGGCATAGGAGAGCGGCTAAAATTTTAGGATACCCATCGCGCTTATTTTTATGTCGTTTTTCGACACGCTGTCTGGAATTTTACAGCCTCCCCAGTGGAACTCCCCGTCACGCCAGGTTACTCCTATCCCTTTTGTTTGGTGTCCCAGTGACTCGCCTCTTGTGTGTTTATCGTTTTTTTTTGGAAATAAAAGGGTGCTATTCATACCCTTTCGGAATCGAGTGTTAAGAAAATAAGGTACACTATTATTGGACTGTGTGGTGTACTTTACTTCTCGGTGTCGTCATTGGTCTCAGCGGGATTGCCCTCTTCCTGACTGTGTCCGCGACATCAGCTGAATTCATCAGTGGTGCTTACTACGTATGTATTTTAATATTTTACGATCCATCATTTTTCTCTTATGGGTGATTTTTTGTAACTATTTTCTGCTTGTGGTACAGTGTTTATATTTCTCGGAGGAACATCAGGTACTGTTTCTAGCATTGAATCAAGGCCATAACCATAAGAAAAATTTAGGTGGGGGGAGGATTCACGGACAGGGGGTCATTCCGAAAGGGTTCAGTTGTAGGGGGTACACTTAAGGCCGTATCTCAAATTTTCGGGGAAGGTTACCCTTGTGTCCTCCACCACGGTCTTGGATTGCATTATCTCCGACATTCAAGTGCTTAGGTGTGACTGTGAACATTTTATTCGTTATCAATAGGGAACTCTCGTTCTTTTCATCGGTATGTAGTCGTAATCTTCCCACTGTAAGATATGTAGGTCTCTCAGCGATATCTTCTGTACCGTAATGATAAATCTATGCTACGAGCTGTCAAAATAATAAATGAGGAAAAATGCTTCAAGCGCAACGATGCAGATATTAGATCATCAAGCGCGCCGACTGAACTCGTTGACTTTCCTGGATTCATTTGCTTGTTTTGAGTGCTGACTTATTTCCGTCTGACAGGAGGAAAATACGTTGTGTTGTTTTTGCCCTTCCGTTCCGGTTTGGTGGTGCACTACTCTTCTGAGGCAGAGCCCCTCCCCCCGCCCTTGGTCGTATCTTGGATGGTTGCCCACGAGAAGGTGTATATGAGCTGAATGAGGACCGTGTCGTATCTTCTATCTATCCTCTCACGACTAGAAGACTGTTGGCGATTCGTGAGGCATAGTCGTGAAGTGGAGTGAGATATCTTTTTCTTTGATTTCGGTTATCGTCGGTCAGGTTAGGCGATATTTAGGGAAATAGTTTTTTTTGTGATACCTCGGGTTTTTTCTTGCTGTACTCCAGATATTCTAAAGATGGCTCTAAAGCTTGTAGATTAAGAAGAGAAGTGGCCGCAGATAGTGGTTTCATGCCTATGGTGGATACGAAATGGGATCGATTCTTCTTCAGCTCCTCTCTCTAGGTGTCTACATTTGTTTTTGTTTCATCTACATAATACCGTGCATGCCACCTCTGGGGTATTTGGCAAGAAGTGATCAATCACCAACATGCAGTGTGCAAGAGGACCGCCACATGCATACGTACATGCATCGTATGATTGTTCTCCAGTTTAATTTTATGGTAATTACTTATTGTGCTAGTACAATTCAAGTAAATAATTCCTCAGTATTTACAAAATGTACGTCTCCTTAATGTAAGTACTACTCATGGAATAGTCATGAATTCGTATGTTGCAATAATTGCCACCGCTGCATTGATATCGGGAGTTGTGATTATTTTCAGATGAAACTTCGACGGAAGTGAGTTTTTTATTTTTTCATTTCTCACAATTACCCCCGAAAACAGCACTATGAGGCCTTTAGATCGGATGTTCCTACAGTTAAAAACGCGATCTTGAGGTATCGCAGTATTTCAGGATCGGCGTTCGCTCTGCGTCTTCCTATTCAGAGAAAGGGCGGGAAGGGTTGTTGCATTCATCCCCATCCTCACTGCTGGCAGTGCAGACCCGATGATAGAGCGCCTGGGGGTCCGGTGTCCTTTTTCCCCCCGCTGCTGTGGCTATCCCTTCCTGGAACTCCTCCCACTCGATCAGCGGGGGAAGCCACCCCTGTTCCCATTTTTCCTCCGAGGATTACCTGCCCTTCCTTTCGGAAGTGGGCTCGTTCGATGGTTCCGTCAATCGAAACCGTCGTCGATATTCGAAACCATTGCATACCGAGCTGGTTTTGATCACCGACGATGCAGAGGCGGTCTTCGGTTTCGATTGGCGCCATCCGCAACTTCAGTGAGAGGGTCCATGGTCTACTCACTGTCATTGGTATATGAATGAATGAATCGTTTATTGATGCTCTGGGAAACTCACAAGAGCAAAATAAAATCTAAGTACATATATATTTTTTTAAATACACTTAATATGAAATAAGCATTGCATTAAAATAAGAGTAATTGAATACTAAGAATGAAGAAAATCAAATTAATCAACGGACAGATTCCAACAATTCAGAACAACAGTGCTATATTGAGCAACTAAAGGTTTTAATTATTCGTGTATTTTCCTATTAAATTAAAACATTATATTGAGGGGGATAATGAATTCCCCTCTTCTTTCTTCTCCCGAAATTTGGATGTTATAACATGGTATATATGTTGTTAATTGTCTACCATTTATTATTGGATCGAAACTTAAGACTGCAGGAAAGACCCATCATTACTACAGTTGTGTAGCCAGATAATATCTCCTGGAATGGGGTGGAGGGTTATGAGTTTTTACGTCATGATAACTGCGTTCCAGAAGAAACATTATCGATGAAATGTTGGATATTTGATGAAAAAGAAATCATGTAATAAATAGTTACAGCATTATTTTCTAATTGGAGGCGTACGATTCCTAAACAGCTCTAGTCCATTCAGGAAAGCTTTGGGACAAACCACTATCTCTCCACATCTTCAGAGTTATCGATGCGATGCCATGACTTTTATTTTTACCCTATTTATGTATATTTATCATGTTGCTTTTTTAAATTTTCATTGTTAGAAAAAAATTGAAGCAATCGGTAATGCTGTCCCGAAAATTTTTTAAAACTGTTTTTATAAAATTCCTGCTAAGTGAGCTTGCGCCGTTTTGGAATTCATTGCTACGATTTTATGGATAAAAACTCCTCAGCATTTTTCTAGTTCTGATACGTTTGATGAGGCATCGGTCTAGAACCTAAGGGATGGCTCAGAGGAACAAAAGGTGATTAAACACTCAAAACTCTCCATGGTTACGCCATTGATTGGAAATCTAAGAACAACGTTGGTCATCATAATGTTAACACACGTCATCAGCTTGTGCTAAACATTGTTTGCCGTTGATATTCTACTATTGTTCGAAGTCCACCATTGAAATCCAAGTTATCAACTCTATCCATCGAATGTCGTCAGAAAAGCTCATTTGGAAGAATATGGGCAGTTATTGTGAAGTGGGGTCTTTGTTGTAGAGTTGCACAACCCCCTTCCCACGTTCATAAGTCTGTGTGCATCCGGAAGGTCGAGGATCCTCTCGTAGAATTTCACATGCGATCGCGTTTTAAGGAGCGGAAAGGGCTGCAGTTGTATTGAGGGTAGCGGCTCCTTCCTCCTCCTCCTCGCTTTTTCCATGGCTTCCCTCACGTAAGCCGAGAACGTTTTCATGCTCCGTCACCCCCTCTCCTGTCGCTTTGTGTGTGTGTGAGGCTGAAGACTCTATAAAGGTTTCTTGTTCCATTCCCTCCCTCTCGTACTTTGGGCTAGAGTTGGGCAATATCCTGCCGGTGGTAATTTTGGTGGACGTTTTCGGTACCCATCATTCAAAGTCTGTTCTTGTTGTTTATCTATTTAGCTGGTCGAAATGGCGGTTTCTTAATCATCCACATCTACGAGGTACCGTGCAAGCCACTATCAGAGAGTATATGGCACGGGGTGATTAATGTTCATATGCTCTCGTTAGTCAAATTTAGTTTATATCCAAGCAGGATCTAGCTTTAATGGCGAAATCGTTTTTTATTCATGTTGAAAGTAATGTTAAAAAATTTTCGTCTTCGCGAGATTTATTCCTTCAAATCATTTTTACAGTAAATCCCACTTCTAGTAATTAGAATTATTATGGAGCCTGTCTGTCTCCATAACAAATTATGGCCGTGGATGTAGATTTTGCATTTTTATGAAGCAACTGGTGATAAATAACTTCTAATCGCTAGTTAAAAGGTGCTTATTATGCTTTAGAATTATTAAAAAAAGTAGTTCGATAACTTCGAAATCTCTCGTTTCATCTCAGGGCTTTTAGTACTTATTTTTGCCATAATATACACTCCGAAGTTCTTTATTGCATAATTTGAGTTTAATGTGCTTTTTCTGTACATTTGTACTTGCAGTATTTTCGTATGTCGAGGGAAACTCAAAGTTTCAACTTGTATTGATTATATTTGTCCCGTAAGACTTGCGAGATTTCTGATTACCTTAAATAGCTGAGAAGCTATATCCAGTGGATAACAGCTTTGTTGTCTTTATTGTCCTCACGTGCTCTTTTAGCTAGAAATTGTTCCGTTTAGATGATGTGACTATTTGGGCTCGGTTAAAAGCTTCCCGGGAATTGCTCAATCATTTGTTTTCCCCGATGTACTCATTATCACTTTCAAGAATGACTTTGGTTTTCATTACGTTTCTGAGAAAATTATGGTTAGAATAGGCATTGAAATTGAGAATCTACTGACTAAATAACCTTTTAAGTTTGCCCTTTGTGGTTGGTTGTTGGGTTGCGGAGTAAACAAGCGAGGTCGACGATAATGTAGTCTTTTTCCGTTGCTCATTATTTTTTTTCCTTATCTTGACCTCGTTTAATTCATTTTAAAATAGTTCTTGGAGTTTAGGTTGATTTGTAGGTTGGCTGGTTTGTTGTTTTAATTATTTATCAAGAAATCACTCTTGTATTTATGCTTTCAAAGTTATTTTTGGAAGCTAATAATCAAGCGCATGCATCAAGGTGGACATGGCATGTATTGCAACAGGACAGCTAAAGAACGCTATTGCTTTTACATGGTATTTTAAGTAGGAAAATATATTCACTATGAATATATTCAAGTGTAAACATATCGGTATTTGTCCTACGGATCACGATGTTATTTCGATTGGTATGTTTTGGGGGGAAATAAAATTGTAAAATTGTTATAATAATTATATTACTTTTGCCTGCTTGGTTTTTCAGTGCCATGGTGATAGACTAGTGGCTCTTACTTTGATGCTGATTGTTATTAACTCAATTTAGGTAGTGTTTTCAATGTTTTTTTATTCTTGTGCAAGTGAATTTTCGTATAATTTCCGTTGTTTTTAAAATGTCTATTCTTCGCATTATTCGTTGGATATGTATCTAATTCACGTCGAAATAGTTGTAATTATTTCGTTAAAATGCTTGAAAATGAGCCATTCTTAAATGTTTTCCTGATTTGTAATCGCTGAGAATATTATTGTTCTATCATGCTTAGTATTCACTACTTTAATATCTTTTCATGAGTGTCACATATGGACATATAGCTTCTCATTTCCATGGTAGTATTGGTCTTCATTTCCTTTGCTCCTCGTGAGCCATCTCTAAGGTGATTTTCGGGGATTTATAATTTTTACCCAACTAGCACTAAGCTACATATAACATAATTATGAGTACAAATATCACACTGATTCATGCAGATATGTGGTATGGGTCAACTCTCAATCAGCTCTCTATGCTCTACAAAAGTAGTTGCACAAATTTCTTGATATCCTGAACTACTAGTAAGGGTAAGTATGCAAACCTATGGAAATTTTAGGACTATCGGGCATATTATTCGGCAACAAGAGTATGAAGTCATGTTATTGAGTATACTGCCTGACGTAAGTCCAGGTTTTAAATTGTAGTCTATTCTGTTGCGGTCTTCTATCCTTCCAGCAAGAATTAATTTTTGACCCCCTGTGATCAAATTGTGATGGTACTATCCTGAGATATTTTCGTATGGAAGAGGGTTTTTTTTATAGTTGGTACTTTTGATGGCATAAAACCTCCATTAGTTGAAAATGAAAAAGCAGGAGCAATTTCCACAATTTTACATTTATTAATACTACCGGTTTCGCTTTTCAGCATCATCAGACCTGATGATGCTGAAAAGCGAAACCGGTAGTATTAATAAATGTAAAATTGTGGAAATTGCTCCTGCTTTTTCATTTTCATTATGTCACGTTTCCACTCCATCTCGCCTGAAACCTCAGGCTATATTCCTCCATTAGTTGGTGTTTTCGCAATATTGGGATCATCAATTTTGTTGATTCCTCTGCTACTGTTGTCGTGAGCGAATGATGAAGTCCGCTCGAAGTATGGGTTACCCACCTCCCGGAGAGTGCCGAACCAATTGATCTACTTAATGAAGGCTATCCGTGCACCCAGACAGTTGTGGTCATCGAGACAAGTGTTTATCACTCCAACCGCCGGAGAAGGTCGAACACAAGACATCGGAAATCAATACATTCAGCCTCTCAAAGGCATTCTCCGTCTAAATGATGAAGTTGAACTCTTCAGCGGTGTGTCCTCGAATGAGTTTTCTTAGGCGTGCGTCATTGGGGAACCCCTCCCTCCGCCTTCAGCTCTTCATTTGTCTGGCGGGAAGGCGATCGATCCATTCAAGTGGACCCCCAAACTAATTCCTCGGCTCTCTTGACGAGGCCTTCATTGCCTGTTACTTCGACGCAAAAATAGTCCTTTGATCGCTGGAGGAGAACGCCTCCTCCAAACGTGGGCCACTTATACGTGCCTGGCCACTCTTCAGTGTCAATAGAGCAGATTCTTGCCTCGCGAATAAGGATTCGTCATTTTTATTTAGCATCGGAGTGCACTAGCCGCGCTATTTTTCCCTTCGTCCATTTGGCTTTTAAGAACTCCCAATTTAACTTCAATATCTAGACAGTGAGTCACCGGTTGTTAAAACTCGATGGCACTTAAGGGAGGGTAAAATTAAACTATAAATTCCTTTTGCTTGATAATTTGTTTAAAATTTCTGCAGTCTTGTATATATTTTTGTTCAGTTTCACTCTTAATTGTCTGGTTTTCTCTTATGGGTACTTACTGGTTTAAGCACGGCTCGACATAATTGCTCAACCCCTAAAATAAGCCGAAATTCATTTTTTCAGTTAAGTGTCATATGTTTCTGCTACCAAAACTATTAGTTAATTATCAGAAACAATTTATATGTATATACAAGTTTAAACGGATTTTATTTGTATATATTTTGTATCCTTTTCAGCGGTTCAGACCTTTTCGCAATAATTTTCGATTCTATATTCATTAAATGTATGCTATTTTTTTAAAATTTTTTAAAAGTTTTTTTCTATAGTGAGAGGCTCGGGTCTTGGCCGGCAAAAATTCATGCTTGTGTATTTGTCATATACTTTACCGGGATATAAAGTTTTGATGACCATTGTAGCAAGTCAACAAAAACGCTTGTATTCTTGGATAAATAATTGTATGACGAGTGATACCATGATTTAATTGTGTTTTTCGGTGATTCCTTGAATGCAAAGTGCATCTGTTGAATTCGCAGGGTGTCACTAAACTTCCGAGTGGGAGAAGGCATTTTTTTATTTTGAAAATACTGTAAACATTGTCCCTGGTCTTGGATCGAGAGGAAATCCTCTTCTTCGCTTTGCAGGCATTCGGCTCTTTGTTTTTCGCTCTCATTGTCCCTTAAGTAAAAAAAAATCGGCGAGTGTATTGACTGAACCCAGCGAAGTGGATACGGATTTTCCAGAAAGGAGAACGAACGCTGGGAACTGCGGAGCGAATCCGGGGCTCAAATCGATTTTCTCACTGTTTGTTGTCCGTGGTGGAATTGGACGTCGAATTGAGGGCTTGGGTATGCAATCAATCGGAGAATTTTAGTTTTTTATCCTTAATTTAAAGAAGACCTCCTTGTTTGGATTTTAAGAGTAACTAACTACTTGACTGTCTGTGTAATAAGTGTAAACAATCGTTCGGAAAAAACTTCCTTGTCCCACCTTCCTTATTGTGTAATTGATTATTAGTTTCTTGCTAACCCAATGTAGCAATCCGCTAGCCTGTTCAATTAGAGACAAATTTTTTCAACCTACGATGGCGCAAATAACTAAGGTAGAAGTGGATTGCGAAAGTTGCTACGAGTTGGATACAATGTGATACTTATGTTTCTTTTCGACGTTGTTACTGTGAATATTTGAGCATTTATCGTCGGCGGTAGACGAGTTTATCTAACAAGTAAGTCTTATTCGGATATAGTTATAGCGAATGTATTGAGGCGGATACTCACTGCAAATTTAACCTCTTCAAATTTTCACTTTCAAAATTTCTAATTAATGTCTTGAAAAGCTTTAGTAAATAACTGCGGTGAAACATACGATATAGCTCACATTTATTTCGTGATTTGGCGATTAGATACTCGTGATCGAATTTGCAATTACTGCGTAGGACTGAAGAGCATCGTTAACATCTTTTAAACTTCCATACGCTCAATTTAAATTATGCGTGAGCCGCGAATGCTCGTGAGAAAGAAACCTTGGATGGAGTCAAGGCCATGGATGCTGTAAACGAGGCAAAACCCGTAAGGTGAGGGAGGGTGCGAGATAAGGATCGCACTTGCCCGTCTGCTGTCGATCGCTCGGCCTTGGTCGAACTATTTCCCTTGCTGCATATTCCAACCTTAGTTCCCTTCCCAGATTTTTTTATAAACTGTCGGTATTCCTCCATTCCATTCTATCCGCCTGTTTAATTCATTCTTCACGCCAGCGTCGGGACGTGCTCGTAATGCCCATCGTGGAGGAAGATAAGGCGTCGCTGGTAATGAATAAATGCGAACGTACTGCATTGTAAACGTACCCTTCTACTCGGCGTCGTCTCGGGAGTGAAGGAGGCGGTAGCCCCGTCGCCTTCGGTCTCATCAACTATTCGTGTGTGGCATTTGAGGGGAGTAGATAAATGTGTGCGTGCCGGAAAAATAGCTCGTTTTGAATGATATCAGTGTCTTAAAAATAATATAAAGGGATTTGCCGAGAATTATTGCCATAGTTGTGAGGTTTTGCGGTTTTATCCGTTCTTGCTATTTTAGTAGACTGAAGAGCTTGGCGCTTCGGAAATGACTTTTTCATTTGAATAGAAAGTTTTATAAAGTTTTGATAAGCTATGTCAATTGGATTCAAACCCGGGTGTTCTAACTTAGGTACAAATATTACAATGCACTAAGCCAGGGATTAGAGACCAGCTGCCCCCGGAAATAATTTCATGCAAACCTCTACTCTCTATACTTAGTCTACTTTTTACTACTCTCAAACATTTTATAGAGGGGGCAATGTAATCCAATTATGAGTGTTTATTATTTTTATGTGTAATAATAATTAATAACCGAAAAGCAAGGAGTTGAATAAGTGAAGTAGCAGCGAGAAATTATTAGTAATGTGAGTGGAAATCCTATTCCTGGGAGTAGAACCAGTACAAGTTAATTTCAGTGTAAAATCAGTCACGTGACATTGGCATAAGTATGAAAATTTGCTATCTTTTGCAGTTGAATGCGTGCCTCTACTAAATGTTGACGAAATCTTCTCAGTTTATCAATTATCTCGTTCAATGAATAATGCATAAATGAAAGATAAGTGATTTTGTTCCAATCACCTCGTGTAGGAAAAAGACATTATGTTCGTCAGTTAAAGCCCCCCTGGTACCTCATCCCCCGTTATCCGACCGGCATCTAAAGCAATCACCAATTTGTTGGCTTCTCATCGACCTTATGATACCTCGTAATGGTCGCAGTAATAATGCTCGAATATTACTTACCACACACGCATTCTAATTCCGTGCAAGTAACATCTTCGTCATTTCTGGGATTCAAACTGGGATCCAAGTGGTGAGAAACCCGCATCACCGAACAGACTAATCAATTCCATTTGCGACGAGACTTTTATTTTTATTCCCCTGGAGGACGCTGCTAAATGCCAGTTTCTATTATTGTGTCTCCATTTCCATCAAAGCCAAGCTCATCACATTTCGCATTCATTTCAGGCTCCTGTTTATCTTGTTTAGGGATTGGAATCAATTCGCCCACGCCTTCGGGCGAGCTGGCGAGTCGCATGCTCACGCACATGGTCAGGCACTGATTGTTGGCTTTACCACTCCGCCCCCTCATCCATTGCTGGCGCCGCATTTTCAGAATCGGAGATGAGGTTTCTTGCCTCTCTGGGGCATTGATAACTATCCTAAGGCCCATCTGAGGGAAGGTGGGGATCGGGTTGGTGTGGTTGCTAGTGTGTTGGCTTCCAACCCCGTAGGCTCGGGTTCAAATCCCGGCGGCGGCAGAGAATTTTCAGAGACTGCCCTGAATGTTGTGTGGAGGAAATTTCAAGCGCAAACCGGGAAACCTGAAGAAATTTTGCATGTAGCTTCCCCACCTCCCCATTTACATTCCTGTTAATGCGTGCATGGAGGTGTAATGGAAGCTAGGTGGGGAAGTCAAGGTGATAAATCAGGTAATTAATAATAGATGTTAGAGTAATGGATCATCTGATCTTACCTGATTTGTCTATGCCACCTCAACGTGGGGAACCCCACCTTTGCGCCACGATAGAGATCTCACCCCCATTTCGGATGTATGGTGAACTTATACCATGTCGATAACTATCGGACTTGCCTTTTCTCAAAATGTCATCTTTGCCTTCTTGCAGGTCGCTGTATTCTTCTGAGAGACTTTTCATTTTATTCGATAATTTTTCTTTTATCCTCGCCAAAGTTGCAAATACTCATAATTGGTATATTTTTTATGTGAGGATCCTAGAAGTTTGTAAGAAATATACTCCCAAATTTTTGGTCTACCGAATCAATTTCCGCGTGGTTTCAATGCAAAATATTTTAATATTCTTCCATTTTATTCTTTAAAAAGACGTAGTATTTCTTCATTCCTCTCCAACTGAACTTACCAGTGATAAAATATTTTTTAAATGTATGTGCCGACCGAAATTATTTTCTGTCGCGTCACGGACAAGTTAGTATAATGTGAGATTGAGTTTCTCACTTTGTTCATGTTAGAGACAAATATTAGATTTTTGCTATGAAGATTCCTCGAACAAAATCAATTTAATAATAACAAATTCATTAATTATTTTTAACTTCTTTTTTAATAAGTAAAAAAATTAATTTAATAAGACACCGAATGCGTTAGGATTTTTATCCTTAAATCGTGTATCTGAAAATGGGCTACAGATAGAAATATGCGTTTAGAAATTACTTTCTTCTCTTTACTGTACTAAAGAAAAAAAATAAGATAGAAAAACGTTAAGTGTACTTCACTGTTGTACCAATGTATATGATGAAAAGTGGTCGGGTTTAGAACAAATTAAAAGAAGAGTTTATTTGAGGTATGGGGTCGCTTACTTCTGAAAACTACTGCGTGTTTCCGGGGTACTTTTATTTCCGAATGGTTCCCTATAGAGGTAATGGTGGAAAAATTATGTGTATAGGTTTCATTGCTCTTGATTAAATATAGGTGGAAGTGATCTCTGCATTTCCTCAGGGTTTTCTTCCGCGTCAGCTTGTTTGTGGACAACAGTTTCGCTGGCTGTCCTGCCAGCGTCTTCAGGTCGAAGGAAAATGTTGTCCACAAGCAAGCTGACGCGGAAGAAAACCCTGAAGAAATGCGGAGATCAAGCCATCGCTGCGTAAACCTACGTTCTAACATTATAGGTGGAAGTATTTTGAGGGGAATAGAGATAAGGGAACTGCAGCCAAGAGACTTGAATGATTAGGTGCGATATGACAGAAACGAATAAAAATTGGGGTATCGACGATTCTCGAGTATCATTTTTAATGTTGAAAGACGTGAAAATCACGTCTAAATGAAGTGGTTAACCGGCTTGTCGTTTGGCTTAATTGCTTCCGAGAAGTTCTCTGAGAGTGTGATAATCGGACCTGAACCAGCCACGGTAAGGAGAAGGATCTGCAACGATTCACTTCCACGGACTGGATTTCACAATAATTGCTGGTGTGAATTGCCCAGATCTCAACTGAAGGAGCAAAAAAAGTGCTCGACCTCATTCCAGTATTTTGATCTGTGAGTGTGCCTATGCTGTCATAAATTTCGTTGCTTAAAATTGACAAATTTCGGAGGTTATTAAACTCATGTTGTCGATTGATTCTCATGATAATTTTTTGTGCATTGATAAAGTCGGGATTCAGAATGAACTTAGACGTTTAATAGCATTTCATACTGTAGGTGTTTCATGTTCTCGGCCGTAAGATAACACGCTGATGACTCGTCTTCCTAAAAGCCGACAGTGGTACGCTGTGATGAATGACAATTTCATGGATATTTTTACCATTTTGATTGTCTACATCCTAGAATTGTAAATGGAAGACACTGTTTGAATTAAAAACCGCGGAATATTGTTATTTTTCTTTCAAAATGTTTTTGCGTTCATGACCTCTTAAAAGGTACGAAACGGGATTAAAATATGAAGAGTATCCATGCCAGTGCGGCGAATATAAACTAATGAATTTATTTTTCACCTATCGTAGGTATTAAATTCGAATCTGCTGTTCGTTGAAATTTACTTCCTAAATATTATCATACATGTAAAGTCGTTCATTTTATTTTATCATTAAAAAGTTTATTTTGTTAGCTCTTTCCTTTGTAAATCATAAGTCAGCTGGTTTTTAGTGAAGTATTTACTTCGGATTATGTGTAGCGGTGCTTTAAATTTGCCAAAACATATAGTTTCTTTTTTTACGCAGGTACCATGTATATACATTTCAAAAATTTCTCCTAACATGGTCTCATGAGGCCTTTCATTCCTGAGAAAATTTACATTTTTTAATTCATATTTACTTGCAACTGCACAAAGAGTCGAACCCAGTCCCTCTGGGTTGACTGGCGAGGATTATAAAACTCGACTTCATTATAAAAATACTGTTTCTTAAACTTTTTTATCATGTTTTCTCTGTATAAGTGTAGGTTTTGATGCAGGAATTTAAATTAACAATGGTTGTAATTCGATAGCTGTGACGCCAGCGACTTCGTATCCGTAAAGTGCCCCATTATGTTGAGTCCAGCCGGCCGTAATTGTGCTCACTCGTCTACTTAGGTTTTGACATTTTTCACACGTTTTCCGCGAGACTTGAATCCTTTCCCCCGTCCTATATTCTCGAGAGGCGAAATTCCTCGTGTGCATGCTCTCTTCATAAACCCCGTGATTCATACGGAGAATTAAGGGGGGAGGTGAAGTTCCGTCTGCAAAAAATGATAACATCGCCTGCTCTACTCGTCAGTAATTGTCGCTGGCGCCTAAACGGGACAATTTCCTCCGCTGAAAGCCCCGAGAGTTAATCCCAGTTTCAATTTGACAAGTTGCTGAGGCATGCTCGCCCGCTCTCCTGTCTCTCCTCTCGACGTCTTTCCTTTTCTCAATTGCTCCGAGTTAATCTCTATTTACGATCGAGTGCATTTACCGAACGCGCTTCTTCTCGTTCCTCGGGGAAACCTCCAAGGGTCGCCCGACGCCGCCTGGAGAGGGCGGTCCGAGGGAGGAATGTCAAACGTCGAGGCTTCTCTCATGATCCCTTGATTACACAGCGCAAGTCACTCATTGGCCAAAGAACGACGCGATACCCGTGTTCTCCTGGATACAAAAATAACTATCGTAACATACCGGTGAATGAGGGGCAAATACAATCTCCTTAAGTACAATTTTTTATTTGTTTTAATTCTGAATAGGAGACTATCAAGATATGGGGATATTCCGTAGTTCTTGCGTCCAATTATTGTGGATGGGGCCCAGTGGGTAGACCGTTGGGCTGTTGATGGAAGAGTATCGGATTCAAATCCCGTATGAAACCTTCGGCCACCAGAAGTAAAGATCGCGTAAGTGTGGTGTGGCCCAGGATAAGCCACCGACGTCCTTGTCCTGAATTTGTGATATGGCATGCCTATGGTATAGTCTGGGGTGATCTCTACCCACACTTATCCAAACCAACCATCGGAATGAATTGCCGAGTGAGTGATTTGGTTTTGTATGTTGTCCGTACTATTTCCATTGAAGTGAAGACTTCTGAAGTAATACCGTTTCTTAGAAAAGTATTACTGGAATTAAACAATTACATCGAAGTTAAGTGCATTGACGAATAGTAGGAAGCATTAATGAGCAGCTGCAATCATAACTAGTGTTAACACAACCTCTGCGAACTATTAAAATTTGAACTGCCTTTACAGCTAACCTCCGTATCAATTACGAAGGTTAAATATCGTTTTGGGTAACAAAATAAGTAGGAAGGAGGAAATGCCTCATAAATATTAAAGAAAGTGAGTTTGAAAATTGTAAAGTTCAGGGAAAAAATACAGCAAAACAATAGGATTATCATTGAGAATTTGGGAGCAAAATTGTTGCTTCACAAATCATGAAAATATATGTTAACCTCTCAGGAAATATGTTGGTACAATAGCGCTTTTGAGATTTTCACCAAGATTGAAATGGCAAATTCCGAGATCACGTGATGGACCTGATGAGTGTGATTGGCTGACCGCGAAAATGATGTTTTATGTAAATAGGAAAATTTAATCTCATTAAATGGAATTATCACGAAGGAAGAAATATTGCAGGGTTGTAATAAAATCTGCGTATTAGGATTTACATTCTCATTTTCCTTACAATTAGTGTTACGCATCTTGAAGTTTCAATGCTGGCCTCAGCTTTGGTTTCTGCGCAGCTATCATGTACACCTTAGTATATTTGTCTCTTAGAATAAATTATTAGAAAATAATAAGAAAGCGTCAGTAGGGAACAAATGTTTGCTTAGCAGTGGCTTGTAAATCAGAAAACGGCGTTTTTCAGCGCTGAGGAAACCAGCTATTGAGCTGCTGGTGGAGGGATCTAGACGACCTCTTCTACCGTCCTCGCGGTCATTTGCCCCCTCCTTCTTTCTCCAGCCTCGAGGCGAAATTAAGAGGATTTCATCCTCAGCTCATCTCGAGCAGATTCCGTAAATGGAGTTGTTTCGCCGAGGTTATTCCATGATGGGTTGCTCTGGAGTCAACACTTAGAGATAAGGGTTTTTAAATGGCCAGTTAAAGCTAAACTAATTAATAAAGTAGGACGGGATATTAATTTTTCAATTTGGGCTCAGTTCAGTTGGCATTTTCACATTTAGTTTTATTTATTGTCAGTACCAACGAAACTATCAGATATTATTAATTTACCTAAGCTATTTTAATATGAGTGATTGTAACAAGATTTAAAAAAAATTATTAGCATACGTTGCTGCTTTTTGTTTTTTTTTGTTCCCGTTATTCTCGACGGCCGTAGGTCCGTGAAATTCATGTCCACAGAATTGCCTGATTATATCTGCTGTAGATAGTTTATCTATTGTTTATATTAAAATTTGTTTATTCAGTTCAACGTGATTGCCAATTGCATGTTATTTCAGGTGAATGTAGTTCGATGGAGCTCGTAAAATGTCATATCTCTGGAAACTGCTATTGTCTTGAAATAACTTAGCGGGTTAACGCGTATTTTTAAGTACAAAAATAATTTTAAAATGCTCTTGTTAATGTTTAGTTATAAATGGGTATACTTAAAAAACCATGGAATAAATGAACCTAGTTCTTTACTGCCACAATTTGTATTTCGAGCATATGCAATTAGAACTAAGTTTATTCCATTGGCGGAAATGGTAGAAATTATCTCAATATTATTTCTCAATTTGTAATACGAGGAATTATAGCTCGAATTTTATTCCTATGACACGTTTATCTTCCATGAACTGAAGTCATCAGTTTGAAACTTATTGATTCATAGCGTACCCTGAAAGCGTATAATGCAGTTGATCACATATATTCAGGGCGCTACTGACTGAGTCTGCGTTTCCATAAAAGTTAGGCACATGTAGCCACGGCAGCACTAGAAAAATAATAAATCACGACACTGCTGGCTGGAGGCGAGCATTTGGCCCCATCCTGGGAAACACGGGATGCATTATGCTCACGTGCATGCATTATTGATTCTCTGCTCTGCCGGTTCAAAAAAGGGAACCCATTGTGACCTATTTCTAACCAGGCGTCGCGTCTCTCCGGAGTAAGCGACGGCTGTCGTCTGTTCCATCTCCCTTGTTGTGTTGCCGCTTTGGGGCGTCGCGTTGGACACTTCTTTTTGTCTGCCGCGGCTGCGGATGGATGTGGGAGAGAGATATGCCCAGCCACCGGCCGTCCTTTCCTTGTCCGACACTGGCGTCGCTTAGGTCATGGATTGGTCCGATTTCCGCCAACAACAACCACGTTATCTGAAAACTCGTTTATCCAGGCTGTCTCTTATCTTTTTCCTTCTTTTTTCACGTGAGAAGCGCCCGGCTTTGATGGATGGTGTACTAACGTGCCAAATTTTTTCCTGTATCAAGGAAAATTTAAGTGGCATAAAGATAGAGATAGATGTGGGATAAAAGATTGTGGTCAGAAAAGTGGATATTTATGTGTATTGATTAAATTTTACGGTGCTTAATGTAGTAAGGAATGTCATGAAAAATTGAAGCTTAAGGTGATGAATTCATTGGCAGTCGTTCTGGCCGTCACTCTTCTCGGAATTTTTAGAATGTCTCTTATTCACTTGTAATGTGCGAAGTAGCTATCATAAAAAAGTTGTGTTTTTTTAAAGAGTACCTATTGGAGATAAGGGACACTTATTTTCCCTGAATGCTTGATGGTCTAATTTTTGGATGGCGTGCAATGGCCAATGCACGATATATTCGGAATATGAATAACGATCATCACATGTTTGTATCCAACTTTTTAGTAGAGATCATTAAAACTTTTTGTGTCCATGTCTTTCAAAATCTCTTCCCTTTTTGTTGCAATTTTAGATAAAGCATGGGAGATACTTCCTGAAATTTCAAGGAAAAAAATATGGAGATCTGTCCCTGAATCTCTTTATATTTGAGTTGTAGCCGCACTATATCGCTCTGCCAATTACGGATTCTATCCTTCTCTTGAAGTTGCTGAGAATTCAGCCGCAGGTCAAGGAACTGTGATGCTTGGGCTATTATGGAGGTAACTTTATCACGAGCTATGGATTTTATTGAGTGGTATGTAATGCCTATCAGTAATTTAGTTACCGAGTTGCTATAGCTTTCTTGATTATCTTACGTGCTCGTAATTTTGAATGATCTATTACTTGAGAATATCTAAGTTTCTATGGTTAGCGACATGCTTCGTTTTTAGTTAAGTATCGTTGAAATTTATTAATATATGAATAACTTTTTTAAATAAAGTGAAATAGTTTTTACTGTCCGATCTTATCCTAAGAATTTATGAAAATTGACTGACTTTTAGTTATCTCCTTTCAGAAATGCCGATTTTATTTGTTTCATTAAAACTTTATCTTAAATCCCAACATTTTTTATATTCAGATTCAGATTTTCATTTTCAGAGAACAAGATAAAATTACATGAATAAGTAATTACTTAGTTTGTCTTATGGTATTCGTCCGATTGTATCGCATTTATTCATTTATTGCATTTTCTCTGATGTATTTTTGGCTGACCTTATCTGCATTAGAGTTGCACTTTCTTCAGAAGATTTTCTTCGCATTCATCCTCAGATGCCGTTGTGTTTCAGCCCTACCATTTCGACCTCAGCCTTCATTCATTTTGTGAGAACCATCCAGGGATTACTCGGATTCGTCGAGTTTATCTAAACTTAGGAGCCATAAAACATCGCGGGTAATCATCAGGGCTTCACTCACACGTTTGCGTGTTATATGGCCACTTTAAAACGTGATCTATCGTCGGAAACGTGAAATCATTCGGTTCGATTTTGTGTTGCCGTCCCTAACTTGTTATTCGCCCGCAGTGTTGCTATTACAAATCACCGAGGTTTTCCTGAAATGTGTGTGGAGGAGTTTGAGGCGGATTGAAGTGATACCTTTCGACTTATCTGACTAGGATGGATTGCGAATCTAAATTCTGAAGTTAAGCTTATTTCTACAAGGATAAATAAGTCCATTCAGCATGATAGTGGTGGTGGTATTTTATGCGCTCTATGTAAATTGAACTTCGATGCACAGCGAAACACACCTTTTGTGGATTTCGGTCGGCACAGGTGGCGGATCAACTTCATATTCATCGGCTCATGGGCCGGTAACTCTGTGGGACTGTATTTAAAAGGCTTCCATTTTGTATATCATCTCCGATTATCCCTTAGTCTTAGGATTTCAATCGCGTGATTAAATTCTTAACTTTAAAATCGTATTTTAATCCTTTACAAAGGCAGAAAACTTACGCGATGTTGTGAATATTTTATTCGTCGTTTTTGAGACATCAGACTCAGTATAATCAACGTCAACCTTTTTTTAGTAATGTCCATTTTAGGACCATAAAATATTGCTATTAATATGAGGATAGTCAGCTGTTCTTTTAAATGTTACAGTGGATTGAGCGATATATCACTGAGAAGGGATCTACATTTCAGTCCAAATGTTGGTAATATTGCCAGCTCCGATCCTTCGTAAATCATTTACTCCCTTTATTCGGCTCTTATGCTTTTCCAAGATTTTTCTCCCCTTCCCAATTGGTGATAAGTAGGTCAGGTAATCATGCTCTTTTTCCCGTCCTTGATATCTTGCGTCTGAGCCAAAGGTTTTGACTTTCATGTGGTATTTTCTTAATATGTGAAAATGTGTTGAAGATTATTCCCAAATACCAATATTCTGTGTGTCAGTTTCTCAACTATTCTTATTATACCGTTCACATTCTCTTTTCAACGCCCTCTGGATCACTTCCACTGTCCTTTACATAACTGACTGACGCAATTGTTTCAATAGACGCAACTCTCAGTAAATGTGACTTTCCATCTGATTACTCCCTTTTGGTCTTATTGTTTGTTCCCATAATTGTTCTCTTATATTTTTGAACTTATTTGTTATTCTTATTAATGAAATTTAAATACCTTAGTGCTGTTTTGGCGTTGACTATATGACCTTATAAATTATTCATGTTTTCATCGGAGCACTCATGTAATCGTCTAGGTAACGAGATCATCCTGACTTTATAAGAAAAGGAGATGCCAATTTTCCACAAATTGAATGGAAAACTTTAAATTTATTTAAATTTGTGGAAAAGTGCCTTCTCCTTTTTTATTTAGTGAGAATGTCCTTCCATTGTATCTCGCCCCCTCTGTTACTTGTACTTAGGTTAGTTGGTTTCTCAAATATCAATAAAGTGATACATTTGACCCGAGCCTACCTTGACCTCCTGTTGTCCCAGAGCTCGCTAGCGCAGTCTTTCTCCCTCGTGGATGTCTAGCTTCGGTAGGGACGGATGAATTCTCTTGTATGCACTTCCGAAGAGGACAGTTGTGGTCATTGCCCTCATAAAAAAAGAAATGGCACTTTTCCACAATTTTAATGGAAAATTTAAATTAATTTAAAATTTCGAAAAAAGTAATCTCATTCGTTTATTTAGCCGGGATGCCCTTCCACTTATATCTCGCCTGCCTCAGTTTCTTATGTCGAGGTTAGTTGGTTTTTAAAATATGTACCAATAAAGTGATACATTTGGTCCGATACTACCTTGACCTGCTATTGTCCGAGAGCTCGCTAGCGCAGAATGTTTCGCGGATGTCCTGCCTCGGTTGGGGCAGATGAGTTCTCCTGTGTGTGCTTCCGAAGCGGGCAGTTGTGTTCATTGCCCTCGGGGGTGGTCGCAGGAAGAGAGCAAGTCTCTCCGCTTCCCTATTCCTCCCCTCCCCCATCCTACTTTGCCCCTTCCCTCCTTCATTCCTTGCTCTCTCTGTCTCGCGGTACCATCCACCTATCCCCTCTCAGTTCCTGAACCAGCCTCCGAGGCCGTCCCGGAATGGGGAAATCGCCATTCCCCGCCATTGATCTGTGAAGTCGGCTTTTCCGATCGCTTCTACATGTACATACTACCTCTGAAGCCGCCTCGATAGGGGTGTGATGGGGGTGTCAGGCGTTAATAAAATAATACAAAATAAAACAATGTTTTAAAAAGAATTTCTGGTAAAAAAAACTTTTGACGTCGTCCAAAAATTATGTTTTTCTCAGTGTTTTGTCCAGTTTTTGTTTGAACAGTTTTACAACTGAGTCTCAGTAGCTACTCAGCTATTGAGACTCACAATCATTTGTAAAAATCGTTCATCCAACCACCACAAGAAGTGCGCGGTTCGATGGAAGCAAGTGGTGGAGAGAGGGGAAGGAGGGTTCGTCTCAGCTGATGCTCCTCTTCATCTCCATGTAAGGGGGTATTGCTTTGTGGGAGGGAGGGGGCGAAGGCGGGATAGAGGAGACATGGAGGCTGGACTGCCTTTTCCTACGCTCGCCGCCTCCTCCCCCCCATTCCTCCCCTCCGTTCGCGACCCCTTATTGCGGCACTGCCGTTGCGGTTGCATCCGAGTGGCCTCCAATCTTTTGCTGCCATTCCTCACACCAATTGTTACAAAAAAGAAGTGTTTTCCTCCTCCGTCTCCGCTTGAAAAAGTAACCCTTTTAGAGTGCCACGCAACCACTTAACCGCGGGTTAGCGGCCTTGCCTCATCCATTGTGCACTTAAGTCTCGTTGTCAGTAGCAACAGCTTTCGAAGTAAAAACGAGTGGCAAAAAGTGAGTTGTTTGTGTTGTGTAAAATTCTTATTTACTGCCTTCGTAAATGAAAGACTGATTATTTTATAAAATTTCCAAATTTCAGCGGTGTATTTTACACTGATTTTATGGGGCTGGCAAAGCATCTAAATGGCCATTCCCGAGGAAGTATAGATGTGGGGAACAATGATTGCGTACAGTAACCAACTGGCTGATAACTCGATTAGCATACTAAACAAAAGTCGTATAAACTATTTCATGTCATGTGAGACTTCATATTGAAAGTTTTATGTTTAAAACTGCTTATATTCGAGCAATAAGAGTTTTTCCTCCGTGTGCAATCTATTCTTGCATTTGTCAGCGTGGAGTTTTAAGTCCCATTCGCGTTAAGAATTTGTCACTACAACCATATTGCGCGACAGCCAGCTTGGGCAATATCAACAACCCCGAGTATGAAATCTTTTGGTGGGACCTTATTATACGGAGGACTTAGGTACGTAACCGATGATTACATTGGTTGTCTCCACCACGACAAAGGGATCCATATCTCTTTTGTTTTTTTTCGCTAAGCTTCCTTTATCCGTCCGCATGCTGTAAAACGTGCATCCCCGCTGAATATTGCTCCGAAAGACAGGTTGGTGGTAGATACGGGGAAAATGAAGTGTGCCGCTTGCGCTCAGAGTGTGGGGACAGTGCAAATATTTGGCGTCGATACATTATGGGGCGAAAGTGTAGTGTCGAGCGAGCAAGCATTTCTCGAGCCAAGGGCAATCTCGCGAATAGACATTTTTAATGGATGCCTCTCTTGATTCAAAGTGTAAAAAGCGGGTTAGATAAGGGAAGAGGTGGCTTTAAAATAAGAGAGTTTGGGCAGGTAGAGGAAAAATGGTATACCCCTAGGGAAATAGGTACAATGGCTTCGATAAATATCGTATATCCTGCGATGTTTTTGGTAAAATCGCCTTACAGTTTAAACATATGTATCAAATGCTACGACTCCGCTGCTGGAATCTTCCTTAGGTTATCTTAATTGACGTCATTTTTATTTTATTTTTTAAATTTGATTCACGTTAAAAATTGACGTGTCATATAAATATCATTTGCTTGAAGAAGCGTCCAGCACCGGAGACAAAACAGTTGGTTAATATTTGTGCTGTAATGCGGGTTTTCCCGAAAAAAATATCTCTGGACATCATGTAACTCGGAATTTTTAACCAATTCCTCCTATATTTTAGTGAAAATGTGGAAAGAGAGGGTGCTGTTTAGAGAGTGCTGTGGAATACAAACTATAATTATATATTTACAGTTGAGATAGTGTTGGCCGACCGTTAGTTCAAATTAATTTGATTTGGACCCGAGACAGACCGAAGCAGAATTGGAATATCGGGTTTCGTTTTGAATATTGTATCACTCCGGAATTTTGATGTATTTTATTAATTTATTTTTCCATGTTGAATGATAGCTTGAATTAATCTTTTATATGTATTGATTAACCAGGAGATAAATAGTTTGAATCCTGCTGCAAATGCAATGAAAAATGTACCTTACTCGCGCGTAGAAACTGTAGAAGTAGAAATTAAACCATTGCATTCGTCAATGCGATATTTTTTTTTCATGGCTCTTTTATATTCATCTATGTAGTCCCCTCGGCTACTCGCCTTCCTTCCTGAGTTCAATGGATTCCGCTGTATCCTTTCATATGTTATGCTTTCGGGTTTTCAACTGCGGGTTTCGAGTCAAACTCCTATCGACCCTGCGTTTTTTTTTTTTAAGCAGTAGGTATTATAGGAAAACTTAAGTCGTTGCCGGAAGAGAGTGGAAAATTGGCTTGAAGGTTTTCATCGAAGTTTTATTTTGGCCTGCATAATGGGAAAAGTTTGGTCGACGCGAGGGGATCTTTTGCTCATCCCTGGGCTTTCATTGGGATCGTTGGTGCAGCGGAAGCGTGATTTAGTGACTTTATTATGATTTTGCAGACGATGCTTAAATGCAGGTTCTTCTATATTTTTTAAAAGGGGTCTTTAAAGGTGAAACATTGTGCAGAACGGTCATAGTGCTCACCTAATCATAGTGCTGTTGTGATTGTTGTTCCATCTGGTCAAGTAAATGAGCGTTTTTGAGTTTAAAAAAATCAACAAAAAAAAAGTTTTTTTTTCAAATGTTCCTGAAATTTGATGGTGATACGTCGCAACTTGTTGGAAAGACACGGAACCAGTAGTGTTCAGACTAAAATAAAGAGCTTAATGTTCACGTATAGGTAAAATTAGCGCTGGTTCTAACTTAAAGTATTATTTTTTTTAAATAATGGCGTCCGAACTCAGATTTTGTTAATTTAAATACGGATTTAAAAAACTCTGCCGAAGTTTCGGACTCGTGTTCCGAAACGTCGGCAGAATGGGGGGAGACCACCCGGCTGGAAGCCCAAATAGCCTTTTTCGAGTAAATACGGATTAGTTCAGAATAGATTTAGACAGAATTAACTGGTATCGGAGAAGGGTATATTTAAAAATTCTTTATATACTTGTCGTTGGAAAACGGCATCGATACATATTTTGACGAAATATTTGGTTCAAATACTAATAATGACCACTAATGACAATGAATTTAAGTTGTTTTTAAGCGTTTTCGCCACAGTTTCAAAATGATCGGATTTCTTGGAATTAAATGGATTAGAAGAATTCGTACTCTTTTATGGAGTTTTACTTTGTCAGCTTTCTTTTACATATCTTGTGCATCAAATATTACTGATTTTAATGGCATTTGAGTTCGTTCATGCGAACTATATAGATTTTAAGGGATATTTTATGCGATGCATAATATTTAATGACTATCATCACATATGAGAGAATTAACAACCGGTAAGAGTGTAATTACCGGAACTATCTAAAGGAGAGTGAGGAAAACCAATCCCTCCAATCGCAAGTATTTTGTTTCAAATGTGACTCTTGAGAAATAAGTTCTATATAAATCTTTATTTTAATTTTTCTGTACTTTTTTCACTTTAAATGCTTTTACGTTAAATTTTACTGTCTTCCTGTTTTTTATTTGAGCAGTAGTAGTCAATTAACCTGACTCAGATGGCAGATGCACAGATAATTGCATAATGTATGAGATAGGGATGAGTTGTTACCACGTTTTATTAAGTTATTCTTGTGCAATTCAGCATTTCTTTATCTTTTTGAGGAATATTATGTAGTTAACCTTGTCCCCGTCAGCTACAGTGGTTGACATAACAAGAAAATTATTCTAAACACAACATTGTTTTGCCGGAATTATCGCACCGATGTGAAAATAAATACCGCTGTGTATTTTCGTTCGTGGAAAGTTATTCTAGCCGTGGAAGTACTGGGAAAATCTTTATTTTTACGCCCAAAGTCATCGTTTTGTTTTGACTTAAACATCTCCATTCGAGGAGCCACTTTACTCGTCTTGTTTCTCATATAAAATTTGTCATTGTTTTCCGCGCTCGCGCAGTGGGTCGGGGTGCGGTTGGGGAAGGGAGGTTTGTATAGCGCTTGTCATTCATTCAAATCGATTCCTCCGCTTTGGGGCGCGGGGAGGGAAGGAGCGTGGGGGCAGGGTGCAGCGACGTGGCTTATACCCCGGAAGGCCTCCACGAAAGGAGGGAAGAACTGGCTGAAGCGGCGGTCGTAGTGCCTGCCCCTCGCCGCGAGTCACGGATTGATCACGCCCCCGGTGAGGGGTCATTGCTCTCTTCCCATTTTGCTCACTACATGCCCACACTTCTTCCTTCCTCTTTCGACCTTTTTTATTTCCTTCATACCGTCCCTCTCATTCATTCACTATCCTCGTTACCCTCTTTTGCTCCGGTTTCTTGGTGGCCTGCTATTCTTCGGAAGAGTTCGAAACAAATGCAGAAATAATTTGTTTCGTCTTTGGTTGGTTGTTAAGACGATATGGGAACCACCATGTGAGTGTGAAATTGGAAGATGCATTTGTTTGGTGTTCGGGATGATCCCTTTTTTTCATTCTTACCTGATATTCCTTCAGGCAATTTTTTACGATAGTGACGTCTCTGCTCCTGATTTGCTATTTTTTAAATGTTTATGTGTTTCCGTTTGGCCATCGCCTCGATCTTTTGTTAAGACATCATTTGTGCTATTACAATGTGATAAATGGACTAATTAATATTTTTCAAAACCAAATTTAACTATCGTTTTGTTGTTTTTTCTTTCAAGTTTTCATTCGTCACTCTCAGCATTTCCGTTTAAAGGGTGGCGTCTTTTCTCAGACCCCGGTTATGATTTTTTAAGTGATAATACGTTTATTGTTGATGGTTCGAATGCTTTCCGGAAAATTATTTACAGAATAACTTCTTATATACATATTTATTCGTATAACTGGCTCCATGGTTTCCGACGTTTCGGAGGTCCGTCATTATAGCTAGTCGCCTGTACCTTGTTGGAGTTACGAGAAGACTTTCCACATGCCAATTTTCAATATAAATGACGCATTTTAAAAGAGTTATATCTCCCAAAGTTATTTCCATCCGGAGATCATTTTGGTTTAAGCTCGTCTTAAATTTTAATATTTTGTGGCATCATGAGTGTCGTTATGTGTAATCCTAGTGAAAACAAAGAGGAAATCCCAGAAGTGTGAGGTAATTGCGCAGTTTTTACCCTCCTCGTGGTACGCACAAGCCTTAAGGATGTCAAACCCTAAGTATTACTTTTGTTACTTTCCCTGTCAAAAATGAGTTCTGCGTTAATCGATAATTTTAATTTTCCCTGTATTAAGTTCCGACTGGTCTACAAGCCGTGATCAGCACCTTGGTAATCTGGTCCAGCACCCTTGCCGCCGCCCAATCGGGACATTATACAGCGACAATCTCGTCATTGGATTCCATTCGTCCCCTCTTTTCGACGGCACTATTCCTGCATGCCGTTATAATGAAGACATTCGAATTCATCCCATAAATTCGTTAGGCGAGCGATGAATTGGCCCCGAAGCCCTTTCTACTCCCGGTGATGATTTAGGGCCCATTCATCGTCCTCCCCAATATACGATAACACGGCGTGTTGATAGCTTATCACTATTGGTCGAATAGTCGCTTTCAACCTTTTGTTACTTCATATTTTTTGCTGAGCCCGACCGTGGTCGTAGCCTCCGGTTACGCACGCTTTCCTGAGCTAATGGCAGCCTTCACGTGACGCCCTCCGTCATAATGATGGCGCGATGGGAATCGGACCGTCATCTGCAACCTTTCTTCCACCTAATGGGGATTCTGTGCAGTTTCAAAGTTTCTCATTCTCATCGGGTGGTCTAAAATTGTAGGGTAAGGCAGATATCCCACCCTCAAGCTAAAAGATCTAGCATTTTTTTTAACCTTCGCTTTCAGTGAGAAAATTTAAGTATATTTGGTAATAATCTGCGCTATATTTTCTGCTCCCCCGTTGCATTAAATTTTTAGTTGTGAATCCTATTATATCTCCTTATAATGTGGCAGTAATGTGAGTATCATCCATTTTAAATGATTGTAGGGAATTTAAGTGCCTCTACGTCCTAAAGAAAATTACCTCATGGGTACGTTGGAAAGAAAAAACTGGGAGCGGGTAATAAAAAGTCATATATTTCAACTAAGGGTGGTGCGAAATAGCGATACCTTATTTGAAGCTGTTGCGGAAGAAAGTCGGTTCTTCTGCGGTATTGTCCCCTTCGTGTCCTCTTTTTATTCCAACAGAGGGATTTAAAAAATAGAGACGGTTATTTACTGTTATTCATAGATTATTCAATGGTTGTGATGTAGTCCTTCACGAATGGTAGAATTCACCCTCGATCAATGCGGGTGTATTGGGTTCTAAATATTTTTTACGTTGACTTACCTGTAATTACTTTTTTCAGTATATTTTCCTGTTTTGGCGAATTTAAATTGTCTCATGAGTTTCTCTTTGTTGGGATCAGGAATTTCCTAAAGCACCGTGTAATACCTTTTATTACAGAAGGAAGTTATTATTCATACACTTTCATTCACATGGTTCAAAATATCTTTGATACTGCTTCCTCTCTATTTACTTTATTCATGGGTTAACTAGTTGCTTTTTTGTTCTTGAGGCATATTATGTGGATAAAACCTTTTTATGTTTATCTTTGTGTCCACTAACGTGATTGCGTACCTTCCAAATGACTTTTCAGAAAGATACTGTCTGAAGATCTTACCTAAATGAGGCTCTAAGTAGTTTTAGCTATTCATCACGAGGGCATTGTCCCAATGGTCTCCTAAGTTTTCGTTTTGGGTCGGGGGGAATGTGCCAGATCAAGTCGAGAGGAATAGAAGAGGGTAGGGCGTTTTAGAAGGAGAAATTGAGAGGGGGTAGCGGGCGTCACGGGGTAATTAACGTCCCGTGTGGTTGGGTTGGTCGTCTGCCATGAATTAAGCCAAACGAGGAAGAGTGTAGTCACGATCGTTAAGGATGGCTAGGTCGAGGGTTTTTTTTCCTCCCGCGTCCACAACCTTCCGGTAATCGACTTCCTATTGTTAGGCAATCTAGTGTGTTCTATGAGTTTTCCGACTTGTTTCCGTCTCGTTAGGTTGTGTTTTGGAGAGTAGAATCTTGGAGCGTCTGCGGAAGAGTGGGTCGCAGGCTTGAACCTTCATCCGTAAGTTCGTTCGAGTTGGGTCTTGAGTAGTTGCTTACTTGTCGTTTCGTTGGAGAGGTGGTGCTCCAAGAGTTTTTCGTTGCTACGACGGTGTTAGGGAGGGTAAATTTTCTGTTTGGCATCGAAAAATAACCAAGTTAAGTAAAAAAGAACTTGAATCTATCAGTTATTGCGGAGTCTCTCGAGAAGTGGGTATTCTCACGAAGAGCGTAATTAATTATGACGCACCGCTCTCTTTTTCACTTCAGAATAAAATTTAACGTTGCTAAATTTTTCAACCGCGAAGCAGTCTGCCAAATGCCTATGGCTACTCTTTCCTGTATCTTTTAAGGTGAGGAATTATATCTATAATTCAGTAAGGCAGTATTTTCTTCTAAATTTGATTTGGTTATCGTCTTTAGAATGTTTATCTACGCTTACTTAGTACGCCATAGCCACCTCTGAGGTGTTACGCAAGTGATTAGTTTTCCCCTACTTGCACTATCCTCTTTCATATGCTTATTAATATATTCCATAATATGTTAGCAAATAGACATAAATATATTGAATTTGAACGTTCGAGCATGCATTTTTAATCCAAAAATTGTCGAACCGCGGAAATTATGACATTTGAAACTTCAGACACGTACAAAGTTCAAGCAAATTTCCCTGATAGCTCCTGGGCAATAGATAATGGATTTTATTGGTTGTCGACGGGAAATGGGACCACTAACCTCTCCGGATTCCCAATCCCCAATTTAATCCACCGTAGAAAATCTGTCTCGTAAAATATTAATGATATTGTCCGAAAAATTTGCCCTTAGAAATTTTAAATGGCAGAATAATGGGTGGATGGTTGTTGCTAAACCTACATGTTTGATGCGATAACAAAACGGCGCTGTCGGCTTTTATTGTACCTCGGTGCTGTTCCCAGCTCAGGTTCAAAATTACAGATTAAGCATATTCATGACTCCAAAAGTACTCTCCAAAGAGAAGACGATAAGTAAAAGTATCTAATTTTGCCCATATTTTTAATTTCACCATTCGACTATTAGATCGCTCATTTTGAGTGGCTTCAATCAATTTCATTCGTAGCGCAATGAAAGAGATTAGTCATTGGAGCAAAGAGTGAAAGTTTTACGCTCAAGGAGTGAAACATTAGTCATTGGAAAGGAGTTCATCGTGGATAATGGAGATGCGATATGGCTGACGGAATGATATGAATCCAAGGTTTCCGACCAGAAATCATTTCTTATCCCAAATAAGGCAGTAGTTAATGACTGCTGACGCTTGTGGAGTCGGCAGTGAAAGTACTACAGATTAATTCGAGGAAATAGCAATGATTAAACACTAGCTAGAATGTTCGTCAGCGATTGTTTGCTTAGGTCATGTTAGACCATTGTTTCATCAAGTTTAATGAAGACCATTGTTTCCCATACAAGGCCTTTGTTTTCTGTGCTAAAAGTGAGGCTTGAGTTATTGAGAAAAAGAGATATTGATGGTTTTCGTCCTCAAGAGCACTTAATGAATTACAGCAGGTTGTTATTTCTTCATCTGTTTGTGTGGCTACGTTGATTTCCATTTGAAAGCAGGTATGTGCCAACCATACTCCGGTTAATCTACAAAATAGTACCCCAATACGCTTGACGAGAGATATTCGATATGATAGACGCCGGGGGAGGTGAGAATGTTCGAGAAACTGTAGTTATATGAAAGGTTTAAGTATCGCCCTCTTTGCATTTTATTATTTCGCCACCATTCATGCCAAGAAGTGAGTAACTTTTGGACTTGGGGTGTATACTTTCCACTTCATGGAAATGAAACTCGATATGTTGTCTCGTTCTCAAAATATTGTTCTCCCGTGATGTGAAAAAAAATGGTGGAAGAGCTTTGGAGACTGGGAATTTCGAGGCAATGTGTGAAAAACGATGCTCTTCGGTTTCGATGGTTCGATTTTTTTGTTACGCGTCTCACGGACAAACGATATCTCGTGTAACATTTTATATCCGGAGATGTTTATCGATTGAATGGAAGACTCGAGAATCAGAGTGACTGGACCGATTTGTGGTAGTAATTAAAAGGATAGAATTGTCTTTCATAGGCTAACGATATTGTGAATTACAATCTTTCTGTATTACCTACTGGAAACATCACTTTCATTGATCTATGGCGTCAACGAATTTAACACTATGGCAGAGTATTCATGAAAATGCTCTCTACTAAAATGTGGATGTCGTAGAAATTAGAATTTTAATGCTTAACTGATAATTATGACGAAAAAATAGTACTCATTTGGTTCTTAGGTTGGATATTTTTGTGATGGACACGGTTGGTTTTGTTACTACTATATTTGACTATATATAATATACGATGTATAATTGTCTGTAATAATTTAATTACAAAGTAAATTAATTCAAATCTATGACAGAATTTATCATAGAAATTTTCGCAACCGCAATGAAAACGGGTCTCATGAAATCGGTGCTCAAGTACCGACATAGTGATTATTCATTTGCAATGTTATTCAGATTAATTTTCCGACTGCTTAGACCGTTTCTGCCGTAATTTGGCGTCGCTTGGTGAATACATTGCGGTTGGGCGTTACATTTTCATTGATTCCCTGTATGGCCTCACGGCACCGTTTAAGCGGCCATCTGGGGTATGAGTCTCCTTCCCCCGCCTTCCAAATCGGCCGTTCTGAGTACCGCTCCATCGAACGCATCGAGGAAGCCGAGCAACAATGGGAAACCATATCGGAGATGAGATTTCCACCTGGAGACGACCATGTTCCCCGATAAAATTTCTCATTTTATTTTCATCTTCGTCTCTTCGAAACCGGTGGGGAATTATCGATCACCTTTGACCGAAATCATGGGCGCGTACGACTTGGAATCCTCATCTTCGGACGGTGTTGTTGCGTGGAAGATGAGAATGGGTTGAAGGATTGATGGGCAAGGTGGTACATGCACACATGAGTGGATCGAGCTCTTTCTTACTTTGTCGGTCGCGTCCGTGGCTTTCCTCATGTGGAGGTCGTGGGGGGATAGGTGGGCCTTGAAAGTGAAGGACTTTAAAAGGGTTTCATGAGATGTTGGTGGGCGGTAGGAAGAAAGCTCTTCGTTTTTTGTGCCCCATTATGTGCCCGCTTCACCACAAAGGGACCACCCCTTTCACGGGAGACAGCGTGTCCGGCCTTGACCCACCCCTTTCTCCCACCACACCCCCTCAAAATCTCCGGTCCTCCCACGATCAAATTTCATTCTTCGACCTTTTCTCATCTCCTTTCTGTCGTAATTTAGGTGATATACCCCTCTTATTTTACTGTTTTTTAGCCGATTCCACGAGGCCACAGAATTACTAGTTTGACGGTTTTTTAAATCCATAAGGCCTATTTAAACGATAAATTGACACCTATTTACATTTGCTTGTTTGGCAATATATATATTCACTTATGCAACATGAGTGTATTTATATTTAAATAAATGGTGTATGCATCATTTCCACATTTTTGCACATTTGGCCTCCCTTTTGAAAATATTTTTTTCCTAATGGGTAGGTAATTAATTTCTGCTATTGGTTACTTCTGTAAAGGCCTTTTTACACGATGCATTAATACCTGTCAGCATGTCTGTTTGTATGAACGTTTTTTGTGGACTGGAACGGAACATGCATGAATGCGTGAACCAAATTAGAAAAAGTTCCATTTTCTGTGCATGGATTCGTACAGCTGTGTGGTTACACGGTGCATTTTCGTGTTCATTCACGCGTTCATACATTTAGACATTAACTCTTACGGGTTAATGTACGGTATAAACAGGCCTCTAGGCAGTCTTGTATCCGGTGAGCGGCTCAAAGGAAAGGGGGAGGGAGGTTTGAAATGATTAACTACTAAGCTCATAGAAGTCATCGTCGCTGCTCTCCAAATGTAGTTCATTTTTTATAAGTATAAAATTTTGTAAAGAATAAAAAGTATAAGAGTAGCCTTCCTTTTGCTAATAAATGTTGTGCATGTAAGTGGAGCTAATATATGCAAATTCTCGCATGGTTTTATTTTATAAGTTTGACGCGGTCTGATCATAGTGGACTTATTGGACTTGTTAGTGGTAATGAGAAAAAAATCCTGTTAACGTCTCCAAATTAAGGATTGGCTTATGTTTCACGGTGAAATCAATCAAATGATGTCATGTTTCAGGCCTCTTGTTTATTGTTTATAAAAAAATTATTAATAGTTTGAAGGTTTGATCAACGTTGTATACAACATTATGATATCTCTCTGAATACCTTTTTTAATTTTTTACTTTTGCAACGTCAGTGATGTAATTAAACACTGTCCATCGTATTCCTGTGAAATAACATTTTAAATCATAAAAATGAAAAAGTACTTCATTACCTTGAGATTGGTTATTTTTCAAACTTGAGAATGGTAATGGACCATATAGATGGCTAAGTTCTAACAACACGTATCTCAAATTCGGCCGGTTTTTTGACAGATATATTGAACAAAGTGTAACAACATTAAAAAAATAAAATACAAGCAAAAAACAACTCTTTGTTTGCAAATGAATGATTCTTTTTCAGTTTCATGAACTTTTGGTTTTTAATTTTAGCCTACAATCAAAAATATTAATAGTTTTTGCTCTCCTGAAAATTGGCTATTTTGGAGACACGTGTTGTTAGAACTTAGCCATCGATATACAATGCCTTACTGTATATAGTCCATTATCATTTTATAATGTGAAAATTGGATAGCAGAGATGGGGCTATAGCCCCACATAGCCCCTCTCTGGATCCTCCACTGGTTCAAGGTGCTCTTTACCTTTCTTCCGCTCTCCCTTGCTCCTCCTAAATCCTCACAAGACCCATCCTCCTCTATTTTTCTTTTCTTTTGTTTTTAACGACGAAGCTCCAGTCACCCTGTACGCGTCCAGTTGGGTCCTAATATACTCCTGTCGGGTTATTTTTCCACAGTATCTGATTTGTGACGTAAGCAAATCCTTTTAAGGCGTAAGAAATGTTTCTTGGAGGCGTGGGCAGTATTTCTTTTACGCGCCGGCATGTCGCGGTCGTGTTGACTGTCCTCTCTGTATCCCTTCTCTTTATGTTATTCTTCGAAGACATGGCTTTCTGATCTCTTTCCAGGCGGTTAAAAGGCGTCTTTCATCATTCAGGCTGCTAAAGGTACCAAAAAATATCTTGAATGAGTATAATTCATTTTGATTTTCAAGGAGTATCCGCAACGAGATAACTTAAAATTAACCCTTACTTATAATTTCAACTTTCTGTGTGTAATGATGAAATATTCTCCTAAATGATATCCTATGGATGGTAAACAGCAAAATCAAGGTATCACGAAGGATTATTATTAAGCCCTATTGAGTCAATATGATTTTTAAATAGCAATATTTATGGTTTTTAGACATAAATGTAGCTGTCTTTATTTCGTGGACATATTTTAATTTAACAAATAACTCAAAAAGATAGAATAAATCCTTAAATTTCGCCAGATAAAATTTAGTTATACCTATTGCAAGTGATACTTTTTTGGAAACTTGTGAAAGTGTATCTTAAATAGATTTTGAATAAGGAAGCAGCCAGGAGAAATTTTCGGGGGTTCATTCAGAGAGAATACAAGAGCGATCTCTGAAATTCATCTGGGGATCTGAACCCCTTAACCTTCCCCGAACTCTGTCGTATTGATCCCAATTTTGCTTGTCAACCTTGATGGATATCGTCTACCTTAGCAAAGCTATTTAAAAAAGGACATTCGCTAAAACGCTGGACTCGGTGGCGTCGGGGTGAAGTCCTCGCCTGCGAAGCAAGAGGTTGCGGGTTAAAAGTTCCACCAGAGTAGTTTATCCCTATCCAGGACATGGCTGTTAGTGCACGTGTAATTGTCAAATTGTTCAATAAACCCCGACGTAAAAGATCAGTATGCTGATTTCGTCGGTGTAAGAATAAGTTAACAAATAAATGAACTTTTTTTGGGTCGCGATTCACCCTCCTCGGTCTGCTTGGTGGAGATTTCGAGAATCAATCGGAAAGTCGAAGATGGGAGACTCATCCGTTCTAAATATTTAGAAGCCGTCATTTTGCCATGACTATTTTTGACGGTGTTAAATTTGTAATCCCCTACGGGCGTAACCGAGGTAACCCTTGATGGCTGTCTATCATCCTCAAGCGGCTGAATTCACTGCGTAGAGAATCACCGGCCTTCATTTCCTCCCCTACTTCTTATTCTGGAGCACCCTCCTGTCTGGGAAGGCAAACCAGCGGAGGAGGAAACATCGTGAGGCTGTGAATTAGACGCCGTCTCGCCGTTGGAGCGGTGGAGCAGAAAAATCGTGATTCTGGACCACCTTTGGGTCTGTTGAGAGTTCCTCTCCTCGCAGCAGTCTGGCATGCTATAGTGTTACCGGTCCTGTGGCGGTATCTCGTGATCAGAGGCGCTCTGCCGGTGGTTTTAGTGGTCTCGGGACCCGAGTCGTGATGAAAGGGTTAGCTTTCATGACGATACACTTTTGCTCCGTGGATATTCTGGTCTCTCCAGTGCTGCATCCCCATACGATCACTTATTAATATCTCACGTGATCATTAATTAAAATCTGGCATCTAAGATGATTGAATCTATGCATTGAGATGCAGCAGTTTACCTACGTACCTTCTCCTCTACCTCCCTCGACGGAAGATGGAATTTGCCTGCGGAAGGTTACTTTGATTTTTATGGGAAAAAAGCGTCAACTAGAAACCTCACGTACTCATTGATTAAATCTTGGGGCTAGTTTGTTTAATTGATCGTACACATGGACAGCTATTGATTATTTGATGTACTTTTCAACGCCTAAAATCGATATGCATTCGGTAATTGCTGTAATTTTAAGTCTGTTATTACCAATCTAATTCCATTTAAAATGTCCGTGTGACAAAACTTTCTTTTCTCATTAGGAATTTGAGATGCATATGTTTTGCTAAAACTTCAGCGTTTTGGCTCTTTTATCACGCCATGATTAAAAAAATAATAATACTTACGATTCAGTACGAAAATTACATCGTAAAAATATCTCCAAAACAAAGCAAATGGAAACCCCTAGAGCTGCATGCGTCTGTGATAATCAGTGAGACTGTTATGCCTCTGGGTCTACGTATTCTAAGGAGCCATTCCAATCGTGAATATTCCCTCGCCTTCTTAAGACCGCCGCCGCACAGTGGTCTGAAATCGGAAAAAGCTGGACAAAAGTCCAAAATTGCGTTTTTTGAGGTAGAGACTTGAAACTTGGCGTATATACTCACAAATAGTTGGTGATCACGGTATAATAAGTTATTTCTCCTATATCTAATCCGTTACTGAGATACAGGGGATCAAACATGACCAAATTTCCAAAAACACGCCCGATCTCGTTTTTCTCCGAAAAACTTCGGAGTTAAACTGCTGGTAGAGTTTTTGAAGGATTTTAATGCAGTAAAAAACGTTATATTCCAAAAATATGGTACTTTATCTACATTTTCCATTATTTTTTAACTTTTTGGTTAGTATTGGTGCAGTATAATGTCGCAAAATGGCGGACCCTTTTTTCTGGCCAACTTTGACATAAAGTAGACAATATCTTTAGTTTAAGAAAAAACATATCTCCAATTTTTCCTCAGAGTATTTAATAGACATCATTTAAGAGAATGGAGCAAAAATCTTTGAAAAAAGTTTGCCCCTTCATTAATGAACGCGATTTTTCGATCGCGCTGCACGTCCCGGCTCCGCGACACGGGGGCCTAGAGACTCGGGGACACCGTTGGATATTTCACTTTGTTTGGAACTTAATTATTTAAAATCGTAATTTTAAGCACACTATACAGTCTCTATTGACCCAAAATACTTAACTGAAGACATTACTAGAATATTGGATCGATATACTTGGTTACTGAACGCCGTAACTCTGGTAAACATGCTTTGGTTTCGAAACCTAACTGAATCATTACACTTTTTCTTTCACTACGGAAGCACATTAGGAACACCCTTTGGGTAGGATTTAAGTTTTCTCGCGAGGCTTGCCATGCACAGTAACCAGGAAAGGCTGCAGCCCGGATTCTTTCACTAATTCTTTCCCTTTTCACCCACGCCGAGGAGGAGCGTGCGAAAAGGGACATTTTATGATACCGCGCGGCCGTTGAGGGAATTTCCGAAGGGGTTTTTCCAAAGGGGTATTTTTCTTTCCCCTTCAGAAATGCATCTTACAAAATAGTCTTCAGAAGGCGTTTAGAGAAAGGATGGGGCTAATTGTGGATGTGCCAAGGCCTGGCTCAGGAAACACCAACGATGGCAATACGGCAAGACGTTTTTTCGATTCTCCAGAGCTGGCCGCTGATATAACAGGTAATTGTATTAAGTGAACATCACTTCAGAGTAATAGCCACGCATAGGAGAAGTTACGTTTGTTTATACGCACGAACTGTGATAAAAATATCAATTTCTTATGTTTTTCGAATATTCTATTGTGGTTAATGCGAATTTATTCATATTTTCATTACAGGAGTTAATATTGACCTTATAAAAAAATTTTCAATAATTCTAAGGGCAATATCTAGTGGAATTAGTCTCAATCATGCAGTATTCTCGGATTACTGCCGGAGAACAGCGGAACTGTACGTGGACCTGTACCCATGGTATTATATGCCAACCACGGTCCATAAAGTGCTGATGCATGGAGGAGAAATTGCGAAGGAGGCAATTCTCCCACTAGGGCAACTATCCGAAGAGGCATTGGAAGCTAGAAATAAGGACTCCCGAAAATTTCGTCAAAGGTTCACTAGAAAGCACTCAAGAGTGGCCACTAATCAGGATCTCATTCAAAGACTGTTGATTACGTCGGATCCATTTATTTCATCAACCCTAACAGTAAAACAGAAAATATCAAGGAAAATGCATAAAGAATTGAGGGAACTACTACATTTAGATGAAAGTGAAGGAGAAGAGTCAGATAGTGGTGATGACCAAGATTCTTCGGAGGACTGAAGTATTGAATTGATTGAAGTTTCAAACAATAATCATAATTACTAACACCCAGGGTGGTATTAGGCAACATCAAAATTGTACATTTTCTTATTCCTAGGTGTTTAAAATTAATTTTATTTCATTCGTAAGATTTATAGTTAGCATGTTTTCCTTATTTCATTGTACACATGTTTATTGTGATTTCAAATTATTCCCTTCAGGAGTGTATATCCTGCTTTTTCTTCATCAAATTTGAAAAATATTTTTATTGGTCTGTCTTTTGATTTAGTATTAATTGAGGTATATTCTCTAAATAATTTACATTGGATGGGATGTTCAATAGTTAAACATGCAATGGAAGAATAAAAATGCTATTTCATAATTTCCATCTTTATATATAATACGCCATTTTATTAAAAAATAAGGTAAAAAAATCTATTTAACCATTTCAAACCCATCATTACTAAAACTTCCTCGTGGTAATATTGCATGGTTAAAAAGGAAAGGGAGCGGAAAAAACCCTTTGGAAAAACCCCTTCGGAAATTCCCTCAACGGCCGCGCTGTATCATAAAATGTCCCTTTTCGCACGCTCCTCCTCGGCGTGGGTGAAAAGGGAAAGAATTAGTGAAAGAATCCGGGCTGCAGCCTTTCCTGGTTACTGTGCATGGCAAGCCTCGCGAGAAAACTTAAATCCTACCCAAAGGGTGTTCCTAATGTGCTTCCGTAGTGAAAGAAAAAGTGTAATGATTCAGTTAGGTTTCGAAACCAAAGCATGTTTACCAGAGTTACGGCGTTCAGTAACCAAGTATATCGATCCAATATTCTAGTAATGTCTTCAGTTAAGTATTTTGGGTCAATAGAGACTGTATAGTGTGCTTAAAATTACGATTTTAAATAATTAAGTTCCAAACAAAGTGAAATATCCAACGGTGTCCCCGAGTCTCTAGGCCCCCGTGTCGCGGAGCCGGGACGTGCAGCGCGATCGAAAAATCGCGTTCATTAATGAAGGGGCAAACTTTTTTCAAAGATTTTTGCTCCATTCTCTTAAATGATGTCTATTAAATACTCTGAGGAAAAATTGGAGATATGTTTTTTCTTAAACTAAAGATATTGTCTACTTTATGTCAAAGTTGGCCAGAAAAAAGGGTCCGCCATTTTGCGACATTATACTGCACCAATACTAACCAAAAAGTTAAAAAATAATGGAAAATGTAGATAAAGTACCATATTTTTGGAATATAACGTTTTTTACTGCATTAAAATCCTTCAAAAACTCTACCAGCAGTTTAACTCCGAAGTTTTTCGGAGAAAAACGAGATCGGGCGTGTTTTTGGAAATTTGGTCATGTTTGATCCCCTGTATCTCAGTAACGGATTAGATATAGGAGAAATAACTTATTATACCGTGATCACCAACTATTTGTGAGTATATATGCCAAGTTTCAAGTCTCTACCTCAAAAAACGCAATTTTGGACTTTTGTCCAGCTTTTTCCGATTTCAGACCACTGTGCGCCGCCTTGACTCCAATTTGCTGCGCGACGCACCACAATGCGGTTGAAAAGGAGTTCTTTCCTTTCTTGGAGACGCTCTTCCTCCAGCCCGGCAATAAAACTACATTTACCTACCCAACTTAAGTTATTCTTAGAATTGGAAAGTTTGCGGGAAGATTTTTTTTTCGTCTGTTGGAGGGCGCCATAGTGGAGAGTATCCCCGGTAATTTTTCGCATCCGAATGAATCTGGATGGCGGCCGATGGCCGGAGCGCAGAGAAATAAAAGAGTTTTACACCCTGTTTCTCTTCCATCCCTACGAAGCTCACGGCAAATAACAGAGGAGTGATGAAAGTTTTTATCCCGTTATGTATTTAATACTGGTATGCGTCGCGAATAATTATGTGGCAGCGAGAACACTTAGGGAGAGCTAATGATGGAATTACCTGCGTCTGGGTTGTTTGATGGACAGATTCCTCCTTTAATTATTGTAAAAAATCTCTTGGAGTTTTCACGAATCTGTGCTAATTAGATAATGTTGTGCTGATTTGGCAATAATTCTGGTACATATGGTATAAAACTTGGAATCTTCGTATTATTTTTGAGCGGGAATATGTGAGAGAGAGCTGAGTTTTCTTTTTCATGAATCTGTAAATTCTCATTTATAAACTCATCCTTCACAAAATTGGAGGCTATTCTATTGCATTAATTTTGTAATGCCTGTAATTTGTGATATCGTGACAGTCTAAGGTGATTTCACCCATCAAATTAGTATCTAGGTAAGAAAAAGCTGCCAGAAAGGCGTCGTCCAAAATAGTGTTTTAATCCTGATAGTTGTTTACTGTACTCCGCCATTTCTCCCTATATTCCATGCCAGTATCTTCACTTCCCAATTGTTCATCTATCTCATATCCTTAAATTTTCCGAAGCACTTGTCTCTTGTTCTTTCTCGGGGTGTTTTTCCTGCAATTTCCCCTCTTAAACGCCGTATTTCATGATATGGCCGAACCAAAGTGCTCGTATTTGGATATATTGCTCCTCAATGGCCTGTTATTTCCTCATCTTCTCTATAACCCGTTAATGAAAGTGAAGTAAAGTAATATCAATCATGTCAATCGAATTTTCCTCCGCTCCAGTTTTCCGGTTCTGGAATTCTACCGATGTTTCGATAAGTGTTAAACAGCCAACTGTTACTTCACTCAATGGGCTCAATTTCCACTGCGTAAGGTATCTGGTTCGTTATGTATGCTTGATTTCATAAATCAACATTTTTAAGGCATTCAACTGGCTTTTATAACGATGAGACTCCCAGTCGGAGAATTTTTTTAATGAAAATTATATCCTGAGGGAACGTATTGGACGAAATAATCTGTGACGACAAGTGTAAGAGGCCTTGCATGCTCATGTATGAGTGAAGCAAAACGAATATAGAGCAAGAGAGTATCTACCGGAATATATCATAGCGCAATATCTTCAGTCAATTTACAAAAGGGACTTCCTCGTTGACATATTTTAATTATTTAGCTCGATACATTCTCTTATATGGTGAGTGTTTAATTCCATTTTCTTTTACCGCGTTTATTAGTATTGGTCTTCTTAACCTTACGTTATTACTCTGATATACTCACCATTATAACCTTATATTATTTATCTGAAAAATGAAGTTTACTCATAGCGTAATTATATTCTTCAATTGTAATTACATACCTGATAGAATGAGGATCTTGTGCTGATGGTTTGATCTCTGCATTTTTCTCTGGTTTTCTTCCGCGTCGTTTGCCTTGTGGACAACAGTTTCGTTAGCAATCCTGCCAGCGTCTTCAGGTCGAAGGTGTCGGCGTTTGGTTTCTGCCACATGAGCCATTCGAATGGTGGCTGAATCCACTGAAAACTGAAACTGCTGACAGAAACCACATGCCGACTCCTTCGACCTGAAAACGGTGGAAGAACAGCGATCGCAAGTGTTATCCACAAGCCAACTGATGCGGGAGAAAACCCAAGAAAAATTCAGAGATCAAACCATCGCCGGGGAAACCTTCGTTCTAACAAAAATAAGAAAACCCGAGAAAAGATGCGAAGATACTCCCCCATTTATTCTCAAGTATTCCTGTCGACCGTTGTAGTAAAGACCTATAGTACGCGCACGTGAAGATGCTATCGAGGGGTAAAAAAGAATTTGGCTGCTATTCCGGTCGCGAAAATTCAACGCGTCCAATTCGATTACGAGATTGAGGGGAACTGGCGGTGGTATTCCCCGTCACCATCCTCTCCCCCCCCCCCCTCTCTCTCTCGTCTGCCGTTTCGCGAAATGTGTGCTCGCTCACTCGCTCGCTAGTGGACGACCGGTTGCGAAGACAAAGGCGGAAATAAGGAAGGCGGCGCGCCGCTGCAGTTGGGCATTGGAAAGCTCTGGAGAGTTCAAGGGTAAGGAAGAGTTTTCCAGGAGTCGAAGTGTAAATAGAGTGAGAGGAGATGAGGTGGATTGTTTGAGGCTGGAAGGTGAAATAAAATCATTCCCCTCCGGCATTTTTCCTCCCAGGAAACTTGGAAATTCTCGTGGGAAATCGTCGTCTCGGGAGGGATGGCCTCTCGTGCCTGTTTTTTTTTTTTTTAGTCAGTGTTCCCAGTCCTTATGGACGCATCAATCTCTTTCGTGTCAGTCCCCTCTCCTCTAGTCGTGAATTAAATTCGTTACCGCTCTTCCAATTCAATCCAACGAGAGAGGCTTGTTCATGTGTGCGTACCCAGTCTTCTCCGCTGTAGTATTGAACCTCCACCTGGCTTCTCCAGATAAGTTCATGTGGTTATTTATCATCGATATTGGGATGGTGAATTTAGTGACATTGATGGTGGTTGTGCTGGTAATTAGGGAGGGAGCCACAGGGGCTTCGGCACCCTCAGCTTTTAAGTTTCCCAAAATATTATGCAAGACTAAGCATAGTACCAAGTTATGACAACGTTAATTGATATATGTAGGTATAATTTATAGATATTAATGGTGGCTATGCTCATAACTAGGTAAGGATCCGCACGGGCTTCGAAACTCTCAGCTTGAGTTTCCAAAACTTTTATGCAAGACTTAACTGGATACCAAGTGATCACAACGTTAATTGATATATGTAGCTATAATTTTTATTTAAACATGCGTCATGTATATAGTCTTGTTTTAAAAAATCTCTCAATAGCGATACTCGTCACTATTTCACTTTTTAAACTCGCTGAAGTCGAAGTATAGGTAGAGTGAGAGGAGATGAGGTGGACTGTCTGAGGTCTAGATACTTGGGGATTGAATATAATCATCTCCCTCCAGCACTTGATGTGTGACAATGAAACATAATGTGGATTAATTTTACATCAATGGAAAAATATAAATATTTTACGCAACAAGCTACTGATGGGGTTGATCATGCCTTGAATTGTAGTTAGTCCTAAATTCCACCTGTAAATGGTTCTTGACTCGATGTAGGGAAATTCACATGTTATTGCACATATAATGCACAAGCTTCTAATGATGGAGAATATGGCATGAAGATATCGATAAATTGATATTTTTTAACTTGCAGTGGGATTAAAAAACGGTATGGGAAAATCAAGTTTTGCTTGCTATTTTGACTTTTCACGTTATGGAACAAAAATATGTATCGTGAATGTGTATGATTTGGATTAGAACTAGGTATGTTGTAGAATTCGAAGCATTTTACATTATTGTTAATTCACCGGTTTCGGCGTGTTGATTTCTGCTTGTAACAAACGATTTCAAATTTTTGTGAAAATTTAATCGCCTTTGGCAAAATTGTGCAATATTCTCACCCACGATTCAGGTAATTTCCCAAAAATCAGTTATTAGGGATCAGGTGGATCTTGGAAATTTTCAAATTGGTATCAGTAGCAACCCTTGATAACCATCGATAATAATCGGGTAACTCTCGACAATCATTTCGCAATAGGTATTTCAGCCCATTGATCAATCTAAGCCGTGGAGACTCGATGGCAAACATGTCCCGTCGTGCACGCATGGCTCCAGCTGCCCGTCTGTGTGGACTTAATTCGCATCCCCTCCGCGTGCAAGGGAGAAAAAGAGCGAAAACGTCGATTATCCAACCGCATCCGAGGGCAATGGGCTATAAATAAAGAGGCTTTTCTCATCCCGTTCTCCTGTCTCTAGTGATGTGAGTCGGTTTTTACTGCCGCCGGTCGTTCGAGGTGGTCGCACTGGTAATCTAATAATTCACAATCTGAAGTGTGGACTTGATATACTTTACCAGATCGTAGTCCCAAGGCTGATGATTCGTTACCTGGCGTCAATTTTTCGTAGCATAATCTCATTTGTTTGGTGGCTACAATGCAATTTTTACTGTAGGAAGTATTATATTGTAAGGATACTAAAACGAGACTGATGCAAGGAATTTATGATATATTCAGAAGGGAAAACACTGGCAGGACGCACAGAAATGTAATTTTTTGATCGTTGTCTTTACCAGGTATCGTCATCTACATCTGCATAAGTCTCTGCGAGCCACCTCTTGGGTTTTGAGTCCTAAGTTTCTCGCCTGACGCTTTTGAATTTTGGAGATTACGTACTGTTTTCATCTCTTTCCTCTATTTTCTGATGTTAATCATGAAATCTAGGGTGTTTACCTCAATCGTCTTAGGATCAGCTTGGTAGAATTTCATTTCATTATTAAATCTAGCGTGGATTATACCGTAATTCCTTTATCCACCGATTTTTCCTTTTTATTCGGCGTCCTTCGTATCACAAGTTTGGCTGAGGACTTTCGAGGTAAAAAGAACGTTTTGATGACGACGTCGTTGATTGGGAAGATGTAAACTTTTTACGCAACAGGTTACTGATGGGGTTGATTAGGCCTTGGGTGGCGATTATTTATCAGTCCACTTGTGAATGGTTTTGACTCGGAATAGGGAAATTTGCTACCCATTGAAATCTTTTTATGTTATAGATTATGGCATGAAACGTAGATAAAAGGCAATAGGGTAGTTTCCTGCATCAAAGAAAACGAAAGGGATTGATTGCGATTCGTTACCCACCATTAGTGTATTCATAATATACAAATTATTTGGTTTTATAAATCCCAGTTTAGACGACTGTTAATGGTCAATTTTAACCTCATTTGAAAAAGGTCATATTTGCGCCCATGCGATGCCTCTCCACGTGACCTCACAGGGACCTAGATGGTATACGAGTAGTCAGGAGTTTTACACCGTCTGATATTACCAATGCATGCATGTGGTACAGAGCTCAGGGAAACATTTCATAATAATCACTTATTAAAATTGCCTATGGTCGGAAAGATTTCTTCGTTTGATAGGGTATTAATAATCCTTATTTAAGACAAGCGCTATCTGCTATCAGGGTACTCTTCTACATGCTAGCAGCCTGCACCGTATCGGCGTTCATTATAGCCTCACACGGCGGCAGCTGGAACCAGAATGACGTTACACGGGCTTTTCCCAGCATTCATACTTCGCCGAAAATTTTCACTTTTCATTTAATCGCGAAAAATAGGTATCGTCACTTTAAAAAAATCTAAAAGCGTGAAATACATACTCCAGGAGTAGTAATCTTTCGATTAGGCTATTAAAAAAATAGGAAACCACCCTATTTGTTTTGGAAATTTCTTTCCTTGTTTATATGTAGATGGAGCGACACTTAAGTATGGGAGAACAATGTCTCTTCTTGGACCCAATAACTAAATTGCTGCGAAACGTGTACGCGTCTTAAAAAGGGCCCCACAGCGTCCGGTTTCGGAATTGTAACGAGGGAAGCGCGTGAAATTAATCTCGTCATGATCCGGAAATCGGCTGTTGGAGGCGGAGTAATTATTTCTTCCTCTCCATCGACCCATCCCTTTGGCAAGTAATCGATTCAAGCAGCCAGGATTTATGTCTGGAGATGAGGCTTTTCCGCAACCCGCGGATTAACAGGAAGGAAGATAAATCTGTTAAACTCCTTCCACTCGATCCGCCAAGACGAATGAGATGGGAGTGGTCGGCTAGTTCGTATTCTGTGCGAGGATCTCTGCTCAGTATCTAGGCTTGTTTCCTATCTCTCTACTTATTTTCTTTTTGATTTTCCATCACCTCCTCCGCAGATTTCCTTCGTCGGAGAACCGTGATTGTGTACGTCGTTTTTTTCCGCATTTGCGATTCCTGCGGCATTAAAACTACCCCGATCGGATTACGCCGAGATTATGCATTCGCCTGCTTGCTCGCTCGGCGGAGTTTTCGCGGCGTGATCTAATTGCGGGATGTAATCGTGTTTTGAATTAACTCTATCCGTCGTCCGCTGAAGTGCTCGCTTCGTCGACATGATTGCTTTTGCACCGTCTTTTCTCACGCAACGGGATGAATGCATGCTAATGTCTTCATTTTGTCCTCATCTCGGGAAAACCGTCGGGTGACTTCCACGTTTCTAGAAATTACGAAATTTTCTCTCCCTCTACAATCTTTTGATTAAGGTTGTGTACGTATTTGAATTAGTTCTCGAGGCTATAACCAATATTTGAATTAGTTCTCGTGGCTATAACCATACTTTTCGATTAATGGAAGTAAAAATTTAGCTCAGTTTTACCTGCTCATGGATTCATATGAGAGAAATATAGGTAGTACCTTAGAGTATTTTTTCACTGGTCATCTAAAGGTGTGGTTTCAATAGCCACTCTCGGACAAGTAATTCCTAATTCTTCGTTAAAACTTTCGCGGGTACTCGTCTTGTTAAATAAAAACTTTTGGGCTTTGTCGCCGCGTCAACTTTTGGGTGGCCCCAACGTTTCCCGACCGTTGCTGGTCGCTTTCTCAAGGGAATATCGGTCGGGAAACGTTGGGGCCACCCAAAAATTGACGCGGCTACATAGCCCAAACGTTTTTATTCAACAAGTAATTCCTAATTTTATCAGGAAAATAGTATTAGTTCTTTTGTAAAAATTTGCTCCCCCCTCTATTAAATTTCATACGGATAATCGTTTTGAATTGAGTAATCAATACTGTTCTGTAATCCTGAGATTGGTTTACACATCTATCAAGTTTTCATATATATACGTACACCCTTCTTGCACCCTTAATAGCTTGTATTTTATGACAAATTAAAGGCTTTGCTTTACTCTTCTTTTCGAGCATCTATGTCCTTTGACGTGTCCATCGACGATTGTATTCATCAGACCATCATCGTGATGCGATAAGGCTTTCCCGTGCTCTAATGGTAAAGACTCCTCTTTTCCCCCGCTCCTTTCAGTCCTTCGTCAACAATCGAATTTAACTATAAAGGAGAAAAATTAATGCTCTACTAAATAGTTATACAGATGATGTTTGAGGATTTCCTTTATTTTTCGTTTATATCAGAGATTTAATCTTCCCATCTGTTGCTTCAATCGGATGAGGAAGTCTTTATCAACACAGTGTGAAAGGGCTCAGTGCTTGTAAAGGTTGCGTGTGTTCTCTCTAGTTGTATGTGTGTAATGCGGGAGTTACGTGATTCCTCGAGTATGTTGGAACATCGTTACCTTTGCGAAACAGTTGCATTGCGCTTCCAGGCGGCCCGGAGTAACATGATCGGCTGCTTATAGCTCTTGCATTTAAACACGCCATTCTCCTGGATAGTTTTCGTATTATCTACGTTGTTCCTTGGGAAATCTGAGGGCAAATGCGTGATAGGTAAGGAGAGAATAAATTTTCGTGTAACTTGGGCTGGAAAAAGTCTCTCAATTAGGCTGAGCATATACTTGCTCACCATGAACTTTATGATAGGTAAATGAACTTGTTGAAAGCTGCCGCGGGTTAATACAATAATGTGGCTTTCATAAACTTCAATTTTTATTTTTTATCATCTAGAGTATCACGATATTTTATGTTAATTTCTTTAGAAACCACTTTCCTTCCTCCGCTACTTAAAATTTTCTCTCAAAGCGAATTGCACCCGTTATTGGTTGTCAAAATATATTGATCACCTGACAAAATATATTGCTGACAGAAATCTTAAATTAAAATCGCAATGTTTATCTCAATTTTGAAGAAAACTATACAAATGAATGTCAGGTTTCCTATCGGAGGACATGAGGACGTATTAATTAAGCTTAACATTATAATTGACTACTAATTCTGGTTTCCCATTAGATTCAAACGCGGAGGAATTTGAAAAATACAATCCCGGTAAGAAAAGCTATAAAATTGCGGTATAAATGGGAATAATATTGTACATTTCTCAGTAACAGACCTTATTGGTTATGTAATTAGACCGAAATCTCCGCATTCTTGCCATTTGTGTGGTTTATTTTTCAAAAGGATATATTCACTGGCTATTCCGCGTGACTGGCAGAGTGTCAGCGGGCGTCGTGGGTGGCATGTGTATCCGGCATTTATGATGCGTGCAGGGTGGACGGGCACGGAGAGTGGCCGACGCGTCAATCGTGATGCATATCCAGTTTCTTCTCCGTATCTTGGAGCATTGCAATGGGATTCTTTGACTTGGGCATAAGCAATGGACATGAGACGTGGGTGGACAGTTGATCGAGCAAGATTCGGACGACCATCGGGGAAACATTTTGTATCTTTTTCTGGCCCTTCGATTGATTTGTGCCTATCAACCCGATGATCCATTAGTGTGAAGTGAATAAAATGATACACATAGGAATGATGAAAATAGATTTGATGCTTTCCCGGCGAATTATGTGGGTAAACTGTTCTCTGGATTCCCACCGGGTTAAAAACTCCCATTTCTGCCGACGTTTCGTGCTCCGACTTAGGGCTTATACTCATCATCATTCAGCAGCCCTGAGTTATTAGCCCGGTGTGAATCCCGAGAAAAAGTTAACCCTCATAGCAGTGATGTTTATTTCAATAGCTCAGTCCCGTATATAAGGAGGACGAGAATCGTGGACCGGCATCTTCGACCTGAAGACACTGGCAGTAGTGCCAGGGAAACTGCAGTCTTAAACCAACAACCGTCGCGGTAGGACTGGAAGAATGGAGACACTGAAACCTCGACACCGCTTAAACCTATGTAGTCACAGTGATATTTATTATAGACATTTTCACTTTTCGGAAATATCTGTTGTGTCGTTTGACTACATTTTTATGGCCTTGTGCTGAGGTGATAAGAATTATATTGAAAGCAGTTCTGCTGCTATTATATTTCATTGACTGCTAAGCTTTGAGATATGAGTTATGTATGTGCCAGGAATCGTTGCAATTATGATAGCGTGGTTCATATTTGCTTTCGATGTTTCGATGCCAGAAAATGAGTGTTTGCTGTTGTTGGTATTGATTTAAAATGTAATGGTCTCTTTAGTAATATGATTGAGCGTTACGGGTGGTGCTTGGAATGAAATAGAATGGTACATTTTAAATGGTAAATAATCAATCTTTTCCTCACAGCGCTTTTAAATATCATTGAAAATACAGTGGAAATTATGTTAACTACGGTTGATTTGACAGAAAATATGTCGTATACGAACGTTTCCAACCGTATTTTCATGTTATTCAAATACCGAATTTTCATTTATCGACGTATCTCATCCTTGCTCGTAATTAAGATCACATACTGAGACTCAAAATTAACATTTAGCCGATTCTATTATTTCAGGGAAACTTTTGTGTACCATTTTTAAAAATTTCCTTGATAAATATTTGCCCGTAGAATACTCCTTGATACGATGAAAAATATCTTTGGAAGTGATGCAACCCCATGATGTCACTCCTCGGTTTTTTGGTTGTGACAGCCGTGGAATATTCTGGCGATTTACGGTTTTGTTGGCTAAAAATATTAGTCGACTGTCGTATCTCCATATTTTTTTAAGACCATAAGCTTAACCGTTTCTAATCCCCCTCGCGAACCGTTACCGACCCGGGCTCACCCTACAGAAGAAAAAATAGGAGCTTGTGTGAGACTGTTCTAGTCGAGACAGTTATATTCCTCTCAGAGTTAATCTGGCCACTCACTTTTCTTTTTCTCGGCTGAATATGCTCTCATCCTGTCATTTAAGAGATACTCGTCACTGTCCCTAATTTTGGTGTGTAGTATAATCTCTATTCGCCACTCATTCCTAGAAATCCTATTTAATTTTTTAAGCAATTAACAGTGAAAATAATTTTTTCTTGCAAGACGAGCCAAAGTCACTCTTTGAAGTAGACAAATCATGATCTTCACGATACTTTCCTTGTAAAACCTACATTTACAACTGGAATATATGCTGTCCCTGAAAGTCACTTTGATTTGATTTGCTGTCGATATTGCTGAGATTTTAGGAAGGAAAGGAATTCGGTGAAATTTAAATATTAGAGCGCTTCCTAAAGAAAAGTGACTATACGCAGTCGTACGCACACGTACAAATATATCTATTACAAAAGATGAAATAACACCTAGGAAAAATCACTCGATAAAAAATTCCTGTCTCAGCACCCGATCTCCTTATTTTAATAAGGTATGCTTCCAATTATATTCTGGGTTGTGACTTTGGTTTGAAATGTAATGACAAGACTGAAGTCTAAAATGAATCTACACGTTTCAGTAGCTAAAAACCTCACTGAGCCCAAAACCTGACAGCGTATACATTCATTCGAATATTTTACTAAAATATCATAATATTCGGAAATTAAAGTTCCCAGCGGGATATAAACGGCTACTTAAGGATTTTATCCCCGCGCATTGCATTTCTTTTATGCAAAACTTTCATTTATCGTTTAAATAGTAATTTTAATGAGATATTGTAGAGATTACGTCTTCCTCCTAGCATTGAATCGATAAGTGATCCCTTGACGACTGAAATATTACAAAAACATTCATTATCGACGTATTGTACCTGATAGGGACTGCATACCCCGTGGATAACTACGGCCTTAGTACATTCTGTTCACTTCATTGATACTTATTGGTGTTTGGGATGACTTTGTGGGACTCCATTAATAGTATTCCACCAAATGTGAAATCGCTGACCGAGGTATTTTTCATTTGAAAATAACCTTGAAAATTAATGTGTAAATATGATTAGTCGTAGACGAGGTCACTTTGTTGGAATTTGATGGAATTATAATGAAGAAGAGATTGAAAATTAGCTGCCTCTTGAAGATGACGTTATGAACCTTCGAAAGCGGTCAGATAGAATAGATTTAAAGCGTTGAAAATTGCAAAATGCTTTCAATCACTTCATCTTGGCTGTATAAAGTTGAAACCTGAGTCGGCAATATTAAAAGTACGTGGATAATAATGTGGTCAATGCATTTCATATATTTACTTTGTGCTCTGAGAGTATACTGGTCCTAGGATGATCTCGTTGTTTCCTGGCGAATGACGTCATGTAGTTGAACTCGGGTTGTCCACCGGTTGAAAGTCTCCATTGATGCTGACGTTTCGAAAACCGCGTTGGTTTTCGTTTTCAGGGCGAGATATACAGGTTTTTCTTGCCAGGCCATTGCCCTGAAGTAAACTCCGTCGGCTTCATGATCTTTGTGGCCAGAGCCAGTAACGAAACCCCTTGTACCTAATTCCTTTCTGTCCCTCGACCCGCGAACTCTTCGTCGTCGCCTTTTTAAGGGAGGGAGGAAAAGAAAGAAAAAAGCGAGATCGCGACAAGAGGACAAGTGCCACATCATTTCTCTCCCATCCCTTATTTTTCACCGGGTGCCTGAGTTGGTCGGGGGAGGAGACGGCCGAAGCGGCGGCGATAAGGCGGGAAGCCTAAGCCGAGAGAATGAGCAGGCAATGGACGTGCGGGGTCGAGGTCAAGGTTTTTGCTCCCTGCGGTATCTCTCTCCCGAAGAGGGAGGGGGCTGACTGTCTAAGTGGGGGTGGAGTGGCGGTCGTGGTGGAGGAAGAAGGTGAGAGTGTTGAGTGGGCTTGGGCACACTGCCTCTGCGAAAAGCGTAACGGTCGAAAAGTGGTAGCAGCATCGATTGGTCCTCTATATTCCTATGAAGACTGTAGAACTCTGCATTATCAATATAAGTGATAATATTTATTGAATATAACATGTTCGTGTCCATAGCACTCTCCTAGTGTGTAGTCTGAGCGCATCTCGCTGTACTGTGTGCTTGACTTGTGATCGGCGCGACTGTGCGCGTGTCTGATTGAGGCTAGAATGAGTGCTGCATGCCTGGTGTGATATCACCCCGTGCCATACACCCTGGTGGTGGCTGCACGGTACGTCATAGATGTATATTAACGCATATCTTGAGGAGAGTCGTAAATATATTGAAAATTGGCGAATATCCGAGGTATGATTTAGTAATAGAAGTTTTTATTCTCAAGTGAGGTAATGGATGCTTTTGATTGATGATAAAGGAGTAATATTTGCAGTTATTACTTGGTATCTTCATTTTTGGGATAGAAACTGCATTGATACATCATGTTGTAAAACAGGGGAAAAAGTTAGTTTTAAGTGTATTTTTCCTCAACTTAAACACTTAAATGAACAAATTCTCGAAACGACAGCAAAAAGTCATCCTTACCTTAGAAAATGCGGAAAAAATTGACTGCAGCATGATCACGGTTAAGTGACGAAATAGGAAATGGTGATGGTCTGCTGCGACGCCGAGATAGTGCGCCTCCACGAGAAAGAATGGAAAAAAGGGATGGGGGTGGTGGTGTTCGAGGGAAAATAGTGCACGGGTCGAGCGTGGCTTGGAATTGATGAGTTTTTGAGGCAGGATAGTCGAGGGCACGGCCAAGGAGGGAGTAAAGGCGGAGTTTTGTCACGCACCGGCGTAGGTCGTGCCCCTGCTTCTTTAGGCTCGCTACGTATAATAGCCTTCCATGCGAGTAATATGGTGTTTGCATCCCCTCTAGCGTTTATTGCCTCTTTCGCCAGCAAGTATTTTAAGGAAGAAGGGTCGTAAATGTTTTAAAGAAGGGAGTGTTTTAAAAAGGTATTCGGCCATGACTGTTGATTTATTACAAGCTGGTTATTTTGGTGGAAAAGTTAATAAGTTCAGTGAAGTGGTAGAAGTAGTATGTTCCATAAGTAAAATCAGATTTTCTGCGTAATTTTTTGGTACTCTTTTAGTTAGTTATATCACGTAACATGTGGAGATAGTACAGGTTACCGTATTGGTTCTAAAGGAACCCTTCGGTTATATTCTGTCATATTTTTCTGTCCAGTCCTCCCTTTCTGCAAATTCTTATGTTCCTATTAATTTTTTGCCTCTTTTTTAGAGGTCTAGAACATTTAACGTGAATATCTGTATTTATTTTGCTTGCCAGTTTTTGTAGTGTTTTACATATTGAAATTAAAAAAAACTTATACATTGTTCACACAATGTCATAGTGATTCGTGATAAAAATTCCGAAAAATATATGCCCCATTTTTAGAGAAACACTTTACCTTCCAGAAAATGTAGTTGGAAGGTTTCCATAATCGATGTGGTAGTACATGAAGAGGAATCAAAATTTCTCGTGAGAATTTCGTACCTATCATCTGTTTGTGAACAATGTCATATAACACACAGAAGTGATCTCGTATACAAAGTACGCTTGAGATGCACCCTTTGCTTTCATTTTTTCTCAGCTCCTATTATCCATCTGTATCTTCAAAAGATGCCCATGGTCCCATTATCCCATTTTTTTCCGAACGTTCATGTTCACTTCCTTCTCACGGTCAGCCCCGAGTCGTCGAGGGTGGCGGCTTCCATTCCAAAGACGGAGGCGTGGGTGGGTGGGTGTTGATGAGTCTGGTCTGTGCTTTTGTTTGAGACTGAGGCGACGGTGGTCTTTTCGGATGGGCTCAGCGGAACTGGTCGAGGGAGATAAAAAGGACGAGATAGGACCGAGGCTCAGAGAGATAGGACGGAGCTTGGGGAAGGATGGAGACCATCCTCCAGTCCACGACCCTTCGAAAACCGTCGCCACGTGCGGTGAATTTGGTGCCCTGAAGAGGAGACATTATCAGTACTGTATTTGCAGACAGATATCTGAACGGAAAATGCTTATGGAGGATCTGTAGTGATGATTACCTCCGTGCTCGCTCGTAGCAGGGTAGGTTGCCATAGGTTCTTCAACACCCTATAGTTTTTGTGAAGTGTTCTTCGTTCCTATGGTGTCTTGTGTCCTCTGCGCTCTTGTTACGATAGACCGACCTTAATCACAGTTCTTAACGGAAATGTAAGTTAGCACTGGTCTTGATTAATATTTAACAACGTTTATTCAATCGGCTAGTCACTAGTGAGCTTTTTCGCGCATTGCGCCGGGGAATGGCATAATTGTAACACTTTTAATGTGGCTCAAGCTACGCACATGTTCACTCATACTCATTGAATTTGTTTCGATAACTCTTTTTCGATTCTTTCTGCTTATTCCAACCATATTTATCGTAAAAAATGATGAATGCACGTAATTTTCTTGATGATGATTGCCAATTAATCGAATCGCATGTAGTAGATTTTGTGATATTAAAATTAAGTGGACAGAACAATAAATTTGCGTTTCATTCAATATGCTGCTGCACGATATTTCTCCGGAAAAAAGTTGACTTCAGTGCTGAATTTGCCTGGTGAAGAGAGAACATTGGGTAAACGTGAATGGGCTTTTTGCTGGCGCTTTTTCTGGAGGCAATTCCTTAGTCTTTAGTCCAGGGAAACCTACACACTCACACACTCACATGCACGTATGCTATCATTTCTATCGCAATCGTCTCTCGTTTCGCTGTCTCCGACGTCCTGCCCTTGTGTCTCCAATCCTTTATTGCCTCCCATCCTCTTTCGCCCTAATGCACGTCCTCGTGCGCAACAGCTCGGCGTAATTTGGTCGCGTAGATGCGTATCGAAGCGACGGCGCTCAAAGGAGGACGGTAAATGGAGATTGTGATGGCGGGGCGTATCTTTCTTCCTCATCTTCTCGTTTTGTTTCCCGCGTGGGCGGATCGTGGCTGTCGTTTTCAACTCTTCCTCCTGTAATCCCGCCCTCCGCTCGTTATTTGCATCCTCTTCCTCTGGGAAGACTCTCTTTTCCACCTTCGTTGGAGCCCTGCATACGTTTGTAATGGGATATGGAAGTGGGAAACTGGAAAGAGCCCTCTCGTATGGCCGGAGACTTCCTGTAATTTCTCTAATTCTAAAGCTCTTTCACAACGACTTAACTTGGCGTAACTTGCTTTCATAGCGACTCGGAGAACATCATCCTGAAAGGTCACAATGCTTCTAGGTGCGACTAAAACGATAGACTTTGGGAGATATTTTGCCGAACGGATAAGGTATAGAAATTCGTTTTTTCCCGCGAACAATAAGGGGCTGTGATAAATAGGTAGGAATCGGTATTCAGATATCTCTATTTCGCAACTTCTTCTCTTTTTTGCTTATTGTAGGTGGCTATAAGATAAGAGTAAGCGCCGAAGAGCCTCCACCATACATCTACCCAGGTGGCTTGTTGGGTAGTTTGTAGATGTGGATGGATATCATAGACCTGTCACTGAAAAATTCCACCAATCAGCTCAGTGCGTGTATCAATCATGTAATCGATATAAGAACTTTCGATAGTTCATATGATTGTTAATATAGATTATTCTCTTCTTACCTAGTGCCCACATTCTTTTTAGAAAATTTAAACTTTCCTCAACTAATGGCTATTCCCAGTCGAGTTGTGCCGCTTTAAGCTGTTGGGAACCAGTCTACGGTGTGATCAAGTTTTCAACTTCTTATTTACTCCTACTTAAGTCAAGTTGTTTTGAACTAGGCTCAACGCCTATGGTGTAAAAACCACTATGGTGGTGGTGGTGGCTTGTAAAGTAGATAATTTGATAAAAATTTCAAGTCAGTTTTCGGAAAATAGTATAGAAAAAGCTTAATAAACAAGAAGATATAAAAGTAAAAAAATCAAATACCGATATTCTGACTGGCCTCAATGTCGTCTTTGGGAAGAAAAATTCGATGTTTACTGAACTAAGGCCGACCTTTGAATCTTGGGAGGCTTAGGTGCTGGATATCGTGTACTGCGTGTATTAAGAGCAGATACTTAGATACGTAGACTTACACAAGGACAAAGATCATGTGATTTATCATGGTTAGTCTTTCCGTGCTATTTTTTCTGGATATTGCATTCGAAAATCCGCATTTTGGCCACGTTCTTTTAGCAATACATGCCTATGCATAAGAAAAATGTTGATAAATGAAAGAATATATATGTATGTCGTTTTGACAAAAAATGCTCCAAGTTATTCCAAATTAGTCCAATTAAATGCCTTACGATTCAACCCATAATTCTGGGTAATCGTCGGACTACTGTCTAATTTATTAGCAATTTATTACAGTAATTGAATTGAAATCACGTTATCTGCTTGAAAACTTGGCCATAGCAGGTTAAAATAGTCATATAGTTAAAATAAGTGTTAAATTGTAAGGGTTACATTTTCTGTACACACTTTTTCCCGATGGATTTCGTTAATGATTTGGAAATTTAAAATAATAGCACATGCGAAAAGTTTTTCTTTTAAATCGCGCTGTCGCAAACCTACCTCCTTAGAGGTCGTTTTGCTGCGAGAAAAAACACAAACAGCGTTAGCATTCATCTACCGTTGACCCTCCTGGAATTTTATCTTGGGAATGGGATTTGCTTGTGAAGAATTTATAGAAATAGCCCTTTTGTCCGGAGGGGGCAATTCATCAAGTCACTTTTCACGCTCTCTGGCAGGGCAATTCCCGATAAAAAATGGACTTGTCACGTGAAAACGATTTGATCGTATTTGCTTCTTGCGACTATTTCAGATTCGTCTTTGTCCAGCTACCCTGCAGAAAGCTTGGTTTTCGGGTATTGGGACCAACCCGTAGAGACAGAGACTTTTTTCCTCAGCGGTCAACCATATACTAGTAGGTTAGCCTCGGGTTGGAGCGAATTTTTAACGGCAGGCATCCACACGAAAAAGAGGTCTTATTTGTGAAACTTGAGCCGATAAAATTTTTGGAGGCCATCCAACCATGCCCGCGTCGTTAATTGTGTCTGTATGCTGTTAACTGTGTGCTGAATTTTTATGGCATTAAGTAACGACCTACCGTGATTCTATTTTTGATTGACTCATGAAATGAGCTGAATCGCTCGTCCTATGGGCTGAAATTTAAGTTCTTGGAAGTATACGGCAAGGATTTGTCCCTTTCTCTTTGTTAAACGGCCAGTTTTTTAAATTAAGTTTGTGGTTAATCTTACCTACCTATTGTTTAATTTTGAGGTATACCTACCAAATATACTATTCTATCTACCGTATAAAAATAGCATCTTGAAATGTTATAATGCCCCAAGGGAATAACATGCAATGTTTTAGGGCCCTTTGATATCTTCATCTTTCTTTTTCACTGCTCTACGGGAGTCTGTGCGTCAGTAATTGCGGCGTCCCTTGTGTAGCCGGGCGTGAAAGTGAATAAGATTGGCTATGGCGATTACCGCGGGTGGTGGCAAGAGAGCGGTTGCCTCGGAAGGAATACCCAACTCCCTCCCTCTCCCTCAGCGGAAGTTTATCCGAATGGCTTCACTCTGTAAGTATCCATCATTATGGAGCCGAGTTCCTGCTGCTAATCCCAAGTGGTCGCTAAAGCCTATCATTCCTTCCTCTCAAAGCGTGTGGCTTAATTGATTAATGAAACATCAATGACCCTCTTATGAGAAAGCTTGGAGGAATCCAAAAGCGAGTTGTGGTTTCATTGGAATTCTCTTACACCTTCAGAGTGGCCATTTATGACGTTCTGAGACGGGTACCAGTTGAGGGTGTATTCCATCAAAAATGTCATTGTTAGCGAGGAATACTCATATTTATTTATTTAAGTTTTTCTGCCAATTTACTGTAACGCAGTAACAAACATGAAATATAAACGTAAAAAGTCATAACATTGAGCACGGGCTAAAAATAGCAAAGAACACAAATACAAGACACGTGGAAAGAGAGGTAGAGGAAGAGGTTTATTTATTGGGGAATGGGACATTGCGAAATTGATAAATGAGTTTAAGGGGAGAAAAAACGGATCAATATTATCCGGCAAATAATTCATTATGGAGTAAACGCGGTGGTGGAGTGAGCACTTGACGGGGGATAGTCTCTAGGGATAGGCATATGGAGTAAGGAATACGTACGTGTGAATGGACTTGGCACTCTGACATTAATCGAGGATAAAAACTAGGACAGGGTTGTGTGAGGTAATAATGTTGTAGTTAAATTTTAAATCTGCTTTAATTCTTTGAGGGCAGAGATCAGGAATTGACAGAGATTCCATTTGGATGTGATACCACTTGGGTTTTAAATTTTTTTATGGATAGTTGACATTGGGAAGCATAAATATGGCCTGAAATCACCCTATTCGCTGTTGAAAATATTGTCAGCTTATAGTGTTAACTAATAGTTAAGGCATCTGCTTAGCCTTCAGTAAAAAAAATATGTCACCAATATTCCTATCAAATTTCGCTGTAACAATAGTAATCCATTGATATGGTCGAGATGTTTTCCAGATTCTTTTAAAATTTTCTCTATTAGCAAAATTGTAGTTTTTGGTTTGTATTACTTTTCTGTAATCATTTCGTTCGAGACATCACAATATTCTCCTTTATAGCAAAAATTAAGGTTGAAATCTCCATCCATTCTATTGGTTTTTTTATTCTTAAGCCACATGTGCTACTCATTGAAATGGATTTTTAATAAGTATATCTCGATGGAGTGAATATTTTACCGCTCCATTCGTTGCTCACTCTTACGCTGAAGGCAGACTGAATAATTGATTTAAAATATAATGACAAATAGATAATGCTCAACCCTTCATTTCCGTTTTCTTCCCATACCTCCTATCAATAAATCAGTCTTTAGATTATTTTGCCTCATATCCTGTGAATGTATTAAAATCTTTGAATTATTTTGGTCTTGGGGCTTATTTTTCGAGTTTCATTACTTGTCTTGTCACTCGGAATAATTGTGGTGTCGAGTTATTCATTGTCATTTTTCAAGAATACCATGAGTATTTTCTTTAGATTTCATCCTTGCATAAATTCTTGAGTAGTTCCCGCCGCTAACTATTCCATCACTATTTTTATTACCTCAGGGATCCTCTTTCACAGTTATCTCTGTCTATTATCTCTCTCCCTAAGATTGGCTCGGAATTCGTGCCTTTTTTTTAAACGACCACATCATGATTAAGTCTTCCATGGCTTGAAGTGCCATGGAAACTTATGTGAGTCGTCCTTGACCGTGGAATCTCTGAGCCATTACTTGTTTTCTGAGATTCGTTGTTCCCTTTCTCTCCTGAGGATTTTCCATTTCATTTTATAGATAAAATGAAAATGCCTTCTTATCTAGTAGATGGCTTAATAGGGGTGTTTCATTTCTGGGGATAAAAGATGGAAATCATTTAATTTTTTTCTCCAAGATATCCATATCCTATTTAAATTTACTTCATGAACTCCGCTATCGAGGATCTCAAGTTTTGGATCTCTTAGGGCCAAAGTAACTATCATCATTTCTCTGATTATGATATCTGTAGGATCAGTTTTCGCGACGTGAATTTGGAATAGGTATGTTCTGTGAAATGTTCTTTGAATTTTGTTGGTAAAAATAGTGACAAAATTTGTTTTCCTCAGCAGCTCTGATTGATGAATTCTGCTGTGCTCTTAATTAAAAAAAAGACATTTGGGGCATTGAAGACTCTATGACCGAACTATTGACGAACCATGGTGTTAAATTACGATCTATAGTAATTAACGATAGTGAGAAGTATTTTGGATCCCACGCATGCTGCGTTTCATACTATAGTACTAGTATACTATAGTATGAAACGCGGCATGCGTGACGCCGGCGGTAAGTCCCCGACTGCTAACCTAGAGGTCGCGGGTTCGAATCCCGCCTGGGTGGTTTGACCACCATCCAGGGCATGGATGTATGTGATTGTCAAACAAGTTAATTGTAAGAGAGGACTATGTAGTCCTAAATTTGCTTGTGAAATAAAGACGACATAATTATTATTATTATTTTGTTCTTTAATTTTCTTCAGTTTTCACTGAGTAGCTTTAGTGTTAAGAGCACGGGTTCTCACCAAGGTAACTCTTTACTGTTGAATTGGGTTGAGAAATTTTCTCGTGATATGACAGGTTGAAATTATTACAGCCTTTTGCAGTTTGATGTATGTATTTGGATGGAGGTTGAGTATTTTGAAACTATTTTGTATATGTTTTGGAATGATACCGGTAGCTGAGATGACAATTGGAGCTATATAAACCTGTTCCATATTCCATATTATTTTTATTTCTATTGCCAATTCTTGGTACTTGTTAATTTTTCCTGTAATTGTCTTTTCGATGTTATGCGACAGTGGAACGGCAATATCAACTATGTAGCAAGTTCTATATTTCTTGTCAATCAACACTATATCTGGTCTATTATTAACTATAGTTTTATCTGTTTGTATAGGCAGATCGTAATAGATTTTAAATGCGCCGTTTTCAAGCACTGTTTCAGGGTGGTACACATAATATGGGGTCTTAGTATCTATTAACTTGTGCTGGTGCTATTATTATTATTATAGTATTTTCTTTCCGCGAGGTAAACCCTTGGAGTAAATATTCACAGGAGTGGTTTTTGCGCGTGTGACCTAGAAATTAATGTCAAAATCTGACATCGCCCAACGAACTTGATAGGCTAATTACGACGATAGCGTTTCTTTTCATGTTTTGTACTTCTATTTGCAAATTTATTTTACATCGAATTGAATACTCAATAATTCACATCTGTTCATAATGAAGGTGCATTTCGGTTAATTTAGACACATCAGGGCTGGTAAATTTTGCCCTAATTTATCGGCTAACCTATCTATTCCGCATTATTTATTAAATGTGTATGCATGGAGTCCATGCATGGAAGCCATGCATGCCATGGACGTTAAAATGTAAAAAATAGAACTATTTGAGGATTAATTTTATTATTGTTTATTTATTTATTATAAATAATTACTAAAAATTCTTTGAATTTAAAAGTTTATCTGAAATTCTGAAATTTATTAGAAAACCTGAGTCATTAAAAGTTACTCATATTTCTCTCAGCTGCCACGCATAGGAGCGCCTCGCGTAACTTAAGTCTCAACCGCCACGCGATTGTGATTTAATTGACGATAAGACACTATACATAGGATGCACGCTGGAGATTAGTTCATTGGATTTGTATTATGCACATGGTCGGTTTCTAGAGTTAAAAATTTTAAAATCTTCAAGTAATTATTGGGCAGCCGATGCGTAGATAATTTAAATGGCTTTATTCCCAATAAACCGGGCTAAACTCGAGGCAATTCCTCCATCTGGTTCTGTTCTAAGAGATTTGTTCTTAATTAGCGAATGCCCCTATTATCCGGTGGCGTAAATTACGTGGATATACTATATTTCATTTAATTACTCTTCTCATTTCCCGTAGTAATTCTGAAGTTGTAGTTTCAATATCGGCCTCTACTATTGGTTATTGCTTGGCCACCTTGAGCGATCTTGTATACAAGGCAGAGAAAAATTGTGTCACGAAATTTTAATCTTGGGTAGCTGATGCTAGTGGGAACCAAAATTGATGATGGTGAAAAAACGCACCATTTTTAAACTACAGAAACTTAAAGCCAAGCGCTCTTATTGCCCGCGAGTTTACCCTGTTGCCTAATGCCTCGGATACATCGCGATCCACGGCAGGGAAAGCATTGGAAGTCATGACTTATCCAGAGCATCCGGCAACAGGGAAAACTCGCAGCCAATCGCTGCGCTTGATTCAAAATTTCTGTAGTCTTAAATGGCAAGTTTTCGAACTAAAAATCATCAGTGATTTTCGTTTCTACTGGCATCAGCTATCCAGGGTTAAAATTTTTGTGGCATAATTTTTCTCCACCCTTTATATTTACTCTGAGGCTTAACGTTGGCCTTTTATGTGAGGCAAGAGGGAGTCGTGAGGTCCGTGCGAGCTTGGGCTTCGAATTCCGTAGTCCCTTGTCTCTCTCCCTCTCTCTCTGAAAGTGAGGTGGGCTCACTGAGTCCTCCTCACCTTCACGAAGGTGATCATTTTTTTCTTAATGTGCGCGCGTGGAATGTGTGAGGGGCTGGCTACCTGGGCACCGTGAAATGGCGGGAAAGTCTCTCGAGGAGAAAAGGAGGCTGTGGAGGGTGGTGAGGGATGAGTTGTCGCGCCAGGAATTTCGCTGCGCATTTAAGTGTTTCGTCGCATTCACGTTATTAAAAAAATTACTTAAAAATTTCTCGTTTCTTGTGTTTACTCTTTGGAGGTGCTGCATGATACTAAAATGAAAATAATTTGGGTGTTAGTGCACGCTTTATTGGAATGTGACCTTGGTTTCTGCAAGCCTGTTCGGATTCAAATAAATTGTGGGCTAACACCCAAGTTATTTTAGTGTGTCCATCAAATTTTTGCTGGTAACTCTTGTAAAAATAAGGATTTTATTGGCGACATCCTAAGATTCCAACGAGAAAAATTAGCGTCCATAAAGTTTGAATTATTCTCTGAGTATATTTTAAAATTTCTATTTTTGGTAAAATTTCGGCCTGAGATCATCTTCACTGTCTTAAATGTAACAATGTAGTGTTTATGATTTTGGAGTATAGGTACCTATACTCCAAAATCATAAACACTACATTGTTGTAATAATAAGGAAGGTCAGGAGAAGAAACTGTATTCATTGTCTTAAATGTGTATAGACTTCATTTACAGATTTGATTTTTTAACAACTCAAAAATTTTCAAATTGATGGACCTGATTTTTGCAAGGTTATTTATTTTGGGTTAATTCCATTAACTTACTAGCTTGGTCTAGGGCTAATGGGTCCTACTGTGAACTAGTATCAAAATGATATCTAATTAATCATAAGAGCATGCATATTAGATTAATGGTTGCTATGATACAGGATATTTATGTAGTGAAAATAAATTAGTCGGCCAGGAAACGCTGAAAGCTGCCGAACGTTAAAGCTGCTACAAAACTATAAGCATTTTCATTGGATCATTGTTCGTTTGCTAGGTATAATTATGGTTTATAGGCATAATAATTTTAATAGGACTGATTGGGACTGGTTTCCTAGGGATACGCTAGAGTATTGGGAGTGAACTACGGAGAATAAAATATAAAAAAAGCGTTCAAGGTAGCTTGAAATTAACCAAAAGCCACCCGTTAAACACCCATCTTCAGTATTGCTATAATAACTGGGAAAAAGTTATGGAATGAAATACTTCAATTAAGTTACTAACTTCGTGAGTGCTTAGTTTAATGTAAGCAAAATTATCAGTCGAAACACAAAAACGTTAAATGGAATGTTTTGGACATTAGAGATCTTCCCTGATACGGAGAAGTAAAGGGGTGGCGGTGGGGGTTACGTTATTTCAGATTTATTTTCATTTCAATATTGATCCTATTCCCCGAAGCCGGTAATTGCTCTTGTTTATATTTACTAAAAGCTGTCAGCGGATATTAGTTGACCTCTTCCTATGGCAATAGGACTTGGCGGCGGAAGGGGAGACAGTTTTGAACTCTCCCTCACGACCACCCGCCACGGTTGGGTGCCCCACGGTGGCAGATTTCGTGAACTCCCGGAGCATGATACGCCTCGTTTGTTTTACTCCATTTGGAAGGGTTGGCAGAGAGAAAGAAAGAGAATATTATACTCTCGACACGCCCGTCAAGCGTCGGAGGAGTCTCAAAACATTTTAAGTCTTCCAACGCCTGTTTAGACTGCAAAACAGTTGCTCTGCGAAGTAGGTAGTTCTCGCCAAATTTTGGAGTGCTCACGGAAAGAGATTGAACGGTCGGAGTTGTTTGTTAGTGTGACTTGCTTGCCAGTGATTGTTGCACGTTTGTATTTATCTACTGTTGTGGTGACCCCATCTCTGGGTCTCCGGTAGACCATTCGACTTTGTCCGCTATGATGCTTTACCTCAGTCGGCATTAGCAAATGTTACGAATCAGTGCAGTTGTTCGTTTGAATTAAAATGAATATTGTGATTTTAAATCAAAAGATTGAATTGTATTCGTTGGAATTAAAACTCTCAAATTTTTATTTTTAATTCGCGTAGAAGCAGCTTTGTAGTCGGCACTTTCGGTTCGCCAATGGTTTAGTTGTTTTTTGAGAAGACAATGAAACCAATGAAGTGATAGGGAAACTATTTAAATATTTATAAACTTTATCGTTTTTATAAATCACGGTCATTGACTTGACATTCGGTCACGGGCATCTTCCAGTGACTAGCGGATAAGGATTAAATAACCCCTGGTATTCGTTTGATGTATTTTCCCCTTTTCTAGCCGGTATGCAAAATTTCACGGCTCTATTATTCGAAGGTAAACTTTGAGTTCGGGGTCGGTGGGCCATAAATCTATTTAGCGCCATTAATGTGTTCTTTCTGTCATTTATTTGTTTGTAGTCGGGGAGTTATGACTTTTTAAAAGCCTCTCTGGCTCCATAAACCTTTTTCGCTCGTGAGTTTTCACGAAGTTCTCATTCTAATGGAAGCTTCCGACCGAGGCCAGAATCCGGGATCGTTTTTGAGTTGCGCATGCTCTTCTCATCTTTCTCTCACCTCCCCACTCTCTCTGTTGCCATGTCTTTCCTTCTTCCGTGGAATTTTCGGCAATGTGCCAGTTCGGACCGCTTCGCTCCTTGAATATATTTTTTTGACACCTAACTTTGTGAAATTTAATATTTTTATTAAAAAGTCTTCAAAGTTTTGGGCCTCGCTTTACGATATGATGAAAAGTAGAGAAAAGTTTGCAATTCCACATAAATATTGAATGTATGCACGAACTAAATTTCGACGTGGTACGTCATCGTCTGGTATCAGATTGACAGAAGACAGAAAATATAATCCATTTACGATCTTGATCCAGGAGAATGATCCAGACACCGTTTATTTCATATTTGGTATGGATTAAAAAAAATATTTTCCCCATCGTTAAATTTATGTTCTTAATTGCAAGGCCCCAATACGCAGTTGGCTTGTAATATTAAAGAAATATTTTTTCATCTAACAGCATGAGATCCTCGGATAAATATGTGTAGGTAATTCCTTTGTTTACTCACTACTTGCAAGATGCATGTTTTTGAAGGAAAAAAAATTCTGTTTTTTTCATGAATTTTTTAAAATAAAAATCTCCTTAAAATTCAAGTCGTTTCTTTCTTATGGTTTGTCTGAATCTACAAATTCCTCGTTTTTCTCGTTTGCATTCGTTTAACATTTCTCTTGGTGACTGGGTAGTTGACCTCTATTCTTTGCTTCGCTGGGATATAAAGTCAGGGGATAACTTTGCGCATAAACCCCTTGGATCCATCCCCGATACCTTTGGCGGTTCAAAATCCCTGGGATGGCAAGTGCCCGGATCTGGTTAGAGTCCCAATTCACCTACGTAGTTTTTATACGGGGCAATACTTATTTACAGGTACCTTTTGCATGGTGCCATGTTTCTTTCCTTTTTGGAGTTATTTTATATTTTCCCTGGGAGAATGTGTAAATGAACGGACGATCATTTTATTTCCCTCGCAGTGTATGAGGTATCAGGGAAATGAGCTACAATATAGATACCAGTTGACCAGTTGATACCAGGTATGATATCAGTTGACGTGTAAAAAATCCTCGTTGAAAACAGCCTGGTTTCTCATGAAAAGTTAGTAGAAAGATAATTCTATGGAATTAGGTATCATCACTAGTCAACAATCCAATGATTGGTTGGACGCAGCTCTGTACTCTACTCTCCTACCTGCTACCCTACGTATTTTTCGTAGCGTTTTTCGATTTTTTTCCCTTTAAAAGCTTTCCTTGTCTCGAGGGTGTATCACGCAGAGAATGGGCAGGCAATTTTTCCGCTGCCACCTCGGCATGCGCGTTTATTTTGAGGCAGGAGCTTTTCTCACGTGATCATGGTTCTGTTTTTAGGCTCTCAGAATGAATCCCTCCTACAAAATTTTCTTTGTGGGGAGCATTTAATTTTTTATGGTAGCTCATTAAAAACTGGCCTCGGCAAAATATCATGTATTTATGCAGCTTACCGTAAATTTTCCGATGGAACGGGAAATGTGTGTACAATTTTCAGTAGTCATTTGCCTAACTTTTTCCCGCTGTTCAAACAACTTCCGTACCGTGCGGATGTGCTCGCCAATTAAAAAAAATAACGTTGGATTTCTGCTCATTGCATCAATTTAAAAAATCCGCATTCTTGAAATGAATCATTAAAAAAAAGCAGAGGGGCGTTAAGCTTAGTTTACATTTTTATGAGAGATTTATCACTCACATTGACCAGGTATTCAAGGGTAGAGAAGCAGTGTGTGACCGTAATTGAATGCATATCCACGGAATGGGGAATTACTCACTCAATTTCCTTCGGTAAACATTTTTATTCGTAAATATTCTCTCGATTCGCCTGGAATGCCATTTTTCCTTTAGCAGCGCGCTTAAATTTATTCGTATTCACTCGTGTTTACGTTCCTCTTGCTTCGTTTGCATTAAATTGAATTAAAAAAATAAATATTTTTTCGGGTCCACGGTTTTAGCATGTATTAAAATATCGACCAGCATTCATATCTCAACGATACCTATCGTTCACCGGTAACATTAATGTTAAACCAATCCTTTATGTACTCTTTTTTTTTCTTAAGTATCAATTATTACGATCCAGTTTGCCATTGAAATTGATTCTTGTCTCTCATCTCAATTTAAGATTGGTTTGTCCTATATTTTATCTAACATTTATGCTGTCCAACATTTTTTAAGTAGATATTAATGTAATTATGTGGCGAAAATGCAAATAAATGGGAAAGGTTTCAGACTGAAAATTTCTAGCCGAATTCCGACGCATGATATTGGTATACCGTACCGAATCCGTTAAGAAATTCTTCTGTAAATATCTCGCTTTTTACAGATTTCAAACGTATGCCACAGAAGGGAAGCTTTACGTTTTGCTGAGCTATATGGAATTCCTTAAACGTTTACCAGTATTTACAAAAAAATGTTAGTTAAGTTTTTCCTTTACACGTAATAATTCAATAATTGGGTATTAGAATGATTCTGAAAGGATTTATTTTTTATGGATTAGCTTGCTCAAAGTTTTGGATGAATCATTATTGATTGGGTTGTAAAAGTCGTCCACTGATTGTATTCGCAGTGGCCATGAAATGAAATGAGTGCACGGTCCGGCAATCGTTATCTGCTTCTCAGCTGCTGACCGTCGCGAGGCTTACTCAGGAACTATTGGTGTATACGCAAGCTCAGGGGTCGGGTTCGAAACCGGTTCTCCTAGTCGCGACTAGTCGGTCTTGGATAAGAGAGACTCGCGGGTAGCGCTAGGTCGACACGTAACCGGGTCTATTATTTCCCCTCTCCGATCCTTTTAACTCATCATGATGGCAGTGACTGGTTTTATTGCGGTATATTTTTCCTAGGGGGTAATGTGTAACGGCGGTTTTTTTTCACGTGTCGAGTGTCCACCACGGTCAAGGTTCCGGGCATTGTCTCTGCCCTGTGGTCGGTTTTGTCGAGGTCCGTCGATAGTGAAAGTCGCCCGCTACCCCTTTCGTGGGAATGGGTCGCCTCGTGAATAATTCAGGCTAATTTTTCGTGGTTGTAAGGCATGTGGATCGTGTTTCCTTTTTTTATGACCCTTACCGGCCGTTGAGAAGCATTCTAAGGAACTGAGCTGGAAATTCTGCCTCTATGGTCGGAGTGTCAGTGCCTGTGGAATCAATCTTTTTATAGCACTTTACGCGACAAGGTTGTCTGTCTTGTTATTCGGTCGGGTTTCATGCTGCATATACTCGTAGCACACGTTCCTCATTGACTGTAATCAAGCATCCCGCTCCGGATACTTCGGCTACCTGTGAATGTTTTTACGAAATATGATTTAAAAACAAGGTTTTGAAAATCTTGTTATTTTTCACAATCAACAACACTCTTGTAAGTTGTGACCTTTTTAAGTTATAAAATAGCTTCTAGTAACGACCGGATTGTTTTACACTAGAACTACGGTGGTGGTAATTACATGGGAATGAGATAATGAGAATGTTTGTATTAGTTAAGAGTTTCTCAAATTTATCATTTTAATTGCACAATAAGGCCCACAACAGTCTGTTTTGGTTTGAGGGTGCAACTATAAATTATGAATACCATTAAGGCCGAGGGGCCAGGAATCTAAATTTAGCTTTTAAAAAGATTTTATTAGGTAATATTTAGTTCAGTTGAATGCATAAAGTATACCTGAGGATGAGTATATGCATTGAATGCAGAATATTCGTATGTTTGGTTACTACTCAAGTCAGTGTTGAGAATGAAAGTATCTTCTCCGACATTTTACTATTCTATAAGCGTTAAGAAGCACCTTTCACTGGGAAATATGATATCGTTTTAGAAATCATATCACGATTGAACTCCGGGTGTCTAATCTTTGAATCCGGTATCCTTCGTGAGGTGAATTATTAGGATGGCATTCAATCTTTTTCCACTTCCGAAGGTCTTATTTTGAGGTAGCCATCGGGTGAGGGCCATTTAATGTATTTTTGCGGCTTCCATGCATCTTCGGTCCTCTTATTCTCCACAAAAATGCGGTGTGTATCCCGCTCACCGTACCGCAAATGTTTCTGTGCCAGTGGATTCAGTGATTGGCCATCAACTTACGTACAATTCTCCGTCACCCGCCAGGTTACTCAAGGTCAGCGATTTTGTATCTCGCTAATTTATTTCTTTTTGAAGGCAATGGAAAGTTTGTGGTTTATTCTTCACCCTGTACAGTCCTCGGTCCGTCGGGTGGTACGTTATGACGTGGTCCTTGAGGCGACGTGCATTTGAACCCAGCTGAAAGCCCATTTATCGAAAAAATGAGCATATAATCAAATTTAATATTCTACGAAAAATTACTACGGCTCTGCATCGTTGATTTAAAAAAAATGTTCTGGCTGGAGGCTATCCGTTATTCTTTTAAGAACGTACCACAAACTGCTTTATGTACTGGACTGTCATTGGGTTGATTTGTTCTAGTCGCTTGATTTCTCACCCAAATCTCTAATATTCATGCAATTTTTCATTTATGAATGCCTTTTGACGTGATTCAGAGCGTAAGTTAACAACGCGCTGTACGCTTGCGCTGAAAAATTACGAATTAGATCTTACTCACTCGTTAAATATCACTATGACTCAAAGTAAATGAAACTTCAGGGAAATTCTACCGTTAACTCAACACGTTTTTGCGGTATTCTTTACTAATGCCGCCAAGTGTTATAAAGCACTATAAGTTTAAACCAAGCGACCACTATGGTCAATATACGTATTTTCGAATGTAAACCAGACCTAATACCGACGCGGCGCTGGTTATCCCTCCTCCCTTCGTTCTTATTAATGCCGTAATTGGAAAAAATGACCGTAACTGTTGGGCGTCTTTTCAAAATAGGCAGTTATTGATCTATCTTTTAGGCGACGGTTCTATCTGGAGGCGTTGTGCAGTCCGTTTCTCCTTTCGCCTTCTCGGTGTGGAATGACAAAAGTTTTTATACCTTCGTCTTACTGGCTGAACGCAAGTAATTTATGGAAACTAACTTCCTGACCATCGGTAAATCCTCTCGATGCGGGTGGTAGTAATTATGTATTTTGACTAAAGCATTCTGTGATTTTTAAAATTATGTATTACGTCCTACGTGTGAGCTCCATTACTAGTGGTAATGTTACTCTTAAGTATATACCTAGTCATTGATGTACTACTCTAACAAATTATTTGAGTTTCCTCATGTTACGAAAGCCAAACACTCCTCATCCTGGGTTTAAGACGATCTCTTGGTAAAGAATAGAAATACGCCACGTCCTGTTTTCCTTTTTTTTACTCCAAATGGTGTGATATTAACCAAGACCAGATGCTGTCTTGCTGTTTATAATTGAATATTAATGATGATTAATAGCCGTTGTAGGATTTTCCGCGCATTATTTAGGTAAGTGACATTTCGTGCATGATATTTTTGGGATGGGCGTGTTGGACTTAGGATAATGGAGTTGTTTGAATGGGCGTGGTTACCAATTTTCGCTTAGACATGCCTTCTCCTCTAAAAGCCGCTAAAGAATCGGTTGGTGCCTTTTGAATCGGGGCAAAAACATTCTGATGCTTCAAAAAGATTGAACCCATCCAGTGACTTTCTATTTTGGTATCACTTTTCGTTTACCCTTTATTTCGATCGTGTTTATTTTTTCCTGGAGCGAGAACAGCCCTGAAATATTCTGGATGCTATTCATGAAGGTTTGTCATTTTTATCCGTCGAAGTTTGACTCGCCCTTGCTGTAAGGCATTCGAGTTCGGATGTAGAGCATACAAATATTTAATTTGTGGAAACCACCCCCTTCTTATTATATCCATAGGTGATAGAGAGAGGACACTTGTCGGAATTTATCAATTTAGGTGTGTGAAGATTTATATCTTTTTTAGAGAAGTTTTAAATAATCAGCCTAAAATATTGTACAAGATCCATACTTAGCGTATATTCATAGTAAAATGCTGGGGTGTTTTTGGTGGTAACATCGTCTTTAAGAAAGCCAAATCTCGCAATGGAGTGCTATGAATGTGTGGATTTATGTTTGTGTTCGGTGAGGCTAACAGTGATATGCTGGATAAATTATCTACTTTGATTGACCAGAAATGTACTGATTTATCTTCATGAACTTGATCAATCGTCATACATTTATTTTGCTGCTCTGTGAGTTTTAACGCACTGAGGTGGAAAGTTCTTTGCTTATAAAGATACATTCCCTTGGGTTATGATCTACAGAAGGATATTCCCTTTATATTTTCGTGACTGTATATTTTTTCATAGCATTTGAAAATGATAATCAGGCAAGAATTTCATAAAAGGAAATATTTTGAAACAAACTTCTGATATTTCACATCAAAATAATTTTATCAGTCATAATATTTTGGAATAGATTTACTGCCTTGTTAGGTTAAATAAATCTAATGAAATAAAAACTAAATTGTAATATTACATATGAAACAATATGAATAATTATTTTTCGGTTCGAAGTTTGGAATAACGCATCTCGAAGCCCTTGTTTCTTTATATAATATCTATTATATATTATATACATTATATCGAGAAACTACATATACTATAATATGTTTCTGTTTCTCGCCTTTAAAGTATTATGTTAATCAAACAGTACGTCGCTGAATATGACCTCATTACTTTTAAGAGAATTTCGGTGAGTCACCTACTGTAATATAGCTATTGTGAGGGCTTGTCTTTTGTTAGATTTCACATGAGTCTTATCGTCATGGGTCACGGCGGTAGAGAGATACGAAGGCAGTGGTAAAGCAAATCGTCAAGAGTAGAGGGCAAAATTTCTGCGTGTGAAAGATGGAGGAGTTTCCCAGTGCGTGCCTTACTTCATCCCGGGGACGCGTGTCCATTTGGACGAACGGCACGTCTCACACGACTAAATCCACAGCTCATCCCTTGGGGGCTGTGAATCACCGTAAGACCTTGAATCTCGACGATTCTCTCCAATGATGCTGATTTGCGGAACGTGCCGGAAGACCTAGGAGATGAGGAGAATAGGCGGGGGACGAATTGTGGCCGTCATAATGAGGGCGCGAATATAGGGCGGTGACCATATTGATGGTAGCAGGAGATCCTGGGGTCGGCCGGAGATTGTTATTATTCCTCAACTTTCTGTTCTTCTAAATGAATAGACGGGCGCAGCACACAGACATAGCACGGACCCTTGCAAAAGCTTGTGGAAAGCGAGTGAGTCACATGATGACCTGTTCGACTAGCTTTTGAGAAGGAATTTGAAAAGAAGAAAAATAAATTTACTTAACGGTTTAAAAAAAGCTGTATAATTATGTGAAGAGAAGCCGCCCCCGTAAGTTATTAATATAAAAGTCTATCAGCGCTATCTATTGTCCTAGCTACTTGAAGATTTTTTTAACGATTCATTTTTTTCATTATCTCAGTGTTTGAAGTGGATTTTTCAAGAGATATAAGTTATTATGTAATTTTTCAGAGGACCTTGAGGTCATCTCTAGTCCTTTTCAGCAATAATGTTTGCGAATATTTCCTTAGTCGAGCCAAAATCGACTACATTTAATAAGGAATGCGCACATTTGAAGTGTGCGCACACTATGAATTAAAATCCGATTAATTCAATTAAGGTGTTCTTTGCAATGTGTCTATTATTTCTAAATTCGTTCCCTTCCTGCCTTGGGCGTACCCAGCGAGGGGCAGCTGCCCCCCCCCCCCCCTAGAAGCAAAAATTGAAAATGTCTTTAAGGAAAATAAAATTTTTTCAAGCAAATAATTTTAAGAACTAATAAAGAGCTGTTACAGTTTCCTTAACATGTTGATTTCATTGACCTTTTCCATGCTTAAATCTTACCTACAATTTGAACAACCATAGCTTGCCCCACCCCCCGTAGTTTTGATCCTGTGTACGCCCTTGCTTACTGCCAAGATTTTCGGTGAAGTTTGTCTCTTTTTCTCCGTGTCCTTTTTGCACCCGCAGATAAAGATAACTAATTTTGAAAATTATCCAAGACTGTTTTAAAACATTTTTTCCTTGGATTTCATTAGGCCCCTATCCAATTATCTATGTTCAAATCGATCGATGGATTGGTTTACCATTTTTTGGTGGCTTCAATTTTGAGAAAAGAATTTATTTTCATTGCCATTTCTTTTTCCTCTTAATTTTAAAAACATCGTCAACGACACATAGAAAAATTAAGTATGTATACAGTTGTCAATACAGTTAATTAATTATAGTTTCCAAAATGTTAGGCGAATTGGGGTGGGAAACTTCTCAACAGCGCAGAGAAAAGAATGGGCTAAATTTACCAAGTAAATTTGGAGAAGAGTTTTTCTCGGACATCGTGATGAATATCCTTCATTTACTGTCGTAATGTGGTAGACGTGATGACGAGAAGAAAATGAAGTATGTAGACTACAAATCAAATAGATTTAAAATGTCTTCCTTTCCTCGTACCATCCGGGATAGCAATGGTGTCTCGAAAATACAAATAATGGCGCCACTCGCTAGGACGACTCATTGCATGTTTATCTTTGTCCATTGTTCTAACCTTTCATGGAATTACTAACCGTTGGAAAGCATTGCATTTCCAGGAATGTGCACATATTTTTGTTGCCAAGCGTAATATTTGTGTGACCGTTTGGTGTGCATGCGAGGGTTATCTTACATGCTGACGATTATTCATCCCGTGCCAAAACACCCTAGAGATGGCTTGATAGGTATTATGTAGATGTATAGTAGGATAATGCGTGAATGAACATTGTTTTCGCTCGGTAAGTTTAGTTGAACACAGCACTTTCCGGAAAGCGGAGTTCGGCTGACTTAATTGGTATGACTGACGACTGTATCCCTGGATACGTGACTGTCAGGAAAGTAGAAGCATTCAGTCCACGCTAATCACGTTGCGCACTATGGCGTGGGATAGGGAGAGGGTCACCGACGCCGAAAATGTTTGTTTTTTTTTCCTCGGCGAAAAGCGGCACTGAAGATTTCACCGAGTAAGCTTCTAGGATCCATGCAGCTAGGTACATTTTGCGTGAGAATGATACAAACCGTGGTTTTTGTGATCACTGACGTGTAAGTGTTGCATATTTCAAAACTGCCACGTGAACGGTGGTTGAATTCTCGTTAAATGCCTCGGAAAAATGCCACAGGACCGGAAATCGAATCGCGCACCATTGGCTTCCCATGTCGCACGGAAACATTGCAATAATGTTATATGAATGTTCACAACATTCATATAACATTATAGCAATTAAGTTGAACATTCTGTGCAACAGGGGTTCGTGCTGCGTGGTTTTTAGGCCTTCGCGATCCATCCAAGATGGCATCAAGAGGGTATTGCATAAAAATCTTCAAACCATTGAGAACCTCAATGCCAGAACGTTTGTAATTGTTTTATATTTCAAACATAATTCTTTAATGGCGGTGAAATTCATATTTGAAAGGCAAACGTCAGTTTATAGATTCCCGGTCAATGGGGATTTTTTTCGGATTGCCGTCAATGACCAGTGTGTGACAATTAACCAATAGTGTCTACTTTTTCTAAACGTGATCGTCGTGTTTTACATCTGCATAATATCCTGCGAACCACTTATAGGGTGTTTGGCAGGGAGTGATCAATCACCAGGGTTTTAATGTAAATAAATCCCTGGTTAGCAACAAGGAATGCGCCTCAATGCCCTAGGATCTTAGATTCTAGGATCTTACCCTGCGTGAAACCCGATAAATCTTCACCGACGAGAATGTCATCGCCTGTCACGTTTATTATGGGGGCATGTTGCAGGCACGCGTCACGTTGCCTCATCCCCTCAACACATGCGTGCGTGGAGGGAGATGGAGCGGGGTAGTGTGTGCCGTGCGTTTTTTATTCCTTGTGGGGGAACTATCCCGCCCTTGCGCGTTCCCCTATCGGAGAGAACTCTGCTGCTGTAGCGCGTGCCGGTCCGAAGATCAAAAAGATGCTGGGAGGAGAGGGATGGGGTCGTTGTGTGGAGGGTTCGGGTTCGGAGCGGAGACGAGGGTTTTTTTATTTGTGTTCCCTGAAGTGCCGACCTAGGGTGGAATGCGGGGCACGTCGTTTTCACCTTGACTCTTTTATTTTATTTTTGACATGTCGGTCGAGTGCTACGGCTTGCATGCCTGGCGGAACAGAATGCACTAGGCGTGTCTGATGGGGAGATGTAGTGTAGCTATGGTGTCTGGCTTTATATCAAGGCAGCTGGCGTTATCGATTGAATATCGTTCGAACCATTATGCCCCTATATCACATTGGTTGCGCCGGCATCCCTACATTACTCCTGTTCGCCAACCCTGGAATTCATGGCGGCGGCGTCTTCAGGAAGTTTTGCAATTTCCGGCGTCGTTCTAGCAGCGCCCGGGCACACCGATGGTCACTACGAAGCACATTGGCCACCGAACACTAAAAATTGAGTTTCAATCCTAATGAAGTGCAAAATAAAGTTTAAAAAATGATTAAGATTATAAGTATTTAAAACTACTGTTTTCATTCAGCAATGCTAGTGGATCTTTTGGTTATATTGCCTGCAGAAACTATATTAATTTATTATTCAGGGATAAATTACAATCGTCACGCCATTTCGGCGGCTGTGCGATGCATCAATGACGTTTTGAAGCCTTCATCATGATCATCATTAGTCAGCAATCCTTAGATTGGTTTGACGCAGCTCTCCATTCCTCTCTCCTATCCGCTAGTCTTTTCATAGTGACATATTTCTTCTCTTTTACATCATTTATAACCTGTCCTATGTAACTCATTCGGAGCCGTCCCGTGCCCTTCTTCCCTTCCACCTGTCCTTCTACAATTGTTTTCATAAGGTCGTCATGTCTCATAGTGTGGCCACTAATTAGTCTCGTTGATGAATTCTTCTCGGATTCTCAGCCAGGTTTATTCTGTCGTATAAGCAGACGTTTCGAGAGACGACTTGTCTCCCATCTTCAAGGCCGCGTTACTCTTTGAAAGTGCAATTTCACCCTGAACCGATACGACCGTTTACCGAGGACAACAATACGGCTCAGATGTCGTCCGATTGGCTGTAGGTCTTTTGAAATTCTTCATGTTTTTCCGTTATGTTTTTTTATACTGCTGATTACAGGTCTACATGTATTGCTTAGATGAAAGCCGGTGTCCCGTCTGAACCTTGCTGAGAACCCGAGAAGAATTCATCAATAGTATTCAACTGGAGAAACTAAATTCGTTTAATTTGTCTCGTCTTCACCTTTAAGTTTTTAGAATACTTTTCTTTCTCCCACTCATATTAGTACTTCATCATTACGTTTTCAGTCGACCCATTTTATCTTCATGTACCACATTTCGAATCCTTCCGCTCTTTGACTTCTTTGCTGCTGTCAACGTCCAAGCCTCGCTTCCATAGAGAAACATTCTCCGTATGTAGCATCTGATGAATTGCTTCCTTATTTCCATACTTTTATTCTCCTGAGAATATTTGACTGTGTAAATTAAGGAAGATTCGCGATATTATTATGAGTAGACAGGGTGTTTACTTTGACGTTTAATAGATATTGGGACAACAAAAATCCCACGGAGTAATGGCCAAGGGGTTTAATTTAGTTTTTCGTTGGCCATCCCCGGTAATTGTTAACAGATTTTAAGGCGATTCTCGATCCATGATGTATTTGTAATTGAAAGACGTGAATGCCGCATACATGCGATACACATGATAAATAAGAGAAAGCGTTTATTTGCTTATGTGCTTGATGATAGAAATGTAACATAGATCAAAAATACTCATATTGCATGCTCATGATTAGCCCTTTCTTTAGTGTACCATGTCGACACACCCCTAATTAAGTAAATAGATCAAATGGAAGGGGCGAGGTAACCGTCACCACTTTAAAATCATCGTTATCGTGTTATTCTCTACTAAATCGTGGCCTTCGTATTTCCGCTTTTTGCGTCACAATGGGTTCTCATGTCCTCACGAACGTCACGTATCTCCATGGTAGCGCGTGAATGCATACGTGGCTGGATGGGTATGCATGTAGCCTTATCGGTTCAAGCACGACGCGCCTGTAAGTAATCCCTTGTCGTTTACCCGTGGTCGTATCGATCAAGAAGGATTTGATCGGAGCCCCGCCCATCCGATTGTGTGAGAAATTCACTTTGATCATTGGGGAGTTATTGCCTTGCAGTGATTTGCTGCTCGCCTATAAATGTCGCGTTGCCGATGTGAAAATACGGTATGTGAGAAGATCGTTGAATCTTATTTTAGCAAAGGCATTCTGGTCTTTATTCTTCCTGCCATGTCATTCAGTGCAGTGACGCATGCGTTTGGCTTTTGTTAAGAAATTCTCTTGAGTTTTATTATCAGAACAGTCAATCGTATTTGGCCTGCATTGTGCATGACTCGCGTCGACACTTAGATAGTATTGAGTGCCTTAAGTTCCACTCTTACTTCATTCCTAGTGTAACGTTGGTATCCTCATTATTTGCAGGCTCCATTAGTTTCTTTGGGCTGTCTATAAATTTTCTCCCTCCATGAAAGGCTGATGCAATTCATTCACTAAGATAACAAATGACGTACTTCGGTGACTATAACAGTTAACGTGTAAATTCTTAAACAGTTTTAATCTAGAATAGAGTTACATGCTAGTTTCTGTAATGCTCAATGAAAACCTCGTGGAGCTCATGGAGAGTTAAAAGTTGATTCTATATTGATTTAAAAACGAATTCAATGGAAATTCTTCCAGGATAGGTGCGTATCTGTTATTTTTAGTGGAGTTGAAGTGGAATGAACCATCATTTATTTATAATCACTTGAGTAGACAGCAATTGTTTGAAGGTAGGGCCATGAATGAGTTTTTATATCATAATTAGTGCATATAAGAGGAAGAATCTTTATAAAAACCATTATGTAGAGCGAGAAATAAATAAGTTTCATTTTTACGAAATCATTATCAAGTATTAATCCGTGAATACGTTCGTTGTGTCCATTAAGGGTACGCGTCGTTAATGATACGAAAATATATTCTACAAATTGACGAATTTGCGAATGTATCACAATGAAATTTTGCTAGTAAATTTATCATCATAAGCCTTAATGTAAACTTAGAAGTTAAAGAAGTAAAATAACCTTAATTTATCCTTGATCGAGCCTCTATTGATTTATTTTCTAGGAGAACCCCATTTTAGCTTTGGAAAGGACTCTTTAACACCCATGACCTTTCATAGGCACCTAAATGACTTTATGAATGAAAAAATCGAATGATCGTTTTATGTACGGAAAATGACGGAATTGGCGATGGAAAAAGCGACGGTAGGAATAACCTTGTGATTCAGAAAATGTTAGCTCGAGCGATCACTCTTTCGGTCCCTGAAAACCTATCGCTGGAGCTATCATTCTGAGGGACGGAAAATATTGATCTCGTGATTCAGGCTTTGTATTGTATTTACTCACGCTCATTCCCTTGTAGATGCAGTGCGCATGCGTTTCGATGCACGTGACAAGGCGAATGTGCTACATCATTCCGCGATTCCTCAGCCGTCGAGTGATTCGTCCCCATGTATATGACATCCGCGCCCCCTCTCCTCACAAGGCCTCTGTGTCTCCATCCATACATCTCTCAGCACAGCCATAAATTCTGTCCTCTTGTCTTCTTCTCGCCCGCGGTCATGTATGTAAATTGCTTATGTCCTCCATCCGCACGAAGCAGAGTCGCCAGTACCCTGGTTCTCTCTCCTTATAACTGGATTACTCCCACTTGTTTTGCTCGATGATGAAATATTGTACTTAAAACGAATCGGATACATGTGCCCTTTGATGTAATTGGAAACGCTTACGAACTATTACGACATGAACTAATAATAGTAATATAACGCTTAAACAAAGGACTCCCCAAGTTATTACTCTCTTACTGCTATGCAAAACTTTACTCCAAAATGTATAATTTAATATGCTATATAGCTTACAATTGTTCCTGATCCTGCCGCCTGAGTTTGGTAATATTCTTCGACATACTCTCAAATGAAACTGTTTCAATGATGTGTGAATTTTTTTTCGGAATTAATTCAATTGTAAGTGAATTCGAGAAAAGGAATTGGCACAAGATTATTTTTTATGCTATCATGCTTTAATTTCCCTTAATCTCGTAAAAAGGTTTGGATAAGACCATCAAAACATAAGTTAAAACTATATAATGCTTATGAAGAAAGTTCGTAAAATTTTAAATACATTTTGGGTATAGAGTGATACCGTAGCCGTACTTAAATACTCGTTTGGGAATACCTATCTGCTTAGTGTTTACTCAACATAAATCAAAACTCCAGGTACTCACACGATTTTACGTTCAGATTGGTAAATGTAGGCTCGAGCTTGCTTTTATTGTAGATCTATTGTAGTATACTTGCATTTGTCTAGCTTTTCGCATTTGCTGGCAAATCTTGCGTGCGAATATAATTTCACAAAAATGTGAACTTTAAAGATTCGCCCCAAAAAATAATATGATAAAAAATTGACTATTCTGAAAATATTCATAATTTCCATTTGGCCTCCTCATTCTACGAGATTCATTTGTTCCTGCGCATCTGTGTATACCTATGTCTCTCTTATTAAGTCATTACTTGGAAAGGTTACGACTCCGTACCTTCTCGGCACTTGATTTAACGTAGTTGTTCCGTCTGTCGCAGTGTAGGGTTCGTATTTGCCGTTTGTGGGATTGGCACTGGAGGCTGCTCGTCCTAAGTATGGGGGTGGAGTGTCGTTGGGGCTGGAGTTGTTGAAGGTGAAGGGGGAGAAAGAGGTACTCGAAGGGAAAGGCTTGAGATTGGAGAGACACCTGGGATTAACTTGCTGTTCTCCTCGCCTCTTTCAAATGTAAATTATTTTGAAGACGCCTGCATTATCTCAATGCCGTACGATGTTGTCTCCCGAAGAAGTGAGCTGGTGATCTGATGGGTGCAAATATAAGGGTTTGCTGACGTTTGTTTTGAAGGAGTTTTAAGCTGCTCCTAGAAGACGTCCGTTTTCAACATCCTTATCCCAACAAAAAGTTGTTTTCCTCGCCTAAGTCTTTAGGGAAGTAACAGCCGTCATTTCTAAGCGTGGTAACTGGTAAAATAAATCCTTTGAAAAGTAAAAATCATTTATTACTGCTACACGCAATGGGGTTATGTTTCCATTTTGATAATGTTACAGTGACGTTGTGTTGCTGGCGAAGGTGGATGCATAAAAGCGTTGAAATGAGGTCGAGTAAGAAGTGAAAAGTAGCGAGATGAAAGGGAAAGAGAGAGAGGAAAAGGATTACTCCTTCGAAGTTGATATCTCTTCTGTTCCTTCTCCAGCGTATTTCCTTTTTAATTTCACGCCTTTATAAAACCCTTCTCTTTTTTATTTTCTCTTCCCGGTTGGGAAGAGTGAAGTCTGCTAAGTCCCTCTAGCGAGAGCGCTAATGAAAGATGCCATCGGCTGAAAGTTGTTCCGGACGCTGCGAAAAAAATCCTCCTTACTCCGTTGTCCTTTTCACTCCTTCATTTTTCAGAGCTTAGCTCTCCGCCCTATTTTTCTCTTAGTGTTCTCGTTCTTCGCTTTTACCATCTACTTCCGTTTTTCACTCCGGCCTTCCCTTTTTCGTTTCCATCCTTTGTGTACATTGCTTAATCGATGTTTTGCCATAGTTTAAAAACATTCGGCGTGGCCTCTTTAATCTCGTGTGTACTTGCTTTTTGAACGCGGAAGTGCTTGTCAGCCCTTAGGGCTTGAGGTGGAGGATCGGAGAGAAAAGAAGACTTCATTGCGATTCCACCGGTCTCGCGTGGAAATATGAAACTTCGCCCAGTTAATATACGTGCTCGCCACAATGCGTGCCGCCGCAAGGGTTTTGACGTTGAGATTGTTGGTTAAGTATATTATAATTATCACGCATTTCGCTTTAATTCCGTCCGCATATTTTATGCAATTCATTTCCGTTCAAGATGCTGAGCTTGGCATTACTTGGAAGGCTCAAAGCTAGCTCCATTTGGCAGAGGAAACGTCCTTTTCCTCAATATTTTTACTGATAAATCGCTATTTAGGTCCGGTCCATTTTATATTAAATCCAATATTTCATGAATTGACATATATAGCTCAGGTCATGTCGAAAGGCAGCTGCATTAGCACCCTCTATGTATTTCATAACCTTCAATGCTAACACATCATGCTATTTTTGATCGAAATGTACCCTGGTCTGTAATTATAGAGAAGTAAAGCCTTTCATTGAAGTGTCTTGGCACATGTCCTGTATTACTCTGACATTGCCACATATATAGTTTTCTGTAAGTACATCCCCACAAGGTATATGTTTCTCTCCGTTTTTAAAGCCATTTTCTTGGCGGTGTGTGTATAAAACTGTGACTTATGTATCCGTTCCTTGATTGCCAGAGTTTCCCCATACTCCAAGGGCAAATTTTTTCCCTTATCGAATTAAGTTATATTGCATTGTATTCTGCCCCAAGGATACAGAGCGCGATAACACAATGGCATCCATTGAGTCAACCTTGAGGTTTTGATGGGAAATGGGAAGTGAATAAGATGCCAAGCTGAATCGTGTGAACGACTGAACATGGAATTCCTCGACGGGCTATCACTAGGCTGGAAAAATCCCTTGTGAATTGACGTAGAACTGAGTTGGAGGCGTGAAGAGAGCCCGAAGGAAGCCACGCAAGTGAGGTGCGATTAACTGGATCGCCAACTGCCGTGAGGAGTTTCTGAAATGAAGGAGGGTTGTCCCCAGGGAATGGTCGAGGCAGGTCGAGTATTATTCGGATGCACTTCGTCAAGTTGTCGTTCAAGCACGGTGACGATTTAAGAATTTAAATTTGGCCTGTAGTATTGTTGTCTTCGCAAATCTTACGTAATTTCATCGGAAGGCGCCAATCAATATGCTCGTTCAGCAAATTTATTTATTGATTATTTTGATAAAGGTCAGTGAATAAACCTTCTCATGCCATAGCGATTTTTTTAATCCGTTGAATGTATGAGTTTTAGATGACATATCGCGGCACATCAAGTTTTTTTTTACCTATACGGCTGGGGATAGCCAGATCCATCACTTGACAAGTGTGAAGTTGTGGTTGTCTGGTTTAGGTCTTAGTTAAGTTTTAGTGAGGAGGAAGAAATAATTTGCTTTTTGTGGTGTTGATTTTTATCGTATTCTTTCATTAGCCAGTCATTCTTCTGCGTTATGAATTTTATTCCTTTCCGGTAAAAATTATCTCAGTCGCACCCACTTCTCTCCACGATTAAACTGAAGAAGTGAGGAAAATTGAAACGTGCATTTTTGCGTGATATTTAAAGATTGTACTGTAATTAATATACTAATCTGTGTTATAACGGCTGAAGTGGAGTTGAGTTTGTGTGGCGAAAGGGTAAGGCAAACGGATTTAATCCTTCCTTCAAATTGGTTTTATTCAGTTTGTTAAAAGATTTTTCGCCAATCGCAATGAAACTGAAAAATTAAGCACAAGGTCTCTAAAGTCGTCGTAAAAAGGTAGAAATGTCCGTCATAAAAAAACAAAAGCAAACAAAAGCCCGTCATTTATGCTGAAAATAATTGTAATGGAACCATACCAATCGGTAGGAATATCCAGGACATCAAGCCAATCAATTTTCATCCCTTTTTCGCCCTCTACGATAGAAGATGGCGTCGAAATTTCCCATATGGCGGCTTTTTGATTTCTGCGCCCAACTTTCACAGGCCGTGGCTATCAAAGTGTCATTTTTCGCTGGACCGGGCGATACAGCAATAAAATCGCCATTTCCGAAACTTGGTCCGCTAAGAAGTTGGCGACGTCAGTGTGACTGTGACGTCAATGCGTCTGTGACGTCAATGATCGTAGAAAAGCGGAGTATCTGGAGGATAGGGCGAGTGTTGGGAAATACACGATGAGAAAAGAAAGAAGGGGAAAGGGGGAGTGGATAATTTTTTGCTCGCTTCATCCCTTCCTTTCGTTCGAGGAGCGGAAGGATGTCTCGGATCACGAGTGGCGAGAGGCAGAGGATGATGATAGCGGTGGAGGGAGATGTTCGAGTCTTAGAGTGGGGTAGGGCTTTAACCCGGAGGTGTTCGGGTCGCATTCCTCTTGTTGTTGCGGGCACTTGCTGCTCATTCTCGGTGGCAGTCGACGTGGTTTCCACGACGACCTCTCGAGAAGGCTTTTTGCCTCACTCCGAGGGTAGTTTATTGGAGACGGCGAAAGGTCACGCGGACCATGCTGCGGTTCCCGCATGTGCGCTTTTGTGCCCCAGGGAGGATTATGGCGCGAATCCATTTTGCGTGCAGGCCTCGCGGAGTTTTATGGCGGTTGATTCGAGGAAGCCTATCGTAATGGATGTATTTGTGCTCGAACGCTAGTTTCTAATTGAAAACATGAGGATACTGCCCTTCGTCGTTTAGATATACCGTGGTTAGCGCCATTTTAGTTCCGAAGGCTACATTTGCTGCCGATATAAAGATAGGTTTTAAATGCCCTGCTGCCCTGGCGCCCCGCTACAGCTGGTCAAATCACGTTGAACAATTCTAGGCAATTGGTGAACAATGGCCGCAGTAGCTACGGGGATCATTATTTTCCGAATGCATGTGCCTAAAAAGCGTCGCTGAGAACATTATATGGCTACTATAATCTTTAGATGGATATTGTAACCAAGCGCTATATTTCGCGTGAACATGACAAAAACCGTGGTTTTATGATCACTTGCGAGTATTTGATGTATATTTAAAACCTGTCGCGTGAACAGTGGTTAAATTCACGTTAATTGCCACGGAAAAAATGCCATAGGACCAGGTATTGACCCACGGACCTTTGGCTTCGTTGTGCTTGGTCTTTAGGCTAATGGACAATTAGGGTAATGGACTTCCAATTTTCCACAAATGGTTGATAACCTCAATCCGCGAACGGTGGTAATTATGATGTATTTCAAACCTAATTCGTTAATTACGTTGAAATTCATATTAATTAAATTAATCAATGAATCAGTCCATGGATCGACTACCCGTCTATGGAGATGTTTTCCGATGACAGTCAATGACTAATGTCAGACAGTTAACAAGTATTGTGTATGTATTATTAATGTAAACATGTTTCGATGTGATAAATCCCCAGTTTGCAATAAGGAATTCGCTTCGCTATTCCTATCCTATATTGGTGTAGCATCGTTGAATTTCTCCACGACGGAAATCGTTTTAATTGTGTATATTTCTGGGAAATTTAAAGCTTATATAATACCCGGTACCATCTAAATAGTTTAATGCTTTCATATATCAGTCTCACTTGTCTCGCTACATCCGGTAGATAATATTAAAGTGGCGCGTACTTGAATTTTATTGCATCCGGTATATTAGTTCATCCAATGAAAATAAATTTCTTCGGGCATAAACTGAATGATAAAAATATGAATTGAAGCCCAGGAAATGGTTTAATGAAGCTCTCGCTCAAGTTCAAGTTTACGTCGATATGATTTTTTTTATATTTTAGAGAAAAATAACTAGCATCACTAACGAACGTGAGGTAACCAAGTGAGCGACCAATACATTTAACGGTTTTGAATGCGCGCGGAGTTGGAGCTCTTCTCCGCTTCCGTCCTTCCTCGAATTCAAATGATAGCACGCGGCATTCACTGGTGTTGCTGAACCTCTCGAGGCGCATTGCATCGTGGGTCGGGAATGGAAAACGGAATCGTTGGAGTGGCGGAAATGGAAAATGCATTCGGAAAGCTGTTGGCTTTGGAACGCCTTTATGAAAACGGCCGCGCATAGGGTCATTGATTCTTTCACATCCCGACCGACCCACGTCATTCCTCTCCACAAGCTTGCCTCCGGTGATTATGTCTGGATGAGTGCGGTCAACGTTGGGCTTTACGTTGTACGACCGCTCACGTCACGTATTTCTTTTGATTTATGGAGGTGAATATCTTGGGCAAATAGCTCTAACTGTTCTTTGTATATGAGTATTATTTTTTCAAAACACATTTTCGCACGTTACCTTTTTGCATTCTCTGTCACCATCCGTGTCCACATGGGATGCTTGAACCCTGTTAATTAATTCGGTTAGATAGGGGTATGTCTTTTAAAATTCACTGTTTTAGTTCTGCAAACTTGTTATAACTTTTTAAATTTTAAAATTTCGGGCAATGATGTTATCTCCTCGATGTAGCCCTTCCGTTTCCTGGTGTATACAATTATTAGAAAGGAATGAGGGCAAAGCGGAGCTTTGAAATTAACCACCTCAGATATTTTTTTTTCAGGGCAACTTATCCTCATTTGAAATGATAGTTGATTTTTTTATTTAACTTCATCCACTATGACGTACTGTAAAACCGTGTTAAACACCGTTGATCTATGTAGCTTTTCGGTTTTAATTATCCTAAATTTACTTTAATAATGGCAGGATTTAAGTTAAAACTTCTGTTTCCTCTGTCGTGCAATCAAGCTATTCTGGGATTCGTAAATAAATTTGCATTTTCACTTGCCTCTCGTGGATTACATTCCTTTAGCTTAAATTCATGGTGGTCGCGAGGTAAAAAGAGTGTTGAGGTGGAGGACGAAAAGAAAACTGTTTCGACGAATTATGTGTTGCTAGGAGTTCATTATCGCTCAGTGGAGTAAGCTAAATTGTAACTGTTGTCGACATGTTATTTTCATAGATGGATTGAATATTTTTAGCGGATGCCGGTAAAGAACTAATCGTTCGCCTCGCTTGGGAATCCATCTCGGACATTTTGATGGCTACTATCGACGGAAAATGTTTGTCATTCATACTATGTCATTCGTTAGTCTATGATTTTCGGTTAAACGATTATTTTATGATCGCAGGTTTTATGAAGGTCTAAAATGGTGGTCCTCTTCTGTAGTTTAATTTTATAACGTTTTCAATAGAATGCATTATTGAATGTTCGATTAATTGCCACCTATGGTAAAACATTGTATGCTCAGGGAAATACTCGTAGCGATTCTGTAATAATGATTATTAAAAGTCATTGCCTCTTAAATTTTGCCTAGCTAAATGAAATCATCTTGCGTCCTTAGATTTCTCATCCTCAGAAATGCTTGAGATTTAATTACACAACCATAGTTAATATTCCCGCATTCCTCCAAATACTCATATTTCCTAAGCCTCAAGCCGTTTCCCTCTCGTAATTTCGTGTATTAATTTGCGGCAGAGTAGACATTATCTTTCGTAATCATCTGCTGCCAACTTTATTATATATTGCGGTAGCAAGTAATCATTGTTGTGAATTCAGTTTGAAAATGAAATGCCTTTCGTGGTTTGCCTAAAGTTTCGTGGTTGATTAATCTTTATGGCTTTCAGGTAGTCAACATTATTAATGATCATTAAATGAAATTAAGACATTGGGCAAGCGATATAACAGCATTGAAAATTGTCTTTTCATGGTGTGTTGAGCTTGAAGCACATTTACGCTTTACGGATATAACTTATGATATACCTCAACCTTTTATTTTACACTTTACCTCAGACAGTTTCCGATGAGTTTTTTTACTCATGATGTATTATTTTTAATGTATTTTATTTAGACTAGTCTTAATAATGCGCTAATGTTCTTTTGAATAATAGTCGTATGATCGACTCGTAGTTTTCGGCGTATGCTGATTCCGTTGATTTATGTCTCCATGACTTCTGGGTTTCACTAGAAACAATGAAAACTCAGAAGTCATAGAGAAATTTACAGAAACCCCATCTGATTAGCAATAATGGCAATAATTATGAATCTCTTAAGTTGGTTTCATTCCACGCAAGTGTTAATGAATGTGGTACATTACATGTGGCAAAATGTTATGTATTGCGGGAGGCGTCTGATAAATGAACTACTTCCCTGTAAAAATGAAATTGTAATGGAATTTTATTCGTTCGCCTTCCACTCGTCACGTGCGTTGATGGAGCTCTACTCATCCCATCTTGGATGCCTGCCCACAATCCTTCATAGAGCTCATTCTTCCTCCAGGAAGGAAGCCAGCCGGAGTAAGTGAACGGAGACATGTGATAGGTGGAAGAGTGGAAGGAGGGGAGATGGACAGCAGGAAGAGAATAGATGAGCGGCAGATATCAGAGTGGTATTCGATTGATTTCGTGTCGTCTTCATTGAAAGTCATAGCATTTAAGGACTATTTTGCATCTCCCTGATTATGTATTGATAAAGGAGTGATTGTGGGCGCTGTTGTGTTTACACGGCTGTTTGTAAGTACTTGACGAGTTTCTGCACAGCAGATATTTTTCAGGACTATCAAGGGTACTGAAGACTGGGATGGAGGCAAGTTTGTTGTATGAGCGTGGAAGGGGAAAAGAGAAACATGGCTATAGGATGGAGTGAAGGTAGAGGCCTTTCCCTTTCACGGATAAAGAAATAGAATCATGGAATGCGAATTTCAGTGCTCAACTTTAAAAAAGTAAATATTTCACTCATAGCAGCGGGAGAGTAACGACTTTACGAATTTAATCGTATTCAACAGTATGAAATTCGACAACTCTTCAATATTACAATGGAAGCCTTGTGGCAAGTAAATTTGACTACCGCAAGCTGCGAAGCTATTTTCATCGCGGACACTCTTTAATTGCTTTTAAATGTGAAAAATGAACATGAGGTAACTTAAACTCACAATCAGTACATCTTAAGATAATTTTGACTCTTGCGATGAGAATCGGAGACAAGAAATTTTTTTACTGCTCTCCATGAGATCTGACGTGCAGTAACTCATCAAGTACATACTATTGTGTCCTCTAGATATCGTAATGTCCTCAGGGATATTACTGGCATACACTACGACTTTCGCTTACGAGAAATTTTCAGTCACGTTCATTGCATCAAGACGCGATCCGGAGATTATAAATCAACCTCGCCGTTCCTATTCTTCTCAATCAACTTCTTCCGTCTATATTCTTCGCCGTTAAGTTGGATTTTTATAGCCCACTCGCACGTCAGCATTTCACGATACATGCGTACTGAAAAGGAAATGGTAGACAGGGAAACAATGAGAAAAACCTGGGATGGAATTAGATTTCAAAATTCCTGCTGGTAAATTGTGGCTGGCAAAAAAATATTTTTTTTATTTTTAACTTTCAAGATTATTCGTTTACCCTCCAAAGCGAATTAAGTCGTTTTACTCATGGCTAAGGACATAACGGGCTATAAGTCATTGTGTTGACATTTATTGGAGAGGGATCAAATGTATTCGAAGTATCACACGCCTCACCGATTCAGCATCTAATGTATTCCACTGGCATTGCACTAGATGCTGAATGGGTTACAATTTTATTTGACCTGGAATCGCTATTTAATTCTAGAAAATATTTTGGCGAAACAAATATTCTTAAATACAGCCTATGGCTCACAAAAATGCTCAGGTATACTCAAACGGTCAAGTTATTCGATACTTCATTGCTTCTAACTCGACATGTAGTAACGGAGATACTTGTACTTTTATTTTTCCTTAATGATAATAATCGGCGATAATGTTGATAGTTCTTAAATGCTCTTATAGCATGAGCTATTGATAATCACGTATTAACATCGAAGTTCAAAAGAAAATCTTTCAGAAATATTTTTTTACTTTATATGCAAGGTTTTCAGAGAACAGTGGCCTATCTGACCGTAATAGGGACGTTAATATATCATACGTATGATATACGTATGATATATTGATTTCCATTTACCCATTTGAGCTTATTAGAGACTTTGGGATCGATAGCTGTTCATTGGGCGGTTGCGCATGGCTAGCAGTTATCTCCCTATCACATTTAGGTCGCTCTTAAGTTGTGGCACAGGCTTAGAAATCAGTCCACGGACTATGAAACCAGAGGCCTGGCTTGCCAATTTAAACTTCGATTTAATTCAATTGAGTTCGATTAGACTATGGCTATGTTATATAGGAGTGGATCCAATTATTTCATCGGCTGTCAGAGGCTATTTATATTCGATGTGCCTTCGATGGGATGATGTGAAATATATTATATTTCGGTGTGGCTATATCATGAGGGATATTTACTCAAGTTGTAAGCAGGTCCTCTGCTATGGAAGAAAAATTTTCCAATCTCCGCGTTTTTGCATACCAATAATAAGGGCTTGTCGAATAGGGAAATGGCTTAGTATACGTCCCAGTATTGTATTTTATATGGTCATTTTTATGCTTTTAAAATAATTTATCCCTTGTTTTCTCTCGGGGATATTTTCCTTCGGTTTATTCAAATATTGATTGATAATTACGTAAAATGGAGTATGTTTGGTGTAAAGCATAAAAATTATTATATGAATTAGTTCGTTTCGCTATCAAATCGCGATGAAATAAATTTGAATTATCAACATGCGTTTTATCTGGTCCTGGGAAGTTTTTATGGAACCTTACTATTCCAACATTAATACCTAACTCTTCTTCAATTATGTGGAAAAATGAGTAATGGAGTGGATAATTGTGGAAAAATGTAACTATCTTCAATTTCAATTTGACGAACTTCCACTATATCACCCGTGAATCGGTTGAATTTAATACCTAACTCATAAAATTATCAATTTAGAGAGATATATTTATATGCATGTGTGACTGCAAATTACCAATTTTATTTATAAGGCCTGCTGGGTACTTAAATATGCGAGTTCTATATGCAGTCAGTCTTGCATGTAGTGGAAACACTACCGAGTTAATGTTACTTGACCCAACGTCTTTCATTGACACCGGTCCCAGGAATCTCTCTGAAGGGGAGACGACACTCATTTAACTGTCAATTTATAGAGGCATATTATTTTATGTAAATACATGTGTTATTACAAATCACAAATTTTATTTATAGAAAATCTGTTCTGCCTGCTCAAATATGTGTGTAAGGTTCCATATGGAGTTAGTTTCAGTGGAAAATCTACCAAGTAAATGTTACTTGGCCAAAGTCTTTCATTGACACCAGTCCCAGGAATTTCTCTGAGGCGAGGGTGGGGGAGACGACACGTATTTCAATTCAATTTATTGAGGTATATTATTTTATGCAAATATACAAATAAATCACAGGTAAGAAAAGAAAGGGATAGGAACATATAATGATAAAAGGACAAGGACAACGGTACTGTGGTAGATGGAAAAAGCCAGAATTCAGAGGGTAAAAATGCGGCCTGACTAGGATATGAATACCTGTGTTACTACAAATCACAAATTTTATTTATAGAAAATCTGTACTGTCTGCTCAAATATGCGTGTTGGGTTCCATATGGAGTTAGTCTTGCCCTCAGTGGAAACACTACCAAGTAAATGTTACTTGAGCCAACGTCTTTCATTGACACCAGTCCCAGGAATGTCTCTGAGGTGAGGGTGGGTGAGAAAACGACGTTAGGAGGGATATGAACTGGAAGAGGGACAGGGGGTGGAAAGGAAAGGACATGCTGGGGAGCCGTCGCTGGTGAGACGCAAAGGAGACTACTGGGGAGGTGGGAGGGAGGATTCTCTGCCATACCCACCCAAGAACCAACACAGCCCCCACCTTCACCCACTCTGAAGAGAGCTCCGCTCCGTGTCGTATACCTTCCATTCCCATTTATTCTTTTTTTCCTCGTCCGTTTGTTTTATTTTTTGTTGCGAGCCATTTCCTCGCCAAGTTTACTCCCCTGGCTCATGCAAGGGGGTTTTGTGGGAGTGGCGCGGGCGTTTGTTGACATTAACGCGGGTTGATGCCTGGCGGGTTTTGAAGGGCGAGCTCTCGGAACGCGCGGTTAGGAGAAGGTTGTCTTTTTTTTTTATACTGTGTCCGTGGGTGTCGGTTCTGCGAGTGTACGTGTGTGCGAAAGGGGGTTTGGTCGTCGAGACGAAGTGTGGGAGACGCCCAAGAAGACGATGCGAAGTGACCTACACACTCGCCCTTCTTGTAGCGTTGTTTGACTAGGGATCGTGGGCATCGGTTACACTGGGGAACAATTTTTAAATTATTTTCACTTCAATTTCGACTTCAATTTTTGAGATGTTTTAGGTTAAAATAGGCATTCTGATTTCAAAACTGTAGTTAGCTTTCTTCTACCACGTCAAGTTTGTTCGCTATTCCCTGTGTAAGTGTGACCACACTCAGCTTGATTGAGTGTCGGTCACAGGAGGCATCATTGCTCTCCAATTGGCTGACATTAACCTTATGCGACTGTTGCCGGGTGACTGATGCCATCGGAGGCCAGCGACAGGTGCATAGTCGTGTAGTTATGCAGGAGATGTTATATTGAGAGGCAGGCACGTAGTCCGAAATTTGCTCAATAGGAAGCTTCAATGTTGAGCGGGTTGCACTCACTGATATTTTGTTGTCAATTCATGTGCATCGGTAAACCATCCCCTTGAATTATTATTATTATTATTATTATAGTATTCTACCGATTAAAGTAGGTTTCTATGGAGCACTAAAGAAGTAATCTAGGATAAACTGCATGAAGTTGAAACCTGAGTAGGCAATATTAATTTAATTTAATATTCTACCGATTAAGGTAGGCTTCCATGGAGTACTAAAGAAGTAATCTGGGAGCCCCCATTTCATTCGAGCACTGTTCTTCAATTCACTGTAAGGCCTACTCCCTTTCAATCTTATCTAAAAATCCTATTCTGTTCTTTCCCCTCCCTAGTTTACCTAACATTCTACCCTCTAACACCGTTTTCAACATTCCATCCCCGCTAAGTACTCCTCCCGTCCAAACCTTTTATCTCCTCCGTGTCTCATCTAAAAATTACCTCTCCTCACCCACCAGCACTTCGTCGTTTCTCCTCCTCTCTGTCCATTTCACCTTCTCCACTCTTCTCCATACCCACATCTCGAATGCCTCCATGCCTGCACCGTAGAGAGTTACTCTCCAGATCAAACTCTTCACTAGCCTTTTATTTAAACTCTTACATAACGATCCTCTCAGAAGCTTCTTCCTGTTCATGAACGCCTCCTTTGCTATTGCGATTCGCTTCCTGGTGTCCTTACTACTGTATCCGTTTTCCTCTAATGTGCTGCCTAAATAGTTGAATTGCTAAATCACCTATAATTTTCGTTTGAATATGACTGAAAGTTAAATTCATCGTTGGTTATTGTTAGGCATTATGAAATGTAACTGTATCAATAAGTGGAGGGTCAGAGTACAGGTGCTCCTGGGCTAGGTTCTAACGTGTTTGGCGTGTATTCTTTTTACAATTCTAGCAGTGTTTACTGTTTCGTTTTCATCCATATGAACTGAAAAATTTCCTGTCTTGAATTTGTTTACTTCAATATGCAAAATTCCTCTTCATTACGCTTGATCTTCGAATTTCCTGTCCGCCTGTGTTAGTCGGCATCAAAAGACATACGGCAACGCACTCGTCCGGCAAGCCTGTTTTGCCTATTTTATGGTGAAAATTGGTGATCAAGATAAATCATGGGCCCCTCACAAATGAGAACTATGTATGAGTAGTAAACTAGCAGTGTGTCAAGAAATAATGGACGTCCGACGACGAATCCATGTTCGTATACGTTGGTTAGTTAAGTTAATAACCCATGTAAAAGGCCAATGGTACTTTATTCGGTGGAACACGAATAAAAAATAAATAAAAAATAGGTAGACTGAAAAATAAACTGTAAACCAAAGTGAAAATGCTGCATATCACGTAAAAATTAACAATGAAATTGGTCGTTCGCCACCCGGCGACAATAGGGATGTAAAGAGAGACAGCAGAGTAAAAAGTCTTTCTCGATGAAATGCGGCACACTCATCCAATTATGATGGGATTTATTTCGAGGAAGTCCCAAGGATCAGATGAAATCCCGGGTGTGTCGCTGTGTAGGACTTTTTCTTTTACTTTTCCACATTTCGGGGAAGAATTTCATGTCACAATTTACTTGATGCGAATACTGAAAGCCACATTAAGTTTCCAGAAAGGGCACCCCCACAAAGTGGGCCTTGGCATATCAGAAATCACTTGAGCGGCTTCGCCAAGCTTATTATGAGAAAAAAAAACTCGATGAGAAAAATCTCAGGGAAAAAAATTTGAAGAAGGTCAATTTCGTAATATTCAATGTCGGCGTATAAAAGGCCCAAAATGACGTTGTTACGAAACGAAATAATGTCATCAAATGATTGGGGCAACACAGAATTGAAAGCCTACACGAAGAACAACAGCTGTGAGAGGCAATGAAAATATTCAAGTCATTTCAGGATGAGTACTGGTGAGTAAAAAAGGCATTTTCGATAATGCCAGGAAAATCCCAGAAAACTTACTCAACGATTGCAATATAGTCCTACGTAACCAATCCAATGGCAGATAATCGCTTTTTCTTGCATAACACTCACACGGAATAGCGAAGAGATACCACAACCACTACGAAAAATGGGAAGCGCTGGTTCATGAGCCCCATCCGTTGAGGCAGAGTGGAATGGTAGCTCCAGAGAGATTATCACTTTTCAGATAATCTATAGTTTTTCATATTTTTATGAAAACCTGTGTTCTAATAAAACAATACCACGTTTAATGTTTTCATTTTAGCAAAAGAAATTCATTTCTGCATATTTTTGAAAACAAATGACACACGATTATAAATTAAATTCGTGAATGTTCAGCCGCAAGTAAGTAATACGAAGAGTCTTGCTATGCTATAGCTTTTCTGAATTCTCTCTAAAAATTATATTATCAGTGAAATAGTGCATATCACACAAATTATTTCTCAAATTAATCTACCAATCGATTAAATCGTTCTCAGCTTTCATCATCACCCGAATTCAAAAGCTAAAATTTTGGTCCGGTATCGCTTTGCAGAATTTAATTTGAGCTTGTCTCAACTAATGACCATTCCAAATCAAGTTACTCCACTTTAATCTGTTGCGAGCTAGCAGACGCTCCTTTTAAATTTTCAAATTCTTGGTAACGACAAGCTATTGTGAACGAGGCCTTACTCTGAATAAAAAGTTCCAACCTTTACCGCTTCAAACCTTTGGATTGGAGTCGCGAGGACTTTTGCAAATACGAGGTCTCCTCCACTGACTAAGTGGGACGAGAAAATGGCAAATTTGCCGTTTCGCGCCGCAGAATGCATTCCCTCGAATAAGTACCCTAGGGACGCATCAAAGCCCGAAGAGAAGTCAGTGAGACCGAGTCAATCGGGTTTTGCATTTCATCCTCCGCGATCGATCTCACAATGAAGTCTTTCTGGCCACCCACTAATAATGCACCAGCTCAATTGCTCTCAGTCAGACTCAATGGCCAAAGAACCTTTCAATAACATGGCACTAGTGATACAGTATATCCATTCATTTCAAACTCCTGGATTGGGGCAACTTACCCAGGGCGGGACTCGAACCCGCGACCTCCTGTGTGGAAGGCAAACACTTGACCCCGCCGCCACATAAGCCTGCAATTTTGGATTATTTGAGGACCTTCCCTTATACTTCGTGATACAACTAATTGTAAGCATTTCCGAAAATTCCATTAAAATATATGTGTAATGCTCGTTTTAATTCTATGTATATTGCGACCAAAATAACTAATTTTTCACCGATTTACTATCGCTTTTGATTGTGTTGAGCTTCTTCCTTTCATTGCATTCATTCTCTCAAAATGTATCCTTTCTGCATCATTACAGCTAATACACGTTTCTCATTTGATCTGACGATGAATTTCATCGCCAAATCCTTTGCAAATCTTTAATTACCTCGACTTAATGCCGTGAATGAATTTCATTCATGATGGCGAAGGCATTTTGTTGGTAGAAGGATTTTCGTCTTTAAAAGGCTTTAAAGGAGCGCGTTTCCACGGCTTGGCAAGCAAACAGGTGCTAATTCCGTGGCGTGAACTCAAAATTTCTTCCCACAAGAACTTGCCGTTCCTTCATCAGCTGATATACTTTTCTCATGGAATGCCTGAGACACAAGGTCGTAGACCGGTGTTTTCATGCACATGTATGTCTCGCAGCATTAGGTGAGAACAGAAATCTCCGTTGGGAAGTCACGGCAAATTTGTTGACCAATGTATTTTAATGATTCTTTCGCATTATTTGGTAATACGCCTAGGAACCAGAATTATGTCTTAGGCACGGTAAAATTAAACTCGCAAAAATAGCTGATAAAACAAACTTTGTCATCAATATCTTAATATGTATCACGTTCACTTTGATATTATAAATTATATCACTTCTAAATTTGTCAATCTTAACCGGTCATTACAAAACCCTATCCTATCAAATTGAGTAAATTTACCTTCATTCTTGAACACTGAACGTTGTGTTGCTTGCCACTGGGTATTCCTCGTATCCTGCAAATATTGTGGCGATTTGATTGGAGCTCTTGTCCGCTCGTACGTGGGACTATAAGCATTTTTCTCTTCGCTGGTGGTCATTAAAAATTCCACGGCCATTAAACGGAGTAAATTGAATCCCACCATTGAGCACTGACGTGAGATGTTCGGGAGGAAGACAATGATTTTATTGTCTGAGGGAATCAGGCGGGGCTGTTTCGCAAAGAGTGCCTACCCTTACGTAGGGACATTCATTGTCCGTGTCAGTCTCGTATGCCCTTTCCATCGCTGCCCCTTCTTGAATCCGTGGAGGAGAGAGGCTCAGTTCGCGGAGGCGTATCTCTTCAGAGTCTTTGCAGATCTGTTACGTCGGGCGCCCTCTGTCGCCGAGAAGGCCAGGGTTTTTGCGGAGCGCCGCAAATCGACGTCACTTGTTACAACTAAAAATTAACACGATTTTTTAAAATTACTCCTTTTCACTTACTCCTTCATCAATCATCAACATCACTAAAAGGTTCTTATCTAGATTTTATGATAGTATAATTTGTATATTTTCATAACGCGAAGAGAGTTTACCATTATAATTGGCGACGCGACGTAAAGCCAAATATAAAATACGTAATTTTCTAAAAAAAAGCGGAAAAATTCCTGTCTGTTAGAAATGGCCTTACGTTGACGCAATGTATATAAGTTAACAATTTTTTTATAAAAAAATAAACATGAAGTGTGATATCCTAGATATATGACCACATAACTTACATAATCAAAGAGATTTTCAAGAAAGTTGAAATAATTATTTTTATCCGCCGTTTTCCCGATCCGGATTCCGGACCACACGGCGGCGTGCAGTCGTCGCACGGCAGTCACTCCCTCGGCTGCGGCACCGTTGGGGGGGACTCTTCCCGCTTCTCGGTTGATTCACGGCCCGTCACTCGCAGCTTCAGCCTCGCCTCTTTTCGCCCCGGACTCGACGCAGACACTTCATGCTCATTCGCGGCTTCGCATAAATTTCCACTCACCCCCTCGACGTGCCGTGTCACCTCACCATCTTCTGTCTCCAGCCGCGCGGTCCTCGAGTCACCAAGAGTCCTCCGAGGAAGAGTGTTCGCTTCAAGATGCTGATTACATAGGGTTCGGCGCCGCCGTGCCGTGCCGGGACGTTTTCTCTCCCTACCCTGCTGTCTCGCGGGCCGTAGCAAGTTCCTTCCTGCTGCGCATCAATCAAATTTTGATCATAAAATGAAATTTTTGGTCGATGTGGTATATCCATTCCATTTTATAATCGGTAGATGAATGAGTAGACCCATTGCCATTTCTGTATTCGTTAATTGGCGACGGCTTGTATCGGATATGTATCATTTTCATAGTGGCATTTATTTAGTTGACAATATATTTTCAGTTATGCTACGCAAATTCTTTTAATAGCCCTCTTGGTGATTGGTGTATGCATCATTTCCACATTTCTATACATTGAGCCACCGTTTTGAAAATGATGTTTTTTCTAACGGGAAATTAATTTCTGCTATTGATTACTTCTGTAAAGGCCTGTTTACACAATACATTAACACGTACGCGTTGATTTCTGAGTGCATGTACGATTTTGGTGAACCGGAGCGGAACATGTACGAATTCATGCAATCGCACAAGTTGGGTGAATTCACAGTGTTTCTTGGCGTTCATTCTCGCATTCATACATTTAGACATTAACTTGTATGAACCAATGTACAGCGTAAACCTTCCTTATTATTTTGTGTTTCTTTGAGCATGATTTTCGAGGAGGTTTAAGGACGGAAAATGAAAATACGAATAGCATTTTGGAATATAATGAATACGTGACATAATGAAAGCACTTGTCTCTTTCCACACTTCTTTTTTTTACCGACCCAGGCTTTGACACATAATCCCATGTACGAGATACTTTTACGAGCTAATGTGCCGCGTGAATGGGTCTTCAAAGTTCGTGGTTAGTGTCTAAATGTCTAGCAAGTTAATGTGTAAATGTGTGACCATTAACCTTGAAAATGGCATCATGTGCCGAAACTTGGGTCGGGAGAAATAAGGATGTGTGGAAATAGAAAATTACTTTCGAGTATGTTAAACATCAAAGATTTCCATCGAATTACTCCTTAAACTATTTTTTGGAATGAATACGTTTACATAATATAAGGGGGTTAGAAGGCAAGGGATACAAATGATTTTCTTTCTAAACAGGGTTAGGTACAAAAATTGATGGAAGAAATACTGAAAAACTTGGTGGCCAAGGGATGCGAGTGATTCTCTGTTCTGTACTGACATCAAATGGAAAATCAAATGTATTACTAAATATCTAGCTCATCTTGTTTGTTTTCTTAACTTTCTATTCTGTGCCTAATTCTATTTAGAAAATTAAATCACTTGTACCTCTTGGCTTCTCAACCCCCTCATACTTTTTGTCATGAATTTCTTCTCAGAGATTTTTAGCCAGCCTACCACGATGATCACGAATGAATTCTCTCTTGGAAAATTCTTTAAACAAAAATTCCACGTTCCATTCTCGACGCATCTCAATGGGAATCAAGTGGAGAAACAGGAGTCCCATGCGAAGCCGGTGTATTATTGTTCGCAATTGTATGCTTATTTAGGTCTTTCCGCTCCCAGGAAAGATTATAGGTTACGCGAGCCTGATTTATGGCAGTCGTTTTTAAGTATTCATCCTTGTCTGGAGCCCTCGCATCACACGTCGGTGAAGGGCGACTTTAGTGTGCTCAAGCCTTTTGAGTTACCGTTCCCTCAGGGTGAAGGCGTAGTGCGTATTTTTTTCTCCTCTTTCCGAGGCTTGGCCCAAAGAGCAGTACGGTAGTGCTGCTTGCCACAGGTATCCCTCGCACCCTATAAATATTGTGGCGATTTGTATGGGGCTCATGTCTGCTCCTGCGTGGGACTATAAATATTTTTGTCTCTTTGCGGGCTCGAGAATGCATCACGTTTCCGTTTCTTGCCTTCTTTTTTTTCAGGCGTTTCCACTGAGACATCCTCCTCTGTGGGACTGTTGGCCCATTCAAACTCTGAATTCAACCTGTTTGGTCCGTCATGATATAAAATATTTCGTAGTACATTTTGATGGTGCTATTCTGGTAATTTGCACCTTCATGTTGCCTAAGGAAATTAGCGATGACTTCTCTTTGATGGACATCTCCTTGGGATGATCTATAGAAAGTTATCGATAAGAGTTCAGGAAACGTTCATTATCTTCAGCGCGGATGCGGGTAACCTTAGACGACCACTGTCTATTCCTCTTGTTTAATATGCCCATTTATTTGATTATTTTCTTTAGATATTATAAGACTGAGTTTAAACGGTAACCATAATAATCATTCGACGTACATTCTTAAAGAAGACTAATTTCGTCCAGATAAACTGATTGGACGACATATTCTCGTGTGTAATCGGAGGATGGAATATTTATTATCTTTTAACTGTAGTAGACTTCTAGTTGACTTAACTTGGATGGCATGTTTTTCCACGGAAGATCCTATTTGGGGACGTGGTTGCGAGAAAACATTTATCTATGCACGCGATGTCCACGTGATCACATTTTCCTTTATGCTTTGCTGAGGCACGCTTAGAATTTTTATCCTACTCTCCCTGTGGTGTCATTGGGTTTGCATGGTGTTAATTAGGTTAATGGTGTGTTAGAATGATTCGTGGCCATCTTTTACTGTACTTCTAATCCCATTCCGTGCCCTGAATCATAATTGTGGAACTCACACGTAAAAGGTGAGCAACGTGAGAGTTTTTTTCAACTAGATCAAAAGTGATAGCGTGCATAAGTAGTTTGATTAATTGAGCGTGTGTCGCATTTTACTAGCTCTAGTTTAACCAAGTAGTTTTTTGCCTTCTTGCTACTTGCGGTGTAAGTTCGATTTCTCGTAGTTTTACACCTATATAATTTCTCCTGTAATCCGTACTTAAAATTGCAGCTGCTACATTAAGTCATTATTGTACTTGCTGTAACCCAAGTGAAATTGAGTTTATTTCAATAATTTGTGAGAAAGCCATAGATGATATCCAAACTGTATACTGAAAATTAGTAATCTATGTTTTGTTATAGTGAATAAAAGTTTTTGATGAATGTATGTTAGGCTTCAGTACTCGATATGAAGCCTAATAAATGATTAAGTGCCATGCCGCTTAGTAGAAATTTGTCTTCACCAATCAAACCGAATTTAATCTCGAAGACGTTGCTTAAAAATTTATTTCAACTGCGTGCAGTCTGCACTTTGTTAACCGTTTATTTAGGTAGCCTTTAATTTTGAAAGTCTCCGCCTTGGCTTGTTTGCGTAGTAGTGGGCGTTCTCCGTGCTCTTTGGCCCATTTAGGGGCCTCCATTCGTGTTTCTTCTGCGTCCCAGCCGAAGCTTGCAGTGTTTATTCAAAGATTTTATGATTTGGGCCTATCTCTCTTGTGGTTTGCTTTTACGACCGATTCTAAAATCAATAGCGATTGACGAGCCGCACTTGTAGATTGTTTAGTGATAGCTTTTGACTTGGATATCTTGGAATTATTTACGAGTATCTCCCCAAGTATTATCTAATCATGGATGCGACGAATGTTTCGGTTTTATTTATCAACAAACGCTTAATCGATGTTTACTCGATACCTGCCGAAAGATTCAGGTATCTCTGTTTGTAGTTCTTTATCGAATCCTATGTAACCTTAAATTCGGGCGAATTACTGAAAATAGATTTACGCTCCCTTGCAACTGTGGCTGTTAAGTTTGCAATTAGCTTCTGCACCTTTTGCACGTGCACATTATAGGGTCTTATGGTTTTCAAAGATATTAGTGTGACACGTGTTTGACGATTTTGTGTAAAATTTAGTGGGGTCGGGCAAGGGACAGTGCTCGGTACTCATGGATTCAATTTCTCGGTTCATCCATGAGCAAAATGATGCCAAATGAATATTACGATATACGTAGATGGTTTTATGTTTGGATGAGGACCCTTTTCTATTTATAGGTTTCGTTTACTTCTGATCAGTGGCCGTACTATTAAACTAAACCTCTCCCTTCAACTCTCAACCAGTCTGTTAATTTTTTTATTTTTGCGCGGAAAATTTTCTCAAGGAGGAATAACTCCTCAATTTGAGATGTACCACTGGTTATATAATTGTTTAAAAGTGTTAATTTGGTTTATTAATTTTCGTGGGATGGTCTTTATCTGTTTGGTAATGACTCTTCCTTGCATACGCTGTGTACCTGTGTGTTTTAATGTCGGCGGATCTTCATTCTAAAATAATAAATTGGAGCTAATCGTGCGCCTCATTTTGTGTACTATTTATTTTCACAGTCAGCCTGAATTACCCTGAAATCATTAAATAGATTCTTCTGAATACATGGACCATTGATACCACTAATCCTTTCAGTAGAAAATATCTAAGGTTGTAGTCCTTGTATGGCTAAAAGTTTTTAATGGGTGCTTTTTCTGTACGTTCCATTTAGCATGGAATCGGATTAGCGAAAGGTATGAGAGTGAGCTGGTGTTTTCTACTCCATTATGTGTATTCTAGTTATGCTTTTGCTTTACAAAATAAATTGTCTAATGCAAAATTTTCTTTACAGGCGAGGCCGCTATCCACTGCCGAGTGTTTTTTGGAATAATCGTCAGTGCCTTGTTCTTCGTCCATTGGATACACTGCCGAAGCATTTCTTCTTCTACCTACCTTGGAGAAGTTTGAAAGGTAAGCTTGATTTCTCATTTAGAATTAACGTTGGCGTATTTCTCAGACATCGTTCCGTTTTTTTGTCACCTAAATAAATCTTCAGGTATCAAAAGTATCATCAATTTATTTATGAGATCAACAGAAAAGAGGGGCGTTCTTACAATCGGGAGTGCTACGCTCTACGGTAAATACAAATCAACTTCTTTAACGTTCGGGACTTGTGGCCATGCATTTGCATTTACACTCCGTTTACCCCTTTACAATCATAGAAAAAATATTAAACAGATGAAAATTTAAAAAAAGTTTTGATAAAATTTAGGGGACGGGTAGAGCGTTTGGACGCTTATCTAAGGGCCCATTGTTAATTGAATGCTCAATGAGCAATATCCAAATTCGTGGAAGAGCGCTTCCCCCCACTCTACCCTAATCAATACCTCGAAGTGCTAGGTGGTACAGGGAAAGGGCTCGGACGCCTTTCCATGAGTGTCTGAAACACACGCCTGTGGCCTACAAGGGGAGTGTCCGAAAAGCGGGCCTCAGAATTCAATCAAACTTCGTAGTGTTATGGTCCATCTGGATCTGTCCTCGAATCACCCCCATATGGTTATACAAACAATAGTAAAAAAAAAACATTTAAGCATTTACAGATTAAAGTATTCCCATATAAGGACTATTTTTAAAACGAGATTCTATCCATAGAAATCGGAATGGCAGTCGAATACCGTAACATTAGGATTACGGCTTGTGGTTCTAATATGACAATAGCTTTGACCTGTAAATGCTTAAATGGGCATTTTTTATAATTATTGCTTCTGTAACCCCGTGTGGGGGTGATTCGCGGACAGCTCCCAGGTAGACTGTAACACTGCCAAGTTTGATGGAATTATGAGAACCGCTGTTAGGACACTCCCCTTGTCAGTCCCGGGTGCGCCCTACCCTCATATGTACAAATGAACCCAGACTTCCTATGTAGATATAAAGTCACCAAACGAGGGGATATGAATAAAACTCGTGATGTTAGTGTCGTGGTGCCTTTTTCAAGTTCTGAAAGCAAAAAAAAAACGCTTTATTAACAACAAAGTTGTAATGCGCTCAATATTTTGCCCATGCGTGTGTTCTTTATTTTCGTCGCAGAATCTTGCGTGAAGCGAACTATTTGGGTCAAGGTCTCGGCTTATTAGGAAACAAGCATATGCCACTCATTAATTGAAATATTAAGTGAAATTCAGCCTGGTTTGGATGAATGGGGCCACCTACATTACAGACCCACTGACTTGGTTTGCTTTGGCGCTCTCATGGGTAATCCTTACTTTTATTTTATTTTTGTTCTGCTGTGTTTTTGTTCAACGCATAAGCTCAGAGTAAATATTAGAGCGATTTCGTTTGTGCGCTAGCGACCAAGATTGGAAAGGCAAAAATCCCATCTTACGTGATATCGGATGTTTCTGATAGACTGATTCCGACAGTATTATATGTTTGAGTGATGTTAATTTCGATTAAAATTTATTATTTATATGACTATAGTGCTTTCGAAAAAGGAGAAATATAAGGTTTTTCACAAATGTTACGTAATGTGTAATTTGTAAGTACATATTTAATTTTTTTCTAAATTTCCATTTCCCGTAATATATATATTGACGGTGATAATTCAAATGTTGGCCTCTTCTTTTTGTCACGTCGAAGCTCCTTGAAAGCTCTTGTTTTCATTTACTCCGAGCACGAGTGATCTATCCGCCAATTTTGGAAAATTTGGCGCGTGTTCTGAAGTCATGAAATGGCCCGTGCCTTATGCGTGCCGCAGCCTTCCTTTCGATTCCCTGCCAAATTGTAGTGACCTCGAAGCGGTGGCGAATAATTATTTCTCCCTCCGTAATGGCGAGGAGGAAATGTAATTCGGACGCCGTCGTCTCGGCCGGCTGGCTGTTAAAAAGCTTCCCCCGTTTCCGGGAACTCAACGGGCCATCTGCCCCCGAACCGCGGCGAGTCGTGAAATTATGCCTCACCTTATCCCAATGCTCTCGGCACATGTACGAACCCCTGCCTTTCTCTCTCTCTTCCTACCCCTATATTCCCATATTCTCCTCTTTAATAGGCTCCAGTGATCCCGAGGTTTGTCTTCCCCTCCCTTCCATCTCTCCAGCACTAAGCACGCGCCTCCTTCCCCCCCCCCCCTCCAAGACTGCCAGTGTTTTCCACAACAAAACGAGGCAAAAAAGCGCGCCCTTTGTTATCCCCAGTCGCTGCGTCACGGACTGCGAAGCATCTACGGCACGTGGTCAAACGATAACCTTCTTTTCAACCCTCTCTCGCGTATAAGATTATGAATATTCCTTTCATTTTTCCTATTTAAAATTTTAGGCATTTATTAAATTAGCAGCAGTGTTTACGTTACCTTCGGGAGGCCCTGTGTTCAGTACATAGTTGTAATTGAAGGAATAGTGACATTACGCTGACTTGACGACCCTTATGAAATTGTTATAACTTCCGGAATCCATATCAATTAATAAACTTTTTGGGTTAACCCGCGTCTTATTGCTTAAAAGTCAACGTTTCTTCCCCTCTGCCGGGAACGTCTTTAGGGCTAATGATTTTCAGTGGAGGAGACATCTAGATGATCACATTAGTCCTGAAGAGGTCCCTGTCTGAGGGGATGAAACGCTGAATTTTTAGCCACAAGACCCAAAAAAATCAATTAATTAGCGACCTTGGTCTTAAGTTTTTGGAGTGTGAATTTTTTCTGATTTCAAAGTAGAAGTGATGACTTATTCACTCCACTAGATAGTTGTGGGTTTCAAATTGTTGTAGTTAGTCGAACTTTTACTTTCGATTCTGAAAACTTGGGTTTGGATATCTGATCTGGCGTGGATTTTCCTGTGCATAAGACAGAGAAGAGCACTCAAAATTATTTTTACGAAGGGAGCTTTAAGAATATTGGTAGTCTTTATGGCAAAGTTCGTCAGCTCATGAGTTCGGTCGCTTGAGATCTTTCTCAGCTTCAAGAGTGGAGGCTTAAGAACCTCGACAACGTTACAGTGTTAATCGCATTGCTAAATAGCGAGCGCGTGGTGCATATGAGTTTCCAAATTGCCGACATTAAAGGTGTCATCACTTTGTCGACTCCCTTCTATTAAGTTTTCGCGAAAAAAGCTTAGTTTCAATTTAGCGTTTGATAAAATTTCGCCGGTAAAAAGGCTTAAATGGAGTCCTTTTCAAAGCTTAGACTTGTTCCTATTGCGTCAATTCCAACTGTTTATATGGTGGTCAATTGCGGAAAATATAATTTTAATTTTCCTGAAAATTTCAAAAATATAATCGTTCTAGTTGTAATCCGCCGACTTCAGCTCAAAATTAATATTTATGCGTTGGTATTTTTTAATTTCACTCAGAAATCATGATTTTCCAGAATTTTTGCCATTACTTGTCGAAAAATGCGATCCGAACATCTACAGAATTTTCATCATCACCCGGAAAAATAAGCGCGGAATAAATGGGAAAGCTTTTCGTTTTCATACGAAATTTGCGGTAAAATTTGTTTGGAGCCTTGGAGTGACCGGACAATCTCCGCAAGGACTTTATGAGATTGATGCGAAGTTTGGCTCTCTTCAGTCGATGAACCATAGATGGGCCTTTGTCCTCAACCCTTTCCCCGATGTTTTTTCGCTTCCTGCCTGAGCTCAAGCGTCCCGCCCTCCTCTCTTCTGCCCCAACGTCTCCATTGTCTGTTGTCCCGATGGATCGCCTCCCGTCCAATGCATCATCCTACGGTCCATTGTTTCACTCGCATAACCTTACCTCTTACCTATTTCCATTACTTTTGAGCTCTTTTCAAATTTCCCATCCCCCACAAGACGAGGCTTCAGGTCGTTCAAAAAGTCCATTTCCCGTTTTATTCTTACTAGCCGAAAGAACCGTCAATTTTGACGTAAAATGTGAGAGTAAGAAATAATACGATTTTTCTTTCCACATAGAGGGACAAGAATAGCGTGTAAATGGACGTTGGGAGGTACTCTGATCAGAATATTGATATTAAAACTTGTTAGCGATGGGTGATATTCTGGTCCGATATTATCCGACTTCGGTGAAAGTTACTTGTGGTGTTGATTATCTATGTAGTTCACATTTATTTCATTCAGATTATTATTGTTACGAAGGATATTTTTGATAAAAGCTCTCGGAAATAGCTGAGTAAAGGAGTCATTACAGTAAGCAAAGTCATACGAGAAAATAATCGTTGCCACTGGCCTGATGTTTAAGTTTAGTGTACGGTTAAAATTAGTGGATAAATTTCGAAACTTGCTTTAGCTTTAAGTAAAAAAAATCTCTACCGTTTTCCTAATTTAATGGTCCTATTGAAACAAAAATGACATTAGATGCCGCCTACAAGATCACTGGAGAGCCATTAAAAAACAGGCAGTTTCGTACCTCAGCCATCGCCGAACACGCATGGAGCGGATCGAAACACTATGTAAATGTGGAAGAAGCAAGGGTGATCACAAAAGAAAGACGCTATTATCAGAGACTCATCAGAGAAGCCATCGAAATAAAGAAAAACCCAAATAATTTCAATAGAGAAGATGGCTACGCACTGCCCAGCTGTTGGAAACGAGTTTTCAGCGAAAACGAGAAAGCGCACTAAAAAGAACCAGCCCCCGGCTGAAGGAAAGGTATATGAGGAAATCACCAAGTGCATCTTGCTCTTCGGACCTGAAGAAGCAAACTGCAACGTTTGCGAAACATGTCGTCGCATGAGATGAACAGATGCGGGAGAGAATCTGAAAGCAGCCAATCGTCGACACCACTCCGCGGAAGCCTTCTTTCCAAAAATGATATTACCTTTAATGATTATTATAGCAATGACCTATCTGTTGAGGTACGCAGGAAGTAATTTTGGGCTAATATATTCTCCACGGAGCTACTCCCCAGGGCGTTTGTCTTGAAAGCAGTTTTATTTTTCTACCCTGCCCAATGCGCTTCTATTTCAGCCCTTCATCAAATTCACCGAGGCTATTCTTTTCCTGCATATATCTAACATCCTCCCTTCTATTACAACTCTCAACATCTCCTCTCACAAGAATACCCACTCCAACCACACCCTATTCTTTTCCTTCTCTACTTCTTCTTTATCTCTACCGTTCGCGTCCTTCCCCCTCGGCGAGTTCTACCTCATTATTGCGCCATATTGTTCACCAAGTTCTTATTCTTCCGCACCCACATTCAGGTAGACTAAAACATCATAGTCTGTATTTATAAAAGACTCGTGGGGTGGGTAGCCCGTATTGAAGATCGAAAATGTTTTTGATGATCCTTATTCGTGTACTTTCCCTCATGAATCTGCCGTGAATGGCAGGAGAAGCGGTTTTTATAGCTATGGCGTGCTTTCCCAATAGTCTCGCTCGACCTCCCTTGAACTCTCACGAATAGTTTGACATTAATTGCAACATACATTTAATGGTTATAATAATACACCGGGAATCGAACACGGTTAGTTCATGGTGCATGGTTTTTAAACGAGAATGGCGCTGCGGTTGGCTGACGTTGTGTTTAAGAAGTATTAGTTAAAAAATACATAAGTATCTAGGGTCCCCACATTTCGTGTACTATAATTTTGATGGAAATAATTGTGAATGAAATATTCCACCGATCAAAACTCACTCCGTGTATCAAGTTTCCAGTTTATGTAAGCAAAATTAGAATATATCATATTGCTGGCGATATATATGATTATTCTCCTTGATACTGGCCACTACCCAGAAATATTGGATATTTTTAGAACTAGTGGCCATTCCTAGTCGAATGGAGACACCAAGGATGAAATTCGCATTGAAAAAATCGTTTGGCTCTGCCGGAATTCGAACCCGGATCTCCCGATTGCTCTCAGAACCCAGTCTGAAATTCGCCTAGACATAAGATGGCTTTGTGGTGTAACTGATTACTGTTACTGGTCCTCTGACACTAGTTACAAAGCCACCTTAAAATGCCATCTGAATAATTCACCATTGTCTAATCAATAGTGCCCCTTCTTATGTTTAATAATTTTGTTTTCTGTTAGTTTTTATTTTTGTGCTATTGTTTATTATCTATTAGGTATTATTTATTTGAAGAACAGCCAATGTAAAAGCCTTTGTGCCGTTTCTGGTGATGAAATAAATAAAATAAAATAAATAAACTGGTAGCACAGAACTGGGTTCGAATTTCGGCCGAGCCCAAAGATTTTTCATGGCAAATTTAATCTTTGGTGTGAATTGCATCCGTGCGCCCGACTGCGTTTGTCACTTGTTCTATGCAGTGCTTCGAGTTAAGACATTTGAAATTGTTGAGAACCAGTAGTCGCTTATCTGTCGTGTGTTCGTGTCCATAGTTACGCCAAGTTAAGCTGCTTTGAACTGGGCTTACGCCTATTCTCACTGCCAGGAGACAAATGGAAAGGGGGAGCAAGGCCTTACCACCTTTCGAAGACACACTGACTCCGTTCACTGCTCCTAATTCGGCCGCTCCAATTAATTCACCCTCAACCCTTTTGCGCTACCCCTTTTATTTCCCTCTTCTTTTTTCATAACCCTTCCTCTCCATTCTCAACCCCTCGCGGCTTTTTTCCGCTCTCCACTTTGGCGATATTGCCCCGTCTCCCCCTTGCCCTTAAGCTTGGGTCTTGACTCGTTGTACCCCCTTTTACAAACCCCTAGCAGCTAAGAACCCCTTTGGCAAGGTCCCCAAACTGCGCTGCGACGGAGCCCAATGGGAACACCAGCGATACACCGATACTATACGGTTAATGATGGAAACATCGATTTCGATTAAAATCGATTTTTCCATCGATCGGAAATCGAGGTTGAGTCATAATATTCGAGTTCCGATCCAAACTCGATTTTTCAACTTCGTTCTTGAACATTTCGATTGATTTCCACAGTGTCACTACTGGCCTATCATGACGTCATCCGTCCCATTAGTAAGACTTTTCTCTAAAGCCGTTACTGTTGGAAAGGCACAGTCTTAATCATCAAAAAAGCATCTTATTCAGTATACCTATCTAACAATTTTGGGAAGCCTAAGAAGATTTCGAAAACTTCGTTAAACATTCGAGCATTTGTAAATTTTTACTTCTAATCATTCGAGCATGCATTTTATAAGTTTTCTTTCTTCTACTCAAATGTATGTTTTGAGTGTTTTACGAATGAATAATAATAGTAAACATGTTTCGTACAAACAATTTTTTTCGAAATAACTGTCGATTTTATTGATTAATAGATTTTTTGTTTAAAATTTCGATTTCTGTTGAAAAGTCGAGCTTTTCATTTCGATTAAAAATCGATTGCTCGAAAAATTGATTTCGACCGACATTTGTCCATCACTATGTATGGTGCACCTATAGATAGGACTGGTGCGTAAATACAATCCAAGTATCGATGCAATTCCTTAAGCACTGAATAACCTTTCATGGACACTACCCCCTCTTGTTTAGAAGTTATAGTTAACCCATCTTTTATGAGTGCTATCCATCTCCTTTTGAAGATATTAACTATTATTTCATTTAGTTGTGTGTTTTACCTACCAGACTTCAATTTGAAACTTTTGCATTGTGAATGGTTATGTCAAGAAAGGTGTAATGAATATTTCGGATGTAATATCTAATTATTGGTTGTGGCTTATCTTTCAGGTATCGTTATTAATTTAGCATATTTCCATTGATTCCTAGGTGAAATTAGTAATTATATCGATATTAATATTAATCACGCCTAGGAATAAATGGTTTGCATGAATGATTTCGTGATGATAAGTATCGATTCATGAGTTTAGATAACAAGATCTTTCCCTCGACATCCTTCTTTGTTCCTATTTGAGCAGACGTTGTTGTTTTTTAAAGTTTATTTTCCTTTTCATTAGTACTACAATCTTTCAGCTGGTTTGAATAGGTAAGGGTAGAGCCAGAGAGGAGTAGAGCTCACCTCAAACCAAGCTGAAGGAATGTGAGATTCAAGGATTCTGGGCAGGGGGATAGCTCCTTTCCATGGGCTACCTCGCAATTCGATGATTTTAGATGTAAGACGGGTTTGCCTGGAATTCCTTAGAACCCCTTGCTCGCCCTCTCTCAGCAGCCAGCTGACTGAAAGACCCAGTGATTAATTTCTATCCGGTACCCGATAAGCTACCCAGTGATAAATTTCTAAAATTTTAGAAACCAGAACGCATACCCACACATTTAATTCACGCACGATTTTAAAGTATAAGCTGACGTCCCTCTTAAACTTCCGATTTTTTGAACTTGAAATAAAAGTTACAATGAGGAATGGAGGAATCATGTTTTACCAATTAAAAAAAAAACGATGACTTTTTTAACGAACCCAATTTTCCGTGATTGGTGCCGAAACGGTGTTCTGGTGCTTTCCGGCCTAAATTAAGCACTGAAACTACAAGAAATAAGATTTCCATGCTTTTCCATGCGAATAGTGTGGGTAAATTTATCTCGGAATTCCAACTGGATAAGTTTTCCATTTTACCCAACGTTTCGAGGTCGAAATTTAACCCGGTGGGAGTCCCGAGAAAAGTTCACCCAAATTAATCGCCGGGAAAACGTAGAATCTTATTTGAGGTGGCCTCAGTGCTTAACTTCGGCCCACCGGGTTTCGAGCTCGAAACGTTGGCTAACCTGGAGAATTTAACCAGGAGGGAACCCCGAGAAAGGTTTTCCAACTGAATTACTATTTCCATAATGGAATTCGTAGGGATCGAAATCGCTGTATCGATACTTCGGATTCGAAGTCACGTCTCGTACTCCCGTCACCCTCTGTCGTCGCATTTAGGTGACACTCTTTCCCTCCTTATTTCTCTCTTGCGTGTCCCCCTCTCTCGGTTACCGCCAGACGGCGAAGTAATTGCCCTCCTCTTGCCTCTCGTAATCTTCTTTTCTCTTCCTACGCAGAAGGGGGAATTACGTTTTTTTTTCTTTCGTTTTTGAAAATGCCATTAGGTAAAGTGATCCTGATGTCGGATCAGGGAGGTGACGCTCCTTTCCGGAGCCGCATTCACGGAAGCCTTGGGTTTAATTGCGTGTTTATGCCGCGTTTGAAGGGATTGCATTTTCTATCGGTGTTTGTTATTTTGTTCGTATTTAGCTCGATTCTTCGTCTGTGGTTGTGAAGACCCAAGTGTGTGTGAGCCGACGAGGTTTGACATCGCACCATGGACGCACGGGCAGGAGGATTAGGGTGTTGTTTTTTTAGTCCCTACTTAGATCAAAGGCTTGCCGATTCCCTATGGGTCTTTTTTATTCTATTTAATATGCCATTTTTTATGCCTTTTACCCGGACTTAGTACCTACATGCTATTGTTTGATTTTTATTTCCTTAATATTGCGGGCATTTTTAATTGACGAATACAGACGTTTTGAGGTCTTCCCTAGCGTGGGTTTCTGGTAATCGTATATTTTTTACTTTAATTGGGTATATCCTGCATTCATAAGTGTTTTACAGGTGTGTTTATGCGTGTGTGATGCTTTTAGTATTCCCTGGAATAGATATATGCTAATTTTAAAATATTGATTTTCCTTGATAATATTCTTAGGCGAGGGTTTGATATTTCTATCTGTGTATAAGAGTATTTTTGTTGAAGGAATTAAAGTTTTTATTTGCGCCTGTTGTTTCATTATTTTCCTCTGAAAGTGAATCCAATGCTGTAAGATTGTAGATAATGGTGGGCATCATCTTATTTTATTGTGCTTTCCTTCTCCGTGTTCTCTTTGAATAATGTTTGGAAACTTATGGTTGCGGACGTTAGTTCGTTTGATAATTAACAAAAGACGCCGGATGATAATGTTTTCGAATTATCAAATGGCCTTTGCCTTCAAATGGTCTCTTTTGCTATATTGCTTTTATTTATTCATCTTCGAACTAAGTTCACCAGTATCACGTGTCATTAAGTACTAAAATATTTGATAAATTGGCATTTAATCGTCGTCACTAAAAACTATTGTCTTCATATTTGTATCCTTATTAATTATATTGCACGTTCAATGCTCTCGACGTGTTTGGTTATTGTGTTTATAGTTGTAAGTTTTTCACGATTATGCTTTGTCTTGAATTTTCCTTGAATGGTTTTATTATCCGTTTGATATGGAAAACTAGGAGTGGTTTGCAAATTCTGTGGCATATATCTCCTGTCTGTGGCTTTTAGTGATGCGAGTTTCTTTTAGCGGTACCACTTGATACCACTCCCGCACTTTTCTTCTCAATTTTTTCCTGCTAGGGTTGAGCTTATTCATTTTATGTTTCGCAATTGTTTTCCATTGCCTTCCCCGGTTCGTGGAATAATGTATAGAGGGAACCTCTATGGGATAATATTCTAAGTGAATCAGAAAATAAATCTTGTCGGAAGAATTTTGAGCATAATGTTTCCATTCGTATTATGTAAGGGGCTGTGAAGCGCTGACAAAAGCTACATTTTCATTCGTTTATCAAAGCGAACTTGTTAACACCCCAGGTGCTGAAAAATAAAGCATTAACGAGTATGGTGAAACCTATTTAGACTGTCATCGAATAGTGAGAAAGATTGGACTGCGGGGTGTTGATTTTATTGCCGATTTGATTAATTTCATTTCTCATTATTCTCTAATGGTCCAATCCAATTTTGAAACTCGTTTGCATTCATCTTGATGCAAATCAAATCGCTTTTATCATCGATATATTATGGATTCTCTCTCATACAGCCTTCTCATAGAATAACTTTCATATGAGGTTTAGTGGATGAGATACCTCGCTATTAGTAAAGCTCGTAAATCTAGCGAATTGTTATTCCTAGACCTAAAGTTATGTGTCTCCTTATCGACATTGCCTAATTAGGTGAATGTAATATTATCAAACGAAGGAGTAATCGGCTATCGCGTGATCTATGAGGTTGTGAAAATCACCAGTGGAAACCGATCATTACTGGTGTTGTGTGGGTTATGAATTCTTAATGGTCCATCATTGAACGTAACCAAATACGTTTATACATAGTCGTGACTATTCCCTGATATCGAAATTCAATGTTGGACTCGGAAATATTTGTAATACTTTCGTTCTGTCGAGCCCAAATTTCGATAATATCATTTTTTCCTGTCGCTGCTAACATAAACAAATACTCATTTACAAATTTGACCGCAGTATATTCACAGGTACTATTTATTCAGAATTGAGAATTTTATCCTTATGCCTACCCATGGGGAGTCATACTTTTTTTGAGAATTAATCTAGCTGTCGTTCTATCAAACCTAAGGTTATTATCATTCGTGTCTGTAGCTGATCTCATCAGAAGATGATGCTTTGCAATTTTGGCTGAATAACATTTTTAGGTGCTATTTTGTTCAGAATTGAGACTATTTTATATTCATGTCCACTCGCTTAGGAAGCAATACAGTCCTTAAAAATCAATCATTTAGTGGGAAGACTACCCATATTCGTGGGCTTGGAGTGCAGCGACCAAACCAGGATGCTGCTCGAAGCTATAAATAAAATTCATTACGAGACGGAGCGAATATTCTCCGCTTGAACCATCTCACGGCTCGTCGCCTTCGCCCTTTCCAGTAAACGGGGGACTCCGTGTCAAGCGAATAGGTTCCGTTTCTCCCGTGCGCTCTGCAACCCGTGCGTGCGTTGCCGTGGTGTATACCGAAGAGGGTAGTGGCGCTTAGGGGGAAGTAGGGACACGTGGATGCAATTCAGCATTTTATTGCGCCTTTAGTCGCGTTTTAGAGTGCTCTAGAACGCATACGCTCGTGGGTATAGGGGGAGCAGTGGAGGGATAAAGAGATGAAGGGGGATATTGCTCCAACCTCAATCATCCTCCTAGCTTCTGGCTCATCTTCGCCTCCTCGATTTTTATGGCGCCATATAGAATAGCCGAATGACGTCATTTGTGTTAGAACCTGGACAGGTTGACGGTTGTGGTTAGGTAGAGAATGTTAAGTCCGCAAGAAAAGACGTGAGTGACACCAGTACAAACACGGGGTGGAGGATGCTGAGGGTGGTAGTGTTATATTTGGTTTTCAGTGTTCTATATTGGTTTCTTGGGGACATTCTGCTGCGTTAGTGAGCGAGTAAGGTGTTTGGGTTTTACTTTTTGTTCTGCACTTTAATTTTTGCGTGTTTTACACATTGTTTCCCTCAATTCCCTTCCTTTCTCTCCATTATTTTCCTTCACCTAATCCCTTAACTTGGCCGCTAAAGGGAACGGCCTTGGGTTATTTTATTTTGTTCAAACACTGCATGGCCGTAGAACACTCATTACTTTATAGTACGCTGTAGTAGAGAACAAGTATGCAGGCTCACAATCAAAACATACATTATACACACTGAGATGATAGAATGCGTAATTACTGCGGCACTTATTCCCTACCAAATCCATACAGGACTTAATATCTATCAAGCAATCATGTGTGCTAAAACGCCACATCGTGACGTACCATGTTACATTTAGTACCTGAGCTTCACGCTACGCTGGGTATTCTGCGGAATCAAGTAGGTGAATCCTAGGTTAAGATGCATTTCCGTTTCAATCCGGTCTATTTATATATCTTAGATGTCATGTTCCTCTATTTCAAAGTGGGGCATTATCCGTCACATATAATCTGCAGTATATGAAAAATTGTATACAGAAGATTTTATCTGCAATTATAGCTTGCCAAAAGCCAGTTTAGATTTTAGTTTCTCAGTCGATATCCTGATCCCATGAGTGATGCCATATGATCCTTCCCTTAAACATCGTTTCCAAAGAAGATTTACTTCAATTTTTGTTAAAATACCAGGCAAAAATATCATTATACCTGTTTCCTGGAACGCGGATTCGCGCCAACTGTTAATATCACGGAAATTCTCCGCGTTTGGGTAAGCTTCTGTTTAATATCTTCTTACAGAATTGGCTCTTTCATTTTGGAATTTGAGCTACATGCTCAGAATAATATGTTCTATAGATATTTATTGCCTTCGCTAGCTAGCATTTTAGTCCCTCGCTCAGGTAAAGATCCCCAGGACGAAAATAAAATTCACTAACTCTTGATTAACTTTGTGGTATTCCATTATAAGTTTTCCTGGATATCACACAATTACTTATAGCACTTATATTTTTACACTGGTATAAGTAATTGTGTGATATCCAGGAAAACTTATCCGCAGGATGGCTCATTTGACGAATTCAAATGTAGAGCGTTGGGCAGAGCTCGTCTTCAGACGCATTCTTCGTCCTCCTCCCGTCTCTATGCTTCTCTATCTTCGTCTACTTTCGTTTTGCTTTCGTTTCGCTACCTATTCCTCCTTGTCCCGTGAATTCCAATCCCCTACGGGGAGCTCTCGTTCCGTCTCTTGGTGCGTCAGAGTGACGGGTATTTATGTGGTATGTTTGCTGTAGGGGTCTTTACGACTGTTACCGCATTGCCATGAAAATAACCCGTTCCTTTCCCACCGCACGTTCTTGGAAGCCCCTCACTTCGATGTTGTAAAGAAGGTTCGATCTTCGTAAAGGGAGATCAGTTTTCGGTCGGCATTTAGGCCTCTCTCCTTCATCGTTCGTGACAAGGGAGGGTGGATTTGAACTTATTTGGAATCGGATCCCGTTGTTTTGTTGCCGTATTTTCTTGTGTGTTGATTGAGTGATTTATGCGAGACCCGCCACAACCGTATTTTCGCGTTTCTTTTTAGGCGCTACGACATAATTGGGATAGGGGTGCGTGTAATTTCTGTGGTAAAGTACTATTCTGAATTTTCTGAGTGAAAGAATTGGTGAGGTTTAATTTAAGTAACGTGGAACGACCAGAATTGAGTAACAATTTCGTCAGTGTGAAAGTCTGAAAACAGGAAAACCAAATAACAAGTTACCCGGATAAATATGTTCGAAACCGGGTTTTCGTTATTTCTTTCATTTTATTTCTAATGTAGCCAATTTATCGCTCAAATGGATTATTTCAATTTTGAAGTCGGTAAATTAAACCATTGAGTGCGTATTCCCGTATAAATACTGTTTTTATTGACTTAGCTACTAATTGACTGCCTGGAATTCATAAGGTTTGATCTGATGTTCAAAGAATTCATATTATTCGGTGTTAAATTGGTGGTAGAGATACTTTCCCGCTTGATAAATTTACTTCGCTGTATGGGAAGACAACAGTATTTATAAATTTGTTATATTTTATAAATAGTGATGATTAGGATTTGTTCCTACGATATGATTTTAGTGGTAATTTTTATCTGAGAAAGGCCTTTAAACAAATGGTTAAAATGTACCATTGTAATCTATTTTTGGATCATGATATCATTTTTTTTAAAGTGAAAAATAAAGCTCTTTTTATGCTATACATTAAGTAGATTGGTAGATTTTGAGTGAGAGAGTCATACAGAGAAAAGCTTTTCCTATCGCATTAAGAAAATGCGTTTTGCCAAGCTATCATTTTAAGCACTCTTACCAATTGATACTCAAGCAAAATTTTCTTGTGAATTATCGGTTAAAAAAACTGGTATTATCCTAAAAGAAAGCGTTTAAAGTATTTTCAAATTTACTATTTAAGTTTGTCAACTGAATATTAATATGTTAGATTAGAATTTTATCTTGCGCATTGGGAAATGTGATCTTTTTATTTCGAAATTAATGTCAGGCCAAAAATTCTTAAATTGTCTGAGAGATTTTCCTGATTAATTCCTGATCCTTACGAAACAATGAATATAAAAAGTATGCGCGAGCAAGATTCTCGGAGAAAAATATATTCAATCAAGGAAATAGTGTACGAGTGTGGTTAGTCTGCTTGCTTTTGTTTTTTTCTATAAAACTGCATTTGATACGTATGTAACCTCTTGAAAATTATATATATGGATTACTCACCCAATATGGGTATGATTTTAAAGCATTAAACCATGCTAACAACGTGACTGATCTTTCTTGGTTTATGTTATTTGTTATGCTGTTAGGTCCTCAATATTTGACATGCATATCATATTTTCTTCTGAGTCTCGTGCTTGAATGGAACAAAAAATGTTGAAAAATGTCGATACATGACGTCGAAAGGTATCTGAGATTCATCTCCTGTGGAATTTAGAAAAATATGCGCTGAATGCGTCACATAGCATTTGTAAACCTGTGTCTTCACGGGGAGGAATTTCAACAGCCATCGATTTCTTGTGGTTGCATCCCAGCGATCGAGAATATTCAATTTCCTCCATTCCTCCATCGCTTTGTTGACTTGAAGAGACCATATGCAACCACAGCTGTGTGGTTCCAGCCCTAGGATTAAAAAAAATCTCATCTGATGGTTTCTTTGTAGATAAACCTTGCGCTGGGTGCATGGTAAGCTTATGATTCCCTGATGCCATCTGATACCTCGAAATAGCTTTTTATCTGATGCTTGGGATGTGGGTGTTTGGACGCTGAGGTCGTCTATACGCTATGTTCTATTCTCAGTCTCTTGAATAGAGATTCTTGGCTGTTCCCTAACTTGAGGCGGTGGCCGCAATTACCATGGACGTATCCAATAAACAAATAGCCTCCTTGGCGCTCGTAATGAATATTAATGCGACCATTGGTGCCTGTTTGCCTCGACTATGCATGATATAGGGGAAGACGTCGAAACAGTCAATGCTTCTTCGATCTTGCTACCTTTTCACTCCTCTCCTTTTTTTATTCTTCGGCGTGGGATGCAGCAGATGCGTTCTCGCGATAATGGAATGGAAAACCGTTTTTCAGATAGGGTTTGCCGGGGAAGGAACGAGAAAAGGTGGATGAGGAAGAAGCTGTAGAAGAAAGAAGAAGCAACGGGCCAATTCATGCCCATATGGTGCTTGTTTCCGGCTTAGGGAGATTATAAGCCTTTCCTCTTTTACTGAACGTAAAATTCTCATTTTACGTTTTAGGGATTCATAAAGAACGAGGGATGGGACAACAATGTACTCGAGTGGGTAGATGAGTCGGTTCCATTTCTACATATGAACTTTCGAAATGAATATGCTTGATATTTTCAGGAGATATTTTTTGGAATCTTTGACAATTGTTTGTGGGACTATCCCTGGTTCTCCCTGAATTATTCATTGTTGACCCAGGTTTTAATGCTAATTTTCCAGAGGATTATCACAGCTTTAATTTTTCGGTAAGAGAGAAAGTTAATTTATTGTTTAATTTTATTCATTAAGTTTTCGTTTTCTTGAATTGCCTTTTAAGTTTAAATACGATTCGGCAATAACAATCCATTAGTAGACTAACCTTAGATCTGGCCTGTGTAATAAATATTTTTCTGTTTGATCGATAATACTTTTAATTTAAAATTTCACCGGAGCTGGTGTTGAGAAAATTTATTTTTTAAACCAAACAATGCTGGAATCTATGATAAAATGAGAAAAATAAACACTTTCAGGCTTACTTAGATACCAATGCTGACGTGAATGCCTCATGATAATGTTTATCGGTAATGCTTTTTTATCCATTCATATGTTCCAGCTCTCGGATGTTGGTTATTCTTTATTTTTGAGATACCTATGAAATTTGCTCACAATGGTCATAAACTGAAACTGATCGTCGGTGAAGAGATACTAATTGAGACGAATATTCTCATGTTTTTACTTCCTGATGATGAATAAAATGTCTCATATAATTATAGAATTATTGAATAATGCGTTTCTAAGGGAGTGATAGTATAAAAACTTATCGCCTGTAGAAGGATTAAAAGTTTTCTGATGTGCGGTCTCCAAAACGATATTGTTCTCTACTGTTCTATCATCGGCGTATAGCAAATATTTTTGCGAAGTATTTCTACCAGTACGTGAAAAATTTCAAGCATAAACCCTCATAATATCGTTGGCTATATGGAAATATTTCCAAAGTTATGGGTATTCTTTTTTGAGATTTTCCTTTTAATTTCAACGTGAAGATATTTTCCCATTACTATTTGAAAAATTCTTAGGTAATAAAAGCACCAGACATGGCGTCGCTTGATGCCTGGGAGATATTTCTGATAAGTAATTCCTCGTCACACAGCTTTGTGTGAGTCGTAAAAATAAAATAGCTGCCTTGAATGGATTCTTTCGTTTTGTGAATGCCAGGCGAATATGCTACATGTGTTCGAGATGCGATCGGAATTTTCCCGCCTCCTTGTCGCCTTCTCACTCTCAGCTGAAGCCGTTTACAGCGCATCGATACTATTGTCAGACGTCGCGAATGCCAAGACGGAGATGTGGAAGAAGAATAGGAGACGATGACGGGGAACAAATTGCTGCATATTTGTTGCTTTAAAATTTCTCGTTGTTGAAATTCCTCTCTCCTGATGATGCTAGGCTATCAGGTGCTACTGCTCGTAGCCTTTTTGATGAATTAAAATAATTGCGTTTATCGGGTAACCTCTCGGGTCAGAATCCCCATATTCCAAAGTTTCGACTACCACAATTATTTTGTTGTCCATACCTTTGATTCTCAGTCTCATATACCTGTGGACGACTATACATTATGACTGTCGAAACGTTTGAAGAAGTTTTATGACTGACCCCAGTAGTTTTCACAAGAGAACTTTACCTTTGTGGTGTTTTCTGAGGCATTAAGCGTTCACGTTATGCAATATGCTTTGGTTAAATTGTGATGACTGCATTCAGGTCTGAAATCCTTTGAACCTTAATGAATGCTGCATCGTACCGAATCAATGTCGGCGTTCTCGAAGAACTTTCTAGAGAGTTAACTTTAAAATACAGGTTCTCGTACTTTCCAGGCCGATTAAGTAATAGAGGTGGGTAATAAATTGTTGCAGTTAAAAAGTGGTCTGTATAATGTTTTTTTAAATTCATTCGTCATTTTGTACATCTTGCCTAATGCAGTTGAATCTGCTGAGGATGAAAACTTTCCGAAAAATTATTTTGGTTCACCTTTATTCGAACCCGAAGTTTCCTATTTCCCATTAAACTTCTTAATCATTTTATTCCAAAGTGAATGTTATTGGGTAATAGTTTATTATCTTACCGGAAATTGAGAGATTATATTTCCTCCAAACGACAGAATTTAAATTTATTATTCATATTTTCCATTGAGAATCTCATTCATGGTGTATCGTACAATTGTGTACCTATGCGCGTGACTTGAGTACCAATTTATTTTTCATGCAATACTTACGACATGTTGAAGATTGGTACTATTTTATTATGCTACCGGAAATTGGATATTCTAGAACTTAAATTTATTATTCAGTTTTTCCATGGAGCATTTTATCATGGAGTATTGTATAACTCTGTACCTACGCGCTTGACTGAACACCAATTTATTTTTCAAGGAATACTTAGGTCGTATTGAAGATTCATCGGAGCGAAGCGGTGCTGAAGAGGGGTTGACACTGGGAGAAAAAGAGCGATTCGGAAAGGAATGACGCGATTGATTTTTTAACGTCTGCGTAGAGGGAGTAGCGGTCCCGGAGAGGTGTCTGCGCGGAATCAAGAATGGGGATGATGATAGCTGTGGAAGTACCGTGGGGAGACCGAATATACAAGATGGTGTAGCGCCCCTTACGCTTTTTTCTACGTGTGTGTGTGTGTGGAAATGGTAGGGTTTTATCCTCCCATTCCCCCTCGTGCTAGGCGAAGTGAGTCGTCGAAAGCGTCTAGGGAACATGTGGAGTACAGTAGGAGGAGAACGTACCGGGGTGAATGCTTGGGCGTTAAACGACTCGTTGGCTGGAATATGGAACAGCGTAAGTGCATCGGGAAAGCTTTTTCGCTTGAAGATATGGCTCTCTTACTCCCCCTCTCGGAATTCTTACGGAATCCTCGAGTTTGATGACCGGAGAATCCTACGGACAGACTGAAGCGAGAATTTTGGAGAATTATTTTTGAGGACGAAACATGTTGTCAATTCGCACAAGCAAAGAAATCTTTAAAAACTGTGGTTGTAAGCAAAAACTGTGGAAGCAGATGGAATCCGCTGAATTCAAGTGAAATGTTTTTGGAAGCTGATTTGAAAATTGACTTTGTTTTCGGATTATGCTAAAACGGACCACCGGTTTCGTCCAACAACGGACATCAAAGTTGATGATATCTTCTGTCGAACAGAAGCAGTCTTCTTTTAAAGAGGAATTTTTGTATTGTGCGCAAGGTTTATTTTGTTTATCAGTCGTGAATTTTCAGAAAGTGCTGGCCGAAAGTGTCCAATTCATTTTCGAAAGTGACTATTTTACGTTCATGATGAAAATTATGAGCCGGGTTAATCCATAAGGATGGGTATCAGTGAATGAGTCATTATGAAGCATTTGTGGTAGATACGTAACCTACTCGTAATTAGTTCGTAGTAAGTTGAGTAGTTTATGATTTTATGAACTTATGTGACAACGGTAAAATTTTAAGTTTACTGTCGTTAATTAATCTGAAATAAAATTTTAAATTGACCGTGTGTAGTCTTGAAAATGACTTTTTCCCAAAGTTTTTGAAAAAAAGCACATTTTTTCGTGAATGACATCCACCTCTGGGAGTCCGAATAGGCCGACAGTTATGTTACCCGCATTTATTTATTCCTTCCCGCTACACTTTAGGGGTTTTCATAATGGGCTGGGGTTATATTACAAGGCAAAGTCTCGGATCTTTAACGTTTTTGCAAGCAGTAAACTTTAAGGTTCTTAATCGTCATTAGGATGGAATCGGTCATCGTAGCTAATTTAAGCATTCTAAAAAGAAATTATTTTGTTGTTTTCCACTTTTTTAAATTTAAATGCATCAAGATAGGATGTACGATTTACGGGTGACACAACTTTGAATACGGGCGAATTGATGGAAAAAAACGAAAATATACGAAAAAGGACGACGCGATGTGGCTTCTAAATGCGGTGCATTGGTCGTTTTTACTATTTGTACGGGAAAGAGTAGAGGCTATGAGGGAAAGGAAGACGTTGAAAACAAGGGAAGTGTTCTTTTAATCATGAATAATGGCTGATGTTCAAGTATGATATCTCCTCTAAAAGTTCATCATTTTACGCATTATAAGTCACACTATGTTCTTTAAATGCTCAGCATTTATGAGTGTTTTTCCCGCATTCCACTTTTTGAGTTGTTTTGGTATTTCTTGCTGAACATGTGAATATTTTTGTCGTGAACAAAATTTGAATTCTATCTTTTAACATTTCCAAGTTACTCATTATCATACAGGAAGTTGTACTTCATACTACCACACCTTTATGCCGACGGGAGCGTTATGGAGATTTGATCGCGTGTTGAGCTTGTTCTTGGCCGTAAAATATTATTGTTATTATTATGTGAGCGTGTTTATGGAGCGAGGGCGGAGATAAAAATAACACGATGCACCTCGATGCAACCTCGGATGCGTATTTTTTTCTCGCGGTTTCCTTCTTCGTCTGGGAATGTTCCTCCATAGTGAAATAGCTTCTGTTGCGGTTTCGTGGAGACGTTTTGTGCGGAAATGAAGGGCCTGAGCGTCTAAATGCATACTGCGAGTAATAAAAATATCTTAGTTACGCTGGAAACTATCCATTATGGCGATGACTTTTTCTCGTCCCATCTAAAACCCATCATCGTTCGCTTTTATCCGTCTAATGTTTTTCTTCTTCTTGAGTGCTTCGTATTTCATAGCTGGTTGAGCATTAAAAATGTAATTTTTATATCTAACTTCCGTTATGCTCATTCATTGCTTGAAATGTTATCGCACGGGATGTGATTTCTGATGTAGACTAATAAATAATGTTTTTTTTAGCGTATTGAACCTAAAGGTCGCAAAGATTGCTCTAAAAAGGACGAAAGTGTATAGACCAAAAATAGTCCGTCGTCTTAATCAGTTCTGCTTTCCTACATGATCAGTAATGCTGTAATTTAAGAGCAATTTAGTAATTTGAATTTCCTGGGGGATTACTGTCGCATATATTTATATGTGTACGAGAATATGATTGAATTGCTTGCTTATATGAAAACAAGTCGTTTTTTTTAAAGTTAGGCTGCGAGACCGAATTAACAAGTCTCGCATAGTGCGCCGAAGATTTTATCTTCGGCCCTGGCACGATTCGAGCTTAAGTCGTGATTCGTGTGGAATGCCAATAAATGTAAAGAATCCCCGCAGAAGGTGGTAAATTATGTTATTATTATTTTATTCAAGTTGGTTATTTGACAGGTAGTAACAGTTAGTGCGTAATAAAATACACGAAAAAAATAAAACTAGATCAGTTAAATCGAAGATTTAAAATTAAAATTGAAATTAGTTTCCCAGGATAAATTTTTTGCGCACATTCTTGAAACTCTTTATGTTGCCAGGAAAGGGTTGAAACAGGTCTGCAGAAATACCGAATAGTTGTTCTTACGTTATTCCACGCTTCAAGGCCTGCCCGTCAGTTCGAATCCGAAATAGCAATTTTTTCAAATGCTCCCCTTACCAGTATTGGTCCCCCATATAGCGTTTTTCCTTCCTACCAACCCTCGATGGTGAATCGTTGCAGAAGGCATGAAGGCTCCGGACGTGGAAGGACGCCACTTAAAAACCGAACGACGCGCATTACGACGTAAAAACGCTCCCCTCCACGCTTGCGGTGGATGGGGAACCAAAATTTACATGTGGAAGGGTGGTGGAGGGTAGGCCGCACTTACAAGTTCAAGCCGCGGTTCCATCGCACTCCTTGCATATGGTTATTTACGCCGAGCATCCGTACTTTACGCGTGAGCGGCCCGTGTGTCCCGTTTAGGGTGGATCTCCGCAGCATAGGGGAGCTAGCATGGGGTGGATAGGGAAGAGTTGCAGTGCGAATCAATTATTCAGATCCCCGCGGGGGAAATGAGCTCTATAAATCTCCGCACCCGTCTTAATACCTTCCGTGTTATGTGCATTGCCCCTCCTAGGTGCTATAGGGATGACGAGGGGGTGGAGTCAGGTCATAGAAGTTGGACCGGACGATTTTGCGTTTTGTTTATCGTAGTAAGTATACATTAAACATGTGCGCTGACTGTGAAATTCGATGGAGGCGGCGTCCGGGCGTATTTTTTTGTGTCTTGCGGCGCGTGCCGGCGGCCACGCTGATGGTCTCTAAGGCGCGCATTGATGTCAAATTAAAAATTTGGTTCCTACTAGTAGACCTAAGAGTGTGTATAGAGGACGCATCCCAGGGCTGTTCTGAAAGATCAAGAATCTTATTTTCGGCAGTTTCGTTGTCGGCGTCGTGGAGTGGACTTGCTTCCATTGTCGGAGGTGCGCGGTCTCAATTTTTAAAATTATTTTTAGTTATTTTTAATTTTTTACGTTTTGTCAATTTTTTTAATAACATGTTACATCCGGGAGGGAGAAATTTTAATTTCCTTATTCCCATGGGGTAATATTTGCACTCACCTTCGAAGCAACCTTTACGTTACCCTTAAGTTAGTAACTTGTTACCCAGAATGTCTGATGGCATGTCATTTAATTGCAAGAAAAGTGTCAGAGCAACAAGAATGATTTAAATATATTTTTTTCCCTCGTACTTTGGAGGTAAACGTGTGATAAATTAAAAAAGTAGTTTCAAATGCCCCTTTTTTGAAGTTTCTTTGAGAAAGGAAACACCTAGGGTAGTACTTCAAACATATTGTTAAGATATTATCCATTAGGTTAATTAAGTTACCTTTCGATTCTTCCCTTATAATTTTATCATGCTTAGATGCTTTTATTGCTGGACCTGTTCACCTTAATCGGTACTTACCTGGGTGGCTAAGTTTGCGTTTTCGATTCCCAAGCACATTGATGCTCGTAATCCTACTATGCCCCACCCTTAAAAAACTACTGTTTTTCCAGTATTCAACACCTTGATTCAGATGTTCATCTGTTTAAAACTTGGTCCTTCATTATTAGAAACGGTAAACTGGTTTTATTATATATATGTATTTTGTAGTTCACAATCCTTAATTTATTCCGTATTGCTTCATAAATTCTACATGAAACTCTGGGATTAAGATAGGTTTTATCTATTTTTCTTTAAGTGGAATTCGGGAGTGTAGATAAAGCGAATTAAGATACGCTTGGATGAATAAATACTAAGTGTCCTAATGAAAATCCACTTCCTAGTTAGAAGCCACATTAATGAATATTGAGTGGGTTAGGCGGATTATCCTAACGATAATCCAAAATGTATTTAAACCGGTCGTGGAAGGAGAATTAAATGTATTTATGGAAAATTTGCAGTAAGTTTTAACGTACTTATTAGTAGATTTCGACCTGATTAAATCAGAAACACCTCTAGATGCTTGCGGAAATCGCAGCCTCCTGCTGGCGGGGGTTAGATGCAAACCAGTGCGCGCAGAATACTGTACGGGCAGGGGCACCCTTTTACGTCGGGGTAGGATTCCTTCAGTCTAGAGCATCCGAGAACAGGGGCGGCATCGTTGCCAGGAGCCGTAAGGGAGGAAGGGGAGGAGGATGGGGAGGGGGAGTGGAGGCCATGCACGTGGTGGAGGGTGCGAATGGACGGAGGGGGAGGGTGTGGAGGGGAGGGTATATTGAGAGGGGAAGGGGCACGCAGGGTGTCAGGGATTAGAGGAGCGCGGCTATCCTGGGGAACCCCTCCGTGGGTGCCACTGAAGCGATAGCGAAAAATCAGACCCCCTCCCCCTTCAAATGTATTGAATACACAACAATCGATTGGAAATCGAATCATTATTTATTTAAGGTATTCTCTCGGATTTAACAACTGAAATTTCACCTTTTTTGGCCCGTGGATTGTGATTTCGAAATGTAGATTCCGTGGTGGACGGAAAATATTTGCATGGATCCGTTCAGCGTTCGCAAGCTAAAATTACGTTTTAAAATTATAGGTGAGAATCACGTCTGTCTGTTGAGGGGTGACAACTCGGGCTTGCCGCGCGCTGGAGCCAATCCCAAAATTACAAACCAAAGTTGCGTACTGTTGACGGTTGGATGAAACATCTTAAGGCACGCTACTCAAGCGGCACTAGTAAATAAAAAAGGCAACCGTGAAACGGGGTAAGCACTGACAAGCTAGACGAAAAATACGATTTGAAAGTGATTTACCGTGACACTAATTTTCAGAGGTTATCTCTTCTGAAGAAAGTGAAGCTAAACATAGGAATGAGGGAGATACATAGAAAAGGTTGAGATTTACTTAAGTAATTATGAATCTATTCTTTAAATAATTAGTATTCCTGAGGTAAAGGATCCTAGGAATAAGGAATATAAATGCTCCATTGAAGGTAGGGTTGAGGAGAAGACAGAGGCTGAAGTAAGGTGGTATGCTGAAGCCATGGATAGAAGGAAGGTTATTGGGCGAGATAGAAAAAATGTTTATTTCATTGGATGGGATGAAGGTAGGAAATATTCGGAATTGAAGTACGAAATGGTAAGGGCAGAAACTAGCATTTTTGGAACGATAGTAAGATAGCACGTCGTGCATGAAAACGTACCCAGACAGACTGATTACCAAGGAGATGAGGTGAATGATATAGAGAAGACATCGTAGAATTCTTCCCTCACTGTGTAAAGGAATGATACAAGGTCCACAATAGGAGGCGGGAATGAATTTAATAAATGGCCATAAGCCAATATTTTTCTCTTCTCTCCCTGTCTGGTCGCTGTCGTCGGAGGAGGGTGTATTGTGATTTGTGGGGAAAGTACGTGGCGTATTTATGAAAGGGAGCAATGGCGATCCCAGGAAACTTGTCGTCGGAGTTGGTTGAGAGACTGAAGTAGAAAGGGTTCCCAAGGATTTAGCTAAAGAAATTATAGTACCCACGGGGTTTTACTCGGGTTTCTGACTTCCCATGAAAAAAAATGTAAAAAATGATATCGAATGTCAGCCCTACAGTTGTTTGCCATCCATGATGGAATCCATCGGATAAAATTTGTGCCAACTGAAAATAACATAGATGCGGCGCAGCGTAATAAAGAGTTTGGGCAGACTATCTTTGGGAATGGAGCAACCCGCGACCATTTGCAACGGATCGTTTTTACAGATTTCATCCTTCATCTAATTATATAGTATAGTGCGTCCCACGCAAGCAATGGCGCTGTCAACTTACGGCTCTCACCAACCGTGTCTCATTATTTCTTCTCGATGATTTCAATCGATGCATTTCCATTGTGGCAAGAAGATGGAAGTATTTAACATAAATATTTTAACATTCATGTCAGTGAAAGTTTCGGAGTTGCCGAAAATATGAAAAACTCGAGGAAACTGTACTGTTAAGTTATTGATGGAAATGAGTGGGTACTAATTTTGTCTTTTACCTTAAAATTTGGATGATATTTTGAATTTCGAAGATGAGTCTAGACCAAGGGGTATTGAGGGTTTTCAACCTTCTCACTACCTGGCCTAGACTTTGCGTTCGTTGAAAGGGGCAAGGGTGAATCTATTTGTATCAACAGAGCGGTATTTATTCGTAATAGGATAGGAATATTTGGAAAATAGGGAAGAGTCAGGTATTAAAACTGACTGTAAAAGATGAGTACTTCTTTCCTCTGCTCGATGAGAATTGGAGCTTACTCTTACAATTAAGAAAAAAATACCTTTTTTATCAATTACTCTTCTGAATTGTCTCTCCTTATGACTCAGTACAGTTGCGTATCTACTTCGGGCGGGAATATACACCAGATCGAATTTATAACCGGAATTAGGTAGAAATGTTTTGATAAAACTGTGTGTCCTAACTTCTCGTAATTGAAAAACGTTAATACTAATTTTTCCTTCCACACTTTGAAACTTTAAAGCACCGGCATGAAGAGGTGAAGAATCTAATAATTTCAGAAACCTCAAGAAATCGCTGATGAAAATCGAAGCTTCTAAGAGAATTCCGGAAATGATTATTTTTTCAAATAAGTATTTTTATGCTTAAATTAGGATGAAAAATGAATTTCATTGCAATTCCGATTGATTTTTTTTTCAGAATCTGAGAGCAATTACTGATAGCTATTAGGAAACATAAGTTTTCAAGTAATTGATTAAAATATGTGGTGTTATTCATATTTCCATACCTTTGATGACCAACATCATTTTTATTTCACACTGCTTGGGCTGGCGTTCCCTAAATGAGTTAAAGTTGTGGTGTATGTAGTGCGGCGAGAGCATTTGAAACGAATATTTTGTTAGCACTCCGACTTATTTGCTCAGAAGAGGTTAGAACTGCCAAAAGACCACGAGAAAACCCGAAAAAGCTTAACTATTCCCGTCATTTCTGAGAATAAATACTGGTGCTCATATTTTTTATACTCCAAATGAAAACTACTTTTTAATCCGCTACTCTTGTCTCTGGGAGAGGTTTGGTTATGTATCTATGGAGTGCAGGGGGAATATTAGAAACGAATCTTTTTGTGAAATTGTTACTGATATTTTCAGGAGAGGTAAATGTCAGAATATCGCTAGGAATCACCAAGAAGTGCTTGCTGTTGACATTTGACACTTATTTTAATGAAATTAATTTCCACGTTTCCGTACTTTAATTAAGACGAAAATGCCTTTTTTGTCTACTATTTTGACTGGCTCCCGTCTCTGGGAGAGTTTCGGCCGTGTATCTACGGAGTGCGGAGGGGATGGCAGGAACGAATATTTCGTTAGGGGGCGTGGTGGGAAGGAGGAGGAGGGGAAGGGTGGAGGGGGAGGCACACGGCCGCCCTGGGACACGATCGATAGGCTGCGTAGGAGGGTCGGATTGTTAGGGAGAAGGGGGTTAGGGAGAGGGGTGAGGGCGCGGGGGCAGAGGAAGACACGGGAAGCTGTTGGCTGCGTGTGTGCAGGAGGGAATCAAAAAAGGAACTCGAGGGAGGAGACGAGATGCAAGGGCGTAGTGGGACGTGTTTCCCTTCTCTTTTTAAGGAGGATGCACCGAAAATACGGGATTCTGGCATAGATGCATACCCACTTACGGAATTGTACGTCCAACCCATTTTATTCTCAATGGGAAGCTATGGATGTGGGAATTTGAGAGAGTTGGAAATAATCGGTTAGGTGGAGCCAATTAATAGAGGTTAAAAGAAACAATTTTACACGATTATAGCAATTGGAGGTGTTTCTTTCAAAATGGAAAAATTCCACTTCATCACTCTTCTGAATTTAATTAATAGGGGGATATTAATTAATATATAGGGGGATATAAACCCCAATATTTATAATTAGCCCTAATTACCGGCATTATTTTTTATGAGCTGATTTAGTCTTGCTAAACGAGAAATAATTAGATGGTCATCAATGAATCTCGAATAGGAAATAAAGGGAAACGAGTGTGTAAGAAATGTCGGAACCCTGTAATTTATGCAACATAGTCAGAGAAGTTAGTCCATCACTACAGTAGGTGCGTAATCAGTATTAAAATCTCGTACATTCAAATCATTACATTATGCACATAATGTACATTTATTTATTAATTTATTTCCATTACTCCCGAAAACAGCACAATGAGGCCTTCACATCGGGAGTTTTTAAACAATCAATAGCAGACCCCACACACACCCATGTCCTGGAAGATGCAACCTATACAAGCAGGACTCGAACCCGCGACCTTCGGTGTGGTAAGCGACGAATTATCCCCGCCGTCACCGAGGCCGACTAATATTATAGGGCCGAGGCCGACTTTATATCCTAACATTCATCATGCCTTAGCGTTCACTCAGTGCCCAGTGAATATTAGTTTTTATTGTATTAATTCTTATTGTTTTTTCCAGAAACTTCCATATTAACATCTCTGTATTAGTTTCTATTCGGACATCATTATTTTCTTTCAATTTGTGGCCTCTGCTTCAGCAATTTTATTTAAATAAAGGCACCTGAAAGCATATTTTGTTTTTCAAAATTTCTTTTTTTTTCTAGTGCTTGAAATGCCATGACAACTCGATAACTTCTTTAATCTTGTAAGAATTTGTTCTTAGTATGCATTCACTCAAAAGTCTGCGTTTAAATACTTTGAAAATGTGCTGATTTTGTTTATCAGTGGTTCAAAGTAGATTCTATATTTCTAAGGGACTCTAGGGCGATCAGATAATAGCGGTTTCTTAGCGATGCGACTATTCGTTATGATTTAAGTGATTTAAGTTTAGTAGCGGCTTAATTTATAATGTGCCTTTCTATGTATACCTCTGTCCAATGACGACTTTTTATGCTCTTACATCCGTCTCCATAAGATAGTATGTTCTACAAATATACTACTAGAACTCCCTTCTGAAAACCTGCTGGCAAGCCATTGGTTTAGCGGGACATTATGGGTATTTTTTAAATGAAAATATTGCTATTTGTTCGGTTAAAATATTTTGCGCACATATTTATCCTATTGCATTATTTTTAGATAAATGTATTATCAGGGGGAGTGTGGTCGCCTAGTAGGTAGAGCACTTGGCTACTGATCCAGGTATTCCGGATTCAAATCCCGGGTCAAGCCTTCGGACATCCCAAAATCAAAAATCCTCGAAGTTGGATATGGCCAAGGAAAAGGAACTGGCCCCACCACTGGTTGTGTGAAATTCACACGCCTATGGCCTACTCCAGGGTGAGCTCTACCCTCACCTAACCAAGCCAACCTTCGGGTTAAAACTCTATGCGAGTGAGTGAAATGTATTTTACAGGTAGAAATTTAACGATGAAAACAAACAATGAGAGCTTAAAGATCTTAAAAAAGGCTCTGGCCTTAAACAGCCTTTTTCGGTGCCAAACCCGAGAAGATTTAATAAATGAAAGCTCTTTCTTTTCTTCTTGAAAGAAAGACATTTCTTTCAAGTAGCCTGAGTGGCGGAGGAATGAGGAGAGGGTTTTTGTTTCCAAGGAGAGTCAAAGGTGTGTTTATATTGGGAGGAGGTGGAGTGAGAAGTCCTTAAGGGAAGAGTGTAGGATTTTGCTGAGGGTGGAATCGGAGAAGTGCGTTCGGGCGGTTAAAGTGAGCGGGGTTACAACATGGGGGGGGGGGGGGGGGTGAGGGGAAATGCATCGGATAATCGATGTTATCGTCCGTGCTTTCAGTCCCGAGATTGGTTGATTGTGGCGCCTCCGTTCTCTCCCTCGTGGTTGAAAAGCCTATTCTATTAGACCTTGTTGATTCATCTCTCTCGTATTACTTCTTAGATGGGTTCTGCCCTTGTTTCGGCTTCTTTGCGATGTTATTGGTCATTTTACAGAGCTTTGTGGCGTCGTTTCCAGTCATAATTTTGCCTTTATTCGCCTCTTTGTATCCATTATATGAATTTTTTGTCTTCCTTGTGATATTAATGGTCATTATACAGAGTACTGCAGCATCGTTTCCCATCATAATTTTAGTTTTATTCACCTTTTTGTAACCATTATATGATATAAATTATATTTTCTTCGGTAATGCATAGCCAAAACTAGAAATTTCTATGATCTACGCATTTAACAATGAATTTTAAGGATATTTGGCACCCAAGGTTTAATTTTTTTTAATTTTACGGCACGGAAAGATTTGGAGCCTGATGACGTACTAATGTAGCTTTGAACTTCATTGGGACAAGTGTGGGATTAGTTTTATAAATTCGTCTTGTGTGATTAAATAGATGCGAATAAAATATAACCTCCGGCCATAGAGCCATTTTAGCTATCATGATAACAGATATATTGTAATTTGTTTCATACTATTATTTTTTATTGTTTTTCTATGAATCATTTCATCAATGTTCTTGTTCTTCATCATCATGGCAATGGCGTGAAGGATCGTTCACTGTATCTTCAATAAGGATTCAGATACTTATTCGAATCTTGAGGTTTTACGCTGTTATTTAGCTGAAGAAGCTCTACACAACTCTGTAGTGAACTTTCTACAAGTGAAGGGGATAATTTATATGAAGGGTAATAAATAAATTCTCTTGGAAAAGGGCGGAGTTTATTGAGGGTTTGAGAGTGCTGTTGTATGCTTCTCACTTATGGTGATTTGTGAGAGACAAGAAGACTCGAAAAGGGATAAAGGGAATGAAATGGATTGCACCGCAGGAAGCTGGCTAAGAATATTATGTTAAATAAAAATATTGGCTCCAAATGGAGTTGGCAAGGCCATTGCGTCGCTTCCCCCCCCTGGGTGTCTGTGAAGGGATGCTTTGGAAACTCGGCTGCGAGGGAAATTGGGACGGCCAGAATCCCCCCCCAAAGTTCCAGCGAAATTTACTCCTCGATTACGAGCGCAAGGAAACGTCTGGGATCAAGGGCAGTGGGAATGAATGCGTCTGGCCAGAAAAATGGACCGGGGAAAGGAATGTTCGTGGGAAAATGAAACAGGCTCCGTCGGTCACAAGAGCTGGCGGATAGGGCGAGGGAGGATTGTTGGGTTTGGAAGACTGCAGTACATGAAGACTTCGGTCCCTCCCGGTTACTCTTAGTGAGGTTTCCGTAGCGTTGTGTTGAGGAAGGTGTCATTGTGTCTTATTTGGAATGATTCACAGTTAGTCCTACATTTAATAATTAGATTAAGCTGCCGTAGGACTTCTATACTGTTGTGCCGAATATGTATTTTTCCTAAATTGCCTAATGGTTTTTAGCTTGCGTACAGCTGCTATTTCTGTCAATGGTTTGAGTCTTTCGCGGCTCAAAGTGTTTTAAAAATGATTGAGCTGCTTTGTTAATTTCATTTTTGCCCCGGAACCGAAGTTCAAAAGGTTTATTTAATTTAAGTAAGCGTAGGGCAAATTTGATGTCGATCTTATGTCACGTCCTTTGCATTTCATAAATTATTCAGGCACATTGCAAGAAACGGTGTTGCTAGAGCATGATATTGTTCAGAAATGAAAATGAAAGAATTTACATTCATAGGTTGGAAAATATTATTCCTATTTTCATCATTAACGTGTTCCATGAGATGCAACTAAAATGTCTCTCCTTTATTTCACAATTGCAAATTTTTCGGTCGCCCTTGTAATTTAAAAGTGTGTAACGTATAGTTTGTAATCAGCGTATTCTGAATTGTTTGTGATTGAGATGTTTTTATTTTTCCGACTATCAGGTATTGTTATCTTTTTTGGATAGCATAATAGATTCAATGCTGACTGTTATTAATAATAAAATCTGCTGGATAGCGTGATTAATACATTCTCAATTGGGAATGAGTTGAATACGAGAACTAGGGTTACGATATGAGCCTGGCCTATGAGCTTTGTGGGTATAAAGTTTTTTTTCTCCGGATTCCGATTGAATTTATTGCATGTTCCCCCAAACGGCAAGCTTTAATCCGCTTTCTTGGGGTCAAGGGCTAGAAGCGATGAAGAAGGCTAGTAATAGTAATGTGGGGGACTTGTGCGGCAAATAAAAATATATACGACTCATCCATTATTCGTTTATATTTTGGCCGCTGAGCAATTCATTTTACAGCTAAGCCTTAGAAATACTAGTCGGAATTCCTCGAATGAAGTGAGTTAAGCTGCATCGGGATTTATGTCCCCCAATTCTGTAGGACACACGCGTAAATGGTGTGTTGAATGGTGCTATTTGGAACCATTCCAGCTTTCGATGCGTGGGGAGCAATCGTTACAGGGATGGCGTAGACGGGGAGATAAGGCAATGAACCGCGTGGCTGTCATCCGTGGCATGTAAATTGACTCCACTCACGTAATGATCGAATGTGATCTCGAGAAACGCGTGACTTTGTTGTGATACGTGAGCCATGGGGACTCGACGTGGCTTGTTTGAGATAGATACCAGTGCGACAAATGATATGCTTTCGCTTTATGCACCCCAGGAGGGCGTGACACATACGCGTAAGGAGGTATATCTCTTGAGACATTTTTGGGCGATGTTACTCATTGAAATTTTTTCATGCGGATTTTGGGTACTCGAATTTAGACCCAACGATGGGAATTCCTTTTGGGAAAAGATAATTTGAATCTTGACTTGAGTAATAGGTTTCTAGATGGTGGAGTGCCGAAAAATGAAAAAGCTTGACTGTATAGTTTTCACGTCATTTATTCCTTATAAAAACCTTCCCAGTATTGACCTAAACAGATCATAACAGAGAGAGCTGAAGCCCATTGAGAGGATTGGGTTGTTGTGGTGGATTGGGTTTTTTTTTCAAGGCCCGGGTTTCAATTAAAAGCGTTTATTGCTAGTAAGTCTCTGTAGGCTCAAATACTCTAGCAAAGAGAGGTGTTATTTTTCCCATTGCTAATATCGGAAACAAGTACCACTTTTGAGAGGACGTCACTGTCGAAACCAGTTGTACTTTATTAATAGTTTGTGGAAATCACTGTTTTCGCACTATTTTTCTTAAGGGGACTGTTGACTCCCTCTCAATGGGTGGAATATTGCCTTTTTAAATTTATTTGTTTAAACTTTACGCTACGTATAATCACTCTTATGAAATGTACAGGGTATGCAGAGTAGATGCTTTTCAAGGCTTTCCTTCACCTCAAATATGAAAATGTTACCCAGTATTTTCTCTTAGGTAAAAATGTCCATATTTTAAGTGCAGGCAAATGTTAACATGGGTGCTGTCTATGTTCCTGTGAAACTAGATCGACATGGTGGCATAGGTTTTGAACGAATGAATACGTCACGAGAAAAGGCAGTGACGAATTGTGTTAACGCTTACCGTGCTGAGCTAAGTGCTGTAGATTTGGACTCGAGTGCTGGCCATTTTCAATATTTTTGTGTTATTTCTGAACACCCACCCTTTGATTCGAGAAATCATTTTGGTTTGGTATCATTTTAAGGAATGAATATTGTTTTTTTAAAATTATTTTTCATTTGCATATTTAGAGGTTTACCAGTTGTTTAAATATTGCACACTACGATTTTTCAAATGATGGATGGCGTAATATTACTCCCGCAGCATGCAAAGTGTTCAAAAATCTTTCTGTGGGGAATATGTTTGAAGGTAGGGCGACGGAAATGCGTTAAAAGTTGTAAAACCGAGAGGTTCGGTTACGGTGGATTCCCGTTGAACTGCTTAATATGGTTACCCTTAGTGTAGCGCACCGCAGGAGAGATCGGGAGGAGGCGTGGCTAAGAGATTGACCGACGAGGATCCGTGACGGCCGATTTAACGGGTGAAACCCACGCGATAGTCCGGACACGAATCGTGTGCTCTTGGGCGACTCGATCGAATTTCCCTCCCCACTTCCCGTTTATAATTACTCTTAGAGTGTATTACGCCGTTGAGTGTGGCGTCTTGGGTATCTGCCGATCATTCGGGGGCTGGAGTTGAAATACCGGTGAATTAGAAAAAGTAGATCGAGTTTTCGTTGGCAAGCATCGAAACCAAGCTGTAAATTCCTTTCTTCAAGTGTCTTCATGTGTCTGTACAGTGTTCAGTGCCTGTCAAGGTTTTTGTGATAGTATCTGAGACTTTTTTTCAAATTTGCTAACTTTCCCTACCAGCAACTCACGTTATTATCACGCAACACTCGATTTCAGGACGTAAGCTAGAATTTGATTTTAAAAATATCTGCCCTGTGGTGGATCGTCAAAGTGTCAATTCGTATTTTGCAACGGCTGCGCTGACTTCTATAGCATTGGCGTACATCGACATATTAATTAGCTGCATGAACAAAATAAAAATGATTGAATTTAGTGATTACCACTTGTACTGTTGCACTCGTGTCATTTAGTGTCTGTTTATTTTTTTCATTTCAGTGTTCCCACGACGCGATGTATGGCTTATATTATTGACCGTACTCAGTGAGTTTATTGAGAACGATAATATCTTTTTGCCCTAAGAAATTACTCTTCAGTAAATCTCAAGGGGCCAAGCATCCTCGAGGAATCTTCCCGAAAGGAGTGTTCACGATTCCTCCTGAGCGGTCCGTGAAAGGAAACGCCCTAGTGTCTGAATTATTTATTGTTTTTCGGCCTTTTAATCTATCTTTTGCCGCAAAAATCTATTTCTCAAGATTCTGTAATGAAGGTTGTAATTGCATTCTTAAAAGAGTCTTCCGAGTGTTCGCATGACTCTTTTTACGCTGTGATAAAGAACAGGTGTTCTCAAAGGCCGTAAGCTTTCATTTCAGTCGGGCTGGTTGGAGGGATCGGAGAGGGATTATGAGACGTGAATTATGCATCGCAGTCCAAGAATTTCGGTCACGGCGACCCTTCTCCCTTCGAGGCTACCAATTTCCACTCAGCATCCGCCCTTAATAGACCCTCTGCGGGCCGGTCTTATAATGCCAGGTTGAAGCGGACATTAAACTTTACGGGCAGTCAAACCCTTAGCCCTGCGTATGATCAATAATTTCGTTCAATCTCTACTTTGCACTGATATTATATAGGATTTTCTCGTACCAATCTCGCCCAATAAGGACAAATTATTATTATTATGGTCTTTTTCATTAAATTTTCTTCAGTTTTCACTGAGGTTTTGTGTGTAAAGAGTACGTATTCTCACCTCGGTAACTCTTAACTGTTCCATTGCGTCGAGAAATTATCTCGTGATATGGCAAGTTGAAATTATCACGGCATTTTGCAATTTGGTGGATGTATTTTGATGAAGGTTGAAGATATTTTATTTTTAGGATGAACTTTGATTAGTAGGTGAATATAGCGCACTATACTGAGTCAAGTGCGATTGCAGTGAAAATTTTGTCTTAAGCGTTCAGCGGAGGTGATACAATGATATAATTAGTTTTTATTCACCGGGCTCCGCGGTCAAATGCGTGATTATTTTAATGCCTTAATTTCATAACAGTAGATACGTTTGCAGGTCAAGTCACCGACGGTTTTGAGTTCCGGAGCAGCAGCATAGCACTTTTAGCGCTATTTTTACTTATCTTTCTGAGTATTTGAGTTTGGAAAAATCTCTTGAATTTAAAACGAATCTTGATTAATGTTATGCATGGTTCTTTGTATATGTTGTACTGACGGTGAGATTTTGTTTTACTAGAAAAATAAACTACAGGATGTGGATAGATTGAAAATTCCTTTCTTTTTAATGGTTAAATTGAAGTGTGACATATAGAATTATCTTCAGCGATGGTGATTTAGATGCATCAAATTTTGTAGGAAATAAAATTATTAGCTAAAACAATTTGTGTATTCCGTTTTATTTTTTTATTCTCGCTTGAGCCGAAAATTGGTGTTTCCACTTTCCATTGGTATTTCCGGGAACAATTAACCGAGCTATTTGGTGATACATGTGTAAGTTAGTGTTAATGAATGATCATATAAATTGACGGTAATGATTAAACAGCCACAATAAGATGATTACAGCGGACTCCTTAATGCAGAGAGTTTCTGGCGCGATATTTTAATATTTGTTTCTTTATTATAGGTTCATCGCGCTTTTTATCGGAAAGCCATGTATCGCCAATGGCCAAAGTTCAATTCTCTATTCTGAATCTGATTGCCGGAATCCCGATTTATTTAATGATATGGTATGGCATTTGGAGTAGGCGACCGATAGCTGAGGTCTTTGGCGCCATGATGGAGGGAATGGTGGAGAGAAATTCGGCGTCGGCATTAGCCTGCTCTTAACGAAAAGCGCCAAGTGGACCACGTCTTAACGTCCCATCCGACGGACGGAGTGTTGCGCTTGAAATACCCTCCACACAATATCCAAGCAGGGATCGGGCAGTCTCTGAAAATTCTCTGCCAACGCCGGTTGCGCTTTTCATCCTACATTCCCCCTATCTTCTTTCCTTCTTTTTCTAATAACGTCGTCCTCTTCACCCTCTATCATACCTGTCCTTTACCACTCTCCCTCCAGAGGAACTTTCGCCCACGCCGACCGACTCCCCGGCCACCCACGCGAGGCCTCCGGGACATGCCTTCCAATGACTTCGGCGGCGGCCCCGACTCACTCGTCCCCTAACCGCGCCGCTCCCCGCCCATTCAAATGAGCTCCTCTCCGCTCCCCAGGCGATGACTTAGGTGCGCTGCTGTTACCCGTCGTGAATGGTTGGTTGGTCATTTGGGAAAGCGGAACGAGTGCACCATGCATGCACTATGCATTAATAACTATCATTTCATTTCTTTAGATGGGCTGTTAGAGAATGTACTTGCTCCCTTAAGCTTTGTTTTCCCTTAGTATTATTTTATTTATTTAGGGTGCACTTTAATAAAAGGCATTTTCAAAAAAGTACTTTTCAATTTAGTGCGGTTATTTTAATTCCAGTCCTAAAAATATTTTTTTCGTGTTTACGTGCCAAACTTCCGAACTTCAAATTGTTTAAAGACATCGTGTATAGTCCTGAGGTGTCCAATAACAAGAACCGTACTAATTCCCTTCCGTTGCTTTTTCTTTTTATTCAGGAACGGCGAACTTAATTTCGTTGAGAGTTTTTCGATTTTCTAAATATATAAATGAGCTTACTACGAAATCAACTATCGGTCGAGACATCACGTATTACTTTAAATTTCCTATGCAATATCTATTTGAAATTATAAAAATTGGGACTCATGTGCCCTCTCTGAAAGAGGAGAGTAAGTTCAGTAAGTAAGCATATTCTGTTTATTCGATTAAGGTTAGGGGCGGAAATCGACCACTGTGCGCTGACACCACCCATGCCTGTGTCTGAGTGTCTGTGTTAAGCGGCCGGAAAGGGGATTGGGGTTGGACCGCCTTTGTGCGGAATTGCTTTTGCGGCCGGGTCACCGCTTGTCATCGCCAGGCGTCAGATCACGCGGAACGAGCTTTGTGAACCCAGTAATGCACGGCTCGCGAGGTGATAAGGACCCCTCGGTTGAACATGTCGCGTCGTCCAGTGAATTTTGCTTGTATTCTCTGCAAGCGTGTGTTTAGCGTTATTACCCCCTCTGAAGTTTTCAGATAGTGTGGCGTTCATAAAATAGGTGGATAGATATGATGATGTGGATTTTTAAATTTTAATTTGTTTTGGAAACAGTTGTAAATTGCATCCAGTACTTGTTCTGCAGTGTTTGGCTTTCGTTTTCTCGCCATCTCTAGTTCGGGTTGTCGACTATTTTCTTGTAGGGTTTCCGTTTCCTGTTTTTTTAAATCTGGTTATCTTGTCCTTAGTATATGTCTATGTGTGTCGCGAGAAGGTGCGTCCATCTCAGATTGTTCACCTGCGTCTGTTTCATTGTTGGTTATGATGGCTCTGGTAATAACAGCTATGATATAATTGAAAACCTGCCTGGGGAACGGAGGTGAAATTCACGTTAAATTTCATGGGGAGAAAACCACCCTGGACTTTAGTGTTCTTTCTCACGCTCGATAAATTTCTATGGAAATTAAGGAAACTGGAAATTGTTGCGGTCTGCGCCGTGGTGCCGAAAGGCAAAGGTCCTTGGCTCGATCCCCGGTCCTGGGGAATTTTTTCTCATCGCAATTATTTTAAGGCACATATTCTGAGATATTATAAATGCTTGTTTCTATGAAAAATATCGACTTTATTATGTATCGAACTAGATTTTTCTACGCTGTACAGAGGGGGAGTTGGAAAATCACTTTGCGGAAGTGATACGGTTTCGTGATTTTTGGATGGCTTGTGGTGGCGTAACAGTGCCTCAGGACACGCGATGTAATATGAGACTTCTTTGAGCAGGGGTATGACGAGTTGAAATTTGGACCACTCTCACCGGCGTCCTGTGTTGTGATCAGGGGATGATGTGGCGGTTTGGCTATCCTTTCCATCTCTCCAGTAACGAGTTAATCAAATAAGCCTCCGCCAGTCTCCCCATCCTATAATTGGATCTGACTTGATCACGAATCTCCGTTCCGTATTAAACAAGGGGTCTTGGTGAATGCCACCCAGGTTGCATCATTGTTTGATAAATAACTCCTTTTACGACTCATATATATACGTACTGTGAAATTTATACGTGTCAAGTCTAGGACTTTCATAGTCGTTCGTTAATGAATCCGAATGCAGTCACTACGCCAGCCCTTAAATAGTCAGTAAATTTCCATCGAAAGGAGGTGATTAGTAATGACTTTTGTACCTGATCTTCTTTTGCTATTTGCTTATTTTAGCCACGAGGCAATGTTTAGAATATACCGAGTGAAAGTTTTTAGGAAGCTGTAAGTGCCATAGAAAAAGTAAGTCATCAGGAACTGCTACTTCTCTTCAACAAAACAGTTCATAGATACTATTGAAAGGGTAGACAGCAGGTGCTAAATAAAATGCAGGGCTTAAAGAGGTAGTTAGTATTTTTTTTTGGAGCGTAGCGTTATACGATTTGGCATATCCATCTTGGAGGCAAGCAAACATCAGTATCTAGTGTCGATTAAAAATTTTACTTACTCCGCTGTGAAGTTACATTTTATCATTGAAAAAGTATCATAAATTACTAGGCTTCATGGAGGGAATGGATGCGGCGATGAAAATCTCATTTGGGCTAAATGCGCATTCAAAAGTGGATTTCGTGTTGTGTAAGGTGAAAGCTCATGGAGTGTGCTCAATGGGAGTGATGCCAACGTATAATTGAAATATGTTGAGCAAATGATTTTTAACTCTCGAAAAAGCGGAATTCTTATAGCTTAGCCATTAGCTTTCACGATTCATTAAGACCTGGCTACCTGGAACATTTATTCGAGTGGAAGAATCCTTAAATTGTTTTGACATTGGGGTGTAAAACATTTTTATTTTGAAAGATGAAACGAAAATCAAATGATTTTTAAAGTGAATATTACCTTTCCATAGAGTTACATAAAATGTAAAGTTACACTCTTATTTTATTCATCCAATACATACAGTGATAAGATGCGCTGTTGACAGCTTAATAAATTGGAAAAACTGGAAGGTGGCGTTTTTCATCGAAGCATATCGTACCATATAAAATTGACCTTTGGGCATTTAAAATGGTTTTTGCGATATGATATCCGAAATGTGTGACATTACCATGTATTATACCAGTATATGGTGCGCGTATAGGAGCTTTTCCCATTGATAATATGGTTTTGTATATTCTTGGGATTAATTGAAAAGCTATATTATCCTTTCTTTTTGTGGAATATTCGAGAAACAATAGCCGTTTAGACGCATGATTTCATAATTTTAATTAAGATGCAGTTCGTATTCGTATCCTTCCGGAATTAATGGGCATTCAAAACTTTACTTCTCCCTACGAAGGATTCATATGTTACATATCTCATTTAACGTCCTCTCGTCATTCCTCTTCACGTCCTCGTTTGAATGGACATTGAAGAGCAATTCATTGCACCGAAACAATTCATCCGTGGCGGTGCCACAGCGAGCTTCACTTTGCAAAATGGATGCGCGACGTGCAGAGTTAGGAAAACGCAAACGGTGGACCAGACAAAGGGCCATGTCATATTATAAAATATTCATGCAGCATCATTCATGAAAGGAGTGCTCTTTCTCCCGACGGGTGCATTTTAATCCTCGTAACTCGCGTCTGTCACAGTTTTTTTTCTCCTCTTGGTGAATTAAATGAAGGTAAAGACGACTTCCCTTTCCCAGAATTAAATGCGGCTCCCTTCTCTCTCAAGCAATTATCGCTCTCTATTTTCCGAAGGCGAGGCTTCGTTTGTTTTTGAGGACGTTGATCGTTACGCGTTTCTTTTTATTTTTGTTTACCCTCGTTTCCCGCGCCACCATCACCCCTACTCCCTCTCTCTCTACCTGTCTCTCTGGTGTGTGAGTAAAGGTGTGACTGAGAGAAGCTTATTTTAAGCTGGAAATATTTAACAGGGCGAAGAATGAGAAGATGTGCATATTTCGTTTCCGCCACTCTATTGTTCCTATTTCTACTTCCAACGCACCCTCTTGTTCCTTCAGTCCGCTTCATCCCTGTTCCTTTGTCTCAGGTCTATGTCGTGTGATTCGCGATTACGACTGGGATTAATGGAATGTTTCAGTTTTTTAAATAGCATTTTCAATAAAGCATCGAATACCAATAAAAGGCTGCCAAGAGTTGAGATTTTAGGGTTGCATGATTAAAATTTCATATAAAATATAGAGTTAACATGGTTCATTGGAGGGATATGGGCGATGATACTCCAGGGACGAGCTGCACGCTCGCCAATTATTTAAAGGATTTATCCTCTTATTCCACGCGAACGTTTCTTTTTGAATTCATGTGATGAATATTTGCTTCACCCCTTCCCCTTTTAAGGTGGCAAAACATGGGGTAGTCATGATTATCAGAGAAAAAAATGTAAGGGAAGGGAATTCTTCACGAGAGAGAAAAATTCAGGAATAGTGGCTTAAATTAAATTAGAGAGCTAATAAGATGTGAAGTGATTGAAAGTATGGGGCACATGGTTACATAGGAGATGCATGGAATTGCTGTAGGCAGTCTTAGGATAGTAAGATTTAACAAAAATTATTCTATCCAGCATATTCTACTCAACATATTCCTGGTACTTATGAGAAATGCTTCCATCATAGTTTCTCATAGCTCGCTTCATTGGATTGAGGATACATGTCTGTTTTATTTTACACAGTTTTTTCCCAGTGTGAGTGCATTTCTTCATTAGAAATGTAGTAGTTTTATTTGGTAATGCTAATTTGAAGGGGACTGTTTACTTATTTACTACGTTAATATGATTTTCCTAATGCGAATAACGAATTAATCGTCCTTTAAATACCAGAAATGGGAAAGGAAAATACTAAAGACGCGTAATGGAATTAAGGAAAACGTCTCCGTAGGCGTTCTTCAGCGTTTTGCTATTATTAACTCTTTTTGAGCACTAATTATTAATTAGTTTAGTTTCTCTAAAACCTCCCTCGCAGTAGCAATCGCTTCTACCTAATTTGTCGAAGGTTGTAATCCAGTGTGAGGTTTTTAACGATAATCGAATTTGCTGGCGTATTCTCCAGCCTAAAACTAGTTAGATTACTAAGAAATAATAACTGCCACATCTCCGATATGACGCTTGGTATGTGTGCGTGATGTTGTCATTCCACCATTACTACTCATTTGTGACCCATTTAATTTACCTTTGGTTTGCGGTAATTACAATCATGGTCCTTTCATCGCCAAAAGAGAGCAGTGAAAATGTTTAAGGCACATTAGAGATTTTAATACAACAGGTCTCAGGGTGAAAGAGGGAAGCTTCGAGAAGTTTGGCGATTTGATAATTAAGAACGAGTTCGTTAGTACATCATTAGAGTGGAAGGCGGTTCCTTTCTGCGTCAGAGTAATCGGCCTAAAGTATGAGAAAAAAATTGTGATCGAATAAAGGAGGTGAGCTTAAAGAGGGTGTTGGTTGAATGGAATGTGGAGGAAAGCAAGCAATCAAGCAAGCCCAGTGTGTGTTCTCAGCGAAAGGCAGCATGCTGCTGAAAATTAGCGTTTAGCCATCGAGGAGTTGATGAAAAAAAAGACCGGAAAACTGTCAAAAGCAACTCGCTGAGGAGCGGTGAATGTGCTGGGGTGTATGGGGAAAAGAAAGCGTCGGGAAGAAAAGGAGATAATGGTTGAAAGCAAGGAAGCAAAAGGTTTAAGGATAAAAAAGGAGTCTCATGGTGCTGTAGGCGGGAGGAATAAAGGAACTGAGTATTAAAAAAATATTAGTTGAAAATGTTCTGCGAAAAATTGACGAAGAAAAAGTAAAGTATCTCACACCCGACAGGTCGATCAAAGAAGCTGTCATCTCCACGTCAATGGTTAGCCTTCGTGTTGTAAAAAAACATGGAAGGAAGTGGTAGTAATTAAATAAAATGGGAGTATGCTCTATGAAAAAATTGGAAAACGAAACAAAGTAAGTTATTTGTGAATAGGTTAATTATAACGTTTTTTTTTCTCAATTTTTAAAACTTTCTGAACCTTAAGTAATCGAAAGAAAGGGTCGGAGCGTCCAAAAATTAATTGGCTTGATTGCTACTGTCTTGGAGAAACTGCTGTCCCTAGTAAAGGAGCCTATCATCAATACTACTTGGAGAAGTATTTGGAGTCAGGGCGAGGGGAAATTATGATGGTGGGTGGGTTTTTGTTGGTATTCAGTCGAAGAAAATGTTAAATAGAAAAACAAGCATTCCCTAAAGTAATCTTGAAGGAGTGAATAAAAGACCCCAGCGCTTGAGAAATAATAACGAAGAGAGCTGTGAAGGTTTTTCCATCATTTTATGATTGAAATGAAAAAAAAATGTATCAGTGAAAAGTATGAAGGATTGACCGTGCTAAAAAGGGGTAGGAATTATACAGTCACGAAAAAAGTTCCACGCAGCGATTGAGATTCCGTGTAAATAACTACGAATAGAAATAAAAGGAATAGCTCACGTAGGGAGGGAAGAATTTTTATGCTTTAAGCGTATAAAGTTAAATGTAAAACTTAAAATAAAAGCATAAAGGCCGAGAGATCAAGAACAAGAACTGGAAAACCTGTTATAAAAGACTCCAGAAGGAGGTGGATTCACATTCACCGTAAGGCTAAATGAAAGTTGGAGGGAAAAGGGAAATAATTAAAGAAAAAGAGTACGAGAAGATTGGGCAACAAGGGAAAAGGGAAGCTGGTTTGGAGAATGAATGGAAGAGAGGGGATTAAATCAGGAACAAATCGCGTATTCCGTGTAAATATATGGCAACGGAAGAGTGGGGTTGTGTGGTGGAACTTGTAAGCTGTCATGTAATGAGTGCCAAATTTTGAAATTTATGTCGGATTGGGTGCTGATTTTTGAAATACTTTGCGAAATTCCTGGTTTGTAGGCTGTTTTCGACGAAGTTTTTCTCAGCAAAATATCGGTATCCTATTTTCCTCAAAATTTATATACTTGCATATAGTTAAAAATCTAGGATCTATCCGGATATCCTGAATCTGGTTCTATAATTATAAGAATAATCATTGACGTAATTTTGTGTACTGAATCCAAAAACATTCCCTAAGTTTGCCTGTTACATCATATTTTTGAGTAATTTTATCTAAAGCTTAGATATAAGGGGTAATTGACCGTTATCGTAAAAATTATATTTCAGCATGCACTAGATAGAAAGTAGAAGGATGTTCGCGATCGGGCAAAATTCAGTCACTGACCAATATGAACCCTTACTAATACACCGTGGCCCCATAGTTGGTACGCTTGGAAAGTTCAACGATGATTTCATCATTTGCTAAGAAACTCAAGGAACCTCAGAAGAATCAAATCCCAAAGGAGCCGTAATTGCCTTGACGGGTAGGCAAGGCTCAATTCTACCTGAAATTATCTGAGGGAATTATAAATAAGGAAGATACGAACGTCATGGGTTGCTATGGTTATCTTGATAAATGCCAACCTTGATAACCTTCGCTCTTTTAAATGGGAATATGTCCGTCACAGTGCTGCGTTATATGTAACAAGAGTTCACCATCAGATCCACAACAGAGGAAAGAACGCCGCGGAGATCCTAAAGCCGCCGTAACAAAATTTAATCCCCCGTGGAATTAATACGATGCAGCTATAAACACATATAGACACACAGATGCGTTCATAAATGTAAGCGGACGAAGTAAACGACCTTGGAAAGATTGATTTTTAATCGATACACGTATATACAAGTCTCTCCTTTTTCCGACCCTGAGCAGGCTGAAGCACCCCGTCAATACCGCACGTTACTTTAACAACAGGCCCGGGCGACTTAATATGCATGCCTTATTCATACTGCGCAGCCGCGATGTTAGGGAGACTCACCATTATTTCGTAATTTATTTCGTGCCATCGCTTTTAAAACTTCACCGTCGGGATTGAAAAAAATAAACCGTCGGGTTCCAAACTTAAAAAAAAGAAAAAAAACCTGGATGTGGCCACACGAGCGTTCTCTCCCCGATTAAAATTTGTCGAGGGAGTGACGCTTTCGCTTAATGCTTTCTTTCACGGCTACAAAAAATGTAAAAGTGGTCTCAATCCATTGCACACAAACACACCACTCCCACAGGTTTACCCAGCATCCTCTCCCCTCGCCTCGTCCTTCCCTTTAAGCCCTTCTCACTGGAGGCACCTTTTTTTTAAATCGTGAAGGACCAAGGTAAACACCCGCGCCGCCCGCCTACAAACTTCACACCTTCCTCACACTCTTCCTTCCCCCGACTCTTGAAACCAACTTTGCTTTCTTTTCTTCATTATTTTCATCTCTTCTTTCTTCCTTCCTTCCACCCTTCTCTCATTCAGGCATAATTTTGTTCGCTCCTCCCTCAAGAGTCATCAAGAATGTATGAATGCAACTTGAGGACTGGTAAGGCAGCTTATTTTCCATGTAGGCGCACCTTGACCGAATATATTTCAGGTGCCATGGCAAATGAAGCTTCATTATAAGATGATAGTACTGGGTACCGTGAAGTATTTTCATTTCATCCTCTCAAGTGTCAGTGTTCAACTGCAGTTTGCTAGGTCCTGCGTCGGATTGATGCATTGTTTTGGTGAATTTTTGCGGCTTGATCTGAGAATTATGTGGTACATACTATAACTACTTATTCACTGAACATAAGTTTTGGCTTGAAGCAACTCTATGGGATAGGTCGTGAATTATTCAAAGAATTATTTCATTACGATCTCTTATGTTTTGCGGTTATGTGGTAGAAAGTAGAGGCAAAGAATTGGTCTCCTCTTTTCTGAAATGCTTTTAAAAAGTGCCAGCAAAAATTTGCCTTTGAGTCATAAGCACGTACCCCTTTCCCTTATTTTTTTTCAAATTCTTTTTCTCTCTCAATCCCTGTTCATTTATTCCTTTCCTCTTCTTTTCCATTCATTTTAATTTTCCTTCCTACCACTTACAATCCAGTTTAAAAGTGAATATGACTCAAACCTTTTCCACATCCTTACAACAGGTATCCTTGCTTTTGATCTCGTAATCGTTACTTGTGCTTGTCAGCGTAATGTTTTATTTTATCAGGCTAATATTTTTTTCGTTTTCGTAATCCCTTTCATCTCCTTTCAGGGTTTCTTTTAATTGAAATATTTCCTTTCGCTGTGATCCACTCATTACGTAACTGATTTCTTTAGTTCACATTTCATTCAAGGATTAAGCATCCATAAAAATATGAGTGAATAAAATTTTTTCGCAGGAGTCCATTGGTTTATATATGTAAATGTATATTTATTTTACTTCGTTCATTCAAACGACGCCTTAAGCGCAAACATTCAAATCAATTCAGTGGTAAGGAAAGGGAGGGATAGGAACATATAATAGAAAAAGGACGAGGACAACGGTACTGTGGTAGATGGAAAAAGCCAGAAATCGGAGGGTAAAAATGCGACCTGACTGGAACTAAATCTAAGATTCCTCTTAGTGCAGCTGGTTAGACCACCCGGCCGACAACTGGGAGGTTCTGGGTTCGTGTCCCAGTCAGGCTGCATTTTTATCCTCTGATTTCTGGCTTTTTCCATCTACCACAGTGCCGTTGTCCTCGTCCTTTTACTATTATATGTTCTTATCCCTATCTTTCCTTACTTATGAATTTATTTGAATATATATTTAAATCGCCTGAAATGCGATGCGGAAACGGAATTCTATCGAAACCGATAGAATAATTCCCCGCATAGCCACCTTTCATTTGAATTCACTCTATAGGCAGTGCGCGCAGTCGGCCGGATACTCCGAGTGTGTTCGGGGGGATGCGGGAAGGAAGAGAGGAAGGTGTGCCCCTTTGAAACGAAGAAATAGGAGGAGAAAAATTAAGGAAAACAAGTGGACCCTCCCAAGAGGTATATTTTCAGTCCCCCTCCCGTCTTTGATATGTACTCTCAGCGTCCTTTGGGAGGGCTCGGCTCCCCATCTCCTGCATCCAGAATACCTACCTTCCCAGCCTCTCCACCCGCGTATCCATGAGTGGGTACTACCTCGGCGTCCTTTGTCTCTCCTCCGAAGCTCGGGCGAGGGTGCATACTTTGCGTGGGTAGATCTTTCTCTCGGCCGGCGGCGGCGCCTTGACGTGAATGGCGGAGACGCCCTGCGCAGACATCCTTCAGTCGGGCGACAATGGACCACGCCGACTCGCCATCGTGCGCTCGCTGTTCGGTACTGCACGTCATCGCAGTGGTCGTCTTGTTTCGGAATATTCCTGATGGGGTGGTCTCGGAATTCGATCACATAAGCGGTAAATTAATCAGGATTATTATACCCGCGAGGAGCTTGTCCGGTACCAGCCGCGCCACATTTTTTGCAAAGGTGGGCCATTTCCTTTCCCAGGGCTTCTTCGCAGTTCGAGGTTTTTTGTTTGGGGAATATTTAGGCTTCACCATGCACAGTGAAATTACAAAGTGGCGTAACTGATTTCGTTATGCTCCAAGGCTTTGATGAAACTCCCTGGATTTTAGTCGCTCAACTGTATTCCGACATCTATTGTTGCCAATAATTTTTTTATTGTTTCTTATGCCGCTTTAGCATTTCTTACTCTGGCAAATATTATCTCCCCTTTATCTTCCCCTCCATCATCCTGGATCTGTGACCCACTTGTTTTAATCCCTTGGTCGTGTGGGTCGTATTTATTCCACTTGGTCTCAGCCGGTCAGCGAGTTACCATAAATCTAAATAGTTGGGGCACGCGAGTCCGTGATCTTTCTACCATAAAGATGGGCATTAGGATATAGGATCACTGAGTTTATTGAGCTAATCCAATTATTTTCTGCACTTCGCTGTATGAGGTCCTTGATATTTGAAATTTAAAGAGATAGATGCTGTATTAATAGATACATGGTGGTTTTGTATGTATTGTAATAAAACGTACAGTTAGTCGTACACTTCTTTTTCATGAGCATTCGTGTCCACATTTTGCATACGTCACATCCAAGAATGAGTTTAATCACTTCGTCTTGCACATAATATTCATATTTGAACTCGGAGTGGTAAATAATACGTGTAACCAACAATCTATGAATGCTATCCATGAGTAGAGAGAAAAAATTATATTAAATAGATCATTGTTGTTTGAGTTTTTGCTTAACGTTAAATCATCGTTGTTATTATTATACGATGATTTCACTGCTTTATCATCTTTAAAAGTGAGAAGGACCTGTTTTTAAAATCGAAGGGTTTCGAATTAAATTATTTCATTTTTGGTAATGCACGCGGTTTTCAATATTAAAAATGAACATATTTAAAGATAGGGAATTTGACAATGCAAGAAGGTGGTGATTCTTAATTTTAATAAATTGTTCCGTTATCTATCTCTGCCTAAGAAAAAAATAACTTGATTACTTTATCAATTTAAATTTTTTTGGTAGATACTTTGATTGATATTTTGGGATCAGTTTTTATGTTAAAGCAGCCCTCATCCTAGTTGTACATAGAGGAAGATAATGGAGTATGCACGGTGCCATTGCTGGTTAGGAACTGTAAAAAAAACACGTTTTAATTTCGGAGCGTCCGTTTGACGTGACTGGGACGATGTTTCCCCCTGCATAATATTCCTTTCCACGACAAGAACTATGCTTTTCTTCGATCCAAATGTTTATTTTAACGCCACGTACGTATTTATTTGTATTAAAAACTACACAACTCGCTTGGTTCGGCAGCGTCTATTCTATGACGCAGAGGAATTGAAGGTCGTCTTATTGTTGGAGTGGGCAACGTTGTGGTTGTGGTCGTCATGTTGATATGCGAGGGTTGGTAGGCGTCCCTTCCAAGATTTTAAGATGCTCAGGCGCTGTGAAATACGGCGGGGTAAGGGACCATAAATAAAGCACGTGCCTGAAGTCGAGGAAACTTTGAGCGATGCATCTTTTCGAGGGGCGTTCAAACCCTCCACCTTTGTCTTCCGCGGCCTTAATTAAAAATTCTCTGTGAAGAATTGAAATTTGTTCTTCCTCTACGTGTTACTACCGGTATTTTTTATGCTGGAAATTATCACTAGAGTTCTAGAATGCACTAATGATAGCATGCCGTTGAGTCTTAATTTTTCTGTGTATTTCTGATTCATAATTTTATCAGAGTTTCTTCGTTACCTATCGTATATCTCTGAATGATAAGTCGATTTAATTAGCGGCATTTATTTTTCTCTGGGCTAAACATACTATGCACTTGAGAATATTATTATTTTTATAATCATTATTAAATTCCTCGAACTCCAGGTGTGCCAGGTGTTTTTGTTTGATCCGTTACCTTCAGGCCCTCAAATTTCGTGATTTACTCACTTTTTTGTCGTATTTTATTAATATACTACCTGACTCGGCGAACTTAGTACCTCCTGGATATCAATGAACAGTATAGTTACACCATTTATAAATCAAGAGCGGCTGTACCGTTTTCAATCATTGGACTTATTATAATAAAATAAGGAAATAAATTCAATAAAACTACATAAATAAGTATCAAAATTATTTGTCGGAAAGGCATTTTCTTTATTCAATCTACATTGGGGCACGTTTAAGCGGATTTTTTCAATGAATTTGCTAATGTTGATGTATTAACTTAAGCAATGTTCGAGATTGTGGTTTTATTGCAATTTGGCCTTTTTAGTTATTTCATATGGCTTATATAACCCGGCATAGGGAAGGAGAAGTGAGGAGGAATATCGGTAGGAAAGAATCTTGTATCAACCATGACTTAGTGTTTATTTAGAGTGGTTTGCTCTTACGAGATGCATAGTTTAGATATGGCAGCAAAAACAACTGGAATTTTACATCCTTGTAAAGTAAAGTGATCTATAGTCAGTATTACTCAAGAGTTCTTATGAGGCGCGGGAGTGTTTTCCTCCTCCTAATCTTCCGTGTGCGAGTCTTATGATACTCCAGAAAGATTCTGCTCATTTTTATTGCCTCTATGATCAATTATTTTACCAACTCTACCAAGGTCCAGCTGGCACAGACGTGACATTACTTTTGTTGGATTTTTACTTTGAGTTACGTTACCGTACGTGTTCTTTCGAAAGTCATTCTACATTCAGGTTTGCCACCAAGCGTGTGGCAAGTGTGAAATTTTTAATGCGTGTATTTTTACTCCGAAATTTGAGTATCATTTAGGAGGTGATTCACGTGTAGTTCATCTCGTTTCCAGCGTAGCAATCCGATGGATATGAATTTTAATTTAATATTCAGGTCAGTAATGGCTACGATTGACCATCAGTTACGCCCTATCCTGTGGAGTGAAATGTGATTCCTCCCGCTCTAAACTTTGTTAAATATACTGCCATTTATTTTCTAACTTCGTATTTGCAGCTGTGGTCATAAATTCATTAGAATGCTGTTGAAAAATGGCTCATATAAATTTTATGGTCTCTATGTGCCGTAAGAAATCTTGTATTTTTAATTGCCTTAAATCGTCGTTTCTACTGTGCTATCTAATACGCAGATAATAATTCCTGTGCCCAAGCAGTTGACATGGTAGCTGTAAGTTTTGAGCCATAAATGCTTCATAAAATCAGACCAGTCAAGCGGGAGTGGTGATACCTCTTAAACCTCGTTCAAATGCACAAGCACAAGTGTGAATTCTTGCAATGTGTGTTTGCCAAAATATCTCTCAAGACTATCTGCTGGAGTGAGTGTGGATTTATTCTCTTTCTGAGCCAAGTTCACGGAAAATTACAGTTTGAGTATCAGATTTTTGAATACATTGTCTGTTATGATATTTTTTTTAATGTCCACAGATATTTTTTTCGTTATACTTAAAGGAAGGTAGCAAAGGCTGACTTTTCTTTTTTAATGCTTTATTTTGATGCTTAAACATCTGCCAGTGTAATGAGCCTCTCTGTGCTCAACCCTATCGATTGAACGGAGAGGAACTATCAGTTCCAAAAAGGATAAAACTCGTAAGTTAGTACACGAGAAAGCTCTAAGGCTGAATCGCTCAGGTCCAGGCGAAAAAAATGCCTTCGCACCAAAAGTGATTTATGCGCCGATTTTTTTTTTCGCCAAGAGAAACGCCCATTACCGGTTCCAGAGGGTTGGTCGCCGGCCGTCATTAGGCAGTGGACTTAACACACCAGCTTCCTATTTAGTATTTCAGCCATGCTCCCGCGTGAATGATGGAACAGGTCTATTAATTCTGATGTTTCGTCTTAAATACCACTGGGAATATTAGAGGCGTGGTGAAGTCGTCAATTTCTCCTTAAAAGGAATCGATTCTGATTTGATGCACGCCATGAGAATCGGTAATCAGCATAAATAATATTTTAAATCAGCGGTATCCACGCCTATTTCATTTCCAGCGAAGAATATGGATCTTTAAAGGTGTGGAAAGATCCCACATAAAAATGATCTCATCAATTTTGCTTTTAATGACCTTTTTACCAATTATACACTATTTGTGCTATCGATTTAAAATTTCAGTAAATGTTATAAGCAGGTGAAATGTAGAACCCTCGGCAGTGCATGCGATATTTACGCAAACAACGGATACATTCCAGGTCATTTATTCCCCATTCTAAATGTTTGTCGCCATTGTATACGCATGGTGTACTAATTGGTAAAATTCGGAAGAACTTTGGATTTCCGTGTCCCAACATCCACTGAGGCGTGATGAATGCTCTTCAATGTTGGAAATGACTAATAAGCTATCGGTTGGTTATTAGAGGGATGATATTTTTAACTTGCCTGAGACAGAGGACGTTTAATTATTAACAGAAAATTTAATGAAATATGATTTAATGCTTTCCCGGCGAATAATGTGGGTAAACTTTTCTCGGGATTCCCACCGGGTTAATGTTTTAATATCGGCCAACGTTTCAAGTACCGTCTCGGCACTCTAAACTCGTCTGAGTGCCGAGACGGTACTTGAAACGTTGGCCAATATTAAAACATTAACCCGGTGGGAATCCCGAGAAAAGTTTACCCACAGAAAATTTAATGCTTATGAAAACTTTTCACCGTATATTCGTTGCGTTCCCTTTATTATAATTAGCTTAAATTTGATATTTCTGAATGTACACGTGCTATAGAGTGATTATTAGGCTGGATGTATCGCAGTGAAATCATAAATTGTGTGAAAAGATACAAATTTTGGATTAAAAAATTTGGATATAAAATTTGTTTCGATTGGTATTCAGTAAAGATTCTTAAAAGTTTGCATTAAAAAGCCCAATAAATCCAAGTACCTCTATAACATATAAAAATGTAAGATGTATTGTTAATGCGGTGTAGAAGATTGTTTTACTATAAACCACTCGTGGAATGCATTTGGAAATGTTTTTTTTCGATATTTGCCTTTTTTAGACTAGTCACTCTGGGCAAAGAGTTTATTTATAAGATTTATTACGAGAATTAAAGACTAAAATTTGTAAGCAAGCAGTTCAAATAAGAAAAGATGTGTGTTAGCGTACCCATAAGCGATCAATTTCTTCTCTCGCCATAAATTTCTGAGAGGCGCTAAAATATTCCTCACGTAACTTTTATTTACTGCTTCAATTTTTTTTACCGTCACGAGAGCTTGACGAATGCATTATAAAGGCAGACTACTGTCTTACCATTTGTGGTTGAATAAAAATGAGCAAAACAACCTTAGGCATCTATATTTTCATTTTCCGAGTCTTTGGTTGCCCAAGGAGTACCCGAAGCTCATTTCGGCGGTGGGTTTAGGTGCCTGACCGCTTCGTCACTGGTTGCTGCGGTTCCTTGACTGGGGGACTCTGGCTAAGTTCGGTGAGCGCTATCTCACCCCTATATGGAAGAGTTGATGGAGGGACCTTTTCTTTCCCGGTTGGGTATTGGAATTCCAATGGAGGTGAATAAAAGGAAGGCATTGACAAATGATACGAAGGGGCTAGTAGCGGGAAGCAACCTGGAGCGGTTCGGCGAGATGTGACCACAGGAAATTACGTCGAGGCTCTGGGGGATACGATTTTGCCTGGGGATTAAGCAGTGGGGATTTTCTCAAACGAATTTAGCCATTTTATGGCTCCTGGTGGGTTGTAATCGACTCGGAAGTTGTTTATACGTTGCATGTGCGTTGAAAAATGTAAGCGATTTATCAGTTTAATGTCTTCCAAATTCGTGTCCATAGGTCTCCAAACTGGAGTTTAATTTCTCCTTATTGGGAATATTATTCATGATCATACAAGTCATCTCCAGAACCTGGTCACCTACCTTAGTATTGGTTTGGCGAATATTACAGCTCAAGTCTTCTTTTGAATAATATATTCACTTCTGTATCTTTCTTGTTCACCGCAGTATGTTACGTATTTTGGTTCCTAAGCTAAATTCCTTACTAGTGAAACCTTTTTTATTTTGTGTCCTAGGTTATCAGGTGTATCTGTACATTCTCTTCCTTTCCGCTTTATCTCACATTTGTGAAGAAAAGTTCTCAGATTTTAAGTGCTTTAATATTGTAACTCTTTGGGCGAAATATTATCTTCTATAACTTACCATATTCTATAATGTTTTACTAAAAAATTGTTATCTCTCTTGAAGTTGATCATTGCGATTAACTGGCCGGGTTTAATAAATCATATTTTTTGTTTACAAAAAAAGAGAAATCTGTACTCCATAATATTGCTGGGTTACTGGAAAATCGACCAAAATATGATAATTTTTATTGATCTTTGATAAAAAAAACTACACAGCCATGTATATTTGATACAGAGTATAACTGTGCCTCATTTTCCTGTTCTATTGAAATTTATATTTTTTAAATGGAAAATCCAGAGATTTATAAAAAAAACTCTTTGGTTATCTAGGTTACCGTTTTTGGTGTAATGTAAAAAAGTAACGATGAGTCTTGTGCATTTCCTTAATAGGGCTTAATTTTTACGTATTATGAACCAATATCCAAACCACCCATTAGGTTGAAACAACAGGTGACTGAGAAACTAATATATCTCGCTAGTACTCAATCTAGTGGGTAGTGTTGTTTACTAATAGAATTAATAAAGTTTGGGAAACGTAATTTGGCGAATATAAAACCCAAAAGATGAAAAACCTAATAGGTTGAAGTGGTAATTTATAAACTTATTTAATGAGAGGAAAAACTCAAAATAGCCATCACTTATTCCAGAAGTCAATTCTTACTCCTTGGAGATAACATTTGATTTGAGCTGAATTGAAGGGAGGCCCTTGACGACCAGCGAAAAAAAGAATCATTGAAAATAGATGGAGAATATAAAGCGCAGCTCAAATGCACCCATTTATGCCTGACAGCTTAATTGATTCCGATACGTATTGAAGAGTCTTGTCGGAGGTCAACATTTTCATGCTACTTCTTATGTGGTTCTCTCTCTCTCTAATTTAGTTCTCTTGTAATCGCATTGAATTGACTGTAATGAAGCCAAGGCCTTTTATTTGGTAGAATTTATCTTTTCACTCTCGAGTGGGTCATATAAAAATTCACTTCAATTCCGTTCCCGTTTCTTTTTTCCTCTCTGCAAATAACGATATCGCGGACAGCTACCGGGGTCAACCTCCTCTTGCAACAGGATGGAGTAAAAAAGTGGAATGAAAAAAATGAAGCATGAATGTATCGGAAAACTCTTCTTTGAAGAGTCAATGTGCAATAAAAACGTGAAACGTTTCAAAGGGTTTTTGTTGTGCCAAGGCAACAAGGGGCCCAATTCGATGAGGTTGGTCGTTTACAAAACCCTCCTTACCCTCCCGGCAAGTATCTGTCTACCTTCGATAACATCTAAATCAATATCAATTGGATACTGCCTTTTGGATATATCGAGTGCTACGTATTTATCGCTCGGCTACTTCGGGTCATCGATGGAAATTCAAATGTTTTCCGTTGGTCGTCAACCGATCTTCTTATTTATCCATCTGAGAGGGCGAAAGGTACTCGCTACATTGTGATTACGTATTTGTTTCTCTGGAGCTCAGCGAAGTAGCAAAGCCGTTGAGAGTTCACTTTCGTGAAAACAGTGGGGTAACTAGAACTGGAAATGATTTTTATCGTTGTCGTAACCGGGTCGAACACTGTTTCTGAATTAAGTGAAATTGGTAAGTGAAAAAATAATAAAACACGATTTTTCCCGATCACCAGTGTAAAATGCACTAAAAAGTAAGAAATGTGCTTTTCATCACTCAGTGAACACGGCATTGGGGGTTATTAGGTTTATTTAAAATGAGTGTGGAGGAGCCCGATGGGTGGGTAAAATGAGCAATTCAGTAGGTGATTAAGGAATGGCGCGCAGTATTAATATCTAAACCTAATCAGCACCCACGCTTAATTCTCTTGAGTGATGAAAAGGTTATTTTTTAACTTTTAGTGCATCTTGTACTGTTTATGACAAAGTTTGTTTTTTCAATATTTTCTATTATTTTATTTTATACTTTTTAGCGGTGAATGATTTAAATTTTTAAACTTTTTCTACATGAAAATGAAGTGTTCTAATTAGCGTACAAGTGAACAAAATTTCCAATGTCGGATTATTGCATAATGTCTTATTGATTACATTCACTGGCAAGTATCGTAATGAAGAACTTAGAGCTGCACAATAGGTTATAGGTCTTCCTACGTTGAACCTCATTGTATTTAGGCTTCGAGTTAAAATTGTTATATTCCTCCGATAAAAACCTAAAATAACAGTCACACTTACTGGCCGCGCCGAAGGTGCGTCGATAATTACTGTACCAGTGAGTCAATCTCACCTCAACCAATCAGGCAGAATTACAATGATACAGGTGACGTGCGCATATGTTCTGTTGTTGTTTGAAGTGTTGTTTTTGTGAAGAGGAAACTTAAGAACTAAAAAATAGTACAATTTCTAAGAGATAGTAATACGATATAATTGATTTCTTTTCTTTTTAATTATTTATATTTTTTAAATATATTTTTAATTAGTATATTATTGTTTTTTATTTATTTTTTGAACAATTGTTCTGTAAATAACAATTGGTAATCTTGAAAAATTTTCCTATTGTAAGACCTGGTTGCTGTCCTAGATCGAATTTAATTTTAATTAGACCTTGAGTAATATCCTTATTGATTAAGAGTAGGCTCAAACGATCACTGGTGACTGACATATAAATCGAGTAGCAAATATCGCAATGAAGAACTAAAGTTGCGCGAGTGCGATGTACTCGACCATCTTCGTTTCTCATATGGAGGAATGGCCGGGATTTGGTTTAATCTCCACCCTTCGACCATGTCTTTATTGGAATTTTCGCGGCGCAGGAAAGGAGGAATGTGGGACGCGATAGTTTTTGTTTCTGTCCGTTCGTGAGAGAAAGGACGTTCCCTTGTGTGTGTGCGTCCGGCCCTGCCTCGGACTTATCGATGCGATCGCTGTTTTCCGAGAAATGCATTCTGTGCCGCCTGCTGCATGGCCGCTCTCTGGATAGCCCTTGCGGGAGGAGGCGACAAGAAACGTGGAATGGCCGGGGAATGCAGGAATATTATCGTGTGTTTGTGAGGCGTGGCAGCATCAATGCTTAGATTGTTAGGACGAATCCACCTGAGCGTTCCCATGAAATTGAATTAAGAAGTTGTTACGTTTCCATACCTTTATTTTAGTGTATATACCACGATTTTCAGTGTGTTTTTGCATCAGGTTGCTTCGAGTAGGTACTTGGTATACATTCAGTCGGCGAACATAACGAGATGTACGCCGCTAGAATAAAGCTGTGGAAAACTACCTACCGGCCTAGTTTTTTACCGAATTATTTACTTCCACAAATTGAAGCTTGACTGAAGAAAATTGCAATGAGCACATTTGACCTGGAGGAATCTGGCCAACTAATGAGCGTTGCAAACTCTTGGCTCATTGATAGTACTTATTATATGTAATCCTCAGAGAAGTTTTTTAATTTCAAACAGCTTGTTTTGGTGGCATGTGTATCATCATGTAGTCATATCAAATTATCGTTTTTAATCAATTTCAAATCCGTTTCAATCAATCAGTCAAATCTGTTTCCTTTCCCGACAACCCTTCTTGGGATTTTAATGCACTTTTAAGACATCAAAATTAATTAGCAACGCTTAGAAATATCGCTAACCGTCAAAATCATATGTAATGAAACAGATTCGCAGCTTAAAAAATAATTTTATTTTGTTTCATCACCATTAGGTACCGGAGAAATTGGAGCAGATGGAAAAAAATGTAGCCGTTAATTCCAAAACGACTCAACAAGTCCACCTGGCAGAATTTTGTTCAGTGTAAAAAAATCAGTGTTTATTTTTCAAAATATCCAACGCTGTTTCTACGATTTTTCATTAAGGAATCTATATTTCCTAAGGTAGCATATATATTCCTGGGGAAAATTTGAAGTGACAGGCTCAATATCTTTGACGATGCGCAGATAAAAGTGATTTGCCTAAATATCTTGCCGAATGTACTTGTGCTGTTTTGATTTCAATTGATTTTGGTGTATCGTATGTGTTGATTCACGTCTGGACAGAGATCCAATATCTGTTGGTAATCCGGCAGATTTCGGACCAGAGCCCTGCCGGATTACCGAAACGCGGAATTACTGGAAATCACCAATAATGACGCAATTAAACTGCAGATACTATGTTTCATTGTATACATGCATGTGCATAGTATTTTTATTATGCACTACGTTAGTACATAGAAGCTATTGAAGTGTTTACACCAAGTAAAACTACAACAAATACTTTCCCCCTCCCTTTCATCGCGGGACAATTGTTCGTGCATGTATCCTCATTCAGTAATAACCTGTTCCCCTATTTTTTGAGTCTGACTAGGCTCACCTGCGAAGTAGACTAATCGAAATACCGAGATACTCACTTGATATTTGCCGATGTATAAAAACTCCGGATTATTGGCAGGGCCGGAGAAGTGAAGTGTCGGATTATAGAGGTACTGTATTTTGGAATGAAGTACCCTGTAACCACTGCCCTGTGCAGAGGGCGATGAAGCCTAAGTCGTTCGCGAATAGCAGTGTGGTTGTGGGAAGGGTGTGGTAGTTGAACTGTCTAGTGGATTCTTCTCTCCCAGCGTCTTCGCTTCGTACGTCCTCCTATCCTTCTGTCTCTTCATCTCTGGAGTTTCTGGAATGTTTGGATGGTCTCTGGGGTGGAAAGGAGAGCCCTCCCTTTCGCATTATACGACACACCCCTCGCTTCCTCATCCCCCCTCGACACAATCTTGCCATTTGTCCCAGAAACCATCGATCTTACCACTGCGTAATCCTCCCTTTCTCCGTTCCACTCCGCTTTCTCGTTTTCCTGACTCGAGAGGCCGAGAGGGGTTCGTGGGAAAGCTTTTCGTTCTTTTTAAATCTGACAGCAATGCATATTTCATTACTCCGTAAATTTATTTTTACGATAGGTAAGAGCTTCGTATTGTTGGCTCCGGACGTATGAGAAAACTTGGAGAAAAAACAAATTATTGCGCCAGTGCTTCTCGTGGGAGAAGTAATGATATGAAATCATTCCGGCAAGATTTAACCCGATTATTCTAATTCGAATTTTGAACCCTCATCGGGCAGTCAGGGTGCAGTAGCAATTAAGAAGTAAGTTAAAATATTTTCATGGATAATTAAACCTGAAATTAAATGCATTAAGCACTATACCTAGACTAATTACATTATAGAAATGTTAAACGATTAAACTGCTAAGTATTTAAAATTCAACAGATACAATGCGTATACTTACATATATATTAGTATGTCAAAGCTATGTGAAAAGTCCAATTCTTGCTTTTATCATCACAGAAGTTGCTGGAACAAAAATGCATATGAATTTCGATTTAAAGATTTAAAGTTCTACTTTTTTATTTATGATAGCTTGTAATTGTGTACTTTGAACGTCAACGAATGTTTGAGAAACAAAATGTGACTTAAAATTATAAGTTTTATTTACATGTTTTAACAAAATGATTTTGATGAATGTCTTTTTAGGTTTTGTGGTATGCCATTATATTTTACGATATTTTTTGCTCCCTTTTCCTCCTTCATTTTCTATATGTTCTATAATCCTTCAACGCCTTTTTTCGTCTCCTTCCGCGCAATATGGACTGGGAGTCGCAGCAAGCCTTTTCCTGAACAAAAGCTTCATGCCTCCTTCACCCTCTATCTGTGACTCTTTTCTCCCTCTATCTCTTCCACGTCATCCTCCTCGACCAACCACAACCCGCCCCTCCGATGCCTTACTGTCCCTCATCCACTGCTCCTTGTTCATTTTTTCATCGATAACGATTTTCGTCCTCCCATTTTCCCTCTGGCCCCGTTTTGCATTCGTCATTTGTTTCCTTCCTCGGCGCGTATCCATTCTGTTTTTCACTATCATTCCACTTCCTAAAAACAGCGCATCAAGCATCCACACTCAATTTATGTGTAAGGGTATTGGAAATATTCCTGACTTAATATTGAATACTACAAGTTGAAAACAATCCAAATTAAATTGTTTGCATATCTTATTCAAAAATGGTATGTTGATTGATAGTTTATTTCAGTTGTACCTTTAAAGAATGCCAATCAAATATTGTTAAAAAATTTTTTTCATTCTTACTATTATTGCTCAACTCTAATTTTTTTCGTAAAATTTTACATTAAATTTTTAATTATTATCTTTGTTTTGCGAAAATATTATGCTATGATTTTGATTTCATGTTATTGAAGCCACAGACCTTGTCAATGTAATAAATTGCTTCTCTTTTATTATTTATTTTATTTTAGGGGCCATTTCTTGGTTGGAGTATGCTTCATCAGGGCTTCTTGCTGGGGTTGTGAGGGAAAAAATTCCATTAGGGCCTTAATTTTTCAAGGTATAAAAAAGGTCTAGCGCTAGTGGTAGTGGTTGATGTTGGTCTTGTAAATTAAGGCTAAATTACGGGCTGGTATTCCTTCTAAGGGAATGGAAGCATGAAGAACTGCTATGGAAAAAATTATTTTTATTCTTTGTTTCCGTTTTTATAGTTGAAATAGTTAAGCTCTGGTTGATGGAAAAAATATGGGCATATTATGATACTATTACGAAAGATTGGAACTCAGGCCTTTGAAAGTGAAGTCGCATTAGGTAAATCAGATTCCAATGAAGGCATCATGAGCAATGCTAAAAGGTCAATCCATGTTAAATTACCTCCTCAGAGTGACGATGAGTTGCGGACCAAAATGTAAGCCTCAGAAAATATCATATGGAAGGGGTCGTGTTTTTTATTTCCTCCATATTTTCTTCGTTAATATAGACTTAAATTACGCGAAAGAATGCAATAATTTTTATGCTTACATCAAGTGATTCTCGGAGTCCTTCTCAATGGAAAGTTTAAAGCCTTTTTAATCTTAGTAATTGGGTATTACTCGAAGATTAGATTTACCTTAGTGCCAAAGTATGTTATGCCTTTAGGGAAAAATAAATGCTATTAGATCGGTTGGATGTCATAAACTCCTTTTAGGAGAAAAATATATCTAAAAAACTTACTAAATAGTTTTTTATCTCAAGTAAGATATTAGTCGCGCGGTAACCTTTTTGAACGGGCATTTTCATCATTTCCCCCATAAGTTACGTATCATAAAGATAAGGAAAACATCATAGTGTGTTCGTGGTTCCTTGGATGGAAACTTGATCTTATTTAACGAAATGTCCTTTAAGGTCCATGAGGTCATTGACTGGGTACCAACTTCCAAATACGAAATGTGTGGAGGCTGATTCGCGATTAATTCTTATTTGATTTATGTCTGTCTTCCTCGTTGGTGACGGATTTATTTTCTTGTCCCTCTTGTCAACGAATGTCAAGAGAATTTTGTTTTCCCCTTCGCCGCGCTGTTTCGTTTCTGGTCATAGCGGCTATGATGGTCTTCTTGACGGCGTCAAACCAATCAGAATCCATTTAAGAAAAGAATTCGGGATGGGGCAACTTAATACAGGCGATTTCCAATCCATCGGCTCCTGATATTCGATTGGAAATATTCATGGCGGATAATATTAACGACTGTGTTTACTTGTAGAAGAGTCACGTTTGCTATGCTGAGGTTCGGTCACGATCACCTCTTTCGTTTGTGATTCTTGGTGGAATGACTTCTATCCAGAGAAGGAAGAAGCCTTTGGGATAGGAGATGATGAAGTATCCATTTGAGTTCCGCGTTTGACGTTGAAGTTCGTTATTACTCTAGGGTTTCGGTGTCTCCATCGGAACCGAATTTACCTTGTTCGTGGGCGGAAAATTTGGTGAGCTCTCAAAGGGACAAATTTTTTTTAAAAATCCGTGTAGCCTGAATCATGAAATGATTTTCTCGCACAAGTTCGGGAAACGCGAATCAAATATCAATGTCCGGTAAAAAATGGCTCTCGGGCACTGTGTTTAAATAGATCGTGGAAATGATGGGGAACCTTTTTTCGATAGTTTGTACCGCCGTATATTCCGTCCCTGGACTAATTCCGGAAAGTCGGAATCCAAATTATAAATAATAATAATGAAACAGCTTGTGAACACCATGGATGCTTTAATTTGTCCGAAAGTTTTGCTTTAAGTCCGAAAAGCATTCGAACATGCAATGCATCGTAAGCACCACATCTTACCTATTCAAGAAATCCTTCGTTCACGTCATTATCGGTGTAATTCATATAAGCTTAATAGAATTAGATTTTATTTTTTCTCTTGTCTTGACCTCTTTTAATTAATGATCAAAAATTCCTGGAGTAAATGTCATATAGGTTATACGTATACTCCATTCCTGGAGTAAAGGTCATATAGGTTATACGTATACTCCAGGAATTTTTGATCCTTAATAGAATCATTTCCATCGAATAAACCATCAGTTGAATTCATTCAATGGATCATTCATGTTCACCTATCGCAAATGCGTATTTACATCTGAATTTATTTGCCTCTTTGTATATACGCAAACGCAAATACGTCCATTATAAGAAGCCTTGTATTATTCCAAACGAATGTTATAATGTCCACCAATAGCTGGGAGGGATATTTTACATTTCTCTTCCGAAAGGTACTTTAAGAAATACTTTGTTATTTCCATGACTTCAATCGCATTTGACCACTTTCATTTTGAGTAGATAATCGAGTAAGGCTATTTATGAAATTACGGCATTTATGGGGATCGGGTTGGTGTGGTGGCTAGGGTGTTGGCTTCCCACCCGGCGGGCTCGGGTTCAAATCCCGGCAGTGGCAGAGAATTTTCAGAGACTGCCCGATCCCTGCTGGAACATTTCAAGCGCAACACTCCGTCCGTCGGATGGGACGTTAAGCCGTGGTCCCCTTGGCGCCTTTCGTTAAGAGTAGGCTAACGCCGACGCCGGGTTTCTCTCCACCCTTCCTTCCACACCCTTCCCTAATGGCGCAAATGACCTCAGCTGTCGATCGCCTCCTCCAAATACCATACCATACGACATACGACAGTGAATCATGGATACCAAACGATATATTAGTAAATCACCAGACGATTGAAAATAATTGCGTACCGCCTATAATTGCGCAAGCCGCATACGTCCCTAAGGCCGCTTGGATCTTGAAGGGTCTGAAGTGTGAACGGATGGACTTCTTGCACTCAGTTTTTTCTTGGCTTCCTGAGGGATTCATAACCGCCCAATCCTGTTCCTCAACCTCCCAAAGACTTAAAACAGACAAGACTTGCCTGAGAGACTTTGGGCGTGCAATTTTCCATCCTCTTCCTTTTGGTATACGCATCTGCAGCCTTGATGCGTGGCTTGCTAATGGAACCGAGGATTAGGTGATGGAGAGTGGGATGGGGAAAAAAGGAAGCGGTGTATGAAGAAGAGCTGTCACTCAGAGAATAAAAACGAAGGCAGATGGGTGAATAAGGGCTTAGGGATCTGGCTAATGGAGGAAGGAAGAGCGTGGGCAGATAGCGAGCGAAACGTCGCGTCGGGGCCTCCCCACGTCTCGAGAGCGGACACTTCACGGAAGGAGAAGGCCCAAGTGAGGCAGTAAAGAGGGTCACGACCTCGTCGCAGTTTTTCAAGAGTCCGGTCACGGCGTTGCCGAAAACCCCGAGGGTCGACCTCGTCGTTACAAAAGAGGAAGTTTCAATCGAGGCATGGAGACAGTTTCTTGAGGATCTCTTCCCACCGCGAAACGAAGCGTTTGTCATTTTATTTATTGTCCGGAGCACTGTAGAAAAATGTGGTCACCGTCTGATTTTGATGACGAATATAAACGGAGCTTAACATAAAGATACGGAAAACAGAGTAGTGAGTCCATGGCTCCATGGAATGGAAATAGATCTTATTTATCGAAATATTCTGTTAGGTCCAGAAGGTCATTGAATGGGTATCAACTTCTAATTGAGAAATGTTTGGAGGCTGATTCGCGATTATTTTTTCTTTTATTTATGTCTGTCCTCCACGTTGGTGACGGATTCATTTTCTTGCTGCTCTTGGCAACGAATATCAAGAGGGTTTTGTTTTCCCCTTCGATGCCCTGTTTCGTTTCTCGTTACAGCGGCTATGATGGTCTTCTTGGCGGCATTAAACCAATCAGAATACATTTAAAAAATGTAGGTACTGCAAAAAAATGTGGTCACTAATTTGCGCCTGAAGATGATGATTATTCATTGAAACCCGGGTCGGGCTCTGTAAAAAATTAGTGATATAAGTAATTGTGTGATATCCAGGAAAACTTTTAATGTGGTCACTGTCTGATTTTGATGACGAATATCAAGGGAACTTGGAAAAGGACCCAGTCAGTCCCGTGGAAGTTTTATAATATTGTCCAGTCCCGTTATTTATATTGTATTTCAATCTACTTATGAAATTAACAACTTTAATACATTACTTAAATGCGTGATATGCTAAAAATGCAATGGATTAATTTTAAATTGGATAATTTAAACCCCATTTAAGTATTAGAAATATTAAAACCAGCTTTATGAATTAATAATATAGGTTCTATGAGGGCGCGTATGCATGCATATGTTGCCTGATATTACTTCAGGGAAGTAGTAACCCGATTTTGGTTGCTGTTACAGAAATACTAGGAAGTGAAGGAAGCTGGGACTGCTTGGGATGGTGCATAAAATGCGTTATCTGTGTGAGGATTGGGTTATTTGGGTGAAAAAATCTGCCACTGAATCATTATCTTCTTCAAAATAACATATTTTCTATCTTAGTATTACCTTCAAATTATTACATTTGTTCAGAAATGAAGGCGGTATTTCCTAATGAATATATTATATATATAATATAATATATGAACAAAATGGATAAATTATGACTGTGATTTGATCCGCATGTCTTCTGTGGAACCTCCGAATTGGAAGATTCCGAGCGCGAGACGCTGCAGGCTTTGTATCTCGGGCGTGGAGGTAGTGTGGGTAAGAAATTTAGAACCCAGGAAGAATATGTAGGATCAAATTGGAACCCGGTCGCATCGCGCGACCTTATGTTGGCGATATAGTCTCTCTCATTTTATGCTAGAATGACTTACAACTGGGGTTTGAACTGGGTAGATAGGCGGTTAAATTTTGCGCGAATTTTAGGTTACTCATGTTGCTCATGCATGCTGCCGCAACGACATTTCCATTTCCACCCTGCACTGTTTGACCGTAGTGCAGTAGTAATCCACTTAAGCGCTACAAGATACCACTTGGGCATCTAATTTCGCGATTTCTTTCTTATCACTCTAGATACATCAATTTTCATTACTTTTTTCTTTTTTTTGGTTGTTGAATCTTATATAATTCCGGGTGTAAACAGTCTTTCCTTGGGCGATGAAAAATTGTCAAGAGTAAAATACATTTTGAAGAATACTTGAAGGGTTTTTTTTTAGCTCATACTCTCGTAAAATAGCTGACGATATAGAAGGTGCGATCGTTTTCAGGTGAATTTCCATTAATTTCGCTTGAGGACCAAGTGCCCTACAACGAATTTTACTTTATATTTGGATCGTAGGCATGATTGAGAAACTATAACATTCAACTATGATTTTTTAACTTAAGTAATAAAACTTTTCGATTAAATTTAATATAGTGGATAATTGGAAATAATATCCAACCTAATATACTGCCCAAATTAGGCATGGTTCCTTATTTCACCAAGCTCGCCAATTATGCATAATCTTCTTAGCGACTTTTCCGTAAAGTACTATTTTATTCGTGTAATAAAAAACTTTTTCTCCCTTATGAAGCCCAATGTTGCTTTTAACATCGTTTAGCATCAAGTTGAGTTCGTTAGTTGAGTGTAAAGGTTGGAATCCGTGGTTAAATTGAATCGAAGATCTCGTTATTCTAGAATTTGTTGCCAGTATGCTTACTAACGTTCATAAAGTAAATTACCGTGCCATAAAATTTTTAAAATTTAAAAACCAACGGTACACAGGAAATTCATCTCCAATAAATCGGTTAAAGATCAGTGGGTTCAAAAGAATTTTATCGGATGGGGAGAAAATGGAACTAATCTCATGGGCCGCGGGACATCCATATCGTATGTGCGTTCGTAGTACGTGTATTCTCCAGTTTCATTAAGCAGTATGGATGAGTTGGGAGCTGCGTATCTCCGGCCTCCATTCTTCTAGGTCAAAGGGGATATCACTTTTGCTCTCCCGCGACCTCACGTCTCTGACCTTCACGCTTGTATTTTTTTTCTCCCTTCGGATTGGGGGTTCCTCCAAAGGATGAGAGAAGCACACGGCAATCATGCTAATGGAACCTTTCATCCGTCGACTCTCGGCAGGCGTCCAGCTTCGCTCGGAGGTCCGTCCTCTTTCCCAATGCACTGCCAACTCTGCTCATAGAAGCTCTCTTGCGCAGTTCGTGGGCCAATCGGAAATGTGGGAGAAGGGAGCCTAGACCCTTGAAATGGCCTCCTTCGCTTAACGTCAAAAGCAAATTCGTGTATTTCCGAATGGAGATATTCGTCGGCACTACCGGGTCATTGAGCCTTTGCAGATAAAAAAAAATATTTCCTTCTTTAGAGGAGCCCTTAATGACGTTTGCGAAAGAGCATTTTGTTGCTGCTTCCTCTGGATAAATATATAGAAGTGCGTTGGAGGCGGCCGTGCATTAACCAAACGCTGAGGCTAAAATTGGAACCCCCTACTTTGGTTTTTCTGTGAGAAATGGAAAAAGTTATCGTATTAAATATTTTAATATGAATTTTATTAAAATCTAGATAATTATCCTCCGTCGTTAGCATATTATTTAATCAAAACAAAATTTTCAATATAAATAAACAACATACAAGAAAACGCTATCTAGGAATCGTAAAGTTTTAATGTAAAATTAATCAATTGTCCATGAAGTTTCTTTGTTGTATTTCTGGATGCTTAAAGATTTCTCACGGCTTTCTCCACCTAGTCACAATTTTTACTGAAAACATTCCAGTAATAGCTGTGTCATAACCAATGAGCTCCTTATCTTATTGCGTATTGAAAAACTAGGTACCTACATTAAAGTATTTTGATTTCATCTTAGTACTGCTGGCCGGATTCGTTTAATTACTGGAGAGTCATCTGTGAACGTGGATGTACGAATGAACTCCGTTTGCATTGCCTTCATAGCCTTGCGGAACCAAATATTCATCCCTCAGCCACTTTGGTAATAGCCTGGGAACGTTAAGGATTATAAATGAGGAATTGGTTACCAGAATAGCAATTATTAACTTTGCAATAGCGGAATAGCAATTAAATTGTTTTGTTACAATTTTTCTCTCCGGTTGGAATGAATGACATTCTTCTTCGCGAGAGCCAATAACACGATTTCAATGCGTCACCCTTAGATGGATTTTGTCACATGTTTCGTACCTTAATTTCTTTCATTCATTCCACAATTACCTTAATTAGAACTCTAATAGCCATGGTTACATGGGCGTATCCTCTTTTTTGTAGCTTTTGTTTATTTTTCCACTACCTCAAGCCTAACTAATCGATAAGAATTATTTTAAGTAACATTTTTAAGCACTTAGTATAATGAAAAATGAGTCTCCATAACGCTAATTGTTGCAACGCAATCGTTTGAAAATATTTTCTAGGGAATGGTGTGAAACTTTTCCACTAGGAATATCCACGCTTTAATGAGGCAAAAGTTCTAAACAGGTGGTGGGATATGAGAGATAGGGTATTTGTGAATCAACGAGGGACAACGCAGAGCGTAGCAAAATTGAGACCGAATGCACTGGAGCTGTATTGTTCGAAAATTAAACAAAAAATTGTTTGTCTAATTTAGAAATATTTTTTGTTTCCTTCAACAGTTTGAAATGTGAGGGTATACTGCTTAGCAATGCGAAACGCATTTTTATATATAAATTGCTTACTTCCATGAAGTGAGGCCTATATGTTAGTGTCAGCGAATTTACCTACGTACATTTATTTTCTCTAGCTGTGCTATAATTTTCTATTCAAAGTTTACCGACTAGTACAGTACCTTATTGTTTTTGCTCTTTCGTTGGTGGAATTACATAGAAATTTGTTCCTTTCTTTATTTTCCTAATTTCTATGGATTGAAATAAATAAATGATTTATTGCCTCCAAGTTTTGTGACAATTGAATTGTTGAAGGTGTATTTTTCTCGTCCCTATAAAACATCATAATACGTACCCTATAAAGCGTGTTTCCTAGCATTTTTCTTGAGTTTCAGACTGCGAAAATGCATTTTCTGGGCACTTGGTCTTCATTGTACTGAAATCCGACGCCGTTGAGTTCGCATTCATTTAAGTGTCCTCCGGGAGCACGCCGTCAGTCTCATCCATCTCACGCTGTCTTCATTCCGTCGACGATTGACGACCGAGTTCGAGACATCTGGGGGCATTCGTCGTTATCCATCGGGAGTTTTCCCCCCTTCCTTCGCTTCGAAAAATGTCTACCGCAGGCATCTTTGCTTTCTCTTCCCCCTCGACAAGGGTTGTCTCCTGACGAAACAATACCCTCCCCGGCTAACGTGAATACGTTTTCCTCTTCAGCTCCGCTATTAATCATCCATCCCACTCGGTATATGCGCCAGACGGTTATTAATAGTGCCAATCCATCTCTCTTCGTCTTTCGAATTACATGCTACCGTGTGTTGTCGTTGCCCGAGACGTATGGAGTCTCCGGATCAGGAGTCATAAGTTTTTGGAAGGGTAGAGGTGTAGGTAGACTAGCCAAGACACACCATTTCAGTTCTCGAGATGGTTTCTGTGATGGAAATGCTATACGGATCAGGACTTTAATTTCGAATTGAACGGAAGAAAATCTCCTGTATCCAATAGAAAGGAAACGAACTTTGATGAATTTTTGAAACTGAAGGATGGAGCAGCAAATACAGGAATTCTTTGCGAAAGATCCACTGAGAAAAAATCATCCGCATTGACCGGGAAATATCCACAGGGAAGAATGACGCCTCGGTAGCTTAACTGGCTAAAGCACTCGACCGGAAATCGGGGGATCCGGGTTCATATCCCGGTCAAGGCGGATGATTTTTTCTCTGTGGATCTTTCGCACGATTGTGCATTGCGGGTGACTCCCGTAAAAGTTATCACCGCGGCTAGTCCCGGTATACTTTGAACTACAGGGATTCTGGTTTTACCGGGCTTTTAAGAATTACGTATACGAAACGTTTACAGATTAGGAGATACCATTTTGGGACCTCTAGCCCGACTGAAAGGATCAAATAATAGATATTCGTCGACGGACCGGCCTGATTTTTTCCAAAGAAAATAGAGGCCATTATAAAATTTGAGCTCAATTCAAATTTGGCTGTTTTTTTTTTTACTACACAATAGTGAACTGTTGAAGAGAAATTACTACTGAAGTCATGCTTGATGCAGTATAACAATTAAGGGTCTTGTATCGGCTTCTATATTTCATCATTTTATACCCTGGTGTATTTTATTTGAAGGCACTGAAATTGTTGTTTGAATATTTACCGCATTCTGGAAATAGTCCTACTCTGGTCATGAATTTTTGAGAATTTATCTTTTGAAACTTAATTTAGGTAAAATTGCAAATTACTGTTGGTGAAAAGTATTCGAGCATATTGCAGTAGTTGTTTCAGTGATATTATCTGCAATTTAGCATAATTAGTTTGATGAAAAAACTTAACCAAATAGCTTCTCCTTTTCTTACCTTTATCGTAGAAATACATACACGAGTTGAAAAGTGTCTAGTATTTCATTGTATTGCACGCCAAAATATTTGGGCTACACTTATTTGCAATTGACGTAAGAAACTTCGGTATTTGCAATAGATGCTGAAGATTTTATTAGAGAGTTTTAGTGACTAAAAATTAATAACCTTGATTAGTACACAGAAAGTGGACTGATTGGTTTAAGTTCTTGGGAAAGTTTAAAATGAGGGGGGCAGGGCCTCTCGGATACATTCTATGGAAACCAAGTGAAGTCTGAAATCGTGACCCCGTAAAAATTCTTCTCGGTCTAGTCCGCAGTTGCTGCCGGTATTTTTATAAATATTACGCAAACAAAATTTCTGAGCAGTTTTCTTAAGTATTTTATTATATGGAATGTTCTACGTTATGAAATCATTATAAGAGTGGAATATACGTCACATACTGCATTCATAAGTTCCTCTCGATGAATTTTTTTATTCTGATGACGATACAATTGCATTGAAACTGTTCTGGATGATCAGAATGGAAAATTGCCATTTATTTAAAATTTCATCATGCCTTGTCACCACAATGCTATTTCACTTCCAGCGGCGTTAATTTGCGACGACAATGCAATTTGTGGATGGATGTATCACATTGAATCATTCATAGCAAGGCAATCATAAGATAGTTTTATTGCAGCCCTCCATTTCTCCCTTTCCCAAGCTAATTCCTTCAGTTCTCTGATGTTTGTGTTCCATTAGTTATTATTTGTCTGCTTCTACAATTTTCTGTTTTTTTCTCCTCGGGGGATTTACTTCTATTTTCACCGCCATTAAATATGTCCTGTGACTTGGCGTATCAACCGGGGCCTACCTATTTTGGCGTATGACGCGCTTCAGTACCGTTTTTTATCAAACTCTTACTTACCTCGTGTTTCTTACTTCATCAGTGGCGCGAGGTAACTTCCACGTCTACCAACATAAAGGTCGCGGTTGCGCTCCTCTCAGGCTGGATTTGCCTCCATATAGGGCATGGATTTATGTGGTGGTCAAGCAAGTCAATTGACCGACTTAAGGATGGATGGTGATATTTTGTGGGACTCCGTAACAGGAAACAAAATTACGTATACACTAACATTGTATGTTCCCCAAATTTACACAGCTCCACCAAATATCACCATCGACCCTTGAATTGGTCAGTGATGCTAGTTGATCAGACAAGGTAAAATTGTTCCGGAAGCTTTCAAACAAGTTCCGGTTTGCGGGCTTAACTATTTATAAAAAAAACAAGTAAATTGTAAGAAAGGTCTGTCTAGTCTTAAAATCGTTTTTAATAAAGACAACATTATTATTTTAATCCATTCTTTTTTATCTTCAGTAGAGCGTCAGTATCACTTGGAGATTATTTTTGTGGACCAGTATCAGTGGTACCTCTGATATCTGGAGTAGCTTCATCCAGTCTAGTCTCACTGTGAAGTATTCATCTCTCGTGGGAGTAGTTGGATACGCATCTTATTTGCGGTGGACGTCCATGCAGAGCGCTCTTCCCGCTGAAGGAGCCTCTCCACGCCTACTCGGAAGTGCTCCCTCCGAACGGAGACCTCCTCCCTCTCCCCTTTCTTGCTGTAAGGGTCCATTTCTGTCTCCGAGAGCGCCTTCCCCGTGAGGGGGTCGCTCCCTGGGCCTCGTTCCCTCCCAGGGGGGCACTCTAAAATCGTCCCCAAGTACCCATATGCGGAGTGATGCGCGTCACCGTCGCATATACGCTTCAAGGAATCGGAGGGTAGCGTCGCTGGGCTGAATTATATGAGTCGGGAAGGAAGATAGCCGTCGCCAGAGGGCGCCCCTCACGCATTCTACGCACTTCCTTATCGTGCCTCCTAACTGTGTCCTCTACGGAGATCCTTATCTTGGTGCTACTTATTCATGATATGACTGGGATGATCTGATCTCTCTAACGCTGTAGTATCTCTCGCGGTATAGGACTGTATTATGCTCACCTCTAAAGACGAAGATTATAATTTTTTACTTTTCGAAAAGATGTTTCATTTATGTATTTATCTTGGAATCATGCATGCATGCTCCATGTATTTTCCTCTACAGAGACCGTATATTATGTAGAGTACTTAAATGTTGCCAAAAGGTACTGTATAACGGGCCTTTGCTTGAAAGCGCTTCACTCTCACAAAAGGGAAAAAAATTTGTTGAGTACATTTTGTGAACTTCGTGATAAAAATTTACTTGGGAATGAAAGGAACTTATTAAAGTTTTATTTTTTTTGCGAGGAATTATTTGTTTAAAACCAACTTTTTTAGTTAAAATTCTCGGGGTTTTTATATAAGACCTCATTCAGCACTTTTAAAATGTATAAATATTAAATTTGAGAAAAATACGAAGGCAAAATTTTCTACTTTGTGAGTCAGGCAAATGTTGAAAATTGACTTGTATATACCAGCTATATATTACCTAAAAATTTCAAGATGATAGATTTAGTTCTCAACGAGTAGTTCATCGTAGAAATGTTGGAGCCGGATTGATTCGTTCTCTTGAACTAACCTATTGAGGGCACATCTAACTTTGGGGATCTATCCTGTGATGCACGCAACCATTCGTGCCCTTTTCTTACAGCGGATGAGGATTTCTAACGGGAGAGTGAGATTTGCCCACGATTGCCGCTTGATACGCGCTCCTTGAGGAAACCGATGAATGACAGCGAGCCCGGATAATTACCATCCGGCCTCAACACGTTAGATGAACTCAAGTTCTCGAGTAAATTAGCGCGGATGAGTGGTGTCAGGGGAGAGATAACGGGATACTCTAGCTGTGAGACATTGTCGCCCACTCGCAGGGATGTCGTCGTGGAAGGAGGCAGCCTTGCGATGGTAACTGCCCGTTCTTCTCTCTCTCCTGTCCTCCCACGTCCCCTGTCAGCCTGCTTCGAATGTAAGAGACGGCCTGTCGCTATCAAATCGATCCGCTGGCCATTCATGCGGGCGACTTGGAATCTCGGCGGGGTCTTCCAAGGAATCACTCCGGTTTTATTGCGCGCGTCACGCTTACTCAGATATCGCTTGCATGCCAGTCCTTTATTTAGTTAACTACCGAAGTAAGGCAATGTATAAGAGGACTTGGACATGGTATAAAAGGATCAAGCTGGGGAAACGTCTATGCATATCATTCTCTCGACATTTCCTCTCGACGTTTACTGTATGACATAAATTAATAAACAAGCCCATTTTTCGCTTCCGTTAGGGATCAGTTCCGCTTGTTTAAGGGCATAAGCAAGGATACTGTGGGGTGGGGGCTAGTGATAGTATGTGTATGATCTTAGGTTTTCCCGGCGTATCAGTTGCAGAAAAGTTTCTCGGGTTTTCCACCGGTTAATGTCGTCCATGTCTCCCGACGTTTCGATCCATGACTTGCTGATCATCCTCAGGGAATCTTCTGAATGCTGCGGATGATCAGCAAGTCGCGGATCGAAGCGTAGGGAGACATGGACGACATCAACCGGTGGAAAACCCGAGAAACTTTTTCTGCAAGCGATAGTATGTATTTGGGGTTGAAAATGGAAAGTTAGGAACATATGATGATTTATCAATAAAGCCAATCAGTGATTGAAATAAGGGCAGATGAATGAATCAATATAAAATATGTATCTGAAGAGAAGCCTTACAACTTTTACGTAGAAAAACTTTAAATCGACCGGTTTCGATTTATTTTTACGTCTATGTATAGATTTTTATCTGTTAGGTAAATTGAAATCAATCGACATAAACCTTTCTATTAATGGAAATTTGGCATTTTTGTCTTTAAATTTATAAAACTCCACCTGGAAGCTTTCTCTTCCAGCACATAACTTGAATGATTGCATGAAAGTCTCAAGTAAAGATAGGAATGGTGAACGGGTAAGTTCGATTACAGAAAATTGCCGATTCAAATATGCATTTGCATTAAATTTTTAAGGAAGTTTAGTCGTCAGGTAGTTGGAGTGGTGGTAAAACTTTAAGTTTGAGGGGTGTGGGAACCCGTGACGAATGAGCTCATTTGTAAAAATATATTTCAATGAGTTTCAATGCTTCGGACCAAACTCTTTCGTTCGAGAATTTCTGGTACGAGAAAGACCAATCTTTAACTTCGCGGACGTACTCAAAAATTATTTTGGTCTAAAAAGATGTCATTAATATTTTTCTCAGCAAACTTCATTACTCATAATTTTCCCAGATTTTTCTGTAATTTCCGTAACATTCCCGGGTCTCCCGCTATGTTTTGTGACTGCCCCTATTATCAACATTGCATTGTTAATACCTTTAGGTACTGGACGAACAATTGGTACTTACAAGTAGTCCTGAAATGGGCTTTAACATTCATTTTATTTCTTTTGATTAAAAATGTCGAGAAAAGTAATATGATAGGCGTTAGTACGTAATTGTACTACCGTTCCCCGATTGCTACTACCTTATTACTCATTGCCGTTCTTCAGTTCTGTATAATTCTTATCTGATCTATCTGATCCTGAAAGCTTGTCTGTCGTTCCGTATGTGTGTCTTTCCAATTATGTTTTCTACTGACTCCAGCGTGCCCTTGTATCTTTAGTGTTTCCTCCAATCCTCTCTGCTGTTGTCTCATCTCTTCCTAAGGTTCCTTTCCTCGCGTATCGTGCTGAGTGTCTCGTCAGTCTCTCCATGCCCAGCGTGTGGACTTATCCTTCAGTCATAAAACTTCTTTCTTTGAAGGCCTACCAGACCAAACGGAAATTTGCTTAATTTTTGATTTTTCGTTGACTGTTTAAAACATTATCTTTTGCTGAGAGCATACTAAGTATTACCAAATAGATGAATATACAGGGTTTCCCATTCATCTTGACCACCCGAAATAACTTTTTGGCCAGATGCAAGTTCAAAAATGTGTCATGCAAATGTTCATTAGCCGACAGGGGGACATTAATCAGCATGATTGCCTTCCTTGTAGCTTTGCTATTTACAAATATATGAAAAGCGGTATGTCTTTTTTAAATAGCACTCTATATTTTTTATTCGGCAATTTATTTCCTCTCCAAAAGACTTATTAAAAAATGTAGCACAGTGGGCCATTAACATAAACTCAGTGTTATGAACAATGACTGACTCTCTAGCGCTTAGTGCACGTACGCGGGTATTGGAACTACTCCACTTGCTGACGTTGACGGCGAACAAATGAAAACATAGTAAAATGCACACAGTAAGTGGACGAGTTTCTTATTTTTCATAACGTTGTGTTTATGTTAATGGTTCACTGTGCTAAATTTTTGAATAAGTCTTTAGGAGAGGAAATGAATTACCGAATAAAAATATAGGGGGTCCTTTAAAAAAGACATACCGCTATTCATATCTTTGTAAATAACAAAGCTACAAGGAAGGCAATCATGCTATTTAATGTCCCCCTGACGGCTAATGAACATTTGCTTGGCACATTTTTGAATTTGCATCTGGACAAAATGTTATTTCGGGTGGTCAAGATAAATGGGACACCCTGTATAGGTGTGTGACTTCTATTTATGTACGAGTATAAGGTATACGTACCCGAAGAATCTTATCCCTACCACACGCATCACCAACCATGCCTCGCTATTAATTAGCGATCCCTCCCGTCATTATCCTTTCGGTGATCAGTCATTCTGTCGTGGCGGCAGGTCGAGATGGGAGATGTTGGGACGGGAAAGATGGGTGGAAGTGTGGTGTAGAGTTTGATGCGTACGAGGTCGGACCGTGATCGGCCCGCTAAGAGATAGTAGTCGCATGAAAGCAACGTGTTAGGCATCGATCATGCTTGCCCCATCGCGAGTGCGCTAGACGGCTGAAGAGTCGGCGGAAAGGGCGGAACAGAATGGGAATCAAGTCTGCCGCTAGTGTTGGAGGAAAGCTGGTATCAGTGTGCCGCGGGGAAAAAACATCGAATATAGTCGTTTATGACTGTTTCACTTCGTAGATAATGCGTAATTTTCTTGATCCCTATTCTTATCGATACGGTACGGACCAGTTGTATCGATACGGTACGGACCTTGTAGCAGTTGCGGATCCAGAGAGGGACAAGGGGGTACCCTGGCCTCCTCTGTGATATCCAATTTACACTAAATAAATAGTAATTTTGGTGAAATAACTAAACATGTTCATAAACTTGAAAATTCTGTTTTGAAAACTTAATTATTTGGAAAATTATTAATGAGGCAACCTTAAATTTTTGTTACAAGCCTCGAAATTCTCAAAAATTTGGTAACTTCCCAAACCCCCACTACTACTGGGAGGTTAAGCAGTGATATACCTGCTGAAGTACGTTTTGGTGTGTGCAGGAATGTCATCAATAGACAGACATTTCGTGCTGCTTGATATTATTATTCATCTTGGCATGTGGTCCATCCCATTTGTGTGTCTTGTTTTTATCTTCTTTTACCGTAAATCACAAGACACCATTTCTTCTATTGCATTTTTCGCAATAATATAATATCTCTATACTTCATCCAGTCTCTTTATCTCTTCTTATCTTCTCTTATTGTAGCCTCTCCTCGTCATTCCTAGCTCACATGTCATTGTTCATCTAATAATGCCCCACCTAGCCCATTTCATTTCTTTCCTCACTTCCACCCACGCACTTCTTCTATTCCTCAAGTCCAAAAACCTTATTTTCTGCCCTCAGTTTCCCATTTTTCCTAATATACCGAATGTCTCTTCCTCTCCCACGAATTTCAGTTCCTCTAGCTCCTCAGTCGATACACTTTACGTCCAAGTCCTCATCCAATTTTCTCTCTCTTACCCAACGATCTTCTTCTTGTTCTCTCTGCTTTGCTAACCCTCATTTCACTAAACAGTGGGACTTTAACTCCATTTCTCTCTTTAGTTCGGCACTCCATTCATCTCATCCATTAGCCCTATTCTCGTCCTGTTTCCCCCCATCTGTTCAGCACCATTTCCTGTATCACCGTATTCATAATTCCCTTCACTGCGTCAACCATCCTCGCCCTCGGCCTTCTCTTAATTTCATGTAGCAACATACTCTTCTCACCCACCATGTCGAGGACTTCCTCTTTATTTTACCATTCCATCTCGTTTCCCCCTTATGACATATTGAACGCTTTAACCCTCATTCTCACGCCGTCTTTCTCACATTCTTTCTTATTCGTACAACTTTACGCCATATCGCACCCTTGGTATTATTTACGACCTTACAATCACTGTTTTCAATTGGTTAATACATCTTTTACGTAACCTTGAACCCTAATTTAAGCTTCTTTATGCCCTTGTCCTCCATTCTTCATTCAGCTAACATTTTTAATCTTACGCTCTTCTTATATTTAAAATTCCTTATTTTTAATATCCCTCTTTAACAATCTTTTAATAAATTGTGGAAGGCTACACGGGATTTCCACCGGGTCAGGTTCTCCAACTTCATCTCGGCCGACGTTTCGATGGGCGAGTTGTCCATCGTCTTCAGGGCATTCGATGGACAACTCGCCCATCGAAACGTCGGCCGAGATGAAGTTGGAGAACCTGACCCGGTGGAAATCCCGTGTAGCCTTCCACAATTCAATACGCCGGGAAAGCCTACGATCAATCTTTTAATAAAGCTTCTTCTTCTCACCGACCGTGTCCAGCGCACCTTCTGTGTATGGCCATCCGAGTACTTCAACTATAATTTTTGTCTAATCCTTTAGTCATACGACTTACGTCAATAGCAACGGCTCCTTAAAAACTTGCGAAGGGTGTAACGTATCCTATTCCTCAATTTTATTCGTGGCCTTCCTTTGCCGTTCTTCCCGTCCAATAAGCCTAGTTTAATTGACGAAATTCAAATTTAGTGGACTCCATTATTTGACTAAAATTGGCGGACTTAAACGAAATTTTTCTCATTTTCAAAATCCACGAAACAAGAACCTCGTTCAAAGGAGAGATTTGCTTGGAGTTCTTCCGTAACATACAAGAATAAAAGGCACTAGTCATTGTATCAATCAATTCGATATTCTCGTCACTGCTCTCATCTCTCATTTCCCGCCGTCAACTTAACACTAAGCTATCAGTCCTTTCTTCTTCTACATTGTGTTGTATAATCTTGTTATTGCTCGGGGTATTCAATCAATCCGACGGAAAAGCTTCCTATAGATGGAGTTGCGAACTCTTTTCGAGGATTTTCCGGATGATGAAGATAGCGATCATAAGTAAACTCTATGATAGCGATCACGGGTTTCGGGAAGGGAGGAGGTTTGGAGACGGGTCGCAAGGGTAGAGGTGAAGACGGAGGTTGACGGAGGGGATGTTTCGCTGCCCTTTGAGGGTATCAGTTTCGGAGCAAGGGGATTTTGAAAAGGGAGTAGAATGTAACGTTGCAGGGAGCAGGAGAAATGATGCGAGCGCGAGGGAGATAAATTGCTTCACAAAGGGACGCACGAGAGGGTTGTTCCGTGCAGATCTCGGAGCAAATCTTGGAGGAGGGGCTGCGTTTGTTTTGTGCAAGGCATCGTAGCAAATTGGGTAGGAGGAGGATGCGTCGCACGTAGTCGAGTAAAGTAATATCTTACCTAACGAGGGGTAAGGAAAGGTTCCTTGAAGGCGCTTAGTCAGCCCAAAAGGTTCACAGCCCTCGTCAAAGGTAGTCATTGGTATGAACTATGAGACTTCTGCTCTGAATGCGCCAATATATCTAAATCAATGGGAATGCCCGTCGCTACAATTATACGTTGAGTGATTTTTCCATCTACTCGTGGTGGCTGCTGCTAATGGACTCGTGTGTGAGTGATGGGTATCGAAAAATGCGATTCTGAATCTGTAGTCCTATAAGTGATCTTCGGTCAATTTATCAATATAGCAAATATGTAATAGCAATATAGCAAATAACCATTGTGACCTCCCCTCCACGGTTTTTGCGTCAGATTTTGTGTTGTTTTCTCGACATATTTGTTGTACTTGTCCGAAAATAGCGGCCTTGACATTGTAAAAAATGAACAATAAAAAGTAATTAAGTTCGTAAAATGGAAAATGAAAAAGCATCTATAATCCATTATTTTTTCGCCATGGAAATTCGTTCTATTTCGAAGTTTTGACAGTAAA